>NC_060121.1:439224764-444224764 GCF_021461395.2 Schistocerca americana | reverse complement strand
TAGACGTGTATTCGGATTTAGGAAGACTAATGTAGCCACTACGTGATGCCTGTCTGGTATGTTCTCTTGTGTACTTGGACGTACACTGTCACGAATCTTCAAGAGGGTGTGCCTCCTTTGGAACGCAGTCAGATGTCCACGTACTCTCAGTGATCGTTTTCTACAGATTGCCCCATTTAAACTATGTGATCAAAAGAATCTGGACACCTGCCTGAAAATGGCTTACAAGTTCGTGGCGCCCTCCATCGGTAATGCTCGAATTCAATATGGTGTTGGCCCAACCTTGGCCTTGATGACAGCTTCCAATCTTGCAGGCATACGTTCAATCAGGTGCTGGAAGGTTTGTTGGGGAATGACAGCCCTTTTTTCACGGAGTGCTGCACTAAGGTGCGATATCGATGTCGGTCTGTGAGGCCTGGCACGAAGTCGGCGGTCCAAAGCATCCCAAAGGTGTTCTGCAGGATTCAGCTTACGACTCTGTGTAGGCAAGTCCATTACAGGGATCTCAGTGTCGTGTAACCACTCCGCCACAGGCCGTGCTTTATGAATGGGTGCAATCACCATGCCCGAATTGCTTTTCAGCAGTGGGAAGCAAGAAGGTGCTCTAAACATCAATGTAGGCCTGTGCTGTGAAAGTGCCACGTAAAACAACAAGGGGTGGAAGCGCCCTCCATGAAGAACACGACCACACGATAACACCACCGCCTCCGAGTTTTACTGTTGGCACTACACACGTTGGCAGATGAGGTTCACCGGGCATTCGCCATATCCACACCCTGCCATTTGATTGCCACATTGTGCATAGTGATTCGTCACTCCACACAACGTTTTTCCACTGTGCAATCGCCCATTGTTTACGCTCGTCACCCCAAGCGAGGCGTCGTTTGACATTTACTGGCGTGATGTGTGGCTTAAGGGCAGCCGCTCGATCACGAAATCCAGGTTTTCTCACCTCCCGCCTAACTGTCATAGTACTTTCCGTGGATCCTGATGCAGTTTGGAATTCCTGTGTGATGGTCTGGATAGACGTCTGCCTATTATGCATTACGACCCTCTTCGACTGTCGGCGGTCTCGGTCAGTCAACAGACAAGGTCGGCCTGTACGCTTTAGTGCTGTACGTGTCCCTTCACGTTCCACTTCACTATCACATGGGAAACAGTGGACCTAGTGATGTTTAGGAGTGTGGAGATCTCGCGTATGACACAAGTGACATCCAATCACCTGACCACGTTCGAAGTCCGTGAGTTCCGCGGAGCACCTCATTGTGCTGTCTCACGATATCTAATGACTACTGAGGTCGCTGATATGATGTACCTCGGAATAGGTGGCAGCACAATGAACCTAGTATGAAAAACGTGTTTTTGGGGGTGTCCGGATACTTTTGATCATATAGTGTAGAAAAATTTCCCTGTATATACAGCGTTCTTCAGAGTCTTCGTACTAAACGTCTACGAATGACAGGACATCTGATAGAGAACGACTTTTGTTAGGGACCAAATTTTCGCTTTCCGTTCCGAGCGATGAAAGGCGTCCTTTTATTGAGTTCGTCGGCGCTGAGGGGCGAGATTTCACCGAATTAGAATTGTCTGTTAACTACGTTAATTGTATATGCATACAATAAATTGATCAACAAGCAAACCTTCAGAATAAGTGTCCCTAAGTGGATAAAGATATTTTAGAAACGAATCAAGCATTTTAACTTTCTGGGCCTACCCGTTTCATACGGAGCAGATGATTGGATTATAGGTAACACAGACTGCGCACTCATGTCGCAGATTTCCTACACCCTGCCACAGTTGTGTCTATGTAAGTGAAGTGCTCCACATGTACCTTTGCTGTTTTGTGTGTGGCATGCCCAGAGACATACAATCAGATGTACGGACAGCTAACGGAAGGTGGAAGCAGAGGAGAGAAAAAGAGCGTTGGCGTGATATTTTCTGGACATGGAATGATTGAAAATCAGGATTTCAACGACTCAAGGGCTAACAGTGACTGAAAGGGATCTACGAAAGTGGAATAAGGAACGTGTAATTCCTCGTTGATGAAACTCTGCAAGCAATTTACTAACGTAGTGGAACTGTTGTGTGAGCTGTAAATAAACGGAAGAATGTGGCCATTTTACTAAATTATGCTTAGGAAAGGTTAATTACTAAAGAACACTTTTGTGAAGAACAGCACGTGTAACAATTTTGTGTGTCTTTCCGTTTCTTACAAGAGGATAGTGTCTCTTAATTTTTACGACGGGTGTCGTGATCAGTATTGAAAATCGACGAGTGTGAGGAAACTGAAAATATTAGTCTCATCTGAATATTCCTTCATACACTATTCCGAATGCGCGAGGGCATGCTGAAAAGTAACGCCTCTGGATTTTTTATGTTTCTCGACATAGTCACCCTGGTGACGAACACGTTTCTCCCAATGAAGGGCTTGTCTGTTGATACCACTTCATCACTATCGAAGTGAAGCTTCGCAGATGATCTATGACAGTGAACCCTATGAGTTGCGTTGTTACAGATGTCGCAGCGCTTGTGTGTGGTCTGGCACTGCAATGAGGAAGGAAACGGCAGTCCAAGTGTAGACGAACTCTTGTAATTCGAAACTACCTTACACCAAGCTGTTTCTCTTGCGCCGACATAGTTACGTTACACCGCCATGTTACACTCTACAATTCGATGCCCTCAGTGGCATAGTGTTGCACGTATGTAGACATGAAGAATAAAGATGCAGAATGTTAATAAAGTTTGTTTTATTTAAAAAGGTTTGAGTTTTCACATAAATTCGGAGGAATTATTCTTCCGAACACCCTCGTATTTGTACTTTTGTTGGCCAAGAGCGTCTATAACGATTTTAGTGTACACTGGTGTAAAATGGGAAATGTCATCTTAGCAGGAACAGCGAAGGCAGAAATTACAGTACCGCTTGATGTCTTCATTCGTCACGAGGTGTCACAAGGTTGGACGGACATCTTTGGGCATCGTTATTCTTCGAGAGAGAAAAAAAAAAAAAAGACAGATATCAAGTACCAACATAGATTTCAAACATTTGTTTCCCTCAGGTAAGAGCAACAAAAAGATTGATAAATTTGACGCAACTACACACATACCATCTATTTAGAAAGTTATCTATGGAGTAGAAGGAACTGTCAAGTAAAAATGATCTTAATTGATTTTTGAACTTTTATTACCTTCCTTCGCCTTTAATTCACGAAGGGAGGAAAGGGAAAGGGCTATTGGCAAATATTTTTGTGGTTATATATTTTGCTCCTTTCTGTGTTAAATTATGTTTAAGTTGCGTTCAGAGGAAGTTATTCTTGTTCCAATGTTCGTGTTTATAGATGATACTATTATTTTTAAATTGTGTTTAATTCTTCACGACAACTTTCTTACGGATATAAAAGATTTTTCCATGGGGGAAAGTCTGCATCGTGAAGCATTATTGCAGGCACAGCTGAAGACAAACTAATGGTCGCTGCCACTAATGCACGCTTAGCATTCTGAACATTTTCGCTTACAGTATTTGGCCGGCAAGGGGAGGAGAGGTGGTGTCGTAAAGTCCCCCATCAGCAGTCGCTGCGCCAGTGTCCTGGATTAAATTCGAAGCTTATCTGCAGTGTCTCATGAAGTGAGGGCATGTGACGTTATTACAGGTGATACGCCCGTCGGATGGGGACGCTAAGCTCGTCGATCCCCCCTTTGGTGCTGCTCCGCTTCGCGACACTTTGTCGCAGACGCGAGTCCGTGCGACCTGTGGCTCCGTTCGGTGGCGCCCCCGGTCTGCCGAAGTCGATTGTGAGCCTACGAAAGAGCCCGGCGCCGTGAACTTTCCAAACCAAGCTTCTCAACGTAGCCTTGGCGCATCTGTTTGAGAATATTCTATGTTGTGGATTGAAATATCGTCGTAGTATGAAAACGGTAGGTCCTCACTATTATTTACTGTTGACTTCTTACTTGTAAAATGTGTTTCAACTAGTGCCATAGGGACTGTTAGTGTGTTGCGTGGGTTCGTTTCTAGACACCTGGTGTTCTGGTTCGGACGAATGAACTAGATCGTATCACAGTCGGCGCCATTCCGACTTGGTCATGGCCATTTTCCTGTCCTGCTGTGGGTGTGATGCGGCAGTGGGACATGACCCATTCGTAAGAATTAGCCAGTGCGCAAACATTTAACCTGGTGGTTTCTGTACGCTTCATACCTAAAATTATGAATCCCTGGGGTGGCCATTGTAATGGAAATTAGCGTTTGGCCCCTTGCGGGGCAGGTCCGGCCGTCTTGGTGCAGGTCTTATTACATTCGACGCCACGCGCCACATTGGGCGACCTGCGCGCCGAATGGGGATGAAAAATGATGGTGAAGACAGCACAATAACCAGTCCCTGAACGGAGAAAATCCCCGACCCAGCCGGCAATCTATCACGCTGACCACTCAGCTACCGGGGCGGACGCCATTACAATTGTACTATTATATTATTCTTTAGCCTTTAATTTTAAATAAGTAACTTTTTATTGTTATTAAATATGTGCCCTTAATTTTAAATAAGCAACTTTTTATTGTTGTTAAATATGTGCGACAGGTTATATTATACATGACGTTGTCGGGGCTTTGAAACTTCATGCTACTTATTTAATGTAGTGTTATTTTAAATAGTTTTTCTTCTCTACGCAAGTTAAACTTTAAACTCTGAGTTAAGAGGGTGTTGTTAAAACCCGTGTTTTGTTGCACATGCTAATCATTTTGTGAAGAACCAGGAAGACCCTGCGGTGTTACCCATGGTTGTTTCGTTGATTTGGGGGAGGGGACCAAACGGCGAAGTCATTATCACCCATGATTTAAAAGTTATTTTTAAAGAAAATGGTCGGGTACGTGTTATTCCAGTCTTCTATTAGTCCATTTTCCCCAGCCTCTCCGGGGGACTGATGACCTTCGCTGTTTAGTCCCCCTTAAACATCCCAACAACCACCACCACCCAGCCTCTCCCTTTGCCTAGCTCCTCCACCCCTCACCCTCTGTCTTTCTCCGCCTACCCTTCTCTCTCCGTCGGTATTCTCCTCTCCCTTCTCTCTCTGTCCGTATTCTCCTCCCCCCATCGGCCGCCACCTGCCCCCTCTCTCTGTTCAATACTCTTTTCCCTCTCTCTGTCTATCTCCACCTCTCTTCTCACTCTGTCCATCTCCTCCTGCCCTTTCCCTGTCCATCACGTCCTTTCTCATCACTGGCTGTCCATCTCCTCCTCTCCCCCTCTCTCTCCACGTTATCTCCCTGACCCCAAAAGTAGGCTGGTGATTCTTACCCAGATAGTAATCTGTGAACCAAATTTACTTGAAATTGTTCTAGGGGTTTTGGATGAACTGTTGACCCATGGCTTTGCCAGCATACGCGCATTTCAAACATATTACATATTTACTTAACATATTTCACAAGTATTGGTACACATATTTCACCTGTATATGCAGCGAATTTCACCCTGGAGATACATTTTCACGTAGCTCAGTGTTTAGGTGTTGTATCACCTGAACTGTGGATCATACAATTACAGAATTTAGCAGGTACGTCCAGTGGTATATATACACTACTGGCCATTAAAATCGCTACACCACGAAGATGACATGCTACAGACTCGAAATTTAACCGACAGGAAGAAGATGCTGTGATACGCAAATAATTAGCTTTTCAGAGCATTCACACAAGGTTGGCGCCGGTGGCGACACCTACAACGTCCTCACGGGAGGAAAGTTTCCATCCCTGAGTCAACAGATGGGGACGTTTGCAAACAACAACCATCTGCACGAACAGTTCGACGACGTTTGCAGCAGCATGGACTATCAGCTCGGAGACCATGGCAGCGGTTACCCTTGACGCTGCATCACAGACAGGAGCGCCTGCGATGGTGTACTCAACGACGAACCTGGGTGCACGAATGGCAAAACGTCATTTTTTCGGATGAATCCAAGTTCTGTTTACAGCATCGTGACGGTCGCATCCGTGTTTGGCGACATCGCGGTGAACGAACATTGGAAGCGCATATTCGACATCGCCATACTGGCGTATCATCCGGCGTGATGGTATGGGGTGCCATTGGTTACGCGTCTCGGTCACCTCTTGTTCGCATTGACGGCACTTTGAACAGTGGACGCTACATTTCAGATGTGTTACGACCCGTGGCTCTACCCATCACTCGATCCCTGCGAAACCCAACATTTCAGCAGGATAATGCACGACCGCATGTTGCAGGTCCTGTACGGGCCTTTCTGGATACAGAAAATGTTCGACTGCTACCCTGGCCAGCATATTCTCCAGATCTCTCAACAATTGGAAACGTCTGGTCAACGGTGGCCGAGCAACTGGCTCGTCACAGTACGCCAGTCACTACTCTTGATGAACTGTGGTATCGTGTTGAAGCTGCATGGGCAGCTGTACCTGTACACGCCATCCAAGCTCTGCATAGGCGTATCAATGCCCAGGCGTATCAAGGCCGTTGTTATGGCAAGAGGTGGTTGTTCTGGGTACTGATTTCTCAGGATCTATGCACCCAAATTGCGTGAAAATGTAATTAGATGTCAGTTCTAGTATAATATATTTGTCCAATGGATACCCGTTTATCATCTGCATTTCTTCTTGGTGTAGCAATTTTGATGGCCAGTAGTGTATGTGCCACTGGCTGCGAAATGAGTAGAGTCACTTAGTGGCAAAGAAGTAATGAATTAAAACGTCATGCATGACGTGGCAGGTTTCTATGCAGCTCAGTAGTTAACGCCATATCTCATCAACTATGGGTCGTACAGTGATATATTTTTGTAGATACATAGAGCGACTAATGCGAATACTGTCTGCGATATGTGCTGCGAATAAACAACAAAGAAGTAATAAATTTAATGGCGATACATGATGCGGCTTTTTCTCACGCCTCTTAGTGTTTATGACGTTATATCTCCCGAAATATGTGTCATACAATGATACAATTAGCTGGTACGTTCAGTGGCATATGTGAATACTGTCTGCAAAATGTGTCGCAAATACAGTTGGTAATAAAAGTAATAAGTAATAAATTAAAACCTCATGACTTATGCAGCAGTTTTATTGCACGAACAGCGAAAATGTAGTAAGCGATATACTTTTGTACCTTTATCATTTTGTGGGGGTTGTTAGTGAGTGAAAGTTTAATAAAAGTTTGATATTATGTGGAAAGTTTGTTGCAAGTCTCTAAGTGTTCTCATCTTCAGATACTGATCATGTGTTACACATTTTTTCACCTACACCTCCCACTCTTTTTATTGGTAGGTATGTATAAGGTAGGCTAAGTGTTAATTCAGGATGTAATGTATCTCCATTACAGATTTCATCCAAAGCCATCCAGCCATTTCAGCGCGAAGGAGTAACAGACATTCTCTTCACACACATACGCGCACACAAACTTTCGGGTTATTTCGCTGTACACTAGCTTGCTGTTTTTCCTTAAAACTAAAAGCTGGAAGAAGTATGTTATTAAGAAATGAACTACTTTAGTTATGTGTTTAAATGGAATCTTATTGTCAAACGTCTAAGTCTTAGTGGATCTACGGATTATAACCTTTCGTCTTGGCCAAATCATAATGTGATTTTTTTGCAGATCATGAGACTGTCTGTTGTAAATAGCATTTTGTGAGTGGTGGTTCACTGTAAGGAACGTTCTTTTAGAGGAGTGAAACAAGCCGTTCATTGTAAACTCTGCAGTGTTTAATTTCTGCGGCAGACAATTATATAGATTTTGATTTTTTGCCATTCTAACATTTTTGATTAATGAATGTTAAGCAGCCCTTTACGCTTTATGAAACCATTATGGCTCCCACTCGCAACCTGCGGTACAGCTCCATACGAGAGGAGTAAGCCATATGAAGCCCGTGTGATCGCATCGCGTAGTAGTTCTATTATATGTTTATTACCTTATAAATAAAAACTTTTTTTAAATTTTAAATTTAGTGCATTAATGCGATCTTAGTAAATGAGTGTTGAAAAATGATGCAGTCATGCAGTGTTCATTAAAAAAAATACGATTATTCCACTTGGGACCTGTGGAAGGTACATTAGATTTAGTTGTAAATATTTGTCACATATTATTGTTGTTCTGACGTGTTCTACATCCTGGAGGACCTATTCACAACGGATCAATTGGAATGAAAGTAAATCTAATCTAATCTCTAGATCCATTTCAAATCTCTAGACAAATCAAAGACTACAGTGCACAAGCGCTCACCACTGTCATCCGCACAACGTAGGTACACACCTGGCACATCAAGTAGGTCGGAGGAAGGTAACGGAAAATTACCTCCATTAGCAACTCACCTGGAGCGGCGATGCAGGATTCTCGCATCTGCCGCCGTACGCTCGTTCCTTTAGTATGGGACTACACTGATTTTGAGGTTAAGATCTGTAAGAGCGAATGTAGTGAAAGGCTGCCAGAAAGTTCTAATAACCATACTTCTCATCATGCCTGCCTCCAATCACTAGGGAACTCGGCAACGCTTCGCAGTTGATATTTATGCACGAGAAATGTTTTTACCTACTAATTTCCCTGTTCCCCCTTTCTCCGACCATCTCCTCCTCCCCCTCTCTTTCTCCAGTTGCTCCGCCCTGCCTCCTGTCTGTTCACCCCTCTTCCCTCTCTCTCTGACCACGGACCTTGTTTATGGTTACTGCAAATTCAGATTCCGTAGTAGTATTCTGATCTTAAGCCGGCAAGTCTTAAACAGAACTTGTCTGTTTTTAGTGAAAGCTAACTGCGAGGAAGAAAATAAAAGATAGCGTTGTTCATACATCACGTATGGGAGAAACAATTTGTCTACTGGTTTAAATGCCCTAGCACTGCAGCTAAAACTGACAGTGAGAAAGAAAACACCCCACATTTTCGCTGTAGAAGACAGCACAGCATTTTTTTCGCAGTCAGTGTTAACCTAGAACCTGTAGATTGTTATTTAAAAAGTATTTAGCCTATGTCCATTTGAACGTTTATTAAAGTATCGCGTAAAAATCTGAAGTAAATGGGTAGGGAGCTTTTCCAGATTTTTCAACGTTCCTCTCTTTCATCCTTTCGGAATGTTCATTATAGTGCAAAAATTTTAAGTAAATCTTCCAACAAGAGTTAGAGATTTGTGGTAACAATGTTTAACGACGACTTGTCTTAGTAATCGTAGTGTAGATGAAAAATTGATTTAGAATAGCTCCTGTGGAGCGAGTGCTGGTATCAGTAGCAAAATTCAGTACACAAATTTCTATTAAAATCTCAATTTTTCTTTATATTCTGGACATCTGATGTGTTGCTTCAATAATGGATCATCGGATGGTAAAGCCAAAGTAATTTTAATAATAGCCACATACGCCGGTTGAGAAAGTCGCAAGAAAGCATAAATCGTTAAAGGAAGGAGCTGTTGCATTCAAATTGGATACACAGACGCGCTCCCTTAAAGGGAACCCCTTTTTTTGGTGGGGATGCCTGCCTGGTGCTACCGCAGAATAACGAACCTAAGCGCTGGGAAATCTTTCACTGCTACTCCAGTGCAGGAACCATTTTTTTCCCAGGGCAGACATGTTGCTGTGTCTCCTCCCAGACAGTAAAGCCGCGGAAACAAGCTCTTCGAGCCCATTCTGAAGCCAGTGAACACCAGTCACTGACGCTGATGGGGTAAGATTTGCCATACTTGATACCCTTTGTATCTGAATCTCGTATCCCTCATGGTCAACAATAATATGTCGCGTCTTTCTCTTAATATGCTTTCTCACGTTACCTTGTTTGTAACTTTTACGTGCCGTGGAGGACTGGCTACACGACGAGTAGGAAGGAGCTGTTGCATTCAAATTGGATACACAGACGCGCTACCTTACGTCCAACATTATAAAACCCGACCTAGCATTCTATTGCGTTTTAAATGATCGGTATATATTTATTCCATTGATTTACTGCCTTTTTTGCTACACGTTCGCGGCTTTCGCCCAGTCCCTTTTTCTGTAACTTTACATGGTTGAAGCACTTGCGTAGGTTTTATTTCAGTTGCTGCCACGGTCATGAGACAGATAATATTTAGATAGGTAACGTTCATCTGGAGAAGACAAAGCGGAAGCAGACAGAACAGCAATTTCAATTATTTATTCTATTTTATTTGATGGAGACTCACCACGCTAAAGTTTGACATTCAGTTAATTCCACAAGTGCCACAGCGTCTACTACGTGACCCCCAATTTCGTGTCAAGCTTGTCGCAAATCTCATTTCTGCTTCTCCTAACTACTTTAATATTTTAAAGGTTTCTTCTCAGACTATATTATGTGTTTACTAGCTTTTTCATTGCTTCAGAACGTCCTATAATTCGTCAGTTTCAGTGAGTTCAGCAAATCACACCGTTGATATGTTTTCAGACTCAACTTTAATCCCACACCAGAATCTTTATTGTCCACATTGTCTCTTCGACGTACCGGTTGAATAGTAGCGAGACTGACTGCATTGCCTCATTCAGTTTTTAATCAGAGTACTATTCCCTCGAACTTCCATTATTACTGTTTTTTGTTGGTTCCTATATAGTTTGTATATTACTCGTTTTTCCCTGTGTCTTCACGCATAGGGATTTCTGTTTAGGATAAGCTTGTAGACCAACATACGAGTGCTGACTTCTACTGGTTATTACAGGATGAAATGATATCGGGACCTTTGAATCCCAATGTTTCCTTACTTCTTTAGGTTCAGCCTGTACGCATATGTGAACTCACAAGAGTGCGCGCCATTGTGCATCGTAAAATCCATATCACTGGTTTGTGCAGTCATTAGATGATGTTTAGAGTGGGCTCAGGTTTAGGATAATCTTAACGTTTACTATCCTTTGATTTCTCGCACATGTTCACAGCCTGTAGTATACACAAAAGTGGAACGAAACTTTATTATGACGAATATAGGATTTTTATTGAGAAGAAATGTTTATAAGAAATGTTTATAACAGTGAAATGTGCTTTTGACAGGTTGAATTTAATAATGAGTGGCACAAGGACGAACGGTACTCAGCGTGTATTCTGTGAGCATGGAAGTATTAATATAAGGCAGGGCATTCGTGTTAACACCAGATACTGTGATGAGCGTTAAAGGGGGCAAACTTCAGGGATAAAGAAATATATGCCGTCAGATAGCACTGCTTCGCCTTTAATAAAGAGCAGCGGAATGGACGTTGGGCTTTCAAAGCGAGAGAAATTTAATAAAGGAAAATCTTCTCGAGTGACGGTGGGTGGATGTAGGGGTGGGGATTTTCCTGCTCCTCTTATACTGCTAGGATCCGTCACTGATTCACTGAGAAGGAGAGGCAGAGGAAGCGCTATGCTTCTCCTTCTCGCTGAGCCGGGTGGTTCAGTGGTGCTTGTGGACGACAGGGGTTCAGATCCAGGGCCATAAACATCTAGGTTTGCCGTGGTTGTGTTAAATTGCTTCAGGCGATTACTGGAGTGTCCCCTTAACTATAGGCGCAGGAGGTAACTTCGAATGATGCCTGGACTCTGAATATTTTAATGAGGAAAGGAGATATGGCACCAAGTAGAGGGCACTCTGAATATTTTTATGTGATGGGGGGATATGGCACCAAGTAGTGTTTTACTACGTGGAATTCGCCCAGTGTTGTTATGCTGATGAACTAACAAATGCAGTGGTTCATTTAAATATCCATATACTACATTTTATTCAGGAAAGTATCGCAGTTCCCATGACTGATGACTTTGTTAATCGGTGGGGATTAAACTGAAATGTATCACTCCTCTCTGGACACCCTAGATATCCATAAATATGAGAGCCATAATATAGAAATTTTTCATTGTTGTCAACGTACCATATTTTACCCGAAACCAAGACAGTTCGGGTAAAAAATATCGGATGAATCATAAATTCATTTTTACTCTGTAAGGCTACACCCCAGAAACGACCGAAATTTTGTCGGTCGAGTTCGGTTTCAGTGTCATATGTGGAAACGACATAATGGCAGGATCTGTGTTGTCATGTTCATAATCCAATTCAAAATTAAATGAAGACCATCGTCGATAACTTGACAGAGTTCTGACTGTAAACCAGTGTCTGCCTATTCCTTTAGGATCCTTAATGAGCGCAAATTTAAATTCAAAGAACAGAATGGGAATCAAACTGGCAATCAGTTGCACGATAAAGTTTATTCAAACCGTTACCTACGATTTACCAGATACAAATCTGTATTCCTCAGAATAAGTAATAACATCTAAAAAATAGGTTATATTACAAGCAGTACATGGAAATCATATGTGCAATAAAAGAAACATAAAATAACATATGCAGTGAAAATATAAAATAAAATTATGTGCCACATATTATGTGAACAGAGAAACAAAGGCATAAGGTTTAGTCAACAGTAAAATGATCCATATGAATGCTGTGGCATAGCCATAAGGCGCAATCAACAGTAAAATTATCCATATAAAATATCTCATACACACAAATAGACAACTAACAAAACAGAAGGGAGAAGCCAGCAGGAAACTCACGCCCAGGAGTCGTTCACCTAAGAAGCTGTGCCAATCACAAAAGACACCTGACACGTTAATAAAATTACATTAAAATGAGATTACAGAACAGTAACATATCAAAAAATTATATAAAAAACATTTTAACCTATACAAATGGTGAAGAAAACTACAACACACGTTAAATTAGGACAATGACCGATTGCCTTTTTGAGAAAAATAACATCTCGAAACAGCGTGGAAAACCCGATACAGCTGCTATGTCCATTTAAGATCAGCTTGAAAGCCATCGAAAAATTTTCTGTTTTCAAGCTGTAATTGATAATAAAGAATAAAGTCCCTAGCATTGATACTCATCATCATCATTTATGACTGATTATGCCTTTCAGCCTTCAGTCTGGAGCATAGTCCCCCTTATAAAATTCCTCCATGATCCCCTATTCAGTGCTAACATTGGTGCCTCCTTTGATGTTAAGCCTATTACTTCAAAATCATTCTTAACCGAATCCAGGTACCTTCTCGTTGGTCTATCACGACTCCTCCTACCCTCTACTGCTGAACCCATGAGTCTCTTGGGTAACCTTGCTTCTCCCATGCGCGTAACATGACCCCACCATCTAAGCCTGTTCGCCCTGACTGCTACATCTATAGAGTTCATTGCCAGTTTTTCTTTGATTTCATCATTGTGGACGCCCTCCTGCCATTGTTCCCATCTACTAGTACCTGCAGTCATCCTAGCTACTTTCATATCCGTAACCTCAAACTTATTCATAAGGTAACCTGAATCCACCCAGCTTTCGCTTCCATACAACAAAGTTGGTCGAAAGATTGAACGGTGCACAGATAACTTAGTCTTGGTACAAACTTCCTTCTTGCAGAAGAGAGTAGATCGTAGTTGAGCGCTCACTGCATTAGCTTTGCTACACCTCCCTTCCAGTTCTTTCACTATGTTGCCATCCTGTGAGAATATGCGTCTTAAGTACTTGAAACCGTTCACCTGTTCTAACTTTGTTCCTCCTATTTGGCACTCAATCCGTTTATATCTCTTTCCCACTGACATTATTTTCGTTTTGGAGATGCTAATCTTCATACCATAGTCCTTACATTTCTGATCTAGCTCTGAAATATTGCTTTGCAAACTTTCAATCGAATCTGCCATCACAACTAAGTCATCCGCATGTGCGAGACTGCTTATTTTGTTTTAACATACCTTAATGTCACCCAGCCAGTCTATTGTTTTCAACATATGATCCATAAATAATATGAACAACAGTGGAGACAGGTTGCAGCCTTGTCTTACCCCTGAAACTACTCAGAACCATGAACTCAATTTACCGTCAACTCTAACTGCTGCCTGAATATCTATGTAAAGACTTTTAATTGCTTGCCAAAGTTTGCCTCCTATTCCATACTCTCGTACAACAGACAATAACTTCCTCCTAGGAACCCGGTCATATGCCTTTTCTAGATCTATGAAGCATAGATACAATTCCCTGTTCCACTCGTAACACTTCTCCATTTTTTGCCGTAAGCTAAAGATCTGGTCCTGACAACCTCTAAGAGGCCTAAACCCACACTGATTTTCATCCAATTTGTCCTCAACTAATACTTGCACTTTCCTTTCAACAATACCTGAGAAGATTTTACCCACAACGCTGATTAAGGAGATACCCCTGTAGTTGTTACAATCTTTTCTGTTTCCGTGTTTAAAGATTGGTGTGATTACTGATTTCGTCCAGTCTGATGGAACCTGTCCCGACTGCCACGCCATTTCAGTTACCCTGTTTAGCCATTTAAGACCTGACATTCCACTGTATTTGATGAGTTCCGACGTAATTTCATCCACCCCAGCCGCTTTATTGCACTGCAGTCTATTGACCATTTTCTCCACTTCCTCAAATGTGATCCTATTTCCATCATCATTCCTATCCAATTGTACATAGAAATCTGAAACATTACTGATCGTATTTTCACCTACATTGGGGAACTCTTCAAAGTATTCCCTCCATCTGCCCAAGGCATCAACAGGATTCACCAGCAGTTTTCCTGACCTGTCCAAAATACTTATTTCCTTCTTACCTCCCTTTCGGAGACTGCTAATTACACTCCAAGATGGTTTTCCACCAGCTTGACCCAAAGTCTCCAATCTGTTTCCAAATTCTTCCCAAGAATTCTTCTTGGATGCAACAGTTATCTGTTTGGCTTTGTTTCTTTCTTCAACATAACTTTCTCTGTCTACCTGGGTTCTAGTATGTAGCCATTTTTGATAGGCCTTCTTTTTCCTTTTACAGGCTGCCTTGACTGTGTCATTCCACCAAGCTGTTGGCCTCCATATCCTCTCCAAATTTACCCATAAACTTTTCATACCCTTCTGTTCGATTTCCAATCCTGGCATTAAAATCACCCATGAGCAGAACACTGTCCTTGTCCTTTACTCTAACAACTACATCACTGAGTGCGTCATAAAAACTATCCATCTTATCTTGATCTGTCCCTTCACAATGCGAATATACTGACATAATCCTAATTTTCTTGCTAGACACTGTCAAATCTATCCACATCAGTCGTTCGTTTACATACCTTATTGCAACTACGCTGGGTTTCATTTCTTTCCTGATGTAAAGCCCTACAATATTCCTGCTTTGGCTCCTGACAGGTAGACCTTATATTCTCCCACTTCCTCTTCTTTCTCACCCCTTACCCGAATGTCACTAACAGCTAAAACGTCCAGCCCCATCTTACTTGCAGCCTCTGCCAGCTCTATCTTCTTCCCAGAGTAGCCTCCATTGATATTAATAGCTCCCCATCCCGTTACCATTCGTTTGCCGAATCGTATCGTAGGAGTCCCTGGTTTGCCAATTAGAGGTGGGACTCCGTCACCTCCAAAGGTCCGAGGCATTTTGCTCTGATTGTTGCCAGGGAAGCAGTTATCTCGGGTCCCATTGAGTTTCACCCCTAACGGTTAAGGGACTAACCGGTGGATTTGGTAGTCTTTGCCGTCTGAGCACAAAGGTGACCACGACTCAGAATATGTCCGAGATGCCCTTCCTTATTCCAAAGTAACTGGTATCCCGACCGTCAGGACCACTTACTTGGCCACTCACAAGTTGCCCGTGGTTCATGAACTAGAACATGACAACAGGAACCCACACCATGAACCACTGCACTGAAACTGCTTAAAAATTTGAAATTCCTCCAGCAAGTACAATTTAAAAACCCTTCTCTTCCCTATTCGAAGTAACCGCGTCATCCAGTTTAAAAGGGGAGTCGGCACATTGTATGAGATCCTCGGCACAAGCAGAGCCATGAACGTCACCGCCTCCTTTACCCAATAAAATGCTCTTTGAACCTAACTTTGACTCCTGTTCCTATCTGCCATATGTAGAAACAGGGACAAACATTACACCTTATTTTATAGACTACAAAGAGAAAATGGTTCGTCATTACGCTTTAACACATAAATTAATTTTTTTCCAAGACGGTTGTTGAAAACCAAACTTTACGGCCACATTTCTCAATAAGAATACTGCTTCTTTTATATGAAATGTTTCCTTGGAACGACAGTGAGTGAGGCAGTGCTGTGGTTAGCCCACTGAATCACATTCAGGACGACGATGGTTCAAACCCGCGTCAGGCCATCATGATTTAGGTTTTCGGTGATTTCCCTAAATCACTTCAGGCAAATTCCGGGATGGTTCCTTTGAAACGGCACGGCCGACTTTCTTCCCCATCCTTCCCTAATCTGATAGGACCTATGACCTCGCTGTTTGGTCCACTCCCCCAGATCAACCAACCAACCAACTAGAAACGGTACGGAAACTCAGCAGTTGCACTTACTTTATTTACTTACACCTAATTTTTTGTTACTACTTTAGAGGTCAAAGCCCGGTTTCCAGATGATCATTCGTGTATACAACCGCAATGTTGAGCTCTGAGACCTCTGATGCCAAATCCCAGCTCAACAGCTTTGCTGCGCACGTCAATAATCATCTCAGAATCTCAGAATCAGGCTGACAATTCTCAGAAGATCATTCGTGCATGAAGCCAGGCTGTTGAGCTCTGGAGCCTTTGACGCCAAATCCCAGCTCAACAGCTTGCCTTATACCGTAAATAATCATTTCAGAATTCGACTGTGACCTGTAAACTTGTCGTAAAAATGAAAAAAATAAAATAAAATAAAATAAAAACAAAGCGGTGTTGTTCAACTATTTCCAAAACAAATATTTTGTCAGCTGGAGACCAGGATATAGAACTAGCATTCGAAAATAATGAAGAAAACAAATAAAGAAACCATGAGAAATACTGATCTGTTGTCGACGTAGGGATTATAAATAAGTCCTCGCCATTTATACGATCCAATAGTTCTTCGTTTACTTCTGACTCTATACCAATATCGCATTCACAAAAGAGTCCAGTTCCTTCAGTCTCCGTCTCCACTGTTGCGATTCTAAATTCTCTTGACGCTATGTTCCGAGCATCTTCGTTACTTCTGTTACCTTATGTGAAGGATAAATATATAGAAAAAGCCTTTTTCCAGAGACAGTAATCACAGCACAGTGGTAATGACAGCTGCTGTGGAGATCAACAACATCCGTTGTCGTCATCAGTGCACACGCTATTCCGGAAAAGTTACGAGGTACTCCTTATAGCACAGAAAAAGTCGTCACAAACGCGAGCAGCCCATCCAGACTGAAACCAAACACTTGCTAGTGTATTCCACTTCAACGTAGCATGGCAGACAAAATATCAGCATGTCATCACAATGTACGGCCTATCCCGTTTCTCCCCACCCCCCACTCCCACAACGGTGATGAGCTAGCAACGTACAATGACTGCGCTTCAGCCTCATATGTTTCTAGTTCTAAATGATACTCCATCAAAAACAAAAATGATGATAATAATGACTTTAAAACTATACACGAAGTACATGTTTATGATGTGAAGTACGCGAAGTTGATGTGGATGCTACTAAGATCTGGTGGTGGTAATGGTGTACGAAAAGGATCATATTGCATTGACTTCTGTAATGGGGCCTCGAAGGAGCCGTGAGATGTACCTGAGTATGTGGGCTGTTGGGAGGAAAAGGGGGGAAGGGACTTCGGAGCAGCAAAAACAAGGGGATACACTGAGATTACGTTAGAAGAATGTATTGTAGATTGTGGCATGTACCTGGCGTGAGTGGCGTATGTTGTAATAGTTGGACCAGTCAGTTGGTTAACGTTCCAACAAGTAGGGAGTGACATAAAAGTTGGGCTTTAATTACGCATCACATTGCTTGGATTGGAGATAAGAAGTAGGATATGGGATGAGTTTTCTGATTAGATACTCGGTTTGGATGTGCTCTAGGAAGAGGGGGTATGAGACCTAGATGAGGTGGTACGGGAAGAGGTGTGTATCGTGAAGATGCGTGGACATCAAGTAGTTACAGTTTGATGGATATAGAGAAATTACAGGCAAAGTTTAAACTTCAAATCGCCTTCAGTAGATGTATGTACGAGTAAGTGGATTAAGATCGAAAAATACCCATCGTGGTTACAAAATTTCGGAAAAAGCTGAGAAAACTGTTGTACTCTAGATTCAAACAAGAAAACAGAAAAGTCGACGGACAAAAAGTAGTAAGAAATAGTGTCTATAAATAGATCGATGCTCTATATTGGCGAAAGATATTGCCGAGAACCCGAGAAAATTCTGATCCTATGTAAAATCACCAAGCGGGCCGATAGCTTCCACCCAGTTACTGGTAGACCAGTCGGATGCGACAACAGAAGACAGCAAAAGAAAAGCTGAAGTTTTAAATCACACATTTAAAAAAAGAGAAATTAACGCAGGAGTATCCACAAACATACCACTGTAGGACCATCGCACACTCTCCTGTATGGAGGACGCAGAGGTAGTAGACATCCCTGGCGTTGAGAAACATCTGAAAAACTTAAAAACAAATAAGTGGCCAGGTCCGAATAGAATGCCAGTTCAGGTTTATATACAATATAAAAGGACAAAAAAGCGAAATTAGAGACGAGTATCCTTAATGTAGGTTTGCTGCGGATTCTTGATCATTAATGATAAAGTAAATAAGTTTCCCATGTAATTCTGCCATCATTGTGAATATTTTTTGAATACAAACGTCTAGATTACTTAAAAAATTTCTCATTTATTACTTCGTCTCGGTTACTGTCGTCATCAGACACCAAAAAACTTACAACTTGGAAAACACTGACAGTGACCTACGCTTAATAAGTTCTACGCTCTTTGATATCTGTTGATAACAATCCGAAACAAAGTAACAAATAAATAAAATTATTATGCAATGTAGACGGTTTTATTCTCAAAAAATTCTTGATTGTATTCTAAGTTCGAAATAACGAATTAACTTTAAACAGAAAAACTTCTGACTTCTGATAATATTATTAGGAACACGGCGATCTACAGGGTGTTACGATAAGGTCCGGCCAAACTTTCAGGAAACATTCCTCACTCACAAATAAAGAAAAGATGTTATGTGGACATGTGTCCAGAAACGCTTAATTTCCATGTTAGAGCTCATATTAGTTTCGTCAGTATGTACTGTACTTCCTCGATTCACCGCCAGTTGGCCCAATTGAAGGAAGGTAATGTTGACTTCGGTGCTTGTGTTGACATGCTACTCATTGCTCTGCAGTACTAGCATCAAGCACATCAGTGCGTAGCATCAACAGGTTAGTGTTCATCACGAACGTGGTTTTACAGTCAGTGCAATGTTTACAAATGCGGAGTTGGCAGATGCCCATTTGATGTATGTATTAGCACGGGGCAATAGCCGTGGCGCGGTACGTTTGTATCGAGACAGATTTCCAGAACGAAGGTGTCCCGACAGGAAGACGTTCGAAGCAATTGATCGGCGTCTTAGGGAGCACGGAACATTCCAGACTATGACTCGCGACTGGGGAAGACCTAGAACGACGAGGACACCTGCAATGGACGAGGCAATTCTTCGTGCAGTTGACGATAACCCTAATGTCAGCGTCAGAGAAGTTGCTGCTGTACAAGGTAACGTTGACCACGTCACTGTATGGAGAGTGCTACGGGAGAACCAGTTGTTTCCGTACCATGTACAGCGTGTGCAGGCGCTATCAGCAGCTGATTGCCCTCCACGGGTACACTTCTGCGAATGGTTCATCCAACAATGTGTCAATCCTCATTTCAGTGCAAATGTTCTCTTTACGGATGAGGCTTCATTCCAACGTGATCAAATTGTAAATTTTCACAATCAACATGTGTGGGCTGACGAGAATCCGCACGCAATTGTGCAATCACGTCATCAACACAGATTTCCTGTAAACGTTTGGGCAGGCATTGTTGGTGATGTCTTGATTGGGCCCCATGTTCTTCCACCTACGCTCGATGGAGCACGTTATCATGATTTCATACGGGGTACTCTACCTGTGCTGCTAGAACATGTGCCTTTACAAGTACGATACAATATGTGGTTCATGCACGATGGAGCTCGTGCACATTTCAGTCGAAGTGTTCGTACGCTTCTCAACAACAGATTCGGTGACCCATGGATTGGTAGAGGCGGACCAATTCCATGGCCTCCACGCTCTTCTGACCTCAACGCTCTTGACTTTCATTTATGGGGGCATTTGAAAGCTCTTGTCTACGCAACCCCGGTACCAAATGTAGAGACTCTTCGTGCTCGTATTGTGGACGGCTGTGATACAATACGCCATTCTCCAGGGCTGCATCAACACATCAGGGATTCCATGCGACGGAGGGTGGATGCACGTATCTTAGCTAACGGAGGATATTTTGAACCTTTCCTGTAACAAAGTGTTTGAAGTCACGCTGTTACGTTCTGTTACTGTGTGTTTCCATTCTATGATTAATGTAATTTGAAGATAAGTAATAAAATGAGCTCTACCATGGAAAGTAAGCGTTTCCGGACACATGTCCACATAACGTATTTTCTTTCTTTGTGTGTGAGGAATGTTTCCTGAAAGTTTGGCCGTACCTTTTTGTAACACCCTGTATATTGTGACTTGTAATGATTTGTAACTGCATTTAAGGTATTTGTACGTGTTGTAACAGATTTCTTTCTATTGTGGAGTAATAAAACTTAACTATTTTTATTCATATGTAAGGACTATCTGGATGGCCTATTGGGACAGGTGTTCAATGCATAAACCAGTTTCTGGGGCAATGTTCTCAGGACGAGGCCTTGGCGTTCATGGACAGTTATTGTCTGCCGATTTTGTTACAAACCGAGCATTGTATTTTAACTTGTGTCAGTGGGAGCCTGTTGGAATGTGGTTGGTATCTGAGCCTTTCAAAAGAAAGTTTTAGCGTAAAATTATTTTGAGTTACTATTGTCGTCTTGAAAATAATTTTTCATGTTAATGTTCAATGGCACCTTTGAACTGTGTGATATTTAACTTAATTATTGGCGCCTTTAAAGTTTTTTGATGTTCACTGTGTCTATCATTGAATTCCTAGCGCCTTTAATTTATTTTAGAAGTTCATACTCTTTCACTTATTTTGGTGGTGCTTTTAATTAATGTTTCTGACTCACATAACTGTAGTATGTACGTTTGACTTGAAGACTAAATTTGCTCAGTTTGCCAAAGTATGGCTTATATAATTTGATGTGGTGGATAAAAAAAGTCTCCGATTTTTCTGCTAAGTATGAGGTCAGTCGTTTACCAATTCTATATCCCCGCATCTTGCATCGTTTCATGTATTAACTTGTAAAAATGTAGGAGAGGAAAGACGAATACAAAGTGCGAGGCATTCTATGACTTATAAAAAGTTATAAGATTTTAGGTGGTCCGATGCATCTGCTTATAATCTATTCTTCCAGCTAAAACTCAGGCCAGAGGGAAAGTTGCTATGTCTCTCCATAATGTGAAATTATTCAACGGTTGAAGCGTCGCCGATGTCAATATCGGAAGACACATCGGTGACCTTTGACGATGCAAGGCTGTTTATTTTCGATGCTGACTGGATTCCTGAGTCGGTAGTAACGTTTTCCACTGACTGAAATACTAAATTACGTGATGCTGCTTTGTTGACTGCAGCCTATTTTCACTTCTCATGAGATCTCTTCAAATATGGTGTTTACTTGGCAGAGTTTCCCAATTCCTTTCCAGTTACGCGAATTTCACTTTAGTTTACGTTTACTCCATGCTTATCATGCACACTATTAAGTGTAACAGTGGTTTCAATCGAAAGGCACACTCTCGTATCTGAATTTAAACACTGGTTGCTTTGTAGTCTTTATCCTACTAGAAACTTTTATTTTGCTCTCATATGTGCGTCCATACAATAAAATTTTCGAATTCACCAATGCTAGCGAAACGTGGATTTAGCGCCCGATTCTGTGTGTGTGTGTGTGTGATTCAAATGTATCAGAAGTTCTTTTTTATGTTCCTTGTATCACACATTAATAGAATTGTCTTTTGTAATATGATTCATACATTCATATTGCAGAATAGTCTTCGTCCAATGACCAACACAAGACGAAAACTTGTCGAGCTGTTTGCGTACAATTTTCTTTCTTCATGCACAGATCACCTGATACCATTTTATTTCCAAGGGAATGAATCAGTTTCTCAGATGAGAGTGTCAGTTAAGAACTGTAGCACGTAATACTCTTATCTTGACCCCCATAGTCATTATGGTTCTTGTGTTGTAGGATCTAGAGCACATTTACGTCAGAACTACTTGCGACTAAGTACCAGTCGTAAAAGACAATTCAAGCGAACCGTTACTGAGAACTGATTTCGAAGCGGGGCATGAATAATGATATTAAGTACTGCAGTTAAAGAGCTTAACAACTACAAGAATTACACCTGTTGACATGCGAAAAGACAGTTTCGTTTGTTTTTATAGTTACATTATTGCTTACACTTTATCTTCATTACAGTGCACTGCAGTATGCAACAGTTCTCCAGAGTCGTTTCGGTTTTTGTTTTGGTTTTAACGGGAGGTGGCTGGGATTCCCAAGAGATAATAGATATTTATGACGTAAGGTAAGGAAAGAAGAAAGCACTTGCGTAAGTAACTGAGGATTTGAATCACAAACATGTAACAGAACGAAATGTATTACTCACCGTGAAGTGAATGAGCAAACAACTGAAGCTATAATAGCTTACCAACAATTAAAGTCTGTGAATGGTTTCTGTTCAAGAAACGCCAAAATTTTTTATTACTTTCTCTTTCTGTCCACTGAAAAAAATTATTCTTTTCTGCAACGCTACATCTGAGACATTTTTGTGAATAAAGACGGCTGAAATACATTCTTTGAATGTTTTACCACGTAGTATCAGCCAATCATAACAAATTCGTTTTACTTGCAAATAGGTGATCCACAGCTGCATCATACTACTGCAGCAGACTAGATTGACGATGCTTTTGTATAATAAGTTGAATTTTTCAAAGCAGTCTCGTAGTAAGCCGTGTTACGCTCTTTTAACTGGCCATTTGATATACCGTAAAACTAATAAATTCAATTTCGTAATACGAAAAATTTTTGAGGTAGCAAGTAAATTTTGGAAAGAGGGTCTCATTTTGCAGGTAATGTGAGGGAACAATAAGGTAGATAACATGGTGACTCATATGGAGAAGAAAAAGAAAAGGAATCTATACTGAAAATAAAGACGAAATTAATAACAACATCGCTGTAAAATTAACGTTATTTCCTTCTGTAAAATCCACATTTCATGTGTTTTAGAATACAAAAATTGCAAATGACTGATGGTGGCGAATTATTGCTGAAAAAGGTTT
The DNA here is from genome assembly GCF_021461395.2 of Schistocerca americana. Lineage (NCBI taxonomy): Eukaryota > Metazoa > Arthropoda > Insecta > Orthoptera > Acrididae > Schistocerca > Schistocerca americana. The sequence goes on along the minus strand of NC_060121.1, from coordinate 444,201,515 downwards.
CTTGATGACAACATCAAATACCATTTACGTCTTCAGTCTGCCTTCCGTTATAAAGCAGTTGCTTCTCTGGTATCTTTTCCCTTACTGCAACCAAACTTATCTTCGTAGAGTTCGTCTTAAAATTATCTGCCTGTTCTTCTGTGTGTTAGTCTGATCTGCAACTGGCAAGTGTCACTTACCAAACTAATTGTCTGACAGTTTTCATATTAATCCGCTCGTGTCTTCCGTGATAACGTGATATTGCATTCTTGCACATTTATTGGTAAGTAACCTGTTTCGAAAACTTTTGCCACCAACCGAAATAACTTTATAGTTCTATATCTCGCAGAGATTCCGGTAAGTCCAAAGGTACATTATCATCTCCAGCCAGCTAACTCGATTAGTATCAGCTCATTCAGTCCTTAGACAAAACTCTGATCGCATTTCGAAATCACTTATTTCTTCTACATCAGCTCCACCTCCTCTTCCAACACACTTCGGCGTAGTTCTAATCTACCGTTATGCTTTTTAAAACAACGTTATATTTACAGCTATAGTTAAATGACATAAATGATTCACAACTAGTTCAGATGCGAGCTTTCACGGGAAACAGTTGCCGACCGGTGTCATGCAGACCTTCTGAGTTATAGAGACTCATGCAGATTGCGCTACATTAAAGTGTTAACAACAGTTTTTGTGTAGAATACGGTTGAAAAGACTGTAAGTGTATTTGCACGAGAGAGATGGCGGTTTAACGTTCCGTCGATGGATAAGTTAGAGAGACTGAGCGAAAGCTCGGAAAGGGGAAGAATAAGGAAGAAATCGTCAGTGTCCTTTTCAAAGGCAGCATCCCAGAATTTCCATAAAGTGATCCAAGAAAACCATGGTAAGTTTTCACCGGGAATACTGGACAAGGAGCTGAACCTCCGTCCTCCCGCATGCGAGTCCAGCGTCTTAACCACTACACGACATAGCTCACTATGAGTTTAGATATAATGTGCCCCAAGTCATTGATTAATTAGATAGTTGTACGTTTTCTGGATTGTAATTACGATTTATGGCTTTCATGTGGAACGAGACACTGCACACCTTCCCAGTGAAAAGTATGGCAACATGAAGACCATTATACGATTGTCTTAAGTAAAAAATATTTCAACAGCCAAGGTATTGGCTGCAGAAAGTTTTCCCAAGTAAAATATAGATGACTCTTAAAAAGTTGGCTCAAAATTGTTAATCCTATTTCGCAAGACCATATCTTCTATGCGAATGAAAATAGAAACTTAAGGGAAATTTTAACTTATACGTGGCACTACAAAATTTTGATTTACAAAAGAAACATCCGATTTTGTAACGGTAGTACTTTCACACGTGATTGTACAACCTTGAGGTAGTTTTTACATTTAGATTTAGGATCAAAGTTCAGTTTACCAGAAATATTTTATGTAGGTGTTGTTGAACAGGTTTTAAGATGGTTAACAATTGCTTTATAAAATACACAGCTGTATCAGTACTTTTTATTAAAGACAGTTCATATCGGTCCAGCACCAGACCCGAAGATAGTCTGACCTTGGACCCATGCCTATTGTCTTCAATAAAAAAAAATGTATTTCAATAAATTTTCATTTACCTTTCACACTTCATCAACATGCCCTCCAGCGGACACATGGAAGACATCTAACCACAGTCTAACTCGTCCCATTCTTTCGCGAGCATGTATGGCGTTACTGCTATCTCTACTGATGTTATGCCGCGTTACACTTCAAAGTTATTGGAAAATGAGGAAAATATACTGAGCCTTGCACAAAACCCTACAAAAGAAAGTCTCACACCGTGAGACCAGGTGGCCATGGAGGGCTCTGGTGTAATGAGAGACCTGTGAGCTCATTAAAGTCCCTGGCGCAGCAGTGAGGTGAGTCCCACCCGAATTCAACAGCAACTGAGTCACTTGTCGCGTTACAGTTTTTTTCTTCCAGGGTTGGTCACACCACTCCACCGAACTCACGTTTTTGTGTGTGAGCTTGTTTCACCAAGATTATTAAGGTCACTCTATATACTGAATCTTACACCAGACGGTGAAGTTAATATGGAAGCCACAGTGGATCTAGTATTAGGGTCAGAGTGAAAAAGAGCGATAGAAGACTTGCGATCAAATAGGGCCGTCCTTCGGAATATCTAATAAGTTCGGATATGTGGGAGGACTCGCGTACCGAGGGTTCTGTACAGACATAATTATGTATATAGATAATTGATCCATCCTGGGAATCGAGAATGTCGACTTTTTTGCCTGTTATCGATACTGGCAAGATATTGTTTCTGGAAATTGCAAGACTTACGAGAACGTTTTAATTTCAAGTTAACATTTGGTGTGTAATTTCTCATTTATGTTATTAATTTAGGAGTTACCTTAGCATGCTGTGCTAACTGGAAACTGCAGATACATTGACTTCTTCTGTTTTCGTTCCTGTTGCGCTTACTGCTAAAATCTGACGAAAGTCCCCAGAGAAGAATGCAGTACAGTTGTCCGTAGGGCTATTGCTGTTAACGCAAATGTCGAACTGTACTGTGGAACGCTTCAGTGTATATTTGATGGGGTATAGGAGCCTCATCTTGAGCAATGGAAGCGCAGTTCTGCATTAATTACCAGTATTACTTTGCTATCGACGATTACAAAGACAGTACTGGGGAGGCATACACTGTCAGCATGGGAGTCGGGCGATCATACGCTTACCACCGCTAGAGGGCAAAGGCGCCGCTTTCACAGTTGTGGGGGACTTAATTTCATCGTAACTCAACCAGTTAACACGAAATATTTATAAATAATATACATAAACCGTCATAGTGAATCACGCTACCTATTACTGAAAACCGGATCAAAATCCCTTTTTGACAGATTGCGAATGCAATGTAAATTTCTAATGGAAAAAATGTATGTATGCATATAAATAATTATAAATTAAGGACTTTTTTCTTTATATGTACTGTGAAACCTTGATTGTTGGCAAATTTCATGATTCTATGTCAACGTGAAGTATCCTGTAAGTTTTAATGAGTGTGTTTGTGGGTATCAAATTATGTTACGCAAATGGCCTGTCTTTTGATTGCATAGACTTAAAAACATAAATTTTTTAAAGCGCAAAGGAAACTTAAATCCTAGCACGTGACATAAGTTTTAACTTGATGCGGCTACCCTTTCTCAGAAAAAGGGGCCTTAAAAGAAAGACAGACAAGAAAGTGATCTTATAAGGGTATTGTTTTTACCGATTGAGGTACAGAACCCCAAAAACGACTGTTCTAATTATTTTTTAGAGTCTATGAATCTGTAATATACAGTCACACTCTCGGAAGCATATCATCTACATTTGAAATTTTAAAGATAGCAAGAACGGAAAAGTGCGAAAACTTCAGCCAAATCAGCTTAACAGTTAGTGCATTAAAGTTGCTAATAAGAGGCTGGAAATGAAAATGTAGAACCTGTTAGTTTAGGATCATTTTGACATTAGCAAAGGGAAAGACACCAGAGAAATAGTGTGACGTTATGGTTGATAATGGAAGGAAAACTTAAGAAAATCAGTGCACGACCACTGGGTTTGTTGACCTCTAAAAAGCGTTCGAAATAAAGTGGTGCAAGACTTTTGAACTTCTAGAGGAAAGAGCTGTGAGCTCCACGAAAATACTGGTGATATAAAATTCGTACAAGGACGAAGAGAGAAAATAAGAATGAAATACCAAGAACGAAGTACTCGTATTACAGCATTAGAAAAGGATATGGTGTTTCGTCCCTGCTGTTCAATCTGTACATCGAAGTAGCAGTGATAGAAATAAAAGAAAGTTTCAGGAGTGGGGTTACAGTACATGATGAACGACATCAGTGGTAATATTCGCTGTGACGTGAGGAAGAATTACAGCGCCCTTTAAATGAAGTGATCAGTCTGATCGCTACACACTGTTATTGAGAGTAAATCGAAGAAAGTAGAAAATCATGACAAAATTAACAACAAAACTGAGGTCATGGAGTAGGCGAAGTTACGAAATTCTCGTACCCTGGAGGCGAATTAACACATGACAGCCGAAGCAAGGATGACGTAGAAAGCAGATTATCACAGCCAATAGGGCTTTTCTGGCTAAGAGAACTCAGCTGAAATGAAACACTGATCTTAAATTGAGAAAGAAAATTCCGATAATGTGCGTTTGGAACGTAACATTTTATGATAGTGAATGATGCACAGTGGGAAAACTAGAACAGTAAAGAGTCGAAGCGATTGAGGTATGGTGCTACAGAAGAATGTTGAAAATTAGATTGGCTGATGAGGGATGAGGAGGTTCTCAGAAGAATTGGCGAGGCGGGAACGTATGGAAAACACTGACAGGAAAGAGGAGGAGGAGGAGGAGATTAGTATTTAACGTTCCGCCGACAACGAGGTCATTAGAGACGGAGCACAAGCTCGGATCAGGGAAGGATGGGGAAGGAAATCGGCCGTGCCCTTTGAGAGGAACCATCCCGGCATTTGCTGAAACGATTTAGGGAAATCACGGAAAACCTAGATCAGGATGGCCGGAGACAGGTTTGAACCGTCGTCCTAACGAATGCGAGTCCAGTGTGCTAACCACTGCGGCAGCTCGGTCGGTCAGGAAGAAGGAATAAGATGACAGAACATCAGGGAATAGCTTCCAGGGGGCTAGGGAGAGCTGTAGCACATATCTTAGGGAAAGGCACAGAGTGAAATATGTCGAACAGATAAATGAGAACGTAAAGTGCAAATGCTACCATGAGATGAAAAGTTTAGGCCAGGGGGAGAAATTCTTGGTCGGCCGCACCAAGCCATTCAGTAGACTGGTGAAACACCCCTAGCTCCCCCCCCCTCCCCGCCCCCCTTAAAAAAAAAAACAGAAAGAATAACCTTTAAAAGAGATTACTCACAAAACACTCGTGCGATCCAGGTTGGAGTGAAATATTGCTTCATTGTGTTGGACTCATCCCAAGTGTGTCGGAAACGCTGAAATGATTGAACTGGGAGAGACTTGAATGCAAGATGGCTTTTTATTTTTTGTTTCTTCTTCATCCTCCGATAGGTCGCGAAGTGTAAACTAAAGTGAAAATCAAAATGTTTTATTAACATTTACATCTGCATAGACGCTCCGCAAGCCACCGTAAGACGCGTGGCGAAGGGTAGCCTGTACCACTACTTATCATTTCCCCTCCTGTTCCACTGGAAAATAGAGCGAGGAAAAACTGCCTGTCTGTACTCCACCGTATGAGCCCTAATTTCTCGTATCTTATCTTCGTGGTCCTTACGCGCGGTGTATGTTGTCGGTAGCAGAATCGTTTCACAGTCAGCTTCAAATGCCGGTTCCATAAATTTTCTCAATATTGGTTCCGGAAAAGAACGCCGCCTTCCCTCCAGGGATTCCCATTCGAGTTACCGAAACATCTCCGTAACACTTGCGTTTTCTTTGAATCTACCGGTAACAAATGTAGCAGCCCTTCTCTGATTTCCAATCCGACCTGGTACGGATCCCAAACACTCGAGCAACATTCAAGAATAGGTCTCACCAGCGTCCTATATACGGTCTCCTTTACTGGTGAGCCACTCCTTACTATAATTCTCCCAATAAAGCGAAGCCGACCATTCGCCTTCCCTACCACAGTTGTCACAAGCTCGTTCCATCTCATATCGCCTTGCAACACTACGCCCTTATATCTAAACGACTTGACTGTGTCAAGCAGGACACTAGCAATACTGTATCCGGACACTACAGGTTTGATCTTCCTACTGACTGGCGGTAACTTACATTTTTCCACATTTAGAGCTAGCTGCCATTCATCACACCAACTGTGAATTTCGTCTAAATCAGTTTCTGTCTTCCTAGAGCCACTCAACTTCGACACCTTAACGTACACCATGGCATCTTCAGCAAACAACCGCCTGTCCGCCAAATCATTCGTGTATATAGAGAAAATCAGCAATCCTATCACACTTCCCTGGGACACCCTTGACGATACCCTTGTCTCTGATTAACACACGGCGTCGAGGACAACATACTGGGTTTTATTATTTAAATAATCTTCGATCCACTCACGTGCCTATGAACGTATTCCTTACGCTGAACCTTCGTTAACAGGCTGCAATGGGGCACCTTGTCAAATGCCTTCCGGCCATCTATAAATATGGAATCTGCCTGTTGCTCTTCATCCATAGCCCTCAGCATATCATGTGAGAAAGGGCAAGCTTTAGACTCGCACGAGCGATGCTTTCTAAACCCATGCTGATTCGTGGACATAAGCTTCTTACCACCAAGAAAGTTTATTATATTCGAACTGAGCATGTGTTCAAGGATTCTGCAGCAAACAGAAGTTAGGGATATAGGTCTGTAATTTTGCGGGTCCGTTCTTTTACCTTTGTTATACACTGGAGTCACCGGCGCTTTTTACCAGTCGCTTGGGAATATGTGCTGGGCGAGAGATTCACGATAAATGCAAGCTAGGTAAGGGGCCACTGGCGTAGAGTACTCTTTGTAAAATCGAACTGGGATTCCATCCGGATCTGGTGATTTATTTGTTTTCAAGACTGTAAGGTGCTTCTCTACGACAGGTACGCTTATTTCTATGTCGTTCATACGGGAGTCTGTCCGATGGCCAAATGACGGTATGTCTGTACGATTTTCCTTGTAAACGATTTCCTGAACGTGTAATTTAAAACATCGGCTTTCGTTTTTCTGTCTTCAACTACCACACGAGACTGGTCAACAAGGGACTGAATGGAAGCCTTAGATCCGCTTAGCGATTTTACATACGACCAGAATTTTCTCGGGTTCTCTGCCAGATCTTTTGATAAGGTGTGACAGCGGCAGTTATTGTATAATTAGCTCATAGAACAATATTTAGGTGCACCTTCCAAGTACGTAACTAGATAGTCGCCGCTCCGACATAGATATTTGTCGTAACGTAGTACCAACTTTCCAGTATCGCGAGCGAAGATATGAAAATCAGAGAGAGCCAAGTCCCGGCTGTATGGTGGATGAACAAACCCTTCCATTCGAAAACGCTGCAGGAGCATCTTTGTTGCACTTGCAATGAGCAACCGAGAACTGTCATGAAGAAGGAAACGAATGTCAGTTACGTTTTGTGGTTTGCATGGAATTAGGCGAAAACCTCCAATAGGAGTTCTCACTTGGCGGGAGACACTACTTTCCAGGCATATTTACATGCCCGCTTGCGCTCCGAACCGAAAATTACGACGTGATGCGATAGACGGGCGTACTAGAAACACTGAGCAACACATCGACACAAAGACTCAGCGGATTGTCAGTGTAGATTTAATTTTGCGACCGATCGGAGGCCTAAAAACATATCCCTCGAAGATACAAAATATTCCGAGAAAGCCTGCTTTCTGAGTTTCAAGAGGCATCTTTCGAGGTGGCAAAGCCAGGAGTATACTACAATCCCCTACTAGAGTGCTGCAGCGCTCTGTGTTCGACCGGTCACGGCTCGCCTGTTGACGCGGGGACCGAGCCGCTCGTGTCCGGCCCCACACGACCCGGCTCGGTCACCTGCTCGCCCCATGTCTGATGTCCGGATTCCGGACACGCGGATAACCGAGCATGACCGGTCACCGCTGACGTCTCACTTCGCTCCGCCCCGGCTCGCTGCACTGTACTGTATAAATCCAAGGCCTCTCTCTCTCTCTCTCTCTCTCTCTCTCTCTCTCTCTCTCTCTCTCACACACACACACACACACACACACACACACACACACACACACACACACACACATATATATATAACACACACAATGTATTTGTCTCTGTCTCTTTCTCTCTTTTAATAGAAAAGTAACGTTTAGTAGAACGGGTACGTGACACAGATAAATTGGAAAGTAAAACGATATTTCAGTACAATCGCGGATAGAAGACGAGTCTCATTTCCAAACAGAAGATTTATTTTTCCTTTCATTAACAAGAAACATTAAATAAGTGCTTTCCCTGTAATCTAGAAGACAACGATCTTCATAAAGAAAGCGTATAAAGAACATTAAACATTTACAAACGTAACTTGTCATACTTTTCACTTGTTTGCAACAGAAACAAAATTATAGTTATTGTTGATCAGCAGTAAATCACTAAAGCGTTCCGGATTTTACTAGCTGCGGTGATTTGTTAGTAACATGCCGGCTTTACTAAAGCATCTTTCACTAAGTGCGCGTGTTGCTGGGATACATAAAATACGTCTTGCAACTGCAGCCAGGCCTGGCAGATATGTCTCATGTCTGCTCCACCCCTTAAGATGTCATCCTCATCTTCGAGATGCATTAAAATGTAGAGATCTACTTCATCTGCTGCGGATGATCTGTTGTTCCTCCATTCCTTGAAACGATCTCTCTTTCTGGGTGGTGATGACAGTACTTGAAGGATGTATGACAATAAACAAAAGAGACAAGTACTACAGAACTAATGTGGAAATCATCGAAACGTCCCCGTGAAAACGAGATGTTTTACGTTAATGAAATATTATACAAATTATAGCATTCCCATTGCTCTGTAATACACTATCCACCAACTATGCAAAAACGATTATGTTAATGATTGCATGTTGTACCTGCGTAAGTAGCACACATTCGTCGCACATTGCTAAGAATTTCCTGCTTTTCATTTATTTCGAGCATATTAAGATCACGGAAAGACGGCCAAAGAAACGAATCAATTTTATCTCTGGAAGTGATCATAATCTTCAAGGCTCGATTTTTAATCCTTTGTACCTCCTGTTGATAAATACATATCTGTTAGTACACATCTATTACGGTAGCGAGAGCACCAGCAGCAGCGAGTACTGTTTGTATAAAGCGTTTTTGCACTTATTTGCTGCGCTTAGCTTTTAAATAGTTTTTCTGGGAAAACCTAGCGTAGTTTTCGCGTCTCGTATTTCAGTGAGTGTTCCTTGATTATCAGAGTAGCTCATCAGAAGATTATCTTGGGAATTTGTCACCGTATAGAGTAGGGTAAACATAGTCATGTGTAGGGGCTGTGGTTGTTGTGAGCGGACGCAAGGAGAATTGGCCACTCTTCGGGGGCAGGTGGAGGCTTTGTCTGTTAGGCTCATCGAGCTCGAGGCGCAGGCGTCGGCTCGTAGTGGCGTTGGGGCAACTGTGGTGAGACCTGTGCCTACTTCGGTGCCCTTGGAATCACATGGAACCCCTGATGTCGCTGCGTCTTCCGGCAGTGAGCATCTTACCGGTCAGCCATCACTCCAGGGTGAATGGCGGACAGTGGTGGGCTCGCGCGTGCCTGGCCGAAAGGCAAAGGTGGGATCTGGCCGCGTGGCAGCTGCCTTACCCCTTTCCAACAGGTACGGGGTGCTTCCTAGTGGTGATGACATCGTTTCCGAGCCACCACAGGATGCCTCGCCTGTTGGGCCAGTGGCCGATTCTCCGGCAAGGTCCCGACAGTCACAGAGGGCGGGCCTATTAGTTATAGGGAGCTCCAACGTTAGGCGGGTTATGGAGCCCCTCAGGAAAATAGCGGGTAGGTCGGGGAAGAATGCCAGTGTGCACTCGGTGTGCTTGCCGGGGGGTCTCGTCCATAATGTGGAGGATGCCCTTCCGGCAGCTATTGAACGCACTGGGTGTGACCGGCTGCAGATAGTAGCACATGTCGGAACGAATGACGCCTGCCGCTTGGGTTCTGAGGCCATCCTTGGTTCCTTCCGGCGGCTGGCTGATTTGGTGAAGACAACCAGCATCGCACGCGGAGTGCAAGCTGAGCTTAATATCTGCAGCATAGTGCCCAGAGTCGATCGCGGTCCTCTGGTTTGGAGCCGTGTGGAGGGTCTAAACCAGAGGCTCAGACGACTCTGCGACTATAATGGTTGCAAATTCATCGACCTCCGTTATTGGGTGGAGAACTGTAGGGCCCCCCTAGACAGGTCAGGCGTGCACTACACACCGGAAGCAGCTACTAGGGTAGCAGAGTACGTGTGGCGTGCACACGGGGGTTTTTTAGGTTAAAGGGACCCCCCCTTGGGCGAAACGATAAAATACCTGACGGCTTACCAGAGAGGACATTATCATCGTTGATAAAGAACGTCCGTCCTCAGAGACCAAAAACAGGAAAAGTTAACGTAATATTGGTAAACTGCAGGAGTATCCAGGGCAAGGTTCCTGAATTAGTATCTCTTATTGAAGGAAATAGTGCGCATATAGTATTAGGAACGGAAAGTTGGTTAAAACCGGAAGTGAACAGTAACGAAATCCTAGACACAGAATGGAATATATACCGCAAGGATAGGATAAACGCCAATGGTGGAGGAGTATTTATAGCAGTAAAGAATTCAATAATATCCAGTGAAGTTATTAGCGAATGCGAATGTGAAATAATCTGGGTTAAGTTAAGTATCAAAGGTGGGTCAGATATGATAGTCGGATGCTTCTATAGACCACCTGCATCAGCAACCGTAGTAGTTGAGCGCCTCAGAGAGAACCTGCAGAACGTCGTGAAGAAGTTTCGTGATCATACTATTGTAATAGGGGGAGACTTCAATCTACCAGGTATAGAATGGGATAGTCACACAATCAGAACTGGAGCCAGGGACAGAGACTCTTGTGACATTATCCTGACTGCCTTGTCCGAGAATTACTTCGAGCAGATAGTTAGAGAACCAACTCGTGAAGCTAACGTTTTAGACCTCATAGCAACAAATAGACCGGAACTTTTCGACTCCGTGAATGTAGAAGAGGGTATCAGTGATCATAAGTCAGTGGTTGCATCAATGACTACAAGTGTAATAAGAAATGCCAAGAAAGGAAGGAAAATATATTTACTTAACAAGAGTGATAGGGCACAAATCGCAGAATATCTGAGTGACCACCATCAAACGTTCATTTCTGAGGAAGAGGATGTGGAACAAAAATGGAAAAAATTCAGAAACATCGTCCAGTACGCCTTAGATAAGTTCGTACCGACTAAGGTCCAAAGCGAGGGGAAAGATCCACCGTGGTATAACAATCATGTACGAAAGGTACTACGGAAACAAAGAAAGCTTCATCATAGGTTTAAGAGTAGTCGAATCATAGCTGATAAGGAAAAGCTGAACGAAGCGAAAAAGAGCGTAAAGAGAGCAATGAGAGAAGCATTCAACGAATTCGAACATAAAACATTGGCAAACAATCTAAACAAGAACCCTAAAAAGTTTTGGTCATATGTAAAATCGGTAAGCGGATCTAAATCCCCTATTCAGTCACTCGTTGACCACGATGGCACCGAAACAGAGGACGACCGAAGAAAGGCAGAAATACTGAATTTAGTGTTCCGAAACTGTTTCACTGCGGAAAGTCGTAACACGGTCCCTGACTTCAGCCATCGCACGGACGCCAAAATGGAAAATATTGAAATAAACGATATCGGAATTGAAAAACAACTGCTATCACTTAGTAGCGGAAAAGCATCCGGACCAGACGAGATACCCTTAAGATTCTACAGTGATTATGCTAAAGAACTTGCCCCCTTTCTATCAGCAATTTATCGTAGATCGCTGGAAGAACGTAAAGTACCTAGCGACTGGAAGAAAGCGCAGGTCGTTCCCATTTTCAAGAAGGGTCATAAATGAGATGCGAATAATTATAGGCCTATTTCGCTTACGTCAATCTGTTGTAGAATAATGGAACATGTTTTGTGTTCTCGTATTATGACGTTCTTAGATAATACAAATCTCCTTCATCATAACCAACATGGATTCCGCAAACAGAGATCATGTGAAACTCAGCTCGCCCTATTTGCCCAAGAAATTCACAGTGCCGTAGACACTGGCGAGCAGATTGATGCCGTATTCCTGGACTTCAGGAAGGCATTTGATACGGTTCCGCACTTACGTTTAGTGAAAAAAAAATACGAGCTTACGGAATATCGGACCAGGTTTGTGATTGGATTCAGGATTTCCTAGAAGAAAGAACACAACATGTCATTCTTAACGGTTCAAAATCTGCAGATGTAGAGGTAATTTCGGGAGTACCGCAGGGAAGCGTGATAGGACCTTTATTGTTTACAATATACATAAATGACTTAGTTGACAACATCGGTAGCTCCGTGAGGCTATTTGCAGATGACACGGTTGTCTACAAGAAAGTAGCAACATCAGAAGACTCGTACGTACTCCAGGAGGACCTGCAGAGGATTAATGCATGGTGCGACAGCTGCAGCTTTCCCTAAACGTAGATAAATGTAATATAATGCGCATACATAGGGGCAGAAATCCATTCCAGTACGATTATGCCATAGGTGGTAAATCATTGGAAGCGGTAACGACCGTAAAATACTTAGGAGTTACTATCCGGAGCGATCTGAAGTGGAATGATCACATAAAACAAATAGTGGGAAAAGCAGGCGCCAGGTTGAGATTCATAGGAAGAATTCTAAGAAAATGTGACTCATCGACGAAAGAAGTAACTTACAAAACGCTTGTTCGTCCGATTCTTGAGTATTGCTCATCAGTATGGGACCCTTACCAGGTTGGATTAATAGAAGAGATAGACATGATCCAGCGAAAAGCAGCGCGATTCGTCATGGGGACATTTAGTCAGCGCGAGAGCGTTACGGAGATGCTGAACAAGCTCCAGTGGCGGACACTTCAAGAAAGGCGTTACGCAATACGGAGAGGTTTATTATCGAAATTACGAGAGAGCACATTCCGGGAAGAGATGGGCAACATATTACTACCGCCCACATATATCTCGCGTAATGATCACAACGAAAAGATCCGAGAAATTAGAGCAAATACGGAGACTTACAAGCAGTCGTTCTTCCCACGCACAATTCGTGAATGGAACAGGGAAGGGGGGATCAGATAGTGGTACAATAAGTACCCTCCGCCACACACCGTAAGGTGGCTCGCGGAGTATAGATGTAGATGTAGATGTAGATGTAGATAATTATAAATCTATCACGTATCACAATGAAACAGTGCTTTTAACTGAAGTAATCACTCACCTGACAGACAATGTCATAGACACTGCAAATTTGTCGCAGTTTGTGAAACCAAAGAAGAAATAACTGGACTGTCGGTTCTTTTTAGCCTTCTAATTCATCTGTGGCTTCTTTAAATGGTCTCAGAAATTACGCAATTTTTCAATCTCTAAGCGCCGTCAACAAAGCAGCAACTTCGTTATACTGAGTGTGTAAGGATTTCAACATAGTGTACAAGCTGTTCCAGAGTGTACCGACCTCTTGTTTCAACGATGATTTCAAAGACGAGCAGAGGCCACTTTTCTTAATGTACCTTACGATGCATTTTGCAGTATTTATTGTTGATGCGATGTTCGGGGCATGATTTAACAAGAAGTTATCTTCATCGAAAATGTGGCTAAGTGCTGTGTTTATACAGTGAGCAGCACAAGGAACCCTTTAGTGATTTTCCAAAGCCTTTATCACATTGGCACCCTGGTTGGATGTTTTATTACTGCCGGTATCCCTGAAGGAGGTGTATCTTTGTGAGGTTTCTTGCAACTGTGTTTCTTTAAATGAGTGGTTCCCGACTGGAAACACAATAATTTGGAGCAGTTTAGGCACGATACGTACCCAGTAGACGCACTGTTTTCGTCTACAACCAACAGAAATGTACTCCATACTTGGCTTTTTAGACCTTCCCGTTTCTTCAATGTGTAAACATTGGTTTCAATTTTACGTCTCACTGCACTGGTTCCTCGTGCTGCATGATTCCATAGAGAGACACGCCACAAATGAGAAGCCCGTACTGGCTGCAATGTCACACGGATAATGATATGTGTAATATGTTTGAAGTTACGTGCTACGTATTCGGTCACGGCTTCTATGCTCGGTCACAAGAACTGGTGCGGGCAGCCTATCCAGTTAGGGTGTGCTCGCCCCACCTCGTATTTTGTGCTCGCTTACTCGATCATGCAGGACTCTATCCCCTACGTACAGCGTGAGTCACGAGGTTTTCCCCGGTTTCTGGAGGGTATTTCTTAGGTTGTTTGGAACAAAAAACGTAAATAAAGTAATGGGATCAGATCCACAATTACGGAGCTATAGGAATTGAAAAACTTAGGAAAATGGCAGAAAAATTTTTCATTGTAGGATTTCACTATCAAAAATGCACATAATAATTAATTTCAACAATTTTGTAGCAGTCTCTTGCATTTAGAGTGGATTTAAAGCAAGTGTTCAAAATTTTCTCCCTTCATTTGAAGGCAAAGATTCGCAAGGGGGTGAACCACTCGAGCAGCATTTCGTAATTTCACATCGTCGTTCCTTATTGACGTTGCAGCATCAAAAATGCGTTGTATCAATTCTTCTCGTGCTTCCACCTTCGTTCCCGAAGTCTCTCATCCACCGCCAGATGCAGTAATCTAGGGGTGTAAAATTTAGGGATCTGGCAGGCCAGTTGATAGGGCCCCAGTGACCTAACCATCGATGTGGGAACTGCTGATTAAGGTAAGCTGTTATCACATGGTGGAAGTGTGCAGGTGCCCCGTCATGTTGGACGTACGTGTGGCGTCTTGTTTCCAGAGGAACATCTTCAAGAAGTAGCGGTAAGTCTTCTCGTAAAAAAATTTACCGTACATCTGACCATTTAAACTTCCCGGGAGAATAAACGTCCCCAGTAACTGGTCACACACACCACCACACCAGACATTGACACTGATTCGTCTGCCCAGACACACATGTTATGCATGTTGTTGACGCTATCTCTGTTAAAGGTTGCCTCATCACTGAACATTGTGAAGCGATAGAGCTGCCGATTTCGATTTAACCAGTTACAAAAGTGTAAACGGTTGGCACAATCGTGTGGCTCTAATGGTTCAAATGGCTCTGAGCACTATGGGACTCAACTGCTGAGGTTATTAGTCCCCTAGAACTTAGAACTAGTTAAACCTAACTAACCTAAGGACATCACAAACATCCATGCCCGAGGCAGGATTCGAACCTGCGACCGTAGCGGTCTTGCGGGTCCAAACTGCAGCGCCTTTAACCGCACGGCCACTTCGGCCGGCGTGTGGCTCTAACTGGTGAACTTTCTGCACGTGAAGAATCCTACATACCTTAGGTTGAGAAACGTTCAATCGGGTAGCTAGGCGTCTTGAACGAGAACTGCGCTCTACTGAATTAAGAATGTTTTCCTCTTCTTGAACGTCACGATGTCTTTCAGAGTGAATACGAATACTGGGAAGAGTACCAGTTTCTAGCAATGTTCGATATCTTCCACTAAATGTTTTGGCACTCGGAATCCTACGATCAGGATACCGATGGTGATATTCAGCAACAGCAGCTTTAGCATTACCATCAAAGGGGCCAAAAGTGTACACCATCTCCCCATACCCCTCCGATGAAAACTTGTAGGGCATGGCAAAGTGTACTGTACACAGGGGACAATAGGAGTAAACAGTGACTGCAGTATCAACAACTGGGTTTTTATGCAAACGTACTACTCGCTGCACTTGTCTACCTAAGACTGATCGTGTGTCCTTTGAACACAAGTGTAGCACTCCACACACCGTGACATGTTTCCAAACTCTTTTGTCGCTCCTTAATTATGGATCTGATCACATTACTGTATTTACATTTTTTGTCCCAAATAACCTAAGGAATAATCTCCAGCAACCGGGGAAAAATCTCGTGATTCACCCTATATAGCGAGGACAGAATAATTACAACGGCGTTTAAGCGGTCAGTCTTCCCAGGCTTCTTACGTGAATGCAACGCGGAGAAGCCCTAATCACTAATACAATGAGAAGTATCCTCTGACATGCATTTCACATTAATTTGCTGAGTAAGGATATGGATGCAGGTGTAGGTCTTTTGATTTCAACCTAGTGGGCATACTCAATATTGATCAATTTGTACCGTTATCTTAGAAAAAATTGGATAAATACAATCTGAATAAGGAAAATTGTCGCTTAATGGTTGTTAGAATACACAAAAACAAAAATCCCGTATCAGGGGTGTGTGAGCGACAAGCAACGCAAGGGACATGAAAGGGAAGCCGAGAGCCGTCATTTGTGTAGGATCCTCTCTCTCTCTCTCTCTCTCTCTCTCTCTCTCTCTGGCAGGTCGGAGTCTGTCAGTTCGTCTTCCTAGTAGCGGGATACGGCGAGAGACTGACAGCCGCTGGCAGCTTTGGGTCTTCACACAGAGAGCGCTTTGCAGTCTGAGGCAGCGCAGACTGGCTGTAATCGGTCTGGCGTATCAAACTGGCATGCGAGCATACGAAGGGCCAGCTGAGCACTTTATCGCAGCATCAACGTAGCAAGTATTCCGCTGACGATTTGCCATTCTGCTAACGATTTTATTTAATTTCCTGTGGACTGTATTGCAATGTGGTAGGGAGCTTGTGCTGATTGGAAGGATTCTGGCCCACAAATTTATTAACATATTTATTAAAAAAACACAAACCAATTTATCAACACACACAAAACGATGGGAGACAATCTGAGCAGCTACCCCAGGAATTAATTAAATTAATTTCCAATAACGCAGCTGTTGGTGAATATCGCATAATTTTCAGAAAAGACTGAACGAAATTTAAAAATTTTTGAGAGCAAAATTAAGTTAAAGAAATTGACAGATGCTTAACAGAGAGATCTTATCAGACCTCAAGCCCATAAAATTAACCTGCATATTCCAAATTACAAATCTGAAAAAAAGCTAACAGGTCATTAACATCAGCCTTCCACTATCACTTCACTGTTTGTAGATAATTAGAAGGAACAGAACTGGCTCCAAGCAAGCGGAATAGCCTGACAACATTAAATGCGAAGTATGATACAAGTTGCAAGCGGAACAACCTGACAACATTAAATAAAAGGTATGATACAAGTTGGAGTCGCAGAGCTGTGTATCGCGATCAGCACTACAGAGATAGACACTCTCACTGAAGGCCAGGCGTCTTTCTTATTTCTTTACGTGTGTGGTGTCCAAGACACTAGTTCAGCAGTTGGTACTGGACGTCCCTGCGTCAGCGGGACATCCGCGTTTATACGAGGTAGCTTCATTCGATACTTCCCACGTCCTGTATGCTGGTGATGTAGGACTATTTTTAGACTTTATATGAGTCTGAGGTTAGTTACAATGCGTCATATGTGCAGGAAAAGTTTGAGAAAGATTGTGGAGGTATTTTTATTTCGAGGTTGCAAAACTGAAGGTACTGACGACCTCAACTAGGAAGCTTTGGCTATTATTCGAAGTGGAAAGAATATCGATGAGGGAATTTCTGACGTAGAAGAAATTACCTATAGTACAAATATGTATTTGTTGTCGAAACAAGTTGAACACTTGTAATTACTTTAGTTTCCTTTGACTTACACAGTCCCGATTACTGAAACGGAAGGAAAGTTATCCATATGACGCGATCCAGTTACTCGTGTTGACGAAGACGACCTGCGTGGATAAGATTTTCTTTCTTTATGTAACGACGATCAAAAATTTTCCATCTGAGTGCTTTGCTGCAGCGTATAAGCAACCGAGCGCGATGCGGGTGTATAAGCACCGACGTATAGGCAAAGGCTTAGTGTGGCCTTCTAAAGGAAACCTTTTGACCACCCCTTACGTAAAAGTTTCTAGTGATTATTGTACCTTAGGTGTCCATTGTATCTCTCTTTCAACCCACAATGGTCTTCCAAGAGTTGCCCGCTTGTCATGGAAAATATGTAGGACTGCTTCAACATCATTTTCAGATATTATGCAGAGAAGGCGCGTCCATTAATATTAGTAACTAAAGATTCCAAATTAAGACACGACTGCCGCTTATATTAGGAGTGAGGAGTGAGGAGAGAGAGAGAGAGAGAGAGAGAGAGAGAGAGAGAGTGAGTGAGTGAGTGAGTGAGTGAGTGAGAGTGCATAATGCTGAAACGCAGACGAAATACAGTGAGCGTACACGATTCGTTTATTGGATTAATTGGCAACGAGCATAACACAAATGAATGAAATTATTTCGTTATGGACTCTTTTTAAGGGCTGAGAGTGATTAGATAATACACAACAGCTATCGGTTTTCTGCTTCAGTCATTTTTTGTTTGAAGTTCCCTACACATTTCAATGGTCATGCTATCATCAGATGGACAGCGTTCTTTTACCAGCGGAGAGTGCAGTTTTGCCTTACACACTTGATGCTTATCATGTAGCCGGCGATGCGAGTAGAAGGTTATGAGTCATATTGCGCTATTGGGAAGGTATCAGCCTTACTACAAACACGAAGTGCATTTACAATCTCTGAGGATTTGATCAAGTCGTTCTTCAAAATATCCGTTCGTCCATGGGTGTCTAAGATGAGGACATGTCATCAACAGGAAATACAAGGGAATGCTCCGACCGACAAAGTGTCTCAAATCTAAGACACTGTTGTGCATATTTTAATCTGAAGATGATGGGTAACGATCGTAACTAGTTATCAGAGCTCCTGTATACTATCTTGGCTAACAAATATTTTACAAGAGGAATCTACATTTATTGAAATAATACATCATGTCTCTGACAATGTTAGATAACTAAAAGCGTTAGAATCTCCAGGTATGAATCCTGGTGTGGCACACAAATTTATATATTATAAATTTGCAGACTGAAGCGACGAATGAGAATTTGTACCAAGGCTGGGATACTAACCTGTGTCTCCTATTCATTAGGCAGACGCACTAATCACTACGCCACCCCGGCTCAGTGACTTTGCACAACTACTCGGACTATCCCAGCATGCCTCCCTCCGCTGTTCGAGATTGGGGCTAATACCTAGTGAGCTGTTAAAAGATTTTTTTGTTCATGTTGTTTGAGCTTCCATGTTCTAATATACAGGCGTAAATAAAAGTTATTTAAAAATAAGCACACACTCTCACAACTCCATGTTCAAATCCCACTCCACTCAAAATCTCCGCTAAATCGTTGAAGAAACATTAAAGCCAAATAATATTTTTTGTTGGTACTTCAATAATCAGGGTTTAATTACGACGCGCTTTCTAGAAAATTGGTTTCACTAATCAAGATTATATTCCAACATGTTTTAACACATTAAACTGGAAAATTAGGAGGCTGTCTGACTGTAATCGAAAATCACGGCTGCAAATAATTATCAGTGCACAGTTTGTCCCAATTAAGGATAACGTAAATGACGTTAAACTGAAACAAAACATTCACAAAACATTCACAAACCGTTATCATCAAACCGAAACATCTCAAACTAAAATATGCTATGAACGATACCTGTTATTAAAATGTACCCGTTACATAGCTTCAGTTACTTATATGTTGTATTCTTAGGTCATTGTTCTGTTCTGAAAACTAAATTAATTTAAAAAAATACCACTCTTAATGCTATGATTAATATGCTCGTATATTTAGTTTAGGCACTGAAAAGTTTTAATTTAGTTAATCAGCTGCGTAACACTTTTAGTGATAGTAACGTTTGTGGTTCAATCATCGGTAGGTCCCAGCGCTTCTTCTCGTATCAAAATGGTTCAAATGGCCCTGAGTACTAAGAGACTTAACATCTGAGGTCATCAGTCCCCTAGAACTTAGAACTAGTTAAACCTAACTAACCTAAGGATATCACACACATCCTTGCCCGAGGCAGGATTCGAACCTGTCGAACCTGCCAACGTAGCGGACGTGCGGTTCTAGTACATTGTGTATGAGATTAGTGACTTAAAATATGCAAAATATGTCGACTTCTAGATTTGTCTCTCCCCAAGAGCTCGGCCACACTGGCGGGCATTCTCGCATCTATATCAAAATTTTGCGTATGCAAATAAGTAAAAAAATAAAATAATTAAAAAATAAAACATGAGGTCATTAATTTTTCTTAATTTAGCGTCCTACAATAATCCGATAACCACGCCAGGAACTGATCGCAATGGTTTCACAACAGTAACCAGTAGCTTAAGCCACTTAACCACGAAGGACGTAGGTCTATTAAATTAACCAAAGGTAGCATTATTGAAGACATGTATTATTCTATTCACTGCTGTTTTGTATAGACAGATTCCACTACTTGTAGAAGCGTATTAAAGATAATGAACAAATACGAATTGTTTTACATTATGAACTTATGTGCGCAGCCTATGTGTTCGAAACGAGTGCTAAAGGAGAGTGTGCAATCAGTGGCATCGAGATTTTTTATATAGCACTCTTTTTCTAAAACCAAGGAGCTCTTAATATATGTTTGCTTATTTGCTGACTGAAGCTACGAGGGTTATTCAGAAAATAAGGTCCGATAGGTCGCGGAATGAGAACGACAGTGAAAATCCGACGAAGCTTTGCACAGATGTGTTGGGCAGTGTGTTTAGTATGCCTGTAGATCGTATCACGTCGCTAATTGCAATTCTGAGCACTCAGTGAGCGTGTAAAAATGTCTCAAACAATAGCGTTTTCCGCCAAGTATGGATATCCACTGCGAGGTTTCGCCTGACGTCATGCAACCACACGAAACGTGCCTGACTTGTACTTCCTTCTTCGTGACAATTCCCGCCCACACACTGCAGGGGCCATGAGAACGCCTCTGCAGCGTTTTCGATGGGAAGTGTTTGACCTCCCACCAAACAGCCTGGACTTGGCTCCCTCTGACGTTCATCTTCGCTCACATGATCCCCTGGTTTTGAACACAACGTTCTGGGACACACAACGAACTGCAGTCCAGGATAGAGACGTGGCGGAAAGCACAGGGGGCTGCCTTTATTGACGGGGGTGTTGGAAAGATTGTCTAAATGAGAGCGTCTTCTTAGTAGTATCCGCTGCCCGACGTAAATCTTCAAGAAGATTAGGGACGAAGTACGGTATAGACTTGAGACTTAAAATATCTAAAAAGTAGGAATAATAAGCCTAGAGAATTAAAATTCATAAGGCTGTATAGAAGAGGGTGTAACACAGTAATAGCTTGTTGAGCCGTGTGTGGCTCATGTTCCCGCCATAATGTGTTTTACACCCTGTTTTTAACGTACTTGCACCTCCCTACGTTAATTTAAATTACTGGTGTCTCATAGTTGCTGATTTGCCTGACAGTGAACGGCCCTAGTCCCTCTAGTAGTATCTTTGCTCGACTTCTGTTACTTCCCGGTCATTGTCTGTTGTAAGCCAGTTCGGGTCGCGAGTTCGGGCGGCCATTTAGTTGGAACGCGTCTGGAGCGCAGTCCAGATCTGCCAGTCAGGGAGTTGCAATGTGGCACCAGTACAGTCGGGTTGGAGCTGTGAAGTCTGCGTCGACATGGCTCGCCTGAGCATTGCCCCCACGCATCACTTGAGCCGGACCACGGCCTTGATGGATCGTCGGTCTGTCGTCCTGCCGTACGACGCGTTTTGGCTCGCCGATCGTTCATGAGTCGGCTGTGTGTGTGCGCATCGACTCCCGATTTGTCTTTGTGCGTGCTTAGTTACTGTTGGGCATTGTTCAGGTCTTCGTGCAAGTGTTTGTCAGGTTGTGTGTGTAGCTGGCGTTATTTACACTGACGAGTATTTTAGATGTTGTCGGCATTCTGAAAGTAGTCGGTCGGTTGGTGCAGACCAGGGAGGATATCTCCGTGAGGCACAGTCGGCTGGGTCCACTGGCGGTCCCTGCGCAGTGTCGAAGCGTGTGTGGAGCTGTCCGATCACTACGAGCTTCGTGGCTCACCGACCCAGGACGTCAAAGTTGAGTGGTGTCTTAAGTACCCAAGCCACGTCCGTTCATGTTGTGTCGTTCGTTTCGGTGGTTCGCTGTTGGGGAGCTTTTCCTGTGATCAACACCGAGTGTTTGTAGTGGTGAAATCGAGCCACCGTGCGGTGGATTTAACTATATTGGTTCACTACAATTCAAGTGCACCAGCGGAATTTTCTGCCTTGTGGCAGTTAGTGTTCTGGTTATCTGCCCTGACCACTAACTCAATTTCAGGCAGTGTCCTGTCCACATCTGTTGTCGCTGCCCAACGCGGTGTGTAGTTTTGACAGCTTAATACATATTTAATTGTGGATAATTACGTCCGCAGCAGTTTGGTCCTTGAGTTGATGTACAGATTGGAGGGTAGCAAGTCTTGGTCGGTCGGTCCGTGACTGTCTCTTGGTTGGGTTACCGACGGATCAAGTGTAAGTTGGGCCCACCACCTGTCTCATCTAAGCGAACATTAATGTTTCGAGGGCATACGCCCCCCCCCCCCCCCCCCCCTGTAGGCGTCTAAGTGCCGTTGTCTATACTGTCCTTTTCATGGGTGTTAAATGATGTTTTGGTAATCTATTATAGCTAATGATTTTTTTAAAAAAATATTGTGTTTTATGTAAATCAAGGGCCTTCTGCCCGTGTAAGTACGTTTGAATTCTGGAAAATGGATATTTTGCTGAATGTTACTGTTGTTGTGCTATCTTTTCATTCAGTGCGCTGTCAGCCACTCAAAACTTTAAGGTATTTTCGAATTTCTGGAAAATCAACTGTGAGCCTTCAGCCACTTAAAGCCTTATTCTTAGAATTTCCCCTTAAGCGAAAACAATGCGGCCTTCTGCCTTAAAAATATGGTAATATATTCTAAAATTCTGAAGTTTAATTGTGGCCTTTAGCCGTTGGTATTGCACCTTGTTTATGGTTTTTCTATCCGCTTTTGCCTTAAGGCTTTCAGCCTAACTGTGATATATACATATATATGTTAATTATTTTATTTGCAATTTTAACTGCGTGTCTTCAGTCACTTGAAATTTATCTTGTCGATTTTTAAGATTTCTTGTTTGGAGGCCTTCATCTGTGAAAGAATTAGATTTTGAAACTCGTAGTTGTAAAGGTTCGGCTATCTTCCGTTTTGGTTTAAATGTGTTACTTAATTACAATAAATTATAATTTTGAAGTGTAACTGACCGCCACCTTATTTGGCCCTTTCCACAATCCTAATCACATCTTCTGCCCTGCGGGTTTAGCAGGCCTATCACTTGTAACTGAAAGTGTTCATTTCAACGTCCAAGATGAAACGACGTAAGCGAATTAAAAATCCGGAACGTGATAGAGATGTGAGAGGACACATACGAATGCCGTTCAATGAAACTATCAGCCTAAATGGGCTAGGAACTTGGAATAAGAGAAAAACTTCTTTCACGAAATATCTTATGAAGATTTGGTACTGCCCTTTTCCTCTATATTATTTCACCTGGACGTAGAGAACAAGGCTGAAACTGAAGCTATTAGCTGTCGAAGACAAATAGAGACATTTTAAATATCAAAACTGAGGAAGATTACAACAGCAGAAGAACTGAGAGACCTATTGCGTAAAAAGTAAGGTTGCACGATATGATTCAAGCAGAGGAGACGAAATAAGCAGATTATCGTAAGCGAAGGTGGTTTACTGAAGTTAAAGGAATCCAATCGCGTCGAATGGTAATATAGAACTGAAGTATGCGGAAATGCAAACGTGCTGCACGGCACAGTATGGAAGTGAAACGTGCTCGGCCGGCCGGGGTGCCCGAGCGGTTCTAGGCGCTACAGTCTGGAACCGCGCGACCGCTACGGTCGCAGGTTCGAATCCTGCCTCGGGCATGGATGTGTGTCATGTCCTTAGGTTAGTTAGGTTTAAGCAGTTCTATGTTCTAGGGGACTGATGATCTCAGATGTTAAGTCCCATAGTGCTCAGAGCCATTGGAACCATTTGAAACGTGCTCTACCGTACAATCAGAGATGAAGAAATTGGAACCCTTTTTAATGTAAAGAGGTAGAGGAAGACTAGAAATTAAACGAAAGAATTATGAAACGACGTTGGAGACAGCAGGACAGAAAAGAAATCCTTGGAAAATAGCTACCCAAAGGCCAGAGGCCTATGTTAAAGCATACAGTAGAAGCTTACGTGGCACTGGAAATGCCTGGAGGGAGAGGAAATTATAATAATAGACAGATATTAGAATATGTAATACACACGGTATTACTGGCAGAAGAATACAGACTGTCAGAAGCAGCCACTGGGGAAGATCAGTTTGGGCTCAGGAGAAATCTAAAAACAAAGAGGCAATTGTAAGCAAATGACTCGTCCTATGAGATAACAAAGAGAAACCTACACTTAAAGCATTTTAGTTATAGAGAAAGATTTTTTACAATGTTCCCTACAATGTAATTTTCGAAATTATGAAAGCGGAACGGAGCGGAAGTTTATAAGCGTTTAAGGGCATGAACGTGAAACAGGAGCTGCGAAGGGAGTTATACAGGGTTGTTGCCTATCCCCGATGTTGTTCAATATTGATGTTGTTCAGTATGAACATTGAACAAGCAACAAACAAACAAAGGAGAAAATTGGAGAGTACAGTTCAAGAAGAAGAAATAAATGACGCTGTAGTCGTGTTAGATGGCAGAGGAATTCAAAAATCAGTTGAACGGATAGCGCCTCTAAGAGAAGTTACAAGATGAAAATCAACAAAAGTAAAACAAGGGTAATCGAATGAATGTATTGCTCAAGGAATTAGGTTACGAAATGAAGTATTTTAAAAAGCGGATGAATTTTGGGAATATGAGTGGCAAAAAACTGACGATGGCTGAGTTAGAGATGACATGAAATGCAGAATGGCAAGAGCAAGAAATATCTTAACATCGAACATAAATTTAAATATTAGGAAGTTTTTGCTGAAGGTAATTGTTTTGGTTTATAGTCTTGTACAGAAAACAAAAACGGACGATAAACTTTTGAGAGAAGAATGGAACAGACGCTTTTGATAAGTGATACAGAGGCTTACCGACAGTCATTCTTCCCACGCACTATTCGCGAGTGGAACAGGGTTGGAGGTATCAGGTAGTAGTACCGAAAGTACCCTCCACCACACACCATTAGGTGGCTTGCGGAATTTGACGTAGATGTAGATGAAGAAAACTGAAGATTAAATGGATATAGTGGATAATTAATGAAGAGGTTCTGAATGTCAGAACAAAGGCAACGGTACTATTTAGCTCGTTGTGTATAGGAGGTTCATAGAGAGATTGAGTAGCTTAGGACTTCGTAAAAGAGGGTTCCCTCACAGTTCAGCCCTTCATGTAAGTCCTTGGAACGCAGTTCTCTGCGAGAAAACACACTTAGCTGATGGTAGTTTCCACAAACAGAGATTGTAGTACTAAACATTACACAAATTACTAATAAAGGATATAAATTTCTGCCCGAGTCCGGGATCATTGTGAACATTTTGTGAATTAAACCGTCTAGATACACTGAAGAGCCGAAGAAACTGGTACGCCTACCTAAAATCGTGTAGGGTCTCCGCGAGCAAGCAGAAGTGCCGCAACATGACGTGACATGGGCTCGACTAATGTCTGAAGTAGTGCTGGAGGGAACTGATACCACGAATCCTGCAGGGCTGTCCATAAATCCGTAACAGTACGAGGGGGTGGAGATCTCTTCTGAATAATACGTCGCAAGGCATCCAAGATGTGCTCAATGATGTTCATTTCTGGACAGTTTGGTGGCCAGCGGAAGTGTTTAAACTCAGAAGAGTGTTTCTGGAGCCACTCTGTAGCAATTTTGGACGTGTGGGGTGTCGCATTGTCCTGCTGGAATTGCGCAAGTTCATCGGAATGCACAATGGACATAAATGGATGCAGATGATCAGACAGGATGCTCACGTACATGTCACCAGTCAGATTCCTATCAAGACGCATCAGGGGTCCCATTTCACACCTATTGCACACGCCCGACACCATTATAAAGCCTCCACCAGCTCGAACAGTCCCCTGCTCACATGGAGGGTCTATGGATTCATGAGGTTGTCGCCATACACGAAAACATCCATCCACTCGATACAATTTGAAACGAGACTCGTCCGACCAGCAACATGTTTCCAGTCATCAACAGTCCAACGTCGGTGTTGACGGGCCCAGGCGAGGCGTAAAGCAATGTGACATGCAGTCATCAAGGGTACATGAGTGGGCCTTCGGCTCCGAAAGCCCGTATCGATGATGTTTAGCTGAAACTTGGTGATGGTCCAGCATTGAAATCTATAGAAAATTGTGGAAGAGTTGCACTTATGTAACATTGAACGATTCTCTTCAGTCGTCGTTGGTCCCGTTCTTGCAGGATCTTTTTCCGGCCGCAGCGTTGTCGGAGATTTGACGTTGTACTGGATGCTTGATACTCACTATGCACTCATGAAATGCTACCTCGGAGACGCCGTGTCCCATCGCTCCTGCGCCGCCTGTAACACTATCTTCATACCCACTTAAATCTTGATAACCTGCCATTGTAGCACACGTAACCTATCTAACAGCTGCGCCAGACACATGTTGTCTTGTGTAGGCGTTGCCGACCGCAGCGCCGTAGTCTGCCTGTCTACATATCTTTGTATTTGAATATGCATGCCTACAGCGGTTTCTTTGGCGCTTCAGTGTACAGTTCTTTATTTACTCTACTGTTTCGGCTACTGGCTTCATGAAACCTGTAATTAAGATTAAAGGAATAATAATTTTTATTTTTAATGAAGATTTCTTCGTGGTACAGCAACTGTTTTAGGTGTTGTACACCGAGACGATGTCATGGGATAGCGACATGCACATATGCTGATGGTGGTAGTATCGTGTACACAAGATATAAAAGGTCAGTGAATCGGTGGAGCTGTCATTTGCACTTAGGTGATTAATGTGGAGAAGTTAAGGGCGTGATTATGACGGGAATTAACAGACTTTGAAGTCGGAATGGTAGCTGGAGCTAGAAGCTCCATTTTGGAAATCCTTACGGAATCTAGTATTTTGAGATCCGCATTGTCAAGAGTGTGCCGACAACACCACATTTCAGGCATTGCCTCTCATCACGGACGACGCAGTGGCCGACGGTGTTCACTTACCGAGCGAGAGCAGCGGCGTTGGCGCAGAGTTGTCAGTGCTAATATACAAGCAACATTTCGTGAGAAAACCGCATAAATCAATGTGGGGCGTGTGACCAACGTATCCATTAGAACAAATGGCCCGTTAATTGGTTACGGCAGCAGACGATCGACGCGAATGATTTTGCTGACATCACTTCATCGCCTCCAGTCACTCTCCTGGGCTCGTGACCATATCGGTCGAACGGTAGGTGACTGGAGAACTATGACCTTTGTAACATGTGTCCCGATTTCAGATGGTAAGAGCCGATGGTAGGATTAGAGTGTGGCGTAGACCACACGAAGCAATGGACCCAAATTGTGGTGAGGTCTGTGTTTACATATAATGGGCTGTGTCGTCTGGTCCACCTGAACCGATAATTGACTGGAAACGGTTATTTCAGCCATTTGTCGGCATTCATGGACCTAGTGTTTACAATCAACGATTGGTTTGAAGAACGTTCTGGACAATCAGACGAATGATATGGCCGCCCAGATCTCCCGACATTAATCCCATCGAACATTTAGTTTTTCACCAAATAGACAACGAAGTCTCAATAACAGCTAGTGACTGTGGTGGTCAGATGCGACAGTTAATTCTCGTGCTCACAAAACCAGTTCTCGACGAAGCGAGCTGTGTGAAAAACCCTCGTGTACGAAACCCTGCAGCGGCAACACTTTCGGAATTATGGACAGGTAAAGAGAGAAATGGCTCAATATTTCCTCAGGGGACTTCCAGCGACTTGGTAGGTCCATGCCACGTCGAGGTGCTGTACTACACCGGAAAAAGGAGGTCCGACACGATATTTGTGCTTAAATCATAACTTTGTAAACTCAGTGTATTTAAAGGAAGTTTGAAACCTCTCTTTACCAGTGCATTACAATAAGGAACTTCCTGACGAATTAAAACTTTGTGCCGGACGAACTCAGAGGCCCACGTTCGGCGGGTAATGCTCCTGCGGTAAGAGCGTTGGTCATGAAAGGGAAGGTACTCGTGGCTCGAGTCCCGGTATGGCTCAGGCTTTAAATCAGTCAGCAAGTTTCAAAAGAGCGCACAATTCGCTGAAGAGTGTTAACCTAATTGTGTGCTACTGAACAGGGAATGGACAAAACCATAGAAACACCACAACCTTAATACATTACCATGCCCATTACGGTATAGGAAACACGTCAGCATTCAAAATAGCATCCACTCGGGTCGGAATGGACAAACACTTGTCCTGTAGGGCTGTCAAGAGACTTTTACAGCACTCTACCTGCAAAACAGTGGGAAGTTCAGGTGACGATGATAAAGGTGGATATCGCTCTTGCACCCTTTTCACCAAAATAGACAACAAGGCTGGTGACTGAGAGATGCTACAGTTCATTCTCGTGTTCACGAAAGCAGTCATCGATGAAGCGAGCTGTGTGAATAGGAACTCTTTCGTCCTGAAACACAGCATCAGCATCGGAAAACAACACTGAAGTGTGAGATGGACTTGATCAACCAAAATGGTGATATAATCCTTGCAAGTAATGCGGCATTGCAGGTTAACCATGGGGATCATAGAAAACTACGATATAGCTGCCAAAATCACTAGCGCATCCCCGTGGTGATGTAAACTGGACCAGAAGTTGGAAACGATCTGAAACAAGGCTCATTTGATAGAACGACTTTCTTCCATTGCTCCATAGTCCAGTTTTTATGGCATCGGCAGTTCGTTTTCCTGTTACGTGCATTTGCATAACAGATGAGCAGTTTTTGAGTCCCAACACGTCCTGTAAGTCCCAGCTTTTGGTGCTGACAGGGTTTGCGAGTACGACATGCAGTTCTGCAGAGACATTTGCAGCTGTCGTCCTCTTACTTTTAGTCACAATCCTATTCAATGGCAGTCTACGACGACGAATGAAACACGCGCTTTCGATCGCGTTGTGACTTTGTAACATACCCAACCCTCCCAGCATTACTATAATATCCGATACACGTTATTTGTAGCAGGGTATAGGTACTTTCTGTTACACAAAGAATAAAAATCATGCCACTATGGCACCTTTTCCTGTTATGTAAATATACTATATGATACTATGAATGATATTTAAACAAAATTTACCAATGATTAAATAATATGTAAATATGTAACCTAATAATCACTATGAACCATTGAAAGTTCCCCTTAGAAAAATTATGAATTACTATGCTGGTAAACCTCTACGTTATTTGATTTTCAAACACATGAGCTAAACTGAACGTACTCAGACATTTCTCTCTTTAGTCTCATCATCACTAAACTGACAAACAATATTTTTAGCGCAACGCAATCTGCCTATCAATAATCCCTACAAAAGAATCACCCTGACTAACAATAACCTATACCTTTCATGAATCTCTTACCTCACAAAATTCATTACTCGAACTACTGCAATACAGCGAGCGCCAATACTGCCAGCTAAATAAAAGATTCTAACTACTGAAGTCACTAACTACTGATAGGCATAGTTAGCAAATGAAAATTTTGATGGAGAACAAACAATTTATTTATCTTAATAGTGTTCAAAAGTCACTAATATATATATATATATATATATATATATATATATATATATATATATCATTCCATGACATCCAGTCTTACAAATTTCCTTTTTCTGAAGGACACACGTCCAGATCGTCCGCTCTCAAAACTCTGCCATCTCTCTCTCCCCACATCCACCACTGCTGGCGGCTCACCTCCAACTGCACAACGCTATGCGCTGTTCACATCCAACTGCCGAACACTACAATAGCAAATCGTCCAACAATGGAAATCAGCCACAGACTGCACACAGCACAGTCAGTGATTTTCATACAGACCGCTACGTGGCGTTACCAACATAAAAACCTAAACAGCTTACTTACACCATCAACATTTACTCAGAACTATAATAACCAGTACGTAATTAATTTGATTAGAAGTAGTTATAAATGTTAGCATCGTTATTACTTTCGTTAATCAACTGCAATTAGATCTCGAAAGTTCAGTTTAGAAAACGTTATCGTAAATCGATCAAAAAGCAAGAACCAAATTTAAATTCACGTAATTTCAAGTGATATGTAATTTCAAACCCAAATTTGTAAACCAGAATTAATACCATTACTAAAATAATTAATTGATCATTTTTAGCACATGTAATTAACTCCATTACTTACGTTTGGATGCATATTTCAAAGTTATGAGCCATTAACGAGGTTAAACGACTTGTGTTTATATTATGTAAATGTTAGCAATATTTTTCGATCGATAATTCATTTGTATTTATTAAATTAATGAAACGCATTATTGTAAATAGTCATATTTAATTTTCAATCTTAAATTGTACAATTCCTAACCTAAAACGCATCTGTAATGAACTAATATTTTATGCTGTAAGTAATCTGATTGTCAACCTTTTGTATATTTGTAACATTTAATTTTAACTATTAATTTCACGATGGTGTAATAATTGAAGTAATGGACACTCATTGTTGGGAATATATATAAGCAAACTCGGCAATGCAGCGTCAGTTGGCCTAGGGGTTCACTTTGTAGTCAAGTCTTTTCGGTCCGTAAGTCAGTCTGTCGGCTGTTGGATTGTCAAAGAGACTATATGTGAAGTTTAATGTATTCTGCAATGACTTAGAAAACATTTTGTCATCAACAAATAAACCTCCGCAAATTGTATGACCTGGAGTTTTAAATAGAAGGAATCACAAGCTACCCGACTCTGGCAAATTACAAGATAAGTACAACAAATATACTGTGTTATGCATCGCTCTTATTTACGTCCACTCCAGGTGCAAATGTAAAAGTAGTTATATTAACGCACCGGTAAATAAATCATATGCATTCATAAAGTAAGGGAGATGTCATAACTTAACGGATGATGTTCTTCTGAGATCCCAGAATGAGGTATAAAACTGCGTTACGGTGCCTGTTGAGAAAATAAACACGTCAGCAGCCTCGGTTACGGAAACAGCCACTGTACGAGCACCAACATTTTGTCCACATTCGAATTCACTTAGTTGCGACATAATGCACTCTCTACACGGAACACTGTTCAGACAACGACAAATACCGGGTGATCAAAAAGTCAGTAGAAATTTGAAAACTTAATAAACCACCGAATAACGTAGATAGAGAGGTAGAATTGACACACATGCTTGGAATGACAAGGGGTTTTATTAGAACAAAAAAAAAAAAAAACAAAGTATTGCTAGACGCGTGAAAGATCTCTTGCGCGCGTCGTTTGCTGATGATCGTGTGCTCAGCCGCCACTTTCGTCATGCTTGGCCTCCCAGGTCCCCAGACCTCAATCCGTGCGATTATTGACTTTGGGGTTACCTGAAGTCGCAAGTGTATCGTGATCGACCGACATCTCTAGGGATGCTGAAAGGCAACATCCGACGCCAATGCTTCACCATAACTCCGGACATGCTTTACAGTGCTGTTCACAACATTATTCCTCGACTACAGCTATTGTTGAGGAATGAAGGTGGTAATATTGAGCTTTTCCTTTAAAGAACATCATCTTTGTCTTACTTTGTTATGCTAATTGTTGCTATTCTGATCAGATGAAGCGCCATCTGTCGGACATTTTTTGAACGTTTGTATTTTTTTGGTTCTAATAAAACCCCATGTCATTCCAAGCATGTGTGTCAATTTGTACCTCTCTATCTACATTATTCCGTGATTTATTCAGTTTTCAGATTTATACTGACCTTTTGATCACGCGGTACTTGCGAAGTATTGAGGAAATTGCACAGGTCGTTTGTGATAAAATACAACAGCGCAGATTTGGTTGGTATCTGCATTTATGTTCAAACATACCTTTCTCGCAGTGTTTACATAGTTTTGTCCGACATCTCTGTTACAAACTTATAAGCTCGATGCAGCGCAGGGAAGTAATGGCCGGACGGAGCAACCGGCAGCGGTCGTAAGTCTTGGCAGCTCGTAATGACACAAGGCGCGTTTAATTTTGAGCAGCTGGGCAGGCTTTCATTGAGGCAGCGCGGCTGACTGCGGATGGGTTCGCAGTTGGGGGAGGGCAGGCGCCCGAACTGGGTCACACGCCGCTGGCAGAGCGGGCGCCGCCGGAAGAATTTTAATAACGCGGCGGGCGGGCCGCAGCGTAGCGGCCGGGGAAGCGCCCACTGTGTCTCAGCGCGGCTGTCCGTCGGCCGGCGCGCCGCGCCTACAGAGTAGGCACGCCGCAGCGCCGGCAGGTGCCGCCTGTCGAACACACCGCGCCGCAGGTGGCCCAGCCACTCTCGCACGCCGGAATTTACGGCTTTGGCGAGCACTCCAATTGGGAGGAAAACAATTTAATCTGGAACGAACTCCCAGAAACATTCAAAATTTTAGTGCGAGCTGCGAGGTTAACGTTATTGCAATAGGCAATAGGCAATAGCGTCAGGGAACTGAGAGAACAAGTAGCCTCTCTGGACTCAAAACTATGAGTTTCGTGCGCACAGTGTAGGAGCGCAGTCGAGACAGAGTTCGCTTCCAGCCTTAGTAGTGGGTGGTGCTGTTGTACGAGAACGTGCTGAGAAGTGATACCTCCGAAGATTTTATGTGAAAACTTTTCAGGATTTTTAAATAAAACAAACGTTAACATTGTGCATCTTTGATCTTCATTCCTAAATACCTACAGTCCTCTACCATTAGAGGACTGCGAACTGTAGCGTGTAACATAACGATGTACAAAGTATCTACGTCGGTGCGTCAAAAATTTTCACGATAGTATTAATTACAAGGATCAAAAAATGAGATCGAAATGCTTGGACATTTAGATCTTATAGATAAATTTCCCTTGAGACATTTGAGTGGCATCTTTATCTACGATAATGATGGAAGCTGAAGGAATGAACTAAAATTTGATGATATCAATTGAAGTTTGTGGTGGGGAAGAACACTGGACATATGTAGTCCGTGCAGCAATATCGGACATAGTGCTGCGGTGGTATAATGGTTAGCAGTCCTGCCTACTAAACAAGGAGACCCAAATTCAAGTCCTGGCTGTGGCAAAAATTTCAATTCATTTCTTCAGCTTCCATCATAATCGTAGATAAAGACGAGCCTCTCAAGTAAAATTGAATTAAAAGATCTATAAGGTCACCTGCACGTGAGGTGCAGGATTTTCCCATTACGTCCAATGGTGGCGTGCTACTTCAGTGGTGGAGAGCCTTGGCAATAGCGACGATCTAAGTAGCGGAAAATAAGCTGATGATTTGAAGTTTGTGTTGGGGAGGGAATTGGACTTAGGCAGTCCGTGCACCAATGTTAGATTTAGAGCTGTGGTGGTGTAATGGTTAACATTCCTGCCTAATAAGCAACGAGAACCTTGTTCAAATCTCTATCATACCAAAAATTTCAATTCATTTCATCAGCTTCCATCAATTGTGGACTTTTGTTGGACATCTTTTCTCTGACTGACTGTCTTGATTTTTGTATTATGAAAATAACTTTAAAAGAAAAAAACGTGCTCGCAATTTTTAACGAAATTAGAAAAAAAACAATATTCTACAAACTTCTGCAGCCAAGAGAGCAACTTAAAAAATTCTGGTGGATGAAGTTAACATTTTATAACGATGTTCTTGATGGAGATAAATACCGAATAATTATATTTTCAAGACAAATAGTAGGATGCGTTTGATTGATTTTTATTGTTAGTAACTGTGCAAGAGCGCAGTGCGTCAGCTGGAGCGGGTGGAGGAGTAGGGGAACAGGCGCGCGCTCACTCTGAAAATTGATTCTAAACGACCCGCGCTTGTATTAATACAATCATTGATACCTCGGCTTCTGGATTACTTACAAAATTCCTTTTGTACTTACTCTGTGTTAAAGATAACCACCAATGTTACAGTTTTCTCACCTCAGAAGTACAGTACCAGCGGAAATATTTAGTTTTTAATTAATTCACGTTTTGTTTGCGTTAATTGGCATTTTAACAATTTTGTACTGTTGTAACAGAATTTTTTTGTAATACCTTAAATGTTTTGTTTGGTTAATTATGCTTACTTATACTTGTTGCTGGTATCTTTAACATTTACTTAATTATTTTTGGTGCAATAATAAATAAATGGAACATTTTAGTGTTAGTAAATACTAAAAATCAGAAACATATCCTAGTATTCGTTTCTTGAAATTATAAACATTCAATACTAATATTCACCAAGCATATGGCTGTGAAATATTAATATCACCCACTAGCATTTTTTAAAGCCATGTCGACTCTAGAAGCTTACAGAAACAATTCTTTTTTTTTTTTAATTCGTAAAAGAAGTCAGAAATTCCTCTTTAAAAGTTATTTTCGTCAAATAAAAATTGAGAGAGTTACTAAAAAATCACGCCCAACAAAAATTACAAGCTCTTCCAACTTCTTTTTTGATCATTGTAATTAATAAAATCGTAAAAACTCTACATCTACATGGATACTATGGAAATTACATTTCAGTGCCTGGCAGAGGGTTCATCGAACCACCTTCACAATCCTCTATTATTCCAATCACGTATAGCGCGCGGAAAGAACGAACACCTATATCTTTTGTACGAGCTCTCATTTCCCTTGTTTTATCGTGGTGATCCTTTCTCCATATGTCGGTCGGAGTCAACAAAATATTTTCACATTTGGATGAGAAAGTTGGTGATTTTAATTTCGTGTGAAGATTCCGTCGCAACAAAAAACGCCTTTCTTTTAATGATGTCCAGCCCAAATCCTGTATCTGTTCTGTGACGCCCTCTCCCATATTTCGCGATAATACAAAACGTGCTGCCCTTTCTTGAACTTTTTCGATATATTCCGTCAGTCTTGTCCAGTAAGGATCACACACCGCGCAGCAGTATTCTAAAAGACGACGGACAAGCGTAGTGTAGGCAGTCTCCTTAGTAGATCTCTTACATTTTCTAAGTGTCCTGCCAATAAAACGCAGTCACTGGTTAGCCTTTTCCACAGCATTTTCTATGAGTTCCTTCCAATTTAAGTTTTTCTTCATTCCCTGGCATTTAGTTGAATTTAAGGCCTTTCGGTTTGACCGATTTATGGTGTAACCGAAGTTTAACAAATTCCTTTTAGCACTCAAGTGGATGACCTCACACTTTTCGTTATTTAGGGTCAACTGACAATTTTCGCACCATTCACATATCTTTTCTAAATCGTTTTTCAATTTATTTTGATCTTCTGATGACTTTATTAGTCGATAAAAGACAGCGTCATCTGCAAACAACCTAAGACGGTTGCTTAGTTTCTCTCCCAAATCATTTATATAGATGAGCAACAGCAAAGGGTCTACACCACTACCTTGGAGAACGTCAGAAATCGCTTCTGTTTTACTCCATACAAGTACTTTCAGAAAAAGACGTAATAATACTTAAATCTATACTCGATGTTAACAAACGTTTCTTCTCCAGAAACGCTTTCCTTCCCATTGCCAAGCTACATTTTATATCCTCTCTACTTCGACCGTCATCAGGTATTTTTCTCCACAAATAGCAGAACTCATCCACTACTTTATGTGTCTCATTTCCTAATCTGATTCCCTCAGCATCACCTAATTTAATTCGACTACATTCCTCGTTTTGCTTTTGTTGATGTTCATCTTATATCCTCCTTTCAACACTGTCCATTCCGTTCAACTGCTCTTCCAGGTCCTTTGCTGTCTCTGACAGAATTACAATGTCGTCGGCAAACCTCAAAGTTTTTATTTATTCTCCTTGGATGTCAATTCCCGCTCCAAAATTTTTTGTTTCCTTTACTGCTTGCTCAACATACAGATTGAATAACGTTGGAGATAGGCTACAACCCTGTTTCACTCCCTTCTCAACCACTGCTTCCCTTTCGTACCCCTCGACTCTTATAACTGGCATGTGATTTCTGTACAAATTGTAAATAGCCTTTCGCTTCTTGTATTTGACCCCTGCCACCTTCAATTTTTGGAAAGAGAGTATTCCAGTCAACAAAATTTCTCTAAGTCTACAAATGCTAAAAACGTGGGTTTAAAAACTAAATCCTCCAGAATAGACCATGAAGGCCCAACGGTACCGACCAGCCGTCGTGTCATCCTCAGCCAACAGGCGTCACTGGATGCGGATGTGGAGGGGCATGTGGTCAGCACACCGCTCTCCTGGTCATAGGTCAGTTTCCGAGACCAGAGCCGTTACTTCTCAATCAAGAAGATTCTCAGTTTGCCACACAAGGGCTGAGTGGACCCCACTTGCCAACGGCGCTCGGCAAACCGGATGGTCACCCATTCAAGTGCTAGCTCAGCCTGACAGCTCTTAACTTCGGTGATCTGTTGGAAACTGCTGTTACCACTGTGGCAAGGCCGTTGGCAGAAACGTAGGTTTGCCTTTGCTTAATCTGTCTTCTAAGATAAGTCGTAGGGTCAGTACTGCCACACATGTTCCAGCATTTCTGTGGAATCCAACTGATCTTCCCGAGGTCGGCTTCTACCAGATTTTCCATTCGTCTGTAAAAACTCGTGTTAGTATTTTGCAGCTGTGAATTATTTAACTAATAATTCGGTGATTTTAACACCTGTCAACACTTACTTTCTTTGGTATTGGAATTATTATATTCTTCTTGAAGTCTGATGGTATTTCGCCTGTCTCATACATCTTGCTCACCAGATGGTGGAGTTTTGTCAGGACTGGCTCTTCCAAGGCTGTCAGTAGTTCTAATGAAATGCTGTCTATTCCCGGGGCCTTGCTTCGACTTAGGTCTTTCAGTGCTCTTGTAGGGAAGCAGCCTACTCACGCCGTATAAAATTCACATCAGTCTTTCCTTTGTGTGCCAGCCAGTCCGCTGTAACTAGCTCTGACGTCATAAATGTTGGGCAATACTTTAAAAATCAAGTAAATAACCTGAAACGTTTCTAGCATGTCAGGAGTAATACTAAATCAATATGTGTTGAATATCAGTTCAATAACTTTAACCATTTTCGAAATTTGGACTTTTTTCTG
Organism: Schistocerca americana; assembly: GCF_021461395.2. NCBI lineage: Eukaryota > Metazoa > Arthropoda > Insecta > Orthoptera > Acrididae > Schistocerca > Schistocerca americana. The sequence continues at coordinate 444,164,823 of NC_060121.1, read as the reverse complement.
TAAAAATCATTGGCGCAACAGAAAAGAGCTAGAAACTTAAAAATTCATATTTAGATTCCTTTTCCATAATAATTTAGTAGAAACAGTATCCTGGATCTCACAAATTAAAATTTTAGTTGAAATTCATGATTTTCTGGTTTTTGTCTTAAAAATTAAAGAAGCAAGATAGATTAAGTAGGCGAATAGATAAGGCTAGGATGTTTAAATTTAAGTAGAAGAGAGATCCGCTATAATCATAAAGATATGAGAAGTTTCAACTGAATAACTATAAAACTATAGCGATAGCGTATCTCCAAAGGGCAAGTTCAGAGATCGTCTACTGCGTGTAGTGTAATTAAATTAATTCTCTCGCCCAAAATATTTGACTTAGCCACATCATACTTTTATTATGATTACTTACCTGTGTGCTGATTGCACATTTAAATTGAGAGCTTCATCGGCCATCAGCAAAGGAAGCAATGATTTATTCGATAACTTAAGTGGTGCATTACTAGCCCAGTGGCTAGTCGGGAGAGCCGATTTGACCAGGCGTTCCCTTAGCCGTCCACACCGCGGCTTTATATATAAGAACACTGCGCGAGAGAAAAAGGCCCCAGTTCTCTCCAGACGCTGATTAGCGCACCATCTGTGCCGGGAGTCGCGTCGCATCGGTATCATTGCTATAAACAGCCTCTGATGCCGTAATAAGTTAGTCGGGATACGCGTAACTGTGAAATCGTTTTCGAGTGAAGTGTTAATTCTGGGATGACTTTAATGATCTATCTTCAGTTTGCGTATGTCGTATTTTCACGCGCCGCCGCAGGACCGACATTCTACCATTATTTAGCGTGGCGTTTGATGAACATTATCATCAAATTATGGCGAGCATTCACTTAAACCTTTAATTTGAATAGTTATAGTTGCATCAGCGCATTAAACTCTGAACTGCTCTGGTAGTTGGATTGTGTGGATTCTTTTCTGGTCTGTGACTTTCAGAATATAGTGAACATTTTAGAGAGAATCGTTTTTGATTATAAATCCCAGACAATCTCCTAATTCCTCAGATCTATGAGCTGTAGCTATAAATGTATTTCTCAGATGAAGTGGGCACTTGTAATTCTAATTACAGGATTCACGTTTTGCTAATCACTTTCTGGTTGCCAATATTGTAGTTAGAGAGCCAGTGTTGAGAACAGCAAACAACAGCATTAAATAAATAATAGGAATATTTTATAATGACAATTATTCCACACGCCGCCCCACATATGTTGCCAATCGGCCGGGAAATGCATCTTTTCTACATTACATTCTACACATTTTATATAACAATTATTTCATCCGCCGCCCCACATATGGTGCATCGGCTGGGAAATGCATCTTTCTACATTACATTCTACATTCATTATACAACAATATCCCACCCGCCGCCCCACATATAGTGTATCGGCCGGGAACGAAACGGAGTAAAAGTGAAAGTGATTTTTAAATATTCGGATTCGGGAGTGATACGCGACACGCAACTGAGTAATAGAACAGTGATAGTGTTACGTGTGCATGTGGACGACGTAATTGGATTAACAACGCATCTGGATTGACGGAGCTGGCACTGAGTCTAGCGGCGCTGCCGGCATTGCGAGAAGCCAGTTTCGCCTCACCGCAGTCGTTCGCCGGGGCAACCAGAGCTGCGCCCGTCGAAGTGCCGTCTGCAGTTCAACGCGCCGCGTCGCATCAGTAATCCTGATACGTCGCGCCGGCAACGCCATACGTCGTGCAGAAGGAACTAAGGTAAGTGAAAAGCTGTTAAAAATTTTACTAACCTGCATTAAAAGACTGCCGGTGATGGAACTGCCAGAAGAAATCGAGGTTAAACTCAAATCAGAACCTATGTCTGTTGAGGGAACTGTAAATCCAGACAACGGTTCAAGTGTAAATATGCATGTCAATAGTAATGTTAAAGTGAAATATGAAGTATTGTCTCCTGACAGTAGTGTGAAAAGGGGCAATGATTCAATAATAGAGACCCCTGTAGTAAAGCAGAAATTAGAAATTGTTTATTTGTTGGATGATAGTTTATCTGATGAGTTAAAAACGAAACAGTCATCAGAGGTGGTAGAGTTTAAAAAGGATAAGTTAGATATGACTGATAAATCAGATGTTTCATTTAGTTTTGATGATTCTGGTGTTGGAGCTAGTTTTTCGTCACCTGAGTTTGATAAAAAACCAGCTAGTGAGCAACCCGAAGATACTGGGGCTATTGATTTAAATGTTATATTACAAGCAATAGCTGCCTGTAATGCAAAATTGTCAGCCAATAATGCTGAATTACAGTATGAGATTGTGGCCAGCCAAACTAATTTTAATAAACGATTGGAGGTAATGGACAATACCTTCAAGGCTGGTTGCAATAAGTTGAAAGAGGATCTGGACAGTTTGAATTATAAAATTGATTACAATCATGAGGATATTAAGAAAAAGGTTGCTCAACAATTTTCTGAAATGTATAAAACAGTAAAATCCGAAGTTGCTGAGGTTCGCAAAGACAAGTTAACAGAAAAGATCGAGGCGGAATCTGAACTGTGCTCAGATAGGTTTAAAGATGTTAATATAAAAGTAAACATATGTCAAGCAGAAGTAGATGCAATCAAAACTGATACTACTCATATTGTGCAAAGAGTAGATAATGTTGAAATCGGAGTAGAAATTATAAGTACTAACATTGCTAGCATTGAGAGTAAAGTAGCTTCAGTAACTTCTGGTAATAGTAGTATGCAACAAATTGTAGCTGCAAACGCCGCTTTTATCGGGTGTCGGCAGTTCTTGCGGTTCGATCCAGATAAAAATATCCACCCGCTAGATTTCTGGAACGATTTTGAAGATGTGATTCCACCAACTTGGTCTGAACGAGAGAAAATCTCATTTATTAGAACCCTTTTATAGGTGACGCCATGCGTTGGTCAGCTGATTTTATGTTGAAACGTAAAACATTAGCAGAATTTAAAACAGCTTTCATTAATGAGTATTGGTCTAGCAATAAGCAAAATGAAGTGTTGAGAGAATTTTGGAGTGGAAAACGCTTCAATGCAGGCAAGGAATCTATTAAAGAGTTTGCTAGGTCATGGATCTCACGTTTGTAACGTTTGGCCGAAAAGCTAAAACCTGAAATGATAATACTGGGTCTTGAAGCCAAACTGCCGTGGAATTGGCAAACTAGAATTATATCTGCCCCTAGAGACAACCTGGATCGTTTCATTGAATATTTGGAACGTGTAGAGCGTGTTGCTGCCAATGAGGAGCAAGCACGTAATAACAGAAATGGTAATAACACTAGTAGTAATTTTAAGAACGAGCAGAACGGCAATGTAAACATCAGAACAGTAGGTGTTCGCCATCCTAAGAGAGGTAGGAATTGGAGAAATAATTATCGGAACCAACAATGGCATCCAAATGATAATAATTTTGTTCCGAACAAAATTATACAGGTAAGCAACAGTGCGGAAAGCAATGCTGTGCCAGTTAACTATAATGGAAATAAAGGAAACAGTAGTAGGCCGAGGTAGGAAAACTAGTTCCCGTCTATGAGGACACTGGCGCTCACCAGGCGGTTATTTTTCCTAAGCCAGTAGTTACAGTAATTGGTAAAACAGATCAGAATACTCAGACTGAACATGTGGATGAGGGGTCGGTAGCATCTAAGGATACAGCAGAAATATTAGATCACTCACAGTATTTGATACATACCGTGTTAGAGAAGCTTTCTAAGTGGGAAGGGAAAGAGAAGGCGCAGCAGTGTAACGGTAGGGAGGAGCTACAAAATACTGAAATGTCAGGCGAAGAAGCAGAAGAAATTAATGCTTATTCTAAAGTGCCTGTGCAGGATGTTGATACTGTACTAATAGATTTAGGACAGGAGGTAAGTGAGGATGTAGAGTATAGCCTCTTGGGGGTCGATGAACCCAGTAGCTGTGACCAGTTGTCACTTGAGAAGGAACCCGACGATAATAGTGAAAGTGGTTTAGCTGTAACTAGTGTTATGCCCGGTCTGGAGGCGCAGAATCGCTCAGACTACAGTAATTTGAGTCATGTTCAGCAAACTAAATGTAATGAAGTCGTGCGGTGTTTCGATTTGAAATTAATAGACCGACTGGAAAAGGCAGCTGAAAATGTAATTCACGAAGCCCCTACACACTTTGACCTAAATGTAATGAAGGCAAATGTCGATCACTTTAGTTGGAGACAAAGCCAAAAGGAACTATTGGATGAGTTTGAGGAACCACCTGTACAAACTGGAATAAGCCACCCTATAATAATAGTGAATATGTTGGGTATCAATGTACGTTGTCTCTTAGACAGTGGAAGTGAGGTGAGTGCGATATCTCAGTCCTTCTTTGATGCATTACCTGGTAAAGACAAGCCTATAGTAATGAGGGTATCAGGACTAAGAATAATTGGTGCTACCGGCAAGGTGTCAAAAACGGTAAAGCAAGAAGCTTTGCTGCCCTTTAACATTAATGGTAATTTAATTGATCATCCATGCTTAATTGTAAATAATCTCAGTATTGAGGTTTTAATTGGCATAGATGTCAAAATATCAGAGTGTTGTTGACTTTGAAAGAAGCCAGTTAAAAATGGTCTCGCCGATAACCGGAGTAATTAAGGTACCTTTTATTGATAAACATGTAGTAACTAATGATGAAACTTGGGAGCTGCCTACACGAGTTCTGAAAAATAGGAGATATTGGGACGAAGGTGTTAATCTTAGTAAATACCAAGGACCTTTCAGGATCATAGGAAAACCACATGCCAATGCATATAGGCTAGAGTACCCTAAGAGTAAAAAGCTATTAGGTCTCAGGAACGTGATCGACCTAAAGAAGTTCATAGGTAGTGAATGAATTGTGTAGGGAGGAGGTTGTTCTGTAACCTCTACACAGTGTGGCAGCTGTGCAGTCCCAGCTGTGTGAGATCTTCTTTCCTTTTCAGGTCTCACTCATTCTTCAACTTTCCTATCCACCTAAAATTTCGACCTCTTCTTTCCAACACATTAAATTTTCCGTTATGCTTATCAAGCCAATAATAAACTGATGAATTCAGTAGGGAGGTTGTTCTGTAACCTCTACACAGTGTGGCAGCTGTGCAGTCCCAGCTGTGTGAGACCTTCTTTCTTTTTCAGGTCTCACTCATTCTTCATCTTTCCTATCCACTAAAGTTTCGACTCCTTCTTTGCAATACAAAAATTTTCCGTCATGGCTATCAAGCCATGTGTTCTGTAACCATTCTATCCACCGATTAGTGAAAACAAAACCTAATGTGACAAACCTAACAGTGACATAAACAACAGAGTAGTATGATGTAATTAAGATACAAATGTATTTGAATAACAATTATGTATAGAACCCTGGTAATATTGCAAGTACAAAGTGTTGTTTTATTTGAAATGGTCCATTAACAGTAATTTAAAAAGATATACGAATTCGTATACAAACAGGATCTGAAGTGGCAGTGAAACCTATTGTATGCTGTAGAGCTAACTAATTAATAGTAAAAGAGATTGCTTAGTGTTATGAAAAATATGCAGATAAGTTGTAAGAAGGAACTCACCTTGTGTAGCAAGGAATGGCAGTGTAATAGAATTGAACAGTGTTTGTGGTGGAGATGTGAAGGACACGTCCCTGAAGTATTTATAAGGTTGAAGCTAGCCATTATTTTGGTGCTGAGTGTGCAGTGACACACTTACAGGTATTGAGGTTATGAGTTAGAGGCGTGGATGCGACCATAGGTACATTTATGTTAGATGAGACAGAGTAGCTCATGGTGTCCTATAGGTTTAAGGAATTTAGCATTACGCTCGTCCATAATTACTTAATGCACTTTAGTGGTAGGTCGAGAGAGACTACCTGTGGTTTCAGCGTCCGATCGAGTGGAAATGGATTGCCACATGAGCAAACTGATCAGCTGCAATACACTATAGATATGAAATAAATGTGCTATTCTATGCATTAAATGTTAATAGAGTGAATGTTAAATAAGTACATACACTAGCAACATAATTGAGTAACATAATGGTAGACGTGAAACATTATTTATAGCTCAGCATAAATACACTTCGATGAAGTAAGGACATAATTGCAGATGTGGAACTGACACAGTAGCAGAGGACCAATAAGTGGATTTAGTAGTCAACTAAACGTAGTGTGTTTTGAACACTCAGAACTGTACTATTACCACAAGTAACTCACATGTACAAAGAAGCTGAGAAGACAACTACTAATCAGATATACTCATACTATCTCTAAGAATAAGGTAATCGAAGATGACTCAGCTAAGTAAATAAAATACAATTGTATCAGGAATGTACCGAGCATTGTTTCAGTGTTCCGGCCCAGAAATAATAAATTGAAGTTAAAAACGATTTATGAGCCTTGAGCATAAATTTTCTCTAGTACGTGACTAACGGCGTTTTGAGCCATTTGTTTACCGATTTTATGACAGTTAAGTACCCGCGAGAGTAAAATTAAAAAAGTTATGTTAACTTTGTTAAAGTAACATATTGAAAGATAAAATGTATATATCCCCATTCATTGTGACCCACCCTTAGATATTAAGTGAACAGAGTCTGAGGCACTCTTTTTGTTTGTTCTACAGGACAAACCAGATAATGGCAGCCTGGCAGCTGCGTGAAAGCGTGGAGTGACTTGGACACAACTCACAGTGACCCTTCCCCTTTCCCCATGTAATTTAGAGTGAACGTGAAGGACGCACACCATAGCAACTTCCCCTCCTCTACCCTCGTGAATGGAAGCGTAGAACGCCAGACAAAGCGGCTATAATCACATGTATAAAAATGAAATTGTCATGATCTGTGAAATTTTCTTTCAGGTTTAGAAAAGACTGCTAAGATATGATTATCTGTTTATGTATAATGAATAACTGTGTTATTTTCTTTGAATTTGTGTATGTAAAAATGTATTTAATGGATTTAAGATTTTCATAATTTCACATATTTTATGTGTTTGTCTGTCTAAGGCAATATGTATGCCAAAGGGTTTCATTGATTTTGCTTAAATTTTGAGTTATAATGTTGCTTCAGAGGCAGTCAACATGCCAGAAATTTAAATAATTGAAGTAGGTAATCAGTTTTCTTTTAATATTTCTATATGTTTACATTTAAATTTTAATTTTCATAGGGAGTTAAGCTGTACTCTTGCTTCCCTTTTTGTAATTAATTTTTTTTCGTTCTTTTTCCCATTTACATTAAAAAAAATTAAGTAGAGTGTGATGTAGGGAAGCAGCCTACTCACGCTGTATAAAATTCACATCAGTCTTTCCACTGTGTGCCAGCCAGTCCGCTGTAACTAGCTCTGACGTCATAAATGTTGGGCAATACTTTAAAAATCAGGTAAATAACCTGAAACGTTTCTAGCATGTCAGGAGTAATACTAAATCAATATGTGTTGCATATCAGTTCAATAACTTTAACCATTTTCGAAATTTGGACTTTTTTCTGTAAAAATCATTTGACGCAACAGAAAAGAACTAGAAACTTAAAAATTTTAATTTGGATTCCTTTTGCATAATAATTTAGTAGAAACAGTATTCTGGATCTCACAAATTAAAATTTTAGTTGAAATTCATGATTTTCTGGTTTTTGTCTTAAAAATTAAAGAAGCAAGATAGATTAAGTAGGCGAATAAATAAGGCTAGGATGTTTAAATTTAAGTAGAAGAGAGATCCGCTATAATCATAAAGATATGAGAAGTTTCAACTGAATAACTATAAAACTATAGCGATAGCGTATCTCCAAAGGGCAAGTTCAGAGCTCGTCTACTGCGTGTAGTGTAATTAAATTAATTCTCTTGTCCAAAATATTTGACTTAGCCACGTCAGACTTTTATTATGTTTACTTACCTGTGTGCTGATTGCACATTTAAATTGAGAGCTTCATCGGCCATCAGCAAAGGAAGCAATGATTTATTCGATAACTTAAGTGGTGCATTACTAGCCCAGTGGCTAGTCGGGAGAGCCGATTTGACCAGTCGTTCCCTTAGCCGTCCACACCGCGGCTTTATATATAAGAACGCTGCGCGAGAGAAAAAGGCCCCAGTTCTCTCCAGACGCTGATTAGCGCACCATCTGTGCCGGGAGTCGCGTCGCATCGGTATCATTGCTATAAACAGCCTCGGATGCCGTAATAAGTTACTCGGGATACGCGTAACTGTGAAATCGTTTTCGAGTGAAGTGTTAATTCTGGGATGACTTTAATGATCTATCTTCAGTTTGCGTATGTCGTATTTTCACGTGCCGCCGCGGGACAGACATTCTACCATTATTTAGCGTGGTGTTTGATGAACATTATCATCAAATTATGGCGAGCATTCACTTAAACCTTTAATTTGAACAGTTATAGTTGCATCAGTGCATTAGACTCCGAACTGCTCTGGTAGTTGGATTGTGTGGATTCTTTTTTGGTCTGTGACTTTCAGAATATAGTGAACATTTTAGAGAGAATCGTTTTTGATTATAAATCCCAGACAATCTCCTAATTCCTCAGAGCTATAAGCTGTAGCTATAAATGTATTTCTCAGATGAAGTGGGCACTAGGAATTCTAATTACAGGCTTCACGTTTTGCTAATCACTTTCTGGTTGCCAATATTGTAGTTAGAGAGCCAGTGTTGAGAATGGCAAACAACAGAATTAAATAAATAAGAGGAACATTTTATAATAACAATTATTCCACCCGCCGCTTCACATGTTGCTAATCGGCTGGGAAATGCATCTTTTCTACATTAAATTCTACACATTTTATATAACAATTATGCCACCCGCCGCCCCACATATGGTGCATCCCCCGGGAAATGCGTCTTTCTACATTACATTCTACATTCGTTATATAACAATATCCCACCCGCCACCCCACACTCTCTCAAACTCTTCACGCAGTATCGTATCTCCCATTTAATCTTCATCTATGTCCTATTCCATTTCCAAAATATTGTCCTCATCTACATCGCCCTTGTATAGACTCTCTGATGTATCTACCTTAGATCCCACGTTTACTAGAATTCCTTGCTTCGACTGGTCGTTGATAATGTATTTGTGAACACAGATAATTTCACCCGAAACACCCTTTATAGTATACAGCTTCTTCTTCATACGCGAATATAGCCATCGTTTGTAACCTTTGCGTGGGTAATTCCCATGTTTTTGCACTTCCATTTCCAATTTTTCAGTACTTAGTTCAAAAACATTTTGAAAACGGTATCGGGTTAGCAATATCATTATCTCAGTTCTTTGGTAACCTTAAATTTCTGTGATAGTAGCTTCCCAACTTTAACTCAAGTGTTTTCTGAATAGCTTTGTAACGGATTGTGTATGTCTTTTCCAGTTATTCATCTGTTCACACATCTTACAAAGAGATACACTATCATAGACGTTATAAAAGTGTGTTTAAGCAAGTGTGTTTTCAACTTAGGTGCCGTTCTCTTGTCAGACACCTGTCTAAAATTGCAAATATTAATAGTGCAAGACTTGGCTGCCAGGTAGCCACTCTGTTTCTCTCTCATTTCCAATTTTAAAGGATCTCACCAAATAATATTGATAGTTTTCTTACTGCAGTTTCTTATTCTTTGGGAAAATCGTTAGTACTACGGAGTACCAAATGAATGTTGTCGCTTATATCGTTTTTTTTTTCCTAGCAAGCAGTTCGTATTGGACTCGAACTAAGTCGGCAGTCTTCATAATCGTCATAATCGTTTAGTTTCTTCGTTTTACTCGCCGTGGTTTCCGCCGTATAGTTTTCCGTTAGCCCATTGCATTATACAAGGGGTGTTAACGGGGCTACGGTATGTGGCCGGAGCACAGATACTGCCCTGCGGCCACCATATGTCGCCGTGTCCTGACGCTGCAGCGGCTGACTCTCGTATGGCAGAACTGCCGTGTCTGTCTATTTTTGGCCTACGGGAGGCAGTGGCATAGCGATTCAGTTCGAAATTACTTTGATACGACAACAGGCTTAACAGTTACGACTTCAGCTCTTACTATTAGTTCCAGTACAGCTACGATGGAAGTTCATCAATATGTAGATTACAAAAATCCGTCGTGGAAAAAAAGATCGCACTCAAGGGGCTGATTCACGAACACGTGTATACCCACAAGCTGCTAGTTTAGGAAAAAAAAAAGTATCGGGTGGTTGTAATCAAGGTGCAGCTACTCATGGAGGTCCAGCGGGGGCTGTAATTATCGTATGACAGCGAAACCTGATAGATATGCTAACACATTAATGCGGAACCGATTTATGAAGTAAACAAAATTAGTTCCAATTGTGGCCACCAGGTGCAAATCTGACGCTGTACACTGTTTTTATGATGGTAGGACGTACACTTTGTCATTTGACAAGCCATCACGTGAGGGAACAGTATGGCTATCGAGAAGAGAGACTGTGTGTGCACTGTTAGTGAAACTGTTTTATGTGATCGTCAGCATTGAGAGAGTATCGTCGAACGAAATTTCTGAGGAGAGGCTCGATTTCATTAAATGGTTTAAAGAGCGTGATAATGAAATTCGAAAATACGGGTAATCTTGGTTAGGCACCCGGGAGAGAAAGGCGTCCTATTCCGGTGGGAGATATTGATGACGTGGTAGTTGCTGTATGACTGACTATGTAGCATGTATCGCGGGAAGAGCTAATTTTCGTGCAGTGTCACAAGAACTGTCCATCTCACGGTCAACTATACGGAAAGTTTTGCGTTGTGTTTTACACTGTTACCCGTAAAAGATCCAGACGGTCCAGCAACTGAAACCTCATGATACGCAGCAATGTTCTGGAGTTGCTCTTCGGTTTCTGGAAAGGCAGTATTCTATGGAGTGACGAGGCACATTTTACACTGCATATTGCAGTGAATACAGAGAAATGCCGAATTAGAGATACTGTTAAATGGAGTGTTGTGCACGAAGAGCCATTGAACTCGCCGTATGTGACTGTGTGGTGTGGACTCACAAGCACCTTTATTCTCGGCCCGTCCTTCTTTGAAGAGAATACACATCAGAAAGCCTGTCAGATGTACGAGGGTTGCCTAGAAAGTAACGCACCGCATTTTTTTTCTCAGCCGTAAACAATGCTGAGTATGCGAAACATTACGTTTGTATTACTTGAAGTCTCCTGAATGAGCGCGCCAGTTTCTGTCACTTCCGATAGCTAGCGTAGCTGCAGGACTATTTCAAAATGCCGTCTGTGGGTGATGTACGTCACAAGCAATGTGCCGTCATTGAATTTCTCACTGCAGAGAAAGAAACTGGGGAATATTCACAAACGCTTGTGCAATGTCTATGGAGTATCTGCTGTCGACGGAAGTACATTTAGTTTCTGAGCACGGAGGGTGAAGTGATCAGAAGGTGGTTCGGTGGAGCTCCACGATTTGCAGCTCACATTTTGCAGCGAGCTGATGTTGTCATTCGCGGGGAGGGACGCATTACGACTCGGCAGTTGGCGCTGCATCTGTCAATCAGAAAAGGAAGTGTGGGTGCAATTATCCGCATTTTTGGATATTAAAAAGTGTGTGGAAGATGGGTTCCGCGATACCTAACGGTGGATCGCAAATCGCACAGAAAGAAACGTTTGCCTTGATTTGTTGCAACGTTTTGAAGCTGAGAGAGAGGCCTTCTTGTCCCGGATTGTGACAGCTGATGAAACCTGTGGTCACCATTTTGTGTCCGAAACAAAAGGACAGTCGATGGAATGGTGCAATTCCCACTCCCCGTAGAAGAAAAAATTCAAAGCATCTGCTTCCGCCGGTAAGGTCATAATCACCACGTTCTGGAACTGTCAAGGCGTGATTCTGATTGCTGTGATACCAAGAGGCCGTAACATTAATTCAGAAGCATATGTTTACACATTACCAAAATTCAAGACGTGCTTCCGGCGGCTTCGGCGTCACAGCAACCGAGGAGATGTTTTCCACAACACGATAACGCTCGTCCCCTCCCTCCCCCACAAGTCTGAGTGCTGCTGAGCACATCCCAAAACAGTGTTGGACAACGTTATCTCATTCACCCTACAGACCTGACGTAGCCCCCCCCCCCCCTCCCCCCCTCCGGACTTGCACTTTCCACTTGTTTCGCCCAGGCCATTAAAAGATGCCATTCCTGAATGACATTTTGAAGACGATGAGGAGGTGATTTACACAATGAAGCACATGGCTCCGCCACCAGGACAAGGACTGGTACCGACGGGGGATACATGCCCTTGTTTTGCGCTGGAGGAAGGCCATACAACGGGTTGGAGATTACGTGCAAAACTGGGCTATGTAGATAAAACAACGTTTCTTCGTGTGCATACTTCTCATTATGTTCAATAAACAATTGGTGAAGAAAAAATGTGCTGCATTACTTTCTGGGCACCCTCGCACCATGACGTCTGCATGTTATCAAAAGCCCCTCATACAGCATATGATTCTTGCTTTGGAAGAGCGCAACTGTGTGGAAACCACTGTTTTCATGCAAGGTGGGCAACACCTCATGAGCTGGCTCAGCAATAGATCTTCGTAATGTAACATTTCAGGAACATGTTGTCTCCAGAGGTTTTCCAGATGCATGGTCTAGGAGATCACCTGGTCTGAATCCATGTGACTTTTGGCTCTGAGGATGTCTAACAGAACGCGTTTACCCGGGACACGGTCGGCCTCTACCTAATTTGAACGCCAGTATATAGGAACACGTTGTTCGGGTTCCACTGGAAATGCTGCGAGCAGTGCTGTATTGTGTACTTTTGGGGAGAAAGAGCATAGCTAGACGGGCTGAGCCTTGACCTGCCGACAGCCTGCACAACGCACCTGCGTTCCGTTTGGCATGCCGTGGTTGGCCATGTTTAGAGTCATTTGAGCTAACGATGAGCGATGAGCTAAAAATTGTCAAAACTCGGAAAGTAAAGGCATCTGTGCAGACGTGGTTCAACGATACTATTGTAGGGCGTACAATAATTGTGTTTAATAGTTGTGTGTTATTTATGGTTGTTCAGAGATCTGGCAGAAAAATACGTAAAGACATACTATAGGTTAAGTGAACATTTTGGAGAGTTTGACACTTTAAACCGCAATATTCTGAAGCGGCAGCTGTTGAACAAGTAGGCCGACGACCAGCAGAGTTTGGACAGCAGCAGTCAGCACTTCGACAGATCGGCGACTGAGCAAAAGGGCAACGCTTCCAAGGAGAACAACGACCAGCGCACTTCGCACATCAGCATTCAACGCTCGAGGAACTGTCAGCATACTGAACTCATGTATCTGGCGAGGTGGAAGACGACTACAGGGCAATGGCCGACCACGCCAGCTTAGAGGTGAAACAATGGAAAGCCACCGCGTCTGTCTATGTTGGACACGTTTCTGCCCAATGTGAGAAGCATAGATCAATGGCTAGAAACTTCGTGACATTGGCAAAAACACCGAATAAATACCTCCGACAAACGGGCATGAACGGTTACTTCAAGGGGAGAAAGAAGACAAGAAGAAACGTCGCCGGGACGAGCGGACCGATGGTTGGGAAGCGGACCTCAAACTTCGTTCGCTACGACCATTTAGCAGCTACGCTGCTCAACAGAAGAAGATGTCGGTACCGCGTGAATACGTCAACTCACAAGATGCCATCCCAGATGTTACAAGAAAGAAGTTCGTATGTTATTTACTTACCCAGGTGAGGACGAAGGGACTGCGGCCTCACCAAATGGGTCACCAGTGAACCTAGAGGTTGATGAACTCCGCCAGAAGATGCCGAACCTTATGGTCGCTGATCGACTCCGGGACGGAACTATCTGCGCAACGCCATAGCCGCTTGTTAATAACGCAACGAGTGAGTTCTCAAGGAGAAGACCCCGCCGCCACCGCAGTGAGCCAAGGGTACGGTACTGAACGGAATAATACGTCGCTCGGCGCTCCGCTGCAACAAAAGCCGTCGCCGCATCAGCAAACACTGGAATCTGCACGCTACACCTCCGCGCCGCATTGCTGCCACGAGGAATTGAGCGAGGAATTGAGCGAGTTAAAACTCTGTTTCTTTAAAGGGTCTTATGTCTCAATAAACGACTGTTAATGGAACCATCATTGTTTCTCTCACACCTCACCCACTGAGCCAAGTAAAACACCCATTCCACGACCCACAAAGTGTCACTTTCCCTCTCGCCACCCCTGACAAAATAATGACCTTTGCTCCCCTCTGTCACTGACGCTCAATATCTAGTGCGACTTAACCCTAACCCGCTACATTGTTAATGGCTGGGTAAGGGCATAGATTTCGTTTTAGTCTCTTCGGATTCATCCCAGTACTATAGTCCACCATGCAGCAAGGGCCTGTAGACTACTGAGGTAGGCAACATGAAAATAGTCGAAAACGAGATACCCCTAGCCTCCGTTACAGTTTCTCACATTTCCAGCTCACCATTGCTGGAAAAAAAGCTCTTATTTGGTACGGTGAGGTCGTCAGGAAGTAGCTTCCGAAATCATTTAAAAAATGGTTCAAATGGCTCTGAGCACTATGGGGCTTAACATCTGTGGTCATCAGTCCCCTAGAACTTAGAACTACTTAAACCTAACTAACCTAATGACATCACACACATCCATGCCCGAGGCAGGATTCGAACCTGTGACCGTAGCGGTCACGTGGTTCCAGACTGAAGCGCCTAGAACCGCACGGTCACACCGGCCGGCGCCGAAATCATTTAACCATGGTTTAAAAGAAAGAATCTTTATGTTCAGGTTTCCTTTGTATCACACTAATAAAATATATTCCAGATCGTTTTTTCCTTTCCTCAGCACCTACAACAGTTCAGAATCAGGATCCTATTCACAGGTCTACGAATTCTGCTTGTGTCAACCATCAGCCGGACTCATCCAAGATTAGCTCGCCTTGAAAGGGGAATGTTTAATGTTCCACTCGCCATGCGGTTTTTGAATGCGAGCGGCCCACACACTTGCTAAACCGGAATGGATGAAGCAAATAGTGTTCACACGAAAGTTCAGTTTTATAGTATGCGAATCAAGTATGGTTACACTTCCTCTCGCAGTAAATCAAAGCCCCATCGCATATAGGTATTCGTGGCTCATGGCTACGGTTGCAGCTACCGTCACATGCGAATACATGGGGCTTCTACCACAGAATAACATTCCCTGATCAACTGCGACACAATGTTTCTCATTATGCAACTGGAACTGCTAACATATCCTCGCTGCTTACAAAAAACGAAACGCTCTCATTTTGCCCGCGAGCAGATCCAAATCTGTTATGAAAAGCACGCATCGTTCCGCACTATTTGGGATTATCCAGTGACGGAAAAAAATCGCAACACCGAAAAATAATTAATATACAGTAATGAAATTTCAGGATACATTTGTCTAGATAACAGAAGTAAGTGATTAACGTTGCAAAATCAAAGCGTGAGATAAGCAATTGCAAATGTGAAATGTTGGAACGTTAATGACCGATGTATCCGCCACAATGTTAGATGCAGTTATGCAAACGAGCACAGGTAACGGATGCCTGTTTGTGGGATGGAGTTCCATGCCTGTTGCACGTAGTCGGTCAATACAGATACGTTGATTCAAATTCAAATGGCTCTGAGCACTATGGGACTTAACATCGGAGGTCATCAGTCCCCTAGAACTTAGAACTACTTAAACTGAACTAACCTAAGGATGTCACACACATCCATGCCCGAGGCAGGATTCGAACCTACGACCGTAGCAGCAGCGCGGTTCCGGACTGAAGCGCCTAGAACCGCTCGGCCACAGTGGCCAGCGATACGCTGATGTTTTTTTTTGGATGGCCTGAAGGTGTCGTCTACATGTGCTCGATTGGACAGAGACGAGCTGTTTGAGAAGGTCAAGGCAACATGTTGACACTGTGTAGAACATGGTGGTTATAATAACAGTATGTAGGCGAGCGTTATACTGTTGGAAAACACACGCTGGAATGCTATTCATGAATGGCAGCTCAGCAGGTCCACTCAGAAGATTGACATATAATTTTGCAGTCAGGGTGCATGGGATAACCACGAAAGTTGTCCTGGTATCAGAAGAAACCGCATCCCATATGTACGTCCAGTGTGTCTAGCACGCAGACTGGTTAACTGCAGGTCCGCAGCTGGCCTCCTCCTAACCAGCACACGGTCATCAGTGGCACCAACACAGAACCAGCTTTCACCAGAAAACACAACAGACCACCCTGCCAGACAAACGTCTGTCTTGTTTGGCATGTGAAAACAACAGCCACCAGCACGGTGCACTCAATCTTGCAGCTCCAAATAGCAGCAGCAGACAAGCTGCAGAAACTCGTGCTGTATCTAGAAGTCTGAAAAGTATTGGTAGATTTTGTTGGACGTAGATGCGATCATGTGTCTGATTAATGTAGACATATACCAGTGTATCGGTTTACTACAACTGCAACATCCTCAGCGTGGAGTGGTAACACATGTCTGATGGACAGTCGATCCTGCTGAGGAGTCAGACTGTAGGCGAAGCTGTGTAACCTTGTTAGTAGTAAACGCTTAAAAGATAACTAACATTTCTGGATTAGATGCTTTTACACTTTTTGGTTTCCAAATCCATGTCTAAGTAAACTAAGTTACAGTCGCAGTTCCATTCAAAGAACATGGTAAGTTATGTGTACAATATAAGCACCTGGTTTAATATACACTAGATTGTGCAACAGGGTTCCAAGCCCAAATATATTTCAGGTCATCAGCAGTATCTCAGTTTTGAAGAGATTATCCACTGCCTTTCACCATGTGCACATACTTTACGTTATGATACCACCTTAACTGACGTCTTCTTATTAGTCACAGACGAATGAGAATCATAGGTGATGCTGACATCACACACACACATACACACACACACACACACACACACTATTGATAGTGACCGGACCAAATATCTCACGAAATAAGCATCAAACAAAAAAAAAAAAAATTACATAGAACGAAACTGGTCTAGTTTGAAGGGGGAAACCAGATGGCGCTATGGTTGGCCCGTTAGATGGCGTTGCCATAGGTCGAACGGATATCAACTGCAGTTTTTTTTTTAAATAGGAACCCCCATTTTTTATTACATATCCGTACGTAAATAAATATGAACGTTTTAGTTGGACCACTTTTTTCGCTTTGTGATAGATGGCACTGTAATAGTCACAAACGTATAAGTACGTGGTATCACGTAACATTCCACCAGTGCGGACGCTCTTTGCTTCGTGATACATTACCCGTGTTAAAATGGACCGTGTACCAATTGCGGAAAAGGTCGATATCGTGTTGATGTATGGCTATTGCGATCAAAATTCCCAACGGGCGTGTGCTATGTATGCTGCTCGGTATCCTGGACATCACCATTCGAGTGTCTGGACGTTTCGCCGGATAGTTACGTTATTTAAGGAAACAGGATGTGTTCAGCCACATGTGAAACGTCTAGCACGACTTGTAACAAATGATGATGCCCAAGTAGGTGTTTTACCTGCTGTCGCGGCTAATCCGCAAAACAGTAGCAGAAAAATTGCGCGAGAATCGGGAATCTCAAAAACGTCGGTGCTGAGAATGCTACATCAACGTCCATTGCACCCGCACCATATTTCTATGCACCAGGAATTTCATGGGGACGACTTTGAATGTTACGTACAGTTCTGCCACTGGGCACAAGAGAAATTACGGGACGATGACAGATTTTTGCAAGCGTTCTGTTTACCAACAGCGGTAACGTAAACCGGCATGATATGCACTATTGGGCAACGGAAAATCCGAGATGGCTGCGACAAGTGGAACATCAGTGACCTTGGCCGGTTAATGCACGGTGCGGCATTATGGAAGGAAGGATAATTGGCCCCCATTTTATAGATGGCAGTCTAAATGGTGCAATGTATGCTGATTCCCTACGTAATGTTCTACCGATGTTACTACGAGATGTTTCACTGCATGACAGAATGGCGATTACTTGCAACGTGATGGATGTCAGGCACGTAGCTCGCATGCGGTTGAAGCAGTATTGAAGAGCATATTTCATGACAGGGTGATTGGTCGTCGAAGCACTATACCATGGCCCGGACGCTCACCGGATCTGATGTGCCCGGATTTCTTTCCGTGGGGAAAGTTGAAGGATATTTGCTATCGTGATCCACCGACAACGCGACAACATGCGTCAGCGCATTGTCAATGCATGTGGGAACATTACGAAAGGCGAACTACTCGCTGTTGAGAGGAATGTCGTTACACGTATTGCCAAATGCACTGAGGTTGACAGACATTATTCTGAGCATTTATTGCATTAATGTGGTATTTACAGGTAATCACGCTGTAACAGCATGCGTTCTCAGAAATGATAAGTTCACAAAGGTACATGTATCACATTGGAACAATCGAAATAAAATGTGCAAACGTACCTGCGTTCTGTATTTTAATTTAAAAAACCTACCTGTTACCAGCTGTTCGTCTAAGATTGTGAGCCATGTGTTTGTGACTATTACGGCGCCATCTATCACAAAGCGAACAAAGTGGTCCAACTAAAACATTCATATTTCTTTACGTACTACACGAATATGTGATAAAAAAGTGGGGGTTCCTATTTAAAAAAACGCAGTTGATATCCGTTTGACCAATGGCAGCGCCATCTAGCCGGCCAACCATAGCGCCATCTGGTTTCCCCCTTCAAGCTGGACAAGTTTCGTTCTTTGTAGTTTTTTCGTTTGACGCTTTTTTGGCCCGGTCATGATCAATGGACCACTTATAAGATATATACACTCCTGGAAATTGAAATAAGAACACCGTGAATTCATTGTCCCAGGAAGGGGAAACTTTATTGACACATTCCTGGGGTCAGATACATCACATGATCACACTGACAGAACCACAGGCACATAGACACAGGCAACAGAGCATGCACAATGTCGGCACTCGTACAGTGTATATCCACCTTTCGCAGCAATGCAGGCTGCTATTCTCCCATGGAGACGATCGTAGAGATGCTAGATGTAGTCCTGTGGAACGGCATGCCATGCCATTTCCACCTGGCGCCTCAGTTGGATCAGCGTTCGTGCTGGACGTGCAGACCGTGTGAGACGACGCTTCATCCAGTCCCAAACATGCTCAATGGGGGACAGATCCGGAGATCTTGCTGGCCAGGGTAGTTGACTTACACCTTCTAGAGCACGTTGGGTGGCACGGGATACATGCGGACGTGCATTCTCCTGTTGGAACAGCAAGTTCCCTTGCCGGTCTAGGAATGGTAGAACGATGGGTTCGATGACGGTTTGGATGTACCGTGCACTATTCATTGTCCCCTCGACGATCACCAGTGATGTACGGCCAGTGTAGGAGACCGCTCCCCACACCATGATGCCGGGTGTTGGCCCTGTGTGCCTCGGTCGTATGCAGTCCTGATTGTGGCGCTCACCTGCACGGCGCCAAACACGCATACGACCATCATTGGCACCAAGGCAGAAGCGACTCTCATCGCTGAAGACGACACATCTCCATTCGTCCCTCCATTCACGCCTGTCGCGACACCACTGGAGGCGGGCTGCACGATGTTGGGGCGTGAGCGGAAGACGGCCTAACGGTGTGCGGGACCGTAGCCCAGCTTCATGGAGACGGTTGCGAATGGTCCACGCCGATACCCCAGGAGCAACAGTGTCCCTAATTTGCTGGGAAGTGGCGGTGCGGTCCCCTACGGCACTGCGTAGGATCCTACGGTCTTGGCGTCCATCCGTGCTTCGTTGCGGTCCGGTCCCAGGTCGACGGCCACATGCACCTTCCGCCGACCACTGGCGACAACATCGATGAACTGTGGAGACCTCAAGCCCCACGTGTTGAGCAATTCGGCGGTACGTCCACCCGGCCTCCCGCATGCCCACTATACGCCCTCGCTCAAAGTCCGTCAACTGCACATACGGTTCACGTCCACGCTGTCGCGGCATGCTACCAGTGTTAAAGACTGCGATGGAGCTCCGTATGCCACGGCAAACTGGCTGACACTGACGGCGGTGGTGCACAAATGCTGCGCAGCTAGCGCCATTCGACGGCCAACACCGCGGTTCCTGGTGTGTCCGCTGTGTCGTGCGTGTGATCATTGCTTGTACAGCCCTCTCGCAGTGTCCGGAGCAAGTATGGTGGGTCTGACACACCGGTGTCAATGTGTTCTTTTTTCCATTTCCAGGAGTGTGTATATATATATATATATATATATATATATATATATATATATATATATATATATATAACAAATAGATATATAAACAAATAATGTGTGAACGAATGGTCTCAAAGCGATATAAACTAACAATGTAACTTTTAACCTTTAACATCCAGTCGTAGTGAGTGATTAAAAACTCACAAGCTTTTGGATGAGTTCTCCTAGGCCATGTCAAGTGCTGACTGTCTTGTGGCTGCTGCTGCTATTCTTAAAAGGCTGTGCGTTTGCCTGTGACATCACTTGTGATCAGTCCATCACTGTACAAGGTAAGTTGTTCGTTGGTGCCCACCTCGACCAATTCAACTTTCAGTTGGCCGATCCCCTAACTGTTCTTAGCTGCCGTCTCTACTAAGGGTATTATTAGAAATTTATATCTCTATGATACTTTCAGAATACTGTCCCAAATATCTACATCCATTCAAAGATAAATAGCACTTCAGTTTGGTGACTGTTTTTCGGTGTATATTCCACTACTGTTGTTTCTCGGGACGCCGAAGATGGAAAAACACCTCGTGGTCTATACGGCTCTGGTCAGTAGTCCACAGGTTCGTCAAACTTAAAATTAACCACACCCACACATTATTACACGAATTCCTGGCGTCCTGAGAGTAACAGCATCTTTCACATGCCTGATGTCGAATTTTTGCTGGGAGACTGAACCGACTTTGCGCTTATTCAGGAGCCGACTAATCCTGTCTGTTACTGAACTACAATACAAAATGGCAAAAACGAAATTGTCGCGCCTTTGCAACCTCAGTATGGAGACGTGGTAACTGTACCTGAAGGAAACAATGAAGACGTCCTGGACAGTTTTAATATAAAAGAATATGTCTTTAAAACGAGAATTACACTACCATTGTATTTGCACATGCAGGGGGCAGCTTTCAACTGAAGCAGCAGTCTATCTCGAAAGCAGATATAAGATTTCCAGTGTCTTCAAAACGTTTAGAAAACTATCTCCTCAATTCTTCCAAGGTCACGATGAATTCTTCCGACTTCTCATTTTCTTCAGCGTCAGTGACCTTAGTGAACTGGACTGTGTTTTTTATCTGAATGCGTCTTTTATGCAATGCAGTTTTTTAAATGCGTCACCAAATCAGAAATTAGTTGTTTCTCAACGTGCAGTGTCTTACAGTGGGCAGTGTGGAGTCAAGTGTACTCAAAATGTGAGGTCTGCAATCCATTTGGGATTTCTAATTTTCGTTCTTGCATTCTTTGTTCATTTATAAATTAATTTGTGCTTTATAGTAAAGTGTGATGTCTCGATACTCTTCGTTTAATTCCATCGAATGCTGTTGCAACTGACGGCGGAATCGTTCGTACGCGTTCAGAAAATGTACTGTTCGTACCACCATTTTCATAACTTGCTCCATGCCTGCAATTTTAGCACGAAGTGGATCCTCATGCACAGAACAATGAATCCCGTCTGTCGAACGATGTAATTTTTTGCTCTTTAATCATCAGCTATATCTTTAAATTATTTCCGCATGGTGTTGTAATGTCCTTCCATACCAAACTCTTAGTACCCGTCGATTATGCAACTGTACTTCCAATAATAGATTTTGAGAATTCGTATCCTTCCCTTCCGTCATTACCATTCATTTTTAACGGCTTGTGACGATAGATAGCCCAGGCTGCCTGTTTTTGTAAAAGCAGCCCTTGGAAAGGGCAGCAATGACACCACGAGTCTACCGAAACGAGGAGAGAGTCGCGCCAACCGAAAAATGCCGCAGAGCAGTACTTGAAGAAATGTGACACTGCAGCGAATGCTTCCCAGGACAGAGCAAATCCGAGACAGTCCGAACTTCGGCCCACACGTGGACGACACATCGGGCCCTCTTGTTGTTTGACAAGCCGTGGCCAGCACTCATCTAAATTATGACGTTGCTCAGCGTTGCGATAGTCTGTTGGCATTATAATCCTTTAATCAGTTGCGTGACATACGTAAATTTCAGTTTTTCGGATGCTTTTCGAAACATTCGTTACTCTGAACTGCGATTTTAAAATGATGGAATCTGAGGTATCTTAGAAATGTAGATTGCGGAAAGTGACCATGGTGGACAGGGGGGAACGGACGTGGGGGTAACAAAATAAAACCGCCTCCAAGAAACGACTTAGATCCACACCTGCTGTTGGGTGGTGTGGACTTTCCCTAGAAGACGAAATGTGTTGAGGGTGTGTAACAAAAATAGCGAGTTCGATAAAAATTTTAAATACTGTACTTTGTTAGTGTGGACTGTTGTATGTTCCTGTAGACATTATGTGTAAGATTAGTTTCTTACGAGAGTCCTTTCCTGCTTTGCGTGAATTCTGGCTTCCAATTCTTCGGAGTTTGCGAGTTTTCTATGCCATATAAAAGTAAGTAATACGCGTTGCGACAGTCCATTAATAGCTTTAGACACGGTCGCGTGCGGCAAGGAGCACGCAGCTAGCCAACCCGAGCAGTTCTGACTCTACCCCTGCCCCCTACCTCGGTGCGCCTAAGGTAACGCGTTTTTCAGTATCGACTCCGGTGGTGGCGGCAGGGGCGTGTGACGGCGCGGCTGTGATTTACAACGACGCTGCCCACGGCGCTGGAAAACTCTCTATTCCCGCAGCAGATTTATGAAGAACGATGGCTCCGTCGCGAGCGTCTCTGCTATGCCGTCGTAGAAGCCCCTACCCCACCTACATCCCCCCACCACTCCATGCCACTAGATGATGTACTGAACCACCCCTTCCCTCTCCGCCGTCTTGGCAACCCCTGCAGATGCTCTTATGAGGGATTTTCGCCGTCAGTCCGCCCGTCGCTCAGCAGTTTCCCCCCGCTGTGCAAGATGAAATGTGTTATTGGAGGAACTGTTCTTTACTTTTTCGGTAGCCATCGAAAACAGATTAAACAACGCTCCCTGTTACTTACTGCCAACCAAATTCTTAAAAGGCATGTACTTATTGTCATCTTCTTCGTTACACTTCAAAAAAAAGTGTGTGAATTTCTAAGGGTGCTGAGAATTTTTCCGGGTTGTGTGGCCGTGGTCCATGGAACTCTTCAATCCCTGACGTTTCGTCCAAGGCTACGTTGGACATCTTCGGAGGTGCTCCTGCTTGTGCTGTCTTGCCGACTGACGAGTCGGACGTCGAAGAGCGGACAACGATAGGACACAGTGATGGAAGAACACCGTTTCTCTACCCTTCATTAAAAAAGTAACGGATCAAATCGCCAATATTCTAAGGAAACATGACGTTCGACCGATTTTCAGAACAACTAAGAAAATAGGCCAAGCACTTCGTTCCGTTAAGGATAAACATCCCCCTCCGTTTGCAAATGGTGTATATAAGATTCCGTGTACGTGTGGCAAGGTCTACATTGGAACTACATAGAGAGGTGTGAATACACGGTTGGAGGAACATAAAAGTCTTTGCCAACTAGGGAAAACAGACAAATCAGCCGTGGCGGAACATGCTCTTCAATCAGGTGATCACGTTGTGAAATTTTCGGAAACTGAAGTTTTATGAACTATGACAAACTATTATCCACGGCTATATAAAGCAGCCATAGAAATCTATAAACATGAGGATAATTTTAACAGAAAAGAAGAAACCATGAAACTCAGTGATACATGGACTGTGGCGCTACAGAATCGATGAGAAGTTTTTATCTTTGACGTACTATAATCGATAATTAAAAAATTTTATCTTTGGCAAGATTTATCTCTGCTATCACGTGAAATCCAGAACACGCCCACTTTCCACGGTATTTAGGCCGCTCTTCGACGTCCGACTCGTCAGTCGGCAAGACTCAGCACAACCAGGAGCACCTCCGAAGATGTCCAACGTAGCCTTGGACGGAACGTCAGGGATTGAAGAGTTCCATGGACCACGTCCATACAACCCAGAAAAATTCTCAGCAGCTGAAAGATTCTGTCATGAAAGCCTTCATTGTATGAATTTCTAAGGGATCAAGCCGATGAGTCATCGGTCCCTAGACTTACACATTACTTAATCTTACTTAAACTAACTTATACTAAGAATAACACACACACACACACACACTCATGCTCGAGGCAGGACTCGAACCTCCGGCGGGAAGGGCCGCGCAGTCAGTGACATGGCGCCTCTAACCGCACGGTCATTCCGCGCGGCTACACTTTTAAGTTCATTTATTCTGACACCCTCAGACCATATATCTTCGGTCTTTCTGTGACTGGAGAGAAAGGCTGCAAGGGTTTCTTTAGAATTTGTCTGTTCTTTAAGTGATTTTAGTAGAGCTTTGTGGACCAGATGTAACTTCAGTGTGAAGAAAGGGGAGCTGGGATATTGTGCAGAATGGATAATCTGTGCATTCCAAATCTAGTGTTCGAGAGAAAAATTATGACTTACTTCTGTTACTGCCTTCTCTGATCCCTGTTAGTAACAGTCGGGAACAAGAAGACAGTCGCCGTTTGACTTGTGGAATGCTTGAGTGTGAGACAAATAAAGCTGGTCAGTTTCTTGTTTTTTTCAGTAAACAGAAAACATGAAGATAAGATTTCGAAGGTTACGAGCCATCTCGCTTGCATCCTTCAATTAATAAGCTAACATTATCTGCTCCTTTTTATGGCTGGAGATATGCGGGACACATGATTCTCATCAGTTAATTTAACTCTGATGGATTCGAAGTATTGTATTTAGTAAAAACAGCAGGGGTTGTTTGTCTGAACTTATGTAGCTTTGGCCAGTGGAATTCATGGGAACCTTTCAGTTCGTTTCCCCAGGATTTGATGAACGGCCAAGACATCCAACACGGGGATAGCGGGGCAGACCACTAGCCACTCAAAGGATTAAGTCTCTGGCTCAGGCGGTTGTTAGGCACTCGAGTAAGGCTTGCGGTATTCTCGTATCACTCGAAGAAGGACGGGAATTTCGGTGTTGGGGCTAACTGGTTTGCGTCCAGAGCTGGCCCGCCACCTGACAACATCTGGAAAGAACTCACTGTTCTTGAAGAGGCCAGGAGTGCTGCTGCGGAAACAGAACCTGGTGGAGTTCCCGTCTCGTTCACTCGGCGTGCTGGAAATCCGAAATTGTATAAACGACGTTTTGGTTTACGAACTTCATGATGAAGTAGCTGCGGGTCAGCTTTAATCAGTAGAACGAAAAACCCGTCCAAAGTTCCAAAAAAAGTAAAATTTGCAACTTTGGACTGGTTTTTCGTTCTACTGACGTTCTGATTCGCCTATCACCAATTAACATCAGACGCATATTTCTGCAACAAACTTTGAGAGGAGAGTGAGTCCTTATTGGCCCTCTGTTTAATACATTCTATGATGGAAAATTATTTAACA
Organism: Schistocerca americana; assembly: GCF_021461395.2. Classification (NCBI taxonomy): domain Eukaryota; kingdom Metazoa; phylum Arthropoda; class Insecta; order Orthoptera; family Acrididae; genus Schistocerca; species Schistocerca americana. The sequence continues at coordinate 444,139,330 of NC_060121.1, read as the reverse complement.
TAACATCAGACGCATATTTGTACAACAAACTCAGACGCATATTTCTACAACAAACTTTGAGAGTAGAGTGAGCCCTTATTGGCCCTCTATTTGATACATTCTATGATGGCAAATTATTTAACATTGTAATTTCACGCCACTGGACAGAAGTAAATAACGTTTTGCGAGATTGGTGCTTCCTGCCTTGCCGGCTAAAACTGGGTGTTAGTTGCAGGGACGCATGGTCGGGAACACTCTTGGATCGATCGTCTTGGAGGCGACTTCATGTCGCGATCGCTGAGATCGTGTTCTGCGCTGGGACGTCGTTCTAACGGCTTAGCGCAGTCCTTAGATTCCAGGCTGTTGCAGATCTCGTGCTAACTCTTGTCTTCAGGCCCATCGAGACGGCGAGAGATTGGTGAGCATAATGTGCTACACTGGGTCGTTACGTGGGTGTTAACCATTTTATAAATGTACACCTACTTCACTGTGCTGTTAGATACCAATAACAAATATAGGTTCTTTTCGTTGTAGTTTGGACGACCAACAACTACATGATATTAACAAATAATATTCAAATGTGTGCGAAATCTTCTGCGACTTAACTACTAAGGTCATCAGTCCCTAAGCTTACATACTATTTAACCTAAATTATTCTAAACACAAACACATACACACACACACACACACACACACACACACACACACACACACACGCACACACACACACACACACACCCATGCCCGAGGGAGGATTCGAACCTCCGCCGGGATCAGCCGCACAGTCCATGACTGTAGCGCCCCAGACCGCTCGGCTAATCCCGCGCGGCGCTGTTTAACAGATTTGTATTGTTAATCCGTTGGTTTTCTTGTGTGGAAAAGTGAACTTTTTTAAATAAATGACCGGTATATTTTGACTTGAATTTCATTTGTGGTACGTAGTGCTCCCTCCATCTCGTTTTCATTATCAATTTTAAAAAAATATGGTTATCAATTGATTTTGTAGCAATTCCTCACCTTTCGATCTCATGTTATCGTCAAATTTCCGGTAGCGTATTTCGATTGTGTTAAGTTTATCAACATTAGGTCTAAAGAGGTGTGTCGGAGTCTATATAGTCTCTGATTCCAGTATGTTGTTGTTGTTGTGGTATTCAGTCCTGAGACTGGTTTGATGCAGCTCTCCATGCTACTCTGTCCTGTGCAAGCTTCTTCATCTCCCAGTACTTCCTGCAACCTACATCCTTCTGAATCTGCTTAGTGTATTCATCTCTTGGTCTCCCTCTGCGATTTTTACCCTCCACGCTTTCCTCCAACGCTAAATTTGTGATCCCTTGATGCCTCAGAACATGTCCTACCAACCGGTCCCTTCTTCTCGTCAAGTTATGCCACAAACTACTCTTCCCCAATTCTATTCAATACCTCCTCATTAGTGATGTGCTCTACCCATCTAGTCTTCAGCATTCTACTGTAGCACCACATTTCGAAAGCTTCTATTCTCTTCTTGTCCAAACTATTTATCATCCATGTTTCACTTCCATGCATGGCTACACTCCATACAAATACTTTCAGAAACGACTTCCTGACGCTTAAATCAATACTCGATGTTAACAAATTTCTCTTCTTCAGAAACGCTTTCCTTGCCATTGGCAGTCTACATTTTATATCCTCTCTACTTCGACCATCATCAGTTATTTTGCTCCCCAAATAGCGAAACTCCTTTACTACTTTAAGTGTCTCATTTCCTAATCTAATTCCCTCAGCATCACCCGACTTAATTCGACTACATTCCATTATCCTCGTTTTGCTTTTGTTGATGTTCATCTTATATCCTCCTTTCAAGAGACTGTCCATTCCGTTCAACTGCTCTTCCAAGTCCTTTGCTGTCTCTGACAGAATTACAATGTCATCGGCGAACCTCAAAGTTTTTATTTCTTCTCCACGGATTTTAATACCTACTACGAATTTGTCTTTTGTTTCCTTTACTGTTTGCTCAATATACAGATTGAATAACATCGGGGAGAGGCTACAACCCTGTCTCACTCCCTTCCCAACCATTGCTTTCCTTTCATGTCCCTCGACTCTTATAACTGCCATCTGGTTTCTGTACAAATTGTAAATAGCCTTTCGCTCCCTTTATTTTACCCCTGTTATCTTTAGAATTTGAAAGAGAGTATTCCAGTCAACATTGTCAAAAGCTTTCTCTAAGTCTACAAATGCTATAAACGGGGGTTTGCCTTTCCTTAATTTTTCTTCTAAGATAAGTCGTAAGGTCAGTATTGCCTCACGTGTTCCAACATTTCTACGCAATCCAAACTGATCTTCCCCGAGGTCGGCTTCTACCAGTTTTTCCAGTAACGATGTCTAAATTCACACACACATGTGGTATTACAGCTTGCGGAAGTTACTGATTTACATGGTAATCTATGTTCCCACATACTTTCTGCGCATGAATCGGTGTAACCCTCGTATAACTACTGCGACAGTATATTAACTTCTTTCTACGACGACCACTTCTTCCGATTCTTCCGCAGATAAAAAATGTGACACCATAGCTGGCAGTCAACTGTCAACCGAAAAAAAGTACTGCAGAATGATAAGAAAGAATTATCTTTGAGAATACCCGGACGAATAAGTTGTGCTGTGTTTTGTACAATATGTGGCTTGCGCCTTGGGTCACGCGCCTCTGCCATCCACGGTTGAGCACACTCACCCCTGGCTCGCGGCTTGGTGAGCAGCTTGTTGACGATGCTGTCGTAGCCGGCCTCTTCAGCGACGCCCGAGTCCTTCACCAGCTTCTCCTTGACGGCGATGCAGATGTTGTGGCGAGCCAACAGTGTCTCCAGCTCTTCGAACGCCTGTAACAGTAAGAGCATTTATGCGTTACATCTGCTGAACACGGCCGGCCGAAGTGGCCGCGCGGTTCTGGCGCTGCAGTCTGGAACCGCGCGACCGCTACGATCGCAGGTTCGAATCCTGCCTCGGGCATGGATGTGTGTGATGTCCTTAGGTTAGTTAGGTTTAACTAGTTCTAAGTTCTAGGGGACTAATGACCTCAGCAGTTGAGTCCCATAGTGCTCAGAGCCATTTGAACCATTTTTGCTGAACACGAATTACGCCTTAACCCCTGTAGACGAGCTCAACAAATAGCTGATACTCTGGCAGACATATTCTTCTCGAGAGAATCAGCAGCTGAAGTGATATTTAAAATAATTATCATTTATTGTTGAGTCTCGGTTGTACATTTAAAAAAAAATAAATAATGTGTTTCTACCACTCTCTACCACTCTTCAGACCTAAGTAACTGCGTCAGCAACTCGCCCTGCCTATTCAGAACTTCTTATCAGAGTAGTCTGATACCAAGTTCCGAACCTCGACAAGATGATCCAGAGTGGTCGAAACATGTCATTTAATTAAAAAAAAATATGCGCGCCTCAGAGTGAATAATAAATGAGACTCGTTTTAAATTTGTGACGCTTTGTATCCATTGCTGTATTTGTGTAAAGAAGCATTTCTGGGCATTTGGCACACGTCGCAGATTTGCAATACTTCGGGTTGCAAGTAGAGGAAATGACACAGTGCTGTGATAGTTTACTGAACTACTTCAGCAGTTGCAATTTGAGAGCTCTGTATAGCGCGAACGAATGTATTTCAGCAGTTGATATTTATTATTATTATTGATATTTGTTCAAAAATGTTCAAATGTGTGTGAAATCTTATGGGCCTTAACTGCTAAGGTCATCAGTCCCTAAGCTTACACACTACGGAACCTAAATTATCCTAAGGACAAACACACACGCCCATGCCCGAGGGAGGACTCGAACTTCCGCCGGGACCAGCCGCACAGTCCATGACTGCAGCGTCCTAAACCGCTCGTCTAATCCCGCGCGGCTATTGATATTTGGCTGGTAAGTTAAGGTCTTTAAAAACAAAATTATATGATATAAATAGTTTTAGCTATATCTGGATAAAAATTATTATAGCTGACAGTATTCAAGAAAGAGGGAGCGTATTTTTCTAAACGCTACAAATACGTTAACATAGTCACTGACAAAAAGGTGTTGCTTTTGTAGAAAATTAATGCTGCAACATTTCACGGAAAGGAGAGAACGCGTTATTTAGCCTGCATTAATTGTGAATCTCTCACCCAGCGCAAAGTCCGAAGCGGTTAGAAAAATCCGCAGGTGATTACTGTGTATATGAATGGTAAAAGAATAGACACACAAAATTACAGACCAATATCCTTAAACTTGGTTTACTGCAGAATTCTTTAACATTCTCAGTAATAAATTTCCTTGAGGCCGGAAAGCTTCTGTCCACGCATCAGCACGGATTTAAACAGCATTGCTACTGCGAGACTCAGCTTCCCCTTTTCTCTGATGATATCCTGCTCACCATGCATGACGCGCGGTAGACAGCTTCGGTATTTCTAGATTTTAGGGAAGCGTTTGACACGCTGCCCACTGCAGAGTGCTGACCAAGGTCTGAGCTTGAGGAGTAGGTTCCAAGATATGGGAGTGGCTCGAAGAATTCTTAAGTAACAGAGCCCAGTACGTGGTACTCGATGGTGAGTGATCTTCAGAGACGAAGCTTTCTTTAGAAATGCCGCAGGGAAGTGCGATAGGATTGCTCTTGTTCTCTATATACATAAATAACATGACGGAGAGGTAAGCAGCAATTTGCGGCTGTTTGCTGAAGGCTATGTGTGTCCACTAGGATGCCGTCGTTGAGTGACTTAGGAGGAAACAAGAAAACTTAGACAAAAATTTCTAGTTGTTGTGATGAATAGGGGCATCCTCTAAAAGTAGAAAAAAACGTAATTTAATGCAAGTGAGTAGGAAAAACGATCCCGTAATTTTCGAACACAGCGTTAGCAGTATGCTGATTCACACAGTCACGTCGATTACATACCTAGGCGTAACTTTCTTCAGCATAAAATTCAGTCCTCAGTCGCGCAGATGTTTGTATCACGCTTTACCGGTTATGACAAAATTAATTTGTCATCTTCAGAAGCCTAGTATTGGTTTAGCAGATGTCAATATCGTCTTCACAGAAGTATAATGACATGGTATGTCCAGAAATGTACACATTATATGTGAATATTGGAAACACAGATTGTCAATTTATAGTAATTAAACCACGTTTAGAAGTGATTGTGTAATAGCAGCGAAACCATGCGGAAATCCGTTTTGTAAGCTTCCGGGCCTGACAAGGAATATTACTAGGCCTATTTGCTCGTGTGTGGTTGCAGATACAGAGGACGAGAATCATACGGAAGAACATGACCAATTTCTTCCGTCGTTTTTGAGATTCTATCAATGTACTGACAGTCCATGAATTATGCGAAGAAGAGCTAATTTAAGAATTTCTGGTACTCGTCATAACGGGAGGGATAATGCCCCTCTTAAATAAAGAAGCTTGTTATAAGAAACGTAATCCATCTCTTTTATTTGGCAACGATACTCAGAACATCCTTGATCGTCAGTAATAGAAACTGCTGAAGATAATAGGCCTGTCTTTTAAGACACCAATTATTTATGTTTTATATCAAAAAGCGTAAGGAACAGTAATGGAGTGAGACTGATATTACCAGGTGATGGAAGTAGGCGATCTTTTGTATTTCTAAAACTTTAAACAAATTTTATTAAAGCTCTTAATGGTCTCGTTGACATAAAATACATTACCTTACAATTGACTGCTAGTTTTGATTGTAAAACAGCCATCTTCAGATATCTCATCTGAAGGTGGTTGTTTAACAACAAAGATTAGTAATCACTTGTAATGTATTTTATGCGATCAAGACCATTAAAATTTTTATACAATATTTTATAGTTTTAGGAATGCAAATATAGAATTTTAATTTTTTTTGTATTTATTACTTAAAAGTTCTATCCATAAAACATTAACATTCGTACTATGATACCCCCGCTGGTGGCCACTTACAGCTTACAGCGGTAGCTGGGAGGGTGCTCTTACCTTGCTTAAGCTTGGACACCTTGCGAAGAGCCTGGTGGTCAACAGAAAGCCTTGCAGGTAACTGTGGACCCATGCAGGGTCTGAGAGAAAACGTCAAGGATGCACAAATGGAGGTCTGTGAATCTTGTCGGTGGCAGCAGCCGTTTCTTGCAGACGTAAAAAATCGAGAACTTGTCTAGAATTCAGGTACCCCCACAGGCAACGGGATGGAGCATACACTTAAAACGCCAAGAATTCACAGAGGGAGGCGTGCAAAAGTGAAGAACTTAGAAAGGAGTCTGCGTGCTTAAAAATGTTTTGTGGACAGTAAGGAGGCTTTTCTTAGACTTTCCCGGCGATTTTGTGACATCTCGTTGAATCGGGTGTGCTGCCGGTGGTCTGCGTTTGTGTAGCTCAATATTTCGACATCGTACCTCGGCGTCCTCATCAGGTGTTTCCTCTGACTGAACGACAGGGTGACCGTGTCCCGTATTTATGTCTGGACGGTGTCTGGCGTTCCCTACGCCGTCCGCTCCCGCTCCGACCGTGTCGGTTGGTCGCCAGATGTTCCGTCTTCCGTCCGCGCCCGCTTCCGCTGTTTCCCACGGTGGTGGCCGTTTCATGGCGTCCCTACTAGGTCCGCGCCCGCCAGGGTGTTCCTAGCAGTGTCGACAGGCTGCGTTTGCTGTTGGTGACCGTTCCGACTTTCTCCAGCGTCCCTGTCATTCTCCTGCTCTTGTATTTTGTTCCATTGTTTTTATAATAGGTCCAAAGCCGGGTTCCACGCCGTGCTGAGTTGGTATCCAGCTTCCCGGTTTATCATGTTCTCTGTCATCTTGATTTCGATCGATTCAGTGATGACGCTGTCCAAAAATTTTGGGGTCTGAGATAAGATCCTGGTTTTATCATAATTCATGGTGTGCTCAAGTTACAAGCAATGTTCTGCTATTGCCGATTTAGTGGCTTGTCGTAGCCTGGTATGTCTTTGGTGCTGTTTACATCTTATATCAACGGTCCTGGTGGTCTGGCCAATGTAAGACATACCGCATTCACACGGTATATTGTACATACCAGATTCTCTCAATCCTAGATCATCATCAACCGTTTCAAGAAGCGCCCTGATCTTGTTTGGTAGGCGGAACACACTCCTGATATTGTGATTTTTCAGTATTCTGCTAATCTTAGCAGATATAGGTCCTGCATACGGTAGAAATGCTACCCTCCTAGTCTCTTCTTGATCTTCTCCCTTAGTATCATGTCGTCTGGAGGGATGTAGTGCATTGCGGATGTCCCTTGTTGAGTAACACTTGCAGTAGGTGTTCTAACTCTGCTATCAAGCTGTCTGAGTCGGACAGTGTTTTGGCTCGATGAACAAGTGTTCTCAGCACCCCATTCTTCTGTGCCGCATGATGGCAGCTGTCAGCCTGTAGGTATAAATCGGTGGGTATAGGTATTCTATACACACTATGGCCTAATGTGCCGTCTGTCTTCCTTTTGAGCAGGACATCAAGGAAAATAAGTTGACCATTATTTTCTAGTTGCATTGTGAAGTTAATGCTGCGGTGTCTCGAGTTCAGATGGTCAAGAAAGTCCTGCAGTTTTTCCCGACCATGTGGATAGATGACAAACGAGTCATCAACGTACCTATAGAAACAGGTCAGCTTTTAGCCAGTGATTGTAAGTACCTCATCCTCGAATCTCTCCATAAACAGATTTGCCACAACCGGAGATAAGGGACTACCCATCGCCACTCCTTCAGTCTGTTCATAAAATTGGTCTCCACATACGAAATAGGTCGATGTTAAGATATGCTTGAAAAGGTGCAACACAGCTCCAAGAAATTTTTCACTGATTAAATCGAATGTGTCCTGAAGTGGCATCCTAGTGAACAGAGACACAATATCGAAGCAGACCATGATGTCTTTGTTAGAGATTCGTAGGTTTTTGAGACGTTCCACGAAGTCTGATGAGTTGCGGATGTGGTGGATACACTTTCCCACACACGGTGCTAACATCTTCTTAAGATGGGTGGCTGTAGGATAGGTGGTTGCACCAATATTGATTACGATAGGACGCAACGGTATACCCTCTTTATGGACCCTGGGCATTCCATATAATCTAAGTGGTACTGGTGCCTTAGCTTTCAGTTGCTTGACAACCTCCTCAGGCCATCCCGTTTCCTTGAGCAGAGCTCTGGTTTTCCTGCCCACTCTATCGGTAGGGTCGTTCTCTAGTGGAGAAGATCAGGACGCTTCTTGGAACGGTTAAGGATGATATGGGATTCAGAAAACCTGGTAAATACCATATACCATGTGAATGAGGTTTATCTTAAATTGGCCAGACCACCAGGACCGTTGATATAAGATGTAAAGAGCACCAAAGGCATACCAGGTTACGACAAGCCACTAAATCGGCAATAGAAGAACGTTGCTTGGAACTTGAGCACAACATGAATTATGATAAAACCAGGATCTTATCTCAGACCCCCAAATTTTGGGACAGCGTCGTCACTGAATCGATTAAAATCAAGATGCCAGAGAACTTGATAAACCGGGAAGCTGGATACCAACTCAGCACGGCGTGGAACCCGGCTATGGACCCATTACAAAAACAATGGAAGGAAACATAAGATCAAGAGAATGACATGGGCGCTGGAGAAAGTCGGAACGGTCACCAACAGCAAAACGCAGCCTGTCGACAGTGCGAGGAACGGGCCTGGCTGGCGCAGAGCTAGTAGGGTACTCCATGAAACGGCCGCCACCGTGGAACCAGCGGAAGCGGGCGCGGACGGAAGATGGAACATCTAGCGCCAACCGACATGGTCGCAGTGGGAGCGGACGGCGTAGGGAACGCCAGACACCGTCCAAACATAAATACGGGACACGGTCAGCCTGTCGTTCAGAGACCGTCCGGAGAGGAGCTCAGAGATGGCTCACAGTGCTGAACGCACGCTGAAGCGAAGGGTGTGGCGAATCCACGATCGGCAGAGCTTGCTCTGTTGACGTTCCCATCCGGCCCCCCAACCGAGATGGACCGGCTGTGTGACCCGGAAGTCGAGGTGGCTGATTTCCTGGGACTAGAAGACGAGCGCAGAGTGACGGATCGTCTCCCGGCGAAGCTTGCTCCGTCGGCGGCCCCATCCGACCCTCTGCTTATGACGGAACAGCCAGTGAAGAACCAGAGGGAGGAAGGAAGCGAGATGAGACGGCGTTATGCGGCCAATGCCTCGGCAGAGGCCGCAAGTAGCGGGGGAAGTCGCTGCCCGGTTATACCGGCGGATGCGGCCTGTCCGCTACCTAAGACGTCTCGCTCCGGGAAGACGACAGATGATGAAGAGCAATAGTACGAGACAAAGACGATGGACCGAGTAGCTGTAATGCACTTCGACCTCGGTCGAGGAAGCTCGTTGCCGGGGGAGTCGCCGGCCGGGGGGTAATTATATTACCGGCGGCCACACCCTGTCCGCAACCTACAGCAACCCGTTCCCAGAAAGGGAACAAGAAGAGACAGAAGCGCACTATTACTATCGCAGGAGGCATGCCCTCCTACACAGTAACACGTGCACTCGACGTGGGCGGACCAAAGAACACCACCTCCAAGATCAACACACACGAAAGGGTAACATCGCCCACCGAAGAACCAGTCTCCTGGCCTGAAGTCGGGCCACGAAAGTAGATAAAAGACGTCTTCGTGGACACCATTCAACGGACGGCCCAGTTCATGCTGGGGACCGACGAAGAGGAAGCTGAAGACGTGGAGGATATGGAGGTGGAGGAAAGTCGCACTAGGAAGTGCCCGGCGGAAACGAGTCCGGAAAGCTACCGAAAACGTGCGACTACCGCCGCTGCCACCACCGTACCGACGCTGCAAACGCGAAGAAAAGCGTCGTCTAAATGGTGCAAAGCCCCTGAGACGACCACTGAGGCGGATGGATTTCAAATACCCAAACGCAAGAAGATTGGAAGAGCTGTACAGTTGGCTACTGCTGCAATCATGGTCGTTAAAAACCGATTTGCTGAGCTCGAAGGGAAGGAGGAGGAGACAGCAGACCAGCAGCAGAGAAGCAAGGGGCCCCCGCCACCACCCATCATGGTGAAATGGCCGGACTCCTTTAAAGAAGTAGAACAGGTGATCCTCGCGGTAATCAAGAACAACTTTACTACGAAGACAGCGTCACGATATGTACAGAATCGTGACGCGAACCACGGAAGACTACAAAAGCATTACTGACCTCATTGACAGCCGTGGTCTAAACTGGTTCACGTACTCGTCGGAACCTACAAAGACGCTCAAAGTAGTCTTCCGCCGCCTGACCTTCAGTATGGACCCCCAGGACCTGAAGGAGCTTCTTGAGGCCAAAGAAAACACCATAAGGACGGTATCCCGGATGAAGTCGTCGAAAGACAACGCAGACACATCGCTCTTCCACGTCATACTGGATGACACACCGGAGCATAGGAGGATCTTTCAAGAAACGAGAGTGGGTAGAATCAGCGGCGTCACAGATTAAAAACTGAGGAGGCGGAAACGCCCGCTTCAATGCTTCAAGTGCCAGGGAATTGACCACCGGCAAAATATTGCAAAATGTCCCCACGCGTTGCGTAAAGTGTGCTGGGGAGCACGTGAGGCGGGAGTGTCCGTTCCCGATCAAGAAGACACCCACGTGCTGCAAGTGCAATGAAGAACACGTCGCCAGCTTTCGCGGCTGCAATACCTTCAAAAATCAGCTGCGACAGGGTGGCAGGCACCAGCGAGGAGAATTCAGCCGGGAAGAAACTACGTTACTGCAGCATCAGCGGCGACCGCGGCAGTGGCCGCATGGGAAACGCCTGCAAGGCCGGCACAGCAACACGCCTAGCAGCCGCGGCAGGCGGAGCGGCCTACCCACGCAGCGGAGGGCGTTCTCCGACCGCCACGAGAGGAGCACGAGACGCCGGGCAGGGCCGGCCGGTTACGTGGGCGCGGAGGAGGGAGGCCGCCACAGCGCGACCACCCACCACCTACGCCCATTCCACCACCTCCGACCACTGTAACCACCGAGGCCGCAGAACTACGAGAGATGCTGCGGGAGTTCAAACAGCTGCTACTCCAACTACCACAGATGATCGTGTCTGCACTGATTGCGGCAAACTAGGCCAACACCACAAGAGAAGCCAACAACACCCATGATGCCTAATCACATGATAGGTCTCACCATCTGCGTATGAAACGCAAACAGCATAAGACAGCAGTAGGGCGAATTTAGGCAGGTTTTACGCGACGAGGCCGTGGGTGTTGCTCGTGTGTGAGACGTGGCTAAAGCCCGGAGTAAACGCGAGGGCACCTAACTATAGGCGGTATCGTGACGATAGACCAACAGCATGTAGCGGAACTGTGGTCTACGTAAGAACACTGCGACACCACCAAATCCAGCTACCAGAGCTGGCACAAATAGAAGCAACAGGCGTCGCAATCAGCACTTCAGTGGGTCAAGTGACCGTCATCGCCGAGTACTCCTACGACAACAGGACTTCGAGACGCTGTTGTCAATGCGCAGCAACACGTTTATCGGCGGCGACTTCAACGCCAAGCACTCGGAGTGGAACTCCAGGGTAGCCACAACCAGTGGCAGGAGGCTTCTTGAGGTGACCACGGATAATGAGGCGAAAGTGCTAGTGCCATACGACCCTATACACTATCCCAAGAGACGCCGCCCGGATGTCCTGGACATCGCGGTCATCAAAGGGGTGACCCACGACGCAGTCGCAACGACACATGTGGTCCTGTCCTCAGATCACGTGCCAGTGATCTCCGATCTGAGCACAGACGGGGCAGCACTACCTGAAGGACGCAAGACCTACTTCGACTGGGAACACTTCCGGGTGCACTTGTCAGAGACACTCACCGCGGTACCGGATCCTGATGTTGATGGTGTGGACACCACACTCGCAGTGTTCACGCATCAGCGCGGCTGATGTAGCAACGCAGTACAGACGTCAGAAGGTGCAGGATTTCTCCCACCAGCTACCGCCGGACATCCTGCAGATGATCCAGCAGAAGAAACAGCTGCTCCGAGAGTGGCACGTCACCCGCCCGGCGGCGACGAAAAATCGGATCTACCGAATGCGCCGCGCCATATAGTACGCGGCCGCGGAACACAGGAACAGGGACTGGGCTGGGAGGATAGCGACCCTGAACGTCGCAGACGGCACTGCTTGGCAAGCAACCAAGCAGTTCCTTCGCAGGAGGCAACGAGTGCGGCCGCTACACGTCGGACAGCATGCAGTGGCCGAGCCTGGTGCCAAAGCAATGGTACTGACCGCTACCTTCACGGCCAACTTCACGCTAGTTGAAGAAGAAGTAGATAATGACCGTATCCGAATGGTGGAAGGTTGGCTCCGTGTATACCTCGCGGCAGAAGATCCTGAGGACTTCATCGAACCCACAACGGAAGAAGAAGTTCAACGGCAGCTACTGCACCTCGACCCACGCAAAGTGGGTGGGTGAGATAACGTCGGCGGTGCAATCCTGAAGGAAGTCCCCCCAGAGGTTGTGAAACTACTCACGAAGATGTTCAACGCCATCCTTAGGACCGGCCACTACCCCTCCACCTGGAAACATGCGGAGGTGGTGGTGATCCCTAAGGCTTGCAAAGACAACAGGCTGGCGCAAAACTACCGGCCCATCAGCCGGTTACCTATAGTCTCAAAGGTATTTGACTGAACCTATGTCAGGAGACTGCGCCGTCACGTCGGAGAAGAAGGCCTTCTTCCCGACGAGCAGTTCGGCTTTAGGAGGGGGCACGGGACAACACACCACCTGCTGCGACTAGTGGAGCAGGCGATGGGGGCGATGAAGAAGAGGGAGTACCTTGGGCGGTACTTCTGAACGTTTCCCGCGCCTTCGACAGCGTGTGGCACGACCGACTAGTCTACATGTTACTCGTACAGGGATTTCTGGTGACACACGCCCACCTGATCCACTCCTACCTGGCGGAACGTACCTTCGATGTGAAGGTGGAAGACGGGACCTTAACAGCACAGGAAATAGCCGCCAGAGTCCCACAGCGCTCAGTATTGGGGCCGCTCTTGTATACCCTATTTACAGTGGACATGCTGCAAACGCAACGGGTGCAACAGAGCTGTATGTTGATGATACAGCCCTGTACCCACATCTGATGCGAGGAAGACTACAAATAGCCTGCAACGAGCTAGGAGCTTGGGCCACCAAGTGGGCGCTCGAGTTCAATGCAGCGAAGAGCCAAGCTGTGATCTTGACGAGGAAACGTATACCTGAAGCTCTGCCACCAATCCTCATCATGGGAGGCCCCATACCATGGTCTGTGGGTCACACTGAATCGGCGCCTTACGTGGAAGACGCACATCAGGGAAATACGGGGTAAGGCCCTTGACAGAATGCGCCTCCTCTAAATGTTCCTCAGTCCCACGACCACACTGTCTCCACGCTGCGGAAAGATGCTGTATCTGGCACTTATCAGGCCCTTGCTGGAATACGCTACAGTGGTGTGGGGGAATGCCGCCGAGACTCATATCAGCAGTCTCCAGAATATCCAGAACAGGTGCCTGAGACTGGCACTACATCTTCCGCGTGACTTCAGCACGGCCGAACTACATCGGCTAACGGACGTGCCGATGCTGAAGGATCGCTTCAAGCAGTCGGCGAGAGTCTTCTATGCTGACACGAGAAGATCGACGAATCCTCTCGTCAGGAATCTGGGAAATCAGATTCACTGGCGAGAAACAACGAGATGGCCGGACTTGCTACGAGAGTAGCAACGCATCTCTGGCTCAAAAATAAAGTTCAAATGTGTGTGAAATATTATGGGACTTAACTGCTAAGGTCATCAGCCCCTAAGCTTACACACTACGTAACCTAAATTATCCTAAGGACAAACACACACACCCATGCCCGAGGGAGGACTCGAAGTCCCGCCGGGACCAGCGGCACAGTCCATGACTGCAGCGCCTTTAGACCGCTCGGCTAATCCCGTGCGGCTGCTCGGGCTCAAGAGGAAGGAAAAGGAAGAGTGTAAAACCAGAAGAAATAAACCAGGACGCGATGAGCTGAAAATCAACCAGAGGAAGAAGAACGAAAAGCAAACAGACCTGCTAACCCTTCAACCTAACGAAGCTGCAGCTTCGAGATGACACAAAGCAAGCTGTCGTTCAGTCACAGGAAGCATCTGTTGAAGACGCCGAGGTTAGACGTCGAAATATTGTGTTAGATAAACGCAGACCACCGGTAGTACACCCAATGCAACGAGATGTTGTTCATGAATCACGAACTCCGACAGATTCTTAGGTGAAGCACAAATATAAAAGTGTCCAGGTCTCAGGCAAAGACAGTCATTACAAAGAAGTATTGTGTGGCTCTTTACACGGCAGCTAAGGAATATAGAAAAACATCGGAACAATATGTGACCAATGCTGGGAACAACCTTGACAGTGAAAACATGCGAAATATGCTAGTTCTCGAGTCGCACACCAACCCACGCAAGGTAGAACAATTGTACAGTGCACTGGGAGGTCTTGTCATCAAACGGCCATCCATTCTTTGGTCGGCATTGCAAATTTAGTCCTCTAATGACAGCTCTGAAAGGAGGAAAAATTCAAAGTCTATGAGCTAAGGAGAGGGATGAAAGTGACAGTCGGTGAGACAGACTGGAAGTAAGAAGACGTGGAGGCTCTTCCATCCGTCGCCTACATCCTCCTCCCGACGTCGTGATATCGTTACTCCGGTTAAGGCAACACACGGGACCACATGAGACAGTATCTGGGTCTGATGGGGCCGCCGATGAGAGCTGCAGATTCGCCGCCGCTTCTACGAAGCGCGTACCGACCCAGCGACCCAGCCGACATCACCACACGACGAATGGCTACGAAGAACGGTGGGATTATTCATTCTGCCTTCCTTCTCCTTGAAAGGTGAGTCGTGTCCATGTCCAGTGAAATAGGCCCTGAGATTTGTAGTTTGATGTAGAAAAATACAGCAGTAGAAGCTCATGTATTCTGATCATCCAATCAATCTGTTCCATTCGCTCATCAAACCCTTAATATCACAACCTTTAGTTGTATGAGTTCCGTTGATTACTGATGTCGCTTACTCATTGCCGCCGACGGTGGGGAAATATAATTAGTAATCTGCAAGTCATTTAATGCAAGAGATCAAAGAATTCGCGATTGACAAAAATATTAAATCTCCCGTCCCGCCCAGCAGAGTATAAGCACCGTTCCACGCAGAGGTGGTTCATTTGATGCAGTGAGTCGCTTCCAGTAGCTGGTTTTCAGCGCACAAAGTCCACATCCCACCGCAGGTATCTCAGATATCAGGCAGTAGTTCAACTGCCTCCTGTCGCCATCTTGTTGCAGGGCTACTAAGTTACAATATGTTTTCCACTGAGGGAGCTGTTATCGCTGCTACAAGTGTCGCTATTAGCAAGCAATAAATGGTGTCACCTAACAAGCGGCTCCCTCTTACGTTTAGTTGCTTTCCATTGTCTATTCGAGACAAATGCTCAGTTTCTGTTGTGTAACTGACGTCTTCTGTACAATCCTGAAACGATCCTCTCAACAGAGGGACACGACATAAAGAATATGTAACTGTAAAACAGAGTGCATCTGTGGCTCTGAGGAAGGTACTAAATGATTTTCTTTGTTTAAAACACATAGGCAGTTTGTGGTAATAATTTGTTTGTTATAAACAGAAGTATGTCAATCAACAAACAAAAGTTTTGTCGTTATTGCAGCTTTCAACAACATGGACAAAAAATTATGCTCATCTGATCAGAATTTGCTAATGATCATATGCGATTTGATTTCTAGACTTTGCTGAGAGTGCCGCTGTGTATGCGTGTGTGTATGTGTGTGTGTGTATGTGTGTGCAAGCGCTAGCGTATTCTCCATGTCTGGGGAAGGTAGGAATATCAGAGCGTCCTATTTCTCTACCGACTTTTTTGCCCTATTGTTACAAAGAGCCAAAATCCCCGTCTAGTATTTCAAAGCGTCGACGTCGTCAGTTTGTGTGACTTACAAGGTGTGGGAAATTCCCGAAATATTGGCCCACTCTGATATTCTGAATCTGTTTTCTCCGTGGTCAGATATGCACAGACGTTTTTTACCGTACTTTATGCTAATTATTAAAGCAGGCAGTAACAACAGTGCTGCTGGCTTTGACGACTTGTACCGAAACTACTCGTGAAGGTCAGTAAGCAGTCATTAAAATCATTAGGGGCAAGCAGCTCACTGCAGCGGTGATTCGCCTCATAAGCTACGCCACGGTCCCAGTGAACTTGTAACAGAGCACTGTGGGACTATCCTACTTGTTCTTATACTTCTGCTGACGTCAATACTATTTTTTCCATTTCTAATATATTTTAATCAGTAGTACATATTCAACAGTTATACGAAATGGCCAATTTCTAACTCACAATGTATTTCTTTAAAATTTATTATTCATACAATAATTTTCGGACTGATGACGAAGTGTGGTATGGACGGTGTCTTCGTCGACCGCACATGGCGCGCGGCGCGCCGCCTTTATCTTTAATCCTTCCACTAGTGCGCCTCCGCGAAACCCGCTCTCTCAAGCGCTCGCCGTCTCCGTTGGCTGGCTCTACGGATGCCAACAGACGACATAGTTTCGCATCACGCACTCCATTCAGTTGTCCCGTTGGCAAGTCTTTTTAAGACGCTGTTCTCGGAGTTCCGCTCCCGATCTAGGAAGTCTAGCAGTGAGAATACATCGATATACCACGACACTATGAATCTTAACAGCTAGTAGATTATAAACGCTGGCAAGTGAAACAGTTTGTGTAAAGGTCAGTTCAGACACTGATTCATCACAGCATGACAGAAGGACTGATAGCATCACCAAAGTTATTTATTTACCATGTTTCAACTTATGCATATTATAAGTAAATGTGTTAATATGTATTTCATTTCGCAGAGGTCTTATGTGTTAAGCTATACCGTAAACTACGGACTCAACGAAGAGTGCATTTGGTTTTCTACGGATACATTTTCATTACAGATCGATTAGAAATTAGCTACGCATATGAACCGCTTGAAGATGATATTTCTATGAGTAACAAGAAGGGCGCCCATACGAAATTTTGTAGGGGGAGGGGGCGGATGTTGGGAACAGATTGGTGACTTTTAGAGACCCATAATAATGTTCCAGTTCCAACCCTGTTAAAAACTTGGGTAATACCACCTCTAAATCATTTTCTTGTAAAATTTTTTGACTAAACTACATTTTTTCCTCTTACTGAGAGATAGGGCTGGAGATGAGGGCGCCCCTAGAAACAAGTTGTTTGTTTCTAAATTGATGCAGCTCATTTAGAGGCCTTCAATCTCCTCTTCATAATCATGTTTCAGAAGTTAAGAAATTTCAAAAATTTTTGTGTTCCAAAATGCTTCAATCATGTAATTATTTCCAAAATCCAGTCCCATAAGTTCGTAATCCTGAAATGCAAGTGCAAATTTTCACAAAATTAATTGTTAATCTGACAACTAATTCAATCAGAATATTTTATTATTCGAAACTTTTTGCTGAGCTTTGGCAATCCCCGTGCATCTTAAAGTAACCCGAATAAAGTATACCTTTTATGTGATGCCTGAGCTACACCCGGCATTTACAGTGTTCGAATAATTTACGGAAATTCAACTGGGTGAAGTCGTCGGCAACCGCCGATATTTCGGCATGTGCACAACCTGCAGTTTGGCCTTGAAAACGACAGGGTCTGCACCTTTCGAAACATCGACGGCTATCAACTATGTCACCCGGCTGCATTCCGCTAAGTTATCTGAAAATATAGCTATTATTTTTACCAATTTCTTCTTCTACTAGTCTTAGTTAAAGAAACTTATGCCGCTGTCCGCTGTGTGTCTGTTCCTTTTAACTTTTTCGTCATTTATACCGTTCAGTAAGATTTAATAAGCTTATATTTTACCAAATTTTGGATATTACGCGGGTCTATCAATAGACGCCACCTCCCAAGAAATAAATTGTAATTATCTGTGTGTATCAGAGCCGGGGTGAAAAACGTAAACCTCACGAAATTTGCAGTCTGTGGTTTGCTATCATTACGTAAAGATGAGGTAGTTGTATGAGTCAGAAATTATGTTAATTTTCAGTTCAGTTTATCTTATGTAATCCTGATCTACTCGTTAAATTGGAAGCATCACATATTTATCAGACAGTTAGCGGCGAACTTTTTAAACACAATGCCAGTACGTTTGTCAGTCATGTAAAGAATTATTTTCATCTGCCAGCAGTAAACTTTAGGAATGTTTCTTGATTAGTGTAACCTACATATCTGATTCAGATAATCAGATGCGTGTACATTACAAAGCTGATCATCAGATCCATTTATAGCAAGAGGGCAATTTACAAGAGAGATTGTGAGACACCAGAAGTGAAGATCCAGAAAAGGTTAGTAACGCCTAAGACGATGTTCTGCACCTCTCACGCTGAAGAATTCGTAATGTTCAATGTACAGCGGTTCATCTCACAATACGTGGATGCCGTGTCTGATGTATGGAAGAACCCTAAAGGTGCCTAGTCGCCTTGCATCAGTGCTCACTTCAACACATGTGCATGCGTGGTTCCGACCACACTTACTGGCACGAACTCTTTTCCGAAGTTCAAGATGTCCTCTTTTCCTGCAGTAAGTTTAGTCGTAGAAAGTCTTGTACAGACACAAAGCTAAAATAGTATAAAGAAGCGCATGTACCAGAGTGAGGCACACGTTCTGTTGGTGAAAGGGAAAAGCATTTTAAGTAGTATAATTTTCAAAAACTTAACTCGTACGTCATGGAGTGATTTCAAACTAATCTACCATCTTGTAATATTTGTGACTGATGTGCCCCCGCGGAAAAGTAACGTGGTGCAATACGGATTAAATCCAGCTGGACAACCTCTTACTCACTGCACTGCACAGTACTTTGCCGCAGTGGGGGTGGAGCGAGTAGCAAACAACAGGTGTGTGTGAGAGTTTAAAAGACTTGCTTTCGGAAGATCATAACTGCATATTGTCGAAATTATGGCCCAAAGGTTTGGAAAGAACGGTTTCTGGGGCTGATGTCATGCAAACTGCTTTTTTCTGCTTAAAATATGACGTCAGGTTGGTGATGTTTCCTTGTAAGTGGTCACCATCGCCTGACCCTCCAGATGGCCTCCGATTATCCTGAATTGGAGCGGCCTGCAAGTTTCTACCAACTGCCACGGGCCGCAGGCAGCAGACGCCCGCTGCTGACCTTAGTGTTAAAAGAGGAACATGTCTTGCTTTGGAAGATGTGTCTTTTATTGTTTTAGACGGATAAAAGATCACTGGAGAAGGGAAGGTTGTTTGTTCGTTCTCTAAGTGTATAGCTTATGTTTCAAAATGAGTGTCGTAGGCTTAAGGAAGAAGTCCTAGTATTTATGGTTGATGAGCCTTGTTTGTGCTAGAAGTGGTGTAATTTTTTGCGATAGAAAGGAAGCCCTGATCTGAACGAGCAGACTCGTTTATTTTAGACAAAGAAGAGGAGACTTGTTTGGAGAAATGTTTGTCTTAGAATAGGGGGTCTGTTTACAAGAGTAGATATGTTGAAAAAGGGTAATGTTGGTTTCTTCAGTAGAGGATACTATTTACTTTGCACTAGGAGTGTTGTTTGTTTCAGAAGAAGTGACATGGTTGTGTTTTGACACACAGAGTTTTCTCTTCGTTTCGAAGAGGAACTGTGGTTGTTACCCCTTAACAATATGGGAAAACAATAGAAACATAAAAAAATAAAAACGAAGGAAGAAGTCCGTAGGGCATTTGCCCCTGACAGGTTCTCTCTGTGCAGGGCACGATGGCCGATGCTCAGTGCCCGGTCTTCGTCCAAAGCGCTGGGCGAGTTCACTCGTCTGTTCCGAAGAGGCGGGGGGGTGGGGGGGGGCGACGCTGAGACCTTTCGGCAGGTCGGCAACGACGAATCGAGATGCACGTTCTACAGCCTTTCTCAAAGGATTTTACACAAACTACTTGCTGCTTTAAGTGTCAGGTTTATTAAGATGTGTCCATCATTTCTAATGGACATACGTATTGCGATATTTGCGCGGAAGTAAGACACTTCGCGAAATTGGAAAAAGTTTACTATGAAAAATAGGAGTTGCCACGAATTTGCGTTTGGTGCACATTACATAATACGTTGCTGTGTATGAAATTTAGCTAACATATTGAATTTATCTTTATACTTGGGTGGAGGTCTCTGTCACCAATGTAAAGAAAATTGATATGATGTAGCACACTCATTAGCGATCGCGCCGCGCCAGTGATAAAGCCAGAAATATCCGCAACATTCCTCATATTTCGTAAACAGTTTGAGATATCGAAATCAGATTTTGAAAAATGATAGCACAGAAAGAGGAGAGTAATTTATCATATGGTTATTATGAAAAATTTTATCTACGGGGTATTCCACTAACTAAAGACTTTTTCAAAGTATTTATTTTTTAAGGGCCATCGACAGCTGGTGAAAGAATAAATGCTATGAGTTTTGTAACAACATAAGTGAAGTACTACACGTTTATTTTGTGCCGAGGATGTGCTTTTTCATAAGATGCTGACCTTACTTTTCCTCGGTTCCTCACTTAATAAACTTAATAAACAACTCTTTCAGAAATCTTTCGCAATTGCGTCTGCACAAAATGATAGTGAGGTGAGACTGTGTAAACTCCGCTATGTTTTGGCAAAAGAAACAAAATTTAACATGGCAACGAGAGAAGTGTGTAGGTTTTACTCAATATTCCCCACTCGTGAGACGCCTCTGAAAGCTACAAATGATTAACAAGCCAGCCAAAAATAAATCGCTGCATTTGCAGCGGAATTCTTTTTAGATATTAACGAAAGCAGAAGTGACAGTACTTTTTGAATGGTCACCACGCAAGTGTGGGTGTGGAGGGGCCCTGCGTAATATTTACAAAAAAATGTGAGTGTAGGGTTCAGTTTAAAGTGGCACTTCCACTCCAGCGCTCGGTGTTTCCACTACAGCACCTGCCCACAGCACCCACCTCCACCGCTCTCTCCACACGTGCGTGGGCTTTAGTGGTGTCAGGTCTGAGTTCCTGACTCACACAGTGTTTTATTCACAGAAATTTCAAATGAGTTCACGCTGCACTGCAGAGTGAAAATTCATCCTAAAAGCATGAATATTTCGGGTGATTCATGGTGTGGGTTCCTGTAGTCATGTCCTAGTTCATGAACCACGGGCAACGTATGAGTGGCCAAGTAAGTGGTCCCGACAGTCGGGATACAAGCTACTTTGGAATAAGACTGGGCACCTCGGACATATTCTGAGTCGTGGTCACCTTTGTGCTCATACGGCAAAGACTACCAAATCCACCGGTTAGTCCCTCAACCGTTAGGGGTAAAACTCAATGGGACTCGGGGCAAGTAAGGCTAGCAACCTGCTTCCCTGGTACTTTAAATATGATGTTGGCAACAATCAGAGCAAAATGCCTCGGACCTTTGGAGGTGACGGAGTTCCACCTCTGACTGAAAAACCAGGGACTCCTAAGATACGACTTGGCAAACAAATAGTAATGAGATGGGGAGCTATTAATATCAATGGAGGCTACTCTGGGAAGAAGGTAGAGCTGGCAGAGGCTGCAAGTAAGATGGGGCTGGACGTTTTAGCTGTTAGTGACATTCGGGTAAGGGGTGAGAAAGAAGAGGAAGTGAGAGAATACAAGGTCTACCTGTCAGGAATCAAAGCAGGAATAGCACAATGGGGTGTAGGGCTTTACATCAGGAAAGAAATGGAACCCAGCGTAGTTGCAATAAGGTATGTAAACGAACGACTGATGTGGATAGATTTGACAGTGTCTAGCAAGAAAATTAGGATTGTGTCAGTACATTCGCATTGTGAAGGGACAGATCAAGATAAGATGGATAGTTTTTAGGAGGCACTCAGTGATGTAGTTGTTAGAGTAAAGGACAAGGACAGTGTTCTGCTCATGGGTGATTTTAACGCCAGGATTGGAAATCGAACAGAAGGGTATGAAAAGGTTATGGGTAAATTTGGAGAGGATATGGAGGCCAACAGGAACGGGAAACAACTCTTGGATTTCTGTGCCAGTATTGGCTTAGTAATCACAAACGCCTTTTTTAAACATAAGAACATTCACCGGTATACTTGGGAAGGCAGGGGAACCAGATCTGTCATTGACTATATAATAACACATCAGGAACTCAGGAAGGCTGTGAGGGACACACGTGTATTCAGGGGATTCTTTGATGACACTGATCATTATTTAATCTGCAGTGAAATTGGGATTGTGAGGCCGAAAGTGCAGGAGGTCAGGTCCATAAGTAGGAGGATAAGAGTGGAGAAACTTCAGGATAAGGAAATCAGGCACAAGTACATAACAGCGGTCTCAGAAAGGTACCAGCTAGTTGAATGTAGTCAATTGCAGTCATTGTAAAAGGAATGGACAAGGTACAGGGACACAGTACTAGAAGTGGCTAAAGAGTGTCTTGGAACAGTAGTGTGTAAAAGTAAGAGGAAGCAAACAGCTTGGTGGAATGACACAGCCAAGGCAGCCTGTAAAAGGAAAAAGAAGGCGTATCAAAAATGGCTACATACTAGAAATCAGGTAGACAGAGACAGTTATGTTGAAGAAAGAAACAAAGCCAAACAGATAATTGCAGCATCCAAGAAGAAATCTTGGGAAGACTTTGGAAACAGGTTGGAGACTATGGGTCAAGCTGCTGGAAAACCATTCTGGAGTGTAATTAGCAGTTTTCGAAAGGAAGGTAAGAAGGAAATGACAAGTATTTTGGACAGGTCAGGAAAACTGCTGGTGAATCCTGTGGATGCCTTGGGCAGATGGAGGGAATATTTTGAGGAGTTGCTCAATGTAGGTGAAAATACGATCAGTAATGTTTCAGATTTCGAGGTAGAATGGGATAGGAATGATGATGGAAATAGGATCACATTTGAGGAAGTGGAGAAAATGGTCAATAGATTGCAGTGCAATAAAGCAGCTGGGGTGGATGAAATTAAGTCGAAACTCATCAAATAGAGTGGGATGTCAGGTCTTAAATGGCTACACAGGGTAACTGAAATGGCCTGGGAGTCGGGACAGGTTCCATCAGACTGGACAAAAGCAGTAATCACGCCAATCTTTAAACATGGAAACAGAAAAGGTTGTAACAACTACAGAGGTATCTATTTAATCAGCGTTGTGGGTAAAATCTTCTCAGGTATTGCTGAAAGGAAAGTGCAAGTATTAGTTGAGGACCAATTGGATGAAAATCAGTGTGGGTTTAGGCCTCTTAGAGGTTGTCAGGACCAGATATTTAGCTTGCGGCAAATAATGGAGAAGTGGTATGAGTGGAACAGGGAATTGTATCTATGCTTTATAGATCTAGAAAAGGCATATGACCGGATTCCTAGGTGGAAGTTATTGTCTGTTCTACGATATTATGGAATAGGAGGCAAAGTTTTGCAAGCAATTAAAGGTCTTTACATGGATAGTCAGGCAGCAGTTAGAGTTGACGGTAAATTGAGTTCATGGTTCAGAGTAGTTTCAGGCGTAAGACAAGGCTGCCACTGTTGTTCATATTATTTATGGATCATATGTTGAAAACAATAGACTGGCTGGGTGAGATTAAGATATGTGAACACAAAATAAGCAGTCTTGCATTTACGGATGACTTAGTTGTGTTGGCAGACTCGATTGAAAGTTGGCAAAGTAATATTTCAGAGCTATATCAGAAATGTAAGGACTATGGTATGAAGATTAGCATCTCCAAAACGAAAGTAATGTCAGTGGGAAAGAAATATAAACGGATTGAGTGCCAAATAGGAGGAACAAAGTTAGAAGAGGTGGACGTTTTCAAGTACTTAGGATGCATATTCTCACAGGATGGCAACATAGAGAAAGAACTGGAAGCGAGATGTAGCAAAGTTAATGCAGTGAGCGCTCAGCTACGATCTACTCTCTTCTGCAAGAAGGAAGTCAGTACCAAGACTAAGTTATCTGTGCACCGTTCAATCTTTCGACCAAATTTGCTGTATGGGAGCGAAAGCTGGGTGGATTCAAGTTACCTTATCAATAAGGTTGAGGTTACGGATATGAAAGTAGCTAGGATGATTGCAGGTACTAGTAGATGGGAACAATGGCAAGATGGTGTCCACAATGAGGAAATCAAAGAAAAACTGGGAATGAACTCAATGGATGTAGCAGTCAGGGCGAACAGGGTTAGATGGTGGGGTCATGTTACACGCATGGGAGAAGCAAGGTGTACCCAAGAGACTCATGGGCTCAGCAGTAGAGGGTAGGAGGAGTCGGGGCAGACCAAGAAGGTACCTGGATTCGGTAGGAATGATTTTGAAGTAATAGGTTTAACATCAGAAGAGGCACCAATGTTAGCACTGAGTAGGGGATCATGGAGGAATTTTATAAGGGGGCTATGCCCCTGACTGAACGCTGAAAGGCATAATCAGTCTTAAATGATGATGATGATGATGATGATGAATATTTCGGTCATCTGTCCTGTTTTTATTGTACTAGAGCTATGTTGCATGACATCGGGTATTGAGCATGAAAGATCTGTTATTTTCAGACGCGACTTGTATAGCTGCACAACTGCAGAAGCTACAATATCTGTGCTGCAGAATCACCAGCTAGAGGCACAGCAGCAAGTGGTGCACCGGCAGCGAGAGGTATTCCGCGAACAAGAGCGATTGCACCAGGCGGTGCTCGCCGTCTTAACAGTGGGAATATTCAGTTTGGCAACAGATGTCACCGGAGTACCACTGAGGCGCAGCTGGTGCCGGCGTTGCAACTGCTGCAGCTGTGGCATCAGATACTACTAATTCATTTCTACGGACGATGCACTTTCAACGCCGTGCGGGATTAGCCGAGCGGTCTAGGGCGCTGCTGTCATGGACTGTGCGGCTGGTCCCGGCGGAGGTTCGAGTTCTCCCTCGGGCATGGGTGTGTGTGTTTGTCCTTAGGATAATTTAGGATAAGTAGTGTGTAAGCTTAGGGACTGATGACCTTAGCAGTTAAGTCCCATAAGATTTCACACACATTTGACCATTTTTTGCACATCACAATACATCACAATAACATTTTTTCTGTTGTTTTCATTTTTCTACCTATGCTTTTGTATGCTTTTAACCATTCCACCCCATTACCTTTGTGAACTTATCATTTCTGAGAACGCATGCTGTTAAAGCTTCATTACCTGTAAATACCACATTAATGCAATAAATGCTCAAAATGATGTCCGTCAAATCAATGCATTTGGCAATACGTGTAACGACATTCCTCTCAACAGCGAGTAGTTCGCCTTCCGTAATGTTCGCACAAGCATTCACAATGCGCTGACGCATGTTGTCCGGCGTTGTCGGTGGATCACGATAGCAAACATCCTTCAAATATCCCCACAGAAAGAAATCCGGGGACGTCAGATCCAGTGAACGTGCGGGCCATGGTATGGTGCTTCGACAACCAATCCACCTGTTATGAAATATGCTATTCAGTACCGCTTCAACCGCACGCGAGCTATGTGCCGGACATCCATCATGTTGGAAGTACATTGCCATTTTGTCATGCAGTGAAACATCTTGTAGTAAAATCGGTAGAACATTACGTAGGAAATCAGCAACATTTTACCATTTAGATAGCCATCGATAAAATGGGGGCCAATTATCCTTCCTTCCATAATGCCGCACCATACATTAACCCGCCAAGGTCGCTGATGTTTCACTTTTCGCAGCCATCGTGGTTTTTCCGTTGCCCAATAGTGCATATTATGCCGGTTTACGTTACCGCTGTTGGTGAATGACGCTTCGTCGCTACATAGAATTCGTGCAAAAAATCTGGCATCGGTCCGTAATTTCTCTTGTGGCCAGTGACAGAACTGTACACGACGTTCAAAGCCGTCGCCATCCAATTAGTGGTGCATAGAAATGTGGTACGGGTGCATTCGATGTTGATGCAGCATTCTCAACACCGACGTTTTTGAGATTCCCGATTCTCGCGCAATTTGTCTGCTACTGATGTGCGGATTAGCCGCGACAGCAGCTAAAACACCTACTTGGGCATCATCATTTGTTGCAGGTCGTGGTTGACGTCTCACATGTGGCTCAACACTTCCTGTTTCCTTAAATAACGTAACTATCCGGCGAACGGTTCGGATACTTGGATGATGTCCTCCAGGATACCGCGCAGCATACATAGCACGCGCCCGTTGGGCATTTTGATCACAATAGCCATTCATCAACATGATATCGACCTTTTCCGCAATTGGTAAACGGTCCATTTTAACACGGCTAATATATCACGAAGCAAATACCGTCCGCACTGTCGGAATGTTACGTGATACAACGTACTTATACGTTTGTGACTATTACAGCGCCATCTAACACAAAGCGAAAAAAGTGGTCCAACTAAAACATTCATATTTCTTTACGTGCAACACGAATATGTAATAAAAACTGGGGGTTCCTATTTTAAAAAAACTCAGTTGATATCCGTTTGACCTATGGCAGCGCCATCTAGCGGGCCAACCATAGCGCCGTCTGGTTTCCCCCCTTCAAGCTAGACGAATTTCGTTCTTTGTGGTTTTTTCGTTTGATGCTTATTTCGTGAGATATTTTGCCTGGTCACTATCAATGGACCACCCTCTATACACATCAAGAGTTTCGTGGTGTGTCGATACAGTGAAATATTCTGCGGTTTCTTGCCGTATCAGTTCGCAGTGAGTCCGAGATGTTTCAGAAGGTACATATTCCGCTGGGTATGTTGAGTGGTTTTCTCCCACTTTATTCCCCCTCTCCCCCCCCCCCCCCCCCCCCCCACTTCACCGCTTTCTCACTCTCTCTTTCATCTAAGTACATGAGATCACTGACTGAAAAATATTAACAGATCGTTCATTGCTGCTCACACGAAAGCTAGATGGGGCAAACTAGAAATTTGTGGTAGGGAGGCCATTACAGAGACACCGTTTGCATTGACTTTGGCTTAGTTTGTACTAGAATGGTCAAAAATTGCAGTGCACCTCTTATCTTTCAGCAGCCGGTGCGTGGCTATTTAATTGATGCGATTTAACTTGCATATCGACGGCATAGTTACAGCAAGTTATGCCTCAGCTACAAATACAGTAGACTTTGGCTCTTAGAGTTTTGTGGCTAACTGGCCTGGCACAAACCGCAATGTTGTACAACATGGCTTAAACCGCTCTTCTGTGCAGTATAATGAGTAGCTTTTGCGAGTGTAACGAGCCAAGACAGTGACTCCACATATCAGTGATTGAACGTAGCACTGCCTTATATGGTAGTGTTGCTTTTCTTCGCCTCTGACTGGCCAGAAGTATGAGACAGAGACTCCAGTACCGCTTGACAACAACTTGGGAGGCGTTCGCCGCCGGCAGCGATCGTGGAGTTCGTGTCCTGAGCAGAGCCGTGTTTACTGCTCGTGGAAGCTACTCGTATTATTGATCCAGTGGTATGAATCTGTAATTGCATTACGATGCATATTTGTTATTCTACATTAAATTCTGTTCGATAAATTCCTGGCTTGCATTCCAATTAGGTCGAACGAGGCACTTATTGATGTGAAGAGACAGCATTGTGCAATAATTTGGAGTGTGTAGCAGGAGGTAATGGTGATTGTATTACGAGAAGTGTCGTTGCAAGCACTTCACTCGTAGAATAAATTAATGTTATCCACAATTTATGAAGCCATGAAGACGGAGCTGCCAAATATCGCCACCACCTGCTTTGTAGAACAGAATTTTGTGATACATGGTAACACTAGTCATTCACGTTAATAGAGGAGGGCACTTTTATGGTATTCCATTTCTGACAACTGACAGCAATAAACATATGCGAATTTGTGATAAAATTAATAGACAAATTTGAAGAGCAACATCGTTTCAATCAAAGCGTTATTTTAAATGAGTTTGTTATTAAGCACTACTAAGTAGTTTCGAGCGTGTGTTGTTTCTCAAGTAACTATTTAAAGAAAATCACACACCGTGCACAGCTACTTATGGCAAAAGCGTCAATGGACACAATCTCGTAATAAGTATCGCGATTTCTGTTACATACGGACGACGATGACGTTTCGGATTTTATTTATGTTCTTGAGAGTGAGCACTCGCACCTAATGCTCAATGAACTACTCATTTTCACTAACAAAGTGATGAAAGCATCCTTCTTTACTTCAGAGAACCGCCCTGAAGAGGTTCGCAGCAAGTCTGTCGCAACGTCGGAAATGTGCTTTAGTAGTTACAAAGAAGGGCTCCAACACCGAAAGTTATTTTGTCCAAAATGACACCGGCCATGGAAGCCTACGAACTTACGTTTATCAAAACTGTAGCGCCCACTTAGAAGAACTAACACGAATATAGTTTTCAAATAATTGGCCAGTCGTCAGATAGTAAGGCAGATTAGAGACTATGGTGCATGTTCTTTACACCAACAAGATATCTTTTCGGATTCTGTACAGAATTTGCAGCTGAGTTAGCTCGTCTTTTAAACATAACATCCCAAAAAACCAGTGAATCAAATAGCTTGAAGAAAGCACATGTCGCACTCGGTTTTACAGGAAAGGAAGCAAATGTGATAAAACTTTCGTCTTATAACACTGTTACCCACCTTTTGCAGAATCCTATCTCTGTCTTACAGAATCTCATTGAATATCGAGCAGAATAACCTTCTTCACGAAAACCAACATATTTTAAGTGAATTACTGGTCATGCGATCTTACTCGCATTTTTCTTCCATGACGTTCCGAAAGCGACGAATCAAGGTTGTTGGATGGCTACAGGTATAGTGACTTTCGAACGGCGTTTGAATCAGTACTACATCAGAGCTCATTAGTCAAACTAAGCTCATAACGGGGAAAAAAAGGTGATATCTGAATGGACTGAGGATCCCTGGGGACGGTGGGAGTAGTATGTTATCTTGGATGGAGAGTCAACGACGATGTAGAAATTACTTCAGGCATGCCCAAGAGATGCGAGGTAGGAGTCTAGTTATTCATATTGTATATTAATAACCTGGTTGAATATCTGAATGGCAACTTCACACTTTACGCGGATGATAAAAAGTTTCAGTAACTGTCATTCTCTTCAGCATATAATAAAAATCGGAATGTTTATTACGGGGTTGTGTCCATTGATGACTTTGCCATAGTAATTCAGCATGGTACTGAATTTTTGTTACCTACTAGAATGATGGGCTCTTATCCATTGCGTACTTGAGAATCAGCACACACTCGAAGCTAGTTAGTAGTGCTTAGTAATCAACACATTTAAAATGACAGTTTGGTGGAAATGAGGTCCTTCTTTAAATGTAATCATAATTTTCCATAAACAGGGTGACGGAGAAAAAAGAAAAAAAATCGACGCATCCGGAAGTATCCGCATGAGATGGAAATCGGTAGCTGTGATGTCCATGCGGAAACCTCCGACCGCCAACTCGTTTTGTACCTAACCCCTTCTTTCCTTACAGCAGCCCAAAGAAAACATTTTCATCTATAATCAGTTTTGTTTCACAGATTTTTTTATCTTAAACACGTAATAATTTTATAATGTATGCATATAGGCAAAAAATTCAAATAAGAGTTTTATTTAATGCAGTACCTGCTTTATCTTTGTCAAAGACAAAAAGTCAAACAGCAAGCTAGTTAATTAATTAATTAATTATTCTTTTATGAGCACCAGTTAGATTTTAGAATGACGACCAATTGACAGGACCGCTTGTAAAGTTAGGGAACTTGTTAGGGTTTTGTATCATTTTCTTCTATGTATGCTACTGATAAGAAGTGTGCTATAACGTGAGTTTCTGTGTTGCAGTCGACAATGGAACGGGAACAGAATACAACGGACAACATTCAGTCAGCTGAGGAAGTCCCTTCCACTGATAGTTCAGTACCTGTAATGATCACAGCTAACGTAAGACTGAGGAGTTTAACATTAAAGATCTATTACTTAGTATATCCCAAGCGCTGCAGTCGTTAACTGCAAATCAACAATCGGTGTCCGCCAAAGTGCAATCTATAGCAACTGAACAGCCTAGGATAGCTTCAGCACAAAAATCAACGGCAGCAGAACATGAAAAAATTTCTACTGTGGTTCATACTGAAGCAGTAGAACAGGCAAGTATCTCTGTTAAACAAGACGGTTCTCATTAATCAGAGGGAGGCACTAGTAACTGAACAAGCAAATATCAGGCTAATTATGCAAGAGTATATTGCTATGGTTGAGTCATTGCCAACCAGACAAGATTTTGAGAATTTGAGATGCGAAGTGGATCATTTAAGCATTCAGCAAAGTGACCTTGCTACGGAAATGGCAAATCTTAACCTGTCCCAGGAGAAAGTTCCTGAGGAAATCTCTAAAATCAAAACCGAAGTGAAACATGTTACCACAACCGAAGATTCTCCTGTGTCCAAATTGGAACTTGTTAAATCAGATTGTGTCGCAGTTATAGAAGGGAGGCCGACACAGCGTGTTAATGAACAACAGCAACAAGCTGTGCAAAACGTTCAACTGGCTAATGAATCAGATTCCACAACGACCCTGACTGATATTGATGTGATAAGCCAACAATTTGGTCAGGAGTTCTCGAAGTGGAAAGACAATATAACCAAATCGGTTGGAGAATGTTCCAAGTCACCAAAGGAAATAAGGGCACGTCACATTTTCCGACCAACCGAAGCAAAATGTGATGAATTCGGCTTCGGTGATGAGTATCCCGACGCGTACGACAAAAGGTGAACATGTGGTGTCTGACTCTATTTACGGCAATATACCACCCAACAATGTATACGCCTAGATGTTGATGGAGGAGAAGCTCCTAAAGCACCGGCAGCTCCAAGCCTTCTGTCCGGAGAAGAAAACTGCTAACCCCGTCATTTTCATTCACAGGTTCAGAGGTCTTTTACCCTCTGCATGGACTGACGCGCAAAAGATTTTTTATGTCGCTGGATACGTACAAGCGGAAGGTAGTTTATGGTGTACGGACATTAAGGAAACCTATGGTACCTACGAGGATTTTGAGCGAGCTTTCTTCAACAGATATTGGTCTAAGGGAATTCAAGAACGACTGAAAAAAGAGGTTTATAATTCAGAACCATTTTCAGTCAAGAGTGGGAACTTGCGTCAGTATTTTGAGATGTACCTGAATAACATTAGATGTTGAGATACTCCAGTCCCACAGGGGGATATTTTGAAGATTATTAAGGCAAAGTTACCGGTCGAGATACGTGAGAAACTCATGTATGCTCCTGAAGACAACGTCGAAGACTTTCTCTCTGTCGTCAACACCATAAACCTATTAAACGAAGATTTAAGAACTACAAATAATGGGAATTGGTCGTCGACTAGTGTAAACAAGAACTTTGCGTATCACCCAGGACCGAGTGGCAATAATAATAATAATAGAGCGCAGCAGAGCTCAGGCTTCAAAGCTCAGCATAACAAACAACAGCTGAACGGCGGCCAAAGATTGAATGCCAATGCGGTGCATTTCCAAACTCGCTGGGGGAAAATGAAACCTAACGAGCGAAGATTCAAACCGATGCAAACCACGAATCAGAATAACCACAACCCACATAGTCAGAATAATCAGGAATTCCACGGGAATAATTCGAACTGGCAACCACAAAATATTAACCAGCAATCTTCAAATATAAATGACTGGAGAGAGCAACCGCCATTGATTACGGATGTCACTGAGAAACCCAGAACCCATCCCTTATACTAAAGACGACCGGATCATGCCCCGGAGAATCGGTCGGTTGTTGTGTAAGGGACTCCAGCAAGAGAGTTATGTTCCAATGCAATGACGGACAGAGACTAGTAGATGAACTTACGCATGACGTCCAGCATTGTACAGCCAAGCGTACGACCGTTGCTATACCGGCGATATATGCAGAAGTCTATGGCCATACCATTAAAGCAACTCTTGATACAGGTGCAAATGCGAATGCAATCTCCGCAGCACTGTTTGAGAGGTTGACGCGACACCGGAAACTACCAGTCTTTCCTGTGAGTAATTGTGAAGTTATAGGTGCAATCGGTACCAAGGCACAGAAGGTAAAGATGCAGACTCTTATTGAATTAAGAATAGGAAATGTAGCGACTTTATGCACGTTCCTAGTAATAAATAAATTAATAGAGGACTGTATTTTGGGGATTGAGAGTATTCGGGAGGAGGACGTAAAATTCAACTTCTCTGCGGGCTGTGCCTCTTTTAAGATTGATGATGAGAATGTGTGTCTGGAGTTGATTAGAGAAGACTGTAGCCACGGAAGATATTGTCGGGGTTCAACAATGAAGCTTGTAAGGTGTTTCAAGAAGAATCGGAGATCAAATGCAGAAGAGGTTTATCAAGTATGCATATTAACTGATGTTATATCTCAAAAGACGTCTGAATCTAACTGTTTGGACGATCGACAGCGAAAACAATTGGCAGACTTATTGCAGCAGAATATCGATGTTTTTAGCGAAAAACCGGTGTAGTGAAAGGCTATGTGTGTAATTTAGAAGTGTACCCGCATAGTACATATTGCCAAACTTTTTATCCTGTTCCTTGTCGACTTCGACGATCTGTCGATGAAGAATTACAACGAATGTTGGATTGGAACTTGTTTGAGCCATCCAAAAGCCCATACTGTAGTCGTTTATTGGTTGTCCCTAAACCAGAGGGCAAAGTTCGACTAGATTTGGCCACAAGACAGATAAATAAGATTATAGTTCCTATTCGCACTCATCCAGAAAATATCGATGAGCTTATACAGAAGTTTCATGGCAAGAAATTCTTTTCAACTTGTGATCTCAGAAGTTCTTACTGGGAGATAATGCTGAGACCTGAATAGAGGAAGTAAACAGCAATTGTTTATGCAGGGAGAAGCTATCATTTTAAGGTTCTTCTGTTTGGCCTAAATGTTAGCTCTGGTGTGTTTATCCAAGCACTGGATGCCGTTTTAGGACCTGAACGGCGTAGTCAACATAGTTTTTTGTTGATTTCTCGTTGCTACATCTTCTTGGGTAGAACACATTAAGCTCTTGGTGAGAGATATAAATGCGTTTAGGAAAGCAGGCGTGACAGCTAACCTTCAAAAATCTCATTTTTCACTTGAACGGATCCGTTTCCTCGGGCATATAATAGATAATAAGGGAATAATGCCAGTTTGAGCAAAAGTGAGCGCCATCAATAATTGTCCCACACCATCAAACAAGAAGTAGCTAAAATCTTTCATAGAAATGACGATCTTCTACAGGCGATTTTTAAACAAACAGGTGATGAATGCAGAGTCCTTACACCGGCTTCTACGAGAAAACGTACAGTCGACGTGGACAAATGACTGTGAAGTTGCAATCTAGCTTATCAAAGACACTCTTGCGGATGCAAAATTATTACACTAACCAGATATGACTTTGGAGTTTGGTTTGATGATTGATTCATCGAGCGTTGGTTTAGGTTGCTGTTTGTTTCAAATCAAGGAAATCAATAATCAGCCAACGTTCTGTCCCGTAGCTTACGCAAGTCGCGTGTTATCATGTTGTGAGCGCTCCTACACAACCACAAAATCGGAAGCTTTGGTGGTTATGTGGGCTTTTCGAAAATTCCACTATTACTTGTTTGGAGCACGCACTACCGTGTAATACGATCATCAAGCTCTCACATTCTTGCAACAATGCAAACTACTTCACGCTGGTCTATATAATTTCAGAGTTGTATACATAAAGGGACAACATAACCAGATCGCAATACTTTATCTAAACTGCTTGAAGGTTTGAAGAACATTAGCACTGTGGAGGAGAAGCAACACAGGATCTTGCTGATGAAAGATTTGCCATCCAGGAGATATTATTTATACATGTGTAGTAACCTATCTGTTCTCCAGCAACGAGATGGTCATTGGTCTATAATTTTGAATAAACTGAGTCAGCCAGACCAAGGACAGCTCCGAAGATTTTTCAAAGTAGTTGATAATATTTTGTTCTACAGAAAGTCTGATACTTCAGATAAGTGGTGTGCATGTATACCAGAAGATTACGTGGAAAAGCTCATACCGCACACTCGCTATGTTTGGGGACATTAAATGTGAAGCAAAATAGATAGCTTGTGTTACTTTCCGAATTTCAGGACAAGAATTGAGCAGGTTTTGAATAAATGCATAGTTCGTCAGCTGATTAAGCCTTGTAACAAAGGTACACAAGATGAGATGCACTCAATCATTCCACATAATCCCTTGGACCTGATCTCTGCAGACATCTGTGGGCCAGAGGAGGTAGAGGAGGTAGCTGAATATTTGGATAAGTTTTCAAAGTATGTAAAGTTGTACCCAATTCGATCAGCCACCAGCAAGTCCGTTATCAACAAACTGTTTTTGATTTTATTCCATGTGTTGGAAAGCCAAGAACGATTCTGACTGACAATGCAACGATTTCACGAGCTATACTTGAAAGAAGGCTTTGCGGGAAGCAAATATTCCACTTGTCAAAACGTCGTGTTACAATCCCGGAGTGAGTCCCATCGAACGTGAATTTAGAGAGTTAAATCGTTTTATTAGAAACCACTGCTGAACGAAGCAAACCAAGTGGACTGATCTGTTGCAAGTCTTCACTGCAATCGTAAATGACCTACCGCATACAGCTACTGGTTATACGAGTACTCCGCAAGAAATACTCCTAAATACCAAAGAAAATAATGAGTGGGTACAAGCATTACCGAAGATACCCCGAAATAGAATCTCGTGGGAAGAAAAAATTCGTGATGCTTACCTCAACATGAAAGGGAAAGCTCTTATCCGAAAGAAAAGACACAACGAGGGATTAAAGAGAAGACAATATTATAATGTTGGAGATTTGGTACTATTGAGACCTCATTCAAGATCTTAACTTCTGGAGAAGAAGACCAAGAAGAGGCAAAGAATCGTATACCATGGACCATATGTTATTATAAAACTGCCACATCCAGATGCATATCTTGTAGCATATCCAAAGACACTGAAAATAAAGGATGTGTACCCTCATAAGGATTTAAAAATGTTCTAAAATAATTCTGGAAATTTTTTTATATGTACACTACTGGCAATTAAAATTGCTACACCACGAAAATGACGTACTACAGATGCGAAATTTAACCGACAGGAACAAGATGCTGTGATATGCAAATGATTAGCTTTTAGGAGCATTCACACAACGTACTGACATGAGGAAAGTTTCCAACCGATTTCTCATACACAAACAGCAGTTGACCGGCGTTGCCTGGTGAAACGTTGCAGTGATGCCTCGTGTAAGGAGAAATGCGTACCATCACGTTTCTGACGTTGATAAACGTCAGACTGTAGCCTATCGCGATTGCAGTTTATCGTATCGCGACATTGCTCGCGTTGGTCGAGATCCAGTGACTGTTAGCAGAATATGGAATCGGTGGGTTCAGGAGCGTAATACGGAACGCCGTGCTGGATCCCAACGGCCTCGTATCACTAGCAGTCGAGATGACAGGCATCTTATCCACATGACTGTAACGGATCGTGCAGCCACGTCTCGATCCCTGAGTCAACAGATGGGGGCGTTTGCAAGACAACAACCATCTGCAGGAACAGTTCGACGACGTTTGCAGGAGCATGAACTGTCAGCTCGGAGACCATGGCTGCGGTTACCCTTGACGCTGCATCACAGACAGGAGCGCCTGCGATGGTGTACTCAACGACGAACGTGGGTGCACGAATGGTAAAACGTCATTTTTTCGGGTGAATTCAGATTCTGTTTACAGCATCATGATGGTCGCATCCGTGTTTGGTGACATGGCGGTGAACGCACATTGGAAGCGTGTATTCGTGATCGCCATACTAGCGTATCACCCGGCGTGATGGTATGGGATGCCATTGGTTACACGTCTCGGTCACCTCTTGTTCTCATTGACTGCACTTTGAACAGTGGACGTTACATTTCAGATGTGTTACGACCCGTGGCTCTACCCTTCATTCGATCCCTGCGAAACCCTACATTTCAGCAGGATGATGCACGACCGCATGTTGCAGGTCCTGTACGGGCCTTTCTGGTTACGGAAAATGTTCGACTGCTGCCCTGACCAGCACATTCTACAGATCCCTCACCAATTGAAAACGTCTGGTCAATGGTGGCCGAGCAACTGGCTCGTCACAACACGCCAGTCACTACTCTTGAGATGTGGTATCGTGTTGAAACTGCATGGGCAGCTGTACCTGTACACGCCATCCAAGCTCTGTTTGACTCAATGCCCAGGCGTATCAAGGCTGTTATTACGGCCAGAGGTGGTTGTTCTGGGTACTGATTTCTCAGGATCTGTGCACCCAATTTGCATGAAAATGTAATTACATGTCGATTCTAGTATAATATATTTGTCCAATGAATACCAGTTTATCACCTGTATTTCTTCCTGGTGTAGCAATTTTAATGGCCAGTAGTGTATGTCATGATTTGTGTAACTACATGATCCGTAAGTAGAAGTTATTTAAGTTATGTAATTTGTTTTTTATGAAATGAAATGATGAAATGATCGTATGTCATTGTTTGCTGGGAGGACCCATCGGGGAAGTTCGGCCGCCGTATTGCGAGTCCTTTTTAAGTGACGGCGACTTGCGAGTCAATGATGATGAAAATGATGATGAAGGACACACAACAGCCAACCCACTGCTGGGAATCGAACCCGGCCCCCTGCGTGGTTGCCGGTAACACTACCGCTACGCTACGGAGGCGGATGTTTCCTATGATATGAGTTGATAATATGCCACCATTGTGTGCCATGAACTGGTGTTCTAAAATCAGTGAACTTTAATTCCAGATGTAGGGGTATAACTATGTGGTTTAGTTACGGTTACTTTCACCAAGCTTGATTTTCTTGTCGGTTGTTAGTACTTGTAGTATAATCTGCATATTGTTTTTTTCTGTAGGTTATGCCAGTTTCTGCAAGTTTCTGATTTTGTGTCTTAACGTTAAGTGAATTTCGTGGACTCTTTCGTCTGAAAAGGGTATCCCATCCCTTTTGAAGTTCTTTTATTAGTCTAGTTTTTTTTTTTTTGAACCTCAAATCGTAAGACAATATTCTTTCCGCGCTGCTCAGGCTATGAGCATATATGTATATACGTTAGATCACAGACGGGTAGCATTGTTGCTGTTTGACAGGAAAATTAAATTTGAAAATGCACTGTAACATTTTGTGTTGTATATTGTCGCGATTACTGTGTCTCATGCTAACTAGTGACTGTTCTGGTCAGAAGTCTTCGGAATTGTGAGAAATCGCCTTTAGCGATATAAAGACAGTGAACTTTGTTCCTGTGAGTTGCTTTAGGCCTGTGTGCAGTCTGACAGTGAAACTTCATTGGAAGTGTTGTCGATTGACAGTGATGTTGTTTTTGTGGTGTTAGGCAGACTAGTGTTACTATGCCAAGACAGTCGCTAGTACACGTGACTGTTTGCACCAATCTCCTCTGAAGAGTCCTAGTGTCATTTTTTAATGTACTTGTGGATACTCTGGATAACGTATCTGGTGTTGTGAAGCTGTCTCAGTGTACACTGTTTTCACCGTGCTGTGACTTTTTTTTTCTGGACACTCTGGTGTGCAGGTACTAACACGAACCAAAGTGGACTGCTCATACTTTGAAGCTAGTTGGGTAGAGTTCAACGATAACCCGTTTTATTTCAGACAGGCGCTGTAGTTCGCCTTTCTGCTCTCGCTCATTCTTTCGTACCTTGTTGCATGTTGCGAGAACTTCTATCTTGGCGCTGCTACGGTCGCAGGTTCGAATCCTGCCTCGGGCATGGATGTGTGTGATGTCCTCACGTTAGTTAGGTTCAAGTAGTTCTAAGTTCTAGGGG
Organism: Schistocerca americana; assembly: GCF_021461395.2. Taxonomy (NCBI): domain Eukaryota; kingdom Metazoa; phylum Arthropoda; class Insecta; order Orthoptera; family Acrididae; genus Schistocerca; species Schistocerca americana. The sequence goes on along the minus strand of NC_060121.1, from coordinate 444,101,538 downwards.
ACTGATGACCTCAGATATTAAGTCCCATAGTGCTCAGAGCCATTTGAATTTATCTTGGCGCTGTGAGGCCTTAGCAGTTCCATCCCAGCCAACAGTCTATCACTAACGGCTTCGCATCGAACCACCTGACAAGCCATCACCACTGACCACCATTCCATCCCGATGTGTCGCAACTCCTTACCATCCTGCTGTACCATCGGCATCGCGCCGTCGACATCCTACCATTATCACCGCATGTCGACATAATATCCAGAACATGATTGTCTGTTAAATGAATTTTGCGTTGTACGAATAACTCCGTTTTCAGAGACTCTAAAACATTTCTGTGTACAGTTAAACGATTTTCTGTGTTTTCTAAAAAATGGTTCAAATTGCTGTGAGCACTATGGGACTTAACATCTATGGTCATCAGTTCCCTAGAGCTTAGAACTACTTAAACCTGACTAACTTAAGGACATCACACAACACCCAGTCATCACGAGGCAGAGAAAATCCCTGACCCCGCCGGGAATCGAACCCGGGAACCCGGGCGTCGGAAGCGAGAACGCTACCGCACGACCACGAGCTGCGGCCTCTGTGTTTTCTTTTTGGTTCCTTACTATGTAACATATTTTTATTCATGCTGCAAACTAACATGTGTGATTAAAAATTCCGTTGATTTGCTAAATATGATAATTACAACTGGTCTGGTGAGGCTCGCTGGGGAGTTTGGATCTCGGGTTTCCGCCGGCAGACCGCGCCCGAGTGGATGGACCCCAATTTCATTGCAATATTCATTCCTGAGAACGTTAGTATGATTGTTCGTGCCAGCCGGTGGTAATAATCAGCATCAACCTACAACTCAGTGACATCAATTTACAATGAGGGGCTATGTAATGTCCCTACGTAACGTAATACGATTGTAATATTCCGGCTGCGAATACCAGGGATGATGCGCTGCCGGAATTTGATACGACAACGCTCTTTGCTCTGACGACAACGCTCTTTGCTGAAAAAGAAAAAAAAAAAAAGAAAAGAGGAGCATTTATGTGTTCTTGTAATTGTTGAAAACAAGTAATGCCGATTCGACATTGTGTTTTTTTTGTCGGAGATAAGTTTGCTTGTAGTCTGCAGCTCGTGGTCGTGCGGTAGCGTTCTCGCTTCCCACGCCCGGGTTCCCGGGTTCGATTCCCGGCGGGGTCAGGGATTTTCTCTGCCTCGTGATGACTGGGTGTTGTGTGATGTCCTTGGACTGATGACCATAGCTGTTAAGTCCCATAGTGCTCAGAGCCATCTCAACCATCTCAAGTTTGCTTGTAGAAGTAATGCGAAGTGCAGAGGCCAACATTTAATCGCGATTATCAAGAAAAAGGTAAATATCGTTTACTAACTTTTATTCGGTGTTGGATACCCGGATCTTAAAAAAAAAAAAACTGTTAGTGTGTTTTGCAATGCATGCATTGTGATTTCTTCGCGAGTTAACAATACTGGGCGATTCAGCTACAATCAAGGTCCGAACGACGCGAATAATTCGTCGTCATCTTGTGTGTTCAACTCGTTCCTTAAGCGAACCTTCTCATTTCTAAAGTGTTTTCTAGAAAATGTAAGTACCTTTGTGGCCCAGAGAGAGACGGAGTCATCATCACAACCTTGCCCGGCGTTCTCTGAGAACTGGAGAAGCGGAAACCTCCGACCGCCAACTCGTCCTGTACCTAACCCGTTCTCTCCTTACAGCAGCCCAAAGAAAATATATTCATCTATAGCCAATTTTTTTCACAGATTTTTTTTTATGTTAGACAGGTAAAAATTTTTATATATTTTGACTAAAGTGCAGTCTTGACCACGTCATGTATGTTTTGATGATACAGGTAACCGCAGCGTAGCAGCAAGGAGAGCTCCGCCTACCATCCTAAGGGAGCCATGGGTCTGATGATGGTTTTGTAGAAAGAACCGAAACCGGTTACCTGTATCATCAAAACATACATGACGTGATCAAGACTGATTGTAAAAAATTTTATAATGTACCAGTATACGTCTAGGCAAAAAAATTCGAAGGAAACTTTTTTTAATGCAGTTCCTGTCTTATCTTTGTCAAAGACAAAAAATCAAAGAGCAAGCAAGTTAATTAATTAATTAATTAATTAATGTTTCTTTTAAGAGTAACAGTGTCATTTTATCCTTGTGGACACCGAAGCATCAGCTGCACGTTGGATCGATGATAATGATGAATCAGGGGCTGTATGTGCATCTCTGACGATTATTCGGTCTTCAAGTCCTGTCATCCCGCTAGGCCGAGCGCTTAATTCTCGACGCTGTGTTCAACCACTGTTCACTCTTTTCTGCCAACATCGTAGAATAGTGGCGCCGCTCCTATTCAGATGTCGAGTGATTCGTCGATTACTCCAATCGGCTTCTTTGAGCCCAACTACATGTCCTCTCTCAAATGATGACACCTGCATATATTGAATAGAATTTCAAGTCAAAATTCCTTTCAACCTTCTAAACTTCCAGGTTTTTATATTATCGAGCAACAAGTTTCGGCGATAATTACGCCATCTTCAGGTTCACTAACCGACGCGTAGGAAGATTTCCATCTCCGGTCCAGACAAACTAAGGGTCGCCATTCAGTGACTGGTATCCGTAGATTTTTGAGACAACGTTGGCTTCAGTCATCACCCGCCGACTGTTAGACAAATATTTTGTTCACGCGCCTTTCTAGCACCGAACGTCGTCTGAAACTGCGGTGCAGTGTCAGACATCCATCCATCGGCCGTCAAAGTTTACAATTATGAGTTTTCCGTCGATACCTGTATGAATATCAATTTGTGATCAATTTACATAACTACTTCATGGAGTGGTGCTTTTTTTTTTTATTTCAGAGTGTAATTATAGCTGTCACTTGTCCTTGGAGGAAGAGAATACCATGAAACTGCCCTCCACTATTAACGTGAGAGACTTGTGTTACCATGCATGAAGTCAACGTGCACGTGAAATCATCATATTGAGTTAACAGTGCTATATCGGCTGTCGAAAGATACGAGATCCAATGATATTTCTGAGCATTTCAGTAAAAAGAAAGCACTGGTCGACGGAAACAATATCTCTCTAATGGTCTCTCTATACACATTGTAGTAGGAGCATTACGGTGGAAATAGAATAAATTTCTACAGGAATTCCTGAGCCTGAGGAAGTTACTTCAGGGTTCGGTGTCGGTAGTAGAGAATAATGTATTTGAGTGTATCAATCAGTTGTGATTTTACATGAAAAGTGGAGAGGAGTGGTGTAGAAGAGTAAGGAGGAGAACCGCAAACCAATAGACGTATATCAGATGTTGTATTCGTGTCATAACAGTCATAACAGTTCGATGTGGTGCAAGGGTTTGATTTAAATGTACAAAAATGTGGTACTGACAGTTGTTTCTATAGTGAGCATGTAGATGTAGAAATTATGCAAATAAGTGCCGAACTACAAATAGTTTTTTCGGTAAAAAAAAAAAAAACAAGATTTCAATCTGTAGTAATAAGGAAAATATGTGACCCATTCAAATGAATATGTTATCATTATGGTACTACCGTAATTCTCAGATTTGGGTGTAATAAAACTGTATTTACTTGAACAATGGAGAAACGAGCGTGCGAAGACCGTACCTTATTTAGCATTGCCTCCGCCGTTTCACACTCGATTAGTTCTGAATTACCGTTTTTATTTACTGTAGGTAATTTTTCGATTTAACGTCTTAATCCAGTTATCGCAAGTACCTTTTGTTGGCCCGATATTTACATAGACGTTGAGGTCTGCAGAGCAAGGTTTCATTGTGCTCTGCTAGGAGATTATACGCCATTTTTAACGGCACACAAATTCCTTTGGATGGTCTAGAGTTTCTTTGCAATGGCCTTTATTCGACCCTGGAGATCCGCTGCCGTTGCATAATTCAATGGGTGTTCTACTTCCTCTTTTTTGCTCCGTTAATTCCACCTCTCCAAGCTTTTATTCTGCGCTCTCAGTCCAGCTATTTCTCCGGATCCTTGTTCCATTAATTTACGTGGGGGTGTAGAGGATTTCTCAGGTCTTAATGGTCTTTTGTTGGTAACCATACCGAAGATAACATTTGAACATTCTCATACTTTGTTAGTGTCCTGACGGAAGGAGGCTCTGCATCCGAATAACATTGTTTCAGCAGAAAAATTATAGTTTGATAGCCAACTTACGTAACCAGTAAAAGCACCGGCAAATGAAAGCTCCTCTGTTACTTTATTTGGAGCCGGTAACTTCTGGGCATACTGCGGGCGACTAACGAACAGTTGGTAGGGCGACTGCGTCCTCCTTTTAGATTAAATTTCTGTGTTCTGTGTTCACCAACTGCACGTATGAAAATGTCCAAGAAAAACAGATATGTAGGTAGATGCGTTCTCACTACATTGTTTGGAAGCTGTTGCAAGTAAACAGGTAGGAAAAAATAGTCATTAAACAAAGCATTTCATGGGATACGTATTGGGAATTCTGTCGTTTACATGTGGTTGAACAAACTAGATATGATTTTGATTACCAAAAGTTGCACACGGCCATTGGGAGTCATTATTGTATCAACAGCACATTTTTTAAATGATCATCTCAACTGGATTCTAAAATTACAAATATGGTCAAACACATGTCTCATAATGTCCTTGGTTAACAAAATCCAGTGAGTTGCACAAAATGATGTGTAGAATTTTTTGAAAGACTACTAATCATATCGCATGTACATGGTATACGTTTTAGACAACTATACTTTTGATCTACATAAAAAAGGAAAGGATTCTGACTGATTCTGAATTAAAAAAGAACGTTAGTGACATAACAATGCTATCGGCAATGTATCTACCCGTGTAAAAGACGTGAAAAACATCAGCTCCTTGAAGGGACAGATAACATTTCAAACTTAAGCTACATAAAATGCCCGAGACGATTTAAGAGGTAACAGTAGCGTCGCTCGTGTAGGTAGTGCCAAGAACTAGTATGTGCAGTATTTGTGTTCTTTATTCAAAAGCGGTGCTAAAGGTTTGTTGAATAAGTTCGTAGCGTTTTTCCATAAGTTCATTAAACACGACAGGCACAAATACCAGAGACTGCAGTCATCAATAATATTTTCTTCTTCACTATTGACAACAGTCTGTCATTGGTGGGGTAACTTTTCCGACTCCGCGACTTTGGAAATCACGTGGTTTTGAGGTGAAGACCTCGTCGAGCCATGTTCGGAGCGCATTTTCATCCGGAAAGGAAATTTCTTGGGGGTTGTTCCATAGAGCGCGGAAAAGTTGAAAATCTGAGAGCGCAAGATCAGGTGAATAAGTGGGTGTGAATTGACATCCCATCCTAACTCCTTTATAGTGTTTTTCGTTAGTCTGACAGAATGCGCACGGGTGTTATCGTAGAGTAGCTTCACTTCATGCCGTCTTCCTGGTCGTAGATCTTGGATTGCGTCTGCAAGGCGCCTCAGTTGTTTACAGTAAATGCCAGCAGTGATGCCGGTAGGAGCGGCCGAGCGGTTCTAGGCGCTACAGTCTGGAACCGCGCGGCCGCTATGGTCCCAGGTTCGAATCCTGCCTCGGGCATGGATGTGTGTGATGTCCTTAGTTTGGTTAGGTTTAAGTAGATCTAAGTTCTAGGGGACTGATGACCTCAGAAGTTAAGTCCCATAGTGCTCAGAGCCATTTGAACCATTTTTTTTTTTGAAGCCAGCAATGATGAGTAAATCTCAGGGAGCAGTTCGTAGCACACCACACCATCTCTGTCCCACAAGATGCATAAAATTATCTTTTTCGGATGTTAGCAGGTTTTTGTACAGGAATTGGTCGTTTGCTTGGGTTCAACTTTCCCTTTGTTTTTCTTATGTTAACATCCATACACCATTTTTTGTCACCAGTAAGGATGCAGGACAGGAACGGTCGATGTTGTTCACAAACCGACTGATGACAGCCATGCAGAGAAGCACATAAGGCCACCAGCTGATTTTTGCTATTTTGGTTTAGGGCATGCGGTACTTACACACCCGAGTTTTAAACCTCCCCCACCGCATGCAAATGTCACACGATGGTGGAATGGTCACAGTTCATCAAATTTACGAGTACTCTATAACATTGACTTGGATCATTATGGATTAATGCATTTAAACGATGTTCATGAAAACCCGAAGTTCTTCCTGAATATGAAGAGTCACTAATGTCAAAACGATTCTCCTTAAACGATAAAATAATTTTCTAGCCGTGATCTGTACAGGGGCATGATCCCCATACTCTGCGCAAATGCCTCTAGCTGCCTCCACTGCTGTTATCCCTCTACTGAGCTTAAACAGGAGAATATGAAAGAAATGTTCCAATGACTGCACTCAGCACTCCATTTGCTATAATCCGTTCATCATAAGAATAAACCTGATGTAAACAAACACAAATGCGATGATTGGTCAGAAGCCGTAGCACACGTGGTGGTGGTGGTTAGTGTTTAACGTCCCGTCGACAACGAGGTCATTAGAGACGGAGCGCAAGCTCGGGCTAGGGAAGGATTGGGAAGGAAATCGGCCGTGCCCTTTCAAAGGAACCATCCCGGCATTTGCCTGAAACGATTTAGGGAAATCACGGAAAACCGAAATCAGGATGGCCGGAGACGGGATTGAACCGTCGTCCTCCCGAATGCGAGTCCAGTGTGCTAACCACTGCGCCACCTCGCTCGGTCGTAGCACACGTACACTGGTGTTGTTAAAATGGTTCAAATGGCTCTGAGCACTATGGGACTCAACTGCTGAGGTCATTAGTCCCCTAGAACTTAGAACTAGTTAAACCTAACTAACCTAAGGACATCACAAACATCCATGCCCGAGGCAGGATTCGAACCTGCGATCGCAGCGGTCTTGCGGTTCCAGACTGCAGCGCCTTTAACCGCGCGGCCACTTCGGCCGGCTGGTGTTGTTACGCTCTTAGAAGTAGGCCCTACTTATGTACTAGATATCTTGTTAATAAGTTACGTTAAATGAGACTTTAAGATATTCAAATGTATTAACAGCCATCAACGTTTTTATTAATCACCCTTTAGCTACGTAATTTTTATTTAAAAAAAATTGTGTACAATCACAGCCTCTGCAGCGTTGTGCTCTGATTGTCGCGCTGTTAATGCGCACTATGAAAATGGCTGAGGCTGCTTTCTGGACCTTAGTGAAACAAGCGTGTGGAACGCGGTTAAAAAGTGCCGAGAAATAGGCTGTTCTTAACGTTTTTCATAAATTTACGGAAGTAAATGGCTTTGAAGTTTCCCCAGATTTGTATATATTGCAGTTGAGAAATAATTGAAGTTAAATGTGTGGCGCAGTCGGTAGTCTAATGAACGGTAAATCGAATATAGTTCTTCGTGCGTTAGTTGAAATCTCTCTGGTATCATTGTTTTTCTCGTTCAATTTGAAATACCTACATCCCGTAATTATACAACTCATCATCATTTTTATGAATAATACACGTCTTCTTATTTCTGTTTACATACTAGACGCGAAATTCATGTCTTCATTTCAAATACAAATTATTATTTATCGATGTTTTATGAAAGACTGTTCATAAAAGTTGTTTAAATTAAGAAAACATAACAATTTAATTTTTAAGGGAAAAATTAAAAACCAAATCCTCTTTATTTGGACTATGTCCACTGTTTTATAACGCAGAGATAGATAAGAATCGCAGAAACATTAAAAACAATCATTTTCGCAGTATCGAGTACATCACACAAATGCTGCATTATTACAGTTGCTACTGTACCATTACAATATGAACCCAACAGAACTGGTCTGGAGACAAGCTGCGGGATTTGGCCCGAGAAGTAACAAGATTATTAAGCTGCCAGACGTACTGAAACTAACGCGCGCAACTTTTTCACACGACACTGCCGAACGCTGGCGGTGTATAGAACGGGTCGTCATATAAGAAGAAGATAAAATGCTGCGACTGGTTGGCTTCGTGCATTTTGTTGTTGATAGGCTCGTTATCAACATAGCAGGTGACACTTCCAGAACTGAAATGTATTTCTCGGATTCGGATAAGGAAGGAGCTAAGAGATTACCAGACGACTGACTAAGTAATACTTTCAGTTGCTTCAATGTTGAACTGTACGGTGAAATCCTTCAGTATTCTCTTACGTTACTCACAGCTTATGTAGAAAAATTACCCTGTGGTTAAGTCATGAATTTTCATTATTCTTGTTTTTAATTACAATAGTACGTTAGCTAAGAACGATAATGTGTTGCGGTTTTCGTCTAGTCGTCTAAGGAGCATATTGTGGGAGATTTGCAGTGAATTATTTCATTCTGCTTAAAAATTAAATGACATTCGAAGCTGTATTGCTGCTCTGTTCGTTTCTTTTTACGTGTGAACTGCAGCTGGGCACGTCACTGCAGACTAGATTTACCAGCAGACCGGCCAGTGCTGTCCAAGTTGAATGCGCCGGTAAAGCTGTTGTCCCGTATTATCGCTAAGCTTATGTGCGTGTAACGCACAGCACAGAACTTACCCTTATTATCGTACTTGACGGTACTCGAGACTACTTGGCTGCAGTCCTACGTGAAACGAAACTCCAATGATGTTCCAGCAAACGCGGAAGAATACATATTGCAATGTTTGCATCAGATTTATTCTATGATGAACGGATTATAGCGTCCACAGCTCCACTCACTATCTCCAAATGACAGAATTACAATATGTAAACTCAAATAGCAAGAGTGAACTTCAGATAAAAAACTGAAAATAGGTAAACGCCTAATAACAGGAATACCAACATGCAAAGTAAAAATGCTTCGAACTTATGCACCAACCTAATATTATCAAACAGAAGGCTTTTGTTGGTTACGGAAGAATACAAGAACAAGTGGAAAGTTCATCGCATGAAGAATGCAATGGAAACAGAGATAGTTTTATAAAACCTGGCAAAAAGTATCAGCACTGTTGCGAATGCTAATAAGACACAGATATTTGACACTATGCGAACGTGTTTCGTTTAACACTCTGCCTCAGAGTGAAGATTAAAAAAAAGACAATTACACTGTTTTCCATTGTTTACTATTCTGTTAAATGTTTTCCGCCCTATGAAATGTATGGAAGGTAAATAATAAGCTGTCAGGGCCACTGTGAAAGAATGAAAGGCGAAAATCGTGTCACATTAAATTACCTTCGACGAGTGTATTTTATGAAGACATTTTTACTCTCAATTAGTTTACTTTCAATGTAAATAACTGCTGGCAAACTTTTATTCATTACGCAGTATTATACGTGCGTGACCGTGTTGGTCTAACAAGTAGAGCACTGAACTAGAATCTTGGAGGTCCCGTGTTGGATTTCGGATCGTGGCCGGGAGTTTTCCCGGTTCCATTCCCTCCAGGGTAGCTCCAGGTCCACTCCGACTGCTGCCAAATGAGTGCCGCGGATTTATTTCGGGGGTGATGGGCCCACCTCCCTCCCACTGCTACTGTCACGGCGAAGAAAGGCTGTGTGCAGTCAGGCCAACAGCTCAATCACAGGCTGGCGTCAGACTTTAATCTGCACGTACATCTATTCTTCATTTACATAAATACTCCGCACGTCACCGAATGGTGCGTGACGGAGGGCAAGTTGTGCCATTACTTGTCATCTCCCTTGCTGCTCCACTCGCAGTTAGAGCGAGGGCGAAACGATCGCCTATATATCTCCGAACAAGCCCTAATTTCTCTTATATATCTTCGTGGCCGCGAAATATATGTTGGCTGCAGTAGGATTGTTCGGCAGTCAGCTTCAAATGCCGGTTTTCTAATTTTTCTCAATAGTGTTCCTCAAGAACATCGCCTTCTCTCCAGGAATTCCCATTCGACTTTCCGAAGCACCTCCGTAATACTTGAATGTTGGTAGAATCCACCGGTAACAAATCTAGTAGCTCACCTCTGAATTGCTTCATTGTCTTCCTTTAATCCGACCTTGTAGAATACCAAACACTCAAGCAGTACTCAAAGATAGATCGCGGTAGTGTTCTGTATGTAGTCTTCATTACAGTTGGACCACACTTAACTAAAACTCTCCCAATAAACCGAAGTCGAACATTCACCTGCCTCACTACTATCCTTACATCTCGCTCCATTTCATATCGCTTTGCAACTTTACGTCTAGATATTTAAGTGACATGACTCTCAAATAGCATGATACTAATGCTACATTCGAGAATTATAAGACAGTTTTTTTCCTACTCACCTGCATTTACTTACATTCTTCTACATTTAGAGCAAGTTCCTACCCTTCACACCAAATAGAAATTTTGTCCGTCTCCACAGTCAATAAACTGCGACACCTTCCCGCACACCACAGTATCATCATCAAACAACCGCAGACGGCTGCTCTCTCTGTCTGTTAGATCGTTTGTGCGTATAAAGAATGGTAGCTGACCTGTCACATTTACTTGGGGGTCCCCTGACGATAACCTTGTCTCTCATGAATACTCGCCATCGAGGACAACGCACAGGATCCTATTACATAAGAAGTCTTCGAGCCACTCCAATATCTTTTCCTTTATTGCAAGTGTAATGGCCAGGAAACTAACTCATCACAACTATGAAACTATTGTAATCTGACTGGCGAAGGAAGCTGCAGAAACCAGGCGAACGAGGCATCCCTTTCCATGGACTTGGCGCCTATGGAACACCCAGCCACAATGTACCTCCAGCACCGAATCACAGGAACGAATGGTGTTCATTAATATTTCTCAAGAATGTTAACACATAAAACAGCAACAAGTCACTTTTCTGAATAGTTATTTATCATTTCATGAACCGGTTTTCGAACCTTTTCGGGTTCATCTTCAGATGGTTTTCTGGAAGTTACATCACTATTCCTAGCATAATTCTGGTTGCTGTCTTGCGACGGTATGGGTGTCCATCTGTCTCCTTCCATTTTGATGGCCGAAGTCTGTATTCATTTACAATGTGACAGCAAAACTTCGCTAGAATTCAGCATGTGCTATACAACAGTTGTATATTTATATATTTACATTCAGTTAACAGTCACGGGTTCTAAAATATCCGTAATGGATTAGCTTAATATTTCTCAAGAGTTAATTAATTTGTTGGTTAATTTCTTTTTTCTGTTATCTCTTTCATTATTCACTTTATGCCATTATTGCGTGAAGTTTCAAAACATTTCCATCGATAAAACTTATAAAGTTCATAAGATAATGATAAAAGTTACTCCGTAGCTTAGCCGTCAGCATTTCTGACGTCTTATATCAGAAACGCATAGCTGAGACACCGAGCTAAAGGCTTCCTTAATGACCTAGTTCAAAAGGTGTTTCTGAGATTGGAAAATGGGCTAGCATATGTTTTTAAAATCTCATGGGGCTAGTGGTGGTAAGTTTCTATGGGACCAAACTGCTGAGATCATCGGTCCAAAGGGGGACTACGTTCAAACGGATAAAATTAATATGACTGAACAAATAAAATTCTTTGGAAAGGATAAAAATTGCTTTTTTTAACACTACTAAAACTGCTAATGGTTACTTGTTACCCGTTATAGGAGCAGTATCTTTTACTCAGATCGTTGAGGAACGACAGTGTTTGGTAAGACGGTGTAGCAGAGCGTTAGCAAAACCGTCCGAGTGTCTGAGCAACATTTATTACGTAGGGAAAAGGATGTGACACTAGATTTACCCCATGTTTGACTGTAGCTAATACATGTGGTACACGGTCCAGACACATTAATGTGACCACCGCCTATGCTCGACGTCAAAGCGCAATGACCACTCACAGACGGCAGGTGGCAACACTAGCAATGGAAGGTGTACAAAGCGTATCGGGAGGGAGAGGGCGCGCAGACAACTCGCACTGCACGTGCATGCTTCTAAGACCAAAGAGATGAGTTCACCGTGTCGCGGTGGTGGTGGTGGGGGGGGGGGGGGGGAAGAATAGAAAAACAGTGCTCTGGTTGTCGTAATGCGGAAACGGGGCGATTTATCTGACGTGAAAAATGGTATGATGATTGACTTGCGGACCGAGGATGGAAGTATTTCCGAAATGACTACCTTTCTGAAATGTTAGCGTGCCGCCGTGCTTTCAGTGTACCCTGAATGGCAGAATAGCGCTGTCTAAAACCGACAGGGTGAACGACGGCAGCGAAGTTGTGTGCGGACGAAATGACGTGCAACTGTTGAGCAACTGACCGCCCAGGTGAATCAAGGGGCTACCAACAGTGTCTCCTCGGCAACCATTAAGCGTGCGTTCCCGCATATTGGCCTCCACAGCAGGCGCCTTATTCATGCACCAAAGCTGACTGCTGTTTTATCGGCGACGACGGCTGGAATTTGCACGCCAATACTGCGACTGGATGTCCACTGAGTGTCGACAGGTGGCATTCCCATATGAACGCTGTCTTATGCTCCATCGGACACATGGCCGTTGGCGTGAACAGCATGAAACAACCTGCAGCAATCGTCGAAGCGTTATGGTCTGAGGAATGTTTTATTGGCACCCCTGGGTGATCTCATCATTCTGGAAGACGTAATGGATCAATACAAGCGTGCATCTATCCTTGGGGACCATGGACATCCCTACATGCAGTCTGTACTTCCTCGAGACAGTGGCTTCTTCCAGCAGGACAATGCAAGATGCCAAACAGATCGCACGGTACTAAGAGCACCGTTTGAGTTCACCTTACTAATCTGGCCACCAAACTCTCCGGATTTAAGTCCAATCGAGAATCTCTGAAACCATTTCAATCGACAAACTTCACACATTGGCCACTGCGCTGGAGTCGGCATTGCTCTAGATCCCTATAGGTATCTTCCAGCACCTCACTGACTCTCTTTCTGCACGTCACTCAGCAGTCCGTGCTGTGAAAGGTGGTTATTGAGGCTCCTGACAGCTGGTCAAATTAAAGTGACTGGACGGCGTGTGTATGTGGCGCACACTAGGTGATACTGCGCAGTGCGTAAATTAGTTACCTTGATGCCGTAATTGGATTCTTCGTAGATGATTGATATGTAAGACCATCCCATGCGACGCACTATCTCTACCATGGCTTTCACTTGGTAGTGGTCGGAAGGGATGGTGCGCGAGAAGAACTCGAAGCGCTGCTTGTTGCTCAGCTCCGGACTCGTCGAGAAGAACGAGACCTGCAAAGAGAACACAGGAGCTCTTAGTCGTATTGTCTTGATACCAGAAGAATCCGTAAATCTGTCCAAAGCTTAGAATCGCACAGTAGTCACCTGCGCTTACCCACGAACTTTACGTAGTGCCTGCTACATCTTCGAATGTAAATAAATAACAACACATAAAATGTTGGCACACACTACTTGCTACTTTAAGTTTGTCTCGTACAACTGCACACTGCCACAAGGACCATCACTGCGCATTGCCTATGATTCGCACAAAAAGGAACAAGATACAGAGATAAATTGGTAATGAAAATTAACAACAAATTTTAAAAAAACACGTTCTCAAAACGGACTGAATATGTAAAATAAATTTTCCTAGCCCATACTGATTCCTAACGCCATAAAGACAATACCGAAACTTTGTGCTGTTGAATTTCTAATAGCTATGGCAATAATTGTAAAATTTAAAATGAAAAACGTGGGGCGCATACAATAACTAACTGATGCTTAAATAGTTCACCTAAGTAATTAACAATTCTGTTGCACTACAGAGGATATCAGCATTCCTGTGATTTTTCTCAACGACAGCTGCTCTCTTCACTCCTTACTATTACCTATTTCAAGATTACAAGTATTGTAATAACTATTAACAATTGACAAGCACAAATTTCCAGGGCTCTCTGCGTGGATTCAGTAATCTATATGGGCTTGGAGAAATCATTTTGTACAGTTTAGTTCATTTTATCAACGTGTTCTGTTTAAAAGTACTTTATTTAAATAATTGTGTTCTGATTTTTAGTCTTGTGTATCTGTGAAATTAGTCAAGCGCGTTTCAACATTTTGATAAGATTACAAAAGAAACCGGTAAATATTACGTGTAATTCAGTTTATCTCCACCGCAGTCATCTAGTAGATTGCTTCCTTCTACGTATATCTCAGAAAAGGTAAAAATCCGAGAGATTCACTCTCACACTGATGCTTACCAGCAATCGCTCTTACCGTGAAACTTTCGCGGCTGGAACAGGCAAAGGGGGTACACAGAGTACCCTCCATCATACACCAGACACTAAAGAGAGTTAACATTGGATTGTCTTCCACTTCTGAACTATGTTGACAGTGTCAAGTCTCTAGACCACCGAGAAGTTAATTTAAAATCCATCGGAAAATTTGTAACGAGTTAGTAGTGCATTATCATCCTGTTCCGAGCTATATTTAAAGTTTCAAGTATGTAGCTCATAGGGAAGTGAGTTTAAAAGTAATTGCAAAATGTGTGCCGAACAGACAAACAGACAAGAAAGCTACCTAATAAAAACATGACAAAAAAATTCGCTTAAATCAGTCACAACCACCACGCTCACAAGCATATAATACCAGATAAACAAGAATACAAGACATGAGAGCAGCATAAACACAGGGTCAAAAAGAGGAAACAGAAAATCGGTTCTCGATGAGATACTAGGGCGTGCTGAAAAGTAATATCTCCGAATTTTTTATGTGGAAACTCTTAAATCTATACAAATAATACAAACTTTATTGAAATTCTACATTTTTGTTTGTCACGTATACTTATTTATTTCTGAATGTAGTCATTTTTAAATAAAACAAATGTTATTAGCAGTCTACATCTTTATTCTTCATGTCTACATATTTATATCTCAACACAGTCATCCTGGCGACGAATACTTTTTTCCCAAAGAGAGACCAGTTTTTGATACCGTCACTGTAGAAGGTTTGACTTCGTTGACGGGGCCACAACTTCACCTCTACTTGCACCGCTTCATCACTATCAAGATAAAGTCCTCGGACGTGTCCTTCAAGTTTTGGAAACTTATTAAAATCGGATGCAGTCAACTTGGGACTCTATAGAGGATAATCGATACCAATGAACCTGAGAGATAGATTGTTGCAGCACTCGTGTGTGCTCTGGAATTGTCATTCTGAAGGGGACGGTGCTCAAAGCGTAGACGAACTCTTCGAATTCGTGCTTCAGTTTCTCACGCTATACGTTATACGCTACAGTTCGGAGCATCTACCTGCACCGAGAAAGAATTACTTTCACCAGAAAACGCAACAGACTTGCACCCTGCCCCCAACGAGCCCGCGCTTGACACAACCGAAGTTGCATATGATGGTGGCTTGAGGTCAGTGGGATACACGCTACATGGCGTCTGGCTTGGAGTTGTCCTTGGAGTAACGGATTTGTAACAGTTCGTCGTGTCACTGTGGTACCAGCTGCTTCTCGACGAGGAGTTGCAGATGCAGTTATGATGCTCCAGGGTGAGTTGTTGATAATGGCGTCTCTGTCGACTTAAAGGCATTCTTGACTAGCATTAACTCACCACGGTCCAACCTGAAACCTAACTGAACCTCACGACCATTGCAGCTTGTATTTAGAGCAAACCTGATTTGCATCCTGATCGTAGCGCTGCTAGAGCCACAGTTATGCAACTGGCGCAAAATTTGAATAGGTCATCTTTCAGATATAGAAACACGCCCATCAACTTTCGTTCTATGTCGCACAACTCCTTCTTGGTGCTGCCACATTTTTCTAATGTTGAGATCAGAATAAAAAAGTGAGAGGCATTAGTTTTCAGCACCCCCTCGTACAACCACAAACAGGCGCACACTACACACAGAATAACAGGTATTTTCGGAAGACGAGGTGCAAAAATTTCAGAGCAAAATTCCATATAAAAAAGTTCCGTAAAATAATAGCAGAATCAGTCCTATTCCAGAATTTAACGGTTCAATACTTAAAACGGAAGTACATGGAATATACTAAGGCGGTATTTGACGTCTGATATAAAGAGGACAGATGTGTGGAACAGATCACTCAAGGATAAGCAATAGGAAACACCTACTCATGGTTCTAACACTTATAATATTTACAAGAAAACAACTGAAAAGAGACAGCTGCTCAGTTCCTAAATTATCTGGCGAACCATGCACTTCCCAAATAAAAGCGAGCATATATTTTCACATTAAATATAAACAAGAAATTTGTCTAGTTGGCACACCATCTCTTCCGATCAGCACCACTAAAACTTTTCAATGTTTTCTCCTTTATGCAACCACCCTACTCCCTACGTGACTCTCCTTATTCAAACAAATTATAATAGAACACACACACACACACACACTGCTGACCATTAAAGTAGTAATACGAGACCGTGCATATGCGTAACAGTAGGAAGAATACACGATCAATATTGTAGGTGATCTGGGAGTATACAGCGTGTAAAACTTGTAACAAGTTTTACACGAAGATAAAATAATAATAATAATAATAAAATAATAATAATTTTCTGTGGCAAAATCTTCTACAAAATTATGGAGTCCACTTGCAGCTGATAATTCTCGTTTATTGTATAATTGAGCTACAGCTGGTTTCGCAATAATGACTCGGATCTTTTGGTTATATCTGGCTGGATTGGTTGGTTGGTTGTTTTGGGGAAGGAGACCAGACAGCGAGGTCATCGGTCTCATCGGATTAGAGAAGGACGGGGAAGGAAGTCGGCCGTGCCCTTTGAAAGGAACCATCCCGGCATTTGCCTGGAGCGATTTAGGGAAATCACGGAAAACCTAAATCAGGATGGCCGGACGCGGGATTGAACCGTCGTCCTCCCGAATGCGAGTCCAGTGTCTAACCACTATCTGGCTGGATTACATTAAGCCATTAAACCCTATATGATCTCCCAACGTTCTATAAGACACGTATCCTGGTATCATCAATGCAATGGATGTTGAAAGATCCTTCAACAATCAGATAATTACGGGTCATTACTAAGGGATATTCTGATCTGGACCAGTGTTACCTAAATTACTGATGGATCGTCGAAGATTCATTGTACTGATTATACCTGAATATTGGTTTAGTGGCTTAATGAAATTCAACCATATTTAACAAAAAGATGCGATGCATCATCGCGAAACCGGTTGCACCTTGTTTCCACAGTAAACAAGGATTAGCAGCTACAAGCTGGCTCTAAAATGTTTTAGAATTTTTTTAAAAATGTTTAATGATGCATAGATTACGTTTCGCTTGCCCACGTAGATACTTATTAGTGCACAAAACTGCCGCCCCCGGAACAAACAATAGCTCCATCTTGGCAGGGCATGAAGGCGAGCTGTGTTTGGACGACAGATACAAGTATGTCACTGCGTACTGCGTTATTCTGGAACAGTGGCTGGCAAGTGTGTGATAAACTGTGAGAATACCTTGCAGTGTATGCGCTATAGCAGTGCAGGAACACTGCACATTTTGAGGTCCAAATATGGATTCCTGGAGAAACTAACGCTCATCGAAAGTAATAAAGTATTCAGTAGGTAGCTTACGTCAGTGTCATCAGACAAGAGGTGCCAAATTGCTATATACTGATTTGCCTGTTCATTTCTTTCTTAATGTTCCCCTCGTGTTTGGTCCCTAAAAGACGAAAAACAATCGAAAAGTTCCTGCAAGTCACTGATGGTTTCTTTCGCATCTTCCCATGTGTTTTTTGTGTTTTGTTGCCTGGTATTTGTTAACCACATCACTATGCCTGCTCCAACGAGGTACTGGTTCGAGATTACCAGAAGGCTTAAGAAATCTATTGTCAGAAGTGAAACACGTACTTGAGAGCAAGAGAAAGAGCCCAATTTTTACGTTGGCATAAACTCATTCGAAGAGAACCAGAACAAAATTATCAAACATAATCATCCATTTACAGATAGATGTAAAGCTACAACCTTCAGCTGAGCCAGGCGTAAACTACGGTCGTGGTCACAGATTCGTAGCTATCTGTAGCAGTGGCAGAGTTCATACTATATATTCGATTGTTGAACAATATACTGCAACCCGTAGTTATTTGTCATCACGGTCTTTAGTCAACAATAATTGTTACAGAGTTCTGCCTGCATCATGGTCTTTCGTTGTCGTCTTTTCTTATTAGGATTTTCCTATTTACATGAATACAAAACACTGTGATAAATGTGAATATTCAGCGTGTCGAAACATCCAATATTCCATTCTTCCGGATCAACTCGTCATATACATCGCTTATAAATACGGATACGAAATCTCATGCTAGTGAACGAATAACAATAACAATAGTAGCAATGACATATTAATAATGAAATAAGTTTATTGTATCACAGAACAATGTTGATGATTAAATATAAAAATAAGTAAAAATAGGCTGATCGTTCAGCTGGCGCAATGCGAATTTTTTCTCAGCATTTCGTTAGTACATTTCATACTGGCTATTTGCAGAAGAAAATGACAAAAACCGAAGCGATACACGTCGATAGGCAAACGAGATCTGAAACAGGAGCTATCCCTGCTGTAGATCACGAAACAAGGATGGTGCCACGGAGGTAAGATGACAAAACTGCGTTCAGGTATGTGCCATTGCTCCTGTGGTAGTTAATTCCGACAGCTCGTAAAACGAGAATCGAAATCAGCTGCATTTTGAACGTAAAATAGCCTTCCTAGGATCGAAGAATTATATTTACGGTTTCGATGTCATATAAACGCAGTGAATATCCAGATTACTTCATCAGTACGAACAGATAATTTGACGAGAATGTAGCAGGGTCACTTAGCATCAGTGCCGAAAGTGAGTGAACATCTTCAGAAATATTGACAAGGCCGAAATACAGTATGAAAAGCTTCATAGAATCTCACAATGTCCTCACTTCTATCCATAACCAGCTCCAGCCAGCCCTCAGTTGAACTGCCCAACCAAACGCCGATCTAAGATAAGGCTTCAAAAGGACAACAGATTACTCCAGAGAAAATACAAATGAATTTCACACTTATCCTGACGGGCCTGCGGTGAAAGCTTATTATATCAAAACTGAAAGTGAGTGCAAACGACCAATGCAGGAATCACTAATGTACTACACGTTGTTGGTCTCGGACGGACTGTATTTATGTCTGGACTTGTGTCATGCACAACTAGAAAATCAGAAATACCACCTTAATGTGAAGATACTATGATAAGGCAGTAATACATCGATGCCGAATTGTAGATTCACAGCCGGCGGGTGTGGCCGTGAGGTTCTAGGCGCTTCAGTCTGGAACCGCGTGACCGCTATGGTCGCAGGTTCGAATCCTGCCTCGGGCATGGATGTGTGTGATGTCCTTAGGTTAGTTAGGTTTAAGTAGTTCCAAGTTCTAGGGGACTGATGACCACAGATGTTAAGTCCCATAGTGCTTAGAGCCATTTTTTTGTAGATTCACAAAATAAAACTGAATGTATTACTAATGAAGAAGAAGCAAAACAGAATAAATTGCCAAATGTGTAGTTGTACTCTTTCATAAATTTTTCACTTTCAGATCTAGCAAATGTAATGCGTACTAAAAATTTTTTTCATTCCTTCCGTATTGTTTCCCGTCTTGTTTGATACCGAAATGGCGAACAAAATACAAATTCATTTCGCTGACAGTTGTTTAGAATATTTTCAGATACTTTCTATTGTTTTGTTGGTGATATAATGTGCTATTTGCGGAGTAGATGACTATGGCACCTCCTACGATGCCAGGAGACATTTGACGTTTAGGGTTAAGAGGCATCACTTAGTGTGACAGTTAACAGATGAAATTAAGTAGTAGCGAAATGGATTGATAAGACACAACTTTTACAACAAAATTCGAACTGATTTCGAAAAAGCTATAATTTTGTAAAATCAGAATTTTAGAACTATGTGGACAAGGCACTGCTACAGTAAATACTACCACATTGCCATGCTCGTAGCTGAGATAGACAGCTTGCAATGCGAAAGATGAGAATAGGGATAGCTTATACAATAATAGACTTAGATTCAAAAAATTAACTCATGTAAGGAGGGTGTCAGAACTCTCCATTACATAAAACATTATATCCAACTTAACGCTATTCTTTGCATTGTGTAAGCACTCAGATATCGATAGTAACAATCTAAATGCGAAACATTGGAGCGCGATTCTAAGCATTGTTGTGAGATGAGGTCTGTCTGCGAGAGTGGCGCAGGTGTGTCGGTCGAGAGTTGGGAGACAGAAGACGTGTCATGCCTGATTTAATATAGCCAGGAGAGAGTTAGATGGCTTAACTAGGCTCGAAGATGGAATTCAAGGTACAATTCGCAAGTATAGCGCAAAAGCAATTGCAGGATTAGGCTCGTTGTTGTTGGATCGAGTTTGGAATAATCGCATGTTTTGTTTATATTTGAAAGAAGCCTCCGTATCCTCCAAATAATAATAATTATTCTCCATATCTAAATAATATGCTGTGGTTACAAAATTTTAATGTAGCTTGAAACTGAAATAATTGGTTATTTCGACACTCGGCCATTATTGACACACATGTCATTGTCATTATTAATACTTGTTCATGATTATTCTGAAGTTTTAAATAGACTTAATGAAATCCCTTCTCAAAAGTTGTTTAGTAGTTAACAGGACCCAAGCAAATTCCGTTTTATTTAATTCATTCTTAGTAACAATGAGCTTTAGCCGCTGCTGCTGTATGTTGCTACGAATTTCTGTAAACCACGTGGATAAAGGCAGTCATCTAAAGAGGTGAGTGCAAAACTTAGGGCCAAAACAGAGACACTGACACACCACAACATGTCATTTACTCCACTCCAGTAAACTCCGTTGCATAAGTCAGATTCTGTATCACTAGAAAATTCTTGTTCAAATACGAAGTCAGATAGCTTATCCAAAAGTTAGTTTTAAGTTTTTCGTGTAACGATCTGTTGCCGGCTTAAATGACAGTGAAACTGACACTCATACAACACGCACACAGTGTTATGCAGGTTAGATTCCGTTTATTGATAGCTCAGGTTGCTTATCGTGTTCATTTTCACAAATGAACATAGACAATATTTATTGTAGCAACGTTGAATATGGTGAACTCTGTTGCTAGACAACACCATTGGAAATTGTAAAAACGCAGTTATATCAGCGTTACACACACGGTGGTTACAGCTCCACTGCCTTGTTACTAATTACACACTTACTTTTTTTCAGAAATAATTGAGTATTATTGTCTGTCTATGTTAAAAATAAGCATTGCGTGTGACATATTTCACGACTAGTTGTCGGGGACTATGAGTTACGAACATCATTTGTTCCCGTGTGACATGATTGATCCTGAGTGGCAGGAAATTTATCTTGCGCCAGCAGAAATCATTATCTCTGTTTCGTAAGTGATTTTGTTATGAGGTAGATTCGCTGGTGAGATAATATTTGCTGTTATATTTTTCTCATCATTACTAATTATGGCTCACATCACGAGATCCGCTAGTCGCATTAGGGACCTCAGCGAACTTGCAAATGCAGACACCACTAATGGCGAGATTATCTCTCCAGAACATTCCCAGCCTTCTGACACTGGAGCGGAAAATGTTTGCACAGATAATGAGACACAAGTTTCTACTGCCTCATTACAAGGGTCAAGCAATGTAACGGATGTACTGAGTGGCAGTGCTGGAAGTACTGCCGAATTAACAAATAGTGAAGTATCACAGCACAGTGACACAGCACAACAAATCTTTTCAGAGACAGTAAATTCAGCTTCCGTAAGTCGTTCTGAGGTACAAGCAGCACTTCAGACGGATTCACACAATAGCAATGTTCAATTTGGTAGGAATGACTCACTGAAGACACTGTTAGAAACCATATTTAATAAGCTCCAACAAGATACACAAAACTCCCAACAACAATGCTTACAAAATCCCAGCAAGAGACACAAAACATGCTTACTGAGTTTAAACAGGACATACAAACAGTGATAGAAAACTTGAAAACTCAATTCACAACGCCAAGATTCTATGCTCACAGGGAAAAATGCACTGTGGGATTGGGATGAGCAGGCAGAAATGGAATTTCAATGCTTGAAGAAAGCAATGCTTGAAGCTAAAATATTAGGTCATCCAGACATATCCAAAGATTTTTGCTTGTCCATAGAGTCCTTCAAGGTTGGGGTTGGGGCTTATCTATTTCAAGAGGTGGAGGAAAATGGTGCTATTGTACAAAGGAGTTCAGCCTTCGGTAGTCGCGTTCTCACTTTGTCAGAACGACATTACCCAATCACAAAACTGGAGCTATTAGCCACTGTATGGGCTTTCACGAAATTTTGTTACTTTCTATATGATAAAAACACGAAACTGTATACAGATCATCAAGCATTGCAATTTTTAATGTCTTCAAAACTGACACAAGAGCGCGTAAGACGCTGCGCTCTGTGTCTTCAAGAATTTCAAATGACGATTATCCATATCCCTAGTGAGGAGAAATTTGTTGCATTTACGTTACACTCAATCACTCAATGTGATACACTAAGTGGGAATTATTCAGACTATTTCATCGAGGTGATAACAGAAAACCAGTCGAAGTTTGCAGGATACGTCAGTTCCATAACCGCAAATCACGGTTAGGACAACAGAGTTGCCAAACAATATACTCAACTTTGTAAATTCTTGACTACGCTAGTGCCAAGAAGGATCCGTTTTTGTATCTGGAATCCAGCGTGATTAGATCCGGACAGGTAGCATAGAGGGAGATACTGTGTTATCCAAATTTCAGAAATTTAGCGTGGCCATATGTGTAAACAGAGCAGGAAACCGAGTGAAACCCCTTTAAGTGTCATTCCCATTTCTGTGACTGGATCATGGGTGAAGCCTAGGTAGGGCTAATGTTTATGTGTATTGACAATCATCTGAATCTTTGAATGCAGACAAATACTTACAGAAAAAACTTCCCAACACTCAAACTCATATTAGACGTTAGTTTGTTCGTCTTCTCAGAAAAGCTCTTATTGCTATTGCCAACTACATTTAGTATTTGTTTTTCTTCTGCTGCCATCAGATATTTTGCAGGCCACATAGGAAAGTACATCCACCTCTTTCACTGTCTCATTTCTCAACACAATCCACTCAACACCGCTTGACTTAATTCGACTACAGTTTATCAGTCCTCTGTTTGTGAATGTATTTCTAAAGACCGCAAAGCCGCGAGTGGTCACGTATTCACGAGGCGTGAAGGAGCGACGGCGCCGGCGTCCGCCACGATCACCATAGGTAGATGCGGCACATTGAGCAAGCGAGAGCTCGTAAAGTCTGCAGAGAATGAGGCCCCATAAAAATAGATCTGAGTCTTTCTTGTACTTTTATAGATGGGAAGAGAGAAAAGGAACAGTAAAGTGAAGGTAGGTTGTCATTTTGAATAGGCGAAGCACCTCAGCGTTTGGAGCCACGACGCCGACTAATAGAAATTTAGCTTACTTCTCCTCAATTTTTAGTAACATACACAAGTCAATTC
This sequence comes from Schistocerca americana, assembly GCF_021461395.2. Lineage (NCBI taxonomy): Eukaryota > Metazoa > Arthropoda > Insecta > Orthoptera > Acrididae > Schistocerca > Schistocerca americana. The sequence continues at coordinate 444,078,161 of NC_060121.1, read as the reverse complement.
GATGCAAACCAAAACAGAAAGGAACATCTTACACGACTTGTATCAGGCCCAAGACCCCTATTAGGCTAACCCAATAGCAGATGTACTTGCCCATTTCACACGAAACTTGATGCCACTGCTATAAATAGCTGCGATTTTGTGACCACGACCGTAGTTTACTCATGGCACAGTTGCTGAGAGAAACATCACGAAAGCAATGAAAAGGCTAGTTAGCACATACAGTATTAATCCGATGGAGAGAAACCTATGAAGGCACGGAACTGCACACTGCCGGCATCTGCGGTGTAGTTTTGTGTCAATGAGCATAATTTTCAGTTTCTTCTCTTCTTAACCCTCTAAAGAATGAACTACAGCGTGGCGTGAATATATGGTTAACTGCATTTCTTCTTGCTTTCATCCCCGCCAACATATTTCCGCATTCTCCCGGTAGTCTTGAAATTCTCTTTCTATGTGGCACAAGACTGCACGTAGACGGACGATTTCGAGATGCAAAGTATTTTAAATCTTACTCTTTCGCGACGTGTGGGGCAGGGGTGATTAGTAATTATGTTTTATTTCTCTGATATACTCGTAAGATTTCGTTTCAAACTATTAAGTAAGTATTTTAGGAGTTTGTATTTTGGGGACATTGTAATCGTATTTGAAAATTATATACTTCATTGTTTCACATGCCGTGTGCTGCAAGAGAAAAACTAATATTTCTAGCTTTGCTATCCCTACCATGAAATTATGTAACATGGGCGTTAGCAGCCCCCTTCCACACCGAAAATCTTCAAAAATTTGATTGTGGACAAAGTCTAACTTATTTGCTTTAAACACACATAGCTTAAAAGGCCCCTCTGACGCCTCTAAGACGATGATAAGCGTTTCGTTAGAAACCTGTCCCTAGCACAGCTATGAATTGGCAACATTGTGCAATTATTTGGCAACTCGTTAATAGTGAATTTACTTCCGCATGTGGTCCTGAATTTTTCCGCTAAATTCAGTCGGAATTTCATTTCCACTTCGATGACTCAATCTATATGACCCTCACGTAAGATGAGACAGATAGGTAGAAAATTTAATTTTTGGGCTACGGGGAGTGACAACTGTTCTATCTTTAATGTTGCATTCTGAGGGGGCGATGTAGGCTGACGGTTATAATCGCAGTGGTTCAAGGATTTTTTTATTAGTGGGACTGCAGATTGCTAGAAAAAATTCTTTAAGGAATTGTGAAGAAAATCTTTGTACGTTAAGGCTTCTCACAAGCTCGATTCAGGAAGCTGCGTTAATGTTCATAGTGTGTTTGCTTTGTGAACACCAAGCTGCTTTATTATGCAAACGTCTCTGGAGAGATTCTTCTCAACAGTCAGCTATACGAATTTGAGTTCCTCTGTAACGTCAATTTTCCACCCTATGTAGACGTTTGCTAACACTGGTGTTAGGAATTTCTATTCATTCTGTGTAACTTCAAAAACTATCGATATTTTTTGGTCTAAACCTAACAGAATACCTTATTTACCACATTCGGTCAGCGTTAATTTCGCCAGGAACCCAAATGTGGACCTCGAAACGCACAGTGTTCCTGCGTTGCTATGGATCACACAAGGTACACACACACAGCGTATAGCATACATTTACCCCAGGGAATCAAACAATGATAGTAAAACACGTTACCACACATTTACTAACAGCGCATGGTGTCCCCACTTGTTGTCATAAAATACAGTTCGACGAAATATGTACGAGACTGTAGGAAAATAGCAGAATACGTCATGTAGACGTACGGACACACTTATTATCAAAAATAATTAATTTTGTAAAACTTATTAACACACTGAATTACAGACGATATATGTCGTACAGACATGTTATGGTAATGACAGGAGACAATGTACGGTGTCCTGTCTTGTTCATCGTCTCTCTTGTTCTCTGGTTCTCTTGTTCTCGTATATATAATAACAGCGTACGTAGCTATATCAGGTCTGTAACCGTGTATGTAACGAATTAACTGTTAAACTAGATAATTGTTTAAAATTGGTTATTTCATGTGTTTATTCCGTGTGCCCTGTGTTAAAAATCTGCATTTTTTCAGCTTTCATAGCAAGCCGACGGCAAAACTATCTAGCGGTACCTGATCGATCAGATCGCCCCTATTAAGTGGCGAATTTGAATTTAAACCTTCTTCTTTCCAGAAGCTCTCATATCAGTGCAATAAATACTAGTGCTTTCTTTCACAAGACTAGAAGGACGTGGCACAGCCAACATTTTATGGTGTCTTCCAAGTAGGTGGACTTAAAATGGTTTTCTGTGCTGCTGTCCTCGTTACGTGAAATGAAGTCTCATTACAGTTATTTTCTCAGTAAAATAGTGTGAGAGTAAGTAAATGAGAACTGAAATTAATCTAAACTGTCAGCTATTTAATTTCTATGAGAGGTTTCACATGGAATTTTATGTTATAGTTCCTGTCTACGAAGTAGTGTGTCAGGACTAGCCACAGGAGTATCATACCCTGGTTGTAAAATCATGATATCATGCTACCTAAGGTAGAAAGTATTATTAACTGCAATAATTCATTACGAGACTCAGTGAAATAATTCTATGGCAAATTACTGAACGGCGCTTTACGTATATAGGCTCAAACCCAACGGAAATACGCCAGTCGCAATTTCTGTTAATGAACTTTTGAACTATGGCAAGCCTAAAAAGCTAGATAATAACCAAAAGTAATATCCAATAATCATTAGAACATTTTCTCATTAACAATAACATTTTTAGAGAAGTTATATGTGACTTGAAAATAAACTTATGAATTCTTGAGAATAACTTGCAAGAAGAATCTCCTACAGGGAAAAGAAACGAGGTATAATCGCATTAAACAAAACTTTTTTTGACCGCATTGTCAGTATATAAAACTACCGACGTTCCGGTCCCTATTGAAAGTGATCTTCTTCAGATTTTAATGTAGTGAGGTATTTTAATTCAATCACAAACTATAAAACCATTTCTCATACCTACTCATGTCTTGCTTATTAGTTTAATACAATACTCATCATATTATTAAGAGAAGTCTGTCTCCGTTGCTATCGAGCGTAAAATACAGAACATGGACACTTCTTGAAGAGAATCACTCAAGCATTTCATGCTATCCAACGTGACGAGTCATAGCTAGTGGTTTCGACAAAAGGTTAGGGGGCTGGAGCGCGTTGCCGCAGCCGCTGACGGGTGCCAGAAAATGTGACGTGTAGAGCTCAGATACATGTTGCGTTCAGAGAGAGGCAGTCTGCCACGAAACCTGTCGTAAAAATGTTATTGGACAGAACTGTTATGACCACTGTGTCAGGATGTGAAACGCACTGTAGCTGTCGTACCATTACGTTGAGACGAAAGGCAACGAGTGGTTTCGATTCCCAGGCGTTGGTTTCAGAGCCGGCCGCTAGTGGCCATGCGGTTCTAGGCGCTTCAGTCTGGAACCGTGAGACCACTACGGTTGTAGGTTCGAATCCTACCTCGGGCATGGATGTGTGTGATGTCCTTAGGTTAGTTAGGTTTAAGTAGTTCTAAGTTCTAGGGGACTGATGACCACAGATGTTAAGTCCCATAGTGCTCAGAGCCATTTCCGTTGGTTTCAGAGACGCGAAGTTTACTATTAGACCACATGTGTACATTTAGAGCAACAGCTCGAACAGTAGACAAGACTTCCTCCAGAAACTGCTGCAACCCACAACGTTGCGAAATTGTGCACGTAGCGGGACTTATAGAATTATCTAGGTGGCCATTTTATTTGTTCCATATCTCGACGGCGCGGACCTAAACGCTGCGGCGGCCGGCCGCCGCTCAAGTTTTATGTCAAACGTTTTCCAAATGCCGTTTTTCTTTGAACTGAATTGCTATTTCTTAGAACTTATATTGAAGGAATATACGAAGTACTGATATAATCAAGTTTTTGTTCTTACCGATATATTAACACAATTTATGTACTTAATTTTTGTTATCGTTATAAATCTAGGCATTTCCAGGATTGCGAGAGTGGGGGTGACATAATGCAAATTTTAAAATGACAAATCAAAAACACCTCCAGCCGTCTGTTTTTACAATTTTATTTTATTTGTGCTGTCCGGTTCTGTGTAACACTATGCCATCTTCACGCCCCCCTGACCGACGTTCAGGAAGAATACCACCTCCTGTACAATAGAAGTAGGGGCAGTCAGTGGTATTTTTTTTAACAGTGCGATCCCTTTGCTCATCGATTGAATTTCGATAAAAGGGCCTGAAGATAGCGCAGTGTAATATCGAAACTGGCAGCAAAAATAAAGTAAAATTGGAAATATAGAGGGCTGAAGGTGTTTTTTATCTGACATTTTATATTGATCAGCCGTGGTCCCGCAAATGTCCTGTATAAAGATGGACTTACAGAGACTTCAAGTTAAATTTGTGTGTGTGCGTGTGGGGGGGGGGGGGGAAGAGGGGGAGGGGAGCCATGGGGGAGAGAGTGAGACTGTAACAAACTGTAAGGCCGCACCCCTCCTCTGCCCCTCTTCCGCCCCCCCCCCCCCCACTTCTTCCTGTCTTACCGCCAAAACTCAACTTGGATCATTATCTGCCACTAAATGGATGCTACCGTCGCTCTCACAAATCTACGTGTTGTCAGTCACAAAACTCAAAACGAAGCAGACATTATTCTAGCTACTGTGGGAATTAATCTACTATGGTTACCAGTCCCCTGCGGTGCACTAGAATCTCTATAACAGCATTGTTACTGCAGATGCTGACCCACTGTAGCAAGCAGTGTAACGGCCCTACTGGGATACAACGAGTTCGGCGCTATCTAATATCAGCTCGCCGTGGTTGTTTGTTTCCTTCCCGTGGGCGGGCCGCGCCAGTTGTAAGTTGCTCTTTAGAGACCACGCTGAAGAGCCTCAGCGCGGAGCGGCGGGCAGAACTTTGGCGGAGGGGTTGGAGCTGGTTGCGGCGGGTTAACCACTGCTGCTGCTGCCGCCAGGGCGAGGCTCGCTGGCCGGCTGCTCTCCTGGGAGCTCGCGAGGCCCCTGATCCGCCTCGGCGCCTTCGTAAGACCTAGTGGCCAGGGTCCTGTCGTCCCTCTTGTTCACCATCAGAGCATTTTCTCAACAAATGCTTGGTTGCTTGCACCTGCGAGTCCGGTATGAAATTAAGAACATGGATCGTAAACTACAGAAAAAACCGACGCTATTCTGCTAAAAAAAATTCCAAGATTATCTTGTAAATAAACTGCTTGCCATAAACATGAGGCATCCTGAATGGGAGGAGGAAACGAAACTTCATTGATATAACAGGGTAAGTGATGTGGTTTCAGTGATCACAATATCAAATAAAATTTACAAAAAAATTGGCACTATGAGCCCACTTCTCAATTTGGGGTTGCACCCCCTCTAATCTGGATGGATGCACTAATACAATTGAGAAGGATATCTTATGACCGTTCTATCTTCTTCAGAGGCAAGGTCGCCCACAACTGTGGTTACTGGTTCCTGATATACTTGCTAATGGCACTGGGTCTATGTTGATGCCCAAGGTCTCCCACACTTGTTCTATCATGGACGGATGTGGAGATCTTGCTGGCGCGAGGAGATCCATAGTATAATGGAGACGGTTCCTGGAGAAACATGTCAACGAGCATTGTTCTGCTGAAAAGTGGCATCACGACACTGTCGTATGAGAGGTTAAACACGAGAGCGTAGAATCAGGTGCGCTGCCTCACTTAAGGTTGTGCTTTTTCAAAAAATATTTTTGGTGCAGAGTAAAGTCGAGCAGAGGGTTACTGCAAGAACGCTCACACGCTTTGTGGGCCACACGCCAAGGGGCAGCTCAAAAATGGTTCAAATGGCTCTGAGCACTATGGGACTCAACTGCTGAGGTCATTAGTCCCCTAGAACTTAGAACTAGTTAAACCTAACTAACCTAAGGACATCACAAACATCCATGCCCGAGGCAGGATTCGAACCTGCGACCGTAGCGGTCTTGCGGTTCCAGACTGCAGCGCCTTTAACCGCACGGCCACTTCGGGCGGCTAAGGGGCAGCTCAGTGAGCATTTAAGTCAGTTCAGATTTAGCTTTAGTAATCAAGCTGCTGAATCACAGGTAGTCCCTTGAATCTGTCGTCCAGTGCTCGTTCCTCCTCCCCACCCCAAACTGAGCCATACACTAGGTTACATCGATCCCTTTGCTTGTGGGAACTCATTGCCAAGCACTGCGTAGTAAAGAGTTTCTTGGCGTGTCAGATGGTGGATTCCATTCCTACCACGTCTGCCTCCATCAAGAGCTGCATGGAAACGATTATGAGACCCGTATTAACTTCAGTACATGGGCATTAAGACCGGATACTCCAGATATACACTCATGAGCCATAACATTATGACCATAGACTACTGCGAGACTGATTGCCTACTGGTGGTGTAGCGGGCACCTGACGCAGTGAGGTAAGAATGTAAGCGGAACAGAGAGATCTGGGCTGTCATTATAGTGAAGATATGGGCGACGGTTTTGGAAATTCAGTGATACAAGCGGTCCTGACAAAGGGCACGTTGTTGTGGCGCTGCGGCTGGAAACGAGAATCTCTGGAATGGCGAAGCTGGTCGCCTGCTGGCGTATTGCTGTCGTGAGCATCTATGGTTAAGTGGCTGAAGGACAGTGATGTGAGTAGGCGATGTGTATTGGACGACAACATCTTAACGCACAACGTAGACGTTGCAGGATTCCTTACTTCGTAATCCAAGTTAGACAGCGACCTGTGGTAGATGTGACGACGGAGCCGGCCGGAGTGGCCGAGTGGTTCTAGGCGCTACAGTCTGGAACCGCGCGACCGCTACGGTCGCAGGTTCGAATCCCGTCTCGGGCATGGATGTGTGTGATGTCCTTAGGTTAGTTAGGTTTAAGTAGTTCTAAGTTCAAGGGGACTGATGACCTCAGAAGTTAAGTCCCATAGTGTTCAGAGCCATTTGAACCATTTTTTGTGACGACGGAGCACAATTCTGGTGCAGACAAAAGTGTTTCGGAGCACACCGTTCAATGACCATTGTTGAACTTAGAGCTCCACATCACACGATACCTACATGTGATGTGGAGATCCAGCGACATCGTCGGCTAGTACTGGGCAGAGCATCACTGCGTTTCCGCCGTGGATGAATAGAAATGTGTCGCCTGTCGAATGAATCGCATTTCTTGTTACACCAGGTCGATGGCAGGGTTCTTACACGCCGTCATCCAGGCGAATGGCTGCACGAAACATGCACCGCGCCACGGATGCAGGCCGGTGAGAGAAGAATCACGCTATGGGGTACACTGAGCTGGGCATCAATGGGATCTGTGAATCGAAGGAATCATGACAGTATTGAACTATGTGAACATTGCTTTGGACCACCTGCATTACTTCATTTTTGAAGTCTCCCCCTACGGCGATGACGTTTTCCAGCGGGAAAGCTATCCGTGTTGTAAGGTCAGAATTGAGCTACGGTGGTTTACGGGGCATTATGGTGAACTTACACTGATGTCTCGGCCAGCAAATACGCCTGATCTGTACCCCTGGAACACATACCCGGCGCCAGCTGCGTGCCCGTAAACCACCATCCCGTAATTTGCGGGGTTTCCGTGACCTGTGCGTAGACACATGCAGTACCACATACTTCTGGAATCATGTCAAAGACTTGTAGAATAGTGGAGCAACACGTTATTAGACTAGTGGTCATAATGTTTTGGCTCATCGGAGTATCATGTGTCTTGTTTAATTGTGAAGCACCATTTACCATTCGTGGCCACGTAAACCGCTGAAATACTCGCTACTGGTCTGTTGACAATCCCCGTTGGCTTCGTCAGCTGGGACGTCAGCGTCCATGGCATGGACAGAGGACCGTCAGCTCATAGCCCGTATTTCACAGTCGGAAGACTGAACATGCCCAAGTACCGCAGCCTCCTAACAGACCACCTTCTACAGATGCTAGAGGACATTCTCCTGCAGACCAGGACGGACCTGTGGTACCAGCATGATAGCTTCCAAACCCACTGTACAGGAAGTACTACAGCGTGTCTTCATGAATTGTTTCCAAATCGTGAGATTGGACGCAAAGGCCCTATGCCTTCACTGGCCCGTTCCCTAGATTTAACAAATGTAGACGCTTTTCGGTGGGGAAAGCTGAAAGACGCTGTCTGCAAGGACATACTAACTATACCCGTTCATATGCAATGACGTATTACTGCATCCGGCTCTGACGTATCGGCTGAAATGCTATCACGTGTGTGCAGCATTCGTTCCATACCGGATTGCCACTGCCGGAGGTCACATTGAAGACAATCTGTGATGGTCAACTGCCTCCTTACTTTTCAGAATCCACGTAACTAGTGTGTGCGCTTGTGTTGTTCTTTAGTGTGTGCTACCACAGGTATTGTACAAGAGTCGATGCGGGAACTTTTCAAAATGCGATATCTCGGAAAGGGCTTGCACTAGAATCCTAAAACACACACCACTGACATTCTAATTTACGGTACTTTTCGTTTGTTAATGTCAACAGACATTGTTCCATATAAAAAGTATATGTTTGATCAATAAATCCACTTTCGAATTTTTATTACACTCTGTTTATTGGCTTACAATACGAGCCCCTGATTACCAATCCATTCCTTGAAAGCAGCACATCGGCAGCACTTACCTTTTCCGCAATGTTTGCTGTGCAAATTTTAGGTGATTGATCCTGTGTGCTCCCCAAGCCACTCTATGATTTATGGTAGAAAGTACTTTTTAGCAACATTAGAGATATTTGGTTCTACAACGTTCTCGTGTTCAGAGGCAGAAATGTAACTCCACGTGCCTCTGTGGACGCCTGAATTCCTCTTACCCGGCTATTATGACCCCTTCACAAGATAAAAGACCGTGGGAGAAGAGTGGCCATAGAGTTCTCCCAGAAAACAGACCTAGTGAAATTTAATTGGTTTTGGCGAGAACAACCCCGGCTTTCTTCCAAACATTTTTCCGAGAACAACAGCGCGTTTCTTCCAAAGATTCCACCATCATTGCACTTTCGTGTGTACTCAGCGACGAGTTTCAGGTCTGGCAGTGTAGCTCAATATTCTTTCGTTGCCTGTAACCATGCCTGCTTAGTAAGGACTCGAAACGCTGGAATAATACTGTAGAAAGAATGTCTCTAGACTAGCGAATGCCTTTACAGATGCAGTGCAATCTCCGAGAACACTTCTAACAAATCGAAGTCTTTCACTGGTCGTTACTGATTTAACTTGTTCGTTCCACTAGAGATCTTATTTCACAACCTATGACATACATCAGCTGTTTTTCACTAATTCAGTTACAGAATACTATTGGCTTCTCTCTCTCTCTCTCTCTCTCTCTCTCTCTCTCTCTCTCTCTCTCTCTCTCTCTCTCTATTGTAGGCATTATTGACGAACCTTAGATAGGCATTGTGGGATATCGATACGATACCTACGTGCATCGCTGGCGAGCGAAAACTCATCTTTACACGGGACAAAGACGCTAATTCGTTCTGAGCTATGCCTATCAGTGGGCGTGTTTCATATATTGTGTTTGTTTAATAAATCGTGTATCGGAAACATCATTTCCGCGTCGTTATTGATACATTTCTATCGCCTCGTACTGAATTCTAGTGGGGATATCACGTATGTGGGGATACCGATACCTACGGCGTTTAGTATAACTAACTGCGGGCTGTTATACTAACTTCTCAGTAAAAAGCTAGCTTATGAAATGTGTGGTTGGTAACATGTTTGAAACGAACGCAATCAAGACTTGGTGAAAAAAAAAGTGAGAGCCACGTTCCTGACCGCTATAGCTTATCCGTAAATGTTTTTAGCACCACTGTACAACTTATTCGTACAGCGTAGTTGTAATAATTAAAGCTGAGCCAGTGAAAACGAAAGAAAATTTACCATATCGGTACCCAACGTCATAGGAAGAGAGATGATTTCAGACAGCCCGCTGCAGGATTTATATTGTTAGTGGTGTTAATGTCGTGGTTTGTCTTTAGTCACCGGTACCTGTATGGCGACGCAGGGTTGAAAAACAAGCATCAGGTTACATTACTACACAACCACGATATTACTGCAATTGTCCTCACGTGGCCGCTATCGGAAACACGCTGTGACGTTACAGTGAAACCAAAGGCTTATCAGTATTGTTAACTGTCATATACATTGGTGAAGTCTGAACAGGTTCAGGAGCAAGTTGTCTTCTCGTTAGAACAGCAGCGCATATTTCGATGGCCTTCAAGTGCACAAGTAAACACACGAGCATACCGAAGCACCCTTAATCGCAGATGCAATAATTGTCCTCGACTATTACAGCTGCAGAAAATCAGCATAGGTCTGGGCTAGGTAAGCAGGGCTTTAAGCGCGAAGCTGTTTTATGAAAACAACAACAATAGTGCTGCTGTTCATTCCAAGTATCGGCGCATTTTAGAAATACGGAGATGTCCTTTAGCACCGGGTAGAAGAAAGTGATGACGCAATTCGAATTAACTGGCGATTTGGGAATTGCTCCTGGGAGCGGCAGGCGGCCAATTGCGCCACAGTTTATTCAAGCAGTTACTGTTTTATGTCATGAATTACGTTGAAAACCGAAAATTTACAATATAATGGAATATTTACTCGCTTTATTGAGATACTTCTGCATAAGAAACGGCGCAGGTTCAAATGGCTCTGAGCACTAAGGGACTTAACATACGAGGTCATCAGTCCCCTAGAACTTAGAACTACTTAAACCTAACTAACCTAAGGACATAACACACATCCATGCCAGAGGCAGGATTCGAACCTGCTACCATAGCGGTCGCGTGGTTCCAGACTGAAGCACCTAGAACCGCTTGGCCACTCCAGCCGGCTGTGGCGCAGGAGTTGTGTCGCTAGAGTTGAATATTCTATGATCCACCGTTCGGGAAGTGCAGTGTACCAATCTCTAGTGCGGTTTCAGGCTGTCGTGCATGTAGATGGTCGTCTCATTGAGCAACATTTGTAGCCTGCAATGGAAACATGGTACGAAATGTGTTTCTCTCAAACATTTATTCGTTGTATCTCTTCCGCATGTCCTTAAAAATGCTTCCACAAAGTTTCATTACCCTATGATTATTCGTTTTTCACAAGGCACCCCCCCCCCCCTCAAGTAGCGAAACTTTAATAACAACCTCTATGTATTTTTGTACAGGTTTTCTCAGAAGTTGTTCGTAAATACTGGTTTTCATACCACAGTTATAGCTTTACTCCTTCATACTCCTGCCAGAATTATTTTAGGCCTACTAAACAAAATTGCCGATATATATGTACTTCAAGCACACTTAATTGTATTTTCTTTTTCTCCTTCCTCTTTTACCTAATTTCAGCTTAGGATCAAGATAACGAGAATCAGCTTCTCTTTTCCTGGTCTTTATCGGTGTCCAATACTATCTGATTCTCATATTTTGTAATCTTCTTCGCCCTTCTGTGTATAATATTTTTCCATAAATCTAAAATTGTCTGGAATCCTTTGGCAATGTGAATTTTTTGTCTGAAAGTCACCTAGATGTACACCCGTTTCCGAAATTCCCATTTCTTCGAGATCTATTCGCACCTATCGGATTCAAAGTGTTTTGGTTCTCTTTTCACCAGAAACTTTCATTACGTGATTTGTCAACCTTCCCTGGCACTATGTAAGAATGTTTCCGTAGACCACAATCCTATTCTTGATAGTGTCCGAGACCCTCTTTATCTGGGAATACAGTTTCTGTTTCTCTCTCTCTCCAGTACCGATCTCTTGGAGTTCTTCGAGTTCTCAACAACCCCCCCCCCCCCCCCCCTCAGAATAATTCTTCGTTCCACAAGTTTTAGCCCGTAAGTAATCCTGTACTTTCAAAATGTCTGCTGCGTGTAATGTCTTAATTTGGCTACGCACGTTAGATTCTTTTCCTTGTAGGCATTCGTAAAGGGTTTGTGTATTAAATTCATCTTGTTTATTCGTACAACCGTGACTTCTTTTGCCGTCAAACCTATTTCTTTCAATTCTCGAAGACTTTTAAATTTCTCTTATTTAGTTATTAGTTTTCGTGAGACCATGCAAGCTGATTAGAATATTTCTTAACAAAGTAATTAAATAATTATTAAAACATAAAAAGATTTTGAGAGATTGTAAGTAAATACACATTACAGAGAAACGTTCTCTTCTACTGAGTGAAACGCCTGTGCAAAACAGGAGTGGGCCAGATTAAAATACTGCTACTTGGGTTTGAGGACTTAGGGTCTAACACAGATTTATCAGTGTTGCTGTAAGCCAATTGAAACCGGAACCTGTTGAATAGCGCACAACATTTCGTACAATACCTAAGGAAGTCTCATCCAAGGACATATCGTTATTCCTTCAAGTGCTCATTAAATGAATGTTGCAGTTTCTTCTGTATGAGTCAGTATTGAGTTTATGTACAGGGACGGTAGGGCTAGAATTACGAGACGCCTCGAACAACGGTCAATATAACGTTCACGGGCTGACGCCGAAGGTCTGTCTGACCGCGCTTTTCTGGGCTAAGAGTGTCCTTGGCGAGTGGACAGAGTTGCCCCAAAATACACCGTACGAGGTAATAGGGACAAAGCAAGGAAAGTGAACAAGCCTCCAAGTTACCGTGCCAGAGATAGTGGATATCATTGTTTTTTCTGCACAAGATCGTGAACGCGGTACGTCCAAGAAAGCCTTCCATCTACCATCAGGCGATCTTGAAATGGTCGACTTCACTGGCTTTTTGACTTCTTTCCGAATTATCCCTCCTTCTAACATTCTGTCTAGCAACATTAATGTGACCATTGTAAAAAGCCTGAATACTCACAATTTTCAGGGCGGACCGTCTCGAGCAAAGATGAAAGATGGTTAGTGATGTTCTAGAAGGTACCGACAGGGAGGATGTGGAGCCATGCCGACTCCAATGCTGTGATCAGCTGCGCTAGGCTTCTGGGTTGAGGACCCATGGCACGAACAGCCCTATCGAGGTGGTCCCACAGTCTCTCGATTGCTTTTAAATCTGACGCATTTGGTGGCCAGGGGAGTACGGTAAACCTATCCTGGTGTTCTTCGAACCACCCATGTACACTGTAAGCTGTGTGACGAGTTGCATTATCCTGCTGGTAGATGCCGTCGTGCAGAGGAAACACGAAATCCATGTAGGGGTGGACCTAGCCCCCAAGGATAAATGTATACTTCTGTTGATCCATTGTGCCTTCCAGAATGACGAAATCACCCATGCAGTGCCATGTAAATATTTCCCACACCATAATGCTCCGACGATTGTTGCAGGATTTGCTTTCAGACGTTTCGCGCCGTACACGCCAACGGCCATCCGTCAAATAGAGCTTAAAACGTGATTTATCTGCAAAGGCCACCTGTCGTCACCAAGTGGACGTCCATTAGCGGTACTGGCGAGCAAATTCCAGCCTCCATCGCCGGTGAACTGTAGTCAGCATGAGTGCATGAACCAGGCGCCAGCAGTGGAAGCTGATACGCAGCTACGTTCGCTGAACAGTCATTGATGAGACAATGCAGCTTGATTCATGTGAGCAATCAATTGCTCTACAGTTGCACATCTAGTCGCTCTTTCACATCTCCTCATCTTACACATCTCCGCAGCCGTCGTTCGCCCCCATCATCTATAGCCCGTTGGCCACAACAGTTGCCTCGGTGCCCGTTTTGTATAGCAACATTTTGCCATGCACAGTATGTTGTAACCATGACGGCATGGAAACAGTTAGCAAACTTAGTTGTTTCGTAAATCCTTCCGCCCTTGGCCCGAAAGCCAAAGAGCATGCCCTTTTCGACTTGAGATAAATACGCGTTACGACAACGACTGCACTGTTTCTCGCGTCCCCCCGACCAGTACATGCTAGTGCTGTCAGCTGCCATCTGTGAGTGGTTACTGGACGTTGACGTCGAAAACTGATGGTGATGACGTAGATCTGACTAGACCGAGTATCACCCATCTACGACAGTCTTCTCGAGAGAGATCTGTGAATTTGCTTTAGTTGTTCTTTTCTGATGCTATATGGTTCGGTTAGCCTCCTCTCCTCAGTACGACTGAGTGGACTGAGTAACACAGTAATCTTGCTTCTGGTCCCAAATACAAATAAAGAATAGATGTTGGTACTTAAATAAGCCACAAAAGAATAGGCGGAACACATCTTTAGGCACGTCTGAGGCTAGAATCTCAGTTGTAATGCTGTTGATGCCAATGTGATGACCTCCAATAGAGATCATTTCATTCAGTATGATAGCAAGTTCGTTCGTAGAGAGTATTACACAAGGTCGTAGCCAATCCAAGGTTGTCAAACGCCATGTCAATAATCCCGCTGATTCTATGGAATTCACACCAACAAAAGATTGAAAATTAAGAATGTGCCATGCTACCTTCAGCACAACTCGTTCTTTAAAACTGGACAAATGAGGCAGTTCATTGTCTCTTTACTATTATAAACAACTAAACAGTATAAGAAAAGAAAAAGTTTTTCGTAATTGATCCAGACTTTTGATATGCGTGTTAAATGATTTTCACATATTCCGTCGATTGCCGGCCTGTTCATAATACACGTCTCAGAATCTCTCCACTTTTTCTTCGGCCGTGTTAGGATTTGTGTATCGAAATAAGTATTTAGGCAGTGTCATAATTATCACTGAAATTAATATTGTTCTTTTTTCGCTCTTATTCACATTTAAGAATTCTATAATTCAACATTATTTTCTAATTTTTTTCTTGTGACATTGTGGCAGAGGTATACAATTGAATAAGTGAAATAAATTATCTACGTTGATCATAGAAGCTGAAGTAATGAATTAAAACTTGTGCTGATGCCAGAACATGAACCTGGGTCTCCTGCTTAGTAGGAAGATATGTCAGCCACTACACCACCGTAACAGTATAGGTTGCACAGCTGCGTCGAGTACCCTACTCCAGTGCCTTCCCTAACACAAACTCCAAGTCACGTTTCAGCCCATTTTCCCCTAACTCAATCGTCAGTGTTATAGCAGTGTAACATTTTTTTAAACTGGACTTTGAAAAAACCGGAAAAGAAGAGAATCGAGGCTTGTAAGGAGTGGTGCTAAAGAATAAAGTTGCTAGTTAGGTGAACGGATAAGAAATGGAAGGTTCTTTTCAAATTCGGTCAGCAGAAGAACATATATAGAACTTTGGCAAAAAGAAGGTAAAGGATGCAAGGACATATCTGTAAGACAGCAATAAATAACGTTTTTGGTACTTGAGGGAGCTCTACACAGTAAAAATTGAAGGAGAAGAAAGCGTTTTGAATATATCGAGGAAATGACTGAAGCCTTTGAGTGCAAGTGGCACTCTGAGATGAAGAGGTTGTCCCGCAGAGGCAATATTGGCTGGCCACATCAAATCAATCAGAAGACTGACAGAAGGGACCGATAGGAGGAAGGAGGGAAGGAGGGAGAGAAGACCTGGTCAGCCCGCGACTAGGTCATTGAGACCAAGCGACGCTGACCGCATGATCCACCGACGACCTTACTTGATGCTGTGTGAGGGTGTACATTCTCTCCTAGCCTTGTGAATCTTGTACCACTACCGTTCTTCTTAGCTGGTCTTATAGGTGGAGTCATTATAGTTCTCGCAACAAGAGGAAGTAGCTGGTAGTATCGCGAATACGACCCAGGTCCTCCGCAGACTCAGTGACAGCTAGGGACGTGGACAATTCTAACCCAAAAACTGTCCTGTTTAAATATTTACTTCTTAGTCTTAATTGGGAGTCAGCCATACGAACGTGAGGAAAGTATTACAAAGATTTATAGATATATCAGCTCGGCACTCGATTATTGTTGGGCCTCACAGCAGTGAGAAATTTTCACTAACGTTACTAATGTAATTCGCTATGAAAGAAGCACTAATAAAGATAAACAGCATTCTTCGCCTTTAATTTTGAACACTGTTTACGTCATGTAACGCAACCACAATTATTTTCATTGCATCTTTCGGTCGACATATTCATAGTTTTGTTTCAAGATGCTCGGATGTAGTGTATGTAAACTAATTTCGAAATAGCGCGCGAAGTGTGAAAATCGTAAGTCTTGTTGACCATATGCTTGCAGTTATTACAGGTAATTTATGATATTTTATATTCATTAACAAAACTTTTTCTGAATTTGGACTGTTACACAATGGCGCTAGAAGGCATATACTTCGTCTCTCACGTCTTTCCATCACACATACAATTTGAAAAGCCTTTGCCAAATGTCATTCACAAAACGCATTTTATAACATCTTGAGCGGTGAACGGGAATACTTCCATCATGTCTCTTAGAAAAATTAGAATATGGTCTTAGCTTTCATTAAAGATTCGTCACAGAAGTATAATAAGGAACTTAGGAGTAAGGAACACCAGTGTTCTACCATATTTGAACCGACATTTCCACATGTACTCTGCCGGAATGCATTACAGGTAGTGCATACTGTTCTGTTTTCTGGTTCTGTCAAGTTAGTCTGGCATTCGGAGTTGTAGAATTTGTTGAATTGGCAAGCACTGTATAGAAAAATTAGATAGGATCTTCGTTCATTTGATCCTTTGGGTTGTCTTTTTCTCCAAAATTTGCTGACTCATTCTTCCTACTGTTTATTAAGCTAATCGGCCAAGAAAACACTCCAGGAAAAAGACTATTTATATGCTTCCGTATGAGCCCTAATTTCTCTTACTGTGGTGCTCCATAAGCAAAATATACGTTGGCGACAGTAGAATCTTTTTGAGGTCAGCTGCAAATGCCGGTTCTCTAAATTTTCTCAGCAGTGTTCCTCGAAAAGAACTTTGCCGTCCCTCTAGGGATTTCCATTTGAATTCCCGAAGCAACTTCGTAATACTTGCGTGTTGATCACATCTACCGGTAAAAAATCCAGCAGCCTACTTCTGAATTTCTTTGATGTATTCCCTCGATCCGACCTGGTGGGGGATCCTTGACACTCGAGAAGTACTGAAGAATGGGTTCCACGAGTGTTCAATTTGCGGTGTCCTTTACAGATGGACCACAATTTCCTAAAATTCTTCCAATAAACCGAAGTCGATTATTCGCCTTCCCTACTACAATCCGTACATCCGCGTTCCATTCATTTCACTCTAGATTCTATGTGAAAATCGAATTTTACTACCTAAAACAATGCGAAGGAAAAAGAAAGATAATGATTATTTGGCTAAAATGGTTCAAATGGCTCTGAGCAGTATGGGACTCAACATCTTAGGTCATCAGTCCCCTAGAACTTAGAACTACTTAAACCTAACTAACCTAAGGACATCACACACATCCATGCCCGAGGCAGGATTCGAACCTGCGACCGTAGCAGTCCTGCGGTTCTGGACTGCAGCGCCTAGAACCGCACGGCCACCGCGGCCGGCAATGATTACATGTATAAGTTACAGTGGTAATTTTGAAGCGGCTATGGGACATTAGATTTGGTAGCTTTTGCAGAGGGCACACAACAGTGTAATGTTTCCTGATCGAAAGCTTCACCAGAGTTATATCCATTTTCAAACAGTTTATGAGTCTTTCTTTATTATACGTAACAAGAAAAGAAAGTTAACATCTGGTCGTCGTCAAAGGCAGACAAAGGCAACGAGACGTTTCCTCGTATTATTACACAGAGTTTTTGAACAAACAGAGACTTCTGTAAGGGTACAGCACTATGTATACCATTGACATCAGTAACAAGGATCTTACCAGATTATTAAAAACAATAAACAACGTGCGATTGGGAAACCTTTCTGGGTGTCAGGGCGTCGATTTGAACACCGCCGTTCATTAATACGAGCCCAGTACAATAACCGATGCGTCACTTCGCTCGGTTCAAAGTATACAGATTTAAGAGTTTTTGATTTAGTACACTGCAAATCGTTGATAACATCCAGTGAAATTACACACTGATTTAAAGGTAACTGCTAAAACGTCAAGTCGCTGTAGATATAATCCTAAATTAATCGTCAATTTCAAGCTCCTGCGAAGAAATTTAGTACTATTCTGCATAAGAAGCCTGTTATGTTCAGACTGCAAAATAGCATATCGGCGTTCGGATGGTTCGTAGTTTTCCTGTTAGTTATATTAATTACGGGCTAGAGAGAATTCTTTAGTTTTAATATGTTGCATCTTTCGTCATAGTTATATAATGTAGACTCGGCATATAGACTTTTATTCTTTGACCAACAAATGGTATTTTTAATCTTTGCCCAACAAATAACGAAAGGCTGCTATATTTATTTAAAGATAGGTCATAAATATGTAGGGATTTCTAAAATATGCCCATATGAAACAGTATAATTAGCATTCAACATTTTTATAACAATTTATCTCACCGTTAGGTAATAGGATTCCTAGAAACATTGAATCACACGTTAAGCTTTCAACTTTCAACATTTTTTTAGATATTTTATTGGCAGTTTTGAAAAAAAATTCGTTAGTCATAAAAATGACTTTGAATGAAGGTAACTGGTTTATAGATCTTAGGCTTCTTTACTATATTTCAAGTTCGCCCTGTATGAATGTTTACGTGATTGTTATTTTCCGAGTCATATGGTCTCGCAACTTTTCTGTTCCTTGTCGTAGTGCCAAAAATGTTTTGTAAATGAGAGAATTCATTTTCTCAGCCCCTCCCACCATCTTCAAATGCCTCGGATGGAGGTTTCCTCGTGACCTTTATCAATGACAGAAAAACTCTGTGCTTAGGCTCCACATGCAGGAAGACAAATGAAGGAGAGTTACCACCATTCTTACATGATGCAAATGACTGGATTTGGAATCGCTACAGTATAGTGACTGTCACATTTTGGAATATATCTGGATGTTACCATTTTTATGTGTGATGGTGCCTGACAAACTGAACCTTTACAATACGATATTATATTTTTTATAGTTGTATTACTTAGCACCATTCTATGTTCAGATATCCAGTTCATAATTCGTATGCGTATCTTTTTCATTTATGGAATCATTTGCTCCAACGACATGGATAAAACAGCCAATGAGTTTTACAAAGCTTAACACAAATTAATCTCTGACCCAAATGCCTCCCGAGCCTCGACGAAGCTGAAAAAATTATGCACGGACGGGGAGCAGAGGCGCGTTTCGTGTTTTCATGTCAAACAACGTGCTGTTCGTGATATACCCGAGAGAAGAGTAGGAACTTCCGTGGTAAGTTACGTATTTATGCGCGTGGAAGCACAGCTGTTATCATCGAGCGTAATACAAAGACTAAAATTTTTAATTAAATACAACAGAAAGTCACAGACTGCAGAAGTGGCTATGTAAATACTGGAATATTAAAAAGGAGCGTTATTAAAAACTTTCCTCAGTGAAATTCAAATTTCCAGTGTTATACGATGGGAATGTAGCCCTGCCTGATGCGCAAAAATCAATAGTTTTCTGTTTGATTCATTTCAAAGGGCGATGCAGCAGGCTATCAGAGGCCTTGAGCACAAAGAGATGTTAAACATACTACGGAAAACCGAGTGTGTACTTGTAGGATCATCTAACAAAAACAGAGCTCTGAAACATCTTTTAGACACCATGTAGCTGTGCTGTACTACTTCATTCTGACCTTAGGATTACGTAGTTTGTCAAATGGCGCTGTGAAGTAATCCCGGAGTAAATATAATCTCAGCAATAAATATTCATCCTGTTACTGCGCATGTCCCTAATTCCATCTACTCACCTTCCATTAGGTTCTATCACGCAACCTATCATGTAAAAGATAGTCGTGTCAGCACAGCATTTTAATCTGGAGAAAATTAGAACATGTAATTGATAGTGACTAGTAACAGGCGTACCCAGAGGGCTTTGTGATACTGTTGCCATTATCTACACAACTACGACGCTGGCGAATATCGTTTATCTGAAACATCTTCCACAATTTTATGCCAACTTACGATGAACATTAACAATGAAGTGACTTTATGAATAAGGTTCCCTGAGTACACTGCGACTTGCTAGTCAGCTGGAGCCGGCCGCAGTGGCCGAGCGGTTCTAGGCGCTACAGTCTCGAGCCGAGCGACCGCTACGGTCGCAGCTTCGAATCCTGCCTCGGGCATGGATGTGTGTGATGTCCTTAGGTTAGTTAGGTATAGTTAGTTCTAAGTTCTAGGCGACTGATGACCTCAGAAGTTAAGTCGCATAGTGCTCACAGCCAGTCAGGTGGTGTGTGACAGTCCAAGTGGCAGGTCGTGAATGGAAGATGCAGAAAAAGCAGACGTGATCATGCTGTATAGAGGGACTACAACGAACGCAGTTTGTTCTTGTACGGTGCATGCAGCAAGATATCTCAATAGACGTCAACCATCTCGCAACTATTTATCAACCTCTTCCACCAGTTACGTAAAAGTGGTAGTGTAATACTTAGAGAGCTCGCTGCTCGTAGTCTCGCGGTAGCGTTCTCGCTTCTCGAGCACGGGGTCCCGGGTTCGATTCCCGGCGGGGTCAGGGATTTTTCCTGCCTCGAGATGACTGAGTGTTGTTGTGTCGTCTTCATCATCATCGTTCATCCCCATCACGATCGGAGGTAGGCAATGGCAAACCACCTCCACTAGGACCTTGCCTAGTAAAGTGGTGCGGGTCTCCCGCATCGTTCCCCTACGCTCTGTAAAGAAGTATGGGACTTCATTTCATTTCCAATACTTAGAGAACATAAAAGAAGGAACGAAATGACCATAGAGGAGGGGGAAATTAGTGTTCTTGCTGCTGTTGCAGTCGATCCGCACGTTAGCTCCTGCACAATCGGACAAGGAAGTGGCGTGAGTCAGACAAGTGTCCTACGCATTCTCCATAAAGAGCTTCATGGAAACTATTATGAATATCTGTATACGGGCATTACGACAGGATACTCCAGACTTATCATGCATCTTGTTTAGTGATGAAGCCACATTTATCAATCATGATTAGGTAATCCGCCGAATCATGCGTTATTGGTCTGCTAACAATCCTCGTTGGCTTGGTCATGTGGAACGTCAGCGTCCATGGAGTGTGAATGTGTGCTGTGGGATAGTGGACCATCAGCTCATAGGCCCGTTTTTCATAGACGAAACACTGAAAGCGCACAATTATCGCAGCCCCTCGTAATAGAACAACTTCCATGGATGCTAGAAGACATTCCCTGCAGACTAGGAGGAACCTGTGGTACCAACATGATAGCTGTCCATCCCACAGTGCACGAAGTATTACAGTATGTCTTCACGACTTGTTTCCAAATCGTTGTCCTGGACGCAGAGAACCTTTGTCTTGGCCGGGCCATTCCCCAGATTTGATGGCTGTAGACTTTTTCTGTGGGTAAAGCTGAAAGATGCTATCTACAAGGGCATACCAACTACACTCGATAATGTGCAACGACGTATCACTGCAACCTATTCGGCCTGCACTGAAATGCTAGCACGTTTGCAACAGTCGTTCCATACCAGACTGTAAGGGTCTATTGCCGTTGCCAGTGGTAATTTTGAACACAACCTGTGAAGACCAAATGAAGCTGTGATGGTCAACTGCCTCGTTACTTTCCAGAATTAACATAAGTAGTGTATGCATTTGTGTTGTTCTTTAGTGTGTGCTACCACAGGAACTGTATAAGTGTCGATGTGGGAACTTTTCAAAATATGATATCTCGTAAACAACTCGCACCAGAATCCTGAAACAAACACCACCCTATTTTTAGTTTGTTAAGTCAATAGACATATATGTTTGCTCAATAAATACAATTTCGAAGTTTTATGGCAATCTGTTTATTAGCTGACAATACGAGCCCTCTCTAACAATCCATCCTGTGAAAACCACACATCAGTAGCACTTTTCCACTTACGCAATATAGGGTTCGCTAAAATACAGGAGTTGGGTAGTTAAATCATTATGACTAATAAAAAATATTGATGAAGTAAATAAGATTATGATAATATTAAAACCCACTCGAAAATTATATCTGTATCTGACGGTTACCAAGATAATTTTTCGCATTTAATTTTAATCCGCATTCTTATTATTCTGTTTTAATGGTCTATAGATGTTTGGCCTTAATCAATTTACATAGTTTTTATCATTTCCTCCAAAGTTTTATCCTTGTTTATATTTACACTTTTAGTATTATATGCGAAATCAGTTAAGCTAAATGTTTTTGGATGCAGTAATTTGATTTAATTATCAAGAACTGATTTACCACAGATTTAATTCGCGCCAGCCGAACAGTTATTTCTAACGTTGGGATTTAATTGAAAATTTATTACACCCTGACTAAGGCACTTGCAACGATTGCAAGATGTTGATCTTTGTAACTACATGACGGAAGGTCACATACGCAGAAAGTTTTACTGAAGCACAGAACGACCAAGTTCCGCTTCGGTTGCTGTGTGGTCAGTGCGGCGCTTTTCTAACTGAGAGGACCCGGTTTTGACTCCCTGCTGTGTCACTTGGTGACTGGGTACTGTCTTGTTCTCACGTTCGTTTCGTGATGATTAACATTTCGCTATTGGTGCGGTTGTAAAGGCATGACCTGAAAGCCAGTAAATAAAAAAAAATCAGAGATTACTTGCTGTGACATAACAAGCATCTGGCTCAGTTGATGTAGCGTGGTCTGAATTTGACATGACTGCTGTAGGCCGGCGTGAATGTTTGTTGGGGAGGCCAGCCGTCCGCTTGACTGCAGGCAGTCGAGCTGAACTGGGTGGAGACACAGAGAATACTCTGTCTGTGACGCCGCGCGGAGTGCAGGTACAGGAGTGGCCGGCAAGCGGCGAGGAGCAGCGGTCATCGGCGTTTTACCCACGTAGTAAGAGGTGTGTGTGAGTTCCGGCGGCGTGGTCGCAGCATGAGCTAAGATGGAGGAGCCCTGCGACCTGGAATACTGACACTAAATGAAGACTTTACGTTCTAACTGTGCTAAGGACCAAAAGTAATGTTCTCAGATAAAACAAGGAAACGACATACAAATTAGCACGTACTTTTTTTATAGCTTTAAACCTTTTTTTGTCATCTAGCGAATATAAACTATACTGCAAATCCTCCATTTTTCAACAGACAAAAAACCGCACAACAAAGTAGTAAGTATCCGGGTGGGACGGAAGTTGTTGGTTGTGATGTCTACGAACAGAGAAACAAATGATAATAGTTTCAAAATAAATTTAATGATTTATTCAGGAGCAAGGTATTCACAAATTGAGCAAGTCAATAGCGCGTTGGTCCACCTGTTGACCACATTCAAGCAGTTACTCGGCTTGGCACTGATTGACAGATTTGTTGGATGTAATCCTGAGAGATATAGTGGCTATTTATGTCCAATTGGCGCGTTAGATCGTCGAAATTCCGACCTGGTTGTAGGGCCCTGTCCATAAGGCTCCAAAGATCCTCAACTGGGGAGAGATCCACCGACTTTGCTAAGGTAGGGTCTGGAAATCACGAAGACGAACGGCAGAAACTCATGCCCTGTGTTGGTCGGCGTCATCTTCCGTAAATGGAAGCGCAAGATTGTTTGAAATGAAGGGCAGCAAAACTTGGCGTAGAACACTCTCGACGCACCGCTGTGCTGTAAGGGTGCCGCTGATGACAACCTAAGGGGTCCTGCTATAAAATGACATGCACCCCAGACCATCACAGCTGTCTATTGGGCCGTAAGGGGGCGGCCGTCAGATTGGTATCCTACCGCTGTCCGTCTCCAGACACGTCTTCGGCCTGGCCTGGAATCTCAAGGACTGGAGCAGAACTGTCTTCAGTGATGAGCCCCGCTTCGAAATAGGTCCCGATAAAAACGAAATGAGCGTGTGGAACTGTTGGCCGGTATATCCCATTCGGTTTCGCCCACCAAGTGCAAGTCTTATTTTATTCGGCGCCACATTGGGCTACTTGCGGCCGATGATGAGGATGAAATGATGATGAGGACAACACATCACCCAGTGCAGGAGAGGAGAAAATCTCCAACCCGGCCGAGAATCGAGCCCGGGCCCAGTGCACGGGAGGCAAGCACGTTACCACCCAGCTAAGAAGGCGGACATGGGTCCGATGACCAGCAAGGACGTGTCTAGACACGCCCTGGGCAGCGGTGGGATATCAAATTGTTGTTGCCATCCATACTGCTCTATAGCCATGAATGGTGATTATGGGAGCCATTTCTTTTCATAGCAGGACCCCTTTGGGTGTCATCTGTGGCACACTTACAACACAGCGGTGTGTTACGTCGATGATATTCTACGTCCCGTTTTGTTGTCCTTCGTGACAAGGTACCCTACTCTTGCATTTCAGCAAGATAATGCCTGACCACACATGGCGAGAGTTTCTGTTACTTGTCTTCATGCTTTCGAAACCCTATCTTGAGCAGCAAGTGGATATTTTCTTCGTCTTAGAGTGTATTTTGCACTACTGATGGGTGTGTGAATGAAATAATAAACAGAAATGCCATTCTCTAAGATGTTTACTCTTTCCCACTGTTCAGAACCACTGGATGTACTTTTGATATGCGCTGTTCCAGGTGAGGTAATTTTAATTTATGCAGCAGAATTGATGTGTAGCTTTTTTATGTTTATGGTACTATCAGAGGCAACCTGGAAGTCAATAAAGTCTTTTCCTTCATTCTGGATGTGTTAATTGGTAAACAAGGGTGTGCTTAAATAACTGATTCTTGTAAATCATCACGTACACAACACTTAACTATCTTCTTGCTATTTTCTATTAAGACAAAGTTTCTAGAACAATATAGGAAACTGTGTCCTGAAACAAGATACTCAGGTTCTTTATAATCAAATAGGCCACAAGACACTACGAACAGACCCATACGCACAGCAGTTGTCACTACAAATCACAAGTTTCTTTTTGTTACCAGTTACATGGACAGTATTTTTAGTGAAATGAAGGACATGTAATAAACATGATATGTTTCTAGATCCACGAGACCCTTCACTCTTATGCCACAAACACTTCATAATCTCACTGTTATCATGAGTATGAACACAGAACATGAAATCTGGTGTAAGTAGAGTAAGTGTAAGAATTGGAACAAACACTTATTGGTGCAGCTGTACGAGTGTTGCTTCCAAGCATAGCTGAAGAAGTCGCATTATACTTCATGCTTTCCCAGTACTCTAAGCATAATGTGCCTCTTTAATTCGTGCATTATGCTGTCTAACTTTCACAGACAAGAACATTTTGAGGCATTACTACCAACACCTTGCTTCTCCAAAGCGGAAACGTGTCCACAACA
The DNA here is from genome assembly GCF_021461395.2 of Schistocerca americana. NCBI lineage: Eukaryota > Metazoa > Arthropoda > Insecta > Orthoptera > Acrididae > Schistocerca > Schistocerca americana. Next base: position 444,052,968 of record NC_060121.1, on the reverse strand, counting down.
CATCCATGTGGCAACTGTGCGTTAAGCTGATGTTGCATTACGCTGACTGTCAAGCACGTTTAAAATGAAGAAGGCCGTAGAGCGAGAACCAGAGCGATCTGTTGATCACTGTTACGATACGTTACCTTCGTCATATGACGAAGCACTTTTGGTATAATATACAAGCATAGATCCAGCGTTTAGAGCGAATAAATAAATTTTGAAAGAAATGGTACCTATCCCGTTTAGAATGTTAGGTCTTCAAATACAGTACTACTGGAAATATATAAAATGGCTTACTGGAAACCCAGATAAAAAAAAGAAAATAATAACAGCTTTACAACTGTGAAAATGGGACGAGCTCATTGAAAACAGAACCATGTCTGTAAATCAAACGGTTAGAAAGTGAGGAACATGTATTACTATTATTAAATTCAAAAACTATAACAACTGAGCTCAATTCGTAATATAAACTTAGGATGATGTTAGAAATCGTATGATCACATCAATTTCTAAGTAAACTAATACCCATAATGCTATAAACAATTTCGTTAATTTTACATAAATACTGCGATAACTATGAGATTCTCTACACATACAAAAAATATATTGTCAGTATGAGTATCTTTTTTAATAATCCAACAACTTTCGACGGACATTTATTTATATTCATGAGTTATAAAATATTTAAAGTTAGTGTCTTGACTAGTGCCGGATGTGACTCTTCATATGTTTAAGACTTATTTAAAATTCTTGTAACAATACATATGTTTTATTAAGAGGTCGTAAACCGACCGCAAAGATTTATCGAATGTTTGATCGTATGTACTCATGTGAAATTATTGTGTGAAATTTGAATGATGGTCAGGGTGAAAGTATCTTCACTGAATTAAGTACTGGTCATCCGACCGAGTCTGTAAACAACCGTGAACAGCGGAGCACAAGATCTTTCGTTTCCAATCGCTCACTGAGCGTCTTTCTTCAGTCTGTCGGCTGAGGTCTTTTATGATAATTATTTGAGCAGTACTGTGGCACGAATGTTTCGCTCTGTGATAACGGAATTAGAATAATTTTGGGTCGCGTGTGAAAACTGTTTAATGTCTAGACTCTGGTTTCAGCCAGGAGTTAGAATCTCTCAAGTCGTTTCAGTGAATGACTGAATTTCATAAGCGAAATCTTTAATCTTTTGGGCAGCTGAGAACATGTAGGTATTTAGCTGCGCTTAAATAATTTGTATTTGTGATGGATAGCATTCTGGGCTATCCGCTGAGTAAGCATTACGCCTTTTCGTGAATTAATGCGTAAAAGTGTGTAATTATTTAGTGCATGTTGATGGCTGAAAATACTCTGTCTGTACGAATTCATTATAGATTCTGCACTGCTGCTTCAGATACTGAGCAATATGTCTTTCAGTGTTTAGTATATGAGGCCACCAATCACTTATGCTGTGCGTATCTAAGATAAACATCTAAAGCAATTTGAAAACAATCTGGTTTGGCCAGCTTTATTATGCTTCGGGATTTTGTTTGACTATTCCAACCTTAATTCAATTACTTATGAAAATTTATTTCGCCAGTTTGTCTCATTACAATTATCTGGTTTCGTATTAAAATCATTGTGATGAATGTTTGGTCTTTAGATCGAATGTGTACAGCCTTGCTAAAAGCTACATGTCATGCATTTCCCGCACTTTATTTGCACGTTCTGCAGAGTCGTGATTATTCATTTCGATAGGGATGCACCTGAGAGAATTGTAAAAGTCCCACGGATGAAGTCTGTATTACACACAAGGTACTACTATTCATGTGAGCGCTAGTCACTAATACAGTGTACCAGACTTAGCTGAAAATTGCTTGAGGAACTCCATTAAAGAAATCTCTGTGAGTAACAATACGCTGAAAACGTTCTCTTAATCAATAACAATGTTTCAAAAGCGTCAACACAATTCGTAAAAGGCTGGTTCTGCAATCTTCGAAAACACCACGTTCTCCGTCTGTTAATTTTTCTTGTCATTTAACAAATTGCGGTTAAAGAAGCGTTATGATTAAGAATGCAGAAACACACGGTACTTTTAATTATGTTCGCCATCGAATGGTTGACGAGCGCCGATGTGTTTCATTTGAAACAGATGTCAAGCGTAATTGTAGCGCAGTACCACCACGCCTCGTTAAGACAGGCGCCCCGTAACAACATGTAGCGTTGTGTTTAATTGCGCGATAGCTTACGCTCAAATAAATAGCCACGCGAGAGCAACTCACGTTCGCGACCTCGCTTTGATGAAACACGACCCATATGTGCCGCCGGCGCTGCGCAAACATGCTCCAATATGCTGTGAAAATGGAAGACTTCTAAATAATTCCATTCCGTTTCTGTCGCATAGCCCTCTATAATTTATCGAAATAGTTTCCACTGGGTTACTCGTGTTTCGCTAGTGACAGGATAATCCAAGAAAAATGAACTTATGATGTTCCTGCTTACAATAAACGAAAGTATAATATAAATTAAATTAAGCTTTATTTTGGCAAATTTTAGATCACAACAGTCAAATCGAGGTAATGATTTCAGACAGAACCCAAAAATTTAATACTTTCCTTTGTAAATACTGTGTGTCTCAGTTGAGTGGTCATGTCTATGGGATGAATAAACCATACTGCGCAAGTCGCCAGCGTTAAACGGATATAGTCATGTGGAATTGGGGACTCTGTCGTTACCATTTTATGATGAGATCGAAACTTTAATACTACTCGTATATGCTCCGCTATCACATATTTATTCATAGTTACCAATGCCAAATTGTTACGGCTATAGGATTAAATCGAAATACGTGAAAGGAGTAGTAGTTACTTTCTTTCTTACAGACACAAATTTAGACGAATATCTAATTAGATGAGTTTAGATTTAGTGTCATTCTATAGACCAAAAAATGAGATGATTCTCGTGGGTGTGGAACAAGTCAGAAAGTATAACATAAAAAACATAAAACAATTTAATATAATACTCACTACCCTGAGCATTTGTAACGAGATTGTCAAAATACATCAATACATTACAGGAAACTGGAACTGCTAATATTTGCAGAATACAATGTCAGAATGAAACATAGTTATATACTTTAAGTAAATTTATCATACACAAAATATCTAATCTTGACCGTCGAGACCAAGTGCTGTCAAAACCGAAATCTAACAGACATTTTTACTTAAGCTGCTCTAACAGTCCCTGTTAAGATACTTATTTATAGGATAGAAGGAGTTGTCTATCAAAAGTCTTTCACACTCTGTTTACACCGTGCTTTGTCTGAAACCAAGTTTCAATGGTTGCTGGCAATTTACTGAAAATATGTGTTCCTGAATACTGGACCTCTTTTTGGACCGCGGTAATTAATTTTAGTTCTTAACGTAGATTGTTCCATTCCTACCGTTGATACTATGTGTTGAGCTGTTGGTTGGAAATAGAGATATATTACTTACAAAAAATGTCATTAAGGAATAAATATATTGAGAAGCATTTGTCAGAATACAAAGTTCCTTGAACAGCTTTCTACGTGATGGTCTTGAATTTACACCATTAATAAGTCTTACTACACGCTTTCGCACATTAAAAATCTTTTCTCAGTTTGGTGAGTTGCCCCGGAATATGGTTCTGTATGGCCTAATAGAATGAAAGTAAGCAAATTAGGCAAGTTTTTTAAAGGTTTCTATTCTTTACACACAACTGAGGCTAGGTTTGGTGTTGAATTAGCTAATCTATTACGACATATGATGACTTCCACTTACTTTTTATTTAGTGACCAATTTTATGAACAAACAGTTGGAGTTACGATGGGAATATCTCTGTCACCTAGTACTGTTAATCTATTTATGGAGGATTTCGATGAAAGTGCCCTACAGTAAATGGCATTGAAACCTGACTTTTTTAGGTATGTAAACAATACTTTTATTGTTTGGCCTGCTGGAAATGAGAATAAGAACAGCGTTTTAGAACATCTGAATCCAATCCAGCTGGTTGTTCGCTTCTCTATGGATGAGGAAAAGGGTGGCTGGCTTACATTCCTTGGTGTGTTGGCTAGGAGGAAGGTTAACAGTATGCTGGGACAGGTTGTTTATAGGAAGCCAACGCACGCGGATACGTCCTAAACATATATATAGAAGATTATCGTGGGTTGATACCACATGGAATTCTTGCAACACATTTGTAAACATTGAACAGTTCCTTTATTAAGAACATTACTCCTTATGAGATTAATTGCTTAAAATATACAAAATATGTCGACTTACAGATTTGTCTCTCCCCAAGATTTGCAATAGTTTGTAGTGCAAATGTTTTTGTAGTTTCAAATTTTTTATTTATTATTTTCAGTTCAAGCTCTCATTAATATGGAGAACTAAAAATTTTGAAGTTTCCTCCATAGTTCATGCTTCCTCATCACGTGTTAAACTTGTCATTGGTGTAGTAACTCCAGATGTGCAGAACAGAATATGTCCTATGTCTTTGAAATTGAGAGTTATAGTATTCACAAAAAAACCATTAAATAATACTTACCAAAAGATTACTTTTTGGATTATAATGCTACTGTCATCTACAAAAAGAAGTAATTCTACTTGTTGTATATTAGACGGAAAGTTATTTACATATTAGAGGAACAATAGTGGACCTAAGATTGTGTCCCATGAAACCACGTAAGTGATGTCTCCCTAATCAGAAGAATCTACTCTGATTACATTGGTTGAATTATGAACTGTGCCTTTTGTCTTCTTTTGGTTAGACATGACATTACCCATTGGTTGTCTGTAATATTAATTCCATAAACTCTCTGTCTGTTCATGACAATAGTGTGATTCACGCAGTCAAATTACTTAGATAGGCCACAGGAAGTACCAAATGGGACTATTTTGCTATTTAATGCATGTAAAATTTGGCGAGTGAATGTGTCAATGGCATTCTCAGTTGAGCAACTTCTCTAAAAGCCAAACTGTAATTTACTGAAGATGTTATTAATGCACAAATGGGGTATTACTCTAGAATACATGACCTCAGAAATTTTGGATCGGCTTGCGGATATTGAGATATCTTCTGTTGTCTTCCTTGTAGAACGGTTTCACAACAGCATATTCCAATCTCTCTGGAAAAATGCCCAGAGTTAGTGGTGCGTTACATATTAATGATTTGTTTGGTATATTTCCTCCAGAAAGTCTTTGATTAAATTTATTAAGGCTGTTGGTGACTTCCATCATGAAAATTTACTTACACTGGATTTCAACACACCTTGGAGAAAGCCGTATTTCCCGCAAAAACATGCGACACTCAGCACTGACGCCAGCGGAAAAGCCGACGAGAGCACAACGACCGCGCCGCACAGCGCTCGTCAAGAGCAGCCGGCAGGCGGAAAAATTCCATTAAGCTGAAATCCGCGACTTGTGAAATATTTATTGGACCCGCAGCTGATGAGTTTGCTTTGCGGACCGCTAATGGCTGTGGCCGAAGCAGCGGGCGGGTGGTGGACGCTTCTGTGTTGGGATGTCTGTTGGCTGCCAAGTCCGGCGACCTCAAGCTGCCAACCTTCCAGCCGGCGTTTCTAATACACTAGCGAGAGCGCTCTCGCAAAGGAGACGCAGTTTTTGAAAATATTTTGTAATTACTATCGGCGGTATGCAAATGAAAATTAAACACACCAATCTAAGAACACTTTCCTTTAACATTGTTTCCTCCGATATGAAAATAGTAATAAATATTTTGAAGATTACATCGGACAAGGGTGTCAGACGTACAGTATCTTTGACATCAAGATTGGTTAAGGAGTGGCATTAAGTTTTATATCGTAAATAGTAATGATGTGGTATTACTAGAATTAAAAAGGAATTTAATGTATCTAATATCAATTTGCCAACGGTCAGGACGCGTAAGTAACACCGGTTCCCGTCAGATCACAGAACTTAAGCGCTGTCGGGCTGGGTTAGCAATTCGATGGGTGACCATCGGGTCTGCTGAGCGCTGTTGGCAAGCGGGGTGCACTCAGACCTTATGAGGAAAACGGAGAAGCTACTTGATTGAGAATTGGCGGCTGCGGTCTCGGAAACTGACATAGGGCCGAGAGAGCGTTGTGCTGACGACATGACCCTCCATATGCGCATACGGTGACGCCTGTAGTCTGAGGATGACACGGCGGCCGGTTGGTACCGTTGGGCCTTCATGGCCTGTTCGGACTGAGTTTAGTTTAGTTTTAATGCCAATATGAATGACACTACTAAAAACTAATAACGTTTATCCTTCAAAATTATTTTTATTTTCCGACAGAATCACGATTATCTTTACAAATAACTGTTTAGACCAGTGGTTCCAAATCTTTCTTAGAACATTACTCCTAAGTACAATCAGACATTAGCTAGTATTTCCGCTCACCTTCTGCCGTCTGTTTCCCCCTCTCCCCCACAGTACCACCTACTTTAGAACCTAACTATAGAATGAAAGACTTTAATTTGAACGCTTTTATTTTTAGAATGAAAGATGAATGATACTTAGTTTGAGTTTGTGTCTGGATGGGTGTTAGAATGAATGATGAAGGAATTCGTCGTGCATCGCACGTGATACCCACAATTCCTTCTCAGATAACAAAACTAACTATCCACAGTGAGGGTACACATTTGTTACTAAACACACTTACTCTTTATTACTCCTCTCTATTGCGGCGCTTGCTTGACCTGCGCACTGCAATCCCATGTAAAATCAAACGAGTTCAGATGTGTGTTCTGAACCGAACGGTTGTAAATCATTTGATTCCTGCGCCACTTACTTTTGAACTGGCAGAAACTGGACGACTTCCGACTGTTGCTTTGTTTCTAACAACTCTAATAATAATAATTATAAGAATAGTAATACTGTGTTCAGCATTACGGTAGTCTTTATGTAGTTACTGCAGTGTTGTGTTGTCAATTAATTCATTTATCTGTTTCGAAGCGAGTAATGAAGCAATTTCTGGACTACTGCTGGTACTATCTACAAATTGGAGAAGACGTTTCATTGAGACATTCAGCGTTTGTTACGTATATGGCCCACTTTTATCATCAGCGATGTATGGAACAAAGCACAAGATATGTAAGTAGTGGGGGGACTATGTGAGGAATCTGTAACCTCCACTGCATTAATGCTAGTAATTGAGAAAAGGTGAATACTGGTAATTTACGTAATCAGTATTAGAGTCGTACAGAATTGTGATAATAGTAATGATCTTTTGAAAATAATCGACAGAAATGTAATCCAATCGCTTAGTTTTTACCCCTCAGAATTTTTTTTTAATCCTGAGGGGGTAATTACCACCAAGATTGGAACCACTGGTTTAAACCATCTCAAGCAGCCGTTTGTCCGGTTGTTGCACAGGAGAGCCATGCACTGTCATCGTGTCAGAAAATGAAACAAACGTTTTGTTCAAGTATTACGATCGTCATCAGACGATATGCAAAAATAATTTCGCATTATGTAAAATTTTTAATTAAGTTACGTCTGAAAAGTTCGTTGAATGATCTCAGAAAATAAAGCAATCAGGGGTTAAAAACAAAATACCTTTGCTTACCTTCAAAACAATCACCATTAGCTACAACACTTTTCTGACATCGGATGTAAAGGTGTTGGAAACTATCACAAAACTCTCCTTGTGAAATCGCCGGAAGCTCCGTGGCCACGCGGTGTTGGATATCCGCGCCATTACAGGAAATGAGACTTGGTAACCAAGCGACAGTCAATGACATGGTGTTCAAAGTCTTCGCCTTCTCCAAAAAAAAAAAAAAAAAAAAAAAAAAAAAAAAAAAAAAAAAAAAAAAAAAAAAAAAAAAAGGTCGGCTGGCAAAATCCAAGATTAAGAAAATGTTGATTCCATTTTCCAACAGCAAGGCCTTGATCCATTAAAAATATTCACCCGAGGGAGGCGATGAATACCATCCCATTGACAGTCGTTTGATCTCCATATCGTATTGGTAGCAGCAGGTCTCATCTCCCGTGACGATGCGGATATCTGACAACCCGTGACCACGGTGCTTCGAGCGATTGCACGAGCAGCGTTTGCTGACAGTGTCTTACAGCTTTAAGCCCCATGTCAGAAGTGTGCTGTATCTAATGGTATTAACTATGTGTGCCAGCGAAGGTATTTCATTTGTAATTCCTGTTTCCTTTATTTTCTGAGATTATTCACCGAATTTATCAGAAGCATCTTGTACTATCGATACTGTTACTACTGCTGCTGCTAAAAGTAATAATAACAATAGTAATAATAGTGATACAAAATATACTTACAGGTGACCAAGGGGAAATTTTCTGACACTGATTTCTGAGAGAAAAATCTCCAGGTAGATTGCACCACCTAACCGTTTCGGGAAATGAAGAAGTTCTGGCTGGTCAGAAGAGTACATAGTTGTGATGCGGTAACGAGTGTGTACTAGAACAAAGGCAGACATTACTGTCATCGCAATAGCTAGTTAATGACATAACAATCTTTTGAAGCTTCAAATATTATCTAGCTCTCTGATATGAGGGAAATCAAACACAGTCAGCTCCCTTCTATCTATATCTACATTGATACTCCGCAAGCCACCCAACGGTGTGTGGCGGAGGGCACTTTACGTGCCACTGTCATTACCTCCCTTTCCTGTTCCAGTCGCGTATGGTTCGCGGGAAGAACGACTGTCTGAAAGCCTCCGTGCGAGCTCTAATCTCTCTAATTTTACATTCGTGATCTCCTCGGGAGGTATAAATAGGGGGAAGCAATATATTCGATACCTCATCCAGAAACGCACCCTCTCGAAACCTGGCGAGCAAGCTACACCGCGATGCAGAGCGCCTCTCTTGCAGAGTCTGCCACTTGAGTTTGCTAAACATCTCCGTAACGCTATCACGGTTACCAAATAACCCTGTGACGAAACGCGCCGCTGCAATAGGAAAATCGGCTGCGGGGGATAGAAATAATTTTGCTCTGATGGAAATAAGTGTTTCCGTTGTGTTGTTCAAACAACAGCGTTAAGGTCGGGGAAAGATATAGGGGACTCCACACAAGGCAAAGGGGTAGAGGAGATTGAGTGTATGTAAATCTCTGCAATTTACTACACGTAGTGAGGACAACTGTGCGAAAGATAAATACGATCAAGAAGTCGAACGTCACAGATATATTGTATGCAGGCTGTGAGTGTACAGTGTCGACACATGCAATATGTTTGCCGTATGAATACACTATACACTCACAGTCTGCATACAATATGTCTACGAGTTCGATTTTTTTATTGTATTTCATTATATTACGCACAGTTGTCCTCATTACGCGTAGAAAATTGCAGAGATTTCTATACTCTCTATCTCCTCTATCGCCTTGCCTTGTATCTAGTCCCTTATATCTTTCCTCGATCTTAACGCTCTTATCTGAACAACACAACAGAAACACTCGTTTCCATCAGAGCAAAACCATTTCTATTACCCTCAGTTGATTTTCCTGCAGCTGCAGAAGGAACCTGACTATTTTATAAATATATTGTTGTGGTCTCCAGTCCAGAGACTGGTTTGATGTAGCTCTCCATGCTACTCTATCCAGGTGCAAGTTTCTTCATCTCCAAGTAACTACTGCAACCTGCATCATTATGAATCTGCTTAGTGTATTCATCCCTTGGTCTCCCTCTATGATTTTTACCCTCTACACTGCCCCCCAATACTAGTTTGGTGATCCCCTGATGCCTCAGAAAATGTCCTACCAAGCGATCGCTTCTTCTAGTAAAGTTGTGCCACAAATTCCTCTTCTCCCCAATTCTGTTCAGTACTTCCTCATTAGTTACGTGATCTACCCATCTAATCTTCTGCATTCTTCTCTAGCATTACAATTCGAAAGCTTCTATTCTCTTCTTGTCTAAACTATTAATCGTCCATGTTTCACTTCCATACGTGACTACACTCCATACAAATACTTTCTGAAAAGACTTCCTGATAATACCTATATCTATACTCGATTTTAAAAAATTTCTCTTCTTCAGAAACGCTTTCCTTGCCATTCCCAGTCTACATTTTACATCTTCTCCACTTCGACCATCATCAGTTATTTTGCTTTCCCAATAGCAAAACTCATCTACTACTTTAAGTGTCTCATTTCCTAATCTAATTCCCTCAGCATAACCTGATTTAATTCGACTACGTTTCATTATCCTTGTTTTGCTTTTGCTAATGTTCATCTTATATCTTCTTTTCAAGAAACTGTCCATTCCGTTCAACTGCTCTTCCAGGTCCTTTGCTGCCTCCCACAGCATTACAATGTCATTGGCGTACGTCAAAGTTTTTATTTCTTCTCCATGGATTTTAATTGCTGCTCCGATTTTTTCTTTTGTTTCCTTTACTGCTTATTCAACATATAGACTGAATAACATCGGGGATAGGCTACAACCCTCTCTCATTCCCTTCACAACTACTGCTTCCCTTTCATGCCGCTCGACTCTTATAACTGCCATCTGGTTTCTGTACAAATTGTAAATAGCCTTTCGCACCTTGTATTTCATCCCTGCCGTGTTTAGAATGTGAAAGAGAGTATTCCAGTCAACATTGTCAAAAGCTGTCTCTAAGTCTACAGATGCTGGAAAGATAGGTTTATCTTTCCTTAATCTATCTTCTAAGGTAAGTTGTAGGGTCAGTATTGCCTCACGTGTTCCAAGATTTCTACGGAATCCAAACTGATCTTCCCTGAGGTCGGCTTCAATCAGTTTTTCCATTCGTCTGTAAAGAGTTCGTGTTAGTATTTTGCAGCCGTGTTTAGCCGTGGCTACCAACAGAAGTTTATCTTTGCTTGTTCACAATATGCTGGAGATCAGTTACTGTTGTGGTGCGAGTTAGTTGCGGTTTAGTTCTCGACCAGAACGGAGTGAGCCGAGATTGGATAGTGCATTCGTCGGCCTGCTAGGAAGCCGTCTTAATGCTTTTATAGCGTGTCCATGCCGCGATCGATCTTTGTTTAGTGTGGTAGCTGTCGGTAGCAAATTGTGGCATGTAGATTGAAATGCTGGATGTTATCAAAACTGGTAATGTTTCCTGAGTATTTGAATATATTATAATTCCTTATCACTTATCAGTCGATGTCTCACTTCAAACAGTGATCATAGTATCCCTGGAGGTATCATTTAATGAGACTAGCTGTACGGAAAATTTGCTGGAAAAGTAATGGGAGACTGCGACCTAATAAAGCGGGCCTTTAGGAATACTGACGTTGTCGTTATAAGGCGTTCATACACAATTCCAAGCGACGAGAAAAACGTTACAGGGTAACACTGTAATCAACCATTGAAGCAGAAGCGTTTGTACAGCTTTCTTTTTCAGACCGGAAGGGCAGAGATTTTTACATTTTTGGAGATTATGGGGAGACGCCGCTCACTGCAGCTGTGTGTTGAGCCCAATTTTTGTTTTCATCTATTATTATACGTTGACTCTTTGCAGAGAAAATTGTACTTATCCATTTCCGGTTAATGTGCCTAGAATGTCAAATAAGGACAGCCTGAATGTTTGAATAGTCTACGGCTATTTAGATAGCCTGCACAGGTCAGCACAGAGATTCTCGTTAGCTGTCTTCAAGTTTGGTTTTGCACTAAAATATACTTGGGGATTGTCAGCATACAAGTGGTACTTACTGAGACACGTCATTCAGTTTAGAGTAAAGACTGTGGGATATAGTATCGAAACCTGGAGGCCACCGGCTACTGTGTGTGTCCATGGTGACTTTGCTGTGCCGGACATGACGCATAACTGGCGAGACGTCAGGTGGGAGCGGAAGGATTGCAAAGGTACGCATTGGTAGCTGCACGGTCAGCGCTGTGGATTGCTACCGAAGTGGAGTGGTTTCAGTTCCTGGCCGGGTCGGATATTTTCTTCGGTTGGGGACTGGGAGTTGTGTTGTCCTTAAGTTCGTATCGTAATAGCATTTATTCATATTTTCTTTGTATTGAATGCAAGTTTTGTTGAAACTAAATATTCTTTTTGAAGTAATTAGATTTAATTAACAAGTGATCTTGGACTTAGCAATTGATTTATGACACTACACTCCTGGAATAACTGTACGGGTAAGTCCCAAAACCCAATAAAAAAATTTAAAAATGTATTGCACAGCACCTAGAGAAAAATTTACGTTGCTAAGTTTGACAAGTAAAATACAGAAATCGAAAGGTCGAAGAATTTGATAAAATCTAAGAAGCACATTATAATCTCCTCTCGTCTGTTAACGGTTAGCTTCAAGTCATGTGTTACTTTTATGAAAGAGGATGATGGATTGCGATGTTTGTGATAACTTGACTGGTACCCGTCTAGATCGCCAAATATGTTTCTTTATTTCTTACGTCATTCCGGCGAGTGCCATCAATACATCAAAACTTAGAACTTGTAAAACGAGGGTCAGTGTCATGCATTCGTTTTTAATACTCACACGGAACCTTGTTTTACAACTTCTAACTTTTGATCTGATGACGACTATAGCCAAAACGACGTAATAAATAAATATACGAGGGCTATCCACTAAGTATATTACGTTTTGGAATTAAAAATAAATAGAGTATTGGAATTTTTTTTATTATATACAGATGAAAGCCACACTTAAATAATACTTTTCTACATAGTTGCCATTTAAATTAAGGCACTTATCGTAGCGATGGACGAGCTTGGAAATTCCTTCGTCGTAAAATTCGGCCGCCTGCGCCTTCAACCACGTGGTTACCTCTTCTTGAAGCTGTGCGTCGTCATCAAAACGCTGCATAGCCAACCACTTCTTCATTGCTGGGAATAAGTGGAAGTCGCTCGGTGCCAGGTCGGGACTGTACGGCGGATGAGGAAACAACTCCTACTTAAAAGATTCGAGAACTTCACGAGTGGCATTTGCCGTGTGGGCCCGGGCGTTGTCGTGAATCAGCAAGATCTTTGAGCCCAACTTTCCCCTGCGCTTGTTTTGTATTGCTCTTCTGAGGTTGTGCAGAGTTTGGCAATACCTTTGAGAGTTTATTGTAGTGCCTCTTTCCACGAAATCCACCAAAATCGCACCTTTTCTGTCCCCAAAGACAGTCGCCATCACCTTCCTTGCCGACATTGTCTGCATGCATTTCTTGGGTTTTTAGGGGGGAATTTGTGTGCCCCCACTGCATTGACTGCAATTTTGTCTCGCAGTTCACATGCTTAACCCATGTTTCGTCACCAGTAACGATGTGATCGAGTAATGAGTCCCCATCTTTCTCGTAAGCGTCCAAAAACGTTAACGCTGCAGCCTTTCGCTGATTTTTGTGAATCTCTGTCAAGATTTTTGGTATCCATCTTGCACAAAACTTGTGGTAACCAAGCTTTTCGGTAAAAATTTCGTGCAACAAACTTCGTGAAATTTGTGGAAAACTCATAGAGAGTTCCGTTATTGTGAAATTACGGTTTTCACAGACCGCGGCATCGCCTTTTTCGACAAGTTCGGCAGTCGCTATACTGGGTCTTCCACTTCGCTCTTCGTCGTGAACGTTAGTTTGGCCATTTTTAAATTTTATGACCCATTGACGCACTCCACCTTCAGTGCTTATGTTGTCCCCAAACACTTCACAAAGCTGCAGATAGATTTCTATCGGTGTACAATTTTTTGCAGTCAGAAACCTTATTACAGCACGCACTTCACACTTCGCGGCATTTTCAGTTAACGCTGACATTTCAAACTGTCACAGTAACTCAACGGAGTGCACCACAAACCTCTCTCTAGCACGGCAGGATGCCGACTGAGCGGCGGAATGCCATGACACCAAGATGGACGCGCTAGCCCCGCCCCTAACGGACACAAACGAAAACGTAATGTGCTTTGTGGATAGCCCTCGTATTAAGAGATGTAGACGTTTTTGTTCACACAATGTGGCTTATGGCTTCGTTGTGGATTCATCGAGTCTCGCGACTATTATCGTCTTGTCAGTTGTCTCTGACTTCTTCTTTCCTTTTTTTTTTTTTTTGCAATGAGTGAGGGGAGGGGGGGGGGGCACAGAGGATTCGGCCCTCCACGATGTCCTCTCCTGTGCCAACCCCTTCTTCTTAGAGTAGTACTTACACCCAACGTCGACAACTGTTTTTTAAATGTATATTCGAATTTCTGTCTTCCTCTACAGTTTTCTCTCTCTTTGGCTCCCTGCACTACTATTCGCTGATGTTTTAACACATGTCCTATCATTCTTTCCCTTCTTATTGTGCTGTAGTCGACAGGCACAGCGCAGGCGGCTGGTATCGACGCCACAAAGCTGTTCCTTGCTATCGGAGCATCGCTGGCCACACCTGTGAGACGGAAGTAGCAAGACACGCCCACAGAAGTTCTCCGCGCCAGTGTCGGCGGCCTGTCTTGATATCGACTGATTCAAGGACACACGAGTAGTTCTATGCCAGGCTACATTCCAGTCACCGTCAAGTCCGACGACAACAGAGTCAGAGAAAACCAGTTAGACTCTTCAAGTTAATCTGTAAGTCCTTGCAAGCGTTTGTGAATTTTGTCTTTGAACAGTACTACTATAAAGAGTTTCCATTGAACAGTGCTAGTGCTTCGAGTTGTATCACAGCAACAGTCTGTTTCATCGAAAGTGTTAGATTGGTTCTATCAATGCATCTATTTCAATCAATTTGTTAATGTATCTATTTCGGCGGAAGTGTTAGACTGATTCTTTCACTGTACGCACGTGAACCTATGCTCTGACCAGCAGTCACAAAAAAGAAGGCATTGCGTAGCAAAAGATAAGTTAATTTCGATTGTAAATGTATTTCAATTCTTACATCATACGCGTGCAATGATCATGTCCGTTTCGAACCCACTTCATTTATGACGAACCATCACAAAATTTGCAGGCAATGTTTTCCACATATTTCTTTCCTCGAAGAATATGTAGAGAAATTCCTCGTATCTTACTAGTACATTTAATTCTCAGCATATTTGTGTTGCACAATGTTTGAAATGCTTCATTCCGTTCTTTCCAGTTATTTACACAACCCATGATGCAGTTCCACACAGGCTGTACTCCAGGCGTGTTGTGCTTAAATATCTTGCGGAGTTCAAACAACCCCATTCGAAATACAGTTTTGTTACTTGCGAAGACCACTTGGTCATCACCAAATGTGGGACTCATGACGAATTTTGGTCCCTCCATATTCACCAAAATTTACAATTGTCCATATACAATTTCCACTGTCTAATAGCATTGTCAGGAGAGTTTAAATAAAATCAAAAATATGCTGCATCCTTGACGAATTTCTATATTTTTTAAGAATACAGGGTACTTTTCCGGCTCAATATTATGTAAAAATCAACATCTATTTCTTTCAGGCAGTGTTTATAATGTATATGTTTTACAGATGTTTTGTTGATATTAGGTAATGCAGCACACTTTATAAACAAATTAGAAGTATTTTGAATATTTTTGAACCTGCTTAGGGTTATTACAAAAATTGAAAATAAATTGATGCAATTTTTTTTTTCCAAAATGCTTCCTCAAATTGAGGTACCATTTAATCCAATATTATACATTTGAAGGAGACAAAATTCTTGCCAGATATGCATAACATGATGGATGAGGTACTAGACCTATTTAATTCCACCTATTCTTTATATTACAAGGATAAACAATATCACATATTACATTTTAATTTTTATAACATTTTTACTGATAAAAATAGGGCAATGCTTTATAAACTTTAGGAAATATTTGTACCTGAACTCTGAAAAATAAAAATCGCGGGAAATTGGGAATGAAGATATGAGTCCAATTAAACTGTGCCCCAGAACATTACTGAAGCATAGTCTTCATCCTGCAGCATTTCTTCATCTTCAAGCTTTCTCTTGGCATTCTTTCTAGCAATTCTTGCTTCTGTGGTAATTTGAAGAGCGAAACTTTCAGCTTCATGCACCTGTTGTCTGCCACATGCAAGCAACTGATCTTCCGTGTTAGAGCCACATTTTATGCCGAAATTTCTCAGGACTTCCAACCTTCCTAGCACTCCACCACTGAAACATTTCACTGCATCTAATACACCAACTTTTAATGTATTTAGTCCTCATTCTTGGGTAATCTTTCCCATATGCCATGGTTTTAAC
Source organism: Schistocerca americana (assembly GCF_021461395.2). NCBI lineage: Eukaryota > Metazoa > Arthropoda > Insecta > Orthoptera > Acrididae > Schistocerca > Schistocerca americana. The sequence goes on along the minus strand of NC_060121.1, from coordinate 444,036,905 downwards.
TTTCATTTGTATTCTGAGTGCCCCTATGAAGACATTTACTAAGGAAAACAGGGTCACCCAGGACTCTAAAAATTGCTTTAATTTCATTCATAACAGGCGCAGGAAGAAAATTCTTATCATGGTATATTTGACCTTTTTCTTTTGCTCTTTTGTAACCACAGGAAGAATCTGCTCCTTTAGGGCAAAGTCCGTGAACAGGGTGGTCATCTGTGGACAACTTATAAACGTAGGTGACCCATACAGCTTTTCTCATTGCTATAACCTCATGCAGAGGTGCAATTCGTGTAATGACCAGTCCATAATAACTCTGAAGATCTATTTCCGTTTCTGTCAATCTGCCTAGGCCAGACAGAGATATTCCATCACACAGCAACTCTCCTTTCATTTCTCTTCGTAGCTTCCCCAATCTATCACCCATCCTCTTTTGCATATGTCCACAACACTCCAGTTTTTTTACGAAGGTATCAGGATAAACATTGAACTCAATTTTCTTGAAAGCTTGGCGGCATATATGACTGTAACATTAAAACTGGTTATGTATAGGTCATTTTTCATTTGAAACCCGATAATGTTTGTATCAATGTAATCACGAAAGACTATAGAATTTAGAAAAGTCATAAAAAATTTTGATTCTTTTAACCATTTATAAGTACCTTGTAACCTTAATCAAAGAAGGTTTGTCTTAAAACAAATTGTGTAGTTTCCATACACATATCTGATGAATTCAATTATTTGGTAGGGGAGAGCACGGTTTTTTTCTTCTTAGCTTGTCGAAAGCATTTACATAGTACCTTGGAAGGTGGTGGAGCTCTCGAATAAATTTCTTTATTATGAAGACATTGAATGCACAGGATCTGCATTCTGAGAACCCGATTGCTCCTCAATAATCATACTTCCAGCTATTCATGTCCGCAATCTTTCAGCTAGTGAATTCTGAAAAAAAAAATTTATTCTACATTAAGAAGGCTGATTACAATTTGTACATTTTATTCAGCTCTCTTTCTAAATGTAGATTTACTATGGCAGTTTTCCAACTCGAGGAGTCACTCTCATGCAATCAGCTTGATTTAATCGATCAAAAACAATCTTTTCCGTTCCTTGGAGAATCGTAAAGTTAATTTTGCGTGGATGCCATTATTTCTAGGGCTTTCTCATTTTCGTTTTAAACCTCGAATTATGGCTCTTCAGTATTTTAAATTAACATAGGTAGGTGAAGATGTTGTAAAGACATGGTTTTTAAGATACAGCATTCGGTGTCATATTTCGGTACGGATATCCATATTTAGGTTCAACGTTGTTTCCTAAACAGACTTCAGGACAAAGGTGAAATTGTGCACTTGAAGTCTGTTAGTGAAAAGGGTTAGTGGCCTCCGTGGTCTAGGGTTATCATTATAAATAATGTTCGTGAGTTTATGTCCTAAAACGGAAGTGGGTATGAATTTTAAATGTGCCTTTAAAGCATTTGTACTTCATAGTTACAGATAAGAGAACCGAAATCTGTTTTCTTTGTGTATGTGTGTGTGTGTGTGTGTGTGTGTGAGAGAGAGAGAGAGAGAGAGAGAGAGAGAGAGAGAGAGAGAGAGAGAGAGAGATACAAATTGACGGTAGGAGAATTCACTGTTCTGGATACGTACGAAAATGGCTAAAAACTAATCAAATGACAGTAAGACCTAGCAACCACAGATAAACAAAGAAACAAAACACTATACTCCGGGCAGCCACAGTTGTGGAAATACGTCTTGAGTGGCCGGCCGGGGTGGCCGAGCGGTTCTAGGCCCTATAGCCTGGAACGGCGCGACCGCTTCGGTCGCAAGTTCGAATCCTGCCTCGGGCATGGATGTGTGTGATGTCCTTAGGTTAGTTAGATTTACGTAGTTCTACGTTCTAGGGGACTGATGACCTTAGAAGGTAAGTCCCGTAGTGCTCAGAGCCATTTGAACAATTTAGAACGTCTTGAGTGCATAACCGTAACAGATGTTAAAAGATCATGTATTGGAACGACTGGTTTCGTAGCTTATGGCTGAGTCCTCACGTATACATCTGAGTAGAAAAATAGGGAGAAAATAAGTAAACAATGTTGTCTATACTCCATGTTAAAAAGGATGTAATAAATAAGAATAAGAGTACTCACAACCAATTCATATAAAATCCAGACTAAAGTTAAATCAAATGAAAACGTCGGTCGAAGGTAATAAAATCTGCAGATCGATGGATACGACCGCTCGATATGTCAAGGAATCCTACAATAAAAGAGATCATGGTCTAAAATTCAATGTTTGAAAATGTGGAATTAAAATGAAGGTATTAATAAAAAGGCAATATAATTAGATAAACTCACCACTGGAAGAGCAACATAAGCCGAACAGACTCGTGTGGCAGTAGCATACGGTGGTATGGAGTCAGAAAAACAGATTAGATAAATAATCACACTAAGACAGGAAACCTAAAATAAAAATGGAGCATTAGTAGCCAAGAAAGTCACTTTGGGGGCAAAATAGTTACAGAGAAACAGACTAACCAAAATACGCTGAAATTTGGAAAAAGGGCGATATCGAGGAACTTTTGAGCGAGAATCTGACACTCAACAGTCACGTAACCAGATCAACCGAACAACCACATGCAAGAGCCGGTGGAACACTGAGCACGCAGGGTCAAGGAAACTACCCGAAAAGCCAACGCAGCATAGACTAGGTTATAAGCGGCACTGCGCAAGCATGAGAGAAGCAATGAATGATATAAATGAAGTGAACAGGGAAAGTCAGGTGGCAAGCTTACGTAGATGATTAATATAAAGATGGAAAAACATAGCGGAACCTGGAACAACACGCCAAATACAGCCAATAATCATCGGCTTAGAAAAACATTAGTTAAAGAAGGTGAAAGATGTAAAGTTGATTTTAAGAAGAGAGGGAATGGAAGAAAGTAAAATAGTGATCGGATAATAGGGAAAGATAAGTGAAACAATCTTAAGTGGGCAAAAAAGCAAGTAGCAAATGGGGTGGAAATATCTAACATAAAATAAAAAAATATAGTACTGTAACGATGAAAGTGTGACTAAACTCAAGTAACCCCATTTAGACAGGCGAAATTTGCAAGGAGACTGCGACGTCTCAGCTCAGTTCAGTTCGACAACATGTGTTGTGTGAGAGGATTCTTACAACGCATTATATCAATGTCTTCCAAAATAGGTAGGGTTGGACCTTTACTTTAGATTGTTCGTCAAATTAGTGATGGAATGCCCTTGTACTCAAAGCTAATTTTGAATTGGTTAAGTTCAGATGTTCTCGAAATCTGATGTCGATAGCCCTTAAAGTATGGCCGATGTAATCACTCACAGTCTGGTAAGTTCCTTAATATCGCCCTTCTTCCATTTTTCAGCGTCTTTGGTTCATCGGTTTCTCTATAACTATTCCCCACCCCTTCCTAACCTGTCTTTATTGGATATTAATGCTACATTTGTGTTTTTGGTTTCCTATTTTTCCGTGGTGTTTTTTTGATCTGTTCTTCCGGCTGCATAGCACGGCATTCTACAGCCACACGAGTCTTTTCCGCATTATATTGCTTTCCTAACGGTGGGTTTATCTGGTTATGTTTCCGTTTTATTAACTACCTCCTCCTTAATTACACATTTTCCATAAGATTTCACCGTTCTGCTGTTTTTATTACCTTACAACACGTCCTTCAACGGAAGTTTTATTTTTATTTGGCTGAGGATGCTGGGTCGTTCGGTTACCTTAGTCTGGATTATATACGAACTGAGTGTGAGTACTCTTATCCGTTATTTACTAAATCCTTTTTTGCTTGAGATATAGAGAGTATTGTTTATTTATTTTTTCCTCCATTTTCCCCCTCATATGTATACCGGAGGATGAAGATGTAAGCTGGAAAACCGGTCGTTTCAATAAAGGATCATTTGACAGCTGTCGCACTTCTTCATTTACCCAAGATAATTAAAGAAAATTCCTATGGAAATGAGATGATAATTCTGCTAATAATTCACCATGCTACTGTTCAAAACCACAATCAGTCGTTAAATTATAAGATTTGTATTGTCTGTAGAAGTATTGTACCAAATTTTTAGTGAAAATATATATTGCCGTACCGGTACAATGTATTTGCCGCAAATAAGCAGTTTATGAAATATTGAAACTACGTGTAATCTCTTGCTAAATCTGTGCAGGCCGTAAATGTCGTTGAATCTGTAAAACTCGTGTGAGGTATGCTTGTCAAACTCTTGTGCGTCTATATGCTAGTCCTTACTATTGATTTACGTAAGTAGCTATGACGACGTGCATATGCACAGCTTCATAAATAACCATGCTGCCCCTCTAGACCAAATACACCATGTTTTCAAAATCTAACGAAAATATTGTTTGTGAATACCGTTATGAAAATTTGGGCAATAATAAGTCATCTGCTGACTAAACTCTGCTTCTTCGTTTCATAGACTGGATTTACAATCTATCTTCACTGATCTCATCTGTTCCTCGGTCGTCCTAAATCTGTCTTTTCTATTCGTTTACAAGTGTCTATTATTTAATTAATCCGCCTTCTCCCATTCTTTTGACATGCTATTTCGATTTTATGAACGCTTGCTCTAATTTTCCATTTATAGAGTACATATAAAAATTCTTCTCTTAAAATAAAGTTATCTATTTGATCATGAGGATCCAGAAAGGTAAAGGCAGAAGACTGGCAGCTCTGAGATTGCGATTGATGATGGAAGCAAGACTGATAGAAAAATCAAGACACGCTCATAGGATTCATCGACCTGGAAAAAGCGTTCGACAATGTAAAATGGTGCAAGACGTAGGTACTCGTATTAGTGAGATACTTTTTATATTCATAGCTGGTCTAATATCCTAACCTAACAGCTCGAAACGTGGCACATCTTCTGTTGATTATTCATCTAGTACTAATCTGGAAAGTAAAAGAAATTTTTAGATGAAGATTTTGATGTATTTGATTGGGCTGTATATTTCACATTGAAGGTCATTTCCTGTCTTCTCAGTAATTAGTTGATCATCGACGCAGAGTAAAGTATTTAAGTGAGTGTCCTGGTATGAATCTCTCACCTTGTTTAACTTCCGGTTTCCAATATCTAAGAATTTTATCCAACCAAGTATATCGAGTATATCGAGGCGGAATGCTACACCCTACTCGAACTCCTATGATGATGTTTATTGATCCTATCCTTTCTTTTCCTACGTCAGTTACTGTTTCTAAGTGCTGACGGAAACTCTTTACGGATTGCGTTGTGTACCCTCGTTCTCCAAGTGTTCCAAAGCTTACTTTTGGCCAATCTAACGAATGCCGTTCGTAATTATTCATGTTTGCGAAGTTAGTCTTCAGTTTGTATTGTCGTTTTGTAATTGGCGTGCAGTAGTAACACCATCACTATGAGATCGTATCTTTCTAGAGCTATTTGGTTGAATCGTCAGGAGGGTTTCAGCTATTTTTCTCCTTCTACTATTAATAATTGATGCGCAGGGCTTGTAATAAGCATTTAGAAGCAGCATTCTTCTATAGTTCTCATAGACATGTCTTCCTAATTATTACAGTACGAAGTCTAAACAAGTCGTATCAATTAGTACGAAGTGACAGGTGTATTTAATTTAGCCTAATGTGAACAAATATTGTAATATTCAAATACTGTATACATTATAGGTGAATGGACAGACGTAACGATTAGACCTGTATGTTAGGAATCTATGCTAGGACTAAGAACAATAAAAAGAACTCAAGAATATTGAGAAAGTAAGTTTGGTATTGACAAAGAATGAATAGTTCTGTGGTCTGTGATCTATTCACTAAGCTTCAGAGGCAAGAAGGTACATATTAATGAAATAGGCAGACATATAGGAAGGAAGACAATGCAGCGTAAGGTGCGTTATAGAATTACACATAACTGGTTGTGAGGGTCTTATAAAGTCGTAGATGGGAGAGATTATTGTCGACAATTTAGAGAAAAAAGTTCAAAATCTGCATTCGACGGTGGAAAATTTTTAAGATGAATATATTAACTTTAATGTAAGTTTGCATGAATCAGAGATTATGCATTGTTAATGAGATATGTTCCTGCATACATTGCTACAACTAAATTTCCAAATTAATGTATTAGATATGAAAGGAAATTGATAACTTTTGTCCATACATTTTTAACAGTGGTAAGGTGGGTAGGCAAGATCGGACTGTGAATAGTGTTTTAGAAGTTTTCAGGTAAGAATGAATATTTTATCATACTTTGCAGAACAAGCAGTAAAATACTTTCCTATGTACTAAAAGTTTCGCTCGGAGCTGATGCTGGTAATTTATTTCTTCTGCTTTCAGCACGCTGAAAACTCTACAAAGTACAGAACACTTGCAGAATAATACGGAATTCCAGTTCGATTGTGGGAGCGGCGGAGAGATATTTATATTCGCCTCTTGTTCAGCCAGTCTCGGGCTGTTTGTCTTCAACTACTCTGACGAGCAGCTCGTGAGAGGAATTTATGTCCTCGTCTCTTTGCATGCATCTCGACACATATCCGTGCGCTTACGCAATCTCACTCAAGAAAATTGGAAAAGGCACACGTTTATGCTGGTAACTTTATCCCGCGGCTCACAATGGAGGTAAATAACAAGTCGAGAGATACTTTTGTGCTGGTGGTGTCCCACGGTTCATAAATATCTAAATAACGTAAAACGAACATATTTTGCCTTCAGTTTCTACTGTAGGAAGCATGCTTATCAGGCAACATAAAATGTTTAGCAGCCTTTTCGTCATCAAAACTTCTGTACCATACCCAGAAAATTAAGATCACAAAACGTTATATTGCCTCACTGTCTTCATGGGTAAAATGCACTTATGCAGAAGAGTAACCTTACTCCATTTCTATTCCACTTCCAGTTTGTGGAGTCCAGAGAAAGTGTTGCATGAAGCGAGAACGTGATAGCATCAGTGGCTGTATACATGTCGTTGTAATGTGTACATTTATTGTAGCTTCAAGTACCGGAAGTCCTTCATCAGTCCGCATCAGATAACTATCCACCCTGTTTGTCTAGAAGCTCCTGTCAAAGTAGCTACTCCACGTACGTTTGTTGAAACTGTATGACTCAAAGAAGTTTCCGAATAAATACTCACTTCGCCATTGTGTAGAGCAGAATTAATTAAGGTTCTGAGCCAATTCTTAGTTATTAAAATTAAAAAAAAAGAGAATCTTCTCTGCATATGTCAAAATATGACAGGCGGACAGATGTGACTGACAGTATTAAATTCTTGGGAAAACAACTTGATAACAAATTCAGTTATGAAGGAAATACCACTGAACTGCTGAAGCACCTAAACAAATCGTTATTTGGAATGTGGATGTTGTCAGACATAGGAGTAATAAAAATAGAAAAAGCAGCCTCACGTCACTTAAATTCACTTTATAAGGGCCTACGGGAACATTTTTTTGCGCTAGCTCATCAAGCCAGAAAAAGTTTTCTGAGTCAAAAAGTGTATAATACAAATTATTTGTGGTGTAAATTCAAGAACGTACTGTGGAAACCTTTTCAAGTAACTGTTCAGGAATAATTTCTTCAATAATGAAATTTTTGATTAATAATGTATCTGTTATTGAAGCCAACAGCTTTTTTCATGGAATCAATAAAAGAAATATTCTTAGTCTTTATAAAGGTTTAAAAGTTACTAATTTTGGTCCATAAAGACGTCCGTCATTAAAGAACACACATTTTCAACAACTTGCCAGCACCCACAGGAGGTTAGGGGGCTTAACTAATAATAAAGTTCAGTTTAAAAGAACCTTAATAATTTATTGGTGGCCAATTACTTCTACTCCACTGATGAATTTTTCTGTACAACCTATTCATGTTTACGTAATTAATAATACCAAATAACATTCTACGTCAGATTATACTTCTGCATATCTTCATTGCAGTAACGTAACCAGTGTAAATAAGTTTGGTAAAATGTTTTCTTTTTGATGATACGTGGCTACAGTACACTAAACAATAATCATATACACGTCACACGCATGTATTGAACATTTGGGGCCGTCCATAAATTGCATCACACAAATTTCGTGTTTCTTGGAGGCACCCCCTCTCCCCTTCATCCCCCACCCATTGTCACAGGTTGTCACATTTCTGTGATCCCCTCCCCCTGGTGTGACGTCATATATTTCGCAATTTTAAATTTAATAATTATTGAATTAAAACAGCACTTCTAAAATTATTTATATATTTCTTTATAGAATCTATTTTCTTCAAAACAACAATAAAAACATTTTTAGAAAATGTACAAAATACAAAAATAAATTGAACGATACCGTACTTTGAACAAATTTCTTTACGTTATTGATTACTAGTATAGCAGGCACTTCGTTATCGATTTGGGTAATATTAGAAACATTCGATGTGTCCACATCTTCTTCATCCAACGAAATATCATCACCATCGTTTACCAATCAAAGAATTTCCCTGGCACATCTAGCTGCATTTCTTTGAGGATGAATCTTTGTGATTGTAAAAAAATGTTGGCTCTCATGTGACTGCAAGTGTTGTTTGTTGACTTTGTATTATAAAAAATATAGGCCAAAGATGACACACGATCGTTTAAATAAGTTTGCCTCGACACTGGGGCAACAGTCATCGTACGGAACTTGCTTCAAATGTGATGACGCTCGGACATCCAAAGGTAGCTGTTTAGCAGCTAACCGAATTTACCTTTCGAATCATTATTTCCTATGGGTACATTTCGTCTGAAGTCCGTTTAATCAAAACGGGTGGTGGTAAAAACACTTTTCGCGATTTCCGCCATAGGCTATGTCGGCGCACACCGCAGTAAACGACAACCTCGCATTTTACAATTTGTAAAAAAATAAATTATTGTGTTTCACGAACAGTCTGGTGTCTGTTGGCACAATGTATTCAACAAACGCACTGAAATCATCAGTGAACAGTTCGCTCCAAATATTAGCCAACAGTAAGCCTGCATTCCCAAAATTCTGTTTTTCTAGCTGCAGGTTCAATAGTTCGATTGCAGGAATCAAGTAGTGAATCGAAATTGTCGTGTTTCATTACAGTGCTATCAAGTTCGAAATAAGAGGCGCCTTTCGTCGTTCCATTTAGTTAATGCACTTCTTCCTGGAAAATTTATGGCTACGTAAATAGCATCCATGTCAAAACCTTTAAAATGTTGAAGAGCTAAAACTATAACTGGCTTGTATCGTTTATTTACGGCGGTATCAGGATCTCGAATAAAAATAAGCACCCGTTTTACAAATATTCCTCGATTTCTCGCTAACTTTTCCAAAGCAGGTAGTTCAGGAAGTCTATGTACGTCTGTGGCATGAGTCTCTCTGTTATAGGAAGAATGTTTTCCTGTGCAGATCGCTACGAATGTAGGTCCATATTGTCTTACAGCTTCAGGCTTCCTTTCACCATCTTCCTTTGTTACAATACGTGCATAAAAAGAGGGAATAAGTTTGTATTTTTCAGCGACCACGAAATCATGATCTGGTAATTTTATACAGTAGTGAAGGTGGAATAACATGGTAGTTGAGCATTTGCTGCTGCAACACCTAATAGCGCAAGTGCTTTGTCATCCATCGATAAAAAGAATACTTGACCAGGGCCCAAAATTGAAAGTAAGGCTTCAAGGTTTCTTATCGTAGCTGTATAGAATTTACCATCTGTGTGCTTTACATGTAACGTAGAGTCTGGTCTGAACAGTATGACAAGATCAGTTACCACGCGATTTTATCCTTCCTCTGTATTGACTCATCTGGGAAGGAGTTTTAAGTAGAACCCTGACCGACTGATAGTGTAGCTTTCTTTACGTAGTTCTGCTTGTTAGTCATCCGATGTTTTGCAGTAGCTTATAATTTTAGTGCGATGTCTATTATCAGCTGCGCCACCAAAAACTGCATTCTTCTTTATGACTTCAAGTAAACCATACTGATTTTCCTCCACTATAAGCTAACCAACAGTATTTCGAATTTTAAGAGCTGCTGCTAAGTCGGAATTAGTTTCATAAATCTTGAGAATTTTTTGTTTTCTAGAATTACGATTATTTTTGTCGTTTCGCTGTGCTGACCTTTCTCTGAAGTATGTTGTTTCCCTTGTTGACTGTGTTTCATTGATGCTGTCAATTTTTTTTTTTGTTACTTTCTCGCTCGGCATTGTGTGCTAACACAAAGCTAATGTGCTCAGATTCTACTACTACAATTTTATTCGGAGAAATGTACCCACTAGGCGTTAATTTAGATACTCTTTGAAGTCACTGGCTTGCACTTGATTGTATGTTAATGTCTTTAGTGTTTTCTGATACTTCCTGTTTGGTTTCTTCCTGCTGTTAAAAATAAACATGTAAAATGATGAATAAGGGCATTTCACCCACTATGTACACTAAATTACCCTGAAGAATGCATCTATGCAATAGTGGAAACCGCATTGTCATTGATCACGTACCTTTCAAGATTCTCTCAAATAGAACAGACAGAAAGATGCGGCTGCCGACTTTGTTTTATAATAAGTAGTAAATAACAACTGAACATTACTGAGTTGTTCCGTTTTTCAACTTGCCATGGAACACTAAATATATTTTTAGCGGGAGAAAGCGAAATATAAAGTTAATATGAAACTCAAACTTACTTTTAGGCTCAAGGTATCTAGTTGTTTTGACGACGAAGGAATTTTTGGAAAAAAAAATCTATAAATTTCGCTCTACTTTTCGTCAATTTTATTTGCATTACTTTGATTTTCGTATCCACTTCACCGACATCATTGTCATTATTTTTCGAATTTCGTCGAAAGGTATTAACTTCGTCTTGTGCATTTTGTTTATTTTTACCAGCCTAGTTTGCATGTGCATGTCGTAATTATCGTTTGCGGTAAAGAATAGCTAAATCAGTTTTTTTCTTAGATTTGTTAGGTAAAATGAAAATCACAAAAAACAGAAGTAAGGAAAGCTCTTCCATCATTGAGCGACAGTCAAGTACCGAGAATGTATTCTTTCCACCTATCTGCTCTCTGCTCTGCATTTAACAGTGGAATTCCCGTTGCACTCTTAATGTTACCACCGTTGCTTTTAATGTCACCAAAGGTTGTTTTGATTTTCCTGTAGGCTGAGTCTGTCCTTCCGACAATCATATCTTTTTCGATGTCTTCACATTTTTCCTGCAGTCATTTCGTCTTAGCTTCCCTGCACTTCCTATTTATTACATTCCTCAGCGACTTGTATTTCTGTATTCCTGATTTTCCCGGAACATGTTTGTACTTCCTCCTTTCATCAATCAACTGAAGTATTTCTTCTGTTACCCATGGTTTCTTCGCAGCTACCTTCTTTGTACCTATGTTTTCCTTCCCAACTTCTGTGATGGCCCTTTTTAGAGATGTCCATTCCTCTTCAACTGTACTGCCTATGCGCTATTCCTTATTGCTGTATCTGTAGCGTTAGAGAACTTCAACCGTATATCGTCATTCCTTAGTACTTCCGTATCCCACTTCTTTGCGTATTGATTCTTCCTGACTAATGTCTTGAACTTCAGCCTACTCTTCATCACTACTATATTGTGATCTGAGTCTATATCTGCTCCTGGCTACGACTTACAATCCAGTATCTGATTTCGGAATCTCTGTCTGACCATGATGTAATCTAATTGAAATCGTCCCGTATCAACCGGCCTTTTCCAAGTATACTTCCTCCTCTTGTGATTCTTGATCAGGGTATTCGCAACGAAAGGATAACGTTCTACGAGTCGGGGCGTGGAATGTCAGGTAGAGTAGAGTAAATGATATGAACATCTAAACACAGAAGAAATCCAAGCGACGATGGTTTTTCTCAAGTATCAAAGGCGGTATTGGCCTTTCGGCGAATGCCAAAGGCAGCCGACGCGCGACACTGCAGCTGCAGCGAGCGTGGACTCGCCAATTCAGAAAAAAGTGATTAAAATAAATTGACAGATTATTTAATAACATTGATAGAACTGTAAATATTTTAAAATTTTTCGTTAGGGTTGAGTTTAGTTTTTAATGCTTTAGAGTTCTGTGTGTAACGCCATGAAGCTTGTGATTGACTCCTCCTCCTCCCCCCCTCCCCCCCGCGCCCCCTGGCCACTCTTGTCACGCGATGTCACACTTTGTTGACCCCTCCCTCCCCTTTAACGTGTCACGTAATTTGTGGATCACCCCTTTCCATGTTTTGTGACAAGTTTGTTACTATTACTTAAATGAAAACATGTATAAGATGAACTTATTGCACAGCTATGAGGATTGTTTCACTTTCTCCCGAAGACACATAGTGTCGATAACTATTGTGTACTCTTGTTTTGTGACACGTTTAACGTCACTGAGAACCTCCTCGGTGTAGGTTTATGCTACTAAAAGCATATCTAATCCAATCTTATCAAATATTTAGTTGACATAGGCCAGACAGCTCCCTCTCTCAATACAATCGGTTTCCAGGTCACAGGTCTGTCATACGTCGAAATTTCCAGGAATTCATACAGGACGTGAATCTACAACAGTTACGTGTTGTTGGAATTAGACGGCAGAAGAAATATTATACACGGCGACGAGCGGATACTGGAACACGAAATGTGATGATAGCACGTGATGGCGGCAGTCTATACAGCATGGCCGCTTTCAGGCGGCGACATAACGCTGCAGTGGACGTGAACCTGTTTGTGTCGACGGCTGACTCCCTCTTGTACTGTATATATTGCTGGGACACACTACAGCATCTGCCTCCATTGTCTCAGACTGCAACATCACATACACTCTGCACGGAGGCTTATGAGGTGAGTTGTCCTTCAGTCTGCCTTGCAAAGACAGTGACGTATTGGACACTGCCATGGCGTTCGTAATTTGGTAGCCAACACTGCATCTTGTGAGAGAGAACGCCTGCGTGGTCACTTAACTAACACTAACTTATGTGTAGGGGATGCACACAAAGAGTTGATGCCTAGCGTTGAGTCGGCAAACGCTTCTGCGGTTTACTACACGCAAGTGGAGCAGGCACTGCAGGGGTAAGAATGCGCCGATGTAAAAAAAAAAAAAAAGGATCAAAGTTTATAAACACCTCATGCTGGAAAAAGCCACGTTAGGCTTGGATCTAAAGCACGCCTTTCTCTGCACCGCCAGGGCAAAGAAGCCAACGGCCCCCAGACGCTCGGTCCTGCTCTGCTCTCGAACCATCAAAGCGCGCCAACTCCTTGCGAATCGACGTCCAGTACTACAGACGTTTGTGTGACCGCCACAGAACTGGGCAGTGCTCTGTCCAGAACAACTTTAGGTTGTACAAGAGTCAGGAAAATTGCATAGTGTCCTATACTGGCTCAACTCGTAAAGGAGCGGCCGAGGAGGCAGATTTTTACAAGCAGTAATTCGTGGTGATACAACGTAAGTGAAATGTGGGATAGTATCGTTGCACAAAATAACTGACTGGTAGTTCACTGTCTTCGGCTTAGGCAGCAAAATGGCTTGCGTGAATTAATCGCAGGGATAGGTTAATTAAGTTTGATTTATGGTCGGGTGTGTCTAATTGTTTGACTGGTGCCATTCGACTCATGATGGCGGAAAAGTAAATTCACGATTCAAAGCTTGCGCTTGTCTTGTACTACGTCTTGGCCCGTGCTTCGCAACGGAAGTTTGACCTTTGTGTACCATAGTTTTTTGTGGTTCCGTTCGTCAATCGGTAAAAACGGAAACTTTATAGCAAAGCTTTGTCAATGAATCCGTTTTTCCTAGCCAAGAACTGTGATATAAACAACACCTATCGAAAGAGGCAAAGAAATTTCGTTAATATTTTAATGCTCAAAGCGAAATCAGTAAATCCATATATCCTAGCCGATTAAGTTCAATGTTTCTTAGTTTGTATTCGTAAAGACCAGACTGCGGCACTTAATTCTGTCAGTGAAGTAAACTTTCGATAATACTTCGGTCACTGAGGTAAAAAAAGTAACGGCACTATCTATTAGTCCTTTGACGTTTTACCTATCTAAGCCACTACGCTGTCACAGACATAAACATCCGAACTACTATGGCGAACAGACTCCTAAAGCTGTAAAACACAGTATCTTTCTTCCATTATCTGATTTTGATGAAATATAGCATATGCTAAACCTTGAGCTATATTCACGTTATTTGCGAAAACTCCATGGAAATTCGTCTAGTAGTTTTGGAGTTTTTAAGTTTTATTATTAGTATGGTTTATGAGTTGTACCATGTCAGAAAATGCTACATTCAGACAGAATCTGACCCATTAGAGCTGCCAAATGTTAACGTTTTTCGTTTTCAGGAACAATGTTCCAGCTCAGACCGAATCGTCATAGAGGAGAAAAAGCGACGGATGCTACGACGAAGCGCGCAATGCGGAGTAGCTCGATGTGCAACGAACGACAAAAGCACAAAGACTCTATGCAGCGTCTATGACAAAAAATGTGTAGCACTCGGTTTCTGTTCGTTTAGGAGCGGACTTTTTTTTACCTAAATGATGTCACTCTCACTTAAAAGTAAATCTCTATAATCGTTACTGATAACTGGTCAGAATTCCATTAACTGCTAGCCTGAAACATAGGTGCCGGTTTAAAATCACTAACGCAATTACAAGTGACTTAAGTTTGTACAAATCAAATTTATTGTCCAATGAATGTACGTTATTTTTCTCTGGTGAAAAAAATTTGTAAATCTGTGGTAAAATGTTATGGGGCGATCTGTTTAGGTCATCTGTCCCTAAGCTTACACACTACTTAACCTTAGTTAAACTAATTTAAGCTATGGACAACACACACAACCATGCGCGAGGTAGGACTCAAACCTCCGGCGGGGGGAGCCGTGCGGAACGTGAAAAGACGCCTCAGACAGCGCGGCTACCCCGCGCGGCTTTCTCTGGTGACCAACACAAGTTACTGAGCGGTAAAGAATGATATGATTCGATCCCCCAATGGCGGGCAACAACGGTAACACTTAAATAATTGGACGGAAGTCGATAGATGTGATGTACACGTTTAGAAAAACAAATGATTACAATTTCAGCAAAAATAGATGATTTATTCAACAGAAAGACCGTCACAAATTGAGCAAGTCAGTAACACGTTGGTCCACCTCTGGCCTTTACGCAAGCAGTTATTCGGCTTCGTATATCTTGGTAGAGTTGTTGGATATCGTCTTGAGGTATATCGTGCCGAAATCTGTCCAATCGCGAGTTAGATCGTCAAAATACCGAGCTGGTTGTAGGACGCTGCGCATAATACTCCAAATGTTCTCAATTGGGGAAAGATCCGACGAACTTGTTCGCAAAGGTATGGTTTGGCAAGCACGAAGACAAGCAGTAGAAACTCTGTGTGCCGGTGACCTTTATCTTGCTGAAAAAACGCAAGCCAAGGATGGTATGCCAAGACGTGAAACAAAACGGGGCGTCGAATATCGTCGACATCCCACAGTGCTGTAAGGGTGTCGCGGATGATAACCAAAGAAGTCCTGCTTGTAAGTGGAATGGCAACCCAGAACATAATTCCTAGTTGTCGGCCGTATGGCGGCCGACAGTCTGGTTGGTAACCCTGAGTGAGATAATGTCAAATTCTGTCCACATCCAGAAACTCTTATCAATCAATGCCAAGCGGAATAACAGCTTACATAAGGGCCAGAGGTGGGACAACACGTTACTGGCTCCCTCAATCCGTGCTACCCTCAGGAAACTGAAGATACGACCTCAGCGTGTTCGTCGCCACGAAAATGTAAACGAACTTTTCTTCCTCCTCGACAACGCAAAAACTCACACAAGTCTACGCACCCGACAGTAGCTCACGGAACTTCATTGGGGTGTTCTTTCTCATCCACCCCCCCTGGAAATCGCAACTTCCGACTTCTATCTGTTTGGCCCAATGAAGGACGCAATCTACTGGAAGTAGTAGGTGGATGACGGAGTTTATTAATGCAGCAAGACTCTGAAGTTGACTAGTAGAGTTTGATGAAGTTTGGTTTGTGTGGTGCTCAACTACGCGGTCATCAGCGCCCGTACAAAGTCCCAATTTTTTCACAGTCCTATTTCTGTTATAGTCCAATCTAGCCACTATCATGAATGATGAGAATGATGATGAAATGATGATGACAACACAAACACCCAGTCCCCGGGCATAGAAAATCCCCAACCCGACCGGGAATCGATCCCGGGACCCGTGATTCAGAGGTAGGAACGCTAGCCACTAGCTCACGAACTGAGACTTAATTAGTAGAGTGGTACCATGCGGGCATACAAGCCCTCCAGTAAGATGGTGCAAGGCCGTCTTATTGAAAGCTTATGTTGAAAAATAGGATTTTGCAGCCAAAAGTGTGGGGAATAATGTGGTGTACTGCAGTCTTGAATAAAATCAACATGCTTTCAGAAAAAGAATGTGCTGCATCATTTTAGTGTACACGCGCCTTGCATTTTGATGCAGAGCATATCGAAGAAAGGCGAACGTGATTAAGGGAATAAGAAATGAGATTAGTGATTAACTTAACATCAAAACTGTGCACCACGATCTACACGAAGTGAAGGAATATTGTTACTTTGGATGCAACGTAACACATGACCGACTCAGCAAGGAGGACTTAAGAGACATAATCGGTCGAAAGAAATCTAAAATCATACACCGGCCTTAACTTTAGGAAGATAATTTACGTCTGGAGCAAAGTACTGTACGGTGGCGAATCATGTCCTGTGCGAAAACCGGAAAAGTAGAAAATCGATGCGTTAGAGATGGGATGGTATAAAGCGATGCTGTAATCAGGCGGTCTGATAAGAACTGAGGAGGTTCTTCACAGAACCGGCGAGGAGAGAAAAATGTCGGCAACATTGGCAAGAAGATGGACAGGATAACATGTGTTAAGACATCAAGGGATAATTTCCATGGCACTTTCGGGAGCCTTGCAATAAGAAAACTAAATGAGGAAATATGTATTTCCACAAATAATTGATGACGTTTCCTAGTAAGTACAGTTCTGAGATGAAGAGGATGGCACAGGAGGAGAACTCGTAGCTGGCCGCGTCAAACACTTCAGAAGACTGATTACATAGAGAAATGAAAGCAACAGCTGTGATAACGTATACTCAAGTCGATAAGTGCACATAAGATTAAGAAAAACATTATAACGTTTGCAGACGTTTGGCGGTAATTACGAGAAGTATTGAATTTTTTCTTAGTTTCCCTCTCCAAATCATTTCATTTAAATGCGTGGTGGATCGTTTATGTGCATTAATAGAGTAAACTTCTGCTATCAGCTATATTTTCATATCGGAGTTAGAAGTAGTGAGTTAAGCCCACGGTAACTGAAGTTTGGTTGATCGGTAGGGACATTCATGGGCTCTGCGAGCAGGGCGTTGGAAGACTGATAGACGTGATGCATATTTACAGAGAAACAAATGATTACAACTTCAGAAAAATTGGATGATTTATTCAAGAGGAAAAGCGGCACTTCAGAGTTGATCGTTGCAGCATGATAGGGGATATCAAACAGAATAACCAGACTCCCAGAAGACTGCAAGCATGATATTACCGTTTGACGGTGCAGCTTACTGCGATAGTGACAAATGCTTCGTCCAACGACTAACCGTGCTTTTGTTCACTTCTGTGTCTGCGTAGATATAGTGCAGGCACCTACGAATATCCACGATGCTCTGGTTTCCCGCCAAAAGAAAATCAATGACAGATTTCTGCTTGGAACGTACTTCCGTTACAAAGACACCATCTGGAAAGCTCCGCCACCTATCGCAGTTTCATTAAACTGTAGGGGCTGAAGCGCGAATATTCCATAATGTTCCACAACATATTCCGCATATATTAAACCGAAATTGGCCGAGAAAAAATGTATTGCATTACTTATTAAACGGGCTCTCTTAATGTGGTATCATTAGACTGTTCATTCCATTTAACAGTTCAGGCAGTTATTTCTCACCTTCACTGATGTTTGCAATATCATCCATGTCGATATTCCTTCGTGCTGAATTTTATTCCTTCTCCTTACACTTTCTTTTATTTCCGTGTTTTCTTCTTCCATGTGCAGATTGAACGGAAAGGTGATAGATTGAATTCATGTCTTAGCTCCCCTTTCTAATCTGAGCACTTCGTTCGCGATCTTCTATTCTGTTTCCCTAGCTTACACCTATTTTCTTTTGATTTATAGCATCTTCCACCACGTTTCATTATGGGGCGATTTTTCTAGAGTGACAAATCTTAGGAACTTGTCTAATTTTCGTAAGTCTTGCTTCCATTATCAACGTAAGAAGTGCCCCTCTGGTGCTTTTGCCTATCCAAATCAAAACTGATAATCGTATAAGTGAATAATCTTTTGGATGCCACTTAACCCCAACCATTCTAGAAATTCCGAAGTAACGTTATTTATGCCTTCCGCCAATTACTGTGGAACAGGAACTTCCGTTATTCTGTAGCAGATATTCTGTTTATGCTCAAAAATCGAAAAAAGAATATGGGGTAGAATGTATTTAACAACAACGTTTATGACAAAAATGTCTCTATCTGAGTACAGATTTTATTTCAGAAGTGCACAATAGCTACCTTTGGTGTGTTGTGTGGGGTGCATCGCGTGTATTTTCGAGTTCCAGACACGAATGGCGCGCGAGAAAAAAGAGACTCTCGGGAAATTGCTGACGTTACTGTCCGGACTGTTTCTTGAGCTCGTACACAATATGTTGATTCATTCTCGTTGGATGGGACAGTCTCGAAAGACAATAAACACAGCTCACTTGCTTTCCAGATAGATGAGTATTTCTCTGTGCTCACGCTCTGACCAGCCGCACACGTGACGAAGTGTGCAGTTCTTTACTGAATCTCCTCTAACAACTTATTTAGAAACCGTGACAGTACGGGCTGTGCAATAGTTAATACCTACATCACAGTTCCCGTTCTAATTGCCTGTTGGTCACAAAATGAAGCACTTGTCGCTGCATCTCCGCCAGCATCCAGTGTATTAGATGGTAGTAGAGTCATTATACCAGTCAGCGTTTGAAGTCAAAGATGGTTAATTCTGTGGCCAATAGGCAACTGAAATGGAAGCTGCCCTGAAACATCGACCGTACTGCCGCAGTAAGAACAGAAATTCGTGTTCGGTACAACCTGCAACATTACTATCACACAATGCGATAAATTAAAGTGCCTACTATTTTGTTATGGAGGAGCCAGTACCCAATATCACGCTACGAAGATAAATACACTAATTCACAAAATGAAGTGCCCAGAAGGTGAGGAAGAAACGAAATGAATCTTCACGCACGGGTTGACAGGGTATGCGGTGATATTCCGATGATCACAAAATTTTGGCAGTAGGAGCACACTGATCAGTATAACGTTTTACTTTCTCTTGCGTGGATACATCCACTAATTCGGTTCGACAGGGTGTCGTAAGGCCGTTGTACCCTCTTCTGAGGCAAGCTGGACGGCAACTGTTGTAACTGATCCTTGTTCTCCTGGATACTTGAAATGGGGAAGAATTGACGTCCGAGCTGGTCCCACACATTCTTTATGGGGTCAAATCTAGACATCTTGTTGGCCACTGGAATCACCAGCACGCAGAAAGTTCATAGAGAAAGGTGCCATGTATGGTCCAGCATTGTAGTGTTGAAAAATGTCACCGCGATAATGTCACTTATGCACTCAGGATATCCGCAATTTGCCGATGTGCTGTCAGATTTCCGTCGTCACTAACATCGGTGACGCAACGTCATACCTGACGGAATCGAGCGCCAAGGCACCAGGTATAACGCAGCTTGTCTCCCCAGATCATTAGGAGAGTTCGACTTCTCCATTTCGCCAACATTGGTCATCCGGGGCAGAGCAGAACCGCAAGTCATCGCTGAATGGAAAACGGTGCTATTCATCAGCAGTCCATGTTTCCTGGTGACGGCAGCACTCCTTACGAAACCGTTTGTGTTGTGGTGTTCGCAGTTGCCCACGTATGGAACGGTAATACCATAACGAAGCTACTGCTAGTCTCCGGGCAGCGGTGCGGTGTGACACCGAATGTTGCATGGAGTCCATAACCTGCTTGCAGACGCCGGCCGCAGACGTGAAAGCGTTATGACTTGCTTGGTACACAGTACGATGGTCCTGCCTTGTGCTGACCTTGTAAGTAGGCTGTTTAGGTTTTCATGTTGGTAACGCCACGTAGCGCTCTGTATGAAAATCACTGACTGTGCTGTGTGCAGTCTGTGGCTAGTTGGCATTGTTGGAATATTCGCTATTGTAGTGTTGCGCAGTTGGATGTGAACAGCGCGTAGCGTTGGGAAGTTTGAGGTGAGCTGCCAGCAGTGGTGGATGTGGGGAAAGAGATGCCAGAGTTTTGAGCAGACGATCTGGACGTGCGTCCATCAGAAAAGGAAATTTGTGACTTTTGAACGCTATTAAGGTAACTACATTGTTTATTCTCTATCAAAATCTTTCATTTACTAACTATGCCTATCAGTAGTTAGTGCCTTCAGAAGTTAGAACCTTTAATTTAGCTGGCAGTATTGGCGCTCTCTGTATTGCAGTAGTTCGAGTAACGAAGATTTTTGTAAGTGATTCATGAAAGGTATAGGCTCTTGTTAGTCAGGGCTATTCTTTTGTAGGGACTATTGAAAGTCACATTGCGTTGCCCTAAAAATATTGTGTATCAGTTTAGTGATGATCAGAATAAGTAAGAAAAAAACAGTTTGAGTACATTGAGTTTTGCTCAGTTGTTTGAAAATCAAATAACTTAGAAGTTTGCCAGCACAGTCATTCTTAATTTTCAAAAGGGGATGTTTCACCTTGAGGACGAATACGCCTACCATCATGTTCCCATGCAGTACAACATCTGGCCACTGTCACATACGAATGCCCACCAAATCACGATACTGCGCGACCTGACCAGGCGGTCAAATGCAGAACCACAGTGGCGCCTCTTTCAGACTCGATCAGGTGCTGATAAGGCTGTCTCATATGCGTACACGGCATCTCCGTTCTTCACAGTGATCACTCAAAATATGGACGCTTATGTATCCTGTCAGCCCCGGTGACAACACTAATGTCCTATGGCGGCCGTGTTATCTGTCAGAGGCGAATGAAACTGTAGTCATTTACTTAAGCACCAATGGCGTGTACGTGTACGATGTTATACCGACAGCCAACTATGTATCCAGAATGAGATTTTCACTTTGCAGCGGAGTGTGCGCTGATATGAAACTTCCTGGCAGATTAAAACTGTGAGCCCGACCGAGACTCGAACTCGGGACCTTTGCCTTTCGCGGGCAAGTGCTCTACCACCTGAGCTACCGAAGCACGACTCACGCCCGCTACTCACAGCTTTACTTCTGCCAGTATCTCGTCCCCTACCTTCCAAACTTTACAGAAGCTCTCCTGCAGAAGTTTGGAAGGTAGGGGACGAGATACTGGCAGAAGTAAAGATGTGAGTACCGGGCGTGAGTCGTGCTTCGGTAGCTCAGGTGGTAGAGCACTTGCCCGCGAAAGGCAAAGGTCCCGAGTTCGAGTCTCGGTCGGGCACACAGTTTTAATCTGCCAGGAAGTTTCATATCAGCGCACACTCCGCTGCAGAGTGAAAATCTCATTCTGGAAACATCCCCCAGGCTGTGGCTATGCCATGTCTCCGCTATATCCTTTCTTTCAGGAGTGCTAGTTCTGCAAGTTTCGCAGGAGAGCTTCTGTAAAGTTTGGAAGGTAGGGGACGAGATACTGGCAGAAGTACAGCTGTGAGTACCGGGCGTGAGTCGTGCTTCGGTAGCTCAGGTGGTAGAGCACTTGCCCGCCACACAAAGGTCCCGAGTTCGAGTCTCGGTCGGGCACACAGTTTTAATCTGCCAGGAAGTTTCATAGCCAACTATGTATTCTGGATCTTCATTTTTTTTGTCAGGCTGTGTATGTAAGTTCCTCATGCCCCATCTCAAGACTAACCTCAAAAGGTTCTAAGACTGTTTTAAGAAGACAAATGAATATTTCAAAAAGTGGCTGCTCTGAATTCTCTATCTGTACTGAATATTTGATAAGTTCAAACCAGCGCGGATCAATGGCGAAAGCGAGTTTCTGTTACGGACGTTTCGAGAAATAATACCGCGGCGCTTTTCTACTGACAAATAATGACCATATCACACGATCACTATCACGTAATGCAGAACTGTTTATTTTACAAAAGAAGAAAAATAAATTCTTGATGTAGAAACATTAACATGTAGAATGATACGTCTTTCTGCGATCGGACGCGAATCTGAGAAACAGGCTGGGATGAAGGCCGCTACTACCAAAGAATTAATAGTCAACAGAATACAGGAATCAGGATTGAAACTGAACGAGAGATAAATGTTCTCTCAAGAAGAATCTCATTTCACAGCGACGAACAGTGGTTTAACGACGGACGCCTGAAGCTGTCTGTTGACACCACGCTGCAACGAAATTGATTCTCATGTTCTGCAGTTCTTTGATGGAAGCAGAAATCTAGCCTGCCACTTATTACAACCTCTGTGACTGTAATTGGAATACTGCTAGCTAACATTCCAGAATCAGCTTTCTTTCCTTCAGTCAACAAAATACGATGCGGAATTTCCTTGCAATCTACTGACAATCCACAAAAGTGAACTCTACCAAAACCATAATTATCACGCAGTACTTCGTGTGCAACTAATGATCGTGTTTGGAAGAATTATTTTTCAACTGTAAAGAACCGCGGTGTTCAGTTCATCAATGTAGGGCACAGAAACGAGCTGAAAATAGTTATTTAAAAAAACAGAAGAAACGTGTTCGAATATGAAGATCCCACAATGAACAAGATTTGCCTGTTAACATTTGTGGATAGCTGTTAAGTATTGTATAACTCGTAGAGTTTATGATACACAGAGGAAACTCAAGAGAAAATGTGCCAGTAAGACTAATTTAATGTAAAAGTCGGCCGTCGTAGAATCATATTATTTTAATTTTATTGTTGTTATAACTGCCATAAATTTTCAAATATAAAAGCATTTATGTTGATTTTTGAGGAAGGCTTTCTTTGTTTATCAGATTGATGACTTTAGGAATAAATTTGTCTCTGACTGCAAAAATGATCTTCAATTTGGCGAGAGGTTGAAGTGAAAAGTAATGCTTGCGAATTCAAAATGGCTCTGAGCACTATGGGACTTAACATCTATGGTCATCAGTCCCCTAGAACTTAGAACTACTTACACCTAACTAACCTAAGGACAGCACACAACACCCAGCCATCACGAGGCAGAGAAAATCCCTGATCCCGCCGGGAATCGAACCCGGGAACCCGGGAACCCGGTCGTGGGAAGTGAGAACGCTACCGCACGACCACGAGATGCGGGCTCTTGCGAATTTCACTATTGGTTGAGGTATTAGATGTCAAGCAAATAATTCGGTCGACTTTCGGCTTCGTTGACTAATTTACAACCTTCTGCAGCCAGAGGACTCAGAAATGTAGCATGTAATGTGGCACGTCGGTGCGTGAGAGAGCCTCAGAAAACCTTATTAACATTCTACACCTCTATTCCTGACGTCTACATATTTGCAGCCCTTTGCCGCTAGAACGCTCCGAACCGTACCGTATAACATGGCGGTACCCTAAAGTCACTATGTCGGTTCGTGAGAAACAGCGTGCTTAATGGAGTTCCGCACCCTTTCTTTAAGCATGACAACGCCAGGTCACACACGAACACAGCAGCATCTGCAGCAATCCTACATCCTTGTGTTAACTGTCACTGATCGTCCTCCATACAACCCTGAATTGGGCCCATACGATTATCATATGTTTCCGAAACTTGTACGACACCTCCGAGGACTTCCCTTGGTAGTGATGAAGCGGTGCAAGTACAGGTGAGGTTGTGGTTGCATCAACAATGCCAAACCTTCTACAGCGAAGATATTAAAAACTGATCTTTCGTTCGGGGAAGTGTGTTCGGTCGTTGCTAGGATGAATACATTGGCAAATAAATATGTAGACACGAAGAATAAAGATGTAGAACGTTAATAACGTTTGTTTTATTTAAAAAGTTAACGAAGTTTCACTTAAAACATTCGGACCATCACTTTTCAGCATGCCCTTGTACTAAGTACCTTCTACTATACGTTGCACTGTACAGTGGCCTGCGGGGTAAATATGGACATGTAGTAGTTCACAGCTCGACTTTTATTGGGGGACACTTTAAAGATTTTGTATCCCAATCTAGCCTCTAAAATTGATGTCACCATTTCTATAAATTTTTGACTAATTAAAACCAACATCTTCCACCAAGTTTTCAATGTCTTCAATACTCTAAGTCTTGCCTATTCGGTTATCAGTTTTTCCACGCTCAAAGTACCTTTATAGACTTTTTGCTTTATCCTGAGGTACCAATAATCCTCAGTAGTTGGCGCTGATTGTTTGCAGATATCTGTCGAATATCATGTTGTACCCCGGTACAATGGGACATTCCCTCTGCCATGTCTTTCACAGTGATTTAAGGTTGTTTAGGTTCGCTCGGACCGATGTGTCACCATCTCGTAGTCCGTAGAAAGTCCGCCGACCCCGGTTCACAGATTCAGTCTGTCAGATTCAGTCTGTACATCGGTAGACCTAATTACTTCATGTAGAGTTCAGTCTACCATTCCGATGTACTTTCCATGTGTTGTCACAATTTCCATACTCCCCCATTAGGATTTCAGTGAGCTCCCCGTTGCAAGTATGATCAGAGGACGCTGCTTTCTGGGAGGGAAGAGGGCCCTGTAACTTTTGTCCCGTATATCCGCATAGACGTGTAACTGAAGAACTTCTGGTGCCTGGTGACGATAAGTCATCAAGTTCAATAAGTGGTGCAACACATTTGTTTCTGAAAGCAGGTTGATTTAATTCAAGGTTCCAATACATCATCTTATTCTCCATTCTCTTGGCTAAAAGTCCCATTTGTCAATCTCCGCTGAATGCGACGGCCTTATGCCACATTACTGGGAGGGCCTCTATGCTCTCATGGTTCCATGCTACTGGTCGATGTCGCAGCCAACGACTTGCTGCATCAATAACTTCCCCATCATCCATGTAGAGCTTCCCGTGGAGTGCATGTTTCATTGGGCCAAACAGATAGCAGTCGGAAGATGCAAGATCCGAACTATAGGGCGATTGAGGAAGGACAGTTCAATGAACTTTTTATCTCCTCACGGTTGCGCAGATTGTGTAAGGCCTTGCGTTGTCAAGGAGAAGTTCGTTAGCATTTTTGTGGCGACAAATACGCTGAAGTCGTTTCTTCGATTTCCTGAGCGTAACACAACACACATCAGATTTGATCGTTGCGCCATAAGGGAGTTCGTCAAACAGAATAACCCCTTCAGACGCCCAGATTGTCGCATCATTTTACCGTCTGAGGTTGCGGCTTTTAACTCTTTCTTCGGAGGAGAGGTGGTGTGGCGCGACTTCATGGATTGCCATTTTCTTTTCTGTTCGAAGTGATGAACGAGTGTTTCATCGCCTGTGACGATGTCCAACAAGAAAGTGTCACCATCAGTCTCGAAACGAGCAAGCAGTTCCGCACAGATGGTGCTTCGTTGCTTTTTATGTTCTGTTAGTGGGTTTGCGTGGAATCCAGCGAGTACACACCTGTGAGTACCCCTGCTGGGGTACGAACGTGTCAGCACTACCAACAGAGATGACGAATTAAGTAGCGAAGCGTTTGGTTGCGATCACCTCGAATGAGTGCGTCCGTACGTTCCAACGTTGCAAGAGTCACAGCTGCGCGCAGCTGGCCGGCACGCAGGACTTCGCACAACACCTCAAATTACTTTTCTTCACTGAAAAGTCTCCGTAGACAATCTGCAAGCGTCCATGTATATCTGCGATGCTATGGTTTTCCGCCAAATGAAACTCAGCAACAGCTCTCTGTTTGTGAAGCACCTTCGTTACAGGCGCCATTTTTAAGGATACGCGTAGCGCCGCCGCCTGTGGGAACTTCTTGAAAGTATAGAGGCTGAAACGGAAATATTCAGAAATGTTCCACAACAAATTCCTAATTTTTTTGAACCGAAATTGGCCGAGAAAAATGTCTTGCATTATTTATTGAACGCTCCCCATATTGGGCGTATGAGGAGCTGCACTAGCATTGTACCCCATTCTTTTTAACTTCCTTCGCGTAGACATTTGCTAGGTTGACTGCTGGTAGCACTTTGGAAGTAATGAGTGATTCCTTTTGTTCATTTCGTTTGATTTTTTACAACCACCCTCTGCAATGGTCGACGGAACGCAATGGCCGACGGGACATGTCCGTCAGTATACGGGGTCTGCCAGGTCTTGGTTTAGTTGAGGTTGTAACTTTGCTTTTCCACTTTATAATCACGTCATCGACAGTCGACTTGGCACTTTTAGAAGGGCTGAAATGTTCCTGCTGGATCTGTTACTCAGACGACATCCAATGTCTAATCCAGGAAGGATGTCAGTGAGATCTCCCGACCGATCCGCTTTACTGTCACTGTTTTTCTACTGACAATACATACTCCCAGCCTCATTTTATGCTTGTTAGTACGTAGCTCTCACACAGGAGTGTCCGGATACCAATGTCAACAGGGTGAGAAGGGAGGATCCTGTAAAATCTGAGTGGGGGAAGGCAAAATGAAAAACTTTGATTTAAATGATAATTAAATGGAATCCCTAGCTGATATACTTCATTGGGGACATGTTGAAAATGTATGCCCCGACCGGGACTCGAACCCGGAATCTCCTGATTATATGGTGGACACTCTATACATCTGAGCCACCGAGGGCACAGACAATATTGCGCCTGCAGGGATTATCCCTTGCACGCTCCCCGTGAGACGCACATTCCCAACGTGTCCACACCACTACATTCGTAGTGCGCCTAATAGGAGATCCCGGGTTCGAGTCCCAGTCAGGGCACACATTTTCAACATGTCCCCAATGAGGTATATCAAAGCCTGGTTGCAGCTAGGGAGTCCATTTAATTATCATTTCATTCTAGCAAAGCTGCATGGTCATCTAATGTAACTGTTCTTTCGGGAACAGATACTACCGTCATATATAGTTAAACTTTGATTTTTCAGAAGGGATCCTGGAAAATGTAGTTACTTGTAAAGGAAAACGCACATAACACGCTAGTGCGATTAATTGAGGCACTGATAACCATAAGGGCCCAAAACACAGAAACACAGTTTTGAGAAAAATCAAGCTATGTAAAATCAGATTTGTTGGAAGACTTCTAGTCCATAAATTTGACTTGAATTTTTAACCAACTCTCAACATCCTATATTTCTTATAAAAATCTCGTACTCATTTCATATTATGAAATTTTAGCTTATATTTAGGATTATTATTATTAATTTCGTACACATGCTAGTGCCAACTGTGTCTTTTTGACTGTTGTGTGGTTTGGAATTAATGTGAAAGTAGAACCAGAACATAAAGAACAGATACTAAATGCTCCACTCACACAATTACGACCTATCTCTAACACTTCATGGTCCTCGTTATCATCATTTTCGTAAAGTACATTTTCTGGCTTGAGGTTCAGATGAAACTGTCTGTTCACTTTAGGGGTGGAATATAGTAGATTTGTTAAACTTAGTATTTTAAGTTTGGTCTAGTCGTTTTGTTATGTTTTCGTATTTCAAAGTTGCAGAGAATCTACAAACTGTGGGGAAACGACAAACTGTACTCTCCCTCGATATGACTTGAGCTAATGGTGGGCTCCCACGACTCAGTTAAATAATATGTTACTTCAGACAACAGTTTATGGCAATCTGTTGAAAATTTCACCTTTCTAAAATGTCTTAAATGTACATTATTATCACGAACATCAACTTTTCGTCTGGTTGTGGCTTCGGTAACACTCTTAAAGGTTCTGAAATCCTCAGCGTTCGTTTTAAGGACTGGAATGCTGAAACCAATGAACGTGAGGCTATGATGGGGCATTCCTCCAAGAGCTTCCAGCTTTAATGAAGAACTGAGTACCAGTGTAGATAGCACACGTTCCTGCAGATATGAAACTTTGTGCTTTGGGCCCTTATGGAAGTGAATACATCAGAAATCTGTGAAACTGCTTTTCAGAAATGTTTATATGTAGAGTGCAGGGGTAGAGCAATCATGCAGCTGGTTCACGATAAGATCAACAGATATCAGGAACATGTATACATACTACAGTCTCGAAATCGACGGCAGTGTGCTTTAGGTTCTTATGATTCTCAGGGCCTCACTTATATGATTCTACTGATTAGAGTCCTTGTCGTGTAAGCATGATAACAGACTTCGAACGCAATGATGTCGTAATAAGTCGGTGCAACTAGTACGGAAGTATAATAGAAATATTCGGGGAACTATAGTCCTTGAATGCATGAGTGTTAGGATTAGCGTTAATGCGTGATGAGAGCGTCATAAGCCCCCGTTGAGATTTCTATAAATATATTTATTTATCAGCCTTGTTAAGTTTATTACGAAAACTCACTTTCATCCACTGTGAATGCAATTTTATAAAATATACCTATAGTTAGTTCACATTGGGGAAACGTTAAAGAAAAGGACATTAATTTCAATGCAGTAAGTTCCAGTTTCATTTTTAATGGATTTTATTATTTTGGCATTAAGTAAACTATAATAGCACTTATATAAACTAGAATTTTGGTGAGGTTCAGTGCAAATCAACGTGCGTAAAGCATTGAAATACAAAAGTACGAAATTGGCTACGTTGCACATTACATGGGCACAACAATAATTAAGCTCCACAGCATTTTATCCAGATAAAGTTTAGACTGTCTGTCACACAGGTCTACACATTACTGGAAACAATCTGCACAAACAGGCACACTATGTTAATTGCATAGTTGCTACAACATTATGAACAACACTGAGAAATTTTCCTTTCCGGTTCATGTGGACGGAAAAAGCATCTTGTTCTGGGAATTTTTCTTTGGTGGATGATATTCATTTCTTGGTCTATTTTGACATCGCATCGAACCAGTGCTTGTACGACATTTCTTTGCAAATTTGGTGTTTTGTCTCGGGACTCCATATGTGGACAAATAAGTTCTAGGACCAAGCCTTTCCACAAAATCCATCCTTTATGTGATTTTCCATTGTGATACTCTGGATGCTGATTTGTGATTAAACGGAAAGCATCCATAGCTGCAACATCCATATGTTAGCCCATAAGACAAACGGCCTTTTTTTGTCTGTCTTTTGCAAGCGTTTTATTCAAGAGAATCCACACCTGACTTTGTTTTCTTGTAAATAAAATCATTTCTGGTTTCTTCTTTCTGTGAGCCTTATCAACTGTGGCCCTTGATGCATGGAACTTAGTAGCACCACATTATTCTTCTTCTTCGGTACGTAACTCACAATTGTCAAACCACCGCTGGTTCCAAATGTTGAAAATGTAACCTCTCGTATCTCACATAGTCTTATTTCAGTCGGAACTCGTGGTTCGTTATGCCAAAGAGTACTGATTGCTGTAATTTTATCCTTCAATAAATCCAGAAACAAGCAAACATTGGTGAAGTAGTTTTCTATCGTGATATTGGCTGAGCTTCCTTGAATCATTTTTTCCAGGGATTTTACCATATAAGCTGCAATATTAGCTTGACGAGGGTGATCTGGATTTTTTCCTTAGTACACTAGGCCATCTATAGTGTATGATGATGCAGAGTCGCAGAGTTAGAATATCTTTATTCCATATTTTCCTGGCTTGCTTGGAATAAACTGTAGATATCTGCAATGTCCTCTGAAAGACACTAACTGCTCATCTACTTCTTATGAATAGATACCAATCATTGCTGAAAGCTGCCATATCATGACCTCAGATCGTAGATTGTCGGATGCGTCTATCGTCCAACCTTACGGCTCTGCTTATTTCTTCCACAGTTTTTATAGCAAAAGTTGCCGTATGAACAGGATTACCTGTAGATTCGTGAAATAATTCTCTTACAGGAACATTCCAGCTTCTGTGATTGCGAGATAATAGGACAATTCAAAAAATAAAAAAAGAAAAGAAAAAAGAAAAAGAAGAAGGTTTGTGACATTACGATGTGTTTGACCTGTTATAGCTGCTGAGAGTCGTCCTTCCAGATCTGTGCAATGAACTGTTTCATCCAGAATGTTACTTGCGATGTAGTAACTCCAAGCATCTTTTGGCATTTGTGTATTTGTTCCCCTAAAAGAACCTGGAGAAACTTTCATTATTTGATGAGTAAGCGTTCTGCTAGGAGGTGATGTTTTGCAGCAGAGTTTCATCATCTCCTACAAAAGTTTGCAGGCTGGGTTGGACTTGTTACATTACTTGCATTTTCAGCCTGGGTTGGGCTCAGTATATTATTTGTACTTACAGGTTGGGGTGTACATGCTACAATATTTTACTAAGCGGGTTGTATTGTAGTAACAGACCAAGTCTGCTTTATTTATATCCTCAAGATCCATCACTTCATTTTTCATATTCGGAGCTGTCCGACATAAAAACAGGATATGCAGGATCAATTTCATCTTTGGAAACAACACTAGATTCACATTCGTACAACCATTCAGAAATCGTTGAAGTGTTTGGATCACCTACTTCTGTGGTTTAAGTAGGTTCTCATTTCGTTAAGTATTATATGATTCCATACTCTAAGAAAAGAACGTTCCTTGATTAGAAAGAAAGTCTAAGCTATTTTGTCAGAGAAAGAGAGAAGAAACACAAACAGAGAGAATAACAAACATACTTACGTCAGCTATGAGAGCAACACCTTTCACTTCTAAGGTGAACTTCAACAATGAGCGGAAAGTTCATTATTGTCGTTGCCGGTGTCTAGGAGGTGCAACAATTGCCAGCATAAAAACAACACAGGCACCAACATTTGTAGAGTTACAGCAGATCGCATTAGATTACAACAGGCCTGAAAAGCCTCCCTTCATGCATTATGTGCACAGCAGTAAGAAACCACTGTTTTCCTACAATCTTTGCTATATTAAGTACTTTTTACATATTTCTTAATCAGAAACCTATTTTTAAGAATTACATAAAGTATGGTTGAATTATTCAATTTTAATATGATTGAAGGAATGATTAATTCACTCCTGGGCATGAAAGGCCCGCATCATGTATCCACGAGTTAATGGGAATCCTTGGAATAGAGACGACCTCGTGACACCTTTTGGATAGATTTAGAGAATCTGTATTCGAAGAAATATGTGCGATCGTTATGCTGCCACCTTCGAATATCTCACGCAGGCATTATGACAGCATGAGAAATATGAGAAAAAGATGTAATGGGGCATACAGAGTACAGCGTGAGCCGTGCTGGTTCGCAGCGAGCAGTCGATCACTAGACTGCGCTAGCGGGCACGATCCTTGTTGGTTTTCCGCGCGAGGAGCTGTGACCGGCACCAGAGGGAAGGTTGGAATCTGCTGGGCTACTTGGAAGGAGCACTAGCAGAGCGCGAGCCCCGTTTACCCCACGGTCTGGAGGCGATAGCAAATTGTTTTCGCGGAGCACAGACCTCATCCCGCGAAGACGGTGTTTTGGGTTGCTGTGGTGGTGACAGCACTCTGAAAAATTGTCTGTGCCAAACGTGTGGAGATTTTGAGTGCCACTTCGGTACCAGTTCATCAGATATATTTGGTGAGGGTCTTTCTGTGGCTTTCGCGCCTTGCTTTGTTAAAGTCACAGTGCTGTAGTTTGCCTTAATGGAAGGAACTGTTTCGTTACAGACGTTAGTCGCAATTGTTTGTGAAATGTCTGAAAGTTCCGTGGTTTGTGTTACAGAGCTAGTGGAGTTCATTAATCAGAACTGCCTATTTAAATTGATCACAGTTCGAGTGGCTTATCATGGATCTTGTTGAGGACTGAAGTGTGTGTTGTTCTTCCTTTGCAATACGGTGAAGTCAAGTTTAATCAGAGTGCCTTTCACTGTAATAATTTTAGTTAAGCAATGTAAAACATTTCAGTGAGGTGAGTCTAATTTAATCAGTGACTTTTCACTGTAATCATTTTAGCTAAGCGTTGTAAAACATTTTAGTGGAGTGAGTCTAGTATAATCAGTGCCTTTTGACTGTAATCATTTTCGTTAAGTATTTATAAAACATTTTGTTGGGTTTGCAAGTTGACCCACCCTGAGATTTTCTACGGTAAATTCTGCTAAAATAAGAATGTTCATTTTGACTGTAGTTGCTATGGGCAGATAAAGTTTGACATCTGAGATTCGGTTCCTTAGCCATTTAAAATAGTGTTTACGTTAGGAAGAGCCGCCCGATTCGTTACTTATGGCTAGAGCCCTACTGTGAAACATGTTAAAAGTCAGCGTGTTTGAATTTTCTTCCATTTCAAAATAACATTTAATGATTGTTCCTGCTGCATAATTAGTAAGACTAGCTTTTTGCCAGTTAATTTGGGGATCACAAATTTTTTTAAAATGTATTTGTTTGGCTGCTAACGGTAATGTATGAAATATGTGTCGCCCTTTCTAAAACACTGAACTGTAACTACTTTCCTAAGGACCTACCCCATGCACCGACACACCTGTGGTTGGTGAGTTCACACCGCCCAATCCTTCCGTCGGGTTATTCCGCCGGTCACGGGGCTGAATTGTATCTGTATAACTTTTGCCGTTTCCGAACTTACGTCACCAACGGAAGTGAAGCATTGCTCATGTTGCTACTATTGACTGTACCGAATTTGCCGCAGTAATTTAAGGTATTGTATATAAAAGCCAATCGAAAAAAATTGTAAATGTTAAGGTTTTCGATTATTAAGACGCAAATAACTATTAATTTTTGATGAATTGCTTAGTTTCTTAATTATTTAAAAGATCTTTTGCTGACGTCAGTTGGTAGTCTCATTTCCTCGTTAATATTTGACCAGTTGTTTAATTTCTTACTTTCTTTTTTTTAAGCTGTTTTACTGACGTAATAAGGTTCTTGGCTTTTATTTAAATAAAAAATTATGCATACTTTCAGTTGCGAACGCTGTTTTCTTATCTTCTGGCCCGGCCCTACCGCCCAACAGCATATCAAGCTGCTTTAGGCTAACTACCAATCAGTTGACAGTGGCACATGGATAATATTTTTCCCTCGGTCGATACACAAAGGGAATAAGATACAAGTCGATAATCTTGGTTCCATGTTCTCTCTGTCATACACTGTTAGAGGTCCCTGAGATATGCGTCATGTGGAAGGGGAGCTCTACTCTGTGTAGTAGTAAGTGTGTTCTTCTGATATTTATATCGACGATCAGCGCACCCTGACTCACAAGCGAACTGCGATATATTGTAGGTGATGCTAGTATTATACACGATATGATATCCTCTGTCACAGAATGCTGTCTGGTTTGTTTATGTTTGTTTCATGGTCACCAGGAAACAGGTACAGGGACTACGGAAATCTTGACGCGGGTGTTGCAAGTAAAGAAACTGGACGGGATTGTCACTCAACCCACAGCCACGCACTGATTCGTGTGCCTGTTATTAAACTATGAATTTATGTTGCTTTTATTGAATTGGAAAATGTTTTGTATGTTAGTGTTCAGGCACAACAGTTGCATGTCATTGTGAACGTCCAACATAAGCGGTCATCTGTATACAACTGTTTTGATATGAAACATCTTCACGAATTTGTTACTGGGAATGTTTATGCTTGAGCTCTATCCTTTATTCCCAAAGAATTTACTTTGTAAAACGTTTTAACCTACACAACTGAAACAAGGAGATTTAATCCGAAGGACTGTGTGATCTGTTGGCTACAGGAAATTTCAGTGACGTGTCATATCTTTGAAAAGTCCTGCTTAACGAAAATTGAAAATTTAGAAACGTAGATAAGTCGTAGGGTCAGTATTGCCTCACGTATTCCACCTTTTCTACGGAATCCAAACTGATCTTCTCCGAGATCGGCTTCTACTAGTTTTTCCATTCGTCTGTGAAGAATTCGTGTAAGTATTTTGCAGCTGTGACTTATTAAACTGATAGTTCAGCAATTTTCACATCTGTCAACACCTGCTTTCTTTGGGATTGGAATTATTATATTCTTCTTGAAATCTGAGGGTATTTCTCCTGTCTCATACAGCTTTCTCACCAGATGGTACAGTTTTGTCAGGACTGGCTCTCCCAAGGCCGCCAGTAGTTCTAATGGAATGTTGTCTACTCCCAGGGCCTTGTTTAGACTTAGGTCTTTCAGTGCTCTGTCAAACTCTTCACACAGTATCATAACTCCGATTTCATCTTCATCTACCTCCTCTTCCATTTCCATAATACTGTCCTCAAGTACATCGGTCTTGTATACGTCCTCTAAACACTCCTTCCACCTTTCTGCTTTCCCTTCTTTGCTTAGAACTGCTCTTGATATACAAGTGGTTCTCTTTTCTCCAAAGGTCTATTTAATTTTCGTGTAGGCAGTATCTATCTTACCCCGAGTGACAATGCCTCTACATGCTTGTATTTGTCCTCTAGATATCCCTGCTTAGCCATTTTGCACTTCCTGCTGATCTCATTTTTGAGACGTCTGTATTCCTTTTTTGCCTGCTTAATTTACTGCATATTTATATTTTCTCCTTTCATCAATTAAATTCAATATTTCTGCTGTTACCCAAGGATTGCTACTAGCCCTCGTCTTTTTACCTACTTGATCCTCTGCTGCCTTCACTATTTCATCTCTCAAAGCTACCCATTCTTCTTCTACTGTATTTCTTCCCCTACTCTTGTCAATCGTTCCCTAACGTTCTCCCTGAAACTCTCTACAACCTCTGGTTCTGTCAGTTTATCCAGTTCCCATCTCCTTAAATTCCAACCTTTTTGCAGTTTCTTCAGTTTTAACATAAAGTTCATAACCAACAGATATTAGTCAGAGTCCATATCTGCCCCTGGAAATGTCTTACAATTTAAAACCTGGTTCCTAAATCTCTGTCTTACCATCATATAATCTATCTGAAACCTTACGGTATCTCCAGGCCTCTGTCATTTATACAACCTTCTTTCATGATTTTTGAACCAAGTGTTAGCTATGATTAAGTTATGCTGTGCAAAATTCTACCAGGCCTCTTCCTCTTTCATTCCTTACGCCCATTCCATATTCACCTACTACGTTTCCTTCTCTTCCTTTCCCTACTAACGAATTCCATTCACCCATGGCTATTAAATTTTCGTCTCCCTTCACTATCTGAATAATTTCTTTTATCTCATCATACATTTCATCAATCTCTTCGCCATCTGCGGAGCTAGTTGGCATATAAACTTGTACTACTGTGGTAGGCTTGGGCTTCTTATCTATCTTGGCCACAATAATGCGTTCACTATGCTGTTTGTAGTAGCTTACCTGCATTCCTCTTTTTGTATTCATTATTAAATCTACTCCTGCATTACCCTTATTTGATCTTATATTTATAACCCTGTATTCACCCGACAAGAAATATTATTCCTCCTACCACCGCACTTCACTACTTCCCACTATATCTGACTTCAACCTATCCATTTCCCTTTTTAAATTTTCTAACCTACCTGCCCGTTTAAGCGATGACATTCCACGCTCCGATCCGTAGGATGACAGGTATTCTTTTCCTGATAAAGACGTCATCCTGAGTTGTCCCCGCCCGGAGTTGCGAATGGGGGACTATTTTACCTATGGAATATTTTACCCAAGAGGACGCCATCATCATTTAACCATACAGTAAGGCTGCATGCCCTCCGAAAAAATTACGGATGTAGTTTCCCCTTTCTTACAGCTGTTCGCAGTACCAGCACAGCAAGGCCGATTTGGTTAGTGTTACAAGGCCAAATCAGTCAATCATCCGGACTGTTGCCCCTGAAACTACTGAAAAAGCTGCCGCCCTCTTCAGGAAACACGCGTTTGTCTGGCCTCTCAACAGATATCCCTCCGTTGTGTTTGCACCTACGGTACGACTATCTGTATCGCTGAGGCATGCAAGCCTCCCCACCAACAGCAAGGTTAATGGTTCATGGGGGGAGCTAGGTAGCCTAGGTAGCAGAATTCCTTAACTTCGTCTACTTGGTGACCATCAATCCTGATACGTTTCACGCTGTTCTCATTTCTACTACTTTTCAGTACCTTCTTCTTTCTTCGATTTACTCTCAGTCCATACTCTGTACTCATTAGACTGTACATTCCTTTCAGCGTATCATGTAATTCTTCTTCACTTTCACTCAGGATAGCAATGTCATCAGCGAATCGTATCATTGATATTCTTTCACCTTGAATTTTAATTTCACTCCTGAACCTTTCTTTTATTTCCATCACTGCTTCCTCGATGTACAGATTGAAGAGTAGGGGCGAAAGGCTACAGCCTTGTCTTACACCCTTCTTAATACGAGCACTTCGTTCTTGATCGTCCACTCTTATTATTCTCTCTTGGTTGTTGTACATATTGTATATGACCCGTCTCTCCCTATAGCTTACCCCTACTTTTTTCAGAATCTCGAACAGCTTGCACCATTTTATATTGTCGAACGCTTTTTCCAGGTCGACAAATCCTATGAAAGTGTCTTGATTTTTCTTTAGCCTTGCTTCCATTATTAGCCGTAACGTCAGAATTGCCTCTCTCGTCCCTTTACTTTTCCTAAAGCCAAACTGATCGTCACCTAGCGCATTCTCAATTTTCTTTTCCATTCTTCTGTATATTATTCTTGTAAGCAGCTTTGATGCATGAGCTGTTAAGCTGATTGTGCGATAATTCTCGCACTTGTCAGCTCCTGCCGTCTTCGGAATTGTGTGGATGATGCTTTTCCGAAAGTCAGATGGTATATCGCCAGACTCATATATTCTACACACCAGCGTGAATAGTCGTTTTGTTGCCACTTCCCCCAATGATTTTAGAAATTCTGATGGAATGTTATCTATCCCTTCTGCCTTATTTGACCGTAAGTCCTCCAGAGCTCTTTTTAATTCCGATTCTAATACTGGATCCCCTATCTCTTCTAAATCGACTCCTGCTTCTTCTTCTATCACATCCGGCAAATCTTCACCCTCATAGAGGCTTTCGATGTGTTCTTTCCACCTATCTGCTCTCTCCTTTGCATTTAACAGTGGAATTCCCGTTGCTCTCTTAATATTACCACCGTTGCTTTTAATATCACCAAAGGTTGTTTTGACTTTCCTGTATGCTGAGCCTGTCCTTCCGACAATCATATCTTTTTCGATGTCTTCACATTTTTCCTGCAGCCATTTCGTCTTAGCTTCCCTGCACTTCCTATTTATTTCATTCCTCAGCGACTTGTATTTCTGTATTCCTGATTTTCCCGGAACATGTTTGTACTTCCTCCTTTCATCAATCAACTGAAGTATTTCTTCTGTTATCCATGGTTTCTTCGCAGCTACCTTCTTTGTACCTATGTTTTCAATCCCAACTTCTGTGATGGCCCTTTTTAGAGATGTCCATTCCTCTTCAACTGTACTGCCTACTGCGCTATTCCTTATTGCTGTGTGTATAGCGTTAGAGAACTTCAAACGTATCTCGTCATTCCTTAGTACTTCCGTATCCCACTTCTTTGCGTATTGATTCTTCCTGACTAATGTCTTGAACTTCAGCCCACTCTTCATCACAACTATATTGTGATCTGAGTCTATATCTGCTCCTGGGTACACCATACAATCCAGTATCTGATTTCGGAATCTCTGTCTGACCATGATGTAATCTAATTGAAATCTTCCCGTATCTCCCGGCCTTTTCCAAGTATACCTCCTCCTCTTGTGATTCTTGAACAGGGTATTCGCTATTACTAGCTGAAACTTGTTACAGAATTCAATTAGTCGTTCTCCTCTTTCATTCCTTGTCCCAAGCCCATATTCTCCTGTAACCTTTTCTTCTACTCCTTCCCCTACAACTGCATTCCAGTCGCCCATGACTATTAGATTTTCGTCCACTTTACATAGTGCATTACTCTTTCAATATCCTCGTACACTTTCTCTATCTGTTCATCTTCAGCTTGCCACGTCGGCATGTATACCTGAACTATGGTTGTCGGTGTTGGTCTACTGTCGACTCTGATTAGACAACCCGGTCACTGAACTGTTCACAGTAACACACCCTCTGCCCTACCTTCCTATTCATAAGGAGTCCTACACCTGTCATACCATTTTCTGCTGTTGTTGATATTACCCTATACTCATCTGACCAGAAATCCTTCTCTTCTTTCCACTTTCTGACCCCTATTATGTCTAGATTAAGCCTTTGCATTCCCCTTTTCAGATTCTCTACTTTCGCTACCACGTTCAAGCTTCTGACATGAATTTTGTTTTTCACTGTCACTCATAAATATATTGTTAATATCTATCAAATCGGGGTGTCCATTAGAGTGCCTTTCTTTTGTAAATTCACTACTGGTCATTAAAATAGCTGCACCACGAAGATGACGTGCTACAGACGCGAAATTTAACCGACAGGAAGAAGATGCTATGATATGGAAATGATTAGTTTTTCACAGCATTCACACAAGTTGGTGCCCATGGCGACACCTACAACTTTTTATCATAAGGAAAGATTCCAACCGATTTCTCATACACAAACCGCAGTTGACCGGCGTTGCCTGGTGAAACGTTGTTGTGATGCCTCGTGTAAGGAGGAGAAATGCGTACCATCACGTTTCCGACATCGTTAAAGGTCGGATTGTAGCCTATCGCGATTGCATTTTATCGTATCGCGACATTGCTGCTCGCGTTGGTCGAGATCCAATGGCTGTTAGCAGAATATGGAATCGGTGGGTTCAGAAGGGTAATACGGAACGCCGTGCTGGATCCCAACGGCCTCGTATCACTAAGCAGTCGAGATGGCAGGCATCTTATCAGCACTGCTGTAACGAATCGTGCTGCCACGTCTCGGTCCCTGAGTCGACAGATGAGGACGTTTGCACGACAAAAACCATCTGCACGAACAGTTCGACGACGTTTGCAGCAGCATGGACTATCAGCTCGGAGACCATGGCTGTGGATACCCTTGACGCTGCATCACAGACAGGAGCGCCTGCGACGGTGTACTCAACGACGAACCTGGGTGCACGAATGGCAAAACATCATTTTTTAGGATGAATCCAGGTTCTGTTTACAGCATCATGATGGTCGCATCCGTGGTTGGCGACATCGCGGTGAACGCACATTGGAAGCGTGTATTCGTCATCGCCATACTGGCGTATCACCCGGCGTGATGGTCTGGGGTGCCATTGGTTGCACGTCTCTGTCACCTGTTGTTCGCATTGACGACATTTTGAACAGTGGACGTTACATTTCAGATGTGTTACAACCCGTGGCTCTACCCTTCATTCGATCCCTGCGAAACCCTACATTTCAGCAGGATAATGCACGACCGCATATTGCAGATCCTGTACGGACCTTTCTGTATGCAGCAAATGTGCTACTGCTGCCCTGGCCAGCAGATTATCCAGATCTCTCAACAACTGAAAACGTCTGGTCAATGGTGGCCGAGCAACTGGCTCGTCACAATACGCCTGTCACTACTCTTGATGAACTGTGGTATCGTGAAGAAGCTGCATGGGCAGCTGTACCTGTACACGCCATCCAAGCTCTGTTTGACTCAATGCCCAGGCGTATCAAGGCCGTTATTACGGCCAGAGGTGATTGTTGTGGGTACTGATTTCTCAGGATCCATGCACCCAAATTGCGTGAAAATCTAATCAATTGTCAGTTCTAGTATAATATATTTGTTCAATGAATACCCGTTTATCATCTGCATTTCTTCTTGGTGTAGCTATTTTAATGGCCAGTAGTGTAGAGTGAATTGAGAAACTGAAAGTTGCTGTGTTTTGTGTTTATTTTACGATTTGTTTAAGTTGTATAAGTGGTGTTTGAGATTTCTGAACTTACTTTGTTGTTCACCAGTGGACCCATACGAAAACTTTCGCACTTTTGTAGTTTTAAATAGTGACTATGTTATGGGAACGCTGTCTTTCTCTCTGAGACGCTGTTTGACCATAAGCTACCCTTTTGGAGCGACGCTGTTCATTGACAGCTTCTAATGTTCTTTTCCACGTCACCATAAACTTGTCCTTTATTTTTATGATATTAATTTCTCCACCACCCTGTTGTTGACAAAAGTTAAAAACTAACGAGCAAATACAAACACAAAATGAAAGAACCAACGAAATGTAATTTACTGCTCATGTCAATGTTTGACTGTTACGGATTTGCTTGTAATTTCTTTCTACCGTAATATTTTCGTTTAAGAAGTTTAATGCAAAATACGAATATAAAATACAAAGAAATCAATAATGCGAGATGTATGTTTTAGAATGTACTGTACGCTTCTTACCTGGTATATCACTAAGTCAAAATATCCCCAACTATATTTTGAGATTTTAATTGCAGTTCGTACTTTATGTAAGCATGTTAGGCCGTAGTAGTAATAGATGGATAACATTTCAAAGCGACAATGACAATTATGTTTTTCGTTTCGAAAAGTATATTAGTTCCGAAAAGGCTACGGACAGAGAATATCTACAAACGCAATGGTCACGGTTATTGGCTATGACAATACTGTGTACAAATTATCCAGTTAATAAGCTCTTTAAAGCAAGTAAAATGGCATGAAAAGGGAGTAGGTTATTCGTTATGAAGCTAGGCATTCATGATACCCTTTTGCCTATGGTCGTTAAAAGTCTCTTTTATGTTATAATTTCCCACTAACATTAACATTTGGCGAACAAGCGGTATGCAGTGTCACAAGCCGTTAAGAAATCTTTTCAACGATACCACATTCAACCCTGTACGTTTAGTATGTGTTGAGAAAAAACGGATGCTGAGTTGGGAAATAAGATATATGATTTGTGATTCATAATGTGTCTTCGCGTGGGACAGAAGTGTACAAAGGAAATCATTTACGCAGGTGATCGGATGTGGGTATCTTCTGCACACGAACATAACCAGGGTATCTGCACCATTACACCGTCCACTCAAACTCCCTTCCCACCTCAACATATCGCTTTACTGTTACCCTCCACTGTTCCCACGATGTCTCAGCTAAACTAGTAGACAGGTTGAAGAAGCACGCAGGAAGTCTGTCGCAGCAAGCCTATGTTAATTTGTATCAGAATTTACACAGAAAATAATGGAGCCATATAAACCATAATATACTATGAAATAACAAAACTTGGTGGCTGGCAAGATGAAAACGCCTTATATTAGATTATGTCGATGGGTGTGCTAGATACTGTCCGTTTTGTGGGTGTGTACCAGAAGTAAATTTTCACTCTGTAGTAGTGCATGTGCTGTATTGAAAATGTGCCGGACCGTGAGTTGAACCCGAAATATTACCTTGAAATTTATAATGTAGGAGAGAGGAATTGTTAAAGTGAAGCTGTTAGGCCGGGCCGTAATTCGTATTTGGATAGCTTGATCAGTAACAGCACTGGCCGCATAAGGCAACGTTCCGGCTTCGAGTACCAGTCCAGCATCCAACTTTGATCTGCCAAAAAGTTTCTGGATATTAATTCAACATGTAAAGTGCTGGTCAAATGCAGACTGATGACAGTTTTATACTGTGAGATACCTTTAATTCATCTGAAATCAGCTTTGTCACACATGTCGTGGGTGTCAATGGAAGGCCATTCTGAGCCCAAGAAAACATTCTAATAATCTGTAGGACGTTCTAGCAAAAGACATTTTGTATTCAACTACCACAGAGCTGCTAAAAATCTTAAATATCCTGCAACTAGTTACAACCGCATGTGATGTTGTAGTAGACTTCATAATTAAAGTTAATGCTGTGATCCACATGTGCAAAATGCCAAACGACTTAAAGCTGTGAAAATATTTCGAATCACGGTCCGACACACTGTTATAATATCATGATATCAAGTAGCCCAGTCCACGGCTCTCATATTTAGAACTCATACAGAACTAGAATAGATAAAGTTGTTATAGTCTTATACTTAAATTTATTTCTACAATGAGACTGCTCGATACAACTTGAAGTCAAATACGGGTAGACTGCTTTCTTGTCTAATTACACCCACTGATCCAAGAAAATTGCCAGTAGTTTACCAATACTAAACCAGTGTAGAGAACAGAGCTTAAGGACTAAAGACCTTGGCTTACATTGGACCCCGGGAAAAATTTCATCATCCTGTGAAACTGATAACGGGCGCGCAAACGTCGCAAATATTACGGCTATAATTCTAGGGCATTTTTTGCTAGCTGTGTTCGTTATTAGCGAAGTAATTGGAAGCGCCAAAGTGGTTGACAGGCCGTCCATCAGCGCAGCTCTTTTCGACGTGTCACACAGGCTCCTGGTGACTGAAAAAGGTCTCTCGTGAATTACTGCGCACGTGGCCCAGTCTCCTTTTTTTTTTTTTTTTTTTAATCGAGAATAACACAGATTGGCAAACAGAGGCCCTGTATTATTGAACGAAAAATTTAAATTTTCATTGGAAACCCATATATTGATGACTTATG
Organism: Schistocerca americana; assembly: GCF_021461395.2. Classification (NCBI taxonomy): domain Eukaryota; kingdom Metazoa; phylum Arthropoda; class Insecta; order Orthoptera; family Acrididae; genus Schistocerca; species Schistocerca americana. The sequence continues at coordinate 443,994,553 of NC_060121.1, read as the reverse complement.
TTTTAGCGTAATACTGTCAGCCGTACGCGACCGAGAACAGATGGGATGTCACTGCATAAATCAGACGTGCTCTTAGCAAATATTGACATTCCACGGCAGAAAGATAGCCGGCAGGTGCACATAAAATCAGCGGGATTTATATTGCTGTCACATAAAGGAGATAGTAACTGCCGCAGAGCAAGCGAACCCCCCCCCCCCCCCCCCCCACACACACACACACACACATATATATATATATATGGAAATGAGCGTTTGGCGTCATTGGGCGGTGGGCGGGAGGCCCCTCGGTGCAGGTCTTGTTACATTCGACGCTACATTGGGATGACCTACGCACCGGATGGGGATGGAATGATGATGAAGACTACACAACACCCAGTCCCTGAGCGGAGAAAATCTCCTACCCAGCCAGGAATCGAACCCGGGCCGGTAGGACGGCAATCCGTCACGCTGACCACTGTTTCGGCCACGGTTGCAGCGGTCTTCTTCTGGGTCTATTGGTGCGTTCTAGCTATGCAGTGTCCCTTATATTTTGTTATTAATGTTCACTGCGCATGCCATTACGTCATAATTTTAAAAGATAGTTTATTTCATTGGTCACTTAAGGAAGATGGAGATGGAACATTATTTTTAATAGGTTACTGCGGTGGAGGGAGAGCGTAACCTCTGTTGTCTGTTAGCTCTTGTATTATGTGCCATGATTGGTGGTCACAGGTGAATGAGAAGTTGGCTCCTGTTTACCAAATGCTGGACGTCGGCCGCGCGGTGGCAGTTACTCGCCGGTAGTGCTCGCGCCTCGAGTTGACAGTGCGGTCTGTTGGGCTCTGATTGCTGGCAGCCAATATAGGGAAAGCCTGAGTCCATCCTATCTATTCATGTTCTTAGGATGTTTAAGTATTTCGATGGCATCTCTAATTTTGCTTTTCGTCATAACTGGCTGCTTGGCCAACACACAGGCTTCGCTGAATTTTGTTTCCTTTCCGAAATCTTGCTAATGTTCTGCTACTGCAGATTTGTTGTGTTGCCCTAGACGAATATAGTGCTCGTGTTCCCGAATGCGTGTTGGTATTGGCCTGCCAGTCTCACCAATGTATGCCTCTCCACATTCGCATTCCACCTTGTACACGCCTGCAGTGTGTAATGCATCCATGTTGTCCTTAGTAGAGCCTAGCACGTCCTGGATCCTGCAACCATTATGGAAGCCTTTGAAGCAACGGCAGAAACTTCCAGGCAGATCAAAACTGTATGCTAGATGGGTACTCGCACCCAGAATACTGCCGCGCTGTGCAATGCTCTTACCGATTGAGCTATCCAAGTACGAATCGCGGCTCCAACCAATTTCTCTCTCCTACTGTACAAATTTCAAGGCAATGTTCAAAGTTCGATTTACGAGTACACGGGCGCCAAGTTTCAAAACAGCACACTCTGCCACATAGTGAAAATTTCCCTCTGGTGTAAATCTGCAAAACTGACATTATCTGGAACAGCTACCGACACGAACTAAAATAAGGCGTTAGTTTTCCTGAGCGCTCCATTCAATCTGCCTCGTAGATCAGCTGAGGCATCATGGGAACTGTACAGGGTAACACTGCAGTGATATGTTGGTGTGTGAAGGGAGTTTTGGTGGATGGTGATGTTCATTTGTAAAAGATACACACAACCGATCACCTGCAAAAATGATATCGTCTGCCCTACTTGAAGACACTTATGAAAATGAGTAAATAATTAAAAATTCAGAAATCTGAATCACAACTTACACAATTCACAAAAATCGCAAAATAATCACAAAGCACAACTACCTTCAATTTATGAATTCATTCTATTTACAAAAGAAAGGCATACCAATGGGAACCCCACATTCACACATAGCAGCAAACAACTATACGTTTGCTCGATTTACTCTTGATCAACCCAATCGCTGGTTCCCAAGCCTTGCTAAGATTATAGCCACAGTCACGGTTTATGAGGTCGTCATTGGTGCGAATTTCGATGGCCTCTCTAACAACGCTGTCCCAGTATCTCGACGTCTGTACCAGAATCCTCGTGCGGTCATACTCCATGGCGTGATTTTCCGACAAACAATGTTCAGCGACCGCCGCGGACAGAGCCATCACACCGACGTCATCTCAGACGCCGTCGCAATCTGTTCCACCGCGCGACCGTGGCGCGGGGCGCGGACGGCGGAGGGAGCGCGCCGCGGGCGGAGGGTATTTAAATCGGCCGCCGCCGCGACCGAACCCAGTTCCCTCTGAGCAGCCATAGCGTACGGATCTCCGTGCCGGCACGTTCACAGGAGCTCAGTCCGTCAGTTCACCTGATGATGGCGACATGTATGATCGCCGAAATATTGTGCCCGTTGAACACTACAGACCGGCAGCACACCCGTGGATATTTTGATTATCAAATACGCCGGGAGAAACTCAAGAATCACATCTTAATAAATGACCATAAAAAATTGAATTTCAACATTAAGAAAAAAAAAATCAAGTGTAGGGCTGAAAATCCCACAAGAGACAGAATTTAAATATTTTCAGGAAAGAATTAAACCATCCACTTCTTAAAAATGTGGCAGGCATCAGAAATTATGCTACACAGATTCTGTAAAACAGGTTTTAAAATAAATAATCACGAGGAAGTACTAAATAGTTTCATCAGCAATCGACAATGAAGTGGATACAATAGCGAGGTAGTACACTATCCTTCAAAACTATTGGCACAATTCAAAACATACTAAAATAAGCGACTGAAAAAAATTATAAACGCAATAGCTCATGGATCTCTGAATTAAAATCTAACAGCTGCAATCGAAAATATTGGGATAACTATCATAAACTTCAGTATTAGTTACAAAGAACACATACTGGAAGTGAAGAGTTGTTACACCCACATTATGTATGCAGCACATGCAATATGAGAACACTCATTATCGCAGTGGGATCAGTGGGATGAAACCGGGCGTGATAATGTTATATAGTAATAATGTACTGGTAATCACACTGTGGTGGGTTCCGGGTTCCATCCCAACATTGCTTGAAATCTTAATTAGATCGTCAACCATGGCGGTCGAAGCTCTCCATACGAGCAGTGAACCCTCATTCTGCCAACGACATTGTCAGACAAGGCGGAGGAGCGGACAGAGACTTGGGAGACACTCTTGTCTTTGGGGTTGGAGTCTGCCCATAACAGGTCAACGAATCACCAGTAGTCTCAATTTAGTAATGATGAAGTGCAGGCCGAATTTTAAGGACTTTCGGAAGAACCAGTGTAGGAAGAAGTGGGATCTGAAATATTGAAATATGATGAGCTGCGTTTCATGATCCGTGAGACTGCAGATACTCCATAAGCGAATCCCACAATAGGCATTTCGGTTGAAGGGGAACGGACGTATCTAAAAGGGTCATCACAGAAGTATGGCAAACATAGTTATAAGGAAGACAATTGCCATGAAATATTGGGTAACAGAAGAAATCAATTGATCAACAAAAGAAATTAGTACAAAATGTTCAGGAGAAGACAATAATACAGCAACATACGTCAGTCAGGAATGAAATAAATAGGAAGCCCTGAAAGTTCAAGTCGAAATTTGCTGTGAAAAAGAAAAAGAATTGAAGGAAACTAACAGACAAATAGTCGCCCAAAGGACTGATTGCGTATCAGGCATCAAAATCATGAGTGCTAAGGGGATGCCACTGCTAAACGCAGAGGAGCTAGCAGACAGGTGGTAGGAGTGCAAAGTAGGTCTCTACAAGATGAAGAGCTATCTCATGTGATAGAAGAAGAAATAGAAGGCGATAAGAAAGAGAGAGGGGATCTAATATCAGAGATTGTCTTTGGAAGACCTTTGTAAGGATTCCGATGAGATAAGGCAGAGGGTATAGGTAACAATTTTTCGGAATTTGTAAAATCATCAATAAACCCCCGATTGCTCAAAGAATCGAAGTCCCATCTATAAAATAACTTGAAACGTTGATTACTTTACTCACTCACACTCACACACTGGTCATACCGGACTCGAGAGTCCATTACCGCAGCAATGTATTTTCGCCATCTGTCCCTGTCTTGGGCTACTTCTTCTATTCACCTTCAATACCTAGGCTCCTCAAATCAGCCTTCACATTGTCCTCCCATCTACGCCTCGGGATCCCCACAGGACGTTTTCCCTCTATGTGCCCTACCAGTACTCTGCGCGCTGCCCTGCCCTACGTGACCCGCCCATTGCAGCCTACGTGATTTAATAATACTGATTATGTCAGGGATTGAATAGAGTTCGTGAAATTCTTCGTTATGCAGTTTTCGCCACTCTCCGCTAATGACATCCCTCTTTGCTCCGAAAAATTTCCTCAAAATTTAGTTTTCAAATACTCGAAACGGCTTTTTATTTTGCACAGTGAGAGACCAAGTCTCATACCCATACAGCATAACTTGTAGAATAATAGTTTTGTATATTCTAATCTTTAAATTCCTAGACAATATCCGTGATGAAAGTGATCTATCCAGTGAGAAGTAGCACGCATTTCCCGCCCGTAATCGCTTCTTCAGTTCGGATTCAATCTGATTTCTCGAAGTGATGTCCACGCCTAGATACTTGAATGTGTTCACTTTTTCAAACTGCATGTCTCCAACTCTTAACATTTCCTGATCTACTGCTGTTGGCATTCTAGTAGTAACCAGGTATTTAGTTTTGTCTTCACTTATCCTTAGACCTACATCTTCACTAGTCTTGATTAACGAATTCGCATTTGCTGTTACAGATTCTTTCCTGACGCTAATGAGGTTTAGATCATCTGCAGACGATAATATCTTAATATTTCCATTTAACTCCAAGCCCTCTGAATTATCTGCAGCCATTAGTACAATATATTCTAGGACTAAATTAAAAAGTAGCGGAGACAGGTCATCTCCCTGCTTAAGCACGTTCTTTATTACAAATTCTTCTGACTCCAATTTCCCCACGCGTACTCTAGCTTTTGTGTTTTTCAAACTCGCTTCTATAAGTCTAATATACTTCTTTGGTATTACAAGTACCACAAGAATTCTATACAATTTTGATTGCAATACTGAATCATATGATTTTGTAAAATCTATGAAAAGATAATGAACTGATTTATTGTGTTCCCATTTCTTTTCCAAAATTTGACGCAGGGTGAACCAAAATGTTGCAGTAAAACCTCATCATCAGTATATGTGACCCTTATAATCGTGACGTAATCGTGTAACTAACAAGCAAAATTCTACACACAGTGAGACTGTGTCGTCTGTTCCCTATAAAAATAAACTCGTAAAATTACTGTTTTAATAAGTTTCACAGGTTCTTGACTAGATAGTTAACTGAAAAACATGACTGCATGCTAAATGTGACGAAGCGTATTAGTAACTTGAAGTGAAAAATTTTATAGCAACGACATAAGTCATAAAGCAACTTATTTCTCAATAAACGGTTTTACATGAGAAATGTGGTGTAATTCTTTACTTTTCTTAGTACGTAGAGTTTCAAATTCAACGCAATTATCATGCGGTATACATTGGATCATGTAAGGTCCATTGCAAATCAGAAAGCATTTGTGACTCAAATGTTTATTATGTGACAATGAATAGGCTTTAATGAGAACTTTCTGATAAATATGCAGTTTCTTTGCGTTTGTCTTACCATGTAGTTTTCTTCTTTTATCTGCAGCAGACTTTATATTTTTAATAGCCAAATCAATTACGACTTTATGTCGAAGTTTACGTGTACTCGGAAAAGGTACAAGCTCTCTGATTCTGTCAGATGTTTTCCATACTAGGAATGTAGACTATTGTGAAGCGGAATTCTTGCAGAAACAATGCCTCCCGTTTGATCCTGCCATGATTTAATTTGTATGACATAAGAAATTGTAATGCTCCATTATCACTTTAATGAGAACTTTCTGATCAGTATGCAGTTTCTTTGCGTTTGTCTTACCAAGTAGTTTTCTTCTTTTATCTGCAGCAGACTTTATATTTTTAATAGCCAAATCAGTTACGACTTTATGTCGAATTTTACGTGTACTCGGAAAAGGTACAAGCTCTCTGATTCTGTCTGGCGGTTCCTCATTCTTTAGTACAAAAATAGGTGGTAAAGCAGTGGAGTCGTGAGGCATTTCATTCAGTATGTTTTGAAATAAGTGTAAGTATCTGTCCCAATACTGATGCTTCCTGTGAAAGTAAAGCCTGCAAAGCTTATTATTTTCTTTCATAATGCGTTCATACTGGTTACATTGTGGAGAGTGCGATGAAATAAAAACAGGTTGGATTTTACAATTCCGAAGCATGCGTGACAAACAGCAGATATGACTTGTGGTCCGTTATCTGAACTGACCTTGGCAACGTGTTCAACTTCATGTAAGAAATTTTTAACAAAGGCATTGTATACAGATCGTCCAGTGGCTTTGCGTAACGGTGTGAAAGAAACAAATTTTGAAGTACGTTCAACAGCGACGAGAACGTACGAAAACCCACTCAATGTTTTGGCAAGGGGTTCTAGAAGATCAACAGCAGCTAATTCTTCTAATCCAGTAGGAATAATAGGAAACAATGGAGCACGATGTGAGATGGTAGATGGTTTAGCTTTTGACAAAGTTTACAAATGACAAGACTCTCCTAATGCTCTTTTCCATGTTTTTAAAATAACAAGTCATCCGAAGAATATGATTTTGGTGGACCAAAATGTGCGTAGCTAAAATGAAACTACCAGATGAGCTTACTAACATAACCGTCAGGAATACAAAGTACCCATACCTTGTCATAAACAGTGCAACGATATAAGAGTATGTTGTTTTTAACCAGAAATTAATGACGAATCTGTGTGTGTGTCTTTTCATGATATTATCTTTAATATATTTCCAAATCGGGTCCTTGTCTTGCACATGAGCAATGCCATTTAAAGATGGAGTGACGAAGTTTTCAAAGTCTACTTTTTGAATGTAGAGAATACTGAAATTTTTCTCAGTGTTAGTTTCTGTGTGCTTTCCTCAAGACAAAACGGTGCACGTGATAGTGCGTCCGCAACGATGTTTTCCATACTAGGAATGTAGATTATTGTGAAGCGGAATTCTTGCAGAAACAATGCCCACCGTTTGATCCTGTCATGATTTAATTTGTATGACACAAGAAATTGTAATGCTCGATTATCACTATAAACTTTTACATGCTTGCCACAAATAAAAGAAACGAAATTTGTCAAATGCCCACACGATAGCTAAAGCTTCCAATTCAGTGACGGAATAACTTTTCTCAGATTCTGTTAGCACGCGATTAGCAAAAGCGATGGTTTTCTGATCAGAAATGTCTTTTCTATGGCTTCTTGAAATACATGCGCACCAAGACCAAATTTAGAAGAATCTGTGCTAAAAGGGGAAGGCCTCAGACACGGCCAACCGATTCGGCTCAGATTTGGCAGGTCGCTTGTGTAAAACCTAAAACGAACTAATCTAAGATATTTTGGGTCAACACCCTCGCGATTTTGAGAAAATCACCCCTAAAAGTTATGACGAGCAATCGACTCAAAGTTGGAAGGATCGATAGATAATTGTAAATAGAGCAATTTTCATTGTCAGGTATGGGGTCCACAAACGCATACTTTTCCAGAAATCGAAGAAAGAAACTTTTACAACTGCCGCATCTGTACCCACAAGGTAAACGGTTTTCGCCGACAGCGCAACGACTAAGGTATCTCGCTGGGAATCGGAGAACCCTAGCGGGTGTTATTCTTTTCGTTTGTATTTTTCCATGTAACTCACTGGGAATCGGAGTATCCTAGCGGATGTTTTTCTTTTCGTTTGTATTTTTCCATATCTCAATCGATAGGGATAGGAGGGTTAATAAGGTAAGTAAATCAATAAGGAATGATAATAATAAGGTAGGCAAACTAATTTCCCAAAAGCCGTGAGTTTTAAACTTTTAAGCCTTGTCACATGATAACTCCGAGTAAGAGTGCTGCAAATTCCTCACGAGGGATCACAGATAGCCTACCGCGCGACGCTTTTTTACAGCGAGGCACGGGACAGAATGCACGCAGGGAGAGTTATGTTGTCCCGGTTGCCTCTTCGTCATATCATAGTTGTGAATCTGGAAGAGTGAAGGTTTCCAGCACGAGCTTTATAGAAGTAAATCGAAAAGACTTGTTTTCCGTCTTTAGGCTGTCGCAAACCTCGCGGATACATTTAGTGATTTTTCCTTCATTAATGCACCGAAAGAAATACGTTTTGTGAATGAATACAGTGTTCTTGCGTAAGTAACGTATGACGAGTACTGTATGTAGTTTGTAGTAATTAGCTCGTCTGTTTATTCCGTAGTAACTAGTTATTGTTTGTTGTGTCATATCTTTCAGGTGTCTAATCTGAATAATGGAGGATGTACACCCTTCGACTAGCGCTGTAATATATAGTTGGAAGCCTGTCACAGACAATGACAAACGGGAAGGTACCGACGCTGTGTTTTGGTTTGTGAAAGTGTTGCAAGACAGATGTATTATCAATGCACTACCGGAAGCAGGCAGTTCTATTTCTCGACGTTCCAGATTCGTAGGAGCGGCTCTCGTCGAGCGATTTTTGGAGCTGACGAACGAAATGACTTTTGTTGATACTGAAGTACTATACCATGAAGACGAAGCAGAAGGTGATTCAGTAGAAGATATCCCGACTAGTGAATCTCAAAATGGTCATAACACTTTGGAAATCTCCACGTCACTGGGGATATGTGCTTCATCTGTTCCCAATGAGTATTACGAACCGGTTACTAAACGATTGAACTACGGTGCTATGTCCCTTGAAGTAAAAGTAAAGGCGGTAGCGCTAGCCAGGAATCATCCAAATTGGAACGTACAAACACTGCAAAAGAATGGAGCAACACTGTGCGGCTGGTGCCGGCGGAGGTTCGAGTTCTCCCTCGAGATGTGTGTGTGTGTGTGTGTGTTTGTCCTTAGGATAATGTAGGTTAATTAATGTCTAAGCTTAGGGACTGATGACTTTAGCAGTTAAGTCCCATAAGATTTCACACACATTTGAACATTTTTTTGAATGGAGCAACAACAGCCCTGAAAAGGAAGGAGGACTTGAAATTGAGGGAAAGTGATTTCGTTAAAGGAGAGACAAGATACGACAAATACCAGGCGATAAATAAGTGGACATACGACCGATTTGTCAAATCTCGTTATCGTAACGAGAATGTAACTTCAGGAGTGGGCTACAGGTGCAGCACTTCAATATATGGCCAACAAGGATTTTACATTTTCTGCATCATTATCTTAGGCAAGAAATTTCAAATATGAGTATAAAATTAGTCAACGGAACGTCACTAAATACGTCTCTCATAAGGAGGTACAAAATATAGATGGTGTACAGAAAGTAGCGGCTCTTTTCAGCAAGCAAACGGCGTCACTTATGGCCGGTTTCAATCTCGATTACGTGATCAACACCGATCAAACAGGATGCGAGTATCGGGTGAACATTCGATGCACGTTATCGCATAAGGGAGAAAAACGAACCCTTGTCGCAGTTGGTAGTAAAAACAAACTAACACATTCGTGCAAGGCGCAATATGCCATCAAAGCCTCTGGAAAAGTGTTGCGTAAGGTTTACCTGTGTTTACAAGAAACAAATGTTACATTTGGTCCTCAGGTTGTAGAAGAGGTCAATCGTTTAACCGACTTGTTGAAAAATGTTTACATTACCTGCTCCAAATCCGGGAAACTGACGAATGCGATTTACAGAACGTTTCTTGAGAATATTTTAAAACCACACGTTTCTGATAACAAGTTTTGTCTAATATTGGATTCCTGGAGTGGACAAATTAATACTACAATATATGACACAATGTTTATAGATGGCGAGGGTCAGCCGACGTGCACAGTAAAAGTAATACCGCCAAACTGCACACCTGTGTGCCAGCCGTGTGATGTTTATTTCTATCGCCAGGTTAAAAACTTCATTATCAGGCTTCAGAATTGCAGTGCGCTTCTGAAAACCCAGCGGGAATTGCACAACCGCACGGATGCAATAACTAATCACAGCATAATTCATAACCAACTTTCAGCACCGATTTTTCAGGAGATGATATCGTATGCGTGGTGCGCATCAAAATTAATTCCCGAAAAATACATATTTTAAAATGTAAACCAAGTTTGTTTTCCGCCGACTCTTCGGAAGGAACAGTGTAGCTATCGAAAGATTGCATTCATTAGATGTTCTCGGTGCCATGAGGATATTTGTTTCGAATGTTTATATGACAAGTACCATCCATATAGTTGTTCGAAGAAAGGTGGTGACATGTAACAGTGACTGGAAGAACCACTGTAAAGTGACCCGGAGTAACATTTTAGTTGTTTACTATCCCAAGAGGTTTGAGAAATTTATTTGCCTACCTTATTATTATCATTCATTATTGGTTTACTTATCTTATTAACCCTCCTATCCCTATCATTTGAGATATGGAAAAATTCAAACGCAAAGAACAACACTCGCTACGTTTCTTCGAGATTCGAACCCGGGTTCTCCGTTTCCGAGCCAGTTACCTTGGCTGTTACTCTATCGGTACTGTCGACGAAAAGCGTTTACCAAGTTGTAAAAATTTCTTACCTCGATTTCTGGAAAACTATGCGTTTTAGGACCCCAGACCTGATGAAGAAAAATGCTCTATTTACAATTATCTCTCGATCCTCCCAATTTTGAGTCGATTGCTCGTCATAACCTTTAGGGATGATTTTCTCAAAAACGCGTGGGTGTCGAACCAAAATATATCAGATTCCTTCGTTTTAGGTTGTACACAAGAGACCTGCCAAACTTGAGCCGAATCGGTTGGCCGTGTCTGAGGCCTTCCACTTGTAAGACAGAAATCGGGTCACAGATCTGGGTGGATTAAGATTGGCGAGTTAAGTGGCGCTTCTTTCAACAAATCAAATTCCAACTGTGCCTGTTCGTCCCAGTTCCAAATAGTGTTTTTGCCAGTGAGAGGACAAAGTTTTGGTGTTACAAGAATTTGCGTATTCAGGAAACGGCGGTAGAAATTTAGGAGACCTAGAAAACTGCGAACTTGTCTTTTTTGTGGATGGAACTGGAATGGCTCTGATTGCTTCCAACTTTTCAGGATCCGGCAGAATGCGCTCACATGAAATAATGTGACCCAAAAAATTCACCTTTGTCCTACCGAATTCAGATTTTTCCAAGTTATGTGTAATTCCAGATTCAGCAACAATACGTAACAACTGTTGAGGATACGATGATGATGTTCACAAGAGGCTTCTGCTGTTAAAATATCGTCCACGTATGTGATGTGTCGTTTTAAGAACTCATGTAATATGGAATTTAGTCCACGAATGAATGCTGCCGAGGAAATGTTCAAACCAAAAGGAAGTTTCCGAAATTGATAACAAACGCTGAAACAAAGAAAAGCTCTATATTTTCTGCATTCTGTTTGAAGTTCAGTTTCATAAAAGCTGGATCTGAGATCAATAGAAGACAACACTCTCACGCCACTGAAATTTTGGAGACGTTCTTCCAACGTTTGCGGCCTGTCTGTTTCAGGAATGATTATGGTATTTATTTGTCTGGAATCTAAGACAAGCGTGATGGATCCGTTTTTCTTCTCGACGACATGTAATGGATTATTTTATGAGCTTACCGGTGGTTCAATAATGCTCTAAGCAAGCATAGATTGTATTTCCGTTCTAACACCGTCCCTATAATGTGCAGGAATTACGTATGATCTGACGGAAAATTTAGTATGCTCACGAACACGAAATTTGTATTGAAATCCTTTAATTCTGCCTGTTTTGTGAGTAAAAACTGTGGAATGAGCTTGTAAGGTGTCAAAAAGCTCCTGCCTATCAGCGTCATTACAGTTAGCAATTGTTTGAAGCCGGCCGCGGTGGTCTCGCGGTTAAGGCGCTCAGTCCGGAACCGCGCGACTGCTACGGTCGCAGGTTCGAATCCTGCCTCGGGCATGGATGTGTGTGATGTCCTTAGGTTAGTTAGGTTTAAGTAGTTCTAAGTTCTTGGGGACTGATGACCACAGAAGTTTAGTCCCATTGTGCTCAGAGCCATTTGAACCATTTTTTGAATTGTTTGAATTTTTTCTGAATTCGAGCGTTAGTATCTAATACGTCATCAATATCATCCCTGTCAGTACTTGCAAAGTGATTGTTAGTGTCAAATTCCGTCGGGAGTCCCAATCCGTGATCTGACAAAAGGTAAAGCCGATTGATTTCCTCGTCATGGTTTGAAAGCCAATCCTCAAATTTCGAAGCTATAGACTTACCTTCTTTCTTTAAACTTATTTCAGTGTCGTGAAAGTTTAAAATTGATTTATAAGAAAATTCACAATAAATCTGTGGCTTTGACTAAAGAATTCTAAGTTAGTTTGTTGGCGTACATCTACACTTTTTCCAAACATTGCACCTTATTATTTAATCTTACGTAAAGGAAATGTGGGGCAATCGATTTGTTGCATTTACTGAAAGCTGTTTCACAAATTACTGAAATAGGACTGCTAGAGTCAAGTACTGGCGTAAATTTTATGTTATTTGTTATGATGTGTATTACAGGATATGCAATATTTTTCTACTTCATGTCATGTTCCTGTAGTAAAATGTCCCTAATGTCTTCCATTTCCATATAATTGATAGTCACGGCAGCTACGTCGTCAACTTCATAAGTAGGTTTTGTATCTGCCTGCGGTGCGATTCATATTCTATTATCTCTTCGTTGTCGCATGTCGTTACTGGGATTTGGAGATCTAATTTCTACAATTTCAGCTTGTCGAGAAGGCTCTGTCCTATTTGAATCACGCCAGTTCTGATTAAATTCAGGTCTGTTATTATGACTATAGCGTCTGTCGCCTTGTCGGTAATTTCTGTAATTCCTTTCTTGTCGGTTAAGAGGTGGAGAATTTCTCCCGGAATCGTAATTACGCGGTGGACTGTTGCGTCTGAAGTTATTTTGTCTCCCTTGATAATAATTATTCCGGTTCCCATATTGTCTATTTCTACGGTTGTCTTTGTCATAGTTATTACCACGGAAATGTGATCTTTCTCTGTAACTACTGTTATTCTGCCAATGGTTGTCATACGGGTGATATCTCTTTTGGTCACGATTTGCGTTATAACAGTAGCCTTTTCGTGTCCGGTTATTACGTCGTCACGAAATTGTGATGGATGTGACCTGTAATTGTTGTCGTTTTCTTGTTTTCACATCATACGATTGTCTGTGTCGATTTCCAATCGTTGCAAATGTCCCTAAAAAGCTTCGATATCATCTTTACAACGTCCAGCCAAAATAATATGTCTTAAGTGTTCAGGCAATTAAGCAAATGCGAATAAGTTCCGAGGGGCTGTACGGGTTTGACAAGTACTGATTCTTGGGTAACATATCTTTAAAATATTTTACCGGGCTGGAAAATTCAGACTGTTCGAAAAGTTCCATAATTATAATACTGTGTTTTACTCGATCTTGAATAGCCTGAGACCAATATGCAGAAAGGAAGGCATGATAAAAATCGCCTTCACTGTGACAGTCGCGAATAACCGATACCGTTCTTACCACTGGTTCATTTTCTAAATAGCCACACATAAATTCTAATCTATGCTCTAATGGGCAGTTGGGAGGAAAACAATGAGAGAATTAATGAAGCCATGCTTGTGAATGTACATCATTACTAGAATTCTTGAATGTTTTAAATTTACGCCTTATGTTGAAGAGCTTATAGTCAAAGTCATCGTCACGCCGAGTCTCAAATCGGTCATTCTTACGTCGTGTCGGCGGTTCCATCTCAAGGCTCGTTGCACCTTGCCAACTCCTCTCAAAATCTCCGAAATACCGTGTGTTATTACTTTGCGACTTTTCACTATTCTTAAATCCCTCTTCCTGTGACGGAGCGCGAGTATCCTCTGAAATATGCAGTTCTTGTATCACCTGTGCCAACTGATCTTGTACTTCCCGCATTTCTCTTTTGTGTTGCGTATTGATTTGTTTCTGACTTTGAATTTCCTAATTTCCTCGTAGTCCTCTGTATCATTAAAGGCTACAGATCCTATATCATTCAAATCCTCATCTACCTTCGTAGATAAACTTGTTAACTGATCCGGAAGTTGGGCTACTTTTCCCCATAATGTGCTGATTTCCTCCGTGTGTTTTTCTGAACCAAGTTTTAGTGTGTCCATTTGTGTCGTAATCGCATGTACTGTATCCTTTAAGTTTTCCTGATTTTTTACAAGTTGCATGACCGTATCAATAGATGCAATTGAGTCAGTTTTAGCCTGCAAGGTGTCGTGATTTTCGTGTACAATGATCTGCAGTTCTTTTATGGCTGCTTCAAGATTCTGTAATGTGTTGTCACGTCGCAAAAAAATAGGCTGAAAATACTCACAATTTTTTTTTTTTGTACATCTTCAGAAATTTTTTGATATTTCTATTCGATTTTGAGTATCTCAACGGTTAAATTTTCAAGTGTTTGTTCAAGCGTTTGTTCAGTTATGTCTAACTTTTGAGTTGTAGCTGTGTTCGTTTCTGATTTTGTTCCATTGTGTCTAACTTTTGAAGCTTTTGGTCTGTTTGATTTAATTTTTGAATTAATAGTGCATTTGCATCGGCAATATTTGTATTTTGAAAAGCACAGAGTGTGTCTTGACTTAATTGAGAAAAGTGTAATGACGCAAAACCTGAATGTACGCTATTTGCAATATTTTGTTCCCATTTTCAAGAAGGGTCATAAATCAGATGCGAATAATTATAGGCCTATTTCGCTTACGTCAATCTGTTGTAGAATAATGGAACATGTTTTGTGTTCTCGTATTATGACGTTCTTAGATAATACAAATCTCCTTCATCATAACCAACATGGATTCCGCAAACAGAGATCATGTGAAACTCAGCTCGCCCTATTTGCCCAAGAAGTTCACAGTGCCGTAGACACTGGCGAGCAGATTGATGCCGTATTCCTGGACTTCAGGAAGGCATTTGATACGGTTCCGCACTTACGTTTAGTGAAAAAAATACGAGCTTACGGAATATCGGACCAGGTTTGTGATTGGATTCAGGATTTCATAGAAGAAAGAACACAACATGTCATTCTTAACGGTTCAAAATCTGCAGATGTAGAGGTAATTTCGGGAGTACCGCAGGGAAGCGTGATAGGACCTTTATTGTTTACAATATACATAAATGACTTAGTTGACAACATCGGTAGCTCCGTGAGGCTATTTGCAGATGACACGGTTGTCTACAAGAAAGTAGCAACATCAGAAGACTCGTACGTACTCCAGGAGGACCTGCAGAGGATTAATGCATGGTGCGACAGCTGGCAGCTTTCCCTAAACGTAGATAAATGTAATATAATGCGCATACATAGGGGCAGAAATCCATTCCAGTACGATTATGCCATAGGTGGTAAATCATTGGAAGCGGTAACGACCGTAAAATACTTAGGAGTTACTATCCGGAGAGATCTGAAATGGAATGATCACGTAAAACAAATAGTGGGAAAAGCAGGCGCCAGGTTAAGATTCATAGGAAGAATTCTAAGAAAATGTGACTCATCGACGAAAGAAGTAGCTTACAAAACGCTTGCTCGTCCGATTCTTGAGTATTGCTCATCAGTATGGGACCCTTACCAGGTTGGATTAATAGAAGAGATAGACATGATCCAGCGAAAAGCAGCGCGATTCGTCATGGGGACATTTAGTCAGCGCGAGAGCGTTACGGAGATGCTGAACAAGCTCCAGTGGCGGACACTTCAAGAAAGGCGTTACGCAATACGGAGAGGTTTATTATCGAAATTACGAGAGAGCACATTCCGGGAAGAGATGGGCAACATATTACTACCGCCCACATATATCTCGCGTAATGATCACAACGAAAAGATCCGAGAAATTAGAGCAAATACGGAGACTTACAAGCAGTCGTTCTTCCCACGCACAATTCGTGAATGGAACAGGGAAGGGGGGATCAGATAGTGGTACAATAAGTACCCTCCGCCACACACCGTAAGGTGGCTCGCGGAGTATAGATGTAGATGTAGATGTAGATGTTATTTAGCGTTCCTGTGGCGAACTGTTATCGTTCCCTGTTCGCTGACTGTTACAATTTCTATCCCGTTATTTACTGCCTGGTCCATGTCCCTCTGCACTATTACCAAATTATTGTCTTGAACATTTGTCAGTTAGTTACTAGATGGTGCTAACAAGCGATGCTCGTCGTCACTGTCAATTCTCACTTTGCTTTGCAGCCAAGTTTTACACTTTTCATTCGCCATGATTATCACACTATTTCACACAATAACATACAAAAAAATAAAGGTCTTAAATGCAAAAATAGGAAGCCACACTAAAATAGCACTGAAAATAATGAATATCTAATTAGTTGCAAAAGCGACAGCGAGATAGTGCAAATCCACATGCATGCCATAACTGCTTTGCTCATTACAATACAGTACTACAATAAGAAACTACAAAGGAGATTCCATATATACAACTACGCGCTAGCGGTAAACAATAACTAATTTCTAATCATTCTCTAATTATTCAAACTACAAGAAAATCAGAAGATTCCAGTGGAGTATCCTCGACTAAGGGTCGACAGGTGAAACTTCTTTATGTTTACTGAAACTGCTGAGTGCAGCTGAAACTACTGTCTCGTTACTTATTTTTATCATTTCAACACTGACCTGCGGAAGTTTCCCTGACAAAGACAACTCAGACAATTCATTTATTACCCACAATATACAAGCCCAACGCGATCTGACTGCTCTGTAATGGACGTGACTTCAAATAATTAAAAGAATGGCCCTGAATTAGAAGAAATGCTAACAGTAACCCATACATTTTGTAAGTCACTTCATAACACGAACTACAGCAATTACAGCAAGCAGCAAACTGCATTCAGCTGAATAAAAAGATTCTAACTGCTAAAGGCTCTAACTTCTAGTAGGCATATGGTTAGCAAAAGAAAGATTTTGTTGAAGAGCAAACAAGGTATTTAGCAGATTTTACTTTAATCATGTGACATCCAGTTCCAAAAATTATATAGTCGTCAATAATTCGACTACCCAAACATTAGCAAATACATGAATCATCATTTTACAATGCATGTCCTACCAACACTAAATCTCCATGGACACACGTGAAAACCGTCCGCTCGCTACCTGCTAACCGCCAACAGCTAACTGCACCAACACTAAATCTCCATGGACACACGTGAAAACCGTCCGCTCGCTACCTGCTAACCGCCAACAGCTAACTGCACCAACACTAAATCTCCATGGACACACGTGAAAACCGTCCGCTCGCTACCTTCTAACCGCCAACAGCTAACTGCACCAACACTAAATCTCCATGGACACACGTGAAAACCGTCCGCTCGCTACCTGCTAACCGCCAACAGCTAACTGCAAGTCCGTCGAACCACAGAGTCTCTTACTGAGGGCGCAGAGCACTGTCAGTGATACTAACACAGTCTATAGCGCTACCACCACACGAGTAGGCTACTTGCAAGCGTAGCGCGCCGACGTGGGTAAACAATCTAGGTGTGAATAGGATCACTCATGCGCACAAGCTGAGAAAGAGGAAAGCGCCTATACCTGTGCCTCAACTTACACTATGTGATCAAAAGCATCCTGACATCTGGATGAAAATGTCTTGCAAGTTCGTGGCCCCCTCCATCGGAAATGCTGAAATTCATTATGATGTTGGCCAAACCTTAGCCTTGATGACAGCTTTCACTCTCGCAGGAATACGTTCAATTAGGTGCTGGAAGGTTTCTTGGGAAAAGGCATCCCCTTATTCACGGAGTGCTACACTGAGGAGAGGTATCGATGTCGGTCGGTGAGGCCTGGCACGAAGTTGGCGTTCCAAAACATCCCAGAGGTTTTCTATAGGATTCTGGTCAGTACTCTGTGCAGGTCAGTCCATTACAGAGACGGTATTGTTGTGTAACCACTAAGCCACATGCCGTGGATTATGAACAGGTCGAATGATACAATCGCCATCCCCGAATTGATCTTCAACAGTGGGAAGCAAGAAGGTGCTCAAAACATCATTGTAGGCCTGTGCTGTGATAGTGCCACGCAAAACAACAAGGGGTGGAAGCGCCCTCCATGAAAAACACGACCACACCATAACAAATGGCTTCAAATGGCTCTGAGCACTATGCGACTTAACTTCGGTCATAAATCGCCTACAACTTAGAACTAATCAAACCTAACTAACCTAAGGACATCACACGCACCCATTCCCGAGGCAGTATTCGAACCTGCGACCATAGCGGTCGCTCGGTTCCAGACTGCAGCGCCTAGAACAGCACGGCCACTCCGGCCGGCACACCATAACACCAATCCGAATTTTACTGTTGCTACTACACACGCTGGTAGATGACGTTCACCGGGCATTCGCCATACACTCCCTGCCATCTTATCGCCACATTGTGTACCGTGATTCGTCACTATATGCAACGTCTAATGTTTACGCTCCTTACACCAAGCGAGGCGTCATTTGGCGTTTACCGCGTGATGTGTGGCTTACGAACAGGCGCTCGACCATGAAATCCAAGTTTTCTCACCTCCCGCCTAACTGTCATAGCACTTGCAGTGGATCCTGACGCAGGCTGGAATTCCTGTATGATGCTCTGGATAGAAGTCTGTCTATTACACATTACGTCCCTCTTCAACTGTCGGCGGTCTCTGCCAGTCAACAGACGAGGTCGGCCTGTACGCTTTTGTGCTGTACGTGTCCCTTCACGTATCCACTTTACTATCACATCGAAAACAATAGACCTATGGATGTTTAGGCGTGTGAAATCTCGCGTACAGACGTATGACACAAGTGACACCCAATCACCTGACCACGTTCGAAGTCCGTGAGTTCCGCAGAGCTCCCCATTCTCCTCTCTCACGATGTCTAATGACTACTGAGGTCGCTGATATGGCAGTAGGTGGTAGCACGATGTATCTAATATGAAAAACGTGATCACATAGTGCACTTGTGGGGTAAGCACAGCCGCACGGCGACTAGCTGATAGGTACCTATATGTAAACGAGCCTTTACAGAGATAGGAGACCGCTGAGGGATTCATTTTGGGGTAGGACTCGTCGCTTCGTCCGATTTGAGTCCGGGGATTTCCGCTAGCACGCTGGTCGTGTGGAACGAGACAGAAGACAGAGCGTAGCAGTACCGGGCCGACCGGGCGGAACCAACAGTCCGTGTTCAGTAGCCGAGCAGGGAGGTTTTCTGTCTGGAAAATGGATACGCAGCCTGACTTTGTGTTATATCACGGTCGATCACGCCGCTACCCGGAATACGTCAGATCAGCAGCGCCCTGTCAGCCGATCCGCAGAGACGTGGACAGGAAGTCGCATAGGCAACAGCTCACGGAGGAGGGAACTGGCAGGAGTTGGAATGAAGCCACAACACCTATGCGAGTCTGCCATCTCCGGCAGGACCCCTGCCAATAGACTGTATCGTCTGAGGGCGTTTTCCTTTTTCTTTTTCTTCTTTTTCTTGTCTTCAGGAACTAGGCGAAGTTGCCTGTTACGGTGCCCATCGTTGTCAAGGTCTTCCTCTGTCTGTTGTTCCAAGGCACTTGTAATTTCTAGGCGTTAAGAGGTGTCTGTCACTCTCCATTCTTTCTATGTGATCGTTTCATTTTCACCCATAATTTACAAGTTTATAATTTAGATTAAAAATTTTAGTTCTTCTCTGACATATTGATTCTTTAGTCTTCAACTGTACAGCCTTCAGCACGTCTTCGGAATTTTATCTCTTGAGCCTGAACACGGCTTTCGTCCTCTTTTGTTACTCACCCTGGTGTCACTTCATAGAGCACTGTAGAGACTGCAACTGTTTCGTAGAATGTAATTTGAGTACTTTTCTTAGTTTTGCTTTTAAGGTTTCTATTAACTGTTCCATGTATCTGCCTGATTCACTGGGGTTAATTTTATATCTCTGCTGTAGCGGTATGTCACGTAGTGTCGTAGGTAGATCACGTGACTCACTTGCTCTAAAATCTTTTCATCTTCATTATTTTAGTTCTAGTTTGTTCTTTCCCTTTGAAGGCCAGTGTCTTAGTTTTTTTCTGTTGAGATATCCATGTCAGATTTGTAGCTCATTTGTTTCAGTAGTATCACTGCACCGTTGGCACATAGTAAGTTATTGAAAAGCGTTCTCCTGTGTTGGTATATACGTTTTCGAGATTCTGATTTCCATAAAGGCATTATTTTGTGTATGTAAATACTGAACATAGTTGTGGAGATACAGCAGCCTTGTCGTACTCCTTGGTAAGCTGGTATTACTCCTGTAGTTACTGCATAGGCTTTTTCCCTCCATTTTTAAAAATTTGTACCAATCTAGAAATCCTTCAATCCTTGAGTGTACTCTTGCTCCTCCAACATTCGTCAATGTAGCTGTCGTAGGTGTAACATCATTCCTCCATATATTAGCAATTCGGGATTAAATACCATGTCTTCCTGTCACTGTTCTGTTGTTACCTGATGTTTGACAGATATTACTACGTCAGACTGTATTTCTGTATTTCATCTAATTTCTTCTAACCTATTGCTTCAGTTTGAGTTCTTTTGCTGTATCGGTACACCATAATCGTTTGTAATAATTTGCCCTTTGTTCTTCTTTGATATTGTTTACTTGTGTGTTCTCTTTCTCTGTTGTGTTTACAGTTTTTAAAACCTTATAGGTCGTATGCTGTCTCTCGTGAATGCGGAGTGATTTTTTCCCTACACATTTAGCACTATCACTTCCCTCCTTATAGTGTTGCATCTTTCCAGCTGTGGCGTTGGGTTACTTAAATATTTTACATGCGCATCCTGTTTTTCTTTCACGGCTTTTCTTATATCCTCATTCTAAAATTTTGAGTCCATTTCTTTTCCTTACTTTTTCTATTCATTGAGAGCTTCTCCCGCTACTCTATAAATCACAGTCTTTAGATTTTTCACTCTTCTTCTATATTATGTATTGTTTACAAGATTGATAGCTATTTATGTAATCTACTTTGGTAAAGATGTTTGATGCTGTCGTCGTCAAGCAAAAAATTGTATACAGCGTGAAACTTTCACTCTGCAGCAGAGTGTGAACTGATGTGAAGCTTCTTGATATATTAAAACTGTTTGCCGGACCGAGACTCGAAGACGGGACCTGTGCCTGTCGCGGGTAACTGTTCTACCGTCTTCATTTTTTTGTCTTTATCTTTCCTTATTAATTGTATAAAATACCTAAACTCACGATGTATTAAAATACGGTGCAGAAATGTGTAACGCAAAATGGAAAATAAAATTCTTTTCAGTTTTTAGAGATTGAGCAGTATTATTGATTAACAACAAGGAAATAGGCAAGTCTGTAAGGAATTTTTACCAGAACCGACAGTCAGTCAGCGCATCCACCGACAAGATAACTTCCCCTCCGCCCGACCAGCACATAACAGGGAGTTCAATGGGACAACGTAGAAAGTATTGGCGTCCACAACCAATTACACATTCAGCTGTCAAACTACACACCGTGCTGAACAGCGACAACACGATGAGGAAAATACACTACTTGAATTTACGTAAACGACCAGGGCAGGTAGCCGGAACGTAACTGCCACAAGGCAGAAGATTCCGCTGGTGCACTTCAATTCAAAATAACGAAGTACAGTTAAACTCCACCGCAGGGTGGCTAAAATTTGCCAACTTGAAAACACAGGTTGTTGCTTTCCTCGCGGGAATGTCCCAACAGCCGACAAATGCAACGGACAAATGTGAACAGTCGTTACTTGGTGGTAGATTAAGTCAAAACTCAACTTTCGTGTCCAGGATCGGTGAGCCACGGACCTCGCAGCAATGGGAACAGCACCACACACTCCGACCGCGCGTGGACGCCGCCAGCGGCCTCGGCCAAACTAAACCCGGAGATTTCCTCACTGCTCCTCGCCAACCGACCAACTGCCCGCACACAGCACAGCCGGAACTATAAGCGCCAGGCCAAAGATAGTACAAGGTGCGAATATCGATACACACTGCTGCTGCCACTCGCGGAGTGAGAGGGTAACAGCATAATAGCGATAACCGCGGGAGACTGAAAAGAGAACAGCAATCAAGGTTTTATCGAACGCATAACATGAGTCAGCCACGGCTCAGCGATCTTGCAGGAACGTCGAAAAATCAAGAACAATCTTATCGCCTTCATGGAACAATTAAGAATTTGAGAGGCCTTTCATCCAGGTCACAGCGTTGGTCTTCTTACGTGGAAAATAAGTCTGGTAACAGAAGTGATTTCGGAGTAATGTCATTAGGAGCCGTACGTAGAAGAAAGACAAGCATCTTCTGAACCAGCTGCCACACCTCTGCAGAAGATCCACACTTCATTCGACGCCCGTTCGTATCAAGCGTGTCATAACGAGGGCGCAGCGGCGAATCTGTCATTTTAATGGCATGTAGACGACGTTGTGTCATGTATTTTCCATTAACGACCAGATACTAGGTCGCACGAGCGCTTGTGTCGAGGAGGACATGGCGCACACAACGCCAGACCACAGGCTATGCGATAGTAGGATATCGGCTTTCCACAACATTCCGAACAGCATTTCTCATCATTAGGCAGTGAACATCATATGCCGTTGGGTTCTTGGCACCAGGCAAGTTGGCATGGACATAACTGTATTCCATGAAAAAGGGCCTGACCTGTAAGAGAGAGAAAGAAATATGGGCTACTGCAATGGGCGCCACTCGAGAGGAATGGGCCAGTTCGTCAATCAGGCTTCCAGATAATCCGGTTCGGCTGCGGGTACACGATTTAACCATCGTACTTACATATGGGGCAGCTGCTCTCGCTTGGAAGCTGACAAGGTCGAGGTCGCTATCTCGTGGAGGAAGTGTCAGTGTGTCGTAGCGGACTTTGAAGATAAGACCCGCGCATACAAAGTAGCCGAACGCCACCTGCAGTCTGTGTGCCATTACCTTTAGCATCGGTAAAATCTGTGCTA
Organism: Schistocerca americana; assembly: GCF_021461395.2. Lineage (NCBI taxonomy): Eukaryota > Metazoa > Arthropoda > Insecta > Orthoptera > Acrididae > Schistocerca > Schistocerca americana. Next base: position 443,971,586 of record NC_060121.1, on the reverse strand, counting down.
AATGGGGTAGCCGCGAGACTGCATGAGAGTTAACAAGATCCACCCGTTGTAACATATCCAATGCTCTCAGGAGATTGCCACAAAAACTGGTGCAGATAGCCTGAAGCAGGCGTTTATAGTTAAAAGAGATCGTGCGCTGTCAATCACGCTTGAAGGTGATCACCTACCATTGGAGCTGATCCACTAATGCCAATGGGGGCACTTTCTCTGCTGAAGACCTTTACTGATGAACATAGCACTAGATTTATTCAGGTTCACATGGATTCCCCACACAATCTGCACACCTCAGTGTTATCCCTGTCAACCGGCTGCTCAAACTGGCTCAGTGGCGGTGGTGAAAAGGAGCATCGACAGCGGACACCCTTGACGGACTGACAGCATGATATTAATAGGGCCCGCGACCCGGTCGTTGACCAGCACGCGTGATGTGGCACCTCGGAGGGGACGCAAGACGAAGTGTATAAATCTGTGGGGGAAGGCCATCCGTCGGAGTACGTTTTCTAGAAAATCATGACTCACTCTATCAAAGGCGTAGTCCAAGTCCACTGTCACTAAGGCACCGCGACCGCGGCAGGTCGTGGCCAGAGCTATGACGTCACAGTAATCGCCGAGTGCCGTCTGAATGTTACTGTCACCACCAAAGCAGATTTGATTCAAACAAATGACTTGAGGGATGGCGGGCCGAAGGCGGGGGGGCAAGAATCTAGGTAAAAATCTTGAAGTCACAATTTAACATGGTCAACGGCCGATAATCTCCAACTCCCCGACCTCCCGACGGCTTGCGGAATATCAGGGTTCATCAGTTCTTCGTACATCGCAGTCCAGTGTGCAACCATGAGACGTGGAATGTGCGGTAAAACTCCAGAGGAAACTTGTCGGGACATGCGGCTTTGTTCGCCGCACCTTTATGAAGAGCATCAGCGACGTCATCGCCCCTAATTGTCGCTGTGAGAATCTCCGTAGCAGTCCCGTCAAGGGTACCTGCAAGGAACGGAGGACATCAGTCGTTACCGCCATGTTCTAGTACTCTGCTGCATATAACTGTTTGTAGTAATCCACAAAGGTGTTGGCGATATTCTGGGACGCCAGTCGGCTACCATCTGGCATGTCGAGAGCGTTGACCAGCTTTCTCAGACAGCGCTGCTTCTCTCTGATGACGTGATGCATAGATGGGGGTTCTCCTAGTACACGGTCGTGACATCTTCCCCGTACTATTGGGCCTTCAAGGCGGCGACGCATAAAAGAAATTAACTTCGCATTAATCAGATGAATTTCAACCTATCAATGAACAGAGGGGGGACATGGCTTTCGATTTCGCGGAGAATTGTGAAATAGTATTCCATGGTATGTCGCTGCCACAGCATTTTGTCGCGACCGTAATTCATCGCCGAACGACGTAAAGCACGCTTGGTGCAGTCGAGTCACCACCGGAGGGTTGAAGGATATGCTGGAAGTCGTCTCACATAATTGTTTCTGTTATATCCTAGCCAGTAATGCCACCCGAGCCCGCTGCCAAAAGGTTGGCAGCATCAAAGTCCGGACGCCGTCCGCATAAGCAGCGCCAGCGAGACAGGAAATCGCCGCAAGTCTGCGCGCGCCACCGCTGGCTTCTGGGTTCTTAAGCGCTGGAGTCGCGAGCGCTAGGACAGTTCTGTATTCGCCGCTCAGTTGTATACTCGCCACCGAATTGTGTTCTTGCTAGTCAGTCGTGTGTTCATCGCAGCAGAGTTGTTGTTTGTCGTCAGCCGACGCTGACCTAGCCGCTCCGACTCGAACTAGACAGATTTCTGTAGACACGCAGTTCACTACTGTGTTGCTGTATCTTCGTTAATAAAGATAAGTACCGACTTTTATTTAATCAGAGTGTTTGGGTTTTCCTCTTTCTGTTCACTGTTCCAGCGGACCGGTCGGCCCGCTATTAAAAGTGTGGCGGTGACTTCGTAAGCCGTTTCTACAGCGAATTGCTTGTCGCCACGAACGCCGCCACACAACTGGCGACGAGGACTTCCGAACTCGTGTGCAGGGCTGGTTCAACTTGTTTCTGGTTATACTAATTATAGCGATAAAATTTTGGGGGCTGGTTTAATTTGTGTTCACTATGTCTGCCGACTTACAACAGTTGATCTTGGTACAGAGTCAGCAAATACAAAGTCTGGTGGAAGCAATCGCCAAACAAGCGGCTAATCCTCCAACACAAAAGGAACAAGCACAGGCAGCACCATCTTTCCGTGCTTTTGATGCATCAAGAGAAGAATGGCGAGAATATTTCGCGCAGTTGCAGGCGCACATGACAGTCTACAAAATCACAGGTACTGAGCGGCAGCTTTATTTAATTTCCACTGCAGGCGTGGAAGTCTATCGACTACTTTGTAAGTTGTTCCCGGAATCCCAGCCAGAAGCTTTAGACTATGACGTTGTTGTTAACAAGCTTGCTGAGTATTTCGAGTCGCGAGTTCATGTGGCAGCAGCCAGATTCAAGTTCTTCAGATTAAAGAAACTGCCACATCAATCTAATAAACATTGGTTAACAGATTTACGGGGCCTCACCCGTCAGTGCCGATTTAATTGTGTGTGTGGAGCTTCCTACAGTGATGTCATGTTACGAGACGCTATTACTCAAAACATTGCAGATTCTCGTATTCGTGCTGCTATCTTAAAGTTGCCTGATCCGTCATTAGAGACTATGATGAACATCATTGAAGCCCAAGATACTTTTGACTATGCTGAGTGTGAGTTAGATCAGCCATGTATTTCTCAAATTGCCTGTGCTAAGCAAGTTATAGTCCGCCCTCGTGGTCTCGCGGTAGCGTTCTCGCTACCCGAGCACGGGGTCCCGGGTTCGATTCCCGGCGGGGTCAGAGATTTTTCCTGCCTCGAGATGACTGGGTGTTGTTGTGTCGTCTTCATCATCATCATTCATCCCCATTACGGTCGGAGGAAGGCAACGGCAAACCACCTCCATTAGGACCTTGCCTAGTAAGGCGGTGCGGGTCTCCCGCATCGTTCCCCTACGCTCTGTAAAGAAGCATGGGACTTCATTTCCATTCCAAGCAAGTTATGTCACGCCCGCGGCCCCACCGGCAGAGTCAGACTGTAAACACTAGCCGGCCGCGTCATGTTAAACACATTCGTCAGCCGCGTGTGCAAAATGATAGAGTTAAGTCTTGCCCTAAGTGTGTTCTTGCTCATCCTCGTGAACGTTGCCCGTTAAGAAACGCGGTTTGTCACTTTTGTCAAAGGAAAGGACACATCCAGACTGTTTGTTTGCGTAAACGCAAGAACAATTCTAGTGCTGCCCAGCCCATGGATATTCATGTTCTTCAAAGCCAGCCCGCCCAGAAGGTCGCGTTTAAAGAGTCTTCCACGGTTCGTGTGGGTAATAAACTTGTTCGCAATAAGCCACCCACCCAGCCCTCTGCTATGCGACCCAAGCATAATTCAAACGCTGTAAAAAGTAATGTACAGACTGCAAGTGAAGCGGGAGTTGTTGTTCCACCCGCCCAACCTACGAGTTGTCGTAAGCAGCGAACACGCGCTAAACGCGCTGATTTTGTGTCTTCCGCCTCCACTGCACCGATCCAGAGACAGTGTAATAAACTATTTGTGAAGCTACGCATCCAGGATAAGACCTTCAATTTTCAATTAGACACTGGTGCGTCTGTGACTCTCATAAATAGTGCTACGTATGCGGCTATCGGCCGCCCTAAACTTTCAGCGGCAAAACATTCTTTGGCTACTTATAGTGGAGAACCCATTCCTGTGTTAGGTGTATGTAGCGTGCCAGCCACATTCCGTGGCAATACAAAAACAGTTTCATTCACAGTGCTCCGCGCTACAGACAGTGTAAACATTTTCGGATTAGACTGTTTTGACTTGTTTGGCCTGTCTATCCAAGACAATGTGTTGCAAATTAATTCTGTTGTTGTTCCTCAAGACAGCATAACCGATTTGTGTAAACGATACAGTGACATATTTAAAGACGAACTAGGTTGTGGTGCGAACTTTGCCGCTCATATTACGTTAAAGGATAATGCTCAGCCTCGATTTTGTCGTGCTCGTCCAGTGCCTCACGCCCTCCGGGCACCTGTAGAAGATGAACTTCGTCGTTGGCAAAACAACGGTGTTATTCAACCCGTTTCAGCGAGCCAGTGGGCTTCTCCCTTAGTTATTATAAAGAAACCGTCTGGCAAGTTACGTTTGTGTGCTGATTTTAAGTCGACAGTTAATCCTCAGACTGTCATTGATTCTTTTCCTTTGCCTAGACCGGACGAGCTGATGGATAAATTAGGGGAAGCTCGTTTCTTTTCCAAAATTGATCTCCGTGAGGCATATTTGCAATTGCCCCTCGACGAGCAATCACAACAGTATTTTGTCATAAACACGTCGTTGGGGTTGTTCCGTTTTCTGCGTTTGCCTTTTGGTTGTGCGTCAGCTCCAGCTGTTTTTCAGCGTTTTTTGTCACAACTTCTGGCTAATGTGCCATCGTGTTGCAACTATTTAGACGATATTGTTGTGTCCGGTCGGACGCCTGCTGAACATTTCCGTAATTTGGAGTGTTTGTTTACAGTGTTGTCTCAGGCAGGCCTACGTTGCAACATCGATAAATGTTCATTTTTCCTTACGGAGATGGAGTATCTGGGACATGTTATCAATGCTCAAGGCATTCATCCCTCCCAGTCACATTCAGCAGCTATTCGTGATTTGCCCGCCCCTCGCAATCTGCATGAATTGCAAGCAGTTCTTGGCAAATTGACATATTATATTAGGTTTATACCTAATGCATCACAGATTGCTGCACCGTTGCATCGTCTCCGCCGTAAGAATGTTCCGTTTGTGTGGTCAGCTGATTGCCAATCAGCCTTTCAGCAGCTTCAATAGGCTTTATTGAATGATCGTTGTCTGGTCCATTACGACCCTAACAAGCCTCTGGTGTTAGCTTGTGATGCCTCTTCTTCCGGCCTCGGTGCTGTGTTGTCTCACCGAGTCGGTAACACCGAACGTCCTATTGCGTTCGCATCTAAATTGTTAAACAAAGCTCAGTGTAATTATAGCCAATTGGACAAGGAAGCGTTGGCTATTGTGTTCGGTGTCACAAAATTCCATCACTACCTCTATGGTAGACCATTCTATTTAGTAACAGATCACAAGCCCCTGACGTCACTGTTTCATCCGTCTAAACCAGTTCCTCAGCGGACAGCTCAGAGACTACAACGTTGGGCTCTTTTGTTATCACAATACCAGTATGAGATACTGTATCGCCCTACAGCTCAGCATGCAAACGCTGACGCGCTTTCTAGATTGCCGGTTGCTGCGGATGATGTCTTCGATTCCTCTGACGACTCTTGCCATCAGATTGACGCCGATGAGCATCAATCCCTCCGGGATTTTTCGATTGATTATCGTCAGGTGGCACGTGAGACAGCTACGGATCCTCATCTGAGTTTACTATTACGTTTTGTTCAACGTGGTTGGCCGTCCAAGGCAAAGGACATATCGGATCCTGTGGTTCGTCGCTATTATCCGCAACGTCATCTGTTGTCTGTTTCGCACGGAGTTTTGCTGTTACGCACCGAGAATGACCAGCTTCGTGTCGTGGTTCCCCAAGTGCTCCAATCCAAGGTCCTCGCCTTGTTGCATCAAGGTCATTGGGGAGTGGTCCGCACCAAGCAGCTTGCCCGCCGTCATTGTACATGGATCGGCATTGATAAGCAGATTACGCAGATGTCTACAGATTGTTCGACGTGTGCCGATCACCAAGCTGCTCCGCCTCAACGCTATTTTGAGTGGGCACGCCCTGCCGGTCCCTGGCAGCGAGTACATATTGATTTCGCTGGTCCATATTGGAATTCTCGTTGGCTCATCGTGATAGATGCATTTAGTAATTTTCCGTTTGTTGTGCCCATGCAGTCTACAACGTCTGCACAAACTATACAGGCGTTGACTTCAATTTTTTGTATTGAGGGTCTTCCAGAAGTTTTAGTGTCTGACAATGGTCCACAATTTACCTCTGCTGAATTTGAAAGTTTTTGTTCTGCCAGTGGCATTCGCCATGTTCTTACTCCGCCGTTCCACCCTCAATCGAATGGTGCAGCGGAACGTTTTGTACGCACATTCGAGGATCATATGGACCGCCTTCGTGCTACGCACTCTCGTCAGCAGGCCCTCATCACGTTCCTGTCGTCGTACCGGACCACGCCACGCGACGGCCCTTCGCCTGCGGAGCTTCTCCACGGCCGTCGTCATCGCACCCTACTACGGTTGTTGCACCCCCCGGATCGACCCGCCGCTTCTGAGCATCGCACGCGTTTTCAGCGCAACGACGCCGTTTTTTTCAGAGTTTATCACGGTCGCCGTCGTTGGGAACGTGGTACCGTGATAAGTGTCCAGGGTCGCGGTTTTTATACTGTTCAAGGTGCTACTGGGATGCACAGGAGGCATCAGAACCAGTTGCGCCGCGCTGGCCGCCCGGATTCTGCCGCTCGTTCTTTGTCCACAGATTTGGTCCGCGGCGGGTTCCAGCCGCGCCTTCCGACTTCGCTGCCGCCCCCAGGACAGCAGCAGCAGCCGTCGCCGCTACCACGCCGACAGCGCGTCCCGTTGATGCCTCCCGCGCAGCTTCATCCCTCTTCAGTCGCCACCGCCTTCGGAGCTGATGGACGTCGACCCCTCAGCCGGGCCGCCTTCCCAAGTGGTGGCTGTGCAGCCTGTCCTGCAGCCGCTTTCCTTGGGCACCCCCAAGGAGTCTGACACCGCAGCGCCTTGTCCGGCGCCCACTCAGCAGCCGTCGACGCAGCGTCAGGAGACGCTGCCTCTCTTCGTGGGTCCCGACGCCTCGTCGCGTCCAGTACCAGAAGCTGCGCCCGTGGTCACAGGCGTGCACCCTGACCTCGGTTTTCAGTCGGTGTTTCCCGAGGCCCCGCGCAGCCAATGCTGGGGTGCGGACCAGGGATTGCCACCGACAACAGTCTCCGCCCCGGTCTCTTCTGCTACGCCTGCGGCCAGACCCCTCCCCCGCCGTCGACGCTCGCCACGTCATTATACAACGACGGTGCGGCGATTTGGGGGGGAGGAGTGTTATATCCTAGCCAGTAATGCCACCCGAGCCCGCTGCCAAAAGGTTGGCAGCATCAAAGTCCGGACGCCGTCCGCATAAGCAGCGCCAGCGAGACAGGAAATCGCCGCAAGTCTGCGTGCGCCACCGCTGGCTTCTGGGTTCTTAAGCGCTGGAGTCGCGAGCGCTAGGACAGTTCTGTATTCGCCGCTCAGTTGTATACTCGCCACCGAATTGTGTTCTTGCTAGTCAGTCGTGTGTTCATCGCAGCAGAGTTGTTGTTTGTCGTCAGCCGACGCTGACCTTGCCGCTCCGACTCGAACTAGACAGATTTCTGTAGACACGGAGTTCACTACTGTGTTGCTGTGTTGCTGTATCTTCGGTCTGTTCCAGCGGACCGGTCGGCCCGCTATTAAAAGTGTGGCGGTGACTTCGTAAGCCGTTTCTACAGCGAATTGCTTGTCGCTACGAACGCCGCCACAAAAGTTTCATTTCGTCTCTACGACCTGCCTGCATTCCGAATCCTCGAGGTAGGCGACATTCAGCTGCCACAGGCCTCGACCGCGCCACGCCTTCTGCCTCTGGAGCGAAACAGTGCAAATGTAGGCGCTATGGTCGGAGAGGGCGGTAGGCCATACCTCAGCGTCAAGCGTGGCAGTCAAGATTCCTTGGGAAATGTAGACACGGTCAAGACGACATGCACGCGGTCCGACGTATCGGTGAGGTTCAGTTCATGCACGAACAGCTTGAGTTCCTGGGATGTGGTGAAATGGGGACGTTGGTCCTTCTGGGATAACGCAGAATTGAAGTCGCTGCCAAGTATAACACGGTCGTAGCCGCCCACAAACAAAGGGGCGACTTGTTCTGAATAGAACTGTGACCGTCCCCGTCGCTTCGCCGTGCCCGAGGGATCGTAAACATTGATGATTCAGACACCGTGGAAAGTCACAGAAAGACCCCTAGCCGATGGTAAATAAATCACGTAGTCTACCTCAATGACTTCCTTTAAAAGAGTAGCCGTCCCACTGCCACCGTCAGCACATTGCGAGATAAGAAACAAGACATAGATATTAGGAAACGTCGCTAGGTGAATCTCCTGCAGAAGGGGAACATCGAGCATCTAGATCCGACGCCCTCAACATTTCACTGAACAATTGTAGTTTAACAGGTGTAACAATGGTATTGACATTGATGAAGCCAGTCCTGTAAGCTTGTCGTGGAATTGGAATTGGGAATACTAGGACGCTCATGGAGCCACGAAGAGCAGGAACATTGTCCCAGCAGACTGCACATATTCAGTAATCCTGTCGATTAGCAGTCGTGGGTTGGAGCAGCAGCATTCGCTGCTGTCACAACGGTGGGTGTTTCATCGTCTATATTGTCAGACCACGCAAAGGTGCGTGGATTGTGTGCGTCCAGCGGAGTGCCTGAGGAGTTCGAAGGCAGCGTCACGTCGGCGGTGGAAAAGTGGTGCTGGCTCAGCTGCTGTCAGGCGTCCATATGTATAGCGCCTGGTACATGCGAAGATAGTTGTACCTCCGACGGGGGGTAGGCTGGTGCTTCTAGCACGGAATCGTCCATCGGGAGAACATTTTGAGAGTTGTGACCCTCATCGTCTTGAGACTACGCCCTGCAGGTGTCAGACGGGACGATCCGCCATTTCCAATGTCTCTTTGGCGACCGTTGCTTGCGCAAGTGAGCTTCAGTGTCCAAAGACGCCTGGGGATCCGGATGGTCAGGCACAAAAGCATCGGTAGGTGTATAACCATGGAGTGAAGGGCCATCCCCTGCACTAGATATTGCTCACCACTGCACATGATGGGAGCAGGAGGCAACGGCGTCGGTCCGTCCGCAACAGGCTGAGGTATTACCGGAGACGACGACGTGTCAGTAGCAGGAGCCAGTGGTGATCGCGGTCCTTAGGGAGAACTTCGACAAACGTCAGCGGGAACGTTGTCGGAGCGGTCGTGCCCTGTACGTCCCTTGGCGGTAACTGTGTGATTCTGCGTTGCAGACAGCTGTAACGGAGGCGTCCTTATTTGCCACATCACGAGCATGCCTTCGGCGGGCCATCATAAATTGTAACTGCACGGCAGCCACCAATATATAAGTAGAACGGCACATATTTGCTTAGCTCTATGCAGATCTGTCGTACTCCATTGAGAACCGGTTGTGTAGTGAATTGAATCCACATTTCGGCTGGTTCAAATGGCTCTGAGCACTATGGGACTTAACTTCTGAGGTCATCAGTTCCCTAGAACTTATAACTACTTAAACCTAAGCAACCTAAGGACATCATACACACATCCATGCGCGAGGCAGGATTCGAACCTGCGACCGTAGCGGTCGCGCGGTACCAGACTGTAGCGCCTAGAACCGCTCGGCCACCCAGCATTTCGGCTGTATGACTAATCACCTTTCCATATGGGCGGAATGCAGATACCATTACCTCTGAAGGTACCTCGAAAGGAAGTTCGAATACATGGATCGTCCGCAGTCCGTCCACAGTTCCACAGTTACGTCACCGATGTGTGCATCAGAGTGACGGAATTTAAGACTACTTCGAGTGCCACACAGAATTTTGCCACATATGTCTTCGTTAACCAATTTCACGTATACCACACTGGTCACTATAGAAAGGTGGATGCCAACAAGATCGTTGCAGTCAATCTTGACTTCATCTCTGATAAACTGTTCGGTGTCAAGTGCTTTTGATCGGGCATATTCAGGATAAAAGCTAATCTTCAGTGTCCATTTTCTGTGGTCATAAGCCATTCTCTTTCGAAGGAAATATAGCGCGCTAAGACGGCAGAATCACGTAAGCAACTCAGTGAGCGTGCTGCTGCGCTGCGAGGCCGGCCGGGTTGGCCGAGCGGTTCTAGGCGCTACAGTCTGGAACCGCGCGAACGCTGCGGTCGCAGGTTCGAATCGTGCCTCGGGGATGGGTGTGTGTGATGTCCTTAGGTTAGTTAGGTTTAAGTAGTTCTAAGTTCTAGGGGACTGATGACCTCAGAAGTTAAGTCCCATAGTGCTCAGAGCCATTTGAACCATTTTTTTTCTGCGCTACGAAGACGTAAACAAGACGTCCTTGCCGCTAGCGTGCCGAAAGGAGACTTGCATTAACGACAGCTGAGCAACTGACCGCCCGGGAGTGCGTCCCATGTGCCCGCGCACTGACTGATCTGCCCAAGCACGACTGACGACGCGCCCTCACAGCAACGATTCCGCCTGTACCTCTTCTCCTACCTTCCAAACTTCACAGAAGCTCTTCTCCTGACCTAGCAGAACCACCACTCCTGGAAGAAAGGATATTGCGGAGACATGTCTTAGCCACAGCCTGGGGGATGTTTGCCGAATGAAATTTTCACTCTACAGCGGAGTGTGCGCCGAAATAAAACTTCCTCGGACACTCACGGGTCCTGAGTCGTGCGTGGGTAGCTCAGTCGTTAGAGCAATCGCCCGCGAAAGGCAAAGATCCCCAAATCGAGTCCCGGTTCGGCACAGAGTTTTAAATCTGAAAGGAAATTTCAAAAAATTGAATTTTTGGAACTGTCTCGAATGTTACCGAACTGTTGTTGTTCATTCATTTAACCGCCGCGCGGGATTAGCCCAGCGGTCTGGGGCGCTGCAGTCATGGACTGTGCGGCTGGTCCCGGCGGAGGTTTGAGTCCTCCCTCGGGCATGGGTGTGTGTGTTTGTCCTTAGGATAGTTTAGGTTAAGTAGTGTGTAAGCTTAGGGACTGTTGACCTTAACAGTTAAGTCCCATAAGATATCACACTTATTTGCACATCTGAACATTCATTTAACCGTGGGATGTGTTCTGCCATCTTGGTACCCACATATCATTTTAATTCTTTTGTTCAAAATGTGTGAAATCTTATGGGACTTAACTGCTAAGGTCATCAGTCCCTAAGCTTACACACTACTTAACCTAAATTATCCTAAGGACAAAAACACACACCCATGCCCGAGGGAGGACTTGAACCTCCGTCGGAACCAATTCTTTTGTATATTGTTATTTCAAGGAAGGGGCTTTTGGTTTCATTCTGCGGCGTCACATTAATAATGGGTATTTAAAAGAGGCACCATATAATCAGTGGACATCTCATTTACCTTTGCACATTTTTGGTTTATTAACAGTGCGAGTTGGCCCTTGTGTTCCATTTTGTTATGTTTTTAAGACATCTTCTTATATGTGTTCTAGAAGTGCCCAGCACTTGCGTTGCTCGACCGGCGTGTGCCGCGGTGCGTCCACACTGATGACCCACGGCGGGGTTTGAATCCTGTCTCCAGATGTGTCACTGCGGAGCGCGCTAGCTTTGTCCTGCTGAAGCAGCTGGCCTTTGTTACTGCACTTTTCAAATTGTTATCTTGTTTGTCAGTTTACCGCAGAATTGCGAGGTCAAATAAGCTTTATTATTGCTACGAATGAAGTTCAGTTTCCCACTGCCCGGTACTTCCAGTACTGATGCAACCACTACTGTTCAATCTGTACATCGAAGACACAATAATGTAAATAAGAGAAAGGGTTCAGCAATTTAATTACAGTTCTGAGTGAAAGATTATCAATGATACGATGTACTGACGACATTGTGTACTGTTTCTCCTGGGTGGAATTGGGTTTAAAAAAAGAATGTAAACTAAATATTACGACAAATTTTATAACTAATCGACATGTACCCCGAAGAAGAAGAGATAGAACTACAATGAACGTGATATTCCATGGTCTCTTGCGCTTCTATGTATGAAATATCTTTCCTTTGTCATTTGCTTATCTTAACTGCTTGGATTCGGACCTAAGAGGACGTTATTGTGTAAAGCTCATCCTTATAATGTAAATTGTACTTAAAACCTGGAAAATATAATGGTTATTTTGTCAAAAGAATTTGTGTATGTTATCAGACTATTGTAAATCTGATACCTTTATTGTCTTAAGGAGATATGGGCCTTAACAAACAATTTTCATTGTTAGGCGCCATCTTAGAAAAATCTTTAACATTTTTCTTTTAGCTCATCTACGAGACGTGCCGTCGGTTAGGACAATTAACTTTATTTCAGATCCCAGGAGAGCGGAGGCAGCTACTAATAATTTAACAAGTTTATTTACAGAGTTTCTTTATATAACGAGATAACATCCAATTCAGAAAAGGTCTGGTCACAGGATTCCAGTTCCATTACAGGATTTCATTTTTAGATGCTACTCTTTTTATCTTATATTGGGGAATCGAGACGAAACCACGATGTATCTACGATTACGTAACTACCCTGAGAACTGAGCTAGTTTACTGAGTGCTTATACACGTCGGGCTAAATTAAACAACGTATTACACAGTTAATAATATTCCTACATTAGTTATTTCGCTTTTATGCTGAGCCACTGCATTAATGTTTGTTTCATTTTTGTATAAGTCACGGCTCATATTTTATTTTATTACATTACACTAAGAATCACAAAACAAATAATTTATTTTATATTGTATTACATTAGAATTGCTATCCTCAGGGAAAGTGAACGAGAATTGCAGTACCGATTAAATGAATTGAACAGTCAAATGAGCCCACGCAGTTGATTGAGTGTAAATTACTATGATCCAAAGATAAGTGTTGTGGACTACGGAGAGATTTAGTTTCGAAATTTTGTACTTTCGAAGAAGAGTCGGGAAACATGGTTCAAATGGTTCAAATGGCTCTGAGCACTATGGGACTTAACATCTGAGGTCATCAGTCCCCTAGAACTTAGAACTATTTAAACCTAACTAACCTAAGGACATCACACACATCAGTGTCCGAGGCAGGATTCGAACCTACGACCGTAGCGGTCGCGCGGTTCCAGGCTCAAGTGCCTAGAACCGCTCGGCCACTACGGCCGGCGGAAACATATTAGTTCCTCTCACATGCGTCTCGTGCAATGACTATGACGAGAAAATGGGAGAAATCAGGGATTATACAGAACTTTACCGACAATCACTCCTCTCACACGTCATTCTTGAATGGCACAGTGGAGAGAGCAAATGATATCGGTACCAGAAGTTCCCTCCACGACACAACGTAAGGAGGGTGGCAAACGTTAGAGGTAGACATAGATCTTTACATGGCACGTTGACTGTTCCACGGCCCTCAGACAACGCATTCGCGTTATCGAAAGACCCTATTCGGATCGTTGTATACAAGACAGCCAGCATTCTCCTTTCGCACCGCCGGCCGAAGTGGCCGTGCGGTTAAAGGCGCTGCAGTCTGGAATCGCAAGACCGCTACGGTCGCAGGTTCGAATCCTGCCTCGGGCATGGATGTTTGTGATGTCCTTATGTTAGTTAGGTTTAACTAGTTCTAAGTTCTAGGGGACTAATGACCTCAGCAGTCGAGTCCCATAGTGCTCAGAGCCATTTGAACCATTTTTTTTTCCTTTCGCACCGTCAGGACAACAGTAGCGGTCTACGCAAAAGCGCAGCCTTTGAGCGCCTCTGGTCGGCCTCCCCAGATGACAGCGAGCAATGATTGCGCCCGGCGCTCTCCAAATAAACACGAGCGAGCGGACGGTCTCTCTGCACAGGCGGCGGCGCGTCGCTGCGAAAACACGCCGGCTGCGTCTGGAAAACAGCCCGGCCGGCCGCTGTTTGTGGAAGCGGAGCGCCTCCCGGAAAATCGATCTTCCGGGAAAACAGGATGCCCGCTGCGGGCCGGGTGCGAATCAAGGCAGCGCGTGACGTGGCGGGCGCTCCATCAAAGCGGCAGCCCGTATCGCTTACGCACGAACAGCCGCCCGAGTCTTCGATATCTTCCCCTGTTCCCTTCTGTCGTAAAGCTCCCGTGCCGGGGGACTGAAGCGATACCTTTCTGCCGCCTTCAGATAAATGGATTCTTCGAGGTCTCGTTTCCTACTCTGCGACCCTTCTTTGTTCCAGAGAATTAATTTGATGCAAAGGCTGTAACACCAAAGACTGAAAATGTTTTCACCCTCATCAAGCTAATAGACACAGTACCGCAACGAACATCAATACTTCACTGACTTTACGTAGGTCAAAAACAGCCTGGACATCATCTCGAAACACTGCCTGAAAGACTAGTTGTATTCCTTATATTTATCTTTACAGATCGCCGCTCAGACTTCAACAGGGACGTAGTAATACCAGTTCGAAGGAAAACAGTTACTGACAGGTGTGAAATTACCGAACTAACAGTTTAATAAGTCATGATTGCAAAATAATAACACGAATTCTTTGCAGAAGAATGGAAAAACTGGTAGAAGCAGACCTCGAGGAAGAAAGGTCTGGATTTCGGAGAAATGTGGGAACAAGCGGGGCAATACTGACCCTTCGATTCTTCTTAGATGATGTGGTCGATTTAAACCGGGTGATGCTGAGGGAGTTAGACTAGGAAGCGAGACACTTAAAGTAATAGAGGGGTGTTGCTATTTGGGCAACAAAATGAATGATGATGTCTGAAGTAGAGAGGATAGAAAATGTAGGCTGACAGTAGCAAGGTGGTGGTGGTTAGTGTTTAACGTCCCGTCGACAACGAGGTCATTAGAGACGAAGCGCAAGCTCGGGTTAGGGAAGGATTGGGAAGGAAAGCGGCCGTGCCCTTTCAAAGGAACCATCCCGGCATTTGCCTGAAACGATTTAGGGAAATCACGGAATACCTAAATCAGGATGGCCGGAGACGGGATTGAACCGTCGTCCTCCCGAATGCGAGTCCAGTGTGCTAACCACTGCGCCACCTCGCTCGGTGACAGTAGCAAGAAAATCATTTCTGAAGAGGAGAACTTTGTTAGACACAAATGGGAGTGACGTGTTAGGAAGACTTTTCTGAAGGTATTTATCTGGGACATAGCCATCTACAGAAGTGAAACATGGACGACAAAACATTTAGACAAGAAAAAAGTAGCAACTTTTGAAGTACGGCGCTACAGAAGAATGCTGAAGATTAGCTGGGTAGATCACGTAAGAGCAGAATAGAATTGGGGAGATAAGACATTTGCGGCACAACTTGACTAAAGAAGGAACAGGTGATAGGACACATTCTGGGACATCAAGGGATCACGAGTTTAGTGCTGGAGGGAAGTGTGTGTGTGTGTGTGTGTGTGTGTGTGTGTGTGTGTGTGTGTGTGTGTTGTGTGTGTGTGGGGGGGGGGGGGGGGAGTAAAAGTTGTAAAGGGAGACGAGAGATGAATACTGCAAATAGGTTCAGAAAGATGTAAATTGTAATAGTTATTCGGCGATGAAGAGGTTCGCACAGGATACAGTAGCGTGGAGAGCTGCATCAAACCAGTCTTTGGACTTAAGACCAGCACCACAACAAGAACAACAACAACATCGTCATCGACATCACCCCTTTCGTACGTGTACAAATATGACTGAAGGATGAACAGAACCATAAGCTCACCAAGTTCGGAATTTGAAATCAACAGGTGTTCTACGAGTGCGCTCTGCCTACACGACAAACGTCCAAACAATAGTTCGATCCATACCTTACGTAGCAATGGTCATCACAGCAGTATTGATGCATTATCTGAGCTGTTCCAGTGTTCTTGGCAGTGGGGATACTTAAATACGATTCTTTACGTACCCTCAAAGGAAAGACTCAGAAGGCGTTAGATCTGGTGACCAGGAGGACCAAGGGAACAGAGCTACAGCATCTTCAACACAACGCCGAATCTAGCGATGTGGAAGTTGGTCTTTTCAGTAGCGACCAACATCGATGCTCCAATGAAGAGTGCCCGTTCTTGCTGGAGGATGAAGTTCTGGGAATCAGCAGTGTCACGGTAACAACGACAACTGCAACATATCAAGAAAACAGATACCCATTCCTCACAGAAGAAAAGCGACTTATTCAGCTTCGTCTGTGATAGTGAATAGGAAACCTTCGGTGAATCACGTTCATGCGACGTAATTTCATGAGGAAGTTCAGTGCTGGACACTGGCACATGTGGCAATCAACCTATCGAGATAAATGGTAGGTTGCTTCGTCGCTGAATATCAGTCTGTAGACGAAATGTTCATTCACAAGTGCTTCCTGCATTGTGGTGCAAAACTGAAGACACTGGCCGTAATCTGCCTGTTGTCAACACCGTTTTTCTTTTCATAGTGTTATAGCTCTGTGAACGCCTTAGCCTCTTAAACAAGTTGTTCATTTTTTCCATGTTGTTGGTGTACAGCGTTAATGATCACACTAAATTTAGTTATCTGCCAATGCGCAAACATATTGCTTATTGCTTGGGCCGGTTTAGAAACTTTTATCATTTCCAATAGCTCCTACTACTTATTAACCTATGGCTGCGTTAGAACGTAGAAAATGTGAGCATCCCTTCAAAGTTCCTGCTAGGGTCCAAAATGCTCAATCTTATTATGTTCTGACGCAATCACCGGCAAGCTATTGGAATGCGTGAGCCTTAACTCATAACCTCTGTAGTAGTCTAAAACAAGTTTTCTCCGTTTCAGTCCTTCATCTTTAACTCAAATAGTTTTGTATAATATTCCACTGCTTTCCTTATCCTTTTTATATCTTGTTGCAGTTGGCCTCTATTCTCAAAACATCTCTTTTTTTCTTTTTTTGTTCTTCCAGTGTCCATCACAAGCTAGCTAGTCTGCTACATTTTGTTGATCTAGCTAGTGGTAGTTCTTTGTTTTAGGCGGTCCAACTGAACCTTTGCTTTAAATCTCTATGTACCATTACTATCCTACATTACCTGTATGACTAATATCATGTGTTACTATCGACAAACAGTGAGTGGGCAGATACACTGCCTACCCTGATATCGAATGCAGCCTGGTGGCGTAACGGGAACAGTATGTCTACGATAGAGTAGCAAGTGGGAAATGCACTGACATCAGCAACTTCAACAAAAGGGCATCTTGTTAAGCGTCCGTGCCTGGGAACGAGCACCTCGGCGATGCTGGTCGGTTGTCAGCGCTACTGTCACGAGCATTTATGGAATGTGTTTGGACTGTAAAACCATGGCTAGGCGACGAAGTATAGGCGGCGATCTGTGACATATCTGATTTTAAAGGGCAATGCGGGTGCAGGCACCAGTGTTTCGGGGCACATTGTTGAAAACTGGGCTATGGACCAAACGACGTCTTGATGTTCCCAACTTGATCCAACGACATCGTCATTTACAATTACAGTGGGTACAAGATAATGGAGACTGGACCGTGGATCTGTACAAAGGTCTCTCTGAGTCGAATGAAATACGGTTCTCGTTATACCAGATCGATGGCTGTGTTCGGATCCACCGTTATACGGGCAAACTGTTGTTCGGAGCACGCCTACGCAGGCCTATGGAAACAGTACTGTGCTATGAGGGACATTCACTTGGGCTTCCATTCGGTCTGTGGCAGTAATTAAAGGCACTATGATAGCTCTCAACTACGTGGACATTGCTGAAAATCACTCGTATCTCTTCATGCTTGTGCCGGCCGAGCTGGCCGAGCGGTTCTAGGCGCTACAGTTTCGAACCGCGCGACAGGTACGGTCGCAGGTTCGAATCCTGTCTCGGGCAAGGGTGTGTGTGATGTCCTTAGGTTCTACATCTACATCTACATCTACATTGATACTCCGCAAGCCACCCAACGGTGTGTGGCGGAGGTCACTTTACGTGCCACTGTCATTACCTCCCTTTCCTGTTCCAGTCGCGTATGGTTCGCGGGAAGAACGACTGTCTGAAAACCTCCGTGCGCGCTCTAATCTCTCTAATTTTACATTCGTGATCTCCTCGGGAGGTATAAGTAGGGGGAAGCAATATATTCGATACCTCATCCAGAAACGCACCCTCTCGAAACCTGGCGAGCAAGCTACACCGCGATGCAGAGCGCCTCTCTTGCAGAGTCTGCCACTTGAGTTTATTAAACATCTCCGTAACGCTATCACGGTTACCAAATAACCCTGTGACGAAATGCGCCGCTCTTCTTTGGATCTTCTCTATCTCCTCCGTCAGACCGATCTGGTACGGATCCCACACTGATGAGCAATACTCAAGTATAGGTCGAACGAGTGTTTTGTAAGCCACCTCCTTTGTTGATGGACTACATTTTCTAAGCACTCTCCCAATGAATCTCAACCTGGTACCCGCCTTACCAACAATTAATTTTATATGATCATTCCACTTCAAATCGTTCCGCACGCATACTCCCAGATATTTTACAGAAGTAACTGCTACCAGTGTTTGTTCCGCTATCATATAATCATACAATAAAGGATCCTTCTTTCTATGTATTCGCAATACATTACATTTGTCTATGTTAAGGGTCAGTTGCCACTCCCTGCACCAAGTGCCTATCCGCTGCAGATCTTCCTGAATTTCGCTACAATTTTCTAATGCTGCAACTTCTCTGTATACTACAGCATCATCCGCGAAAAGCCCCATGGAACTTCCGACACTATCTACTAAGTCATTTATATATATTGTGAAAAGCAATGGTCCCATAACACTCCCCTGTGGCACGCCAGAGGTTACTTTAACGTCTGTAGACGTCTCTCCATTGATAACAACATGCTGTGTTCTGTTTGCTAAAAACTCTTCAATCCAGCCACGCAGCTGGTCTGATATTCCATAGGCTCTTACTTTGTTTATCAGGCGACAGTGCGGAACTGTAACGGACGCCTTCCGGAAGTCAAGAAAAATAGCATCTACCTGGGAGCCTGTATCTAATATTTTCTGGGTCTCATGAACAAATAAAGCGAGTTGGGTCTCACACGATCGCTGTTTCCGGAATCCATGTTGATTCCTACATAGTAGATTCTGGGTTTCCAGAAATGACATGATACGCGAGCAAAAAACATGTTCTAAAATTCTACAAGAGATCGACGTCAGAGATATAGGTCTATAGTTTTGCGCATCTGCTCGACGACCCCTCTTGAAGACTGAGACTATCTGTGCTCTTTTCCAATCATTTGGAACCCTCCGTTCCTCTAGAGACTTGCCGTACACGGCTGTTAGAAGGGGGGCAAGTTCTTTCGCGTACTCTGTGTAGAATCGAATTGGTATCCCGTCAGGTCCAGTGGACTTTCCTCTATTGAGTGATTCCAGTTGCTTTTCTATTCCTTGGACACTTATTTCGATGTCAGAGATTTTTTCGTTTGTGCGAGGATTTAGAGAAGGAACAGCAGTGCGGTCTTCCTCTGTGAAACAGCTTTGGAAAAAGGTGTTTAGTATTTCAGCTTTACGCGTGTCATCCTCTGTTTCAATGCCATTATCATCCCGTAGTGTCTGGATATGCTGTTTCGAGCCACTTACTGATTTAACGTAAGACCAGAACTTCCTAGGATTTTCTGTCAAGTCGGTACATAGAATTTTACTTTCGAATTCAATGAACGCTTCACGCATAGCCCTCCTTACGCTAACTTTGACATCGTTTAGCTTCTGTTTGTCTGAGAGGTTTTGGCTGCGTTTAAACTTGGAGTGGAGCTCTCTTTGCTTTCGCAGTAGTTTCCTAACTTTGTTGTCGTACCACGGTGGGTTTTTCCCGTCCCTCACAGTTTTACTCGGCACGTACCTGTCTAAAACGCATTTTACGATTGCCTTGAACTTTTTCCATAAACACTCAACATTGTCAGTGTCGGAACAGAAATTTTCGTTTTGATCTGTTAGGTAGTCTGAAATCTGCCTTCTATTACTCTTGCTAAACAGATAAACCTTCCTCCCTTTTTTTATATTCCTATTAACTTCCATATTCAGGGATGCTGCAACGGCCTTATGATCACTGATTCCCTGTTCTGTACATACAGAGTCGAAAAGTTCGGGTCTGTTTGTTATCAGTAGGTCCAAGATGTTATCTCCACGAGTCGGTTCTCTGTTTAATTGCTCGAGGTAATTTTCGGATAGTGCACTCAGTATAATGTCACTCGATGCTCTGTCCCTACCACCCGTCCTAAACATCTGAGTGTCCCAGTCTATATCTGGTAAATTGAAATCTCCACCTAAGACTATAACATGCTGAGAAAATTTATGTGAAATGTATTCAAAATTTTCTCTCAGTTGTTCTGCCACTAATGCTGCTGAGTCGGGAGGTCGGTAAAAGGAGCCAATTATTAACCTAGTTCGGTTGTTTAGTGTAACCTCCACCCATAATAATTCACAGGAACTATCCACTTCTACTTCACTACAGGATAAACTACTACTAACAGCGACGAACACTCCACCACCGGTTGCATGCAGTCAATCCTTTCTAAACACCGTCTGTACCTTTGTAAAAATTTCGGCAGAATTTATCTCTGGCTTAAGCCAGCTTTCTGTACCTATAACGATTTCAGCTTCGGTGCTTTCTATCAGCGCTTGAAGTTCCGGTACTTTACCAACGCAGCTTCGACAGTTGACAATTACAATACCGACTGCTGCTTGGTCCCCGCATGTCCTGACTTTGCCCCGCACCCGTTGAGGCTGTTGCCCTTTCTGTACTTGCCCAAGGCCATCTAACCTAAAAAACCGCCCAGCCCACGCCACACAACCCCTGCTACCCGTGTAGCAGGTTAGTTAGGTTTATGTTAGGTTTATGTTAGTTAGGTTTATGTTAGGTTTATGTAGTTCAGAAGTTAAGTCCCATAGTGCTCAGAGCCATTTTTTCTTCACGCTTGATGTCTTCCCCGTCGACGATGGCATCTTACAGCAGGATAATTATCCATGTTACTAGGCCAGAAACGCGCTATAGTGGTGTGAGGGACATGATAACGAAGTGACGAAATCCTGTCCGTCAAACTCGCACTATCAGTATCCGCTGAAACTAATGAGGGACGCTATCATGTGTCAGCTCCGCGCTCACAAACCGCCGAGTCATAATTTACGGGTAACTGCTCGTAAGTCCGTAATCTGGTGCCAAGTACCTCCGGAAAACTACCAACAACTTTTCGAAATGAAGCCACGCAGAATCTCTGTTTAATTGCGTTCCAAAGTTGGGCCAAACTCTGCCAAACAGGTCGTCATAATGTTTGGGCTCATCAGTGTATTTGTCGACGTAGAAATGTAGCGACTGGTGAGAGATGGATTGCTGCACTGCGTTTCACGACGCTGCCGTGACTAGATAAACAAACAGAGTACTTATTCTTATAACCTATGCATTACTCGCCAATAGAAGTTCTATGTAGCTGCAATGTAAACAAAATGCAG
Organism: Schistocerca americana; assembly: GCF_021461395.2. Lineage (NCBI taxonomy): Eukaryota > Metazoa > Arthropoda > Insecta > Orthoptera > Acrididae > Schistocerca > Schistocerca americana. The sequence continues at coordinate 443,950,436 of NC_060121.1, read as the reverse complement.
TATCGCTGTTTTGATTATTACTAGGTAGTGATTGTTACACCGCACGGGCAGGAAAGACAGTAGTCGAAAAATGTTTGCGTGTACGAGTATCTCTCCTCCGAGTGCACCACTTGCAGAGAGTACAACGAAAATGAGTTTAGATCGAATTATGGTGGGAGTAGCTGCGGTACAGGTAGTGGTACAGCTCAGATTAGTTTCCTACAGATTTCGGTTTATTTCATGGCATGTTTACTGAACTGAACTTGCGTTATACGTCACAACGATCGGTCGGTAGATATTAATCTGGCTTTTTAGGAATTAGTACAACCTATTAAAAACATAATAACATTAATAATCAAATGGAAACGTTAAAAGAGTGAACAGTGGACTCGGTTGGGCCATGTTTATATAGGAATAGAGTTTTTTTAGCGTTTCTTCAAACACACGGTCCTTCCCTCCACAACAAATTTGCTGCTGCTCCTTCTACGAGGTCGTGCTGAAATGTAAGGCCACCGAATTTTTTGTTCTCAATATCGGCTGAGGTATTACGTGTCATGCCTTTCACTCGGTCGATTTTACTCTTCGATGACGCAAGCTGCAACCATCTTCCGCTAGAGGGCTCTGAACTGTAGCATATTAACATGGCGGTGTGTAATGGAACCACGCGGTGCGTGAGAAAGTTGAAAGCACGAATTGGAAGAATTGGTCCACACGTAGAGCACCCTCATCTTCAGCACAACAGTGCCAGACCACACACTAGAGCTGCGACGTCTGCAACAGTCCGAGGCCTTGCGTTCACTGTCAATCACTATTCTCTAAACGGTCCCGACTTGGCCCTACCAGATCTTCATGTTTCCAGAACTTCTAGAAAAACTTCGTGGACTTCAGTTTGATAGTGACGAGGAGGTGTAAGCGGAGGTGAGGTTGTGGCTCCATCAACAATATAATGGCGCTATCAACAAACAGGTCTCTCGCCAGGCTGACTATGTTGAGAAATAAACAAGTAGACGACGAATGGAGATGTACAATGTGGTTATAATTAAGCCTCGCAGTACCAGGGGGGGGGGGGGGGCGGCGACTTCGTGCTCACCTTTCTCTTAACACAATAATCTAGCACCACACCAAAAATTTTAACATTTTGAAAAAAAAAAAAACATGTATTGCTAGGGTTAATCTTTCGTTCCTTCTGCCATTGTAAACGAAAAATTATTTACCGTATGGGTACTCAAAGCTATAGAAATGATGTTCAGACTATGGGTTGTAGGATGCGTTGTTAGTGGTGTTACTGTCTTGACTTGCCGTTAGGCATCGGTACTGGTAGGGTGACGTAGGGTTGAAATACAAACATTAGTGTGCATTACCGTTGCATAAAGTCAATTTGGGTCTCTCTACAAGATGGCTAGAGCTTTACTCGTAAACCTGTTTTGTCAAAACAACAGCAAATGTTTTGCAACTCTTCACAAATAGCGAGTGGTCCTCTTTCCCCACCAGGGTTGAAGAACATGACTTGGAAGTCCGAATTAACTGGAGATTTGGGAACTACTCCTGGGATAGGCCGATGGTCAATTTCGCCACAAATTGTTGAAGAAGTTACTGTTCCCATGGCTGAGAATGCTGGACGCACTGTGCGATATTCAACCAGTGCATGAGCTGTGTCACGACACCTGAACCTTCCATGGTCCACCGCTCGAAAAGTGCGAATTGTGGAACTGTATCGCTACCAGCTTCACATTAGCAAGCAACTTTTGCCACGTGCTGCAGACATTCGAGTAGGCTTTGCTTTTACGTTTCTTGGAAGGATTGAAGTTGACGTCATGTGGCCTTGGAATATTTTGTGAAGAGGTGAAGAACACTTTATTCCTTGTTTATTTTTTGCATGTCCTTACAAATGGTTCCATAAAGTTTCAGTGTCCTATGATCACTCGTTTTTCATGGCGTCCTCTCATTTAGCGAACGTTTACTTTTAACGACTCTTTGGAATATTTATAAAATTTGTCTTATTTAAAAAACTTCAAGACCTTTCGCATAAGAAATTCGGAGAAATTTCTTTTCAGCACGTCATCATAGTAATGTCAACACAGGAACATAACTATTGTCGCAGGAGAAAGAACAGCCGGCAGCAGTCGCATGTGGGTGATTATGGAATTCTAATCTATCCTGCTTGTAGTGCTATGTTCAAGAACAGCAACTAAATAGCCATAGTTCCTTTCGCCATTGTCCATTTTGATTTGTGGCTGTCCACAACGAACCACAGAAATTAAATGTTGTGCACGAAATCAACTGACTGGCCGAGCATCAAGAAGAGCTTTGCCCTATCTGACGATTCACCGTATCAACGCAACATTGCTGTTGCTAGTTTCCTCGTCAGGTTCCGCTGTTAATTCCTGTTGCTGCCAATAATAAAGATTCTGCGGACGAAATAATATCAGCGTGTTTCACAAAGATAACACCCACTGTCTGTACATGCTGCGTTTACTATTTGACGAAAACAAAGAGGCAAATTTTTAATTAAACCAAGTAAAATTACTGTATGAATGCTGCCCCTACGTACAAGTTACATATGAGAAACTGCGAACAAATCGGGAACACCTCTTTGGAATTACAGATGCACACTTTAAGCTATGTCGCGCCTCGTACTCAGGTGGCTAGTCACAAGAATGGCCAAAGAGATTTTATGATGCTAATGAAATGCAACTAGAAGTGAGGAATTGGAATACGATAACTCCTGACTCGAATTGAGTCGGACGCAATTTGCTTGAAAGAGAGATAACGTGTGACTAACCAAACGTGTTCGATACTCTGACTCACTATCAACTCGACCTGCTGAGGTTAATGAACTGTAGTAAGAAGGCTACCGACTCAGGCCAAGGCGGACACGAATCGCGTGTGGAAAGAAAACACGCAAGTACCGAAACGCATTAGCTTGTAACAAATTGGTGCTCAGTTTCTTGGGGAATATCCGATACGAACTCAATGCAGTCGATAAAGTGGTTAAAGCCATTGCATGAGTACAGGCTAACTTGTTATTCAAAACGTCAGGACCAGAAATACTTTTAATGCTGTAGATTAGTGAATGTAGCATGCTGAAACAATTAGAGAGGAACGGCCTGCCCTAGCGATTTTCTTATAGTACTGATTCTTAATTCCATGACACATCTGTTCCTTTCTGTGTACAGTATGTATTTAGTTATGGGCGAATCGTTACTAAGTAGGAGCACGATCACTTTTCTTGTCTCGCGTGTTTTCTCTTCCCAGGTAGTTTGTGCAATGAGACATTCCATACACAAAGTACTGAGTTCTTAGAATTACAGTCAACGATAATAACTGTAATATAATTTCTAAAGAACTGCACCATTTTCCTCATCGAACTGAATACATATTTCGACACCTATGTGAGATATGTGGAGCTCGTATTTACTGAGGTTGTAGTGGTTTTCGGAGGGCGAAGTTCCTTAAAAATTTCATTCTTAAAGAAGATAAAAGCGAAAATTGGAGTTTTCAGCTTCAATAATGTAATTGATGCTAGTTTTTTCTTATATTCTCTCCTGAAATTCTAAAGTTTGCTCTAGTTTTAAGCGTTTACGTTCAGTCCATATTTTTCCAAAAGTGTTTTCAAGATGAAAAGCGCACACACACAGCAAAGAAAGACTCTCGCTTGTTTGAGATACACGTTGCGTATGGAGTCCTAAAACATGAGGTTCTACGTAAGGATATCACATATGTCATTACTTAAACGATTCATTATATAAAAACAAGATACGTAAATGAATATTTTTCATTGTCGATATTCCTAACTATATCTATTGAGAGATTCTGTAAACTATGGCGTTTAGTACTGCAACGATAGCCTTGTTTAGCCGGACTCGAAAGAAGACTAAGACACTTTTCAATATGTACTGTCGAATTTTTCTTAAAACACCGGTTGATTTCAGAAAACTGAGGCCCCTGTGAAGTTTCAGCTTTGTGAGGTACATTTACTAGAAAAAATTGTCAACCCCTCTTTCCGAAAAATCCTTTTATCTCGAAGAAGTTTTGTGCTTGACAGAAAAGTATCTGTAGATTCTTAGAAGGAGGAGAATACCGTTAGCTGACAGTGCTGAATGTGTTAATAAAAGGGTGTGCTGATAGTTCTGTTGATATAACGGAAATTGTTGCTCTAGGTTCGCAAAAGTGACGTATGTTCGAATGACAAAAGAATTTCTTACACTTTGCGAAGCCACCAGCTTTAGTGGTTAGTATGATTACTAAGACCCTTACTGGCAAAGCTGAAAATGCCCTTTCCATAAGCCTGAAATTTCAGTTACTCTTTCCCTTTTTTTTGATCTCGTGGTCAGTCAACCAGTCTCCGGCCATCTTCTTTTCTTCTGTTTCTTTCTGTCTGGTGTTCATCTGTACTCTTCTTGTCTGTAGTGTTCGTTGCCGCATTTGTGTTCTTTCAGTGCCTGGGGGGGGGGAGTCTCCTTCCCCTTGGGTTTTACCTGCTCCGCAAATATTCGTCTCGCCTGTTTTTGGAATGGGGGACTGATGACCTTAGCTGTTTAGTCCCCCCTTAAACATCCCAACAACCACCACCATCAGTTAAGAAAAATGAAACAGACTCAGCGAACAGGAAATATGGGAAACCAAAGGGAACTCCACATCCATATCTCAAGATAGATTAATATGCTTAGGGTTCCGCCACGCTGTTTATTTCTATGCTGTGAATATTTCTGTGAATTTTAACAAATACACCACAAAAAAGAATAGTGCTATGAAACACATTTTTTTTCTGAAAATAGGTTGGTTTTATTCAGGATTACATTACACCACATTATTTCTCACTCTCTCGGCTGCAAACTCACAGTTTTCAACAAAATCTCTGTTCAGTGCGACGGGCTCACATCACCTTAACGGGAATGCCTGTAAGCCCGCAGGGTGCCACTCTATTGGTTGATGTTACAGCCAACGTCTTGCTGCATCAGTAGCCCTCCCGTCATCTACGTACTGTCTCCCGTGCAGTTCATCCTTCACTGGATCAAACAGACCGTAGTGGGAAGATGCGAAATCCGGGCTGTAAGAAGCACGAAGAAAAACAGTTGAATGACGTTTTGTGGGCTCCTATCTGGAGTGTAGACTTGTGTGAAGCTTTGCGTTGTCGTGTAGTTTGCATTTTTGTGGCGACAGACACTCTGAGGTCGTTTCTTAAATTTCCTGAGCGTAGCACAGTACACTTTGGAGCTGATCGTTGCAGCATGAGGGAGGACATCAAACGGAATAACCTATTCAGAGTGTCAGAAGACGGCCGCCATTACTTTCACGGCTGAGGGTGCGGCTTTTAATTCGGAGGAGGGTTGGGTGGTGCTACGCCATGAATTGCCGTTTTGTTTGCGGTTCTAAGTGATGAACGCACATTTTAACGCCTGTGACCATGTTCGATAAAAGATTGCCGCCATCAGCCTCTTAACGCGCTAGCCATTCAGCACAGGTGGTCATTCGTAGCTCTTTATGATCTTCCGTTAGGCAGCAAGGAACCCAGCGGACACACACCTCGTGGACAAGTGAGTCAGCACTACTAACAGAGACGTCCAGTTGTCCAGTGAGGTGTTTGATTGTGATCCGTCTATCATCTGGAATGAGAGTGTCCGCACGCTCCAACACTGCAGGAGTCACAACTGTGCGCGGCCGACCGGCACGCGGGAGATCGGACAGATTTGTGCGACCTTGTTGCGAGGATAACTGAGAACTTGCACAGCAACTCATCGTGCTTTTGTTCAGTGTTAGGTGTCCGTAGACATTTGCTGTGCTCTGGTTTTCCGACAAAAGAACCTCAGCTCTCTGCATAAAAAGCAACTCCGTTACAGACTCCGATTTGAGGGCTACATATACCACCACTACCAGTCGAAACTCCATGAAACTATAGGGGCGGAAGCGGGAATATTTCACTATGTCCCTCAACAAATTCTGCTATTTTCCAACCTCCCGAGGAAAAAAATTTGCATTCTGTTTCTCAAAATTTAAAAATATTTACGAATTATTACTGCAACTTCCCTGGAAAAAATCCACTTAAACATTAAAAAAATGGCTCTGAGCAAAATGGGACTTAACATCTGTGGTCATCAGTCCCCTAGAACTTAGAACTACTTAAACCCAACTAACCTAAGGACATCACGCACATCCATGCCCGAGGCAGGATTCGAACCTGCGACCGTACCGGTCACGCGGTTCCAGACTGAAGCGCCTAGAACCGCACAGCCACACCGGCCGGCTAAACATTAAAAAATCATAGAATGAAGGCTTTCACGACCGGATGACATAGCTGCTGGTAAACATTTACGGATGTGAGGTCGTGGTCCAAGAAACTCTTCTATTCCTGACGTATCGTCCAGGTCTGCGCTGGTCATCCCTACAGGCGCTCCTCCACTGAGTCTTGCCGACTGACCGGTCACACGTCCGAGAGCGTCATATGTACCGTAGAAAAGGGGGCGTGGTCGAAGTAAGCGTGAGCAGAGATAAACCATGACAAAGATAAAACTTAACTATCGATTGTCATCTTGTCAAACATAAAATTGTCTAGCGATCCTGCAGAGCTAGTATCCATAAGTCTTTTAATTTCATTGCATCCTATTTTCTATTAAAATTATCCTGTTGCTTATAAAATTCAGTAGCTTCTCTACATAGTCGTGGATTATAATTTGACGCTGTAATATAAAATTTGTGTTTCAGAAAACACTTCGTGGTTTCCTGCCCTCGGGGGAGCCTGAAAGCCCTAGAGGGCGCGTCCCCAGGTGGCGGATTGGGGAACCCTTCTCAGATATTGGTGGTAGGAGGGAAATCATGTACCTCCCGCGGACCAACAGGCAACTGCAATGTCTGACTCAGAGTGAGCGACTGCAAACAGCGTCTGGCCCAGAGTGGGTGGCTGGTATCATATGTGGAAAGCAACGGGAAACTACCACATTACTATTTTCAAGGTGTATTTGACATGGCCCTTTATGTGCAGTGGAAAATAACGATTCCGGAGGTAAAACATCCCGTCGGATCTCAAGGAGGAGCACACATCGCGGCTAACTGAAAGTGTAAAGATAAAAAAATAAAAATAAAAGGAAAGAGGAAAAGCTGAGGACTGGTACATGGAACGTTCGCACCCTCTCACAATCTGGCACACTGGAAAATGCGAAGAAAGAGATGGAATACAACAATATAGATATTCTCGGAATGTGTGAGGTGAGATGGGGAGGCAATGGTGTGTTACAGATCGGTGTCTACAAACTATTTTATTCAGACGAGGAAAAAAACGGAATGAGTGAAGTAGCTATCATGGTAAAGAAGAAGAAAAAACCATGATAATGAAGGTGGAATACATAAATAGCAGATTGATGGTGCTGAGGTTGAAAGGCCACAAGAAAGATGTAATTCTCATACAGCAAGCCAGCCAACACAGCGACGATGAGACTGAAGAATTGAATCACTGGTGGAGAGAGAGAAGAAAAAGGCGTACGTCATAGTAATGGGAGTTTGTAACGCGGTGGTTCGTGAATGGAAAGATGGAGATGTCGTTGGAAAGTTTAGATTGGGTAACAGGAACGAAAGGGGTGCGAGGATGATCATGTTTTGTAATGAAAACTCAGTGGTAGTTTGAAACACGCTCTTTGAACTTCACAAAAGAAGACGGTACACACGGACTTCGAATATAAACAATAGCAGATACCAGGTCGATTACATACTGGTACAGAGTAGATTTCGGACATTCATGAGAAATGCCAACGATTATCCAGGAACAGATATTAACTATGACCGCAACTTAGTTGTAGCAGATGTGCAGGTTAGATTGAAATGAATGTTGGTTGGTAAAGTGAGAGAGAAATTTAACTGGGATGCTCTAAAGGAAGAAGGAATAACCAAAAAGCTTGAAGAATAGTTACAAGACAAGTGGAAATTAGAGAAAAGACAGACGGCATAAAGGAACAGTGGAACCAATTCAGAGACACCCTGAAAGCAACCAGTAAAGATGCTGTTGGTCTGGTGAATTTCAAGCGGAGAAGGAAATCATGGATTACCGATGACATGATCGTTTAGATGTCAGAAAGAAGAAAATGGAAAAACGGACGGCATAAATTAACAGTGGAACCAGTTCAGAGACACCCCGAAAACAACCAGTAAAGATGTTGTTGGTCTGGTAAATTTCAAGCGGAGAAGGAAACCATGGATTACCGATGACATGATCGTGAATATGTCAGAAAGAAGAAAATGGAAAATCGCACATACTGATGAAGGAAAAAGGCAATACAGAAGACTGAATAATGAGCTGAGGAGAGTAACTGATCAGGCCATGGGAAAATGGACGACAAAAATCTACTCAAAAAGTGAGACACTGGTGAGAAAGGGCAAGTACGAAAATATGTATCGAGTAGCCAAGGAAATAGTAGCCCAGGGAACGAAGAACAAAGCAAATGTGGAGATAGAAGGGGAAGATGGAACTCATTTAAGTGACCCACACGCTGTAGAGAATAGATGGAAAGAATATTTTGAAACCCTCTATGAAGCGGACCAAAGACCTTCCGATTTGCAGATTGAGAAGGAAGAATCAGTAAATGAAGATGAAAGAGGAGATTTTATCCTAGGTTGAGAGATAAATGAGGCATTGGAAGAAATTAAAAACAACAAAGCGTGTGGTGTTGATTATATTCCGGCAGAAATCTTAAAGAAATCTTAACAGGAGAAAATAAGTTGACCTCTCTCTGAAACTACATCTATGACAAAGGGAAATGGCCAGAAGACTTTCTCGTAAGTATAATCGTCCTAATCCGAAAGATAATAATCCCAAAAAGTGTGCAGATCACAGGACAATCAGCCTAATATCGCAGGCAGCAAAAGTAGTTCTTCGAATTCTGAATAGGAGGCTATTTGAAGCGGTGGAAGAAACACTTTGCGAAGAACAATACAGTTTCATAAGCGAAAAGGAAACACGAGATGCCATTGGACTTCTAAGAATCATCGGCGAAAGATATATAGAAAAGGGCAAAGAAGTCTGTCTTCATACCTCGAAAAATCCTGAACCATAACGACGGAAAAATACAATTCCTCTTCCTTTTATTAAAAAAGCAACGTATCAGAACGGTAAGATTTTACAGAAGCATGACATCAGATCAGTCTTTAGGCCAACAAAGAAAATAAGTCAAGTACTCCGATCTGTGAAGGATAAACACCCACCTTTGTCGACATGTGGTGTATACAAAATTCCGTGTACGTGTGGTAAAGTTTGTATTGGAACTACCATGAGGAGCGTAAATAAACGGCTAAAAGTCTTCGCCGACTAGGAAAAATAAAGAAATCAGCTGTAGCAGAGAATGCTCTTCAGACAGGAAACCATGAAGTGAAGTTTTCTGAAACAGAAATTTTATCTACAACGTCAAATTTTAATCCACGACTATGTAGAGAAGCCATTGAAATTTAGAAGCAACAGGATAATTTTAATAGGAAAGAGGAGGCAGTGAAACTTAGCGACATATGGACAGTAGCTTTGCAGAATCGCTAGACAATTTTATCTTTGACAAGACGGCAATCGATAGTTAAGTTTTATCTTTGACAAGGATTATATCGGGTAATCACGTGTTACTTCGACCACGTCCCCTTTTCTGCGGTACATATGTTACTCTCGGACGTCCGACCGGTCAGTCGGCAAGACTCAGCGGAGGAGCGCCTCTGAGGATGTCCAGCGCAGTCCCGGACGAAACGTCAGGAACAGAGGAGTTTCTTGCACCACGGCCTCACATCACGAAAGGTTTGCCAGCAGCTACATTAAAAATCTCTTGGAAATTGATACTTACCTCACTCAGTGCCGATCAGCGCCACTCTACCTGGAGTCGAGGTCTTATCTTCAGCAATGGGCTGGACCAATGCATCTGCAGCCGCGCAACCACGGGACGCATTGTTGTTAGCTTTCCAGTTTACCAATTTCCTCAGTGTACGTGAGCCATGCGAGGCTGGTGTTCATGCCATTTATTATTTGTCATCTTCTTTTACGATTCTGCCGTCTCGTTTTCTTATTCCATTTACTGGTGTCACTAACTTCTAGCTTATTGCCCGTGAGTGGAAGCAGCAGCGCTTATTGATAAGTGCACTGTCGTACCATCTCTGGAGCAACCGATAGTATTTCCGGGTCGTCGTGTGTCTGGAGTTCAGTTGCGGACGGACCAGCAGTGGAATCAGTCGGGGGCGGACCAGCAACGCAGTCGGGCACGGAGCCCCAGTGAGGTCCGCACAGCTAGTACCAGCGGGGGTGACCGTTGGTTGGTCTCTCGGTCGGTTCCTTCCTGTGCAGAGATGTCGGTTGTGTTCCCTCTGCATTGTTGTGTCCGAGCCATTGTCTCCGGGAGCTCGTCGGTCCGAAGGAAGTCAGTTCAGTTGGGAGCAGCATTCGGGCACAGTGTTGGCAGTCGGTAGCAGGCGGGTCCGCACGGTGCAAGTACGTGCCGGGACCGTGGTCGACGCAGACGGAAGGCCGTTGGTTGGTCGGTCGGTCGGTCGCCTGGTCGTCGCATGGCGACATGTGGTCTGCTGAGCACTGCCACCAGTATCAGTCGGGGAAGAGTTGGCAGCCAGCAACAGTCGGGTCCGTGTGGTGTTAGTATTCGCTGGGGCCGCCGTCGGCGGAGGTGGTTTGCGGTTGGTCGTTTGCTCGGCTGGAGTCTCAGTCGACGACATCTTGGATCCTCTGGACGAACACCATTTTCCGAGTTGGGATGTGGTCGGACCTTGTCGGTTCGTTGGAACTGAGCAGCGACGCAGTCTCCACAGCACGAAGCCAGGCCGGGGCTTTTGGCGGCGGGCACGCACTGTTCCATCTGGAGGTGCTAGCTGCGTGAGGGACTTTTCGCTTTCTTCCGAAGCAGGATCCTCAAGTTGAGTAATTAGTTACCTGTTCTTAAAACTCGACTGTTACGATTTGTTCGTTATTTGTGGATTGTTGTTTTCTCAGCCGATGACCGGTGTGATAATAAGTAGTGTGTTTGTTGCCTAGAATCTGCAGCCTCCCGTAGTGACTTGACAGTTGTGACTTGTGCTTTCGGATTCTTTTAAACTCGTCTTGAGTGATGTTTGATGCCTTGTTCTTGGTGAGGCCCAGGTTGAAGTTATTGGTATCTCGGTTTACTCTTCATCGATCGATACGATATATATTTTCCATTATCTGTGCAGTTGGATCTGACTGTTGGAAATCTGTCAGATTGTCGGTCGGTCGTGAACCGTCCCTTGGTCGTGTTGCCTTGCGATTAAGAGGTTGTCGGTCGGGCTGCTTCCCTCACCTAAATGTGCGTTAGTGTTACTTCCCAATCCGACCCTTCGAACCTTCTGACCGCCGTTACTTCTGTTTTACATAGGGATTTCCCTTGATTTTTAAGTAATGTGTGTGGCCTTCAGCCGAGTTTTAACCTCTCTAAACTGAAAATTCAATATCTTGGTCTTGCCCTTATGTCATAAAATTGCTATTCTTTAGTATAAGGCCTTCAGCCGAGTTTTCATGAAATATTTGAAGATAAGACCCTCAGCCTTTTTAAATTGAAAGCCCTTTTTCCTAGGCTTTAAGCCGTTGAATTGTTTGGTTGATATACGGTCTTCAGCCGGGTTTCAGCCTATTGAGAACTAACATTGAAAATCTTTGTTTTGGCCTTAAGCTGTAACACTGTTCTTGCTTAATGTGTGGCCTTCAGCCTATTTTTATCGTTGTAAATTCCTTGCTTAGGCCTTGGGCCCTGGATTTTCGTATGTGGCTTTCAGCCGATTTAAATCAAAGGAGAGGAGCTCTTTCGTTAAAACCTTGAGAGTTTTTAATTCCTGCTTGTGTTATAACGGTTTTAACTAATAATATTTATATGTGGAGTGTACCTGACAGCAACTTGTTTTGGCCCCTTTCCACAAATATAAACTCACCCGTTCTGTCCTACTAGTTCAGGGATTTCATCACTTATTGGTATAGCACAGAAAATGTATCACTAACACTAAAACTCAAATGCTGGTACATGATACATTTGTACTAAACAGCGGCACTCGAGAAAAGACCTTAGATTTCGATGGAAATTTGTGAGCCAAACTTAATGCACGTTCCACTACAGTCACTATGTTGCACAAATGCTTGATTTTGAACTATTAATGGGGAACATATCGGAACGTCTCAAACTTGAAAGAATTCAACTTAGAGTGGCGACCATTCTGGCCAGAGCAGGGTTTGGCAAGCACGAAGACAAGCAATAGATCCATGTGCGGGCGAGATGTATCTCGCTGAAATATAAGCCCGGGATCGTTGCCAAAAAGGGTAACAAAACGGGGCCTAGAATACTGTAGACTGAGGTAGAGGGGTATACAGTAAATCCCGCTTCGAACTGAGCCCCAATGATCAGTGAAGACGTGTCTGGAGACGCCAGGGACAGCAGTGGGATACCAAGTTACCTGCCGCCAGCCTTACGGCCCGACAACCAGGTGTGATGGTCTGCCATTTCTTTTCGTAGCAGAACTTCTTTAGTTGTTATCCGCGTCATCCTTACAGCACAGCGATTAGTCGACGATATTATTCACCTCGTATTGTTACCCTTCATGGCAAGTCATCCTGGGATTACATTTCAGCTAGATAATGCCTGCCTGTTCATGGCGAAAATTTCTTTTGCTTGTCTCTTCGTGCATGCGAAACCCTACCTTGACCAACAAGGACATCGGATCTCTCTTCAACTGAGGTCGTTCGGAGCATTCTGGGCAGGGCCCTACGACCAGCTCGGAATTTTGACGATCTAACGCGCCTATTGAATAAAATTTGGCACGATATCCTTCCCCCTTCCTCGGAGAAGATCAGTTTGCATTCCGTAGAAATATTAGAACACGTGAGGCAATACTGACCCTACGACTTATCTTAGAAAATAGATTAAGGGAATGCAAACCTACGTTTCTAGAATTTGTAGACTTAGAGAAAGCTTTTGACAGTGTTGACTGGAATATTCTGTTTCAAATTCTGAAGGTGGCAGGGGTAAAATACAGGGAGCGAAAGGCTAGTTACAATTTGTACAGAAAACAGATGGCAGTTATAAGAGTCGAGGGACATGAAAGGGAAGCAGTGGTTGGGAAGGGAGTAAGACAGGGTTGTAGCCTCTCCCCGATGTTGTTCAACCTGTATATTGAGCAAGCAGTAAAGGAAACAAAAGAAAAATTCGGAGTAAAAATTCATGGAGAAGAAATAAAAACTTTGAGGTTTGCCGACGACATTGTAATTCTGTGGGAGACAGCAAAGGACATGGAAAAGCAGCTGAACGGAATGGACAGTGTCTTGAAAGGAGGATGTAAGATAGACATCAACAAAAGCAAAACGAGGATAATGGAATGTAGTCGAATTAAGTCGGGTGATAATGAGCGAATTAGATTAGGAAATGAGACACTTGCAGTAGTATCTACATCTACATCTATACTCCGCGAGCCACCTTACGGTGTGTGGCGGAGGGTACTTATTGTACCACTATCTGATCCCCCCTTCCCTGTTCCATTCACGAATTGTGCGTGGGAAGAACGACTGCTTGTAAGTCTCCGTATTTGCTCTAATTTCTCGGATCTTTACGTTGTGATCATTACGCGAGATATATGTGGGCGGTAGTAATATGTTGCCCATCTCTTCCCGGAATGTGCTCTCTCGTAATTTCGATAATAAACCTCTCCGTATTGCGTAACGCCTTTCTTGAAGTGTCCGCCACTGGAGCTTGTTCAGCATCTCCGTAACGCTCTCGCGCTGACTAAATGTCCCCATGACGAATCGCGCTGCTTTTCGCTGGATCATGTCTATCTCTTCTATTAATCCAACCTGGTAAGGGTCCCATACTGATGAGCAATACTCAAGAATCGGACGAACAAGCGTTTTGTAAGCTACTTCTTTCGTCGATGAGTCACATTTTCTTAGAATTCTTCCTATGAATCTCAACCTGGCGCCTGCTTTTCCCACTATTTGTTTTATGTGATCATTCCACTTCAGATCGCTCCGGATAGTAACTCCTAAGTATTTTACGGTCGTTACCGCTTCCAATGATTTACCACCTATGGCATAATCGTACTGGAATGGATTTCTGCCCCTATGTATGCGCATTATATTACATTTATCTACGTTTAGGGAAAGCTGCCAGCTGTCGCACCATGCATTAATCCTCTGCAGGTCATCCTGGAGTACGTACGAGTCTTCTGATGTTGCTACTTTCTTGTAGACAACCGTGTCATCTGCAAATAGCCTCACGGAGCTACCGATGTTGTCAACTAAGTCATTTATGTATATTGTAAACAATAAAGGTCCTATCACGCTTCCCTGCGGTACTCCCGAAATTACCTCTACATCTGCAGATTTTGAACCGTTAACAAGGACATGTTGTGTTCTTTCTTCTAGGAAATCCTGAATCCAATCACAAACCTGGTCCGATATTCCGTAAGCTCGTATTTTTTTCACTAAACGTAAGTGCGGAACCGTATCAAATGCCTTCCTGAAGTCCAGGAATACGGCATCAATCTGCTCGCCAGTGTCTACGGCACTGTGAATTTCTTGGGCAAATAGGGCGAGCTGAGTTTCACATGATCTCTGTTTGCGGAATCCATGTTGGTTATGATGAAGGAGATTTGTATTATCTAAGAACGTCATAATACGAGAACACAAAACATGTTCCATTATTCTACAACAGATTGACGTAAGCGAAATAGGCCTATAATTATTCGCATCTGATTTATGACCCTTCTTGAAAATGGGAACGACCTGCGCTTTCTTCCAGTCGCTAGGTACTTTACGTTCTTCCAGCGATCTACGATAAATTGCTGATAGAAAGGGGGCAAGTTCTTTAGCATAATCACTGTAGAATCTTAAGGGTATCTCGTCTGGTCCGGATGCTTTTCCGCTACTAAGTGATAGCAGTTGTTTTTCAATTCCGATATCGTTTATTTCAATATTTTCCATTTTGGCGTCCGTGCGACGGCTGAAGTCAGGGACCGTGTTACGATTTTCCGCAGTGAAACAGTTTCGGAACACTGAATTCAGTATTTCTGCCTTTCTTCGGTCGTCCTCTGTTTCGGTGCCATCGTGGTCAACGAGTGACTGAATAGGGGATTTAGATCCGCTTACCGATTTTACATATGACCAAAACTTTTTAGGGTTCTTGTTTAGATTGTTTGCCAATGTTTTATGTTCGAATTCGTTGAATGCTTCTCTCATTGCTCTCTTTACGCTCTTTTTCGCTTCGTTCAGCTTTTCCTTATCAGCTATGATTCGACTACTCTTAAACCTATGATGAAGCTCTCTTTGTTTCCGTAGTACCTTTCGTACATGATTGTTATACCACGGTGGATCTTTGCCCTCGCTTTGGACCTTAGTCGGTACGAACTTATCTAAGGCGTACTGGACGATGTTTCTGAATTTTTTCCATTTTTGTTCCACATCCTCTTCCTCAGAAATGAACGTTTGATGGTGGTCACTCAGATATTCTGCGATTTGTGCCCTATCACTCTTGTTAAGCAAATATATTTTCCTTCCTTTCTTGGCATTTCTTATTACACTTGTAGTCATTGATGCAACCACTGACTTATGATCACTGATACCCTCTTCTACATTCACGGAGTCGAAAAGTTCCGGTCTATTTGTTGCTATGAGGTCTAAAACGTTAGCTTCACGAGTTGGTTCTCTAACTATCTGCTCGAAGTAATTCTCGGACAAGGCAGTCAGGATAATGTCACAAGAGTCTCTGTCCCTGGCTCCAGTTCTGATTGTGTGACTATCCCATTCTATACCTGGTAGATTGAAGTCTCCCCCTGTTACAATAGTATGATCACGAAACTTCTTCACGACGTTCTGCAGGTTCTCTCTGAGGCGCTCAACTACTACGGTTGCTGATGCAGGTGGTCTATAGAAGATTCCGACTATCATATCTGACCCACCTTTGATACTTAACCCAGATTATTTCACATTCGCATTCGCTAATAACTTCACTGGATATTATTGAATTCTTTACTGCTATAAATACTCCTCCACCATTGGCGTTTATCCTATCCTTGCGGTATATATTCCATTCTGTGTCTAGGATTTCGTTACTGTTCACTTCCGGTTTTAACCAACTTTCCGTTCCTAATACTATATGCGCACTATTTCCTTCAATAAGATATACTAATTCAGGAACCTTGCCCTGGATACTCCTGCAGTTTACCAATATTACGTTAACTTTTCCTGTTTTTGGTCTCTGAGGACGGACGTTCTTTATCAACGATGATAATGTCCTCTCTGGTAAGCCGTCAGGTATTTTATCGTTTCGCCCAAGGGGGGGTCCCTCTAACCTAAAAAACCCCCGTGTGCACGCCACACGTACTCTGCTACCCTAGTAGCTGCTTCCGGTGTGTAGTGCACGCCTGAACTGTCTAGGGGGGCCCTACAGTTCTCCACCCAATAACGGAGGTCGATGAATTTGCAACCATTATAGTCGCAGAGTCGTCTGAGCCTCTGGTTTAGACCCTCCACACGGCTCCAAACCAGAGGACCGCGATCGACTCTGGGCACTATGCTGCAGATATTAAGCTCAGCTTGCACTCCGCGTGCGATGCTGGTTGTCTTCACCAAATCAGCCAGCCGCCGGAAGGAACCAAGGATGGCCTCAGAACCCAAGCGGCAGGCGTCATTCGTTCCGACATGTGCTACTATCTGCAGCCGGTCACACCCAGTGCGTTCAATAGCTGCCGGAAGGGCCTCCTCCACATTACGGACGAGACCCCCCGGCAAGCACACCGAGTGCACACTGGCATTCTTCCCCGACCTACCCGCTATTTTCCTGAGGGGCTCCATAACCCGCCTAACGTTGGAGCTCCCTATAACTAATAGGCCCGCCCTCTGTGACTGTCGGGACCTTGCCGGAGAATCGGCCACTGGCCCAACAGGCGAGGCATCCTGTGGTGGCTCGGAAACGATGTCATCACCACTAGGAAGCACCCCGTACCTGTTGGAAAGGGGTAAGGCAGCTGCCACGCGGCCAGATCCCACCTTCGCCTTTCGGCCAGGCACGCGCGAGCCCACCACTGTCCGCCATTCACCCTGGAGTGATGGCTGACCGGTAAGATGCTCACTGCCGGAAGACGCAGCGACATCAGGGGTTCCATGTGATTCCAAGGCCACCGAAGTAGGCATAGGTCTCACCACAGTTGCCCCAACGCCACTACGAGCCGACGCCTGCGCCTCGAGCTCGATGAGCCTAACAGACAAAGCCTCCACCTGCCCCCGAAGAGTGGCCAATTCTCCTTGCGTCCGCTCACAACAACCACAGTCCCTACACATGACTATGTTTACCCTACTCTATACGGTGACAAATTCCCAAGATAATCTTCTGATGAGCTACTCTGATAATCAAGAAACACTCACTGAAATACGAGACGCGAAAACTACGCTAGGTTTTCCCAGAAAAACTATTTAAAAGCTAAGCGCAGCAAATAAGTACAAAAACGCTTTATACAAACAGTACTCGCTGCTGCTGGTGCTCTCGCTCTGGCTGTCACAAGACAACTGCTGATTCAAGTGACTAGTGGCTAACGGCCGCGAAACAAACAAAAGACGGTTTTAGGGCGCTTTCTGTTCTAAACAATCAAGAAAACACTAAGAAATCTAACACGAAAACTACGTAAAGTTTTATCAAGAACTGTTAGTTACTATGCAGAGCAGATAAACACAAATAGAATCCCTTCCTTAGTGGAAGGTCGTAAACAAAATGCAAAATAAACGCTTTATACAAACAGTACTCGCTGCTGCTGGTGCTCTCACTCTGGCTGTCACAAGACAACTGCTGATTCAAGTCACTAGTGGCTAACGGCCGCGAAACAAACAAAAGACGGTTTTAGGGCGTTTTGTTATTTGTTATTTGGGGAGCAAAATAACTGGTGATGGTCGAAGTAGAGAGGATATAAAACGTAAACTGGCAATGGCAAGGAAAGCGTTTCTGAAGAAGAGAAATTTGTTATCATCGAGTATAGATTTAAGCCTCAGGAAGTCGTTTCTCAAAGTATTTCTGTGGAATATAGCCATGTATGGAAGTGAAACATGGACGATAAATAGTTTGGACAAGAAGAGAACAGAAGCTTTCGAAATGTGGTGCTACAGAAAAATTCTGAAGATTCGATGGGTAGACCACAAAACTAATGAGGAGGCATTGAACACAATTGGGGAGAAGAGGATTATGTGGCACAGCTTGACTAGAAGAGGGGATCGGTTGGTAGGACATGTTCTAAGGCATCAAGAGATCACCAATTTAGTATTGGAGGGTAGCGTGGAGGGTAATAATCGCAGAGGGAGACCAAGAGATGAATATACTAAGCAGATTCAGAAGGATGTAGGTTGCAGAAGGTACTGGGAGATAAAGAATCTTGCACAGGGTAGAGTAGCATGGAGAGCTGCATCAAACCAGTCTTAGGACCGAAGACCTGAACAACAACAACAACATTCTTCAATAAGGGGCAGCTGTGGACCAACTTGCTCAGTTTGTGAAGCTCTTGTTTGTCTGTACGTGTACATCCTATATACCGATTTTCGTTCTAGTCAGATAATTTGCTTTTTTCCCCCTTTACAGTGTACCCTGATACTCTGTTTCTATTGAAATACTGAAACAACTAAAACAAAGTGTAACACCAAGCTACAGGTTATGCCGTTCTTTCCTATTATCTTATAAAAGCAAAAGCAGCGTTAATAAATTTTAGCAACATGGACATGAAATCTGAATGGGAAACTAAGTGGGAAATGAGTACAGTTATGTACTCAAAACTAACGTAAGAAGAATGGCAAACAAGGAGCTCTATTTAGTCTAGCGCAGCATGACATAATCTAAGTGTATACTGTTTTTCTCTAAATATTGATTTTTCAGGTTACAAAAACGGTCTCGAATTTCAGCTGGTACAAAAAACTCTTTCGCAGTGTTTTTCTTTGAGTAGTGCAGCACTGTTACGTGGAGTCCCGCGTGCTGCGTCTTATGTCGCTCAGAATCAACAGAGTTTTACGGAGTCATATAATTATTTACTGCTACTGCGTAAAACGAACCATGACGTATCCGCCGTAAAGAGTTTACGACTGCCAGTCCCACGAGGCACACCATATAAAATTTCGCCGAGGAAAAAAAAAAAAATGATTGCCCAGCTCTGATCAGGAGCGCACGTCGGCAGTATCTGCCACAGGAAAATCGCAGTCAAAATCTCGACTGTATGTGATCAGTGTCGCGGAGCGCCCGACCGACTTCATAATTTGTGCTACACAGCGAGGAATATCGCGATGGCTGTTGTACCAACAAGCGCAGTAAACAGCTACGAATACACCGCAAAACCGCGGGTAGTGACCCAGATTTTCATGTTTGTCCATCGTGCTAATATTTCCGTAGTAAAAAGATGAAACAGTTCTATTCGATGACATTCCAGCACCAGAAAAACTTACGTATACATATCCTGTAAACTGATTCGTTCCACATCATATCGATAAAAGAGCCGTTCAAATAATCTATACAATATGTAACTAACTGACGAAATCAGGAAATCTACTTTGAGAATGTATATGATCACAGGCACCTTGCAGTGGACTGAAGACATGTTTGCTAATTTATTTTGTATATTTTCAGTAATCACTATTGTGGAATTGCCTCCTGGTCTAGTAAAGCTCAAGTAAATAACGCATTTATCTGCAAACACGAGCAATAAAATTAATTTATTAAGTTGAAAATTGTACATTTTGTAGTGGACTTTTTGGATCTTCTAATTCTTTCATTCGCTCCACAGTGAATTTACCAATTACTACCATTTCCACCCAAAGCAAAAATCAGCTTCATATGAACTGTGAAAAACACAAACACGATACAACAATAATTTTCTTGTAAAAATTACCTCTATGTCGAGCGTTCACCTAAGAGTCTGTTCTACAGTACAAGATCAGCGAAGACTGAAGGGTACCAGACAGGTTCATTCAGACCCAGAACCATGTAGGAGACATCCAGTGAACACTATGTTTCAAGAGTGTTCCAAAAGATAAAGGAGAAGTGTCAGCAGTGGAAGAAGACAACGGACTACACAGATTCCCGACTAGGAAAGTGCAGTGCTGGCCGGGTGTGAGAGGTAAAGGAACAGGGTACCTATAGAGTAAAAAGAACTTTAAATTAGATGTGTTAAAGCTTAATTACCACACTATAACATAAACCATGTAAAACAGGCCTACGTAAGCAGCAGTTTAGTAATTATTACCTCTTGGTAAATAAGAGTGTATTACAGTACTGCAAATATTAAACAAACACAAGAAAATAGAAGGCAGGTAATTAGTTATACTTTTTTTGTAGACCAACGCACTTTACGCTATTTATTTAGATAGCCATAAGAACAAATAGCACGTAGAGGTTTGGCAATAGTTAACTTTTTTATTTCTTCACAGAAGAAAACAATTTTGACTATTCACTTGGTATTATTTTTCGCACTCTTCATACATGTAAACTTTGTTCTTTGCTGTCATTTTTTCAGTAACTGTGGTATGTATTTTTCCAAATTAAATGAGTCATCAGGTGAAGTTTTTAAACTTTTTGTTGCATTTAACCGTTTTCGACATATTAATCTGTCATTTTCGGTAGTTTACTACCTGTTAGATGTTATCAGCCGGCACCGAGCTTTCGAAGATAACAGATTAATTGTCGAAATTAGTTAACTGTAATAAAATATTCCAATAATGCAGCTGACGACTGATTTTATTTTGGAAAAAGTACATCTGAACCTGAACACGATAAATGCATCTGATTAGATGCGGAAATTAAATGAATGGAATAAATTTACTGATTTTCCAGCACGATTCTTAGCAACTGACTTCCTGATAATTTCCATCACTATGGAAGCTACGATTGTGCGATTTATTGTTTATGCGAAGTAATAAATTAATTTCACTATGTATATCTTCACGAACATTGTAGGCGTACATGATGAGAGGGTGAGGACCGGAATCTCCACTAATACACAGCAGATGGCGTGATGTATCAATGTGATGTGTGAACTGATATGGCCATTCTAGATGTAAACCTCTGTGGAACAGCAGTCTATGTTTAAAAGTTGAAGTATCCAGTATATCAGTTCGAGTGAAATAACTCTGTACATGGTTATGGGCTTAGGGGGAATGATTTTAACGTACATAGAAAGAAATGATGAATGTAGAGCAGCTTGCAAACATAACGGGACAGGTACCCAAGTCTGAGGTACGCTGTGTGCCTTCCATCAGTTCAGGGAAGCAGGGAAACTGGTTCCAGTCGTACAACGACTGGTGACTGCGATGGACTGTAAAGACTGTGGATGAGGAGTCGTAGCTCGGTCAGCTGCACATGGAATTGCTGTCGTCCACGGCATTGTATGGAAAGTAATACAGGGACAGTTGTCACACCTCGTTCATTCACAGGTAATACAATGACTACCTCCACGCTACACTTGCGAAGATCCATTGACAAAGATCCGCAGTGAACGTGTGAGAGGAGATAGTCAGTTATTGATTAATATGCCAATTTCTGCTTGATATCCGCCTAACTCTACCAGTGAATACTGTTTCTCTGAGATAGACCTCAGTGATATTGGAAGATATCCCATTAGATCTTCACACACTTATGAAGCCCCAATTCACCTATTGCCCGTGAACACCAGTATCAGCCGGTCACTGAAAGTTTGCTAGCAGGAGAAGGAGGACGAAAGAGGAGGAGGAGGAGAAGGACGAGGGAAGAGTGGTCCTGTTTGTTGGCTGACCCCGTTTTTTGCTGTCGGATCATCTGAAAAATGTTTCTTCGTGATACATTGTGTGACCATACATGATTTCCTGGTATGAGTTCCCACTCTGACATTATTCGTATACCAGGGCTTATAACAACCTCTCTGGTACAATATTATACAAGTGTGACGTTTTACTTTACCAAATTTTGACCATGACCTTGTTACTAATAGTTAATTTCGGCATTGGGACTCAAAGTCAATTATCTGTCTCGAAGGCATACAAACATCATTGTACAAAACAATGCAGATTGCAAATCGTTTCTGTTTACTGCTAGAGTAGAGCTACTTTTAGATTATTGGTTGACTTCTCATTAAAATCTGATTGCATTACAATATTACGCAACAGGCAAAATCTGTGATCTACATGACTAGAATAAATCATTAAGTGATTTTGCAAGATAATACGATTTGATGCAGTCTTCGTTAAGAGAATGCGACAGTTTTCTCATTGTAATTATCAAGCTGAGGTAATTTTTAGGCTTTATGCAAAGAATCTTTCACAAGTAGCATGACTTGGGTCAATAGCAGTTTATATGCATATGTAAATTCCACTATACTGATAAAAGAACAGATAGTAAATCCTGGCCCCTGTGACTTACAATACTACAGAAAAGAACACATTACCTGGAGGTGGATGCGAATCAATACGTCGGTGTCGACAAAACTAAAGAAAATGCAAAAAGGTGGGAATTTAAGGAGATGGGACCTGGATAAACTAACTAAACCAGAGGTTGTACAGAGTTTCAGGGACAGCATAAGGGAACAATTGACAGGAGTGGGGGCAAGAAATACAGTAGAAAAACAATGGGTAGCTCTGAGGGATGAAGTAGTGAAGGCAGCAGAGTATCAAGTAGGTAAAAAGACGAGGACGAGTAGAAATCCTTGGGAAACAGAAGAAATATTGAATTTAATTGATGAAAGGACAAAATATAAAAATGCAATAAATGAAACAGGCAAAAAGGAATACAAACGTCCCAAAAGTGAGATCGACAGGAAGTGCAAAATGGCGCAGCAGGGATGCCTAGAGGACAAATGTAAGGATGTAGAGGCTTATCTCAATGGGGGCAAGATAGAGACTGCCTACAGGAAAATTAAAGAGACCTTTGGAGAAAAGAGAGCCACTTGTATGAATATCAAGAGCTCAGATGGAAACCAAGTTCTAAGCAAAGAAGGGAAAGCAGAAAGGTGGAAGGAGTATATAGAGGGTCTATACAAGGGCGATGTACTTGAGGATAATATTATAGAAATGGAAGAGGAGGTAGATGAAGATGAAATGGGAGGTATGATACTGCGTGAAGAGTTTGACAGAGCACTGAAAGACCTGAGTCGAAACAAGGCCGCGGGAGTAGCCGACATTCCATTAGAACTACTGACGGCCTTGGGAGAGCCAGTCCTGACAAAACTCTGCCATCTGGTGAGCAAGATGTATCAGACAGGCGAAATAACCTAAGACTTCAAGAAGAATATAATAATTCGAATCCCAAAGAAAGCAGGTGTTGACAGATGTGAAAATTACCGAACTATCGGTTTAATAAGTCACAGCTGCAAAGTACTAACGTGTATTCCTTACAGACAGACGAGTGGAAAAACTGATAGAAGCCGACCTCGGGGATGTTCAGTTTGGGTTCCGTAGAAATGTTGGAACACGTGAGGCAATACTGACCTTACGACTTATCTTAGAAGAAAGATTACGGAAAGGCAAACCTACGTTTCTAGCATTTGTAGACTTAGAGAAAGCTTTTGACAATGTTGACTGGAATACTGTCTTACAAATTCTAAAGGTGTCAGGGGTAAAACACAGGGAGCGAAAGGCTATTGACAATTTGTACAGAAACCAGATGGCAGTTATAAGAGTCGAGAGGCACGAAAGGGAAGCAGTGGTTGGGAAGGGAGTGAGACAGGGTTGTAGCCTCTCCTCGATGTTATTCAATCTGTATATTGAGCAAGCAGTAAAGGAAACAAAAGAAAAATTTGGTGTAGGTATTAAAATCCATGGAGAAGAAATAAAAACGTTGAGGTTCGCCGATGACATTGTAATTCTGTCAGAGACAGCAAAGGACTTGGAAGAGCAGATGAACGGAATGGATGGTGTCTTGAAGGGAGGATATAAGATGAACATCAACAAAAGCAAAGCGAGGATAATGGAATGTAGTCGAATTAAGTCTGGTGATGCTGAGGGTATTAGATTAGGAAATGAGACACTTAAAGTAGTAAAGGAGTTTTGCTATTTGGGAAGCAAAATAACTGATGATGGTTTAAGTAGAGAGGATATAAAATGTAGACTGGCAATGGCAAGGAAAGCGTTTCTGAAGAAGAGAAATTTGTTAACATCGAGTATAGATTTAAGTGTCAGGAAGTCGTTTCTGAAAGTATTTGTATGGAGTGTAGCCATGTATGGAAGTGAAACATGGACGATAAATAGTTTGGACAAGTAGAGAATAGAAGCTTTCGAAATGTGGTGCTACAGAAGAATGCTGAAGATTAGATAGTGAGGAGGTATTGAATAGAATTAGGGAGAAGAGGAGTTTGTGGCACAACTTGACAAGAAGAAGGGACCGGTTGGTAGGACATGTGCTGAGGCATCAGGGGATCACAAATTTAGCATTGGAGGGCAGTGTGGAGGGTAAAAATCGTAGAGGGATACCAACAGATGTATACACTAAGCAGATTCAGATGGATGTAGGTTGCAGTAGGTACTGGGAGATGAAGAAGCTTGCACAGGATAGAGTAATATGGAGAGCTGCGTCAAACCAGTCTCAGGACTGAAGACCACAACAACAACAACAACTTTAAGTGCACATAAATGGTTCATATTTGATACAAAACCAGAAATAAATAGAAGTAGAGGTGTAATATACATATCACATAGGTATGCATAATGTACACTGAATCACCAAAGAAACTGGTATAGGCATGCGTATTTAGATACAGAGGTATGTAATCACGCAGAACATAGCGCTGCGGTCGGCAACGCCTGTATAAAACAACACGTGACTATCGCAGTTTTTAGATCTGTCACTGCTTATACAGTGGTAGGTTATCTAGATTTAAGTGACTTTGAACGTGGTATTATAAAAAATCATTGCACGAGCGATGGGACACATCTCCGAGGTAGCGATGAAGTGGGGATTTTCCCGTACGACCTTTTCACGAGTGGTTCAAATGGTTCAAATGGCTCTGAGAACTACGGGACTTAACTTCTAAACCTAGCTAACCTAAGGACATAACACACATCCATGTCCGAGGCAGGATTCGAACCTGCGACCGTAGCGGTCACGCGGTTCCAGACTGTAGCGCCTACAACCGCTCGGCCACGTCGGCCGGCTTTCACGAGTGTACCGTGACTTTCAGGAATCTGGTAAAATATCAGATCTCCGACGTCGCAGCTGCTGGAAAAATATCCTGCATGAACGGCACCAACGACGACCGAAGGGAATCGTTCAACGTGACAGAAGTGCAACGTTCCGCAGACTGCTGAGATTTTACTGCTGGGCCATCAACAAGTGTCACCGTGCCAACCACTCATCGATATGAACTTTCGGAGCCGAAGGCCCACTCGTGTACCACTGATGGCTCCACGACGGAAGAGTCTCGTTTCAAATGGTAAACCTCATGATTCCATGGGCCCTGCATGTCAGCAGGGGACTGTTTAAACAGCTGGAGGCTTTGTAATGGTGTGCGGCGTGTACAGTTGGAGTGATATTGGACCCCCGATACATCTAGGTACGATCCTGACAGGTCTGTCTGATCATCTGCATTCACTCTTGTTCATTCCGATAGACTCGGACAGTTCCAGGAGGACAATTCGAGACCCCACACGTCCAGAATTGCTACAGAGTGGCTCTAGGAACACTCTTCTGAGTTTTAGCACTTCCACTGGCCACCAGACTCCCCAGACATGAACATTATTGAGCGTATCTGGGATGCCTTGCTATTACGGATTGATTAACAGCCCTGCAGGATTCATGGTGTAAATTCCCTCCAGCACTACTTCACGTCCATGCCATGTCGTGTTGCGGCACATGTGCGTGCTGGCAGGGCCCCTACACGATATTAGGCAGGTATAACAGTATCTTTGGCTCTTCAGCTTATAAACCAGTGAAAATGATGACTGACATATTATCGGTGTTAACGTTATTCTAACAGATATAACAAAATTTCTTGCTACAGTGTGTTGTTCGCATGGAAGGTAGAGGACACATGTTTGAACAACTCTTGATAACGTAGCATCTTGTGCAAGTTGTACAGTTTAATAAGAGTCTTACAAAAGTGAGTCTACTTGGATTTTTAACGTCGTCAGTGTACCAATGGTTTATGTTAATAATTATCCGCGGAACAGTAGTTAAAATGGCTAGAACGCATAAAAAATCATACAGCAAATGAAGAATGGCTTTATTGGCCACAAAGTGTGCATGATGCGTTTCGGAATTATTTCGATCTTCAGAAATCTAAAATAGAAATACAACAAACGAACTGATATAAAAAATACAATACAAATAACTTTTCAGATAGTCGTCTTAAGTTGAGTAACTAACGCTTTTCTTCTAAAAATGTTTAACAATTTGGCCCCTCTGACTTCCCAGCTTGGCGTGAAGTAGTGCAGGTGTGCCAGAAAATCAATTAGAAACTATCTCATAATATTCTTCATTTGTGTGCCCATAAATTCTTAATTTGTGTGGTCGTAGTGCCCGTAGTTCTTTAAAATTCTCGAGGGTATTTTTAGTCTGTCGTTGATACTACAAAAATGCGTGATTTTTTCATCAGATTCGTTCGCTTTATTGAGCTAAAGCATCGTCAGTGGTCTGTAATTGAGTTGCTTAAATTTTGATACACAAATACACAGAAACATAATTAATTAGAATTACACAAAATTACATACATGCAAAAATCTAATTAAAAAAAATGCTGTAGGTCAAAAACAAAGTTGCGGAAAGGTTATGTTGGCAACGCTACAAAACACAAACAACAACTCATCCTTGAAGTACAAAAAGATACAAAATACAGCATGTGCATAAAATTTTGGCGTGAGAAATGCATAATGGTGTAATACATCTATAAATTAGACAAAAATTATCAGTGTCAAAAACAGAAAAACATCGATGTGGTAGCAGACGGCATTTGCTGATCTAAGCCAGAAATTAGCCGAAAAATCATCGGTACAAATCAACCTATTCTTAACGAAATGTTTTTCGATCTAAAAAGCAAATCCAAATGTAAATAACTCAATTACAGACCAGTGATGATACTTTACCTCAATAAAGTGAAACGCGCCTGATGAAAAAATACGCAATTTTGTAGGTGCAACGACAGAACAAAAATACCCTTAAGAATTATCTCATAATGGTTTGTAATCCTTGTGTATTCCGGAACGGTTATCTCAGATTGATCCATTCGCGTGTCTTCATCTGGTTGAAAGTTTGTATTATTTTCATGAATACAGTACACTACACATTTGCTTAGGATGTATGTGTTATATCTGTAACGACAACGACGAAAAAAATATTGAACGAATTACTAGCAGTACGGAAAGTTTCTGACAAAAGACTGATACGACGACAATATGAACTGGCTATGTGGTGCACGAGCCTTAATTCCATAAGAGTGAAGTTGTCATCAACCCGAAGACAAGTTTGAACACAACAGTGCTTAATAGTATATTAACTGATAGCATTCCAACATTTTGTGTCCTGTAGACAACTGAAGGACGCGTTTTGATAGACAGTGCTCTTATCATCATGTTGTCAAACTCAGTTCATGAGTTTAAAATATTGGAAGATCTATCATTACATACGCGACGTTCATAAAATAAAATACAACAGACAATAGGTCCTCCCCTTACACTGACATCGCCGACTTCTGTCAGAAGTCGTCCGTCTCAAACCGTATCTCGCCTCAAGCCACCTCCTTCACCAGCTGTGAGCTACAAAGCGTCAAGTGACGCTTCTCCAGGTGTTCGGGGGCTGCTTTGAGCTGACATGTCTGAGGTTCTGCTGTGTAATGCTGTGTAACACTGCATAAAATCTCGGACCTGTCAGCTCAACAGCGACTCCTGTACAGCTGGAGTAGCATCAAACTGACACTCTTGGGGCCTACAGTTGATCAGGAGGACCTGGACTGATCCGAGGTACATTGGGGTATGGGATGACTACGGAAAGGTGTCTACATTTTAGTGTAAGACGAGGACTCAATGTCCAATATGTTTTTAATTCTATTGCATATTACGAACGCCGCAGTTGTGTTTGTAGACTTTTCAGTGTTTTAACCTCATGAACTGAGTTTTACAACCTGATGATGCGAACATCGTCTCTGGAAACGCTTTGTTGTGTGGAGAACAGAAGACAGTATGCTACCAATTATTACTGTTAAAATATAACAACCACTACTGCAAATCATTAAAATGGCTACTATAAACACTGTGCAATTCGGCACTTTTCGCATACTTTTGACGCTACCACACGATTAGGAAAATGATTATTTTCGCTCAAATCCGGTCGTTCATGGCAAAAATAAACATGTGAGTAAACGACATCAGTTATGCGGAGCAATTGCCGGAGAAAAGTAAGCTGCAAGCCCTTTATGAGTCGGATGAACGATAGAACTGAAATCCTCTCGTGCATCTGCATGATAAACAGATAACTTTTATTCTTTGACAGAGAGATTTTAGGCGTAATACCTCAACTAAGAAATTAATTCACCTTGTTTATAGCTCATTGCTCCAGTTCGATGCAGTACAACAGGAGCAGTAGCAATGGAACATTTTCCAACACTCTTGGTTAATAACGCCCATATTGAAGCAAACGTGCCGCTGCGTTTTACGTAGTTATTTGCAACTGCGAACATCTAAAAGAATTACGAATAACGTATTTCCGGTGAGTAATTAACTTGTTTTGTCCAGAAACAAGTGAGTGCTATGCTGCTATTAACAGAGGGGTGGCTTATGCGAGAACATTCGCAATGTGTTTGTGTAACAAAGTAACAATTCACTTGGACACATGGCTTGTGCATATAGATAGAATACTTTTGATTATCAAAAGACGCGACAATTTTGTATTTATAAATCTGACACTTTCTCCATGGACGATTATTTGTCACAATCGAATTAAAATAACAGACGCGCTGTGGCAACAGGCCCACCCTTCTGTTGCGCACCGCAGCCCTCTCGTGTCCCGTTACTGCTGGTTATTTTCCTGCTCGTGATTGCGGTAAAATGAAATGATGGTGGGGAAATGATGGCCGGGAGGCCCCATGCGGGGAAGTTCGGCTGCCGAGGTGCATGTCATATTGCCGGTGACGCCACATTGGCGACTTGAGTGTCGGTGAAGACGATATGGTGATGAGAACAACACAACACCCAGTCCACGAGCAGAGAAAATCTCCAACCCGTCCGGGAATCGAACCCGAGCCCGCTGCACGATAAACAGACACGATAACAATTCTGTTAAGCAGGCGGACGTGATTGCGGTATAGAGGTACGAGATGAAAGTGACGTAATAATTAAAGAGGTGCTTTGTAGTAGCGAATCTAGCAAATTACTTCGATGTCCACAAGAAAAAAAGACAATATAGGTCACGTTTTTATTTTGCTTTTATGATCGGTTTCGACTGAGTAAGTCCTCCGGTATTTATTTTTAATTCTGAACATGGTTAAATTCCACTACTCAACAACCATTTAGGGGGGGGGGGGGGCTCTGAGCACTATGGGACTCAACTGCTGAGGTCATTAGTCCCCTAGAACTCAGAACTAGTTAAACCTAACTAACCTAAGGACATCACAAACATCCATGCCCGAGGCAGGATTCGAACCTGCGACCGTAGCGGTCTTGCGGTTCCAGACTGCAGCACCTTTAACCGCACGGAACCATTTAGCATCTGGGATATGATACATCAACTAGCATGTAATTTGATATGTAGAATCCGATATACCTTTCAAAATGTTCTAGCACTTACCAGTTTTGAGTTTTTAAAGTTTTTTTTGTTTTTGGTGTTCAGTATTTCGCTTTTTACTGTTCTTCTGTTTTGATGTTTAATTGTTTGTTTTTGATTTGCACAGGAGAGCTAGAAGATCTACAAATGGTCAGTAAATGCTAGGTGTAGTAATCCAGTGGTGTGAAAGATATCCTCAGTCAGTGTTTCCTGTGAAAGATAGTGCAAACTTTTTGTGTTTAAAACTTACACTAAGAAAAATGGCAACTTGCTGTCGAAACCACCCCGACAACTTTTGTTATGTGTGTGGGAAATTCACTCCAAAAGCACAAAGTAAACCAATAACTGATTTGGTTAAAAAGCCATATAAATTGTATTTTGATTGTCCTGTTGGTGATAAAAATAAAAATTTTGCACCTCATATTGCCTGCATAACCTATACTACAACCTTAACTCAGTAGTTGAAAGGAAAACGCCTTGCCCTGGAATTCGCTGTTCCGATGGTGTGGTGTGTACCTAATGACCATTATTCAGACTGTTACTTCTGTCTTACAAATATTTCGTGATATTCGAGCAGAACTAGACACAAAATAAAGTATCCAAATTTATCTTCAGTGCATTTGCTTGTGCCCCATGAAGAGGGGTTCCCTGTTCCTGTCCGTAACTTGAAAGCCACGGAACCAGACACCACGTCAAGTGAATCAGAAAGTATTGACCATATAGAAGGGTACTACACTCAGTATAATGACACTTCGCCTCAGATCTTTAATAGGAAGGGACTGAACGATTTGGTTCGCGATCTAAAACTTTCGAAACAGTAAGCTGAACTCTTGGGGTCAAGATTGCAACAGCGGAACCTTTCAGCTCCAGGAATAAAAATTTCCTTTTTCAGATCAAGAGGTGCTACCTTCGTTCAATATTTCGATATACAGAATTCAGTGCGTGCATGTAGAGATGTCAATGGTCTGATGATGCAGCTAGGTGTACAACACAATCCACAAGAGTGGCGACTATTTATAGACTCCAGTAAAACCAGCTTTAAAGCAGTACTATTGCGTAATGGCAATGCATTTCCATCGGTGCCTTTGACTTACGCAGTACACATGAAAGAAACTTATAAAACCCTGGTTCAAAATGGCTCTGCGCACTATGGGACTTAACTACTGAGGTAATCAGTCCCCTAGAACTTAGAACTACTTAAACCTAACTAACCTAAGGACATCACACACATCCATGCCCGAGGCAGGATTCGAACCTGCGACCATAGCGGTCGCGCGGTTCCACACTTTATGAAACCATGGCTTTGTTGCTAAAGGCAAATTTAAGGATCACAGATGGAAACTTTGCGGTGATTTAATTGTTGTTGCACTCCTTACAGGTTTACAAGCTGTATTCACGAAACATTGCTGCTTATTGTGCCTTTGGGACAGCCGTGAGACCAAGAACCACTATAGAGTCAAGGAAGTTCCTGGGAACGTAAATGTGAACAATACACCATTGATAATGATCGAAGCATACGAAATGAATTAAAAATTGTGCTGCAGCTAGGACTCGAATCCGGGTCTTCTTGCTTGCTAGGCAGAAATGCTAACCATTACACCACTGAAGTACAACACTCAACATTGCTGCACGAACTACCTACTCTGAATGCCCTCCCGAACACAAACTTCCAATTCATTTTTCCCATACATATTGTCACTGCTGCCAGGGCTCTCCGATAGTGGCAAGCACCCCAGCATTGGACGTAATGGGACGTCCTTGTACCATTGGTGATCTTATAGATCTTATAATCAAATGTTTCCCTGAGCACAGCGTACTCGCAGGGAGACGCACGTTCATATCCCGTCTGCCATTCCAGATTCACGATTGTTGCTGTTTTCATAATGTTAAGGGTAAGACAAATTCTGCTATCGCTCCTCTGAAAATGGGAGGCAGTGTTATGCCTTCAATAGCCTCGTCGATGACGGGGTGTTTAATCATAATCTTCCTTTTAAAAATTAAGAATATTTTGGAGTAAAGCCGCTCAACATTCCTGTAAGGAAAGTGATGTTCCGTTTACCTCGAGTCACACAACTGATGAGTGAGACACTACATAATTATAGGAGTCTCACTAAGCGCTGGTGTTTGACGCTGCAGTCTACATCGTTACAACTGAAATCTCAGTAAAGTCCTAGCCTAGTCTATGACATGCTGTCCTCTAGGCAGCATCGCTGGGTAGAAAATGACATTGGAAAGACTCAAATTGCAATGTTACGACTGAACATTCTTTCAAACATCTGGATGTACTCAAGAAAGATTGCGTGCAGGCTGTAAGCCATATCCAATAATCTTCAGCTTATCCTCACGGTCTTTCGGAATGTATCAGCAATTGTTGCAGTAGTAAAATGGTGCATAATGTCTGAAGGCTTGTCGTACAAAATCACAACATTGGTGGACATGTGCACTACTTTTATCTATAATTATTAGGCGAGAGTTATTCATCTCTGAAGACCTTGCTACAAACACAGTACAAAGAAAGAAAACCGATGAAAACAGCATTGCTTTTACTTCGCTACCTGGCTGTTTGAGTAGAATAATTTTCAGAACAGAGACGCTTCTGTCGTTCAGTTTCTACAGCACCAATTAAAGAAGAATTTGTCCAGGTTTTGGCACATTTGCCGGCCGCTATGGCCAAACGCTTCTAGGCTTCAGTCCGGAACCGCGCTGCTGCTACGGTCGCAGGTTCGAATCTTGCCTCGGGCATGGATGCTTGTGATGTCCTTAGGTTAGTTAGGTTTAAGTAGTTCAAAATCTAGGGGACTGATGGCCTCAGATGTTAAGTCCCATAGTGCTTAGAGATATTTTTTCGCATATTTTGCTGCCGTATTCTAACAGGTGTAGGATTCGTTATGAATAGGAAGGTAGGGCAGAGGGTGTGTTACTGTGAACAGCTCAGTGACTGGGTTGTTCTAATCAGAATCGACAGCAGACCAACACCGACAACGATAGTTCAGGTATACATGCCGACGTCGCAAGCTGAAGATGAACAGATAGGGAAAGTGTATGAGGATATTGAAAGGGTAACGCAGTATGTAAAGGGAGACGAAAATCTAATAGTCATGGGCGACTGGAATGCAGTGGTAGGAGAGGGAGTAGAAGAAAAAGTTACAGGAGAATATGGGCTTGGGACAAGGAATGAAAGAGGAGAAAGACTAATTGAGTTCTGTAACAAGTTTCAGCTAGTAATAGCGAATACCCTGCTCAAGAATCACAAGAGGAGGAGGTATACTTGGAAAAGGCCGGGAGATACGGGAAGATTTCAATTAGATTACATCATGGTCAGACAGAGATTCCGAAATCAGATACTGGATTGTAAGGCGTACCCAGGAGCAGATATAGACTCAGATCACAATATAGTAGTGATGAAGAGTAGGCTGAAGTTCAAGACATTAGTCAGGAAGAATCAATACGCAAAGAAGTGGGATACGGAAGTACTAAGGAATGACGAGATACGTTTGAAGTTCTCTAACGCTGTAGATACAGCAATAAGGAATAGCGCAGTAGGCAGAACAGTTGAAGAGGAATGGACATCTCTAAAAAGCGCCATCACAGAAGTTGGGAAGGAAAACATAGGTAAAAAGAAGGTAGCTGCGAAGAAACCATGGGTAACAGAAGAAATCAGTTGATTGATAAAAGGAGGAAGTACAAACATGTTCCGGGAAAATCAGGAATACAGAAATACAAGTCGCTGAGGAATGAAATAAATAGGAAGTGCAGGGAAGCTAAGACGAAATGGCTGTAGGAGAAATGTGAAGACATCGAAAAAGATATGATTGTCGGAAGGACAGACTCAGCATACAGGAAAGTTAAAACAACCTTTGGTGACATTAAGAGCAACGGTGGTAACATTAAGAGTGCAACGGGAATTCCACTGTTAAATGCAGAGGAGAGAGCAGATAGGTGTAAAGAATACATTGAGAGCCTCTATGAGGGTGAAGATTTGTCTGACGTGATAGAAGAAGAAACACGAGTCTATTTTGAAGAGATAGGGGATCCAGTATTAGAATCGGAATTTAAAAGAGCTTTGGAGGACTTACGGTCAAATAAGGCAGAAGGGATAGATAACATCCCATCAGAATTTCTAAAATCATTGGGGGAAGTGGCAAGAAAACGACTATTCACGTTGGTGTGTAGAATATATGAGTCTGGCGATATACCATCTGACTTTCGGAAAAGCATCATCGACGCAATTCCGAAGACGGCAAGAGCTGACATGTGCGAGAATCATCGCACAATCAGCTTAACAGCTCATGCATCGAAGCTGCTTACAAGAATAATATACAGAAGAATGGAAAAGAAAATTGAGAATGCGCTAGGTGACGATCAGTTTGGCTTTAGGAAAAGTAAAGGGACGAGAGAGGCAATTCTGACGTTACGGCTAATAATGGAAGGAAGGCTAAAGAAAAATCAAGACACTTTCATAGGATTTGTCGACCTGGAAAAAGCGTTCGACAATATAAAATGGTGCAAGCTGTTCGAGATTCTGAAAAAAGTAGGGGTGAGCTATAGGGAGAGACGGGTCATATACAATATGTACAACAACCAAGAGGGAATAATAAGAGTGGACGATCAAGAACGCAGTGCTCGTGTTAAGAAGGGTGTAAGACGAGGCTGTAGCCTTTCGCCCCCTACTCTTCAATCTGTACATCGAGGAAGCAATGATGGAAATAAAAGAAAGGTTCAGGAGTGGAATTAAAACATAAGGTGAACGGATATCAATGATACGATTCGCTGATGACGTTGCTATCCTGAGTGAAAGTGAAGAAGAATTAAATATCTGCTGAAGGGAAAGAACAGTCTAATGAGTACACAGTATGGTTAGAGAGTAAATCGGAGAAAGACGAAGGTAATGAGAAGTAGTAGAAATGAGAACAGCGAGAAACTTAACATCAGGATTGATGAAACTTCCTGGCAGATTAAAACTGTGTGCCCGACCGAGACTCGAACTCGGGACCTTTGCCTTTCGCGGGCAAGTGCTCTACCAACTGAGCTACCGAAGCACGACTCACGGCCGGTACTTGCTAGTTCTGCAAGGTTCGCAGGAGAGCTTCTGTAAAGTTGGGAAGGTAAGAGACGAGATACTAGCAGAAGTAAGGCTGTGAGTACCGGCCGTGAGTCATGCTTCGGTAGCTCAGTTGGTAGAGCACTTACCCGCAAAAGGCAAAGGTCCCGAGTTCGAGTCTCGGTCGGGCACACAGTTTTAATCTGCCAGGAAGTTTCATATCAGCGCACACTCCGCTGCAGAGTGAAAATCTCATTCTGGAAACATCCCCCAGGCTGTGGCTAAGCCATGTCTCCGCTATATCCTTTGTTTCAGGAGTGCTAGTTCTGCAAGGTTCGCAGGAGAGCTTCTGTAAAGTTTGGAAGGTAGGAGACGAGATACTGGCAGAAGTAAGGCTGTGAGTACCGGCCGTGAGTCGTGCTTCGGTAGTTCAGTTGGTAGAGCACTTGCCCGCGAAAGGCAAAGGTCCCGAGTTCGAGTCTCGGTCGGGCACACAGTTTTAATCTGCCAGGAAGTTTCATATTAGCGCACACTCCGCTGCAGAGTGAAAATCTCATTCTGGAAACATCCCCCAGGCTGTGGCTAAGGTATGACTCCACTATATCCTTTCTTTCAGGAGTGCTAGTTCTGCAAGGTTCGCAGGAGAGCTTCTGTAAAGTTTGGAAGGTAGGAGACGAGATACTGGCAGAAAAAAGGCTGTGAGTACCGGCCGTGAGTCGTGCTTCGGTAGCTCAGTTGGTAGAGCACTTGCCCGCGAAAGGCAAAGGTCCCGAGTTCGAGTCTCGGTCGGGCACACAGTTTTAATCTGCCAGGAAGTTTCAAATCAGCGCACACTCCGCTGCAGAGTGAAAATCTCATTCTGGAAACATCCCCCAGGCTGTGGCTAAGCCATGTCTCCGCTATATCCTTTCTTTCAGGAGTGCTAGTTCTGCAAGGTTCGCAGGAGAGCTTCTGTAAAGTTTGGAAGGTAGGAGACGAGATACTGGCAGAAGTAAGGCTGTGAGTACCGGCCGTGAGTCATGCTTCGGTAGCTCAGTTGGTAGAGCACTTACCCGCAAAAGGCAAAGGTCCCGAGTTCGAGTCTCGGTCGGGCACACAGTTTTAATCTGCCAGGAAGTTTCATATCAGCGCACACTCCGCTGCAGAGTGAAAATCTCATTCTGGAAACATCCCCCAGGCTGTGGCTAAGCCATGTCTCCGCTATATCCTTTCTTTCAGGAGTGCTAGTTCTGCAAGGTTCGCAGGAGAGCTTCTGTAAAGTTTGGAAGGTAGGAGACGAGATACTGGCAGAAGTAAGGCTGTGAGTACCAGCCGTGAGTCGTGCTTCGGTAGCTCAGTTGGTAGAGCACTTGCCCGCGAAAGGCAAAGGTCCCGAGTTCGAGTCTCGGTCGGGCACACAGTTTTAATCTGCCAGGAAGTTTCAAATCAGCGCACACTCCGCTGCAGAGTGAAAATCTCATTCTGGAAACATCCCCCAGGCTGTGGCTAAGCCATGTCTCCGCTATATCCTTTCTTTCAGGAGTGCTAGTTCTGCAAGGTTCGCAGGAGAGCTTCTGTAAAGTTTGGAAGGTAGGAGACGAGATACTGGCAGAAGTAAGGCTGTGAGTACCGGCCGTGAGTCATGCTTCGGTAGCTCAGTTGGTAGAGCACTTACCCGCAAAAGGTAAAGGTCCCGAGTTCGAGTCTCGGTCGGGCACACAGTTTTAATCTGCCAGGAAGTTTCATATCAGCGCACACTCCGCTGCAGAGTGAAAATCTCATTCTGGAAACATCCCCCAGGCTGTGGCTAAGCCATGTCTCCGCTATATCCTTTCTTTCAGGAGTGCTAGTTCTGCAAGGTTCGCAGGAGAGCTTCTGTAAAGTTTGGAAGGTAGGAGACGAGATACTGGCAGAAGTAAGGCTGTGAGTACCGGCCGTGAGTCGTGCTTCGGTAGCTCAGTTGGTAGAGCACTAGCCCGCGAAAGGCAAAGGTCCCGAGTTCGAGTCTCGGTCGGGCACACAGTTTTAATCTGCCAGGAAGTTTCATATCAGCGCACACTCCGCTGCAGAGTGAAAATCTCATTCTGGAAACATCCCCCAGGCTGTGGCTAAGCCATGTCTCCGCTATATCCTTTCTTTCAGGAGTGCTAGTTCTGCAAGGTTCGCAGGAGAGCTTCTGTAAAGTTTGGAAGGTAGGAGACGAGATACTGGCAGAAGTAAGGCTGTGAGTACCGGCCGTGAGTCGTGCTTCGGTAGTTCAGTTGGTAGAGCACTTGCCCGCGAAAGGCAAAGGTCCCGAGTTCGAGTCTCGGTCGGGCACAAAGTTTTAATCTGCCAGGAAGTTTCATATTAGCGCACACTCCGCTGCAGAGTGAAAATCTCATTCTGGAAACATCCCCCAGGCTGTGGCTAAGGTATGACTCCACTATATCCTTTCTTTCAGGAGTGCTAGTTCTGCAAGGTTCGCAGGAGAGCTTCTGTAAAGTTTGGAAGGTAGGAGACGAGATACTGGCAGAAGTAAGGCTGTGAGTACCGGCCGTGAGTCGTGCTTCGGTAGCTCAGTTGGTAGAGCACTTGCCCGCGAAAGGCAAAGGTCCCGAGTTCGAGTCTCGGTCGGGCACACAGTTTTAATCTGCCAGGAAGTTTCAAATCAGCGCACACTCCGCTGCAGAGTGAAAATCTCATTCTGGAAACATCCCCCAGGCTGTGGCTAAGGTATGACTCCACTATATCCTTTCTTTCAGGAGTGCTAGTTCTGCAAGGTTCGCAGGAGAGCTTCTGTAAAGTTTGGAAGGTAGGAGACGAGATACTGGCAGAAAAAAGGCTGTGAGTACCGGCCGTGAGTCGTGCTTCGGTAGCTCAGTTGGTAGAGCACTTGCCCGCGAAAGGCAAAGGTCCCGAGTTCGAGTCTCGGTCGGGCACACAGTTTTAATCTGCCAGGAAGTTTCAAATCAGCGCACACTCCGCTGCAGAGTGAAAATCTCATTCTGGAAACATCCCCCAGGCTGTGGCTAAGCCATGTCTCCGCTATATCCTTTCTTTCAGGAGTGCTAGTTCTGCAAGGTTCGCAGGAGAGCTTCTGTAAAGTTTGGAAGGTAGGAGACGAGATACTGGCAGAAGTAAGGCTGTGAGTACCGGCCGTGAGTCATGCTTCGGTAGCTCAGTTGGTAGAGCACTTACCCGCAAAAGGCAAAGGTCCCGAGTTTGAGTCTCGGTCGGGCACACAGTTTTAATCTGCCAGGAAGTTTCATATCAGCGCACACTCCGCTGCAGAGTGAAAATCTCATTCTGCAAACATCCCCCAGGCTGTGGCTAAGCCATGTCTCCGCTATATCCTTTCTTTCAGGAGTGCTAGTTCTGCAAGGTTCGCAGGAGAGCTTCTGTAAAGTTTGGAAGGTAGGAGACGAGATACTGGCAGAAGTAAGGCTGTGAGTACCGGCCGTGAGTCGTGCTTCGGTAGCTCAGTTGGTAGAGCACTTGCCCGCGAAAGGCAAAGGTCCCTAGTTCGAGTCTCGGTCGGGCACACAGTTTTAATCTGCCAGGAAGTTTCAAATCAGCGCACACTCCGCTGCAGAGTGAAAATCTCATCCTGGAAACATCCCCCAGGCTGTGGCTAAGCCATGTCTCCGCTATATCCTTTCTTTCAGGAGTGCTAGTTCTGCAAGGTTCGCAGGAGAGCTTCTGTAAAGTTTGGAAGGTAGGAGACGAGATACTGGCAGAAGTACGGCTGTGAGTACCGGCCGTGAGTCATGCTTCGGTAGCTCAGTTGGTAGAGCACTTACCCGCAAAAGGCAAAGGTCCCGAGTTCGAGTCTCGGTCGGGCACACAGTTTTAATCTGCCAGGAAGTTTCATATCAGCGCACACTCCGCTGCAGAGTGAAAATCTCATTCTGGAAACATCCCCCAGGCTGTGGCTAAGCCATGTCTCCGCTATATCCTTTCTTTCAGGAGTGCTAGTTCTGCAAGGTTCGCAGGAGAGCTTCTGTAAAGTTTGGAAGGTAGGAGACGAGATACTGGCAGAAGTAAGGCTGTGAGTACCGGCCGTGAGTCGTGCTTCGGTAGCTCAGTTGGTAGAGCACTTGCCCGCGAAAGGCAAAGGTCCCGAGTTCGAGTCTCGGTCGGGCACACAGTTTTAATCTGCCAGGAAGTTTCAAATCAGCGCACACTCCGCTGCAGAGTGAAAATCTCATTCTGGAAACATCCCCCAGGCTGTGGCTAAGCCATGTCTCCGCTATATCCTTTCTTTCAGGAGTGCTAGTTCTGCAAGGTTCGCAGGAGAGCTTCTGTAAAGTTTGGAAGGTAGGAGACGAGATACTGGCAGAAGTAAGGCTGTGAGTACCGGCCGTGAGTCATGCTTCGGTAGCTCAGTTGGTAGAGCACTTACCCGCAAAAGGTAAAGGTCCCGAGTTCGAGTCTCGGTCGGGCACACAGTTTCAATCTGCCAGGAAGTTTCATATCAGCGCACACTCCGCTGCAGAGTGAAAATCTCATTCTGGAAACATCCCCCAGGCTGTGGCTAAGCCATGTCTCCGCTATATCCTTTCTTTCAGGAGTGCTAGTTCTGCAAGGTTCGCAGGAGAGCTTCTGTAAAGTTTGGAAGGTAGGAGACGAGATACTGGCAGAAGTAAGGCTGTGAGTACCGGCCGTGAGTCGTGCTTCGGTAGCTCAGTTGGTAGAGCACTAGCCCGCGAAAGGCAAAGGTCCCAAGTTCGAGTCTCGGTCGGGCACACAGTTTTAATCTGCCAGGAAGTTTCATATCAGCGCACACTCCGCTGCAGAGTGAAAATCTCATTCTGGAAACATCCCCCAGGCTGTGGCTAAGCCATGTCTCCGCTATATCCTTTCTTTCAGGAGTGCTAGTTCTGCAAGGTTCGCAGGAGAGCTTCTGTAAAGTTTGGAAGGTAGGAGACGAGATACTGGCAGAAGTAAGGCTGTGAGTACCGGCCGTGAGTCGTGCTTCGGTAGTTCAGTTGGTAGAGCACTTGCCCGCGAAAGGCAAAGGTCCCGAGTTCGAGTCTCGGTCGGGCACACAGTTTTAATCTGCCAGGAAGTTTCATATTAGCGCACACTCCGCTGCAGAGTGAAAATCTCATTCTGGAAACATCCCCCAGGCTGTGGCTAAGGTATGACTCCACTATATCCTTTCTTTCAGGAGTGCTAGTTCTGCAAGGTTCGCAGGAGAGCTTCTGTAAAGTTTGGAAGGTAGGAGACGAGATACTGGCAGAAGTAAGGCTGTGAGTACCGGCCGTGAGTCGTGCTTCGGTAGCTCAGTTGGTAGAGCACTTGCCCGCGAAAGGCAAAGGTCCCGAGTTCGAGTCTCGGTCGGGCACACAGTTTTAATCTGCCAGGAAGTTTCAAATCAGCGCACACTCCGCTGCAGAGTGAAAATCTCATTCTGGAAACATCCCCCAGGCTGTGGCTAAGCCATGTCTCCGCTATATCCTTTCTTTCAGGAGTGCTAGTTCTGCAAGGTTCGCAGGAGAGCTTCTGTAAAGTTTGGAAGGTAGGAGACGAGATACTGGCAGAAGTAAGGCTGTGAGTACCGGCCGTAAGTCGTGCTTCGGTTGCTCAGTTGGTAGAGCACTTGCCCGCGAAAGGCAAAGGTCCCGAGTTCGAGTCTCGGTCGGGCACACAGCTTTAATCTGCCAGGAAGTTTCATATTAGCGCACACTCCGCTGCAGAGTGAAAATCTCATTCTGGAAACATCCCCCAGGCTGTGGCTAAGCCATGTCTCCGCTATATCCTTTCTTTCAGGAGTGCTAGTTCTGCAAGGTTCGCAGGAGAGCTTCTGTAAAGTTTGGAAGGTAGGAGACGAGATACTGGCAGAAGTAAGGCTGTGAGTACCGGCCGTAAGTCGTGCTTCGGTTGCTCAGTTGGTAGAGCACTTGCCCGCGAAAGGCAAAGGTCCCGAGTTCGAGTCTCGGTCGGGCACACAGTTTTAATCTGCCAGGAAGTTTCATATCAGCGCATACTCCGCTGCAGAGTGAAAATCTCATTCTGGGATCAGGATTGATGGTCACGAAGCCAATGAAGTTAAGGAATTCTGCTACCTAGGCAGTAAAATAACCAATGACGGACGGAGCAAGGAGGACATCAAAAGCAGACTCGCTATGGCAAAAAAGGCATTTCTGGCCAAGAGAAGTCTACTAATATCAAATACCGGCCTTAATTTGAGGAAGAAATTTCTGAGGATGTACGTCTGGAGTACAGCATTGTATGGTAGTGAAACGTGGACTGTGGGAAAACCGGAAAAGAAGAGAATCGAAGCATTTGAGATGTGGTGCTACAGACGAATGTTGAAAATTAGGTGGACTGATAAGGTAAGAAATGAGGAGGTTCTACGCAGAATCGGAGAGGAAAGGAATATGTGGAAAACACTGATAAGGAGAAGGGACAGGATGATAGGACATCTGCTAAGACATGAGGGAATGACTTCCATGGTACTAGAGGGAGCCGTAGAGGGCAAAAACTGTAGAGGAAGACAGAGATTGGAATATGTCAAGCAAATAATTGAGGACGTAGGATGCAAGTGCTACTCTGAGATGAAGAGGTTAGCACAGGAAAGGAGTCGTGGCGGGCCGCATCAAACCAGTCAGTAGACTGACGACAAAAATCTAATTTCAATGCAACTGCTACCTCAACATTTAATGTTTTCAACTGAAAATATTACGCGCCTATACATTCATTTTTATTCTTTAGGCCTCCATAAGGAAGAGAGTGTCTTTCGATTTAGGAGCTACTTATATGTTTTCCCCGTTCGCATGAATAAACGAGCGGTGAAACAAAAACACGTTTATGCAATTTACCTGTAAGTGATACACAGAAGACAGAAGTGTAGCAGGATGGTTAGAAGATAAACAGTGACCTGAAAATACATAAAAAATTTCTTAGGTTTTTAGGTTTTTGCTTCATTGTCTACTTTTTTCATTACCGTGACAAAACTTACATATTGACTGTACTTTTTTCGTTTTACATATGGGCTTCTCATCTGAGGCAGGTATATCTGTACCTACTATGGTTATGCTGAACTTTTAGTGATGTCGTGACATGTATCTTCACTCCACATTGCTGTGGAGATCTTAATATGCTGTAAGCATAAAATAAGTTTTGGTGTGATGTAGCCAGATAGTGCCAACGTGACGAAATTAACTGTTAATAACGAAATGTCATTATTTCAAAGTAAAATAACAGTCGACATAGGAAAATGATTTTTTTGAAGAAGTTTACTGCGGTTGAGACCATATATATAAAAGAGGCATGATATAATAGCCTAAATTATTTTATTACATTTTTCTGATGAAATGGTCCGTCGCGGGGAGGATTGTGCGTTGTGCCATTATGTTATGCAATTTTTAGACAGTGTGTAATTATAAACATTTTGTTTCATTTCACGTTATACGATCTCTTTAAACACACAACAAAAATACAGGAATCTGTGTCATGATAGGACTCATATTTGGAAACTGGAATCACTTGATTATTCTAAAGCGAAACTGATAAGCTGGCGTTTGGACAATAGTCGGTGCAGGTATTTCATTCTGTAGACTTCAAAAGATAATTAGGTGCTGCTGCAACCACATGACAGTCAAACTAATACTTCTGAAAAGTAGATTAAATCAGTTAATGTAATCTCATAACGCTGGCTGACGTGTACTTTCGAAAGGAACAAAAAAGGTAATCGGACGGACGCGTGGCAGTGGAGCCGCGTTTTTTTTGCGAACAATGATTTAATTAGTTCGCTTTGTAACAGAGCCAGATGGGACACTCTTCTCAGTCTTTGTAAATCTGGAAAGCTGCTGCGGTCAGTGGTGTAGATACAACTAATTAAAATACCACTGCATTAGGCTTTATAGTGTTTAACCATAGAGTAAAGCTGTATGCCCCCGGGAAAAATTACGGCTGTAGTTTCCCCTTGCTTTCAGCCGTTCTCAGTACCACCACAGCAAGGCCGTTTTGGTTAGTGTTACAAGGCCAGATCAGTCAATCATCCAGACTGTTGCCCCTGCAACTACTGAAAAGGCTGCTGCCCCTCTTCAGGAACCACACGTTTGTCTGGCCTCTCAACAGATACCCCTGCGTTGTGGTTGCACCTAAGGTTCGGCTATCTGTATCGTTGAGGCACGCAAGCCTACTACAGTAGTACAAGTTTATATGCCAACTAGCTCTGCAGATGACGAAGAAATTGAAGAAATGTATAATGAGATAAAAGACATTATTCAGGTAGTGAAGGGAGACGAAAATTTGTTAGTCATGGGTGACTG
The DNA here is from genome assembly GCF_021461395.2 of Schistocerca americana. NCBI lineage: Eukaryota > Metazoa > Arthropoda > Insecta > Orthoptera > Acrididae > Schistocerca > Schistocerca americana. The sequence continues at coordinate 443,907,480 of NC_060121.1, read as the reverse complement.
GAATTCGACAGTAGGAAAAGGGAGAGAAGGAAACATAGTAGGTGAATATGGATTGGGGCTAAGAAATGAAACAGGGAGCCGTCTGGTAGAATTTTGCACAGAGCATAACTTAATCATAGCTAACACTTGGTTCAAGAATCATGAAAGAAGGTTGTATACATGGAAGAACCCTGGAGATACTAGTAGGCATCAGATGGATTATATAATGGTAAGACAGAGATTTAGGAACCAGTTTCAAACTGTAAGTCATTTCCAGGGGCAGATGTGGACTCTGACCACAATTTATTCGTTATGAACTGTAGATTAAAACTGAAGAAATTGCAAAAAGGTGGGAATTTAAGGAGATAAACTGACTAAACCAGAGGTTGTACAGAGTTTCAGATAGAGCATAAGGGAACAATTGACAGGAATGGGGGAAAGAAATACAGTAGAAGAACAATGGGTAGCTCTGAGGGATGAAGTAGTGAAGGCAGCAGAGGATCAAGTAGGTAAAAAGACGAGGGCTAGTAGAAAACCTTGGGTAACAGAAGAAATATTGAATTTAATTGACGAAAGGAGAAAATATAAAAATGCAGTAAATGAAGCAGGCAAAAAGGAATACAAACGTCTCAAAAATGAGATCGACAGGAAGTGCAAAATGGCTAAGCAGGCATGGCTAGAGGACAAATGTAAGGATGTAGAGGCTTATCTCACTAGGGGTAAGATAGATACTGCCTACAGGAAAATTAAAGAGACCTTTGGGAAAAAGAAAACCACTTGTATGAATATCAAGAGCTCAGATGGAAACCCAGTTCTAAGCAAAGAGGGGAAAGCAGAAAGGTGGAAACAGTATATAGAGGGTCTATACAGGGACAATGTTCTTGAGGACAGTATTATGGAAATGGAACAGGATGCAAATGAAGATGAAATGGGAGATACGATACTGCGTGAAGAGTTTGACAGAGCACTGAAAGATCTGAGTCGAAACAAGGCCCCGGGAGTAGACAACATTCCATTAGAACTACTGACGGCCTTGGGAGAGCCAGTCCTGACAAAACTCTACCATCTGGTGAGCAAGATGTATCAGACAGGCGAAATACCCTAAGACTTCAAGAAGAATATAATAATTCCAATCCCAAAGGAAGCAGGTGTTGACATGTGAAAATTACCGAACTATCAGTTTAATAAGTCACAGGTGCAAAATACTAACGCGAATTATTAACAGACGAATGGAAAAACTGGTAGAAGCTGACCTCGGGGAAGATCAGTTTGGATTCCGTAGAAATGTTGGAACACGTGAGGCCATGCTGACCCTACCTTTTATCTTAGAAGCTAGATTAAGGAAAGGCAAACCTACGTTTCTAGCATTTGTAGACTTAGAGAAAGCTTTTGACAATGTTGACTGGAATACTCTCTTTCAAATTTTGAAGGTGGCAGGGGTAAAATACGGGGTGCGAAAGGCTATTTAAAATTTGTATAGAAACCAAATGGCAGTTATAAGAGTTGAGGGGCATGAAAGGGAAGCAGTGGTTGGGAAGGGAGTGAGACAGGTTTGTAGCCTCTCCCCGATGTGATTCAATCTGTATATTGAGCATGTAGTGATGGAAACAAAAGAAAAATTCGGAGTAGGTATTAAAATCCATGGAGAAGAAATAAAAACTTTGAGGTTCGCCGATGACATTGTAATTCTGTCAGAGATAGCAAAGGACAGGGAAGAGCAGCTGAACGGAATGGACATTGTCTTGAAAGGAAGATATAAGATGAACATCAACAAAATCAAAACGAGAATAATGGAGTGTAGTCGAATTAAGTCGGTTGATGTTAAGGGTATTAGATTAGGAAATGAGACACTTAAAGTAGTAAAGGAGTTTTGCTATTTGGGGAGCAAAATAATGGGTGATGGTCGAAGTAGAGAGGATATAAAAAACTGGCAATAGGAAGGAAAGCGTTTCTGAAGCAGAGAAATTTGTTAACATCGGGTATAGATTTAAGTGTCAGGAAGTCGTTTCTGAAAGTATTTGTATGGAGTGTATGGAAATGAAACATGGACAATAAATAGTTTGGACAAGAAGAGAATAGAAGCTTTCGAAATGTGGTGCTACAGAAGAATGTTGAATATTAGGTGGGTAGATCACGTAACTAATGAGGAGGTATTGAACTGGATTGGGGAGAAGAGAAGTTTTTGGCACAACTTGACTAGAAGAATGGATCGGTTGGTAGGACATGTCCTGAGGCATCAAGGGATCACAAATTTAGCATTGGAGGGCAGCGTGGAGGGTAAAAATCGTAGAGGGAGACCAAGAGATGAATACACTAAGCAGATTCAGAAGGATGTAGGTTGCAGAAGGTACTGGGAGATGAAGGAGCTTGCACAGGATAGATTAGCATGGAGAGTTGCCTCAAACCAGTCTCAGGACTGAAGACCACAACAACAACAGTGTTTAACCATAGATGGACTGTGAGTGGCTTATCGATTAATACTTATTCGAGGGATATTTTTTTTTCTAGGACCAATAGGTTGCAAAATTGAAAACGCAGTGCAAAATCCGATAATGTTTTGTTAGATGTGTTGCCAGTGTCTGAAATATGTCTGTCAATTATAACACGTTGCACTTTTCAGTTCTGAGTGCACTGCAAGTGTGTAAAGATGCCTAGAACAGTACTCTCCCACTTGGTGTGAAGTGCGTGCTGCCATTCGATTCCTTCATGCTGAAGAGTTCCGCAAGGTTAATGAAGCCCTCATAACATAACTGTCAAGCGTGACAGAAAAGTGCGGCAATGACGCGGGAACTTTGAAGCAGGATGTACATACTTTCGGGATGCGGTCGATCAGGAAAGGAAGCGAGTCTCAACCGTTGATATTGCTCAGTGAGTTGACCAGGTGATTCGAGAAAATCGTCTACGAAGGGCAGTTCAAAAGAAGTAAAGAGGAATGTTGTCATCAGGCGTTGTCCTCATTCGTCTCAATGCTCGTTCGCAAACTGCAGCTGCAATAAACATGCCCCTGTATTGTGTTCGATGAGAAATGATTATCCTACAGCCAAGACCTGGCTCCCTCCGACTTTCAGCTCTTTGCTCACATGGGCCGATGGCTATGAGGACAGCACTAAAGCACAGACAAAGAAATGCAGGTCAGCGTAGAGAATTGGGGCATACACACTAGGCCAACGAAGGCCGAAGGCCGACGACCGACAGACACTGTATTCGGCCGAACTTTGGTCTCCAGTGGATTGGCATTTGACTTCTCATCCTCACCAAACGAAGGGCTTAGGGTCAAGGTTCAAATGGCTCTGAGCACTATGGGACTTAACTACTATGGTCATCAGTCCCCTAGAACTTAGAACTACTTAAACCTAACTAACCTAAGGACATCACACACATCCATGTCCGAGGCAGGATTCGAACCTGCGACCGTAGCAGCCGCGCGGTTCCGGACTGCGCGCCTAGAACCGCTAGACCACCGCGGCCGGCAGGGTCAAGGTATTCTGCCATGTGGAATAGCAGTTGGCTCTGATAACTGGCCGACATTGCTCCCATTTTGTTACTGTTATATCGTCTCAATTACAGTTTTACCGACAGATGTTATGTGAGAAGAAGTGGATTTATCAGTCGTCCCATGTACAGGATTTATTTTATTGCAGGTAGCTGATCATTAGAAGAAGAAGAAGAAACGACGTTAGTGGACAACCTCTCCTTTAAGAAATAAGGGGCAGGTGATGGGACAAAGTCAATGTCTCAGTTAAAGTTGAATTGGAATACGCGCTATTCCATAATTTTTCCGAATGAAAGATTTTAAAATGTGTAGGAGTTAAATTTCCTAAGGTTTGACCTCTTTTAGGAGAACTGTAGCTGCAGCAGAAAGATTAGTGGTTATTCCCAATTTTGTTTGTTCCTGTTTATCGTTCATGGCGAAAAGATGTCACAAAAGACGCCGTTTTATTTTTAACATGGTGTACTTTTATTTCTAACGGCCCACCTAATGCTCTCAAAACGCCTAAACTTTTCAACTTGTTTTTATAATCACAGTTCGTAAGGGCCGATAAATATTCCCATTCACGATAAAACTATCTGATTTAGCTCTCTCTCTATATTCCACTCCATACTCCAGTTGCATTAAAAACAATCAATACACGCCCTTAGAGAAAGGGGGCATTGCCTGCAGGGGAAATAGCTGAGCTTTTACGTACAATATTTTTAAGATGAGGCCTTCAGCCGTGTTAAATTAAAATTTGAAGATTAAGTTGTTTAAAATGAATATTTTTTAAAAAAATGCTCTATCTGAATTTCTTAAGTGCGGCCTTCAGCCAAGTATTTACGTGAAATATTTTTTTAGTATGGCTTTCAGCCGTGTGTATTCTTTAAAGCAATTTTTTATAACTTGTGTTCAGGCCTTCAGCTGTTCTTGTTTTTGGTGTGGTTTTGGGCCTCCAGCCCAGGAGGTGTCTAAAGTTTTCTTAACTAGGCCTTAAGCCATATTATTTTATTTTGATCCTTTTAAGGCTATGTGTAATTAAGTGGTTCTTAGGAAAATAAAAGTCTGTGTGTTTTGTGCAACTGACGGTAACTGATTACGGCCCTCACCACAGCCATAACCTGATCAACTTTATCCTGCGAAACCAGGTTTCAGTGGAGCTTATGGCTGTAGCGTTCTGAAAAACTTGAATACACACCTGTTCTAGGACACAGCAAAACGCTACTGAACCAACGAACATTCTAGCTGACGTCCAATAACGCTTTGATGTTATCGCGAGCAGACCGAACCGAAGCCAAGATGAACCGATTCGTTGGCTCCGACTTGCCCCCGTACGCAATAAGCAAATATTGGACTACGAAGTGGTTGGCCGTCGTTCGTTGGATTACGTTGGCTAAGTGTGTACGTGCCTTATTACGACGGTATTGATGGCAATAAAAAAATTCTTCATCAACATTTCGTGTTGAATGTCGACCCATTACACCAGGTATTAAGTGATCATATGCCATTATTGGCCAGGAGAGCTCAACTGGAGTTGTGTGGAGGCTTGCACGTCTTTGTGATGAAAACGCATAATTTTTTTTTTTTTTTTGAGTCATCAGTCTTCCGACTGGTTTGATGCGACCCCCCCCCCCCCCCAATTTCTCTCCTCTGCCAACCTCTTCATCTAAGAAGAGCACTTGCAACCTCCGTCCTCAATTATTTGCTGGATGTATTCCAAACTCTGTCTTCCTCTACAGTTATGCCTTCTATAGCTCCCTCTAGTACCATGGAAGTCAGTCCCTGATGTCTTAAGAGATGTCCTATCATCCTGTCCCTTCTCCGTGTCATTGTTTTCCACAAATTCTTTTCCTTTCTGGCTCTGCGCAGAACCTCCTCATCCCTTACTTTATCAGACCACCTAATTCTCAACATGCGTCTATAGCACCACATCAGAAATCCTTCGATTCTCTGCTGTTCCAGTTTTGCCACTGTCTATGTTTTACTACCATATAATGCTGTGTCCCGAAAGTGCATTCTCAAAAAATTTCATCCTCAAATCAAGGCTATGTTTGATGCTAGTAGACTTCACTTGGCTAGGAATGCCTTTTTGCCAGTGCTAGTCTGCTTTTGATGTCCTCCTTGCTCCGTCCGACATTAGAAATTTTGCTGCCTAGGTAGGAGAATTCCTTAACGTCATCTACTTCGTGTCCATCAACCATGATCTCAAGTTTCTCACTGTTCTCATTTCTGCTACTTCTCATTACATTTGTCTTTCTTCGATTTACTCTCAGTCTGTACTCATTAGACTGTTCATTCCATTCTGCAGATCATGTAATTCTTCCTCACTTTCACTAAGGATAGCAATGTCATCAGCGAATCTTATCACTGATATCCTTTCACCTTGAATTTTAATTCCTCTCCTGAACCTTTATTTTATCTCCGTCACTGCGTCTTTGATGTACAGATTGAACAGTAGGGGCGAAAGACTACGTCCCTGTCTTACACTCTTTTTAATACGAGCGCTTCGTTGCTGGTCGTCCACTCTTATTATTCCCATTTGGTCCTACTAAAGATTGTATATTACCCGTCCCTCCCAATAGATTACCCCTATTTTTCTCAGAATTTCTAACACCTTGCAGCTATTTAAATTGTCGAACTCTTTTTCCAGATCGAAAAATCCTATGAACGGGTCTTGATTTTTCGGTAGTCTTGCTTCCATTATCAACCGCAACGTCAGAATTGCCTCTCTGGTACCTCTGTCTTTCCGAAAGCAAAACTGTTCTTCATCTAACACATCCTCAGTTATCTTTTCCATTCTTCTGTATATTATTCTTGTCAGCAACTTAGATGCATGAGCTGTTAAGCTGATTTTGCGATAGTTCTCGCACTTGTCAGCTCTTGCAGTCTTCGGAATTGAATGGATGATATTTTTCCGAAAATCAGATGGTATATTGCCATGCTAATACATTCTACACATCAACGTGAATAGCCGTTTTGTTGCCACTTCCTATAATGATTTTAGAAATTCTGATGGAATGTTATCTATCCCTTCTGCCTTATTTGATCTGAAGTCCTGCAAAGCTCTTTTAAATTCTGATTCTAATACTAGATCCCCTTTCTCTTCTAAATCGACTCCTGTTCCTTCTTCCAACACATCAGACAAATCTTCCTCCTCATAGAGGCCTTCAATTTACTCTTTCCTGCCGGCCGGGGTGGCCGAGCGGTTCTAGGTGCTACAGTCTTGAACCACGCGACCGCTACGGTCGCAGGTTCCAATCCTGCCGCGGGCATGGATGTTGTGATGTCCTTAGGTTAGTTAGGTTTAAGTAGTTCTAAGTTCTAGGATACTGATGACCTCAGAATTTGAGTCCCATAGTGCTCAGAGCCATTTGAACCATTTTTTTACTCTGTCCACCTACCTGCTCCCTCATCCGCATTTAACAATGGAATTCCTATTGCACTTTTAATGTTATCACCCTTGGTTTTAATTTCACTGAAGATTGTTTTGACTTTCCTATATGCTGAGTCAGTCCTTCCGACTACCATTTCTTTTCCGATTTCTTTACATTTTTCATCCAGCCATTTCGTCTTAGCTTCCCTGCACTTCATACTTATTTCATTCTTTGGCGACTTGTATTTTTGTATTCCTGAATTTCGATGAAAATTTTTGTACTTCCTTCCTTCATCGATCAGGTGAAGTATTTCCTCTGTCACCCATGGTTTCTTTACAGTTACCTTCTTTGTACCTATGTTTTTGTTTCCAGCTTCTGTGATTGCCCATTTTAGAGATGTCCATCCATCTTCAGCTGTACTACCTATTGGACTATTCTTCATGCTGTATCTACAGCCTTAGGGACCTTCAAACCTATCTTCTTTGGCTATTGATTCTTCCTCTTGAACTTCAGCTTACTCTTCATCACTACTGCATTGTGATCCGAGTCTATATCTGCTCCTTGGTACGCTTTACAACCCAGAATCTGATTTCGGAATCTCTGTCTGACCATGATATAATATAACTGAAATCTTCCCGCATCACCTGGCCTCCTCCTCTTGTAGTTCTTGAACTGACTATTCGCTATTATCAGTTGAAATTTATTACAGAACTCAATTAGTCTTTGTTCTCTCTCATTCCTTGTCCCAAGCATGTATGCTCCTGTAATCTTTTCCTCTACTGCTTCCCCTACAACTGCATTCCAGTCCCCCATGACTATTAAATTTTCATCTCCCTCTCCGTATTGTATCACCTTTTTAATATCTTCATATACTTTCTCTATCTCTTCAATTTCGGCATGTATACCTGTTCTATTGTTGTCGGTGTTGGTTTGCTGTCGATTCTGATAAGAATAACCCTATCGCTGAACTGTTCATAGCAACACACTCTCTGCCCTACCTGCCTATTCATAACGAATCCTACTCCTGTTATACCACTTTCTGCTGCTGTTGAGATTACCCTATAATCATCTGACTAGAAATCATTGTCTTCTTTCCATTTCACTTCACTGACCCCTACTATATCTAGATTGAGCTTTTGTATTTCTCTTTTCAGATTTTCTTGCTTCCCTACAACGTTCAAGCTTCTGACATTCCACGCCCCGACTCGTAGAACATTACCCTTTCGTTGATTATTCATGCTTTTTCTCATGATCACTTCCCCCTTGGCAGTCCCCTCCAGGAGATCCTAATGGGGAACCGTTCCGGAATCTTTTGCCAATGGAGAGATCATCATGACACTTCTTCAATTACAGGCCACATGTCCTGTGGATACACGTTATGTGTCTCCAATGCAGTGGTTTCCATTGCCTTCTGCATCCTCATGCCGTTGATCATCGTTTATTGTTCCGCCTTTAGGGCAGTTTCCCACCCCAAGGGCAAGAGAGTGCCCTGAACCTCTGCCGCTCCTCCGCCCTCTTTGATAAGGCCGTTGGCAGAATGAGTGTGACTTCTTATGCCGGAAGTCTTCGGTCGCCAATGCTGATTATTAATCAGAATTTTAGAGGTGATGGGTTGCGAACCCGAGACCGAGGACGCTTTTGATTATGAATGAAAGACGCTGCCCCTAGAGCACGTGTCCAATTAATGATGACAGCACGAGTGAAGAAAATCTGAGACCCAGCTGGGAATCGAGACTGAACCCCCGCGTTCTAGACGCAATGTTGCTTGCCACTAGAGCTTGATCTGTGGGCAATCTACTCCATCTCGAATATATGTATAGTCTTATGAAATACGATGAGTATTTTTTGAAAACGTATGGGGCCGTCGATATATGGGGAACTGTCAAACCTGCACTGTGGAGATAATCCAAGAAAATGTTTAGGAAAAATCTGCAATAGAGGAAAGGATACATAAAATGGGGAGCGTATTTGATATAACCGAAGACTTTTACAATAAAGAATGTCGGTCTAAAAATGCAGAAATAAGGCATTGCAATACAGCAGCGAAGGCAGAATATCTTTATGCATCTGAAATTCTAGCATCAAATATGATTCAGGTAAATTAAATATACTAGAAGACGAATCATAAAGAAAACATTAGGCCCATGAAGAACTAGGAAAGGTTGTAAATTTCTTAGTAATGATGAAATTTTTCGAAACACAGAGACCATTTACATCGACTGCAAAACAGTAGATTAACCGAAAAGATCTTTAAATATTGTGAGATAAGATACCAACAACCAGTTGAATCCGCGAAGTAAAGAAGGATTTAGAAAAAGCAAATACAAAAATTGAAGAAACAGCTGGTAGAGAAATGTTTAAGGAAAAAATACTGAATATGGAAGAATTCTGAGGTAGAAGAGTGCAACAAACCGCTATGAAGTGGATAGAAAAAAGGAAAAAACAACATAATAAACAAATGAAAGAGTACTCGAAGAAAAGAAGAAAACAGTGTTTAAGGACAACAGTTTTATCTTGAAACTCTTCCATTGGTCGGTGTTTGCTGTACCCATAAAACTATCGCAATCCGCTGACATACATAAGTTTACGTTTTGTATTTGTTTACGAACAGCCGATCATTCAGCTGCAGATAACATGATGTAAGCCGAGGAAAACGGCAACAAAAGAACGCAGGAAATATGCCGTAAACAGAGGCAACAATCGTAAAACGACGCCGTGATTTGTAGTAAAGAAAATAACATTTGAAACTAAGCATTACATATGTAATAAGGTTTTACAGTGTCCCAGAAGTATGCTATTTCTACATGTTTTAGAATCAAAGAATCTATAGATGATGGCGATATTTGTCGCCAAAACTAGTCTGGGAGTAAACAAATAACAAAAATGCTTTGCATCGCGGTGGACACAAGGCCCCGTATTGTTGTAATGACTACGGAATTTAAACTGGCACGTAGTCCTTAGTTGGTCCATCAGAGCAGAAAAAAAAGAAAACAGTAATTAGATGATGCGGAAGAAGATTGCTGGTCGCCGTTGCCTGGATAGGAGTGCAGCGCAGGCAGGCATTGTCGCAGAAGCAGGGTGGGGCATCGGCGGCGCGGCGAGTCGCAGGGCGTGGCATGGAGCAGTGTGCCGTGGCCGTGGCGTGGCGTGGCGTGGCGTGGCGGCCCATTGATTTACCACCCATCCATCACGCGTAGATAAAACCGCGCGCGCTTCCAAAGTCCGACACCATGCAATGCCCCAATTTCGAAGATAGCACGCGTATTGGGAGGATGGCATTTTCCTGTCTGCTGTCCTGCCCATAGCGAGGAGGGAGGAAATGAAACCCTCCGCCGGAAAGGGGGGATATTGAGTATGCGGAGATATTCTCCTGCAGCCACATCGGATTAAATTATTGATTCAGGTTGCTATACGGGTGCCTGGTCGTAAAGTCACGCTAGGGTTTGTATATTACGTTACGGTTGTATCCCAATGTACCTGATAACTTTGCACATTAAAAAGGGCAAATGAAAGTCATGAGAAACATTTACTGAGATTCAGATTTCGCCATTAACAATTTATATAGGTGACATATGAGGGCAATGTATACAGAAGATTAGGACTACAAAACATTTCACTGAAGTTACACTTATAGTGACTGTTTCCATTCCAGAGCATCTTTTAATAACTGTGAATAATGACTGAACCGTTGTACTACCCAATTCTTTAGAAAATCAAATTTACAATCTCACCACAGTTATTTAAAGGAAATAGGAAGCCCGGAATCACTGGTGATGGGCAAGCTTGTGATTGTTTTACAATTTTAATTTGACTCAAAACTGACTTTATAATAAACTTCAAATCGGACATTTGCCCTCTTACTGACGCAATATGCAAATCTTCCCTTTGATTGAATTTAATAAACACCAATAAGAATCATATTATTTTGCGTCCGCAACCAAAATCATTAATAGTAGGCACGGCGAGTAATCAATCACAAACAATCGTTCTTATTTAACCATGTCTCCAGAGACTAATAACATTATACACTTCAAATCAAAGTTACACAGCCACATAATACCACAACTTCATAAAGAACAAAGAGATTTTAAAGCTTAATAAAACTGAACTGCCCACATAATGGTCCAGAGTGAAACATACTTATACTAAAAATACAAAGTGAGCCAACCAAGATAGCAAAACTTGGACACAGGAATAATAAGTCGCACGTTTATTTGAGATACACGAATGATTAACGTAAGTGTTAAATAAGAAGGGCTAGTAATAACTCAACCAATAAAATGACTGACGGAAACGGCAATATTAACAAGGTGGGCTTACTTAATGATAATGACTGAGAATGATTCCCAAATTGCCGTTAACTTTAGAGAACAGCGCTAAGGCTCATAGCAGTGTTTGGAAGCAATAACGTTACGGCCGGCAGCCAATACGAGCATTCACTCCCCACGAGTTGTGCACAGGCGGTATATATTTATATAGTCGGCCCCACAGTGAGCGGTCCTGACAAGAATCCATAGCCGCGCCGACGCCAGGAAACGAGCAGTCCTAACAAATGTCCTGCAGCACAAACAGATTAGATTGCAATGAAAACAAGGTCAAATCACAGCCACTCTGTAATATACAATAAGCACGTCCCCCAAATTCTTAAGGAGCAATACTCTAACATTATCCGTCTCGCAGCTAATTAGCAGGAAACTTAGATATCACTTCCAGTTGCTTTAAGGCACTTTCAACATTAAATAAACGTACCAAATTTAAACCATTAACTCTACGGCTGCCGGGCACGTACACAACCGCAGCCAGTCATAAGCTGAAAATATGCCCTAAAGCAAGTTAAAATTTGCATGAAAAGTACATAAAACACACACTCCACGGCTGATCAAAATGGAATAAGGAACATCAGCCTTCCTTAAAACAGCCACTGTGGAACCAAGTTCAGGATCATCTCCGGCAGTTACCCATGCCACACTAAGTTTCAACGATCTTCTTAGTTAAACACAGAATAAAAGTCATACGTAATTTGGAGCTTGCAAATTACGAGCTAGGAAGCTGTTCAGCGTGAGGCGACGAACCCACCATGATCTTGCATGTCAAGGCGCCCAATGATCAGCACTTATATCCGGGGCGCGCCGAAAGAAAAGGGCGGCAAGCACGGTGAGGCCCATGCGCTACGGTTATGGACGTGGGCTTTTTTTCAACACAAGTTGACTCGTTGAGCGCTGACCGAGAACTCACTCGTGACACGTTCACCAGGAAAAGTCACGGGGGAGCAGTCAAAGATAGCAGGACAGCCGAATATCGATATAAGCGATGCAAGTCGAACACCCTAGCGCCAGCCGCCACGGCTCAATAACGATTACCTAGAAAAATGTGCTCATTAACTCCATACGACAACAACACGCACAATATTAACATTTATTACACAGTAATTGAATTTATAGGATCAGAATAGGTTCTGCGTGAGAGGATAATAGGAATAAACTGAACGATAGGTTACAGTTACTCTGTTTCCAAGAAGAAATGTGAAAGTAAAATAAGTAGACAGACTCAGGTACCTTAAAATAACACTGCAGAAAATAAAAAGAAAGAAAACAAAATTGAAACTAACATGTTTGGTGCCTCTAAGACGTTATCAGGCACTTTTCGGCCTACAAGATCGTTAAAATTTGCAGTAGCATTTGGAGTATTAAATGGATGTTACTATGAATAGTTGAAATATACACTATCTCATCAAACGTATGCTTATATCTATTAGTGTCTTCGCCCTCATGACAGCCTGAACTCTGCTGGGGACACTTTATATGAGGTAACTGAATGTCTGTGGAGGAATGGAACACAATTCTTCCTCAGAAGCCGAAACCAGAGAAGGTTTGACAGTTCGGTCTGGAGCAAGGTCAACGTTTTAACTCATCTCAAAAGTGTTCTGTTGGATTGAGGTCAGCATTCTTGGAAGGCCAATTGCCTCACATTTGCTGCATTATAAAGGGGTGCACTGTGATGCTGATCCAGTCATCGTCTCCGAACTGTTCCTCTGCTGTACGCAGTACACAGGGCTCTAAAAATGGTTCAAATGGCTCTGAGCACTATGGAACTTAACTACTGTGGTCATCAGTCCCCTAGAACTTAGAACTACTTAAACCTAACTAACCTAAGGACATCACACACATCCATGCCCGAGGCAGGATTCGAACCTGCGACCGTAGCAGTCGCGCGGTTCCGGATTGCGCGCCTAGAACCGCTAGACCACCGCGGCCGGTACACAGGGCTCTAAAATGTGTTCACATAGTACCATATTGGTGTTTTCTTAAGCGCAATAACAGGAGCACATCCCAACGAAGAAAAATATACCTACCGTACCAAAATCTCCCCCGTACTTCACCGTTGGCACTATAAAAGATGGCAGATAAAGTTTTCCAAGCATTAGCCAAACATAAACCATCACATCGGATTGTGACTGGGTATAGACAGATTCATCACCAAAAATCAATCGTTTCCACTGATTCGTTGTCCAGTGGAGTCACCCTTTACATCAGCTACAGCAATCTTTATACTGACTCTTAAATGTGTGACTGATGGACCACTGTACCCCAGTCTGTTGAACTGTGGTGCTTTTGAAATGTGGTGCTACAGAAGAATGATGAAGATTAGATGGGTAGGTCACATAAGTAATGAGGAGGTACTTCAAATGGCTCCAAGCACTATGGGCCTTAACATCTGAGGTCATCAGTCCCCTAGACTTAGAACTACTTAAACCTAAGTAACCTAAGGACATCACACACACCCATGCCCGGGGCAGGATTCGAACCTGCGACCGTAGCAGTAGCGCGGTTCCAGACTGAAACACCTAGAACCGCTCGGCCACAGCGGCCAGCGAGGAGGTACAGAATGTAATTGGGGAGAAGAGGAAATTTCGGCACAATTTGACTGGAAGGAATCGTTCGGAGGCATCAAGGGATCACCAATGTAGTACTGGAGGGAAGCGTGGAGGGTAAAAATTGTAGAGGCGGACCAAGGGATGAAAACACTAAGAAGATACAAACGGATGTGGGTAGCAGTAGTTACTCGGAGACGAAATGCTTGCACAGGATAGCGTAAGCACGGAGAGCTGCATCAAAACAGTCTGCGGGCTGAAGACCACAGTCATTGGGGATTCTGGCGACACTTTAGAACTCGCGAGTGATTTCATCCTTTGATTTCATACGATGTTTTACAGCAACCGTCTTCAATGTTAGAAAGTCCCTGTCTGTCAGTAAATGAGGTCTGTCTGGTCTTGGTTTATCTGCAGAGACTACTAACTGAGGTATTTATAATGTTTCGTTTCCATGTACTATGATGTATGCTGGAAATCATTATCACAACTGTGATTACTCCGAAGATCTTTGACCTTGTATTACGTAGCATTCATGAAGTATAAGCTTTTCTATATGGTCTACCCGTGGTCTAGGGGATAGCCGGCACGGTCGCTCAGCGTGTTCGGTCAGAGGGTTACGTGCCCTCTGTAATAAAAAAACTGAGTCAATCGATCAACAACGAACATAAATGGATGTCTTACGGCGTCCGCCCCGCGCAGACACAACGAACAAAAGCGAACAAAATGAGATTAAAAAAAAAAAAAAAAAAAAAAAAAGAAAGGGTAGCGTCTTTGATTCATAATCTAAAAGTCTTCGGTCCCGGGTTCGATCATTGTCACTGCCTAAATTTTGATAAATAATCAGCCTTGGCGGCCGAAGACTTCCGGCATAAGAAGTCAGCCTTATTTTGCCAACGGCCTTGTCAAAGAGGGCGGAGGAGCGGATAGAGGTTCAGGGCACTCTCTTGTCCTAGGGGTGGGAAATTGCCCCTAAAGGCGGAAGAATGAGCAATGATCAACGACATGAGGATGCAGAAGGCAATGGAAACCACTGCATTAAAGACACGTAATGTGTATCCACAGGACATGTGGCCTGTAACTGAAGAAGTGTCATGATGATCTCTCCATTGGCAAAAGATTCCGGAGTAGTCCCCTATTCGTATCTCCGGGAGGGGACTGCCAAGGGGGAGGTTACCATGAGAAAAAGAATGAATAATCAACGAAAGGATAACGTTCTACGAGTCGGGGCGTGGAATGTCAGAGGCTTGAACGTGGTAGGGAAACTAGAAAATCTGAAAAGGGAAATGCAAAGGCTCAATCTAGTGTCAGTGAAGTGAAGTGGAAGGAAGACAAGGATTTCTGGTCAGATGAGTATCGGGTAATATCAACAGCAGCAGAAAATGGTATAACAGGTGTAGGATTCGTTATGAATAGGAAGGTAGGGCAGAGGGTGTGTTACTGTGAACAGTTCAGTGACCGGGTTGTTCTAATCAGAATCGACAGCAGACCAACACCGACAACGATAATTCAGGTATACATGCCGAAGTCGCAAGCTGAAGATGAACAGATAGGGAAAGTGTATGAGGATATTGAAAGGGTAATGCAGTATGTAAAGGGAGACGAAAATCTAATAGTCATGGGCGACTGGAATGCAGTGGTAGGAGAAGGAGTAGAAGAAAAAGTTACAGGAGAATATGGGCTTGGGACAAGGAATGAAAGAGGAGAAAGACTAATTGAGTTCTGTAACAAGTTTCAGCTAGTAATAGCGAATACCCTGCTCAAGAATCACAAGAGGAGGAGGTATACTTGGAAAAGGCCGGGAGATACGGGAAGATTTCAATTAGATTACATTATGGTCAGACAGAGATTCCAAAATCAGATACTGCATTGTAAGGCGTACCCAGGACCAGATATAGACTCAGATCACAATATAGTAGTGACGAAGAGTAGGCTGAAGTTCAAGACATCAGTCAGGAAGAATCAACACGCAAAGAAGTGGGATACGGAAGTACTAAGGAATGACGAGATACGTTTGAAGTTCTCTAACGCTATAGATACAACAATAAGGAATAGAGCAGTAGGCAGCACAGTTGAAGACGAATGGACATCTCTAAAAAGGGCCATCACAGAACTTGGGAAGGAAAACGTAGGTACAAATAAGGTAGCTGCGAAGAAACCATGGGTAACAGAAGAAGTACTTCAGCTGAGTGATGAAAGGAGGAAGTACAAACATGTTCCGGGAAAATCAGGAATACAGAAATACAAGTCGATGAGGAATGAAATAAATAGGAATTGCAGGTAAGCTAAGACGAAATGGCTGCAGGAAAATTGTGAAGACATCGAAAAAGATATGATTGTCGGAAGGACAGACTCAGCATACAGGAAAGTCAAAAATACCTTTGGTGACATTAAAAGCAACGGTGGTAACATTAAGAGTGCAACGGGAATTCCACTGTTAAATGCAGAGGAGAGAGCAGATAGGTGGAAAGAATATATTGAAAGCCTCTATGAGGGTGAAGATTTGCCTGATGTGATGGAAGAAGAAACAGGAGTCGATTTAGAAGAGATAGGGGATCCAGTATTAGAATAGGAATTTAAAAGAGCTTTGGAGGACTTACGGTCAAATAAGGCAGAAGGGATAGGTAACATTCCATCAGAATTTCTAAAATCATTGGGGGAAGTGGCAAGAAAACGACTATTCACGTTGGTGTGTAGAATATATGAGTCTGGCGATATACCATCAGACTTTCGGAAAAGCATCATCCACACAATTCCGAAGACGGCAAGAGCTGACAAGTGCGAGAATCATCGCACAATCAGCTTAACAGCTCATGCATCGAAGCTGCTTACAAGAATAATATACAGAAGAATGGAAAAGCAAATTGAGAATGCGCTAGGTGGCGATCAGTTTGGCTTTAGGAAAAGTAAAGGGACGAGAGAGGCAATTCTGACGTTACGGCTAATAATGGAAGCAAGGCTAAAGAAAAATCAAGACAATTTCATAGGATTTGTTGACCTGGAAGAAGCGGTCGACAATATAAAATGGTGCAAGCTGTTCGAGATTCTGAAAAAAGGTAGGGGTAAGCTATAGGGAGAGACGGGTCATATACAATATGTACAACAACCAAGAGGGATTGATAAGAATGGACGATCAAGAACGAAGTGCTCGTATTACGAAGGGTGTAAGACAAGGCTGTAGCCTTTCGCCCCTACTCTTCAATCTGTACATCGGGGAAGTAATGATGGAAATAAAAGAAAGGTTCAGGAGTGGAATTAAAATACAAGGTGAATGGATACCAATGATACGATTCGCTGCTGACATTGCTATCCTGAGTGAAAGTGAAGAAGAATTAAATGATCTGCTGAACGGAATGAACAGTCTAATGAGTACGCAGTATGGTATGAGAGTAAATCCGAGAAAGACGAAGGTAATGAGAAGTAGTAGAAATGAGAACAGCGAGAAACTTAACATCAGGATTGATGGTCACGAAGTCAATGAAGTTAAGGAATTCTGCTACCTAGGCAGTAAAATAACCAATGACGGACGGAGCAAGGAGGACATCAAAAGCAGACTCGCTATGGCAAAAAAGGCATTCCTGGCCAAGAGAAGTCTACTAATATCAAATACCGGCCATAATTTGAGGAAGAAACTTCTGAGGATATACGTCTGGAGTACAGCATTGTATGGTAGTGAAACATGGACTGTGGGATAACCGGAACAGAAGAGAATCGAAGCATTTGAGATGTGGTGCTACAGACGAATGTTGAAAATTAGGTGGACTGATAAGGTAAGGAATGAGGAGGTTCTACGCAGAATCGGAGAGGAAAGGAATATGTGGAAATCACTGATAAGGAGAAGCGACAGGATGATAGGACATCTGTTAAGACATGAGGGAATGACTTCCATGGTACTAGAGGGAGCTGTAGAGGGCAAAAACTGTAGAGGATGACAGAGGTTGGAATACGTCAAGCAAATAATTGAGGACGTAGGTTGCAAGTGCTACTCTGAGATGAAGAGGTTAGAACAGGAAAGAAATTCGTGGCGGGCCGCATCAAACCAGTCAGTAGACTGATGACAAAAAAAAAAAAAAAAAAAAAAAAAAAAAAAAAAAAAAAAATTGTAGCTCAGTCGTTTTGAATTCACGAAACGAAGATATGGTATCGGAACTTGATATGTAAACCAGCGTAATTCTACATTGCCATCTTCCTTTTCCACCTGTTTTGGGACCATACTCTACAGAAGAAAATGTTCGCGGTGCCAGCTGAGAAGCTGCCGTCAAGTCTGGAGCAGCTGTCAGATTAGTGTCAAATTTATTGAATAGCTTTGCATGTTGCATAACCAGAGCGCTGTCTGCGAGTTGAGGACAAAACTACACGCCTAGCTTGCACACCTACAGCGGAAGGAAACCTGCCGTGTGCTTTCGAAGGAGCCATCCCGGCATTTGCCTGAAGTGATTTTGGGAAATCGAGGAAACCCTAAATCAGGATGATCGGACGTGGGTCTGAACCGTAGCCCTCCCGAATATGAGTCCACACCTCGCTCGATCTGCCGTCACGTCCGATCAATGCAGTACGTCGTACCAACACTGAATTGTTACTTCTGCAAGTTCATATCAAATCATGAATGGAGCAATAGTGACTTTCATTCCTACAGAGGGAAATTTACACAAAGAACTACTGATAGTTATCATACTAATTAGATGTTCGTTACGTGTAAAGAAGACATTATATTATAGGCATAATTTATGTGACTGTATAAATTAAATAGTATGCTGCCAGTCACTCCGCCGAATGTACACACATCTTCCTGGCCTATAAGCGACGTCAGCGCAGAAACTGCGGTGGTAGCTTGAACCTACAATTGTACACAACAGATCTGTATCTGACCAGTCATTTGCGAGCAGACACTGTTAAGTAGTGGATGTGCGGCTGTAGGGTGTCGACGTTGTTGTGTCACAAACCGCCGCAACATCTCCAAATCAGGTATTCAAGACATTTTCCCGACGAGAAGGGAACAGTGTGTGCGAAGTTCGCCCTGCACACCCCGACTCCAGAACAAAAACAACGACGCTTAGTCACCTGCCGTGACTTCATGGAAATGCAAAACTTGTACAATTATTTTCTAGAAACACTCATCGCGGGTACCGAAACTTGAATATAGCGGTGTGAACGCATCACTAAACTAGAAAGTAGAGAAAGTCGCATCAAGGGTCGACGCTTTGACGACGTAACCGACATTCAGACCATTGTGACGCGCGAGTTGAACATCCTAAAGAAGTAGCATGAAATGTTTTCACAGTTCCGAATATGAACAACCATCAACTGTATTATGGAATGACGACAGTGAAAATTTGAGCCAGATCGGGATTCGAACCGGGATTTCCTACTTATCACGAGTGGTCGACTTACCATCTTTTTTTATTTTTTCATTTTTTTTGAAAATGTGTGCCCCAACCGGGACTCGAACCCAGGATCACCGCTTACATGGCAGACGCTCTATCCGACTCTTTTTTTTTTAAAGAAACGTAAATAAGTGGACTTTTTTTTACAGAATGGTGTAACAATCACAAACAAAAAGTGCTCCTATGTTGTTTTATATAAGACGATGCCCTTTATAAAATAAAAAATTTCTGGAAAACCTAAATAAGTGGACTTTGTTTTACACATTGGTGTAACAATAAAAAAAATAACGGACCACGTACCCCTTAGTGGGCGCGTTCCTCGCTAATCCCGTTGCAGTTCGCGTTGGTGCCGGTACATCTTCACGTATGGTGGTGGAAACTCTCCACTGTCATGGTCCTTTCTTGTTCTGAATAGTTATAGGCAATAATTACATTCTGCTACCCGGGGGCACCCCATCTGGGTGGGGGCAAGCGAAGGCACTTCCTAAAAAATTAGCGTAATACGTTCGATATCTCGGATGTCTCATAACCTGTGAGTGATGTTCTTGTAGTAAGGCCCAAAAGTCGAGTACATTCTTACTGCCATATCGGAAGAGGTCAAGCACAGTCAGACCCCAAATCCAAGTCACTACGTCCTCGTTCGGGGATAATAGGTCATATCTGAGAGAAGTAGTATCCGTGGTTCAATTGCTTGCAGCACCAACCGAAGGAGGAAGGCGTCATTTTTTTGGACCAAAAACCACACATGCGCCGAAGGCCTGCGTATCAGGCCATGTTCCCCTGTGTCTATAACATTTCAGTGTGGACACAGTGGGTCATCCGCCATATGAATTGTACGCAACCTGGAATGAGTCACGTATTTCCCATTTACCACCTGATACCACAGTGCGCGCGTCCCCGTATCAAGGTGCGGTTGGAGTACTGTACGCCATACCACTGACCATGTAACTTCTGCTTGTCGGCGCTCAACGGAATTATTCGGCCGCGTCAAGATGCGATATTTATCACGTGACGTTGCCGCCCTGGTAGTCGGTAGTTTCATGTGTACATAACTGTGTTCCACAAAAGAGGTTCGCATATGGGCAAGCGATGGTGAGATGTGAGCCACCGCTGCCGGTGCCAAACGAGAAGGTGGAGACCTCCACGTCTTCTAGGAAGGGTGAAGGTTTCGTATCCGACCTTAAAAAGCAGACCTGTGCTCACAATATAACCTAATGCCGCCAGGATTCAGCGTGCCAACACCACCGACATGTGAAGAACTTGTGCCAGGTGCGCGATGCGAGAAACTAGGTAAGTGTTGGCCAAAGTGACCCGTTGTATCATGTCCAGAGCATTTAAACTGTAACCTAGGACACTCGCACGAACTGTTTGCAGAAGATGTCTGTAGCTCAGTGCCGTCGTGCTTCGAACGTCTGTAGTGAAGATAATTCCTAGGCAATTCATCTTGTTTATCGGCTGTAATGGTGCTACACTTCCTGTCGGGAGTCCTCTCCCGATGTTCATGCCGAATTTACCATTTTCATACGATTTCCAGTAGCCATACCATACAAATTAATCCAGTGCAAGGCCGCTCTTGCCTCGTCGCCTGGCCGTGCTAAAGACACTGGGTCATCCGCGTATGTTCTGCATATAAACTTGTTGTGCCTTATCGTCATTCCTTGGAGTCGATTCCGGAGCCCGCAGAGCAGCGGCTCGACAGCGATGGCATACGATATCGTCGGCAGTGGGCACCCTTGTCTGACCGATCGTGAGATGGCGATGGACCCCACCATGCGTCCACTGATGAGCACTCTGCATGAGGCGCCGTGGAGTAGCCTCACAACGACGGTGACAAAACTTTCTGGAAACTTCATCTGCGTCATCACTTCCATGAGACAGGCGTGGATCACCCTGTCAAAGGCGAAATTGAAGTCTATCTGTACCAGTGCACCCTGGAGGCGACATGATGTTGCCAGTGCGATAACATCGCGGTAGTCCCTGAGTGCCGTTTGTATATTTCTGTCCCCTCCTAGTTTGGTTTGGTCGAGTGACATCACTTGGCGTAGTACGCGTTTAAAGCGTGCTGCAAGTATCTTGGTGTAGATCTTGTAGTCGCAATTAAGAAGGGTCAGTGGCCGGTAGACCTGTATCCCTGTGCCGCCGGATGGTTTTTGGATAGGGATGATCATTCTTTCCACGAAGGAGGGTGGAAGAGGCACATTGGGAGACATCGATTCGTGGTACTGTAACGCCGGAAATGCATATCCTCCTATTTTCATCTATTGTACTATTATTTTTTTCCTTGTTTTGTTACCTCAAGATATGACATTTCTGTCTCTTTATATATTGTAATTGTTTTACTGTTTGTATATATATATATATTTATGCACTTATGTCGATGTATAATTGGTTTGTTTCGTAAATATTATTTGTATTTTTACGCTGGGTCTTGCCTAGGGAAAACTGCTATCGAACGATTACATCGATGGGTCGTGTGAAGAATCAAAGTGTGTAGGATCTTTGGGAGTGTTAACTCTGCCGCTTGGGGCGCGGGCAGTGAGAGTCTGGCGGGAGTAGCGAGTGGAGCAGGTGTTGTGTGACGCTCCCGCGAGTTGCCGCGATTTCGGGGTTTGGCAGCATGTAATTGCGCTCGACTCGCGATGATAGTTTCTGACATGGTGTCGCGGACGGAAAGCATTAGCTGGCGCACATCAAGAGCTCGTTTCGCCTGGTGACCGTGTCGAGAAGAAGGCGCGCCAACATCCAGCTTCTGCAACAGCGACGGCCGACAATGAGTGACTGTCGCCACCTCCTCGATCGACGGCTTCAAACCTTCAATCAACCAACAAGGAAGACTAAAAGCACGTAAAGTTTCAGAACTGTATGGCAGACCTCAGCTTTTCAAATTGTTCCATTTGCCTCGCAAAATTACAGCAACTTAGCATGAACCTTTGTTGCTCATTGTCCCAATTGCATTGCCAAGCAGGGTCCCTTCCTTTTCCGAAATGAATCCGAGTGTCGTTGAAATTCAAACGCCAGCATTAAAATAATATGATTAGATTTCACTGCTTTAATTTCAAAGTTCAGTAGCTGGCTACAATATTTAGGTTACACGAGCACAAATTTAGAGTGCGAGTTTTGTTAGCATATTTTAGCTTACCTGTGACTGCAGCTCAGCTTGGTACGTACTAAATTTTACTATTGTTAATTGTTCAGAATCATTTAATTCAAGTTAAAAGTTAAATCTCTTGTTTCTAAATTGCGTAGAGTCAAGTTGCTTTTGAAATGATTGTTGAGGTAGTCCAAGACTAACCGTATTTTACTGGATTTCGATGTGCTTCAGAAAGAAAGCTCACTATTAACTTCAGTCACTAAATTAACTTTCGATTTTCCGGTTTTATTAATTCTTTTGCTAAATTAAGTCAGAGTGTAGCGAAATTTATTACTTCTGACAAACTTTCAGTTTTCACACTACACGTGTCAACCTTCAGTTGCCACGCTTCTAGTGTTAATTATATGTGTAATAACCTTTCTTTTTCAGTTACTATAGTAATTGTCCTTAGGACTGGCGACCGTGATTTCCCCCAAATCTCAAATATCTAATTACCGCTAGTTAATTGTTAACGTAACGGCCGCACATTTACTTTCTTTATTAACTTTACCCCTTTTCAAAATTAATTTCCACCAGTTTCATTTGCATTTTTCCTTTCATTTAGATGTAACCCTTTCCTCCCTCTTTACCGATAGATTAACTTCGGTGACGATTGCTTTTCCCAAATTTCCATTAGGTACACGCGGTTTAATTTTTCACTGTCATTAAGGTCGATAAGTGAGGGGGGAGGTTACAGTACATTGCAGACCATCGCGGATTCATGAGATCTCCAAATGTGCGATGAAACTCTAACGGAAACCCTGCGATTTGTGTGACGCTACCTTATCAACCGCTTCCATTACGTCGCCAACTGTGACTTCCGCTGGTAACTCTTGGTCGGCCGTCTCGTCGAGGCACGCGGATAGCATTCGTGGGACCTCATGAAATGCTGCCCGATCGTGTTCCGTTTCTTCCTAGAGATGACCGTATTGTTGCACAGAGGCGTTGGCAATGTCTTTTTGCGTTGTCATACGGAGATCATCCGGCAGTACGACCGTCTGTACTAAGGTTCTGCGGCTACGTTGTTTTTATCTGATAACGTGACACATCGACGGTGATTCTCCACGGACTCGTTCAAAGGCCCTTGCACGGACTGCGACAGCCTCCAGACGGCGGCGCGTTATGGAAATTGTTTGGGCCTGCGCTCTTTTTAAAGCAGCCGTTCGATCCTGTGAAGGCGCTTGTACAGAAAGTTCGCGGAGCATCGTGAAATAAAATTCCGTCACGTGGCGCCTCCACATCATCTGCTCTCTTCTGTATGTAATTAACGCTCGGCGCAATGCAGGCTTAACGTATTCCATCAACCATTGCAACGTCGTTGCATATGTCGGGAGGCGTCGTTCACATGCGTGCCAAGGATCTTCGATTAAGCGTCTGCACTCAGGTTCCCTAAGGTGTGCTGTATTCATTTTCCAAACACTGCGACTCCTCCACACTCGTTGACGACTAAGGAAGGCCGTGCATACGTATGTGACCTGAAAAGGCGACGGACCACAATTCCGCATCGAGGACCACAGATTCGAGACGACGTGTTACGTAAATTCGATCGAGACGACTTGCAGAGTGGCTTGTGACCTAGGTATATCCGCGTCGGTCGCCATGTATCGTCTCCTATGTATTGATGAGATTCATGTCCTGTATCAGTTGCCGTAGGTACGGGCATGAATTATAGTGTGGGTGTTG
Organism: Schistocerca americana; assembly: GCF_021461395.2. Taxonomy (NCBI): domain Eukaryota; kingdom Metazoa; phylum Arthropoda; class Insecta; order Orthoptera; family Acrididae; genus Schistocerca; species Schistocerca americana. The sequence goes on along the minus strand of NC_060121.1, from coordinate 443,883,590 downwards.
ATCCTTTAATGCGAGCGCGCAGTTGAAGTCGCCTCCAAATAAGACACGTTCATACCGGTCTTAGAATAGTGGTGCAATCTCCTCTGCGTAAAATCGGGATCCATCGTGTCGTCTGTCGGATCCCGACGGTGCGTAGGTGTTAACGATCCGTACTCACAGGCCGGAGTTGCCGTGCGGCTCTAGGTGCTACAGTCTGGAGCCGAGCGACCGCTACGGTCGCAGGTTCGAATCCTGCCTCCGGCATGGATGTGTGTGATGTCCTTAGGTTAGTTAGGTTTAATTAGTTCTAAGTTCTAGGCGACTGATGACCTCAGAAGTTAAGTCGCATAGTGCTCAGAGCCATTTGAACTATTTGATCCGTACTCGTAGCACTGTGTGCGCCTGCCCACGCGCTGACGGCAGGTACACCACGTCCTCGGCTGCTATGCCGCCACGTAGAAGTATCGCTGTTCCGCTGCCGTCGTCTGTAGTGGGTGTAATGTATGTATCGTATTCATAGAGGTCGGGGAAGCTCTCGACACAAACTTCCTGCAGAAGGACCATGTCGACGTCTGACGCATGCAGCACGTCTCGTAATAATTGCAATTAGACCGGCGTTCTAATTGTATTGACATTAATAGAGGCTGTTCGATACGTCTGCCGCTGTTCCTCAGTGTGTAAAGCACATGTGAAAGCTTAAGTTAACTTGCGTGCTGTTGCTCGGCGACATGCTGTCTGTGGGACAGTCTGCGTCTTCTGCATGGATAACACCCGGTGGACCCCGCACTCGCCAATGCGGCTGCGTCGTCAGTCTGTGGATCAGTATTGGTTTCGTCGGCCCAGTTCCTGCGCTGGAGGTCCATCTCTCGTCGGGTTTCTCCGGCCGGGCTGATCGAAGGCGGAGGTGTTGCTGCGGTGGGTGGAGGGATTTCTTCCGGCGGTTCTCCGTCTGGTGGGTCTGTATTCAACCCCAGGCCTCGTTTGATTCGCGTCGTATTGCTGTGTGGGAGGTAGAACCTCCCGATGCCATCCGGATCTTCTGAATCGTCGTTGCGCACAAATCCGTCTAACGCGGAATGCATTAAGCATGTGTCCGACGGCTCTTCCCGTCGTTTCTTGTGGCGCTTCGACGATCGTTGTTTGCGCGTGTGCGCCTCCGTGTCCGAGTGCGGAAGTGACTCCCGGTGCTGATGGACGAAAGCAGCTGTCGGCACAACCGTAGGATCAATTTCCATACCACATATAGATCCTTTCCGGTCGGTTAACGGCGTCGTCTTCGCCGCAGTGGCAGATGTGTACGTCGTTTCGTCACAGGTGGCGGTCTCTGCTGCTATCGGTTGCTGTATACTGTCAGGATGTTGGAGCTGGTCATTATTCGGGATGGGATCTGTTCGAAACGCGTCCGCATACGTTAGTGTCAGCGGCGTCAATGTGGACGTAGGCACGGGTTCGCCAACTGGAACTTTCAAAATCCTTCGCTGCATACATCCAGAGCATGTTTTGGGTTATCCATCGTAGATGACTATTGCTCTGCATCCGCCGATTAACAAGTATGAGGGTACATGTTGTGTCAGTTCTATTTTGATTCGACGCACCCCACTGAAAGCGGGGTAGGTCATGAAGTTGGACCATTTTTCCTCTATCTGGCTAAGCACTTTTCCATATGGGCGTAAGGCGGCAATCACCAAGTCAGACGGAACCTCGAAGGGACGTTCGAAAATACGTATGCCTCGCAAGTCTAGTCCTGCGTGATCGATAGTTACTTCTCCAACATGTCCATCAGAGTGACGAAATTTGAGTCCACGTTTAGTATATCGAATGATTCTGTCACATACTGCATCGTTAATCAGTTTGACGTAAACGATTCTACTCACTATGGAGAGGTGTATTCCAGTAAGTTCATTGTAGTCAGGTTTAACTTCGTCTCGTATTAACCTTTCAATTTCATAGGTTTTCGGTTTCGCATATTCATTCGAAAAACTAATCTTGACAGTCGACTTTCGGTATGCATGTGCCATTGTATATCGAGTCTTCGAAACGTGCGAGTACGCCAAATAGGTAAACAACCGCTCGCGCCTGAGCTTCCATGGCAGCGACGTAAACAGACTTCCGTGCCGCAGCACCGCCGAAGGCAGACTGTGAACCATTTGGCCATCCGTGCACCTCTCATGGTCATATGAATATGATATGCATGCATGTCCGATGGAACATTGCATCATAATTCGGAATAGCATAGGCAGTGCAATATCTTATCCCAATGAACAGTTTTTCTGCCAGTTGCACATGGTCATACGAACGTTCTGTACATTGACTGAGAATCTGATCCAAACAGGTTCATTGTTGTTTCTAACGAAAACATTAATTTATGCAGAAACTTCAAATACTTCCAGTATATCAGTACTCTTATTTTGCAGCATTGTGGAGAATATGGACGGGACAACCATCTTTGACAATTGTATCATTCTCACCTAAAAGAAGTGTATAAATGGAATAGTTTCTGCCAAAGTTTACATTAGTGTTGTCAGCGGTGACTGCACAAACTTTATTTAAAAGGAATCCATTCTTCTCCAATGTATCTATTAATAATTTCAAAACTTGGTACTCGCATTCATTGTTTCAGTCTACAACTTCCAGTAGACGGTTTACAACCCCGGCATCGTAATCAAAGAGTAGTAAGCAAATTGGAAATATTTTTTAATTTTTTTATTACTTGCATCTGTCGGTTTAGAAAAGTATAGATTTTTTTTCTCGGATGGTCTTTAAAATATTTTAACATATTCTTTGGCCAATACTTCACATACAATAGCTTTCGCTTTTGTTCTTCCACAGCTAAGACTTTAAGAGATTTTTGAATCACTTCAGGTATATGGTAATGCTTTGTGTGAATAATCGGTGCTACTGTAACTAAGAGGAAGCTTTACCTCGTGATAAACAGTCGCGAGTTCTCCAGCAGTAATATTGTCCGTCTGCCGAGGCAGATGGATCAGGCTTCGAGAAATATTTGGGTCAGGTAGTTGATGTTCTGTTGTTAACAACAGCCATGTGAGATTTAATAGATGCATGTTGTTTTACATCAGCGACCCCTCGATGAGCACGCGAGAAACCTTTATTGCACAGGCGACAGTACGCCTTGTACGATATTTCTTTTACTTATCTTAACCAGGAATAACTATTTTCCCACTTCGGATTATAATTAGTATGCCTTTTGTTTTTCTTGTAAGGTATTCTACCACTTCTAGACGAATTATCTGTGTCACTGTCACTTACGTCACTCGTTTTGTCTATAGTTTCAGAAAAAATTCACAAGCGTAACACGTTCAACACACAGCAGTTCTCGCTAAACAATGAACGAAGTTGTTAACTAGATTGACAATCAAGAATGAAATTAAAAAATCATTCCGGTATTGTTAACACGCGTTGACATAGCACTGAAACGACTTAGCAGAAGAACGAAAACATTAAACACAAAATTGTAGAAAGGAATTGGGATGGATAAAAAACAAATAGAAAAAATGTGATAAACACAGAGGCAGAGACGCATGGCGCGGCGCGAGAGGGTGGGGATCTGCGAATATCGGCGCCGCATGGCACTATCGTAGACTAACAGCAGAGCTCGTGTTATCATCATGCGTAGATAATAGGTGTTTGCCAACTGTAGTGCGAAAGATTTTACAATACTAATCGAACAAAGTTGAAATAAAGGACAGAGCCTGTCCCGGGAAGACATTTAAAGTTATGCCGGAAATACAAGATGTCCCGGGAAATATGAGACGTCTGGCAATACTAGCTACGGCTCATGTACTCTGCATCGATTGTCGTACCGCGTTCAAAGTAGCGACGTACGGCCACGTGCACTACACACCTAATTGCGACAGATTGCTCAGATGTATGTATGCAATCTCGCTGTGGGTAGCACACAGTCGCCAACATTCGGCCGTCTTCAAACTTTGCCGTAACTTCTAGCCGCTCAGTTTACGTACCGCACGGTCTTCAAATGGTTCAAATGGCTCTGAGCACTATGGGACTTAACAGCTGTGGTCATCAGTCCCCTAGAACTTAGAACTACTTAAACCTAACTAACATAAGGACGTCACATACATCCATGCCCGAGGCAGGATTCGAACCTGCGACCGTAGCAGTCGCACGGTTCCGGACTGCGCGCCTAGAACCGCGAGACCACCGCGGCCGGCCCGCACGGTCTCGTCCGCATTACTACGGTTCATCGATGTGACTCTTTGTCTGGTAGCTTCAAAACAGTCGTAATCAGTTGTTTAAAAAATTTGACATGACACTTGCGCAATATTTCTGCGGAATTTACCAGTAGTACGTTGTGTTTAGGTCTAGTTTCATCAGTTAGATGATTCAGCCAGATAAAACACTGTAGCCATACGTTCATGGTGTACATAAGCGCTTCAATAGGATTAACGCTCGCTGAAGTACATTAATTCTGCTGGATATTGTGTCCATTGCGATGACGGTCTTAATTTATGTGCAGCTTTTATTTCCTTTCATATTCACTCGTAAAACATTTCAACGCAATTACACTGAGAGAAAACAGTGCGAACGTTGCAGTGTGATTACTTTCCGCTTACCGACAGTTTAATCGTTCTCTGAGAATTGAAATCCATTAACACGTATGTATGAATGGGCTGTAGAGTTTAGCCTGGTGTTGATTTAAAACCGAACGGCTATAAAATATCTCGAGTCATTCGGGTAAAGTGACCTCTAAATCCTATGTTTCACTCCAAATTTCAGGCAACAGCGAAGGGCACGGGTTTACGCAGTAACTTGTTTATGAGGCATGTACGCCCCAGTGACGTAGAGTACTATATACAGAATACTGCAGATATTAATTTTAGTGGAACTAGAACGTATCATTCGTTAATGCTCCATCGTTGCTCTCCCGTAAGCCTTTATTACAGCAAATTGAAATTTTTCGGGAGAATATAAAAAAACTGTAATTACTCTAAAAAGCACTGAAGATATCTTAAGGACGCTAATATCTATAACTCACATACATATTCGTCTACCTGAGTTAATTAAAAACGTCTCAGTCTGCATCTCGAAATTTCAGTGTTCTAAAGTTATACTTTTTTTTGGTGCCTCAGCACATAGTCTCTTGACAGCAATAGTTATATGACGGTCCGTAATGCTACTGCTTCAGTAGAAAAGCAAAAATGATAGGTTGGAAAGTAGGATGAATCAAATGGTCTTTGACAAAATGAGGCCAGGGTGGAAAAACAAATAGAATAAAAAATATTTTAATTAACTGAGACGCGGGATTAGCCAAGTGGTCTAGGGAGCTGCAGTCATGGACTGTGCGGCTGGTCCCGGATGAGGTTCGAGTCCTCCCTCGGGCATGGGTGCGTGTGATTGACCTTAGGATAATTTAGGTTACGTAGTGTGTAAGCTTAGGAACTGATGACCTTAGCAGTTAAGTCACATAAGATCTCACACACATTTGAACATTTTTTGAATTAACTGAGACCGCATTCCACACATCAAATTACTAAAAGATATGTCGTGCGAACAGATGTTGCCAACAGAGTTATTATTGAAAAGCAAACATTGTGCTTTGTTAACTGTCTGTTTGTGGTTTGCAAATCAGCTAAGTTCCATATAATGCTATGAACTCATTCAGTATACTTAAAATGTTCAGTATATCTTTTTGTTGCCTTCATCTGGCATGAATTCGACATGACATAGACCGTCAAAGCCTCTCGAAAACCACGAACAAAGTCGTCGGTCTGTTGACCAAACGTTGTTGACAATGCGTCTCTGTACCCAGACTGAGTGAAATAGGTAATGGAAGGTAGTAAACAATGAAACCAAAAAACTAAACAGCATGTGCGATACAATAAATACAGCCTTATAAAACAATGTAGGGGAGCGAGGTAGGATGTTGAAGTTTCACGAAAGCATAGTGGTTAAGAGCTGTGTGCGTTGCTTATTCTAGCAGGGAACACATTAAACTAAGGCATCATAAAATTCCCTTTGATCCATTGTATGTGTATCGCCCTGAACAATGAAGTCATACGTCATTTTAAGCTCATATCTCATGTTATCCACGATCAGTGTGCCTGACAGACGTTTTTTTAGAATCAATACATCAGTAATTATTGTCACTAGAAATACCTATACTTTGTGATCAAAAGTATCCGGACACTCCCAAAAACATACGTTTTTCATATTAGGTGCACTGTGCTGCCACCTACTGCCTGGTACTCCTTATCAGCTACCTCAGTAGACATCGTGAGAGAGGAAAATGTGGCGCTACGCGGAACTCACGGACATCGAAGGTGATCGGGTGATTGTGTGTCGCTTGTGTCATACGTCTGTACACTCCTGAACACCCCCAGCTCCACTGTTTTTGATGTCATAGTGAAGTAGAAACGTTAAGGGACAAGAACAGCACAAAAGCGTACAGGCCGACCTCATCTGACTGACAGAGATCGCCTTCAGTTGAAAAATGGCTCTGAGTACTATGGGACTTAACATCTGTGGTCATCAGTCCCCTAGAAATTAGAACTACTTAAACCTAACTAACCTAAGGACATCACACACATCCATCCCCGAGGCGACCGTAGCGGTCACGCGGTTCCAGACTGAAGCGCCTAGAACCCACGGCCACACCGGCCCACCGCCTACAGTTGAAGAGGGTCGTAATGTGTAATAGGCAGACATCTATCCAGACTACCACAGAGGAATTCCGACTGCATCTGGATCCACTGCAAGTAATATGACAGTTATGCTGTAGGTGTGAATACTTGGATTTAATGGTCGAGCGGCTGCGCATAAGCCACACATCACGCCGTTAAATGCCTGTCGACGTCTCGCTTGGTGTAAGGAGCGTAAACATTGGACGAGTGAACAGTGGAAAAATGTTGTGTGGAGTGACAAATCACGGTACACAATGTGGCGATCCGATAACAGGGTGTGCGTATGGCGAATGCCCGAACGTCATCTGCCAGCGTGTGTAGTGCCAACAGCAAAATTCTGAGGCGGTGGTGTTATGGTGTGGTCGTGTTTTTCATGGAGGGGACTTGCACCCCTTGTTGTTTTGCGTGGCACTATCACAGCATAGGCCTACGTTCATGTTTTAAGCACCTTCTTGCTTCCCACTGTTGAAGAGCAATTCGGAGATGGCGATTGCATCTTTCAACACGATCGAGCATGTGTTCATAATTCATGGCCTGTGACGGAGTGGTCACACAACAATAAGATCCCTGTAATGGGCTGGCCTACACAGAGTCATGGCCTGAATGATATAGAAAACCTTTGGGACGTTTTGGAACGCCGATTTCGTGCCAGGCCTCACCGACCGTCATCGATACCTCTCTCCAGCGCAGCACTCCGTGAAGAATGGGCTGCCATTCCCCAAGAAACATTCCAGTACCTAACTGAACAAATGCCTGCTAGAGTGGAAGCTGTCATCAAGGCTAAGTGGGACCAACACCACATTGGATTCCAGCATTACCAGTGGAGGGCGCCACGAACTTGTAAGTCATTTTCAGCTAGGTGTCCGGATACTATTGATCACATAGTGAATATGGCACTAACAGCGTATTTCAATGTTATGATCATCTTACAGTGATACTTATTCTCATTCGGAGAGAATGAGGTATTATGTACAAACGAGTTTTATGGTGATTTGTTTTTTTTTTCCTCTTGTATATGGTTCAAATGGCTCTAAGCACTATGGGACTTAACATCTGAGGTCATCAGTCCCCCTAGACTTAGAACTACTTAAACCTAGTTAACCTAAGGACGTCACACAAATTCATGCCCGAGGTAGGATTCGAATCTGCGACCGTAGCAGCAGCTCGGTTCCGGACTGAAGCACCTAGAACCTCTCGGCCACAGCGGCCGGCTTTCTTGTATACAGGGTGGTCCATTGATTGTGACCGGACGAAATATCTCACGAAACAAGCGTCAAACGAAAAAACTACAAAGAACGAAACTTGTCTAGCTGGAAGGGGGAAACCAGATGGCGCTATGGTTGGCCCGCTAGATGGCGTTGCCATAGGTCAAACGGATATCAACTGCGTTTTTTAAAATAGGAATCTCCATTTCTTATTACATATTCGTGTAGTACGTAAAGAAATATGAATGTTTTAGTTGGACCACTTTTTTCGCTTTGTGATAGATGGCGCTGTAATAGTCACAAACATACGACTCACAATTTTAGACGAACAGTTGGTAACAGGTAGGTTTCTTAAACTAAAATACAGAACGTAGGTTCGTTTGAACATTTTATTTCGGTTGTTCCAATGTGATACATGTACCTTTGTGAAGTTATCATTTCTGAGAACGCATGCTGTTACAGCGTGATTACCTGTAAATACCACATTAATGCAATAAATGCTCAAAATGATGTCCGTCAACCTCACTGCATTTGGCAATACGTGTAACGATATTCCTCTCAACAGTGAGTAGTTCGCCTTCCGTAATGTTCGCACATGCATTGACAATACGCTGACGCATGTTGTCAGGCGTTGTCGTGGATCACGATAGCAAATATCCTTCAACTTTCCTCACAGAAAGAAATCCGGGGACGTCAGATCCGGTGAACATGCGAGCCACCTGTCATGAAATACGCTATTCAATACCATTTCAACCGCACGCGAACTATGTGACGGACATCCATCATGTTGGAAGTACATCGCCATTCTGTCATGCAGTGAAACATCTTGTAGTAACATCGGTAGAACATTACGTGAGAAATCAGCATACATTGCACCAGTTAGATTGCCATCGATAAAATGGGGGCCAATTATCCTTTCTCCAACAATGCCGCACCATACATTAACCCGCCAAGATCGCTGATGTTCCACTTGTCGTAGCCATAGTGGATTTTCCGTTGTCCAATAGTGCATATTATGCCGGTTTACGTTACCGCTGTTAGTGAATGACGCTTCGTCGCTAAATAGAACGGATGCAAAAAATCTGTCATCGTCCGGTAATTTCTCTTGTGCCCAGTGGCAGAACTGTACACGACGTTCGAATTCGTCGCCATGCAATTCCTGGTGCATAGAAATATGGTACGGGTGCAATCGATGTTGATGTAGCATTCTCAACACCGACGCTTTTGAGATTCCCGATTCTCGCACAATTTGTCTGCTACTGACGTGCGGATTAGCCGCGACAGCAGCTAAAACACCTACTTGGGCATCATCATTTGCTGCAGGTCGTGGTTGACGTTTCACATGTGGCTGAACACTTCCTGTTTCCTTAAATAACGTAACTATCCGACGAACGGTCCGGGTACTTGGATAATGTCGTCCAGGATACCGAGCAGCATACATTGCACACGCCCGTTGGGCATTTTGATCACAATAGCCATACATCAACACGATATCGACCTTATCCGCAATTAGTAAACGGTCCATTTTAACACCGGTAGTATATCAGGAAGCAAATACCGTCTGCACTGGCGGAATGTTACGTGATACCACGTAATTATACGTTTGTGACTATTACAGCACCATCTATCACAAAGCGAAAAAAGTGGTCCAACTAAAACATTCATATTTCTTTACGTACTACACGAATATGTAATAAAAATGAGGATTCCTATTTTATGAAACGCAGTTGATATCCGTTTGACCTATGGTAGCGCCATCTAGCGGGCCAACCATAGCGCCATCTGGTCTCCCCCTTCAAGCTAGACAAGTTTCGTTCTTTGTAGTTTTTTCGTTTGACGCTTAATTCGTGAGATATTTCGCCCGGTCACGATCAATGGACTATCCTGTACATTAATTACGAATCCATTTTAAATGTCAAAAGATTCTAAAGTGTCCTTTGCGTGCATGGTAGAAGTACAGAATTAGTGAATGGTCAGATAAGGAAATACTTGAAAAAGACAAAAGGTGTTATATGCAAAGGTGTCTTTAAAATTTTTTAGAAGATGCAATGTATTCCATTTAGAATGCTCACAGGTCAGCTGAACGTATAATGAAACAATATTCAAATTATTGCATTAATAAGGTAGACAGGGAGTAAGTTTTGGGACAGCAGTTAGATCACAACCAGGGGATAAGAACAGGATACGATACAAGAAAGAAGGCAAACGTAAAGGAGTGCCTTAGTTATTTTAGTTCCCATGAAAACATATACATGTCTTTTAAAAAGGGCATCATTTAATGTATTCTTCTTACATTGACTGACTGTTCAGTAAAGAATGTTGTGGCAACTCAGGTCTCCAATTTTGGTATTAAGTTTATCGCTAGTCTAATTTCTGCTACTTCTCATTACTTTCGTCTTTCTTTGGTTTGGTCTTAATCCATAGTGTGCGCCCATTAGGTTGTTCTTTCTGTTTAACATGTCCCGCGTTTCTTCTTCACTTTCACTGAGGACTGTAAAGACATCAGCGAAATTTAACATTGATATCTTTTCACCTCGAATTTTAATCCCGCTCCCTAACCTTTTTTTATTTTTTATTTCCGTCGTTGCTCTTCGACGAATGGACTGAACAGTGGGCTGAATGACTACAACCCTGTTTTACACGCCGAGCCCTTTTTCTTGGCCTTTGGTCTTCCAATCTTACTTTTCCTTCTTCTTGGTTTTTGTATGCTGAGCCGTGCTGAGGTATCAACTAGATCGGTGTTGAGCCGTAGCTTTTAGGCTGTTTTTCAGACACACAAGCTAAGCAGCTGGTCTATGTAATCGATATCTGGCTGTTGTAGAGAGGGGGAAGAGGGAGATGAGTTAGAGAGCGGAGTTGCGGATAAAGCAGGCAGCACGAGTGTGACGTGGTTTTCTGCAAGTAACTGCGGTCACCAAGAGAGGGCGCACCGACACGGGACGTACGGTACCGCCGGGCACTGCTGACAGATGCAGCAAGGAGAGCGTTGCTGCTCGATCATCCTGTATCATCATGCTTGGATCGGTAAGGCATCAGAGAGGACAGAGGAACGTGCAGCTGACGTTCGCCTACGTGCTAAGACAGAAGGTACGTGAATTTGGGGAATTGGCAGATTTAATAACCAGTAAGCGACACTTTTGCCATGTGACTGCGCTGGTGAAAATAATTATAGTGAATTACACTTCTATTTATTACTGATAGAATCTGGTTGTCAGAGAAGTAGGACTCTTGCACTACTGTAGCTGACGATTGGTAAATTGACGCACCATCTTCATGTAAAGATATTCTTCATGTAAGGCCGTTTTCCGAAGTTTTGAGAAACAGACTGGTGAAAGGGGTGGTAGTGTTTAACAAATAAATTACTTTTAACTATCAGGCTTAATTTAAATGGTGAGTGTGTATTGTGTGTGGTTCCTAAATGGGCATACACGATTCCTAATGACAGGAAAAGGTTATAAATTATCTGTATTATTGTAAAACTAGCATGTTTAGACTGTAGTTGCTCGAAGCTCAGTGTAATTTGTGAAAGCCTAATAAGAAAGTTAATAATACATGACGTTTTTATTTTTTGAAGTTATATTAATTGGTGTTCCATAAAAAAGCCGAAAAGAGAGTTTACTTGTGTCGCCAGTTTTTAGAGAGTTAGTATTTTCGGAAAGTAATGAGTAATACTATACAGCACGGTACACTCTGCAGCTATGTAAACCTCTAGTACGTCCCACTACCTTAAATTCGTGTCCTGTTGTTCATACTTATAATATGTCACCCGTCTTTTTCTGTAGCTTACACCACATTTTCCTGAGTATTTGGAACATCTTGCAATGTTTTTCTATTGGATCGTTTTCTCTAGGTCTACCAATCCTGTGTTTCGATAGTACTGTTACGTATAGAAGTTAATTTGATTTCTAATTTAGTTTTGTAGCATTTTACCATAGCCCTTTGTCTTTCTTTTAAAACAGATCGTCTGAAAATTAATTGATAATTAGCCGAAACTGGTAATTATACCACTTTTGTGACATGAGGCTGAAATATATAATTAAAAAAACATTACGAGGTAGTCATTGTTTTTTCCTTAAACGGTCATGCATGTAAAATTTGTACAGAACGCTGAAATTTTTTGCCACTAGACATTCCTGTTGCATTTTAATTCTGTCTGCGATTTTCAGTCTTTCATTCGTTCTACAAGTTACGTAGAAATATTGTTTCAGACAATGCGGGATTTCCTTCGATCAGAGTAAACATCAGTAAAATGTAGAAAGGAGTCAGCACATTTACGACGCGATTAATTACGATTTATTAAATAAATGCACTCATTGTGGAACATAAAACCCGAACGAAAGCTTTAATAACTTATTTATAAGAGACGCCCAAAGACAACATTTTGCTCATCCACGCTTGTTACAATTTCCTCACGTGATGCTTGTCTGGAGTTCCGTGATGGTGAGACAGGAAGAATTAGTACACTTATCACACCAGGATTCGATACAGGTTGGCTCACTGAAACCTATCGAAGAAGACTGATAAGGTGCGTACTGCTAGTTCTAGAAATGTCAGTGAAGCGTACAGCCAAAAGTGCGCAACAGGAGAATCAGTTTAGAAAGAAAGAGCTACATGAAGGCCGAAACGAAGAATGTGTGGCTATGGACGACACTAAAGTTCTTGTTTCTGGCATAAAGCTAATAAAATTTTATCTGCATTCTCCCCACAACTTTTGTTTTTCAGTGTATAAGAAACGTTTACTGCTGAACCACTGCAGATAAAAAAGGTGAAATACACTCATGCTCATGAATTAAGGATAACTGCAGAATGTGGTGCCACACAACGTGGCACTACACAAAACTGGCGCTAATACCATAGGCACATAGGGAACACACACGACACGGTATTGGTGATAAGTTGAGAAAACCGTCCCGAAACACATGTGCTACAAAACACCACTGTTTCCTGCCCATGTACCCCGACATCAATGTGGGATATTGTCACCATGCACACGTACACAGGCCGCACAGCGGGTTGGCATAACTGTGGATCAGGTGGTCGAGTAGCTGCTGGGGTACAACCTTCCATTGTTGCGTCAGTGCCTGTCGGAGCTTCTGAAGTGACGTAGGGGTTTGAAGACGTGCAGCGATACGTCGACCGAGAGCATCTCAGACGTGCTCGATGGGGTTTAGGTCTGTGGAACAGGGAGGCCACTCCATTCGCCTGATATCTTCTGTTTCAAGGTACTCCTCCACGATGGCTGCTCGGTGAGGCCGTACGTTACCATCCATCAGGAGGAAGGTGGGATCCACTGCACCCCTGAAAAGGCGGGCATTTTGATGCAAAAGGACGCCCCGATACACCTGACCTGTTACAGTTCCTCTGTCAAAGATATACAGGGGTGTACGTGCACCAATCATAATCACACCCCACCCCATCATACCACGACCACCATACAGGTCCCTTTCAAGGACATTAAGGGATTGGTATCTGGTTCCTGGTTCACGCCAGATGAAAACTCGGCGAGAATCAACGATCAGACTATACCTGGACTCGTCCGTGAACCTGGGACCACTGTTCCGATGACCATGTACTGTGTTCTTGACACCAGGCTTTATGGCCTTTCCAGGGACTAGGGGTCAGCGAAATGCACCTTGCAGGACTCCAGGTGAATAAACCATGTATTCTCGTTCGTCTGTACACTGTGTGTCTAGAGACAACTGTTCCAGTGGCTACGGTAAGGTCCCGAGCAAGGCTACCTGCAGTACTCCGTGGCCGTCTGCGGCCACTGATGGTGAGATATCGGTCTTCTTGTGGTGTTGTACACTGTGGACGTCCCGTACCGTAGCACCTGGACACGTTTCCTGTCTGCTGGAATCGTTGCCATAATCTTGCGATCACACTTTGTGACACACGGAGGGCTTGTGCTACGACCTGCTGTGTTTGACCAGCCTCCAGTCGCCCTAGTATTGTACCAGTCATAAAATCATCAATATGTGTTCTTTGATCCATTTTTAACACACAGTCACCATTAGCAAGTCTGAAAAAGTCTGCGCACTTACTTGTGGCGCCGTACTTGACATGCACCAACACACCACTGCGTATGTGGACTGCTGCCAGCGCCACCGTGCGACGACCGCAGGTGAAATGCACCGCATGGTCATACCCTGAGGTGATTTAAATCCGCAAACCGACCACCAGAGCATTGCTTCACCATGTATCAGCATTATCCTTAATTTATGAGCATGAGTGTATGCTACAGACGTTGTACATACTAAAACACAGTTTCCTGTGGTGCAAAAGTTTTCAAGGTTGCTATGTATCATACACATAAATTTAAAAAAAATTGTTGCGAGTTTTCTAAAACTGATATTGAAAAGGTGGTAAACACATTTATTTATCTAGTTACCGTGAGTAACCTACCACATTTTGAAAGTGATCGATATAGCCATTTTCCTCATGCGCTGATATGTGTTCGAAAAGTATATACCATCTCATCTCATAAAAGAATCCCCGTCTACAGACAGTAACATAATGAAAACATGTGCAAAATTTGGTTTCATTGTCTCTCAAACAGTGAAAGTTACGTTAGCAACTATGTACCTATTCATTTTCTCATACGTCTCCCCTTAAGGCTGGATGATTACTGTCTCCACAAAGGAAAGGATTATGGTCAAACGTTGCCACTGTTTATCCGGGCTCCGAAAGATTTTTGTGTCATCAGTTTTGTGACTGGTTTGACGCGATCCGACACGAATTCCTCTCCTATGCCAACCTCTTCATCACACTGTAGCACTTGCAAATTACTCCCTCAACTATTTACTGGATGTATTCCAATCTCTTTATTTCTCTACAGTTTTTGCCCTCTATAGCTCCCTCTAGTACCATGGAAGTCTGTCCTTGATGTCTTCACAAATGTCCTATCATCATGTCCGTTCTCTTTGTGACTGTTTTCAACATATTCCTTTCCGATTCTGCGCAGAACCTCCTCATTTCTTACCTTATCAGTACACCGAATTTTCAACAAATGTCTGTAGCACCACACGTCAATGCTTCGATTGTCATCTCTTCCGGTTTTACCACAGTCCATGCTTCACTACCACACAATGCTGTGCCCAAAAAGTACATTCTCAGAAATTTCTTCCCCAAATTAAGTCCTATGTTAGATACTAGTAGACTTACCTTGGTAAAGAATGCCCCTTTTGTCTGTTCTAGCCTGCTTTTGATGCTCTCCTTGCTCCGTCCGTCATTGGTTGTGTTGCTGCTGCCTAGGTAGCAAAATTCCTTAACTCCATCTACTTCGTGACGATCAATCATGGTGTTAAGTTTCTAGCTGTTCTTATTTCTGCTACTTCTCATTACTTTCGTCTTTCTGTGATTTACTCTCAGTCCTTATTCTGAACTCATTGGACTGTTCATTCCATTCAGCAGATCATGTAGTTCTTCACTTTCACTCAGGATAGCAGTGCCATTAGCGAATCGTATCATTGATTACGTCCATCATTGCTTCCTCGATGGGCAAGTTGAACAGTAGGGGAGAAAGACAAGATGCCTGTCTTACACTCTCTTTAATCCGAGCACTTCATAGGTTGTCCGCTCTTATCATTTCCTCCTGGCTCTTGTTCACATTGTATAATACACATATCCCTACAGCTTATACCCATTATTCTCAGAATTTCGAACATCTTCCACCATTTTACATTGTCTAACGCTTTTTCCATGTCGACAATTAATATGAAAGTGTCTTCATTTTTCGTTAGTCTTGCTTCCAGTATCAACCGCAATGTCAGAATTGCCTGTCTAGTTCATTTACCTCTCCTAAAGCCAAACTGGTCGTCATCTAACATCCTCAATTTTTTTTCCCTTATTTTGTAGAGTATTCTTGTCAGTAACTTGGATACATGAGCTGTTAAGTTGACTGTACATTAATCTTGCACTCTTAGGAATTGAGTGAATGATATTTTTTCGTAAGTCAAATGGTATATTGCCACACTCATACACTCCTGGAAATGGAAAAAAGAACACATTGACACCGGTGTGTCAGACCCACCATACTTGCTCCGGACACTGCGAGAGGGCTGTACAAGCAATGATCACACGCACGGCACAGCGGACACACCGTGGTGTTGGCCGTCGAATGGCGCTAGCTGCGCTGCATTTGTGCACCGCCGCCGTCAGTGTCAGCCAGTTTGCCGTGGCATACGGAGCTCCATCGCAGTCTTTAACACTGGTAGCATGCCGCGACAGCGTGGACGTGAACCGTATGTGCAGTTGACGGACTTTGAGCGAGGGCGTATTGTGGGCATTCGGGAGGCCGGGTGGACGTACCGCCGAATTGCTCAACACGTGGGGCGTGAGGTCTCCACAGTACATCGATGTTGTCGCCAGTGGTCGGCGGAAGGTGCACGTGCCCGTCGACCTGGGACCGGACCGCAGCGACGCACGGATGCACGCCAAGACCGTAGGATCCTACGCAGTGCCGTAGGGGACCGCACCGCCACTTCCCAGTAAATTAGGGACACTGCTGCTCCTGGGGTATCGGCGAGGACCATTCGCAACCGTCTCCATGAAGCTGGGCTACGGTCCCGCACACCGTTAGGCCGTCTTCCGCTCACGCCCCAACATCGTGTAGCCCGCCTCCAGTTGTGTCGCGACAGGCGTGAATGGAGGGACGAATGGAGACGTGTCGTCTTCAGCGATGAGAGTAGCTTCTGCCTTGGTGCCAATGATGGTCGTATGCGTGTTTGGCGCCGTGCAGGTGAGCGCCACAATCAGGACTGCATACGACCGAGGCACACAGGGCCAACACCCGGCATCATGGTGTGGGGAGCGATCTCCTACACTGGCCGTACACCACTGGTGATCGTCGAGGGGACACTGAATAGTGCACGGTACATCCAAACCGTCATCGAACCCATCGTTCTACCATTCCTAGACCGGCAAGGGAACTTGCTGTTACAACAGGACAATGCACGTCCGCATGTATCCCGTGCCACCCAACGTGCTCTAGAAGGTGTAAGTCAACTACCCTGGCCAGCAAGATCTCCGGATCTGTCCCCCATTGAGCACGTTTGGGACTGGATGAAGCGTCGTCTCACGCAGTCTGCACGTCCAGCACGAGCGCTGGTCCAACTGAGGCGCCAGGTGGAAATGGCATGGCAAGCCGTTCCACAGGACTACATCCAGCATCTCTACGATCGTCTCCATGGGAGAATAGCAGCCTGCATTGCTGCGAAAGGTGGATATACACTGTACTAGTGCCGACATTGTGCATGCTCTGTTGCCTGTGTCTATGTGCCTGTGGTTCTGTCAGTGTGATCATGTGATGTATCTGACCCCAGGAATGTGTCAATAAAGTTTCCCCTTCCTGGGACAATGAATTCACGGTGTTCTTATTTCAATTTCAAGGATTGTATATTATACACACCAACGTGGATAGTCGTTTTGTTGACACTTCCCCAATAATTTTAGAAATTCTGATGCAATGTTATCTATGACTATCTTAAGTCCTCCAAAGCTTTCTTAAGTTCTGATTCTAACACTGGGTACCCTATTTCTAAATCAACTATTCTTCCTTCTTCTGTTTCACCAGACAAATCTTCCTTCTCGTAGAGGCCTTCAATGTGTTCTTTCTACCTACCCGCTCTCTCCTCTGCGTTTAATAGAGGAATTGCCGTTGCGATCTTGATGTTACCACCCTTGCTTTAATTTCACCGAATGCTGTTCTGACTTTGCTATGGGTTGAGTCAGTTCTTCCGACTTCGATTTCTTCGCATTTTTCATGGAGACATTTCGTATTTATTTCATTGCTTAGCGACTTGTATTTCTGTTTACCTGAATTTCCCTGAACACTTTTGTACTTCCTTCTTTCATCGATCAACTGAAGTATTTCTCCATGATCCACGGTTTGTCCACTGTCACCTTCTTTGAACCTACATTTTTCTTTCCAACCTCTGTGATTACCATTTTTAGAGGTGTCCATTCGTCTTTAACTGTACTGCCTACTGAGCTATTCTTTATTTCTATATCTATAGCCGTAGAGAACTTCAAGCGTATCTCGTCATTCCTTAATACCTCAGTGATGTACTTCTTTGCGTATTTATTCTTCGTGACTAATGTCTTGAACTTCAGCCTACTCATCGTCACTACTATATTCTATATCTGCTCCAGGGTACGCTCTACATCTGATTTCGCAATCTCTGTCACACCATGATGTAAGCTAATTGAAATCCTCCCTTATCACCCGGCGTCATCTTGTAATTCTTGGTCAGAATATTCGCTACTACCAGCTGAAATTTATTAAAGAACTCAATTACTCTTTCTCCTCTCTCGATTCTTGTCCCAAGACTATATTGTTCTGTAACCGTTTCTTCTGCTCCTTCCGCTAAAATCGTATTCTAGTCCCCCATGACTAATACATTTTCTTCTCCCTTTATGTACTCTATTACCTTTTCAATATCCAAAGGTACTATCTCTGTCTCTTCATCTACAGCTTGTGACGTCGGAATGTATACCTGAAGTATCGTCGTCGGTGTTGGTTTTCTGTCGATTCTGATGAGAATAACCTTATTACTGAATTGTTCACAGTAACTGACTCTCTGCCTTACCTTCCTACCCATAACGAATTCTACACCCATGACATTATTTTGTGCTGCTATTGATCTTCTCCTGTACTCATCTGACCAGAAATCCTTGTCTTCTTTCCATTTCATTTCACTGACCCCCTACTACATCTAGATTGAGCCATTGCATTTCCCTTTTCAGATTTTCTAGCTGTCCTCCCACTTTCACGATTCTGACACTCAACGCCTCGGCTCGTAGAGCGTTATTCTTTCGTTGGTTATTCAATCCTAATCTCAACGCCACCTCCCCCTTACCAGTCCTCTCTCGGAGATCGGAACGGGGCACTAGTCTCGAATCTTTTGGTAATGGAGGAATCATCCTGACACTTTTTCAGTTACAGGCCACGAGTCCTGTGGATACACATTGTGTCTGCCTTCTGCATCATTGCTGATTCTTGTGTCTTTAGGGCCAGTTACCCACCCCAAGGATGAGAGACTGTGCTGAACCTCTGTCCGCTCCTCTGCCCTCTTTGACAAGGCCTTTGGCAGGATGAGGTTGACTTCTTATGCCAGAAGTCTTCGGCCTCCAATGCTGATTATTAATCAAAATTTAAGTGGCAGCGGGTTTTGAACCCCGAATCCAGGTCATTTTGGTGACAAGAAATACCTCGGCAATACGATTATGTTGTGTCTCGCGTTTGTGGACGTTGTGTGTGGTCGCCATGGATTCCTGAGCAGCTGCTTCCGCGCCGAGCAGCTAGTCCAGCCCTTGAGCTGCTGCCATGCATCTGCGCCCGGCCCAGAAGTTGGCCGGCAGCTTTTATACTTGGCTGCAGCGGAGGGAACGAGGCAGTAACGGCTTGCTGAGTGGGCGGGCGCACGACTGCGGCGCGACAACTACTCCCCCCCCCCCCCCCCCCCCCTCCTGCTCTGCAGCGGCTGTCCGGCCGGGCGGTGTTTAATTAGCGGCGTTTATCGCGGCCACCGCTTTACCGTTTAATTAAAATCCCCGTATGATCCTCGGATGCGAAATACGAGGCGCGCCGCTGCCTGTGTCGCGCGCAGGTAAACCCGCTCAAACTCCCTGCCCTCAGTCGAGGAGCTGTTCGCTCGGCGTTTTATGGGCTGCCTTGCCCCAGTTGGTCAGCGTACGGCACTCACCGCTGCCTCAGGGCTTTAGTGCCCGCCTTGGGAAAAGGACAGGGAAACATAAAACCAAAGCGACACGCACTCACCCTCTGCCAACGATGTAAACCTGTTCTAAATGCTTTGGGGCGGCGGTTCACTTTTTCCGAGACAAGGAATGATATCAGGGCCGATGAGAATCACATAATATTACGTGAAAGTCTAAACCACAGTTTTCGTGAGTGGATAACTTTAGCACAGTTTGCTGTAATGGGATTTCCGGGGTGACTGGATGTGGACTGTGATTCGGTGCCGAAGAATATGCAGCAGGAGGAGGCCGATCATGGTTGCAGTAACTTCTTCTTTGTTGCAGCTTTCAATCATCGGCTTGGAACTGCAAGTAAAGACCGAGAGGGTGGGGCGGAAGGCGAGGTGAATAACATGGCATCTCCCAGTGTATCGGCCCAGGCTGCCGACTGTGAACCCTGCAGCTGCTGCCACGTCGCCGGATTGTTAGGTCCCCCTCGTGCCCGTCGGTGATTGCTACGAGTACATATGGCTGCGTCATGCTCCAGTGCCGAGATTCTAGAGGTCTTCTGTTGACAGACCAGCGAGCGTATGAACTGCTGGATGCTGACATGATGGTTCACGCGGACTTAATTGCTACTTTTTCCTGTTGACTTTGCTGTGGTCGCGACGTTTACGTGTCATGCTGCAGTATCTAGAACAGAGGCAATGAACGGCTGACGTTACTGTCAGCAGGTCGGGTTCCAGTATTTCCTGGTGTCTCGCCCACCTCCGTCGGACGGTAGGCTGTGAGGCGGAAGCACGTGGGTAGCTGATCGGCCTTTCGCAGACTTAAGTGTCACCTAATTACTGCCCTGGCTCCAAATCCCATTACATCTTTCTTCCTTTACAAAAGTCACTGACAGTCGATCATGTGAAAGGGGCGACGTCGGTTTTGGTTTCCTCTGCACATACATACTATGCGGCAGCAACAGCTGGGCGCTTCCTTTCAGGAAACATACACACACCGTCTATTGACACACCGTCTATTGACAAGAACTACTAGGTTCGTGTAGAAGGTTGATAATAGTTTTATCACTATTCTGTAGGCTTCCGGAATTGCTAAGGGAATTCTGTCGTGTAAAATAAAAGCCAGACATACAGAAACAATGGTAACAGTGGAACGTTTCACGATTGTCACAGTATCGGCTGCAGTCTTGGTCTGAAGCTGACAGGCTACACCTGCGGCAGGACAACGTGACAACGGTGAACTGAATAGAAAGTGTGGTTCAAAAATGGCTCTCAGCACTATGGGACTTAACAGCTGAGGTCATAGGTCCTCTGTAACTTAGAACTACTTAAACCTAACTAAGCTAAGGACATCACACACATCCATGCCCGAGGCAGGATCGAACCTGCGACCGTAGCGGTCGCGCGGTTCCAGACTGTAGAGCCCAGAACCGCCTGGCCACTCCGGCCGGTTAGAAAGTATGATCCGACTCATTCTCTGATCGGTTGTTGCAGTGATATCTGTCCTGTAAACAAGAAGCAGTCAATCATCTTATTACTCTGTTCCGGATGCACGTCGTGAGCTGATGTACGAGGTGTGGCTAGAAAAAAACCGGACTAGTACTGGTGAAACAATAAAACGAATGCAATAAGGCTGAAAGTCGCGTGGCCTGTCACGTGACTCTCGCTCCGCCTACTGCTCGAGTTTCATCTGCCTCCTGCACTCAGTCTGCCCGTGGCGTCTGTTTTAAGTAGTTGACGTTTTATCTGTGCGTCGGAAAATGCTGAGTGTACAGAAAGAACAGCGTGTTAACATCAAATTTTGTTTCAAACTAGGAAAATCTGCAAGTGAAACGTTTGTAATGTTACAACAAGTGTACGGCGATGATTGTTTATCGCGAACACAAGTGTTTGAGTGGTTTAAACGATTTAAAGATGGCCGCGAAGACACCAGTGATGACACTCGCACTGGCAGACCATCGTCAGCAAAAACTGATGCAAACATTGAAAAAATCGGTAAACTTGTTCCTTGTCAACTCCTGTTAACTCAGACACTGCTCTGATTGTTAAACGGCGATCTTGTCGAACAAGTTTACCGGTTTTTTCATTGTTTGCATCAGTTTTTGCTGACAATGGTCTGCCAGTGCGAGTGTCATCACTGGTGTCTTCGCGGCCATCTTTAAATCGTTTAAACCACTCAAACACTTGTGTTCGCGATAAACAATCATCGCCGTACACTTGTTGTAACATTACAAACGTTTCACTTGCAGATTTTCCTAGTTTGAAACAAAATTTGATGTTAACATGCTGTTCTTTCTGTACACTCAACATTTTCCGACGCACAGACTAAACGTCAACTACTTAAAACAGACGCCACGGGCAGACTGAGTGCAGGAGGCAGATGAAACTCGAGCAGTAGGCGGAGCGAGAGTCACGTGACAGGCCACGCGACTTTCAGCCTTATTGCATTCGTTTTATTGTTTCACCAGTACTAGCCCGGTTTTTTTCTAGCCACACCTCGTATGGTAGCAAGGGGTACTGCACTAAGTAATGCGCCAATCAACAGCATAATTTTGCCGCTTGTGTCCGTAGCATACGCTTTGGTGGGGTACATAAAACTATTAGCGATGATCTTCACGTTACTCTAGTTGTGCTGAAGTTATTTGACCACTGTAGGGCTCAGTATGAAGGGCGTAAAGCGAACAAGTAAAATTTTACGTTAATGTCCGACAACGATAATTTCTATGGCTAGTCGGAAGCAGGAACAGTGGCTCGATGTGGCGCTCACCCCAGCATTGCCAGTTACCAGGTTGTTCAGTGGCTAGAGCGAGTGGTGTGGGAGAGACAGAGTACGATGACGAAGCAGCAAAGTATGCACCGTCTCCCTCCGTGCAGAATGAACGGCGCACTCCCTTTGTTACTTGCACGCTGCTACAAATCAGTTTTTAGTAAAACCAATACACTTCTACTTTAATTCAATCAGGAACCGTTGTGCACAGTGACCGTAGACTATTAGGAAGGAGAGGCACGCAACAGTCAGTCGCAATCCCATTAGTTTTCATTATTCTTGCAAATCTACATTTCGGCTGTAAATACCCACTGTCAGTATTAAAATACAAGTAATATGCTGGATGGTTTTTTCAAGTCTGGTATTTAGGTTTTTATATATGCAGTCTACGGTCGCTGTGAACAACGGTTTCTGATGGAATCAAAGTTGGTTAGGAATCTTCCGAGCTGGGCAAGTGCAACGTATCATAAATACAAATATCTAAAGATCAGACTTGCTAAAATCATCCAGAATATTACTTGTATTTTAGTGCTGAAGAGGGCTATTTACAGCCGAAATCTAGATTTGCAAGTATAAAAAAAAGTTATAGGATTGCGACTGACTGCGGTGTCCCTTTCCTTCCTTGTTCTCTCCTTTTGCTTATACTTTCGGTAGTAAATTACCCGATAACCTACTGCTGGGGTTTTCAGCCCTGAAGACTGGATTCGTGCAAATCTCCACACTTGTCCGAGTTGTACAGCTCTCTTCATTTCTGCGTAAATACTGCAGAGTACATCCATTTGAACATGTTTGTTGTATTCATGCCATTATCTTCACTAAAGTCTTTTTACTCCTCATACTTCCGTCGGTTAACAAATTGTCGCCTCAGCGCGTGTTTCACCAAACTACTCAAGTTCCATAAAGCTCTGTACTCCCCAGCCCGGCCGGAGTGGCCGAGTGGTTCTAGGCGCTTCAGTCTGGAAACGCGCGACCGATACGGTCGCAGGTTCGAATCCTGCCTGGGACATGGATGCGTGTGATGTCCTTAGGTTAGTTAGGTTTAAGTAGTTCTAAGTTCTAGGGGACTGATGACCTCAGCTGTTGAGTCCCATAGCGCTCAGAGCCATTTGAACCATTTTTTTCTCTCCAGCTAAATTATATTCTTTTCATTACTTACTCGCTGTACCCATGTAATCGTCAGCATGCTTTTGCAGCACCTCACTTCTAAAATTTCCACTTTCTTACTTTTGTTCTGTTTCCCTTCAATAAAAGTCAACACTGCAGATAAATACTCTGTGAAAAGTATGCCTAGAACTCAAATTTATATCTGATGGTAGCATTTTTCCAGGAAAGTGTTGTTTATTATTGCCAGTCCGCAATGACGCTCTCTTTGGTTATGCAGTCCTCAATTAGAATTCTTCCCAAACAACAAAACTCGCATACCACTTTCAGAGCCACGTTTACTTGTCTAAATCTCCAGCGTCACCTAAAATAATTCTACTGAACTCTATTATGCTTTTATTTCTGTTATTTACGCTCAGCTTACAACTTTTTTTCAGTACAATGTCCATTTCGCTTAACTGACCTGGAAATTATTCTGCCAGCCCTGACAGTACTCCAAAAATGTTGGCAGACGCAACTTTTTGTTTTTTCTCCCTAAACGTTGATTCCCTGTTAAAGTTTTCTTTAGTATCCTTTACTGTTCGCTCATCATACGAAATGAAAAACATGGGGGTAGGCTACTACTCTGTCGTACTCCCTCCCCAGTTGCTTCCTCCCTTTCACAGAATTGCAGTCCAGTATCTGTAAGAGTTGTAGACAGCTTTTAGTTCCATGGTAATATCCTAGATAACTTTAGTATTCCACACATTGAACTGCGGACAGCGTTGTGAGAATAACTTTTGAAATACACAGTGCTCAAAAATATTAGGAGCACATGACGTAGAGCGTCTGTTACCAACCTATATCTTCATCTTTCACAAATTAAGTACATAACAAAACACTATTACAACCTCGATTGTTTACATAAAAAGAACTGTTATGACTGATAGGTGCCGATAACAAAGTGGGAACCGTCATTCATCTCACCATCCTGGTTGCTTGTCATTGGACTTTGAGAGGTTCAACAACTAGTATGCCCTGTGTGAGTGTTTCATCAGTGCCTGACATCTACATGGCATGCCCCGTATAATTCAACAGGGGTATTCGTTCCATTTCTTCAGCAAGAGACAATGAGAGTTCTTAGAGTGTCTCTAGTGGAACAAGACGACGATGATCACCACTGTCAAGTATGTCCCACATATGCACGATGGGGTTTATGTCTGGACTCACTGCCGACGATTTCGTTACGTCAAAGTCCACGCTTCGCATGGCATCCCTGCTAACAACCGCCACATAGATCCCGGAATTAGTAGGAATTCATGGCAAACACCGTATGCGGTAGCCACCACATAGTCCCGGTGGTAAGGCAACCATGGACAACAACTAGGCCCGTATGGGTGCTAACACTAAAGCCTCCCTACTTCACAGAACCTAGTAAATCTATCGATATCCTGCACAACATTGGGCAGCTACCGCACCGCGGGCCTCTGTACACGAACAAGGCCATCACCTTGCGTCAGAAGATACCTGCACTTGTCTGTAAATAAAATCTTCCGCCAATGACGAAGTAGCCTGTTGACATGGGAACGGTAGAACTGAAGGCAAGCTGTAGCATATTGCTTTGTCAAGCGGGGTACTCGAACAGGACGTCTGGGTCGTAGCCTGTTCGTTACTGTCACAGCGGCTCCAGTGGCCCTTCTGAGATCGTCTTGCAGAGCTTTGGCTGTATCCGTACAACGCCGCAATGCACAGATAGCCAGATATCGGTCTTCTCCTGGGATTTTAATGCGTCAACATCCTAATCCAACTCGTCTTGTAAACTGACCTGCCTCCCTGCAACGTATCCATTATCTATGTATGACACATGCAGATGCGATGCCATCCACATCAACACGACCGGACGTCCATCTTTTATGGATCAGACAGACCGCCCTTGTAAATTGCACTGCATTAAGATGTTGCATCGCATGTGACTGGTTGAATAAAACGTCCAGAAATGACATCTGCCTCTTGTGTAGCTCACAGTAGGACACCGGTACTCATTTCCTTCTGAAGGGCACCTGACACCGTAATGCATAACACAATCAATAGATGGTGAATAATTTTAGTTACTGACAACAGTGAAACCCAAGACCTCAAAATATGCAACAACATCACAGTTACTGCCTACCAAAATATATTTAACAAAGCGGACGTTGATACACGTGTTCCCCCAGTTCTTTTGAACAATGTGTAGAAGCTGTAACTGTGGCTATAATTTTCTTAGACGTTTTCCTTTCTTATTTTGTAATATCAGTATTATTTCTCAGATTCCTTGTGCAGCCGTTACTTCTTACTCTGGTAATTCCGTAATACACTCCTGGAAATTGAAATAAGAACACCGTGAATTCATTGTCCCAGGAAGGGGAAACTTTATTGACACATTCCTGGGGTCAGATACATCACATGATCACACTGACAGAACCACAGGCACATAGACACAGGCAACAGAGCATGCACAATGTCGGCACTAGTACAGTGTATATCCACCTTTCGCAGCAATGCAGGCTGCTATTCTCCCATGGAGACGATCGTAGAGATGCTGGATGTAGTCCTGTGGAACGGCTTGCCATGCCATTTCCACCTGGCGCCTCAGTTGGACCAGCGTTCGTGCTGGACGTGCAGACTGCGTGAGACGACGCTTCATCCAGTCCCAAACGTGCTCAATGGGGGACAGATCCGGAGATCTTGCTGGCCAGGGTAGTTGACTTACACCTTCTAGAGCACGTTGGGTGGCACGGGATACATGCGGACGTGCATTGTCCTGTTGTAACAGCAAGTTCCCTTGCCGGTCTAGGAATGGTAGAACGATGGGTTCGATGACGGTTTGGATGTACCGTGCACTATTCAGTGTCCCCTCGACGATCACCAGTGGTGTACGGCCAGTGTAGGAGATCGCTCCCCACACCATGATGCCGGGTGTTGGCCCTGTGTGCCTCGGTCGTATGCAGTCCTGATTGTGGCGCTCACCTGCACGGCGCCAAACACGCATACGACCATCATTGGCACCAAGGCAGAAGCGACTCTCATCGCTGAAGACGACACGTCTCCATTCGTCCCTCCATTCACGCCTGTCGCGACACCACTGGAGGCGGGCTGCACGATGTTGGGGCGTGAGCGGAAGACGGCCTAACGGTGTGCGGGACCGTAGCCCAGCTTCATGTAGACGGTTGCGAATGGTCCTCGCCGATACCCCTGGAGCATCAGTGTCCCTAATTTGCTGGGAAGTGGCGGTGCGGTCCCCTACGGCACTGCGTAGGATCCTACGGTCTTGGCGTGCATCCGCGCGTCGCTGCGGTCCGGTCCCAGGTCGACGGGCACGTGCACCTTCCGCCGACCACTGGCGACAACATCGATGTACTGTGGAGACCTCACGCCCCACGTGTTGAGCAATTCGGCGGTACGTCCACCCGGCCTCCCGCATGCCCACTATACGCCCTCGCTCAAAGTCCGTCAACTGCACATACGGTTCACGTCCACGCTGTCGCGGCATGCTACCAGTGTTAAAGACTGCGATGGAGCTCCGTATACCACGGCAAACTGGCTGACACTGACGGCGGCGGTGCACAAATGCTGCGCAGCTAGCGCCATTCGACGGCCAACACCGCGGTTCCTGGTGTGTCCGCTGTGTCGTGCGTGTGATCATTGCTTGTACAGCCCTCTCGCAGTGTCCGGAGCAAGTATGGTGGGTCTTACACACCGGTGTCAATGTGTTCTTTTTGCCATTTCCAGGAGAGTATGTCCATCAACAGATGCCGTCTAGCGACAATACCAATAAAATAATGTTGTAAAAACATTAAATAGCGTTGAAAGTTGGAAATTTCAGTATAGAACCTATATCTTGTCAGCCTGATCTTGAAGGTGCTTCGTTAACTAGTCACTTCTTTCATTATGTTACCTGAGAAAATGTGTGAAATTGCGCTTTTCGTAAAGGTCTTGTACAGTTTTGTATAGCTGTGAGAGAGTATCGTGATATTTGTTCACAATTACTTTGTTAGCACCATCTGGAACGCACGTCAGTGTTCTTTGAGACCGAGCCTTTGTTCTGTGTCATTTTAAACTTCGTCGTTATCCATAAAAACGTTTTCAGAGGTTACAGTCATGTTGTGACGTTACTGTCACATATCGGTATGCGATATTAACTCAGTTCGCCAATTTTTTGCTGTTATTTCGCTGAATATACTGGAGCATTGTGCTTGTGAGGTAGTCTGACGTTTGCCGCGCCGATGTGGTGTGCCGCCATAACGCCCCTACAGCCTCTTTTGTTGGCAGAAGGCACTCGGTGAATCTCATTAGATCAAGAGAGCCTTCTTTTGGAAATGGGCATTTTCACGGAAATCGAGAAGCGACGGGCTCAGAGGCTTTTGAATTTCGGCCAAGCACCTGCGCCCACTGTGGTCAGAGAATGCTGCTGCTGCTCCACAGACCACAGAGAGTAATTGACCATGACATTTTTGCCTTTCTGCGTGCGCTTCAAAGAGCCAGACGCTTGGTACCATTCGACCAACAGAGGCAGTCAGTTGCGTTTGCTCTAAATATTTCGTTCAGCCAATGGTACTGCTTGATATAGACTTTTTCTTGGCGTAGAAAGCTGACCAATGGCGAAGACATTGAGTCCACTACCAACTCCATGTTTAAAGTGCGTCTCGCACACAAAAGAAGGGAACTGAGGTGACAAAAGTCATGAACTACTTGCTAATATCGTGTCGGATCTCCTTTTGCCAAGGCGTAATGCAGCAACTCGACGTGGCGTGGACTCAACAAGTCGTTGAAAGTCCCCACCAGAATAACTGAGCCATGCTGCCTCTTCAGGATGTTGTGCAAGAACTGACCTTTCGTTTACGTCGCATAAATTTTCGATGTGATTCATGACGGGCTATCCGGGTGGCCAAACAATTCGCTCGAATTTCCACAATATACCTCAGACCAGTCGCGAACAACTGCGCCAGTGGGCCAGTGACATGGCGCAATGTCGTCGATAAAAATTCCTTTGTTCTTTCGGGAACAAGAAGTTAATAAATGGCTGCAATGTAGCTAAAAGTAACCCAACACAACTATTTCCAGGCAGTGACCCAGTCCATTCCATGTCAACACAGCCCACTTCATTATGGAGCCATCACTGCTTGCATAATGCCTTGTTGACAAGTTGGGTTCATAAGTTCGTGGAGTCTGTGCCACACTCGAACCCTACCATCAGCTTCTTCCAACTGAAAACGGGATTCCTCTGACCAGGCAACAGTTTCTCAGTCGTATAGGGTTTAACTGGTGGCCATAGACTTCCAGCATAAAAACTCAACCTCCTTCTGCCAAAGGCCTTGTCAAAGAGGGCGGAGGAGGGCAGAGACGTTCAAGGGCACTCGCGTGTCCTTGGGGTGGGAAACTGCCACTAGAGGCGGAAGAATCAGCAATAATCAACAGCATGAGGATGTAGAAGGCAATGGAAAACACTGCATTAAAGACACATAACGTGTATCCACTGGAATGTCGTAATGATCTCTTCATTGATTCCGCAATAGTTCCCCTTTCTGATCTACGGGAGGGGATTGCCAAGAGGGAGGTGACCATGAGGAAAGGACTGAATAATCAACGAAAAAAAAAACATTCTACGAGTCGGGGCGTGGAATGTCAGATGCTTGAATATCGTAGGAAAGCTAGAAAATCTGAAAAGGGAAATGCAAAGACTTAGTCTGGATATAATAGGGGTCAGTATAGTGTAATGGAATAAGGAAAACGATTTCTTGTCAGATGAGTGTAGAGTAAAATCAACAGCAGCAGATAATGGTACAACGAGAGTAGGATTCGGTATGAATAGGAAGGTAGGGCAAAAAGTGTGTTACTGTGACCACTTCAGTGACAGGCCTGTTCTTATCGTAATCGACAGCAAACCAACACAGGCAACAAATTTCAGATGTACATGCCTACGCCGCAAGCAGAAGATGGAGAAATAGAGAAAGTATATGAGGATACTGAAAGGGTAATACAGTACATAAAGGGAGATGAAAATCTAATAGCCCTGGGGGACTAGAATGCAGTTGTAGGGGATGGAGTAGAAGAAAAGGTTACAGCAGAATAAACGCTTGTGACAAGGAATGAGAGAGGAGAAAGACTGAGTTCCGTAATAAATTTCGGCTAGTAATAGCCAATACTATGTCCGAGAATCAAAAGAGGAGGCAGTATACTTGGAAAAGTCCGAGTGATACGGGAAGATTTCTGTTGGATTACATCATGGTCAGACAAAGATTCCGAAATCAGATATTGGATTGTAAGGCATAGCCAGGAGCAAATACAAACTCACATAACAAAATGGTACTGATGATGAGTGGGTTAAGTTCAAGAGATTAGTAAAGATGAATCAATATGAAAGGAAGTGGGAAAGTACTAAGGGATGACGAGAGACGCTAGAAGTTCTCTAAGGCTGTACAAACATCAATAAGTAATAGCTCAGTAGGCAGTAAAGTTCAGTATATTTGGAGAGAAATGGTCATCTCTAAAAAGGGCAATCACAGAAGTTGGTAAGAAAAGAACTCGTACAAAGAAGATAGCGGCGAAGAAAGGATGGCTAGCACAAAAAAAGCTACAGTTGATCGATGAAAGAAGGAACTACAAAAATGATGAGGGAAATTCAGGAAAACAGAAATACAAGTCGCTGGGGAATGAAATAACAGGAAGTGCAGGAAAGCTATGTCGAAATGGCTGAATGAAAAACCTGAAGAAATCTAAGGAGAAATGATAGTCGGAAGGACTTAATCAGCATGTGGGAAAATCAAGGCAATCCTTGGTGACGTTAAAAGCAAGAGTGGCAGCATGAAGAGTGCAACGGGAATTCCACTGTTAAATGCAGAGGAGAGGGCGGATAGGTGGAAAATCTTCCCCTCAATGAGGGGGATAGAAGAAGAAACCGAAGTCGATTTATAAAAGATAAGGGATCTAGCATTAGACTCAAAATTTACGAGAACTATGGAGGATTTAAAATCAAATATGGTAGAAGTGGTAGACAACATTCCATCAGAATTTCTAAAATCATTAGGTATGCATTATCTATGAGTATGGCGACATACCATCTGACTTTCGGAAAAATATCTTCCACACAATTCCGAAGACAGCAAGATCTGACGAGTCCGAGAATTATCGCACATTCAGCTTAACAGCTCACGCATCCAAGTTCTAAGAAGGATAATACACATTGAGAATGTGCTAAATGACAATCAGATTGGCTTTAGAAGAGGTAAAGGCACCCGAGAGGCAATTCTGACTGTGCGGTTCATAATGGAAGGAAGACTAAAGAAAAATCAAGACATGTTCAGTGGATTTGCCGATCGCTACAAAACGCTCGACAACGTAAAATGATGCAAGATGATCGAAATCCAGAGAAAAATAGAGGTAAGGTGTAGGGAGAGATGGCTAATATACAATATGTACAAGAACCAAGAGGGAATAATAAGTGTGGGCAACGAAAACGAAGCGTTCGGATTAAAAAGTGTAAGACAGGGATGTAGTCTTTCGTCCCTACTGTTCAATCTGTGCATCGAAGAAGGTATGATGGAAATAAAGGAAAGGTTCAGGAGTGGAATTAAAATTCAAAGTGAAAGGATATCGATGATACGATACGCTGATGACATAGCTATCCTGAGTGAAAGTGAAGAAAAATAACATGATATGCTAAATGGAATGAACTGTCTAATGTGTGCAGAATATGGATTGAGATTGCATCGAAGAAAGGCGAAAGTAATGAGAAGTATCAGAAATGAAAACAGCGTAAATCATGTCAGGATTGATGGTCACAATGTACATGAAGATAAGGAAATATGTTACCTAGGCAGAAAAATAAGCAATGACGGACGGAGCAAGGAGGATATCAAAAGCAAACTAGCACTGGCAAAAATGGCATTCCTGGCCAAGAGAAGTCTACTAGTATCAAACATAGGCCTTAATCTGAGGAAGAAATTTCTGAGAATGTTCGCCTGGAACACAGCATTGTATGGTAGTGAAACGCGGACTATGAGAAAACCGGAAGAGAAGAAAATCGAAGCTTTTGAGATGTGGTGCAACATGCGAATGCTGAAAATTAGGATTGACTGACTAGATAAGGAATGAGGAGGTTCTGCTCAGAATCGGAGAGGAAAAGAATATGTGGAAAACACTGACAAGGAGAACGTACAGGATGACAGGACATCTGTTAAGACATGAGGGAATGACTTACACGGTACTAGAGGGAGCTGTAGAGGGCAAAAAATGTAGAGGAAGACAGAGATTGGAATACATCCAGCAAATAATTCAGTACGTATGTTGCCAGTTGTACTCTGAGATGAAGAGGTTGGCACAGGAGAGGAATTCGTAGAGGGCCGTATCAAACGAGTCAGCAAACCGATGACGCACACACACACACACACACACACACACACACACACACACACACACACGCACGCACACGCACATACACACACACAAAGAAAGAAAGAAAGGTTCAACTTGTATGATCATAAGCCCGGCGTTTCAGGTGATGCGCTCTTAGCAAAGGCAGTCACGTGGGCTGCTTGCTGGTACAGGCCATTAACACCACATTTCGTCGCACTTCTACGTTGATTTTTGCTGTTATTTCATGAAATGCTGCGCGTGTATTAGCACTGAAAACACTACGCAAGAGCAGTTGCCCTCGGTCGTAAAGTGAAAGGCGTTGGTTACTGCGTTGTCCTTGGTGCGAGGTAATGTCTGAAATTTTGTATTCTCGGTACATTCTTGGCACTGTGGATCTCGCAATATTGAATTTCCTAACGATTTTCGTAGTTGAATGTCCAAGGCGTGTAATTCCAACAACAATACCATGTTCAAAGTCTGTTAATTCTCGTCGTGCAGCCGTAATTACGTCGGACACCTTTTCACATTAATCGCCAGAGTAGAAATGACAGTTTTGCCAATGACTGTCCTATACCTAATATACGAGATACTACGACCAGATTCGTGAACGCGTTGCTTCCCGAACAATGGGAGCCGTGTGTGACCCGAATCGAATCCGCCTCGCGGACTAAGACAAGGCCTTGTGAGCTGGCCAGCCTGGATGTGGGTTTTAGACGGTGAATACCGGGCTGATAGCCACTTTCATCCTCAGATAGACGCATTTAGAAAACTTTCTCCCAGTTGCACGTGAGGTTTGCTTTGGACACAGACAAATGGAGTACAGAGATTCAAGGGGTGTTAATGATGACCATAAATGTTTAGTTTCTGTAATACAACTATCACAATCGTTATAACTATTAAAACTGTTTTAGGATACCTTTTACACCTATATCAGTTCCCCGCAAACCACGGTGAAGTGGATGGCAGAAACGAACATTTCGCTTCCTCCAACATATATCGTGCTAAAGGAAAATAAATGTAAAATTAGGGAGATTATAGTTCACATGATAACTTAGCGATGGTCCTCTCTTCAGTGCTCCATCCATGACTGGAATAGGAAAGGACGCTGGGACGACAGTTATTCAAAATAAGTACCCTTCATCCCGCTAGTGTGTTGCGATGTGTAGACGTAGTTGTAGAAAAGAGCGATAGACTGTAAGGTCATCGATACGGCAAAATCTGATCCGTAGTCAACACTAGGAAATCACATACCACAACGAGAAATATTGGCCAGAGAGACAGAACACAAAATGAAAATATAATTAGATTTGAAATTAATTTTGATCTCCCAGGGGCACATAAAATGGAAACGAAGATTTTCCCCTACTTAGGTATGGGTGTCTGCTACTTTCCTTGAGAAATTCGATTCTAAGGCAGAGCACACATATTTTTTGCGCTATTCTGATAGCGCTTTAAGGTCAATTACTTGGAGGAGTGGAAAAAATAATAAGCCTCTAAATTCTTGAAATATGTGTCATTGGGGAGAAAAAACAGAAATCTACAGCTCAACGGCTTTAAAAGCATGTGTTATCAACAAAGATCCCTCCGATGTTATTTTGCAGCTTCTCGAAGCTGTCGAATGTTAAGAAAACCTGACAGTGTAGTAAATAGAAAGAATGTTGCCTAAGATTCTGGCCCATTACTTCTCAGACCTGAGAATTTTGCAATTCTTCTACTGATCATATAGGAAAAGATTATGCCACACTGGAATTCGAACCTGCCTGCAACCGACCAGTTGCCTCAAAGAAATTGTGAGAAAATATCTTTTTTTGTACCGCTGATACGTTCTCACACCTACTTACGAGACGACTGTTTTATATAACATGATATGTATTTTTCGACGACGACTTGTGTTTCATACAGGACGGACGATTTTTAACGTTGTAACACTTGAAAATGACATAAGTACGAAATCTAGTTAGCGAAATAAATACAATATATATTGTCAAATGTCACAAATATCAATTCGAGCCGACCGGGGTGGCCACGCGGTTCTAGGCGCTACAGTCTGGAACCGCGCGACTGCTACGGTCGCAGGTTCGAATCCTGCCTCGGGCAAGGATGTGTGCGATGTCCTTAGGTTAGTTAGGCTTAAGTAGTTCTAGGTTCTAGGTGACTGATGACCTCAGAAGTTAAGTCCCATAGTGCTCAGAGCGATTTGAACCATTTTTCATCCTTTCGAAAAGAAGAGGAAATATTAAATTACGTTGTCTTTTGATGTTCTACAAAGGCAAATAATTAGAAAACAATATCACGAAAAAGCACTCGCCATTTGGTATCGACATAGAGCTCTTAACGTTTAAGGAAACGGACTAGAATCAGATACGTATTTCGATTCAGCGTAAGCGCTAAAGACACACGAGGTCATTCAGAAGGCGCAGTATCGTAATGAAACATATGCAATTAAGAAACTTTCCCAATATATTTAGGAAATGGTACGAACTTTTTGTAACAGGTGAGAATCTGTAACGTTCGAGTATTCTGAAATAGGTTGGTGCGTAATACGGCCATTTAAAATGAGTTCCTCACTGGTGCGAGCATTCGAAGCAGAATTTTCCAGAGGCATCAGTCCGCAAAATGAAACGACTAGGAGCGCAGAGCGTGATTACAACCTCCCATTTGAAAGGCTGATGGCCCAACTGGTACGAGGCCCTGTATGCAGCGTTACTGTTTATTTCTTGTTTCATTTGGTTCTCAATGCAGTCTGCGAATTAATTTAGGTCTTCATATCCGTGTTAGAGAATTTTCCTTAACGAATTGTATATGTTGTGTGTGTGTGTGTGTGTGTGTGTGTGTGTGTGTATGTGTGTGTGTGTGTGTGTGTGTGTATGTGTGTGTGTGCGCCGCGCGCGCGCACGCGCGCTCGTTTCCGAGCACGTTCCAAGTGCGAGCAAGCTATATAGGAAGCAGATTCGGAATCAACAAATTACACATCGTAGCATGTAAAACATTACTAGTATTACCCCTTGCAGCGTGGAAAATGTTAATAACGTCGCGTGTAGTGCTTGTTATTCGATTACAGTGCCAACAAACACGAAACTGTTATTAACTACGGACTCCTCCAGTGGCAATATAGAAGTTCACATGGCGCTCTCTCTCTCTCTCTCTCTCTTCCTCTTTTCTACTCGTGAATCTAGAGCGCATTTAATTTACACGATCCAATAATTTCATTGCAAGTCAAAAACGACACTGGAAGAAGTAATTTACACAATGTTGCGTACAAAAACTGAACTTTTTGGAGGGGTTAAATCAACAGCACCGAGCCACGCTCGGAATTTGTTGTATCAGTGGAATTATTACCGCACACTCCCAATGATCATCCTTTAGCTTCTCTTATGACGGGTAAGTTATCCGGACAAAATATTACTCGTTCTTTGGAGTGCTGCAGATGGTGCATAAGTGGCTTAAGCTCACGTGACACTCCACGACAGAAGAAGTTCATGTGGGATTCAAGTGGTTTGTATGGGACATTTTGGTATATGGAATTAGCGGAGCAGGGATGACGTGGAGACGTGAGAGATTGTTAGAAAGGAGTTATTGTGGTTCGACTTGCCCATAACCATACAGTTAATGAAGTTGCCTTATTTGCCCGTGTAAGGAAGTGGAATGTCCAATTTGTCTGTAAGGCAAGGTGTGCCAAGTAACATGACGTCAAAATATTGGTCGTAAAAATACGCTGACCGACATACACCAGAGACGGGTGTCTCGTCTTGCGAGAGACAGTCGATTTCAAACCTGAGAGGAACTACTGCTGTCTGTGAATACAAATCCATCTCGAACCGTTTCAGAACCAACACTGAGAAAGGAACAGCATGCAATTGACATTTGGGGTGGGGTATTTCGCACAAGGCACTGCGCACGGCAGTACACAAAGCTGCCCGTTTTAAATGGACCAGATGATAAAGAAATAGATGGTTCAGTGTAGTGCAGTCCGTCGAATCGCCATGTTGCCATGCCGCCTCTTAGGAAAGGATGTTAGGCATCGACTGCGCCAACGGCGTAGTGTGGTCCTGAATCGACAGTTTGCTGAAAGCTTAGTTCTTCCTTTTTTGTGGTGGTGGTGATGGTGGTGCGGGGGGGGGGGGGGGGGGGATGGTAGGGGGAGACGTGTTCCAAGCGTGACTTGTGACCAGTTATTCAGTTATTCATCTCTACCGTGGAAGGAGAATGTAAATGCGCTTATCCACAGACGATTCGTAGCAGCTTGTGGAGAGTGTGCACCGTCACGAAAAGTGCTCTTGCAACATGACAACAATCGTCCCGACACGAATCGGAAAAATATGAAAAGTGTGAGGTCATCCACATGAAAGCTAAAAGGAATTCAAACTTAGGTTAGACGATAAATCAGTCTAATCTAAAAACCTAAATTCAACTAAATACCTAGGTATTACAATAACGAACAACTTAAATAGCAAGGAACACATAGAAAATGTTGTGAGGAAGGCTAACCAAAGACAGCGTTTTGTTGGCAGGACACTTAGAAAATGTAACAGACCTACTAAGGAGACTGCCTACACTACGCTTGTCCGTCCTTTTTTAGAATACTGCTGCGCGGTGTGGGATTCTTACTAGATAGGACTGACGGAGTACATCGAAAAAGTTCAAAGAAAGGTAGCATGTTTTGTATTATAGCGAAATATGGGAGAGAGTGTCACAGAAATGATACAGGATTTGGGCTGGAAGTCGTTAAAGAAAAGGTGTTTTTCGTTGTGACGGAATTGTCTCACGAAATTCCTATCACCAACTTTCTCCTCCCTACGTAGGGAGGAACGTTCACCACGATAAAATAAGGGAAATCACAGCTCTTACGGAAAGATATAGGTGTTCATTCTTTCCGCTCGTTATACGAGATTGGAATAATAGAGAATTGTGAAGGTGTTTTGATGAACCCCCTGCCAGGCACTTGAATGTGATTTGCAGAATATCCATGTAGATGCAGATGTAGACGCCATAACTGAAATGTGGTACTGCCACAACCACCATATACCTCCTGACTTTAGCCCTTCTGCTTACCACCTATTCGGGGTTATGAAGAAACCTCTGCACGAGTACCATTTCACAGACATCCAGGAACGGTTGAGTAGCTGTCCTGCAATGAGTGTGACAGACTCCACAAAAGTTGTTCGACGAGGGCCTACAGAAGTGAAAAGGGGCAGGTCAGGAGAGAATGGTGGGCGTGGCAGTGTCAGGCACCTCTTTTAAGTGCTGGAAGCCGCGGTTTTACGACTCGTATGGGAACGAGTATTGTCTTGTTGCAAGAGCACGTTTGATGACGGTGCATACTCTCTGCACACTGCCGCTAATCGCCTGTGAATATTCTCAGTGTTAACACCCAGCTTCCTTCAACACCACGTGATACAGCGATGTCCTTAATGATCACACTCCTCACTGTTCGGTCACATGATGACAGGAGCTAGAAATACGACAGTACTGTGCAGAAATAACGCTTGTAGTGATAATCTCGCCACCTGCGGTTGGACCTAAGTATAACATACTTGCATCTGTAATGTTGAGACAAATGGCGCACCCTCAATCACGGAAAAAAGTGAAATGAAATATTGTATTGTATGTTAACCGGGGACCTAGAAACGACGGAGAGGCTCCGTCCCTGTCGCAGCCGCAGTGGTCCACAACCCCACGACGACTACCGCAGTCCACTTCACCTCTCCGCCCCCCCACAGCGAAACCAGGGTTCGACCCCCGGTGGACCCCCCAGGGAACGTCTCACACCAGACGAGTGTAAACCCTACGTTTGCGTGGTAGAATAATTGTGGTGTACGGTTACGTGGAGAATTTGTTTGCGCAGCAATCGCCGACATAGTGTAGCTGAGGCGGAATAAGGGGAACCAGCCCGCATTCGCAGAGGCAGATGGAAAATCGCCCAAAAACCATCCACAGATTGGCCGGATAACCGGACATCGACTCAAATCCGCCGGGCGTATTCGTGCCGGGGACCAGGCGCTCCTTCCCGCCCGGAAAGCCGTGCGTTAGGCCGCACGGCCAACCGGGGGGGATGAAATGAAATATAGTCTGGGACACCCTCGTATATCGCTTTTAGAAATTTACGGTTTAATCTCGTAGTCGACATGCTCAGATCTAAAGATGACTCAGTGACACTGAAACCGGTCAAAACGTTACAGACGTTAGTCGCTTTTTCTCTAGGATATAGGCAGATTATTTGCAATTTAGTTTATGCAATATGCAGCTGTAGTCAACCCAAAAAAGTGCTGCACAACACGTCTTTCAAGTAAACCGCACTGTCGATAGAAAGCATCGGTTTGTTTCCTGTTATTAGCAAAATGATCTTTGATGTGTAATATTACGTGCCTATTCCATAGAGCGTAAAAAATTGGTCTAGTGTGATATTCGTTTTATCGATATGTACAAACAGGTACAGTAAAGCAGGAAGAACAATCTATACTGCAGCAGCGCTTGAGCAGTGCTGCTCCATGGCAGTAACAGCGCGGGCAGGGCAGTGCTCTCGCTGCTAGAGTACTGGTTGTTCTTCGCGTTTTACTGTCCCGTTAATAAGTATCGACAAACGAATATCACACTAAATCAATCTGAGATCCTTCTATCGTATAGGTAATGTAAAATTTCGATTTGAAAATAATTTTCTTTGTATTTGGAAACAAAACCGATGATTTTCGTCGATACTGAGCACCACATGAAAGTGTGTTGGCTGCCTCCAGCTACACATTACAGAAACGACATTGAAGATGAAACTTTCCTGGCAGATTAAAACTGTGTGCCGGACCGAGACTCGAACTCTACCAACCGAGCTACCCAAGCACGACTCACGGCCCATCGTCACAGCTTTACTTCTGCCAGTTCGCAGAAGAGCTTCTGTAAAGTTGGGACTAACAGAAGTAAAGCTGTGACGATGGGCCGTGAGTCGTGCTTGGGTAGCTCAGTTGGCAGAGCACTTGCCCGCCAAGGGCAAAGGTCCCGAGTCCGAGTCTCGGTCCGGCACACAGTTTTAATCTGCCAGGAAAGTTTCGTATCAGCGCACACTCCGATGCAGAGTGAAAATCTCATTCTGGAGACATTGTAGATGTCTGCTGAAACAACAGAGAAAACGCGCTTGAGGTCGCTTAGGAGAGAGATCCGGTATATGTAATCTGCACGGACGATAAAATTCAGTCTACAGACAACGATTTCTCCAAAACAGACAGGCGCTATGTAATGAAATAGTAAAAACATATCCACGAGGTTATGACAGCTGCGAATTCTGGAGTTCTTCGGGAAAAGCACTTAATCTCACCGTTTAAGAGCACTGCAGATTAATACGAACGGAATGTGTGCCTTTTACGATGAAATACGACGGAGTGTCTTGTGGCGGGAAATATATAGTGCCGGAGTAAGTCATTGCTGTGTCGCTTGCGGTAGCAATTTGTCTGCTAGCGGCGAAACTGCGCAAAGCTGTGAATGGGCCGGCCAGAAGGGGCCCGGCGTCTGCCGGCTGCCGCCTCAGGAACAGCTGCGGCGCAACTTGGCCAGAGAGGCGGCAGCTGCCCACCCCTAGCACCGTCGCAACCCGCCACACGCCTCTGCCGCTGCTGCCGCCGCCGCCGCCGCCACCGCCGCCGATTATCGATTCGGAGCGAGTCGACGCGGTTCGGCGCTGGGCGACCGCGCGCTGCCACTCATTAGGGGACGGGAGCGAGCGGTCCGCTAAGCGAATTACGCGCTCCATTTGAAGTGCCGCGCCAGGTGACTGCGGCGTCCTCCGGCGTCCTCACCTTTAACGGCTCCCCCAACTGTAGAGTCTTTTACTTCACGTCCCTCTAGAATTTCTTCAGCTCGCCCATTACTCCACCTCACTTCCCATTTCTTCTCTTTGCGTCGCGCGCTCGGATAGGAGAGACTGTAAAGCTTTAATTGTACTAATCCCCTAATGCGCAGCCAACTTAAGGGTTCGACAGCTCGGAATGTAGACGTTGTTCAAAGGAAACAGACGCCTGCAGGCAGTAAAACGAGTGATTGCAGCTAAATGTCTGTCGACGTCCATCGCGAGCACATAATGCCATTTCGTCTCATGTTCTCTATTCTGCAGCGTCAGAAATTTTGCTTAATGGAAATCCTTCTGCAGCCTCTTTGCGTTATTTGCTATCCAATTTGCGGGATCATTATCGTTACATTTTGCTTTGCGAGTGATACCGAAAGACTAATTAAGCTCTTACTCATTCTTATACTTGGATTTAACTTGTTGATGACGTCTGTTAATAGCTATGACTTGCTCTGCATCTGATTAACGCTGTCACGTTATACGTGCGTAGCTTGCCGAAACTGGTTGTTTAGTAAAGTGGCAATACAGCTGTATGCAACCCAGGATTTTCCAAATCTTTCTAGTAGCTATTAATCATTGCCTCCTCAAAAAATGTGAACAATATTTGTGCCTATAAACCACCTAAAGCTATTGCATGTGCCTGCGATCATTATCACTAATCATTGTACTTATTCATCTCTATCGCTATTATATCTTTAATTTTCTGAATACACCTTAACGTGTTTCGGCCACAGCCATCATCAGAATCACATAAAAAAAGGAAAACTTGAGACCCTGTACCTAGTCAGTTACAATTACACTTTAACAGGATGACAATTATTGAACTACATGAAAAATTTAAGTTAGGTACAAACTACATCGTGTATACACTTTGTTCAACGTGTAAACGTCACTACAGACTTTCAGATTTAGGTTATGACACGTTCGATATGCCAGCTATCATTTTAGATGATGTGGCGCGGACAAATAGCGAAATTCTGCATGACCCGCTGAAGTGTCGGAACATCTATGCTGTCAATGACCTCCTGAATGGCTGTTTTCAGCACATCAATGGTTTTCGGGTTATTGCTGTACACTTTGTCTCTAATATAGCGCGAAGGAAAGGAGTCGCTTGTTTTCAGATCCGGAGAATATGGCGAACAGTCGAGGCCCATACCAGTGGCCTCTGGGTACCCCGAAGCGAGAAAGTGGTCCCAAAAGTGCTCCCAGAGGACGTTAAACATTCTCCTGCTTCGATGGAGTCGAGCTCAGTCTTGCATGAACCACATCTTGTCGAAATCAGGCTCACTTTGGGTAATGGGCATGGAATCATCTTCCAATGCATTCTCGTACCGTTCGGTAGTCACTGTGCCATCAAGAAATATCGCACCGATTATTGTGTGACTGGACGTTGTACACCATACCGTCACACGTTGGGGGTGAAGAGACTTCACAGTCGCGAAATGTGGGTACTCAGTCCCCCAAATGCGCCAATTTTGCTTATTGACGAACCCATCCAGATGAAAGTGGACTTCGTCGCTGAACTAAACCATGCATGCGCATACTAATTCCCATCGTGCCCCGCGGCCATACGTGCAGTTTGAACGTCCTAACGCAAACCGTTCGGAAGTTATGACTATTTTATTTTATATATTTCAATAATTGTTACCCTATACAATGTCTAGTCATGACTATTAATGGTACTAGTGTACGCATTATTGACAGGATGCAGTGTGTCGAGATTTTAAAATGTGATTCTGATGACAGCTGTGGCCTAAACGCGTTGAGGTGTACTTAAAAACCCGCTGCAGTGGCCGAGTGGTTCTAGGCGCTACAGTCTTGAGCCGCGCGACCGCTGCGGTCGAAGGTTCGAATCCTGCCTCGGGCGTGGATGTGTGTGCTGCCCTTAGGTTAGTTAGATTTGAGTAGTTCTAAGTTCTAGGGGACTGATGACCTCAGAAGTTAAGTCCCGTAGTGCTCAGAGCCATTTGAAACATTTTTTTTTGTATTTAAAAAATTAATAAGTAAGTAAATGTGAACAAATATACAATACCGATCAAGATCGACAGTTACGCCTAACAGTATTTGTCTCATGCTTTTGTCTTTTCGACTTTATTATCGGCAAATGATTACCGTGATGAAGCTCAACTTACACCGTAGTGATAGAGCAAAGTGAGATAGAGAAGATCCAACAGGGAGCAGCGCGCTTCGTTAGAGGATCATTTAGTAATCGCGAAAGTGTTACGGAGATGATAGATAAACTGCAGTGGAAGACTCTGCAGGAGAGGCGCTCAGTAGCTCGGTACGGGCTTTTGTTAAAGTTTCGAGAACATACCTTCACCGAAGAGTCATGCAGTATATTGGTCCCTCCTATATATATCTCGCGAAGAGACCATGAGCATAAAATCACAGAGATTAGAGGCCACACAGAGGCATACCGACAATCCTTCTTTCCACGAACAATACGAGACTGGAATAGAAGGGAGAACCGATAGAGGTACTCAAGGTACTCTCCGCCACACACCGTCAGGTGGCTTGCGGAGTATGGATGTAGATGTAGATGTAGAGATAGTCATGCTACAGAACCATTCTTCTTAACGGACACCATCTTAGTCGGTTTCTGACTTGAGCAGACATGAAACAAATCGAGTGAGAAGCAACCAGTATCGTAAGTTACGTGATTCAGTTTGTAAACCGAACGAGGTGATGCAGTGGTGCATTCGGGAGGATGACGGTTCAAACCCGCATCCGGCCATCCTGATTTAGGTGTTCCTTGATTTTCCTAAATCGCTTCAGGCAAATGGCGGGATAATTCCTTTGAAAGGACACTGCCGATTTCCTCCCCCATCCTTCCCTGAACCGATGGCCTCGCTGTTCGGTCCCCTCCCCCAAATCCACCATCCAATCAATTTGTAAGTTGCCACTACTTTCCATCTACAATCGCGTTTTATGTATGGCTACTCTAGCTGTACATACAGGTGACAAAAGTCATCAGGTAGCGATATGCATTCATACAGAGCAGCATATCGCCTGCACAAGATAGGGAAGTGTATTGTCGAAGCTGTCATTTGCGCTCAGGTGATTCATATGAAAAGGTTTCCAACGTGATTATGGCAGCGCGATGGGAATTAACAGCCTCTGCATGTGAAATGATAGCTGAAGCTAGGAACATGTGACATTCCATTCGAAAATTGTTAGGGAATTCAATATTCCATGATCCACAGTGTCAAGAGTGTGTCGATAAAACCAAATATTAATGCATTACCTCCAACTAGGTACAATGCAGTGGTCGATGACCTTCACTTAACGACCGAGAACAGCGGCGTTTGATTGGAGTTTTCAGTGTTAACAGACAAGCAAAGCTGAATGAAGAAACCGCAGAAATCAATGGACATATCCTTTAGGACAGTGTGCCGAAATATGACGTTAATAGGCTATGGCAGGAGACGACTGATGAGAGTGCCTTAGCTAGCAGCATGACATGGCCTGCAGCACATCGCCTGGGCTGGTGGCCATATTGGTTGGACTCTGTGTGATTGTAAAACCGTGGAC
Source organism: Schistocerca americana (assembly GCF_021461395.2). Lineage (NCBI taxonomy): Eukaryota > Metazoa > Arthropoda > Insecta > Orthoptera > Acrididae > Schistocerca > Schistocerca americana. The sequence continues at coordinate 443,840,445 of NC_060121.1, read as the reverse complement.
TGATCAAATGGTCCCGATATCAGTTGGTAAGAGCTGATGGTAGGGTTCCAATATAGTGCAGACCGTGGACCCAAGTTATCAAAAATGGCTCTGAGCACTATGGGACTTAACTCATCCATGTCCGAGGCAGGATTCGAACCTGCGACCCTAGCGGTCGCGCGGTTCCAGATTGAAGTGCCTAGAACCGCTCGGCCACATCGGCCGGCTCCCAAGTTATCAACGAGGCACTGAGCAAGCTGGTGGTGGTTATGTAATGTTGTGGGCTGTGTTTACATGTAAAGGGCTGGATCCTCTGGATATTCGGCTACCATGAGACCATTTTCAGCCATTCATGGACGTCATATTTACAAACAGCGATGGAATTTCTACGGATAACAATGCGCCATGTCACCGGGCTCCAACTGATCGCGATTGGTCTGAAGAGCATTCTGAACAGTTCGAGTGAATGGTTTGCCCATCTAGATCGCCTGACATTAATAACAGCATTGAGCCATGCTACGGCTTGCTTTGGTGCTGTCGTAGGTTTCTGTCCTCTGTTGGAGGCCCGACTGTATCATTTAGTTGACATGGTTGCGGTTGTTTGTATTCTTCTTGTGGTGACTGGCGCCACTTGGTTTTGCAAGCGTTGCCTGTCCGCTAGTGGCAGCAGCGGCGTTATCGATATGTAGTAACTGTAGCCCTATCTCTGGGCTGGTCGTTGTTCTTCCGGGTCGTGTGAGTGAGCAGTTCGGTTGGGGTCTCCGGAGGAGGCAAGAGGGCAGTGCTGGAACACGCTGGGACCGTTGGCGGCACGCATGCACTGCCGGATGGAAGGGCTGTGGCCGCGAGGGTGCATGACTTAGTCGTAAACCGGATCCAACAAGCTTTAAGTTGAGTGTATTTTAATCCTGGCAGTAAAACTTCCACCATTGTGAGATCTCGCGATTCTCCAGTGACTTGGGTTCGTGTTGCTGCTCACAGTGTCGCCGAGACGAAGAGCAGTGAGTGGAGTGCTTGGAGAAGGCGGATCGAATTAGCCTTCCTCGACCTCTTGTTACTAATTGCTGCATTCTATGTCTTACTGTTTGTTAAGTTCAACCAGCGGTATTTTTCCTGCCTGGTGGCCGCTACGTCCCAGTGAACTGCCCAGGAGGTTAGTGTATGTAACGGCAGTGTACGCTTTCTCGCCTTTCCGCTGCTGTCCGGTAAGGCGTGTAGTTTTGACGGTTTCGTTTATTTGTAGGTCGGTTGGTGTTTCTTTACTCTGGTAATCTTCCTTTCTCCTTTCTCACGCTCCAAACACAGCTTTCTGAAGACGTAATGCTGACCGCCAGTTCCTTGTTTGGCGTGGTGTTACATCGTTGCACTGGTTAGCGGACGTTAGATAGCTTCAGCAGATTATCATGAGCCATTCGTTAGACTGCCACTAGTCTGAGTTACCATCTTGTGAAGTGAATGCAATTCTTGGTTGCCTTTCTCATCGCTCGCGAAAGTGTTTAGGGCCTGACTTACTCAGAGGTCGATTCCTGGAGCACCATCTGTGTCTATTGTATTATCATTTTATTATTGTATTACCAAGTTGTCTCACCTGTTTGGTGATCAGTTGCTTGTCCTTTTGAATTAACCTTGTTATTATATTTGCTGTTGGATAGTATGTTTGTTAAATTTTTTTAATAATTACCTTTTTTGGCGTTAAAGGCCTTCAGCCGTAACTATCGCTACTTGTCTTTAACTTCTGGTGTGGCAGTTTTTGGCAGTTAACCTTCAAGACCTTGGTGATTTGTTTTCAATATTTTAATAATTGTAGTTTATAAGTTGCAACAAGATAAACAATTCTTAATTTATTGCCATTAAGGCCTTCAGCCGTGAAACAATTCTTAATTTATTGCCAGTAAGGCTTCAGCCGTGAGTGTAGTTACTTGTCTTAAAATTTTAATTTTTTTCAGTTGTATTTTTCCACCGAGCTTTAAGACCTTGGTCATTTGTCTTTTATATTTCAATAGCCGTAATTCTAAGTTGCAGCAAGTTTAATCAATTTTTAATTTATTGCCATTGAGGCTTTCAGCCGTGAAACAGTTCTTAAATTATTACCATTATTTTAATATGTTGTTGATTTTAAATAAATTGTGCGTGATTAAAAGAAAAGCCAACCAACAGTAACTGATTACGGCCCCGTCCACAATCGTAACCGAATCCTGCCTTCATTGACCACCAGTATATATATACAGGCGGTGGTCCATTGATAGTGACCGTGCCAAATATCTCACGAAATAAGCATCAAACGAAAAGACTACAAAGATACAAAGAATGAAACTCGTCTAGCTTGAAGGGGGAAACCAGATGGCGCTATGGTTGGCCCCCTAGATGGCGCTCCCATAGGTCAAACGGATATCAGCTGCGTTTTTTAAAATAGGAACCCCCATTTTTATTACATATTCGTGTAGTACGTAAAGAAATATGAATGTTTTAGTTGGACCACTTTTTTCGCTTTGTGATGTATGGCGCTGTGATAGTCACAAACGTGTAAGTACGGAGTATCACGTAACATCCCACCAGTGTGGACGGTGTCTGCTTCGTGATACATCACCCTTGTTAAATGGACCGTTTACCAATTGCAGAAAAAAACGATATCGTGTTGATGTATGGCTATTGTGATCAAAATGCCCGAAGGCGTGTGCTATGTATGCTGCTCGGTATGCTAGACGACATCATCCAAGTGTCCGGACCGTTCGCCTGATAGTTACGTTACTTAAGGAAACAGGAAGTGTTCCGCCACATGTGAAACGTCAACCACGACCTGCAGCAAATGATGATGCCTAAGTAGGTGTTTTAGCTGCTGTCGCGGATAATCCGCCCATCAGTAGCAGACAAACTGCGTGAGAATCGGGAATCTCAAAAACGTCGGTGTTGAGAATGCTACATCAACATCGATTGCACCCGTACCATATTTCTATGCACCAGGAATTGCATGGCGACGACTTTGAACGTCATGTACAGTTCTGCCACTGGGCACAAGAGAAATTACTGGACGATCACAGATTTTTTGAACGCGTTCTATTTAGCGACGAAGAGTCATTCACCAACAGTGGTATCGTAAACCAGCATAATATACACTACTGGGCAGCGGAAAAATCCACGATGGCTGCGACAAGTGGAACATCAGCGACCTTGGCGGGTTAATGTATGGTGCGGCATTATGGGAGGAAGGATAATTGGCCACCATTTTATCGATGGCAATCTAACTGGTGCAATATATGCTGTTTTCCGACGTAATGTTTTACAGATGTTACTACAAGATGTTTCACTGCATGAAGGAATAACGATGTACTTCCAACATGATGAATGTCCGGTACATAGCTCGCGTGCTGTTGAAGTGGTATTGAATAGCATATTTCATGACAGGTGGATTGGTCGTCGAAGCACCATACCATTGCCAGCACATTCATCGGATCTGACCTCCCCGGATTTCTTTCTGTGGGGAAAGTTGAAGGATATTTGCTATCGCGATCCACCGACTACGCCCGACAACATGGGTCAGCGTATTGTCAATGCATGTGCGAACATTACGGAAGGCGAACTACTCGTTGTTGAGAGGAATGTCGTTACACGTCTTGCCGAATGCATTGAGATTGATGGTCAGCATTTTGAGCATTTATTACATTAATGTGGTATTTACAGGTAATCATGCTGTAACAGCATGCGTTCTCAGAAATGATAAGTTCACAAAGGTACATGTATCTCTTTGGAACAACCGAAATAAAATGTTCAAACATACCTACGTTCTGTATTTTAATTATTAAACCTACCTGTTGCCAACTGTTCGTCTAAAATTGTGAGCCATATGTTAGTGACTTTCACAGCGCCATCTATCACAAAGCGAAAAATGTGGTCCAACTAAAACATTCATATTTCTTTACGTACTACACGAATATGTAATAAAAAATGGGGATTCCTATTTAAAAAAACGCAGTTGATAGGGTTTGACCTATGGCAGCACCATCTAGCGGGCCGACCGTAGCGCCATCTGGTTTTCCCCTTCAAGCTACACAAGTTTCGTTCTTTGTAATTTTTTCGTTTGACGCTTGTTTCGTGAGATATTTGGCCCGGTCACGATCAATGGACCACCCTGTATATGGGATGGAATCGAGAGGTCAGGCTCAATATTTCTGCAGGGGACTTTTAGCGCAAGTTGCTTACTAAACCCCCACATTAACTATACTCAAATTTATTTAGCTCTCCCACAGCGTCCGTATCGTGACTGAACCGGAGGCTGCGGCAATGGACGTTGTACGGTGACTGCGAGCTGCACCCGTAGCTGGCCAGCAAACAGCACATGGATGTCACTTGCTAATGACACCGTCTGCACACGCCGTCGGTGCGACCGGATGAAATCGGCAGTTCTTCCCAGCGACAACACAATGCCTTTAAATTTCGTAAGTTATGAATCACTGGAAACTCGTGTCATGAAGAGGAATGCTCACAAGCGTTCAAATTCCAGAGGAGGATGAAATCCTCTGAAGAAGAATCTCTAGCTCTCCTCGTAGTCTCAGAGTAAAATGACGTTCCCGACCCCATTACCCATAGTTAAACAGGTGGTAGACACGGCTCCTAATCAAATTGAAAGTAACAATTTTTGACCTTCCACCAGTGCAGCTTCCGTATGGAGATCAGACATCTCGTACAGAAAAGCACATGCGCACCCAAAGTTTTTCACAACACCACTAATACACACGGGCGCAAGTACATTTTACCTCCCCCACATGAATGTGAGCTAAAACAGATCATGTAGCGCTACGCGGTGTCGTATTTCCACCAGGCTGGGAACAATATTCTCTCGGGCGAGATTTCTGCTTTCTGCATTCTTCATCAAATCTTTTTCGAGATGGCCCCCGCTGGCGCTAGGCTGCCGCCCCACCGCAATTAGGACCCCGCGTGTTTATCTCGAGGTCTGAGTTGCATTGTGCTTTCTTCTAATTCGAACGCAAACGTCGGTCAGACTTACCGATGAGCCCCTCGTAGTGATAGCGTAGCGAAACTGTCGTTGACTGCCTCTGCCCACGGTGCTACCTTCCTGTCCTTGGGCCCGCCCTTGCAAGACAGCCCATACAGCAGAGACTTGCAAGAGCTCTCCATTTATTCCAGCCCAAGAGGACAGTACATCTGTCCATTTCCCAGTAAATTCTAAAACTTAAATGGAAAAAGACGTGAAAACCAAATTAACATTTGCTATGTGAATCTCTTAGACACTCATTGGTGGATACAATAAACAATTTGATATCAAAATTACTACGAAGACCTGTCATTCGAATTTAATTTCATATCAAAAGGGAGGAGAAGATCTCAAATGGACTATCGCCTCACACTATCTGTTTTAAATACAAGTTTATGGCCGGGTTTTTTAAATTGGGATGTTCAGCAAGTTAATAAATAGTTAATTATGGCTGAAAATAGACACAAGTAGGATTGTAGCATTTGTATATTAAAAGAAAGCTTTATAAAACGTTGAGTGGAATATACTCTTTTAAATAGGTAATCTACAACTTTTACAGAAACCAGTTTGTAGGGCGTGAAGGAGGAAACGTACTTGAATAGGGAGCGGGACGGATTGTAGCCTGTCCCCTATGTTATTAATTTTCTAAATTGAGAGAGCAATAAAGGAAACAAAAGAGAAATTTGGAAAGGGAATAAACGTTCAGAGGGAAGAAATGAAAACTTTTAAGTTTCGCTGATACCAATGTAGTTCTCTCAGAAATGGCGATGTCCTTCGACGAGCAGATGAGCGGAATGGATAGCGTCTTCAAAAGAGGTTATACTAAGATACCTATTAACAGAAGTAAAACAATGATGATGGAATGTAGGGGAAACAAATCAGAAAACGTAGATGAGTTTTGCTATTTGGACAGTAACACAACTGATTATGGCAGAAGTAGAGACGATATAAAATGCAGAGTGGCAATTGTAAGAAAAGTATTTCAAAAAATTTCTTAACATCAGGTGTAAATTTATGTTTTAGAGATTCTTCTCTGAATGTATTAGGAGTCTAGCCTTCCACAAAACTGAAAAGTGGACGAGAAACCGATAAGAGAAGAAAAGAATAGATGCTTTTGAAGTGTAGTGCTATGGAAGAATGGTGAAGATTAGATGCGAATAAAATAACTAAAGACGTGCTGAATCGAAATGGGAAAAAAAGAAACTTAGGGCATTTGGGCACTACTTGCCTAAAAGAAGGGCATCAAGGGTCTGTCAGTTTAGCATTGGAGAGAACTGTGGTGGGTAAAATTTTTAGACATTGATCAAAGTTTGATTGCAGTGTTCAGGTTCAAACTGTTATAGGTCACAGCACTGCAGAGCGGAAGAGCCTTACATGGGATCAACTTGCGTAGAAAGCAGCTTCAAATCAGCCGTCGAACTGGAGAGAATACAAACGTAAATGATCAGCTACAGTCGTGCAATTAAATCTCATATATTTTCTTCTCGGTCGAAGCATCATTTGAGGAACTAGTAAAATCGAAGAAATTGGGATTTTCAAAATCGTGCAGGAAATCAAAGTTCCAAATGTGTACATATAATATTTACTACGTTTTCCACATTGGAGCACACTGATCACATAAAATTCATAACAAGTTACATTTTAAGGCTTTATTATTTTCAATTCGAACTATTAGTTCCTTGTAAGAGCTGTTACTTTGCAATAATGTCCCTGGAAATTATGGCTTGAGAATAAAGAAAATGAAAACAAATGAGTTATTTAATAAAATATTTATTCTTGTAATTTACAGACTGTTACTGTAACTGTACTTTCGATTTAATTGATTTATTGTTTCGCAAAAAATACTTACATTTTAGTTTTCACGAATTATTAACTGACTAACCTCGTAATTACAATGGCCTACCAATTGTTCCTAGCTTTAATCTAATAACTGTGAAAATTCTTAATGAAGTGTTTGATTTTACTAAGGAGATTACTCCTTTCCTAACTGTCAATAACAGCAAAAAATGTAAGAGATCTTGCGGTAATTTCATCAGATAATGTTGTTCCATTTATGTAAGAAATATTTGTTAGTACTTTTTCTCAGTATTATTTAATTGCATTAAAATTTGCTTGAAGTACAGTGCACGTCGTGGGTCTTCTGGGCAATGTACAGTTCCACTGTCACAAATGTTGTCAAAAATTTTTGTTAAGGAACACCTTTGTTCCTGTCTTTTATCATGTGTGTGGATGCGAGTGACTTTTATTGATTTCGATACATCACATGCTGAAGCCATCTCGTACATTTTCGTTGTTGTGGTTCAGTGTGTTTTGGCTGTTGCTGCTTGCGATATTCTGGATGCAGTTTGCACTCAGTGCTACTTGTGTTATAGTCGTATGTGGGAGAATAAATTTTCTGACAACGGAAAAACACTCCACAGTGGTTTTTTTTTGTTCTATATCGGAGCCTTCAGTAAAACGGGGTCTGTCCTGTGCGTGAAAGGCGTAATACGTTAGGTCACCGGAATTTGATCATATCGTGGTAGTCAAGTTCAACAATGCACTTCCAACAAGGATTTTTTTTTTATTTTTTTTGGTGGGTTTTAAGGGCACTCAACTACTGAGGTCATTAGCGCCCAGTCACAGTTATTAGAGCACATGGAATCTAGTAAAACTCAAGGGGAGGGGGGGACACCAGAAAGGCTTGGCAAAGATGCAGATAAAATAAGTAAAATAAGTAAAATTGTTAGATGTCTTCGGACAAGCCAGTCAAAGTTATAAAACGCAGAACATGAGCAGCTGCTCGAGCGTCATCAGCTAAAATATCCGGTAAAGTAGATGGCAGGGACAGGACAACACGAGATTGACCAAAGCGGGGACACGACAATAAAACATGGCGCACTGTTAATGCCTGACAACAAGGGCACTGCGGGGCTGGGTCACCGGAGAGCAGGTAGCGGTGGCTAAGCCGGCAATGCCCAATCCGCAACCTGGTCAGAAGGACCTCCTCTCGCCGAGATGGTTGGGAGGAGGTTGTCCAAGCAGTTGGGAGCGGTTTTAATGCCCAGAGCTTGTTTCCTTGGAGGGATGACCAAGCATCCCACCATAACGACACAAGCCTCTTACAAACATCCCCACGAACGTCAGATGACGGGACACAATAGGAGGCTGGCCGAGGCAGGAGGACTGTAGCCTTGGCTGCAGCATCCGCAGCCTCATTCCCAGGCACTCCTACATGTCCGGGAACCCACAGAAATCTGACAGGAGAACCATTATCAGCGAAAGAATGGAGGGACTGCTGTATCCGTTGAACCAAGGGATGGACCGGATAGGGAGCTCCAAGGCTCTGAAGAGCACTGAGTGAGTCAGAACAGAGTACATACGATGAATGGCGCTGGCGGCGGGTATACTGAACGGCCTGATGGAGAGCAAAAAGCTCGGCCGTAAAGCTGGAACATTGGTCGAGGAGCCGGTATTTAAAGGTGGCGGCCCCGACGACAAAGGCACAGCCGACACCATCGTCAGTTTTGGAGCCATCGGTGTAAATACTGGTGTGACCGGCAAGTCGAGCACGAAGTTCGACAAACCATGAGCAATACACTGCAGCCGGAGTACCCTCCTTCGGGAGTGAGCTGAGGTCGAGATAAATATGAACCGGAGCCTGGAGCCAAGGTGGTGTAGGGCTCTCACCCTCTCTGAAGGTGGAAGGGAGGGCAAAATCCAATTGTCGAAGCAGGCGACGGAAGCGGACTCCGGGGGGCAGCAGGGCAGACACATACAACCCGTACTGACGGTCGAGAGAATCGGCGAAGAAGGACTGATAAGAGGGGTAGTCGGGCATAGACAACAGCCGGCAGGCATACCGACACAGCAGTACGTTGCGCCGGTAGGTCAATGGTAATTCGGCAGCTTCAGCATAAAGACTCTCGACAGGACTAGTGTAGAAGGCTGCAGTCGCAAGACGTAACCCCCAATGGTGGATGGAGTTGAGACGGCGTTAAGAGGGATGGCCGAGCAGACGAGTAGACGAAGCTCCCATAATCCAGCTTCGATCGGACTATGGACCGATACAAGCGAAGCAGGACAGTGCGATCCGCTCCCCAAGATGAACCACTAAAAACTCTGAGGACATTAAGGGAACGTGTACAACGGGCCACCAAATAAGAGACATGCGGAGACCAACACAGTTTCCTGTCCAACGTGAGCCCTAGAAACTTAGTTGTTTCCACGAATGGGAGAACAACGGGACCGAGATGTAAGGATGGCGGAAGGAACGCTTTATATCGCCAAAAGTTGATACAAACCGTCTTCTCTTCAGAGAACCAGAAGCCATTTGCCACGCTCCATGAGTATAGGCTGTCTAGACAACGCTGAAGGCAGCGCTCCAAGAGGCATGTTCTCTGGGCACTGCAGTAGATCGCGAAGTCACCGACAAAGAGAGAGCCTGAGACATTAGGTGGAATGCATTCCATAATTGGATTGATCGCGATGGCAAAAAGGGCTACGCTCAAGATGGAGCCCTGAGGCACTCCATTCTCCTGGAGGAAGACGTCGGACAATACGGAACCCATACATACCCTAAACTTTCGATCCGTTAAAAAGGAATCAATAAAAAGGGGTAGGCGACCGCGTAGGCCCCACCTGTGCATAGTGCAGAGGATACCTCCTCTCCAGCAGGTATCATAAGCCTTCTCTAAATCGAAGAACACGGCTACCGTTTGGCGCCTTCGCAAAATGTTGTTCATGATGAATGTCGAAACGGTCACAAGGTGATCAACAGCGGAGCGGCGGCGACGTAAGCCGCATTGGACATTAGTAAGTAGCCGTCGAGATTCAAGAATCCAAACTAACCGAGCATGAACCATGCGCTCCATCACCTTACAGACACAGCTTGTAAGAGAAATGGAGCGGTAACTAGAAGTAAGGTTTGGGTATAGGAACAACGACGGCGTCACGCCAACGCATGGGGTCCTGACCTTTGGTCCAGACGCAATTGTAGGTACGAAGAAGGAAGCTTTTGCCCGCCGGAGCATCTGAACGTGAATGGCATCTGGGCCCGAAGCAGAGGACCGGGACAGTGCAAGCGCACGTTCGAGTTCCCGCATAGTAAAGGGGGCATTATAGGTTTCCAGATTCAGCAAGTGGAAGGGAGGTCGCCGAGCCTCTTCTGCCTCTTTCCTGGGAAGGAAGGCAGGGTGGTAATGGGCGGAGCTTGAAACCTCTGCGAAAAACCGGCCGAAGGCTTTGGAGATAGCCACAGGATCAACGAGGACCTCATTACTGGAGGTCAGGCCAGGTACCGAGGAGTGGGCCTTAATTACCGACAGCCGGCGCAGGCCACCCCATACGACAGAAGAGGGAGTAAAACTGTTAAAGGAGCTGGTGAAAGAGGCCCAACAAGTTTTTTGCTGTGTTTGATGACTCTACGGCATTGCTCTCGGAGTCGTTTGTATCCAATACAATTCGCCAACGTAGGATGGCGGCGAAAGGTGCGTAAAGCACGTCGTCGAGCACGGATAGCGTCTCTACAAGCCTCGTTCCACCAGGGGACGGGAACGCGACGTGAAGAAGAGGTTACGACGAATGGAACGTTCGGCAGCATTGATGATAACAGCCATGAGGTATTCAACCTGACTGTCACAACTGAGAAAATCGTGGTCCGGAAAGGTCGCCAGGGAGGAGTAAAGTCCCCAGTCAGCTTTCAGTATGTTCCAGCTCGAAGGACGTGGGGATGGGGTGTGTTGCAGGAGACGAACGACACAGGGGTAGTGATCGCTCGAATAGGTGTCAGAAAGGACATACCACTCGAACCGATGGGCAAGAGTGGTAGAACAGATCGACAGGTCCAAGTGGGAGTAGGTATGAGTAGAGTCCGAGAGGAAAGTCGGGGCGCCAGTATTGAGACAGACGAAATTGAGATGGTTGAAGACATCCGCCAAGAGGGAGCCTCTCTGACAGGATGCAGGTGAGCCCCAAAGGGGATGATGGGCATTGAAGTCGCCAAACAATAAAAACGGCGGAGGAAGCTGAACAATCAGGTGCCTCATGTCAGCCTGACTAACTGCGGATGACGAAGGAGTGTAGATGGTACAAACTGAAAAAGTAAAGGCAGAAGGAGTAATACGGACAGCTATTGCTTGGAGTGGGGTGGTCAATGGGATGGGATGGTAATAGACATCGTCCCGAACGAGCAACATGACTCCACCATGAGCTGGGATACCATCCACAGGGGTGAGGTCATACCGCTCCGAGGTGTAGTGTGTAAAGGCAATACGGTCAGTCAGGCGCAACTTGGTTTCCTGGAGACCAAGGACGAGAGGACAGTGCAGGTGGAGGAGCAGTTGTAATTCCTCCCGATTAGATCGAATACCTCTTATGTTCCAATGTAACAAGGCCATCGCTAGTCAAAAAAGAGGGGGAACGAGACGAGGGAAGAGCTGGTCACCTCGACGGCCGCGGAGGGCCAGGTTTCGAGGGAACAACGCTACAACCGGCGGGAGGCGGATCCTGTTCCATCGAGTCGTCGCCAGGTGCGGCCGCTGTCCCTGGTTGTGTAGGAGGGGCAGCATCATTTGCCGACGAGAGGCCAGCTGAGCGCCTGGCAGCAGAGTGTCCCGGCGAAACTGAGGACGGCCGGGAGCAGCGACTCACGGATGGAGCGTCAGACGAAACGCGCCGGGGTGGAGAGGGGGATAGAGACTTCTTCTTGGAGGCCTTCTTGGAAGTCCGAGGAGGCACAGGGACGGTGGGCTGGACCTGAAGAAGGTCCTCATGCGCGGGGTCCGTTTTGGAACGCCGGACCTCGGAAGCTGGGGTCCAGAACGTTTCCCCGATTCACACCTGAGAAGAGGATCGCTTCTCAGGCGGTGGGGGGGGGGAGGAGGAGGAGGAAGGGTGGCCCCTGGGGCAGAGGGGGCGGGGGCCACGAGGGAGGATGATTTGGAAGGGAGGGATTTGGGAGGCGGAGGCAGAGACCCCGGATGGGGGGAGGAGGCGGAGGGGGGACATGATAGGGGTGAGGATACTGCGGAAGGAGTGGACACAACTGAGGCAAACGAAGTGGTCAATAGCACGGGATGCAGGCGGTCAGACTTCTTCCTGGCCTCAGAATAAGAGAGACGATCCAAAGTTTTGAGTTCTTGTATCTTCTTCTCCTTCTGATATTCGGGGCAGTCTGAGGATCTAGGCGAGTGGATGCCAGGACAATCAACACACCGAGGTGGTGGGGTGCATGTATGTTCCTCATGAAGAGGACGTCCACAATCGCCACAAAGGGGCACAGCCTCACACCGTGACGACATGTGCCCAAAGCGCAAACACCGAAAATAGCGCATAGGAGGCGGGACATAAGGTCGCACGTCACACCGGTTGCACATCACCTTTACCTTCTCCGGGAGAACATCCCCCTCGAAGGCGAGGATAAAGGCCCCGGTGTCGATGCGACGGTCTTTGGGGCCGCGCTGGACTCGCTGGACGAAATGCACGCCTCGGCGCTCCAGGTTGGCCCTGAGCTCCTCATCAGATTGCAGCAGGAGGTCCCGATAAAAAATAACCCCCTGCGTCCTATTTAGTGCCAGATGCGGGACAATGGACAATGGGATGTCCCCTAGGCTGTCGCACGCCTGGAGCGCCGCCGACTGTGTGGCGGAGGTGGTCTTTATAAGAACGGACCCCGAACACATCTTACTGAGAGCCTCGATTTCCCCGAAGATGTCCTCAATGTGCTGAACAATGAACATGGGCTTGGAGGTGGCGAACGTCTCCCCATCGGTAAACTCTTCCGGGCTAAGTTGCCGTGGTCGATCTGTAGAACTTCTTCTCCCTGACGTTTCGTTCTCAACTGCGGAGAACATCTTCCGAGGAAGATGTTCTCCGCAGTTGAGAACGAAACGTCAGGGAGAAGAAGTTCTACAGATCGACCACGGCAACTTAGCCCGGAAGAGTTTACTGATAAGGACGCCGGCCGTGAAAGCCTACATGGAATGAGTCTCCCCATCGGTTCGAGAACAGACCAAATAGCAGGGGAAGTACTTCGCCCCAAGCTGGCGGGCCTGTCCCTCCTCCCAGGGAGTGGCCAAGGGGAAAAGGGCAGGAGAACCAGAACCAGAGACAGTACCTTTCATTTTGGAAGACTCGGCCGCAGAATGACCTGATACGTGTTGACGTTTCACCTGGGAAACGTCCGCCCTGATACCACCCACTCCCACCAGGGGCTCCCCCACAGGCGCCACCCAGCCTCAGCAAGGGCCACCTGGCAGAATGACCGTTGCCGGGAGTCCTGATGCCCCAAGGAGACGGGCATCTACTCCTTGGCCGACGTGGGGAGGGTGCAGCTCAGGTATCGGCAGTACGATCCCTGTGTTGTCAGGGGGCTACAACCTAGAGGGTACATGACGACCCCACCACAACGAGCTGGCTACAATGCTGGATTTCTGGTGCCATGGAAAGTCCATCATGATCGTAGGTGCAGATGGGGACGCACTATGGGCGTAACTTGTACAACCCATCAGGCATTTAGGCCAAATTTGAGGAATAGTGGGTATGGTTACAACGCCGGTACAATGTTGAGTGCCAAGGTCTTAGTGCACTGAGGACCAGTGGTACACCACGTAAGGCGTCCTTCCCCAAAAGGCTTGTACTTCTGTAGAATTTTGAAAAATGGAGGTCAAACCCCAAGGGGGACCATCACATTGAAGGCCGAAACGGTTGAACTTTTAGTCGCCTCTTACGACAGGCAGGAATATCTCGGGCCTATTCTTACCCTGGACCCTCAGGGGGATTCCAACAAGGATGCGTGCTTTAGTGTATTCTGTGGGAACAGATTGACTAACCATTTACGAAATTTCAATGTCGTACAATATAGAAGTGGCCCCCTACAAAAACAGGTGACTCGGTGTCATACCTCGCACAAAATTTATGCAGTATTGTTTTCTCATTTAAATGCAAATAGTTTTACCGTTGACACACTTGCACGGGCTATTCGGATTGTACGTGACTTGAAGAAATAACATGTATTTATTCTTAGATTTTACCAGAAATCGAAGCAGTGAAGTTGTAGACAGTTAAATAATCGTGATAAATTTCTAGAATACTTATCTCACCGCAGACATAATTGGAATAGCTAACTACAAGTTTTTCATAACATATTTCAACATCAAATTCTGCATCTATAATCCAAAAAACCACTGTGAGATATATTGCACAGGGAACGTTGCATTGCAACAGGTATTAATATTTTTTTTTTTCCAAATCATGGCAGGGATTGTGCAGCAGCCAGCAGTATATCATGAACGAACAGTCAAGCTACGTCGCAGTGTTGTAAACATTAAATATTTACCAACTACGCGTTTCGCCTGATTCAAGCATCTTGAGATTGGTTGCTACTAAGTTGTGTTAGGCACATGGGATACCGAGCATACGGAATGTCCCAGCAAATAACTGCCCTCGTCAAATATACAGAATCACCGCGCCGTGTACTTGTGAGGCATGAGACGTAGTCCAGTGAATGCAAACCCGAATGAGTCTTACATAGGTCTGTCACCATGCAAACATGTCAGATGTGTAGTTAGTTATATCCGCGCTATGCACGTAATTAGTTTACGCGTAAATACCTCTGTGCGCACAAGTACGGGGTTGTAGTATATTTCTAATTTACTCATTTATTACTGCACCTTTAGTGTGATATGTACGCCTTCGAGGGACAATTGTTTGTCTTCATCGTCTGTTACCTTCGGTATCATGGGATTTTCCACTCCCAGGGGTCGAACTAACCTATGACCATTCGTGTTTCCCTTCTTTGTATAAGTTCAGTATCCCCTAGTAGTCCTGATTGGTATGAGTTTCACGTGATTGAGCAGTATTCTAGAATAGGAAACAGGAGTGTTTTAAAGCAATCTAGTATGTATACTTACTGGATTTTCGCAGAATATAAGTGAAACGAAATTTACCACCTACTTTTCTTGCAATTGAACCTATTTTATCCAATTCATATCCCTACTATATATTACACCCAGGAATCTATATGATTTGACTAATTTCAGTTATGAGTCACAGATATATTTTTCTTATTGTGAAGTGCAAAATTTTATGTTCTGAAAATTTAAAGCGAGTTGATAATCTTTGCATGACTTTGAAATCTTATCAAGATATGAATGAGAACTTATGTATCCTTTTTCAAACAGCAATTCTTTATAGATAACTGCTTCAACGCCAAAATTCTTGGGTCTATTTTAATATTGTCGTGCAGGATGCGAATGTTCTATATGAACAACAAGGGTCTCAAACCACTTCCCTGGTGCCCGCAGGAGATACGTCTGCCCTAGTAGGACATCTTCCATCCGGTCACAGATTTCTTTAGGTACGCAATGTGATGACACTTTCGTTCATTAGTGTTGGTGTACTACTGAGGCATGTGGTTTTCGTAGGTCCAGACGTACTGCATCCACTCTCTTGCCTTGATCGATGGGCCCTCTAGTGCCGGCCAGAGTCCCAACACATTTCAGTGTAGGTACTTGGATAATTTTGAATAGGTCGAGTAGGACCTGTTGGGGGGCCAGCGAGTTCGGCCGACTTTGCGCCACGTTGACACACTTCCAGCACTACCAACAGCGCTGTCCCGTTTTATCAGCAACTCTCCAAGTCAGATCTGTCACTAGACGACTCACTCTCTTTTTCTTCCTATTTTGTTACCACTCTTCCTACTGAACTGCCCCGCCACGGTTTCCTATGCCGTGTCACTGATAAGTGATGTTTATTTTAGAAAATCATGATACATCTTCCTTCATTTAATGTGTTCCTCAGTGTTAACCTTTGTTTCCACTCCATGACAATATCGCCAATGTGACTGTTGAATACCGTTGTAGATGACGACAACCTTGCTTTTGACAATTATTTTCCTACGCGGCGATGTCCTGATTATAAACTGAAGTGACATCAGGTGTTCCCCAGGGAAGCGTCCTGGAACCTCTGCTGTTCCTGATCTGTATAAATGACCTGGGTCACAATCTGAGCAGTTCTCTTAGGTTGTTCGCAGATGATGCTCTAATTTACCATCTAGTAAGGTCATTCGAAGACCAGTATCTGTTGCAAAGCGATTTAGAAAAGATTGCTGTATGGTGTGGCAGGTGGCAGTTGACGCTAAATAACGAAAAGTGTGAGATGATCCACATGAGTTCCAAAAGAAATCCGTGGGAATTCGATTACTCGATAAATAGTACAATTCTCAAGGCTGTCAATTCAACTAAGTACCTGGGTGTTAAAATTACGAACAACTTCAGTTGGAAAGACCACATAGATAATATTGTGGGAAAGGCGAGCCAAAGGTTGCGTTTCATTGGCAGGACACTTAGAAGACGCAACAAGTCTACTAAAGAGACAGCTTACACTACACTCGTTCGTCCTCCGTTAGAATATTGCTGCGCGGTGTGGGATCCTTGCCAGCTGTGATTGACGGAGGACATTGAAAGGGTGCAAAAAAGGCCAGCTTGTTTTGTATTATCACGTAATAGGGGAGAGAGTGTGGCAGATATGATACACGAGTTGGGATGGAAGTCATTAAAGCAAAGACGTTTTTCGTAGCGGCGAGATCTATTTACGAAATTTCAGTCACCAGCTTTCTCTTCCGAATGCCAAAATATTTTGTTGACCCAACCTACATAGGTAGGAATGAGCATCAAAATAAAATAAGAGAAATCAGAGCTCGAACAGAAAGGTTTAGGTGTTCGTTTTTCCCGCGCGCTGCTCGGGAGTGGAATGGTAGAGAGATAGTATGACTGTGGTTCGATGAACCCTCTGCCATGCACTTAAATGTGAATTGCAGAGTAATCATGTAGATGTAGATGTGGATGTAAACAGGACAGACTAAACAAGTGTCTTTGGATAGCGTCTCTAACTCGCTTTAGAACAAACGTTCTTCAAATTTAACAGATCAAAACTCATTTAAAAATCATATGCTATGCGTACTTCAACGTTAAGGTCTCTCCGTCTACGTGTAACTTTTTTCATTGTGGAAGCATTAAATGTACAATACCATCTTTGTCTGAAATTATTTAATCCATCAGTCGAGGTGTTCCATTCAGTGCTTTTAGAGTCATTCCAATACCCATAACGTAAGATTTGTACACTGCATTCGCCAGGTCAAATCTAAACAGTTTTCATTTTGCTACAATATCACTTTAAAATTCGTTAGCTCATGGTTGGGATAATACAATGATATGTTGGTAATTAATACTTTAGGACTGTCTAATCAGATATGAATGAAATAGTTTCTGTGCCATTGTTCTTTGCAAGGCATACTCAGTGGCCTGGAATATGTACATATTTTTGTTTATATTATTTGGTTTATATTTAGGACGTTGTATATACAGGTTGTATACAATTCTGGTGTTTATTGCTTTTCTATGATGTAGTCATAATTTAATGTTATACTTTAAATTATGAATACATCACATTTTGTGGATGTTGCTCTAAATGTGTTCTTGTTCAATTGTTACAGCTATTCTTCTTGTCATAATTGCTATCTGAAACTTCGTTTTCACACTCGACTGCATCAGGAACTGAACACACGTTTTGATGTTATATTTTGGATGTTGATGCCAACTGCCAGATCCCTATTGTATGTGTACCTGTGGTAAGTGTAAACTGTTTGTGTGTGTGTGTGTGTGTGTGTGTGTGTGTGTGTGTGTGTGTGTGTGTGGGTACGCGTGTATTTGTTTTAATAAGGCTATAGGTACAAATGGAATGATTTCTTTTTTGGCTTATCATTTCTATTATTAAGTATAGTTGAGTGTCTGTACTGATGTAGTCGTTTATCACATCTGGATGTGGCAGCTTTCCTAAATGAAAACCACATGCTATAAACGAAAATATGTACATATAGCAGGCCACTGAAGATGCTATGCGAAGAATAAACGTGAAACGCCGATGACACAAAAATTGTCTTTTATTCAATTTGATTAGATGGCTCCAAAGTAATGACTATCAGCATGCCATAATATTGTACATAACTTAGTTCGACACGACTACAAAAGTTAGAGATGTTAGGTTCACATCTTTTTTGTTTCAGTTTTGTTGCACTGGTTAACGGAAATCTGTGAGCCGATTGAGCCGATTTGTAGAAACCTGTTTGTTAGTGTCACGGGTACTGATAATGGTCGCAAGTATCTAGCCAGTGACAAACATCCCATTTCATTTTTTTTTAAGATCTAACTATCTATTTGCATGTTAATTTATTTCATAGTTGCACATCTTAGCGGAAGAAATGGATGAGCCTCGGGAAACGCGATCTGGAAAGCTGTTTACGGTTGGCAGGCATGTCCCTGGGCTTGTGGTGATTTCTAAAGGGAGGTCCACCTGAGGAGAGGACTGCAACTTGGCTGCTTACTGGTAGGTAGGAAGGTCCTTTGGATTGCGAATTTCGTCTGGCATGCTACGGGCGACCGTCTGTAAGGAAAACTGTTGTGCGTCTGGCCATTGCAAAACGAAACAGCTTAAGAGCTACTAACCCTGTTAAAAAGAACATCCTGGTGGTGCGAGTTTTTGTCGACAGGCCTTCAGAGAAAGCTGGAGGAAGCCGTCTCGGGCAAAAGAGAGTGTGATCACTGTTTTCACATGGGAAAGCCATGTGGCAGGTACTGTTAAAGTTTTCTCCTTTTTGGGGGGAAGGAAGGTAGGCCTCAGTACAGAAAACATCACGAACAAGACATTTCTCAGTCACGTCATGGGAAAACATTTGGTGGGGTAAAAAGTACCTGCTTGGTGGGATATTAGAGCCTTTCTTCGCAAAGAGTACATAACATTTGGGTTAACGTAGAACAATATTGTCAATTCAGTAGGTACATAATCAACCCCAGTTATTAATCAGTAATGGCTTCGTAAAAACCAACATGCAGTACTCACTCAAGACGCCCTTTCTTTTCTCATCGTGTGATCCACTGCATGACAAATTCTATTACGAGAGCGTGCTGAAAAGTAGTGCCGCCAAATTATTTACGTGAAAACTTTTAAATTTTTCGAAATAAAATAAACTTTATTAATATTCTATATCTTTGTTCTTCATGTCTACTTACATATTACTCAACGTAGTCACCCTGGCAACGAACACGTTTATTCCAACGAGAGAGGAGTGTGTTGATACCTTCACTGCAGAAGGGTTGACTTTTTTCACGGAGCCACAACATCACCTCTGCCTGCACCCTTCATCATTATGAAAGTGAAGTCCTCGAATGTGTTCTTTAGGTTTTGGAAACAATTTAAAATCGGATGCGGCCAAGTCAGAACGCTATGGAGGATGATAGACTACAGTAAACACGAGGCATCTGATTGTTGCAGGTGTGGTCGGGCCCAGTCCCGAATCCTCCCGCGGTCAGAAAAATGGTATCGAATCCTCCCAAACCCGCAAAGATCTCAGAAACGATGGGAACGTATCCTCCCGTTTGAAGCAGGTAGCAGTTATGAACGTTATGAATACTCCAAGCAAGCAAAGGAAAGCAAATGAAGTTACAGTAGGAGATGCAAACATTTTTCGCGTGTAATTTGAGTATGTTTATAAGTTTTATCTTTTATCTTATTGAGATAAAGTCCAGCCGACAGAGCGCCAGCGACTAAGTCCCGTTCAAGGTCACGCGTATAGCGTGCATAAGTGAATCAATATTTTTTGTTTAAGACATGGGAGGGGTAGGGGAATTACATAAGGAACGTGGCAGAGATAATTATATTGTTGTCTATAATACAACATACAATGTGTCAGTTTGGGAGGATTCGGTCCTGTTACCTGCTTACCTACCTGGTTTCGCGAGGATTCGGGGCTGCGCCCGTCTGGTCTGGCATTGTCACAGTGAAGGATAGGGTGCCACGTGTGTGTTTTCTGCAGTTAGAAACTGGATTGCAGCAAGTTGTTTCTCACTCACCGATACATTTACTTTACACTTCACCATGTTGCACGCTGCAGTACGGAGCCATCTAGCGACAGAGGGTTGCAGCTTACGTCAGCGAAGCGGAAAGTCGACGAGTAATATTCTTGACACGGATATTGAGAAGAGAATAAAAAATTCGGAGGCGTTACTTTCCAGTACGCCCTCGTTCGTATCTGATTTCATGGGGTCCAGCCGGTACTAATCAGAAAAACGACCGAAAGGTTCTTTAGCACGAGTTGGCATCTTTCAACCTGATAGGCTCATCATTCTTCGACGATTACACACGTTTCTCAAGTGCACGGGCATTTATTTGACAGAAAGTTTGCCTATTTTGAATAGGCGTACCGTGTTCCTTTCCTCTCCAAACAACTTAAGTATTTATAGCTGGAGACCCGGCACGTTTCTTCTCCATAAGTGTCTGGCTTGCCCAAAGTATTAATGCAACAGTGAGTTTTCTTTAATACATCCCCATCCATCGATTACAGATAGTAGATCCGTTATGAGGTCACAAAGTGATGCACTGCTAATCGAAAATTACGATATGTCTCCCTTTTCTTCGTGAACTATTTTAGCATCAGCCTTCAGGTGGGTTCGAGGCGGCTCGCAACGACTTTCTATACTGGGTCAACTTCTTTATCTCAGAGTAACGCTTGCACCCAACGTAATCAATTACGTGTTCTAAATATATCAGTCTGTCTCATCTCCTACAGTTGTTGCCCTTTACTGGTTCCTGTGGCAACTAGAAGGTTATTCTTTGACGTCGTTACGCACGTTCCTTCTTCAAGTATATCCATATCTTTTTTTCCTCGTCGATTTTTCGGATGAGCTTATTTACTATGTCCTGTGCAGAAAATTAAGCAGGCGTGCTATCTACTGAACACATTCCATAACATTCTGCTGGTTTGTAGGCCGCTTCACAAAATAAAATTGATAGTAAAATCTTCTGAGTCGTTGTGCAGCGTCATATTCCTCTTCGAACATCTCAGTGCTCGACATTTGGACCCTTCTACTGTGCTCTTCATAATTTCACTGGTCTATCTGTGTAATTGTTTTGAAGAGGCATATGACGCTGCCTAAGGGCTCTTTGTTTTCAATGACAACGGTCATGAGAGCCTACTGACATATATTTCGTAAAATGTTCCACTATTTCGACCACCGTAGAAAATGCCCCTTAGAAAGGTGTGTAATGTTACTGAGAAAGTGATTTTTAATAGCAGACGAAACGGTGGCACATATTACAATACGATATACTCAACAATTTGGTAGAATTTTATGGGAATCGAATCTGGTTCAAATGGCTCTAAGGACTATGGGACTTAACATCTGAGGTCATCAGTCCCCTAGACTTAGAACTACGTAGACCTAACTAACCTAGGGACATCACACACATCCAAGCCCGAGGCAGGATTCGAACCTACGACCGTAGTAGCAGCGCGCTTCCGGAAGGAAGCGTCTAAAATCGCTCGGTCACAGCGGCCGGCAATCGAATCTGGCCTCGAAGCCTAAGAACTTACATATTTGTGGCAAATAATCTGGTCCAAATCACAGGTAATATCTCTGGGGAAATGGGAATATATCGAGAAGTTGAGTATGTCCGGCACAGAATTAATATGGCGTCCATTTTCCACCCGTGAATGTTCAAGGAAGTCTCAGCACTCTCTTCTTGCAATTGTTTACGAGCCGTACACAGTTAATACATGCTGATGACAACGCCGCTGTACATCTTAGATTCTAGAGAGACTTCTACTGTTTTGAAAGTGGTGGGTGGACGGTTGGTCGTCGACTTTCTCGAGAACATGGGTCTTCCATCTTGCGTGCGATAGTACTTTAGTGCGGATGACGCTGCTGACACAACGAGCGCTGGCGTGAATTCCAAAAATAACTTAGTCCTCTGTCCGTCTGGCAGTAGGCCGCGATAGCGTGAGGCTGCCGCCAACCGAGCGCGATTGTGCACAGTGCCGGCGGCACGCCAACCCCTACTCGTCCACGTGGCCTCCTGAGAAAAGGAAAGCGTGGCAGGCGGTCATCAGCTACTTTGTTTGGGTTGTGAATAGCCACTGCAGTCGCTGTGTCTCAATTATTCTTCACTAATCTTTGATGTAAAAGATCTTCGGGTTTATACGTAGCGAGTGGTACAATTTATAGACCAAAGGAAATAATGACGTTAGGTACTATTGGCGGTTGGTTTACATCACTGAGGGAAATTGGAAATTTGGCCGGACTGGGTTTCGAACGCTTGTCTGCTGCTTACTAGGCATATGCACTGACCACAGTACCTTGCAGATACATTGGTCATCGCAAGTGCAGGGACTACCCTAGCACGCTTCAAATGGCTCTGAGCACTATGGGACTTAACATCTGAGGTCATCAGTCCCCTAGAACTTAGAACTACTTAAACCTAACTAACCTAAGGACATCACAAACATCCACGCCCGAGGCAGGATTCGAACCTGCGACCGTAACGGTCGCGGGGTTCCAGACTGAACCGCCTAGAGGCGCTCGGTCACAGCGGCCGGCCTAGCACGCTTCCCGTCAGCCCCAAATTCTCAGCTCACCCACACACTAGTAATCTAGTGCTTCAAAAATGGTTGAAATGGCTCTAAGCACTATGGGACTTAACAAATGAGGTCATCAGTCGCCTAGACTTAGAACTA
Organism: Schistocerca americana; assembly: GCF_021461395.2. Lineage (NCBI taxonomy): Eukaryota > Metazoa > Arthropoda > Insecta > Orthoptera > Acrididae > Schistocerca > Schistocerca americana. Next base: position 443,817,931 of record NC_060121.1, on the reverse strand, counting down.
CTAAAACCTAGCTAACCTAAGTACATCACACACATCCATGCCCGTGGCAGGATTCGAACCTGAGACCGTAGCAGCTGCGTGGTTCCGGACTGAAGCGCCTAGAACTGCTCGGCCACAGCGTGAAGTAGTGACCCTTGCCTATTATACTCGTTACTCGCGGCATTCAACCGACTCCCGTACGAGTAACAGCATCGTTTACATCCGCACTGAAGTGAGCAATTGGTGGTCGTCACCTTAGTTATATACGTGGTGTTCGTTCTCTCGGAATGTCTGTTACAGTGTTATATGTTCCACAGATCATTATAACAGTTTTTATCGACAGGATATTGAACGAGTCAGTTTACAAGATATATTTACATCATTAGCCTTAGCCCTAATGAACATATTTGTTTGTTCCGCTCATACAACTAAACATAAAACTAAGAATTAAATAGAAGCTCCTATATGGACTTAAACAGAAGAAATGATTATACGCTACATTTAAAACCTGATTAGCAGCCTCTCAGAATTTTCCGTTACTGGGAAAATAATCAAAAATACGAGGGTTTGCAGAAAAGTAATGCCTCATAATTTTTTATGCGAAAATTCTTAAAGCTTTTTAAACACAACAAACTTTAATACCACTCTACATCTTTGTTCCTCATACCTACAATTTGCAGACCTCTGTCACTAGAGGTCTCCGAATTGTAGAGTGCAAAAATGGTTCAAATGGCTCTAAGCACTATGGGACTTAACATCTGAGGTCATCAGTGCTCTAGAACTTAGAATTACTTAAACCTAACGAACCTAAGAACATCACATACATCCATGCCCGAGGCAGGATTAGAACCTGCAACCGTAGCGACCGCGCTGTTCCAGACTGAAGCGCCTAGAAACGCTCGGCCACATCAGCCGGCTGTAGCGTGCAACACGTCAGTGTGTAACTTAACTATGTCAGCGGAAGAGAAACAGCTGGCTGTAATCTTGTTTCGTACTCGAACAGTTAGCCCAAACGCGGAGCACTCTCTCCTTCAGCATGACAATGCTGGACCACACACGTCCGCTGTGACATCCGCCAACAATCCAACGCCTTGGGTTCACTGTCATCGATCATCCTCCATACAGTGCCGATTTGGCCCCATCTGATTTGCATCTCTTTACAGAACTTGAAGGACTACTTCGAGGACTTCACATCGACAGTGACGAAGCGGTGTAAGCAGAGGTCAAGTTGTGGCTCTGTCAACAAAATCAGACATTCTACAGTGACGGTATCAACAAAGTGGTCCCTCGTTGGCAGACATGTAGACATGCAGAATAAAATTGTTGAATATTAATGTTGTTGTTGTTGTGGTCTTCAGTCCAGCGAGACTGGCTTGATGCAACTCTACACCCAACTCTATCCTGTGCAAGCCTCTCCATCTCCGAGTAACTACTGGAACCTACATCCCTCTGAATCTTCTTAGTGTATTCATCTCTCGGCCTCCCTCTACAACTTTTAGTCTCCACACTTCCCTCCACTACTAAATTGGTGATCCCTTGACACCTCAGAACGTGTACTACCAACAGTCCATTCTTTTGGTCAAGTTGTGCCACAAATTTCTCTTCTCCCCAATTCTATCCAGCTCCTCTTCATTAGCTTGCGGACTGCCCATCCAATCTTAAGCATTTTTTGTAGCACCACATTTCAAAAGTTAACCATACAGTAAAGCTTCATGCCCTCGGAAAAAAGTTGCGGCTATAGTTTGCCCTTGTTTTCAGCCGTTCGCAGTACAAGCACTGCAAGGCTATTTTGGTTGATGTTTGAAGCTGCTCCTGCAGCTACTGAAAAGGCTGCTGCCCCTCTTCGAGAACCACTCGTTTGCCTGACCTCTCAACAGATACCCCTCCGTTATGGTTGCACGTACGGTACGGCTGATGTGTCGGTGAGGCACGCGAACCTCCCAACCTCCACACCTGCGGCAAGGGCCATTGTTCACGGGGGATTTTTTTTTTTTTTAAGCATTAAGAGTTTTCCTACAAAAATTCGGAGGCATTAATTTTCAGCATGCCGTCGTACTTTATTTTTTTTGATGCGATGAACTCCTTTCAGAGCATCCGATAGCTTTAATAATGAAAATAGAGGCCAGTTTATCAGGTAGTTTTGTAGATATTGGCACCAATACTCTTAAATATAATATGGATTAATTAAGACGAATTTCAATATAGAAAAACCAAAATGAATATTTCCTTGAACAGATACCCGTGAGATGAGTGCAGTGGACACCAAATATTATTCGTAAATCACGCTTACGTGCAATCAGTACTTCCCACGTGACGAGTTAATTCCGGAAAATTATTCCGTAAGACATTGTTGAGTGTAAATACAGAAAATATGTTAGGAGATGGGTTTGCTACTAAGACAAGCAATCACAGGGAGACCAAATGTAGCTGAACTTAACTGATTGAGTAGCTCAGTAATATTTTCGGGTTTTCATCGGTATGTTCACCAAAAAATGTACAGCATTCTCCCGCGTTTACTGACTCCTGTTCATGTGATTGTATAGTTATTTGATGTACAAATGTGAGTATACCATGAAGTTCCACAATTAGGCGAGAAACCATTTTCAGATAGTCAGTTGATAATCATTCATAAAAAATCATTAACTATTTCTTCTGTTGCTTTCTCTCTAATGGAATGTATTATAACATCAACATGATCCACAAATAGGACCACTTCTTGTTAATTAATGTTAAGTGGAAGATTATTCACATAGATGAAATAGCGGTGGTTTCGAACTTGAACTGTCTCTGACTTCGTGAGTGGTTTCCTGTCATTAAGAGTTCCTCCCTTTCCAACGTTGTTTGAACTATTCACCTTAAATTGTTGCATTCTGTTTGTTAAGTCATGCGGGATTGGAATGCGGGAAAGAGTTAAAAATTTGTTTTGGAGAAAATAGGGTTGGTAGTAGGAATAAGAAAGGAGAAAGAGTAATCGAGTTCTGCAATAAATTGTGATAGCGAGTACTCTATTCAGGACTGAAAAGAGGAGGAAGTACACTTGACCGGAAGATAAAGGAAGATTTCAGATTACATCATGGTCAGGCAGAGTTTCCGAAATCAGTTATTGGATTCTAATGAGTACCCAGGAGCAGAACACAATTTGATAACCATGAAGAGTAGGCTGAAGTTCAAGAGACTAGTGAGCAAGAATCAATGATCAAAGAAGTAGGATAAGAAACTACTAAGGAATGAAGAGGTACGCTTGAAGTTCTCTGAAGCTATAGACACTGTGATAAAGAATAGCTCAATAAGTGGTTCAGTTTAAGAGTGTACCGACAAGCGGTACAAAATATTGAATCGTGCGTCGACAAGTCGGACACAAAACGAAGTAAAACGAAAATTGTAAAACTTTAAATTTCTGAAAATATCACGCTGCGGCTCTGAAAATGCGGCTGTAATTAACTGTCAGAACGGTAATGTGTAATGAAACGAAATAATAAAAAAGCAAAAGACCCTATAACTGCATTAAATCTATGTAGCAATGTTATTGTTCTTTTACTCGCTGGTGCAAGAAACCAAAAAGACCAGCGTTATTACACACACTCTCTGTTCTAGCGTTGAAGAAAACGTACGCTACGGCGGTGATTTACATTGTAAGTTGTGAATTTTAAAGAATGTTTCGTAATTTATGCCAATTGCGTATTTTTCTTCCACGTACAGAGTGACCATCGTGCAGAAGTAAAAATGAGGTTTATTTTTCAAGGTTTTCAGTACGCTGAATAAACAACATGAACGGCCGTACAATCGACTATTCTTGTCAGACGTCTTTAGAAGGAATAATTTCATTATAATTCCATTGCGTTCCGTCATCAACGGACGCTTCGAAAGATTCGCAATCATAATTAGTAAAGAATTAATTTAATATATTTCATACTAAAGCAAAAACTAAGAACTTTCAGTTAAGTATATACATTGGCCGCTTCTCGGCAAAACAAAGATTATTTCGTTTAAAAAAGGAAATACTTTCCTTAATTCAAAGGTTTCTTTTAGTTAATTTGTCTACGTAAAGATATCGTGAAGCAATATTTTAATAGGATAACGTCTACGTATTTGTCTCTATGGACCCTTCACGTAGACTTCAATTTTGGAGCAGATTCTAAAAGCACCTCATGCAATCCTGTATTAACAAGGCGGTGAGTCGAGTGCTGTTAAATAATCAGAGTTCAAAGAACTATTTTACGAAAGTATAGATTCCGGTCCCCCATATTATCATCATTCTTTCTTGTGTACGCTCCGCCAAATAAGTGCTCTATTCACGCTCTCGCCGGGCGTAAATATCAATAAAGTTACGCGTTAAGATTTTATTACAGTCTTTTCGCCACATTCGCTGAGGAGACCGTAAGTTTACTTAAGACAGTGTCCGGACCTGGGCGGTGGCGGTACACGAAGAATGGACATATCTAAAAACAGCATTCAGAAAAGTACGAGAGGAAAACATAGGTCCCGGAAAGTGAACTGCAAAAATGAAATAAATAGGAAGCGCAAGAAAGCCAAGGCGAAATGATAGTATGAAAAATGTGATTAAATCTAAAAAGAAATGATTATCGGAATGGCTCACGTAGCATCTGAGAATTCCACTGTTAAATTCAGAGGAGGGAACGTATAGGTGGAAAGAGTATATGGAGCGCCTCTATGAAGGGGAGGACTTATTTGAAAGAAGAAGAAACAGGAGTGGACGCGGAAGATGTAGGGAATCCAGTAATAGAATGAAAATTTAGATGAGTTTTGGACTATTTACAATCAAATAAGATAGAAGGGAAATATAACGCTGCACCGAAACTTCTAAAAACATTGGGAGAAGTGGCAAAAAAACCATTATTCACGTTGGGGTGTAGAATGTATGAGACTGGCGATATACCATCAGACTTTCGGAAAAACGTTATCCACACAAGACTCCAAGTGCAGGAATTATCACACAATGAGCTTAACTGCTCATGCATCCCAGTTGCTGACAAGATTTGTATGCTGAAGAATGGAAAATAAACATAGGGATTTGTTACATAGCGATCAGTCTGGCTTTCGGAAAGGTAAAGGCACCCGAGAGGCAGTTCCTAAGTTGCGGTTGATAATGGAAGCAGGATTGAAGAAAACTAAACGCACGTTCATACGATTTCTTGACCTGAAGAAGGCGTTCGACTGTATAACATGCAGAAAATTATTGGAAATACTGAGAAAACTTGGGGTAAGCTATAGGGAAAGATGGGTAACATACAATATGTGCAAGAACCATGAAAACCGAGCGAGGTGGCGCAGCGGTTCGCACACTGGACTCGCATTCGGGAGGACGACGGTTCAATCCCGTCTCCGGCCATCCTGATTTAGGTTTTCCGTGATTTCCCTAAATCGCTTCTGGCAAATGCCGGGATGGTTCCTTTGAAAGGGCACGGCCGATTTCCTTCCCCATCCTTCCCTCACCCGAGCTTGCGCTCCGTCTCTAATGACCTCGTTGTCGACGGGACGTTAAACACTAATATTCTCCCCCAAGAACCATGAAAGAACAATAAGACTGGAAGAGCAAGAACGAAGTGCTCGGACTAAAAATGGTGTAGTTCTTCACCCTAATGTTTAATCTAATCGTCGAAGAAGCAATGACGGAAATGAAAGAAAGTTTCAAGAAAGGGATTAAAATTCAATGTGAAAGAATATCTATGTTAGGATTCGGTGATGACATTGCTATACTCAGTGAAAATAAAGAAGAATTCCAAGATTTGTTGAATGAAATGAACAGTGTAATGAGTACAGATTATGGATTGAGAGTAAATCGAAGAAAGATGAAAGTAGCGGAAATGAGAAAAACGAGAAACTTAACTTCAGAATTATTGATCACGAAGCAGATGAAATTAAAAAATTCTGTTACCCTGGCAGCAAGATAACCCATGACGGACGGAGCAGGGAGGACATAAAAATCAGACTACCGCTGGCGAAAAGGGCATTAATGAGAGAAGTTTACTAGTGTTAAACATACGTCTTAATGTGAGAAAGAAATTTCTGAGAACGTATGTTTGGAGCACAGCACCGTACGGCAATGAGACTTGGACAGGGGGAAACCGGAACAGGAGAGAATCGAAGTATTTCAGATGTGGTGAAACAGGAGAATATGGAAGATTAGATGACCGATGAGGTAAGGAGTGAGAAGATTCTCTGCAGAATCGACGAAGCTAGGAGTGTATGGAGAACACTGACAAGAAGGAGGGAGAGAATGGTAGGCCTTCTGTTAAGACATTAGGGAGTGACTTCCATGTTACTAGAGGGCGGTGTAGAGGATAAAAACCGTGGAGGAAGACTTAGACTGGGATACATTCAACAAATAATTGAGGAAGTAGATTTCAAGTGCTACTCTGACATGGAAGGATTAGCACAGGAGAGAAATTGGCGGCGGACAGCTTTAAGCCAGTCTAAATACTGATGACCCAAAAAAAAAGTGTGGTACAAACTAGTAGTCTGTTAAGTCATCAACTCCATACGACTTAAGTTTTTGAAAGGTAATAGTATGATTCAAGCAATTAAATGTATACAGAATTATTTCATTAGTTAAGGCTAGTAATATTTATCGAGTGAATGTATAAATAGCATTCTCATTCGAATACTGTGAAACTGCCAGGGAGATTAAAAGTCTGTGGAAAAGTGAAACATTAATTCTGGAAACAGTGCCCCAGACTGTGGCTAATCAGTTTCTCGGTAATATCCTTTCTATCAAGAATGCTAGTCTCATTATGCATTCAGAAGAGCTTGAGTGAGGTTTTCAATGTACGAGATTTAAATGCCTGTATTGCAAATCGCTTGCCAATAGGAAGCATCCGCCGGCCGGAGTTGCCGTGCGGTTCTAGGCGCTACAGTCTGGAACCGAGCGACCGCTGCGGTCGCAGGTTCGAATCCTGCTTCGGGCATGGATGTGTGTGATGTCCTTAGGTTAGTTAGGTTTAATTAGTTCTAAGTTCTAGGCGACTGATGACCTCAGAAGTTAAGTCGCATAGTGCTCAGAGCCATTTGAACCATTTTTTAGGAAGCATCCGAGTTCCATTTCCGTTACAGCTTACAGTTTAAATGCCGGCAAATTTCAAAACAGTGCCCATCCGGCAGCAAAATGAAATCTTTATTCTGGAAGTTATGTGAGCAGCCTAGAGGATTACCTCGGGAACTCCCTTAAGATGTTCGCTGTGTCTGCTGTTACATGCAGACAAGTCGCAACAGTACAGAATTGTAACAGTGATCAGTGCTTAGAAAGGAGTTCGTATTTGTGCACCAATACAATCAAATGGAATACAAATAGATATTACGTACTGCCCATAAAGAAGAGGACAGACCTGCTTTCGTGATTACACCACAGCCGAACAGTGACATAAGTTAAACATTGAGGAGTATGTGAGCGAAGCGATTTAAAGGGGGCTACTGAGCCTAACTAATTAACAGTGGGAAAGGAAGATGCCGGACTAAAATGTATAGGAGAAATCCTGTGGAACTGTGGTCCACACTCAAAGCCCTGGTTTGAGACCGTTAACTGGGTATTCCTCGTCAGTCTCAGGCACTTACCGCTTAGGATTGATAGAGGAAAGAAGGAAGAGTAGGGTGAGTCACCACTGATTAATTTAGTAAACGCCAGTCGCAGACGCTGCAAGAAAGTTGTCTCGCAGCAGGTTGTGATATAAAATTCCGAAAACGTATTTATAAGAGCCGACCGCTATATTGCTTCCTTCTAGATATATCTCGTGGACAGGCTAAGAAAGTATATGGTAAAATATACACTGAACGGCCAAAGAAATTGCTACAGATGCCTAACATCGTGTAGGGCCGCCAGGAGCTCGCAGAAGTGCCGAACACTACGGGGCATGGACTCGACTAATGTCTGAAGTAGTGCGGGAGCGAATTCACACCATGAACCCTGCAGGGTTATACGTATGTCCTAAGAGTACCAGGTTGTGGAGATCTCTTCTGAAGAGCACGTTGCAATGCATCCGAGATATGCTCAATAAGGTTCATGCGTGGGGAGTTTGGTGGCCAGCAGAGTGTACCTGGAGCCACTCTGTAGCAATTCTGGAGGTATGGGTGGTCGCATTGTCCTTCAGGAAATACTCAAGTCCTTCAGAGTGCACAATGGACATAAATGGATGCAGGTGATCAGACTGGATGCTTACGTACGTGTCACCCGTCAGAGTCGTATCTATACGTATGAGGGATCCCATATCACTCAAACTGCACACGACCCACACCGTTGCAGAGCCTCCGCCAGCTTGAATAGTCTCCTGCTGACGTACAGGGTCTATGGATTCATGGGGTTGTCTCCATACCCGTACAAGTCCATCTTCTCGATACCATTTGAAACGAGATTCGTCCAGCCAGGCAACATGTTTCCAGTCATCAACAGTCGAATGTAGGTATTGACGGGCCCAGGCGAGGCCCAAAGCTTTGTGTCGTGCTTTCATCAAGGGTACACGAGTGGGCCTTCGGCTCCGAAAGCCTACATCGATGACGTGTCGTTGAATGGTTCATACGCTGACACTTGTTGATGCCCCAGAATTGAAATCTGCAGCAATTTGCGTACGAGTAGCCCTTCGATCACGTTGAACGATTCTCTTCAGTCGTTGTTCATGCAGAGTCATTTTCCCGCCGCAGCGATTTCGGACATCTGATGTTTTACCGGATTCCGGATATTCACGATACACTCGTGTAATGGTCGCACGGTAAAATCCCCATTTCTTTGCTACCTCAGAGATGCTGTGCCCCATCGTTGGTGTGCCGACTATAGCACCATGTTCAAACTCACTTGAATCTTGATAACCTGCCATTCTAGCAGCAGTGACCGATCTAACAACGGCACCAGTCACTTGTTGTCTTATATGGGCGTTGCCGACCGCAGCGCCGTATTCTGCCTGTTTACATATCTCTGTATTTAAATACAGATGCCTATACCAGTTTCTTTGGCACTTCAGAGTATATAAGCTAACACGGAGGCTCCCACTATTTCTTCAAGCCTCGCCCATTCGCAACGACCATGATATGAGGGCTGTGGTAGTGTACATGGAATACTCTCGGTTTGGGGAGGATAGATGTAAATGTAGGTGCTGAAGGTTAGCACCTTGGTTGCTGTGTATCGATATACTACAAGGTTCTTATCATTTCTTGCTATCTTAACAACTGGAATCCACAAGTGTGTTTGTGGATACCGATATCTGTAGGAGAAACATTATGAGTATTGCGCTGTCATAATGTGCAAATAAATTTTGATTTTTGGCAAAAGCTTTTGGCCATGGTCGAAGTGAATGGAAATATATTAACAGAAGGGTCAGTGCTACATGTGCCACTATATCCGCGAATAATGAATTTTATATCGAAAGGAACTAAACGGGGGTAATATTGCAGTTACAGACAAAGATGTGGGTAAGAAATTGCTTAGCTACAGCTTGGGTGTTGTGGCTAGTATGAACCTTTCACTGTGAACGGACTTAATATCTAGCAACAAGTTTCATAAAAGAAGAGTGAAATGCACATTCTGGAAACAGCTCCGGGATTATGGCTAAACAATTACTGTGCTCTGTCATTTTTCTAAGATGATGCTTCATCAACGTATGTAAGATAACTTCAGGGAGTTCGAAAAATGAAACTCAGTGCTCGGTCGCCAAGAGTGTTATTTACACGAGACAAGAGTATGGGTACATTATATAGATCTACATAATAATTCTAATTGCACAATGAACGGAGATTGGATTTATCAGTAATATTAGGCGCTTTTCTGACGGAGGCAACATTACATGCGATGCGATACGCGACCCGCAATACTGCGCAGAATCAGCCTACATTAGTGGAGTGCGTGAATATGTAGCTGATACGACTTGAAGGTTCACACTGTGACGACAACGTCACAGAACCGCTACGAATTCCTGTCGTTACATACTTGCCTACTCGCTGTCCAACGTCTACAATGGAACAATAGAGACTACTGCAATAAAGCTTGTGCTACACGACCGTTATCCGAACAGCACTCATGTCTTATCGCTCCTGTGGGAACAGGAGCGATAAGACAAGCAGCAACACACATCATGCACCAATAGCCTCGCTTGTAGCACGTCTCTCTCAGCTTCGTTCTGGACTGTTTCCAAAAGTTTACTCCAGAGAGGACAGTAAAAACAGTTTCGATTCGTTACAAATAAAACGCACCAAACGCAAACTGGAGCATTTGTTGCTTCCCGCAATTGTATTGTATGACACATAGAGAGGGAAATTTAAAGTCATCTAATGTGCCTTAAGAATATTGTCTTGTTTAAACGCTACCTCTGTATATGTAGTTGTTTCTAAATCAGATTTATTTTTTACGTAAAAAATTACGAACCACTGTTTTGGGAGTCGCGAATATCCTCCGCTATGCAATTTTTTTTTCATTTGATTTTCAGGGAACTATTTGGAAAAAGAATTTATTTTTTTGCGTATTACAGATATTACAGCTTGATAATGATCTCTTTTTCTTTTCGCTATTGTCCATAGTTATTGTGATACCTAGGAATTAAGTAAAAGGCTGCGCACATTTTGCGAAGTCAGCAGTAAGAAATGCAGTCGCTGGCCAGTTTGCGTTTGGTGCGTTTTAGTTGTAACAAATCGAAACTGTTTTTAACTTTCCTTTCTGGAGTAAACTTTTGGAAACAGTCCACAACGAAGCTGAGAGAAATGTGCTACAAGCGAGGCTGTTGGTGCATGATGTGTGTTGCTGCTTGTCTTATCGCTCCTGTGGCAACTAGAGTGCCGTGCGGATAACGGTCGTGTAGCACAAGCTTTATTGCAATAGTCTCTGTTGTTCCATTGTAGACATTGGACAGCAAATGGGCAAGTATTTAAGAAAGAACTTTCGGGAAACAGTAGTGCAAACTGAGAAATTTCATTTTCACTACCAGTTTCGACAATTCAGTATGCCATCTTCAGGCCCTATACGCACCTCTCAACAATTGTCGATTCTGGCATACTGGGGCCATCTGTCTCTGGACGTCGTGGATTCCCAAGTGCTTTCTTCGAAGACTTGATTACAACTCACGTTGGTATACGGGTTACGAGAGACATCTCCTGCTGCTGGATCATGAAGATAGTACCTTAAAAGAGTGTATTTCGTACAGTTTTCACTGCGAAACGCTTGGGATTCCAGAGTTTCGAACGATTTAGATTCCGTAGTAATATTCTAATCATAAGCCGATAAGCCATAAATACAACTTTCCTACCCCTTGTTAAATCCGATTACGAGGAAGAAAACGAAACATCATACCGCTGTTTGTACAATATTTGGTTAAAATTAATAAGATAGACCATGTCAAGAGAAACAATTTATCTAATGGCTCAAATGCTCCGCTATAGTAGTCAAAACGTGCTGTGAGAGAGGAAACGGAACCGCTCATTTTAAAGGCATATCGCACCATTTTCTCTATTTCAGTCAGTTTGAATAGAAAACCTGTACATTGTTGCTTACAAAAATATATTACCGAAGTCCATCTGAATGTTAATTAGAATATCTTGTATAATTTAAAGTAAATTTCTCAGTAACTTTTCCAGTTTTTTTCTAAAAACATTTTCGTTTATATACGAGGGTCACTCCAAAAGAAATTCACACTATTTTTGTAAAAATACAGTTTTCATTCTGCATATGTGAAAGTTTTACAGTGTGTAGACACATCCTTCCCGCTTGTTTTCAAACTTAGTTCATCCTGTTCCCGTAATTGGCGCCGACACAGCACGTCTTCAAGATAGCTGGTACACTTGACGTTCGTCAGAAGCAACGTGCTGTCATAGAATTCCTGTGCTGTGAAAACGAGACAGTGGGAAACACCAACAAGAGGTTGAAAATGGCGTATGGAGATGCTGCTGTCGATAGCAGTACAGTTAGTCGGTGGGCAAGCAGGTTACGTGATGAAAGCGGTCACAGCAATATTGAGGACAGCTGAAGGCCTCGTACTCCACACACTACAGACAATATGCAGAGAGTTAACGAAATGGTGACTGCTGACAGACGCATCACAGTGAACGAATTGTCACGCTACGTTGGGATAGGGGAAGGAAGTGTCTGCAGAATACTGAAAGTGTTGGCGTTAAAAAAATTTTGTGCCATGTGGGTTCCCAGGATGTTGACAGTGGCTCACAAAGAAACAAGAAAAACGGTATGCAGCGAACGTTTGGAACAGTACGTGAATGGTGGAGATGAATTTCTTGGAAGAATTGTGACAGGTGTTGAAACATGGCTCCATCATTTTTCACCAGAGACGAAGAGGCAATCAATGGAGTGGCATCATGCAAATTCCCATGCTCATTCAAGTGCTTGTGGACATCACATCATGCCAAGTGGAACCACCATAAATTCTGATGCATATGTGACGACACTGAAGAAACTTCAAGCTCGACTGAGTCGTGTTGGACCACATCGGCAAAAGCTGGATGTTTTGCTGTTGCACGACAATGCACGGCCACATGTCAGTCAAAAAACCAAGCAAGCGCTCACAAAACTCGGATGGACAACACTTAAAAACCAACCTTACGGTCCTGACCTGGCTCCATGTGACTATCATCTCTTTGGGAAGCTGAAAGACTCTCTTCGTGGAACAAGGTTTGAAGATGATGACTCCCTTGTGCACGCTGCTAAATAGTGGCTCCAACAGGTTGGTCCAGAGTTTTACCATGAGGGTATACAGGCACTGGTTCCAAGATGGCCTAAGGCAATTGAGAGGGATGGAAATAATGTGGAGAAATGAAAATTTTGTTCCTAAAGGATGTATGTACACACTGTAAAACTTTCAAACATGTAGAATAAAAGATGGATTTTAAAAAAAGTGTGCATTTCTTTTGGAGTGACCCTCGTATGTTTATATATGTTTATATGCCTATATATTAAAAAAATTTGCAGCCTATGCTTGTCCAAAGGTTTATTAGAGCGTCGTCAAAACATTCCACCTGAATCGGTCACGATCTTTTCAATTTTTGCGCAATCAACTTTAAACAATGTTTCGTTTATGTGTTTTGAAATAAGGTAGCCTGCATCAGTTGGACTGTTTATTAGAGGATCGTGTAAAAATTTGAAGCAGTTCGGTAAAGAATTTTCCGAGATTCTTAGTAAAAACGTTAAGCAACGTCCTGCCTAGATATAGTAGCATAAATAATGGACAGTTTGCAGAAAGAAGAAATGTTGATTCTGCACCACTTGCTCACATGAGTGGTTATGCGCATAATTACTGCAGATACCTACGCGCAGGTTTGTAATCTGTGACGAAACTGCTGAAATGAGATTAACTTTGCTCTTGAATAAATCACGTCATTGTTCAATGGAGGTACTTCTGAGTTCAAGTACTGAGTCATTTCAAAATTACGTGCTGGCATTTGAATGGCCATTCTCGTTACAAACTGGATATTTGAGTACTCGCAGTCACGATGCGGCTAAGTTGCATTTTATCTTATGGTAGTGCGATCTGTGCACACCTCTGAATGTTTCTTAGCAGCGTTACTGATTATCCAATATATTAATAGTTATTATCGGGAACAGTTCAGAACATTCTTTTTGTCTACTAGAGACCAAGTAATTTATGCAGACATGTAGTTGCGGCTACCACAGCTATGAGTACTCATCTTGTGCACTAATAACCGCTTCATCTGTATTTAGTCCTTCGTTACTGGATCACTACCTGTTTCGTGGCACTAAAAGCCACATCTTCAGGTGAACATATGATTAAAAAACTCGAGCGGAAAACCTCGGAATCTTTTAATCAAACACTCGTTGTCTGTCAAAAGAGAAACATGGTATGGAATCTGTCAGTATTTAATCTATGACATATGTCTTTTAGCGGTGTATTGTTTTGAACGACAACGAATGTTTGGCAAAAAGATTCCGACGTTTTCCATTCTATTGTTTTAATCATGTGTTCACCTGAAGATGTGGCTTTCAGTGCCACAAATCCGGTAGTGATCCAGTGATTAAGGAGTAAATACAGATGAAGCGGTTATTATAACCCAAGACAAGTACTTTATGTTCATTAAAAATTACTCCCGTTTCACACATTCACACTTTGATCCACTGAGTCATTAAAAGAAGGTAAATGGTGTACTGTTGGAATAGCTGCTTCATATTGCGAAAATTAAGAAAATGGAAATATTATTAATAATGATGCTTAGTAGCTGGCCGTTGTGACCGTGCGGTTCTAGGCGCTTCAGTCTGGAACAGCGTGACCGCTACAGTCGCAGGTTCGAATCCTGCCTCGGGCATGGATGGTTCAAATGGTTCAAATGGCTCTGAGCACTATGGGACTTAACTTCTGAGGTCATCAGTCCCCTAGAACTTAGAACTACTTAAACCTAACCAACCTAAGGACATCACACACATACATGCCCGAGGCAGGATTCGAACCTGCGACCGTAGCGATCGCGCGGTTCCAGACTGTAGCGCCTAGAACCGCTCTGCCACCCAGGCCGACTCGGGCATGGATGTGTGTGATGTCCTTAGGTTAGTTAGGTTTAAGTAGTTATATGTTCTAGGGGACTGATGACCACAGATGTTAAGTCCCATAGTGCTCAGAGCCATTTGAACCATTTTTGATCCTTAGTAAGGCGACAAAACTGTCAGCTACCATGAAACAGTATTTGATTGTATTTGTAGATGGCGCTGACTACAGTCCATGATAGTACCAGTTTTCTGATTGTTAAATGTTATGTACGAATTTTTATCTCACTACAGAGCTGAAACAGGTGATACATTTTGTTCGTCATATTTCAGAAAGGTATCCAGTATCACCCTCACCATACAGTTATTTATCTGCAACTGAACAAAAAAGAAATGAAGCAGAATGAAGTGTTTCTAGTGGATCATGTAGAGAACAAACAAGAACGGTATCCACTAGGGTCGAAAAGTATTTGTCCTGCTGTGGCACAGAATCCTAACAAGTCTCCAAGACTCTTATACGGCGTATAGTACGATAGTTCAAGTCCGTCAGCTCAACATAATTTACGTAGACAGCATCTTCAAACGTGCACTCTTCCGCTTTTTGCACGGAATGCTACAAGAGGAATACAATGTTTGGAGCCATGATTCATCCGTACAGATTCGAATTCAGCCTGCGAAACTAAACACGCAACTTAGGCGGAACTTATAGAAGTGGAAGAGAATGAACGTAAAAGATGTGACAGAGCGCTCGAAGTGTTGCAACTTATTGGCTGTTCGTTCATCAGACAACTTCTATGCTGGGAATTGTCATAAATCAACCAACGCGGATCCCTTTTCTAACGTATGAGGGGTTGCAACATGTCTTTAAGAAACACGACTGTCATTAAATATATGATCTAAGAGTCACAACGTTCCTTTATGAATGTAACTCATCGTGTTTGTGTAAATCAGATGTGATAATGTCACTTCAATAAAAGTCAGAAACTTTTGACGCTTCTTCATAGACGATAATGGAAACCTTTTCAAATGATTGGTCTGCTTTGTACGAACGACGTTGATCACTACTAATTTCCTGTACCTTGATTCTAAATGTAATTTCACACCATGGTTAAAAAGAGATACTCATTCTGCATACTGTAGAAGTACTCCTCTCGAGGAATGAATTAGGAGGTAGGCCACTCCCCTGCAGCAGACTTGTTATCTCTGCTGATAAGACAGACACCGTCTCGTAACCCACTGACAGCTACTCTTACCCACTGTGCAATGATTTTGTCTGTACACATATCTTTTATGGTTGAAAAACTTTCATTAAAGCATATTTAAAATGACTCATTTTGATTGCTTCTTATTATTAAAAATACAAAATAATACAAGAACGGTGTGGCATCAAGAGCTCGAAAGCGTTTCAGTCAGATTCAAAATAGTTCCCAGCTTCACTGGAATTCTACGATAAACTTCTACTTGCGGATTTCTGCATATGAACGAAACCGTTGATTGGATTCGTATTTCTTCAGCTAATACAAAGGTCGCCCATGGGGTACTGTCCAGAAAATCAAATTCTTTAGTTAAATCGGGACAGGCACTCAATGTTTTGACGAAAACGCTATTAACGCGTAATTTTCTATCTTGATAGGACGGTATTTACGGAATATCTTATTTCTACTTATTTCGCGAGTAATTATTTTTCACATTTATTGAACTATCTCTGTTCACACCGATTTAAATCATTTATAAATATATCTCTTATATAAAAGTGTATTTTTCTGAAAATGTCCTTGTCATGTAAATTTGTATAATATACTAAATAAATGCAAATTAATTTCGCGTGCTGTTCTCGGTTAGGATTAAATGTAATCTGAATTTCAATCGACAAAAGGAGAACGCTGGTATGGCTGAGAGTTGAGTTGTGAACTGGAAGTATAAGTACGTGATTCGGTAGTTGCCAAGGCAGCTTGCAAGCCATATATACCGAGCGTTCGACGGTCGTTGCGCTGAATATCGGTTAGTTATTGCTTTTATTTATAGCGTTGATAAGGGACATCAGCAGTGCTCTGTAGATGAGTGAACTGAAGCTGGAGCAGTGTCGACTTGCACTATTCTCACCTGGTACGGTTTAATTCCGAGATTGTGTACTGTGGAAAGTGTTTACAGCTTTGTTACGTATATTATTTATTTCCGAATCGGAATTTTAAGAAATGCGTCGATTGTCATGGGGAGACGTGTGTGTAACTTGCTAAAATAACGACCGACGTTGATTTCCCGAGCCAATTATATTGTTCGAAATGTAACAAAAGAATTATGATCAGAAAAATAAAACACGTGGTTCGAGAGATGCAAACTGACGATAAGGCAGAGTATTAGATTAGTCTTTTACTGGATTAAAGAAACAGAATTATCTAACAAATACTGTAAGCGATTACTGTTGTTTTTATCTTGAGTTCTGTTATGTGAGAGTGACGAACTAAACATATTTCTGTGCTTGTATTTTCACAGTTTGCGGCTTGGGAGTTAAAAGATTCTTGCGAGAACCTCATAGTTTTTCTGAGAGGTGGAGCTACAGTATATCCTCGGTACAGCACAAAGGACTTGCTTCCGGCTGCATCACGAGAGCGGAATTGTTGATGATGAAGATCTGGATGGCAAATAAGGTAAGTTACTGTAGTCTTCTGTCGTTGTCAACAAAATGAAATATGGTGCAATGAGAGTCACACTTTCGATATAAATCGCTTGCAAATGATCTTGGAAATCATTCGTGGTTTTTCTGAGTTTCGGTAAAAGTCAAAAGTGAAGTAAGAGTACTTTAGACTTTGTCCGTAAAAGGAATGTTAAACAAAGTGTCTATCGATGCAGAAAGACGGTTAAATCGCTCTGGAGAGATACTGTCGCGTGTTGAAGTCTATCGTGCTGTCAGCGCAACATGACGAAGTTTAGAACTGTGTGACGAACTTCACGTCAGGCTACTGTTTACTTGGAGTACAAGAGAATGGCGTATATGCTAAATGAAGCAAGACTAGAGGACGGAGTAGAGAGAAGTAATTTCTTAGGAAAGATTCGAGGTCAACAAAAGAAAGCTGAAAACATTTTTATGTTAACGGCGTATAGCATAAGTGTTAAGCTCCGAGAAATTTCGTAGCTGGTGGTTACAGAATCAAGAAGTACAGTGGCAAGAGGTTTAGAGGGATATCAGATTTCAAAAATAAATACTAGCAGGGAAGGGAAATCGCATGATCTGACCTTGTACTGTGAATGAACTGTGTAAGTAAAAGGAAAAAATATTATGTGCACATTAGAGTTTTAGGACAAAAATAAATTTTTCATGAACAGTAAGAGCATAGCAAGAACTTCCAGTGAAGTGAATTTATAAATAAATGTGCTTATTTTTCAACAAAAATGCTTATTCACGCGTGTACTCTTGATTATAACAGCACTGTGTTTCCTGCATTAGCACCTCAAATACCACCCATTATCATTCTTTGGATTATTTAGAACTTTTCTTGCATCCGACGCCTCACAGGAGCAAGATTTCGGATGCAACAATGTTCAACGAAATTTGTTCGTAAAACGGTTGTAGTGGGCCGCCACTGAAAGCAGCTACCGATATTCAGTTACTGCGAGAAAAGAACACAGTCACATAGCTTCCAGTAGCACAGCCTGGCGTGACGTCAGCAAGGTAGGAAGTGAATAAAATAAATCACTAGTCAAAATAACGAAAACATTGCGGATAATGAACAAACTGTTGCAGCACGGTCACAAACACTGCTGTTATTTATTCTGTTGAAAGTCACGACTGAATTATTTGAAATTTAGAGTTGACTTCAGGGTGCAGTAAATGTTTTAAATGTAAACAGCTAGCTATTTCAAAGAGAAGTTTAATGGTGGAAAGCATTGTAAATTTACTTAGCCACAAAGTTCAGTTTGGCGCAGGGAGAATAAAATAATTTTCTCTCTGGCGAACCTTAGTTGAACCAATACAGAGATGTAGTTGAATTTGTGTTTTCCCGTAAGAGTCTTTAAAATTATTATTATAGGTCAAAGCTAACGTCACAGTTCATGCTAACGTATTCATATAGTGTTTAAACTTGACGATGAAGGTTGTGTCCTAGTAAATCATATTAGTTAAAAAATGAAGTTATTATCAGAATCTGTCACGCACAGTTAACTCTGGACACAGCAGATTTACTTCACAGTTTATGAATACAGTTGCTAATTACGTTACTATATGATTAAATTTTATTATAAGGTTAAAAGTGAAATTAGTCAAAATGCAGATTATTCAAAAATAACAGTTTGCTAAAGAGATGATAGCAGTGGTTTTGGCGGAGGGTAGAGATTCAGTAGTGACACTAGCAAAGATTTAGTGCAAGGTTGAGCAGTTATAGGAGATGAGCAGTTATAGGAGATGGAATTAATTAAGTAGGTTTTAGTGTCACGAAAGAATAAATTGTCTTTTTGCGATGTTCTTGTTATGTCTGGCACGAATTGCATCTTTTGAGAAGTGTTATTCATTCTTTACACAAGCTTCTCTTTCGCCTGACGTGAACTAATCATGTTTCATATTTAATCTGACTTTTTCTATTTGCTGACTTACTGCGAAATGGACTGATCCCGTGTAGGTATTTGATACTAAATATATGTTCTTCACAAACTTTGGCTCTCGCCAACCTGTATCAATTTCATTGCAAGAATAAAACAGTGAGAAAGGAACAAATATATCCATTCATTTAATAACATCGTAATTTGCGCTGATTTGATCTATAACTTCCAAATTATGATTTAATTCTGTTGAAATCGCTACTCTTTCCATAAATCCGACCGCCTTAAATCGATGTATTACTAATCACCTGCTACAGATAAAAAATGCTTTGTTCGTCGAAACGTAAATTCCGTGTAATGAAAGATGGTCCGTCGTTTTCCATGTAGATATCTGTACTTATATTTACCTTACCAGATTTCTATGTGCTTCAAGTTTTCGTAATTCATTTGTCTTTTGGAAAGTGCCTCCAGGAATACCAATATGTATTGTATAAGGGCCAATAAAGAAGTTTCCATTTGGGGGCCGTACGGTCAAGAATCAGTGTGCCAGTCATGGAGAAACTTCCGTGAGCTCTGAGGCAATTATCCCGCCGACGCACCAGGTTTGCACCCTTTAGATAAGATACCATGTCTTGCTGCACAAATGTGTTTGTAACTGCCTGCTTTACGTCCTCGTCCAACAGGAATCGTCGACCTTTCGAGGCCTTTTTTAAGGGGCCGAAGACGTGATAATCTACATCTACATCTACATCCATACTCCGCAAGCCACCTGACGGTGTGTGGCGGGGGATACCTTGAGTACCTCTATCGGTTCTCCCTTCTATTCCAGTCTCGTATATTCGTGGAAAGAAGGATTGTCGGTATGCCTCTGTGTGGGCTCTAATCTCTCTGATTTTATCCTCATGGTCTCTTCGCGAGATATACGTAGGAGGGAGCAATATAATGCTTGACTCTTCGGTGAAGGTATGTTCTCGAAACTTTGACAAAAGCCCGTGCCGAGCTACTGAGCGTCTCTCCTGCAGAGTCTTCCACTGGAGTTTATCTATCATCTCCGTAACGCTTTCGCGATTACTAAATGATCCTGTTACGAAGCGCGCTGCTCTCCGTTGAATCTTCTCTATATCTTCTATCAACCCTATCTGGTACGGATCCCACACTGCTGAGCAGTATTCAAGCAGTGGGCGAACAAGCGTACTGTAACCTACTTCCTTTGTTTTCGGATTGCATTTCCTTAGGATTCTTCCAATGAATCTCAGTCTGGCATCTGCTTTACCGACGATCAACATTATATGATCATTCCATTTTAAATCACTCCTAATGCGTACTCCCAGATAATTTATGCTATTAACTGCTTCCAGTTGCTGACCTGCTATTTTGTAGCTAAATGATAAAGGATCTATCTTTCTGTGTATTCGCAGCACATTACACTTGTCTACATTGAGATTCAATTGCCATTCCCTGCATCATGCGTCAATTCGCTGCAGATCCTCCTGCATTTCAGTACAATTTTCCATTGTTACAACCTCTCGATACACCACAGCATCATCCGCAAAAAGCCTCAGTGAACTTCCGATGTCATCCACAAGGTCATTTATGTATATTGTGAATAGCAACGGTCCTACGACACTCCCCTGCGGCACACCTGAAATCACTCTTACTTCGGAAGACTTCTCTCCATTGAGAATGACATGCTGCGTCCTGTTATCTAGGAACTCCTCAATCCAATCACACAATTGGTCTGATAGTCCATATGCTCTTTGTTCATTAAACGACTGTGGGGAACTGTATCGAACGCCTTGCGGAAGTCAAGAAGCACGGCATCTACCTATGAACCCGTGTCTATGGTCCTCTGAGTCTCGTGGACGAATAGGGCGAGCTGGGTTTCACATGACCGTCTTTTTCGAAACCCATGCTGATTCCTACAGAGTAGATTTCTAGTCTCCAGAAAAGTCATTATACTCGAACGCAATACGTGTTCCAAAATTCCACAACTGATCGACGTTAGAGATATAGGTCTATAGTTCTGCACATCTGCTCGACGTCCCTTCTTGAAAACGGGGATGACCTGTGCCCTTTTCCAATCCTTTGGAACGCTACGCTCTTCTAGAGACCTACGGTACACCGCTGCAAGTAGGGGGGCAAGTTCCTTTGCGTGGGGAGCATCCAGAACTATGCACCTGGTGCTCGAGTGTTTCCCGCTTGAGTTGGGGTATTTCTGCTTGACGACACTTGCGATATGGTGACGTTCGTTATCATGAAGCATCAGCGCCGCTTGTCACACTTTCCCCGTGCGTTTCGCCGTAATTACTCCCCGTAATTTCTCCAGCGTTGCGTAGTACTGTTTCCCAGTGATGGAGTCACCAGTTTCCTTGAAATAAATAGGCAGTAGTTTCCGGTAATCAAGGAACAGGACGAGCTTCATCTTTCCAGCAGTTTACAGCACCATTCCACAGTGGTAGTTTTCGATAGATTTACTGTCTCATACACATTCTTCATTCTCCGACGGATGTTTACCAGTGTTTGTACTCCGGTAACCAAGAAAATAATAGCACCACGTTGGATGCATTTGGTAATAACGTCAAGATAAGTTCACGTTTCCGCATTTACCGCTCGCATGTCGGAAAGACACGAATACCACACTAGACCCTTGCCTGGATGTCGGTGCTTCTATATGCGCTTTGAAGTCGCACAACGTTGTATATACGCTGCTGTAACGCCCTAAGACAGAAACTTTTTTGTTGACCCTTATAAGTCGGAGTAAACTCACAATCGCTGTGTCATATTAAGTTTTGCATGTGATGGCTTCCATCAACAACCAATACTACAAAGGTTGTTACGAAACTGATGATGATGATGTTTGGTTTGTGGGGCCCTCAACTGCGCGCTCATCAGCGTCCGTAAGAAGTCCCAATTTTTACGCAGTCCAATTATTTTACCCAATACAATCTAGCCACTTTCACGAATGCTGATGACTATGATGATGATAATGATGATGATGGTGATGATGAAATGATGAGGACAACACAAACACCCAGTCCCCAGGCAGAGAAAATCCCCAACCTGACCGGGAATCGAACCCTGGACCCCGTGATCCAGAGGTAGCAACGCTCGCGACTATGCCATGAGCTGCGGACTGTTACGAAACTGCTGCATATCTTAGTTTTGACATTACTTTTAGAAAAGCTTTTTGAAACAACTGACGGTTGAAATGGCTCTGAGCACTATGGGACTTAACTTCTGAGGTTATCAGTCCCCTAGAACTTAGAACTACTTAAACCTAACTAACCCAAGGACATCACAAACATCCATGCCCGAGGCAGGAGTCGAACCTGTGACCGTAGCGGTCGCGCGGTTCCAGACTGTAGCGCCTAGAACCGCTCGGTCACTCAGGCATGAGAAACAACTGATGTATTTCAGTCGAAGCATAAGGTCAAATTATCTCGATTCTGATAACTAGTTTCACTTAAAAAATGATGTTTTAATTTCTGTTATTTACTTAAAACATCAAAAAACGCGATGCATAGATATGTCTTGAATGATCTGTCGAAAGACCAATATTAGCTTCGTAACCATCTGGTCAAACAGAATAGCTTATTATACACCACGATAACATTCTGATTAATTTTGGTGTTGACATTTACCTAGTAATTTCTGTATTTGTATATTTTTAGCCGTTCTGCCACCTTTCAACACGATCCAATCAAAACATATACACACATAAACAAAAGTTTTGCGTCAACCCTCTATTTCGGAACTGATGGCACATAAAACAAAAACTGGCTCTCTGCCACGATTATACATTCATTTTCATTTTTCCAGATAAAAAAAAAATTGACGACAAAATCGTCTGGGTCCATGGGAGGTTTTTCACAGTTCTCCTGAGCAACGTGAATAGAAGGGGAACACCCCACAACATGTACGAAGACTTGAATCTGTCGTAGCATACCTTAGGTAAAATCATATTGCCAGTCCTGGTTCAAATTGTGCCACCCATCGGTGGTGATTCTGCTAAAGTCGCGCAGAGTACGCGGTGATGCCAATCCCCAAAAACAGCTCGCTTCATAGATCCGAAACGTGTTGGATTGGGTTCATCTCCTCGGGGCAGGTAGGCTACTCCATTCTGGTGATCCTAGCATGCTGAAGGAACATTTTAGGAGGACAGCACCGTAATCACGCGACTTACCATCCATCAAGATGAATTTATCACCAAGATGTTGGCGATACGATTCCAGTATCGGTTGCAGAATCTCGTTGTCGGGAATGGAGATCCGCATCATACCAACGCCTCCTAAGAATGATGCGATGCAGGACGTCCTGTAGTCTCTCCGAAGGCCGAATTAATTCTGTAGCACTGTAATCGGTTCCTTTGATTTAAAAGCGATAAATATCGATCATATTGTGCGTCTGCCGAATGTGGATAGCCTGTGAAGTGTAAATGTTAAACACAACCTGTCAGCTGGAACCGACTACGTCACTTTGAGTCCGGATCACACGTCGAGTAACTTTCCAGATTGACAAGCAGTCTGCGCGTGAAGTGATGACGCGGACTCGATCACTGATCATGACTGTTGTTCGTGGCAAGACGGATGTTCATTTTGCTGTTCAACCGACGAGTCTGATGCGTCTGTTACTTTAATGTAAAATGAAAGACTACAGTCCATTCTAGTGCAACCATCTGCCAGCAGATAGTGCACATGGTAGCTGTGTTTATGTTCGCAAAGACCTTCAGCGGTGACCTTCCGAACGGTACGGGAAGCGTGACAAAAGCAACATACCTGCACTAGACATCACTTTTTACTGACTTGTTTACTATTAACTCGATTCACAGGCGAGAAGAACCGGTAAGGAACATACGGTTTCATTTGGATACGCTGACTTATATGCAGAGCTGTCCTTCAAAGTAAGTTCAAATTAGATTAAACTTCACTTGGTTATAAGACCCACCTTAATACTGAGGTAGGATTAATTTGACTGCATGGGAATGTCACAACGCACTGGAATACATTCAACTGCCTCAGCTGAAGAGCGATACCTTGCCAGTTGCAATGATAGTCCTGACACGCTATTGACCACTGTAGCTAGAAGAAACTTTGCTGTACAAGAGCGTCTTTTCAAAATGGCACTTCACCGCTTTTGCTTAATGCGAATGTGGCTACAATGACAGAGCGAAATATTTCAGTGCATCTATTCGTGTCATTGTTTTTGCACTTAAAAATAAGAAAAAAAAAGACGTTCTTGTTTGCTATTTATATAGTTAAGACCACGTTCGATATATAATGGCCCGCATCTCGTGGTCGTGCGGTAGCGTTCTCGCTTCCTACGCCCGGGTTCCCGGGTTCGATTCCCGGCGGGGTCAGGGATTTTCTCTGCCTCGTGATGGCTGGGTGTTGTGTGCTGTCCTTAGGTTAGTTAGGTTTAATTAGTTCTAAGTTCTAGGCGACTAATGACCTCAGCAGTTGAGTCGCATAGTGCTCAGAGCCATTTGAACCATTTTGATATATAATGGAACGACAGACCTGCACCGTTAAACAACCAACGGCCAAAAGACAACGACGCGATCTGATCAAAAGTATCCGGACAGTAAATGTCACAAGGTGTGGACCCGGCATTATAATAGGAGACATGGAGTGTTGTTTGAAATTACTCATTTTGAGAGAGCTAAAGGACAATCTGTTTGATTGTTAAAAACCATTCAACAGCCAAGATAGCCTAAAGTATTTTTTTATTTATTTAAAACATCAGGTTTCAACAGACTATGCTGTCATTTTCAGGTCCAGAATATGTGCAGCATACGTAAACAGCCTTGCTATTGTGTACTGTGTTTGTATGATGCAAAAAGCAACTGCAAACAATACATATATTGGCACAGCCTGTTCCACAATGTGCTTTACGTTTTTTAAGTATTTTAGCGAAGACAAACCTTTTATAATGTGCTATTTTTATCTGTCTCAAACTTCTGTGTGATGTGAGCGTAAAATGAACATGTTTTACAACAAAAAGATTTTAAGGTATTTGTATGTGCAGGTGCACTTCCGGTTTTTGTAATAACAATCAAAAATTTTTATATCAAATGATAATTCTTAACTTATGAGACATATTCCATGTATATGCAATTTTCTCACATACCTGAAGATGACAGCAGAGTCTGTTGAAACCGGTTGTCTTAAATAAAAAACTATCTTCTGCGATCTTGGCTGTTGAATGGTTTTGTACGATGAGTATTGTTAGAGTTAGAAAATAACTGCAGAATTGGTCGGGCAGGAGAGATCTGTGACTTGGAAGGTGGAGTAGTGATTGAGTATGACCTGAATAATAAATCCATCATTGACAGTACAACTTCTGTAAAGCTGTCTAAGTCGACTGTTGATGACATGGTTGTAAAATGGAAAGACGCACTCCTAAAACAAGACAAGACAAACCTTACGTGTTCAGGTGCAGCGATAGTCTAAGCGTTGCGCAGGGTGGTTGTGAAAATTCGCTTGAAATCGGCGGAAAGAATCACTCCTGAGCTCCGAAGTGCTACCAACAGCCAAGCTGACACTATGTCTATCCGTAGGGAGTCAAACAGAACGGAGAACGGCGTAAAATGATTGACCACCTCCTCGAATGTCGTGCAGTTCTCTAGTCAGTGCGAAGAGACGCTTAGGTGGTGTGAACAACGAAGCCACTGGACAACGGATGAATCGCATACACCTCCGGTAATCTGAAAAAGGATTTGGGTATAGCAAATGCCTCGCGAGCATTAACTGCCGTCATGTATAGCGCCAACAGTGAAGTACGAGCGAGGTGATATTACGGTGTGGGAGTGTTTTACATCGTTAGTGTTTGGTACCCATACTGCACTTAAGAAAAAGGCTAAATGAGGAAGTATATGAACATATTTGATAGCATTGTGCACTGCGTAGAGAAACAGTTTCGAAACGATGATTGTGTGTATCGTCATGACAATCATCCTGCCCTAAAACAGCGTGTGTGAAGCAATAGTTTGTGGACAATAACAAGCCTGAAATGGACTAGCCTGCCCAGAATCCTGAACTCAACCCAATGGAACAGGTTTGGTCTCAGAACATCGACAACGCTACAGTTCCCAGCTTTAAATATCACTACCCTCTCTTGTTTCATCTCTTGAGAGAGAATGAACTGCCATTCCCTCTCAGACATTCACACACTTCATTGAAAGTGTCTCCAGCAAAGCTCAAGCCACGCTAAAGGCGGAGGGTATAGGCCCTAAACATCACTTACTGAAGTCCGAATACTTATGATCATGTACACAGAAAGTGTGTATTTGAGAACCCACGGATGGGGTCGGTGTTTTGAAAACTACACAATAATCTACAGCTAGATATCAAACTGTGAAAGACCGAGTTTGCCTCTCTCCACACTGATCCCTAATAACGGTGATCACAGGATCTTTTAAAAAAGTGAATTTTTTTTCACCTGTAACATCACTTTCAGCGTAGACTCATTCGTCCAGCGCACGTGTTGTTCAGTGGCTCTCCGAGCTGCATTTTCCGCCCAATATCTCAGTAATTACGAGCGCGGATGAATATTTCCCTGCGGAGTTCACAGGGAGCGCCGCTCGCACAGGGTCGGTTCTTTTCCCCAGTCGCTCTTTCCGGTTGCCTTTCGCGGCACAGATGCGCGTAATCTGTCTTCATCTGGCAGGGGAAGCCGGCGTCCACGGCGTTAAGTGTCTCATTACACGGCGCCGGGATGCGTGCGCGCCGCAAACAGCGCGCGACGCGTCCTCTGAGCGAACGCCGCCGCGGTAACACTCCAATTAACGGACCGTCCACGGAAGCAATCGGTCAAAGTAACACTCGCAATTTCACTTAAGTGGACTGGCTCTTGTGTGCAACTGGCCCGCTTGCGTCAGCTAAAATCATTAATTAAGTCGCCCGCTAAGGCTTGTGCTTTAGTTTCCTGATCTTGTTCGTGTTACTAGGTCTGCGAGCTCCAGATTCATTTGTAGAGCAAACGTGACATCACAGACGCCGAATGATGAGTGAAAAGCAACACTGTAGAGGCGATAAGGACATACCTGCGCCAGTTTCTGCTTTCCCCCTTGTGACTTTTTCTCCTTGAATTTGAGAATACCTGTGTAAAAATCACCTAAAAGAGAAAGTTTCAAAATTTTGCGTCTGGTCTATCTGGTTTTGCTCTACTTTTTTATGCTGAAGTATTTTATATACTACTGGCCATTAAATTTGCTACACCACGAAGATGACGTGCTACAGACGCGAAAGTGAACCGACAGGAAGAAGATGCTGTGATACGCAAATGATTAGCTTTTCAGTGCATTCAAACAAGGTTGCCGCCGGTGGCGACACCTACAACGTGCTGACATGAGGAAAGTTTCCAACCGATTCCTCAAAAAAATGGCTCTGAGCACTATGAGACTTAATATCTGAGGTAATCAGTCCCCTAGAACTTACAACTACTTAAACCTAACAAACGTAAGGACATCACACACATCCATGCCCGAGGCAGGATTCGAGCCTGCGACCGTAGCGGTCGCGCGGTTCCAGACTAAAGCGCCTAGAACCGCTCGGCCACAACGGCCGGCCCAATATCTCACACACAAACAGCAGCTGACCGGCGTTCCCTGGTGAAACGTTGTTTTAATGCCTCGTACAAGGAGGAGAAATGCTTACCATCACGTTTCCGAATTTGATAGAGGTCGGATTGTAGCCTATCGCGATTGCGGTTTATCGTATCGCGACATGGCTGCTCGCGTTGGTTGAGATCCAGTAAGTGTTAGCAGAATATGGAATCGGTGGGTTCAGGAGGGTAATATGGAACGCCGTGCTAGATCCCAACGATCTCGTATCACTAGCCGTCGAGATGACAGGCATCTTATCCGCATGGCTGTAACGGATCGTGCCAGCCACGTCTCGATCCCTGAGTCAACAGGTGGGAACGTTTGCAAGACAACAACCATCTGCACGAACAGTTCGACGACGTTTGCAGCAGCATGGACTATCAGCTCGGAGACCATGGCAGCGGTTACCCTTGACGCTGCATCACAGACAGGAGCGCCTGCGATGGCCTACTCAACGACGAACCTGGGTGCACGAATGGCAAAACGTCATTTTTTCGGATGAATCCAGGTTCTGTTTACAGCATCATGATGGTCGCATCCGTGTTTGGCGACATCGCGGTGAACGCACATTGGAAGCGTGTATTCGACAACGCCATACTGGCGCATCACCCGGCGTGATTGTATGGGGTGCCATTGGTTACACGTCTCGGTCACCTCTTGTTCGCATTGACGGGAATTTGAACAGTGGACGTTACATTTCAGATGTGTTACGACCCGTGGCTCTACCCTTCATTCCATCCCTGAGAAACCCTACATTTCAGCAGGATATTGCACGACCGCATGTTGCAGGTCCTGTACGGGCCTTTCTTGATACAGAAAATGTTCGACTGCTGCCCTGGCCAGCACATTCTCCAGATCTCTCACCAACTGAAAACGTCTGGTCAATGGTGGTCGAGCAACTGGCTCGTCGCAATACGCTAGTCACTACTCTTGATGAACTGTGGTATCGTGTTGAAGCTGCATGGGCAGCTGTACCTGTACACGCCATCCAAGCTCTGTTTGACTCAATGCCCAAGCGTATCAAGGCCGTTATTACGGCCAGAGGTGGTTGTTTTGGATCTACGCACCCAAATTGCGTGAAAATGTAATCACATGTCAGTTTTAGTATAATATATTTGTCCAATGAATACCCGTTTATCATCTGCATTTCTTCTTGGTGTAGCAGCTTTAATGGCCAGTAGTGCATTTTGTGTTTGCTGTGTAACGCAGGCATCAGTCATTCCCATGATATTTGGATACGGGCGAAAATGTTTGCAATGTTCCCCACTGTGTGTGTGTTTTGGCACTAGTGCCCTCCGTAACACACACGAGCACGTTCACTACCAGTGCTAACATCCAGGGTGAGGCGGTTGAAGGGTTGCTGTCCTCCGCTCCCTGGTATGAAATAAGTTTTCTTAACCATCGGGCATTCAGCAACACTATCTTGGACTTTTTACCATTTTGTTTCCTTATTTTGCTGTTTTCATTGCAGGCTAACGCTATTTTAACATGCCGTCTTTTCATCTTGGAAATTTGATCTATGACGCTGTGCTTGTTGAGGGTAACAGTTATTTTGAGGAGTCCCGTCTATCCCGTATCACGGGCTTAATGTTTTATTGAAGCGTCAGTATTTCATACTGGTTGTCGTTGAGCTTACACAATTAGGATAGATATCCCGTTATTTTTATCATAATGTCGATTGTATAATTTCTACCTTGTAGACATACATCTGAAGATGTGATCTGATATCACGAAACACGCCGTGTTCCTGTAAATAAAAGTTCATATACGGCTTAACGTTGTTTATGTCTGCAACTTGGATTACGTCAGCTGCGGTTGTCTTTATAACAAAAACACTATTTGTAAAATTTCCAAGGCCTACTGCTTAAAATCTTTAACCCATACTTCGTCGAATCGGTATGAATGTAAGAAATGATTTCGGTTTACTGGCAATATCAATAACTTCAGTGTTGAAGTACGATAGAGAAAGCTGTGGTTAGCCCTAAATCTACATTATCGTGCAACGTAAGGACGAAATTAACTTTCGCCTGATATATCACTCCCAATGACGTAGCTCGACGAAACTCGAACCACGCTTAAGAAGAAGTGGTATAGCGAAGTACAGAATGTTACTGAAGAAAATACGCAACGAGACGAAGAGGGTAATTCAGTGAAACCATCACGATTTATGATGGTCCCCTGCACATTATAAAAGACGGGACTTGGTTCTTAATACGGTGCGTGATCACCAAGTACGGAAATGCATGCTTTGCAACGTCCTCACGTACTGGCTCAGAAGGTTGGCAAGGAGTTCTTGCGGTAGGACATTCCCTTCCTTGACCAGCGCGGCTGACAACTGCTAGAGGGAGTTAAGTGCATCTAGACGTACTGAAATACCTCTCCCCAACGCATCCCACACGTGGTCGGTGGCATCGAAGGCGGGGAAACGGGAAATCCAGTCCATTCACCGAATATCCTCTCGGGTGTTCCACCTGAGATGTTCATTGCAATCATACATTTCCATCCTTAAAAATGAAGTGAGGTCAGAATGTACCGTTGCAAGGCGCACATAGAGAAAGAGTAAAGTGTCACAAACATTACTCTATCGCACGCCATAACACCTGGACAACGGAAACGATAATTTTTTTTGTCTTACATCCATCATCCAATAGACAGTTGGACATCAACTGATCAACAAATGTGAACCAGCTAATAACACCGTCAGCTGTGTATATTTATTGTTGAACTGCCAGGTTCAGTTCTGTCTGCTGGGTACTTCAGAATCTAGAAAAAAAGAGTTCATATACGTTGTAATCCCGTATTTCATTATCTGAACATGGTGCGGATCTTCGTAGAATGACCTTCAAAAGTCAAGGAGTAAATAATCTGCTTTGACTTTATGACATTCATTTCAAATAAAATATTACAAGTAGTGAAAATTAGTAACGGAGTGGAATTCCACTGTAGTCCATAACATCTAGATAACATTCAAATCTATAAAAGGTGGAGCCCATGCATGGTTTTCACTTTCATTCCAGGTTGCAAAAAGAAAGAGTTAACATCTTTCACGTTGCAATCCCCCATTGGGCGTACTGCCAGAATGAACACGGTCATCTAAAAATGTTCCAGAGACATTTCCAGTCACGAACCATTGAGTGTAATCGTAGAAACGATTTAAAACGCTGACGAAATCTGTACGCTGTCATGGCATGTATAAAATAAGCGGGCTGACACAGTCCGTCCTCGATTCGATTCTATAACTCCGACATGATGGATCAGCAGAACACTAAAAAGCTCATAGTCGATCTGGCAGCTCCGTATATTTCCAGAGATATTACAACGAAAATAAGCTTGAGAACATAGTGTTAATAGCAAGCGTTCGTACTGTTACGCACAATCGCTGTAAATATTATAACATACTTGATCCAGCAGCGCGTAAACAGTCACTTCTGATAACGAACAGTTAGTGGGCTTGACAAACATAAAGTATTATTTTTTATGACTCTCGAACACTGTAGCTTTTGACACACAGAGCATACTACTGACTTTACTTTCTGCACTGCCCTCTAACACTGGTCATAAGGTTAGGACAGATGCCTTGGTTTTTCTTGGTTTGGATGTATCGTTTTTAGGTTTTCGCCTTGCTGATCTTTCTCTCTGTAGGTATTTCTCCACTTACGGTTCTCTCACGCTTGTTCTCAATCATTAGACTAGTTTCAGCAAATATTACTTTTCCTGGTTTGAGGAAGAAGTTAAATTTAACAGATCTTTAAATTCTAAATATCTTTTAAAGGTAGTAAGGAATTTTTGATTGCAGTAATAGAGCAAAACTTATACAAGATTTCGGCAAATGTGATCTGTTTATCAGGAACCACGTGACCACTACGGTCGCAGGTTCGAATCCTGCCTCGGGCATGGATGTGTGTGATGTGCTTAGGTTAGTTAGGTTTAAGTAGTTCTAAGTTCTAGGGGACTGATGACCTTAGAAGTTAAGTCCCATAGTGCTCAGAGTCATTTGAACCATTTTGATCTGTTTAACGCCTCTTCTTGACTGGGGTACACAGTCACATAAAACTTTTAGACAGCATTGCGGCCTTCGAGTGTTAAGATTGTTTATCTCTTGCCCAATCTGAACATTTTTCAGTGAAAATTTTCAAGCATTCTAATACACGAAGTTTTCACAGTTTTCCGCTTGAATGGCGAAAAGCCGGAATCACAGAAGTAGATTTTAGGTGTCGAAGGTCACAATGGTGTCTTTTAAAAAGTTAAGTATTTACGTTTTCTGCTATGAAAGGAGTTTAACTCGATCAGCACTTCTACTGAATGTACGATAATTATAGCCTCTTGCTTTCTACACTCCTGGAAATTGAAATAAGAACACCGTCAATTCATTGTCCCAGGAAGGGGAAACTTTATTGACACATTCCTGGGGTCAGATACATCACATGATCACACTGACAGAACCACAGGCACATAGACACAGGCAACAGAGCATGCATAATGTCGGAACTAGTACAGTGTATATCCACCTTTCGCAGCAATGCAGGCTGCTATTCTCCCATGGAGACGATCGTAGAGATGCTGGATGTAGTCCTGTGGAACGGTTTGCCATGCCATTTCCACCTGGCGCCTCAGTTGGACCAGCGTTCGTGCTGGACGTGCAGACCGCGTGAGACGACGCTTCATCCAGTCCCAAACATGCTCAATGGGGGACAGATCCGGAGATCTTGCTGGCCAGGGTAGTTGACTTACACCTTCTAGAGCACGTTGGGTGGCACGGGATACATGCGGACGTGCATTGTCCTGTTGGAACAGCAAGTTCCCTTGCCGGTCTAGGAATGGTAGAACGATGGGTTCGATGACGGTTTGGATGTACCGTGCACTATTCAGTGTCCCCTCGACGATCACCAGTGGTGTACGGCCAGTGTAGGAGATCGCTCCCCACACCATGATGCCGGGTGTTGGCCCTGTGTGCCTCGGTCGTATGCAGTCCTGATTGTGGCGCTCACCTGCACGGCGCCAAACACGCATACGACCATCATTGGCACCAAGGCAGAAGCGACTCTCATCGCTGAAGACGACACGTCTCCATTCGTCCCTCCATTCACGCCTGTCGCGACACCACTGGAGGCGGGCTGCACGATGTTGGGGCGTGAGCGGAAGACGGCCTAACGGTGTGCGGGACCGTTGCCCAGCTTCATGGAGACGGTTGCGAATGGTCCTCGCCGATACCCCAGGAGCAACAGTGTCCCTAATTTGCTGGGAAGTGGCGGTGCGGCCCCCTATGGCACTGCGTAGGATCCTACGGTCTTGGCGTGCATCCGTGCGTCGCTGCGGTCCGGTCCCAGGTCGACGGGCACGTGCACCTTCCGCCGACCACTGGCGACAACATCGATGTACTGTGGAGACCTCACGCCAACGTGTTGAGCAATTCGGCGGTACGTCCACCCGGCCTCCCGCATGCCCACTATACGCCCTCGCTCAAAGTCCGTCAACTGCACATAGGATTCACGTCCACGCTGTCGCGGCATGCTACCAGTGTTAAAGACTGCGATGGAGCTCCGTATGCCACGGGAAACTGGCTGACACTGACGGCGGCGGTGCACAAATGCTGCGCAGCTAACGCCATTCGACGGCCAACACCGCGGTTCCTGGTGTGTCCGCTGTGCCGTGCGTGTGATCATTGCTTGTACAGCCCTCTCGCAGTGTCCGGAGCAAGTTTGGTGGGTCTGACACACCGGTGTCAATGTGTACTTTTTTCCATTTCCAGGAGTGTATATAATGTATAGCTATGGTCATCTCTCGATCGTTGTAATTAAAACAAGGCGTATTACATGAGGAATTATCAAAATACATACAAAAACGAGAACGCAAGCAGGTAGCACATTTTTTGCGACAAACAGTAGTTTCTCGGCCTACAACGGCCATAAAAAATTGTCCCATCGCAGTTAGTACTAGAGTATTCAAATCCAACATTTAGTTACAATTTTCCACAGAAAACTAGGAAAACTGTGTCACAAAGGGATGATAACGAAAAAGATGACGTGAAGCGCCAGATTATGAGCTAAAGATGGAAGATGCCTGTTAAGATTAAAAATTCCAAGTCAGACGAAGCCACATGGGGAAAAAATCGTTTTTACGTTTTTAAAATAATTATTAAAACCTTTTTGAGGTTAACCATTGTCAGTCATTAATTAGGTTTATTAATGACTTGACAAAAGTGAATCTTTGGAATCGCCTTTCTATACACTGCTACATTAAGTTTGAAGGAAATACAAATCATAACACACAATCTCAGCTCACTTTCCATGAGAGAGAACAGCAGGAAAACTTCCGAGGTCTATGAACGATAATCATGATCAAAATTACTGTATTGTTGTGAAATAAATGAGCAGCAGACAGTCGATATTTCTCGCATTAACGAGGTGGTTTCCACCTTACGGACTACCACTACTTTATGTACAGCAATTTCCTGCCGGCGGATCACATTGGGATGAAAAAGCTGAGGGCCGGCCGATGGTGATCTCTCGTACCCACCCAGATTAATAGTTCCTCTCTTGTCAGATTGAAAGCAGGGAAGAGGAGGGCAGTGTTTGGGCGATTTTTCCACTGATTGATGGTCATTAATGACATCCAGAGTCTAATTGGAAACGCCCTTAAAGGGCTCCGTGCCAATTTCGAGTTTTAAGGAGGAGTATTAGCACATTATGCCCAATGAACGAATTGTAAAGTAACCCAATATCATTTCGTAATGAATAAAGAGGTCATACTGTAAAATTCTTGGAACAGCAGCATTTTAGGGGCTATAGTACGGAGATCCATGTTACGGTTTGCTTGCGTGGTTTACTCGGTGTCAGAGGCTATATTATTTCAAATACAAAAAATAAAACAGACAATGAGTGCACATTAAAAGCCGTTTATTCAGTCTCACTCAGTTACGCACGTTGTCGAGTGTTACAAAAGAGTCATTACAAGAATGAGAGGCAGGAACGAAAGAGATTGTTTTTTCGAAAGGTTTCAAATGCAGAACGAAGAGAAAATAAAAAAAAAGGTAGCGAGTTCAGTGCATGTAAGAAAATTTACAAATTACCATGTTGACAAATAGCATCCATTGCTTCAGCACATATTTTTCCTGAAATTCTAGGACCTTCTCGTTCCCTCCAACATTTCACCTGGTATCCCTCAAACTTCAGTTTACAGCTTGTATTTTACAGTGAATGCTAGATGAGTTCCAGCTAATAATAAGAATTTATTATTAGTATTATTCTGCGGTATTGTCAGTCGCATTGGCATTGTTTAAATGTCTCATAGCATGATGTTTGTGTTACACGCAGGTAATGATTATGGAAAGGGAGGACGTTGCGCTCGGAGAAATGTGGAGACTAAATTAACTGGCCCGTATAAGTGCGAGAAATAACAGTTTTACGTCAACTGCAGAGATGAAACTAGTATGCGGAAACATGGAAGAATACTGAATGGATGCCAAGCTCACTGGTTCACTGTTGTACACAAGAAAGACAACCAAGGCAAGACAAATGGAGGTAGATACAGGAAATTAGAACCTCCTTTAGAATCGACGCAGTTGTGGATCAGATGCAGGATACTGGTTATCAGACTGAAGAGCCAAAGAAACTGGTACACCTGACTAATGTCGTGTAGGGCCCCCAAACACGCAGAAGTGCCGTAACAAGCATGGAGTCTACAAATGTCAGAAGTAGTGCTGGAGGGAATTGACACTATGAATCCTGCAGGGCTGTCCATAAATCCGTAGGAGTGCGAGGGGTGGAGAACACTTCTGAACACTGCGTTCAAGGCATCCCAGATATTCTAATAATGTTCATGTCTGTTGAGTTTCGTGGCCAGCGGAAGTGTTTAAATTCAGAAGAGTATGCATGGAGCCGCTTTGTGACATTTCTGGACGTGTGGGGTGTTCCATTATCCTGCTAGAATTGCCTAAGTCCGTCGGATTGCACAGTGGACATGAATGGCTGCAGGTGATCAGACAGGATGCTTATGTACGTGTCACCTGTCAGGTTCGTATCTACACGTATCAGGGATCCCATATCACTCAAACTGCACACGCCCCACACCATTACAGAGACTCCATCAGCTTGAACAGACCCCTGTTGACGTGCAGCGTCTATGGATTCAAGGGGTTGTCTCCATACCCGTACACGTCCATCCGCTCGACACCATGTGAAACGAGATTCGTCCGACGAGGCAACATGTTTCCAGTCACCAACAGTGCAAAGTCGGTGCTCACTGGCCCAGGCGAGGCGATAAGCTTAGTGTCGTGCAGTCATCAAGGGTACATGAGTGGGCCTTCTGTCCCGAAAGCCCATATCGATGATGTTTCATTGAATGGTTCGCCCGCTGACACTTGTTGATGGTCCAACATTTAAATCTGGAGCAATTTGCGGAAGGGTTGCACTCCTGTCACGTTGAACGATTCTCTGCAGTCGTCGTTGGTCCAGTTGATGCAGGATCTTTTTGCGGCCGCAGCGATGTCCTGATATGCACGGTACATTTGTGAAATGGGCTTACGGGAAGATCTGCACTTCGTCGCTACCTCGTGAATGCTGTGTCCCATCGCTCGTACGCGGACTGTAGCACCATGTTCAGGCTCACTTAAATCTTGATAACTTGCCATTGTAGCTGCAATAACCGATCTAACAACTGCGTCAGCCTCTTGTCGTCTTATATAGGTACTGCCGACCGCAGCACCGTTTTCTGCCTGTTTAAGTATCTCTGTACTGAATACGCATGCATACCAAGTTTCCTTTGTTCTTCTTTGTACATTCTACAGACGTTTCGTTGAAACATAGAAGAAGGAACCAGTATCCATAGGTACAATCAATTGCTTGTAATATTGGAAGCATTTCATACACAGCGAGACATACTGAGGAAACTAGTGATTAAGAAGTAGGTGAAGCAAACAGAGTGTGTGAGGATCATGTCACCTATCCGGTAGCATTCCACCCTAGGAGCTTAACGAAGGCTTAGATCATAAAAGCGGATGTTACACACAAAAATATCACCGTTAGCTGATCTCGAGTACTCACTGTTCGTGTCGTGCTGGACTAGTAGTAAAGATTCGATAGGGCTAGCGACTAGATTAGCTTTTGTGTTATTTTATATGGAAATATTTTTCTCAATTTATGAGTTTCGTACAAGCAACAAATGTACTGAATGTGCTGCCACAGAGCATTTAGCCTAAGTGGACTATGCTGAGGACTTTTACTGTCCTTCGATAGTTTAACAGGGCATCAAGGCCTACGGGACGACCTCATTTACGAAATTTCGATGAGTAATCGTTTGTGGCATACGAAAAACCGTCGTTGACATTTTGATGTTTAGTTTAAGATAAATTTTGTGCCAACCTTGACAGTGAAAAAAGATCATTTCTACACGATATAGTGGAAGATATGTTCTTAGTGTTCTTAGTTAAACACACCAGGATGTCGTTAGCATATGATAGATGCAAGAAAACATGATAAATGCAATATTACTGGTGTACTTGGCGAGGGTACGGAAGAAGGAGAGTTCTCAGAAGATCCTGAAGATCTGCTGCCATTGAATAGGACTATGAAGAAGTTGGTTTGGGACTCTATTGAAGGAGAAGGCGAAGGAGATGAAAAATGCTTTTTCAAGTTTTTTTAAAGTCAGCAATCAGGTATTCAGTTTTTTTTAGTCATCAATCTTCTGACTGGTTTGATGCGGCCCATTACGAATTCCTCTCCCATGCCAACCCTTACATCTCACAGTAGCACTGACAACCTATGTTCTCTGGATGTATTCCAAACTCTGTCTTCAGTTTTTACCCTCTACAGCTCCCCTTAGAGAAAAATGTTCAAATGTGTGTGAAATCTTATGGGACTTAACTGCTAAGGTCATCAGTCCCTAAGCTGACACACTACTTAACCTAAATTAGCCCAAGGACAGACACACACACCCATGTCCGAAGGAGGACTCGATCCTCCGCCGGGACCAGCCTCACAGTCCATGACTGCAGCGCCTGAGACCGCTCGGCTAATCCCGCGCGGCGCTCCTCTTAGAACCATGGTCGTTATTGCCTTATGTCTTAACAGATGTCCTACCATCCTGTCTATTCCTCTTGTCAGTGTTTTCCTATTATTCCTTTCCCCGCCGAATCTCCGGAGAACGTCCTCAATTCTTATATTATTTTCAACATTATTCTATAGACCATATCTCAAGTGCTCCGATTCTCTTCTTTCCCTGTTTCTCGATAGTCCATGTTTCACTACCCCACAATGCTGTACATTCTGAGGAACTTCTACCTCAGATTAAGGCCCATGTTTGATACTAGTGGAAGGTGGGCATATCATTTTGGTTTTTCCATGTTATCGATGTATACGTCAGGCAGAGAGCAAGTAACGTTTCTGTTAAACAATCTTTGGTCTTTTTGTGGCACAGTTTTTGCCTCTGCACAGTCTGTTTCATTCTTAGCTGAAATGTGGTTGGATGAAGAAAGATGTATTCTATAGGACTGCAAGGGGGAATATATTGTATATACTGGAAGGCGAAAAGAATAAGAATTTTGGCGAATGTTACTATTTTTGATGTGAAGAAATTTGAGAGAAGACTGCAGCACTGCGCAGTTAATTTGTTAGAATAATTATTGTCAGCTACTTAACTTGCTCAGAGCTGAGAGAAAGACCACCTCACGTCCCTGAGTCATCCATTAAGATATCAACTGATTTAGATGTTTGGTTTTTATAGCAATTCTTTGTGTTTTAGCATTTTACCCTCTTCAAATCATTGTTCAGTTTGTTAAGCGTAGTATTAGAACAACGTTATGTGTGAAGATCTCGTCAAATTTTACTCTGTATTTTTGAATACCTACTTCATTCTAATTTTCGAATAGATATTTCGTTTTAAAATCGTTGTCTTGGAATATAATTTAATAGAAACAGTTACGCTCCCCACCCACCGTTTAAAGAAGGTTTACCATTACTTACTACCGCAATGCACCATATGGTAAGCAACAGGCTGAATATTGTTTGGAAAATTTAATTAAAAAAAAAAAAAAAAAAAGAAATCTAGCTTAGCCGCTGTCTACTTGCTGTTGTGATTTCGAGAAATCTGCAACAATGTTATCTAGACGCGAGATTAGTGGAAATTTTGATTGAGCCAGATAATTGTTTTACTTCAGTTGCGCATTTAACATAAATACAAGTCGTATTCCGACCAGTTACAGTTTCATTCAAATTAGGTTCTGTTTAGTGGGAGGTTAGCATACGAATTTAAGTTGGATAACAGTTTGTGAGCACATATTTTTGTTAATAAGCGGACTGTTTTATAGAGTGGGAGGTAAATTAGGGTTAAATTTACAGAAACATAGTGGGGAGCTTGAACTAGTACACTTCTCTCGGCCATGAATGACATTTTCGCCAATGCTAGTTTCCGCTATATGTCCTTCTTGCTTCGTCTCTCACGACTTCATTTAGCTCCTCATCACCAATTATGATATTAAGTTTCTCCCTGTTTCCATTTGCCTATAAGCAATTACTTTCGTCTTTCGTCAGTTTACTCTCAGTCAATATTCTGTACTCATTAAACTGTTCATTCCATCCAATAGATCCTGTAGTTCTTCGTCATATTCACAGAGGATAGTAATGTTATCAGCGAATCTTGTCTTTGATTATCTTTCACTATGAATTTTAATTCCACTCTTGAACCCTCCTTTTATATTCGTCATTGCTTCTTCATTGTCGAACTCATTTTCGAGGTCGACAAAGCCTATAAACATGTCTTGATATTTCTTTAGTCTTGCTTCCATTATCAACCGCAACTTCAGAATTGTCTCCTTGGTGCCTTTATCTTTCCTAAAGCCGAATTGATCGTCACCTAACAAATTCTCAATTTTTTTTCTATTCTTCTGTATGTTACTCTTATAAGCAACTTGGGTGCGTGAGCTGTTAAGCTGATTGTGCGTCATTTCTCACACTTGTCAACCTTTGCAATCTTCGGAATTGTGTTGATGATGTTTTTTCGAAAGTCTGACATATTCTACAAACTAACGTGAATAGTCATTAGGAGCAGTACACCCCTACAATACTACAGTCTGGTATCTGGTGACATACGGAGCATCGTCTAATATCACGAAAATTAATTTAAAGGAAATGATAATGCCGTGAAGATGGAAACTTCTTGCTGAAATGATAATTAACAGCGGTGCCCAATCACAGCTTCCACTCTCGCAGGCATACTTTCAATCAGGTGCTAGAAGGTTTCTTGGGGAATGGCAGCCCATTCTTCACGGAGTGCTGCACTGAGGAGAGGTACCTATGTCGGTCGGTGAGGCCTGGCACGAAGTCGGAGTTTCAAAACATCTCAGAGGTATTCTATAGGATTCAGGTCAGGACTCTGTGCAGGCCAGTCTATTACAGGGATGCTATTGTCGCGTAACCACTCCGCCACAGGTCGTGCATTATGGACAGGTGCTCGATCGTGTTGAAAGGTACAATCAATATCCCCGAATTGCTCTTCAACAGTGGAAGGAAGAAACTGCTTAAAACATCGACGTAGGGCTGTGCTGTGATAGTGCCACTCAAAACAACAAGGGTGCAAGCCCCCTCCATGAAAAACACGAACACACCATCACACCTCAGCCTCCGAATTTTACTGTTGACACTACACACGCTGGCAGATGACGTTCGGGCATTCACCATACGCACACCCTGCCATCGGCTCGCCACATTGTGTATCGTGGTTCGTCATTCCACACAATGTTTTTCCACTGCTCAATCGTCCAATGTTTACGCTCGTTACACCAAGCGAGGCGTCGTTTGGCATTTACCGGCGTGATGTGTAGCTTATGAACAGCCGCTCGACCATGAATTCCAAGTTTTCTCACCTCCCGCCTAACTGTCATGTTACTTGCAGTGCATCCTGATACAGTTTGAAATTCCTCTGTGATAGTCTGGATAGATGTCTGCCTATTACAAATTACGATCTTCATCAACTGTCGGCGGTCTCTGTCAAGTCATCAGACGAGGTCGGCCTGTACGCTTTTGTGCTGAACATGTCCCTTTACGTTTCCACTTCACTATCACTCGAAAACAGTCGACCCAGGGATGATTAGGAG
Source organism: Schistocerca americana (assembly GCF_021461395.2). Lineage (NCBI taxonomy): Eukaryota > Metazoa > Arthropoda > Insecta > Orthoptera > Acrididae > Schistocerca > Schistocerca americana. The sequence goes on along the minus strand of NC_060121.1, from coordinate 443,777,299 downwards.
TGTGGAAAACTTGTGTGCAGACGTATGACACAAGTGACACCCAATCACTTAACCACGTGCGAAATCCATGAGTTCTGCGGAGCGCCCCATTCTGCTCTCTCACGATGTCTAATGACTACTGAGGTCGCTAATATGGAGTACCTGGCAGTAAGTGGCAGCAAAATGCACCTAATATAAAAAACACATGTTTCTGGTGTGTCCGGATACTTTTGATCACGTAGTGTATATTAATGAAAGGAGGGATCAACCGTATATAACAGAAACAAGTCAGCGTTGTTTCATCAAGTATCAAGATGTCAATTATCCACTGATATCACAGAATGAACATTTAACAATTGGACAAGGGATTGTAACTGTAATAGCATCTTGGAAGAGTTGAGTGAACATGATAAAAGCATGATTATGAGAATAAATCGTGGAAACAACCAGTGACTGCGAGGGCGGTTAATGGTTAAAGGAAGAACGCAGAAAGACGCTGGTATGGACACCAGTAAGATTGCCAAAGTGCGCGATGAAGCTGTTATCTGGGTGCAAGATGTTAAAACCGTACGTTTGTCCCTACTTAATCGGTAATGGCGATGCTGGCCCATTCTTGCCGTATTCGTGCATTGTGGGTGTGTAAAGGGGCGGTGGTACTGGCTGCAGATTCTGAGTTCAGCCTGCTTTCTGTACTCAGTTCTAGAGAGGAAACATCTATGACAATAAGGCTACCTCTTAGGGCTATCTTCGAGCGTCCAGCAGATAGTGTTCTCTAAACTTAACGCTCTGAAACTTGGCTGTTTCTGTCAGAGCATTTATCGCCCCAGCCAATATTAGTGATCTTTGCCAGTTCCAACCAGTAATAATTTTGTGATAAGACTGAACAAATTCTTTTTCCCGCGGCTTTCTTTATTGGTACCCAATAATGCTGGTGTATGGGGAGGAAGCCAGAAAATCTCTCAAACTCCACCGTACAATTGTGAAGGAGAGAAATATTAGACACCCAAATAAGTGTGCGATATACAGAAAAGAACCCTATGAACCAATGAGGGAGCCTGTTTCTTAATTTTTAAACTGAAAGTTTTTCTTAGTATGGCTGCTGAGGGGAACGGCGTTTCTTATGTTCCAACTCCTCTGGAAGCCTACACCTGTGTAAAATTTTTCTTTTTCTAAAAAGAGTCTTCGAACAATACTTTTTCTGCACCTGTAGTGCTGGGGTTGGGCGAAACGAATTCCATGTTCTGTTCCCTGCGATGGGATTCAACCTTCTAAACTAAACTAAACTTCGTCCTAACAGGCCTTGGAAGGCCCAACGGTATCAATCGGCCGCCGTGTCATCCTCAGCCGACAGGTGTCACCTTCAACTCTAGAATTTTGTGCCGCCTTTCCCTGTTCTTCTAAGTAGCCTCCTATCTGGTCCCATACAGCTTGGAAATATCGTGCTCTGCAGGAATAAACAAGCCTTCACCCTAATAAAATAAAAGATTTGTATATTCCTGAGATGGTCATTCTGGGGGCGATCTACAATGTATTTTAGCTAAAGAAACCTTCACAAGCTAAGATCGCTTAAAAAGTGTTTTAAGAGATGACCTTTATCGACAGAGCTGTGCGGTCATCATCCGATTTCACGCTTCTGAATTTTTTTAACATATCATTCATCTGTGTACCAAGTCACTCCACGCTGCTAATCCACGTCCCAGGACCATTGAGGTCACTACGCATTGCTCGCCAGGTTAAATTTAAAACATTATGTACAAACATAAACGTAACTATATTGCTCCGATTGCAGGCCGCTGGCGAGCTGCATAATTTACAAAGAAATGCGGTGTAAGTAATGGTGGCCCATCCGTCGGACGGGGACGGCGGCCACCTTGTGTTATTCGAGGGGTGTAGTCAATGTGTCGGCACCCGGTTTCGCGCCCTCCCTTCTCTCATCGTCATCCTTATCATAGAACAGAATCAATTTTTAATCATAAGTATTCTGGCTGCCATAATGAGATTTTCACTCTGCACCGGAGTGTGCACTAATACGAAACTTCCTGGCAGATTAAAACTTTGTGCCGGACCGAGACTCAAACTCGGGACCTTTGTCTTTTGCGGGCAACCTAATTTTCAACATTCGTCTGTAGCATCACATGACACATGCTTCGATTCTCTTCTGTTCCGTTTTTCCCACAGTCCATGTTTCACTACCATACATTGCTGTGCTTCAAACGTACATTCCCAGAAATGTCTTCCACAAATGAAAGGCCATTGCTGATACCAGTATACTTCTATCGGCCAAGAACACCCTTTTTGTAGGTGCTAATCTGCTTTTGATCTCATGCTTGCTCCGCCCTTCATTGGTTATTTTGCTGCCTAGGCAGTAGAATTTCTTAACTTCATCTACTTCATGACTATCAATACTTATGTTAAGTTTCTCGCTGTTCTCATTTCTCATGATGCATGAGCTTTTAAGCTGATCGTGTGACCATTCTCGCACTTGTCAGCTCTAGCAGTCTTCGGAATTGTGTGGGTGATATTTTTACGAAAGTCAGATGGTAGGCCGCCAGACTCACACATTTTACACACCAATGTCAGTAGTAGTTTTCTTTCCACTTCCCCGAAAGATCTGAGAAATTCTGATAGAATGTTATATATCCCTTCAGCCTGAGTTGACTTTAAAACCTCCAAAGCTTCCTTAAATTCCGATTATTATACTGGATCCCCTGAATCTTCTAAATCAACTCCAGTTTCTTCTTCTGTCACATCATAGAGCCCTTCAGTGTACCCATTCTACCTATCCGCTCTGTCCTCTGCGTATTAACAGTGGAATTCCCGTAGCACTTTTAGTGTTACCACCCTTGCTTTGAATTTCACCGAAGGTTATTTTGACTTTCCTACATGCTGAGCCGGTCCTTCTAACAGTCATTTCTTTTTCGATTGCTTCACATTTATCATTCCGCTATTTCGTCTTAGCTTCCCTGCATTTCCTATGTATTTCATTTCTCAGCTACTTGTATTTGTGTGTTCCTGAATTTCCCTGAACATTTTTGTAATTCCTTCTTTCATCGATCACCTGAAATATTTCTTCTGTTATCCATGGTTTCTTGGCAGTTACCTACTTTATATCTATGTTTTTCTTTGCAGCCTCTGCTGTTACCCTTCTTGTACTGCCTACTGAGCTATTCCTTATTGCCTCATCTATAGCCTTAGAGAACTTCATGCGTATCTCGCCATTTCTTAGTACTTCCGTATGCCACTCCCTTGGGCATTGTCTCTTCCCGCCTAATCTTTTAAACTTCATCACTACTCCACTGTGATCTGAGTCTCTCGTATATCTGCTCCCGGGTACGCTCTACTATCCAGTGTCCGATTTCGGAATCTCTGTCTGACCATTCTGTAATCTAACTGAAATCTTCGCTTATCACGCTGCCTTTTCCAAGCATACCTCCTCCTCTTGTGATTCTTCAACACAGTATTCGCTATTACTAGCTGAAACGTAATAAAGAACTCAATTAGTCTTTCTCCTCTCTCATTCCTTATCCCACGCTCATATTCTCGTGTAACCTTTTCTTCTACTCCTTCCCATACAACTACATTCCAGTCCCCCATAACCTATTAGATTTTCATTTCCCTATACGTACTGCATTACCCTTTCAGTATCTTCTTATATTTTCTCTATCTCTTCATTTTCAGTTTGCGACTTCGGCATGTATATCTGAACTATCATTTTTGGTGTTTGCTGTCGATTCTGCTAAGAATCACTGAATCGTTCACAGTAACGAACTCTCTACCCTACCTTCCTATTCATAACGAATCCTACTCCCGTTATACCATTTTCTGATGCTGTTAATATTACCCTATTGTCATCTGACCAGAAATACTTGTATTCTTTCCATTTCACTTGACTGACCCCTACTATCTCTAGATTAAGCCTCTGCAGTTTCCTTTTAAGATTTTCTGCCTTCCCTACCACGTTCAAGCTTAGCTTTTGACACTCCACGTCCCGACTCGCAGAACGTTACCATTTCGAGGGTTACTGAATCTTTTTCTCATTGTCACCTCCCCTTTGACAGTCTCCTCCCGGAGATCCGACTGAGGGTTACTGCGGAAACTTTTGACAATGGAGAGATCATCACAACACGGGCCACATGGTCTGTGGATACACGTTATGTGTCTTTAACCATTATCTTCTGCGTCCTCAGGCTGTTGAACTTTACTGATTCTTCCACCTTTAGGGACAGCTTCCCACCCCAATGACTAGAGAGTGCCTTGAACCTCTGTCCACTCCTCCACCCTCTTACGGGGCTATTGGCAAAATTAGGGTGACTTCTTATGCCGGAGGTCTTCGGCTGGCAATGCTGATTAGTAATCAAAATTTAATCGGTGGCAGGTTTCAGAAATCGGGACCGAGGACGTTGCCATTGCTAATCAGAGACTCTTTCCCAAGACCACGGGTGCTTCGCAGTACACACATAAAGCTACATTGTACATGCATTCATTGCATATTCCTGTAGTCGACGAATACACTTGCGACACACGTGCGCAGGGGAAGAACACACTTTGCCATTAGGCGACCGAACTCACCCGATGGGCCTTACAGCCAACAATATCATACAACGTTTAATTTTTTTATAATCAGTATCCACTCCAATAGGCACCGTGTAATGCCTGGACAACGCCACGTGGTATATTCGCATTATATGCCCCCTTTTTACGTTTGTGGAAGAATGGCTGTCGCTATGAGCCCATGTACAAGGTTTTGCTTCCAAGTACATGGTCGCTTCTCTTGTAGGTGGCGTTACCTCCGTTTTGCTACCGTTCGTATTTTTTTATGTTTCAAGTTTATGCAAGATAATGCAATGTTTTGAACTGTGATAGGTATGGAAGTACAATACTTCTTAGCTGGTAACCGCCGACAACCTCTGCCAGACATGTCTTAAAGTTCTGTGTCCCACAATAGCTGTTGAATGTTCAAAGGTCGTTGCCAGTCTGCGCCCAACTAAATGTGTTGACAACCGTTCTTGTCGCGAAGTAATACAGCGGTTGCCGCCTAGGTTAAAACGAAGCTATGCTGACAAACCGAGCAGTGTACAAAAACAGCCCGGTCCTCTTAGCTATTTTAAACACAGCACGCTCCACTGAGCTGTACTGAGAATGCACGTTTACTTTTATTTCCATTACACAGAAGTCTCTACGTAGCAATTTCCTGCTGTCAAAAGAGTATTGAGAAAGAGCTTTCTGAGTTACAGGGTGGACCAATATTCGCGCAATCGGAAGGCAGAGCGCGATTCTTTGCATGCTAATATTAAAAAAAAAAGTCTCTAACGAAATTTCGCCCTGTGAGTTTTTTCGGTAGAAAACTAACGTCAAAGGAAGGCAATATGGTAACACAAGAATAATGTGTAAGACAAGTAGTCTCACTCAGTACTTTATCGACACCAGTGCGAATATTACAGGGGAATGTAGGCTGTACGTGCATGGACAGTAAGTAGTTATACGTCTCGTAAAGTTAATAAAAAGGAAAAATCCCGTATGTTTTGTATGATTATATGATACTGTAAATATTCACGTTATTCCTCACGTTTCGTGTTACGAGCGCGGGACGTGGCAGTGGCGGAAGTAACAGTCTTCCTGTCAAGATGTAGCCATCGATGTCCGTTTTCCGAAGAAGGCATCCTGAAGAAATTCGCCCGACCTTGCGTTAATGAAGGAGATATAATAAGGGAAGTTGTTATGACGTCACAAACTTGAAGCTGACGTCCGCCATGTTAGTAGTGCAAAATGTTACTTTCTGGTGGGAAAAAAGCCAGCTTCCATCATTTACAAATGTACTAGTCGTGTTGATTACAGTCTAAAGTCTATAGCAATCAAGACTTCATTTCTAAGTGGACTCGTTCAAACGATTATATATATGAATTTTACTTGCGCCGGTTACTTCTACTGTAGTAGTTACATTTCTGTAATTTACGTTAGATTTCCTGTCAATAGAACTCGAAGAGCACTAACGCTGTGAGAGAGAAATATTGCAAACCGTCCACACATAGCAAAATATATTCTCAGCATTTTCGGGAAGACGACATAGACGGAAGATCAGTTTCGTCAGTCAGTATCAATGACACTTAAAAAAAAATGGCTCGGAGCACCATGGGACTCAACGTCTGAGGTCATCAGTCCCCGAGAACTTAGAACTACTTAAACCTAACTAACCTAAGGACAGCACACACATCCATGCCCGAGACAGGATTCGAACCTGCGACCGTAGCGGTCGCGCGGTTCCAGACTGTAGCGCCTAGAACCGCTCGGCCACTGTCAATGAAACTGCTGGATTAACAATTCAGCCTTTTAACATCACACACTTCGCTTCTTGGTTAATGTAAACTCCTAACAAAATGAAAGTTAGTTTAGCGAGGCTAAATGCGTGGCAATACTGGATCATACATGCCTTTAAGAGCAGAAAAACGTCTGAAAATGCCTTCCTGACCCTGTATTATTCACGAAAGAACTCTAATATTCACCATTTAAAGTGACTGTTGCGGCAACATGGAAGAATGAGAAGCAATTTTAAACCATACTCTGCTAATGTTTAATAGACAGAACATGGTGCCGCCGATCTCAAAGCATTATGCAGCAGGCCACCAAAGCTTAATAATGATAAGAAAAGTTGTACTTTGAACTGTTTGGCCACCGTTATTTGGAAGCAGTTAATACATTTCGTTACTGTTTAAGACTTGGCTATATTACAGGGACATGTAGTACTTAGGTAATAAAGATTTTGAACGTGGACGAGTATTTTGAAAATTTTAAACGTGGTATCGTTTAAAGGGGATCGATATCACAGAAGTTAACAATGTCTCGCTTCATGCTACACCGACGAATTGGTGACGCTAGCAAAACAACACTCCCTCTGAGCTTCGCAGCGCCACCGAACCGAGACGCCCATATACAGCCCAGCAAAGGAACGGAACGCTCTTCCGACTTCACCACCACCTATCAAGCAGGCAACATCACCTAGTTAGGACACATGTGTAAGTCGAGTCTGGTCTTTGTGAAGTTTCTACTTCGGGAGAAGAGTTTACTAAATGTGATGCTTCAATATTCAAAGAAAGTTGTAAATATTGAGCACATTCCAGTGGAAATGGTTTGTAAAAAGTTAAATAAATCTTCAAATCATTCATATAATAAAGTAAACTAGCATTTCATATATTTTACTTTCACTCCACAATCTCTCAGAGTAATCGCAGACCCCACTGTTATTCCGGATGACTGTAGTTTCGTGAGGTCATTAAATAAAATTTTGCCTCAAGAACGATTTAATGAATTACCGATCTAGGGAAAAATTCTTTAGATCGTGTGATGTTTTCCTAAATTCAGGCGTCATGTAACGCACGTACTGCAAGAACTCATACGGAATCTGCATCTACATATACATACACACTCCGCAAGCCAGCATATAGTACGTGCAAGCCGGCCGGTGTGGCCAAGTGGTTCTAGGCGCTTCAGTCTGGAACCGCGCGACCGCTGCGGTCGCAGGTTCGAATCCTGCCTAGGGCATGGATGTGTGTGATGTACTTAGGTTAGTTAGGTTTAAGTAGTTCTATAGGGGCTGATGATCTCAGATGTTAAGTCCCATAGTGCACAGAGCCATTTGAACCATTTTTGAGTACGTAGCGGAGGGTACCCTCTGGATCTACCTGTCATTTCCTTTCTTGTTTCATCCGCAAATAAAGCGTAGGAAAAATGACTGTCTTTACGCATCTGACCAAGCCCCACTCCCTCTAACATTATCTTCATGGTCCTTACGCGAAATGTATGTTGGCGGGAGTAGAATCGTTCTGCACTCACCCTCAGATGCCTGTTCTCTAAATTTCCTCTCTATTGTTAACAGAAAAGAACATTTCCTTCCCTCCAGCTATTTTCATTTCAGCTCCCGAAGCATCTCTGTAGTACTTGCGTGTTGTTCAAACCTGTCGGTAAGAAATCTAGCAGCCCGCCTCTAAAATGCTTCGAGTCTTCCTTAAATTCAACCTAGTGCGGATCCCAAACACTCGTACCCAAAAACGGGTTGTTCTAGCGTCTTATATGCAGTCTCCCTTAAATACGAACCACACTTTTCTAAAATTCTCTCAGTAAACGGATGTCGACCATTTGCCTATCCTACTACAATCCTTACATGCTTATTCCATTTCACATTGATTTGGAACGTTACGCCTAGATATTTAATCGACGTGACTGTGTGAAGCAGCACACTATTAATGCTGAATTCTAACACTGTGGGTTTGTATTTTCTGCTCATCGGCATTAACTTACATTGTTCTGCATTTGGAGCTAGCCGCCCTTAATTACACCAACGAAAAATTTTGTCTAAGTCATTTTGTATCCTCCTACAATCACTCAACGGCGAGACTTTGGTTGAAATGGCTCTGAGCACTATGGCACTTAACTGCTGAGGTCATCAGTCTCCTAGAACTCAGAACCACTTAAACCTAACTAACCTAAGGACACCACACACATCCATGCCCGAGGCAGGATTCGAACCTGCGACCATAGCGGTCGCGCGGTTCCAGACTGTAGCGCCTAGAACCGCTCGGCCGGCGATGAGACTTTCCTCTGCATCACAGCATCATCACGCAACGACCACAGACTACTGCTCAGCGAATCCACTAGATCACTTAAGCATATAGAAGATAACAGAGGTCGAACACGCTTCCCTGGGACGCTCCTGACGATACCCTTGGTTCTGAAGAACAGTCGTCATAGTGAACAACATACTTGGTTCTGTTACTTAAGAAGTCTTCGAGCCACTCCCATTCCTGGGAACCTACTCCGTATGCTTGTGTCTTCGTTAACAGTCATCAGTGGGGCAGTATATCAAACGCTTCAGCGAAGTCTAGGAATATGGAATCAGCCTGTTGTCCTTCATCCATGATTCGCAGGATCTCATGCGACAAAAGGGCAAACTGAGTTTCGCACGAGCGATGCTTCTTAACACCATGTCGATTTTTGGACAGAAGCCTTTCCATCTCAAGCAAACTTCGAACTGAGCATATGTTCAAAGATTCTGCAGGAAGCCAATGTTAAAGATATTCATTTGTTATTCTGCGAATCCGTTATTTTACCGTTCTTACATCCAGTCGCTTGGGACTTTGCGCTAGGCGAAAAACAGATAAATGCAAGTTAAGTATGGGGCGGGGCTATGCTGTTGATTACTCTGTGTAAAACTGAACTGGGATTGCACCAGGATCCGGCGACTTATTTCCTTTCAACTCTTTCAGTTGTTTCTCTAGACCAGCGATGCTTATTGCTGTGTCCTCCGTACGGGAGTCTGTGCAGTGATCGAACGACGGTAAGTTTTTAGGATTCTCCTATACTTCAGTTTTGGAATGAAGAGACGAGAATTTAATTACGAAAAGGCATCCTACTGAAAGTTCTTAAATAATAATACAGATTCTCTTTGCTGTTGAACTTAAGCTGCAGCAATCAACAGTACTCATATCGCCTGTTGCTATAGATTAAGATAGATGCAATATTAACATATAGTGTCGTCGTGCCTAGGAAATATTTATGATAAAACAATTTCTACAGACCATAAACGTTTTCTATGGTTGATTGCGCAGCATAATTGAGTTTATATTTCGTGATTTGGTTCTAGAAAATTAAAAAACTCAGTACTGACGGACAACTGTTAACGATCAAAAGCTCAAGTCGCTGACGATCAACCATCGAATTAGAACCTGGGACCTAATTAATATTGTCTTCAGGACTATACAGTGGTGTGCACTTGTTGTACGGGTTAATCACTACAGCAGCAGCAGCTCCTAAGCGGCACAACAGCACATGCCGATACGGTGTGTAAAGATATATGGGACACAGTAATAAATAGGAAGGCCGTACAACTGCGAGAACACAAAATTGTGACGTCAGTGAGAAGCATCGAAACTCAACAGCTTTTGACATAAAAACTCGTCGTGATATGTTCAAATGTGTGTGAAATCTTATGGGACTTAACTGTTAAGGTCATCAGTCCCTACGCTTACACACTACTTGAGCTAAATTATTCTAAGGACAAACACATACACCCACGCACGAGGGAGGACTCGAACCTCCGCCGGGATCAGCTGCACAGTCCATGACTGCAGCGCCCTATAGGGCTCGGCTAATCCCGTGCGGCCGTCGTGATATGTTATCGATACGAGATTGTTCTTTAAGTACACAAAAATCGTATGATATATTACTAAGTATTATTTGTTTTCGTTTAATGCAACATAATATACGTTTATTCAGTTCCATCCGCAATTTGGTTTTGAAGTGTTTCGTATCGGAAAGAGATGGAAATTACACAGCAGAAATGTAGGTTCATATGCTTAAGTTTCCCAAAGGGCATCACTAAGACAATAATGGATCCATTCAATTACGAGACAGGATTTCACAGTTACTACCTACCCTGTTCAATGGTACGTTTAGCACATACCTTACAGGATGGTTACAATTAAATTTTCGCTACTTGAGAGGACCAAATGATAGCATGACAGTGAAACTTTGTGAAAACATTTGTAAGGAGATGCGGAAAAGAAATAGCGAAAAAACCATAGAAAGAAACAAATTTTAATTTCCTTGCAATTGGATAACAGTTGGTAACTGCGTACCATGTTTACGTTCCATGTTACAAACATTGCTCCATGTGACGACAATCTGCTTCCACGACATCCTGGGACCGCTTTAGGAACACCATTTCGCAGAAGTTCGCAGCTCTTTTCGTATGGTGGGCCGTGGAATATTCAGCTGTTGTGACGAATCTGTACACTGCTTGAACATCGCGCATTGCGTCAACCATGAAAACAGTAAGTTCTTCAACGATTTGGGGCCGGCTGCTGTGACCGAACGGTACTAGGCGCTTCAGTCCGGAACCACGCTACTGCTACGGTCGCAGGTTCGAATCCTGCCTCGGGCATGGGTGTGTGTGGTGTCCTTAGGTTAGTTAGGTTTAAGTAGTTCTAAGTTCTAGGGGACTGATGACCTCCGATGTTAAGTCCCATAGTGCTCACAGCTATTTGAAACATTTGATTTGAACCATTTGGGTCGAATCTCGCTGTTGGTCTCTTCCAGGAGCGCTTCCCAAATCGCCAGTTGATTCGAGTTTCCGAATTGTGTTCTTCAAACCAGGCGCAGAAAGAAGACTTATCCGTACTCCTTTAATGTGTCGATACTCGCAAAGAGCAGTAGCACCATTACTGTTGATTTGGTAAAACAGCTTTTCAAGCAAAGCCCTTTCTGTACACTTTGTCCAGGCCGTGATGACTGTCTGCAACTATAACACACCCTGATGCTTGTGTTTCAGTCCTACGTCACCGTACCAGTAGCAACGCCTAACGGAAGCTCATGACACTAACGCTACTAACAGCGCAAATCCTGCAGGGCACAATGTGAAAATCATTCATCAAGTTGTGTTTCCATACGGTAAATGGTTGTCCCTCTACACCGGCTCAAGTAGCGAAAGCTTAATTATAGCCATCCTGCTGTTTGCTAATGTGTGTTTTAGATTATGATATATAGTTTGTGGGATCACTTGGCGTGAATACATTATGATTATTGAACTTTACTGCTCATTTTTCAGGCGTGTCGCAGACATTTCAAAGCTAGTAACATTATCTGGGAAGTAGCTGCGACGAAAAAAGTCAAAACTGCTCCTGTTTCAAAATAACGGATTGATTCAAAAGCTGTGTCATGCGTTTTCTGATCTGTCCACCCTACGTATTTTCAGCTGAAGGACCATTCAGAGAGCGACCAGAAGAAAACAAGGGCACGTTGGGGGCAGCAGCATTGCAGGGAAGCACCCATAGCGAATATTTATAAAGCATGTTACACAAATCCGTCAGAAATTAAAAGATTATCATCACGGAAGATTTGGGTGAAATTAGTGAAAGAAGGGTGTATTATTTTATGTGTATTGATGTATCTGCGCAGTTCCACTGTTTAGTGTTTATTGAGACTGATAATCATTTGAAACTGGAGTTTTGAAAAGTAATCAGTTCTGGAAGTTGTACTGATAACAGAAAACTGTGCGGAACAGCCGACTGTGATAGATTGTCTCAGTGTTTTTGTATAATAATATTATTTTCAAATGTGTGAATGTTTTATTAAACAAATGCCGTACTTTTTAAAACGCCCCAGATGTTCATAACACTTCATACTCACGAAAATAACACTTTTTTCAAAGACGTGAGTGGCTTTGTTTACAAATCTCCTAGTTATGTTGTACATTCTATGCACGAAATTAATCGTAATTATGCGCTCTTAATCGCTTTTGTCTCATTTCCGCTTAGTTGTACGTATATGTTTACTCTGTTAACTAACCTCATTGAAGCATCAAGTCAAAAACTGCTAATTTTACGAGCCACAAATTTCTTTTGATGTTGACTATTTTATATTACGATCACCGCTTGGTTATGACGTCATGATACCGTTGTTTGGTACTGTCTCTACGTGATGTTGAAAACATAGTTTTAATTTTGATTTATTTTCTAATTTTTGAATTTATGGTATGGTACCTCGTTTCTTATTCGTTATACAGCAATTACTGCAGGATTTATACAAATACGTGCATCTATTTAACAGTAAAACGGAAATGATAGTACAGTCTTTTCCATTATTCCACATCTAAGCGAAGATTTCAGAGGAACATGGTCCAGCGAGTCGCTAACTGTTTGAAGACGCACGGGGTCTATTTTTTGCTTCTGCTCTTAAGGCTATGTGGATTTTGTGGCAGACATGCTGTCGCTGAAAATGATTTAAAATATTGCAACTGGCCACTCTTACTAAGTTCAAAAATGGTTCAAATGGCTCTGAGCACTATGGGACTTAACATCTCTGGTCATCAGTCTCCTAGAACTTAGAACTACTTAAACCTAACTAACCTAAGGACAGCACACAACACCCAGGCATCACGAGGCAGAGAAAATCCCTGACCCCGCCGGGAATCGAACCCGGGAACCCGGTCTTACTAAGTGTAGTAAGTATGAATGCAGTTAGTATGTTTAACACCTGCACATTGTAAGTTTTCAAATTATTTCTGTGTTATGGCAGGTAATTTATTTCTTAGCATGTTCTCAAGTGTTGTAGGACCGAGCGTGTCGTAATATATCCGACTACTTAACAGCGGACATGAATGTTAAATAGTCGTGTTGCCTCCTAAAGCACTTGAGAATGGCCCTGAAGGCCGGTATTAGCCAGTCGAGTGAAACTAAATAAATACGTTAAAGAACAGACGACGTCGAGTCATTACACCATCCAAAAAATATACGGCTGTGGTACCCCACATAACGAAAATATTATTCAGTAGTTATTTTAATTAGCCATTTTATATCCACAGCTGAAAGATGTTCTCATCCAGTTTTTTCTCGGCAAAATCTTATTTCATGGTGTCGGTTCCATGACAAGACCCTACATTAAGTTTAACATCATTGGATTATGTTTAAATTACCCTGGACGTCATAATTATGCAATTGGGGGTGATGAAATCGTTCCGCTACGTGTATTACGTGGTGAGAAGAAAAATTAGTCGACATTAATACTTATTGTCTCTCATCTGTATTACTTAAGAGCCTTGGGCGGAATATAGTTACGTACGCTGAAACAACGAAGACAAGCGCACATGAACTTGGTGACATGATAAATCTTTTCTCTGAGGTACAAAGGAAGCACGACAGTGCTCTGGGTGACGGATTTTAATTCGACTTAATGCACAAGTCGTGCTACACGTCTGCTAGAATAATGCCTCCTGGCTAGGTATATACGCGCGTCAAGTCAGCAGCAGGGATTTATTGCGTCTCTTGAGGTGCACGTCTAACTCAGAAATAAGTTTCTTCTTTCTTCTCTGGCTTTCATGTTTCTCACTGTTACACGGCCTGCACCAACAGGAAAAAGCAGGCCTAATGACTGATGATGAAACACTTTTTTCTGTTATACTTTTATACTTATATTTAAACACGTTGAATTTCGGTAGGTACTAGCGGCATGTTCATTTCATTTCTCTCATTTTTTTTCAGTCACCAGTCTTCTGACTCGTTTAATGCGTTCCGTCACGAATTCCTCTTATGTGCCAATCTGCTCTTCTCGGAGTACCACTTACAACGTACGTCCTCAATTATTAGTTTTATGTATTCCAATCCTTATCTTTCTATACAGGTTTCAGCCTCTACAGCTTCTTACTACAACGTAAGTTATTGTGTTATGGTTTAACCGATTTCCTACCCTCCGGTACCTTCTGCTTGTCAGTGTTTTCCATATATATTTCTCACCGATTCTGCTTGGAATCTCCTCATTCCTTACATTATTAGTCCCCCTAATTTTCAAAATTCTTGTGTAGCACATCTCAAATGCTTCGACTTCGGTTTCCCCACAGTCCATGATTCGCTACTGTACAATGCTGTGCTCCAAACATACATTCGCAGAAAATCCTGCTTCAAACTAAGGCCGTTATTTGATACTACTAAAATTCGCTTCGTCAGGAATACCCTTTTGCCTGTGCTGCTCTGCTTTATGCCCTTACTTCGTCCGTCATGAGTTCTTTTTCCCTCCACGGCAGTAGAGTTACTTAACTTATCTACTTTGTGGTTACTAATTTTGATGTTGCGTTCTTCCCTATTCTCATTTCTGCTACTTCCCACTACTTTCGTCTTTCTTCCGTACTCCGCACTCGTTAGACTGTTCATTCCAATCAACAGATTCTGTAAATTTTCTCCACTTTCCCTGACGTTAGAAACGTCATAAACGAATCTTATCACTGATATCCTTTCATGATCTTTCATTCCACAGTTGAACCTTTCTTTTGTTTCTGTCATTGCTTCTTCGATGCACAGACTGAACAGTAGGTGCGAAAGACTATATCTCGTTCTTACACAATTTTTAATCAGAGCACTTCGTTCTTGGTCTACCAACCTTATTGTTCCCTCTTGGTTCTCGTACTTCTTGTATATTTTCTGCCTTTTTCTACAGCTTACAACTATTTTTCTCAGAATTTCGAACAAATTTCACCACTTTACATTGTCGAACGATGTTTCCAGGTCGAGAAACCTTATGAGGGTGTCTTAATTTCTCTTCAGTTTTGTTTGCCTTATCAAGTGCAACGTCAGGACTGCCTCTGGCGCCTTTACCTTACCTAAAGCAAAACTGATCACCGTCTGACTGATCATCAGTTTTCTTTCTTGTAAAATATGTGTAAAACGAAGTTCATGTGAAGTTTTGGTAATGCCGTTTGCGTTTTGTCTTGTTATTTTACCGACGTTACATAATTTGCGCCGTCTTTCTAAATTTGAAAAGTGAACTTGATGACATAACTTTAGATTTTTAGTATTTCTTTTCTACATCCAAACCTTGCAAGCCACGTCACGCTTTGTGGCCGAGGGTACTTTGGATACCACCTTACTTATCCCTTTGCCCTGGGTCATTCGCGAATAGTACGTTGGACGAACAGTTGTTGCTAACACCCCAACAGATCATTAATTTCTCGTCGTTGCCATTTCGTGAAATGTATGTGGGACGCAGTAATATGATGCCTAACCTATTTTTGAACGCATTCTTTCGAAATTTCAGCTGTCAACATCTCCTTGAAGCACAACGCCTCTCTTGTGTCATCTATTTGAGTTTCGTGAATATCTCTGCAACATTTACGTGCTTAATAAACTGTCCCGTGAACATCCACACCGGTCTTCGTTGGATCTTCTCTATATCTCCACTAAACCTAGGTAAAAGTCAGAGACTGAAGAATAGTTCCTAGTAAGGTCGAACGAGTGTTTGATATGCTACTTGTTTCATGGATAAGTTACATTTCGTCAATATTTTTCCTGTAAAGCTCAGCTTGGGATCCACAATTCCTAAAGCTAATTTTATGTGAACGTTCCACTTTAGGATACTCCGGGAGATCATATCCAGACATTTTATGGTTGTTACTGTCTGCAGTGATTTATTGTAAGCCAACGGCCTTTTCGAACGTTAATGGATCGCAATTCCTATTAACACGGAATTAGTTTCAACCAATTAAAATCACGGCCAGTTGCCAGTCCCTCCACCAATTATCGAACCTTTTCGAATTCAAGCTGCGAACTGTGTTCAGGTAGAACCGGAAAGAACGCACAGCATTTCACAGAGTATTCATAATACACGAGGCCTGTTCATAACAGACCAGACTCAATTCTAACAAGTACGGGGAGGCAGCCTGTTCGCTCCTAAGATGGAGGAGACTCATTGTTGGTACGTGGTCGGTGAAAGCACAGAGGTGGTGTTGTTATGTTAATAACCTGATTTAAATTCAAAATTTCTTCGCAATGTTTCAACGAGTGAGGATTCGTGTCGCTGTTGATGTCGAGCGGGTATCAGATGGTGACATTACACATTTCGACTTCCTCTGGTGTTCGGGGAGGATTAAGTTACATGTCGGAACCAAGTTTCACTTGTGCCCTTATTTCAACCCCATTCTCATCCTGAAAAGCTCAACCTAACCCTACATTTTTCAGGCGCTCTTCAAAATCATCTCGAAGGGACAGACAGAAACCTATAACTTTATAGCATGCCGGCGAAAGCCAGCGGAAAATCGCCTCTCCATCGAATTAGGGAAGAAATTTGTGAGTGGCTATGCGATGGTGTGGGTCTTGGGCTAGTGGTAACGAGGGTTCGTCCAAGGTTTGAAAAATGCGACAAAAGAGTTACGGGTGATGTATAGTGACAGCATTTAAAAGCCAAATGTCTAATTAAAAATATAATTGGTACTTTACCAGTGCACCTTTTTTGTCATTTGTCCATATGTTAGGTTTTTACATATTAATTCCGGTTACTTTAGATCTCTCTCTGCTTGTGATGCATTCCTGTCATTGCTATGCAGACTTCGATATTTCTCCTATTTCATATCGATAGAGCATTTCTTATGCGGACTGTCTACCTCGACTTACATCTATCCCATCACAAGCAATATGCTGTAAATTTTTAATCCCTGACTTTGTTGTGAGTCTGTCGTCTTGGAATCCTTGAAATATTATTTGTACTCCGTCGTCATTTTGACACTAAGCAGTTCCATCTGACGTTATGAAAATATGCATGCCACAGTGTCATCAGTTTTGATTTCGTACTCTCCTTCCAATATTTTTGTGCTGCTGGTGTCTGGGAGGAAGAAGGATGGAATATTAAGTTCAACATTACGTCAACGTCGAGGTCATTAGAGACGGAGGGAGCCCAAACTCGCAATATTTCAAGGATGGGGAACAAAACCGGCCCCATTCTTTCAAAGGAATCAGAAGCATTTGACTGAAGCTGTTTAGGGCATCACAGAAAACCTACATCTGGGTGTCCGAACGCGGATCTGAACCTTGCCCTCCGGAATGTCAGTCCAACACTGCGCCTCCTTAGTTGGTTCATTCTTAAGGGCGCTGCTGTATATTTATTGTTGATTGTTTAGTATTTGTAATAGATTATTTAGTATTATTTTGTATTTGTATATCGTGTTTGCTTCTTAATCTTGTGTTTCAGTTTTTATAACTGGAATTGTTTTGCATGTACATGTGATGGTTACAGTATTGTGCGGAATTATATTAGGTACGTGTCTGTGTTAAAGAAGCCAATTGTAATTAAAATACGAAAAAAACTCAGTATTTTTGTGGCTGCTATCCACTATTTAGTGGATACATTTTTAAACATGCCGTTTTCCTATAGCAGGCGCAACAATCTTGATTTTTTTCGTATTATGAGTAAAACTGCATTCTGTAACAAAGGATCCTTTCAATTACAGTTTCAAATGATATTGTAAGCTATCACACGCACACACAAAACAGTTACAGTAATAAAAACCTGAAGCACAAGATGAAAGATAAATAAAATAAATAAAGGATTAAAGAGACTGCAAGTTACTACATTCCATTTTAAGATTCGTACAGCTATCTTCAATTGTAATTCTTCATTATTTTGGAGCAATTTTGTTTCTTTTCCACAGTTAGTGTCTGGGTTTGGCGCAGGTACCTGAGGTGAAGTTCTAGTTGATGAATAATGGACTGGAGGACTGCAGTACAGAAATGGTAGAGTATCTCGTCCCGAAATAAAACTGAAACTACTGCTCTCAGCTGGGTTCTTTCGCATCTGTGTAATATCTTATCCTGCTGCATTTCTGAGATGAATTTTAGCTCGCGGTACGAAGAAACTCGGAGGAGATCGGGCTGTGCATCTGCAGCCTACATTCCTTGTGTTTTTGCTACACTTCGCAATCTGCGATGTCGCCTGCCTCGTGCTGGCACACTCCGCCATGTCATGCTCTTTTGTTTCGAAAGCTCACCGCTCCTTCTACGCTATGCATATTCAAGTTACCTAGCTCTCCAAGATTACGTTCCCGTGCAATAGAAGTTGTGAGTGGACGGAGCAAATAGACTTAAGGGACGGAAAGTGAGGCCCCATTCCCTTATTCGTAAAGGCTATGGTATTTATTACCATCGCATTTTGTACAGTTACTGTGTAAGACAGGGTAATTAAGATAACTGTGGTTTTAAGAATAATTATTTGTTCATCTAACATATTGTTAACCATTCTCGGATCTAGTTTTTTAATGTTGACATCGAACTTTGACACGAATCAGATCTTTTTGTGTTACATCGAAGAATGCGTGCTGTCTTATTTTCTGGTTAATCGTCTGACACATGTTGCATTATCAAATCAACTGAACTTAGCAATGGCTATAACCCTGACATTGTCGACAAGATCCGTCACAAGAAACAAATAATCCACGTCTTTCCCACAATAGAGCCCTTTGTAGTAACAGCCATAGCTGGAAATAAGAAAGATATCCAAAACGCTAGCGTATAATGTAAAACATTCCAGCTACTTTATTTTGTACAAGAGGTAGAGCAGCTTACGTCTCAATAGCAAAGATAGAAAGGAATAACTGACTTTTCAAAATCACTTGTGCTGATTGTAACAAATTGCATATTGCATAAACAGGCAGAGCTGTAGCAGCTAGGCTGACTCAGCATCAAGGCAGCTGCAGATTATGAAAGTTAGACCCTTCATTTACTGAACATGTTTTGTGGTAAAGCGACGATACATATAGCCAATAAACGAAATAAAAATTAGCGTATCTGCAGAATTTGAAGACAATGGGCATCTAGCATAAAATTCTCACTTGGTTGTAAGTAAACAGTTACACGTGAGCAGATTCCCATTCTTAAACTTCACATTATCCAATCAACCGATTGTACACACCCTGACGTCAACTCCAGTGATCACATTGATCGCTGCATAGCACAAAACATATTGCTCTGTATTTAGCTTTTGTTTTCCTTATCCGTATGAGTTTGCGTCTGTTGTAGTCTTCTTCTTATTGGAATGACCAAACGTACTTTAATTTTTATTCATTCTATGGGGCCATTAGTATATGGGTTGGGATATATATGATCTTCCTAATATTATCTATGCCATTTGCCCGCTTACCTCTGCGACAATGACTTCACTTCTCTTATATTGCGTTGTACAAACTATAATGCAGTGTGTGTTTTTTGTGTACTGATTTAGCAACATTTATATTGTAAACTGTAATTTAATACTTCTATGCTGCTACAATGGTACTAAAATACAGTCATCTTGCACAATTTATAACAAGAAATTTCTTCCTAATGTAAAAACAACACTAATACTTACCTGCCAAAGTCTATGCAACATTAGCAAATGGTTCAAATGGCTCTGAGCACTATGGGACTCATCTGCTGAGGTCATTAGTCCCCTAGAACTTAGAACTAGTTAAACCTGACTAACCTAAGGACATCACAAACATCCATGCCCGAGGCAGGATTCGAACCTGCGACCGTAGCGGTCTCGCGGTTCCAGACTGCAGCGCCTTTAACCGCACGGCCACTTCGGCCGGCGCAACAGTAGCAGGTAGAATCCATGTCTTACTGGCACTGAAACATATCTCACTTATAACTGCATTTCATCCACTCTCGCCTTCTTTCCCACACAGTTGAACCAAAATAAGTGACTAACTGTTGCCTTCTATTCGAAGCGCTTTGAGTGGATATTTCCTACCCATGACATTTTCTTCCCTAGTTTCTTACTCATTGACGTCCCTTACGAATGCTAGAAAGCTGTTACCTGATGACATAATAAGTCGAAACTGGTGTGAAATAAGCAGATAGTAGGGAAACAAAATGCAGATTCTTTGCTTACAAACCTTAAATAGAAATTTGC
The DNA here is from genome assembly GCF_021461395.2 of Schistocerca americana. Classification (NCBI taxonomy): domain Eukaryota; kingdom Metazoa; phylum Arthropoda; class Insecta; order Orthoptera; family Acrididae; genus Schistocerca; species Schistocerca americana. The sequence goes on along the minus strand of NC_060121.1, from coordinate 443,757,124 downwards.
TCTGCCAAGATTTGACGGAAAAAAACCAACGCACGAGGGTTTTTCGGATAGTGAGTTTCGATAGTTACGAAATGGAAACCACTGTGAACATCTGATTAAGCTTTGCACACATGCCTTGGGCAGTGTCTGTAGTATGCCCGTCGATCACGTCACGTCAGTCTTCTCATTTATGAGCGCACGATGAGCACGCAAGGATGCCTACATAATAGTGTCTCCTGCCAAGTATGAAAGCCTGGTGACAGATTTCGTCTGATGTCATGCAGACCAAATAGTATAACTGTCATACGGTTCCTTCTTCTTGACAGTTCTTGCCCGTACTCTGCAGAGGCAGTGAAGATGCTCCTCCAGCGTTTTCTACGGGAAGTGGTTAATCACCCACAATACATCCCGTAGTTGGCTCCCGCTGAGATTTATCTCTGCTCACATGAACTGCTGGGTATGAAGTCAATGTTTTGACAGAGACAAGGAGCTGTAAATGAGAGTAGAAAATTGGTGGAAAACACAGGCGATGCCTTCAACGACGAGGGTATTAGGAAGTTGGTGCAATGATACGATGAATGTTTAAGTCGGAGCGGTGACTACGTAGAGAAGTGGCTGTAAGGTGTAGCTAACTGTTAGAAATAAAACGTTTTTGATTTTCACAGCAGTTTTCATTTCGCGACCGATCGGAACTTACTTTTCGAATAGCCCTCGTATATGCAATATCAGCCAAGAAAAGTGAAGCACAAGAGGTGGAGGGTGTGTGATGTTATTGTAGTGATTACAACATCGAATAAGTTTTCTAGAAAAAAAGAATTTGCCAATACGAGATCAGTGAGGCATTGAACTCATCCTGGCCTGGATAAACACACTTTTTCCGTTTGGGAGGGTCTCACGAAGCCGATGTATCCACATTTGTTGTAACAAGTCCTTGATGTACTGGAAACCAGCGCTGGGACAGAGTTGTCGGAGCCGGGCCCACACATGATCTTTCGAAGACAGATCTGGGGACCTTGCTGGCCATGGGAGTATCTCACCGTCATGCAGAAACATGTGCCACGAGTGAACGATCATTGTCCTGTTGAAAAATGGCACAACGATAGTGTTGCATGAGAGGTGACATTTGAGGCGGCAGGATATTCCTAACCATGACTTAATGTCGGAGCCAACGGCTACCCGCACCTTGATGCCACGATTAGCACCGCTATGTCCCTCTAAAACAATGGAAGAATGGGACTTCTTCCAAAGCACCCGCCGTACCCGCCGCCGCCAGTCATACGGCCTGGTGGAACTGCGCGATTCATCGCTGAACACAGTGTGACGCCATTCATCGGCAGTCCATGCTTCACGGTTGCGGCGACATTCCAAATGTAGTTTATGCATCTGTCGTTAATTGCGCAGTCGAGCTGCTGCTAGCCTCTTACTAATGGTGTAGGATCACACGGAATGTTTCAGGGACTCCATTACTTGTTCTCGGATGGCAGGAGAAGATGTGTGTGGTGCAGTACAGCTCTCTTCCAATGTGGTGGTCAGCCCTGTTCGACTGAGATTTCTCCTACTCTCTTATATTCGGAATATGGTCGATTAGTGTTTATATAAACGAATATGAATACGTAAATGCTTAAGATGATGACGTCAATTTCGTGAGTTTGAAGGTCTTTTAATTCGTACTATACATTAATAATACTTTGCTAAGTATCGTTTATTATACAAAGAGGTTCTACACTGGCAACCATTATAATTTTAGCAGCGAAATATAACAAATAGCAGTACTGCAAACTATACTGTAGGAATTTTCTACTTCTTTGTACTTGAATGTATTGAAAAAGTGTTTTGTTGTGTGCGTGGTTGTGCGTATTTCGTCGAAGTGTACTAGACTGCAATTTTGTTCGGTGTGTTTTTGAATATAATTAGTATAATTATTTTGCATGACACTGCAATTTGATCGTTAGTGTTTAGTGCCATTATTAACTATTTAGGTAAAGTTATTTCCAACATTCTTCCAAATTATTGCATTAGGACTGCAAGTATTTCAAATCTTTAACTATCATTTTGTTTAGATCAAGCAAAATAAGTTTGCCTCTTGCATGTGGCAATTACTTTTTCGGTGCACCTGAATCTATACGTTACATACCTGCTTATGTCCTGAAAATCAGCTAGTTTATTAACAGGGTTTCTCTTATTGTACTGGTGACCTGCTGAACTGTGATTTCGAAGATTTGGTTTAGCTTTTCAAAATCTAACTGGTATGTTACTCTATCGCTGTTGCACCTGATTTGAACTAGATTCTACATTTTAACAAAATTTCGAAGTTTACGTATGAAGGTGGATAAAATTATCTGTTCGATAACTTCCCCTCCAGTATGTTACTACACGGAACCGACAGCCTCAGTTTAGGATATATTAGGTGCACGTCAGCTCTGTCAGCTGAATGACTTCATTAAGTGGGTAGGTCATAAGATTACATAACATATTTTTTTGTAACGTATTGCCTGTTGTCTTTGCTTCGGGATCTTCGGCCGATGTTCATTTAATGACTTTCCTAATGCTTCGCCAGCGCTACTGAATGGTATTGTTAATGCTGTCAGGGCCGAAGTGTGAATCTTTGACGATGCCAGCACTTGGGCTGGCGAAAAGTCAGAACAAGTGGCCTCAACAACTTTTTAATATCACTTCCGTGTCACAAGACAGCTATTCAAAAAAGAACAGTGCCACGACCAGTGGGGTCTGCGTAGTATCTTTCTGGAATCAGTGCGGCAGCGGGACTGACCTGCGGGATCTTGAACAGCCTCAGCAGGTTGGCCACCTGGATGGACGTGACGCTGGAAGCTGCTCCCACCACGCCAGAGATCACCTTGCGGACCGCAGTCTTGTTGCAGTGGTATTCCGCGCCGTCGATATTGCTGATGGAACCTGCAAACAGAGCAGATCCGATGTCTCAGTAACGTGAGGATGAAAAACACACACATAAACAAAAGTGCTGCATCCCCAATACAAAAAAAAAAAAAAAAAAAAAAAAAAAAAACAAAAAAAAAATATTGGTTTAAATGGCTCTAAGCCGTATGGAACTTAACATCTGAGGTCATCAGTCTCTTTGAAGTACTTCAACCTAACTAACCTAAAGACATCACGTACATCATTCCCGAGGCAGGATTTGAACCTGCAACCGTAGCAGCAGTGCAGTTCCGGACTGAAGCACCTAGAACCTCTCGGCCACAACGGCCGGAATCGCCAATACCTAGTGTAGGTGGGCTGTTACTGTGACCGTACCTGTACCGATCGGAAAGTCACCCCTGACGTTGTTTGTAAACATACATTGAAACACGTATGCATTCAGTAGCAGTGATGGCGAGGCATGACAGAATCTCTGACCAGAGAGTTATTTATCGTTGCTAGTCTGCGCTTGACCGCGCGAGAGTTCAGTTCAGTTGCGAGGCAGTTGTTGTACGTAGAGAGTCGCGAGAGCATGTAGTTCAGTCTGTGCGAGTAGCGCGCGTGAGACAGTCGCAGTTGTGTGTGAGGAGTCGGCGGGCGTCGACATGGGTCTCTGGTCAAGGTTCGGGACGAGGTATATTTTTAAATAAGGTAATGAAGCAGCATTGCGCACATCTGATAATATAATGTATATTAACCGTAATTAATTTGTTCAAGAATTGCCCCAATAATAATTTTGTTCTCAAAGCAATCGTTTTAAGAAAATAATCATTACAATTGAAACAATATTTCCATTGCTTCTCCTCCCAGAATCAATTTATTAGGTTAATTATTGCACGGGGCCTAAGGTCAGCGCAGCTGGCCTTATAAAATTTATCAGGTTGATCTTAACGTTAATTTTGTGGGGACTTAACATTTTTGCACATTTTTATTATCATTGACTTTTATTACTGTGGGAAGCTAACATTTGGCTCTATTTGCATTTTTATTCAATTCATATCATTTAAAAAAATACGGGGAGGTTACACTTAACACGATGTCTATTCTCATTTTAAAATATTTTCTTTCATTTTTGCGGGGAGGTTACACTTGGTTCTATTCCCATTAACATTAATTATTGTCATTTCAAAATTCTCCGGTGAAATTACACTATTGTCCTTTACAAAATTCTCTGGGGTGGTTACACTTGCCAACATCCGGTCCAGGATCGTATTTCGTTGAGAATCTTCTGAAAAGTAGACAGATATTTGCTTTTATTTACATAATATAATTAGCATTTGGCGCAACGCTTTTACTAATTTTAATGACTTTCTTTCCTCAGATCATCGGCAATTCGTTGCTCTGTTGTATTTGTGTTTGTTGCTTTTTGCATTGTGCTTATTTCATTTGTGAATAATTGTGCCTATTGTAAAAATGCCGCGAAAGACTGTGAATAGTGTATCGCGTAGTATAATGAATGAAATTACCGACTTAAACAACTTCACCAATAGTACTTGTGACACGCAGTGTAATGATGACAATCCTGCGTTTACTGACAATCAATGCGTTCCAACCACTAATGATGATTTTTATCTTAATGATGAACAAACGAACTCAATTGTGTCCTCTGTTAATTTGACGACAATTGATGACGCGGGGCGCTCTATTGTAATGAGCGCTGCCCAGCTTAACACACCCGGTTTGGAAAATTCAAGTAACGTACAGACAAATTTTTCTAATGAAAATGGACAGTGTACTGAAAGTACGACGGATTCATTTAATTCCGAAATAGTGACTGACAGTGTACATCCGATTGGCAAACCTTTTTGTGAATTACAGAATGACCAAATGGTCACACAGAACGTGACAATTGCAGGTACGCCGTCAAACAGCACAGAGAATAGAGTCGGCAATGTTACTGAGGATCAAATTATGGCATTATTGCTACAAATAATTAAAAAACAAGACGACTTTCTCAAACAACAAGAGGACATGATCAAAAAACTCGATGAACAAAACAAACAATTTTCTGAAAGTATTAAATTGACGAAAGAAAAACAAGACAACCTTAACGAACAGAACAAACAAGTTAGGGAACAGATTACAGCGATTGCCGTGCAATGTCATGACACTAAAGTACAATTACGTGAGGATACTAAGGCTTGTGCTAATAACAGTAATGAAGAAGTTGGCACTGTTGCACAAGAATTAAGTATTACACGTGTAGGCACAACAGAATCAAATAAAGACGAAATTAATGCAGTCACTGAACAATGCCCTAAAAACGCAGTACAGATACGCGACGAGTTTAATTTAGTGTCACTGGAAGTTTCACACACTCTGAATACGGATGTCGAAAATAAAAGTGAACGACCCAAGAACCAAATTGACGAGAGTATTAAAGTAACAGAATTGAAAACTATTTCAATCACCAATACGTCACAGAATCCGCCACGTTGCGAGCATTTGTCACATTCACATAGCCAGTGTGACTTTAGCAATTTACAGAGACTATGCAACTTAGAATCCGAAAAACTACGCGACTTGAAATCTAAATAGCTACGCAACTTGAAATCCGAAATGACACAGACAAACAGATTCTCACACAAACCTGAACGTGTTCTCAAGTTCAGAGACGAGAACGTAGATTACGAGCAATTTTTATCTGTAACAAAATCTAAGGAACTTAATAATGACAGAGCACAGATACACGCTTTGAGCTGTATACGACAATTTATTTTTGTACTTTCACCGGTATTACCTGTAATGCAGAAACTAGCTTTGAACTGGATACTACAATTTTCTTTTGGATTTTTACCGCCATTGCCTGCAACGCAAAAGCTAAAATTTATTTGCAGTGCCTAATTGACCTCAGGGGATTCATTACGCTTTAATGAATATGTGCCGTAGCGTGCATAGGGCCCCGAGCTGTAGTAGTGCTGTTTCATCTTTAAGTTTTCTGCACTGCTGCCTTCTCTTCTACTATCCTTTATATCTATCAAAATAGCTCTTTAACTATTGCCCTACCTAGAATTAAAAAAAATGACTAATGAAAACCCGATACGACAAGTTATACCGAAAGTGACAATTTTCATTAGGCACTCCCGTAATCACAACTACCGCCGTAATTTTAATAACAGATAAAATCGTAATCATCAGTATGTACAAAATTTTCAGCAGTCGCAACCACATTTTTGGTAACAATACATGTTTTTCACCACAACAGCATGAAAGTCATCCGCTTAGGATACGTAACCAACAATGCAGTCTACAAGGTCAACCAAACTTTAATGTTTCGCCGCGTGCACGTATAGTCCCAGCTACAACAAATAGTAACGCACGGCAGCAAAGGAACAACTACGTACAGAAAACACAATACTTCAATTCCTATCGCAATGCACCGTACAGGAATGACTATCACGACAGACGTAAAAATAATGAGCACAATTTTCAGCGTACATTTAATAACAGTCGATCTTTTCAGCAGCAAGAACATCAGCAACAACATGTTATCATGAACGAACCAGACAATAGGTGTCATCTATAGCGTAATACGTCTGGAAGAAATAACAGAACAGTTCATATAGTGGATATGCCATAGCATCCTCCCGTAAATAACAGCACGTGCGATAGAATTTGACCAGACACAGTACAGGTTGCATATTCCAGTAACGTAAGCAATATTTTGACACGCAAAATCTTGTTCATGAAAAATGTTATTAATTTTGACGCCATCCGACACACGTTTGCATGAAAGACATTATCACAACGTACGTAGATGACATTCTTATCGCAGAAGCTAACTGGTCTGAACACAATGTGATTTTAGAACGACTGTTGCAAACTTTTCATGCACAAGGACTCACAATTAACCTCAGTAAATCGCACTTTGGCAAAACTTCTATAAAATTTCTTGGACACGTAATTTCAGCAGAAGGCATTGCGCCTGATCCGGAAAAACTTCAAGCTCTACGTGACATTACTGTTCCTACGACGAAGAAACAACTACGCAGTTTTTTGGGCTTATTTAACTTTTTTCGTAAATTTATTCATCACTCTGCTTTAGACACACCTAGATTATGCCAATTAACAGGTAAAAACAGTGTTTGGTCCTGGGATAAGCAAGCACATTCTGAATTTATGAACCTGAAACATGCTTTGTTGAATGCACCACTTTTATCGCACCCAGATCTTACCAGAAATTTTTCCATTGCCACCAACAGTTCTAACACCGCTTTAGGCGTACATATTTTTCAGGAAATTGAAGAAGATGGCTCTACAGTAATCAAAAACATCGCATTTGCAAGTCGCATTCTATCACCTGCAGAACGAAATTATTCCGTTACAGAATTGGAAACATTATGTGTTGTATGGGCTTTTACGAGATTTAGACATTTTCTTTATGGCAGACATACCACCGTTTACACAGACCACAGAGCGATACAATTCTTACTTTCAGCTAAATTTACTCACGACAGATTAAGCAGATGGAAACTTTATTTACAAGAATTTAATTTTACAATTGTTCACATTCCCGGCACACAAAATGTTATAGCAGACGCACTATCCCGTTCTCTCAGCAACAATCAGCAAGACATCGCAACCAACTTCTGCAAAGCAAATTTCAACGTCATGTACATTCAACAAGTTGCATTTGAAAATTTTATTTCGTCGTCGTTACATGACATAGCACAAGAGCAGAATAAAGACAACGTATGGAAAGCAATTAAACACCTTTGGCAAGATAAGAATAATGTTACGATTAGAAACCACTACACTGTACGCAATGACATTCTGTTTCGCCACTCTCATCCAGACAGCAACAATTGGTTATTATGCATTCTTGACGAACTGGTTAACAAATTAATCTGGTACACTCATTTAAGCTGTGCACATTACGGAGCCAGAAAATGTTTTCTTATACTGAGACAGAACTGTTATTTTACCAACATGGAGAAACGTATACGACGAGTTTTAGCCTCATGTAAAATTTGCCAGAAAGCTAAGTCAGACACCACTTAACATTTTCCTCCATTATATCCCATTGTACCTGTTAAATTAAGACACATGGCCGCTGTAGACATTTTTGGACCAATTCCCAGAACCATAGAGGTTTTTGCTACATCTTTGTCGCTGTTGAACTCACTTCAAAATTTGTTACTTTCACTCCGTTACGCAAAGCTACTGCTAAAACTGTTTCGAAAGCATTTGTAAAACATTTTTTATTTCATGTAGGGCATGTGATGAAAGTAATTTCTGACAATGGATCACAATTTCGTTCTGCTAAATGGACACGCATGTTACGAGCTAGAAACATTTCTCCGATCTATATATCCAAGTACCATGCTTCTTCGAACCCCTGTGAACGATTAATGAAAGAAATTGGTAAACTGTGTAGAATATACTGCCGCAAAAGACATATTGATTGGGTCACACACATATTCTCATTCCAAGATGTAATTAATTCCATTCCAAATGAATCCACTATGCTATCTCCGTCTGTTATGCTGAAAAACGTTGAACCACCAAACAAAATTACAGAATTAGTAAATTTTCCTACATCTCGTCGATTACGACACCACGAAATAATTGACATTGCGCTGAACAACATCAAACGTGCCGCAGAGCGCCGGAGAAGACAGCAAAAACAGGTTTGTACACGCCGTGACTTTCACATTGGACAGAAGATATTAGTACGTACTCACTATTTATCCAGCAGAATAAAAGGTAAGTGCAGTAAATTTGAACTTCTATACGCAGGTCCATATCGGATTCGCAGCATTCCTCACCCCAATGTTGTACACGTCGAAACTCTGAGAACCAGAAAAAGTAAAGGCAACCACCATGTCTTTAACATTAAACCCTTTATTGAATGAAGACACTTTATGATTTAACATGCTATGATGCCATTTACACATTTTATGACCACTTATGCAATTATACTCACATGACTACTTATTGATGATTATCGCATTTTTTCTTGGCAAGTGCCCGGCAAGGTAAGGTTAGCAGGTCGCTCTTCTTGTCGTTACACATCAGACCGTGCATATTTTTCCAGATGAACTTACACATTTTATGACCACTTATGCAATTATATTTATGTGACTACCTATTGATGATTATCGTATTTTTTCTTGGCAAGTGCCCGGCAAGGTAAGGTTAGTAGGTCGCTCTTCTTGTCGTTACACATCAGACTGTGCATATTTTTTTTTTAGAGAAACTTACGTATCTTATGAATAATTATGCAATGTTATCTAGTGACATATCAATTTTTATTACATTTTCTCTCCATTAAAGTCTTTAATTCTCGCCTTTATTAACCACACAACATACAAGCTGAACACAACGAACGTCACATTTTGTCCTTCTTATGATTGTTTAATGTTTTGTTTGTATGCACTATGAAATGGTTAAGATATAGCAAACACCAGTTGACTTTTTGACATTTTTTGCCCTATGATATCTCAACATCGTGACTGTTTCACACTTTTTTTTTTCTGCTGCATTGTGATATTCTGTGTACACTTTTTGCCTCTGAACACTGCCTATGTCTTTGACATATTACGTTTTCTGTCATGTTATGCTGTATGCTTAATTATGTTACCATAAACCAGTCATTATTTAGTGAGTATATGATGTAAATGCACGACATTAATCTTTGTTCATCACTTTCAGAAAGAAATAACGTGCAAAGGAAATAAATTAAACAGAAATGGGAATTTCACCTACGGAATAAACGAAAGAAGATGCAAAAACCTTATGAGGAAGAGTAAATGGATCAGAATTAACAAGCATTAACAAGAATATACTATACACATCGTAGAATAGCAGTCTTAACTAATTTTTTCTTTCAGAATACAAGGCGATTGATGCAGGCTGTCAGACAGAACTACACATCTTAGTTTTAGTGATGAAATATGCTAGAGATAAAGAATAGTTATGTAATGAGTAATGAAGTGATTTTTTTTTTTTTGCAGATGATAATGTATGCTGATGAATATTGATGAAGGATATGTTACTATGTATAATGAAGTTTTTCTTTACAGGTGATGATAATAATGCAGTTATGATAATATGGATAATGAAGTGATGGATAATGAAGTTTTTTCTTTACAGATGAGGATATTGTTGAAGTTATGTATTTATGCTATGTAGTTATTTAAGTATATGTTGCAGTTCGCTTTGACAGTAGGTGTTATATTGCATAGTATAATAACGGAAGGTTTTGGAAAGGACAGCTATGGAACACATTTTATATATATTTCACGACCTGTTAATTCGAAGTTCACTACTTTTCAGCATAAAATGCGCTTTTTCGTTCAGCTTAATAATCCATTTTTTTATATATTTTTGCAGGAGAAATTATTTATGAAATTAGTGTGCTATAAGCAGTGGTTCATTAAATCTATGTCATCTATGAATGTGATTACATATACTCAACTTGTTTCATAATCTTGCTACAGCTGACTTATGACGAATGACGTTACACATTTTCATTTACACCAACAACCCAGAAGCAAATTTTTCTCTCTTGCTTTCCCTTATAATTACCCAACGCAATGCATTGCTAACAAAAAAAAAAAAAAATGTATTACCAGTCCCAAATAATGATACCAGTTTGAGAGAGTTCTGAGTAATGCTGATCAGCTATGAATAATATGTCACCTGAAAAATGAATACTATTAATTAATAATGCTTTGTAACTAGGAAAATACTACTAATTACTGTATTGAGATGACCAATGCTTTGGAACTAGGAAAAGAATGCTACTAATTATGCTTTGTAACTAGAAAATGAATGCTATTCATTATGCTTTGTAACTGGGAAAAGAATGCGATTATTTAATAATGCTTTGTAACTAGGAAAAGAAGGCTACTGATTATTACTATATTGGAATGACAAACGATTAATTATGCTTTGTAACTAGAAAATGAATGCTATTCATTATGCTTTGTAACTGGGAAATAATGATTAATTAATAATGCTTTGTAACTAGGAAAAGAATGCTACTAATAATGCTTTGTAATTAGGAAAAGAATGCTACTAATTATGCTTTGTAACTAGAAACTGAATTCTATTCATTATGCTTTGTAACTGGGAAAAGAATGCCATTATTTAATAATGCTTTGTAATTAGGAAAACAAGGCTACTGATTATTACTATATTGAAATGACAAATGATAATTAATAATGTTTGCTACTTATTAATAATGCTTTGTAACTGAGAAATGATGACTGTATTGGGATGACCAATGATTGAGTATCAACATTATTATTGACTACCTCCTGTTTTAAGTAATGACTTCTGATGATTTGTAATTAGAGAATGGGTGCAAATATTCTATGTAAAACAATTAATGAACATTTTTCTGTAATACTACATACATGGTACAGAAATGTTCAATAACTGGGCTATGAATGCCGCAAACTACTAATGTAATTCCTAATGAAGACTAGTATGTAACTTAATGTCCTTCACCTTGTGACCTCGCTACCCTGAATTACTGCAATATCCATTTGCCCTGTACATCCTCCTGATCATGGAGCACTATATTTGGTTTTTGCACTAATTCCACGTTGGTGTGCCTTGTAAGAGCGTGGTGTTGACACGACATGCTGTCCACCACCGTGAGCGATGGAGAAGTTATTATGGTCCCACTGTTTGGTGTACCTAATGTACTGCCAAAGTGAAAACATGGAATATTACTGCGACATTTCAGAGTCTTGGCTACGCTGATAAATACTTCTGGGAAAAGAACTTCAAATTGTCTCACTTGGTGTTGTACTTCTATGGAAAGATATGGACTTTCAGTGCAGCTGCGTGCAACCTAAAGTGCTACAACCATGATGCAATCCTTCCCTTTCCTATCCTAATTCTTGTAACATAGTGAAAATCATTTTTTGCTAATATCATTTATATTCATGGCCTATACATTTTTTTTCTCAATTTGCTGAACTGCAATACATGTGCACTTATGTCACTTATCAACATGATTTTTGCCATTATGTTTATTTGTTGTGAAAATGCTAAAGAGTTTTTCAGTACGTGTGCACTTATGTCATTTGTTTTGCACTCACATTTTGTCATTGTCTAATATGTTTTGTACTTGTTGCATGTGCACCATATTTCCTTCATGTTCTATATCTGTTTTATATCTGTTGTAATTGTAAAGTTAATTAGTTAAGAAAAAATTTGTTGCTCATGCCAAGTCCAAATGACTCGCCATCGCTGCCAAATGTTTATTTGTTGTGAAAATGCTAAAGAGTTTTTCAGTACGTGTGCACTTATGTCATTTGTTTTGCACTCACATTTTGTCATTGTCTAATATGTTTTGTACTTGTTGCATGTGCACCATATTTCCTTCATGTTCTATATCTGTTTTATATCTGTTGTAATTGTAAAGTTAATTAGTTAAGAAAAAATTTGTTGCTCATGCCAAGTCCAAATGACTCGCCATCGCTGCCAAATTTTTGCCCCCCCCCCCCCCCCCCCCCCCAGTGGAGGGTTATGAAACACGTATGTATTCGGTAGCAGTGATGACAAGGCATGACAGAATCTCTGACCAGAGAGTTATTTATCGTTGCTAGTCTGCGCTTGACTGCGCGAGAGTTCAGTTCTGTTGCGAGGCAGTTGTTGTACGTAGCGAGTCGCGAGAGCATGTAGTTCAGTCTGTGCGAGTAGCGTGCGCGAGACAGTCGCAGTTGTGTGTGAGGAGTCGGCGGGCGTCGACATGGGTCTCTGGTCAAGGTTCGGGACGAGGTATATTTTTAAATAAGGTAATGAAGCAGCATTGCGCACATCTGATAATGTAATGTATATTAACTGTAATTAATTTGTTCAAGAATTGCCCCAATAATAATTTTGTTCTCAAAGCAATCGTTTTAAGAAAATAATCATTACAATTGAAACAATATTTCCTTTGCTTTTCCTCCCAGAATCAATTTATCAGGTTATTTATTGCACAGGGCCTAAGGTCAGCGCAGCTGGCCTTATAAAATTTATCAGGTTGATCTTAACGTTAATTTTGTGGGGACTTAACATTTTTGCACATTTTTATTATCATTGACTTTTATCACTGTGGGAAGCTAACATTTGGCTCTATTTGCATTTTTATTCAATTCATATCATTTAAAAAAATACGGGGAGGTTACACTTAGCACGATGTCTATTCTCATTTTAAAATATTTTCTTTCATTTTTGCGGGGAGGTTACACTTGGTTCTATTCCCATTAACATTTAATTATTGTCATTTCAAAATTCTCCGGTGAAATTACACTATTGTCCTTTACAAAATTCTCCGGGGAGGTTACAACATACAGGTACCATGAGCGCTACCGACGGGCAGAACGCCGGACCCGAATGGATAGCAACTGGAAGAAAAGCGTCACTAACGACGCATTGGACACGTCTACGGAACAGTACGGCGAACATGCATCGTCCCAGGAAGGGCAATAGTGGCCGATGACAGATTCCACATCATCACGCTACACGCAGAAGGCTTGTCAACCACAGAAGTTGCTCGATGTTTTCACCGGGGTCGAAGTGATGTGGTGCGGACATGGCGTTGGTTCCATTTCACCGGTAGCGTTGATGGCTTACATCACCCAGGCATTTCACGTTCGACAGGTGCTCAGGACGATCGATATCTAAGATTCTTGGCTCAAAGGAAGCGTGGGCTTAGTGCTCCAGAACTGTATTCGGCATTCGAAGAAGCAGCTACAAGGACATTGGCCATCGCACAAACTGAGGAGACGAATCCGTGATACTAATCTTCATTCGCGATGACCACGACGAACATCACATCGTACACGACTACATCTTGGACTCCGTTACAAATGGACAAGAAATGATGCAGAATGGACACCTCAGGATGGTCATTAGGTTTTTTTACCGACGAAATCAGGATCTGTCTGCGTTAATAACTGAAGCCGATGAGATTGAAGACGACTCGGAAATATCGATCGCCTCCAACACTATGTCCCACATGTGCAACAAGTGACGGAATAATGTTCCTGGGGTGACGTGAGGTGGGGCCATCGTACACTTTTCGCGGTTGTTGAGGACACTCTTATTGCTCTACGGTACAGGGACGAGATTCTGTAGCTAATAATGGTGCCATATCGCCAACATTCTCATGAAGATTTCATCTTGATGGATGATAAGTGCTCATTGTGCCGTTCTCGTGAATACGTTCCTTCAGCATTACCGGAGTGGAGCGACTTGCATTTTACCCAGACATGAAACCAATCAAATATGTGTGGGATAGATTGAAACGAGGTGTTTTTGGACGTCGACAACGGCCACGTACTCTGCGCGAGTTACGCAGAATTACTACTGGAGAGTGTGACAATTTGAACGAGGGCTGGCTTAATGATATAATCTATGGTATTCCACGTCGGTTGCAAGCCTTCATATGAGAAAGGGAGTATTTCATCAAGTACTGACATTTCTTATCTTAGGAGTGTTATGAAAAGAAGAAAAACGGGAAACTGACAATTTTCTCGTTATCAAATGTTTGTTTTATGATTTTGTGACCTCGACACATTGCAAATGAATGTTTTTGCATGACTCACTACCAGCTTTTGGTTTCTGTGTCATGCATTTCAAAATAAAGGGCTGATACAAAACTTTTGTTGGTGTGTGTACGTCCCTGGTATACGAAACAAATCCCTACAAAATTCAGTGGATAGTTCTGCATGTCAACGTCTCATATAACTCAACTGTTGTACTTTCCCTTTATTAGCTGCAAATTGTAAAGTATCAGATGTCTATACATACATTTCATGCCTCCAATACCAAACCTTTTGGTCATGTACTTGTTATCTTTCCTGCTATGTTGTATGGTGCCTTTCCAGCAACGATTATGGCCTCGATCTACGTCACATATTTTCCTATTAAACGGTTGCAACCGAGCTAACAATTTGGTTTAAAACAAGTCAAGACTGTTCAATAGATTTGTAGTGGTATAAAAAATATTTTACTGCGTAAAATAGCACAAGATGTTGGAAATTCTGAGGAGACAGGGGAAAGCTATAGAGAAAGATAATGCACAGTACACAGTACGTACACGAACTAAGAGGAAAGTATAAGAATGGAACACCAAGAACCAAGTGCTTGGAGGGTGTAAGACAAGTATGTAGTCTTTCGTGTCAATTGTTCGCTCTACATATCGCAACTGCAATGACGAAAGCGAAAGAAAAGTTCATATATGGACTAAAAGCCGGCCGGTGTGGCTGAGCGGTTCTAGGCGCTTCAGTCTGGAAGCGCGCGATCGCTACGGTTGCACGTTCGAATCCTGCCTCGGGCGTAGGTTAGTTAGGTTTAAGTAGTTCTAAGTTCTAGGGGACTGATGACCTCAGATGTTAAGTCCCATAATGCTCAGAGCCATTTGAACCATTTTTGAACTAAAAATTTAGTATACCACAAATAAACTTCGATGCTGTCTTTGCAATTCTTAGTGAAAGTGGAAAATGGAATGAATGTTCTAATGAGCACAAATTATGTATTGAGCGTAAACTTAAGAAAGACGAAAGTAATGAGAAGTAGCAGAAATGGGATTAGCGATAAATTTAACAAAAAAACTGGGAACAAAGAAGTATACGAAGTGTATTTCAGCTACCTTGGAAACAAAATAACGCATCATGGAGGAAGCAAGGAGGACATAAAAAGCAGACCAGCAGGCAGAGAAGGTGTTCCTGGACAAAAGAGGTCTACTAGTAGCGAAGATCGACCTTAGTTTGAGAAACAAATTTCTGAGAAGTTTTGTTTTAACCCTTGTGAATATGGAGAAAGTTTTCGACACTGTAAGCTGGAATAAGACGTCCGCACTCATGAGTAGTTTAAGCTACACTAGAAAGACAAGTAAAAACGTGTTAAAAAGGTTGTAAGGTAAGTTTCAGTCTTGTAACCAGTTCTGTTTAACATATATGCGAAGAAGCAATAAAACAATTAAAAAAACACAAAAGTGTCTAGAAAAACCAAGAGAGAGATGGGTAAGAAGGCTAATCACTGCAGGAAACTGTAAAATCTGACCGAAGGAAAGGAAGCCTTCAGGTGTGGGGCTCTACACGATATTAGACAGGTGTATCATTTTCTTTGGCTATTCAGTGTGGTATATATATATAGCTGTGTAATATATATATATATATATTGCTGTGTAAATCTATCATACACACACATATATACATATATCACACTCTAAGAAAGAATGATAGATTTACACAGCAAAATACACACACACACACACACACACACACACACACACACACAAACACACACACACACACGAGTGAAAAATATCAAACCACACACATAACACAAACAAAAGATGACATATAAACACACAGCAACGGTTGGCAACTCTACGCACCGAAAACACACATATGTAGATCACAAAATGGAAAGTGCAAGTGGTATACGCGATGTATTGAATCAAATTTGGGAGAAAGAACGCCGGAAACCGGCCAGCTGAAAATGCAAACTAACGAATACATATCCAGGACCACACGCATGAGTTAACAGTGCTGGAAATTTCACATCACGAAATTTGTGCTACAAAAGTTGATTCTAATTTAAAAAACAAGAGCAAAACACGACAGAATGTAAAATAATACCACATAATACTTTTATTATATCTGTCGAAAGAAATATGTATTGCAGGCCACTGAAGATGCTTCACAAATACATGAATCGAAACTCGTATGGTAATAAACAACCGGTCTTAAATTAGTTGAATAGAAGGAACATACCTCCGCGAATTTGATGTAAATAGTTAACACGGCACTATTCTTTATACAGGCTGTTTTGTGGTATCGTATCATAAGCCTCAAGAGCTGTCTCCATTAACTATATGTTCAGAATGAGACGAGATACTGGCAGAAGTAAAGTTGGGAGTACCGGGCGTGAGTCGTGCTTCGGTATCTCAGTTGGTAGAGCACTTGCCCGCGAAAGGCAAAGGTCCCGAGTTCGAGTCTCGGTCGGGCACACAGTGTTAATCTGCCAGGAAGTTTCAACTATATGTTCATTTCACCAGGACCGGATGGTTTTTCGTTTTCGATATGCTTCATAGGGTTGCAGGTTTCTTACGATGTTATCCGTCGTGTTCATGAATTTTTGTCCTCTTGCATCACATTTAACTTTCCTTATGTGAATTCGTTTCTGCTTTTCATCACCAAGGCTTGGTAGTTCTTTTCCTATTCCGTCACGGTTATTAGAGCAATTCCAGCACAGGTTTTGTTTTCACCTCTCTTCTTCAGTTTCTTCCACGTTCTTCCTGTAATAGTAGTACCCAAGTTTTCTTTATATATTCTGCCATGCCTTATTTTTAACTTTACTAATGGCCTTCTGTGCTTTTATTCCGTTCGCCCCACACGTTTTCCGCTTATAATCAAACCGTATGTTCGGTCATTTATTATAGGCCCCCTTTTTTTATCTTCAACAGTTTCTCTTTTCCCAATTTTATTTCCTCTGGCAGAACTTCAAAGGCCTCTACACGTATCGCCACTTCAACTGCCTAATAAATGTTCATATCCTTGATATGTTGATGTCATTTCTGCTAGTTTGTGGTGATAGATGAAGCTCGTTGAATCCTCCTGCAAACAGTTTATATCGGATGCCAACTCTTCACCTTCTGTTCGACTGGATTCCTGAAACCAGTGAACAATAGTTTGATACACTTGCGGAGTTCCGTAAACTCTCGCGTTCCTTTATAGATAGCCTAGTTTTCTGGCGTGCTATCACACAGTCAGTTACTAATCTAAACTTACGTGTCGGTTTTCCCCACGTATATTGATGCATTGACTTCGGCGTGAACTATCCATCTTTTCAAGGCATTTCTCTGACGAAAGTCTGTCAGCTTATCCCCATAAGTATTTAACACATTTTCCCATACTGGCCAGCAACAATAAGGTCATTTGTTCTGCACCCAGTACGCCATTCGAGTCCCAGTAACTAAATCTTTCTTCTCTCATATTTCTTCACTTGCACTCGGCGGCAGAACAATGCCGGATGGGGCCTCCCGGCCAATAATGCCGTTCGATCACTGCATTCCATTATTTCTAGTGATCCCGTCAGTTGAGCAAAAGTATTTTTCTTTTTCTTTCAAGTAGGTGACTTCATTTGTCGCATAAACCGCGATGATCACCACGAATGACGTAATTCATTTGCACCTGCAGGATTTTTTTCCGTAATCTGATCCCAGGGTTTAAATCTTTCTGAGATTCTTTCTTAATAGCTATGGAGAGCCCTCTTCTGGACCTCTCCTCTTTAGTCATCCCGCTATAGTAGTGGATGCAACCATTCCGTTTTTTCTGTACCTTTGTCCTTTTTGTTCGTCACATTTACGGCCACTATGTTCGTACTATACTTCTTTACTTCATGAAATTCTTAGTCTTAGTGCCAATTCTCTGCATGTTCCATGTACCGATAGTCACTTTCCTTGCCAGTGCCAAATTTCATTTACCAGAAAGACCAAACTGTTCATCCCAGGCTCTTTTAACCCAAAATTTTGCCTCGGCATTATTGTTTACAGGTAACGGGGTGTTAGCCCCCAGACCTCATCCTGGACGATCAGGTAATTTTTACTCCCGGTTTTCTTCCATTAGACCGACTACCTTTCTAGGTTACGGGACTCTGTCTACCCCCGCCTCCTGAGCTCTTCCATCTTCTCGACCATGAGATGCTTCTGGTCCTCCTCCACCCTTGAGGCAGTTGGTTCTAGCACGCCGATTTGCTCGTTACTTAAAGATCCAAAAGAGTCTTCCTTAACCCTCTTCCGTTAGTTGCTTAACGTACTTTCATTGTACACCATGCACTGTCAGGGGTTAGTTAGGTTTAACTAGTTCTAAGTTCTAGGGGACTAATGACCTCAGAAGTTGAGGCCCATAGTGCTCAGAGCCATTTGAAGTTAGCAGTGCTCTGTTATGACGCAGAATAGTAAGGGACTGAAAACTTCAAAATTTTATTAACTCTCATTCACCTTGCTACAAGCAAAGTGCTGTCAAGCCAGATATAGAGACAGAACGAGAAATTAAGTGGCATGTCGTAAGTGGGCAGCCGCGTGGGATTAGCCGAGCGGTCTTAGGCGCTGCAGTCATGGACTGTGCGGCTGGTCCCGGCGGAGGTTCGAGTCCTCCCTCGGGCATGGGTGTGTGTGTTTGTCCCTAGGATAATTTAGGTTAAGTAGTGTGTACGCTTAGGGGCTGATGACCTTAGCAGTTAAGTCCCATAAGATTTCACACATATTTGAACATTTTTTTTCGTAGGTGGGCCAGGCCTCGGCAAGTTACAACAGCATGCCGAGAGAGAGAGAGAGAGAGAGAGAGAGAAAGAGAGAGAGAGGACGAGCTCAGCAGAAAATAGTACAGAACAGAAAAGTAACCGAAATGTGACACGCGTATCCGTAAGAGATGTCGAAATAAACTGTACCTATTTTATAAGAACTAGTATCAGAGAACTTACACAGCAGTTAAGAGCCTGTTAAGCTAATATGGCAGAGTAAGGAGGGCACATGCGGTCATTACGAACTGAGCATTGTGTCATAGCCTCATGTTAACTCCCTTTAAATACACGAGCTCTCCAGGTCTCAAGGAGTTGATCGTTCGGATCGATGGCGTTCACAGTAATAGCACTCGATCCCACAATTACGATCAGTGAATCTTTGTCCTACATACTCCACAATAGTCTACGAACCAGCCGAAAAGGTGCCTTAGATGACGGTCTTCGCCTGGTGAACTTCCTACTTTTCGCCGCCTACCATTTCTGACGGAGACGCTAACTGTCTTCCGACAGCACCACATCACAGAGTCCTGACAGCACCGAACTTCAGCGTAAAACCCAGCAGCAGAGCCTCGTGGGGGTCCAGGTTCCTGTTCAACAATGAGGCGCCTCCGGGTGCTGAAACTGATGGTAGGAAGGAGATCGACCGACCACACGATTTCCGACAACACCACATCGCGGATTGGTCATCAAGGGCCAACATAGAATTCGGAGTGGGATCGAGCACACTATAGCAGACCATTCGTGCTGGCCCATAGCCACACCAGCAGCGCACCGCGGGTTATGGTCACTCATCTTTGCCTGGGCCTGCAGACGAGAACTTGCTTCGGAGTCGTTAGCGACAATCCAACAAGCATCTGAATGAGGCATCGGCTATAGTGCCGGTGCGGAACAAGACGACTGTAAAGATGGTTAATAAACTTCGACCATGTTTTTTTACTAGTGTCAGGGACGCTTCATAGGCACCCACCAGCTATCCTGACTTCATGCAGGGATGTCTCTGCTCTTCCTCTCTGTAGCACGTCAGTTAAGCAATCCTCATAAGATTATTCAGTTTCTGGTGGACACGTGGAGGTATTTTTGAAAGACAAAGAACTGACAAAGACTAGAGATTTCGGGAAAGTCTTCATGTTAAGATAAAGGTGTTAGGTAGCTCAGATCATGATAACAATATTTGTCCTGATGTAAACTTGAAGACTTTCGAACCCCGGAGGTACGACACAGTTATCTATAGAATTCGAGACAAATTAAATTACGTTGTGCCAGTACTGTGAGTTTAGAGCCTGCCACTATTTTTTACGGACTGTCTCTTCTGACGTTAATCGAATGATCTCTAAGATCTCTTTTACGGAAATTCGAGACGACAAATATATTTTCTGCTACTTTATCTGCAAATAATTTTAACAGGAATTCCTTATTCACAAATTACTATGGAACTAAATTTTGGAATTCAAATCCATCAAATTTTTCTATTTACAAGTAGCGCCGACACTCAGTATTTTCTTTACTTCATTCTTTACTAAAGAATTGGATAAAATAGAAATGGTCAAGTAGCTACCTTAGTTATCACTCTTTAAGGGTAGCCCAAGATAGCTGCTTTAAATATTAGTGATGGAAGAAGTACGAATCACCGGTGCACGGTCGGTAAGGAATGACAGGTAGCGCCAGGTAACTACTCTGTATGACTAAACTGTACTCTTCTCAAAAAAATCTAATGGAGTAAAAACACTGTCAACTCATGATAGTTAATTGATCATACATAACATACTGACATTATGATCGGTGGTTCCATTTATGCTATATGCCCTTTTCCTTTTCTCATTAACAGCACAGACAACGCATTACACCAAGTGCGAGTACATTACACAGTGCGCCTAAAACACTATGGGCACTATTCGCCGAGGGTAGAGGTCAACGTACACGAAACAGATCTTAAAATGTACAGGCTTAGGGTGCTACGGCATAGGTGTTTGCTAATAATATCGGAATTGTCTCTATGTTCTTTCTGGCAATGGAGGCACCTAACGGAAAATACTTATTTAACTCACGTCACAGGTTGAAGATAAGACAGCACAGTACTATTCCGGGAATCATGGGCAAAGGAATCGTCCCTTATCTAGATGCTTATCTGGATGCGTCCGTGCGTGCGTGCGTACATGTGTGTGTGTGTGTGTGTGTGTGTGTGTGTGTGTGTGTGTGTGTGTCAGACTTCCTTTGTTGACAGCTGGTTTCAGAGGCGGTGCCGTGCGGCGGAAATCCAGTCCACTTTTCAGCTCATCACACAAATACACACGGGTAATTGAATTGGTTTCCCCCGTGACGGTCTGCAGCGAGGCTCCCTGTGAAGTTGCTTGAGGTAAGATCAATACAGTCTCATGACAAATTTCTCAACGATGGCTACAGTGTGAAGAAAGAAAAACAACCCACTCGGAAAGACCTCATTTCCGAAAGAGTTTCATCTGAGAAAGTAGCCCCTCTTCCTTCTTTCCAAAACCGACCGACTCGAATTCAGACGTAAATTGTATCTCACGACCTGAAAGCTGATCTGGAAGGGGAAAGGAAAAATTCGTAAGGCTATATGTAAACAGACGGTGCCCCCCACCGTGATACTGAACGTCTGTTTTGATGGAGGATATGTTACTGCGTCGCATCGAATTCGCTAATAGAAGGAAAATTAAGTGTAATGTTTGTAACTTCCGGCTGAAATGTAGCCGTGAGACAAGAGAAAGAATTTCCTCAAGAATTCGCAGTTGTCTAAGCAACGTAAAGGAAATTTTTAGTGCCGTTACATACTACATTATTCACTATTAGGTGTAACATAATGTAGCGAATCATGTGAGAGTGCTACGTCTGTCAGAACCCTGAAGGAATGGACGACTGATAAACATGCGCTGATGCTGTAGTATGACTGATGAATATGGATGTGGCATGCGTACTTTATTAGTGACTGTTGTATCTGCAGTGGAAGGAGAAACAAATGCGAATCAGCCGGGGGAAGTGGCACGCAAACGAATGGATCAAAATACCGTTATGTATAGCTAAGTGCAAAGAGCAAATATATTCACATTTGATGCAACAAAAAGAAAGTAATAGGACTGAGGGGAATCTATAAGCTACAGAATCATTTACAGCAGGAGCGTACATTCACTTGAGCGAACAGGTTTTGCAACTATGTTTCCCACCGTAACAGTTTTCAGGTGAGAAAACTTAGTGTTAGCTTTCAGATAGCTTCTTGAAGTCGCAGTCATTCAAATTCTTGCAATGCTTGCAAAGAAGAACTGTAAAATTTTATTAGACTCCACAAGAAGTTCGTAAAATAAATGAAAAATAGTTTACTGATGAATTAGACTATTTTATACCGGAAGAAAGGGTTATGAGATAGCGACTAGGAGTACATTCGTTTCACGGGTTGCCCAGCTTCCACAACGTGCAAAGTATAAGTCCAACAGAACCTGTCTATACTACAAAACACAAATTTGACTGCGTAAGGCAGTTGCAGCAAAAAACAGTTTACGAAGGCGCATTGAAAAGTAGTGTCTCCGAATTTTTTATGTGAATACTCTTAACGCTTTTTAAATACAACACATTTTATTAACATAGTACATCTTTGTTTCTTAATGTCTACGTATATATTTCTCAAGATAATCACTCTGGCGACGAACACATTTCTCCCAACGAGAGACTAGTTTGTTGGTCCCATCACTGAATAATGTTTGACTTTGTTAACGGAGCCATAACCTCACCGCTGCTCGCACCGCTTTATCGCTATCAAAGTGGAAACCTCGGAAGTGTTCTTTAGATTGCAGAAACAAACGAAAATCGGATGGGGCCCGGTTGGGACTGTATGGAGGATGATCGATGACAGTGAACCCAAGGCGTCGGACGTTTGGTTTGTCGCAGCGCTCGTATGTAGTCCGGCATTGTCATGCTGAAGAAAGATGTGCTCCCTGTGTGGACGACCTAAATGGTTCAAATGGCTCTGAGCACTATGGGACTCAACTGCTGTGGTCATAAGTCCCCTAGAACTTAGAACTACTTAAACCTAACTAACCTAAGGACATCACACACATCTATGCCCGAGGCAGGATTCGAACCTGCGACCGTAGCGGTCGTGCGGGTCCAGACTGAAGCGCCTTTAACCGCTCGGCCACTCCGGCCGGCCGTGGACGAACTCTTCGAATTCTTCATAGTAAAACAGTGTTTCTCACGCCCGCCATGTTATACTCTGCAATTCGCAGCCTTCTAACGGCGGGATAGTTGGTTGTTTGATTCGGAGGTCATCGGACCCATCGGGATAGGGAAGGATGGGTAAGGATGTAGGCCATGCTGTTTCCATCCCGTCATTTGCATGAAGCGATTTAGGAAAATCACGGAAAACACAAACCGGACGGCCTGACGCGGTACTGAACCGTCGTCCTCCCGAATACAAGTCGAGTGTGCTAAACACTGCGCCACCTCGCTCGGTGAAGAGAAGTGATTCGAGTAATATGAATGACGTGTAATACCTCAACATATATTGAGAAGAGGATAAAAAGTTCGGAGGCATTACTTTTCAGCACACTTCATAGTAACTTTCGTCAAAAAATGGTTCAAACGGCTCTGAGCACTATGGCACTTAACTTCTGAGGTCATCAGTCCCCTAGAACTTTTTTTAAAAAATCTTTATTACAAACCATAATAATTATACAATATCAATCCACTTCCTCGTCTGATTAATGGGTCATAATAATTATACAACTGGTAATTATGTTGCAGCTAATTACAATTCTCAAGTGAGCTACAGTTAGTATTACATACAATGGGCATTTAATATCTAGTACCTACGACTTGTATCTATTTCTTATAACTAGTTCCTATCGCCTGCAGCGTCACATGTGTGCCAGTGAGATATAAACCTACTTTGATAGCCTTGCTCATCGAGCTAAACGCGAAGAGCATGCCCCTGGCACTGGGCAGGCCACCATGTTGTTCGCTGCAGTTCCCTAGCATAGATTTCCTAAACTAAGTCCTACAAACTAACTTATCCTACGTCATATCCGGTGCATGTCCTTATCGGTAGCATTGACGCCCACTCCCCCGAATCCTGCACGTGGAGGATTCCAACTATGATGGAAAATGGGCCAGTCCACGCACAGGCGGTATGGGAATAGGGCTCTGGACGCAATCAGTGTTGGTTGTCTCAGTTATTTAGTTCATGTCCCTCAAGTATTCTGTTAAAACTTTCCGTGATACCTCGTTGGCCAATGTATTTACCAGCTGTAAAGTGTCCTCACGTCTAAGCAGTTGATATGTATCGTGGTTTGGAAGTCTGTCTCGAAATGTAGTCGCAATATCATTGAAGAGGGGGCACTCGTAAACCACATGGTCGGAAGTACCCTCTGACACGCCACAGTCACTCGCGGGTGTAGCCCTCTTCCCAAATCGTCGTAAGTATGTCGGGTAGAACTTAGAACTACTTAAACCTAAGGACATCACACACATCCATGCCCGAGGCAGGATTCGAACCTGCGACCGTAGCGGTCGCGCGGTTCCAGCCTGTAGCGCCTAGAACCGCTCGGCCACCCAACCGGCAACTTTCGTACTTACGAATATAAAGCTGTAGACTCATCCCAAGCTGTGCAGCAAATCTTAAGTAACTGAACGAGTGATATCAGGGTGACAATGCACTTGAGAGAAAATAATAAACGTCATTGCTAAACAGCATATTGCAACACAATAGTAGATAATCCTAATCCACCTGAAGTGAAAATATGTTAGAGAACGAATCAACAGCTCTAGGATGTATAGAATCGAATCTCACACCGTATCGAATCTCACCTTGTAACGCCGGAAATGCATATCCTCCTATTTCCATCTATTGTACTATTATTTTTTTTCCTTGTTTTGTTACCTCAAGATATGACATTTCTGTCTCTTTGTATATTGTAATTGTTTTACTATTTGTATATTTATGCATTTATGTCGATGTATAATTGGTTTGTTTCGTAAATATTATTTGTATTTTTACGCTGGGTCTTGCCTAGGGAAAACTGCTATCGAACGATTACGTCGATAGGTCGTGTGAAGAATCAAAGTGTGTAGGATCTTTGGTAGTGTTAACTCTGCCGCGTGGAGCGCGGGCAGTGGGAGTCTGGCGGGAGTAGCGAGTGGAGCAGGTGTTGTGTGACGCTCCCGCGAGTTGCCGCGCTTTCGGGGTTTGGCAGCATGTAATTGCGCTCGACTTGCGATGATAGTTTCTGACATGGTGTCGCGGACGGGAAACATTAACTAGCGCACATCAAGAGCCCGTTTCGTCTGGTGACCGTGTCGAGAAGAAGGCGCGCCAACATCCAGCTTCTGCAACAGCGACGGCCGACAATGAGTGACTGTCGCCACCTCCTCGACCGACGGCTTCAAACCTTCAATCAACCGACAAGGAAGACTGGACGCACGTAAAGTTTTAGAGCTGTATGGCAGACCTCAGCTTTTAATCTTGTTCCATTTTCGTAACTATAATTACAGCAACTTAGCATGAACGTTTGTTGCTCATTGTCCCAATTGCATCACCAAGCAGAGTCCCTTCCTTTTCCGAAATGAACCCGAGTGTCGTTGAAATTCAAACGCCAGCATTAAAGTAATATAGCTAACTCGTTTTCACTGCTTTAATTTCAAAGTTCAATTATGGCATTAATAGCTGGCTACAATATTCAGATTACACAAGCACGAATTAAGAGTGCGAGCTTTGTTACCGTATTTTAGCTTACCTGTGACTGCAGCTCAGCTTGGTACGTACCAAATTTTACTATTGTTAATTGTTCAGAATCATTTAATTCAAGTTCAAAGTTAAATCTCTTCTTTCTAAATTGCGTAGATTCAAGTAGCTTTTGAAATGATTGTTGAGGTAGTCCAAGACTAACCGTATTTTACTGAATTTCGATGTGCTTCAGAAAGAAAGCTCACTATTAACTTCAGTCACTAAATTAACTTTCGATTTTCCGGTTTTAGTAATTCTTTTGCTAAATTAAGTCAGAGTGTAGCGAAATTTATTACTTCTGACAAACTTTCAGTTTTTACACTACACGTGTCAACCTTCAGTTGCCACGCTTCTAGTGCTAATTATATGTGTAATTACCTTTCTTTTTCAGTTACTATAGTAATTGTCCTTAGGACTGGCGACCGTGATTTCCCCAAATCTCAAATACCTAATTACCGCTAGTTAATTGTTAATGTAACGGCTGCACATTTACTTTCTTTATTAACTTTACCCCTTTTCAAAATTAATTTCCACCAGTTTCATTAGCACATTTCCTTTCATTTAGATGTAACCCTTTCCTCCCTCCTTACCGACAGGTTAACTTCGGTGACGATTGCTTTTCCAAAACTCCCATTAGGTACACGCGGTTTCATTTTTCACTGTCATTAAGGTCGGTAAGTGAGGGGGGAGGTTACACGTGGCGACCTGGTGACAGGACAATCTTCAGATTTGAGGTTGTTCTGGACACGAATTTTCTTTGGTGCAAATGTCGTAACAAAGTACTGGTTACGTACAGGCCGTTACGTCAGCGAGAATAAGTAGTGGGAGTAATCCTAATTACATTTGAGATTTGTCATTTATATTGAAAATTATTAAAATGAGTGAAGGCAACAATTACCAAAATTTGGTAGACTTGGATACGGAACAATCGGTCGAACAGTGGGAAACGCGCACGGCGGTTCCCATTGTTCAGGGGCAGGCGGCTAGCATGAAAGACGCGACCGCCGAAACGCAACAAAGAGCAGAAATGGAATTCCAAACTTTAGAAAATGTTTCGGAATCGGAAGCGAAAATCAAATCTGTACCCCTTGATGATGAATACGGGGGAACATATATAGAGGAACCAGCTACGGAAGTAAAACCGGTAGTCTCCGGGAATTTAACTGATTTATTGAATGTTTTGATTAATGAAATCAAGAGTCAATCGGCAGAAATTATAGCTCTGTCTGCCAAGCAAGAAGCTCAGTCTGAAAGAATTGAACGAAAGCTAGACAATCAGAACAAAGCTATTAATGTTGTTAATAACAATGTTGGAGTTGTTAATACAAAAGTTGATAAAATCAAAGAAGATATTGTTGTAATTAATACCGAAATCGGTAATCTTAAACAGGAAATGATAGGCGTTCAGGCGGAAATTGCGAGCATAAATACTCGTTTTGATTCCGAAATTAGCAGAATCGAGAAAAGTGTAGGAGAAGCAGTTGCTCCGATCATCGAGAATAAGGTGACGGAACAAATTCAATTAGTGAAAAAAGAGGATCAACAGAAGGTGGAAACTTTAAAGGCTTTAGTGTCCGAAGTAGACACTAAAGTGAGGGAGCAGGCTAATACCTGCGAAGAGAAAAAGAGGGAAGTGGAAACGCTTGCGACAACCACTTGCCAAGTAATTATCAGAGTGTCGGAATTAGAAAAGAAACTTGACGAAAAACAGAGCTATGTGCCAATCTGTGCACATAGTTCGGAATTGTTGACGAAAGAGGAGCGGTTCGACCCCTTGAAAAAAGGCGGTATACACGCGACGGATTTCATTAAGAATTGTGAAAGAGTTTTACCCAGATCATGGACTAATGAGAGAAAAATTAATGCGGTTATTGATGTGCTGGCTGGTGATGCCAAGCGTTGGGGCTTAAACCTCAACATTACGAACCTGACTTTTGACGAGTTTAAAAATTTGTTTCTGGCTGAATACTGGTCGGAGCAAAAACAGCAAAGTGTCTGGCGCGAATTTGTCGTATCGAGACCTTTCGATGCGAATTCGCGCGGTTCGATGAGGGAGTTTTGTGAGGGCTGGATCCGCAAGTTGGAATATTTGCGTGATCGCCGCACGGAATCCGAAATAGTCTGGGAACTCTACAAGAAGCTTCCAGATGATACAAAACGCTACGTAGGAAGCAATTACAGGACAATCAATGATTTCCTGGAAAGAGTTGAGGACGAGGACAATTGGCGCAATAATCGCGACAGTGGTAGAGGCCGTGGTAACAACAACAGGTACCACCCCAACCATAACAACGATAACCATGGGAATAATGCATACCGCAGCAATGACAATAATGGTTCGGACCGTAATAACAATCGGTACAATGCAAATAATAACCGGAATGACGGAAACCAGTATCATACTAGCGTGATACGGGCTGCGCAGAATAGTAATAACGCCAGAGGGTGTGATCAGCCGCCTCAGCAGCATCCGGGGAGCGTATCTGCTGGGACGAGACAGGGAAACCATTAGCCGCGCCGGTGAGGGGCCGAGCGGGCGTGGAGAAATTTTGGCGGCCCAATAACAGGAGAAAACCCAGGTATCGTCATTATGAAAATTCCGTGTGGAATAATCAACGGCGGGAGAGTGTGCCAGTGTTAAGAGAAAAGAGTGCGCCCACAAGTAGTAGATCAGCTGTATACACGGCAGTAGAAAATACATTCGCTGTCAGTGAGAACAATTTAAGTAGTGTTCCGGAAATCGATTATAAAGTGGCAGCTGTAATACCCACAGCGGAACTGGAGATTGAGTTTAAGAATGATTCGCAATTGTTGAGAGAAGATCAGATGTCGGATAACACGTCCGTCATTGAGCGAGGGGATGCAGAGAGGGATGAGGTCTGGTTACGGCAGTTCGGTCGCTTATACGACGAACTAAGAGATTATAGGGGTCTGTATGGGAGAAGTGTTTATGGGGAGCGCGGGCAGGATTTGCCGCGTCTCGTCCCGCAGGAAGATAGTGATTGTGAAGTGATAGAAAGTTCTGGCCCTAACCGGCAGGCTTTACTAGAAATAGTTGATGTTAACGGGGAGCACGAGCAAGATGCGTCGTGTTTCGTCCCGCAGGAGTTGAATGTTGAAGTAGTAACGGAAAGTTCTGGCCCTAACCGGCAGACTTTACCGAAAGTTGTAGTGGTAGAAGTAGCCGACCCATCCGACGCGAACATCCAGTTTAAACATTGCGAGAGTATTAAGGAGAAAGATTGCGAAAATTTTAGTGATAGCCGGACACGATTGGTAGAAAAGCACATAGATTACAACGTGTATGAGGTTAGAGCTGACATTATACAGTCAGACGATAGCAGTGTGGGTTGCGCAGATCTAGAGGAAGTAATTGCAGATACTACTGGGCACATTCCTCCAGGTAGATTGGCAGATGAGATCAATCTGACCAAAGTGGAATCAACGAAGGTGACAATTAGTGAATTGATAGCAAAGCAACACTCACTAGTTGACGAGTTACAGGAAAAGGTTTCGGTATTGGAGGCGAAGCTAGAGACTAAGCCTCAGGACAAACGTGTTGAAATTAAAACTGTATGTGAACAGAGACTGAAAAAGCCGCCAGATAAACCGGATTTAGGATCAAAGCCGGATGGTTTTTTCTGGAATGACCTGGATATAGACGAGGATTTACTGCGGGAAAATAAAGAAACAGTCGAGGACAAGTGTAGACAGATAGTAGTGTCTGTTAATATGCACGACCTACAACTAAACGTGTTGATTGACACCGGTGCAGAATTGAGTGCTGTATCTGGGAAAATATTTGAGTTACTGAAAGACAGACCTGGCATCGTAGTTATGCCAGTAACAGGAGTGAAAATTATCGGTGCTACTGGGAAGGCCAGTAAACCGGTCACAAAACAGATTTTTGTCAACTTCGAGATATGTGGGGCACGATTTGAACAAGAGTTTGTCGTCGTGCCAGACTTAACTACGGAAGTAATTATCGGGTTAGATTGGCTATTAAAGTACCGTGCAGTGATTAATTGCGAAAGCAAAACTTTGACATGTACGTCCCAAGATAAAACAATAGTTGTTAGTTTTGACGAGGCAGGAGACTGTGTGCATAGGCAATACCAGCCTATACGCATTGTTAACTGGCCAGATGCTATTGATGTAGGTATGAATCTGAACTACTGTAATGTGAAGAATCTCGGCATTGACAATAATGTAGAAAGTGAATTGGAAAGTATTGTAGAAGGTGTGTCAAACGTAACACACGAACAAAGACGAGGCCGACTTTCCCGTACCTACTGCCATCACAACCATAGGGCATGGGGCAAATATGAAGCAGAATTTAAGAGAATTATGAACACCTTGAGACATGAATCTACGGGATTTTCTCCAGAGGAAATCCTGTTGGATGACAGAAGTAAAAGTTTAGTGGAGGAGATAATAAAATTCCCTCCACGGATTGACATTAGTATTGGTGTGAAAAAAGATCGTTTGCGAGAAGTAATGAAGCTTAAAGCCGATGCTCGCATACGTCGTCATGACGCTAAAGCGCGTTTTGCTAAGTTTGCGATCGGAGACTTAGTACTTGTAAAAGCTCATGAGAAATCGAGCGAGATAGACAATGAAATCTCTAAATTTAAGTTTGTTTATAATGGACCATATAAAGTCATTGGTATACCTCACACAAATGCTTATTGCTTAGAGTATCCAAGCTCTGGAAAGCTATTAGGTATTCGAAATATAGTAGATTTGAAATTGTACCAACCTAGGATCGATTAATACCACACAATGGGTAATTTGTACAATATGTAAATATAGAGTGTAAGATTTAAGGTTTGCTAGATTGCCATGCTTTTGACTGACCAAGGTCATTAAAGAAGTTGTAATTAATAAGTAATTAATTTTGATTAATCAATTTAATTTTAATCAATTTAATCATGATCTAATCAACTGAAAAATCCAAGCTGCTAGTTTAAGTTTTCAGCTGAGTCACAGTAGATTAAGCAATGTAAATATGATTTTGTAACTAGCTGTAAGATTTCATGAATATGTGTTTTACTAGTCATTGCCGATGTACTTAGACGCTGTTTTAAGTTTCAGGCTTGTACATGTGTGATGATGGACAGTGTTGAGTTATCCACTGTGATAGTGTTTATGGACTCCTTGAGATTACTCGGGAGTGAGTTTTTCCGAAAGAATTCAGTGGAACGGACGTTCTGGAAACGCCGTCACAAGGGCGAGTGAGATCAAGCGTGCCGCACACGCGGGCGCAACAATACTGGCGAGGCGAGCCGCTGTCGGCTCTTGTGCCGCTGTTGGCTCTTGGGCCGCTGTCGGCATTCTTTGTACTTGCGAGTACTGAAGGCGGAATTGTTTTTCTTCCTGGACAGCTGAAAGAATTCTACTCTCAATATTTATGTTTTTTTTTCGATCTGATGTGTGTTATTTTCTTGTTTAGCGTTTAATGGACTCCCATAACGAGAATATTAATTATGAAAGGGTTACGTAAAAATGTGTATTCTATGTAATTAATTATTAATTTGCGTATTTTGATCTACCTGTTTTTATGACCATGTACTCTGATTAATTTTGTAAATAGTATTCCATTTCTTGATACTGTTAGGAATTTTGACAATTTTAGAATAGCTAAACCATTTTCTATGTATTTTAATATGTTGTCAACCTGTTTTATTTTGTGCAAGATGACAGAGTGGAATAAAATTAGGAGTGTCTCCACTCAATTATTATGGTCTAAAAATTGATTTATGCTTAATTAGACGAATGCTAAATTTTGTTGATGTTTTGAGCATATGCATTTCCGCTGTTTCTTTTTTGGGACATTTTCTGAGTCTGTTTACGTTACACGAACATCCTCAGACAATGTGGGGCACGTGTAACGCCGGAAATGCATATCCTCCTATTTCCATCTATTGTACTATTATTTTTTTTCCTTGTTTTGTTACCTCAAGATATGACATTTCTGTCTCTTTGTATATTGTAATTGTTTTACTATTTGTATATTTATGCATTTATGTCGATGTATAATTGGTTTGTTTCGTAAATATTATTTGTATTTTTACGCTGGGTCTTGCCTAGGGAAAACTGCTATCGAACGATTACGTCGATAGGTCGTGTGAAGAATCAAAGTGTGTAGGATCTTTGGTAGTGTTAACTCTGCCGCGTGGAGCGCGGGCAGTGGGAGTCTGGCGGGAGTAGCGAGTGGAGCAGGTGTTGTGTGACGCTCCCGCGAGTTGCCGCGCTTTCGGGGTTTGGCAGCATGTAATTGCGCTCGACTTGCGATGATAGTTTCTGACATGGTGTCGCGGACGGGAAACATTAACTAGCGCACATCAAGAGCCCGTTTCGTCTGGTGACCGTGTCGAGAAGAAGGCGCGCCAACATCCAGCTTCTGCAACAGCGACGGCCGACAATGAGTGACTGTCGCCACCTCCTCGACCGACGGCTTCAAACCTTCAATCAACCGACAAGGAAGACTGGACGCACGTAAAGTTTTAGAGCTGTATGGCAGACCTCAGCTTTTAATCTTGTTCCATTTTCGTAACTATAATTACAGCAACTTAGCATGAACGTTTGTTGCTCATTGTCCCAATTGCATCACCAAGCAGAGTCCCTTCCTTTTCCGAAATGAACCCGAGTGTCGTTGAAATTCAAACGCCAGCATTAAAGTAATATAGCTAACTCGTTTTCACTGCTTTAATTTCAAAGTTCAATTATGGCATTAATAGCTGGCTACAATATTCAGATTACACAAGCACGAATTAAGAGTGCGAGCTTTGTTACCGTATTTTAGCTTACCTGTGACTGCAGCTCAGCTTGGTACGTACTAAATTTTACTATTGTTAATTGTTCAGAATCATTTAATTCAAGTTCAAAGTTAAATCTCTTCTTTCTAAATTGCGTAGATTCAAGTAGCTTTTGAAATGATTGTTGAGGTAGTCCAAGACTAACCGTATTTTACTGAATTTCGATGTGCTTCAGAAAGAAAGCTCACTATTAACTTCAGTCACTAAATTAACTTTCGATTTTCCGGTTTTAGTAATTCTTTTGCTAAATTAAGTCAGAGTGTAGCGAAATTTATTACTTCTGACAAACTTTCAGTTTTTACACTACACGTGTCAACCTTCAGTTGCCACGCTTCTAGTGCTAATTATATGTGTAATTACCTTTCTTTTTCAGTTACTATAGTAATTGTCCTTAGGACTGGCGACCGTGATTTCCCCAAATCTCAAATACCTAATTACCGCTAGTTAATTGTTAATGTAACGGCTGCACATTTACTTTCTTTATTAACTTTACCCCTTTTCAAAATTAATTTCCACCAGTTTCATTAGCACATTTCCTTTCATTTAGATGTAACCCTTTCCTCCCTCCTTACCGACAGGTTAACTTCGGTGACGATTGCTTTTCCAAAACTCCCATTAGGTACACGCGGTTTCATTTTTCACTGTCATTAAGGTCGGTAAGTGAGGGGGGAGGTTACAACCTCTACTGAATTACAACGACAGTTAAACGCACTTTATATTCTGCATACTGTTTTTCATTTACGGCAGCAAATATAACCAATAACTCAGCTGAAAAACATATGCACGCATTATCTTAGCTGTCATTTCCGCATATTAGAGTTGACTACTTTTTGTGTTACTAAGCACAATCTGTATCTAACGTCTATCGCATCATTATTTTTAAAGTCGGCATTCATTTACCTCTTTTTTATAAAGCAATACAACTCTTAAAATACAAAGGTATTGTTTTTCTTAATGTGTATCTTATACACATAATATCCTCAAGAAACTGACCTTAAGCATAGAATATGCTTACAATATTCTTTGTCTGCCTTCGATATTCTTATGATCAGTCGAGTGCTAAATTCATTATCGCAGAATGTATTAGAAGATATTCCTAAAATCAGTCACTTCTACTAGTAGGGTTATTCCGAGCCAGCTCGGCTACGCGCGCGATCTAACGCTCTGCTTCCCGAGCCGGAAGGCATACCGGTCACCGGCACGAATCCGCCCGGCAGATTAGTATCGAAGTCCAGTGTGCCGGCCAGCCTGTGGATGGTTTTCAAGGCGGTTTTCCATCTACCTCGGCGAATGCGGGCTGGTTCCCCTTATTCCGCTTCGGTTATACTATGTCGGCGATTGCTGCGCAAAAAGTCCACGTTCTCGTGCACCATAATTACTCTTCCATGCAAACATTTGGGATTACACTCGTCTGGTATGAGACGTTCACGGGATGGGGGGTGGGGGGGGGGGGGGGGGTCCACTAGGCTATTCCGTAATTTCCTGCCTCGTCTATCATTTCCAGCTTCTCTTCATATTATCCATGTACCGTACATCTGTATCCACTTCCGTAAGACTTGATTTCTTGTACCTATAGAGTTTTGCCCCTATACATAGTAAGCTTTAGACATAGGTACAATTTAAGGTACATATTCCACGATTACAGAGGCATTTCATGCCAAAATAACAGTTTTGCCACAGGAAAAATTTTCGCATGTTCCTCTCTCATTCAGACGTCTCTTTCCCGGTTCGCCTATCTTGGGAAACTATGTTTTCTAGATGACAGACTCTTTCACTTGATTTAATATTTTCTGTTCCCCAGTTTCGATGTTCTGTTCTGTTACTACTGACTTACTACTAAGCAACAGGAATTTTTCTTGTTGTTATAATAGGTTATGTTTATGAATTATTTAGTCACTTCTGAGTAGAACTGTTTCATGTTAAGGGTGAACAACGAACAAAGCTCCTTATTGATCTGCTAACATTTGTTGTCGAATCAGTTTTCAGTTTACATTATAAACACCAAACTTCATTAATAAACTACACTCCTGGAAATGGAAAAAAGAACACATTGACACCGGTGTGTCAGACCCACCATACTTGCTCCGGACACTGCGAGAGGGCTGTATAAGCAATGATCACACGCACGGCACAGCGGACACACCAGGAACCGCGGTGTTGGCCGTCGAATGGCGCTAGCTGCGCAGCATTTGTGCACCGCCGCCGTCAGTGTCAGCCAGTTTGCCGTGGCATACGGAGCTCCATCGCAGTCTTTAACACTGGTAGCATGCCGCGACAGCGTGGACGTGAACCGTATGTGCAGTTGACGGACTTTGAGCGAGGGCGTATAGTGGGCATGCGGGAGGCCGGGTGGACGTACCGCCGAATTGCTCAACATGTGGGGCGTGAGGTCTCCACAGTACATCGATGTTATCGCCAGTGGTCGGCGGAAGGTGCACGTGCCCGTCGACCTGGGACCGGACCGCAGCGACGCACGGATGCACGCCAAGACCGTAGGATCCTACGCAGTGCCGTAGGGGACCGCACCGCCATTTCCCAGCAATTAGGGACACTGTTGCTCCTGGGGTATCGGCGAGGACCATTCGCAACCGTCTCCATGAAGCTGGGCTACGGTGCCGCACACCGTTAGGCCGTCTTCCGCTCACGCCCCAACATGGTGCAGCCCGCCTCCAGTGG
This sequence comes from Schistocerca americana, assembly GCF_021461395.2. Classification (NCBI taxonomy): domain Eukaryota; kingdom Metazoa; phylum Arthropoda; class Insecta; order Orthoptera; family Acrididae; genus Schistocerca; species Schistocerca americana. The sequence continues at coordinate 443,721,730 of NC_060121.1, read as the reverse complement.
TGTCGCGACAGGCGTGAATGGAGGGACGAATGGAGACGTGTCGTCTTCAGCGATGAGAGTCGCTTCTGCCTTGGTGCCAATGATGGTCGTATGCGTGTTTGGCGCCGTGCAGGTGAGCGCCCGAATCAGGACTGCATACGACCGAGGCACACAGGGCCAACACCCGGCATCATGGTGTGGGGAGCGATCTCCTACACTGGCCGTACACCACTGGTGATCGTCGAGGGGACACTGAATAGTTCACGGTACATCCAAACCGTCATCGAACCCATCGTTCTACCATTCCTAGACCGGCAAGGGAACTTGCTGTTCCAACAGGACAATGCGCGTCCGCATGTATCCCGTGCCACCCAACGTGCTCTAGAAGGTGTAAGTCAACTACCCTGGCCAGCAAGATCTCCGGATCTGTCCCCCATTGAGCATGTTTGGGACTGGATGAAGCGTCGTCTCACGCGGTCTGCACGTCCAGCACGAACGCTGGTCCAACTGAGGCGCCAGGTGGAAATGGCATGGCAAGCCGTTCCACACGACTACATCCAACATCTCTACGATCGTCTCCATGGGAGAATAGCAGCCTGCATTGCTGCGAAAGGTGGATATACACTGTACTAGTGCCGACATTGTGCATGCTCTGTTGCCTGTGTCTATGTGCCTGTGGTTCTGTCAGTGTGATCATGTGATGTATCTGACCCCAGGAATGTGTCAATAAAGTTTCCCCTTCCTGGGACAATGAATTCACGGTGTTCTTATTTCAATTTCCAGGAGTGTATATGCATTGGTTCGCAGAAGTCAAGGACGGCGGTAATTTTCGCGTGATGTGTTACTGGAAAGTAACATAGCTGGATGAAACTTGCACTGCACATACAAAGAACTGCTGCAATATAGTACAGGAGGTAACTGAAAGAAATGCGTGATGAGATGAACCGAAATGAGACTGCTATTCAAAGACAATACTTACAGTGAAGTCAGCGTGCTTCACGAAGGCGCTCTTGACATAAGAAAAGGTGGGAAATGATTCTTCGAAATGTTTTCAAATGTGTGTGAATTCGTAAGGGACCAAACTGCTGAGGTCATCGGTCCCTAGACTTACGCACTTCTTAAAGTAACTTGATTCAAATTATGCTAATAACACATACACATACACACACACACACACACACACACACACACACACACACACACACACACATATACACATGCCCGCGTGAGGATTCGAACCTCCGACGGGAAAGGCCTCGCAATCCGTGACAGGGCGCCTTTAACCTCGCGGCCACTCCGCGCGCCAAATGATTCTTATAGGATGTGTGCGAACGGTGGATGGCAATACTTGTTGGGCAACATATTCCTTGCTGGCCACAAGGTTGGTAAGAAGTTCTTGTGTGTACTCGTTCCGTTCGATTACCAGTGCGGTTAACAATTGCTGGATGATTGTTGGAGCATACGGATGCTCTACAATACTTCTACCCACAGCATTCCACACGTAATCGGTGGGACTTTAGACGGGGGGAGGGTAGGCAAGTGCATTCGCCAAATACACTTTTGGTCCAAGAGCTCCTCAACCTGCGCTGTTCGATAAGATTGCGTATTGTCATCCACAAAAATGAAGCAGGGGCAATGAACCCCAGAAACGACGCACATGGGGAAGGAGTTCAGTATCACAATTACAGTGACCGGTGGATAACACATTGAAAGATTTGCAGGTCTGTAGGCTCGTGCAACATCACACCTGCCCACACTACAACAAAAAAATGGTTCAAATGGCTCTGAGCACTATGGGACTTAACTTCTGAGGTCATCAGCCCCCTATACTTAGATCTACTTAAACCTAACTAACCTAAGGACATCACACACATCCATGCCCGAGGCAGGATTCGAACCTGCGACCGCACACTACAACACCTGTTCGATAATGCTGAACGCACCCTCATATGGCGACAGGTGGGAATACGTCATGCACTCAGGAAGATTTTCGAAGATGATGGTTTCGGTGGCCCATCTGTTACGATGTAGAGAGGCAAATGCTGAATGGTTTGCTGACACCCTTCTAAGACCAATGCCCCGCCTTTTGTAACTTCTAGGGGACCATCAAGAATCGTGGTGACCTCCGCGTGGTTATTGTCGTTGACTAAAAGTGTCATTTTTGTTGATCTAATTGTGTTTCTTCCATCTGCATTGTATTGTAGCAATTCTTTCTGTGTATGATCCAAGTTCCATTGAGTTACGTTACTTTGGAGTGACACATCACGCAGAAAGTCCCTTCGCCCGTACGGTTTTCGCAAGAGTTTGCTGTTTGTCTGAAATTCACGCTGCTAATAGGGGCGGGGTTCTCAGGTTTACGCTGTGTCGTTATCGTAATTTCAATCGGCATCAGTGTGAGCGGGGATCTAATGGAGGTCTGGGGCCGCATCAGAGGGTAGTGAGCGCATAGAGCGTCGCGTCCGGCACTGCCCGCCCCTAGCGGCGCAGCGTTGTCCCGTGGCTCCCAGGACGTGGGCCTTATTAGCACGGGGCCGCGAATTACGCTAATAGTATGCGGCAGCAATGTGCCAGTCCATTCGGCGAAAGCATTAACCGCGCTGCACGGATTAACCTCGCATCGGGGCGTGATGACGAGGCGGCTCTGCTATTGCCTTGACTTGCGTCCCTGTTCGCTTTGCTAACCAAATCGAGTACTGGAGACACAACCCGAAGATCGTACGAAATCAAAACACAAACAAGTGGGTGCTAATCATCATATGTGTCACGATTTTTTAAATATTTTGCTAATGATGCAAAGTTTACTTCGTCTCCATATCTTCGCATTGTTTATTTTACTTTTTAACTATTTCACAGTATTATGTAAAATTTTTAACGAAGGTACTTTTATAATGTTCTTTCACTGTACACTTATTGTTTTTAATCTGCTGTTAAATGAGATTACAACCCTGGTAATCACTATATTCTTATTCTATATCCATTTTTGCAGAACTCCATCGTCCAGAGTTTCTTTACGATTGCTTTCCGGCGAAGCTTAATTGTATGATATTCTGAGGTTGCAGAACTCCATCGTCCAGAGTTTCGTGACGATTGCTTTCCAGCGAAGCTTAATTGTATGATCTTCTGAGGATGGCAAATTAATATGCAGAAACTAATCAAGAAGCTGATTTAGTAATAACAGGGGCTACGACATAAAAATTGTTTCAAAATTTTTAAGTGGTTTTTTTAGTGTTTTCTACTTTGATTTCGGGAACAATAGTGAAAAAATTCCATCACCTACAGTTATTTCATAAACTGCTTGTCCACTTTTCCAGTTTTAGTTTTTTTCGATATATCAGCACTCTAGTGAGTTTGAATTTTGGTTTTTAGGATCACCATAAACTGTTATTTAGCCGTTTTTACACTAGATATAAGTAAAATAAAGTGTAATTAGGAGAAACCAGCAGTATTTTCATGTCAGTGACTGTCTGTCGCGCTGCCCCTTCCCACGCCATCACCAAGCAGTGAGCCTCTGCTATTGTCCTTCAGGTAACAATACCTCTTCACTCTGTGCTGTTCACGTGTTGTTGTTACTAGTGCTTTAAAGTAGTGACTGTACTCTTGTGTTATGAAGTTGTTTGATGGACAATGGACAATGGCTACTAGAGGATGTATAAACTCGCGGCATTGCTTCTGCTACATTTGTGGTAACTATACCGCTAAAAAGCAACAAAGAAACATTTCCGATTTTGTTGAAAAAGTATATTTCACCTATTTTGGTATAAAATTAGGCGATCAGGATAAGCCTTGGGACCCACACGAAGTTTGTTCAGTGTGGTTTCAACGTAAAAAGCAGTCCTTACGTTTTGGAATACCAATGGTTTGGAGGGAGCCCAAAAAGCGTAGTGATGACTGCTATTTTTGTTCTTGCAACGTATGAGGTTTCCATTTGAAAAACAAAAAGGATACTTCTTACCCTAACATTCAATCAGACATTCGCCCTGTTCCTCATGGACCTGAACTACCAATACCCTCTCCTCCAGATTTTTTGGATAATATAGACGATCACGAGCCATTGGCTCAGCAAGGTAATAGTGAAGAAGACAGAGATTGCTACGATCCTGGCGCAACCGATCCCATTCCATTCTCACAATCTGAACCTACGCCTTTCTAAAGAATCGGCAGAGGTTTTAGGATCTAGATTGAAAGTTAAACATTTGTTGGCTCCGGGTACATCCTTTTCTTGGTATCGATCGAGGAAAGGTGACCTTGTGTTTGACAGTGATGTTCCTGGACTTGTGGCACGTTTAAAAATAGAATATGCTCCTGATGAGTGGAGACATTTTATTCATTCTTCAAAAAGAAGCCTTAAAGCAGTACGTCTACACAATGGTAATAAGTATGGTTCTATACCAGCTGGACACTCGGTTCACTTAAAAAAAATGTTACGAATACTTTGAATTGGTTTTAAGCAAACTCTGCTATTCAGACCACAAATGGACACTATTTGGTGACTTAAAAGTGATTTCAATGCTGCTTGGTCAAAAAAGTGGCTATACAAAGTTCGCTTGGTTTCTCTGGGAATGGGACAGTAGAGACAGAAAGCAACACTGCATAAAAAAGCTTGGTCCTTGAGAAAAACCAAAGACGTAGTGGTCAAAAATGTTGAGAGGAAAAACCTTGTGGATCCCAAAAAGGTATTACTTCCACCGCTTCACACTAAGTTGGGGCTGATGAAACAATTTGTTAAGGCACTGACAAAAGAAGGGGAGTGTTTCAGATACCTTTGGGGACACTTTCTTGATTTACCCGAGGCAAAGCTAAAGGAAGGATTCTTTGTCGGACCAGACGTTAGAAAACTAATGAAAGATCCCAATTTCGTGGACAAAATGGAAACAAAAGAAAAGGCTGCATGGTCATCTTTTAAATTAGATGTTACCGGTTTCCTAGGAAACAAAATAGATCCAATCTACAAGATAATCATCGTAGACGTGCTCTACAACTTTAAGAAGCTGGGCTGTAAAATTAGCATTAAAGTTCAATCTCTCCACTCGCATCTTGACTACTTCCCTGCAAACCTTGGTGACATAAGTGAAGAGCAAGGCGAAAGATTCCACCAAGACACCAAAGAAATGGAAAGAAAATATCAAGGAAGATGTAATGTCAACATGATGCTGGATGATAAAAACAGATGCTCCTCAACGAGTCGACAGCGGGAAAGCAATAAAAGAAGCTTCGACAGAAAGCGAGAACGTTATTATAAGGACTTGTGAGCTTGAAGAGAAATAGAAGTGTACTGAAAATGTAGTTTAGAACATGATTGGTAGTTGGGAGCTCCAACGTCAGGCGCGTAATGGGGCCCCTTAGGGATACGGCAGCAAGAGAGGGGAAGAAAACCAATGTGCACTCCGTGTGCATACCGGGGGGAGTCATTCCAGATGTGGAAAGGGTCCTTCCGGATGCCATGAATGGTATGGGGTGCACCCATCTGCAGGTGGTCGCTCATGTCGGCACCAATCATGTGTGTCGCTATGGATCGGAGGAAATCCTCTCTGGCTTCCGGCGGCTATCTGATTTGGTGAAGACTGCCAGTCTCGCTAGCGGGATGAAAGCAGAGCTCACCATCTGCAGCATCGTCGACAGGACTGACTGCGGACCTTTGGTACAGAGCCGAGTGGAGGGTCTGAATCAGAGGCTGAGACGGTTCTGCGACCGTGTGGGCTGCAGATTCCTCGATTTGTGCCATAGGGTGGTGGGGTTTCGGGTTCCGTTGGATGGGTCAGGAGTCCACTACATGCAGCAAGCGGCTACACGGGTAGCAGGGGTTGTGTGGCGTGGACTGGGCGGTTTTTTAGGTTAGATGGCCTTGGGCAAGTACAGAAAGGGCAACAGCCTCAACGGGTGCGGGGCAAAGTCAGGACATGCATGGACCAAGCAGCAATCGGTATTGTAATTGTAAACTGTCGAAGCTGCGTTGGTAAAGTACCGGAACTTCAAGCACTGATAGAAAGCACAGAAGCTGAAATCGTTATAGGTACAGAAAGCTGGCTGAAGCCAGAGATAAATTTTGCCGAAATTTTTACAGAAGTACAGACGGTGTTTAGAAAGGATAGATTGCATGCAACCGGTGGTGGACTGTTCGTCGCTGTTAGTAGTAGTTTATCCCGTAGTGAAATAGAAGTGGATAGTTCCTGTGAATTATTATGGGTGGAGGTTACACTCAACAACCGAGCTAGGTTAATAATTGGCTCCTTTTACCGACCTCCCGAGTCAGCAGCATTAGTGGCAGAACAACTGTGAGAAAATTTGGAATACATTTCACATAAATTTTCTCAGCATGTTATAGTCTTAGGTGGAGATTTCAATTTACCAGATATAGACTGGGACACTCAGACGTTTAGGACGGGTGGTAGGGACAGAGCATCGAGTGACATTATACTGGGCGCACTATCCGAAAATTACCTCGAGCAATTAAACAGAGAACCGACTCGTGAAGATAACATCTTGGACCTACTGATAACAAACAGACCCGAACTTTTCGACTCTGTATGTGCAGAACAGGGAATCAGTGATTATAAGGCCGTTGCAGCATCCCTGAATATGGAAGTTAATAGGAATATAAAAAAGGGAGGAACGTTTATCTGTTTAGCAAGAGTAATAGAAGGCAGATTTCAGACTACCTAACAGATCAAAACGAAAATTTCTTTTCCGACACTGACAATGTTGAGTGTTTATGGAAAAAGTTCAAGGCAATCGTAAAATGCTTTTTAGACAGGGATGTGTCGAGTAAAACTGTGAGGGACTGGAAACACCCATCGTGGTACAACAAAGTTAGGAAACTACTGCGAAAGCAAAGAGAGCTTCACTCCAAGTTTAAACGCAGCCAAAACCTCTCAGACAAACAGAAGCTAAACGATGTCAAAGTTAGCGTAAGGAAGGCTATGCGTGAAGCGTTCAGTGAATTCGAAAGTAAAATTCTATGTACCGACTTGACAGAAAATCCTAGGAAGTTCTGATCTTACGTTAAATCAGTAAGTGGCTCGAAACGGCATATCCAGACACTCCGGGATGATGATGGCATTGAAACAGAGGATGACACGCGTAAAGCTGAAATACTAAACACCTTTTTCCAAAGCTGTTTCACAGAGGAAGACCGCACTGCAGTTCCTTCTCTAAATCCTCGCACAAACGAAAAAGTGGCTGATATCGAAATAAGTGTCCAAGGAATAGAAAAGCAACTGGAATCACTCAACAGAGGAATGTCCACTGGACCTGACGGGATACCAGTTCGATTCTACACAGAGTACGCGAAAGAACTTGCCCCCCTTCTAACAGCCGTGTACCGCAAGTCTCTAGAGGAACGGAAGGTTCCAAATGATTGGAAAAGAGCACAGGTAGTCCCAGTCTTCAAGAAGGGTCGTCGAGCAGATGCGCAAAACTATAGACCTAATCTCTGACGTCGATCTGTTGTAGAATTTTAGAACATGGTTTTTGCTCGAGTATCATGTCGTTTTTGGAAACCCAGAATCTACTCTGTAGGAATCAACATGGATTCCGGAAACAGCGATCGTGTGAGACCCAACTCGCTTTATTTCTTCAAGAGACCCAGAAAATATTAGATACAAGCTCCCAGGTAGATGCTATTTTTCTTGACTTCTGGAAGGCGTTCGATACAGTTCCGCACTGTCGCCTGATAAACAAAGTAAGAGCCTACGGAATATCAGACCAGCTGTGTGGCTGGATTGAAGAGTTTTTAGCAAACAGAACACAGCATGTTGTTATCAATGGAGAGACGTCTACAGACGTTAAAGTAACCTCTGGCGTGCCACAGTGGAGTGTTATGGGACCATTGCTTTTCACAATATATATAAATGACCTAGTAGATAGTGCCGGAAGTTCCATGCGGCTTTTCGCGGATGATGCTGTAGTATACAGAGAAGTTGCAGCATTAGAAAATTGTAGCGAAGTGCAGGAAGATCTGCAGCGGATAGGCACTTGGTGCAGGGAGTGGCAACTGACCCTTAACATAGACAAATGTAATGTATTGCGAATACTTCTGGTAGCAGTTACTTCTGTAAAATATCTGGGAGTATGCGTGCGGAACGATTTGAAGTGGAATGATCATATAAAATTAATTGTTGGTAAGGCGGGTACCAGGTTGAGATTCATTGGGGGAGTCCTTAGAAAATGTAGTTTATCAACAAAGGAGGTGGCTTACAAAACACTCGTTCGACCTATACTTAAGTGTTGCTCATCAGTGTGGGATCCGTACCAGATCGGGTTGACGGAGAAGATTGAGAAGATCCAAAGAAGAGCGGTGCGTTTCGTCACAGGGTTATTTGGTAACCGTGATAGCGTTACGGAGATGTTAAACAAATTCAAGTGGCAGACTTTGCAAGAGAGGCGCTCTGCATCGCGGTGTAGCTTGCTTGCCAGGTTTCGAGAGGGTGCGTTTCTGGATGAGGCATCGAATATATTGCTTCCCCCTACTTATACCTCCCGAGGAGATCACGAATGTAAAATTAGAGAGATTAGAGCGCGCACGGAGGCTTTCAGACAGTCGTTCTTCCCGCGAACCATACGCGACTGGAACAGGAAAGGGAGGTAATCACAGTGGCACATAAAGCGCCCTCCGCCACACACCGTTGGGTGGCTTGCGGAGTGTAAATGTAGATGTAGATGTAGATTTATAAATAAAATAAAATTTTATAACGTTGCAAAAAATGTGATAAATTGTTTAAATTTTGTTATTATATCCAAAAATACTCCCTTTTTGTGAGAAAACCTAAGGTGATAGAAAAAATTGGATTGCATCTTTTAAATCAGCGCTGAAAAGTACGTTAAAGTCAGTTATCAAATTTCAAACAACTTTCAAAAAATATTTTTTGGGGACCTGTGTAATTTGTGCAGATGACGACTGATTATTACTACTCTTTCATTGTGTATTGGCGAATTCGATTGCCTCACACTGTCGGACTGGGATCGGGTATCATAACAAATTTTCCCACAGACAGGGCACATGGTGGAAACAGTCCCGTCGCCTTGCTTAAACGAAGTGATCCTTTATGCAGCAGGACGCTATGAAACAGAAGTTGAGCCGTCAGGTAGTGTAAACATTTTATTACAACTAGCAATGAAATTTATTGTACGAGTTGTAAATTTTGATCTGATGAATTGAAACGGGATATATTAAATGACACAGACGAGTTTATTCTCAAAAATGCAAAATGATCACAGCCTAATTTACGGATGTTGATAACCTCGTCACTGAAAGCCCCCGAACACACACACACACACACACACACACACACACACACAAACACACACACACACACCCATACATTAATTTAAGGAATGTATTTCCTCTAATAAACAGTTCTCAGTGCAGTTTACTACCGAGTGCTGTGTATCCGATGGTGAAAGGGATAATGCGGCACGTGTGTGATGTTTAGTCCACCAACACTTCGACCTACTATCGTGAGTGCAGTTTTATTTAACGTTAAGGAGTGTTTTCGGCGCCGATAATGCCCGCAAAACATTTAACGGCTACTGTAGCACGCAACACATTAACGATCTGCTTCATAGCGGTCGCCCGCTATCAACACCATTACGAGTGGTCGGTACCCTGGGCAATATGCAACAGAATTACAGGCTTCCTTTTTGGCGGCAACCGGGAAGGCTGTCATGCACACAATGAAAATACGAACAACAATAAAGACCGCCCACAACTGTTGGGCGCGAAGAATTTGGGCAACGGAACATTTGGAATGGAACCTCAGTCAACGTCATCAGATTCTCTTTGGCAACGGGTACAGAATTTTTCTGACGCCGGATGGTCGTAGCAGAAAACTGTGGAAGCACACAATCGGGAATGTACTCCTTACGATTGCAGTTCCATGTGCTCATCAGGGAGGTCTTTTAAGATGATTATGCACGAGCATACCGCGTTCACTTCGCGAACACGCTCCTCCAGGAGGGAGTAATCAAGGAAATAGAAGGCCCGTATCTGTCGCCATGGAATGTCAGTGCTTCGTTGCAAGAACTTACTATTTCTTATATGTATTAAGGATAAAACTACTTTCAACAGCTCTGGTGATGTAGTGTCATCTTACACACTATGGATGATAGGAAGCTTCAGTTCAGCGGGCACCGATGTTTTCGGACCTTCTACAGGAAGTGTAATACTACTTACCGGTATCAACGTAATCATTCGTGGTCATAGACAGCTGTGAAGATAGTGTACTGTGACACCGGAACCGCTTGCATATGAGTAAAACCAGTAAATGTAACTGAAGTTTATATCCTTAATACATACAAGATGGCCGGCCGAAGTGGCCGAGCGGTTCTAGGCGCTACGGTCGTAGGTTCCAATCCTTAGGTTATTTAGGTTTAAGTATTTCTAGGGGACTGATGACCTCAGCAGTTAAGTCCCATAGTGCTCAGAGCCATTTGAACCATACAAGAAGCGACAAGATCTATTGTCCTAATGTCTAGAAGATGACGGTTGTACGGAGATCCCTACACATTGATTAACTACCGGTGGCCCGGTTGTGGGAGTGTGTGCCTGACTTGAGCAGCACCGTACGACCTTGAATCTTATCACTCGCAAGATCACAGATACGGAAATGCTGGAAAGCTCTTGTCGAAGAGTTTATACACAACGTTAGCTACAGCCTAGAAGGTACTGAAATACTTAGACGGGAGCAAGTCGGTTAAGGTAATGTGGTTTAAGAAAATGTGCAAAAATCTCACCACTACTGCAATTAACCAGAAAGAGCGCCATTAGCGCAATTAAAAGACTAGTACATAACTTGGTAGACTGTTATGGTTTGACTAAAATAATTGTAGGTGTTAGGCAGTGTCTTTATAAAACACTGTACCAGCTAAATCACCTATTCTTCGACAATATTCAGAGCAGTGTCTCTCCAGAGCTGCCACTCCGTTTACCGTGAAGAGCACCCAGCAAGTGTTGTTTAAGTGTTAGCGTAACAAGTGAAATGATTTTATTTTTTAAAAATAGCTAAGAACTGTGAGGAAGTAGGCATAAGGAAGAAAACATTTCCACACCATGTGATCGGATCTCACAGCGAAACGAGTTTCAAGACACAAATCTTCAAGCAAGAAAGCTTTTCATGTATTAACCGGCACCAGGTTCTCGTCATCATGGGGAAAATTGAATCGCCTTACTCCATTGAGTTTCCGAAAGACAGATATATTATGTAGCAAAGTGTGTGCTGTGAAGGATCGTACAACACGAGCCAACTGCTGACTTGTATTATTACTTTATATGCGTATGAAAAAAAAAAAAAAAAAAAATTTTGATGCGCCTCCAATACGAGGAACGGCACACCGTTATAATCAGTTTCTCAGTCGTCAGGCAGTGAATGATTCATCATGTGTAACAATTATTTTTCCGTTTCATATCCTATTCGCAGAAGGTGGAAGGTGTGTAACCAGAAAGTTTGAATGTAATCCCGGACCGTGGCATCGTGGTGACCAGACAGAAGAGATAAATGTCTAGTTAACAGAAATATGACGGCTTCTATAGCTAGTATTAGTCTCAGTTAAATTCATTTGGGTCTATACGTTCATCACAATACAAAGTACATACAATAATAAAATATTAAAATAATCGAAGTTTTGGCGGTCTTACAGTGGACATTCTTAAGGCGTAAGAACGTTGCTGCAGCACGGCTGAGATAGATTATTTGGATTATTTTATATTGTGTATTGGTATCACACCCAAAATCCTTTTATTGAAAAGTGGTTTTCAGAAACTTTGAAGGGGAAGCTCTGACAGATGAACTGCAGGTTTTTTATTTTCCGCGCTGAAATTTGTTGAGTACATATCGATAGGTGACGAGGTACTGTGGGAAGTAAAGCTGTGAGGACGGGGCGTGAGTCGTACTTAGGTAGCTCTGATGGTAGAGCGCTTGCCCGCGAAAGTTCGAGTCTCGGTCTGGCACACAGTTTTAATCTGCTAGGAAGTTTCAACATCTGTAATGCTCTCGCACTGACTATACATATCCACGAAGATGCCTGCAGCTCTTCTTTCAACTTCCGCCTTCTCTTCCTTCAATCCAAATTTGACAAGATTACATATGAATCACTCAAATGAGACATTTTAAGTGTATCAAATCTTTAGAGCGTTTCAGTGCCTTGGGAGTTTTCCAAAAAATTTATCTGGTATATGCCTTTTCTGTGGCCACATTTAAGTGATTCACGCTACGTTGAGCAGATAGTACTAGACGATTGACACGTGTCGTTGAATCCAGTGACTGAAAAACTACTGCGCATTCAAAACATTCTGGTTCTATTTTTCCTGTTATTTCCGTCCAGCGTAAACTGCCAGTCTTGCATCAGGCCCTAATCAATTAACCAGTGCTGAGTGTATCTGCAACATGTGATAGTTTTCCACAGGAATGATATCTCTTATGCAGCGTATTCGGAAGTTTCTGTTACAAACTTCTAGGACTTGTGAGTATATAATATTATGAATAGAAATCCATGTCCGGAAACGTCATCCAACGGCGCTACAGAGAGTTAAAGTTGTAGGTGCCGGCGCCTGTAAATGTTTACAGGGAGATTCTGTGATGATATTACAGAGTTTCAAGGATGATGGAGAAGAACAAATGTATCAATTTGAGGTATGGGTCCCTGTACTGGAAACACACGTGTCCAAAGTTACAAGTGAAAACCGTTCTGATACATCTGACAGTGGAATACATGTACCGGTACTGCTGCTGCTACGAACGTACTGTAGTCAACTTTCAGAGTTTTTAGTATGAACCAAAACAAGAAGACAAGTTAAATAAACATGTGTTCTAAAGTGCATATTTTAAGAGCTGTCAGCTGTGTTTTCAGTAGCGAAGATAAACAAGCGCTCATAGCTACTCAGGTATGCATTTTAGTGCCCATATTTACTGGATAGTTTTTCTTGTTTGGTCCATACTGTCACCTCTGGAAGTCGCTTACCCTACAATCTTAGCAAAAACTGTACCGATACTGTGAAATGTATCAGAACTTATAACTTTTCCACTACTTTTCCAGTACAGGTACCCTTACCTGAAATAGATGCATCTATCCTACTCCATCGTCCGTGAAAGTTTGTAACATCCAAACAGCATCATTCCTGTATGTACATATTTTTACAGGCGCCGGTACCTATAACTTTGACGCTCTGTAGCCTCGTTGGTTGACGTTCCGGACATGGGCTTCCGTTCAAAATATTATGTTCACACTCCCCTCTGCAGGTTCTAGAAGTTTGTAAAGGGATTTTCGAACACCCTTGCGCTTGTACACAGTGTGCGAACAACCCAAGACAGTTAAAATATTGTCTACATCTACATTTACATGGATACTCCACATATCACAGTTAAGTGCCTGACAGGGGGTTCAAAATTTTCTATTATTCCAATCTCGTATAACGCGTGGAATGAAAGAATAATTATATCTTTCCGCACGAGCTCTGATTTTCCTTATTTTATCGTGGTGATCGTTTCTCCCTATGTAGATCGGTGTCAACAATATATTTTCGCATTCGGAGGAGAAAGTTGGTGATTGGAATTTCGTCAGAAGATTCCGTCGCAACAAAAAACGCCTTTGTTTTAATGATGTGCAGCCCAAATACCTTATCAGTCCAGTGACATTCTCTCCCATATTTCGCGATAATACAAAACGTGCTGCCCATCTTTGAACGAGGGGACTGATGACCTCAGATGTTAAGTCCCATAGTGCTTAGAGCCATTTGAACAATCTTTGAACTTTTTCGATATACTCCGGCCAATTCTGCCTGGTAAGGATCCCACACCGCGCAGCAATATTCTAAAACGTGACGGAGAACAATAGTGTAGGCAGTCTCCTCAGTAGATCTGTTACATTTTCTAAGTGTCCTGCCAATAAAACGCAGTCTTTGGGTAGCCTTACCCACAAAATTTTTCTGTGTGTTCCTTCCAAGTTAAGTTGTTCGCAGCTGTAATTCCTAGATATTTAGTTGAATTTACGGTCTTTAGATTAGACTGATTTATCGTGTAACCGGAGTTTAACGCGTTCCTTTTAGCACTCATGTGGATGACCTCACACGTTTCGTTATTCAGGGTCAATCGCAATTTTAGCACCTCACAGATATCTTTTATAAATCGTTTTGCAATTTGTTTAGATCTTCTGATGACTTAATTAGTCAATAAGCGACAGCGTCATCTGCAAAGAACCTAAGACGGCTGCTCAGACTGTCTCCCAAGTCGTGTATATAGATAAGGAACAGCAAAGGGCCTATAACACTACCTTGAGAAATGCCATAAATCACTTCTGTTTTACTCGATGACTTTCCGTCGATTACTACGAACTGTGACTTCTCTGATAGGAAATCACCAATCCAGTCGCGTAACTGAAACACTGTTCTATAAGCACGCAATTTCACTAAAAGCCACTTGTATGGTATAGTGCCAGAAGGCTTTTGGAAATTTGCAAATACGGAATCAATTTGAACTCCCTTTTCAATTGCATTCACCATTTCGTGTGCGTAAATAGCTAGTTGTGTTTCAAAAGAACGATGATTTCTAAATCCTTGTTGATCGTGTCTCAGTGGACCGTTCTCTTCGCGGTAATTCATAATGTTCGAACACAACGTATGTTCCAAAATCCTGCTGCATATTGACGTTAATGATATGGGCCTGTAATTTAGTGGAATACTCCTACTATCTTTTCTTGAATATTGGGTGTGACCTGTGCAACTTAGCAGACTTGGGTACGCATCTTTCGACGAGCGAACGGTTGTATTTGGTTCTTAAGTATGGAGCTATTGCATCAGCATACTCTGAAAGGAACCTAATTGTTCTGGACCATAAGACTTGCTTTTAATAAGTGATTCAAGTTCCTTCACTATTCCGAGGATATTTACTTCTGAATTACTCTTGTTGGCAGCTGTTCTTGATTCGAATTCTGGAATATTTATTTCGTCTTCTTTGGTGAAGGAATTTCGAAACTCTGTGTTTAGTAACTCTGCTTTGGCAGCACTGTCTTCGATAGTATGTTCATTCGTCGCTTGTGGTAACCGCGCGGTCTGGGGTGTGTTGCCACGAATCGTGCGGCTCCCCCGTCGGAAGTTAGAGTCCTCCATCGGCTATGGGTGTGTGTGTGTTATCCTTATCGTTAGTTAGTTAATTTAATGTAAGTAGTGTGTGAGTCTAGAGACCGATGACATCAGCAGTTTGGTCCCATAGAACTTAGCACAAATTTTCAGTATCTCCATTGATATTGCGCAGAGAGGGCATTGATTTTTTCCCGCCGTAAACATACTTCACATACAACCAGAATCTCTTTGGATTTTCTTCCAAGTTTCGCGACAAAGTTTCGTTGTGAAAACTATTATAAGCATCTCGCATTGAAGTTCGCGTTAGATTTCGAATTGCTGTTAAAGATCGCCAATCTAAGGGATTTAGTGTCTGTTTAAGTTTGGCATGTTTACTTCGCTGTTTCTGCAATAGTGTTCTGACTCGTTTTGTGTACCGAGGAGGATCAGCTCCGTCGTTATTTAATTTATTTGGTGTAAATCTCTCAATTGCTAGTGATACTCTTGGAATTCATGCCACATCTGGTTTACACTTACATTGTTAATTTGGTCGGAGTGGAGATTGTATCTCAGGAAGGCGTCTGCTGCTTTGAATGGGTATATTTTTCATTTATTTTTGGAGCATTTAGGGGTTACAATATTCAGTCTCGCAATGAAAGCCTTGTCTGTTCCTTTTCATGTGATTTCTTAACCCCTTTCATATTTTTATCTGTCTTCCACTGAAAATACCTGAAGAAATGGGGACGGTATGCTCTGTATGTCTTTTGCAGGACAGTAATGCACGCTTTACTGTTCGCTCTCAAGGTCTAAAGCTCGGAGTTGTCTCAAGGTTTGATTGTTCCGGCTGTATCAAGTGGACGTTAACAATGAAGTATGGATAGGTGCACTGATTAAATTGTCCGATGGGAATCTCGTATGGGGTTCATTGAATGCTATGGAAGAGCGTCACACTGAGATATTCCCGCAGTGATAGTAACTGTATCTCAGCACTTTTGCATCTAAGGGCTGTTGTTCATTTCGGCGATTAAATGTTGCAAGTCTTTTCACTACTGTGAAGGTGTTTTCACAGGGGGGGGGGGGAAGTAACTGGGATAACATAGCACATAAATCATAATTATTATGTAACAAACCGCTATAAACCAAGGTCCCTTCTAGATAATATCCTTGACGACCTTCTAAATTTTGTGTGTGGCCACTGGAAGAATCCTAAGGAAATGCAGTCCGAAAACAAAAGGACGTAGGTTACAGTACACTTGTTCGCCCACTGCTTGAATACTGCTCACTGGTGTGGGATCCGTACCAGATAGGATTGATAGAAGACATAGAGAGCAGCGCGCTTCGTTACAGGATCATTTAGTAATCGCGAAAGCGTTACGGAGATCATAGATAAACTCCAGTGGAAGAGTCTGCAAGGAGACGCTCAGTAACTCGGTACGGCCTTTTGTTGAAGTTTCGAGAACATACCTTCACCTAGGAGTCAAGAAGTAAATTGATCCCTCCTACGTATATCTCGCGAAGAAACCATGACGATAAAATCAGACAGAGCCCACACAGAGGCATACTGACAATCGTTCTTTCCACGAACAATACGAGACTGGAGTAAAAGGGAGAACCGACAGAGGTACTCAAGGTACCCTCCGCTACACACTGTCAGGTGGCTTGCGGAGTATGGATGTAGATGTAGATGAGAATAACCTTTAACGTCAGAACAAGCATCCCTGTTCATGCTTACAATCTGCGGTAGATTAGAGGGGAAAAAATATCACATTAACTTGACGACACTCACAAAGCGCTACTGGAAAAATACAAAGAAATTCTTCAAAGTTACGACACACTTTTACTTGATTCAATACTGAAATTTTTAGTTCACTTCTCCATAAATAGTGACTCCTTTGGACTATGTTAGTTTCAGGTCACCTGTCAGCTGCTGAAAACAGAGAGATCTCTGCAAACATTTGATAGGGCGTAAAAGAGAGAACATAACTATTCCATTTGTTGTACCATTACACGTACATCGTTTGAAATTCCGTATACATCTAAAAGTCAGAGATGGAGAGGGAAAGGGACGTAGACTTCGTGTTTCTACCAGGTGTCTCTCTATAGAAACGTCAGGTGCATTTTATCCATTGTTCCGCGAAATATTCACAATTTCTTTTTTGCATTGCTTAAATGACGTCATGTGTTTCATGTAACGTCCGGTCAACGAAGGATTTATTACAAAAACAGGTCCAAAAAGCTTACCTTACTGTATCCAAATTAGTTTAATGCGACTTATGCTTGCAAAGTCCTTTGTGGTGTGTATTAGGCAGTTGCCCAATTACTGGACAGAAGTACTAAATCTATTAAATAATTCTATGGACGTCAGAGAGATAGGTCAACGATGCCACTGTATCTGTCCAACGACCATACTTAAAGGCTGGAGCAACCAGTCCGTTTATCCGAACATGTGGGAAGCATCTTTGTTTCAGCGAACTAAGATAAATGGTTAACTCCGTTGTTTTAGCGACATGAGGTAGACTGCTGTACGTTGTTTCAGCGGCGTGCCATACACTGTCGCTGGAAGATGGGCCAGTCTGGTCGCAAGCTAAATTTACTGCGGTGTAAAACCTGGTCAGACCGTTATTCCATCATGTCCAGAGGTCTTTCTTGTACCAGGTGCCTTAAGTTGTCTTGCAGTGCCACGAGATACATTCCATTTTCACAGCCATGTGATGGTCAACAGTGAGAACTGAGACTTTCAAGCCCATATTGTCGGTTACCAGGTTTGACCTCAGGAACATTTCATGCTTTTGATAATACCTAAAGACGTCGAACAAATATTACAGGACTAAACACAAGAATGTCCCTTCCTCATTCATGAGTTATGGCTGAAATTTAGCGTACATTAGATTTCACGGAGTTGTTGTCCGGAAGCCTCTTTTTTGAAGTAAATGTGCCACAAGTGATAATCTCTACACGGTAAATAGGGACACACTTGAAAGCTTCAAGTCACTTTGCTTAAGCGTAATGCCTTGATTCATTGCTGTGAAGTGAACTACACCTCCTACTGCATACGTCGGACGAGCAAGGTCATAAATACGTAATATTTAAATTTACGAAACTGGCGCATAACAAAGTTATCCTCTCTTTGCGAGAAAGTAGATTCAAGTGTCGTTGCTGAAGCACGTATGCCAGCAAGACTACCCCACTCGCAAGTTTCTGTAGCCTGAATCCATAAGTACGGAAGCAAAGGCCTCTCTCTCTCTCTCTCTCTCTCTCTCTCTCTCTCTCTCTCCCTCTCTCTTTATCCGTGTGTGTGTGTGTGTGTGTGTGTGTTGGATGTATGAGGGGGCGAGGCAAGGGGAGGCTTTCACTGCTCCCGGTCTGCGTTTGCATCTATGAATATGAGATGAAAAGCCATACAGCACAGCCGATACAATGCATATGAAAACATGGACGGAGGCAGCACAAGGTGTAGAAACAGTGCAAGATAGACAACTTTTGAACAAAACTGTGCTCGCTGTATGTAAGTAGACGAACATTAGCATAACGTAAGCATGAACAAACGTGGGTTAATATGGTTCAGTCCCGGACGATGCTGGACGAACATGAGCGCTACCTAATCCGAAATGCCCCATCTCGAAACAGTATTACAGCTGTGCTGGTTTACGGTTATTCTGTGATCGTGTTACAAACTTTCAGGGAAGATAAAGGTGGAGAAATGTTTCAATTTGAGTTAAGGCCCCCTGCTACAAAAACTACAGAGTCGAAAAAATCGTTGTGATGCCTGTAACAGTGGACGTCTTCTACTGCAAGTTCTTTGCTTTCCATATTTAGAAAGGTGGTAGTATGGACCAAAATATGGAAAAATGTTCAGTAAACATGAGCTCTAAAGAGGATACCTTACGAGCTATGAGCTGTACTGTGAATCATCTCCTAGTGGTACGCATTTAGAGTCGTTTTTTGACTGGATATATTTTTCTTGTTTTGGTTCGTACTACTTCCTCTCGAAATATGTAAAGCAAAGAGTTTTCATAGAAGAGGTCCACTGCCAGAGGTATCACAATGATTTCCGCTTATAACTGTCGTTACCACACTTGGGTCGCTTACCTCAGATCGATAAATTTTCCCTTTCCATCATCTCTGAAAGTTTCAAGTATCATTACGGTATTACGATGTACAGGAGATTAACTTCCCAATGTTGTCAAGAAACGAAAGCTTCCCGCCGGCCGAAGTGGCCGTGCGGTTAAAGGCGCTGCAGTCTGGAACCGCAAGACCGCTACGGTCGCAGGTTCGAATCCTGCCTCGGGCATGGGTGTTTGTGATGTCCTTAGGTTAGTCAGGTTTCACTAGTTCTAAGTTCTAGGGGACTAATGACCTCAGCAGTTGAGTCCCATAGTGCTCGGAGCCATTTGAACCATTTTTTGAACCAAAGCTTCCGTGTCAAAGGGACACAAGTGACTTAAATTCCGTAAACAAAATTCACTTGAGGTCACACAGGCGCTAAAACTAAACCGTGTTATTGGATGTTCATTTGGCATCGGTGTTCAGTGCTAGGCGGATGTAGTACAGATAATAAACTACAGCGATAGAGAATCTTGCACAAACTGGCCCTGTTGCAAAGACGGATAAGCGTCGTTCAAGTGTGATGTTGCTGCTTCTGAAGCCTAAGACTGGCTACGAACCATCCAAATGTTCTATTCGGTTTCAAGAATAACCACACAGAGGTAGCTTCAGCGCCAAGGGGTCGTTATTGATTGTCCCGATGTTTATCACCGACAGAATGTTGCCAACGAACATAATAGGCTAGTAAGTTCCAAGAAAAGCCACTGGGAGAGAGTAACGAACAGCAAGGAAGGTACTGAATTGTAGAAAAAGCGCCAGTTTCCAGAGTCGAATGACAATTACCGGTCAGGAACTTCACTGACCTATCATCAACACGTTAGCATAGAAGCCCGTAAAAAAAAGGATGAAAGATAATTTATCATGAACCATGCATGGCAATGTAGAAAGCGAAATATACGTATTGCCTAGAAACAGATTAAGCCGGCCACATATGGTTCGTAACAGTGCTTCACTTGCACCTAAATGAATGTCTCTCTTCTCAATACAGACATTGGTTCGGTGACAGCATTGAAGAAGGAACTAAAACGAATAAGTAAGCACACAATTTCTGGTGGAATTTAAATAATTAGTAAGAGTTAAGTTAATTATGAGTAAGTAATAACTTTATTGAAGAAAGCATCCTAGCATGAGTAAATGTGGATAGGAAAATGGAAAATTAGTGCTTAATATTCCTTCAACGGCGAGGTCATTAGAAACTAAGCACTAATTCGTATTACAAAGGATAGAGAAGGAATATATGTGTACTGTTTAACCAAATCATCCACAATTCGCCTTAAGCAATTTATTGAACCAATAAAAAAGGAATATCCATCTGACAGGACGTGTATCGGAACACTGCTTCGTGTGAATTTTTCTTCACGGTTTTGGAATCATTTAGTTCACAAATTACATAATTATGTGATCGAGATAGTAGGCTATAATTTGAATGTTGAATCCAAATCATTTTTAACTTTGAGCTATGTTGAGTAACACTGCGACACGTATGTCAGCCCACTGCAACATATCGAGAACCGGGTTTCTTCTCGGATTTTACATAATAAGGGTTCTAAGCTTCATTCTGTAAAAATGGAACCTTTACAGAATCACTTTCTTGTCCGTCTGTTGTCAGTCGGATTCTTAAAACCATTTTTCTCAGGAACATACTGAAAACTGTGTTTTCTCTTCGTCGCTGCATACCGTGCCTCAGTCTGTAAAAACGAAACCCTTACAGGTTCGCTATGTTATCTGTCTGTCTCTCTGTCCGACTGTTAAGAATCCTTTTCTTCAGGAAAATTTAGACGTATCAAGTTCAAATTTGTTTCAGGTATTAAAGACTCTCTTCGGAGCGTAAAAACTTCAAACTTCTAAGTCAATTTAATCAGAAAATACGGCCATTTATGTCACATACTTTGATACTCCAACCTCACTCATTAAAACCTACAGTATATTTCCCATTGACCTACAGTCATGCAATGTGGCAAGAAGCAAGGTTTCACAGTAAGGTAAAGCAAAAGATGTGAAAAATATTAAATTGTAAATATGTCAAATAAAAATATATTTTTTGGACAGTAGAATATACATTGCATTCGTCATCCGTCAAAAGCATAATAGACGAACTTTAGTGCTTGCAAAAATGAACTGTAAGTTGGAGTAATCTTTTATTTATTAAAAAAGAATATTTCATTAAATATTCTATATCTACACACATAAACTGAAGTTCCCGCTCGCTCCTTTTTGTATGTCTGAGTTAGTCTGAAGAATTACTGTACTTATTATAATACGGTATTGGAATTCCCCAGACCGACATCTTGCCGGTATCTACATCGAAAAAAGGAAAAAAATGAGATTCTCGATTCCCGGGATGCCTCAGTGTGCGACTACTAATTGCACATGGGCAATTTTATTTTTCACAACGATCCTCCAACGTCAGAGAAACACTTCTCGTTGTTACGAATGAAAGTTGCACACGTTGCTTCCGTTTTCCTTGACTTTAGGAAGGCTTTTAGCTCAGTTCCACAGTCGTTAAGTGAACAAAATACGAGTTGACCGAGGGTTGGAACAGATATGTGAGTAGATAAAAGACTTCCTCTCAGTTGGAACCGAACACGTCTTTCTCAACAGTACAAAATCGACATGTAAAGGTAATTTCGTGAGTACCACTAGGAGGTCTACACGCCTGCTGCCATTTACAAGTTATGTTAATGATACAGTGGATAGCTTTGGAGGTTTTGTGACGATATTCGCGGACGATGCTCTTGTCTGCAAGAAGGATGCAACTCTACAGTATTGTAGCGAAATACAGGCAAACCCGCAGAGAGTCGACGATTGGTGTGGACCCTGCCAGTTGAAACTGAAGTGTAAAAAACCATCGTGTACTGTGGACAAATAGGCGAATATTAGCTATGGGCGGTGAACCACTGGGCACAGTTCAAATCGCTCTAAGCACTATGGCGCATAACGTCTGAGGTCATCAGTCCCCTAAACTTAGAACTACTTAAACTTAACTAACCTAAGGACATCACACACATTCATGCTCGAGGCAGGATTCTAACCTGCGACCGTAGCAGCCGCTTGGTTCCGGACTGAAGCGCCTAGAACTACTCGTCCACAACGGTCGGATGGGAATAATAACTAATTTGAGACCACTACGAGTAGCCATACGGAGCGATCTAATATGGAGTGATCTCGTAAAACAAGTAGTAGGAATAGCAGACATGAGATTGTGACTTGTTTGGAGAATTTTCAGGAAAATTCGACAAAGAAAGAAGTGGCTTATAAAACACTCGTTATCCTTGAGTATTATTCGTCAGGAATCCCTACCAAGTGGGATTCAAAAGAGAGCGGTGCGTTTCGTAAAGCGATCGTTCACTCGCCCGAGAATGCTACGAACGTGTTTAGTAAACTCCAGTGGCAGATGCTACAAGAGAAGTGTTCTGCATCACGGTGAGGTTTACTATCGAAATATTAGGAGCCTTCATTCCAAGAAGACGCGAGCAACGAATCACCTCCTACCACACTCGTCTAGTGAAACCATCACGACAAGACAGATCGAGAAATTAAGAGTTCATACGGAGGTTCACCGACAGTTATTATTCCCACGCGACATTTGTGAACAAAATGGGAGAGGAGGGGGACAAGTTGTAAGGCGTTTTGCGAAGTATACAGGGAGCTCCATTAATCGTGTCTGGGCCAAATATCTCACGAAATAAGCGACAAACGAAAAAACTACAAAGAACGAAACTAGTCTAGCTTGAAGGGGGGACCAGATGGCGCTATGGTTGGCCCGCTAGATGGCGCTGCCATAGGTCAAACGGGTATCAACTGCGTTTTTTAAAATGGAAACCCCCATTTTTTATTACATACTCTCGTAGTACGCGAAGAAATTATGAATGTTTTAGTTGGCCCACTTTTTTCGCTTTGTGATAGATGGCACTGTAATAGTCACAAACATATGGCTCACAATTTTAGACGAACAGTTGGTAACAGGTAGGTTTTTTAAATTACAATACAAATTGGGCATCATCATTTGTTGCAGGTCGTGGTTGACGTTTCACATGTGGCTGAACACTTCCTGTTTCCTCAAATAACGTAACTATCCGGCGAACGGTCCGGAAACTTGGTTGATGTCGTCCAGGATACCGAGCAGCATACATAGCACACGCCCTTTGGGCATTTTGTTCACAATAGCTATACATCAACACGATATCGACCTTTTCCGCAATTGGTAAACGGTCCACTTTAACACGGGTAAAGTATCGCGAAGCAAATACCGTCCGCACTGGCGGAATGTTACGTGATACCACGTGCTTATACGTTTGTGACTATTACAGCGCCATCTATCACAAAGCGAAATAAGTGGTACAACTAAAACATTCACATTTCTTCACGTACTATACGAATATGTAATAAAAATGAGGGTGCGTATTTTAAAAAATGCAGTTGATATCCGTTTGACCTATGGCAGCGCCATCTAGCGGGCCAACCCTGGTTTCCCCCTTCAAGCTAGACGAGTTTCTTTCTTTGTAGTTTTTTCGTTTGACGCTTATTTCGTGAGATATTTGGCCCGGTCACTATCAATGGACCACCCTGTATATGTTCTGACCTGACGAAAATGAAATGCTCTAGCTATGGGTAGGTTGATTGCTCTGGGAGATGGTAGAGCGGAACTACAGCATATGGAATATGAGTTCACTTTATTACAGGAACGATAAAAGGATTTACTTATTTTTATAAATCTATTTCCACAGGAATATACTGAGTATTTATAACTGTGATGGAATATTAAAGCATCCCTTGAAGCACACACTTACTAAACTCTTGAAGTACGAAGATAACGAAGTTCTAAATAAAGGTGACTCTAAGCCGTGAATAACTAGGCGACGTGGCCTGCTGGATCGAAGGTCACGAAATGGGGCTGAGCCTTTCTGTGCTCGACTGTATGTCGGCCTCCGCGGAGCGACGCTGCAAAGGTGGGAACAAGGGTGTGACTCCGCAAGCGGCTCCAACTCGTCACTGAGGATTGCAGCGAGACACCGCTAACTGCTGTGGTATCGATGCGAGTTGCCGACTTTGGTATGGCACCGCGATCTTAATCGATGCCCAAATATACGTACACTGCAATATTCTTTTTTGCTTAGTTTTCTGAGTGTTTTTTCATTGAGTGGTCTGGGGTTAGATTTTTGCAATTTTGTGATATTGATAAAACCAATTTTCGGAGAGAGTGCGAGACAGCTGAGACAAGTCACAAAAACATCTAGATTGAGGTAATACAGGGTGAAGAAAAATTGGTCCACTCGGACTTCGCAGCGCGATTCCTCAAATACCAGCAATACAGAAATGTCTCTCACAAATTTCGTCCTACGCGTATTTCCGGGAGTAAATAATAGTTAAAGTTTGTAAATCTGGCAATACTGTTACACATGTACAGTAACTACATCTTCCAGCAGAGGGACGTAGTTCTGTGCAGTTGGTGCAGTTCATAACGTTTTGCGTTAGCTTGCAGGGTGTCGAGAGTTCGATTCTCGTCGAGGCGTATTTGTTTTTATTTGCTAAATGTGTACTGTATTTGGCGTCTTAATCGTCATAGCGCGATTACAGTTGGTCTTCTACAAAACATTTGCACTTACAAACTATGAACACAGAAATTGAAGTACAATTGTCTTCATTTGTTAGCTTTTAAAACAGCCTTCTGCACGTCGTGGACGCGAATTGTTTAGCACCACAGCATGTACTAGATTCCAAACCTGTTTTCTGTGTACCCTCCCCCAATGGTCCCATCGATTAGTACCAGCTATTATTTTTGCTACATTCAGATCCTTACGTCACCAATACGGCTACCAGCATGATTTACAAATAATTTCCAAACTCGGTTACCATTTGTATGTATTATCACAATGCACCCACTAACTATGTCTTTCAACATTGAGTCTGATAAGCGCATGCTGTTAGTAAGTATATACCTGCATTACTCATGTTATTATTATTACTGTTATTGTTATTATTATTAGCGATGGTAATGTGGAAACATCATGTCCATTACCGATAGGGAAACAGTGTAATTCGAAAATGAACTTCACACAATTAGCAATGTCGGGATGAATCAATCAGAACAAAAGCTGCAAGAGAGGTGACGCGCGTTTGGAGGAACAGCCCATTATGACATGTTTATACTGTATGCGTTCTTCATCAGACAGCGACTAGTTGCTAGCGGAGTAACGCGCCGGTGACAGACTCCATGTACATTCCTACACAACAGTGTTTTCTTCTTGTGTTATTCTAAGACAGTGTGGCAACAGTATGGCATAATACACAAACGATAAATATGAGGATATGATCCTGGTCCTTTGTGCTTTTGACAACCGGGGTGGTATTGCCGTCGTGATACGCCATTAAATAATTCTGGTTGATGTCATCCGGATGAAAACATGTTTTGTCGTCTGAGCTTCGCCTTCGGGAAACAGGTTCTCTTCTTCCACCATCGCGTGACTCATGTCGTCCACGCATTCGTCATGTTCCAGCTACTGAGGAAGCTATTATGGACATTACATACGCAGCGAAATACAATTCGTAGCAAGGCAGCTGAATGTCTCTCAACGCGCAGTCGTTGACGTGCTGCACGAGCATGGGTTGCATACCTGTCGTTATTCTATAACGCAACTTCTGCAGACAGTCGTCTGCACATGAATTCTGTGAATCGTTCCAACAAAAACAAGGACCAACGATGACTTCTTAAACACTGTAATATTGTTGGACGAAACAGCATTCACTTCATCAACGTGCTCAATGCACCAGCCGCACTTCGTCAAGTTCGCTTGGCTTCAGTGTCTGGGCCGGAATACTGGGAAACAGAAATTTGGGCCCCTACTTGTTGCTCGACCGGTTCACTCCACCAAGATATCATGCATTCCTCTCAAACTATTTGCTTGACGCATTGAAAAATGTTCCACTTCATTTCGGCAGAGGTTGTGGTGCACCTCCACACTTTGGAATTAATGTGCACGGAGAGGTCCTGTTTCATGGCTTCCTCGTTCACCTGACCTAAATACCCTGGACTTCTTCCTGTGCGGCCACGTGAAGTAGCACATGTGGAATAACTGATAGGGTGTGTTCATAGTGTGGATGCAACCATGTTGCGAAGAGACCAGAGCTGTATGGTCCAGCGGTTCGCGCACTGTTTGTACGTGCGGTGGGTTCGCTTTGAGTCTTCTCCGAGGAGAACGTATTCTTTTGAAAATGTCATGCGATCATTAATATGGAAGTTATTATTGTCACCGATTGTTAATGTATTACATCTGAGCGGACATATTACAGCTAATACAATTGCGTAGGCTTCCGCGGCGAGAGTCAGTTGACATAAAAGTTTTATACATTATGACGCGGTACCATACCCAGAAAAATTTTATGTCGATAATACAGGTAGTACAAATGACTAGTATATGTTGAGTTATTTAACTGTTCAGTCATCTTTATCATCTTGAAACTGATATTGTTTTTGTAGTTATTCGTCCTATTACAGGTCTTTTGTTTCAAATGTCTATTTCTGACTTGTCTGATTACGTTTTTGTCAAGTTCATCGTTACAAAACACTGTACTATGTAAATGTCTGATATGTGTGGCTTTATAAACGATATATACTACAGGATTATAGGCAGAGTGGATCTGGCAAATAAAAACAAATATGCCTCGACTCAGAATCGAACCCTCGACCTCTTGCACGCAAACCAAAAACTATCCACTGCAGCGCACCGCTCTTCTCTTATATACTGACAAAGTTAGCTACCGTACATGCGATTATCGGAGTTGCCAAATTGCCAGTCTTTAATGTCTCTTTACCGGCAGAAATATGCGCAGGACAACATTTTGTGATAGACTTTTTTTTATTTTTTTAAATTTAGCGCTGCTCTTCCCCCCCCCCCCCACCCCCCCTCACCCGTCGGAGGTGGAGGTTCGAGTCATCCCTCGGGCATCAGTGTGTGTTGTCCTTAGCGTAAGTTAGTTTCAGTTAGATTAAGTAGTGTGTAAGCCTAGGGATCGATGACCTCGTCAGTTTGGTCCCTTAGAACTTACCACAAATCTCCAAATTTTTTTTTATTCTTAGTATGTGGGGAATCATGCTACTAAGTCCGAGTGTGTGAATTTTTCATCACTCTGTATATCGAGATATGGGTTTCACCAAATAACAGTGAAAAATACAGCGATCCACCTGGATAGCCGGGTGCATAAAAGCGTCTACTTCCGGCACACAAGGAGGCGCGTTGTCCCCGTATGGAATCCTTCCAGCGCATTAACAACGAGAGCTAGTGTGCCGGAAAGTCTGGATGTGGTTTTCAGGAGTTTACCACATCCGTATTAGGTGAATACTAGGCTGGACCCACGTACCACAACAAATTCCACAGATAGGACGTAAAAAAATTAAAAAATTTATTTGTCAAAGATACGTCCCTTTTGTAGTGCACACTTTTCTGAAGAGTTTGATATACAAAACATAAACGCGCGAGGAAATGTAAGACATGTTATTCGTTCTTAAGTGTGTCAATATGCAATACCACGCCTCTTCACGTAGCATTCTTCCATCGCACGTCACTATATTTGGCTCTGTGGATTCGAACGTGCATATTTTGTAATGGAAGACATCAAACCTCCCCCGTGGTGCCTCTTCTGATCCCAGTCGGCCGGTTTTGTATCCTACCCCCCCCCCCCCCCTTTAAAAAATTCACACTAAATACTTGGTGGGATTATTTGTGACAGGGAGGTTAAGAACTCTACAGAAAATTTGCACTCTTTATTGCCTATTAGCTAATAACTTTCTCTTTTGTGTGACATAAAATTAAATATAGGAAACATAAAAATAGGAAAGACAAGAGACAGGCAAGACAGTACACATTTCTTCAATCCTCAGGTCCTAGCATTTTTTTCTCTTCCTTTCTGCCGAAGAGTCTGTTACCTCATCAAAGTTCGTCAAACGTTTCGTTACGTGAAAAATATATGGGAAATATATTGAAAAAGCTGTTATGCGAATAGTAACCAAGACTGATATGATTTCTCGATTTGGTTACGTCAATTTTGTCACTGTCTGCTACATAAAACAAAATAGGCCTTTCTAATATTGCAACAATTGTAACAATGTCAAATAAGCGAGACTGTTTTGGTACAAATGGTCATTTTATGTACACTGATCAAAAGTATCCGGAAACCTGGCTGAAAACGACTTACAAGTTCGTGGTGCCCCCATCGGTAATGCTGGAATTCAATATGGTGTTGGTCCACTCTTGGCCTTGAAGACGGCTTCCACTCTCGCAGGCATACGTTCAATCAGGTGCTGGAAGGTTTCTTGGGGAATGGCAGCCGATTCTTCACGGAGCGCTGCACTGAGGAGGAGCCTGGCACGAAGTCGGCGTTACAAAACATCCCGAAGGTTTTCCATAGGATTCAGGTCAGGATTCTCAGCAGGCCAGTCCATTACAGATATGTTATTGTCGTGTAACAACTCTGCCACAGGCCGTACATTATGAACAGGTGCTCGATCGTGTTGAAAGATGCAGTCGCCATACCCTAATTGCTCTTCAACAGTGGGAAGCCAGAAGATGTTTAAAACATCAACGCATTCCTGTGCTGTGATAGTTCCAAGTGAAATAACAAGGGGTGCAAGCCTTCTCCATGAAAAACACGACCAAACCGCAACACCAACGCCTCCGAATTTTACTGTTAGCATTACACACGGTGGCAGATGACGTTCACCAGGCATTCGCCATACCCACACCCTGCCATCGGATCGCCACATTGTGCACCGTGATTCGTCACTGCACACAACGTTTTTCCAATGTGCAATCGTCCAATATTTACGCTCGTTACACCACGCGAGGCGTCGTTTGACATTTACCGGCGTGATGTATGGCTTAAGGGCAGCCGCTCGACGATGAAATCCAAGTTATCTCACCTCCCACCTAACTGTCATATTACTTGTCTGATGAAATTTGGAATTACTGTGTGATGGTCTTGATAGATGTCTGCCCATTACACATTAGACCCTCTTCTAGTGTCGGCGGTCTCTGTCAGTCAACAGACAACGCCGGCCTGTACGCCTTTGAGCTGTACGTGTGCCTTCACGTTTCCACTTCACTATCATATCGGAAAGAGTGGATGCAGGGATATTTAGGAGTGTGAAAATCTCGCATACAGATGTATGACACAAGTGACACCCAATCACCTGACCACATTCGAAGTCCGTGTGTTCCACGGAGCGCCCCATATTGTTCTCTCGTGATGTCTAATGACTACTGAGGTCGCTGATATGGAGTACCTGAGAACAGGTGGCAGAAAAATGCACCTAATATGATAAAAGTGTGTTTTTGGAGGTGTCCGGATACTTTTGATCACATAGTGTACCTCATTTACATAAATAACATGACAGAACATAAGTACCAACATGAAGTGCTACTTAGGCTTACTACAAGCAAAAAGTTTTGTTTTAGGAAATAGCTTGATATTTCATTCATACGCTCCAGTTCTCAAGCATGAGATCGAAAAGTAGTAGTATGAATTTTTTTACATAAATTTGGAATCGTCGTATTAATCCATATAATTCATATGATGTCCCCGTTTCTTCTCATTCCTCTTCTAACAAATAATATTATCATCATCAAATCTGTAACTGTTTCTCCAGTTCACTTCACTAACCATGCCCGCTCGCATCTCGTGGTCGTGCGGTAGCGTTCTCGCTTCCCACGCCCGGGTTCCCGGGTTCGATTCCCGGCGGGGTCAGGGATTTTCTCTGCCTCGTGATGGCTGGGTGTTGTGTGCTGTCCTTAGGTTAGTTAGGTTTAAGTAGTTCTAAGTTCTAGGGGACTGATGACCATAGATGTTAAGTCCCATAGTGCTCAGAGCCATTTTGAACTAACCATGCCAGAGTCACAGGTAGAGTTATCCAGCTTTTATTGTCTAGTTAGGCGTTAATAAGTGTTCGTACAAGGCGTTTTCCGCGCTGTTCTGAGAACACAGTTTAAAGTTGCTGCTAACCGTGGACTGTACGACTGGTAGTGTTACCCCCTGGAAAAAATTTTCTGTCGACATTTCATTTTCTAGGATACACTGAGAACATAATATGTAATCGTCCGCAGTTCGTGGTCGTGCGGTAGCGTTCTTGCTTCCCACGCCCCGGTTCCCGGGTTCGATTCCCGGCGGGGTCAGGGATTTTCTCTGCCTCGTGATGACTGGGTGTTGTGTGCTGTCCTTAGGTTAGTTAGGTTTAAGTGGTTCTAAGTTCTACGGGATTGATGACCATAAATGTTAAGTCCCATAGTGCTCAGAGCAATTTGAACCATAATATGTAATTTTTCTTACCTGTTATTCCTCTTAGTCAGTTATTTCTACTCTTAATCTCAATCAATGGATTTAGCTAATAATTACAACAGGGCTGATCATTCGCACGCCCAATCAACCATTTAAACAAACAACGAATGGCGTTCACCCGTTCGGGTTCATTCGGCTCAGCTCGTATACCTCCGTCCTTTTCTGTCTGTGCTAAAGTTTTTTTTCCCTTCATGCGATGCGGATTCCCCTGGCAAAGATATCACATACACTAAGCATGCATTCAAAAATAAACTTACGTTTCGTTCAGAGATCAATTTAGAATGTGTTTGAAAATGTTCAAAAACCAACTGGGATGCGTTACAAAATCATATGAATAACACATAGACGATCAGGCACTGGGTGCTAGGCAGTTTGTAAAACAAAGCTCTTTTCTTCAAGGATATAAATTTGCCGCTTCCTGAAATTTACGCCCGGGGTAGATACTCCTGTTTGCCCCTGCCCCCTCCCCCCCCCCCCCCCCCTAGATCCGGGCCTGGGGCTATAGAAGTGGTGGTGCTGGGAGGGGCATTCAGCCACCCACTACCACCAACAACGCCAAATCCAGAATAATATGCCGGCCCCGTGGACGTATGGGGTAAGACCAGGAAGAAGAAAATGAAGGAGATACTGGACAAGGTGGCCAATTTTCTGATATACCAAGCAATCTTTAAAGTCTGTTGCTAAGGAATTTTTATATTGACATTTTTGTATCACAGTTTCTTGCGTGTTAAGCAAGAGGTGCACAAAAATTACCACTAGAGGCCGCCACCACACAGGCACAACCACTCCCTGCCTGTGCAGCAGCCCTCACAAGGCGCTCACAATAATGTAGCTGTTCCTGTCTCCGCGCCACCTCCTTCAGAGCGTGATATACGTCCGCCGATAGTGTGGACAGCCACCATAAAGAGTACTGGTAACCACAGACTACATTGCTCCCGCTTTGTATGGCAGGACATGGGAATCCTCCAGCCCACTGGTACCAAAACATAACTCGCCACGAACACCTACGCAGTCTGTGCCAGCAGTTCTGTTCAGTACATGTGGTTGACTCAATACAGTACTCTGGAAACTACCTGCTGACTTATCATTCACTTTTTGTGGCAGACTAGGACTGTATCTCTTAAAATGACAATATATTAGACTACCAAGAGACAGCAAAGTTATTTAGATATCATTATAATTAGAAATAGGACATGAACTGCCATGCATCAGACTGTACCAAAGTTAGGTACCATATGTAATCTACTCTTAATAAACGTTACTTGTTATTCGTTAGTGTGTTCACAAATTTCTGTTCTATTGCCATCGTCTCACCCAAGTGTTTTGTAGCAAGATTGCTACCAGACACCTTTAAGGAACTATAGCAGAGAAGCATTTTTCTGCTGCTTCGAACTCGTGGGCAGACTTAATAGTAGCATACAGTTAATACATTCACAACAGGTTATGCATTTTCCAGTGCCATCGGAAAAAGACTTTTAAGATGATTTCAGCTACATATCATGTGTGATTCTCGATCAAGTACTAACAAGACAAGAGCGCAGCAAACCAATGTACCTCAATGATCCACAAAGGTCTGCCTGCTGCACGAAATATGAAGAGAAATTCAAGGTTGCAGTATTGTCATCCGGAATTGTTTTATAGCGCAAAACACTGCTCAATGCGAAGAGGTTGACGTACTCGTGTGGCACTCATAACAATATCAATGGTTGCACACTGAGATCTGTGATTACTTTTAGTTCAATCTGGTTGCTGCTTGTGGCATCACGTTTGCTATCACTGGGGCAGAGTTTTTGGAACTCTTATACTTGTTAGATCAACTTTCTCACGTATTATGTCGTATTCCTAGTAAAAAGCTCTTTGCAGAGCCAACGAAGAAAGTTACACACTATCTCATAAAAAGCATTCGTACACCCGTATGTAAATAGAGAGGCATATCTGCCAATAAAAAGATGGCGAGGAATGCTGCCACTAGAGAAACAGCAATACCAAAATTGTGTCGTATTCCTAGTAAAAAGCTCTTTTCAGAGCCAAAGAAGAAAGTTACAGACCATCTGATAAAAAGCATTCGTACAACCGTATGTGAATCGAGAGGCATATCCACCAATAAAAAAGGTGGCGAGGAGCGTTGCCACTAGAGAAACAGCAATACCAGAATGGCTCGACCAGGAGAGCTGATTTTCCTCGACCGTGGATGTCACCTACGTAAGAAATCCATCAGGGACATTTGAACCCTTCTATAACTATCTAAGTCGACTAATAGTGGTGTGATTGTAAAATGAAAATCAAGATCGGGCAGACCTCATGTACGACGCACAAGGCACTATCGAGCATTTTGGAGGGTAGTTGCAAAATTCGCATAAAACAGAGGAAGGAATCACTCGTGAGTTCCAAAGCAGTACCAGCAGTACACTATGACTGTGCGTAGGAAGCTAAATAAAATGGGCTACAACAGTAGAGCAGCTCTTCGTAAACAACACATCTCTGTAGTCGATTCTAAGTGACGCTTGAGGTAGTGTCAAGAACGACGTCACTGGACAGTAGATGACTCGAAACGAATTATTTGGAGCGATGAAACACGATTTGACCTGCGGCAGTCCAAAGGGAGGGTCTGGGTTTGATGAATGCTTGGAGAACGTTACCTGGCATCATTTGTAGTGCCAACGGTGCAGTCCGGAGGGGATTGTGTAACGTTGTGGGGTTATTTTTGGTGGCTGGCTTGGGGGGTCTCATTACTACACTTAGGAAACGCCAAATGTGTGGGATATGAAGACTTTTTTCAGCATTGTGTACTGTATACAATTCAGGAACAATTCGAAGATGATGATTATTCCTATCAGCTTGACCATGTACCTTGCCATAAACCAGTGCCTGTGAAGCGATGGTTTGTGGACAATAACCGTTTAAAAAAGGTGTAAGACAGGGATGTAGTCTTTCGTCTTTCCTGTTCAATATGCATATCGAAAAAGCGACGACGGAAATAAAACAAAGGTTCAAGTGTGAGACTAAAATTCAAGGTCCAAGGGTGATGAGATTCGCTGATGACATTGCTATCCTCAGTGGAAGAATCTGCTGAATGTCTAATGAGTACAGAATATGGAGTGAGAGTAAATGTAAGAAAGACGAAAGTAACGATAAGTGGCAGAAATGAGAACAACGAGGAACATGCCGTCAGAGTTGGTGGTCACGAAGTAGATAAAGTTAATGAATTCTGCTAACAAGGTAGCAAAGTAACCCATGACGAACGCAGAAAGAAGGCCATAAAAAGCAGTCTATCAAGGAAAAAAGGGCCATTTCTGGCCCAGAGAGGTCTGCTACTATCAAACACAAGTATTAATTTGAGGAAGAAATGCCTGAGACTGTATGTTTGGAGCGCGGCATTGTATGGCAGTGAGACATGGACTGTAGTGAAATCAGAACAGGGGAGAGTCGAAGCATTGGGCATGTGATGCAAAAGAAGAATGTTGGTAAGGACCGAGGAGTTCTTCGCAGAATCGACGAGGAAAGGAATACATGTTAAACACTGACAAGAAGTACGGACAGGATAATAGGAAATCCGTCAAGAAACCGGGAATAACGTCCACGGTACCAGACGGAGCTGTAGAGGAAGACAGAGATTGGAACATCTGAAGCCAATAATTGAGAACATAGGTTGCAACGGCTACTCTGAGATGTCGTCACAGGAGAGGAATTAGCGGTGGGCTGCATCAAACCAGCAAGAAGACTTACAGCTCAGAAGAAATGTCCTGAAATGGATTGGCCTGCCTACAGTCCTGGCCTGAACCCAACTAAACTTCTTTGGGATGTACCAGAAAATCAGCAACGCTCCAGTCCCCAGCGTCGAAAATCACTTCGATTGCTGAGAAAGAACGTTCTGTCAATCCACCACAGACTTTCAGATACATCACTGGAAATGTTTTCTGCAGAGTCCAAGTCATGATAAAGGTGAAGGGTGGGTACACTTCTGGTAAGATGGTTCTTACGAAGCGGTCGATGCTATAATTCTAACCGTATATCACAACATTTGCCACCTTGTTCGTCATGCTGCGAAAAGTGTACCTCGATGTATTCGCTCGTTCCGATATTTAGGGGTGACTTCTAGTAGCTGCCTCACCCAGCATGTAATTTAGCAGCCAACTAGCTTTAAAGTCTTTATAATTGATTTGATTGTAGCACATTGTACGAGCAGGGTTAGTAAAATGATCCTAAGTAACAGGGACCAGAGACCGGTGTCACGAGTTCTCAAAAGTCTTATTTCCTGCTGTCGGTGAATGCATGCGCTTTCAGATCAGTTTGGGAGTGAGCACTGTGAAGGGACCCGAAACTTTAGCTGTCTGTTACCACACAAATTTTGTAAGTAAGAAGATCGCTTATGAGTCTTTTTTGCTTACGTATTCCGTGTAAAAGGTTTTGGCTGCCCCCACTGTCCGGACATAAATTAGAGCTACAGAAACAAAGTTAGATATCAGCGTGCAGTAAACCCTATACCGAATTGGAGAGTCAACTCTTATGAATCTCATAACGACTACGGACTCATACCAAGAATGTATTCCCCTTATTCATAAATATCTTACATGTACACATGTAAAGGAAAATCATGTGGATGATTAATATAGGGAAGGAAGAGGAACAGGCATAGACGCTATACCTCTTTCACTGTTGCTGCGATTGTGAAACATGATCTAGTGCACCCCCGAGTAAATAGGCAATTAGGTAGTATAACTCAGCATCAGAAATTGTACTGCTCGGTGCTACGTTAGCACGATTACAGCAGCAGGGACAACCGTTGCTGGAGAGATTATTCTGCTGTTGAGTTGAAGCTCATGTACCAATAGATTTGCATGACTGAAGTGAATATTCCAGTAATAGAGCCACAAATCTATCAATTATCGGGATCATACTGATCCTGATAGTGCTAACTGCATTAGCACTGTTATGAAAGCTACTGGCGTCTGCGTAATTTGTAATTGTTAACTCACAGACTGAAGACAATCTAATGTTTATTTTCCTAGCCTGAACTGTTACTCGGTAATCAAACTGAAGTAAGCAGTCGTGAGTTTCAAGAACAAACCTACATGCATTGGCGCACCAGTCACTTGTTAGCAGCCAGAAGCTAACAGTCTTGAAGGATAACTTGATGAGTAACCAATATGGAAGAGGTCTTATCTACTCGCAGTGCAAAACAGCATAGTTTCTTCGTTAACTGCGTTAAATTTATACCATCACCACTTATGTTCGTTCCTATGGAAATAAACTAGTAAATTTCGGTATCTCTAGGCGTGAAGTATTACTTTTTTCAAAGTAAACATCGAAGCTTTTAAATATATATGTATATTATCTCTGACGACATTTCCCGCTGCAAGTACTTTAAAAGCAAGTGCATGTAAAACAAGTTTCTTCTCTTCTAGCACAAGTCTACTGTAGATCGCCGGAGCAACGAAGCGTTCCAAGTGTTTAGAAACAGTTAACCATGTAGGTTAGTAGAACAAACGCACACTGCTTTAGGCCCACATCGCTGACATCGTAGGATTTTGGAATGTGTTTTACACATTTCAGGAAACCGGGAATCTCCTCTGTAGGACTCTACGGAAAATCCTCAAAGAACGATCGTGTGAATCAGGATCACTCTCTTTGTTGACCTGAACTAAAAGTCAGCAGATACCGACGTCCAAGCTGAACTGTTCCTTGCAAAGAATTTGCCAATATGAGCTCTTTTGTCAGTACGACGTTACACCCCTTGTAGCCTGTATGTATACACCGATTTGGTTTCGAAGGGTGTCATAAAGCCGTTGTATCCTCTTCTCAGGCAAGATGGGCCGAACTTTTGTAATTGGTCCTTGACGTCCTAAACGCACAGGGACAGAATTGGCGTCCAAGCTGGCCCCATCCATGTTCTGGAGATTTTGTTGACCACCAGAGTATCTTAGCAACATGTAGACAGTTTATACACACACTCAACGTGTGTGGACGAGCACTGTGCTTTGGAGGAACGGTACAGCGATACTGTTGAGTTAGATGTAACATAAGGAGACGCAGGATGCCAATGACGTAACGAAGTGCTGCCCTCTCCCTCAGTCACTACCAGCCGTGACCTGAAGCCATACCTTGAGGTTCCCCACACCATGACGCCAGTAATAACACCGCTGTGCCTCTACAAAACACTGGAGAAACGGAATTTCTGCCCAGATCACCGCCATACTCGTCGACCATGGTCATCTGTGGTAGTTAAGAACTGCAGTTCATCGCTGAACACAATGCGATGCCATTCATGAGCAGTCCATGTTTCCTTGTCATGGCACTACACGAAACCGTTTCAGACTCGCTAACGGCAGCCTATGCATAGAGTGACAATTTCATAGTCCATCTGCTGCTGGTCTCCGAACAATGGTCCAGGATGTGACAGAACGTTGCTTCTTGTCGAATTTCAGACGCAGATGTGAAAGTGGTACGATGAGCTCGGTGCACATTGCGGTGATCCATCGTCGTAGTTGTTCGACAAGCCAGCCAAATGAAGACCCATAATGAGGCAGCTTTCATACTCTGTGATGTCAAGACGACACTATCTCACGCAAGTGCAAGGCATCTCCATGTGCTTCAAACTAATCATTCAACATCTGACACTCTTGAGGCCCCCTATATACCACATCTGGTAATAAAGCTTCACGCGAATAACACGATTACGTTCGAATGACATTCTAGAGGTTCCACTTCGGATTTTGCTTAATTTCCAAATACTTATTATGTTTTGCCTGATTGGCCACTCTCAAGTGCTATAGGTAACAAGAACATTTCGTAACTAGCGCATGATAATGGCCTATAGGGTTCAAAACTGGCCAATTGTGTGCATCGTAATAAAGTAAATACTTGTAAATTAAGCAATACTGATTGTTTAGTTGATTCAGGGGACGGGAACAAACAGCTATATCATCCCATGGGATTACGGAAGGTTGGAGAAGAAACTCGGCCGTGCCATTTCAAAGGAATCATCCCGGAATTTTCTTGAAACGGTTAAAGGAAAATTAAACAAGAGCTGAGGCGGAACCATTAAAATGCCCTCCAACAAATCTGTATAATGAAGGAGATGGACCCACATTCACTCTTTACATACCCTCCCAATGGTACATACCTGTACGAAGTTACATTGACATCCGACCATATCATCTGGTTGCTGCATTTTTTGGTCAAGCAGTGGTTATGAGGATATTAAAGACTTTGTGGATGAGGTGGAAGCTCCATGAGGTTGTTTGTAGATAATTTCTTGCATACAGATATACCGAAATGCTAGAAATTTGTATCGAAATACAGGAAGTATGCAAAAGATCTATGTTTGGAACTTTGGGACTTTGTGGTAAGGTATTATGGGACCAAAATGCTGAGGTCATCGGTCCCTAAGCTTACGCACTACTTACACTAACTTACGATAAGGACAATACACACACCTATGCCCGAGGGAGGATTAAAACCTCCGAAGGGGTAAGCCGCGCGGACCGTGAAAAGGCCCCTCAGACCGCGCGGCTACCCCGCGCGTCCAGCGCTTGGCAAATCAATAATCTACATTAACAATTTTAATGTATTGCTTACAGATAGAGGAATAGTCCCGTTATTTTATGATTACCTGATTACCGAACATTCATTGGCAGCACTTCGATTAATGAAGTGTCTGAGAATCTGCTTACAGAGTGAGCTTAAGTGAAATAGTCTCATAAGACATCATGGAGATCTGTCTCTATCTGCCCAGAGGGGCAAATGGAGACAGATCTCCAAGAAATGTTACCCAGACTCGAAAAAGTTATCTTAAGAAAACACACGTTCGTTAAGCTGAGACACTCGCTGGATCGGACTGATAGATGAAACAGAAAAGGTGCATATGGTAGCACCGTGTTTCATTTTAGGTTCATTTATTAAGCGCGAATGCGTGAAGGAAATGCTCACCCAACTGGGATGGTGGATAGTACAGGAGAGGTGCTGTCTGCCACCCTGTGATTTACTGTCAAAATTTCGAAAGCGTCCGTTTGTAGAAGAG
The DNA here is from genome assembly GCF_021461395.2 of Schistocerca americana. Classification (NCBI taxonomy): domain Eukaryota; kingdom Metazoa; phylum Arthropoda; class Insecta; order Orthoptera; family Acrididae; genus Schistocerca; species Schistocerca americana. The sequence goes on along the minus strand of NC_060121.1, from coordinate 443,683,253 downwards.
TCACCCTATGTATTGTTTCCTTTTATGTACATATAGCGAGATCATGAAGATAACATTCGAGCAGACAAGGGGGCTTACCAATAATATTGTCCCTCCGGCGCAGCATTCACGACTGGGAGCGCAATGGTGTACAATGTACGCCCCGCCACACACCATCAGGTGAGGTGTGAAATACATATGTATAAGAAATTAACATCAGACAGCAAGCTGTGTTTGAGACGTGGAGCGCATTCACAAAACCTAGACGTGCACGAGGGGATAACATTATACCTTTCTTCCTACGGAAAGAAATTATGGACATCAGTAAATATATACGCTGGTGTGCAAAACGTATGGACAACTTGGACCATTCGTAACAGAAGAGTTACTGTATAGCAGGGAAGGTAACTGAAAGATACAGCAATGAGAAGAACAGAAATTACACTTATATTCAAAGACAATAATTACGCTGAAGTCACAGCGATTTGTTATTGTCCTCTGGTCATTACACGAAGCGGGTGTGTAAGTTCCACAGGCGTCTTCGATTTCTCCACAGCCTGTTCACATGCTGGCTACAAGATTAACAAGGAGTTCTTGTTGCAGGGCGTTCCAGTACTCCATCAGAGCGGCTGACATCTTCTGGATATTCCTTGGTGCTCATGGAAGTGCTACATGAGGTCTCCCAAAGGCATTCCACACATGCTCGATGAGGTTAAAGTCGGGGGAAAGGGCAAGCCAGTCCGTTCGCCGGATATCCTCTCGTTGCAAGAGCTCCTTCACCTCCACCTTTCAATGCGGTCGGGCATTGTTATCCTTAAAAATTAAGTCAGACCCGAACGCAACCCTTAAAAGACGGACATGGGAAAGGGATACAGTGCCACAATAACGTTGACTGGTAGTGGACCGTGTTAAAAGATTTCGAGCACACCTATGCAGCATTATGCCTCCCCACACCGTAACAAATGGCCTACCAAGACAATTATTTTTGACGAAGTTCCTGGCTGTATTGTGCCGGCCAGAAATCAGGACCATAGGACGTGTGCTCCTGATTTCTGGCCGGCGTAGCTCCGTCTACGTTCGCCTTAATGGTTTTAATTTTGACTGTCATAATCTTATGATTATGCGTCTTTATTGTTTTAATTTTTAATCTGTGATATGGCCAGTGTTTGGATCACAAAATAGTTTAATTGTTTGTTCTGAAGAAGAGTCCATTACTGGAATCGAAACCTAGGTAAACGAGTAAAATTACCTTGCAACTGAAGGCTGAAAAAATTGTTTATTTGCTGTAATCCACTGTGGTTTGTTTAATTTATTTCTTTTACACGTTATTGATTTCTGAAAATGATGAACAATGATTAATGTCTTGCATTTAAATCATATACCCATTAAATAAAAACTGGTTTCTAGTGATATAATTGAGCATACAGAATAGCATGACAGAAAACCTAATATGTCAAAAACATAGACAGTGTGCAGGTGCAAAAAATGTACACAGAGTATCACAATGTAGCAGCAAAAAAAATGTAAAATAGACACGATGTTGAGATATCATAAGGCAAAATGTCAAAGTCAACTGGTGTTTGTTATATCTTCAACATTTCATTGTGCATACAAACAAAACAGGAAAACAATCATACATACATGAAGAATGGAAAATGTGCACGGTCTGATGTGTAACGACAAGAAAAGCGACGTACTAACCTCACCTTGCCGGGCACTTGCCAAGAAAAAAAATACGATAATCATCAGTAAGTAGTCACATAAAAAGAATTGCATCAATGGTCATATAAAAATCAGGAAATGGCATTACAGTGTGATAAATCATAAAGTACATTCATTTAATAAAGGGTTTAATATTGGAGACGTGGTGTTTGCCTTTACATTTTCTGGTTCTCAAAGTTTCGACGTGTACTACATTGGGGTGAGGAATGCTGCGTATTCGATATGGACCTGCGTATAGAAGCTCAAATTTACACCTATTCTTTCCTCTGTTGGATAAATAATGTGTGCGTACTAATATCTTCTGTCCAATGTGAAAGTCACGGCGTGTACAAACCTGTCTTTGTTGTCTTCTCCGGCGCTCTGCGGCACGTTTGATGTTGTTCAGCGCAATGTCAATTATTTCATGGTGTCGTAGTCGACGAGATGTAGGAAAGGTTACTAATTCTTTAATTTTGTTAGGTGGTTCAACATTTTTCAGTATAACAGTCGGAGATAGCATAGTAGATTCATTTGGTATGGATTTCATTACATCCTGGGATGAGAGTATGTGTGTGTCCCAATCAATATGTTTTTATGGCAGTATATTCTACACAGTTTACCAATTTCTTTCATTAATCGTTTACAAGGGTTCGAAGAAGCATGGTACCTGGATATATAGATCGGAGAAATGTTTCTAACTCGTAACATATGTGTCCATATAACAGATCGAAACTGTGATCCATTGTCGGAAATTACTTTCAATACATGCCCTACATGGAATAGAAAATGTTTTACAAATGCTTTCGAAACAGTTTTAGCAGTAGCTTTGCGTAACGGAGTGAAGGTAACAAATTTTGAAGTGAGTTCAACAGCGACAAAGATGTAGCAAAAACCTCTATTAGTTCTGGGAATCGGACCAAAAATATCTACAGCAGCCATGTGTCTCAGTTTAACAGGTACAATGGGATGTAACGGAGGAATATGTGAAGTCGTATCTGACTTAGCTTTCTGGCAGATTTTACATGACGCTAAAGCTCGTCGAATACGTTTCTCCATGTTGGTAAAATAACAGTTCTGTCTCAGTATAAGGAAACATTTTCTGGCTCCGTAATGTGCGTAACTTAAATGAGTATACCAAATTAATTTGTTAACAAGCTCGTCAGGAATACATAATAACCAATTGTTGCTGTCAGGATGAGAGCGGCTAAAAAGAATATTATACCGTACAATGTAAAGGTTTCTAATGGTGACATTATTCCTATCTTGCCAAAGGTGTTTAATTTCTTTCCATACGTTGTCTTTACTCTGCTCTTGTGCTATGTCTTGTAATGACGACGAAATGAAATTTTCAAATGCAACTTGTTGAATGTACATGACGCTGAAATTTGCTTTGCAGAAGTTGGTTGCGATGTCTTGCTGACTGTTGGTAAGAGAACGGGATAGTGCATCTGCTACAATATTTTGTGTGCCGGGATTGTGAACAATTGTAAAATTAAATTCCTGTAAATAAAGTTTCCATCTGCTTAATCTGTCGTGTGTAAATATAGGGGAAAGTAAAAACTGTATAGCTCTATGATCTGTGTAAACGATAGTGTGTCTTCCATAAAGAAAACGCCTAAATCTCGTAAATGGCCAAACAACACATAATGTTTCAAGTTCTACAACAGAATAATTGCGTTCAGCAGGTGACAAAATGCGCCTTGTAAAGGCGACGTTTTTAATTACTCTAGTGCCATCTTCTTCAATCTCCTGAAAAATGAGTACGCCTAAAGCGGTGTTAGAACTGTCGGTGGCAATCGAAAAATTTCTAGCAAGATCTGCATGTGATAAAAGTGGTGCATTCAACAAAGCTTCTTTCAGGTTCATAAATTCAGAATGTGCTTGCCTATCCCAGGGCCAAATAGTGTTTTTACCCGTCAATTGACATAATCTAGGGGTGTCAGGGGTGTCTGCCCCCCCCCCCCCCCCCCCCCCATGAACCATGGACCTTGCCGTTGGTGGGGAGGCTTGCGTGCCTCAGCGATACAGATAGCCGTACCATAGGTGCAACCACAACGGAGGGGTATCTGTTGAGAGGCCAGACAAACGTGTGGTTCCTGAAGAGGGGCAGCAGCCTTTTCAGTAGTTGCAAAGGCAACAGTCTGGATGATTGACTGATCTGGCCTTGTAACAATAACCAAAACGGCCTTGCTGTGCTGGTACTGCGAACGGCTGAAAGCAAGGGGAAACTACAACCGTAATTTTTCCCGAGGGCATGCAGTTTTACTGTATGATTAAATGATGATGGCGTCCTCTTGGGTAAAATATTCCGGAGGTAAAATAGTCCCCCATTCGGATCTCCGGGCGGGGACTACTCAAGAGGATGTCGTTATCAGGAGAAAGAAAACTGGCGTTCTACGGATCGGAGCGTGGAATGTCAGATCCCTTAATCGGGCAGGTAGGTTAGAAAATTTAAAAAGGGAAATGGATAGGTTGAAGTTTGATATAGTGGGAATTAGTGAAGTTCGGTGGCAGGAGGAACAAGACTTCTGGTCAGGTGACTACAGGGTTATAAATACAAAATCAAATAGGGGTAATGCAGCAGTAGGTTTAATAATGAATAGGAAAATAGGAATGCGGGTAAGCTACTACAAACAGCATAGTGAACGCATTATTGTGGCCAAGATAGATACGAAGCCCACACCTAGTAAAGTAGTACAAGTTTATATGCCAACTGGCTCTGCAGATGACGAAGAAATTGAAGAAATGTATGATGAAATAAAAGAAATTATTCAGATTGTGAAGGGAGACGAATATTTAATAATCATGGGTGACTGGAATTCGAGTGTAGGAAAAGGGAGAGAAGGAAATATAGTAGGTGAATACGGACTGGGGCTAAGAAATGAAAGAGGAAGCCGCCTGGTAGAATTTTGCACAGAGCACAACATAATCATAACTAACACTTGGTTTAAGAATCATGAAAGAAGGTTCTATACATGGAAGAACCCTGGAGATACTAAAAGGTATCAGATAGATTATATAATGGTAAGACAGAGATTTAGGAACCAGGTTTTAAATTGTAAGACATTTCCAGGGGCAGATGTGGACTCTGACCACAATCTATTGGTTATGACCTGTAGATTAAAACTGAAGAAACTGCAAAAAGGTGGGAATTTAAGGAGATGGGACCTGGATAAACTGAAAGAACCAGAGGTTGGGAAAGAAATACAGTAGAAGAAGAATCGGTAGCTTTGAGGGATGAAGTAGCGAAGGCAGCAGAGGATCAAGTAGGTAAAAAGACGAGGGCTAGTAGAAATCCTTGGGTAACAGAAGAAATATTGAATTTAATTGATGAAAGGAGAAAATATAAAAATGCAGTAAATCTAGCAGGCAAAAAGGAATACAAACGTCTCAAAAATGAGATCGACAGGAAGCGCAAAATGGCTAAGCAGGGATGGCTAGAGGACAAATGTAAGGATGTAGAGGCCTATCTCACTAGGGGTAAGATAGATACTGCCTACAGGAAAATTAAAGAGACCTTTGGAGAGAAGAGAACCACTTGTATGAATATCAAGAGCTCAGATGGCAACCCAGTTCTAAGCAGAGAAAGGAAAGCAGAAAGGTGGAAGGACTATATAGAGGGTCTATACAAGGGCGATGTACTTGAGGACAATATTATGGAAATGGAAGAGGATGTAGATGAAGATGAAATGGGAGATATGATACTGCGTGAAGAGTTTGACAGAGCACTGAAAGACCTGAGTCGAAACAAGGCCCCCGGAGTAGATAACATTCCATTGGAACTACTGACGGCCTTGGGAGAGCCAGTCCTGACAAAACTCTACCATCTGGTGAGCAAGATGTATGAAACAGGCGAAATACCCTCAGACTTCAAGAAGAATATAATAATTCGAATCCCAAAGAAAGCAGGTGTTGACAGATGCGAAAATTACCGAACTATCAGTTTAATAAGTCAATGCTGCAAAATACTAACACGAATTCTTTACAGATGAATGGAAAAACTAGTAGAAGCCAACCTCGGGGAAGATCAGTCTGGATTCCATAGAAACACTGGAACACGTGAGGCAATACTGACCTTACGACTTATCTTAGAATAAAGATTAAGGAAAGGCAAACCTACGTTTCTAGCATTTGTAGACTTAGAGAAAGCTTTTGACAATGTTGACTGGAATACTTTCTTTCAAATTCTAAAGGTGGCAGGGGTAAAATACAGGGAGCGAAAGGCTATTTACAATTTGTACAGAAACCAGATGGCAGTTATAAGAGTAGAGGGACATGAAAGGGAAGCAGTGGTTGGGAAGGGAGTAGACAGGGTTGTAGCCTCTCCCCGCTGTTGTTCAATCTGTATATTGAGCAAGCAGTAAAGGAAACAAAAGAAAAATTCGGAGTAGGTATTAAAATTCATGGAGAAGAAATAAAAACTTTGAGGTTCGCCGATGACATTGTAATTCTGTCAGAGACAGCAAAGGACTTGGAAGAGCAGTTGAATGGAATGGACAGTGTCTTGAAAGGAGGATATAAGATGAACATCAACAAAAGCAAAACAAGGATAATGGAATGTAGTCTAACTAAGTCGGGTGATGCTGAGGGAATTAGATTAGGAAATGAGGCACTTAAAGTAGTAAAGGAGTTTTGCTATTTGGGGAGCAAAATAACTGATGATGGTCGAAGTAGAGAGGATATAAAATGTAGGCTGGCAATGGCAAGGAAAGCGTTTCTGAAGAAGAGAAATTTGTTAACATCCAGTATTGATTTAAGTGTCAGGAAGTCATTTCTGAAAGTATTCGTATGGAGTGTAGCCATGTACGGAAGTGAAACATGGACAGTAAATAGTTTGGACAAGAAGAGAATAGAAGCTTACGAAATGTGGTGCTACAGAAGAATGCTGAAGATTTAGATGGGTAGGTCACATAAATAATGAGGAAGTATTGAATAGGATTGGGGAGAAGAGAAGTTTGTGGCACAACTTGACCAGAAGAAGGGATCGGTTGGTAGGACATGTTCTGAGGCATCAAGCGATCACAAATTTAGTATTGGAGGGCAGCGTGGAGGGTAAAAATCGTAGAGGGAGACCAAGAGATAATACACTAAGCAGATTCAGAAGGATGTAGGTTGCAGTAGGTACTGGGAGATGAAAAAGCTTGCACAGGATAGAGTAGCATGGAGAGCTGCATCAAACCAGTCTCAGGACTGACGACCACAACAACAACAACAAGGGGTGTCTAAAGCAGAGTAATGAATAAATTTAGGAAAAAAGTTAATTAAACCCAAAAAGCTGCGTAATTGTTTCTTCGTCGTAGGAACAGTAATTTCACGTAAAGCTCGAAGTTTTTCCCGTTCAGACGCAATGCCTTCTGCTGAAATTACATGCCCAAGAAATTTTATAGAAGTTTTGCCAAAGTGTGATTTACTGAGATTAACTGTGAGTACTTGTGCACGAAAATTTTGCAACAGTTGTTCAAGAATCAGATTGTGTTCAGACCAGTTAGCTTCTGCAATAAGAATGTCGTCTACGTACGTTGTGATTCTGTCTTTAAGTTCTGTCGGAAGTATACTATTCAAACCGCGAATAAATGCTGCTGAAGAAATAGTTAAACCGAACGGTAATTTACAAAATTGATAACAGTCACCAAAACAGAGAAAAGCCGTGTACTTTCTGCAGTTCGGATGGAGTTGAATTTGCCAAAATCCCGATTTCAAATCTAATGTGGAATAAATAGCAGTACCATGAAATTTCTGTAAAAGGTCTTCTAGTGTTTGTGGGCGATCTGTTTCATTAATAATAATGTCGTTGATGTGACGCGAATCAAGTACGAGACCAAGTGAACCATCCTTTTTCTTAACAATATGGAGTGGGTTTATGTACGGACTAACTGCCGGTTCAATAATTCCTTGGTCAAGCATAGCTTGCAATTCTTTCTTAACTTGTTCTCTGTGAATATACGGAATGGGATAATGTTTGGTTTTAAATGTGTCGTGCTGTTTAACCTGAAATTCATACATAAAACCGGACACAGTACCAGGAACGTTGTCAAAAACTGGAGCTTGCTGTAAAAGAATTTTGCGTAGTTGCGTGCGTTCGTAGTCTGTATTTGCACTGCTCTGTTTACCTTTATCAGAAATCATTTGCATAACGTCATAGTCAGCTTCGTCTGGAGTATTATAGTTGTTTACGTACGTATCTGTGAACAATGTGGAATGACAGTCTATTTTACGTGATGCGGAAATAACCTTTGTACAATTAATTGTTTGTTCTTCTGCAGATAAAGAGTGCTGAAATTCTAATGCCAGTTGTACATTATCATCCTTTAACATTAAATAGGAGTTTTGAAAGTCAGTAATTGCGTCGTGTTGTACCAGAAAATTCGTACCTAAAATAACGTCTGTCGTCAATAAGGGAACAATCCAGAAATTTGAGTGCAATGTATGACCTGCCATACAAAATCATAAATGTGTCTGTAATTTTACATCTACTCCTTTACCAGATACTGCTCCTTTTACTTTAGTTTTACCTAATGGTAACGTAGGATAGATATTCTCTTTGTTACATTCGTTGAAAGTTTTCTCATTTATAACTGACATAGGTGATCCAGAATCGATTACTGCTGAAAATTTGGATGATCCAATCTTTACTTCAATGACAGGGTGTGAAATGGTTTTTTGAATAACCGGTCTTTCCTGCAAAAGAGTGTCTCGGATGTCGTCAAAAGTAATAACATTTTCGCGAACAAGATTCTGCGTGTCAATAGCATTGCTTGCGTTGCTGGAAGATGCAACCTGTACTGTATCTAGTCAAATTCTATCTGATGAGCTATTATTTTCGGGAGGATGCTGTGGCATTTCCACTGTTTGTACTGTTCTGTTTTCTTCCTGACGTATTACGTTCGGGATGATATCTACTGTCAGGTTCATTCATGATAATTTGTTGTTGCGGATGATTCTGCTGCTGGTAAGACCGACTGTTATTAAACGTACGCTGAAAATTGTGCTCATTACTTTTACGTCTGTCATGATACTCATTTCTATACGGTGCATTTCGATAGGAATTGAAATGGTGTGTTTTCTGGATGTACTGATTTCCTTGTTGCTGTGCATTACTATTTGTTGGAGCTGACGCTATACGTGTAGGCGGCGAAACATTAAAGCTTGGTTGACCTTGCAGACTGCATTGTTGGTTAAGTATGCTAACCGGCTGGCTTTGATGCTGTTGCAGTGAAAAACATCTATTGTTACCAAAAATGTGGTTCCTGTTGCTGATAATTTTGACGATACTGATGATTAAAATTTTTTCACTTATTACAATTATGATGGTATTTCTTTTTATTTCGCGAGTGTCTAATGAAAACTGTCACTTTCGGTAAAATTTGTCATATCAGATTTTCTTTACACATTCCTAATACTAGATAGATCGATAGTTGAAGAGTTGTTTTAATAGATATAAGTGATAGTAGAAGAGAAGGCAGCAGTGCAGAAAACTAAAGATGAAATAGCACTACCACGGCTTGGGGCCCTGTGCACGCTATGGCACAGATTCATCGAAGTGTAATGAATCTCCTGAGGTCTACTACGCGCTGCAAGTAAATTTTAGTTTTTGCGTTACAGGCAATGCCGGTGAAAATTCAAAAACAAATCGTTGTATCAAATCCCTTCTTGTTTCTGCATTACAGGAAATGCCGGTGAAAATTCAAAAGCATATTGTCGTATCCAGTCGAAAGCGTTTACCTGTGCTCTGTCATTTTTAAATACTTTAGATTTTTTTACGGATAAAAATTGCTTATAATCAACGTTATCGTCTCTGAATGTGTGAACAGGTTCGGGTTTGTGTAACAGTCTGTTTGTCTGTGATTATTCGGAATCCAAATCGCGTAGTCTCTGTAAATTACCTAAGTTACACTGGTTATGTGAGTGTGGCAAATGTTCGGAATGTGGAGTATGCAGTGCCGTGTTAGAGGCTAAAACATTTTTCATTTCTGTTACTTTAATACGTTCGTCAGTTTGTCTGATCTGTTGTTCAGATTTCTTATCGACTTCCGTATCCAGAGTGCGTGAAAGTTCTGCTGACTTTAAGTTAAACTTGTCACGTATCTGTGTGGCGTTTTCTGAACATTGTTAAGTGACTGCACTACTTTCATCTCTAAGTGATTCTGTTGTGGCTGCATGCGTATTACCTAATTCTTGTGCAACAGATCTAATTTCTTCACTACTGTTACTAGCACAAGCCTTAATTTCCTCACGGAATTGTTCTTTAGTATCGTGACATTGCACGGCAACGGCTGTAATCTGTTCACTAAGTTGTTTGTTCTGTTCATTAACGTTGTCGTGTTTTTCATTCGACTGTTTGAAACTTTCATTAAATTGTTTGCACGATTCATTAAGTTGTTTAAAATGGTTGTCGTGTTTTTCATTCAACTGTTTGAAATTGTTGTCTTGTTTTTCATTAAGTTATTTGAAATTGTTGTTTAGTTTTTCATTCCACTGTTCGAGATTTTCATTACGTTGTTTGTACGATTCATTAATTTGTTTGAGATTTTCATTATGTTGATTGTGCTCATTGTCTAGTTTTTCATTCATTTGTAGTAATAATGCCATAACTTGATGCCAGCCAAAATTATCGGCTCTATTCTCTGTACTGTGTGATGGTGTATCTGCAATTGTCACGTTTTGTGTAACCATTTGGTTATTCTGTGATTCTTGAAAATGTTTGCTAATCAGATGTACACTGTTGGTCACTACACCGGAATTAAATAAATCTGACGTATTCTGATTACACTGTTCATTTTCGTTAGAAAAATTTATCTGTTCGTTATGTAAATTTTGCAAACCGGGTGTGTCAAACTGGACAGCGTTCATTATAATGGAACGTGCCGCGTCATCAATTGTCGTTAAATTAACAGAGGACACAATTGAATTTGTTTGTTCATAATTAGCATTAAAATCATTATTAGTGATCGGTACGCACTGATTGTCTGTAAATAGAGGACTATCATTAAGACACTGAGTGTCGAAACTATTATCGGTCAAATTATTCGAGTCGGCTATTTCACTCATTGCACATCGCGATGTACTGTTAACAGTTTTTCGCGGCATTTTTACACAAATCAAAATTAAGCACAAAATGAAACAAAGACGAAGCAAAAAAAGGAACAACCACAATTACAACAAAGAGCAATATATTGCCGATGATCTGTGAAAGCAAGAATGACAAATTAGTAAATGCGTTGCGCCAGATGCAAACTACATTTAAGTAAATAAGAGCAGATATATGACTACTTATCAGAAATTCACAAAGAAATACGATCCTGGCCGGATGTCGCCAAGTGTAACCTCCCCGCAAAATTTAAAAATTGTAATTAAAAATAATTATTATGGATAGCGATTCTCATTTTTGTGTGACCTCAGAACAAAACTGGTTCCCATTTAATGTACCCACAAAATTCTTTTCTCATTTAATGTAAGCACGAAACAGAAAAATTCCTAAACCTCAAAATAAAAAATAAATTCAGTAACCTGGTAAAATTTGGACGACAGCAGTGCTGCGTCGTGGCCCTGTAAGATCATTCTGAATAAAAGCAAAAATTCTTACCTCAATAAAAAAACGGCGTATATATCTGCTCTTACCTAAAAAAAATTTCGGCACAGCTCCGTGCAATGCTGGCTTATACATTTGTGATTTGTGAAAGGAAGCAACTGATTTTTTTGAAATGAATGCTTTTTTTTAAAAAAATTACTTTATATTACCAAAATTGTTATTAGGACATTTTTAAAACATTTGGATGACAGTTCAGATACATTACTAGATATGCGCGACGCTGCTTTTTTACCTAATACAATAATACTCCATCTCCAGATTCCCGACCAGAGCAGACTGTAGACAAGCGCAGACAACCTCAGACCAGCGACTAGCCACAACTCACTGCCACAGTTACACAGTTCGTGCTGTAGTCAACACTGCTCTCTGGTCAGCGATTCTCATATCGCAGACAGCGCATACCTCTTACACCATATTCGCGAATGCTGCTTCGGCAGCGGTGCGTAGAGATGCGGCATTAGGGTGTCTCGTCTTATTGGCAACGCTTTCGACTACGCTCCAGATACAGTAGTCGAGGGGGTTCAAATTCCGGGTATTCGGGGACCACAACTCCTTTGGGCGGAACACGTCAACGTTATCTGAGAGCCAGTTTTGGACTAAATGGCTCGTACGAGGTCCTTCTCTGCCATCCGATGCATTGTCAACTCGCTCACATTCAATACTGAGGCCAATTTCCTCAGCAATTGCCCCGGGTCCTCCGAAGTCAGCACCCGAGCCTTTTCGATGACTGCCGCAGTTCGTGACACGCGTTTTCTCGAATGATGTTTCCTCGCCGGGTTAGCGGAACCTTTTCCAGACTTCTCCGTAGTATACCTGGCCACAGCATCGTAAATAGCTGTTGTCGGGTACCCGAAGAATCGAACTATTTCAGTGGGCGAAAGCAAAGTGCGAAGACTTTCGATAATCGCGGCTCTTCGGTTGTACTCCGCACTTGTCCGTAACATCTCGGCCATGTTGAGGTTATGACTGTTTACTAGATGCCGACGGCTTTCAAAAACGTCGGACGCGACCTCCGGCGGAACTACGAAGTGGCGGGAAATTTGTCCGGATTTAAGCGTCGCACCCTGTATGTACGGCGTACTGCACTGCAGGTTTACTGGTTACAGTCGTTTGTATATCTTCATTTGAGTTATTAGTTTCCTATCTTGGAATGTAAGATATGCTGACATTTTATTGAGCGCTAGTGATGATTATACGAGGGGCGTTCAGAAAGTAAGCCCCGATCGGTCGCGAAATGGAAACGACTATGAAAATCCGATAAAGCTTTGCACAGATGTGTTGGGTAGTGTCTCTAGTATAACCCCAGTTAGCATCACGTCGCTCTTCTCATTTCTGAGCTCGCAGTGAGTGCGTAAAGATGTCTAGAAAATAGTGTCTGCCGCCAAGTACGAGGGCCTGGTGAGAAATTTCGCCTGAAGCTATGCAGCTAACATTACATAACTGTCGTGCTGTTTCTTCTTCAAGACAATTCTCAGCCGCATTCTGCAGGGGCAATGAAGATGCTCCTTCATCGTTTTCAAATGGAAATGTGAGATTACCCCCAATACAGTCCGCAATTGTCTCCCCCTGAGTTTCATCTCTGGTCACATGAACCGCTGTCTTTGAAGACAACATTTTGACACAGACAACGAGGTGTAGGCCAGCGTGGAGAATTGGCGGAAAGCACTGGCGGCTGCCTTCTATGATGAGGCTATTGAAAAGTTGGTACAACGCTATGACAAAAGTCTAAGTCAGAACGGCGACTACGTAGAGAAGTAGCTGAAAGGTGTAGCTAATTGTTACAAGTAAAACATTTCTTAAGTTTACTGTGGTTTCAATTTGGCAATCAATCGGAGCTTACTTTCTGAACAGGCCTCGTACACTCTGACATGTGTTAGTCGATAACCGGTCATGTTACGTGTGTATGTCTTTGACTGTCAGTTTGTGGAGCGAGTGGCTACAGATAACATGTCATGTGGTCGTGTAAATGTAATGACGTGGTTTCACCCATATGTGATGCTGATATGGACTATGTAAAACGTAGCCTCATGTGTGGAACGGTAACTCGACTTAAGTGCTATGCCGAATGAGATACATTATGTGAGGGTTACCCACATCTAAGTAGAAGTAATGGCTTATGCTATGTTCGTAAAACAATTGTTATTAAATGTTGCAGTTTTTTACAAATTATATACTGATGTCGCAATACGTTCCACGTTGGTATGTTTAATTGTAGGTGCTTGAAAAAGACATAAACGCCTAAATCGACCAGTCGCACAACTAATGAAAAATATTGCAGTCTACAAAGAACCATGGTTTACACAATTTTTGGTGGCAGTTACCCCACGAAAAAGTAAATTTATACAAACATTTATTCTTTAGCTTAAAATTTTGACTGCATTTTCTTGTTAGCAGTTTCCTTAGCGGCGGAAATAGTTTTCAAAGCAGTCAATTCATGTGAGTTAATATGTGCTGAGGTCATTCTTGTCAAACCGGAATAAAATAATAATTGTATCCTTTTACCGACTTCCCAATTCAGATGATACAATTGCTGAAATATTCAAAGAGAACTTGAGTTTAACTTCAAACACGTAATCGACTCGTACAATTATAGCTGGTGGTGTTTTCAATGTACCCTCGATACGATGACGAAAATACATGTTTAGGTACGAAGGTACGCATAAAACATCATCCGAAATTGTGCTAAATGCATTATCTGAAAATTATTTCGAGTAGTTAGCTCATGAGCCACACGAATAGCTAACGGTTGTGAAAACACGTTAACCTTTTAGCAACAAATAATCCTAAGCTAATAACAAGCATCAAAACGTATTCAGAGACTAGTTATCACAGGGTTGCCGTACCGAGACTGAATACTACAAGCCCCAAATCCTCCAAAAATAAACGACAAATATACCTATTAAAAAGCAGATAAAAATTCACTTGGCGCCTTCCTGAGGGACAGTCTCCACTACTTCCAAATTACCAATGTATGTGTAGACCGCATGTGGCTTGAATTCAGAGAAATAGTATCTGCGGCATTTGAGTGATTTATATCAAATAAATTAACAAACGACGGAGCTGATCCACCTCGAAACACAAAAAGTGTCAGAACACTGTTACAGAAACAACGAAAAAGAAAAACCAAATTTAAATCGATGGAAAATGTCCAAGATAGTTTATCTTTCACAGAAGCTCGAAATTTAGCGCGGACTTCAATGACAGATGATTATAATAATTTCCACAACGAAACTTAGTCTAGAAACATGGCAGAAAATCCCATGATATTCTGATCTTATACGACGTTAGCTGGCGGCAATACAGAATCAATGTCTTCCCTGCGCGATAGCAAGGAAAATACTATCGACGACTGTGCAGCCAAAGCAGAATTACTAAACACAGCCTTGCGAAATTCCTTCACCAAAGAAGACAAAGTAAATATTCAAGAATTCGAACCAAGAACAGCTGCCAAGATGAGTAACCTAAAATTAGATATCCTCGGAGTAGTGAAGCAACTTAAATCACTTAACAATAGCAAGTCTCCCGGTCCAGACTGCATACCATCATGTTACTTTCCATTAGGAACGTGGGTGCACTCAGCTAGTGTGATCTGATTTATAAATTATACAGCGTAGCGAACAACAGGGAACTCACATGCATTGAGACTAGAAAATAGTGCTTTGATAATGGCTAGGCACTTGCCGAAATCTGGATTTGCCAGATAAAAATCTGCAAAAAGGGGACGACCTATTGCTGCGCTCTATAATTTATAAATATATGAGACTATATACCACTTAGGTTCCTTTAAGAGTATGCTGATGCAATTAACAATCATATACAACCATTCGCTCGACGAAAGATTCATAACCAAAAACTGGAAAGTTGCACAAGTCCCACCAGTACTCAAGAAAGGTTACAAGAGTAATCCATTAAATTATAGAGCCCTATCGTTAACATCGATATGCAGCTGAATTTTGGAACATATATTGTGTTCGAACATTATGAACTATCTCGAGGAGAACGGTCTACTGGCATACAGTCAACACGGAACACCACTCTTGTGAAACACAATTAGTTCTTTACTCACTTCAAGTGTTGAGTGCTACTGACAAGGGATTTCAAATTGATTCCGTATTTCTAGAATTCCAGAAGGCTTTTGACACTTTTCCACACAAACGACTTGTAGTCAAATTGCGTGCTTATGGAATATCGTCTCCGTTCTGTGACTGGATTCGTGGTTTAGCGTCAGAGAGATCACAGTTCGTAGTAATTGATGGAAAGTCATCGAGCAAAACAGATGTGGGTTTCTGGCGTTCTCCAAGAAAGTGTTATAGGCCCTTTGCTATTCTTTATCTGTATAAACGATTTTGGAGAGAATCTGAGCAGCCGTCTTGGGTTGTTTGCAGACGATGCTGTTGCTTATCGACTACTAAAGTCACCAGAAGATCTAAAAAATTGCATAACTATTTAGAAAAGGTGTCTGTATGGTGCAAAAATTGGCAGCTGATGCTAAATAACGAAAAGTGTGAGGTCATCCTTGTGAATGCTAAAACGAATCCCTTAAACTTCGGTTACACGAGAGATAACTCAAATCTAAAGACCGAAAATTCAACTACATACCCAGGAATTACAATTACGAGCAACTTAAATTGTAAGGAACACATATAAAATGTTTTGGGGAAGGCTAACCAAAGACTGCGTTTTATTGGCGGGACACTTAGAAAATGTAACAGATCTACTAAGCAGACTGCCTACGCGACGCTTGTCCGTTTCCTTTTAGAATACTGCTGCGCATTGTTGGATCATTACTAGGCAGGATTGGCGGAGTATATCGAGAAAGTTCAAAGAAGGGCAGCACATTTTGTAGTATGGCGAAATGGGGGAGAGTGCGTCACTGAATTTTCACAGGAGGTTTTTGTTTAGGCTCTTTATAGTGGTGGCTCACCCGCCTCATGTTGTAAGAACTGCATTATGACTAGACGTCAGCGCTCGGGATTGGAATCAACCATGTATAACATCAGAATAAAAGTTTCCTTTTAAGGGCGTTGCTGCAGCGTATATGCAACGTAGTGCGGTTCTTATGCGAGTATGTAAGCACAGACAAAGGATTAATTTCCTAATCGTGTCTCTACGACGTGTGAGTGGTAAATGCGGAACTTCGACCTACGGTGACATTACTAAATGCGTCCAAACAGGATCAACGTGCTGTTATTCTTTTCTTGGCTGCTGAAGAACAGAGGCCGCGAGGAATTAGCCGAGCGGTTTAAGGCACTGTAGTCATGGACTGTGCGGCTTGTCCCGGCGGAGGTTCGAGTCCTCGCTGGGGCATGGGTGTGTGTGTGTTTGTCCTTAGGATAATTTAGGTTAAGTAGTGTGTAAGCTTAGGGACTGATGACCTTAGCAGTTAAGTCCCATAAGATTTCACACACATTTGAACATTTTTTTCTTTTTTTGAAGAACAGAGAATGAAGTATCGCCATATAGTCCTGATCACTCCCCATGAGATTAAACGGGGTTTGGTTCATTAAAAAAGGTCTTTAAGTGTTGACGATTCCTGATGGAAGAGGATTGCAGCAAGCAGTTACAGATTTCTTTCATGCAGCAGGATCCGGTATTTTACCAAAGGGGTGTCTTCAACCAAGAGCGACTGTGGGATGATCTCCTCAATGCCCAGGGCGACTTTGCCGATTGTCAGACTGGCATACCGGCTCTGGACTGTGCAGCCTTCGAAAAGAAACTTTTTGATCGCCTCTTAAATAAAGTAGGAATAGAATGAAATTTCTTATTCTCGTTAAAAAAATTGTGTTTTCCTCTGGCGACCTACTGAGGGAATTGCCCTAGGCTTACAACAGCTACTCGGGACGTGCACAGGAGACAGCTAGCCTCTCGTGCGGCAAGCGAACAAGTGGTTCCGCGTGCTGGCAGAGCCACTTGCCCGACTATTCTTTTGTACGCTCGCCCCGGCACGGTGCCTGCGAACCGCGACTCACCAGGCCGCGGTCGGATGGGTGCTGATGAAGCAATTACGACCGGGGATTGGGGCCGCAGCTGGCGAACGTAATGCAGTCGGCGCCGGTGGCGCGGCAATCTACTTGCGGCGGGTGGCGGCGTCGGCGTCGGCATCGGCGCAGCGGCGTCAGGGGCAGGGCGGCGGTCTGCGCCTGCGGACTTCCGTTCCGCAACCCGCGACTCACAGTCGCCGCTGCCGCGTGCTCCTTCCTCTTTCACCTGGTGAGGACGAGCTGGTGAGCTACTGACACGGGATTACCTTTCTCTCACTTTCACCAAGTGGCGCCTTTTTTCATGACACGACGGACAATCAAACCGTTGGAACGTCGCACTGGGACGAAGCTTTACTTCGATGGTAATCCGAGGCGATCTCGCTAATATTCTGATTCACTTATTTTATCAGATTTGTTTAATGAGGCACGCCATGAACTACCCACCTGAGACAATTTCTTCATTTCAAAATAGCACTAGCATAAAATTTTTGATATCTTTATCTCATCCTACAATTGTTTCCCCTCTACAGCTTCTTCAAGTTCCACGGAAATTATTCACTGATGTCTTAACGTACATCATATAACCTGTACCATCTTATTGTCAGTGCTCTCTACATAGTCCTTATCTCGCCGATTCTACACAGAACTGCCTTAGTCCATATCAGTCGGCCTGCTTTGCAAGATCATCCTGTAGCATTAAATCGCAACTTCTTCGGTTCTCCGGTTTTCCGGTGTGCCCGCAGTTCATGATACACTACCATACGATGTTCTGATTGACAGCAAAATAGTTGGTCGCTGCTAAAAAGAAACCAACATAACGTAAATGTATCGCAGGTGCTCTAAATGCTGAAACCCTCTGGGGTATAGTAGCTTCACTATGTACAATGGTTACCACGTCAGATAACTAGAGAACGCTATTCTGTATGTCCAGATGTAAACTAATACCGCGGTACAGTAAATAATAGAAAACACATTATTAGAGATGAAGCATTCCCAACGCTTGTAAATTAAACTTAATGACAATAAGTGCCACTTCAGAAATCTTATCATACTCGTGTTTTTCGTGATCCGAACCTGATAACCCACTCTTAACCAAACAAAGGTCGCATGTCTGATCGAGACTAGACTAGGCACAAGGAGACGTAAAATATCAAGGTGTTCTCCGGTATCACTTAACAAGGCCGAATATCTGAACTATTCATTGCGTTACCTCTAGCAGAACATATGCCTATCTCGCTACAATAATTATTTCATGACTACAGATATTTAAAAGACAATAACGAAAGTAGCCGCGTTCTAATCCCTGTTAGGCTAAAATCATTTGTATCGTCGTTTCAGTTTCCAGTATCACGATATTGGTGATCATGTTTAATATCTGACATCTGATGGTGGTTAATTAACAATGCATATAGGTACTGCTTTCTACTCTCCATCCATCACCACAGCTTTATATCATTGCATTACACTTCATTACATACTTTTCGCGATTACTTCTAAGGGTAAAATAAGTTTCATGGGGTTACCACTTGCAGCGCCAAACGTATCGACGTTTATCCCCAGGTTTCAACATTAGACCTTGTAAACTGATACTGGTGAGTACTTCACTATTTTATGTCTCTTTATGGCTAGTCGAGTATCAATTGGACATGTAGTCTTCGTTTGGTTAACAGTGCGTTCAAACTCAGGTCACGAACAACAACTCATCATGTCATTTAATGAGTGTGATAAGATTTATGCAGTGTAATGTAGTTCAATTTACAAGCGTTAAGAGCTGTCTCATAACATGTTTTTAGTATTGATTGTATGACATTATTGGTTTGCATCTGGACTGACTGCCCTAAAGAGCAGTATTCTCTATTAGTCTCCTGTGGCCCCCACTGCAAATAGTCAAACGACTATACTGTTGAGGGCTTAGAGTACCTGCGATAAAGCTATGCTATGTTGGCTGCATAGAGTGGGGGCAGCGTACACATTGGAATTCATGTGTGGCCCGCTTTTTGTGCTGTTCAGTGTACAGTTGCAAGAAGATTGGGCTCTGGACGGCCTTGTGGCACCACCGACAGGGAAGACCATCGAGTTTGGCATGTGGCTCTTGCGCGTTCTACTGTATCTTCAGCAGCAATCTGAGCAGCCGATGGCACCACAGTGACACAACGGACTGTTACAAATCGGTTACTTCAAGGACAGTTCCGAGCCAGATACCTTGTAGTGTTCATTTTACCGACCCCAAACCACCGCCACTTGCGAATTCAGTGGTGTCAAGCGAGACATCATTGGAGGGCAAAGTGGAGACCTGTTGTCTTTTCTGTTGAAAGATGGCTCTGCCTCAGAGCCAGTGGTGTCGTGTATTGGTTAGAAGGAGGCTAGTTGAAGCACTGCAACAGATCTGTTTGCATGCTAGACACCCTGGATGTACGATGTGCATGCGATTTCGCATGACAGCAGGAGCACTCTGATGGTTATCCCATACCCCCTAACTGCAAATTTTTATGTTAATCTTGTGATTCGGCCTGTTGTGCTGCCATTCACGAACAGCATTCCAGGTTGTGTTTTCCAACAGGATAATGCTCGCTCACATACCACTGTTGTAACCCAACATACTCGACAGACTGTCGACATGTTGCCCTGGCCTGCTCGATCACCAGGTCCAAGGGGTATCATCAGATGACAACACCAGCGTCATCCATAACCAGCATTAACAGGCCCATGGCCGACTAAGTGCAACAAGCATGGAACTTCATCCCACCAACTGATACCCGACACCGATTTGCACAATACATGCACGTTTGCCTGCCTGCATTCAACATTCTGTTGCAGGCCGTCGTTGGTCGAACCCGGGACTTCAGGTGACCGAGCTGAACCAGGGACCTACCGCGCCGCTTTTCGTCAGGAGGCCGAACAAGTTCAATAGCGTCAAGGGGCAGTGCAGAGTGATACAGCGGTATTCGCAAGCATTGCTTTATTCATATAATTTACGGTACTACGATTGGTACAGCGTAGTGTCGGCGTGCCACCCGTAGCGTTATCCCGCGAGTCCAGCCGGTCAGCAACTCCTGGTATGCCGACAGCGCTGCTCCGTCATCAAGGCCACTCAGCTGGAAGGCGGCCGGGCTCTGTCCGGTCGCCGCTCGCCGAATCGTTGCGTCTTGCATCGCGTAGCTGCCCGTGATTCTGGAGATTGTCACAGTCCTTGGTCCCCGCTGCCCTCCGCCCTGTTTGACCTGCTCTGTCCGACCATGGGACGAAGGTGGATGTACTGGTCACCCGTGGCCCTCGGGCCACCGCTGATTCCAGGACAGGACCAGACTCGAACCCATGGCCTCCTTGATGCGGTGCCACAACTTGCCGCTAGTGGTACTTGCAGATGGCAACACCCGCCGCCGCCCCTGGCCCTGCTCCAGCGCTGCTGCACCTCCCTCAGCGTACGCCTCGCCCAGACCCCGGTACGCCAGGTGGGAAGTGGACGTGGCCCGTCCTGGATCCGCTGCAGACCGCTCTCAGCACCCTCCTTCAGGCAGACCAATCTCCTAGTACCCGGCTGCCGTTCCGTCCCGCCCCTGTGTTGCGGCCCCGGAGGCGGAATATAACCCCAACAAGTACATAGAAATAGATTACAGATTTACATAGAATATTTACAACATCGCTGCCAGACTGGCCTCTATAAGCACAGGTCCGTCCCGACTCTCACCTGACCTGACACACACCTCTCAAACTAAAAGTGCCTGACTATTTATACTGCTTTTCGCCTCGCTTCTGATGTAGTGTCAGAGAGACAGAAACTATGGCAGGGGTGGCTGGTTCAAATGGCTCTGAGCACTATGCGACTTAACTTCTGAGGTCATCAGTCGCCTACAACTTAGAAATAATTAAATCTAACTAAACCTAAGGACATCACACACATCCATGCCCGAGGCAGGATTCGAACCTGCGACCGTAGCGGTCGCTCGGCTCCAGACTGTAGCGCCGAGAACCGCAAGGCCACTCCGGCCGGCTATGGCAGGGGTAAAATCCCATACGTCAGGCATTTACACATCGCCACTCCCGGCTCTGGCCTACTGCCTCGCCTCATACATCGCAATAACTTAAAGTAACGCTGCAGTTCACCGGCCTTGCTGTTGCTCCCCTCCAAACAAATCATATGTGCAATACGCCGCTGCAGCTCCGCGTCTCCTCTGCCTGCCCTACTACCTGCTGACTATTACCAGACACTGCCATCGGCCCCAGACTTCATCGTTCAACCGCGCCTTTACTGAATTATTAACAAAATTCCACTTTCCTACGACTAAGACTAATACTAGCGCAGCAGTTCTCATTGTTACACAGGTTATTAAGGTACTAGCATTTCACATTTGCAATGGCCTACCTCGCGCTTACACTTACCTGTGATTTTGCAATGTTAATCGTGTAAGTGTATTACCTACATAAATTTATTTTAGAAATTTCGGTACTCTAAGTGTTATGTATTTTTTGGTGTTGTGACTTTTTTTCCATCAGTGTGTATTGGATCTTACGAAGAACCTTGTGAACAGTCATCAGATGACGAGTCCAGACCATATTAACTTCTTAATGGGATCTCCAGCCACTGCAAGATATTTTCCTCCTGATCTCCTGTTTTCATGGTTTAGGAAATACGATAAATTCACATTGTAGCTAATTACCTAAAAATAGTATTTGAAGATTTTCTACACTTTCTAAATTAGAATATACATATATTATAGTTTAAATCATTTCTACGTACCTTAAGAATGTACCAGAAAATTTATAAATCAAGTAACCGGCGTACAAAAACACGTTCTGGACATCTATCTTCACAAACAAAACGCATGATTGGGGAGCGACGCAGCTGTGCGAAATATCGATTGCTGCAGGCCTATTGTGCCACCTGCTTTTGTCTTGTAGCATACGCCAAGTTAAGAATATATGCTAACGGACACAACACGTATTAATAGCAAAAGGAAAACTTGTGTGCTTTGAATCGAAGAGAAGTGGCATGTAGCTGATCAGATACACCGTGCATTTAAGGGGTAAGTTATTTAAGCTACTTCGCTACACCGATGATACCTATTTCTAAATAAGCCACGTTGGCAGTTGTTTCGAATTCTGGAATATTTACTTCGTCTCCTTTAGTGAAGAAATTTTGGAAAACCGTGTTTAGGAACTCTGCTTTAGAGGCAGTGTCATCAGTTATCGCGAAATGAAAGTTTTTGATAACGTCTTGGCGCTGGTGTACTTTACGTACGACCAGTATAGGCCTTTCCAGCTCTTCTGGACAATGTACCTCTCAACAAAGGAGAAACTATACGGCTAAGCAAGACAGACTATTGAGTCGCAATGTTTAAGCAAGTTCCTATTTAAGTTGTAACGTCAGAACCGCAATGATATATTCCATGATAAGTGGACAAGTATGGACGGAGCAGTTTCATATCCAACGCGATTGCCAGAGGAACAGATTTCTATCAAGGGGAGTGTTAATAATCCTCCTGTATCCGAAGAGAATGACTATGAAAGGAACTTCTGGATTGATCCTAGCAGCACCCGGAATCATTAGCGAAAGTCCTGCTAGTTTTGATGTCACGGTACTCACACACACTTAGCATACCTTTTAATAGTATAAAACTTTACCTCACTAAGTTAACCGAGCATGAAAAAGGACCTCGCGAGGTAGCCGCGCGGTCTTAGGCGGCTTGCCACTAGTCGCGCGGTTCCGCTCGTCGGAAGTTCGAGTCCCCCGTCGGGCTTGGGTGTGTGTGTTGTCTTTAGCGTAAGTTAGTTTAAGTAATGTGTCAGCCTAGGGACCGATGACCTCAGCTGCTTGCTCCCATAGGAAGTTACCACAAATTTCGATGGAAAAGGGAAAGGCAGATATCACGGTACTAATAATACAAATTGTACAGAAATTCATTTCACTAAAACGTCACACAAGTACCTGAATGCGGTACACGTAAAGTTTTAATTATCATTTCGATAAAAATAAAGTACTTTCCTTGTTCGTTTGCTGTTACATGTCTGTAATGCCGCTAGGCACTGAAATCCGTGCGCGAGAAACTTATAGCTACAGGAACAAAAAAATAAATAGGACAACCCACTGATAGGTGCTTCAGATGGCTCTGAGCACTATGGGACTTAACATCTGTGGTCATCAGTCCCCTAGAACTTAGAACTACTTAAACCTAACTAACCTAAGGACATCACACACATCCATGCCCGAGGTAGGATTCGAACCTGCGACCGTAGCGGTCTCGCGGTTCCAGACTGAAGCGCCTAGAACCGCTCGGCCACCCCGGCCGGCAACCCATTGATAATGTGGAATATCGTGTGGCAAGTTCTTTTCTGCAGTTGAAGAGGAAAACGCAGTAGCAGTTCATGCTGAGTTAGACGAAGTATACGGCACCGGTTCACCATCGTTTTGACACAGTGGTTGGTTCAAATGGCTCTGAGCACTATGGGACTCAACTGCTGAGGTTATTAGTCCCCTAGAACGTAGAACTAGTTAAACCTAACTAACCTAAGAACATCACAAACATCCATGCCCGAGGCAGGATTCGAACCTGCGACCGTAGCGTTGACACAGTGATCATGTGGCACAGACTCCTTCATTGTGATCAAACAAGCCTGAATCACGAAGAGCGAAGTGGCTCACTATTTCTCTGTGAAGAACGGGGAATTGTGAAAAATGTGGAGGAACTGTTACTTGAAGATCGGCTAATCGCAGACGAAGCTATAATGGAAGAAATTGAAATTTAGTCACTGACCCTCTTGTCTCACAGTGGAATAAATTTATTAACAGTTTTGACGATTACTTTCGAAATAATAAACAGTGTATTTACTTCTTTGCATCTGCTTTGTTTTCATTTGACAGCACCTCATACATTTTATGGAAGGACCACGAAGACTAGAGAAAGTAAGGTGTTTGCGTAGACATATAGACAGTTAATATATTTCTCTGACTCTATTTGCGACTGGAACAGGATACGAAATGGCTACTAGTAGTGGTACAGTGGTGGTGCTAAAAGGTTACTGAATGCAATAGGAGAATACGAAGAGAGAGACAAAATTTGACAGTCAAAAGAAACAGTATGAACAGAATGAGCAAGGGTCTGGCAATAGTTGAATCTAGCTGGAGGCGACCTTTGTTATTTTCAAAATGCCGTGTAAAGTTGAAAAGTAATCCATGACCGAATTTTCTTTTCTTCCATTATCGCTTCAATTGCGATACGCCAGTCGTCGAGTATCAGGACCTCACACTCCGTTGCGAGTCTCTGTTCTTCATAGAAAAGTAGAATGCCATTTTGCCCTTCGTCATTCAGACTTATTGATCACAATAAAATGTTCTGTGTACCTGAACACTGTACCGCAATAACGCTAAACTGTTATTTTTCCACTAACTCGGCAAAGGCAGTTGAAGCGTTTTTCCCATTTAATTGCAGAAAACGAATTATCGCACAGTTCTCCACTTTATCAATGGGTGGCACCATTTTCTTTTTGGCTCCTCTGATTTATAACAAAGGTAACGCAAAGCAATCGGCACTATAATCTGGAGCCAACCATCTACTTCTTTCGTGAAATGATTTAGAGTGGCTGCGGGGTACTCAAATTATTAAAAATATGGACTCCAAACATGCAAACGTGGAAGGCAGTTAATCGTTCTTAAAATCTCTGTTGCGGATATAACTTGGTGATACCACAACGACGCAAGGGCTTGCTCACTGGTTGACGCTTCGTATTATCAGCCACATACGAGTTCGTCGCGGAAATCAAATTAGAGCTAAGATAGCTGTAGTAACAGAAGCAAATGTCTGTGCGCTGGCAATTGATACGTTTTATACGCTATCTGAGCCGTAGCTGATTAGTGAAGAAATTTCGCAGTTGATTTCTTGTTGTTTCAGAACAGACTTCGTCATTTCTAAGCTGCTTTAAGAAACTTACTACAGTAAAACGATAAAGACAAACTGTGACATGCAACGGGAACAGCGCGAATATCTTTAAAGCGACCCGATAATTTTGTAGTGTCATGCAAGCGTACCGCCTGGCTATAGACTGCGGGCAGCACAGAGTGAAGCCGCCTCTTTTGAGGCAACGCAGCCGTCTGTATACAGTTTGCAGTTGAAAGCTTGTTTTCCCAGAATTACTACACTGTTTGAAGGCTGGAATTCTTACCATTAGGTCCTATGATAATTTACATAATTGTCAATCATTGACAGGTCATTTGGATTCTACCCCTACTGACTTGTCCAAGTGTCGGGTTCTCTTAATTCCTGTGCGATCTCACGTGGGAACTCTCACACGATGCCATAGTTCTGGGTTGACTGTTTTCGTGCACTCTACGGGTCGTGATGTTGGCTCTAGGTTTTTGACTTTCCCAAGAAGGTTCCTGGTCTGTTGCTTGATCACGTCACTGATGGTGGCTATGCTCAGTTCTTCGTGTAAATACATGGTTCGGGCCCATCAGGAACCTCTGTCTCAAGCACAGTCTGTTTTGACTTACATGAAGTATTTTGATGTTTGGCAGGTCTGTACCCCAGGAAGAACTTCCGTGTATCATAGCTGGCAGCATGAATTCCTTACACGGTCCAAGGTTCTTATTGACGTTCATGTTTACACTTGACAGTACGGCAACCAGGGCGTAAATTAGTCGGATCATCTTGTCGTTCTTCGTTTCAATATATACCTTTTATATATCAGCTTCTTATAAAATATCACTCCTAGGTATCGAACCTGGTTCATTAAGTGGATATTTGCGTTGTTAATTAACAGCTCTTCTGCGGGTAAACAAGACTGCACTTGTTTTGTCTGCGTTTAACAATATCATATTGCTCTCTGAAATTTGTTCTGTGAGTGTCAACTGCCTCTGGAGGAGGGTAGTCGACGAGTTTACTCGACAACCGCTGCCAAACAACAGTGTTGTCCGCGAATTAGGCTACTACTCTTTCTGGTAAGTCATGTAGAGAAGGACTCTCTGGCTGTTGTTCGTTACCACTTATTTACTTCATCTATCAGATATTCATTATCGTGTCAACGGACCCGGCTGGCAACACGTGGAATTTATAATCGTATCTAACACCACGGATACGTCAGTTCTGGATATGCCGCGACTTGTAGTAAAACAATCGTACAGTCTCCTGAAAGCATTCCATTGCTTAGCAGCTGTAGCTGCGGTTTGAGAACGTTACTTCGTAGATGGTGTGCAATTCGTAGAGCACTATTCTGAATATGTGAATCCAACGCGCTTCCCATAACGCGGTGGCGAACTCCAGTGCCGACAGGCGCAGGGACGTGTACAGGAAACGCTGAGAGGATCTACTAACATTCATATGGGGTTCGACAACAAAGAAAGTAGGTTGAAACTATCTTGAACGTAATGAAGCCACGTATCAGTGTGTCCAACGTGACTTCGAGTAATATGGAGTTTAGTCCGTGGCACTAGACTTCTACGAAAGTGGACGGGCTATATACTGGACGGCATGCTTCGCCCTGGCTAACAGTGGTGGACCGGCCGGTGTTGACGAGCGGTTCTAGACGCTTCAGTCTAGAACCGCGAGACCGCTACGGTCACAGGTTCGAGTCCTGTCTCGGGCATGGATGTGTGTGATGTCCTTAGGTCAGTTAGGTTTTAAGTAGTTCTAAGTTCTAGGGGACTGATGACCTCAGATATTAAGTCCCATAGTGCTCAGAGCCATTTGAACCATTTTGAATAGTGGTAGTTTCGTCTATACAGAAAGCCAGGTGCCCCTTCAGGACTCACGAAGTTGGGCGATCAGTCGTAGTCTTGTGTACTGATAATGATGATGGTGGTGATGATGATGATGATGATGATGATGATGCACATGACGAATTAGAGCGGTCAAAGGCTTGTTTACTTAGTGACCGAAGAGACCTTTTGTCAAAAGTAACTTTTCAGTGGTGGAGTAAAATGGAAATAAGTCGGAAGTTTTTGTGACTTTATGTGGTAATGCCATTTTTTTGGTGATCGCTAATGGTAGAACAAATGCCCACCACTGAGGAAACTGGACCGGTTACTACTGTCTTCGATTAAAAATGTATTGAACGACTGACCCTAAAACGCATCAAATACTGCTTTTCAAGTAATTAAAATTACACTTGGAGCGAAAGAAACTACTACAGGCACAAGTATTCAACAAACTGTGTAAGACAAGTGCCTGGCGTAATTGTTAGATCGGTTCTGCTGCTACAATGACGGGTTATCTAGACTTAAGTGAGTGTGAACGTGGTGCTACAGTCGACGCACGAGAGATGGGACACGGCATCTCCGACGTAGCGGTGAATTAGGGATTTTCCCGTACGATCTATTCCCGAGTGTGCCGTGAATATCAGGAATCCGGTACAACATCGTATCTCCAACATTGCTGCGGCCGGAAAAAGATCCTGCAAGAACGGGACCAACGACGACTGAAGAGAATCGTTCAGCGTAGATTGCGGCAGTGCTGTGCCATCAACAA
This sequence comes from Schistocerca americana, assembly GCF_021461395.2. Classification (NCBI taxonomy): domain Eukaryota; kingdom Metazoa; phylum Arthropoda; class Insecta; order Orthoptera; family Acrididae; genus Schistocerca; species Schistocerca americana. The sequence goes on along the minus strand of NC_060121.1, from coordinate 443,655,546 downwards.
GTGTAAGCGTGCAAACCATTCAACGAGACATCAACGATATGGGTTTTGGGAGCCGAAGGCCCATTCGTGTACCCTTGATGACTGCACGATAAGTTTTATGCCTCCCCTGGGCTCGTGAACACCGACACTGGAATGTTGATGACTGAAAACATGTTGCCTGGTCGGACGAGTCTCGTTTCAAACCGAGCGAGGTGGCGCAGTGGTTAGCACACTGGACTCGTATTCGGAAGGACGACGGTTCAATCCCGTCTCTAGCCATCCTGATCTAGGTTTTCCGTGATTTCCCTAAATCGTTTCAGGCAAATGCCGGGATGGTTCCTTTGAAAGGGCACGGCAGATTTCCTTCCCCATCCTTCCCTAACCCGAGCTTGCGCTCCGTCTCTAATGACCTCGTTGTCGACGGGACGTTAAACAGCACTAACCTAACCTAATCTCGTTTCAAACTGTATCGAGCGGATGGGCGTGTACGGGTATGGAGACAACCTCATGAATTCATGGTGCTTACATGTCAGCAGGGGACTGTTCAAGGTGGTGGAGGCTCTGTAATGATGTGGCGCATGTGCAGTTGGAGTGATACGGGATCCGTGATACATCTAGATACGACTCTGACAGGTGACAATGAAATAAGCATTCTGTCTGATCATCTGTATCCATTTATGTCTGTTGTGTATTCCGACAAATGCGGCAATTCCAGCAGGACGATTGCTGTAGGGTGGATCCAGGAACACTTCCGCTGCCCATCAAACTCCCCCTCTATTCAGAAGAGATTTCCATCCCTTCGTACTCTTACGAGTTTATGGACAGCCCTGCAGGAGTCATGCTGTCATTTCCTCCAGACATTAATCGTGTCCATGTCACGTCGTGCTGCGGCACTTCTGCATGCTCACGTGGACCCTACACGATATAATGCAGGTGTACCAGTTTCTTTGGCTCTTCATCGTATTTTTCCTGAGTAAAATTCCACTCTACTGTCTACCATAAGGGCCGTAGAGGGGTTCGACAAGGGGACTGGCACAAATATGGCCGTGAAGGCGGTTCGTGAGTAGTGCTTGTGTAGCTCAGTCGATTAGCACTTGCTCAGGAAAGGCGACGGTTCTGTGTTGGAGTTAAGGTCAGGTAAAGAGTTTTGATCTGCCAGAAGGCTGAAAAGTATTTGTAATGGGTTTAGATTGAACAAACACCTTACAAGCTCGAGGAGATGTCGTCTCACTGAAATAAAATTGTGGCAGTCATAACACAAAATATTACTTAGAGAAACGAAAAGTATTTGGATACAACCAGTAAATCTTTTCCCAGGTGTGGCTGACCACAAATACAGGAACTGGAAAGCACCTAACCACTCAATCACTATCTGTTCCTTAAAATCTTCAGGATGCGTCCTGATCCTTCACGAAATTTTAATACCAGTGCAATATTCTCTCAAATATCGCTTAAATAGAGGACATATATCCAGCCAAACCGTTTACATAGAGAGAATACGTCCAGCCAAACTAAAGTTAGCCTAAAAGAACATTCATTTAAAATAAGGCGTAGTGTCATAGTGAGACAAAATCGTTAATTTGGAGGTATCGGTTGAAACACCAGGAATTAATTATCCGTCTAGTGTCGTTTGATACCGTGCAGCAAACACACAATTTACAGTCATATTATGAGAAGGAGTTGTTTCATTATTTTCAGTTTAGGGTTGTGTACATTCTCTTCTAGCTTCTGCCAGTTGCAAGACTGTGCTCAACACAGGTACGGAAGTAGGGATTACCAGGCAGGAAACGAGTGACATTAGGAGCAGGAAGCAGTAGAATGTTCTTGAGCTTATAGGTGCTCCATTCCAGTCACTACGTCTAATATATTTCAAGGTGAGAAAACTGTAGCGTGTCAATCTCAGCCCCGAACCTTGCAGTCAACCAGCACTGATGCAGATCCCATTCGGTTCACTGTTGTGATATCTTATCTTGTTGGTATAACCAAGAAGAACGACATGTGGCACTGGGAACCTCACACGCAGTGTAAAGCACTGTATACGTGTTGGAAGATGGCCTCGAAGACCTACCAGAGTACCGATGCGGCCATTACATCCTCCACCACCAACAAAGTATATGAGCCTTGGCGGCTTCGTTTCAATTTTTCTTCTCCCTTCGGCTGCTGGCACCCCACTAGTTGGCAGGAATTACCCTTAGCTTCCGGTGTGTTACCGCTGGCGCAAAGCCTGGAAAACACGCCGGAGCGTGTCGAAAGAGGTGTCTGGGTAAGTGGGGAGAGGGTAACACGAACAGCGGTTGGGCGGCGGCTGTGTGGGCCGCTGGCTCTGTTTGTGCGCAGACTGGTTATTTGTGAGCGTACCGTTGGTGGCTGTATCGAAGTTTTCGTCACGCCCTTCAGTTTGCTCCAGCTAAATTATCCTCCCTTATGCCCATGCTGTGAGCATTTGGATGTTGACGTCTTTCATTGAAGTAAAATTATGGAATGACAACTTCTTGGTGTAGCAATGGTAGATATCAATCACGTTGTGATATGCCCATCTCTGTGACTCTCGCTTAATGGATCTCAAAAAATTTTTGTGGCTACCCTACATACCTGGTGGCGCTAGCAGCGTATTTCTTAATTTTGTTTAGTCTACGCAGTTATTTACAAGCTTTTATGTCAAATATTTTCAGCTAAATATTTTACGCCTATCCTGAAATGGGTAATATTATCCATTTTATGATTAAGGTCCAAATTTTCTAAATCAGATTATTTAAGCCTGTACTTATTTGCTAATTTTTGAAAAACTTGAGCTTACGTTCTCAAGTGGTTAATGTTTTAGATGTTTTTCTAATTGTTTTGCCATCACTTCCGTATTGTATTCATCCCATGTGTGTTACGGAAACCTTGCTGGATTGTAACTATTAGCATTTAGCTTTCATGGTTAGTCTATTCTGAATATTGAATGTTTAGACTTGTGATTTAGTAAGTGCAGTTGCAAATGTTCCTTGCAATGATTTATACTGAAATTAATTTTAATTTCTTTTCGAAATTTTGAAACAGTGGCGATCTGTTCTTAAGGTTTTCCGAGAGTAATTCCTTTAATGATTCCAAGGTCATATTGCTTTAATTAAGATGTGTTGTAACCTATTATCTTGCTATTAGTATTTATTAGTGACTTTTTGTTTATGGCTTGGATTCTTTAATAACTGATTTCATTCCTTTCTTTAGAGTAATGTGTTCTTTAAATAAATGTAAAGTGTCAAAGGAAAAATAATGGTATTACTGTGGGTACGCCCTTTCATGTGTCCTTTTCCCTTCCCATCTTATGTACGGGGATTTCTGTATATACACCGTGAAGTATCCGGGTGAAACCCGAAATGATACTCGGGTTATGGTATTCCCTTTGCATGTGCTCGTTTTTGTGTGAGCTGCAGCGTCCCAGCGTCATCATATCCAGGCACATGGGCATCATATCGTTCATAACCAAATCTGGTGACACGATATCCAAAGTATGACGAAAGAAAGAATTACAGGAATCCTGACAAGAAAACCAAATGTAGAGCACAAATCACTTAAACGACATTAAATGGGAGAACGGACTGGCAGATGCGGACTTCTAGACTACCAGGTTACATTGATGAAGTCTCCATAAGGATTACGAAAGGGTAGATATAAAACTTTATCACTTCAAAACATTTGCTAAACTGGTGAAGGGCGGTGCCATTTTCTTTTGCTATTGTGCAGGCACACCACGGTAGTGTGTCTTGCAAGTATCACACCCGTCTATGCAAGTACTACCACTTACTCTGTTCTGAGCCGGTAAAACGGAGGCTGACGGGTCAGTAACTGTTTGGAAGTCTCAGATATCTGCGTGTCTTTGAGTCGTCCCCAGTGCGAGATATGCCACTAAAGAATGTACGATGTGGCATGAAACTTCCTGCGGCGGCTGCTTTTGATGTTAGTTGGTTAGTCGGTCAGGTCCTTCAGTCTTCCTGCTAGATGCGCTTACAAAGCTATTCTGGACTAGTAGGATCAATACCATCGCCTGTACTTAGTCAGCACATTAGTTTGGATAGGCATGCAAGTAGCTTAACATTTAAGAGAGTACAGTACCATCATACGGCAGCATAGAATATAAGCGCCAGTTTTTAGGCTTGAAGGCTGTGCACATAATAGCTATGAATGTTGTGAAGGTTTATTGTTGCGTTCAACGTGAGGCAGATGGAATGTGACACGATCTCTTTATAACCTTTGTAACATGTGAAACTCCCTTACTGTACGGTCCCTGACGTACACCCCTTGTGACACACTATATGTCCGACAACTTTTTATCGAATACAATTATTAGAAAACTCAAGCCTCAGTACTCAGCTTTCACACACTCACTGCGGGAAGTAAATCTGCACTGAGAACAGTTAATAGTAAATTCAGGTTCAGTTTTCAGCTTTATTGCATTCGGTTGATAAGAAATATGGTAACATTAACAAATATGGTAACATTAGGTTCATTGCTGCTGTAGTGAAGACTCCATCAGCAACGGTAGCGTCTCCAAGAACTTTTACAGAAGATCCCCTGGCGCTGAAGTGGCCGTTCACGATCAACACGCCTGCTGCCGGCCCAGCTTGAGTTCTCTTGTGAACGTGGCTGCCACGACAGACGACGTTGCTGCGTCCTCCACCAGCAGTGAAAGCCAGCACGACCTGACGCCACCACGGCCACTCAGCTTTCACTTTCCAACCGGCCAGTACAAGGCGGTGGCTTTGCTGCCGAAATCTGTAGACAGGTAAGGAAATAAGTACGCGCTTCAAGCAGGCCTGGAAGCCTTTTAGGTGGCGAAGCGGCATCAGTACTTACCTGAGGAAATTCTGCATACTGCTTCGACATCGCCTCTGCGGCAGATTTTGCCACTCCTTGCTGCTCTTACACCATCTATTCTCTCTTCTTTGTGACAATGCGACGTCCTCTTGGCTTTTTTGTACACTACTAGATGCTGACTGTGGAATGCCCTCCTTGCTTTGTTGTTCACTACTATGTGCTAACGGTACGATGCCCTCGTGGCTTACTTGTACGCTACTGGAAGTTAACGATCTGATGTCCTCTTGGCTTGGCTGTACACTTTTGCCAACTGTTCTCCCATCTAATTGCCAGCGAGACTCTAGTGTAAAATACACGGCGCTTTCTCTTTTATAGATGTACGACAATAGATTGAGTGATTTCCCTGGAAACGACTCCTGAGGTCATTGCTTCGCCCATTGTTTGTGATTGTTTCGGCTACATGCTATAATACTGTACTTCATGTCACAGCCAAACAAGCGATGAATGATATGTTAATTCATTGTCTAGGCTTTAAATTTTCCATTTACGCCGAATACTTTCAGATTATGTTCGTCAGATTAATTTTAGGCAGCTTACAAGCACATTATCAGGCGTCGCTTATTAATCTTTTTTGCCACTCCAATACCTCCCTCACTTTCAACAATTGGCACAATCTCTCAATTTATACCGTTTTAACGTTAATGAAAGACTTGTGTCAGCAGCTGGACCAGCTGAATTGTAACCGGAAGGAATCAGATGGACATTAGTATTTTGTTATTCAATGGCTTGTCCTGACCACATGAGTTGAGTATCGTAACTGTTCCTGTAAAAGATCATGGTCGAAAATCCCTAATTCATTTTAGGCTGTGCTCTGATGACTTGTACGTGGGTCATACACAACGTCTAACTTCTTTCTCTTAATTTCCAGAACGGGTGGCGAAGGTAACCCGTATTCCTGATTCAACGGACGGGTGTGGGACTACCAGTCGATTGGTCCGGGTTTGAGTCCTGTTATTTATCAGCCAATCACCTTTGTCGCAGAGAAGTTGAGAAGCTGTGTAAAGGAAACAACTGACAACATTTCCCTCAGTACTGCTGTCTATGAACTGCATAAAAGGAAGACGAGGCAGTACCCGGCATGTACGCCAATACCACTTTGGTTTCAGTTTTTTTACAAATTTGTGTGAAATCTTATGGCACTTAATTGCTAAGGTCATCAGTCCCTAAGCTTACACACTAGTTAACCGAAATTATCCTAAGGACAAACACACACACCCATGCCCAAGGGAGGGCTCGAACATCCGCCGGGACCAGACCCACAGTAAATGCAGAAAAGGTGTAACCCTTGCTTCCACCTACCGTTTTCATGAGAAGTGCCCGACAAATGAAGTGTAAGCTCCTCAATATACCGTGGTATCAGGTTAAAAAGAAAGGTGAGGGGGAGGGGCTGATGTGGGAGCATCACTAATCCACTTTCCCACTCTATGTAAACGAGCTGTGTAAATGTATCTTTGCACAGTAGGTATAGGTTACATTTGATTCCTCTAGTTTCTGTTTTGTCTTATGTGAGTACAAATAAAATATAAGATGTTCATATAATGGGCAGTTATTGTACGCATAAAGTAATTCATTTGTGCACTGGATCGTCATTTTGCAGACAAGTGGAAAACTACATGAAAATAAACTGCATCTGATAGATAGATGGAGGCACTGTTGTGCCAAAGAGCAAAGAAGGGAAAGAAATTAAATTTTTCTTCGGTTCACTGTAGCACAGCTGCAGGCAACACTGGGAACATATGGTGACATGGCTATGCAACGGAAAGGAGGAATCAACACTGTAAGGCAATCGCTTACATCAATATACATTGCTACATCGACACCAATCGCCAGGCACTAGTTCCACATTCAGCAAAAGTGTCAACAGAGAGAGAGAGAGAGAGAGAGAGAGAGAGAGAGATGTAGATATATTCGATAGCTCTTGTTATGTGCCGAGCGAGGTGGCGCAGTGGTTAGACACTGGACTCGCATTCGGGAGGACGACGGTTCAATCCCGCGTCCGGCCATCCTGATTTAGGTTTTCCGTGATTTCCCTAAATCGCTCCAGGCAAATGCCGGGATGGTTCCTTTCAAGGGGCACGGCCGACTTCCTTCCCCGTCCTTCCCTAATACGATGAGACCGATGACCTCGCTGTCTGGTCTCCTTCCCCGAAACAACCAACCAATCTTATTATGTGAAGCAACAAGGATGACCTTTGATGTAATAACACATTTCAAGGACTTGTTAAACAACCACAGCAGAATGCTAGGACTGCTGACCACTAGTAAAGATTTGGGCCACATAACGGTCATAGCCTCACGTCAGTACCTGCCACCTGTCTCCATAAATCCATGGTTCACCAGCTTTGAATTCAGTTGGACATTAGGACTAATGGCATTTGCACTAAAGCACTTGATTCAATGATTATTAGAATATAGTGATATCCATATGTTAGATGTTCGAACACTTGTTGTGAACATGCTGCTTGCCATTTCTGAGGTGGCAACATCCAAGTATCCATGACCCTGTGGTTGTGGGCTTTTGCATTGTCCACCATCTTTCAGACTGCTGGTGAGGAATCGGAGGGTCATCTAATATCAGTAAATCTCACAGTAAAGTCACTGTCACTGCTAGGTGAGAGTACCATCCAATGCCTCTGTTCCTGATCACCACTACAGGCACTTCCAAGTGCCAGGAGCAACCTGATCATTGGGGCCAGGATCAGCTTGTTACAAGACCTCTGATGGTCCAGTACATCCTAGTGGGTTGTCATGGGTCACCATCATTCTTTGGAGCAGGATTGAGGACGTCTATCAGTGTAGGACATTCTCACGTGCTACAGGTCTGCCTGGAGACTGTCGGTGGCAGCCCACAAGATTTCAAGTCCACCCTTGACCCCAACTAGGCCGAACCAACAACAGGAGTCAGCAGAATTCCCCTGTGTGACTGGCAAGAGGCATCAGCCAAGGCTGATGAGAAGACACTGTACTGTGAAACGAAATCAATAAATTTTGACTTTCTAATCACGTTTTATTATCGCTGAAAGGCTCTCTACAGGTCCAGAGTGCTTTCCTGACAACGTAGGGGTGTCTCTGCTCGGCACCCTACACTTTGATCTAGGTCCTGGGCGATATCAGTACGACTCTGAAGACCAGGAGTAAATGACGAACATGGAGGAGACTTCGCAGCAACAACCATCTGGGGTCTCAAATTGCGTCCAAATGTGTCACCTATGATTGCAATGCGATGAGTCGAAAGGAAATTTCCTACTGTTCTGTATATATTTGTTGTTTTGTATGCCCGTGACTGGAAGCAGAGATTGGAATGCAATGTGGAAAGTGACCTCTGTCAAACTTGAAGAACCAATAGATCTGTCACAATTTAAAGGAAATTGTAGAAAACTTGTATCGTGCCTGGGAGATGTGTGATGTGTAACTTAAATGGTCATAGAACGCCATATAATAGAACGGGACAGGCAACTTTCACCTCTTGAAGGCGTTATCGTCATGCGGCACACGATAGTACCCAGTGTCGCTGAGCAATGATCAGACAAAGGTATTAGCTAAAACTAAGTGTATGAATTTCCAACGAAATCGTCTGTTCAATTTTTCTTTCGCTTTGAAAAGTGGAAGTGTTCCTTTCGTATTAGTCTTATGAGTGTAATAGGAGTAATATTTTGCCCAAAGGTATCAGAAGCACTATCAGCTAACACAAGTAATATTTTAGCCGCTCTGATGGAGCAGGTATCAAAATTGTTAGAGGATATAACTAAGCAGAAGTTGTATGACAAGTACGCAACTGGAAGGTTTTCAAGCTGTATAAAAGTAACAGTCGCGTTTGGATGTGGTTAAGATATTAGTGAATGTATCCGCCTCCTTCACAGGTCCTTCAGCAGCTGACCTAATAACGCCCTTATCCCGCAAAACAACAGAGGACATGACAATATTCATAAAAAATAATTTAACCACAATAAAACTAAGCATTTCGTTGGACGAATCGAGTCTATGAATGGCCACTCTCTGTCTAACAGGTGAGGCTAGAATATGTTATGCACCACGACATTCTTAGCAAAGCTCACACATTTGGACAAATATCAAAAGGTTCATCGCAGAGAAACAGCAACAGAACAGCTACAGATTTTTTTAGAGGGATGTTTGTTGGATTAGAACAGAAAGCAAATGTAACTGTCGAAGCCTTTTCTGGCAGTATTCGAAAAAAGTAACTTGCAGACCTATGAGTTGGCACATAATCCAGTAGCGGATCGAGTCATGGTCAGAGAAGCGGAAAACTGAGCTCTAGATCTGTTTTAATGTGGAATTCCTGCTAATTTTTCACGTGTAGTCCATACGAAAAATCTGAATGATTTAGTTTCAGTGCTTTGAATTGACATGCATTTGCAGGAAATCGACAGTTTCGAAAGTACACAATGACTGACGGATCGTTGCATCTCAAGAAGAAAGTTATCTTTACGGGAAGAAAGGACAATAGAAGGCACAGTGTCACCAGCCACAGTATTATGATTGTGGCGCTTTTGCCACAAGGCACACGAATATAGAAGCAAGAAACAAGTTAAACGAAACAAACAGAAAGAATCCTTAAATGTAAAAGGAAATGTTTTGTCCATCAGGAAACATTCACAGTTATCATAATACTGCAAACAAATATGCAGGGATATATGGATGTTTGATGGGCTTAGTTTAGGACAGATAATATAAACGCCTGGTAGATACTGGTGCACATGTGTTGGTCATTATGTGTGAACCTCGTGGGTGGCAGTAGACTGAAATCTTCAATATACAGATTACGACGAGTTGGAAATAATGACGTGGAGTCATTTAGGACAACACAACTCATCTTTAAGACAGGAACTAAAGTGCCAAAGGCGGTCTTTGGCAATATACAGTTCAACTTAACAGCAATTCATTTCCGATAGATGCAACAGCTACAAATATTTCAATGTCAAAAGGTAAACCGATTGCCAAGATGTCACTAGCACAACTGTGAACATGTGCTTTAAATATATTTCTCATGCAAATGTACCGACAGGAACGGGGAAGTAGATTTGGGTAACTGTGGATATCAAAGTAACACATTATGTGTGGTTGAGCCAATGCCAAACAATGAAGCATTAGATGAAACGCAATGTTTTATACATAGACATGTAACATGTAACATTTGATTTTGGTGGACTGGCCACTTTTGGGAACGACTACGTGAATCTTCCCAAGACGTTTATAGTAGAATCATTAGAGATACTTGATTAGGCTAATATCGATAAATCAAGAGACAATCACAACCACAAGCGGTCAGTGCTTCTGCACTACATGCCAAGGTTCGTCGCTTGGAAGACAGCGAATGGGAAGTACCAGAAGTAACGTTATTAGAATACTCAGACTTGTTTAATTTAGGTGGTCTGTTACCATCTTCAACCGTAACACAACATCACATTCTAACAGTCAAAAACACACCAGTTCACAAGAAGGCATATAGAATACCACAGAACATACATCTGCAGTTAGATGAATTTACAGATCAACACCTAACTGAAAGCAGTATCAAACATAGCAGCTGTCTCTTGTCAGCCAATATTTCAATTGTGCCAAAGAGTCATTCAAAGAAACCATGAAGTAAAGATTCTTTTGTGACCACTGTTTGCTAAATACACATGTTATGATAGATGCATATCCAATAACAAACATCATAGAAACATTTGACAACTTGAGACAATGTAAATATTTTTGACAATGGATCTCAGAAGCAGTTACCATTAACTTGAAATACTTCCAGAAGACAGGTAAAACAGCTTACAAAGCACCATCAGGTCATTATCAATACCGCAAGATACCATTTGGATTAGAAAATGCTCCTTTTATGATACAACGCTTGTTAGAGTACTTTTGTGGGTTGAAACTAAAGATGTATACAGTGCATCTTGGCTATATAATACTTTTATCAAGATTTATAAAAGAGAATGTTAACATTTGGATGATATATTCAATAGACTGACAACACCAAGTCTTACTTTTAGTATAATGACAAGTTACTCAAACTTGCCTGAGGTATATTATGTAAGGAGGGGGTAAAGGCAGATACTTGTGTTACATCAGCTGTGAGTGATTATGCACCACTGCAGACGATAAAGCAGTTGCAGCGATTTCTTGGTTTATGTAACTATTATCATAAATTTGTAATGGGATTCGCTGAAACTGCACAATCATTTTATCAGTTAGTTAAGAAGAAAGTGAAGTTTGAACAGACAGCATAATTTCGAAAACATTTCAGAAATTGAAAGCAGTGTTGTTATAAGATCCTGTATTAGTATTCCCTGATTTCGAGAAGGAATTAATATTTTCCTGAAACGCCAGTAATAGTACATTAGGCTGTGTTCTGAGGCGGAATTTGAACAGAAATAAAAGAACCTAGTGGCATATGCATATAGACAAGTGAACAGGGCTGATCGAAATTATTCGTCGACCATAAGAGAGATGTAGGCAGCAACATCTGAAATTTCGTATTTTCTTTGTTATTTTTATAGTTGGAAATGTAGTGTGGTAACAGATAATGCGTCCTTGGATTGGTTGTTTGTCCTAAAGATCTTTCAAATCGGTTAACAGAATGGGCACTCAAACTGAGTGAGTTTCATTATGAAGTGGTTCACAAGTCAGGAGTAAAGCATTTGAACACATTTACTGTAACCAGAAATATAGTGGTATTACAGACATCAGGTAAGAGTGAAGCAGCTAATAGTAAACGTCAACTAATTAGAAAAAAGTCTCAGGTTGTACACATTAGGGCTTACTGCACAGGTCACCAAAGTGCAGTCCATTTTTCATGTTTCCCATCAAGCTCAAAAGTGAATTATTACAACAGGTTGACAGCAATAAACTCTTAGGTCATGGGTTAGGAGGACGAAGGTTGGGTTGTTTCGGGAAGGAAACCAGACAGCGAGGTCATCAGTCTCATCGGATTAGGGAAGGACGGGGAAGGAAGTCGGCCGTGCCCTTTCAACGGAGCCATCCCGGCATTTGCCTGGAGCGATTTAGGGAAATAACGGAAAACCTAAATCAGGATGGCTGGACGCGGGATTGAACCGTCGTCCTCCCGAATGCGAGTCCAGTGTGCTAATCATTGCGCTACCTCGCTCGGTCTAGGAGGACAAAGGACAAACAAGCTGGAGAAATGTTTTAGTGGAAAATATGGAGTAGCGATGTAGAGTTTTATGTCAAAAATTGCGTCGTGTGCAGCAAAGACCTAATTTATGTTATCAAAGGTACAGCTGACGAGGTTACCAGGAGCTGAAAAACCATTAGGCGTATGTGCCATTATGAGCGTTATGTGTCATGATCTTTAAAAATAACTCCATTTGGTAGAAAGTAAATACTCGTCACTGAAGATCACTTATTGAGATATCTAATGATGGTTGAAATTCCGTATCGGAAAGCTAGTACCATCAAACCGAAATCGTTAACACCTCGATACTAAAATTAGATGTACCAGAGAATGAAATGTCATATCAAGGGAATAACTTTGTATCCAATCTGATGAAAGTTATGCTGTTTAAAGTGACTCAAGAAGTTATGTACCAGCCCATTCAATCTGCAAATGAATGGACGAAATGGACGAAATTGATGTCACTCAATATCGAAAGTGCTAAGCCATTACGTAAATATCAAGAATGTAGACAGGGATACCTATTTAAATTTTGTAGTCACACGATATCTCTAAAAAGTTAACTCTGGAACAAGTACTTCACCATACGAAATAGTGTATGGCCAGAAAGTACTGTTACCTTTTGTCGCGATTCGATCAAGTTAGGGATACAAGTTGAACCAGTGAAACAGTTTGCAAAATGGTTAAGGGAAGTTTGGCAGAGGAACCTCTTGTCCAACGTTCTAGTAAACTGGGTGGTGTACCAGTGGTTATGTGCAAAAGGATTATCATGGGCATAATGTTAATACCCTTAGGCAGAGGAGGTAAGTTTCGGAACCAGCCTCCCACAACGGCGATTTTGTTCTCAAGACAAGCAGATGTGCTACTCACAGCTCACTAGTGGACAATTAAGATGACATGTTCAACATTCGGGAGGTGGCAGTCAAAGTCAGAAGTCTGTAGAACATGTTCTCGGAGTTGCACAAACAAGCCATGAAAGGAGAAGTACCTATATGACAGCCGGCCGGTGTGGCCAAGCGGTTAAAGGCGCTACAGTCTGGAACCGCGTGACCGCTACGGTCGCAGGTTCGAATCCTGCCTCGGGCATGGATGTGTATGATATCCTTAGGTTAGTTAGGTTTAAGTAGTTCTAAGTTCTAGGGGACTGATGACCTTAGAAGTTAAGTCCCATAGTGCTCAGAGCCATTTGAACCAACCTATATGACAAGAAGCGGAAAACAAATAAATATATTCCTACGAAAAATTAAGTGTTCAGTTGCAAAAACGGATGGAAGTATTTCGGCGATCAGTAATATGAAAGAAACGAGGATGGTTAGGCGGAGGTGGAATGTTATCAAACCAGCGTAGCGACAGCAGACAACGATGATATAGCAAGCTTGAACAACACGTAGGAATCGTATAGGAGTTGGCAGAAGATACAAAACGAATGGCGATTTGTGGCACGACGCAGCTAGCAGGCATGGAACGAGGGACAACGAATATTACTAAAACAGTGCGAGAATTAACGAAAGAATAACAGCAATACACACGGAGCACTGTGGATACACTGAATAGTGGTCTAAAGTAGATGCAAAGTCACCTATGGGAACTTGATGAAAGGATTGTAGTAGCGAAGTTATTTCGAACATTAGCGGACAGTTTGGCGGATACAGAGATCTAAGTCGAGAAGTTGTAAGAAGTGGTTCCTCACGCCACCGATGGACGACTGTGTGCGACACTGCTAACCCTACAGCAATTTCACCTAGGGTTACAACAAGCACAGTGGGACTTTCCCGCAGGGTTACAGCACATCTTACCTGTAACAGGAAATATATAGCCTTGCTCTATCACAAATCTCCTGTCAACACCAGTACTGACCGAGCTAGTTTGTGAATCATCATACAGTTTCTAGTAGTAGGCATAAACGCACTATAACAATGTTTTACGATCTGACCTTATGCTGATTAAGTTTGAAACTGTCAATAAATGGGTACAAGTACAGAATCACCAAGTGGTATTGATCACAGAACCAAAAGATGCTCACGTACTTAGGTCCATAGCAGATTTAAACAGCTTTACCAGAGAGAGTGTTGTCACTTGTGCAGGAGAATAGTGCAGAGTAACGGAAAATGCAAGCAGCAGAGTGGGAAAGGAAAGTACTAGAATCACAGCCTCATTTTCAGAAAACTGGAGACCACTGAATTTACTTCATATTTTCAGAAACAGTGATTGTCAAACGTTACAAAAACGGGAAATGAACATGGATGGCAAAATTAGAACCGCGAAACTGCGGAATATTCAGGAACGGTGTCAAGTGTAACATACCAGGAACACACTTTCATCTTTCACGGTGTAACGTCTATTAGCAAAAGACATATTATGTAGTAAAGAGAAAACATTGTGTATCATGTTTTGTTATTGTATGGAATTATGTACTTTTTTTATTATTTATTTTAGATAATATCTGTGTCGGCGAGTACTGAAACCGCCACAGACGATAAATATCAAACAAAGATGAGAATGTGTGACTAGTATAAATAATACAGCACGAACATTAATTACTCTGTCTGCTACTTGGAGTTACGGGAGTAGGATAGCCTGTGACGTTGTATTGTACGCTAGCGTACCCTTCTTTTGTCGAGATTGAGAGATGTACGCCATTACGTACTCATTTTAAAGGTGTGTAATAATTAACATATTTAAATGTTTTGAATAGAGTTATTTAATGAAACCTTGCATTATTATTTGTAATAGCTTGCTCGGCATATTATCCCATCCCTTTAAGACATTTTCAGTTATTTAAATATTATCCGTGGTGCAGAGCTGCGCTACGAACGAACGAGCCGCTGCCGCGGCGCATTCAAACTGCATTAAATGAAATCTATCATACCGCAAAGAAGTGGGGAGGTAATGGTGAAATAAAATTATTTCTTTCAGCTTTCGGACATGCAGAGCAGAGCAGCAGATTTTATGATGTGTTTTGCAGGTTGACGCGGGCTGCTGATAATATATTACTAACAATACAACAAAGATAATTTACCTTCGTAACATAATAGGAATCTTGCTGTGCTTAGTTCTGGTCAGGCAAACCTTATAGAAAAAACGTCTTTTCCTCCGATAATAGTCTCATGTTCTTGTGCTAGTCGTGGTAATTATTGGTGTTTTACTGTTAACAAAAATCCACTGCAAAATTTTCATGTTGAGAAATCATTGCGAACTGTAACATCAGTATTCATAACAAAGTAATTTTCATTTTCAATAACTATAAAGTAGGGAAGATATGTTGAATTTTATAGTGAGTTACAGTAACGTAAAAATGTTCCTTTAATAGAAAGCCAGATACAGAACAATAACAATACGATATATTCTGTTTTGTTGAAAATTAATGTTTATAAAGAAATTCATGGCACAGCATTACTGAAAGGTATTTCGCGGCTCTTTTCGTATTGCGTTGTTACGCAAGTAATAATAATAATAATAACAAAACAAAATAATAGAAAAGAGAGACAAGAAGTGAAAACGGGAAGGGGCGCCGGTCCTCAGCACGAATCCACCCGGCGGATTTGTGTCGGGGTCCGGTGAGCCGGCGAGTTTGTGGATGGTTTTTAGGCGGTTTTCCATCTGCCTCGGCAAATGCGGGCTGGTTCCCCTTATTCCGCCTCAGCTACACCATGTCGGCGATTGCTGCGCAAACAAGTTCTTCACGTACGCGTACACCACCATTACTCTACCACGCAAACATAGGGGTTACACTCGTCTGGTGTGAGACGTTACCTTGGGGGTCCACCGGGGGCCAAACCGCACAATAACCCTGGGTTCGGTGTGGCATGGCGGAGGGGTGAAGTGGACTGCGGTAGTCGTCGTGGGGTTGCGGACCACTGCGATGCGGCAGGGACGGAGCCTCTCCGTCGTTTATAGGTCTCCCGTTAACATAAAATAACATAATACTCATCCTTCAGCTACTATCACAGGAGCAGCAATGTTTATCTTTTCTGGACCAATGTTGTATTGACTGGAAGAACCATCACGCATACTACCTGCACAGAACATAACCTTACTTGCAAAAACCTGGGTTACAGTCTACTAACTCTTTAAATGACCTGAAATTCTCTAACAAAAAAAACAAAGAATTTGAGTTGTCTAGCTGGTGCATCATGTAAAACAGTCTCTTGAGAAATTCAGGCAAAGCGTAACAGACGTTAGTGTGTCCACAAGTGTTATCCTGATTCTAGTACTCACTTGTGCAGTTTACTTCTGCTTAAAACGGAAAGTATCCCATCTAAATGAAGCACGGATCCTTCAAATCCCGATGATATACCTACTGATAAGAGATAAAGATAGAAGCTGTAAAGTGTGTTGGTAGGAGAAAACAGACAAAAATACAACATAAGTTGAAAGAGATCAAGAATAAGAGCCTTACGGTTCTGCTCAAGATGTAAACAAGGAATTGAGCTCAGGGTAATTTTAAATTTTAAATACCTAACACGAATTATTTAGGAATAAAAGAAACATCTCACCGAAAGCCAGAAGCACTGTGCTGTCGATAGGCGCCCAAACAAAAGGTACAGAGCTTGTATAGCTTTCGACATTTTCCAGCTGTAGGAGAAACATGCAGACACAGAGACAGACTGTGGTCGAGCGGTTCTAGGCGCTTCAGTCTGGAACCGCGCGACCACTACGGTCGCAGGTTCGAATCCTGCCTCGGGCATGGATGTGTGTAATGTCCTTAGATTAGTTAGATTTAAGTAGTTCTAAGTTCTAGGGGACTGATGACCTTAGAAGTTAAGTCCCATAGTGCTCAGAACCATTTGAACAGACACAGACACAGTCACACACACACACACACACACACACACACACACACACACAGACACAAACACACACACACATACACACACACACACACACACACACACACACACACACACACACACTCACATGCACTCGCCTGTATCCTTATAGTGTGCTCAGTCGGCTGCCATGGTGAGTGTACTGGGGTGAGTTGGTGGTTTGGGGTGGGTTGGTGTGAGGACTGGAGAGCGGTGAGAGTCTGGCGGCTCGTGGGAGGGTGGGGAGCCCTCTGTAAGTTAACCAGGTGTTCAGGTAGAGGGGACAGGTGGCACATGGCTAGCTAGTCATGTGATTTCATAGATCAGGGGTGACATAACAGCACACAATTAGCTGATGTGGGGACGCACGTTAGGCAGAGGTACTGAGGCGGGGGATGGTGCACACACATACACATTCTGATAATATACGTATGTGAAAATGAAATGACGAAACACTGATTTTACACCTTGGATCGGATTTTATGTACAAAAGAATTTTACAAGTGCGTTAGCACTACAACATAGGGTTTCCCGAGCCCTTCTGATGATAACACAGACACTGTACAGCACATCTATCCGTGCTACATCACCTTCTAAAGTATGTTTTATACTTAAATCGGATATTACGTCCATATTTTTCGTGTACAAGTATAAGAAATTTGAACCACTGTATCTGGAAGACAGATGAAGATATGAAGAGTTTTCATAGTCATCCCTGAATTCGTGGCTCGGTCTTGGCACCCAAAAACCCTGTTTTCCTCGTTTTCTCAAGAGCGTCCCGTGTTGCAAGTAGTTTCTGGTCGCGATCTAAGATGTCACTCCAATTGCGTATTAGCAAGGTACTTGGCTTTTTAGTAGGAGATATAAAACATCAAATAACTGCACACAAGTTACCATCAAATGGACTATTACTAGATGCTTTATTTTATGATATACGGGAAGTAAAATTAACCGTTAGTGAAAGTACTGATCTTGTAGAAGGCAAGAATTCCGGCAAGAGATATTCACAAAAAGTTACTAGCTTGCATTCGAAGAGGATAAAATTGCAAAATGGCAAAAAAATGGTGAAGATGTGTTTAAGAACCGTCAAAACCTCATAAATAATTTGGAAAGTTTATTTGATATGGCATATGTCAATGTTCCAGAAAAAATTGTTTCGGAAGATGACAGGATATTTTAACTTCGACAGAAAGAATCAGGACGTAAAGGTTTCCTTGCAGGAGTAGATCGAATACTTGCGGATAATTAAGAAAGTGCGAGGCAGGGAAAATTGGAAGAAGAGGAAAAGATAGAGAAACAAAACTACACAACATCTATGGTTACATCTTCCGATGTGCTTCCTTCTTCATTATCTAAAGAAGCAGATAAGGAATTTTGGTGTTCAGATGGAGTTGACTGACGTTGATGATGGTGAGTTGTTAGAACGAACTTCTGACCGTAGTTCACTGGATAACCCTGCAAGGCGAGGTACCAAAGATCATATTACTGAAAAATTTGATTTTAGGGACTTGTATTTCTGTATTGTTGAATGTCTCTGAAAATTTTGTATTTTCCTCTCTCGTTGATGACATGAAGTATTTCTTCTGTTATCGATGGTTTCTTCGCAGTTACATTCCTTGTAATTACGGTTTTCTTTCCAACTTCTGTAAATGCCCTTTTTACATATGTTCATTCCTCTTCAACTGAACTGTCTACTGAACTATTAGTTATTGCAGGAACTAGAGCCTTAGAGATTTTCCAGCGTATCTCTACATTCCTTAGCACTTCCGTATCCCACTTCTTTGGACGGTTATTCTTCCCAGTACTTAGAGCCTTAGAGAACTTGAAGCTTAGCTCTACATTCCTTAAAACTTTCGTATACCACTTCTTTGCTCATTGATTCTTCCCGACTAGTCTCTCAAACTTTAAAGAACTCTTCATCATTACTAAATTGTGACCGTCGTCTATACCTGCCCCTGGTACGCCTAACAATCGAATATCTGATTCTGGAATTTTCGACTGACCATGATGTAATCTAACCGGAATCTTCCACTATCTCCCGGCGTTTTCCAAGTATACCTCCTCTCTTGTGATTCTTGCACAGAGTATTCGCTATTATCAACTGAAATTTATTGCAGAACACAATTAGTGCTTCTCCTCTCTCGTTTCTACTACCAAGCCATATTCTCCCGTAACCCTTTGTTCTACTCCCTCCCCTGCAAATGCATTCCAGTCACTCTTAACTACATGGTTTCCGTCTCTCTTCATTATCTATTCGACATCCTCATATACTTTCTCTCCCTCTAGATCCTCTGCTCACGACGTACATGAACTATTGTCACCAGTCATTTATTTGCTGTCGATTGTGATGAGAACAATTCTTTTACTGAACTTTTCACAGTAACTCATTCTCTGCCTTACCTTCTTCTTCATATTTAATCCTACTCCCTCTGTAACATTTGCTGTTGTTGCTGTATGACCCTACACTCCGCTGACAATTCCTCTTTCTACTTCGGTTCACTGACTTCCACTGCATCTAGACTGATCCTTAACATTTCCCTTTTCAGATTTGCTACCTTCTCTACATCACTCAAATTTCCGACATTCCACGCCACGATTCATAGAAAGCTATTCTTTCGTTGGTTATTCCATGTTTTTTGTTTTTTTTTCATGGTCACCTCCCTCTTGGCAACCTCTCTCACCACCCCGCCATCCCCCCTGCCCCCTAAGTCTTTTGCCAATGCAGAGTCATCATGAAACTTTTTCAATTGCATGTCACATGTCCTGTGGATACACATTATCTGGCTTTTAACGCGGTGGCCGCCATTGCCTTCTGCATCCTCATTGCCTTTGACCACTGCTGATTCTTCCGCCTTTTAGGAGCATTATCGGGCTTGGAACACAGTGTGTGGACATTGGGACATGAGAAAGTGGGTTGTATGAATGTTTCAGTAATCTTTGACATCTAATTGCGACCACGAGTACTATGGAATGAAAAGTGGTTTAATTGTGTGGTGTTTACTGCTTGTCAATACAGTCCAGTGGACTCTCTCTTACAATGGAAAGGTGGGAATTGTATTTTTTGCCATTACTACCCTGTCACCTGACAGACCCTTCCTCCTCCTCCTCCTCCTCCTCCTCCTTCTCGTTCTTCGTCATGGTCCAGCTGAGAGAACCAACTTATGGATTATATAGTGCAATAAAAACCCAGTCACAACGTTAAATTCCCGATTAATCAATTTATTTTTTCCGTCAGTATTATTGGAGCATACTCCAGTCAAATCCCATGCTCTGTCACTTGCAAATTGTTTAAGGATATAGCACAATTGAGCTGAAATTTGAAATTTTCAGCTTCCTCCAACGTAATGGATTTCCTTCCCAACTGAAGAGGGGGGGGGGGGGGAAGAGGGGTTAGGAAACAGGGAAGTTGCGGAATCGAATCCCGGAATTTCCACCAACTGTTCCAGTTCTAGTACCCACCAACAAGAAGCAAGGGAAACTGCCCCACTTAGATGGTATCAACTTGAATAACTGGTCAATTAATTAGACTGAGTTGGAGTACCGTGAATGGACTATTTCCAAGACGTCCACAGCAATTGCTCACGTATCAATATCAAAGAGTTATCCCCACCTGAAGCATTATCTGACAGGAAGTTACCAGAGGAGCAAGGACGAGAGGAAGAGCAGATTGGATGGAGGAGAGGTGGGGAGGTCTTTTCTACCAGCATCCTCTGCTAGTGGTATTGTGAACTAACCAAGTCAGTATCTCCACAGAAAGGTGACCACATGGCGCAGCTGCTTCTACTGACCTGATGTGGGAGGTGTGTGTTTGTGAGCAAAACAAGATCTTAGTCTGGTATCAAAGGGGTCCAGGTACCTAATGCTTTGTTTGAGGATTAATTAGTTGGGGAGTGGGGGCTGCTACTGATGGCGTCCCAGCTCTCCCGCAGTTTCTTGCTGCTTTTCGACATGCATGCAGCTGTGACCCAGTCATCGCCCGATAGTCTGCAGATGGCGTGCACAAAGAAGCAGGTGTCTGCATTGTTGTATTTTGTCCAGATATGTTTACCGCGATCTGTAACAGTGTAAGTATGTGTGATAGGTTATGTTTTGACATCGATATTATGACGGTGTTCCTTGCGCAATCCGAAAAAAGATCTATTTACAGATTTAATAACTTCTTTTCGATGTATTTTACAAAACCTGCATCTTCCAGAACAACAGTGAATGATGATCTTTTCCTGCCAAAGAAGAAGATCCAAACCCTGCAATTGAATTTTATGAATAAACAATGTAGTATTATTCCTTCTGCACTGTAGTTGAATTACCTGCGTGGGATCCTTCCAGTCCACCAGCTCAGCGACATTTGCCACCAATTTTTTTTGGTTGGTGTGTGGAGGGAGGGGGTGAGGAATGAGGAGTGGGATGTTCTCTAATGGTAGCATTGTGAACTACATCACTCGATCCCTGCACATCAAGGAGAGAACACACACAAAAATTTTCCAACAAGACAAGAGCTCAAATCTCCAGCTGTGTAATTAAATAATTGGGACCATTAGCTGCTGCATAAGGTGATACTTGCACCTTACAGTCCAACAGCTCAACACAGACTAAGCGTTTCCCATCAGTTTTCCAGGTGAGGAGGAGGGCGGGGGGGGGGGGTGAGTCGAGAGGAAGAGCTCAGATGTTCCCACCAATTTCCAAGTCAGCACCCAAAATAAAGAAAATTAACATATTTCCATCCTTTCTGGGTCTTTTTCCCACCAATTTCCAGATGTTGTAAGGACAAGTGGGGACTCATGGAGGGGAAGGGAGGCCTGGGGGACTTCCCAGAGGGGAATGGGATAATTAATTGATCGATTTAATTAGTCAATTACTTTATGTTCAAAGTTTACTTGTCTTGGCGAGGGGTAGGGAGGAGGTTTGGGGATTTCCAAGAGGGCTGGGGGGTTTCTCGTAAGGACTGATTAACCCCACGGGTCATAAACCAACTCTCATGGGGTCATAAACGATAAGCATAACAATAGGTTTGCCCCTGAATGTATACTTGTCCCTGAAGTTATGCAACTCACACGAACCAAATGGGCTCAGGCCACCATTATCCTACTACTCACATGCTGTTTCTCTGGTATATAAAATTTTGCCTCATTCTATGCACTCTTCCAGTATAGCACCCAATGACGTTATACCACCACTTTTGTTCTGTTATTAGTTATTTCCTTTCCTGTTTTATTCACAAATAGAGCGAGGGAAAAAGCTCCATGTATGTGCCTCTGCATGAGCCTTAATTTATCTTATCCTCATGGTCTTTACATAAAATATATAAGGTGGCTTCAATGAGAAAGAGAGAGATGGAAAAAAGTAAGTAAACTGTTTAATATTTCAAGAGCTATAGCCGTATATTTAATACCCTTATGGGACAAGACGGTGAACGACTGCAATATATCAATCTTTTAGCCCCAGTTTCTCCATTTGTCTGTGATTCACAGTTCTTCACAGTGAGATGAACTGCGAATTGGCATTTCGTCTTTCAGACATGACTGGTCACACTGAAAGGGTCTGAGTACCTGACCACTGCTATACGACTAACGATGGTGAAGAGTTCCCTTATGCATCTATCATTCAGCGTGCACTGTTGTAGTGTATTTCCCTTTCAACTGAAGAAAACGAATTAGTGCAAGATACCGCATTTAATCGATGGGTTGCCTCGTTTTGCTTTTGGCACCCCTAGCTACGGGATTGTAGCATGGGTATTTTAGTGTGTACTGGGACTGCAGACATGTAACAAAAGCAAACGAGGATAATTACAAGGCTATGACTACACGTCCTATGTACATGTGTGGCGTTTTAATAAAATTTCCGTTTACAATTTGACACCTATATTTGTATAAGGATTTAAATAACAGTGATATATATTGTCGACCCCAAAACATGCAGCACCTTAATTTTTTTAATTACGTTAGAACGTACGTCATTTCGAAAAAGAAGAGCTTTTGATTTATAACAAGGATGACGCAACGTAATAGGTTTAATATTTTGGAACAAACCGTCTGCTGCTTTCGTGAAATGGCTTAGAGTAGCTGCGAGGTACTCGAAATAATACAAAGGTTCGGACCCTAAATGCGTAGATATGGAAGGCAGCTAGCAGCTTAAACTCACTGTTGTGGATATAGCGTGACGATACTATATTTCTATGGTTGATACTTTGTATTGTCTAGCATGTATGAGTTCTTCACGGAAATGAAATTGAAATTAAGATACGTGTAGTAACAAAAAACCGATGTGTGCGCGCTGTCAATTGATAATGCGCCATCTCAGGCATAATTGATGGTGGATTCATAATAATACAGTACAAAAATATCGCAGTTGATTTCTTGTTGTTTCAGCCTTCTAAGTCGCTTTAAGAAACATACTACAACAAAACAATAAAGACACACTGCGATATGCAACGGCAAATGCAGGTACACCATTAAAGCGACCCGTTACTTTTGTAGTGTCATGCTAGGGTACCGTCAACTCTCCTCTGCCGTCTGGATGTAAAATGTGAGGGCAGCGCAGGGTAAAGGCGCCCGTACTTGGGCAACACACCAGTGTGTGTTTACACGATTTGTATAATCTTCCGAAAAGTGCTTTTTTCCTAGAAGTGCTATCTCCTTTGAATTCTGGAATTATTTCATTAGGTCTCATGATCAATTTTAATATTTGTGAATCGTTAACAGGACACTTGGGCTCTAGCCCCATTGACGTTTCCAGGTATTGCTTTCTCTTTATTACTATATGATGTCGTCTATGACGGCGCGTAGAGATCTCGCACATTGCCATTGTTCTGGGTTGACTGTTTACGTCCACCCTAGGTGTCGTGGTGTTGCCCTTAAGTTTTCGACTGTCTTAAGAAGTTTCCTGGTATGATGCTTGATCATTTCGCTGATAGGGGCTATGTTCAGTTGTTCGTGTAATTCCCTGCCTCAGGTCCATCAGGGCGCTCTCAGTATTACTCTCAAGCATCAGTTTTGGATTACTTCCAGTATTTTGATGTTTGGCAGGCCGAGCCCGAGGACGAACTTTCGTATATCATAGCCGGTAGCATGAGTGCCTTATGCAGGGTGAGTCACCTAACGTTACAGCTGGATATATTTCGTAAACCACATCAAATACTGAAGAACCGATTCCACAGACCGAACGTGAGGAGAGGGGCTAGTGTAATTGTTTAATACTAACCATACAAAAATGCACGGAAGGATGTTTTTTAACACAAACCTACATTTTTTAAAATGGAACCCCGTTAGTTTTGTTAGCACATCTGAACATGTAAACAAATACGTAATGAGTGCCGTTTGTTGCATTGTAAAATGTTAATTACATCCGGAGATATTGTAACCTAAAGTTGACACTTGAGTACCACTCCTCCGCTGTTCGATCGTGTGTATCGGAAAGCACTGCAACATACATCGCTTTTCTACAGAATGATCTGCCAACGTTGCTCGAAAAAGTCCCACTGGAAACGCGTCGACGTATGTGTTATCAGCATGATGGTGCACCTGCACATTTCGCAATTAACACTAGGCTGACCCTTGACAGGATGTTCGACGGACGTTTCATAGGACGTGGAGGACGCATAAATTGGCCAGCCCATTCTCCTGATCTTACACCTCTGGACTTCTTTCTGTGGAGTACGTTAAAGGAGAATGTGTACCGTGATGTGCCTACAACCGCAGAGGATATGAAACAACGTATTGTGGCAGCCTGCGGCGACATTACACCAGATGTACTGCGGCGTGTACGACATTCATTACGCCAGAGATTGCAATTGTGTGCAGCAAATGGTGGCCACCACATTGAACATCTATTGGCCTGACATGTCGGGACACACTCTATTCCACTCCGTAATTGAAAACGGAAACCACGTGTGTACGTGTACCTCACCCCTCATGGTAATGTACGTGTGCGTCAGTGAAATAGACCAATAAAAAGGTGTTAGTATGTGGACGTAATGTGCTGTTCCAGTCTCTTCTGTACCAGAGGTCCATCACCGTTCCCTTTGGATCCCTACGTAATTCGGTGCTCTCCGAAACACACGATCGAACAGCGGAGGAGTGGTACTCAAGCGTCAACTTAAGGTTACAATATCTCCGGATGTAATTAACATTTTACAATGCAACAAACGGCACTGATTACGTATTTGTTTATATCTTCAGATGTGCTAACAAAACTAACGGGGTTCCATTTAAAAAAACGTAGGTTTGTGTTAAAAAACATACTTCCGTGCATTTTTGTATGTTAGTATTAAACGATTATACTAGCCCCTCTCCTCACGTTCGGTCTGTGGATCGGTTCTTCAGTATTTGATGTGGTTTACGAAATATATCCAGCGGTAACGTTAGGTGACTCACCCTGTATAGTGCAAGCTTCGTGTTGAGGTTCATGTTAACACTTGACAGTAAGGAAACCAGGTCGTTAATAATTTTGTCCTTCTTTGTTTGAATATGTGTCCTGAATATGAACGACTCATCGAGTATAAAAAAAAATGGCTCTGAGCATCTTAGGTCATCAGTCCCGTAGAACTTAGAACTACTTAAACCTAACTAACCTAATGACATCACACACATCCATGCCCGAGGCAGGATTCGAACCTGCGACCGTAGCAGTCCCGCGGTTCCGGACTGCAGCGCCTAGACCCGCACGACCACCAGCGACCGGCTCATCGAGTATCACTCATAGGTATCGAACCTGGATGGTCTAAGGACGTCAGTGTTGTTAACTAACAGCCTGTTTCTCAAGTACCGTCTTGTACGGGTAAACACGACTGGGCGTGTTTTGTCTGCGTTGAACCTTATTATGTCGTTCTTTTCCCACTTTCTGTGACTCTCAGCTATCTCTGCAGGCGAGTTTTGCCGCGTTTACTCGACAACTGCTGGTGACCAAAGCAGTGTTGTCTGAGAATTATGATACTGCTATTTGTGGCGAGGCAGACAACCACTAGATACTGTTTACAGGGAACAGATTTTATATCTAACTGCACGGATGTGTTAGTATTGAAAATGCCACGACTTTTGGTAATTGCTCCATTACCGAGAAGTTGCAGTTACGGTTTGGAAATGTTGCTTGGGAGATTGTGAGCAGCTCGCAAAGCACTATTCTGAATCTGTGAATCCGCCGCGCTTCATCACAGTGCGACGGCGAACCCAGCGATCGACAGGGACAGCGACTTGTTCTGGATGACGTCGTGGAGTTCTGCTAACCTTCATACGACGTCAAGGTAATGAGCAGAATATTTCATGAAAGTGGACTTCCAGAAATGTGGACGGGCTGTAGATTTTCCGATATGTACCGCTGGCTGATAGTGAGGTTTTTGTCTACGTAGATAACCTGATGCCGTTTCAGGACTCATGAAGTTGGGCGATCAGTCATGCCTTGTGTACTGACGACTATGATGTTGATGATGATGATGATGATGATGACGACGACGACGGTTTTTGGCGCTCAACGACCTGATCATGTACTAACCGAAGAGGGCTTCTGTGAAAAATAGCTTTACAGTGGTGGGGTACAAGTTAGAAATTTTTGGACTATACGTGGCAATATCACTTTCTGGGAGGGCGCTAATGGTAGAGCAGACGCTCACCATCACCGAAATTGCCTCAGTTAATACTGCCTTCGGCTAAAATCTGTATCGAACAAGTGAACCTAAAACGCATAAAACGTTTTTAAATAACTAAATTATTTGGTCTGAATAAAGTTTGACAGCACTGTCTACTAAGAGTGTCTGTGGAGATGTAGGATAAGAGATACTGACGGAAGTACGGCTATTAGGGCCGGTCGTAAGTCGTGCTTGGTCAGATTTTTAGGTAGAGCACATGCTTGGTAAAGGCAGAAGTCCTAGGTTGCTGTACAGACCAAGTACAGAGTTTTAATCTCTCAGGATTCCGTTGATCAAAGCTGGAAGTTTGAATGCTTGTTTTCTGGGACCTCAATAGCTCGAGCACATGCTCTCACACCTAAATAAAATGGTGGCAGGCATAACATAAAATGTTACTTACAAAAATGAAAGAGTGTTTGGATACAATTACTAAATCTTCCTGCAGGTACAGCTGACCACAAATGCAAGGTACGGAAAAGAGACAACTACTTCATCACTAAAATCTGTTCCCCCAACAGCTGTGGGATACATCCTGATACCTCAAGAAATTTTAAAATCCGTCTTATACTGGTCTTGTCATCTCTCAAATAGAGTGCATATGTCCCGAAAGCCATTAAAGACTCCCTGATCAGGATACAAACAACATTCAGCTAAAAAAGTCGCAGTGTCATAGTGAGATGTAATGCGATACATTTGGAGACAAGGCTGAGACGCCAGGAATTTATTAACCTTACGGTAGCGTTTGATACTATGCAGGAAACACGCAGGTGCCAGTGTAACTGTGAGATGGAGCTGAGCCGTCATTTCAGTGTAGGTTTGCGTACATTTTCTACCAGATTCTCTCTTACAGGATGCCGGACAAGATACGTACGGCAGCTGGGACCAACAGGCAAGAAATGCAGCGACTTCAGAGGTAGAAAGAACCGAATGTTCTTCAGTTGATTATAGCCCTATAACATAGACTTGTACACCTCATGGTGAACAAATTGTAGTGTGTCTTCCGCAGCACTGATCCTTGCAGTAAACCAGCACTGATATAAATTCCATTCTAGACTCTACCGTGCGATGTTCTTCTTTACAGGTATGCCCAGACCAAATATGACCTTTGGTACACGAATCTCATACGCACCTGATACGTGCTGGAAGGTGGCCTCTAATACTTCTCACAGTACCGTTACGTTGCCCCATCGTATCCTCCACCAACCACAAAGTTTATTAGTCGTCGACTGTCCGTGCTGAAAACCGAATAATGCTCGGGGTATGTTGTTCCATTTGCTTATGCTCGCTTTTATGAAAATCATGGAGTCTCACAATCATCGCATCCAGGCGCTTGGATACTGTGGTGCCAGTACCGTGTAACGACATCTACTGACGCGATAAAATCTGAAGAAAGAAAGAATTAAAGGAATCCCGAGTGGAAAACCAAATGTAGTGCACAAATCACTAATTAAACTAAATGAAAATTTGGAGTATTGTGGACTTAAAATTGGAATATTGTGGACATCTAAACAACCAGGTTATATTGAAGAACTATCTAGACCTCAAATTTTACCACTTCGAGACATATGTTAAACTCGAGATGGGCAGCACCGTTTAATTTTTGCTACCCTACCGGCGTACTACGGTAGTGTTGCTCCGCGATTTACATATGAGTCAGGTTTATGAACTTACCAATGAACATATTACGAATCTTTACGTTTTCGAAATGGTAATACATTATGACTGTTCCTCGTACACTGCTGCTCGTCTGCTTGCACGTGCCGCAGAAATCTTTGCAGGGATACACACACACTGAATTAAGACAGTCACTAGTAGGCTTACTGGTCGAGAAAACTTTGGGTGTCTCAGGTGCCTTCCTGTATCTGTCACGTTTCCATGTCCTTGGACAGTTCGCAGCAAAGAATACAACACAATAAAGCTACGCTGTGGGTTGCAGCTATTTGGAGCAGCTGCTTTAGATCTTAGTTGGTCATTTGGTCAGTGCCTGCAGTCTTTCGGGTAGACAAGTTTGCAAGACAGGCAGTTCGCCTATTCTGGAGTAAGGAAGCCGATCCCATTGCCTGTATTTAAGAACTACATTCGTTTGGATAAACAAGCAGCTCGTTTAAGAGGACATCAAGTTTTTCACGTAGTCACTATGGATGGTTTAAAGGTTTATGTTCAGTTCAGCTCGGGGCAGATGCAACGTGACGCGTTCCACTTGTAACCTTTGTAACGTGTGTAACTCCCCTGCTGTACAGTCCCTGACTTACATCCGATGTGAAACAATACGCCAGATAATACTGCAGAACTGAAGACTGAGTACTAATCTTTCACACTCTCAATGCGTCAGATAAAACTGAACTAAAAACGCTTGAAACTCAAGATGCAATCGGTTTTATTGCATTTATTTGATAAGTAACGTGGTAACATTCAGTTTATTGCTGCTGCAGCAAAAACTCCATCAGCAACGGTAGCGCCTCCAAGAACTTGGACAGATGATCCCCTGGCGCTGAAGTGGCCTCGCCCACTACGAACACGCCCGGTGCCGGCCCAACTTGAATTCTCTGTGAACCTGGCTGCCACGACGGACGACGTTGCAGCGTCTTCCACCAGCAGTGATAGCCAGAACGACCTGACGCCACCTCTACGGCTCTGCTTTCACGCTCCAACCGCCGTATACAAAGCGGTGGCGTCGCTGCCGAACTCTGCAGACAGGTAATGAAATGAGAAAGCGTTTTTACCAGGTCTGAGATCCCATTACATGGCGAAGCGGCACCAGTACTTACTGACTTTACTTCTCCACACTGCTTCGACATCGCCACTTGCGTCAGTTATTGTCCTCTTGTTGTTTTTGCAACATCTCTTCTTTGTGACAACGCGATGTCCTCTTGGCTTGCTTGTACACTACTAGATGCTAACCATCCGATGCCCTCTTTGCTTGGCTGTACAGTATTATAAGTTAACGATCCGATGCCTTCTTCCCTTAGTTGTTCACTACTACGTGCTAACGATGCGACTGCCTCTTAGCTTGGCTGTACACTTTCACAAGCGATGCTCCCATCTAAGTGCCAGCGAGACTCTAGTGTAAAATATCCAGTGCTTTCTCTTTTATAGCTGTACGACAATACAATGAGTGATTTCCATGGAAACTACGCCTGACGTCATTGCATCACCCATTGTCTATGATTATTTCGGCTACATGCTATAGTATTATACTTTATTTCAAGGCCTACCAAACAATGAAAGACACATAATTTCATTCATAAAGCTTTAAATTTTCCATTTATACTGAGATCTTTCAGATTATGTTCGTCAGATTAATTTTACACAGCCTACAAACTCATTCCCAGACGTCGCTTATTAATCTTTTCAAACACTCCAGTATTCCCCTCACTTTCGGCAAGAATTTCACCTGGCACAACCTCGCTGCGTTTACTGTTTTAACGTTAATCAGGGATGTCTGGAACCGCACAACCGCTACGGTCGCAGGTTCGAATCCTGCCTCGGGCATGGATGTGAGTGATGTCCTTAGGTTAGTTAGGTTTAAGTAGTTCTAAGTTCTAGGGGACTTATGACCACAGCAGTTGAGTCCCATAGTGCTCAGAGCCATTTGAACCATTTGAAAGATCATGAACGAAAATCCCTAACGCTCCCTCCCAAGGCTCATGTTATTTTCCGTTTTAGGCTGTACTCTGGTAACTTGCATGTTGGTCATAAAGGACGTCTAGTCTCCCTTCTCTTAATTTCCACCTCGCGAGACGAAGCTAATAACTGTTCCTGGTTCAACTGACGTGTGTCGGACTGCCAATCGTTTGGTCCGGGTTTGAATCCTGTTATTTGTCAGCCAATCATCTAGATCACAGAGAAGTTGAGAAGCGGCATAAAGGAAACAACTGACAACTTATAACTTGGTACCTACTGTCAACAAAGTGCATAAAAGAAAGCCGACGCATTATCTGTCAAATACGCCAGTACCACTTTCGTTTCATGCTATTTTGTCAAAAACTGACATTTAGAGCCCGTGGCTGTGTCTACAGGTTGACTCATACATAGAAAATTACAACAACCTTCCACTTTTTACAATGCTACATACTTATTTATTTAAACAGCGCAGTTGCCGGTTTCGAACCGACAGGTTCATCTTCAGACGGTTAGTTCAAGTTTTACATTGGATTTCGCCTTTCCTTTCCCCATATCACGGAATTTCCTTGAGGTCGTGGTGCCCTACAACCAAAATAAGATGTTAGACAACGTCTTTATAGCTGTAGCTATGCCTTACAACGATTTTAAGTGATGTAAATAAATTATTATTATTAAAGGAATATTTCTATATGTACATCCATTCCAACCCATTTACTATGCTTACAATGTATGCCGTGATACATCCGTAGTTGTAATATTGGTTTATGTAGATTTGGCCCTTGTCTTTTACTTTTGTTCCAATGTGTTCCATAATACACACATCAGAAAAAGTTTTGGATCACTCCGGTACCCTGAACTCCTGAAGATAGACGTTGGCTGGGTATTGTATCAGAGAGACAGTCCCTTTGGCTGTTCAGAGATGTCACTAAACCCGCCCAAAGATGTAAACAACCATGCCTGAGCAGCACCAATTAGACGGCGGGAGGTCCGACAGCTGATTAGTTCCACTCATTCCACCAGTGAAATTTTTTAAGTGCTTTATCTGAAAACTACCTTGAGCAGTTAAACAGAGAACCGACTCGTGGCGATAACATATTAGACCTTCTGGTGACAAACAGACCCGAACTATTTGAAAAAGTTAACGCAGAACAGGGAATCAGCGATCATAAAGCGGTTACGGCATCGAAGATTTCAGCCGTAAATAGGAATATTAAAAAGGGTAGGAAAATTTTTCTGTTTAGAAAAAGTGACAAAAAGCAGATTTCAGAGTACCTGTTGGCTCAACACAAAAGTTTTGTCTCAAGTACAGATAGTGTTGAGGATCAGTGGACAAAGTTTAAAACCGTCGTACATAATGCGTTAGACGAGTATGTGCCAAGCAAGATCGTAAGAGATGGAAAAGAGCCACCGTGGTACAACAACCGAGTTAGAAAACTGCTGCGGAAGCAAAGGGAACTTCACAGCAAACATAAACATAGCCAAAGCCTTGCAGACAAACAAAAATTACGCGAAGCGAAATGTAGTGTGAGGAGGGCTATGCGAGAGGCGTTCAATGAATTCGTAAGTAAAGTTCTATGTACTGAATTGGCAGAAAATCGTAAGAAATTTTGGTCTTATGTCAAAGCGGTAGGTGAATCAAAACAAAATGTCCAGACACTCTGTGACCAAAATGGTACTGAAACAGAGGATGACAGACTAAAGGCCGAAATACTAAATGTCTTTTTCCAAAGTTGTTTCACAGAGGAAGATTGCACTGTAGTTCCTTCTCTAGATTGTCGCACAGATGACAAAATGGTAGATATCGAAATAGACGACAGAGGGATAGAGAAACAATTAAAATCGCTCAAAAGTACCTGGTGGGATACCAGTTCAATTTTACACAGAGCACGCGAAGGAACTTGCCCCCCTTCTTGCAGCGGTGTACCGTAGGTCTCTAGAAGAGCGTAGCGTCGATCAGTTGTAGAATTTTGGAACACGTATTGTGTTCGAGTATAATGACTTTTCTGGAGACTAGAAATCTACTCTGCAGGAATCAGCATGGGTTTCGAAAAAGACGGTCATGTGAAACCCAGCTCGCGCTATTCGTCCACGAGGCTCAGAGGGCCATAGACACGGGTTCACAGGTAGATGCCGTGTTTCTTGACTTCCGCAAGTCGTTCGATACAGTTCCCCACAGTCGTTTAATGAACAAAGTAAGAGCATATGGACTATCAGACCAATTGTGTGATTGGATTGAGGAGTTCCTAGATAACAGGACGCAGCATGTCATTCTCAATGGAGAGAAGTCTTCCGAAGTAAGAGTGATTTCAGGTGTGCCGCAGGGGAGTGTCATAGGACCGTTGCTATTCACAATATACATAAATGACCTTGTGGATGACATCGGAAGTTCACTGAGGCTTTTTGCAGATGATGCTGTGGTGTATCGAGAGGTTGTAACAATGGAAAATTGTACTGAAATGCAGGAGGATCTGCAGCCAATTGACGCATGGTGCAGGGAATGGCAATTGAATCTCAATGTAGACAAATGTAATGTGCTGCGAATACACAGAAAGATAGATCCCTTATCATTTAGCTACAAAATAGCAGGTCAGCAACTGGAAGCAGTTAATAACATAAATTATCTAGGAGTACGCATTAGGAGTGATTTAAAATGGAATGATCATATAATGTTGATCGTCGGTAAAGCAGATGCCAGACTGAGATTCATTGGAAGAATCCTAAGGAAATGCAATCCGAAAACAAATGAAGTAGGTTACAGTACGCTTGTTCGCCCACTGCTTGAATACTGCTCAGCAGTGTGTGATCCGTACCAGATAGGGTTGATAGAAGATATAGAGAAGATCCAACGGAGAGCAGCGCGCTTCGTTACAGGATCATTTAGTAATCGCGAAAGCGTTACGGAGATGATAGATAAACTCCAGTGGAAGACTCTGCAGGAGAGACGCTCAGTAGCTCGGTACGGGCTTTTGTCAAAGTTTCGAGAACATACCTTCACCGAAGAGTCAAGCAGTTTATTGCTCCCTCCTACGTATATCTCACGAAGAGACAATGAGGATAAAATCAGAGAGATTAGAGCCCACACAGAGGCATACCGACAATCCTTCTTTCCACGAACAATACGAGACTGGAATAGAAGGGAGAACCGATAGAGGTACTCAAGGTACCCTCCGCCACACACCGTCATGTGGCTTGCGGAGTATGGATGTAGATGTAGATGTAGAAAGAGGTACACGGCTAGTGTTGTCTGTAGTTCAACCATGCCTAGACGGTTAATACCGTGGCTCAATCGTGCCCGCATTGTTACTTTGTGTCAGGAAGGTCTCTCAACAAGGGAGGTGTCCAGGCGTCTCAGAGTGAACCAAAGCGATGTTGTTCGGACATGGAGGAGATACAGAGA
This sequence comes from Schistocerca americana, assembly GCF_021461395.2. Lineage (NCBI taxonomy): Eukaryota > Metazoa > Arthropoda > Insecta > Orthoptera > Acrididae > Schistocerca > Schistocerca americana. Next base: position 443,622,118 of record NC_060121.1, on the reverse strand, counting down.
GACAGGAACTGTCAATTAAATGCCTCGCTCAGGCCGCCCAAGGGAAACTACTGCAGTGGATGACCGCTACCTACGGATTTGGAACCCTGACAGCAACGCTACACGTTCTCTTCACCGATGAGTGTCGCGTATGCCTTCAACCAGACAATCGTCGGAGACGTGTTTGGAGGCAACCCGGTCAGGCTGAACACCTTGGACACACTGTCCAGCGAGTGCAGCAAGGTGGAGGTTCCCTGCTGTTTTGGGGTGGCATTATGTGGGGCCGACGTACGCCGCTGTACGATACGTGAATGCCATCCTCTGACCGATAGTGCAACCATATCGGCAGCATACTGGCGACGCATTCACCTTCATGGACGACAATTCACGCCCCTATCGTGCACATCTCGTGAATGACTTCCTTCAGGATAATGACATCGCTCGACTAGAGTGGCCAGCGTGTTCTCCAGACATGAACCGTATCGAACATGCCTGGGATAGATTGAAACGGGCTGTTTATGGACGATGTGATTCAAAAACCACTCTGAGGGATCTATACCGAATCGCTGTTGAGGAGTGGGACAGTATTGACCAATAGTGCCTTGATGAACTTGTGGATAGTATGCCACAATGAATACAGGCATGCAGACCCTGAAGGTCTTGCTATATGGTGGTACAACATGCAATGCGTGTTTCTCATGAGCAATAAAATGGACAGAAATGATGTTTATGTTGATCTCATTCCAATTTTCTGTACAGGTTCCGGAACTCTCTGAACCGACGTGGTACAAACCTTTTTTTTTCATGTGTGTATTTACGTAATATCATTGCAGTAACCCTTTATAAGTCCCTGCTTTATTTCTTCATCTTAATTTTAATTAGTTATTTATTAAAGTAAATAGCAAGTAATGTAACTTAAGCAAATTGTAAATTTCTTCTGTCACATACATGTACGTAATAAAATATCTCTGAGAGTGGAAATCTTTGGCAATGTTATGGTTGTAATATCGCCATCTTTGTATACCTACCTCCATGTGATGACACTACTTAGTGTGTGAGTGGTGCTTTACATTAGTGCATGTTTATATACAAAAAAGTGCACTATGCAGTTTTCGCTGCTGCAAGATGACAAGCAGCCTGCACTGCAACATAATGGCGCGGAATCTTCATCGTAAGTAACCGAAACGTCTTTCCTTTAATAATAGTAATTTGTTTACATCTCTTCAAATCTTTGTGAGGCACAATTACCGTTAGAAAAACGTTGTCTCATACCTTATTTTGGCTGTAGGGCATCACCACCCCAAGGAAATTTCTATAAATGGGAAAACAAAAGGCGATAGCTAATGTAAAACGTGAACTAGCCGTCTGAAGAAGAACCCGTCGGTTAGAAACCGGTAACGGCGCTGTTTAAATAAATAAATAGCATTGTCAAAAGTGGCTGGTTGCTGTACTCTTCTACGTAAGATTCAACCTGCACTTTGGTTTTACTCTGAAGAACATATGAGTTCTCTTGTTTTCCAGCGTCTGTCCTTTCGTGACTCACTGAACTACCTAGTGTGAAAGACGATCCTAAAGGAAATGCGCACATATATATAATAGCTTGTCTGAAATGTCATGAGTTCTAATGCATTAGTCAATTGCGTCTTGGTTTCTGGGTCATGCACTAAACACCACGTACTGCAGTCTGTAGTGAAAATGCTATTTTTAGACCTGGTTCCCCACTTAGTCCATTCGGAAAGGTCAGGATAAACTTTTTTTATTTTTGCGTGTCAGCTGTTTTCTGCACAGCTGCGCTAAGTGTGTAGATCACGTTACGTAAGGGGTCAGGGATTTTCTCTGCCTCGTGATGACCAGGTGTTGTGTGCTGTCCTTAGGGTAGTTAGGTTTTAAGTAGTTCTAAGTTCTAGGGGACTGATGACCATAAATGTTAAGTCCCATAGTGCTCAGATCCATTTTCACCTTACGTAATGATCACCTTCTCTGTCCAACATTTTAGCAGTACTACTTGCACTCAAACTCAGGACTTTCCATGTTGCTTTCAGAACTATAAGAACTTTTTTGCCGGTTATTGATGTGCATGGCCAGCTTTGTTCATTATGATCTTCTACGGAGCCTCTGTCTACAGAAAATCTTTTACGCTATTCGAAGAGTAGTATGCAGCATACACTCATATCCATACGGTCTTAAGTCTATGCTGATGATTTCTGAAGTTCCACGAGACTCTTGATGTTTACTCGCTGTTCAGTGGTGTGTTAGGGCTTTTGGGCGCTCAACATCGAGGTCATCAGCGCCCTGACACACATTTAAAAGAAACAAATGTGGACAGACCTAAGAAAACTAAAGCACACACTCAAACAAAGCAGGAAAAGAAGGAAAATGCTACCTAAGAAAGTAAAACCTAAGGAAAGGGGAAACATAGCAACAAGAATGCCACTGAAATTGTCACTGGCGGGCTACTTACATAGAATATGGGCGTGCTTGTCACACAGTGAGCAAATTAAAACCCTCTCCCTAAAATCTTTGTAAAAACATTTGACATGGCACAGAACTTTAAAACTTTAACCACATTCGCCCGAGTGTTGCCTAAAAGAGTTGGCAGGTCCGCTGGCAAGTCAGCCGCGACCCGCTGGCCAGAAAATAAAACGCAATCCAAGAGAACGTGGCGCACAGTGACCTGGACGCCGCAAGCACCACACATTGGAGGGTCCTCTCGCCGGATCAGGAAGCCATGCGTCATAGGGCTGTGGCCTATTCGAAGCCGAGTGAGGAGAACCTCGTCCCGTCGACGGGGCTGAAAGGAAGTACACCACACACGCGTTGTGGGCTTGACTATACGGAGCTTATTGTCAGTCACTTCCAGCCAGTCATCCTCCCACCGACGCATGACCCGTGAGCTCAACAGCGAGGTGAGTGCGTGCAAGGGGATAGCACACTGAGATACTTGTGGGGCGAGACACGCCTCCTTGGCTGCGAGATCTGCCCTTTCATTCCCAGCAATGCCAACATGCCCCGGAACCCAGCAGAAAGTTACAACCTTCCCCAGTCGCTGTAGTCGGAGGAGGGCATCCTGGATGGTCTGGACAATTTTGTCTGCCGGATACAAACGTTGCAATGAGTGAAGGGCACTGAGTGAATCGGAACAGACAAGAAATTTAGGAGAGGAAGAATGTCTCATGTGCTCCAGTGCCCGCAAGATCGCAGACAATTCTGCATCCAAGACAGTAAAAGTCTGAGGCAGTCGGACCTTGAGGACACGATATGGAAAAACAACTGAGCAACCAACGGAATCCCCTTGTTTCGACCCATCCGTAAAAACAGATACATAGTCGTGGTGCTCAGATAAAATGACAGAAAATGCTGCATTAAAAACGGTGGCAGGAGTGCAAGCTCTCTTGTACTGCAATAAATCTAAAACCACTCCGGGCCTCTTCAGTAACCAGGGTGGCAGGCGGTTAAAACCTTGGATTTGGGGTTGTACAGACTCCACACCGAGGGACTCTAGTACACGTTGCACACGGATCCCAAATGGCAACGTAGCCCGGGGACGGCGGGAAAAAAGGCGGTCCAGAGGTGGATGGGCAACAAGATGGTGAGCAGGCGATCCGGGAGCTGCAAGAAACTTACAAGCCTGGCGCTCCAGCAGGAGCTGTCGGCGGATGGTAAGTGGGGGTTCGCCAGACTCAGCACAGAGGCTGGGTACGGGACTGGTCCGATGAGCACCCGTGGCCAGTCGGATCCCAGCATGGTGAACAGCGTCAAGGATCCGCAAATAAGATGGCCTCGCTGACCCATATACTGTGCACCCATAGTCCAGCCGTGAACGCACAAAAGCTCCATAAAACTGTAGGAGACGCGCCCTGTCCACGCCCCAAGACCTGTGGCTGAGGCACTTGAGGATGTTCAGTGCCTTCAGGGTTCTGGCTTTCAAATCACGTAGGTGTGGCAGCCATGACAACCTGGAGTCAAAAATTAGGCCCAGAAACCGCACTGTGTCTCTAAAATGTAGTACAGTATCCCTATATGCAAGGCAGGCAAAGTAGAAAGATGACGAGAACGATTAAAATGAACACAAACACACTTTTCGGCAGAAAACCGAAAACCCGTCTTTGCAGCCAACTCCTCTAACCGCCGGACTGTTAGCTGCAACTGACGGCTCACGGTTGCAACACTGGAGGAGGAACAGAAAACAGCAAAGTCGTCCACAAATAAGGAGCACTGTACAGGACTCCTCACTGTAGACGTTATACTGTTGATGGCTATGGCAAAGAGGGTAACGCTTAAAACACTGCCCTGGGGGACACCGTTCTCTTGCTCAAAGCGATCAGACAGTGTGTTACCAACGCGGGTCCGAAAAAACCGCTGAGACAGGAAAGACCGAATGAAAATGGGGAGGCGGCCACGAAAGCCCCATTGATACATTTGTGCAAGAATACAGTGTCTCCAAGTAGTATCATATGCCTTACTGATATCAAAGAAGATACCGATACAGTGATGCTGACGGAGAAAAGCCTGCTGAATAGCTGCCTCTAGGAGGGTCAGGTTGTCGACCGTGGACCGAAATTTTCGGAATCCACACTGAAAGCGGCTAAGGAGCTGTCTGGTCTCTAACAGCCAGACAAGACGCCGGTTAACCATCCGTTCCATGGTCTTTCCGACACAGCTTGTCAAGGCAATACTACGATAACTACCGGGACATGTGCGGTCATTTCCTGGTTTGAGGAGAGGGATGAGAATTGCCTCCCTCCACGAGGTGGGGAACACTCCTGTCTGCCATACGAGATTAAAACATTCGAGGAGGATTTCCTTTGACGCCGCTGGCAGATGTCGAAGCATGGAGTACCGGATGCAGTCGTAACCTGGTGCAGTGTCAGAAGTCTCAGTAAGTGCCGATTCAAGTTCCCACATGGAGAAAGGGGAATTGTAGGCCTCAGAACTGTTCGACCGAAAGTCCAAGGTCGCTCTTTCGACAGTCGCACGGTAGCGACGAAACGCTGGATCCTGATTTGTAGTGGCAGTACTTTGTGCAAAATGCTCTGCCAGCGTCTGAGCAATGGCTCTGGGTGTCGTTTGGAGGCATCCCTGGTTCAGGACAGCAGCTATTGGTAAACGGCTATGTTTACCGGAAATCCTCCGGATGGCTTCCCATACTCTTGTGGAACAAGTGGAACGGTTGATGGAGTCCAGGAACTCCTGCCATGACCTTTTCTTGCTCTCTTTAAAGACACGCCGTGCCCTGGCTCTCGCGATTCGAAAGGCGGTAAGATTGACCGCTGTTGGGCGGCATTTAAATCGGCGAAGAGCCGCACGCCTGTCCCGGATTGCTGAACGGCACTCTTCTGTCCACCAAGGCACAAGGCGCCGCTTAGGAGTGCCAGAAGACTGTGGTATGGACAGGTCAGCAGCATGATGGACCACAAGCGTGATGTGATCCACCCATTCCTGTACGTTATTGTGGCGGTCAAAGACAGCCAACCGAGTGAACAGTGGCCGGTTAGCCCTGCCAATCATCCACGATGGTGGCCGCGGCTCCAGCAATACACCATCCAGGAGATGAATGCGGATAGGGAAGTGATCGCTGGAATGAAGGTCGTCAATGACCTCCCAGTGAACAGAGTCGGTGAGGGTTGGAGAGCAGAAAGATAGGTCAATGGCTGAAAATGACCCTGTAGCAGTAGAGAAATGAGTCGGAGTACCTGTGTTGAGGATGCACAACACTTGAGATGTTAGGAGGCTCTCCAAAATTCGACCTCGAGCGCAAAGAGAAATGGAGCCCCACAGGACATGATGGGCATTGAAGTCTCCCAGGAGAAGAAATGGGCGGGGGAGTTGGTCGATAAGATCTGTGAGAGCGTCTAAGGTCATTGCATCCAGAGGGGGTAAATAAAGGGAGCAAACGGTAAGCCTCCGAGGTGAATAAATTTCAACTGCAACTGCTTGCAGGTCAGTATCCAGGGGGAGGGCAGAGGAGTGGTGGTCATTATTGACAAACACAGCGACTCCGCCTTTGGCCCTTTCTCCAGTCAGGTCATCTTTGCGATATGACGTATAGCCCCTTAGTACAGGAGCATCAGATGGTTTTAAATGCGTTTCCTGTAAACACAAGCACAGGGGGCGTTGCCGTGCTAGGAGGTTCAGTTCCTCCACATGTGCCTGGAATCCATTCATGTTCCACTGTATAATGGGAGCCATCTATCAGGGTGGGAGTACCTTCATTCTCACTTTCTGTTGGGGAGGAGAGCCCACAACAGGTGGAGGCTCAGTTTTGGGGCGAGATGATTGCCCCAGTCTGATATCAACCTCCATCGCCGCAGAAGAGGAGTCGAGAGAGACGTCAGGGAGAATGACATCCACATCAGGAGACTGTATAACTGCAGTCTCCTTTAGTGGGCGAGTCTTCACCTTTGTCTTTGGCTTCGATGTTCTGGATTGAGGTGGCATTGGAGCCAAAACCTCAGAAGCAGTAGCGGGTGTAGCAGTGCTGGGCAGTGCACTAGACTGGACCCGGGAAGGGGCAGGAAGTTCCATGATGTCAGCTACCACAGCCTGGTCAGATGGCCGGGGGGGAGCAGCAGGTTTCACAGGAACGGCAGCAGCACACGTACACTGACGAGCGCAGGTGCTAGTGCTGACAGTAGCAACCTCCGTTTGTGTAGCGGCATCGGTTTTCAAGACTGGTTGTTTGAGAACGGAAGAAAAGGAAGCAGCGAACGTGGGCGGCTGCATGGACTTGTAGATTTTCTTCGCCTCACCATATGGGATGCGTTTTGTAGTTTTTAGTTCCTGGATCTTCCGTTCCTCAAGGAAAACTCTGCATTCCCTACTCCACACAGGGTGATCCCCAGAGCAGTTGACACACTTGGGAGGAGAGGAGCAACCAACTCCCTCATGGGCGGCTTTACCACAATTCCCGCAAGTGGCTTCCCCTCTACAGCCGAGAGTAGTGTGTCCAAAGTGTTGGCATTTGAAACACCGCATGGGGTTGGAGTAATAAGGCCGTACACTGAGACGTAGGAAACCTGCCTTCACATGCTCTGGCAATTTGGTGGTGTTAAATGTAAGGATAAACGAGTCAGTCTTTATGAGAGCACCATCCACCCGTTTCATAATGTGTTGCACGTCCTCAATTCCTTCCCGGGACCATTCAGCCCTCAGTTCGTCTTGGGGAATGTCAACGAGATCTCTGCAAGTCACAACACCCTTGCTGTAGTTCAAGGTGTTGTGAAATTCAGTCTCTATCGCAAACTCCCCAAGAAATTGTGCCTTCTGAAGGTTCTGGACTTGCTGGAAGCTAGATGTTTCAACCAACAAGGTGCCATTTCGCAAGCGCTTTACAGATTTTAATGTGCCAGCAATACCTTCTAAGCCCTTCTGTATATAAAATGGCGAAACTTTTTCAAAACTCCCATCTTTTCTTTTAATTATGAAAAACACATTCTGCGAAGCAGCATGCGTTCTGTTACTACTACCTGAATCAGGAGGACTGGCTACACGAGCCCTCTTGTTGGATTGGGTGTTAGAACCCACCAGCGATCCACCCTTTCCGCTGGCAGGAGAAGAATAAAAGTTCGAGGGTTCCATCTCGGTCCCACGAGCAGCTAGGGAACTAGAAGTCCACCTAGACAGAGCCCCGCGTGCCTAGGTAAGCCTTATACAACTGGGGCGCGGCAGGTGCCCCAGAGGTTGCCCGCTTGCGACTGTTCCACCCCAACAGCCATGCATCTTATAGGCGCGCAGCACACCGTAAGATTGAGGGGTTTTTATAGAGGTTTACCTTCCTCGCAATCCAGGCGGTCAAGTCAAGATTACCATTCCCCGCAGCACACAACGTTCCACCGCCGCGCCATGCGGTGGTCGCTGAAGCATGTCCGGGGGTTAAGGTGACAGGAGACTGGCGGCGCTGACCAGTCCCCAGCTCAGGACCCCGGGGTCGCCAAGCCCGTACTCAGTAAATGAATGCTGAGCCCCTGGGGTGTCGCTGTTCAGTTCAAGTGCGTAACCGTTATCATTGCAGCGCAACACCTTTCTGGTATTTGTTGAATGAACTTTGTCTGAAGATTCTAGTGTGTGGTCACCTTTGCCCCTGTTTTGTGCAGATGGAGTCAGCCAGCAGGAAGAGAGCCAGGGACATCTTTCAGGCGCCGACCAGTATCAACAGTAAACGGCCTTTCAGTTCTATTATGAGCAAGGTGTTGCCGGAATAGTGATTTTATGTGCACAGTCTATAGAGGAACCTCAAATCAGTGAGGTTCGAAACACTCTAATAGGAATGGCCGTTGAGGACGCCGCTTCTGGAAACACAGATTGTTCTTTGTGTTTAGCTTCGAGTCGGTTCGTATCATCGGAAAGAATTTCTCACCGCGTAAAATCGCTCTACATATTTTTTTAAATAAAAATCACAATTTATACATTTCATTAATAATAGAAATCGGATGACACTATTAACCGCTCAGCGAAGTCTTCCACCACCTGGAGGTCCGCGAACGGGTGAGGGTAGAAAGGGAGCGGGGAGTAAAAGACAAAGACTTACGAAATTATGAAAACGAAACCTTACCGCAAAAAAAAAAAAAAACAATAGCCAAGATAAAGGCTGTCTTTCCGAAAGTTGAATAACAAGTAACAGTAAATACTTAGACGTCTACTGTAACGTGCTTTGCTCCTCCTTGGCACGCCAAAAACGCGGTGGTCAAGACATTAGCGCTCAATATCGTCCTAGTCTTCGATGGCAACGCCCCCCCCCCCCCCTATCCCTATCACGCTACCGAGTATCATCGTGTATGAGGAGAGTTTTTGTGACAACTCATTACCATTTTGAATAGGTTCCAAACATTCTTAACAGGGTACATGTCAGATGGTACCATAGGCGAAACCCTTCGGTTGATACATGCCTCTTGCAGGAAGATGTTCTCAACTGGAGCATAGTGTGCTCTCGTATTATCATCTTGAAAGACGAACCCACTGGCAAGGTTTCTGACTTTTGGTCAAGACATTAGACGTACACGGTCGTGTCCCAACACTGCGCAGGCCTCACATTCGCGTCGGTATCGATGAGAGGCGACCGACAACCGTGCACGCCGCCGGTTTCGGAAATGGCCGAGCAGACTTCCTGCTAGACCCGCACGACAGGACGTGACGCACATTAATTTCCCTGCCTAAGTACTCTTCTACGACGATCGTCAGACGAATCCTACATATGTCGCTGAAGAGAACCTGACCCCATTGATCTAGGTTGCGTTTTAAGTACTTCTTTCGCTAGCCTTCTTCGTGCATCACAGTGTAGGGAATTTGTACTATTGTTCGTAACGAATGCTAGACTTTGGGTGGTACTCAATTGTCTTCCACAGCGTTCTTTATGCTCCTGTCTGCGACTGTATTACATTTCCTTTGAGAAACGATAAAGGAGTTTACAACGTTAGACAGCTTGTTTATTCGAAATAAACAATTTATTTTTTCGAAATAAATAGTTTATTTCACTTCCAATTAGCTAATTTCGGTACTTTGATCATTATCAAGCAACTTGGTGGTAAGAATAATAACATAAATTAGGGCAAACTTCAAATAGAAAAGAAATATTAATATAGGGATAAGTTACTTACATCATTCAAAAATTACATTCTATTCTATGACGGCCGCGGTGGCCGAGAGGTTCTAGGCGCTAGTCCGGAACCGCGTGGCTGCTACGGTCGCAAGTTCGAATCCTGCCTCGGACATGGATGTGTGTGATGTCCTTAGCTTAGTTAGGTTTAAGTAGTTCTAAGTTCTAGGGGACTCATGACCTTAGATGTTAAGTCCCATAGTGCTCAAAGCCATTTTATTCTATCACGTATCAGCAACAACGTGCAAACGTCAAAATGTAATATAATGTAATGCAATGTAATGTCGTCTCTACTGCAACAAAAAGACGGTAGGTATGCTACTAAGCTATATAATAAACATTGCTACTACAAGTCAGAAAATACAGTGTCGTATCATATTTTTATCTATTTATTTGTTTCACTTTGAAGTTGGCACGAATTACGTTTTTATTATCACCATCACGTTTGTTTGTGCCCAAGAGGAAGAATTTAGCTTATAGTAAATGAAATAAAGTGTGTGTTTAGAATAAACATGCCAATCGCACGCCCTTGTCCATCGACATGGATGCATCTTGTTTTGCACTTTTACAGCTAATTTTAAGTTATTTTTTATATATCCCTCTAATTTATAGCTTGTATCATGTTACAATTTGGAAGGCCTGAAGATGATCACGTGATGATCGGAATCGGTCACCTAGTAATAAGACACCTTTGTGATCTAGAATGTTTTGCAATAAACTTCAAATATTCTACTTTGACGCTGACCTTCTCCAACAATGACCTAAAAAGTTATTACATTATCACTACTTTGTAAGCTAATAGTTACGAGTATTACAATTACATTAAAAACTTGTTTCCAAGCAGGTCGAAAAAATTTGAGGACCATTTTTAAATCTGTATCTTGTGAATAGAATCAGTTTAGTAACCAAAATGGGATACTCAGTCGTTTATTTGTTGACCAGTTTTTAATTTTACAGCATGGCAGGACAGACTGGGAAAAACGATCAATGTGGCAAGTTCAGCTGTATCCATTGTTTCTGAAGCTGCCACGCAGAGGGAGACAAGCTGGAGAGAAAAATACTGCGTACCGGGGTACCTCGTCAGTAGGAAGAGGTGAACCTGTGTCCCAAAAAAGTAACTTCTGTACCTTGCTATTAAGGTATGATCGTCATGGAAAAAGTAATATTGCTTGTGCCGCCAAAGGTTCCCTCCGCACGCGCGAGCGCGCGGGTGCATTCTCTCTCTCTCTCTCTCTCTCTCTCTCACACACACACACACACACATACACACACACATACACACACACACACACACACATACACGCTATTAAATTTTTGGAAATACAGAACACAAAAGAAAATAAACAAGACAAAGTGCCTGGGCTGTTATATAAACCGCTCCCACACAGACAGACGGAGGACCTGAGTGTCGGCGAAAGGAACAGCCCGTTCACGTTTTCGCCAGTCGCTGTCCTAGAGCTTCCATCTACAAGTGCCACGAGCAAAGCGAACAGCAAAAGTCACATCTGCAATCTCTCTAGTACAGGATGAGAAACTACTTTTACACTCGTTAACCGTTCCAGCCATATCTTCCGTAACACCTTGACGGCATCGAGCTAAGGGTCCTGAATTGCGTGTGTTACATGGGTTCAGTCTAACCAACCCTGCCTTTCTTCCATTTCTGTAATTTTTATTTATTTTTTTATTTTCTTTTCTTTTGTAACTGAATGAAATAAATCCTCGTGACAGCGGCTCTATAAGAGCATATCTAACCATGGTGGGATTATCACTCCTTTCAGTACCGTTTTACTGGGATTTAATGGCCTCAAGGCTCGTTGTGGTAGTCTTTGGTGGGGTAGCAGAGCTTGGAGGCCTAGGATATTGTAACTTAATGTTTAAGCAAATTTTTTTAGCAATAATAATAGTAACTAATATAGAAGCAGTGCACCAAATTCTACCATATATTTCCCTCTTCCTTCTATTATAACCTTTGGTTGGTTTTAAGTACTAGATGCGACAGCTTCTTCGATCTTGGGTCGGTGACGGGAAAGTCTAGAGTAAGAGAGCTGCAGCGATATGTGATAAATCAACATTTCACTTCTTCCTGCTACTGACTGAAGTAGTGTCAGTCTTGCAGCTGCCAAGGGCTTACCAGAGATCGGTCAGGGGTCGAGTACGTTTTTTGAAGATAATTTAAGTACTCCAAACAAAAAAGGACTTCTTCATTGATATCAGCGTTGACGATATGCTTCCATCTTCAGTATAGAGCGATTTCTCTGTTAATTAAAGAGGATATTGTGTGAGATTAATAAACATTTTGTGAGTCAGTGTTATTTTACATAACTTATTATAGAGTGTGTTTCAGAGTCTTTGCGTCAAACACCCAGGTCTAGGAGACCACGGGATGGGGCACAACTTCTTTTCGAGACAAAATGCTAGCTGATGCTTCCCGGTGATGCTAGGCGTGTTTGATTACTTGTTATACTCCTGAGAAGTGATAGGACGTAGACACACTGCTGCGTGCGTAGGTAATGTGTGTTGCCTATAATCCAGTAACCTGCTCCACGCGAAACGTGTTGATCAAGCAAAATTAAAGTTCCTAATTCGCTTCTTAAGGATCATTCTCTTTTTAGAGGCATTCATTGTTAACTTTTTTTGTCGAAAATCTATCGTTTTACTGCGGTAGTTACTAACAGATGTAGCTCAGTTGGGATGTGCACCCTGTCAGGTCGATGAAATTTCGTCATTCAGTGGTGAGCGAATTCCATAAAAAGACGCCTAGTTTCACCAGGAAGTGTCTGTGAAAATGTTGTCACTAACAAACGTTGTTCCAGTTATAAAATCCAGCGCTCTCAGACGCCTGATGCAAAGACTTTCGAACATTCTGTATATTACTAACATGTTATCGTCCTGAATGCAATCTCGACGTACTTCCCAAAGTGTTACCAATCCACTGTTTGCCAATGAAACTGCAACATTAGGAAGGGTCGCAAGTATAACGGTACTTTGCGGGCAGTCGTGTCAATTAGCATCGTATTAATTAAAATGGGGGATAAATAGACTTTATTTTGGAAGAATTAAAAAGGGGAAAGTAATACGAAACTTAAATAACTGCACACTATTACTAAGAAGCAATATAATGAAAAGTAATAAAAAGCAAAGTAGCAAAGACCAAGCGGGACAGAAAGATATAGGCGCGTGTTTGTTTTTTAATAAATATAAAAGAACATGTAACACATTTTTGAGCTCTCTACCTTCAGTTATCGCGATCGGGCTAGTTGATGAAAAAGTGGTACGCGACTGCGAAATTCGTTAAGGAGATTATTTAAAGACTCTTCAAGCACGTTTAAAATACATTACGTGTGACGAAGTGATCAGAGACATTTATTGTCGGGTGGAGTGAAAATGAATCCGACAACATAATTCGAACTTTGTGTTAGCTGGGAAAAATACTCTTGGGAAACTATTATGGTTGTGGAACCCACGAAAGTTGTGCGCAACGGAAAGCTATAGTTTACGTAATTCTGCATTTTATAAAATGGTGAAACGCGTGTGCGCGGAACATTAATAGAATCTTATCCTTGGACGGTTGTGGGGGTAACTGATACAAACAACGCACCAGCATAAAAAAGTAGTTCGCTTATTAACTACCAGATATTAATTAACGGAGACCTAAAATACTAAAAAAAAGCATAGGATCATCATCTCCAATCCCGATTCATATTTCATATTTAATTAGTGAAAAGATAAGTGTTAATAAAAAAACTACATTTCAATTTTATCCACGATTTTGGCTTCATTACATAGTCTTGACTACATGATAAACAATATCTGTGGAAGTATTATGCAACGTATCGTCATAATATTTAGCCAACCCATATTGTGGGACACCAAAAATGTAAATGCATGAAATTGTTCTTACAGCGGATGTATAATGTGTGAATGCGACGAACTATATTGAGAAACTGAACATCCATTACGTACTTGCATGTTTATCTGTGAAAATGGTCCTTGTCAGTTCAACAGCACAGAGTTCGAATAGAATCGCTGGAACGTTGCAAACCATTCAGATTAAGCGAACATCTAAATACGCATAATGCTGGTACCACCAGGATGTGTTCTTTCTCCTCACCCCCGTGGCAGTAATTGAATTAAGAGTCAGCCAGGAAATACATTTAAATCAATTGACGACCATTGAGCTAGCGTCACGAATTGTCAAACGTCCACTGCCATGTATGGAGGCGAGTGACACCACAAGTGTTAACGTCGATCGAGGGGTGTCGTCGTGATCGTATTGAATGACGTTGAGCGGTTACACAAGTAACAAAGTTTTGCTTATCCTACGTATACAGAATATTAAGAGGAATACACTATTAAATTTGTAGTTGATTGGAGGACGTAGAGGATGACAAGTGTAGTACACAGAGCTGCCACGTTCGGCATCAGGAATGAGTCTAATTTTACAGAGCATCGAGTGTAACAGAGCTTCGATGAGAGATACAGATACGTCACTCCACACCGCGTCAACACTACGCCAGAATTTAGCACCGTGTCTAGCGTGCAGTGGCGTTCTAGTCTCTCTGAAACCAGTTTCTAGATGTTTCCATTGGTTCAAATACCTGAAGAATTTGCCGACCAGGTTAACATTCGAAAACTGTCGGTACCAAAGTAGGTCAGCTGAAGGGAGACTTCGAAGATAAGGCACTATCACCAGCCATAACACGTCAGAAAGGCAAAGTGTGATGTCCAAATTACCGGAAGTGGAAATCGAAGGTGATCGTATTGGCACTCAGTAGGATCGCATGCAATGATGATATTGCATGATGATGCAGACTGGCAACAATCGTCCTCCTCAGAGCCTCGACACACGTACCCGTGATTCTGTTCGCAGAACAGGGACTCGGCTGGAAATACAAAGTGATGACAGTACTTCATCCGATGTTGTTGCTGGGGCCACCAATGTCGGTGCACCTCTGCTACCAAGACAAGGAAAGCCGCAAAGATTTTAGGAGTGCCGAGAATCCGTTGTGCTCCCGAGGTCGTTGCACTGACAGTGCGGGTACTTGCATAGCTGCAAATAAGCCCATTTCCTCACTCAAGGTGTGTGACGTGGATGTACGGTCCTTCACATCCAAGTGAGCAACATGTTTGTCCTTTCTGGCGCTAGTCGCGTAGGGCCGTTTGCTTAGTGTACCTGGTTCAATATGGTCTTTCCGAGCCCATCCTGTCCCTATTCACATCTCAGTCGTGTGGGATCACACGATTCCGAACAACGCGAGCGGGCAGGTAGAGTGGCGATAAAGCATATTCTCCACAGGATTCGATCGTGCCTGTGTAAGATCTTCTCATAAACAACATTCAAATGCGAATGAGAAACCTCCAGATTAATGTTTCCTTATTCAGGATGTTCCAACACGAATTGTCAATATTCACGGATATGACAGGAACAACAATAGTAATACGCTGCGCAATAAAATTAAAGGTTCACTTTCTGAAAACCTTCGAAATGTCTCCCATTTCAACACATAAGGCTTAAATTTAGCTCAATGGTGCCTACAACCTTTCTCTGTAATGAATCGAAAGCGTGGCGCCATGCGACGTCGCCCTCGGGTTCAGTGATGTTCCAAACAACAAGGTGTTGACAAATGCTGAAGAAAAGGGTTATAGCTCAGAACTTGATGTCAGCTTTATGTTTTGTTAATGATGTCGCATTGGCACCAAATTTCAACATAATTGTGCCCAGCACCACCGTGGACATGTCGCACGATGGGAAGGTCGTCACACCCGCTCTTACCCAAGTTTCACCCCTTCCCTTCGTGACACACATCGTGGAAATCACTCGGTTTTCTTATGCGTGCCGATGGAAACATGTTACACGTACCGCTGCACAGAATCTACACGAGAAGGCTTGAGGATGCAGCATACAGGACGTTAATGAAATCACACATTTCGATGTAGAAAATGATGTGTACGTTGTGATGAGCAACAGGACGACTTTCTAGACAACGATCGACACCACTGCTTCCCCGTGGGCGTTTCAACACTACTCTAAGGATATTGTGGTGCTGCAATCCAAATGAACGTGATCTGACCCTCTTGGAGCGTAGGGCGACCGCAATTTGTACTCTGGTATACATTGTGGAACCCCTAAGGACCGTTCAAAACCATTCGACGAAGTCTGAACGTGATCCGAAGCAGCAAAGTGGTTTTACGGTTTTTCAATGCTTATGTTTCGCGACCTCCTTTGGCGTGATCACGAGGGTGCTACATTATCATGTGCCTGTACAGAACGGAAAAGAGTCCATGTGAGACCCCCCCAGTTGTTGAGTATTTTAAAAATATACATTTTTAAAGTTCGACACCAATTTAGTCTCGCGGCAGCTCTACCGCCTAAGGGTAGGCAAGCCGCACTTTAGGGGTTATCGTAGGCGTTGCCTAACCACTTGTTGTTTCGGATCACGTTCAAATTTGATCGAAGCTTTTTGAACGGTCCCTAGTGGTTCCGCCCCTATACCAGAGCAAACCTTGCGGCCGAGCTACACTCCACAGAGGTCAGATCACGTTCAGTATAGAGGAGGTTTGAAACGCTATGGGGGTGACAGCAATATTGAACTTTGTCAAGAACGTCATCCTGTTGCTTACTACACTGCAGACTGTCGTTTTCGACAGCGAATTGTATGGAAATCAACGGCCCAATGGAATGGGTACTTCCATTAACACCCTTTGTGGTACCCGCTCAGGCCTTTTAGTGTCGATTATGAGCGGCGGTGCGTCTAAAATACTTCCCTTGGCCCCCTCCGTAAGCAAACGGCGTGATTTGGACTCTGGGTCTCGTGGTTCTGACTTCCTTCACGGAGGCTGCAAAAGCAGGGGTGAAATATGGGTAACAGCCACTGTGACGACCCTCCCACGTCCACGACGTTGGGTAGAGTTGTGGTGAAAAATTGGTGCCAGTGAGGCAGGGCGTCATGCTTTTGGACCATTACGGAGGACGTTTCCCGCTAGGTGTCCACCAAGTTTTTAATAATAGTGATAAGTTCAGAGACGGTATTCAAACAGCACTATGAAGAATACTGTTAAAAAGATGACGCTGAAAATGTCGCCCATTTATATTAGTGCACAAAATGCATCTGCATGTTAATGATAACCTGAGACGCTCTAAAAACCAGGTTTCATGAATAATACGCACAGCGGTAAAACCGAAGAAACAGCAAAAAGGTGGGAATTTAAGGAGATGGGACCTGGATACACTGACTAAACTAGAGGTTGTACAGAGTTTCAGGGAGAGCATAAGAGAACAACTGACAAGAATGGGGGAAAGAAATACAGTAGAAGAAGAATGGGTAGCTTTGAGGGATGAAGTAGTGAAGGTAGCAGAGAATCAAGTAGGTAAAAAGGCGAGCGCTAGTGGAAATCCTTGGCTGACAGAAGAAATAATGAATTTAATTGATGAAAGGAGAAAATATAAAAATGCAGTAAATGAAGCGGGCAAAAAGGAATATAAACGTCTCAAAAATGAGATCGACAGGAAGCGCAAAATGGCTAAGCAGGCATGGCTAGAGGACAAGTGTATGGATGTAGAGGCAGATATCACTAGGGGTAAGATAGATACTGCCTACAGGAAAATGAAAGAGACCTTTGGAGAAAAGAGAACCACTTGTATAAATATCAAGACCTCGGATGGAAACCCAGTTCTAAGCAAAGAAGGGAAAGTAGAAAGGTGGAAGGAGTACACAGAGGGCCTATACAAGGGCGAGGTACTTGAGGGCAATATTATGGAAATGGAACAGGATGTAGATGAAGATGAAATCGGAGATATGATACTGCGTGAAGAGTTAGACAGAGCAGTGGAAGACCTAAGTCGAAACAAGGCCCCCGGAGTAGAAAACACTCCATTAGAACTACTGTCAGCCTTGAGAGAGCCAGTCCTTATAAAACTCTATCTGGTGAGCAAAATATATGAGACAGACGAAATACCCTCAGACTTCAAGGAGAATATAATAATTCCAATCCCAAAGAAAGTAGGTGTTGACAGATGTGAAAATTACCGAACTGTCAGTTTAATAAGTCACGACTGCAAAATACTAACACGAATTCTTTACAGACGAATGGAAAAACTGGTAGAAGTCGACCTCAGGGAAGATAAGTTTGTATTCCATAGAAATATTGGAAAACGTGAGGCAATACTGACCCTACGACTTATCTTAGAAGCTAGATTAAGAAAAGGCAAACCTACGTTTCTAGCATTTGTAGACTTAGAGAAAGCTTTTGACAATGTTGACTGGAATACTCTCTTTCAAATTCTGAAGGTGGCAGGAGTAAAATACAGGGAGCGAAAGGCTATTTACAATTTGTACAGAAAGCAGATGGCAGTTATAAGAGTCGAGGGACATGAAAGGGAAGCGGTGGTTGGGAAGGGAGTGAGACAGGGTTGTAGCCTCTCCCCGATGCTATTCAATCTGTATATTGAGCAAGCAGTAAAGGAAACAAAAGAAAAATTCGGAGTAGGTATTAAAATCCATGGAGAAGAAATAAAAACTTTAAGGTTCGCCGATGACATTGTAATTTTGTCAGAGACAGCAAAGGACTTGGAAGAGCAGTTGAACGGAATGGACAGTGTCTTGAAAGGAGCATATAAGATGAACATCAAAAAAAGCAAAACGAGTATAATGAAATGTAGTCGAGTTAACTCGGGTGATGCTGAGGGAATTAGATTGGGGAATGAGACACTTAAAGTAGTAAAGGAGTTTTGCTATTAGGGGAGCAAAATAACTGATGATGGTCGAAGTAGAGAGGATATAAAATGTAGACTGGCACCGGAAGGAAAACGTTTCTGAAGAAGAGAAATTTATTAACATGAAGTGTCAGGAAGTTGTTTCTGAGAGAATTTGTATGGAGTGTAGCCATGTATGGAAGTGAAACATGGACGATAAATAGTTCGGACAAGGAGAGAATAGAAGCTTTCGAAATGTGGTGCTACAGAAGAATGCTGAAGATTAGATGGGTAGATCACATAACTAATGAGGAGATATTGAATAGAATTGGGGAGAAGAGGAGCTTGTGGCACAACTTCACTAGAAGGAGGGATCGGTTGGTAGGACGTGTTATGAGGCACCAAGGGATCATCAATTTAGTATTGGAGGGCAGCGTGGAGGGTAAAAATCGTAGAGGGAGACCACGAGATGAATACACTAAGCAGATTCAGAAGGGTGTAGGCTGCAGAACGTACTGGGAGATGAAGCAGCTTGCACAGGATAGAGTAGCATGGAGAGCTGCATCAAACCAGTCTCAGGACTGAAGACCACAACAACAACAACGTACAGTGGCAGCGTCTTGTGAAACCAGCTCTTCTGGGGTGCCCGTCTGTGTCCCGCACACCGAACACTTCATCTTTCAACACAAAAAGAAATCCACAGGCGATTGCAATATCACTAAAGCAACATATATCACACGGCCGTTTGAACATCGTCTCTCAAGGTCGCTGGCACCAAAACCTTCATGGACCCACGGCGGGGAAACGGTGCAGCTGTGACATTTTAGCCATATTCAAATATGTAGCTTATTAAGCTGTCTGAGCACTTTCAAATTTTGTACCTGTGCGTTTCTTGTATCCTGTATACTCGCACTTGCTGTATCTTTCTCAGTAATCCATATAACCCCTGTTAGTTGTCAGCCACAATTAAAGCTGCATTTTGGGCATATTATGGTCGTGGAATTTCGATTAGTTGCATTTCCCCGCTCCCACACTAGAATCTTAACGTGTGTGACAGCCAATGGGTAATAAGACGCTTGTGCAGGAGCACAAGGACGATCTAGCATCCCATATTATTTCTTTATAGTATCTCATACTCTCTCTCAATGAGTTTAATCTGCGCCTTTTTGCTATCAATGTGTGCGTTCGTGAGAATTTTACTCCCAATTGCATGTGGTCACGCATTGTGTGACTTCAGTATTTGGACCACGAATAGATTTACACTGACTGTAATTGAAGCCCCATTGATTTTTTATACTTTGACTTACAACGTACTGATTAATACCCGATCGTTCAGCAATTTTTATATCCAAGGGAATAATTCTCCGTATCTGTGGCCCACTGACTCCTAAATTAGTAATTTTTCGTTCGGGAGTGTGAATATACTACATGACAAACCCACTTTGGCCCGGGTATTCATTTTGACAATTTTCTATTAGAAATGAAAACATATAATGAAATGTATAGTGAATTATCGAATAAAATTTAATTTGTATACATTCGTGAAAACAATTTTGAAATTATGAAACAGTCGTACAAAGAAATAGGCGTAATGTTTAAATGTATAAGAACAGTCTCCAAATCAAGAAACAGGACATCGGACAGTTTCTGTCCGCTGGAAACAGCTGTTTCGCTTGTTTACAATGTAACAATAAATGTATTAAAACTTCATGCATGAAGCGATATTTTTTCACATATTTCAATGTTTATGACGTCATATATTTTGAACTACGTGTCGTACAACTATGTATATGCCTAGGTACTCTCAGCGGCGTATGTAGGTACTGTCAAAAAACCTGTTGCCAAGAGGCTTAGTAAAAAAGAAGTAATATATTTAAACGTTATGCCTGATGCGATAGTTTTTCAAACATCTCACTCTTTATGACGTCATATCTCCTGAATTATGATACAGGTAGGTAGGTAATTCTTACCCCCACAGTGGTTGTTGCCTGATAGTAAGGGATATGTGTACCAAGTTTGGTTGAAATTGGTCCAATCGTTTAGGACGAAACGTGGGACACACACACACACACACACACACACACACACACACACACACACACACACACACACACACAGATGTGTTATCCCACTGTAAGTGTTTGTGTATCGTATTTTGCGAGACAGAAGTTGGGCAGTAACCCAATAATTTTCCTCAAGTGAGCTTGGAAAATCACCTAAAAACCACACTCAGACTTGTCGATGTACCAGACGAGAACAGACTGTGCAGATTCCATCAGAGGCTGCCGCACCTCCCTATCTCACATGCCAGAAAGCTGCGCCTTCAGCTATACGAGTAGCTATCCATCAACAAAGGAGGTGGCTTACAAAACACTCGTTCGACCTATACTTGAGTATTGCTCATCAGTGTGGGATCCGTACCAGGTCGGGTTGACGGAGGAGATAGAAAAGATCCAAAGAAGAGCGGCGCGTTTCGTCACCGGGTTATTTGGTAACCGTGATAGCGTTACGGAGATGTTTAATAAACTCAAGTGGCAGACTCTGCAAGAGAGGCGCTCTGCATCGCGGTGTAGCTTGCTCGCCAGGTTTCGAGAGCGTGCGTTTCTGGATGAGGTATCGAATATATTGCTTCCCCCTACTTATACCTCCCGAGGAGATCACGAATGTAAAATTAGAGAGATTAGAGCGCGCACGGAGGCTTTCAGACAGTCGTTCTTCCCGCGAACCATACGCGACTGGAACAGGAAAGGGAGGTAATGACAGTGGCACGTAAAGTGCCCTCCGCCACACACCGTTGGGTGGCTTGCGGAGTATCAATGTAGATGTAGATGTAGATGTAGATCTGTTACTTTCAATAACTAGTATGAATAGTCGCATTGTAACATCATCGCTGGGATGTAGCTTTCGCAGTACTGTACGTAATGAAAAAACTGTCTCACTGGATGCAAAATACGTCTGCAAACATACGGCCGGCTTTAAAGTATTATGTTCCGTCGTCAGATGGTTGATTCTGGTGCTGACCGTCACAATGACGTGCTGTTCTTTGGTAATCATTTTATATCTGGTGATGGCGCAGAAGGCACTGAAACCGGGCAAATGTTATTAAAAATACTTGGCAGTCGAGACAGAAAACTTTTGTATTACTAACTGTAATGATGGAAATAAGGAATTTTCAGGAGTGGAATTACAATTCAGGGTGAAAAGATATGAGTCATGGGAGTCGATAGTGACATTTCCATCCGCAGTGAATGTGACGAAGGGCTGCAAGAACTGTTTAATGGAATGAACACTCAATCAGCACACACTATGGACTAGAAGAGAAGCAAAGGAATACAAAAGCAACGAGCAAGAGTGGAAATGAGAATGCTTATAATTTAAAAAAAAAATAGGGATCACGAATTAGACAAAGTGAAAGACTACTTAGGATGGAAGAAGGAAGGACATAAAAAGTAGATTAGCACTGCGAAAGAGGGCATTTATGAACACAAGAAATTCACTAGTATCAAAGACGTACTTTAATTTTAGGAAGAAATTTCTGAAAATCTACACTTGGAGCATGGAATTGTGTGGAGGAGAATTATGGACAGCGGGAAAAACCAGAAAAGAAAAGAATCGATGCGTCTGATATGTGGTGCTGTAGAAGAATGCTGAAAATGAGGTGGAATATTAAAATAAGAAATGAGGAGGTTCTCCGTGGAATCGGGGAAGAGAGGGACATTCGGTAAACGTTGGCAAGAAGAGTGGACTGTGTGAATGGTCATTGGTTAAGATGTCAAGAAATATGTTCCACGGTACGTGAGGAAACTGTGGACAATAAAAACTGTAGGTAAAGACGGAGATGGAAACAAAGCCAACGAGTACTGTGACTAAGCACATAGGGTACATATGCAAATCTACTTTATAAAGACATAAGTTACAGCAACGACACATTTTGATTGCTTTATAGTATCGCTTGATACGTAACGGGGACGTAATACCGTAAAGGGATGACGTGATGTCGGAACACAATTTTGAGAGCATCGACATTAGAGAGGCAGTATCACGTCCCACATGACGTGACTGAGCCGCCACTGTTAATTCATAACGGCTGCAAGCACGCCGCTCAAACGACCCAAAGTATTTCATACACCTGACGCGGCGGCCCGTATATCCGCGTTTAAAGCCTCGCAGCTGGTCGAAATGGAGAGCGCTCGCGGCCAAAATATTTGAAGCTGATAGCTCACTTGGAAGCTGCACGTTCGCTCAATAAATTATATGGTGCTCGTTCCCCGTCCTGCTCCATTAAACAGCAACGCCTGAACGGCTGCTCGTGGATTTCATGCATCGCAAGTGCTTTGTGACGGCGCGCCCGAATGGGTGTTTCAGAGTCCCTTTGTCACCTCTGCAAAACATTTTGACAAGTTAGTTTCGAATCACTTCACGCATTTCTAACAGTATCGAATGAATACCAATTGGGGAGAACTGTTGCGAAGTTCGCAGACGTCCGTGATGAGATATGTAAACTTAGAAAAATGGCTCTGAGCACTATGGGACTCAACTGCTGAGGTCATTAGTCCACTAGAACTTAGAACTAGTTAAACCTAACTAACCTAAGGACATCACAAACATCCATGCCCGAAGCAGGACTCGAACCTGCGACGTAGCGGTCTTGCGGTTCCAGACTGCAGCGCCTTTAACCGCACGACCACTTCGGCCGGCTGTAAACTTAGAGTGCAGAGATGAAATTTCATAGCCTCATACAGTGTTCTATGTCAATTTACAATTATTTTACATCTACATCTACATCTACGTGATTACTCTGCTATCCACAACAAGGTGCCTGGCAGAGTGTTCAATGAACCACCTTTAAGCTGTCTCTCTACTGTTCCACTGTCAAACGGCATGCGGGAAAAACGAGCACTTAAATTTTTCTGTGCGAGCCCTGATTTCTCTTATTTTATCGTGATGATCATTTCTCCCTACGTAGGTGGATACCAACAGAATGTTTTCGCAATCGGAGGGGAAAACTGGTGATTGATATTTCATGAGAAGATACCGTCGCAACGAAAACCGCCTTTGTTTTAATTATTGTCACTCCAATTCACGTATCATGTCTGTGACACTATCTCCCCTATAACGCGATAATACAAAACGAGCTGCCCTTCTTTGTGCTTTGTCGATGTCAGCCGTCAGTCCCACCTGATGCGGATCCCACACCGCACAGCAATACTCCAGAATAGGGCGGACAAGCGTGGTGTAAGCAGTCTCTTTAGTAGACCTGTTGCACCCTCCAAGTGTTCTGCCAATGAATCACATGTGAATAACTTCACACTTTTTCTTAAACAGGGTCAATTGCCACTTTTCGCACCATACAGATATATTATCTAAATCATTTTGCAAGTCATTTTGATCATCTGATGACTTTACAACACGGTAAATGACATCATCATCTGTAAACAATCTAAGACGGTTACTCAGATTGTCTCCTATGTTGTTAATATAGGTCAGGAACAATAGAGGGCCTATAACACTTCCTTGGGGAACGCTGGATATTACTTCTGTTTTTCTCGATGACTTCCCGTGTACTACTACGAACTGCGACTTTTCTGACAGGAAATCACGAATCCAGTCGCACAACTGAGGCGATATTCCGTAGGCATGCAGTTTGGTTAGAAGACGCTCGTGAGGAACGGTGTTTTAAGCCTTCTGGAAATCTAAAAATATGGAATGAATTTGACATCCCCCCTCGATAACGTTTATTACCTCATGAGTATAAAGAGCTAGTTGTTTCACATGAACGATATTTTCTGAAACCGTGTTGACTATTGTAACGTTCCCTGGCAGCACACAGACTATTAATCAAAGGAAATGACATTTAATTGTACTATGTACGCTATGAAGCAATTCGTATGGACTGTAATTGTTTAACAAAAAAATATTGTTTAATTTTGTATAAAGGACATTCGTTATTATTGTAATATTTTCTGTAATAATATTCTCGATGTATTTATGATTGTAATATTTCTATACTCATAATGTAATTACGAAATATGTTAATATCTGCGATAAAAAAAAATGTAAAATACAGCCACAGAGGAAAATAATGTTGTAAGATTACAAAGAGACATTCACAATCAGCAACAGTATAAATAGAAATACATAATGTGCATTCTTTGTCGTCTTCCTCGAGAGCTGAGAGAGAGAGGAAGCTGTGACATAGCATTTTGTGAATGAGTAGACTTCTTTTGTCTATATCTATCTTTAGCCGCCATTAGAGGAGAAATTACAAAGTAATGTAAGTTGAATTATTGTGGTGGTCTAAATACATTATAATTTATCAAAATTGTGTATTACTAATGTAAATTGGTTTGCCCATGTCATCTATAATATTTCTTTAAGGAATTTTCAACATTTTTAGCAATTATCGTTGGTGTTGCTGGGCTGTGCCGCGACCGAACGATTTGCAGCGGCGGCACATTTAAACAATTGTTCCGCTAAGAAAAATTAACCAAACCCGTAAATCGGGAGCAGATAAAACTAGCAGTGTATTACGAAAATATTTTTCTTTTACAGCAATCCTGAGACTGACGGAATTTATTACTGGTTTCACATTTGTGCATTCATAGGCGGATAGTTAACGTTGAAGTTTAACAATCTGTTGGTTCTTTCAATTTCTAAAGCAAATAACTTGAACGTATAGTGAAGTGTGTTTTGTCAATGATAATTAAATGTTCAGGTCGGCTTGGCAAAATTTAACCATTTTATGCTAACAGAGACAGTCTTGTGTTCCATAGCTAACGCTGGGAAAGAATTCAGTAAATATTAAAAAAAAAAAAAAAAAAAAAACACAGCACTTAGAAAATGTGTGCCAAGGCCGAAATACGTAAAAAAAAAAAATTAATTTATACAATTTTCAACTACATGTTCTTCATCAGTTAGTATGAATTTATCAGCATGAGAGGGTTGAAGGTTCACGTAAATTTAAATGTGCTTAATTCGATCTAAATGAATTTTTATTACCACACGTAAATAAGGGGTTTTACAACAAAGTTCGTACTGAAAGAAAAAATAACAAAAATATATAAAGCAACATTTCCATCCCCACATTTGCAAATCCATTTTCGATTCATTTTATTTTCATTTTCTTTTTTACATAATAAATAAATAAATATTTTTCTTTATTTCATTAAATTGGCGCCCAACGTGGGGCTCGAATAAGCAGTGGCCACAAAATACCCATGAGATAACTAGGGAATTATTGTAGTCGAACTTTGTTGGAGAACAATTAATAATTTTTTCATGTATTGTATGTATTGCCTAACCAATATTGTGTGGTAGTACCTGTATATGATTTTTTGCATGAGAACACTATATACCCAGAGGGAAGCTGAGGAAGAGAGCTCATTATGTGAAAAATTAATTACCTACCACAATACCAGGGGGCAGCTGCACCCAAGATAGATCACCAAAAGGTAAAGCTACAGTGTACTTGTCCTGTGGCTAGTAAAGTAGCCTCAGTGCGGTGTTCTCGGATCATTAGTGGTGTGCTTGTAGTTAATGTTCTTTCTTTAAAATAACAGGACATTTGAGTAGTTAGTCATCGTAGTATATAATAAGTGTGTTTCAACAAATGACCATTTCTTGTGTGACTATGTCAGTGAAACCTGAGTGTTAGGATATTTAGTTCAGATAACTATGATTATATTGCGTAGTCAGAAAAATATAAACATGGATAATGAACAACAGTTAGCAAGCAGTGATACCGAGTTAGAAAGTGGGGCACAAAGTAATGCTAGCGGCGTAGTTCAGGAAGTACAATGTGAGAATCTGGGGGCAGAAGGGCAAGAAATGTTGCCACTGCCAGCCAGTGATTCAGTTGAAAGTAGAAATACTGTGCCACCCACAAGCACTAGACACGGACCAGAGAGTGGTGAGGTGTCAGAAGTGCAATCATTAAGAGTTATGTTCGAGCGCATACTCAATTTCCAAGCTACGTTTATGCATGAACAAGCAGAGCGTGATCGACGCCAGCATGAGAGAGAGTTGCAGTTAATGCAATCTTTGGAAGCTATGCAAAGTGAGATTGTTAGTTTGAAACAAAACTATGAAACCATACCCAAAGCGGTGCAAGAACTGAGCGAAACATCCAGGTGGCTAGCGCCAGTATCGTGGGTGAAATCAGTGTACTGGCTAGCAGGATGGAACAATTAGAAATTGACACAAGTCAAGCAATAGAGCAGAACATGTCCGAACAGGCGAACAAAATTGAAAACGAATTTACAAAAAAAAAAAATAGACGAGAAGGTGCACGTCGCGATTGAGGCCAAAGACTTGGGCTCGAGTGCGGGACCTAAAAAGGGCGGTGCACACTGACATTCCGCTGTTTTTCTTTTTAAAGGACTTGTAGTCCGGGGTGATATGTTACAATACACCATCACCGGTCTATTTCCGCAGGGCAGTGACTGCGTCACTGCAATTCACTTTGGAGGTGTGGCGGTGGGACTTGTAGTCCCTTACCACCCCCTGACTGTGATAGTACTACATGAGTCAGGCAGAAAAATTTTGCCTAACATGGGCGGGTGAAGGTGTGGCGGTGGGACTTGTAGTCCCAACAATGATAGGCGTATAAATACAGCAGTGAAAAATTTCGACTGCGAGACAGAACAGGCAACCAATGTTAGCGAAACAAACAAATGTCACTCCAAAATAGTGATTGAAGAAAGCCTAATTAGAAACCGACAGTTTCAGATCTTTACAACGGAGAAGAAATCTGTTCACCCTGTAGTATTTATCAAGGGATTTAGAAACATTTTACCTAGCGTTTGGAGTCATACACAGAAAATACAGTTCGTTATGTCTTACATACAAGGAGATGCTGCATTATGGGCAGCCGAAGCAGCCGACAGTTGTGACACATATGAGCAATTTGAAAAGGCATTCTTGGCCAAATGTTGGTCAACATGTATTCAGGAGAGATTACGGAAAGAGGTATATAATCCAGAGCCGTATTCTCCACGATTAGGCAATTTGCGAAATTATTTTGAGAAATACATTAATAAGACCCGTTACTGGGACGAGCAGATTTCATCCAGGGATTTGATCAGACTTTTGAAATCACACTTGCCGATACGCGTAAAGGAAAAACTTATACACGTACCGGAGAACGACATGGAACATTTCTTGTCTGTTCTGGACTCAATTGACCTGATTCAGGAGGATGTTAAGGCAGCCTCTGAACAGGCTAGAAGTAACGGAAACTGTTACAGAAATGGTCGAAATAACACGCCTCCACCAAATAGTGGAAACGGCGGAGGTAACAATAGGAGACAAGATTATGTACAAAACGGGAATAGAGGTAGAGACCGGAACGGCAATAGTCCGCCGGTGAATAATGACCGGAAAAGGAGGTCCGATGACCGATATGAAACAGGCCCACCAAGCAATAGTAGATGGAAAAATGCCAGGGGTCCGTGGAACACTAATACCTATAAAGATGCAAACCGAACTTGGCCACAGAACCAGAGGCCCAGTCCGGACCGGCAAAACAGTGAAAGATATGACAATAACCGACCGCCACCACAAAATGCGCCAATTGCGCAACTGTGGCGGCCGACGCAACACAACTTACACATAGTGGAGGTCAGCGACACAGAGCAGCCACACCCATCCACCAGTAGTAATCCAACAAACTAGATTCAGCCGAGATACGCTCTCCATCGTCGGCTGAGGTTTGGAGTGAGAGCAGCCCGACACAGAACAAAACGTCGGAAATCTGTATCCTCAGGTATAATGACGGGGTACAGATGGGACATGAATTAATAACTGAACCACCCACGTGCATAAAGGAGCACAAAGACGAAGTACAAGCGATAATAGAGATCAAAATTAACAATATTGATGTGCAAGCAATCGTAGATACAGGTGCTACTGTCAGTGTCATGAGTATGGACTTATTCAGAGTACTGGGGAAAGAAAAGCGTATTTTGACTTTTCCTGTGAACAATTGCAAAGTCACTGGAGCCATCAGTGCACAGCGACAAATAATTAAACTCCAAGTGCGGGTAGAGATGTATATAGGGGGAGAAGCCATAGCGTGCTCGTTCCTAGTAGTAAAGGGTTTAAAGGTAGCCTGCATTTTGGGGGTAGATTTTTTGAGAGAAAGGGACGCAGTAATCGACCTTTCTCGGGGAAAATTACGTTTGATGAACGCAGGTAGGAGGATAGAATTGTCCAAGCTCAGATCTGAAGAGGTACCTGTGCCTAATTGTAATGCTATTAACATAAAATGTAGGAATCAGTGGATACTACATTTAGACAATCATTCTCTAGGGCAAAATCTCTATTATCCAGACGTACAAAGTGATCAATTAAAAGCAAATGTGGACGCACTTGTGAACAAAGTATCACAGTCCGAAAATTTGAACTCAGTGCAACAGCAGGATTTGGTGCAGTTATTATCTAACTATGTAGATGTATTTTCAGAACGACCAGGAATTGCTAAGGGATATCAATACAATATCGAGGTGAAGCCTCACAAAACCTACTATCGAGCCTCATACTCCATTCCTTGGTCCAAGAAGGAAATAGTAGTGATCAGTAGCTCTTAGCAGATCCCCAATCAGGGAGAGTACGGGGACTGTATCCGCGTAAGGATGTGAAAATATTCCTACAGTAAATGACTAATAGTCCTATGTGTTATGTGTAAAAAAGGTACACCATTCTTCTGAAAATGAATGAACATTAATGATGTGTGATCTGTAGAGATAATGTACTAGTGTAGAAGTATTTAGTTATAAGAATATGATTGACTTTCTCTTTTGTTTATGATTATTTGTGTTATTTCTTCTTTTTAATTAGTGTTAGCTTAAACATGCTCTAAATGTGTGCACAGATAACCTGATTAGTGCAATTATTTGTAGTGTTAAATTGTGAGAGAGATCAGTCAGGAGAAACATTTTAGTAGTGATTAGTTTGTGTACTGCATAATATTCTATATGTGTGTCAAACTTGAAATATTTTTTGGTACAGTCTTCTCTATTACATGTATATATATATATATATATATATATATATATATATATATATATATATAGTGTGTGTGTGTGTGTGTGTGTGTGTGTGTGTGTAGCTGTCAGATTGACAGGTTCGAACCCAGAATAATATTAATAATATGAGACCCTGAGAACTTTATTTTCAAACCAGTATTATCAAAGAGAGTAATGCACCCAGTAGTGACCCGAGGGCACCATGGGAGGCAAACTTATTGCAGATTTAAGTAACGCAAAGTTACACACAAAGAAGCTTCAATTGAAGCATGTGCAGATCGAATCAGTAAAAAGAGCTAGCCCGATACAGTCCAAGTCAATTTTAGCCTACAGAGACTACACTGTAGTTACGTAGAACCTTGCAAGTAAAGTGAGACATAATTTCAAAGGAGTTATTGAACAATATGCCTGAATCCGGCTGGAATGCACAAATAAAATATACTCGAACATAAATATAGATGATTTTTGGGCAAACTAATACAAAATTTTAATATTTGTTACCATGTACGCAATTATCACACACCTTGGTAAAGAGCGAACAAAGAAGTTACGAATGTTCTGTTACAAAAAATTGCACAACGGACATTGTAACTGAAAAAAACTTAAAAAAAGTGCAGTATTTTGTGGCAGAGACAGACAGTGACTGTTAAACCTGCAGCAATACGTCACAAGGTTGTTTTGAACAAGCAATAAGAAACTGTATCATCCCCATGTGCGAAAGTGGACAAGGAACTAGCACGACACGAACAGTGAGCCGATAACAGACGGCGGACCAAGCTAGTGTCAAACTATAACTCTTTGTGTGTCAAGGGACGCCAGAAAAGCGCATTGACTACAGAGATACATTTTACCCTAAGGTGTAAACTTGCGTGTCACTAATGACAAGTCATGACATGGTGAAAAAATATTGTGTGCCCATAAAACGTGTTACTGTGATAACGAAACATTGTGCAAACCAGACTAGTGAAGGCCTACTGAATAATAACTGCCAATAACTGTGTGCATTCCTTCACACAGCAGGAAAAATGCCCATAAGGATAGTACACTGTGAACTTGTTCCATGTTTGCTGGAGCACTGCAAGAAGATGTCACACAGGCGAGCTGATATACAACGCGCATCCGGCTACTTCAGCCATGCAGCGGCCGCAGCAGCCCGTAGCAGACCAGACAGCCACACGCCTCTCCGCGCCGTAGCTGTCAACACCACGAAGCCGACGCGCCGCGCCGAGCGCCGCTCAACAATCACTCCGCACCGCTCACCAACTACAGCATTATTGACATATTCCAAAATATTTACACAAACTGCATAACATGTCAATGAACTCGATTTTTGACTAACATTGAACACTTATTATGTATACCCGTAAATTGACGAGAGAAAATGAACACTAACAAGTGTAGGAGATGGATTTGTAACACGTAGGTAGTGGGGACATTATGAAAAGTGACGTTGTACTAAATGATTTTAAAAAAAACTAAGTGATATATCCTAGGACAAGTGACCTTGCAGTATATCGCAAAAATGATAATTACGAGTTGTTAATCACACGCAACAAACAACAAACTTTCGTAGAACTGTATGTGACTGTGATATTATGTAACCGTCGATGACAAACTGCTAAATCAATTCAAAAGAATGACTGTTAAAGAGACAAGATTAATCATGAACCAACTGGGATGGCTGGGCTCCGGCACAGTTTTGCCCAGGTTCCCTGTCTGCCTTCGCCCAAATGGGGGAGCCATGAACATATATAACCCTGTGACTAATTAAAAGAGCCATTCCATAAAAAAAGTACAGAATTGTAAAGAAAGTTACTGGCACCATTGTGTCAAAGTATAGAAACTCTTTGCCAAATGCTGCCAGGGGGCAATGTAACGTTCCCTGGCAGCACACACACTATTAATCAAAGGAAATGACATTTAATTGTACTATGTACGCTATGAAGCAATTCGTATGGACTGTAATTGTTTAACAAAAAATATTATTTAATTTTGTGTTTTGTATAAAGGACATTCGTTATTATTGTAATATTTTCTGTAAAAATATTCTCGATGTATTTATGATTGTAATATTTCTATACTCATGATGTAGTTACGAAATATGTTAATATCTGCGATAAAAAAAATGTAAAATACAGCCACAGAGGAAAATAATGTTGTAAGATTACAAAGAGACATTCACAATCAGCAATAGTATAAATAGGAATACATAGTGTGCATTCTTTGTCGTCTTCCTCGAGAGCTGAGAGAGAGAGGAAGCTGTGACGTAGCATTTTATGAATGAGTAGACTTCTTTTGTCTATATCTATCTTTAGCCGCCATTAGAGGAGAAATTACAAAGTAATGTAAGTTGAATTATTGTGGTGGTCTAAATACATTATAATTTATCAAAATTGTGTATTACTAATGTAAATTAGTTTGCCCATGTCATCTATAATATTTCTTTAAAGAATTTTCAGCATTTTTAGCAATTATCGTTGGTGTTGCTGGGCTGTGCCGCGACCGAACGATTTGCAGCGGCGGCACATTTAAACAATTGTTCCGCTAAGAAAAATTAACCAAACCCGTAAATCGGGAGCAGATAAAACTAGCAGTGTATTACGAAAATATTTTTCTTTTACAGCAATCCTGAGACTGACGGAATTTATTACTGGTTTCACATTTGTGCATTCATAGGCGGATAGTTAACGTTGAAGTTTAACAATCTGTTGGTTCTTTCAATTTCTAAAGCAAATAACTTGAACGCATAGTGAAGTGTGTTTTGTCAATCATAATTAAACGTTCAGGTCGGCTTGGCAATATTTAACCATTTTATGCTAACAGAAACAGTCTTGTGTTCCACAGCTAATGCCGGGAAAGAATTCAGTAAATATTAAAAAAAAAAAAAAACACAGCACTTAGAAAATGTGTGCCAAGGCCGAAATACGTAAAAAAAATTTAATTTATACAATTTTCAACTACATGTTCTTCATCAGTTAGTATGAATTTATCAGCATGAGAGGGTTGAAGGTTCACGTAACTTTAAATGTGCTTAATTCTGTCTAAATGAATTTTTATTACCACACGTAAATAAGGGGTTCTACAACAAAGTTCGTACTGAAAGAAAAAATAACAAAAATATATAAAGCAACATTTCCATCCCCACATTTGCAAATCCATTTTCGATTCATTTTATTTTCATTTTCTTTTTTACATAATAAATAAATAAATATTTTTTTATTTCATTAAACTATGTGTCAATAAACCGTTTTCTTCGAGGTACTTCATAATGTCCTAATACAGTATATGTTCCAAACCCCTACTGCAAATCGACATAAGTGATATAGGCCTGTAATTCAGTGGATTACTCCTACTTCACGTTTGGGTATTGGTGTTACTTGAGTAATTTTCCAGTCTTTAGGTACGGATCCCTCTGTGAGTGAGTGGTTGTATATAATTGCCAAATATGGAGCTATTTTGTCAGCATACTCTGCAGAGGATTAATGCACGGTGCGACAGCTGGCAGCTTTCCCTAAACGTAGATAAATTTAATATAATGCGCATACATAGGGGCAGAAATCCATTCCAGTACGATTATGCCATAGGTGGTAAATCATTGGAAGCGGTAACGACCGTAAAATACTTAGGAGTTACTATCCGGAGCGATCTGAAGTGGAATGATCACATAAAACAAATAGTGGGAAAAGCAGGCGCCAGGTTGAGATTCATAGGAAGAATTCTAAGAAAATGTGACTCATCGACGAAAGAAGTAGCTTACAAAACGCTTGTTCGTCCGATTCTTGAGTATTGCTCATCAGTATGGGACCCTTACCAGGTTGGATTAATAGAAGAGATAGACATGATCCAGCGAAAAGCAGCGCGATTCGTCATGGGGACATTTAGTCAGCGCGAGAGCGTTACGGAGATGCTGAACAAGCTCCAGTGGCGGACACTTCAAGAAAGGCGTTACGCAATACGGAGAGGTTTATTATCGAAATTACGAGAGAGCACATTCCGGGAAGAGATGGGCAACATATTACTACCGCCCACATATATCTCGCGTAATGATCACAACGAAAAGATCCGAGAAATTAGAGCAAATACGGAGACTTACAAGCAGTCGTTCTTTCCACGCACAATTCGTGAATGGAACAGGGAAGGGGGGATCAGATAGTGGTACAATAAGTACCCTCCGCCACACACCGTAAGGTGGCTCGCGGAGTATAGATGTAGATGTAGATGTAGAGGAACCTGGCTGGCATACAATGTGGACCGGAGGCCTTGCCTTTATTAAGTGATTTAAGCTGCTTCCCTTATCCCGAGGATATCTACTTCTATGTTTCTCACCTTGGCAGCTGTTCTTGATTGGAATTCAGGAATATTTACTTCGTTTTCTTTAAAATCTGTATTGACTGAAATATGAAACTTGCTAAATCGTGTATTGTCTATGCTGGTGTGCCAAAAGTTAAGTTCAAACGCGTACGTTTCATATGTATTCATTACCAGCGATGGCGAGGCATGACAGAATCTCTGACCAGAGAGTTATTTATCGTGGCAAGTCTGCGCTTGACCGCGCGAGACGACAGTGCTAGTGTGTGGCGAGTCGGCAGAGGGAGTAGACAGTTGGATAGTTGTACCCAGTCAGTGCTAGTGTGTAGCGAGTCGGCATGCGTCCGCGGTGTGCTCTGCCCACGAGTCTGGTCAGGAATGTGGTGGACGATACGTATATTATTGTAGAAGGTAATGAAGCAGCATTGCGCTCAGCTAATAACGTACGTTAATTGTAATTAATTTGTTCAAAATGATGTCCATATAATAACTTTTTATAAAGTAACTCATTTAAAGAAAAGATTCATTTCAAGCTAAATAATATTTCCTATGCATTCCCTCCAAGAATCAAAATTAAATATAAGCCAGCATTGCACGAAGCTATGCCGAAAAATAAGAGCAGATATAGATGCAGTTTTACTGAGGTAAGAATTTATCAGGTTTAATTATTTCACAGGGCCGAAGGTCAGCGTTGCTACCCTTATAAGATTTATCAGGTTTAATTATTTGTGTTGAGATGTTACATTCAGTTCATGGTTCATTATTTAATTAGCATTATTGTGGGTTTTATGAGCAATGTTCATTCGTTAATGTTTGTGGAGAGTTTACATTTGGGCCATTATTATTCTTTAATTTTGCAAGAAGGTTACGCTTGGCTCATTTACATTTTTTATGTAATCATTGACTTTCAAATTTCTCACGGGTAGGCTACACTTGGCGACATCCGGACCAGGATTGTATATCTTTGTGAATCTTGTGATAAGTAGTCATATATCTGCTCGTATTTACTTAGTATAATTAGCATTTGGTGCAACGCTTTTACTAACTTTGTCACTTTCTTCCACAGATCATCGGCAATTTGTTGCTCTTTGTGGTAATAGTGTTTGTTGGATTTCGCATTGTCTTTGTTTCATTTGTGAATAATTGTGATTAGTGTTAAAATGCCGCGAAAAACTGTTAATTGTACATCGCGAGGTATAGTGAGTGAAATAACCGACTTAAACAACTTGACGGATAGTAATTGTGACATACAATGTAATGATGACAATCCTCCATTTAATGACAATCAGTGTGTACCGATCACCAATGTTGATTTTTATCTTATTGATGAACAGATAAATTCAATTGCGTCGTCTGTTAATTTAACGACAATTGATGACGTGGGGCGTTCTGTTGCAGTGAGCGCTGCCCAGCTTAACACAACCGATTTGCAGGATTTACGTGACGAACGGACAGATTTTTTAATGAAAATGGACAGTGTAATCAGAATGCGTCGGATTTATTTAATTCCGAAATAGTGACTAACAGTGCACATCTGATTGGCAAACTTTTTCAAGAATCACAGAATATCCAAATGGATACACAAAACGTGACAAATGGACTTACACCATCACAGAGCACAGAGAATGCAACAGCTACTTTTGGTATGGATCAAATTATGGCAATATTGCTACAGTTTAAGAACGAAGTTAATGAAAATTTGAACAACTTAATGAAATTAATGAAAAACAAGACAACCTTTATGAAGATAACAAACAATTTAAGGAAAATTTCAAACAACAAGACAACAATCACAAACAACTTAGTGAAAATCTCAAACAACAACTTAATGAAAATAACGAAAATCTCAAACAACAGCTTAATGAAAAATTAGACAACAATTCCAGACAGTTAAATGAAAAATTAGACAACAATTCCAGACAGTTAAATGAAAAATTAGACAACAATTCCAGACAGCTTAGTGAACAGATTAGAGCCGTTGCCGCGCAGGGTCATGATAATAAGGAACAATTACGCGAGGAAATTGAGGCTTGTGCTAGGAAAAGTAGCGAAGAAATTAGATCTGTTGCGCAAGAATTAAGAGATATGCAAACAACTGCAACAGAATCACTTAGAGACGAAATTAGTGCAGTCGGTAAACAATGCTCTGAGAATGCAACACAATTACGCGATGAGTTTAAGCTAATGACAGCAGAACTTTCGAGCACAATGGATGCAAAGATAGACGCGAAATTCGACCAACAGAACACTCAAATTGACGAACGTTTTAATCTTCACCTACAAAACAGTGATACGCGTTTCCGTAAATTTATACAGGATCAGAATAAAGTAAAACGACAAGTCATGGAAACAATCACCGTTTAGAGGCAGGAAGATAAATGTAAATTGTTTGCGAAGGCAAAAACATACGTAGACAACAATATTGCTACAGTGTCCGACGAAATTAATACCATCAAACAGTTGAACACCGAATTGCGTGATGAAATTTCTAATCTAAAATCAAAAACGGACACACACACAGCAGACTTTCAGACAGTGACAGGCAGACTCGCACAATTAGAACTAACACAGGATTCTGATGTCATCAAAGCTGACGTTAAAAAATTGAACGAAACCACACGTAAATTACAAAAACAGATTAATACTTCTGACACTAAAAACGATGATCAGGTAAAAATACTGACTGAAAAATATGATGAATTGGCCAGTCGTATTGACGTTATTGAAAATAACAATGACAGCAAATCAGACGATACTTCACCGGTTTCGTTTAACCAAACACCTGAATTCCAAAATCTACAGCAGACAATCAGTGACATAGATTCGTCTAATTATGCATTACATTGAAAATTGTCAAGTTTACAACAACAGGTAACAGAGAAAAAAATATTTCAGTTAATAACACGTCACAGCATACGGCGAATTCCGAACATCTCTCACAATCACACAGCCAGTACAACTTAGGTAATCTACAGAGAGTACGTGAGTTAGATTCCGAACAGTCACAGTCAAATAGATTCCCATACAATCCTGAACCTGTTCCGTCATACAGAGACGATAATTTTGGTTATAAGCATTTTCCATCAGTGAGAAAATTTAAAGTATTTAAAAATGACAGAACACAGATTCACCCACTGGATTGGATAAAACAATTTAGCTTTGCTTTTCCGCCGACTTGGCCTGTAACACTAAAACTTGAATTTATTTGTAGTTTTTTGGAAGGCGAACCGGCAACTCATATGAGACCGATCGTGAGACAATGTTACTCGGTAGAAGAATTTCAGAATGCTTTTTTGTCAGCGTATTGGTCGAAGACGACACAACACGGAATTAAGGATCAATTAATTAGTTTACCAAATTATGAGAACTCAAATTTTTCCACTGTCACGCAATTTTTTGAACACATGGTTCAACAAAACCAGTACCTAAGTGAACCATACAGTGAATCTGCACTTATACAATTATGCATTTCTAAATTACCATGGTCATTGAGAGTGTCACTTTTAACGGGTCAGCAGAAGGAAAATATTTCTGCATTCAGAGATCTGTTACAGCTTTTGGAAGTGCAGCAATCAGATTATTCCTTCGTAAACAAAAATTTTTCGTATAACAACCAAGGCCAACAAAGTTACAGTAATTACGATCAGCCACGCAATTTCAATAGCAAAGGTAATAGACGCTTTAGGAACGACAACCACCAGAACTTTAATAGCAGACAAAATTTTGATTATCAGTATCGACAAAATTATCAGCAGGAAGAACCACATTTTAATAACAATAGACGTTTTTCTCCGCAACAGCATCATAGCCAGCCGGTTAACATACCTAACCAACAATGCAGTGTGCGAGGTCAGACAGGCTTCAATGTTTCGCCGCGTGCACGTAGAGTCTCAGCTCCAACAAAAAGTAACGCACGGCAGCAAGGAAATAACTACGTGCAGAAAAGACAGTACTTCAGTTCTTATCGGAATGCACCGTATAGAAATGACTATAACGACAGACGTAAAATTAATGAGCACAATTTTCAGCGAACGTATAATAACGGTCGGTCTTACCAGCAGTAAAATGATCAGCAACAACATATTCTCATGAATGAACCCGACAGTAGGTATCATCCAGAGCGTAATACGTCTGGAAGAAATAACAGAACAGTTCAAATAGTGGAAATGCCACAGCATCCTCCCGAAAATAATAACACGTCAGATAGAATTTGATTAGATACTGTACAGGTCGCATCTTCCAGTAACACAAGCACTACTTTAGACACGCAGAATGTTGTTCACGAAAATGTAATTACTTTTGACGACATCAGAGACACTCTTTTGCAGGAAAGACCAATTGTTCAGAAAACCATTTCACATCCTGTCATCGAAATTAAAATTGGTTGATCGAAATTTTCAGCAGTAGTCGATTCCGGATCACCTATGTCAGTAATAAATGAAGAAACTTTCAACGAGTGTAACAAAGAGAATGCCTATCCTACGTTACCATTAGGTAAAACGAAAGTAAAAGGAGCAGTATCGAGTAGAGGAGTAGATGTAAAATTACAGACACATTTAGCATTTTATATTGCAGGTTACACATTTCACTCAAATTTTTGGATTGTTCCTTTATTGACAACAGACGTTATTTTGGGTACGAATTTTCTGGTACAACACGACGCAATTATTGACTTTCAAAATTCCTATTTAATGTTGAAGGATGAAAATGTACAATTGGCTTTAGAATTTCAGCACTCGTTATCTGCAGAAGAACAAACAATTAATCGTACAGAGGTCATTTCCGTATCACGTAACATAGACTGTAATTCCACATTGTTCACAGATACGTACGTACATAACTATAATACTCCAGACGAAGCTGACTACGACGTTATGCAGATAAAGATAAACAGAGCAGTGCAAATACAGACGACGAACGCACGCAACTACACAAAATTCTTTTACAGCAAGCTCCAGTTTTTGACAACATTCCTGGTACGATGTCCGGCTTTATGTATGAATTTCAAGTCAAACAGCACGATACATTTAAAGCCAAGCATTATCCCATTCCATATGTCCATAGAGAACAATTAAGAAGGAATTGCAAGATATGCTCGACCAAGGAATTATTGAACCGGCAGTTAGTCCGTACATAAACCCGCTGCATATTGTTAAGAAAAAAGATGGCTCACTTCGCCTCGTACTTGATTCACGTCACATCAATGACATTATTATTAATGAAACAGATCGACCACAGACACTAGAGGAACTACTACAGAAATTTCACGGTACTGCTATTTATTCTACATTAGATCTTAAATCGGGATTTTGGCAAATTCAGCTCCATCCGAACTGCAGAAAGTACACAGCATTTCTCTGTTTTGGTGACTGTTATCAATTTTGTAAATTACCATTCGGTTTAACAATTTCTTCTGCAGCTTTTATTCGCGGTTTGAACACAATACTTCCGACAGAACTTAAAGACAGAATCACAACGTATGTAGACGACATTATTATTGCAGAAGCTAACTGGTCTGAACACAATCTGATTCTTGAACAGCAGCAAACTTTTCGTGCAGCGCCTGACCCGGAAAAACTACAAGCTTTACGTGACATTACTGTTCCTACGACGAAAAAACAACTACGCAGCTTTTTGGGTTTAATTAACTTTTTTCGTAAATTTATTCATTACTCTGCTTTAGACACCCCCAGATTATGTCAATTGACTGGTAAAAACACTGTTTGGTCCTGGGATAGGCAAGCACATTCTGAATTTGTGAAACTGAAAGAAGCCTTGTTGAATGCACCACTTTTATCGCACCCAGATCTTACCAGAAATTTTTCTATTGCCACCGACAGTTGTAACACCGCTTTAGGCGTACATATTTTTCAGGAAATTGAAGAAGATGGCTCAACAGTAATTAAAAACATCGCATTTGCAGGTCGCATTCTGTCACCTGCTGAACGAAATTATTCTGTTACAGAACTGGAACCATTATGTGTTGTTTGGGCTTTTACGAGATTTCGGCATTTTCTTTATGGAAGACATACCACCGTTTACACAGACCACAGAGCGACACAATTTTTACTTTCGGCTAAATTTACTCACGACAGATTAAGCAGATGGAAACTTTATTTGCAGGAATTTAATTTTACAATTGTTCACATTCCCGGCACACAAAATGTTGTAGCAGACGCACTATCTCGTTCTCTCAGCAACAATCAGCAAGACATCGCAACCAACTTCTGCAAAGCAAATTTCAGCGTCATGTACATTCAACAAGTTGCATTTGAAAATTTTATTTCGTCGTCATTACAAGACACAGCACAGGAGCAGAATAAAGACAACGTATGGAAAGAGATTAAACACCTTTGGCAAGATAGGAATAATGTTACGATTAGAAACCATTACACTGTACGCAGTGACATACTGTTTCGTCGCTCTCACCCTGACAGCAACATTTAGTTATTATGCATTCCTGACGACAGGTTAACAAATGAATCTGGTATACTCATTTAAGTTATGCACATTACGGAGCTAGAAAATGTTTTCTTATACTGAGACACCCCCCCCCCCCATGAACCATGGACCTTGCCGTTGGTGGGAAGGCTTGCGTGCCTCAGCGATACAGATAGCCGTACCGTAGGTGCAACCACAACGGAGGGGTATCTGTTGAGAGGCCAGACAAACGTGTGGTTCCTGAAGAGGAGCAGCAGCCTTTTCAGTAGTTGCAAGGGCAACAGTCAGGATGATTGACTGATCTGGCCTTGTAACATTAACCAAAACGGCCTTGCTGTGCTGGTACTGCGAACGGCTGAAAGCAAGGGGAAACTACAGCCGTAATTTTTCCCGAGGGCATGCAGCTTTACTGTATGATTACATGATGATGGCGTCCTCTTGGGTAAAATATTCCGGAGGTAAAATAGTCCCCTATTCGGATCTCCGGGCGGGGACTACTCAAGAGGATGTCGTTATCAGGAGAAAGAAAACTGGCGTTCTACGAATCGGAGCGTGGAATGTCAGATCCCTTAATCGGGCAGGTAGGTTAGAAAATTTAAAAAGGGAAATGGATAGGTTGAAGTTAGATATAGTGGGAATTAGTGAAGTTCGGTGGCAGGAGGAACAAGACTTCTGGTCAGGTGACTACAGGGTTATAAACACAAAATCAAATAGGGGTAATGCAGGAGTAGGTTTAATAATGAATAGGAAAATAGGAATGCGGGTAAGCTACTACAAACAGCATAGTGAACGCATTATTGTGGCCAAGATAGATACGAAGCCCACACCTACTACAGTAGTACAAGTTTATATGCCAACTAGCTCTGCAGATGACGAAGAAATTGAAGAAATGTATGATGAAATAAAAGAAATGATTCAGATTGTGAAGGGAGACGAAAATTTAATAGTCATGGGTGACTGGAATTCGAGTGTAGGAAAAGGGAGAGAAGGAAACATAGTAGGTGAATATGGATTGGGGGACAGAAATGAAAGAGGAAGCCGCCTGGTAGAATTTTGCACAGAGCACAACATAATCATAACTAACACTTGGTTTAAGAATCATGAAAGAAGGTTGTATACATGGAAGAACCCTGGAGATACTAAAAGGTATCAGATAGATTATATAATGGTAAGACAGAGATTTAGGAACCAGGTTTTAAATTGTAAGACATTTCCAGGGGCAGATGTGGACTCTGACCACAATCTATTGGTTATGACCTGTAGATTAAAACTGAAGAAACTGCAAAAAGGTGGGTATTTAAGGAGATGGGACCTGGATAAACTAAAAGAACCAGAGGTTGTACAGAGATTCAGGGAGAGCATAAGGGAGCAATTGACAGGAATGGGGGAAATAAATACAGTAGAAGAAGAATGGGTAGCTTTGAGGGATGAAGTAGTGAAGGCAGCAGTGGATCAAGTAGGTAAAAAGACGAGGGCTAGTAGAAATCCTTGGGTAACAGAAGATATATTGAATTTAATTGATGAAAGGAGAAAATATAAAAATGCAGTAAGTGAAACAGGCAAAAAGGAATACAAACGTCTCAAAAATGAGATCGACAGGAAGTGCAAAATGGCTAAGCAGGGATGGCTAGAGGACAAATGTAAGGATGTAGAGGCCTATCTCACTAGGGGTAAGATAGATACTGCCTACAGGAAAATTATAGAGACCTTTGGAGATAAGAGAACGACTTGTATGAATATCAAGAGCTCAGATGGAAATCCAGTTCTAAGCAAAGAAGGGAAAGCAGAAAGGTGGAAGGAGTATATAGAGGGTCTGTACAAGGGCGATGTACTTGAGGACAATATTATGGAAATGGAAGAGGATGTAGATGTAGATGAAATGGGAGATATGATACTGCGTGAAGAGTTTGACAGAGCACTGAAAGACCTGAGTCGAAACAAGGCCCCCGGAGTAGACAATATTCCATTGGAACTACTGACGGCCGTGGGAGAGCCAGTCCTGACAAAACTTTACCATCTGGTGAGCAAGATGTATGAAACAGGCGAAATACCCACAGACTTCAAGAAGAATATAATAATTCCAATCCCAAAGAAAGCAGGTGTTGACAGATGTGAAAATTACCGAACTATCAGCTTAATAAGTCACAGCTGCAAAATACTAACACGAATTCTTTACAGACGAATGGAAAAACTAGTAGAAGCCAACCTCGGGGAAGATCAGTTTGGATTCCGTAGAAACACTGGAACACGTGAGGCAATACTGACCTTACGACTTATCTTAGAAGAAAGATTAAGGAAAGGCAAACCTACGTTTCTAGCATTTGTAGACTTAGAGAAAGCTTTTGACAATGTTGACTGGAATACTCTCTTTCAAATTCTAAAGGTGGCAGGGGTAAAATACAGGGAGCGAAAGGCTATTTACAATTTGTACAGAAACCAGATGGCAGTTATAAGAGTCGAGGGACATGAAAGGGAAGCAGTGGTTGGGAAGGGAGTAAGACAGGGTTGTAGCCTCTCCCCGATGTTGTTCAATCTGTATATTGAGCAAGCAGTAAAGGAAACAAAAGAAAAATTCGGAGTAGGTATTAAAATTCATGGAGTAGAAATAAAAACTTTGAGGTTCGCCGATGACATTGTAATTCTGTCAGAGACAGCAAAGGACTTGGAAGACCAGTTGAATGGAATGGACAGTGTCTTGAAAGGAGGATATAAGATGAACATCAACAAAAGCAAAACAAGGATAATGGAATGTAGTCTAATTAAGTCGGGTGATGCTGAGGGAATTAGATTAGGAAATGAGGCACTTAAAGTAGTAAAGGAGTTTTGCTATTTGGGGAGCAAAATAACTGATGATGGTCGAAGTAGAGAGGATATAAAATATAGGCTGGCAATGGCAAGGAAAGGGTTTCTGAAGAAGAGAAATTTGTTGATATCCAGTATTGATTTAAGTGTGAGGAAGTCATTTCTGAAAGTATTCGTATGGAGTGTAGCCATGTATGGAAGTGAAACATGGACGATAAATGGTTTGGACAAGAAGAGAATAGAAGCTTTCGAAATGTGGTGCTACAGAAGAATGCTGAAGATTAGATGGGTAGATCACATAACTAATGAGGAAGTATTGAATAGGATTGGGGAGAAGAGAAGTTTGTGGCACAACTTGACCAGAAGAAGGGATCGGTTGGTAGGACATGTTCTGAGGCATCAAGGGATCACCAATTTAGTATTGGAGGGGAGCGTGGAGGGTGAAAATCGTAGAGGGAGACCAAGAGATGAATACACTAAGCAGATTCAGAAGGATATAGGTTGCGGTAGGTACTGGGAGATGAAAAAGCTTGCACAGGATAGAGTAGCATGGAGAGCTGCATCAAACCAGTCTCAGGACTGAAGACCACAACAACAACAATACTGAGACAGAACTGTTATTTTACCAACATGGAGAAACGTATTCGATGAGTTTTAGCGTCATGTAAAATCTGCCAGAAAGCTAAATCAGATACGACTTCACATATTCCTATATTATATCCCATTGTACCTGTTAAATTGAGACATATGGCCGCTGTAGACTTTTTGGTCCGATTCCCAGAACTAATAGAGGTTTTTGCTACATCTTTGTCGCTGTTGAACTCACTCCAAAATTTGTTATCTTCACTCCATTACGCAAAGCTACTGCTAAAACTGTTTCGAAAGCATTTGTAAAACATTTTATATTTCATGTAGGGCATGTGTTGAAAGTAATTTCCGACAATGGACCACAATTTCGATCTGCTATATCGACACGTATGTTACGAGCTAGAAACAATTCTCCTATCTATATATCCAGGTACCATGCTTCTTCGAACCCTTGTGAACGATTAATGAAAGAAATTGGTAAACTGTGTAGAATATACTGCCATAGAAGACATATTGATTGGGACACACACATACTCTCATTCCAGGATGTAATTAATTCCATACCAAATGAATCGACTATGCTATCTCCGTCTGTTATAATGAAAAATGTCGAACCACCTAACAAAGTTAAAGAATTAGTAACCTTTCCTACATCTCGTCGACTACGACACCATGAAATAATTGACACTGCGCTGAACAACATCAAACGTGCCGCAGAGCGCCGGAGAAGACAACAAAAACAGGTTTGTATACGCCGTGACTTTCACGTTGGACAGAAGATATTAGTACGTACACACCATTTATCCAACAAAATAAATGGTAGGTGCAGCAAACTTGAACTTGTTTCCGCAGGTCCATATCGGATTCGCAGCATTCCTCACCCCATATTGTACACGTCGAAACTTTGAGAACCAGAAAATCCAAAGGAAACCACCGCATATCGAATTTTAAACCTTTTATTGAATGAAGATACTTTATGATTTAACATGCTGTAGTGTCATTTCCTAATTTTTATGACTACTGATGCAATTATATTTATGTGACTACTTACTGACGATTGTCGTATTTTCTTTTGGCAAGTGCCCGGCAAGGTAAGATTAGCAGGTCGCTTTTCTTGTCGTTACACATCAGACCGTGCACATTTTCCATTTTTTATGTATGTATGATTGTTTTCCTGTTTGTTTGTATGCATTATGAAATAGTTAAGATATAGCAAACACCAGTTGACTTTGACATTTTTGCCCTATGATATCTCAACATCATGACTATTTTTAAATTTTTTTGCTGCATTATGATATTCTGTGTACATTTTTGCATCTGAACACTGTCTATGTTTTTTGACATAATACGTTTTCTGTGATGCTGTGCTGTATGCTTAATTATATCACTATAAACCAGT
This sequence comes from Schistocerca americana, assembly GCF_021461395.2. Taxonomy (NCBI): domain Eukaryota; kingdom Metazoa; phylum Arthropoda; class Insecta; order Orthoptera; family Acrididae; genus Schistocerca; species Schistocerca americana. Next base: position 443,577,293 of record NC_060121.1, on the reverse strand, counting down.
TTTTATCTAATGGGTATATGAATTAAATGCAAGACATTAATCTTTGTTCATCATTTTCAGAAAGAAATAACGTGTAAAGGAAATAAATTAAACAGAAATGGGAATTTCACCTACAGAATAAACGAAAGAAGATGAAAAACCTTATGAGGAAGAGTAAATGAATCAGAATTAACAAGCATTAACAAGAATATACTATACACATCGTAGAATAGCAGTCTTAACTAATTTTTTCTTTCAGAATATGAAGCGATTGATGCAGGCTGTCAGACAGAACTTCACATCTTAGTTTTAGTGAGGAAATATGCTAGAAATAAGGAATAGTTGTGTAATGAATAATGAAGTGTTTTTTTTTTTTTTTTTTTTTTTTTTTTGCAGATGATAATGAATGGTGATGAATAATGATGAAGAATATGCAGCTATGAATAATGAAGTTTTTCTTTACAGGTGATGATAATAATGGAGTTATGATAATGAAGTGATGGATAATGAAGTTTTTTCTTTACAGATGAGGATGATGTTGAAGTTTATGTATTTATGCTCTGTAGTTATTTAAGTATTTGTTGCAGTTCGTTTTGACAGTATGTGTTGTATTGCATAGTATGATGACTGAAGGTTTTGGAAAGGACAGCTAGGGAACACATTTTATACACATTTAACTACCTGTTAATTCGAAGTTCACTACTTTTCAGCATAAAATGCGTTTCTTCTTTCAGTCTAATAATCCATTTTTGTATCTTTTGCAGGAGAAATTATTCATGAAATTAATGTGCTATAAGCAGTTAATCATTAAACCTGTTCTAGTACTTGCATTTTTTCTTACCCATTTGTGTGTGTCATTCGTGAATGTGATTACAAATACTCCACTTGTTTCATAACCTTGATACAGCTGACTCATGACGAATGACGTTACACATCTTCATTTGCAGCAATAACTCAAAAGCAAATATTGTTATTAATTATCGATCCCAACTCAATGCATTGCTAGCACAAAAAAAATTGCTTTGTAACTGGCAAATGAATGCCACTGATTAATGTAATAAGATGAACTATGAGGACAATGTTTACTATAATTAGATTAATTATGCCATTTATTAACTCATTTTCAATGATGACTTCTGATGGTTTGTAATTAGGCAATGAATGCCAATGTTCTCTGTAAATGACTTCTGATGGTTTGTAATTAGTCAATGAGTGCCAATGTTCTCTGTAAATGTCTTCTGAGGGTTTGTAATTAGTCAGTGAGTGCCAATGTTCTCTGTAAATGACTTCTGATGGTTTGTAATTAGGCAATGAGAGCCAATGTTCTCTGTAAATGACTTCTGAGGGTTTGTAATTAGTCAATGAGTGCCAGTGTTCTCTGTAAATGATTTCTGATGGTAATTAGGCAGTGAGTGCCTATGTTCTCTGTAAATGACTTCTGATGGTTTGTAATTAGTCAATGAGTGCCAATGTTCTCTGTAAATGACTTCTGATGGTTTGTAATTAGGCAATGAGTGCCAATGTTTGCTGTAAATTACTTCTGATGGTTTGTAATTAGGCAATGGGTGCCAATGTTCTCTGTAAATGACTTCTGATGGTTTGTAATTAGCAATGAGTGCCAATGTTCTCTGTAAAGTTACTCATGAACATTATTCTGTAATACTATGTACATGGTACAGAAATGTTCAATGACTGGGCAATGAGTGCCACCCATTACTAGTGTAATTCTCAATGAAGACTAGTATGTGACTTAATGTCCTTCACCTTCTAACCTAATTACCTGGAATTACTGCAATATCCGTTTGTCCTGTATATCCTCATGACCATGGAGCACTATATTTGGGTTTTTGCACTAATTCTACGTTGCTGTAACAGACAAGAACATGGTGTTGACACGACATGCTGTCCACCACAATGAGCGATGAGATGCTATTATGGTCCCACTGTTTGGTGTACCTAATGTACTACCAAAAGGATAACATGGAATATTACTACGGCATTTCAGTGTCTCGGCTACGCTGATTAATACTTCTGGGAAAAGAACTTGAGATTGTCTCACTTGGTGTTGTGCTTCTGTAGAAAGATATGGACTTTCAGTGCAGCTGCGTGCAACCTAAAGTGCTACAACCATGACGCAATCCTTCCCTTTCCTATCCTAATTCTTGTAACATGTTAAAAGTCATTTTGTTATCATGATTTGTATTCATGGCCTATACATTTTGTGATTTGCTGATATGTTCTGAACTACAGCGCATATGCACTTTTGTCATTTTGTTAACATGTTTTCTACTCATTGCATATACATTTTTTTGAGATTTGCTGATATGTTCTGTACTACTGTGCGTGTACACTTTTGCCATTTGTGAATATGTTTTGTACTCATTGTATATATTTTGTCTTTGCCTGATGTGTTCTGTACTCAGCGCATGTGCACTACATTTACTTCACGTTCTACACCTATATATATCTGTATATATCCTGTAATTGTAAAGTTAATTAGTTAAGAAAAAATTCGTTGCTCATGGCAAGTCCAAATGACTCACCATCGCTGCCAAATTATTGCCCCCCCAGTGGAGGGTTATGAAACGCGTACGTTTCATGTGTATTTATTACCAGCGATGGCGAGGCATGACAGAATCTCTGACCAGAGAGTTATTTATAGTGGCTAGTCTGCGCTTGACCGCGCGAGACGACAGTGCTAGTGTGTGGCGAGTCGGCAGAGGGAGTAGACAGTTGGATAGTTGTACCCAGTCAGTGCTAGTGTGTAGCGAGTCGGCATGCGTCCGCGGTGTGCTCTGCCCACGAGTCTGGTCAGGAATGTGGTGGACGATACGTATATTATTGTAGAAGGTAATGAAGCAGCATTGCGCTCAGCTAATAACGTACGTTAATTGTAATTAATTTGTTCAAAATGATGTCCATATAACAACTTTTTATAAAGTAACTCATTTAAAGAAAAGATTCATTTCAAGCTAAATAATATTTCCTATGCATTCCCTCCAAGAATCAAAATTAAATATAAGCCAGCATTGCACGAAGCTATGCCGAAAAATAAGAGCAGATATAGATGCAGTTTTACTGAGGTAAGAATTTATCAGGTTTAATTATTTCACAGGGCCGAAGGTCAGCGTTGCTGCCCTTATAAGATTTATCAGGTTTAATTATTTGTGTTGAGATGTTACATTCAGTTCATGGTTCATTATTTAATTAACATTATTGTGGGTTTTATGAGCAATGTTCATTCGTTAATGTCTGTGGAGAGTTTACATTTGGGCCATTATTATTCTTTAATTTTGCAAGAAGGTTACGCTTGGCTCATTTACATTTTTTATATAATCATTGACTTTCAAATTTCTCACGGGGAGGTTACAAAGTGATACCTCCTAATATAAGTACCTCCTTAGTGCAGCAACTCAACGTGGAATGGACTCAACAAGTCGCTGGAAGTCCGAGTTAGGAATTGTGCCATGCTGCCCCTACAGCCGTCGGTAGTTGCGAAAGTGTAGCGGGTGCAGGATTTTGTGCACGAACTGACCTCTCGGTTATGATCGATAAATGTTTGATAGGATTCATGTCGGGCAATCTGGGTGGCCAAAGCATTCGCTCGAACTGTCCGTCCCCTCAATCACTTCAGATAAATGCCGGGATGTTTCCTTCTGAAGGGCACGGCCGCATTCCTTCTCAATCCTTCCATAGTCCGAGCTTGTGCTCCGTCCCTAAAGACCTCGTTGTGGATGAGACATTAATCATTAACCTCCACCTCCTCCTTCTTCTCCTCTTCCTCCTCGAACTGTCCAGAACGTTCTTCAAACCAACCGCGATCAATTATGACCCAGTGACGTGACGCATTGTCATCCATGAAAATACTACCATTGTTTGGGAATGGCTGCCAGTTGTCTCCAAGTGGAAGAACGTCCAGAGGTTCCAGTCCATTCCACGTAAACGCAGCCCACACTATAATGGAATCACCAAGAGCTTGCACAGTGCCTTGTTGACAACTTGGGTTCTACATCTACATCTACATCTACATACATACTCCGCAATCCACCATACGGTGCGTGGCGGAGGGTACCTCGTACCACAACTAGCATCTTTTCTCCCTGTTCCACTCCCAAGCAGAACGAGGGAAAAATGACTGCCTATATGCCTCTGTACGAGCCCTAATCTCTCTTATCTTATCTTTGTGGTCTTTCCGCGAAATGTAAGTTGACGGCAGTAAAAATGGTACTGCATCAGTCTCAAATGCTGGTTCTCTAAATTTCCTCAGTAGCGATTCACGAAAAGATCGCCTTCTTTCCTCTAGAGACTCCCACCCGAGTTCCTGAAGAATTTCCGTAACACTCGCGTGATGATCAAACCTACCAGTAAGAAATCTAGCAGCCCGGCTCTGAATTGCTTCTATGTCCTCCCTCAATTCGACCTGATAGGGATCCCAAACGCTCGAGCAGTACTCATGGATAGATCGTATTAGTGTTTTATAAGCGGTCTCCTTTACAGATGAACCACATCTTCCCAAAATTCTACCAATGAACCGAAGACGACTATCCGCCTTCCCCACAACTGTCATTACATGCTTGTCCCACTTCATATCGCTCTGCAATGTTACGCCCAAATGTTTAATCGACGTGACTGTGTCAAGTGCTACACTACTAATGGAGTATTCAAACATTACAGGATTCTTTTTCCTATTCATCTGCATTAATTTACATTTATCTATATTTAGAGTTAGCTGCCATTCTTTACAACAATCACAAATCCTGTCCAAGTCATCTTGTATCCTCCTACAGTCACTCAACGACGACACCTTCCCGTACACCACAACATCATCAGCAAGCAGCCGCACATTGCTATCCACCCTTTCCAAAAGATCATTTATGTACACTCCTGGAAATTGAAATAAGAACACCGTGAATTCATTGTCCCAGGAAGGGGAAACTTTATTGACACATTCCTGGGGTCAGATACATCACATGATCACACTGACAGAACCACAGGCACATAGACACAGGCAACAGAGCATGCACAATGTCGGCACTAGTACAGTGTATATCCACCTTTCGCAGCAATGCAGGCTGCTATTCTCCCATGGAGACGATCGTAGAGATGCTGGATGTAGTCCTGTGGAACGGCTTGCCATGCCATTTCCACCTGGCGCCTCAGTTGGACCAGCGTTCGCGCTGGACGTGCAGACCGCGTGAGACGACGCTTCATCCAGTCCCAAACATGCTCAATGGGGGACAGATCCGGAGATCTTGCTGGCCAGGGTAGTTGACTTACACCTTCTAGAGCACGTTGGGTGGCACGGGATACATGCGGACGTACATTGTCCTGTTGGAACAGCAAGTTTCCTTGCCGGTCTAGGAATGGTAAAACAATGGGTTCGATGATGGTTTGGATGTACCGTGCACTATTCAGTGTCCCCTCGACGATCACCAGTGGTGTATGGCCAGTGTAGGAGATCGCTCCCCACACCATGATGCCGGGTGTTGGCCCTGTGTGCCTCGGTCGTATGCAGTCCTGATTGCGGCGCTCGCCTGCACGGCGCCAAACACGCATACGACCATCATTGGCACCAAGGCAGAAGCGACTCTCATCGCTGAAGACGACACGTCTCCATTCGTCCCTCCATTCACGCCTGTCGCGACACCACTGGAGGCGGGCTGCACGATGTTGGGGCGTGAGCGGAAGACGGCCTAACGGTGTGCGGGACCGTAGCCCAGCTTCATGGAGACGGTTGCGAATGGTCCTCGCCGATACCCCAGGAGCAACAGTGTCCCTAATTTGCTGGGAAGTGGCGGTGCGGTCCCCTACGGCACTGCGTAGGATCCTACGGTCTTGGCGTGCATCCGTGCGTCGCTGCGGTCCGGTCCCAGGTCGACGGGCACGTGCACCTTCCGCCGACCACTGGCGACAACATCGATGTACTGTGGAGACCTCACGCCCCACGTGTTGAGCAATTCGGCGGTATGTCCACCCGGCCTCCCGCATGCCCACTATACGCCCTCGCTCAAAGTCCGTCAACTGCACATACGGTTCACGTCCACGCTGTCGCGGCATGCTACCAGTGTTAAAGACTGCTATGGAGCTCCGTATGCCACGGCAAACTGGCTGACACTGACGGCGGCGGTGCACAAATGCTGCGCAGCTAGCGCCATTCGACGGCCAACACCGCGGTTCCTGGTGTGTCCGCTGTGCCGTGTGTGTGATCATTGCTTGTACAGCCCTCTCGCAGTGTCCGGAGCAAGTATGGTGGGTCTGGCACACCGGTGTCAATGTGTTCTTTTTTCCATTTCCAGGAGTGTAGATAGAAAACAACAGCGGACCTACCACACTTCCCTGGGGCACTCCAGATGATACCCTCACCTCCGATGAACACTCACCATCGAGGACAACGTACTGGGTTCTATTACTTAAGAAGTCTTCGAGCCTCTCACATACGTGGCAACCAATCCCATATGCTCGTACCTTAGTTAGGAGTCTGTAGTGGGGCACCGAGCCAAATGCTTTCCGGGAGTCAAGGAATATGGCATCCGTCTGATACCCTTCATCCATGGTTCGCAAGATATCATGAGAAAAAAAGGGCGAGTTGCGTTGTGCAGGAGCGATGCTTTCTAAAGCCGTGCTGATGAATGGACAGCAACTTCTCTGTCTCAAGGAAATTCATTATATTCAAACTGAGAATGTGTTCGAGAATACTGCAACAAACCGATGTTAAGGATATTGGTCTGTAATTTTGAGGATCCGTCCTTCTACCCTTCTTATATACAGGCGTCACCTGCGCTATTTTCCAGTCGCTCGGGACTTTACGTTGGGCAAGAGATTCACGATAAATGCAAGCTAAGTAAGGAATTTCGAGGTGTCAGCGCCACACTCGAACCCTACCATAACCTCTTACCACTAAAATCGGGACTCATTTAACCGGGTTACGACTTTCCAGTTGTCTAGGGTCCAATCGATATGGTCGCGAGCCCAGGAGATGTCGTGTCGTTAGCAAAGGCACTCGGGTCGGATGTCTGCTGCCATAGCCCATTGACGACAAATTTTACCGCGCTATATTAACGGATACGCTCGTCGCAAGTCCCCTATTGATTTCTGCGGTTATTTCAAATGGTGTTGCTTGTCAGCTAGCACTGAAAACTGTATGAAAACGCTGCTCTCTCGATCGTTAAGACAGGGGCATCGGCCTCTGCGTTGTCCTTGGTGAGAGGTAATACCTGAAATATGGTATTTTCGGCACACTCTTGACACTGTGGATCGTGGCATATTGAATTCATTAACAATTTCCGAAATGGAGTGTCCCAAGCATCTACTTCCAACTACCATTCTGCATTCAAAGTCTCTTAATTAACGTCGTGCTGCCATGATCACGTCGGAAACCTTTTCCCATGAATCAAATGTGTACAAATGACAGGTCCGCCAGTGCACCGCTCTTTTAATCGTGTGTACGCGATACTGCCACCATCTGTATATGTACATATCGCTATCCCATGACTTCTGCCGCCTCAGTGTAAGACGTCAGTAACAATTAAGGATACAACGTACTTTTCCGGCTCAATGTTATATAAAAATCAACACCTATTTCATTTAGGCATTGTTTATAAAGTGTATGTTTTACAGATTTTTTGTTGATATCAGGTTATGCAGCACCCTTTCTAAACAAATTAGAAGTATTTTGAATATTTTTAAACCTGCTTAGGGTTATTAAAAGAATTACAAAGTAATTGATGCAAATTTTTTCCAAAATGCTTCTTAAAATTGACGTACCATTTAATCCTCCTATTATGTATATTTCAAGGATAAAAAAATATCACATTCTAATTGCTAATAATTTTTTTCCTAGTAAAAACTTTATTTTTTCTGTAATATAGGTGATTCTACAATAAAGCTTAGGTATGGACTATTATAAGTTACAGAAAAAAATTAGAACAATGCATTATAAATTTTAGGAAATATTTGTACCTGAATTCTGAAAAATATAACTTGCGGGAAATTGCGAATGAAGATATGAGTCCAATTAAACTGTGCCTCAGGACGTTTCCTGCAGCATTTTTTTATCTTCAGACTTCCTCTTGGCACTCCTTTTAGCACTCCTTGTTTCTTTGGTAACTTGAAGAGAGAAACTTTCAGCTTTGTGCACTCATTGTCTGTCACATGCAAGCAATTGATCTTCCATATTAGAGCCACATTTTGTGCCTAGATTTCTCAGGACTTCCAAGCTTCCTATCACTCCATCATTACAACATATCACTGCATCTGGTACATGAACTTTTAATGTATTTAGTCCTGCAAAAACATTCTTGGGTAATCTTTCCCATATGCAATGGCTGAAACTTTCATTTGTATTCTGCGTGCCCCCATGAAGACATTTACTAGGCAAAACGAGTCACTCAGGTCTCCAAAAATTGGTTTTATTTCATTCATAGCAGGCTCAGGAAGAGAATGCTTAAGATGGTATTTTTGATCTCTTTCTTTTGCTTTTTTGTAACGACACCAAGAATCTGCTCCTTTAGGGCAAAGTCCGTGATCAGGGCGGTCATCTGTGAACAACTTATCAAAGTAGGTGGCCCATTCAGATTTTATCATTGCTGTAACATCATTCAGATGTGCAGTTCATGTAATGGCCAGTCCATAATAACTCTGAAGAAGGTCTACTTCAGTTTCTGCCAATCTGCCTCGACCAGACAGAGATTTTCCGTCAGGTAGCAACTTTACTTTCATTTCTCTTAGGAGCGTCCTAAGTCTAACCCCCATCCTCTTTTGCACATGTCCACAACACTCCTGTTTTGTTATCAAGATATCACCATAAACATTGAACTCATTAATTTTATTGAAAGCTTTAGAGTCCCCATCGCCTAGGTACTTCGTATATTTAACTTTATAAACGGGCACCGACCTCTCAGATATTTTTAGAGCTCCATCACACTCCATACCTCCAGTGTAACCATCATAATTCTTAGAACACTGATGTTCAATATGTCCTTCAGTGGTACCATGACAGGTGTGGCAGTACTTAGATAAGCACTCAACATCAACAACATCTCCATTCTCCAGAGAAGTAGCACTTACAACTCCATTCAAGGAACGATGTCCTCGATGTTGCCATGTCCGATCAAGTAAAACAGCAATCTACCTGGTTTCACTAATATTTACAGTTTCTTCTACTGCACATTTCATAGATGCTTTGGACACAAAGGTCAAGGCACCTAAAAGTATTTTTATGTACTTGCTGAAGGAGGAGGAGAAAGGTCTTTCAAACCACAAAATGTTTGAGCAGCCTTTTTCTCCTTTTCCTATTGCACGCATTGCAAACACTAACTTCAATTTTACACCATATGAATTATGTACAATGTTCGAAGCCATTTTCGAGGTACATTTATTGCAGGATCTACACAAAACAACTAATTTTGACGCTAAACCCTTCCTGCTACTTTGTTGTTCAGTTGTTTCCAAACAGCCTACACCATCACATTGTTTACATTTCGCCACTTCCTTAATCAAAGAAGATAAGATGTCCACATCATCAACAACAAATCCACCACAAACAGCATCATTGTTAACACAAAAATTTTGATCACCAGGAGGCATGCCATTTGGGAGATTCTTTCCTGAAGAACTGATACATACGTTACTTTCAACAGTGTGGCTTGCTTTGTTTGCGAACTAGTTTCCATGGGATTTCCTTTTATTGAATTTCTTGATGTTTCGCATAGTTCGTATTTATTGCACACTAAAGGATATGTACGTCCACAAATATACATAGCACTTTGGCAACAAACATTCAGTAACACCCGGACAAACTGCTTCAGCGAAACAAAAGTAAATACTAGCAAAAATAAGTAAATACTAGCAAAGATAATCATTTACAGACACTAGAAACCTGCACTGTTAACAACATATACAATGTATCATACATATAATAGCTGGAAACAGAAAGTTCACAGTTCTCTTCGAAATAATACTGGTTTCTGTAACAGAAATAAAGGGGACATGGCGGCATAGATGACCGTAACTTTATAATTTTATATATATAGGTCATTTTTCATTTTAAACCCTATAATGTACATATCAATGTAATAAGGAAAGACTTCAGAATTTAATAAAGTCATAAAAAATTTCGATTTTGCCACCATTTATAAGTACTCTGATTCTTAATCAATGTACAAAAGTTCTGAAAAGGTGTCTAACAACAACCGGTAGCAGATAGGGCCTGCAAAAACAAAAAGATGATAGTAGCCTTCTTGGACTTCTTGAAGGAAAGCGACTCTGTCTCCGGTCAGAATCTTGGAACCATCCTTAGAACAGACGAATAGATACTACTGTTCAAGGAATAACAATAGAAATTCTCACAAACGCAATTAAGATTCAGAGGAATTCTACCAGAAAAATTTTACTTTAAGACTGATATCACTCAGGGGGATGGAATGTCACCATAGATCCGGACGAAGAGATCAAACAGTGGAAAGCAATAAACTTGGAAATTCCAGAGGTGCACTTAACGAACAAAAAGGCAAAACAAAAAAAAGGAAAAAAAAATTGGACTGCCTGGCCTGTGTGAATGTAATAACGATAGTTGAACAGAAGAGCACGGAAAGAAACTAGTCCATAACCTTGGCAAGATGGCCAGTGGTGTGGGAACCAGGTACCGGTACACTGAATGCCTGTACTACTGAGGATCGGTAAACACCAGTAGGCACCATACAGAAGATGGACAAATTTAAATACGTGGGAATATACGTAACACGAAGGAACAGGAGAAACTAGGGAACTGTAAAAGGGATGAAGAACATGAGATCAGCCTTCAACGTGATCGGAGATACAGAACACGAAGAATATGTCTAAAGATGCAAAGATGAGACTCTACAAGACAACCGTGATAATATGCTGTATTACATGCCACTGCGACAATAGCGCTAAGACGATAACTCTAGTTGCAGAACAATCACAGAGAGACGAAGTGAGTAAAGTACTATCTTAAAAGTGCTGGTCAGAGACAGATGCAAAGTCATGAGGGACCTGTACGGGAGACAATATGAGGAGGCATCGTATTGAGAAGGGCAACATTTGTGGGACATGTGACCAAGAAACACATGTATAGAATAACGAGACGAGCCTGGGGAATAAATGGATAGGACAAGACACATGACCATGCCGGATATTGGACTCAAGGTGGACTTGTTGGAGTTAAGAATCAAGGCGAAAGGGAACGAAAACTGGAGAATAAAAGGCAACTCGAGCAATATACCAGAGATCAACAAAAGAGAAGTACAGGGGAAAAGGGTAAGAGCACCCAGTGGGGCAGGCTAGACTATATCGCAGATCTAGGAAGACATGGAGACAGAAGAATAGAAAAGGAGCAGAGATTCTGGAACGAGAAGGAGAAAATCCAATAATGATACTACAGTTGCTGCAACGGTAGCAGAAACAAATTTCTGATGTATATCTCTCGTTGCAGGATACTGTTAACAGTAAGGTAAGAAATGGAAGGATTACGAACATACGTTTGATACGTGGATCAGCAATAGTGCTAGAAAAAACGTGAAAGAATCTTACTGAATTTTATTTAATCGTCAGATGATAATTGTCCCATTAGTCACCTACCGTTTTCGGTTATTAACCATCATTCAGGATGTAGCGCACAATAGATTAGTCGAAAACATCAGATACTGTTTTGAAGAATAAGGGAAGTTTTTAACTAATCTGTTGTAACCTACATCGTGGATGAAGGTTAATAATCGAAACCGGTAGATGAGTAAAGGGACAATAAACAGCTGATGGTTAAAATACATTTTATAAAACACTTTATGGAAACATCTTGTGGAATTGTTGGCCAACAGACCTGGCCGGATATATGCAGCCTTCTAATACGAAAACGTTATCCTTCTGCGCACACAGTGTTTCCCTTACACGCCAGAGTTATGTCTTTAAGTGTGTCCACTGAACACCGAATGTAGTTGACAAGTTGACAGCCATGTGCTTGTGTGTAGAGTGGTGACGTGTTTGTGATCTGAGGAGAAGCAGGATGAAGCGTGGTGCCCCGCAACGGCCCACTCTTGCCGATTACCACCAAAATGATCCTGTACATCCCGTTATTATCTATATAGCTGATTCAAATTTTTGTAATCTACATTTATTTCTCAAGCTCTAAATATGCTGGTTAATTATAATTTAAAGTGTAGCTACTCATGGAAGTCCAGTGTGGGCTGTAATTATCATACGGCAACGAAACTTGCTAGATATGCTAATGCGTTAATGAGGAATTAACGCAAGAAAAAAAATTAGTTCGAATTTTGGCCACTACTGTTAATCTGGCGCTGCACAGCATCTCGTCGAACTCCCCGGTGATTATATTCAACAAGCTGTTAAAACGGCGGTAAAAAGTAAAATCGACAGTTTGCCTTTCTCACTTGTTTGACTTTTTCTGCATATGCGACCTGAAGATAATATAATGGAATACCAAAACCGGTAGTAAAAATAAAATAAAATAATATATGAACTACATGGCTTTTGGCGAATGTTACGGTTAAAAAATTTTCTGCCGACGTCCCGTTCCTAATCCATTACATATGGAAACATTTCTGTGCGTCTTCCTTGCATTCACAGAATCAGATTAGCACCTGGTGGCCATAATTAGAACAATTTTTTTCCAGCATATATTGGTTCTGCATTAACGCATCAGAATAGCTACCAGGGTTCTTTGTCATACGATAAATACAGTCCACACTGCACCTTTGTGAGTAACTGTATTTTAATTATAACCTCCCAATATTATAAAGGATCACAGTTTCTCTTAAATATTCGTTATCGGTACGCTAACTCCTTATGAATAATAAATCGATAATTTGACGAATTTCCATTCATAACATCATCCAGAACCGGTTTTGTGAGCATGAGGATGAATTGTTGCACTTCCCCTGGCCACCATAGTCATCATACTTCAAAATAATTGAACCTTTTTGGTCTACTTTGAAGAGAAGGGTGCGTGATCTATATTCACCTAATCGTCATTACCTAAACTAGGCAATATTTTGCAGGAAGAGCTGTATAAGTTCCTACTGAAAATCATACAGGACCTGTGGTTTTCGATTCCGAGACGACTGGAAGTTTCCTACATCGTATTAAATATGATGATATGTTGTGTTACGGTGTGTCCACTCTGTTATACACAACTTCTTTATTAATAATAGTACGTTATACACACCTTCTTTATTAATAATAGTACGACTGTAATATGTGCTTCAAAGCTTTCTCAAATATTTCCGCTGTGTTTTTACGATTTCATATATTCCGGGAAAGGTATAAAATCTCAAGCTCGTTAAACTCGATGGAAACTATCTCATTTTTGAAAATGGGTAATAGAAGCGAATGTGGAAACTACAGTGGCAGTAGTTTAACATGGTACACAAGGTCTACTCAAAACTCTGGAGCATGAGAATAACAGTTCCAACTGATGCTCATTTCCAAGAGGATGAAATCTTCTCGGTTTTCAAGCCGCGTAAATTCGAATAAAATTCTAACTGCGGCTTTAAAACCAAGAAAATTTTACTAAGGCATGCTGTTGGGAAAAACTCCATGGACACAATATCAACGTGGATTTAGACGTTCGTGTACTGACAATATTTTTCAGTAATACAACTCTAAAAAAAGCTAGAGAATTTAATCCTGAAACCCAAAACACTGGTATATATTGGAAAAAGCTTTCGATCAAGTTCATCGAAATAAATTGTGTTCAATAATATACGGTGAAGGTAACCACCGCACCTCATAAGGGTGAACAAAAGCTTGCAACATGAAAATAAAAATTCTAATAAATACAGGAAAGAAAAGCAAAACTGAGATAATAATCAATTATAGTCATTAAAAATGGAAAATCAGATAAATACCCTGGAATTTAATTAGATAAACTCACTATATAAGTCCATTGCTGTTCTCAGATGATAATCTAATAACATAAGAAGTTGAGGACGACCCTCAGTTAGCAGTACATTGTCAAAACCAAATATTACAGAATATAATCAAAAAATTTCAACGTAAATTATGTTCTTGCAAGTCAAAGTCCTAGCAGAAGAAAACAGTAATTAACTACCAAGTAACTTAAAGGTTGAACTTTTAAATATTTGAGCAGTGATAAAGCCATGATAACGACACTGATTTACGAGAGGCGTTCAAAAAGTATATTGGTTTTATTCAGGATTCCAGAATACTATATTATTCCCCATGCTTTTGGTTACAACATAATCTCCGGTCAATGCGATGGCCTTACGTCACCTTTATGGGAAGGCCTGTATGCTCGCATCGTACCGCACTACTGGCTGAAGTCTGAGCCAACGTCTTGCTGCATCAGTAGCATTCACGTCACCCACGTACTGCTTCCCACGGTGTAAATCCTTTTTTGGACCAAACAGATGCAAGTGATAAGGTGGGATATCCCGACCGTTGGAGAACAACCCAAACAGTTTCGTGAGTCTCGTAGACTTGTGCGGTGCCTTGCGTTGCCGTTGAAAAGACGTCCGTTTGGATTTTTGTGGGGACGAACACGCTGAAATACTCGAACAGCCCACGGGTGTACTGCCAGTCCAGACATGTCGCCATCGTCAGGTGCGCTGACGAACTGAACAAACCAGTTCGTCAGCGCATCTGACGATGGCGACACGTCTGATCGCAGGAATATTGTACCCGTTGGACACTATGGACTGGTAGTACACCAGTGGACTGTTCACTTAAGAAATACGCGGGGAGAAACTGAAGAATCACGCTGAAATAGTTTCCTAAATTTACTGAGGATAGCCCAATACAGTTCAGAGTTAATTGTTGTACAATCAGAGAGACATTATATAGAATAACCCCTTCAGAGTCCTAGGAGACCGTCGCCATGATTTTAACGCTGATGGTACGGTTCCGAAGTTTATCTTCGGAGCAGAGGTGGTGTGGTCCTACTCCACGGATTGCGATCAGCCTCGTAATGCACAAGCAGTTCCGCACAGGTGGTGCATCGTAGCTCTTTATGGTCTCCTGATGGGCGGCGAGGAACCCACTGGATACACAACTTTGAGATCCCCAACTGGTCGGCGAGTGTGTGAACACTATCAACATAGACGTCAAATTGAGCAGCGAGGTGACTGATTGTGATTCGTCAACTACCGCGAGTGGAGAGTACCCAGTTCCAACATTACAAGAGTCACTCTGTGCGGTCGGAGGACAAGTCTGAGATCGGCGAGGTTTGCGCGACCTTGTTGCGATGGTGACAGATGTCTCACCAAGTACTCACCGTGCTTTTGTTCACTGCCAGATTTTCGTAGATGTGAATATCTGTGATGATCTGCTTTGCCACCAAAACAAACTCATTGATAACTCTCTGTTCCGCATCTCCGTTACAGACGCTATGCATATCGTCGCCACCTGTCGGAAGTTCATGGAGCTATAAGGGCTGAAGTGGGAATATTCCACGATATCCCACACGAAATTCCTCATATTTTTCAAATGAAATTGGCAGAGAAAAGAAAGTGTTGCATTACTTATTGAATGTCCCTTGTAGAGCTTCACAAATTTCAAAAAATATGTGGAACAATAAACAGGACACTTAGTTACAAAACCAGAAATAATAAAAACAAATAAATTTTATAAAACCATTAGAAGAACATTACCGTTGAATGGAAGCGAGAGTTGAAGAAATAAAAAGGAAGATAATAGAAAAATACATGTATTAGAGATATTCTTCAGGAGAATACATGGGCACACAAGAAGAGATATGGGGACTGAAAATGTTGGTCCCGGGTTTAATGTACTTGCTAGGAAAGAGGAATTTAGCCGAATGCATTGAGCATCGGAAAAAATATTTGAACTGAGTCGAATATAAAAGACTACCCAAGAAAATGCTTAATCACAGCCCGAAAGGAAGAAGAGCCATAGGTCGACCAACAACATGATGGACATTAACCTTATGCAGACGGAATAGACATATGACTAATACCTCTTTGAAAGACGACGACCGCGACGACAACTATGCCAAGTTCATCAGATACGCTGTTGTGGAAGCAGCTTTTTATATCGCGTTCCTAGCCGAAAAGATCTGTTCCCAAACATTTAACGGAAGATGAACGGTGGAGAGATAAACTCCCAGCGGAAGTTCCGGCGCATTTGCTGACGCGAGCCCAGGAGTAGATCCGATAAGGACTGCAGAGAGGCTGTCCGCCCGGCGATAGCGTAAATTTTCCACGCTCGCAAGAAGGGGTCCTCTCCTTGCGATCGAAGGGTCGATTATCAGCTGCTGGCGGTGCAGCTGAGTAGAGACCTCCTGAAGCTGCCTGCTAGCTGCTGCAGGCGTAGGTGGAACAGGACGTGGCGCGAGAGTCGGAGTACCTTCGAACGACTCACTTCTAATAAATTTCTGTGTCTTACTGGACAACGCACTTTCTGTAGTACAAGGACCAGTCTCTAGAACTGTGGGACGAGTTAATCTCCCTGGTGGATCACTGGTTTTAGATTTCGCTTGTCTGGAGGTTCAGGAAATGTTGACATTGTCATTCAGCTTGACAAGTCACGAAAGCACACTGGCTTCTTTAGAGATTCGTAAATGCTGTCAAACTGGTGTTAGACAATCATATGACCCTCAACAGCAGACGTAGGTCATGATCGTCATGTGTTGTGTTGTGCCTCGCGGTTGTATGGAATGAGCCCATAATGACGGGTCGACGAAGAGATGTTATAGGATGTAATAAAGATGCTATCGTGTTTGGATGTGCGTATTACCACACCGTGCATAAAATTTGCAGATGTGTTGGTGTATCGAGACAGGCTGGGCAAGGTGTCGACAAGGAGTGGTGCACCAGTCGCAGCCATGTAACACGACGTATCATCAGTGATCATAAAAGGATGCTAACCGATAGGAACCGGAGACCAGAATCATGCCTCCCCAGTGAGGATCGATATTAAAGTAAAAAACGGCAAATAAAACTTGGCAGAACTGCACAGAAACTGTAAACTACCAGAGCGGAGGCGAGTAGGTCTCGATTTTCACCTCTTTTCAAATGACACAACTCGTAGAGTTTCCCAGCGGCCAAAGAAAGTGTTCATCCATCACTGTGTGGACAATATAGTTCATTCGTTGTTCTGTGAAGTTTCGCTGATCATTTTAGTTCCATGACTTGGGGCCTCTCTTTCAAGCTACAATGAGCATCAATCAGGTTGTTTCTTTCAACAATCTCGATGTGTTCTTCTACATTGTCGTGGTCAGTATGCTGCGGACAGTCTCGTTTTCCAAGATGACAGCATCCGTCACAAAACCGAAAGTGTTTGTTCTTTGTTTGACGAGCACTCAGGCATCCTATAGAACCTCGACTGCGCAGCTATTTTGGTCCCACATAAAATGTTTGGGACTGTTTGGTACAGTAAGTGTTACGTAAGCTCAACGGAAGAAAAGTTAATCAGTCGCAGCTTGCAATAGACCAGATGATGAGAAAGTGCTCCTAGCTCTTAGGTATGAATTTCAGAGCCCATATTTTCCAGACTTCTTATCGTGTTTTGGTCCATACTACCATCTCTGAAACTCGCTTACCCTAACAGGACCTGTACATGTATTCCACTGTCAGAGATATCAGGGCGATAATCGCTGCGCTTAGCTTTTAAATAGTTTTTCTGGGAAAACCTAGCGTAGTTTTCGCGTCTCGTATTTCAGTGAGTGTTTCTTGATTATCAGAGTAGCTCATCAGAAGATTATCTTGGGAATTTGTCACCGTATAGAGTAGGGTAAACATAGTCATGTGTAGGGGCTGTGGTTGTTGTGAGCGGACGCAAGGAGAATTGGCCACTCTTCGGGGGCAGGTGGAGGCTTTGTCTGTTAGGCTCATCGAGCTCGAGGCGCAGGCGTCGGCTCGTAGGGGCGTTGGGGCAACTGTGGTGAGACCTATGCCTACTTCGGTGGCCTTGGAATCACATGGAACCCCTGATGTCGCTGCGTCTTCCGGCAGTGAGCATCTTACCGGTCAGCCATCACTCCAGGGTGAATGGCGGACAGTGGTGGGCTCGCGCGTGCCTGGCCGAAAGGCGAAGGTGGGATCTGGCCGCGTGGCGGCTGCCTTACCCCTTTCCAACAGGTACGGGGTGCTTCCTAGTGGTGACGACATCGTTTCCGAGCCACCACAGGGTGCCTCGCCTGTTGGGCCAGTGGCCGATTCTCCGGCAAGGTCCCGACAGTCACAGAGGGCGGGCCTATTAGTTATAGGGAGCTCCAACGTTAGGCGGGTTATGGAGCCCCTCAGGAAAATAGCGGGTAGGTCGGGGAAGAATGCCAGTGTGCACTCGGTGTGCTTGCCGGGGGGTCTCGTCCGTAATGTGGAGGAGGCCCTTCCGGCAGCTATTGAACGCACTGGGTGTGACCGGCTGCAGATAGTAGCACATGTCGGAACGAATGACGTCTGCCGCTTGGGTTCTGAGGCCATCCTTGGTTCCTTCCGGCGGCTGGCTGATTTGGTGAAGACAACCAGCATCGCACGCGGAGTGCAAGCTGAGCTTAATATCTGCAGCATAGTGCCCAGAGTCGATCGCGGTCCTCTAGTTTGGAGCCGTGTGGAGGGTCTAAATCAGAGGCTCAGACGACTCTGCGACTATAATGGTTGCAAATTCATCGACCTCCGTTATTGGGTGGAGAACTGTAGGGCCCCCCTAGACAGGTCAGGCGTGCACTACACACCGGAAGCAGCTACTAGGGTAGCAGAGTACGTGTGGCGTGCACACGGGGGTTTTTTAGGTTAGAGGGACCCCCCCTTGGGCGAAACGATAAAATACCTGACGGCTTACCAGAGAGGACATTATCATCGTTGATAAAGAATGTCCGCCCTCAGAGACCAAAAACAGGAAAAGTTAACGTAATATTGGTAAACTGCAGGAGTATCCAGGGCAAGGTTCCTGAATTAGTATCTCTTATTGAAGGAAATAGTGCGCATATAGTATTAGGAACGGAAAGTTGGTTAAAACCGGAAGTGAACAGTAACGAAATCCTAGACACAGAATGGAATATATACCGCAAGGATAGGATAAACGCCAATGGTGGAGGAGTATTTATAGCAGTAAAGAATTCAATAATATCCAGTGAAGTTATTAGCGAATGCGAATGTGAAATAATCTGGGTTAAGTTAAGTATCAAAGGTGGGTCAGATATGATAGTCGGATGCTTCTATAGACCACCTGCATCAGCAACCGTAGTAGTTGAGCGCCTCAGAGAGAACCTGCAGAACGTCGTGAAGAAGTTTCGTGATCATACTATTGTAATAGGGGGAGACTTCAATCTACCAGGTATAGAATGGGATAGTCACACAATCAGAACTGGAGCCAGGGACAGAGACTCTTGTGACATTATCCTGACTGCCTTGTCCGAGAATTACTTCGAGCAGATAGTTAGAGAACCAACTCGTGAAGCTAACGTTTTAGACCTCATAGCAACAAATAGACCGGAACTTTTCGACTCTGTGAATGTAGAAGAGGGTATCAGTGATCATAAGTCAGTGGTTGCATCAATGACTACAAGTGTAATAAGAAATGCCAAGAAAGGAAGGAAAATATATTTGCTTAACAAGAGTGATAGGGCACAAATCGCAGAATATCTGAGTGACCACCATCAAACGTTCATTTCTGAGGAAGAGGATGTGGAACAAAAATGGAAAAAATTCAGAAACATCGTCCAGTACGCCTTAGATAAGTTCGTACCGACTAAGGTCCAAAGCGAGGGGAAAGATCCACCGTGGTATAACAATCATGTACGAAAGGTACTACGGAAACAAAGAAAGCTTCATCATAGGTTTAAGAGTAGTCGAATCATAGCTGATAAGGAAAAGCTGAACGAAGCTAAAAAGAGCGTAAAGAGAGCAATGAGAGAAGCATTCAACGAATTCGAACATAAAACATTGGCAAACAATCTAAACAAGAACCCTAAAAAGTTTTGGTCATATGTAAAATCGGTAAGCGGATCTAAATCCCCTATTCAGTCACTCGTTGACCACGATGGAACCGAAACAGAGGACGACCGAAGAAAGGCAGAAATACTGAATTCAGTGTTCCGAAACTGTTTCACTGCGGAAAATCGTAACACGGTCCCTGACTTCAGCCGTCGCACGGACGCCAAAATGGAAAATATTGAAATAAACGATATCGGAATTGAAAAACAACTGCTATCACTTAGTAGCGGAAAAGCATCCGGACCAGACGAGATACCCTTAAGATTCTACAGTGATTATGCTAAAGAACTTGCCCCCTTTCTATCAGCAATTTATCGTAGATCGCTGGAAGAACGTAAAGTACCTAGCGACTGGAAGAAAGCGCAGGTCGTTCCCATTTTCAAGAAGGGTCATAAATCAGATGCGAATAATTATAGGCCTATTTCGCTTACGTCAATCTGTTGTAGAATAATGGAACATGTTTTGTGTTCTCGTATTATGACGTTCTTAGATAATACAAATCTCCTTCATCATAACCAACATGGATTCCGCAAACAGAGATCATGTGAAACTCAGCTCGCCCTATTTGCCCAAGAAATTCACAGTGCCGTAGACACTGGCGAGCAGATTGATGCCGTATTCCTGGACTTCAGGAAGGCATTTGATACGGTTCCGCACTTACGTTTAGTGAAAAAAATACGAGCTTACGGAATATCGGACCAGGTTTGTGATTGGATTCAGGATTTCCTAGAAGAAAGAACACAACATGTCATTCTTAACGGTTCAAAATCTGCAGATGTAGAGGTAATTTCGGGAGTACCGCAGGGAAGCGTGATAGGACCTTTATTGTTTACAATATACATAAATGACTTAGTTGACAACATCGGTAGCTCCGTGAGGCTATTTGCAGATGACACGGTTGTCTACAAGAAAGTAGCAACATCAGAAGACTCGTACGTACTCCAGGAGGACCTGCAGAGGATTAATGCATGGTGCGACAGCTGGCAGCTTTCCCTAAACGTAGATAAATGTAATATAATGCGCATACATAGGGGCAGAAATCCATTCCAGTACGATTATGCCATAGGTGGTAAATCATTGGAAGCGGTAACGACCGTAAAATACTTAGGAGTTACTATCCGGAGCGATCTGAAGTGGAATGATCACATAAAACAAATAGTGGGAAAAGCAGGCGCCAGGTTGAGATTCATAGGAAGAATTCTAAGAAAATGTGACTCATCGACGAAAGAAGTAGCTTACAAAACGCTTGTTCGTCCGATTCTTGAGTATTGCTCATCAGTATGGGACCCTTACCAGGTTGGATTAATAGAAGAGATAGACATGATCCAGCGAAAAGCAGCGCGATTCGTCATGGGGACATTTAGTCAGCGCGAGAGCGTTACGGAGATGCTGAACAAGCTCCAGTGGCGGACACTTCAAGAAAGGCGTTACGCAATACGGAGAGGTTTATTATCGAAATTACGAGAGAGCACATTCCGGGAAGAGATGGGCAACATATTACTACCGCCCACATATATCTCGCGTAATGATCACAACGAAAAGATCCGAGAAATTAGAGCAAATACGGAGACTTACAAGCAGTCGTTCTTTCCACGCACAATTCGTGAATGGAACAGGGAAGGGGGGATCAGATAGTGGTACAATAAGTACCCTCCGCCACACACCGTAAGGTGGCTCGCGGAGTATAGATGTAGATGTAGATGTTATGACTTTCGGCCCATTAATTTCCGGTGCTCAATACCTTACCTCAAGCTGATACATTTACCCTTCTCCATTGTCCCTGAAAGTTTTTAACATAGGAACGGAATCACCCAGTATTAACGGAGCAGAACGAACAGTAATCATTCTGTCATGATATTATGAGGGAACTCACTGGCGTAGGCGACTTCTGGAAAGGCCAGATTGCTGCGGTCCGGCTTCTGGGACGGATCATCTCGAAAACGGTGAAGCAAAACGCTGTTCGCGTGATACTATGTGAACACCTATGGGAAGTGGTTTAAGGAGGGCGAAACTACGAATACGTGACAAAAAGTTCGACGTCGAGGCCTCATCAAAGAACATGGAGGTCGCATGCGAGTCCATTCTGTGAAACAGGATAATTGTCGATCAATACAAGATCTGGTGACAGAGAACAAAGCTGGTTCAGGCACCTTTTGGGGCACACCTTTCAGTCCATGGGGCTGCGCAGAAGATAATTCCTACGTTTTCAGAAGTCGAGAGAACTGCATTGTCAATCACATTGAAAAGAGGATCGGATCATCTAGACTGGACCATGTATCAATGGAAACGTGTCTCCTGCTCGGCTGAATCACGTTTCTTGTCACACGGTGTCGATTGTCGTGTCCGGATACGCCGTCGTCCAGGCAGGGTGGCGCAGTGGTTAGCACGCTGGACTTGCACTCAGGAGGACGACGGTCAAACCTGCGTCCTGCCATCCAGATCTAGGTTTTCGGTGATTGATCTGAATCGATTCAGCAAATGCTGGAAGCGTTGCTTTGAAAGGGCATGGCCGATTTCCTTCCTCATCCCTCCCTAATCTAATGGGACGAATGACCTCACTGTCTGGTCCAACCAACCAACCAATCAGGCTAACTGCTGCTCGACACATTGAAACACGCACCACGTCACGGAGGAAGGTCGTCGGGGCCGTATTATGCTACGGGGACATTCACCTGGGCTTCCATGGGACCTCTAATGGTAATCGAAGGCATAGTGCCAGTTGTGGACTATGTGACCGTTGATGCGGACCACCTACATCCCTTCAAGCTCGATGTCCTGAAAAAAATTATTCAAATGGCTCTGAGCACTATGGGACATAACATCTGAGGTCATCAGTCCCCTAGAACTTAGAACTACTTAAACCTAACTAACCTAAGGACATCACACACATCTATGCCCGAGGCAGGATTCGAACCTGCGACCGTAGCAGTCGCTCGGTACCAGACTGAAGGGCCTAGAACCGCTCGGCCACCGCGGCCGGCCTCGATGTCCTCCTCGACAGCAACTGCATCGACCAGCAAGATAACTGAATGTATCTGGAGGCAAAAAATTGTGATACAGTGGTTTGAGGAGCTTGACAATGAACGCAAGTTGATGTCATGGCCACAAAATTTGCCTTATATAGTCCCGATAGAATACTGCTGGCGTCATCGTGCGTCAGCTACGTGTCAGCAAACAACCTGTGCGTAATTTAAGTGAATAGTCTGACTTGTGCTTAGACGTCTAGTCAATAATTTACTAAATGCTTGACGAATCGATGCCACACAGAATGGCTGCTGTATTGCGTTTCATAGATGGACAAACACTTTATTAACTAGATGAAGTTCAGATTCATCAGTGTATGAGGACTTGCAAGAGCTATCCCGAGCCATTTCTCTACAAGTGCCTGCAGCTATGATGGCCTATAGTATATTGCGGGAGAGCCATCGGGTAAGAAATACAGTACCACGTTTACACTCTGTGAAATTTAGATATGTATTTATTTTGTTTAATGTAATGTCGTTACATTTCTTCCAGCATGCGTTTTCTTATTTTTTATTCATCTATTGATAGCAGCTAATTAGTGGGACAAGTTTAGCCTTTAAATAATTTACGTGAGCATTTGTCAGGCATATATCACATATTTTACCGTTCATTTTTTCAAATTGGTTTAGTTTTAGAGTTAACCATAAATTATATTCAGCCTCGCTGTCAACATATCAGGTCATTAGAAATATTCGCCAAAAAACGTACATAAAAGATAATAAGTTCCTGATGGTCCCGAAGCGTCATATGGTTGTCACTTTGTACTATACATTATTATTGCGTTACCTGTACCTAAGACATTATATATACATTCTCGCAGTTTCTCAGATATTACAGTTGTGTATCTGCGTTCCTTAAAAGCAAAGTGGTTAGTAAACTGTGCACAATTTGTTTAAGGACAGTTTAACTTCATGTTATTTCGAAATTTCCGCAGGAACGCAATAACTGTTGCCACAGAGAACTACGACTGCTTCATAGTAATGGGCTTGCCGTCTCTAGTGTCGGGCCCCAGGTATAATTCTAGCAATTGCGTTCTCGAAACTTTGTCGTAGCTACAGCCGTAATGACTAATTGCTCGACGAAACGAGCTGTTTAAAAGTTTGAGATTTCCTGTGCATAAACGCAGCCAAAATAATTACTCGGCGGCCGGAGTATCGTATCGAGCGAGAAAGTTTTAGATTTCCTACGCGATACTGCGGGAGAAACAATTACGCTGCGATATTATTGCGCGTGTAAGACGAATAATGTATTAGGGGATTCTGCACTGCTAAGGAAACAGTGTAGACGTATTTATAAAGCTGAATTCTGTGACCTCTCTGGCAGGTCAACTACACTATTTTTTGTTATTATTATTATTGTTATTATTATTATCCTTATTGTTATTGTTATAAACAATGTTTACTTTTATGCAATGTCATTTCCTAGATGTATTTTTGTTTTCGTATAATAGTACTTCTGTTACTTGAAACGTTTCGTTCTTTACTGCTTGTTTTAGGAATGAAGGCTGATGGAAGTGAAGCCGTGATGGTGGGACGTAAGTAGTGCTTGGATAGTTCAGGCTGTACACGACCTGTCCTCGAAAGGCAAACGCCCCAGGTTCTAAACATAGTCCTGAACAACTAACCTGCCAGGAAACTTCTGACCAACGCACATTCCGATGCAGACTGAAATTCCATTCCAGATATAATACCCCATGATAGGGTGTGCGGGGTGCGTATGTGCCAAGGTTCGAAGCGTTTCGGCTTTGCTCGTTCCTTCCTAGAAGCATTCGGTACAGCACTACATTTCATTTAGTATTGTGGTGTGGCATTTTTTGGTCGGCACAACTCTCTTCAGTTCGTCAGAATCGTGGTGTGAGGGCTGTTTACCCATTCCTACTCCTTCGTGGTATGGAGGACGTTCACAAGTCCAGTCGCTGTTTGCAAAAAAAGGGACGGTCTAGCGGTATATCATCACAAGCCATTAAAAATAATGGGAATGACAGAAGAGAGGGGTGAGAATTCTCGACATATATTATGGAATCGCAAAGGATACAGGTACTGCGAATTTGCTTCGAAATGATATCACAATACCACGCAGAAGGAATTAAAAGATCTAGTTCACAATGGAAGAGCAAAAAGTTACAACGATCCGCAGATAACATTCATTGTTGTGTACATCAAGTTGCACTTTATGCTAATTTGCAGGAATGCAACACCTGAAGAAACTGCTGGTATGAACAGTCTCAAGCATTATTCAACTGTTTGTTGCAACAGTTTTAGATGGAACTGAATGAAGAGTCTGGTACCTTATATACTGCTGCAAAGTATATTGCTTACGTTAAGCAGCATGCCTAGCAAGATTATATGATTTAAAACTCGCTACTTGTGAATGTATGAGGGAAAAAGGAGTGCAGGAACGAGAATGAGAATATCCGGAATAAATGCAGAGCTCGTATTTTAAGTGGACTTGACTGCACAGTGGCAGGTGAGAAACGATTTCTTTCTGATTTGATGAAGATGCATTACAAAATAAAATCGCGTTACATAAGGGACACATTGTGACGAACACAGTCGAGTTCCTCAAGCTCATTGTCGTTACAGAAAATGCGATGTTAGAAAAATTCATTGTGGCTTTGAAAGAACTAAAAGTATAGTTTACTAAATGCTTTCAGGACACTGCCAATTTCGTAAATGTTTACAAACCGTTTGCTATTTCACCTGAAAGACCTCCTGTGCTTGTGCAGATGTAGCTGATTGACCTGCAGAGTAAATCTTGTTTTAATGACAAATGCTATTCAGTTAAAACTGTCCAGTACGTCGAGTTTCGAACTCTCAGGAAGTTATAAAACAGTACACGCTCCGCTGTAGAGTAAAAAATTTAATCTGAAAACAATTGTAAATGAGAAAAAAATCATTTTTCCTGTGACATCCCTAATATGAGGACTGTTTTCTTTCCAACCTCCTAGTGCGTCCGTCGATCACATCACATACCACTTTTCAATTCTGAGCGTACAGTGAGCACGTAAAGATGCTTAGGACAAAGGTATCTCGCCCAGTATGAAGTGCCAGTTGAGGGGTCTTGACCAATTTCATACAATCTACAGAACGTAATTGTCATGCTTTTCCTTCTTCAAGACGAAAGTCGGTCGCACACTGAAAGTGTAACGGAGACGCTCCTACTGCATTTTCAACGGAAACTGATGACGTAAAGATGCTTAGGACAAAGGTATCTCGCCCAGTATGAAGTGCCAGTTGAGGGGTTTTCACCAATTTCTTACAATCTACAGAACGTAATTGTCATGCTTTTCCTTCTTCAAGACGAAAGTCGGTCGCACACTGAAAGTGTAACGAAGACGCTCCTACTGCATTTTCAACGGAAACTGATCACCAATTATACAGCCCAAAACTGGCTCCCTCTGATTTTCATCTCTTTGCTTACATGAACCGCTGACTATGAGGACAGCATTTTGGGACAGGCAGCGTGCGGCACACCCATGCAGGAAATTGGTGAAAAGCGCAGGCGGTTGCCTTCTATGAGGAAGGTATTCGAAAGGTTGTACCACGCTACAACAAATGTCTACGTCCGAGTGGTGACGATGTAGAGAAGTAGCTGGAAGGTGTTGGTACATTTTGCAAAGAAACATTTTTGATTTTCACTTTGGCTTCCATTCCGTGAAAAGTCGGAGGTTGGAAAAAAAAGTGCCCGTATAATGCGTGTTAACAACTGCATTACACTTTACCCACGGACCTTTCCTGTGTACAGGTAAAGCGACGTATCTGTTAGCGCACGCCTACGATCTAGAGTTAAAGATACACAGTTAAACGCTTCGCTTGCATAAGACACACGAATTATGCATCCTGAGTGATGGATATCATGGCTATGAGGTGTGTGCTGCACGAGTATTAGCCATGCCCAACGCCACACCAATCGGAAGTCACAATGCATCTTTACGTCAGAAAATTTGCTTCAAGATCTGCAAACGCTTTGTTACTACAACAACATTTCCACGGAATTCACACTCTTCAAACCACTGTGAAGTGTGCGGCGGAGGATTTTTCACTTCGCACCACTTATTAGGGTTCCTTCTCGCTCCATCACGCTTGAAGCTTCCAGACTAGGAAGACAACCTTCCGTCGGCTAGAGAGCGTTAGGGAGCAGCCATCCCATGTACGGAGTCACGAAGGTGCGACAACTGAGCCACGTCGGAAGTGAACAGTCTAGGACGAATAGCCACGGCACCAGTGATCGTCGGAGTGAAGTCGTGGTCCGTATGTTGTGGTTCACCGAGCCTCCCTCTGGTAGAGGCTATTTGTCCGCTTTCGTCTTTACTGGTACTCGCTGGTACAGCTGTGTGACGGGTATTTAGAGAGTGAGTTATCAGTGGTTAAGCGCCTTTTTGTGGCAATCATTGGGTTGTTCAGTTTTGAGTGACGTTGCTTAGGAGTCAGCGAGTTTTATTCGGTGTACAAGTGACATTCTTTTAAAATGTCAGTGGTGTACTTTGGTCATTTTTTTCAAGTCTTGTATAATCGTCCCCTTCTACTGTGAATTCGTGTCTTGTTAAATTATATATTCTAGTGTAATTGTACCCAGTACAAGTGTGAGGTTTGTCTGCAATGACAAGATTTTTTCCTTGTCAGTCATATATTTTAATTAATATTAAGTCTGACTTCCCTTCTGTTCATTACGTATGTCTTTAAGTGACTCAAGCCGATCCGACGATTCTTGGGTTATGAAAAGCATCACCACTTGTCGTGTATGTGTTTCGCAGTGATAGCGCCGAGAGTGTATACAGCTGGTACCACGTAAATGGGAGCTGTCGGCACTTGAAGTTTAATTTGATGGCCACTAGGTGACCATAACCGTTCCACTGTGTAGAGTTTGCTAGTGGTTGTTGCGCTACGGCTATGTGAAGCGTTTAATATAAGTGAAATTGATGTGTTTTATTATGTATATTTTAATGTGTGTGTTGAGCATTTTAAAAGCCATGGAGAACCGTCTTGTAAAAGTTTTTCGTGAGTGGCAAGATCAAAGTTTTATTTAATTTACTGACAATTGTGGCGCAAATGCCTATTAAGTTGAGTCGCGATTGATGTGTGTAAAATCGCTGACACCACTAAGTATAATATGGTGATACTATGTACGAAGTACAACAATAAAGTAATGAGACTGATGTGAAACAAATGTTGCTTACCATTTTAGTCAAGTTTAGTGTTGTCTCTTTCAAAGTAGTTCCCTTCTGATTGCACACAATGTTTCCAGTGCTTCTGCCATTGATGGTAACATTTCGGGAACTCATTTTCTGAAATATCCTCGTCACAGCTTTTTGGACATCTTGTGTTGTTTGAAAATGGTGTCCCTTGACCGCCGTTTTGACTCTTGGAAATAGAAAAAGGCGCACGAAGCAATATCTGGTGAATAAGGTGGCTGTGGTAGTAGTGAAATTTGTTTTGAGGTTAAAAATTGCTGTACTGACAGAGCAGTATGGGATCGCGCACTATCGTGATGCAGAATCCACTTATCAGCAATGTTGGCACGGACACGAAAAACTCTTTTACGAAGTCTTTCCAAAATTTCTTTGTAATAATATTGGTTAGCTGTTTGTCCAGGAGGCATCCACTCTTTATGAACAATTCCCTTGGAATCAAAAAAGCACACAAGCATGCATTTCACTTTTGACTTTTTCTGGTCTGGGTGATCCCTTTGAGCACCTTTGAAAACTTTTGGCGTTTTGTCTCTGGATGGTACTGAAAAAAACAACTTTCATTACCCGTTATAACATGGCCCAACAATTCTGGATTTATTTCCGTTTGCTCTCAGACATCGGCTGCCACATTTTTCCGTGTTTCTCGCTGTTGTGGTGTGAGATTTTTGGGGACCATTTTTGCACAAATCTTTCTCATACCAAGATCTTGGTTATTATTAGACAAACCGTTTCTCGATTGATGTTCAGTTCTTCCGCAGTCATTTTCATGGACAATTTTCTATCAGATCGTACGAGTTCACGCACCCTGGCCAAGCTGACATCCGTCCGTGAGGTTGATGGTCGTCCACTGCGGTCTTCGTCTTCAACATTCGTTCTACCTTCACTAAACATTTTATGCCAACGAAAAACTTGAGCTCTCTCCTCTCCAAAATTCTGAAGCTTACTGTAAGTTATCGTCGCGTTTTCACCCAATTTAAGGCAGAAAGAAATGGCATACCTTGACGCAATATTATGAGGTTTCATTTCCGTGACGAGAGACACCAACACATGTTAACTTATTACAGCACAACTCACGACTGAGGAGTTGCATCGATGTGGCGCCTGGACTAGAAGCAGCTTATAGACCAAGGTCAAAGATATTGTGCCTATGCAAGCCTGCAGGGTTGCTACATCTTGCAAAGAGAATCAGTCTCATTACTTTATTGTCGCACCTCGTATATCAATAAATGATAAACTTAAACTATATCCAGTAAAACATACAGCACTTTCTATTCCCCATCACCTACGTTCTTCACCATTTCACTAATATTTAAGACAATTTATTAACTTTTGCACTACTTTAAAAATTTTTTGAAGCTCTGACTTAATATCAGTGCAAATTTTTTCTGTTAGTACTTCATAACAGATATTAACTGCAACACATGCAAGAAGTCTGAGGCTACTGTGAATATAGTCTGCCTGTCCCAATACACTCCACTGGCGCACATCTGAAGTTTCCTCTGTATCTACCAACGAATTTCCATCCAAGATAACAAGCTACCTTCCTCCTACCAAAATATTTGCAATCCAGTCTCAAATCCCGTTTGATGCTGTAAAATGGGCTTATTATAAGTAATGGCATGAATAGAAACCAAACTTCCAGAAAAATTTGGTGTTATTGTGACGGATGACAAATGGGAATAGCATTATATATGGTTTTTTTTTTTTTGGTTGGTAATGAACCAGATTGACAGAGCAATCATCAGTTTCAAATTTGGCGACACTATCAGATCATGTTTTGTTTACTCTATGGCAAACTTCGGGTGTGGCTCTGATTTTGCTTTCTAACTTGATCTGTAATCACTAATCTAAAATTATTACACATTTCAAAGCAAGCACATGGAAAATAAATTACAAATTCTGTTTCATTAATCAAAAGTTCAGTTTTAAAGTATATTTTAATCTGACTTTTATTTTTCGACTGAAGTGAAGAACCACTGAGCACTGTTCTCAGTCCAGCAGATTATGCTGTGATTAACGTATGTGGAAAGAGCAGGCAGTCATTTAGAGTCCATGCAAGTAAAATTTGTTACTTAGAAGGCAAAGATTGTTATTGTTTCCTTTTTTTTTTTTTGCAAAATCGAGGTTGACTAAATATCCTATTTTAACAGGCCGGGAGTCAATTTTAGTCAAGGAAAGTTCTCCTTTATCTCCTTGTGCACCTAAGATTTGTAGATTGAAAAACATTATTATTTTGAAAGATAATGTCAGTAACTTAATGTATTAAGAAACAAACCAAGATAATCTATTTACCGTTACAATAACGTAATTAAGGATATAACACTGTTTATTTGGAGAAAAGAATTTATCAGTCACAATTAATCCTGTATTATTAGTTTTGTACTGAATAAAATTGTTTTTGAAACAGTTACATTGTGTTTGGTATTCTCCTAGAACCAAAACAGATTTTTCACCTCACTCAAAGGACCAACAAATAGAAACGATGAATTAACACTACTTCTGTTCACCTCTCTCTGCTGGAGGAACAGACATATCAACTTTTTATTTTGTTTATGTTATGAAATCATGAGCTAGGTCCCAACACTAGTTGTACGTGTAAAGCTAACCACAACACCATAATCCCATATAATAAAGATTTTTATTATTTTTAAATTATCAATTTTTTTCTTTTAGAATTGACAGCTCTAAATTTTCACTCCATTTTACGGAATCCGACACGACAATAAACAATGCACTATGATATTACGATGACGTAAAAGTAGCTGAAGTTCAGACGACAGCCTTGTATGAGTAGGTATAAAAAACATGAAGGGGGTGGAATATGTAGAACTTACTTTCCATGTACGAGTAATAATAGCTTTTTTGTAACATGGCTGCTTTCGAAACACCATATTTGAATTTCAGTGTGTTTGTATTAGTACCCATGCACGACGTCATGTGTGGAAATGTGTGACGGCCTTTGCATTGTCAAAATTTATTTGCAGAGTGTATATACGGGCGAAGTACAACGCAATATTATGGAAGGTGTTGATGATTTGTGTGGGAACATTTGAAAAAAGAAATTTGATGTTTCGAAAAAGATCATGCGATAAACAGATTTAATATATTAGCTGTTAAAAGGAAAATAAGGTCTCCACATTAAAGACTTTTTTGATCCATTGTTACAACCAAAAGTTGAATATCAACTCACTTAATGACGACAAAGATAACTGCTTTGATGAAACTCGAAAAAGTTATGTATTTCAAAATTAGTTTAACAAAGTCCATTACACAACAGCATATATGTTGATGTGCACCAAAATACGATAAATGACTGCTTAGGTGAAGCTTCGTTTGTGACTGTACTGTTAAAAATTAGTAGGTACCTCAAAAGTAACTGGAAGATTGCTAGGGAACCGCGACTGGCTTCCCAGATCTGTTGAGCTCGCAAACGCAAGTTAAAAACTGGATCCAAGACGCACATAAGTGAAATCACTGAAGAAGTAACACAAATAGTGGAATACACCCTGCAAATTGTAAGCTGCTCAACAACATTTGCTCAAAACGCAGCAAAGTACGCCAGGCTGTGACCAGGTGCCTCCCTCCGGATAATTTTATGGCCTCATGGCCATGCGTCTCCGCAGCAACTCTCTGTCCTCGCTACGCTTCTCTGCGCTCCCAGAAACAGAGTACTTGGAGGAGTGGATTCATGAATTGCACCACAGTGACGAGGAAGGTTTTCCCTGAGTACACTAAAACGCAGAAGAAGTCAGTTAAAACTTCTCCACCATCGCTTACTGTATGTCAACTTACTAACCAGAGATTAGTGCCACTCATTAGTACAGACACTCCCGTCACAGCGTCGATGCTGCTGATCCGACTGACTGGCTCGAATGTAAAATTCCGAAGTTTTCCCAGACTGGAGACGGCAAAATGGCGGTTTCGCATGTTTATCACCTTACAAGATGTGCACATTCGTCGCGCCAGCTGCGGTCGCAGTCCCCTAATTTCGGAGGCCGATGCCGACGACACTCGGGCAAGGCAACCAGGCCAGCTTTCGGCCGGGAAATCCTGCCAACCCAGAGCCCAACACGGTTTGTGAACCGTCCCGCATTGAAAGTGCGCAGACTACGCAGACTTCTCACCAGATATCTGCTCAGGCTTGGCCTAAGGACGAGAAATTTAAAAATCTTCCACTTTCATGTATTTTCCCCCAGCTAAGTAAGAAAAATTCAGCTGCTAAATTTAATTAGTATTGCAAAGCGATGTTTGACTACTGTTATAGATTAAAGCCGATGTTTGATACGAGCAGGCTTCTCTTTGTCAAGAATGCCTTCTTTAATCGGCTTTTTATGTAATGGTTGCTTCGTGTGTCGTGTGCTATTTTTCATCAAGGGTAGCAGGATTCCTTCACTTCATCTACTTTCTCGCTCCAATTTTGTTGTTACGTTTTACGTTAACCTCATTTCTGCTAGTCCTAAGTACCTTTGTCTCTCTTCGGTCTACTCTCAATCCATATTCTGTGGTCATTAGGCTGCTCACCACGACGGAATAATAACATAATATCGACATTGTACTATAATAAAAAAGAAACGAAACGCCTAATGCACAAAGAAAACATCATCTGATTTCCTAGCTTAGACGGTTCAGATTTACAAGAACTTAAAATAATACTGCGGAGACTAACGTCAAAGGCCAGCATGTATCGAAGTAACAGGGCACGACATTGTGGCTAAAATCGCCAACCGGCGCCTTCTGAGCAACGACTACTGCCCGACGGCCACAGGGACAGATGAGCGCAGCTGATAAATCGCGCACGTTAATCTCGACAACGGAAGTACCGGAGCGCAGAGGGTGCTTCCGGCGTGATTCCGCGGCGCGCCAACAGCCCGGCTCGGGGAGTTTTATGTGGTAATCGGCGTCAGGGCGGCGATGTACGGCGCCACCCGTCAGGCAGCCGCAGGTGCAGCCGACGCCCGACGTCGCGACGCCGCTGCCCTCCCTGACCTGCTCTGTCCGCCTGAGCGCGTTTCGATTTCTGCGGCCGTCCGGTCCGGCAGAGCCGGAGCAGAGTGGAGTGGGTCGCTTGTTCGCCCTGGCTGTCGCAATGGCCAACTCGTAACTCGAGTTCCGCAGGACTTGCCACCGATTGGAGTGTGGCCGGCGCCGGCCGTTTGGCCAGATGACGTTTCACTCGGCCTGATAGGCTACCAAGGCGACCGTGGCGATGAGAAGAGCAACCCCGTCTTCGAGCTAAGCTTCCACCGTCCTCTATTCCCGCCACCCCCCCACCCCCCAACTCACATACCCAGTATCACTGTATCACTGTTCCCTTTGTCTACGGGCATGCGCTCTTTCCTCGTCTCCAGGTCAACCAGCAAGCACCAGGCGTAAACATAAAGCTCATTTTATGAATCCGGATACAATGAAGTTTCATGCTGTGTCCATTATGGTATTAGTCCTTTACATATTTGCCCTTGAATGCGACATACACTGAAGAGCCAAAGAAACTTGTACACCTGCTTAATATCGTGTAGGACCACGGCAAGCACGCAAAAGTAACCCAACACGACGTAGCATGGAATCGGCTAATGTCTGGAGCAGTGTTGGAGGGAGCTGACACCATGAATTCTGCAGAGCTGCTCTTAAATTTGTAAGAGTAGCCGGCCGTGAGCGGTTCTAAGCGCTACAGTCTGGAACCGCGCGACCGCTACGGTCGCAGGTTCGAACCCTGCCTCTGGCATGGATGTGTGTGATGTCCTTAGGTTAGTTAGGTTTAAGTAGTTCTAGGGGACTGATGACCTCAGAAGTTAAGTCCCATAGTGCTCAGAGCCATTTGAACCATTTGTAAGAGTAAGAGGCGGTGGAGATCTCTTCTGAAGAGTAGGATGCAAGGCGTCCCAGATATGCTCAATAATGTTCGTGCCCGGGGAGTTTGGTGGCCAGCGGAAATGTTTAAACTCAGAATAGTGTTCCTGGAGACACTCTGTATTAAATCTGGACGTATGGGGTGTCGCATTTTCCTGCTGGAATTGCCCAAGTGCGTCGGAATGCACAATGGACATGAATGGATGCAGGTGACCAAACAGGATGCTTACGTTCATGTCACCTGTCAGAGTCGTTTCTAGACGTATCAGGGATCCCAAGTGCAGATGCCCCACATCATTACAGAGCCTCCACCAGTTTGAACAGTCGCCTGCTGACATGCAGGGTCCATGGAGTCTTGACGTTGTCTCCATACCCGCACACGTCCATCCGCTCGATACAATTTGAAACGAGGATCGTCCGACCAGACAACGTGTTCCCAGTCATAAACAGTCCATTGTCAGTATTAACGGCCTCAGGGGAGGAGTAGAGCTTTTTTCGACGTTTCTTTGAGTGGTTCGCACGCTGACACTTGTTGATGGTCCTGCACTGAAATCTGCAACAATTTTCGAAAGGTTTATACTTCTGTCACATTGAACGAGTCTCTTCAGTCGTAGTTGGTTCCATTCTAGCAGGATCTTTTTCCAGCCGGAGCGATGTCGGAGATTTGATATTTTATGGGATTCTTGATATTCACGGTACACTCGTGAAATGGTCGTGTGGGAAAATCACTACTTCGACACTACCTCGGAGATGCTGTGTCCGATCGCTAATGCTTCGACTATAACACCATGTTCAAACTGACTTAAATTTAAATAACCGCCGGCCGGCGTGGCCGAGCGGTTCTAGGCGCTACCGTCTCTAACCGCGCGACCGCTACGGTAGCAGGTTCGAGTCCTGCCTCGGGCATGGATGTGTGTGATGTCCTTAGGTTAGTTAGGTTTAAGTAGTTATAAGTTCTAGGGGGCTGATGACCTCAGTAGCTAAGTCCCATAGTGCTCAGAGCCATTTGTACCATTCTTAATAACCTGCCATTGTAGCAATAGTAACCAATCTGGCAACTGCGCCAGACACTTGTTGTCTTATATAGGCTCTGTCGACCACAGCACCGTATCCTACCTGTTAACGTAAATCTCTATTTGAATACGCATGCCTATATCAGTCTCTTTGGCGCTTCAGTGTATTTTTCTCAACGATGACTATTATTCAAAGACGCTACCTCTTCAGCACAGTATAGAAGGATAGACGTACGTAAAAATTCCACATGGTGCAATAAACATTGGTCATGTAACTAAAAGAGGTTCACTATGGCTTTTTTCACCTCTACCAATGATTTGTATATGTGAAGAAGGCTGAGGTGCTACGTGGGGCTGTACTCCACGTTAAACTGACTGGGTATGTCAGTTTAAAGGTCTGAATCAAGCAACGATATACCACCTCCAAGAGGACCACACCCACAAAAACACTATGGTGCTGAAACCAACATTCTCTATGACGAAATTTGACCGCCGGAGCAACCTAAAGTCAAGTACAAACAGCCAGGCACCTACTCCATGTGGAGCAGAAAACGATGATGAAGTAGAAGAAGAAGAACAATCTCCTGCCAAATTAAATCTTGTCCTGGGAAACTGCTCCTGTCACAACAGATATTAATTCTTGAGGAACTTCAAGAAGAATATTGTACAATTTGCTCTCAATTGTGTCTATGTCAATAAATTGCGGAAATTGGATGGAAAAGTTACCCGTATGATACTGTAAGCTACCACAAGGTTTACAGTCTAGCAAATGAATGACGTGTAAGGCGCGATTAGAAAGTTTCCGTTTGACGGTGCTGCTGCTGCAGCATATGTGCAACGTAGCGCGACTCCGTTGAGAGTGTATAAGGTCAGACACGTAAGGAATGGTTTAGGGTGGCATTAGTGTCTTTCCGACGTGCTTGCCGTAAACGCGGAAACGCGAACTATGGCGACTTTAAGAAACTTCCTGGCAGATTAAAGCTGCGTGCCGGATCGAGACTTGAACTCGGGACTTTTGCCTTTCGCGGGCAAGTGCTGTGAGGACGGGTCGTGGTAGGGCACTTGCCCGCGAAAGGCAAAGGTCCCGAGTTCGAGTCTCGATCCGGCACACAGTTTTATTGTGCCAGGAAGTTTCGTATCAGCGCACACTCCGCTGCAAAGTGAAAAATCTCATTATGGTGGCGTTACTACTAAATGCGCCTAATTAGGACCACTGTGCTGTTTTTCTTTTCTTGGTTACCGGATGACAAACACCACTGTAATCCGTCGACAAATGAAGATATGGGGCAGGATGTCTGTCGAAAATCACCGCTGTGTAATGGAGCGCCAAGTTCCGTGCCTGTCGCGATTCGACATAAGACGCCAACAGATCTCGAAGTTACACAGAATTTACACCAACTCAAGTGAGAGACATATGAGCACATGTCCTATAGTCCCGAGCTCTCCTCACACGATTAACACCCCTTTGGTTCCTGAAGAAAGTCGATTCCAAGTCGGACGAGGATGTGCGGCAGCCAGTTATGGACTTCTTCACGAAGCAGGACACAGTGATTTACTAAATGGATTTCTTCCACATGATGCAGCGGTGCGATGATTTCCTAAGAGCTCACGGCAATTTTGCCTGCTTGGCATACCGATTCTGGAATGTACGGCCTTCGAAGGGAAACTTTTTGACCGATCATCGTTTATGATGTTAACTTACGGCGAAAGTGTATTTTAAGGAAAGTAAGAGTATATGCACGGTGTGCTTCCCTCATATGTCATGAAGTAATGTCACAGTTGGTAGTTTCAACCTTCAATCGTACTTTGTCCATGTGCAGTCTTTGATTATTTCTGCTTCGCAGCAGAAAAAAATGGTTCAAATGGCTCTGAGCACTATGGGACTTAACATCTGAGGTCATCAGTCCCCTTGAACTTAGAACTACTTAAACATAACTAACCTAAGGACACCACACACATCCATGCGCGAGGCAGGATTCGAACCTGCGACCGTAGTCGTCGCGCTGTTCCAGACTGAAGCGCCTAGAACCGCTCGGCCACAACGGCCGGCTTCACAGCAGAACGAGACGGAAAGAAAAACAGATTAACTAACTATATGATGTTACAAAATAATCAAATATTACAATATTAAAGTCTCTGTATTGTTTAAAAGAGCGATGCAATGTTCCCTTCGACATACATGCATGTCTGAAGGAACATTGCATCGTTCTTTTTATCAGGACAGTACTGCAATGTCGTATTTATCCACCGATACCCGGCAATGACTTTCTAAAATGTCCTCCCCAGCGCTGGAGTTACGTGATGTGTGTACGATTATATGTTGTTATACAGGGACGGTGACACATGGAAGTTTTGGTCTAGCCATGAGGCCTACACGGATAGTGAAAGCGTTCAAGTCGAGCGTTCGCGTAAAGCAGGATCGAGTCCCGGTGCGGCACAAATTTTCCCTGTCGTCATGCCCTTATACAGCTGATGATGTGCGTATTCTCATCTGTGAATACATTTAATGTAATATCAAATATTAATTATGAGGTTTGATGTGGATACTATATATACTTCACATATGAATAAGTTTAGCACTATTTACATACCGAAAACTACCACAGACAAGCAACGCTAACCAATTTATCCATTCCGTCCGTAATTCTTCCAATGCTGAATGGTGCCTAAGTGACAAACACTACCGAAACTCTTGGTCATTAACGCTGTTTTCATTTCTCTCAATTTTTGTGAGATATATTTTTATTCCCAAAGCATTCGCGATTCCTCAATGAGTCACTGAACTTACCAAAAACGATAAATAGATATTCTTGAAATGTAATAACCGAATTCTGTTCTAGTATTTTGCAGTGTGACTAAGGATGAACGGAAACATCTCATACA
Source organism: Schistocerca americana (assembly GCF_021461395.2). Classification (NCBI taxonomy): domain Eukaryota; kingdom Metazoa; phylum Arthropoda; class Insecta; order Orthoptera; family Acrididae; genus Schistocerca; species Schistocerca americana. The sequence goes on along the minus strand of NC_060121.1, from coordinate 443,539,413 downwards.
GAATGTGGTCCTTCAATAAAGTTTTAGAAAACTGATGATTTAGTGTTTGCTTTGAAACACGAGAATGATACTCATTAGATAAAGAGACAGTGCTTTGTTTAAAACACTTACCTCTTTTTGATGTACTTCTTCAAGTACGTCTCTCTTGTTTGGACCCTCTATATACTCCTTCCACCTCTCACCATTCCCTTCTTTTGTTAGAACTGGTTTTCCGTCACAGCTCTTGATACTCGTACAACTGCTTCTCTTTTCTCCAAAGACTTCTTTAATTACCCGTAGGCGGTATCTACCTTCCCTCTAGTGATATATGCTTCTAAATCCTTAAATTTTTGCTCTAGCCATTGCTGCTAAGCCATTTTGCACTTCCTGTCACTCTCATTATTTAGGCGTATGTATTTCCTTTCGCCTGCTTCATCTACTGCAGCTTTATATTTTCTCCTCTCATCAGTTAAGTTTATCACCTCCTGTGTTATTCAAGAATTTCTACTAGGCATTGTCTTTTTACCTATTTGATCCTCTACTGTGTTCACTATTTAATCTCTCAGAACCACCCATTCCTTTCAGCCTAAATTCCTGTCCTGTGTCCTTGTCAGTCGTTGCTCAATGCTCCCTCTGATACTCTAAGCAAGTTCTGGTTCTTTCTAATTTTCCAGGTTCCATCTCCTTAATTTCCTTCGTTTTTCAATTTATTTAGTTTCAATCAACAGAGCATGCCCCTTTACTCCCAATGTCACTTATTGTGTGGGAAATGTCAAAATATTTCACCTATATAGCGGGAAATATTGCAATGGTTTTACCCAGGGAATTTGGTGCTTAAAAATAGTAAAGTTTCCATAGAAATTAAAAAGAGTATATCGTCATGACTTAGCTTGTGAGTACGAAGGTCACGCATGCACGACCAAAACGTTTGGACACCTGGTAACTGTAAGTGTTTATTGTGTTTAAGAGAGGTTCGCTTCCTTGACCTAATATTACAAACTATTTCTCATATCAAATATTCAAAGTAATATTACGTAGGAGTAAAAGGAAAGGTTGAAACTGATCATATGCATTTCAAAGTGATACAATTTTGAATATCTGTCAGGCAATATACGAATATAAAATTGATATACTCTTGAAGAACGGCGACTCAGCTGTGTGAGTAACGGTAAATATATCGTGAAAATAATGGTTCTCCTATGGTACAGTGAACAATGCAGCAGTTAATATTTAGAAGCCAAAGAGCTTTCAAGTGTATCTGCAAAATCCCAGACAGAGTTTCTTATTCAATTCTTCTGTTCTGTCTGAAGACATACACGTCAATATTCTATCGACAAAGTGGAACGGCATTTATACCACATTCGCGAGCAGGCACTACACTTAATGTTTCATTACAGCGTGAGCCTAATTTTCCTTCGTTCGTGACAGAGGTTAATAAATTACAGGGCGTTCTCATGCACTAATGACTTCATTCTGTTATTACCCGCAGTCACGACAGCAACAGCTGTATCATCATTATGGGCAAAGCGCTGCATTTCCGGAGAAATGAACATCACCTTACGCAGCTCGATGCGGAGGACTGCTACAGAAGAAGAAAGCGACCCTGAGAGGGACGCGAATCGCTTTTAATGCCACTCAGGTGGCGCGAATAGGTACATTTGACGTTGTCGAGCGATAACGGGTGCTCTGAAAAAGGTAATTTCACTTCAGTTTTACGGGATATGTGCTTACAGATGATCTGTATAAGGCGGCATAAAAAGACACCCGTACAGTCATAAAGCTTGGAAACTGGCACAAACATTCCTGCTTTCGTAGCTATCCATGTTAATGCTCGTCGATGATGGGTTCAGTCCTACGCCAAGTGCTTATTTCATCGCTTCATTTGTTAGTGCCTCATAACGGTGGCGATCTTTTCATTTTTGAATACTTTGTTAACTGCCCCCATTGTTACGCGGGAATAGGGTTTAAGGAAGTGAAAGTATATTTAAATCATTATTATTGTATCTTTTTAGAGATACAGATCGTCTAACGCCTAAATAAAAGGCTGTTTTTTTTTGTGCAATACGCTTTTGGCTTCCTTTTGTTTCCTAAGCGCCGGCCGGAGTGGCCAAGCGGTTCTAGGTGCTTCAGTCTGGAACCGCGAGACCGCTACGGTCGCATGTTCGAATCCTGCCTCGGGCATGGATGTGTTTGAAGTCCTTAGATTAGTTAGGTTTAAGTAGTTCTAAGTTCTACGGGACTGATGACCTCAGAAGTTAAGTCCCATAGTGCTCAGAGCCATTTCAACCATTTTTTTGGTACATGACAGTGCTTTTTTGAGTATTCAGCAGAGGTAGGACGGCTGTTTTCATACTTTCACTTTATTGGTATTCTTTCTATTATGTCTGAAGTTTCTGTCTATTCATCAGTATTTACAACAATACACAATCTTGACGTTCAAACTGGTATTTATCGCACCCGGAAAGAACAGTGACAAGGCTCAAAATTGCAATGCTTGGGAAAACTCCACTTACAGAATTAATTATGTAAAGCTTATATTGAAATAGTATCAGCTCCTTTAAATTGCATGTTACTACTACTGGCAGTAACATCCATTAAATTTTCATGCACATTGTGTGGGGCAGCGGGTGGAGATATTTTGTTACAAAATGTTCCTATTATTTATTTAATGCTGTTGTTTGCCGTTCTCAACACTGGCTCTCTAACTACAATATTGGCAACCAGAAAGTGATTAGCAAAACGTGAAGCCTGTAATTAGAATTCCTAGTGCCCACTTCATCTGAGAAATACATTTATAGCTACAGCTTATAGCTCTGAGGAATTAGGAGATTGTCTGGGATTCATAATCAAAAAGCATTCTCTCTAAAATGTTCACTATATTCTGAAAGTCACAGATCAAAAAGAATCCACACAATCCAACTACCAGAGCAGTTCAGAGTCTAATGCGCTGATGCAACTATAACTGTTCAAATTAAATGTTTAAGTGAATGCTCGCCATAATTTGATGATAATGTTCATCAAACGCCACGCTAAATGATGGTAGAATGTCTGTCCCGCGGCGGCACGTGAAAATACGACATAAGCAAACTGAAGATTGATCATTAAAGTCATCCCAGAATTAACACTTCACTCGAAAACGATTTCATGGTTACGCGTATCCCGAGTAACTTATTACAGCATCCGAGGCTGTTTATAGCTATGATACCGACGCGACGCGACTCCCGACACAGGCGGTGCGCTAATCAGCGTCTGGAGAGAAGTGAGGCCTTTCTCTCTCGCGCAGCGTTGTTACATATAAAGCCGCGGTGCGGACGGCTAAGGGAACGCCTGATCAAATCCGCTCTTCCGACTAGCCGCTGGGCTAGTAATGCGCCACTTTAAGTTATCGAATAAATCATTGCTTCCTTTGCTGATGGCCGATGAAGCTCTCAATTTAAATGTGCAATCAGCACACAGGTAAGTAACCATAATAAAAGTCTGACGTGGCTAAGTCAAATACTTTGGGCGAGAGAATTAATTTAATTACACTACATGCAGTAGACGAGCTCTGAACTTGCCTTTTGGAGATATGCTATCGCTATAGTTTTATAGTTATTCAATTGAAACTTCTCACATCTTTATGATTATAGCGGATCTCCCTTCTATTTAAATTTAAACATCCTAGCCGTATTTATTCGCCTACTTAATCTGTCTTGCTTCCTTAATTTTTGAGACAAAAACCAGAAAATCATGAATTTCAACTAAAATTTTAATTTGTGAGATCCAGAATACTGTTTCTACTAAATTATTATGCAAAAGGAATCTAAATATAAATTTTTAAGTTTCTAGCTCTTTTCTGTTGTGCCAATGATTTTTACAGAAAAACGTCCAAATTTCGAAAATGGTTAAAGTTATTGAACTTATATATTCAACAAATATTGATTTAGTATTACTCCTGACATGCTAGAAACGTTTGAGGTTATTTACTTGATTTTTAAAGTATTGCGCAACATTTATGACGTCAGAGCTAGTTACAGCGGACTAGGCTGGCACACAATGGAAAGACTGATGTGAATTTTATAAGGCGTGAGTATGCTGCTTCCCTACAGTTGGGACACTTCACATGTATTTTTCTGTGACTAAAATTTGCTGGTTTTCGAATGTGTCACTTCAGGATTTTGAAACTGACTCCTTGGTATCTGTCTGGTTTTTCTATTAATGCGTGCAAATCCTACTGTTTCTTCATTACATTTGCCACCCAGCATATTAATTTGTGTGTGTCTGTTGATTTGCAGACGGACAGCTAAGATAATAATATTAGTACGGAATCAACTAATGAAGGACAGAAAACATAGAAATGAAGGTATTTAAATATTTATTTGAGGGCTTTAGTGTGTTACTTGTTTGTTAGTAGTTCGGTTAAAGCTTAGGTTTCCTTCATTACTACATTAAAAAATATGACCATGTTAGTGTGTTGAAAGACTCGATGTCAGCGTGGGCTGACAGAAGAAGTACTTGATAAATACCACGTCTTACCGAACTCAATGGTCGTAATCGGGATTATACACAGATGTCTTATAATTAAATTGAATATTAATCTGCTGTCACTTTTGGCTTGTAGCTGTTCACTGCGTACGCTGATACCCTCAACAGCCCGCATCTCGTGGTCGTGCGGTAGCGTTCTCGCTTCCCACGCCCGGGTTCCCGGGTTCGATTCCCAGCGGGGTCGGGGATTTTCTCTGCCTCGTGATGGCTGGGTGTTGTGTGCTGTCCTTAGGTTAGTTAGGTTTAAGTAGTTCTAAGTTCTAGGGGACTGATGACCATAGATGTTAAGTCCCATAGTGCTCAGAGCCATTTGAACCATTTTGATACCCTCAACAAGAATTTATCTGCTTGAAATTTAGGTCGGATTGTAAAATGGCTGGTATTTGAGTTACGTGTAGTAGTCTACCATCCAAGTTCTGAATTTGTTAAATAACATTTTTCACTGCAATGACATTACGTGCGTGATGTGGTATATAATCAGAAGCCGAGTCAGGAGCCACACGTCCTAGGAATTTCATTACAAATTTGACCTGAACCGCTCAATGCTTATGTCACAGGTATGTATTATATGTATCACTACAAACTTAATTTATCCTCTTAGCAGCTAATTCTCGTTATTACTTTATTCCTTTTTGAATTTACACTATGTCGCTTTTTCAATTTCTACTTCATAGTCGATTTTGCGTCAGGTTACTACATGACAAGAACGTTTTAATATTCACAAGAACAGATTTTTTTTTTTTTTGCAAAGAACTTATTTTTCGATCATGATGGTGTATGATTATAACTGGTCATACTGTACAAAAAAATATACTATTGATACGGAAAAATAAACAATCTATGAATTTTTAAATATCAACACCTTTCTCTCGCGACGTATTTTTCGGCTACAGTTAACGTAATTTGGTTTGAAGTTTCCCTAAATTACCCAGACTAAACTTAGTAAATTAATTAAATAAGCATATATGGGTCATATTAAGGAACGGGAGCCGGCCGAAGTGGCCGCGCGGATCTGGCGCTGCTGTCTGGAACCGCGAGACCGCTACGGTCGCAGGTTCGAATCCTGCCTCGGGCATGGATGTGTGTGATGTCCTTAGGTTAGTTAGGTTTAACTAGTTCTAAGCTCTAGGGGACTAATGACCTCAGAAGTTGAGTCCCATAGTGCTCAGAGCCATTTGAACCAAGGAACGGGATATTGAAAGAGTGGCCAACTTTAAATATTTGGGAAGTGTATTAATGGGGAATGCTCGTTTGGAGACAGAAATTAGCAAAAGAATACAACAGAGTAATACATTTTACCAGTGTGTGAGGGGCTTGGTGTGGGGAAGGGAAGCGCCAATAAGGTGCAAGCTTGTGCTATGTAAGACTTACTTCACACTCATACTAATTTACAGCTCACAGACTTGGACTATGACTACAAGAGAGGAGATTAGGATACAATCCAGTGAAATGAAGTTTCTGAGTTGTGTGATAGGGAAACCGAGGAGAGACAGATTGAAAAATGAAGACTTTAGGAAGGAAATTGCAGTGGAGATGTTGACTAAAAAAATTGAAAAGAATGGATTAAAATGGTTTGGGCATGTGAAGTGGATGGGAGAGGGAAGAATACCAAGAAAAATGATGGAGTTCAAGACTGAGGGCAAGAGGCCAAGAGGAAGACCGAGCACAAGATCGATTGATACAATAAAGATGAGTTTAAGGAGGAGAAACCTCCTACGTAACCAAATTATGGAAGAAGAATGGTGGAAAGACCGAGTACTGTTGATACCCCAACCCGACCAGATGTTGGATAGAGGGGAAACGAAGATGATGATGATATGGGTCATAAATACTTAAGGACCATAGCATAAACAGACCATCGACATCAAGAAGCGACAGGAGGCATTGGGTTAGTTATATCGACAATGAGGTCATTAAAACGGATCGGCTGTGTCTTTCTCAAGGGAACTATCCCGGCATTCACCTTAATCTCTTCGCCTCCGGCGTGTCGTATACGATACATGGAACGGGTGACTTTGCATCTGCATACAGAACCCATGCAATGCTAAAGATACACACATAAATATTTTTCTCGTCTTTGGTAAGGTGTCGTTATCCACTGCAAAAAATTTCAGCGCTCTCTGTCCTCAATTACATGTATTGTATTGTAATGTATGTAATGCACGGCTAACCTGGCGGGCCAATTACATGTAACAGAAATGTTAGAGGTATAAACACACTTTCTGCTAGTGGAACTGAAGAGGTTAAGGTTTACATCAGAACTGAACAATGAGCATCCCGAATGTGCGTGGGTGTCTTTCAGATGTGCCTAGTTTTCAGAAAAATTAAAACACTCGTTGGTCAACTTCATTATACACGGTCCAGTAACATAAATGTGACAACCGCTTATGTTCGACGTCAACTTTCAATAACCACTCACAGATGGCATGTGAAAGCACCAACGGTGAGGGTATATACAGCGTGTCTTCCCTGGGGATGCGGAAGAAAGTGCAGTCGTTGTCATTTACTTTCTGGCCAATGATGGAAGCACTTCCGAAACGGCTAAGTCTGTGAACTGTTCGCTTGCCGTCATGTTTAAATTTCACACTTCAAAATAAGTTTTGCATCACCTTGGTTCCCAGAGTTCCGGAAACTGAACACAAAATTGGAACAGAGATCAACGTAAACATCATTTCCGCCCTTTTTATTACTCGTGAAAACCACATATTGCATCTTGAACCACCATACACCGAGACCTTCAGAGGTGGTGGTCCAGATTGCTGTAGACGCCGGTGCCTCTAATACCCTGTAGCACATCCTTTTGAACTGATGCATGCCTGTATTCATCGTGGCATACTATCCACAAGTTCATCAAGCCACTGTTGGTCCAGATTGTCCCACTCCTCAATGGCGACTCGGTAAAGATTCCTCAGTGTGGTTGGTGGGTCATGTCGTCCATAAACAGCCATTTTCAGTCCATCCCAGGCATGTTCGACATGTTTCATGTTTGGAGAACGTGCTGGTCACTCTAGTCGAGCGATGTCGTTATCCTGAAGGAAGTCATTCACAAGATGTGCACGATGGGGGCGCCAATTGTTGTCCATGAAGACGAATGCCTCGCCAATATGCTGCCAATATGGTTGCACTATCGTTAGGAGGATGGCATTCATGTGCCGTACAGCAGTTACGGCGCTTTCCATGACCACCAGCGGCGTACGTCGGCCCCACATAATGCCACCCCAAAACATCAGGGAACCTCCATCTTGCTGCAATCGCTGGATATTGTGTTTAAGGCTTTAGCCTGACAGATGCCTCCAGACACGTCTCCGACGATTGTCTTCTTGAAGGCATACGCGACACTCATCGGGGAAGAGAACGTGTTGCCAACTCTGAGTGGTCCATTCGTCATGTTGTTGGCCCCATCTGTATCACGCGTCCGAGGACGTCAGGAGCGAAGTTGCCCATCATGCAGCCTATTGCGCACAGTTAAGAGTCGTAACAGGACGTCCTGTGGCTGAACGAAAAGCATTATTCAACATGGCGGCGTTGCTGTCAGGGTCCCTCCGATCTATAATCCGTAGGTAGCGGTCATCCACTGCAGTAGTAGCCCTTGGGCTGACTGAGCGAGGCATGTAATCGACAGTTCCTGTCCCTCCGTATCTTCTCCGTGTCCGAAAAACATCGCTTTGGTTCACTCCAAAACGCCTGGACACTTCCCTTGTTGAGAGCCCTTCCTGGCACAAAGTATCAATGCGGACACCATCGGACCGCGGTACTGACAGTCTAGGGATGGCTGAACTACAGACAGCGTGAGCCGTGTACCTCCTTCGTGGTGGAATGATTGGAAATGATCGGCTGCCCGACCCCTCCGTCTAATGGGCGCTGCTCATGCAGGGCTGATTACATCTTTGGTCGGGTTTAGTGACATCTCTGAGCAGTCACAGGGGCTGTATCTGTGATAAAACATTCACAGTGAACGTCTACCTTCAGGAGTTCTGGGAACCGGGGAGAACAATGCACAGTAACAACAACCAACAGCAGTGATCGAATTCTGACTGGCTACTGAGTGTGTGTATTTCGGTGCGCTGTCCAAGTTGCGACAGTGTCCTGCGGCAGCGACGGGACTCCTCGCGGTCAGAGGGCGACTGCTCGCGCTTGCGCAATTTGAGTTTTGATATGTGTATATCGTGCGCGGCAAAATGGCACTATTCAAAACCGGTGCCGAGGCAACTGTCATAGACCACGGCCCATAGATGACAGGGCTGAACGACGTTTTCGTACATGTGTACAGGAGAACAGACGAGCAAGTTTTGAGCAACTGGCCTTCCAGATGAACTAAGGGCTATCAACAGTGCCTTCTCAATGACCGTTCAGCGAACGTTGCCGAGTATGGTGTTCTGCAGAAGGCAGTTTGGTTGATGCACCCATGCTGACTAATATTCATCGGTGACAAAGCCTGGAATTAGCATGCAAATACTGCAACTGAACGACCATTGAGTGGCCTTTTCAGGAGACAAAGTGGTTAGACGCAATATGCATCTATCCTTGGGGACCATGTGCACCGCTACTTGCTGTTTGTGTTTCCCTAATAAGATGGCATCTACCAACATTTCAATGGAACGTGTCATACATCTCGCAGTGTACGTCCGTGCAATAGGATGAGTTTACTCTGATCTCCTGGCGAACAAACTCCCCGGTTTTAAGCCCAGTCTAGAAACAGTGAGAACACCTTGACTAGGCTGTTCCCGTCGTGGATACTCAACTGAGAAAACTAGCGCAGCAGGCCAAGGCGCTGGAGTCAGCGTAGCTCCTCCCAGTCAATACCTCCAAGAACCTGAATGACGCTCTTCCTGCACGTCTTGCAGTGGTCCGCAAACCAAAAGTAGGTTATTCATACTTTTGACAGATGGTCACATTAATGAGGCGGGAGAGAGTAGAAAGTGCAACAAAAGATAATAAATATAACTAGAGGCTCATTTCCTCGAACAGAGTTTTCGAAAAATGTTTTGAAACCAATTTGTAAAAGGGGAGTAACATCGCATTGTATATAATTTCATCTGTTCACACAGGAGTCAGCGGCAGAAAGCGTAATTTATTCGCTTGTGTTTGGGTGGTACTAAAACGTTTAAATAAGTTACGAACACTAGGTTACATCTTTAATCTGACGAGAAACATCATTGTGTGGACCAAGGAACAATATATACGCTGCAGCATCATGGAATTGGCAGTGACAATCACTTGTCACTGTCATGGAAACAGAAACTACACAGCTGAACTTTATTGTTTTTGTTTTATTCACTCATATTTCACTTTTTTGTCACTAGTTATGAGGTTGCAAGGCTATTGTATAAAAATAATACAGAAAGAGAGAGTCTCGTCATAAAAATCCAAATGACAATAAAACGACATTGTACTGCCATTAATTTACGTAACACACAACAGATAATTAGTTATAGAAGTATTAAATTTAGTTTGGATTAGAAGTAACTAATCAATCTGGAACTTCTTTTTCCACAACAAATCAGTTACGTATACATAAAACATTTGGGAAAAAGTATAGAAGACCATGAATTTTCCCTTTGTTCCTAGAGAATAGAAAACAAATCATTCGAATGTATGTGAATTTCTATGGGTCCAAACTGCTGAGGTCATCGGTCTCTAGACTTACACACTACTTAAACTAACTTATGCTAAGAACAACTCACATATCCATTCCCTAGGGAGGACAAACCTCCGACGGGAGAGGGCGCGCAGTCCGTGACATCGTTCCTCAAACCGCGCGGCCACTCCGCGCGGCAAATAGAAAACAGGAAGTAGACATCCATTGTCATCACAGAAGGAGAAGAAATTTCAGTCTGATTTGCATGCTGTCAGGGTTTGCCAAGGGATCCAGAATCAAATGATATTCTTGAAATCGATCAAGGATATGCTACGAAACGTGACGGAATATCGAAATATTTCTCTGTTTGTGGGCGACAAAAGAGTAACTGCAACAGATTTCCAAGGAAAAATGAACGATTAGACTAACACGGTAGTAGTTAACAACAACTCGTGGCTCACAGAGAACACATTCTTCCTTAATAGCAATAAAACACACATAGTTTCGACACAGAACTCTGGCAAAAGCATGCATTTCTGAAGGAATACGGCATCGTACTTCTTAATAACAGAAATAGTGATGTTTCGTATTTATTCGCCAATACTAGACCCTCGCTACAGTCGCAGGTTCGAATCCTGCCTCGGGCATGGATGTGTGTGATGTCCTTAGATTAGTTAGGTTTAAGTAGTTCTAAGTTCTAGGGGACTGATGACCTCAGAAGTTAAGTCCCATAGTGCTCAGAGCCACTTTTACTAGGCCCTCGACTCTCAATAAACAAGTCCTTCCTGGACAGGAATATACGCAACGTACAAGTACAGGTTTTGAGACATGGATTACGACATACGGAAGTTTTGGTCTGGCCGTGAATCGTGCACGGATAGCAGAACGGTTAAGGCGACCGCTCGCGTAAAGCGGTAAATTTGATTTCAAGTCCCGGTCGGGCACCAATTTTCACTGTCGTGATTCCAACATATAGCCAATGGTGGTTCATATTCGCAATTGTGAGTACATTTCCTGTACCTGGAAAGGGTTTGAACCGTGGCGGGACCGGCGCCAGTAGTATCTCTGACATGAGTACGATCGATTTCGTAGTACAGAGGTTTGTCTTGGGGCTCGGGCCGGCTCGGGATATAAGCTAGTGCCGACCTCGAGTAACTACAACAACGCTTTGAGAACAGAAGGCGGTGGTGCGCGAGTCGGCGATTGGCTGGCGGGCAGAAGCGAAAACGGCATGCCTGAATCCGGGCGGCGGTTATCGTTATACTGGAGGCGGCGGGAGTTGGCCTGCGCTGTGCATTCTCGGCAACCTCCTGAGCTGTGGATGTGCCCGCTTCCTTAGAGGGACACGCTGTTAAGGTCTTGCGAAGTGATGGTCTGACATCTTCACAAAATCGCCCCAGCATCAAGATACCCAGTTAAGTATTCTAATTACTAAGAGCGCTTAGGTAACTGTGATTGTGATCGCTCTTGGTACAGTATAACGTTTCCGGACGCGTGATGTTATGTGTGTCTGATTTCATTTGATGCCTCTTACTAAGCGTGTGCTCTGCTTCCGCAAAATATTGATGTATTTGCAGAATGTTAGTTCACTAGCTATTATTAACAAGTGTTTAATTGGCTTACGATATCGGTTAATTCATGCCAAGATGTGCTCTGAGGGAAATCTTAGATTTTATTTATAAAGGTTATCGTATTGAACTTTGCAGGCCCACTTAAGGTGGCCAATATGTGTGTCATTAAGTTCTAGTGAGTGTCGGTTCTCGTGAGTCAATTCATTTCCCCCTCTTAGCGTTTGTTTATCTGGTACTGTTTCACTTAAAGAAAGGACTTGCGAGTGAAATTAGCTGTTGTTAAATCTTGATTTTATAGTGTTAATTAACTGGTCAAGTCCGCAGCTCATGGTCGTGCGGTAGCGTTCTCGCTTCCCGCGCCCGGGTTTCCGGGTTCGATTCCCGGCGGGATCAGGGATTTTCTCTGCCTCGTGATGACTGGGTGTTGTGTTCTGTCCTTAGGTTAGTTAGGTTTAAGTATTTGTAAGTTCTAGGGGACTGATGACCTCAGATGTTAAGTTCCATAGCGCTCAGAGCCATTTGAACCATTTGAACTTCCCTCAGTTGGTTCCCCCCTTCGTGGTTAATCTTCGGCCTTACAAGCTTGGGCCTTACCTCTGTTGTTACACATTTATTTTAGCACAAAGTTGTAACTTTCTATGCCCTAAAAGCTCATCTTACAAGCCAATTGGCATTTGAATAATTTCGTGGTTCGTTGTGCAAGGTTCTCTAGTCTAGTAATTTGCAAGATTGCCCAAGTTTCTTTTAAATAAATGTGTTCTAAGTATTCGTGTTAAAATTGAGGCTGTGTGTCCACTGTTATTTTACATGTAATGTTAAAGTATTTGAATTGAAAGGGTGTTAAATAACGTGTCTTAACTAGAGTTGTTTTGTTAAAGTTATGGTCAAATTCAGCCTTCGTGGCTTCTGTCAATTTTTATATGAGATCGTTGCTAATGGTTTATTACTTTATTAATGATTTCATGCAATGAGAGAGTTTCTTAAATATGTTGCCTGAGTGGCGTCTCTCAGGCAGCGGCCTTGCCGCAGTGGTTACATCGGTTCCCGTCAGATCACCGATGTTAAGTGCTGTCGGGCGTAGTCGGCACTTGGATGGCTGACCATCCCGGCCGCCATGCGCTGTTGCCATTTTTCGGGGTGCACTCTGCCTCGTGATGCCAATTGAGGAGCTACTCGGCTTCGGTCAAGAATACCTCATAAAGACCGGTAGAGCAGTGTGCTGACCCCACGCCCATCCTATCTGCACCCTCCTCTGAGGATGACACGGCGGTCAGATGGTCCCGGTAGGTCACTCGTGGCCTGAAGATGGAGTGCTTTTGAGTGGCGTTTCTCAGTGTTTATGGGCGATTGTTGGCTAATGATTTATTAACTGGCTTATGATATTATGTAATGAGTGTTTCGCAAATAATCTTGCCTGAGTGGCGTCTGTCGATTTTTATGTGAGATTGTTTTTCGTAGTTAATAAACATATTGCAATTGAAATGTTCGCTTTATTAGGTCAGCCCTTCACTCTCTTTAGATTTAAAGTTTCAAAAAAGCAGGTGTTAAGTAAAAACGTCTCAGGTTTCTCGACGTTTCACACTCATTTCTAGTGGAAGCATGTTTATTTTCGTTATACCATTTAAAATATTTACCAAAAATGACGAAAAATGTTTTTCGCCTACAAAAGAAAGTTCATTATGATCTGTGGTGTCAGTTTGTGTGAAACATTGTTAAGCTTTACAGAACTCTTAACATTGCCAACCCTATACATACACTTTCTTGTAGAGTTTCTGGTTAATAATTTAGAGACATTGATACGAATTTTTAAGAATTCACACTGTGAATACTCCACAGAAAAACAGTCTTCTTTTTACAACTCTTCCACATGAATGACACTCTCATGAGCGTTGGTACCATTCAGGGAGTTCCATTTGCTGTGTCTGTGTTTCTGAAAAGCTTCAATAAAGAAATGTACACGGTGTTCATTTGAGATGAAGACATTGAAATTTCTCGAAAACCACACATCGAATCATATATGTATATATAGTTCCTATTATTTTGTCTCGAATGGGAACATCCAATAGTACCTCACTCAAGCCCCCACCCCACCACGTTCGTGGGTGGCGGGCGCAACTTTGAAATTTTCAGTGGAAACTCCTAGTTTTTTATTGCATATTACTATTCTACAGCTAAATCTACGTGTTTTTGGTCTGAAGCATTTACTTAGTTTCGCCAGTGATGGCGCTGTAATCGGAGGAATAGAAATGGCGACACAATCGTAATTTATAACATGCTACTCAATGGCGTTTGAATATCCAGTGGCACATTGGAACCCACCTCTACGCTGCGATGGTAGGACAGGCCCGTATTTCATACCTTCCAATTAAAAACCCCATTCGCAACTTTGTATTATACTGAACTATTGAACAGAGGAATGCTCCACGCGCCCCTGTGACCGTATCCCGAGGCGTCCAGTACTCTGATTTTCCAATTACAGTAAGTGCTCAAGCGTAATTCCGCCAACTTCAATACACTTAGTGATCCGCTTGGCAAATAACCGTACACAGGACAGAAGCATATCTGTGGGAATGTCAGAACTGGTTTTCCTGATACGATCGACTTTGTCTTCGCGGCCTGTTTGCACTAAATGGTACAATTTGTCTTTCAAATGTCCTCACTCCGATGACCACAAATCCGTCGACCTGCGGGGCTAATTAACAGGGCCTCCTTTGCCGATCCACGACGAGGGTAAAAACCGTCTAATACGTCCCGTGCTTCAGTTGCGTAATGTGCTGAGCAACCATCATGCTGAAACCACATACGGTGTCGAAAGGGCATGGCAACATCCCGCAGTGGTACCGATAGTTCCTGTTCCAAAAATGTTCGATCTTTGCGTCCATTCAACGTGCCTTCGATAAACCATCATGCTGAAACCACATAGGGTGTCGAAAGTGCATGGCAACATCCCGGAGTGGTACCGATAGTTCCTGTTCCAAAAATGTTCGATCTTTGCGTCCATTCAACGTGCCTTCGATAAAATCTGGACCAATGCGTTTGTTCCCCATGATGCCACAGCATACATTAACCGACCAAGGACGTTGATGGCCAACTTGCCACATCGGAAACTATCTACACTCCATTAATGCATATTATGCCGATTAACGCCAACATACCATGGTTTGAAAATGTAGTCTCATCCCAAAATAGTACCTCGGCAAAGAAAGTGTGGGCCCGTTGAATTTGTTAGCGTGCCTATTCACTAAACAATATCCGGTTATGGAAATCGACGCCATGAGGGTGTTGATGTAGTGGCACGTGGCGTAGATGATACTTACGAGGATACTATGTGACAATACTACCTACGGACATACCGGAATTGTTGCGTAATAGCGGGCGTTTGTCTGTGGCTTGTGGTGCACTGTCACTAGTACAAATATTTCATTAGCTTCTCCTGCAACGCATCTGCTTCGTTTTCTTTCGCCGGTTTGTACGCTGCCATCAGACATAAAGGCGATCACAGCCCTGTAAAGGAACGAACAACATCGAGATATCTCTTAAAAACGCTCGGCATACAAGGCAATAGCAGCCTAAGCATTTCTGCTAAATTCTCCGTAAATCAATTTCTTCTTCTGTGGCTGCACATCTGTTCTGCAAATGACAGGTGTGCAGGCAATAACACTGCGGAAGTATGTAATGCTTACGTTCTACGTCTGCACGATATCTGAGCTACGGTCGCAGTGTACTGCCTCTTATGATAAGTCGCAGTTCGCCACACGGCTATGGTGCCGCGTCGAATAGTCCCGTGTTCGATATGTCGGATATGGCCAGAAATAGCAACCTTCTGGTGCATCCGTCTTCCCCCATCTCCTTAACGCAAAAAAAATGATAACATTAGCTAGAATATTAACAAAATTCTACAGAAATGGGAGAAATGATAGAGGTGTAGACTATCCTTCAGATAGGCTTACGCGTAATTTTGGTGGCATCACGAGTGAAGCTGCAGTGGAGAGCAAGTTTCAGCATCGCTCGAGATTCGTATTTCAACATTCGGGCTTGGAGACTGGTATGGCTTCCAAATTCGATATTCGGGATAGGACACTGGATATTTGGCTTTCGAGAGATGTGCGACGGCGTCCTGAAGTCCATAACATGCTTCAGTGCCAGCTCGCCATCAAGTTCATCATAATAAGAGTAAATCCACGCAGAACTGGGACGAATCAGTAGCACTGACATGGGATTAGGTGTTTTTTTTTAGTTTCTCCTTACAACCTAATTTAATTGCATCACTAAAAGGCTGTGGAATACCTACAAGCCGGCCGGAGTGGCCGAGCGGTCTAGGCGCTTCGGTCTGGAACCGCCCGACCGCTACGATCGCAGGTTCGAATCCTGCCTCGGGCATGGATGTGTGCGATGTCCTTAGGTTAGTTGGGTTTAAGTAGTTCTAAGTTCTATGGGTCTCATGACCTCAGATGTTAAGTACCATAGTGCTCAGGGCCATTTGAACCAATACCTACAAAACTTACCTTATTTGGACTCTTCCGACTTTCAGTGTAATTTAAAGCCTCCAGTTCTAATAAAGATATCTATAGCTTTGCTGTTTGATCTTCATGCATGTTTGTCCCCTTCAATTTTCGTAATCGATGAAGTCATCATGACCAATACGACTCAGCATTTTCTGCCCAGTTTTGTACATCGCGAGTTTCTTCCATTCTTACTTGGGGTATCCTTTACGATCCAAGATCGTTAGGGTAACTAACTTGCACGGCTTCAGATGCCGTCCTGCATTTATTTCCAAACTGTTCTATATTGTTTTACGTGCAGTCAAAATGACGAAAAATGTTTTTCTCCTACAAAAGAAAGTTCATTATGATCTGTGGTGTCAGTTTGTGTGAAACATTGTTAAGCTTTACAGTACTCTTAACATTGCCAACCCTATACATACACTTGTCAATGAATCGTGATTTTAATGAAGTCAAGCTAAATTGTAGACGATGAAAGTCCTCTCCCCTATACCTGCAATTATTAATTTAATACAAAACCCACAACCCTGATTTATTTGTCAGGGCGACCCACCTGTTCCGTTTCCTTGTGCATACGTCATTATCATACATCTGACTTGTAGTGGGGCGAGATGCATACCGACAGTGGATGAGCCATACAAGCCACCAGCTAAATTCATATTTATATTCCCATTAATCCAGTGGCTGACTGCAACTTCTAAACTATAAAAGTAATGTTCCTGTCGCTGTATAAGTCTGAGACAGTTAAATAATCATATATTTGTATCCTTGAGTCCTTTGATAAACATGATCCGTACCAAGAAAGTAGCTTCTACGTAATGACTGAGGGGCAGTCTGCAGATGAAATGTGTTATCGGGACGTATGTAATTGCTGAAAACATATTTAGCGTCCCCCTTAATAGAGCACCGGCTCTTCCTCATACGGTCACTAGATGTGACGGTATTTACAGATTGGAGACTGCAAAAACGTGAAGTATGTATGTAAGACTGAAATAAGGGAACCTTGTTACCATGAGTTGTGCTAGAGCCGTCTGAGGGCGCCTCGCAATGATTTATTGTGGATCAATTTTATGTCCTCCCAAGCGCAATGTAGACGCGAAGTATTGAGTCCGTGTATTCAGGACAGGGAAAAGAAGGAAACCGAATGTTAAAGACCAAGGACAAAGTATATCTAAACGTACTAAATATCTTATCCGACAAACATTCTAGTACAGGGCGTCTAGCGAAGAGTCCCTGATTTCAAAATTAAATATCTCGAAAATTACCATCGATAGGCGAGTGCAATAAACGGTACGATTATTGTGAAAGCTACAAGAACTTTATACAGGGGATGTTACTAAATAGGTAACAGATGGCGCTGTAATCGCAATTTTATGTATATACTGACGAAAATAAATTAGCACAACTTTTTAGGGGTTTCCAACCCATTCGAGCTTTATTGTTGCAACAGTGCATATAGAGGAATCGATGACGTGAAACGATTACACTTATTGATCAATAACACAAGTAGTTGTGAGGTACCAGTTACCGACGATGCTGAAGCGCCCATAAAAGTAGGTGGTTTAGCGTCTACGGGCAGCAATGAAGGGACTGGGTTCTGTTATCTAGTCGATCGTACAGCTGGAGAATATGTCCTGGGATATATTATGCCACTGCTGCTCGACCTGTTCATGTAGTTCCGTTGTCTGACGAGCCGCGCGAGTCACTTCTCGTCCCATTATACTTCACACATGCCCGATTGAAGACAAGTCCGGAGATTGTGCTGTCCAGGGAAGTTGCTGTACGTGTTGCAGTGCACGTTGAGCTTTACTAGCAGTGAGTGGGCGACCATTGTCCTGTTGGAACAACACATCACATTCCTGTTGCAAGGATGGCAAAAGTGCAGGTCTAGCGAGATTGTCTATGTACCGACAGCTGGTTAGCGTCCTTTCCAGAAACACCAAAGCGAACGAGAGCTGTAGCTTATCGCATCCCAGACCATAAGGCGCCGGGTGGGGCCAGTGTGTATTGGGCAAATGCGCTGTACGAGACAGCGTTCACCCTGTCTACGTTGTACATGTAAACTACCATAAATTGCCTGCCGGCAGACTCTGTTTTCATCACTGAAGACCAAAATGCGCCTTTCCATCTTCTTAGTGATCCTCTGACGGCACCAGATGGGCCGCGCACTCGAAGCTGTCGTGTGAGCCGAAGACAGGCTAGAGGTGTGCGTGTGTGCTCTTAGTCCCACTGCTAATAACTGTTCCACAGCAGTTCGTGTTCATGTTTCTGAGCTCAATATACCACTTGTCTATACTGTGCCGTGGTATGACTTGCCACTGCTGCCCTTACAATACTATGATCCTGGTGGGAGTCTGTGCAGAAACTCGTTTACAGATGTGCAAATTTTCACGTGAAAACTGACACCAGCATCGTTGCACAACTAACGCAGCACGTCCAAAGTGTGTGGCAATTCTCCGAAAGGACCATTGCGCCAGTCGGAAGGCCACAATTTGATCCCCTTCAAAGTCGCTCAGTTGGCTGTAAGATGCAAGAGTATATCTTTGTTACATTGTTGCCTGCTTACCTCACACCTTTGCACCACACTAAGCCTTCTGACGGTGAGCATTTCCAATTAAAGAGCAAACACAAATGTCGTTCTGGTAGCTATGCCACTGTGTTATTTGTTGGCGGGCGATTGGCGGGTGATGTTGAAAGCAGTATCAGTACATCTACTATCCCCATGGTGACACACGCCGTCATCAGATCACAATCGATGTCGTCCTTCCAGGTGTACTAAGATAGTTACAACGTTGAAACGAAAAAGGAAGGTTAGTGTACCAAAAGAAGAGGTTAAATTCATGTATCAATTTGAACAACGTGTTTTTTCTGGTGTTGGAATACCGTAGGGTAGAATACATTCCTACGGCTACAAGGCGCAGTTCTAAATTGTGATTTAATGTTCCAAAACGACGCGATGCGAAAACTGCCAGCAAGCTCATCGCCAAAGTTCAACAGACGCGTGTCTAATGATCTAAGGGGTAGGGGTAGGTGTTTAACGACCCGTCGACAACGAGGTCATTAGAGACGGACCCCAAGCTCGGGTTAGGGAAGGATTGGGAAGGAAATCGGCCGTGCCCTTTCGAAGGAACCATCCCGGCATTTGCCTGAAACGATTTAGGGAAATCACGGAAAACCTAAATCAGGATGGTTGGAGACGGGATCGAACCGCGAGTTGCCTGCTGAGTTCTCCGAATGCGAGTACAGTGTGTCTAATGGTTGGGGGGGGGGGGGGATATCGGCCCCACGTAAACCGTTGTTACTCCTGGAAATGTTTCCAATATTTTGGGAATTATTCAGAAAAATCCAAGGATTTGTCATCCAATGATCAGTTATCCAATAATCAGTCGTAAACATATCAGAAGTTACTATTCTGAAGTGTTCTAACATACAGAACATACTGAGACGGAGCCTACACAATATTCCATTCAAAATCCAAACTCAGCAGGCCATACATGTAGAGCTGAGTGACAGAGCCGATTTACGGACGGATTGTCACTGTTGTGACGAGATGAAACTACTTTTGTCCAGTCGTAATTGTGATTCCCTGATGGACCGGTGACTTAGCACATAGGAATTGTAACTCATGAAATATTAGTTCACTTTATCCCATTGAAGAATAAAACATTTA
Organism: Schistocerca americana; assembly: GCF_021461395.2. NCBI lineage: Eukaryota > Metazoa > Arthropoda > Insecta > Orthoptera > Acrididae > Schistocerca > Schistocerca americana. The sequence continues at coordinate 443,519,589 of NC_060121.1, read as the reverse complement.
CTTAACTTTGACATAATTCTTTGCCACAAAATGCTGGACAGTTTACATCTGTCGTTCACTAGCAAAGCATAACTTGATGCACTAATTAACGAACTGTTCTCGTGAAGTAAAATGTTCTACACAAACTAAAATACAAATAAATCAGAAAATTTAACAACTTGTTGGTCCTTCTCTACGATGTTGAGTCCTTCGGATGAGATCGCAAATTGGGGTAGAGCTCTTACTAGCTCGGCTCTATACTAATCTCAGAGCGAGGGTGTTGCTGTGCTGAGGTAGAGATGTGGCTTCAAGGGCGCCTTCCATACGCCACTGAGGATTGCAGCAAGCCCTCGCTAATGTATATGGTATGAATATGCGCTGCAGACTTTGGTGTGGCATGGAGATGTCGGGACCGTAACACACTCACAATGAGTGACAATGAAGGGCTTGATGTTGGCCGCATCTGGTTTACAGATGACGCATACTTCCACCAAAACGTTATCTAGCGTTGAAGGATTAACGAGTCCCGAGTCTCTCACGCAAGATAGTGCCAGACCACCTCGCACTCTAGATGTTTTACTTTCTTGATAAATACATAGGCAATAGTCATTGCATTGGATTATTGCAAATTTTCTGGCGCAGGAGTGGACTAGCCTCCTTATTCGCCTGACCTGACTGCTTGTGACTACTTTTTGTAGGGCATATTGAAAGGCACTGTCTACTGGAACCATCGCAACACGCTGGACGAACTTGAATCGACGAACTGTGCGAATTCTGAATCCATTTACGTTGAGACACTACCGGATGCGAAGATAAATTTCATTGTTTTTTTGCGCTATCTCTGTACTGCAAATGGTCTACATATCGAAAATATTGTGATGTGTCTGTAAGAATCGGTTGCAGAGGACGAAGTTAATTATACATGCTGATACTGTACAAGCTGCACAGTGTACTGTGCCATCTGTTAGCAGTTTTTCGAATTTTCTCGAAACTTTTGTAAAAAGTTCTTACAGCTTTCGCAACAATCATACTATTGTAGCACTCGTCTATCGGTTTTAGTTTTCACGATATCTAGTTCTGAAATCAGGGACTTACTCTCTGGACACCCTCGATGACTCACTCCCTTGACACCGTGTACCTGCATAGTAAGAGAATGTGAGACAATAATTACCTTGACAGTAAACTTAAAAAAATTTTCCTCGACCTTCATCATTCACAGAAACCACTAGGACATGTCAAACACAGTTGGACTGATAAGCTTCTTTTTTATCGCACTTGCAGAGGTAAGTGCGAGAGTGTATTTTCCGTTTTAACGTCTAGTACATTTTTACGTATACAGTAGCTTAGATGTGACGGAAAAATCAGGCATGGTCAACTACTGGTAATATACATTTTACAGAAATAAATTTTCTGGTCATTTGTGTTATACTGCTACCACTCGAATTTATATATAGTTTATGTTTAACTTAACATGAAGCATAAAGCTACACATTTCCTCTGATAGGGGACGTGAACAAGAAACAGGAAAGGGTGGGGGGAGGGATGAGGAGAGTGTGGCCAGAGTCAACATCTCTGCTACTGTTACTACTTTAATGTGGAGGTCAGTAAGATGTACCTGTTTGTATATTGGGTTGATAAATATTTCCCTTGTGGGATGCATGGTCGCAGATTTGTGTCATTTGTTACGAAGTAACAGTTTTCAAAAAATGTTCAAATGTGTGTGAAATCTTATGAGACTTAGCTGCTAAGGTCATCAGTCCCTAAGCTTACACACTAATTAATCTAAATTATCCTAAGGACAAACACACACACCCATGCCCGAGGGGGCGGGGGGCCTCGAACTTCTGCCAGGACCAGCTGCACAGTCCATGACTGCAGCAAACAGTTTTAAGATGTCTTTTATTCAATTATGATTTTGGCGTCCCACAGTTGCATAGCATTCGATATCTTTCTGGTATGCTTGTGGTATTTGCCTAATATTTGACTGTGGCACTGTCATTGGTTTGGATATGTTTCACTGGGCAACCCGTTGTAAAATGAAAGTAAGCATTACATACTAGTAGCAAATAACTTCAAACATTTGTAGATGAGAATAAACATCATATGCAAACAATAACATCTATAACACGTTTTCAGAGGAAGTAAACATTCCAACATATAACAACATGAGGCCTTACGGGGTTCAGTTCAGTATCGACTATCACATAGAAACAGATAGGTAGTAATTTTTTTTCCTATGAGTGTGTCGGTAGTAGGACAAATTGCGTTCTGGGCCAGTTTGTTAGTGCCAGTTGCATATATTCAGGGGCAAACTTGATTGATTTTGAACACCTGGCCATCCCCTTAATCTATTGTTATGCTAACTGATTTATGACAGCCTGGAGCTGTTCTGTTCGTCTGAGGAATCCTCCACTGCTCCCAATTTCCCTCCACCTCCCCCAACACACTGGAAACTTCCAACCTACCCACCTCTCAACGATCCAAGTGCACCTTCAGATCTGACTTATTCGAATAGCCCCCTCCCACTCTATCAATTTCATTGAATAATTAATTAAATTGATCACTTAATTAACCCTTTCTCTCCCATCCCTCCCCCATTGCCCCCTCCCCTCATCCACATGGAAATTGGCATGAAGGAGACTCAGTTGATTGTCTATTTGCTTGGAAATCGATTGGATTGTGCAGAATCTTTTTTAAACAATTTCTGGTAAACAAGCAAGTTGTGGAATAATATTTATTGAAACAATTTATTGGATAGAAGGCAGTATTTGGAAAATAGTTTATTTATTTAAAGAATTTGTTGACAAATTGACTGTAGATTATGGAAAACTTTTATTTAAATAATTTGTTATTGACAAGGCTGTATGGAATATTCAAACAATTGCACTGCTTTTTTCTTCTGGTCACACAAGAAATACCATCTCAAAATCGACATCAATGTAACTGAGTGCACATAATTACATTGTTAAAAATATTTTGCTCCAATCACAGGTCATTGCACATCCACTCCCCAAGCACTTCACTGGGCAGCACCATGCACCATTGTTGTCCAAGAGACTGCACTACACTTTCTCAGACCCTGCAGCCATGGTTGGCAGCCATGCTGTTACCTGGTTGATGTGTCTTGCAGGTAGGAAGTTGCACTAATCCTCAGGCAAAGCATTAGGTGGCAGCAACCCTTTGTAATTGACACCTGAGAAATTCCTGCCAAAACATATGCTCTTCCTATCTCTCCTCCTCTCTCTCTCTCTCTGTCTCTGCCTCTTTCTCTCTCTCTCTCACACACTCTCTCAAGTGGCCACATCCTGTCAAGTGCCACTGCTGGGCCTGCATGCACTGTCAGTTGTGGTTGCAACAACCTGCAATCAGCAAACAAAGCAGCATCTACCTGTTAAACCCCCAAGCTTTTCCTGTAGGATGCCACCGCATGTGAGAACTCCTTCCAAGGTAAATGCAGAACTGCTCGGTTTCCTAATCCTTCAGGAATTTTTTCCCCATGCCTCCTTTAGATGGATAATGGCATGATCACGTCAATTGGTAGGTAGTCGGGAATTTCAAGTCCCACAAGTACTTTAAGGACAAAGTTGTTTGAGGACAAAGCATGCAATTCAGCTGAAATATAAAAATTTTCAGTCACCTCCAAAGTCATAGACTCTCTGCCAAATGATGTAACTGTGCCAATATCCACCAATAAAAAAAGTCCTCAAGGATTTGGGAACCAGGTAGTTGCAGGATCGAATACCACAAAATATACTAGTCCTATTATCCACAAAGAGGATGCTAGGGAAACCTCACTCAAACCACACTCAAAGGGTATCAATTTAATAACTAGTCAATCAATTTACTGACATCAGCAGTATTTCTGGATCGAGTTCCAGTCAGGCATTTATCTTAGAAGGAGTTCTCACATGCACTGGTATCCTGTAGGGGAATGCTTGGGGTTTCTGAGATAAATGGTGCTTGGTTTTGGGTTCATACCGACCACGACCAGCACCACGTGCAAGCCCAGCAGTGGCACATCAAGGGATTGTTTCAACAGGAATCTCTCAGGTATCAATATAAAAGGGTTGCCGCCACCTGACGCTTTTGTTTGGGTGTCAGTGCAACTTCTAGTCTGTGAGCCATATGAGCTGGCTGGCAGTTCAGCAGCCAACAGCGACTGAGGAGCCCGAGTGGTCATAGTGTGGTTTCTGTGGGTGGACAGTGCCCTGTGGTCGGTGTGAATGATCTTTAACAATGGAATTATGAGCAGTGAGCTTTGCTGACTTCGATTTTGTAAATGGAATTCTTTCATAATCAAAAGAAAAAATCACCACAATTGTTTAAATAATCCATACTGCCTTTCACCTATAAACTGTATAAATGAACAGTATTCTATACACTACAGTTAATTTTCCAACAAGTGCTTTAAAAAAATAATCAAACGGTACTCCAAAAACTGCTTAGTATCGCATCAACTGTTTAAATGAACAGTATTCCACATATTCTCTGTCTACCAGAAATTGTTTAAACAATATTCCATACACTGCAACCGATTTCCCGACAAACATACGATCAACTGCGTCTTAATGCGGCTATTTCCCTTGTGGAGGAGGGAAGGGAGAATGGGAGGATTGTAGTGGAGGGGTTGATCAATTTAATTAATCAGTCAATCAAATTGATGGAGTGGGAGGGGCCTATTCGAATAACACAGGTCTGAAAACGTGCTTATATTGTTGGGGGGGAGGGGGGGATGTTGGACGATGTGGAGGGGAAAGGACAGTGTGGGGTGGGGTTTCACAGAATGACAGATTATCTCCAGGATCTCAAAAATGAACCCCCAGTTGGCCATAAATCAGAGAGCACAACAATAAGTTATGGGGAGTGGGTCATAAGTCAATAAAGTTTTCTGCTGAATGTATGCAACCTGCACTAAAAAGCTTGCACTGAACGCTGTGCCATCAGTGTGCCGAGAATGCCTAATGTCAGTCATTACGTTTCACCACCGACAACACAGAGGCCAACGCCCCTCATGTAATGACCGAGAGCAGAGGTGTTTGCATAGAATTGTCAGTGCTAACAGAAAAGCAATACTACGTGAAGTAATAGCAGAAATCAGTGTTTAATGTACGACGAACGTATCCGTTGTTACAGTGCTGCGAAATTTGGCGCTAACGCGTTATGTCAACAGATGACCGACGCGAGTTACTTTGCTGACTGCGTGACATCGCCTGCAGCACCTCTCCTGGGCTCATGACCATATCGGTTGGACTCTAGACGACTGGAAAACCATGGCCTCGTCTGAAGAGCCCAGATTTCAGTTGATAAAAGCGCAAGGCAGGGCTCGAGTATAGTGCTTCCCCCACGTGGCCATGGACCCAAGTTGTGCAAGCTGATGGTGGCTCCATAATACTGTGAACTGTGTTTACATGATTGGATTGGCTTCCTTGGTTGAAATGAACCGATCATTGACTGAAGATGGCTATGTTCGTCTACTTGGAGACCGTTTACTGCCATTTATAGACTTCATGTCCCCTAACAACGATGTATTATTTACAGATGAGAATGCACTGTGTCACCAGGCCAGAATTGTTCACGATTGGTTTTAAGAACAGTATGGACAATTCGAGCGAATGATTTGACCACCGAAATCGCCTGACAATGAACATAATCGAGAGGTCAGTTCATTCTCAAAATCCTGAATCGGCAACACTTTGGCAATTATGGACGGCTATAGACGCATCAGGGCTCATTTTTTCTCCAGGGGACTTCCAACGACTTGCTGAGTCCATGCCACGTCGAGCTGATGCACTACGCCGGGCAAGAGGAGGTCCTACACTATGTGAGGAGGTATCCCATTATTTTTGTCATCTCAGTGTATGTACACAGTATAACAGTTCATAATGGACAGATCCTCCATGGCACACAGCACCGTAAATAGCTTCCAAAGGAACGGAGACAACTGTATAACTGGCGTAGAAAAAAAGCGCAGGACTAAAAATAGAGAGATGCTAAGTAAAAGACATTTGTGTGTGCAATGCGTCAAGTCTTCAGTAATTATCGCAGCAGACTAACGTCAAATAATCCTTCACAAAATCAAAAATGTTCTGGTTGTATGTAATCGCAGTTAGTAGCACCAAAGTTAGTATCCAATCACTGAAGTATGAGAGAAGAATTAAAATTAAAGAAAGCAAAGTAAAAGAAGAAATGCTTAACCCGTTTTCAAATGATCATTTCCAGAGGAAAACTAAGGAGTATTGCCCCATTTTAATCTTCATTCCACTGAAGAGATGAGTGAAATAAGTGTTTGTGACAGTGGCGTAGAGAAACAGCTGAAATTATTAATATTGAAAAAAGCTCCACAGCCCGCGGAATACCTAACAGATTTTGTACTGAATTTGAGGCTCAGTTGTGGCTGTAATCTCTGGTATATCCCTCGAAGGGAAGACCGTGCTCAGTAGTTGGAAGAAAGCATAGGTCACACCCATTCGCAAGAAGGGTAGTAGAAGCGATCTACGAAACTACCGTCCAGTGTCCCTGACATCGATTTGTTGTAGAATCAAAGAACGTTTTCTAACCTGAAGTATAAGTAGATATCTCGTACAGATCACATGAAACCCATCTCGCATTTTTCTCACGTGACATACTGAAACCTTTGGATCAAGGCAGTCAAGAGATGCAGCATTTCTAGATTTCCGCTACGCTTATAGTCAAAAATACTATCGTATTGTAAGAGGTCCATGATTAAGGAATTTGTTGTTAACGCACTCGAGCGGATGTAATTTCGATGGATTGCTCACGCGCTGCCTGCGATATGTAAGCTATAAGAGAATCTCAGACCAAAGAGCAGTGTTGACTGCTGTAGGAACTGTGTGTTAGTAGCAGTAAGTTGTTGCTAGCGAGCAGTCTGGTGTATCGTGTTGGCTGGGGCGGTCGTGGTGGAGCGATGGCGGAGCCTGAGCGTTGTAGTATAAGGTAAAAGCAGCCTCGCGCATATGTAGTATTGTTATATCAAGTCCCATGTAAATGTTTTAAAAAATCTCTTAATAATAATCTTTCTCATAAAAAGTAACTTTTGACAATCATTCATTTCAATTTAAAGAATTTACTAATTTCTCCAATCCATGATCATCCCGATTATTGCAAAGAAAAATCAGTTGTTCATTTTATACATGACAAATCTATCGGCCAGAATTGCACTCGGCTGTGCCAGAAAAATTTCTTATAGGAGCAGATATATATGGGTTATCCGGCGACCTTATTGAGGTAAGAATTTTCTATTTATTCAGAATGATCTTTCAGGGCCATGACACAGCACTGCTGACGTCCAAAATTTACCAGTTTACATTCAAAGTCAATTATTGAAAGGTTATAAGTGAGCCACAATTTTATTGAGAGATTAGTCACATTGTATTATTGGTAGGCTACGGAATTCATTTATCTGTTAGTAGGCTACGCAGAATGTGAATTATATAAATAATTATATTTTTTGTGTAGGGAGGTTTCGGAATATTTTTGTTGAGAGGTTACAGTATGGTGTATCAAGCAAAATTTGTGACTGGACTGAGAATTCTTTAATAAGGTGGACGCATTATGTTATCTTAGATGAAGGAACATCATCACTTCGAGTATGCCCTAGGGAATTGGTGCTCACGTTGTACATCTACGATCTTGCGGAAAATATTAGTAGTAACCTCAGACGTTTAGCAGATGATGCCTTTCTCTGTAATGAAGTTCTGTCTGAAATACTCTCTGAAAAAAGCTGCAAAAATATGCAGTTGGATACTGATAAAATTTCAAAGAGGTGCGAAGACTGGAAACCTGCGTCAAATGTTCACAAATGTAAAACAGTGCACCTCACAAAAAGAAAAAAAGTAGTATCCTCATTATCAGTGAGTCTCAGATGGAATCAATTAACTCATTCGAATACCTGGGTATAACTCTTTGTAGGGATCTGAAGCGGAATGAGCACGCAGGCTCAGCCGTCGGTAAAGCAGGTAATGTTGGACCCATACCAAAAAGGAGGGACACTGAACGTATACAGAGACTGACAGGACGAAAGGTCATAGGTTTGTCTGATCCGCGTAACAGTGTCAGACGTCGAAAGAAGTGAACTGCCAGGTACTTGAAGATAGACGTAAGCTATTCCAAGAAAGCGTGCTAACGAAGTTTCGAGAACCTGCTTTAAACGCTGACCCTAGAAATGTGCTACAACTACATACATGTACGTCGCAAAGGGATGAAGAAGACAGGTTTAGTTTCCAGAATGAGATTTTCACTCTGCAGCAGCCCCGCTGTGGCTAAGCCATGTCTCCGCTATATCCTTTCTTTCAGGAGTGCTAGTTCTGCAAGGTTCGCAGGAGAGCTTCTGAAAAGTTTGGAAGGTAGGAGACGAGATACTGGCAGAAGTAAAGCTGTGAGTACCGGGCGTGAGTCGTGCTTCGGTAGCTCAGATGGTAGAGCACTTGCCCGCGAAAGGCAAAGGTCCCGAGTTCGAGTCTCGGTCGGGCACACAGTTTTAATCTGCCAGGAAGTTTCAGGTTTAGATTGATTACAGCACGCATGGAGGTTGTCAAGCACCTTCTACCCGCGCTACATACGTGAATGGAACAGGAAAAATCCTAATAACTGGTGCAATGGGACAAACACCCTCGCATGCACTTCAAGTTGGTTTGCAGATTATAGATTTAGATGTAGAGAGTGGCCAGTCGCTAACGCAAAGGCTTTCGTGGCGTGCTGCCGGCCGGCGAGGCTGCGGGTGACAGGAGGTCCGCAGTAAATATACAGGGTGAAAAGTGTTTAAACCGACAAACTCTGGGATATTGTAGGGGACGTCAAAACAAATATTTTTCCCCAATGTCATTTTTTCTATGAGGATTATTTAAACCAGTGAAGGCCGTATTACGCTCTTCAGTTGTTAGAGACCGTATTGCGATCTTCAGTTGTATAGGCAACTGTTGTCCAACAGTGTAGTAGTTCATTGTCTAAGTTTACTAATGTAGCGATACACCTGGAGTGAGTACACTAATATGGTTGGTGCGTACTACGTAGCGCCACAACGGACGAGCTGCACAGCGGTTTATCAACAACAATATCCAAATCGCCGTGTCCCGCATCATACGACCTTTGCTGCTATGTACCAATGTCTGCGTGAGACAGGGTCATTTAGCAGATTACCTGGACAGGGACGCCGTCGCACGGTAAGAACGCTGCAATTTGAGGAAGCCGTCTTGCAGCATGTGGAGTGGGATCCTTCAGTCAGCACTCGTGCAATTGCACGTAACTTGGGGACGAATCAGACGAATGTAAGAACAGTCCTTCGAGAGCAATTGTTACTTCCATTTCACTTACAGCGTGTCCACAACCTGGAGCCAGTTGATTATCCACCCAGAGCACAGTTTTCGCAGTGGTGCCTGGAACAGTATGACATGTTTCCTGCATTTACATCCTATGTGTTGTTTACCGATGAAGCAACGTTCGGGCGTGATGGAGTACAATTCGCATGTTTGGAGTGAGGTTAACCCACATGCCACAGTTACTAGCGCTTATCAAGTGCGGTTCTTCGTTAATGTGTAGGTCGGTGTTGTTGGGGACTCTTTAATTGGGCCGTATCAGCTACCTAGGCCATTAAATGGCAGGCACTATTACAATTTTCTCGCCAGAGCATTGCCATAATTGCTGGAAGACGTCCCGCTCCCTACAAGACAACGCATGTGGTTCAAACGTGACGGGGCGCCGCAACATTTCAGTCATCTTGTGCGTCGATTCCTGGACCGACGGTTCCCAAAACGTGGATTGGCAGAGTTGGTCCTGTACTAAGGCCTGCTCGACCCCCAGATATGTCCCCTCTGGACTTTTTTGTGTGGGGAGAGATGCGCAACCTCTTGCATCAGAAGAGGGCCTGGTTGCCCGGATAGTAGCAGCAGCAGGAACAATTCAGGATACTCCTGAGGTTTCTGCCCGTGTCAGACAGAACTTGATCCGACGGTGTAACCTTTGTTTATTTATCAATGGAGGAATTTTTGAAAATCTACTGTCACTGAAATTGGGTTGTGTTAATGTGTTGTCTCTCGGTCATAAGAAAATGGAAAAGTGTTTGTCGGTTTAATTAACTAGCCACCAGAGAAATCTTACCCTACCGGTTTAAATACTCCTCATAGGATAAAATGACATTAGGGAAAAATATTTGTTTTGATGTCCCCTACAACCTCCCAGAGTTTGTCGGTTTAAGTACTTTTCACCCTGTAGTATGACTTGTCGCGGAAGTTATTTGTAACATACATAACGTAAACACTTAAAAAGAAATGTAAATTGCTCTTGTACTATATATTAAACAAAGAGATGCTGGAACTGACACAATTGTTCAAGCATTTCAGACATCGGCTTAGGAAATTGCTCTTTACAGCATCGTCACATAGATCTAAAACATGGTGTAAAATAGGCCACATCGTCCGTACAGTCATTTTGCAACTGTTGTTATTGTACAAAACCTTCTGAAGTTCAGTAGTGCAGTAGCTACCAGAAATCTTTTTGCCTTCATCCACAGTAGCGACATCTATGAAGGGTGTAGGCAAACAGATTTCTGGTAGCTACTGCACTTCAGTAGATTTTGTAAAATAACGCCAGTTGCAAAATGACTGTACGATGTGGCCTGTTTTACACCATATATTAGATCTATGTGACGATGCTGTGCTGAGTATATTTGTAGGTTTTGACGATGCCATTACGGGCTTATCACATTAGGCCATGGTGTAGAACAGGTACGCTTTACCTTATTTTATCTGTACGTTTCCCAGGTTGTAGGATAGTAAATTGTGATATGAAATGCTGTATTGTGTTGAAAGGAAGACTGCCCACTAGGTGTATATACCTTTTATATTGTAGATCTGAAGATAGTCATTACTGACTGAAACCGGTCATCATCAAAGGAATTTACATTGTGATCAAAGACTGGAATAAAAAAATATTTCAAGAAGTTCCTCTTGGAATTAAGTTCTCAGTGCACTCGGTGATTCTGTACTCACTTATGAATCATACAAAGAAGGTCTTTGACGAATAAAAGACTTACATTTCTGCATTCCACTTGAAGCCTTTTTACTCGACGTCCTGTAATACGTCGTGCTACTAGCGCAAGTTTTCTGAATAAACAAGGGCCTCGTGACCGAGGAGAAATTCGTTGTCGGAAAAGATGTAGTACATCTGGAAATGAGACGTGGATTTTGATCCGATGGCGGCATGTGCCACCCGAGCATAGGAGATGTATTGATGATGGTCCGCCTAGCTGCACAGCTACGAGAGCGCCGTCTATGATTACCATTTAATAGGGAATGCTCACAGCCAGAAGGCTTGGTATGGTGCAAACGTGTGAAGCAGGCAGGCAAAAATGCCACAGAGATGCGCTCGAGCTCCCTACAGCCAAGTGAACGAATTGGAACGGGGTCAAATAGTGGCTTTCCGAGTGGGAGGATGGTGTTTTCGGAGAACTGCGACGCAATTTGGACGTGCTGCTTTAGGTGTGCAACAGTACTACAATCAGTGGTCACGTGAACATTCTCATATCCGAAGACGAGGGTCTGGAAGTCATTTTGTAAGAGCAGGAATGGCAGATCGTACAGCTACCACTACAGTGACAAGAGGGCTTTCGACCCAAACGTACCAAGCCGAACTGTGGCGAACCGGTTATTAGCAGTCGGACCACGGGCACTCGCACCTTCAGCCTGTCTTCTATTTATGCCGCAGCATCGATTGTGCATGGCTCGACTGGTGTCATCAGAGGATCATTTGGAACATGTAACGACGCATCGTGGTATTAAGCGCTGAAAGCAGCTTCTGCGTGCACGCGCGTGATGGTGGTTTGCGCGTTCGAGGTTGACCTAGTGAGCACTGTCTCGCGCAGTGCATCTGTCCAAGACCTGTCCCAGGCATTATGGTCCGAGCTGAGGTAACCAAGAAAACTGGTTCATCTTTGGTGTTTCTGGAGGGGACACTGACCAGGGCCAATACGTGCAGAAGTTGTTAGACTTGTTCTTTTGCTGTTCTTGCAACAGGAAGGTGATTTGTTGTTCTAAAACGAGAATCGTCGCCCACGTACTGCCCGTAAGACTCCACGTGCTCTGCATGCCGCGCAGGAGCTTCCATAGCCAGGACAATCTCTGGACTAATCTACAATCGAGGACGTGTTGGATATGATGGAACGAGAAATGACTCGAGCTACTCGTCTGCCAAAAACTCTTACAGAACATCTACATCTACATCTACATCTACATCTACATTAATACTCCGCAAGCCACCCAACGGAGTGCCACTGCCCTTACCACCCTTTCCTGTTCCAGTCACATATGGTTCGCGGGAAGAACGACTGCCGGAAAGCCTCTGTGCTCGCTCGAATCTCTCTAATTTTACATTCGTGATCTCCTCGGGAGGTATAAGTAGGGGGAAGCAATATATTCGATACCTCGTCCAGAAACGCACCCTATCGACACCTGGAGAGCAAGCTACACCGCCATGCAGAGCGCCTCTCTTGCAGAGTCTGCCACTTGAGTTTGCTAAACATCTCCGTAACGCTGTCACGCTTACCAAATAATCCTGTGACGAAACGCGGCGCTCATCTTTGGATCTTCTCTACATCTTCTGTCAACCCGACTTGGTACGGATCCCACGCTGATGAGCAATACTCATGTATAGGTCGAACGAGTGTTTTGTAAGCCACCTCCTTTGTTGATGGACTACATTTTCTAAGGACTCTACGAATGAATCACAAAGTGACACTCGCCTTACCAACAATTAATTTTATATGATCATTCCACTTCAAATCGTTCCGTACGTATACTCCCAGATATTTTACAGAAGTAACTGCTACCAGTGTTTGTTCTGCTATCATATAATCAAACAATAAAGGATCCTTCTTTCTATGTATTCGCAATAAATTACATTTATCTATGTTAAGGGTCAGCTGCCACTCCCTGCACGAAGTGCCTATCCGCTGCAGATCTTCCTGCATTTCGCTGCAATTTTCTAATGCTGCAACTTCTTTGTATATTGCAGCATCATCCGCGAAAAGCCGCATGGAACTTCCGACACTATCTACTAGGTCATTTATACATGTTGTGAAAAGCAATGGTCCCATAACAATCCCCTGTGTCACGCCAGAGATTACTTTAACCTTTGTAGACGTCTCTCCATTAAGAACAACATGCTGTGTTCTGTTTGCTAAAAACTCTTCAATCCAGCCACACAGCTGGTCTGATATTCTGTAGGCTCTTACGTTGTTTATCAGACGACAGTGCGGAACGGTATCGAACGCCTTCCGGAAGTCAAGAGAAATGGCATCTACCTGGGAGCCTGTATCTAATATTTTTTGGGTCTCATGAACAAATAAAGCGAGTTGAATCTCACGCGATCGCTGTTTCCGGAATCCATATAGATTCCTACAGAGTAGATTCTGGGTTACCAGAAATGACATGATACGCGAGAAAAAAACATGCAGTAAAATTCTACAACAGCTCGATGTCACAAATATATAGGCCTATAGTTTTGCGCATCTGCTTGACGACCCTTCTTGAAAACTCGAACTACGTGTGCTCTCTTCCAATCATTTGGATCCTTCCGTCCGTCTAGAGACTTGCGGTACACGGCTGTTAGAAGGGGGGCAAGTTCTTTCGCGTACTCTGTGTAGAATCGAATTGGTATCCCGTCAGGTCCAGTGGACTTTTCTCTGTTGACTGATTTCAGTTGCTTTTCTATTCCTTGGACACTTATTTCGATGTCAGCCATTTTTCCGTTCTTGCGAAGATTTAGAGAAGGAACTGCAGTAAGGTCTTCCCCTGTGAAACAGCTTTGGAAAAGGTGTTTAGTATTTCAACTACGTGAAAAGGTCAAGCAGGCTTGGTACAACGTATCCCAGGACAGTGTTCGCCATCCGTACGTCCGACTACATGCCAGAGTCAGCGCCTCCACTGCCATTCTACGAGGCTACACCATGTTCTAATATGGGTATGTCACCATAGGTCGATACCCAATACCTCAGAACCGCCCGTGATATTGATCTGCAATTGTAAACATTGCGTGTACTCCAAATTCACTGGTGCAACAATACATCTTGAGTGAATTGGAAAGCTCTAAAAGGACGCATTAGTTTCTTTTTTTTCCGGCAGTGTATACTTCCTGCCAGAGAATCCCCGCCATGTGGTTGCGTTGAGGATCGATCACGCTGAAGATGTACAATATGAATTCTGTATAATTTTGGTAAACATTTTTGGAAACAGTTATCTATAGGGTATTATATTTTAACTGAAGTTCAGTCTTGATCACAACACTTATGTCTCAATAACGTAGGTGATCGGTTTCGGTTATATTTATATAACCATCTTCAGACCTGTGATGTAATTTTGCAAAATACTAGATACCAATCTTAAAATAAAATGAAAAATATGTAATGACGACAAAATTTTAACAAGATAAAATAAAACTTATTATACCCATGGTTTCCTTGGAGGATGGTAGGCGGAGCTCTCCTCAGCTGCTACGAAGTGAACTGATGGTTACGAGCCCTGAGCATGAGCTTATATACAGAGAGGCTCCGCCTACCCGCCTACTTCCCCTCACACTACTTCACAACTGCCAATCAGCGTTCATAATATGACGCTATCGTCAAAGTAGAAGAGTACGAAATACACTAATAACATAAAATTGATTCATTTAAAATGTCGGCCGGCGGTTGTGGCCGTGCGGTTCTAGGCGCTTCAATCTGGAACCGCGTGACCGCTACGGTCGCAGGTTCGAATCCTGCCTCGGGCATGGATGTGTGTGATGTCCTTAGGTTAGTGCGCTTTAAGTAGTTCTAAGTTCCAGGGGACTGATGACCACTGATGTTAAGTCCCATAGTGCTCAGAGCCATTTAAAATGTCTGATTAACAGATAGTTAGTATGTGCAAAACTTATTTATATTTTAGATAAAAACGGTAAACTGTTGTTTTTGTAGTCTTCAGTCCTGACACTGGTTTGATGCAGCTCTCCATGCTACTCTATCCCGCGCAAGCTTCTTCATCTCCCAGTACCTACCGCAACCTATATCCTTCTGAATCTGCTTAGTGTATTCATCTCTTGGTCTCCCTCTACGATTTTTACCCTCCACGCTGCCCTTCAATGCTAAATTGGTGATCCCTTGATGTCTCAGAACATGTCCTACCAACCGATCCCTTCTTCTAATAAAGTTGTGCCACAAAATCATCTTCTCCCCAATTCTATTCAATACTTCCTCATTATTTATATCTACCCATCTAATCTTGAGCATTCTTCTGTAGCACTACATTTCAAACGCTTCTATTCTCTTCTCGTCCAAACTAATTATCGTCCATGTTTCACTTCCATACATGGCTACACTCCATACAAATATTTTCAAAAATGACTTCCTAACACTTAAATCTACACTCGATGTTAACAAATTTCTCTTCTTCAAAAACGCTTTCCTTGCCATTGGCAGTCTACATTTTATATCCTCTCTACTTCGACCATCATCAGTTATTTTGCTCCCCAAGTAGCAAAACTCCTTTACTACTTTAAGTGTCTCATTTGCTAATCTAATTCCCTCAGCATCACCCGACTTAATTCGACTACATTCCATTATCCTCGTTTTGCGTTTGTTGATGTTCATCTTATATCCTCCTTTCAAGACACTATCCATTCCGTTCAACTGCTCTTCCAAGTCCTTTGCTGTCTCTGACAAAATTACAATGTCATCGGCGAACCTCAATGTTTTTATTTCTTCTCCATGGATTTTAATACCTACTCCGAATTTTTCTTTTGTTTCGTTCACTGCTTGCTCAATATACAGATTGAATAACACCGGGGAGAGTCTACAACTATGTCTCACTCCCTTCCCAACCACTGCTTCCCTTTCATGTCCCTCGACTTTTATAACTGCCATCTGGTTTCTGTACAAATTGTAAATAGCCTTTCGCTCCCTGTATTTTACCCCTGCCACCTTCAGAATTTGAAAGAGAGTATTCCAGTCAACATCGTCAAAAGCTTTCTCTAAGTCTACAAATGCTAGAAACGTTGGTTTGCCCTTCCTTAATCTAGCTTCTAAGATAAGTCGTAGGGTCAGTATAAACTACGATGTGTAATAGATGTGCCCTCTATGTTAATACTATTACAGCGTCAGTTAAATCAAAGATGTAAAAGTCCTTGGAGTTGTGGTGTATATCAATTATACCGAGTCACCTTCATCACAATTGCATCTTTGATGGATGTTGCAGGATCGGCTTACTTTAACTGTAGTTTTCATAGTGACATTTTTTGTAATAGTAGGGTAGCAGCCAAGAGTATGTTCCGCATTATGTATATCTGAATAACTGATGAGGCTGATTAAATATTTAAAACTCATCGATCTAATAATCAATCTCAATTTAATAATTTTTTAAATTTTATCTTGTTAAATTTTTGTCGTCATTAAACATTTTTCATTTTATTTTAAAATTGGTCTCTAGTATCTTCCAAAATTAATTCTCAGGTCTGAAGATGGATATGTAAGTGTAACTGAAACGGTTCACCTATGTTATTGAGACATAAGTGTTGTGATCAAGTCTGTTAAGTTAAAATATGAGTTCTTTATTAAATATGGTTTTGTGTATCGAACGTTAACATTTTCTCGGACACTGGAATACTCACCTTGTGCGGAGTGTTGACTGCTGTACGCCTGCGAGCCTCCCAGATATTCCATCTAGACCTGGCTATAATTGAGCGGCGTGCCTCGCCTGCCCGGCACCGATATGGAAACCCGGCCTGTGCGGGTCTCCCCTGCCGGCGGCGGCACGTGATTGGGCTGGCACGGTCGCATCCAGCGTGGGCGGGCGGGCGTGCAGACCGCAGCCAATTGCGGACACGCCTGCGACCGCAGTTCCGCTCTGCCGCCGCTCCAGCCGACGTCACACGCAACCAGCGCCGGGGCGGGGCGGGTGCTACCGAAACCTGTTACGCTCGCACTGAGCCGGAATTGTCGGCCTCCCTCAGTGCAGGTCGTGACATTTGACGGCCGGCTACATAAACACGAATGGCTTGTCCGATAGTTGGATGGCCCTGCGTTCCTATCGTGAGGAAACTCTTAAGTGGGTGAGTCATCTGTTCTATGAACAGTTGACGACACGATGTTGTTATGAGTCTCGTTCAACTCGGGACGCCAGCCATTCAGAGAACTGCGGACTAGTGTTAGTACTTCCCTTCTCCGAGTGGAAATGCCTCCGAAACCCTGTGTAATCTATCGCTATACATTTGTGAAATGGGACATTTCAGACTGGGCTATGCCATGAAGTAACTCACAACGAAGAACGTTCGGGTCGACAGCGATATTTAATGGGGAATGTAACCTGAATAGAACCAGGCGCTAATCCAATCCTGGCCCCCTCACCTTCCCCCTCCACCAAAAATCAGAAAAGAATTATATTTTTTAAACTTGCTGGTTTCCTATTTTCTTAGCTAACAATGAAAACTATGTCCCAGAAATGGACAATATGTTTAGAACATTACAAGAAAACTGTGCAGTTTCTTGCCCTGGCTGCCTTTGGAACACTTTCCAGCCAAGAAAACATGCCCATTCACATTCTGACCTTACCTGCTGCTGTCCCTCTGCAACGGTTTCGTCTATCGATGTCATCGTGCCTTTGCTTACGTACACTGCAACGCTGTCTCTACCGCTTCTCACAGGATTGCTGTTCTTTCACTTTCTATGGTAATAAAAGTATCCACTTCTAGTCACCAGATTTACTGTTCTTAATATTATTGTCTTACTCTTGTTCTCCCACATTTTATCTTCGTTTACTAAACTGCATTCACAACACGGATAAAAAGCAAATGTACGCCATGGGATAGCTGCAAATTTTACAAAATCTACTACTTGCGGATAACTAAAATTGTAACGTTGCACGTAGCTAACTAGTTTATTAACTGGTTCCAAATTATTCTAAATTTTAACATGTATCTAGCTACATAACGTACTATCAAGCAGGTTAGTGATTACGAGTTTTGCTTTTAAAGTACCCAAGCACCAGAACTACCAAATGACCCCAGCGTGTTCCCATTTTTGACCCAAGGCATCGTAACTTACGACTGCAAGGCACGAGATCATGGAAATTGCACCGTCGAGTCTAAATCTGAAGGTTGTAAATGCAACTAAATACTTAGGGATTACAATTAGAAATAACCTAAATTGGAACGATCACATAGATAATGTTGTGGATAGAGCAAACCAAAGACTGCGGCTCATTGGCAGAACACTTGGAAGGTGCAACAGCTCTACTAAAGAGACTGCTTACACCACGCTTGCCCGCCCTATTCTGGAGTATTGCTGTGCAGTGTGGGATGCGCATCAGGCGGGACTGACGGATGACATCGAGAAAGTACAAAGAATGGCACCTTAAGGAAGTCTCTCAACATATACTTAACTGTTTATAACGTTAATTTTTGCTGTTAAAGTTATTCGGCCACCAAAGATACGTACAAGGAGTCCCTTCGCACAAGCTGACGCATTTAGATAGCTGCTAAAATTTCCCTGTTTTTGCTAACAAGGTGTTATTCCTACGCTTATTTTACGCATATACACGTCAAAATAATTACTGACGCACTTACACGACAAACCCACATAAATCAATTACTTTTTCTGCAAAGTGTGGTTAAATTTGGAGTTTGAAGGAATACACAGGTGGGACTAATATTTTAAATTAACTCACAAAAGCCGATTTTAGTGATATTTAAATGGCAAGCGCTATATATATATATATATATATATATATATATATATATATATATATACGCAGTTGTTGGGGAAATGTGTCGCCGGCTCGTATGCATCACCTCTCTTGCTACAAGAGGCTGATGGTCGCATCTGTACAATTCGTCATTCTGGCTGCTCAAGGGGTGGAGGGGGAGGGGAACTCAGTCTTTACGTCCTGTCGACAAGGATGTTATTAGAGACGGAGAACAATCTTGGATGGACAAGCAAATCAGCATTAGTCTTAAGCGATTTAGGATAAATCAGGATGGCCAAATGCGGATTTGAACCGTCGTGGCACCCGAAAGCCAGTCCAGCGCACTAACCACCAAACTGGTCGAAGAATGCGCCGCGCCATGGACACATGCCCGTGGCGGCAGTATTGTGCCATGAGCCACATTCTGTTGAGGTTGTGGCAGTAATCTAAATCACAGTGACAGCTCTGAACTGAGTGAACAATCACAGTGTATTACCACTAGCATCACTTCATTCTCGGTATCTTCCCCGATGTCAATGACATTTTTTCAGCAGCATATCAGTGCCCGTCATGAGATTAGAATCGTGTTAAAATGGGTGAGGCACCTGATGGAGATATTACTAATGTCTTGACGATCAGATTCACCTGATCTGAACCTGATTGCTAACGTATTTTTGGATGCTATCAAGCTCTATCTTTGCTGCCACAAACCAACTGCCCTTTACTTACGGGACTGTGTGACCTGCCCGCAGACATCGGAAATCTACCAAGGACTTGACGAATCCGTCCCTTACAAATCACTTCTGTCTTGTGGCCCGGAGGTGGACCAGCTTATTATTAAGCAGGTAATCATGAAATCGTAGAGGGAGACCACGAGGTGAATATTGAGCAAGCAGTAGAGGAGTCAAAAGAAAAATTTGGAGTAGGAATTAAAATCCATGGAGAAGAAATAGAAACTTTGAGGTTCCACGATGACATTGTAATTCTGTCAGAGACAGAAAAACACCTGGAAGAGCAATTGAACAGAATGGACAGAGTCTTGATAGGAGGATATAAGATGAACATCAACAAAACAAAAACGATGGTAATGGAATGTAGTCGAATTAAATCGGTTGATGTTGAGGGAATTAGGTTAGGAAATGAGACACTTGTTGTAGTTGTAGCTGAGTTTTGCTGTTTGGGAAGCAAAATAACTGATAATGGTCGAAGTAGAGAGGATATAAAATTTAGACTTGCAATGGCAAGGAAAGCATTTCTGAAGAAGAGAAATTTGTTAACATCGAGTATAGATTTAAGGGTCAGGAAGCCGTTTCTGAAAATATTTGTATGGAGTGTAGCCATGTATAGAAATGAAATGTGGACGATAAATAGTTTAGACAAGAAGAGAATAGAAGCTTTCGAAATTGGTGCTACAGAAGAATGCTGAAGACTAGATGAGTAGATCACATAACTAATGAGGAGTATTGAATAGAATTGGGGAGAAGAGAAATTTGCGGCACAATTTGACTAGGAGAAGGGACCGCTTGTTAGAACATATTCTGAGGCATCAAGGGATCACCAATTTAGTATTGGAGGACAGCTTGGAGGGTAAAAATCGTAGAGGGAGACCAAGAGATGAATACACTAAACAGATTCAGAAGGGTGTAGGTTGCAGTAGGTACTGGGAGATGAAGAAGCTTGTACAGGATAGAGTAGCAAGGAGCGCTACATCAAACCAGTCTCTGGACAGAAGACTACAACAACAACAACAACAACAACAACAATCATGAAATTTTGGCTGCTGATTGTATCTTGTGATTACTGTGATTATTGTGTCTGGAAAATAATTAAACCAGTCACCAATATGTATTTACGAAAGAAATTGAGCTTATGCCGTATTACTACGGAGGAAGAAAGGAAAATAACGAACAATAATTTTATTAGTGCCAAAATTAATAGGTAACAAATGAAAACAGTCACAAATGAACTTACACCTTTTATCTACTTTTCTACATATTTACCAAATTGGTCAACCACTCATCATGGTTTCACTTTCAATATGCACTGTATGCAAAAATGGTTGGTTCAAATGGCTCTGAGCACTATGGGACTCAACTTCTGAGGTCATTAGTCTCCTAGAACTTAGAACTAGTTAAACCTAACTAACCTAAAAGGACATCACACATATACATACCCGACACTGTATGCAAAAGTCCGTGTGATTGGAGTATAGCCATCTGCGGACTGCTGATTTCACTTCCGCATCTGTCACAAAGCGTTGGCAGGACTGGAATTTCTTCGTGGGGCCAAAGAGATAAATGTCTGATGGTGCGAAGTTCGAATTGAATGGTGAGCGCTGGAGTACCTTACACCTCAATTTGGCGATTTTGTCATGGACAGGAGCAGCAACAGCATCGGAGCGAACATTGTCATGAAGAAGTTTACCATTGTCAGCATTAATGTTGTGGCGTTGTCACGAAGGACACGAAGCAACATAATCAAAGTTTTAATGTAGGCTGCAGCATTCACAGTGGTCCCGTGTTCAGCAGAGTCCACCAATAACCCAACATGCGTATCCCAGAACACTTTTACAAGTACTTTCCTGGCAAACTGAACCACTCGGTTTTTCGTGGTAGGGTACCAGCACTTTTCCACTCTACAGAGCCCTGCTTGGTTTCAGGCGTTTAGTGGTAAGCCCATAACTCAACACCAGGGAGATTCCTTTCACAAAGTTAGCCCTTATGCGGCGTAACACGTTAAGCGATCCAAACTTGTCATCATTCGCTGGGCCTCATGGTTGTCTATCAGGTTCATAGGCACTAGCGAGCAGAAACTGTACGAAATTTCAACTTGTCATGAGCAATACCGTATGCCGCACCATAAGAAATGTAGAAATTCTGCGATAAGGATCGTATCTGTAGACACCGGTCGCTGCAATTTGCTGCTTCAGTGGCTTCGACATTCCTTGGGGCTGCAGCTGTTACCGGCGGCCAGAAGCGTGGCGAATCGCTAAGGTTCACACGGCGCTCTTGGAGGAATGCACGACTGTTGGAGGTATTTCTACTGTGCATACAGTCATCGCCATCCATGCTACACATTCCCTGTAAATTTTATTCGTTTTATGTCCTGTGGACCACAAACATCGAATTACTCTTCGCTGCTCTTCACTGGTTGAAGACAGTAACATGTGCGCCATTTTTGTTTCGTAGTTCAGACTTCTCTTGTTAGAGCTTCACATTAAAACAAAATATTTCTGTAGAGCAAACTTCGAATTGTATCGTTGTGAAATTTCACCATTCCAGCTGGAATACGAGAGGAGAAGAAAATTATTGTGCTGTACTTTCCGATCCTCCCTCGCAAATTGCAACTGAAAAACCTTCTGAAGCAATGAATTTTCGTGACAAGTTCCCTGATTGCCGCAAATGCAAAGAAAACTTCAAATAAGTGCAATACTGATAGGTAAATAGTAACTCTGGGAATGAGACGATGATTAAGCAACATATACAGGGTGCTCCATTCATCGTGACTGGGCCAAATATCTCACGAAATAAGCGTCAAACGAAAAAACTACAAAGAACAAAACTTCTAGCCTGAAGGGGAAAACCAAATGGTGCTATGGTTGGCCCGCTAGATGGCGCTGCCATAGGTCAAACGGATATCAACTGCGTGTTTTTAAATAGGAACTCCCATTTTGTATTCCTAATTCGTGTAGTACGTAAAGAAATTTGAATGTTTTAGTTGGACCACTTTTTTCGCTTTGAGACAGATGGCGCTGTAATAGTCACTGGCGTATAGGTAACTGGTATCACGTAACATTGTGTCAGTGCGCACGGTATTTGCTTCGTGATACATAACCAGTGTTAAACTGACAACATTACGGAAGGCGAACTACTCGCTGTTGAGAGGAATGTCGTTACACATATTGTCAAATGCATTGTCGAACATCATTTTGAGCATTTATTGCATTAATGTGGTATTTACAGGTAATCGCGCTGTAACAGCATGCGTTTTCAGAACCGATAAGCTCACAAAGGTATCACATTGGACCTACCGAAATAAAACGTTCAAACGTATCTACGTTCTGTATTTTAATTTAAAAACCCTTCCTGTTACCAACTGTTCGTCTAAAATTGTGAGCCACATGTTTGTGACTTAGAGCGCCATCTATCACAAAGCGAAAAAAGTGGTCCAACTAAAACATTCAAATTTCTTTACGTACTACACAAATATGTACTAAAAATGGGGGTTCCTATTTTTTAAAAACGCAGTTGATATCCGCTTGACCTATGGCAGCGCCATCTAGCGGGCCAAACATAGCTCCATGTGGTTTTCCCCTACAAGCTAGAGGAGTTTCGTTCTTTGTAGTTCTTTCGTTTGATGCTTATTTCGTGAGATATTTGGCCCGGTCACTATCAATGAACCACCCTGTATAAGCGATAGAGATGTTCCGCTACCAGTGATCGAGGGTGAAATAATTATGAAGATAAAATAAGCGGTAGTGTTTCACCCTACACTATAAGAGAAAGACTATCCTAAGTCTGAAACAATTTCCTTTTTACGACTTCATATCAGAGTGGCACTTGCATACAATGCCCTCAATTAGTGGTTGGATATATGCCAAACCCTGACGCCCCTAACAGTATTTGCCCTCGACATATCCATTTAGTGCCTTGTAGGATATTCCATGTTTTGTTTTTTCCTATCACTTTGTCCTTATTCTTGTCAGTGATTTCCACTGTTCCTTTGTGTATGCGAAGAAGCTCCTCAATTCTTATCAGTCCACCTACTTTTCAATATGCTTCTGTAGCACCAAATTTCAAACGCTTCGTTCCTCTTCTTTTCCAATTTTCCTGTAGTCCATGATACTTTCCATAGATTGATGTGCTCCAAATTCTTATTCTCAGTAATATCTTCCCCAAATCAAGGCCGATGTCTTTCCTGATAGGTTAATACCGGGTGTAAGATTAATTGTTAGATCCTGGACTCTGTCGTCCATACTACACGAGAATCGTACGCGAACTAACTGCCCAGTTGACAACATGAGAACATTTTTGGCACTTCTATTGTCCATTATAATTCTGAAATAAGTGTTTCCAAAACCATTCTCCTGTTATATATTTTTAAAACTTTGACGTACTTGACTGCAATAGCTCTGCTAACATAGAAGGGGGCGGAAACGTGCGACTTTACAGTAAAGTGTTTAAAACCGTACTTTCAATAAAAGGTTCCATATGTGATACAGATCGGGATTTGGGAAAGATGTTAATAGAAAAGGAAACGTATTCAGAGATAGTAAATTTCTGCAATAAGTAATCAAATGAAGCAATAAAGGGCACCTCTGATGACAGAAATTCGTTTTACTTCTAATCTACCATGACAAAACGTACATGAATATCGAGAAAGGCGTGCGTAGAAACTGATATTACTTGACTTGCATAGACAGTTTCATTTCAGAGGAATAGCTGGCGTACAGTTTCAGCTGTATCGGACGAAATATGCCTTACAGAAGCAAGCCAGTAAAAAGTACATGATCGGCCCTTTGATTCTCGCGTCTGCAGGTATGGCGCCTTACGGAACTGCCATGCCTGAATGGTTTCTGGCGTTGTAAGACGGGATATCAATAATTCATGAGACGACTAGCGGCATAAAGGAGATAGTCCCCAAAGTCTTTTGTGAATGTATCTCGTGAAGTTGCCGCCAGAAAGTTAAAGAGAAAGTGATATGCAGTTTAAAGCTCGTGGCGAAGTAGAAAAACTGGCTTTGGCATACGACTGCTATATATCATATTTTATACGAAGGAAATTCAGTTTTGCTTGTGCAGTACCGACTACTTATGTTAGATTATGCTACCAATTTGTAGCAAAATTACCATTCAAAAAAGCATTGGGTTAAATCAGCACCGTATATAAATGTGTAGAGTATGCTTCGTTAAAGAAGAATCGTCTCTAATCATAGTCCTACCTTCTACACAAGACGTGCCGCGAAAATAACCTGAGCCGTTGGCTGATCTGTTGTTGATGGTAACTTTTTAACAAGAAGTATCGCTCACCCGGAATGGTTCTTCTGAAAGATTAAGTTAAAGAGTTCATGATCCGTGGAGATAAGTTCCAGTATTTTGTCGATCGTCGTAATGTTTGCAGCTATCTCGAGATAGGTACGAGTAAAGGGGGAGAACTAGAGGCAGTTAACTTTTTATTTTTGTTGAGGGGGTTTTCGGTTGAGAGAAGGAGTGTGATGGTCGAAAGGGCGGAACTGCTGGTTCATAACTAAAGAATGTGTATGGAGCAGGTAGAATGGTTACGCTTTATCATTTAATGAACATTAAAATTATTTAGAGACGGAACATCAACTCGAATAATGATTGAAACCTTCCCGTATTCACTTGAATAGACGCGCCAAGCGTAAACTGACTCACGTATTTGGTGGCTTCAAAATGAACAGTAAATGAAAAGCAGGTCGGCGAGGAGGACACTAAACGCGGAGAATCTCGGATAGGTCGAGAATGAGGAAATGAATATACCGCCAATTCTTTTCAAAAGAGACATACTGGCGTTCAGTTCAAGGGATTTACGGAAATCACAGAAAATTTGAATTTGGTTTATTGGCCCATAGCTCTTCTTTTACGACAGTTTACCAGCCAGTGGAGAACGCTGCAAGACATTCGAAAAGTCTGGTTTGTTTTCAAATAATTCCTTTTAAAGAATGATATGACCCAATTCGAAACTGATTTTCACATTTGAATCTGGTGAAGATAGCCTAAGTAGTGTTATATTAATGTACATAGTTACTCATGGGCAAACATGAAGTCCCCTAGTCCTGGATAAAAGTCCGGTATTTTAAACACAGCACAATATCGAAAATTCATGGGAGGTTTTACAAAATATTCACTTATGTTGGTTGGTTGGTTTGGGGAAGGAGACCAGACAGCGTGGTCATCGGTGTCATCGGATTAGGGAAGGATTGGGAAGGAAGTCGGCCGTGCCCTTTCAGAGGAACCATCCCGGCATTTGCCTGGAGTGATTTAGGGAAATCACGGAAAACCTAAATCAGGACGCGGGATTGAACCGTCGTCCTCCCGAATGCGAGTCCAGTGTCTAACCACTTCACTTATGTATTTTGTTTTGAACATAGAGGTAATTTTAATTGCAGAATCTGATACTCGGAGCTGGGAAGATTACAATTAAAATCCCTCAAGTATGCAAGAAATAACGGATTGAATCCGTAAAAGATACGACTAAAATGATGGAGTTCGTACCATATCACTAAACTTCCTGACTCGCACTGGTTTTGTTTTTCAGTCTTGGAAATTAGAAGTTTGAGAATATTCGCATTTCTGTGAATTGATAATGTTAGTTCGAACAAATATGCGGTAACCTTTACTGAATATATACTTTGAAAGTAGGCTCTTATGTCTGTGGTTATTTATAGTCGTACGTTGTATGTATCTAAAGGAAAACGGAAATGTCTCAGAATCTGTCGCCAATAGTGGACGAAACTTTTCACAGGTCAAGAAAACTGTAGCAGAAATGGAAACTTTACACTGCTTCAAGATCACACAGGTAATATTAGACTCTGAGCAGTAGTTCGTGTGAAGCACTAATCATTCACACAGTGTTGCAGCAACTATTTCGCTGACAATAACGGACTAGGAATGGTTTCAATAATCATCTCGGAAACATAATTTGATTGGTTTATTATTGTCAGGAAGCATTTCACACTTAAACAGACCCTCTGCGAAAATTTGGCACGTCTCCCTACACCCTTTTGTGTTTGTGAATGCCAACAAAACAATGTTTGCTTTTAAAAGAGGGATTTCTTACGTATTTGTACCATTTTAAAAACAAATGACTGATAAAACAGTTCATGAAGCTGCCGTCAGAGGTGGTATACGCAAGATGGTGGAGCGCACTTAAGTTGAAAATTGTTCATCTCCACATAGAATGCAGCACAGTAACAATAATTCTTTAAGGAAAAGGAACGTGGTGTTGGAAATAGAGACTCTTATAAAGTGACTATTGTAAGCAAAGCGAGATTACCTGGTGCAGAGTACGTTAGCAAAAAATGGTTCAAATGGCTATGAGCACTATGGGACTCAACTTCTGAGGTCATTAGTCCCCTAGAACTTAGAACTAGTTAAACCTAACTAACCTACAGACATCACAAACATCCATGCCCGAGGCAGGATTCGAACCTGCGACCGTAGCGGTCTTGCGGTTCCAGACTGCAGCGCCTTTAACCGCACGGCCACTTCGGCCGGCAGAGTACGTTAGCCACTGAGGAAAACGCAAGGAAGCCAGGGAATGCCTGGGAGCAGATAGAATGTATAATCAGAATTTTTACATGATCATATGAAACATGGAAGGTTGCACTTTAACTTTCAGGTTCCTTTTTCGACGATGTAAGAAAGACTGCTTGAAACTATTAGGTGGTGATGAACAATTAGAATGTTTTCTTATTTCTACGATCTGACTATATAGAACGGGCAAGAGTTATATCTGCAGTTTGAATCAGGCTCAAACAATTTAGTGCAGAGTTTCAGACTTGGAAACTCATCTTTAATTACGTAAATCTAGGCCTTGTGGCTTTCTTTTTATCTCTCCACGGAAGGGAGTGGGTTTGTAGCGTGAAATGAGCTATAATGTGCCTTTATGATACTTCTGCTAAGAGACTTCGTCCATTGTCTAGTCTCCTGCTTCTGAATACAATGATCAACCAAAACATTATGACTGTCACCAAATAGTCGGTATGTCCACTTTTGGCACGGTAAAGAGTGGTGACGCGTCGTGGCATGGAAGGAATGAGGCCTTGGTAGGTCGCTGGAGGTGGTTGGTACCACATCTGCACACACAAGTCACCTAATTCCCGTGAATTCCGTGGGGGCGGGGGGAACCGAAGAGGTCTGACGCCAAGTTCAATCCCATGAGTGTTCGATCGGTTTCAGATATGACGAGATGGGGGGCCAGCGCATCAATTGGAACTCGCCACTGTACTCCTCTAAAGACTTCATCACACTCCTGGCCTTGTCACATAGTGCATTATCTTCTTGAAAAATGCCACTGCAATTGGGAAACACTTGTACTCTGCTGAGCATTAACGACTGATGTTAGTTCCGCCACAGTTCTCCACCTTTCCCGTTTTACCAGTCTGCTCAGCCTACGACATCCGACATCTGCATCTGTAACCAGGGGTGCCCGCCCAGCACCCCAGTTTCACAGTGCGCTGAAGATACTCATCATAGTACTCCTTGAACACCTGGCAAGTCGTGCAGTTTCCAAAATGTTCTTGCCTAGCCTCTGGGCCATTACAGTCTGTCCGCTGTCAAACTCAGATTGCGCGCCTTCCCCATACTACACACGGACGGCACACTCACTGATGCTGCTTGCATCCTGTCTCATTAACAGTCTCTCCTTCCAGTTCCTGGCCATATTCTGTATCTTTCGGCCACTCTACCGATCGGATCGGTTAAAAAATGTTCAAATGTGTGTGAATTCCTAAGGGACCAAACTGCTGAGGTCATCGGTACCTAGACTTACACACTAATTAAAGTAGCTTAAACTAACTTATGCCAAGAACAACACACACACCCATGCCCCAAGGGGGACTCCATCCTCCGGCGGAAGGGGCCGCGCAATCCGTGACATGGCTCCTCACGCCGGGCGGCCACTACGCGCTTTGGAAAAGGGCTGTCTTCGAGTGTTAGTCATTTGGAACCCCAGAATGGAGGCGGAATTAATTTGTAACTATAAATTGTGATGAACAGATTTTTGGTTTCCAGATACACAATGAAGAAGCTGCCGTGCTGCTATTGCGACTTTCGACAGAGCTAATCCGCTTTCAGTGTCCTCCTTGTTCCTTCCGTCATGGGTTATTTTCCCACCTAGGTGGTTGAATTCTTAATTTCACGAACTTCGTGATCACCAATCCTCACGTTACTTTTCTTGCTGTTCTCGTTCTGCTACTTCTCATTATCTTCGTCTTTCTTCGATTTACTCTCAGTCCACATGCTGTACTCATTAGACTGTCCATGCCACTCAGCGGATACTGTTATTCTTTTTCATGTTCACTGTGATAGCTACGTCATCATTGAATCGTATCTTTGATATCTTTTCACCTGGTATTTTAATTCACTCTTGAACATTTCTTTTATTTCCGTCATTGCTTCTCTCTTGAACAGTCTGGGAGAAAGACTACATCCTTGTCTTACACAATTTTTAATCCGAGCATTTCAATCTTGGTCTTCTGCTCTTACTGTTTCCCTGGGTTCTTCTGCGTATTGTGTGTTACTAGTTTCTCCCTATAGCTTACACCTATTTTCTCGGAATATCGAAAGTCTTGCACCGTTTGCCATTGTCGAGCAGTTCTTCCAGGTGGACAAATCCTATGAACGTGTCTCGATTTTTCTTTAGTCTTGTTTCCATTATCACCAGCAGTGTCAGAACTTCCTCTCCGGCGGCTTTACCCTTCCTAAATCCAAACCGATCGTCACCTAACACATCCTCAATTTTCTTTGTATGTTATTCTTGTCAGCAACTTGGATGCATGAACTGTTAAGCTGATTGTGTCGTAATTGTCACATTTGTCGGCTCTTGAAACATTCGGAACAGTGTGAATGATGTTTTTTCTGAAAGTCTGATGATATATTCAGGCTCATACATTCTAAACACCAACTCAATAGTCTTTTAGTTGCCACTTCTCCCAATGTTTGTAAACATTCTTATGGAATTTTATGCCTCACTTCTGTCTCGTTCGACTGTAATCCTGATTCTAATACTGGAACCCCCTATCGCTTTTATATTAAATGCTCAGACAAGCCTTTTCCCTCATATAGGCCTTCAGTGTACTCTTTCCCTCTATCAACTCTTCTCTTCCCTGCATTTAACAGTGCAATGCCCATTGCACTCTTAATGTTACCAGCCTCACTTGTAATTTCACTGAAGTTTGTTTGATATAGCCGTACGTTGAATCAGTCCTTCCGACAGCCATTTCTTTTCAGATTTCTTCACATTATTCATGCAGCTGTTTCGTCTTAGTTTCCCTGAGCTTCCTATTTATTTCATGCCTCACTGAGTTGTATTTCTGTTTTCCTGAATGTCACTAAACATTTTTGTATTTCTTTCTTTCAGCGATCAGCTGAAGTACTTTTTATGTTACCCATGGTTTCTTCGCAGTTACCTTCTTTGTATCTATGTTTTTCTTTACAGCCTCTATGATTGCCGTTTTCAGAGATAGCCACGCTTCTACACCTGAACTGCCTGCTGAGCTATTCCTTATCGCAGTATCTTTAGCCTAAGAGAACTTAAAGCTTACCTCTTCCTTAGTTCTTACGTATACCACTTTTTTACACACTGATTCTTCGTAACTAGTCTCTTAAACATCAACCTACACTTCATCACTACTAAATTGTAATCTGAGTCAATATCTGCTCCTGGGTAGACCTTATAATTTAGTATCTAATTTTGGAATCTCTATCTGAGCACGATGTAATCTAACTGAAATCCTTCCATATCTCCCGGTCTTTTATAAGTATACCTCCTCCCCTTGCGAATCTTGCACAAAGTATTCGCTATTACCAGCTGAAATTTATTGTAGAACTTAATTATTAGTACCAAGCCCAATACTATACAGTAAACCTTTCTTCTACTCCTTCTCCTACAAATCCATTTCAGTGATGAATTCTGCTCGGGTTATTAGTCGAGTGGTGGCATCGTCTTGTCGCAACGTTTCGATAAGTTTCGTACCCATCATCTTATGGTGAAGTGTCGGAATGCTGATCTCTCTCACCCTTCACTTTCCCGTCCTTGGGGAAGTGTATGGAAGGGTTTTTAGCCTGTTGGCTTTTACTCCACAATGTGTTCTGAGTGTGTGATTGTCTCTGACTGTTTTGGCTGTCTGTGTGTTGTGTTGGTGTTCTGGTGGTGTCTAATACTTGTCTGAGGTTGGCGAGATGTTGGGTATTTTGAAGATTAACGATTGGTATTAGGATTTGGAGATTTTTGGGATTTCTCTCTTCGACTTAGTCGTCGAAGATCGTCATGGGGCGATTGTCCTTATCGCAGGACATGTCATACCGACCTAAGAGGTGGATGAGGTTATTTTCAGATCTGGAAGAGCCCTTGCCAGATTTTGGAATTTTTCTTTGAGGGGTGGGATTTCGGCAGCGGCGTGCAGATCGTCGGTGGGGAATCCCACGGGTAGACGCAGTGCCCTCCTGAGGTCGTGGTTCTGCAGCCTCTGGAGTTTGTCCAGGTGCTGCTTTGCCGCGTATCCCAAGTCAGGACATACTTACTTCGTTATTGGCCGTATGAGAGCATGACAGGCGTTTAGTCCTACAGAGCAGGGAAGGGAGCTACAACTGGGTATAGGATGGACATTCTGGCGCAGACCTTCCTGTGGATATCGTCTGTATGGGGTTTCCACATTAGTCGCGAGTCCAAGATTACGCCGAGATACTTGGCGGATCTGTGCCAGGGGAGACGGGATTCATATAGGTGCTGGTGAAGGGGGGAGGGGGAGGGGCATTGAGGGGGTCTGCGTCTCACGAGTCTCCGGGTGATCAGCATAACCTGTGTCTTTTCAGGATTGATGGTGATGCGCCAACGACGGGCCCAGGTCTCTGTGTTATCTAAAGCCCTTTGTAGCCTACGAATGACCGGCTCCTTATTCGCATTACGAGTGTAAAAGGTGGTGTCGTCAGAGTACTGTGCGGTGTGCACCAGGGGGGCCGTAAGACTGTCCGCAATGTATAGACTGTACAAAACGGGCCCCAGAGCCGATCCTTGTGGCACCCGAGCACGAATACGCCTTTTGCTGGAGGTGGCTGTTTCTACCTTGACAGAGAAGGTTCTATTCGTGAGGTAGCTTTGGATTAACCTGACTATGCTCCCGGGGAACCCCTGTGTGTAACTTGTATAGTAGCCCTTTATGCCATATTGAGTAGAAGGCTTTGCGTACATCAAGTAGCACTATCCCACAGTAGCCTCTGTGGTTGAAGTCTCAAGATCTGTTGTGGGGCGGAGTGCTTCTGTCGGAATCCGAATTGGAAATCCGGCAAAAGTCGCCCGTTGGTGTTTTGTTCTCGAATTGGAATAAGCAGCAGGCGCTCATAGACCTTGCTGAGATTTGGAAAGAGGCTAATCGGCCTGTAGTGCTGCGGATATGAGGAGTCTTTCCCTGGTTTGTGTATCGCGCCCACTTCCGCTTGTTTCCAGTATGCTGCGAACTCGCGGGTACGAGTAATCTCGTTGAAGACGTTTGGTAAATTGCTTGGTTGCTTGCCATGGTGTGTGATGGTCTACTTTGAGAGTTGTGATGCAGTTTTCCCATTACTCGTTTCTGTGTGCATTGAGCGCTACCTTCAGCTCTCTCTGTAGACGATTGAGCAGCCTCCTGGTGGCCTGATTTCTGTTGATCTCCCACTCTTTTGCCACTTTGTTCTAGTGACGGATTTAGGCTAGTAAATGTTCCGGGAGTTGTACTTGCGGGGGCGGGCCATACCGTTGTGGGGGAGTGGCATCTCCTGCTGCCTGCAAGTTGGTTCCTGTTAGGTCTTATAGCGCTTGTTCTAGTCTTTCGGCAGTAGGTGGCGGAGCGCGAGCGATATCAGAGGTGACAGTTTCTCGGTATCGCTCCCAGTCTGTACGTTCGTAGGACGTCTGGTACAGTGGAAGTGCTACCCATTCTCTCACATCGACCTCTAGTATCACGGGGTTGTGTTGGGAGGACACTCTGTTGATTGTCCTTGCGGCCACAAACCCGGCGGTACTCCTAGTGAGGGCTATGTCTAACACGTCGGGCCTACCTCCATTTTTTTGGAAAATGTATGGGCTCGACCGGACCCCATGTTTCCAAGTGGTGGTGCGCGCTAGTCGTTGCAGTTTGGTGCCTGTTCTGGAGGTTACTCTAGAGTTCCAATCGGGGTGTTTGGCACTGAAGTCGCCCCCTATTATGAGTTTGCCTTCAATTTGCCCTAGAGCACCTATGTCTCGTCTTGTGGGCTGTCGGTAGATTGCAACGATTGTGAGGGGTCCCAAGGCAGTGATAACTCCACGACCACTGCTTCGATTTTATTGGTAGCTGGTATGAATACCGGGACGTGGGGGAGCCCACTTTTTATGTATATGGCCACTCGTCCGCTTTGGGTTGTCCTATCTTTACGGTAGCTAACGTAGTTGGGAACTGTTGTCTTAATTCCCGGTTTTAGGTGGGTTTCCCCCATCATGCAGATGTCGATGGAGAACTGCTTCATGAGATCTATGAACTCGACCTCTTGATTAACAATGCCGTCTGCGTTAAAGACGCACATTGTCGGGCATTTGATATTCCGTCGTCTATCCATGATGGGTTTTAGTAACTACTGAGGAAGTCGCAGAGGGGAGCGACTGCTGGACTGCTGCCTGAAGGGCAACAAGGATTTGAGTGTTCTTCCTCTGGGCCCCCCTGAATTCCTTCATCATTTACATGACGAAGTTCATGGTCTGGACCATAATGCCTAACAACTGATCCGAGGGTGTGGAGTGAGTGTGGGGTTCCCTAGCGCTTTCTCTGTCTTGGTGGACCTGATCGTTATTATGTTTTTCCCGGTGTTGTTCTTGCGTCCGCAGACAGATTGATAGCAACAGGATCTCGACGCCGGGTCGCGCCGCGGCCCCCCACCACCACCGACGCGGTATCCCCTTCCGGAGGAACGTGATTGGCCGGCCAACAGAAGCGGACGGTGGCCAAGCAGCTATGACGTGTACGAAGCTCATCGAAACGTTGCGACAATACGACGCCGCCACTCGGGCGATGCTGGCCGTATGGCCGAGCGATTCTAGGCGCTTCAGTCTGGAACCACGCGACCGCTGCGGTCGCAGGTTCGAATGCTGCCTCGGGCATGGATGTGTGTGATGTCCTTAGGTTATTTAGGTTGAAGTAGTTCTAAGTTCTATGGGACAGATGACCTCTGATGTTAAGTCCCATAGTGCTCAGTGCCATTTGAACCATTTTTGAATTCGGCTGATAACCCGAGAATAATTCATCATTTGAATACGCCGAGAAAGACTGCAATCGCATAAATCCATTTCAGGCCCCCATGATAGATTGTCATCATTCTTTACGTTTTGTATTACTCATTTAATATCTCCACATACTTTCTGTATCTGTTTATCTTCGACTCACGACGTTGGGATTGATACGTGAACTTTGGTGTTGGTTTGCTATCGTTCCTGAGGAGAACAGCCCTATCACTGAATCATGCACAGTAGCTCTCTGTCTGCCCTATCTTCCTACCCATAACGAATCCTACTCAGGTTATACCATTTTCTGCTGCTATTGACATTACTCTGTACTCATCTGAGCAGAAATCTCTGTTTTCTTCCTATTTCCATTGACTGACCCCACTATATCTAGATTGAGCTTCAACATTTCCTTTTCCAGATTTTCTAGCTTCCCTACCACATTCAAATTTCTGACATTCCATGTCCCGACTTTCGTTCAATATTCAATCTTTTTCTCATGGTCACCTCTCCCTCCGTAGTCCCCTAACGAAGATCTGAGTAGTGAACTAGTCTCGAAGTTTTTGCCAATGAAGAGATCATCGAGACGCTTTCTCAGTTACAGGTCGCTCGTCCAGTGGATACACATTACGTGGTTTCAATTGCCTTCTGCATCTTCATACCGTTGATCATTGCTGATAATTCCATCTTTAGCGGCAGTTTCCCACCCCAAGGGCAAGACAGTGCCTTGAAAAACAGTTCACTCCTCCGCCCTCATTGACAAGGCCGTTGGCTGAGTGAGAGTGACTTCTTATGCCGTAAGTTTTTGGCCGCCATTGCTGATGATTTTTAATCACAATTTCACCGGTAACGATGTTCGATCCCGAGTCAGAACATGTTTTGATTACTAATCAAAGACACTATCCTCTTTTTCTTCTATCCTTCGGTGGGCCGTGTAAAATAGATTCACAAAAATGAAGGATAATTGCCACCACCACTTTTGCCATAACTAGAAGAAAAAAAAAGAAAACACTACTTCAGGCTCTGGCCCATATCTAAAACTACTCCCAGTACGACTAACCTAGAGCTGCGAGGGGGCGTCAAAGGATAAAAAGGAAAGAAACCTCAGAGGAGCCATGAAAATTAAAGAAAGAGTGCGCGCACCGCTTTCTATATGTGCCGTCACTCATACTGCGGCTACTTAAGTTCGATGGGGTTGGGCGGGCGGCACTGTTGAAACACTTCATAAACTAGAATGAGATTTTCACTCTGCAGCGGAATATGCGCTGATATGAAACTTCCTGGCTGATTAAAACTGTGTGCCGGACCGAGACACGAACTCTGGACCTATGCCTTTCGCGGGCAAGTGCTCTGCCAACTGAGCTACCCAAGCACGACTCACACCCCGTCCTCACAGCTTTGATTCCGCCAGTACCTCGTCTTCTACCTTCCAAACTTAACAGAAGCTCTCCTGTGAACCCAGCAGAACTAGCACTCCTGAAAGAAAGGATATTGCGGAGACATGGCTTAGCCACAGCCTGGGGGATGTTTCCAGAATGAGATTTTCACACTGCAGCGGAGTGTGCGCTGATATGAAACTTCCTGGCAGATTAAAACTGTATGCCGGACCGTGGCTAAGCCATGTCTCCGCAATATCCTTTCTTTCAGGAGTGGTAGTTCAAAATGTTTCAAATGGCTCTGAGCACTATGCGACTTAACTTCTGAGGTCATCAGTCGCCTAGAACTTAGAACTAATTAAACCTAACTAACCTAAGGACATCACACACATCCATGCCCGATGCAGGATTCGAACCTGCGACCGTAGCGGTCGCTCGGCTCCAGACTGTAGCGCCTATAACCGCACGGCCACTCCGGCCGGCGCGAGTGGTAGTTCTGCAGGGTTCGCAGGAGAGCTTCTGTAAAGTTTGGAAGGTAGGAGACGAGATACTGGCAGAAGTAAAGCTGTGAGGACGGGGCGTGAGTCTTGCTTGTGTAGCTCAGTTGGCAGAGCACTTGCCCGCGAAAGGCCAAGGTCCCGAGTTCGAGTCTCGGTCCGGCACAAAGTTTTAATCTGCCAGGAAGTTTCACTTCATCAACTGTTTTCATTTGTTACAAATGTGTTAAGTGGTAAAGGCCAGTAGACACAACTGAAGTCCAGAAAAAAATCGTCAGATATGATGAAAGCGGGATTGAATGGTCGATACCAAATCTGGGGTAAAAAAGAGACTGGCGCAATTCTTGGAATGTAAGTCCTGTGATGCTCTGTGGATAACGATGCCTGAGTTTGAGCTGGGAGCTGATGTACAGCGCCACGACTCTGGTTGGCACCTATATTGGTCCCACTGCCGGCCCATGGGAGTGCACTTTGAATAACATCCCTGAGTTGACGAAAGAGCCTAATGCCGTCAACAGCCGTCGGGCTAGGATAGTTGGTACCGGTAGTACCCGAGTCATGAGTAGCATATGTGCAGCATGATAGATGTTCACATGTTGTGTGCGTTGAATAATGTTGAGGACTCGAAGCCGGCGACCTGCAAGGCTTGCTCTGATTGTCTGTAGCAAATGCCTGCCACTGATAGCCGCTGAGAGACAGAGATCAGCTGTGAATTCCCAGATACCCATCGATGGCGGCGAAGCTAAAGGGGCAACACTTCTCTCCGGTAGATCCTCAACAACGAGCAAGACCTTGGATTTGGACACGTTGAGAGAGCTGCCTAGTGCTTCACCGTCAGTTGCTAGCCATGTCAGGGCTGTTCGAACTTCATCCTCACTGTACAGATAAAGGACTAGGTCGTCTGCATAGGCCTGCAACGTCATACCTTCCAAACGTTAGTGCAGATCTGGTAAGTGGAAGTCCAAAGCGGATACATATAAAATCGTGGAAAGGGGGCAGTCTTGCCAGACAGATCGTGGTTTGACCTGGGATGGCGTGTGGCTATCGTTGTACACGGTTTTGGGAGTCGTGCCCCTGAGGAGACCCATATGCTGAAAGACTGCCCGCAAATAGGAGTGGTCAACTCGGTCGAAGGCTTGTATAAAGTCCAACGAATGTAAGGCACCAGGATGACATTGGAAACGTGCAAATGCTGTCAGGTTTCGGTAACATCAAAGGACCGTACAGATACTGTTGTCTCCTCCTAGGGAAGTCTGGTCACAGGATGTGACGTTATGTACGAACTTCTTGAGCTGCGATGGCAGCAGCGATGTAAATATGTTCATATTGCGTGGCTGGTCGATAATCATGGTAACCTTGACCGCCTGTGCTGTTTGTGAATGGGGATAATGGGGCTATCGAGAAAGATGTTAAGGTGACATCAGCCCTTGTGTGACGGTCTTCCATCTGAAAACCAACGAAGAGGTAAAACTTTTGTAAAATTCGATCTGGGCTGCCATTTGTGCTGGCGTAAGCGCCAACGCCCTCTAGACCACCAGTATTTAGATCGCCGCCACAGACCGGAGGGCTCAGTCAGGGTCGACAGTCTCAGCTCAACCACTATACTAGTTGGCGTCTGTCAGTTCACGTCACCAGCTACGAAAGTGTAGTGTTTATAGCAGGACTTGTACTTCGCCAGCAGTGAGGCTAACTTGGACTATTACGCAAGAGCTTGTACCACAAAAACTTGCTTATAGATAAGCAGCTTCTTGTTCTTATGAATAAAGAACTGTATTGATAAATGCGTGCAGTTATGTTGCAGAAAGAGGATACTGGCCACCAAACAACACCCTATCCTTGATTCCCGTGCTACAAGATTCTTCAGTGGCAACGACGTCACAATACCATAGACTCCAGGGGATCTGTTGTCAAATCCCACCTTTCATAGCACGAAGTAAATCTGCGGTCGTGTCTTCCTATAGTTCATGTACTACCTCCACAGTGAGAGCACTTGTAGTAATTTGTGTGACCTGTGTGATCAGTTGTGTGGATTGCAGTACAGCAGCCTACAATTCCTTGATGTATACGATTAGAGGTTCGAGATCGGAACACAGTTCCTTCTAGGGGCCGGTGCTTGATCGAGGAGATCGGCGCTTTTGTTCCATGTACCATCGTCTGCCGAGCTGATGGGGAGGCCATCATCTTACAGTCACGAAGAATGGAGTAATAGACGTGCAGGGTATTAGTTTGCCAAGCCTTGAGTTCCGTACCATAGCTCATTATGTTTTATGGAGGGTCGGCTTTCCACAGGAGAGCCACCTAGGTAAGGTGGAGTCATAGGCTTCGCAGTAAAGCTAGCACCGTGCCCAACCATTCTCGATCATACGGCGACAGTCTGGCGAGGTCATGTGGGTGACTGAATTTCCACAGACCATCAATATCGCGCACGCTGTTAGGCGAGTGTGACGTAGCAGATGTATGCTTCGTGGCCTGAAAAGGCTATAGGCCAGACTTCAGCATGGCGGGCTGTCAGCAAGGGGCAGGTAATGTAGATGCGGTCCATGCGGATTGACAAGTGAATGGTGTCCAATTTGAAAATAGGTTGGGTTCTGTGGAGCTTCTTCCAGGTGTCAACGAGTCGCTGGAGATTGATGACCCCAGAGGAAGCCGCACAAAGTGAATGCGTGGGAGTCGGTCAATTGGCCCTTGTGTCCCCACTGAGCACCAGAACGTCTTGTAAGCCTATGAAGAGTGGTGTGACCTTCTCGATGAAGAATTTGTGTGTGTCATGACAGTGGTTACAGTCAGACGGTGTACAGTTATTAATATACGCACGCCAAATAGATTGAGGGCCATGTCGCGTGGCTGGGGCAGTGTACGACGTGCTGTGCAAGGAGACCATCGCGTAGGAGGATGGCGACGCCGTTATCAGTGTCGGAGGCATGAGAAACATGGGCAGTGGACCTGGTGGGCACTTGTAAGTCAGGAGTGCATAAATCACCATCAGCAGGGATAGACGCGACAGGTCTGCCGCAACGGCCATGATTAATGGCAGGGCGCCAGCTCAGGCTTCTCTGTAGGTGCACCTACTGAGACACGCTGGCAGTGTGCTCCGCTCCTTCATCAACATCATCAGCCCATGGTGTTGATTTCGAAGACATGTGACGGTATTGTACTCTCGGAGCAGCTGAAGCGGGTGCTGAGATGAAAGCTATGGGGAGTCCGACGTCGTCATGTACTGGCAACATGTGACTGGCGGCGATATGGGAGGTCAGCGTCAGACATCCGGTCGTCACCTCGCGAAGCCATCTGAAAGAGGGCGTCTTCGGTGGGAGTGGGGAGGCGTTTTTTGCGCTTCTGGGACAACAGCTGTTTCCTGATGTTTCGTTCTGAACCATGATGTGATATAAGTCTTATAGTACCAAGAAGAAATTTAGGAGGATGTACATTTGGGGCACAGCATTGTATGCAAGTGAACAATGGCCTCTGGTAAAACCGGAAAAAAGTAGAATCTAAGCATTTGGAACATTGTGCTCTTAAAGGATTTTGAAAAGTAGGTCGACTGATGTGGATAAGAAATGTGTAGACTCTTTGCAGAAGAGGCAAGAGAAGGAACCCGGTTTGGAGGCACACGATGATAGAGTTCGTGTTAAGACATGAGGAGAATAGTTTCCACGTCATTAGAGGAAAGCGCTAGGGACAAAAGCTCCAGAGAAAACTAGGGATAGGAAAATACCCATCAAATAATTAAAAACATTTTATGTAAGTACTACTCGACTACGCA
The DNA here is from genome assembly GCF_021461395.2 of Schistocerca americana. Classification (NCBI taxonomy): domain Eukaryota; kingdom Metazoa; phylum Arthropoda; class Insecta; order Orthoptera; family Acrididae; genus Schistocerca; species Schistocerca americana. The sequence goes on along the minus strand of NC_060121.1, from coordinate 443,480,283 downwards.
GAAGATGATAAAGGACAGGGAGTCATAGCAAGAACGCATCAGACTATTCAGGACACTGACGGAAAGGAAAGAAAACAGAAAAAAATATGAGACCTCTGCAATGGGCTTCGTTTGTATGCAGTAGATTGACACAATAATAGCGCACATTAGTGTTTTTCATTTTATTCTTCCCAGTAGTGTTATGTTCGCTTTTATTGCTGGACGTTTTGCACAAACATTGCATTCAGTGTAGAGAACTGTGGAGAGAAGCAGAGAGCAGCAGGGTGCCCGAGGAAAGCAGCCAAGTGCGAGCAACGCGACTGACAGCTGCTGCCCGCCTCGGCGGCCGGGCTTTGCTGCTGCCGGCTGGCTTCCCGAGAACCAGAGCCGGCCGCGCGTGCAGGATTCGCGCCAGCCAGTACGCTACTCTCGCCAACGACTCTGGGGAAATCACCGTTCTCGGTGCAGACGCTCTTAAGAGGCGCTCATCGATACCGGTAGCGCACGGCATACGAAACGCTAGCGTGTTTACCTCCACAGCCAGAGTGTACAGCAAAATGCGTTTTTCAGGTGTTATGTTTGCTCATCAAGCTGCCTGCATCGAATAGTAACAAGGCTTCTGTGGTGTCACCGCCAGACACCACACTTTCTAGGTGGTAGCCTTTAAATCGGCCGCGGTCCGTTAGTATACGTCGGACCCGCGTGTCGCCACTATCAGTGATTGCAGACCGAGCGCTGCCACACGGCAGGTCTAGAGAGACTTCCTAGCACTCGCCCCAGTTGTACAACCGACTTTGCTAGCGATGGTTCACTGACAAAATACGCTCTCAGTTGCCGAGACGATAGTTAGCATAGTCTTCAGCTACGTCATTTGCTACGACCTAGCAAGGTGCCATTACCAGTTACTATTGATACTGTAATCATGTACCGTCAAGAGCGACGCTCATCATTAACGGATTGAAGTTAAGTATTCCACCAGCTACGTCCGTTTTTCTAAAGTCTAAATTCCTTGTCCTGTTCCAGACCTCACGCCAGCCTGCGTGAGCTAAAACGCGTGCCTTTCGGCTTCCTCTAGTACCCGGTGTTGGCTCTCCTGCCAACCCACAACAGCGTCAATACCTCTGATACCACACATTCTTTGTTTTGTACTCTTCACTCTTAATTTCACGTGTTCTTAAGAAAATCTGTAAGTAATGTCCTGAATACGCTTGCACACTGGGCACATGTGATAACCGAAAAGGACCATCTACAGGAAGAAGTCGAACACTTCAGACAAGGACTTGAAGGTAATGGCTATCCACCAAGGAATATGCGTTAGGATTTGTAGCTGAAACTTAAGGCCCGTCCCACCTCAAGAAGCTGAAGAGGAAAGTTTTAACCCTATGGCCTTCCAACCGTACCTAGGGGACCTGCCTTCAAAATACGTAATTTTCTCTCTAAATATAAAATCAAGTCTATTTTTTGCCAGCATCATAGAAAGCCACGGTCATTGTCTCTGAGATGTATAAGATTCCCTGTCAGTGTGTTTTTTCATATATCAGTCGTACTTTACGTTCAGTTCAAGAACGTTGTGTGGAACAATGACACTGTCGATGGCTACAGCCATCGTCGAGCACTGTGTTCAGGCATGCCACGCTGTAAACCAGGAGAGCGTCCAGATTTTTACCATAGGTATCATCTTCCCCCTATTTGATTTTCTTGGTCAAGAGTGAGTTGATTTATTGTGAAGATGGATTTTGGCTGTGAAAAAAGAAGGGAAAAAAGGAATCTAACACTGGCAATCGTTGGTAAACAGAGACGACGGCATTGTTCTTCTGTAGACAACAATCTAAATCTCAGAATCTTTTACGGAGAACGTCACACTAGCATATTTCCCTGCTGTCCGTTTGGCATTCCTTTAATCAACAATATCCACGTACGCGTTCATTAAGCATCCATATATACCTAGGATGCTGCAGAGTGCGTCTCCCTAAGTCTCCAATCTACGACTTTTCATAGAATGTGCCAAATATCAATTTTGAGGTCCAATTTTTCGTACAAGACCGGGGCTTTGGTAATATCACCACCTGTGTATAAGTTCACATGGTGTATCCGCAGATCTCTGTTATAGTGACAAGAGAGCCTGTCCTTCTTGTTTCATGCGTTAGGTATTGCTCGGTCTTTTGCAGCTACAGTTGGTCCTTTCCTCTTTTTGCTGGTTCTCCATCTCAACTTTTACCTTGCGGAATGTACAGAAAAAAATAATAGTAATCTTGGTGCCTCCATTTTCAGCAGTTGAGATATCCACATTCATCTGTTTTCTTCAAACATTTCATTTATATGAGATATTTTCAATTCCTTTCTAATGCCTATATTTCTCTTACAGTCTAACTTTTCGTATGCTGCTATGTTCCTGTAATTTTTCCTCCTATCTACGTAGTTCTGTAGCTCTCAATTCGTTCGAGCAATCAATCATTCATGATAGGAAACACAGTCATAGCTCAGTCACTCAAAATGATTCTGAAATTTTACTTGTTAGAATGGAATCAGGCGATGATTCTTCTTCTCTGGAGGCTCGTGCTTTACGGCAGACTGCTAACCTGTACAAATAAAATGCCTCGTAATTTTTGGGAGCGTTGTATAATCAGTCGGGAAACCTCATATCAAGCGGATATTTGGCTTTGATGAAGTTTAACCTTCCGAAGAAGTAATGGAGCTCTTGGATTATTAAATGCAGGTTCGTATCCAGACTTTCGGAAGTTCCCTTCTGATTAACAATTACGCAATATATCGATAAATATCATTAATTCTCAAATGTCAAATACACACCTTTTATTTGAAGGAACAACCTATATATACACTCCTGGAAATGGAAAAAAGAACACATTGACACCGGTGTGTCAGACCCACCATACTTGCTCCGGACACTGCGAGAGGGCTGTACAAGCAATGATCACACGCACGGCACAGCGGACACACCAGGAACCGCGGTGTTGGCCGTCGAATGGCGCTAGCTGCGCAGCATTTGTGCACCGCCGCCGTCAGTGTCAGCCAGTTTGCCGTGGCATACGGAGCTCCATCGCAGTCTTTAACACTGGTAGCATGCCGCGACAGCGTGGACGTGAACCGTATGTGCAGTTGACGGACTTTGAGCGAGGGCGTATAGTGGGCATGCGGGAGGCCGGGTGGACGTACCGCCGAATTGCTCAACACGTGGGGCGTGAGGTCTCCACAGTACATTGATGTTGTCGCCAGTGGTCGGCGGAAGGTGCACGTGCCCGTCGACCTGGGACCGGACCGCAGCGACGCACGGATGCACGCCAAGGCCGTAGGATCCTACGCAGTGCCGTAGGGGACCGCACCGCCACCTCCCAGCAAATTAGGGACACTGTTGCTCCTGGGGTATCGGCGAGGACCATTCGCAACCGTCTCCATGAAGCTGGGCTACGGTCCCGCACACCGTTAGGCCGTCTTCCGCTCACGCCCCAACATCGTGCAGCCCGCCTCCAGTGGTGTCGCGACAGGCGTGAATGGAGGGACGAATGGAGACGTGTCGTCTTCAGCGATGACAGTCGCTTCTGCCTTGGTGCCAATGATGGTCGTATGCGTGTTTGGCGCCGTGCAGGTGAGCGCCACAATCAGGACTGCATACGACCGAGGCACACAGGGCCAACACCCGGCATCATGGTGTGGGGAGCGATCTCCTACACTGGCCGTACACCACTGGTGATCGTCGAGGGGACACTGAATAGTCCACGGTACATCCAAACCGTCATCGAACCCATCGTTCTACCATTCCTAGACCGGCAAGGGAACTTGCTGTTCCAACAGGACAATGCACGTCCGCATGTATCCCGTGCCACCCAACGTGCTCTAGAAGGTGTAAGTCAACTACCCTGGCCAGCAAGATCTCCGGATCTGTCCCCCATTGAGCATGTTTGGGACTGGATGAAGCGTCGTCTCACGCGGTCTGCACGTCCAGCACGAACGCTGGTCCAACTGAGGCGCCAGGTGGAAATGGCATGGCAAGCCGTTCCACAGGACTACATCCAGCATCTCTACGATCGTCTCCATGGGAGAATAGCAGCCTGCATTGCTGCGCAAGGTGGATATACACTGTACTAGTGCCGACATTGTGCATGCTCTGTTGCCTGTGTCTATGTGCCTGTGGTTCTGTCAGTGTGATCATGTGATGTATCTGACCCCAGGAATGTGTCAATAAAGTTTCCCCTTCCTGGGACAATGAATTCACGGTGTTCTTATTTCAATTTCCAGGAGTGTATTTCCTTTTTAATCGTACAGTTCGTATCAGTTATCTTCTGTGATAAATCTCAATAATCGGATTACAGTTCTTCCAAACCAAGCTCAGGCTAATCGGCACGAAGACAATCTCGGAAGCTCACTTACATTTTTTTTTCTAACAACCTCCAGAGAGAATACTACAAAGAATAATTATGCGCTCATGGCATAGCTATTGTATGAACTACTTTTCGCATGGATTCGCGCGTATGAAGATAGAAAATTAGTAAACGTCATTCAAGGGTAGAATTGTATCTGAATAATTCATCGAATATAAAGAGATATTCCATTCGTGACGAATTTCATTTCACTGGACAGTAATGTTATTTTATCCTTTTTCATTACCCAAGATTCACTCTCGTACAGCAATGCTGCTACCAACATAACTTTATAAATGTTAACTTACTAGCCGGCCGCTGTGGCCGAGCCGTTCTAGGCGCTTCAGTCCTGAACCACGCGTCTGCTACTGTCGCAGGTTCGAATTCTGCCTCAGGTATAGATGTGTGTGATGTCCTTAGGTTAGTTAGGTTTAAGTAGTTCCAAGTCTAGGGGGCTGATGACCTCAGATGTTAAGTCCCGCAGTGCTTAGAGCCATTTGAACCATTTGTTAACTACTATTATTATTTCATTATATAAATTTATAAAAGCTAAGATTCCAATTTTTACTTTATTTTGGAGAGATCTTCTAATGGTACATTTTAAGTAATTGAGCTTCTCAGTTTTATCTTTTTGATCTATATCACAACTGTTCGTTTTCATGTTTCATATAAATTTAGATCTGTCCAGTTGCTGCTCTATGATCTCCTTTGCTGTTATGCTATTACTATTTTTACCCTTACTGCCTTTTTCTCACTGAAAGACATGTTATGTCTCTTTTGGATTATTATCACGTGTTAGGTATCTGACATGTTTGGTGTAGCTCATAGACAGCTCTCTTCACTGTTAGACATTAAAACCTGATCATCTGCAAATAGCACTGTCATTAAAAACAGAGCTGATTCGAATCGTATGTAAAATTCTATAGTCTCGGTTTCCACTGCAGTTCAATTTCTTCAACGTGTGTATTAAAGAGCATTGGCGAAAGGCAGAATCCTTGTCGAATTAGTAAGTTTATATCTTCCGATCTCTCCTCATTCTCCCGTTCTTTATAATTTTATCTCTTAGTTTTGAATTCCAGCGTGCTTGCAAGAGTGTCTCAGATCTCTTGTACAGGGTGGCTGTAACTAACAGTGAAGGAGAAAAACTATTTATCGTACAGGTACTCAACTTTAGAGTAAAGTTGTTCAGACTGTGTTCTGCAGGATTTGTGTTATTTGTAGTGTTAGTGTCATGACTTACTGGTGAGCACCAATACTGGTACGGCGATGTTGGGCTGAAACACGAGCATCTGTGTTTATTACAATTGCAGACAATTAGCATGGATCTAGACAAAACTAGAAGTACTTTACTGGTAAAACTGTTTTATCAAAGCAACAGTAATAATGTTGCTGCTCTTCACATTAAAAGAACGAGGAAGGTCCCTCTTTCCCCATCTTAGCTGAAAAGTATGATCGGAGGTTCGAACTAACTGGCAGTTTGAGAAATGCTCCTGGGAGAGGCCGACGGCCAACTGCGCCACAAACTGTTGAAGAACTTACTGTTGCCATGATTGAGAATGCTGGACGCAATGTGTGAGCTTCAAGCAATGCATGAGGTGTGTCACGACAGCTGAACATTCCGTTGTACACCAATCGAAAATTGATCCGAACACATGTGAAATGATATTCGTACAAACTTCGAGGTTGTAGTGGATGCAGATGGTCATCACAGTGAGCGACGTTTGTAACCTAGAACGTAACATGGGACGCAATTAAAAGGTTAAGCTGGCCGGTGTGGCCATGCGGTTCTAGGTGCTTCAGTCTGGAACCGCGTGACCGCTACGGTCACAGGTTAGAATCCTGCCTCGGGCATGGATGTGTGTGATGTCCTTAGGTTAGTTAGGTTTAAGTAGTTCTAAGTTCTAGGAGACTGATGACCACAGATGATAAGTCCCATAGTGCTCAGAGCCATTTGAACCATTTTTGAATTGAAAGGTAATCCTCTCATGAAGAAACTAAAGCGATTTTCTTTCAGTGGTTTATTCGTTACTTCTATTCTGTATGCCCTTACAATAGTTTCTACAAAGTTTCATTGTCCTCGGATTACTCGTCTTTCATGGGAGCCCTCTCGAGTAGCTAACGTTTAATTAAAATTATAGTGTACTTCAAAATTAGCGCCCTTTCCAGGGCCTGCAGCCACCAAGGTAACGAGTTCTCTAGGGACCAATTTGTCTCACCCTGCGTGTCGCACAGTACTTTCTAATTGCAAATTAACGAGAAAACATTCAACGCGACCGAAGGGGACCCATCGCTGATCACAAAATACGTGTGGTGTTCAATAAATGATGCAAAACATTATCCTTCTGAAAGCAGGTAGGTTTTATTCAGGATTCCAATACACCGTAGTTTCCCCCCTGTTTTTATCTACGAACCCCTGTTTTTCAATATAATCTCGGTTCAGTGCGACGGTCTTACCCCACCTTACTGGCAGAGTCTGTATGCCCGCATGGTACCACTCTACTGATTGACAAAAGAGCCAATTTCTTGCTTCAACAATAACCTCCCCATCATCCTCATACTGTTTACGGTGGGGTGCATCCTTCATTGGGCCAGGCACATGGAAGTACGGGGCACATACCTTTGAGTACCCCAAGCGGTGAATGTAAGTATTTCCGTTAGCAGAATAGAAATGCGGAAAGCGCAAGTCCGAAAACAATTAATTAGACTCACCAAAACGAAACAATAATACAATATCCAAAAGAACAACCGACTCGATTCCACCTGAAAATCGACACAAGTACAAAGTAACAAACAATAATAATAATAATCCACCAGATATTACAGCAAGCATATTGTTAAAGATCCCAATACCACAACAGATAAATGCAGACTTTGCAAACAACAATTACTAGCAAATACAGAATACCCCAGAAGACATGACAATGTAGCAAAAATAATACATCAACAACTTGCCATACAACATAAACTAATAAAACAACACGTTCCCACATACAAGTATGCACCACAAAATGTACTGGAGAATGATGAATACAAATTATACTGGAACAGAACCATTATAACAGATAAAACAACACCACATAACAAACCTGACATCATACTCACCAATAAAAAGAAGAAATTAACACAACTAATCGAAATATCCATACCCAATACAACAAATATACAGAAGAAAACAGGAGAAAAAATTGAAAAATACATCCAACTGGCTGAGGAAGTCAAGGACATGTGGCATCAGGATAAAGTTAACATTATACCGATTATACTATCAACTACAGGAGTCATACCACACAATATCCACCAGTACATCAACGCAATACAGCTACATCCAAACGTATATATACAACTACAGAAATCCGTAATTATTGATACGTGTTCAATAACCCGAAAGTTCCTAAATACAATGTAACATATATCGTACAGTTAAAAAAGGAAGTCACGCTTGATCAAGGTCCGCGTCACTTTCCATTTTTAACCAGACCTAAGGTCTGAGAAAAATAGAAATAATAATAATAATAATAATAATAATAATAATAAATACCTGGCTCTTCACGAGGAGCGAACACAAACAGTTCTACAACGACCAGAGGTTCATGGACTATATCAAGAGATCAGGACGCTAGAAGAGGCGTCTAGCCGTGGCTGCTGGGGAGGCAGTTCTGTGTCCTTCCGAGTGGTGCATCGAATTGCCTTTTGCCGGCAGTGCGCCGCCTTATAAAGCCCGTTGGCGGATGTATCTGGCTGAACTATTTGCGTTCACGTGCCTGGCGTAGCAAAGTAGATCCTAGGCTAGCTGCGACCTCTGGTGAAGCTGTTCTGGAGGCTCTGCGAACGGGTAGCGGTCCCTGACGGTCGTTGGTGGAGAGCTGGTGGTGTGTTGTGTTGTCATTGTTTTAACAACACAGACGACGTAGGTTTTCCTGGTGAATATACACCATGTGATGAAGGCATCCCGTGATGTCTGGACGTAAAGTGGATGCCGATGCAGTAGGCTCTATGATGTCTATGATGCCACAGCAGAACAAGTGTGTTAGCACTACCAACACAGATATCCAGTTGTGCAACGAGGTGTTGGTGACCCATCGCACACCTCGAGTGAGAGCTCCACATGTTCCAACATTGCAAGAGTCACAGCTGTGTGCGGCTGGCCAGCACGCGGGAAATCGGACAAGTTTGCGCGATTTTGTTGCGATGATGACACACGACACACTCCACCACTCACCATGCTTTTGTTCACTGCCAGGTCTTCGTAGACATTCCGCAAGCGCACATGAATATCTGAGATATTCTGGTTTTGGACCAAAATAAACTCAATGACAGATCTCGGCCTGGAACGCAACCCCATTACAGACGTCATTATAAGCTTACGAAACGCGCCGCCACGTATCGTTAACTTCATGAAATTGTAAGGGTTGAAGGGAATATCCCACGATGTACCACAACAACTTCTGCATTGTTTCAACCGAAACTGGGTGAAAAAAAACTACTTATTGAAGACCCTTCGTTTTTCATTCTGCGCATGTGAGGCGTTGGCGCCGGCCGCTGGTGGCCGAGCGGTTCTAGGCGCTCCAGTCTGGAACCGTGCGACCACTACGGTCGCAGGTTAGAATCCTGCCTCGGGCATGGATGTGTGTGATGTCCTTAGGTTAGTTAGGTTTAAGTAGTTCTAAGTTCTAGGTGACTGATGACCTGAGATGTTAAGTCCCATAGTGCTCAGAGCCATTTGAACCATTCATTTGAGGCGTTGGCGGTGTTATGAATTGAATCTGATCTCTATCCCGGTATTTTGCCCTCGCCAGCGAGACTTGGAGGCGCTTGCGAATACTAATGTTGGCATTGTGCGCAATGCTAGTCTCTTTTCGACACATTGCAACATAAATCTCTCGAGGTTTTTGTGTACAATGAGCAACTTGCATAAAATTAGTCAGCCAATGGTTATGCTTGGTACACTGAAGCGCGAAAATGGTACGGCACAGGTATTCAAATACAGAGATATATAAACAGGCAGAATACGGCGCTGCGGTCAGCAACATCTATATAAGACAACAATTGTCTTGCGTAGTTGTTAGGTCGGTTACTGCTACTACGATGGCAGGTTACCAAGATTGAGTTTGAACGTGAATCGGCGCACGAGCGATAGGACACAGAGTCACCGAGGTAGCAATGAAGTGGGAATTTTCCCGTATGACCATTTCACGAGTGTACCCTGAATACCAGGAATCCAGAAAAACATCAAATCTCCAACGTCGCTGCGGCCGGAAAAACCTCCTTCAAGAACGGGGTCAGCGACGACTGAAGTTAATCGTTCAAAGTGACAGAAGCTCATCCCTTCGGCAGATTGCTTCAGATTTCAGTGCTGGACCATCAAGTGTCAGCGTGCGAACCATTCAACGAAACATCATCGATACGGGCTTTCGGAGCCGAAGGCCCACTCGTGTACACTTGATGGCTACACGACACAAAGCCTTACACCTCGACTGGGCCCATCAACATCCCTGGACTGTTGACGACTGGAAACGTGTTGCCTGGTCGAACGAGTCTCGTTTCAAATTGTGTCGAGCGGATGGACGAGTACAAGTATGGAGACAACCTCATGAATCCATGGACCCTGCATGTCAGCAGGGGACTTTTCAAACTGGTGGAGGCTCTGTAATGGAGTGTGTAATTGGAGCGATATGGGACCTCTGATACTTCTAGATACGACTCTGACAGGTGACACGTACGTAAGCATCTTGTCTGATCACCTGCATCCATTCACGTCCATTGTGCACTCCGACGGACTTGGGCATTCCAGCAGGACAATGCGATACCCCACACGTCCACAATTGCTACAGAGTGGCTCCAGGAACACTCTTCTGAATTTAGACACTATCGCTGGCCAGAAAACTCACCAGACATGAACTTTATTGAGCATATCTGGGATGCCAATGCAACGTGCAGTTCAGAAGAGATCTCCCTCCCCTCGCACTCTTACGGATTTATGGACACCGCTGCAGGACTCACGTTGACCGTTCCCTCCAGCACTACTTGAGACATTAGTCGAGTCCATGCCCCGTCGTCTTGTGGGGCTTCTGCGAGCTCGCGGGGGCCCGACGCGATATTATGCAGGTGTACCAGCTTCTTTGGCTCTTCAGAGCATATCTTTTCAGTATTCGCTTCTACTACTCTCAGAAACCGTCGGATAGGAATACTTGCCGAGTACGTTTTGAAGCATAATTCTCTCGACTTGGGTTAATGAGACTGCGTTCTGCCACTTTACACAACTGAAGACAGCTCTGGGATGTAAGGCGAAATTTTATTCCCGTCTCGCTGTGAGGTCGCGACAGGCACGTACAGTGCAGAGCCAGCGGGCGTTCGTCGCGGAGCTTGCGAATGCATGACGTCTCCCGCAGGAGGGCCTCTGCTGGCGGCAGTCAGTGCACGGATTCAGAACCGCGGCGGCACACGTCTGCGCCGCGCCTATTGGAATGCAATCGCCACTTCGTCTCACCACAGCGCCCGTGGTGTCTGACTCCGAGGCCTAAGACGTGCCCGGAATGGGACAGAAAAAGGGCACCAGACAAGCGCTGCGGAATGCTGCATTTGCCCTGATACCAATTTTAATATCTGAGAGGATTGCAGTAGCCTGCGCTGGAATCTCAACACATCTGACTATTTTTTTTTAAAAAAAAAGAAAAATTCTTTATTCGAAGTGAACTATAATCGTACATGTCAACCCACTATCTAACTACATTATTGGATCCTAAATTTACAATCATATTAGAATTACTGCAGCTAAATTAGCTAATACTACAGGTGTGTTTATATTTCACCACTACAGGCATTTCTGACTAACTATTTACTATCTCTCTATTCTACGTGTATCTTGGTTGCTAGTTGATTGTGACTAATTCCTTACAGCTGTTGTTTGTGTTACGTATATACAACTTTATCTATACATAAACTGACGTACACTACCTGCAGCTTTACAGGTTGCCAACAAGTTACAAACCTACGTTGTTGGCCTTGCCCACCGAACTAACCCCAGTGGCCGTGCCCCTGGCGCTGGGCTGGCCTAAGACGTTGAATCACTGTAGTGCTATCCTAATAAATTTTCCTATCTTATCCTAAAACTAACCTATTTCTTATGTCTACTGTCATTGTCGGTGCTTGTCACGATCGGTTAGAGATGTACACCCTCCCCCCTAATCCAACACATGGCGGATCTCAGGCTTGAAGTGGCTGGCCAAGTCCACGCCTCGACGGAACAGGACAGGTGCACGGAGTCTAATTCGGATTTTGATCATTGTCGATTATTCCTTAAGAATTCTGTAAGAACTTTACTGGATATTTCATCTGACAGTTTGTTCAGGATGTGGAAAGAGTCCTCTAGCCTGAGCAGGTGGTGCGTGGCAGGGTTAGGAAGTTGTTGCCTAAGTTGACTTGTAGCATCGTCCAAGAGGGGGCACTCATACACCACATGGTCTGGAGTGCCTTGCACAGCGCCACAGTCACACGATGGTGTAGCCCGCTTTCCGAACCGGCATAGGTATGTCGGGTAGGGCCCATATAAGTAAGAAAGTGCAGCAGTCCTCTGGTTGGTTGAAGGTAGGTAAACTTTAAGCGCTCCTTAATGTGTGGCAGCAACACATATGTTCTTCGCCCTGTTTTATCATTGTTCCATTGTTCTTGCCATAATTCTTCCCCCTTCTTTTAATTACAGACTTATCCCCGACATAAACCCCCATTATTTCCATTATTTTTCCCTCATTTCTTTCCTCACCAAGTACCAGGCGGCCTGTTCTCTGATTTTTATGTTAAGGAGACTGAGCCCCATTAATACTATCAATGCCCCCCGGAGTTGTTCTGCATGCCCCTACCGAGCGCAGGACCATGTTTCGCTGCACCCTTCTTACGGCCATAGCAGGCATGACCGTCGTGAGCCTGTGTGCCAAGACCCCTGATCCGTATCCTACTATTGAAGTTACGATACTGTTATGGTATAATTAGGTCGAGTGAGGGACGGAAGCGTTTGTCACCAATTCCAGTTAGGTTGTTTAGCGTTTCCAGTGATATTTGTGTCAGTGTGTGATGCATAGTTCCACCTCTCGTCGACGACTACATCAAAAGAACGGGCCTCACGGTGCCGAAGAACTGGTGAGCCGTTCATTCTGACAATTTGATTCCTATCAAGTTGTCCTTTTAGTAGCAAATAGTGGACTTGCTTGGCGCTATTGTCATTTTGGCTTTGTGGCACCATGTAGTCAAAATAGATATAGCTCTTTCAACTTTAGGCTCCAAGCCTTCGCGGCTACGACTGCCTTTAAATCATCCACAAGGGGTTCCATGTTAATGTCCCAAAACAGAAACCCCGAGGACAGAGCACTGAGGACACCTTTTTGTTACCTTCTTGCTAAATTTTCCACTAGCGGTCGATAGCCAGACCTCCCTGTCTTCGCATGTAGTGGGCCAGGACAATCCTTTTCCAGCAAGCGGAGAAGAGCGAAGTCCACCACAGGTTGTCAAAGGCGCCACTGATGTCCACCACGACGCCGACAATGAACTTATGTTGGGCAGAGTCACAGACATCCGCAGCCAACGCGATTGTGTCAGACTCTGATCGCCCGGACCGGAAGCCGAATTGTCTGTCACTCATCCCACACAGCACCTGGTGTGCTGTCAATGTGTCTGCCCAGCAGTTCCAGTAAGCAGATGGGTCTGTATGATTTCGCTTCTTTAGGGTCTTTATACGGACTTTTTTTGATTATTACCACATTTGCTATTTCCAGATGGACGCTAATTTTCTTAGCCGTAGACACTCTGTACAACTTAGTGATAGGTGCCACCAGCTGTGGGGCGAGGAATTTCACCACCTCCTCTGTAATACCATCTTAGCCACCTACCTCCTCTTCGGAGAAGGGATAAACCATGTTGTTATTTTCATAGACCCGTTGGTTTTCTCTCCTGATTCTTTGTTGATCCTCCGTGTCGTCTTCCTCTCTATCGTCGGGCACCAGAACCCGGAGGAGGACCTCGGCGGTTTCCCGCCAAGTCTCAGTCATCTAGTCCCCATCACCGACGGTAGATAACACCACATGTGACCTTATTTTTTCCCGTAATAACTTGTACGGGACACTCAAAGGGTCAGTAGCCAGTTCGCTTTGTACGTACCTATCCCACCTCCTCAACCTGAGTGCCCTGAGCTCCTGTTGGAACTGTTCTTCGGCTTCTCTGTACACTTGCAACCATCGTTGCTTTTCTTCCCAGACGACACTTCGCTGGTAATACCTCCTCGGCCTTCTTACAGACTGGCACATCTGTCCCATTTCGGCTGACCATGGTGAAGAGGAGGCCGTAACGGCTCTGTACAGCTGCCCTCACCGCAATGATAACTGCTTTCACCAGCTCTTCAGCGTACTCCTCTACGTTCTCATCACTCTCCGGCAATATCGGTATGTCGCATTCCCTCGCTAGGCGGTCCCTGTGGGTCTTGTTGTAAGTAAGTTGTATTTCCCACCCCATGTACCAGTGGCACTCGCTGTCACCTAAAAAAAAGGTTATTAGATTATGGTCGCTTGTTGTCACGTGATTCCATATAGTCCAGTCCATTGTCTTTGTTGCAAGGTTTGGCGTTACTTGAGTAACTTCAATGTTTGTGCCTTCCCCCCTCCGCCAGAGTAGGTGAGGGGGGGTCCCCTTGCATGTTGGCGACCACTAATTGCAGCGCAATGATGGTTTCTTCTGCCTTTTCACCTCTGTTATCTTGAGTGCCACTGAACCATAGCGGGGACTGCTCCTTTATATCTGCTATAAATCTGCGCCCCCGCAACGCCATGTTAATTTATCTAGGAATTCGTCAATCTCTCTGCCATATTGAAAGTACATGTTGACGATATATAGCACTCCTACAGGTGGTTGTAATTCCACGACTTTGTAGTGGTCATCAGAAAACTGCGCTAGGACTGTAGCTCTCAGCACCCTATGACCGCGGCCCTCGGTTCAGCTCCGCAGTGAATTACTTGCCAGTTGACTGCCATGAGAGAGATTCGCCCAGCTTGGGAGTGTGGCTCCTTCAGACAGAGCACATCCAGACTCCTCTCCTCCACCACTCTTCGGAGTTCCTGCAGGATTAATTCGCTGTTATGTGTGTTTATCTGTCAAACGTTTAAAAGGTTCACGTGGAAAGTATGTAAGAATATGAGAATCCGGCCAGTTCCTACTCCAATCATGTGCTATTCTTCCATTAGTAACAACGGATTGCTTGTATAGCTCATACAGATCGAATTTCTTATTTCGTCTTTCAGACACCTTTTTGACTAAGTCCCGCAGGGCCCCAAAGTGAGAGGGGAGATTCATCGTCTTAAGCTGTATCCTATCCACAGCCTCCATTACCGGAAAGGTGATGTCTCTTCCATAATCATGGGCGACGTGCACCACATGCCTTATGAGTGTAGTGAGGACAGCCGGCTCCTCCAGGCGAGCTAACTGCAGAGTATGCTCCAGGTCGGGGTATATCCTAGCAGGGTCCATTTCCAGCCCTCTCTGATGTGGTAAGCCTATGGGCTAACTTGAGCTGCTCACAACATTATCCTTTCTCTTGCTCTTTAGTACTCGTTTCATTTTACTTTTTCACTGGTACATGATCTTCGGGCGACCTTAGTCCCCGGCTTGGAGGAGAGGGAGCATCTTTCTGACTACAAGGGTCTGTTTGAACACATGCATCCTTCACAACCACTGTAGGAGATTGCGACTTTGAAAACTTTTGAACGAATTCCCTGAATCTACTTGCCTCATTGCATCCCTCAACCTCTTTCTCGAGGTCTTCTCTTAGGCTTCCTGTGTTCAGGTATAGCCTCAGCCATAATCAGTTCGGGCAGTGAGCCTTTGATCTAACATCCTGTAGGTAGGGCAGGTTCTTCGGGTGGTGTTACAGGTGTTCTGCCCTCTCCTTGTGCATGGGATGCATATCCCAGCTTTGCCACAGTTCTTCCTGTCGTAATCCTTAGCCCCACACCTGGAGCAAGCCTGTTTTCGTTCACAGTGCTTATGCACATGATCTAGGTCACCAAAATTGTGGCGTCGGGGAACCACTAAGTAATCCCCGACATTGATGGCATCGAAGCCTACATAGATTCTTGCCATAGTGGTGAGCCTACGCCACATTTTCACAGAGACCTCGGCAACGTGATGTGCCACATCGCGATCCCGGGGCCCAGTCTTGAAACGTAGACTGAACTTATTTTTAAAAGTTTCCCATTCCATGTCATCAAAGTTTTGATTATACATTGTCTCATAAATGTCGAAGTCTTTTAATGAAAATGGTACATCATAAAGAATCACCAGAGGATTCCGCTTTTTTGGTGGCTCACGTTTTATATCTTTGTTCAGTTTTGTATTGTTCAAAACTTTATCCTTGTCATCCTCAGTGGCTAAATCTACTATTTTGGTTGCCTTTACTTTGTTTATTTAAATTTTGTCCTTGGCAGGGTCTATAATATTAGTGAAGATCTGCACCTTCTTAATGCTCTGATTTTTTCCTGGAATTTGGTTGCATGACTGACTGAGACCATACGATAGCTCTTTAGAAAGATCTGAAATTAAATGAAATTCACAATGCACTCACGGAATACACATAAGCTCAGATACGAACGGATAGTGGAATTCTATCTGACGAATAATGCAACCGGCACGAAAATTATTTCACACTCCAGTAGTCAACCGATGAAAAGGTATCAGAGGACGTACCAATGAAATGAAACAGTATGGAGTGAATAGGATGGATCTCCAATGATATACCTAGTTTTAGGAGCGCCAGGAAATTTTTTTGTGCATCATGTTGAACATTTAATTTTAACAAAAGTCGTCACGGAACAGATACATGGTTGATATCCTATGCTTAATAAAAGAACCGCATAGAAAAATCGATCGACTGAAAGCTACTGTTGTCAGAATACATAAAAAAATTACATGGGGTGTTTCATAATTTCTATTACATGTTTCTAAGATTGTTGACAGGACTTAGTAGATAAACTTTCCATTCAGACCACTTGTTCAGTAATGTACCGTAGCAATGCAAAATTAGTTTGATGAATGAACCACTTTAAAACCTCTCGCTTCAAGGTAACAAACAGGTGACCTGTATGGTCTATAGCAGCCTATGTATGGTCAGGGCAATCTTCCAAGCGCTCGTCGTCCCTTTCTCTTCTATGTTCTTACATTTCTGCTCTGGCCATTCCTACAGATCCAATCTGCACTTCTTCGTCAGTCTCATTAGTAAACGCCTGTATTCCGTTTCGCCTGCTCCATTTGTAGCAACTCTATTTTTTTTCCATTTCATCAGTTAAATTCAACATCTCCCGTGATATCCAACAATATCTACCTGACCGTGTCGTTTCACCAATTTGATCCTCTGTTGCCTTGACTATTTTATCTGTGAAAGCTACCCATTCGTCTTCTACCGCAGCCGTAGTCATTTCCTCTGCTGCAGTCAATCATTGTATAATGCTCCCTTTCGAAGTGTGAACAACCTCTGGTTCTTTTAAGTTATCCAGTTACGATCGCCTTAGTTTCCTAACCGTTTGCAGTTTCTTCCGTTTTCATCTGTAGTTCAAAACTATCTGCCTCTTGAAAAGACTTAAAGTTTGAAAACTGGTTCACGTCTCTGTCTTACCATTATATAATCTATTAAATCCTTCCCGCGTCTCCAGGTCCCTTGCAAGTATACAGGGTGTTACAAATAGGTACGGCCAAACTTTCATAAAAAATTCCTCACACACAAATAAAGAAAAGATGTTATGTGGACATATGGCCGGAAACGCTTAATTTCCATGTTAGAGCTCATTTTAGTTTCGTCAATATGTACTGTACTTCCTCGATTCACCGCCAGTTGGCCCAACTGACGGAAGGTAATGTTGAACTCGGTGCTTGTGTTGACATGCGACTCATTGCTCTACAAGTTTGTGTTCATCACGAACGTGGTTTTGCAGTCAGTGCAATGTTTAAAATGCGGAGTTGGCAGATGCCCATTTGATGTATGGATTAGCACGGGACAATAGCCGTGGCGCGGTACGTTTGTATCGAGACAGATTTCCAGAACGAAGGTGTCCCGACAGGAAGACGTTCGAAGCAATTGATCGGCGTCTTAGGGAGCACGGAACATTCCAGCCTATGACTCGCGACTGGGGAAGATCTAGTACGACGAGGACACCTGCAATGGACGAGGCAATTCTTCGTGCAGTTGACGATAACCCTAATGTCAGCGTCAGAGAAATTGCTGCTGTACAAGGTACCGTTGACCACGTCGCTGTATGGAGAGTGCTACGGGAGAACCAGTTGTTTCCGTACCACGTACAGCGTGTGCAGGCACTATCAGCAGCTGATTGGCCTCCACGGGTACACTTCTGCAAATGGTTCATCCAACAATGTGTCAATCCTCATTTCAGTGCAAATGTTCTCTTTACGGACGAGGCTTCATTCCAACGTGATCAAATTGTAAATTTTCACAATCAACATGTGTGGGCTGACGAGAATCCGCACGCAATTGTGCAATCACGTCATCAACACAAATTTTCTGTGAACATTTGGGCAGGCATTGTTGGTGATGTCTTGATTGGGCCTCATGTTCTTCCACCTACGCTCAATGGAGCACGTTATCATGATTTCATACGGGTTACGCTACCTGTGCTGCTAGAACATGTGCCTTTACAAGTACGACACAACATGTGGTTTATACACGATGGAGCTCCTGCACATTTCAGTCGAAGTGTTCGTACGCTTCTAAATAACAGATTCGGTGACCGATGGATTGGTAGAGGCGGACCAATTCCATGGCCTCCACGCTCTCCTGACCTCAACCCTCTTGACTTTCATTTATGGGGGCATTTGAAAGCTCTTGTCTACGGAACCCCGGTACCAAATGTAGAGACTCTTTGTGCTCGTATTGTGGACAGCTGTGATACAATACGCCATTCTCCAGGGCTGCATCAGCGCATCAGGGATTCCATGCGACGGGGGATGGATGCATGTATCCTCGCTAACGGACGACATTTTGAACATTTCCTGTAACAAAGTGTTTGAAGTCACGCTGGTACGTTCTGTTGCTGTGTGTTTCCATTCCATGATTAATGTGATTTGAAGAGAAGTAATAAAATGAGCTCTAACATGGAAAGTAAGCGTTTCCACATAACATATTTTATTACTTTGTGTGTGAGGATATTTCCTGAAAGTTTGGCCGTACCTTTTTGTAACACCCTGTATAACGTCTTTCATTATCCTTAAGACGACTTACAATCCGTGTAGATGTCCTACCAGCTGAGTTCCTCTTTCATTTCTTCTCTCAGTCCATACTCTCCTACTACTTTCCTTTTCGTTCTTTTCCTCTGCTAGCGAGCTCTAGTCCCCAAGCGAGATTAAATTTTCCCCTCCCTTAACTGTATGAATGTGTTTTTTTATACATACATTCTTCTGATTTCTTCATCATTGTGGAGCTAGCTGACATATAAACTTGTACTACTGGACTAGACGTTAGCGTCATGTCTATGTTGACTGTGATAGTGCGTTCGCAATACCGTTTATGGTAGCCTACCCACATCCCAGTTTTCTTATATATTATTGAACCTAATCCTACATGATCCCTATTTGGTTTTGTACTCATAGCTCTCTGTTCACCAGAATTCCTGCACGGGTCACTCGGGCAAGCAACCACGTTGTGCTGAACATTAACCTGAGCAAGAGGGGCAGCCCCAGCGCGTGGTCCAGGCCGACCGCGTGACTGGGAATTCCATGTTGGCGCTGTGTCGAGGACTGTTCTTTGTGTCGATGAAGGTGATTTGTATGCTGGGAGTGCCAAATATGGCGCACATTGTGAAATCATAATGGCAGACATTTCACAGTTCATGTAAAAATTAATAACAGCCTGAGATTCCATGATACCTTAAAAAGAAACATGTACATCAGCATTATTTGCACGACTTTTCTGGTGGTGCAATCAGATTTTCAATACCTTTACTTGTTTAAAGTTTGGTATCTCACTGTAAATTATACAACTGACACCCAGCGACGAATTTCCAAAATCTAAACGGTTCATCCGATTGTGTCATCGACGTGTGTTTAAAATGCAATTAGTGTAAACCCAAACTGGTATGAATTACAGGCATGTAACTTGAATAGTACATGAGCTATTGGAGGTCAAAGTGGCCGATTGCTATTGATCACGCTATGCCATAAGTACTCCACAGTTACACGAAAAAACGGTAGCAGCATGCTTATAAATATATATTTATTCGTCTATGTATTTTTTATATCCGATATATACTATTCATGAAGATATTGGTCAAATATTTACTGTGTTTTAGAAAGCACAGAGACATTAGGCTACTGGCCTACTTTTGCTTCTGTTCCTTGAACATATGTTTTTTAAATTTGTTTATGTATTTAATAATGTGTGTTAGAGCGTGTTTATGGTCCAGCCATAAGAATATTTATTTAATTTCAATTTATTTAAATGTAAATCGAGTATTTCGTATGTGTTTCAATATGTTTGTGAGCATGCTTGGGCTTGCAGAAATGGCCAGAGCGCTCTAGCCTATTACAGCACTCGTTAGTACGTTAGGCGACTACCGAAGTCAATGGAGAGTCTGGATGGAAGTGGGGGTGGAGCATCGGGTCACACAAGACATGGGAGTGCTGGACGGGAAGGCGCGACGGACGGTCGGAGGAAATACTTGGAGAGTGTTGAGCAGTTTTCGCGTGGTCGCAGGATACAGAAATATTTCGTAGTGCCGGCTTGTGCACTTGTGAGATTTCCATGGCTTCTGCAGTGAAGACGTAGTATGCGTTTAGAAGTGAATATCTCGCGAGGTATGTTGTTGTTAATCAACTCATATTTTATTTAATTGTTGGACCATCGACACCAATAAGTGTTTTACACAAATAAACGGCATTCTTAAAGGTATTTCTGCTATCGCACTCATCATTTAAAGTTGTTAAAATGGAACCTGCAGATTTTATTTAATTGCAAACTTTCATTTATAAATTTCTATGTTACATTCAAAATTCGCAATTGTCGAGTGATAGGAACCTTCGACCATTCGAGTCATGTGTATATTCATATTGTATACTGTAGACACAGCAGTATTTGGCATGCCATACGGCAACTACGTATCCCAACCCCTAGGCAACGAAACCAGCCAGAACTTTTAATATTTCAACTCTGAGTCTGAGGGTACATAGTTGAGGGCCACCATTAATTTTTTTGAAAGCCCGCAAAGAGATGCATGCCTTAGAGGAAAAGTAACGCCTATAATTTGATCTTGCTTTCAACCATCTGCAGTACCTGCACAGCAAAGCCATAGGGGCTGATGTTGTAATGCCATATCCGTCAATCATCGAGACTGTTGCCACAGAAACTGCTAAAAAAGGCTGCTTCACTTCTCCAGGAACCACATGATTTGTCTGGCCTATCCCGAGATACCTCTCCGTTGTTGCTGCAGCATAGGTACTGCTATCTGTCTCGTGGAGACACGCAGGCCATACTACTTAGGCAAGATATATGGTTTATGGTGGGGGAGAATACGTATGCATCGAACTTTATTACTTGGAGTGCAATAACGCTTCTTGACTTATGACCACATGAGAGAAAACACAAGACTGATTCGGACAGACACAAAGTAATTTTAGGTATCATTATTATAGGTAAAAGCTTTGGAGTGAACTATTTCAAATCTCATTTCTATTTATAATCAACATATGTTGCTGAATCATTATTTTTCAGCAGGTTGTTTAGACAGTTTGTCATTGTTTTGCCGACTATGGAATTTGCAAATGCTTCACACAATCGGTCCTTAACTTAAAATTTTGAAATTTTTGTATGTACAATTTTAAAAATCTCTATTTACCAGATAATGACAGATTATCAAAACTAGTTGCAAAATAATAAATATTTTAGGAGGTTTTTCGTGTTTACACCTAACATTGTTGTTTTATAAAAGGTATGTGGCAAAGGAAATTTTATGTCTCATATCTGCAGATAGCAGGTGCATAAACAAAACTGCATATAATTCCAGAAAAATACATTCTAGATGCTTCTAATACAAAAGGAAAAACTCATTTAGAAATTATATATTAGTATTTCATTAAGAGAATAGAGTTTAAATTGTAAACGCACAGTTATTACTTTGTCATGGCAAACAATCACATCAGTCAATTATCATTCAGCACTACCAATAAATTATAATGTCATTCACTGCAGCAAGACAGATAGCCTGTGCAATGGCGTATTACATATCAGTAAGATATTATGTAACAGTTGGATTCCATTATATATAGATCATACAGTAAAGAGATTCACTGTAAGGTACAGGGAACACGTAGGTGCCATACGGGTGTAGAAAATACATAAATCCACTTTCGTATTTGAAAGAACATGGTCGCTCTACAAAAGGCATTGAAACAACCTCCACATCACATTCGTTATCACTAAAGGCACAGAAGTAAGGATCCTTGAGGAACTTGAAACTTACACAATTCCAACACACAAACTGGAATAACTTGAATGGAATTTACGTACAGAGATTATCATTCCCTGTAATTGTTCTATCGTCTGTACAATAACTGACCCTATTATTTATCTCGACTCTTACACTGCTATCTGAACAGTGCAGCAGGAATATACGTTTTCAACAAAATGAAATCTTCTCTGTACCATTCACTATATAGTAATTTTCCCAAAATCCTTATCTATATAAGGACACCAACTTTGAAAAAATATTCCTCAACACGTCAAGGAAATTAATTCCCTTTCAAATTTCAAAAGATAGCTAATGGTCCACCTCCTATCACAAAAGCTATTTCTTCCATATACTTATTTGCTTCTCATTCTTTTAAAACCCCCACCCCCCTCCATCCCTCACTACTTTTCTCTCCCCCATATCTACAGCGTCCTGCTGAAAGTAACTTTCTTACTAGCCACTATCACTGTCATTTCAGTCTTTCCTCTTTCATTATCCGATTTTGAGGATGCTAAGCAAAGCTTCACAGTATACTTAATTTATCATTATTACTATTATTCTTAACGCTCTTTATTGTTTTTACTACTAATGGCAATTATTATTATTCGCTATTATAATTGTGTTAGTTCTCGCAATTACGTCTTAGAGTCACTTGTTTACATGTGACGTACGTACAGAATTTTGAAAATGTTCGGTAAAGTTTTTTATATGTGTGGTGTTTGGTCTGATGTAAAGATGGCCCTAATGCACTAGTCTGGTCACACTAAATAAGCTATTAATAACAAAATAATAAATGAAGTCACCACATTCCAACCTCAACGAACAAGAAGACTTAGCAAAGAAGCCATTTCTATATATCTGCTATGACTTGTATGGAAATAAAAAATGTAACTTATTAATCTTTCACAAGCGCAATCATCTGTATCTTCTATAATTAAATTCCTTCACCCATGAGATAATTTCATTTAAATGACTTGGTTTGTGACAATCTTCTGAAAGCTCAATTTATGACTACACGTTACGTTACACTCACTGTCCCATTTACATGTACCGTTATAATTTGCTTTACAGAAGAGGTAACGTACCAAACATTACTCTTTTTGAACAAATATAACTGGGACTATGTCTGCTCGCCGGCCGTGGTGGTCTAGCGGTTCTAGGCGCTCAGTCCGGAACCGCGCGACTGCTACGGTCGCAGGTTCGAATCCTGCCTCGGGCATGGATGTGTGTGATGTCCTTAGGTTAGTTAGGTTTAAGTAGTTCTAAGTTGTAGGGGACTGATGACCACAGATGTTAAGTCCCATAGTGCTCAGAGCCATTTGAACCATATGTCTGCTCATAATCAGCAGCAATAAGAGAGTACGTAATGTCACGAAAAAAAGTCACGTATTGTAATTTGATAGCGACTATGTTATACAATCTAATCCTACAGTGTGGTTCTACCATCATATAACAATTTTCTTAACTCGTAATATCTTCTACGCTTCAATGTGTGTAACATGTATGTCATAGCTGCAATCTCGTTTATCATAATTTCTGCATTCGAATATAAACACGTTAGATGGAGTGAGTTTGCGTTTCGTCTCTTTTCATGTCGAATTAATGTACTGCTATAGAAATATGTTGCTTCAAATAACTGATTGGGAGTCAAATGAGGATTTAACGTTAGAATAATTGATCAATACTTAAGTACATCAGTATCTTCACCTCTTGTTACTTTACAACTGACAATGTTTTCTCTTACGCCTACTTAGCCAACAACACTTTCTTCAGACGAATATTAGCTCCTTAATCGGACACATTTGTGCTGTTAAATATAAGCGCAAGCTTGGTCTAAATTTATGTTCGACTTTGAGCCTCAATTGTCGACAAGCTCTAAACTGACACCATAAAGTCACGTATGTCTGCTATAATATGATGAAGTCGGTTTACGAAACTCGAAATTGCCTACGGCACTCCGCGTCCACGCACGCCGATCAAATGTGGTTTCATGCATTCAGCGCATCTTACAATATTTGTAAAGGCGCTAGCCTTCTAAGCCAATCATCGTTGTAGCCGCAGAAATTTTAGCATACCTCTCAGTAACTGACATTCTCACTGGGTTTGTGTCACCTGTACAGTTAATGACAGCCCAAAAACACGTTACTAACTACGGCTACATAACAAGAACACGTAACGTCAGTGGAATTACTCTGCCTTGTGCACTGAAGCATGTGCCACACTATTCAAAGATTTCGGGAAAATCCATCTTACCCCTCAGGCTGCCATCCAAGTCAGTGGCCCAAGTAGTAAGAACATAAGTAGGATTCTTGAAAATACCGCTCAGGCATGTGGTCGTCTATACAATGATAGGTTTCAGCCGAATTTGAATTAAAGTACACACAATTACCTAATGAACTGGAACTAGGAACAGTTAATTACTTCACTGAGAACTCATCCCTATGTGTGGTGTCACGTATCGACACTACCCAACCGGCACATTACAATTGGCAAAGGAGTTGATACTTTGCATCCAGTACCAATAACGATAGTGTGGGATGCGGTGGATCCAATGGAGCGCACCTGCTGAGCTACGCCTCCGGAGGCTCTGGACTATCAGCGCCTTCTGCCGCCGTGATATAGGGTGGCTAGCAGCAGCTACTCAGCCCACTTGCTCTTGCAGCCACTATGCCATGACATCTTCATTCTCTGCTTAGGGCAGTGGGTCTCATCCTGGTTGCTACTGCATGAGTGTTTCTTGCTGCAGAATTTGTAATGAGTCTTTATACGTTCAGACTCTTCTGTTTGCTGTGTAACATATTCACTCATAATTTCTGCTACTGTCCAGCTTTCCAACGATGACATTTTCTACGCCACTCTGTAGTCCACCTCTCCTTACCAATGTGTACGAAGTTGTTCACAGCAAATGGCACATATATGTTATACATTATCACATCCTACAACCTATCTCTGCACGTCTATAATATATTATTACAATTATTCAGTATCTGCAAACGTATTTAACCCCCCTCCCCCCCCCCCCCCCCCCGGCCTCCCGCCTCCTCCAAGGGTATCAAGAAAGGTGAACCCACCTCAGCTAAGCTGTACCCAGTAGTCTTTTTAATCGTAAAGTCGCAAATTAGCTCAGATGATAGGTTGATTGGTTGGTTTGGGGAAGGAGACCAGACAGCGTGGTCATCGGTCTCATCGGATTACGGAAGGATGGGGAAGGAAGGCGGCCGTGCCCTTTCAGAGGAACCATCCCGGCATTTGCCTGGAGTGATTTAGGGAAATCACGGAAAACCTAAATCAGGATGTCCGGACGCGGGATTGAACCGTCGTCCTCCCGAATGCGAGTCCAGTGTCTAACCACTGCGCCACCCCGCTCGGTGTAGATGATAGGCTAATTACAGCCAACTACAGAGGGCTCAGCAACTATAGATTGGTGGACAATGTTACTCTCCAGTCACAAATTATATACGAAAATATAGGAAAGTTTGAGAAGTTAGATTAAAATTCAGGGTGAAAGAGCGTTAGTAGTAAGATTCTTTGATGATATTGCTATCCTCAGTAACAGCGAGGTGAGATTGCTGGGCCCACTGAACAAAATGAACCGCATAATCAACATTAACATAAGCTGAGCAAATCATCTGAATACGAAAGTAAAATTAACGATAAACTTAAGTGTGTGTGTGGTTTGAGGTTTTCGGGCGCTAAACAGCGTGGTCATCAGCGCCCAGATAAACTTAACATTAGAACTGACGACCACGTAGTAAGCGCTCTTAAGGAATAACGCAAGACAGACGAGAAAACGGTGGCATGGAAGAAGAGAGGACGATAAGAGAATCAAAATATTTGAGATGTATTACACAACGGAGACAATATTTGTTTCAAAACAATTAAATGATGCTTTCACGTGTAATCTGTTGTTGTCGAGTTGATGTGCTGCCTCAAACAACGGTTTCTGTGAAGCTGTACTGCTGAATTCCTGTGCTAGAAAGTCACAGCATTTTTGCGATTAATAAAAGCTTTAATCACTCTTTACATCCACTTTTTATGTTTTCCAGTGTAAGCATATTTATCTTCACAGGCACAGATACTTTTCTCATTTATGAGTCATGTTGTAGGAGTATGAGACTATCAAAAGCTACACACAAATTATTTCTCTACAAGCAACAATAATTCAACGATGTGCTATTTAAGGGCATCCTCAGGTCGGGAAACATTTTCTTTTTGTGTGCTTTAAAGGGTTCTGATGCCTACTTACTTTGTTTAAGTAGAGCGATCCCAGCGGAGAAATGCTCCTGCCTCAGCACAATAAAAACGAGTATGTTCCTCTTTGAAAGCCTCAACCCCATTCGGCCTTCCCTACCAAAAATATTGGCATGCGAACATATTCGCGGTCAATCTACTCAGAAATTATAAAGCCTGTTAACCAGTCTCCAGATAAGCTTGCATACTGAGCACCATCCTCTCCCTGACACTGTCTATAAATGTTTCTCTTTTACCGTTTCCTTTCTGTCTCATTCATATACGAGGGTTGGAACTTTAATAGTGGCAACTCTTGATTTACAGCTCTTTAAAAGTAGATACGTGTTTCAAAGTTTTACTGACCTTCAAAGTAGTCACCAGCATTGTGTATAACCCGTTGCCTGCGATGTGGAGTCGTAGGATACTCTTATCAGTGCCAGTTGTGTTGACAGCTCGAGCGGCGCGGTCTATTGCCCGACCAATTTGTAGCAGTTCTTAAGCGAATGCCGTGGCGTTTAGAAATCGAGTTGAACTCACGAGGACTTAAGTTAGGGGTGTGCAGTACGTGGTATAGCACTTAGCAGCCCCTTCAGTGAAACAAATCAGTAACAGCTTGCACTGTACGTGCTTGAGCATTGTCCTACAAAATCATCGTCAGGTCCTGCAGAAAGTGTCATCACTTCTGTCTTTATGCTGTTCATATTTGGAACACAACCTATGACCAGCTTAGAGACGGAAGTGTTCACACTTTCTGCAGGACCTGACCATAATTTTAAGGGACAATGTTCAAGCACGTACAGTGCAAGCTGTTAGTGATGTGTTTGACTGATAGGGCTGGCAAGTGCCATACCATCCACTGCACTCCCCTGACTTAAGTCCTCGTGAGCTCAACTTAATTTCTAAACAGTACGAAACACTTCACGGCATTCTCATTACAACTGCTGCAAATTCGTCGGACAACAGACCACGCCGCTCGAACTGTCGGCACAACTGGCACTGCTAAGAGTATCCTACGACTTCCGCATGGCTGGCAACGGGTTATACATAATGCTGGTGACTACTTTAAATGTCCATAAAACTTTGAAACACGTATCTACACTCCTGGAAATGGAAAAAAGAACACATTGACACCGGTGTGTCAGACCCACCATACTTGCTCCGGACACTGCGAGAGGGCTGTACAAGCAATGATCACACGCACGGCACAGCGGACACACCAGGAACCGCGGTGTTGGCCGTCGAATGGCGCTAGCTGCGCAGCATTTGTGCACCGCCGCCGTCAGTGTCAGCCAGTTCGCCGTGGCATACGGAGCTCCATCGCAGTCTTTAACACTGGTAGCATGCCGCTACAGCGTGGACGTGAACCGTATGTGCAGTTGACGGACTTTGAGCGAGGGCGTATAGTGGGCATGCGGGAGGCCGGGTGGACGTACCGCCGAATTGCTCAACACGTGGGGCGTGAGGTCTCCACAGTACATCGATGTTGTCGCCAGTGGTCGGCGGAAGGTGCACGTGCCCGTCGACCTGGGACCGGACCGCAGCGACGCACGGATGCACGCCAAGACCGTAGGATCCTACGCAGTGCCGTAGGGGACCGCACCGCCACTTCCCAGCAAATTAGGGACACTGTTGCTCCTGGGGTATCGGCGAGGACCATTCGCAACCGTCTCCATGAAGCTGGGCTACGGTCCCGCACACCGTTAGGCCGTCTTCCGCTCACGCCCCAACATCGTGCAGCCCGCCTCCAGTGGTGTCGCGACAGGCGTGAATGGAGGGACGAATGGAGACGTGTCGTCTTCAGCGATGACAGTCGCTTCTGCCTTGGTGCCAATGATGGTCGTATGCGTGTTTGGCGCCGTGCAGGTGAGCGCCACAATCAGGACTGCATACGACCGAGGCACACAGGGCCAACACCCGGCATCATGGTGTGGGGAGCGATCTCCTACACTGGCCGTACACCACTGGTGATCGTCGAGGGGACACTGAATAGTGCACGGTACATCCAAACCGTCATCGAACCCATCGTCCTACCATTCCTAGACCGGCAAGGGAACTTGCTGTTCCAACAGGACAATGCACGTCCGCATGTATCCCGTGCCACCCAACGTGCTCTAGAAGGTGTAAACCAACAACCCTGGCCAGCAAGATCTCCGGATCTGTCCCCCATTGAGCATGTTTGGGACTGGATGAAGCGTCGTCTCACGCGGTCTGCACGTCCAGCACGAACGCTGGTCCAACTGAGGCGCCAGGTGGAAATGGCATGGCAAGCCGTTCCACAGGACTACATCCAGCATCTCTACGATCGTCTCCATGGGAGAATAGCAGCCTGCATTGCTGCGAAAGGTGGATATACACTGTACTAGTGCCGACATTGTGCATGCTCTGTTGCCTGTGTCTATGTGCCTGTGGTTCTGTCAGTGTGATCATGTGATGTATCTGACCCCAGGAATGTGTCAATAAAGTTTCCCCTTCCTGGGACAATGAATTCAGGGTGTTCTTATTTCAATTTCCAGGAGTGTATTTTGTACGATCTGTAAATAAATAGAGTCCACTATTAAAGCTCCAGCCCTGGCAAATTAGATGTCACTACGACTGGCTTCCCTTCCACTGACACTGTTTCTCCACCATACCTCGGTATCTGAAAAATTCTGGATGGTTGGGGAGTTAAATTTATATTTTCCCTTGTACCCAAGTGTCTAAAATATCTGTCCAAAACGCACACTCCTCTATATCTACGTACTAGAGTTCACAGTCTCCAGTCATATGTATTTTTAATTTTCACTGCCTCCTCTCTCTTTTGCTCCAAATACTTCTATCTCCGTCCATCTCTGTCTTCTTGCTATCGCAGTCTCTCATTGGGCTTCAGTATGCCCTCTATCTTTGGCTCCCGCTACTATTGTCTTCACACAACTCTCTTTCACTTTCTTTGCCAATTTGTCTTCCGCCATGACCGTCTCTCCCACTAGCACTGCCATCTCTCTCTTCCACAGTCACTGTCTCGCTGCTGCCCTCCCTCAGCACACAAAGAGTGTGGGTATGTTCACATGCCAAAATTTTTGGTGAAGCTAGCGGAATAAGGATCGAAGCAGCTGGTTCCCTACTTTTCTGTCAGAATCGTTTAAAGAAGAACATATTCACCGTTTCTGTGCTCTTACAGTGTCATTTTTCCAAGGTTCCGTTCTTTTCCTTGCCACAGCAGGATGTAAAATTTATATAAAGCGAATTAAATAGTTTAGTAAAATTTTGATAGTTAATTTACATTATTCGACACATTTACACACTTTAACATATACAAACAACAAATATGTATGCATAACGTAAGATTAATACAAAACAAATTGTGTTACATTTTGTTTGGTCACTGATCTGATGAGAAAACATCGATCACAATTCATCGAACATCTCAAACTGACTAAAAACATAGTTTGCCTTTAGAGCCCTTGTGACGACCTTAGAACCTTTGTCGCGCGTTCACTACGTTAGCTGAAACCACATTTACGACTCAGATGAATATTACGTGCATATTTCACGTTCATAGCACGTTAGCTTTGAACCTCTGGATTTAGGTAACGGGTGATGAATTTAAAAATTTTCAAGGTTCCCTGAGAACATCATCTTAAGAAAGTAAGGCAAAGATTTCGACTATTTGCCGCGAACAGAAATTACAGAAGTGGCCACCCGCAAAATTTTTTTCCTGTTGTACCTGAAAATCATGGTTTGACCTGTTTTTCTCAGGTACCGCACGTGAAACGAACGGTGTTTTATAAGCCGACCTACACAACACCTAATGTGGAAGATCTAACCGATTTGCTTAATTCACCTGGAGTGGAGGAAGTGTGTAATGTTTAGATTTGGACCCTGTACTATATGGTAGCTACAGTATCGCCGTTCTTCCGATAAGTACACATATGGTCGCTAGGCGAACGGTTATCTAAAACACTTGAACTCTTCATCTCTGTGATGAACAGAACGCGAGATATGGGCCCAGGAAAAATGGCATTTTCTCACGCGGCTTT
Source organism: Schistocerca americana (assembly GCF_021461395.2). Taxonomy (NCBI): domain Eukaryota; kingdom Metazoa; phylum Arthropoda; class Insecta; order Orthoptera; family Acrididae; genus Schistocerca; species Schistocerca americana. The sequence continues at coordinate 443,450,199 of NC_060121.1, read as the reverse complement.
CGGGAATATACTGTTACCGATTTCTCATTAGTGACGGTTCACTATAAAATTTAATTCAAAGACCTCGGATATCACCGGTGGAATGGTTTTTCTTTATTCAGCGTGCCTAATGATTTGTTTGTAGAACCGGCCCCGCCACTGGTTTCGTTTTCGTTGGGATGTTTTTTGGTGTTCAGTTGCATAAGTCCTGTCAGTAAGAGACGCGACCGCTGTAAACCCCCAAGCACGAAGCATCGAATAACGGAAACTATATTTCATTTTCCTATTTCCTTCACCACTGCGTTCGTTGCTCTTTTTACACAAAGGTTGACGTAACTGTGAAGCGGGGGCAATTTGAAAGCCAGCTGTCACCTTTCATGTGAACATTGTGGGGGGTCGTTTTATAGCACCCATTTTCGTACCACTGTCAGCGTTGGCTGTTGATGTCGCAATGAAAGCTTTTGTGACGCGAGTCTCCAATAAATCAGGCCAAGAGCATCCAATTATCGAATTCAACAAAAACCGATCGTGGCGCATACAGCGCCGTTGTAAGGATGCTCCGATACCGTAATCAATCTTACGGTAAAAGGCGTGTTTGCTACCTCCTGAACGAGATTGACAGTATTATTAAAAGAAAAAATTTACTATAGCCTCTTTCATTTTGCTAACGTAAATATATTCTCCTATCTGAGTCTTTTCAGTGATTTCGTATTTTTGTAGATAATCCAAATTTATACGTATATGAATATTTAATATTATGTAGGTTGTGTTTCGTATGCATTAGCTACCTTTACGTCGTAATTTCAGCTGTCATTTTTAAGCAAGATGTACGCTATATCCATCACGGTGTCTTGCGGCAGCAGTTTCTGCACATCCGATGCCGTGTCAAAACACTGAGAACACACAATAGGAATAAGTACGAAACATCAACCGTTCTTCCAATCTTGAACTTCGTAACTGATCTAATGTTGTTACTCATCAACTTCAGTTTGTTGAAAGAGCTGGTATATTCACGTATGTTAAATGTGACGGCTAATTACGTCCTTATGCCATATGTGTTTCCAGTGTTGTACAGATAAATAAATTTAAAGTTTTAGTGGTTGAGACACTACTTTGAAATGTAGCCTTCATTATTGACTGGTGTTACGGTTACATATTAAAGGAAAGTACCAACAAATTTCCAGTAAATGACTTGATATTCAAATGTGATTGATAACTTACATTATTGTAATACGTGTACTATTCTGTTTACACATACATACTTCACACCGTTTTACAGACATGATATACATCTCTTTTTACCATCAGATATTATTGTTCATCGTGGATGTTACCCGGTGGCAATTTAATCACAGAAGTGAGAAGCATGTTTCTTATCCGTTTGTCTGTTCAGTACAAATTATGCAATTGATCTTAAAGTAACTTCCCGATTATCCACAGATCTGAAACTTTCGGCATAGCTCAAAAATACATGGCAATGGAATATTGGTTCTCTTTCCTGTCTGGCGTGCGGCGGAGAATACTTTGTGTACCATTGCTATCTTCCCGTTTTACAGTAGGGAATGTTTCGCATTACGAACGATTACTGGTAAGCCACTGTGTCGTCTCTATTCTGTCCTAATTTTTAATTTCACTACCGTTTCTCGAGATATACGTCGGAGGAAGCAATATACTGGTTGACTCACGTGAAGAGAAACTGCATTTTAACACATGTCTCTTTTGCAATCTCGTCTAAATCTTTAAAATCGATTGATAAATATCACTCAAACGAGACTAAAAAGCACAAAATAATTATTTAAATAAGAAAATTTTTAATATAAATGGTTTTCAAATTGTATCAAAAAGTACAAAATAATTTCTCCTAACCCCATACAAATTCTTAACACCATACAGACAGTCATGAAAATTTATGTCAGTAACTGTACAATTTAAAAAAAAAAAAGCCTGTCGCGCATGTAATAGGTAGAAGTATTTCTTTATTCGTATGGCTAGGGCCCCCGTCGGGCAGACCCTTCGCCGGGTGCCTGTCTTTCAATTTGACGCCACTTCGGCAACCTGCAGTCGATGAGAATGAAAGGATGACGACGAGGACAGCACAACACCCAGTCCCTGGGCGGAGAAAATTCCCCGATCCAGCCGGAAATCGAATCCGGGCCCAGAGCATTGATAATCCTTCACGCTGACCATTCAGCTACCGGGGATGGACATAGGTAGTAGTAAGAAGTGTAGGGAATAGATGTCGTTGGGTAAAATCACACAACAGTTCATATCGAAATTAGAATTATACATTAATATCTTCAGCTGCTGACGGGCGTTGATATATATCAACGTGGAGAGGTGAAAATGTGTGCCACGATCGGGACTCGAACCCCGGACTTCTGCTTACATGGCAGGCGCGCTATACATCTGAGCCACCGAAGGCACAAAGGATAGTGCGACTGCAGGGACTATCTCGCGCACGCCTTCCGCTAGACCCACATTCCCACCTTATATGCCCACACACTACATTCGTAGTGTCCCTACCCAACACACTCATTCATTACCCGTGGAAGACATTCTTACCAAGTGCCCTAAGAGTTAGGGTAATATGGTGCATCTGCACAGAAGAAAAAAGTCCTGGCCGGTATTGCCAGAACGGATATGGTGTCTGTTCTTTCGGACCTGTCTGAAAGTACAGACACGCTATCTGCTAAGGATCCCTCACCGTACAGCAATATTCCAGAAGAGGTCAGACAAGCGTAATGTAAGCAGTATCTTTAGTACACCTGTTCTGCCAATAAAACGCAGTCCTTGGTTCGCCTTCACCACAGCATTTTCTGAATTTTAATTCCAAGGTTTGTACTTGAATTGAGATCCTATATATTTGTGTAATTTATGTAAAAACAGAACTTTAGTAGATTCCATTTGATACTCATGTGGATGACTTTATACTTCTCATTATTTAGAGTCAGTTGTCACTTTTCTCCCCACCTAGATAATTCATTTAAATCATTTAGCAATTGTGTTTGATGTTCTGATTACTTTAAGAGACGATAATGACAGCATCATCTTCAAAGAATCCAAGGCAAGTGCGTAGAATATCTCCTGAAATCCTTAGATAGCTTAGGAGCAGCAGAGGTCCTATAACACTTCCTTGGGGAACGCCAGATATCACTTCAGTTTTACTCGATGACTTGATGATCTTTACCAATAGCGACCATTCTGACAGAAAATCACTGATCCAGCAGCACAGCTGGGACGATACTCCACAGGCACGCAATTTGATTACAAGTCTTGTGAGGAACTGTATTAAAAGCCTTCTGGGAATCTAGAAATATCGAAACAATTTGAGATCCTCTATCGACAGCACTCATTACTTTATGTGAATAAAAAGCTGCTTTTGTTGCAAAAGAGTAATATTTCCTGAATTCATGCTTATTACATGCCAATAACTCGTTTTATTCTAGCTAATTCGTATTGTTCAAACACAATTTACATGCTCTAGGAAGTTTCTTATCTCGTCTAGAACAACGCCTAAATAACTACTGAAATCGACGTCAGTGATATGGGTGTGAATTCAGCGCAATAGTCATATCGCCTTTCTTAGTTATTGGCATGACCAGTGAAGTTACCAGTTTTTAGGTACGGATATTTCGTGGAGCGAGTGGTTATGTATGATTGCTAGCCATGGAGGTATCTTATCAACATACTCTGAAAGGATTCTAACTGTTAAACAATCTGGAACAAGTATTGCCTTTATTAACTGATTTAAGGAGGAACATGCTGAAGGCCATGCAGGAGCTCTACGATCTCACAGGACCAGCACCCGAAAGGACTTATTTTCCACTCAGCACGTCAAAAAATTGTAAATTTGCGGTAAGATCTTAAGGGACCAAACTGCTTAGGTCATCGGTCGTTAAACTTACACACTACTTGTTGTTGTGGTGGTCTTCAGTCCTGAGACTGGTTTGATGCAGCTCTCCATGCTACTCTATCCTGTGCAAGCTTCTTCTTAGCCGGCCGGTGTGGCCGTGCGGTTCTAGGCGCTTCAGTCTGGAACCGCGTGACCGCTACGGTCGCAGGTTCGAATCCTGCCTCGGGCATGGATGTGTGTGGTGTCCTTAGGTTAGTTAGGTTGAAGTAGTTCTAAGTTCTAGGCGACTGATGACCTCAGAAGTTAAGTCGCGTAGTGCCTAGTGCTCAGAGCCATTTGAACCATTTTGCAAGCTTCTTCATCTCCCAGTACCTACTGCAGCCTACATCCTTCTGAATCTGCTTAGTGTATTCATCTCTTGGTCTCCCTCTACAATTTTTACCCTCCACACTGCCCTCCAGTACTAAATTGGTGATCCCTTGATGCCTCAGAACATGTCCTACCAACCGAACCCTTCTACTAGTCAAGTTGTGCCACAAACTCCAATTCTCCCCAATTCTATTCAATACCTCCTCATTAGTTATGTGATCTACCCATCTAATCTTCTGCATTCTTCTGTAGCACCACATATCGAAAGCTTCTATTCTATTCTTGTCCAAGCTATTTATCGTCCATGTTTCACTTCCATACATGGCTACACGCCATACAAATACTTTCAGAAACGACTTCGTGACACTTCAATCTATACTCCATGTTAACAAATTTCTTTTCTTCAGAAACACTTTCCTTGCCATTGCCAGTCTACATTTTATATCCTCTCTACTTCGACCTTCATCATTTATTTCGCTCACCAAATAGCAAAACTCATTTACTACTTTAAGTGTCTCATTTGCTAATCTAATTCCCTCTGCATCACCCGATTTAATTCAACTACATTCCCTTATCCTCGTTTTGCTTTTGTTGATGTTCATCTTATATCCTCCTTTCAAGACACTGTCCATTCCGTTCAACTGCTCTTATAAGTCCTTTGCTGTCTCTGACACAATTACAATGTCAACGGCGAACCTCAAAGTTTTTATTTCTTCTCCATGGATTTTAATTCCCACTCCGAATTTTTCTTTTGTTTCCTTTACTGCTTGCTCAATATACAGATTGAATAACATCGGCGAAAGGCTACAACCCTGTCTCACTCCCTTCCCAACCACTGCTTTCCTTTCATGCCCCTCGACTCTTATAACTGCCATCTGGTTTCTGTACGAATTGTAAATAGCCTTTCGCTCCCTGCATTTTATCCATGCAACCTTTAGATTCTGAAAGAGAGTATTCTAGTCAACATTGCGAAAAGCTTTCTCTAAGTCTACAAACGCTAGAAACGTAGGTTTCCCTTTCCTTAATCTTTCTTCTAAGATAAGTGATAAGGTCAGTATTGCCTCACGTGTTCCACACTACTTAATCTATCTTAAACTAATCTACGCTATGGATAACACACACACCCATGCCCCAGGGAGGACTCGAACCTCCGACGGAGAGAGCCGCGCGGACCGTGACAAGACGTCCGAGAGCGCGCGGCTACCCGGCCGTCAACACGTCACATACCTCGAGTCATGAAATGGGCTTGTTTGCAGCAAGACAAGATATCACACACTGACAGTGCCAAGGAGTCTGGACTGTTAGCACTGTGACATCGTATGGCGACAGTAGACAGAAACGCAACTACATGGTGTGCCCAGCAAGATGGTCATCACAGGTTGCCTCCTGCTCTACTTGCAGCTTCACGATGAGAGTATCTAGGTGTGAAGGCTCATCATCCCGGTGCAGCAACTGGCGTGGTAGTATGAGATGCCGTTGGGTACATATTTCTTTTTCTCAAATCCGGTAATTTATATGGCGGTGACTGCGACCTACCTTTGAGGTATTCGGACATTTACCTGCAAGATTAAGCAAGAACGCATGTTGCCCGCTCTAACAACTTCGACAAAAGTGGTGTTCACCCGCGCGGACAGTCACCCGTGTTAGCATCCCATTTCCCGGATTCCGCTCGGTGCATCGGCCGCAGATCGATTACTCCCGGTGGACTATCAGCGAAAGCCGATGTGCTGGCCAGCCCGCATGTGTAGTTTAGGAGGTTTCCTACACCCACCCAAACAGGTGGTACACAAGTCACACCTCTGTTACAGGTTTTGCAAACATTTCGAAAACGTTCTCACTCTTTCACTTTCATAACATTCTACGCAGACAGTTGGGTACATATACTAATGGAAAAAAATGGCATCCCCAAAAATTATTAGTGTAGAGTAATGAAATTTAGACAATACATTTTTTCTCTAGTTAATGTATGTAACTGATTGACATTGCAAGATTATAGATAAATGTGAAATGCTGGTATATTGATAACCAGTATAACCTCCAGAATGTTGAATTGAAGCATGTAAACGGTCATGCATTGTGTTGTACAGGTGTCAGTTTGTGCGATGGAGTTCCATGCCTGTTACGCTTGGTCGGTCGTGAACGACGCTGCACTTGGCGTCCGATGATGTCCCATACGTGCTCGATTGGGGAAAGATCATCGAGCAGGTCAAGTCAACAGCGGAATAGTGGCAAGTATTATCCTGTTGAAAAACCCTCCCTGAAATGTTGTTCATGAATGGCACCACAACAGGTCGATCGCAAGAATGACATACAATTTTGCAATCAGAGAACGTGGGACAACCACGGAAGTGCTTCTGCTATCATGCAAAATCGCACCTCAGATCATAACTCCGGCTGCAGATCCAGTGTGTCTGACACGCAGACATGTTGGATGCAGGTCGCCAACTGGCCTCCTAACCAAAACACGGCTACCACTGGCACCGAGGCAGAAAATACAACAGACCTGCTTTCCAATGAGGTCCCGCTTAACACCATTGAAGTCGCAAATGACTGTGGTTTGGTGTCAGTGGAATACACACTATAGGGCGTCCGATTGGGAGCTGATCTTGACATAACTGACTTGTAACAGTTCGTTGTATCGGTGTGGTGCCAACTGCTGCTCAAATTCCTGCATCAGATGCTGTACGATGCGCCAGAGCCACACTCTGACCACCGTACTCTTCTCTCTAGGTACTGCCAAGTGGCCGTCCGGAGCTCAGTCTTGTTGCCACCATACATTCTCGTGACCTCCGCTGCCAGCGATCATATAGTGTCGGTATTCCTGCCAGGTCTTCCTGCAAAATTACAGAGGCAACATCCAGCATCTTGTAGCCATATTACCTGACCTCGTTCAAACTCAGTGAGGTGTTGGCTATGGCGTCTTTGTCCGCCCCCGGTAGTAGAATGGTCAGCGTCGCGGATTGTCAATCCTCTGGGCCCGGTTCGATTTCCTGCTGGGCTGTCCTCATCCTCATCCTATCATCCTCATCGACTGCAGGTGGTCGAAGTGGCGTCAAATTGAAAGACCGGCACCCGGCAAACGGCCTCCCCTACGGGGGGCCCTAGCCATACGATTAAATAAATATGTCGTCTTTGTCATCTTAGAGGCATTCTCGATAACATCAATTCACCAGATGCAATTTCAAAGGCAACCGTGGCTGACACTCGTTGCAACCGGTATTTGAAGCAAACCTGATTTGCACCCTCACAGTAGCATTGCTGGCGCCACTCTCATGCGCCTAGCGAGAAATTTTAGCAGACGATTCACTCGGTACCATATGGATTAGAGCATGAAGTGCGAACAATTCGCAAAGCTTCGTTACTTTCTACGTTTCCTGGTGTCGCGATTTTAATGGCCACCATACATCTATCCAGATGCTAGCCAAGCCTCCACTTTGCACTGCTGTACTTGACCACGAATGACATCTGTACAATGTTCTCAATAAATTGTAAGTGTTAGTCGTGGTGAGAACTGTGGCCATTGTAGTTATAAGTGCATTATGTCGAAGTCAAGTGAATTCGAACTTCGGAAAATCGTTGTTGCTCGTATATTAGGCACTTCCTTAACCAAGGTAGCCGAAGTGTTTGGTATTCAAGATGCACCTTATCGAAGATTTCAATAGCATACAGAGAGAACAAAATAGCATCATATGCTAAGTCACAACAAGGACGAAGGTTTATTTTCAGTGATCGTGACGAACAGTCATAGAAGAGGATTGTGACGAAATATAGGACGATAGCGGCAAAAGTCACTGCAGATCTCAATGTCACAGTCGGTATCCCTGCTGTTAGCAAAACAAGGGAGCTCCAGAAGCAAGAATGTAGCGGGGGAACTGGAATTAAAAAACCACTAATTGCAATGAAAATGCTCATAACAGAAAATAAGCAATTGAAATGCCCATAACAGGAAAACGGGGGACCGACGCTTTAACACTTGGACTATGGGACATTGGAAGAACGTCATTTGGCTATGGGTCTGTTACCAACTAATGGTCGAATTTGCGTCCAAATAGTGAAATGTGGCGGGATTTGGCAGCCAGATGGCGGTATTCCGACCCATTAGTTACTCTGAAAGGTCGCATTAGTGCTAATGACTGGGTGGCCATATTGTCTGGTCAGGTCCATCCCATGGTACAGTGTTTGTTCTCCAATGGCGATGCTGTGTCCCAAGGAGACAGGATCTGTGTTGAAATAGGTCGCGTTGTTCAAGACTGGTTTTGTGAGGGTGAGGATGAATTGTAGTATCTGGCCTGGCCACTGCAGTGGCCAGATGCCACTATAATTGAGTCTCTGTTGTCTGTCTACTTTGGAGAGAAGGGTGAGTGTTCGCTATCCAGTTTCATCATAGTTACCTGAACTTGCCACTGTTTTGGAAGAAGAGTATCATAAGATTCTAGAATGAAATTTTCACTCTGCAGTGGAGCGTGCGCTAATATGAAACTTCCTGGCAGATTAAAACTGTGTGACAGACCGAGACTCGAACACGGGACATTTGCCTTTCGCGGGCAAGTGCTCTACCAACTTTTTTTTTTCTTTTTTTCTTTTTTTTTATTATTTATTAATTTATTTATTTTCAATAAGGATCACTCTGTTAAAAGGAACACATAGACCATTTCATCGTATGGTATGTGCATCACATAGTGAGTGGTGAGAGAAGCGTGAGATTCATCATCAGCTGTCAAATGTGCACACCGGCTGCACCCGGCACATCCCAACTGCGTGGGGGGTCGAGGAAGACTGCCTGAAGATAATTGGCAAAGGTTTTCCGATAGTGTGACCATCTATGAACCTCACTGTGGGCTTGCTGCAAGAAATACCAAAAGTCAAGTCGCGACGTGGCAGTATCCCCATAGAGGTACGCGATCGTCCAACCTTTGATCCAGATGATCGACTGTGATTTAGTCGCCGGAAAGTAGTCACTCTCTGGATGTAAGAAGGAAGCAGGTGTAATATGTTGCGGGGTCACACGGAGGTAGCAAGCCACCATCTGTCTTCCTAGGAGCCAGACGTCCTCCACCGCGATACAAGTTAAGCGGTGATGGTCGTCATCCACTTGGTGACATTTCGGGCATAGTGGAGTGTCCACTAGTCCAATTGCATGGAGCCGTTGGTGGTTGTTGAACTTGCCACAAGCGACAGAGAACCACAGTGCCCGAACGAAGGTAGGAAAGAATTTTTGGTGCACATGTCTCCAAATCTTCGGCCAATGCAACCTGGGGTGTTTCAGTTCAATTACATTACAACGTATCCGTCGTAGCAGCCAAACATAAAAATCCTTCGCGCATGGCGGTCTCGTGCGCGGAAGCTCGTCTCTGATATAACTAAGTTCCACGATAAATGTTGAGACATGCGCAAAATGTGGCGTAATGTTGCCCACCGCCACCGGAGGTGTGAGGGATGCTGGAACCAGGAGATCCAGTAGGCGGGATGTAAGGGAATCACGCCCGCTACGCCATTGCTTATACATTGTGGCTAGAAGGAGCGCCGTCGCACGGCAGTGAACATTCGTAAGTCCGAGTCCCCCCTTGTCCGTAGGGAGAGTGAGCGTTTCGTATCGCACCTTGAGGGGCGATCCAATCATCACGAAATAGCCTAGTGCTGATTGAAGTCGACGTCCGAGCGTGAGTGGTAGGGGCAGGATCTGCGAAATATGCGCCATTCGAGAAACCACATAAGTGTTCAGGTACTCGACTCGCTGCAAAGGATCAAGGCGCCGTAGGAGATGTTGTCGGACCATGGTACGTGTTGTCTGTAAAATACGTCGGTAGTTAACTGCCGCAGTATGTTTTACAGATGAGGTAAAGTCTATGCCGAGATAGCGGAATCGTTGCACATAAGGAAACGGACTGATTTCTTCCGGCGTAAGGCCCCTTCCCACCGGCATTGCCGCCGATTTGTTCATGTTCACTGCACCACCCGCGATCACACTGTGGTCCAACAACAGTTCAAGGACCGTCTTCACCTCTTCCTCAGAACGAACGAGCAGCAGGAGGTCGTCCGCATAGGCACGACATTTGAAGGTGTAGCCCCGTAGTTCCATCCCAGAAAGAGAATTGGTGAGCCTCCCAATTAATGGTTCCAACGCAATCGCGAACAGCAGCATCGAAAGAGGGCAGCCCTGGCGAATGGATCGTCGAATTTGAATGGGCCCTGCTATACGCCCATTAACCTGTACCAAGGATTGTGCGCCCCCGTAAATCCTTCTAATGATACCAGTAAAACGGTCTGGAAAACCCATTTGTTCCAGTACAGCATACAGATAGTTGTGGCGCACCTTATCAAAAGCACTGTCAAAATCAACCGCCACCATCGCCGCTTTAAGCCGGCACTTCTCCGCCAGCGCTATCACATCACGGCATTCGCCAGTAGCTGTTTGCACATTCACCGATCCACCCGGTGTCGTCTGTTCCGGAGAGAGAACGCTACGAATTAACATACGACATCGGGACGCTAGCAACCGTGCAAAGATCTTATAGTCGGCATTAAGCAGGGTGATGGGGCGATAATGTGTGACCGTAATTCCTGGCTTCGGTTTATGTACTGGCACCAGGAGGCCTTCCATAAAAGCCGGTGGAATAGGCGCATCGGAATTTAACATCTCGTTGTACATTTCCGTCCATCGCGGTGCCATTTCGTTGCGAAATTCGCGATAGAATTCAGCAGGAAGCCCATCAATGCCTGGGGACCGATTCAACGCACCTTGTGCGATCGCATCATGTACTTCCTCACAGCTAATGGCTTCCAGTAAGGTTCCCGCGGCTTCCACCGTCAGTGTACGGGAGACGGACGTGGCTATACGGTCGAGGTCATCGAAAGAGGCTGCTTCTTCCCGATAGATGTGTTGGTAATGGTCGACGAATGCAGAGACAATGTCAGCTTGACGCGTCGCTCTTCGGTCTTCGCGGGTGATTAACTCCCGTACTAAAACGCGTCGTCGGTGCTTTCGTTCATTCACGACGTGGTGCATGGAAGGAATCTCGTGCCTTATCGTATCGTGACATCTGGCGCGCACCATGGTTCCCTGATGATGTTTCCGAGCTAAAGCCACTAGTTTAGCTTTTATCCTTTTGCGTTCCATCCAGATGTCCTGTCCCGGCGGGCCAACATCCAGGTCGCGCAGTGCTGCAAAATAAAAGTCGGTGGTACGGCGGCGCCATTCAGCCATTTCCCTGCTATATGAGATGAACGTACGGCGAAGCGCCGGTTTAGCACAAGTCAGCCACCAATCAAGCTTCGTCGCATACCTTCCAACCCTTCGCTCGCACATCGTCCATGTCTCAAGGATCCGTTGACGGCATTCAGGATCATGTAGATGTTGAATGTTTAGTTTCCACGGGGCCTTACTGTTCCACACCTCTCTACGGGGAAGAAGCACCGTACAGATGTAAGCGCTGTGATCGGAAAACGCCAATGGCCAGCGTTCCGCGTCCTGGACATCATTTGCATGAGCCCGTGAGATATAAATGCGATCTAATCTGCTCGCCGAATGACTTGTCACATAGGTGTATCCCGGTGCAGCTCCATGTCGTAATTCCCACGTGTCACTAAGTACAAGGTCTTTGACAACGATTCGCAACTCCTGGCTGATGTTTGCTTGCGGCCATTGGTCTTTCTGGCTAAGAACACAGTTGAAATCTCCACCAATTAATACACATTCATAACGTCCATGGAATAGTGGAGCAATGTCTTCTGCATAAAATCGCGCCCTTTCCCGCCGCCGATTGTTTCCCGACGGTGCATAAAGATTGATGATGCGTGTCCCAAACGTCGTGAAAGCCATTCCCCTGGCCGACGGAAGATAACACACGTTTTCCACTGGGAAGCCATCTCGCACGTAAACTGCCACCCCACTCCCATTGTGATCTCCATGTGACGAATAGGATTGGTAGCCTGCGATGTATGGGAGTGCAGCTATGTGGACTTCCTGCAGCAAAGCAATATCCACATCAGATGCCCAAACCGTTTCCTTCAATAGGTGTATTTTGGCCGGTGAACGCACGTCATTGATATTTAATGTCGCAATACGGTTCGCATGGCATTGAATCCCACTCTGTCGAGGCGCAACAACATCTCCCTGCACCGGCGCCGGGGGCAGAGTTAGAAGACGTTCTGTCGCCCCTCTCCCTTCACCTTCAGCAATTATTAGTCCGTCTTCGTGAGTGCCGGCTGCCTCTGTATGACGTCCGGCGCCTCCTCAATATCCTCATACCACATCTTTTCAGGCCGTGATATATTCGTATCCATAGCCACAGCATCTGCGTCTGGAGAGCCAACGGGCTGTGATTTCTCTTCAGAATCACCACGTCCCGGTACCGTCAATGTGACTGACCGCTGTGGGTCGGATCGAACAGTTCCCAGTACCTCATCCTGTTTCGTAGAGGCTGTTGTGTCGTCTGGGTCCACAGGCACATCGTCGTCGGGGCAAGGGGAGTCATCCCGAGGAGATGTCGTGCGACGCCGCCGTTTCCTCCTTTTCGGGGAACGCTGTTTGCGTGATCTTCCGTCCGTGTCCTCAGATTGCAGGGAATCACGGCTGCCCGACAGAAAAGCATCCGTAGGAACTGGAAGTGTTTCGAGTCCCATCGTTGAACTTGGTGGGAGTTCGGTCGAAACTAATGATGTCGTCTCAGAGTGCGTTTCAGACGGAACAGCATCCGTAGTGGCTGGAACTGCTTCTTGTACTGTCGGTGTGCTGGGTGGGAGTTCGGTCTCATCTGATGTTGTCGCCGTAGATTGTATGCTCGACGGAGCAGCATGCTCTGTCATCCCGACGTCTGCGACAAGGTTTCGGAGAGTGCCATCTTGATCTTCCACCGAGGCTGTGTCCTTTCGGTCATCAGCGGACGCAGTGAGGGCTTTGGCATAGGTGATCGGTAGTACTGTCATCGCCGGCGACGGCTCCCGCACATCTGAAGGCAGTTGCGTAATCCGTCGTTGCATACAGTTCGACCTGAGGTGTCCCTCCTGGCCACATCCAGAACATGTACGTGGTTGACCATCGTAAATCACCACCGCCCGACAACCACCAATTGTCAGATAGGACGGTACATGCTTCTGAAGATCAATAGTGATCTGCCGCACTCCGTTAAGAACGGGGTATGTGGCGAATTGTGTCCAGCGTTCTGCTGTGTGACCATGTACTGTGCCGTATGGCTTAAAAGCCTCGATAACTTCGTCAGCCGGGAGCTCAAATGGCAGCTCAAAAACACGTATTGTCCGTATACCCAGACCAGCATGTTCTACAGTTACCGTGCCGACATTCCCGTCACTATGGCAAAATCGGAGACCTGCTTTTGTCGCCTGTAGAATTCTCTCACACGCCGCGTCATTTACCATCTTAACATACACCGTGGGACTAACGATGGACAGGTGAATTCCAACAATATCGTTTGGCGGTATCTTGACGTCCTCTCGAATGAATCGTTCCACGGCTAAAGCCTTTGGTCGTTCGTAGTCTTTGCAGAAATTGAACCGTAATGTAGTTTTCGTACCAACTGAGCTACCCAAGCACGACTCACATCCCGTCCTCACAGCTTTGATTCCGCCAGTACCTCGTCTCCTACCTTCCAAACTTAACAGAAGCTCTCCTGTGAACCTTGCAGAACTAGCACTCCTGGAACAAAGCATATGGCGGAGACATGGCTTAGCCACAGCCTGGGGGATATGAAATTTTCACTCTGCAGCGGAGTTTGCGCTGATAAGAAGGTAGGAGACGAGGTACTGGCGGAATTAATGCTGTGTGGAAGGGGCGTGAGTCGTGCTTGGGTAGCTCAGTTGGTAGAGCACTTTACCGCGAAAGGCAAAGGTCCAGTGTTCCAGTCTCGGTCCGGCACACAATTTTAATCTGGCAGGAAGTTTCATCATGTGATTCATTTCAAAACCAAACAAGGCCTTTATTTATCCATTCGGAGACCAGTGGAAGATATTTTGAATGCCAACGCTTTTCCTATTCCGTATTAGGCACGGTAATGTGTTTCGTTTGTAGTGTATCCATATTTTTGTCGAACCGCTGTACATTATACGGTATTCAGAGAAGCGGAATTGTGATAACTCTTGCCAATAAAACAAGACTTCGGTCACTTGTGCTATAGAAATCTCCAGATCCTTGTTACATTCTTCTCGTGAATCAATTTCAACAAAAAAATGTTGAAGCACTTAGTTCAATTACAAAAATATTAATGACTGGGAGATGTTATCATATTGCCACTCACGATTTCCAGCTATATCGTCACCGGAGATGTCATATGTCATACTTCCTTTATGTCTGTCACACTTCTTAAGGAAGCAAACAAATACATTCAATGCAAAGTGAATTTTTCTAGGTGGTCTTCTGGGATGTACATGCATCCAGTTTCATCACAAGTGCCTATTTACATACAAGTCTATTTTTCAAGCATCTAGCGTATTTACAGACGCCAAAACACGGTCCTCTTTTCAGTAACCACTAAAATCACATTAGTAGTTATAAAATGGACGTTGCCGTTGAGACTTTAAGTCTGGCTACGGTCTCCGTTTGCATGCCTCATTTCATCCAGCTCTAATGACTTCGGCGCCTCAGCGTATCCCACGCTAATGGTAGCACCTGCCTGGGACGCGGTAAGCCCGGTCGGTGACAAACTTAACGCACTCTCAGGACGAGCAGCGAGCAAACACTTGCGCCCAAGGAGGCTTTCAGGCTTTCAGAGCGAGCGTGCCATCCGCAAGTGAAGGAGGTGCGGTCTCCCTGCCGGAGCTGCGTCGCTATTCGTTAGCGCACCATCGGCGGCCCAGCTCACTGTAAACCTCTTTCTGACAACTCCACCGCGCAGCTACTGTCGAACGTGATGCCCACGCCCGGAAAGGCACATACTTTTTTGTACTCCGACTGTCATTCGTAATCTTTCTTTGTCAATAATCTTTAGATTTGTTTGGTGCTGCCCGTCACAAATTCCACTTTACCCCAAAGTAGCACTTGCACGCAACATCATAAAGTATCTGTTGAATATATTTAAATCCTGTTTTACCCTACAGTATTTGCTCTGTGCCGACCTATGCAGTATCTACTCTGCGTTTACTCTAGTACTTTCTACTATTGAAGCCCTTGCTTTTAATGTCACCGGAGGTTGCTTGTCTTTTTCTGTATGCTGAATCAGCCCTTCCGACGGTCATTTTTTTCCCTATTTCTTCTCATTTTTCCTGCAGTCATTTCCCACTTATTTCGTTTCTAAATCACTCACTGCGCTGTGTATGTGTTGTCTGTTCTTTCGGACATGTCACAAAAGAACAGACTCTCCGTATGTAATTAAGGTGAGGATTGATCACTTCAATGCGACTGCATGCCATTCTCAAATTCTTACGGGATTCGACAAAATGCTGCTAGTAATTATAATGGGCAAGAGGCACTACATTAGTGGTGTGTAGATAAGCTGGGAATTTGGGAGGCGTGCTAGGGTAGTACGGGGAGTTGCGATGATCACTGTGTCCGGATGGCGTAGTGGTCAGCTTATCTGCCTAGTGAGCAATTCCAGTCTGGCATAAATTTTCAACCTTCCCCATTGATTTAAATCAAAGCTCACTGGCAGCTAATGTCTTTAATTCCTTTCTATTTCACGTTGATGTATTTCTGTATTCCCCTGAATAGTTTTTACTTGCTTCTGTCGTCTACTATTTGAAGTATGTCTTCTGATATCAAAGGTTCCACGCCGATACTTCCTTTGTATCTATGTTTGTCCAATTTCTATGATTGCCCTGTGTTCATCTTCTAATCCATTGTCTGATTTCGTAACCTCTGTCTAACCAAGACGTAATTCACTGAATCTTCTTGCGTTATCTCGCCATTACGAAGTATACGTTGTCCTCTTATAATTTGTGAACGGCATATTCGTCGTTACTAGCTGCAATTTATTGCAGCACTCATTTGATCTTTCTCTGGTCAAACCAGTCTTCTGCTCTTTCCCCTAATAACGCATTAAAATTTCCCGTGATTATTACATTATCGTCTCCCTTTTCGTGCTGTATGATGTTAAAAGTGGCAATTGGCTCTAAATAATGGAAAATATCCATGTTATCCGTATGAGAACTAAATGGAATCCGCTAAATATCGGTTACACGATAAGTCACACATATCGAATCGCTGAGAATTCAGCTGAGCATTTAGTGATTACAATTATGAAGACTTACATCAGAACGGCAGAGCACTTAGAAAATGCAACAGGTCGTCTAACGAGGTTGCCTAACTACGCTTGTCCTGCCTCTTCTGTAATACAGCTGCGCATCAGATAGAATTGACGGACATTGAAAAAATTCAAAGAAGGAGAGCTCGTTTTGTATTATCGCGAAATAGGGGAGTGCTGCTACGTATATGATACGCAAATTAGGGGGCAATCATTACAAGAAAAGTACTTTTTGTAGCAGCAGGTCTTCTCATGAAATTTCAATTTCCAGCTTTCTTCTCCGGACGCAAAAATATTATGTTGGATCCCACATACATAGGAAGAAATCATCATCATAAGAAATTAAGAGAAATCAGAGCTCGTACTGGAAGATTTAAATTCCCGTTTTTTCAGCGCGCTGTTTGACAGTGAAACGCTTTAGAAACAGCTTGAAAGTGGTCCGACGAACGCTCTCCCAGGCACTTGATTGTGAATTGCAGATTAATCCCGTAGATGTAGATGCAGACTAAATTATCTATTCAATATTCTACCTCATCTACATGTGGCGTCGGCATGCACGCCTGCACTGTTGTTTTTATGTCGATGCCGAGCCGACCGTTGTGACAGAGCGGTTCTAGGCGCTGACAGAGCGGTTCTAGGCGCTTCAGTCCGGAACTGCGCTGCTGCTACGGTCGCAGGTTCGAATTCTGCCTCGGGCATGGATGTGTGTGATGTCCTTAAGTTATTAAGTTTAAGTAGTTCTAAGTCTAGGGGAGTTAGAGCTATTTGAACCATTTTTTTCGATGCTCATGGAACTATTATACCGTTATTCCACCTTCCGCCACCATTGATGTATCTATCTTAATCAGATACCCTTTGTTAGTCTGACCATGAGTGTTTGTCTTATTTCCACTTCATTGAGTATCACTATATCTAAACTAAGTCTCTGCATTTTCCTTTTCAGATTCTCTAGCTCACCTACCACCGGTTTTCCCTGCTCCGACTCGTAAAATGTTATCCTTTCGTTGATTATTTAATTTTTCTCTCATGATCACTTCCCCGTGAATGATTCCTTGCCGGAGATGTAAACGGAGGGTTAATAATAGTCTACATTTACATACCGCATGTCCTGTGGACACTCATTATGTATCTTTCATTAAGTGGTTACCATTGTCATTTGCATAAAGATGCTATTGCGAATTGCTAATTATTCCGCCTTGTAACGGCAGTTTCCAATCGAAAGGGCAAGAGGGTGCCCCGAACCTTTATCCGATTCTTTTGACCTCTTTGACCGACCGTTGGCAGCCCTAGGGTTTCTCATGATTCCAGAAATCTTTGGATGCTACTGGTAGTGATATTTATTCAAAATTTCAGCTGTCTCTGGGTTCTAATACGGGATCCAAGACATTCTAGTTAAAGGTTAGATAACATCGTCAGCAGGAGATGTGAAACGTCGGTGCCACGACTATCGACGTAAGAACGACAAGGAGCACGACGTATTTTACTAGAGTTAGACGAAAGCCTCTTTGTAAGAACAATGAGGTACTTTTCTATTCGGAGCTGTGTACTGTATAGTCAAGTGTAGTGTTTCTGACGTTTGAAACAGTCATGTACGTGGAAATTATAGAATTGCAGTATCAGGTGATACAGTAATGAAGCCACTAGCCTTGTATTCTAAATGTACATCATATCAAGTCCTCATCCGTTCATTCTGATTTATTTTCTTACCGTACTTCGAAAAATCTGGAACGGCTATGTCGATAAAGTCGAAATGGCCGAATCCATTCGGTGCCATTACTGAACTGTCATATTCAATCTTGTGCAACTAACTCTGACTCTACATCCTTCCAAATTCTTTCCTATATTGTTTTACAGTGTCATACAAGCGGTCCTATGGACGTTGATAAACTAATTCCTAATTTTTTAAAAAAAATCTCTATTTATTGTCTGTCATGAGATTTGTGACATAATACAGGATAATTCAAAATGAATTAAGTAGTTCACTCAGCGTAAGTTAGATAGGAGAATGTCGTCATCAAATGGTTCAAATGGTTCTGAGCACTATGGGACTTAACAGATGAGGTCATCAGTCCCCTAGACTTAGAACTACTTACACCTAACTAACATAAGGACATCACACACATCCATGCCAGAGGTAGGATTCGAACCTGCGACTGTGGCGGTCGCGCAGTTCCAGAGTGAAGCGCCTAGAACCACTCGGCCACAATGGCCAGCAATGTCGTCATCGTCGACAAGAGATTCTTAAACCCTGTACTGAGAATACTGTACAACTGTTTAGTTTCTATTTTCTATGGTATTCTAGTACAACTAGCAAGTGTCCACAAATTGAACCGTAGCACCTTTGCCTACTACTTGTATTATGAAGATCGTTAAGGCGCTCAGTCCGGAACCGCGCGACTGCTACGGTCGGAGGTTCGACTCCTGCCTCGGGCATGGATGTGTGTGATGTCCTTAGGTTAGTTAGGTTTAAGTAGTTCTAAGTTCTAGGGGACTGATGACCACAGATGTTAAGTCCCATAGTGCTCAGAGCCATTTGAACCATTTTATTATGAAGATCTTTCTTCCCTCCACGACTTGGTTAAGTAATTATTTGCTTTATTTTCATGATAGTAAGAATTTTCCAAAAGAGTGCACTGAAATTTAATACCATAGAAATGACGTCTCTCACGAGGCGTCAATGCTGTATTTTGTCTGTTTTCATTCGCAACTTGAGAAAGTTGCGTGCCCATAGAGGAACAAATGAAACAGGCATACGTGGAATACTTCCATGGACAGAGCAGTAGGCGGTTCTTCTCAGCCAGCTGGTTGGCCGGTGTGGCCGAGCGGTTGTAGGCGCTTCAGTCTGGGACCGCGCGACCGCTACATACTGCCTCGGCCATGGATGTGTGTGATGTCCTTAGGTTAATTAGGTTCAAGTAGTTCTAAGTTCTAGGGGGCTGATGACCTCAGATAAGTCCCATAGTGCTCAGAGCCATTTGAACCATTTCAGCCAGCTGTTAGAAAAGCACAGGGACAATAGTTGGACAATTTAAGCTGTATGTTTCCAGAACGTTATCCAATCGTTTTGCGTATGTCGATCTTCTGTAGAGCGGGAGATTTCTGAGGTGATGTGGTCGCAGGGAAGTATCTTTTAGCGGTGCTGAGTGTGACCACACGAAGATGGACTTTATTTTAAGGAACTCTTCTACCTAATTAAAAAACTGCTACGTCCGGAAAGTCATTAACTACGTGAAAAACCATAATAGGTCGCCACCACTCAGTAATAATTCTTAGTTTGTAATTTCGGAGTTGGCATGTGTACTTGGCCTCATGGACACACACAGGACCGAAGGTACAGTTCATAGTGCTATGGCGCCTTTTGCGTGAAATAGGTAACGGGGAAAGAAAGAGAAAGGATAGGTGGGAATTAATGACTTCCATCCGTTTCTCAAGGATGATATTCGTAACTTGCGATAAGTTCGTGAGATTTGCTAACGGGTGCCACTGAGTGGAGAGCACTGGACCAGGAGGAAACAACAATCTTCTACCAAAGTTGCCATGATTATAACGAAAGAAATTTATAGCACGAACTGCCGATTGGTACCTGACTGTGTGAAGACAGGGAAGCTCGACTTACTGCGAAAAAATTATGTATTGTCGTCGACGACAACGAATTAGTAAGATTCGGAATTGTATGCAACTTCTATGATCCAGTTTTTGGAAAAATATGGACAATAATTATATGTCTTCCCTCCATATACATCCTTCTTTCTCCCGATTATATTTAGATTTTTCACATACTGTTACTACTGGAAAACAGCTGATATACCCCGTATCTCGATGATCTTTGGCTATCACGTGTGCCAATTCTCTCTCTCTGCCACATGACTGGTAGTTGGAAAATTTGCAGTATACATGTTACCTAATCAAATTTTAACTTGCAGAAGGTAAGTGGTCACAGCGAAAATTCTTTTGAATATTCTGATGTTGTTTATTGTTGCCTGAAAAATGTTTCAATCGCAAATTATTATTTAGCTTTCAAGTAGATACCGTTAGTAATCCAAAGCAAATACAAATTTCAGAAAACGTGTTATGATACTTAAGTTACTTTCCATATAGGTCGCAAAATGTATTGAACCTTTTTATCAGAACACTGTTTTCGAATAGAAACTGCCCATTCTGCTTGCCTTTACTATAAACTAATCAAATGAAGGAACTATGGATGAAGGAGCTAAAAACTTAAACTAACATTGAAAAACGCTTTTACGAAGTCTAATGAAGTTCTAGAGTTTAGATTTTTCAAACAACTTATAATTAATCAGAGTGCGAATTAATCTACAAACCTATAATTCGAGCAGTGTTCTTTTCTGTTAAAAGGGCGTGAAGTTCTCTACGTCTAAGTGGTAATTGCAGTAAGGAAAGGGTATTTATCTTAGCAGGCAGATCGTTTTGTAAGTAGCCTTTTGGCCTGCCCCTAACCTATTAATGACGACAGTCTCTTTCCATAAGAGACACGAATTAAGAAACTCTGGGTGACGTGGTAAGCGATGTTGAATTACCCAGTACCAAGTTCCTCCACTATTAAGGTCCTCGGTGCACAGTGATGATCATTCTGCTCATATGTAAACATCAGGCAGTCAACAGGAGTTACAATGCGGAGTGGATATTAAACTAGACACAGTTCCGAACAACCTGAAAAAGATTAATTACTGGTGTATAAGTTTAGCGCTATTATCTTCTATGTTGTCAAACATATAACAAAACTATAAGTTCGCTAACGAACGGTATGTATTGCGCAGGAAAGAAATGAATTTGCAGTGTACAATTGACGCCCTACGTGGTAGGTACGGGATGGTGACCTTTTGCAACTTTTAATTTAGCTCGGAACACAGGAAAAATATTTACACTGTTTTCTGTTAGCGACTACATTCACATTTTCGTGAACCGCTTTACGATATTCAATTCATGTGCTTGACGAGATGTAGACATGCTCTATCATTCTTTCTTATCCAGGTTACATACATATTAAAAGAGAAGTAACTTTTTTCAACTTATTTTTAAGGGTTATAAGGAAATTTTTGTACTGTTCTTTAGCGTCATGATAAGATACAGTAGATCTAAAATTACAAGAGACCAACGAAAGATTCATAATCGGAACAAAACTCCGAAGAATTAGTTCTTTTCCCAGATGACAATAGTATTGTAATCAAAATACGTATAGCAACAGAAGACATGACAAATATTGTTCTTAAAAGTATTATTGAGTGAGTTTGTACAGAGTGACTTTCATTTTCTAAATGAGAATATTTTCAGCTCTGTACACCTACAGGAGCTACACCAGTGACAAATGTAACAAATGGTGATGAAATAATAACCAAGCCGAAAAATTCAAACTTTTTTTGTATCCACATTGATCAGAATTTAAAGTGGGGAAACCCCTTTTCGACCTGAAGTAATTCAGTACAGACACAGCACACGTTGAGTGAGTGGGGAAAGCCAAATCGGTAAGTTTTCATTCAAAAATGTCTCATGTAATAACGCTTTGTGATAACTCATCTATAAAAACGAAAGTTAACATTGCTCAAAAAAGTGTTTTTAAGAACGAAATTTGGTTCTCGCCCGCCATCATCTTGTAGACATCTGTTTAAGAAGTTAGGCATTTTAAGTACTGCTTCACATTATATGTATTCATCTCCAATTTTGTTGCAAACAGCTCACCACAGTTCAAAAAGAAAAATGATGTACATAATGACAATACCAGAAGAAAAAGAAATAACATAATTTCATTCAAAGGTTGTCTTTAGCACACCCCAAGGGGTGCGAAAAACTGCCATAAAAATCGATCATTCACCCCGTGGTGTAAAATGTCTGACAGACAGTAAGGTAAATTTTAAAACAAATTGAAAATGTTTCTCCTTAACGTTTTTGTTCTCTTCCACAGACGAATTTCTGTTTATGTAATTTGTAAAAGGCTGTGGGCAGCAATTACTAATTCACACCTGCATATAAGAAATAAAAAATGGTTAATGGTAGCCATATTTACATGTGTATGTGAGAGGACTTACTCCACATCATTGTGACTGATCGTACGAGTGATTAATGGGAAATGTCCAACTATTTTGAAGAAAATGAACATATTACAGAATTATCTTAGTTCTTCAGATAGATCATCAGAATTTTAAATGTGCAATATTTATCGATAACATTGAGCAATTTGCTGTATCACGTTGTTCTCAAGTACATATAATAATTATTTAGTTAAAGCGTCTGTACTAATGATTGAAGACTCCAAAACAACAACGAACTATGATTCCACTTTTTTGCTTATCATTTAGATAAACTAAAATTTACTTTTTAGTTTAAAATGGTTGTCTTCAAAGCAGACTTCTCATTTCCTCTGCACCCCCTGAGATTCAGTTCCAGTTCATTAAACTGTCGTTGGTGTTGTATCTTTCCATTTCAGTCTTTGCTGTGTAAGCGTCTTCATCTGTGCCTAACTACCAGAATCTACATCTGTCTGAACCTGCCCATGAAGCCTTGGCATCCCTCTTACTTGCTCCCTCCCTCACATTTTTCCGTTACCAAACCATTCAGTTACACTTGTTTTGATTCTGTTGATATTTAAAATAGATTATATGATTGAGATGCCTAGGTTCATATGGGTGTAATAAATTTCTTTCTAGTTGTATTTCACCAAGAGCACCATTGATGGTTCAATTTTACTGCAGCAAATGACTGCCACAAAAACGGAGCAATATCCATAAACCGAAAACGCTCATCTCATCGTGACTATAGTGTATAACAATCTAAAGCCAAATATAATTTTAGACAGTGGCGCAGATACGCCTCCGCAATTTGCTCGTAGATTCAAGAAAACGAGCTAAAATAATTTTAGGAAGAGCATCATAACATCATAACAACTATATCCTCTGTGATAAAACAGTATGCTTAAAACTCACAATCCGTTACATAAATCCCCTATTATCCTTGCACTGAAAGTAGTACCAGACAAATGAGTGGCATTGAACCCTCTAAAAATCTTACGTACACCAAACAACCGTCAGCACTCATTAGCATTTACGTCTTATCAAAAATCTGAACGCAAATGAAAATTATCCAATATTGCTCACGGGCTATCATATAATCGAGCCCTGATTAAATAAAGCTTTGTTTCAAAGTGCTAGTATTCAATACAACAATAAAACTTCTTATCTGCCGGCAGGTGGCATTAGAAAAGATGCAAATTACTGGAACCGAGCGAGGTGGCGCAGTGGTTAGACACTGGACTCGCATTCGGGAGGACAACGGTTCAATCCCGCGTCCGGCCATCTTGATTTAGGTTTTCCGTGATTTCCCTAAATCGCTCCAGGCAAATGCCGGGATGGTTCCTTTCAAAGGGCACGGCCAACTTCCTTCCGCGTCCTTCCCTCAGCCGATGAGACCGATGACCTCGCTGTCTGGTCTCCTTCCCCAAACTACACACACACACCCACACACACACACATACACACACACACGCAAATTACAGTAGGCTTTAATATTCAACACGTATAGCACGTTCCTGTGTCATCACAATAAAATTTAGTGTGACTAGCGAATATGTAATTCTGCCTTCCGGAAATGATCAAGAAACTGCACATGAAATCTACAATTGCATAACTTTTACAGATTATCCCTTTGCTGTCTTAAATTGTCAGTGAGGAAAATAAGTAATTCACAGAAGTATATACTAACAATTACCTAATGCTTTCCTCACATTAATCTTACATCAGTTTAGAATACAATCCAGTTAGCTACATTGCAAAGATAAATTAAGTTTTTATCTTGAAACAGTTCTCAACATAGCATCAAATCAATGAACTCTGATGCTCAGCTAAGGTCTACGCAAGATCTGTCGCAGAAGTGGCGTCCATAGAACGGCGGCTACACCTTTCATATACTATAATATGGATTGGAACGAAGAAGTGTACAACGAAGTTTGAATTACGCGAGGAAATGTCTCAAGCACATAACTCGACTAATAGTTACAAGGCATCTTCAGTGGGTGTCAAAATAGCGTCTAATTCATTATTTTTAAGCCAAATAGCTTTTCTCAGATGGCAAACTGGTTGAAAGACTGCAGTTTTGCTTTTGCTATAACACTAACTGCCACAATATGTCAAACTGAAAATGACAGCTACAGTGCTATATGTTGAAAAGATTGACCAAAAGGAAAGCTGCAACCTTTCAACCATTGTATGAATGCGTGGTGTCTGTTCTTTCAGGCATGTCCGACTGAACAGACACAACGCATTCATATAATTAATACGTCTAGCTGGACAATGGATGCACTTTCTACAGTGCCGATGCATAAACACTCCCAACCTCCAGTGGGAAACTCAGAGTAGGGAACAGTGAGTGTAATGGACTGGGACTAGGAATAGGTGGCGCTCGGTAGGAATATGTATCGTCCGTGTGGTGTGCCGAGGTCGTCCGTGCAGTAGTTAACACTCGTGCCTACTAAGCAGGAGATCCCGGGTTCGAATCCTGGTCCGCTGTACATTTTCGTTCGTCGCCGATGATTCCACGTAATGTCACGGTGAAGCTCTCAGCAGTGATCCCCTTCAATTTACACATAAACTTTCAACTAGTTTGAGATCTGAGCGAAAGCTGTTTGGCTTAAAAATAATTAATTAGTCGCTGTGACTCTTGAAATTTTCTCGGCGTCTCGAATATTCCACAAGATTTCGGGATTGCAGCCGGATCTCATCGACTTCTTTCCACGATATTTCGGCTGACAACCTTACAGCCATCTTCAGGCGAGTGTTTGACACTGGAGATTGCTAGTGCAAGTCGCTCCATTTATACGTAAAAGTGCCACAGGCGCGCATGCGCAAGTTACCGTAGCATGCGCGCCACCTGTCGATTCCAAGGCCCTCTACAATATTACTGCACCTATGGAGCGCCAACGAATGCGTGAAAAAGGTAAAACATGCACGCAGACGTGTCCAAAACATAAAATGCAAAATTTCAATATTAAAATTAAAATTACTTGTCGCTCGACATGTCAGAACCCATAAAAAGTTTTCTTTTGGTTGAAATTAAAGAAATCAACGGGTCCCAGGCCTTATTCAATAAAAAGCCGCCATCACGATTAATGAGATTTTCCGCTAAACGAAATTCCACGGATTCCTTCACAACTGAATCCCAGAAGGATCTCGATGGGGCCAAGATTTTCGTGGCCGAATAATCCATAGTATGTCCTGTGGAAATACAATGTTCGGCTATGGCCGACTTACTGGGCTGTAAAAGGCGAGTGTGGCTCTCATGTTCAACGCAGCGGTCGTGTACTGTGCGTGTGGTTTGACCAATGTAGGCTTTCCCACACTCGCAAGGTATTTTATAAATTCCAGCCTTCCGTAATCCCAAATCATCCTAGGCTGAGCCCAGAAGAGCAAGAGTCTTTGTAGGTGGCCGGGAGATTGTTTTCACACATGTTTCTTTAAAATTCTGCCTACTTTCGATGAAATGTTCCCGACATATGGGAGAAATGCTCTGGACTTAAACACCTCCTTATCCTCTTGATCTTGTGGGTGGTCACGTTTTTTCCTCCTTAAAGCAGTACTGACCTGATGTGCAGAATATCCATTATGTTGAAATACCGATTTCAAGTGCTCTAATTCGTCTGCAAGGCTGTCTTTATCAGACACGACATGTGCCCTATGCACCAACGTTCGAAGAACACCCATAGATTGTGACGGGTGATGACAGCTTGACGCCTGCAGGTACAGATCCGTATGCGTGGGTTTTCGATAGACCGAATGCCCCAATGACCCATCCACCCTGCGTTTAACCATAACGTCCAGAAATGGTAGGCAACCATCCTGTTTAACTTCCATCGTAAACTGAATGTTTGTGTGGATGGAATTCAGATGTTGTAAAAACCGTGAAAGCTCTTCTTCACCGTGAGGCCACACTACAAAGGTATCGTCCACATACCGCCAGAAGACTGTTGGTTTCAACATCGCCGAATCGAGAGCACTCACCTCAAAGTCTTCCATATAAAAGTTTGCTACCAGAGGGGACAGAGGACTGCCCATGGCAACACCGTCAAGTTGCTCAAAATATTCATTATTAAATAGAAAGTAAGTAGAGGACAGGGCAAGGTGAAACAGCGCCGTTATATCGGCCGTAAACTTATTACCGATAAGTGACAATGAATCCAAAAGAGGGACCCTCGTGAAGAGTGAAACGACATCGAAAATTACTAACAAGTCCGAATCCTTCAGCTATAGTGTTCTCAGTCTATTGATAAAGTCCGCAGAGTTGCGAATATGGTGCGTACATTTGCCAACGAAAGGTCTCAGTAGCGAAGCCAAATGACTAGATAAATCATATGTTGGAGCACTATGTGGCGTAAGGGCACATTATCCTTATGGATCTTTGGAAGACCATATAACCTAGGTGGAACAGAACTGTGAGGTCTCAATCTTTTCACAACTTCTTGCGGCAGATAAGAGAGGTTTAGCAACTCTGACGTTTTCCTTTCTACTTTCCGAGTAGTGTCTTTATCAAGCTTATATGGTCTTCCAAAGATCCATAAGGATAATGTGCCCTTACGCCCCATAGTGAGCAATGTCGGTGCTCCAACATATGATTTATCTAGTCATCTAGTACGTGGACGATACCTTTGTAGTGTGGCCTCACGGTGAAGAAGAGCTTTCACGGTTTTTACAACATCTGAATTCCATCCACACAAACATTCAGTTTACGATGGAAGTTGAAACGGATGGTTGCCTACCATTTCTGGACGTTATGGTTAAACGCAGGGTGGATGGGTCATTGGGGTATTCGGTCTATCGAAAACCCACGCATACGGATCTGTACCTGCAGGCGTCAAGCTGTCATCACCCGTCACAAACTATGGGTGTTCCTCGAACGTTGGTGCATAGGGCACATGCCGTGTCTGATAAAGACAGCCTTGCAGACGAATTAGAGCACTTGAAATCGGTATTTCAACATAATGGATATTCTACACATCAGGTCAGTACTGCTTTAAGGAGGAAAAAACGTGACCACCCACAAGATCAAGAGGATAAGGAGGTGTTTAAGTCCAGAGCATTTCTCCCATATGTCGAGAACATTTCATCGAAAGTAGGCAGAATTTTAAAGAAACATGTGTGAAAGCAATCTCCCGGCCACCTACAAAGACTCGTGCTCTTTTGGGCTCAGCCAAGGATGATCTGGGATTACGGAAGACTGGAATTTATAAAATACCTTGCGAGTGTGGGAAAGCCTACATTGGTCAAACCACACGCACAGTACACGACCGCTGCGTTGAACATGAGCGCCACACTCGCCTTTTACAGCCCAGTAAGTCGGCCCTAGCCGAACATTGTATTTCCACAGGACATACTATGGATTATTCGGCCACGAAAATCTTGGCCCCATCGAGATCCTTCTGGGATTCAGTTGTGAAGGAATCCGTGGAAATACGTTTAGCAGAAAATCTAATTAATCGTGATAGCGGCTTTTTATTGAATAAGGCCTGGGACCCGTTGATTTCTTTAATTTCAACCAAAAGAAAACTTTTTATGGGTACTGACATGTCGAGCGACAAGTAATTTTAATTTTAATATTGAAATTTTGCATTTTATGTTTTGGACACGTCTGCGTGCATGTTTTACCTTTTTCACGCATTCGTTAGCGCTCCATAGGTGCAGTAGTATTGTAGAGGGCCTTGGAATCGACAGGTGGCGCGCATGCTACGGTAACTTGCGCATGCGCGCCTGTGGCACTTTTACGTATAAATAGAGCGACTTGCACTAGCAATCTCCAGTGTCAAACACTCGCCTGAAGATGGCTGTAAGGTTGTCAGCCGAAATATCGTGGAAAGAAGTCGATGAGATCCGGCTGCAATCCCGAAATCTTGTGGAATTAGACGCTGATCTGACACCCACTAAGATGCTGTGCAATTAAGACGAAACGCGTCTTCGAGCAGAATACGAGGTGCTACCCAAAATTTTTGGGACTGGTGCTGCCATCTGTCGAAAACCTTACCTTTGGACTAATTGTCACCATCGCCCTCGAAGTAGTTCCCATCCGCACGTACACACCGGTCCCAGCGCCTCTGCCACTGGCCAAACGTATTCTGGAAGTCTTGTTCTTGTGTTTATTACCGCCAGCGCTGCTTCTTGAATCCTCTCTAGAGTGTCGAACCGGCGGCCTTTCAACTCGAGTTTTAGTTTTGGGAATAGCGCAAAGTCGCAAGGTGCCAAATCTGGCGAGTACGGTGGGTGGGGTGCAACAGCCATGTTGTTTTTTGCAAAAAAGGTCCTGGTAAACAAGGATGTGTGACAGGGAGTGTTGTCCTGATGCAGCAGCCAGTTCCCTTGACGCCAAAGTCCGGGCCGTCGCCGCCGCACGTTTTCATGGAGCTGTCGCAAAACGTCACAGTAGTACGCGGTATTCTCTGTTTGGTTGAGTGGGACGAATTCTTTGTGTACAATTCCCTTGGAATCAAAGAAAGCGATGATCATGCTCTTCACTTTGCTCTTCACCTGTCTCGCTTTTTTGGGTCTTGGAGAGCCCGGACTCTTCCACTGGGACGATTGATGCTTTGTCTCTGGGTCATAGCCGTAAATCGCCGGTTATAAACCGTGACACGAAGGTTGGATCATCAGGTGCGGTCTGACGAAGGTCCGTGCACGCTTCAACACGCTGTGCCTTCTGATCGGCGGTCAAGATCCTTGGCACAAATTTTGCGGTGACGCGATGCATGCCCAATTAATCAGCCAAAAAGAAAAAAAATGGTTCAAATGGTTGTGAGCAATATGGGACTTTACATCTGAGGTCATCAGTCCCCTAGAACTTAGAACTGCTTGAACCTGACTAACCTAAGGACATCACACAAATCCATGCCCAAGGCAGGATTCGAAACTGCGACCGTAGCAGTCGCGCGGTTCCGGACTGAAGCGCCTAGAACCGCTCGGCCAATAACCACTTCATCCGCAAGGTCTTGAACGATTCGACGTCGATCGGCCCTGAACCGAGGATGCCACTCAAACACATGCGTGCCCCAAACACTTGTTGAATCATTGCAAGGGTCTCTTTAGCACTTTTCCCTATATTCGCACAGAATTTGATACACACGCGCTGCTCTGTTCTCGGATCCATCGTAAAACAGCCGCACACCAAACACTATTACGGAAATCACTGTGGAGACACAACACGTCCTCGCAGCTGAATGCCACTCGGCACACTGACTCATCATACATGCAGCTCTCGCCACCTAGCGGTGCAAAGATCTACTACTCCTATTTTCCAGATGGCAGCACCAGTCCCGAAAATTTTGGATTCCACCTCGTATATATAAAAAAAAGTGCAGCATGCAAAAAAAAAAAAATGGTTCAAATGGCTCTGAGCACTATGGGACTCAATTGCTGAGGTCATTAGACCCCTAGAACTTAGAACTAGTTAAACCTAACTAACCTAAGGACATCACAAACGTCCATGCCCCAGGCAGGATTCGAACCTGCGACCGTAGCGGTCTTGCGGTTCCAGACTGCAGCGCCTTTAACCGCACGGCCACTTCGGCCGGCAGCATGCAAAACGCAATTTTTCTGTTTGAGCTACTGCATTTTATATACAGCTTCTGGGCAAAAATGCAGCACAAGAAACTTGAAAACAGAATCGTGTAACTTGTGTGTGGAAACGGCGATGTGTTTCCATTACAACAAAACAGAGGAAAAATAAATGCTGACAGACAAAATAAAAAAAAAATTTAGCAAATGTTGAACTGAAATCGTTCCGAACCATAAAACCTGCAACTTGATGGAAGAACAAGAAGAAGAAGAAGACTAAGCTTCTAATAGACAAGACATACAAAGAAGGCCCAGTTGACATTGGCCTCATTAGACATTGAAGTGGATGAGGTAGGACAATTTTGGTAATTTCACGTAAGCAGCCATTCCGGCATCCGCTTGATGAGCTTCCGGTAAACGGTGGTGAACTTAAATCAGGATGAGCGGAAGAGGATTAGAATCGCCCTGCTGCAGATACGAGTCCAGCGTGATTAAGCACCGCGCCATCTCGCTCGCTGCTCGATTTCTCTGCAGTAACGAGGTGTGGGATTTACACCGCTACTTCAGACTGACCCACAGAGAGAGAGACGTGTGGCCCTGCAGCTCATCCGCCAGCGCGCTGCCGTTTACCCGGTGGGCGCGGCGCTGCGCTTCCCTGCTGACCATTCCAGCCACGCCTCGCGTAAAGGTCTGCTGACTCCCTCATCTGCCAACTGCCGCGCTTCCTTTCTCCGGTAGGGAAAGACGGGGGTGGGGGAAGGGTGGCGAGCGGAGGGGGTGGTCCTGGCGGGTGAAAAGGGTGCGTGGCTGGGCCGCTCGTAATTGCTGTGGCACGGCCCACCCTGCGCCGAGGGGTGGGGAGACCGATAATTAAAACATAAAACCTGGCTGGCCTATTCCGCAGCCTGTGCTTCTTCGCAGAGTTCCCCTAACAATTACTAACTTATACCTCCATTAGAATTCAATAGACTCTCTACTAACGGAAAGGAAATTTCAATTTCGCCCAGAAATCGGGTGCGCCTCTTCCTTTTATTAAGAGAATTTGCAGACGGAATAAAATGCAACGGTGACGCTAGCGCGACTTTCTTCATTACGGCGTAATTTGCAGTGACTCAAACTTCTTCGTCGGATACACGACTTAAAAAAAGCGTGCTTCTACGCAGTGAATATCTTGCGATTTCTGTTTTCCTCCTGTGTTATAACAATCCTGTTTTTCGAAATACATAGCTGCGAGTG
Source organism: Schistocerca americana (assembly GCF_021461395.2). Classification (NCBI taxonomy): domain Eukaryota; kingdom Metazoa; phylum Arthropoda; class Insecta; order Orthoptera; family Acrididae; genus Schistocerca; species Schistocerca americana. The sequence goes on along the minus strand of NC_060121.1, from coordinate 443,419,030 downwards.
ATTGAGGATTATTATGTCTATTACTCCAGATCACTTGAAAAACTTCAGAAAATTTGTGCGAGGTACTGGTAGAAATTCATTTATGTATTGTACTTTTAATTACCTGCCAACTGTCTTATTGCACGCCAGAGGGATATAATAACGCGTGTGAGGGTAAAATTGGCACATTACTTGTAACCTGGGTCTGCAATCCGTGTGAATCGTCGAAAGAACGTCATATTCCGTTTATGGCTACAAAAGTTTCTAATTTTCTGTTGCCAAACAACTATAGGCGAACAGACCGTTAACTCTAGAGAAGAAAAATAATTATTTGTCGTTCATTTGGAGAACATTTCTATATGGCTGTGAAAGATGAAAATTGTGAAAGGCAAAAGCCCTAGCTCCTATGGACACGTGTTTTTGGAAAAGGCTAACGAGGACCAGATAGGCACAAATAAATGTCAATGGAGATGTTCCTAAAGTATTCAGTAAGGAGAGAAACTTTACAGCGATTACAAAAAAAATGAAAACATAACATAAATTTTTAACAGACATATTGGAAGGAGAACGTTTGGGGAACAAAACCTAGGAGACATCAAGAACAAAGCCGGCCGTGGTGGCAGAGCGGTTCTGGCGCCTTAGTCTGGAATCGCGGGACTGCTACGGTCGCAGGTTCGAATTCTGCCTCGGGCATGGATGTGTGTGATGTCCTTAGGTTAGTTAGGTTTAAGTAGTTATAGGGGACTGATGACCTCAGATGTTAAGTCCCATAGTGCTCAGAGCCATTTTTTTTAAAACCAAGAACAAAAGCAGACCAAAATCAATTGTAAGTAACAAACTGACAAAATTATCAATAAATGAAGAAGACATCAAAATACAAGGGAAAACGATTGCACCAACAGTCTTTGGAAGATGAAGACGATGCTGGTATTGCCACTGAACACACATTATGAAGCATAAGTATACCAGTGTTATAATACTGTAACAATTATTTGTACTTGACATGGCGTAACGCCGAAAATGTAGTTCAAATGGCTCTGAGCACTATGGGACTTAACTTCTAAGGTCATCAGTCCCCTATAACTTAGAACTACTTAGACCTAACTAAGGACATCACACACATCCATGCCCGAGGTAGGATTCGAACCTGCGACAGTAGCGGTCGCACGGTTCCAGACTGTAGCGCCCAGAACCGCTCGGCCAACCCGGTCGGCGAAAATGTAGTACCAAAATAAAAAAATTCTGCAGCCACAAAATTCTTATGACGTCCTTTCTAGAGTAGTAATTAGTGATGGTGGAGCCTGTTTTCCTTGGGTGAGGCTGACGTTGTTTATACTTCAAGGATTATACTTAGGGAATGACATATGAAGAAAACGATTTGTTATCTCTAATAAACAGCTGATAAATAGGTTTTACAATAAATTAAGTGGATGATTAAACCACGTACGTGAGGGCATTGGCTTTCGCAACCTTTCTAGATATGTAACCTAGTCGTTTCATACTGTGGAAAAGTGTTTCAGTGTCGTTGCATTTCATACTTACCATCAACTACTCTTCTTGTGCCTTAGCCTGACACAAATTATGCACGTGGCTGCCTCCTAGAACGTAGTACATAGATACCAAAACCGTCGCTAAGTCGACTTTACAAATGATCGTAGACAATGTAACCACTGTAAGTAACAAGGGTTTGGGTCTGTACAAATGAGTAAAAACGGAATCGTCTTAAACAACACAACCGGAGTTCCAAAAAGAAACTTCAGCTCTCGAAACCGAAATACAGCCTCAATCAAGCCATCAGTCAGAACAGTTATTTCTCGTAGTCGACCAAAGACCAGCCCCATGTGACCTGATTGCCATGACAAGTGGAACCGTGGCTGACGCAAGTTATTTAGTGTCTAGGTCCCACTCTTCAGTTAGGTTCCCGTCATCACTGAAGTGGAAGGGTATTCGAACTCTGATGAAGAAGATCAACTACTGTCAGAATTGTAAGTCATATTAAAATTCGAGATGAGAATATACACTTAAAACTTTTACTGAAAGATATAAATATTACAAGGTGCCTCAGTCAAATGTCCAGAAGGAGTGAAAAATAAGGTATTACCAAATACACTGCCTGTTAAAAGAGAGGAAATCACACAGAAATGGAGGAGGAAACGGACTGAAGCTTCGTGAGTTGACAGGATATGTGATGTTATTTCAGTTGAAAGTCGAGTCAAATTTACAAAGAGCTTCACAGTTTGGGCCCACATATCAGTACCACATACCACCCACTCTGGCCTGGGAACATGGCTGATTCAGTTCGGAAAGGTGTCATTAGGCCAGCCAACTCGCGACTGTTGTAGCTGGTCCTCGGTATCTAGGCTTAGACTTCTGGCACTGGGACGAAGTAGACGTCAGATCTGGTCTCACCCGCATCTCGTGGTCGTGCGGTAGCGTTCTCGCTTCCCACGCCCGGGTTCCCGGGTTCGATTCCCGGCGGGGTCAGGGATTTTCTCTGCCTCGTGTTGGCTGGGTGTTGTGTGATGTCCTTAGGTTAGTTAGGTTTAAGTAGTTCTAAGTTCTAGGGGACTGATGACCATAGATGTTAAGTCCCATAGTGCTCAGAGCCATTTGATTCTTAGATCTGGTCTCACACATATTCTATCGATGACAGGTAAGGGGATTTTGCTGGCCACGGAAGTATCTGTAATGGAGACGGCGTAATACTTCCCTGACAGTTCGCAGAGCTCTTTGCAGCTTTCAACTGCGAAGCGCTAGCGGATGCAGACGCAAACAGTAGCCGCTTTCAGATCTTTAACAGCACTAAGGCGTTGCCATAGAAACGTTTACAATATCGTGTTACGTTCTTGGTTAAAGTAGACTCGCGAAGGTGCTGCACCCAGCCCACGCCGACTCGACTCTAAGCATCATACACAGTTCATAGAGATAGGTGCCATTTGTGTACAAGCATTGTCCTGATGAAAAACGGTACTACGATACTGTCCGTTGATAGTTAAAACGCGAGAACGCAGGATGACTGTGTCGTGCCGCTGTGGCATCAGAGTTTCCTGACTCACTACCATCCATGACCTGAAGTCATTCCCGGCGGGTCCCCACACCATGACACCAGTAGCGACACCACCGTGCCTTTCCAAAACAATGGTGGCTGGAACCTCTCCTCAGCTCGATCGCTATACTCGCTGACTAGCTGAACACAACGCACCATTTATCACGTGTATGCTCCCTGTCACGACGCCACTCCAGGTACAGCCGTTTGTGTTGTGGTGCATGAAACGGTAATTCCCTTGTCCGGTTACTGCTAATTTCGACCAATGGTGCAGATGATACAGAATGTTGGGAGAAGTGCCTTACCTGTTCTTGGATGACAGGCCCAGATGCGGAGGGGCTACGATACGCTTGGTGCACGACGCGGCGAACATCCCTTGTGGTGATCAAATATGATCGCCCGTAAACTTGCCGACGAGTATGACTGCCCATATTGTCCAGCATCTGGTCCCTGTCACATCCGAATGTCTTACAAACCTCGATAATCCACGATTCAGCAGGTGACCAAATAGAGACTTAGAATGAGGACCCTTTCAACCCTGTCAGGCGGCATCTCCATGTCTTCGTAGTCGCTGTTCATGCTCCTTATACACCCTACCAGACCTGATAACAACATTAAACGCGAACAACTCTAATACACTTTGTGATCTTTCTAGCTGTCAGAGAGAATTGTAACTCTGTTCATATACATACCCGCGGGTTGTGCGAACGTGTACGAAGTTCGTTTACTTCACGTTTTCGGGCAGGCAGTGTATTTATTCATTGTGAATGGATTTTGGATGCACTGCTCTAACTGATTCATTGTATATAGTTGATAAAAGGTGATAATTTGGTTATTTTTATGTGTGAGAAGAGAAATGCTAAAAATGCACAGAGAACGTAGGAACAATATCACGTTCATGGATAAAATGGAAACTATAGGTGGCGATAGGTTGTACATCCTCTACATTACTTAATGAACTATTCTTGCTTCTGTTGCGAACTCAAGACCAACCTATGGACACTTGACTCAAATTTCAAGATTTGTAGTGGAACTACATGGGATATGCCGATTTAGTACGTAGGAACTTACAGTACTATACATACCCTCCTTATATTCAACATTACATCCACTAGCTGCATTTCACTATCTGTATCCGTGCATTTTATCTTCACATTCTAGTTATACACTCTGAATGCTTTCATCTTAAAAGTCCTCCAGCTCTGTTCAATTCATAACTTACAATACCAGCAGCTGCAGTGCCACAGACTACCTACTAACACTTTCGTACCACCCTGTAACATGTCTCCAGATAAAATCGTGCAATATTGAATTAGTCATACCTCACATTTCATTATTTCCATTTCTTACTGTTACTTGTATAATGTTAATATCTCACAGCTTAGAGATGGTAGGTGGCAATTTGCTTCCACGTGGGAAATAATAAAATAAGGAAAAATAAATCCCGTTTGTGGCAACATAGTGATTCGACAAACATCAACAAGGACATAGGTTATAGGCCAAATTTTCTCTACACTTATTCCGATAACGTTGTAGCAAATATTTTAATGTACGTCAGGTGAGTCATAGGATTCATTAACCTCTTTCATTTCTTTCCCACATGACAGGATAATGCCTCCTTGGCTCATAACACAAAAATGCTTATAGAAAATGTTATTTTACCAACGCGACAAAATATCTGATATATAAGTGATTAATTTAGCAGAAACTTCTGTGTAAGGCCACTAAATTTTTCGTTAATTTATTTAAGCATCTTGAGACGTAAGTTCTGTGCAATAGGTACTTCCATTATTAATTAATGCGAGTAAACTGACGCTGAAAATAAACCAATTACAAATTCTGTTTCAGCAGGCGCTTAGTTAGCTGTAAAACGTTTGATGCGCTGGATGTCTTTATCATACCTTGACTGCTTCATCACAAATTATATTACTGTAAACTCAGAGCTGTGTAAAACTGCGTCGAATTTTCCGAGCAATTACCTATATAGTCTCATCTCTTCTGATCTCTCAAGGTAACGAACTTTCTACGGAGTGTTATATGCAGCTGCTTGCGCTGTACCAGATTTCGAAACTAAGCTCTGCCCGAACAGATCTTGGAAGGTCCAACGGTACCACGCGTCATTTTCAGCCGAAAGGCGTCAATGGATGCGGGGAACATGTGGTCAGCACACCGCTCTTCTGGCCGTTGGTAGTTATCGTGACCGGAGCCGCTACTTCTCAGTGAAGGAGCTCCTAAATTGGCATTACAAGGGCTGAGTCCACCCCACTCTCCAACAGCTCACGGCATACCTGGACGGTAACCCATCCAGCTATTAGCCACGCCCAACAGCACTTAATTTGGGTGACCTGAAATAAACCGTTGTTACCACTGCGGCAAGGCCGTTGGCACTAGATTTCAAGTCGTCCGTTAATTCTCTCCTAAGAAACAAATATTATGTACGCCTTACAGCTATATCTGTATGTTTCATATGAGGTAGCGGCTGTAATGTCTCATGAGAGCAATATATGATCTTTCAACAGGCACTGGTAGGATCTTTATACTTCCATGATCGGGTTTGAGGTTTTGAAAATCATTTTCAAATGTTTCCTTTAAGACGCTGTGAGAGAAGCTAAACTGTACATAGAGGAAATCATTTTACAGCTCTACACATTAAAACTAAGTGTACCTCAGTTCATTCATGAAGTCGTGTTTCACTCGTACAGTTCATGAAAGGATGGAAAAAAGGGTTTGCAATTAATTGATAAAGCCAAGAATAACTGACAAAATCTGAAAGTACCGGCGCGCACAATTTAACGTGGTAACATAACAGATTTACCTGCGAAAAAGCAGCTGTTGTTGTGGGCAGTAAATATCTCTCTGCTTTGTACCTATTATTATTTACTGGCAAGTTTCACTGTACCAACAAATGTCTCGTGGACACTGTGACTTAACTATTACGCCTCGTTACCTAGTCTGGAGGTCCAGATCTACAGTTTATCTTCATATTTTGCAATTAGTGCTGATATTTTATGTGAGACCGAAGGTGGAAATAATTGAGAAACTTATCTCGGTATTCATATTTATTCATTAATTGAAAAAATGGGATGCTGGATGAAAATTCGACTTACAAGAAATCAGAGTTGCGAACATAAAGTACGGAAGCCACACGTGTGCCACACATCGTGTGTCTATCTTAAGCTCCCAAGCGGAGTCAACCCTTAAAGAGGCAGCGCTAGCACGTGACGTAAATGTTAGATTGTCAAGGGAACTGCACGTTTCATTGACCACATAACTGGTGTACCATTTATTATAATATACGAGATGCTGGTGATAAGATCTTCTCTGCAACTTTCAAGGTAGTAGGTGAAAGGCTTATTTATCTGAATAGGTAATTGTAAGAAACATTATTCGTTGTGTGGAACAGCGTGTGACCAGTTGAGAATTTGGGTGGGAGGGGAAGCGTGTCTGGATGGCCGAGGTGGTTAACGAGACTGCTCTAGAAAATCGAGGGTTTCGAATACCGGTTCGGCACAAATTTTCAACTTTCACTAATGAATTACTTCAGTGCCCAGATGTGGCTGACGTCAATCTCTCCCTTGAATTATTGATAGTTTATTTACTTGTTTACCACAGAATTACAGCAAAAAAGTAATTTTTTTGAAATAAAACATTATTTTTCCTGTCATGTAGCTAATGTATTTACGCACAACCAACTATATTCAACTCAGTTTAAATCAAATCAAGGGGAGTCCTAAGTGCTTTGTTCAGATGGACGTAGCGGAAACTTTATCTAAGTGATGTGCTGCAACGAGTGCTCATTTATTGGTAGACTATAATATTGCACCATGGAGTCAGGGCGCTTCGTTTGGCTTATTGTGAGTTTTTATCGTGTTATTTCATGAGGACATGGTGAACTACTTAATAGTATACATACAACTGCCTGAATATCAATTACATACGATAAGCTTTTTCATGGCTCCAGGACGTGCCCATTCAGCCATCTCAATAGTGGAATGTGAATTATAAAGATACGAACGTAAGATCAGCACAACGTCAAGTTCTCGAGCGGAGAAAATCATGCGTTTTCCTTAGTCACTACCGTACCTGTTTACTGTAATGTCACCGTGTGTTCATTGGCCACTGGATGCCAAGTGCTATAATATCGTTGTTGAATAGTACCTGAATGCGCAACTCACTGCAAATGTTGGTGTGTCATGGAGCAACAAGCTGTATCTAAGAGCTGTTTGAAGTCATTTGGGGTGTAGGTTCAATAACATAAAAACGATTCTTTAGATAACACCATAAAATGTATCTATTGCTGTTAAATAAGGAGATCGTGTGTGCGGCCTAACAACCCTCTAGGAAGTCTCTTGTTTCATAATATCACACACAGTAAGGGGTGGTTGGTAGGTTTGTTGTTTGGTTGGTTGATTTGGGGGAAGGGGGTCGAACAGCGAGGTAGGAAGGGCTGGGTGACCATTTTGACGCCCTCTGATGTCTAGGACAACAATTCCAAAAAGAATACCAAAATAAACTGTAAATACCAGGGATATTCGGAAAGAGAGGAACGATCAGTCGCGAAATGGAAACCACTGTGAAAATCCGACGAGAATTTTCACAGACGTTTTGGTCGGTCTCTAGTGTGCCCGTCGATCGCATCAAGACGCTCTTTCCAGTTGTGGGCGCACTGTGAGCGAGTAAAGGTGCCTAGAACAACAATGTCTCCCACCAAGTAGGAGGGCTCGCTGTGAGGATTCGCCTTAATGAATGCAGCCCCCTAACACGACTGCCACGCACTTCATTCTTCATGGTAATTCTTAGCCGCACTCTGCAGGGGTAGTGAAGACGCTCCTGCAGCTTTTTCGATGGGAAGTGTTCGATCACCCACAACACAGCACTAATTGGCCCATCCTGAGTATCATTTCTGTTCACATGAAACGCTGGATACGAAGACAGCACTTGGGTGCTATAGACCAGCACAGAGAATTATCGGAAAGCACAGGCGGCTGCCTTCTATGACGGTGGTGTTGGAAATTTGGTATAACGCTCCGACAAATGTTTAAGTCGGAGAGGCGACTATGTGGAGAAGTACCTGGAGGGTGTAGTTAAATATGCAGAGAAAAAAAAAGGAACCGGTTGTTATTTTCACTGTGGTTTCCATTTCGCGACCGATCGTGCCTTACTTTCCGAACAACCGTCGTAAATTCAAATCATTTGTACCTATGAACAAAAATATTTCGATATACTCGTATATACTTTGCTGTAAGAGAGCCTGCTTTCGAAAATGGAAACTTGCTGCTGTCGTCAGCATCTACGGAATGAGGTAGAAGGATACTGAAACTACCGCTAGGCGCTAAATGGTTGGACGGCCGCGACTCTTCAAAGAACGTCAGGTTCGGAGGCTTGCCTACTCTGGAAAGCAGGGTAGATGATGGTATGTGGCATCTCTACCGAAAGAGCACAATGCTGGAGCACGCACAAGTGTTTCGGAGCACATCGTTCCTCGTACATTGTTGAAGATGGAGCTCCGCAGCAGACCACCACTACGCGTTCAAATGTTGACCCACAGATATTGTCAATTATAATTGCAGTGGGCACGGGACCATCAGTATTCATGATCAGTGGAAGTGTTTCGACTTTTTGGTGAAAAACATTTTTGCTACACAAGGTCCATAGTCGTCCCGATAAATGGCGTCATCGAGGTGAACGGCAGCTCGAAAAGTGCAGTGTGCCAGGTTCAAATGGTTCAAATGGCTCTAAGCACTATGTGACTTAACTTCTGAGGTCATCAGTCCCCAAGACCTTAGAACTACTTAAAGGTAACTAACCTAAGGACATCACACACATTCATGCCCGAGGCACGATTCGAACCTACGACCGTAGCGGTCGCGCAGTTCCAGACTGAAGCGCCTAGAACCGCTCGGCCACAGCGGCCGGCAGTGCGCCAGGGATGGAGGCTAGTGAGAGCAGTATTTTCCTATGGGAGACATTCTCTGCTCTTGCGTAGAACATGTGGTAGTAATTGAAGACCTACTGACAGCTGCGAACCAACTGCGTCCCTTCATGCTTGACGTCTTCTGCGACGCCGACGTAATCATTCAGCAGTACAACTGTCCATGTCTCCGAGCCAGAACTGTTCTACACTGGTTTGAGGAGCATTATTGTGAACGCACGTTGACGTCTCAGCGACCAGATTCGCCTCACGTATACTCTACGGAACACATCTGGGTCGCTACTTGCAGCCACTACTGCATACGCCAATCAGCAGCCCGTTATTTACGCAAATTACATGATCTAAGCTGGGGCATCTACTGATACATACCTCTACAAATCTGCTAGCAAACTGTCGGATCCCTGATACGCAGAACCAGTGATGTATTTCGTTCTAAAGACGGATAAACAAGCTATCAAGCAAGTGGTGACAAAGTTTTGGCTCATCAGTATATATTTCATATCGATGAGAACTGCATAAAGACGGTAATAATTATTCATCAATGGACTAAGTTTTCGAGTGTGCAATGGAGGAAGACCAGTTGCTCATAATAAAACAACGCGTCTGTATGAAAACCTTGAAATGGGTCGTCTTAGTCACTGAATGGGAATTGTTTCGCGGGTCCCAGGGAGTAGGGTATCGTCAAGATTTTCAGCCTTTCCGATAGAATTACCCCCGTCTTCAGTCAGGTATTAGCTACTCCACCGCCCACATCATTGCAATAAAATGAATTTCAAAATCATAAAGATGATTGTTCTTTTTTTTCGGTAGATGGTTTATTCAACTAATAAGTAATGAGTCAGCGACATAGTGGTTACTGCTTATTCCTAACAACCTCCTATTTCATTAAGCAATTCTCAGTCCACTGCGAATTGCGAGTGCTTCCTACGATTCCTCTTTAGAAGAGAAAGCTAGCTATCTACACTGAGGGTAGACACTTGCTAAAACGTACTTCCTCTGCACCACTACTCTCCATAGCGACCCTTGTTTCACCTACAGCTTGCATTCTGAACCAAAATCAACCCAGATAAAATGTGTGCACTATAGTTTCTTGATTTCTGATCTCATTACTTTTGAACTATAAGAAATTGGAAGACTTTAGGATGACAGTGCATTGTGTATGACCGTAGCCTTTAACGATAATAATAATAATAGTAATAATAATATTCTGTAGGGACTTGGTGAAGAAGTAGTATTCATTACATACTACTGTTGTATTGTGCTGTTGATTAGTTCGTTTATTTTTTGTGAAGTGAATAATGAAGCAATGTCTGGTCCATTACGGGAACTACTTACTACTTCGAGAAGCCACTTTCATGAGATATTGAAGCATATGTGACGTACATGTCCAAATTTTGCTGTTATAATGCTTGGTACAAACTATAAACCATTTGTATAGTGAGTGGATTAAGTGAGATAGACGACGATCACACATTCGTTTCAAAACCTACAACCGTCACATTGTGTCTCACTTTAATCCCAGTATTTCAAAAACTTACGTAATTAGTGTTACAGTTTTATGAAACAGTCATCAGAGTAATGATATTTTAAAAGTAACTCAGTTTCATGACCGAAACACTGTCGAACTCTTTTGTATTTCCCCTCAGTGCTATTTACCCCCAGGTCGGGCAGACAGTGAAATTAAAATTTCGCGACACTAAACAAACATCCACAGCTATAACAGTACAGGAGAGTCTTACCCTTAACTCCAATAGATATATTACGGATCTGAAAACATCCTTTTCAGTGCAGAATTTTCAAATATCAGCATCGCGCGTCGTAGTCGCCACATTGCCTCGGAATCCCGTGACGAGGTGAATCGATTTTTGGAAAAGGCTATTGGATAAAATGAGGCTTCCAATTGAAAAAGGTAATTTACTACCTGTTTTCTCTTCCAAATGAAATGTTGTGCCAGTCTTATTATTGTAACCTGTCGATCTACGACAACATTGTTGCCGCAAAATGAATCTAGTCGTTTTCTTCACATCCTTCTCTATAATATTTGGGATTATTCGTTAAAAAATTGCTCACACGTGTTTCTACTAATTCAGTGGATACTCATGTTTCGCAGATTCTGATTTCCTCACGTATTAAATAAATATTTTTCTGAAGTAAATAAATTTTGGAAACTCCATTCTACAGCGTGCGCGCAAACCTATCACAAGTGTGTTGTTTTTTCTCGTAAGCCATGTGGTATTTCACATTGACACCTTATGCGCACGAGTTTGGGGCTGCTGTGCTCATCATATTACATGATTTGCATCGGTTGGATGTCAGCGTATTTCTAGTAACTGAACGTATCTGTGGGTCAGTGCACACATATCATTCAACAACATGAGAACTGTATACTTGTAAGAACTATATTTAATGTCCAAGAATCATGTTTATTAAATTTTCTTGGTCCTTGTTTTTCTTGTTGAAGTAAAGTTACAGGGCTAGTATATGGTTACAGCTTTACTGCTTTTGACTTAGTAAATTTAGTATACATGCGCTGCCTGCATCAATGGCAGCACAGATAATAATGCTTCTTATGTCCTTTCCGCGGTATTACCGCTTCTTCAGGAGAAGCTAAAGAAGCCAACACGTGCTGTCGCACGGAATTTACACGTCATACTGGTTCCCACCGTATAACGAAACCAGAAAAGTTTTGAGGTGCCTTGAAGCTCGTTGGAGGCTGCTAGGAGCGTGGCGTGGTTCAGACGCTCACAACGTAGGCGACGCACGAGCAATTTCCGTGGAACACTTACTCTGCTTTGCTGGCGTGCCAGATAGCACGCATTTGTTTCCGCGCTGCCTGATTTTATCCCCGGAGTTGAGCGGGAGCGGCGGCGGCGGCGGCGGCGGCGGCTGCGCCACGTGCATGTTCGCACTCGCCAGATACTGCGGCAGCGACGTCACATCGCTCGTAACTAGACGCGGCCTGCATATTCATGCCGCGAAACTTCTACCCGCGTTCCCGCCACTCGCTTTGGCCCGCTGGGACACGCAGCTCCTCTGTTTATTCAGAAGGGGGTAGCAGCTGTAAGGAGAAGACATTGTAACTGTGACGATTAAACGAAGACCACCGGCGACGTCTTGAGAGATGTGAGATATATAACAGTACAGTCCTTCCGTGCAGATATGAAAAACATATTTAAAATGCTAGACACCAAAATTATGTGTGTTTTTCTGCGCTGACTGGTGTGACACCTACAACGCCTCTCGGTGTTAATAAACCAAAATAGCTCCCAAATTAGCTCCCATGCCCTCGAAATATAAATTTAGAAAATGTCCCAAGCCCCTCCACAGGTAGTAATTTACGAAATAGAAATAAGAGACAAATAGAGGGAAATCTATAATAGAAAAATAATTGAAAAAGAAAAGAATTTTAATCATAAATTTTGGAAGCATGGGAGGGTTGAAAAACGATAGAAATGGTTAAATGATTAGTTATTCTTATATATGAGAAAATCAATATTATAGTCACAGAACGTAGGTCTTGAACACCAAAGATAGCAGCCGGCCGGAGTGGCCGAGCGGTTAAAGGCGCTACAGTCTGGAACCGCACGACCGCTACGGTCGCAGGTTCGAATCCTGCCTCGGGCATGGATGTGTGTGATGTCCTTAGGTTCGTTAGGTTTAAGTAGTTCTAAGTTCTAGGGGACTTATGACCACAGCAGTTGAGTCCCATAGTGCTCAGAGCCATTTGAACCATTTTTTTGCTACGTACTGATGTGCTTGAACCATTTGAATCAAAGATAGCGTTTACTAAAGTATAAATAGACATACAATGCAATTATGATACTCCAGTCACTATCCTCTAGTCTGTTCGAAGTCAATTAGGACGTACAGATTTAGGAAGCAACAATAGGAGCTTTATTAAACCAGGGCGCAAGAATAAATCGCGACGAGATTGTTTTTTGGGAAGCATTAATTTCAGATCAGAATTAGAACTTTTGTCATATTAGAGGAACGGGGAGGTGATCAATAATCTCTCTGACTTTAACTTCACTTCGTGTGAAGATTTAAATATTTTACGTAATTAACGATTTTTGGATAGATTCGGACTTTGTATTGTGATAGTGGAAAAGCTTTACTTCACGCGACTAGTAATTATAGTTCGTGACAGTTTATGGATATTAAACGGGAACAATCTTTTTATCGAAAGTGACAGAACAATGTTTAGTATCTCTGATATTGACGGGATTCCAGATTAGATACTTATTCAAAGAACCCCTTTGAATGCGATCGTGTGAATGAACTGATTTATTAATAATTATTGTCAAATAAAACAACGTGTTAATTTGAAACTGACTATTCGTTTTGAACTTTACTTCGATTTAGGTTCATAAATAATTAGGTTACGTGATTTTCACCAAGAATAAACTGCAGACTAGTAACTGAAACAAGTGAATGAGACTCTACTGAAAAAACTAGTACTAATTTGGCTGGGCTCTGAGCACTATGGGACTCAACTGCTGAGGTCATTAGTCCCCTAGAACCTAGAACTAGTTAAACCTAACTAACCTAAGGACATCACAAACATCCATGCCCGAGGCAGGATTCGAACCTGCGACCGTAGCGGTCTTGCGGTTCCAGACTGCAGCGCCTTTAACCGCACGGCCACTTCGGCCGGCAGTACTAATTTACTTATGGTTTTTTTCCTTCAGAAGTGGGAAGACAATACGTCTAGTGACTCACTGGGGTTAAGTTAAGAACTAGCCGGGATAAAACAAAACCCGTCAACACCAGTCAATGTATAGATAAATTAGCATTCCTACTTTCATGCAAGATACGGAAGTCGGTATAGAAAAAAGGGTCGCTACACTGGGCAAGTGCCACAATCAGGTTGTATCGCATTGCAGATCAAAATCACTTTGGATTCCCGGAAGTGTGCTCCAAGCAAACAAGAACACTGATGAAGCCACTCTTGGACGAAGAGTTGGGACAGATAACTGTCGTCACGGGTTGGTTACTGAAGACTGTACGTCAAATACGGTCTCAGAAAATCAGAAGCCGGCTGCAGTGGCCGAGCGGTTCTAGGAGCTTTAGTCTGGAACCGCGCGACCACTACGGTCGCAGGTTGGAATCCTGCCTCGGGCACGGATGTGTGTGAGATCCTTAGGTTGGTTAGGTTTAAGTGCATCTAAGTTGTAGGGGACTGATAACTTCAGACGGTAAGTCCCATAGTGCTCATAGCCATTTGAACCATTTGAAAATCAGATTATTATACGTGTAGTGTCTGTTCTTTCGGACGCGTCCACACATATAATAATACTGTGTACAATCTGTCTCTCTTATGGGTCATTAGGCGCATTTTCTCGTGTTTCGACAGATACTTGCAATTTCTTTTTTGCAGTGCATAGCTGGACTCAGTCCAAACAAAAATAGCGCATCAAGTCTTTCATGCGACGTCAAGTGTGGCCAAAAAGTGTCGGTTTGTCTCCCGTTACTAACAAATTGATATATAAAGCGGAATTTTACGTGTCCATTCCACTGAACAATCACAAATTAGTGGAGTGCTATTTTTTATCGTTATTTTTTATGAGGGACACTAAAACATGAAGACAAATCAGTACTCCACGAGTAGGCACTGAGCAACGTTGGAGCTTGACGGTTGCAGTCAATTTGGTACTGTCGCTGCTGATTACTGGTGATTCTTCGTGTTTCACCATACCTATTAATAATTATCGATGAAACTAAATTAATTTGGGACCGCTCAGTGGAACAGAACCTATAAAATTCCGATTTAAATCTCATTTTGCTCATAACTGGAAGCAAACCGACACTTTCTGCCGACGCTTGGCACCACGTGAAGGACGCGATAAGCTGTATTTGTTTGGGCTGACTCCATGTACTCTTTGGAAAACACAAATTGCAAATATCTGCCGAACGGACGGACAAAATGCGCCTGACGAGCGATGGGGGAGAGACCCTCTGTATACGCACCTCACGGCGAATAATGGTATCTTCAGAGCGAAAGTACTCTACGTCCCAACTCTTGTGGGAATCAGGTGGAGCTGCGAGCAGCGAGGATAATGGAAAGTAAAAGTTCATGTGTAGTGTACCACAGGTTGAGAATTTGGGTGAAGCGAGTTCAGACAGCCGAAGTGATTTTCGCGTGAAAGGAGAAATCTAGATTCGAATTCCAAGAGGGCACAAATTTGCGCTTGTCGCCACTGGATTTATTTGAATGCCTGATTGTGGCTGAGGTCTGAGTTCCAAGTCGGAAATCAAAGATAACTAGAGTAACAAACCTATAATTAAAATTAACATTTATAGTAGAAAAAAAGTAGCTCAGCATTGAGGTAAAACTAAGTTGCGCAAGGAAACAAGAACTTAATATAAGCGAATATTAGAAAATAATAGAAAAAGTAGTTTGTAAAGCGTTAAGGGGAGGGTTGTGAATGGTCGTCTGGTGATTGTGTGAATGACTGATGCTTGTTAAGAAGTGCTCACCTAGCAGAATATGTCATCTGTCCGTGATTGATGATATGAAACTCCCAAGAAAGACAACGTACAGAGCGTGGACGGTGGCATTCACTTCTCATATAAACTTGGAGGACTGAAAATGGCGAACTAGTATACCAACTCAATAACTAGTACTAGAATTCGTTCCTGCCCGCGAAACTTATTAGCATTTAGATTCGTTATAGTTGTTACGATGGAATAAGATTTCTCGTTTCGTGCATGTGATATAAAAGATTGGGATGAACACGAAATGTAAAATACGACATAACAATTGTGCTTAGTAATGCCTTACCGCCGAAATTAGCTAATACCACGATTTCAATAAAGCACAATACAGCCTACAATGGATAATGTATTCTCTTATTAAACTCTTAGAGGCTATGGATCCCCACAGAAGCAAAATTTATATTCGCGTTGTGACAATGGCAAAATTGAGATACATTTACTATTAGTGTGACAAGCTACGTAGTAGGCGTTCAAACTTTTCTAATGATATGCTGATGCTTTTTAAAAAGCATTAGTACTTTAACGTTGGTAGTTATATGTTTCACTAAAGTGTTCATACTTCTTGCGGCCTGGTCACAATCCATGTAATTCTCAGTCACTCAGCTTCCTCTCGTTACGTGACGGCTGATTAGGTCAGCACAGTTACAAGCGTATTTTACGATGGCATGCTGAAACGTGATGCCTCCGAATTTTCTTTGTGAAAATTCTTAAAGCTTTTTAAATAATACAGACTTTATTAACATTTTACTTCTGATTTCCTCATGTACACATATTTTTTTCTCCACATAGTCGCCTTGGCGTCTTCCAAAGAGAGATCAGTTTAATGAAACCGTCACTGTAGAATGTTTGACCTTGGTGACGGAGCCACAATCTCACCTGTGCGTCCATCGCTTTATTATCATCAAACTGAGGTCCTCGGAGGTATTCTTTAAGTTCTGGAAACAGATGAAAATCTGATGCAGCCATGTCGGGGCTGCATGGAGCATGATCGATAACAGCGTACCCACGGCGTCAAGGTGTTGCAGATGTCGCAGCGATCGTGTGTGTCTGGCGTTGTCATACGGAATGAGGGGTGCTCCATGTGTACACGAACTCGTCGATTTCGAAACTCTATTACAATACACTGTTTCTCACGCACCAATATAGTTACATGACACACAGCCACTCTACACGCTACAGTTCAGCGCCCTCTAGCGGCAGAGGCTGTAACTTGTGTCAGCGCAGCGAGGAAGTCGGCCGAGTGATATGCATGACACGGAATACCTTCACCGACATTGAGAATAGAATAAAAATTTCGCAAGCGTTACTTTTTAACAAGCTCTCATATAAGGCACAACAGACTTTTCACAAGATAAAAACGAATTAATCTGAAACTGCGCTTGAGAACTGCCCTGAAGAGGTGGTCAGCAAGTCGGTGGAAACGTCGGCAATTTATTTCTTTTAGTAGTTTCAAATGACGCAGCCCAATAACCAAAATTATTTTATCCAAACTGGATTTTTGTTTACGTAGTCAGAAACCAAGCATATTGTTCGCGTTTAGCACACAGTATTTCAGCTTCATACAGTTAAATCAAATGGCTCTGAGCACTATGCGACTTAATTTCTGAGGTTATCAGTCGCCTAGAACTTAGAACTAATTAAACCTAACTAACCTAAGGACATCACACACATCCATGCCCGAGGCAGGATTCGAACCAGCGACCGGAGCGGTCGCTCGGCTCCAGACTGTAGCGCCTAGAACCGCACCGCCACTCCGGCCGGCTTCATACAGTTATCTGCATCCATAAGAGTTTGAGAACACCGCAGCTAATACCTTCAATATCACTGAAGAAAGAAATGCTACTGTCGTACATTGTTAATGAATGATTTATTTCACCGTAGTTGTGCAAGGAACGTAACGTTAGTTAGGTTTTCATGTATAACAGTTACAAATGCTGATTGTTACATATGACACATAGTAAGTATACTCGGGATGACTATAGTCACTAGAATCGGTTTATGCAGCCGCTCTGCACCATCCTTGGTTTGACATTTATCACCTGTGTAGTTGCCAGTATCTAGAGTGTCTCCACACAGAATGTTGAAATCAAGCTATATATATATATATATATATATGTATATATATATATATATATAGAGAACGAAGACTAAATGTGGTTGGTACATTTCATTATTGACCATATAAAATATTTTACAATTTGTCAAAAGCTAGCTCTGCGTAAATGTAATTAAGTTTTCCTTTTCTAGGTACGAACGCAGTGAGTGCTACTACTTTACGTGTCGTACTTTTATTTTCGGTGAATTATAATTGATTTTATGCTATTTGGCACCACAGTTTATACACCGCCGTGCCAGATGTTTTAAGTGTCTTAAGAGCGTAAGTGGCACGCCAGTACGAACTATCGTGAGCATGTGTACCGGCAGCGTTATGTGACAATAGATATGACATGCATTTCATGCATTCTCTCCCTTGGATGCTTGATGCAATTAACTAAAGACGGTTGCTGTATAGGCAAGACAGCGAGCCTGTTACCACGGTGAACACAATAGTCGAGATAGGTACTCGGGAGGTCGTAAATCCGCCCACTGCCCATCACCGTGACAATAGAGCGCAATATGGGTAAGATGCGCAATATCAGCGACCAGATCGCGAATGTACGGACATGAGATACTGAAGGTACTAAACTCCTCATGTCAAAGGCCCTACCAGGAGTATGTCTATTCGGGAAATCCCTCCTCCATCGCAGTCTTGGGCGACACTTTGTGGATCGTCGTCGGCTAGAACGGGTGCACGTGCCAGTAAACAGCGAATTACGCCCCATCCCACTGTCGGACAAGGACGTCGGTTCTCATTCAGTTGGAGTCTTTGTGTCGCACACAGTAACGGCATTGGCATTGTGGGGAAGTCAGAGATTTTCTGAATTCTATAAACAGTTTTGATATCGGACCTTCAAGAAAGACTCGAAGGCTCTCGTCACACCCAGTCACAGGAAGCAGGTCTCCTACGATAGATTCACCGAAACACCTACGAAGGTACGCCATGTCACTGTCATGTTAGGAATAACCATATACAGGATGATTTACGAAGATACTCAAATATTTCAATATGTTATTCTACAAGTAAAGCTACAGAAAAAAGTTCATGTAAACATAGGTCCGCAAATTTTTAAATACGGAGTTACGGCTAATAAAAGATTTTACCGGAAATTTAGCACCTTCGCTAATACGAAGCCAGGGAAAAACTGTCCGAGGATAAAGTAAAGCACGATTTCCATCTTTTTGTTGTTACTGGTCGGGTGAATCTAATAAAACATGTCCCAGACGTGTATCAGCAGTAGTTTCCCAGATCATCCAAAGAAGCAAAGATTATTATACAAATAAATTTGTTTACTTTCTATTAAGAACATAGAAACGTTTATGTTATTGTTGGTAACCATTAGTGAGTTGTTTCAGTCGTTTCCTAACCTTGAAACGAGTTAGTTTTCTGTATTGTTCAGCGTAAGAACATAATAACAACAGTGCATTTAACTGAAACCACATAGGATCTGTTGCAGTTTGTAGATTATTTATGAAATTTGAATTCCTTTCAAATTTACGACAGTGGTATACGCCGATATGGTGCTTTTTATGGCAAATCTTATGGTAATGATACTACTGGAGTTAACGAATATTGCGTACGTTATGCAGCTCGGAGAATTAGAGTGCACGAACCACTAGTTGGGTATTTCGAATGCTACAGGAGACAGGTTCTCTACCTACCGTTCATAATCAATACGAGTGCTCGATACGTGGAGACGTTGATGAGGATATTATGGATACTGTTCGACATAGACAGGTTACCAGTACACGACGTATCTCTGAAGGATTAGGTATTTCACAATGAAAGGTATGGCGTACACTGAAGTACAATAATCTGTATCTTTGCCATAAACAAAAAGTGAATCATTTACATTCGGGAGATTCTGCCCTTCGCCTGGAGTTGTGCAACTTGTTAAATACTGTTCGGCAGTTACGCAAATACGTTTTATTTACTGATGAAGCACAGTTTACTGGAAATGGTGTGAGCAATTTACATAACGAGCACGTTTTGTCTGAAGCAAACTCACATGCAACAGTGCAAAGCAATTTCCAGCAGCGATTTAGCATAAATGTGTGGTGTGGTACAATCAACACACACATTATTGGACCATTCATTTTCCCACGACGTCTAACTGACGAGGCGTACTTACATTTCCGTCAAGAAGAAATGCTCCGCTTGCTCGAAGATGTTCCACTTGCTACGCGATTGCAGATGTATTTTCAACATGACGGTGCGCCTCCACGTTTCACTTACACCATTACTACACATTTAAATGAAAATTTTGCCCAGAAATGGATTGGTCGTGGTGTTACACGTTTGTGGCCACCCAGATCTCCCGATTTAACATCAATGGATTTTTTTGTATGGGGATGGAAGGAGGACATAGTTTATGAGAACAAAGTAAATACACTTGAGGCATTACTTCCTCGCATTATGAATGCAAAAGACGAAATTAAGAACAATCTTGTGAAACTGAAACGAGCAACAAACTCTGTTCGTACACGTGCAGCTAAAAGCACTGAAATCGGTGGAGATATTTCTGAACATTTATTGTGAGTATATTGTAAAACTGTATGTACGCTGTACAACTTCCTTAACGCTGACCCTTGTTTTTTCCGGTTTAACATGAATTTACTTGTGCTATGGTATTAATAAAAACAGATTATCAGGCTTATACATACAGTTTCAGTTAAAGTTATTGCCATGATTTTTCCAAAATTAAATTCTCTACAACTTCCTTTGAAATCTTTGTGAAGTTGTCTGGAATTTAAAAAACAAATTGAACCAAGCAGTTAATAAATTAAAAATTTTACGAAATTACTAATTTTGCTTCTCTAGAAGTTCTGGAAAACTGCTGCAGATACATGTCTGGGACATATTACGGTATATTAATAACTTTTACTAATGGACCGTCTGACTGCAACTGAATAAAACACAATTTTAGTGCCATACGCGTTTCGCCTTTATTTTCTGCAAGGCATCATCAGTGGCCGGTTGTGTGGACAGTTTCTTACATATTACGCTCCTGTTGCAGTTTTGGTGTTGGTCTTCTTCTTATGAATACCAATTTGCGGTCTTTTTTCCACATTCCACAGCACTATGAACTGAGCGCTTGTTTCAATGCAATGTTTTGGTTTCTGTTGACGACAGTCGGCGTGTGTGTGTGTGTGTGTGTGTGTTTGTTGTTGTGCAGTTGCGTGTGTGCATGTACCACATCTCCTCCTAAACCACTTGACCGATTTCCACAAAACATGGTACATATATGCCTCACTGTCAAGCAACAATCACTTTGGGGGCAAGGCCCACCTACGTAACAAAGGGGTGGGGGTGAAAAAGAATCGTAGTCCTCGACGCGTGAATTCCTAGACTTTATTCACCCAGTTTTCGAGAACGAGAGCAATTAGCGTAGGGCAGAAAATTTTACACATTATTTAAAAGCTCTCAGAAACTTCTTTTTCGCTGACAACTCCTACGAAATGATGAAAAGAAAAATGTTTGTCACTTGATACTTTTCCATCTTTCACGCGGTAAAATTATCACATGAGACATGGCGTTATAATTTATTGCTTTACTTCTAACTACATTCGCGATTCATTTTACACACAATATTCTCACATACGATACCTGAGCAATCCCGGGATTCTTCTTTAGTTTATGAACTGAGAAGCAATGACGGAAAGAAAAGAGAGGTCCAGGAGTGCGATTAAAACACATGGTGAAAGGATATCGATAAGATTCGCTGATGACATTGCTCCATCCAGTGAACGTGGGGAGATATATCATATACTGAATGGAATGAACAGGCCACTGTGCATAGAATAAAGATTGAGTATATATGAAGAAGAAAGTAATATGTAATTGCAGAAATAAGACTGGTGAAGAACTTACCATAACAATTGTGGATCACATGGTAGAGGAAGTGTATGAATTATGTTACCCTGGAAGCAAAATAAGCGACGGGGGGACAGAAAAGGCAGACTAGCACAGGCAAATAGGTTATCTCTAACCTAGAGAAGTCTGCTTGTATCAAATATTGATCATACTCTGAGGACATCATTTCTGAGAATGTACATCTGGAGCGCAGTATTGTATGATAGTGAGTCGTAGACTCTGAGAAAACTGTAAAAGAAGAGAATCGTAGCGTTTGAGATACATTGCTGTAGAAAGATGTCGAAAATTATGTGTTTGTTAAGATAAGAAATGAGGTTCCCAGCAAAGACGGCAACGAAAGAAATATCCATAAAACGTTGACAAGTAAGGGTCAGGACGTAAAGACCCATGTTTACACACAGTGAGTTAACGAGCATTTCGCCCTCATTTAAATATATGGACTAAAGAGTCAGCCTACAGGAATTGTGAAACGAGCCCTGTCGTCCAGGACCATGTGCCACAAAGGGCGCAGATTCACCACGAGATGGGGAAATTCACAGGCGTCTATTGTCTATTGAGGCCTAAGCGCTGTAGTGTGCGAGTGAGACAGACGAGAATCTACGTCATAGGAAAACCCAGTACAAGGCCTTTGTGGCCAAGGAGATGCAGCAGTGTTAAATATGGCAGACCTGAGATTGGCCATAAAGAGAAACATTTATGGAAACTATTTAATTCTGTAGTACTTCAGGGAATGAAGCCACAGCAATTTTAATCTACTTTCCTCCATAAATTTTCATGGTGATCCCAATAAAACTTGAATATTGATCATATCTATAATAGTTTAGGATTTACTGTTAAAGTGAAATTGACAGTAACAAAGACGTGAATGCTAAACTCTGAAAGCGTTGGTCAATCTTGACGATCGACATTTCATATGGAAGCGCCTCATTAAAACGACATATGTTGTATATATCAAGTCTGTAACTTTACTTGTTCAAAAGATATAGTAAATTTAAATTATCAGTATTTTCAGTTAAGTATCAGATCATCATTTCCTCCACACGAAACAGATTGAACGATGACAGCTTATTGAATCATTAGGTAACAGAATATTTGCTGTAACGTTTAGTGAATAATAGTTACTTTTGATCTTTATTTATCAGAAAGCACACTGGTGCAAGGCTACTGGCCATGGCATTCAAAGCTAAGAAGGAAATTGTATTGGTTTTATGTAAACGAGTTTAACGTTTATTATGTAATGGATATTATTGTTACTTTATTTAGAACGTAAAAGTGGTCAAGCTTGGATTATTTAAATGTGTTAAAATGTAAAATAATGTAGAATAATCTGTGCCAAAGAGATGGACGGCTTCTGGAAAGGGAACTGCCCAAGTCAGTTGAGGGAGGATAATCGGCGCGAGGGAAACGCGGCCGGTAACGGGCAGAGAGACAGTACGGGTGCAGACGCGAAAGCGGACAGTTCGGCTGGAGACACCAAAGGGTACAGTTCGGATTGAGACGCGAAAGCGGACAGTAGGTCTTTAGGCAGCTAGGAAGTGGAACGACTTAGAAAATTTCGCGTTGTGTGGTATGCCCTCGAGTGCAACAGTAACTCTAAGCACAACCATTTTCGCTATTAGTTTCCTTTCTGAATAAACATTATTCTAACCAAATCGCAACTGTGTGGCATACATCGTTTATGGGTCGTTAATTTAGTTCAGATATTAATATCACTGTTATTATATGTTGCATTAACTTTGTATTTTGCATACTTGTCATCAGCCAGACAATTCAACCAAATGGTCACAAGTGTGTAATTTAGGACGTGTAATGCGACACGTATGGTTCAACCCTCAGACGAGTTTGAGCCAAGACATTTCGACGAAGACGAACCGCATGTGAGCCCGAACATCTGAGGGATATTAGCTCGCAACATCGGGGATTGACTTCCACGTTGCTAAAGGAAGCTGAAGCGAGCAGAAACTGAAGGGGGAATATATCGTAGAGGATGCACACTGGAAGTACTACTCTGAGGTTATGAGTTTGGTTCAGGAGAGAAAGTTGTGGCAGGCTGCATCGGATCTGTCAGAGGACTGCGACGATGTCCTGGACCCTGTCACAAACATGGTCCGATGCTTGGTACACAATATTATGATCCTTCCTTGTCAGACGTAGTCGACCGTAATTCTGACAACGATTATTCCTTACCACACATTCCCACACGGTCCAGTATCAGGTCACTATAACATCCGAATTCCCCGCTAACATGGATATTTTACCATTCGACTGACTGGCCGAGTGGAGACCCACAACGAGTTCCCTTCCAGCGGTCTTCCAGTAATGAGATAGCCGTCTGGTTTTCACAACCAATTGGCACATCGACTGTTTTTTGAGCAGTCGGATTTTCTAGTCGAATAAAACAACCGAGGCGGCCGGAGTGGCCGTGCGGTTCTAGGCGCTGCAGACTGGAGCCGAGCGACCGCTACGGTCGCAGATTCGAATCGTGCCTCGGGCATGAATGTGCGTGCTGTCCTTAGGTTAGTTAGGTTTAATTGGTTCTAAGTTCTAGGCGACTGATGACCTCTGCATTTAAGTCGCATAGTGCTCAGAGCCATTTGAGCCAAAACAACCGAATGAAACTAGTCTCTGCGACCATGCCAGCTGTAAAAATGTGTTAACGCGCTCTCCTGTTTTGACTGGTTTCTTTTCATGAAAGAAAACGGAGGACTGACGGTTAGATGAATGTTTTCTCCAGCTTTGAATGATTTCACTTACATACTTTTTCACCCTCTTCGGTTATATGTAACCACGATTACAGCTAGCTTCTTTTTTAGAGACAAATAACGTACCTAATTTCAAGGAGAGGAAAATAAAAATTATATTTGCTAAAATGAAGTGTTTACAAATTTGATATATTCAATTAATTCACGACAAATTTTTCGTACTTGTGGCATTCAATATGGTTTTTTGGTTGGTTTTAAAAGGTTAATACTTAATGCTACATTATAAATTTTTGTTTATACAAATGAACAGTTATTATTTGTTTCAATTCTCTACCTTCCCGCTGGTTTGCATCCATCACCGACAGTACTACTTTCATAAATAGCGAGATGACGTGAACAGAAAGCATATAAAATACATGTTTTTTGGTGACTTAATCAACCGCTTTTTAAGCATGTACTCTCACTTGGAAGAATTTTATTTTTATTTTGCAAAGTATTTGTCACCATTAGTTAATGTTTTTAAAATTCTCTAGTTAATACAGTTTCATAATAGTGATCATCCTTGCACTGAATGTATCGCGAGGAACATTTCGGCATTGTGATCCAGACTGAAAGTTCACTATTACTGTTCATACACATGGACGAAAAACTTAACTTGAACTTGCTTATTGACACTTAATAGAAAGCAAATATCGGAACGTTAGAGACGACAGGCGAAAAGAGAGTTCACTCGACAACTGCAAAACTATGAAATGTGTTTGCTCAGAATTCAATGAGCGGACTGCGTCGTCTCTTACCATTTGGTTGCTCCCACAGACGGGCTTCACTCAAAAGAATAAATGAATAATTCAACTGATATGTGAAACCGACAGGGGCGATCAAAAAGTTTCCTTTCGAAAGCCTTACATGGCAGAACCGTTTGATATCTATGCAAAATCGTTGTTAGGACTGAGGCCATCATCCTGCCTGCGCACCAGGCTGAAGATACCCATTTGGTAAGACAATCTGTCCTGCTGCGTGAAGAAGTCCTTAGCTGCCTGCTGCATATCCTCATTCGACAGGAGTCGTTGGCTCTTTAATGCCTTTCTTACGGGACCAAAGGGGTGATTATAGCATGGGAAGAGATCAGGACTACAGGGCGAGTGCTTGAGTATCTCCCACTTTAATTGGTCTAACTTCTGAGATGACATTTGCGATGCAGGGACGAATCGCAACCAGCACGCAACTTGGCGCTCCACTCCATATCGTTGGGTTTCGGCAGACATGCTGCCCTACACACACGTTCATTATCTGTGTCCTTTGGCAGGCACAAAAAGAAAAGTAGTATATTGGTGCTGTCTGAACGAATTTGGTAATAACGTCGCCATAGCTCATGTTTCCGCGTTTACCGCATGCAGATTGTAAAGACAAGAATGCCACACTAGTATCCTGCCTACACGTCGGTGCTTATATGTCAGTATAGGAGTCGTTCTGAGTTGCATGTACACTGCAGCAACGTCCTCAAGAGAAAACGTCTTGGTAGCCCATTATGCAACCAAATTAGTCGATATTTTCCAACGACCTACCAAAATCTGTGGTTCCCCTCATTACCTACCACGGGAAGTGGACCCACAATTTAACCTGGAATCTGATGAAAGTGTCGCTGCTTGGGCATTTTAACAATGCTGAGGGGTGAAGCCGGGTTTTTCGGAAGACTGAAATATTCTGTACTTCTCATTATTAATGAAGTTCTCCAACAGCCATGTGCCTAAGATATTATTTTGACGACAACCAGTTTCGGCATTCCACTATGCCATCTTCAGGCCCCACACGGCGCAGTAGAATGCTGAAACTGGTTGTAGCCAAAATAAAATAAATTTGATTAATATTGTCAATTACTTAACCAGCTGACGTCCACGGTGCATGATGTATCAAACGAGGTTGAAAGATTCTGAGGTTCATTCGGGATTCAGTCCATATATTTTTTCCTTTCCAGGCATTAATTTTAGCGGTAGACCATCAGTCCCAGTTTTTTGATCTCTAGAGCAGAGCCTTACCCTACCATGTCGAAAGCTTTCTCCCCACTCTCATGTGGTCGCTGTTTAACAAGTCATCTCGTGGTTTAAGTGATAGTAATCGGATGTCTGAAGCTTAGTTCAGTTAGATGGTTTCAGACTGGCTGCGCCTCACCTCCCTCATCAAGTCTAAAGCCCAGCGGCCACCCTCGCTGACAAGTCAGCCGCCTAGCGGCTGGCCCCTGCGCCTCTGCTACCCGCACCACACACCGCGCCGCTGCTAGGCCACCGCAAGAAGCGAGCCTCAAGTTCCTGCGGTGGCGCGGCCCACGGCCACGTAGCGAGCGAGTAATTGCACGCCCCGTGGGCGGCGGAAGCCCCACTTCATTAGGCGCCCCAATGTCGCAGCCCAGCCGCCTGTTTGATCCCGGTCTCAGTGCCGCGCAACTTTCACTGAATACCGTATTCTGAATAGATCAACTAGTTCAGACCTGAGCATATGCCTGCGCTTAAGGGGATAACGTAACCTCTCACGGATTACGACTCTGCCTACAGTAAAATCGTCCATGATGCTATAACTGAAATATACTAAAAAAAACTGCGTGTGCAAAATATAATAACACATTTCCTTGCTCGGCCAATTTCGGCTGAAAAATGCGGAATTTATTGTGAAACATTGTGGAATATTCCTGCTTCAATTCCTATAGTTTCATGAATTTTCGACAGGTGGCGTTGCGATATCTAGCCTTCAAAATGGTGTCTGTAACGGAGGTGAATTCCAAGCAGAGAGGTGTCATCGAGTTTCTGTCAGTGGAAAACCGGAGCATCCCAGATATTCAAAGGCGCTTGCAGAATGCTTACCGAGACGTGGCAGTGAACAAAATCACGGTGAGTCGTTGGGCAAGGCGTCCGTCATCATCGCAACAAGCTCGCACAAACTTGGCCGATCTCCCACGAGCTGACCAGCCGCACACAGCTGTGACTCCTGCAGTGTGGGAACGTGCGGACACTTTCATTCAAAGTGATCGACGGATCACAGTCAAACAACTCGCTTCTCAACAGGACGTCTCTGTTGGTAGTGCTGGCACACGTCCACCAGCTTAGGTGCTCAAAGATATGTGGCCCCTGGGTTCCTCGCAGCCTAACAGACGGCTTAAAGAGCAACGAAGGACCACCTGCGCAGTATTGCTTCCACCTACGAGTGTGATCTTGATAATCTTTTGTCGAACATCGTTACAGGCTATGGAACGCGAGTTCATCAACGGATTGTTCTCTTTTATGTCCCTCCTCAAGGACGATAAACCGAAAGGTGTAATGTAGAAACGTCTTCAAAGTGTCGTCGCCACAAAAATGTCATCGAGCTTCACCTTCTCCACGACATCTCGTGGCCTTACATGGATCTTCGCACCAGGAGGGGCACACAAAACCTTATTCGACTTTTCTTCCTCATCCACACATTCCGATTTCCGTATGTTTGGCCCAATGAAGGATGCACTCCATGGGAAGCAGAACGTCGATGACGGAGAGGTTACTGATGCAGCAGGACGTTGGTTTTGTCGTCGAAGGTAGAATGGTACCACGCGGGAATATAGACCCTCCCAGCAAGGTGGCGAATGCCGTATGACTGAGCGGAGATTATGTTGAAAAATAGGAATTTGTAGGCGAAAGAGTGGGGATTAATGTTGTTTATCGGAATCCTGAACAGAACCAACCTACTTTCAAGAAAGAAAAGGGTTACATTACTTACTTAACGGTACTCGTACATAAAACAACATTAGCCCATAAAATGTGCTTGTCACCATTAAAATTATAGCACTGGGATGGATAGCATTCAACAAAATACGCGCGTATGCGGTATAGCTGGAGGAATACTTTATTAACCTTGTACGTGATTTGTGGGTATACAAGGTACGAAATTTAGCGCACAAGATAACAACTGCCATAACATGGCTGGGAATCGAGTCGAACTGACGGCGCTGCTGAAGCATATATGCAGTGTAGCGCGACTCCGATAGTGATACATCAGCAATGACATGTAGGCAGGGGAATTGCGTGGTACTCGTATCTTTAGAACATGGATTCGGTTAATGTGGAAACGTGAACTAAGACGTTGTTATTAGCAAAGTCTTCCCAACTGGACCCCGTGCTGCTGAAGGACAGACATCAGGAGACATCCATCGCAGAATGGAGAACGTGTAGGGGCAGCATATCTGTTGAAAACCACTGTTGCGAAATGGCACGCCAAGATTCGTGCCGGTTGCGATTCGGCACAGTAGGTCGGTCGATTTGGGAGAGATGAGAAGTTGCGCCAAGTGGGAGACACTCGAACACTCGCCCAGTAGTCTTCATCTCTCCCCATGCGATTATCAGGTCTTCGGACCCATAAACAATTCGTTGAAGTGTCGATGAATCCTGTCGGACGAGGATGTGAAGGAGACAGTTGCGGACTTCTTCACATAGCAGGACACGTTGTTTCACCAGACTGGTGTGTTCAATCCGCTTTGCCGCTGAGATGATTGCTTCAATGGTCACGGCGATTTTTCCTGATTGGCACATCGAATCTGGACTGCACTGTAGTTTTTGATCGTTCTTTGTTTGATAAATACGTGCACGCCGTCAGTCCAAAATGTTTGGAGACTGATTTTATTACTGGCGTATAAAAGACGTCAGCAGAGTAAGTACGATTGCAGCTTGAACAACCGACAAGTGTGCGATGTTTCGAGCGATTCCGAAATATGGCAAAGACGTAGCGAACCATCATAATGCCATGTACAGAAGTTTCTCGTTACAAGGGACGAGCTATAATTGAATTAAGGGTTAACGAGATTTGGTGTTATTAATACGAACCTGCCACAAAACGACAAAGTGCAGAACGGGTCTCTGATGGTTCGCCAAGACCGAAGAAAGTTCGATAACACCATAAGCGTTAAGCAGGGCGATGACCAGTGCTTTCTTCGGTCTTGGCGAACCATGACAGAGCCTTCCTGCACTTTGTCCTTTTGTGGTATGTTCGTTTCGATAACACTAAGTCCTTCTTACGAGGTTCTTCGGTAGACGCAATTTCGATGGTTTAGTAGTGCTGTGCTATCCATCGGAATGGTTTGAAAGGTTGCAGATTTGTTGTTTACAGTTGTTATTTAAGGCTGCCACCATAGTTAAGAGCGACGTCGTAGCTTATATGTCAGGAATAAAATCAGGCCCGGAACTTTTCGGACTTACGATGGACGTAATTCCATGCTCCTCCAGCTTTGTATCAGAATTCGTCAGTGGTAGTGGCTGGTGAGTTGTAGCGTGCCAGTCTCTTGCCAACCCACGGACAGACACATACTTTAGGTGGGAAATATGGAGAATGTGTTGGCCATACAATATCGGACTAGGCCCGGACGGTATGGGCAATTTAGGCTATTCTCTGGCCTTGTTGAAACACGTCACAGGTACAGGGGTTGGACAAAAGTGTGGAAACACCAAAAACACATTTTCAAGCCATATACGGCGTAGGAAACCCAGTGGCTTCCAGGCGTCTCTGAATGGATAAATACAGGTCCAGTATAGGTTTCAATGTCATCTTAACCGTACTTGCTACAAAATAATGTCAAATTCAGGTAACGATGATGATGAATAGCTATAGCGCATCCTTCTCACCAAAGTAAACGTCAATGGCCTGATAATATTGAGATGTGGTGGCCAGGACAGATGCGACAGTTCGTTCTCGTAGTCACAAAACAAGACGTGCACGATTACAGCTGTATGAAGAGGAGCCCTTTCGTTTTTGAACACAGTAGCATCGCCACTGGGGAACCAGCATGGGTTTGATTCCCAGCCGAGTTGGAGATTTTGTCTGGTAGGTGACTGACTGTTGTGTTATGTTGTCCTTACGTTCGTACCGTAATAATTGACATTCCACTGGTGAGATAGATGTATGAGCACGTTGCGAAAGCCATTAAGAAAAATAAATAAACATTGCATCATACCACAGGATGAACCTGATCAGCCAAATGGTCACACAGTCCTTGCAGTTAATGTGACGTTGCAGAGTAACCATGGGACCCATAGAATGGCACGGTACGGCTGCTCAAATGATCACCAAACCCCCCTCCCCCCTCCCCCCTCCCCCCGTTTTAATCATAGGACATAAATCTGGCTAGAAGATGGAAACAATGTGAAGCAAAACTCATTTGATCGAATGACATTCTTGCATTGCTCCACAGTGTAGGTTTCATGGCTTCGGCACCATGTTTCCCTGTTAAGGGCATTTGCATAACTGATGAGTGGTTTTGGAAATGCAGCTCCCTTGCAGTTTTCTGCTTATGCAGCTCCCTTCGTATTAGTTTGACACCGACAGGATTGCCGAGGCGACATTCCGTTCTGCTGAGACATTTTCAGCTGTCGTCTTC
This sequence comes from Schistocerca americana, assembly GCF_021461395.2. Classification (NCBI taxonomy): domain Eukaryota; kingdom Metazoa; phylum Arthropoda; class Insecta; order Orthoptera; family Acrididae; genus Schistocerca; species Schistocerca americana. The sequence goes on along the minus strand of NC_060121.1, from coordinate 443,388,517 downwards.
TCATTATTCGTCACAGTTCTCTTCAATGATCACTTAATACACACTTTCGTTCCAGATTTCACTTAGTGGATGATGTTTTTGCACCTTCTCTGTATGCGGCATAAATTTTGGATGCGGTGTCTGTTGACACACCAAACTCTTCGGCTACTTTCGTTATGGGGGCACCCGCCATACGAGCAATAACAATTTGACCACGTTCAAAGTCAGTTAGCTCGAACATAATGCACTCACAGCTACAAAAAATGGTTCAAATGGCTCTGAGCACTATGGGACTCAACTGCTGTGGTCATAAGTCCCCTAGGACTTAGAACTACTTAAACCTAACTAACCTAAGGACATAACACACATCTACGCCCGAGGCAGGATTCGAACCTGCGACCGTAGCGGTCGTGCGGTTCCAGACTGTAGCGCCTTTAACCGCTCGGCCACTCCGGCCGGCACTCACAGCTACACAAAACACTCTTCTGGCCACGACTGACACTTGCAATGTATGCAGGACATTCCACAGATGCCATCTTCATCGAATACAACAGCGCAATATGCACGCTTCTGTAGCATCTGAATTTATGTTCAAACAGGTATTTCTCGCGATGTTTCCATATTTTTGTTTAACCGCTGTGCTTCAGAGACAGAGCACAGTTATCGGTCACAACACAGAAATGGTAACGGCTCCTTTGCACATTACCATCAATGTGAATTAGAGATAATCACGTTGTGTGTCCAATGGCACCCAACACTATAACGCCAAGTGTTAGAATCCTCTATGTAACGATGACGATTTCGGTATGGAAGACTTCTTTCCCCTCGGAATCGTCGGACATGGATAAAACCATCGAGATGCTGAACGCAGAACCAGCACTCACTCGTCTGAAGAAAAGACGTGTAGCCACGGCTGTTTCCAGAGCTGGCAGTGGGCACTCCGCTATCGGCGATTCTCTCTCTGCTGTCACGCCAGAGGTAGCAGCAGGGATGTTGACAATTCTTGGTTCCTTTTTTTTCTTTTTTGGGTCATCAGTCTTCTGACTGGTTTGATGCAGATCGCCACGAATTTTGCACCTCTGCCAGCCTCTGCATCTCAGATTAGCACTCGCAACCTTCGTCCTCAATTATATGCTAGATGTATTCATGTCTGTGCCATCAAATAAGGAAAAAACTTATAACTTAAAAATTCATTGATTGTCTACAATAGAAACAAAAAGTAATTTATCTGTTTCCTGTGTATAGATATTTTGCTTTTATCTACTTGCAGCTCTTGAAAACACTCAAATTAAGGTGAAAAATGGTGCTTAAAGCTCAGTTTTCACCCCTTTGCACTGACTATTCCTAATGCCCGAATGGTGGAATGATCCTCGATTGCAATGTGATTCATGGGCATAGTTTTAAAAAATTAGTATGACTAAGAGAATACTGATGACTTTTTGTGGTCTTCAACCACTTATCACTTTTAGAAAAGAACAGCTAATGGTGAACTGACTACTTTTTCTTTTTATTTGCCAATTTAATTTAGTATTTCGATCCTATGTATCTTGAGACTGAAGGAGGCAATATTTTTCAGTATCTGTTAGATTTCTACGTTTATTATGGGAAGCAATAGCAACAAAAACCGAAAATAGGCTATTTCATAAACAGCTTATTTTAAGCGGTTTTAATATTCAGGTTTTTTCAAAGCCGATATAGATAAAAACCAATTGTTTCATCGATAAATGTCATCTCTAAGGTCTTGGTGCTTCATATGTTTTTGCAAAGTCCATGTACATATTTATTTTGCTGCAAAGCCAATTTCAGAATCGAGGCTCTACGATCCTGTACGAACGAGGGAATAATATGTCTATGCTCTGGCGCACTAACCGCATGGTGCCTTTACGATCCAGCACTTGGTTGGGTATGGTTTTCCTGATCCACTTATTCCATATTAGCATAACAGTTTTGTGTTGCCAACTAACCTGTGCACCAGTGTGACAGAAGGGTTAACCGGAGTCGCGATACGCCACAATTATGCTACTATCGAACTCCTACAAGTGGCGACGTGTCTCTTACGCAAGGAATAACATGAAGTTCCTACTAACCTTTTCGATCAGAAATTCGCTGCGTAATCTTTCCTCGTGTGCAGGACGTAGATGGCATTACTCCTATGTAATTTGTGTGGTTACATTGAAGTGATGATTCTTTTTTATATCCAAGTGTGTAATACTCTTCATGCCAGATTACCATTGTTATGTGCAGTCTTCATTGTGCTGCAATTTTAATGAGGCAGCAGTGTAAATACTAAAAGGTACGGTGAAAATATTTCGGTGTGTCACGAGGGACGCGAACAAGTTAAACTGGAAAATCGGCCGTTGGTAAAAAAGAAGTCGACGTTGCTAGCATTAGCGGTGGAGCCCAAATTCGGTTTCACCAATAATGCATTACGAAATCAGCCATGCCATTTTCTGGGGAGACATCCAGGCAGTTTTCTTAAACGATGCAAGGGAAATCTAAATCTGGGTTTAAACCACCATCCTTTCCAAAGCGATTTCCGTGCATTGCCACTGTGTGACGTAACTGGGTGATGGAGTGCAGAGCATCACAACCCTGTGTTGTGCCCTTACCTTAAAACAGGGTTCCTGTTGCAGACAGGATGATACAAAAAAAAGAAAAAAAACCCTCCTCGATTATGGCCGCTGTTGGCCCCCATCAGTTAGTTATTTCAAACTTATGCTTCCCGATAGGAGGAAATTAGGGCGTTTAGAACACATTATCCTTCAACTGTGTTGCGCACTGAACATTTAAACATTTCGTTAAACCACGTAGTTCAGGATATGATTTAAGAACGAAATACTACTGTAAATAGGAAGCTCCTCGCTATCATGTGCTCCATAGAACATCTTACCAATATACCGCAATAAAACGGACTGTGTTCTGAAATCATCAGTCTTCTACAACAGTATCAAATGACTCACCTTTGTCGACAGTAACCTTAAACCGTGCAATGAACAGGATATTTATTGCAAATGGTTTTCAGAGGTAGCATATGACTAAATTTCGTTACATTTTCATGCCATATTTGAGCAAGGATGGTTCAAATGGCTAGGAGCACTATGCGACTTAACTTTTGAGGTAATCAGTCGCCTAGAACTTAGAACTGCTGAAACCTAACTAACCTAAGGACATCACACACATCCATGCCCTAGACTGTAGCACCTAGAACCGCTCGGCCACCCTGGCCGGCGAGCAAGGATGTAAGGAGGCCTCTGGTTTAAGGTGGGAACAAGATAGCGATATAGCAGCGTGTAATTATGTTGCGTAAGATAGCAAATCAAATAACTCGTTGAAAGAAATATTTTAGAGATAATGTACGTATGATATATACATATTTGCACATGTACTGTTCTCAAAACAGTGCAGGTAAGTCAAAAATCCACGTAAGTTCTCAATCTAGTTAATACAGAGCGACTTTCTGAAACAGAGTAATGAAGTTACATATTATCAATACACATGTACTATAAGGTCAAGAGCCGGCCGAAGTGGCCGTGCGGTTAAAGGCGCTGCAGTCTGGAACCGCAAGACCGCTACGATCGCAGGTTCGAATCCTGCCTCGGGCATGGATGTTTGTGATGTCCTTAGGTTAGTTAGGTTTAACTAGTTCTGAGTTCTAGGGGACTAATGACCTCAGCAGTTGAGTCCCATAGTGCTCAGAGCCATTTTTTTATAAGGTCCAGAAAAATGGTTCAAATGGCTCTAAGCACTATGGGACTTAACTTCTGAGGTTATCAGTCCCCTAGAACTTAGAACTGCTTAAACCTAACTAACCTAAGGACATCACACACATCCATGCCCGAGGCAGGATTCGAACCTGCGACCGTAGCGGTCGCGCGGTTCCCCACTGTAGCGCTTCGAACCGTTCGGCCACCCAAGCCGGCTTAAGTTCAAGAAAACATTTATAATACAGGAGAGGATGATAAGCTTGAATCCACAAGAGGATGAGTTCCAAAGATATTCTCCGACCCTACAATCAGCTTCATTTCACGAGAAATTAGCAAGATATGAACCTTCGTTTCACCAAGTGCGAGGAGGCCGCTGCACTTATGCTGAGAGGACGCGAGATAACTGAGCGAACATCTAGAATGCACGTCTCAGATAACCTACATGTTCATTTATTACTCACCTGCGATGCAACTGAAAATATCTCACCCAAATTGTAGCGAGGAACAGAAATGCGAAAAGTCAATATAAACTGTATTACCTCGTGGATCCACAACCACTAACGTTTCCCATTTGCTGATGACCTAAGCAGTCCTGCAAAGGTACAAAATGTATCAATTTCGACCAACCGAAGATCTCCACAGCATAAACAGGCAAAGCTCTGCGAAAGATAAAACCCCGAAATAAGAAGATCAAGAATAAATTTGGCAAAATGAAAGTGAAAATACAAATGAAGAGACAATTTTCAACGTAAACTAAGGGAAGAATGTGTTTCCAAGAATTTGTTCATTACGTTACCAGGAACGATCTTCTGAACTTTTCCCTTATTGTTCACAATCTCACGAGACGTTCCCACTGCTTCCGCTCCCAACACACTGCTACTGTGCTCTATGCTGGCGCCACGAATCTAAGTAGGATTTGTTTCACATCGACAATTTCTGCAGCAGCCTATTCATAAGTACTCGATAACGACGATCAGTGAGGCTTTTTCACCCCCTCGCTCCGGTCTTTTGAATCTTCAGTTTACAGTAAATTCAGTTTGCAGGAGCAGGAGATAGCATGCCGAAACAATCTCCTACTTTGGTAGTAAATGAGGCTTCCAGGGGATGTGTCTTCTGTTTACGTTTACAGACGCCACTTTTCTTTCAATCGGAATGGGTATAAAAGGGCGCCCTGGGGAACTTTACGATGGGACAACGGAGAGATGAAATTCTTTAAAAGCCGTAAAACGTTATAAAAGCGGGGCCGGCGCGCCCCGCAGACGAGCTGGCTGACTCTCGTCTGGCACGGCGGCTGCGCACAGTAAAACCTCAGCGGCGAGGGCTCTTCATTACGGCTCCCAGTCAGGGACCCCCCAGCAGTAGCAGCAGTAGTAGCAGCGGCAGTGTTCTCGTTAAACGGGCCAGTCTGCGGAATCTCCTCTGTCTGCATGATATCTTAAAGCTGGCCTCACTGTACGGCACGAGGTAAACCGCTCTGCAGAACCAAGTTGCGCAACCACTCTCCTCAAATAGCCGCAAACTCTTGGAGCAGCTTCTAAGTGGGAAATTCAGTACGCTGCATGCAGTATGGAAATACTGACCCATGCAAATAAGATTTACGATACATTTTTGGACAGGTGCGGGACATTGGCTTTTATTGAAATTTTCTCCTTTTGTTTCCTTTTAAGTAATGTCTTGCTGTCCACCATCATTATAGGCAGCTTTTCACCGTCCCATAAGTCCGCCCCTGGTAGCTGAGTGGTCAGCGCGACAGACTGTCGATCCTAACGGCCCGGGTTCGATTCCCGGCTGGGTCGGAGATTTTCTCCACTCAGGGACTGGGTGTTGTCCTATTCATCATCATTCCATCCCCATCGACGCGCAAGTCGCCGAAGTGGCGTCAAATCAAAAGACCTGCACCCGGCGAACGGTCTACCCCACAGGAGGCCCTAGTAACGCGATATTATTATTATACCGTCCCATAGTGCTTAGAGCCATTTCAGTCACTTGAACAAACTATCATTTCTCATTTTCAATGAGGATGCTTCACGTGTGAACGAACTCTTCAGTTTCTTAACTCGATTACATCAAGCTGTTTCTATTGCAACGACATAGTTACGTTACCTACCGCCATTATATAAACTACAATTCGGTGCCCTCTAGCAGCAGACGGATATAAATGTGTAGATATTAAGAATAAAGATGCTGAATGTTAATAATGTTTGTTCTGTTCAAAAATCTCTGAGACTTTTCGGATAAAAACTTAGGAGGCATCACTTTTCAATGTGCCCTCGTAGTTTGAGTGAAGCTATTTTCCTGAATGAGGCTGTTCCCATTAATTAAAAAAAATTAGATATAGAGAAGTCAAGTTATTTCGATCACGATTAGACAGTTTAGCCTCCATGGACATTAACAAGCCACATCACACAATAAGTGTGCGATACGTCTACAGTTTACCACAATCCACACAGGACTGTTGAGAAAATAATATATGATGCCATCCGTAACAGGAATCTAATACAATCATAGAAGATACGGGTTAACTAGCACATAATATTTTTAAAATGTGGTCGACAGCTCGATATACTGTATGGAACACGTTATACACTAAAAGCTGCTATTACATATTATTTTACTGCACAGAAGAATGAAGTATTATTTAATATCACCTCTTGATGATATAAATACAAAGAAAGTCACTCGTGTGAAACACACCTTGCCTTACTCATACACGACGTCTTGCTAAGGACATACATATATAAGTAAACAGGTAGGTTCTGTCTTCTGAAATTTCCTCAAAGCGTTCGGCACTACATCATCGACAACTTCTCAATCCGTGACTGGCTGGATGAATATTTCACTCATAGAATCCATTTCCGTATGCTGGATGGCCAACGTTTCACGGAAACGAAAGCAACATTGGGTGAGTTTCAAATAAGCATAGGAGAAGTTCTAATTCTTTCAGTATGCTCTTACGTAATTATCAGATAGGATCAGCAGCACTAATATTGTTAGCTGACAATGCAGAAGTTTGCAGAACAGTATCATCTTTAGATAATCGTAAGAAAATGCAGAAAGACTTACACCAAATTTACATAGGCTGATGGGAGGTCTGCTCACTTTGAATCGAATTAATTTAAGATAATGCCAATAACAACAAGAAATAGTCATATGGTAAGTGAAGTCGTATAGCTTGGTTGGCCGGGACACCCAGGACAGGTTCAGCCCAGTGAATTTCGGTGTTCTCGTTTCTTCGCAGCCGTAGGTACCTTTCCTTTGCGAAGCGCGAACGTTGTGTGTTTAACTGTAACAGTTAATTGTAAGCGACTATGTTGTGTGTATGTGTGTGTGTGTGTGTGTGTGTGTGTGTGTGTGTGTGTGTGTGTGTGTGCGTGAGGTGTCGTGATTTCGTTGGATGATAATGAGAGAATGGAGAGTGTGAAACCCGGTGCCAGCACATAGCCTACTACTCTTCTCATCCTACGGACGGATCACCGTAAACAGTGTCTCCCGCCCTCTCACCATGAGACAATGCGGAGAGGTGTGAAATTTGATCCAGGCCAATGGCCCAATGACTGGTGATCAGGAACCTTAAGCCACCACCCCTCCTGTCCTCTCTGCCGCAGAGGCATAGGGAAAATTATGAACAGCACGCGGCGTATACGGACGGTTACCCATCCAAGTACTGGCAGCGCCTGACGATGCTTAACTTTCGTGAACTGACGGGAACATGTGTTTCTACCGCAGCACGACATTTGACATACTCGTACAGTATCTAATTACAAGATTAATGGTGTGCGTCTTGAGCACGCCACATCGCGTAAGTATTTTTGGGACTAATACCATTAGACGATACAAAATGGGTGGTCACTTGAAATCACTATTAGTGAAGTGCTTAAATCATAATTTGCCTTACAATATGCAGAAATTACGTATATTTACTACATAGAATAATTTATAAATTTGATTATTCATTTACAAAGTTCAAAAAAAAAATATATGCATTAGCGTTTCCAATGAAATACTATGTAATGTTGACCTGTTTTATCAGATATACTGATATATATGGTAGTGAGGAAAGAAACAAGCTACAAACTTTCTGCATATACTTAACATATTAACATGGAAGACTGGAAGCAACTGTGTTTATACCATTTCATGCGCTTGTTTGCCGTTATTCTGTTCAGTGTGTAGGGACAGTAACGACAGTATTTTTCTCTTTACTAGTTTGTCGCTGCTCTTCACCCAAAATATCTGTTTTCCTAAGTTTACCCTATAAGTTTTGAATATGGAGCCTTCTCTGTATGTGTCTTCCGACTAAGCTCATTTCTGTTCTATTCATGAACTCAAATCTTGTCATTGCACCCTTACATAAGTGCATAACACAGCCATTTGCGGAGCTCACTGATATTAGAAAGTAAAATATTGCCAATGGCCACCTCCTCGTTCACTGGTTAGCTGAGTAGTTACTGTGCTTAACGTCTGGAGCGTCTACGCCACATCTCGTGGCACTACTGAAATAAATAATTTCTGGGATTTTGTGTTCTCATCAGTATATGCAGAGGAGTGCATCGAAGAACGCATTATAACTGCCTTAGAGTTTTTTTGGAACAAATGACGATAGTGTAACATCTTAATTGAAACAATAAATACTGGAGCACATTTCTTTCTGTGGATCGGGAAGGAACTCTTTTGGAACTTCTCTTCTGTCGGATTTTAGAGTTCCAACATATGTCATCTTGTTTTTCACCAGCGTCTTACACCGTTCAATGGAGGAAAACCAATCATCTGCTGCGATATTCCTGTTTGTTAATACATACATACATTTGGATAGGCGAATCACAGATTCAGTCAAATTTTGGAACTTCTTCTATTCTTCTAAGTGTTGCTCCATCGCTATCTTTCCCCACATAAATATAAGCGTTGATGAGTGTACGTATCTGAGACACATGACCTTTATGCCATATTTATCAGGTTTCTTGCGCATTTATATTCCCAATCGGCACCTACCTCTAAATGGGATTAGACTCTCATCAACAGAATCATGAGATCCAACGTAGTATACCTTGTGACAGAAATAAAGATGCTGAAAAAGTTGGACACAGCAGCTGGAGGGTCATCTCTTCCCTTCGCAGAGTAGATGCGTCATCAAATATGTGAGCCACCATTAAACTTCATGTTTTAGAGACATACTTGCACGAATAATGGGACGTCTGGTACAGTCATTTGCATTAGATGCCAATTTTTCACGTCTAGACTTGATAATGGAACCAATCACGGCCTCAATTTCAGTTTTTTCTCTATCTTTATAGCTGGAGGAGGAAGGATTCTTTAATTTATTCCTTATGAATTGCATTTTTGAGTTAGTATATACTACAATCTCATCCAAAACCTCAGTGCCGCGCGGTGTAGCCGTGCGGTCTGCGGCGTCTTGTCACGGTCCGCACGGCTCTCCCCGTCGGAGGTTCGAGTCCTCCCTCGGGTATGAGTGCGTGTGTCGTCCTTACCGTAAGTTATTTTAAGCTAGATTAAATAGTGTGTAAGCTTAGGGATCGATGACCTCAGCAGTTTGGTCCCATAAGACCTTACCACAAACTTCCAAATTCGAGAACCTCAGAGTTGTAAAACAAACGCCATATTTCTTCTGGGTCTGGACCAACACCTAATTGATTGGCAGGGCCTGACCATGACGACAATCACATTACTGTGCGGTGTCTTAGTGCCGCAGACGGGCGGTCTGGAACTCCAAGTGAAACAGTTCGTCTTGCCATGGTAAGCTATATCAGTTTCGGTGTCATCTTTTCCCCTATTCTGAACAGAGTCAACACTATCTTGTTCATTCTCAGACTAGTTGAGAACATCATTCACATCTTTCTGAGAATCACTGTCATGGTCTGAATCTTATGATGATCTTAAGGAACACGAGAATCTCTCCTCGAACTGGTCTAAAGCCATCTGGCCAATTCTTTTGCTTCTTCGTGAAACATGAGGTATCCCCTCGCTATTAGCCACCTACAATTAAAGAGATATTTGTAAAGTAAGTGGTATAACACAAAAAGGTAGTCCACTAAAGTAACATCTGTCTATCTGACTGAAGAAAATTCTTACCTTTACAGTAATATCCACCTGTGCGACGCTGTGGCTGAGGTGTGTGCACAAGTAAAACAATACTACCTCGGAAATGAAACAATGACGCCGGCACAATAGCAAGTTGAACTCACGCCTGAAGCATAATCGAAACGTCAGATCAAATTAACACTGAACGTTTTCCAACAATGTGTAGCGAAATTTTATATCCGCTTACGAGACGGATGTTACCAACTGGGGGTTCGGGACGAAAGTAGCTCTCACGTGATGTATCACAGCCAAGTAACTTACACTCCTGGAAATTGAAATAAGAACACCGTGAATTCATTGTCCCAGGAAGGGGAAACTTTATTGACACATTCCTGGGGTCAGATACATCACATGATCACACTGACCGAACCACAGGCACATAGACACAGGCAACAGAGCATGCACAATATCGGCACTAGTACAGTGTATATCCACCTTTCGCAGCAATGCAGGCTGCTATTCTCCCATGGAGACGATCGTAGAGATGCTGGATGTAGTCCTGTGGAACGGCTTGCCATGCCATTTCCACCTGGCGCCTCAGTTGGACCAGCATTCGTGCTGGACGTGCAGACCGCGTGAGACGACGCTTCATCGAGTCCCAAACATGCTCAATGGGGGACAGATCCGGAGATCTTGCTGGCCAGGGTAGTTGATTTACACCTTCTAGAGCACGTTGGGTGGCACGGGATACATGCGGACGTGCATTGTCCTATTGGAACAGCAAGTTCCCTTGCCAGTCTAGGAATGGTAGAACGATGGGTTCGATGACGGTTTCGATGTACCGTGCACTATTCAGTGTCCCCTCGACGATCACCAGTGGTGTACGGCCAGTGTAGGAGATCGCTCCCCACACCATGATGCCGGGTGTTGGCCCTGTGTGCCTCGGTCGTATGCAGTCCTGATTGTGGCGCTCACCTGCACGGCGCCAAACACGCATACGACCATCATTGGCACCAAGGCAGAAGCGACTCTCATCGCTGAAGACGACACGTCTCCATTCGTCCCTCCATTCACGCCTGTCGCGACACCACTGGAGGCGGGCTGCACGATGTTGGGGCGTGAGCGGAAGACGGCCTAACGGTGTGCGGGACCGTAGCCCAGCTTCATGGAGACGGTTGCGAATGGTCCTCGCCGATACCCCAGGAGCAACAGTGTCCCTAATTTGCTGGGAAGTGACGGTGCGGTCCCCTACGGCACTGCGTAGGATCCTACGGTCTTGGCGTGCATCCGTGCGTCGCTGCGGTCCGGTCCCAGGTCGACGGGCACGTGCACCTTCCGCCGACCACTGGCGACAACATCGATGTACTGTGGAGACCTCACGCCCCACGTGTTTAGCAATTCGGCGGTACGTCCACCCGGCCTCCCGCATGCCCACTATACGCCCTCGCTCAAAGTCCGTCAACTGCACATACGGTTCACGTCCACGCTGTCGCGGCATGCTACCAGTGTTAAAGACTGCGATGGAGCTCCGTATGCCACGGCAAACTGGCTGACACTGACGCGGCGGTGCACAAATGCTGCGCAGCTAGCGCCATTCGACGGCCAACACCGCGGTTCCTGGTGTGTCCGCTGTGCCGTGCGTGTGATCATTGCTTGTACAGCCCTCTCGCAGTGTCCGGAGCAAGTATGGTGGGTCTGACACACCGGTGTCAATGTGTTCTTTTTTCCATTTCCAGGAGTGTATTTCGATGAAACGGACCATATGCCCGTCCGTGGTGATCAGTTATCCTACCAAGTGCCATGTCGGCCTTTCACAATGCCCTGGCGACTGTCACAAATCGCGGCGTCTTCAATGTAATTATTGTATTTGAATAAAAGTGTTGTTTCTGTTCGTCTCAGTATGTATTTCTTTTAATTGCCTTCTTTAGAATACTGTAGCAGTTCTTTCTATGCATGGTCGAAGATTCATCGAGCTGTGTTACTTAGCAGCGACACTTCATGCTAAAGTTGCTGTGGTCCTAAAGTTTTCCACACCAGTGTATAAAACAGTAATTCTTCAAACAACTTACACCAATAAGAACATATCAGCAAGGTTTAAAAAGAGATTTCAGCAAATTAACTGTGAACATGTTGCTATTTAGGGAGACATGAAACGCAGTCCGTTGTTTCTCTGCTTTTTTTGGCTGAGGCGCTTTTGGTGTCACCCCACTCGGTGGGGTCTAGTGAGTTAAATCAAACAAATTTGCCAGAATTTTTCCAGAGAGGATGAGTACCGTGCCGCCACTGTACGGATAATTGTAATCTCATGTCTTTGATAAAATGGAATTTCGACTAATTCGGCAGGATGCGTTTCACGTGTGTAGAAGCTTCGCGTACGCCTGGACGTAACTGGGGACAATAGTAGCGTCGTGCAGGGCACCGGGGTGGCTATCCAACCTGTTGTCCGCGCCGTGCGTCATTGTCTGCGAGCATCCGCCTGACACGACACTGTAGCGGCATATTACGCCACCCAATAGAGCGCCACGACTCCTGATGAGAATTCTGGCTTTAATTAAATCTACACGGACGTTGTTCCAGCTCGCCAAATAACATGACCCACAACTGATGAACAGCGCAGGTTGCAATGTGGTAGCTGCGAAATTTTCAGCCGTTACAAAAGACTCACATCGAATAAATATCGAGGTCATCTGTTGTACAAATTATCTACTATTGAAGTTCGCATGATTTGTGTACTGAAAATAACAGTGTCGTCTGGCATTCAACTACACCCACTTGCCAGCTTCCATCAGGGTTGTAAACTGAGATGAGACTACACGAACAAAACGTAGAATGCCGTCGTCGTATGCGACGCTCAGGTGGTGGTTCATTGTCTGGACGGGACAACAGATATGAACCAATAAAAAAAAAGACATTGAATATATTTACTGCTCTGAACTCAGATTTATCAGTAAAGTAGTACTGGATGAAATCTGGTAGTCAAGGAAGGCAGGATTCGGTTACGATTGTGGACGGGGCCGTAATCAATTACTACTGGTACCCTTTTGCAATTACAAACATTTGTTTTAAAACGGTAATTATAGACTCAGTAATAATGAAATGTCACACGTTATTAATGAAGGAATAAAGAACTGTGTAATTAATAGTGCTTTCAGTGCGTTACAATTTACTAAACGTGATCCCAATTAGAGTTTTAAGGCAAGTAACCACAGTCACAGCTAAAGGCCTTTAACGCCAAGAACGGCAATTATAAAAAAAATTAAAAAACATACAGTAAAACAGCAAATACAAGAGCAAAGGATAATTTAAAATGACAAGCAACTGATCACCAAACACGTGAGACAAAATGAAGGTAAAGTTGGTAGCACAATCATTTAAACCTGCTGTAACATCAAAAATGGCAATTATATAAAAAAATTTAGAAACATACAATAAAACAGCAAATACAATAATAAAACACAAGCGCTAGTTACAGACGGTGCATCAGGAATCCACCACTTAGTAGATCCGGCAAAAAGCACTTTCGTGAACGATGACATAGTCAGCCAAGAGTTGCATTCACTTCACAAGATGGTAACTCAGACTATTGGCATTCTAACGAATGACTAATGATAATCTTGCTGAAGCTACCTGACGTCCAATAAACCAAATGCAAGAATGGAATAACACGCCCAAGCTGGAAGCGGCGGACTGCACTATGCCCCCAGAATACTGTGCTTAGAGCGCCCGGAACGAGAAAGGAATCACTACCAGCGGAGTAGAAAAATCACCAACGGCATACAATCAAGAAAGCCGTCAAAACTACACGCCTTACTGGACAGCAGTGGCAAGGCGAGAAAACATACACCGCCATTACATACACTACCTCCCAGGGCAGGTAACAGGGGCTGTAGCGGCCACAAGGCAGGAAAAATACCTCTGGTTGAACTTAACAAATTGTAACAAGCTGAATTTCAGTAATAATAAGTCGAGGAAAGCTAACCAGATTCGCTTTCCCAAAGCACTCCACTCGCTACTCCTCACCTTGGCGACACAACGAGCAGCAACACGAACCCAAGTCACTAGAGAATCGTGAGATGTCACAATGGTGGAGGTTTCTCTGCTTGGATTGAAATGCACTCATCTTAAATCACGCAGGATCTGGTTTCTGACGAGGTCGTGCACCATCGTGACCACAGCCCTTCCATCCGGCAGTCCATGCGCGCCGCCAGTGGTCCTGGCGTGTTCGCGCACTGCGTGTTCCTGGCTCCTCCTGAGTCCCCAACAGAACTGCACACTGATACGACCAGGAAGAACAACGACGTCGCCCCAAAGATAGGGCCACAATTACACATCAGTAACCGCTATTGCTGTCACTAGCTGACAGGCAACGCTTGCGAAACCAAGTGGCGCCAGTCAACACGAGAAAAAGACAAACAGCTGCAACCACGCCAACTAAACGATACGGCCTGGCCTCCCACAGAGGACGGAAACCTACAAACAGCACCAACGCGAGCCGCAGCACAGCTCACAGAAATTAACAATAAAGTTCAACAAGTTAACAAACTCGTACAATAGTTTATTTGACCAAACACTGATTAATATAAATGACCGTTCAACATACGCGATGCAGTCACTTTAATGTGGCTACCGACAATGTTCGATGTCATAGTGCAATAAAGATTTTCAGACGGCAAGTGGCAGCAGTAGCAATGTAGGGCACATAAAGCGCTTCGGAGGACGAGGAAAACAGTGTAGAGCGGTTTATCTGATATCCAAAAGGGAACGATATTTGGTTTTCGGGCCAGAAGTGGAAGCATTTCCGAAACAGTTAAGTTTATAAACCGATCGTATGTCGCAGTGGTTAAAGTGTACCGTGCATGGCAAAATAGCGCTATCCGAAACATCGCCGAGGCAACCGCAGCGCAACACGGGCCATAGATGACAGGGATGGAGGTTTGACAGGCTAAAAGACGTGCAGCTGTTGAGAAACTGACCGCCAAGATGAACGAAGGGGCTCCAATAAAGTCTCCTCCAGGACCGTTCAACGAACTTTTCTACGTATGGGCCTCCGCAGAAGGCGCTTGGTTCATGCACCCTGGTGGCTGCTGTTCATCGGCGACGTAGGCTGGAATTTGTACGCCATTACCGCAACTGGACGTTACCTGAATGGCGGCAGGTAGCTTTTTCAGATGAATCGTATTTTATGCCCCATCGAACAGATGGCCGTTGGTTTGTACTGGGTGAAACGTCTCGAAGCATACATCTTGTAGGAGTTATGGTCTGGGGAATGTTTTCGTAGCATTACCTGGAAGTCACAATGTATCAACACAAGTAGGCATCTATCCTTGGGGACCATGACCACCCCTAAAAGCAGTCTGTTTTTCTTCAGCACGACGGAATTTACCAGCAGGACAATGAAACCTGTCACACAGCTCGCAGGAAACTTTCGTGTTTCGAAGACCGCCAGGATGAGTTTATCGTACCCCTCGGCCATCAAACTTCCCGGAATTATACCCAACAATCTCTGGTACCAACTAGTTGGGCTGTTCGCTATGTGGATCCTCAACCGAGAAATATGGTGCAGCTGGCCAAGGTACTGGAGTCGACATGGCTCAACACCCCTCTAGGTACATTCCAGAATCTCAGTGACACTCTTTCTACACTACTTGCAGCGGTCCGCGCTGCAAAAGATGGCTATTCACGCTTTTGACAGGTAGTTCCATTAATGTGACTAGACATCATAATTAGAGTTAAAAGCAGCTTAATAAGATTCCACGAACTGAGCTATCACTATGAAATCAATGAACAGAATGTTCAAATGTGTGTGAAATCCTAAGGGACCAAACTGCTGAGGTCAATGGTCCCTGGACCTACACACTACTTTCACTAACTTAAACTAACTTATGCTAAGAACAACACAAACACACCCAAACCCGAGGGTGGACTCGAACCTCCGGCGGGAGGGACCGGGCAATCCGTGACATAACACCTCCATAACACATCCAAAAATGTATCATGTGATTAGATTTCGACTAAAGTCCGAAGCTCCTCAAATAAATAGGACACACACGTAACATTCTAGGTATTAACATCACCAGAAGTAATGAAACTGAATGAGCTACTCTTACCGACCTGTCCCTTCCAAGCACAGAACTGTAAAAGGCAGCCACACGCTAGTGCTGCAGATTAAACGCACTATTTACAACCATTTTACAGGTTTTCATCGTCCAATAAGGTTACATATATAAACCTTCATTTATATCCCGCAAGCCACTGTACGCTGCTTTTTCTGTATCAAATGATTCAAATGGCGGTCGCGCGGTTCCAGACTGTAGCGTCTACAAATGCTCGGCCACTTAGGCCGGCTTCCTGTATCACCAGTGCTACAATTAACGTGTGTATATCCTTTTATACAGAATAAAATGATCTCTTGAAGTTAGTTGTATTTTCTACAGTTTAGATGTAGTGCAAACATAATTGCGTTGCATTTATTTATGTAGTTACAAACTTGGTAATCATCTCATCAATTGTTACATGCAGGGGAGTAATTCCATTTTGGATAATAATTCCAGCTCTCGTAAAAAATTCTTTCATTGAAGAAATAGAACAAAATTAATATCTGAGCATAATAATAAGCATATGCCTTCGAGGAACAGAAATAAGCAATTAAATATAAGGTTCTCCATACACTGAAGAAAATAGTCTCTTGAACTTGCATGTATCTCCTGTATTTTAGTTGAATCGCACATATAGTTTCTTTTGCATTAAATTAACTAACTGCAACAATGGCACAAATTGGTAACTATGCATGGTATATCAACGATATCTTATCCTGTACAGTGTCTCTCTCCTTAGAGTCGTCAGGCGCATTTTCTCTGATGTTTCAAAAGATATATGAAATTTCGTTATTGCATTGTGTAGCTGGGGTCAACTGGAACAAATAGTGCTCTTCAAATCTTTCAAGCGAAGTCCCTGCCAACGGAAAGCGTCGATTTGTTTTCCGTTACAAACAAAATTATTTTTAAAGCGGAATTTTACGTGCTCATTCGATAGAGCGGTCCCAGATTAGTTTAGTGCGATATTAGCTTTATCGATACGTATTAAAAGAGAAACTCGAAGAATAACCAGTACTACAGCAGCGACAGCACTGCCTGGTCCGTACTGGCTGCTGCCGGCAGGCATGCGGGGCTGTTGAGTTGCTGCTGGATTGCTGTTTATTCTTCGTGTTTCACTGCCCCTGGTATTACATATAAATTAAATTAATATCACACTGGACTAATCTGGGACCACCCTATCTAATGGACTCGTAAAATTTCGCTTTAAAAACCATTTTGTTCACAATGGGAAACCCAGTGACGCTTTCCGACTTCACTGAGCTTTCCTTCAAAGGCCTAAAGACCACTACTGGTTAGGGCTGAATCCACGTAGACAAAGAAAAAACTAAATTCCAACTATCTGCTGAAAAACCGGAGAATATGGTCCTGACGAAACTTATGAGAGACACCCCATATATATATATATATATATATATATATATATATATATATATATATATATCAGTGAAAATAGTTTCCAAGCGTCTTAGAATTATGATATAGGGGCTGTATGGTTTTAAAGATTGTCTTGTATATTACTCAAGAAAAACAGGCAACTTCAGATAACTATGATGGAGATGGATAGCAATCACGCACTCTTCACTTCAAACTAAGGCGCAAATGCACAATGATATTGAGATCCATTGACTCTGTTGGCCAGAGGTGATGCGAAAATTCATCCTCGTGCTCATGAAACCAGTGCTGGTCGATGTCAGCTGTGTGAACAGAGCCATGTCGTCTTAGAACGCAGCGTCACCGTTGAGGAACAAAAGCCAAACCATGGAATACACTTGACCAGCCACCGCGGTCAAATATCCATTTTAAGTAATGAGAACTTGCAGAGTAACCGTGGAGCCGATGGGATACCACGATATCACTGCCCAAATCATCACAGAACCCCGCCATGTTTCACTCTTGGGACCTAAACTCGATCAGAAGTTGGACACAGTATAAAGCAAGACTCAATGGCTTTCTTTACATTGCTCCACAGTCCACGTTTTACGGCTTCGTCACCGCATTTTCCTGTTAAGAGCATTTGCGTCACTGATGAGTCATTCTGGAATTCCGGCCCGCCCTGCAGTTCCGTGCTTATGAAGCTCCTTTCGATTTGTTTTTGTGCTGACGTGAACGGCGAGTGTGACATTCAGTTCTGCAGTGACTTTCCCTCACAATCCTCTTGACTGACAATTCGTCATGGCCACTCAGCACACACTTTCGTTCCTCTAGTGGTTCATGTTTCCCTCCTTTCCCTCTAGCTCTTTCACACGGTACCTCTTGAACCACCAGACACTTCGGCCCTCTTGGCAGCAGGTGCACACACCTTACAACAACAAACGATTTGCCCACGTTCGAATACGCTGATCTCCGACACAGTGCACTCATAACTACACAGAACAGTGTTCTGACCACGACTCACACTTGCAGCGTATTGAAGACGTTGCACAGATGACATTCATGTCAAATACAGCGGTGCAACTAACAGCCTTGGCTAGCATCTGCATTTATGTTCAAGCCTGTCCGCCCACTGTACGGCAAACACTAAATTTACCGTTGTTGCTATGGAATGTAGTGCACATGCGTTTGTTATATGGGAAAATCACTGTTCCCACCTGTAGTAACGAAGGAAAAAGTTGTGCATTACCGGGATGCAAGTCAAATGGTTCAAATGGCTCTGAGCACTATGGGACTTAACATCTGAAGTCATCAGTCCCCTAGAGCTTAGAATTAGTTAAACCTAACTAACCTAAGGACACCACACACATCCATGCCCGAGGCAGGATTCGAACCTGCGAACGTAGCGGTCGCGCGGTTCTAGTCTGAAGCGCCTAGAACCGCTCTGCCACACCGGCCGGCGCAAGTCAAATCTTAACGTTCTTTAGAGACTAACAGTCGACAAAATTTGTCAGTGCAGCCGTTGACATTCAATCAGTGTTACGTCCTAGAGATTGTATTCGTTATTTTGCTGTACTCTCTTGTCGTGAGCGTACGGATCACTGCGCAGTTATTTTGCTTTAGAAAGAGCTTCCTTTCATTTTATCTTGCAGGTTCCGTTATTTTCCAGGAGGAACCAGGAGTTTCGCCGCCATTTCCAGTTATCCAAATTTACCGTTGTTAGGATGAAAATGCAGAATTTCCCGTCACAGTATCTTTTCTTGAAGGTCTTTTTAAAGTATAAAAATAATTATGTTATTAAAACTAATCAAAATGTAAAATATTAATAATCTTGATTTTGTGCGTACCCATAAAAATTACAAAAGAGTGTGTATGTGTGTGTGTGTGTGTGTGTGTGTGTGTGTGTGTGTGTTTTGTATGTACCACATCTCCCTCTAAATCACTTGGCCGATTTCAGCAAAACTTAGCACACATATCCATTGTATTGTATTGTATTGTATGTATTGTATGTGAACCGATGACCTAGAAACGACGAAGGGGCTCCGTCCCCGCCGCAGCCGCAGTGGTCCACAACCCCACGACGACTACCGCAGTCCACTTCACGCTTCCGCCGCCCCACACCGAACCCAGGGTTATTGTGCGGTTCGGCCCCCGGTGGACCCCCAGGGAACGTCTCACACCAGACGAGTGTAACCCCTATGTTTGCGTGGTAGAGTAATGGTTGTGTACGCGTACGTGGAGAACTTGTTTGCGCAGCAATCGCCGACATAGTGTAACTGAGGCGGAATAGGAGGAACCAGCCCCCATTCGCCGAGGCAGATGGAAAATTGCCTAAAAACCATCCAAAGACTGGCCGGTTCACCGGACCTCGACACAAATCCGTCGGTCGGATTCGTGCCGGGGACCAGGTGCTCCTTTCCGCCCGGAAAGCCATGCGTGTCTAACGCACGGCCAGCCGGGCTGGCCGCAAATATCTATTACTGACAGGCTACAATCGCTATGCTGTTAAGAACCACCTACCTGTCACAGTTCAGTAGATATGACGTCACAAACAATTAGATGCAACATGAATTACATTGAATGAATTACTTGTGTGCTACTAACTGTATTCACAATAAATTTTGCGTGCAGCATCCATATACGCAGCTAAATGCACCTGCAAAACTATATAATGCTAACACATTTAGCTCAGGAAATAAGACATCTTAAACACTGAGGTGCGTGACAGACTGCCACATTGTGCTTGACTGTTAAATTAAGTAGTTGTTTTTCACTAACTCTGCAAGTCGCAACACGTTTCGTAGACAGTAGCCACGTAGGCCGTTGAATGTACCTACTAAATTATATCGCTGTATGACACATGCGTCAAGAGCTACGGCGTTATGAATACTGAGATACGTGGAAAAATGCCGCATCATGCGTGAAGTTTTAATACACTTATTCTTTATCACTAAGACATTCCTACAGTGAAGTCAAGGAAGTCCGAGGCATCTTACATTCGGCGACTTTAAACTGCGAAGTGCAAATGCCAGCCGACCGGAGTAGCTGAGCGGTTCTAGGCGCTACAGTCCGGAACCGCGCGCCTGTTCGGTCGCAGATTCGAATCCTGCCTCGGGCATGGATGTGTGTGATGTCCTTAGGTTAGTCAGGTTTAAGCAGTTCTAAGTTCTAGGGGACTGATGACCTCAGATGTAAAGTTCCATAGTGCTCAGAGCCATTTGAACCTTTTTTTTTTGTAAATGGCAAAAAATTCGTTTAAAGGGTTACGAAGGAGCGTTGGCAAGGGGACGTTTACAAACTCGCGTTGTAGACACGGGAAGCAACTGCGCCCAGCGTACAGAAACTGACTGGGATCATGTTTATGAATTTAGGTATATGCTTACACATTTGTACATTGTGAATATTTGTTTGTACGACTGTATCATAATTTCAAACGTGTTTTCACGTATTTGTGGAAATGAAACATTTTCGGATCTTCACCACACCACAGTTCAGTTTTTATGTTTGTCATAAAATTGGCAAAATGAATATCCGGGCAATACCGGCTTCGTCAGCTAGTAAATATATAAAGCGTATCGGGTAACTGTATCGACAAGTACTATATGTAGCGAAAGATGAGCCACTGATCAGTTTCGTTACAATATGACAATTGCCGCTGCTAGAAGCACGCCCACGTCTCGTATGTTCTAGCCTGTCATCTCACTTGTTACGTAGCCTCTGAATCACTCGTCTGTATGAATAATAGAAACAGCTAAAAAAATTACCATTAAGTTTTTCAGTGCCGGTGTTTACTTCATGTTAAGCTTCCGGGTTAAGGGGCAGTGGTCAACTTAGAAAATTATTCGCGGATGTTCAGTTTCGTTCTTTGGAGACGCCTTCAGAGATAAATTGGCATTTGCAACGAAAGCTAGAGCGAGCCCCGTATGTATGGCTCCTATTCAATTAAAAATGCGCCTGTAAATTTGGTATCCCTTGAGCTTTCAATTGAGATGTCGATTTATGTATTTGGAGATATGTCTGAAAGTGAGGAGGAAACGTCAGTGAATACATTTCTACATCGTCCAAGGCATCTCATCCAAGAAGTTTCCGCTGTGGATGCAGTATCCTTCCAGAGCAGTGGAATGTTCGAATACCGTTGCTGTGATGTAAGCTCATTCTCTGGCAATCGTCCCATATTTACAACCCCTATTGTTGACAGAGAGAAAAGTGTGACTGAAGGAGTACACTTACTACATTAGTGCCGAAGTATAAATAAATAATAAAAGAAAATACTAAAAGCAGCTTTCAGAACTGTGATGTAATATTACGTTTCCTAATATGTGAGTGCTGCTCGGTAAAAACAGTTTCCGAAGGAAGGGCATCCAAAAAATGCTCTTTCTTGTCGTAAATGGACGACGTCTTTCGAAGTTACTGGACCATGTAACGATGAAGATCAAAGAGAGCGAAGGAGGACTCAAACACGACGTCATTTTACTTAATTATGCTCCAGTCCTTAATAAAAGTGAATGAAAGGAAACTTCGCCATTTATGACAGAGTCAATAAGAGATTTATTACAGCACTTCAATCCATCAGAAGTTTTCATCTCAATTAGACATTACTTGGCAGACTGCACAAACATGCCCGACAGGAAAGAAATTGATACGTCTTGTTTACGGAACTTGGAATCACAAGAAGTGATTTTTGTGGAACCAGAAAGCGTTATGAGAATTTTTACAGTTGGCAATTTACAACAGATATGGTAAATACGCACTGAAAATATTGCTTCATTTACTTCACCATTTAGGGGCTAATAATATTTTTCAACTCATTTCATGTGAAGATATAAATTAAAAAAATACCGTAATGAAACCGGTAAACCTCATGCTGGACGTACCCTCGTAAGGTGAGAGGTGTGAGCACGCAATGCACCCAAGAATGTTGTAGAACCAGATCATTGGGATAGGCCAGGTGTTATGGTGTGGGGAGGCACAACGTTGCGTGGGCGTACTGACCTCGAATTCTTTGAACACGGCACACTCACCAGTCAACGTATTCTTGTGACATTCTACTCCGTTCCCCGTGTACGTCCTTACAAGGGCGCCTTCGGCCCTGTCTTCATTTTTATGGGTTACAATGCGAGATCGATCGCAAGTGGAGGAACTCTTGGAACGAGAGAAGTACTGGCCCTCCCGCTCTCTTGATTTAAATCCCATCGACCAAGTGTGGGATGCGTTGGGGAGACGTACTGGACCACATCCACATGCACCAACAGCCACCCATTATGGTCCACCACGGTGGTGGAGGAATGAAATGTATCCCACAACAACTGCTTACCTATCTTGTTTCCAACATGGAAGCACGTTGCAGAGCATTCACTGCCATCAGTGGTGACCACACACCCCATTAAGAACAAATGGTTCAAATGGCTCTGAGCACTATGGGACTTAACTTCTGAGGTCATCAGTCCCCTAGGACTTAGAACTACTTAAACCTAAGGATATCACAGACATCCATGCCCCAGGCAGGATTCGAACCTGCGACCGTAGCAGTCACGCGGTTCCGGAATGAAGTGCCTAGAACCGTACGGCCACCGCGGCCGGCAGTTGATGCTACTTTCTGCTTATTTAACACGATGTTTACGTCAGTGTGTGGTGTGTTACTGGAAAAGAAAAGCAAGAAAATACGTAGAGGATTTTTTTTACATTAGATACTTGTACGTCCTCTGCTTTTATTAATTTCCAATGAGAAGAAATAAAGGTGCAGTGCATGAGATAAAGAGCAGTCTCTCGATCCAGTGATACAAAAAAGCTCTCTGTTTGTAGAATAAGTAAGCGACTTCACAGCATTGTTGGAAGGGCACGAAATATTGCGGAAGGAGTCACACGCAATGGAGTTGACTAGCTGGTAAGAACTGCACACGATCAAGCATTTTTATTGTGTAAGATGTTTACTCATTCAGTTTCGGAACCTGTACTCTATTCGCAAATATTGTACGACTGACAGTTCGTCAGCAGCACGTGGAGGCCACATCCTGTACGTAACACATACGTAATTTTTCACGTTTCATTTAATATACTCAACGTCGCAAATTATATAGTGTAAATGGATGTAACCGATGTCAGTGTGTTCTTGAAGAAACGCACCACGTTTCCATTTTCATATTTTTGCGACATCAGGACCATTTTCCGTCGGTGCTTGGCAGAACAAGATAGTAATAATAAATAGGAGACGCTGACTATCGTTCTGTGGATCGTGATGACTGGGTGTTGTGCGGTGTCCTTAGGTTAGTTAGGTTTAAGTAGTTCTAAGTTCTAGGGGACTGATGACCATAGATGTTATATAGTGCTCAGAGCCATTTTTTTCGTTCTGTGGATTTATTTTTACATGATCACGAACAGACATTCGGCTTCTGAGGCCCTTATCAGGTGACAACCGAATGTCGCAAACACGGATAGAATGATGTTGCGACCTACACAGATATTATTTGTACGGAAGATACAAAAATGTCGTATACTGTTTATATAAAAAAGTTAGGGTGTAACGGGTATAAATTTAAATATTTTTATTGGAGACTGAGCACAGTGCGCTGAATAACATAACATCAGTATTGTCTAAATTTTTAGACTAATAATTGTAGCTGTTAGTAGTAGTATCTTTTCGGGTTGGTCAGTACCTCCAAGCCCATGTAGCAAGAGCAAGCTATTAATGCTAATTCTCTCCTGGGGAACAGGTCAGATGTTGAAGAATGATGGATGGACGCAAAACCATTTGTCTATACTGACAGGTGTAGCCAACGTAGTGATGCAGCTTCCACCATGCAGAAAACATCAATTAGTACATTGTGTGACATGTTTGTGGAAGGCTGTTAGACGCAGAGAAAAAACAACCAACCACTCATATGTATACGTATTAAGGTACCATATCTAAAACTATCTGCATTTATACCCATTACTCCCTCTATATATTTTCCTATGCAAACACTCTACGTCAAATTAGTAACTTCTAGCCGGCCGCGGTGGTCTCGCGGTTCTAGGCGCGCAGTCCGGAAACGCGCGACTGCTACGGTCGCAGGTTAGAATCCTGCCTGGGGCATGGATGTGTGTGATGTCCTTAGATTAGTTAGGTTTAAGTGGTTCTAAGTTCTAGGGGACTGATGACCACAGCTGTTAAGTCCCATAGTGCTCAGAGCCATTTGAACCATTTTTTTGTAACTTCTATACAAATGATTACTGTGTAAGCGACACATCGTTTAATCTGTGTGTGCAACATTCAGTTTTCACCTGAAGAGGGGCTAAGAAGGCAAAAGTCGATTAGTGATCACATGAATACAATTTTTCAGAACATTAACAAGTGTTTGAAGGCTTACCGTGCTCGATGAAATCTATGAGGGACTGTCGTGTGAGCAGTTCAGAGAACTCCGACTTGCAAGCTACCCACGGACTATAATGGTGTTCAGAAACGCAGAACTCGGTGTAATTGTCAAGGAAGCTTAGGCGTAATGAAATTCAGAATTATTTAGTTTCAATGGCGTTTCTCTAACTCAGTGCACGCTTGCACTGTAATTGACTTAGGCAGCACTGCATGTCAGCTGCCTTCGACCTCGCCGGCCCGAGTTTGTCTTCTCATTAATGAAACTCTGCCGATATTCTCCTGCTGTCCTAAATCTGCAAACTGGTGACGACTGACACAGGGGAAGCGTCCGAGAAGACTTCCGAACTGCCCTCTCTCTTTCTCGGGCGGGTCCTCCCGTTACATCACTTACCACGTTCTGGTAGAACCCCTCTGACGTGCGTATGGGCCACTTGCGTTAACCTTACCATATTTGGATCAGATCACGCTGTCACGCGGATCGTCACGGAATCGGAGTCACGCTCTCAGTGGACTTTGTCCTCCTCATGTGTGCATAGTCTGTGCTCAGTTCGTCACCAGGTTGGCGCTATTTGAGTTAACGATTACATAAATGCATCCGCTGCCTTCTGAAGGTAGCTTCTAGCCAAAACGTGAATTTAATGACTGTATCATCTCCCAATATCGGATTCCGTGACAGTGATATCCCGTTTGCGCTTCAGGAGCTAATCGGTCGCCCATTTAGATTCATTAGGAGCACCTGAAAGCAAGATTTATGTTTAGATAATTAATGTCACACAGCAAACAAATGTCCCTGAATCCCGGAAATGGCGTGCGAACACACACGGCTACTCGGACTGGTCCTAAACGTAACTCATTAATGCTACTATTAACTCAACGAACTTCCAGCATGCTGGAGTAACTTGCGTCAGCAACTTCTGTTAATCAGTAGAACGAAAAACCAGTGCAAGTTGCAGTGTTTTATTTTTCAATCGCTGACTAGCGTCTGGCAGAGACCTATTTTCAAATCAACATAATAAAGTCGAACATGGAATTTCCGAAGATGTCAACAAAATGCGTAATGTACATTCCCAGTGCATAATTGCATAATTTTGTTTGCGGCGACGAATGAGACAGAGTACGACTTGTGCAGTCATTCCAGATTTCTGTTAATAAGCGATAAATAAAGTGCTAACGACACGTTAATCTGAAATATGTAGGGCAGGCTACATAAGTGTGCAAGGTTGCCTCGTCAGCAACTATACACAGGGCGAACATTAATAAAAGAGACAAACAACAGGGACCTATTCCTGACTGGAAATGGAGGGAAAAAGGTCCTCCGAACAAGTACCTGGACATACATCACTGCCACACTAGATAGCGCCGACGTACGACGTTCCTCTGACCACTTCCAATGTCTGTAGTCCACAGATGATCACTAAGCACATTGATGATGCCAATTCCGTTAAAGGTCACTTCGTCGGTAAATGGGACTGATGAAAGAAATCCCATGATTGTGATGGTCTGTTGCAGAAACCACCAACAGAACCATTTCCGTAGAGGGAAATCCGCTGCTGATAATCCTTGTACTCGTTCCAGGTGACAGTGAAAGGGTCCTGTAGTCCCCTTTCATTATTATTTGCTTTCCAGTGATACAGAACTCTTTGGCATGTGTGAGTGAATGAATGTGTGTGTGTTTCATTTTGATATACCGTGGTTTAGTCTGCTGCAGAGAATCAGTGGTATTAGTACAGAATGGCCAACCCTTGTAGTTTTCAGATAGGCAAAGAGGTTTGCTCCCCTTGTGTGAAAGTTACCGGTGTTAGGTTGGGGGCGGAAGCCTCATCTCTGGGTTTTCCTGGCCACGGGGGTCGCTTGGGAGACGTTGGAGTGTGTGAGGCGGCCATTCTGCTTTCAGCTCGCCGAGGGTCTGCAGCCGAAGTCTCTTCGAAGGAGGGTGAGTTGACTTAACGGCGTGGCGCGTTGTCTCGTAGCAAGAGGGGAGCTTTTAGCCTTTCGTCTCGCGTTTCATCTTATAAATATTGATTTGGTGGGTCGCAGCAAGGAATGCAAGGCTTTTCAGACTTTCAGTTTGATTCCTAATGCAGACTTGACTTTGATCCGTAAGAAGAACGTGGCACAAAGATGTTGTATATGTTGAAGCGCCCTCGGTTCAGTGTGAATGTTTGTGTGCCTGCAACTGCGTGTGTGTGCATCCTAATCTTTTCCGAATCTTGGTAATTTTTGCTTCTTT
Source organism: Schistocerca americana (assembly GCF_021461395.2). Taxonomy (NCBI): domain Eukaryota; kingdom Metazoa; phylum Arthropoda; class Insecta; order Orthoptera; family Acrididae; genus Schistocerca; species Schistocerca americana. The sequence continues at coordinate 443,361,751 of NC_060121.1, read as the reverse complement.
GTGAATTTTCTTTGTCTCATTACTTTAGTTCCGGTGGAAACCATCCAAATGGGTTAATATTAGAGTTTGTTGGCCCTCTGCCATTATCATTTATCTCTTCAAATGTGTCCACTGTAAAATATTAATTGTTCGCGTCTGCTTGCTTAGATGTTACTAAAATTTGGCCACGGTACGTAGAAATTGAGTCTCCGCGAACCACGTGGGCACACGAGTGTGTTATGAAACGTATAGAGTTTCACAAGCAATTGCACTTAGTTACCACGCAACAGCAGTTCTATAGATGCATTACATCAATGTTTTAAGGAATAAATAATTTTACCACCAATCTTATCCAGGGTACCGATGTTAAGTCTCCGTTACCTACGCCATTTACCTTGTAATCTCCCTTGTTAGCCCATCCATAGCGTTTCCATGCGCACAGGTCCAGTAATTAGAACCCCTTTTTATTTAAAACAAATGCTTTGGAATAGATCTTGTTTCCTGGAATGTTACTGCAAGCTGCACTTATGCAGTGTTCACGCACTCTTTACTTTATTCAATATTTGATTCACGTGAACCATGCCTGGGTCATATTAATAATTACACCCCATTCCTTATCACTGACTTTACAATGAATATTCTTTTGTGACTTTTTCTTATGAGTAAATTAAGTAACCTCTTATTTGTCGTATGGCTAGAGTTGGTGGCGTCCCGAACTGTTACGTTGATTTCAATGTCAGATAGCATTTTCTTAATAATAGTGCGCGAGGCTCTTTTAGCCATCAGGATACATTCAAAGTGCGCTTCACGCTTCTTACACATAGTGACCTTTCACTGACGCTACTTACAATAGGGATAGTAGCGGTTGACATGCAGGATACAAATAATCGTACATTGGCTTACACTACGTTGGCGGGCCTCTTGCCTGGAGCTTGTACTAGGGTTCGTCTCAATATCCTGAAGAACCTGGTCCTAGAACTCAGATGTATGTACAGTCCGCCGCCATCCTGCACGATGGTCTGTTTGAAAGGACCATTGATCACACAAACACTCAAAAAGGCGTTAAATTTTTTTGTGATGTCGTCTAGCCGTGCTACCTCTCGACCGTTTCCATCAGCTTGGCTACACACAAACAACACCTCGGCCTATTCCCTACATGAATACCGGAACATTCTGCTGCTTACGGTACGTTGTGTCAGGCAAACAGCCTGCAACACACAAGGAACAAGCGGATATGGTCAGAGGACCTCTCATTCGTCAGCAGTATCTCCCGCGACAATGTACGTTTGCGGACAATTAGTCACAGGATCTGTTTTCCTCCATTTCCAGTCAGGAATCCGTCCCTACACTTTGTTAGTTTTATTAATGATCACCCAGTATATTTGTAATTTATGTACATTCTTGGGAGTCATGTAAGGACTGTTACTCAATGTGACAACAGGAAGAGGCTTAAAAATTTGGAAGCACAAAGAACAATATGTAATATAATTCTGTACTGTCAAAGTTGCACTGATAATGAGTTAAGAACGCATCGAAAGCGGTTGGTATAATGGAATGAAGACCACTGAACTGCCGTCTGACGCAATTAATTTCCTTCTTTCCTGATGTTCTCTTTCGCTATACTACATGAGTGGAAATAAGTGAGAGGTGATTCAAATGGCTCTGAGCACTATGCGACTTAACTTCTGAGGTCATCAGTCGCCTAGAACTTAGAATTAAATAAACCTGACTAACCTAAGGACATCACACACATCCATGCCCGAAGCAGGATTCGAACCTGCGACCATAGCGGTCGCTCGGTTCCAGACTGTAGCGCCTAGAACCGTACGGCCACTCCGGCCGGAAGTGAGAGGTGAAAAGCACTCTCAAACTATACGCGCAGAAGTTAAACGTAGGAACGCGAGAACCAGAGGTGTACGGAGGAATAGTTCTGTAAAATTATTTACACTTTTGGAATTCATTCCGTTTCTCGTGTATGGTGTTGAAGGGCTTCTAGAAAACCCCTGGGTTTACTGAATGCGACCTGTAAAACAGGACTGACTTCTTCGTAAACATCTCAGCTGGAAGTAGTGTTGCTCGGACATGACTGCGGGTTGTGGGGAGGAGGGAGCAGGGGGAGTCTGGTGGTCTGTAAGCGGGGGCTGGCGGTAGCGGAGAGGGACGGCGTAGCGGCATCGTTTACGGGAGGCGCCGCAGGCCGCGGGCTGGGGCTGAGGGTGGCCTAACCCCTGCAATGAATATAAACGAGCCGCGCACGCGACACCCCGACGCGCCTTTGTAGGGCGGCAGCTGCGGGCTGTGGGCTCCCGGGCTCCATGAATCCTGGCCAGCTAGTCACCACCCGACCCGCCTGCAGTGCCTACCTGCCGGCAATGAATAGCTTCCCGCTCAATCCGTGGGCCCCATGAAAGTAACTGCGACGAGGTGCCGGACACCTCATGTTTCACCACCAATGCTGATCGCCGTAGCACTAAAGCAGAACTTGTGTGTCGTATTTAATAGAAAAATAACTATGAGAAAGCAGCTTTTCTCTGCAATATTTTGTATAAATGTTTCACGGCTTTCCTACTGTCAAGCGGAACACAACAATCGGCTTTTTGAAATGCATACATATTACAAAAATGGATGTATATATGTGCCTATGTATATACGTGTGTACACTGAAGTGACAAAAGTCACGGAATTCCTCCTAATGTTGTGTCAGACCTCCATTTGTCTGGCGTAGTGCAGCAACTCGACGTGGAATCGGCTCAGAAATAACGAGCCAAGCTGCCTTTATAGCGGTCTATAATAGCGAAGGTGTAGGACTTTTTGCACGAACTCACCTCTGACTAAGTCCCATACATGTTCGATGGGATTCATGTCGGACGATATGGGTGGCCAAATCATTCGTTCGAACTGTCGAGAATCATCTTCAAACCATTTACGAACAGCTATCGCCCGGTAACATAGTGCATTGTCATCCATAAAAATTTCATCATTGTTTGGGCACATGAAATGCTTGAAATGCCACGTATTGTCTCCATATAACCAAACAATCATTTCCGGTTAATGATTAGTTGTATTGGACCAGAGAACCCAATCCATCTCATTACGGAACCACCACCAGTTTGCACAGTGCCTTGTTCACAACTTGGGCCCATGGCTTCGTGAGGTCTCCGCTACACTCGAACTCTAGCATCAAAAAATGTTCAAATATGTGTGAAATCTTGTGGGACTTAACTGCTAAGGTCATCAGTCCCTAAGCTTACACACTACTTAACCTAAATTATCCTAAGGACAAACACACACACACACACCTATGCCCGAGGGAGGACTCGAACCTCCGCCAGGACCAGCCGCACAGTCCGCTCGGCTAATGCCGCGCGGCTCTCTTGCATCAGCTCTTACCAACTGAAATCGGGACTCATCTGACCAGGCCACGGTCTTCCAGTCGTCTACCGTCCAACCGCTATGGTCATGAGCCAAGGAAAAGCACTGCAGTCGATGTATTGCTGTTGGCAAAGGCAAGCGCCTCGTTCTCTGTTGCCATACCCCATTAACGCTAATTTTCTTCTCACTGTCCAAGCGGATATGATTGTCGTACGTCCCACATTGATTTTTGCGGTTATTTCTCGAAGTGTTGCTTGTTGTTAACACTGACAACTCTACACAAACGCCGTTACTCTCAGTCGTTATGTGAAGTCGTCGGCCACGGCGTTGTCCATGGTGAGACGTAATGCCCGAAGTTTGATGTTCTCGGCACGCTCTTGACACTTGGTCTCTGAATACTGAATTCCCTAACGATTTCTGAAATGATATGCCTAGCTTCAAATACCATTCCGCTTTCAAACTATGTTAATTCCCGTCGTGCGCACATAACGAAGTCGGAAATGATTTTACCTGAGTCATCTGAGTACAAATGAGAGCTCTGGCAAGGCACTGGCGTTTTACAGCTTGTGTACGGGATATCACTGCCATCAGTTTACACTGATCATTGAGAACCATAATAGCTGGTATGTCAACCTTTGCCGCGGATTATAGCGGCGACGCGTCGTGGCATGGAAGCAATGAGACCTTTGTAGGTCGCTGGAGGGAGTCGGCACCACATCTGCACACACAAGTCCCGTAAATTTTGAGGAAGGGGCCAGATGTGTTTTATCAGGATCAGCTCTGGCGAGTTGGGGAGCGTCTACATGGAATGAAACTCGCCATGTATCTCTTGAACCACACCGTCACATTTCTGGCCTTGTGACATGACGTATTATCTTGTTGAAAAATTCCAATTCCGCCGGGAAATATGATCATCATGATGGGTTCAAATGGTTCAAATGACTCTCAGCACTATGGGAATTAACAGCGGAGGTCATCAGTCCCCTAGAACGTAGAACTACTTATACCTAACTAACCTAAGGACATCACACACATCCACACCAGAGGCAGTAGTCGAATCTGCGACCGTAGCGGTCGCGCGGTTCCAGACTGAAGCGCCTAGAACCGCTCGGCCACTCCGGCCGGCCATCATGATGGGGTGTACGTAACCCGTAACCAATTTTACGATAGTACTAGGCCGTTAGGGCGTCTTGCACGACCTCCACTGGACCCATGGATGTCCAAGTGAATGTTACTCAGAGCACAAATGAGCCACCACCACTTTGCCGCCGTCCCACAGTACAGGCGTCAAGGAACTTTTCTCCTGGAAGACGACGGATTCGCGCCCTCCCATTGGCACGATGAAGAAGGTATCGGGGTTCATCAAACCATGCAATGACCTTCCAATGCGCCAGCGTCCAATGCCGAAGGTCACGTGCCAATTTCAGTTGTATTTGCCGATGTCGCAGTGTTACCATTGGCACATGCATGGGTCGTCGGCTGCTGAGTCCCATCATATGGAGTGTTCGGTGCACTTTGTGTTCAGACACAGTTGTACTCTGCCCAGCTTTAAGGTCTGATGACAGTTCCGCCACAGTTCTCCGCCTGTCCTGTTTTACAACGACGTCCGAAATCGGTGATGAAGAGTGGCCGGCCAATCTCACGACGTCTGGACGTCGCTCCCCCTCGGTTTCGCCACGTGTTGAAGACACCCAACACAGCACTCCTCGAACAACCGACAATGTTCTGGTACATCAGAGTATATATGCACATGGCTGTCCCATGACTTTCGTCACCTTAGTGTATCTTCTACATCTCCTTCAAACCAGTCACCTGATTTCAACCAAACTTGGTACATATATCCCTTTTTGTCATGCAACGGTCACCGTTGGGTAAGAACCACCTACTTATCACAGTTCATGAGATATGATGTCATAAACAAAACTACAGCGTCATTCATTACGTCTAAATTTATTACTTGTGTGCTACTAACTCTATTCGCAATACATTTCACGGACAGTGTCCACATATGCAGCAAAATGTACATAAAAAATTATATCATAGTGCAACACGTCGATAAGGACATATCACAAATGTGTGATGAACGAAAACTGCCGTCGTTGAAATTTATTACTTTTTCGCTGCTAACTCTAATCGCAATATATTTCGCACAAAATATTCACATCAGCCGCTGAATAAACCTATAGAAATATATCACTGTACGTACAGAGATGCATGAGAACATGTCTCATCATGCAGGAAGTTTTAATAAATGTCTTCTTTACTACTAAGATGCTCCTACAGTCGAGTCGAGTTTCAGAAATCCCCAACACCTGTTCTGACAGGTTCCAGCTGCGAAGCACAAACGGCTGTACGCGAAAACAGTAGGCGTCTATAGATCTAAGAAGAGGCTTTGCCGCAGAGATGTTTACAAAATCGTATTGTAGGCACGTGAAGCAGCAGCGAGCAGTGTACAAAAGCTGCTCAAGATGATATTAAAGATGTTTTCAAGAATAAATGGAATCGAAATTTTTGTAGGTATTAAACTACAAACACAGTTCATTTTTTGTTTTCGTTTCTAGTATAAAACTGGCAAAATGAACACCCGAGCAATTCCGTGTTTGCTAGATAGCTTTTTATATTTCATTTACATGAAGTTCAAAACTCAAACACTGATTCCTCAAAATGATACCTTGTAACTATGTAACTCTCAAAAATTCTCGAGAAAATCGACTTTCAGTTTTCCGATCATCTGCCACGAATGGGGCAAAGGTTCGATTCCCGTTAATCACAGGTGCGTGTTCTAGCTATTCCGTGAAGTACAAAGTATGTAAAGAAGTAAAAAATCAGTAGAGTAGACTGGTAATCGCTTCTTCGAGTCTAGTTTCAGATATTATCTTTTCTTTTCTTCCTTTCAGTTCGAATACTTACGTCATTTAATTATAAATGTATACTAACAATTAACAGATATCTAATTGTTATTTTTATGAAAAATACACGCCTCCATTTTTGTAATCACATATTACACACAAAAATCCAGTTTCCATCGCTAATAGTAATTCCTGATTGCTGATATTTTATAAAATCTTGTTTAAACAACAAAAGATACAAATTAAGCTCGTTTCATTCTTATTTATTTTACGCTACCTGGAAATGTTCGTGAAACATATACCTTTGTTTAAAATTTTGAGGTGGTGTGAGTCGATAGCAGTGCACCCACATGATAAGTGAACATTTTACCACGCACCCATACGACCCGTAGAGAAAAATTTACCTTGCATTAACATATTAAAGGTGGTCCAACAATTTAAAAAGTAAGATTTATGGAGAAATTTTGAAAGTTACATAGAACTGTTTTTGAGAATTAATAATTGAGTTCTGAAGAAATTCACATAGCATGAATACAAGAAATTTAAAAAATCCGGTTGCCTTTTCGTCACCTTGTAAGACAGATAAACTTTATGTAGTGGGTCGAAAAATGTCCATGGAAGTTCCGTAGTGCTTCCAGAGACTATACCGGTGCTTTTGATGGAGGAATATCAATAGCGATGCTGGTTTCGTTAAATAGTGGACGACTCTGCTTATTCCTCTGTGGGAGTTTAGCAGCCGTTTCCATCCACAACTAAGGGTACTCTGCAGCTGCGGTACATTAAAATCTCAACGGCTTCTTTGATGACAAAATCCGTTTAGCAGTTTCTGAGTAAGGTTTCCATCTGTAGCGGTATCGGTTGCAGGCAGGCATGACAGCCAACCGAGGTAAGCGGTCAAGCCACCTATGCCATTTAACAGTTGGCCGCTGCAATAACGCAGCGATACAGCGATCTATGGCAGCGATGCGCTAGACTGTTACACGCTAAACATAAATCGATGTTTCACAGCCAGCTGTATGTGACGCGCACATGACTCCTCCCACAGAAAACCTCGCCACGGTTAGTACACTGAGGTGAGGAAATTCATGGAATAGCGCATACACAGATGGTGCTACAATTCGTACACGAGGTATCAGAGGACAGCCCATATCCGGAGTTGTCATTTTTACTCAGGCGATCCATGTGAAAAGGTTTCCCGTCTGATTATGGCCGCACGACGGGAGTTAACTGAATTTGAACGCGGAATAATAGTTGGAGATAGATGCATGGGACATTCCATTTTGGAAATAGTTAGGGAATTTAATATACCGAGATCCACAGTCGAAAGAGTGTGCCGAAAATACCACATTTCACGCATTAACTCTCACAACGGACAACGTAGTAGCCAATGGCTTTCGCTTAACGACCGAGAGCAGCGGCGTTTGCGAAGAGTTGTCAGCACTAGCAGACGAGCAACACTGCCTGAAATAACTGCAGAAATAAATCTGGGACGTAAGACGAACACATCCGTTAGACAGCATGGCGAAATTTGACGTTGATGGACAATGGATGCATACCACTGTACCAAGTGCCTTTGGTAACACAGGACGTCGCCTGCAGCGCCTCTCCCGGGCTTGTGACCATACTCGTTGTACCCCAGACGACTGGAAAACCGTGGCCTGGTCAGATGATTCCCGATTCCAGTTGGTAGTAGCTTGTCCTGCCAGCGTAGCCGAGAGCGCAAATGCGCTGCTTCCTGATCTTGGGTAGGCGTACAAACCCCAGATCGAATCCGCCCGGCTGGGCGGATATACCAGCGAGCCTGAATGTGGTTTTTAGGCGGCTTTCCACATCCCTCAAGGTGAATACTCGGCTTGTCCCCACGTTCCAAGCCGGCCGAAGTGGCCGTGCGGTTATAGGCGCTGCAGTCAGGAACCGCGAGGCCGCTACGGTCGCAGGTTCGAATCCTGCCTCGGGCATGGATGTGTATGATGTCCTTAGGTTAGTTAGGTTTAACTAGTTCTAAGTTCTAGGGGACTAATGACCTCAGAAGTTGAGTCCCATAGTGCTCAGAGCCATTTGAACTATTTGAACCCACGTTCCACCTCAATTACACGACTCGCAGACATTTGACACCACTCACTATCCCATGTCGTACACTAGATGCACTATCCCATGTCGTACACTAGATGCAGACAGCTGGCTTACACTAATTACGTCCTGGGGGGTTCGGGGTGGCGGCAGGAAGGCATCTGGCCACCCTCTGCAACTAACACTTCCCAATCAATAGTAACACTGCCGACCCCGCGTTTAAGCGGGACAAAGTCCGAAAGAAAGAAGATTGATAAGTGCTGATGGTAGGGTTCGCGTGGCACAGATTACATGAAGCCATGGAACCTAGAAGTCAACAACAAACAGTGCAAGTTGGTGGTGGCACCATATTGTTGTGGGCTGCGTTTACATGGGATGGACTGGGTCGTCTGTTCTGACTTAATCGATGGTTATGTTGGGCTACTTGGAGACAATCTGTAGCCATTCAGTGATGGAATTTCTATGGATGACAATGCGCCATGTCACCAGACCAAAATTGTTCGCGGCTGATTTGAAGAACATTCTGGACATTTGGTGTGAATGATTTGGTCCCCAAGTTCGCCCAACATGAATCATATCTAACATTTTTGGAACATAATGAAGAGGTTAGTTCGTGTGCATATTCCTGCACCAGCAACATTTACGCAACTATGGACGGCGATAGAGGCAGCATGGCCCAATATTTCTGCATGGGGCTTGTTCAGACCATGTCATGTGGAGTTGCGGCCCTACGCCGGGCGAAAGGCGGTCCGACACGATATCAGGAGATACTCCATGACTTTTGTCACCTCAGTGCATACAGGGTGATGTCCCAACAGAAATGGTCAACATTCGGGTATGTGTCATTTGAAGCAATAATATTCATGTGGGCATATTACTTATTCCGAATGGTTTCCGAGTAGAAGACATTTAGCGTACTTTCGTTTATGGGCTAGCGGCGCGCACATATGTTTCTTACCCAACCTACCTCTTTGATATTTTATTCTAGCCCGACTTACGTCGTTGCTTTCAGCCTCTTTCCTCGGCATTAAACCACCCCTTTTAACGCGCCGGTGTTAATGTTGTGTTGTGCATGGAGTATTGCTAGGTATTTGGAGTTATCAAGGAGAAACAACGGATAATTACGTTTATACACACTCGATAAAATGCGACATATCTACACTAATCAAGAATATGCAGATATGGTGTATGTTTACGGCTTCTGTCATGGTAGTGCTTCTGCTACTGGCGAAGAAGAGTGTCGGCGCTTCCCAAAACGTCGAATTCCTGATCATAGAATGTTTACCAGAGTTTTCAGCACATTGTACGAATATTCTTCCATGTTCTCAGTTTTCTTCTGAACATGCAATTCCACAACCAGTCGAGGAATAGAAACACAGTGTTGAAATGGTGCAGCGTAGTCCTGCTACCAGTACGTGGAACTTTCTGCACGTATCGATGACCCACGAACACGTTATGGCAAACATTACTTGTGAAAAACTAGTGCCCATTTCACATACAGAGTCTTCACAAGTTAAATAACAATCGCCATTTTCTTCTATTAATAATATGCACTGAAAAGCAAGGTTTACATGCAACTAAAATCAGTAACACACTTAATAATTATCGATAGTAGAAGAAAATCGACATGCTAGAGTGGAAACAAGTTTCCAAGTTCGTGTTTCGATTTTGTTTTAGTTCAACATGGTCGGTAACGTGTTCATTGGTCTATTTACTTTAGAAGAGCGAACGACGGGACAGAATTAGTCACATGTTCCCGAAAATTGGTTTGTTGAACACCTTGAGGACCTTCCACTGGCCACGCCCGCTCAATGTACTTTCAGCATGACGGCGCCCTCCACATTTTACCAGACGTGGGAGAGAACGTCTCAACAGCACTTACTATAATTGATGGATTCGTCGTGGTAGTGCAATTAAATGGCCACCAAGACAGCTACACCTCAATCCATTTGGCTTTTGCTTATCGAGTTGGGGAAAAGCGAGGGGCACAAACGAAAGGTGAACCTGCGAGATGAAATGCTTGGGCGCATCATGGCCGCTACTCCTCTCATGAGGGAACGTGCAAAGGTAGTCAGACAAGCATCGCAACATGTCCTACCGAGACTGCAAATATGCACTGAAATTGATGGTGGAATATCGTAATATTTATTATTGATTATTCAACAGTTGTAATGTGTGGTGTAGTATAATCCGTAGAGGTGAAAGTCTTAAAAACACGTGATTCTAGTTGATATCCTCTAAAACGCACATTATAGTATTTGCTCACCGTAGTACATGGATGCATGTAAACCTGAAAAAGTATTGAAAAATACGAAAAATGGATAAGAATGTACATAAAACGTGTTCTACCTCGGAAATCATTCGGAATAGGGCATATGTTCACATGAAGATCTTTTGCATAAAATGATTGTTCTCGTCGTATCCTGAATTTGACCGTTGCCCCTAGGGCACGCCGTATATATGCGGGTTCAGCCAAAAATTTCGTTCCATCGGCGCCTACATTAATCCGGCGCAAGCTCTGCGCCAGATAAAGGTCAGACATGTGGCGTACCTTCTAAAGCATCATCGAGCAGCGTGATCAGCTAGGCGAAGACACTGGTCGACGAGCTGTTAGGTAACCCTGATGGTTCCAGACTTCAGACTGCATCCGCCGAGGCATAGCCGCTCCGTTGGTCCCATCTTTCTAGTGCTGTGTTCGTTTCGGCTGCTGCCTGCGACTGCCAACCGCCTTGGGCCATGGGAAGAGTGTGCCAATCCAACAGTAAGCTCGCCGCCAGCCACTGTTGCATAGCCTCAGCATTCCGCTACTTCATTGGAATCACCCGCTGCCACTAGTTCATGGTAAGCACCTCGTCCACAGCCACCGTCCTACTTTATAGGAACGATCGAATAATAATAAAGAACGTTTCTATGAGCTGGCGTTCTTGATTGTACCAAAAAATGGTTCAAATGGCTCTGAGCACAATGGGACTTAACATCTGAGGTCATCAGTCCCCTAGAACTTAGAACTACGTAAACCTAACTAACCTAAGGAATTCACACACATCCCTGCCCAAGGCAGGATTCAAACCTGCGACCGTAGCAGTCGCGCGGTTCCATACTGAAGCGCCTAGAACCACTCGGCCACCGCGGGCGGCTTGATTGTGCCGTAGTGGAAGATTCCAGCCCCACAGGCTTCCACGTGTGCTATTCTGTGGTCAGAAGTGATTATCCTGCAACACTGGTGTCAGCGTAGCAACGCAAACATTACAGCGTTACACATCAAACACAATCGTATGTTTCTGAGGGAGCGTTCACTAACAGAGGATTGTCGAAATCGTAGTATTTGATGTGGTGTCGGTGCTATGACCTGCGTTATGAGGTAATAGAAACTGACATAATATCTCATAGCATGTTGGAGCACCGTGATTTCTTGAGATCTCCATGACATAATTCGGGAAACTAAATAAAATAATACACAGCCTGCTGGTAACTCCTAGAATGATGACAGAGGAAGTCTTCGGAAATTTGAGTTTACTTACAAATCTGATGCGGAAGAAATCTGTGAAAAATTATCGTCTTCTAAACTGTTATCTGGCCCGCAGTCGCAGAGGGGTTGGGTGTAGCTCTCTAGGATAATCCAGCTTGTGCACGTCTCATCATAATTCGATAGCTGCAACTTACATCAATTTAACCTCCTTGCTGTACTCAAGCATAGGTCTGTTTATACAAATTTTATCCCTCACATGCCCTTCAGTTACCAAATTGGTGATTCATTGATGCCTCGGGCTGTATTCTATCAACTGACCCCTTCTTTTAGTCAAGTCGTGCTATATATCTTTTACCCCCATTTCGATTCACTACCTTTCATCATCCGATCTACCCAACATTGTCTACTCTACTCTTCCACAGCAATACTATTCCAAAGATTCTATTCCCTTCTTCTCCGAATTGTTCACATTTCAGTTCTGTGCAAGACTGCACTTCATACAAGGCTATACCTTTAGCTTTATAACTTATTTTTAAATTCGATGTTTACAAGTCAAATTTCTATTTTTCAGATAGGTCTTGGTTTCTACTGTCAGCCTGTATGTTACGTCCCCCACCTCCCATGTTCAGTTACTTTCCTACTCAAGCAGCAAAACCTCTCAAGAAATTTTAGTTCCTTATTTCCTGTTGTAATTCCCTAAGGATTGCCTGATATAATTCGACTACATCCCGTCACGCTTGTTTTACTTCCGTTGATATTCGTTTCACAGCCACTTTTCGAGAAACTGCCCTCCATCGTCTTTGATAAAATTACAATGTCATCGACAAAAGTCAAAAATTTTTGTTTACCTGTCACGTAATCTAAATTACCTTTCCAATTTTCTCCTTGGTTTCCTTTACGGCCTGCTCAATGTACATATTGAATAATATCGGGGATAGACTACAGTCCCGTATAACTTCCTTCTCGATTAATACCTCTCCTTCACGTCTTTCGATTCCTGTACCTGCTTTCCCTAAAATAGAACAAAGATGTGGTATTCTTTAACACATTTAACGTCTCTCCGAGACCCACAAAAGTATATTCTCACATTGCGAAGCTTCTGGAAGTACACGTAAAAACATGGCATTATTGCTCGCTAGTACGAGACCGATCAGTGTGCTTGCAATATCCTATTACAGACTAAATTCTGGGGGTAGTGGTTCTCATGACATATTATGCGCGTTTCACACACTAACTGAGACAGCATAGCGTATAGTCACTTCACAGATTTAGACAATATCTTGGGAAACTAGGGTGTATTTTAACTGCCACAAAAGTAAAACAAGAAAAAAAAGGCATCAGTTAGTCGCTGTATAGTGCGGCAGAAAACTCTCCAATGTTTTATGGAACTGTTGGCTGCTACTGAACTAGACCGTTCTGCGCGAAATAGTACCTGAGATTCAGCACTTATTGAACTTTGAAGATACAGTGTAAACACACACACACAAATTTTCAGCCCACAAGGAAGTTTATGTACTGCAGTTTGACAACAAGAATTTTTTGCACCGTATATAAAGATATACCGAGGCAAAAATTCTTAGGTATCTATGTCTGCCTCTTCAGAGTCCAGTGAATGTTCAATTTGTTTACTATTTCGCGAAATATGAACTTTTAAAAAACCAATAAACAGTACTGTAAAGTAATTAATGATTTTCGATGGCAATACGAACCAAAGCAAGGAATGTTTGCCATAACGTAACTTCGCATTTGCAGCACCAACAAAATGTAATATTTAACGTGCAGATGAATCTGTTGGTTCGTAACCGCAAACGGCTCTATTTTTATTTAAATAATAGCTCTCTCAGCAGTGGTTTCTGCTTATCCTTTCGTGCCAGAATCCACCTGTATTTGTATTCAGTCTTACCACGAAAATTTTCTACTAAATAGCAAAAAACGTAACTTTCACCCCTTGGTCTGAAAAAGTCGATTACAAGCCTTCAGCCTTATGCCATGAAAGTAATTGTACGGAGTGTAGCCATGTATGAAAGTGAACATGGATGGTAAAACAGATTACACAAGAACAGACTAGAAAGTGTTGAAATGTAGTGCTACAAAAGACAGCTAAATATCACATGAGTATATCACGTAATTAATAAGGAGGTACTGATTAGAACTGGGGAGAAAAGAAATATGTGGCACAATTTGACTATAAGAACATATCGATTGGTAGGACACATTCTGAGACATTAAGGGATCACCAGTTAAGTACTGCAGGGACGCGTGTGAGTGAGTGTGTGTGTGTGTGTGTGTGTGTGTGTGTGTGTGTGTGTGTGTGTGTGTGTGTGTGTCTGTGTGCCGAGTTGTAGGAAAGGGGGGGGGGGATTAAAAATCGTAGAGGAAGGCCAATAGATGAATACAGTAAGCAGATTCAGAAGGATGTGGGCTGCAATAGTTACTCAGATGCGTAGAGGCTTGCACAGGATACCTTAGAGTGGAGAGCTGCAACAAACCATTCTTCGGAATGAAGACCACAACAACAAACACCACCTTACGCCATCCTGGTTCGTCGCCCACTGATTTTCACCAGCAGCTACATCTACACAGCCTGTAGACAGCTCTCCACTGAGAGTGGCGACCTCCGGCCTATGTGTGAGGGAATTTTCCATCCATCGAAAATTCTATTTATACATCTGTTCATGTATCCAGTTTAGAAGGTAACGGTGTGGTAATGAATCAAAGGATTTCGAAAGATTAGACACAACCAATCAACCAAATTTTATCCATACGTGTAACGCGAAGAAATGCCAGTAGAAAGTGCAAGCTGAGATTAGCATGATCGAAATTTCCGGAACCCATGCTGATTTCGGCGGGGGTTAATTTGATGCTATTAGGGCATAATTGAGATTATGTCAATTCCCAATTGTGCTGCAAACACATATGAGTGATACAGGAACGGTATCTCTATGGATGAATTCTACTTTCTTTTCTTGTAGATGGATATGAACTGTGATCTTACCCAATCTCTGGGAACGTACATGTATTGAGGACATCCATGGCAAATTATGGTCAGCAGAACAGCTCATTCAAATCCTTCATCCAAAGTGACAGGATCTATGTCGGGCCCTATGTCCATATTGAGTTTTAATGATTGAAGCAGCTTTTCAACGGGATTAGCGCTGCTTACAGACTCACTCACTTCACTCATCTTTTAGCAATACTGCTTGTTTTTCTTCTGTGAAGGAAGCAATTCATCAATTCGGCTTTTTTCTCATACATCGTTGTCTGGTCTGAAAAGTTATTTTCACCATCCGGATATCCACGAGACTAGATTCGAAACAAATCAAAGGCTTGCTGCTATATATTTTTACTGGGAGTATTAAGGAGACGCTTTGTCAGCGAAACGCTATTGAGAAAGTTTAAAGAACCTGCGTGTCGGATAAACTGCAGAACGGTCCTAATGCCACAAAACATATACGCCGCTAAGCAGCGCAAAAATTAGATGCGAGAAACTGGTGTTGGTACTAACGATATAGTAAGTCT
The DNA here is from genome assembly GCF_021461395.2 of Schistocerca americana. Taxonomy (NCBI): domain Eukaryota; kingdom Metazoa; phylum Arthropoda; class Insecta; order Orthoptera; family Acrididae; genus Schistocerca; species Schistocerca americana. Next base: position 443,346,493 of record NC_060121.1, on the reverse strand, counting down.
GTTAGTCCTCGCTCCGTTTTCCAGTGGAAAGGAATGGCAGTGTCAAACAGTGGTATGTGGGCTTGCGGTTTTTGTATGCTGACGTAGAACATAAGCAGACTGGAGCAGCGGAGGAAGGAAGTGTTTTCGTGAAAAGAATGTCACTGGGATTAAATAATGATATGGAATCTAGGACGAAGTTCCTGGTCTTGCGCATTTGGAGATTTGCATTATAAGAGGTATAAGAGTGGACCATACTAAAAGTAGAAAAGGACGAACTGAAAATATTTCAATGGTAGTGCTGTAGAATGGCAGAAAGGCTTCGATCATTCCGCATCTCATGTAAGTTTAGTGGATTTGTCTTACCAAGCTCGACAGAATATGAATTTACTCGTATTTTCCACGCTCATATTTTCCATTCCAGGTAGGAAAATAACGCTGGTAACCTTTGGATGTCTTTTTTATCATGTTAAATACATCAACAGTCAGTACAGCATTTACCCATTACCAGCTGTCCCAAACATGAATGCTCGCTCATTGTGAATAAACGTGGGTGTAGTCACAAGTGCTTGAAACTGGGGAAATTCAGGTAGAGGCTCTTAGATAAGTGTTGCAGTAGCTGCCTGGGAAGGCAGTTGAACGTTAATTTGGAATCAATCTCCGGTGGCGACGCTATGGCTTGACACCGTCACACCACACGCGGCGACACTTCTGCAGGCTTAGAGCCTCGCAATTGGCCGTTTAAAATCCGAGAGTTACGAACTAGAAACTAAACTAAACTCCGTCCGAACAGGCCATGAAGGCCAAACGGTACCGACTGGTCGCCGTGTCATCCTCAGACCGCAGGCGTCATTGGATGCGAATATGGAGGTGCATGTTGTCAATTTTTGCAACGGAGCCGCTACTTCCTCAATTGGTCTCACAAGGGCTGAGTGCACCCTGTTTGCCAAGAGCGCTGGGCAGATCAGACGGTCACCCATCCAAGTGCTAGCCCAACCCGAGAGCAGTAAACTTCGATGGTATTACAGGATCCGGTGTTACCACTGCGGCAAGGCCGGTGGCTGAAAGTTACGAACGCCGCTTTGTAAAATTTCAGCCGCTGATGGGAATAGAAAATTTTACGCTGAAAGGAGTAGACGTTCCTCTCCTGTCCTCTGACTGAAGGATACAAGTCAATCGGTGAATGGTCAGTGTGTGCGTAACTGCCACTTGGCCCCAATTCGATATCGATACTTCACTTACGTTTACGTACTCTTTGATTTGAGTGGGCGGAGCCTAGGATTTACAACAGGGAAAGGGCAGCGATGGGTGGTCAGGCAAATATGTTTAGCTGGGGGGGGGAATCTGGGTCTCGGGGAAGAGGTCCCCAGAAAATAGAAGTTGGAGAGACTCATGGGCGCATTTTTTTGCTGGACGGTGTGGCAGGACGGTGGTGACATGGAGGAGGCCGGGTTTGACGAAGAACGAGACGGCGCTGCTGTAAGGCTTTTGTGCGGCGGGAGCCATTGGAGAGATAGCATTCATAAGTGAGGCCGTAAACACAACAGCAACGGTTGGGAAATGTGCACTCCGTTGAATATTGAGAGTACGGTGTGAATACTGATGCTTCAAGATATATCTGTTCTTGTTTGTATAAGAGCATCCCTTAGTGTTTTTGGTCTTCCTGATTGCAGCTCAATTACGCTACAGCTTTAGTAGTCAGGTCGTGTGCCTGGCGTATTTTGATTGTGGTTGAGCTGAAGTCATTTGTATAACTGTATCGCCTTTGTGTGGTTAAGAGAACTGCGGCTGATAAATCGGGCCGGAATCTGAATGAAGCCGGTACTGTTAAGCTTTGCTTCTCTTGTTAAGGCTGGTAAGTAAGTGTCAGCAGTATTAAGTTGTAAGTGTTGCGTCATGACCGGTTTAGTTGGTATATGGGGTTCTTTGGACGCCGGAATCATTTCTTAAGTTAAAGTTTTATATTGTGGTGCACGCTTTGAACCTTAACTTCACTTATAAGCTCACATCTTGTGTGGCGAATCGAGCACTGGTTTTGAACCGTTTTATGCACGCAGTTATCAGGTTCCGTACTGGCTAGCGTTTGGTATTTGGGCAGTTCTCCTCAGTTAAGATGTGTCACTCCGTTTGTTAAAGTAAATATTTCTGGGTCATTACCGATAACAAGCTCACCTATTATGTGTATTTCAAGTTTAAACGTAGTGCTAAGGGGGCGATTTCATAGCTATCAAATTCAAATGGTTCAAATGGCTCTCAGCACTATGGAACTTAACATTTGAGGTCATCAGCCCCCTAGAACATGGCACTACTTAAACCTAAGAACATCACACACATCCATGCCCGAGGCAGGATTCGAGCCAGCGACCGTAGCGGTCGCGAAATTCCAGACTGAAGCGTTATAGCTATCTGTGCATTAATTTCTCTTTCACCACCGCAGGGAGATCATTATGGTGGTGTTATTTGTTTTTCACAAATTTGGTTAATTTTTTTCTTCATCATCAACTCGCCGGCGTGTTTCTCTTGACAGTTATAATAATTTTGTTCAGCTTAAAGTTTCTGTTTAGTCAGTTCTTCCAAAAGTAGGGTTTTGAGGTGCTTTCTACAAAGTCACTAAATTCGTAATTATTAACTATTGTGAACTGCTAAAGGCGGCCGGTAATTGGAAATTCTTTAAGAATTTGCTGATAACGTTTTGATTTGGGCCACTTCGTTTAAGTGTATTGAAGTGATAAACGAAATGTTTAGAGCACTGATGTGTAACGGTTGTTGTCTCCGCTTAATGTTGAATTTTTTAGTTACTATTCTTTGACGGGACTGTAAAAGGGATGCATGCCCTACTCCACGCTCCGAAAATGGAAGAACTGAGTTCATGGATAACCAAACCAGAAGCGCGTGGAACTGGATGGGACGGTGTAACCAGTTAAAGTGTGTAAGTCACATATTGTAATTTTTTTTATGCTGGAGGCAATGATATATAGGCACGAAAAGGGAGGTATTACATCTCTCCCACTGTATTGTCATTTATTAAATTATCAGCTAGTACCGGAAGATTAACACCCATCATTATATTCGGTTATGCAAATAATTAGATTATCCGCATGGCTGCACCTGACGACGGGAATTAATGAAAGCGCAGCGCAGAGGCTTATCATTGTGTATTTACTCTCCCATTCTCTAGCTGTCATAGAATGGCACCATATCACGTTCAAACTGGCCGTTTTAGGTGCTATTACTAAAAGCATCTCAGCACACTACATTGTGTGTTTCAAAAATATTCATTCGCTTTCAGAAGTTTGAGTAAATTTTATCTTAGGGTGAATTTTATCTTGTGCATATGGCTTTATTTTCAAAACAACAATCCAATTTTACAGGGTATACCTCTTACATGAATGAACATACAAACTAGAGGAACTCTTACAACTATGTTTCCCGTCGAAGTTTCCATTTATATTTAGGCAGATGTTCATTCTCTTGTTAATGGGCGGTACGTATTATGTTTCACCCACACGTTAGTGGAAGAAAGGTTGCCTTGTCACTGCTGTGCAAAGGGGAAGTGTACACGTACAACCGAAATCAGCATGCGTTTCTCTTCTGGTTCCGCTCTGGTCAGGTCGCTTGGCCGCTTGTTTGTAGGTCGAGTCAGGTTTTACAGTCAAACATGTAACAAGTGCAATGTACTCCAGTGAAGATTACACCGATATGATGCTGCTATGTTTGGAGACTCACAGCAATATAGCTGATGCACGAAGGCCATATTCAAGACGTTTCCCAAAGCGACGTCTACATTCCGCGCACGTTCTCAGATATACAGAGCTAAGTTTAAGAACCGATGCAGCTTTCCAAGTACAACGCATCGTGAAAGGCCAATCCACGACGGCGAGGCACCCGATATTTCCCAAAACATTATTGTGTTTTTCAGAGCATATCCCACGCAGGGTAAGTATAGCTTACATGAAAATAACGCGTAAGTTCAGTGTAGAACAAACGAAACTGTTGTCGTGCTGTTGCATTCAGGTTGCAGTATTATTTATATGTATAGTAATAATAATACTATTAAGGACATTATTATTAGTGTTATGGAAGTCATTAGATCACGCCCAATAATATCTATTTGTTACCGTAATTAAGAGAAAAAAGAACTGCAGCGGACCTGAGGGGTATCACAGTGTTCGGTACAAAAGATTCTGGTGGAACGAAAATGGCATCCCTTTAAACTGCAACTGCACCAACAGTTACATGGGAACGATTCCCCAAATCGTGTATCGTTCTGCAGAAGTCTAGCGAATAAAGTAGTCGTAAAGCCGGATTTAATTAGGCAGATTTTATGTGGAGATGAATGCTATTTCGCTAATGACACACAGTGTACATTACTGGGCTACTACAAATTTTCACTGATTGCGACCACATCACATGCAAGCGCACTGGGTTGTCAACCTATGGTGCGGCGTTCTAGGACACAATATCATTTGACCAGGTATTTGGCTCCCAGACTAACTGGTCGGCTATATTTGTAATTCCTACTGAACGCTGAATGTTGGGCATCTCCTAGAAGACATCACACCGCAGTTAGGCACCGATTTCAGCACGATGGTGCACCACCCCATTATTGTACAGGATGCAGGGAATATCTCAACAATGCGTGCTCCGAACGGTGGATAGGTTGTCGTGGTTACATTCGATGGCCAGCGAGATCGCCTGATTTAAAACCCTTGGATTTTTTTTTCTAATGGGGTTATATCAAAGCCAGGGTTTACGAAACGGAATCAGAAAATCCGGATGAGTAATGGAACAAATACGTGATCCTTGCGCTTCTGTATCTACAGACACGTTAAAAATTGTCCATGCTAATACCGAGAGCTACTTACATCAATGGATCCAACAAAGCGGTAGTATCTTTGAACATTTGTATTAGTAACAATGCAACTATAAAGACCTGTCAGTCTATAACATACATTTAAAGGAACATGATATTCATTATATACGTCGTTCTTTATTGCAAACAAACATGTGATACCATTTATGTAATACTGCCAGTAGTGAAGTACAAAATGGTGAATTATGTATTGTTAATAAATTAGCTGTCATTTGTTGATACGCCTTGAAACAGATAATTAATATGCTGTGGCCCTGGTGTGTAATGTTATGGTCAGAGAAAATCACTCTACACACACACACACACACACACACACACACACACACACACACACACCCTTTTCTCGCACCCAACAATCGAATATGGCACCGCTCCACAGCAAGCAGGTTTTCTAGAGACGGGCTATACGACTGGTTATAGCTGTAAGGTTTTTTGAAACGCAGGGTTAAATCTGCAGGATAGAAGAGGTAGTTGGAATTGTGGAAAGGGGCCAAAAACGAGCGGCTGTCAGTTACACTCGAACACAAATAACTTTATTTAGTTGCCCAAACATTACAGCGCAAATTTTCGAGCTTAACTATCGACTGAATATGTCACACAACCTTATGGCTTAAGGGCACAACCTCTTTCATTTTTAAAACTGCTGAAGGCTCATGATTTAAAACACAACTACAACAAAATTTCAAAAGGGAGAAAGTGCAAGGTTTTATCCTTAAATAATATTTCAAATGAGGCTGAAAGCCCAAACAATCTAAGACTTGACAAGTAAGGAATTTTAGTTTTAAAACGGCTGAAGGCCCATGACTTAAAAACACAACTACAATAACTTTTCAAAGGCAGAAGGCCCAAAGCTCTATCCTTAAACAATTTTTAAAAAAGTAGGATGAAGGCCCAAACAATCTAAGACTTAGCAAATGAGGAATATTAATTTTAAGACGGCTGAAGGCCCATGATTGAAAAACAACTACAATAAATTTTCAAAACGCAGACGGCCCAAAGCTTTATCCAAAAAAATATTTTAAATGACGCTGAAGACCCAAACAATTCAAGGCTTGACAGGTAAGGAACTTTGAATTTTAAAACCGCTGAAGCCCATTATTTAAAACCCAACTAAAAGCATACAAATTCAAACCATCGGCTATGAGCCAATGAAATACACAATCAAACACCAATAAGAAAAAGCAGTGCAGCCAGTGGCGCTCAGAAGTTTCTGGGGGTCAGTCTGCACTTGAAATATTAATGTTCTCTTAAGGGAGACAGGTAGTCAGCCCAACTATATCCGATCCGCCGGCAACTCGACCTAGAGACAGTCAACGGACCCACCGACAAGACGACTTGCTTTCCAACCGAACAGTACACAAGGAACTCCAAAGCCAAAACGTAAAAGGCGTAGCCGCCCACTACTAAGTATGCATAAGCACACAAGTGTTGGACAGCGACAACACGGTGAGGAAAGGACACTGCCTTAATTTTACGTCAGCCCCCTGGGCAGGTAACCGGAACACTAACTGCCACAAGGCAGAAAATTCCGCTGGTACACTGGACTTCAAATAACCAAAATACAATTAAACTCCACCTGATGGTGGCCAAACTTTCACCAACTCGAACACTCACTGTTGCTCACGGGAATACCCTACAGCCAACCATGAAAAACAACCGCACAGTGTGAACAGACTGGCTTCGGTAATTAAATCACCACTCAACTTTGATGTCCTGGGTCGGTGAGCCACGAACCTCGCAGCAATCGGAACAGCTCACACACACTCTGTAGAGATCGCCAGCGGGCCCGGCCCACCGCGCCGCGCGGAGATTTCCTGGCTGATCCATACCAAACACGACCGACTGCCGCACACCGGCTAGCCGGAAACTATAAGTATCAGACCAAAGATAGTACAAGGTGCGAATATCGATACACACCGCTGCTGCCACACGTAGAAAGAGGAAGAACCACGGCATAACCGCAGTAACCGCGGGAAACCAAACGCAGAGTAACAGTCAGGGTTTAAAGCAACGCATAAGCCGAGGCCAGTACGTCTCATGTTTGCTTTCAAACGTTGGTGTTATGTTTAGCGAGGTCTACTCTCTGTAGGCGTGGAGTCGCTTTCACTGTTTTGCTTTGGCAAACTTTTCGTCGTCTGCGGTATCCGGGATTAACTAACGTCAACGGAGGACAGCGCACATGGGCCACGTAGTGTATGTGTGTGTGTGTGTGTGTGTGTGTGTGTGTGTGTGTGTGTGTGTGTGTGTGTGCGTGTGTGTATGTGTGTGTGTGTGTGTGTATTTCGCCGTCTCTGATCCCGCCTTTACATTACGATTTCGTTCATTTGATGTGAATGCAAAGAATGGACGCTAGATAACACCTGTATGTGAATACAGTGGTGAAACTACTGTCTCGGTTAGTCAATTTTTACTAACCGACACTAGTGGATAGTTTTACTTGTCATTTTGGAGGCATTGTATTGTTTTGATGTTTTTAACACAAAAGGACAAATAAAAATTGGCTCACGTAAAAAGTTAATTAAATGTAAAACAAAAAGTAAATACAATGTTACTTAACATGTACCCGAGCTCAACCCTACCGCCTGCGTCCGTGTGCCTCCATCAAATCTGGCCGGTCGTTGTAGACAATGGCGAGACTTTAGTTTTGAAGATAACTTACCGAAACTTGGACGAGACCAGTCGCAGCGAGGAGCCGCTGCTCAATGATCAAGTTAGTTGTGACTCAGTAGGGGAATTAGTTTCGATTTCGAAGTACATTTCTTTGTAACTACGAAGCTCCATCGTTAGGAGCAGTGCAGAAATCTCTCAGTATAATTTTATGTAAGCCCAGATGGAACCATATTCGGTGCCATATCGGTCATGAAGCTCTTCATGTAACATGCGTCCAGTTGTTATGATTATGTCCTTTGTGAATCGCGAGCTGGCTATGATGATTCATTCGGTAATGGAAAACAATGAACTTTGCTTTGAATATATGTGTGTGAGAGTAATTGCGCATAGATGTTGCTCCTCCTTACGCCATTCAACTCTTTGCTAATAAACGATCGATACGTTAGTCTTGTTTGCGCTTATGAATCCATAGGCTTAGTATTTTATACCTGTTTCCATGTAAATGATGTCTTATCTATCAAATAAATGTTAATAATGCCGTTACTTAGTTCGCTCCAAGTGTACCCAATGTCCACACCAACTCTTTTTCCCATGTCCTTAAATCTCCAAGTTTCTCTAGTACCCCATGAAGGAAAATTACCTAATACCACGTGATTATAATTGAACGGACGGTGTTCTGAGTGCTGCAGTGCGCTCTGTAGACATTTGAGGACGCCGAACATCAGAGGTATGTTTATCAGTCGTCGCGCTCGTGGAGCATTCTGAAAAAATAAAAGTTCCACTTCTTGTCATCAGGTGAAAATATTGTGATGTAAGCACCCAGAATGTGGCCTTTGTACGGGAAAAGGGGAGGAACGATCAAACACAGGGTAACGTTGGTTCTGGCACATTTAGTAGGACATAGTCACAAGTTACGTATGTTAAATATGGTCTCCCGATCCATAACGCGCATGATCGACAGACGCTCGCACCATATCCGTTATAATCAGAGCGATATGTCGTCGTGTGCTGTTCTTCAGATCACGAGGAGTCCGGATGTATTCCCCATAACCAGAAGTCAATGGATTCAGGTCTGGGGAATCTAGAAGGTCACACCTTGAAGCTGCCAAGTGATGATTCTGTCGTTACCGATGATTTTATCTCGTGGCAGGAAACAGGTGGTGTCGCCACATCCTGCTACAAAATACCGGTGTGGATACAGTTGGGTTCTTGTAGTGCTGGAATCGTGTATCGCACAAGGAGGTCCTTACAATGTGCACATGTTACCGTACACCTAAGAGGCCCATGGGGTGTCATCTCGAACGAACCGAGAATGAAGGAACTTCTGAAACCACATCGCACAGTCACATAAGCAAAGTGCTGTGGATGTTCCTGCATAACATGTGGCGTAGTAGAATCCCATATGCGACTGTTCTGTGCATTCATGGCACCGTGCAGAGTAAACTGTGCCTCGTCCGTCCAAAGAATATTCCCTGTCCACACGTCATCAGCGTGTGCCAAAAAACGAAGGGCAAAGTCACAAAGTTGTAGACTGTCTTGAGCATCACATGGTGCATATTCTGAAACTTGTATAAATACCAGTGTAAAACACTCCGCAAGAATTTTGGATTGTTGACCAGGGGACAGACAACCCGCATGACATTGGCTGTACAATCAGAAGCACGCGCTGCACGGTAGGTTGTAGCTACAGCAAGTCTATCAACAACTGCCATGGTAATGGGCAGACTACCACTCACTTCACCTGTTTCTTCAAATTTATCTATCATATTCTTTGGCCCATTTTTTGACATGAGGCTTCTTCGCTGCTGTTTCTGTAGGTGACATTCCTTCAGTACAGAATTCCTATTGCTGCCCCTTCTGACAAAACATTAATTACTGTACATTCTTCCTTCTCAATATCCATTGCGTTTAATACGGAAAACTTAATTCTTCTTGACCCTTTATACCAATAGTGTCTGTTCACAGACACATTTCACATTCTGACTGTTACAGTGCCATATTTTTACCTGGTGACAAAGTGGAAGTATTATTTCTTTTTTTTTTCAGCATACTCCACGAGTGCACCGATTAATGAATGTAGGTCTACCTAAAGAGTTTCCTGCAATGTATACAGCCCGCCCGGAGCGCTCTGATTACCGTCAGTTGAATTATAACTACCTGTTACGTTCAGCACAATGATACCTGATCGGTCGTTCTGTTGTTCAGTAATGAGATTTACGTTGCGCGGTTTCTCTTTAGGATAGAGACTAGGACTAATAATCACAAATCATGAAGCTTCATGCAGTTGGCACTCAGGACTGAATAAATAATGTTAAGCAAAGTGTCTGTGCACAATTAGCACTCAGCTACCCAAAGTCTTTGTTATAAAAGGCAAAGGTCAGTTTTGTCACCTTAACGCCTTTGTTGACGGGTAAGGTACAATGCGACGAGAAATGCAACAGCAGTGTGACGTACCCTACCCTATGCACCGAATGGTGGCTTGCGTAGGATGCGTGCAGATGTGAATGTAGACCTAAAGCGTCACTGAGATTAGTTACAACCCCGTGCCTAGCTGATGGCCTACGGCTAGTTTTCAGTGCACATTATATTCGTAGTATAGCGTCAAAATGTTGCTAGAGCACCGCAAAATGTACGCACTACACCAGCGTCTTATGTTGATTTGTGAATGATCAATATTTCTAAACTTGACATGAGTGTACATACGTTGATACAATGAACTACATGGCGGTATCTGTCAACAAAATATACATTGTAACACTGAGAAATGCAACAAAAAAGTTTCCAGTAAAGGTAACCTTCCTATATCAATCATTAAAGCACAGAGAGATAGAAAAAAATTGACTGCAATTATTTATCATCTGATATGGGTGTCGCTTGCAACGTATGTTTGAGAACACACAAATTTACAGAAACGGTCTTATTTTAGTCAAACCTCGAACACGATCTTTCCAGCGAAATGAAGGAGTACGTCCATCTAAAGCAAAGACAAATAATTTCTGAGCAAAGTGACAGTCCTTTCTTCCCAACATTTATCTATCTGTATTGGGTTATTAAGAAATGTGACCTATTCATTCTTTGATGGAGGTTTACTCATTACCACCGTCTTTTGTACAGTTTCAGGTACAAATAACCAGTAGGTTTATATTTGTCTAACTGCAGGAATTCCTTCATATTTTGCTCTACTATTGCCAGAAACGGATATACGCTTCAATGGCTTATACACGAGCAAACCATAATTCGTGTACGACTGCCTTCCAACAAACTGTGCAGTCAATAGAGCCAGCAAATGAAATACAAATGGAATCTAAATGGAATATAAATAACAAGGTTCATGCAAGTAAGAGATGAATAAAAAGAATAAATAATTACACGTTTTCTGCCGTTACGGTGGTGAAAATTGTGAAGTCCAATAAAGCATTAACACAGAAAAAGTTTGCATATAAAGTCAACTGACCTGGAAGCTGCAAACATAAAATACTTTGTATAACTGTAACAGCTGCACGAAGCGCAGAACTATGTAGTAACTGCGCTCGATGGTTTTAACTATATACGTAGGCTGTATTCTGCACCTTGTTAGAGAAAACTTATGGATTATATTTTCAATGGCTGTAACGCACAAGTCGAAAGTGAAGAAGTAAGTGTAATCTACCATAATCTTAATACACTCTTCTTCGAACAAAATCGTATTGCGTCTTAGGTAGTAAGTCTTTTACAATCAGGCTCATTTAACGTATGTGCTACTCATTTTTTCAAAAGTAAGGCAAGCTGCAAGGCTAATCACGTAAGCTCCATCAAAGGTTAACGTCAGTGTTTTGTGTTAAACAATGGCAGTCACTACGCAATGAGACTTTTTACAAATACGATCAGTATTCCGTAATTTGAAAATTTATGAGTAGCATCGGCAAATTATGCTGTCGAACTAAGTAACAGAACATAGAATTCATGATGTACAGGGTGGTCCATTGATCGTAACCGGGCCAAATATCTCACGAAATAAGCATCAAACAAAAAAAAAAAAAATCTACAAAGAACGAAACTCGTCTGGCTTGAAGAGGGAAACCAGATGGCGCTATAGTTGGCCCGCTAGATGGCGCTGCCATACGTCAAACGGATATCAGCTGTGTTTCTTTTAAAATAGGAACCCCCATTTTTATTACATATTCGTATAGTACGTAAAGAAATATAAATGTTTTAGTTGGACCACTTTTTTCGTATTGTGATAGATGACGCTGTAATAATCACAAACGTATAAATACGTGGTATCACGTAACATTCCGTCAGTGCGGACGGTATTTGCTTCGTGATACATTACCCGTGTTAAAATGGACCGTTGACCAATTGTGGAAAATGTCAATAACGTGTTGATGTATGGCTATTGTGATCAAAATGCCCAGCGGGAGTGTGCTATGTATGCTGCTCGGTGTCCTGGACGACATCATGTAAGTGTCCGGACCGTTCGCCGGATAGTTACGTTGTTTAATGATACAGGAAGTGTTCAGCCACATGTGAAACGTCAACCACGACCTGCAGCAAATGATGATGCCCAAGTAGGTATTTTAGCTGCTGTCGCGGCTAATCTGCACATCAGTAGCAGATAAATTGTGCGAGAATCGGGAATCTCAAAAACGTCGGTGTTGAGAATGCTACATCAACATCGATTGCACTCGTACCATATTTCTGTGCACCAGGAATTGCACGATGACGACTTTGAACGTCGTGTACAGTTCTGCCACTGGGCACAAGAGAAATTACGGGACGATCACAGATTTTTTGAACGCGTTCTATTTATCGACGAAGTGTCATTCACCAACAGCCGTAGCGTAAGCCGGCATAATATGCACTATTGGGCAACGGAAAATCCACAATGGCTGCGACAAGTGGAGCATCAGCGACCTTGGAGTGTTAATGTATGGTGCTGCATTAGGGGAGGAAGGATAATTGGCCCCCATTTTATCGATGGCAGTCTAAATGGTGCAATGTATGCTGATTTCCTACGTAATGATCTACCGATGTTACTACAAGGTGTTTCACTGCATGACAGAATCGCGATTTTCTTCCAACATGATAGATGTCCGGCACATAGCTCGCGTGCGATTGAAGCGGTATTGAATAGCATATTTCATGACAGGTGGATTGGTCGTTGAAACATCATACCATGGCCCGCACGTCCTCCGGATCTGACGTCCCCGGATTTCTTTCTGTGGGGAAAGTTGAAGGATATTTGCTATCGTGATCCACCGACAACGCCTGACAGCATGTGTCGGCGCATTGTCAATGCATGTGCGAACATTACGGAAGGTGAACTACTGGCTGTTGAGAGGAATGTCGTTACACGTATTGCCAAATGCACTGAGGTTGACGGACGTCATTTTGAGCATTTATTGCATTAATGTGGTATTTACAGGTAACCACGCTGTAACAGCATGCGTTCTCAGAAATGATAAGTTCACAAAGGTACATGTATCAGACTGGAACAACTGAAATAAATTGTTCAAGCGTACCTACGTTCTGTATTTTAATTTAAAAAACCTGTTACCAAATCTTCGTCTAAAATTGTGACCCATATGTTTGTGACTATTACAGCGCCATCTATCACAAAGCGAAAAAAGTGGTTCAACTAAAACATTCATATTTATTTACGTACTAAACGAATATGTAATAAAAACGAGAGTTCCTATTTAGAAATACGCAGTTGATATCCGTTTGACCTATGGCAGCGCCATGTAACGGGCCAACCATAGCGCCATCTGGTTTCCCCCTTCAAGCTAGACAAGTTTCGTTCTTTGTAGTTTTTTCGTTTGACGCTTATTTCGTGAGATATTTGGCCCGGTCACGATCAATGGACCATCCTGTATATGCAAAAAAGGGTCCGTGGCTTTTTTGCCGGGAGACCCCATCTGGGGTTTTTTAGCTGCCTGGTGAAAGAATTTTGTATTTGACGCCACTTCGGCGACTTGCGAAACGATGCTGAAATGATGATGACAACACATACAACCAGGCCCGCGCGTTAGACGTCCCCGACCCGGTCCTGAATCGAATGCCGGGCCCCGTGATCGAGAGGCAGCGAAGATAAGCAGAAGACTACGAGCTGCTGGTGGTTAATCTACAGTAGTCTCGCCGCTATTGCATCCTGCAAAGAAAGCAGAAGGAAGAAACTTCCACCTACTTGACTGATTTACTCGTAGGTTCCAACTATTTTCTAACAGCATCTGCTATTAAAAGTATCAGTGGTAGAACTGGTCCTTGGACATGAAGAAACTAGTCGATGTTTGACGGTGGGTTAATGACGAAGCTTATTTCCTGAAACTGACATAACGTATGACTGTAGAAAATCAAACTGGTGTGTCTCATACAAAAGCAGAACAAAGTGTGACAACAATACATAACCGTCATCATCGTTGCTGACATTTGTCATTCGCCGTCCATTGCTGGATTTTCTACTCATTACGATCTTCGGCGATTTTATACCAAGTTTCTCATTCTTTCTATGCCTAAATATCTGTATTAACAATAAAAAGAAAACTTATATTTACAGTTACTGTTTTTCGTTTTAAGCATGGGTAATAATTCTTTAAAAATACAGGTTGTAAACTTCGCCATGGGATGATTTCAGATACGTGAGCACTGAAGCCCAGTAATAACTTGATAAAAATTTCCAACAAATCCGTAACAATAGGAATCGTATGTTGTTATTCTAGCAGTGAAAGACTTTGAAGTCCCAGCACAATTTTCCAACAAAAGGCGAACTTGTATTATAGTTACAGGTTTTAATCATATAAATTCTTGAATATCATATCTAAAAGTCCGGTCACACAACAGACATACAAGATGTTTTCATGTGCATCTTCATGTTTTCGCGGCGTAAAGACTGTTCCATAAAATTTCGGGCGTGCAGCCGCATAAATTTAGCTTCTTTTTCTAATATTTCGGCTGAATACCGTCCATCCATCTTCAGAGTGAGCCGAGGTGACAAACGCTCCAGCACTTGCTCCGCCCCTTTAAAACCGAAAACTGAGTGTATTATTGAAATGTAGAGACATTACTTTCCTGAAAACGTCGGACAACAAATTACTTCTTACCATATGAGTGTCGTCAAATAATCACGACAAAATTACTTCTTGCCACGTAAGTGTCGTGAAATGATCAGTAGAACAGGAATGGTAGGGGAGGGGGGGGGGGGGGGGGGAGGACTCAGTGGTTCGGTCCTCGAGTTTAAAAGGACTGAGCAAGTGCTAGAGCGTTAGTCACCTCGGCTCACTCTGAGTGGCTGGATAGTATTCAGCCGAAATATTAGAAGAAGAAGCTGAATTTATGCGGCTGCAGGACCGAAATTTTATGGAACAAGGTGTTTTCGGTTTTCTAATACTGGGTTTGCCTCAGAATGATCCTTTTCACAAATTAATAGGTCATGATTTTCAAGACTGTGTGTTATTCAACATGGAACTCCTGCATCTGCATCTACGTCTGCATCATAATCCGCTAGCCACCTAACGGTGTGTCGTGGAGTGTTCTTCTGGTACCGCTAACCCCTCCCCCCCCCCCACTCCCTCTTCTACTCGCGAATGACCCATGAGAAGGAATGATTGTCGATGAGCCCCTCTAATAGCTCCTACTTCGAGAAATTTGCCGTTATCATTTGACAGGACTTATGCGGTAAAAATTAATTTGTTGTCCGACTCTTTCTGGAAAGTAATATCTCGAAATTTCAATAGTACACCTTTCCGTGATGCACACTTTCTCTCTTGTAGTGTCTGCCACTAAAAGTTTGTCGAACATCTATGTAAAGGGGCCTAAACGATCCCGTGACGATACGCAAAGCTTTTCGTTGTATCTTCTCTCTCTTCTCTCTCTCTCTCTCTCTCTCTCTCTCTCTCTCTCTCTCTTTCTTCCTCACATAAATCGTACCTGGCAAGGGACCCAAGCTGAAAGACAACAGTCGAGAATCGGTCAAAAAAGCGCCCTGAAAACCATCTCTTTCGTGGATGAGTGGATGGTGCATTTCCTTAAAATTCTTTCTGTGAGTCTCTGTCTTTTGCTTTTGCTACTATTTCCTTTATGTGATCAATCCATTGAAGGTCGCTCTGGATAGTTACTCCTAGATGTTTTACTCTGTATATTAATTGCAGAAATTTGCCGTAAATAGAGTAGTTGTGCAGTAGTAGATTTATTTTCCTATGTATAATAAAGCAGGGAGGAAACAGCGTAGTCTTGTGTTGTAGAGCCGCTGGCGAAAGTTTCTGTCAGTCGTAGGGTGATCCTCAATTTTCAGCTCTTGTCAAACGAGGTAAAATATTGCTCAGCTACAAAAAACACACCATCTCTCCCACTCTCATTATCCGGTTGCCGAAAATGCTTTCATCTGATCATTGCGTAAATATTTGTCTTTATATGTTTCAGCGAAGCATGCAGTGTCATCACGTTACATATTTTCAGCTCAGTAATTTAGATATGTTAGAAATACATTAGAAGCTTAGAAGTTGCTAATCTCAACCCAACAATAGTTTTAGTATGTGTGCTCTTCCCTCTTTAGTAAGTTCTTATAGTTTGGATAAAGTGAAAATTTAAACTGAAGTGTAGTATTCTATTCTCCACTGTAGTATCACCTCCTCGTCGCCACTGTAGAGTCCTGTACCGCAAGAAAGCAAGAGAGAGGATGTCGTATGGGTGGCCGGTATCCTCTTTCTACAACACAAATGCACAACCGTATTAATACGGTTATTGATTTACATGGGATGGACCTCTTTGTACAATATTCCGGATGTAAAGCTTCCCCTCAATCGGATCTCGGGGAGGGGATACAACGAGGACGCCTGAGATTAGGGCACATAGAAAAGGAAGGAAGGAGAAGAAGAAGGAAGACTTATTGAGGACTGGGACTTGGAATGGTTTAACCTTTCTCCAGGAAGGCAAATTAGAAAACGCCAAACATGAAATGAAAAGAAAGAAATTGGATGTATTCGGAATGTGTGAGGTGAGATGGGGTGGTTGTGGAGAACTAGAAAGAGCAGACTTCCTATTCAGGTGAAGATAAAAATGGAATGCATTTAGTTTCAATTTTGATAGATAGAAGACTGAAGCACAAGGTTATCAAAGTTGAATATGTTAGTAGAATAATAATGATGATGAGACTGAAAGGGAAAAAGGAAGACTTAGTTATCATCCAGGTCTAAATGCCAACTTTTAAGCATTCAAATGAAGAGGTAGAAGAATGTTATGAGAAGACAGAAAAATTAGCAGAGAGAGAGAAAAGAAACGCATGTATTGTTATACTGGGTGATTGGAAAGCTGCAGTTTGTGAAGCACCAGAAGGAAAAGCTCTGGAAAAATTTGTACTGGGAGAAAGAAATGAGAGAGGGAATATGTTGTTGGAATACTGCAATGAAAATTTCATGGTAGTTGGAAATACTCTATTTGATAAACACAAAGACGATGGTATACTTGGATACCTCGATCTGACAACAAAAGATATCATACTAATTACATAATGATACAACAAAGATACCGAAATTGTTTAAAGAGTGTCAAAAGGTATCCGTGGGCAGATAGTTATTCAGACCATATATTAGTAGTAGCTGAGGTTCTATTTAAATTGGAAACAACCAGGAAAGGACAGAAGGGAGAGCACATTAACTCTGAGAAACTGAAAGACAAAGATAATTGTGAAAAATTAGAGAATGCATATTGTGAAATCATGATGCAAGGACAGGAAATGAAATGTACAGAATAAGATCGGATCGTTTTAAAAATGGGATCAAAAGGCAGGTAAGGAAACGCTTGAAATCAAGGGGAGGAAAAAAGTATAGAAAGAATGGGTAACACAGGAGATGATAACCAAGACGGATGACTGCAGGAAATGGAAAACTGTAACACAGAAGAAGGGAACCGCAGGAAATGGAAAACTGTAAACACAGAAGAAGGGAACCGCAACAACAGGAGCTTAAACAATGAATTAAGATGGGAGACAGAAAAAGGAAAGGAGAAATGGCTGACAGAAAAGTGTGACAAGATAGAGAAATTAGAGAAAGAAGGAAAATATGATTTGATGATCAAAGAAGCAATGGATTTGACATTCAGGGAAAAGAGAAACAATAATGGACTAAAGGAAGTAGAGTCAGCAGACTGTAAAATGGTGAATGAACCCCAGGAAATAATGAGAAGATGTGACTATGTAGAATGGGTATACGCTGCAGACAGCCGACTAAGAAAAGAAGAGCTTGGGATAGAAGAAGAAGCTAAAGTTGCAGATGATGACAGAGGAAATGAGACACTAAATAGTGAGATTGAAGCATCTATGAAGGAGATGAAAAATGGAAAGTGAATGTCAATTGATGAAATTCCTGTGGAACTGTTAAAGCCATTGGGAAAGGGAGTGGATTGAATTGTGTAATCAAATATACATGATAGGAAAGTCGCCGAAGGGCTTTACAGAAAATATCTTAATAACTATGGAAAAGAAAAAAACAGAAAAAAGTGTGAGGAACACAGAACATTGAGCCTGATATCGCATGCAGCCAAAGTCTTGCTGAGGACGCTCAACAGAAGGCTGTATGGAAAGCTGAATTGCGTAATAAGAGATGAACAATTTGTTTTCAGGCTAGAAGTGGGAACTAGAGATGCCGTTGGGCTACTGAGAGTGATAGGGGAGAGGTACGCGGCGAAGAAAAGGAAGGTGTATGTTGTGTTCATTGAAAAAAAATGTTCAAATGCGTGTGAAGTCTTATGGGACTTAACTGCTAAGGTCACCAGTCCCTAAGCTTACACACTACTTAACCTAAATTATCCTAAGGACAAACACACACACACCTATGCCCGAGAAAGGACTCGAACCTCCGCCGGCCACACAGTCAATGACTGCAGCGCCTTAGACCACACGGCTAATCCCGTGCGGCGTTCATTGAACTTGAGAAGTCTTTTCACTGTGTCAGATGGGACAAACTGACAGAAATCCTAGGGAAACATGGAGTTGACTGTAGGGATAGATGGCTAATTAGAAATTTTATCTTTTAACCAGAGAGTGAGAGTAAGAGTAAGAATAGGTGTGATGAGTGAAGAAATTGAACTGGGAAGAGATGTAAAACAAAGCTGTTGTTTATTACCAACACTCTTCAATATCTATCTGGAGGACATTAGTAATGCAAGTTTCAATCGAAGGAGAGGAGTTTGTTTAGAGGGTCAGAGAGTGGAGTGTATAAGATTTGCAGACGACATGGTTGTGATGCCAGAGAGTGCAAGAGAGATGGAACAAATGTTAGATGGTCTAAACACAAAATTAGAAGAATATGGAATGAATATTAACAAGAAAAAAACGAAAAGCATGGTAATTGGAGGAAAGAGGAGAAAATGCCATATGAAAATAGTGGGAGAGGAAATAGAGCAAATGAATAACTTCAGTTGCTTTGGGAAGTGTAATAATGGTTTATATGTATTGCTCAACAGAAAGTAGGAAAAGAATTGCAATAGCAAAAGAAGGATTCAAGAGAAAACAGGAATTACTTTGCGTACCACTACACAAAGATCTGAGGAAAAGACTTGCCAAATGTTACATCTGGAGCGTTGCACTGTATGGTGCAGAGACCTGGACGTTGAGGAAAGAAGATGAAAGAAAACTGGAAGCACTAGAGATGTGAATATGGAGAAGAATGGAAAAAGTGAAATGGAAAGACCAAATAAGGAATGAAGAAGTATTAAGAAGAGTTGAAGAAGAAAGAAACATGCTGAAAGTCATCAGAAAGAGAAAAAAGAACTGTATTGGACATTGTTTGAGGAGGGACTGTTTATTGAATGAAGGAATGGGCGGAATGGCGGAGGGAAAAAGGGGAAGAGGAAAAAGAAGACATCGAAAGCTGGACAAAAGTGGAAGAGGCTTAACCCATAGCAAGACCTGCAGTAAGGCAGAATACCAAACTACAAGTTTTATTTAACTCGATTAGAGTCCATTTTCTGTGGTACAAGCTCATTAGTAATAATCCTCTTGCAGACACTCTCGGTAATCATGCTATTAAAATCTTTAGTCTCACTGCTTGTCCCGCAACAGGCAGTAATCTGCTCGCTATGTATTGTCGTAGCCTGAGTGACTCAGTGGGACAGCGAGGCCCTACGGTCAGTGGCGGCGGCCTAATACTTGCTGTCGAGAGGGCGTTGGCAGCCTGTTGCCTGTTTTTGTGTCTCCGGCCTCTCTCGTGACAGGGGCACTTGATCCTGCTTCTACTATCGATCTTTGGGCTTCATATTTGCCGACCGGTGTGCTGGTGACAGCGTACGCCAGCACAAGAAGAATGATTTGGTTTGTTAAGAAATAACTCTTGTCACCTCCAGTCAAGACAGCCTTATATTTATTTCCTGCACGGCATGTTTTCGGGAATGATTTCCATTTTCAAGAGAGTGTGCAGTTTATAATGGTATTTATCCCTGACGTTTTCCATGTGTGAGCTGCTGCATTATTCTAAAGCCTTCAGGGTTCCTCGTAGCCCTCTTATGCAAAAACAAACACTTAACTGAAACATCATTTACGCAAGTTACACCAAACCTTAGAACCAGAAACTTGTTGCTCGTTAACAGTACAGTCAACATTTGCCAAAAGATAAATGGAAACTTCGACGGCAATGCAATCGTAAATGTTCGTTGAGGTTGTACATTCATTAATGTGAGATGTGTTCTCGTGTGGAATAGTATGGTTCTTTTGAAAATAAAGTCGTATACCTAAGTTAAAATTTACCCCAATTTTCGTTCTTTACTAAAACATAGCAAATAGTCTTTCGAAATCTGATTAGTACTTTCGAAACACACAATGTAATATGCTGAGATGATTTTAGTAATAGCTCCTAAAACTGACAATCTTTTAAGCCTGGTAAGGTGGCATTATGTGGCAGCTCAAGAACAGGACAGTAAAAAAAATTATCTGCTTCTGTCCTCTCACTAATTCGCAACAGTTGTGGGAGCTATACACCCATCATCAGGTGCAGTAATGCAAATAATATAATTAATCGATTAAGTGAATAGATGTTACTACTGTGGTACTAGTTGATAATTTAATAAATGAAGCTGTAATGAAGAAGTATAGCACCCCCTTTTCGGTCCTACTGATGAATGTTTACGACTGAAGGAAGATTGCCTGTGATGTTGTAAAGCGTGAAGAAACTAGACCTTAACTACCACCTCGAAAAAATAAAGTTACGTAAATAATTTTTAGTTCATCTCCATGTATGTCTGTAGTACTCGTAGAAATCCACACGCCACAGTGCCGTAGGAAAGTGCTGGAAGAGCGAGACACAAATAACGCAGCTCACCTCCACGTTATCATTGGAATGCGCTATTTTGGTTCAGATCCTGTGGTTGAATGCTTCAGTACTGTAGTGCGGGGATATCAATGTGTACGACGACTGCACACATAGAGATGAACAAAAAATTATGTTGTTGTTGTTA
Organism: Schistocerca americana; assembly: GCF_021461395.2. Lineage (NCBI taxonomy): Eukaryota > Metazoa > Arthropoda > Insecta > Orthoptera > Acrididae > Schistocerca > Schistocerca americana. The sequence continues at coordinate 443,325,609 of NC_060121.1, read as the reverse complement.
GCTTCAGTCCATAGACTGGTTTGATGCAGCTCTCCGTGTTACTCTATCCTTTGCAAGCCTCTTCGTCTCCGAGTAACTACTGCAACCTAGACCCTTCTAAATCTGCATGGTGTATTCACTTCTTGGTCTCCCTCTACGATTTTTGCCCTCGACACTTCTCTCTAGTACTAAATTTTTGATGCCTTGATGCGTCGGAACGTGGCCTACCAACCGATCCTTTCTTCTAGTCAAGTTGTGCCACAAATTCCTCTTCTCACCATTTCTATTCGGGACCTCCTCATTAGTTACGTAACGTACCCATCTAATCTTCAGCATTCTTCTGTAGCCTCACTCCATACAAATACTTTCAGAAAAGACTTCCTGACAAATCTACATTCGATGTTAACAAATTTCTCTTCTTCAGAAACGATTTCCTAGCCATCTCTAATCTACATTTTATATCCTCTCTACTTCGACCATCATCAGTTATTTCGATGCCCAAATAGCAAAACTCATCTGCTACTTCAAGTGTCTCGTTTTTTTCATCTAATTCACCCAGCATCACCTGATTTAATTCTACTCCATTCAATTATCGTTGTTTTGCTTTTGTTGATGTTCATCTTATATCCTCCTTTCAAGACACCTTCCATTCCGCTCAACTGTTCTTCCAAGTCCTTTGCTGTCTCTGACAGAATTACAAGGTCATCAGCAAACCTCAGGGTTTTTATTTATTCTCCCTGGATTTTAATTCCTACTCCAAATCCGGTTCCCTTTATTGTTCGGTCAATGTACATACTGAATAACATCGGGGACAGGCCATAAATCTGTCTGACTTTCATCTCAACTATTACCGAGCGATGTGACGCAGTGGCTATCATCCTGGACTCGCATTCGGGTGGTCGACGGTTCAAATCTGCGTCCGGCTATCCTGATTTCGGTTTTCCGTGATTTCCCTAAATCGTTTCAGGCAAGTGCCATAATGGTTCCTTTGAAAGGGCACGGCTGACTTCCTTTTCCATCCTCCATAATCCGATGGGACCGATGACCTCGCTGTTTGACTCCTTCCCCCTCCGAATGAAATAACAACAAATTTTCAACCATTGGTTCCCTTTCGTGTCCCTCGACTCTAATAGCTGCCTTCTGGTTTCTGTACAAACTGTAAATATCCTTTCACTGCCTGTATTTTACGGCAGCCACCTTCAGAATTAGAAAGGAACTATTCCAGTCGACATTGTCAAAAGCTTTCCCTAAGTCCACAAATGCTAGAAACGTAGGTTAGCTGTTTCTGAACCTAGATTCTAAGATAAATCTTAGGGTCAGGGTGTTCCTATATTCCTACGGAATCCAAACTCATCTTCCCCGAGGTCGGCTTGTACCAGTTTTTCCATCCGTCTGTATAGAATTCGTGTAAAAATTTTGCAACCGTGACCTATTATACTGATCGTTCGTCAATTTTCACAAACGTCAGCACCTACTTACTTTGGAATCGGAATTATTATATTCTTCTTGAGGTCTGAGGATATTTCACCTGTCTCATACATGTTGCTCATCAGATGGAAGAGTCTGGTCATGGCTGACTCTCTCAAGGCTATTTGTAGTAATAACGGAATGCTGACTATTACGGATGCCTTGTTTCTACTTATGTCTTCCAGTGCTCTGTCAAATTCTTCACGCAGTATCATATCCCCCATCTACGTCCTCCACCATTTCCATAATGTTGCCCTCAATTACATCGCCCTAGTATAGACCTTCTATACACTCCTTCCACCTTTCGACTTTCCCTTCTTTGCCTAGAACTGGTTTACCATCTGAGCTCTAGATATTCATACAAGTGGTCTTCTTTTCTACAAAGGTCTCTATATTTTTTCTGTAGGTGGAATCTACCTTTCCCCTAGTGATGTATGCTTCAACATCCTTACATTTGTCCACAAGCCACTACCCGCTTAGCCGTTTTGCACTTCCTGTCAATCTCATTTTTGAGACGTTTGTCTTCCTTTTCGTCTGCTTCATTTAGTGCATATTTGTATTTTCTTTTTTTATCAATTAAATTCAATATTTCTTCTGTTACCCAAGGATATCTACTAGCCCTCGTCTTTTTACCTACTTGATCCTCAGCCACCTTCACTACTTCATCCCTCAGAGCTACCCATTCTTCTTCTACGGTTTTTCCTTTCCCTCATTCCTGTCAATCGTTCCCTAATGCTCCCTCTGAAACCCTCTAGAAGCTCTAGTTCTTTCAGTTTATCCATGTCACATCTCCTTAAATTCCTAGCTTTATGAAGTTTCTTCAGTTTTAATCTACACTTCATAACCAAGAAATTGTGGTCGGAGTCCACATCTGCCCCTGAAAATGTCTTACAATTTAAAACCTGTCTGTTGAATCTCTGTCCTGCCGTTATATAACCAATCTGAAACCTTTCGGTGTCTCTAGGTCTCTTCCACGTATACAACCTCCTTTTATGATTTTTAAACCAAATGTTAGCGATTATTAAGTTATGCTCTGTGCAAATTTCTGCCAGGTAGCTTCCTCTTTCATTCCTTACCCCCAGCCCATATTCACTTACTATTTTTCCTTGTGTTCCTTTTCCTACTGTCGAATTCCAGTCCCCCCATGACTATTAAATTTTCGCCTCTCTGAACTATTTGAGTAATTTCTTTTATCTCATCATACATTTCTTCAATCTCTTCATCATCTGCGGAGCTAGTTGGCATATAAACTTGTGCAACTGTGGTAGGCTTGGGCTTCGTGTCTATGTTGGCCACAATGATGCGTTCATTGTGCTGCTCCTGGTAGCTCATCCGTGTTCCTATTTTTTAATCATTATTAAACCCACTCTTGCATTACCCCTATTTGATTTTGTTTTTATCACTATCTATTCACTTAACCAGAAGTACAGTTCCTTGTCCCACCAAACTTCACTAATTCCCACTGCATCTAAGTTGAACCTACCCTCTTCTCTTTTTAAATTTTCTAACCTAACTGTCCGATTAAGCGATCTGACATTCCACGCTTCGATCTGTAGAATGCCAGTTTTGTTCCTGATAACGACGTCCTCCTGAGTAGTTCCCGCCCGGAGATCCTAATGTGGGACTATTTTGCCCCCGGAAAGTTTTTCCCAAGAGGACGCCATCATCATTTAACCATTGAGTAAAGCTGCATGCTCTGGGAGAAATTATTGCTGTAGTTTCCCCTTGCTTTCAGCCATTGAGAGTACCAGCACAGCAGTGCTGTTTTTGTTGATGTTATAAGGCCAGTTCATTCAGTCATCCAGACTGTTGCCCCTGCAACTGCCGAAAAGGCTGCTGCCCCTCTTCAGGTACCGCAGGTTTGTCTGGCCTCTCAACACATACACCTCCGGTGTGGCTGCACCTACAGTCTACATCGCTGAGGCACGCAGGCCTCCACATCAATGGCAAGATCCATGGTTTACGGCGGGGGGAAGGGGGGGTGGAGTGGTAGGGGAGGGGGGGGGGGGGAGTGTACGTGACATACTTTATTTTTCCGAGTTGGTAGTTAAGGACTGATAAAAAATAATAATAAACGAGAAAATTGTAGAACATGTTTCCAATTTCAGTTAACTGCGTTGTGATATCAGTTTGAACTATGACAAAGACACTGGAAAGAAGGTTAATAAATAAAGCTGTCTGCACAGGAACTGGATTAATTCTGGAAATAAACATAAGAGAAAAAACACAAAGGAAATTCTATTAAGTTGCAGCTGTACCTGCTCTTGCATGTGGTTCCGAATCATGGACAGTGACTACGGATAAAATTAGATAGATCAGATTTAAAAATATGTTCAGTTAATGTCAAGATAGAAGAGAATAGTATGATATGGAAGAATCATGTCGATAGAATAACAGAAGTAAGATTGCCTAAAAAGAAAATGAATTATTGGCGGACTGGAATGAGATAACTAGGCAGACCTCATAAGAGATGGATGGATGATTCAGAGCGGAACAGGTGACTGTAACACGTAATTATTTGATACAGAGCCAGTCTTTTTTTGCAAAACATTGTTTTTACTTGAATGAGATTTTCACTCTGCAGCGGAGTGTGCGCTGATATGAAACTTCCTGGCAGATTAAAACTGTGTGCCTGACCGAGACTCGAACTCGGGACCTTTGCCTTTCGCGGGCAAGTTCTCTACCATCTGAGCTACCGAAGCACGACTCACGCCCCGTCCTCAGAGCTTTACTTCTGCCAGGTACCTCGTCTCCTACCTTCCAAATTTTACAGAAACTCCTTTCTTTGAGGAGTGCTAGTTCTGCAAGGTTCGCAAGAGAGCTTCTGTAAAGTTTGGAAGGTAGGAGACGAGGTACTGGCAGAGGTAATGCTGTGAGGACGGGGCGTGAGTCTTCCTTGGGTAGCTCAAATGGTAAAGCACTTGCCCGGGAAAGGCAAAGGTCCCGAGTTCTAGTCTCGGTCCGGCACACAGTTTTAATGTGCCTGGAAGTTTCGTTGTTTTTACTTGTTACCCAAATGTGTTTCAGCACCTCTGTGCCATCATCAGTGTGTTTTGTTTTACTGGACAACTGGATTTTACATTATATGGTTTTGGAGGAAACTGTATGGTGAACTGCTCTGATAGCTTGTCATGATTTTTTTGTGACTGATCCTCCTCCTTTCTCGTCCCGAGGGCACTGCTCACACATATTAAATGTATTCCACGTATTTTCGTTTTTGCAGTCGCCATTTTTACTTCGCAAAACGCGATGTACACTATATCGTCGTATGTCCTACCTCTGAATATCGTGTACAGCGTGTTTTGACAAGTAATAAAGGCGATTGCAAAATCGAAAATACTCGAAGTACACTTAAGGTTTGTTTTGTAGTGCCCTTGGAACGAGAAAGGAGGATGATCAGTGGCTAAAAAAACATGACTAGCTGTCAGTGCAGGACACAATGGTCCTACAAAACCAAATAATGTAAAATAAAGTTGTCCAATAAAACAAAATCCACTGATGGTGGCACATGGGTGCTGAAACATGTTTGGGTAATGAGAAAAAAGATAGTGATTAAAATTCTTCTGGGTGTTATGCCGTGCCATTGCTAAAAACTAACAACAATAATAGACTAAAACCGACGTTTCGGCCGAATTGCAACGGCCTTCCTCGTGTCCTAAGGAAGGCCGTTGCAATTCGGCCGAAACGTCGGTTTTAGTTTATTATTGTTGTTAGTTTTTAGCAATGACGCGGCATAACACCCAGAAGAATTTTAATCACTATGACATCGGCCGCGGAAGCCTACGTTCTTATATAAGAAAAAAACAGGTTTTTTTTCAAAAAAGGCGGAACCTATATCCAATAATTTGAACTGCAAATATGGAGGAAATACAAGAGCTGCAATGAATATAACACGCAATCCTTGGAAAGAGATTATGATGATGGTGGTGGTGGTAGTTAAGCTGATAATTTACACTTTATGGCAGTCTTAAGAAAACTGGGGTTTTCTGTCAAATGTTTCAGGTCGCAGAGTGTCAGCCGACACCGTCCATTCGTCTGCGCCCTCGTTCCAGTTCGCTCAGCGGCCGGAATGTTTGCGGTTCGTAGGTCCGCTTTAAGACACGTCTCATATCGCGTGGTCCAGCCGCGTCGCCGCAGGGTCGGAGTGCCGGGAAGCGCCGCGTGAGAATCCGCCAGCAGCACACATAGTGGCGCGCGAGCGGCGAGGAGCAGGCGGGGCGTTCTTTACAGGCGAGGAGGACGCGGCGACGGTCCCCGCTTCCCGGAAAGCCGCCCAGAGCGCCAGCTGGCGTGGGGGTTTACGTGGAAAGGGCGGGAGGGAAGGGGGTGACCAAGACTCTCTGCTTTACGCCTCGCGTTATCCGCCAGCTCCACACGCCCCCACTCTTTCTCTCCCTTCGCTTTCAGCTGCGCACGTGCCCGTCACTCGCGACCGCCCAACGTCTTGAGGAGTCCCCCAGCGGGTTCACACTTCTTACACTGAAAGAGCCGGCGACATGTCAAACCGGGCCTAGCAGGGCGTGCATTGGGAAAAAGCCGTCTCACAGGCCATTCACTTCCTTCAAAACTGTATCCCACCCAAACTCCAACAGCCGCAAGTGAGGGGATCAAAGAGCTAGGAAAAGACCGTAACTAAAATTACATTACGTTGAAGTCTTCTTTTCAGTTTCAAAATTTTTGTTGACACATGAGCAGCAACTGTTTTAATACTTCATGAAGCGTTTGGTAGCAAATCTGTCACAGCTGCAGTACTTATGTTTCGCAACTAGTTTCGAACCAACTGGTCGATTCTCAAGCCTGGCCTATTGAGGCTCATCTTAATAACAAACATTAAAATGGCAACATATGCTTTACAAAGTGATCACAGACGATTGTCTCAATCTGTGCATACTTAGAAAATTTGGTTCAAACAGTTCTGACTTCCTAAGCAGACACGTGGTGATTGTGATGGTCATTTGAGATCACTCTGTAAAGCATGTATTGCCATTTTCATGTTTATAATTAGGGTCAGGCACTTTCAGTGCAGCATCAGTAGCCCAGACTTCTGAATGAACCAGTTTGCTCGGAACTAGTTGCCGAACATATGTACTGCAACTGTGACAGATTTTTTTAACAGACACTTAAGAAAATGAGTTGAAATGCATTGGATGCCTGTAGGCGGAGCGGCCGTTGAGAAGAACAGCAGTCTGTCTCTAGAATCTGTAATTTATGGCACCACATCTAGATTTCAACCATAAATTAATCATATTGATGCATTGCCAAATACGAAATGATGATGGTTGAAGTGATCGCTTTAGCAAAAATCTGCTAGTGCCAGTATTGCTGGCCCCTGTTTTGATGACAACCGAGATAGAATTTTCCTACACGTCGGTCAGGGGCCTGAAGATGGATTAGTGAAACGGTGAAACTGGTAGCCAAATAAAATAAGTTTGGAAACTAGACGGCTGAATCTTATTTAATTTGATATCCAGATACGAAATAGATCCCAGTAACTCAGAATATAAACATAAGACAAAATGACACTAAGCCTTACATAGCACACCCAAAACATATTTATACTCTGACACATTGGGCCCTATACCCCAGTTTGGTAATGCACATATGATAACTATGTCGTAGTCGAAACCTAGACGAGACGCAATAAATTACTCATTCTTACGGCTGGCTGGTGTCCTTCTTTAACTTTGAAGTTGCACTTTCCCGACATCCTATCGGTTGCAATATCCACCAACACAATCAGAAAAAAATATTATAAGCTTCAGTTCACAGTCGCAGTTTTATTAAGCCTATTGACTACCGGTTGCAGTCACAAGTACAATCTTCAAACCATCCTACGATAAAAAGTCACAGCACACAGTCAAAATTATTTAAGCAATATTTACAAAATATGTTTTATCTGTCTTAGCAATCCTATCATATAAATGCAGTCATAAAAAAAAGACGGCCCCTTTAACCTGGCGCGCGGTCATAAATCCCGATTAGCAAAGTAGGTGTGTCATGTACAAAAAATAAAAGTCTGTTCCACGCTTTCAAATAGACGCAAATTGTAGCCAGAAGTGGTAAGAGTGCCCCTATGTAAAGTGTTATTTCTTAAAATGGAGACTGTAAGAAATACCCAAAAAACTAAAATAGGATAATATAGACTGTAAGAACACAAATAATAAAAGTAAGAATGAATCAGCTCTCACTGTTACGAATCATTAAAGACGCGGTAAAGTATCAAGGTTGATACGTTTCCATCTGCCTTTTGTATATAGTGTATTCCAATATAAAACAATATACAACACCGATGTGACCATGAATGCTTTAATAAAGAGTGTATTGTTCATAATAAAGCGATATACACTGGAAACCAAAATTATTTACACTGTCTGACAAAAGAAGGTTAAGAGCTCAGAAAATGAGCATAAAATGAAATGAAACTTGACAGGCTGAGAAGGAGTCTGATGTTTTTATCATTTAACTGGAAAACGTGTCAAATTTACGAAGAACTTGGCAGTACAAGCTCTTCTGGCGTGGATTCATGCACTGATTCGGTTGGGAAGGGTGTCATAAGCCCATTGTAGCCTCTCCTGACGCAAGACAGCTCACGACTTCTGTAACGGGTCCTCGATGTTCTGGACGCCAGCACACGGAAAGAGCTCACATCCGAGTCGCTCCCACAAAAGTTCTGTTGGGAAGAGATCTCGGGATTCTGCTGGCCACAGGAGTAGCCCAATATGACGCAGAGAGGTCATAGAGGAATGTGCTGTATGTGGACGACTTGTCTTGTTGAAAAATGACACCACGATACTGTCGTTTGAGGGGTGAAACATGATGTTGCAGGATGTCTCTGATGTACTTTGCGGCGTCAGAATTCCCTCTGTCAATGCCAGCCGTGACCTCATGACGCACCTATACTCCCCGTTGCCTAAAAATGTTTTCTGATGTTTATTTAATGGGAAGAAGACATCGAATCCGAAGACTAAAGCTTACCGATAGAATATAGTTAGTTACAATCTGATCATTATCACACGTGTAACATGAACATTAATTACGTTAATTTGGAATGCAATGATATTAACCATAATTATGAAAAACAATAATATGCAAGGGTTAACATTACTTCAGAGAAAATATGCTGTATTACGTAGCTCGCGATAATGTTGTCTGTCTGTATGTTTGTTTGCATAATCGTGAGCAAATTTAATTACGATTATTTACTGATTACTTTTCAACCGACGCAGTGAAAGCTTTCATTTTTGGCAACGGCTATTTATTAGTATCAATATTACGTAGACGTACGCACATAACATAATTTACAAAACACAACATAAAATCACAAAATTACTTTGGCAACATGAGAGCTAGCGTACATTTATCTTAGAAATACGAATTGTATTTAAATCACTTTTAGTTTGAACTGATTGTCTCCACTAGTAGTGCAGCACTATGTGGAGAACTATAGTTACAACTACTTTTTATTACTTAAGTCACTTGATTGAAAATTAACTGTAAATCTAACTAGTGACAGAAGTCTAAGGCTGAAGACGGTTTTGTAAGCTGAAAACTAACGCAGTAACTTAATCATGTAGAAGACTAAAATCTTTCTGGGTGTTGTACCACTTCATTGTATGAAACACTTTTTGTATAAACTTAAAATCAGCGTATTACAACGGTCTTCCTCGGGGTTTATAGTTGAAGTATTTTAAACAATGATGCAGTACAATGCCCAGAAGAATTTTAATCTCGATGACGCAGGCCGCAGAAGCCTACATAGTTACAATCGAGTAGGACATAAGCAAAATAGTACTTCCCATTTATTATAACGATGTTGTACAAAGAACCGATGGGAGAATCAGTAAACATTAACTGAATATGTGTTCTTTTAACTATTTCTTTCAGTCATGGCTTTCTCGGAAGTTATGGTGCGGAGGAAAGTACCTGCTGATAGTTTATGACTTGAGTCAATAAAATTTCACTCGCAAATCTTCCAAAAAGGTTACTGTTACGCAAGCATACTTACTACGCAGCTATAAAAATACTGACTGGATCTTACTTTGCGGTGAGTTGCTTGCTGTGCGAAATGATGCTTACGATGAAATTAGTTATTGACAACACGCTCTTCTTGATTAGGGAGCAGCTCGAATAAATTTGGGCCACACCGTTTGCTTCATTACTTGCAAAATCTTCTTGTGACAAAGTCCTAGGTCCATATGCGTTCTCGCTGACTTGTATTGCGGTTTGCCACTCACCACAACACCATTTCTAGCCCAATCTCCATTTGTGCCCTGTCTCTACCGCACTACTGATGCTTTTGCGACTGTACTTTGCCCTCATTTCTGCAAGCGCGCACGCTCGCGCCAACGAAGTTGTTGTTACACGAAAGTTATCCTTGTGTTTCGTACAATATAAAAGCCTCTGACATTCCTAGGATGTATATCATGAGATGTGACATACTTATTTCCTACTTATTCTTTCAGTATACATGAAATTTTCATAAACACTAATTACCAACAAAACTAATTAGTACATATAGTACCAAAAGTTTTTTGAAACTCATGAAATTAAATTACAAGAGAAATACCTGAGGCACTTGGCTGTAATGTAAGTCAAATATGATTGTTCCACACACCAAGGAGCCAGGATAACACCAATGTGCGTCTCCAAAACACTGGACGAATGGGACCTGTGCCCAAGTCGCTGCCATACTCTCCGACGATGGACATCCGTAGTACAGAATCGCGACTCATCGCTGAACACTAGGTATTGCCATTCATCCGCATTCCATCTTTCCCGGTCAGGGCAAGACTCCAAACACAGCCGTGAAAGCACGAAAGAGGGTACGAAACTGGAGTCGTGGGTAAGGAGAAATAGATAAATGCTGGGAAAGAGATAGGAGGGAGTTGAAAGATTGTTCCCGAGATCAGTAAGTTATGTATCAAAAGCGTAACTAGTAATCGACATGACGAAACATCCCTTTACTCATTTTCTAAACAGTTAGAAGAGCTGCTTCTCCCTAAGATCTGTTTGATCACTGAATAACGTCTGCTCTCCTTTCCGTGTGATCGTACCAATCCTGAGTTATTCATCTGTGGACCATTCTTGGTAACATGTATGGGCCGTGTTGCGGTTCACGTGGTGCCGTTGGTAGGTTGGCATCGTGAAATAGGGATAGTGGCGTCTCGTTTTCTTCTTCTGTTTGCTGGCACCAGTGCGTTTGCTAGCGTTGTCTGTCCGTGAGTGGCAGCAGCAGAGTTTATCGATATCTAGTACCTGTACTATCTTTGGAAGGACGTAAAGTGTTTCCGGGTCGGATGTGTCGGTAGTTGGGTTCTGAGAGCAGCAGAGAGGTCGGCCAGAGAGAGAACATGCCGGGACCGCTCGTGGCACAGAGGTACTGCCGGATCGAGGGGCTGTAGTTCCGAGAGCCACAACCTCGTTGTGCACCGGACCCAGAACCTTGAGTTGAGTGAACATTAATCCAGTAGTGAAACCCGCAGTATTTGGTGAGTACGCCGTTTTTTCCTGTGTTGCTGCTAGCAGGATCGCCGGGAGGCGAACAGCAACATGTGGAGCATGTCGAGTAGGCGGAATTCATTAGCCGTCTTCTACTGCCTGTTATTAGTTTTGTATTTTGTGTTATTATTGGTGAAGTGCAACCACTAGTATTTTACTGCCTAGTTACCTACCCTGGAGATTAGCGTGTTTTTTTTTTTTTTTTTTTTTTTTTTTTTTTTTTTTTTTTTTTTTTTTTTTTTTCGGCAGTGTACTTTCCGTCGTCTTGCCGAAGCTGTCCGGCATGAGTGCAGTTCGACAGCCTCCTTGCTTGCGATGTGGATTGTGGTTTCTTCTGGCTACCTGATTGTAATGGTTCCTTCTGCCTTTCGATGTCTTAAACACCGGATTCTGAAGACGCAGTGGTGTCTGTCACTTCGTCCTCTCTTGAATTATTCCTTTGTTGTACTGGTTATCACACGTTAGGTGGATTTGGTAAGAGCATTGATCGGCTTTTAAACTGTCCCTAGTTTGAGTTGCCATCCTGTTAGGTGAGCATAACTCTTGTCTGTCTGTCTCACCGCTTACCCAGCTGTGAGCACTGTCTGTGGATCACTCCTTTTTAATTTGAACTGATTGTGTCAATCGTTTAAAAATAATGTATTGTTTAAATTATTCCTATTGTTTGTGGCCTTCACCCGACAAACAATTTTGAATTCTCTCTTAATATGGCCTTAATCTGTCAGTGTAGCTTGTATTGCAATCAATTTATTTAACAATGATTGTTTTAAAAAATTTTGGTATTTTCCAATGTGTAGCCTTCCTCGTTTCTAATTCAGGCCTTCAGCCGTTAATTGTTCTGAAGTATTGCTCATGGCCTTCAGCCGACAAATAATTTGAATTCTTTCTTAATAAGGCCTTCAGCCGTCAGTATAGCTTGTGTTACAGTCAATATGTTTTTAAAATGATTGTTTGGAAATTATTTTGGTATTTTTAACGTGTAATTGTCTTATTCATTGGTGATTCAGGCCTTCAGCCGTCAGTGTAGCTTGTGTTGCAGTCAATTTAAAAAAAAAATGATTGTTTTTAAAAAATGATTTCCATAAATAAAGTGTACGTATTTACTGTGCAACTAACGGTAACTGATTAGGCCCCGTCCACACCTTTTCCTGATTTCCATAAGTCCCACGTCTAAATGTAAAATTTCAAGATCCAGAGCGCCATAGTCGAAGGCCCACAGGTTTTAATGTGTTCCTTGACAGCCGGAAGGTGTTCGGTTCATTTGCGGACAGTCGTTTAGCGAACAGAACACGAGATTACCGAGTATCAAATCATGCACATGATTACATTCAGCAGTTCTTTGCGCATAGATATCAACATGTCGATCCGATCAAAACATATGGACAGATTGGAAGGTAATTTCGCGAGTACGGAAAGGGAGTGACATTAGGCCTTTACTGTCGACAGTATGTATTAGCGAACGAGATCGTGGTCAGTAGCTACGTTTCGACGTCAGAAGACTGTAGTGAAAAGTTGGAGACGTGCAGAGCAATGGTAGTTGAACGTCGCCTTGAAATAAATGTAACGTATTTCGCATAAACAAGCAAGTAAACTCGCCACTGTACAATTGCAGTAATGGCGACGAATCACTGAAAACAGTAACCATCGGGAAACACTCAGGCGCGACCTATATGGAATGACCAAATGAAGTAAATCGTAGTAAAAGTAAACACTAGCGTGAGAATCATTGGGAGACATTTTACGAAGTACAATTCGTCTACGAAAGAAGTGGCTTTGAAAATAATTTTTTCACGAATTCACGACCATTGCTCATCTGTCTGAGGCATTTACGATGATGGATTACTAGAAGAGATGTAGGAGATCTGACCAAGATCGATGCGTTTGGCTGTGGAATCGTTTAGTCGATGCGACAGTGTTAAGCGGATACTACGAGAGAGACTTTGAGCATTAGCGAGATGTTTGCTGTTGAAATTCGAGAGATTGCATTCCAGGAAGAGTGGGGTAATACACTCCTGGAAATTGAAATAAGAACACCGTGAATTCATTGTCCCAGGAAGGGGAAACTTTATTGACACATTCCTGGGGTCAGATACATCACATGATCACACTGACAGAACCACAGGCACATAGACACAGGCAACAGAGCATGCACAATGTCGGCACTAGTACAGTGTATATCCACCTTTCGCAGCAATGCAGGCTGCTATTCTCCCATGGAGACGATCGTAGAGATGCTGGATGTAGCCCTGTGGAACGGCTTGCCATGCCATTTCCACATGGCGCCTCAGCTGGACCAGCGTTCGTGCTGGACGTGCAGACCGCGTGAGACGACGCTTCATCCAGTCCCAAACATGCTCAATGGGGGACAGATTCGGAGATCTTGCTGGCCAGGGTAGTTGACTTACACCTTCTAGAGCACGTTGGGTGGCACGGGATACATGCGGACGTGCATTGTCCTGTTGGAACAGCAAGTTCCCTTGCCGGTCTAGGAATGGTAGAACGATGGGTTCGATGACGGTTTGGATGTACCGTGCACTATTCAGTGTCCCCTCGACGATCACCAGTGGTGTACGGCCAGTGTAGGAGATCGCTCCCCACACCATGATGCCGGGTGTTGGCCCTGTGTGCCTCGGTCGTATGCAGTCCTGATTGTGGCGCTCACCTGCACGGTGCCAAACACGCATACGACCATCATTGGCACCAAGGCAGAAGCGACTCTCATCGCTGAAGACGACACGTCTCCATTCGTCCCTCCATTCACGCCTGTCGCGACACCACTGGAGGCGGGCTGCACGATGTTGGGGCGTGAGCGGAAGACGGCCTAACGGTGTGCGGGACCGTAGCCCAGCTTCATGGAGACGGTTGCGAATGGTCCTCGCCGATACCCCAGGAGCAACAGTGTCCCTAATTTGCTGGGAAGTGGCGGTGCAGTCCCCTACGGCACTGCGTAGGATCCTACGGTCTTGGCGTGCATCCGTGCGTCGCTGCGGTCCGGTCCCATGTCGACGGGCACGTGCACCTTCCGCCGACCACTGGCGAAAACATCGATGTACTGTGGAGACCTCACGCCCCACGTGTTGAGCAATTCGGCGGTACGTCCACCCGGCCTCCCGCATGCCCACTATACGCCCTCGCTCAAAGTCCGTCAACTGCACATACGGTTCACGTCCACGCTGTCGCGGCATGCTACCAGTGTTAAAGACTGCGATGGAGCTCCGTATGCCACGGCAAACTGGCTGAAACTGACGGCGGCGGTGCACAAATGCTGCGCAGCTAGCGCCATTCGACGGCCAACACCACGGTTCCTGGTGTGTCCGCTGTGCCGTGCGTGTGATCATTGCTTGTACAGCCCTCTCGCAGTGTCCGGAGCAAGTATTGTGGGTCTGACACACCGGTGTCAATGTGTTCTTTTTGCCATTTCCAGGAGTGTATAATATTACTTCCACTTCACAAGTCACGCTCCTCGCGAAATGCTTACGAAATTAGAGAAATCAGAGCTAAAACGACGGTTTACCGACCGTCATCTTTCCTGTGTGCCTTTCGTGAAAGGAAGGGAATAAAAGGTAATTCTACAAGAAGTACCCTTAGCCACACACCGTAAGATGACTTGCGGAGTACACGCACGAGTAGATATGTAGATATTGCTTGAAGTGTTCGTGATATCCAGCTTGGATGATAAACTTATTTTTCTTGGTGTCTCTTGGCATCAAGCTAGTTGAAAATTTGTCCAAAATGCACAATTTCATTATATCCAGCTTGATGAGTGAGCAGTTTTCTTTTTACATCTGCTAATATTCTGCCGACCTTTGTCTACAACATCTCGCAGATCGTGGGCCATTTGAGAATGAATGTACTTCGGCATCGTGCCCTCTCAACACTGCAAGAAAGTGCAATGAAGACTATTGAAACTCCATTCCACATTACGAGATGAAACCAATTAAACTTTTGCATCCACAAAGGATATATTACACCACTTCACATTGTAATGGTACTTGAATTACGTAACCACTACGGCACCTCAACTCAACCTCTCTATACCAGAAATATTCTACTGTGTTTCTGTAAAGTGGTTGACATATTTCTGAGTCAACATTCAGATCTGATTTCATTAAGGTAGAGGTACTTTGATACATCGATATGTTTATGTTTCAATGATATTATTCTTATGTGTATTCTTTCTTTTGTCACTATGATCTTTGACGTACTTGTAACTCTTGATTTTTGGACGCGTAAGCGATTATTAGTTAGTTTTAGTTAGAGAGTCGGACCTTGAGAAAGTCAAGTCTTGGACGTCATGTTGGAAAGACGCATAACGTAGTCAGCTTATAAAATGTGAACTTTAACAGTGAGGAAGATATTTTCAAGTATGTTTTGTATTGTGAAGTGATGTTTTGTGTGTTACGCGATATTGCAACAAAAGCAATAAAAAGGAAGTGTAACTTAAATTCGGAGTGCTGAGTTTTTTTGCATCACCATTGTGTTAACTTTCAAAGGTTTAATCTTCAAGAATGGTTTGTGAAACACATCTGTAAAACTTTTGAATATAGCAGAATAAAACCTAGGCCTCTTTGCATCCGAGCTTGTAATCATCACCACCTAGATTTTCGACGATTGAGCCATGATTTTACAACGAGACCAGCGTGGGAAACACGAAAAGATGAGTGCCTAGTTTATTCATTATTACATGAAATGACTTTATTAACTGTGCTCTAATGACACCTGCCACATAATAACTTTGTTGTAGCCCGAAAATGCAGTATTTAGCAGCGTGAGAAACACCACAATCATTATTAAATTTTGACCTTTGTTGTGGTAGGATTGTTAAAACATGAAAGTAAGGAAGCCATTTAATGAGGATGAAATCACTGTAGACTCGCACTGTTGACCTGATAATGTGATCGCCACTCTTTACAGTCAGGGTTCCGTATGCTCTGCATAAATTTTCATGATGACGATGTAAACTTCAGTTGGATTTATCAAAAAAAGTATGTACTGCAATGTGTTGGAAGCTACGTGGAGAGAAAGGGGAGGAAACTTAATTCGCCGGAGAATACCGACTCAAGGCATCTCACTGCACAATAAAACTGTGGGCATCTTTCTGTGGGCCACTGAGTATGGAGAGCCGAGATCCCGACTGACTGCTTGTTGTTAGCCCCATGTACACACGACGATATTTGTACAGCACAGTCGCTTGTCTAAGACGTCGAAAAAATTGGTTACACCCCTGAATAGGTAACGTGCAGATATTAGAGAGGGAATAAACGCAAATGAATATGATAGCAATATCCTTCAAGGGACGAAGTTTCTTGTCATGTGTGTCTGTGTATCTCTTGAAACGGAAAACTAGAGAACAACAATAAAACAGCATTTCAAATACTGTGTTTAGTATGTCAAAAATTATGTTGTGGCCACGGAGCACAGAAAACTTTATAACACGAATGGGACATTCTACTCTGGTAGCCATGAAACCTCATGATACACTTTACTGCTAGTGCAAGACACTGCTGGAGTTATGGGAATACATGAATGTATTAAATCAGTGATCTGTATAGAGCATCCTCTCTCGATATACAGATCGCTCCGCTACAATGCAGATATATGATAATGACGTATATGTAAGGAAACACAACAGGTGGGCGGCCCTGACAAATGAGTCGTAGCTGTGTGCCTTGTATCAATAATTTATTAATAATTGTTGGTGTAGTGAAGGGTCCGCTTATCTACCAAAATTAAACTGGATTTCGTCAAACTCACTGTTTATTGACTTAATTTGACTACATGAAAAGCAACACAGGACACGAAATTACAAGCCAGATTATCTCACAAATTGGCTGATGTGTGCATGACCGAATCTGAATCCGCAGAAATTAGTCCCTTACGATATTGGATCAGTAAGGATACCCTACGGACGCGTGGAGGAAACTCTGTTAATATACCTAACGAAATAGCAAATGTGGGGTGACATTTGTCATGGTAATTTAATCTAGAATGAAAACTAAAAGGGACAAGCATGCTTGCAGACAAAGCAACAAACCCGTGCCCAGGGTATTAACTCACCATACGTGTTCGATCAAGCCCCATTTTTTTTTCTTTTGGGGTCATCAGTCTCCTAACTGGTTTGATGCAGCACGCCCACGAATTCCTCTCCTGTGCCAAACTCTTCAGCTCAGTGTAGCATTTACTCTATACGTCCCCATTTATCTGCAGGATTTATTCCAATCTCTGTCTTCCTCTACAGTTGTTTCCCTCTACAGCTCCCTCTAGAACCATGAAAGTCATTTCATGATGTCTTAACAGATATCCTATCAGCCTGTCCCTTCTCTTTATCAGTGTTTTCCACGTATTTATGTCCTCTCAGATTGTGCACAGACCCTCCTCATTCCTTGACTAATTATCAACATTCGTCTGTAGCACCACATATTAAATCCTTCGCTTCACTTCTGGTTTTCCCCACAGACGATGTTTCATTGCCATACTGTGCTTCAGACGTACATTCTCAGAAATTTCTTCCTCAACTTAAGGCTTAAGTTTGATTCTAGTAGACTTCTCTTGGCCAGGAATGCCCTTTTTGCCAGGGCCTGTCTGCTTTTGATGTCCTCCTTGCTCCGTCTGTCTTTTATTACTTCGCTGCTTAGGTAGCAGAATTCCTATACTTCATCTATTGATGATAAATCTCTCGCTCCTCTCATTTTCGCTACTTACCATTACTTTTGTCTTTCTTCGATTTACTCCATATTCTGCACTCATTAGATTGTTCATTCCATTCAGCATATCATGTAATTGTTCTTCACTTTCACTCACGATAGCAATGCCATCAGCGACTAGTGTCATTGATATCCTTTCGTCTTGCGTTTTAATTCCACTTCGACGAACAGATTGAACAGTAGTGGGGAAAAATATATTCCTGTCGTACACTTTTTTTAATCCCAACTTCCCTACTTATGTGAATCATAAAACCGCGCCTGTTCCTGCGTCACTGCTACTGATTCACCTCACAGCAAATTGAACTTACACCTGCAATGCTGGGCTGGGTGGAGAGCTGGAACTGCAGATGATGGCGGAGTGTAGAAGACTGTCGCACCGAATCTCCAGAATTTAATGTTTAGTGTCCAGTCTCGAAGCCTGGAGTCTTGAACTTAAACTGTCGAGTCTTGAATGAGGATAAAACTTGCGCTCCGCCTCACCCTCGTTCGAGACGCTGCCAATTTACACGTGAACCTACTGAAGGATTACCTCAACGTTGGCCAGTGAGTGGCTACGCCAAGCAGAACGCGGCACGGTTTCTGTGCCTAGAACTGCATGTGAAGCACCCCTAAACAGCCTCGTCAGCAAGGCGTAGGCAGGTTGCTAAGCTATCCCTTTACGGTGGTGCTATGCGTTTCCAGCGTCGCGAGCAGATCTTATCATGCAGGGAACCGGGCGTGCCGGTGACGTACGATGTTCACAGCCCAACGTCTGATTCCCGCCGCCGAACTTGCTTGTGGTCGCCTGCAATAGAGAGGCTCGCCCGAGATTAACGCCATCGCCTCGCTTTATACTGTAAGCGATCGGACGCAGTTAGGTGCCTCCAGTTCGCCGAAACGTTGATCCCCTCAAACGACTACCCACCTGAGCATACGTGAAGAGACGTTGGCCTGCAACTTAGATTTAACAACCCAGGTCCCGGCACGCTTCGGGCGCCCTGTTCTAACTACTGCTCTCGCCATCCTAGCGGAACAACCTAGGCCACGGCGGCTGCTAGTATCAGTAACTACGTACAGACTCACAACCGAAAGAAAAATTACAAAATACGAAGGAGTGATCAACGCAATCATTATTCCTGACCCATTTACTAATGCATTACTTTATCGAGGATCTGCATATCACATTATGAAATCAATTCAAGTGCTCAATATATGAAACGTTAAGTTCGCTACAGCTACACACGAGTCACTATGTCTGCTGTAAGATATATCAGTGTTTTCTGGGTGGTCATGCAACACTTGCTTGTTAGCGATTACTGCTTGTCAGAGACTTAGCCATAGTTCGTCTTAGTCCCACTTGGTCACCATTGCAAGACTCCGCCATCATCGTTCACTGACTCAGGTCTTCTCCAAGACGCAGCATGGACATCGGGTAGCAGCCAAACGATTAATTCGTTTTCAGAGCGTTATATTTTTCTAAGTGCTACATGTATAAATATGAGTGAAGCATCAACGGAATCGTAAACTCATTGATTTTATGCTCTGCACTCTACAAATCTACTGTGAGAGACCTATGGTCACTCATCACACGATCAAGCGATAGTCAGGTTCGTTCCACGTCTTATTTAGCAATCTTGTGTCAGTAGTCATCAGAGCAGCACTGATGGGCTGACTAAGCAGTTCCAGTGTTCTTGCTAGCAGGGTTACGTAAAAAATATCTTTAATGTACACCCCAAATGAAAAAGTCGCAAGCCGTTAGGTTAGGCAAATAGGAGGGGGAGAGGGGGGGGGGGCGGAGCAAGAAGGGAACGGAACAGACACATACCATCTTCACCATTACGTACAACCCAGCGACGCGGTGATTCGCCGTTTAGGTAGTGCCGAATCTTGGTACTACAATTAGGCGGAGGGGTAATGTTAGAGGCCGCGGGGGTGGGGATGCTCCGTCTTGTTACAAGATGAAATTCTCCACGCAGTTTCCTGCGGTAGTACAAGTTTGTGACTTGCGCGGGTGACTGATTTTTTGGACTGCGTATGAAATGTTCCCTCACTCTCTCCCACGGTTGCATACGGCACACTAGGTTCACCGGTAAGTTACTGTTTACAGAGGCAACCTGTGTGTCTAATTTGTCGATACTAACGCACAATACTCTGTTTACAGGGCGCTACTTTTGCTAATTCCTTCTGAAAACGCGCTGCACTGTTGTAACACATAAATATCTCGCATATTCCAAAATACAAGAACTCTCTTCTTGCTTTGTAGCCATTTTGCAAAAGCACTGCATTCATAACTCATATAAAGTTAGCATGTAACAAGGTAAGCTATCTGCCGTTGTAAGGTGGCTATAATTTCGCACCTTACAAGAACTCATCCACATACTTTGCCATGATCTACAAACACAATTAGGTATCATGTGATAGGTTGTACATCGTGTATATTGATATATAAAGGAGACTGACATTGTCACGTACGTCTTATAAATAATTGTTAACGCTTATGGCATGAAAGGTGACGGAGTGTCTTTATTATAAAAACGGTGTATTGAATAATTGCTTATACTAGTAGAGGTTGGAACACCAGTGCAGATGAAACGGCAGGCAGAACTCAAGCTCTGGGTGGAAGGCCCGCACAGGTGTTGGTCCTGCTTAAACACCGGAAGTAGCTAGACGGACGTCGTGGCACTTGAGCTCTGGTGCATAACAGGGTGACGGCTGGGCGCTATTGTAGTAGGGGTCGGAAGGATAACCGGATAATACTTCCGGAAGCTGAAAATCTTGGACGCAGGTGAGAGGAACGAAGAAGCGGCATCTTGGAAACGACGCAGGCTGGGTTATTTCCAAGGATTTTTACTCAGAAGCGTATCATTGTACGGATATAGGTTTTTCTCGCAAACTTCCCGCGTTGGACGACAAAAGAGTAAAATATGGTTGGTTGGCGTTCGGAAGAATCTGTAGAGAGGGAGAATATTCCGTGGTTTCGGGAGTATGATTCGTTTTCGAAATTACGATGGTGGGGAGCCGAGCCTTGCTGTCTTCGCATTCTGTAGAATTTATAGTTAGAACAGTTAGGAACTGTACTGTTGCGAACCTATACGATTCTGGACTTCACCTCCGGGATGAAAGTCGTCGTTCAGTGCGCAGCGTTTAGTAATTGAGAGCACTTCCTCTGCCTATACTTACGTTGAGACATTATATGAGTTTCTCGTCTGTAGAACACAGAAAGGAGAAGGCAGTATTAGAGTATATTAGAGGACCGCCTTCTGCCGTCCTAATGTTTGAAAGAGATTGTTTGTGGCTGGAGTTCTTCCATCGTCGCAGACGAGTACGAGAACGATCACTTCGACGCGCCGGACGCAGTACATACGGTGATATCGCAAATTGCCTCGGCTGATTAGGGCTATAAAAGCTAAACAGCTGCGATAATGTTAGTTTATTTCCACTGAGGTTCCAAATAACCTTTGATCATCTTTGAAAGTAGTGTCTTCTATTGTTTGGTACGTGGATGATGTCAGTCATTTCGCGTTATTGATATTAGATCGCGGAGTCATAATAAGGGGCAGAGCTGGGCAATTGATCAGTAATCTTACTTAAGAAATGTAAACTTTGTAATATAAAGGTTTTTTTTAATCTACAATAAATATATAAGAACGAACAACGTTTATCATTTAGTAGTATTAGTTGCCTTAATCATTCATTTATATTTAGGTTGTAATTTATATGTTAAAGTCCATTAAGAGATCCTAAGATCTGCTTCAGGGGGTAGTCAGACAGGGCCAAATCATTTTACCGTTTATTTTTTTCCGTTGCGTACATTTGTTTTTACACCCGTCTGGAGTAGGATCTTGGACCATAACAGTTCTGTTTGTGGCATACTGTCTTTATGTATGTGAAGACGTGTTCTACCAGAAACGCGTCACCTAAAGTCATTGGTTTATCATCTAGTGGATCTTATTTAGCGACAAATACAGCAATTATTGTGCATTACCCACATTCATTTGCAGTTTGGTCGTGTTCTTCCTACGTGACTTTATGCCACAATTACTAGTCATTTCTAAAGCGATCCAAATTGTATTCAAGGTCATTACTTCTGTGACTTTATGAACCAAAAAATTAACAATAATAAATAGGGAAGTGGGAAACCGAAGGATACACAAGGCAAAATATGGTCCAGCATGCAGGAAGGGCCACGAACTAGGAAACTACTGAAGAAACAATCATTTACTTTAGAAAAATCACGGTTTGTGAGTTAAGGAACACAAGAATATATGTTGTAAATGTGATAGTGATGTGATATGCTACGTTATCATGAGGACTGTCTACTGTTGTTGCTTGATTAACACCGCTCAGGAGTGACATGTGGGGTATTTTAAAGCTACGCCTAGGTAAGTGAAGCAACAGCGTCTGTAAATTTGCAACATTATTACCACACTTTGTTTCCGTTTCTAAGGGGGGAGGTGTAAATGCCGAAAGACCATTAATAATGATAATAATATTAATAATATAAATATAACGGAGAGTTCACTAAGTAGCCCCTTCTAATACTGCGTCGAAATGCACGTTAATTTGAATGAAGCAAACAGATTTCTTTTATCTGATTTTACTGCAATATTTATGTACTTCAGGATGCAGGTTTTAACACTGGGGCATTCAGTGAAAAGACACCATCGCAACGTCATTAAATGTCTACCGAAATTTTACCAAAATTTTCGAGTATGATGTTCAACCTTGGTTACTTAGCTTTGACTGCTAAACATAGATGAGAGTGGAATACGGTTACGGCTCTGAATAACTGCCGACAAGATAACTGCAAACTGCATAATAAGGTGGGAAATGGAATTTATTATTTAAGAAATACAGTGTTCCTCATAATCAGTAGTCACGCTTCCATTGTCTATAACTCACTGAAATTGACCTTCATTTAAATGTGTAACTTTAAAGGCAATGTCATAAATGCGACTATGACTATAGGGTAGGAAATTTGCATTAAAATGTTATTGATAATATGAGATGTTACATGTTACACTCGATGGAAGATTTACTGTGTCACCTGAATCATATATCGTGTCGTGTCACCCTTCGTCTTCACTTTTTGAAGGTACTGCTTACGGTTACCAGTGAAAATGAGGATTTAAATGTTTTATTGCCAAGGAAACATACTAAATGGCGCAGTGTGTATTACATAATGGTTGCATTTATATGCAACCACCCTCGTATTTACCATTGCATTTACCGGCCGCGGTGGGCGAGTGGTTCTAGGCCCTACAGTCTGGAACCGCGCAACCGCTACGGTCGCAGGTTCAAATCCTGCCTCGGGCATGGATGTGTGTGCTGTCCTTAGGTTAGTTAGGTTTAAGTAGTTCTAAGTTCTAGGGGACTGACGACCTCAGAAGTTAAGTCCTATAGTGCTCAGAGCCATTTGAACCATTTTGAACCATTGCATTTTTACTCCGCTTTCCGTAAATCGCTTATTACAAACTACAGTATGTTCAGTAAAAGAACTGTTCGGCCTAATTCCTGGCCAAATGAACTTCGGCTCAAGGTCTAATGAGCGTGCCTTCGGTGGGAAGATGAAGTCTGATTCATTATTTCCAAAATCGGTGCAATTCTAATCTCGATGTACACTATGTAATGATCCCAGCTGTTAAATTTAACAGAGGTAATGGGCGTGTGGGAACTTCCGCGGCAAGGAGGTTCAGTAATATGAGAATATAAAAAGATGGACTGCAGGCAAAGAGAGACAACGGAGATTACCAGTACTACAGCTAACACAGCAGTCTAAAATGAAAATAAATTTACAAAACGCTTTGGACTACGCATGAAAAAGCTTTACTGGTGCAGTGTCTCGTTTTTACATCATTACTGACGCAGTAGCAAGCTTTGGAATAGATTTTTTATGATGGATGAAATTAAGCAATACATGGCAAAGGAGGAGACGATTTAAAAATGCAGATAATATTCGATCACTTTTCAATTACATATAAAATATTGGCAAGGCTGACGCTCATTTTTATATCGTAATTACAAAATTATGAAATTAGTGGATAAAAAAGTGGAGTAATGTGAATATTGGAACGAAAAAGGCGCAAAATTTATATGAATGAAATCAGAACTCACTAGCCAGAAAAAAAGAATAAACGGGCTGAATTGAAATGGCAGTAAATTTAAAGCAGCATTTACTAGTCAGATTTTAAAGACCTGTTCACCACGGAACATATACAGTGATCAAATCGTGACAATAAAGTATTAACGACTGCCAGCGACACTGAAAGTTGAGTGCTGAGCAATTAAAACAAGAATTTAGTCTGCAGTCCGTTCAAACAAAACTGCACGAAAAATAACGGAAACAAATACATTAATTAATAGGCATGAAACAGTGAAGACCAAAGGTCAATTTAAAAGACACGGACATGGCAGTGCAAAATCAATTTGCAGAGGCTCGCAAAACAGTGGGTCTTGGAAAGAGCAATGCTGTAATAAACAGGGAAGCACAGGATAGTTACAGCTTTGCCAGTCTATCGTTAAAATGTGTCATGAAGTAAACATGTGGCTGTCAAGTACAGTAAACGTATTTATGAATCACAAAATACGCGATGAAACGCTCATAGACCTCAACGTATAAGTAGCGTGAAATTCCATATCATCCGGAACTGATACTTACTACGTAGCGAAAAAACTAAACAATACACTCATTCAAACGTAAATAAAAATGGTGTGAAAT
Source organism: Schistocerca americana (assembly GCF_021461395.2). NCBI lineage: Eukaryota > Metazoa > Arthropoda > Insecta > Orthoptera > Acrididae > Schistocerca > Schistocerca americana. Next base: position 443,301,264 of record NC_060121.1, on the reverse strand, counting down.
TAAGGAGAAATGTTTTGAATCTTTTCCTGCCGTATTCTCCGACAGTAGCACTGAGGCGAAGCCGAAAGAAATCACTTGATATTCTGCACCAGAGAAAGATTGGTAACTTTTTTGTGACGTTTCCGAGAATTCGCGGTGTCCTCTACAAGTGACTCGATGTAGCACGTGTATGATCTTTACAGAACACTGAGTGGAGGAACACATACTCGCAGGTGACGAGAAGGCAAGTGTAACATGTACAGAAGCTGTTTATAAAGAAATAAAACACAAATGTGGCGAACACATCTGACCAAGTTCTATAGTTCCTGGTGTTTACAACGTGCCACGAGTATGTAGCGAAAATAGCGCTGGCCAGACAATTCGCATTGTGTAACAACTCTGCACTGAACATGAACATCAAGTTCCTGTACTTGGTGAAGGCTGTGGTAGAGGAACATAGACTTATCAAAAGATGTCAAGTCGTCACTGAAGAGAACAAGATCTTGTCCCGTACCAAATCCACTACCAGAGAGGCGATATAAATTTGAATGTGATATAGAAAATTCAGAAGATCTGGCAATAGTCTCCGTGGAACTAGGACTTGGGGCTACACATGGAACGTCAACAAGGAAGCAAAATTAAAAACTTCATTTGAGGGGTAAGTAGTGATTTCTGTTCTCTCCACCACACCCTCCTTCCATCGCACTCATGGTCCGTGGGGATGTGGCAGGCTGAACTCCCTCCACTGTCCATTCCTCGCGTTTGTGGATTCTAATCCAGCCCGAGAGGACGTTACGCCATCAATAACAAGCCAGACCACTGCTGCCTAGGACGAACACTTCGATCCCGGCAACCACCTCAGGTGCTGTCGAACACATAGCCAGCAAAAAGCAGCGACATACGTACACTGCGCATATGGAGCAAGTTATATACATTGTAATGTTGATGCATTAATTTGTTCTGAAAGCGGTGCTGATAATCAAGACAATAAAAGCGGGTTAAGAGCCGTGAGCTATCTGGGGAAGTTAACCTTGCATTACTGAGCAACTCTTTCACCAGGTATCCAGTCTAGCTTACCAAATTCCCAATCAGACTAACATTAATTATAATCCTTTAATAGTCAACTTACGACAACCGGTTATTATATATGAGAGAGAGAGAATTTAAATAAAAAGAAATAAATCAGTTTGTATTTGGACATTTATTTTAACATTGATCATTGTTCTGTTAAAATTTCAGCATATTAAACTTGATTCATAACTAAACTGGTGCCTTATTTAGGATTGTGAAAATGTGAGTTTGTAATCTTACGGAACACATCAAATATGGAGCCAAGATTGGGAGACTGCATACAACACTGCATTCATAAAATAACACACGAAGAACGTTGAAACATATGCAAGAGGAAATTAACCACAACGAACCGATTCAATTTTCACCCAAAGAAGTTACGTTCGTAGCGCAATCCTGTCTGTCATGAAATTACCACAAACTGGTATACTAAATTCATACTAACTCTCTGTGAAATCTTCCCGAAAAGAATAGCTGAGGGCTACTTTGATGATTAAATGGCTCTGAGCACTATGGGACTTAACATCTGTGGTCAACAGTCCCCTAGAACTTAGAACCACTTAAACCTAACTAACCTAAGGACATCACACACATCCATATCCGAGGCAGGATTCGAACTTGCGACTGTAGCGGTCATGCGGTTCCAGTCTGAAACGCCTAGAACCGCACGGCCACACCGGCTGGCCTTCGATGATTACACTACATGCTTCACGTGGTCAACTTGGTTTAACAAAAAGTGTAACTCCACAATAATTTTGATAGTTAAAATAAATTACATCGAAACACAAATTACAAAAGAAAAACCTTGAACTGGTTACTATCGTCTTACTACTAACCTGACGGGTCAAACAATTGTATAAGCAAGTGGTACTGGTCTCACAAAGCACACCCCACGTGGGTTGAACATAAATAAAAGTTGCTATCTTGAAAAATATTGTCAAGATGAGACGTTATAATCTCACGCACATTCGCATTCAAGATTGATGATCTTAGAGTTACGGATTATCCACACGTGGTTCCACTTTACTCACAAAGTAGTGACAAAGCAACTACAGGAAGATATTCTGAACTGCACACTCGAATTACACTGCGTTGCAATTTAAGATAACATTAGATATAAAGGTGATTAAATTTTCAGTTAGGCTGAACTTAAGAAATCCATTGTCCTACAGACTTAGCAGAGACGCGCTTAGCCGGAGATCTTACCACTTCAGACGCTCGCTGCAGACTGACTGGCCTGGGACCCTACCGAGGGTGCTTAACAGATACAAACGGAAGTGAACAGGGAGGCAGCCTCCTATACCAACATGACAAGGGACGGACAGGACCATACTAAGAACAGAAACCTCTCTGCTTTTAGAAAGTGTAGCTACCTGTTCCGACGTTGGTCCTACTGTTCTCTAGCAGACAGGCTTGTCTGCTACCATCAGGCAAGCAACTAGAAACACATTTGCTCATTCATCCTCTCACACAGAAGGGAAGGGGGATGACAGTATCTTATCATATACAGTATGTAAAAGAAATCGGATGTAGGTTCCGTATGAGACTGTGCGACATGAATTACGTATAAACTGGGTTTAAAGTGTAGTAGTGTGACAGATCGTCCTTGATTATGTGTAATAGTAACACGTTCCACTGCTCAGTCTCCTCCCAGATAGTCGGAAACACCACAGTAAATTAAGATGTGGAATGTTTGCCGTAAATGACAACAGTTTTAAGAAATTAACATGAAAGGAATCCAACAGAGACCTATCAACATTACTCTTTATTAGGTACAGACATCAACAGGTTTACGTGTCATATGTTAGACTTTCATTTTGTTTGTCCTGGAAATGTCGTCCCATAATTAATCAAAGGTAAACGAACAGAGGCACAATGTAACCCAGTCCACAGTATCAATAAGGAAATGTTGCGATGTTGGAAAGCAGAGCGAAACAATGAAGGTTTTTACTGTTGGTGACATTGCGACGTCGAATTTCACCTAACAACGCGTTTAACGATAGAAGACACAAGAATTCAAATAACATTCCCAACAAATTGATTAGCAACTACACTTATGGAAAAAGTATCAACACCAACAAGGAGTTGTGCCACATAAACGAACGTTTCTATGCGTGTTTCACTTCTGAAAGATGATGTCTGTTCAAAATTCACGCCGGTCGCAAAAGAGCAGCGTTAATAGAGTCACTATAAGAATACAAATAAGGTTTACTTTGAATACTCGCTGTAACGTTCATGAGCGTTAGTTACCTTTGAAAATGGATTTGCTGAGTTGATGTTCGCCAACAATGCTTTTAAGATTACAAAGACGCCATTCTCAACGGCTCATTGCGTTTGAACGATGATGTGTAATAGGGCTACGAGAAGCTGGATGTTCCTTCTGCGATATTATAGAAAGACTTGGCAGGAATATAGCCGCACGACTGCAGGCAGAGGTGGTCACTGAAAAGTACGGTCCCAAGAAGACCGGATTCCGGACGGCCACATGGTATTACCGGGGGGAAGGCCATCGTGTTCGGCGTATGGCTCTGGTAGCGTGGAGGTCTATCGTGTTTTCTGAAGAAAGCGGGTTCTGCCTCGATGCCAGGGACAGCTTTGTATTCCTTAGGAGGAAGCCAGTTAAGGGCACGCAAACACCATGTCTGCGTGCTACATACAGTGGAGCTAAAGCTAGAGTTATGGTCTAGGCTGCCATTTCGTATGACAACAGGAGCGCTCTCGTGGCAACACCACTCACATTTATTGCAAATTTCTATGTCAGTCTCGTGACTCGACCTGTTGTGCTTCCATTCATGAACAGCATTCCAGGGAGTTTGGTAGCTATGGTCTGCGGCGACCTGGAGAAAAGGGGGAGTAAGACACGGGCGGCGAGGAAAGCAAGTGAGGTGGCGTGTTGCGATTAAGGGTCTACAGTGGTCCGATGTCAAGGGTGGTGCCTTTGCTCACTGAGGGTTTGGCGGGTTCGAGTATTTGTCGCAGCCATGAACATTGCTCATTAACAGCTACTTCGCCAGGACGCACAGAATTCTGCGTGCTCTCTGCTACTGAAGATGCAAGCAGTTTGTGTCCATTGTGGTGCTGGCTTCGGGTCCGGTCTGATCTTTGCAATTACTGGATGCGGTGGCGTCTGCTGGATGATACCCGTGCGTTTACGACTACGAGTAATCTTCGTTACATCCTTCTCTTGGCGCTCTCTAAGCGAGCGTTTGCCAGTGAGTGCTGGATTTTACGAGAAATCACGGTGATTATCAATATATACATAAAAAAAGTGTTATTTATGAAGGTTTTGCCTGGTGCTACTTGAGTTCACTTCTGTCAATGAGTGTGGGCTTGTGACTCTCACAGTTCCTAACTGATTTTAGAATCTAAGGGTATAGAATGCAGATGTAATTCATCTGATTTACGAATTGTATTTTATAGACTCTTAAAAGTGTATAATCTATCTACCTTATTTCTGCGGAATGTCTACTGTTACCTGTTGGCTAGTAGCACAAGCTCGAGCTGTATATTAAATAGTTTAAAAACCTCAAGTCAAAGTATCGTGCGTAACGTTCGTACATTTCTGCATTTGTAGTATTGTTTAATTTTTACTAAATAATTAAAGAGTTGTCTCTATGTTACAGGATGGATGATTAAAGCCAGCCGCTGTGGCCGAGCGGTTCTAGGCGCTTCAGTCTGGAACCTCGTGACCGCTACGGTCGCAGGTTCGAATCCTGCCTCGGGCGTGGATGTGTGTGATGTCCTTAGGTTAGTTAAGATTTAAGCAGTTCTAAGTTCTAGGGGACTGATCACCTCAGATGTTAAGTCCCATACTCTCAGAGCCATTTTTGAACCCCCCCCTCCCCCTCCTCCTGTGATCTCTAACATTAGGGACACTCTACGAGATAGCTGCTAGGAAATATTCAGTAAAATTTGTAAACCTTGATTGGTAGATTTGAAGTTCAACAGTCAAATTTCCAAAGCGCGTTTTTTCTTTGAGACAGAAACTAGGGCTAGAATTCAATATTTAAGGATCTTCAGACATTTTAATACTCAGCTCAGGGATAGGTAGACGATTTTATGGACTACATTCGTTCAATTGGAAGTTTGTTATAGGACGAAAGTTCCAAAACACCTACACCTTTAACATATCTCCCTAGCTACACATTGCGTATTTTACGCTGATGACATATTTCAGGATCACTCCAATTTCACATTCTTCCACCTTAATATAGTTATTTAACACCACTTTCACATCACATTGAGCGGAATCCATTGCTACCACACCCAGAGCGACATATAAAAACAGACTGATACTGCTCCACAATGCTAATTTAACTGTCAACATTCAGACCACACCCCCTTCACCAGCTACAACCAGTAAGTTTTGTGCAATATCTTTCACAAAGTCGCATTTCATGCAACTATATTATCAGATCAGAAGTATCCGGACACGTGTTGGGGGCATTAACATGAACGTGTGAACACTGCTGGTGACGCCTTTAGTGCGATAAATGAAATGGAAATGAGCTTATGGCATCGTAGGCTGGGAGGCCCCATCGGGGAAGTTCGGCTGCCAAGTGCAAGTCTTATTTTCAGTCCCCGAGGGGAGAAAACATCCAGCCTAGCCTGGAGTCGAACCCGGGCCTGCTTGCATGGGAGGCGAGCACGTTACCACGCAGCTAAGCAGGCGGACTTAGTAATGTATCTCAGTGTCTATGAAGGAGTGGCAGCCCATTCTTCCTCAAGAGTAGAAACTAGAGAAGGTAGTGATACTGCACGCTGGAGTCGAGTCGACCTTTTAACTCTTCACAAAGGCGTTGCATTCTCTTACAGTCTGGATGATGGGTGGGACAGTCCAGTTCAGGCCATTGGCTCGCAGATGCTGCTTTATGAGAACGTACATTATCACGCTGGTACAAGCAGTCACAGTCTCAAAACTGTTTCGTTAATGTGTGCAGTACTTACGGCAGTAAAATGTTTCATATCCTTTCCTATTAACTGTTTTCTTAAGTGAAATATGTGCACCGCAACACGAAAAACGCTACCATACCGTAAAGTCACCACCACTGTACTTCACTGTCACCGCAATACATAATGGTAGACAATGTTTTTCCTCGTATTCGGCAAACCTAAATCCTTCCATAGAATTGGCACTCAAAATGGCTTGTTTGCAGTCTTCCACCGTCCAATGGCGTCACTGTTTGCACCACTTCAAGCGTCACTTAGCATTGACGTCTGAAATGTGTGGCTTATGTGAAGATGCTCCACCATAGCACCTCATCATTTTTAGCTCGCTACGCACAGTCACTGTGAGAGCTGGACCTCTGGTCGCTTTTTGGAACTCACCAGAGGTTCTGTCTGCTGATTTCACGCTACTTTTTACAATCATCCTCATCAATTCTCGGCGTTCCCATTCCGTCATTACGTGAGTTCAGCCTGGTCTCGGTATAGCTATGGTTGTTTCTACGCATTTCCGTTTCACAGTCACATCACCAACAGTCGACCTGGGCACCTTTATAACGATATAAATGTTCATGATAGATTTGGTATTCAGGTGATATCCACTGACTAGTCCATGTCAAAGGCGATGAGCTCTCCTGATAACCCATGGTGCTGTTACTAGTTTCTACTGACAATTCTCCTAGAAACCTTTCACAGTGGTGGTCTACAGCTCGTGCATCCATTGGTTAATTCTGGGTTATGTAGGTGTGTCCAAATTCTTTTGATCAGATAGTGTATGTACTCATACATGGTATTCTAGCCCCAAGGAGACGACCTTCAGCAGAACCGCTACAACTTTTCCTGATCCATAACACCACCATCACCGTCGAAGTCATTCATCACCACACCTATGCAAGTTGTAACTGCTGAAATATGAAGTTCTATCGTTTGTTACGTAATTATTTTCTATTTCGTTTTTCGTAAATCTTTATCAGTTATAATTAGGAGTAGACGTTCACCTGTTGCCCCAAGAGGAAATAGCAATACAAGAAAGGAATTTTTTCAACTAGCCATGTGCTCCAAAATTGCAGCAGCAGTTGTTGTTGTTGTTGTTGTTGTTGTGTTATTGTCGTCGTCGTCGTCTTCTGACGTGTTTGATGGAGTTCTCTTCGAAAATCTATACCGAGCAAGCCTTTTGCCTCTGCATAACTACTGAAATCTACATTAATGTAAACCTGCTTATTGCAGCCAAACCGTACTCACCCTGTGCAATATTTCGCTCCACACGTCCTTATATGATCAAACTGACAATCCTTGATGCCTCAGGTTGTGTCCTATCAAAAAGTTTATTCTTCTAGTCAATTCTTCTCAATTAAGTTTAGTGTGTTATCATTACTTATCCGAAATACCCACCTAATCTTCATCATTATTCTATAGCAGTACATTTGAAAGGCTTCTTGTCTTCTCTGAACTTTAGCGTCGACGCTCCACTTCCATACAAGGCTAAATCCAAATGTCTTCGGAAAAGACTGCATTATCGTTCTGTTTCAGCACATATTAAAAGCATCTTTTCTCTTTTAATATGAACTGCTTAGCGTTCACGTTGTTTTCCATACATGGTTACACTCCCGAGAAATATCTTTACAAAAAGATTCGGAACTTATACCTTGTGAGAAAAATTTCGGAGCACTTACCTTTGGAGCACAGCATTGTATGGTGGTGAAACATGGATTGTGGAAAAACCAGAGGAGAAGAGAATCGAATCATTTGAGATGTGGTGTTACAGACGAATGTTGAACATTAGGTGGATTAATGCGGTAAAGAATGAGGAGGTTCTGTGTAGAAGCGAAGAGGAAAGAAATATGTGGAAAATACTAACAAGGAAAAGGGACAGTATGATAGGGCATCTGTTAAGACACCAGGGAATGAATTTTGTGGTACTGGAGGGAGCTGTAGAGAGCAAAAACGGTAGAGAAAGACAGAGATTGGAATGCATTCAGCAAATAAACGAGGACGCAGGTTGCAAGTGCTACTCTGAGACCAAGGGGTTGGCACAGGAGAAGAATTAGTGGCGGGCTGTATCTAACCAGTCAGAAGACTGATTAAAAAAGAAAACAAAAAGAAATACGTCTTGATCGATCAAGTATCGTGAGTTGATACCCGGGGTATGTTTTTCTGCTTCGTCTTCATGCATGCTTGTCCCTTTTACTTTCCATTCTAGGTGAAATTTTCGTGCCAAGTGTCACCCCGCATTTGCTCTTCCGTTAGATATATTAACAGAGTTTCCTCCATGTCTGCGGGGATAGCTTTTACTGCTATCACAGTTGTGTATTTATTTGATATACTCTTCACTTCGACCATGGTTACTTGTATTACTGCCCTGCGATCAAAACGTATCTACTGCTTATTTTTCTTGTTTCCTGATAAAATTCTCTGTGTATCGCCCGACTGAATTCTGCTCATTCCTTTATCGTATTTTTACTTTTTCTGATATTCATCTTACAACTTCTTTTCAGGACACTGTCCATTCCGATCAACTCCTCTTACAAGTTCTTCGCCGTCTCTGACAGAAAAACAGTGTCATCAGGGACCTCCAGTGTTTTTATTTCTTCTCTCGGAACTACGATTACCCTTCCCATCCCCTCCTTGGTTTCCGTCGTAGTGTACAGATTGAGTAGCATTCAGGATAAGCGATAACTTTATCTCAATATTTAAGTACTGCTTCCCTTTCGTGTCTTGTAACTGCAGACTGGTTTTGTGCAAATTGTAGATAATCTTTCACTCCCTTGTACACTCCTGGAAATGGAAAAAAGAACACATTGACACCGGTGTGTCAGACCCACCATACTTGCTCCGGACACTGCGAGAGGGCTGTACAAGCAATGATCACACGCACGGCACAGCGGACACACCAGGAACCGCGGTGTTGGCCGTCGAATGGCGCTAGCTGCGCAGCATTTGTGCACCAACCGCCGTCAGTGTCAGCCAGTTTGCCGTGGCATACGGAGCTCCATCGCAGTCTTTAACACTGGTAGCATGCCGCGACAGCGTGGACGTGAACCGTATGTGCAGTTGACGGACTTTGAGCGAGGGCGTATAGTGGGCGTGCGGGAGGCCGGGTGGACGTACCGCCGAATTGCTCAACACGTGGGGCGTGAGGACTCCACAGTACATCGATGTTGTCGCCAGTGGTCGGCGGAAGGTGCACGTGCCCGTCGTTCTGGGACCGGACCGCAGCGACGCACGGATGCACGCCAAGACGGTAGGATCCTACGCAGTGCCGTAGGGGACCGCACCGCCACTTCCCAGCAAATTAGGGACACTGTTGCTCCTGGAGTATGGGCGAGGACCATTCGCAACCGTCTCCATGAAGCTGGGCTACGGTCCCGCACACCGTTAGGCCGTCTTCCGCTCACGCCCCAACATCGTGCAGCCCGCCTCCAGTGGTGTCGCGACAGGCGTGAATGGAGGGACGAATGGAGACGTGTCGTCTTCAGCGATGAGAGTCGCTTCTGCCTTGGTGCCAATGATGGTCGTATTCGTGTTTGGCGCCGTGCAGGGGAGCGCCACAATCAGGACTGCATACGACCGAGGCACACAGGGCCAACACCCGGCATCATGGTGCGGGGAGCGATCTCCTACACTGGCCGTACACCACTGGTGATCGTCGAGGGGACACTGAATAGTGCACGGTACATCCAAACCGTCATCGAACCCATCGTTCTACCATTCTTAGACCGGCAAGGGAACTTGCTGTTCCAACAGGACAATGCACGTCCGCATGTATCCCGTGCCACCCAACGTGCTCTAGAAGGTGTAAGTCAACTACCCTGGCCAGCTAGATCTCCGGATCTGTCCCCCATTGAGCATGTTTGGGACTGGATGAAGCGTCGTCTCACGCGGTCTGCACGTCCAGCACGAACGCTGGTCCAACTGAGGCGCCATGTGGAAATGGCATGGCAAGCCGTTCCACAGGACTACATCCAGCATCTCTACGATCGTCTCCATGGGAGAATAGCAGCCTGCATTGCTGCGAAAGATGGATATACACTGTACTAGTGCCGACATTGTGCATGCTCTGTTGTCTGTGTCTATGTGCCTGTGGTTCTGTCAGTGTGATCATGTGATGTATCTGACCCCAGGAATGTGTCAATAAAGTTTCCCCTTCCTGGGACAATGAATTCACGGTGTTCTTATTTCAATTTCCAGGAGTGTATATTACTCATGCCAGCTTCGGAATGGCAAAGCGTATATTCAACTCAGCTTTCCTAAAAGATTTCTGTACATTTACAAGTGCTATAAAGTTGAGACTATCAATTGTATGTACGCCCTTATGAACTGTAAGCAAGAAACGAAGGAGAGACGTCTAAAGCACCTGCGGCCGCTGCTTCTGTAATTACGTGGGACCTTTTCAGGGTTTGTGGAGAGCGGTGGGAGCCATTTTTCTGGGTCGCCGGATCGGCCAAGTTAGATTGCGCCGGCGTTTGCCGATGCGCACTGTGGCAGCGGCTGCCATCCGCGACGGCTCTCCATAAATATTTCGGAGCACTTCGGTTTCTTCCGGCTGCGACGAGAGCTCCAGTGTGGCTCTCAGCCGATAAAGACAGCAGCCCGCGGGGACGGAAAGTTTTAACGAGCGGCAGGCGAAACCCGGCGTGTCCTGTGTCCGGGCGAAACCAGCCGCATCCTGCCAATGGCTTCGTTATTCGAAAGTGCATGAAGAGGAAGAGAAGACAGAGTGCAGGCCAACTCCTTCGATGATTCAGGTAGTGTAATGTAAATCACAAAGACAATTAAGGTTGCGATTAATCGCATGAAACGAAACACTTAGAACCGGGTGCTCTGTCAGCTTGAGGTAACAATAAAGGCTCATTTAAATATCTAGAAAGGCGCATAAAACGTTAACATAAGACTTATTCAGGAAGAGTGAGGTTTGTACGTATATTACACGTGATTTCTCAAAACAGTCTTCGGTGCTAAGTTCTAACTTTCATTTACGTAGAAAAATTCGAATAGCAAACTACAAAACGCAACTTTTTGCACCAAACATTTTTATTGTTATGTTTTATCCGATAAAATTTCTACTGTCAGGCAATGTTCTGCATCTAAACACGCGTCTATCTGTCTTGCACTTCACTAAACAAATAACAGTACTTTAGACCTTAAGCTTAAGCAAAGCTTTAACATTGTAACAATAACGTAGCAGAAAGAGAAAGAAACGCGCATGGTGGATTGATAGCTGTAAGCATGCATTCAAGTAAGTAGTTCAAATGGCTATAAGAACTATGGGACTTAACATCTGAGGTCATCAGTCCCCTAGACTTAGAACTACTTAAACGTAACTAACCTAAGAACTTCACACACATCCATGCCCGAGGCAGGATTCGAACTTGCGACCGTAGCTGTCGCGGGGTTCCAGATTGTAGCGCCTAGAAACGCTCGGCCACTAAGGCCGACTCAGGTAATCGCTTGAAGAAAACACTACACGCCCAGGAAAGCAAATACACATTGAGAAATTGAACCACCCAATATTAAAATGCTTCAAATGGCTCTGAGCACTATGGGACTTAACTGCTGTGGTCATCAGTCCCATAGAACTTAGAACTACTTAAACCTAACTAACCTAAGGACATCACACACGTCAATGCCAGAGGCAGGATTCGAACCTGCGACCGTAGCGGTCGCGGGGTTCCAGACTGTAGCGCCTAGAACCGCTCGGCCACTACGGCCGGCCACCGAATATTATAGACCCTTTAAAAAGAGGATTATGACATAGGAAAAGACTGGATAAAAGTTGTAAGCGCGATGTGGAAATTTAGTGTTTTCAGCATTAACTCTGATTCGCCTTAATTTTATTGCATTAGTTGAGGCTCCGACATCAAGATATTTGACGACGTCCGATGAAGCACTGTGTTGACCACTTGCCTCTCCATACCGCATCTGTGACGCCATTGACAAAGAATGATACGACAATCCGTCGAGCTCTATGGGCCCCTAAGGTCCAGAACTCGGAGCTTCGTCTTTTTAAGTTGATATCAGAGTGGCAAAGCCATTTAGTTGAAAAGAAAAGTAACAGTAGTGGAGTTCCTGCTTTGTAGACGAATTAATAATATTTTTGTCGTGGATGTGCAGTCAATAACATACGTGATTTTCCGCGACAGAATGCAGCGTTAGTAAGACGTAACTAACCTTAAGTCCATCTCTTACGTTGATACTAGAAATATCTGTCGCTTACCACTAAACAGCTATATAAAGAAAGCATTCCATCCTATGATGAGTTTAAACCATGGGAAAGCTTAGTGAATGAAGTAAATTTTTTATGCCTATTCCACTTTTTCCTATTATTGCTTTGTAAGAAATAATTACAAACACAGGTAAACAAAAGCCTAGCACAGAAAAGAGTAAGCCGAATATGATCGAATCCAGCTGCACAAATTTATGAAAGGAGCAATAAGAGAAAAAGAACAACGGGAGTTAAATATTATCGTTGAATTTGTTTGGAAATACAAGAGTTCCTATGCGCAGAAATAAGAGAAGCGTACAGAAACATGGCTCATTGGTGAAACGTTAGCATGTGGATAATCTCCCAGCTTTATCCCTCCTTCTCGCGCAGTTAAAATATTGCATGTAGGAGTCCATTACTGTTATGAGCTGAGCTACAGCGAAACAGGGTATGAATGTCAGGTTCTTCACTAAAATGCAGCAGATTAAGGAGACACACAGTCACAGACATTTATCGTTTGAAAACACTTGTACAAGCAAAGGAAGATGTGTGTACACATTACTGGAGAACACAGGGAGAAAGGATGATGGTCATATACTGGAGAGGAAGAGTTTTTTCAGCGCACACAGCCAGGACGTAACGGGATAAAAAACCAACCATTGCCTCGTATACGGACTCAATGAAATCCCAGGTGGGATTCGCATCACATTCATTTTGTGCTCACCTCAAACTGCGTTCGGTAATTACACTCGCAGGGCATAAGCCGGGCCCATAGGCTCAGCCAATCTGTGTAGCGTTCATGTGTTTGGTGTTAGAGGGCAAAAGCTATTTGGAGAGCATGCGATCGTATTACTGCACGAAGAATAATGGCGACAATTTCAGCCCAAATGTTGGTTCCCCTCCTCTGCTGGCATTCTCTGTTACAACGTGGATTCGGCGTGGAGCCTTCTGTTTCCAAATCACTGGCGTTATCTGCTAATTTGAATCCTCTGTTACTACGAACACGAGGCTGTACATAGTCCGCAAAAGCTTTCGCGTGATTGCTCGTACTGTTTATTTGATGCTAAGAATTTAACGTACGGCAGTGAAAGCTTAGGATATGAGACACAAACACGCAACTGCTGCACATCACTACAGTCAGTTTCAAGTAGTCATGCCACAGGAAGTGATTAAAAAACGCGTTATATTAAGAATGACGCACACATTACTCCTGCAGGTAGTGAAGACGTAGAATTGTGTATCGATTCGCCAGAAAACCATAAAACCATGAATATAGAGAACAAATCATCATTTATTTACATAACTTGCAAATGTGTATGAAAAGGAAACAACAGTACAGTATCCACGAATGAGGTGCAACTTGTACACTGAAGCGCTAAAGAAACTGGTATAGCATGTATATTCAGATACAGGCAGAAAACGGCGCTACGGTCAGCAACGCCTATATAAGACAAGTGTCTGGCGCTGTTGTTAGATCGGTTACTCCTGCTACAATGGCAGGTTATCAAGATTTAAGTGAGTCTGAACGTGGTGTTATAGTCGACACACGAGGGATGGGACACAGCATTTCCGAGGTAGTGATGAAGTAGGGATTTTACCGTAATACAATTTCACGAGTGTACCGTCAATATCAGAAATTCGGTAAAACATCAAATCTCCGACATCGCTGCGCCCGGATAAAAGTCCTGCGCGAACATGACCATGACGACTGAAGACTATCGTTCAACTTGACAGAATTGCAACCCTTTCGCTAACTGCTGCACATTTCACTGCTGGGACATCAACGTCACCCTGTCAACCATTCAACGAAACATCATGGAATGGTTTTCGGAGTCGAGAGCCCACTCGTGTACCCTTTATGACTGCACGACACAAAGTTTTAGGCCTCGCCTGGGCCCGTTAACACCTACATTGGACTGTTGATGACTGGAAACGTGTTGCCTTGTCGGACGAGTCTCGATTCAAATAGTGTGGAGAGGACAGCCTCATAAATTCATGGACCCCCATTTCAGTAGGGGACTGTTCAAGCTGGTGGAGGCTCTGTAATGGTGTGGGGCGTGTGCAGTTGGTGTGATATTGGACCTCTGATACCTCTAGATACGGCTCTGACGTATGATACGTACGTAAGCATCCTGTCTGATAATCTGCATCTATTGATGTTCGTTGTGCATTCCAACGGACTTGGTATATTTCAGGAGGACAATGCGACATCCCACACGTCGAGAATTGCTACAGAGTGGCTCCAGGAACACACTTCTGAGTTTAAAAACTTCCACTGGCCACTGGACTCCACATGACATGAACATTATTGAGCATAGCTGGGATGCTTTGCAAAGTGTTCAAGAGAGATCTCCACTGTCTCGTATTCTTACGGATTTATGGACATCTCTGCAGGATTCATATTGTCAATTCCCTCCAGCACTTCTTCAGGCATTAGTCGGGTCAATGCCACGTCGTGTTGCGGCACTTGTGCGTGCTCGCGGGGGCCCTACACGATATTAGGCAGGTGTGCCAGTTTCTTTGGCTCTTCACCGTACACATCGTAAATATTTCCTCAATGGTCACATTGACTCATTGACGGTACAGGTAACCTCACGGGCAAACTGCAAAGTTAAAAATGATTTATTTTCCTTATCTGTGTGTCGCAGAAAAAAGGGAGCCTAATATTACAACAATGATTTGTCTACGGAAGACGCTGAGTGAAGAGGAAAAAAGGAAGATTAATGTTTTCAAAAGAAGACATTTCGTACGTGACGAAGTGTTAGTGAAATATTTTCTTGAAAACGGTAGTTTTCCACCAAAATCGTATTCAGTTTAACAGTAAGTTACTGGTTTCGGCCGTGACCGGCCATTCTGGGACCATAAGAATGAAACAGGAATTCACTCCCAAGTACTTCAGGACAACAGCATTGTCAAACGGTGTGTCTTGTCAAACTGCATGGGAGTGAACTATTACTTTTTTTACGATCTGAAGACGGCTAGTGACAGTCGGAAACTCCTAGTTTCTTGTTGAAATTACATACGATTTTGACTGAAAATTGTCGCTTTTAAAAAATATTGAGGTTTAACGACCCAAAAGCTGACAACTTTAGAGACATCGCACAAGCTCGGATTGTGTAACGATAGGCAAGGACAGCGGCCATTTTATTTACAAAGGAACAATCGAAGTATCGGTCTTAAACGGCATAGAAAACCATCGGAAACATAAATGTCACAGTCTTCTGTTAACGAGTGTTGACGGTCCTCCAGCATTTTCGAAAGAACAACATGCGTCAAAATAGTTTTTAACAGTTCATGAGGATAATGTTGTCCTTCCTAAACTACATTTTGTATTTCGAATGGGCGTATGTACCACTCTCCTCAAGAAAGCGAACTCAGTGTCGTAACCACTGTGCCACTTCGCTTGACCTAAGCAAAGCAGATTTTCAACCCCGCTTCCATCATCAGCTTCCATAGTTTCCAGCCGGCCGGAGTGGCCGAGCGGTTAAAGGCGCTACAGTCTGGAACCGCACGACCGCTACATTCGCAGGTTCGAATCCTGCCTCGGGCATGGATGTGAGTGATGTCCTTAGGTTAGTTAGGTTTAAGTAGTTCTAAGTTCTAGGGGACTTATGACCACAGCAGTTGAGTCCCATAGTGCTCAGAGCCATTTGAACCATTTGAACCTTAGTTTCCAGTCCAAAACTGAACCTGTTTGGTGCAAAAGGTCTCTGAATTTTCTTACGTTCCCTTACTTTCTCTCCTAGTTCATTTGTGCCATGGTTTCCCCTCACCGTTTCACTGCCGCCCCAACCCATTCAAGACGCTTAGCATACGGTCTTTCGCCTGGTCATTCACCATTTTCATTTCGTGCCTCATCATTGGTATCTTTTACGAACCCTCCCCCTTTACGCTCCTGTACCACATCAGTCTTGTCTTTGAAATCTTTTCCTGCAGGTGTGTTTTTTTTTCTCTCTGAGTTCCATCATTCTTTCCCTATACCGTCTTCTGACTTCTATGCTGCTCCTTAGGAATTTTACATCATTCGGTGATTTTTTGTCTCCTACATTTTCAATACCCACATCTTTTGTGCAGATGTAAATAGTGCGCCATAGTGCATTTGGTACATCACCATCTTGATTTTTAATTCTATACTTCCTTGCTGGCTTCCAACTTGTTTATTAATCTGTGTACTTTTGAATCTCATTAAATTAATTCAGTTGTCCTTGTTGCACTTTAAATCTACATGTGCTGCTTTACATCTATTTCTCTATATCTATTTCCTCTATTGCAATCTCCAAATATCCAGAAGTTTCCACATCATTCATTGATTCCCCTCAATCGGAAGCAGTGCTGAATGTGAGCCATTATCTGACCTTTTGGTTCATGAACTATACTCATGTCTTCTTTGGTGCTATTGGTCCATGTTGACTCATCCATCTTCAACTGTCCCCTCATAGGTGCTGTGAGATTCGTTAAGATTTCTCGAGGAGAACAACATCTGGAGAATAACACGCGTGTGGTCTGTGGCACTGTTGGACATCGTTATCCTTGCGGCATGCACTGACTACTGGGTACTCACACTACTCACAGGGAATTTTTACAGAAATAAATAACAATATATTTCTGAATCTATATTCCTAGGAATATATATGCGGAGGAAGGAAATTCTGGAAGAGACTGACTATATGAAGGAACAGAATGCGACACGTGGTAAGATATAAGGGAATAGCTTCCAATTTAAACTTAGATTGACAAAGCCCAAGAACGGAGCAAAAGCGTTTCACACTCTTGGGTCAATTAATAAATCATATCTTGCAATGAGAAGCTTGTGGTAATGAAGTATCGAGAAGGTAAAGCATCGCAAAAAAAGGAGGATGCAAAGCGAGTTAATAGTAAAAAGTATCTCGTAATCCTTTGACAACATATTAGAATGTCTCATTTCATTATCATCACCTTCAGGACCTTTAGATACGCGGCGTGTCGTGCCCTTACAATTTAAAGACACGTTTCCTTGCTAAGAGGATGAATAAATAAATAAAGATTCATTAAGCCAAACATTGTAGAATCCAGAGCACATCAGAAATTAGTAAGGCTAGCGATTGTTGAGAAAAGAGAAAGGAAAACGCAGTGCTATTCTAAAAAGACGTATGTTAAGTAGTACAATATAGATGACTGGAAAAGTAATTCGATGTTCTGCGAACCGTTCTAACAGGATATATATAAGCCACCAAGTTTGATAGACCCAACTTACACTGCCACGTATTAATACAAACATCAAAAAAAGTTTTGCATCACCTCGGCTCCGAGAGTTCTGGAACCTGTGCAGAAAATTGGAAGAGAGATCAACATAAACATCATTTCCTCCCTTTTCATTGCTCATGAGAACCACACACTGCATGTTGTACCACCATATAACGAGACAGTCGGAGCTGCTGGTCAATATTGCTGCACACATCCAGTAGTATGTCCTCTTGGATTGATGCCTGCCTGTATTCGTCGTGGCATACTATCCACAAGTTCATCAAGGCACTATTGGTCCAGATTGTCCCACTCCTCAACGGCGCTTCGCCTTTGATCCTTAAGAGTGGTTGTTAGGTCACGTCGTCCATAAACAACCCCTTTTCGATCGATCCTAGACTTGTTCGATAGGGTTCATGTCTGGAGAACATGCTGGCCATTTTAGTCGAGTGAGTCGTTATCTTGAAGGAAATCAAATGTAAGATGTGCACCATGGGGGCGCGAATTGTCGTCCGTGAAGACGAATGGCTCGCCAATATGATGCCAATATGGTTGCACTATCGGTTGGAGGATGACATTCAACGTATCGTATAGCCGTTACGGCGCCTTCCATGACCACCAGCGGCGTTTGTCGGCTCCACATAATGCCACCCCAGAACAGCAGGAAACGTCCACCTTGCTGCACTCGCTGGACAGTGTGTTTGAGTCGTAACACGACGTCCTGTGGCTGTACGAAAAGCGATATTCAACATGGTGGCGTTCCTGTCAGGGTTCCTCCGTGAAATAATCCGTAGGTATCGGTCATCTATTGCAGTAGTAGCCCTTAGGCGGCCTGAGCGAGGCATGTCATCGACAATTCCCGTTTCTCTGTATCTCCTCCATGTCAGAACAACATCACTTTGGTTTACTCCGGGACGGCTGGACACTTCCCTCGTTGAAAGGCGCTGCTCATGCATGGTTGTTTACATCTTTGGACGGGTTTAGTGACATATCTGAACAGTCAAAGGGACTGTCTGTGACACAATATCAACGTCTATCTTCAGGAATTCTGGGAACTGGGGTGATGCAAAACTTTTTATTTTATGTGTACATACTTGTAGCTTCAGTACGAGAAGCATCCAGTACCAATCTGCCGTGATACACGCGCCGTTTTTTAGAGCGAATTTCCTATCGAACCGATTTGCTGTATGTTGTATCAAACCAGTAACACTGAACAAAGCATGTACAATGGAAAGAGGCTGTCGAGTCTTCTATAAATTGAACGAATATCATATGCCTGTCTCCAACCCAAATTTTCGGAAAATTAAGAACGAGATACATAGTAATCACTACAAAATATTGGGTACAGTATCCATGTGAAGAGAACGTGGATGTACGGAAATTTTTCCATGCAGAATAATGACTGGCATTTACTACATAATGCATTTATTTGTTTATACAGAATCATAGTATCATAGCTTTGATCGGCTGGCTGTAATTGGTCACTAGTATTGGAAGATAAAAGAAGAATTCAAATGACGTGTTTGAACTTTAGAAGCAAAAGATTTTGAGTGTGTTGATGGGCGAGGGAAGGGGGGAGTACGTACGGAAGGCTACATGTACACAAATGGGAAAGTGGAAGCGATAAATAAAATTGGTATGAGGGTTGCCATTAGATATTTAGGGCTCCCAAAAATTACTTTCTAAATAAAATACGGCGAGCATGTTGAATCATAAATCAGAAATTTCATTTTCCCGAGAGAAAAACTGCAGTGACAATTGCAAGCGAGATTGTACATGATAGTACTCAAGCATCTTCTCAGTTACCTGTCTCGTGAACACGCTCTATGTATGTAATAATTGGCATTACTTATACAAAATCAAACGAACTGTTTGGGTTGAAAATGGAGACCCAATGCTACGAAAGTGATGAGCAAAATAAACGTATTTTGTAGCAGTGTGGCGAATTTTTTCCCCTCAACATTGCAGCTGCAGGATCAACGTATTCCACAATGACGAGGGACAACGACTAAATACTAGTGACGAAATTATATTTCGATTTTCAACAAGTAAGTAATTAGAAGAGATACTAAAATAAAGACGAACGTGATAAATATGTAAAGTCATAAGTTTACAATAGAAACTGTAATGAAAGTATAATTCGCACACTCCATTCACTGTGAAATCCAAATGTGATCTGTGCAACAGAGGTAAGAAAAATATACCTGCTATTGAAATTACATATTGTAATTTGTAGAGAAAAACTGGACTAATCAGACCTCAGAATAAAATTTCAAAAACTGTTATCACAATCAACTTTTTAGAGGAGCTACTTCTGCGTCCCCTAGTTATCTTATATATATATATATATATATATATATATATATATATATATATATATATATATATATATATATCAACATTTTAGAACCATTTGTTGTTTACACTTACAGGAGGAGTCACAGGCGTGATCAGAGGTATTTTGTGATGTCGATGTACGACTAACGTAAATCTTCTTTCTTTACCTTAAGACTAATCGTCCCACTCATGAAGATCTCGGATTTTGTGAACAGTTAAATGCATACAGCATCTCTTACGGCTCACTGGATGTAATGAAAAGTTAGATTGTAACCCGAATTCCACGTTAGTAATCGACTATAAAATATAGTCTGTTAAAATGAGAATATTAGAACCATCGTACAGTGCTCGGCTAAGAGAGAACCCATGTGTCGTCGAATTTGGGTTTAGCCTACTGCTAAAACACTCGTCAATATACAATGCTTAAGGACTGTAAAGAACTGTGTGATTATTGATGAATGTGACAGAGTATTCATACGTGGGAGACAAATACATTACTGGTACCAGGATTATTCTGAAAGTAATGAGCAACAAGTTTTGAATCTCTTAATATTTATTTTTTAGAGGAACCAATTACATCATCGTAATCTTCAGATTCTGCAAGTCTGAAAATAACCTTCCGACAGACCTCCGTTCTATCTGCACTGACGCACTGACAGTGTTGGTACTGCTTCAGTTCCCTGACAGAACCAAAAAGAAGGCAGTCCGAGGGTGCAAAGTCGGGACTGTAGTAAGGATGTGTAAAGGCTGACCATAGAAATATCTTCATCTTCTCCACTGTGACACATGCAGCAGTGTCAGGACGCACGTATACTGTAGCAGGATGACTTTCTTTACAGTACGTTTATCGCGCAATGCACAACGCAGTCCAAAGTGTGTGGATATAGTTGGCGCATTTATGGTTTGTCCAGAATCAAGAAAATCAACCTTAATGCAATCCTGTGTGTCTCATTAGACGCTAACCGTAACCTGTCCTCCGTATCGCTCTGTTTTCGTTTTCTTCAAAAAAATGGTTCAAATGGCTCTGAGTACTATGGGACTTAACATCTATGGTCATCAGTCCCCTAGAACTTAGAACTACTTAAACCTACCTAACCTAAGGACATCACACAACACCCAGCCATCACGAGGCAGAGAAAATCCCTGACCCCGCCGGGAATCGAACCCGGGAACCCGGGTCGTTTTCTTCATCGATGGCAAATCCAAATGGTACCACTTCTTACTCTAGCGCTTCGTTTGAGGCTCTTAATGACAGAACAAGCTCCCATTACCCATCTCAGTGCTCATCAAAAAATCACCCACATTTTGAAATTTCTGAAGAATTTGGCTGATGGTTACTCTCTGAAATTTGTGGTCTTCGATCAATAAAACGCGGAATCCAATGGGCACAAACTTTTCCATAATCTAACCATTGTATCCATTCATGCACTGCGTTATATCGTACTCCAACCTTAGCGGCGATTTCATTCTTTTCTAATGAGCTGATCATTTCTTTCCTTCTTGCATTCTTTGGAGGCATTTCGCGGGTGACTGTCAAGAGGCCCTCTTGGATACTCGTTTTCCCTTATTTAAAGTGTTTCACCCATATTCCAACACTGTTAGCGCCCAAGCAGCTACCTCTATAGAGACGTTGAAATCTGAGGCGAATTTCAGCTCGTATTGTCGCTCTTTAACAAGGAATTCAGTGACAGCACGCTGTCGAAACGAAACATCGATGTCGGCCAAATTGTACTGCCTGCGGCCACGTGATAGACCTAATGACATCAAAATACGGCTGAATGTCTTGGAAAGTTTGTAGATTATGGTCCTGCAGTGGTTTTTGTTACACTGTTGGAAGTAGAATTTAAATAATCGTTTGCTCACGGGTTTCAATATGTCTCCCACATATAACTACAATGACAAAATCGATCCAAAATCTACTTCATCGAGTGAAATCAAGGAATGAACGAAGAGGAACAGTCTATTAATGGAAGATACTTCATTAACACAATAAATAACTCAATCTACACACTGAAGTAATACGTAATCGCCGTATTCGATCATATCATCTTGGGGAGCCTTATAAGGTGTGTGTAATGAAATGTAAGTGAATATTTCAGTTACATCCGAATGGGCAGCACAACATTCAAGTCATTACTTTCATACTAGCTAGAAACCCTGTAATCTCACTATTCTACAGAAATAGAACATGCTGGAAAGATGCATGGAGAGAAGGAATGTACTGTCCAAGACCTATTTTGGATTTTGGGAGGAAAAGAATGTTTCTGATAACGTATAAATTTTGAAAATTCATGCGCAGCAGAACCCCTGTGATTAATTGCTTCTTATTGTCTGCATTCTGTGATACATCGAGAGCTCAAGACAATGACTACATCGCTGTTTCGAAAAGCAGGCTTCTTTCTACCGAGATTCACCACAGAAATATTATTGCCATTAGGTGTTTAGTGTCAGTCAAATACAAAGGAAAATCATCAGCCTTCGGATCAGCCGACAGGGGTGTCTCTGCGATATAGTGAACAATGTTTCTCTGGAAAAATAATGGCCCAGCAGTTTTCGAACGATCGTCATATACAATTTACTGCCATCTTCGTTCAAACTGCGAAAGATCCGCGTCGTTAATGAAAGAGATCATGCCGATTTGTGTGTTCACTGAAAGAAATTTGTGTGTAAGGTATGTGAAGTAGAAGCTCCGGCATATATGCCTAGAAAGTGATCGCTCAGGCTCTCCTTCACTAAAGAACACTTCGTAGACCTCATCTCACAGTGTTTGAGCGCTTTCACCACTTTGGTATTATGATTTCCATCACAATGGGGATTTGAGGAGACGAAACTTTCGCTGCGAAAAGTTATCCCGCAACCGGTTGTTGCAATCGATGTAATCAGTTTTACTTTCTTCACAAGCTTTCACGGCTTACTTGCGGAATTACTTTTGAGCCTCGCGGGAGATGAGTTTCGGTAAAAATTCCGCCCGGCGCTAGGGCGCTGCCAGAACGCGAAGTAGTGCCCCATGCGCCCTCGTCGCTCAGCGCGGGTACAAAATACCCTGCGTCTGGGAGGAGTCCTTTGGCTGCCACGTAAAGACCAGCCGGAGGTACGCTGGAGTGGGGTTATTCCACCGAAATGCAAACAAAAGGTGCAGGCGAGGCCTGCGTGTCCCGAGGGTAAACATTTGCCTGCGTTCGCCGCTAGTCCTCACTGCCAGAAGCAGTCGGCCAGTAGTCAGACTAGAAACGGAAGCCATGCACATTCCGGAGCCTATCACTAAAACAGTGTTTCTCCACGTCACGTAAGGATATTGCACGGTATAACGGAGAAAGATTTTCTAGCACCTTGCGTTGCTTTACATTTTTGAACGCCTGCGTAATGCAAGGATACAACAGTCCTCCTCTGCTGTTTAACCTGTACACGGTGAGGCAGTAAGACACACCATCCAAAGCCATTCACAACGAGTAAATACCGGGTGTTCAGAAATTCCTGTTAAAAACTTTTAGGACTTGTAGAGGATACTTAGTAGACAAAATTTTCAATCGGCACCCGTGTCCGGAAACTTTCTGTTTCCGTGATGCAGCCTGTTGAAAACATGTTATTTACGCGACCATTTTTACAAGTAATTTATTAGGCGGGACCCAGTACATCACTTGTTTTACAATTCCATTCATTAATAACCAAAGAAACAAAAAGAAAACATGATGAACTACGCCCTCTTCCAATTCGGGGCTGTGGCGCCTCCTTGCAGCAACACAGTCGCGCCTGCTTACGGTGAAGGTAACCCTTTCTCGAAGCCGCTGTGTAACTGTGGCGAAAAGGATATGCGATGGAGTCGCACTTTGTGGATAAGCCAACGAGCAGCTCTTCCATTACCGTGAGCTTCTCCGTACGGAAGGATCTTGTTGGTGTAGTCTGCAAATGATGCTGCACTAACACTCCAAACACATGAATCAGGCTCGAACCAGGTCGTATAGTTAGGACAGACGTCAAATTACATCAGCCAAAATGACGTAAGCAATCCCCACCGTGACTACATGTCCTCAAACAGCCGTCGCACGGAAACCGTTTCCAGACATGGGTTCCCATTCAAAATATTAGGTACTCACTCCCCTCTACAACTCCTGGAAGTCTGCAACGATTTTTTCCGAATACTCTGTATGTCAAGTTATGGTTTTAATTAAACTGTAGACATTAATGTAATGAAATGTTTTAACTTTCGTAGCATCCTAATGATGACACCTATTACGTTTTACTTAAAGGGAACAACCTATTTTGTTCTGAGACACGGAAAAAGACTTTGAACAAGACTTCAGAATATTATATATGTGGAAAGCGATGAAATGGTAATAACAGTGTGTAACGGGACGTCCTCCTCCAGCATTACTTTTCCTCAACAGTAGTTGTCGATACCAGTATTTTTGACAGGTCTGTATTTTCTCAGTTGTTTTTCTGAGAACTTTCACACAATATTATACACAGTATGTTATATTTGAAACTAAAAGTTATGAAAAGGAATTACTTTATAAAAGAGTTTTGGTTTCTATTTTATACTTGATAAGTACTAGTTCTGAATATTTTTTATAAACATTTGAAATTACGAAATATTTCCACACTTAAAATTTCTATCATTAATTACGCAATCCTGTACTGTTTACTATATTTGTTTGTATATTAATTTATGTAATAGTAATAGAAACTAATAATGTAACGAAGCTAGTAGGAATTCATTTATTAATAAAAATGGTATTCCCATTTTGGATATTGTTTTTTTTTCGCACAGTGAGAGAATTGTAAGCTTGCCTCTGATGTGATCGGACGTATTTTTTCATAATAGGTGCGAACAATGTAATTTCGGCTATGTTAATGTGAAAAATCAGAAGACTGTGTGAAGTACTAAAATGTGGGAAAATATATTCACGTAAAAAATTCTAAAACAACAATCTTCAAATTTATTTACTTTAAACCAACAGTGAGGACGTGATTTAAGATTTCCTGCTTCGAGAATCAGATCGCTAGACAAAAAGAAGCGGAGCCGACTCAACATGACAAGCTAAGTAAACTTGAAAGTTTATTGTAATCTTCGCTCCTCTCAAAATCTTTATAAGGATTTTGCTTATTAAGTACTTGGACTGGGCATAGTTTAATGTAGACAACAGCTAGAAGAAGGAAGCCGGGGTAAGATTACAAGTGCCATAAGCAATTGCCCCACTGCCAGGAGAAGAGGTCCTACAAACGTGTATCCTACTGTACTAAACGCAAGCTGACGAACCACCTCTAAATACAATACGATAAAACAGTTGAATACCTTAATGCGGAGGATTACATTCGAGAAGCGCTCTAAGAACCCACTCACTACGATAATTTAGTCATAATGACAATGTAAATGTGTACCTAAAAGACTGGTTGAGGATCAGTCTGGAACTACAATACTATTCGCGAGGAAAATGTACTAGAATGTATCATAAATAACAGTTTACGTAAAAGTAAATAAATTTAAATGGAACAGTGACATAATTCGGGACCGGAGACAGAGACAGCGTTAAAAGAAACCTATTATTAATATAATACGGTTATCAAAAGTATAACATCTATACATATTAACTCACAGGAACTATCTACTTTCAGGCGAATAAAATCTTCCGCAGTATCTGTTAAGACACTTTTATTAAAAAGTCAGTACCGGTTTCGCATTAATACAAATACATCTTCAGGTGATCTGTAAATGAATTAAAACATTACGGATTTACAATGGCTTGAGAATAGATGTGTATGCCATAAAGCACCGTATACCCATGAGAATGTTTACCCACACGTTTTTTAAACAATGATGTCACGGCACAGTGATTTCTCAGAACCAAGTCCCATTGTACATCGTGAAGACATATACAGGCAGCACGCTAAAACCGGTAGTCCATGATTAAATCGACTGCGATTGCAGGGTACCTGTGAGTATAGCAGGAAGCCGGATAAACCTATTGAAATTTATGTCTACCGTACATTTACGCTAACTAACTAAAAAGGACACATTAACACGTTTAACTTCACGGATAGAGACAATAGAGCTTGAATGTTTTACCATGCCGTGGAAGCACAGAAATTTGCCAGTGTAAACAGTATTGAGGCGGCATTACGAGCCACGTGTACTAGGTGCCACTAGTGCGAGTCTCTGACCGAATAGACAGTATCTGTGACAAGTACACATGTGGTAACTTAAAACGTGCCGCTAAATCATAAACTAATTTTAAAAATTCCTTTTTGTTTAGGTGCGAAAACAGCTGTCTGAATGCTTAAGATGTTTGATTAGCTCAATTGTAGTCGATCAGTGACAGTGTTTTTAAATCTGTACCAAGAAGGTACCATTGTTATTTATTCCCCTCTTTTTAAGTGCAGCAACGAGTTCTCCTAATGAGCTCTTTGGGACAGAAAAGCGTCCTCTTACTTCCCTGGTACAGAATTCTCCAGCTAATAAGCCATCGATAGCTTTTTCCTTGTGTCCTTGTCACGTTTAGATTTCACTGAAGCTGTTATTCTAAGCAAAAGGGCAGAAAAATGACAGAGAGGTTCAGTACGTTTGTCCGTAAAACTGGTTCTATGTCCGGCCTTGGGCATAAGCCCAACATTCGAGACTTCGCCAGCACCATAGGTTTAAGAAGACTTACTGGTAATCAAATATGCAGAATTACCGCAAAGAAAGGAAAGCTATAGTATTCTTAGTTCATGCACATTTTAGTAAACATTATAATAAACAGTGCAAAACGGTCAAAACATCACGGAACAGCGAGGTGTCGACACATCCGGGAAAAGGCCTCAGTTCAGAAGGTGGGACCTTGACATCGAATTTCCCCACAATTCTACCCGACGCCACCTTGGACGTGTGATATGATGAGAAGGTCGTCAGAGTCCATCTCATCCACATTTCACCGCTTCTGTCGATTGCTCTGCGGTGGAGGTCAGAACCGTGACACCCAGCATTGAAACCACGCAGTGTTTTTATAGGTGGCCGAGGAAAACGTTTCACACACACCGCCGCTCAACATCGACACGAGAAGGCATCAAGGGGTGTATAAAAGGCGTCAATGAAACCACCCCCTTCGACTGGGGCTCAACTCCGACACATTTCGCCGTCGAAAACGACAGTTTTTAGTACAGGAAGACGTTCTTGACAACTTTTTCACATTGCTGACACGCTGGCACGTCTGAACTCTTCTCTACGGACAATGAATGTGAAAATGCATCCATTTGCAGCGCAGCGTGACCGCAATTTCTGATCTCGTGTACAGCTTAGAACCCCTAGGAACTGTTCAAGACCATTCGAAGAAATCTGAACGTGATCCCAAGCAGCAAAGGGTATATACGCTTTTTCAGCCCCTCTGATTTGGACCTCTTGTAGCGTGAATAAAAAAGCAAATGGTTCCTCTAAGACCCCCCCCCCCCCCACACACACACACACCCCGCCCATAGCACAACCATAAGTGGAAGCACAAGCGGCCAAAGACACTACTAGCTAAGGCATAGCCACTTGTGGCAAGCTAACATACACCAACAAGCGACAGACGCCGGCAAGCCCCTGCATATCAACAATACTGACTGGTAACTACCAGCTGCTATTAGAGCCGACTAACAGGCCACAGCAGGGACACCGACGAGCTCGCCCACTGACGCACAAACAATTCGCCAACGTCACCCTACACTGTCCATCCGATACATGACCTATCGGACACAAAAACGATGATGAAACCTAACTGTTGCAGGTTGCTGAGGCTGATCGAGAGTTCAACACCCGCACCCAGCGGCGGCCGCCGAGCAGCAGCACCGCACAACGTCAAAGGTATCGACATGCATGATACCCACTACTAACAAAGCCTACCCTTGCACAACCTTTCGCAGGCAGCAAGGCATCCGCTACTGCTCTTACCACCAGACCTAACTATCGCAGAAGCTTATTTCCATTGGCTCTTGCCTTGGAACTGTCCTTCAAACCGCTACACTTTGTTCGACTTCGGCCCAATCTATCTCCAGATGAGCGCGTATTAATGGTTAACCTTAACCAGACACGCAAACATCGCAGTACCCACATCCTGCGACACCTCACTTTAGTGAAAACTAACCCTTATGCAGAGATGGCACTAGACCTATTGAGTTGGCCATCATGCCAGTGTGGGCGTGGAGGGGCTCCACCTCTATTTTTCTAAGACTCCCCCAGTTCGGAAACACCCTCGGTACCACCCGAAAACCTTTTTTGAGCACGTTACAAATGTACAGGGTGACACAGAAAAACGGGAGCATTTCCACAACCCAATAAAACTAGAAGTGTTGAAGGAAGGAAACCGCATTCATAGTAATTGAAACCTCACAACTTTGCCATTTACGAAACATTGATGGCATTTATAATTTTTTTTAAAATTACGTCCCTTAGATGCCGTACGCCTGCATGAATACATTCGTGAAATCTGCTGTTGAGATTCCTCATTGACCGCTGCAACATCTCAGCTGGGATACTGTGAATTGTATCGCAAATTCTCTGTTTTATCTCATCCAGGGTTCTTGGTCGTGTCGTGTGGACTGTGCTCTTGAGGTAGCCCTACAGAAAAAATCACAAACGGATAAGTATGGTGATCGAGGAGGCCAGGGTATGTTACCGAATAGTAAGATCACACGGTTGCCGATCAATTCTCCCACATATGCCACTGACTGCTGTGGAGTGTGTGATGCCGCTCCGTCCTGTTGAAACCAGGCTTGTTGAACGGTTGGAAAGTTGTTCAAAGCAGGTGTAATGAAAGATCTTAACATCTGCACGTAACGATCGGCCTTGACAGTTATTGTGTTTCCCTGTTCATTTGCGAAAAAATACGGTCCAATAATCTCATGTGATGAAACATCACACCATACTGTCACTTTACTAGCGTGTATAGGGCGCTCATGAACGTCATTAAGATTTGTGTTTGCCCAGTAACGGTAGTTCCGTTTATTCATATAATCTGTGAGATGAAAATGTGCCTCATCTGACATCCACAACTTCTTTAGAAATTCATCGTTATTGTTTATTTTTGTTATCATTTGTTGACAGAATCCTAATCGTAACCATGAGAAAAAGATTGAATAAACAACGAAAGGATAACGTTCTACGAGTCGGGGCGTGGAATGTCAGAAGGTTGAACGTGATAGGGAAACTAGAAAATCTGAAAAGGGAAATGCAAAGGCTCAATCTAGATATAGTAGGGGTCAGTGAAGTGAAGTGGAAGGAAGACAAGGATTTCTGGTCAGATGAGTATTGGGTAATATCAACAGCAGCAGAAAATTGTATAACAGATGTAGGATTCGTTATGAATAGGAAGGTAGGGCTGAGGGTGTGTTACTGTGAACAGTTCAGTGACCGGGTTGTTCTAATCAGAATCGACAGCAGACCAACACCGACAACGATAGTTCAGGTATACATGCCGACGTCGCAAGCTGAAGATGAACAGATGAGAAAGTGTGTGAGGATATTGAAAGGGTAATGCAGTATGTAAAGGGGGACGAAAATCTAATAGTCATGGGCGACTGGAATGCAGTTGTAGGGGAAGGAGTAGAAGAAAAGGTTACAGGAGAATATGGGCTTGGGACAAGGAATGAAAGAGGAGAAAGACTAATTGAGTTCTGTAACATGTTTCAGCTAGTAATAGCGAATACCCTGTTCAAGAATCACAAGAGGAGGAGGTATACTTGGAAAAGGCCAGGAGATACGGGAAGATTTCAATTAGATTACATCATGGTCAGACAGAGATTCCGAAATCAGACACTGGATTGTAAGGCGTACCCAGGAGCAGATACAGACTCAGAGCACAATATAGTAGTGATGAAGAGTAGACTGAAGTTCAAGACATTAGTCAGGAAGGATCAATACGCAAAGAAGTGGGATACGGAAGTACTAAGGAATGACGAGATACGTCTGAAGTGAAACATGGACTGTGGGAAAACCGGAACAGAAGAGAATCGAAGCATTTGAGCTGTGGTGCTATAGACGAATGTTGAAAATTAGGTGGACTGATAAGGTAAGGAGTGAGGAGGTTCTACGCAGAATCAGAGAGGAAAGGAATATGTGGAAAACACTGATAAGGAGAAGGGACAGGATGATAGGACATCTGCTAAGACATGAGGGAATGACTTCCATGGTACTAGAGGGAGCTGTAGAGGGCAAAAACTGTAGACGAAGACAGAGATTGGAATACGTCAAGCAAATAATTGAGGATGTAGGTTGCAAGTGCTACTCTGAGATGAAGAGGTCAGCACAGGAAAGGAATTCGTGGCGGGCCGCATCAAACCAGTCAGTAGACTGATGACCAAAAAAAAAATGGTTGTCCTTCAATTCTTGCACCATCTGTAGTTTGTACGGATGTAATTTTAAATCGGGATGAAGAATTCTGCGATCACCGTCCCGGGACATTCTAACCACTGCTGCTTGCTTATGAATTGAACGCCGTGGGCTCCGTAAGACAGACTGGCGTATTACATCAATGTTCGCTGAGAATGGACACTTCTTGGTCGTTCTTGAGGGCAGATCGAGTCTCTTCAAAGTTATGAATCCAACATTTTTTCGCGGGTTTCGAAGGAACGGCATTATGACGTCCTAAATTATAAAGACGTTGAAACTTCATCTGCACTGCCACCAAACTATGATTGTTTTATAAAACCTTTTTATGGCTAACGCACGCTGATATCCGTTCGATAGATGCATGATTAATGAAACGGTGGACTGTTTACGTGTTAACTGTCACGTAGCCGCAGTGCTGCCACCTACGAATGGCTGCTACTGCTCATTTAAGCGTTTCCGTTATTCTGCATCACCCTGTACTTGTCGGAAAGTTAAGCTTCAATTCAGTCTCGTGTTTGCTCTAGCGCCTGATGGTGAAACAACCTCTTCAGCACCCCTTAGGTTGGGTTTGCCTACCTTCGGGCGTTAGATAAGATGCAAGGTTGAATTGCTGTCAAAGTTTCTGACGGTTACATCTGCAACGTGCCCAACAAAGGCGCGTGGGTGCCACCAAAGTGAGGGATTAAGGAGGTCATTGCCTTTTTATTCACGCGCATCATAGTGTTACTATCCCACAGGAGGGCGCAAAACAGGAGGACTGAAAAAGTTTAAGTAGCCTTTGCTGCTTCGAATCACGTTCAAATTTTGCTAAATGGCTTTGAACCGTCCCGAGTGGTTCCAACCTGTACATGAGTGCAAAAACTACGATAGCGCAGCTCTACACAGGTGTACAGTCACGTTGTATAGAAATGCAGTTCTGCGATGTCCTTAGAGAAAGTCCGAGGTTCAGCAGTGTCAAAGTTTGCAAAGAACCTTTTTCTGTTGCTCATCGCATTGCAAACTGTAGTCCTCGACCGCGCAATGTGTGGGAACTAACGTCCCAGGGAAAGGGAGGTTTCATTGACGCCAACTGAGGCCTTTTCCTACCGAATCTGAGAGGTGACGTGCCTGGAAGGTTTTCCTCGCCACCAATAAGAAAACCGTGTGATTTCAACTCTTGGCGTCGCTGTTCTGAACTCTTTCGCAGAGCCATCAAAACAGAGGGTGTAATGTAAGCAAGAGGGATTGTGACGAACTTACCATGCGGCACGTCCACGATTGCGTTGGGCAGAACTGTGGAGAAATTTGGTGTCAGTGTGACATCATTAACTCGCGTTATAGCTCTCCTGAACTTCTGAGTTGTTGCCTTTTTTTCGCATGTCTCGACACCTTGTTGTTTGAAGCATCACTGAGGCAGAGGATAACGTCACGGGGGTGCCATGGAAAATTGGAAATTGGTAGTATGTTCCTATGGGACCAAACTGCTGAGGTCATCGGTCCCTAGGCTTATACACTAATTAAACGAACTTAAATTTACTTACACTAAGGACAACATACACACCCATGTCCGAGAGAGGACTCGAACCTCCGACGGGAAAGCCGCGCGAACCGTGGCAAGGTTCCCCTAGACCGTGCGGCTACATCGCGCGGCGGGGGTGCCATGCTTTTGTGCCTCCACAGAGGAATTTTGTACGCATCTTCGAGCCAAATGTCACACTTACGCGTTGTAATGGAAGCCAATTACTGGGTTTCGAAAAGGCGGTTCTTTAATTACGTTGCATAATGTAGTTTCGTTGAACTTGCCAAAAGAGGTCCAAAATCCCTATGAAGATTATCTGTATAGCGGTAGCAACGATGGACTTCAGTTAACAAAAGGATTTTCTCCACCGAAAATGGCTAGATGAAAGTGGCGTGAGTGACAACACGCTCACGTGTTTCTCTATAACTGCAGAACAGTCAACTTCTGCCATCTGGCACGTAAATGGGTAAACCAATCTCGCAATCAGAAATTTTACTGAACGGGGACGAAAGATATGCATTAGAAACATAAGTCATGACATGTGCACAGTCAACGGTGAAGATGAAACTATCGTGAAACTCGTTCACTGTTGACACCAGATATTGAGCGTAGATGTGAAAAATATGGAACAATTCTGTATCGAGCACGCACTGAAAACAATTAACTCTGGCTCAACTAAGTCGATAATACAATTACGTAAACATAATAATTAAGTACTTTAATAGCCGCGAGTGATAGCCGTGCGATTTGAGGCGCCTTGTTACGGTTCGCGCGGCTGTCCGTTCCGGAGGTTCGAGTCCTCCCTCGGGCATGGTGTGTGTGTGTGAGTGTGTGTGTGTGTGTGTGTGTGTGTTTGTGTGTGTGTGTGTGTGTGTGTGTGTGTGTTGTCCTTAGCGTAAATTAATTTAAGTTAGTTTAATTAATGTGTAAACCTAGGGGCCTATGAACTCAGCAGTTTGGTCCCATAGAACGTTAACACAAATTACCTTAATGTTTCGAATTGATACGTAACCTTTTTGAAGACAGTTAACAACATACTTGTACTTAGAAAGGAGTAAGCCATCTCTGTCACAACGCTAATATAACGCTGTGCAAGACAAGCGAAGACGGTCGATGAAGTACAGAATTCTCAAATTTTCATAAAGAGACGTTTAACACCGTAACCCTGGGTACCGGTATTACAATTTTCTTCTACTTGTCAGTGTAATCAAAGTATAAACAATATTATTGTATCAACAGTTTGCGATCTTGGGGTGATAATAATTTTAATAATAACAAATTCAGACTCAAAATAGAGCTACACAGAATGGTCTATATCTGACGCATTCATATTAAAATACTGGCTATGCTTACTCTCCCCTCAATGATACAAAAATCTCAAAAGTACTGCGGCGGTCCATCAAAGAGCATTTAATTTTTGCAGAATTTCTCTTAGGATCGAATAATTACCCGTTCGACAACCCCGCCTCACTACCTTGCAAACGATACGTTGTTGGAAACATTAAGTTTTCATTTGTCACTTAATGAAGTGATTTATGTGGCAGGAGCACTTTTACACTCGTTGCTTTCACTTACTGTAAGTATTCAGCACAACGATAGAAGACGATCTGCATGTTTGTATTCCAAATAGTGGTCACATGAGTCATATATTCCCCTCAGGGTGTAAATGCGCAATTGAAGGAGAGTACACTGTAGCATTTAACATGATAAATTGAAACTCTCCTGTTACCAATCTAGTATTCACATTGTGGTAAATTGGATCTCTTCAATTAATGGAACCAGGTAAATGAATTAACTAGAAACCTGTTACATAAAAAATGACATTCGATCATTATGCTCCATATTGTGTCTGTCTAGTTGCTACGACATAAACATAACATGTGGTACATCGGTGAGAGATGAAAATGGGGACGTAGAAGGGAGATTTCTAATTATTTCCGTATTTACACGCAGTCAACCCCGTAATATCTGCTGCTCAAATGATATTATCGCACGAAGTTGATTTTCCAGTCACACACAGAAATGACGCCATGCTTTGAAGGACGGTAATTATTTAAATTGATGTGACGTGGCTTAGCGATGGCGATAGCCATTTGAATTGCGTGTTTATGAACCTTCAGAGATCATGGCACCATAAAAACTTTGATAGTGATGTCAAAGAGCCCGTAACGAATGAATTTATATGTCAGGTTCCTTTGCAGGTAGGCCGGTACATACAGCAGCAGTCCTACCTAATCTGAATTAAAGCAAGTAATAAATTGTTTTCATCGAAGAAAGAACAACGTATAGTGTTAGCAAATAAGTTTGTTACAGTTTACATCCCTTTTCCTCTCGGTGAACACCTACACGGTTTCAGTATTAGCCCTTCACGACCTGTGTAGAGTTGTGTCTTCTTTATTCATATGAAGTAAAAATAGAAAAGCGTTCAAGTGTTTTTCAGCAAAATCATGGACTTCACCCTTCATTAGTACATTAAGTTAAACTTATGCAGTATCTGCAGTATCTATAAAATGTAATATTCTCTAGAGAAGTCACCATCGCACCAGTGAAAACTTTGGTGGATAAAAGATGAAAGCTCTTGTTCTTCTTTAGTTTAGATATATCAGCTCGTATAAAGATGAAATATGGACACACCATTGGTGGCAATGCTAGCCACCGCTATGAACCTAAGTGAAAGACTTATTGTATAGACGAGTACAGAATAGGCACATACGTCTTCGGAGAGGGGTAATGGAATTTATTTATATTGCTTGACAAAAAAAAGTGAAGCACCCACAACACATCGTCGGATTATGTTCCGACAGATTTACCCCATCAGCGGATATGTAAATTCTTTACGATAGCTAGAACGACCACCAGAGTGCATTAGTGCTGTTCGTGTTAAGTATTGTTACCAGATGTGGTATAGTATACAAGAAATGCCAGATGTTGAGTGGTCACTACAGGATACGGAGATGCAGTGTACGTATATGAGACACAGTTATCAGCGCTTGGCGGAGGTTGAGAAGAGCCTCTTTGTGGCTCTCCATGTGACCATCTCGTCGAATCGTGCAATACCCACATTTATGGTGCACTGAGGATGAAATAGTTGCCCTGATGCTGGACTGCATGGGAACGTGAGAGCAGGCGTACGTGTTGTCGAGGTTCCAGTCGACCACGTCTGGACACCACACTGGAGGATTACGTCACTGTGCACCAAGAATATCCTAACCCCTTCGTATCCGCGCCTGCTGTCCGAGAAGAAGTAACAGATCCCCACCAACTTTCTGTGTCATCTCGCACCACTGGACGCAGGTCAGAATTAGTCGCAGTCTGGGAATTACCGTCCCAAGCGTAGGCTTCTGTTAACACCACAGCATCAACGGCTGGGATTGGAACGGTTCCGTGGCCAGGAATGCTAACGAATGGAGTTGACTTGTGGAATGAAGTGTGTTTCTTTTCTATCCAAGATGACCACCGTCGGTGAGCATGGCAGTTGCATGGAGAGGTTGCATTATTCTATAGTTTTGGCGGGGCACATCGGTGTTACTCCTGCAGTCATGGTCTTGGGACACATCGCGTAAGACATCGAGAAAGGGTAGCAGTGACTGAGGGAACTCTGACGGCTCAGCGGCATTTCACGGACATCCAGTGTTCTCATTTGTTACTTCTCATATGGCATTATAGTAGTACCATTTTTCAGTAGTACAATACTCTTCTACACGTGGCACGTCTCTCTCCGAAGTGTGTGCGTGATTTTGAGGTACTCCTTGTAGAACATCCATGGTGTTTCACTAAATGTGTTTGCCTTTGTAAGTTACGAAATATTTATTGCGGTAGGTCACCATAAGAAACGTTACACTGTCTGCGGAGCTGTGAACAAAGCTTGTTGTGTTATTATCCAAAGACTTACAGCAAGAAGATACATTTTTTTTTAAATGGAACCATAGTTGTTTCTAGGATGCACTGGAATCAGTAACACCAGCTGTGTATACATCAATTTAAATTACATTCCTCTCACTCTTAATTTGTGAGCTACAACACTTCAAAGTTTCAGGGACAGATACCACACCCTGTGTGGTGGGTGATGGATGTTCTGGTGGTGGGAAGTTGATTTAAATGAGATTTTCAAAAGTGTGTCGACGTTCCTGAATGCACAATGCAATGCGCCTTCTAAAGGATCTGCGGACGAGATGTAACATCGCCGGTGTCACCGAGCAACAGGCGTCCTCGATGGCCGTGTTTGATCATCTGGGAATGTGAGCTCAGTGACATAAACACGATCCTTTAGATATCTCCACAAAAAGAAAGCTAATGCTGTTAAATCGGGTGACCTTGCGAGCCATGAATGAGGACCATGGCGCCCCAACCACCTTCCTGCAAACCTGTTGTTTAGTTCTTCCACAACAGTACACGCAGAATGGGCTGGGTGACCATCGCGCTGCATCCGCATATGGACTCTCGCGTGTAGACACACATGTTCAAGGGGACCACCCAAACTGTCGACTGTAAACGCGCGATATAACTCACCTGTCAGTGTACCTGGGAAGTAGTGTGGACCGATGATTTCATCCCCAAGGATTCCACACCATACATTAATAGACCACCTACTTTGACGGTCGACAGGTCGTACCCACCGAGGATTGTCTGCGGCCCAGTAGTGGACGTTATGCCGATTCACTGCACCATAATTTGTGAACGTGGACTCATCAGAGAACATAACACCTCGTAAAGACTCCAGCGTGAAATTATGCATGACCCATTCACAGAATGTAACTCCCACACGGAAATCGTTCCCATGCAGCTCCTGGGTCAGTGACACGCGATACGGGTGAAACCTGTGGCCGTGTACTATACGCCACACAGATGTGATACTCTCACTAGCGACTGCAGCTACACCTCGTAAGCTAACATGAGGCTCGTGGAGCACTGCAGCTAAAACAAACACCTCCGCCGGCCGGAGTGGCCATGCGGTTCTAGGCGCTACAGCTTGGAACCGCGCCACCGCTACGGTCGCAGGTTCGAATCCTGCCTCGGGCATGGATGTGTGTGATGTCCTAAGGTTAGTTAGGTTTAAGTAGTTCCAAGTTCTAGGGGACTGATGACCACAGCAGTTAAGTCCCATAGTGCTCAGCGCCATTTGAACAAACACCTCCGTCTCCTCAATTCTTGCAGTTCTTCGTCTGTTACCGCGGTGCATTACCAAGCTGCCTGTTTCCTGAAGTCGTTGTTCGGCACGTAAGAACGTAATGGCTGCCGGAGCGCTACGCCTAGGATATCTTACGGATATGCTGCTTCAGTGGTATCGTGTCGGCATTCGCCGAGCATCAGTAACATGTCAACGTAGTCGTTGTTCGTGTATGCCATCTTCATCCGATGTCAATAACTGTTGTATATAGAACCTCGTTTGTTTGTGTGGCTCGAACTGTCGGGTATACGGCCGTGTGCGGCGACAGTCGGCAGTCTAACAGCGCACCGAGGAAGCTTCTCGCTCCGTGACACCGGCGACGTTATAACTCGGGCGCACCACGTTTAGAAGGTGCATTGCGATATGCGGAGCATTTGTGATATCTGCCCCTGAAACTTTGAAGGGTAGTAGCTCTCAAATAAAAGTGATAGGAATGTATTTTAAATTGGTCTGTACACAGCTGGTGTTACTGAAATCCAGTGCATGTCAGAAACAATTATCGTTCCATTGAAAAAATTGTACCTTTTTTGCTGTAACTCTTTGGATAATAACACAATAATCTTTGTTCATAGCTCCACAGACAGTGTAACGTTTCTTATGTTGACCTACTGCAATAAATATTTCCGTCGCCTATTACTTCGTAACTTACAGAGACAAACACATTTAGTGAAAACCCTGTATATGGGACCATCTCGGAAACCAACTCCGTGTCAGTGCCAGTATCGACGATATCAAGGACGAGTTTCAACAGCCGGCCGGGGTGGCCGAATGGTTCTAGCCGCTACAGTCTGGAACCGCTCGACTGCTACGGTCGCAGGTTCGAATACTGCCTCGGGCATGGGTGTGTGTGAT
Organism: Schistocerca americana; assembly: GCF_021461395.2. Lineage (NCBI taxonomy): Eukaryota > Metazoa > Arthropoda > Insecta > Orthoptera > Acrididae > Schistocerca > Schistocerca americana. Next base: position 443,263,655 of record NC_060121.1, on the reverse strand, counting down.
GTCCTTAGGTTAGTTAGGTTTACGTAGTTCTAAATTCTAGGGGACTGATGACCTCTGAAGTTAAGTTCCATACTGCTCAGAGCCATTTGAACCAGTTTCAACAGTTGTTGGCCAGCTTGGCTCAGGAGAGGATGTAACGGCTCCCCCACCTCACAAACCGTTTCAACCCGTGAAGCTTCGTTTCTTCTCCACTTCTGGGTGCCTCCCTTTTTATGTCAATCACTGTGCGTTCTGCTTGAGTGGTAGTTGTGGTTACCCTGCAACGTGTCTGAACGACATTTCTAGATATTTGAACACTAACCTACGCTTAAGATCTTGGAATCAGACTCTGGGACTAAGGTAAGAAACCACCATGAGTGTTTTGCAGAAGAATGCACGTCCTATGTTTATACATTTTGTGTTATGCGTGAACTATCTCCGTTCCATTTTGCAGTGATTATTATTTGTGGTTCTTCCTTTTTTTATTTTATTTTATTTTTTTCAGTTTGCAAGCCCTAGGTCAATATTTCCTTATCTTCTGCTCCTCCATTTTTGAGAATACAAATGGATTTAACAATGTTTGGAGGGATACCTACAAATCCACCAGCCAGCTAGTGAAAAACTCGTAAGGGGATATTATATTAACGAAGAATGTGTATGGAGAGTGGCTTCTTTCGTGTTGCACTCTTTAATATTCTGTTGCTTTCATTGTGAAGCCCTATGTGGGCTCAGTTACAAATGAGCAGTATGGGTAAAATTTCTAACCCAGAACATCGAGTGCGAACACACATACTGCAAACCACTTTGCTTGAATTCCCGTTAGATTGGTATACCGTCTGCCCAGGGCTAATCAAAATACGTTATAAAGTGTGCTTATTTCGGGGCGGAGACAGCCGTAAGTGTAATACTCAGCTCCGAAAAAACTTTGAGGCACGCACATTCTTTGAAGTTTTTCGCTCGAGTGATTTTAATTAAATCTTTTCAAGAGCTTGCCGCATCTGTCGAGCAGCACAATACAATTAAAATTGCAGCACACTAGAAATTCTTATCCAGGACGGCGAGTATGCTGTCGTCAAATCTCACACTAATGGCACAAAGAACATTGCTGTCTTCTTTGCGGGATTAATAGCATTGTACACGTCGTTTACAAGGCCAGCGCACTTCGTTACACGAACGTGTGATGTGAGTAAAGGGTTACTGACATCAACATGTTTCATGTTCACTAATTTGACTTCTGCTCTTCGTTAAATGAGATTACTGCCTGATTGCTACTGCTCTCATAGACCAGGTCTTTCAGTTCTTCAGACAAGGGCCTTGACACAGCTTATGTACCATATTATGCTACAGCATTCGACGCGTAAGACGTAATAAGGCGACGAGTGTCGATGTAGGAGCAAATCTGTTCGGTTCTTTTCATGTCTTGCACGCTGTGGGGACAAGCATTTCGTATAGACATCTAGAGAGAAAAAATTGTTATATCTTTTTGACATTACGCGATTACGCAGTACTAGGTAAGCGCCTGCTGCTCTGTTCGCGCCTGCTGTTCTGTATGGTCTGCAGAGATTGTTTGTTTGTTTTTTTATCGAATTTTTATGTTGCAACACCTAAATGTTTCACGGCAATTAAGGTTATAGGAACATGGTTTCTTCCAAATGAATTTCTGAACAAATAACGATCCTGATAGGTGGAATCCAAGGATATTATTAATTACCACTTTTGTTCTTGTGACATTTCCACAGAAACTTTAATCCCTAGTACATATTTCTTTGTATCTAACCCCGAAGTCAATTACCAGTTTTCATAGATTTAGCTCCAAAGGAACTATTGTGGCCTGCGAGAGAAGGTTAAATTAGTCACTTCCATGACACCTTACACCATGACTGCAGCAATCTGACTATTCTTGAAATACTTCCAAGTAGGACCATTGGGTTAGAGAACAAACACTGCAGTCAGTCTCTGCACCATCAGCAACAGATTTCTGTCATCTAATCTGTAAACTACACAGGATCGTAACACGAAGTTAAAGAGGATAACGACGTACACAAGAACTCCACGGTTCAAATTTCCGTTGGAGCGAAACTCAATTTATTCTTCTTCTAACACACGCCAAGTCCGCTTCGTTCGTTACACAGCCTGCAGCTAGCCTGTTTCCCCACACACTGTTAGGCGGTCTCTTATTTGAGAGTCCATGTATGCTCGCTAATCTCAACAACCACTTCGAAGACTAGGAGTAGCCGTTTGCCAGGAGCGCGTAAGGAAACGCACTTTTGAACACTGTCTGAACGTTCCGTGTACAAGCTTCCACACCTCTTCGGCCACAGAAAGCGCATCTTGCCACCCACCGATTTCGCGAGTTACCAGCAGCTCCACGACATTGTTTCTACATGCAGACGTTTCGGCCAATCAGCCTCCAGAGCAGAAAGTGGTGTCTGCGATTGGCTATTACCTGCAAACGCTTAGAGTGCATCTGTAAAGCGCTGCTGCCTCCTGAAACTTTCGGAAGTTAGTTTCCCAAAGAGTACTAGGAAATGCCAGCGATTCTGCGAGAAAAACACTCTCGTTTGAAGATCATCCAGTCGGGACACGCCAGCATCCCTTTTCCAGGTTAGCGGAAGATAATATACAGACGAATAGAACAGAAAATTGAGAATGCGCTAGATGACGATCAGTTTGGCTTTAGGGAAGGTAAAGGCACCAGAGCACCAATTCGGATGCTGCGGTTAATAATGAAAGCTAAACTAAAGAAAAATCAAAACACAAGGAGCGCTTGCAGTGTCAAATGGTGCAAGATGTTCGAAACTCTTAGAAAAATAGGGATAAGCTACAGGGAGGGACTGGTAATATATAATGTGTACAAGAGCCAAAAGGGAATAATCAGAGTTGACAGACCAAGAACGAAGTACTCGGGACAAGGATGTAATCTTTCGCGCCTATTCTTCAATCTATACATCGGAGAAGCAATGATGGAAACAAAACAAAGGTTCTGAAGTGGAATTAAAATAGAAGGTGAGAGGATATGAACGATACGATTCGCTTATGAGATTGTTATCCTGAGTGAAAGTGAAGAGGAATTAGATGATACGCTGAATGGAATGAACAGTGTAATGAGTACAGAATATGGACTGACAGTTAATCGAAGGAAGAGGAATGTGCAGAGAAGTAGCAGAATGAGAATAACAAGACATTGGGAATGAGATTTTCACTCTCCAGCGGAGTGAGCGCTGATATGAAACTTCGTGGCAGTTTTAAACTGTGTGCCGGACCGAGACTCGAACTCGGGACCTTTGCCTTTCGCGAGCAAGTGCTCTCCGTCTGAGCTACCCAAGCACGACTCACGACCCGTCCTCACAGCTTCAATTCTGCCAGTACCTCGTCTCCTACCTTCCAAACTTCACAGAAGCTCTGGCCAGGCAAAGGTCCCGAGTTCGAGTCTCGGTCCGGCACACAGTTTTAATCTGCCATGAAGTTTCAACGAGAGATTTAACAACAGGATTGATGGTGACGAAACAGATGAAGTTAAGGAATTCTACTGCTTAGGCAGGAAAATAACTAATTACTGAGGGAGCAAGGATGGCATCAAAAGCAGACTTGCACTGGCAAAAAGGGCATTCCCGGGCCAGAGAAGTCTACTAGTATCAAACATAGTCCTTAATTTGAGGAAGAAATTTCAAAGAATGTACGACTGGAGAACAGCATTATATGGTAGTGAAACACGGATCTTGAAAAAACCGGAACAGAAGAGAATCAGAGCATTTGACATGTGGTGCTACAGATGAATGTTGAAAATTAGGTGGACCAGTAAGGTAAGGAATGAGGAGGTGGTGCAAAGAATGAGAGAGGAAAGGGATACGGGGAAAACATTGACAAAGAGAAAGAACAGGATGGTAAGACATCCGTTAAGATATCAGGGAATGGCTTCCATGGTACTAGAGGGGTCTGCAGAGGGAAAAAACTGTAGAGTAGGACACAGATTTGAATACATCCAGCAACTAATTGAGGACGTAGGTTGTAAGTGCTAGTCTGAGATGAAGAAGTTGGTGCAGGAGAGCAGTTCGTGGCGGGCCGCATCAAACCAGTCAGAAAAAAGATGACTCACAAAAAAAAGCGAAACACAGCACATTATTTTCAGGCTAGAGGCGAGCCATAGTCCTACGGACCCTGGCAAACCGGCGCTGTCACTAACAACAGCGGTCAACCCTACCGATGGTTGCGGCCCGTCAGTGACAGACACGTTATATCTACCTGGAGGAGAGTCGTGTAATTCGACGAGTCTAAGTTTGTTGGAAACCATTCAAAAGCCAAGATCGCACAAAACATTTTTCATTCAAGGCAACCGGTTACAACAGTCTTGCCTATGAACTTCAGGTCTTAAACATTTATTGTAGCAAATCATGTTCATTTTAATCTGACCTCATGTACAAGATGTCAAGTGAATAAAACTCAGCACATTTTAACCGTTCGTGCTCAGTTTTATTCACTTGACATCTTGTGCATGAGTCAGCGTAAAATTAACATGGTTTACTACAAAAAATAGTTACAACCTGAAGGTAACAGCTAAGACTGTTGAAACCAGTTGTCTTGAATAAAAAACATTATGTGATCTTGGCTTTTGAATGATTTTTAACAATTAAAACAGACCACCCTTCAATATTCTCACAGTGAGATAATTCAATCGATTGGAAGTTTCATCTCTTTCGAAACGATCGAAGGAGTCGAGTGAACCAGAAGCCCACTGAAGCGTTTGATCTGCAATGTGGGAAAAGTGTAATATGGGCCGAGGTGGTTCTGTTATGGGGTTGTTTCTTGTACCATAACTTGGGCCCACTCGTTCAGGTTATACCACGAACTTGAACTAGACAATTTAATTCAAGATTCTCGGCGACTAAGTATTGTCCTTTCTTCTAGGTCTGCCTTAAGAGTACGTTGTGGTTGCACGCTGTCACATTGTATTGCGCCTCAGATGGCCTATTATATCATCCGATCTCTTCTCATAAGTAAGTACAGGAATATTTGGAACAATGTGAGAAACAGTCTAAAATATGCCAAATTTCGTTACTCTATAGCAGGGCAGGCCATAGCATTCCAAACTTCATACGAGCCTGACATAACGGACACGTGCGGGCAAAGGCACAGCCTGTGTAGGCTTTCCTCGGTCTTTCTCGGAAGTACTCGGTTTAGCGCGACATTTATCTTAGTACTGTGGTGTAGTATGTTTTGGTCGCCACGGCATTCTTCTGTTCGCCAGAATCGTGGTGTGGGCGCTGTTTACTCTTCGCTGTTTGTCAGTGGTATAAAGTAAGTTCCCCGATCAAGTCTATCGACCTAACCTTAAAAGATTTTAAAAACAAAGGGAATGATACCGACCGAAGAAAAAATCTATTATCTAGTCACATAACTGGTGCGCATTGCAAATTTTTTGTTAAAAAACATTACATCATCACGTAGAAAGAAATTGAAGATTTTGTTGACGATGAAAGAGCAAAATATTACGCCGATCAACAGAAGCGATTCATTGTTGTGTACATCAAGAAGCACTTCGTGCAAAATTTGTAGGCATCGAGCGCGTGTTGAAATTTGTGCTGTGAACTGTAAAGTTTCTGAAGTCGGATGCATTACTACACTGTAAGTTGAAAGAGATTTCGATGGAAGTGGGCGAAGAGTATGGAGACTTAATATATTACTGCAAAGTATGTTAGTTAAGGGGCATACCTGAAACGATTTTTTTATTTAAAACCTGCTATTGTTGATTTTTGAAGGAAAGAGGACAGCAGGAAGAAAATTAAAACATCAAGAATCGATTGCAGACCTCGCATTTTAAGTGATCTTGACTGTATACTGTCCACAGTAACACAGTGCAGGGTGATAATTAACGTATTTCTGTTTTGATTAGCATGCATGTAAGAAGAAAATTGCATTGTGGAAGAGGCACAGTCTGCCAAAAACACCACACATTTCCTGAAGCTCAAGTGTATGACAGAACACTCGAGTTATGAAGAATTCCTTGTGTCCTTATGAGAGCCCGCATCTCGTGGTCGTGCGGTAGCGTTCTCGCTTCCCACGCCCGGGTTCCCGGGTTCGATTCCCGGCGGGGTCAGGGATTTTCTCTGCCTCGTGATGGCTGGGTGTTGTGTGCTGTCCTTAGGTTAGTTAGGTTTAAGTAGTTCTAAGTTCTAGGGGACTGATGACCATGGACGTTAAGTCCCATAGTGCTCAGAGCCATTTGAACCATCTTTATGAGAATTGCAAGGATACTTTCCTAAACGTTTTGAAGGCGCTGCCAATCTTACATCTGTTTTCGAGATTTATCGAAAGTGTTTCAGTTAAAAGCGTCCCTTTGCCTTTTCCTGAACCGAGTGATCTGCAGTGTAATTTCCGTGTAGAGGTAAATTGTCTACGCTGAAACTGTACAGGAGGTCTACGTTATTTTCCTCAGAAAGAGAGTTCATGACTCTATAGTGAGGTTGCAAACGTGTTAAAACGTTTCGATTAATGAATGACAGGGAACGGCTTTTTTAAATGATGAAGCTAAATATGTCACCATTACATGACCATCTGAGTCCAAAAATCTGTGAAACTATCTACAACTATCCGTATGCCGGAAAATAGTGTCAGACAAAAATTAAATAATACGAAAAATTTGATATATTTTATCTGTGTTTGAGAAATAAGAAACTAAGTCTTACTCAATACGACCACATTGCCATCCAGTAGTGCGCGTTTGCGGTTTCCCCTCTTCAGGCGCGGACAGCGTGGCGTGGTGGTGGAGGAATAGTGTAGCCAGCCAAGACAGCAATAGTACACGTGTATCGAATTCTTGGCCGCCCAGGGATACGGGATCTAGACATCAACAAGTGAATTCACTAAATATGACATATCTGAAGAACTTTTTGGACTCACTTTTTGTGCCCGAACTGAGACCATCGAGGAAGTGTTACATGGTACTAGCGTGACGATTCCCCAGGTGACTAAGATTTTGTCCGCTATGCTTATGTCTGATAAGATGTTCCCATACGAGCTTATCATTTATAAAAATTTCGATTTTATATTTATTTATTCTTTCGGTGAGGAAGCTGTACTGTTCCAGTTGTGTGTTTGAGAACTTTAAATTAGAGACAATTTAGTTACAAGTGTGTCACTGGCAATGTGTGAACCATCAACTTAGTGATGATCTGCTTTTTTTCTGTTACCGTTTATACAGTTCACAGTGTTAAATGCTTATACAGCTGACAGTAGAAAAGCTTCTTTTTCCTTTTGCTGTTATAATACATTAAAGCGCCAAAGAAACTGGTACAGGCATGAGTATTCAAATACAGAGATACGTAAACAGGCAGAATACGGAGCTGCGGTTAGCAACACATGTATAAGGCAACAACTGTCTGACGCAGATGTTAGATCGTTTTCTGATGCTGCAATTGAAGGTTATCAAGATTTAAGTAAGTTTGAACATGGTGTTATAGTCGGCGCACGAGCGCTGGGACACAGCACCTCCGAGGTAGCGATGAAGTGGGATTTTCCCGTACGATCATTTCACGAGTGTACCGTGAATATCATTGATCCGGTAGAACATCAAATCTGTGACATCGCTGCGGTCGGAAATAGATCCCCTGCAAGAACGGGACCAACGACGACTAAAGACAATCGTTCAACGTGATAGAGGTTCAAGCCTTCCTCATATTGCTGGAGATTTCGATGCTTGGTCTACAACAAGTGGCGGTGTACGAACCATTCATCGAAACATCATCGATATGGCCTTTCAGAGCCTAAGGCCCATTCTTATATCCTTGATGACTGCACGACGTAAAGCTTTACGCCTCGGCTGCGCCCGTCAACACCAACATTTTACAGTTGCCTCGTCGGATGAGTTTCGTTTCATATTGTATCGAGCGGATGGACGTGTATGGGTATGGAGACAACCTCATGAATCCAATGTCAGCAGGGGACTGTTAAAGCTGGTGGAGGCTCTGTAATGGTGTGGGGCGTGTGCAGTTGGAGTGATATGGGACACGTGATACGTCTAAGAACGTCTCTGATAGGTGATACGTACGTAAGCATCCTACAAGATCACCTGCATCCATCATGCCCATTGTGCAACCCGACGGACATCGCCAGTTCCAGCAGGAGAGTGCGTCACCCCACTCGTCCAGAAATGCTACAGAGTGGTCCCAGGAATACTCTCTGAGTTTAAACACTTACGCTGGCCACCTTACTCCCCAGACACGAGCATTATTGAGCATATCTGGGATGCCTTGAAACGTGCTGTTCAGAAGAGACCTCCACCCCCTTGTACTACTACGGATTTATGGACAATCCTGCTGGATTCATGGTGTCAGTTCCTTTCAGCACTACATCAGACATTAGTCGAGTCCATGCCACGTCCTGTTGGGGCACTTCTGCGTGCTCGCGTGGGTCCTACACGACATTAGGCAGGTGTACCAGTTACTTTGGCTCTTCAGTGTAGTACATGTTGTGGAATAATTAGAACCAAGGGATTTGGACTTCATGTTAATGTTTTTCAAACAATCGAGTTTTGTGTGTGTCCCTAACTGCAGTAGCTCGTCGGCACTACATTATTAGATTTGGGAGGATTATGGAGAACTTGCACGGATCTCAGTTATAGACATGGCGGTAACGACAGTTTTCATGTAACTGCAACGAGACGTGAGAACAAAAAAGTGATGAATGTATTACTAGACTATTACTTATTGCAGACATACGATTTTGCTGACGACATAGGTAAAGTGGAAGACTTGGTGTCAAGAACTAACCATGAGACTGTCGTTTCTTGGATGGATGCTGCGTTGCTTCAATGTTCACCTGCAGTAGACTTAACAACACTTTTCTGAGCAATGTTTTGACCATTTTGAAGAGAATCTAAATGTTAAAGTGATCTATTTTCTGGCACAAAAATTATATTACCAGTTGATACCACAAACGAAACTGTATTTACAATACGTGGAAACCGATAGCACCACAGTTTTGTGTGCCAATTTTACTTATTACCATTTGGAACTATGGTTCCTAAAACACCTAAAACCCTTTAACAATATCAGAGATCAGTTATTAGCGAAAATCACAACAAGCTAAAGTTTGAAAAGAAGCGCTAAACTCCCATTTCCAAAATATCGATAGTTAAGGGGGGTAGGACGTCAAAGGGGCCGACTTGGGGCAGGAGAGGCACCACAGGACATTTTCATTTCCACTGTCTATACTTCATACTCATAGCAGTGGAAGCACAAAAACATAACAAAACACATTTTTTTACATGTGAAATTTCATCATTTTCTCAGTTACCACTGGCTGCATTTGTTGCTATAGGTACACTTTTCTTCCTAAGTAAGAGAGATTCTTCGATGACTTTGGCACAGCATACAAACCATAGTTACATGTGTATGAAACTCTACAAGTTATTTAATTTATGAAAAAATGAATGAACTGTAACATTTTAAACTTCATGTTTAGAAAAAAATTCAAGTTTTATAGTTGATTATCTCAATTTTTTCAACAGTTTTTTAATAGATTTGGAAAATTCTAGAGTTTCATACATCTGTAACTACTGTTTGTATGCTATGAAAAATTCATCGAAGAATCTCTCTTACTTAGGAAGAAAAGTGTACCTATAGCAACAAATGCAGCCAGTAATAACTGAAAAAATGATGAATTTTCACATGTAAGAAAGGTATGTTGCTACGTTTTTGAACTTTCACTGCGGTAAGTGTGAGTCCTCAATCCTTCCTGGTCATGGTGACAGAGTTTTATGAATTTATTTGTAAAATTATAGACAGTAGAAATTAAAATGTGCTGTGGTGACTCTCCTGCTCCAAGTCAGCCCGTTTGACGTCCTACCCCCCTTAAATAACACAGCTTATGTACAGTACTTTACGACTGTAATATGTCTTATTTATAAGACAGAAACTCGTCAAAATAAAGAGAAAGTAGCATGCGACTTGTGGCTGTTCTACATTTTTAATTTCTAACCGCTGCTGTTCCCCGTTCAGGCTGTGCCTGCGCTCGCTTTATTTAATAAGACTTTTATTACTGTCGCAAAAGACGGTATATAACCGATATTACTAGCCCAAATGCGACTGTTGAGAAATGGAGGTTTAAAAACAGAAATAAGGCCTCATGCATGGTTAAGTATTTTGTTAACATTCAAACAGCCAAAACTTTCCCCGTTTCTTGAAGTGTATCTCTACATTCAACAAATAATTAGCAATGGGACGATTGGTACTACTGTTTTACTACAGTCCTTAGTATGGCCAGTATGATTTCAGCCGACGCACATCGTTATTCATGCACCAAGGCATACGATTCCCAGCCTTCCTTTTTAAATCCCGCGATAGATAAAAATACACCTCTACACGTGTATTTTATTAAGATTGGAATCAATCGTATTCGGTTGTTTTCCTATAAAAATGGAAGATCGTCACCGTCCTTTCGCACTATATTCCCCTTCCTGTGTTGTAAACGTATGTTTTCTGAGCGTTATCCTCTTGGACGCCAATAGTTTGTTCTCTAGCTGATAATATCCGCACATTCAGCGAACTGTATAATGCAAATGGGTAATTAACGATAAGATCTTGCTGAGTCAGCAAAATAGCTGCTAATAGGGTCATTGACAATACAAACTACTGACTGCGACAGTTAGATGTACAACAATTGTAAACCGAAACTTAAAAGTAGTCTAGCGTGCATTTTGCAGACTATATAAGGTTTACGAGAATAAGCTCCAGCTAGATCTAAAAATAAAAAATCTACAATGTAAATTTGTCTTCATTTACCCGTACCAGTGGGACGGGGACTATTTATGCGAAAACCATTCAAAAACATTGGTTGTTTTTTACTTGTATCAGCGTGGCGCGAAGTTCTACTGTGAAAACGGTGGAGAGTGAAGTAATGGATATGTGCGTTTTAGGACGGAAAGGTAATATATCAGAGAAAAGGCTGAAATGTAAGGCGGGAGTATAAATGTAATGAAAATGAAGATGATCGGAACATGAATCCAGTTAAATGGATAGCATATGAACAAATAAATAAGCGAAATAGTGATATCTCGTTGATTTTGGGTCCTCTGTAGCTACAAATTTTTCTATATGATAACATAATTCTATAACCGGCCGGTGTGGCCGAGCGGTTCTTGGCGCTTCAGTCTGGAACCGTGTGACTGCTACGGTCGCAGGTTCGAATCCTGCCTCGGGCATGGATGTGTGTGATGTCCTTAGGTTAGTTAGGTTTAAGTAATTCTAAGTTCTAGGGGACTGATGACCACAGATGTTAAGTCCCATAGTGCTCAGAGCCATTTGAACCATAATTCTATAGCTGGCTGCCCGGAAGGAAACATGCCATCATAACATTAATATTTAATTACTTACAAGGTTAGTTCACAACGATATGAATGCAGTGACTTACTTGAAGCTAGTTCCGTAACACTCACCTTTGTACAAGTGACCTTGCGTGTTACGCGATAGTCCTCATAAAACACCATTATTTTTTGGCATGATCAGCCAGACGTCTACTACGTATAGTCAGTTTGAGAGTTATACTAAAATGGCAGAAAATACTTTACAATCGAGATTCGTGGCAATGATATAACATGACGTTTATGCGTAGCTTCTAAGTACTACGACATACGAGGTGTGTGACAAAAGTAATGAGACTGATTTTTTATCTACCAGAGTCTTTATTTCTCTGAAACGACAATATCGTCCCCTTGAAAGATGTTCCCTTCGGGAGCTATACACTGACAGTCGCTGTTCACAGTATGGGAAGCAGCACTGAAAGACTTCAACCGACAGGGCCTTTAACTTTTCTGTCACAATGTTTTAAATTTTTTCAGGAGCACAAAAATGACGTCCTTTTAAGACATTTTGCAATTTCAGGAAAAGAAAAGAGTCACAGAGACATATATCGTGAATTGGATGGCTGTGAAGCGACAGGAATGCCTTTGGAAGTAGCCATGTGACATGGGGTGTTGTAATGAACCTTTCGCATCTTCAAATCTTCCCTCAAAATGTGAAGTACGGTGAAAGTGTTTAACAGGTCATCTATCGTCCTAATTGTTAAACGTCGATCTTATCTGACGAGAGCATTTTGAATTTGAATGCCATCCTAAACGAAGTTCACCTTCAACGTGCTCTCGGCCTTCTAAAATCATTTGTGCTAGCGAGAAACATGTGCTCCCTGTAAGGAATGTTGTCCGTAGGCCTGTTACTTGTTCTCAAAGGTCTCACTCGCGGATGCCCGAAGTCTGACAAAGCCCCATGTTACACGGACACTTCCATCACGAAATTTTTGACCTCAACTCGATTTCATATCGTTGCTCTAAATCCCGCTGTTCCATTTTCGCAACACACATAAAAAAATACAGTGTTACTGAAGGCGCTCTCAAAAATCACCGATCATCTGGAAGGGATTAACCCATCGGTTTACACAATTAGAAAAACACAGCGTTACCAGATCGCTCGCAATGTGTTAGTGTCATTACTTTTCTCGCACACTTTTAGGCCAAATTAGACTGAGTTTTACTGTCGTATGTCACTCAAGGAGTGGACTTATGTGGGCATCACATAGTGGCGAAATGATGATAAAATACCGTAAAATCTTTGAGAAGATATGTAACTCGAGATAATGCACAAAGGAAGTCACAATTTAAATTAGGAGTTCATCAGTTAAAGGAATGACTTTCGGATAATATAAAATATAAACAGGCATTACAAATATTACACGAAGACGAAAGGACACAAGCAGTGAAACCAAAATCTTGGCAGTATAAAAAAAGCAGATGACGTTTTGTCGCAAATACCGTTACATATATCTAAAGAAAAATATTTAATGAATATACTCAATAAAAATATATGGGAATCCAAAAGTATTGGTATAATGGCGTATTGGTAATCGTCACCATTTGTTGGTGTAAAATTCTATTAATTGCTAAGAGGCAAACCAAATTTAAAAGAGGCCATTATGTCTAAGATTACGGAGGTTTTGCTGAAGTTCGAAATATAGCGTGAAATACAAGCCGAGATTCTTTTAATAATTGTCAACAGAAACTCTTTCTCGAGATCTGGTACAAAATCCAGAGAGATTCTTGTCGTATGCAAAGCACGCCAGTGGTAAGAGACAATCAATACCTGCAGTGCGTGATAGCAATGATAATGTTGCTGATTACAGTGCCACCAAAGACGAGTTATTAGATACACTTTTCAGAAATTCCTTCACCCAAAGTAAATGAAGTAAATATTATGCATTCGAATCAAGAACAACTGCTAACTTGAGTATTTTAGACCTAGATATCCTCGGAGTAGCGAAGCATCTTAAGTCGCATGATAAAGGCCAGGCGGCCTGTCCAGACTGTATTTCAGTTAGGTTCCTTTCAGAATACGCTGATACACTAGCACCATATTTTTGGCAGTCATATACATCCTCTCGCTTACTGTGTTCAATCATTATGAATTAACTCGAAGAAAATTATTTATTGACAAACAGCTAATATAGATACAGAAATAATCGCTCTTGTGAGAGACAACTAGCTCTTTATCCTCACGAAGTAATAAATGCTATCGACGGGGGTGTCAAATTAATTCCATATTTTTAAATTTTCGGAAGTCCTATGACGCCGTTTCTCGCGAGAGAACTATACTCAAATTGAGTTCCCAAGGAGTAACTCTCCAGTGATGCCTGTGGGCTAGGGATGATGTAGCGGCCGGTCAGTATCGTTGGGCCTTCATCATCTGTTCGGGTGGAGTTTAGTTTTATGGAATATCGCATCAGTTGTGCTACTGGGTTCGTGACTACAGTCACAGAGGTCTCAGCACCGAGAATTTGACGGAGAGACGTCGAATAAAATAGAGGTGATTTTTTCTCGTAGTTATCCCCAAGGAAATGTTATTGGCCCTTTGCTGTTCCTAATTTGTGTAAAAGATTCAGGGGACAATTTGAGCTGCCCTTCTAGGTTGTTTACAAATGATGCTGTTTATTTACCGTACAAGAAAGTCATCAGAAGATCAAAACCAACTGCAAAACGAATTAGACAAAGGATCTGTATGGTGCATAACATGGCAGTTGTGTATGAATAAGGAAAAATATGAGTTAAAAAAAAGTCGTTTGGCATTGCTGGCCGGGAGGCCCCACCCGGAAGTTCCACCTCCGAGTTGCAAGTCTTATTTTAAGTGACGCCACGCTGGGCGACTTGCGCGTCGGAGATGATGAATAGTGATGAGGACAACACAACACCAAGTCCACGAGGGGAGAAAACCTCCAAACCAGGACGATAATCGAACCCGGGCCCCCGCATGGTAGGCAAACTCGTTACAAATCAGCGAATCAGGCGGACATGCACATAAGTGCGGCAAGAAATCCATTAAAGCACACAAATTTAAAGGCTATAAATTCAACAGAAAACCAACAACTTGGATTGGAACGATCACACAGATAATGTCGCGGCGAAAGCGAACCAAAGACTGCGATTAATTGGTAGAAAGAAGATCTAAAGACACTGCCCCCGCTTAACTTGTATGTCTCCTGCTAGAGTATTGGTGCGCAGTATGAGATCCCTGACAGACAGGATTGACGGAGGTCATCGAAAAAGTTCAAAGAAAGGCAGGACGTTTTGTATTGTCGCGAAATAGGGAAAAGAGTGTCGCAGATATGATATGTTAGTTGGAGTGTAAAACAAAGGCGATTTTCATTGGAGAACTTTTCACGAAATTACAGTCACCAACTCTTTCCTCTGAATGCGAAAATATTTTGTCGACGGTGGCCTACATGTGGAGAAATGATCGTTCTAATATAATAAGAGATATCAAAGCTGTCACGGAAAGAATTAAGTGTTCATCTTTCCCGCTTGCTGTTACAGAATGCAACAGTAGAAAAATGATTTTAAGGTGGTTCGGTGGACCCTCGGCCAGGCATTTAATCGAGATCTGCAGAGTAGCCATGTAGACCGTAGATGTAGATATAGATGTAGCAGTGGAAACAAGTATGAGGGTAAGTCACAAACGTGCTTTAGTCCTCGATTCAATACTGCAACCTTATGCTACTTACTGGTGCAGAGGCTAAACATGAAAGTAAGGATAACAAGAGAGAAAGTACGAAATATGAGGAACTCTATTACTGGTAAGAAGGAATAAATAGTAGGTCAAAATAATGAATAGCACACTGGCATGTGTAGCAGAACATTTCACGCGAGAAGACCGATTGTAATATGTAGATTTGCGAACGCAAATAAAATTGAAATAGTGCAAAAAATGAGATAAAGGACTTAATAACGAATAATAATAGTGGTTATCAGAAAAAATACCAAAACCATTTAATAAATAAACGGAAAACTTCTACAAAAATACTAAACCTCGACAGAATTTGAGCTTTTCTTTTCTTTCTTTCTTTGTGGTGCCCCGGCCGGAACTATTACCAGATGGGCCTGGTACGCCTGTCTCGCGAACGACGTACTGGGAATCAGTGAAACAAGATGGCGGCATCATAGTAGCTTTGCACCAACTTGGGGCATCGGGGTTTCGTTAGATTTCTGTGTTCGACGGGCAGATAAAATAAAACGAAATGTAACAAGTGTTGCAGATTCGCCACACCCTGGACATATTGTTTGTGCTTTCACCCAGAACAACGTTGCGAGTGTCGATGAGTTGATACGGGAAAACAGACTTCTTACAGTGAGTGATACTGCAGCAACAATGAACATTAGTTTCGGATCATCCGAACACATTGTTCATGATGTAGCGGTACGTATGCTCATGAAAGTGTGTACCAGGTGGGTTTCAACCCTTTGACATCAGAAATGAAGCAAAGACGCCTGGATGTCTGCATGAACGTTTTTTGTCTCAATATGAAGCCGAAAGGAAGGCATTTCTTTACCGTACTCTAACAGGAGATGACAGATGGGTGCATTTTTAACCCACTGAAAGAAGCTCTTAGCGGCTCAAGGTTAGCTGATGATGGAGTCTATGCAGCAGTTCATAACTGGTTACACACACTCTCCCAAGAATTCTTCGAACGTGGAACTGAGAAGCTTGTCCAGAGCTGGCACAAGAGCAATGAACTTGAGAGCTATAGCGTTGAAAAATAAATATGTGCTGTATTTCCTTCTCGTAATAGATTGTTTGAAAAAAAATTTCTGACCGTGTGGAAATTATGGAAATTTGTGGGAATATCTTACGGGACTAAACTGCTTAGCTCTTCGGTCTCTAAGCCTACGCACAACTTGATCTAACTTACGCTATGCACAACACAACAGCTACGCCCCTATGCCCGAGGGAGGACTCGAACCACCGGCGGGGAGAGCCGGACGGACCGTGACAAGGCACCTTAGACCACGTGGCTACCCCCGAGCCGATATTTTGTAGAGTGATCCTTCTACGAGAAGAAATCCTATTCATGTATGCTTTTCCTAAGTGCATGACTTTTCATTCGAGGATTGTCTCAATAGACATAGCGAAGGCGTGTAGTGCGGAGGCGGGGGGGGGGGGGGGGAGGGGGGGAGGTTGCTGGGTTGCTGACAAGGACGCAGTTGTGCAGAAACAGCAGCATCAGCGTGGAGTTTCCAGTAACTGTAGCACACAAAGCAGAAAGGTGTGTGTGTGTGTGTGTGTGTGTGTGTGTGTGTGTGTGTTTCGTTCCCCGCCTGCTATGAAATACTCTGACTTCCACCGCTGCGGGAACAGTAACAAAGCGTTGACAGCGTCATCTGACTCATTAATAGAAATTTAGCGCTAATGCAAACAGCGGGCAGAGATTGGTAGGGCTGGTGGGGGGTGGGGGGAAGGGGGGCAGTGGGCTCTGTCCACGGAGACCGCTAATTGTTTTGACAGCGCAGCAGTGCCTGGCCGACTCACTGCGCGGCGCAGTATTCGCCACGAACTGGAGAGGCAACTGCTTCTCAACATCGCAATGATCGAGGCTCCTAGTACTTCACTGGAAATTACTTTTGCTTTTAAGCAAATTACAGAACACACTCCAACAAGGGAATAGGCGTTACGGATGAGATCCCAGTCTCGAAAAGTCAATCTCATAGCTCCGGCAACTACTGAACAATCAGCTTAGTAGTTCATGTATCCTAGTTGCTGAAGAGAACAATAAAGAGAAGAACCTGAAAAAAAACTAAATATCTCTTACACGATCAGTTTGTCTTGAAATAAAGTAAAGGCAACAGAGAGACAGATATGACTTTGTCATACATCCTAGTTTCTGAAGAGAACAATAAAGAGAAGAACCTGAAAAAAACTAAATATCTCTTACACAATCAGTTTGTCTTGAAATAAAGTAAAGGCAACAGAGAGACAGATATGACTTTGTCATACATCCTAGTTTCTGAAGAGAACAATAAAGAGAAGAACCTGAAAAAAACTAAATATCTCTTACATGATCAGTTTGTCATTAAATAAAGTAAAGGCAACAGAGAGACAGATCTGACTTTGTTGTTGAGGGTGGAAGCAAACTCGTGAAAAATCAAGACACCTTCATAGTATTTGTCGACTTCGAAAAAGCAATTGACAACATAAAAGGGTGTTGGATTTTAAAAATTCTCGGAACAATACGTGTAAGGTAAATATGGGTAATACACTTCTGGATGCAGCAGCACCCTAGAGGACTGCTTTCATTAGCACCAGAGTATTTTATGCACGTAATGAGAGGGTACAGTGTTAGTAATTTTTTTGTGAGGACCATCGGCAATCATGCCACGCTCAGCAGGCCTGTCTCTGCACCCTATGTTCTGACTCAGCAGGTACTAAGTGTGATGAGTTTAGAGGCGAGCTGTGTTTGCAACATTCATTCTAGGGTACAAACATGCCACATGGTAGATTACGTAGTTCTATTGTACAGCTTGAGCCAATTTGAATGGCGTCTCATTGTGGCGTCAGGGAAACTCCATGGGCAGATCGATGGATCTTGTTACAACAGATCGATGGTGTGTTGTTGTGTAGCTGCTTTCAACATTCCCAGACCTGTAGACCATAATTCTAAAGGTTCACGTAGTACAGACACACGCGAAGATCGATGCTACGTATGACCAACGGTAGCCAAACTAACATCATGCAGGGAAGATGATGCATCAACGGTGTCATCGTGGACCGCTGGGAACCGTCTGCTTGCAGCAGGATGAAAATCACACGTACCTCTGGCCAGGCTACCTCTGTCACGCACAAGTACCCTGGTGTCGCGGAAGAATTGAATGTAGAGTGGATTGGGGCTCTGTCATGAGAGTAGGATGTGTCTGAACGTGAGTGTGGTACATCCACGCGTATGGTGTAGACTTGGAGAGCTGCCTTTTGCAGAGTCCATTCTCCACGACACACAGGTCCCACCCCAGGCTTCATGATGTGTGTGTGTGTGTGTGTGTGTGTCAGAGAGAGAGAGAGAGAGAGAGAGAGAGAGAGAGACAGGGGGGGGGGGCATCAAATCTGTTACAACTTGCAATCACATTTGATGTTTCTGCAGGGTACGGTAACCACTCCCCATTACATTGAACACGCTGTTATTCCCTTGCTACTGTCATTTATTCGACGGGACGGTGATGTACTTTTTTAGCAGGACAGTGCATGTTCAAGTACGGGTGCTGTGGTGCAACGTGCCGTTCGTGGTGTACAACTACTGACCTGGCCAGCAAGATCTCTATCTGTAGCGAACTAAACATTTAAGAGATATGATGAAGTGAGAACTTGGTCGTTCTCGGCTATGCAAGAGCTATTGCCTTACCGTAACAAAAGCTGCAAATCTCTTGGAAATATAAATCGTAGTATGCCATTTAGAAACTTTATGATAGTTTGCATACGAGAATGCAAGCCTGCGTCGTTGCGCCGGGGTTGGGGGCGGGGGGGGGGTGGGGGGGGGGGTAACACTGCTTATTGATGCGTCTCTTTGGGCACCCTTTACTGTGACATTTATATTTCATTTGATTTGAATTTTTTATCATATAGATTGGTGAAATACTTGTCACATCACTTGGTTGTGGGTGTTACATTTTCCCCGGCAGTTTATACGATATGCACAAGAGCCTAGACAAAACAGTGACACAGGTAGATCAAGAACGAGGTACTCGAATTAAAAAAAAGAGTTTAAGATAGGCACATAATATGTGCTTCAAAGAAGCAATCACGGAAAAAAATGAAACGCTCAGAAGTGAGAATAAAATTCGGGGTTACTATCAGCGGTAAGATTTGATGATGAAACTGCCTTCCGCTGTGAAATTAGCAAAAATTGCAAGATCTGTTGCATACAATGAACACTCTAATGAGCACACAGTACTGAGTTACAGTAAACCGAAGACGAAAGTAACGACGAGTAGCAGGAATTTAGTAAGTGGTAAACTTCAAAATATCGGCTCACATAGTAGAATAGACGAACGTTTGCTGCTACCTTTGGAGAAAGAAACACATGGTGGACGAAACAAGGACCTAAACAGCAGTCTAGCATAGGTGATGAGAGAATTCAAGGCTAAAAGAAGTTTATTTCAAACATATGCAGAAATGTCCAGAAAAGAGGAGAATCGAAGTGTTTGAGGTGTGATTTTATAAAAGGATATTGAAGAATTGGTGGACTGATAAGATATGAGATGATTTTCTGCAGAACTGGCTGACAAAAATAAAAGAAGAGCACCGACAAGAAAAGGCTGTATGTACACACAGAGACCATCGGCAGCTGTGTAAATGATCAGAGTGACAATTCTCTGTGACAAGTCGAACAGCATGCAACGTGCGTTAGTACTGATGGTGTTCAGTGTTGTGTGGCGGTTCTCTGGGACAATTCAGACAGCATGCAACATGCGTTAGTACCGATGGTGTTCAGTGTTGTTACCAGACATGACAGGATATGTAAGAGGCGTGAATAGCGTTGATGTTGAGTGAACGCTGTGAAGGACACGAAGACGCAGCGCATCATTATGGGACAGCGTTATGAGCACTTGGCAGGGTTTGAGAGGGGCCTGATTGTGCTTCTCCAATTTGTCCGTCTCTTCGAATCGTGCGTTATACAAATATGTGGGGCATTCATATGAGATAGTGTGCGACGTAGAACCGCTTGAGAACATGAGGAGAGGCAACATGTCGTCAAGGTTCCTTTTCAACACATCAGACCAACACAAGGGAACACCGTCGTACTACGCGGCAAGAACATCATAACCTCTTCACATCTGTTCTTGCCATCCGAGAATATCTAATGCACTCCCTGCAATATTCTGTGCTGTCCTGCAATGAGCAGCAGCAGCCGGGTTAGGCGGCTACCTCTCCTTGTGTAGGCTGCCGTTAACTCCAGAAACGGCCCCATTTGGACTGATTCCGTGATTGAGAAGCATGGACTGTTAATGGATGGCTTCTCATCGTGATCAGCAAAGAATTGAGGTACTGCACTACCCGGGATGACAATCATCGGAAAGTATATGTCGGCAACTTGGAGAGTGGTGCCATAGTTTTGGAGAGGTATAAGGCTGTTATTCCAGACTTCATGGCATTGGTAGTCATCGGACATAAGTTTAGGTTATGGCTGGTGGTAGAATACTGACGGCACAGTGGTACATCCTGCGACGTCATGTGTCGCACCTCATGTGACAGTATAGTGGTGCCGTTTTTCAAATGACCAATGCTCATGAAGGCATGGTACTGTCTCTCTGTGCAGTCTGCTTGAAGTCCAGATCTGTGTCTCGCGAAGAAAATTGTGACCAGCTTGGATGTAAACTTCGTCTCAGTCCCGGGATCTAGGATATCAAGGACAAGTTACAGCAGTTGTGGACCAGATTGCCTCAGGAGCGGATACAATGTCTTTAATAGACCGTTCCTAACGCATGAACGCGTCTAGGCAACGGTGTGTGCACCATCATATCGACATGTGGGTTCATACTGCCAAGTTCTTTGCAGTTTGACTCAATACTGTAATTACTGAAGAAGTACCACATATTCTCTAAGCGTTTGAAGTTTTATTCCATTTCGTCCTCCTCTTCCTGGTGCTTCACTTTTCTGTCAGACAATGTATATGGAAAGCATTGCTAAGAAGAAGGGACATGAAGGTTAAACTTCCGTAAATAAACGTCGGGGAATAGCACCCTTGGTACTAGAGTGGGATGTAGAAGACAAAAACTGCATAGTGAAACCGAGAACGGCTACACCCAAAAAAGAATTTAGGATGAGGAGAGTAAACGCTACTCTAAGTTGGAGGTGTTTTAATAGGAGAGCAGTTCGCGCCTAGCCAGCTGCAAGATTGACATTCCAATACTAGTTTCGTTCTAGATGTTAAGCAGTGACGCAAATTTCGTCTATGAGAGGAAGAAAAAAAAAAAAAGAAACATACCCTGCAGCCCAAAGGAGCAATGCGAAAGCCGTAAGCATCACATGGCCGAATCGTCGCCGGGGTAATTCATCATTAGAAAATGCAATTAAATGCAGTTCCAGTGTGGTGGGTCTCCTTTCCGTCGAATTGGCAAACAGAAAAAGGTTTTTATTGTTGTCTTATCGCCATCAAATTGATCTCCATTGGATAACGAAAAAACGAGCTAGTTGGCTGTACCGAGGAGGACCCTACCGCCAACCACAGGAACAGCAAACTCACGTTATTCGCTAAAGCAAACTTTCAGTTTCGATTTACCTCAAGCTACTAACTTCTTGAATAGAAGACATTGTGCCGTGAAATCTGATTAATCGTATGTATACACCGTTTATTAAGGGTAGATGTGACAAACACTGACGCGCACACAGTTTGGATTACTGAAACGAATCAGCGATAACCGACGACTGTCGGATGGAAAGCATGCAATAAAAAAGCAGAAAGAATCTAGCTGCTGCATCCGGACCAGCATTACCAAATGTGTTGCTCAATCTCTGTTCTAATACGTTAGTTTCGGATAACTAAAGACTTGAAAATAGTCTATGGAATCGGCCATCTTATAAGTGATATGTGCATATACAGTATAACTAATTAGTTTACGATATCGTTCTGCTATGAACCGTAGTTGCGAAGCCCCAGTAAATTGTGGCCATCGAACAACCTTAATCTTTACAGTAATTTACTCCGTATGTTGAAAAACACACAAAGTGGAAATTGTTACAGTAGTACATACAGAAAATTAGTTTGGTGGTTCGCCCATTTTTCAATGACAGCCGTTCCTAAGATTAAACTTTTGTGTAAATTACAAGACGAGCAATCCTAGTACGTATCTTTTGCCAGATGTTACATTTGATTTTTGAAGAAGAAAATCATATGTGCATAAAAAATTCACGTTCTTCCGATTCACAAGAGACAGAGTGAAAGCTATGAGTGGAGAAAGCTTGGGAGATAGTACTCCGTGCCCTTTCAAAAGAATCTTCACTGTTTTGCCTCAAACAAGATAGCGACATCACGGTAAATCCAAATGTAAATGATAGAATAGGTATTTCAGTATTTGTACTCCCTGCTGGGTTTACGTTTGAATACATTACTTAATTCTTTACCCCTTTCATTCGCCTTAGTATCATAATAGTTTGCTTGATTCAGGATAAAAATATGTAACTGTTCTCAAGGCGCTTTCACATGGGACATTTCCGAAGTTAGACGAAATTTGTTAAAAGAAATAGAAAAGCTTAATTTTACCCCGCTTTCTTAAAAATTTTCCGGCTGACAGGCTGTAGTCGATGTATAAAACTGCTTCATCATGTTTTGTATCCAGCTGCGGCAGACATCTTCTAAGATTAAACGGCTACTGCTGCTGTTTTTATGACAAAACTCCAATAGTTATTGAAGGGCGAATTTTGTGTGTTCGTTTTTGTGACATTTCTATACAAACGAGTGCTTCTTACATACATTTTTACACTGAAACGAAATCGGGTGCTGCACTAGAGTTGCGCAACAGATCTCAGCAGCAACGAATGTATCTTCCAGTATAGCCGCTACAATAAAAAACAATACCTCTTCCTGCGGATATCATTTGTATTAGTTTGGATAGGCATCATGGTATACCTGTCCGAACCAAAGGGCCTACAAAACTGCCGAAACGAACTTTGGGAAATACTTGGCTAGGAGGACTTTCACCCACCGTAGCGGGATCCAGTTAAAATGCTCTCTGGGACATTGCACATCCTCTCTTCTGTGATACTGTGTAAACGTCGCACTTGCCGCTGGTGTTCATACATAAAGGCCGCATTCACAAAAGGCGCATACCGGTAGGTACTGTGTGTCTAACAAAGGTGAATCAACGACAATGGTCTGATGCGGTTCACCTGTTACCTCAAGCAAGGTCCGCATTACTCAATACGTATTGTGGGTGGACTGCTTTTCGCCCTCTGCTGTATACTGTACTGGATTTTTCTTTAGTTTTTGGTGACAGGAACGCGTAATCGGCATTAAAACATTAGCGTTCTGTATCAGTGTTGCTTGTGGGAGGCGCAGAATTCTACCGTGAACAGTGGAGCGCAACAGTTAAGTTAAAAGTATATGACCTTTGCTTTATCCAAAATGGCCACTGTTCAGTATGTTTTCCTCTTCGTTCAAAGTCTGCGTCACGTAGGGTAGGTTGCTACATTAAGATTGAGCCCAAGTTCTCTTCCTAAATTATCTCATTCGTCTTTAGATATATAAAATACTGCGAGGGTCAGCTAAAATGTCCACACCAGGTATTGAAATTATGAATGCACTGTGTGAAAGTTTCCAGTAAATTTGAAGTCTCTTTCCATGGTTACCGGTATTAATTTCGCTTTTTCAAATGCAATAATAATTTTGATTATAGTGTCACCGTTATAAGATGAATTCAATGGCATTTCACTATTCAAAATCCGATTACTAGTTCAGGAGTAGTAACTCATTTTGAGGTTAGGATTTCGCTGTTTCGGCCTTGAAATCGATTGCTGTCTCATGCGGAAGTTTTTGTTGTTTTGCACAACGCTCTCGCCCACCTTACGTTGTTCATGACCCATCTAAGAAGATATCCTTACAAACGCGGAATACTGGAGAAATATTTTATTTGTACAGACACTCGGTGCATTTGCTTCGCCTGCCGAACCAACTGGAAGGCAAAGGTCGTGGCATCTAAAGATGTTCCATCAGTTACTGTTGGAGACAGTTTTGCTCTTGTTTCTGTCACACAATTGAAAGAAAGGTGCACGTCAAAAACTGAATTTCTTTTAAAATATATATATATACACATATTATAACTTCGCCTTATATTTTAATGTCAAAGTACTCATTTACATTGCAAAATTACATGATCAACAGCAACAAAAAGGAACTGAAAGAATTTGGTAAGAATCAATTCCTCAATATTCCATTTAAATTGTCAAGTGTTCGAAACGGCCACCGTCTATTTCAATATATTTTGCAGTCGCTAATGGTAGAACTTTTGGACCGAAGAGATTCCTTCGACATCCTTGCACATGATGCAGCAATGCGATGTTTCAAATCCCCTTGAAACGTCGGAAATTAAACATGGGCTTCACTTTGACTTTAACTCCAAGAGTAAAGTCTGTTGTTGTTGTGGTCTACAGTCCTGAGACTGGTTTGATGCAGCTCTCCATGCTACTCTATCCTTTGCAAGCTTTTTCATCTCCCAGTACCTACTGCAACCTACATCCTTCTGAATCTGCTTAGTGTATTCATCTCTTGGTCTCCCTCTACGATTTTTACCCTCCACGCTGCCCTCCAATACTAAATTGGTGATCCCTTGATGCCTCAGAACATGTCCTACCAACCGATCCCTTCTTCTGGTCAAGTTGTGCCACAAACTTCTCTTCTCCCCAATCCTATTCAATACTTCCTCATTAGTTATGTGATCTACCCATCTAATCTTCAGCATTCTTCTGTAGCACCACATTTCGAAAGCT
Organism: Schistocerca americana; assembly: GCF_021461395.2. Lineage (NCBI taxonomy): Eukaryota > Metazoa > Arthropoda > Insecta > Orthoptera > Acrididae > Schistocerca > Schistocerca americana. Next base: position 443,238,894 of record NC_060121.1, on the reverse strand, counting down.
TCTATTCTCTTCTTGTCCAAACTATTTATCGTCCATGTTTCACTTCCATACATGGCTACACTCCATACGAATACTTTCAGAAATGACTTCCTGACACTTAAATCAATACTGGATGTTAACAAATTTCTCTTCTTCAGAAACGCTTTCCTTGCCATTGCCAGCCTACATTTTATATCCTCTCTACTTCGACCATCATCAGTCATTTTGCTCCCTAAATAGCAAAACTCCTTTACTACTTTAAGTGCCTCATTTCCTAATCTAATTCCCTCAGCATCACCCGACTTAATTAGACTACATTCCATTATCCTTGTTTTGCTTTTGTTGATGTTCATCTTATATCCTCTTTTCAAGACACTGTCCATTCCATTCAACTGCTCTTCCAAGTCCTTTGCTGTCTCTGACAGAATTACAATGTCATCGGCGAACCTCAAAGTTTTTATTTCTTCTCCCTGAATTTTAATACCTACTCCGAATTTTTCTTTTGTTTCCATTACTGCTTGCTCAATATACAGATTGAACAACATCGGGGAGAGGCTACAACCCTGTCTTACTCCCTTCCCAACCACTGCTTCCCTTTCATGTCCCTCGACTCTTATAACTGCCATCTGGTTTCTGTACAAATTGTAAATAGCCTTTCGCTCCCTGTATTTTACCCCTGCCACCTTTAGAATTTGAAAGAGAGTATTCCAGTCAACATTGTCAAAAGCTTTCTCTAAGTCTACAAATGCTAGAAACGTAGGTTTGCCTTTCCTTAATCTTTCTTCTAAGATAAGTCGTAAGGTCAGTATTGCCTCACGTGTTCCAGTGTTTCTACGGAATCCAAACTGATCTTCCCCGAGGTTGGCTTCTACTAGTTTTTCCATTCGTCTGTAAAGAATTCGTGTTAGTATTTTGCAGCTGTGACTTATTAAGCTGATAGTTCGGTAATTTTCACATCTGTCAACACCTGCTTTCTTTGGGATTGGAATTATTATATTCTTCTTGAAGTCTGAGGGTATTTCGCCTGTTTCATACATCTTGCTCACCAGATGGTAGAGTTTTGTCAGGACTGGCTCTCCCACGGCCGTCAGTAGTTCCAATGGAATATTGTCTACTCCGGGGGCCTTGTTTCGACTCAGGTCTTTCAGTGCTCTGTCAAACTCTTCACGCAGTATCATATCTCCCATTTCATCTTCATCTACATCCTCTTCCATTTCCATAATATTGTCCTCAAGTACATCGCCCTTGTATAGACCCTCTATATACTCCTTCCACCTTTCTGCTTTCCCTTCTTTGCTTAGAACTGGGTTTCCATCTGAGCTCTTGATATTCATACAAGTCGTTCTCTTATCTCCAAAGGTCTCTTTAATTTTCCTGTAGGCGGTATCTATCTTACCCCTAGTGAGATAGGCCTCTACGTCCTTACATTTGTCCTCTAGCCATCCCTGCTTAGCCATTTTGCACTTCCTGTCGATCTCATTTTTGAGACGTTTGTACTCCTTTTTGCCTGTTTCACTTACTGCATTTTTATATTTTCTCCTTTCATCAATTAAATTCAATATTTCTTCTGTTACCCAAGGATTTCTACTAGCCCTCGTCTTTTTACCTACTTGATCCTCTGCTGCCTTCACTACTTCATCCCTCAAAGCTACCCATTCTTCTTCTACTGTATTTATTTCCCCCATTCTTGTCAATTGCTCCCTTATGCTCTCCCTGAATCTCTGTACAATCTCTGGTTCTTTCAGTTTATCCAGGTCCCATCTCCTTAAATTCCCACCTTTTTGCAGTTTCTTCAGTTTTAATCTACAGGTCATAACCAATAGATTGTGGTCAGAGTCCACATCTGCCCCTGGAAATGTCTTACAATTTAAAACCTGGTTCCTAAATCTTTGTCTTACCATTATATAATCTATCTGATACCTTTTAGTATCTCCAGGGTTCTTCCATGTATACAACCTTCTTTCATGATTCTTAAACCAAGTGTTAGTTATGATTATGTTGTGCTCTGTGCAAAATTCTACCAGGCGGCTTCCTCTTTCATTTCTGTCCCCCAATCCATATTCACCTACTATGTTTCCTTCTCTCCCTTTTCCTACACTCGAATTCCAGTCACCCATGACTATTAAATTTTCGTCTCCCTTCACAATCTGAACAATTTCTTTTATTTCATCATACATTTCTTCAATTTCTTCGTCATCTGCAGAGCTAGTTGGCATATAAACTTGTACTACTGTAGTAGGTGTGGGCTTCGTATCTATCTTGGCCACAATAATGCGTTCACTATGCTGTTTGTAGTAGCTTACCCGCATTCCTATTTTCCTATTCATTATTAAACCTACTCCTGCATTACCCCTATTTGATTTTGTGTTTATAACCCTGTAGTCACCAGACCAGAAGTCTTGTTCCTCTTGCCACCGAACTTCACTAATTCCCACTATATCTAACTTCAACCTATCCATTTCCCTTTTTAAATTTTCTAACCTACCTGCCCGATTAAGGGATCTGACATTCCACGCTCCGATCCGTAGAACGCCAGTATTCTTTCTCCTGATAACGACATCCTCTTGAGTAGTCCCCGCCCGGAGATCCGAATGGGGGACTATTTTACCTCCGGAATATTTTACCCAAGAGGACGCCATCATCATGTAATCATACAGTAGAGCTGCATGCCCTCGGGAAAAATTACGGCTGTAGTTTCCCCTTGCTTTCAGCCGTTCGCAGTACCAGCACAGCAAGGCTGTTTTGGTTATTGTTACAAGGCCAGATCAGTCAATCATCCAGACTGTTGCCCTTGCAACTACTGAAAAGGCTGCTGCCCCTCTTCAGGAACCACACGTTTGTCTGGCCTCTTAACAGATACCCCTCCGTTGTGGTTGCACCTACGGTACGGCTATCTGTATCGCTGAGGCACGCAAGCCTCCCCACCAACGGCAAGGTCCATGGTTCATGGGGGGGGGGGGGGGGGGAGAGTAAAGTCTAGTTGGCATAAAATCTGGTTAACACGCAGGCCAAACAACAATGCCTTCCGCTCCTCTCCAGCTACCAGGAAAGGGCTCCTCCACGCTGTATTCAAGTGACGCCATTGGGTGATGGGTGACACGGAGCAGTGGGCCAATAGGCTTGAAACCCTGGACTTAGTAGAAAAATAGATGCACAGTAAAAAACTTTATAGATTCTTGGAGTCGCTGATTACAAAACCAATGTCGTGATTATAAAATTAAAAATGGTAGACCAAGTTTAGCGGAATGAACATTATAAATTTAGTGGATTACAGCTCCCTTCCGGTTTAACGTATTCCGACGTCTCTAATAACAAGTTGCGAAGTTGCCGTATTGAAATGTTCGAGTTGTTATTTAATTGTGAAAAATGTTTATTTCCCAAAACCACCACCCAACTCACGTAAACGATATTAAAAACAGAATTAAAGTTTTATTTCCTTTGCACCCGTTTATAGCTGTAAAGCAGCGTTGCAACACTCTGACGCCTCCTTATCCGGGGTGACGTACTTCCGTATTTTGGTACGAAATCATAAATTTCTAGATAAGAGAACAATCGATTTCATATTTAAAAAGAGAACTTCTATGTCCTAAATATTATAATTACTCGGAAACTAGAAATCTAATCTTGAAGACTGAAACATCGTTGATGTGGTCTCTATTGAACTATCATATTAGGAGATATTGCTATAGTTCTACTTAAAAAAGTGAAGTCAGTACCGATTTGTCTGTGATTAATATAGCCATCGACAGAGACTATGCGTCACTCAATGAGAACTTTCTCGCAATTCGTCTGGGTGAAATCCGAATTACGGTATCTAAAATCGACCCGTAAATATTTAAGGTGAAAAACATAGTTGAATCACCGTGTATAATGATTAATGAACCATCATACTCTCGCAAAATTTAGAGCTTTTCATTTTTACAGAGTATCCCAGGAGAAACGGATCCCAAGCAACAACCTGCCACACAGATATAAATGCTTTATTTTTCTCTCAATGAACTGGTTGAGATTTGTATACAGTTCCCGTTGGACCAAAAATGGTTCAAATGGAGCTAAGCACTATGGGACTTAACATCTGAGGTCATCAGTCCCCTAAGCTTAGAACTACTTCAACCTAACTAACCTAAGGCCACCACACACATCCATGCCCGAGGTAGGATTCGAACCTGCGACCGTAGCAGCAGCGCGGTTCCGGACTGAAGCGCCTAGAACCTCTCGGTCACATCAGCTGGCCCCGTTGGACCAATCTAATGTCAAAATTTTGGACTTACTAGTTGAAAATTCATTCCCACATGGAGGTGCTAGTACTCTACCATTTTATCCATACCGCATACACTCCTGAATGACACTTCCTTATTCAGAAGCAACAGAGGTCCGTTAAAATGAGCATCAGATGTTGGCTGAATTCTAATTATATTTCATTTTGAATACACTGTTCCATTAGCCTCTCCCTAATTCATATTTTATCAGAAGCCAGAACCGTGATTTACTTTCAAAGAATATACTTAAGAATTTATTGTATTTACTAGCGATTCGTCAAGAACATTAACACATTTAACCACACTATGTGAGAGTGGAAGTAGTTGCCAGGGAGTAACTGATGAAAACAAATGGGACTTTTATTCCTGAAAGTCTTTTTTGTTTGTTTTTTTTGTTTTTGTTTTTAGAAACAGATTTAAAATTATAAGTAGAGAGCACCCTCTAAATATCAAGTTACAATTAATTCATAGGCAGGAAGAAACAAATTTTTGAGTGTATGAGCTTTCGGGCTGAGAACCTTGCCGCTCCCTTTTGACATGGCCGTAGTCACGAGCGCTCACAACAATCTCTGAAAGAATACACTGGTGCAAATTTGCAACACACCAGATTACCTTACAGTAAAAGTTTTAACAATTCACACAGGCACACAACTATGCACTCCATAGGAGGGATGGAAATGGTACAAAACACTAAAATTAAAAGATTATCTTGCCACCGAAGGTGCAACTTGATTTTAACTTCTAAGAAAAGTCTTACGGTGAAAGAGTGGCAACTTTGTATACTAAAATGAACATTTGAATAAAAGCCCATGAAATGAAATCTTGTATAAAATTCTACAGGGTTGACCAAACAAGCTCAGAATCTCTACAGTACACAGATACCGCCTCTTAAGATGATAGGCAAGACCAAAACATGTTTCAGGAACTAGGCCGTTACACTCCAAGCAATAAATTCGTTAACACACCAAATCCGAGAAACATGACAGAGGCAGCTCCGAACGACAGACAGACACTAACTGCCTATCAAATGCGGACGAGAGACAGAGGAGCAAGCTAGGGACGATAGACTGTCCAAGAAGACAAGTGGAATTTAACAAGAGTAAATCACACAACATGTCACCAATCACTTCACTTTTGATAAACTGAAATTTCTGGAGAAGATCTGACGCAGCATCAACAAAACTCTCTCACGAACCGTCCGCTGACAGCCGCTTCAACGGACGCAGGAAGGCGCGCCGATCTCCTGTCTTTCCTGGTCCGCACCAACCGACCGACTGCCCGCTGCTTCGTCGCGACTGCACTGCTGGTGCGTCTCCCACTCACTTCCAGACACACGACGGCGGAAATACTGAACACTCCCAGTGGCAAAACGACATCCCCGCACCAGAAAAGGATCGAGCCAAGCTGAAGGGGCCCAGAAGTGCTCGGAGAACCAGTTACAGCACGGCGTCGCAGCTCGCACTGGCCAGACTGATGTCTTGGGTTGACTCCTGTTGCTCTCGTGTCGACCGCAAAGCCACTCCCCTCGCTATACGGCGCGGCCCACTGGACACACGTGGCGACCTCACATGCGCCGACGCCCAAGACCGACACGTCATCTTGTGTCTCAGTGCGCGACCGACCAACCGATCGATCCAATCGCAGTGACCATTGCCTGAGGAAACTCGAGCAGGCTGGCGGCCTAACGCGCAGACTCAGATGCAGGAATTAAGCCCTGGCCGGGCGACCACTCGCTGAGTTCTCTTACTGGCGAAGTGGAGACTCTCATTTTGCCAGCTTTAAAGGTTGATCCGTACGACCGACATACTTGCACTCCGACCGACAGACACTAACTGCCTCACAAATTCGGACGAGAGGCAGACTAGCAAGCTGGGGACGAGAGACTGGTGAGCTCATAGCGCCCCTTAAATGCACGTGAACAGGCAACATTTCCCCTTTCCCACCAGAGGGAGACACCAAAGCTGCGATGCCACAGCGGCGCCACCGCCAGAAACAGAGGGCGACTGCTTCACACAACGCGCTGCGGCGCGCTCTTGAAAATAGCAATTTTTACCACGGCTCAAAGCCCTCTCACAGAAAATAGTCTCCTTTTACTACAGCACAGACAACTACCGTTTACAAGAGGATTTAGAAGGCTTGATACAGTATTATAGACTAGAACTTAAAGAAAGCATAAGAGCTATAACTTGCTGGAGGTGGAACATTTGATTAAATAATGCTGTTGTTTGGAGGTATAAAAATCTAGTGAGGTGTCTTTGGACCCTCTGCAGCGATTCAGCCTCTTGACTATGTATGGAATCAATATGAAACACGAACTGCGGATCGGAAAACAGTAGCCAGATGTAAGTATCGTGTCAAGCGCTACCGTTATGGAGTGACATCTCAACTAATGTCACGTATGTCCGCAGTCTATCATAAGAACGAGAAACAGAAGCAACCACAAGTTAACAAGAGTAGTGCCGCGCCCAGTCTTCCAGATAAGTTATCTAATCGTGGTCTGCGGTCGTACATAAGCTGACTGATATACTGTTGCCGTATTATGGTTTTCCGTTCCGTCTATAACTGGCACAGAATAAGAATTTGACGAAATTATTACTACAGTAACAAGTGTACATCTTCCACAGACCCTGTTAGAAACCAAATATTAACAACACAATTTCCAGAGGATACGACGTAATCATACATTCAGGGGAGGTCTTCCAAACGTTGAACATTAGTAGATATTTCGGTTTGTTATGCCGGAGTCCATGTATTTCTTGGAAAAATCCAACGATTAGGATGTATTTGCAGGAGACGGTTTCAGGGTTTTATGAACTGGCCGATTCACACCGTGGCTTGTTCTCGACTGCAGTAAAAGTTAGTTTCCCCGTGATTCCGTGCAGAGGCCTAGGTGTCACGTCATATTTTTCAACAGTCGTACGCAATTACCAGTTGTCGCTTGCAGCCGTCCATATTGCCATCGACCGAAACAGACGTAACAGTTGTAAACGAAGGCTATTTTTTCAACCCCTGATCAGTGGCGAAATTAAATCCACAGTGAAAATCCGGTGCAAATTCGTGCAGGTGTGGTGCGCAGTCTCTCCATTATGCGTCTATTTCGTCTACTAAATTTTTCCACGCTTACCTTTTAGTTACTATGCATGGTCTCCTCCGAAATTCTCTCCGCCACAATTGATACACCACTCCCATCACCGTTTTCACTTCCGGAAGCAGTCTTGGTACACTTCCTGCCGGATCGCGCTAAGCGCCGCCTACGAATTTTTTAATCTCGTCTATCGTTGCAAGTCTTCCTTCTTTTGACAGGGTTTTCAACTTTGGAAATAAAAAGAAAGGCCGGAGTGCCAGGTATAGAGAGTACGGAGGTTGAGGCAGCACAGTGATTATGTACTTTGTGCAATAGTCACGCACCAACAGGAACGAAAGTGCGGATACGTTATCGTGATACTTTATCGTGATGCAAGAGCTTTGAATTGTCTCGCCACATATCATGCTATTTCCTTCCCAAATTTTGGCACAGGCGTCGCAATATGTCCCAATAGTACCATCGAATAACAGTTTGTCGTTGTGGCATGAATTCATGAAGAACTAATGCTTGTCGGCTGTAGTGGCCGAGCGGTTCTAGGCGCTACAGTCTGGAACCGCGCGAGCGCTACGGTCGCAGGTTAGAATCCTGCCTCGGGCATCGATGTGTGTGATGTCCTTAGGTTAGTTAGGTTGAAGTAGTTCTAAGTTCTAGGGGACTGATGACCTCAGACGTCAAGTCCCATAGTGCCCAGAGCCATTTGAACCATTTGAACTAATGCTTCAAAGTCGAAGGAGACTATCAGCATGGCTTTGACATTTGACTTGAACTGATGAGCTTTTCTTGGTCTTCGAGAACTTTTCCCGACTCATTGTGAAGATTGAACCTTGGTCTCAACATTATTACCATAGACCCAACTCTCATCACCGGTTATAACTGTCTTAAGAAACATCTCGCTATCATTTGCGAGATCCAAAAGCTCTTCACATATTCCGAGGCAAAAATCTTTCTGGTCTTCACCCATGACCCGAGGCACGAACTTGGCGGCAGCACGATGCATTCCAAGATGTAGTATCACGATTTCATGACATGATCGAACTGAAATGTTACATTCTTCTACAATCTCTCGGAGAGTCAGTGCCGGCTGTGGTGGTCTCGCGGTTCTAGGCGCTCAGTCCGGAACCGCGCGACTGCTACGGTCGCAGGTTCGAATCCTGCCTCGGGCATGGATGTGTGTGATGTCCTTAGGTTAGTTAGGTTTAAGTAGTTCTAAGTTCTAGGGGACTGATGACCACAGATGTTAAGTCCCATATTGCTCAGAGCCATTTGAACCATTTTGGAGAGTCCAATTGGTTGCTCATTTTCGCTGACATGAGCGTCGTCGATATACTTCAAAGGGCGTCCTGAAGTGGATCATCTTCCTCCTAGACATTTTGAAACCTTGGGAATCATTCATAACACTGAGTACAGCTTAAGCGCTCATCATCATAAGCTTTCTGCAGCATTTGGTGCGCCTCTGTAAAGGTTTACTTGAATTATATATATATATATATATATATATATATATATATATATATTGCAGGTACTGTTTATTTTTAAGTAACAGACAGGTCCATGTAGCACAAAAATTCTCCTTAGGTTACACGGTCTTCTATATATCCCCACTCGATTTACAGATGCATCACTGCTTCCGTTTCCTAGGGGTTTCTCGTGCTGATCCCAGACATAAAGAAAGCGATCGTTAACGGGTAACGCTTAATGGGTATGCAACACACTTGACCTACAGGTCATGCGGGTGCGACCTGAACTGACCGGAGCTATTAGCAAGGCCTCAGTAGTGTGTATTTACTTACAATGTCGTCCGCGGCTGGTGGTCTTGCGATAGCGTTCTCGCTTCCCGCACTCGGGGTCCCGGGTTCGATTCCCGGTGGGGTCAGGGATTTTCTCTGCCTCGAAATGACTGGGTGTTGTGTGTCTTTCATCATCATTTCATCTTCATTCACTCGGAAGTCACCGTAGTGGCGTTAATGAACTTGTGGAGCGGCGGCCAATGCCATACGCTCATTATTATTATACTTAATGTGTATGGTATCCTCCGGTAGCTTCACAACTGTAATGAGAAGTGTTTCATCAGCCACCATACCTCTTATTTTTATCCCTTCACTCACATGAACCGCTTGCTATGGGGTCAGTATTTTGGGACAGACAACGAGCTGCCGAATTGGCGGGAATCGCTGCCTTCTATGACGAGAGTGTAGGGAAGTTGGTAACACGCTACGACATATGTCTTACGTCGGACGGGCGACTATGTGGAGAAGTAGCTGGAATGCGCAGTTAAATGTTGGAAATAAAATATTTTTGATTTTCACTGTTTCCGTTTTCGCTACCGATCGAAGGTTGGAAAACTTTCCCGGCAATATTTCGATCTGTACTGTTTTATTCGTAATTACTGTCTTCATTGGCGCAGAAGGATTTTCGTGTCTGGTTTGTGAGCGCCATATTCCACGGCGCAGTGGCGCAGCCAGAGACAGCAAGTGCTCGCCCGCCGCAGGAAGACGCGACGCTGTGTACCGTCGCGGGGCCCGGCACCTTGTCGGGCTGTTTGTTCCGTCCCAGTCGAGCCCTGGCCGGGCTAAGCTCAGCGCCGGCAGCAGCCGCCGCCAGCTTCCGGCGCCGCCGCAGGCGCCTCCGCTGCAACTTGAGGCCTCGCCGGCGCCGCCGCGCACCCCCAGATACAAACTTACGGCCGCGAGTATCCGCTGCTGCTTCAACGCAGAGCTGCGCGTCGGAACTTGCCTCGCCGCACAGTGTCAGCGCGCTCGGCTGCCCTACTGGGACCCGAAGCCCCGCAGATAAGGACGCACGGGTCGTCGATGCCTTCTTCCCAGCCCGAAAGCCGCAGACAGCTAAGTGCATTAGAATGGAAAGTTCTCCTCGCGCTGTCACAGCTCCTCTCCGCGGCGCGCCGGTGGTAAATGCAAAGTGTCGGCGCTGATTAAATCTTCCTCCGGTGAATGCTCCTCCTACTCTGGTGACAGTGCCCGAAGCAGATGAGCGTGAGTCTACACTCGTCGTGCCTGTACAACAACTCTACCCGCTTCAAAACTCCGCACACGGTTTACTCGCAAACGACGATCTCGCGCCCTACTATGTTATCATAGATCCGTCGGAAGTATTCATGACATCTTCACATTTCAACGATCTTACAATATGCAGACAAAAATCTTGAAGCAGTTAACATATCGACATAAACATGACTCAAACTGCGAAATGGTACTCAGTACATATTTCATGTCATAACTTACCGATATGTTGTGAAAAAGACATACTGTGGAAACTTAATTTTGTTATTTTCTCCTGAGAGTAACACTTACACCAAAGGTCGACGATCACCTGCAACATCTGTTACGAACCTCTATCTTTCCCTACGTTTTTTAATGCTGTATGGCTTTGTCTCCTAGCATTCATCCTGATGTGTTGACGCATGACCTATCATCGGGTCCATTTATTTGGTCAGTGTTTTCCACATTCGTACTTCCGCAAGTAATACAGAGAATCTCCTCATCACTGACTTGATCAGTCCGCTTGATCAGTATCCTTCGAAACATATGCATTCAAGTATTTAGCGTACAACATTTGGCTCCATTTCTGCCATCTTCATTTTATCGTCATGTTAACGACACGTTTATGTTGCGGTCACATGGCGTCAGAGCTTCTAAGCAGTTCCTTGAACACACAAGCATCTAGTTCACTGTCGAGACAGGTAAAGAAGAAAAGGTGCAATTTTTAGATGCTTCGGTGCGATGGTAGTTGGATGTCCATCTCGGCCACTATGGGAATCGTAATCCGACTCTGATTTATATCTCAGAGCGCAAGATTTCCACTGTCTAGTCCAGTTCCGAAATTAGTCATCTGAAGTACGGCGATCTTAACCCTGTGGCGCATAGCGTCCACTACAGTGGACAGCTGTTAATGGTCGTTTCTTTGGCATTTTCAATCAGTTCTGAGGGTGCAAATGCACACAGTTCACTGCAGTGGGCACTCCCTACCGGTGTTGTGTCCTGCATGCATTTTCAGCCTCATGTCTCATTGAAAATACCAGGGAATTGACTATTAAAAGTTGTCCACTGCAGTGAAATTCATGCACTACAGGGTTAAGGAGATGGTAACTTGAAAATACTGAACAGTCACAAGACTATCCACTTCTGTGTTACATCAAGTAAAATAGGCGGAGTCTTGAGAACACGCCGACGACTTCGTCACTGAGCGCCCCTAATCCACAAACACACTCTCTAGGGAAGATGAGAAATAAGAACCATTTCCAGACCAATTAAGAAAATAACGGAGACGTTACATCCGGTTAAGGACTGTCTCTGTCTCTCAGACCAAACGGCAATCGAATAGTTGCGATTTTTTTTATATTTATGGTACGTCAAGTTGAGAACCCAAATATCAGTCACCCCAGAGCAATCCCGGGTAACTCTCAAAAATTCTCGAGAATATAGAATCTTAAGTCTTACCACCATCTTTCACATAGTAAAGTAAGGTCTTTAGTCGACAGGCAGCGTGCCTCTGTCGCAGAATACTCACCTGTCACGTGTGAGGGGTGGGTTCCCCTGCTGCTTGATTCAAATTTCTAATCAAAAGTGCGCATTGTATGAGCACTTTCTGAAGCCTAAAAAAAAAGATGGCGAAAAACTCGGTAGTGATTGAGGCTGGTATTAGCTGGATTGAATCTCGTTTGGCACGTTATTTTTTCCGTATTCTCCTTTCAATTCGAATACCTAGGTCATTTAAATATAAAATTCTTCAAATATATGCAATTCATATCTGTCATTTTTGTGACAGATGCACTTCTTATTTCTAGTTGAACATCGTACACAAAAATCCAGTTTATATTACATATACACTCTAAGACAAAAAAAGTGACACCACGAACACGAAGGACTCGTCTTTCCTGGTCATCGGGGCTTAATTCGAAGCAGGACACATTACTAAGACAATTCTAATTTAATAAGATTCCAGGTCCCGCTGACCAGCGAAGACATGTCTGGACAAGCCCAGGATAGTGGTGGGATACCATCCTGGGTATTACTTACTGTATGACCTGACAACCAGGAGTGTTGCTTGGTATGGGGAGCATTTTTGTATCATAGAAGGACACTTTTGGTTTTCATTCGCGGCACTGTAACACGGCGGTACGTCGACGCTGTTTTACGCAAAGTTTCGTTGCCCTCATGTCTAGCAATCCTGGGTTTGCATTTCAGCAAGATTATGCTCGCTCGCACACGACGATGGTTTCTACCGTTTCTCTTCATGCCTGCGAAATGCTGCCTTGGCCAGCAACGTCGCCGGATCTCTCCCAATTGAGAACGTCTGAAGCATTTAGGCAAGGACCTGCAACCAGCTCAGTATTTTGACGATCTATCGTTCCAATTGGACGGAATTTGGCACGATATCCCTGAGGAGGACATCCAGCAACTCTGTCAATCAATGCAAAGCCGAATAACTGCTAGCATAAGAGCCACAGGTAGACCAAAACGTTATTGACTTGCTCAATTTGTGAAGCCCTTTTTCTTCACCGAGCGTGGTGGCGCAGTCGTTAGTAAAAAAATGGTTCAAATGGCTTTGAGCATTATGGGACTCAACTGCTGTGGTCATAAGTCCCCTAGAACTTAGAACTACTTAAACCTAACTAACCTAAGGACAGCACACAACACCCAGCCATCACGAGGTAGAGAAAATCCCTGACCCCGCCGGGAATCGAACCCGGGAACCCGGGCGTGGGAAGCGAGAACGCAGTCGTTGGTACATGGGACTCACTTTCAGCAGGACGACGGTTCAATCCCGCGTCCGGCCATCCTGATTTAGGTTTTTCGTGATTGCCTAAATCGCTGCAGGCAAATGCGACGATGGTCTCTTTGAATGATCAACGGCGACTTCCTTGCGCATCCTTCCCTGAGCCGACGGGGCCGATGGCCTCACTGTTTGGTCCCCTCTCCAAAACCAACAAACCAAGCTGACTTTTTCTTGAAACGACCATCGAAATTTTCAGAAATTCTAATCATCTGTTTGCTCTGCATGTACGTCACAGCTATCGATTTCCGTCCCATTCGGATAATACCTTCGTAGCGCGTCTTTCCCTTTGTCGTAATGTATAAAGTCTTAATTGTTGATTTTTTATAAAAGCTTGTTGATAAAGATTGTTTAAATTAAACAAAAATAATTACAGATTTCATTATTTCCTGTTTTCCTGTTCCACGGAAATGTTTTTAGAACATCTACCTTTGGTTAAATAATTGAATCCACCAGAAATCCAACCCATGTCCGTGAAGTGGCAGGTGAGCGAACTACCACAGAGCCACGTTCTTGTGGAAAAACGAATCCGCTTTAGCATGTCAAAAATCTTAGGAAAACTTCAAATTCGGCTTTCATTTATTCAGACCATCACACAGGAATTCCAAACTGCATCGGGATCCACGGTTAGTACTATGACAGTTAGGCGGGAGGTGAGAAAACTTGGATTTCATGGTCGAGCGGCTGCTCATAAGCCACACATCACGCGGTAAATTCCAAACGACGCATTGCTTGGTGTAAAGAGCGTAAACATTGGACGATTGAACAGTGGAAAAACGTTGTGTGGAGTAACGAATCACGATACACAATGTGGCGATCAGATGGCAGCGTGTGGATATGGTGAATGCTCCGTGAACGTCATCTGTCAGTGTGGGTAGTGCCGACAGTAAAATTCGGAGCACTGTTTATGGTGAGGTCGTGTTTTTCATAGAGGGGACTTGCATCCCTTGTTGTTTTGCGTGGCACTACAATGATGTCTTAAGCACCATCTTGCTTCCCACTGTTGAAGAGCAACTCGGGGATGGTGATCTTGCATCTTTCAACAGGACCCACCACTTTTTCATAATGCACTGCCTGTGGCAGAGTGGTTACACGACAATAACATCCCTGTAATGGACTGGCCTGCACAGAGTCGAGACCTGAATCCTATAGAACACTTTTGGGACGTTTTGGAACGCCGACTTGGTGCCAGGCCTCTCCGACCGACATCGATACCACTCCTCAGTGCAGCACTCTGTGAAGAATGGGTTGCCGTTTCCCACGAAGCCTTCGAGCACCTGACTGAACGTTTGCTTGCGAGAGTGGAAACTGTCATCAAGGCTAAGGGTGGGTCAAAACCATACTGAATTCCAGCATTACCGATGGAGGGCGCCACGAACTTGTAAGTCATTTTCAGCCAGGTGTCCGTATACTTTTTATCACATAGTGTAAGTACATCGGCAATTGATGTTCGAGTTCTGAATTTCACATACCATAAAAATAAAAAATAAAAAAGAAATACTGCTTTGTGGATTCTTTGTTAGTGCGCCTAGAATTTATGATATAGTATCTGAGAACGGAAGCAACTATACTAATCAGTCCATTCGTAACGTTTCCGCTCTCTGTGCAAGAATATCAACTTCGATGTTATTCGTTATAGAATTCTCATGTACTTCTAGAAGTAAATTTCTGTGATTCCAGTGAACTTTTCGTTTATATTTAATTTTTGTGGCATGGCATACCTGGAAACTGAGCAATTCATTAATATCAATAATTTTCAACTCTTACCCCTCTCTAACTAGCACAATTTTCTATGGACGCCCATGTACACGACGTGTTTCGTATACGACAAAAGAGCTGTGTCCGGTATCGCACAATAACTGGATCCGGTGATGTATGCGCCAATCGCCGCGTACACTGAGGTTCCATTCTCGTATTCGGGCTAATAACATTTCGAGTTTACTTGAACTAGATGAGTTAGGAGCGGTCATTTTATAATGTCCGGTAAAATCGATGCTCAATTTAACACTGCACAGACGCATCTGAGTAGAATCCGCTTACGGAGGTGTGCGCAAATTGAAACTTCACAAAGTAGCGCCATGTACTGAATGACCATTTCAGATAGCACATGAAAGATATTTACAATTGCGTTCATGGTTTATTATCAATCATGTGAAAAACTCGAACCCGGATTTCTCACTTATATCGAGCGGTCGCCTTACCATTATGCTATTTGCGCACGACTCATGGGCATACCCAAGCTTCAATATGTCTTCAACCACGTAACTACAACCTGCACAGTTAAATTCGTTATGTATATTCCTCTACAGGGGAGACTTGTTAACTGAGGATCTCTTACCCGGTTTCGGCGGATAAATATGACATTTCAGTGCCTGTGTTGTCCAGAACTGCGGTGAAATCTCCCTTCGGAGATGCATACATGTCCGAAGGAACGTTGCGCCTTAGTTATGAACAACATAGGCACTCCAGTATCGTATGTGAGGCAGTGTTGCCCGACGTCAGCAAAGAAGTCGGATACTGTCAGTCTCAGTTATATGCTACAAAATCCTCAAGACATGTGTAATTTGAATGAAAAATAATACAATTTTTCAGTATGATCGATGGTTCAATGAAAGCACAAAAAATTATTACACAAGAATTACACGTTAAATGGAATGTTTTTGTTAGTAATTCACCATCTTAAGTCACAACATTATTTCAGTCAAATGCGTTTTGGAGCTACAATTCTATTGTGAAGAACTGCAGTACATTGTCGATTCCTAGACGTGACAATAGCAAAATTTCTCGCACTTGCAGAGGTGAAATAAACGCGATAAAGTAAAGAACGTGTAACGCTAAAATCTGTCAATGATGTCTTTGAAAACGGAGTTTCAGCTGTGTAACGCGTCGCACTAAAACAGTAAATTAAGATATTGTGACTGAAGATATCGTAAACTTATGAAAACATTCTTAATCTTTAAGTAGTGTCATGGACCGCAGTTGAAGAAACTTCAACTAATGAAAACACTGACTTACGATAGTCATAGATTCGGTACCGGTAACAAGTCGCATAACAAAGACGAACAACATGTATGGCTTCGACAATTCTCAGTGCGAGACAAACCGAAGAAAGCAACCGGGGACCGTTCTTATGCCGTTTGTGCACCTACCGTGTAGAAATGAAGGAAGAGGAGTAAATTCTGCACCGCGAATGTCGGCAAGCGGCCCCGGCAAAGCGCTTTGCCCGGGTCTGTTTCCGGAAGTTCATATCTGCAAGTCTAATGCGCGCGTGCGTAGCCGAACCTCACAAGGGCGGCAGCGCTAATGGGCCGGCGGAGCCCTGTGCCTACCGCCTAAAGAATAATTAATCGACGCGGAAAATTCGCTGATTGCATCGTACGCCGGCGCCACTGCCTCTACGTGTTAACAGCAGATTTCATCTGTGTTTAAGCCGGATGTTATTACGTTGATGCTGAATAGGGCAGCACGTACGGCTCAAAAACCGGTTATTTCGTGAATATCACACTGATAAATAGAAGCGATCGTTAAACGAAGCATGCAGAGGACAGTAATGATACGTTTTTCATGGTAACATTTAGATGTAAAAGAATTCAGCAAAAGGTAAGTGATCGAAGTGTACATTTTCTTTTAAACAACACAGGGCACATTACGATTTTATTTACTTACTAGTGAACCAAACAACACTTTGCAGTTGCTAACTAAGTATGAGAATTGCATATACATGCTAATCTCCTTTTCCCCTCTATCTCTGTCCATCTTTTTGGCCCCTCTCTCTTTGTCCATCTGTTACTTCATCATGTCTATCTACGTTTCCTCATCCCCTGCTTGTCCTTTTCCTTTTGCCTCTCTTTGAAATCTTAAGTCATGTGTATTGTTATCACCATCGCAACTGTGATAGGCCATTGAGGGCGCTTAAAATGAAGGGTAAATCGTGTGAGACCATTAGCGGTATGGGAGATCTCTCCTGCTGATGGATCTGTAAGGACGAAATGCCTCA
This sequence comes from Schistocerca americana, assembly GCF_021461395.2. NCBI lineage: Eukaryota > Metazoa > Arthropoda > Insecta > Orthoptera > Acrididae > Schistocerca > Schistocerca americana. The sequence goes on along the minus strand of NC_060121.1, from coordinate 443,221,781 downwards.
TGCAATCATGCAATTATGAATGCCATTTTCATTCAAATTATTGTGTGATTTTGTAATTCAGTGATTGGCAACAGGGTGAATCGAAATGAGGACGTTTACTGATGGGACGGGATCAACTGACAGCAGGGTGCTCTTTGTAATTTCCATTACTTTCCTTTGTTAACAGGGTGGTGTGCTCACATGTTTGTGAGTGTTTTGGATACGCATGCGAATAAACAGCACTGTGTTTGAGACAGCGAGCAGGGAACGCTACGGCAGAACAGGACCTGCTGGGAGCAAGGACCGGCCACCCAGACCGTGAATTCTCAGAATGAAAGCCGGGACGGCCATCCCGAGGGGCAACAGCACAGCCTAATGTCCGGCGCAGGAAGCAGGAGGTGGGGGCTAATTTCTGTGTTTTGCGGACCCTCCTTTGAAGATAACCACCTATCACTTGAAGAAACCTAGGCTAAAGGAAACAAAGTCTGGCTCTGTAGCGGCTCTTTCTTTGTTTCTCAAGCTCTCAGGCGTAGGCGGCAAAACGCCCTGTTGGCGTAATATTGTTAGATGTCAGGGGCGTAACGCGGAAAAAGGGTTCAAATGTCTCTGAGTACTATGGGACTTGACATCTGAGATCAGCAGTCCCCTAGAACCTAACTAACTAGGGGCAGCACACACATCCATGCCCGAAGCAGGATTCGAACCTACGAGCGTAGCAGTTGCGCAGTTCCAGACTGAAGCGCCTAGAACCGCTCAGCCACAGCAACCGGCGTAGGGCTGAAAACGATGCTTTTTTGTAGTAGGGGAGATGTTCATGTTGTGACTGGTATCTGACGGAAATGTGAAATTTTGGCAGAAACCTCTGGTCGGCGGGAATCCTCGCGATTGGGGAGCAGTGTTCCTTTATTTTCCAGTTGGCTACTAGCACTGTTTGGAGAGAAGGAATTAGGAGGCCGTAAGTGAGCGACAAAGTGAGGCACTTGGGGTTTTGCCGCATAATCTTCCAGTTCGGTCGTGGAGATGTCTGTAACGTCTTACGCTTTGGTTGTGGAGGTTTACGGGTTCAATCCAAGGACGGTAGCACTAGAGGGCCGATCGACTTCCCATTGCATAGCGGATAACCCAGCAACATCTAGTTTTGACACGTTGCTGATGACCTTGTCTTGATGAAGGGCCCGGTACTTCGGCAGCGTACAGCTTGTCGCAGCACAATCATATTTACGGTGAGCTTAAAGCACAGCAACGCCAGAGTAGCTCCATGTGATTTCACACTTGTGGAATCTAGGATGACAGCCTGTCTCAAGTTCATTGTACTTATACTGAGTGTGTGAACATCTGGGGATACTAACCAACTTCCAGTCACTGTTTTTATCAGGAAGTTGCAGGATTATATAGATTGTAATTGTCGTTGTATATTGTTAGAGTGGAAATTCTCAAATGGGCTATTGGTAATTTCATACATGGGCAAGCAACACTGCTATCCACTTAAACCTACACCTGAGCTTGAAAACAGAAGGGTCACGGATTATATAATAGAATTTATCTGCTGTTTAATAGAAGTTTTTGTAAGTTTGAGTATTTCACTAATGACTGTTCCTGCTTGGTGCCCAGTTAGATGGAGTCAGCCACTGTTCAGGGAGATATTTTCAGCGACAGTAAATCATGACCAAATTAATACAGTTCAAGTCATATACCGTCAATAACATTCAGAATTATGCAAATTACCTACTTCAAGATCTATGCTGAGGGCTGTAATTTCGTGTTAGCTACTCAACCTGCGCACAAATGAAATTTAAAGTGGATCCTGAATAAGATGTCTGCTCACCACTAGTTTTGAGGGTCGGGGAATATAATCACCAAAGGGGTTTTACAAGGCTAGTAGCTTCAATTACAGCATTTCGAATAGTTTTGATGTATAAGTGGGAAGGATTAGACTGTTTCGGACGATTCAGATTTTGTAATAATATTTTAATCGTCAATCGATAAACCATAAATACAACTTACCTGTTTACCGTTAAAACCAATACAGGGAGGAAACACAACAGCACTTAGTTGGATATATATATATATATTTTTTTTGTTTTGCCCTCGGGCAATACAGTGCTTGGCGATGCGTACAAATATTAGTAATTTTCTGTCGTTTCCCACCCGCAAACTGATAGATAGATGACTATATGTGCTTTTATTCACGCCCGAAAGCTCTTACATTATTCTCCAATATTTTCAAACCATGATTCACTATAGTCACACCTGCAGGTCCTGCATTCTTTTTAATATTTCAGGTAAAATAAAGTATTTAGTGCAGTTACCGGAATAAATTAATCTGCTTCGTGTAGCATTCAGTTTCAGCATCTGACTGAAGCAAGAGATAGTGCATTGCTGAAATAGCGTCAGCACAGTGTTGCATCCCCCGACAGGTTACATGCGCGCACGCGTCATGGGCGGCGTGAGCAGTGTGGTGGCTGGCATGACTGATGGCCGTGCTGGCAACAATTTCACGGTCCCCTGCGGGGCTCTCTTAGGACGGGGTGGGCCTGCTCCATGGGCCGCGTCGGATAGATTACTCCGCGCCGAGTGGCAAATGTAGCGCGTCCGCTGTTTGGATAACGGGGACCTGCTCACGCAGCGGCGACTGAGTCGGGGGGAAACTCTAAGGCAGCCAACTGGAGTGTTAGGGATCTTTGCTTGAGAACTGTGACATCAAAATTTGCTTCCTCATCTGAACATCTCTGTTGACTTCTTTTTCTTCCTTTTTCTCTTTTTTAGTCTTTTTACATGTTTGTAATGGCTTGTCAGAGCGATACTTACATCCAACGTTCTCAATTTTTAACAACAGGATGGTGCCTGCATACAGTATTACTCTATATATAGAGTATGTTGAACAAGCAGCAGAGGGATACCAAAAAAGAAATTTAGAAAGGGACTAAAATTAAGCGAGAAGAAATGAAAATTTTGGTATTTGACGATTACATAGTAATTTTAACACAAATTCAAATGTTAGAGCTCCATGACAGGTTTTGTCTTACACTGTCACGCGACATTTTCTTCAGCCATCGTTTTTCTCACTGGCTTGATAGGACACTCGACGAATTCCTCTCCTATGTCAACCTCACAATCTCTGAGTAGCACGTCCAATCTACGTCCTCAACTATTCGCTGGATGTATTCCCATCTCTGTCTTCCTCTACAGTTTTTGCCCTCTGCAGCTCCCTCTAGTATCATTGAACTCATTCCCTGATGTCTTGACAGATGTCCTATCATTCTGTCCCTTCTCCTTGTCAGTGTTTTCCACATATTCCTTTCCTCTCCGATTCTGTACAGAACCTCCTTATTTCTTACCCTCTCAGGCCACCTAATTTTCAACATTCGTCTGTAGCATCACATCTCAAATACTTCGTTTCTCTTCCGTTCCGGTTTTCCCACAGTTCATTCTTTCCGTCCATACAATGCTATGTTCCAAAAGTACATTCTCAGAAATTTCTTCCTCAAATTAAGGCCTATGTTTGATACTAGTAAACTTGTCTTTCCCAGGAATGCCCTTTTTGCCAGTACTAGTCTGCTTTTGACGTCCTCCTTGCTTCATATACTTCGTGACCATCAATTATGATGTTAAGTTTCTCGCTGTTCTCATTTCTGCTATTTCTCACTACTTTCGTCTTTTTTCTATTAACTCTCAATCCAAATTATACTGTCCATTCCATTCAGCAGATCGTGTAAATTCTTCTTCACTTTTATTCAGGATAGCAATGCAATCAGGGAATCTTATCACTGACGTTCTTTCACCTCTAATTTTAGTTCCACTCCTGAAACTTTTCTTTATTTCCATCATTGGTTCTTCAATGTACAGATTGAACAGTACGGGCGAAAGACTACATCTTAAAACCTTTTAATCCGAGCATGTCGTTCTTGGTGGTCCACTATTATTATTTCCGCTTGGCTCTTCTGCATATTGTCTATTACCTGTCTCTCCCTGTAGATTACCCCTATTTTGCTCAGACTTTCGAACATCTTGCAGCACTTTAAGTTGTCGAACGCTTTTTCTAGGTCGACATATTCTATGAACGTGTCTTGATTTTCTTTAGTCTTGCTTCCATTACCAAGCGCATCAGAATTGCCTCTCTAATGCCTTTACCTTTCCTAAAAACAAACTGGTCGTCGTTTAACACGTCAATTTTCTTTTCTGTTCTTCTGTATATTATTCTGGTCATCAAATTGGATGTAAGAGCTGCTAAGCTGATTGCGCGATAATTCTCACACCTGTCACCTGTGGCAGTCTTCGGAATTGTGTGGATGATATTTTTCCGAAAGTTAGATGGTATGTCGGCAGACTCATACATTCTACACATTAATGTGAATAGTCGTTTTGTTGCAACTTACCCCAATGACTTTAGAAATTCTGATGGAATGTTATCTGTCGCTTATGCGTTTCCCAAGTAGGCCTCTTGTGATTCTTGAACAGAGTATTCGTTATTACAAGCTGAAATTTATTACGCAACTGAATTAGTCTTTCTTCTCTCTCCTTCCTTGTCCCGAGCCCATGTTCTGCTACATCCTATTATTCTACTCCTTCCCCTACAACAGCATTCCAGTCTCCCTGACGTATTAGATTTTCATCTGACTTTATGTACTGTATTATCCTTTCTATATCTTCATATACCTTCGATATCTCTTCATTTGCAGCCTACGATCTCGGCATGTATACCTGAGCTATCGTTGTCGGTGACTGTTCGCTGGCGATTCTGATAAGAACAACCCTATATCTGAACTGTTCACAGTAACAAACCCTCTGCCCTTTCTTCCTATTCGTAACGAATCCTATTCCTGTTATGCCATTTTCTGCTACTGTTGGTATCATCTTGTGTCATATGTCCAGAAATGCTTGTCTTCTTTCCATTACACTTCTTTGATCTCCACTATATATAGATTGAGCCTCTTCATTTCCCTTTTCAGATTTACTAGCTTCCATACCACGTTCAAGCTCCTAAACATTCCACGTCCCCGCTCGTAGAACGTTATCCGTTCGTTGAGTTATCAATTTTCCCTTTTCAGGTTTACTAGCTTCCCTACCAGGTTCAAGCTTCTGACATTCCACGCCCCGGCACGTAGAACGTTATCCGTTCGTTGATTTATCAGTCTTTTTCTCATGGTCACCTCCCTCTTGTCCGCCCCCGGTAGCTGAGTGGTCAGCGCGATATAATGTCAATCATAAGGGCCCGGGCTCGATTCCCGGCTGGATCGGAGATTTTCTCCGCTCAGGGACTGGGTGTTGTGTTGTCCTAATCCTCATCATTTCATTCCCATCGACGCGTAAGTCGACGAAGTGGCGTCAAATCGGAAGACACCCGGCGAACGGTCTACCCAACGGTAGGCCCTATTCACACGAAATTTATTTACCTCCCTCTTGGCAGACCCCTTCCGAGATTCGAATGGAGGACTGTTCCGGAATCTTTGGCCAACGGAGAGATCATCATGACACTTTTCCAATTACGGGCCACATGTCCTTTGGATACACGTTGCGTGTCTTTAATGCAGTGGTTTCCATTGCCTTTTGCATCCTCATGCCGTTAATCATTACTGATTATTCCGCTTCTAGGGCCGGCCGTTGTGGCAGAGTGGTTCTAGGCGCTTCGGTCCGGAACCGATCTGCTGATACGGTCGCAGGTTCGAATCCTGCCTCGGGTATGGATGTGTGTGATGTCCTTAGGTTAGTTAGGTTTAAGCAGTTCTAAGTCTAGAGGACTGACGACCTCAGATGTTATGTCCCATAGTGCTTAGAGCCATTTGAACGATTTGAACCGCTTCTAGGGGCAGTTTCCAACCTCTACGATAAGAGAGTGCCCTTAACCTCTGACCACTCCTCGGCTCTCTTTGACAAGGAAGTCTTCGGTCACCAGTGCTGATGATTAATCAAAATTTAAGCGGTGGCAGTCTTCGAATCTGGGACCGAGAAGGTTTTGGCTACCAACCACAGATGCTACCACTTGTCCCTACGATGCTTTTACTATGCTCACCCACCAGTGCCGAGTTTACCGATTATAACTATAATCATTTGTGCACTTATTAAACGTTCATTGACTTGTATCAGTAGGTCACTCATATGTTACTGTTCACAATAGTAAACTTATTTGTGATAGTGATTCCTTCTTTCTGTTACAGAGAGATGATCCACTCTCATATTAATATTTTGAAATGCGTGGTGTTTTACGTATTTCCATACTTTATTTGGAGTCTTGTATTAATTACCATTTCTGTAAGACGTTTCTGTTTGTATGATATTATCATTTCCGTTAAATTAATTTGTTTGATCATAAGGAATGCTTCTCTGTAGGTCGCCACAGATCGGACCATTTGAAATGTGTATTCTTATAGGACAGCTATCCAATGAGTTTCACCCAATAATATCCAAACAGCAGACTCTGTACACAATTTATTAAATTCCCAATACTAAACTCTTTTAAATAACTGATTCATATAACTTACAAAACTTAACAAATGGTTAAGGAGTAAGCTTTAAAAACAATAACGGCGGCTTGTCACCATAAAACCAAGAACCTTTTACAATAGTGCTTATAGAGTTTATACGAAAGATAAAATCCAATAATAAGTTAAATTGGATTTAAAATTTAAAATGATTTATATAAAAATCTTTGAGAAAGATAATGGCGCTTGGCACCATAGAATTAAAGAAATGCAACACACAACTAATAAAGATAATAACAAAATAATAATTTGATATAACCAAAGGGCGAGGGCAACTCCCAACGCAAAACAGGCGAGCGAGCTCTCAACACTTCGGAGCCTTCCCACTAGAAACGGTCCCCGATATAAACCGCTGAGAGCTCCCCGACGTGCCTCCCACAACTGCCCATCTCTTACGTACCTTGGTTATGTTCTGTAAGACACGACAGATAATATCAACACAAGATAAAATTCAAAAATAAACATCCCGACAGCACATGATAACCACAGCGCCGTTAACTCGGGCGCTCTTAATAAGTGCCGGAAGCCAACACACACAAATCTCAAACAATTCTTGCTTCCTATAACGAATGAATAAAAGTCAACCGCACATGAATCGTCAAACCACAGTCTTAGAAGTGCCTTAACGACACCAAACGCGACTAGTCCACCAAGTTAATAATAACACAGTAAAAAATACAGAACATACCACTAAATGCTGTTACACAACCAAATCGTCTAGATCGTGTTGTTCAGGTCCCAGAAGACCTCATAAACCAAGCAGCAGTAATTCACTATGTGTATAGTGTACAAAACCGCGCTTCTGAGGCAGACTTCACCTAACACATCGACTGTCAAATATACCATACATGAACGCAACTCCGGGCAGGACTCCAGTTGAGCAAATAAATTAGTACCAAAAAATATCGTAACGAGCCACACACACAGCAAAATGTTCCAACAAAACACCATCGTCTCACATCAGAAAAGTTCAGAAACCGCTGCTGGAGCTTCCAGGGAAAAAATCTGAAGAGCCAACCGAGGCCACACCCTAACCTGGCAGACGACTCCAAAATTCAACAACTAGTTGTCTCCTGGCCAGCGTATCACAGGACGCCGCCGGACCTCCACATCAGACAGGCAGGACGAACAAGTACTCCGACTGCAATTAATCACCACCGCATGGGATATGCTAACGAGCACACATGAGGATGTCTTTCGTGAAGGTACTTGTTTGGTCTACAGAAGTGACGACAAACTATACAGGCAGCAAGATAACAGAAGGTTTTGAATTGTCGTGCAACAAGCGAATGCAGAACGTAAGTTAGAATATCTATGAAGAGGTACTCAACAGAATCGGGAGAAAAAAAGTTAGAGATCGATTTGACGAATAGTAGGGATCGGTCGGACCGATCGATAGTACACATCCTGAGGCATTGCGAAAGAGTCAGTTGGTAATGGAGACAGGTTTCCGGAATAGAAATTGTAGCGGGTGCCCAAAACTTGGCTACAGTGAGCAGGTTGGAACGGATGTAGATTATATAGATTGCAGTTACTATGTAGAGATGGAGAGACCTGCACACGATTCTCCATCGTGGAGAGCTGCATCGTCAGCTAAAGGTAACAAGCCTAAGTAGTTCATTTATCTGTACGTGTTACGATATTCTTTCTCAGAGATGACTTTTCAACACAATTTGTCATATCAACCAGCAACGTCCTTTTAGGGTCCCGTACTTCAATCGGTAAAAACGGAACCCCTGGAGGATCACTTTGGTCACCCTCTTCCTGTCTGCCAGCCAGTCCGACTGACAAGAGCCCTTTCTCTTAGAACAGTTAGACGTATCACAATGAACACGCCGGCCGGAGTGGCCGAGCGGTTAAAGGCGCTACAGTCTGGAACCGCACGACTGCTACGGTCGCAGGTTCGAATCCTGCCTCGGGCATGGATGTATGTGCTGTCCTTAGGTTAGTTAGGTTTAAGTAGTTCTAAGTTCTAGGGGACTTATGACCACAGCAGTTGGGTCCCATAGTGCTCAGAGCCATTTGAACCATTTGAAGAATGAACACTGAAATTCATATCATGTACTAAAGTTTATGGTCCCTTGGCAGTGTGAAAAATTTATGCTTCTACATCAATGAAATCACAAGATACAGCAATTTATGTCAAATATCTAAAGACGTGAAAATCATCAAAATCTTTACGATACTTCACGTTGACCCAGGACTACGGAACTTGCCAAAAGTAAGGTTTTACACTACAACAAAAGGATAAAACATCCGACATTGTTAATTTGTATTTACATCACACGAAAACTATGTCCCTTATTTGTTATCAGCGTGTCTGTCTGTTCGTACGTGTGTGAAGACTCGTTTTTCTTGCAACTGGTTGACGTATGAAGTTAAAATTTATGTCACGTACTAAGGTCAACGGTCTCTTGGAGGTATAATAAACATCAGTTTCTGAGTCAATGCAATCAAAAGACCCTTCCGTTTATGACACACACTTTGATACTCGCAAACCCAGTCATTAAAACCTACAGGATACTTTCCCTTGATACAGTAATGAAATTTGTCAAGGAGAAAGGTCCACGGTGGGTTTCACGGTGAAGCAAAGGAAAAGAATCAGAAAATTGTTAATTTTAATAACATCACATGAAAATAATATCTCTTTTGTTCTTTGTTATCCAACTGCAGACTTGAAATTAAAACATTCTCCAAGTTCTTGGAATCCCTAGGGCCGGTATCTTGCCAGTATCATTGTCGATAACAGGTAAAAATTTAAGAGATAATCGATTCCAGGAATGGATAAACAATATATATAACGAGGTTTGTGCGAACCCTAAGCCCGCCTGTCTTTCTCGCACCTGGCCATTTTTTCGCCTTGGTACTGCACATGTGAAACAATAAACTGTGAAGTTAACACACTGAGAGTGATGTGAATGCTCTGCAATATATATGGGAAATACTGGAAATAAGTGACCCTAAAAAAAGGGGCAACAGATAATGTATGTGAACGTACTTAGAATACATCTAAGCAAACACCACACCATTGAGCAATATGTTTCATTCTACCAACGGTATTTAGGTTCAACTTGGGTTCAACGCTTGACGTTAATGTGCCAACGAACACAAGTCCTGAGAGGATTCGGTAAACTACTGTCCATCAATACTGCAGCGTCTGGAAGGATAGAATATAATATTATTTTACTTACTGTGTGTATACAGTATGCTAGCAAGGATACACAATTAAATTTGTAGATCCAACATACGAAATTTAGTGAAACAAAACCACCAATTGTTGCAGCAGCAAAGGCACCTACCCAGCTTGAAACTTCTTTATTTAAGTGAGTGTGTCTGTACTTAAATTGCTGAACGACTGAGAGCCACAATATACTAGGGCAACGCAATCTGACTGGTCAAAAAAAATTGCAACCTGACTTAAAATAATTAATACAAAAGAATGGCCCTGAATAAGAAGCAATCCTAACAATAACCTATACATTTAATTGAGCACTTACCTCAGAAAAATCTTCATTACGCGAACTACTGCAATACAGCGAGCGTCAATACTGCGAGCTATATATAAGATTCTAACTACTAAAGCCACTGACTACTAATAGGCATGTGGTTACCAAAGGAAAGATTTTGTTGTAAACCAAATAATGTGTTTTTCACCTTAATAATGTGACATCCAGTTCAAACACGAATATAAATCGTCAGTGGCATCCAGTACAGAGATATATAATCATGAATAATTTTCAATCTCCAAGTGGGATAGTTGCAGATCGTTAGCTTACACTAACATTTCCGACCTCCATCAATGCTAACTTCTCATATCTAACATCCATCACTGCTGGCTGTTCACCTCCATCTGATCAACAGTACTTCCATCACTCCTGGCGACTAACTTCCAACTGCCCAACACTACTGGCGATTAACTTCCAACAACGAGTCCAACTAGCCATAGAATCTCTTACAAAGAAAGCGCTGTCAGAGATCCAATACGAAGCACTACATAGAGCTCCCAACACAGAAGCAGCCCACTTGCAAGCTGCGTTTCGAGTCTGACTGAGCTATGAGACAAAGGAAGATAGTTCCACGGAGTTGGAACACTCTGCAAGTTTTCATCAATCGTCGTCGTTGGCGAGTGGAGGCACGTAGATCTATCGGCAACCGAAATTTGTGTAAGGACTTCATTTATTTCCTCTTTTACTGGTGGTGAACACTTTCAGGTTGTATAGCCTTCTATATGCTCGCACAAAGGGAATAAATTTGTGAGAGCAGTAATTTTTCTGCATGTGCATTTTGTTGGTGCTTACATGTGCATGAATTGTGAAAGTTTACAAGTCGTCTGACTTGCCTCCTTCAGTTAATAAACTAACACTATCTGCTCCTCGTCCTGACTGGTTGGTTGGTTTGGGGGAGGGGACCAAACAACGAGGTCATCAGTCCCGGCATTTGCCTGAAGCGATTTATGGAAACCACTGAAAACCTCAATCAGGATGACCGTCGTCTTACGAAATGCCGAGTCTAGTGGGCTAACCACTGCGTCATAATTACAGGACTTAATTGTATTTGATAAAAGTGCAGGAGTTGTCTGTCTGAACTTAAGTATGTCGCTTTGTCCAAGGGAACTCGTCGGAATCCTGTAGTTGGTGAACGGCTGATGTTCCCCACACTGGGGGTAGTGGAGCAGCCCGCTCGCCACTCAAAGAGTTAATCCCCTGGCTTATAAGGGAGGTAAAGCCACTGGAGTGAGGCTTACGAGACGCTCCTGTCACTCAAAAAAGTACGGGATTTTCGGTGTTGTGCCGTACGTTACCGTCCGCTGTCGGCTAGCTGCCATTGAGTCTTAAGGGCTGGCCCACCACCTGATAGCATCTGGAAAGACAATGTTCTTGAAGAGACTAGGACTGACACTGTGGGAATGCAACCTGGTGGAGTTCCCGACGCGTTCGCTTAGTGTTTGGAAATTCTGAGCGGTATAGTAAACGCTCTGCTTGATGTATTCCATTGTGGGAAATTACCTAACACTGTAGTTTCAAGCAGTTGGACAGAAGTAAATAACATTTTGCCTGATTGATGTTTGCTGCCGTGCTGGCACGAACGGGGGATTCGGGTGCATGGACGCATGGTCAACAGCACTCCGGGATCAGTCGTCTTAGAGGTGACTTTATGTGCTTAGTCGCTGGCGGGGAGATCATTCTGGTGTTCTCCGCTGTGACGTCGTCCTGACGACTTAGGGCAGTTCGTAGATTCCAGTCTGTTGCAGATCTCGTGCTGAGCCACATCCTCATGTCCATCGAGACGACAAAACATTGGTGGGCATATTGTGCAGCAACCTCTCGTTAGGTAGGAGTTAACCATTATCTGAGGATATACCGACGCCACAATGCCGTTAAATTCCAGTCACGAATATTGGTTCTTTTCATTTTAGTTCGGAAAACCAGCTATTGCATAGTAAAATTCAGATTCGTAGGGTTTATTCACATCTTTGAGGAAATGTGCAACTTGAATCCATTATCCTTTGACATCATAATTGTGCTGCTTAATTGTCTATCATCTTAGATTCGTAGTGTGAATCTGCTGGTTTTCTTGTCTACAGAGACGAATTTTTCTAATAAATCAACAATTACTTTTAAATTCAAATCAAAATAAATTAGTGCTCACTTCATCTTATTTTCATTGCCAATTCGTTTTAAAATATATTTATTAACTAATTTTATAGCCATTCCCCATCTTAGCACTCATGTTACGGCCAAATTTCACATAGCGTATTTCCATTGTGTTAAGTCTAGGGTCTTAAGGGGTGTGCTGAGACCAGATAGTCTCTGCTCCGGTAACGATTTCTAGATATATACATGCGGGGTTTTTCGATTGAAATCAGTTTATAGAAACTGTGATTCAAGAGAAAGAAGCCAGTTTAACAGCGTACTCACATGACAACACATGGGTGGTTGTACAAAAGAAGCCTAACCGTGGCACCATGTCGAACGTAAATTAACTTACATGTGCCGACTGCCAACAATCAAGCGGCTATCAAATGCTCTGACATCAATGATTCAGTCCCCATTCGCTTGTCTCGCTGAAAGTGAATGCACTCCCCTAGTGGTTGAATTTCCTAAATTCTGAAACAAGAATTTTTTATTTTCTATCTAAGAAACCAAATACCAGTTTTCGCAGTTCTAGTTTCTAATTTCAAAATTCCCTCAATAACGACGTATATTCAAAACGTCTTTCATTCTCTATTTCATCCCCTTAGGAGTGGAATTTTGGATAATTGCTGCTACTGTTCAAAGATGTAGCTTTAAAAATACTTTGGTAGTTATTTCATAATGATATATTTTCAAAACTAGCCCTCATCCCAAAGTATTAAATTACCAAAAATGCTGAAACACGTATTTCTTTATTTCTGACCGAGAAATCAAATACCAATCTTCGTAGGACTAGCTTCAAAATTGCCTTAATAGCGACATTTCTTTTAAAAAACCTTTCATCCTCTATTTCGCTCCCTTGGGGTTGAAATTCTGAAAAATACCTTATTCGACGTCGCGTACGGTATAAAATCCACACCTTCTCGATATTTCAAGATTTTATCCTTACGAGTTTGGGTTGGACGATGATGAGTAAGTGAGTGAGTGAGTCAGGACATTGATTTTTATACACAGAGATTTATCTTCCTGGCTGGTTATAACAGTGACAAGCTTAACAACAATAAACTACTCCGGGGGGATTTCGTTCATAGAAATAAACTTTTTCGTATGCCATCGAATCAGCATACGCGTGATACAGACTGAAAATGGTCTTGTACTGCCCGTAAATGTCGGTCATATATTAACTGAGTAGAAAGTGATCATCCAAGTCGTCTGATGTGCAGGTATAGAGGGAAAGGTTTTTAGCTCGTAAACATAGTTTTTTTCTATGCCCTTGCATTGACGCTGAAATGAGCCAATGAAATTTCTTCAAGTATTAACATATCCTGCAATTTTAATCTTGACGTCAAATTGCAAAAGAAGTAAGAGCCTTAAAAGGGATGAGTAGCGATAGTGATATATCAGACTGCAAGGAGCGTGTATAAATAAACAGAAAGGGACATGAGGACATGCACCGTTGGATTTGAGAGAATTGATAAACGATATGAAATCGAAATAAACATAAAATATGGTATAGATGGAGGAACTGGAGGACTGAATTTGTCCTGAGCTGCAAAAGGACGTCTCTATGTAAAATCTTTGGCTCAATACTCTTACGGACTTTTCCATTGATTTGTACCATAAATGGGATGACAAGAACTGGGACATTAATTGAATGCGTGCATTTGTTGCTGGATTTATTAGTAGTTAACCCTAACAGCAATAGTTAATGAGGTTTTTAATTTTAAACTGGTGTCTTCGGGAAAACGTGACAGTCTGAATGAAAAAAAGTTAGAAATGTTATAAGAATCAGTACTTCAGACAGACCGTAAAACAATTCAACAGCATCCACGGCACGAAAGGGCTGTGAGAAAAAATTGAGAGTAACATGCGAACCGTCGTCTTTTATCCACTACATTCAAAAGTTAGAGAGAAAACTGAGGCAGACCTAAAAACACGAAGTACCCTCCGCTGAGTAGCGTGTAGTGAACTGAAGGATACAGGCGCCGAGGATTCTCCACAAAATCAGTTATGTACATACAGTAGATAGTTCATGCGTCGCGGGAATCAAGAACCTCGACGATTTTTACTGTTATAGATCTTGATACTGGCGAGATATGACTGCCAGAAAGTCCAAGGCTTCCGAGAATGAAAAAAAATGTTTTTCATGTGACATAATAACAAATGAACTATTTCCGGAATGTTTGGCTTTCCTTGCACTGTGGAACCTAGCTTCTTGCCATATTTCATTATTCTAGGTCACAGGATGTACCCTATAGGTTCTGATGAATGAGTTTGCGAATGTTAAAATATGTATCAAAATGGCCGTATCTTTTTAAAATGGTTTCTAATGGCTCTGAGCACTATGGGACTTAACATCTGAGGTCATCAGTCTCCTAGAACTTAGAACTACTTAAACCTAACTAACATAAGGGCATCACACACACCCATGCCCGAGGAAGGATTCGAACCTGCGACCGTTGCGGTCGCGCGGTTCCAGACTGAAGAGCCTAGAACCGCTCGGCCACACCGGCCGGCCCATATCTTTTGACAGCATGGTCTTAGAAGCTTAGGTTTACTATCCCAAGGACTACAGACCTTAGTATCGGCATATATTTCAACTTGATGCGTGCAGCCAATCTTGTGAAAAAGAGGCCTTAACAGAGGGATGGACAGAAAGACAGTCACATAAAAAGAACAAAAAATAATTTTTCGCGTGAGACTGTGTACTGTGAAACCTTGCATCTTACCAAATTTCATGATTCTAGGACAACGGGAAGTATCCTGTAGGTTTTGATGAGTGAGTTTGCGAGTGTCGAAATATGTGACATTAATGGACGCATTTTTCGTGCTTTGACTTAGCAGTGTAAATTGGAAACACCGTCAGGGTATAATAGACGTTGGTATGTGACATATATTTCCACTTGACACGTTTCCCCACTTAACAGTCAGACAGATATACAGACGGACGGACGGACAACAAAGTCCGTTTTTAGGTACTGAGGTACGGAAATCTAAAAAGAAGAATGAAACTGAACACAACTATTTTATGTACTGACCACTAGTCCCAACATACAGATATTCTTATTGTAAAAAACTAATCTTTTTCTTGTAGTTTCCTCAGAAAGGAGAGACACAACCTAAACACAGAAGGATTCTAACATAACAATTTTTGTAACGATGTAAAATTGTTTCAAACAGCAAACTATTGTAAATTTTACATTCCTAACCACTTTTAAAAGCGCCCTTAACGTATCACTAAAAGTTTTTCTTTCTCTTGTTCCATCTGACTTTTGCACTCTACAAAATTCCCGCGTACCGGATGAACAGCTTTCGAAACGCACCCTCCCATAAAAGTCGGCACATGGAATGGAATTTACGCAAAGCATCGTAATGCGTCGTTTGCGAAGACTAGTAAATGGGATTATATGGCTCAAGTGACTTGCAGTGGACGAGGCCTGAATTTAACCTCTGCTGCAGGATTAAAATTTTCTGTGAGTGGGTGATGTGCGATGCCGAGTTTCTAACTTCGCTCAGTGAGCGCTTAGCGAATTAAATATTCACTTGAAGCGGCGGTGGCATGTGTTTTAACCCTTTTGAATTTGTGGTTAGAGCCTTCTCTCCTACCCCTGTACCACACGACGAGGATCAGAGCTCCAGCTAACCTACTTTATTATGTTCCTCTCAACGGCATCGCCAGCATTATACTCCACATAAGAATGTGTCAAAGTGAGAAATTGACAAGTAATCAATGTAGTTGTAAAAGAAGAGTGAAGGCGGGATGATCTAATCAGACTTAACTGAACAGATTCTCATGTCTTATGGAAACGAGATACATACAGTGATTTTATCTCTTAAATATAGCTAAACAGCGCTTTGAGGATGCATAAATGAGTTGAAATTGAAGCATATGAGTGCAGTAGGCTTTGATGAAGAGTGAGACACTTACGAGAAAACATACGTAACTATAAAGTCGGCAGAGATATCTTTCCATGTAAACCACTTCAATTACAACATCAGTTCACTGAACTGATGTAACTGCTTGTCATAGTTATTAGAAACATTGATGGTGGTTCCAAGGTTCAATTCGAGACAGGATAACTGTTCCGAAAAATAAAACAACAGTGTGTATTGAACGTTAATCTTCTACAACTAATACTTTGTAATGCCACAAACATTCTGCTAACCTGGGGGCAGAGGAACCAATAGATATCAGGTTCCATCGTGTTCTTAAATTTGAGCTAACGGTGTTGAAATGCAGAGGATAACACCATCACGTTAAGGACAGAATATAGCAGAATGAAAGGTGGGTATGTTCGTAATGAAGGAAACAGTAGTAGGACTAAGTGACCATCGCCATAAAAACCTACCAATGTATCCATGAAACATTGGAAGGTCTTAAAAGTCTTCCAGTATCCATAGGAATGTATGTGTTAGATAAGTTTTGGAAACAGCGATTGTTAGGCGGTAAATGTTTTTTGTCTGAATGCTGCACTCTCGATACTGATTAGATTTCTGAACTAACTTTGAGCAGATGTAAACAGCAATTAAGTTTATTTTGGGTTTGCAAATCTCAAATGGTTCAAATGGCTCTGAGGACTATGGGACTTAACATGTGAGGTCATCTGTCCCCTAGAACTAAGAACTACTTAAACCTAAGTAACCTAAGGACCACTCACATCCATGCCTGAGGCAGGATTTGAACCAGCTACCGTAACAGTCGCGAGGTTCCAGACTGAAGCGCCTAGAACCGCTGGGCCACCGCGGCCAGATGCAAATCTCAAAATGGTTCAAATGGCTCTAATCACTATGGGACTTAACATCTGAGGTCAACAGTCCCCTAGCCTTAGAAGCTACTCAAATCTAATTAAGCTAAAGACATCACACACATCCATGCCCGAGGCAGGATTCGAACCTCCGACCGTAGCAGCAGCGCGGTTCCGCACTGAAACGCCTACAACCACTCGGCCACAACGGTCGGCTGCAAATCTCAAGCAGGGTCTGAATACAATGGTGTGCCAAACATAAGATGAAGGTAATTTTCTCATGATGTGACTCTGGCAATAACATAACTACATCAAACATGGACCATACATAAAAAGTACTGTTACAGTATTGTACAGGAAATAAAGAAATACGGAATGAGACGAACATAAAGGAAACTTTTATTCAAAGACCACAATAAAACTGAAGGCATCGCAGCTCATGATGGTCCCCCTGGACATTACAAAAGGCAGGATATGGTTTTTACAGGGTATGAGATCACCGTGGATGCCAATCCATGCTCTGCAACGTGCTCCCTTGCTGTCCACAGCACTAGTAAAGAGTTCTACTCCTTCATCGGTACTGTTCACAACTGCTGGATGGTAGCTGGTGCATGCTGTAACGTAATCAAGTCCACTTCGAATTGTGGGTCTTGTAGTACCAGCGAGAATCGACATTTTCGTGAAGATAAAGAAAAGTTCATAAAAAAGCTATGTGCATAGAAAATTAATTATTTAAAGCCTAAATACCTATGTTCCACGTATTTAGAGATAATGTTCAACTTTAAACACAAAATTTTGTAAATTCGGTTCCATTAATTTTGCTGAAGGTGTGCCAGCATTGTCTCTGACAAAGATTTAAACTCTTTGCTTTTTATAGTGTCTCTGTTTCTCTTCCTAATGAACAGACTTGGAGGAACGTTGCGGTGAATGGTGGTCAAATAGCTTTGCGAGGTTGCAGAAGGAAGATCTGTAATTTCAATTGTTATTTCAAATTGCGTCCTCATATTGTGTGAAATGTCTCAGAATCCAAAAGGTTAAGATTTCAGATACTTTATTTCCTTGGTATTTTCAGAATTAAACTATTTTCCCAAATATTTCAAAAGTTAATTATGTACACAGAAGAGGTAAACCAGCGGACGTAATCATTTCCCTTTTCCTTATAAAACATTTCTGTGTTAACTTTAATCATTCTTGTCGCCCTTTTCTCTTACCTATTCCTCAAACGAACAACACTTCTCAATTTAAATTCCGCGATGTTTCTGTGTCTCGCATTTGATGGGCGTCTCACATGGTTACCACATTTTAAGAAAATTGAGGCCAAAAGTTTATATGCATTGAATATTTTAAACTACCTCTGCCGCAGGTCACGGGGACCAGACCGAAAAAGTTTGCTCCAGTTTTACAAGGCGTTTTTGTGCGCTCCCGCCTTGACAATGGTTGCACGTTTCATGCCTCAGTTAGGCCATTCTATCTTTTGATTATCGATGCTGTGGTTGTCGACAAGAGCATGTAGGGCAAGTCCCATCCCCAGCCTCGGTGTTCAGGCTGCTGAACTACCTCTCTTCATCCGGCGGCAGGTCAACCTGATAGGTCAAGCATGGAGCCCACTCTCCATTCCACGATCCGCGGCATTCCACACCGTTGCTGGCCCTCCTACAAAGCGGCTATTCAGAAACAGGCTGCGAAGACATTCGACATTCAGGACTAAGCAGTTCTTAATGCGGACCACATTTCTTCATCGAGGTTGGAGCCGTTCGACGTCATCGTTACTAAGGAGAGCCAGAATTTTTTTGATTTTTCAGTGTAGAGAAGGAATTTTACTCCAGAGTATGGTTTCAGAGCGATGTTTTACAGAGTTTTATGTGACTGTGTGGTGGTTCACATTGATGGGTCAAAGCAGAGTAATGTAATAGGCTTCGCTGTATTACTTCGATTCCCTTACCCGGTACATTCACAGTGTACATCTACATCTACATCTACATCCATACTCCGCATTGCCACCTGACGGTGTGTGGCGGAGGGTACCTTGAGTACCTCTATCGGTTCTCCCATCTATTCCATTCTCGTATTGTTCGTGGAAAGAAGGATTGTCGGTATGCCTCTGTGTGGGCTCTAATCTCTCTGATTTTATCCTCATGGTCTCTTCGCGAGATATACGTAGGAGGGAGCAATATAATGCTTGACTCTTCGGTGAAGGTATGTTCTCGAAACTTTGACAAATGCCCGTACCGAGCTACTGAGCGTCTCTCCTGCAGAGTCTTCCACTGGAGTTTATCTATAATCTCCGTAACGCTTTCGCGATTACTAAATGATCCTGTAACGAAGCGTGCTGCTCTCCGTTGGATCTTCTATCAACCCTACCTGGTACGGATCCCACACTGCTGAGCAGTATTCAAGCAGTGGGCGAACAAGCGTACTGTAACCTACTTCCTTTGTTTTCGGATTGCATTTCCTTAGGATTCTTCCAATGAATCTCAGTCTGGCATCTGCTTTACCGACGATCAACATTATATGATCATTCCATTTTAAATCACTCCTAATGCGTACTCCCAGATAATTTATGGTATTAACTGCTTCCAGTTGCTGACCTGCTATTTTGTAGCTAAATGATAAAGGATCTATCTTTCTGTGTATTCGCAGCACATTACACTTGTCTACATTGAGATTCAATTGCCATTCCCTGCACCATGCGTCAATTCGCTGCAGATCCTCCTGCATTTCAGTACAATTTTCCATTGTTACAACCTCTCGATACACCACAGCATCATCCGCAAAAAGCCTCAGTGAACTTCCGATGTCATCCACAAGGTCATTTATGTATATTGTGAATAGCAACGGTCCTATGACACTCCCCTGCGGCACACCTGAAATCACTCTTACTTCGGAAGACTTCTCTCCATTGAGAATGACATGCTGCGTCCTGTTATCTAGGAACTCCTCAATCCAATCACACAATTGGTCTGATAGTCCATATGCTCTTACTTTGTTCATTAAACGACTGTGGGGAACTGTATCGAACGCCTTGCGGAAGTCAAGAAACACGGCATCTACCTGTGAACCCGTATCTATGGCCCTCTGAGTCTCGTGGACGAATAGCGCTAGCTGGGTTTCACATGACCGTCTTTTTCGAAACCCATGCTGATTCCTACAGAGTAGATTTCTAGTCTCCAGAAAAGTCCACAATACGTGTTCCAAAATTCTACAACTGATTGACGTTAGAGATATAGGTCTATAGTTCTGCACATCTGCTCGACGTCCCTTCTTGAAAACGGGGATGACCTGTGCCCTTTTCCAATCCTTTGGAACGCTACGCTCTTCTAGATACCTACGATACACCGCCGCAAGAAGGGGGGCAAGTTCCTTCGCGTACTCTGTGTGAAATTGAACTGGTATCCCATCAGGTCCAGAGGTCTTTCCTCTTTTGAGCGATTTTAATTGTTTCTCTATCCCTCTGTCGTCTATTTCGATATCTACCATTTTGTAATCTGTGCGACAATCTAGAGAAGGAATTACAGTGCAATCTTCCTCTGTGAAACAACTTTGGAAAAAGACATTTAGTATTTCGGCCTTTAGTCTGTCATCCTCTGTTTCAGTACCATTTTGGTCACAGAGTGTCTGGACATTTTGTTTTGATCCACCTACCGCTTTGACATAAGACCAAAATTTCTTAGGATTTTCTGCCAAGTCAGTACATAGAACTTTACTTTCGAATTCATTGAACGCCTCTCGCATAGCCCTCCTCACACTACATTTCGCTTCACGTAATTTTTGTTTGTCTGCAAGGCTTTGGCTATGTTTATGTTTGCTGTGAAGTTCCCTTTGCTTCCGCAGCAGTTTTCTAACTCGGTTGTTGTACCACGGTGGCTCTTTTCCATCTCTTACGATCTTGCTTGGCACATACTCATCTAACGCATTATGTACGACGGTTTTGAACTTTGTCCACTGATCCTCAACACTATCTGTACTTGAGACAAAACTTTTGTGTTGAGCCAACAGGTACTCTGAAATCTGCTTTTTGTCACTTTTTCTAAACAGAAAAATCTTCCTACCCTTTTTAATATTCCTATTTACGGCTGAAATCATCGATGCCGTAACCACTTTATGATCGCTGATTCCCTGTTCTGCGTTAACTTTTTCAAATAGTTCGGGTCTGTTTGTCACCAGAAGGCCTAATATGTTATCGCCACGAGTCGGTTCTCTGTTTAACTGCTCAAGGTAGTTTTCAGATAAAGCACTTAAAAAAAATTTCACTGGATTCTTTGTCCCTGCCACCCGTTATGATCGTCTGAGTCTCCCAGTCTATATCCGGCAAATTAAAATCTCCACCCAGAACTATAACATGGTGGGGAAATCTACTCGAAATATTTTCCAAATTATCCTTCAGGTGCTCAGCCACAACAGCTGCTGATCCAGGGAGCCTATAGAGACATCCAATTACCATGTCTGAGCCTGCTTTAACCGTGACCTTCACCCAAATCATTTCACTACTATACTGAAGGCACTGGAGTACGTGTGGCGTCTTCCTGCTATCAAATTCCTCATTTGCAGTCACTCCTTAAGTGCTCTTCAGGCTACTCTTCACGTCTAAGCAGTAGAAAACAATCTTCAGCTGACTCACGATACCCATTTCCATTTACAGAGGCAGCGCAAGCAGGTGTCGTTTTGCCGGGTACCAGGACACGTTGGCATTCAGGGTAACGAAGCAACAGATGCCGCAGCTAAGAATACAAATGCGATTTCTGAACGTGCTGCCACCATGCATACAGACACTTCACTATCAGGTGCGGCTCGTAATTAAAGGATCTGAGACGAAGTCACCCCAAAATATATATTAAAGAAAAATTCTGAATAACGTAGTATAGAACTTAAACTATCAGAAAGCGCTTCGCATTTTTCCCACACGCACTTAATTAATGGAGGTCAATGTTTTTGGAGCTGTTGCTATGTGATGTCAAGTGATGTTTTTTAAAAAGATAATAGCTAGTTGAAGGCTGCTCCTTGAAATACCGCTTAGCTAGATCTAGCAGAAGTATGAGTGCGTGGCTTCCTCGGAATACAGCTATTGTGAACGTCCCGAAAGCTCTGGTGTTTTAGCCTAAGCTTACATGAAAAGGGCATGCACAGGGTTGCTGAAATTTCCCTATCGAATACCTGTTTCTACATATCTCTACTATGATTAATTGTGTCATTAGCGGAAGTTTAGTATTATTGTGTCGGTAGCGTTCGAGGCAGTTTTTTATTTCTGGCATTGGCTGTTCCACCCAGCGTTAGGATACGTTTTCAAATGTCCTGCCAAGAGTGCGCTAGAGTACGGCAACGTAAGTATCACCACCTTTCAACAGTTTCACGAATGATTAGAGCAAAAGCGAGCGAAATACCACTCGTGAATGAAATATGTCCCGTAACTTTATTTTCTTTGCTTGCTGACTGCGTTATTAGCAGGTTTAGTTTTGTGAGAGTTTTACGCATGTGTTTAATGAGTTTTACGTTCTTGCGAATAACAGCAGCATCCACGAATTCGAAAACCACGCAATATGAATTCATTGTGCAATTTATCAACCAAAATTTTGAAACAAGCAGTTAGGATGAAAGTAAAGGATCTTGGTGCGCCCAGACCCGATATCAACGTGAGTCAAAAACGAAAACTATGTACATAAATTTAGACGATATGGTCTGTAGAGAGCAGCGACCTGATGCTGTATGTACAGATTAATAGTCGAGATCGCAGTAATAGTTCTTTATTTACCGGTTTCGACTTATGTAAAAGCCATCTTCAGAGTTTTTGGCCCCCTATGCCCGGTGCTGGCGGTTCCTCAGTTTTTTCGTGTACTACAGCCGTACATTCAAACCGTGGTGTCACGAGAAAATCGAGGAGCCGCCAGCACCAGCCCTAGGGAGCAAAAAATTCTGAAGATAGCTTTTACGTAAGTCGAAACCAGTGAATTAACAACTATTACTGCGATCTCGACTGTTCATTTTAACTTAAAAAACTGTGATAACTGAGGCAAGGATATACATCTAATTTTAACAGAGTAACAGAGCAGTGCACGGTTTGAGAACACAAAACACTAAACCTTTGAAGTTTAGAAACGAAAATGCTAAAAGCATCAAGCATGCACAGAAGGTAACATACGAAACACTAAAGATCTCTCCAAAACTCGTCTTTCAGTACGATTTTCTGTGGTAAACTGTCTGGAAATGTGACGTTGGGGCATAAAGAATCTACCTTCAGATTTTATCTTGATGTTAGCTTTTGATGTTATTTTGTAGTTAATTACAAAACGGAAAGAAGATGCAGTATGTAAATGTTTGGCTAGAGTCTAGAGTCCAGCTCCCCCCCCCCCTTTCTCCTCCCCCCCCCCCCCCCCTTCCTGCAATCTTGTTTGTGGTGACAGTCTGCCCTGTAGACTAGCTCGAGGTCTAGGTTAATTCCGCCGATCGATAAGTGTGTGAGCCTTCACCACGAGCCGCGTCTACCTACTATTGAAGCAGACGGTCATGCTTCTGTGGGAAGAGGAACAGTTAGCGTTGAGGAACAAGAAGTAGCTGCCGGTGAAACGAACGACACGGCAGGGCTGTTCTTCCCTCCGGTCGCTGGGGTGGGAGGAAGTACATAAAACAAAAGGCGCCTACGGATAGTACACCATCCTCTGACGCATGGATTCCTCCTCCGGCAACATGATCTACTAGTATGCAGTACTTGTGTCCATGTATCCGTATGCCAAATTTTAACAGCATTTGCTTTACACCAAGCCATGACAGCTGCCAGCAGCTATCCATCTGACCTGCCCTTTGTTTTAGAAGACGCTGAATCAGATGTGGTCTGTGTTTTGAGATTGTGCGTAATATCTGGTCTTCTCAGTGGTATCTTAGGTAGGAGATTTTATTTTGTTCCCAGGGTGATTGTTTCCTCTTTATTGTGACTGCTCAAGCGGACACACTCCCCTGTAACACTGTTTTAGATGCTTTGTAGTTACATTCCGCGTACGAGTATTTTAATCATTAACTGCTCTAACAACCCTACCACAACAAAGGTCAAAATTTAATAATGATTGTGGTGTTGCTCATGCTGCTAAATACTGCATTTTCTGGCAACAACAAAGTTATTATGTGGCAGGTGTCATTAGAGCACAGTTAATAAAGTCATTTCATGTAATAATGAATAAACTAGGCACTCATCTTTTCGTGTTTCCCACGCTGGTCTCGTTGTAAAATCATGGCTCAATCGTCGAAAATCTAGGTGGTGATGATTCCAAGCTCGGATGCAAAGAGGCCTAGGTTTTATTCTGCTATATTCAAAGGTTTTATAGATGTGTTTCACAAACCATTCTTGAAGATTAAACCTTTGAAAGTTAGCACAATGGTGATGTAAAAAAGTAATCAGCACTCCGAATTTAAGTGACACTTCCTTTTTATTGCTTTTGTTGCAATATCACGTAACACACAAAACATCACTTCACAATACAAAAACACTTGAAAACATCTCCCTCACTGTTAAAGTTCACATTTTATAAGCTGACTACGTTATGCGTGTTTCCAACATGACGTGCAAGACTTTACTTTCTCAAGGTCCGACTCTCTAACTAATAACCGCTTACGCGCCCAAAAACCAGAGTTATAAGTATGACAAAGATCATAGTAACAAAAGAAAGAATACACGTAAGAATAATATCATTGCAACATAAATATATCGATGTATCAAAGTACCTCTACATTAGTGAAATCAAATCTGAATGTTGTCTCAGAAACATGTTAACTACTTTATAGAAACACAGTAGAATGTTGCTGGTATCGAGAGGTTCAGGTGAGCTGCCGTAATGTTTACGTAATTCAAGTACCATTACACTGCCTTGAGGCATACATTTGTTGATGTGAAAGTGTGAGTGTGAGTGAGAGAGAATGTCCCAGAGTGGCTGACAATGATATTTTATATTTTACTGTCTGCTGCATGCTGTTCCCTGAACAAAACCACATTCGCATCCCAACAGTTGAGTACTGGCGTTGCTAACTTCGCTGTTGAGCATCCTATACATACCATCATACCATACCACCATTCCTCTAAAGAAGAAACCGAAGCCCACATCAAGACAATCAGCTAAGTAAAACTTCACACTTTAATACTTGGATATACCCTTCGGTGCGTTTCACTTCAAGATAATGACTAACTCCAGATTTGAGACCAAGTTGTTGAATATGCAGCGTGAAAAGGCACTTTATAATGTGAACCTGATGCAACAGACCTCGGCGCATCCTAGACGTGCTCAATAGGATTTTAGTAGGAGAACGGGTAGGCCAGCCCATTCGCCCAATATTTCCTCGCTCCAAGACACAACCAACCTCTGCTCTTCGATGCTGTCGCACATTGTCATCCAAAAAAGTGACGTCAGCGCCAAATGCACCACTGACGAGATGCACGCTGGGGAGGAATGCAGTGTCACAATAATGTTGACGGGTGAGTGTATCGTGTACAAAGATTTGGGCATCAGTAGCTCATCCAACACTGTGTCTCCCCGCACCGTAACATCTGGACGACCAGAAAGATAATCTTCGACAATGCTGGACATGCCCTCATATCGCGACTTTTGAAAACGGATAATGTACTCACGCACCCTTTTAAGAACCATGTCTCGGTGTTTACAATGTCCAGGGACCACTATCGATCAGGGTGACCCACATTGCAATTACTGTCTTGCAATAAAAGTGTCATTTCTGTTCTTCTCATTGGTTATTTCTTTCCCTTACTGTGTACACTACAGTATACTGTACTGCGCTAAATTATACTATAGCAGTTCTTTATATGTGTGGTCCAAGATTCATGGAACTGTGTTACTTGGTAGTTACGCGAAAGCTGCTTTCGTCCTTAGGTTTTGTACACTAGTTTATGTATGAGGACAGTTGTTACTGTGGTCTTCGTTCAGGACGTTCCTTTGCTACGACTGACTCTATGATTTCGTCTGAAACAGAGTTCCCGTTTGAATATACTTCTCTTAGTACAAATAAAAGAGGAACTTAATGCAGTATGGCATTCTACTGCAAAGTTTGTGACTGATGGTTTATTCCAAGAAACTACATGTTAGGTTTCTTGTCGTCACAGTCGCGAATGTAGCGAGGAAAAATGATTGACTATGTGCCTCTGTAGCTGTTATTAGCCTATGTATGTAATCAAGGTCTTGTGAGAGCCGAAGAATACCACCATAAAGTCTGTAGGTTTTCGCAAGAGTGTTTGCTCGTTACTTTTATTCAGTATTTTTGTAGCAGTTTTCAGCGAGATGAAGCTATGGCTAATCACGATGCCTGTCTGGATGTGCCAACTGTAAGATAACGGATGCTGAGAACGTAATGGTTTCAAACGTGCTTGCCTATGGGGAAGTATAGTCATAGTCCAGTTTCACGGTCGGAACTGTATACCAGGTAAACACCAAGGCACTAGAGACAACGAACACAAGACCAAGATGCATCACATCCGCAAGAACTGATCGATAAGGGGTCATGGCGAGAATGTCCACTGAAATAAAATGTCGCTATGTAACAGTCTTACATATTAAATGTTACGATCCCGTAATGTTATATTAATTCCAAAGCTTCACCCGCCGGTGATACGAGTGTATCACCGCATAGAATGCTTTAATTTTTAAATTTATTGTACTTTGCTTAAGAAACTAATTGTATGAGAACAATAGATGCTAGGAACTCAAACGAGATGAAAATGAAATGCACTTCTTTATAATACAATGCTCGAGCGCAATGCATTCATACAACTAATAGTTCTAACGTTAGAAGCGACAAACTATTTTTCAGGCAAACAAACCAAATTAAAGTATCCTATTCTTCAAAGGACCACGTATTATGACATCACCACAGTCTAGCCACAAACATTGCTTTTATTTGAGTGTTGTGCATGCATTACATACTCTGAGGACACTTGGAGAAAAATGATCGAAAGACCATTCACAGTAACTGGCCACTTAATTCTTATGTTAAATTATAAAGATGTTTTCTTTGTGTAAACCAATAATGCAAAAATATCTCAGTATGTAATTTTTCAGTTAGAAGGGAACGAATAAACACACAATACAGGTTGCAGGCAGTAAATCGCTGATAGGAAAGGCTAAATTCATAGGTGTAAATTTTTAATGTTTTGTTTCCGTTGTAACACAGAGGGCAGTGTGATGTCAATGACGATTTAAAAATGCGACGCGCTGATGACGCAAGGTCTTATGCGTCCCAGTCGACGACGCAGTCTCGAGGCTGGGTTCGGCAGTAGAAAGCTATGGAGAACGTTCGGCAATAGGCAGCTTTGGAATGAAATCGGCCGCTCCGAATCCGAAATACTCTATCTTAATTTATGATTCGCGGATGATAGCCGGTCACACATTGCAGGAACTTTAGCTTTCGATGGATGTTGAAGACGGAAGCGGGCTTAAACGTCACGCTCTGCAGTGTGTCGCGTTGCTGCAGTGAACTTAGACATGTCTAAATTAATTTCTCGCGCGGTATTGGAGTACCAGTGCCTTAAGGAACGACGCCATGTTCCTTCGGACATGCTTATCCGCCTATACCATTCAGCGACTTTCATTAAAATGTCCTCCCCTGCAGGGGATTACAGACTGTGAGTACCAGTACAGGCTGTGACGCAGGAACGACGACATATGGAAATTTGAGTCTGACTGTGAATCGTGCACTAATAGCAAAAGCGATTGAGGCTACCGCTCGCGTAGAGAGGGGAAATCAGAGTTCGACTTCCAGTCCGGCATAACTTTTCACTGTCGTCATTCCCTTATACAGCCGATGGTTGTAGGTATTCGCAACTGCGAACACGTTTCAAGTGATTTCTCGCGAAATAGTAGCGCTAATAAGAAAGTAGACATTACTGAACAGTTTTATCACCTGTTTTTTGGTGAATGCAGAATCATTTCATAACTCTTTATTTTCAGTGTTCATGACATTAGGACGCTTCCGGACACTGAAATCAAGCGTCAACAGAAAATATGATTTCCATTTTATTCGATAAAATTATCTTAGTTCTACTTGAGACATAAATACTTGTCGCCTTCTGTCACTTAACTACCTTATTTTAAGGATTTTATTTACAAATGTTGTCCTATTTTGTAATTCGCATTAATTGATGGGGAACTCATAAAAAATCTAAAGATTCTAGAGGAAACACAACT
This sequence comes from Schistocerca americana, assembly GCF_021461395.2. NCBI lineage: Eukaryota > Metazoa > Arthropoda > Insecta > Orthoptera > Acrididae > Schistocerca > Schistocerca americana. Next base: position 443,193,774 of record NC_060121.1, on the reverse strand, counting down.
TCCTGGCTAATAGGCTGTGGACGATGTATAAAACTTTCCCCAAACGTTTCCTCTCCGACTGCGAGAGACATCTTCAGAGGTGAAATGGTGAACATCTGAAGATTTCTCCTGCAGTCGGAGAGCAAACGTTTTATACATCAACCACGGCCAATTAGCCCGGAAGTTATGTCAGTACCAGCCGTGAAAGCTTACATTGTGTGATTTTAGAGACAAGGTGGTCAAAACGTGATAAATGGATTCACAACCGAGCTGAGTAAATATTTTTACTTCACCTTACACATCTTTGCATTTCGTTATCTTCACGAATACTCTATAAACAAAGTCTCCGGCTTGTTGTGGTATAGCCACCAACTGGTTTTTGAAACACTGATTACGGTATTTCACGTAAATTAATCTTACTTTTCAGGTTCCAATTGTGGTGTCGTTCGCTTCAGACACCACGCCGGTCGTCACTATTCGTAGTTCCGAGGTTGGCACCAGTCGTTACAAATACTGCTGCCAGTGGATAAGAGGCCGCCACAGGCTATCATCAGCTCCTTCAGTCGTGTGATCAACGCCTGTTAGTACACAGCCTTTCTCCACCAGTGGCTACAATATAACGGACGACCTTGCAGCACAGGATACTCTCACTGCATTTTGGATTTGACTGCATTTGTATTTGGCAGCTGACTGAGTTTGGTAAATGCTTTTCACGTAACTGTTATTGTGTTTCACATTCTCAGCTTTTTGTCTTAAGAACCCGACCTTTGCTAGTTGTCAAGTGGTACGGAATCTTATCTTTATCCACACATACATACACATAATATGGCCATGGACTTACGCATTATTCAGTAATGGTATACAACTGTGATCTTTTGCCTTCGTTACGGTTATCTTTGAAATAATACTCTTTCTCCATATGGTTCAGACCTTCAGATAGCGGGAGATGGACAGTTAGTTAGTTACTTGTACCGTAAATCAGTTTCACGCTAAACCTTATGATGCTGAATGTGTCAACAAGAAAAACATAGAACTCTTACATACAACTATGTAAAAAATAATTAAAAAATACTGACAAGCATGTCTGAAAGAAAACACACCGTTTACGAAGCACAGCTGTTCGAAATACTTCGAAATTTATTCGCTGACTGCAAATTCCTTGCATAAGCTGCATCAGGTATAGATTTATTATTCAATAGTGACACATAGAAATGTGTGAAATATTTCGAAATTTAATGTGTCACTATGCCGTAGTAGGTCTATACATAATAAGGCAAATAAATTTCGAACTTCAGAAAATAGTATTTATATGGCTACACGCTTATGATTTTTTAAATGAACTGTTAACAATTACTCTACAGTATAGAAGAAATTTTTTAAGGAGATAGCTGTTTAACAATAAGTTTGCTATCTTCCAGAATTTTATTTCCATGAGTAGATTGTCAAATAGTTTGACAAGTGCATATTTCACACTTTTATACGTCAATGATTCATTACAGGGTAAGTCACATCATTCCTCCGTCTAGTGTTATACTTGTAAATACCTCTGTTACTCTCAAACTTTGCTGCATTGTTGCTTAATTTCATAAGTAAATAAATATACTGTGAGGCTGTGATTAATAATCCCAGCCGCTTTAAAAGGTAAGTGCAAGATGTGGATGTGCGAACTCCATACATAATTCTATTTAATTAATTTGGTACAATGAATACTTTTCGCCCAATCTTCGAGTCACCCAAGAGCATTACCCCCATTCAATATCAATGATTTAAAATATGCAGACTATATTATATGCAGACTATATTAACTTACTGACTTCTGTATCCCAAATGCCGAAAATTATTCTTGTGTTAAAATGAGCTGAACGTGAACTGTTTAACAAGTCTACTATACGGTTTTTCCAGTTCAAGTATTCATCACTATTCGCTTCTATGATGTCTTCCAGGTTCCGTAAAGTAAGTTCCCGACGATATCTTCGAACCATGACTTACTACGTCATGCTTTGAAAAGTAAGTTCCCGACGATGTCTTCGAACCATGACTTACTACGTCATGCAGTAAGTTCCCGACGATATCTTCGAACCATGACTTACTACGTCATGCTGCATTTCATAAGTAAATAAATATCCTTAGCAGTGTTGTAGGAAAATTTTACAGTATCATGTTCTTTGTAAGAAAGTATTCTGTATTACATCTGCGAGCGAGTATGGTCGCTGCGTATGTTTTCCTTATAAGGTGCAGGAGGAGGAGGAGGATATTAGTGTTTAACGTCCCGTCGACAACGAGGTCATTAGAGACGGAGAGCAAGCTCGGGTGAGGGAAGGATGGGGAAGGAAATCGGCCGTGCCCTTTCAAAGGAACCATCCCGGCATTTGCCTGAAGCGATTTAGGGAAATCACGGGAAACCTAAATCAGGATGGCCGGAGACGGGATTGAACCGTCGTCCTCCCGAATGCGAGTCCAGTGTGCTAACCACTGCGCCACCTCGCTCGGTATAAGGTGGAAATCCTAAGCTTTTGCAGGGTGAAGTCTTAGTTCAGTTGGTAAGAAATTTGATCATAACAGGGAATTAAGCAATCCAGATATCCAGTCGAACGGATCATCGAAGTAAGTTTGTTTCTGTCAAATTAATCACGAAATAAGTCAGACTGCGGTATAACAGTATTTTCATGGGTCAAAACTCGTAGGAAAAAAAGACCGTTTTCATCAGGGATTTCATTATCCACGCACATTAATTTAAAAACACAGCGGCAGCCGGAGTACTTCCAAAATTTTAGTTTAGGTGTGATACTTTTGCTGTCAAATGTGATTTCTGCTCTATAGAGAAGTTATGCTATTCTATTTTAAAATATTAAGATATAAAATTTCATCCTACTCCAGTTTAATAAATAACTGGGCAAAAAGTAGCTCAGTGTTAAGGGTCTGACAAGGAATGCGTTCGGGAAGACGGCCACCTAACCATCCAGAGACTTGTTTTCCGTGGTATCCCGAAATCATTCATGACAAACGCTGGGATGGTTTCATTGAACAAGACATTGTTGATTTGCTTCCTCAGCCTGAGCTACTATGGCTGTCGTAGTAATGTTTTCTCAACGTGCGACGAAGCAGCATATAGACAAAGAATCAGGGGGTCGCATCGCTGCTTAGCTGCGTTACAATTAGCAAAAGCAGTTTCCGTAAGCGCTTTTGCTTACTTCGATACAAGGGAGCAACATTGCCCCCATTAATAAGCTACTATGTGTCATACTGTGTTAGTGCATGAGAAAAGTGAGGGGAGGATGAATTATCGTAAAATACACCTTATTAAGGAGATTTTGTGCCTTTTGATTTCCACGTTTCCCCACATGTAAACAGATTTTTGGTGATAACGTTTTCAGTACAATCAATAGACTGCAGCATCTGTAGATTAATATTTTACAAACTTTACTCTATCTCATTTTGTGGATGAAATAAATGAAAAACCTAACTGACAGACGTTTATTGAAGTGGGACTCCTCTTTTTGGCAGAAAAAGACTGTGTGCTGCAACTGAAATAATGTGCTATCGACTGCATTGAAGTCCATTAAACCAATGGAAGAGTATCCTGATAGATATCGTTAGTACCAAGGTGAAGTTTTAAATATCGTTCCTCCCTCTGTTTGCGAACAAATATCGAGCTTCCGTTGCTGAAATAAGGCAACTATCTTAATGAAACTTGTTTGAAGCTGAGAGACTCTTCATTAATATTAAGTGGAGAGAATTTCAGCGCACTTCTCTGCTGTCCCCTGTGTACACAATGAACGGAGAATTATAACATGCAGTTAGCAGTGCCAGCAAACACGATACAGATATTCTTGATAAGGCTTGGTTCTTTTGACGTAACTTTAACATGAATAGTAAAAGAAATCTCCAAAATAATAAATGTTTACGAACAGAAAGTAGCTCTCTGCAGTATTGCATTCAAGGAGTTCTGAGAATTCAGAAACCATTGAGAGATCAAAAAAGAAAATCATACACTAAATTTTAAATCAATAAACTTTACCTTGGGAAGCACCTTTTCCGAAAAAAGGACGAATAGCCTGTCTCCCTTCCCTCGGAACAGTTTGTGCATCTCCGCGAAGCAGACCTTACCTGTAAAACAATACAAGACCATTATTGAATGTTAAGGATGTAAAATTTCTTGATTCAAAATAATCAATCTCATTTCACCAGTGACACAATTAAATTTAGGTAATAAAATTAACGTCTATTGTTCTAAGTAACTCCTGATAAATGATTACGGAATGAAAATTGATAATAGTCCTGCTCATTCTGTTGTAATGTAAAAGGTTAATAATGTAGAGTTTCAAGCAAGTCAGAGCATTTAGAACAAGCTGCTGTTGTCAGTCACAGGGTAGGAATATCCACGAACTGAGCATAGTGTGCTGCGCATGTTGCCAACATAAAACTGGGACTTTCCTATATACATAACTGTTCTGCAATTCAGGATTAAGTGGCAGAGAGTGTTTCATCGAATCACCTTCAAACTATTTCTCTACCGTTACACTCTCGAAGAACGTGCAGGAAACTGAACACTTAAAGCTATCCAGGCGACCTCTGATTTGTCTTACTTTATTACGATGATTATTTGTCCCTATGTAGGTGGGGTGTTATTCAACAAAATACTTTGCATTGGAAGAAGAAGTGGGAGATTGAAATTTGGTGAAAATATCCAGCCACAACGGAAAACCCCCTTTATTTTAATCATCGGCATCCCACCTAGGCTATCGCATCCGTGACACTCTTACCCCTATTACCGTCAATTCAGAACGAGCTACTCTGTTTTGAGCTTTTCTGGATGACATCCGTCAGTCTTATGTGATAGGGATTCCATGGTGCACAGCAGTACCCTACCGGAGGATGGACAAGAGTAGCGTAGGCAGTCTCTTTAGTCGACCTGTTGCATCTTCTAAATGTGCTGCCAATAAAACACCGTCATTGGTTCGCTTTCCCCACAACATGACCTTTGCGATCTTTCGAACTTAAGTTATACGTAATTGTAATCCCTAAATATGTAATTGAATTCACAGCGTTTAAATTTGTGTCATTTATCGTACAAACGAAATTTAGCGGCTTCGTTTGGTTCTCATGTGGGTGATTTCACACTTTTCATTATTTAGAGTCAACTGCCTTTTGTCCTTTCATCCGTGCCTCCGGGTTGTGTGACGTCTCGTGAAACACGCTCATGGCTGCTGACAGAAGTCACTCATTCTTATCTATGTTCGCCACTCGAGACAAATTGCACGACAGAATGCTCCAGGGATCTGAAATGTTTATTAGCGGGTCTATATGGATTCTACGCATGCCACACAACAAAACCACTTTAAAAAAAGATGTTCGATAGCATCACATTAAACAGCGAAACAGGGTGAAGCTTCTCACTCACTTCCTAGCAATCCAACGACTTCCAGAATGATTCCGAAATATTGCGACTGTTAACAGTTCGTCAACTGCCTCTTATCGTATTCATGATACAAGCGCTAGGCAATTTCGACACTGTCGTAGTGTGGTAAGACGCACACGTGTTTCAGAAAGTATTTATCTGCTGATAGTATTTATACATTCATTTATACAGATCTAAAGTAGCCAGAATATGCATTCTCTACGACAAGGAACTAGAAGTACACATGTAGCAACTTATCGTAGAGAATGATTATGCACAAGTAATTTTCAAATTCCGTACGAATGAACGAATAATGAAAATATGGTACCACAATTAAGAAAAAAACTCCCCAGAAATATTTCAGAGTGGAATAAATCGATAACTTTCTGCATGTCATTGCTACTAATTCGTTACTTTTCGGCCAACTTCCATACACTCCTGCCAGGAAGCCTTTAAAAGGAGATTTCACAAAACGATCAAAGGCAATACAAAATAAAAATGATGGTATCTCTCCTTTCGTTTCCTTATGAAAAAGAAAATGCAATGCATGGCCTGTAACTCCCGACGCAAAGAAGCGAAATGCCTCATCATTTGTCTATTCAAATCATTAAACATAGTTTATTCCACATATCGAATGAAAATTATTGAGGTTCCCATGGAGTACGTGTACAGTTCCTACGGTACTGTTGAATGTGGTTTACCTGTAGTGGTAACTTACTGATATTCATGGTCGTCGGAGCGCTAATGGACAAATCTTACGACACACCATAGTCAGTGATTTTTCTATCAATATATTTTGGAGACAAAAATTCCTCTTGGCACATGCGAATGCTCACCTCATACAGCTTTTTACTCTATACTGACAAAATAGGCCTAACTTTAAATGCTGAGCCTAGGTAGTCTCAGGATGCATGAAATGCTTAAGAAAAATACACAGTTAAGCTAATGACTTTATGATTTGGCAAAAACTTTCTTCTCTAAGGAGTTCGATGCCAATGAGTTGATAAATTTCCAGAATCGGAATAAATTTACCTGAACTGCCTTATTCACTAACTGTGTACGCATGTTGAGATCGGTATTACAGGAGAGAAGGAGAAAATGGAAATCTCATATACATTACTTCAGGTAACTGTCTGAAATTTATTCTCAAGATTGTTAAGATACCAGCCTCAACAAAGTTATTTTAATTTTGTGAGTCCCACATTTGATGTATGGGGCTCAGTCACGTAAAGGACGCATGAGTACTTTAGTTAATTGGCAATTTTCAATTACGACACTGAACAACTCACGCACCCACATTTGTACGTGGGCATATTATGCTCCGTCAGAGTTAAGTGTATATTTGGAAGAAATTATTCCTCACACATGTGAGACACACAAGCAGCCACAGCTGTCGGCCAAGTCTGTTGACTTCTGAGTAAAATAATACGACCAACTTTTGAAGTGGTATAATCGTTCTCAGAACTTGTATCAATTTGTTTCGATCTAGTAATTCCCAAAAAAATTAGCCATTCACTAAACCAATAGGAATATGCTGGCATAGTTAGACCTCAGAATTGAACCCGTGAATTACAGGTATTGTCTTATTGGAATAAAATTTTTAATGGAACTGTTCCGCAATTTCGGCCGAGGTCTGCCAGCATTAGATGCCTCCCTCGTTCTGCCAACGGCCTTGTCAAAACGGCCAAGTAGTGGAGAGACATTCTGGGCACTTTCTTGCCTTTGCAGTGGGAAAGTGACCCTTAAAAGCGAAAGAATCAGCTATGATAAAAGGCATAAGAATGCGGAAGGCAATGGAAACCAGCACATTGACGAGACATATTGTGTATCAATAAGACATGTGGCTGCCAACTGCGAAAGCATCATATTCTCTCCGTTGGCAAAAGATTTCGGATTAGTCCCCCATTCGGATCTCCGGAAGGGGACTCCCATAGGGGAGATAACAGTGAAAAAGAGATGGTATAAGCAATGAATGGCTAACTTCCTCCTAGTGGTAAAAGTTTTAAAATGGTAGGGACGTTAGAAAAACTGAAAAGGGGAGTGTGAAGGGTCATTCTAGATGTATTGGGGATCAGTGAGGTAAAATGGAAAGAAGATAAGGTTTTCCAGTAAGACGAATATCGGGTAACATCAACAGCAGCAGGAGGTGATAGTATGGGAGTAGGAGTCATCATGAATAGGACGGCAGCGCAGAGTGTGTGTTACTGTGACCAGTTTTGTGACAGGATTATTGTCATCACCTTCGAGAGCAAACCAACGCCGACAACAATAGTTGCAGTAAAAATTCCGACGGACAAGCAGAATATGAAGAGATAGCGAAAGTATACGAGGATGTCTTAAAGATAACTAAGAATGTAAAGCGAGATGAAAAACTAATAATCATGCGGGAATGGAATGCGGGTTTAGGGAAAGGACCACAAAGGGCTACAGAAGACTATGAAATTGGTGGTACGACCTAGAGAGGAGAAAAACTGAGTTATGCAATAAATTTCACCTAGTAACAGTGTATTTCTGTTAACCAATCACATGTGGAAGAGGTATACTTTTGGAAACGCCCGGAGACACGAGAAAATCTCAGCTTTATTACACTGATCACACAGAGATTGCGAAATCAGATACTGAGTAGTGAGGAATACCCAGGAGCAGATTCACTCTCAAATCCCATTGCAATAATGACAAATAGCAGACTGAAGTTTAAGAGAATAGTCAGGGAGCATCTGTGTGAAAGGAAGTGAGATACTTTACGAATAAATTTCAGGGGGATGCGATGGGGAGTTTCACTTGTAAGTATTTAGGGATCAGAATTGTGAAGAAATAAACTTGGAACGATCACACAGATAATTTTGCGGGGAAAACAAACCAAAAACTGTGATTCATTGGCAGGATACTTATAAATTGCAAGAGGTAAGCTGAAGAGACTGCCTACGCTTCACTCGTCAGTGCTCTTCTGCATTATTGCTGTGCAGTGTGGAATCCGCATCACGTAGGATTGATGTAGGACATCGGCAAAGTTCAAATTAGGTCATCTCGCTTTGTATTATCGTAAAATAGGGGAGATTGTGGCAAGGTTATGCTACGCTAATTGGTGTGGCAATAGTTAAGGAAAAGGCGTTTTACGTTGTGGCAGGACCTTCTCATGAAATTTCAATCAACAAGTTTCTTCTCTGAATGCGAAAATATTTCGTTGGCGCCCACCTGCATTCAAAGAAATTAACATCACATAAAATAAGAGAAATAAGAGCTCATACGGGAAGATTTAAGTGTTAATTTTTCCTGCCCGCAGTTCGAGAGTGGAACGGTAGAGAGATAGCTTGAAGGTGGTTCGACAAACTCTCTGCCAGGCACTTAATTGTGAACTGCAGGGTAAACATGTAAATGTGGATCATGTAGGTGTAAAACTGCGAATAAACCTTGAGTAGCGGACGAAACATTTGAAGTGTTCGATGAAAAAAGGAAGCACAAATTTAATAACTTAAGAATGAAGGCAGAAAGGAATTAATGACATTAGCTACCACTGGGAACTGATTTAAATAAATGGAGAAAGTTGAAAATTTGTACCAGACCGGGATTCGAGCCTGTGTCTCCTCCAGAGCATCTGCCTAGTTAGCAGAAGATGCAGGATCGAATTCTGGTCGGCAAAAGTTTTCAAATTTCCCCATTGATTTAAATGTTCACTGGCAGCTAATGTCATTATTTCCTTTTTGTCTTCATTCATAGTGGGTGCAGGATGAAAATGGTGTCAGTTCTTTCGGACATGTCCGAAAGCACCACATGTGTAATTCTGAATGAAGTAAATGCGAAGCGCAGGGCAGCGTTGAAAGACACATGGATTAGATAACATTTCATCGGAATTTCTGAAATAACAGGGGGAAGTGGCAACCAAACCTCTGTTTAACTTCGTGTGTAAAATGTATGAGACTGTCGACGTACCATCAAACCTGGATAAATATTATCCACACAATTCTATAGACAGCAAGTGCAAGAATGTGTGAACATTATCACACGCCCATAGATCCAGCTTTCCTGACAAGAGTAATACGCAGAAGAATGGAAAAGAAAACTGTGGGTCTGTTAGATGACGATCAGTTTGGCATTAGGAAACTTAAAAGCAACTGAAAGGCAGCCCTGATGTTGCACGTACCAATGATAGCAAAGAAAAATGCAGACACGTTAGTAGCATTAGATGACCTAGAAAAAGCGATCAACAATGTAAAATGTTGCAATTTATTCGACATTCTGAAAAAATAGGCGTAAGCTGGAGGGAAAAATGAGTAATAGACGAAATATGCAACAGCGAAAATGGAACAATAAGATCAGGAGTCCCAGATCGAAGAGCTGGGATTAAAAATGGAGTCACAAGTGGATGTTGTCTTTCACATCTTCTGTTCAATCTATAAATCGAAGAAGCAATGACGGAATTGAAAGACGGGTTCAAGAATAGGATTAATATTCAGAGTTAAATGATATCAATGGAAATATAAGTTGTTGGTGTTCCTATGCTAACTGAAGATGAAGAAGAAAAATTATACGGTGAATTTTTCGGTCTGCAGCAGAGTGTGTGCTGATATGAAACTTCATGGCATATTATAACTGTGTGCAAGATTTGGAGTCGATGCGGAACTTTGCATTTTTCGGGCAGTTTCTCACTAACTGAGGTGCCCAAGCACAATTATCAACCCACCCTCATAGCTTTACTTCCGCCACTATCTCATCTCCTCCGTCGTGCTTGGATGGCTCAATTGATGAGTACATGCCTGCGAAAGACAGCGATCGTAGGTTCGAATCTTGGTACGGCCCACAGTTTTAATCCATCAGCAAGTTTCAAGAGTTACCGAATCGGTTGAATGGAATGAACAATCTAATCAGTACAAATAATAAACTGAGAGTAAACTCAAAAAGAGAAAAGTAATGGGAAGTAGCAGAAAAAAGAAATAGGAGAAAATTTGACACGAAAATTAGTGGTTACCAGGGTTAGGATTTTTAAGTGGAAATTTCGAATGAAAGAAGGAAGGCGAAAGGTGCTCAAATAAAGTAAACAAGGGAAAAGAGGGTCTGATTTATTTAGATAATTCAACTATTTCTCTTTCCTCTATTCTAGTTTATTTAATTACGAACAAGTACATCAAATTATCGTTCATCAAAAGAAAGAAAAAACATGAAGCTCTTGTAATTCAAGACATTAAGCGTCTCTACATTTTTAAAAGGAAACTTGTTTTAGTAGAAGATAGAATGTCTTTGAGGCTACTAAAGCTTCCTCCAACATCCACAGAAACCAATGGGAGAACCTTGTGTCCACTCGCAATAGGAGCTCTACAGATCTGGCGAATTCCTCAATGTCTGTATTCTTCTGAAGACTAGACTCAAGTTTGTCTTTAGCAAAGCAATCCAGCTGCCCCATCACGGAAGTAAAAATATCCCATTCTTTTCCTTTTGCAGACGTTTTTCTTCTAATCATTTAAGTGTTGCACTCAATTGCTTGTAACTAAGGACACAATATAGTTCCGTCTGAAAATTATGTATTTTCTCCGGTGACAGAAGGTGCTGTGCGCTGGAAACTGCACCAGCGGCGGCTGGATTCAAAGAATGCACAAACGCTCTCATTTTGTCAAAATTCTTACACAACATAGCAGCACACTCAATCCAAGATCCCCAACGAGTGATGACAAGAAAATTTCGAAGAGTCAGGCCAGTGGTTCCCTGTAGGTAACAACATGACTCGGAGCTTTCAGTAGAATCTTCCTGATGGCAGGGATGAATTGATTTGCGATGTCATTTTCTTTACTTATGGATTCACAAACCCTGCGAAGGGCATGAACCAAGCCTGTCACATGCTTAAACTTAGAAAATAAAGGTCTTAATTGCTTAACAGCTGAAACCATGTATGGAGCCTCGCCGTAAGCACAGAAAGAAATCTTTCAAACTCGATATCAGTAGACCAGAAGTCCATAATTGATTGCATTACTGAAGTGGTACTCACTTTCTACAACTCACAGATTTTTAACAACCTAGGCTTAACCTTCTCCCCTTCTAAGGCAAAAACCAAAATGTTCAAAAATATATAGTTCTACTGAGTCTATGATTTCATCCACAATGTTTCCCACATCGCAGTCAGACACTTTCTGCTCGATTCCTTGAATGGTTTCCTGATGAACAGACTCCATGTAGTTTTTTTCTTAAAGTACTCTCATCGGGCATTGACATCTTTGTGTAATTTTCAAGAAATCCCGTGAAGGTTGGGTGGTTCACTTTACTGAGTGGTATTCCTGCTTCTGAAAGAGCTGCACACAGATTCCTTCAAAGTTTGGATTTTTGAAGAACTTTGTTGAAACGCATTTCGTAATAGCAGTTGCCACGATATGTTTGCTTGAAGAGCCTTATTCACTTGATGCTTATACCTGGAAATGTGTTGTCTGATGCGATGCTGATTGTGTTTTTCATCTAACAAAATCCCTGAATCGCAAATAGTACATCGCATAACAGTTCCAATAGTGTCTGTGAAATCTTGTTTGAATTCTGAGCCAGAACAATAAATAGGGCCACTGGGCACCTTCATCATGGTAAAATTTAGTAGAATACTCGTTTAGTAATGCAACAATGAGCTAACGCCAATTCACTGCTACCTCAATACGACTGTCACACAACACACTTGCGCCCACTCGTTCACTTCTTGCCCACACTCTCTTTTATACACCGCGACTGTTACCAGAATATTCTCTTTCATGCTGGAACTGCAGTCTAAGCGATTTCTAGCAGCTTTGAGCAAAACCCAGTCTCAATCCTAAGAAATGAGCAGGTGCAGTTACTGCCGTCTATGCGTGACCAGCCTCTGCCTCCATGCGAACAGAAGACGTCTTTCACAATAATAAACACACAGTCACGAACAGCAGGCTACTTAATCTAGTATGATAGAATCATTGATTGTCAACTGTATTATTGCGGACTAATTAATAGCGGTAAAGCAAGAGAAAGAGGTCTTATCGAATACACAATTAAAAGAAAAATGGGGAAAAGAGGGTATTATGGGCATAGTTGCCAGGAAAAGGGACAAAGATCCAAAAAAGAGAGAAAGGTGCGTGAAAAAATGCGTCTTTTAGCAACTACGAACAAAATTTCACGCTGTGTTGTCTTTAAGAACAGCTCTAGTTTACCATAAGAAAAAAGGTGCGCACCTAAAAATGCTGACCCTGATGATAACGGAATTATTTTGTCTTGGAAGCAAAATTACCCATGGCGGACGAAACAATGTGGACGTAAATGGTAGACTACCACAGTCAAGCAGGGCATACCTGGCCAAAAGAAGTCTGCTAGTATTATAGGCCGTAGTCTGCGGGAGAAATTTCTGAGAACTTAACCCTGAAACACAGCAAAGTGTGGTAGTGAATCATGGAATGTGGGAAAACCGGACGAAATATAATCAAAGCATTTGTGATGTGGTGCTACAGAAGAATGTTGAAAATTAGGTGGGCTGGAAAGGTAAGGAATGTGTAGGTTCTCTGCAGAATTGGGGAAGGAAGGGTCGTATGGAAAAAACAATGGCAAGATGAAGGGACGGAATGATAAAATGGGAGAATAACCACCATTTTCTGGGAAGGGGCTATAGAGGACAAAAGGTGTAAGGGAAGACTGAGATTGGAATGCATCCGACAAATCACAGAGGACGTAGGAGTGAAGTGGTTGGCGCAAATGGAGACACCGACCTCGCTAGAGTCTACCTCTATCGACAGGGTTCAGCACGGACTCGAAAAATTTAATCGATCGTCACCGCACGCGTAAATACCGTTTTCTTATTCGCATGTTTTTTATTTGGATCCGCGGATATTAAAAACGTTGTAAACTACATTAACCTCCTCGATACGCCGGAGCTCTGAGGCTAGGTTTGCACTTTGCCAGGATTTTTAATTGATGGTGCGTCAATTACGGGTATCAGAATTGCGGTTAGTATTCGACAACAAGAACTGGGCAAATAGTTTTGAGATAAAGGTAGGAAAAATATTTAACATACTAATTTTAGGTTTTAAAGTTAAGCAGAGTAAACTGCGGTAGGAATTTACGAGCACTATATACCTAATGAATGTCGCTGTAATGCAGCGCTATCGCTTCCCTACGATCGGCGGCGTGAATGAGTTTGTTCGGCTCATTTCAGCTGTACAGATGCGATCAACACGTTGTTTCAGTATCTGCTGGTGAATATTTAGAATTCGTCCTTGCCTCTGGCCTCGATCGAATGTTGTGCTGGTTATTGTATGCCGCTGCCAGCAGGCCTACTGTCCACATTCAGACAAACGTTATGTGTGGTAACTTCAGGACTGGTCTTTTGGCGCTCTGTGCGTACGTTTCAACTTCAATATTTAGAAAGGAATTTGTAGCAAGTTATTTGGGAAAGCGTATAAAAAGCGTTGTGTTTGATATTCCTGCATTCAGCCCCTGCCGACATAAATTAACGATATAGTAAGAGAGACATCAACCCGCAGACGGATTCAGTTCAACGTACTACGTGAGCTTGAGATTGCGATATTCTTTTTTGGCCTCGCTTTTAGTAAACAGTTTCGTAGTGTGAGACAAGCGTCTTCTGTAAGGAGTATCCATATTTAACACATGTATTGAGAGGACTCCAGCCCACGCAAAACACACAACTCCTTTCTCCCTATAGTACGACAGATACTCTATTTATTCACTTAGTTTCATAGGAAACATAGTTATTCTCCTATGTTTAACGGTCATGATGGGACAAAATAGGAGTTTAACGTGCTAATCATCCACTCTCTATTCAATAACTGAATATTGAAACATTACGCCTGCTGTACGCATAGTTTTGTTGCATATAAAGTCATCTTATTGACAGCTCATCCTTCTGCCTTACACATTCAACGGAATTTTATCAAAAATTTTCCGATACTGTCAGAGCATTGTTGGGCAGATGCGGATAATGGAGTGAATAAATTACTACTCGTGAGGCCCGGTTAAAGCAGCATTTCAGTAATTTACGTTCTTCTGGGAAGAATTTTCAGCATAATTATGTATTTCCGTAGCGTGCCGCCTGATTCTGGAGCTAGCAGAGCATTGTGATTCAAGCCATTCCTACTGGCATTTCAGTAATTTACGTTCTTCTGGGAAGAACTTTCAGCATAATTGTGTATTTCCGTAGCGTGCCGCCTGATTCTAGAGCTAGCATAACATACATTACTACAGGTGAGGCCCGGTTTAAAGCAGGATTTCAGTAATTTACGTTCTTCTGGGAAGAATTTTCAGCATAATTATGTATTTCCGTAGCGTGCCGCCTGATTCTGGAGCTAGCATAGCATTGTGATTCAAGCCATTCCTACTGGCATTTCAGTAATTTACGTTCTTCTGGGAAGAGCTTTCAGCATAATTGTGTATTTCCGCAGCGTGCCGCCTGATTCTAGGGCTAGCATAGCATTGTGAGACAATCCATTCTTACTGGCTCCACTCACCTTGTTCCCGACATATTTCACTAAACAAATACAGCTGTTTAAGAATTTCGATTGCGAGAATGATACTTCAATGTTTTATTAAATTAGAGGGGGCAGTCTTTAATCTGAGTTTTGTTTTTAAAAATATTAAAGCTTTTATACACTCTTAATCCATATGTGTATGAGTTTAGTTTAGTTTTGTTTCGTTTGTTATTTTCTTATTTGGCGATCAGAGTTGCATGGAAGTAAGTTTCTCCTAGTTCGTGACGTATAAAGATGGCGATCTGTGCTGGAGTCTACAAATTTCTATACAGTATAGTGACTCTCATTTCTTGAATATTACATAATTGGTAGTTAACATTGTAGACGGACATATATGACTGCTAGTTCGCTGTAAAATAGCAGTTCCAACAAATAATATGTATGTACAACAGTTCATTATGTGATGTACAGACTACGCCTTCACAGGGTAATTACACTTTTCCTTCTACAACACTGTTTATGTAACATTCTGCCTCTGTTTAAGAATACTGCAAGATAAACATCGTCTGCTGCAGTTTCCTTTAAGCTTTGCAACACAAACTCCAGCAGTTTGCGCTCTCTTTGTATTACTTTCTGCAGAGAATCGAACCGCTAATCAGTCCAGCTTTTCTTCAGACGCAAATGCTCTCTAACTATTTCAGTCTGCTTCACTTCACACTATCAGTTTCTCTTGGTGTAGTACAGGAAGTACAAATCATATATACAGGGCGTCCCACAAAAGATGTTTCACTTTAATAACTCGAACAATGATAACAAAAAGCGTGAATTTTTAAAGCACATGGACGGTAACGACATTTCTGGTAATATTTTACTGTTGGAGATATTAAGAATATCCTCCGTCGGCCGGAGTGGCCGTGCGGTTCTAGGCGCTACAGTCTGGAACCGCGCGACCGCTACGGTCGCAGGTTCGAATCCTGCCTCGGGCATGGATGTGTGTGATGTCCTCAGGTTAGTTAGGTTTAAGTAGTTCTAAGTTCTAGGGGACTGATGTTGAGTCCCATAGTGCTCAGAGCCATTTGAACCAACATCCTCCATCGGCAGCAGTACAGAGCACACAACGCTACGGAATAGAGTGCCACACATGTATTATTGTTGCCATTGGAATGGATTCATAGGCTATCACAATCGCTTCTCTCATTTCATCCAGCATATGTGGTTTTGTGGCATAGACAATGTCCTTCAGAGTTTCCCACATAAACAAGTCTACCGGCGTTAGATCGGGAGGTCTCGGTAGAAACTCAACACTTCCTTGTGAGCCCACCCACCTCAACAAATGTTTCATACAGGATTTCGTTCCGACAAAATTGTACGGTACTTTGCACATGTCACTGTTCCTTAAAAAGGAAACGGCTCTACAATTCCTCCGACATAAATATCACACCGCACAAATAAGGAAACGTAGTAGCTTGTTCATCCGTAACATAGGGATTATTTCCTGCCCGGTACCTACAGATATGGCGATTGATGTTTCCGTTAAATATAAATGCCACCTAATTAGACCAAGCAGTGAATCAGCCAGCTGTTCACCGTCTTAAACTCATTCACAAAATCAGAGGTGTCCATTAGGAGTACCCTCATTCATCGCGTGAAGCAATGTGGGAATGTTGAGTATCCACTTTCCTTGCTTTAAAATGCGAACACTTGATTTGGTGACACGTGACTCACGCGCAGCTTGCCGTATGGACTTCTTTGGGAATCTTGTGAAAGCTTATACCACTGCGTTTACCCTCCCTCCACTTCCCCCCCCCCCCAACCACCTTCTTTCGCCCGCTGCCGGCACACCATTCCTCCCTCAGATCAGGCACACTTCTATCCCTCTCACATTTGTCGCGTACTTTCGTTGCTGTTACACGTGATGGTGCTGCACTATTAAACTCTGCCTGTCAGCACTTCTTTCTTGTTTCCACCTACATATACATCTACATGGAAAGCCTACAAATCGTATTTAAGTGTATGGCACAGGGTTCATCGAACCACCTTCACAGTTGTCTATTATTCCAATCTCGTGCATCGCGCGGAAAGAACAGACTACTATATCTTTCCGTACGAGCTCTGATTTCCCTTATTTTATCGTGGTGATCGTTTCTCCCTGTGTAGGTCGGCGTCAGCAAAATATTTTCACATTCGGAGAAGAAAGTTGGTGATTGGAATTTCGTGAGAAGATTGCTCCGCAACGAAAAACGCCTTTGTTTTAATGATGTCCATCCCAAACCCTGTATCCAGTGACACTCTCTCCCCTATTTCGCGATAATACAAAACGTGCTGCCCTTCTTTAAGTTTTTCGATTTAATCTGTCAATCCACATTTACAGTAACATTTTAAAACCCACTTCTTTGCTCCAACCATAAGTTTCCACCCGTTTTGTTACTTACTTGTGTAGTTACTGGAAACTGAAAATAAAGTAAAGAAGAACAAATTAGTGCCTTTGCACACTAACCATGAGACTGCCATTTAATCGTGATTGAATCAGATTCTCATTAACCCTAGGTTGTGAAACTCTCTTAAGATTTGCGACTGCAGTTGGTAGCAATTCACTGTTATCGTCAATCTATTGTTGTCAGTATAGGGAATAAAACGGAACATTCTGTACTTATTTTGTGTATGATATACTACTTGATACCTTAAAAACTTAAAAAAAACTAGTGAATAAACTGTTATGACTTCCTTTTAATAAAATGTTGTGAAGTAAAATTTACGTTGGTATAGGAACAATGCAATCTCTTCAGTTCGGTGTACGAGGTGTGGCTACAAAATAAGGGGACTGATGCTGTCACAAATTACGCATGCGCCAAAGATGAACGACCAATAGCTACGAAGCCTGAAGCCTATTATCAGTCGAATCCGGGATTTCTGGTATCTGTAGATAAATCAATGCGGCCGTGGCCTTCGTTTGTGTAGGAGTTGCTGTTTTTTTGCCGAAACAGTGGTATGTGGAATAAAAAGTAAAGTGAAGTTCACATGAAATACGGGAAAATTGCTACAGAAAGCCATTTTTTACCAAAAGAAGTGTATGACGAAGACTTGTTATGACGTACATAAGTTTTTCTGTGGTTCAAGCACTTCCTAGATAGCCGAGAAGAAGTTCAAGGTGACTCGAGTCTGCGACGCTCTACAACATCAAAATCGGATGAAAATATTGAAAAAGTAGGTAATATGATTCGATCTAACTATTGGGTATTCTACCGATTCCTGAAAAATGCGTAAGGCATAAAATATTTATAATGGGTCTTTGAATACCACCGAAAATGATCCTGAAAGACTAATAAAATGTGACAAATGTGGATTTTTCAATTACGATGCAGAAAGAAAGCGCTAATCTATTCAAACGAAGGACCCATCTTCACCGAGAGCGAAAAAAACCTGACTGAGGAATTCAAGATGCAAATCGATGATGATTGTTTTTATCGATATTAAGGAAACTGTGTATCTTCACTGGCTTTTTGTAAGTTAAACTATTAATCAGCAATACAACCTTGAGGATCCTGCTCAACTCCGCGAGAGAGCAAGAAATAAACTACCCGAACTGTGGAAGAATAAGTCGGGTTCTGTATGAAGACAACGCACCGGCTCACACTGCGTTGTCTGTTAAGAGATTTCTAGCGAATTACAGCATCCCAGTGTTATACCACCCACGTTATTCGCCTGACCTAGCACCATGTGACTTATTTGTTCCCCAAGGTCAAATTTGCTCAAAAAACGAACAAGATGTAACTACTTTGGCTTCCGCAGACGGTGACATGAAGATTAAAATTCTTCTGGTTGTTGTACCGTGTCATTGTATAAAATACTTTAATTAAGAGCTCTAAAACCACGATTCGACCGTATTACGACGACCTTCCTCAGGGCAAGACTTGGTTCGGTGGAGAAAAGGTTCATCTACTTATTGCAGACGATAGGTGTCGAT
Organism: Schistocerca americana; assembly: GCF_021461395.2. Taxonomy (NCBI): domain Eukaryota; kingdom Metazoa; phylum Arthropoda; class Insecta; order Orthoptera; family Acrididae; genus Schistocerca; species Schistocerca americana. The sequence continues at coordinate 443,175,020 of NC_060121.1, read as the reverse complement.
ATGTTATATCTGTGAAATTTAGTTGGTCCTAGAATATAATAAGCCCGTCATGATGAAAGGAGAGAAGGTACGAATGAAGCTATTCCTGGGCTTCCCGTCCTGTCAGTGATTGGAGACAGTCTCATCCAGCGCTTGGCTTCTGGTGAGGAGCTCCGTACCCACAAAGTAGTTTATATAGTCCTGTAGTGTTTAGTTTGTTGATTGCGTCCTTGGTGGAACCTATCATGTTGCAGATCCTGGCTGCTGCGGAAACTCGGCTTGAAACCTCGTCGGAGAAGGGCGTTGCCTGGCCGTTCATTGACGCCCTTCACATATGGAAAGCGCAGTAGAGAAAACTTCTCTTCCTTGCTCTACTCTCGTTTTTTATTTCGGTTCGCCTTGGTCGCCACTGTTATAATTTTATTGTAATAACCATCGCCTCTAACATGTGGTGTAACCCTCTCAATTCTTCTTTGTTGTGGGTGTAGCGCCACCGTGAATGTGGGCAGCCTATCATGTTCTAGGAAGCCCGTGTGCTGGCGAAAGAGTCGTGGACGCGCCAACGTAAAATTCGGCAGGCTATTGAAATCATTAAGCATCGCCGTGCGGGGTAGGCGCGTGGCCTCGGGCGGCTTCTCCCGTCGGAGGTTCGAGTCCGCTCTCGGGCATGGGTGTGTGTGTTTGTTGTCCTTAGCTTAAGTTACTTTAAGTTAGATTAAGCAGTGTGTAAGCCTAGGGACCGATGACCTCAGCAGTTTGTCCAATAGGAACTTACCACAAATAAAAAATAAGAAAAAATTAAGCATCCGGAAAATATCAAATAAAGAGGAAGGTTTCAAAAAATCCACTGTCCTGGCTGCCAGCTATCCTTATCCAATGGACCGCGAGCGGTCGCGGGGACGAAGCCTCACGTCACCAACGCGACGACCTAAAGAAACAGCTACAGGGGAACTGTCAGCTCTTTTCCATGCACACCAGTAAGAAAATGCGCCCAGAAGAAGCCAGGCGCTGATTTGCAGACTGTCGCCAATCACTGACAAGCCGTTTAGCCCACGAATAGCTACTTTCCCAACCTCTCCCCTTTCGTCATAACTAGCCTATTTTATTCCAGGGTCAATTAAATTTAACAAATATGATGTATTGACACCTACCGCCTGCAATAAATAGAGCATCATTTCCTTCACCAAACCCAGGTTGACCATTGTAATACTGTCGAAACCTTCGTTTTAGAGTTTTTGATCAAAGTATCTTATGCAAGCAATGATGCGGTACAACACTCAGAAGAATTTTAACCACTAGAGACAAGATTTTCAGTTCGTTGAAGCAGTGAAAGAGAAAGTGGTACGTGTTTTCAAGAAGCTCACAGAGGAAGACTTGCAGCACTGTTTCAACGGAAAATTCGCACACGGTTTTGTAGGGATAGAGGGCGGCACTGGAGGAGGAGGGGGGGGGGGGGAGGTGGCGATAAGGATATATGTATCTTTGAAATGTAATCTTTTACAGCCAAATCTTGTACACTTCTTTGTAGGATACGCTATGTGTATAACATGTACAGATTGGCATAAAATTTACATATTGCAGATAATGTGAGTAATGAGAAGAGAAAGAAGAAAAATAAAATATAAACAGATAGAAAAATTCCGCCTCAGTATCTGCATGAAAACAAGAAATTAATTATGTTTATGGTTTGGAAGTGTTAATTACAGCTTGATGACCAATTTTATACATCTAATCAACCAACGAAGTACAGTAGAAGTAGCCCGGTTATTACATTTACATAATACCCAACCATCAATAAATGGAGGCGTGCTGTTGACATATGAATAACGCTTCGGTCTGCAGTATGAGGTTCGCCTAGATCATTTTCGTTGGCGGGGAAAGCGCGGCTTGTTAAGGAAGGCACTAGCACGCTACGGCGGAAGGGAAGCCTGTGTATCGCCCGCTCTGTTATGAGCCGCCGAACCGCTCGCTCGTCTTTGAGCGCAGCCTGTTACAAGCTGCGAGAGGGCTCCATCCTGTTGCCGGGATTAAATGCGGAGAGGAGACAACGGGGCGCGCGTGGATGCTGCGATGAATAGCGGCAGACAGGCGGGCCGGCAGCCGGTGGAATCGGTGAAACGCTAGCGGGGCTGGAGCGGGCGGTAGCACAGCTCGCTCGGTTCTGCCCGCAGGGAGCCGCCTAAGCGGCATGATGGGTGTGTCGCGCAGTGCTGTGCTGTTCCGTGACTGTATTGTGCGCGATTGCAGCCGCCGAACGCTGGCGGAAGCGGCACTGCGGTCGCGGTGTTCTGCGCTCCACTGCTGGTGGATGTCATCGTAGCGCCGTCGCTTTGGGGAACAAAACCACAACGCGGTGCGTAGGTCAGCGCAGCGGACGCGTGTCGGAAGTCGCCGCTCGTTACAATCGATAACAAAGTTCCGCAGCCAGACAATGTTTTGTTCATTATTAACTGTCACTGCCGGTTGCGGCGACGGCTCTCTGTCATCAAGCAATAAATTTTGTTGGCTGTTGGCATGGGAACTGCGTTGCGTGGCATAATTAAAGTGCAGCTACTCACAGAGGTCCAGTGTGGGCTGTAATTATCGTATGGTAGTGAAACTTGGTAGATATTCTAATGCGATAATGTGGAACTGATTTACTCTGGAGAAAAAAAAAAAGTTTCAGTTGTGGCTGTCAGGCGAAAATGTGGCTCTGTGAATGAGAAAAAGATGTGCAGAAATGTATCCATATGTAATGGATTAGGAATGGGACATGGGCTGGAAAGGTCAAACAAGTGACAAAGCACCAGTTTGTTTTTGTTCTACAATATTACTTTTATTGCTAACCGGTTTTCAGCTTACAAGGCCATCTTCAGACAAGTCTGAAGATGGCGTTGTAAGCCGAAAACCGGTTAGCAATAAAAGTAATATTGTAGAACAAAAACAAACTGGTGCTTTTCATTTATTACTATAATGTTGTTCTACCAAGAACCGACGGAAGATTCTGTTAATAAGTGACAAAGCCACTATGAAGATTATATTATTAAGTGTCAGTTACACAATTTGTTCAAAATGAGCACTGGAGACATCGACCAGATGCTGCACAGTGCTAGATTTGCACCTGGTGGCCAAAATTCGAACTATTTTCTTAGCGGCTAAATCAATTCCACATTAACACATTAGCATATCTACCAAGTTTAGCTGTCGTAAGATAACTGCAGCCCATACTGGACCTCCATGAGCAGTTGCAACTTAATTACAACTACCCGCTACTTTACTCATTCCCGCGCGGAGCAGCCGCACGTTTTGAGACGCCATGTCAGGGATTGCTTGGCCCCTCCCGCTGGGGGTTCGAGTCCTCCCTCGGGAATGGGTGTGTATGTTGCTCTTAGCATAAGTTAGTTTCAGTAGTGTGTAAGTCCAGGGACCGATGACCTCAGCAGTTTGGTCCCTTAGGAATTCATACACTTTTGACATATGACTTCACTCATTCATTTATTGACTTATTTCAGCATAGTGAGAAAGCCACTGCTGATTTTGTTATTAACTGTCACCGGCACAATTTGTTCAATATGAGCACTAGAGACGTCTACCAGATGCTGTACAGCACCATATTTGCACCAGGTGACCAAAATTCGAACTATTTTCTGCCAGGCTACATCAATTTCTTATTAACGCATTGGCATATCTACCAAGTTTCGCTGCTGTAAGATAATTACAGCCCATACTGGATCTCCATGAGTAGTTGCATCTTAATTATAACTACCCGCTACTTCATTCATTCATTTATTGACTTATTTCACCTACTTCGTCTACTAAATTATTCCACTTGGAATCACAGCCTCTTACTTTAGCAAGTCACCATCACAATATATGCAGAACATGAAAAGTGTGTAATAATAATTACACATTTTATTATTGTTTGTCCTACTGAAGACCACATGAAAAATCTTACGTCTTCTTCCCTTTTATCTTTCATTCGTTCCACTAGATGATTATTCTTTTCCCCCTTTCTTCAGTCCATATTGTTCCTGTCTTTTTCCTTCTTTTCTCCTGGAACAATTTTTAGTGTTGCTAAGAACTTTGCTACTGCTCCTATTTCTTCCTTCATTATTTCCAATTTTATCAAGACTGCTTTCATTTCTTTGATCCATGTCATTGATGTTCTTCTGTCAAAAATGTTAAACACCCTTTTTATCCTCTGTTCATCTGGCCGTATTGTGTTTCCATAGACTACAACTCCTCTCTTCCTAATTTCGCCAGTTATTGTATGAATTTCTTCAAAAATTTCTTTATTACTTCTTACTTTCCATTCCCCCCGCTCATATTTTCTTTCCTTATTTCCTATTTCACTTAATCGTTTAATCGTTTAGTTGTATGTAATTCTGAAGTAGAAACACATTCCGATTTAATAACAGTTTTGTAGTACCAGAGATTTGCATTTATGGAAATAGATATTTCGTTGTACAGGGTTCTTGTTGGGTGAAAAACCACTTCCATTTTCCATGTCCTTGGAATGTTAGCTTTTTGTCCAAAGAATTCGGTTAAATTATTTCATCTAGGTGCTTATTTTGTAGTCTTTCTTGTTCTTCCATTATCAATTTCTATGTATTTCTGTGCCTCCTTTGCATCTGTCATCTATTCTGCCTTTTTTTATCGAGAAAATATACATAGACCTGCTTTTCAAGCTTTCTCTTGTAGAATATTTATCTGCATTGTTGCATGTTCTACAGCTTCAGCTAATATGGCAAGATCGTCCGCAAAAGCTAACCAGTCAGAACTCAGATTATCACGTTTTTCCCATTGGTGACTTTTTTCCTTCTTCGTCACTGCTTTTCCTCTATTTCCTGTTTACATTTTCTAGTATACTTTGGTGTACAACTGAGGAGCAGTGGGGACAATTCATATTGTCTTATTAATAAAATAATAATAATAATAATAATAATACTAACATAAAATTGCAAGAATTATAGGACTGCAAGACGTCTGGAGGAAACCAATCATAGCTGACCTTTGCAAAAATGGCAACAAAAATTCCACAGATTCACAGATTCTCCCGAAACCTTCTTCGAAAAAAGCAGAGAAAAAAAAGAATCCCAGATGGATGGAAGACAACCCTCATCCACCCACCTGTCAAAAACAGACGTTAACATGTACATCGGGATTTCATTCGTAGAAGCTACATACAAAATATTATCTAACGTCATACTAAATAGAACAGAATTCCTACTAGAATAAAAATTCAGAAAAGGAAGATCCCGTCCAAAACAAATCCTAAACTTCAAAAATCTCAAAGGCTACCAATAACGAAGAGCAAAATCATATGGTATCTCTTTATCTGACATTCAAAAAGCATAAGATCCTATATGCTGCCTAAATGCTGTGCATCACCAACCATGTCCCAACTGTAAGGCTGGAGATAAGATAAAGGAAAATAATAACAAAAATCATAGGCCCCAAATTCCTGAAAAACAACCTAACCCACATCAGATGTGAAACCCTTGACTAAAGAACTCTTAGACATTGTGAGGACACAGCCCCTCAGAATAAACCTAACAAAGAGAATATTTTGATTACTTCCACAACAAACAGATGAAAAATTAAAAGAACTTCAAACTATAGAAAATATAGAGTCTGATATAACTACAAAAAATATAATCAAAGAAAAGAAAGAGATGTTTGAAGCCAAAACCAAAACCATCGACGGAGTCAAATCTCTAGAGAAGTAAGAAAAGAACAGAATGAAACAATACTGGGCTAAAAGAAAGGCGCAGGACATCAAGAAATAATGTAACTAACGTATCTCAAAGTCGAATGAAAACAAAATAATAGTAATAATAATAATAATAATAATAATAATAATAATATGTTGTTTCGTCGTGGTATCGGTATTGTACACCTAGCTTCTGCAGACATCTTATTCGTACTAGGAAATGGCGAGACCATTGCAATCAACCAGACTTAACGTCTCCTGTAAACGAGCCATGCGATCTGCATCTACATCTACATCTACATTTATACTCCGCAAGCCACCCAACGGTGTGTGGCGGAGGGCACTTTACGTGCCACTGTCATTACCTCCCTTTCCTGTTCCAGGGAAGTCTTGTCGCGGTCCGCATGGCCTCCCCCGTCTGAGGTTCGAGTCCTCCCTCGGGCATGGGTGTGTGTGTTGTTGTTAGTTTGATTAAGTAATATGTAAGCTTAGGGACCGATGACCTCAGCAGTTTGGTCCCATAATACCTTACCACAAATTTCCAATTTCGTGTAAACGACACTCCAGAGGTTCTACGCTTTTAAAACGCGTTGTGACGAAACCAACAACAGCTGTGATAAGATGTATTTATTTTCGGTCAAAGAGTTTCGGCGGTGTGCAAAACCGTCATGTTACGTATACCATTACGTCAGGTTACATGAAGTTGATCTGATGTGATGGTATCCGCACGATGACGATGGTTGTATGACCGAAACTCTTTGTCCGTTAATAAACACACATTACTGCAGCTTTTGGTGGTTTCATAATGCCGTTCTTTAAAACAGAGACTTATAGGAATCTTTTTGCTGCGCAGGCTGTTCATTTATCTCTATACATAAGAGGTAATGCCCCGACTGACTGGGTCATCACTCCCCAGCCAAAACCGCTAAGGATAGAAATCTGAAACTTGGCGAGGGTGTGCATCTTATACTGTAGGAATCGTTTAAGAAGTGATGTTTCGAAATTTCACTGCTAAGGGGGTGAAACAGGGGATGAGAAGCTTTTTGAAAATACGTAGCTATAAAGGGAATTTTAAAGCTAGAACTACGGAAACTGATATTTGTTTTCATCAGTACAAACACATTCAACAATATACGTATATCAGGATTTATGGAGGTTCAGTCACCAAGGGGTAAAATAGTGTGTGAAATTTTTTTGAAAATAAATCATAGTTAAAGAACCTCTAAAGCGTTTTTAAAGCTACATCTATGATAATTGGTATCTGGCTTCTCGGTTGGAGATAAAAAAAAAACACTTTTCAGAGCTTTTTGGAAACTGAGCCCCTTAAGGGAGGGAAATAGGGGAGGAAAGTCTTAGGAAATTATTTTGTTATGTAAGCATTTTCGAAATTAATGCCATGAAAATTTGTGTTTAGCTTCTATGTTACACATGAAAACAATACGTGTTTCACTGTTTCTGAAATAAAACAGAGGATAAAAAATTTTAACAAAATATTACGTTACATTAATAAAAATTTTAAAACTAAGTCTATGAAAACTGGTAGTTCACGTCTCGGTTAGATATAATGGGATATGTGTGAAGGGATGAATGATTCTATGGAGATATTACGACAAAAACGGAAAAAAAGCATGATCGACAAAAAACTTGGAATGCAGCTACTTCTTGGACAGAAGTACATTCGGAAAAGACCACGCTTTTACGTTCTCAGCCACAGTGAAAAGCTTAGAATATCTTTCAATTTGTGAACAACATAAAAAGACTATTATAAGAAAAAAGTCTTTGCAAATCATACAGTCTATGTGAGAGAATAAACCCTTTACTTCAATATTTTACTATTAACTTGTTTGGCCCCTTGGGCACTATAAAGGTACATCACAATGTGGTCGTGGTGAATGAAACTTTTCCATTTCTACTGGTTGGTAAGGAGCGTTGCAGAGATATACAAGCGATCGGCAGAAATAATCCTGGTCAGGGATAAAATTTAACTGTTGTTAGCTACACTTTATTTCTGACAAGAATTATCTCTGCTGACCACCCCCGTTTGTCACAGTATTCTCGCCTATCTCCAACGTTCGACACCACAGTCGACAGGACGGAACGTCTGAAAATGTCCAGCGCAGCTCTGGACGAAATGATAGGAATCGAGAAGTTCCTAGAATCACGTTTATTGTTACACGAATCTCACCAACAACATAAAAAGAAGATTATAAGAAAAAAGTCTTTGCAAATCATACAGTCTATGTGAGAGAATAAACCCTTTACTTTAATATTTTACTATTAACTTGTTTGGCCCCTTGGGCACTATCAAGGTACATCACAATGTGGTCGTGGTGAATGAAACTTTTCCATTTCTACTGGTTGGTAAGGGGAAGATTTACTAACAGCTTTCACATCAGGTCATGGAAGATTTAATAATAAATACTGTTAAGCTTACTGTATGTTATACACATCGCGTCCCTGTGGGGATAAGACTTTCACACAGCTAAGGTTATCTCCATTGATGCTTGGAATGTAACATATTGTAAACATAACAAGTTTTATGATATAATTTGGTAACGCTCAAGAGGATGATTGTAGGCAAAGGCTAAATTGAAACGTCAGTTAAATTCTTTTCATACCATCTAACTTGTATTTCGTGCTGTCACCCGCAGTTATTAGTAAGATAGTTTTGTACTTCGTGTTTGTCCCCATTCAGTGGTACCCAATTACATTAAAGTATAAATTTTTCCAGTAAGCACCTACATTTTGTGCTCTCAAATTTGCTCTGTTAGTTCATTTTCAAGTTCGGCAATCATTTCTTATATTTTTAGACCTTAGTAAGGAGTATATTTTCTATATTTAGTAAGTTTTTCCCGTCCTTGCTTTGTGTAACTAGAACATGTGATGCAGGAAATTCGTTACTCGAGCACAGATTTAAAATTCAACTGTCTGACTTTTCTTTTCATTGGAATGTATGTGTGAGCCTTTCTCGTGTGTGTGTGTGTGTGTGTGTGTGTGTGTGTGTGTGTGTGTGTGTGTGTGTGTGTTCTACTTTTCATTTCGTTTCAGTTTTAAGATTGTGTAGCTCTGTTCATTCCACGTGGGGTAATTTCACTGTGTGTGATTTCAATACCATCTTGAATAAATTTTATTCTTATTCCGCGTGATGTTTTATTGCTATTTGTGTCTATTCGATTTACATTTGTGTTGATAATGTTTTGACGAGACTTCATAATTTTGCTTTGTTCATGAATATTCACGGCATTTGCGAGTGTTTCACGCCGGTGTAGCTTATTTTGATGTGCAAGGTAATGCAGCTAAATTTTTTTGGCGGTGAGAGTTCCTTAGTATTCTTGCTCACAATAATTCAGTCATAGATACCAACCTCTGAACCTCTGACTTACTATGATGGGAAAAATTCTTTTTATCCCTATTCTCGTGTGTGAGTTGTGTATGTTTGTGTCAACATTTCCCACGCGCCCTAAATATTTCCTTCTGATTTATCACCGCAAAGTACCACAGCACAACATAAGCGAGCTAATCAAGTACGTAACAGGCAATGACAGATCATAGTTTAGAATTTTTGTGAATTTTTATTATCATGTTTTATTTTAATAAACTACGTTAAACTGTGATGAATATTTCTCAGACAAACCGTCCCCTTTTGCAAGATTACTTTTAATGCATCCCACTGGCGTTTCTGAAGTGTAAAAGGCAGGCCTTATTTTGGAATATGGTTATCTTATTCTTTTTGTTGAGGCTTAGGCTTCTACCTGCTCTGAATTATTTGATTTAGTGGATGTACTTAAATTGTTTCCATATGCTCGTTCCACATATTCACTTGGATCTTTTTATTAATATTAAGACGTTATGTATACTTACCAATTCCATGATTAATTCAGTTCTTATAATAAACCTGCCCAATTTTAATTAAATTGGATGGTGACCTAGAAAAATTTTGTGACACACGAAACTTACTGTAGGAAGTTCCACACTGGTTAACTTCCCCTAGTTGCCTCTGAAAATCACTCTCCAGATAACCATTTATCCATTAATAAACATTTAAAGTAACGAAATAAAGTGTTTATTTCAAAGTTAGAAAATACAGCCCAGGCATGAAAATGAATTCCTGTAAACTTTTTAGAGCGTTAGAAAAGGCTATCTAAAACAGACTGATATTATCAAAGAACACACAGACAAATTTATGTTACAAATTGCCCTCGAAAAACTGCAATACACATGTTAAAATCTCACTGTCGAAAAACTGTCCGCAAAATGCGGTCAAAGCGATAGAGTCCCTTACGTCCACGTAACTAGGCTAGTCTGATGATCCTACAGGGGAGTACAAATAACACTGGCTTTTTGGCCTTTGGCCCACAGAAAATCAAGATATCCTACAAAAAACTCACAATAACTATGACAAAAAATTTCTCTCCACACACACACTAAAGTCAGGCACTACAACTCAGTTAACAAAATAGAACTCCTGTATGCCATCGAAAGAATCACGTTTCACACAAAATGCAACATGGGAAACGTCGTGAAAGAGAAACGCGAAACTCAGCCTAAACGGATAGGAAAAGGGCTATAGCTAAAACCATGTAGTTCACGCTCAAAAAAAAAAAAAAAGATTAAAATCTTGTCAATGTGTTCACAGAATAACAACTACAAGACTTATCCACAAAAATTTAATTACAGGGACTTCTAAGAGTTGTAGCCTGGATGCAACAAATCGAAAAGAACTAGAAAGTGACCAGATAAATTCATCTGAAGTCTTACACAAAAACTCATGCGCACTGAAAAATGAAAGTGCTGTCGGAGAACGAATATGAGAAGAATACCGAAAGAAAATGGACTGAAGAAAGATAAAAATATGAGGCACATAGCTTTGCGTGATCAAATTGCACATGATAATAATTATTTTTTTCATTTATACAGAATGAGTGAACATATATTGATTGAATAGATCCTGAAATACTTTTGAAAAAATAAGTCATCTTGATGCTTGATTCAAGAATGCAAGAACGATTTATAAAGGAACAAGAAAACAAGACATGACAGGCAGGCATAATTTCAGAATACAAGTGTAGCTGAATGTTTATGTTACAAAGCAGCAAGCGAATGCCGTTATCGCTTTCGAATATATACATTCTTCTACATCGTTTAAAATACGTGGACGATGATCGAAAGATAAGTTGCCTAAAGGTAAACAAAAATTCGAAGTTTCAGATGTGCATCAATTAAGATAGCGCTACAAGCGCGTGTTAGAGCGTAATTAATTTCAAACAACTACCACGGACTGTGTGCTTATCTTTTTTACCCCAACAAATAAGGCTTACGTTGTTATTACATTTACGTTCACTTCGATTTCATTACTAATCACATTCCCCGGGAAACAAAACAGAAAGATCTGAACACAGATTCATATAAGATGAAAACAGAGTACTCCACATGAACGTTGAAGATGTTGCAATGTAATGACACAACAAAAAGCTATGGAATTCGAGGGAAAGGGAGGCGGTTTATTAATGTGAAGTTAATTTTAGATGGGTAATTTATATTAAGCCTAGGACATTGGAATTAAAAAAGTCACATCTAGGCATTTACTGATCTCTTAATAATAATAATAATAATAATAATAATAATAATAACACACATAAGCGCAAATAGAACTCGAAGTAACACACATGTTAGATATAGAAGAAAAATTTCAGCTGACATATATAGAATACAAAGATACAAATACAGACATTAGACCATTCTTGCATAGACCTCCAAATAACCCACAAGTCGAAACAACGATAAAAACTATCAACACAATCATACACAACAAAATAAATGAAAACACAATTATTGAAGAGTTACAACTACTGGTTTATATAGGAGCACTCACTACACTAAATATACACAATAGGCAGAGATCAGAACCAACCAACACACAGAAGAAACCCACAAAACCAGCATGGCAACACAGGCTACAGATCAGAATAGAAAAAATGAGAAAAGACCTCGGACAACTAACACAATTTATAAGAAATGAAACGTCAGAAAAAAAACGAAAAATGTTAGGTAAAATCTCACAACAAGAAGCGATAGAGCAATTAGATGAAAAGAAGCAGAAATTACAAGCATTGGCCAAACGACTTAGAAGATACCAAGTGAAAATACAAGGAAACAAAACCAAACATTCAACACAAACCAAAAAAAATATTACCACACAATCGATAACACACACATTAAAATAGACAATCCACCAAACATAGCAGACATGGAACACTTCAGGAGCAACATATGGTCAAACCCGGTACAACATAACAGGCATGCACGGTGGATGCAAGCAGAAACAGATACATACAAGATGATACCACAAATGCCTGAAGTGATAATTTTGCAACATGGAGTCACCCAAGCAATTAATTCTACTCACAATTGGAAAGCCCCTGGAAAAAATAAAATAGCAAATTTCTGGCTAAAGAAGTTCACGTCAACACATTCACATCTAACTAAATTATTTAACAGTTACATTGTAGACCCATACACATTCCCTGATACACTTACACATGGAATAACTTATCTGAAACCTAAAGATCAAGCAGACACAGCAAACTCAGCTAAATATCGCCCCATAACATGCCTACCAACAATACGCAAAATATTAACTTCAGTCATTACACAGAAATTAATGACACATACAACACAGAACAAAATTATAAATGAAGAACAAAAAGGCTGTTGCAAAGGAGCATGAGGATGTAAAGAACAACTGATAATAGATGCAGAGGTGACACATCAAGCTAAAACTAAACAAAGGTCCCTACACTATGCATACATTGATTACCAAAAAGCTTTTGATAGTGTACCTAACTCATGGTTACTACAAACATCGGAAATATACCAATTTGATCCGAAATTGATACAGTTCCTAAACATAGTAATCAAAAATTGGAAAACCACACTTAATATCCAAACAAATTCAAGTAATATCACATCACAGCCAATACAGATTAAGCGTGGAATATACCAATGAGACTCATTAAGTCGTTTCTGGTTCTGCCTTGCTCTGAACCCACTATCCAACATGCTAAATAATACAGATTATGGATACAATATTACTGGAACATACCCACACAAAATCACACATTTGTTGTACATGGATGATCTAAAACTACTGGCAGTAACAAATCAACAACTCAACCAATTACTAAAGATATCAGAAGTATTCAGCAATGATATAAATATGGCTTTTGGAACAGACAAATGTAAGAAAAATAGCATAGTCAAGGGAAACCACACTAAACAGGAAGATAACATATTGGATAACCACAGCGACTGCATAGAAGCGATGGAAAAAACAGATGCCTATAAATATCTAGGATACAGACAAAAAATAGGAATAGATAATACAAATATTAAAGAAGAACTAAAAGAAAAATATAGACAAAGACCAACAAAAATACTGAAAACAGAATTCACAGCAAGAAACAAGACAAAAGCTATAAATACTTATGCTATACCAATATTGACTTACTCATTTGGAGTAGTGAAATGGAGCAACACAGACCTAGAAGCACTCAATACACTTACACGATCACAATGCCACAAATATAGAATTCATCACATACATTAAGCAGAAAGGAAGGAGGAATGGGATTTATCGACATAAAAAACCTACATTATGGACAGGTAGACAATTTAAGAAAATTCTTTCTAGAACGAGCAGAAACTAGCAAAATACACAAAGCATTCACTCATATAAATACATCGGCTACACCATTGCAATTTCATAACCACTTCTACAACCCTTTAGATCACATAACATCAACAGATACGAAGAAAGTAAATTGGAAAAAGAAAACACTACATGGCAAGCACCCATATCATCTAACACAGCCATACATCGATCAAGATGCATCCAACACATGGCTAAGAAAATGCAATATATATAGTGAGACAGAAGGATTCATGATTGCAATACAGGATCAAACGATAAACACCAGATATTACAGCAAGCATATTATTAAAGATCCTAATACCACAACAGATAAATGCCGACTTTGCAAACAACAAATAGAAACAGTAGAACACATCACAAGCGGATGTACAATACTAGCAAATACAGAATACCCCAGAAGACATGGCAATGTAGCAACAATAATACATCAAACGCTTGCCTTACAACATAAACTAATAAAACAACACATTCCCACATACAAGTATGCACCACAAAATGTACTGGAGAATGATGAATACAAATTATATTGGAACAGATCCATTATAACAGATAAAAAAAACACCACATAACAAACCTGACATCATACTCACCAATAAAAAGAAGAAATTAACACAACTAATCGAAATATCCATACCCAATACAACAAATATACAGAAGAAAACAGGAGAAAAAATTGAAAAATACATCCAACTGTCTGAGGAAGACACGGACATGTGGCATCAGGATAAAGTTGACATTATACCAATTATACTATCAACTACAGGAGTCATACCACACAATATCCACCAGTACATCAACGCAATACAGCCACATGGAAACATATATATGCAACAACAGAAATCTAAAATTATTGATAGATGTTCAATTACCCGAAAGTTCTTAAATGCAATGTAACGTATACCGTACAGTTAAAAGGAAGTCACGCTTGATCAAGGTCCGCGTCACTTTCCATTTTGAACCAGACAAAACGTCTGAGAAAGGAAAGAAATAACAAAGATAATGATAATAATAATAATAATAATAATTCAATTATGGCAGCTTAGGTCGACTTTAAAACAAAACATTCTGACGATGACTTAATATCGCTATCTAAGCATACAGACACACCACTGAATTGGGGGCATATCTCAACGGTAGGCAGTAAAATACAGCAATACGTCAACACAGTGGAATATGCCATCAGAATACCAGTTATCTGTGACGCATGTGCAGTGGAGCTATTCGTATGATTGGTGCACCGTTAAAACACGGCGCGGCGTTAGCAGACGGCGTCGTAAAATTCTGGCCCAACTTCATCTCGCTGAAACGCTTGTGTAAGTGCACGTAGCCGATATCGGCAACACTCCGGTCCACATGTGCAGAACCAGCGAGGGGAGAAAATATATTAAAATGGCGTAAGTGACTAATGGCGTGTTATAAAGCAAATAACAAATGCCGCCGTAACCGACCCCATACTATAAAGCGGGGAAACTTCCCCGACTACAGTTAAGATATAAAGGAAAACTTGTACTCTAATGAAACAGGAGATAAAAATTTTTCAGCAAGGGTTCTGCAGGAAATATTTTACAAGAGTATTATTTAATGAAATACTGCGTATCAGATGAGTGAAAAAAGTCACGGAGATAGTTATCCCATTCGAAGAGGTGCTTTGTATGACACTAAAACGAAGCTAGACGCGGTTCGCGGTGAGAGCATAGACAAAGTACCTGAGACAGGTGTTAAATCAAATGGGCAATACGTTGTGAGGTTGCCGGCTCTCAGCATGGGATGATAATCGTTCCAAAGAGCTTGTGTCGTAACATGTTGGAGATTATACAAGAATTATGGTCTCCGATCAGCAATGAATACTGTATACAAAGGTCATCAATATCGGAGGAAGAAACCTAACCCCTTACGCAAGCAGTCTGAGAGGATAACAACAAGTGTTAGACGGAACTATGTCACGTCGACTCCTCAGAGCCTTAGGCGATCAAGGGATATCACTTATGATTTGAATGTGGTGACTTTAAGGTCAAGTATCTACCACGACTGTCCAGACACAAATGCGCTGCACAGTCTTCAACAGCCCATCACCAACTCGTACCGATTTTTGTCAAAGTGGCACAGAGTTTTCATTTACCCTCAGGCAACTTATCTTTCGTCCATCATCGACGTCTTTTGATAAAAACATGTAACCTCTCTGAAGATGAATGCATAAATTCGAAAACGATAACGGTGTTCGCTTGCTGCTGTGTACTGTCATCATTCTGCTACACTTTTATTCTGAAACTATGCCTGTCTGTCGTCTCTTGTTTTCTTGTTCACAGACAGAGTGAGTGAGCGAGAGAGAAAAATAATTTGTAATATATGCCATTAGGTTCCTTGAATTATTTTCTTTAGGTCGATATTTACATTCTAATTCTTAGTACAGTGCACGAAGAACTTGCTTGCTGTTAGTAGTTTTACAAATGCAAGCACAGTCAATGGATAACAGAAGCGAAACTCTCTAGAGCAAGAAATGCAAACTTTTTTCAGTTCAATCGATGCTAGCGCTCTACCATGTAGTAACAGAACAATCACATTCATTATATAAATTGAACACTTGTTATTTTTAATGCTGTTACTTCCGTATTTCCGAGTCACTAAACGTGACGGTGGTTTTTCTAGTACGAATGGGAAAATGTAATTAGAGTAATACCCCGTCTCTTCTTAATGACAACATACACATATATTATAAAAGTTTGTGTGTGTGTGTGTGTGTGTTCCAAATCTCCTACACATCGTACTTTACTGTCAGGTAATAGTTTTGGGGTAAGAAACACATACCATCAAAGGGGTCGGGTGGAGGTGAAAAGAAAGCGTAGCGCACAACGCCTAAAATACTGGGTTATATTCACTCAGTAGTTGACAATGAGTGCGCTTAGCGACATTCAATAAACTTTACATAACATTTCAAAGCCTTACGAAATCTTTTCTCGCTGACAACCGTTACAATGTATTGAAAGGAAGCTTGGTTATCGCATACTACTTCCCACTGTTCATGCAGTAAAAGTACCGCATGAGGCATGACGTTACAATTTATTACTTCATTTTTACTAACTGCACTCGCGACACATGCGTATATAGCACTGAATATAACTGCAGAGCTATATCATTGTACCAAATGTGGTTCAGGAGATATGACATCATGAACAGCGAGATACGTCAAAAGCTGATACATAGTGCATGAACTTTAAATTTGTTATTTCGTTGCTACCCATTACAGCCCCAACATATATTGTGGATAGTATTCACACATGCCACTGAATGTAATTATAAAATTTTAACATTGTAAGACATAGTTCCGGAAATATGATGTCTTAAATACAGGGTTATTACAGATGATTGAAGCGATTTCACAGCTCTACAGTAACTTTATTATTTGAGATATTTTCACAATGCTTTGCACACACATACATAAACTCAAAAAGTTTTTTTAGGCATTCACAAATGTTCGATATGTGCCCCTTTAGTGATTCGGCAGACATCAAGCCGATAATCAAGTTCCTCCCACACTCGGCGCAGCATGTCCCCATCAATGAGTTCGAAAGCATCGTTGATGCGAGCTCGCAGTTCTGGCACGTTTCTTGGTAGAGGAGGTTTAAACACTGAATCTTTCACATAACCCCACAGAAAGAAATCGCATGGGGTTAAGTCGGGAGAGCGTGGAGGCCATGACATGAATTGCTGATCATGATCTCCACCACGACCGATCCATCGATTTTCCAATCTCCTGTTTAAGAAATGCCGAACATCATGATGGAAGTGCGGTGGAGCACCATCCTGTTGAAGTCGGCGCTGTCGGTCTCCAGTTGTGACATGAGCCAATTTTCCAGCATGTCCAGATACACGTGTCCTGTAACGTTTTTTTCGCAGAAGAAAAAGGGGCCATAAACTTTAAACCGTGAGATTCCACAAAACACGTTTACTTTTGGTGAATTGCGAATTTGCTGCACGAATGCGTGAGGATTCTCTACCGCCCAGATTTGCACATTGTGTCTTTTCACTTCACCATTAAAAAAAAATGTTGCTTCATCACTGAAAACAAGTTTCGCACTGAACGCATCCTCTTCCATGAGCTGTTGCAACCGCGCCGAAAATTCAAAGCGTTTGACTTCGTTATAGGGTGTCAGGGCTTGTAGCAATTGTAAACGGTAAGGCTTCTGCTTTAGACTTTTCCGTAAGATTTTCCAAACGGTCGGCTGTGGTACGTTTAGCTCCCTGCTTGTTTTATTCGTGGACTTCCGCGGGCTACGCGTGAAACTTGCCCGCACGCGTTCAACCATTTCTTCGCTCACTGCAGGCCAACCCGTTGATTTCCCCTTACAGAGGCATCCAGAAGCTTTAAACTGCGCATACCATCGCCGAATGGATTTAGCAGTTGGTGGATCTTTGTTGAACTTCGTCCTGAAGTGTCGTTGCACTGTTATGACTGACTCATGTGAGTGCATTTCAAGCACGAAATACGCTTTCTCGGCTCCTGTCGCCATTTTGTCTCACAAGCTCTCGAGCGTTCTAGCGGCAGAAACCTGAAGTGCGGCTTCAGCCGATCAAAACTTTATGGGTTTTTCTACGTATCTGTAGTGTGTCGTGACCATATGATAATGAATGGAGCTACAGTGAATTTATGAAATCGCTTCAATCATTTGTAATAGCCCTGTATTAATGACAAGGCCAAACGAACAAGCACAGACGCTACGTCGTACTGGGACGGACGCACAACTGTAAACCCCAGGATAGCGCTGGGATTCACTGCTGGAATAATAATAGAAAACGAACTTCTCAGACAGTTTTTGACCACCCTATTGTATACACACACATACACACACACACACACGCGCGCGCACGCGCGCGCGATAATTCTCTTTACAAGCTGTCGTCTAGCTTGTTCACTTGTTATTTATGTGCATATCTTCAACTACAGCTAAAGCCTGTCCCCATTTATGGTTAATTTTGGCTAGCACTGCTGTATCATAAGTAAACCATTTTGTACTAATTTTCTCTCCTTGATAAATAATAACAGACCTTCACGCATGCTAATTCCGAATGAAGCTGCTACAATTTATAGCGCCTCCATAAACTACTAAATACGACCTCATTTGTATTTTGAATGTGGTTCTCCACTCCATATAATTTGTCTTTTGGTAACTTGTATATACCTCTTGACGTCACTTCAGTTGGGAAGTTGCAGAAAATTTGTGGGAGTTTCGTGACTGGTACAAGATCAATTTTTCTCAGTACACTTAATGAACAACATAAGCTCGACAGTAGAATAATCTCAGAATAAGAACAAACTGGTCAGTAATCAACTGATTAAAGCGTATTTAACAAGTTGATGGGATAAGGTATACACGTTGTGATGTGGAAACGATCTGTATGTCTGGAACTGAAGAATACACTGCGTACACCGCGATCGTATTGTAGACATTTTGTTGTTCGAGGACGACAGGTTACAACAATTTTATGCTGCCATGATCTGATCTGATGGAACATGTTATAGAATTCTCATGTTACGTTACATGAAGTCAATGCATAAAAGGCATTTTACTTGATTTTACGTAGCATGGCAGTTTGATAACAAGTTCAATAAGATCAGACGATGGACAATTAAAACAGTTGAAACAGGTCACCTTGGGACAATGAAAGTCTGTACTGTGATCGCGGGGACAAAGTGTGTTCTTCGTTTCCATTGGATTAAGTCAGAAGTTTCTAGTCATGAAATGTGAACGAAAAATATTCTGGAGTCTTCCAAAGCAGTAAACAGGCACAGAAGCATAGGTAATAGAAGCTGTTATTCTAAGCAACCTCACTTGAGTACCACTAACTTTAACTGATTAAAGACAAATTCTAAATCTAACCTACAGCTTAAACCCCCTTTATAACAACTACATTAAAAACATCACATCTGTTTACCTTCCACAACACAATAGCCAAGTGACTATGTTCCACTAGTCGAAAAACCTTTTTTCTCTGGACAATAGAAAGGTGGGTACAGCTGACCAGTCAGTGAGGACTGTCATTCCACAGGGTCTTGCTTTACATTCACTGTAAAACAATTCAGAATCGTAATGTCATCCGCCGTAGTCTAACCCCACATTCATGTTATTAACACCGTTACACTGTGTGCGATTTATTACCCTCATGCGGTTCATGTACCGCCATTATATTTAAACAAGGCGTTCCATCCATATTTAATCCCTGTTTATTCGGAACTGTATTCACTGTAGGAATGTATGGTTTCTTCCACTTAAGAAGTCGTCAACTTGGATGCAACTCGTAAATATCAAATAAAACGTCGCATGTCAAACACACACAGAGAATTATAGGAAAAAACAATGGCACTTTCATTTGAGTATAGGTTTTTTCATTCTCGGGTTAGTTCGCGTTTTTACAGAAAGAGGCAAATACTGGCCATAACAGTACGGAAGTTGCTCAGTATGAGGACCACCACTTTTTAAGGTGGTTATTATCGGCTTCCCCATTCCTCATGGACCTTAACCAACACATGGGCCGGAATGCGAGCACAGGCATCAACAACCCGCTCCCAAAAGTGTGCAAGATTAGCGGTCTGCAGCGCATATACATGTCCCTCTGACAGGATTCCAACGGACTTCCGTCCGGCGAACGTAGCGGCGACACCTTCAGACACTTACGACCCATCCACATCCATGGAACAAGGATATCCTGGTATGGCCGGGCAGAAATAGTCAATCAACCGCAGACAGCGGACTGCTGTTACTGAAGATGTGTCCACGATACGAGAACGCTGTTTTCCAAACCAAGCTACCACTTTCGATGTCCCAACTACCTTACATGGATGCATCTAGTGATGACTGATTCTACTTACTTGCCTCTCCCTTCACACAGAAATTAGCTTAAACAGTGCGTCATAGAGAAGTAAACGGATTTCGACCAGATTGCGCGTCAGGCATTTGTATTGTTATTGGTGAGATATTGCATTTTGTAAGGGTGCCATTGATCCTCATTTGAGATATACTGCTGTCCTCAGTTTCCTACGAAATAAGCCGAGAACTTCATTCTAGATTGAGCGATGGCAAACAGAAACTGATGTCGGTCCATCCGAAGCCACTTTCGATCGCTCAGCTTTCGGTTAATCGGTGACAGAGAGAATTTTATCGTATGTCGCAAGAGGTTTCACCACTGTCGAGTGGGCAGTGGATGGCCTATCTAGCTAGCATTAGTTGAAATCCACTGCGCTAACACGTGAGCTGCTCTCTTCTGATATCAAGACGATGTAAATGCGTTCGACTTTTGTTAACAGGTTTGACTTATAAGGAATAAGCAACAGTCATGGCTCGAGAATGAAAAAGGTATACGCAAATGAGAGGTATCTTTTGTCTGTCGTTTAATTTTCCATCAGTCTGTTACGTCATATGAGCCTCTTTATGTCTGAAAATTGCAAGTTGCAACCAAAATGGTGGATTCCAAAATGGCATCCATATTTGTATAGACTCGTCTCATACCACTTTAATAAAGTACTGCTTATCGATCAGAATCGTTCTGTATACAGAAAACCAACTGAAACGGACTGGCATCTGCACGCTTTCAACCATCACCGCCTGGCGCAAAAGTGTACTTTTCTAAGCTCCTTGGTTCATTGAGTGAAACCGTGACAGTGAAAATTTACCACAAGAACTAAACCACCTACGAAAAGTCTTCCAGCACAATAGCTACAATTACAAACAATTTCAATAAATAATTCACAAGCGAGGAACAGAGCAAATAGCCTGCGCATTAACGGTTGTGTTGTTCAGGAACAGGGCAGGTTAGCACGCTCATGAAGAGACGTAACGTCGAGCTAATTTTCACGCCTCCAGCTAAAATACTACATCTTGGGCGTGTGAAAGGCAATGTAGGCGTCATAATTCGCAGCGTTTACGGAATACAGTGTGAGTATGAAGAGTTTATTATGTCGCGCAGACCGCGAGCTAAACTGAACAATGTCAGATTGAACGTGAAAAGTGTCCATGTTTACAAAACTTGGAGAACTTGGCGGTAGTTAACACGCATCGGGAAACGAACTTAAAAATTATTCATCCGCACTCCTGAATTCACGGACGCTACCGATTTCTGGGAAGCTATACAGATCAAAATATCTGACTGCACCATTAATAAAGACAACGGTTAGCAGCTAAGCACAGCGCAGAACTTACGAATACGAAGTTATTAAAGAGGTTAGAGCAGACGTATGACGGAAACATTGCATTCTGCAGCAGTGGACTGAGCACCATGGATGTCACAATAAATGGTTCAAATGGCTCTGAGGACTGTGGGACTTAACTTGTGAGGTCATCACTCCCCTAGAACTTAGAACTACTTAAAACTAACTAACCTAAGGACATCACACACATCCATGCCCGAGGCAAGATTGGAACCTGCGACCGTAGCGGTCGCGCGGTTCCAGACTGTGGCGCCTAGAACCGCTCGGCCACCTGAGCCGGCAGTGATGTCACAGCCAGAATCACAGTTACAGAACGACGAGGGCTGCAACCTCACGCGAGTAGCAAATCAGCGAGATATGCCGCAGAGCTCTATTCAGAGCTAAAACTTGTGGTCAACATTGCCACCGGCGATCGGCTTCATCTATAAAAGCATCATACGACTGGTACTGGAAAACGTAAGATCAGAGTTTAACCTCCCGTCGACAGCGCGCTCATAGACGTAGTCCAAGCTTGGATTACGAAGGGATGGGGAAGGAAATCGATCGTCCCATTTTCAAAGGAATCATCCCGGTGTTTGCTTGCAGCAATTGAAGCATTCCGTGGAAAACCTGAATCTGAAAGGATGAGCAGGGATCTGAATCGTAGTCCCCCCCGAATGCTACTAGAGTACGCCGCAGTTGTTTTGGGAAACGCCGTTGATACCCATATCATTATTAATGTTCCCTGATATTACCCAACACAACAACTTTACATTTTTGATCATGCGCAGACACTTCGAGAAACTTTGAAGGGCACAGCAAGCTCGTTCTCTGCCAAGAACGAGGGAGGCATCAATGATAACATCCACGCCCTAGGTCGTCAACTCGACTGGCGGCGTGTGATCCGCTTATTAAGACAATTCCCACTGAGGCAGCCTGTGGACATACCGGTCATCTATGGTACTTGACCCAAGTCATGAAGAAGACAAAGACAACCAATGAGTTAAGGCAAAAACTGCTCTTACATTTCGATTGCAGGCGAGACGCACAGTTTCGACACTTCACCAGAACAAGGAAAATAGTGCGCTCTACAAGAAAAGAGGGAGTGACTGCTTCATGATGTGAGCTACTTCAGCAGTGTCTGAGGATTATCCGGCCTGAAAACTCCTATATTTATAAACTAGTAGAGCAACAGGAAGCCCGGAAAGAATTCGTTCAACTCCATTCCTATTTTAAAAGAATTAGCATATTCTTTATAAACGACTTCTACAGAAGATTGTCTGCAGAAGATTGTCTGCAGCCGGTAATCTCGCTATAACATAATATACCACCGGAAAAAAAAATAGTGCACTTGGAAAGACAACGTTAATTTTGATCCGATGAAGGTATATTCCACCTGGGAATAGTAAATGTACTAATAATGGTTCAAAATCGCCTGCCAACAGACAGCGTAGTGCCATACCTCCCAGACCACCGACTGTGTCTACCTTTCAATAGGTAGTTCTCACAACCAGAAGCCTCAGTGAGATGCAAACGTGCGAAGCAAGTAGGAAACCATGTCACGGTGATGCACTCGTGCTTCCAACAACCAAATGACTGAGTTCGAAAGGGGTCGAATTGTGGCCTTCCGGGTGGCGGGATGGTCCTTTCGGTAAGCTGGCATACAATTTGGACGTGTTGCATTGGTTGTGCAACGATGCTGGTCTCGGTGGTCACGTCAACATTCACACATCTGTAGAGGAGTTGTGGACGTCCGCGTAGCAGGATCGTCGCACTGTACGGGTCGCAATGGGAGATTGTACAGCAGCACAGCACAGATAAGAGGGTTTGTGAACCCAGACGTGTCGCCTTGAACTGTTGTGAACCGGTTATCAGCAGTGAGACACGTAGGTCTCTAGCCCGTTATCGACTCACGCCACATCAGCGTGCACGGCTCAACTGGTGCCGAGGATGACTTGCAATATGGAATGTCGCGCCGTGGTCTTCAGCGATGAAAGAAGATACTGCCTGCACGAAAGTGTTGTTCGTTTACTTATATAGAGTCGATGTGGTGAGGACTGTCTCGAAGAGTGGATTCGTCTAAGACACACTGATCCGACCACAGACTTCATGTTCTGGGATGCGATAAGCTACAACTCTCGTTCATCTTTAGTGCCTCTGGTGGGGACATTAACTGGCCCTAAGTACGTCCAGAATGTTGTTAGAACTGTTTTTTTTTTTTTTGCCGTTCGTCCAAACAGGAAGGTGACGTGTTATTCCAACAGAAAAATGCTCGTCCTCACATTACTTGTTAAATTCAACGTGCTCTGCAAAACGAACAGCAATTTCCCCGGCCATCCGGGCTTCTCTCCAATCGAGCCCGTGTGGAATATGATGGGCCAAGAAGTAACACGTCCGTCTCGTCAACCAACAACTCTTACAGAACTACGTCAACAGGTGGAGCTGGCGTGGCATAACATGTCCCACGACAGTGCTCGCCACTTGTGCGACAGACTGGATGCCTGAATCAGGGACTGCATTGATTGCCGCACGTGGGGGTTTCAGCATGGGTTGATACCTGGTACCCCAGAACCGCTTGTGCTATTGATCTGTAAATGTAATCATTTCGTTTATTCCATATGCACTGTTGCATCAATAAATCTTGAGTGAACTGGAAACGTCTAAAATAATGTGCGAACTTTCTTACAGCAGTGTATGTAAGTGCCATGCTGCTCACCTCTTGCGGAAATTCTTGTGAGTCAAATTGTCTCACTATCGCTACTACTTGTTGGCAGAATCCTGTGAAAATTTTTACGGTATGGCGCGAAAGCTACAGCTGATCCGACCCAATTTTGTTTTGAAAGTTGCGTTAAACTGCGGCAGTTCCTCTTTCCTCCATTCCAGTTCTTTGACAGACAAATCAAAATAAGAGCTGACAATGATCTTCTCGAAACGAGGTGGCAAAATCGCAGTTGGAAGAGCGCTCTTTTATGACTGACCCATTGACGTGTTCATTTCGCAGACCAGTGTGGGCGGCTCTACCACTCATACTCTCCGCACCCAAGGAACTGTCTGCTAAGCAACGTCCATGTAGCTGAAAAAAAAATCGCTCGGGTCCACGTTAAAGGCCGTCATCCAAAGGAGACTCCGCTGTGTCAGCTACCGAGCTCGGTTTCGAGGACGGCTGACCACGTGACGCTCTCTAGTAAGACAGAATTACACCTCTTCTCCGCCATTCGTTTTCTCCCGGCACAGCCCAAATTGCATTCCGTAGTAAGTTATCAGCGCTCGCACGACGGTTCATGAAGTAAATTAAACGATAGCACAAAGCGCAGTGTTGATGCCGTCTACAGTGCCTAATACACGATTACCAGACATTATTGGTTACATGATATCTTAATTTGCTACCTATCAAGCTGTTACAGTTATGTCACTTCAGTTTATTCATTTCGTGTCTCAGACTGAACGCTATGTTCGTACCACAATACATCTTCCATGAGATACAATATTTTTCAAATATGTAGTTGACTGCATAAAGAGCAGTTGATGAATAGAGTGATGTCACTGTGTTTAATATTTGTCTCGGAACCGTTGGTGACTAAGTGGAATACCGACTCCCGTATTTACCATCCATGTGCAGACCAGTTTCGCCCACATGTAAGATTGTCAGGCATGTGTAGAGTATTCTCGAAATTTTTACTGCGACACATATACGACGTCTCTTTGAATTCGATTTCCTCCAACAGTTGTTCGCTGGTGACATCAATTGACTAGAAGTGTTCGTGTTTTCGGTATATTAACATCACTCATCTATGAGAAGGACCCCAGAAAGTGTAAATCTACCACCTTCCTGATAGGTCGCTTTCTTGTCCGCCTATTGTTCAGTAAAATTTGCTTGTTGGTTTTAAACTAACTTCCCGCTGAACTAAAGTCTTGAAAGTTTCAACATAGATCAGAACTGAGTGACAATGCAACATTAAGTCGCTGTCTTATCTAGAGTGTGGCGGAGGGTACTTTGGGTACGATTCTCATTTTTGCTTTTTCCTGTTCCAGTTGCGAATAGTTCGCAGCAAGAACAACTGCTGGAAAGCCTCCATGTGAGTTCGAATTTCTCTAATTTTTACCTTTACGGTCCTTTCGCAAGTTAGAGAAGGAATATTTTGTTTCGATCATATGCAGCAACTGAAATAAATCTGAAATTTACAGCATGTATGTTGTAATCTCGTCAAAATACTCGAAACTGATTGAAAAAATTCACACACGCAGGACTAGGAAGCAGAATGTAATTATTAAAATAAAATAATGTTTTCGTGTACTAAGTTTTTATAAAAACTACGAAGTATAGAGTAATTTCTCCTAGCCCCATAAAGATTCGTAAGTTCATTCAGATAGTCCTGAAAATTTGTCCTTGTGATAGATGCTACAATACTCGTGAGATTTAAAACGAAAAACGTGGGGCGCCTACAGTAAATAACAGATACGTGAATAATTCAACTCGTTACTATTACACTACTTACTAATTGAAGCACGAATACTTCCCATATTACTATCATCTACTGCAAGCACTCCACCTTTTTCGTTTTAAATATAACAAGTATTTTCTTAGCTATTGAAAACTCGGGATCAAAAATTTTGAGTGCCATCTGTACGAGTTTAGGAGTCTGTATGGTGCTAGGAGTAACTATTTAATATCTTTTAAGTCCGACTTCAAAACGTGGTTCGTTAAAAATCTATTTTTAATTCAAATGGTTCAAATGGCTCTGAGCACTATGGGACTTAACATCTGAGGTCATCAGTCCCCTAGAACTTAGAACTAATTAAACCTAACTAACCTAAGGACATCACACACATCCATGCCCGAGGCAGGTTTCGGACCAGCGACCGTAGCGGTCGCGCGGTTCCAAACTGAAGCGCCTCAAACCGCTCGGCCACACCGGCCGGCTTTAATGAAGTAATTGTTAATCGTTCTGGTAAACAGGAAGAGGGTCAGAAGCACTAGTCCTATATATATTCATCACCTAATAGTTATTAGATAAATTTCATTCCAATTGGAACTTACGTCCGTCATCAACATCCGTATGAGATGTGCGCCCCAGATCCCCCCTACTCGCCACTGCTAACTCTTGCACTCAAACCACGCACAGCTGCATTCTCGTAGTCGTTGTGGTTTGGAAGCAACAACCTCCAAATGTCAGCTTGAAGACACTCCTGCCAAGCCTAAAACACATCCTGTGTCAAAGGATGTAGTGTGATGTTTGGAGATCTTGATATTTGGAGACTGGTGCGAAACTGTTTATATTTGATGAAGGACTTCAGTTTCGAATATAGAAATTTAGTACTGAAGCTGAACTGAGCTGTAATAGGTATAGATGTACTACCCAAACGACATACAAAAATTTGTGTCAGGCAGGCACTTGAAACCAGATTTCCCGCTTATCGCGAGCTGTCGCCTATTATAGCTAAGTTGAATTTCAGGAATAAATTTGGTATGAAAGTATTCACCGTCCTGTCGCATCCCAGACATGATGTATTAGTGACAACTCAGGCACTGGGCAGAGTGGTCATGGAACTTTAGGTTCCTCAAGCTTAAATTATTCATTTTTGGGCCATATTGTCTGTAGTTGCCTAACAGTTCTGGGGGATTACTACTAGAAAATGTGTGTTTTTCTCACCAGACGGGTTTGCTCTATTGAGGTAAAGCATCGTGAGTGGGCTGTAATTAATGATATTTAGAATTTTGTTTCTCAGGTCAAAACATACTTCGTTAATCATTTCTTGGTTTTTTATTGTCGATAATTTCTGCTTGGTTTATCACCAGAATCAGAAACTGCCGTCTGCTAGCAAGTCTTTGGTTTCTGTCGTCATTATACACTGTTTCTTGTAGACTGTATTTTTGCTGGATTGCAGAACTATGATTTATGTACGTTTTATACAGCGGACTTTTTCATACACCAGTGTCTACCGTTTACTTGTATACTTCTAAGTGTATCTTGTTTTGTAATTTGCCAAAAATGCCACTAGTTTCACATCGACCAACACTTTCTTTCTTAGGTAATTATACACCTGTTATTATATTCAGTTGTACTGTTGTGTATTTATACATTGAATAAGAGTAATTAAGGAATAGTGATGGAGTGCTCTTTTGTAGAGTACAGATGGGAGAGACAGCAGCAAAGATGATTGGATGTAAGTGCATAGTAGTATGATGGAGAGTGAGATGGAGGGTACGGCGAATTGCGAAAGGTGTGGCGGAGTGGGGGGAGGGCAGGGATTTGGTGGGAAAACGTGATGGATGGGAAAGACGCTTCTCTTTTCCATTTGAATTTTTTAAATCATTTTATACAGCGTCTGGTTCCATTATTTGTTTAGTTTTCGGCAACTGTTTATTTTGTGTTAATGGTTTGTTGATGTGGAAAGATTTTTTTGGGAAGGGAGGACGTATCTGTTTTTACCGATTCTTAAGACGTTGATATGTTTTACAATACTGCTTGGTCTGTGGTATAATTAACAACAAAGGAAAAGGTATAAGTTGAAGACAAACTACGGCAATGCTAGCAACCCTACAAAACACAATACAATCTTACAAGTATAGAAATAGTAAGCAGTGGTGTTCGAGAAAGTGTGCTGTGTAAAGCGAAAAAAATTTATAGTTCCGCAAAGCAGTGAAAAATTATACTACAAGTATCAGTGTTTAAAGAACAAAGAAACGAAAGACGTGGTATCAGAGGTCGTTTCCTGATGTAGGCAACAAACCAAGCAGATACTTTTTTTTTTGGTCATCAGTCTACTGACTGGTCTGATGCGGCCCGCCACGAATTCCTTTCCTGTGCTAACCTCTTCATCTCAGAGTAGCACTTGCAACCTACGTCCTCAATTATTTGCTTCCTCTACAGTTTTTGCCCTCTACAGCTCCCTCTAGTACCATGGAAGTCATTCCCTCATGTCTTAGCAGATGTCCTATCATCCTGTCCCTTCTCCTTATCAGTGTTTTCCACATATTCCTTTCCTCTCCGATTCTGCGTAGAACCTCCACATTCCTTACCTTACCAGTCCACCTAATTTTCAACATTCGTCTATAGCACCACATATCAAATGCTTCGACTCTCTTAGTTCGGGTTTTCCCACGGTCCATGTTTCACTACCATACAATGCTGTACTCCAGATGTACATCGTCTGAAATTTCTTCCTCAAATTAAGGCCGGTATTTGATATTAGTAGACTTCTCTTGGCCAGAAATGCCTTTTTTGCCATAGCGAGTCTGCTTTTGATGTCCCCCTTGCTCCGTCCGTCATTGGTTATTTTACTGTCGAGGTAACAGAATTCCTTAACTTCATTGACTTCGTGACCATCAA
Organism: Schistocerca americana; assembly: GCF_021461395.2. NCBI lineage: Eukaryota > Metazoa > Arthropoda > Insecta > Orthoptera > Acrididae > Schistocerca > Schistocerca americana. The sequence continues at coordinate 443,146,128 of NC_060121.1, read as the reverse complement.
TCCTGATGTTAAGTTTCTCGATGTTCTCATTTCTACTACTTCTCATTACCTTCGTCTTTCTCCGATTTACTCTCAAACCATACTGTGTACTCATTAGACTGTTCATTCCGTTCAGCAGATCATTTAATTCTTCTTCACTTTCACTCAGGATAGTAATGTCATCAGCGAATCGTATCATTGATATCCTTTCACCTTGTATTTTAATTCCACTCCTGAACCTTTCTTTTATTTCCATCATTGCTTCCTCAATGTACATATTGAAGAGTAGGGGCGAAAGGCTACAGCCTTGTCTTACACCTTTCTTAATACGAGCACTTCGTTCTTGATCGTCCACTCTTATTATACACTCTTGGTTCTTGTACATATTGTATATGACCCGTCTCTCCCTATAGCTTACCCCTACTTTTTTCAGAATCTCGAACAGCTTGCACCATTTTATATTGTCGAACGCTTTTTCCAGGTCGACAAATCCTATGAAAGTGTCTTGATTTTTCTTTAGCCTTGCTTCCATTATTAGCCGTAACGTCAGAATTGCCTCTCTCGTCCCTTTACTTTTCCTAAAGCCAAACTGATCGTCACCTAGCGCATTCTCAATTTTCTTTTCCATTCCTCTGTGTATTATTCTTGTAAGCAGCTTCGAAGCATGAGATGTTAAGCTGATTGTTTGATAACTCTCGCACTTGTCAGCTCTTGCCGTCTTCGGAATTGTGTGGATGATGCTTTTCCGAAAGTCAGATGGTGTGTCACCAGACTCATATATTCTACACACCAACGTGATTAGTCGTTTTGTTGCAACTTCCCCTATTGATTTTAGAAATTCTGATGGAGTGTTATCTATCCGTTCTGCCTTATTTGACCGTAAGTCCTCCAAAGCTCTTTGAAATTCCGATTCTAATACTGGATCCCCTATCACTTCTAAATCGTCTCCTGTTTCTTCTTCTATCACATCAGACAAATCTTCACCCTCATAGAGGCTTTCAATGTATTCTTTCCACCTATCTGCTCTCCCCTCTGCATTTAACAGTGGAATTCCCGTTGCACTCTTAATGTTACCACGGTTGCTTTTAATGTCACCAAAGGTTGTTTTGACTTTCCTGTATGCTGAGTCTGTCCTTCCGACAATCATATCTTTTTCGATGTCTTCACATTTTTCCTGCAGCCATTTCGTCTTAGCTTCCCTGCACTTCCTATTTATTTCATTCCTCAGCGACTTGTATTTCTGTATTCCTGATTTTCCCGGAACATGTTTGTACTTCCTCCTTTCATCAATCAACTGAAGTATTTCTTCTGTTACCCATGGTTTCTTCGCAGTTACCTTCTTTGTACCTATGTTTTCCTTCCCAACTTCTGTGAGGGCCCTTTGCAGAGATGTCCATTCCTCTTCAACTGTACTGCCTACTGCGCTATTCCTTCTTGCTGTATCTATAGCGTTAGAGAACTTCAAACGTATCTCGTCATTCCTTGGTACTTCCGTACCCCACTTCTTTGCGTATTGATTCTTCCTGACTAAAGTCTTGAACTTCAGTCTACTCTTCATCACTACTATATTGTGATCTGAGTCTATATCTGCTCCTGGGTACGCCTTACAGTCCAGTATCTGATTTCGGAATCTCTGTCTGACCATGATGTAATCTAACTGAAGTCTTCCCGTATCTCCCGGCCTTTTCCAAGTATACCTCCTCCTCTTGTGATTCTTGAACAGAGTTTTCGCTATTACTAGCTGAAACTTGTTACAGAACTCAATTAGTCTTTTTCCTCTTTTATTCCTTGTCCCAAGCCCATATTCTCCTGTAACCTTTTCTTCTACTCCTTCCCCTACAACTGCATTCCAGTCGCCCATGACTATTAGATTTTCGTCTCCCTTTACATACTGCATTACCCTTTCAATATCCTCATACACTTCTCTATCTGTTTATCTTCAGCTTGCGACGTCGGCATGTATACCTGAACTATCGTTGTCGGTGTTGGTCTGTTGTCGATTCTGATTAGAACAACCCGGTCACTGAACTGTTCACAGTAACACACCCTCTGCCATACCTTCCTATTCATAACGAATCCTACACCTGTTATACCATTTTCTACTGCTGTTGATATTACCAAATACTCATCTGCCCAGAAATCCTTGTCTTCCTTCCACTTCACTTCACTGACCCCTACTATATCTAGATTGAGCCTTTGCATTTCCCTTTTCAGAATTTCTAGTTTCCCTACCACGTTCAAGCATCTGACATTCCACGCCCCGACTCGTAGAACGTTATCTTTTCGTTTATTATTCAATCTTTTTCTCATGGTAACCTTCCACTTGGCAGTCCCCTCCCGGAGATCCGAATGGGGGACTATTCCGGAATCTTTTGCCAATGGAGAGATCATCATGACACTTCTTCAATTACAGGCCACATGTCCTGTGGATACACGTTACGTGTCTTTAATGTAGTGGTTTCCATTGCCTTGTGCATCCTCATGTCGTTGATCATTGCTGATTCTTCCGCCTTTAGGGGCAATTTCCCACCCCTAGGACAAGAGCGTGCCCTGAACCCCTATCCGCTCCTCCGCCCTCTTTGACAAGGCCGTTGGCAGAATGAGGCTGACTTCTTATGCCGGAAGTCTTCGGCCGCCAATGCTGACTATTTATCAAAATTTACGCAGTGGCGGGGATCGAACACGTTTCGATTATGAATCAAAGAGGCTACCCCTAGACCACGGGTACATAAGCAGATACTACCATAAGTGAAAACTAACAAATTTGTACAAACTGTTTTTCCATCTTAAGACCAAAAAAAATGGTAAATATCTTTAATTACATACCACTGATGATGCTTTACCTCAATAAAGAGAAATGCGCCTAGTTAGAAAAACACGCTTTTTCTTGTAGTTTTAAAGACGGAACAAGAATACCCTAGAATATTCATCAAGCTGTTTAGGATTTGAACTTCAGTGTGGCATTATCCTATTGGAACATACCAACTGATACCTCAGTCATGAATGCTATAACAACAGTGCCTACCATTCTTGCCACATACTAGGGAGAATATGTCCGTCATTCAACAGTTTCCAAATAAGTGTATGTGTCATATACAGTAGCTCACTCCACCATGGTCCCATGAGTTGAGCGTGGGGCTTGATAATTGTTGAAATCCTTCACCATGTAGTCGAATGTTGCTGTGACTGCCACATACAGACGCTGAACACCACAGAATGCCACTTAGTATCACATTTGACTCTGTTGCTACACTGTGCACGTATCTACTGCCTGTAGGATGGTGGTGGTAGTAAACGATGCAGTGCATTTGGAGATCTCAATACAGTTTGTAGTAATCTGTTCCCAACAGCATGTGGTGGCACGCAGCCTGTAATCTCTGCCTGAATTCATGTTCGCCAGCACCAGTCGGATAATGTTACCGTCGTCTTGTGGTGCAGTTTTTTTGAAAGGAACAGAGTCTGCCCTTCTTGACACGCTATTATTCCACTCGTCACGACACGTTGAGCATTGCTGCTGCCACAGCACTATAGTCAATTGTCCGTGCAATCCGTCGGTAAGATACTCCCATGTTCCACTTGCAAAGAATGAGTCTAGAATTCTCCAAATGATGGCTATGCTGCATGTGCCCGTCCACTGGGTATCCTATATTGCGATTCCCAAACTCAGGTAAAGCTGGATACATACCTGTAATGTACCATTCTTCATCTGTACGATTGGTTTTTTATTGTGCTTAAAATAAGCTTCTATAAGGATGGAACACAAAGGTCGGAAATCCTGAAGTAAGAGTTCGCTAGCTTTCGGTCAAGGTGTTCGTGGCGTAACAGATATAGCCGGGCAGTGTAACTAAGTTTATCGGGTGGTACACTACTTGTGGTCGGCGTATAAGATGTGTGGAAGTCACTTAAGGATGACAAAGTTTTGACGACGAGGTCGGCAATGCAGTGACAGTGTAACTGAAAATTATAAACAAGGCAGGCATTGATGAAATAAGGTTACCCTGTTTAAAATCGGAACAAGCATCACTTCGAATAAAATCTTCTCGGTTTTCAAGCCACGTCATTTCGAATGAAACACTCGAGATTTCTGTTCCTATCTCCTCCATCGCTGTGGGGAGTAAAACCCACTGACGGCCGGGGTTGCTAGAGTTTTCCGCTTAAACAGCCACGATTTCAACATATGTAACGAATCTGAGATGGCCACGTGAGCAATCAGAGAGGGCCGAAACGAAGCGTGCGCCTCAGGTGAGTTGGGCAGCTCATAGCAGCTTATGGTTGCCATGGGACCGGAGCCCATGATGAAATACGGGCCTCGCAACGAAAGTGTGACGTCATTCTAGTCGGGTGGTAGGCCACACATCCTGAGCGCTCCGTTCCATGCGAAATCAATATGTAAATGAAAAAGTACCCACTCAAGGTCTTAACTTTGTGCTGGGCTATCGAGAGCTTGCATTCATTTAAACATGCAGTCAGAAATCGTCGATCATGTCTGAAAAAGTTCTCTCTCTCCGCCGACGACAGCTGCTGCCACTCGTAAGACCTTTAGTGTCACGTGCTGTGACGTACGTCTTGTCTTTGTTGTGGGCCTCCACGCGAGGGGCTGGTGCGACGTTTGCAGCTGCAGCAGTCACCTCCCTACAAGCGTCAAGCATTCGTATTCGCTTTCTTTCTATATCGAAAGCCTGCACTCATGCCCTGTTAAGCGTGCAACACCGGTCTCTGGCAAAATTGTTCCTGTTTATTCTAATCTCGGGGACCTCCTTTATAAGGGTATGTAAACGAGTTAACGCAAGAGCAGAGACTCTTTCATTTTCAAATAGTATTTTGTGTCCGTTTTCCATGCAGTGCTCAATCATGGACGACTTGTCAAGCTCCCTTTGTTTAATGCGTCGCTTGTGTTCTGTAAAACGCTCCGCAACTGTGCGAATTTTTTGAGTGCATTTTCAAGAGACACCATACACACCGCGAACAAGAAAAGCTATGTCGTCTTTAAACGGACGCAGCATATCTCGTATCTTCGAGGCGCGCCGGGATACTAGTCTCAGTACATGTCTCCGCAGCTCATGTCCTAACTTGCTGCTCGTTGCGCCACAGCATGACAGGAAAGAAGCCAATCTGGCCTCTTCTGCCGATTAAAAAGGCGTCCTTCGTCGGTAGAGCGTGGAAGATTTCTCAGTGTTTCGCTCGCTACAACCATCCTCTCTGAAAACGTTTCTCAAATGATGTAATTCAGACTGTAGGTGCTCGTTGTCAGCAATAATCTTCGTTCCGTGTACTAACGTGTTCAGGGCCACTGCATATCGGAAGAAAGCAAAGTAGGGTTGATGGTGGTAGGAAGGCAGAAACGACCTCTCGTGAAACTTGATGGCACTCATTTACGCAAAGAGCCGGATCTGCTGTAATATGCCCGACTCACCTCCCGCGCACACGTCCCTTCTGATTGGCGTCACATGCTGCAGTATCACCTGTGTAAGCGGATAACAGTGCCAGCTTCCACCGTCAGTGGTTTTTACTCCCGACGGCGATGGAGACAGCCGTCGCCGTCTTGAGTGTTTTATTTGAAGAGACGGGGCTTGAAAACTGAGAATATTATATTCAGACAAACCGGCGCGAAAGACTCAGGGGTAACCAACGCATCTTTTCTAACTGAAATAATATTCTATAACGAAATGATTGTGATATACATTAGTTTCTTTATTTGTTCAGTAAGAGGGTTGGACCCTTTAGTAACATTTCGCATTTAGTTACGCCTTCTGCAAGCATTGTAATGATTTTGGGAATGAAAGGTGCGTCAGTAAAATTAAATGGTTTGTTAAATTGGAATATATGAGAACGCAACCCATAAGTACTCTTTGTAAAACAATGAACTGAGGATCAATCATAATAACTCTATGTTAAAACTCTGTAAATTACAACAATTAATATTACATTTGCCACTCATTAGTTTCCGTGTTCTTCGCTTTGGCTTCACCGTTGCGAGGCACATGTCTGTCAAGTATTAGCTCTTAGGTACAACTGGCTGTGAGAAGCTCCAAGATAGCATAGAACTGAAAATATGATGAATGCCTTCACAAACAAGATGCAGTAATGATAATGTTTTAGCGATGGACAGCAAAGTGAAGAACGTCCTAAATAAAAGATGCATACAACTAAAACTCTGATTTTCTCTACTATAATAGGAATACGATACCTTGGTATTTTTTAAGTCCCACGAACATTTGCGGGACCGACAGAAGAAGAAGAAGAAGAAGAAGAAGAAGAAGAAGAAGAAGAAGAAGAAGAGATTTAAAAGTAGAAATTAATATTGCAGCTAAATCAGATGAACACACCAATTTAAAACAACTGAGTCTGCGAACATTTCAATATTAATAACTCCTTTTTTTGAAAAAAAGGAAAAGAAATAGATTCAGTTAAGTGTTTTGTGAAATTATATATCTGAAAGTAAAAAAATTAAATATGTTAGAGAAATGTTTGATATGGTTCTGGATGGTGCTGGAAATCACGTACAGCAGATAGGCTGTGTCAAATGTCGCTATCTAATTTTACTTCTCCCTCTTACACAAATTCTTTCACGAAAACGTTAGCCATTTCTTTCACTTCTTTTAATTTAAAAGTTCTGTTCAGTAAACTCGAAATATCATCTATTTAAATGTCGATCAGCATTCTATTATCAGTAAGATATAGAGGAGAAGCTTCAGCTTATGGTGAAATTTGATATTTATTTCTTGTTTCAAAACGAGAGAAAATGCCATAATTTGTATACTAATGCACTTTGTTATGTGCATATCTAATAGCAGTTATTCGTGCAGTATTTCAGTTTTCCAACAAATTACTAGATCAATTTTATTTACATGCCCTGCATACTTTCAAGTAATTAAACCATGATTTCTATCACAAGACCTCAAGCTGGTGAATTTGATACCCCATTTATCTATTTCTCACTCTTCATTTTGCAACAAAAATGCTGCCAAAATCCATTGTGTAATTTATAAGTAGTTTTGTTTCACTGCACTCAAAACATTTGACCAAAAATGATACTCACCATGCACCACGCATTAGATTAATACAGGCGTGATTGTAGCTGGAAAGTATTGGCAAACTGTAGTTTGTACGTAAAATTTCTTATGCACCTGTAACTACAATATTTATTATTCAGATAACACTCAACATAATAGTGTATGCCTTTTAGGATCCTTGTGTGAGTCATATTTGCAATTATTCCCTTTCCCTTTCAAGCATGTTTTAGAACTGTTATAGCGTAAAATTTCTTTCTTGCGTAGCCGAGGGTTTTTGAAATATTTTCCTATGGTTCTCTTATTAAATTGCATATTTTTTCATCTAGCAGATTCCCTCCCATTAAATAACTTCGTGTTTTTTTCTAATACGATAAACGCCGTACAGAGTGATCAGTGACACATATGCCTGGGTCGAAGGGAAGCACTGGGCTTTGTAGGAGATAGATGAATTGTTATGTGACTGAGGGTGGTTGAAAATTTTTAGTACTTGTGGTAAATGGAAAATTGATACACAGGGTGAGTCACCTAACATTACCGCTGGATATATTTCGTAAATCACATCAAATACTGACTAATCGATTCCACAGACCGAACGTGAGGAGAGGGACTAGTGTAATTGGTTAATAAAAACCATAAAAAATGCACAGAAGTATGTTTTTAACACAAACCTACGTTTTTTTTTAAATGGAACCCAGTTAGTTTTGTTAACACATCTGAACATATAAACAGAGGAGACCTGAACAGCACATTACGTCCACATGCAACACCTTTTTATTGGTCTTTTTCACTGACGCACATGTACATTACCAAGAGGGGTGAGGTACACGTTCGACGGGCGTTTCATAGAACGTGGAGGACGCATAAATTGGCCAGCCCGTTCTCCTGATCTTACCCGTCTGGACTTATTTCTGTGGGGTACGTTAAACGAGAATGTATACCGTGATGTGCCTACAACCCCAGAGGATATGAAACAACGTATTGTGGCAGCCTGCGGCGACATTACACCAGATGTACTGCGGCGTGGACGACATTCATTACGCCAGAGATTGCAATTGTGTGCAGCAAATGATGGCCACCACATTGAACATCTATTGGCCTGACATGTCGGAACACACTCTATTCCACTCCGTAATTGAAAACGGAAACCACGTGTGTACGTGTACCTCACCCCTCATGGTAATGTACATGTGCGTCAGTGAAAAAGACCAATAAAAAGGTGTTAGCATGTGGACGTAATGTGCTGTTCCAGTCTCTTCTGTACCTAAGGTCCATCACCGTTCCCTTTGGATCCCTACGTAATTCGGTGCTCTCCGATACTCACGATCGAACAGCGGAGGAGTGGTACTCAAGAGTCAACTTTAGGTTACAATATCTCCGGATGTAATTAACATTTTACAATGCAACAAACGGCACTGATTATGTATTTGTTTATATGTTCAGTTGTGCTAACAGAACTGACGGGGTTCCATTTCAAAAAACGTGGGTTTGTGTAGAAAACATACTTTACTGCATTTTTCTACGGTTTGTATTAACCAATTACACTAGCCCATCTCCTCACGTTCGGTCTGTGGAATCGATTCGTCAGTATTTGATGTGGTTTACGAAATATATCCAGCGGTAACGTTAGGTGGCTCACCCTGTATAACAATAAGCAAGAACGCAATTACCACACTGCACCACAATTAATTTACTAATCCACGCTTGTAATTCCAGCCACCCACTTTGTTTGGTGTGGATGTTAAATCATCTTTTCGCCTTACAAGAGTAAATTTAACATACCAACAGTCGTAACAGATATCAAACGACTACACTGCCACCACAGAGCAGAGTTTGCTCTATATGACCGGTCTTGTGCTACTGAAAGCGCTCTATTACCCCTTACATTAAAAAAATCCTTACATTATAAGTGTCATTAAGAGTACGTGAAACAAGGCAATATGCCACTTGAACTATTTACATATTGTTCGCTTTCTATAGAGTTCGGACACACGTACTTTACACTGACGAAGAGAAGAGAAAGCCTCTCTAGACACATTGTCTGAATGTACGGCTTTGTTGTCCAATCATGTGCTGAACTGTTCGAACAGTATTTCCAGATCATTGTTCCTACCATACAAATAAATGATTATATGGATAGCCAGTGGATACTCAATGCAGGTAGACGACATGTGCGGACTTACTTTAAGTTACCCGGAAGCATCGTATGCTAAACTTGGTATACAAGAGTTCAGTCTCTAGATTTCCTCACTAAACAAACTGTAAGTACAAGGAATTGAGTGGATACATTCCGACAGGTGTTTGGAACCAATTTGATAAGCAAACCAAGATACGAAAAAAGTTTGTAATTCCAAAACACTAAAATAAACTTATACGTGAAGACATGAGTTAGGTAATAATACTGGCGATACTTTCTGGTTTGCAGATAGCTCCTTATTTTTCCCCTCATTGTTAGTACATCATTTGCCTAGCAGCCTTCGTTAATACAGTGTCTGACAACTGTACACATTCCCTTCACCAAAATTTAACATGTTATGTAAATTTTCTGAGCAGTGTTCTCCCATACTCCGTTAGTGTAGAATCACCTGACAAAATCACGTAACAATAATGTCTCCTCTTTTGCTCTGCTTCTTTTTCAGAATGTCACAAAAAAGCGAGAAAGGACGCAAAACGCTTTTCATTGTCTTACTGCTGTTAAAGAGAGCGCTGTTTTAACAGAAGGAAGCTTCATCTGAATACTAATGCTTTCACTGCAGTCATTTTCTCAACAGATTAAATTAACCTCCGCTCATTGTGTACACGATGTCGAAAGAACAAAGCAGACAACTGGTCAATTTGAATATGAATGAGAGTATTTATAAACGTAAACTTTCTCTTCTGCCACCAACATTGTTCGCAAACATGGAATACAGGAACTGTGAAACAAAGTTTCTTCCTGGTTTTGCTGTTTGCGATTAGTGGGAAATACTTACCGTTTTAAAATAGTAAACAACCATTTGACTGTGTATAACTGTATGTGTCTCCTGTACTATCTAGAGTTCGGCTTTTATGGCAATATCACGTACAATGCTAAAAGTAGTTAGACCACTATTGGTGATCTAACAATTTTCAGCACTGTACGTGATACTGGCATAAAAGCCGAAATGTACAGAAGATAAATATAGCAATACACCGTCAAATAGCGATCTAGACTTTTAAAATACTATTGCATGGTTGCGGCTCAATACCATCGAAAACTTTTTAATGTATAACTGTGACAAGGTGCCCATTTTATGGTCGTGACTGGAATAAACACAAATAATGGCACCATGCCGTGATGAGTATGTGGATACTGCGATAAGGAATATCAGAATAGGCTGTTCAGTTGAAGGGAGTGGACTTGTGCCCTAGTTACTCGGAGAGGAAGAGATTAGCGCAATATTAGCGAATGGCTAGGATTCATCACACTCATGTCGCGTAACAACGTCTCTTGTCGTGATAACGACATCGCTTCGGTGAGGCAGAGCGTAAAAAAGTTTATTCAGGAGTACCAAACCCAGCTGAAGTCACTCATTCGTGATTATGTCCCTCAAAGCTGGGACATCCTGGGGATTAAGATTGGTCCGTTTCATCCACTGTTACAAATACACCAATTTATATGAGATATAAGTGGGCTTTAAATTGGGAAATTTAGTGGGCCAGTTCACGAGAGTTGGGGTGTTCATCAGGCCAGGAACGCTATATCTGCGCCTACATACTCCGCAAGCCACCCTACGGTGCGTGACGCTAGGTAACTTGAATCAATACGGGTCTCTTTCTTTGCTGTTTCACTCTCAAATAAGTGAGCAAAAAATGTTTATCAGGGTGATCAGCACGTTTCCGTTACTGCAGCACCTGTACGCAACATACCGCGACTCCCATGAGGGTATACAAGCACCGACATGAAGGCAAGGACTTAGTGTGTCACTGGCGTCTTTCCGACGTGTGTCAGGTAAATGCGGAACCGTCGCTATGGTGACATTATAACTAAATGCGTCCAAAAAGGATCAACATGCTGTTAATCTTCACTTGGCTGCCAAGGGATAAACACAAGTAGACACACTATAGTTCTGATCAGGGTCCTCTGGTTTGGAGCGGAGTGGAGGGTCTCAATGAAAGGCTTCGTCGTCTCTGTGACGGTCTTAAATGCAGATTTCTCGACCTGCATTATCGGGTGGGGATTTGTAGGACATCCCTTGATAGGTCAGGGGTGCACTACAAGAGGAAAGCTGCTACTCGGTTATTATTGTGGAGTGCACATGAGGATTTTTTATGCTAGGCGGTAGTTTGAGGTATTCTCATGAAGACTCACCTGTCGATATGCATGTAGGGGAATCAGACGGTATTCAGATTAAATACAGTTCGACTGTAAAAATTTAATCAGTAAATTGTCGAAGTATTTGTAACAAACTTCCGAATTTACTGCCTTCCAGGAAAGCTCTAAGCCTAAAATTATTCTTGGGACCAAGTAATGACTGAAACCCGAAGCAAAAAGCTCTGAGCCCGTCTTGGAATATTTATCGGAAAGACAGATTAGATGCCGTATCTGAGGTAGTGTTGTCTCTACTGATGTTGAAATTGAGTGTGATAGTGAAGTTATATGGTTACGCATAACAGTTCAAGGCGAAACCGTTAACTACTGAAATTTTTACAGACCATGTGAATGTGCTGTGACAGTCCCACAGTCATTCAAAAAAAGTCTATGGTCAGTTGTGCATAAATATCCACATCATGCAATACTAATTGGTGGTCACGTTAACCTACCGAGTATAGACTAGGACGTGTATTGTTTCACTGCAGGGAGATACAGACAGACAGTCTTGTTAAGTTCTTTTGAATACGTTTTCCGAAAACTTTCTTGTGTAGCTAGTTCGACAGCCCATGCGCAATGATAGTATCTCTGACCATGAGGGAACAAATAGGCCGGACCTTATCGATGGAGTCAGTATAGAGACGAGAATTAGAGATCATGACGTTATTATAGCGACTATGGTTGCGAAACTTAATAGATCAATCAAGAGTGCTTGGATTGTGTTTCTGCTAAAAAGCGGCAGATAAGCATTTGTTAGCTTCTCATTTAGACAATGAAGTGCAATCACGGAGTAACAGACTGAGGGCCATAGAGGAATTATGGGTAAAATTTATACAGATAATAAATCGTGCTCTGGACACACAATAAAAACGTCTGTCGGGCGCGAAGCCAGCTGTGAGTGACAAAGCGTGACGCGCACATCCGATTTCCTGTTTGTCTAGACCACAATTATTACTCCGAGTTACAAGATTTGCGAGAGGTTTATTATTCTTTGCAGACACGTCGGTAAGTCCGCTCTGCGACGCCAAAACATCAGGCAGTTTCTTCATAGTGTGGTGATGAGCCCGTCCAAAACGCGACAGCTTCTTTCTGTCGTTACCTCATGTCTCTAAGTCGAGTCAGCCCTTACTGCACTGATTCTGACAACCGACTGGCACAAACTAGACTCGCGCCATCGTTGGAGGGTCAGATCACCGTCATCGTAGGATAATGACTCACACAAATTTTGGTGACCTAAGTAACTAATGCAGACAAATCCAGTGGCACACTGAACGTAATTATACCTTGGAATATATCTGTTGCTGACGAGAGAAACCAGCGAATTGTGTATTGAAAATTGGTATTGGCATTGTAAATGATTTCCAATCAAATATTACTGATACTAATTGATCTGTTCATCTGCACATCGGATTCAGTGTTCAACATGATGCCTACGACGAGGCGTAAAACGGTACATAATAATGAACGCTGCACATGACAATATTTTTCGAAGTATCAACATACCTCTACTCAAAATTGTTGCACAGAATCCCTGCATCTGGGTGCACTAGTAAATTTTTAAAGCTCTTGCGCGACACAGACGGTAAAAGAACCAAGCCCAACACAGACCGTCTGTAATAACCGTAATACAGAGCACGCGAACAGTGCCAGTATTACAAAAGTAGGGCAACGCCCGTACCCCATTCCGGCACAGCAAGCAAAGCTATAGCAAGGAGCGCATATTATGCAATAGGACGGCGCTCAGAATATCGTTCTGCAAGATCTACAACGAGAGTAATAGAATGCAACATCCGACCTCCACCGCTCCAAGGCGTGCTTGTACTGATGACAAATGCAGAGGCAACGAAAAAGGCGCGTAATCGAGACACTATGGTGCAGACAAGGCCGCTGTCATCTCTATTTAAACGATAACAAACAGCGGTCCAAAACGCTACAATGACGTGGTATCTGGCTTTAAATCCCCCTGGCTTGGACAGCTCGTACTCAAGTGCTTCCACTCATTCCATCTACATCAGAGTTTCAGACGGAACGACAGTTGTAGTTGCAGGTTAACTCTGTTGGCCAACGGTGATGTGCTGCTTGCCACCTGTCTGAAGGCTTCAACTACGAGACTGCAGCCTGTCGGCTGTTGGTGGACTTCGTCGCTCCACGTCCTAGCTTCTGTTAGGTCACCGCCTTGACTGTCAGAATATGAACACCTACGGGATCTTCATCTGGTGGATAGTCTAGCAAAGTGACTGTAAATTGCACTCTTCTACCTGCTTGGTGGCGTGGTGGGTGCCTCACTGCCGCCTCCCAGGCTATACGTATACTGTCTTCCCGGCGGTACGTTGTGCGTGCTGAATGAGCCCTGGGCTTCCGCCTGCAATAAAATCCAATCCGGAGGATGATGTGCGTATAGGTATAAGCGCGCGTCCCTCTTTCTGACCTATGATGCCTTGGAGTTCGTTCACTGTGGCTCGTCCGGGGGCCGCTACCGGGTGACCCACTGCCGCCGTCGCGCTGCCTGGCAGTGTGCCTGACCCGCCGCAGACTACGCAAGCTGTTTGAGTGCTGTGGCCAGCTTTCCTCACCGACGCCTGGGCGAGCAGCCCAGCCAGTATTCTGAGCACCAGGCAAGACAAGATTCATTGTAGGAAACACACCGATAAAATGTTATTCCAGAAGTCGCTGCTTCTCTAATGTGAGACTGAAACACATACCGGCCCTGCCTATTCTGTCCAACCTCAACACCCGTTGACCGAGAGAGGTGGTGCAGTGATTAGACACTGGACTCGCATTCGGGAGAACGACGGTTCAATCCCGCGTCCGGCCATCCTGATTTAGGTTTTCCGTGATTTCCCTAAATCACTCCAGGCAAATGCCGGGATGGTTCCTTTGAAAGGGCACGGCCGACTTCCTTCCCCTTCTTTGCCTAATCCAATGAGACCGATGACCTCGCTGTCTGTTATCCACACTTTCATGCCAAAAATCAGTAAAAAATAACTTCTAACTGTATGTCAACTGCCCACACTGACTCTCAGAGAAGTACACTTGTTCTTCTACACGTAGTAAAACATCATCATTTAGTAAATAAAGCCAACAAGTTGATGTAAAATGTTCGATTTTCATATTATGTCGCTTCTTGTTAAATTTCAAGAGCGTCAAAACGATGTAAGTTTTTATATGCGAGAAATATGTGCATAATGGGAATACTCTCGTCGACAGCTGTTACGATTCAAGCGCTTCAGGCACTCTAACGGGTGTACAGGACAATTGTATAATCACGAAAATGATAGTTAACAATTATAATCAACGAAGCTTATCTCCGGCTCGTTTAATCTCCTGTTAGCACTTTGTTTGCTCGAGTAATATGTTGTGCCAAAAGCGGCAGCTAATTTTCATACACACCCTTAACACTGACGGGGTGGCTCTTTAGAACTTACATGTTCGTCCCACGTGGCTGAATTTTTCAGTGTACTAGATTATAGATGCAGACAAGTAACGAAGTTGGTTGCCAATCTCCCATCGGATAACTCCAGAGATGGTGGATCGGGAAAAGCATCCCAAATATGGGTGATGGTGGTGGTGGCAAAATGAAATACCCGAGGAGGTGGACCAAAGCTAGCGACATAGGCGGCGTATCTACTCCAGAGGAGCGGCCAGTGAAAGGCAACTGTGCTTTGCGTTACGGACGGCCTTGAACATCAGATTGCCAATCCGTTCTGAAGAAAGAGTGGCGATTGTAATTCTCATCTATGAGTCATGAAGTGTGAAGTTAAGGTGAAATGATCCGGACTAAATTAGCCCCACATTCAGGAGGGGGATGCTTTTATGTCACATACTCGTAAGTCTACGAAACGAGAGAAGCAAAATCTTCAAACTTTTTTGAATCATCAGTCTTCTAACTGAGAGTATCACTTGCAGCCCACATCCTCCAGCACGTGCTGAAAGTATTCCAATTTGGGTCTTCCTCTACAGTCTACCCCTCTACAGCACCCTCTAGTACAATGGAAGTCATTACCTGAGGTCTTAACAGAAGACATGTCGTCCTGTTCCTTTCCCTTATCAGTGTTTCCCACGTACTCCTGTCCTCTCCGATTCTCCGCAGAACCTCCTCATTTCTTACACTATAAGTCCACCTAATTTTCTACTTTCGTCTCAGCACCACATGTCTAAAGCTTCGATTCTGTTCTGTTACGGTTACAATACAATGGTGTACTCCAAACGTACATTCTCAGGACATTTTTCCTCAAATTAAGGCCTGTATTTCATACTAGTAGTGTTGTCTTGGCCAGGAATTCCGTTATTGCCAGTTCTCGTTTGCTTTTGATGTCTTTCTTGCTCCGTCCGTCACTAGTTATTTTGCTGCTTAGTTAGCATTTCTGCTGCTTCCCACTACTTTCGTCTTTCTTCGATTTACTGTCTTCTTAGCATCCCTGCACTTCCCATTTATTTCATTCCTCAGCGACTTGTGTTTCTATTTTCCTGAATTTCCCTTAACATTTTTGTACTTCATTCTTTCATCAATCACCTGAAGTTTATCGTCTATTACTCAAAGTTTCTTTGCAGCTATCTGCTTTGTACCTAAGTTTTTCATTCCAACTTCTTTGATTGCCCTTCTTAGAGGTGTCCTTTCCTCTTCAGCTGTACCGCCAAATGACCTGTTCATTATCGTTGTTTCTGTACCCTTAGAGAACTTCAATGGTATCTTGTTATTCCTTAGTTCATCCGTATCGCACTTCTTTACATACTGATTCTTCCTGATTAATCACTTTAGCCTACTCTTCATCACTACTATATTGTGACCTATATCCGCTCCTGGGTACGCCTTAAAAGCCCGCATCTCCTGGTCGTGCGGTAGCGTTCTCACTTCCCATGCCCGGGTTCCCGGGTTCGATTCCCGGCGGGTCAGGGACTTTCTCTGCCTCGTGATGGCTGGGTGTTGTCTGCTGTCCTTAGGTTAGTTAGGTTTAAGTAGTTCGAAGTTCTAGGGGACTGATGACCATAGATGTTAAGTCCCATAGTGCTCAGAGCCATTTGAACCATTTTTTGAACGCCTTAAAATTCAGTACCTAATTTCGGAATCTCTGATCATGGCGTAATCTAACTGAAATCGTATCGTATCACCCTTCCTTTACCAAGCATACTTCCGCCTATTGTGATTTTTCAACAGAGTATCCGCTATTACTAGCTGAAATTTATTACAGAATTCAATTATTCTCCTCATTCCTTGTCCCAAGCCGATATTCTCCTGGACCCTTTTCTTCTACTGCATTCCAGTCCCCCATGACTATTAGATTTTCATCTTCTTTTATGTATTGTATTATCCCTTAGTATCCTCATATAATTTCTGTATCTCTTCATCTTCAGCATGCGACGTTGGTATGTGTACCTGAGATATCGTTGTCGGTGTTGGTTTGCTGTCGACTCTGATAAGAACAACCCTATCTCTGAATTGTTCACAGTAATACACTCTCTGCCCTACCTTCCTATTCATGACAAACCCTGTTTCCGTTACACCGGTTTCCTATTGCTGTTGATATTACTTCTGTACTCATCTAAATCAGAAATCATTGTCTTCTTTCCTTACCATTACGCTGACACCTCGCGTATCTAGATTGAGCTTTTGGATTTCCCATTTCCGATTTTCTAGCTTCTCTATCACGTTCAAGCTTCTGAGATGCCATGTCCCGAGTCGTAGAACGTTATCCTTTCGCTGGTTATTCAATGTTTTTCTCATGTTAACCTTCCCCTTGGCAGTCCCCTCCCAGAGAACTCTCATCGGCACTCCCCTTCCGGAGTTTAGAAAGCGGGACTATTCGAGAATCTTTTAGCATTGGAGATATAATCATGGCACTTTTTCGATTACAGGCCACATGTCCTGTGGATACACGTTATTTGTCTTTAATGCAGTGGTTTCCACTGAGTTGTGCATACTCATGTCTTTGACGATTCCTGATTCTTCCGCCTTAATGGCAGTTTCCCACTCCAAGGACAAGAGAGTAACCTGAACCTCCTTCCGCTCCTCCGCCCTCTTTAACAATGCCGTTGGAAGAAAGACGGTGACTCTTCGACCTCCATTGCTGAAAATTAATCAAAATTTAAGCGGTGGTGGTTTTCTAAACCGGGACCGAGAACATTTTGATTACGAATCAAACAAGCTACCCATTCTTTCTATTTATTTTTTATTTTTTAACGGAAACAGGGTAAGTAAACAAAAATCTTTATTTGTACAAACATAAATACAACAGAAAGGCCATCCTTTCGGCGGAATCAACACGACACATTATACTCGAACAAGGCGAGCAAACGTGTTTATTAACAAGGCGTAGGAAAAAAATAATAATACTGAAGTAAGCTAAGTTGTGTGAGACAAAAGGGAAGAAGGTACGGGATATGATAAAACTTGCAGGCACCTGCTCCGGAGATGGAACGTTGAGGCAGAGTTGTCAGGGGTCAACATGCGAGGCCTGGCCACGGTGTCCCCGGCACCACTACCGAGAATAAGCGCCCGATAGAAGGGCAGAAGCCAAGGAGGAGAAGACAGTAGAGTTGGGGGAATGACCAGCGTGCTCTGGTATAGTGCAGAAAAGAAAGAAGGGGCGTGTTCATGCACCTAACCCGCTGTGGGGTACGATATAGAAATGTAGTGCACTGAGTCACAGATGTCAGAAAGGGGGGAAAGTGTGGGGGGCTCGTGTCTTCCGCGAGTGGCAACATCCAGCTGAGAGGGGGTGACGTAAAGATCGCGTGTAGGTAATTGGCGAAGAATGCGCAGAAACGCGGGTGGTGCTCAACTTCACTGTGGGCGGTTTGTAAGTACTGTCAGAAGTCAAGACGTGATTTGCCGCCATCATTGTATGTGTAGGTGATCGTTCACCCCTGGACCCCCACGACAGCATAATTTTTGGTGGTGGGAAATAAGTACCCTCAGGTCGGATTAACTTCAAGGAGTCAATCGAATCCGGCGGAACGCGGAGGTAACAGGCAACGAACTGATGACCAAATTTCCAGACGTCACTGATGGCTGTTGGTGAGCATCGTCACCCATGATGTGGTAAATTGAACAAAACAGAGCCTCCGTTAGTCCGATGGCGTGAAGACGTTAGTTTGTGGGGAATTTCCACAAGCGACTTGGTACCATGTTGCCCTGACGTTGGGGGGAAGGAAGCGCTGGTGGATATGACGCCAAAACGTGGGCCAAGGCATCGATTGATGTTTGAGTTCGATATTGTCGCTGGATATGTGACGAAGCAGTGAGGAGGAAGACACGTGCTCGGTAAGTGACAGTGAGCGTAACTGAAGTCGACGATGAAATCAGATGGTGCTTGACGTGTCCAACTGGTACTGGTGGCGTTATGGTCGCGGGCTTGTGCTTGGTGGACATGTACAAAGAGGTCGCTCGGAGTCGCACGTTGACAAGGTAAAGGCTTCCAGCTCGCGTTGGGTGAGCATTTCGTAGCGTAGTGGGAAACCTTACCTTATGGAACGTCGGATCGTCACTGGTATCGCCACACGGCCGTTGAACAACTTAATCAGTGATTCGGCGCTGCCGTGCAGGCGCCGGATGACATCGATAAAGGTGGGTGGAAGACCAATGTGGCTCATTACAGAGAACAGGAATCGATGCCGCATCTTGTCGAATGCGCTCTCAAAATCAATGGCAACCACCGCTGCTTGGAGTCTGTGCGCCGCTGCCAGTGCGGTTAAAACACGACATTCTCCTGTGGCCTTTTTGTATATTACCTAAGCTACCAGGAATTGTTTGTTCTGGGAATAGAATGCTGGCAGTATCTTGCGGCATCGCGTCGCCAGGAGTCGTGCAAAAATTTTGTAGTTTGCGTTAAGCAGAATTAGGGGACGGTAATGTGCTGTCGTCACTCCGGGTGTGGGTTTGTGGATGTGTATAATAATTCCCTTGACAAACGACGGAGGTAGGGCGTTTCACATTGAGTCGTGGTAAAAATTGGTGTTTTGAAGAGAGCGCCGCAGCGCGTAGTGAGAAGCAGTCGCCCTCAGTTTCTGGCGTTGGCACCGCTGTGGCAATCGCGTCTTTGGTGTCTCCCTCTGGTCGGAAAGGGGGATAGGTTGCCTGTTCACGTGCATTTAAGGGGTGCAATGACCTCGCCAGTCGGTCAGTCTGGAGTCAGTCGGGGTCAGTTTGGGTCAGTCTCTCGTCCCCCGCTTGCTAGTCCGTCTCTCGTCCGCATTTGTTAGGCAGTTAGTGTCTGTCTGTCGTTCGGAGTGCTAGTATGTCTGTCGTTTGGATCAACCTTTAAATGCCGGCAAAATGATAGTCTTCCCACTCCGCCAGTAAGAGAACTCAGCGAGTGGTTGCCCGGTCGGGGCTTAGTTCCTGCATCTGCACGTTAGGCCGCCAGTCTGCTCGAGTTTTCTCAGGCAATGGGCACTGGCGGTTGGATCGATCGGTTGGTTGGTCGCTCACTGAGACACGAGATGACTTGTCAGTCTTGAGCGTCGACGCATGTGAGGTCAGCACGTGAGTCCAGTGGGCCGCGCCGTATAGCGAGGCGTAGTGGCTTCGCGGTCGACACGAGAGCAACAGGAGGCAACCTACGACGGCGGTGTGGCCTGTGCGAGCTGCGACGCCATGGTGTAACTGGTTCTTCGAGCGCTTCTGCGCCCCTTCAGTTACCACCTTGTGGCGCTTGGTTCGGTCCTTTCCTGGCGCAGGGCTGTCGTTTTACCAGTGGGCGTGTTTGCTCTGCATGGTTGGGTCCAAGCCAGTATTTCCGCCGTCGTGTGGCTGGAAGTGCAGTCGCGACGGAGCAGCGGTCGCGGACGGAGCAGCGGGCAGTCGGTCGTTAGGTGCGGACCCGGAAAGACGGGAGATCGGCGCGCCTTCCTGCGTCCGTTGAAGCGGCTGGCAGTGGACGGTTCGGGAGAGCGATTTGCGGGTGCTGCGCCAGGTCTTCTCGAGAAATCGCAGTTTATTATAAGTGATTAGTGATATGTTGTGTGATTTACTCTTGTTAAATGCTACTTGGTTTCTTGGTCAGTCTCTCGTCCCCAGCTTGCTCGTCTGTCTCTCGTCCGCATTTGTTAGGCAGTTAGTGTCTTCTGTCGCTCGGAGCTGCCTCTGTCATGTTTGTCGGATTCGGTGTGTTAACGAATTTTTGCTTGGAGTGTAACGGCCTAATTCCTGAAATATGTTTTGGTCCTGCCTATCATCTTGAGAGGCGGTATCTGTGTCCTGTAGAGCATGTTAACTTGTTTGGCCAACCTCGTATAATTTTATATAAGATTGCATTTCATGGGCTTTTATTTAAATGGTCATTTTAGTATATAAAGTTGCCACCCTTCCACCGTAAGAGCTTCTTAGAAGTTGAAATCAAGTTGCACCTTCGGTGGCCAAGTTAATATTTTAATTTTAGTGTTTGTACCATTTCCATCCCTCCTATGGGGTGCATAGTTTGTGTACCGGTGTGAATTGTTAAAACTTTTAATTTAAAGTAATCTGGTGTGTTTCAGATATGCACCAGTGTAGTCTTTCAGAAGTTGTTGTGAGCGGTCGTAACTACGGCCGTGTCAAAAGGGAGCGGCAAGGGTCTCAGCCTAAAAGCTCATACAGTCAAAAATTTGTTTCTTTATGCCCCTGAATAAATTGTAACTTGATATTTAGAGGGTTCTTTCTGATTATAATTTTTAAATCTGTTTCTTTTCAAAAATGCTTTAGGTACCATTAAAGTGAATAAATGACCATTTGTTAAAAGGGAATTTGCTTATGATTAAATCAGTTACTCCCTGGAAACTACTTCCACGCTCACATAGAGTGATTAAATGTGTTAATGTTCTTGATGAATCGTGAGTAAATAAAATAAATTCTTACGAATATTCTTTGAAAATAAATCCACGGTTTACCCATCGTCAACAGTTCATGAACCATTGTCGTCCACCGTCACTGCATTAGCGCAAGGGCCGGCCGCTGTGGCCGAGCGGTTCTAAGTGCTTCAGTCCGGAACCGCGCGACTGCTACGGTCGCAGGTTCGAATCCTGCCTCGGGCATGGATGTGTGTCATGTCCTTAGGTTAGTTAGGTTAAAGTAGTTCTAAGTTCTAGAGGACTGGTACCTAGGATGTTGCGCTCCCATAGTGCTCTGAGCCATATGAATCATTAGCGCAAGGAAAGCGCCATAAAATTCTATCGGCAATCCATCGACGCCAGGTGACTTATTCAGAGTACCTTTGTTGAGTGCATCGTGAACTTCGTCACAGGTAACCGGCTCCATCAGCTGGTCCGCCTCATCGCCGGCGAGGGTGCGAGTTACACGGACTCCTCATCGCGGTAATTGGTAGTTTCCTCCTGGTACGTTGTGCTGTAGTGGTCTACAAGACTTTGACGATTTCGGCCTGGCAAGTGACTTGCTGGGAGGGACAGGTTTAGATCTCACTGATGAGCCGTTGGTGTCGGTGTTTCCTATCGGAGGTGATACGATGCATAGTGGGACGTTCTTGTTCCGCCGAATCACAGTTACGATTTGTGCCTTAATCCTGCTTCGTTCCCTCTGTGTTTCGGGGGGTGGGCGGCTGGGCGTCCAGGCCGCGTAGAGTGGTGTAGATATAGTTTGTAGTGTGTCGGCGTCACGCAGCTACTTCCTTGCCGTACTAAGTGGCTGGCAATGGACGGTTCGGGAGAGCGATTTGCGGGTGCTGGGCCAGGTCTTCTCGAGAAATCGCAGTTTATTATAAGTGATTAGTGATATGTTGTGTGATTTACTCTTGTTAAATGCTACTTGGTTTACGCCGAATGGAAAGTCTGGCACATTCCAGCCACCAAGTCCAGGTTGTTCAGTACGTATCTAAGCGACATTGTCAGGTGGCCCATGTCTCGATAAGACATAGAAGGCATTCGGGATCATGAAGATCGTAGGTGTTTAGCTTCCATGGTGCTCGACTACGCCAGACCACTTGTTGTGGGAGGAGAATGTTGCAGATGTAGGCAGAGTGGTCCGAAAAGGCCAAGGGCCAAAGTTCAGCATCTTGGACTGCAGGTGTGAGTTCCCGACAGACGTAAATCCTATCAAGGCGGCTCGTGGAGAACTCGTAAGTATGTCCAGGTGCGTTGCCGTGCCGAACATCCCAAGTTTCACGGAGCAACAGTTCACGGACGACAAGTCGCAATTCTTGACAGGTGTTGTAGTGGGGCATTTGATCCTTAGTGTGCAGTGTGTTAAAATCACCCCCAATCAAGTAACGGTCACAGCGTCCAAGAAACAAAGGGGTGATTTCTCCTGAACAGAAGTGTGCCCTGTCGCGTCTGCGGGTGGAGCCTTACGGAGCGTAAATGTTGACAATAAACGTCCACATGACGTTGACAGCCATGCCTCTGGTGGAAGAAAGGTATGTCCTATCAGCCACCAGTGTGCCTTCTCGCGCGTAGATGGCTACGCCACGTCCAAAGTGGTCACCAGTAGAAGGATATGTATTATATTTCGCGGTGCCTTGAAGGGTGGCCAAGTATGCTTCCTGTAGTAGTGTGATGTCAGCGTCTGATGCCGATATCATCCCTCGCAGCAGTTGAATTTTCACGCTGCAGCTAAAGGTGTTAGTGTTGATCGTCGTTACTCGGTAGGTGTGGAGTTGTGTCCCGCCATGGAGGGGAACTCCATCAGCGGAGTCCGAAGGTGATGATGATGATGATGATTATGATGATGATGTTTGGTTTGTGGGGCGCTCAACAGTGCGGTTACCAGCAGCCGTACAAATTCCCAACCTTTGCTCAGTCCAGTCTCGCCACTTCCATGAATGATGATGAAATGATGAGGACAACACAAACACCCAGTCATCTCAAGGCAGGTGAAAATCCCTGACCCAGTCGGGAATCAAACCCGGAACCCCGTGCTCATGAAGCGAGAACGCGACCGCGAGACCATGAGCTGCGGACGGAGAGAGAAGAGAGGCGAGGCAACGGCGAGTCGTACCCAACGCCACCTGATGGCGTTGCTGGCTGCGTAACTAGGTCTCCGTCTGGGGTAGCTCCGCGCCCTGTGTGTGGTTCAAGTCGTCGTCGACGTCGACACTCCTTGCCTTTGAGGGCTCTGTCGTTTAGGTGTTCTTATGTTCCACATCGTCCGTAGTAGTGGACGACGTTTCGGCGGTAGCCGCAATGGCGGATTCCATTGGTTCAGGTGCACCTGGGAGAGCCAGCAGAGTAGGTACCGGTACAGCCAGAGCCGGCGTCATGTTATCGTCATTAGTGTCGTCGTGCAGGTCCTCCGAGGCCTCGTCGCGCCGACACGGCCTCTGGAGCATCAGGGGAAAGTGATCTCTCTCGTTCCGACACCATATGGCGCCTCCTCCTGCGCCTTTTGGGTGAATATTGTTTGCATGTTTGTGCCCCTGTATCGGAAGACGGGAGAGAGTCGCGGCGGTCTTGCAGGAAGATCGTCGAGGGGACGATAAGGGAAAGAGCGTCCATATCATCGACCGAGAGGGTATCGGAAGCCGTCCTTGTTGGTGGTGGCGCCGGAGTAGCGTCAGGGTTTGAACGTGACGCCTCGACCGCGGCAGTATCCGTAGCAGCAGGAAGGGTCACCGGTACATGGTACGACTGGCGGCGGCCGGCGGGTAGAGAAGAGAGCGCCGATGCGTAGGTGATCGGTAAAACTGTCGTCGGAGTCGCAGGTGCCACGGTAGCGGCTGGCAATTGGGTGATTCGTCACTGAAGACACTCATACCTGAGGTGGCCTTCTCTGCCGCACCCGGAACAGGCCTTGGGTTGGCTGTCGTATATGACGACCGCGCGGCACCCACTGATTTGCAGGCAAGATGGCACGTGGCGATGGAGATCGATTGTGATCTGTCGTGCACCAAGAACGTGGTACGCTTGGAACTGCGCCCACCGTTCGACAGTGTGGCCATGTACGTTGCCGTAGGGCTGAAAGCCGCGATAATGTCTTCCGCCGGGAGCTCCAGCGGGAGTTAGAAAACTCGTATGGTGCGCTTTCCCAAGCCTGCGTGGTTGACGGTGACCGCACCGGCGTTTCCGTGGGCGTGGAAAAAGCATGACGAATACCGTACTGCTTGTTATGGACACATGGATGCCGAACATGTCGGAAACTGGGATCTTAGCAACGTCGCGAACGAAGCGTTCCACTTCCAAGGCCTTTGGTCGGGTGCAGTCGTTGCAGAACCTGAATTGTGGTGTTGATTTTCTAAAACGGTTGGCCATGGTTCTACTACACTTAAGCGACACGTAGGTGACGCCCACTGGAAGTAAACAACGGTGAGAGAGCTCACTCTGCAGGCGGAAACAACAGCACGTCCGCACCGCACGGCTGTGAAAGCTGGACGTCCCTGGACTGTGTGTGCGAGAATGATTTCAAATATGCAAATACAATTGTCATTCGGTATTGGGAGACGATAGAGACAAAAATAGAAGAGCTATTGGAAAAAAATTAATTGGAGCATTGTTGGCTTGAGTGAAGTACTCCGTGAAGGAGAAAACTGCCTTCCACTGAATTCGTAAAATCTCTTTGGTGAACCAAATGGAAAACTAAATGGAAACCAGTTTTTAGTAAACAAACTCGCGTTAGACATGATAGCAGTATTTTAAGGAACTTCAAACAGAGCTCCTTGTTTGGTCCTCAAAATATTAGATAAGTATAAAATCCAATAGATCGAACATATGCATCTACTTCTAGTTACTCGGAAGAGGAGATAGCATCATTTTATGAGTGTCTGAAAGAAACCTGTGAAAAAGGGAGAGACTTCTGTTACAAATATATAATTGGTGACTTTAATTCTTAAGTTGGAACACACGAGGAAGGTGATTCAGTTACTGGCAAACATGGAACACACACAGAAAGAAAAAAAAAATTCTGACAGAGGTGAAATACTGGTTCAACTTGAAGACTGTATGAAAACACATATTATGAATACGTTATTCAAGAAGCATCCTAGTCGCAAAAGGGCTTGGAGGCGTCCTAACTTTAATGTGTAAAATAAGAGAGACTTAATTCTTACAAGTAAGCCTCAAAACGTTACAGGCGTCTCTATGCTGAACAGGTTCAATACAAACACTGATAGTCGCTTAATAAGATCAAGATTTAGATTGAATACAGAAGGTGAAAGACTGAAACTTATTTAAAGAAATGAAATTTTAAATTATTAAAACATCGATGAGCGCAAAGAGGAACTTCAAGAAGTAATTAAGAAGAAACTAAAAGAATGTTAAGCAGTGCACTAACAAAGGTGCTAAATACAACAGATGAAGAAGTGTGTGATCTGTGTAAATCTCTACTCAAACCAAAGAAGCTGACAAATAAAACGGTAAGTCTGATGGACAAGAGAAGGAAAATGAAAGTAGAAATAGACAAGGATAACATAGAACATAGTGTATATAAACGAGCAAAGGCTCTGGGAAAGTGCATGAAAGATGGCATAAAAAAGTGTACATCCAGAATGCGTTTAGAAGATTTATACCTCAATCATCAGGTGAATTTACACGTGTTAGTATGTCTGTTGCGTTATTATTTTAAGTAACTTGTGGCACTCTCTAGTGGAGATATAAAAATGCTATTTCAGAACTTATTTTTGTTTTAACTAAAATCTAAACATATATCTAAGCTGAAAATAAACAAATAAAATAGTGTCTGCAGTGGTCACAGGCTCCTTTCTCTTTCTTGATCCATCACATGTGGACTGCCATATTTTGTTTCCAAAGATTCTGTCTGTAAATTACTAGCTGCAAAGAACATATAGCAAACAGAAACATTATCTCGACGTACAAGGAATATATATCGTAACAACCTTGTTCGGAATGGCGGAAATCTTCGTTTGAGTTACTGAATATTCCAAGCCGTATAAAAATCTCTTTGTGTCACGTTTGTATAGTTCTAATTACATATTCATTTATACAATCAGGTTACTTGTTGCAAACCTTAAGTACAATAATTATCTTGCCAACAATGGTAAAATTGTACGTAAATAACAGTTTTTGGCTGCGATCCAGGGATAGGGATGAAAGGATGGAGGCAGCGAGAGAGAGAGAGAGAGAGAGAGAGAGAGAGAGAGAGAGAGAGAGAAATGATGAAGAAGTAATTAGAGGAGAGAAATTTTCCTGAAGCAGGGTTTCTTTAAGATTATATCTGTTACATGAAATGACTACGTAAATATTCGAAAAATACATTGATTAATACTTTTAACAAGCAGATAGATATACATCTATGCTGATGGTTGACGTATATATAGTTTCAAGCTGACAAGATGTACAATCTGTTGGTGTGACTGTATATTTGTGAATTAGGCCGTTCAGGAATGTCGTGGTAACATAACTAATTATTCAGATAAATATGAAAGTGTGTGTGTGTGTGTGTGTGTGTGTGTGTGTGTGTGTGTGTGTGTGTGTGTGCTGAGTATTCGAAGTCTGCGACAAACTTCTAAGGGTGAAAGATGATGACATGGCTAACAAATTTTGGCTGACCTTATTCAATTCGCTGGCACCGGGAGGACGAGATTTCACGCAACCGGAAGTATCTAGTAACCAGGCTATGACGGCCATATGTCAGCCGTTTACATGATTAATCAGATGCCTCCCTACCAATTTAATGTTTCGCAGGAATGCATTGTAAAATTGTATGGATATACAGGGGATGGACAAGAACATGGAACTGAAA
Organism: Schistocerca americana; assembly: GCF_021461395.2. Lineage (NCBI taxonomy): Eukaryota > Metazoa > Arthropoda > Insecta > Orthoptera > Acrididae > Schistocerca > Schistocerca americana. Next base: position 443,119,190 of record NC_060121.1, on the reverse strand, counting down.
AAAAAACCAACACAACACATTACCAGATCTGATATGATGAAAACTGTTCGCGTTCAAAACATATTCAGTGATCACTGAAAGGATAGATACCAGGTCCTGTATGGTTTTAAGGAAATCTTGTAACATTTTTCCTGCAATAAGTGGCAGGTACAGGTAACAATGCTGGAGATGGATAGCGATCATGCACCAATCTTTGCAGATAAAACCCCAGTGGTCAATAATATTGAGATTTGGTGACAGTAGTGACGATGGAGAGATATGACAAATTCGTCCCTGTGCTCACGAAAACAGTCCTGGATGGGCGAGCTGTGTGAACAGGTGCCCTGTCGCCTTGGAATATGTCATTACCATTAGGGAACAGAAATTGCATTATGCTATGGAACCGATCAGCGAAAATGGTTACATAATCCTTGACAGTAATGTCGCCTTGCTGAGTACTAATGCGGTACTTGGAACATCGGGATATGGCGGCCTAAATCATCACCGAAAATCCACCATATCTCGCTCTTTGGACATAAAGCCGGCCAGAAATTGGAAACAGAAACAAGACTCATCCGACCAAAACTCTCTTCCATTCTTCCACAGTGCAGGTTTTATGGCTTCGACATCATGTTTCCTGTTACGGGCGTTTGTATCGCTGATAAATGGTGTTGGAGCTCCATCTCTCCTTGTAATTTCTTGCTTACGGAGATACCTTCCTGTTGATTTGTTGCTGGTAGGGATCGTGACCGTGACATTCGGTTCTGCACTGGCTTTTGCATGGGGCCATCCTTTTATTTTTCGGCACGGTCTTGTAATATGACCATGTGCCGTACCACTCAACACACACTTTCTTGCGCGTTGTGATACAGCGGAAGGTTATATTTTCCGCTTTCCCTGTATGTTGCATAAATTTTCAGGTAGGTGCCTCCTGAATCACTAAACACTTGGGCTACTTTGATAATTGCATCACTAAAATTAGCACGTTCAGTAACAAAAAAATGAATAATAACTTTAAGTGAAATACAGTTTATAGTTAACATTTCCTTATATTAAAGTGCACATAAATAACTGTATTGAGGATATGATCAAAAGCTGGCAAAAAAATTAATTATTGAAGGTTTTTGAACTCATGACAGATGGAGTAGTTCAAACTTGCTATGTTACAACGTGTCGAGGCCTCATAGCCACAAGTCAGAACTGGAAGGTTACACTGCTCAAAAACTATGTCTCCAGTTTTACTGCCATGGTAGATATGAAGATAGTTGAGTATCATCCAAATGCTTGCTAGCCTGCACTGATGCGGTGAAAGATGTTATGTCTCCCGTCATATTTAAAAGCTGGCAAAGGTAGGTTTCTTCTCTGACAATGTCCAGTGTTTTTGCATTGTAAATTTCCTACCGTGCTCCGTTTACTAGACACACTGAAAAGGCTTACTTTCAGTCTCAGTGCATGACATTCCAAGGCGAGATTCAGTACCAACGTACGTAGTTTTTAGAGATCATTTGCCAATGGTGCATTGTCACCTGCAAATCTCAGGCTGATAAGTCTCTTTGTTAATTCTAATTCCTTTCGTTCCACGGTTCAATTTTGACATTGAAATTTCCAGGCAGAGGACACTACTTTGTAAACTGTGAATTGCTGAGTTCGTTTCCTGACAGTGACAAAAGCTATAGGATCTTCGAATGTATGGTAGAGAATGTTAATGTAGGCCACCTCCACACCTTGTCAACTAAAGCTTTTAAGACAGCACTATGACTGCCTCAGAGGCCTTCTCAAAATTTGCTCAAGCTGTACATAGAGGCATCCGGTATTCGTTTTATCTGATTATCACTTCCCCGTGGGCAAAAGTATGGTCTGACGTGTTGAAGCTAGTGCGGAATTTATAGTGGATATGACTATTTTTTTCTAGCCTAGGATCTCTATCGATTGACTCGCTCGTATGAGTTTTGTTTGTTTGATTTTAGCTTTGGAGTTGATTTCAATATATTATTACTATTTAGTTAATTAAAAATATTCTTTATTTATTTATTATTATAGATAAGTATTCTTTGTGTGTACGGTTTTAGTTGGTTTAGCTTAGTTCTCTATTTCCTTTTATCTTTACTCTCCTGAAAACCTGGGAAATATAAATATTTCGTTATAAATACCACAGGAGAGCAAGAGATGTATTCCGCAACTGCGATCTCGCGGAAATACCTCGTCGATCTCTGCTCCACATGAAATCTATAAAACCTTTACTCGCTACGCAGATCATTCGGCGCAACTGTGTTTGATTAGTCTGGAGTTTACTTATTCCGAGATAATCTCTCAACGAATTCTAACTGTGGAAAATGCAGGTTCGCACTATCGATACAAACTTCAGCTCCGAGCGATCTACGTTTCATATTATCTGTACCGTGATAATTAACTAATTTCGGCATGGAGCTAACACCTCGAAGCTTGTGTTAGTTATTGGATTTTATTTTGTGCAAAAAGCTACTTGAACATTTAGTATATACTGTAGTGGCGTCTCACAACAATACCATCTCTCTCCTCCTCTCACTCGTCCAATCTCTCCATTTGCTTCGAAAGGAGTCCATAAAACTAAATCTTAGGTTAGGTAAGACTCAAAGATGCGCTCGTAGCATGGAACGTCCGATTCTCGCAGTCGGCATATACCATTCATTACAATATCAATTCGTTCCACCCACTCATTGGTCGTCACCCCTGCCCTGGCGTCCCACCGCCACACCTTCACCTGCCCATGTTAGGCAAAATTCTTCTGCCTGACTCATGTAGTACTATCACCGTCAGAGGGTGGTACGGGACTACAAGTCCCACCGCCACACCTCCAAAGTGAATTGCAGTGACGGAGTCACTGCCCTGTGGAAATTTACTGCCTCACCAACACAGTTAGACCGCAATAGACCGGTGATGCTGTATTGTAACATATCACCCCGGACTACAAGTCCATTTTAAAAAAAAAAAAAAAAAAAAAAAAACTCATTGGTACATCCTTAGAGGTTAAGTGATTCCTTCCGCCGAAAAGAGAGTTTGCAATTGTATATTAGTTTTAGACTTGCGCAGTGCGCACGTGTTGATTTATGAAGACAACGAATTTGTTTACAAATGCAAATGCTATTGAAAGTAGTAGAACGGTGGGATACTACGGTTTAACGCCCCGTAGACGACAAGGTGATTAGAGACGGTGCATAAGCGCTTATAAGAAATGGCAATCGCGTTCATGTCAAAGGAACCACTCCTATATCTACCTTAAGCTACTTTACAAAGTAAGTAAAACCCTAATTTGGGTGATCCAACAGGGCTTGAACCACCCTCTTCCCAAATCCGGGACTAGAGTCTGAATCTCAAGTCACCTCTGTTGATCTCTTTGTAAAAAACTGAAATATCGTTAGATAGTTCCGAGTAAAAGTAGAAGGGAAACGAGATAATCCGTAAATACAATAATAGCCCCAAAAACCAAACTGTAAATGTGCTGCAGATAACCTCGAAACTGATATGGAAGTTAAACACTTTTCTTGCAGTTTCATGCCACTGTTAACGTTATTTTCACAGCGACGAGAATAATCGCGGGTTTCTTCATGTGTGCTCTGCTGAGCGTTTGCCATAAATCATGGTGCACTTGCGTCACATCTGAATACATATAACCGTAAATCAGCCTCCTTCGGTATCCACGGGAGACGACGACTTTTGCTCGTATAAAAGTATTTTATCGCAAGATCCTGTCTCGCATTTACGAGGCGAATAAAGCAACGCCGAAAAGCTACCTAGAACAACGTATGCAACATATTGTGTCGTATTTCATACGAGACCGAGCGAGTGGTCTGGTATAGCTAATAAAAATAACACCTCGCCCGTAAAAGCGTAATTCTTGTCATCCTCCCGCGCGGAAACGATTCCGTTGTCCCCTAAATTGCACTGAAACAAAAACAAAAAACTAGCTTGCAGCTATTAATATTACTAGCTCTTCGAAAGACAGTAGCTCTTCACTTCGTATATTTGCTCTATTACTCTAATGAACACATTATGCTAAATGCGGTAGCAAGTTGTATTTCACAGGAATGTTTTACCTCCGTTGTCTCTTCAATTTGCCTATACTGTACAGTCGTTGGAACGTTTCGCTATATCCAAAGATTCATTAAAATGCAGAGTGTTTTCAACGGATTCTTTTCATAAAGCTATATTTTCGAGCAGGGGTAAAGAGTACATCGTCTTGCCACCCTTGTCATAACTACCACTGTATTCGAATAATTCTGCCACTGGACTCTTGGTTGTTTGTTAGCGCCGACCTCATTGGAAACGCCAATAATTTCCGATAGCCTAAAAAACTGGTCATAGTCCTAATGGTGTGCCCTCGAGGCTAACAAAGTGTTAAAATGTACAACCTAAATTGGGGTTTGAGAACATTTTTTGAGCAAATACCATCACATACTGAATAAGACTTTTTTCAGCTTCGAGACACAAGACTGACTAAGAAAGCGGACGGGAACAACGTAAATCAGGTTGGTGCCATCAGGCCTACAACTTCATGAATATAAGAGACGGAAAAATGGTACTGCATGGTGAGACATGGAAAGGTCTATGCAGTGATTTCCAAGGAAAGGGCAGAAGACATCAGATCAATTACCAACCTCAAGGACGTCTTGAAGAGAGCAGCCACTGTGAAATGGTAATGGACCGACCATGATTAAAGAAGAAATGATGACCGATGGCAAAGATGTTGCTGGAATGGAGTCGGAGAGACGGAGTCAGACCATGAGAAAGACCGCCAGACCGATGGGACAAAGACCAACGGAAAATATCCCCCGAAGATCGTTTCTCAAAGAGAAGACGTTGCAGAATTACCTGAGCCTAGTACTTGGGGATGCCGCATGATTTAATGATAGAAATGGCTGATGAATAGGACGATTCACGATAAATGTGGTCCAAGAGCGGGACCTCTATCGTACTCTTTTCTTGTTCCAGACATTAGTATCTGCCTAAGCAGTTATCCTAGTAACTGGTAACACTTGCGAATTTCTTTATTCGTGACCGAATCGCAATATTTGATAAATGAAAAGTAGAAACTCTGCTACCTTTAAAGTATTTTAAACGATATTTGAAGCAGTTTTAGTGCTTACTGCATGATACACACTAGTGGAAAACTACCTAGAATCAGTATAAGCATTCACCACCGGAAGACGACAGTTAAGATGATAATACAAAGGGTAATTTGATGGGAGATGTAGGAATCATGTATTTTCCTTAAAAAGGCTGATAATGTAACTTCATTTGACTAGCGGAGTGAGTGGCCTGTTATTTCAATCATCTTACCGGAAAGGTGATCACTATAAGACTTCAACGAGAACAAAAGTGCAATTATCGAGTCATCTGATGTCTTATTACGATTTCGAGAGATCCTGAAACTTCCGTTTGAAGCACTGCTCAGTGCACTGGAGTTGTCAGTTGTGTATCAATGTTCAAGGAAGATATACAAGATTGTATTCTTGGTTTCAGGCGGTGGCGTCATATAGATTAACGTCTGGAGCTCGGTTATTGCTAATCGGGACAACAGTGGAAATAAGTGCCGGAGTAGCATATCAGCTACGTCCATCACGAACAGTTAATTGCAAGCATACTCATGTGTAACAATGCTACTCGTTAGCTTCCTGTCACGTTGTGTAAACACTCAAATCACCATCGATGATGTGCCAGTATCCCTATGTGAAGGTGTGGAAGTTGGAAAGATATGTTAGGTGATCAGCACAGGCTCTGCTTTCTACATCTGTACTCTGTGAGCCACTATGAGGTGTGTGACGAAGAATACAGATACCCCAAGCTAGGCTCAAGTTAGCTATGAAAGCCCCATGAAAATTCATTTAGTAGTTTCGAAGATTAGCATGTTCAAACAGACAAACAGGCAGACACGGCGGTTTCACATTATCATTAGTACAGAAAATTTACAAGAATGTGCAAAATTATCAGGATACACCTTTCCGCCAGACACAAGCGATAAATCGCGTTGGTATGGAACACGTTTCGCTAGGTGCTCGGCCTGCAACTCGTAGCAGGTACAGAGGCCGTGCCGGAATGTGGGGCGGTGCGTTCGTGATTACCCTTAGTCGGCGCCAGCGAGCTGGCGCTTTGGTGACGTCACGTGACAGGGAGGCTGTGACGCTCACGCCAGCCAATAAACCTGGCCTATACGGCAACGTCGCGGCGGCGGGTTCCGGCACTGTCGCGACAAATGAGCTGCAGTAAACATTACGGCGCCCACCTGTGACGGCCACCGCGATCAGGGTGCGGTCGCGACGGCGGCCGCGCTTCAGTTAGAGCGAGGAGCGGGCAGCGTTCGCACAATGAAGTACGGGTATAGGTGTGCCGCGCAATGGCTACGGCTCCCCTGGGAACCCGAGCTGCGCCTATCTGCATGATAATTTGCCGTCCGCCACTGTGCGAGCAGGCGCCGTCTGATGATGCTTCGCACACGGGGTGAAACTGCTCTCGCAGATGGAAATCATTGCCACTCCGCAGGTATCGGACAATGTATGGTTGAAGATCATTTCTTGTATCAGGGAATCGAACCAAACGCCAACAATAATTGCATATGTTTATATCATCACTCTATAAATCGTTGACGTGATTTAGGTGTGGTAGTCACACAAGGTTACTGAAAGTTTTGCGTGCTTTTACTCAGGTTAGCTTTCCAGCTCTATAAGTGCATGTTTTATATTAAGGCTAATATTCAGTGTAAGATTGCAGCTTTCTGACTTTCTACCTGTGTGATTTTTAAAAGCAGAGGTTGTACTTTTACACCGCCGTGAAACCTTTAGACTTTGATGTAACTACAGGGTGAAAAGTATTTAAACCGACAAACTCTGGGAGGTTGTAGGTGACATCAAAACAAATATTTTTCCCTAAAGTCATTTATTGCTGTGAGGAGTATTTAAACCGGTAGAGGAAGATTTCTCTGCCGGCAAATTAATTAAACCAACAAACACTTTTCTATTTTTTTATGACCAAGAGACAACAACTAGGTAGCAGATACGGCCCAATTAAACCGTCCCCAACAACACCGACCCACAGATTAACGAAGAACTACACTTGATGAGCGTTAGTAACTGCGGCATGTGGGTTACCCTCACTCCAAACATGCGAATTGTGCATGTTGAAGACTCCATCACCCCCGAACGTTGCTTCATCGGTAAACAACACAGGGGATGGAAATGTAGGATGAATTTCACACTGTTGCAGATATCACTGCGAAAACTGTTCTCTGGGTGGATAATCAACTGGTTCCAGGTTGTGGACACGCTGTAAGTGAAATGAACGCAACAGTTGCTCTCGAAGGACTGTTCTTGCATTCGTCTGATTCGTCCCCATGTTACGTGCAATTGCACGAGTGCTGATTGAAGGATCCCAGTCCACATGCTGCGAGACGACTTCCTCAACTTACAGCGTTCTTACCGTGCGATGGCGTCCCTGTTCAGGTAATCTGCAAAATGACCTGGTCTCACGCAGACGTTGGTACACAGCACCAAAGGTCGTATGATGCGGGATGTGGCGGTTAGGATATTGTTGTTGATAAACCAGTTGTGCAGCTTGTCCGTTGTGGTGCACTACGTAGTACGCACCAACCATATCAGTGTACTCACTCCAGGTGTATCGCTCCATTAGTAAACAGAGACAATGCAATACTACACTGGTGGACAGCAGTTGCCTACAACTGAAGAGCGTAATACGCCCTCTAACAACTGAAGATCGTAATATCGCCTCTAAAACTGAAGAGCGTAATACGGCCTCCACCGGTTTAAATAATCCTCATAGGAAAAAATGACATTAGGGAAAAATATTTGTTTTGATGTCCCCTACAACCTCCCAGAGCTTGTCGGTTTAAATACTTTTCACCCTGTATATGCTCATTTGTGTCTGTATGTAACTCTTACTTGAACTGTATATGACATGTTGTAACTATGTGCATTATTATGTAAACAGTATATCGTCCTTCCGAACAATATGCATCCGACCTACCACATGTGAAAAGTCTCAGTGTTGAAAAAAATTTAAACTTGTGGTAAGATCTTATGGGACCAAACTATTGAGGTCATCGTTCCCTAAGTCTACACACTACTTAATCTAACTTAATCTAACTTACGCTATGGACAACACACACTCATGCCCGAGGGAGGTCTCGAAACTTAGGACCGTGCGGCGGCTACAGCGCGCGACCTCAGTGTTGATTTCTAGTACAAAACACTTACATAATCACTGAAATACACTTAAAAAATAAAAAGAAATGAGAAGAAAAACGATGCAGTGCGAAGGAATTATCTGTTTGAAGCGGAAGTCGGTATGTGCAATATACATGTACAGATACCAGTTTCAGAAAAATTTAATGATTTATTCAAGGTGAGTAGCTTCACAAATTCAACAAGTCACTATCTCGTTGGTCCAGCTCTAACCCATTTGCAGGCAGGCAGTTATTGGCCCTGGCGTTGGCTGACAGATTTGTTGGTTGTCCTCCTGAAGGATATCGTGACAAATTCTATCCAAATGGTGCATTATGTTATCAAAATCCCTGCCCATAATGCTCCAGTACTTCTCTGTTTGAGAGAAATCTGGCAACCTTTCTGACTAAGGTAGTGTTTGGTAAGTACGATGGCAAGTAGTGGAAATTCTCGTCGTGGTCTGGCGGGGGCATTATCCTGCTGGAATGTAAGCCAAGATTGGTTTGCCATGAAGGTCAACAAGATAGGGCGTAGAATATCGTCGACATACCGTTAAGCTGTAAGGGTGCCGTGGATGACAACCAAAGTGGTCCTGCTACAAAATGAAGTGGCACCACAGATAGTCACTACCTGTTGTCGGGCGATATAGTGGGTGGCACTCAAGTTGGTATCACATCGCCATCCGGAACTCATCACTGGAGACAATTCTACTTCAGGAAATAGCCAAAGACCTGTCTGTAGACGTCCCAGACCACGGTGGGGTGCCCGCCATGCAACCCGATAACCGGGGAAGATGGTTTGGGGAGTCATTTCATTTCATAGCAGGAACCCTTTTGTTGTCATCTGCGGCACCTTTACAGCACAGCGGTAAATCACGATATCCTACATCTGTTTTATTCCCCTTCAAGGCAAGTCATCTTGGGCTTCCCTTCTTCACGCTGCGAGAGTTCCTACTACTTGTTTTTATCTTTGCCAATCCCTTCCTTGGCCAGCGAGGTCGCCGAATCTCTCCCTAACTGTGAATGTTTGGAGCTTTATGGGCAAGGCCCTACAACCATCTCGATATTTAGACGATCTAACGCGCTAATTGGTCACACTTTGGCACGACAACCCTCAGGAGGACATCCAACTGCTGAGCCGAATAAACGAATGCATGAGGGCCACAAGTGGACCCACGATTTATTGGTCAGTTTGTGAAGACCTCTATCGAATAAATTATCCATTTTTTGTAATACTGGTATAGTTTGTTTGTCAGCACATGTACATCAGATTTACCAATTACCGTCTCATGCGAGTAATTCCTCGATGGTGCGTCGTTTCTGTTTTTTCTTCTTAGAGTGTAAATAACACCAGAAAGTAAATTTAGTTTTAATACTCAAACAGTTAATAGCGAGATCTCGCGAACTGCCGTGAGAATCCAAAATACTTTTCATTCAAAGCTTTTGGAAAGCAAGTTGGATATGGATGCTCAATGTCGAATAATTTGAAACTAATTTCTTTTCAGTTTTGTATTGCTTAGCAGAAGCCAAATACACTCCTGGAAATTGAAATAAGAACACCGTGAATTCATTGTCCCAGGAAGGGGAAACTTTATTGACACATTCCTGGGGTCAGATACATCACATGATCACACTGACAGAACCACAGGCACATAGACACAGGCAACAGAGCATGCACAATGTCGGCACTAGTACAGTGTATATCCACCTTTCGCAGCAATGCAGGCTGCTATTCTCCCATGGAGACGATCGTAGAGATGCTGGATGTAGCCCTGTGGAACGGCTTGCCATGCCATTTCCACCTGGCGCCTCAGTTGGACCAGCGTTCGTGCTGGACGTGCAGACCGCGTGAGACGACGCTTCATCCAGTCCCAAACATGCTCAATGGGGGACAGATCCGGAGATCTTGCTGGCCAGGGTAGTTGACTTACACCTTCTAGAGCACGTTGGGTGGCACGGGATACATGCGGACGTGCATTGTCCTGTTGGAACAGCAAGTTCCCTTGCCGGTCTAGGAATGGTAGAACGATGGGTTCGATGACGGTTTGGATGTACCGTGCACTATTCAGTGTCCCCTCGACGATCACCAGTGGTGTACAGCCAATGTAGGAGATCGCTCCCCACACCATGATGCCGGGTGTTGGCCCTGTGTGCCTCGGTCGTATGCAGTCCTGATTGTGGCGCTCACCTGCACGGCGCCAAACACGCATACGACCATCATTGGCACCAAGGCAGAAGCGACTCTCATCGCTGAAGACGACACGTCTCCATTCGTCCCTCCATTCACGCCTGTCGCGACACCACTGGAGGCGGGCTGCACGATGTTGGGGCGTGAGCGGAAGACGGCCTAACGGTGTGCGGGACCGTAGCCCAGCTTCATGGAGATGGTTGCGAATGGTCCTCGCCGATACCCCAAGGGCAACAGTGTCCCTAATTTGCTGGGAAGTGGCGGTGCGGTCCCCTACGGCTCTGCGTAGGATCCTACGGTCTTGGCGTGCATCCGTGCGTCGCTGCGGTCCGGTCCCAGGTCGACGGGCACGTGCACCTTCCGCCGACCACTGGTGACAACATCGATGTACTGTGGAGACCTCACGCCCCACGTGTTGATCAATTCGGCGGTACGTCCACCCGGCCTCCCGCATGCCCACTATACGCCCTCGCTCAAAGTCCGTCAACTGCACATACGGTTCACGTCCACGCTGTCGTGGCATGCTACCAGTGTTAAAGACTGCGATGGAGCTCCGTATGCCACGGCAAACTGGCTGACACTGACGGCGGCGGTGCACAAATGCTGCGCAGCTAGCGCCATTCGACGGCCAACACCGCGGTTCCTGGTGTGTCCGCTGTGCCGTGCGTGTGATCATTGCTTGTACAGTCCTCTCGCAGTGTCCGGAGCAAGTATGGTGGGTCTGACACACCGATGTCAATGTGTTCTTTTTTCCATTTCCAGGAGTGTATAAACATACTCACATTATTGGTCAATGTTCAAAAACTGGTTCTGAGGACTACTTAAGCCTAACTAACCTAATGACATCGCACACATCCATGCCCGAGGCAGGATTCGAACCAGCGACCGTAGTGGTCGCGCGGTTCCTGACTGTAGCACCTAGAACCGCTCGGCCACACCGGCTGGCTTGGACATTGTTATTAACAAATAGTTGAAACTGCGAGACAGACTGTAAATTCCTAAAATTAGCTCTTCGACAAAAGTTATAGGAAACGTAATTACTTATACAGAACTTATATTCAAGTTTTAAAAACGAAAAGAGATAAAGAATGATGCATTTCTTTCCTGAATCCATGGTTTTGCGAGGTAATTAATCAAAAGAACCATAATAACCAAACAACAAGAGCTACGAAAATTTACAAAGCAAAACGGAAAATTTTCACTGAATACGACGTCCTACGTTCTAAAAAACTAACGCTTGCGCCTGGGTATTACCTTCCTTTATTAATTTCAAATTTCGCCAACAGCATTCCGAAATTAGACACCCGCAACGGTACACACGTCTGCTTCCAACAACGCTCGACGACCAAGTCCCTGTCTCACGTGGACTGACTACTTGACAATGACAAAACTTACGAACCCAGAGAACCCCCTTCATGCATTCACTCAGGAAAAGTGTTACCTTTGGCCCGTATACACTGGCGCAGTGCGCAGCAAATTGTACGTCTAACATCCGGTGGCGTACAATAGTCTAGGTGTATGGAATCAGTAAAAATCGGGACATATAAACGTCCCCAAACAAATTTTCGGAGCTACGGGACGTTTTAGAAGAAAAATAGGATTGTCCCAGGAGAAACAGAAAGGAATGTACATCCTAGGCCAAAGTAATTTCATCAGTGACTGCAAACATGTATACAGTAGGCGGTGGGTATTTCGAACACTCAGTATTATAAATGGAATATTAAGAAAGTGTTTAAGTCAACATTTTTATGTAATTTCGTTTTTGTTGCAAGGGCTGATGCAATTTTGCACTATATTGACATTAAACTCACGACGCGAATAAATTATTTAACAACTTTTATGTGTCGATTTCCTGTTTTACAAATCTATTTAATTTCTGACTTGCACCTCTCATTTAAGGGTCTAGCAGAAACAAGAGCAGATATGTTGCCATGTTTACCGGTAGATTACCATTGGATACCACGTCATTTGCCTTCCACTTGATGTGTCGGTCAAGAGATATGTGGCCAAGCATGGTTAGGACCATATTTTAATTAAATTTTCTCCAAAATTCCGGTTTTGGAAGTAGATTCTTAGCTCAGCCTTATGCGATAGTTCCAAGTAACAACCTACACTTCCGTATTGGACGACAGTCTATCATGTTCAAAACAGAATAAATAGTAAGTTCTAAAAACTGTAACTTCTTCGAAACTATATCTGTTTTTGAAGAATGACTGCCGATCATTTAGTCTCTTCTCGCGCTACGATACCACCAGAAGAAATTGCTATATTTACATTTGAAGCTGATACCGAGGTCTCAGTAATTGACATTGCTATGAAATGAGACTACACGTTATTTAGTGAGGAATTGTTCACGATTCATTTGGGTGACAAACGAAATCCACGGTCCAGTCACATTAAAATAATCACCGTCTATATTCGACATCAACATCAGATAAGCACGCACATACGGCAGGTGGCATCAATGGCAATGGAAGGTACGTAAAGCATGTTGGGGGGAGGGACATGGGAAATAGTGCAGTCGTAATGCGGAAACAGGGTGATTTATTTGACTTCCAAAATGGCATGATCATTGGCTCTCGGGCCAAGTGTGCAAGAATTTCCGAAACGGGTAAGTTTGTAAACTGTTCGCGTAAGGCGTGGTCGATGTACAACGTGGATGGCAAAACGGCGCTGTCCAAAACCGGGGCCGATCAAATGTGGTACAACACGGGCCGTAGATGAAAGGGGTTAACTATGGCTACGCTGATGTGCACGGGCAAATAGAAGTGCAACTATTGAGCAACTGACCGCTGAGGTGAACCAAGGTGTGGCTCAACGACAGTTCACCGAAAGTTGCTGCGTTTGGGCCGCCGCGGCAGGAGCCTCCTTTATGCACAGCTGTTGACTGCTCTTAACCGGCGACGAAGGCTGGAATTTGCACCCCAGTACCACAATTGTACGTCCACTGAGTGGCACCAGATGGGCTCTTCAGATAAACCATGTTTAATTCTCCATCGGACAGATGGCCACTGACGTGTACGGCGTGCAACATACGTAGGTGTCCACCCTGCTACAATCGTTGGAGCGTAATGGTCAGGGGACTGTTTTCGTTGCGTTCCCTGAGTGATGTCGTCGTTCTGCAAGGCACAATGTAACAACACAAGTATGTGTGCATCCTTGGGGAATATGTACACGCATACATGCAATTTGTTTCTCCTCGGCATGGTGACAGCTACCAGTAAGACTATACAACGTGCCACATAGCTAGCACTGTCTCGTGTGTGGTTCGAAGAGTACCAGGATTAGTTTACCTCACTCCCCTGGCCAAACTCTCCGGAATGAAACCCAATCGAGAGCCTGTGGGGCCACCTAGATCGGGCTGTTTGCGCTACGGATCCTCAACCGAGAAACCCGCGCAGCTGGCAACGGCATTGGAGTCGGCATGTCTGTCGCTATTTTCCAGAACCTTTAGATTCTCCTCCTGCAAGTCTCGCAGTAATCTGCGCTGAAAATGTGGTCAGGCTGTACGCAGGTGGTCACACTGATATGACTAGACAGTTTGTATGAGACGAACAGCTTCAACTGAATCAGTTGGTACCTTCCTTACCACCTCAGGTACCGGCAACCTCACCAGACAGCTTGAATCTTGCAGGGGGCAGTCGTCGTAAGGCATTTGCTCAACGCCGTCCGTCAAGTATAAACAGACTGACAGTTTAATTATTCTATTCGCTCTTTAATTCGCTGGGAAGACTGTGGTAGTATTTTATTTTATAGCGGAAAAGCTGTTTCCTTTCATTGATTGAAGCCGAGTACAGATAGTCTTTAACGAACTCCTTGTCAACGAAGACGTTAGAGACGAAACAAAGGAATTGCAAGCAGCAGAGGAAAGCAAGTTAAGAATCGCCAAGGGCGACTTCTTAAGCACCCTCTTGAAGACTGTCAGGCGTTTCCCATCAAAGAACTTGGCCGTCGACGAGACGTTAAAATCGAACATAAATCAAAGTGAGCACCCCTAACAAAGCCGGTTTATAATCGTAAAATATCCTCTTTCCTCAGGCAATGTACATTTCATTGCTTTCGGAAGCAGTGAGGCACTAAATCAGATATTTTTTCTTTTTTTTTAGAATCATTGGTTTTGTGATTAAAACCGGACAGAATATATTTCACTCGCAATAAAACACTTTACTTTATCTCTGTTTACACTACGCAAGGAAAACTAGTTACAAGCAATGGAATATAAAATCAGTGGAAGAAAAAATAAATACTCTAGATGAATCTATCCCGTTAATCTGTTATCGAGCATATTTATGAAAAAAATAACTTAGCTGCAACATTAAATTAAACAGTATTCTGAGATGTGAAAGTCAAAAAGCGGAAAAAGAGGACGTCTCCATTTGTGAAGATTTCCGATCGAAGATTTTTTATTTGTAATTAGTTATAGAGAATAAATGTTGAATATCTGAATCTCAGTTTGGTGTAAAACGAGTGACGTTGCGGTACAAATATGTGTGTGTGTGGGGGGGGGGGGGGGGGGGCCGTCTCAAAAGTGTATCGTCCAGTAGCATACTTGGTTAACCTGGTGCTTACTTCGCTGCTTTTCACTGAAGTTCCAGGGTGCTTTTTGTACACTAGATAATTGTTTCCTTTCGCCCACTGAGATATTTATTTCGTAACCGAATTCTCGATCTGCTCATTGTTTGTTAGAGTAGAAACACCAAATAGCTGGTTATAATAACTAATCTTAGTTTACGAGGCACTGTTTTGGCTTAATCGTCATTTTCAAATACCTGCAATTACAATTTTAGTGATAACAGGTATGGATACCAGTGTTATTCATATTAAAGTAGCTGTCTTGTATTCACGTCTAGTTTGATGTGACGCCCATATTGCGTCGTCAGTGGACTGTTTTGTAACTGTCACTCCTTTAAAATACCGTAGATAAAGTCAAGATGTTGAAATTAAATATCAATTGCTTCCTGACAGCAGTCTGACAGTTCAACCCTTACGATGCTATATCTTTACGAAGATTGTGCAGATGAGCACCGGTATTATTTTACTAACTAAAGTTGGTTGTTGCATATGTTGCTTCAGATTTATCTATTTTCGTGTTCTAGAAGTTCAATAAAGTTTATCAGGTAGTACTCGTGTCTAAAATCTGTACGTTCGTTTAATTTTTTTGTCGGTATTTTCCCGTATACATATAGTTTTTTTTTTAAATTCCTTAAGAATGTTCATTACAAAACCTTTTGGTACTCTGTGCAGAATCTGTAGCGCATTTTTCATCGTATCAGCTGTGTGATATTGGTTTTTCAAATTTAGAAAGAAGCTCGACTGATCATATTCGCTCTCTCTAGTGTGTTCTTTATATTTAAAGTTAAAATTTCTTCCTGTTTGGCTATTGTAAAAGCTATTACAGCTGCCACATGTGATTTGACATATGTCTTGGTTACCATATTTCTATGTTCTAGTGGTGGCGGAAATAAATATTATTGAAAGGTTGTTATTGATTCGAAAGGTTAGTTGAATATTTGTGGCTGTAAAAAGTACATTAATTCTGTTCGAGATTCTACAAAGGTAGACTGTTGGTCCGTACTTCATTTTCGGTGTCGGTGATATTTCTCGAGTTGGGCATATCTCGTTATGTATTGTGTTCTGCTTTGGTATTTTACATTTGTAATATAATTTTGTGATTATGTTGGGGTCAAAATTATTTGTATAGGCTATATAACGAAAAGTGTTAAGTTATTTTTGCATTATTAATCTATTAATCACTGAATGGAAAAATGCTAGCTTATGACCCATTGGGTGACAGTAATTGGCATTTATAATATTATCAGAAGTGGTATTCTTTCTATGGATATCAAATGTGTGGTGACTATTATTTTAGCCAATTGTGAGGTCACAATAGTTAATGGTATTATGTTTCTCAGTTAATTTTAGGGCGCAGGTTTTTCTGGATATTTTCGATATCTGTCTGGCTGCCATCTACCAACATGAGGGTATCATCTACATACCTAAACCAATATAAAATTTGGTTGAGACTTGGCCAGTCGGAGTTAAAGAATTTCTCTTCCAGAGAATTTAGGAAAATTTCGGCTTATGCCCACGCTACACTATTACCGATGGGTAATGAACATTCTTGAGGAATTATAAATTTATATGTACACTGAAAATAGCCACAAAAAATATTAATCGAACATACAGAATTTAGACACAAGCAGTACCTTAAAAACTTTATTGAACTTTTAGAACACGAAAATGGATAAATCTGAAGTAACATATGTAACAACTGAAGAAAATCGAACAAATTTTAGTTAGTAAAATAATATCGCTGTTCGTCTGCACCATCTTTGTAAAGATATAGCGTCGTAAGAGTGGAACTGTCAAACTGCTGTCAAGTCATAATTAACAGCTAACTTCAACAACTTGACATAATTTACGATCTTATTAAAGCAGTGACAGTTACAGAACCGTCCATTAACGACGCAATATGTACGTCACGTAAGTCTATATGTGAGTGCAAGACAGCTACTTTAATATGAATGTCACTGGCATCCATATCTGTTCTCACCAAAATCGTAGTTGCAGGTACTTGAAAATGGCGATTAAGCTGAAACAATCTTTCGTAAATAAATATTACTTATTGTAACCAGCTATTTGGTGTATCTACTCTAGCAATAATGCTGATATCAGGCATATATTACGTTGCTGGCCCTAAAGAAGAACAATTGCTCATTGTTCGTTAAAGAGATAGCTGAGGGTTCACCACGGTTCACAACAGAGAAGTTCTGTGTGTAATCGTTGCGAAAAAGATGTTGTAGAAAGCACGATATGCATCACTAGGCACCCTGCAACTCTCGGAGAGTCGACAGATGGATGATAATGCGGTGGGTGTCAAAGATTCCTCGTCGAGGCCGGCTGCAGATTAAAAAGTATTAAGCTGTATTTTTTTTTTTTTCTTTTCTGTTCGGTATTACCTGCTGTACTGCAAACTGTTCAGCACTTAGTCAGATTCGACTGAAATTGCCTCTGATTAATTTACGTTATTGTATGACAGTTAGCGGTACCAATGGCGTTGTGTATGTATTGAGTTGAAGAGTATATGTCGTTTTGTTACGCTATAAACTGTCATTAATAAATTAAATTTACTGAAGTGACTTTATGACCATATAGCCGTCGTGAAAGTTCAATTGAACAGTCCTGGTTTATTTACGATTTACATGATTTAACGTCAGTGCGAGGAAGTGACGACTTATTTACTCAATGGCCTCGAGATTACTCTTTAACGTTAGTTCATTTTTGAGTACTGTCAGTTGCGACATTTTCCCTCGATTCATCTGAGTAATCAGATTCCAGAAAGACAAGTCACAGCTTGTTACCGATAATTACGAGGATTTCGGGAGAAAGCTCCGTTTTTTGTGGTTTCAGTCTTTGTCGGTAACGGTACTTTGAAACACTCAGGTTTCCTCAGAACAGTCGTCTGACCAAACATTTGCTCCCGACGAACAAAAAATCAGACGATAAGAGAAACGCCACAAATCTAAGACGATCAGTGATTGTGGTTTCCAAGAACAATTTGATTATTTGATAACCTGTACCTTCTCTAGCGTTCTGTGGGTGTTCAATATACCGCTACTTTGTGTGTTCTACAAAAAACTTCCAGTGACAAATGTTTCAATACCTTGTAATTATCGAATACTTACACTACCTCTTCAGATGGTTACCAGGCGATTAGTTCTCAGACACACACGTTTAAATACACTACCGGAAAAAATAATACACTCCTTTAGAGGTTTCAGTTCACTCAAAATTTATTGTTGCAACAATGCATTTCGAGTACATGAAATTATTACATTTACAGGATAATGGTACAAGCAGTTCTGAGCTACCAGGTAACGATCCATGCTGAAACACCCATATTAGTACGCCTTCACGAATAGCGATGCAGGAGCTGACTCTGGAATCCAGTTGACCGTACAGATGGCGAATACTGTCCTGGGACACGTTATTCCACAACTTCTCGACCTGTTCACGTTGTTCTGTAAGAATTGTTAGCTGACGAGGCTCACGATGAAAAAGGTAAGGAATGGGACGCTTCTTATTAATGATCAGTCATATGTAATTAGGTAAAGATGATGAGTGAACTGACGCCTTGTACGGAGTCTCTAGTGTGTCTGTATTTATTGTTTATCTGCCTCTTATTTAATAAATAATCATGCAAACGCAGCGGATGGTGTTATTCAGTGGTTCACATACATTCATCAGCTGCCGTCGCACTGTCTATTTGAAGATGTACGAATATTAATAAGTAAAGTAACACCCATTATCGGGCACGGATCTTTGCTCCATAGAGTTTTATTGTTCATAGATAGTCCACAAGAGGTTGGTTATAGCTGTATTTGCAGCACTTCCCTTACATTTTCCAAACAAAGTTTATATGGAAACAGAAATCGAAGTGATAACCATGATTTTTATTGAATTTCACTCTTACAGTCTTCTCCAACACCCAGCTTTCAAAGATAGTGAACTGCACATGGTGTTGTGGCTTTCTTCAGTCCAGAGACCGGTTTCATGCAGCTCTCCATGCTACTCTATCCTGTGCAAGCTTCTTCATCTCCGAGTAACTATTGCAACCTACATCCTTCTACACCTGCTTAGTGTATTTATCTCTTGGTCTCCCTCTACGATTTTTACCCTCCACGCTTCCCTTCAGTACTAAATTGGTGATGCCTTGTTGCCTCAGAATGAGTCCTACCAATCGATCCCTTCTTTTTGTCAGGTTGTACTGAAGCATTTGCAGCCATTTATCCAGGGAAGAATTTTTAGATCCCCTTTGTAGTATAAATTTCGCATACATAATACAGTTACTGCCTGTGTATTTGGAAAACACATCCATGTTGTCGAAGAAGTATGTCAGGCTTAGTTGTTGTGATTAGAAGTTTAATTTTTTTGTATAGCTTTTAGTTAATCTCCAGGGATGTGCTGCCTGCACAGTGTGTTTGGCAACCACAGAGTCTCCCAGCCATTCATGGCATTTTCTTCCGTTTCGTTTTCGTGCCATGATCAACTCTTTTTTCTTTCATCTTTCCAATAAGCCTCTATAATGAAAACAGGTTCCTTATCGTAGCCCTACAGACGTGAGCGCTTAAGGGCTCTGTAACGCCCTGTGAAGTTATATAATACTTGTTGTTTAAATCTCATTGTTTGTGAATCAATTGTGAATAATGTAACTTCAGTTGTCAAATGTTTTTGAAAAGCTAAACTTAACTAGCAATATAATTTTGCTAAAAGAAACTCAGTGTTAGTAATAACCAGTACCGCCTCCTTGTCCAGGTTATATATATATATTTTTAAAGAAGTTGGAATTTCTGAAATGTTTTCATTTATCAGCCAAAAGAATTTCATGTGCATTTCGAAGTATTATGGCCAGCACTGCACACTGCTGAGCCTATAGCTAACATATTTTTTCATGAGAGACCAGAATATATCGCGTTCCATCGTTGCTGCTTTAGAGGTAAGACAATTTAATTTATTTGTTATGCGCACAGGGACCAAAGTTATCAATTTTGAACAGGGCAGATGATTCAGTACCTAAGCGGCAGAATGTGTTTTGCAGTTACTTTATTTCTCTATTGTACTGGTAGTTGCATTACCCAATGGAAGCGTTTATAGTTTTTGCTAACAGTAACACAGAATAAGCACACCACTTGCACTTACAACACACTACACCATAATTTGAGTTACGTATCTCTTCCACAGTTCTGGCGATAATTCAGCGTAATAGTAAAGTTAATTTATTAAATAAAAAGGAAGTTACAATGTATACGCTTTGTTTCATTGGAGAGGAATATTTTTAGTTATGTATGTCTTTTCCTCTATTGGTGGAATACTGATGTATGTACTGTTTGCTTCGATGCCAAAAGAAATTTCGAGAAGAGCTCAATGGCTTTCCACTCAGGGACCACTGTGACCAAGCAAACTAGCTCTAACTTTAAATACCGCACAGTCTCACAGACCCCGCCCCCTCCATCCTCCCCCCAGGGTGCGATTCGGAATCCTAGAAAAAGAGAACTACTCCAAACCTCACTGGTTTGCAAAGGTGTCTGACGATCGTGACGATATGGCTGGGGATATTCACCTCTGATCCGTATAGGAATAGTAAGCTATGAGATCCATGGAGAAATAGTAGCACTCCTAAGGAGAAGGGGGGAAAAGCTAAGCTAAAGCTCTCGGAAGAGCAGAAAGCCGTAGAAGGGCACCTCACTAGATATGAAAAAAGAGTGGCTCCCCAGATGGAGCTGAATTTTTGTGGCACCCTCTTTTTTTTTTTTTTAAAAAAAAGCCTTTTTTTATTCCTTAGTCTGCTCCATCCGTTCTTCCTCAGCTGTTTAATCTGGCCCTCTTTGCACACGAAAATTTTCTCCCTCCTTTCTCTTCATTAAAAAACGGACTGTATCTCCGCCTGCGGTCGTAGCACACTGGCTAATCACCACGAGTTACGACCTCGCAGGGTCACCGCTCTGAGGAGGCGCAGCGGGTTGCAGGCATTGCGAGGGCCCGGCCGAGCGGCCACTGCACCCAGCAGGAAGAGAGTCGCGTCCGTGTATTAACGTTTAACGGCTGGCAGGCCGCGGCCCAGGTATAAACACCCACGTTAGCCGCGCCTAACGGCCGATAAACGCAACGAGGTCTCGTTGCCCCGCAGCGACCACAGGGGACGTTGCGGGAACACTTCGATGTGTGTGTGTGTGTGTGTGTGTGTGTGTGTGTGTGTGTGTGTGTGTGCGTGCGTGCGTGTGTGTGAGTGCGCGCGCGCCCGCGCTCTGTGCCGCTGCACGCACATCACGGATTTAAGAGCCGGAAACGTCGCGCCATTCCAATAAATTCCCCGCTGGCGTTTCGGTTTTGTGGCTGGCGCCAGCACAAGTGTGACAACGCCTCATTTGTGTGAACCGTCTCTATTGCTTAAGGTGCCCCTCAAGGTTCAACCCGCCGAATAGCAGGAATGCGGCGAATGGTGCACTTACGTTCGGCAGTTTACGCGACTCGCTACGGCTTGGAAGAAGTCTTCACGACTAAGAGATTTGCTGTTTATTTTATGTTATCACGGGAAACTTTTTTGGCTGTTTTCGAATACATTATAGGAGTGTCAGTGATCATTGTCATACAAGACTGTTTTTAATAGTAAATAAGAAAATTTCTGGTTCTGTTTACAGCGCGTTCAGTCTTTTCTGTAGAGCAAAGGCTTTTGTGGGGGTTTTAGAGAGTTAAAGAGGCAAAATCAGCGTGTTATGGAATATCGTAGATTTTCAAATTAATGTTCAAATCTTTAGAGGCGAGAAAATTCTGTGCGAAGACTTTGCTCAAAAATAATGCCTCCGAATTTTTTATGTGAAAGCTCTTAAAATTTTTAAAATAATACAAGCGTTGTCATCTTTATCCTTCGTGTATACATATTTCCTTCCCAACATAGTCACTCTGATGACGAACACACTTCACGCAACGTGTGACCATTTTGTTGATACCGTCACTGTAGAATGTTTGTGACGAGACCAGAAACTCACGTGTACTGACACGGCTTCATCTCTGTCAAAGATGCATCATCGATGGACAGTGAACCCAAGGCGTCGACCTACTGCAGATGTTGCAGCGCTCTTGTGCGGTCTGGAATTGTCACGCTGAAGTAGAGTGCGCCCCTTGTGTGGACGAACTCTTTGGATTTGAAGCCCGATTAAACTACTTTATTTCTCGTGCTCCGACATAGTTACATCACGCACCGTCAACTTCAATTCGGAGCCGTCTAGCACCAGAGAGGTGAAAATATTTAGTCGTGAAGAATAAAGATGTTAAATGGTAATAACGTTAGTTTTATTCAAAATGTTTTAAGAGCTTTTCTATAAAAATCGGAGACATTACTTTTCAGCACGCCCCTGTATTATTAATATTTCACCATACTTTTTTATCTCCATCGTCGTGTCATAATTTCAGATATCTCAGTTTGCGGGTTTGGTATGAGTAAATGCCTCTTTCCTTCAATCTGAGTTCCCGTTAATCCACTGAGACAGTCTCTCAAGGCAGACGGAAATGGTGTGTGTTTTGTGTTAACGTCAGAGGTGCAATGAGAGCTCGTGGAGGAACTGCGCGAGTAACATGGTGCAGAATGTTAGGAAGTGCCCCTAGATTAATGGATAGTTCTTGTCACTTTGCATCACCTCGGTTCCTAGAGTTCCGCAACCTGTACCGGAAATTCGAATAGAGATCAACACAAACATCATTTACGCCATTTTTATTGCTTATGAAACCACACATTGTATTTTATACCACAAGGCAGCGAGAACCCATACAGCTCAAACTACAGAGGTGGTGCTCCAGATTGCTGTAAACACTGGTACCTCTAGTACCCAGTAGCACGTAATCTTGAACAGATGCCTATATTCGTCGTGGCATACTATTCACAAATTCATCAAGGCACTATTGGTCCAGATTGTCCCACACCTCAACGCCGGTTCGGATTCGATCCCTCAGAGTGGTTGGTGGCTTACGTCGTCCATAAACAGCCCTTTTCAATCTTTCCCATGCAGGTTCAATGGGGTTCATGTATGGAGAACATATTGGCCACTCTAGTCGAGCGATGTCGTTCTCCTGAAGGAAGTCATTCACAAGATGTGCACGATAGGGGCCTGAATTTTCGTCCATGAAGAGGAATGACGAATGCCCCTGAATGATAAGCAATAAGCTTCCTTGGTTCACGGGCGTAGCGTCAGATATGTTGTGGAAGCTGCACAACATTTCGACGAGACAGCTGCTCGTCTTCTTCAGATACTGACTGACATGTTGCTGCAATGGCTCGCCAATATATACGCTGCCTCGCTAGAGAAGCGCAGGTGCCAAGGATTTAGGCTATAACGTCACCGTAGGCGAATCATAGAGCACGGCGACTTCCAGTGCCCCCATGGCGTACAAACGGGCCACAGACTTCTGATTCGCGACGCGGGAAAAGCGCTGCCGCAAATAGCGGCAAAGCGCGCGTGCGGGCAGAGAGTTGGCGCCCAGTTTAAATGCATGAACTTTGATTCTTCGTCTGTATTGACTCGCATTCGTTCGACTGCGGCCGACGATGCCTTAGTAGCGTCATTGCTCGTTCCCATGCCTTGCTGAGTTGAAATCCCGTGTCTCCATTGACCAGCTCGTTACTTATACGAATTTCGACTGATTCTTTAATGATGAAATCCCAATACGAGGAAGCGAACGAAAGGATCTTTGTCTCTCCATAGTTCATGCTGTCTCAAGCGTGAAGACAGTGTTCAGCCACAGCAAACTTTTTTGGCTGACCCTGTCTGGTGTGACGTCTATGTTCAGCACATCTATCCTTAACAGTGCGACACGTCTAGCCGATGTATGATTTCCCACACTGGCACGGGAATTTGTATATCACTCGTCTCCTTAGACGTAGGTCGTCTTCAACAGAACCCAGCACAGTTTGCACTAGCGCTGGAGGGCAGAAGACACCTTTTATTTGATGTTTGTTGAACAGCCTGACAGTCTTAAAGGACACGCCGCCAACATACGGTCGAGAAACCATCCTCGTGGAGTTCTCTGTTTCTTCTGGCTTTTCTGGAGCTTTAGTTCGTGCAGCTTCAAATGCCATACGGATCTGTTTATCAGACTACCTGTTCTGCATAAACATAGAGCGAAGATGGATAAGCTCTCTTGATAAGCTCCCTGTATCAGAGGTAATTCCTGCACGAGTCCGCAACGCATCACTACGTTGAGAAGGGTGATGGCAGCTCGTAGCTTGTAAAAATAGGTTAGTGTGAGTCGGTTTGCGATACACACTGTGACCCAAGGAACCATCTTCTTCTCTGAGGAACAAGACATCAAGAAACGGGATCCCTTAAGTTTCCTCCACTTCCATGGTGAAGCAAATGCTGGGATGGAGGGAGTTAATATAAGAATACGTTAATATAAGAATATAAGAAAAATGTGTTACGTTACAGCCAGTGTTCCTTTGTTTAAAACGAAAGTGGCCCTGCGGAGTGGAAAAATTGCCAAGGGAGAATTGGTGCGCTATGTAGAGCAAGCTCTGGAAGTAAGCCACACAATCTGTAGGCAGCAGTGACTGAGGAAGCACCTTTGTGGAACAGGAGAAGCATTGCCTGCAAGTTCACACAAAATGCCTCGGATGGAGACTGCAAACGGCGTCAGGCATAGCTGCGAGTTGTTGGGCTACTGTATGTAGAATTGAACGACGCCAAGAAGGGAAATTAAGCCCCTACAGCAAGAGACTTTCAGGCTGTACTGTGAGTAGTGTAGCCACCATAATTGTTCCCATACCTAAGAGTACAGCCACCAGATAAGACTCTTTCATAGTAAATTTACTTTTGTACAGCGCAAACCATTAATTTAAACTGTGTTTTAATAATCATTCTTGAACTTCAAACAGAGCGCACCTGTTATTTTATCCTATACACCTGTATAGGGTTCCTTCCTAATGGCTGATGAATCCGAGTATCCTATTTTACAGACGTATGAAGTCCCAAGTTAATATAAGCAGGCAGCACTTAAATTTTTTTGTGTTTTAACAATTAAAAAGTAGTATAGTAAAAGTAGTATAGTAAAAGTAGTATAGAACCATGGACCTTGCCGTTGGTGGGGAGGCTTGCGTGCCTCAGCGATACAGATAGCCGTACCGTAGGTGCAACCACAACGGAGGGGTATCTGTTGAGAGGCCAGACAAACGTGTGGTTCCTGAAGAGGGGCAGCAGCCTTTTCAGTAGTTGCAAGGGCAACAGTCTGGATGATTGACTGATCTGGCCTTGTAACAATAACCAAAACGGCCTTGCTGTGCTGGTACTGCGAACGGCTGAAAGCAAGGGGAAACTACAGCCGTAATTTTTCCCGAGGGCATGCAGCTTTACTGTATGATTACATGATGATGGCGTCCTCTTGGGTAAAATATTCCGGTGGTAAAATAGTCCCCCATTCGGATCTCCGGGCGGGGACTACTCAAGAGGATGTCGTTATCAGGAAAAAGAAAATTGGCGTTGTACGGATCGGAGTGTGGAATGTCAGATCCCTTAATCGGGCAGGTAGGTTAGAAAATTTAAAAAGGGAAATGGATAGGTTGAAATTAGATATAGTGGGAATTAGTGAAGTTCGGTGGCAGGAGGAACAAGACTTCTGGTCAGGTGACTACAGGGTTATAAACACAAAATCAAATAGGGGTAATGCAGGAGTAGGTTTAATAATGAATAGGAAAATAGGAATGCGGGTAAGCTACTACAAACAGCATAGTGAGCGCATTATTGTGGCCAAAATAGATACGAAGCCCACGCCTACTACAGTAGTACAAGTTTATATGCCAACTAGCTCTGCAGATGACGAAGAAATTGAAGAAATGTATGATGAAATAAAAGAAATTATTCAGATTGTGAAGGGAGACGAAAATTTAATAGTCATGGGTGACTGGAATTCGAGTGTAGGAAATGGGAGAGAAGGAAACATAGTAGGTGAATATGGATTGGGGGACAGAAATGAAAGAGGAAGCCGCCTGGTCGAATTTTGCACAGAGCACAACATAATCATAACTAACACTTGGTTTAAGAATCATGAAAGAAGGTTGTATACATGGAAGAACCCTGGAGATACTAAAAGGTATCAGATAGACTATATAATGGTAAGACAGAGATTTAGGAACCAGGTTTTAAATTGTAAGACATTTCCAGGGGCAGATGTGGACTCTGACCACAATCTATTGGTTATGACCTGTAGATTAAAACTGAAGAAACTGCAAAAAGGTGGGAATTTAAGGAGATGGGACCTGGATAAACTAAAAGAACCAGAGGTTGTACAGAGATTCAGGGAGAGCATAAGGGAGCAATTGACAGGGATGGGGGAAATAAATACAGTAGAAGAAGAATGGGTAGCTTTGAGGGATGAAGTAGTGAAGGCAGCAGAGGATCAAGTAGGTAAAAAGACGAGGGCTAGTAGAAATCCTTGGGTAACAGAAGAAATATTGAATTTACTTGATGAAAGGAGAAAATATAAAAATGCAGTAAGTGAAACAGGCAAAAAGGAATACAAACGTCTCAAAAATGAGATCGACAGAAGTGCAAAATGGCTAAGCAGGGATGGCTAGAGGACAAATGTAAGGATGTAGAGGCCTATCTCACTAGGGCTAAGATAGATACCGCCTATAGGATAATTAAAGAGACCTTTGGAGATAAGAGAACGACTTGTATGAATATCAAGAGCTCAGATGGAAACCCAGTTCTAAGCAAAGAAGGGAAAGCAGAAAGGTGGAAGGAGTATATAGAGGGTCTGTACAAGGGCGATGTACTTGAGGACAATATTATGGAAATGGAAGAGGATGTAGATGAAGATGAAATGGGAGATATGATACTGCGTGAAGAGTTTGACAGAGCACTGAAAGACCTGAGTCGAAACAAGGCCCCCGGAGTAGACAATATTCCATTGGAACTACTGACGGCCGTGGGAGAGCCAGTCCTGACAAAACTCTACCATCTGGTGAGCAAGATGTATGAAACAGGCGAAATACCCTCAGACTTCAAGAAGAATATAATAATTCCAATCCCAAAGAAAGCAGGTGTAGACAGATGTGAAAATTACCGAACTATCAGCTTAATAAGTCACAGCTGCAAAATACTAACAAGAATTCTTTACAGACGAATGGAAAAACTAGTAGAAGCCAACCTCGGGGAAGATCAGTTTGGATTCCGTAGAAACACTGGAACACGTGAGGCAATACTGACCTTACGACTTATCTTAGAAGAAAGATTAAGGAAAGGCAAACCTACGTTTCTAGCATTTGTAGACTTAGAGAAAGCTTTTGACAATGTTGACTGGAATACTCTCTTTAAAATTCTAAAGGTGGCAGGGGTAAAATACAGGGAGCGAAAGGCTATTTACAATTTGTACAGAAACCAGATGGCAGTTATAAGAGTCGAGGGACATGAAAGGGAAGCAGTGGTTGGGAAGGGAGTAAGACAGGGTTGTAGCCTCTCCCCGATGTTGTTCACTCTGTATATTGAGCAAGCAGTAAAGGAAACAAAAGAAAAATTCGGAGTAGGTATTAAAATTCATGGAGAAGAAATAAAAACTTTGAGGTTCGCCGATGACATTGTAATTCTGTCAGAGACAGCAAAGGACTTGGAAGAGCAGTTGAATGGAATGGACAGTGTCTTGAAAGGAGGATATAAGATGAACATCAACAAAAGCAAAACAAGGATAATGGAATGTAGTCTAATTAAGTCGGGTGATGCTGAGGGAATTAGATTAGGAAATGAGGCACTTAAAGTAGTAAAGGAGTTTTGCTATTTGGGGAGCAAAATAACTGATGATGGTCGAAGTAGAGAGGATATAAAATGTAGGCTGGCAATGGCAAGGAAAGCGTTTCTGAAGAAGAGAAATTTGTTAACATCCAGTATTGATTTAAGTGTCAGGAAGTCATTTCTGAAAGTATTCGTATGGAGTGTAGCCATGTATGGAAGTGAAACATGGACGATAAATAGTTTGGACAAGAAGAGAATAGAAGCTTTCGAAATGTGGTGCTACAGAAGAATGCTGAAGATTAGATGGGTAGATCACATAACTAATGAGGAAGTATTGAATAGGATTGGGGAGAAGAGAAGTTTGTGGCACAACTTGACCAGAAGAAGGGATCGGTTGGTAGGACATGTTCTGAGGCATCAAGGGATCACCAATTTAGTATTGGAGGGCAGCGTGGAGGGTAAAAATCGTAGAGGGAGACCAAGAGATGAATACACTAATCAGATTCAGAAGGATGTAGGTTGCAATAGGTACTGGGAGATGAAAAAGCTTGCACAGGATAGAGTAGCATGGAGAGCTGCATCAAACCAGTCTCAGGACTGAAGACCACAACAACAACAACATAGTAAAAGTTTGCCTACGTGAAATTCAGAGTGTTGTTAAGTTACTACAATCTGGTAAATGACTATACAGAGCTAGTTCAAAGAAGAATAGCTTTTGAAAGTGACTGCTAATAAGAATGAGGTTTTCGTGAAGTGAAAAGTTCAGTGTAAAAAGTGTGGGCTTCAGTATCTAAGCATTTTACTATTTAAGTTATTTATTATAGAAAATACTTTTGTATAGATTCCTCTGGCCAAACATCTTTATCTTCCTTATCTACTGGGCTTTTTTCTCTTGTATAAGGATGTAGTAGGCAAAAAGAAATTCCAATGTCTGCATCAATATTGTTTACGTACTCGTAGAGTAATATGTAATTTGAAGAACCAAATTAAGCAGTAGGAAGAAAGTAGGCTAAATTCATACTTCCGCTTTTCCAGTACTTCACTGTTTCGTCGCCTGGATAGGCTGTCGACCATTATTACATGTTTTGAAGCGCTAAATGAACTTAAAACTGAGTCGTCCTAATTTCAGTATAATATTATTCATACTTCGTTTCTATTCAACCGCTGGGTAAAATCTTACGAAAACAATTGTATAGTCTGATTTACTTATCCAATAGACATAACACACGCTCAAATCCTGTAATAAGGGTAACTCTATTGACTAGCTTTTCCTATTAACAGCACCGTCAGCCCTTGGTGTACTTTCTTTGGAAACTAAACTAAATTTTAGTAAGAGGGCTATATGTGGCTTTTGTTCTGTTGGGGTGTAGTATACGTGAAGACAAAGAGCCAATTTTTTTTGTTATTTAGGTAAAAGCGTAATAAATTACATAGTAGATGTAGGGTTATATCCTGTCGAGACGGAAGAGGATCTCCTGGTAAGAATTATTGCTGCCAATGACACAACACCAGGGATAATAGTAGCGGCACAACAGCAGTTTGTGTGACAAAGCTATGTCAGCATTGACTCTGGGGTCTCTATTTTGAACAAGTGTTGTAAATGTGGCAGCTTATGAAACCTGCGCAGGTAAATGAAATTTATTATTGCTGTACTGTAGATTTAGCGTTTTCATTCGCTCTGACATCAAGTTACGCGCACCTTCCTGTATGAAGGGTAACTCTATTGATTAGCTTTTCCTATTAACAGACCGTCCGCCCTTAGTGTACTTTATTTGGAAACTAAACTAAATTTTAGTAAGAGGGCTATATGTGGCTTTTGTTCTGTTGGGGTGTAGTATACGTGACGACAAAGAGACAGTTTTTTTTGTTATTTAGGTAAAAGCGTAATAAATTACATAGTAGATGTAGGGCTATACCCTGTCGAGACGGAAGAGGATCTCCTGATACGAATTATTGCTGCCTATGACACAACACCAGGGATAATAGTAGCGGCACAACAGCAGTTTGTGTGACAAAGCTATGTCAGCATTGACTCAGGGGTCTCTATTTTGAACAAGTGTTGTAAATGTGGCAGCTTATAAAACCTGCGCAGGTAAATGAAATTTATTATTGCTGTACTGTAGATTTAGCGTTTTCATTCTCTCTGACATCAAGTTACGCACACCTTCCTGTATGAAGGGTAACTCTATTGATTAGCTTTTCCTATTAACAGACCGTCCGCCCTTAGTGTACTTTATTAGGAAACTAAACTAAATTTTAGTAAGAGGGCTATATGTGGCTTTTGTTCTGTTGGGGTGTAGTATACGTGACGACAAAGAGACAGTTTTTTTTCGTTATTTAGGTAAAAGCGTAATAAATTACATAGTAGATGTAAGGCTATACCCTGTCGAGACGGAAGAGGATCTCCTGATACGAATTATTGCTGCCTATGACACAACACCAGGGATAATAGTAGCGGCACAACAGCAGTTTGTGTGACAAAGCTATGTCAGCATTGACTCTGGGGTCTCTATTTTGAACAAGTGTTGTAAATGTGGCAGCTTATGAAACCTGCGCAGGTAAATGAAATTTATTATTGCTGTACTGTAGATTTAGCGTTTTCATTCTCTCTGACATCAAGTTACGCGCACCTTCCTGTATGAAGGGTAACTCTATTGATTAGCTTTTCCTATTAACAGACCGTCCGCCCTTAGTGTACTTTATTTGGAAACTAAACTAAATTTTAGTAAGAGGGCTATATGTGGCTTTTGTTCTGTTGGGGTGTAGTATACGTGACGACAAAGAGACAGTTTTTTTTGTTATTTAGGTAAAAGCGTAATAAATTACATAGTAGATGTAGGGCTATACCCTGTCGAGACGGAAGAGGATCTCCTGATACGAATTATTGCTGCCTATGACACAACACCAGGGATAATAGTAGCGGCACAACAGCAGTTTGTGTGACAAAGCTATGTCAGCATTGACTCTGGGGTCTCTATTTTGAACAAGTGTTGTAAATGTGGCAGCTTATGAAACCTGCGCAGGTAAATGAAATTTATTATTGCTGTACTGTAGATTTAGCGTTTTCATTCTCTCTGACATCAAGTTACGCGCACCTTCCTGTATGAAGGGTAACTCTATTGATTAGCTTTTCCTATTAACAGACCGTCCGCCCTTAGTGTACTTTATTTGGAAACTAAACTAAATTTTAGTAAGAGGGCTATATGTGGCTTTTGTTCTGTTGGGGTGTAGTATACGTGACGACAAAGAGACAGTTTTTTTTGTTATTTAGGTAAAAGCGTAATAAATTACATAGTAGATGTAGGGCTATACCCTGTCGAGACGGAAGAGGATCTCCTGATACGAATTATTGCTGCCTATGACACAACACCAGGGATAATAGTAGCGGCACAACAGCAGTTTGTGTGACAAAGCTATGTCAGCATTGACTCTGGGGTCTCTATTTTGAACAAGTGTTGTAAATGTGGCAGCTTATGAAACCTGCGCAGGTAAATGAAATTTATTATTGCTGTACTGTAGATTTAGGGTTTTCATTCTCTCTGACATCGAGTTACGCGCACGTTCCTGTAAGAAGGGTAACTCTATTGATTAGCTTTTCCTATTAACAGACCGTCCGCCCTTAGTGTACTTTATTAGGAAACTAAACTAAATTTTAGTAAGAGGACTATATGTGGCTTTTGTTCTGTCGGGGTGTAGTATACGTGAGAACAAAGATACAGGTTTTTTGTTGTTTAGGTAAAAGCGTAATAAATTACATATTAGATGTAGGGTTATACCCTGTCGAGACGGAAGAGGATCTCCAGGTAAGAATTATCGCTGCCTATGGCACAACACCAGGGATAATAGTAACGGCACAACCGCAGTTTGTGCGACAAAGCTATGTCACCATTGACTCTGGGGTCTCCATTTTGAACAAGTGTTGTAAATGTGGCAGCTTATGAAACCTGTGCAGGTAAATGAAATTTATTATTGCTGTACTGTAGATTTAGGGTTTTCACTCTCTCTGACATCAAGTTACGTGCACCACTCCTAGTCCATCAATGAGGGAAATTATTAGAGGGTACTGGGGAGTATTCAGAGGGAATTCTGCACGTCGTGATTAGGGTTCGGAGGCTGGAGCGCTGCCTGCACCTAAGGCATATCTTGCGTAGGTTTCGATTTATACTTCTCAACTTGGTCATTTCCTTAATAGGTTCCCTGCCATTAAATTGATAAAATTACCCATCATCCCTGAAAGCTTGTAACATCCTCACGGAATCACCTTGCATATCTATACAGCGTGATTCAGCTGTCATTACTACTGTGCTTTATCCATCCCGCATTGTTTTACAGTATTCTCCGACCACGAGTGAGATTTTCATATCCTCTCGCCCGCTACACGCAAACGATTATTCCTACAGAAAAAATGAAAGGAACGCCTTTAGTTCGAAATTTAATGTAGTTAATTTTGTTGTGACATGTTTTCGCTGGAGACCACCATTTTCGAGTTATTCAAGAAAAAAACACAAAACAGATCTTTAAACCAACCTCCATGCCTCACTAGTCAGGATCTCTAGCATGTTGTTCGTGACACTCGCTCCTACCACTACACAAAAATTTCCGTCTACACGAACTATTACCGACATTCTATCCTTTCTCGTCTTTATTGACTACTTTATTATGCCATCGGTTTAGTTGGGCACTTATAAATTGTAATACGGACGTCTGTGTAAATTTAACTTAACAGTTTTGTGGCTTTTAACAGCACAAAACAAACAGTTACATCGTGATATTCGTCGGTCTTTCTGACTACGAAGCTACTTGCCTTGTGCATATTATATATGGGTCGAACTGTCAACAAAATTAGTTTTAGCTTAACGTTTACAAAAGTCGGGTTTCTTTCATTATCATCATGGGAACAGTTAGATTAATAACGTTAACGAAATAGTTGACTGTGCTGGTGGCGTAATAGCCCAATCAGTAAAGACCAAACTTGTCGATTATCGGGAATAGTTCGTGTAACCGGAAATTTTGAATAGGAGGGAGCTCCACGAACAATAAATAACTCTAAAACCGTGCTCTCCAGTGGAAACTATCTCAGTGCCAAATTTAATTACATTCTCATTTGATACAGAAATATCCCGTTTATTTTTTCTGTAGGTCTAACAGCTTCTGCGTAGCAAGGGAGAGAATATGAAAATCTCGCATGTGGTCTGATATAACATTGTGGGTTCCACAGAAGGACAGTAGTAGGAACAGCTGAATCCCCCTGTATAGACAATGAGAGAGAGGGTGAGGGAGGCAGGGAGGGGGAGTGAGTGAGTGAGTGAGAGAGAGAGAGAGAGAGAGAGAGAGAGAGAGAGAGAGAGAGAGAGAGAGAGATTGTAACTGTCTGCTCAATAATGCGATAATGTTATGAGAGGGAGAGCTTGTAAATGCGTACTCAAAACATTATGACTACCGAAACGCTTTCGTGTGCTAAATGTAAAGTGACATTCAAATCTTAACAGTTATTGGACAATACTTTTCGCAATGAGGTCGCAATGCTTTATGTAATACATGCAACGAGCTTTGCGAATCATAACGCCTAATTTTTCCTACAAAAAATACATTCGGCTTTAGTTGTTTTTCTATCATGAAAGATCACGCGCTTAACGTACTTCTTTTTTTAAAAATCTGTTCTCTCTGACAGAATACTGATACTAAAAATTATCTACATGATTCACAGATCACATGCAAGATACGTACCGAAATAGAATGCAACAGTTTAGTGTACAAACTATGTACACAAGTCCTTCGTGATTTTTCTTCCATGGACATTAGACCGTGTTACAAAGCATACTTCTACGCCTAATGTTTTGCCTTCCGATCCTGGAGACATAATCAGAGCCTATAACGATTCAAAGCCGTTGCAAACCTAAAAATCAACTCACCAAGGCGACGGAACGAGCGGTTCGTAACGTCTTCAGACCTATGCCTAAGATCTTGATTCTTGTTCTTGAGTCTCGTCGCCGTGTCTTAATGGTTCAAATGGCTCTGAGCACTATGCGACTAAACTTCTGTGGTCATCAGTCGCCTAGAACTTAGAACTAATTAAACCTAACTAACCTAAGGACATCACACACATCCATGCCCGAGGCAGGATTCGAACCTGCGACCGTAGCAGTCGCGCGGTTCCGGACTCCGCGCCTAGAACCGCTAGACCACCGCAGCCGGCGCCGTGTCTTACTTGGCTTGTACGGGGTAAGAGTTAACGATGTAGCTTTATTTAACATTAAGACCCACAATTTGTCTAATAAACAGAAACACACTCCGCGACCTCTCACAGAAGTCTAATGACGTCATGAACCGAACGATGCATGGACAGGCACAGACACTTGGCTCGCTGAACTTGATTGAGTTTTAAGTGCTTTCTGGGTCGATACAGCCTCGTATCAAGTCTCCAGCATCCGTAGACGAAACGTTACGCAGAGAGTCATGCCTTGGGCTTTGGCTTAATGCTGATAGAAGAAAACCCAAATACCGGCCGTGAAAGTCTGTATTGCGCATACCGGTATACGTTACTTAGTGTGTAAGGCTGTATTTGGAGAGTTACGGATTCATAAATAGCATTCTGGCCTAAATGTAATAAATACGAAGGATTAAACTTTTTCACTACGCATGTTACTTGTGAAATAAAAATTTAACGACGACGTAAACAATGCTGTTTCGTTAGTCCCTGTGCAGTAGGAAAAAATAAAAACAATTTAACTAAGGTAAAGTCATTGTCTAAACACATGGTGTAACGTAAAGCTTTCAGGGAACATTTCCCATACGTAGAGGAATAAAATGTGTTACATGTTCGTGGATCAATAAATTCTTATTTCCATGTTACAGCTCAATTCGTACTTCCATTTATAAATATATTAATTATGGAAAACACAAATCGTTTCACTAATATTTAACAAACAGAATCCAGAAATCGTGCTGAATAATTAAAACGATCTGGGAAAATCTAGTGACAGTGGAGAGATCAGGAAGGGAGTCCCACAACATTCAGTTTTGCGTACACTCTGGTTTCTTCAGGAAATTGAATAATCATACCATCAAGAAATAATTTCTGTCAGCGTTTGGACCGGTATTGTTGGTGACTATTAGGACCTCATGTTCTTTCATTCATGCTCGATGGCGAAATCATGCTTCTTAGAGGCTATTCTACCCGTTCTGCTACAACATGTACTTTTACGAGTGCGACAAAATACGTACGTCATGCACGATGGAGCTCCTTCTCATTTCAGTCTTAACATCCGTAGGCTCCTGAATAACAACTGATGGTATGACAGACAGATAGGTTAGAGGTGGATCAGTTCCTTAGCCTCCATGCATTTCGAACTTAAATCAACTATACCTGCATTCGCGGGGCATCTGAAAGCCTTTGTGTGAGGAATCCCGGTGCTACATCTACATCTAAATCATACTCCGCAAGCCACCTAATGGTGTGTGGTACTTTCGGTACCACTGTCTGATCCATCTAAGCCTGTTCCACTCGTGAATAGTGCATGGGAGGAATGATCGCCTGTATTGGTTCTAATTTCTTGAATTATCTCCTCGTGGACAATACGCGAGAAGTATGTGCGCGCGTGCATGTGCGTGGGTGTGCGTGTGTGTGTGTGTGTGTGTGTATGTGTGTGTGTGTGTGTGTGTGTGTGTGTGTTTGGCGGGGGGGGGGGGGGGGGGGGAAGGTAATATGTTGTCCGACTCGTCCCTAAAAGTGTGAAAAGTGCTGTCCCGAAATTTCAATAGTAAATTTCTCCTTGCTGCACAACGCCTTTCTTGTAACATCTGCCAGTGGAGTTTCTTTATCATCTCCGTAACGCTCTCTCGCCAGCTAAACGATCCCGTGACGAAACGCGCCGCTCTTAATGGGATATTCTCTACCTCCTCTATCAGTCCTACCTGATAGGGATCCTAGATAGACGAACAGTACCCAAGAATCGGGCGAACAGGTGCCTTATAACCCACTTCTTTCGTGGATGAGTTACGTTTCCTTATGATTCTTCCGGTGAATCTGTGTCTGGTATCTGCTTTTCCCACTATCCGTTTTATGTAGCCATTCCACTTGAGGTCGCTCAGGATTGATACGCCTAGATATTCTAAGGCAGACGCTGTCTCCAACTGTTTGTTTTCAATAGTGTAGATGTACAGTAGTGGATTTCTAGATGTACAGAGTATAGATGTACAGAGTCTTGGTTCCCATATTGTGCAATATTGTGAAAAAATGAGGCTGAATCAGAACTTCAGGGATTTCATGCGAACGAGAGCTGATGCATGTATCCTTGCTAATGGACAGCATTTTGTTTCATTTACGGAAGTGTTCCTACTGTGCTGATACGTTCTTATGCTGTGTTTCCCATGATAAATTTCTTGGGTAATTATAGAGACTGAGCTCGAAAAGGGAAATAAAGCATTTACAGACCAATGTATACATAATTTATTTTACTAATTTATGTGTGAATAATATTTCCTTAAAATTTGGTCATGCCTTTTCGTTACAACCTGTAGAAACAAATCAGACTTACAAGATGTGACAATATTTTTCCTGCCTGAAAAATATTTTTTCTCAGAGAACCGTGTTCTTTCGACTTTTCTAAGATTTTAATACGACAGTATCCTTCTCCCATTATTTGTAACAGACAGTTACACACAGGAATGCGAAGGTGTACATATTATACGTGAACATTTAAAACATATGCACTCATACAAATGGTATTTACACCCCGTATCTGAGAGGCTGACTGATAATAAAAGCAGGCAATATTTGTAATGAATTATCATTAGAGTGCTACTTGTATTACAAATATAAATCTCATACCTTAATAGCAAGTCGGATTTGAACACTATGAAGTAGCATAATTCTATACAAAATTGTGAAGTAAGTGATTTCTTTATGGAAAGATGAACTCATGAGTTCCACTGTGGCGGAAATCAATCGATGATATGTAGCGGAAATACATAACATTCAGACTTTTAATCAACGTTTTGTTGGAATCTTTAAGCAACCTATAAAAAAAACGTACGCTGTTTCTTCCAGCTGCACACAATGAAGAAATTTGACCTGATTATAAAGCTTCATATGCAACACGTGTGGTAGTTGTTAAATAACAAAAGTAGACTGTTGTTCCCGAGAACGAACTCTGGTCTGGCTTGATAACTTTTGGCCTGTCCGTCCTCCCGAATTAAATCCTACAGAACACCAGCGTGATGTAGTGGGGAGGCGCACAGCAGGACGATCTCATGCACGGTCTCTCATCAAGAAGTTCTCAACTACGCTGGTAAGAGTACAGAATTCCCTGTCACAAAACTCCTTACAACATTGAGGCCTGCATGGGAGCACGTTGGAGAGATGGATTTCTGTCTATAGTATTCACACATCCGACTGAGAATATTCACATATCCTACTGAGAAATGTGTCCTGCCGTTTGTAGTGTCCACGGAACCATCATGAATCGCAATGACTTCAGTGTAGTTATTATCTTTAGTAAAAGTGTTATTTATGTTTGTGGTGTTGCATATTTCTATCAGTTGCTTTCTGTACTATAATATATCAGTTGTCTAGACCTACGCTTCCGCTTCATGTTTCATCTATCTATGATACTTACCAACGACGCATCACGCTAAAGTTACTTTGGTTCTTAAGTTTTGCATGCCCGTTTATTTAAACAACAAGGAAACGATTTCCTTAAAATACTGTGGATTATAACGATAACACTTTCGCTGAGTTGACAGAAGTCAAGGGGTACTTCCTAGTATAGTGCCGGATCTCTTGTGCCCGGCGTAGTGCAGCAACTCGGCCTTCCATGTTCTCAAAAAATGGTTCAAATGGCTCTGAGCATTATGGGGCTTAACATCTGAGGTCATCAGGCCCGTAGAACTTAGAACTACCTAAACCTAACTAACCTAAGGACATCACACACATCCATGCTCGAGGCAGGATTCGGACCGTAGCGGTCGCAGTCGCGCGGTTCCAGACTGAAGCGCCTAGAACTGCTCGGCCACATCGGCCGGCTCATGTCCTCAACAAGTTGTTCTATGTAGAAATACTTAGCCATGCTGCCTCTACGGCCGTCCAAAATTGCGGAAGTAAGGTCGTGCAGGAGTTGGTACACGAACTGACACATCGATTATGTCCCATAAGTGTTCGATGGGACTCATTTCAAGCAATCTGCGTGGCCAGACCATTAGCTCTAATTGTGCAGAGCGTTTTTCAAACCAATCGCGAACAACTGTGACCCGGTGACAAGGTGCATTGTCATCCACAAAGATTACACCGTTGTTTGGGAACATGAAACAAACGAATGGTTGCAGATGTTGTCCAAGCAACTGAACGTAAACGTTACGAATCAATGATCAGGTCGGTTGGACCAGAGGATCGAGTCCATTCCATGTAAACACACCACACACCATCATGGAGCCACCACCAGCTTGCACAGTGCGTTGTTGACAGTTTGGGTGGAAGCATTCTTGGGGACTGTAACAGACTCGCAGCCTACAATCAGCTCTTACCAACTGAAATCGGGACGTATCTGACCACGTCGCGGTTTTGCAGTCGTTTAGGGCCCAACTGATATGTTCACGAGACCAGGAGAGGCGCTGCAGCGATA
This sequence comes from Schistocerca americana, assembly GCF_021461395.2. Classification (NCBI taxonomy): domain Eukaryota; kingdom Metazoa; phylum Arthropoda; class Insecta; order Orthoptera; family Acrididae; genus Schistocerca; species Schistocerca americana. The sequence continues at coordinate 443,080,922 of NC_060121.1, read as the reverse complement.
TCATGCTGTTAGCAAAGGTACTGGAGTCGGTCGTTGGCTGCCATAGTTCATTAACGCCAAACATTACCGAACTGTCCTAATGGATACGTCCTTTGTACCTCCCACATTGATTTTCCATGTCTGTTAGCACTGCCAGCTCTACGCGAACTCCGCATTGTCCGTGGTGAGAGGTAATGCCTGAAATTTAGTATTCTCGGTACACTCTCGACACTATGGACCCCGCAATACTGAATGATTTCCGACTTATTTCAAAGTCTGTGAATTCCCATCGTGTAGCCATAGTCACGTCTGATACCTTTCTTCATGAATCAATTCACCAATTCACTGCCCTTTTATATCTTGTAAACCCTTTAATATCGCTATCTCAAGACTTTTCTCACCTTAAAGTATAACCGTGAAACGCGGTCAGCAGTCTCAGGTATTTTGAATGTTGACTGGTACTTATCTAAATTAGGAAGAAGAGCTAAAACATCAAAGCGCGAAAATAGAGGAGCTGATATCAATTCAGTGGCATGTATGTTTTAATTTACAGACGGGGCCCCTTGAAAATCATATAATTTAATGGTTCCGGGGAAACGAAACGCCAGCTCAGTAGTCGAATGTTTACCGGGAAGCGTTCTTACGCCTGCATCCGGACAGAGACATGCTGTTCGTCGAGTCCGCTGGTACCGATCAGAGAGGCGGTTACGCCTACTAAATAGGGGAGCGGCAGTGCAGCGTGGAATGTATCGATCGGCGCTAGCAGTACGCACACACGTACATCCAGGCCTCATCACGGCGTGTGGTCAGCGCGTTACGCGTCCAGCGGGAGCCAGCCCATCTGTTCGCAGCGGAGGCCGTGGCGGCGGCGGCGGCGGCGGCGGCGGCGGCAGCGGTGTAGGCGGAACGTGCGCCGGGGAATCCACGCGTGGAGGACCTCCTTGTCGGCCCATTGAGCCTCAAACTATGTGGAAACTAGAGCGTGAACACCGCCGATAAGGAGCACACCGAACAGGTTGCACTCTGCGTATCGCACACATAATGTCCGCCTGACCTAAGATTACCCGCGGCACGGCGGACTGGGCATAGCTTTGTGTAATACACAATACTGTGTGTTGTTGTGCTAGTGCTTCCCGCGTCACTGACATTGCACAAAGTGATGTTCAATGTTCCTAATAGTAACTATAACGTATCTGCCTGAAGTGATCCGTCATACTATAATGGCAGGATTCTAAAGCTTTAGATTCAGAGCTATACTGAGATTTAAGACTCCGCTTATGTATATTACCTACGCACTTCGTCTTCACTGTGGGCTGCCAGTCAATCATTACGTAAACGTTCTAAATTATGTGAATAGATACTTTGGTGTCACTTCAAATGTTTTGTGTTTGCAAACATGGAAAAGATGTAGTGACCATTTACTATTTGAATTACACACGAAGGCTGCATGTTTTCCTTAACAGGTGTTATTCTGTAAACATGTGCTATAATTAAACCGATAAGTCATAAATTCCCTCTGCGAAGAACATGGCCACATTGTTCCGAGACGAAAATGACCCAAAAATTACCGGCCGGGGTGGACGAGCGGTTCTAGGCGCTACAGTCTGGAACCACGCGACCGTTACGGTCGCAGGTTCGAATCCTGCATTGGGCATGGATGTGTGTGATGTCCTTAGGTTCGTTAGGTTTAAGTAGTTCTAAGTTCTGGGGGACTGATGACCTTAGAAGTTAAGTCCCATAGTGCTCAGAGCCATTTGAACCATTTTTTTTACCCAAAAATTATTGTTAAGTAAGTGTGACCGATTCAGGTAGACACACATCTTGGAACTACAAATGTCCTCCACAACAAAGTTTTGACTTAAGCTGATGTTTCAAAATACGGCCATCATCCATTTTAAATTAACTGCTGAATAAGGTCCCCATTTAAAATTGTGGCTTTTAACAATAAACATCCACACTCCTCTTGTCTATTTTATAATATAATATGCTTCGATCTATTCCTGTCTCTTGGGATACAGCTAAGATCTTCCATCTTTCAGGTACCATTTACTTGGTTGGTTGTATGTTCTGCAACCCTCCATTTTATTCTCACTACAGTTATAAATACGCCTGCCACTGCAACGCATCTAAATCTCTTCTAAACATTCTTAGCACACTTAGCTCCATTGTTCCTTGAGCAACCCTTAGTTTTGAATGGTTTCCACATTAAAAGACCAACTACCAGTGTCATAAGACAAAAGTGGTTGTACAAACCAAGTATAAAGTTTCCTTAAAAGACACAGGAGAAGCGTGCGTTTGTAAACCGTTTACATTACCAAAACCAACTCAGAAATAAATACAAATGCTCTTCAACTGGTTCTGCGACATCATTCTGTAACGTTTTCATTTCCCGGTATAGTGACGAAAAACACATTGCCAGCAGCAATGCGACTGTGGTTTACATATATTCTAGCTTATGTTAATGCCGCAGTTTATATACTGTGGCCGGCCTTGGTGGCCGTGCGGTTCTAGGCACTTCAGTCCGGAACCGTGTGACGGCTACGGTCGCAGGTTCGAATCCTGCCTCGGGCATGGATGTGTGTGATATCCTTAGGTTAGTTAGGTTTAAGTTGTTCTATGTTCTAGGGGACTGATGACCTTAGAAGTGAAGTCCCATAGTGCTGAGAGCCATTTGACCCAAGACCTCCTTACTGTATTGGGCTGGGCTCTGAGCACTATGGGACTAACATCTGTGGTCATCAGTCCCCTAGAACTTAGGACTACTTAAACCCAACCAACCTAAGGACATCACACACATCCATGCCCGAGGCAGGATTCGAACCTGCGACCGTAGCAGTCGCGCGGTTCCAGACTGAGCTCCTAGAACCGCTAGACCACCGCGGCCGGCTTACTGTATTCAAGTGCTAATTATCTACTACCATTTTTACCCTCCACATTTCTCTCCATTTGCATACTGGCTGTTCCTTGATGACTCAGAATGTGTTGTATCAACCAAGTTTACTTCTGACATAAATTTCTTTTTGACACAGTTAGGTCCAATATTAGTACAGTTCTTCCGTGTGATCCTATAGTCTGCCACTTTCTTCTGCGGCACCACGATTGAAAACCTTTTATTGTGTTCTTGCCTGAAGTGTTTGTCCTTCTCTTGTGTACAATGCTACGCCTCAGAGAAGAGAGTTCAGAACAGACTTTCTAACAGTTAAATTTATATTTCATATTAACAAATTTCTCATTTTTCAGGAGTTTTACTACTGCTGTCCCCAGAGTACGTTGTTTACCCTTTAAGTAAAACATTTTTAGTTAATTTGCTCCACAAATAGCGAAGTTCACCAAGTAGTCTCAGTTCCTAATATGATTCTTTGAGTATCACCTGTTTCAATTCGACTGCATTTCGTTACCCAACTACATTTGTATGACTAGTCTGCAATTCAAAGTTAAATACCTGGAAGAAGGTTAAACGAACTACCGTCAAGCTATTTCTCTAGCATTCCAAGGCGCGCGGATAAAACGAGCCCTTAAATCTTGCCGTTAGAGCTCCGATTTCGCTTATTTTATAATCATTTCTTCCTATGTAGGTAGCGCCCACAAAATATTTTCGCATTCGGAGGAGAAATCCGGTGACAGAAATTTTGTGGAACGATTCTCCGACATCAAAAAACCCTTTTTCTTAATGATTGAGACCGCAATCCATCTCCCCTATTTCGCGCTAATACAGAATGAGCTGTCCTTCTTTGAACTTTTTGGATGTCCTGTCTCATGTGGATTCCACACCGACAGCAATATTCCACCAGAGGGCGGACAACCGTAGTGTAAACAGTCTCTTTGCTTGACCTGCTGCATTTTCTAAGCGCTCTTCCAATAAATCGCAGCCTGTGGTTTAATTTCTCTGCAAAATTATCTATGTGATCTTTGCAATTAAAGTTATTCACAACCGTAATCCCAACGTACTTAGATGAATTTACAGACTTCAGATTAGTGTGATGTTTCGTGTAATCGAAATATGGCCATTTTATTGCTCTTAAGCATGACTTCACACTTTTCATTATTTAGGGTCTATTGATACTTTTCTTAGTGAACAGATACTTGTCTAAATCATTTTACAGTTGATTTTGATCATCTGATGACTTTACAAGCCGGCCGGTGTGGCCGTGCGGTTCTAGGTTCTTCAGTCTGGTACCGCGTGACCGCTACGGTCGCAGGTTCGAATCCTGCCTCGGGCATGGATGTGTGTGATGTCCTTAGGTTAGTTAGGTTTAAGTAGTTCTAAGTTCTAGGGGACCGATAACCACAGATGTTGAGTCTCATAGTGCTCAGAGCCAGAGCCATGACTTTACAAGACGGCTGCTGAGATTCTCTCCTATGTCTACGTAGATCCGGAAGTGCCGAAAGAATGGTTCAAATGGCTCTAAGCTCTAAGGGACTTAACATCTGAGGTCATCAGTCCCCTAGACTTAGAACTACTGGAACCTAACTATCCTAAGCAACCACACACATCCATGCCCGAGGCAGGATTCGAACCTGCGAACTATAGCACTTCTTTTGGGAACGCCGGATATTACCTCTATTCTAGTCGGTAACTTCTCTTTAGTTCACTTTGGTTGATGTTCACCTTGTGAGTCGTTTTCATATCTTGAAATTTAGCTTGTGATAATTGCTTGTAACACACACACACACACACACACACACACACACACACACACACACACTTTTCTGTACAAATTCCTCGAAATACTGGAGAACTTTTCTTTGTTACGTATTTTTTATCTGTACACTTTTTCACAAAAATAGTTATCTTATTTCATTTTGTTTACATTTTCTCTAGTCACCATTCTGTCAAATACGTACTGACTCTTCCATAATCGAGTACGGTTGAACAATGGTCCTATAGAACCTATTAAATAAATAACGTAGAAAAACAAATAAGTAATACGTCAGTTAATGATTTGCGTGTTAGCTCTAGTTATAGATCTGCGGCCTCTAGCAGGCTGCAGCCAGTGTTACTACGTTTAACTTCCGCGCCATATGCCTCGTGGACTCGTGGCGAGACCTGAATGTATAGTCCAGAATCGGGCGGAGGGTAAAGCCATCGCCGGCGCCAAATCAAACGACATTATTCAGGCGGCGCACTCTGCCGCCGGGATGACGTATTGCCGCGGTGGGGCACAGCCGGCCGGCCGACCCAGATGGCCGCGGGCGGGAAGTCGATCCGTCAGCGCGCTCAGATAACCACTCCGCGCAGGCCCCGCCCCGTACAGCGCTCTGCCTTTGTGAATGACGTTTAATTTTTCGCCATGTCCGCGAGCGGCATACTTCTGTTCCATTGAATTTTCTTTTCGGCCTGACGTCTGCAGTGGGAAGATACCAGAGAGAACTTTAGGCCTCGTTTCACGATGCACAGTGCGGAAATGTCATACTCGTAATGGTTCAGTTTAAGAAAACGTTGTTACCTAATAACTTCAAATGTTTCGAAAGGGTACTCGGCCAAATTATTCACAGGCTGAAGAATAGTTCGGATTAGGTGCAGTGCACAGGTGGTTGTGCGTAACCGAATTGTGCTATTCTCCAGAAAATCTCTACAGATCGTTTCTGGTTTTCTACAGGACTCATTCTGGGGTCATCGTGAATTCAGGTATCTTACCACGATGAAAAATACCCACTGAATCCTAGAATTTTAAAAGGGAAAACGTTACATGCTGCTAGACCATCTTACATTGTACAACTTCAATATTTTTCAAGAAGAGTCATAATTTATGTGCCATGCGTTGGTCAGTTACAATTATTATATCTCCAGTTACATGTTATAAACCGAATTAAATAGAAAAAATTCTGTTTTATAACCTACTGTAATCTCAAATTTTACGAGGCTTTAGTAAACTAAGGTTAAGGTTACTCCTGTGAATACGTCTAAAGTCTTACATTTTATGTTTTCTGTCCTATATAACAACAACTGTCATTAGATACATCTATTCAGTCATGTACTGTAAATATCTGTGAACATAATGTGTTTTGGACCAGTAACGATTCTTCTTTTCGTCGCCGTCATCATCACCACCTTCTTCTTCATAATCATCTTCTTTCCGTCGCCATTATAATCTCCCATTGCTATCGCCACCACCACCACCACCACCACCACCACCACCACCATCTTCTAATTTATTGTATGGTGGTCACGACGTTTCTTTCTTGATTTATTTACCAATTTTAATTATTAGCAGCAAATCTACGACCATTCTCAATCACAGCTCAAGTTTTTGCCACTAGGAGCGGCCACAGTGCCAGTGCTGGAGTCGTGGGAAATTCAAAAATCCAAAACAGCGGATAGTGGTAAATTCTTAAAGCAGAGATACCGGTTGGCAAGGTATTTAAAAATCAGAGATGACGGATGGCAGAAACATTAAAAAATGAAGAATGAATGTGGTGGAAAATTTAAAAATAGGCTGCAAATTTAAAAATCCAAGATGATGGAACCAACCCAATTTTATAAAGTAATTATTAACAGCATCGATATACTTCGGAAACACAGAGTTGTCTTTTGAAATTGTTTATTTACAATCAGTTTTCACCATGGATTGTCTTTACAGAGGAAGGTTTTTTACAATGACAAAATCAAACGACATAGATGTGCTTAGGTACAGAGAATAAAACGGTCAAAAAAAATGTACCAAACATTTAACACAGGTATTCACCAGCAAAGCAATGACTCAGTCAACAACAAGTGAAATACCGTTCCGTTGTTGTCTAATTATTAACCATATTATGAATCTGAATCTAAATCCTAGATGACACAGATGCGCGCGCCTGCGGTCTCACTCACACTCAGACTCACTCTCTCTCTCTCTCTCTCTCTCTCTCTCTCTCTCTCTCTCTCTCTCACACACACACACACACACACACACACATACACACACACACACACACACACACACACACACACACACACACAAAACGGAGAGAAAAGGAAGAAGGTGCATTGGTCTTTAACGTCCCCATCGACAGCGCTATCATTAAAGACAGAGTAGTACAGGCTCGGATTACAAAAGTATGGGGAAGCTAAATCGAGCGTCCTATTTTCAAAGCAACTATCTAAGTGTATGAGAGGAGCGATTTAGGAAAACTACCGAAAAGAAGGACAGAGAGAGAGATAAATTTGTTGGGGACGCAACAATTGGGTTTGTGCATCTACTTAAACGATAAAACACATTTTAAGGACAAGCAAACGGTAGTTAACGTAACAAATCAAATAGCGGAGGTGTGCTCCGTGTCTCCACGTTTCTTCCAGTGTATTTCGAGATATCAGCAAGGCCATCACTCATGATTTTCGGGACTCTCCTTCCCTGTCTGCTCTCTTCCGAAAACAGCTGCATTCCTTCTTCTTCGTTAAAAATAACACCATCAAAATGTAAATAGTGTAGCGTTCCACGTAGTTGTTGTGGAAATCTGGTACCGAAGGACTCATTTTGATTTAATAAAGAGCTGCATTCAAATTATAATCGCTCTGCTCTGTGTTAAATTGCTGGTGTTCCTCACAAATCCATTCACGAGAATTCTGTTGTAACTCTACGAACAAGATAGACTCACTTTTTCCCGAGTAGTACATTCAATTAACCAAGTGGCTAGTGCACAATGACCGTGGCATAACCGGACAAACTCCAGCCTATCCATCCTTCGTCGAAAACTAATGTCTTACGTATCTTAAGCGTGTGGTAACCAAGTAACTTAGATTCCTGAAAAGCATATATCTTGAGCAAACGCTTGTAAATTGGGTTATTAAATAGGCTCAGTTCACAAAAATGTTTGTGAAATCTTATGGGACTTAGCTGCTAAGGTCATCAGTCCCTAAGCTTACACACTACTGAATCTAAATTATCCTAAGGGCAAACACACACACCAATGCCCGAGGGAGAACTCGAACCTCCGCCGAACCAGCCGCACAGTCCATGACTGCAGCGCCCTAGACCGCTTGGCTAATCCCACGCGGCAGGCTCAGTACGAAGTCGATTAATGCATTCATAGCTATATAGGAGGAAACGCAATATGATATCATGATCGCCCTTTCTCATATCGAAATGAGTCAATTGTGGTACTTAAATAAATTATAACTTGGTATGGATGTTGTGACGAGATTTGGAGCAATCAATCAGTCATCGAGATATCAAGGGACGTATAGGAATACTGGTTCTCTGCTAGCGTCGGAATTGTGTGTGGAAACTTAGAGGGAACAGTAAACGTCATCATCGTCATGGTGTAACTAGGAACTAATGTGATTGTCGTACAATCAGCCGTATTGTAGAAAGTGATAAGTAATCTTGTCAACTACTTCACAGGACGTTCGTCGAGATGTGATGGACCGCAATGGTGATGCTGCCATCAAGAATCCACTATCACAACCAACGCTGCCCTTTTTCTTTGCGGCACTGAAATAAGTTATCTGAATCGATGAGAAGTGGTACACGATGTAATACTTTGATCGACGTTTATGGGCCTGCTGCTGGAGTCCTGCTAAAGGTATTTCCTGCCTGCGTTCTGTGACGGAAATATTCAGAGCAGGCTGTGTGCTGGTATGAGCCAGCTGTTTCTGATTTAGGTTTGGAAGAACAGCACGGTGTTTATAGAAATTATAATGTTAATATAAGCATATAATTCTTTTTCATTTGTGACTTAACTGCGTTTATTGTTTGGATAGGAACTAATACTATCCATCTTTTGCAAGGTGAATGCGTATTACTGTTTTCAAACAAACAAAATTATATATTTTAGGCATCATCACTGACAATTTTCCTCTGCTCGCTGGATATTGTGTGAACAGTAAATGAACACCATATATATTTACAAATAACGTTAAGTGATAATTAGTCATTTCTCTGGACAAAACCATGAATTGTACAGCAAGTAAGGATGCACCTAATGAAATGTCTAGTTATACTACACGCTTGATCGGGAACTTAATCGTGTTCATCACAACCTCACACAAGAATGAGCCTTTCTGGGTAGCCGCTCGGTCTAGGGCACCTTGCCACAATTCGCGCGGCTGCCCCGTCGAAGGTTCGAGTCCTCCTTCGAGCATGAGGGTGTGTGTTGTCCTTAGCGTAAGTTAATTTAAGTTAGATTAAGTAGTGAGTAAGCTTAGGGACCGATGACCTCAGCAGTTTGGTTCCATAAGCCCTTACCACAAATTTCCAAATTGTCCACAAGAATGAATTAGCACATAAGAAGAAAAGGGGGCTTATTTACCAGTAATAGCGCCTAAAACGTATGGGTCACGTATGTTTGGTTTGGAAACAATAAAAATTCAAAACTTCCTGGCAGATTAAAACTGTGTGCCGCACCGAGACTCGAACTCGTGACCTTTGCCTTTCGCGGGCAAGTGCTCTACCATCTGAGCTACCCAACCACGGCTCGCGCCCCGTCCTCACAGCTTTACTTCTGGCAGTACCTCGTCTCCTACCTTCCAAAACTTACAGAAGCTCTCCTGCGAACCTTGCAGAGCTAGCACTCCTGAAAGAAAGGATATTGCGGAGACATGGCTAAGCCACAGCCTGGGGGGATGTTTCCATAATGAGAAGTTTGGAAGGCAGGAGACGAGGTACTGGCAGAAGTGAAGCTGTGAGGATAGTGTGTGAGTCGTGCTTGGGTAGCTCAGATGGTAGAGCACATGCCCGCGAAAGGCTAGGAACCCAAGTTCGAGTCTCGGTCCGGCACACAGTTTTAATCTTCCAGGAAGTTTCATATCAGCGCCCACTCCACTACAGAGTGAAAATCTCATTCTGGAAACATCCCCCAGGCTGTGGCTAAGCCATGTCTCCGCAAGATCCTTTCCTTCAGGAGTGCTAGTTCTGCAAGGTTCGCAGGAGAGCTTCTGTAACGTTTGGAAGGTAGGAGACGAGGTACTGGCAGTAGTAAAGCTGTGAGGACGGGTCGTGAGTCGTACTTGGGTAGCTCAGATGTTAGAGCACTTGCCCGCGGAAGACAAAGTTCCCGAGTTCGAGTCTCGGTCCGGCACACAGTTTTAATCTGCCAGGAAGTTTCATATCAGCGCACATTCCGCTGCAGAATGTAAATCTCATTCCAATAGATATTGAGTTGCAAAAGACGGATGGTACGTGTTCTTACCTACATGATGAATATACATTTATGGAAATGTATTGAACAACATAATGCTGCACATATTATTCCCAGTATTTGGAACAAACCACCTCCGTTTCAGCGCTGTAATGATACTCTCCACACCGAAATAACAATAGTGTCGCAGTTAAAAGAAAGTCATGTTGTTTTCCTATTCTATCTAGGCACGTACGATAACGATCAAATCGTCAAAAGCTTTTACAGTTCAGAAGGTTACCGCTTACTTGCCAAGTGATTTCACTCATTAAACTCTGTAATAAATATTGTACACAAGTGAGCACCTAGTTAATGAGTGAGCTCTGTTTTGTGGGCACCGAACACTGTTTCGATTTTCGGACAGTTATCATCTGTATTACGTCAACAAGATAGTTTCTGATTTTTGGTGCGATTGCTCCCGAGTGGGGCTGCATATCTTAAGAGTAAAGAAACTAGGCGTAGCTGTTATTGAACTACTCGAAAGTACAGTAGCGGGTCTGTTTTAAAAGAAGTGAATGGAAACGAACTGCTGCTGGTATCAAAACCACACGAGCATATCAAGTTACAGAAGTTACAGAAATACATTGGTTTCGAGTTACTTCCTCAAGCAGACTTGATTTTTTCTGACACATAATGTATTTTTTACCATCAGTTACTGTTTCATCTTTAAGAAAAATTATAATTACTTTTGGCATACAGGGGTTGGGCAAAAATACAGAAACAGCCTGAGAAGTGCATGGTTGAACGTAAATGAAGATGCTAGCCTTGTATCCACCACACACCTCTGTAATGTCCTCAATACATTTCAATTTTCAGCCGCGATCAGAACAGTGTTCTGTGTAGTACTGAATTCAGTGTGTCGCAGCCAAGTCAATTCGAACATGAATAATTGTTTGGGTTTTTATGGTGGGTGCTCCCGTAACCAAAACAACCAATGTGTTTCTTGTTTCGAGAGACACCGTATCAAAAATTTAAATCGCTTATAGGAAAGGCCGGGAAAAGTCATTCGGTAAGTCACAACGCGGGTGAAAGTGTGTGTTGAGTGATCGTGACAGAAGAGTATTAAAGAGGATTGCGACGAAAAATAAAAGGACGACTGGTGCAAAATTTTCTGCGGAGCTGAATGTCGCATTCGTGAACCCGAAGGGAGCTTCACAAACTGGGTACTGTAGGGCAATCTGAAATTCCAAAACGACACATCAGTGACGCTAATTACTGCAACGAGAGAACGTGGCCCTGAAACCATAAAACTAGACTTTGGAGCAAAGCAAGAAAGTAACACATTTCCAACTTCTGGCAGAGTTTACGTCGCAAGAGTGTAATATTTGCGTCCGCAGCTCGTGGTCGTGCGGTAGCGTTCTTGTTTCCCACGCCCGGGTTCCCGGGTTCGATTCCCGGCGTGTTCAGGGATTTTCTCTGCCTCGACTGGGTGTTGTGTGCCGTTCTTGGGTTATTTAGGTTTAAGTAGTTCTAAGTTCTAGGGGACTGATGACCATAGATGTTAAGTCCCATAGTGCTCAGAGCCATTTGAACCATTTTTTTCAAATATTTGCAACCGTATTGTGGTATTCCGTTGGCCCCTTGGATAGTTCCAAGGTCGTATTACTGCTAAGGATTACGTCAATATTCTTGCTGGTCAAGTCCGTCCCATGGTACAATTTTTGTCCTCCGATGGCGATGCTGTGTTCCAAGAGGACAGAGCCCCTGATCACACAGCTCGCATCGTTCAGGACTGGTTTTGTGAGTGCGAGGAGGAAATGTCGCATCTCACCTGATCACCCACAGTCACCACATCCCAATATTCTTAGCTTTTGTGGTGTATTCTGGAATGAAGGGTGAGCGATCTCTATCCGCATCCTTCATAGTTACCTACCCTTGCAACTATTTTGCAGAAAGAATGGCATAAAGGTCCCTTGAAAACCATACAGAACCTGTGTTTATTCATTTAGAGATGCATTGTCCTGGAAAAGGTTTGGCGGGACCTGCAGAAAGCGTTGCGATCTGTCTCTAAGCTGTTCATTTTTGGAACACAGCCTGAGACTAGCTTAGAGAAATTAATGACGACACTTTCTGCAGGCCTCATCCATAATTTTGTGGGCAATGATCGGGCGCACATGGTCCAAATTATGATTGATTTGTTCGATCGATGGTGCTGACAAGTGCTGCATCACCCATCAAACTTCTCAGACATTAGCCCTTGTGATTTGAACTCGACTCGTAAGATAAAGGGAATGCTTCATGGCATTCGATTTAGAACTGTTACAGAGATTCGTCGGGAAGTAGACCTCTGCGCTCGAACTGTGAACACACTGCCAAGTATATCCTACGACTTACACATCGTTGGCAATGGGTTATACACATTGCTGGTGACTGCTTTGAAGGGCGTGTCTATTGTTTATAAACTATAAATAAATCGCTTCCACAATTAAATTTCCAATCGTCGTATTTGTGTTCGCTTGTGCTTCTACATTAAAATAGGCCATTACGCTGTGAAAAGCTCAGTGAAAATTGATTTGCAATCTACTACAGACCTATCACAGCGAGCGGCCAAATATTATGGGAAGCGACGGGATATGAAGTCGATCGTAAACTGCTCAAGCCAACACAGTGCATTAATTCCATACAGTTGTGGTGAAATGGTTTTCTGATGTGCCTAACACTAAATGTCAGCGGTCTGAATGTGCGGAGGCGACTTGACGTTCGTTCGTCAAACATTTACCTTAGCTCCTACATGTGTGTAAACATTGTATTTGCGCTACTGATCTGACAAACCCGAATGCTTGTGTCATCTCTGTTATGCTATGACCCCTGTCCTTTGCGCATATCGTCATCCCACGTCCAAAGCCATCAACTCGTGACATGCTGCCACGTTCACTACACCCTTGGCTGTTGCAGAAAGCTAAAGTGCCGTATATACACTCGAATCTTATGTCACATCCAGCTACATCATTCGGGTCTCACAAAGGGCACATTATTAAACGGAAAACTCCTACCCGTGACTCTCGGTCGCTCAGTGTGTCTAAGTCTTTTATTTTTATTTTCATCAGTGGTTCGTAAGGTACTAAGCTACTTACGAGCAACATTTTCGCGTGGTTTTCATCACAGTATAACTTTTCAATGGAAATGTCTCGACCTGCTCGAACCATCAAGTTCGATATTTGCTGTGAGTGTGTTACTAATCTTGCAGGTAGTCAAAAATGCGTAAGAAGCAAAGCAATCAAAAATAGTCTCTTCCATCTCCGTTGTTAGCTCTGTTATTCTCACCACCGACAACACAGCCGTCCTACTCCACACTTTATTCAATCCTGTTAATTTGATGTGTTTAGTATATTCCAGTCGTTCACTAAGAAACAAGTCAACAATTTCTTTATCACAGAGATGACAAAGTCGTCATCGTCTTACATATAAAGCTTCGAAATCTATTTGTTTTGCCTTGACAACATTCGTAACTATCGATTACTTGCTCGATATATGCCATGTTTTCCTTAGAGTGCACGATTTTCTTGGGAAGTCTTTCATCGATCATTCAACTCATATGTCGATTCGACTTATATCTGTATTCAGTTAAGGGGACGTGCTGAAAAGCAATGCCTCAGAACTTTTTATGTCAAAACTGTTTAAACATTTTAAATAAAGTAAATGTTATTAACATTATACGTCTTTATTCTTCATCTCTACAGATTTTCTTCTCAACGTAGTCACCCTGGCTACCAATACATTTCTCCCACCCAGAGATCAGTTTGTTGATACCCCCGCTGTAGAATGGTTGATTTTGTTTACAGGGCCACAACTTCACCTTCGATTGCAACGCTTGATCACTATCAAAGTTACTTCCTGGAAGGTGTTCTTTAAGTTTTGGAAACAGATGAAAATCGGATTGGGCCAAGTCGGGGCTGTATGGAGAATGATCGATGACAGTGAACACAAGATGTCCAATTATTGCACATGTCGCAGAGATCGTGTTCGGTCTGGCATCTCATGTTCCATGTGTCAACGAACTCTTCGAATTCGAAACTCGATTATAGCACGCTGCTTCTGACACACCGAAAGATTTATGTAATAAAACGTCGTTTTACACGCAACAATTCGGAACCCTCTAGCGGCAGCGGGCAGCAGATGTGTAGACGTGAAGAATAACGTGTAGAATGTTAATAAGGTTAGTTTTATTAAAAAAACTTTGAGAGTTTTCACAAAATAATTTGTAGCACATACCTTTTAAGCACGCCCTCGTATTTCTTTGTTAATGGCACATACCTGGAACACATTTCCGATGTTTTCATAACTATGAAATACTTTCTTGTCCTGCCGCTCACTCCTCTCGTGACTCTAATCTCTGCTGCTTGTATCTTTCTTTTCATTTATCTAACTCTTGCTTCCATATACAGTAATATTATCCATAGCTTCTTTTAGATTTAATTTTTGTGTATTTCTGGTGTATGTATACCACTGGCCATTAACATTGCTACACCTCGTATCTAGCAGTCGAGATGGCAGGCATCTTATCCGCATGGCTGTAACGGATCGTGCAGCCACATCTCGATCCCTGAGCCAACAGATGGGGACGTTTGCAAGACAACAACCATCTGCACGAACAGTTCGACAACGTTTGCAGCAGCATGGACTAACAGCTCGGAGACCATGGATGCGGTTACCCTTGACGCTGCATCACAGACAGGGAGCGCCTGTGATGGTGTACTCAACAACGAATCTGGGTGCACGAATAGCAAAACGTCATTTTTTCGGATGAATCCAGGTTCTGTTTACAGCATCATTATAGTCGCATCCGTGTTTGGCGACATCGCGGTGAACGCACATTGGAAGCGTGTATTCGTCATCGCCATAGTGGCGTATCACCCGGCGAGATGGTATGGGGTGCCATTGGTTACGCGTCTCGGTCACCTCTTGTTCGCATTGACGGCACTTTGAACAGTGGACGTTACATTTCAGATGTGTTACGACCCGTGGCTCTTCCCTTCATTCAATCCCTGCGAAACCCTACATTTCAACAGGATAATGCACGACCAGATATTGCAGGTCCTGTACGGGCATTTCTGGATACGGAAAATGTTCTACTGCTGCCCTGGCCAGCACTTTCTCCGTATCTCTCCCAATTGAAAACGTCTGGTCAATAGTGGCTGAGCAACTGGCTCGTCACAATACGCCAGTCACTACTCTTGATGAACTGTGGTATCGTGTTGAAGCTGCATGTGCAGCTGTAACTGCACACGCCATACAAGCTCTGTTTCACTCAATGCCCAGGCGTATCAAGGCCGTTATTACGGTCAGAGGTGATTGTTCTGGGTACTGATTACTCAGGATCTATGCACCCAAATTGCGTGAAAATGAAATCACATGTCAGTTCTAGTATAATATATTTGTCCAAGGAATACTCGTTTATCTTCTGCATTTCTTCTTGTTACAGCAATTTTAATGGCCAGTAGTGTGCCGGCCGGAGTGGCCGAGCGGTTCTACGCGCTACAGTCTGGAACCGCGCGACCGCTACGGCCGCAGGTTCGAATCCTGCCTCTGGCATGAATGTGTGTGATGTCCTTAGGTTAGTTAGTTTTAAGTAGTTCTAAGTTCTTGGGACTGATGACCTCAGAAGTTAAGTTCCATAGTGCTCAGAACCAGTAGTGCAGTTAAGCACCCTGTTTACTATTCCACATATTGCTTAAAATATGTTCAATTTTTCCTCTATATCATAACTTCATTTCGTGTTGCGGCTATGTAGTGCAGTTCTAAACGTGAGAGGAACCGTTTAAATACAGTCTTCACAAAGTAAAGGTACATTGACTGGAAACTTACGTACATTGATGGGCCAGAACATTAAGGCCACCGGATTAATAGCATGTTTGTCTGTCTATGGAATGCTAGACGGCAGCGATTCTCCGTGGTATGGATTCCACAGATCCTTGGTTGGTTCCCAGGGAGATATGGAACCAGATGTCTGCGTACATGTGACGAAATTCCCGTAAAATATCAACTGGTAGTTGATTGAATGTGAGCTGGTGGCCGATAATGCCCAGATGTGTTCCATACGGCTCAGGGCAACCAGCTTTGGTGGCCAAGATACTAGCGTAAAGTCACTGTCATGCGTTTCAAACCGTGTATCACTGTTCTGCACTTGCGTGACTGACAGTTATATTACCGAGAAATGATTTCTGCGTTGGGAAAGGCATCATTCATGAAGGGATGCAGGTTTCTCAATTCGATGTTCATGTAGACTCTAACTGTAATTATAGCAAAGTCCCGCTAATCAGAACCCCGGTAATCCGAATGTTAGGTCAATTCTAACATGAAAAATGTTAGTCTAAGTACGGCAAAGTGAGCGGTAAACTGCTGTACATACACACTGTTTTAATTTACACATCACAGTACAGTAGGTACAGTAAACAATGTATAACAATGAAAGAAAAGCTGTCAAACTTACTATGATACAGCGGACATTTTATCCCCACTTTTTAGATGACAAAAACCCAGTCATTGTTTTTTGGCGTATTGAAGACAGTCTGTTATATGATGCATAGTTGCGCCATCGTCTCAAAAACATAAAATCAGCAGGTGTAGCAGTGGGCTGTTGCTCCAAATAACGTAGCGCGAGGTCTAAGGGCTTCTGCTGCGTCACTGTGTGGCACCAGCTCTCTCCTTTGTCGCTTTCAAGCTCATTGTCAGTTTCGCCACAGCAGTCCACTTCTTCCTGGTCTTGAGTCACAGCAACAACTAAATGAGCGTCTGTAAGATTCCCCACACATGCCCCATCCGCTGCCATCCATTCATCTACTAGCTCCTTCACATCCAGGAATTGTCCGTATCATTTGTTGCAGATTTTCCTCTTCATTTTCAACTATGTTGTCCTGAAATTCAAGAGATATCCACAGTTTTCTCCACGATTTTCTCAGAGTATTTTCTGAAATATTCTGCCATACCTTAGCGCCCCAATAAAAAACATACTTCCCATTGGAATTTTTTTATTTTGTCCACTAAAGAAATGCTGTCATCTTGGATCAGCATTCTTAAGAATTGTTTTCTGTAAATCAGTTTCAATGTTTGCAGTACGCCCTGGTCCTTCTGATGTAGAAGTGGTATAACATTCAGTGGCAAAAGCTTCGCCACAATTTTTATCAATAATTCCTCTGTGCTGGGGTGAGATGGCGTGTTACCAATCAAAAGAATTGCACGGGGAGACACTCAATTTTCCTCAGAAAATCATCAAACAGAGGGAACAATCTGGCCGTGAAACCATCCTTTGAACAGCTTACCACCCAGCCAGGCTTTTTACTGATTGCGATAATATACGGATAGGGACTTCATGTTGCAGTTTTTAAAAGCTCAGGGGCCTAGCAGATTTGCCGATCAGCGTTAAAGGCAGCTTGTGATTACCAGCAGCGTTGATGCACGCTAATAAAGTCACACGATCTTTGCACATTTTAAAACCAGGAGCATGATCTTGTGCTTTTGATGCCAGGCATTTTGTTGGCAATGCCCTAAAATTAAGGCCAGTCTCGTCAGCGTTATAAGTTTGTTGGGGAGAATACTCTCCCTCTCTTATCATTTTTTCACACCCAACCGAGTATTCCTTCGCTGTGTCACGGTCAGAAGAGAGCTTCTCTCCAGTAATTGGTAGCTGATAGGTTCCATGATTTTTTTGAATTTGTCCAACCAACCCGTACTCGCAGTAAGAGACTCATCACCATTTATTAACTTGTTCAGGTAAACATTCTTCTCCTGAACCAGTGCTCCACTCTAAGGAGTTTCCCTTTCTCTTTTCTGCGTAAACCAAAAGAAAAGAGTGCCATCCATTTTATCGTACTGGGATTGTTTCAAAATCTGCCACATTTCGATTATTTTTCCCGAATACGTTGCACAGGACTGTTCAAGCTTCACTCGGTTCATCTACCAATCACAAATGGTTGCTTTACCAACACCCAGTTCCGTTGCTAGTTAAGATACGTTCTTACCATTGTCTACCCGCTTCGAAGTATTCAGTTTTTATTGGAGAGTTAACGTTGTATGCTTCTGTTTACTTATGACGAAAATACGTACACCACTACATCAATGTTCCCACATTTGTCCCCATTTATTACCATGGTTTACCAACTTATCTGCTTGGTACACGTCATTCTAGAAACTCGTCACCGAGTCCGGTCCTAATTAGTTCGGATTAACGAGACTCTACAGTATGCCTTATATTACTCTCACAGGCTCGGGAAAGCCCAGGCTAATGTCTCTTTTAGCATAAGACAGCCCCTGCGTCCGTGACATTGGGCATGTTACGAGCTGCCTCCAACTTCTATATACTGTGATGAGGTGTGCATGTCGATCACTTTATCGTCTACGCGTCGTTTCACTTCCAGCCATTACCCACAGATGTTTATAACAGTGGGACGCCAATACAGACAACATTCAGTGCGTCCAAGATTTTCATTCTGAGACGGCGACCCATACCTATCCACCGTTTGTCAAAAATGTCTTGGTATTCCCTATCTGCGTCTCTTATGTTCGATGTAATGATTCCCAATTCGTCAGCAGAAAGAGTATCTCCGCAAGTTTATATTTCTAATACGCACCATGACCTACTTTCTTTAGGGTGCAGGCGTGTAAGAATAAACTGCGGGAAGAAAACCAAACACCATCGATGACTTTGTTCAGTAGTATCTGTGTATAATATGTGCGTAATGAGGGGATAGTGATTCGTTTGTCACAGTCATCGGCGGTCACAAAGCGCTCAGAGGACCTTTTGTGCAGTGTTTAAGCTCTGCTGCCGATTTTATACACAATGAATGATTGCAACATTCATTCTAGGGAACAACCATGTCCCACTGACGAGTAAGTTGTCTTGTTGTACATCTTTAGCCATTTGAATGCGGTCTCGTTGTGGTCGTTTGGGAAGCTGGATCGACATACCGAATGGAATGCTGCTCGCGTTGGGCACAACGTATCGGGGTGTGTCACTGCTTTCAACACTCCTACACGTGTAGACCATTATCAGGACGTCCGCCTAGTACAGACTCACGGGAAGTTCGATGCACCGTGCGAGCAGCGGTGGCCAGTCGAACATCATCGATGGACCAAATTCCCAAATTCGGACATACGCTGCACCTGTCGTGACATCAGGAGCCGTTGGGAAACTGCCTGCTTGCATCAGCATTAAGATCACCTAAGCCTCTGGTCAAGTTACCAGTGACACCATGAGGCATGGCTACACAGGTGTCGTGAAAGGGTTGGCTGGTGAGAATGCGGTGTCGAATGAAAGCTAGCCCACGGGTGCTAGTAACAAGGATCCCACAGTAAATGCGCCAAGGAAATCAAATACTCTTTTGGCGGTGGTAGGGCCCGAGGACTGCGACAATCTGCCGCCGAAACTAGTCACGCGATAGAATAAAGACATTCCCAAGATTTTCTGACATATATCATCAGCTGAAATTCCTCGTCTATAGAATAAGATGGACATCCATAAGTTCACTGCAGATTGGAATGGCGTACTACTGTCTTCGGTGGTGAGAGTAGGTTCTATCCGTATACGAAGCAAGGACGCATATTTATATGGCATAGACCTGGTGAGCGACCTGTTCTGCAATGCATTCGCCTCTGACATGCAGATCCCGTTCCAGACTTCATGGTTTGATGACCATCGGCTACAACTCGCCCTCGTATTTGGTGTTTCCGCAGCGTAAAGTAACGAATGCCCTCTACAGTGCGCAGGCTGTCTTCCCTGAACTTCTGCCATTCCTACGACAAGAAGGTGGTGTTTTTTAACAGATGCTGCAACTCAAGGTGTTCCTCGTGGTGTCCAACAACGGCTCTAACCAGCAAAATCATCAGCTCCTTCGCCACTTGAAAACATATAGGATATGCTGAAGTGGGAACTTACTAGTTTTCGATGACCAGCAAGAATCAATGTCGAATTGCAACAGAGGGCGCTAGGCTTAAAAAAATGTTCCACAGGATGGCAATCGGCATTTTTATGGTCGATTAACTTCTCATGGTAGGGATTCACAGTCATATAGAATTTCTTGCAGGCCATCCTTTAAAAAAAATATATTTATGATCGTTTCTTTGGGCACATCTGTTTACATACGCTGCACACATACTACGCTGTGCAAATCCATTTTAGATAGCGTGCAAGATATTGTGTACGTATGTTTATCATGTAACAAGCATCTGTGAGCAGTATGTTTATAGGCAATGCCTTTTGGGCCAAATGCTGTGTGATTTTAAATATTTTAGCGATGACAAACGTTTATATTGCGCTGCGTTTTATCCATTTGACATCTTGTACACGAGGTCAGCCTAAAAGCGTAAAATGAACATGGTTTACACAAAGAAATATTTAAGACCTGAATATGAAAGCTAAGACGGTCTTGAATAAAGAAATATTTGTCCGCAGCTCATGGTCGTGCGGTAGCGTTCTCGCTTCCCACGCCCGGGTTCCAGGGTTCGATTCCCGGCGGAGTCAGGGATTTTTCTCTGCCTCGTGATGACTGGGTGTTGTGTCATGTCATTAGGTTAGTTAGGTTTAAGTAGTTCTAAGTTCTAGGGGACTGATAACCATAGATGTTAAATCCCATAGTGCTCAGAGCCATTTCAACCAAAGAAATATTTTCTGCGATCTCAATTAAAACAGGTCGCCTTCAATATTCTCATACAGACAAAATTCATTTTATCATAAACTGTTACAATGGTAAACTGCTTGTCATATCAGTTATGCTTGAGGGTGTTGCATTTTTTCTGGCGGTGTACATGCAATAGTGTAATCAGGGTTTCTGGAATAGTACACCGCACAATGAATTATTGCAAATTCGGGCTGAGCAAGTGTCGTGAAAGATATTAATATTAACAAGTACGATATGTGGAAGACTTGTATGTGCTACAGTTATACGATGTTTAGAGGAACTGTTAAAGTTTCATTATTTCTTAACTTAGTTTGTAGATTGTCTATAAGAAATAGCCTTGTCCTTGAGGGTGCTGCATTTATTTTCTGGCAGTTTACGTAGACAAATTATACGAACTGTAATATCCCATAGAATTAGTTCGATGAATCGCATGCCAGGCACTTAATTGTGAATTTCAGAGTAATCACGTAGATGTAGATACAGAAACGGATCACAAAACGGGATTTCCAAAGCAGACAGACGCTTTTGCGCACGCACACACGTCGCAATCGGTCCCTATATTGAGCACTTGTGATCTGATATAAAAACTTACAGGTGTAGTCTATCCACTGACAATTGTCTGCTTTCTTTATGTCTTGTAGATATTATACAGACATCTTATGAAAATCTGGAGGCACTTACGAATAACACTGTAAACGTACCTCACTACAGCACGTGTCCATGACGCCACTAGGCTGCATTTAGTCTCGAGGTGGGCAGTCGTCGATGTGTTTTCGCTCATGGGCTTATTTATGACTTAAAGAATGTTCAGAAATCATTTACAATTTGAAACTTCCTGGCAGATTAAAACAGTGTGCCGGACCTAAACACGAACTCGGGACCTTTGCCTTTCGCGGGCAAGTGCTCTACCAACTGAGCTACCCAAGCACGACTCACGCCCCGTCCTCACACCTTTACTTCTGCCAGTACCTCGTCTCCTACCTTCCAAACTCTACACAAACTCTCCTGCAGACCTTTCAGAACTAGAACTCCTGAAAGAAAGGATATTGCGGAGACATGGCTTAGCCACAACCTGGGGGATGTTTCCAGAATGAGACTTTCACTCTGCAGCGGAGTGTGCGCCGATTTGAAACTTCCTGGCAGATTAAAACTGTGTGCCGGACCGAGACGCGGCGTGAGTCGTGCTTGGGTAGCTCAGTTGGTGGAGCACTTGCCCGCGAAAAGCAAAGGTTCCGAGTTCGAGTCTCGGTCCGGCACACAGTTTTAATCTGCCAGCAAGTTTCAAATCGGCGCACACTCCGCTGCAGAGTGAAAATCTGGTTCTTTTTCAATTTATTTCTTTGTAAGTAGGCACAGATGCGAAATTTTTCTGGTGTTAGTCGTGTGTGAGTATCGTCTGCGTTGCGTTCACTTCACGGACGAACCCCCGCTCGTGTTTGCATCAGTGTGACACGCACAGAGGCCGCGGGGCTCATTCGCTATCGCGGCCGCTCGCAGCCGGCTTTGAAGTCGGCCGCAGAGCGCGCGGCGGATGAGCCCCGTCGCTCGCGGGCCGGGTTTCAGCTTACCGGCGATGCCAGGCCTGCCACGCTGATGCCTCTGACAGCCGGCGTTCTCCTACACCGCACTGACGCGCCGTTATCAACAGGGCGAGCTCTCACTATTGGCAGGCCTGTCACGTTTTACAAAGGCCTAGAGCCGGCGCGGAAAGACGTGGTCGTACGCCCAACAGCGTTTGCATAACGAGCCGTTGGCTCACTTTTGTTGCGAGGTTGCATTCTTCGATTGCTGAGCGTCTACTAATGAACTAATTATCCCCTAGAATCAGTTGCAACGAAAGGTAGTAATAAAATTTCAGTTATCAAAGTACAATAGTAAATTTACACTATTAATTACTGTTTGTTGGCAGGCACACCGAAATCTCCGCTCCGCATTTCTGTAGTACGTCGCAAGACAACGTAAATCACACATAAAATTGGAGACAGGCTGCGTATTTCTTTTTTTTTTTTTTTTTTTGCAGTTCTAGCGATTTGCTACGTTACTGTGGCGCGAGTGTTTCATTATGTACCAGCACTACAGGCAGATTTCTGTAAACAAAACTTTCTTTGAGATGACATTTAACAAAAATGGTTCAAATGGCTCTGAGCACTATGGGACTTAACATCTCAGGTCATCAGTCCCCTAAAACTTAGAACTACTTAAACCTAACTACCCTAAGGACATCACACACATCCATGCCCGAGACAGGATTCGAAACTATGACCGTAGCAGTAGCGCGTTTCCGGACTGAAGCGCCTAGAACCGCTCGGCCACCGCGGCTGGCGACATTGATAACTGTAGGATGAAGTATGAGTAGGTATTGAGAAGATTAAGATAAGAATGTCGCAAGAAAAAGAAGATACTGAGCCGTAGCGTTTTGCTGGCGCTCCAGCGTATTTGCAACTACCTCGCCTTCGCACTCTTATTTTGCTTGAGGCGCGTATTGAGTCTTGGCTGCCTTGTCTTTGCCGGAAGAGTTAACTGGAGGCTCTCGCCAAGGACGAAATAGTTAGCGTTCGATGTCACCTGAGGTCCGAGTGCGCTTGTAGTGGAGCGGGAACCGACTACGGGTATGGGGCAGCTTTGGTGGAGAGCCTTTCCTGTCGCCTGTGAGGAGGCTTGTTGCTGCCTTGCGTAGCGTGCTGCTGTACCCGACGCAAACCATATCGGACGTCCAACGAAAAGTTAAGTGAGATTGTAATTAGGGCATTTGTGTGAAGGTGTTGAGGGCTGCTACTTCACTTCTGGTAACTGTAAGCGCATTGGTGTTACCATGGAAGTAAATGTGTGCCTATGAAGAGTTCATGGTTTCTAAGACAGGTGTTAAATATTAATATAATCCACTAGCATGCCTCTTCCAGCTCGTGGGAAATAGTTGTTTGATGTAATACGTAATCAGCTGCAAGGCCGTAATATGTTTATCAAATATACTGCATTCGAGTGTTTGATAGCCTTAGCGCAATGTGCCCCAGTAAAGCTTATAATGAAATTTTCAGAATTGTGCTCGTTATGGTTTTCATTGAACAGTGGGGGATAAAAAAAAATTGGTGTTCTATCTTACGGCATGTCCTGTTATGGGGGGAAGCCTAGTCATAGAGGTCCACCGCAAGACCGTCTAGGGAAGTGATTCCAGTGGTGGTTTCCCGTTGCCTTACACTTGCTTTCTTTCTTTCTTTCTTTAGCTTACGCCGTAGTCCCACAGCGATCGCAGGGTCGGCGTGGTTACAACGGATTTGGCAGTGTTAGTGTTAGGGATGGCTGGATGCCCTTCCTGCCGCCACCCCGTACCCCCTAGGACGGAACAGTGTAGCCCAACTGTCTGCGTCGAGTGTAAATCATGAAAGAGTGCGAACGTGTTGCAGACGTCTGCGATGGGTGTAACTGAGGTGGAACGTGGGGAAAAGCCCGGTATTCACCTACCGGGATGTGAAAACCACCTAAAAACCACATCCAGGCTGGCCGGCACTCCGGCCTTCGTCGTTAATTCGCCAGGCGGATTCGATCCGAGGCCGGCGCGCCTACCCGAGTCCAGGAAGCAGCGCGTTAGCGCGCTCGGCTACCCTGACGGGTTCCCGTTGCCTTCCACTGATGACGATGAAATGATAATGAGGACAACACAACACCCAGTCCCTGAGCGGAGAAAATCTCCGACCCAGGCGGGAATCGAACCCGGCCCCCTTGGCGTGACAGACCGCCGCGCTGACCACTCAGCTATCTGGGTGGATATTGGGGCATATGAGTTCACGTAATTTAATTGTGACCAAAATTGGAGTGCCTGCTGGCCTTGCTAGTATTTGTAAGTTATTTTTATATCTTAATAGCAGGCAATTCTCCTTAAGGTTATTGATAAGATTTGAGCTGTTGGTCGAACCTTGCCTTTGCAGTTCATTCGTAGTGGGGCAAAGGCAGCGTGCCGTTTTGTTAGTGATTAATTTAAGCTGTTATTTAATATCTTTTGATGGTTGTTTACATTGTCCCTGCGGACCTGTTCTGTGCACTTGTTAAATGTTACAGCTGACTGGCTGCTGTTTGGAGTGAGCGCTACCTTTCCACCTATGGGTACCGGGGCTGTGAATTCCTGGGTAGCGGGAGGTGACTCGGGGTCGAAGCTCGGGAAGTCGGTCTTGTACGGACGGCCGCCTTTCACCTTTTGCCTTGGCTTCTCCAAGTTAAGTTTTCATTCTGTCTTGGAGCGACCTGGCGTCACTCATCGCTAATTAATTCTGTCGGTAATTATATTTACTTGAGTATTTATCATATTTATTAAACATTGTCTCAAGAGCAACATACAATTGTGAAAGGTTGTTGCTGTGGTATTCTTAGTAAGACTTTGCGCTAAGTAATTGTGTTACTGAGCCTTGGAGCCGAAGTTTGAAACCTTAGTAAGCCTTAGTGATACTCATTGACTCTTGAGTGTGAAACAAAACAAGTGCCTTTGTATTAATTTCATCCTGCTTTATTGGGTGCTGCATCTCTGGCAGGCTGTTATTTAGGTAATGTTTTTGAGAACATCAGTTTTCAGTGGTCGAAGACTAGTCAGAAATATTGTGTGTCTTAATTTAAGCCGTCAGGCGCATAATTGTCAGTGGTTTTAAAATTTTCTTATATATGAGGTAGACTTTGTTTCATAAAAAGACATTGGTAGCAGATTCACTAAATTTTATGACTTACTATTCTTATTACCTAAAGTAATCAGGATTAATACACTGTTGTTTTAAAAGAATTTGTTGATATGATTGTTAAACAAAACGACTGATAACCAAAGGGGTTCAGTAGTTCCTATTGTTTCCCTATTCCCTAGTAGAAGAACGTTTCAGATACCATTCAACACACACAGTATAAGGGATGAAAGTGATAACTCCCTATAACTATAGCACCAGACAGAGAGAAGGAAATATACCAATAAAGAAGGAAAAATATAGAATATGAACATCAGTTTTAATAGTTTAAAAAAACAGAGAGAAGGTGGCCAGGTAACATTGGACTAGCTTTACGGCAGAACTACTACGGCGGTCTCCCCAGCAATTAAGATTTTTATTGGGCGTGGAAGTGGAGCAAGTGAAGTGGGGACACTATTGCTGTAGGAGGCGGTACTCGGGAGCTGGTGTGGATGAGTGTTATACGCTGTTAGGCGTTTCTAGGATCATGTTTACTACAGATGGTTATAAAGTACCAATTATTTCTCCGGTTGGTATACGTGTTGACTCGCACACTAGAGTGCGATAAAGAAGGCAGACATAGCAGCCTCGTGGCTGGATCGGTTGTGCAAGCAGCACGATCCAGCAGCGTGTTGTGCGGGTGGCCAGGACAGAATACTTTAGGCGCTATCTTACGGATGCATATCAACAGCTAGTGCTAGGGATGGAAAAGACCAACCGGTTATACCCGATGCCTTTATTTCAGTTCCGAATAATCGATATTTCTCAGTATTTGTTTGGTCGAGGTTATAACCGTTTTCTTTATTTTTTGTTAATAACGAGTTAAAAGCCGGCACTGTTCACGTATTCGCCATGGCAGGAGTGCTAAAATTTTTGATTTTTTTCAAACAGAAATTTTTTGACAAGAATATAATGTGTATTCGAAAACTGGCACTAGTTTTAAATATTGGGTTGTGACAGAAAACGGGAAAAGCAATCAGTGTTATTTCAAAAACAAACCTTACAGTTAGAAACGACCAACTCACACATGACATAAGAATTACTGGATCAAGAATATACGTGTTATTGTGTAACGTGGCCTACTAGGCGGTGTGAGTGCACGTGGATTGCGTAAGACCCATCACCTGGTCACGAAGTAAATAATTGTACGCTACTATAAAACGGGGTTTCCTATGAAATACTTACAGAAGAAACGCCACATAGCTCATATTTACCTACTACTTCTATGAAATAACAAGAGAGAAAGGAAATTATGGCAACACCAAAAAAATTGAAACCTGAAAATTAATTCAGAGTTTATTACAAAAATAAAAAGTAACTGGTCTGCTACCTGCGTTTAAATAATATTTATTTCTCTGCTTGCAGCCCTTGGAAACGGACAACTTATCACAAGAAATGAGAGTTCTCCAAACTAAATTCTTACCTTTCCATAATGCTCATATATTGGTATGCTCTTCGATATTATTATTTTTGAGCAGAGTTCCTAAAACATTATAAGAAAAGCAGGAGAATGGTCGTATATTTTTTTCTTTCTTTTTTCTTTTTTTTTTGCGGCATTAAATCCCTCATTAACTTTCGAGAAAGCAGCGTCCTGAAACGTGTAATGTGGAAGTCTGAAAGAGTCTCGTAATTTTTCAGTCTATGTTCGATGTTTATGTTTGTTATTGGAAATAACATAAATAAAAAATGGAAAACATTTATTTCGGAATCCGGTTATTTTGTGTGGTTTTAACAGCCAGATTAAACTGGTGTTGTTGTTGTGGTCTTCGATGCAGATCTCCATGCTACTCTATCCTGTGCAAGCTTCTTCATCTACCAGTACCTACTGCAACCTACGTCCTCCTGAATCTGCTTAGTGTATTCATCTCTTGGCCTCCCTCTACGATTTTTACCCTCCACGCTGCCCTCCAATGCTAAATTTGTGATCCCTTGATGCCTCAGAACATGTCCTACCAACCGATCCCTCCTTCTTGTCAAGTTGTGCCACAAACTTCTCTTCTCCACAATGCTATTCAATACCGCCTCATTAGTTATGTGATCTACCCACCTAATCTTCAACATTACTCTGTAGCACCACATTCCGAAAGCTTCTATTCTCTTCTTGTCCAAACTATTTATCGTCCATGTTTCACTTCCATACATGCCCACACTACATACAAATACTTTCAGGAATGACTTCCTGACACCTAAATCTATACTCGATGTTAACAAATTTCTCATCTTCAGAAACGCTTTCCTTGCCATTGCCAGTCTACATTTTATGTCCTGTCTACTTCGACCATCATCAGTTATTTTGCTCCCCAAATAGCAAAACTCCTTTACTACTATAAGTGTCCCATTTCCTAATGTAATTCCGTCAGCATCACCCGACTTAATTCGACTACATTCCATTAAGATCGTTTTGCTTTTGTCGATGTTCATCTTATATCCTCCTTTCAAGACACTATCCATTCCGTTCAACTGCTCTTCCAAGTCCTTTGCTGTCTCTGACAGAATTACAATGTTATCGGCGACCCTCAAATTTTTTATTTCTTCTCCATGGAATTTAATACCTACTCCGAATTTTTCTTTTGTTTCCTTTACTACTTGTTCAATATACAGATTTAATAACTTCGCGGAGAGGCTACAACCCTGTCTCACTCCCTTCCCAACCGCTGCTTCCCTTTCATGTCTCTCGACTCTTATAACTGCCATCTGGTTTCTGTACAAATTGTAAATAGCCTTTCGCTCCCTGTATTTTACCCCTGCCACGTTTAGAAGGATATTGTAAACGTGTATTTTAGTTTCTGTGTTCCACGACACTGTTCACCGAAATTTTTATACTCAGGTATCAAAACTCATGGGATAGCAATATGCGCATATACAGATGGCAGTAGTATAACGTACATAGGGTATAAAAGGACAGTACAATGGCCTAGCTGTCATTTGTACTCTGGTAATTCATACGAAAAGGTTTCCAACGTGATTATGATCTTCCGACCTGAATTAATAGCCACTGAAAGCGGAATGGCACTTGGAGCTCGATATATGGGATATTCCATTTTGGAAATCGTTAGTGAATTCAATATTCAGAGGTCCACAGTCTAAAGAGTGTGCCGAGAATGCCAGCTTTTAGAAATTACCCTCACCACAGGCAACGCAATGGCCGACGGCCTTCAATTAACTACGGTTTACTATGGTTGTTAGTGCTAAGAGATAAGCAACAATGCGTGAAATAACCACAAAAATCAACGTGGGAGATGGGACGTTACGGAAATGTTGTGAAATTTTGCTTAATGGGCTATGGTAGAACACGACCGACGTGAGTGCCGTTGGTAACAGCACGACATCGCCTGCAACGCCTTTCCTGCGCTCGTGACCATATCTATTGCACCCTAGACGGCTGAAAAACCGTGGCTCCGGTCAGATGAGTCCCGATTTCAATTTGCAAGAGTTGATGGTAGGGTTCGTATATGGTGCCAACCCCACGAAGCAATGGACCCAAGTTGTCAAAAGGCATTGTGCTGGTGCTGGCTCTTGTGGGCTATGTTTAGATGGAGAGGCCTGACTATCATGTTCAAGATGAATCTTTCATTGACTGGAAATGGTTATGGTTATGTTCGGCTACTTGGAGACCATTTGCAGCGATTCATAGAGTTCATGACAGTGTGGCGTGTCACCGGGCCACAATCGTTCGCGATTGGTTCGAAGAACGTCCTGCACAATTCGAGCGATTTATTTGGCCATATATAGCGCATGACATGAATCCCATCGAACGTTTATGGGATAGTTAGTGCACAAAGTCCTGCACCGGCATCACATTCGCCATTATGGATAGCTATGGAGGCAGAATAGCTCAATATCTCTGCAGAGGACTTTCAAAGGATTTTTGAGTCAATGCCAAATCGAGTTGTTGCACTACACCAGGAAACAGGAGGCTCAACACTATATTAGGAGGAATGCCATTACTACAGCCACTTCAGTGTATATTCTGCGTGTACTATCCCTGCAGTATAAAAGGTTTCGAAACTGGATTAATAGAAGCCGGCCAGGGTGGCCGAGCGGTTCTGGGCGCTACAGTCTGGAACCGCGTGACTGCTACGGTCGCAGGTTCGAATCCTGCCTCGGGCATGGATGTGTGTGATGTCCTTGGGTTAGTTGGGTTTAAGTGGTTCTAAGTTCTAGGGGACTGATGACCTCCGAAGTTAAGTCCCAAAGTGCTCAGAGCCATCTGAACCGTTTGGCTTAATAGAAGATACTGAAAAGGCAAGAAGGGGGTTTCAGTGGTTCAAGTGATCTACATAGGTTGCTCCCAATTGAGTACAGAACACAGGGCTTTCATACAACCATGTCAGACTATCAGGCAAGTAGTTACTGGGAGGTTGTTTAACTCGCACATGACAGTGACTTGAATACTGGTTGTCTCCTCAAAGCGCTGATCCTTCACGTCAATCTCTACACCTATCCGTTGTGTAGTAGATTCTAACTGATAACACCAAATATCGTCACCTATGATTAATTTTTTCAGAAAAGAAGTGTCTGCGTTTGTCATTTCAACCAAGTCGTGGCAGGCGTTCAAGCTTCGTTGTCTTCGTTGGGGAGACAATATGTGCGGGACGAACTTTTCACCTCCTTTCACTTCTTCAAAGCCTTCTGGAGAATGTTTTGAACAGTTGAGTTAGAGTCGTTGCTGCATAGCGTTTTGTGACACAACGACTTTGACACAATAGGTTCGCAGGTCCACTGCTCAACATTGCCTGCTCACAACAGACGGGTCAAATGTGCATCTGTCGTTTACAATTATTACTTCAAACTGCCACCTTAGTTACTGTGCTTACATCGCTTACACACTGAGAGACGATGAGTAAAATCAGTCTCGGGAGATTTTAGACGGACGGTGTATGCCTAAAATCGGGCTGTCATTTTAATACGTACTTTCATTTAAGTTTTTCTCACATACATAGGTGAGCTTTGTCTTCTTATTACTTAGTAATTCATATCGCAGGATTACAAAAACTGTTTTGTCACGTTCACAGTTGCGCAATTATTTAATTAATTCTATTGTACTTACTTGCATGTCATTCTCTACGATTTCAACAGTGATGATGCTACGTTCCAGCTTGACTTATTACAAGAATAAGAGTTTGAGAACAAGGAGGAGCCTCGAAACTAGTCACCAAGTACGAACTCTGTATGCTAAACATAAATAAAATAAAAGCAAATAATTGTAGGTGCTGAACTTCTATTTCCACATAACCATAGAAAAAAAAATACTTTATCGGTTATGGACCAGGAAATGCTACTTCTAAAACAATGAGACGGTTATGCTATATGAGAAAACAAAGATCCCTGGTAAAACATCGCCCGAAGGAAATGGGATATTTGCAATGATGAAAGAATTAATATAAGTGGATTTTTAAGTACTGCAGTAGATCAGAAACACTAAAAGAAAGACGATCAATCAAAATGAGGTGACGGGGAACAGGGTATGATACAGTATTCAAGAATGGCTACGAATTGCTCAAAGAAGAGCGGATAAGAGGGGCAGACGAAGAATTGCGCCAATCTCTCGCACAAACCGCCCTCATTTTCTTTCTCGGCCATTCTCAGGTAGCGTCACGCCAGGCGTTTTCATTTCGGCTGAAATGGTCGCTTTTTGTCACCCGACTCCCTGCTGTGGGCCCCTCGGGACCACTATGAAGAAATTCGCCACTTTCCCTGCGCGGGATGGTTCTCCTCTCAGGACGACTGCTCACTTTGTGTGCGCAACTTTTGACCTATGCGGCACAGCATTAATGTGCTGAGCAGGGACGGTTTCTCTTATATTTCGCTATAAGACTTAACAAATTAAGAAAGAGATAGAGCTAGAGCAGCAGAAAAAGAATGAGGAGAAGAAGAAATACTCTGTAATGACAAATTGTGTTTCAGAGAAACAGAAGCTGTTAATGAGTTTAACATCGATAGTTAACTTCATTCCCGGTTGCCAAACGGTAGAACGTCAGAAGTATACCATTTAGTTAATGAACAGATTCTCCAAATTTTCGTAATACGTCTAGTTAGCTTTTTGTCTGAAACTACTTTTTGTTTCAAGAATCGTTTAATTGTAATTTATTGCGTCTTGAACGGTTCACAGAGGAAGTCTTTGGACACTAGAAACGAATTATACAGAACGTGCGACACAATTTTTTCTTTCAAATGACTAGCATGTCCCCTTAGCATAAGATTCATTAGGTTTGAGGTAGCAATGAAATTATATAAATAATAACAAAAATCAACCGATTTCCCGAGGTTAAACATTTTAGTTTCATAGAAGCAGAAACTTGAAGTTAGCAGAATTTCGATTAGATTAATAGCGCACTGTATAGCAATTTAAACAATAATAAAGTAACAAAGAGAAACAGGAGGAGTTTAAAAGAAACCATGGCTATCGTTAGTCTGCTATATATAAGAAACAGATATAGTTTCCAAAGTGGCGGAAATCAAATTATGAAGAACGAGGTTCACGAGAAGGGCGAAGAAGAGGAACGTCCAATCCCGGAAGGAAGGATATTACGGAAAATAGCTTCCTTAGCCACAGCCGGTGGGATTGTTTTCAGTTTAAAAATTCAGTTTTTATGGGGGTCCACAGCCTCAACGTGTTCTGAAAATGGAAACATTGTCCAGGTAGGCTGTATTATTTTTATTATCTATGAAATTGACGAATTCAATCTTTAGGCATTAGCAAGCAAGAATCTTAAGCTCAGCTTTACTTTATACTGTAATACATCGCTGGTACATGTAGACACAAATACAGAATGACTTTTCTATTTATAGTGGAGTGTATACTGGATTTAAAATAAGATTAAAATAATGTGTCGGGACGAGACAGTAATCTGGGACCTCAGCCTTTCGTGGCCCATTTAGACTCATTTATGCAATGCCACGTCACAATATTAGAAGCCACTTGATATTGAAACTGAAAACAGTTTTCACTATGTTGTTCAATACAGTTAAGCTTAACGGTCCTCCGAGCACTATACCACAAAAAAAAATCATCTTTAATAGACCTGTAATTAATAATTACTGTGATAGCCAGCAGGAAAAGCAACAGTCACTGAATTCTCCTACAGTCAGATTGAACACTCTAAAGAAAAATGAAATCAACAGTTAAATGTCTCATACGCCACTAATATTAGTTACGCAAACGCGCCGACCCGAGACAACAAGCGGCTTGAATATTTCATCTAATTAAATAATGCGTTTTCTAGTAATTTTGAAGCAGCACTTCAGTCAAGCAGTACGGTATTAGTAGTTTCACAGTTTGACTTACATTTCAGTAGTTACATATAGTGTATATTTGAGCTTTTGGTTACCAAAGTTTAAAGCAGGTGCCAAGCAGTCATATATTAGTTGGGGCTGCCCCCTGCTGACACAAGTTGCAGTTGCTGCTAATGACCATGCCCGGTTCTTGGACTCATGTGTTTCGATACAAGTGCAAAGACAAAAACTAATTAGAGCCATTTATTACTACACAGTAAACACATATAATACAGGGCTATATCATAACAATACGTAGCCTAGACTATGTAACTATTTGCCACACTGACACTTGCTCTACTGACTATAATATACAAGAACTGTGACGTGAGACATTTTCAGTTTTCTACTTAGCACTTTTTATAATTTGAAATAATATTAGAGTAAAGTATATTGGACTATGAATATCGTTCAAATACTATTATGAACCAGTCAACTGGAAAAATTTGAATTCTCTGTTTGTAGTGGTAAACTAATTCCTCGACTATAGTGAGCCTAGCTTTACATGGTGAACCACGAAGAACCACTGGAGACTAGTGGACTTGGTTACGGTCATTCACCGTCATTCTGCAGCACTGTACAGTCATAACGAGTGCTTCACAGCAAAATACATCTCTTAAGGTTAAAAATGGTTCAAATGGCTCTGATCACTATGGGACTTAACATCTGAGGTCATCAGCCCTTAGAACTTAGAACTACTTAAACCTAACTAAACTAAGGACATCACACACATCCATTCCCGGGGCAGGATTCGAACCTGCGACCGTAGCAGTCGCGCGGTTCCGGACTGAAGCGTGTAGAACCGATCGGCCACTGCGGCCAGCTCTTAAGGTCTAAAGGAAACATACTACTCTCAGAGGTAAGCAAAGAAGGTGTTTAATATTACTGTGCCGATGTGTGGTATATCTGCGAATTATCCCCTCCTTGACCCCGCTGGTGGCCTCATCGGGAGTCGTGAAGGAAGGAGCGCACAGGCATTGAGAAATCGAGCGGTGGAGGCTGGTGCGGCAAGTGATGTCCCAGTATAGTGCTTACAGTAATTGTCTGGAGAATACCACTGGTCAAGTTTTGGACTATATCAGTGCTTATCTGGGTTGGTAGCCTTGTCTGCATGTTAAGAAGTCTTATAGCTGTGAACTGAGATGGAGAAAATTCAGAATTATTTGAACTTCCTTACAGGAGTAATACAATATTAATAGACGGCTGATTTCATCGAATCGTATCAGCATCTTCACCTTTATCAATAAATGACACAGAGTATTAAGTACCAAGTGGAGAAGCAGACATTTATTTCCGGTCCTCCCGGAAACGAAGGTCAAAACTAATTAGTTAAGGAGTTCAATAATTTCAGTTGACGACGGAAGTGTTTTACTGGGGATGTGGAATAGTTCATGTGACATAACATAGCGAGTACAGGGAGGGGAATATTAAAAAGATGTTCTAGACACTGTGAAAAATAAAAGAAACGGCAAAATGAGAAAGATTGTGTAAGTACAGAGCTCACATCCGTGACTGGATATGACTGTGCAGAATTAAGCCAAAGAAAAGGACGAAGAAGATGAAAATATAAAAACGGGTGAAAAAGACAATAAAGATGATTATGTGAAAGAGGAGAAGATCAAGAGGGGAATGAAGATGATGAAACGCAGAAAAATAACCAAGGAAAGGGAGAAGTATAGCAAAATAGACAAAGAACTGAAAATAAATATCTGTACTAACATGATTACGTACGACGATGGTAATGATGATGATTATTATAATAATTTGATAATTCTGGCACATAAGGACTACGATAGGCGTTTCAACAGCACAGTGTCTAATACAGCGTTAATCTGACCACATGGAACCAGCTGTTCTTTTCGGATGTAGGAAAGGCCCAAACGTCGCTACAAGTGTTCTGCAGGTGTCTCGGGTTTGCCTGTCTTCCGGTTGTATACCCATTTCCTTTAGATCTATTCTGACGTTCCTGTGCCAACGTACTCGTATCTTCCATTTTGAGCCAAAGGTACTGAGGATGAATTTCGTCCAATTAGGACAATCTATTTTTTTTACGTGGTCATAAAGCAAACTCAGCGCATGCGTATTGTGTACTTTTTTATTTTGGAATATATTTTTTATTCTACTTTTTAACCTCAACCCATTCTTTACAATGTGGAACAAGTATTTCCCTCTTTCTAATTTACTTAGTAAACATCGCTCAGAGGGGATAAGATGCACGCTGAGACGGTGGTGTTATTAGAGACTCACAATAATATATTTTGACATTTACAGATATGCTCGTTTCGTTGTAAGAGATTCATGTGCTTTGGAAAGGTGTTTTCACTTTTCCAGCTCTTGATTTTAAGATATACAGTATCTGCCTGTAATTCATTTACCGAGTTTTTTTAAAGCTGTTCACGCTCTTTATGTTTCCGTATTCGGTGTCTGACTAGTTTATATTGTCCCTGGTATTTAATCTTATGTCTGTTGTTTGAAAATATATTTCCGAGCCTGTTTATTCTGCTGTTTCTTTCAGTACCTTACTCTGTCATGCTGCTTTTCAAAATCTCCTCTCATCATGGCTATTTCATCCGCTAACGTCAGGCAGTCTGTTAATATAATATTTGGCGAAATACATGAGTCCACCAGGAGGAATTATAAAATAGCGCTTCTCTAAGAACTACTAGCATCGAGCGTTGCTCATATCAAGTGTATAGTGTGGTGTCACCGCCAGACACCACACTTGCTAGGTGGTAGCTTAAATCGGCCGCGGTCCATTTAGTACATGTCGGACCCGCGTGTCGCCACTGTGTGATCGCAGACCTAGCGCCACCACAAGGCAGGTCTCGATGTACGATATAGCACTCGCCCAGTTGTACGGACGACACTGCTAGCGACAATACGGACGAAGCCTTCCTCTCATTTGCTGAGAGACAGTTAGAATAGCCTTCTGCTAAGTCCATGGCTACGACCTAGCAAGGCGCCATTAGCCTTACCTAGTTTGAGAGTTATCGTATAAATGTCTCAAGAAGAA
This sequence comes from Schistocerca americana, assembly GCF_021461395.2. Classification (NCBI taxonomy): domain Eukaryota; kingdom Metazoa; phylum Arthropoda; class Insecta; order Orthoptera; family Acrididae; genus Schistocerca; species Schistocerca americana. The sequence continues at coordinate 443,045,247 of NC_060121.1, read as the reverse complement.
CGCTGTATTCATCAAAGAATAAAAGTTAAGTATAAAGCAGCTACGTACTTTTCTTGCTACCATTCAATAGTTATCCTGTTCCAGACTTGACGCCAGTCGGCGTGTGTGTACGCGTGCCTTTCTTTCGGCTCCCTTCCCAGTGTGGCGTAGCAAGCTTGTTACGCCACAACATATAGCAAATGTATCTGTGAACTAGTGAAACAGAAATAATGTGCCGTGCATAACTGTGTCTTGCATGGGCTTCAAAGTGCACGATTCGTAATGCAAAGTCACGAGGCACACCTGCGTACACCTATCCACACTAATTTTATTATTATTATTAGTATTAGTATTGAATGAAAAATGTAAAGGTCATCAAGTAAAATGTGCATCTGCTTTTAGAAGACTTCTGTCTCTCTGTCAATTTTATTTTACATGTCTTCACTTCTCTTCGAGTGCACCAAGCGAAGAGTCTTCCTGTCAACTTTATTTTAGATATCTTTACTTCTCTTCTGGTGCACCGAACGAAGACGATAGTTACTGTGTTAGGGGCGATGAGGCTCTAACGAAATTAATCCTAACAACGGTGCTAACTCCCCGAGACCCACCTGGCGGCTTACTGGGCATGACACACGACAGAGAACTTCCGTCGCGGTGCCGACCAGAATTTTAATCCGACGGCATCTAAATTACGCAAGTTTGTTGCAGGGTCGAGATGCGAGGGGGCGCGAGAAAGGTCAGGTAGCCACCAGCCTCCGCCGAGTTCTCAGAGTCCGTCCCGTGCGTCGGGGAGGAAGGCGAAGGCGGTCGCAATAAGTCTGCAGGTGGCATAATTTCGTTTGGCTGTAAATAATTTTGCGGGTGCGCCGAGTCTGCGTGCTCGCCCGGCCGTGGCAAGCAACCGCGCTCTGGGAATGCTCCACCCCGCATCTAGCTGCCACGCCCTCGGTTGACGAGACGATGCACGCATGCGTTCTGCGTTCCACGGTAGCCTAGTTCTGAGCGGCGTCTAAATGTCGTCTTCACGGCGCTCTGCTTACCTCCAGAGGGTAAAGAAGTCAGCCTGCTTTCGGCGTCAGCGCTGCGGAAAGATGCGAAGAGGGAATAGAGGAAAGAGGCAGGTGAATAAATAGACAGAGAGAGAGGAGGCCAGCAGGAATAGACACAGACAGAGTGCAGGTAAGAGGTAGAACGGACCACCAGACACATAAAAGACATTCGGTCAGCTCACCTTAGAAGTCGCCGCAATGGCAGCCGAACGTATTTTCGTTTGCTTAATGGTGTTCCTGCAGAAATTCCAAGTAGACCATTCAAGTATAATGATAATGAACTGTATCTGTGCTCTAGATCCACTTGTTTAGAGGAGCGTAACGTCATATACTGGGTGGTCCATTGATAGTGACCGGGCCAAATATCTCACGAAGTAAGCATCAAACGAAAAAACTACAAAGAACGAAACTCGTCAAGGTTGAAGGGGGAAACCAGATGGCGCTATGTTTGGCCCGCTAGATAACGCTGCCATAGATCAAACGGATATCGACTGCGTTTTTTTTTATATAGGAACCGCCATTTTTATTACATATTCGTGTAGTACATAAACAAGTATGAATGTTTTAGATGGACCACTTTTCTCCGCTTTGTAATAGATGGCGCTGTCATAAGCACAAACGTGTACGTACGTGGTATCACGTAATATTCCGCCAGTGCGGACGGTATTTGCTTCGTGATACATTACGCGTGTTAAAATGGACCGTTTACCAATTGTTGTAAAGGTCGATATCGTGTTGATGTATGGCTATTGTGATCAAAATGCCCAACGGACGTGTGCTATGTATGCCGCTCGGTATCCTGGACGATATCATTCAAGTGTCCGAACCGTTCGCCGGATAGTTACGTTATTTAAGGAAACAGGAAGTGTTGAGCCACATGTGAAACGTCAGCCACGACCTGCAACAAGTGATGATGCCCATGTAGGTGTTTTAGCTGCTGTCGCGGCTAATCCGCACATCAGTAGCAGACAAATTGCGCGAGAATCGGGAATCTCAAACCATCGGTGTTGAGAATGCTACATAAACTTCGATTGCACCCGTAACATATTTCAATGCACCAGGAACTGCATGGCGACGACTTTGAACGTCGTGTACAGTTCTGCCACTGGGCACAAGAGAAATTACGGGACGATGACAGATTTTTTGCACGCCTTCTATTTAGCGACGACGTGTCATTCACCAACAGCGGTAACGAAAAACGGCATATATGCAGTATTGGGCAACTGAAAATCCACGATGGCTGCGACAAGTGGAACATCAGCGACCTTAGCGGTTTAATGTGCGGTGCGGCATTATGGGAGGAAGGATAATTGGCCCCCATTTTATGGATGGCAATCTAAATGGTGCAATGTATGCTGATTTCCTTCGTAATGGTCCACATGTGTTACTACAAGATGTTTCACTGCATGAGAGAATGGCGATGTACTTCGAACATGATGGATGTCCGGCACATAGATCGCGTGCGGTTAAAGCGGTATTAAACAGCATATTTTATGACAGGTGGATTGGTCGTCGAAGCACCATACCATGGCCCGCACGTTCACCGGATCTGACGTCCCCGGATTTCTTTCTGTGGGGAAAGTTGAAGGATATTTGCTATCGTGATCCACCGATAACCCCTGAGAACATGCGTAAGCGAATTGTCAATGCATGTACGAACCTTACGGAAGGCGAACTACTCGCTGTTGAGAGGAATGTCGTTACACGTATTGCCAAATGCATTGAGGTTGACGGACATCGTTTTGAGCATTTATTGCATTAATGTGGTATTTACAGGTAATCACGCTGTAACAGCATGCGTTCTCAGAAATGATAAGTTCACAAAGGTACATGTCTCACATTGGAACAACCGGAATAACATGTTCAACGTACCTACGTTCTGTATTTTATTTTAAAGAACCTACCTGTTACCAACTGTTGGTCTAAAATTGTGAGCTACATGTTTGTGACTATTACAGCGCCATCTACGACAAAGCGAAAAAAGTGGTCCAACTAAAACATTCCTATTCCTTTACGTACTACACGAATGTGTAATAAAATGGTGGTTTCTATTTAAAAAAAAACGCAGTTGATATCCGTTTGACCTATGGCAGCGCCATATAGCGGGCCAACCATAGCGCCATCTGATTTCGCCCTTGAAGGTTGACAAGTTTGGTTCTTTGTAGTTTTTTCGTCTGACGCTTATTTGGTGAGATATTTGGCCCGGTGAGGATCAGTGGACCACCTTGTATATCTTTCTTCCTGCACACGTAATAGCATATATGATATCTTTCGACAACTGATGTCATCATGTCAAAGAAATTGAAATGGAAATGGAAATGTGGCTTAACTCATAGCTTATCATTAACAGCTGTTAAGTCTAACGCTTGTACACAAGCTGTTTACCACCTGTCCACCTCAAACACAAACACACACACAAACACACACACACACACACACACGCACACACACTCACACACACAATTAGAGAGAGATAGAGAGAGAGAGAGAGAGAGAGAGAGAGAGAGAGAGGGAGAGAAAGAGAGAGGGAGAGAGATGCCTCAGGGCGTATCTTATCACACAATCACTTCTTTTAGTCAAGTTGTATCATTAACTTCTTTCTCAGTGTTTCCTTATTAGTTACTGGAGGAAGGAGGAGATTAGTGTTTAACGACCCGCCGACAACGAGGTCATTACTGCCGGATTTTTGCTTATTGAATTTATGTGTCCAATTGTAAACTCCTGTTATTAATAAAAGAAGCAAGTTTTCGGTATGAGTCCCAGATCTTCATGAATGTTTTATGAATAAAACAGTCTAAATCTTTAGATATTATCTCTTTATTTATTACGCCGTTTCAGTATCTGTCATCACCACGTACCAAAAACAATTTAACTTTGCCATACAAGGTCCTCTGTCAGCGTTACAACTGATATCTAAGAGGGGTATGGATTTTAAGATTAACACTAAACCTTGTTTCGCAAGTTAAAAGTTCTTTTGTATCTGATGATGGCAGATGCCAAACCGTATTTAAAAATAAGGATATTTTACACAGCGATCTAGAACGTTTCATTCATAAAAAATTTCGTCAACTTTGCATCATCACACATCATAAACTTCTTTTATCAGCTTGTATGAACTGCTTATCGCGAACGTTTCACTTCGGTACAAGGCCACGCTCCATACAATTACTTTTACATAATACTTCCTAATACTCTAATTTATATTCGATGTGAACAAAATTCTCTTTTGGAAAAACGATTCTTTTCCTAGTGCCAGTCTGTAATTTTTAGTTTTCGTACTTCAGCCATTCATTAGTATAATTCTATCGACATCGCCTGGTTTAAATCGACTACATGTCATTAGCCTTGTTTTCGTCTTATAATATCTATTCAAGACACTATCCATTCCATTCGATTGATTTTGCAAGTCCTTTGTAGTCTCTGAAAGATCCACAATGTCATCGGGTACAACAAAGTAGTCAATGCTTCTCCATGAACTTAAATTTTTTTAATTCAATTCGCGCTCGGTGTACAGATTGAATATTGTCGGAGAGAGACAGCACCTCTGTCTCACTCCATCTCAATTACAGTTTCACTTTTATCATTGCAGATCGTTTCCTGTAAGTAACTCTACACTCCCTGCATTTTGCGCATGCTGTCTTCTAAATTTCAAAGAATATATTCCAGTTACTGTCAAAATCATTCTCTAAATCTTAGAATCATATAACTTGAATCTAAGTGATGTAATTTTCTCACTGGTGAGTGACTGATAAAGTAACATAGTTAAAACTTCAGTGCAAGTAAAGGCACCAGAGATTCAGCACTGACATACCTCTTGATAATGGAAGCAAGAATGAAGAATGTCAAGACAATTAGACAGAATTTGACGACTTACAAAAAGTCTTTGACGATGCAAAATGGTGCACGGATGCAGTCTTACGCCCCTACTGTAGTATCTATAAGTCGAAAAAGACAAGACGGAAATAAAACGAAAGTTGAAGAGTGGGATTAAAATTCACGGTGAAAGGAATCAGTGATAAGATTCGCAGGTGACATTGCTATCCTCACTGAAATTGAAGAAAATTACATGATCTATTTTGTGGAACGAACAGTCTAATGAGTGCAGAAAATGGTCTGAGAGTAAAATGGAGAAAAAAAAGAAATAAGGAGAAGTAACAGAAATGAGAATAGCAAGAAACGTATCAAAACTGGTAGTCACGGAGTAGAAGAAGTTAAGGTTTCTGCTTCCTTGGAATCAAATTACCCATGACGGACGAAGCAAGGAGGTAATAAAAAGCAGGCTAACATAGGGAAAGACATAGTGTGCGAGTCCTATTCTGAGAAGCAGGGGCGACGCAGGAGAAGAATTTGTTCACGGCCGTATTAAATCAGAGGTCCGACTTGAGAAAAAGTAAGAAAATTTTAGTAGAATTCTTTTTTTTAAAATAAAACGGCATGCAGTTCAAGTATTTTCGTCAATATCACGATTCCAGGAACTATCATTGAGTGGTATGAAATGGTGTGCCTTAAAGTACTGGTTATCTGAGAATGTTCCTGCTTTGCTAAACAGCTAGCTAATGTGAGAATGAAAGGGCTTTTTTTAATAAAAAAAGGTTATAAAGCGGCTGGTCGCAGTAGCAATACAAAGAGTCCATTATCATCACCTTCGCAGGTTTATCGCCCGTAACGGATACGAAAACCAAACAAATGAAAACCATCTTGGTGCTGTTTCCCTTCCCTAGTTTGTACTGAATCGTTTCCAGGGAAAACTAATCTTAGAGAGACAAAAATTTCCCAAAGTCCAAGGCGTATTAGAATAAAGATATTTAGTTCAATCCTGGAACATATAGCCCATGCCTTCCCTAAAAGCTAGGTAAATTGCTTATTGTGTTAGAATAAATACTCGTTAATGTCCTTTCAAATTAGTAATATTTATATTTCTTCAAAACATGGCCCAAAGCGCGAGTAACCTAGCAGGTTGAGTATGAATTTTCACTCTGCAGAAAAATGTGAGTTGATTTTGTAGTTAGAACCCGAGACTACAGTAGTTCTTGAGCGAGTTCCAAAAGACTGAACTGTCGAAGCACGATTCACGAGCAGCCTTCACAGCTCTCCTTCCACTGTTACTGCTTCTCCCACCTACCAAACTGCGCAGACGTTCTTCTGCATACCTAGCGAGACCGGCGATCTTGGAAGAATGGATAAGATCCCGCGTTCTAGCGCACAGTTTTATTCTGTTAGGAAGTTACACCGTATAAAGTTACAACTACGTCTACATGGATACTCTGCAAATCACATTTAAGTGTCTGGCAGAGGGTTCATCGAACCACCTTCACAATTCTCTATTATTCCAATCTCGTATAGCGTGCGTAAAGTACGAACACCTTTATCTTTCCGTACGAGCTCTGGATTCCCTTATTTTATCATGGTGATCGTTTCTCCCTATGTAGGTCTACGCCAAAAACATATTTTCTCATTCAGAGGAGAAAGGTGGTGATTGGAATTTCGTGAGAAGATTCCGTCGCAAAGAAAACGCCTTTCTTTTGATGATGTCCAGCCCAAATTCTGTATCATTTCCGTGACACTCTCTCCCATATTTCGCGATAATACAAAACGTGCAGCCTTTCTTTGAACTTTCTCCGTGTACTCCGTCAGTCCTATCTGATAAGGATCCCACACCACGCAGCAGTATTCTAAACGAGGACGGAGAAGCGTAGTGTAGGCAGTCTCCTTAGTAGGTCTGTTACATTTTCTAAGTGCCCTGCCAATAAAATGCAGTCTTTGGTTAGCCTTCCCCAAAACATTTTCTGTGTGTTCCTTCCCAATTCAAGTTTTTCGTAATTGTAATTCCTAGGTATTTAGTTGAATTTGCGGCCTTTAGATTTGACTAATTTATTGTGTAACCAAAGTTAGGGGATTCCTTTTAGCACTCATGTGAATGACCTCCCACGTTTCGTTATTTAGGGTCAATTGCCAATTTTCAGACCATACAGAGGTCTTTTCTAAATAGTTTTGCACACCTGTTCCCGAGGGAGGTTCCAGTCCTCCCTCGGGCGTGGGTGTGTGAGTTTGTCCTTAGGATAATTTAGGTTAAGTAGTGTGTAAGCTTAGGGACTGATGACCTTAGCAGTTAAGTCCCATAAGATTTCAAACACAGTTGAACATTTGAATAGTTTTACAGTTTCATATTTACAATGATATCAAGGATACCCCAACTGTGAAGAGTCAGATTTAATATTTTAGAGTATATTTTATGTCTTCTGTGGAATACAAGTGATTTTGAACATTTGTAACAGGGTTGTTGTTGTTGTTGTGGTCTTCACTTCTGAGACTGGCTTGATGCAGCTCTCCATGCTACTCTATTCTGTGCAAGCTTCTTCATTTTCCAGTACCTACTGCAACCTACATCCTTCTGAATCTGCTTAGTGTATTCATCTCTTCGTCTCCCTCCACGATTTTTACCCTCCACGCTGCCCTCCAATGCTAAATTTGTGATCCCTTGATGCCTCAGAACATGTCCTACCAACCGATCCCTTCTTCTAGTCAAATTGTGCCACAAGCTCCTCTTCTCCCCAGTTCTATTCAATACTTCCTCATTAGTTATGTAATCTACACATCTAATCTCCAGCATTCTTCTGTAGCACCACATTTCGGAAGCTTCTATTCTCTTCTTGTCTAAACTATTTATCGTCCATGTCTCACTTCCATACATGGCTACACTTCATAGGAATACTTTCAGGAACGATTTCCTGACACTTAAATCAAAACTCATAGTTTTTATTTGTTTTAATACCTACTCCGAACTTTTATTTTGTTTCATTTACTGCTTGCTCAATATACAGATTGAATAGCATCGGGGAGAGGCTACAACCCTGTCTCAATCCCTTCCCAACCTGTGCCTCCCTTACATGTCCCTCGACTCTTATACCTGCCATCTGGTTTCTGTACAAATTGTAAATGGCCTTTCGCTCCCTGTATTTTACCCCTGCCGCCTTCAGAATTTGAAAAAGAGTATTCCAGTCAACATTGTGAAAAGCTTTCTCTAAGTCTGGTGGAATACCTTTGCCTTACGATGCATTGTCACATGTCATTGCTACATACGTTGCAGCGTAAGAAAACGGAAAGCAACACGTCAGTGGAGACACTCAAAGGATATGTCATTAGCAGTAAAGCATATCTGGTGGCGCCTTAAAGTATAATGGTTAATCTGCTCGACGATTCTTGGGAAATGTAGACTAATTGTGCAAGTATTATTAATATTTTAGTCCAGTTTTCAAAAACACTATCTGATTTCGCAAACAAAAATATGTAAGAGCTGAACCATTTTTGTGGCGGTGCATAGTTATACATGTTCATATGCAAACATTGAAAATTTTGGTGTTTATTGCACGTTTTTTTCTATTTTAAAACCATACTAAAACCCTTCTAGTTATAATGTTTGCTCCATTACAAGAAAAAATATTAAAGTAAACCATTTGAAACTTTAAATAAATGTAATTTATCAATGAATAAATGGAGAGACCAAATGAAAGACTATTATAGACGAGTTGAGCAATTATGACATTTTTCCAACTCTTCATAGGCGCACCGATCGAGGCTACATTGGTGAGACATTAGTATTTGGGGGAATGGTGGTTCTTGTTCATTCAAGCCATATAGATTTAATTTTCATTTCCATTTCCGCTTAAGGCGATTGTTTAGGCTGGTTACTTTGGAAGGGCAAGGCTGGTTTATTTTCTATATTTCTTTCTCCCAAGAGCTAATAACTCCTAAGTGAGTACTTGCTTGGCGAGCCTGGGGCTCCATGCTATTTCAGTAATGTTTTCCTTTCTTGTGTTTCAATTTTTATTCTCCGACATGTCAGCTCGCAGACAGAAACTGTGGTGGCAGCCTAAGTCTCTTGTAGACACAGATGCGGGCTTTATGCCACTTTGTTCCTTTATTTTACACTACACATTTCGGCTAACTTGCGTTCGACTTCCTCATGTGGGTCTGACCCCAACATTTTGAAAACATTTACTGATTGTGCGGGCCGTGCAGAGAAGATTTTCCAATAGTCAGCATAGTAGCCAGTTTATTTTGTTAGTTAAGGCACCAACTTAGTCCAAATTTCATTTTTATTTACCAGTTTATTATCATATTCTTGCTGTTACTCATCACTAGCTCCTTTAGTAGTATACATTGGTTTTTATTCTATCTGTCTTGCTTTCAATAGTGTTGCGCACATTATTATTCCAGCTCTGTTTAGTGATGTTACGAACCAATTCTGTATCAAGCTGCTGGCTGCAGAATTTCGTAATGGCGAGACCTCGTTCACTGTGTGTTCCATGCGGGAGTGTCAACAAGCGCAACACGAAACGACAGCGTTTCATCACGTTAACAGGTCAGGCGGAAAGCAGGACATCATCACATTGCGCGAACTGGGTAGCTAGCACGAACAGAAGCTTAGTAAAGCAATACGACTGAGATGGATCACCTTGTTACGTGAAGTAAGAAGCCGCGTCGTTAACGCAAGAAGGCATACTGAATATTGTTATGGACCGGTCTCTTGATGAAACAAATGTGCTAAGCAAAAAGGGGACGATATGAATCGCTGATACATTCGTAATACGAAAGCCTATGCGGTCATTACTAGCGATGTTGGGTCAATACCAGCCGATATTTCATACTATAAATACCCCAGAATTTGAGTTCAGAAGGGATCTGGTCAGAGGATCGGTGGTATACAGGACGCGCATACTCGATTCCCTGACACGGTATTAACGCTGGGTATAAGTCTGTTGTAGATTTCCTGCTCGTACTCAACACCGCCAACAGCCACCGGAGAGATGTCTTCCTCTCCGTACGCACCAGTCACGACTTCAGCGTTGCTGACAGCTTCCTACGCAGTCGGGAAGGCCTGGGGGTATGCCGTATCGACTTGGGCCAGAATACCAGCTTCCTGACGCTTCAGAGGAGCCACGGGGCCTACCTGCATGGCAGGGCAGGGTCGGCGCACTTCTCGATCACATGACAACCGTCATTGCGCTTCAGAGAGCAGAGATGAGGCACAGTCACTGGAGTGTATCGAGGATCTCCTACGCCGGTGTGTGTAAGCCTCATACGCAGGCGCCACCATCTTCGAGTTTGGAGTGTGGAGACGCAGCATCCACTTCCTGAGTAGCTGCCGGGCGCTCGCGGCGCACCCGGACAAGCAGCGGCAGAGGATCGCCGTAGCATCGCCAAAGGAGAGATGTATTTGCAGAAATAAATGGTTAAAAGTCTTTCTTCTTTTACTGTGCCCACCGGCGTACACAAGTTACAACCACCTCCTCTTCCCTGAGGAACTGCATGTGGCGAACTGGGAGAGTACCTCCTGACACACTATCCATCTGCCACGCCTCTCACCACCTGAAGTGAATTTCCTTTCCTGTACCATTTGACTGTTTAACGTCTTCTCCAAACCCCGCTGCCCTTGGCGACAAAACCTCCCTCCTCTCTGAAGATACCTGCTGCTTTCACTTCCATGAACCTGCACTCGCCCACCTCAGAACGTTTCCTCATTTTTCGTTCTCTCTCCAGCGCTGACCCAGAGTTGCAAGTGTCCAGCAGTAGCTACTCGCACATTATGCATCTGAATGGACCAAGCTCCATGTTGCACACGTAAATACCTAATCTCTGTCAGCTCATCTTAACATATTTGAAATATACATCCATGTATTATTTCTGTCAGAGATCTGGCTGGAACTAACTATTCCCGCAAGTTCGGTAAATTTAGACAGTTACATCTCCAACGACTAATATATCAGGCGAGGAGTGGAGTATAAATATAAATACATTCTGATTTATCACCTGCAGTGCTGCACACAGCAAACAGTAATGAAGATAATGAAGTGGAATATATGTTCATAGAGGTCAAATCCCTTCAGAGAAAGTGCCTGGTATATCTCCCCTATAAACCTGTTACAGAAGACTGATTTGCCTGTTTCTAAAGTGCTCTTTCAAGTCTCGAATCAACTCATGAGCATAAAATTATATTTGGTGACACTAACATAAATTTTCTATACAACAGTCGCTTCAGTGTGAAATCCAAGCAGACGCTGTCTTCTTACAATGTGTCGCTACCTCAGCTTCCTACTATATCATACAAACAGCGGTCACATTCTCTTTGCAAGGGAATCCCAAACATCAGGACGTAGCTACAACGGCTCATTTAACGAACTCGCCTCCACTTCGGGTCACAATGTTGGTCCTATGAATTTTTTATTCACTCTATTTCGTGTATTTGACAAGCCAATGTGGTGCCTTTGTTTTATAAGTGGAGACGGCTCTCATCACGTTTGCTGGATTTGTGACAGTAATATTATTTCCCGAATGTCCGAAGATTACAGCTAGATTCTGTCTGTTATTGAGCAAATAAAATAAAAAATACAACACACGATCTTGGTTGCCAAATACTCTTGTTTACCAAATATTAGATCGGACCCTGCAACATTTACAACTTATACATTAACGTCTTATAAGATCTCTGTCACAGCATATTCACTTGTAATCACTCAATAAATAGTCTCAGGAAACTGTTATTTTCTTTTAAATAAGTAAGAAGCTGCTTCAACACAAAAGAAAAAAGAATCAATGAAACACCTGCCTCCATGTAGCGGACACGGGCAATGGGACGTGTGTATTCAGAGTTTGGCGTTTTCAAGCTCGGCGAACAGTTGCAGCGGGTAAGAGGTCAAATAAGACCCACCATTAGAAATTAGGCGTAGGTCTTATACCGAGCAAAAAGTGAAAGAAATGGTCTCCAGGCAACTGACCCATGTCACTCTTGTCACCCTGTGATATCTCCTGATGACGACGTTCTTCTGACATTAGTGGTACTGCCTGCCCAGCAATCTTTATCTGTCTTGTCGCTATCCCTGAGAATGAACAGGCGGACCGCTTAGCTAGAGAAGCAATTACGCGCCCAATAATCACTTTGACCAGGATCGTCAGCGGCTTGCCAAACGAGAAATGACAACGATTTGAGGGCTGTGTGTGAGCGAGGCTCGGCCTGTCTCGGTTTTGCTCGGTATTTCTCGGAAGTAGGTATTCGCTACAGCGTGACATGACACTCGGCATTGCAGTGTGGAATTTTTGGTCGGCAGGATACTCTTTAGTTTGGCAATATCGCGGTGTCATAGCTGTTTACACTTCGCTCCTTACTCACGGTATAAAAGAATTTCGCAGATCCACTGGCTGTTTGCACAAAAAGAGGAAGTAATCTATCGTCAGAAACTTTTAAAAAATGAATGGGAACGACATAAGAGAAGGGTAAGCATTCTCAATATCTTTTGAATGCATTACGGGAACAGCAGTGATCAATGTCTTGTAAATAATTACTATTAAAAACAGTCTTGATCACGATTTATTTAACACGGTGACCGGTTTCGACCACTACTGTGGTCATCTTCAGACCATTGAGTAGGAACCCCTTTCTGTTGGAGAATCACAATATCTGTTACGGTAAATACAGTCACTGAATGGATGGGTACCACAAAATTGCTATCGAAATTCATTGCAACGCAATGCAGAAGGAATTAAAAGATTAAAAAAATGGTTCAAATGGCTCTGAGCACTATGGGACTCAACTGCTGAGGTCATTAGTCCCCTAGAACTTAGAACTAGTTAAACCTAACTAACCTAAGGACAACACAAACATCCATGCCCGAGGCAGGATTCGAACCTGCGACCGTAGCGGTCTTGCGGTTCCAGACTGCAGCGCCTTTAACAGCACGGCCACTTCGGCCGGCTAAAAGATTTAGTTGACAGTGAAGGAGTAGAATATTTTAATTGTTGACAGGCGGTATTCATTGATCTGTATATCAAAAAGCACTTTGCTAAATTAGTTTGCATGTAGCATGTGATAAAATTCTTAGTATAAATAGTAGATTTTTCTCAAGTTGAACCCATTACTCCGCTGTCAGTTGCCAACGGTTTTGATGGAACAGAAGGATGAGTATGGAGACGTTGTATATTACTACAAAGTACGTCGGTTAAATCAAGGGGCAAAAACAGTTCAATAATACTGATTTTTTATTTACGATCTTTGTTGTTATGTAATATGAAACCAAGCCACATGAATATGATTAGCCTCATTGTGCAGGTGCGTTGTCATCTAAAGGATCGCGTTCGAAATTCGCCGCTCTCACCCATTTTCCCGCTTAGCGTGATGTGATAATGTGTGAAGTGTTATGCCAGGCGACGGAACTCCACATGCCAGTGATAGCACTGCACGCAAGCAGAATGTCATTCTGTAAGGCATTATGAAGGCCACTGCAGTGCGGTGTAAACATTCCTACATAACCCCACCAGCACGCAAACGAAACTGTAGCGGTCGCGGAAGTCTGCGTGGACATATGGCAAAAAAAGAAGATTCTTCGTGGCGGATCTGAATTGTTTCATGCTGGACCGGGAATCGAGCCTAAGATCTTTCCCTTTTGCAGGCAAGTGCTCTGTTAACTGAATTATCTAGGAAAGATTCACGATTTGCCACAACTTTACTTCCGTCGCTGCGTCTCCCTCACCTTCCTAACTTTACACTTACTTACGAAAGCCAAAGGTCGCAGGTTCTAGTGTTCGTCCAGCAAACACTTTTAATCTGCCAAGAAGCTGTAAAGCAGCTCAAATTCCATTGCAGAGTGATAATTCAGCCCATGGCTGTGGCTAAGCCATTTGACCACTAAATCTTTTCTGCCAAGGATCCTAGTCTCGAAAGGTATGTCAGAGGAGGAATGTCGTCACAGTTACGATCGTAGGAAGAAAAGTATGTTGGGCAATAAAGGTGTGAGACCAGGATGTGTGCCTGAATAGCTCAGTCGGTAAAGATATTACTTAAGTCTGCAGGCTTTGGCGGGCGTTGTCACTGAAGTTAAAATCTTCTGCTTACTGAGCTGCCTCATATTTCCTCTAAAATAATCGACGTTTCGACCCAGCTGCTGGGAACTTCTGCAGGATCGCCCGGTGTCTACTACTGCTAGAGCACTACTAGCTACAACAAAATGTTCTAGCAGTTGTGGACACAGAAAGATCCCGAAGAAGAGCCCGGCAGAGGGGCCGAAACGTCGATTATTTTAGAGGAAATACGAGGCTGCCTAATAAGCCAGAATATTTTAATTTCGGGTACAGAAATTGTCCGTCAGAGGCAACATCTGGCCACAAATGAGCAGATTTTAGCGACGGGTGACGGATTTTCATACAGACTTCTACAGTACCTGCATGCCACACCAGTGAATTAGTCGAGGCATAACTTTCAGGCCGTCAGCTGCACTTATAGAATATGGCGATCTGGGCTCCTTAGCTGGGGACATGCATGTGAATTTCTGCTACTGTCCACGTCCAGAAAATTCGTGAGTTTTCTTGTGGTTTTTAGTTGACAACACATTTTAGTTGCTTCAAGTATATTGAAGGAGTAGACCGGCGACCACATATTAATAGTTTTTCCTTTTCTCTCTTAGTCATGCGCCATGCTTCTGAACCGTACATTAGAGATGGGCATATCACTGTGTTGTAGATTCTCATGTTAGTATTCACTGAGATCGATTTAGAGCCGCGTGTCTCTCTGAGGGAATGCATTCGTTTCATTCCCCCTTCTATTCTTTACTTGATGTCCTTTTTTATCTTATTGTCCGTGGTAAACCACGATCCGAAGTATTTGAACTCGTGTATTCTGTTTAACCTCTTGGTATCCATCTCAAGAAATTCTCCCTGATCTTGTCTCCATCCTAATTGCGTGAACTCTGTTTGGCCCTGATTCACTTTGAGCCCTACCTTAAGTGCATAATTGTCCATTCTTTGGTACATTCCTTTCAACTCATGCCTCGGTTCACTTAGTATTAATATGTCATCTGCATATGCGAGACAACTGAAGTTACCGCCGATCTGTACTCCAGCCCACTCCTGCTGCCTACACTCTTTTATTACTTTCTCTAAGACGACATTGAACAGAACACATGAGAGAGCATCCCCTTGTCTAAGGCCTGTTTCAATCTCGAATGTTTCTGATGTGGCTCCTCGGAAACGTACTGCTGCCTTCATCCCTTCCATAGAACTTTGCACCATTCTCACTGGCTTCTCAGGGATTCTGAAGTCACTCATTGCAATGTATAGGCTATTCCTGTGGATGCTGTCATATGCACGTTGAAAATCAACGAACAGGCTGTATATACCTTTATCACAGTCCCAGTGTTTTTCAAACAATTGTCTTAGTGTAAAAATGTGATTTAGTGTCGGTCGGTTTGGTCGAAAGATAACTTGGTACTCCTGTATGTTGTTCTCTATGAATGGTTGCAATTTTCTGAGGATAATGATGGACAGTACCTCATACGGTAACATTCAACAAGCTGATTCCTCTGTAGTTACCACATTCCATTTTGATTCCATTCTTGTACATTGGGCATATTATTGCCCTTTCCATTCTTCTGGAAGTGTCTTCTGCTCCCATATACACTAGATCAGTTTATATATCTCTAAGTGTAAGCTCTCACCTCCCTCCTTGATTAATTCTGATGATGTTCTGTCCTCCACTGACTAAGAGATAGCTTAAATAATATCTGCTTTGATGATTTAATGACGACTTTCGTAGCTCAGAAACCGCATCAGCTTGCATATGTCAAATTATGATATTAAACTTGAGACTTGATTGATCCCCACCATGTCGCAAGTTTGATGTCATGATTTATCTTACCTAACCTGATGGCGTGGCTTCTAAGGTACGAAACGGATCGTTCAGTAAATTACGAGGGGCGTTTACTAAGTGATGCGACACATTTTTTTCTTGGCCAGCTTCGTTTGAAAATGCGTGATATTTTCTTGGACATTGAGGAATATTCCTGTTTTAGCCCCTATAATTTCTTAAATACCCGAAAGATGACGGCGCTATGCGTATCTTTCAAAATAGCGTCCGTAACGAAGGTGCGTAGCAAAATCAGAGTTGTCAATGAGTTCCTTTTGGTGGAAAGTTAGAGCGTCGTAGATATTTATAGGCTCTTGCAGAATCTCTACTGAATCCTGGCAGTCAACAAAAGCAGGGTAGTCGTTGGACGAGGCGTCTGTCATCATCGCCACAAAGTGCCGGCCCGTCGAACACAGCTATGATTTCTGCAACTGTTGGAACGTACGGATACTCTGACACTCTGATTCCAGGTGATCAATCGTCAGCACACATCTGTGACTCGTCCAGTATTGGAACGTGAGGACAGACTCATTCATTTTGATGAACGAATTACAATGAAACACCTCGCTGCACAACTGGAAGTCTCTGTTGGTAGGGTCGACTCAGTCGTCAAACTATTTGGGTGCTCAAAGGTGCCAACTGAGTTCCTCACCACCTAACAGAAAACCATAAAGAGCAACGAAGGCAACGCGTATGGAATTGCTTGCACTTAACGAGCCTGACCCTGACAATTTTTTGTCGATCATGGTCACAGGCGATGAAACATAGATTAATCACTTCCGACCGAAAAAAATGAAATGAGCGTACGGTATTGCGGGCCGGGAGTTCCCCATTCGGGGAAGTTCGGCCGCTGAGGGCAAGTACTTAAGCATTCGACGCCACATTGAGCGACTTGCGCGTCGAAGATGGGGTGAAATGATGATAACACAATATCCAGTCGCTGAGCGGAGAAAATCACCTGCATCAGCCGAGAATCGAACCTGGGACTCTTGGCGTGGCATTCCGCCGCGCTGACCACTCAGCTCGTGGGGGTGGACACTTCCAACCGGAAACAAAACGGCAACCCGTGCTTCGGTGACTCTCCTCCGAAGAAGAAGTTCAAAGCCACGCCCTCAGCCGGCAAACTCATGGCGATGATCTTCTGGGACTCTAAAGGGACTATTTGATATCCGCCCTCATGGCGCAACGATCAATTCTAAGGTATACTTTACTACCCCAGGAAATTAAAGAAACGACACCAGAGTGTTCGTCGTCACAAATATGCAAACGAACATCTTCTCCATGACAACGTAAGATTTCAATAACATCTCACACAAGTGTACGCACCCGAGAGGAGCTCACAAAACTTCAAGAGTGTGTTCTTCATCTTCTACCGCATTGCCTGGATCTCGCCCCTTCCGCCCCTCCCGACTTCCATGTACCTGGCCCAATTAAGGATGCGATACGCGAGTGGCAGTACGTGGATGATGTGGAGGCTATTAATGCAGCAAGACGTTGGCTTCGACGCCGACCAGTAGAGTGGTACGAGAATATGGGTCAAACTAGTAAGGTGGCGTAAGGTCGTCCCATGGAACAGAAATTATTTTAAAAAATTGGGTTTTGTTGCTTAAAGTGTGGGAAACAATATGGTGTGCTGGAATCATGAATGAAACCAATCCACCTTCAGAAAAAAAAGTGTTGCATTTGTTACTGAACGCAACCAATATATGCAAGAGCAGCCAAGCTTTTTTTTTTTTTTTTTTTTTTTCCGGGCGCTTTAGGAGTTAGTTGCCTAGTAACCGCCAGCGAGTCCCACAATTTTCTGCTATCCCTCTCGACGGAATGGACGCGTTAGAAATTCCAAAATGAGGTACAATACAATATTGTCCACAAATGCCGCAAAGTACAAAGTACCTACGGCTAGACACAGTCGCAAGCCCTGAAATGCGTCGCCCGCGCCCTCTGGCTGTCAAACACGCACCGCAGTCTTGGATCCATGGGTACATAATTGAAATCAGCCGATTTCCGCCAGACACAAAGGAATCTGGCGTCCGGGTAGGTCTCAGACACTAGATGCGACGGGAGGGGCTACACGTTGGAGAGAAACAGCGGGCCAGAGATCGTCGCGCCGTATCTATCAAAAATATCCGAGAAACTGGCCCGTGGTTCTGACCCACCCCAGGAAGCCACCACTAGTGTGGTAAGCTACAGGATCAAGGTCCACGTCCCAGTTCGGCACACAGATTTAAACTGCCAGGACTTTGCTAATCAACGCACAGGCCACAGCGTTATTAAAATATATTTCTGGAATATTTTCTTATGAATGGATCTAACACCTTAATTAATATCAGTTTTGTCGATAGGGAGCTGCTAATATGCTAGTAACTGAACAATCTGCTTTTGACGTTTGATGTTACAACATCAGTAATTAACATTATTACTGGAACTATATCCACATATATTACTATGATGTGCTTTTCCCATAGCTTCCTTCTAAAGTTGGAGTCTGACATAGCGACGATTCATTTAGTCCTTTTAGCTGTAGAACTCAGCATGTTCTTTTAACACTGAAACACCCATGCACATTTACGTCGTCAGGTAACGAGTCTGTACGACTTCCACAAATTAACCGCAACACACACGTTCATTTGCCACTAATGTCGTCGGGCTCAGCCGGTTAAGACGAGATTAACAAAGAAGAGCCAGTAAATAAACATAATTATGTTTCTCAGATTGTGAAAAGTGATGCTGTTACGAAGAAGCTAATGAATTCTACGGGGAGTTTTTATTAATCTTTCAAAAAAAAAAAAAATCGTTTTCTGAAGTTCGTCAAGAAATTTTTATATTAAAATTGCATAAATTATTCCTTACCTTTTACTCTGTGAACCCGTTCAGTAAGTTAATCGTATGTATTCGACAACTGGTCTGTTGTTTCTTTTATGAATAAGATTCCACCAACTATTCTGTGAAAAGGAAAATTTCACTGAAAAACGTTTCCAAGAAATTGTTAAATCGAATATCTGCTGCAAAGTGAACAATACCTGCATTTAAAGCGTAATTATTCGAGAGAATAGTAACAACTTTATTATCCTCCTCTCCAGAAATAATAGAAACAATGAGCAATATAAATGTTAATTAACTCATCGCTGAATCGGCATGCTGTAAGACGATTCTCTGCAGAGCGGCCGACGTCGACAACGCAGCGATTCCCGTGCTTTCTCTATATTCATAGTCTCATCAGAGAGGGGCTGAAGATATTCCTTCCATGTTAATCTGATTTTCACCGGCATTTAAAAGCTTAAATTGAATAGGGTTCGCTAAGACTGGCTGTCTCGATAACGCTGCGCCTCTGAGACTGTAATTCTCACTTAATGTTCGCATAACGGGATGCTGCGCAGCTCAGATTGTCTGTCTTCTTAATTGAGTATAAAATTCAGGTACGGTGTTTGACAGTTTGGTAGAAACACATTAACAGAACCTGAGGGCTCTTATTCGCTGCAGCACCTACATAGCACACCATAACAGGTTCACATGCTCCCCGTGTGTACTGGCTGTCTGCGGTAGAGAGGGGGTTTGGTACATATGTGATCAAAAGAATCCGGACACACCCAAAACCATACCTTTCTCATATTAGGTGCATTGTGCTCCCACCCACTGCCAGGTGCTCCATATCTGCGACCTCAGTAGTCTTTAGACATCCCGAGAGAGCAGGATGGGGCGCTCCGTGGAACTCATGGACTTCGAACGTGGTCAGGTGGTTACATGTCACTTGTGTCATACGTCTGTACGCGAGATTTCCACACTTCTCAACATTCCTAGGTCCACTGTTTCCGATGTGATAGCGATGTGGAAACTTGAAGGGACACGTACACCACAATAGCGTACAGGCCGACCTCCTCTGTTGACTGACAGAGACCGCCGGCAGTTGAAGGAGGTCATAATGTGCAATAAGCAGACGTTTATCCAGACCATCACACAGGAATTCCAAACTGCATCAGAATCCACTGCAAGTAAACTTAGGTGGGAGGTGAAAAAATTTGGATTTTATGTTCGAGCAGGTGCTCATAAGTCACACATTATGCCGGTAAGTGCCTTTTTTTTTTGGTCATCAGTCTACTGACTGTTTGATGCGGCCCGCCAGGAATTCCTTTCCTGTTCTAACCTCTTCATCTCAGAGTAGCACTTGCAACCTACGTCCTCAATTATTTGCTTGACGTATTCCAATCTCTGTGTTCCTCTACAGTTTTCGCCCTCTACAGCTCCCTCTAGTACCATGGAAGTCATTCCCTCATGTCTTAGCAGATGTCCTATCATCCTGTCCCTTCTCGTTATCAGTGATTTCCACATATTCCTTTCCTCTCCAATTCTGCGTAGAACATCCTCATTCCTTACCTTATCAGTCCACCTAATTTTCAACATTCGTCTATAGCACCACATCTCAAATGCTTCTATTCTCTTCTGTTCCGGTTTTCCCACAGTCCATGTTTCACTACCATACAATGCTGTGCTCCAGATGTACATCCTCAGAAATTTCTTCCTCAAATTAAGGCCGGTATTTGATATTAGTAGACTTCTCTTGGCCAGAAATGCCTTTTTTGCCATATCGAGTCTGCTTTTGATGTCCTTCTTGCTCCGTCCGTCATTGGTTATTTTACTGCCTAGGTGGCAGAATTCCTTAACTTCATTGACTTCGTGACCATCGATTCTGATGTTAAGTTTCTCGCTGTTCTCATTTCTACTACTTCTCATTACCTTCGTCTTTCTCCGATTTACTCTCAAGCCATACTGTCTACTCATTAGACTGTTCATTCCGTTCAGCAGATCATTTAATTCTTCTTCACTTTCACTCAGGACAGCAATGTCATCAGCGAATCGTATCATTGATATCCTTTCACCTTGTATTTTAATTCCACTCCTGAACCTTTCTTTTATTTCCATCATTGCTTCCTCGATGTACAGATTGAAGAGTAGGGGCGAAAGGCTACAGCCTTGTCTTACACCCTTCTTAATACGAGCACTTCGTTCTTGATCGTCCACTCTTATTATTCCCTCTTGGTTGTTGTACATATTGTATATGACCCGTCTCTCCCTATAGCTTATCCCTACTTTTTTCTGAATCTCGAACAGTTTGCACCATTTTATACTGTCTAACGCTTTTTCAAGGTCGACAAACCCTATGAACGTGTCTTGATTTTTCTTTAGCCTTGCTTCCAATATTAGGCGTAACGTCAGAATTGCCTCTCTCGTCCCTTTACTTTTCCTAAAGGCAAACTGATCGTCACCTAGCGCATTCTCAATTCTCTTTTCCATTCTTCTGTTATTTATTTATTTATTGTTCCGTGGGACCAAATTAATGAGAAGTCTCCATGGTCATGGAACGAGTCAATACACGAAATTATAACACGATATTAGAAACAGATAAAATGAAATATAAAAAAACATATTCAGGTAACAAGTCGTGAGTTTAAATGAAGAAAATCAACAATGTAACACTGGAATTTGCTTAATTTTTTAGCTCTTCCAGGAGCTCCTCGACTGAATAGAAGGAGTGAGCCATAAGGAAACTCTTCAGTTTAGACTTAAAAGAGTTTGGGCTACTGCTAAGATTTTTGAGTTCTTGTGGTTGCTTATTGAAAATGGATGCAGCAGAATACTGCACTCCTTTCTGCACAAGAGTCAAGGAAGTGCATTCTACATGCAGATTTGATTTCTGCCTAGTATTAGCTGCTAACTCTTGGGAATAGGCTAGTATTGCTAACAACAAACGACATTAAAGAAAATATATACTGTGAGGGCAATTTCAGAATTCCCAGATTTTTGAATAGTGGTCGACAAGAGGTTCTCGAACTTACACCACATATAGCTCGAACAGCCCGTTTTTGAGCCAAAAATACCCTTTTTGAATCAGAAGAATTACCCCAAAAAACAATACCATACGACATAAGCGTATGAAAATATGCGAAGTAGACTACTTTTCGTGTTGAAGTGTCACTTATTTCAGATACTGTTCCAATGGTAAATAAAGCAGCATTTAGCTTCTGAACAAGATCCTGGACATGGACTTTCCACAACAGCTTACTATCTATCCGAACGCCTAGGAACTTGAACTGTTCCGTCTTGCTTATAATATGCCTATTCTGTCTGATCAAAATATCGGTTCTTGTTGAATTGTGAGTTAGAAACTGTAAAAACTGAGTCTTACTTTGATTTAGCATCAAGTTATTTTCCACAAGCCACGATCTTATTTCATGAACTACATTATTTGTTACTGTTTCAATATTACACACAATATCCTTCACTATCAAGCTGGTGTCATCAGCAAACAGAAATATTTTTGAATCACCTGTAATACTAGAAGGCATATCATTTATATAAATAAGAAACAGCAGTGGCCCCAGCACCGACCCTTGGGGAACGCCCCACTTAACAGTGCCCCATTGGGACTGAACATCACTACCACTCTCAATATTGCGGAGAATTACCCTCTGCTTTCTGTTCGTAAAGTAAGAGGCGAACCAATTGTAAGCTACTCCCCTTACTCCATAATGGTCCAACTTCTGCAGTAATATTTTGTGGTCAACACAGTCAAAAGCCTTCGTTAAGTCAAAGAAAACAGCTAGTGTTCGCAACCTTTTATTTAATCCGTCCAAAACCTCACAGAGAAAAGAGAATATAGCATTTCAGTTGTTAAACCATTTCTAAAACCAAACTGAACATTTGACAGCAAATTATGTGAATTTAAATGCTCCAGTAACATTGTGTATACAACCTTCTCGATAACTTTAGCAAACACCGAGGGCATAGAAATAGGTCTAAAATTGTCAACATTATATATGTCTCCCTTTTTATAAAGTGGCTTCACTACCGAGTACTTTAATCGGTCAGGAAACAGACCACTCCGAAAGGAAAAGTTACAGATATGGCTGAGAACTGGGCTAACGTACATAGAACAATAATTCAGTATTCTGTTAGATACCCAGTCATATCCATGAGAGTTCTTGGTCTTTAGTGATTTAATTATTAACTCAATCTCCCTCTGATCAGTATCATGGAGGAGCATTTCAGGTAACAGTCTCGGAACACTTCTTTCTAAGAGCGCTATATGATTCCCTGTTGGGACTAGGTTTCTATTTAGTTCACCTGCTTGCTATATTCAGAAAGTGATTATTAAATACTGTACATATATGCGACTTATCTGTAACACGGACATTCTCACTACGCACTGATTCTGTACCCTCGACCTGTCTCTGCAGACCAGCAACTTCCTTTACGACTGACCATTTGGTTTTAATTTTATCCTGAGACTTAGCTATTCTATCTGCATACCACATACATTTTGCCTTCCTAATAACATTTTTAAGCACCTTACAATACTGTTTGCAATGGGCTGCTGCATTTAGATTTTGACTGTTTCTAATGTTTTGATATAATTGCCATATTATTCTTGTAAGCAGCTTCGATGCATGAGCTGTTAAGCTGATTGTGCGATAATTCTCGCACTTGTCAGCTCTTGCCCTCTTCGGAATTGTGTGGATGATGCTTTTCCGAAAGTCAGATGGTATATCGCCAGACTCATATATTCTACACACCAACGTGAATAGTCGTTTTGTTGCCACTTCCCCCAATGATTTTAGAAATTCTGATGGAATGTTATCTATCCCTTCTGCCTTATTTGACCGTAAGTCCTCCAAAGCTCTTTAAATTCCGATTCTAATACTGGACCCTGTTTCTTCTTCTATCACATCAGACAAATCTTCACCCTCATAGAGGCTTTCAATGTATTCTTTCCACCTATCTGCTCTCTCCTCTGCATTTAACAGTGGAATTCCCGTTGCACTCTTAATGTTACCACTGTTGCTTTTAATGTCACCAAAGGTTGTTTTGACTTTCCTGTATGCTGAGTCTGTCCTTCCGACAATCATATATTTTTCGATGTCTTCACATTTTTCCTGCAGCCATTTCGTCTTAGCTTCCCTGCACTTCCTATTTATTTCATTCCTCAGCGACTTGTATTTCTGTATTCCTGATTTTCCCGGAACATGTTTGTACTTCCTCCTTTCATCAATCAACTGAAGTATTTCTTCTGTTACCCATGGTTTCTTCGAAGCTACCTTCTTTGTACCTATGTTTTCCTTCCCAACTTGTGTGGTGGCCCTTTTTAGAGATGTCCATTCCTCTTCAACTGTACTGCCTACTGCGCTATTCCTTATTGCTGTATCTATAGCGTTAGAGAACTTCAAACGTATCTCGTCATTCCTTGGTACTTCCGTACCCCACTTCTTTGCGTATTGATTCTTCCTGGCTAATGTCTTGAACTTCAGCCTACTCTTCATCACTACTATATTGTGATCTGAGTCTATATCTGCCCCTGGGTACGCCTTACAGTCCAGTATCTGATTTCGGAATCTCTGTCTGACCATGATGTAATCTAACTGAAATCTTCCCGTATCTCCCGGCCTTTTCCAAGTATACCTCTTCCTCTTGTGATTCTTGAACAGAGTATTCGCTATTACTAGCTGAAACTTGTTACAGAACTCAATTAGTCTTTTTCCTCTTTTATTCCTTGTCCCAAGCCCATATTCTCCTGTAACCTTTTCTTCTAATCCTTCCCCTACAACTGCATTACCCGATACTCATCTGACCAGAAATCCTTGTCTTCCTTTCACTTCACTTCACTGACCCCTGCTATATCTAGATTGAGCCTTTGCATTTCCCTTTTCAGATTTTCTAGTTTCCCTACCACGTTCAAGCTTCTGACATTCCACGCCCGAATCGTAGAACGTAATCCTTTCGTTGATTATTCAATCTTTTTCTCACGGTAACCTCCCCCTTAGCAGTCCCCTCCCGGAGATCCGAATGGGGGACTATTCCGGAATCTTTTGCCAATAGAGAGATCATCATGACACTTCTTCAATTACAGGCCACATATCCTGTGGATTCACGTTACGTGTCTTTAATGCAGTGGTTTCCATTGCCTTCTGCATCCTCATGTCGTTGATAATTGCTGATCCTTCCGCCTTTAGGGGCAATTTCCCAGGCAATTTCCCACCCCTAGGACAAGAGAGTGTCCTGAACCTCTATCCGCTCCTCCACCCTCTTTGACAAGGCCGTTGGCAGAATGAGGCTCAAAAAAAAAAAAAAAAAAAGAATTGCTCTGAGCGCTATGGGACTCAACATCTGAGGTCAACAGTCCACTAGAACTTAGAACTACTTAAACCTAACTAACCTAAGGATATCACACACATCCATGCCCGAGGCAGGATTCGAACCTGTGACCGTAGCAGTCGCGCGATTCCGGACTACGACGCCTCACTTGGTGTAAGGAGCATAAACACTGGACGACTGAACTGTGGAAAATCGTTGTGTGGAGTGACGAATCACGGTACACAATGTGGCGATCCGATGGCAGGGTGTGGGTATGGCGAATGCCCAGTGAACGTCATCTGCCAGCGTGTGTAGTGCCAATAGTAAAATTCGGAGGTGGTGGTGTGATTTTTTGGTCGTTTTTTTTCATGGAAGAGGCTTGCAACCCTTGTTGTGGCACTATCACAGCACAAGCATACATTGATGTTCTAACCACCTTCTTGCTTCCCACTGTGGAAGAGCAATTCGGGGATGGTCATTACAACTTTCACGAGCATGGAGCACGTGTTCATAATGCACGGATTGTGGCGGAGTGGTTACACAACAATAACATTCTTGGCCTGCACAGAGTCCTCACCTCAATCGGTAGAACACCTTCGGGATGTTTTGAAACGCTGACTTCGTGGCAGGCCTCTACGACCGACATCGATACCTTTCCTCAGTGCAGCACTACGTGAAGAATGGGCTCCCATTCACCAAGAAATCTTCCAGCACCTGACTGAACGTATGCCTGCGAGAGTGGAAGCTGCCATAAACGCTAAGGGTGGGCCAATAAATTGCAGCATTACCGATGGAGGGCGCCACGAACTTGTAAGTCGTTTTCAGCCAGGTATCTGGATACTTTTGATCACATAGTGTAGTTGAGATAACCCTTAATGGATATAAACTCTTTCGCCGTGCTAAGACTGGACTCTTGATAGCTGCAATCTGATAAAGTTATCGTGGAAAGCGGAAATGGAACGAGGACGACAGAAACAGAGAAAATGTTGTATCGTTGAAAATCATTCTGGCAACATTAGTAACAACAAGATAACTATTTATTCCTCCGAAGATGTTCACCAAACGATTACATATGCAGAACATCCCATGTTTCTAAAAAACGTTTTCTGGTGAGAAAATCATTAGAATTTATAGGATAAGTTTTATTCTTTTATTTGATTATGGTGTTATTCGTTCCGTTTGTGTATGCCGTGACATTTTCAGGTAAGAAAAAAATCGGACATTTAATCACACTGCTTGACAATTTTAAGGAAAAGAGATGTTGTTGGACAGGAATAATCACAGACGATTACGAACGAGATGAAATACTGCAAATGGGTAATAAAGGTGGAGTGGTACATTTATAACGAGAAAGGTACAAAGTTCGCCATACAGAAAAGTAGTAACTACTGACAGCCTTGGGAGAGCCAGTCCTGACGAAACTCTACCATCTTGGGAGCAAGACGTAATACCCTCAGACTTCAAGTAGAATATAATAATTCCAATCCCAAAGAAAGAAGGTGTTGACAAATGTGAAAATTACCGAACTATGTTTAATATGCCACGGCTGCAAAATACTAAAGCGGATTCTTTACAGACGAATGGAAAAACTAGTAGAAGCCGACCTCGTGGAAGATCAGTTTGGATTCCGTAGAAATGTTGGAACACGTGAGGCAATACTGACCCTACGACTTACCTTAGAAACTAGATTAAGAAAAGGCATACCTACGTTTCTAGCATTTGTAGACTTGGAGAAAGATTTTGACAATGTTGACTGGAATACGCTCTTTCAAATTCTAAAGGTGGCAGGGGTAAAGTACAGGGAGCGAAAGGCTATTTACAATTTGTACAGAAACCAGATGGCAGTTATAAGAGTCGAGGGACATGAAAGGGAAGCAGTGGTTGGGAAGGGAGTGAAACAGGGTTGTAGCCTCTCCCCGATGTTATTCAATCTGTATATTGAGCAAGCAGTGAAGGAAACAAAAGAAAAATTCGTAGTAGGTATTAAAACCCATGGAGAAGAAATAAAAACTCTGAGGTTCGCCTATGACATTGTAATTCTGTCACAGACAGCAAAGGACTTGGAAGAGCAGTTGAATGGAATGGATAGTGTCTTGAAAGGAGGGTATGAGATGAACATCAACAAAAGCAAAACAAGTGTAATGGAATGTAGTCGAATTAAGTCGGGTGATGCTGAGGGAATTAGATTAGGAAATGAGACACTTAAAGTAGTAAAGGGGTTTTGCTATTTGGGGAGCAAAATAACTGATGATGGTCTAAGTAGAGAGGATATAAAATGTAGACTGGAAATGGCAAGGAAAGCGTTTCTGAAGAAGAGAAATTTGTTAACATCGAGTATAGATTTAAGTGTCAGGAAGTCATTTTTGAAAGTATTTGTATGGAGTGTAGCCATGTATAGAAGTGAAACATGGACGATAAATAGTTTGGACAAGAAGAGAATGGAAGCTTTTGAAATGTGGTCTAACAGAAGAATGCTGAAGATTAGATAGGTAGATCACATAACTAATGAGGAAGTATTGAATAGGATTGGGGAGAGGAGAAGTTTGTGGCACAACTTGACTAGAAGAAGGGATCGGTTGGTAGGGCATATTCTGAGGCATCAACGGATCACTAATTTAGTATTGGAGGGCAGCGTGGAGGGTAAAAATCGTTGAGGGAGACGAAGAGATGAATACACTAAGCAAATTCAGAAGGATGTAGGTTGCAGTAGGTACTGGGAGATGAAGAAGCTTGCACAGGATAGAGTAGCATGGAGAGCTGCATCAAACCAGTCTAAAGACTGAAGACCACAACAACAACAACAGAAAAGTAGTGAAAGAGACGTAAATAACGTTCATGTTTGACACAGGCCAGTTTCCTAACATAACGGTCAACATCGGACTCTCAGTAAGGAATATGTCCTCCTTGGGCATTGATGCATATTTCGCAGCTGTTATTGATGTCTACTATCAAACTGTTGAGGAGTCCTTGACAGATAGTGTCCCATCTCTCTTTCAAGGTGATTTTATGTTTTGCACGGTTCTCAGAGAGGGTGTCCATAAGGTTTAAGTCCGGGGAGTATGAAATCCATCAATGCGTTCATTATCTTCACTTTACAGTGTAACCTTGTAAGTTATCTGTTCAAATTTATTTTATTGAAAGTGGACCTGTAATGTTGATTGTAAGTTTAATATTAAGATATCTGTTAGATGCTGAAGTTTGGGCTTCCTATTATAAATAACGCTAACTGTTGGAGACGAAACTCAACTGACAGTGAGAAAAGTAATCTAACTGCGAGAATTATAAGAAAATCATGCACTGACTGATACTGCTATCACAAAATCTATAAACATTGATGAAAAACTGATTATTTGGAAATCGTACTTGGTCCCTTTGAAATTTAGTTAAAAAGATAATCTGTTTTCTGCTCTATCTGGCTTACTTGGACTCGCGTTCGGGAGAACGACGGTTCAATCCCACGTCTGGCCATCCTCATTTAGGTTTTCCGTGATTTTCCTAAATCGCTCCAGGCAAATACCAGGATGGTTCCTTTGCAAGGGTACTGCCAACTTCCTTCCCCGTCCTTCCCTATTCCGACTAGACCGATGACCTCACTGTTTGGTCTCCTCGCCCAAATAACCCAACTCAACCGGCTTACCTGGATCGCATTGGACAACGCCATGCAATTAATTGTGTGAATTATTAAGTCTGTGACATGGCGCCTCAAACCGCACAACCACTCCGCGCGGCAACGCCCTGTAAACCGCTACCGTAGCTACAGCGCGTCTCGATAACAGACTTGCAAAGTCTAAGTACTGAGATATGAAGAGATGCAATACATTCGCTAAGAACATTTCTATCGTTCTCCGTTCATAAATTTTGAGAATGGTTTAATGTTTTTAAACAAATTGAAATTTAATTGACTCTTGGGATGTCGATAGTGTCTCTGGGTTAAATGAACTCAACAGCAATCTCGTGTCATTCGTCTTCATAACATTTAATCAAACTTCAATAATAGTTGAGCTTTCTCTGATATCATGTCACTGCAATCCGAGATTTACAGAAATTAAACTTCACATATATAATCTATCCTTAAATAAAATTCCAAAACATAATTCTTAAATCTTTTTCCCCTCATAATGATCTATAAATACTAAAAAAAATGAAAAGCAAAACAATTCCTGATCCTGATGTCTGACGAATCATGAATGCTGCATTATAAAACCACTTCCGCAAATAAAACAAACCTAATCATTACCTGTAATCCATTCTTCACAAAGAGTATCATCGTACCAATGTAAAACAGTTCTTTTTCTGTCTCCAATAAATCTTCTTTTAATCCATAATATAATTTCCAGAAATCTCCATTGTTTGCTGCTTGCTGCTACTGAACGAAAACTCGAATGATGACATGTATCACCTAAGCCCAACGGTCTGTCTTCTCTCCTCCTTTCGCGATCAACAGATAAATCTGGCGCGCATATATAAGGAATTCAGGCCCTAGGTGTGCGATTCCAGATCTCTCAAACAAGAAGAATTCCCACGAAAACTTAAGCTTACACCTTTCATCCTGTGGGGGGCGATCTATGCCGCCCATAAAAAGAAAGTCGAGACCTACTGCACCACTAAACAGAGGCGCATAATCCAGAGTAGCGTCCCTACAATACCGCTGTGCGGTTACTCTGCCTCGCGTAAAGATATGCAGCGATGCTCGGCCACTGTACATAACGCCTGGGATTTAGCGATGACATTCGTGAACATTCTGTCATGTTTAACGTGTCCCTCTCTCTCTCCACACTGACTGACTGCCAGAATCATTCGCCATAGGGAAGCGGGATTCGTCGGAGAACATCACTCTCCATCACTGCTTCTAGCCACAACCAACATGCTCCCTACTACCAAAGAACTCTTCCTCGACGATGGCGTGGTTGCAGTGAGATGCGTTTAACTGGCTTCCAAACGAGCAATCAGCCTGATTTATTCGCTACGAAAAGGTTCTGGCAGACACACATATAACGGTACCGGTTTCAAGATATGCAGCGACCTTGCCTAAGGGTGAGATGTGTGTTCCTTTTCGTCAGTAGAGCTGTGAATCGATCCTCTTGTGGTGTAACGTTCCGTCTATGTCCACCTGATTTCCCATAGCATTTCCACTTTCAGCGACCTTATCTTATCACAAGGCGCGACACTTTGGACACGTCCGTTACTGTGATCACAGTACTGACTGTTTGACGGTCTTCGAGCCGTCTAACTGCTCCTCCATTGTCGTAAGAACTCAAATGTCCTGCAGACATGTTGTCGTGCGATGCGGATATGTCTGCTCCGTTTCGTCGCTAGCGCTACGTATCGACCCTCTCGTGGTGCAGTGGTCCGTCTAAGACAACCTCCATGCTTTCGCATAGCACTTCCACTTTCAGGGGCCTTTTTTAATCGCGAAGTGACACTTTGGACACACTATTAAGTGACCACAGCAGTGACACACTGACCGACTTCGATTCGTCCAGCTGCTCTTCCACGATCGCCAGCACTCAAATGATGTCTTGCAGACATGTTCCCGTAAGACACGGAATGTCGCACTTCGTCAAACACAGAATGCATATACTGTGCATTCGTGCGCAGTCTTCACTGCAGTTTGACGTTCTGCTCTCCACATTACCTACATTACTCTCATTTGTCGCGTATTCCGTAGCTAGTGCCAGTTGAGCCTTAGCAACTATCAAGCAGTGTAATACTTTAAACACATGGATCAAAGTTTGTGTGTAATATCTCAATTAGTAATTTTTTAAAACTATTTTGAAAGTGAGAACCATTAGCATAACAACACCTTCATTACACCTGTATTTAATCATAATAAAAGAAATGCTTATGCAGATTTTAATCATGAACTGCCTTTACTGTAGACAACATACCGTTTAAAAGTACTACAGTACTATAATATATGTACCCATATTGCAATTTAGGAAAAAGTATTGCAGTTATTGTTATGCTAACTTGCGTCTTCCGTAGATGAGTAACAGATCTACCGTTTCTTAGTTTGTGTGAACTCTTCTCTCACAAACCTTCAACTGAAGACGTTTGGTTAAATAATCGATTATATTGGACTTGAGTTTCAGTTTGTTTATTGTGAATTCTGGCAAGTGGTCGAATTACGTCGCACCACCTGTGTGGTGGTACAGGAGAGTCTAAGTCAGTTTTGCTTTACGTTCTCATTAAAGTCATGTTTCTGTGAATGGTACCACGTGATAAGTTTCTGAACAGGCTTGAAGAGAGGAAGAGGATTACTGTATAAAAATTAGATGGTTCCGTTCATAAAAAATGTGCTGCCTTCATAACATCGTAACGAGCAAAGTTAAAAGGAAGGCTGTAACGCTGGTTAATGACTCTCCGGTTGCTAAACAACATTTGCTTATACCTTGTTTTGTTTTCCTTACGGACAAAAAGTTATTTGGGGTGGTCAAGATCAGTGATAACAGCATCCTATTTCCTTTGTGTGAGAGCGATGCCACTTCATTTACGACATTCCGCTTATACATATTGCCCATCATCATTTCTTAGCTGCATTAAGCAAGCTACAACCTAGGTTGTCACAGGATCACTGAAGCATCTGTTGCAAGCTTTTCACAGAACTTGCAACGTGAGACCCAGGCTCAGTTCTAGGAAAAGAGCTGTACGTTGTGAGCTTCGGCGAAATACCACAGGAACTGTTGTTTGCACCTACCTTTCCAGTAATGACCAGTAATGAGGTAGAATCAAGTGCGTTCGGATCGCCTGTTTCCATGTGGGCTGCAATATGATGCTATTAACACACTATGTCTCAGTGGTTGCTGAAATGGTGCATTCAGTTATGCGGAATAAGCCCTGAGCGTAAGCATGGAACTAAATTGCTTGCTACCATTTCCCCGAGTGGTTTGAGAGCTTATCCGCACATTTCAGAGCTGGAGAGTTGGAACTCACCACTGTCTTCTTCGAACCAGTTACAAACCTTCCTTGGGACATCGCGCATTATCTTGTTAAAAATGCCACTGCTGATGGGGTACATGATCGTCATGGAGGGATATATGTGACCTGCAACCAGTGTATGATACTCCTTAGCTTTCATAGTGCCCTGTAGGAGCTCCAA
Source organism: Schistocerca americana (assembly GCF_021461395.2). Classification (NCBI taxonomy): domain Eukaryota; kingdom Metazoa; phylum Arthropoda; class Insecta; order Orthoptera; family Acrididae; genus Schistocerca; species Schistocerca americana. The sequence goes on along the minus strand of NC_060121.1, from coordinate 443,013,326 downwards.
TGGACCCATGGATGCCCATGTGAATGTTCCCCAGAATTGAGGTACCGTACAAACAAATACTTCTAGCACACTGTATGTAGTTTATGTCATTCGCTGAATGGAATCGATCGTGTTTTCTTCACTGATATGGCGTGGTTTCACTTTAGTGGATATATGGGTTGCCAAAAACACAAGAATTTGTTCAAGCTAAACTTCACATAACTTACGTCGTAGCATTTTGTACTATAAGAAAATTTAGGGTATAATTGAACAGTATTGCGTCGTCGAAAAGTGTAACTATATGTTTCAGACAGTTTTGTGTTCCTAACATTACGTGGACATTATATTTTTCAGTAAGGGGACCTAATCATCAATGAGCTACAGTTTTACAACTCTTTAACGACATTTACAATCTGTAAGGATTCTTAGAGGAACATAATCTCTGATTACAGCCACTAATTCATCATTGATCCTAAGGAGGGGTAAACCAACATAAAAAAAAGCTCACATGCACTTCCTCTGGATAGTTCACACCTGACCAATTTAGAGCGCGTTACATTTCTGCCCCTTTCCCGATATCAGAAATCCAGAAATAGGGACAAGTTTTCCGTTTGGGGTATAGCCGAGGGCCGCGATCGATTATGGGCATATTGCTGCAAATGGTGAGATGTGCCTCCACGCTGCGTGTGGGACCAATAGGTAAATCTATTTCTCGGAATCCTCGTGGCAAGCGTCCTTCGTGCCACTAGAGATGCCCAGTGTCCAGTGTCCAGTGCCTGCAGAGCCATCGGGACATGGTCACACACATATATCTCGGTTGAAAGCTACTGGGATACATACCGAGTGCACACTGGCTTTCCTTCTCAATCTGCCTCCTGTTTCACTGCGTGACTCCATTAACCTACTAATTAACTCTCGATGACGAAAGTAGTTACCAGCATAACTGCTCCGCTCTCTGTAGGAAAATCGGCGGCTTAAATGACGCATTCCATTCTGCCTATCAACAGATGATAGCACTTCAAACCTGTGGCTGACGAGTAAGTGGAGAGCCGTGCGGGCACTGTGGGCAGTATGGACAGTGTGGGCAGTGTGGACAGGGTGGGCTTCTTACGGCTGTCGACTGTAGCCATCGCAGCCAGCCCCCCTGTGCTCATATAGAACCGTATTCATTTGCAGCTGTGGGATACTATACTATAAAGCAGTGGATAGAAATTGAGCAACACGATCAGTTTATTCTTACATTCTGCACTTGAAAAAATAAGGGAACAAAGCAGAAGAGAAAACGAAATGAAACTTCATTGTTTGACAGGATTCTTGAATTTATTTCAGTGATTACAGGATCATACTTACAGTGAACTTGGCTGTATGAGCTCATTGATCAATATGACGTTGCACCACCTCTATCCTGGATATATGCACTAATTCGGTTGGGGAAGAGTGTCATAAAGCCGTTGGAGCCTCTCCTGGGACAAACTGGATTACAACTGTGGTAACTGGTCCTTTATACCCCGGATATTGGCACGGAGTAGACATGCGAGCTTGTTCCACAAATGTTCATTGGGAGACACATGCGTTTATCTTGTTGGCCACGGGATACCTCAGTATCTCGCTGACAGTTCATAGTGGCTCATTCCGGATGTGGAAGAGCACTGTCATGTTGAAAAATAGCAGCACAGCACAGTCGCAAGAGAGGTAACAGATGAGTATCCAGGATGACTGTGGCATACGTTGTGAAGTCTGAGTTCCCTCAGTAACTTCTAGTTGTGGCCTGAAGTCAGACGCCGGCCGGGGTGACCTAGCGGTTCTAGGCGCTACAGTCTGGAACCGCGCGACCGCTACGGTCACAGGTTCGAATCCTGCCTCGGGCATGGATGTGTGTGATGTCCTTAGGTTAGTTAGGTTTAAGTAGTTCTAAGTTCTAGGGGACTGATGACCTTAGAAGTTTAGTCCCATAGTGCTTAAAGCAATATTTTTATAACTCAGACCTGATGGTCCCCCACACCGATATAGACGTGGTCGATCTGAACCATGTCTGCCCTCAACTTTCCATGCAGTCCAAATCTGGTCTTCGTCACGTACAGATGCCCCATAAATCTGGATACAGCAAGGCTCGACCCGCTTGCCAAATGGAGACTCACAATGAGGTCCCATTCAAATTCTGTCAGCTGCTGATAACGTTGTTTATCGCCAGTACGCGTCATTCCGTGTGTCTCACCATCTGCTGCTCTTCATGCATCTTATACTGGTGGTTTCAGAATTCCTGTCGCCAATTTCTGGAGATTGCAGAGGGGACTTAGTAGATAAAATTTCACGTAGGATCTCACGTCCAGAAAAGTCGTTCACCGACGCTAGAGAGCGACAAAGTTACAGGTATCGGCGCCTGTAAATGTGTGTATATACAGAGGTTCCGTGATGGTGTTACAAACGTTCTAGGATGGTGGAGAAGTATAAATGTACCAATTTGAGATAAGGAACCCTGTACCGGAAGCGAACGAGTCTAAGTTTATAAGCGAATACCTCTGGCAGTGGAATATGTGTACTGGTACTTTTGTTGCTAAGATTGCAGGTTACGCAACTTCCAGAAGCGGTAGAATGCACCAAAACAAGGACAAAATGTCCAGTAAAGACGGACACTAGAATGCATACATGAGGAGCTATAAGCAAGTGTTCATTTTCGCTACTCTGAAAAACATCTCTACTGTTGAGGTAATACACTGTCAGAGGTTTAAGAAAGGGTTTCGCTTTTAACTTTCGAATCTCTCGTTTCCGATAAAGGGCCCCTTACCTCAAATTGATACATTCATTCTTCTCCATCATCCTAGAAAGATTGTGACCTCATCAGAGATTTCCCCTGTATATACATACATTTACAGGTGCCGGTACATATGACTGACGCTCTGTAGCGCCGTTGGATAATGTTTCCGGACATGGGTTCCTGTGTAAAACTTGATATACTGGTGGCAAGCCCCTCTATAACCTTTAGAAGTGTGTAACATAAATTTCTATTTCGAAACAACCTGCATACGTTGCCAGACCCGGTAACATCACCAACTGTGAACAACGCTAACGCACTCGAGTGATAGTAATATTGCCGACAGTGCTGCGAAAGCAGAGTCACTAAACACAGCATTTCGAAAACCCTTCACCATAGAAGACGAAATAAATATTCCAGAATTCGAATCAGTAACAGTTGCCAACGTGAGTAGCTTAGAAGTAGATATCCTCGGAGTAGTGAAGGAACTTGGATCACTTAAAAAAAGCAAGTATTCTGATCCCGACCGTATACCATTAAGGTTCCTTTCAGAGTATTCTGAGGCAATAGCTCCATACTGAGCAATCATATACAACAGTTCGCTCGTCGGAAGATGCGTACCAAAAGTCTGCAAAGTTGCTCAGGTCACACCCAAAATTCAAGAAAGGTAGTAGGAGTAATTCACTAAATTACAGGCCCATATCATTAACGCCAATATGCGAACGGATTTTGGATCATACGTTGTGTTCGAACATTATGAATTACCTCGAATAGAACGTTCCATTGACACACAGCCAGCACGGATTTAGAAAACATCGTTCTTTTGAAACACAACTAGCTATTTATGCACACGAAATGTTGAGAGCTATTGAAAAGGGATTTGAAATTGATTCCGTATTTCTAGATCTCCAAAAGGTTTTTGGCACTGTACCACGCAAGTGGCTTGTAGTGAAATTGCGTGCTTATGGAATAGTGTTTTAGTTATGCCACTGGATTGGTGATTTCCCATCAGAGAAGTACCAGTTCGAAGTAACTGACGGAAAGTCATCGAACAAAGCAAAAGTGATTTGCTGTTCATTTTGTAAATAAACGATTTAGGAAACAATCTGAGCAGCCGACTTAGGTTGTTTGCAGATGTAGCTGTAGTTCGTCGTCTAACAAACTCATCAGAAGTTCAAAGCAAACTGAAAAACGATTTAGAAAAGATATCTTAATGATTCGAAAATTGGCAGTGGACCCCAGATAATGCTGAAAAGTGTGAGTTCACCCACGTGAGTGCTAAAAGGAATCCGTTAAACATCGTTTACGCGATATATAAGTAAAATATAAAGCCCTTAAATTCAGCTAAATACCTAGGAATTCAATTAAATTGGAAAGAAAACACACAAAATTTTGTGGGGAAGGAAAACCAAAAACAGTGTTTTATTGGCAGAACACTTAGAAAATGTAACGAATCTAGTTAAGAGACTGCCTATACGACGCTTGTTCCTCGTCTTTTGGATTACTGCTGCTCGGTCTGGCGTCCTTACTAGCACAATTGATAGAGTACAGTGAGAAAGTTCAACGAAGAGCAGCTTATCTCGAAATAAGAAAGAGCGTGTCATGGACATGATATGGGACTTGGAATTGACACCATTAAAACAATGGCGTTTTTCTTTGCTGGGGAATCTTCTTACGAAATTTCAATCAGCAACTTATTTCTCCGAATTTAACACCGACGTACATAGGGAGAAACGATTATCGTAATAAAATAAAGGACATCAGAGCTCGCACGGATAGATATAGGTGTTCGTTTTTTCCGCGCTCTGTACGAGAGTGGAATAATAGAGAATCATTGTGAAGGTGGTTCGATGTAGTCTCTACCAGGCACTTAGGTGTGATTTGCAGAGTATCCAGAGGTATGTAGATGTACCTATCAGAGAGAATTGCAGTTTCGGTCGTTTACATACCCGCCGATTATTTGTACGCGTACGAACCAAGCTGCTTTGACTTCTGGCCATGTACGCTGGCTGCGTCATTTTTCTTTTATTTTTGTTTTCTGACAAGTCGTGTAAATTGAAAGTTATGCGAAAACAAATTTCATTTTGTATGTGCTAACAGAGAGGAATGATAAAAAAAAGTTAGAAACCTTGGAAACCTATCGTAGAAAGAAACCTGCAGCTGCAAAAATACTAGAAATCCTAAGAAAACTGTGACAGTTCGGATCCTGTAACGTCGTAAAAGCTTATGGTATAAAGATAGCAAACAAGATATGGGGTTTTTGTTTTGCGTGTTCATCATGTTGAAGAGACGTTGACGTTGCTCAAAGAAAATGTAGAATCGTGGTAACAGTGCTAGGAGGAAAGATAATACGATGAGCATGTGCTACAAATCTACGTATAATGATAATGACATTGAACATCCAGAATTATATTTTCGCACGGTGAGATGACTAGTCTTTATTAAGATTAATTAATAAGTGAGAAGAATATAAAATTTTCACATGAAGGACGATTCTACCAAAGCACGAAGCGTATAGCAGAAGATTAGTTTTGATATTAATCGCTACTAAAAAGAGTAAGGATAACTTCAGCTGAAGTCTGTATTCAATGTTAAAAATACGAAGTTACTCGAACTGGACAGTGTTTGTAACTGCATCCAAAAATTTATCTGGCGTAGAGATAAAGAGACTGGCAGCTGTGGTGACCTTTCCGACAGAAATGACGACAGAAGTACTGCTGAGTTGTTAGCATTATTGACAAAGCGGCTGTCACGTCTGCAAAACAATTAATTCAATTAATTTACATGCAAATAACAGGCCGTCATTAATTTTGGAAATGAAGCACTTAAAGCGATGTTATTAACTGCTGTGTTTCCCGATTCATTCCTACGTATGCTGTGGATATGATTCACACCCAACGCGTTCGTTATTAAATTTCCACTCTGTGTGTGTTCGTAACCCTTTTCAGTTTATATAGTTGATTATAAATATAACGAATGCAGTAAAAAACATGGAAAAAATCTCTGTTGTGTGTCTTCGTTTATAAATAAATTCAGAAAACTATTTGCTGTCCGAGGTTTTTAATTACTGATGTTGTTACGTCCAAAAAGAAAGATACTTCAGAAGTAGCGGAACAAACATGCAAGACAATATCAATTTTCAGATATGCAATTAGCTTCAACATGAGACGAAATTTTGTAGTTAGTGAACCTGAGATTTACCTGTGTTTGATAACAAATATTGCCAATTGTTAACACGCTCTCCGCATTACACTTCACTCACCCCTATCCCTTCATTCCCTCACACACACACGTACAAACACACACACCACACACACATTGATATATGTGCCTGTGTGTCTACATTGTTAGACTTGTATTACTGATTTTTACGCTTCTTGATTTAATTTAAAGTTTATTATTGTTGGCATTAACTTCTGCGTCTTTTTATCTTATTGTAATGAAATGTATGCTGACACTTAAAGAATTTTACTGTTCCGTGACAATACAGACGCTACTTGTAATTTATATTGAGGTAAGTGCACAAACGTCGTCGGTGCAGTGGTATAAAGTTTCGCACGGCAGATTTTACAGTGTTTTAATTATTGACAGAAGTTACTTTCCCATGCCACCTACACATGAATAACGTCTTCTCGATGTATACATCTACTCAGAATAAAAAAGATTTTGCTTGAATTATTCTGTGGATCTGACAGATTCTAAGTTGGCGCTATGCATTTCGCTACCTACTACCCTCAGCGAAAAAGGTTACCATTATCACCTGACCAGACACAGAAATTTAAATACGCTGTTACTGGTAAAGGAAAACTAAAGACAGACAAAAGAGTATACGAGAATTATATTCTGTCTGGCCGTCATATTCCTATGTACTCACCAATGCATCAGCTGTCTACACGCCTTCTTACCTGTAAAGAGAGAAAGAAAGACGTTCTCTTAGACTGCATTATACAGTGTGAGACAGTAAATAAAGTATATCATTATTGATAATTTAAAACTGTTCCACAGCCGGAGAAAGGATATAGAAATGTGTGAAGAAATCAGCTCCAGCGTACGTAAAAACTAAACATTTAAGTAAATTAGGTTATACCTCCTCTTACCCCCACCCCCACACGCTTCCATCCAATGAACACTGTGGTCAAAGGAACATGGTGGCGGACAATCAGTTCGTTACGGTATCAAAGCGCAAAGCAAGCTGTATTAGTTGTTTCGCAATAATATAACTGTGCCCACAAATATTTCCTCTGTACTCATTTTACGACATCTAGTATTAGCCAATTAATATGAATTATCTCTCGACCTACTCCAGTTACAGTTACAGTCCCATGATGCGCTCTGCAGGTTGGTCTTGCACTCGTCGTTGATATAAACTTATTTTATGTATATAAGTTTTTTGTACATTACCCACTACGCTGCTTGTGCACACCTACATTATAAAAACTATAGTTGTGTATGGTTTTGTCCTATTGTTTTATCGTACTTTTACCCCCACCCCGAGACCAACCTCAAAGTATGCACGTCATTAGTTGATCATCACAAGTTCTGGCATGATGTATGCACCTGTTATTTGGCTTCTTTATACCATTTTGGCACAGGCACTATGAACCACATATAAGTATTTAAGATGCTCTTTTTGTTTTAATGTATTCATTATTGTATTATTTATTGTTCTTGTACTTTTTAGGACCAGAGCAATATACTGCATGCGTCTTGTTGCTGACACTCGCAAATAATGCGACAATTATAAGTATGTACGATAACTTATCTTTAAATTTTTCAATATTTTTAAACTTTTCGCCCTTAATTTTAATATTCTTACCTAACTTGTACTTATTAGTGGTACATTTTCCTGTATAGCCTTCTGAAGAAGGGCACTAAGTTACTTTTAAGTAACTGGTTGCTGACTATTTCGATATAATGAAGGAAGATTAGGTTATTTGAAGCAATTAGGAAGAAACAATGTATGGAAACCCACGAAAAGTAAGTAAATATGCCTTGCTCTTTCTCATTACTAGTTCATTTCATCGACTGAAACAGTGAGCCACGGCGCCCGATAAATAATGATAGTTCCGGGTGGACATAAATAAACGGCAGGTTTTTGATATTGCCAGTTTTTGATGATGCCAGCTGGAAATGAAATACAATTTTTACGTCAAGGTATCGATGTGGAAAGACACGCATTGCATTTTCTAAATATAAACTAAATTAAATTTTTGTTTCCTAAAAAAAAAAGAAACTTAATTCTACAGTCTAGATTCAAATTATACATAAAATCATTTAAAAAACAGTCTAGAGCGCTATGGTATTTTATTAAAATGACCTGTTTCGACCTCTACTTAGGCCATCTTCAGACACCACCATTAGCTGAAGATGACGATGCGCACAACAACCAGTTGGTTCAAATGGCTCTGAGCACTATGGGACTTAACATCTATGGTCATCAGTCCCCTAGAACTTCGAACTACTTAAACCTAACTAACCTAAGGACATCACACACATCCATGCCCGAGAAAGGATTCGAAACTGCGACCGTAGCAGTCGCACGGTTCCGGACTGCGCGCCTAGTACCGCGAGACCACCGCGGCCGGCCACAAAATACATCAATACAGATTACCAACCAAATGTGAGAGCTAACTGCCCAAAAAGCAAATACTAAAATTTTCTCGCTGCGGGAAAGACTCGAAATCTCCGCTGCCATCGTGCATCACTCTAGCATGGCATCGTTCGTGACAACACTGATACGTTCATATCGATATGGCGCCATGAAACATCGCTGGTGCGGTAGTCGATTCCTGCTGGTGTGGAAAGAGGGCGCTCGCCATAGGAAGAGACATTTGAAGGCGGTGAGTGAGTGGCAATGAGCCAGTTGGATCTCGGAGGACGTCGGGCAAGGAAGTACGAGGGCAGTCGTGGCCACGTGTGCTCTACCACGCCCATGTTGACGTTGACGGGTATGGACAGACAGTGAGGCTAACAGTCTGGAACCGGCGAGAGGTGGGCACTAGTTACGAGGTGAGGGGGAGGGAGACTGGTGCTGGCTTGGAATGGCGTGGTGCGGAGCAGCAGGTTCCACTTCGTGTGGCTGCCTTCATCCTCTCAATCTTTTCGGATAAATGGTGAGCTTCCGTTTCTGTTTTGAACGGGGATATATTATGTTGAGCTGAAAAAGGACTCATTAATTGTGTATCAGAACAATAGCGACTGTCCGTGGTAACTTGTTCTTTAACAGATTGAATTCTACTCTTTGGGCTTTGGAATTGCCTTGTGGAATTACTTGTTAATGTCTGCCCTTGCTAATGTCCTCGTGTGTGGGTTTTTAAGTGTATGTACTGTACTCTGAATATCGAAATGTAGGCATGCGTCCTGTCACGTTTGGTCTTTAGCTCGGGCAGGCCATGATTTCGTACAGTAAATTGCCATAAGTTGCAATTTCATCTGTAGTAATTTCGGAACGATACGCATGTGGATACACGCATGATTGCTTTCCCGTGAGAGGGCGTGTGTTTTATACGTTTTGTCTTTGTTGTAGAGTTCTAAGCTGTTATTTGTGTGTGCTAAGTTACGCTGACAAAGGGTCTATGTCGACCAATGGATTTTGTACCAGTTGCTGTTACCGAATACTTTGTATCCGTCAGGCGACATTGGCCAGGCGCTGGTATTGTAAACAACTTGATGTGAAACGAATTCCCTTTGCCAGTTGTTAAAAGTTTGCTAGAATTAGAAATGATTTTAAACTAAAGATATTATGGTCCGGTCATGTTTTTGACGTAACGTTCCAGTAACAGCCTGCTGTGAGAATTTTCTTTTAATGTATTGGTTGTATTCAAATTGTGAATGTTGTGGAATTCATTGAATCCTGTGCGAGTTTAGTCAAAGAAACTTAATCATTGGCCGAGCTCTAGTGTTCTTAAGTATCGCGTAGGATGTCACATCGGTCGTTTTTAAGTAAATGCAAAGTGGTCAGTAATATGTAACGGTCCCTTTCGTTTGTTGTAAATTTTCATGCCCTTTTGCCGTATTGAAGTTTTTTGAATGAACTATCCTTCCCTGTCAACACCCAAAAGGACACCTAAAGGTTGCCACCTGTGTTCAGGTTGCTGAAGTAACTAGTGTTTTCTTTTTTGATTACTGTTCAAATCCATTTGATTTACAACGGAATGAATGTCTGAAGGTTGTAAGTCGTCGTTTAAACTATACCTTTGTCGATGCTTTTTCGTATGATTTTATAGGCCAGTGACCGTTTCTGTCTCGAATATCTTTGCTACAAAATATCAGTCGAAGTTGTTTCGTTCTGTGCTGAAAGTACCAACGTCTGTTGGTAGTAATTAAAATTAACGTTATTTGAGGAATCCTGCCCAATAGCTTGCTACAGCAAGATCCTTGAATGCTACTTGTACTTACCATTTATCTGGTGACATTTTTGAATCTCTGTGATCCACAGCATTATTTGGGCAGTTTATATATTTTCTTATGTTTTAAATGTAACTGTCACATTGGACGCTAGTAGCTTCCCAGTATTAAATATAGCAAATCAGCCCTGCATGCGTTTGCCATATTGTTATGTGTGAAAAGATAACAACTAACACTTTGAAATGACGTACTCGATGTCTAGTAAAAACGAAAAACATTTTGATCACTGGATCAGATCAGTTATTGGATATGAAAGACGGAATCCTACATCTGGTGGCTAATAGTAACATCTCGCTCTCTGGATGAAAGCTGCTGGGTAATTCCGCTCCACATCTCTGTGTAGCACATCCCACTGCTTTGTGAAACGATGCACTCAGCATCAGTTTTGAATTATTATTACGTAAATTTGAGCTATACGGTAATTTGCCAAGTTCGAATCATTCCTCGCTGTAGACCATGGTTTGAGTATTAATAATGAGAATTGCCCTAGATGTTGCACAGGTTGGTTATTCCTCATATATATTTTACAACAGAAATATATATCAGTGTATTTGCTCCGCAAGTCACTGTACAGTGTATGCAGGACTTGCCTTTCCTGCTATACTAAGAAATGAAGCGAGAAAAATTACTGATTCTGTACTTCTGTACGAGCCCTAAGTCTTACTTTACACGGACCGTACAAGAGACGGGGCTCGCTTGTCCAACGGTTTTGTCCTTCGTTATGGCGTGCGACATCGGTTCACTATTGTACAACAAGCATCTACAGCTATTTCATACGCTGAACGTTGTAAGAATACAATTGTATATGAAATTTTCGCCTTCCTTAACGCGAAAGTTTCCCAGTATATGCTTATCAGATGATAAGGATTTGTGGTCAGTTCAGTACGCGGTACAATCCTCTTTTGAAGAATCAGACTTCTGACTGGTTTGAAAGAAGCCGCAACGAATTTATGTCCTTTGCGAACCTCTTCATCTCAAAGTACGAATTGTACCTGACGAGTGCATTTATTTTCTGGATGTATTCCAATCTCTGTCTTCCCCTGCAATTCGTGTCATCCACAGCACCCTCCGGTATCGTAGATGCTATCCCTCATGTCTTAACACACATACTAGCATCTTGTCCATTCCGCTTGTCAGTGATTTCCACATATTCCTATCCTCGACGATTCTGCGGAGGATCCCCTCGTTCCTTGTCTTATGAGTCGTCCAATTTTCGAAATTCATCTGTAGCATCACATATCAAATGCTTCGAGTCACACCTGTCCGGTTTTCCCACAGTACATCTTTCACTACAATTATATTCTCAGAAATTTCTTCCTCAAATTGTGACGGAATTCATACTAGTAGGCTTATTTCGACCAAGAATGCCCTCTTTGCCTGTGCTAGTCGCATATTTATGTCCTGCTTGTTCGTTCGTCACATATTGTTTTGCTAGTGTCGTAGCAATATTCCTTAACATCGTCTACCTTTGATGTCCAACTTATGTAAATCTTATTGATGGCGCTTCTCAAAACTTTGGCATTTTTTCGATTTCCTTTCAGTATTAAATATTAATTGGATAGTTCATGTCATTCAACTCGTCGTGTAATTCTTTTTCACTTTCGGTGAGGATGTGTAGAATGAACAGTAGGTGTGCAAGATTTAGGAATCATCAAGACGCGTTCATACGATTTGACGAACAAGGAAAGGCACTATATAGGGTAAAATGGTGCAGGACGTTCAAAATTCTGAAAAAATACGTGTAAGCAGTAGTGAAAGACAAGGAGAGAACCGAGAAAGAACAATAAGAATGGGAAACAGAAACGAAATGCTCGATTAAATTGGCTGTACGACATAGATTGAGGCTTTCTCCCCTTTAGTTCTACATGTATGTGAAATAAGCAGTGACGGGCATAAAAACGAAACAATTTGAAAAGCAGGATTACTTTTCTGGTGAAAGAAGATCGCTGATATTCGCTGAGGTCTTGCTTGGAAGGGAGGAAAACTTACAAGATTTACCAGACGAAATGAAGAGTTCGCTGAGAACAGAATATGAACCGGGGGTAAATCGAAGGATGAAGACAATAAGGAGCAGCAGAAATGAGATTAGCGATAAAATCTAATTCGAAATTGACAAAGACGAAATAGACAAAGTTATTGAATTCTAAAACATTGGAAGTAAATTAACTTATGACGAACGAATTAAGGAGAACATACAACCTGGCATTAGTACACATTGACCTTAATTGCGAAAGAAATTTCTGACAATGTACGTCTAAAGCACAGTACTATATGGCAGCGAATCATGGGCTGTGGAGGAGCTAAGAGAATCGAAGAATTTGATATGCGGTGCTGTAGAAGGATGCTGAACAGTGAAAGGTGAAAAGAAACGAGGAGATTCTTCGAAGGATGAGCGAAGAAAGGAACATTATAGACACATTGACAATAAGAGGAGACAATATGGTAGGATATATGTTAAGAGGCAGCGTTGGGGTTTTTGGCGACGGTAACTGGAGCAGGTTAGCAAAGGAGCTCCGACTGACAATGTTTCTTAGCAGATCACTCACCTGAGGATCTTCTGTCCCAGGCGTTGGACTTCGTCTCTTCTGCAAGTGTTTCGTAGCCTAGTTTAGTAAAGGGACAGCAGGAAAGATACAGACAATGGAAGTCAGGGTAATCTAACGAAAAATATATATTCAGACATTAACACAAATTCAGAGGTAACCTCGTCACAACTACTAATAAATTGTTACACACGAAATGCAGCCGCTGCACTAGCATACTTGATGCAGGACAAGATGAAAGGGCACAAGATCATTCACAAATCCGCTTTCGGTACGAAGACCAGTCCCCAGAGAGAGCACAGAAAAGAAATAGCGGGTATCATTATAACCAGAGAAACTAGTCGTAGGTCACACTAACGGGAAAAATGGTCTGCCGAAACAGCTTCATACGTTACATGTCGGTCTGCAGCGCTAGTATATTGCTGTACAGACGTAACACTAACGAAGTCGCAACATCGTAATTGCGGAGTGCTTCAGAAACATGAGTGGTTTCCTGATGACTAAACCTATGCAGTTCTCACGTCAACGAGAAGCACTAGCCATTAAATGGCGTTAACTGCCCTACACTGACCATCGTGTGGTTGACTCCACTAACAACTGCAAAGGATTGGGGCTGGAGAGGTGCTCTTCTACTATTTAAAGTCTCGGTTGATGAATTAGAGTACACCTCCGCGGTTCGCCAAAAGGTCCTCGCAGCCAACCTAACACGTGTGAAAGGTGGAACCGTTCCTGCTGTTCTCGCCGCCTGGAGTGGTAGAGTTCCGCCCCTCCCGTTGGGTGCCCTGACTGACGAGAATTCTTAGAAGACGGAAGAGCCATGTATGCCTCCACCACGGCCTGGCTACGACAACGATTTGTAATAACGGCCAGAACAGCAAACCAGATTTTGCCATCTTGGGCGGTTTCTATATTAATTAAATGGGAAATGCTGAATTACTCTGCCTCTACGTAGACAGTACCTCGGTAGTTTCTGTGGACTTGTAAAATTAAAGTTTGAATTCAATGATCAAGTTTCATGAATTGTTAAACATTTATTCGTCTGGTCAGAGAGAGGCACCAGTTTATTCCGAATTTTATATGGACTTCGAATCTGTGATCAGAATTAAAGAAATAATTTTATTTCTCTCTCTTCCTTTGTTGTGAGGACTGGTCTGGACAGATGCTGCGGCCTTGCCTCGTGCTTGGCAAAGTAACTGCATTACAACGCCGAGAAATAGGTTTCATTATACTAGAGGGGAAAAACTGTAGTGAGAGATCAAGATCGGAATAGGTCCTACAAATAATTACGGATGATGGCTGCAGGAATTCCGTTCAATTCTCTTACTTTTCATTGTTTTACTTCTGTAAATTCAATTACTCATATTGGACAAAAAGAATAGGAATGTTGAAATTCTATTTGAAAAGAGATTGAGAATATTCAGAATCATGCTAATTTAGATATGAGTCGAGAGGTAAGTTGTAAAAACACCCGCATCATTAGGCTAAGTTACTAGTACCTTGCATTGAAGCTAAGGTTTTTAATAGAGTTAGCATCACGTACTGATAAATGCAAACGTAACAGAATATAAAATTAATCTCCGACAAGAGTTTCCAGCTACTCCTAATTAAATGCGTGTACAGCACTATAGCCTCATTGAATTATTTGCATGTTTTCGTAACGTAGTGTTACGCTTGGCAAAGAAATAATTTTCACTTGACGTGGAGACTTTTATTAACTTGTAAAATTCACAGGAAACCTACTAAACCTGCACGAACGGTATGTCATAACAAATTTGTTAGACACTAAAATGAAGTACGTATTGCGATGGAAGTGTAGGAAATAATAGACAACGACACTTCTCTCAAAACACGACAGAGCAGATCATCAGTAGCACTCGTATCCCTCACATGTATCATACAGAGGAAAAAGTTTCAGGATGAAGCGGGCAGCGGGAAAGTCTGCTCCGCATTTATGTCAAGCGGGCGCGTGGGCGAAAGCAACAGATGGAGGCCAAATTGTATCAGCAGCTGATGCGTTTCCACCCCTGGGGATGCGACGTCCTCTCTTATTCTGGAAGAATGGTTGGCGACAGCGTCGGACCGGACTTCAGACTGTTTGTGGCATCTGCTGTCGACTAACATCCTACGACTTTATTTCTCTGCAGAAGCAGTGAGTAAGTTGGCGTTCTAGTTTAACGTAAAGTCCTCGGCTATTTCCTTACTTTTTCGCTTTTTTAAAAGGAATATTGAGTTTGAAAAGGTCTCACGAATGTTACTGAGTGGGTGGGACACACGCTACCATGAGACACCGGTAAATATTAACATGAGAAATGACGAAACAATCACTCTATCTTCTTCCCGTGTTTCCGAATCCAGTTTGCTTTTTTTAACATTCTGCCTTCTGTGAAACATAATGCTTTCTCCTTTTTTCCGTCGTTGCATAACCATGTTTAGAGACTTAAGTGACATTTTCGGCGGTTATCGTTTTATTTAAATAGAAGGTATACAGAACTTTGTGTGGGCATTTAATTTTACTATAGTTGTTCGCCCGAAACTACATAAATTTTAAAAGTGGGATTAAACTGGTAGTCCATTGCTTACTTGTTTTATAGATTTTACAACATTCCACCTAAAAAGTACTCTAGTAAGTTTTTTATAATATTTTACAGCCGCAGAAAAGAGCTCACGAGAAATACAGATATGTCGAAGCACCTTTGGCAAAGAAATGAGGAAAGGAAAAAAACATTATGGTTTGCAGAAGACTGCTGTTGAAAACCAAAATTGTAAACATTTTTCAAGGGATGTTCACTGCTTCAAGATTGCTAATTAGTTAATTACTTATTACCGTCATGTTCCATTGATTATTTGCACGAAATATCGTAATAATGTGGAAAGAGTCATTTTACACTCTCATAGCAAATTAATTTGTAAATGCGGCTACATGCCAAACATTTGTATGTTTTTCTATTTAAATATACAGGTGTGAGTAGTAATTCTTGCCCATGTCCTTTCACACACTACAATAATAGAAATTCATCTACAGAATAGGAGTTTTCAAGGAGAAACTTTTTCAGTTTTTATCACTGTGGTATCAAAAATTTTAGTTGAAGGTTTGTGCCCCTTTTTGTGCAAAAACCTTAACGTGGAATAATGAATATAATTTTTTCTTCTGGTATTGGAATTGTGTATATCATTGTTACTTTTAAATGCAGTGGGTTATTTACATGAAATCTCTTGAGCGAATAAATATACTGTGAAGATGTAGTAAAAGCCCTACTTCTTAAACAGATGTTCGCAAGATGATAGTGCGTGAGCTCCCCATATCATCTTACAGCACGGTTTTGAGCAATGAAGACTTTCTTTCTTAAAGAATAGTTAATCCAGACCACTATTCCATATGACACTGTTGAATAAAAATCTACAAAATATGTCATCTTGACGATTTGTTTCTCCCCGAGACTTGCAATGATTCTAAGAGCAAATGTGGCTGGACAAGTTATTCTGGGAGTTACAAAATGCGTGTTTTCCAATTTAGGTTCTCATGAAAATGAAAATCTTCGAATTTTGAAATTACCACCCCATTGATTATAGACTTATAGTAAAGAACCAAAACATTATGACCCCTGTTTAATAACTTGTTGGTCCACCTTTGGAAAGCAACACAGCACCGATTCTGCGTACTATCTATTCTACCGTTTATTGGTAGATTTGTAGATATAGGCGGAATCAGATGTTCACGCACAGGTCATTTATTTCCCGTAAATACCATGCCGTTGATTTGTGTACGTGTTTGTAGCGCCCAATACTGATTTTGATTGGTCCCATCAGATTCGTCAAGAGAATATGGTGCCCAAGATATCAACGTGATCTCCCTACCATGATCTTCAAAACATTGTAGCACCATTTTTGGTTGGAGATACGAACAGTTATACTGCTGAAAGAGGATATCGCGTTAGGGAAGACATGAAGCATGAAGCGATGCAGGTGGTCCACATCGGAAGTGATGTCTTCGATTACTACTACAGATCCCATGAAAGCACATGAGAATATTTTCCACAACATAATACTGCTCCCACCAGCCTGCACCCGTGGCGTTGTGCGTGTTTGGAGCCACTGTTTGTCTCGATGACGGCGTTTGTGGAGACGATCGTCGACCTGGTGTAGCAAGAATGATGATTCATCCGGAGAGCCGACTCGTTTCCAAGGATCCACAGTCGCATCCTGAAGGTCCCGTGCCTACTGCAGTCGTAACTGTCGAAGTCGGCCGGCCGGGGTGGCCGAGCGGTTCTAGGCGCTACAGTCGGGAACCGTGCCACCGCTACGGTCGCAGGTTCGAATCCTGCCTCGGGAATGGATGTGTGTGATGTCCTTAGGTTAGTTAGGTTTAACTAGTTCAAAACTCTAGGGGACTGATGACCTCAGAAGTTAAGTCCCATAGTGCTCAGAGCCATTTGTAGATGTATTTGGGTCAACATGGGAAAATGTAGGACTCTTCTGCTCCGGAGTTCCATGACAGTGTACTCCGAACATCTTTTGCGACCCTAGCGTTGTCCTCTTTCGTCGGAGATACCACAGGCTACCATCTGTCCTACTTCAAAGATTTTTGGACAACATGGTTGTGGAGAGAAGCAGCGATTAGTGAAACAGTGAAACTGCACCTAGGTGCTAAATGATTGGAATGCAACGACTCTTCACAGAACGTGGGGTTCGATGGCTTGTCGGCTCCTTAAAGTAGTCAATAATTCAAATACAGTCTTAATTGCATTTATTATTATTATTATTATTATTATTATACCGCCAACCGGTTTCAACCCGACGTAGGGGCTTCTTCTGGGCGTTTACACCATTGGTCGACTGCTGGTGGTGTCACTCCTGTCTACATAACGGCAGGGAACTATAGCTATGTAGACAGGAGTGACACCACCAGCAGTCGACCAATGGTGTAAACGCCCAGAAGATGAGCCCTACGTCGTGTTGAAACCGGTTGGCGGTATAATAATAATAATAATAAATGCAATTAAGACTATATTTGAATTATTGACTACTTTAAGGAGCCGACAAGCCATCGAACCCCACGTTCTGTGAAGAGTCGTTGCATTCCAACCATTTAGCACCTAGGTGCAGATTCACTGTCATTTTACCTCTTTCCTTGCATGATCACGACAGCAAAAATGGTTCAAATGGCTATGAGCACTATGAGACTTAACATCTGAGGGCATCAGTCCCCTAGACTTAGAACTAAGTATACCTAACTAACCTAAGGACATCACACACACCCATGCCCGAGGCAGGATTCGAACCTGCGACGGTAGCAGGGGCGCGGTTCCGGACTGAAACGTCTAGAACCGCTCTGCCACAGCGGCCGGCCGCTCAAGACAGCAGCACATGAATATTCAACCAGCTTCGTTGATTTCGAGATATTCACAGGCGTAATAATCTGCCCTGTGTCAGTCACTTATCTCAACGGATTCCCCCATCTGCAGCCTGTATCTCGCTAGTGTGATCCCTGCGTCCGTCCTCCGCAGGCATTCCTCACCGCGTGACGTGATCGCATCACCACGAGGCGATATCCAACGTTGCGGCGAGCAGTCGTCATTACTGTTTCGGCTGTTCAGTGTACGATTGGTGTAGTACCCCTACATGTGTAGAACTACAACTGTATGTGTTGTCTTTCTGAAACTGAGGGGGATACCATTCGCAAGAAACCAACCAATGATACTTTTAAGATCATTGTTCATAAGTTATTCTGTTTCTCTATGTATATACGATTGTATTCATTACGTCACTAGTATCGTTTGCAAAAGATTTAATTCTGGTTTGTTGTATATCAGGCAGAAGATTGTTTACATGTATGAGGAGCAATAGCTAAGGCTCTGTAAACGTACTGTATAGGGCTTCTGTCCCTAGCATTACACAAAAAACTTCATTTGTTTATTTGTGCGGTTGTGTTGTCTGCGGAATTTTCTAATGACTACTTTGTTATCTTAACAAAGAAAAATTTTTCGTTTTGTTCCACGAACATACATCGGCACCTTCATATAGTCTTCGATGACTATAGTTCTACTGTAATATATTACACCAATTTTTTTGGTGTTATTTAAGACTATACACCTGGCATTTTGCTGTGGTATGGCTGCTCAGCTGTAGCCGGATTCTAAAGATGAAGCAGTACCGGCTGGCCCGCTTTTATTCGTTTCGTCGATTTTGGCAGCATTTCATCTGCCACCTACTAAGTAGTCGGAACACAGTTGCTCTGTTCTTAGAACGAAAGCTTCATTCTTCGGACAACACTGTACACTACATGCTGTCAAGTTGCAGAACAGCAGGGCAACCTTCACGGTCCCAAATGCAATTTTCAAGTGAGAAACACAACAAAATAAAATTGTTTCAGAAATGGTTCAAATGGCTCTGAGCACTATGGGACTTAACTTCGAGCTCATAAGTCCCCTAGAACTTAGAACTACTTAAACCGAACTAACCCAAAGACATCACACACATCCATGCCCGAGGCAGGATTCGAACCTGCGACCGTAGCAGTCTCGAGGTTCCTCTGATGTTTCAATTTTAATAGTTGAAACATGAAATACGAGTATATCAAACGTTCTGTACAATATTTTATAGTAACAGAATGAGACGCAATGATGATGATGCAAAGGTGTCTAACAACTTCGGAAAAGAATACGGAAAAAATGAGTTTTGCAGAAGTTGGATTTCTAAAACGACAAAATCTGAAAAATTTTGCAATTAGTGTTAACAGTTTTAACTTTTCTTTATTGTTTTGTGTCTGCAAAAATAATGATGCCGAGTTTACATGAGACATAAAAGGCATAATGGCACAACAAATTGAAAGGTTATTCGACAGTCATTTGATATGTCTTTGTTCTTTTTCTGAGCAGCTGTGGTTTCTGTAACTCTTGTATGAATATATTGTTTGAACATGTAGACATCTCCCAGTATATGGAGAAACACCTGCAGCAACGGCGAACAGAAAGACTTCAAATATAAATGTAATAAGTATTTCCTGAAGGTATTTGTCTGTAGGGAAATGTGGACAATAAGCAGTACAGAGGAGAATAGAAGAGAAGCTTTTGAAATGTGATGCTGCAAGGAAATTACTAGATGGGTAGATTGGATGATAATGAGGCACTGAACTTGTGAGTAGGGAAAAAGTACGGAACAGCTTGACTAAGAAGGTATTTGTTGGCGGCGCAATGTAACCCACAAAATAAGGAATGAATGAATAAATTGGAATTTAGAAAGTTAATAATTCGGCAGGTGGGGCACTCTGTACTAACGAGAGAGTAATTTAATGTCAGAGATATGTAGAATTTTAGAGATGGAATGAAACGAACACCTACTGTAGAATACAACCCTATTACCTAACGTTCTTGTATTTTTAGGCAGCTGCACGGTGCGTGTACGAGTGAGCGTGCTGTCCGTATGTACACTGGGGAAAGCGCGCTATCTGTTTTAGTCTGACCGAGAGCAGACTGCGATGTCACGGAGGCGCGGCACGAGCACTTCGGAAGCTGCACGACTTGCCGGGTGTCCGATAAGTGCTGTGGTGTCTTCCATAAGTGGCGAATCCTAGGTGAAACCACGTTCAAATGTCTTGGGGTTGGGCACCCATCATCACAGATGACGGCTGTCGTACCCTGGGCAGAGTAGTAAAACAGGACAGGCGGCGAACTGCGGCAGAACTAACATCATACTTTGATGATGGGTAGAGTGTAAGTGTGTGTGAACACACAGAGCACCGGGCACTCCTAACAATGGACCTCCGCATCCGAGGACCCATGCACGTGCCAATCTTAACACCACGACATCGGAACTACGACTGAAATTGTACTGGACGTTGGAGCAGTGGCAGAAAGTTGCATGGTATGATAAATCCCGATAGCTTCTTCATCAAGCCGATAGGTGGGCTCGAATCCGTCGTCTTCCAAAGGAAGAGTTTCTTGACATCTGTATCGCAGGACGGAGAGACTTTGGCTATGGAGAACATTCACGTGAGCATCCATGGGTCCAGGTGACGGGCTAGTAGTATCCAACACTGTGGCAGATCACGTACATCCCTACATGACGATTATGATTCCCGACGGCAGTGGAATTTTTCAGCAAGATAATTCGTCATGTTCCAAGGCCAGTAGTATGATGGAGTGGTTCGAAGAACACAACGGAAAGTTCCAACTGACCTGCTGGTCCCCCAACTTGCCGTACTGGAACCCGGTCGCACACATCTGGGATGTGATTGACTGTGCCGTCAGATCTCCCTCCTGTGGCATAACAAGGCGTCAGTGCTTTCATGCCAAGACGCGTCGCCGCTGTTATCCGTGCCGAAAATGTACATACTGAGTATTAGTCAGGTGGTAATAATCTTCTGGCTGATGAGTGTATATGGGGTGATTCCGTGATTATGTTACGAACTTTCACAGATGATGGATACGGGTAAATGTATCAATATGAGGTAAAGATACCGGGTTCGGAAATGAACGAGTCGAACGTTACAAGCGAAACATCGTTCTGACAGTGGGATACTTATACTGGTACTGTTGTTCAGAAGAATCCGACAGTGGAATACACGTACCGGTATTATTGTTTATAAGAATGTGGGTGTATGCAACTTTCAGAGTATTGACCAAAACATGAAAACATTAAAAAATGTGCAGTAAACATAGGTTCTCTTCTTGTTTTGGTCCATTTTACAACCTCTGAGAGTTGCCTACGCTACGGTTTTAGCAACAACAGTAACGGTACATCCATTCCAATGTCAGAGGTAACATATCGGTTTTCGCTTATAACTTTCTACTGGTTGATTTCTGCTACTGGGACCCTTACCTGAAATTCATACATTTACCCTTCTCCATCATCCTTGAATGTCTGTAACATCCTCACGGAATCGTCCATATACATAGACAGGCCCCGTCACCTATAACTTCGACGCTCTTTAGCGTCGTTAGATGACGTTTCCTGCTCCAAATATTATGTACGCAGTCCCCTCTATAAGCCCTAGACGTCTTTAACTGGAATTTCCGAATACCCTTTATAATATTATGTACATAATATATTACGTGTGTTGTAGTAACTGCTCGACTTCCTCCTTGCTACGCCACCTAATAAAATCCGACGAGCCTATCTCACGTGTGGTGGTGGTGGATGTTGCAGCACTGCGCTTACTCTTCAGAAATTTGTGCACTCCTCCACAACATTAATTTTAGGTAAGCATTTACCATAATAACCCTTTTCTGTCCAAGCTATGAAAAACTGTAGCAAAACATTTATTTTTTGGGAAAACACTACTAAATCAACTAAAACAGAGAAGTGCATTGTAGGGCATTGTAATATATATATTTGTTTTTACGTTAATCTTAATGTAATTAATTATTACTGTATCCCGTCAGGATATATTCATCGTATCTTACATTGATGAGATCAGTTTACATTAACTGAAACAACACGAAACAAGCCGGCCGCGGTGGTCTTGCGGTTCTAGGCGCGCAGTCCGGAACCGTGCGACTGCTACGGTCGCAGGTTCGAATCCTGCCTCGGGCATGGAAGTGTGTGATGTCCTTAAATTAGTTAGGTTTAAGTAGTTCTAAGTTCTAGGGGACTGATGACCACAGCAGTTGAGTCTCATAGTGCTCAGAGCCATTTGAACCATTTTTTGAACACGAAACAAGATTATAAACATCAAAACCCTTTCAGTAATGTCCATTCAAGTCAGTAGGGCCTGTAAACTCTTACGACGAAATGAAAAGCTGGACAATAAGGCAGTTTGCCCCTATTTTTCTGGCCTCTAAGGCCCGAGATATTGATCTAACGCAGCGAAAGAATTCCCTGTGCCACGGCAGAGATTCACAGATGTTCCGACAAGCTGCCAGTGCATGAATTCAACTCCATGTTCCTTTATACCTCTAGAAAATTGACGGGACGTTTACGTCCATTTAGGTAGGAGACCGTTAAGGCTATCACTGACGAAATGCGTTTTAAAAACGAATTTTAAAGGGTTTTCATCTGACACATTCCTTCTGTCCCTTACAGTAATTCCCTAGATCCATTTGTGTTACGAAAAAATAATTTATTGAAGTAGATGAAGTAGTAGACAATAGCATTCAAATAACAGTGATTCAAGACCACCTGACTGAGTTATGAAAATTGTAAGTTACTAAAATTAGTTAAAGATATAGTCTTTCGCGTAAAAAGTTTTAAGTCTCATTCACTTGACATCAGCCCTCCAGGCAATGGCCCATTACTCTTATGTTGTCCATAAACGAAATTTGTGAAGTGATGTCTTTTTTCTACTATATTTTTATCATCCTTCTTTCTCACAATAGGTATTACATTTCCGGATGCAATAAAGTCTACTCCAGTCTACTTTCTGCTTCCTCGGGCGGTACAAATTACTCGTACTACTGTAATTTTGTATTTCGCTGTGTTTACTACATCCCGGGATTCTAGACAGAGCTTTCATAATGTTGTATGCTATTAATCTCAGGGCAGCAATGATAACGGGAATAAAATCATGTTGAGACAACTATAGTTCTATATCTCTATCACACGGGACTGAAACAACGACTACGATACACTATCATTTCCCTGGATACGTACAACGATGTTAGTCTTATTTGCAACAACCGATCCGTCGAAATGTGTTTACTGATCCTGCAGTATTATATCCAGTTGCCATGACCGCTTTGTGTGAGTGGTCGTACCATTTGCTGGTGAGCTCTATTAGTCCTAGAAATCAGCATATATATCAAGAAGGCTAAGCTTAGCTTGTTCTACCCCTTGTTATATTCGTTATAATTAATAATGACAATTATAATTACAGCTAAAACTATTATTATTTCTTCAAGTACCAAACGTTGTCTTGGAGACCATAGTTACATATTTAATTGTTCTGTTCGGTTCTCGTTCGGTAACTTCTATATCAGCTCCAATACTCTACGAAAAAAATGTTCAAATGTGTGGGAATTCCTAAGGGGCCAAACTGCTGAGGTCATCGGTCCCTAGACTTACACATTACTTAAACTAACTTACGCTAAGAACGACACACACACAAACACACACACCCATGCCCGAGGGAGGACTCGAACCTCCGGCGGGAGGGGCCGTGCAATCCGTGATATGGCACCTCAAACCGCGCAACCACTCCTCGCGGTCAATACTCGACGAGAGTCATTCAATAAACAAAGCTCCTAATTTTTCTGGGGCATTTGATAAATATAGGAAAGCGTCCTTTTTTGTGCGTTTCAAATTTGATGTTTCCTCTGCATGTGCTCGAAGTTAAGAACAAATCATACACGTAGCAGAGGCATAACTAACTACAAAACGGACGTCCATGCCAGGCCCTAGTTACAAACCATCTCCAACTTGCGGAAAAAGAAAGCATGGTAAAAATCTACAAACGATTGTGTGCAGTGTATGGTAGTGATGTAGTTGAAGGGAGTACTATTGGACAACGCAAAAAGAGAGTTAAAACGTGATGAAGTGCAGAAACTGAGCGCCAGGTTCGGGACGTCCTGTCACAAGCCACTGCTCCCGTCATGACAATCGAGTGGATGCCATTATTCGTACAAACCGGAGTATCACAACTCGAGCAGTGGCTCAATACCTATCGGTAAGCAATTGAACTAAGTGTGCAGTGAAGAAGGCTCTTAGGTATTCAGGAGTATGCTCAACATGGGTTCCACGAACGTTCACACAGAGCACAGGATTCAAAGAAAAGCCACTTCATCTGAGCTAGTGGATCAGTTTGAGGTCAACGGAGAGCCCTTTCTGTCACGGATCGTTGCAGGTAACTCAACGTGGGTGAACCAGTTTCAGCTATTCAACAGGTAAGAAACGCTGTTACGACAACGCTGGCGTAAGGCCATAGAACGTGATGGAGTGTATGTAGAAAACAGTAGCGGAGAATAGGGTGAAACCAGATATGTTGGGCCGGCCGAAGTGGCCGTGCGGTTAAAGGCGCTTCAGTCTGGAACCGCAAGACCGCTACGGTCGCAGGTTCGAATCCTGCCTCGGGCATGGATGTTTGTGATGTCCATAGGTTAGTTAGGGTTAACTGGTTCTAAGTTCTAGGGGACTAATGACCTCAACAGTTGAGTCCCATAGTGCTCAGAGCCATTTGAACCAGATATGTTGGTCAAACCGGGTACCTGCGGGTGTCTGTGAGTAGTGCTGTAGTTGGACTGATAGCTCTCGGAAATACTAGGAGCCGCCACGTCCACAGTTGTAGGTAATCGTCACTAGTGGACAACTGTTCGGTTTTCTCTTCCTATAACTTTTTAAAGATTTTGCCGAAATTTTGTCCAATGTTGGTGCTATTTTGAACAGTGTTTTGAGTAGAATCATCACCTGATCAGAAACAGGTAAGTAATTATTTCAATTAAGCATGTTTTTCAGTTTATTACAGTGTTTATATTACGAACGTAATGTGGCTGCTAACTTTCCAACGTCATTTTTTGCTCTGTTTTACATTGTGGGGCAAAACCGAATTACGTGTTGTAGAACAGAAAAGTTTCCAGAACCGTGAGATGAATTGGTGGCTGCTACTGCGACTTCGAAAACGACATCGGGTAGACTGGTTGTGGTTGCTGGAACTTCTGGTAGCCCACAGTCATCCTCTGGGTCATCAAAACTTCTGATGCCTGCTCCAAATGTTGACTTGCAAGAGAGTGCAGAGCATATCACCAATATTAAAAACTGCAAATTAGTAATAATGGCCTCCTCTCCATACAAAAATATTTCTGAAGCTGAAGGAAAAACCAGAGACAATAAGAAGAAAGCGCCAAACTTTTCATGCGGAAGAAACAAAAGGGCCATTCTATAATGAAGGCGCAGAAATAAAAAGTAACAGTTGGAAAGGTTATAAAAATAAAAAATGACAAAAGATAAAAAAGTTAAAAAATGAGATGGTAAGATCTTGGACTTCATCAGGCGAAGAATACCCAGACTATGCAATCATCATCATCAGTTATCTGCTATATTAGCAGGTCCTTTGCCTCTCCATTTTCTGCGATCCATTGCTTCCTTCTTAAGGCTGCTGTATGTTGTACCGTCCATCATGTCATCCAGTATCTGGAATCTCTTCCTTCCTCGCTTCCTTTTCGCTTCTACATAACCTTCTAAAACTGTTTTTATCAGTCCGTCATTCTTTCTTAATATGTGCCCAATCCAATTACTTTTTCTTCTCTTTATTACATCTAGTAACTGTCTCTTCTCTCCCACTCTTATCAGTACCTCTTCATTCTTTACTCTGTCCATCCAACTTATTCTTTCCATTTTCCGCCATGTCCAGATCTCAAAAGCCTCCAGCCTTTCTCTCTCTTTTTTCCTCATAGTCCATGTTTCAGCGCCATATAGAAGAACACTCCATACAAGACATTTTATGAGTCTCTTTCTGAGTTCTCTGTCCAGACCGCTGCAGCTGATTCTCCTTTTCTTATAAAACGCCTCTTTTTCCATTGCTATCCTTGTTTTAATTTCTGTGGTGCACTTCCAGTCGGTGTCTATCCTGCTTCCAAGATACTTAAAATTTTGCACCTGTTCTAGTGTTTCTCCATTCAGCACAATTTTTATTTCCTTATTTCCTCGTATTGCCAATACTTTTGATTTATTTGTGTTAATTTTCATTCCATATTTTTTTCCGTTAGTTGCAATGGTGTCCACCAAATCCTGTAATTCTTTTTCCCCTGTAGCTAGAAGGACCGTATCATCAGCAAATCACAAGCACCCCACTCTTCTTCCTCCAATTTCTACTCCTTTGTCATCTAATGAGCATTGGTCAATCATATTTTCCAAGTACAGGTTGAAAAGAGTAGGTGATAAACAGCATCCTTGTCTTACTCCTTTCCCTAGTCTGATCCAGTTTGTACTTTCTCCTCTCACTTTAACTGAAACTTTTTGATTAAGGTACAATGAGTTTATAAGTCTTCTGGTTTTCCAGTCCACTCTCTTTTCCCTCATAATAGTCGCCAGCTTGTCCCAAACCACATTGTCAAATGCCTTTTCTAAATCGATGAAGCACATATATAGGTCTCTTCCTTTTTCAATAAACCTTTCTCCCAAGATTCGTAGGAGCCCTATTGCATCTCTGGTGCCAGTATTCCGTCTAAAGCCAAACTGCTCCTCGCCGAGATTCTCCTCTATTACTTTTTCAAGTCTTTTATTAATTATTCTTAACATCACTTTGGCTGCATGTGAAATGAGGCTGACTGTCCTGTGCTCGCTGCATTTCTTGGTTCCTTGTTTTTTCGGTAATGGAATCATTACTGTTGTCAAAAAGTCCTCAGGCCATTCACCACTGTCATATATTTTATTCCATAACCTCAATATTTCGCTTATTCCATTGTGGTTCAAGCATTTTAGTATTTCTCCCGGTATTGTATCTGTACCTACTGCTTTGCCATATCTCATTGCAGCAAGGGCAGACTTTACTTCTTCCATTATGATGGCCGGTCCTTTCTCTTCATCACTTACACTGTTGTGTGATTCAAGTTCCAGAGTTTCTGGTTTGCTATTTGTGTCATATAGCTCTTTTATATATTCTTCCCATCTCTGGAGGACATCGTCACGATCTTTATACACTACCTCTTCGTCTTTACTCAAAATTTCCATGGTAGCACTTCCTGCTCTGTTTTGTTCCCATGTCATAGTCTTTACTCTGTTGTATAGTAAGTCGTATCTTCCCTTCCTGTCCAGTTCTTCAATTTCATTACATTCCTCTTTTAGCCATTTTTTCCTAGCCTGCTCTGTTTCTCTTCGCAGTTCGTTATTTAACCTTCGGTATATCTTTCTTGCATCTTCAGTGTTCTTGTTTTTAAATTTTCGTCTCTCCTCCATCTTCAAAATCATTTCGTGTGTGACCCATGGTTTTTTTGACCCTTTTACATATCCTATATTTTGCTGTCCTGCTTTAATGATTCCTTCTTTCAGCATATTCCAGTACTCGTTGGCATTATCAGGTGCTTCTTTGTCTCGTAATGTGTTTAGAAAGTCCCGAGACAGCATTTCTGTAATTTGTTCTTTGTTGGACCTTACCTTCTCTAGATCCCACTTCTTCATCATTGTCGCCTTTTTCAGTTTTTTCATTCTTATTTCTATTTCTGCCATAAGTAAGTTGTGGCCACTATTAATATATGCACCTGGTAATGTGTGCACCTTCTTGATTCCATTCCTGTATCTTTCTTCTACCAGTATAAAATCGATTTGGTTTCTATATTTATCCCCTGGTGATTTCCAAGTGTAGAGCCTCCTCTTATGGTTCTTGAACCATGTGTTTGCCGCTATCAGCTGCCTTTCCCTGCAGAATTCAATTAACCATTCACCTCTGTCATTTCTCTTTCCAAGACCATGACTGCCTACTATGTTTCCATC
Organism: Schistocerca americana; assembly: GCF_021461395.2. NCBI lineage: Eukaryota > Metazoa > Arthropoda > Insecta > Orthoptera > Acrididae > Schistocerca > Schistocerca americana. Next base: position 442,985,288 of record NC_060121.1, on the reverse strand, counting down.
TTTCCCTTCTCCCACAATGGCGTTCCAGTCTCCCATTACTATTTTCCAGCATTTTTTATTTTCGTCCTTTATTCTCTCTATTACATTGTACGTTTCATCTACAATTTGGTCATCATGTTCTGAAGTTTGCATATACACCTGGGCAATCAGTAAATCTTTTTGTGCTCCTTTCAGCCTTACACCAATAACCCGGTCATTTGCATAGTCTACATATTCCACACATTTAGCCAATTCCTTTGTCATAATCATTCCTACACCATTAATTCCTTTTACTTCTCCTCCTGAGTAGTAGAATACATATTCATCTGACTGCAACTCTCCATGTCCATTCCATCTTACCTCAGCAACTCCTAAGAGGTCCATATGATTCTTTTCCATTTCTCTTTTAAGGTTTTCTAGTTTTCCTGCTTGTAGCAGAGTTCTGACATTCCAGGTACCAATTCTCGTTTTGATTTTTTTGCCTCCTTTCAAGTGTCCCCCCCCCCCCCCCCCCCCCCCGGAGATCCGAATGGGGGACTATTTTACCTCCGGACACTGATTTAACATGAGAGGAAGTCATTTTTTGTGCATAAAATGGAGACTGCATTATGCAGTGAAGATAATCTGCGGTGGTATTCCGTTGCCTTCCGCAGTTCTCGAGGCCGCCCCTAACATGGGATACAGACGCCTTTTGCAGCCGCCCGCTCCGGGTCAGACGCTGCATGAGAAGTATAGGTTGGAAAATGAAAGACCCCTAGCCCTCGAAACCTAATAGCGTCAGGGTCGGAAAAGAACAAGAGCTGGCCGAGGGTGGCCAGATAGGAAAGATAAAAGTGAGGACTCAGCTCGGGGCCCCGTGGTCGCCAGCCACGTATCACTAGGTGTGACTCCCTGAGGACATGCAAGCATATTTAGGTAATAAGCTATGATCAGCTTCATTATCGAGATGAGAATGGTGTCTAACTTGGTGTACATGGGCTTATGAGGCCATTGCTGAGGAAGAAGACAACTACTTCCTCTGAGATTTCTGACTTGACAACGAGTGTTTTAATTTTTTTGTTAGGACCAGTTTTTTTTCAGTAGAATAAAATATTTTCTTGTTTCAAAGATTTTTCCACTCATTTAAATGCGTACCCCGTTTTCCCTCACACGTGGGACAAAACAGGGTGTTTTTTACCTACCACCATTGTTATTACTGTTAAGCTGAAATGATTTACTTTAAGCTGAGACCGGACTTGTAACATGTTTTGAATATATAAGAGATAATAATAACCTTAATTCGCAGCTTTTTGATCAATTGGTTCAAATGGCTTTGAGCGCTATGGGACTTAACATCTGAGGTCATCAGTCCCCTAGAACTTACAACTACTTAAACCTAACTAACCTAAGGACATCACACACATCCATGCCCGAGGCAGTATTCGAACCTGCGACCGTAGCAGTCGCGCGGATCCGGACTGAAGCACCTAGAACCGCTCGGCCACCGAGACCGGCGCAACTTTTTGATCACTGAAAAATAATTTTATGTAATAAAATATAAGATACCCCGTTTTACCCTGCCTCTCCCTACGCTGCATATCATAGAAATATTGAATGATGTCACCAAATTCTGACTCCTGAAAAAAAAAATGTGACAAAAATACTGTGGACATTATTGTCTGTAGACCCTCGTAAGAAACTCTGCCACTCACAATGAATTTCAGCTGTATAAATTACACGAGTACAAAAATAAACAAACAGTCCATAAACACTCCAGCACACAGCCTCGCATTCTCACCAGTAACATTTCTCCAAAAACAATTTCAGAGTAAATTTTACGTTGGATGGCGGTTGCCGACAGTTTGAAAGCCATGGCTCTGAACGCAGGTCGGGCGGAATTGCTTCTCAGATGGCGAATTGACATGCTATAGCGGAACCGTCAACTCCGGCTGATCTATTGTGGCCTTGACGATAGAACGAAATATCGGTACCAGTTAAACGTGTGGCAGTCGGCCAACAAGCCGGACGTTGTGACCAATGGCGTTCTTTTAACAACTATTATTGATAGTAAAATATCTCTAGACGATAACTTTTAATTCAGTTCGAAGTGTACGTATTTTCAGCGGTATTTAAAATAACTGTATGGCATGAAGAGGAAATAAATATAGCGGGTGTTGATGGCTCACACGAAACCCGTCATATGACTACTTACAAGCAGTAACTGAGTGATGATATTCCTGTATTAATTTCAGTGCGACATCAAATCATTAGAACAATTAAAAATGGATGATTATTTCGAACACAATTGCTAGGACTGGATGTGAGTGTTAAAGGAATTATGATCACGTACCGGGCGGCTTAGATACACGCAAATTATAAGATTATAATTATATATAAACAAGAATTCCTAACCCTTCTTTCAAAACATTCGAACATGGACTGCACATTTCGAAATATAATTTACAAATAATATTATCTTTCAGAATAAACAACATTAACTTAAATCTCTCTCATAACGACTGGAAATCACGACTGATGAGATTCCACGGTCTGATGGTTTAAGTTCCTTTCCAGTGATATTTTGCTGCTCTCTATGGCTGAGCCAGGAATGAGAAGAGAGTATATGTCAATCTTCGTGGCTCATAGGTGCTGGAGGGGGGGGGGGGGTGGCGGGTGGGGGGTGGGGTGTGGGGTGTGGGGGGGGGGGGGTGCGAAACCGAGATCTGAGGTAAAGGACGAGTTTCTCGCTTTGTATTGAGGTAGCTGAGGTTTTTCGAGATGGATTCAAAGTTAAAAGTGATGCCTTTCTCGTTTAAATTACTGTATGTTGGTGCTATCAAAACCAGAAACGTCACCATAATAATTTAACATACGAATGTCCCTCTGTTGCGTTTGAAGAGTATTTTGATTGTTACTTTACATCCCCGTGTCTACTAAAAGAAAAAAATAATGAGCAACATTAACATTCTCTCGCTTCGCTTGCTGCCTAGTGCGTACTGATCTTGTAACACTACAACAGCATTTACGTAGCTTATTCGATCAAATACAAAGTTTGGTTTATTACGTAGTAGGCCCCAACAGAACAAATAGTCCTGTCACTATCGTCCGCTTCTGCTATACCATAACCTTAAAGTTGTGGCAGGTCGTGAAATAAAACTATCTTGTTAAAGCATTTATGGTATAAAGCAACAGAGCAGTGTTACCCTCTGAGAGGAATTTTGTTATGTTGACCGTGCTGTACCTAACGGAGGTGGCTTATCGGTAATGAAAGTCAGAATTACGTAAATATTTAAACAGTGACAAACCAAATATTGCCTATCTGCACTGTTTAACGGATAATGAAAACGGTCGCCAGCCTAACTAGGCAAGAGAATGATAAACATTCTCTTTCAAGAAAATAGTTATTAGTAACTTTAATGGATAAACACACCCTATACTTTGTCACACGCGAGTGCAGTGAACTCTGACACATACATATGTTTACGGTAAGATTGAAACTAACAGTTAGAGCAGCACAAACTATTTGCAAAATTATAACAGGTACAGAAAAACACTATCACTTTCAGGGCTTACACAAACTGAGTGGTCTTTATAACACTACCATTAACATTCCCTCTAGGATCATAAATTGGACATAGGTTTAGGTTAAGTCTCTCTCAGTTAAATACTTTACTATTTAAAATGAAAGTTAGTTGAAATTCACTGACAGGTTACTTATCACTGTCTTTCTAATAAATAGATTATGGTTTTCATAAATAGAGATCTTTCCGTTATTTGTTACCTAGTATTAGCACACTAGTCAAACTGTGGATCCTGTTATACTGTTAATATGCACTTATAATACACAAGAAAGACAAACACTTAGTAATCATGAACATATAATTTCCTACTATGCAACTTTCCACTTTTACTACCGTGAGACATAAAATTAACATTTATGTAAGATACTGACTCACTTTCTACGATTAACAGGCAGTAATGTGATCATTTACTAAGCAAAACTTTACAAGCCTCAGTCTTGTGAAATTTTAATTTGAAGTTGGCAACAACACATTAATAAGCAGTTTTACTTGGAAAATTATTTCAGCAAGCATCATTAACTTTAACTCACTCTCTTGCCACATTAACGTTAACTTTCTCTTTACTGTGTTCAAGAGGCATTAATTAGAAAACTGGGTTTTAATGTACTTTCAGTAAAGACACTCTGTAATCACTTTAGTTCAAACGGAGAGGACCCTGACAGGTGTTATGATGAGGAGAAAAATCAAGGTAGGTGCATAAATTCAGATATAAGTTACCTTATATTTCAGCACATTAGCACATCCATTAAGCTGATCCTTCACTGTACATCATTATAGTATTACGTTGCAATGATTGCGCAATGTGGTGGCAACTGCATGTTGGTAGGTGGAATTGCAGGCAGAATTGCTGTACTCTGTCATTTCTTGGTGGCGATGATAGATACAAACTCCAGAATAGTTCCAGCTATTTATCCATCCATCCGAGGCCTTGGAAAAAAGCAGGAAAAGCCTCTCTCGGAATCAGCACAATATGCATCTTTTACATGGCAGTGCACAGACTCGTAGCTCGTCCCCGACTGGTGGCTCGTCCCTGACTGACTATCAGTTCCACCTTTTCCACCTATGCCAACTACAATTTGCGCGCGCTACACAGTTCACTAGGGGTAAGATAGATACTGCCTACAGGAAAATTAAAGAGACCTTTGGAGAGAAGAGAACAACTTGTATGAAAATCAAGAGCTCAGATGGGGACCCAGTTCTAAGCAAAGAAGGGAAGGCAGAAAGGTGGAAGGAGTATATAGAGGGTCTATACAAGGGCGATGTACTTGAGGACAATATTATGGAAATGGAAGAGGATGTAGATGAAGACGAAATGGGAGATAAGATACTGCGTGAAGAGTTTGACAGAGCACTGAAAGACCTAAGTCGCAGCAAGGACCCGGGAGTAGACAACATTCCATTAGAACTACTGATGGCCTTGGGAGAGCCGGTCATGACAAAACTCTACCATCTGGTGAGCAAGATGTATGAGACAGGCGAAATACCCTCAGACTTCAAGAAGAATATAATAATTCCAATCACAAAGAAAGCAGGTGTTGACAGATGTGAAAATTACCGAACTATCAGTTTAATAAGTCACAGCTGCAAAATACTAACGCGAATTCTTTACAGACGAATGGAGAAACTGGTAGAAGCGGACCTCGGGGAAGATCAGTTTGGATTCCGTAGAAAGGTTGGAACACGTGAGGCAATACTAAACTTACGACTTATCTTAGAAGAAAGATTAAGAAAAGGCAAACCTACGTTTCTAGCATTTGTAGACTTAGAGAAAGCTTTAGACAATGTTAACTGGAATACGTTCTTTCAAATTCTGAAGGTGGCAGGGGTAAAATACAGGGCGTGAAAGGCTATTTACAATTTGTACAGAAACCAGATGGCAGTTATAAGAGTCGAGGGGCATGAAAGGGAAGCAGTTGTTGGGAAAGGAGTGAGACAGGGTTGTAGCCTCTCCCCGATGTTATTTAATCTGTATATTGAGCAAGCAGTAAAGGAAACAAAAGAAAAATTCGGAGTAGGTATTAAAATTCATGGAGAAGAAGTAAAAACTTTGAGGCTAATTCTGTCAGACAGCAAAGGACTTGGAAGAGCAGTTGAACGGAATGGACAGTGTCTTGAAAGGAGGATATAAGATGAACATCAACAAAAGCAAAACGAGGATAATGGAATGTAGTCAAATTAAATCGGGTGATGCTGATGGTATTAGATTAGGAAATGAGACACTTAAAGTAGCAAAGGAATTTTGCTATTTGGGGAGCAAAATAACTGATGATGGTCGAAGTAGAGAGGATATAAAATGTAGACTGGCAATGGCAAGGAAATCGTTTCAGAAGAAGAGAAATTTGTTAACATCGAGTATAGATTTAAGTGTCTGGAAGTCGTTTCTGAAAGTATTTGTATGGAGTGTAGCCATGTATGGAAGTGAAACATGGACTATAAATAGTTTGGACAAGAAGAGAATAGAAGCTTTCGAAATGTGGTGCTACAGAAGAATGCTGAAGATAAGGTGGGTAGATCACGTAACTAATGAGGAGGTATTGAATAGGATTGGGGAGAAGAGAAGTTTGTGGCACAACTTGACTAGAAGAAGGGATCGGTTGGTAAGACATGTTTTGAGGCATGAAGGGATCACAAATTTAGCATTGGAGAGCAGCGTGGAGGGTAAAAATCGTAGAGGGAGACCAAGAGATGAATACACTAAGCAGATTCAGAAGGATGTAGGTTGCAGTAGGTACTGGGAGATGAAGAAGCTTGCACAGGATAGAGTAGCATGGAGAGCTGCATCAAACCAGTCTCAGGACTGAAGACCACAACAACAACAACAGAATTCCGTTCCCGAAGGGAACCTCTACACCTTTTACATGCCAACTAACTATGAACCCAAGTGAGGATCAGCAGTTTACATAAAAGTAACCAAATACATTAAATAAAACAGAACCTTTGCACACATTGACATTTCTACAAAAAATTTATTCACACAAAATTACAATTATATGCAGTAAGTTTTGTTCCCTCCAAATGGGACAAAGTGTGTAAATGAAAGATATGCTACACATCATAGAACCAAACCATGACATCAAAGTTTGTATAAAGAAAGCAGTATACAATTTTATGTTATCGATTCAATCACACACATTTACAGAAGCACAGCAATGTAACATTAAATGAAACAAAAGCAAAATAAATCAGTACAGCATTAGAACTATGGTGTTACAATCTGTTCTCGCTGAATGGCTGATGAAAGGCCAGCTTGCTTATCGTCTTCAGTGGAATGCGAAGACTGTTCTTGGTAAAGCAAGATACATTAAATTAACCGACGCTCCATTCCCTAGTAGACGAAACGTACTACATACGTATGTTTGTGAATGAATGATGATGTCTTACAGAAAGGGAAGTGCAGTTATAGGTGTACAACAAATTAGGGGCTACGAAAAGACGAAGTACTGGTTTTATATATGTGTAATGGTACATTTCTTTATCAGTGAGTGAAATGTGCTGTAAAACTCATATAATGCCTCCTGCAGTTATTCTAACAAGGTGCGTATCATCCACCACACTACCCCTATCATTCGCAATTACAGAACTGCAACACGTTTGAAATACGCTGTTGTACACCTTTCATTTATCATCGATTCTTAAACTATCGTAGCTCTACCAACTTCCCACTGACATACTACCCGTAGGATAGGGAAAGAAAGTAAAATTGTAGACATCATAGTAAACCAATATTTGAGCTATTAGCAATAAAAGAGTGGCGTAGAAATACAGGTGATAATGAGAATATCGTTATTGGATGCATTACGTGGACAAGTTTTATGATATATTTACACGCACAGTGCGCGAATTCATTTATTACCAGTATTCTGTTTGGAATGGTAATGAGAAGAAAGTTAAATTACAATTGTATTTCCAACGGCAGATCGTTTAAATTTTTCTCGCTGTTACTGTTTTTCCTTTTTGATGAAAACAAAGTATACAGTTGGTGAGGAGGGTGAGGGGGGAATATTTTGTATTGCAGCGGTAGTACATTACATTAGCACAGAATTGCCCGCATTACGGACCGCTGGCACGTGTGCACGATAAAATACGCCGCATCGTGTGGGATCTGGCGCAGCCTCTGCTTCCGTGTGATACATACCGCTTCCCGGCTGGCAGCGGCAAATGTTTGGCCATCCCTCACACCGCTGTTGACTTTCAGCAGCACCAGCTGCGTCACGCCACACCGCGGTGCGACGCTTAATAGCTTTGGACGCGATAACGCCAATTGCTTGGCACCTGTTGAATCGTTGTGAAAATCGAAGGCTACAAGCAAACAGAAAACTTGAAGACGGTGTTTCTTAGAGGCGTAATCACCAAATTAAATATAATTCTACAGAAATTAAGTACGATGAGCAGATAGGGTATTTATGTTGAATGCACAGGATATGGCAGACAAGTACGCACAGAAAAAACGAGGAAGTCTGATGTGCAGTTGTCGGCCAGAGTGGCCGAGCGGTTCTAGGCGCTACAGTCTGGAACCGCGCGACCGCTACGGTCGTAGGTTGGAATCCTGCCTCGGGCATGGATGTGTGTGATGTCCTTAGGTTAGTTAGGTTTCAGTAGTTCTAAGTTCTAGGGGACTGATGACCTTAGAAGTTAAGTCCCATAGTGCTCAGAGTCATTTGAACCGTTTTTTGCATCTTCATGGTCTACTCAGTTTTTCTGTAAATACTGTCTCCAGAATTTTTAAGGTGTCACACTGAATATGAACTGTGTCGCGTTCCCTCTGCAACATTCAACCATAGCTTCATCTTTAAGTCGTGTTGGTGACATCATTTGTGTTGCGTATTCCACACTGATCTGTCCTCATTCGTAAGACTTAAACAGCTTCTCTACCTCCCTAATTGGTAACTGAATGTGAAACACACCCGACACAAGCAAAAACAGGCGCTGCGTTGCCTCGATTGCGTCCGACCAAACCCATTTCGCTGTGATCCGTTCTTCAGCCGGCCGTGCACGCCCGTATGATGCGACTTAGTGAAGGGCAGTGGACGCATGCCAATGCCGCTATATCATGGCTTGGGATTAGCCGGCCATGTGCGATCGTAAATGGCCGTCCAACTAGTAGTAGGAATACAGTTCCAGTCGACGCTCAACCTTAAGGAAAGACTTCACACAAAAATGTTACTTTTCTTCTACTTTGCCAATTTCAACCGAATTTTAAAATCATGTAAAGGTGTAGCTATCATGTAAAGATGTAGCAATGCCCAAGCTTTTAAGTCCAAAACATAATTGGTGTTAGGGTTTTGAATTTTTAATATGATTTTAATGGTATTTCTGAAAAATATTTTGGTAGTTAAACCTCAATTTCTATATTCCAGATTTTTAGGTAAATTCACAAGAGATTGTTCAACAGTTCTATGCATTCATTGTCTGAGAATTGTTATTAATTTACTTTCGGTACTTTTTTCAACTTTCAAACTCAAATTTTCTTGAATTATCGGTACATAAATGTGATAATAAATTAGGCACTCTACATTTTCCATTACATTATGGCACAGAAGAATGAACATACATCTTTCTGCTAAAATTTCATTGGGATTAGTTAATAATTAGGATAAAAAAGTTGACACTGAACGTAGAAAAGTAAACTTACGGGAAAATAAATTTGAAATGCTAGTGTATGACAATACACATTAAAATTCACCATCATCACACTTTTGGCTTCCTTCTTCTGTAAGGCTTGTTGTTGTGATTTCAAAACCAGACTTTATCTTGTGGAATGCTTGATCCGTTGTCGATCTCTGGATAGGCAGATCTCCTTCTGGGTCGTTGTTAATAGTGGACAGGGACTTTATAGTCTTCAAACATTTAATATTGATATTTACTATTATGGTGACCGGTTTCGACCACTACTGCGATCATCTTCAGACCAATGAGGAAGAACCTTCTTCTGCTGGAGAATCAGAAGGAGGTTCTTCCTCACAGGTCTGAAGATGACCACAGTAGTGGTCGAAACCGGTCACCGTAATAAATAAATTGTGATCAAGACTGTTTGTAATAGTAAATATTTGTAACACATTGATCACTGTCACTCCCATAATGTATTCAAAAGTATTTAATATTGAATTGATAAACACCTTCTACAAGAACAAAAGTATTTTTTTCTTTATGACACATGACCAAACTGCCGGCCGCGGTGGCCGTACAGTTCTAGGCGCTACAGTCCGGAACCGCGCGACTGCTACGGTCGCAGGTTCGAATCCTGCCTCGGGCATGTATGTGTGTGATGTCCTTAGGTTAGTTAGGTTTAAGTAGTTCTAAGTTCTAGGGGGCTGATGACCTAAGATGTTAAGTCCCATAGTGGTCAGAGCCATTTGAACCATTTGAACCGTGACCAAACCAACACTGGGCAAACTTGTATTTGCATTTTGTGTCTTGCCGTAAATGCACATTGCCAGCTGTACATCGGATACAAGTCTCTAATAGACTGGTACAATCTTGACTGATTTTGTAACTGTCACTTTGTCACGGTCTCTTCGCGTAGTCAGTATTTAAAATATTTCTTAGGCGTATTTGTAATTCAAATACAGCCAAATCGTTTTGAGATGTAAGAGTAAACGTTGTAAAGATGTGAAATAGCAATTAATTTTTTCGAAGAAAGTGAAGTACTAGGATGGAGTGTCTCTTCAAGCGATGCAGACAACACGAAGGAAACGTTACGTAACTGTTTGCAGCATGTGATGTATAATACCGGCTGGTTATAATTAATGTGCAACTACTCACGGTGGTCCAGTGTGGGCTATAGATATCGCATGGTTGCAAAACGTTTTTTTTAATTTCAGTATATTTGCTTACAGTTCGTACCCATGCAGCTATCTCAATAGTGAAAAGTCGATACAACAGTGTGTTTGAGGTAACTTTCGTGTCAGTAATGAAGATGTGAATGTAGGAACAACACAACACCAAGTGCCCGAGTGGAGATAAATCTTAGACACGTCCGGGAAGCAGCGAAAGTTGGTATCTGTGCTAATATATAATGCGGAAGCTATGTACACTGTAAAAAATTTAGTTTAAGTTTTGCTCACCAGATATTTTAAGCACCAGATTTGCACCAGGCGGCAAAAATTGGAAATTACTTTATTTCCAACCTAAATCGTTTCTAAATTAACGTATCAGAATATTTACCATGTTCGCTGCCGTATGATAATTACAGCCCACACTGGACCTCTGTGAGTTGCTGCGCTTTAATTAATATCACCCAGTATGACGTCCACTGCTGAAATCAGTTTCTGTGCTGTGAACTACTTTTGCAGTTGTGTAGAAATAAAAAAGAAAAGAAGAAAATCTGAATTATCTTGAAGCCATTTTTTTCCACAAGAGGTTAACAGAAATAGTTGGTAATTAGGCTCCATTTACTATTCTACCTCGAACAGTTGCTTTCAGCCTCTGTAGCTACATTCATTGACTTAGAAGTACTGTTAATGCTCTGTTTCTGACAATATAGACGAAGTGCGAGAACACTGTGTAGCCGCTCTGCTTCGCCTGCCAGAGAGAGTTTAGGTTTTTTTCTGGTAGAGCCGCGCAGGTCACATGTGAAACGCCTCGTAGGCCGACGAGCGCCCTCAGGGGCGGCGACAAGGAAGTTTGCTTCTCGGAGGTTTCCGGCCTGCTGGGCTACATCCCAGAGTTCGCTGTGCGTGCGGCATGCAGCTGCAGCTCAGTTTACGGCACGATATCCCGCAGACAAGCCAGCCGAATCAATAACACGAGCCAAGCTGAGGCCTCAGATGCTGTTGATGCTGCTGCCCCATATGGGAAAAGACTTCCAGTTTTACCTGCGGCACGACGACAAGGTCACGAAATACGAGGTAATGTTGAAAGATAATACCTCCATTTTTTACGTGTCTACATATTTATTTCTCTATATAATCACGCTGGCGACGAACACACTTTGGTCGACCGAGCCACAATCCTGTACTTGCACAGTTTTATCACTACTGAAGTGATGTCCTCGGAGGTATTCTTCAACTCTTGGAAACAGATGAAAATAGGATGGTTCAAAGTCAGGAGTGTATGGAGGATGATCGATGACAGTGAACCCAAGGTGTCATGTTGTTGCCAATGTCTAAGCGCTCGAGTGTGTGATCTGGTATTGTCGTGCTGAAGGAGAAAGTGGTCGCTACGAGGACGAACGCCTAGAATTCGAGCTTTCAGTTTTCTTAAATTCTCACAGTACCTTGCAGAGTTTATGGTGGTGGCTTCATGCACTAACTTCAAATGCACAGTAACTTGAACATCCCAGACCATTGTGAGAATCACTGCCCCATGATGAGCTGATGATAAGGTCTTGAACATTTTTGGCATCGGTGATCCTTTGTGGCAGAAGTCCACTGACTCTCTCTTGTTTTCTTTGTAAAAACGGTGGATCCGGCATTAATCACCTGCAATTTACTGATGCCGATACAATCATCACCGTATACGACCTTCATTCTTCCATGGATTTTAATTGGAGGTACTTTTTCTGAGGTTCGAAACTCGATTACAGCAAGCTGTTTACGATACAATTTGGCGTCATCTAGTAACAGACGGTTGCAAGGAAGGTCAACGGAGTAACGCCGCGCGGGATTAGCCGAGCGATCTAGGGCGCTGCAGTCATGGACTGTGTGGCTGGTCCTGGAGGAGGTTCGAGTCCTCCCTCGGGCATGGGTGTGTGTGTTTGTCCTTAGGATAATTTAGGTTACGTTATATTAGGAAATGAGTCTTTTAAAGTAGTAAAGGAATTTTGCTATTTGGGGAGAAAATTAACTGATGATGGTCGAAGTAGAGAGGATATAAAATGTAGACTGACAATGGCAAGGAAAGCGTTTCTGAAGAAGAGAAATTTGTTAACATCGAGTACTGATTTGTCAGGAAGTCGTTTCTGAAAGTATTTGTATGGAGTGTAGCCATGTATGGAAGTGAAACATGGACGATAAATATTTCATACAAGAAGAGAATAGAAGCTTTCGATATGTGGTGCTACAGAAGAATGCTGAAGATTAGATGGGTAGATTACAAAACTAATGAGGAGGTATTGAATAGGATTGGGGAGAAGAGAAGTTTGTAGCAAAACTTGACTAGAAAAAGGGATTGATTGATAGGACATGTGTTGAGGCATCAAGGGATCACCAATTTAGTATTGGAGGGCAGCGTGGAGGGTAAAAATTGTAGAGGGAGACCAAGGGATGAATACACTAAGCAGATTCAGAAGGATTTAGGTTGCAGTAGGTACTGGGAGATGAAGATGCTTGCACAGGATAGAGTAGCATGGACAGCTGCATCAAACCAGTCTCAGGACTGAAGACCACAACAACAACAATAGTGTGTAAGCTTAGGGACTGATGACCTTAGCAGTTAAGTTCCTTAAGATTTCACACACACACACATTCTCAACCGAGTAATATGCATGACACGAAAAACATCAACCGATATTGAGAACAGATTTTAAGAAAATCGGAGTCATTACTTTTCAGCATGATCTATTAAGGTGGTAATAACAAGTGCTGATAAAAACTTATCTGCTATCACAACAAACAATACAGGCCAAAAATTTAACATCAGATCGTATTCCGTGGGCCAGGTTTAGCTTATTCCTATTTTTTGGCTACTATGTTTCAGTTTTTCCCTAGAGCTGAATTCACACAGCGGCTTCATATCCACTGGTAGTCTGTCGCTTCACCAACGTTGTCGTGTATAATGCTAAGTTCACCGCCTGCATAGAAGGCCACAGTGATCGCTTTGGAGCGCTGAAGGAACGATACCACGCGACAACACATTTGGCTTAAACCATGGTAGCGAAATATCCTGCATATGCGGTAGGCTGCATCAAATCAACGCAGTAAGATGGATCGACTTGGAGACGTGACCGGGTGTCAGAAACGAGTCTCGAACTGACCGTGATAGCACTGTGAATAAAGCTGCTCCATTTGGTATGTCAGTGCGGACCCTCTAACGGACCAACGAGAAATGGTATACCACACGCAACCAGGTAAACGATGGCCGATAGCGACCGTAAAAGAAACTAATGAACTATCAACGACAATTGGGTTCGAACCGGACGCGAACGGCTACTGTCAATGAACGCAGATCAATCTCAATCAGTTTACGAGCGAGCATTGTGAATATCCACTATTATATAAATACACAATTGCAGAACACTCAGTGGAAGCAGTCACATCCATAAAACATCATGGAGGATGCTTACGGAGCGAATAAAAGGTATAACTATTGTGTACGATGGAGTTATTGTCAATAATGAAAAAAATTCCTAGTATGCAACTGTAGTGAAGCTTCAATGATTTTCATAATGATAACAGCTCACTGAGTTATAGTAGTCCATCGACTGAAATGACGATTCAGTACTTTCTAATATGACGGTCCAGGTTTTTCGGTTAATCACAACTGAAACACACTTTCTGTTTTATTTGGGCGATTTCTTGTGTTTACTTCCTCTCAGACAATAGTAAAAACAGTCATTTCTTCAGAAACGGAACAGCCACAAAAAATGATCTTCATTCACAAAAACTCTTGACCATTACAACTCTAAATGTTGCAAGTTACGTGTCTGGCTCTCTCACGCACGGAAAATGAACCTTCTGTTACACACATGACATAATAAAGGGCTGTCAAGTCCAAAGACAGTCTCACGGAAAATATAAACAATCAGTCAGAGCCGTATGGTGGTTATCCAGCGCCCTTGGCCGAACTGCGGCAGTTGTATCCACGGCCCCTCCCTCCCCCCTCCTTCCAGACCCCTACAAAAACCAGTTTTCTGTATTTTTTTCTACACATAATTAGGAAATTATCTAATGCCTACGGTAGGTCTAATAAAAATGAAGCGTTATAGGAAAATAACACTTAATGTATGTAAATGAAAAATATGTTTCAACAAATGAGCTATTTCATTGCAATAAATGAATTACAAATTTTATAAACTTTCTAAAAATACTGCAAGTAAATGAAAATCAGTATCGCATCGTTTAAAGCAGCTGCTGTATTTTAGTGTCATATATATAATTAAGACCAAATTTTATTTTCTCCTCATAAATGGTTAATTCAAAATTAGAGAATATGGGCTAGAATTAGGTGGTAAAACCACATTACTTTCCAAGATCTGAGTTTTCAATATAGTTCTATTTTCCACTTCCCTTGTGCGAAACAAACCCTCTAATTATTTCAATGAAGTGAAATTTAGCAGCTGTGTTATTTTATATGTAAAATAATTGAACTTTATTTAGAGACGAGCTATACAGTTTTTTATAAACTTTAATTTGTTGAAACTGCGTTGAAAAAATGCTGCAGTTACTGGACTTTTTCATAAACATCCTCGAAGCTACTTCGATGTTTGGATAAGCATCTCGCAACCCTTACTTAAAAAGAAAATAAACTTGGAATTATTGAATGGGAAGCCATGTCAGTGCTCTTCACCAGCTACTTCTGCTGGAATTTTAAAGTCACTGTTTCATTACCTAGCTCAGCTGTATTAATATTTTCACAATATTTGGCACCAAAATCATGTGTACGTTTTCCAAAATAAGATACAATGCTCTCATTTAAGGCGCTCCCAACAGAAAATTAAAGAGAGGTGAACGGATTGTTGTATGTATGACCTACAGAAAATATAGACGATACTGTGAGTATGAAAAACCATTGGCTGTGCATTGTAATGACGGCAATGAAAATTTGTGCTGAACCGGAATTCGAACCAAACTTCCCTGCATTGGCTCTCCATGCATGAGTCTTGGCCATATCCGAGCTTCCATATGTCGTTGTCCATATGTCGCAAATTGCATTCGTATGTTATACATATACCGATTCAGCAAGTACGAAATGGCAGTACCTGTGTTATTCACAGGTACGATGCAATGTCACTTCCGACATTCATGAGGACAGGCGCCGGAGCGACTGCAGCCGTCAAGAAATCCAGGAAACGTCATCTCAGTTGCGAATGTCGCCTACGATCGGCTGTAAGTGGAATGATGATACTGAAAATTTGTGCTGTATTGGGACTCGATCCCATATTTTCCGCTTTAGGCGCGAGCAGTTGCCTTAATCGCATCTGACTGGTTAGTTGGTTGGTTGGTCGGATGATTAAAGTGGCCAAGCTGCTAGGTCAACAGTCCTTTTTTTCTTCACACAAACAGATCTACATGACTGTACATCAGAGATGCCTACCACACAAAATCCTAGGGAAGAAAACCCCAAAGTATACCAAAGATCAATGAATGCTAGATAAGGAACAGAAAGGAAGAAAGGCAGGCGAGGTGTCATATCTAGGGAGCAACCAGAAGCCCTGAAAGCAGAATGCAAAGAGGGGATATACATCCCCAGCTCCCCCGGCACTTACCAGAGGTAATTTTCTCAGAAACAGACTAGGAAAGGCTAGCAACATGTACAGTGCAAAAGAAGCACAGATGGACATAAGA
This sequence comes from Schistocerca americana, assembly GCF_021461395.2. Classification (NCBI taxonomy): domain Eukaryota; kingdom Metazoa; phylum Arthropoda; class Insecta; order Orthoptera; family Acrididae; genus Schistocerca; species Schistocerca americana. The sequence continues at coordinate 442,969,306 of NC_060121.1, read as the reverse complement.
CTAACAAGTCTAGCAGACTACATGAGAGGGGGAAAGAAATGTGCAGTTAGGGTGAGGGCCAGTGTGGATCACGAAGTCCAGACAACCACATCCCGGTCTTGGTAGAGGAGGAAACAGAGTGTTTTGCTTACCCCTCGAAGGGCCGATAACGATGTGGCCCTTCCTTAAAGAGAGTGGTAGAACGCCCTTCACGAACAAAAGCCAGAATAAAAGTCAGATTACTAGTAGCCAGTTTAGCTAAGCCATCAGCGAGGTCATGTCCCAGGTTCTCAACGTGGCCGGAACCCCAGATGAATGTCAAGGAGCATCCACATTGTTCAAAGGCATTCAGGGACTCCCGGACAGCCATGACCAAGGGAAGGCGAGGGTAACACTGGCCGAGAGCTTGCAAACTGCTGAAGATCAGTTGCTGAAAGAATAGTTGTAATTGTATTCTGGGCTACCGAATCGAGACTTCCATGTGGCGAGGAGCCAACGACAACAGAAGAGGAAAAAGCACCTTAGTCAACAATGTTCAGAGCCCATCTGGACAGGCATTCATGGGAGTGACGCTGAGGGATGGAAAGAAAGATTGGGAACTGGTCACTATCAGACAGGTCATTGTAGATTCTCCAGTGGATAGATGGAGAAGACATCTCCAGTGGATGGACAAAAGAGTGTGGGGCACCGGATTTCAAGAGGCAAAGGTCAAGTTGTGTTAGAAAGTTTTTAAGGTCTTCACAGGGGTCAGTGATTGTGGTTCCATCAAACAAAGGGTTATGGGCGTCGAAATCACCAAAAATTAGTGAACGTGAGAGAAGCTTAGAAACCAATGCAAAAATTATGTTCTGAAACAATTTACCATCAGGAGGGAGGAAAACATTACAGATGCTAATATCTCGAAACGCCCTTACTCGAACACGCTGCCCAACACCTTGTGATAGGTAGCAAGATTCTTGTAACATCCCCAGTATCCACGAATGGCTGGGCTCCACCTTCCTGGAAACCAAGTCTCCTGAAGGGCAATACAGAAGGCAGGGGAAGTACTTGAACACGTCGTAGCTCAGCCAAGTGGTGGGGAAAACCCCTACAGTTCCACTGGAGAATAGTGTTGTCTAAATACTGTGAGGCTATTGATGGACCAAGGAGGTATGTTATGCTCTAGGGTCACCCACTGTCCCTGGTTGAGGTATTAAGGCAACAACGGATATGGGTTTTGGGTTCCATTGTGTGTTGCGACAAGCGATCCCATAGGACACCAGTATCTCCACGTTGGCCACATGAGTGGAATAGTTTGGATTGGGTGGCACGGGAACAACTGGAATCTCCTTCTTGGAGGACTTTTTCTTATGTTTCTCTACTTAGTGCATTTGAACGATTGCGAGGGCTTCTCTGAACCAGTTCCAGGGAATAATGATCATCATGAAGTCTTAGACCCTAAGCCTGTGGCTCACTCGGCCACTGGCCGGTGTCCAGTTATAGATCAGAAGAAGCCTTGGAAGTGCGCTGAGGGACCCCTTCCTGGCGACAGAAGCCAGAGGAAGCTGATTTGTCTCCAGCTGGGAGATGGAGATCAATGTCGCCAGTGGTGGCAATGATCCCAAAGTAGGCGTGTGAGCACCCAATCATCAGAGCCACAAGCAGAAGACAACATTATCTGTTTCATTTGTGGGTCGCCCAACACAGTGTCACCCACTCTGTACGGGGGCTCTCCCAATGGGCGCCATCCACACAGCCTCAGCAATGGCTACCTGGCCAGCAATCCATTGCTCGGAGTCCCTGTGCCCCCATCACAAGGGGCACAAACTCCCACAATGGGATAGCTACAATACTGGATTTATTAAAGGAAAGGGTGCAAAGGTGAAGCATACACCACACTGGGCGACCTTCTCTTCACGATACGCAGTTCTGGAGAATTTTAAAAATTGGTGACACGTCAACCCAAATAACAGAGACCACGTGTCTGTTTAATGGTAAGTTGTAGAAAACGCCGGAAGTGGAAACTCGGCACCCGAAGCATAAACCATGTCCAAGCAGGGTTTGCATCTTGAAAAACCTACAATGGAGACGCAAAGGGGAAAAGGGATAGTGGAAGTATAAGCTTGCACCATAGAAATAAAGTAATGCTGCAAAGGCGGGGCCCCATGGCAGCCAAGCACAAATACACATTAGTTGCGAGCTCCCTGGAGGGAATTGCCTTCTGTTATCCGTGTACGAATCACAGCTAGACCCAAACTTTCGTACATGAAATGTATTTGTGAATACGAAGACCCATCAGCTGTATAAGGGAGTGACGACGTTGAAAATTTATAACGGACTGGAATTCTCGCCCTGGTTTCTCACAGGAGAGGACATTTTAAAAGAAAGTCGATGGCCGGTATTGGTGGATAAATTACAATATTGCAGTGCTCCTGTTATTAAGGGGTACAATGAAATGTTCTTTCGGAAATACGTGAGTGTCTAAAGGAACAACAACTGCAGCAATGCAGCGACTACAGCCGTCAGGAAATAAAGGCTCAAATGGCTCTGATTACTATGGGACTTAACATCTATGGTCATCAGTCCCCTAGAACTTAGAACTACTTAAACCTAACTAACCTAAGGACATCACACAACACCCAGTCATCACGAGGCAGAGAAAATCCCTGACCCGGCCGGGAATCGAACCCGGGAACCCGGGCGCGGGAAGCGAGAACGCTACCGCACGACCACGAGCTGCGGACCAGATATAAGGGAAATGTATTCGCATTTGACGATATGAACGACCATCAACCTCACATTGGTATGACGATGACGTTGTCAGACCCGCTTTTCGCGAGCGGCAGCCTTAATCGCTGTCGCCCTCCGTACACGAAACACGGCCAGACCTAAATTTCCATACGTCAATGTCCATGTGTCGCGTATATTCCCGACCAGGAAGGACAAATTTATTAACAGTTGAAGGCCTGGTATTGGCAACTAAATACGTAACGGAAGAGCCTGTGTGATTAAGAAATTCGATGCAATGTTTTTCCGGGCACGCATGTGTGTCGGAAGGAACGTTACATCATACTTCTTAATAATAGAGGCACTCGGATTTTTATGTGAGATCAGATTACCTTGCTCACTTACTATTGTATCAAATACTTTGAAGTATTCTAGTTTAAACAGTCACATCAGTCCCCAGAGCGCAGAAAATGAACTTGAGTTAACTGTGAAGGCGCCAGCTGTATAAACCAAGCGCTCTGTTGACATACAACCTATGTAACGCCTGATTCGCAGTATTCATTTCTTTACGATGCTACTCGTACGAAATGACGATGACAACAGCGCGCGTTTACACTATCCGGTCGAGGTGAAGGTTTCACCCCACGGAAGGAGGATAGGAAAACGAGTGGTAGGAGGAAAACAGTCCGTCTCTGGTCCATTTTTAAATCGCTTTCCTTTTTATTTGGGTCGTTTTTGTGCCCCATGTATTCCTGCGCGCTTGGTGGATGCCTGTCTCGCCATGACCCCGGTAAAACCCTGGTGCCAATTCGTTTCACTATCTGGAAGACCCTGAGTAACATCATAGAGGGGAGACCAGTACGTGTGGGTACGGAGTAAACATGCGAGAACTCGTACAGGGCGTAAAACTCGCGAGGAAGTAAATAATAAACAGTATACCAGCAGCTCCAGAATCTATATCTACAGTCCAACGCCATCTTCGTGAACAATGTGTAAAGGGCTGCATAGCTTACAGGGAATCATCATTACGCTAGCAGAATAAGGTGAGAAGGAGTCACTGCACTGAAACATAAAAACTAGAACGTGCAGCAGCATTCCCAGTGTTATATGTTTGAAGCATTTAAAAGCCATCCTTGAATTTTTTCGTCGACTTCATGGAGTGCATGAGAAGAGTCGGTATGTAACCCCAATAGTGAAGCATGGGAAGATCATGGTGTAGGGATGTTTTGCGCTCGATAAAGTCGGTGATCTAGCGAGAATTGATGGAACATTAAAGAAATGATATCAAAAGATACTAACAGCAACGCAGTTCCATTTGGGAAGAGACTTACTGGTCGTGGGAGTATTCTACACCAGGACAATGATCCCAAACATACTTCTAAATGGAACAGTTAGGAGAAATGTGAGGAACTTAAGAAGATGATTTGGCCAAGTCAGTCACCTGACTTAGATCCCACTGAACACTTACGTGATGTACGTGATAGGAAGGTCAGAAAACTGGTCTCATCTACTGCTGAAGGTCTGCAGAATAATTTACGGAAGTGTTGGACTGCAATCTCAGCAAAAGTACTACAAAATCTTATCTCAAGAACGCCAAGATTTTGTGCAGCTGTCCTGAGGGTGCATACAATGAAGAGACTAAAATCAAAATCATATTGTATTGTGCTTGGTGACACACAGCGACAATTTTTATTTAGTTATCTGTTTAGTTTGTACAATGTGTTTGTACATTGAAAGGAAGTATATAGTTTTTATCATGAGTGATCGAGCGTTAGTGTATTTCATTGACGTAGACCGTTGAAGCACACAATTGAAACGTGAATAGTGTCAGCTAATTTGGGAGAAACATGAACTACCAAGTGAAGCAATTGTGACTTTAAAAAATGTGACGGAAAACGGACATGTTTCGTAGTTCTGGGGTCAGTGTGGTACATTTTAGTCACCAACGATTAGAATTTTCACTCAATCCGTCAGGCTTGAGCAAGAGAAAAATGATGTTATAAGCTGCTGCACAAGATTTTAATAATTTTTTCCACGTTTCTCGCGGGTGGTGATGTTAATATCTCATGAGATTATTCACAGATTCTTGTTTGAAACATATGAATATTTTACGTTGAAGGTTGATATGAAAGTTTACGCCTGCACATTACCACCCAGATGTTATCTATTAGGGGACAAAGTAGGCACGCCAAGAACTCGTCCATTCCTTAAGGAACTTGTGTTGAAAAACTGCTGGAGTATGCTATTTGCTATTCTAGCCATGACGGGAATGAGAAAGGAATTTGCCACTCTTGCCACTTATTGGTGAGCATTCAGCCTCCCTTCCACAATTACCAAATCAGTACTGTTGTGATACGCAGTAGCTCACATAACAAGAGTCCATGAGTTGTATGGGTCTCCAGAATGGCTGCTTCCTGTTATCTTCCACCAAGTCTTCTACACACACGTTGCCATGGCTCTCTCAGGCAGCAATCTCAGACAATGTTCCAGTTGAAGCTCGATCCTAATAATGGAAGTCTCTGTTTTGTGTGGTACTACGTCAGCAGTCACAGGGACATAGTACCTCTAGATGTCAACCACTCTTCCAGTAATTTGTTACCTGTGGTCTTTGGCGACTTACTGAAACTTCCGTTCGCATCGTTCTGAATGAACCGGTGCCCATACTTCTTAGCACAATGGCGTTTCGAGCGCAGGTCACCACTTGCTCTTAGCCACTGCACTACTGATACTCTCTGTAGAATTTGTCGGTGTGTTGTTCCCAAGTCCCTCACGGCAATGATCGACCTTTGTCAAAGTACTACCGCTAGTGATACGTCGCACGTGTATTTCCTCTGGCCACTCTTTGCTACGATACTTATTTGAAAGGTTGTAGTAACGTTGCACACACATAGTAGCCCTTATGAACTCACACTCATTCTTCAGCTTTAGGAGTTGCTTTTGTCTGTATTCAAAATACTACAAATAAGCTCGCACAAAATTTGATCAGTCTATTCCATAGACATGTGCATAATGGAGTATCATTTTGGCATCATTCTGTATTGCTGTTCATGGTACAATACATTCCATTTCCGTGAATGGATATTCACCGCATTCAGTTTGAAAGATCTGTAAATTCAAGAAAGAAACATAAGAATAAAGATACGTTGTAACTATAATTTTTTAAGATTATTAAAAGGAGGAATAAACGGAAAAGATGGGAAGTGAAGAAGTGTGATGATATGAATTATAACAGATGAAGGGTTTCTCTACAAAATACGGAATTTCTGCTCTCTCACATTACGGGCTGTCCCAGCCAGTGTGACTAACAACCTGGGATTGTATGCTTTATGACAGGTACTTGCATTAGGTGTCATGAAGTCAGTCTTTCTTAAGTCAACATATTGCGTGCAGTTGGTCAGTTTCAGCGCTGCAGACACAGAAACGTGGAAGATATAGATACTCCAGTGTGATACTTCTTGCGAGATTCTCGGCTTGGTATGAGAAAATGTAAATAGGTCGTAAATATTTACCACACTTGTCGGCTTACTACATCACCGTTGCATTCAGTTCACGAAGCTAGCGAATGCGATGCATATTTAACAGACTCTGAAATCTGTATCGTGTGGAGAAGATGTTCATACATAGTTATGGCTCTCCGTATTCTTTCTGAGTGAAAATAAGCACACGGAAGAGTTTGAAATGTATTGGTTTCTCACCCGCCTTTTTCATCGTTTTATATTCTGTTGAGGTACAAGACAGCTAGATTTTCTGTGTATCTCGCGGTTTGTAAAGTCGCTAAAGTAATTCCATACACGGTTCTAGAAGCACAGAAGTGTCAGTAAACAAAGGTGCGCAAAGGAACCGTTTGCCAGATAATTGTGACTTTGTGGTTACCAGCCACTACTGACTTGATTCTGTGTTAAGTCATACCAGCTACGGAAAGGTAGGAATACTGTGTAACATTAAGAACAGTTATTAGAGATGCTTTAGAAGAAGTGCAGATGTTCTGAAGGAACATGAAAACAGTTACATTAGTGTACTCCATTTTGTATCACATCCTCGAAATGTCATAATTATACCAAGATGCAAGTTAATACCCTAATTCTTTCAAATGCGCCTGGATCATTTCGAATTTCTTAACAAGTATTGTATTCAAATTCTTCAACCATGTTGACCGGAGTGGCGAATTCTGCCCCTATCACAGAAATTCATGGGGTTCAGGCCACGGCAAAGGTCATCTTCAACCAATCCTTGTGTGACCAACTCGGCGCGTTAGGTGTCGTCTCGCGACAGTAACTAAATGTGCCCGTGCTACATTATGCATGTTGCTCTAACAGAATATCCTAAGGCAATCTTGCAAGATGATGATGTATAAACCGAAAGTAATTCAGTCTATCGAGTTTGTACGATAAAAAGAACGATCAGCCAGTAGCCTTAACCACACGTTCAGTGAGAAATGTCGCCGATATGGAGACTCAAGTACAACATGTAGGTTGGAGCGTAGATGAATCCAAGCGTGGGAATTGTGATACTTAAACACACCAATACGGGTGAGCCGTGAATCATCTGTAAATAAAATATTATTGTCAGACGTAGGGCTGACTATAGCCTGTTGTTGTATCCACTGATGGAACGTAAGTCTATGGCCGAAGTCCACCTCACTAAGACCTTGAACTCGCTGGAGCTATTACTGGTACACTGCACTGTGATACATTATTCTCCAAACACTACTATCATTATTTCACGAATTTGTGTGACAAGTTTCCTTGTCGAGATTTCTGGAGAGTATTTCTACTGTTTACCACTCCACATCTTCAAGCACAGTTATAATTCGTGCAGACCTACCCACTCCTTCTGCATGTGCAAAGTTTCCAGTTTCTCGAAGGCGTTGATTCGCCCTTCTAACATTCGACTCTCGTGGTGCCTTAGGGCAGGTTACGCTTTCTTCGTACAAGCGTGCTGTCACTCGTGCGTTTCCATTAGCCCTACGACACAGGAAATGCTTATCCACATTCTCCTCGTTACTGTAATGTTACATGTTACCACCAACACTCATGGAACACAAATGACGCACTGCAAACAACTGACATGAGTGGCACGTGTGTACTTGTCGTATCCATTCTGTTTACAATGCCACGTCTCAAAAATGTAAACAAAGAGAACACCAGGGACCGATAAGCGCTGTTTACACAGAATCACGTCAGTGGTAGCTGGTAATCACAAAGTCGCCATGATCTCGCTGACACTTCCTTTGCGGACTTACGTTTACCGAGTACTTTTTGCTTCTAGTATCGTGTACTTTCAGTTGCATGCATTTACGTCGTTAATAGTGATACAACCCGTATTAAAATTTGTCGGGCTCAGGAGATAAAATATATAATTGTAAATAGATAGTTAATCTTACAAAACTGTGAAAAGTAGCAAACGCCCATTTTGAGCTTTGTATTTGAAGGTTAACCAAAGAAATCAGGAAAAGGAGATTAAATACAAAAACAGGTTTACTGAAGTAATATGTTCGACGAGCTCAATAACGCTTTCATAATGGATCTTATTTAAATATGCGTGTCTAGAAAATCACACAGGAATATTGTTTCTCAAATACTACTATGACATCAAGTCCCTTCTCCAAGACAGAAAATAATTCCATTAATTAATAACGTCTTACACGTCGAAGCATGGAAGGATGAGTGGATTTTTCTCCTCAATTAATTTTAAAGTTTCTGAAATTGGTCGAGATTAATTTTTCTGATGTCAGGTTTAAGGTCTCAGTGATATACTCCCAGATATTATGAACATTTTATTTCATTGGTTTTATTTCTGTATTTTAACTATCCTTACTTGACAAGCTCTGATCTCAGATGCGAGCATATTTAATAATTTATACAATGATGTGGGTTCACGGCATATTTTCATTGGACAAACGTCAGGCCGCTTTCTTATTTGGTGTTTTCCCAATGTGAAATATTAGTTAGATGCATTTATGAAGAAGACTGGTTTACATCCGTCGAAACCACGATCAAGGTCGCATAAAAGCGCCTTTTATCGCAACTGGTTGGCTGTTTTGTATTTATTTACTCATCTGTAATGGTTGTTGAATCGCAGCCGTGTTCAATATGTGTGAAAGTCTATAAGACGTTGCATACTACCTTTTATGAAATAGGAAGAGTACTTTTTTAAGAAACTTGGTCTTTGATGTATAAGATCGTCACAAGGCCAAAAATTTTATTGTTTCACTTTCTGTGTGCTAGATCCCTAGAACTGCTACAAAATATTTCCTGTATGATTATATTTCTCAAGTGCAGTGCAGACTCTCACGAATTTTCTTGCGTAACAGGCGATAGTCAGACAGGCGCTGCAGTTGAAAAGAGTAAGAAAGACAGTAAAAAGTATTTCTGAATTAATAAAATTTTTCAAGGCTGGACATTTCTTGGTATTATGTTTCAGTTATGCAGTACGCGTGGTCTAGGGACAGTCTGCTTTCGGCCGGTGAGCGGCGAGGACGTCTTGTTTACGTCCCGTCCGCAGAGTCGCGGTCCCGTCCGCAGAGTCGCGAGCGCGCGTAGTTTGTTTACTTCCTCGCCGCAGCTAATACTCGCGTCCGTTAACACTGAGTCGCCATGGCTCATTCGTACAGAAAAGCTACCATCAAGATCAGCTTCCAGCCCGACTACGCACGACCACGAGCCTTTGAAGTCGAACGATTTATCCGTGACGAAGTTCAAATACCAACACAGCACATCATCGGTATCCACCTATCCATCACAAGCAGCGTCGTTTACGTCAAGATGGTCAATGACGAGTTATGTCACGCAGTTGTGAACAGATGCGCGAACACTCTCAAGTTCAAACACTCCGATGGTCACATCGGAGAGGTTACTGTTGACCATGCTGGACTAGGATTACGCACACTAAGAGTCTTCGAACTCCCTTTCGAAGCACCACCGGACGTCGTTACCTCAGCTTTCCGCCCTTATGGGACGGTAATTAGCCACGTGGCCGAAAAATGGAACACCTTTGAGACATACCAAGTCCTCAACGGCGTCCGACAAGTGAAAATTGAATTAAAGAAACAAGTGCCGTCCTACTTAGTCATAGGTGGCTGTCGAGCAATAATAATGTAGGACGGCCAACCTCGTACTTGTTCTGGTTGCGGCCAGGAGGGTCATGTGCGCTCGGCGTGTATTCAACGTCGGGTTACACAACTTCCATTGCATGACACGACACCACCTCCTACGCTCACGGCCCTCCCCCTCAATTACGCAGAGGTGACACGATCGACCGTCATGACAGACGACAACCCCCCACGGAAGACAGGAAGCGTTAGAATGCACACCTGTCGCCGGTCCTGGATTGACCAACACCAACGGTGTCTGCAGGGGTTGAAGAACGCCGCCCATCGACTCCACATGAAGATTCGGACGAGAGAATGGAACTCGACGCTAGGGTTGTACCGACCTCTGCCTTTCTCCCTGAGGGGGATGCTGTACGGGAACCACAAACTCTTTCGGACTCAGAAACCCACGTCCGCAAACAAAGGTTACCGAGAAAACATAAAAAGCGACGTCGCACACTCTCAGACGATTGCCTCCAGCGGACGTCTTCTCCAGTTGACGACCGGACGGCCGAAGAAACGACGAGGAGAATGGATGACACGAGATCGCCCTCACCTGTCACTTTGTCTGATTTTGACAAATCCGATTCCGCTCCCTCGGACAAACGGATGGCCAGCACAGCGCCCGCCGTTGGTACACAACCATAAACAACTGCGGATTCACCCTTAGTCACTCAGCCCACAAGTGTTCTACCGCAGCCACCGTTAACTTGCGGACCTTGGGCGGATGACATTGTGGTGGATGAGGAGAGGGGTCTCTCCTCCCAAACCTCGGCCCCTCCCGAGTAGCAACAGATGACGTCGCGGACGCGTCCAGCAGATCACAGGCCCCACCTTTTACGGCGACACTGACGGCAGCCCCCACCGCAGGAGACGATCTACAAACCTATCGCTTAACGACCATCAACATTAACACCATTCGGACGCGTACGAAGTTGTCGCTGCTCCAAGACATGCTCAATGCAGCAGACGTTGACATTCTCTTTCTCCAAGAAGTCTTCGTCGACGATTTCCCGGGTATGTATGGTTATACGGCTCATGTGTCCCATGCCTCGCCAACTAACAGTGGAGTCGCCATTCTCCTCAGAGAGGGCCTCGAGGCGGACGAAGTCCGATATCTCCCCGACGCTAGAGGAATGGCCGTAACGGTGCAAGGCGTCCGGTTTATCAATGTGTACGCCCCTTCCGGAACGAATCGCCGTCGTGACCGATCGCTCTTCTTCGCAGAAGGATTAGCACCGCTTTTTCAGGGCAGGCACGATGACTTGATATTAGGGGGCAATTTCAATTGCACCCAAGCACCTAAAGATCAGCTGCCACGCCATTCACCGTGCCCCGAACTTGGGACACTCATCGGCGATGTCCAGCTAGTAGATACATGGGAACATGTACGAGGAAATAGACCGGGATACACCCATTTCACAAGTCACTCGTCTAGTCGCATCGATAGGATTTACGTCTCCCGTTCTCTCGCGGCAACGGTGAGTGACGCGGAGGTGTGGCCAGTAGCCTTTTCTGATCACGAGGCCTATATATGTGCCGTCACCCTTCGTCACCAACGGGTGTGGCGCAGCCGACATCCCTGGAAATTAAACCTTGCTCATCTCGCTTCTCCGGATTGTCGACGCGCCATCGAAGACACGTGGAGTTTGTGCGTCCGCCACCTCCCAACGTATCCTACGTCGATTAGTTGGTGGTTAACCTGCGCCAAGCCGGCCCTACGGCGAACCTTTATTAGGTATGGTCGTGAGACTGCTGCTTGGAGGCGGCAGACCCTTGATGTTTATTTCACCGTCCCTCGCGAATGCGCCTCCTTGCCACCCACACCGGAACGACAGCTGACAGTTCAGCATGTGAAAGCACAGATCGTAGCCCATATGCGCCGACACCTCGAAGGGACGATCGTCCGAGCGCGGACACAACACAGACTCGCAACGGAACGACCCACCATGTACCACGTCATCCGAGAACGTACACTGCGAAGACGGGCGCTGATACATGCCATCACCACTGAGGACGGCCTTCATCACACCACACAACGCGATATTGCTGCAGCCTTCTTCGACCATTACGCACTACTTTATTCTGCTCAATGTTCCGACCCGACGACGGTGACAGCAGTCTCACAACTGGTTTACGGCATTGTCCCACAGGATTTACAAACTGAATTATTGAACGACATTACGGAAGACGAAGTTATCGACGCCATCGGTAAAGCAGCGGCGAATAAGTCTCCTGGCCCCGACGGGCTCCCTCTGGAGTTTTATAGAACTTTCCAGTATTTACTGGCTCCCAAGTTAACAGACATCTGTCGGGAGCTTATGTCCCCCGCGGTGCCGCTCCCTGCGACCTTCGTAGAAGGAATAACTATACCAGTTCACAAGCCTAAAGGTCGGGCTCGAATACAAGATTACCGCCCGCTAACACTCGTCAACTGCGACATGAAGATATTCACCAGACTATTAGCAAACCGTCTACGACCGACCCTACCTTACGTCATCTCGCCAGATCAGACTTCCCTAGGGAGTATCAACAACATCCACACAGCACTGTGTCGATACCGTGACTTAATAGCCCTAGCCAGGGCACGCCGCATCCCGGGAGCGCTGGCATCACTAGATTTTAGCCAAGCGTTTGGATCGAGTGGATCACGCGTACCTAACGTCCGTTCTCCAGCACATGCAGTACACACAGCAATTCATAGCCGTCGTGATGCGCCTACTCCGAGAGGCGACTTCCAAAGTGCTCGTTAACGGGCGTCTCTCGCAGTCCCTCCCGATTTTCCGCTCCGTCCGTCAAGGCTGCCCCTTGCCGACGTTACTATATGCTCTGGCACTGGAACCGCTCCTCTGTGGTCTCCGTCAACGCCTCACCGGTCTGACCCTACGTGACGTCACATTTCGCTGCACAGCATATGCAGACGACCTGGTTCTCGTGTTCCTCAATCCCGACGATGTCAACAGAGCACTAGAATGGATTACCACGTACGGTGTGGCTTCCGGCAGCTGTCTCAACGTCGCCAAATCGGTCGCCATGGCCATAGGAGACGGGTTGACCCGAGCGTGTGTCGAACCCCTACAGCTTCGTGGAACTACCAAATATCTCGGAATAGAGTTTCACGACGACATATGGCGCACCGCGGCTCTTAACTACCGCCGCTTATTACAACAAATTCGGGTCCAGATATTCAACCTTCGTCTGCGGACCCTCGACATTCTCCAAAGGACACACTTCGTTAATGTTTACCTCGCATCGCGCCTTCCACACATAGCGCGTGTTCTCCCAATACCGTTACTGATGGCTCGACGTCTATTAGCGGCATTCGGAGCCTACGTCAGTACAGGCATGCTCTTCAAAGTCAGTTATGAGTCACTGACCCTTCCCCCAGAAAGGGGAGGTCTTGGCCTAGTCCATGCCACGACAGAGCTGTGGCCCTGTATGTCAGCTCACACATCAAGTTGTGGCGCCACCACCCGGAAAGTTTGACAGGTTGCTGTTGGAGTCCTTAGCTCCGCCGTCCATTATGCCCCCACTGACGACGCAAGACATATCCCCACCCTTCTACTACTTGGGGAACTTTTACACTGAACACAGCTATTTCCGTATCGCAGTACCACCGACTGAACAGGCGTCGGCGCAGGACATATATCATGTCCTACAGCAGAGGCGCCCACCAAACATCGTGGAGACCAAAAGCCCTCAGGTTAATTGGAAGATGGTGTGGGAGACGATTCACGCGATTCCACTGGACACAGCCGTCCGATCCACATGGTACATCACAGTCAATGGTAAACAGATCACCCGATCACTCCTCCACAAGATAAACATGGCGGAATCGCCTCTCTGCGTAGACTGCGGGATACCAGACACGGACGAACACCGTCTCACATGTGGCGCAGCAGAAGACGTATGGCGCTTGGTGCGACAAATTTTGACGTATTTTCTACGAGTGACTCCGGAACACATTACACCTCGCTTTCTACTATTTCCGGATCAACAGTATTTCCCGCGCGCCAAGACCAACGCTGTCACGTGGATCCGTGCGCATGCGGTATACTACTTATTTCACGATGGACCTAAAGATGCATTAGACTTTTGGAACTACTTACAAGAACGTCATTGCAAGATCGTACGGAACCCAAAATACAGACAGTATTTTTCTAATTACTTAGGGAGTGCCCTACGCGACCCTCCACGCAGCTGGATCATCAACAGGTAGGAGAAGATACCCATTGAGTGAGCTGACATGACTAAGTTCGACTCTCGGTGGAACAACATGATATACGTGAAGACGTACCTGGATGATGAAGCGTAAGGAGAGTAGCGACACACCCTTCTGCATCCTGTATGAAGCACTTTTTTTCGTTTTCCCCATATACATTACCTCGGTGTAGGAACGTGCCGAGATATTGTTTTCTTTTTCTCAGAGCACGATGCGGTGCTAGATACATTTATTTTTGTTGTGGTATAAAGTAAAACCACATTAACAATGTATTAAAAACAGAAAATAAAAATAAATAAATAAATAATAATTCCCCATCCCATCCCTGATTCCTTGACGGACGAGGGGGACACTGCGACCATGCCTCGTGTTACGACCCCTGATCGCTCTGCCTTCCGCGCCCTCCCCCACCTCCTTTTTTTTTTTTTTAAAAAAAAAAAGAGGTAGCGTCTTTGATTCATAATGAAAACGTCTTCGGTCCCGGGTTCGATCCCCGCCACTGCCTAAATTTTGATAAATAATCAGCATTGGCGGCCGATGACTTCCGGCATAAGAAGTCAGCCTCATTCTGCCAACGGCCTTATCAAAGAGGGCGGAGGATCGGATAGAGGTTCAGGGCAATCTCTTGTCCTAGGGGTGGGAAATTGCTCCTAAAGGCGGAAGAATCAGCAATGATCAACGACATGAGGATGGAGAAGGCAATGGAAACCACTGCATTAAAGACACGTAACGTGTATCCACAGGACATGTGGCCTGTATTTGAAGAAGTGTCATGATGATCTCCCCATTGGCAAAAGATTCCGGAATAGTCCCCCATTCGGATCTCCGGGAGGGGACTGCCAAGCGGGGGGGTTACCATGAGAAAAAGATTGAATAATCAACGAAAGGATAACGTTCTACGAGTCGGGGCGTGGAATGTCAGAAGCTTGATCGTGGTAGGGAAACTAGAAAATCTGAAAAGGGAAATGCAAAGCCTCAATCTTGATATAGTAGGGGTCAGTAAAGTGAAGTGGAAGGAAGACAAGGATTTCTGGTCAGATGAGTATCAGGTAATATCAACAATAGCAGAAAATGGTATAACAGGTGTAGGATTCGTTATGAATAGGAAGGTAGGGCAGAGGGTGTGTTACTGTGAACAGTTCAGTGACCGTGTTGTTCTAATCAGAATCGACAGCAGACCAACACCGACAACGATATTTCAGGTATACATGCCGACGTCGCAAGCTGAAGATGAACGGATAGAGAAAGTGTATGAGGATATTGAAAGGGTAATGCAGTATGTAAAGGGGGACGAAAATCTAATAGTCATGGGCGACTGGAATGCAGTTGTAGGGGAACGAGTAGAAGAAAAGGTTACAGGAGAATATGGGCTTGGGACAAGGAATGAAAGAGGAGAAAGACTAATTGAGTTCTGTAACAAGTTTCAGCTAGTAATAGCGAATACCCTGTTCAAGAATCACAAGAGGAGGAGGTATACGTGGAAAAGGCCGGGAGATACGGGAAGATTTCAATTAGATTACATCATGGTCAGACAGAGTACAGCATTGTATGGTAGTGAAACATGGACTGTGGGAAAACCGGAACAGAAAAGAATCGAAGCATTTTAGATGTGGTGCTATAGACAAATGTTGAAAATTAGGTGGACTGACAAGGTAAGGAATGAGGAGGTTCTACGCAGAATCGGAGAGGAAAGTAATATGTGGAAAACACTGATAAGGAGAAGGGATAGGATGATAGGACATCTGCTAAGACATGAGGGAATGACTTCCGTGGTACTAGAGGGAGCTGTAGAGGGCAAAAACTGTAGAGGAAGACAGAGATTGGAATACGTCAAGCAAATAATTGAGGACGTAGGTTGCAAGTGCTACTCTGAGATGAAGAGGATTCGTGGCGGGCCGCATCAAACCAGTCAGTAGACTGATGACCAAAAAAAAAAAAAAAAAAAAGTTTCAGTTACTGGGGTATGATATGAGGCTTTTCGAATAGTCTAACTTAATCCTTACTTTTTTTTTTTTTGAACAGCGCAGCAGACCACACCTTTTTCTAGTCAGCGTGTGAGTGGCTTTATCATCCAGAAGTATTACGTCTGTACTATGTGAGGAAGTGATGCTCTTGCCGGAGAGCTATGTAATACGAGACAAATACTATTTTCATCGAATCGGTAAATGAGACAGTTAAACGTGGCACGTAACTGCGATTTCCGCGGGTGCAGGACCACCAAATTTTATGTCGGTAACAGAACTGTGTGGTAGGGCTGTTTAAGACTACCCGGGCAAACGAGAAGTAAGCGAATAGATGCAGCATTTAAAACTCTTAACAGGCCATAATGCATAGAAGAAAGAAAAATATATGTTTAACGACCCGTCGACAAATAGATGATTGGACACGGACTACAAAGGTCGGATTAAGGAAGGATGGAGAAGGAAATCGGCCGTGACCTTCCAAAAGAATCATCCCAGCCTTCTAATTAAGCACTTAAGGGAAATCACACGAAACCTAAATCAGGGCGGGGATTACAACTGCCCTCTTCCAGTATGGTAAAGACTCTGCACTGTCGTATGCTATTTTTCTTTTAAACTCAGCATGTAGTTCATTATTACACCCAAACTGTCGTTTCGTTATGGTGTAAGGAACCACAGCACAACTTGTCGAAGACAGACTGTTGCATGATGTTGAAAGTGTAGCTAGTAGACAAGAACGAGAAACAACGATAGCCGCACTTCACACTCACTGCCAGCGCATCAGTTGTCTGCTAGTAATCTGAAGCAGTGCTACTGCCTAGACTGTGTTCATGAATAACCTTTGGGTCCTTTCCGTTAGGCATAGGATTTGTTGACACAGAAAGAGGGTTCGAGAATGGAAAATAGCGCAAAAGGTTATCTATATTATCCGGAAAACAAGTGTAAGCTTCCGGTAAATTCTGGTGAAAAAATAAGAATGGAAATCTCCGAATGACGTAATAAGATTAAAGGGGTGTAAGACAGAGATGCAGTCTTTTGTCACTGTTGTTCAATCTATACTTCAAAGAAGCAGCAGATGGAAGGTTCATGAAGGGTAAAAAATCTCCAGGTGAATGTATAGGATAAGAATAAATTTATTCCAATTCCGCCTGTGATCACGAAACATTTTTGCTCTTTCATCTACCGTTTCGGTCATCGATGACCATCTGATAAGATGCGCTGACGCAAATGCAAGACAGGAACAACTGCAGGAGTTTTTGGATGGAATGAACAGTTTGGTGAGCATATACTATGGACTGAGTTAAACCAAAGAATGACAACAGTCTTGATCTCTAGCAGAAATAAGATAGTTGTAAACATCAAATGGAGAACCTCGAAGGAGACGACGTGAAATGGATTCTGCTTCCTTGGACGCAAATAAAACGTGGCTGACCAGCGAAGGAGGTCATAACAACTAGACTGCACAGGCAAAGAGGGAGTTCCTGGCCAAATAAATTCTCATGTCAGAAACTAGCTTAAATCTGAGGAAGAGTTTTCTCATGACGTACGTTTGGAGCAAAGAATTTTATGGAAGTGAATGATGGACTGTCGGAAAACCGGAAATGGAGAGAATCGGTTTTAGATGTGTAGCTGTAGAAGTTGAAAATAATGTGGTAGAATTGGTGAGGAGAGGAGAGGACCATGAAAACAGTACAAAAGCAAGGGAAAGAATTAGAGATCTTCAAGGAATAATTTCCATAGTACCCGATGAAGCTGTAAGACGTAAAAACCAATACGAATTTGTCCAAAGTAAATGGTAAGTGAGGAGGTTGAATGCAAATGCTACTCGCAGTTGATGAAGACACGGAAGCGAAATTCTTGGCGGGCCTCATCAAACCAGTCAGAATTTTTATGGCTTCGGCACCACGTTTTCCAGTTACAGCCACATGCATCACTGATGGGTGGGCTCCGTGTTGTTTTGTTGCTGATAGGGTTCACGGGTGCGAATCCACTTCTGCAGTGGCTTTTTCAGGTGCAGTTCACGCACCTTATGTTACAATCCCTTTCAACGACCGTTGTCACAATTATTCATTACAAAATTTCGTTCGCGATGTACCTTAGCGGATTATGTTTTTTCTTTTTCCTGGTATGTGGTATAAATCTTCGATTCGGTGTCTGTTGCACCACGAAACACGTCCGTGGTCTTCATGAAGGAAGCACCCACTTTGGAGCACCAACAATTTTCCGACATTCGAATTCACTGAGCTCCGACATGAGGCATTCTGACCACGCCAGATACTTGGAAAGTATTGAGAGAATTGCACAGGTACCGTTCGTCGTAAAAGAGCTCAACCTGCAGGCTTGACTAAAATCTGCATTTATGGTCAAGCATGCATTTCCTGTGGTTTCCTCTCATATTTTCTTCCAAAACCTGTACCTGTACTTTGTACAGACCAGAAGACGATGTACCAGGATTGCCAACTAGTATGTTGTTAACAGAAGCTGTTCGACACAATTCGAAAACAGTTTTACATCAAGATACCGTCGAAAATGTAACGGTTCGCCGTTCGGTGTGTTGAATTCCACTCTCTTTTCTTTTCTTGACGTCATTGTTCCTTCGATGGCCTTGCAACGACGTGGTTTTGGTCGTTGCTAGTGATTTCGGTTGACACCTACTGTGCTGTTATTTTCTTTTTTTTATACCTGTACACTATGCGGAGTATGTGACGATAATCATATATCTTTAGCACTTTCAGTGCAAATTTGTAATTCACATTTGTCAAGAAACACAGTTTTTCGGGTCTACCTAAACGTAAGTTTTACTAATTGTCTTTTCCACAGCTGATTTACATTTGCGATTTAAAAAAAGGAATTAGTTGTCTGGTTTGAAAATTTTTCCTTGTGCACTTGTTAATTCTTGAACCTATGCCGTATAAGTTGTGCAGGAACTTCTGAAAAAACACTATGCTGTGCTACCCAAACCAGCTCTCCCTAACGTTTAATAAATCTTACTGAGTAAATTTCGTTTTTAGTGCGCTACTTAATTGGCTCCGATTAATTTTCAAGAATTTTTTAAAGCTGTCAATTTGTAATTAATCAGCAAGTGCCCAAATCTATTCTGTGAGACGTAAAATTCGTGTACAGCGCCTGTCAGCCATTTTCGGGGTTTCTGTGTTCTCTCCTGTACTCTACTTAAAATGCTCTTCGTTACGTTATGAATGTGCCTAATTTTTTGCCATGAAATCCTGCTGCTCCAAAGTGAATAATTCACCAGTTATAGAGGTTCATGTTCCAAAACTTTCTGCGCTGGATATTTAACGAGGATCCCATGAGAACAGGTGGACTGTAAATAATTCTGTTTGTAATACGAAAATTCTTCTCGTTTGCTCTGCGGTTTCTGTATTGCGCTTGGATAACTCTGCACTCGTAAATTTAGATACACGAATGAAGTATTTCACTGAGTAGTCTCTTCTAAATCAATCGATATTTATTCTGCTCTGTTTCTGTCGGAACGTCCATTTACATTGCTTCTAACGGTGAGCATTTTTATTCACTTTTTTTTGTAACAGGCAATCCATCATTACTAGCTAACGAGTAAATTGCGATTCTATAGTGAATCCCGTCAATAATAAATAAATTGAGAAATAACATTTTATAAAGTAAAATCTAGATTAGCGGCTAACACTGAGAACTTCGTGCCGTTTTCGAAAATAAAACTTCCACGACTACTTTCCAAGAATAACTTCAACAATCACGCACTCGTATACAAAGGGAAATTTTTACATCGTGACGACGATGAATAGCTGTAATATGTATAAGTTAAAATTAGCATTTCAACACGCGCATCTAGAACATGCTTGTAAAGAATCAACATATTTAACAGCTTAAGTAGCCTGTAATATTACAATTTGATAAACATCGTCTCTATAAGTAAGTATGGATTTAGAGATACAGAATTCTAGGTGAGCAATCGTCCACATTTAATACTTATTTTTATTTACTGCTCTGTAAGTCTAATAACTGTAACAATCAGCATATTTTACATAATGACATTAATTGATTCAATAATTTTGGATTCCCAGAAGGGTTTTTATAGCGTTCCTCGCAAGGCACTTCTATTCAAATTGCTTGCCTATGGAATATTGCCTAAGTTGTGCAACTGGAGTGGTTATTTCGGGTCAGGAAGGTCGTTAAAATAACAGACGGTAAGTCATCGAGTAAAAAGAATTAATATATGGCGTAGCTCAAGGAAGTGATATAGGCCCTCTGCTGTTTCTGACCTACATGAGCGATTCAGGAGGTAATCTGAGGAGCCCTCTTAGAGTGTTTTGCAGTTGATGCTGTTATTTACCGCACTGCAAAGTCATCGGATGATCGAGACCATCTGAAAAATGATTTAGATAAGAAATCTGTATGCTGCCAACAGTTGCAATTGGCTCTAAGTTATGTAAAACGTGACGTCATCCACATGAATACTAAAAGGAATTCGTTAAATTTGTGTTACACGATAAATCGCACAAACGTAAAGACTACGAATTCAGCTAAATACATAGATTACAAATATCTTAAATTGGAGCGACCTTAAGATAAAGTTGTAGGGGTTGAAAGAAACACTGCCATTTATTGGTAGAAGATAATGAAGCTTTTGAAATGTAGTGTTACAGAACCGTGCTGAAGATTTGATGGTTACATTACGTAGCTAATGAGGAGGTACTGAAAAAAACTTGGAAAAAAAGAAATTTGTGATAGAGAAGAACGGATGAGTTGGTAGGATTTTGAGGCATCAAGGGATCTCCAATTTAGTACTGGTGGGAAGAGCGGGGAGGGAGAGGGATTGGGGGTTGTAGAGCGAGACCAAGAGATGAATACATAAAGCAGATTCCGGAGGATGTAGACTGCAGTAGTTACTCTGATATGACGAGGCAGAGGATAGAGCTGCATCAGACCAGTATTTGGACTGAAGACCACAACACCACCACCACAGAAAAGAGTAGTGAATACGTAAACATTAGAAAAAGAATCAGGATTCGGAGAAGTGTGGTTTCTGTGCTCTGAGAAGAAGCGTACATGGCAATATTTCCACTGTCCTGCGTCCGTTTTGCGAAATATTATTGTCAAGTTCATGCAACTTGGTTACTTACATTACTTGCGTGCAGTTAGCTAGTTCAATGACGAATTCCGCTGCTGAACGTTGTTATGGTAGAGAAATAGGACGCAGAACGTCAGTGAAAAAAAAACGCTGAGTTCCTTTCTGACACATACAGATGTACGTTTCGTTACCACGCTATTTATGTAATTACAGACGTGGTGACTACCTGGCTCACAGTAAATTACTGAAAACTCATGATAGATTGGAAGGCAGAGGCTGATGGACACAATTCGTATCGCGGTTTTTTTATTCAAACCTTTATCTGTCCGGACTCCCTCTAGACGACCTACGTGTTTGTAACGTGAAATACATATCCCCGTGTGGATATTAGAAATAGATACTTGTGAATGAACCCCTGTTCGATGTCCTCGTATAGGTCAATGAAAAAATTCTTCACTTTGGTTTCTTTCCATTGTGAAACTACGCCACAAAGGGTCGTTACTGCATAACTGAAATATTAACTATAATGAATTCAGTCACAGATATAAAACACTGAGTTATGAGGTACTTTGTTCATGACACGTCTAATATTCAGTCATGCATCTAACTTGCATCTAAGTAGTCACCATAACCTTTATTACAGTTTCATACTTAACAATGGATAATTGATTATAAAGAGTTCGTACGTTTTGGTGCAGTTCTTATATTTCACTCTGTTGCTAAGATATATCCAAAGGCATACGAATATGCAGCATTCGCGAGTTGCAGCAAAATACACAGTAATCCAGGAAACAGTTTACGTCGTTATTCTAGTTGTAGACCAAAATCTAACAAACACTTTATTAATTTCAATCTATGATGAACATCTTTGAAACCTAACTACAAATACTTTTCCAACACATCCAGTCAACATACGTGAGTAATAATAAATTAATGGTGGATCCGCCTATTTGCAAATACATAGATTAGTGTTTTCTTTTAACACCTAAACTGGTTTCACCACAGCAGTAGTATCCTCTGTGGGTTTTTTAATTATTTTCTTGAAGTATATACAGAGAGATTATGTTTAGCTTAGAAATATGTAACATCAGATTTTGTTGTTACTTAAATTATATGTGCATTTACCTTTTATTTTAGATTGTGCGTGTCGTCTGGATGGTAACCAACAACAGCGACAGGTCTATAATTGTACACCAGGTCCTCTGCAAACACGAGGGATGTTAGAAAATCGTCTGCGTGAATTTTCTATGTAATACCATCATTGAAATACATGTTCTGTTAAAATTTCTGGCTTATGCCCTTTTCTGGCATTACCATTGTCGTATTTGGTTAGATGAGTGCTGTGATGAGTTTAGTTTTATGCACCAAACCTGTTTCTGCGTAGTTAAACCTAACTTTTGGACACCGGCAAAATTTGTGTGAAGCGTACGTAATGCAAACTATTTCGTGTAGTTTGTTAAATGGTTCAAATGGCTCTGAGCACTATGGGACTCAACTGCTGTGGTCATCAGTCCCCTAGAACTTAGAACTACTTAAACCTAACTAACCTAAGGACATCACACGCATCCATGCCCGAGGCAGGATTCGAACCTGCGACCGTAGCAGCAGCGCGGCTTCGGACTGGAGCACCTAGAACCGCACGGCCACCGCGGCCGGCTGTAGTTTGTTATTAACGGATTATGTTTCGTATTTTGACAGTGTTTGTTCACGTTTTCTCCTGCTCGTTTGTAAATAATGCGTCTTGCTTTGTTATTTCTTTCAGTGCCAAAATCTGGTGTATCAAATTACATAACCTAAAGATTATCTGTATGTATGTACGTATTTCAGGAAAATAAAAGAAAAAGCTCACTGAGGAAGCCACAATTGTAGTGAAATATGTTTGAGTGTTATAAAACAACGGTATTTTGTATAGTTGCATCCTTAATTCTTTATTGTTTTCCTCAAAGCATGAGAACTGAGCTCAAAACTCCTATTTGATAACATAGCTAACGTATATGAATATGGCACATTCTTATTTTCTGACTAGCTTACTTGTATATAAAGTAAGATGTGTTTCAAAAGCAACTGTACTCACACCTTGAAGATAGTCGTGATAGACAGAATTAATTTCCTGTTTTCTAAGACTGCGTCTGTAACTGAAATAAACACAAGATATATTATTCCAAAGTGTGGTTTTAAATGTGAAGTTCACGTGAGAAAGATAGAAATTACCATGATTTATTCTCAATGGACCCTTCGGTTCTGAAATGCGTAGCTAAGATCGAAGTACCCGTATTTTATAATTATGACAGTGTTCAGCAATAACGCTGAAAGGTATCTCACGAAATGAATTACCAGCAAATTTTTATACAGTGAATACCTCCTCCTTCGTGTCGCCATTGGCACTTAGTGATTCAGTTATCCACTACGTAACATATTGGCGAATATTGACATTCCATGTGGTTGCTGCGGTCTTCAGTCCAGAGACAGGTTTGATGCAGCTCTCCATGCTACTCTATCCTCTGCAAAACGTATCATCTCCAAGTACCTACTGCAACCTACATCCTTCTGAATCTGCTTAGTGTATTCCTCTCTTAGCCTCGCTCTACGATTTTTACCCTTCCAAGCTTTCCTCCTGTACTAAATTGGTGACTCCTTGATGCCTGAGAACGTGTCCTATCAACCGATCCTATCTTCTAGTCAAGTCATGCCACAAATTCCTCTTCTCCCCAATTATATTCAGTACCTCCTCATTAGTTACGTGATCTATCCTTCTAAGCTTCAGTGTGGTTCCGTAGCACCACGTTTCAAAAGATTCATTATCGTCTTGTCTAAACTGTTTATCGTCCATGTTCCACTTCCAAACATAGCAGCATTCCAAATAAAGACTTAAATGTATACTCGATACTAACAAATTTCTCTTCTTCAGAAACGCTTTTCTTGCCATTGACAGACTACATTTTGTACGCTCCATACTTCGACCATCATTGGTTATTTTATTTCCCCTGTAGCAAAACTCATCTACTACTTTGTGTCTGACTTCCTAATTTAATACTCTTAGGTTCATCTGATTTAATTCAAATACATTCCATTATCGTCATTTTGCTTTTGTTAATGTTCATTTTACACGCTCTTTTCAAGACATTGTCCATTCCGTTCAGCTACCCTTCCAAGTCCTTTGCTGTCTCTGACAGAATTACAATGTCATCGGCAAACCTCAACGATTTTATTTTTTCTCCCTGGGTTTTAATTCCTATTTCCTTTACTGCTTACTAAATATACAGATTGAATAGCAACGGAGATAGGCTACAACCCTGTCTCGCTCCCATCCCATCCACTGCTCCCTTTCATGCCCATCGACTCTTATAACAGCCATCTGGTTTCTGTACAAATTGTAAATAGGCTTCGCTCTCTGTATTTCACCTCTGCCGCACTTATAATATGAAAGAAAGTATTCGTCGAGACTGTCAATCGCTTTCTTAATTCTACAAATGCTATAAATGTAGGTTTGTCTTTCCTTAAACTCCCTCGTGTGTTCCTATATTTCTACGGAATCCAACTGATCTTCCCCAAGGTCGTCTTCTGACAGCTTTTCCATTCTTCTGCAAAGGATACTTGTTAGTATTTTACAACCGTAACTTATCAATCTGCGAGTTGCGTAATTTTCCCACCTGTCAGCACCTCCTTTCTTTTGCATTGGGATTTTTATATTCTTCTTGAAGTCTGAGGGTATTTCGCCCTACTCATAAATCTTGCTCACCAGAAGGAAGAATTTTGTGATGGCTGGCTCTCCCAATGCTGTCAGTAGGTCTAACGGAATGTTTTCTACTGCGGTGACCGTATTTCGACGTAAGACTTTAAGTGCTCTGTCAAATTATTTACACAGTATCGTATCTCTCATCTCATCTTCATCTACGTCCTCTCCCATTTCCATAATATTGACGTCAAGTGAATCATCCTTGTATAGACCCTCTACATACTCTTTCCACCTTTCTGCCTTCCCTTCTTTGCTTACGACTGGTTTTCAGTTTGATCTCTTGATATTCGTACAGGTGGTTCTCTTTTCTCAAAATGTCTCTTTAATTTTCCTGTTGACAGTATCTGTTTAACCCCTAGTGATGTAAGCTTCTAGACCCTTACATTTGTACTCTAGCCATCCCTGATTAGCCATTTTGCACCTCCCGTCGGTCTCGTTTTTGAGACGTTTGTTTTCCTTTTTGCCTGCTTCATTTACTGCATTTTTATATTTTCTCCTTTCATCAATTAAATTCAATATTTGTTCTGTTACCCAAGGATTTCTACTAGCCCTAGTCTTTTTACCTATTTTATCCTCTGCTGCTTCACTGTTTCATCTCTCAGAGCTACCCATTCTTCTTCTACTGTATTCCTTTCCCCTCTTCTTGACTATCGTTCCATAACGCTGCCTATGAATCTCTCAACAAACTATGGTTCTTTCAGTTTACACAGGTCCCATCTCCTTAATTTCATATATTTTTGAAGTTTCTTTCGTTTTAATCTGCAGTTCATAAACAATAAATTTTGGTCAGAGTCCACATCTGCCCCTGGACATGTCTTATAATTTAAAATCTGTTTCATAAATCTCTGTCTTTCAGAGACTCTTCCATGTCTACAGCTTTCTTCTAACCAAGTGTTAGCTACGATTAAGCTATGCTCTGTGTAAAATGCTACCAGTTGGCTTCCTCTTTCGTTCCTTACCCCAGTCCTTATTCACCTACTACTTTTCCTTCTCTTCTTTTTCCTACTATTGAATACCAGTTCCTCATGACTATTAAATTTTCGTCTCCCTTCATTATCTGAATAATTTATTTTATTTCGTCATACATTTCTTCTATCTCTTCGTTGTCTGCGGAGCTAGTTGACATATAAACTTGTACTACCTGGTAGGCATGGGCTTCGTGTCTATCTTGGCTACAATAATGAGTTCACTGTGTTGTTCGTAGTAGCTTATGGGTTCCTATTTTTATTATTCAGTATTAAACCTACCCCTATTTGATTCTGTATTTATAAACCTATACTCACCAGACAAGAAGTCCTGTTCCTCCTACCACATAATTCACTAATTTCCACTACATCTAACTTTAACTTACCCATTTCCCTTTTTAAATCCTCTAATTTACCTGTAGGTTAAGAGATCTGACATTGCATGATCCGATCCGTATAACGCCAGTTTTGTTTCTCCTAATAACGACCGTTATAAAAGTAGGCCAGTTATGGGACATAAAATGGAGGCGTGAACAGCGGAGGCACATCGCGCTTGGACTGTCGCCTGTGGTGGGAGGCTTGTGAACCACCACCATTTCTCATGGCGTTGTGAGCTACGCCTGCTGCCTGCTGGCTCTGCCCTAAAACTAATGACCGCTAATTTTTACTCGGTGCAATAAAAAAGAGGGTTTCCCTCAGGAAAAGGAAACGCAACACCACGCTTCACTCGCTCAACAGCCGTAAAAAATATCCGGCAGTTAACTCTGAGAAGGAGCGCTCACTTCTAGACTCTTCTGCACAGTTGGCCGAAGTCAAGTTTTCTTTAGCAAGAGGAGATGTTAATATTTTAAGTAGTTTTCAACAGTGATCCGTGTACAGTGCTGAGACTTACACGTACACAAACACGCGCACAAACACACACACACACACACACACACACACACACACACACACACACACAAACACACACATATTCACATTCACATGCGTGCAAGTACGCACACACAAATGTGCATCTGCGGCGATGTCAAAGAAGGGCGTGATAAGCTTTTCAAAATCCACAATTGACAATTACGAGGTAGTAGCTACTTGGACCCATCCGATTTTCATCCTTTTCCAAAACTTAAAGAACACCTTCAAGGGTTTCACTTTGATAGTGCTGAAGCGGTGCAACCAGTGGTTACGTTATGGCTGTGTCCGCCAAAGCAAGCACACACAGTGACGGTATCAAGAAACTTTTTTCTCGTTGGGAGAAACGTCGCTAGGTTCCCTATGTTTAGAAATGTGTAGACATGACGAATAAAGTTACCCATTGTTAATAACGTTTAACTTAAAAATATTATCCTATTGCTAAACCGCTGTTATCGAATCTAAGACCATTAGCACGTTACCCATCTAGCAGCTTCGAGGTGCAACAAAAATCAGATTTTGAAAATTTCACGTAATTATTGACCGAATTTAAATTTTTAAATTCTGTCGTAATATACTCATGAAAAGGTATTATATTAAAAGATGCCTATCTCACAGCGCGCAGATACCTGGACTATATTCGTCCACTATTTGTTAATGAGAGCATTTAGTGACTTCCAAGAAACTTTGCTTATAATTTCAAACCTTTACGAAACTTTCTTATTTTTTTACACCCCACACTCCCCTCCACAAAACTATTTCACTAATCGTGCAGTAAAACTTCAGCATCAAGCATTACGTTTTAATTTATTATTTCTTTACAGTTACCTAATATCCTGCTGAAAGTACCTGTAGAATTACGTTATTGTACGAGACATAGTGCAGGAGATATGACGTCATAAACATTGAGGCACGTGAAAACGTATTTTTTGCTTACAACGCAGGACAAATTGCCCACACCTGTTCGTCCAGTGTTAAATAATGAGTGCACTTAGAGATTTCTAACAAACGTTATGCATAATTTCAAACCTTATCCAAACTTGTTCTCTCTTACACGCTTATAGTGCAATATTTAAGGGTAGGTTTACTATCTTTTGGTTGAAGAAATCGATTTTTTTTAGATTGCATTTTTGGATCCATAAAAGTGTTTAGAACCCACCCCTGAAACGGTTTTCCGAATACGGAACGGTAATGTTTATTATTCGCGGTTGAGCAAAAAAAAAAAAAAAAAGCACCTGCGTGCACTCGGCCTTTGTCACGCACCAGTGTTTTTCTTTTGGATGACGAGTTATTGTACCGGTGCTTCGGAAGAAACACACAAAATTCAAATGAAAGTTTCAACGCATGTGTTTGGAAGTTAGCTCCCAAGCATTTGCATTCTGGTGTGAAGACTGTGGAGATTGAGACTTTCCTGGCAGTGAGCAGCTTCAACGAAAGGTATTCAGCAATTCTGAAGACCATGACAACGATGGACGTCATC
The DNA here is from genome assembly GCF_021461395.2 of Schistocerca americana. Taxonomy (NCBI): domain Eukaryota; kingdom Metazoa; phylum Arthropoda; class Insecta; order Orthoptera; family Acrididae; genus Schistocerca; species Schistocerca americana. Next base: position 442,941,190 of record NC_060121.1, on the reverse strand, counting down.
CTTTGACTCTATTCGACGCAGTTAGCCAAGCATTCGGACGACCAGGCGGATTCAAGGGGCCGACAACCGCATGTCAACGGCCGTGCGAGCGGCTCTGGAGCAGCGCAGGATGGCCAGATCGAGCAGACCGCCCTCTATGAGGAAGAGGAAGGACTAGTTTATGGACTCGGAATAGCAAATTGAACGTACGTTGCATAATATTGCATTTATATGTAGTCTAAACTTCAAAGGCGTTTTTCTCGAAATGACTTTTTTTCTTTTTTCATCGCGTGGAATAGTAACTTCAAATCTACTGAACCGATTGGCATGATTCTTTGTTTCCGGCGAAGATAACTACATTGTCTAGGAGTTGTACAACTTTTATTCCGATCCATCAACTACAAATATTTTTGCTTGGCCGGCGAAGTCGAAAAATCGATGAAAAAACCCTATTTTTTTTCAAATGGCTGCCATTTTGTTTCCTATGGTCCAAATAACTTTTGCGAAGTACAACTCGTAAAGAATCTTATATTCTTCGCTAACGTCAACTCAATTTTCATTTCAGACGAGTCGGCTGACCTGTGACATACCGCGCTTGAAGGTCTACATCGAAATTTTGTTTCATTCCGACGGCACTTCCGCCTTTTCTCTTCGACATTTCCGGTCAAAAAAATTTCAGTTTGTATAGGAAATATCAGTATGTATTTTGACCAAATTTGACATTGATTTCTATAACACACCCAGAGAAAAAAATTTTCAAAGAACATGCTTTTTTCAGGACCTCTTCTTTAACAAATTAACTCATTTGTAAAGGAATGAAACATCTTAAGCTAAATTATACATAGTAATTCGATTCTACGAACAATCGTGACTTTCTCGGTGTTGAGATAATCCATGACTTCGTGAAGTGTGGACAGTTGCGCTTGGCCTGACCAGTACAATGGGTTGGCTTACAGAGACCCCGAACTTTGTGGTTGATTGGCGAGAATAGCGACACTGTGTAACCACGGTGCATGACTCTATCAAATGATTCAAATGGCTCTGAGCACTATGGGACTAAACAACTGACGTCATCAATCCCCTAGAACTTAGAACTACTTAGACCTAACTAACCTAAGGACATCACAAACATCCATGCCCGAGGCAGGATGCGAACCTGCGACCGTAGCAGTCGCGCGGTTCCAGACTGTAGCGCCTAGAACCGCATGGCCACCACGGACGGCCATGCCTATATCCCCGAACGTTCTGGTAACGGGGGTTAATCTTCAGATGTGAAGTAATTTAAGGTGTACCTCTGGGGAATGTTATGGAACCTTACTTTTCACAATATACAGGGTGATTATAATTAAAGTTAAACTTTCAAAACGATGTAAAACTAACACCACTGGTCAGAATGACGTCAAATTGCAACGGAATATTATCAGAGAAGGGGGAAAACGTATGGCAGAAGAAAAAAAAACTGGTATGAAAATTGATCAATAGATTGCGCTTTATGTTTCAGAATATTTAAAACACCTATCATGCGCACGACCCATTGAAGTTGGTATGAACACCCCCTCTGGCGTCCGCGACGTTCGCCATGATTATCTTAATGCAGGGTCGCGCTCTGCTTGTAAAGATGTATTACAAGAATGGTGACTGTGCACACGTCTCTCTGCAGAAGTTCCAGACACTGAAGGGTTTGAAAAAAGGCGTTGGTCCCATGGCTGCAGTGGGTCTGGACAAAATGATTCGAAATTTCTAAAAGACGAGTTCTTTAGGCGTGCAATCTGGTAGAGGGAGGAAACAAATTGATTCGACGTCAGTGGAAGCAGTGGCCACAGCAATTCAGGAGGAGATGAGTGGTGGTGTGAAAACGTGTAGTGCACGGAGAATTGCCCGAACATGGGACATACCCGTGAGCACGGTGCTCAAAATGCTACGAAACATCCTTCTTTGCTATCCATTCAAAATAACCCCTGTCCCGAGCGGCTTCCTGTTGACTTTCCAGCAAGAGAGACCTATGATTTAGATTTTCTTGCTGGCATAGAAGTGGACAATGATTGGCCATGGTAGATTTTGTCCACTTCCATCTGGCAGGATATGTCAATATACAGAATTGCCGAATATGGGCAACGGAAAATCCACGCGCAAATCAACCAGTACCACTTCATGCTGAAAAGGTCACTGTGTGGTGCGGGTTTACGGCATCATTTAATCATAGGGCAATATTTTTTCGAAGATACAGGTGCTTCCGGTCCTGTTACCTGTACCGTCATTGGTCAGCACTATGAGTGCCTTTTGCGCAACCACGTCATTCCAGCTCTCCAACGGCGTGGATATGTGGATGGGATCATTTTTATGCAATATGGCGCTCCTCCGCACATTGCAGATCCAGTTAAGCAGCTGCTGAGGCGCCATTCCGGAAATGCTAGTATTATCAGCCGCCATTTCCCTACATCGGGGCCATCCCGATCACCTGATCTTAATCCGTGTGAGTTCCGGCTGTGGGGCTATCTGAAAGACGTTGCGTTCAGTGTTCCGATTGCAAACTTAGCTGCATTGAAGGCACGCGTTGCGCAACACATTCAGAACGTGATCCAGGAAACACTTAGATCAGTTGTGGAACTTGCTGTTTCTCGGTTTCAACTTGTCGCAGGAAACGGTGGACAGCATATTGAACATGTTTTGCGCCAGTCACAGTCCAATTTGATTTTGATTCATGATTTTTATGCGGTTTTTTGGCCTCAGGACAGTTAGAAACCGATTTTTCCCATCCGACGTGATATGACGTTGCCGTGGTGGATGAGCTTACATAACTGACAGTATAACACCCGTACCCCATACACACTGGGTAGTACAGTCTGTTTAAGGCCAAACGTACACATTAGGCATTGTTGTATGATTCATTTGTCATTTGTAGACGACCACTATTAAATTATAGTGCTTACAGCGCTATCGATTGCTACATTTTGTAACTATTTATTTTTCTTCTGCCACACGTTTTCGTCCTTCGGCGATAATGTTCCCTTGCAACTTGTTATTGCGTTATTTCTACAGCGGTCTGAAAGTTTAATTATAATGAGCCTGTAAATGATGTTTCAAAAATAGTTTTACATTATTTTGTTGGCGACTGGGCTTGCAGTGAAATATGTGTCTTGAAAGGTTCCATTACCATGGTTGAAACATCTATTGATTATTACGACAGCGGTTTCGGAAGATTTCCATTTTCAAGTGCCTTCGTATACAAAGTTTGAGAATTAAAATGCGCTATAGTTCTATAAGAATTTTAGACTTAATTTTTTAAATGAAGAATTTTGTGGATTATTGAGGTATAATTGAAACTGGAGTGATAAAGTTCATCAACACAAATTACACAAACAATTCATTTTTATATTTTTAAATTATGTAAGAATGAGGGAGATGTACGTCTACGCTGTCGTGACGTATATATAACACCTGGTGTGAATGTATCTGGTGAATGTTATATTTCAAGAGAAATTCTAAAATATCTATTTCACGTTGATTCTGTGCTGTTTTATACAATGTGGAGTAATATTTTGATACAATATTCTAAATATTCCCTGTAATGTTTTGACCACATCGTAGATCCAGAATGAGATTCTCACTCTGCGGCGGAGAGTGCGCTGATCTGAAATTTTTTGGCAGGCTAAAACTATGTGCCGGACTGCGACTCGAACTCTGGATTTTTGCCTTTCGCGGGCAAGTACTCTACCAACTTTTCATAGTTGTTGGTCTCATTTTGTTCTATATTGTTCGTTGAATTTGTTGGGGGCGGACGTCCGATGACACCCGTTTAGGTTCTTCGTTGATCTGTTCATTCTGTTTTTTTATTACAGAGAGTAGCTAACCCTCGACCCGAGCACGCTGAGCTAGCGTGCCGGCTTGCAACTGGGCTACCCAAGCACGACTCACTGGCAAAAGCACGGCTGTGAGGACAGCGTGAGTCGTGCTTGGGTAGCCCAGTCGGTACAGCCTGCCTGCAAAAGGGCAGCAGTGCGGACCGCGCTTAGCCGTCCACGCCGCTGCGCGCACGGAGTGTTTGTATACTTCCCCGTCACCGCGCTTCTCACAATCAGTCGAATAAGCTATAATGACCAACTCTCACAGGAAGAACACTCTTAAGTTCACCTTCTCAAATGAATACGCACGACCCAAAGCAAGGGCCGTCGAACGCTTCCTACGCGAAGATGTGAAGATCCCCCGTGACGATCTTATCGGCGTACACCTACCGATCATTAGCAGCGTCGTTTATGTCGAGATGACTTCCGACGCTGGCTGCAACGATATCATTCAACGGACGCGATGTGGACTAAAATTTCGACACTCCGACGGCAACGTTGGCCCTGTGGATGTCGACCATGCAGGACTTGGCCTTCGAACGATCCGTGTATTTGAACTGCCTTTCTAGGTGAAAGAAGATGAAGACAACGTGGCACTAAGCCCGTACGGAAAAGTCCAGAGTCACGTAGCCAAGACATGGGCACAGTTTACGACGTATCCGGTGCTTAATGGTGTGAGACAAGTCCCAACAGATCACAAACGGCACGTCCCATCGTACATTTCTATCGGCGACTTTCGTGCGGTGTTCATTTACTACGGACAACTTCGAACATGTTCCGGTTGTGGCAAAGAAGGCCACGTGCGTAATGAATGCCTGCAACGCCGCATAACACAACTACGGCACGACGATACGAACACCGACCGAATCACAATCGCCCTTCCAATCACGCATGCGGCGATACCGCTCGTCCATCCCTCACAAAACGCAGTTCATGAGTGTCTCTATGGACCGATACACCCGGAGGCGTCCGAGTATCTTGCCACCGGCAGTGCCGCCCGCGAACATGACTTACAGCCGGACACACCCACGCTAGAAGATCACAAGGATACCAGCGAGAGTGTTATGAAGACTGAAGAGAGCATCATAGCACCTGCGGCTTTTGTAGCTACCATCAATACTAATAGTATCGGCTCCCACGTTAAACTTCAGCAGCAGACATCGACATTGCCCCGTTACAAGAACTTAGGACAGTAACTTGGTCCGGGTGTTACGGATACGAGACTTACGCCACCCCGGCAGCTATGGAACACACAGGCGCAGCCATCCTCCTCCGAGAAGGGATTGCAGTTTCCGATGTCGCATATCTCCCAATGGAGCGAGGGGTGGCCATAACAGTTGAAGGAGTCGAAATCATAAATCTCTACGCCCCATCGGGCACTGATAAACGGAGGGATCGCTCCCAGTTCTACGCAGGAGATATCCCGCCTTTATTCCTCGGCAGATACTATCATCTCATCGTAGGTGGAGATTTCAACTGTGTTCTCGAGCGTACAGACCAATACCCTCACTTCACCACATGTCCGGAACTTAGCTTCCCTCGTCCGCCACCTTCGTCTCCTCGACAATTGGAGAGTGGTACACGGTGACTGCCCGGGGCATACACACATCACGAGCCACTCCGCCAGCCAACTCGATACATCTCTGACGCTCTAAAATCCGTTCTCCTCGACGCGAAACGTTGGCCGTCTGCCTTTTTAGATCGTGACATCTACATCTGTACCATGAACCTGTGTAAGTAATCTATATGGCGCAGTGCAGGACCTTGGAAACTCAACGTCACACTACTGCGGGACCCTGAATGTCGACGTCACTACACACGTGGCACACTTGTGTTCAACGCATCATGCGTTACCAGACACTGCAATGGTGGTTACTGTGCGCCACAAAGGCCATCCAACGCATCTCAACACACTATGGCAGAGCCAAAGCCAGGTTGAATCACCACACAACAGATTTCTACTACAGCGCTCTAGGCAAGCTCATGGATCCTCCATCCTCGGATCGTCTAAAAGAAACTCAACGCATCAAGGCAACGATTTTAACCTTGACCAGGTGCCGTCTGGAGGGAGCCATTGTACGACTACGCAGCCAAGATAGGATTAACGGTGAAGAACATTATATGCATCGTATTGTTCAAAATGTTCGTCGACGCCGACAGGCTATAATGACAACTTTCGACCTGCCTGATGGACGACGGCTGACTTCGCAAGCTACCATTGCGGAAGCCTTCACAACGCACTACGCACTTTTCTATCAAGAAGTATCTGCCGGTGCAGAGGCCATTGTTGAGGTTGCCCAGGAGATACTTTGTACACTAAAAGCCCCGGCTACAACCCTCCTGACTGCGGAAGTGACCACCGACGACGTCCATGGCGCTGAGGCCCAAGGATGGTTTACCTCTCGAATTTTACAGAGCCTTCCAAGATTTGATGTTGCCACGATGGAAAGATTTGTACTGGGAGCTTTTTTCCGGCGCGGGGCACTCCCGCCACAAATGTTCGTGTAAGGCTTACTCGTAACAGTCCCGAAACCTACAGGGGGAACTCGACTAGACAGTTATTGGCCGATCACGTTACTCAATTCCGACTTCAAGATTTTCACAGGCCTTCTAGCATTGCGACTCAAGCATGTCTTATTAGACATCGTTTCTCAAGAACAAACATTCTAAGGCGGCGATCGTAATATACAGACAACGCTCAGTATATATAGCGATGTGATAGCTGTGGCAACACACGCGACTGACAAGCGCTTTAATCTCCATCGATTTCAAACAAGCGTTTGACCGCTTAAATCATGTATTCCTCAACGCAGTATGGACCGCATAGTGATTCCCCCGACGTCCAGGCTTCTCGTCAATGACAGACTTACAAAACCTATTCGTATTGAGCGCTCAGTACGGCAGGTTGCCCACTGTCGACTGTGCTTTACGTCATTGCGATGGAACTACTCATTTGCGGATCACGGCGACGCTTGACAGGTATTCCTCTCCGGGATCATGTGTTCCGCTGCCGAGCCTACGTGGACGACTTAGCCCTCGTCGTACGTAGAGTGGCGACGTACAAGCTGCGATGCTGTGGATTACCCGTTATAGTGCAGGGGCAGGGAGGGCTATGAACGTTGCAAAATCATGTGCCATGAAGATCGGCCGCGGCCTTCCCGCAGACAACGTAGTCCCCTTTCAACTGGAGGACACCCTTCGCTGTCTAGAGTTGGTGTACACGCGAGACATTCGCAGCACCTCGGCGATCAATTTTCGGGCGCTACGGCAACGCATCCTGGCCAACATACAAACCACCTACTACGTCTGCTGAATATGTGCCAGAGAGTCACCTTCGTCAGTACCCATCTGGCAGCCCGGATACCCCATGTCGCGCCGGCTCTGTCCATCACTGCGACAATGGCAGCCCGACTAAAGGTGGCTTTCGGGTATTTTATATGTTATGGACACTTCCTCAAAGTCCAGTATGAAGCTCTCACCTTACCGAAGTGGAATGGTAGCCTCGATCTGTATAATGTGAAAGCCAGGGCTACGGCACTTTACATCAATACTATGTTCCGGTAATGGGAAAGCCAAAATGATATTTTTACTGGAATGTTGACCACCAAGCTAGCACCTGTTTCGAGACGCCCATCGACGTCTTTGGCACACATCCCATCTCCGATGTCGCACATCGGCCGTTTCTTTTTGGAATACAGCTACATATGCTCCGAGCTGCCCAGGACCAATAAGGCGACCACCCGCGACATCTACCGCCTTTTCCGAAAGTCCCGACGCCGAAACCCTGTCGAAGCACATCCCCCCCTCCCCCCCCCCCCCCCAAGTTTCATGGCCTACAGTTTGGAAAACGATCAACCAACCATACCACACCACTGACACTACCACTAAGTGGTACCTTCTCGTCAACGGCAAATATACTACAAGACAGAACCTGCATCACATCGCGCTGGTGGACTTCACCCCTGTGCCTCAACTCCAATGTCGAAGATACAGATTTACATCGGTTTGAGTGTGGGTCAGCAGCAGCTGTCTGGATCCTCGTACAGAAGACTGTGGCTCTCTACCTCCGAGTACCACCACATCACGTTTCTGCTACCATGACGATATATCCTGACACGACCTGATTCCCATCGTCTAAAGTAGCACGCCATTACGTGGTTCCGTGGCATGACTAACAACTACCTCTTCCGGGACGACATCATCGATCTGGCGGACTTCTGGACACGTCTCCAAGTACATCACCGCACCCTTCGCCGACATCGATAGTAGCGGGTCACTTTCGCGAACTTCTTACAAAGTATTTTCACCAAGCCGCCTCGGAGCTGGAATCTCAACGAAACGTTCCAGCCAAGACAGGATGATCCCACGTTCACCTTCTAATGGTCAATGGTAGAATGAACGTTGTTCGGAGGGCGTGCCAAAGTGGAGCATGGCGCGGAAAGTATTCCTTATTTATTTCACTTCTCTTTTCTCCTCCTCTTCTTAGTTTTTTCCGTTACACATGTTTATCCTTTCCACGCATAGCTCTCTATCTTCAACCTATTTGGTTCCTTTCTCCTGTGCTCCCCCATAAAAATAAAATTAAAAAGACGTTTACACAAAACCTATTTATGTTTTAAGTTTTCAAGGAATAGTATGTTATTTTTTTAAGAACGTCATCTTTTATTTTCATACACTAGAGGTTTTTATTTGTTTTCTCATTGCCTGAAACTTTTTGCTCATATAGTAGGTGTTTGTTCCTTTTGTTTTCTACAAGGATGACATAAAAAATAGAAAAAATAGAAATGAAGATAGGTGGCGAAAAAACAAAAAGTTGGTAGATCACTTTCCCGCGAAAGGTAAAGATCCCTAGTCCGAGTCGAAGTCCGGCACATAGCTTTAAATTGCCAGGAAGTTTCATATGATGGATGTTTTATATTTACATAGTAACAGAGGCAATTATATCTTCAGATATCTCAAGTATATGTAACCTATCTTTGGTTCTCAACTTAAGTCAACGTGGTTCTGACGTGCCAGTAATGTCTGGTGTGACTGCTTTGCTACATTTGATGTGAAATGCAAGAAATTTCAGTGCAAACTGAATTATAGTATTCCTATTTATTTAACCCCCGGCCACTAAAAGTGCGCTACTTCTGTATTCATTTGGCTATAGCTACTTGCGTTTTAGGGTTAACAGCAAGTAAAAATTGATTTCTGTAATTTATTTTAACTATTATTCACCATTTAGAGATTACACTTTACCCTCAAGTCATGCTTTGTGGTACTGTCGCTACAGACTTGCTAACGTTTCGAAAGAGTAGAGGCTTACATGTCAACGTAATTGTTAGACATTATCTGCATAGATATTAAAAATTAAAATAAAGGCAGTAATACTCTTCACCAATCCATTGCTTCCGGAATTACTTTTCAAGGTCTATTTCTTTTCAGAGAACCACATTCTTTGTCTACTTAAGGAAGTTCACTGACCACCGAAGTAAAACACTTTGTTACTTCCGTTTACATACTTGGACCTTCTCATTTCTCCGTGTACTTGTTTCAAAGATTGCGCATGTAGCATTTATTGTCTGTGGACCCGGAGCTGCGCTCTGCTGGCAAATATTGTAATGGTTGCCCTGTAGAACTTTGGGAGAACTGCCGGAAGTCTGTAGCTTTCTTCCATGACATGTCGGCGTACTGTATTCTGGCCACCTTCAGGTACGTGCATGGTGCCGTAGTTGGCATTGCGCGAGCTTTGCTTGAGCGTATACGCTTCTGCTGTAAGTGTGCTCTGCTCTGCGCACTCTCCGTGGTGAAGCCTCGCCTCTTTGATATGAAAACCGTTATCTTCGCACAGCAAGATCGCAGCACGACGCGGATTACGCACATCACGAATTTTTTCCATATAATCGGTTGCTTATAGAATTTAACTGCAAATTGCCGTCTCGATTCATAAGGGATAAGGAGAGTCGTTTGTCCACTGATTCATTGATCACTGAGCTCCAAAAGTTTGAAGTGTAGTCCATCAGTGTAGTTTCATCAGGTGACCAGTGGAAATACCGTGTTCAGTATTGGTGGACTTACCTTCTTAGAGAAGGCGAGTGTGGCTCTGGTGTTACAAAATACGCGCCGTTTCCCCTGTATAGGAATTGTAGCATTCACACGGAATCCTGTAAACACCTGCTTTGTGCAACTCTAAGTAATCTTTAGAAGATACCAAAAACGCTGATATTCTGGAAGGAGGTTTTACTTTAACTTTATATCTATGCCTATTTTAGCCGAAACATTTCCAATATGTGATTGACCATCAGTCATTTTGAAGGCCTCATCTTCCTTGTCCCGTCGTTTGTATGTCTGCAGCGCTGTCTGTACTTACTGCGACGAATATCTATTGTTCAGGGACACAGTCTGCAGGTATTCCAGTTCCGGTTACAGGCTATCGGGATCTGAGACGATACGATCTCGTTGGATCAAAAGCTTTAGAGTGCCCATTGTTTGCGCAGGATGGTGGCACTAGTAGGTGATTAATAAAGGGCTGTATGAGAGGCCTTTCGAAACACTGAATGCGCAATTGTGCCACCACACTTACGGCGTGCGATGACGTCTCTACCTCCATAGTAAATTTTATTTTTTCATGTATGAAGTTCAGCTATTGAAAAAAGTCTTTGAGTCTGTCCAAACGATGGGACCAAACTTTAAAGGTGTAATCAACGTGTCATCAAAATACTGTAGGTTTTAAAACAGCTGAGGCGAGTGCTCGCTTCTAAAAATCCTCGGTAAGAAGATTGGCCACCAGAGGAGACCTCATCAGAGTGTTAAAAAATTTCGTTGTTGAATAAAAAGTACGTCGGGGAGACAGAATTCTGAAACAACGCTGTAATGTCAGCCCCAAACCTACTGCCACTGAGCTGTAATGAGTCCACTAAAGGCTCATTTGTAGAAAGCGAAGTGACGTCAAAACTGACCAACAAATCGCAGCTTTCTAGCTTAAGTGACTGGAATCTGGTGATAAAATCACTGGAATTTCTTATACGATGTGGACACTTGCTGCAATGGTTGCTAGTACTGTGTTTCGTCTCAACATTCTCATTGCTCGCCTCTTTCATCTGGCACAAAGCTACCACGTTCTCTGTCTTTAAACATTAGAAAAACATAACGACATTAAAACCCTACTTCATATTCTTACATTTATTTGTCCTCACCCTCCATGCTTTACTAATAAGATCGTAAAGAGAAAAAACAATATATATATATATATATATATATATATATATATATATATATATATATATATATATATATATATAGCCACTACGCATTCCACAACACCTGGGTGGAGTCATGCTGAATTTCTGACAGTGACGTTCCTAGAAGACTCAGCCACGCATTACTTCATTCTACGTTTATCTAGCGACAGGACCATGGATGTCACGCGGAGGATTGACAAGAATGGCTTTTCCAGGGATCTTCTACGACTGGAACAGGAAAGTAGGAAAGTGATTGAAAGAGTCCTTGCCACCGATCATAAAGTGGATTGCTAAATGTAAATGTGTATTTAAATGTAAAATTTTTATACTGTCTAAATAATTCAACTATCATCGTGGCATAAGTCTCTCAGCTGATTAAATAGGTTCCATTCCACAGCTTTGATGAATTTCTTTTTATCTGTACCGACAGAAACCATTTAGATATTTTTCAACATCATCTGATGAGCTTTAAGATTTAACTATTGTACACAAATATTTCACAATAGTGGACATGTAGTATACACAACTTCAAGCATAAGTTTGCTAGATGATGACAGGTGCAGCATAGAAAAGTTTTTATCATATTTTTGTGGTGTGGATAAAACAATATCAGCCATTTCTTTCTCCATGTCAAATTAGATTGTTAAAACTAACAGTGCCGCAATTCAGCGTGCTACGCAGTACTTACATTAAACACTCCTGCATCCTGTCTTGATACTTTTGCGAGAATATCCACTGAAAAACCTTTCATGTATGAACACAATGAAGCCTCAGTGACACAGATGATCACAAGAGAAATATATCTGTATGAGCATACAACGAATACCGCACTTTTATGGTCAAAACCGTATAGAAGGTAGATGATCCAAAATTGGGTGCTTTGAGTTGAGAAGCCTACAGAGTGGAACCGATCAGTGGTACAAGATGTTAAGGGGCAATGGGTGTGAGGTAGATGTCTGTAAATTGCTGTTTCATAATAATAATAATAATAATAATAATAATAAAGAAAACTGGCTACTGCATCGACGTTGGTGGCACTACATTGCAGCATAATATACAATCATCTGACATACCACGAGGAAACAGCTTACTACTGATCACAGGTGCTGGCCGGTGTGGCCGTGCGGGTTATAGGCGCTTCAGTCTGGAACCGTGCGACGGCTACGGTCGCAGGTTCGAATCCTGCCTCGTGCATGGTTGTGTGTGATGTCCTTAGGTTAGATAGGTTTAAGTAGTTCTAAGTTCTAGGGGACTGATGACCTCAGATGTTAAGTCCCATAGTACTCAGAGCCATTTGAACAATTTGATCACAGGTCTTAACTGGATGTTCAGGGTGGAGGACCAATCTTCACTGGAACTGGTAGAGATGTAGATCTTGTATGGTGCAGCAAGTTGTGCTGCCAGGTAAGCCAAAGTGACACGCGTCAAAAAAATGGCTCTGAGCACTATGCGACTTAACTTCTGAGGTCATCAGTCGCCTATAACTGAGAACTAATTAAACCTAACTAACCTAAGGACATCACACACATCCATGCCCGAGGCAGGATTCGATCCTGCCACCGTACCGGTCACGCGGTGCCAGAACCGCTGGGTCACTCCGGCCGGCCATTCTTAACAGTTGCTTTGAATTTAAGCTGTTGTTATAAGATTGGGCGTTAATAGGGCCAATTAAAGCCTAAGTATTAGTTTACGACCAGTACATCCGCTACTAAGAGAAATACTAGGGTGTCATGGTTTTTGCATAATTAGTCTCTAATTAAATGTGACAGCGTGTAACTAACGATTTCGGCGAATAACATTTTTTTCCCTTATTCCACTGTTTCGGTATGTAAATTGTTCTGTAATTATTGCTTTGACAACATGACTAGCACTTCGAAGGATTACTGTAATTGAGCTACCAAAATTTGCGTGAGGGGTCTGTAAAGCACAAAAGTTAAAATGACCATAGCTAATATTTGAGCGTGCGAGGAAGCGAGAAATGGTCCGATGGCTAGTTCCCTCGCAGTCGAGGAGTAATGGTCCAATTTTAAATATAGTTACACGGGTTGGTATCGAATATTAAATTCTGTCGATATTTCATATTTGAAATGTTGCATCAGACGATATTTAGTGAATTAATAAATGGTTCAAATGGCTCTAAGCACTATGGGACTTAACATCTGAGGTCATGTCCCTTAGACTTAGAACTACTTAAACCTAACTAAGCTAATGACATCACAGGCATCCATGCCCGAGGCAGGATTCGAACCTGCGACCGTAGCTGCAGCGCGGGTCCGGACTGAAGCGCTTAGAACCGCTCGGTCACAGAAGCCGGTAGTGATTCAATAAATTGCATAATATGTGAGTGTGACAACGCAGTATACCCCTTCAGGAATTGGTAGCTCCTATTCACAACCATTTAGTCCAATGCAATGAGCGTTCATATACTTTTGTTGATTTATAATACACGAACGTTGTTCCTGGAGGACTGGGAGACCTTCAGTGGAAAATTGGAGAAGGAGAGGTTGATTTAGTTGGAAATTGCTCCACGGAATGATTTCATGTTCAGTTTCGAGCAAAACTTCTCATTGTAGCCAGAGAGCAATTTTCTTGGATATTACATTTTTTAAGACTGTGAGGTAATCCGTAGTAATTTTTGGACCTCTCAAATTGCGTGTAGGCGAATATTTAGAACATTATGCGAGCAGCTTCTGGATTTAAACGAATAATGTGATGCATGTCTATCAGCAAGAGCGAATACCAGCTCTCGTGAAGTGGATGGAACTGATTTATATGCTGGTGTCTAAAATTCGTGTTATTAGTCAAATTGTGACAATTGGTGGTATCAACGTTAACGGTATACTTGATATTCACATTCACTTTTCTTGTCCTTGGAGTAGAGAAGAAGTCGAACAAACTCCCATGAAGCGAAGACGCTGCTACAAAACGTCAGATGTTAACTGCGTTGGCAAATTACAAGAGAGGAGAACAAGTACAGTGATTCCTATGACGGAGCAGAAAGACGATATGGTGTACAGCTGCAATTTTTGAGTCCGCAGCTCGTGGTCGCGCGGTAGCGTTCTCGCTTCCCGCGCCCGGGTTCCCGGGTTCGATTCCCGACGGGGTCAGGGATTTTCTCTGCCTCGTGATGACTGGGTGTTGTGTGATGTCCTTAGGTTAGTTAGGTTTAAGTAGTTCTAAGTTCTAGGGGACTGATGACCATAGACGTTAAGTCCTATAGTGCTCAGAGCCATTTGGACCATTTTTTTTTTTTTTTTTTTTTTGCAATTTTTGAAGGTACTGCTACTGCCGCAACCTTTTCACAAAGTTAATAATAATTTACTCCTCATTTTGAAACACTTCCTTGTAAGAATATACCGATACAAACCCACAGCTTTTCCTCAAAGAAACCTTACTGAAAATGTGTAATACCTGCAACCGATTTTATTTCCTTTGATGGAATGATGCATAGTAAGCCATATTGCATTATAGGGATATTAATAATGGATATGAACCTCTTATGTATGATGTAAAAAACTGAGTGCAAGTAAATTGAATGAACATTCTGGCTGTTGTAATGTGTGTAGCAGTGTCCATATTGTCGGTTAAAGAGTAATAAGTTCATACGCGGTATTTATCTGTCAGTATGATCTGCAGTTCAGTCGACTCCGTAATCTCAATTCAGTATTAATCTTGTTCAGCATATATCAATCTTATAGATCATTTGTTTTGTGTTTGTTGCATCCTTACTCTTCAGACTCGTACAACTCTTAGTGTGGTAGCGATTGAAAAGCCAGATTTCCTGGTTATTAAAATTTAAAAGGTCCACTAAAGGACAAAATAAGCTACTTTAAGTATACGTACGTCTTCTAAAAACAGAAGAAATAGATGAAGTTGAGGAATTTTGCTACTTAGGCACTAAAATAACCAATGAAGGACGGAGGAAGAAAGACATCAAAAGCCGACTGGCGATAGCAGAAAGGGTATTTCTGGCCATGGAAAATCTACTACTATGAAACATAGGCCTTAATTTGAAGAAGAAATTTCTGAGAATATGCGTTTAGAGCACAGCATTGTGTGGTAGTGAAACATGGACTGTGGGAAAACTGGAACCGAAGGGAATAGAAGCATTTGAGATATGATGCCATAGACGAAAATTGAAAATTAGGGGGTCTGATAAGGTAAGGAATGTGGGGGTTCTGCGCAAAATAGGAGAGGAGAGGAATACGTGGGAAACACAAAAAAGAGGAAGGGACACGATCACGATGATAGGACATCTGCAAAGACATGAGAGAATGACTTCCATGATACTAGAGGGAGCTGTAGGGGGTGGGGACTGTAGATGAAGACAGAGGTTGGAATACGAGGGTTGTCCAGAAAGTAAGTTCCTATCAATCGCGAAATGGACAACACAGTGAAAACCCGACGAAGCTTTGCACAGATGTGTTGGGTAGTGTCTCTAGTTTGACCATCGATCACATCAAGACGCTCTTTTCAGTTGTGAGCGCACTGTGAACGAGTTAATGTGCCCAGAACAATTATGTCTCCCGCCAAGTAGTATGGCGCGCTGAGAGTCTTTGCCTTAATGAATGCAGCCCACCTAACACAACTGCAACGCACTTCCTTCTTCACGGCAATTCTCAGCCGCCCTCTGCAGGGGCAGTTAAGACGCTACTGCACACTGTTTGATGGAAAGTGTTCGACCACCCACAACACAACCCTAATTGGCTCGTCCTGAGTATCATCTCTGTTCACATGAAACGCTATGTATGAAGACAACACTTGGGCGCAGGCTACGCACTATAAACCAGCGAAGAGAATTGTCGAAAAGCACAGGCGGCTGCCCTTCATGACGATGGTGTTGGAAATTTGGTACAACGCTCCCACAAATGTCTAAGTCGGAGTGGCGACTATGTAGAGAAGTATCTGGAAAGTGTAGCTAACCCTTGCAAATAAAATGTTTCTGAGTCTCACTGTGGTTTCCATTTAGCGACCGATCGGAACTTACTTTCTGGACAACCCTCATACATCCAGAAAGTAATTGGGGATGTAGGTTGCAAGTGCTACTCTGAGATGAAGAGGTTGGCACAGGAGGGTAATTCGTGGAGGACCGCATCAAACCAGTCACAATTCTGATGAATAAAAAAATAAATAAATAAAATAAAATGGATGATGAGATGGTGTTGGACTGAGTGGAGCTAGGGCCTTCAGTATTCGTCACTGTGCCTCTAAAATCAACAGCGCTTCAGTCTGGAACCGCGCGACCCCTACGGTCGCAGGTTCGAATCCTGCCTCAGGCATGGATGAGTGTGATGTCAGGTTAGTTAGGTTTAAGTAGTTCTAATTTCTATAGGACTGATGACCTTAGAAGTTAAGTCCCATAGTGCTCAGAGCCATTTGCACCAGCCAAATCAAAACAACCGGTTAGACTGTGGATAGCACGGTGATTACGTCCTCAGCATAAACATTGCGTAAAAGCAATACCTCAACCAAAGTCAGAAACCAGTGCTGTTAATGAACTACAATGCTGACATGGAGACTGTTCTCGTCATTCATAACAGTTTCCTTGAATTTACTTTGTTGTTATATGTTAGGAGTGTATTTGTGTCAATTGAAACCTAGCCATTAATTTAAGCGCAATACATCCTCTTCTACGAGAAATACTAGGGTGTCATGTTATGTGCACAATTAGTCTCTAATTATATGTGACAGCGTGTAACTACATTGCCTCCGATTTCGGCGAGGAACATTGTTTTTGTATTCCACTGTTTCGGTATGTAAATTACTCTGAAAATATTGGTTTAATAATATGAGGAGTATTTCAAAGGGTTTCTGTAACTGAGCTACCGAAATTTGAAAGAGGGGCCCTGTATAACACAACAGTCAAAATGCCCTTAGTTGTTGTCTGAGCGTTCTGGTAAGCGAGAAATGGTTCGATTTCTCGCTCGCTCGCAGTCGAGTGATATGCAACGAATTTTAAATATAGGTACATAAATTTGGGTGTTATGTTATATGCTGATGATATTTCATATTTGTTGTTTCAGATGATGTTCAATCATTCAGTACATTGCGGAGTAGTTAGGTTTCAGTTCATTGCGAGAGAGACAATGCAGTAGATATAACTCAAGGAGTTGGTAATTCCAGATCGTAACCATTTGGTCGAAATGCAGTTTGAGTACTTATTGATTTGTTACGTTACAAAATACATACGTGGTTCCAGGACGGTCAGAGTCATGAGTGGAAAATCGGAGAAAGAGAGGTTTATTAAATTGGAAAATACTCCTGACGAACGATTTCATGTTCATGTACAAGCAAAACAGAAATTTCTCACTACAACCACGTTGCAGGAGAACTCAGAGCCTTCGGTGGAAAATTGGAGGAGGAGAGGTTCATTTAGTTGGAAAGCGCTCCTACCGTATGATTTCATGTTCAGTTTCGAGTAAAACTTCTTAATGTAGCCAGAGAGCAATTTTACATGGAAATCACATTGTTTACAACTGTGAGCTGATCGGTAGTAATTTTTGGACTCTCCAAATCTTTTATAAGCGAAGATTTACAGAACTACGCGAGCAACCACGGAATTTAAACGAATAATGTGATGAAAGTCTATCAGCAAGAGCGAATACCAGAAACGGTGAAGTGGATGGAACTAATTTATATGCAGGCAGCTATAGAGTTCGTGTTGTTAGTCAGATTATGATGACTGACGGTGTCAACGCTAACGGTGGACTTGATTTTCACATTCACTATTCTTCTCCTTGGAGTAGAGAAGAAGTCGAACGAACTCCCACGAAGCCGAGACTATACTGGAAAACGTTAGATGTTAACTTGGTTGGCAAAAGCGAGAGAGGAGAACGATTACGACGGTTCCTATGACGAGGAAGAAAGACGACGTGTTGTATAGCTGCAATTTCGGAAGGCACAGTAACTGCAACGCAAACTGTCTTAGAACGTCCTTTTGACAACGTTAATAATAATATTTTCCTCATTTCGAACCACTTCCTTGTGAGAAAATACTGATAAAAACCAATAATTTTACCTTTAGGAAACCTTCCCGAAAATTTTTAATACGTGTCACCAATAGCTGCCATTCATAGCTGTGTTCAAGTAATTTCGTTGTTTCACAACTACTTTCTACAAGTATGCTAATTAAAATAATTTCGTTTCACTGAATTAATCAATGTAGGGGCGTGCTATATCTGTGAACAGTTAAATCTTTGATTTTATTTCGTTTGGTGGAATGATGCTTAGTAAACCGTATTGAATTATAGTGATATTAACAATGGGTATTATTTACTGTTATCAGTCATGTAAAAAACTGAGTGCAAGTACATTGAATGAACATTCCGGCTACTACTGTACTGTGTGTTGCGATACCCATATTGTCGGTTGAGGAGTTATAAGTTTATAAGTGCTCCTAGTGTTATCTGGAGTTCAGTCGACTCCGTAATCCCAGTTCGCCATTAATCTTGTTCAGCATATATCAATCTTATAGATCTTTTGTTTTGTGTTTGTTGCTACCTCACTATTCAGACTCGTACAATCTTTAACGTGGTAGCGATTGAAAAGCTAGATTTCTGGGTTATAAAAGTCCACTGAAGAACAAAATTCGTTAACTTAAGAGACTGTACGTCTTCTAAAAACAAATGAAACAGCGTATAATGTACACAGTCGGAGTGTGTCAACTTGATTACGACTCAACAAGACTTCACTCAACATGCTATTACAATATCTGATCTGAGTAGTTGCGTAAAGCAGTATGCAGTTATAACTACGTATGCAGTTTCAGGTCGCCATCAAAACTTTAAGTATTTCAGTGAGTCATATTGAGGAAAGCACTGTCTTAGGTGGTTACTTGTTTCGGGTTGTAGGTTCAAATGATGAGCCGCGTGGTCCTTAAATTCAGTAAATCCTACCTGCTCAAGGACTCTCATCTTGCGAGTGGTTCTCTACATGCTTTCCAGCTTGTTGCGGTCCAATTCAACGAGATCGAAAATGAAATCTTTGTTACGAAGAACGCATCAGAACGATATTAAATGAGCCAACTTCGACCATTCGCTGTTGTAGGAATCCACAATACGGCACATGTCATCGAGACCAATCGATGACAAAGCAAATTTGGAAAGTCATCCCAAACAATTTTTAGCTACCGTACACTCGTAGACGTATCATTCAGAATAAGTGTTTTTCAGTTACCTTCAAACTTTCCGTCATAAGAAGTCACCCTCTTCAGCCAATAGCCTTGTCAAAGAGGGCGGAGAAGCAGCTACTGGTTCAGGACACTGTCTTGCCCTTGGGGTGTGAAACTGCCCCTAATGCAGCAAGAATCAGCGATGAGCAACGGGTCATGATGCTGAAGGCAAAGGAAACCACTGCATTACAGGCAGAAGTGTATGGTCAAGATATGAGCCCTGTAACTGAAAAAGTATCATGATGATCTTTTCAATAGTAAAAGACTCCGGAAAAACACCCAGTTCGGTTATCCAGGGGGGGGGGGGGGGGGCTGCCAAGGGGAACGTGATAATGAAGAAAAAATTGAACAACCAACGGATGGATAACGTTCTACGAGCCGGGGCATGAAATGTCGGAAGTTTGAACGTGGTAGGGAAGCTAGAAAATCTGAAAATGGAGATGAAAAGTCTCAATCTAGTTATAGTGGAACTCAGTGAAGAGAAATGGAAATCACAGGAGTATAGGGTAATATCAACAGCGGCGGCAAATGGTATAACGGTAGTGGGATTCAACTTAAGGCGGAAAATAATGCAGAACGTGAGTTGCTGGGTTACTGTGAACAGTCAAGTGACAGGGTTGTTTTCATCAGAATTGACAGCAAACAAACGTCAACAACGATAGTTTAGGTGTAACGTAAGAGGTCAACTGGTGGAGTAAGTAAATTAGAATTTTCTACGGGTAATTCAGTATGTACAAGGAGATGAAAATCTAATAGTCATAGGAGACTGAAATACAGTTGTAGGGTATAGGAGTAAAGGGATAGGTTACGAGAGAATATGGTCATGCTAGTAGAAACGAGAGACGTGAAAAACTAATTGAGTTCTGCAATATATATTAGTTACTAACAGCGAATACTCTGTTCAAGAATCTCAAGAGGAGGAGAAAAACTTTCGAAACGGCCCGGAGATACGGAAAAATTTCAGTTAGATTAATCCCTGTCCGGTAGAGGTTCAGAAATCAGATACTGGATTGTAAGGCGTACCCAGTAGCAGATATAGACTCAAATCACAATTTAGTAATGTTGAAGAATAGGCTGGAGGTCAAGAGACTAGTGAGGAACTGAAGTATTAAGATGTGAATAGATACGTTTGAGGCTCTCTAAGGCTATAGACATTGCTATAGTGAATAGCTCAGTAGACAGTACAATTGAAGAAGAATGGATATCTCTGAAAAGGGCGATCACGTAATTCGGAAAGAATACCTATGTACAAGGAAGGCTCTGCGAAGAAACTATGGACAACACATGAAATACTTCAGGTAATCGATGAAAGAAGGAAGTACAGAAACGTTCAGGTTCAAATGGCGCTGAGTACTATGGGACTTAACTTCTGAGGTCATCAGTCCCGCCGTGCGGTATTAGCCGAGCGGTCTGAGGCACTGCAGTCATGGATTTTGCGGCTGGTCCCGGCGGAGGTTCGAGGCCTCCCTCGGGCATGTGTGTGTGTGTGTGTGTGTGTGTGTGTGTGTGTGTGTGTGTGTGTGTGTGTGTGTATGTGTGTGTGTTTGTCCTTAGGATAATTTACCTCGGGCGTGTGTGTGTGTGTGTGTGTGTGTGTGTGTGTGTGTGTGTGTGTGTGTGTGTGTGTGTGTGTGTGTGTGTGTGTTTGTCCTTAGGATAATTTAGGTTAAGTAGTGTGTAAGCTTCGTGACTGATAACCAAAGCAGTTAAGTCCCATAAGATTTCACACATCGCCAGTCCCCTAGAACTTAGAACTACTTAAACCCAACTAACCTAAGGACATCACACACATCCATTCCAGAGGCAGGATTCGAACCTGCAACGGTAGCGGTCGCGCGGTTCCAGACTGTAGCGCCTAGAACCGCTCGGTCACCCCGGCCGGCAAACGTCCAGGAAAATTCAGGTATACACTAATGTAAGTCACTTAGGAACGGTATACATTTGAAGTGCAGGGAAGCTAAAACAAAATGTCTATGCGAAAAATGTGAAAAAATCGAAAAAGACAATGTTGTAGGAAGGGCGGATTCAAGATATGAGAAAGTCAAAACAACCTTCGGTGAAATTAAAAGCAAGGACGGTACCATTAAGAGTTCAAGAGAATACCGCTATTAAATGTAGAGAAGAGAACGGGTGGGTGGAAAGAGTACACTGAAGGCCTCTACGATGGGGAAGAATTGTCTGATGAAGTCGTGGAAGAACAAACAGGAGTCGATGTAGAAGAGATAGGGGATAATGTATTAGAATTTAAAAGATCTGTGGAAGAGCAAGATCATATAAGGCAAAACGGACAATTATCATTCCATCAGAATTTCTAGAGTCATTGGGGGAAGAGGCAACAAAACGACGATTCACCATGACGTGTAGAATGTATGAGGTTGGTGATATACCATCAGTCTTTCGGAAAAACATCATCCCCACAATTCCGAAGATAGCAAGTGTCGACAAGTGAGAGAATTATTGCACAGTCAGCTTAACAGCTCATGCATCCAATTTTCTGACAAAAATAATGTACAAAAGAATGGAAAAGAAAACTGAGGATCTGTTGGATGACAATCAGTTTGGCCATAGGAAATATGAAAGCAGCAGAGAAGCAATTCTGACGTTGCGGTGGATAATGGAAGCAAGACTAAAGAAAAATCAAGACACGTTCGTAGGATTTGTCGGCCTGGAAAAAGCGTTCGACAAAGTAAAAAGGTACCAGATGTTGAAAATCCTGAGAAAAATAGGAGTAAGGTATAAGGAGAGACGGGTGATATATGCTGAAGCACCAAAGAAACTGGTATAGGTATGCGTATTCAAATGCAAAGCTATGTAAACAGGTGGAGTACAGCGTTGCGGTAGGCAACGTCGATATAAGACAGTAAGTGCCTGGCGCAGTTGTTAGATAGGTTACTCCTGCTACAATAACAGGATATCAAGATTCGATTTTGAACGTGGTGTTATAGTCGGCGCACGAGCGATGGGACACAGCATCTCCAAGGTAGCGATGAAGTGGGGATTTTTCCCGTACGACCATTTCACGAGTACCAGGAATCCGGTAAAACAATAAACCTCCGACATCGCTGCGGTCGGAAAAATGAGCTGCAGGAACGAGACCAACGACGACTGAAGAGAAAGATTAACGCGACAGAAGTGCAACACATCCGCAAATTGCCGCAGATTTCAATGCTGAGCCATTAACGAATGTCAGCGTGCGAACAATTTCACGAAACAGCATCGATATGGGCTTTCGAAGCCGAATGCCCATCCCTGTATCTTTCCGAAAGCCAAACTGCTATAGGGAGGGACGGCTAATATACAATATGTACAAGAGCCAAGAGGGAATAATAAGAATGGACGACCAAGAACGAAGTGCAGAGATCAAAAACGGTGTAAGACAGGGATGTAGTCTTTCGCCCCTACTGTGCATTCTGTATATGGAAGAAGCAATGATGGAAATAAAAGAAAGATTCAGGAGTGGAATTAAAATATAGGTGAAATTATGTCAATGATACGATTGGCTGGTGACATTGCTAACCTGAGTGAAAGTGAAGAAGAATTACATGATCTGCTGAGTGGAATGAACAGTCTAATGTGTATAGGAAATTGATTAAGAGTAAATCGACGAAAACTGAAAGTAATTAGAAGTAGCAGAAATTAGAACAGTGAGAGACATAACATCAGGATTGATGGTCACGAAGTAGATGAAGTTAAGGAATTCTGCTACTTAGGCAGTAAAGTAACCAATGGACGATAGAGCAAGGAGGACATCCAAAGAGGCCTGGCAATGGCAAAAAAGGCATTCATGGCCACGGGAAGTCTACTGGTATCAAACATAGGCCTTACATTGAGGAAGAAATTTCTGAGGAAGTGCGTTTGCAACACAGCATTGTATGGATGTGAAATATGGACTGTTGGAGAACCAGGACAGAAGAGAATTGAGGTATTTGAGATGTGGTGCTACAGACGAATGTCGAATAGTAGGTGAAGTGATGAGGTAGAGAATGAGTAAGTTCTGCGCAGAATCGAAGATGAAAAGAATATGTGGAAATCACTGATAAGGAGAAGGGACAGGATGATAGGACATCTGTTAAGACATCAGGGAATAATATCCATGGTACTAGAGGGAGCCGTAAAGGGTACAAACTGACGACGAAGACAGAGATTGGAATATACCCAGCCAGTAACTGAGGGTGTAGGCTGCAATACTATGAAATGAAGAGGTTAAGAGGTTGTCACAGGAGAGAAATTCATGGCAGGCCGTATCAAACCAGGCAGAAGACTGATGACTAAAAAAAATTTAGTTTCCTTCTTCTGCGAACTTTGCTCCATTCTAAATGGGCCTTGTTACACCTGTTCGTGTCATTGTCTGTATCATTCAACGAAGAAAGCATATTAAATGTGAATTTCTGTGTCATTCGCTAGATTTCAGTTACTTCAAAGACACCGTGCTAAATCTGAACTGTTTCAAATGGTTCAAATGGCTCTAAGCACTATGGAACTTAACATCTGTGGTCATCAGTCCCCTAGTCTTAGAACTACTTAAACCTAACTAACCTAAGGACATCACACACATCCATGCCCGAGGCAGGATTCGAACCTGCGACCGCAATAGCAACGCAGTTCCGGACTGAAGCACCTAGAACCGCTCGGTCACAGCGGCCGGCTCTGAACTGTTTGATCCTGGGTGCATTACGATTTTGTTAGTGCAAGTACGATGACACTAAGACCTACAGCTCTGCTGTTATTCGCTGCGGGGGCAAAATTTGACAGTTGCCAAACATCACAGTTGCACAAAATTTAGTGGGAACGCGCTTGGTAACTGTTTCAATCCTTCTGACCTGAAGTTTTCTACTTATGTGAAAGATGAAACGTGGTGATCTGAATGTTTTATTGTCTTATCTCACATTGAGCTATGTCGCCCGTTAGAGCAGCTGCGTCGCAACCAGTTAAGCGTTTTTATTTTTTGTAATACGTAACAAGTCATTGCTGATGATTACTTGCTTTTGTGCGATCTCCATTAAAAACTGCTAAAAGGAGAGTAAATTTGCGATGCTTGGAAATAATGAATTTCAGATAAACTCATCTGGAGATCACTCCGAGTTCGTGCAGTCTTAAGCGAAAACGTTCTCCCAGGACGGTATAGAGGGTGTTACTAAATCCTATTTATAGACTTAGAGGAGTTGGAAAAGAGACTAAGATTATTTAGTACAGGAATTCATGTCCTCTGTACGAAAACCTACCGTTTTCCCGTTTCCCTTTACACTTCCGAGATTATGTGGACCAACGATTTGGGCAACAGTGGATACGTCGTCATGGCCCGACTGCTAGACCTGCGCTTTCTGGTGACTTGAACTCGCTAATCAACTACGTGGGGACTCACACGAAATCCTTGACCTACGAGACCCATTTAGTGATCGTGTAGATCGAAATATGGTACGAACGTACCATGTCTGTGCTGACGTCGGTGATCCTCAAATTGAACTCTACTTTTAAGTGGCCACAGGCGACAAGCAGCAGCAGTCAGAGAGCAACGTGTGTTGTAGTATTCTGCATGTAGCTGGAAAACGATACGTTTCCGGCAAAACCTTAGCAGTGTTGGACCCTACTACAGGATCTCAAACTCAGCAAATGGAATTTAGCTACTCTCTGTACATGCGAGTTCCCCCGACCATAACCTATCCATGCCATATTATCTTGTGCAAGACGACCCATAGCTGGGGGCAAGTGGGCGTACGGCGTCTCCCCACTTCCTAGACCTCTGGGAAACGAAAAACAAAGTGTAGGCAGGTGTTTTGCTTCCAAGGAAATGATTTAAGAGTCCCTACCATGTAGGTTTTTAACAGAGTCGGAAGTCTTGCTTCGTTACTTACAAGTTGCCATTCGTCTTCCAAAACATTAAAAATACTCCACATACCCAGGTCCAGCCCCTCCCCCTTCCCCTAAAAACTATCCTACACGCAGCCTTGATCTTGCATGCTCATGTACACAAGTACAAATGTCGAGAATTGCGACGTAGCGCCACAACACACATATTTTTCTCCTGTGGTTAGTCGAATGAAGATCATTATTATGACGTTGATCTGTGTAGTACAAGCTTAAACGTGCCGTCACCTGATGTTTACTACGTGCGTGCAACACGTGCCTGTTCTGATGAATCCGTATGGATGCTGAATCAAACTATTACATTTCGGGGACCTGGTACACAGAACATGAAAGAAAAGATATGTTTGCTATGTAGTCAGTAATCTGCAGCCAGCTCCTGGAGGCAATCAAATCCAAAAGGTGGCAGCGGGAAAAAATATTGGCCCACAACGGCTATAAACGGCTCCAATAAGATGAGGGTGACTCACGGTAGTTGGCCATTCGCAAGGAATGTGAAAGAGGAATGGGATTACTGGTGGGTCGCGTGCCTCCGGCAGTAAAGACGTGCCGCGAGTCGGTGCTAACTCGATGTTATCGGCGAGCTTTCGAAACAGCCGGCCAGACACGTTCAGACTACTAGCCGTAGCAGCGATATGGCCCAATTTATATTCGCGCGACGGCGCCGTGGGTCGCACTTAAGGCGCCGATACAGTGGCGCACGGTTTGCAGGCCGTTTTACTCAACCAGTTTTGCTGCCTTTTGAATGAACGACGGTCGAGGTGCTTAAACAGCGTAATTCCAGGAACTGCTACGTCCCCTTTGCTAAATTTACTTTACAGCAATACTGTTTATGACCGCCGGGAAGATGTGGTGTCCATATTAGCGACTTTTTTTTCGTACAGCCGTAGTTGAAATGGAGGACAGTGGGACGTCAGCTGGTAAAAATTTATATTAAACATGAAGAAATTCCTCCAGCTGTATTTAAGGTGTCGATTTTATTTTGGCAACTAGTTTCAAATTGTAACAACGTCATCTTCAGGCACTATAAAATATACCATACATACAACAACCAATGTGATATAAGCAAGTTATTATGTAAACAAATATATTATAAACATATTAAATAACGGAAGAATTCAATATAATTAATTACATTTTGTCCGTTTTCATTCAATGCAATCATTCTGGAAATTAACAATTTGTGTGGTGCCGAAGAGTACATCTGGAAATTAACAATTTGTGTGGTGCCGAAGAGTACAAATGAAAATATATATATATATATATGATCGTTGTTATTACAGATCAATGTCAAGCATTAAATGAAATGGGAGTACATACAAAAGAAACTTATGTGACAGGCCGTTACGCTTACGGATAATAAACAGTGCTTATAAGTGATTAAAAGGTAATATTTCATGTGTTTGTGCTCGTTTATACCTACTATGGAGTTCACTATGTGGTCAATTCGATAGAGAATTTGCTTTCCCTTGACAGAATCCATACTGGACACATTATCGTCTTTTGCTGTTATGAGTCAGTTTCATCCTAATCACTTAAGAGGCCTCGTGTTCAAAATAATTTTACTTCCCGCTCTGATGCTTGTTGTCGTAATCAGTGGATAGCTTGTATTTTAACTATTAATTTTATACAAGATCGAATGAGTACCCATGGTATAATGGTGATATTGGTTGTTAGACTTTCCACCGTCCTAATGAGTAGTGATTAAGCATGTCATTGAGTGTAATTAACCTAATCAACCTTTGACTAGATAACATTTACAATACCACTGTTATAGACTATATATTTTACTGTGTGTCTTCGTTCTAGTAAGTGTTTGTTAGGGGAAAAGTAAATACTTTACAGGTGTGACGAATTGTTTCGGCTGTCAATACCTAGTTCCCTTTTTGTAGTATTGCTATGAACTTGAACCGCCTATGGACCATGTAAGCGTACTAGAATACTCTACTTGTGACCAAGGTTACTGCCGTCGATGAGACAAAGGCGTTGAAATGGGGTTTTTCAGCGGCATGTTAACTTGCATTTTTTATTCGAATGAGTAGGTTTTAGATTGATTAGTATGTATTTCACACCACAGACTACCTTTTCTTAATAAGGTTCCATATCGTTTTCCGGCTTCTTATTATTCGTTTTGCGACGTTATGATTCACGATGTTTAAGTAACTTGCTTCATTGTCACTTTAGTATGATAACAATGCAGTGATATGCAAACATAACTCTATTTCTACCGTCCCTCCCTTTACTATTCTTAAATAATGGATCTTACCCCACATATGTCTGATTAGCAATGCATATTTTCTTTAGCAGAGTTTATTATCCGTAAGCGTAATGGCTTGTCACCTAAGTTTCTTTTATATGAATGGTGGCTACACTGAGTCACAGCGCCAGAGATTGCGCCAAAGATTATTATTCCGCCGCCTCCACTGGGGCAGTAGTAGTTCAGAGGTTGCCGTGGGCAGTACTTGTTGAGAGGATGTCGAGAGCAGTACTAGTTCACAGGATGTCGTGTGCAGTTGTTGTTCTGTTGGGCGAGAGAGTAGATGCTGTTTGGTTGGTGTAATGTATAGATGGAAGATGTTGCAATGATCACAGTGTATTTTTCGTCAATATATGTGGAGGTAAAATTTTTTTTTTAATTTCACATCTCCTTAATGACAATGCCTCTTGGTCACAGGTTCAGTCAACAAAGCATCTGGCTCGTTTTCATGTATTAGACTTCTAATTCTGGTTTCTATGTGCAATTATAGTATTTCTGGTTTTTCAGTTAGTTCATTGTAAATGGTGTTTAAAATATCTTGTCGTATTGAGGAAGAACCGTGCCAGATACATGTACGTTGAGTCACACTTCCACACACAGAACAGTTACATTTGTACTTTGTTGTTTCGTAGCTTTTATAGTTGCAGGGGACTTAATTAATCAATTGTGTTAATGGAAATTTCTTTTCATTCTTTATTGTTATTTTATGCAGTCAGATTGCGTACTAATACTACTCAGGGCCAACCGGTTATGAGACTTCGTAACCGGACACACAGCTACTAAAATTATTGTATGTTAATTAAGCCCCCATGCACGTTTTTTTGTTTTTTTATTTCTTTAATTTTTTTAGTTTGTTTTGTTTATTTTTGCTTTTTTAATTTGTTATTTCCTTTTTTTCATATTAAAAAAAATGTGCATGGGGGCTTAATTAACATGCAATTACTTTAGTAGGTGTGTGTCTGGTTATGAAGTTTCATATATATACTCCCATTTCATTTACTGATTGACATTGATCTGTAATAAAAACGATCATTTATATATAATTTCATTTGTACTTATTGGTGCCAACATAAATTGTTAATTTCCAGAATGATTGCATTTAATGGAAACGGACAAAATGTAATTAATTTTATTGAATTCTTCCATTACGTAATATGTTTCTAACATATTTGTTTCCATAACAACTCACAGATTACTGATGTCACATTGGTTGTTGTATGTGTGGTATATTTTATAGGGCCTGAAAATGACG
The DNA here is from genome assembly GCF_021461395.2 of Schistocerca americana. Classification (NCBI taxonomy): domain Eukaryota; kingdom Metazoa; phylum Arthropoda; class Insecta; order Orthoptera; family Acrididae; genus Schistocerca; species Schistocerca americana. Next base: position 442,912,605 of record NC_060121.1, on the reverse strand, counting down.
TTGTTAGGACGTTATAACTAGTTGCCAAAATAAAATCGACACCTTAAATACAGCTGGAGGAATTTCTTCATTTTTAATACATATTAGCGATTCATCTACGCCACGTTGATGAAGTGACTGGCGGCCTGTCTCGCGCTACATCACTGCTCTCTGCATCTACATCTACGTCAGAGCTTCGAAAACCATGTTATGGTGTGAGCGATAAGACAACCACAACCGTTATTTTGCGTGCGTTCGTTAAACTATAACCGCATTCATCCCATATAAATGTTCGCAAGTAGTCTTCGTTTCAAAACGAAGCAGATTACGCAAAAAGCAGCTAAAATACTTGCATAAAATATGATGTGAAGCTGTCACAATGACTACTCAATCCCAAGATGGCAGAAATGTGTCATTGTAATGGTATCTAATGTTGATCGCCAAATACAACATTGACGAGTGGATGTAAGAATAGCCGGCCGAAGTGGCCGAGCGGTTAAAGGCACTACAGTCTGGAACCGCACGACCGCTACGGTCGCAGGTTCGAATCCTGCCTCGGGCATAGATGTGTGTGATGTCCTTAGGTTAGTTAGCTTTAAGTAGTTCTAAGTTCTAGGGGACTTACGACCACAGCAGTTGAGTCCCATAGTGGTCGGAGCCATTTGAACAATTTTTGATGTTAGAATACGGTAACAAAGTTGTTTCACTTCATTGATTGTGTCTGGTATGAACACAACCAGCAGTAGGCTACGCGTTTCTAACTACTCAAACACCTGGCCTGTCTCGGAAACACGCGATTGCGTTACAGTAAATTAGTACATTAGCGACTAAGGAAAGCACATCGCACTGTCAATGCTTTGTAGTTAATTACGCATATACAGGTAGGGGCAAACAAAAGTGTCCCGGAGGAGTGGATAAGATTGAACGTGAATGTGCGAATATTACTATATCCCGTTACGCGCACACCACTGTATGGCCACCACGTGATCCGCAGCAGTTCAGAACGTGGTGCGGACTACGTCAGTGTGAGTGGAGCAGCGCAAAGGGGACGATGGTACTCACAGCGGAAAAGCGGGTGTTCGTTGTGGAAAGCTACGTGACAACAAACTCGTGGAAACGATGTGGTCAGTTGTTTGATAAGACGTTTAATGGCGTCAAAGTGCCAGCAAAGAGTGCCAAACAACGCTTAGTCCGAAAATGGTGTCATACACGCTCTGATTTGAACAAGCCAAACATATTTCGAAAAGTGCTCGCACACCAGAAAATGTGGCTGCAGTTAACTAGAAAATGCTTCAGGGTACTACCAAATGAACCTTAGGCATGTTGCAAAACACCAGCATATCACGTCGATGATGCGGACGAATACACCACCTGGAACTGCACACGCATCCATATCGAGTGTCTGTTGTACACGCATCAAAACCAGCAGATGTTCCTCAGCGCCTCCAGTTTTGTGAGTGGCTGTTCACAAACGTAACCATGATTGGCTTGGACATGGATCTGTCTTTTATGTCTGATGAAGCCTGGTTTCATCTGAGTATTTATGTCAACTCACAGAATTGCAGGCTCTGCACAGCAAAGGATCCGCATGACTATCATGAAACATGAGTGCATCATCAAAAGTTTGGGGTTGGTGTGCAGTGTCTGCAAGGCGTATTATTGGTCCCGTCTTCTTTCATCACACGCTGACTGCTGTCCTTACATTTCCAACATTAGAAATTATTTGTGGCAGCGTTAACGGAAGAGGAAAAGGCGTACAGTTACTTCCACCAAGATTGAGCAAGCGTGCATTCAGCTGGCCGAACCTTGGACGCATTTACAAAATATTCACACCTGACAGTTATTAGCACAGATCAGTGAAGTCGCGGTTCTAACTGGCTACCAAGGTCACTTGATCTGTCAGTGTATGATTACTTTGTATGGCGAGCCCTCAAGTCTAAGCTGTATCGCAACAACCCTCAGAGTCTTTAAGAACTGCAGAAGAACATTACGGATGAGATTGCTTAAATTCCAGCAGTCCAGCTTCGATCTGGCTTCGGCAACTAGCTAACCAGGGCACATAGATGCCAAAACATGAATTGTGGTCACTTTCAAAATCTGCTCCAGTCAGGTTAGTACTACTGTATTTCCTTTCGTCTGCCGTTTCCTTTTGTACCCTGAAACTCCATTCCCCGGGTCTTTTCTTTTATTTGCCCCACCATGTACTATTAACCCGAGTAACGACAAGCCGAAGGAAGCGGTTTGAGTTCCTGGTGCAACAATACTGTGGTCGAGAACAGGCAGTGCTAGAAAGGTTAGCTGGGAAGAGATGATCAACGAAAGAAGTAAACATGTTGCTTCACGTCTGTCCACTCTGACGTATCCATTGTAAGGCACTGTAATCAATTCTGACAAAGGTAGTGACTTAAAGTGCGAGAGTGTATCTAGTCTCTACACACAGTATAAAGGGAAATGTGTTGACTGATTCACTAACTCATCACTGCCCCGCCCAAACCGCTAAGCACAGAAACTTGAAACCTGGAGAGTATGCTGATCTCATACTGTAGGCTTTACTTAAGAAGGGATTTTCTGTAGTTCTAACCCTAAGGGACTGAAATAGGGGATAAAAAGTTTATTGCTATTGTCGCTATTAAGACAATTTTTAAGATAGAACTACAAAAATGGAATTTCATACATACGTGTCTTAGCATTTTAGGAAATTCAACCCCTTATATGTTCGGAGACGAAAATATCTACGGAAGTATCACTACAGGGACACAAAAGGCAATATTGATTCAAATGGCTCTGAGCACTATGGGACTTAACTTCTCAGGTCATCAGTCCCCTAGAACTTAGAACTACTTAAACCTAACTAACCTAAGGACATCACACACATCCATGCCTCGGGCGGTCGCGCGGATCCAGACTGTAGCGCCTAGAACCGCTCGGCCACAACGGCCGGCAAAAGGCAGTATTAACAGAGCCTTCGACTCAAACTATCAAATGTTCAAATGTGTGTGAAATCTTATGGGACTTAAGTGCTGAAGTCATCAGGCCCTAAGCTTACACACTACTTAACCCAAATTATCCTAAGGACAAACTCACACACCCATGCCCGAGGGAGGACTCGAACCTCCGCCAGGACCAGCCGCACAGTCCAACTATCAGAAACGCTTTTTGATCATAAGTGCATTGTGAAAAGATCATGCTTCTGTGGCCTTAATTAGCATCAAAAACTTAGAAAGTGTTGGAATTTGTGAATTAAATTAAAGAAAGCTAACTAACAGTCGTCATAACAAATGGACTTTGCCGAAATTTCGCAGAAAAAGAAACGTCTCTTTAATACATAAATTTTTCATTAGACCTAATATGTATTTTGTAGATACGCGAGGGAAGCAAAAGGCGCTAAACTAATAAATACAGACACATACAACCTTAGCTTGTATTTACAGTGTAAAATTATTTAATACAATTATTAGAATTTGCAAATAATTTCCTGGAGGAACGACTTACAGAGCTCTCAGTCAAAGTTGGATACCGTTTAGTTATTCCAACAATCTGTAAATACTGCGTGCAAATGAAGGAAGCTTAGAACAATATGTGAGAAACAGAGAACTGGGAGTATGTGATTACACAAAATGATCGTGCTTGATGGATTTAAAATACAGTGGTTACGAAAATCATATTGTTACTACGTATGTAAAATAGTTGAATTGCGAACTTGATGTGTTCCGTTATCTGGTATTGGAGAGAATAAAACCGAACTATGTCACACTCGGTAAGGCAAGGACGTTGTATAATTTAGGTAATATCAAGTCTAATTCAGTAGAGCGAAAAATCAAATTGACAATTCATGCATCCAAGTCTCTGATAAGAATAACATATATAACAATAGAAAAGTAAATTGAGGATGTGTTAGACTACGAACAGTTTAGCCTTAAATAAGGAAAATGGATAAGAGAGAATGAGATGCTCGGACGAAAAGGGGTATTAGACAGGGATGCAGTCTTCCGCCCCTACTGTTCAATCCATACATCGAAGAAGGAATGATGTAAAGAAGATTCAAGACAGCGATTAAAATTCAGGGTGAAAGGCTATCAATTATGAGGTTCGCTGACGACAATGCTATCCACAGTGAAGGTGAAGAAGAATTACGAAATCTACTGAATGATGAACAGTCTAATGAATACATACCGGCCTGAGATGATCTAATAAGAAATAGCAGATACGAGAACAGAGAGACGCTTAATATCAAAATTTGTGACCACACAGTATCCGAAGTGGTGAAATCTGCTACAGTGGAAGCAAAGTAACCCCTTACGAATGAAGCAAGGAGAACGATAAAAGCAGACCAACAGGGGTAAAAATGCACTCCTAGCCAATTTAAATCTATTAGTATCAGATATAGCACTTAATATCAGGAATAAATTTTGAGACTGAACTGTGGGTAAAAAGGAACAGAATAAAATCCAAATATTTGATGCGGGGTGCGCACAGCCCTTGTGAGGCCAACTGAGGAGCTACTCGACTGACAAGTAGCGACACCTGTCACAAAAACTGACAACGGCCAGCAGAGCGGTGTGCTGACAAATGCCCCTTCGTATCCGCATTCTGTGACGCCTAAGGTATCAGGATGACAGGGCGACCGATCGGTACCGTTGAGTCTTCACGGCCGGTTCCGTCGGTGTCTGTTTTTTGTTTTGCTACGGAAGAAACCAGAAACTTAAGTGGACCGAAAAGTAGGGGATGAGCTTTTCCTCAGAGACCCGAAGGAAGGAACATAGGGAAAGCACTGAGAAGAGGATGGGACAGGATTATAGGACGCGTGTTCCAACATCAGAAAATAACTACCATGATACTGGAAATAGCTGTAGAGAGTAAATGCTGTAGAGGAAGACAGATATTGGAATACATTAAAGAAATTATTGAGGACGTAGGGTGCAAGTGCTCTTCTGAGATGAAGGAGATCTCAGCAGAAATTCGTGGCGGACCGCATCAAACCAGTCAGAACAGTGTACTTACAACACTAAAAGGAGGGGAAAAGTAGCGAAGTTTGTTAACACAATGTGATACAATTTTGATTGTAGAATATAAAAGTCACTGTTGGGGTAAATAGCATTAACTACAAAAACGTCAACGGCCGTGCGTATGTGGATACGTCGGTTCTCGTCAGATCTCTGAAGTTAAGCACCGTCGGGCGGTACTTTGATGGCTGATGGTCCGAGTAGGCCGCGCGCTGTTGACATCTCCTTGCCTTTACGACAGAGAGAGCAGGAGAGGGGTGGGGTAAAGTGCTTGATCATCATCTTTGTGCCACTGATCTGGATTAATTTCCGAACCTCGCCGCTGTGTCTCGTGGAGTGAGGGAATACGACACTGTTGACGGTGATCCGTCCGTCTGATGGGACGTTAAGCTATTGCTTGGTGCTATTCGAGAGGCTGTGTGACGGCACCGGATTTCACACTCTCTCTTCTGTCATCCTCAGTCAATCCACACACACACACACACACACACACACACACACACACACACACACACACACACACACACACACACACACAAATGCCTGCGGGCGTGCGCGTTTTACAGAGAACCCCACTTAGTAGATGTACTTCACGACAAAAGCTACAATAGGTTGCAAAGGATGGAACACATATTTCCAGTTCAGGGGGCTAAACCTGCCATTCGGAATCTCCATCAAATCACCCCATACGCATTTACAAATTTTTATCATCATTACATGGCAACAAATCTTGCAGATTTTCCCAAAATAAATTCGTAAACCTTCTGAAAAAGAACATTTCTATCCTACAAAATCTTAACAAGAATGTTGATCTGCTAAAGCTAAGGGAAACGTTACAACATATCTTTTGATAAAACAACAAAGCTGAACTCTTGTACCTGATTGACTAGTCCTAGAGAAACACGACAATAATTATGTCACGTGGTATTCCTGCGTACGGACTTCTACGTAGTACTTCCTAACGTTGTCTGCGAAATTATGACAACAACACTGAATGAAGAGTAAAATATAATTTGTTTTAACTGTACCTATAAAGAAGCAACGTCTTCGGAAAATTAACATCTCTAAACCCCGTTATATGATACTCATCTTTATTCTACGAAGTTGTAATTGTTTTATTTACGAGGACAGCAACATGAGATTGTTTTCTTCTTCCCCTTCTGACAGGACAGTACGGATGTAAATGTCTTCATTGTAACTATTGGCGATGATAACTGGACAATTATACTGTATTTCAAACTTGCTTTTATTTTGTAAAATGATCAACCTTTCAATTCTGTTTTCATTATAGAAGGCAAGTAATTTCAGGCCATTTAAATTAAATTACAAAACGCTTGCTTGGTGAAGTGACAATTGAGCACCATAAGCGCGCCGTTGTTACCTACTGCTTTATTAGAAAGTCAGACCTGAATCTTAATTTGAAGTCTAACATTTTACAAAATAAGCTTTTTTTGAATAAAAGTAGCTACGTACATGGTCATTCGTCAGCAGGATGGCCGATAACCAACTTTGACTAATTCGGTCTGGCTTTAATTTTCATTGAAACTGTGGTGTCACCGCCAGACACGACACTTGCTAGGTGGTAGCCTTTAATTCGGCCGCGGTCCGTTAGTATACGTCGGACCCGCGTGTCGCCACTATCAGTGATTGCAGACCAAGCGCCGCCACACGGCAGGTCTAGTCTGGAGAGACTCCCTAGCACTCGCCCCAGTTGTACAGCCGACTTTGCTAGCGATGGTTCACTGTATACATACGCTCTCATTTGCAAAGACGACAGTTTGGCGTAGCCTTCAGCTACGTCATTTGCTACTACCTAGCAAGGCGCCATATTCAGTTACTATTGATATTGATATTGTGAATCCTGTACCGTCAAGAGCGAAGTTCATCATTAATGGATTAAAGTTAAGTATCAAACTAATTACGTCCGCTTTCTGAATTCTAGTTCCTTGTCATGTTCCAGACCTCAAGTCAGTATAGTTCTTCCCTCCTCACGCCGGCCTGCGTGAGCTAAAACGCGTGCATTTCGGCCTCCACTAGTAACACGGTGTTGGCTCTTCTGCCAACACAAAAGAAACTACCAAATCCAATGACATTTATGTTATTTAAAGTGAGAGTTAATCAGTTTTTAGATTAATATCAGTTGCAGACGACAATAACTGCACATCCACGTTATTATCGCCTATGAAGTGGATCCTTTTGTTTCAGACTTCGCGATACTTATGAATTGTAAACTTAAACAAACAGCACGAAAGGAATCACTTCATCTCATCAGTGAACAGAGAGAATTGAGTTTCACACGATCGTTGTCAGCGGATTCCTTGTTGACTCCTGTACAGGAATGTTCGGTTGCCAGAAATGTCTTAAAGCGCGTGTATAAAACATTTTCCAAAATTGCTCAAAAGACTGACAACAGTGATATAATTCAGTATTTGTGTCCGTTGTGTACAACGGTCATTTTGAAACACGAGATGAGCTTCGCACATTTCCCATCATTAGGAACGCTTCGTTCCTTCTGCGATCTATCGCTGACAACATGGAAAATAGGAACATCGGTGAAGGAACTCCGTGCACATTCCGCATCACAATAATTTTAATAGTGGAAAATAGTAGTTTAACGAACATTCGTATTATTGATATTCTACGTAGGCTTTCGCGGTCGATGTCAGGATAATTAAAATGCTTCTGCGCGCTGTGCCGCGTGATTGTATAAAATACTCTATAAATTGTAAAACCAACGTTTCGACCGAATTACAAAGGGCCTCCTCAGGGCAAGACCCAAGAGTCTTTAATCACCAAAGCGTATTATTTACGTTCCTTTCTGAGGGCTATATTCAGATGTACTGCAGATTCTGTAGTAACTCTTTAGGCGTCAGAAACGTCCGTTGCATTCTTACATGTAACTGTACCAGATGACACTGATGAAAAAAGGGATACTCTACCAGAACTCATCCGTCAGTTATCCTGCAAATAAACTACGTATTGTTAAATAGCAGATTTTTTTTCGTGTTGTAGTGATTACTTGTCGCATCATGTTGAGGAAAGTAAAGACCTTCAAGCCTCTTGCATTTAGTCTTTCTCGCTTCAGCTGCTGCATTGCTGATACGTCCAAAAGTTGATCTAGAAAATAAATGAGCAATACAACCTAGCAGCGAATAAATCGAAGAAATGGAAATACTTTAGCTACTATAGCTCCGACTCTGTCTGAGCAAGACACATTGCTAACAGAGAGCACTGAACTTCGACAACAGGCTCCTGTACTATAATCGATGTCCAAGAAGTCACACCTGACGGCAGTCAGTATATAACAGTGCTGCAAAACTGAAAACGAAAAATGGTATAATACAAGGGACTTCCAAAAGTAAGTTACACATGTCGTCCGGCACTAAGACCCAGGTCTGCTGTTGTGTGGCTGCGGGTGATCACGCTGTGGAAGTGAAATTGCGCGGCAACTGAAAACAGAAATAAGTGGGACAGTACGATTCTTGGAGGGAAAACCCAGAAATTGCTCTCAGATTCACCGTAAAATTCTAGCGGTGTATGCTATGTTGCTTCCAATCGGTGCCAAAAATATAACACTAGAAGACCTTTCAGGTTAATCCGACCGGCGAGTGTTGTTTAATAGTTAATAAATACCGTAAGTTTTGATTTATATGGTATCGTGTATCATGAACTTTAATATACTTTGACGGTTTCTAATTTCTGTAAAAGACAAACGTCTGTTACAAACGCTGAACGAAGTATAAAAATTTTTACCTTGAAGGACGGCAGCCGGTCATTTTCACTAGTGTGAAATTTTTTATGTTCCATGTCTCTACAAGGCGTAATAATGGATTTTGGCATCCTTTTAGCTTATTATATTTCATTGTTGTGATATCATTCCCTCATTTTCTCTTAGTAAAGAAGTGGACGTACTTTAGATGTTGTGCTCTGTCAATGTGTTGTTGGTTCAAATGGCTCTAACCAGTATGGGACATCTGAGGTCATCAGTCTCACAGACTTAGAACTACTTAAACCTAACTAACCTAAGGACATCACACACATACATGCCCGAGGCAGGATTCGAACCTGCGACCGTAGCAGTCGCGTGGTTCCGGACTGCGCGCCTAGAGCCGCGAGACCACCGAGGCCGGCGGCAGGATTGAACCTGTGACCGTAGCAGCAGCGCGGTTCCAGACTGAAGCGCCTAGAACCGAATGTGTTGTGCTGTGCATACGTTTTGCGTCCCTCATTATTATGGTGCATCGTTGTTTTCATTCAGATGAGCTTTTACAATTCCATTAAATTTGAGATTAATATTCTGGATCAGATGTCTTGTCTGTTCACTGTCCAGTATGGCTGCCGCAGATGACTTATACATACTGTTGTCAACGTGCTACTTCTTGCCGGAATCGTAGCACATATCCTTTATAGAAAGACAACAGGACAAAAAGTTACCTTCGAATGTTTCTTTACAGTTTAGCAGAAGAAGTCCTCTCTCCGTGTGTATAATCAAGGAAAGGGCTTGCTCATACGTTCACTGTGACTACAAAATAGGTAAGGTGCGTGTGGATGGCTTGCCCAATAGGTGGATGCAGAAATTAAAAAAAAATAATAATAATAATCTGACCGTGCAGAGCATAAAATTCATATGTGGTCTGAAGTGTTGGCAGAAGAGCCAACACCGTGTTGCTAGAGGAAGCCGAAATGCACGCTTTTATGCTCACACAGATTGGCGTGAGGTCTGGAACATTACAAGGAAATGAGAACTTAGAAAAACGGACGCAGTTGCTGTAATACTTAACTTTAATCCAGAAGTGGTGTACATCGGTCTGATGGTACAGGCATCACAAGTTATATATCTATTGATAATGGCGCCTTGCTGGGTCGTAGCAAATGACGTAGCTGAAGGCTATGCTAACTATCGTCTCGGCAAATGAGAGCGTATTTCTCAGTGAACCATTGCTATGAACGTCGGCTGTACAACTGGGGCGAGTGCTGGGAAGTCTCTCTAGACCTGCCGTGTGGTGGCGCTCGGTCTGCAATCACTGACAGTGGCGACACGCGGGTCCGACGTATACTAATGTACCGCGGCCGATTTAAAGGCTACCACCTAGCAAGTGTGGTGTCTGGCGGTGACACCACGGGGTCCATGTGTGGTAAGTGTTCAATATGGGCGTTCAAAGTGTTTTGCTAAAGATGGTGGCTTTGAATGAAAACATGTCACACAGAAAGAAAATGTTACTTTATGGTACTTGCCACAGGAGATTATGACAATTTTACTGTGTATTTTCTAATAAATATATGTCTACGGCCTGTTTGGGGCTTAGTTTGAGAACACGTCATAGAGAAAAAATAGTGTTTTATAATTACACATTTATTTGGATTTGCAAGTTTAGTAATATGGTTTAGTTTCTATGAATATTGTATTTACGCTGTATGCTTTATTCCTTTTTCTTCAGTTAAATATTGTTTTTCAGAAAAGAATTTAAGCATAGCCCATCAGTATGGTGAGAAAAATAAACTATCGACGTTCAAATACACCGTACTGACCGAATTTTACAAGTTAAACAGAAAAAAAGAGAGAAAATGTCATCAGTCGAACTGACAGTTAGCGGTCCTTCTAGGTAGTTCGCTAATGGCGACCGTCCTGGTGTTCAGCATGATCACACACACACGGTTACTGATCGGATAGGAAGACCATCGACATCGACCACAGACGACGAATCTCAGGCCATCGAGGAATTGGGGAGGAGCAATCGCAGAGCTTCCGACGATGAGACTGATACAGTGACTCTCGAATACAGGCGCTGTACAAATGGTAGAACGTTCCGACAGTTCTGCCATTGTAATGTCTAACACACTCTTTGAAAACCCCTCGTGTAAAACCTATGCAGCAACTTACAGAGATCTTCCTCAGTCAAGATCTGCTCCTCTGCCTTCAGAGTGCGGAGCATTGTATCCGTAAAATGACTGTCATACAGTTGAAACGCATAATGCATTTGATCTCGGGCACAATTAGGTCAACAGCAAACCACTGGTTATCGGCTCTGAGCTATATCACATCTCCTGCGCTACGGAGACTTTTTTGCATGTGTCACTGTGGAACAAGTATCTTCAAGTCCTATAAGCTCTAATGAATATGATTATCAGCGATACATTCAGGAATAGGTGTGCTACAGAATGCTCCTTGAAAGAACAGCTGGGAAAGAGACCACTGCTGAATTTTTAACACCGTAAATGACGGGAGGCGGCTAAGAGTAGCAACAGCCAATGAACTTCGCATCATGCCGTGGCTAATAACCACCTTAGGCAGTGGTCAACAAAATATACAAATGTTATGCGTTTTCTAAAACTACCTTTAAACTACAAACTAGGCTATGGTCAGTTCTTAACCGGAACAGTTCCAAACCATGGCAAGTGTGCTGATTGGTTTCACGGCTAGAACATAGTACTTTCTTCATTGGACGATTGTGCACCAGAAAACAGATGATCCGTCACATTACGCAATACTGCAACGTGAGGGCATATGAGGTACGTGAAAATCATTATTAGTAGGTGATACCATGTTCACTTATTAACAACTTATCTACTACTGAATTTATTAAAAACGAATATAATGAAGCTCGATAGGAAAAAAAAAATAACTTACCGCCGCATGATGAGTAGATATTTTATCTGTCCAATTAAATTAATAATTTTGTTATATTTTACTTATTATTATGAATTGTGAGTTACGGATCTTGCATACACTGTGTACTTTAATCACCCGTATCTTTGAAATACTGAATCGGTAATTTGTTTTGGCTTGGTGCATAAACTCGTAACGTTTCCATTTTGCGTGCTGGTATTCCGGTTGCTATGGGTTTATTTATTGTTTGTTCTTCTTTATTCGTAGTTCACTGGTGCTATTTGAGTTTTCATATCGTCATTTTGTTTGGAGATAGTGAGTGGAGCTGTGGACGTTAGAGTTCCAAGTAAATTGGAACATTTCCGACATATTCTTCTGTCTGAGTTCAGTGGAGGACTGACAGCAGCGGAGGCAGCCAGAAACATAGGCGCCTTAAATGGGGATAATGAGATTGGAAAGAGCACGGCAAGAAAATGGTTTCCTCGTTTCAAGGAGGATCTATTTGACATTATTGAATCCCAACGTTCAGGAGGACTTTCGGTGTTTGATGAACATCATTTAAACGCATTAATCCACAATGATACACGATAGTATACTCGAGAAATGCCAAATGTGCTGAAATTTGATCACTCCATCCACCATCGTGCGACATTTACATGCTATGGCGAAACTTCAGAAATCGTTTGCATGGGTAACACATGAACTGAGCCAAAAAAAAAAGAGAGTGGCCATATATGCATTTCTGCTTGCTAGTTATCTATTGGCTCGTGAGTAACACTACACATTCCTATCCTATATTGTTAATGGTGGGGAGAAATGTTGTCTTCTTGCTAACAGAAGGAAAAGAAAGGACTGGTTGAGATCAAACAAAGCAGCAACTCTCCGTACAAAGACCAGTGCTCATCTATGAAAGATGTTATCTATCTGGTGGAACAACAACCGTGTTTTGTACTACGAATTACTTACCCGAGATGTAACCATCACTGGCGACATTTACTGTCAACGACTGACCCATCTTGTAGGTGCAACACAAGAACAATGACTAGGAACACTGCTTGAAGAGATGCTACATCGCGGTAACGCCACCCTGCATTCTGACAGACTGACACATGACACTGTATATGAGATGGGTAGCAAAGTCATTCTGCACCCACCTCATTCTCCTGGTCTCCCGCTCTCAGATTTTTCACGTTTTCCGTCCTGTTGCATGATTCGATGGGCTATTGGCTTCAAAACCACGTGACTTCTACATCGCGGACTCGAAAAGTTACCCAACCGTTGGCAGACTGTTGCAAAGAGTAAAGGAGAAAATATAATTGATGACTAACGTCTCTGTCATGTGTATCTGTTGTGTTTATTAAATTTATGGAAAAACGCAACGAAATTATGCACCAAGCTAATACATGACATTCTTTGAAGTATACTATGTGATCAACAAATAAACAGAGGCTTTAAACGTGTGGTTTCATCGGTTGAATGACTTGATCCTACTGTTAATATTTGCACCCCTCTTCCTGAGTTGTTAATAACTTCAATTATGTTTTATCATACAGATAAGAAAAGTTCCGTCTTTTGCAACAGAAATTTATTGTTTCACCTACTCTAGTGGGGCATCTTGAGTGACTCCTGATATGTGTAAGTTATATAGTTGTACATAGTTTGGTGTGAGATTCTCTGTGATTTTTGGTAGCTTGTTATCAAACGGCTATTTCTATTTAAAATTACTGTTCGTGTTTTCTACTCAAATTCATTTCCGTGACGTGGAGACATTTGTTGTTCTATATGTAGTAAATGCGCATACTAAAGGTTTCTTCCAGTAAATACTTCTCTGCACATAAACTTTATTGTAGAAAACTGCACATGTTTGCACTGCTATTGGCTACATGCTATAGAGCTGTCTAAGGGATCATGGCAAATGATTGAGGGATCGTGGGACAGTGGAGTGGGATGTCTGGGTGGGAATGGAGGAACGGTTAGTGGTGGGCTATTGTGTGTGTGTGCGTTTGTGTGTAAATTTTTATTTATTTATTGTACATTTTTTTTTATTTTTTTAAATATATTTTTATGGCAGACTGTGAATTAGTTTGAATATTGATCTTCTGTTGTTCCTCTTTTGGTCACTGAGAACATTTTCTTTTTCATTTATGGCCTTCTGTATGAAATATTCTCCCTGCAGGATGAGCATCCCCTTTCGTTTGCTTCTAAGGCATACGATTGACATGTCTGTTTTTATCCCAGTGTGATGGAGATTTTATCTTATTACATGTTCAGCAAATGTGGGGTGGGTACATTCACTCTTGTATGTTCTTTCTTGCAGTAATTCCAGTATAGATCCTTCTGTTGTGTAAACTCTGTGCATTAAGTTTAATGGGAAAACTTTGGTACCACCGAGTTGTGATGGTTTGTTGAGTCACTGAAATTTATGTTTTCCTCGATTTCCCTAAATCGCTTATGGTGCATACTGAAATGATTCCTTTAAGCTGGCACGACTTATTTCCTTCGCGTTGTTGCCCTTTCAGAGCCTGTGTTCCTGAACCGAAACCTCACCATCAGTGGGTTATTAAACCCTAATCATCCTTCCTCCTCATATTTCTCGCCATGATTCTCTTGTCTAGCCTGCAACCGTTCCCAACTGTTGCTAAAGCACCACAACGCTAACGTCCCTTTCAAGAAATTTTTTCAATAATACACTTACTTTTGCCCATCTTTTCACACTTAGTTCTCTTATGCACTTTTGTGTCATGAACATAATTTTCATCAAAAAATCTGTAGATGTTTCTTTTTGGCAAATATCATTCCATTACGCTAAATCAGTTCGAATGAGTTCAAGTCGCAGTGGTCATGAAGGTAAGCATAGAACACTACACCTGCTTTCTTCTAATATTTGCGGTAGTCGCCTCATTTTCTTAATAATTACTGACAGTTTTCTTTTGGCCACGTCAGCTTTGACTGAGATATTCTTTTGGTCAATGAAGATAGTGTGTGATTTTTTCGTGACAAGATTTGGAACTTCCTTCTTCTTCTGCTCTGTGTGTACTGTCAAGTACAACAATGAGCGTCAGGTCATTACTTCTGTCAGCGGATTTGTCTTACAACTAGTTTTAACCACTTCGTGGTTGATGGGGCACATTTGTCCCACTAAATGATTACTCAGTTTGAAGCCGTGTGATGTCCATAATCCGTATCTGTCCAGTGCCACCATCTAGCGAGAAGCTTGAAAACTTCCAAACTTGGAGAAAAATATTATGGATCGTGGGGTGGATATATAGAAGGCTCTCAGTGATCAAATTGGGAAGCGTGTGTTTAAAGCTTGAACAATACGTCTTTCTCGCGAAACTCGGATCGAATTATTATTCATTTTCTTCTAAGAAGAAGTTTTAATATACATCATAGATATACATCATAGACATTGTTTTGGATTTTCATTATGCTTCTTAGTAGTTCTGGTTTCTACATAATTTGTGTTTAATGGAACAAATATGCCCCAGTAAACGTCATAGACCATTTGTATGTAATATGTCAGGGCCATCTTGAAATTTTCTACTAAAAATTTGTGAGTGTGGATCCCTATTTTTAACATTCACGAGAATACATATCTTTTAGTATTGAATTGTCTACTTTCTTCCGTGGTTATCCCCAGATGTATTATAGATTCCTCAGTTTCCATAAATATAATTTAATAGTAAACCGTTCCCCGCCTGTTTACTGTAATATGTCGAATTTATTTGGAATGAGTATCAACTGCCAGTCTCTTGAGTCAAACTTCGAGCCTCGAAGGGTCTTCCTATATTTCGCCACAACTTTCTAGCGCTTCACGCTTCCCGCACCGAACCGCATCATTGGAGATGAGTCACATGAAATTACCGAAATTACACAGATCATATATATATAGTGAAAACCCTTCGGGCATCCCTGAAATTCTTTCTACAATTGACTATCTCGTCCTCTAAGAACGTTTTATTGAGTTCCGTGTACGCGGAAGTCATGAATGCAGTCACAGGAATGGAGTGGTGTTTCTTCAGCTCGTATTACTTTCACTGAGGGAAAGCGTAGTCCGGTACAGAACACCAACAAGAAGTCAATAATGACAGCATCAGTCTGGGCGCCAGTGTCGACGCCCTCCAGCTGTCATGGATGAAGGAAACAACAGGCATTTAGACTCATCATGGAATTAGGAAGCTAGAGCGAAGTAGCTACTCTCAACTTCTGAAGCTGAGCTGTACGCTCGAACATTGGTTGTCTCTAGCTTTATCTGGACATTAGGAGGTGGCCAAAATAGCGTGTCTGAACAATGTACTTGACTAATCATATGTAGTTCCCACTAAACAGACTCCCTCTGCTGTTTTATCGTAGACGGCCCACAGCCCCACACAAGGGTTTCTGGTACCATAGAACACTAGTCTCTTCGTGACTCCGGGAGTCACCTTAGAAAATTGTCCCAAATTGAAATAAGTCGCCAGTTGTGGGCGTGAGAAATGGTATACTGGTCACGCATAAAATAACTTTACTCTTAATTTATGAGCCTTCAATAATTCTCGACGAAAAATACTGTTCACGTGTTATTTGGATTTGGAAATGAGTTCTAGTTTTATGTTTACATAATATATCGACGTCTCCGATAGCTCTCTTCGACAGATGTTGACCCTAGATTTGGGGTTCCTAGTTGCTGAGATTCCAAACCAGTGAAATCCCGATTCTTTTATGAGTTAAACTCCCGTGCATGATACAGCTTCAAACCGCGGATTGCATTACAAATCAGTTCAAGAGTTAAATATTTCACCTTCGGCCTGTAAACGAGAAAAAGTTCAGAAAAGGTTTGAACTTATGCTTAAAGTTGGATGAAATTGCTAAGCGCTCTGATTCTCAAATACCGGAGGAATAAAGTCCTGGTATTTTCACGCCGCCAGTTACGATATCTCAAGATAAACACACAGTTTATAACTGCAACAATTTGTCTTATGATGTTAAATTTTTAACGTAACCTACCTCTTAAATAGTAAGTTCTGACAGCATTTTAATTTTTTTTTAAGTTCCGTCATTAATGAAGTGAAATTCTGAAATCAAATTTTTGTTGTTACTGAAAGTCATTCTGTTGGAAACCTGAAACTAGTATTGGGTTACGGGTTCAGGGATGGTCAGTAATATAGATTACTAAACGGGAAACGATGCGTCTCAACCTTGCGATTGATTCCCGACACCGTTAAACAATGAAACAGTTAAAAGAAAGTCAAAACCAAAAGAAAAGTTACGCCAGTACATAAAGAGTTACAAATAACGAGAATACTGTAAGACGAAAACCTTTTCCAAAACAGGCACTTTTCTATGAGCAGAGACAGAGGTAGCATTGACTACTTTCAGATGCGATTTACAAAATGAGTGTCGGATCCCACGTTTTACTTAGTCTGAATCCTCTCTGTCGCCACTGATTAAATTATCCACAGTAGACCTCGGAGTGGCAATCAATTCAGCCGACTGAGAAACAGAGGCATTAGCTTAAGTAAAGCGTGGGATCCGGCACTCACTCAAATCACGCCGACACATCTCAGTGAGCCCTCTCTCTCTCTCTCTCTCTCTCTCTCTCTCTCTCTCTCTCTCCTCAGAGATAAATAACGATTAAGAGCCTTTTTAGTGAAGTATTTCGAGTAACAGCATTTTCCCTTATTTTAATGTTTCAGATGTTTGGAGTAGCCTTGGCAACGAATTTGAATTTCTGTTTAATGTTTTATTGTTTACCTTCAGAGGAAAACAATCGTAACGACCGTGCGCCACTTGTAACTCTCTCAGTTTTGTTTGAGTTCTAAGAGTCAGTGATGCAATCTGCGCTTGACGGCTTAAGAAGACAATTAGGAAAGTCTCTGTTGATCCATTGTGGGATCGTGACAGCGGCCGGTCAAATATTTATCAAGGAAACTCGGCAAACCTATTCGAAGACTTTACAACAATAAGTGTTTTCATCTCTTTGAAGTACAGACTCCAAGAACGAATTCACAGAATCCAGATACTGATGGCCCCAGTATACAATTATCGATATATCTGATAGTCTGTACATGCCCGGTGTAGGGGCGGTAGGATGTTATTATTGAGATGCCGAAACTCGTTGTCTAAATAAAATAACTTCTCAAAATTTACGACTGTGTAGTGATTTTCCTTGGCACAAGGTAGGAAAGTGGCAGAAATATAGTGTAGAGGTAAAATGACAACTTTACTTGTAATCCGACTTGGCATTCCTTTCATCTGTGGAGATTTGCAAGCTGATATCTCGTTCCGTTGAGAATAAACGCCTGTCGGATTTCGATCTAAGACCAGAGCTCCTTATTTACTATTTTTAGGGCTAATGATTTGCACTACTAGTCACTGTGTACCGTGTCCATAGTTGAGAAACGGTTATGCCAGACGACTTCGAGTTGGTAGCTGTTCCTATTTAGCCACTGATCTAGACACTGGGTGTAGAACTATACTAGTTGCTATGTAATAACTGTACGTTTATTTCGAATTAGAAGATGATATTGATCGGTTCATATCGCGTCCGCCTTATACGCACCGTCGTAGGAGCTTTATAATACACACCGAAACGCGTGTAACTTATACTTGGGTGCATGGCGCACGCCTCACGTCAAACGAGTATTGACAGCACTGTGTGAATAAGGCACAGTTTGCCGGCCGCGGTGGTCTCACGGTTCTAGGCGCGCAGTCCGGAACCGCGCGACTGCTACGGTCGCAGGTTCGAATCCTGCCTCGGGCATGGATGTGTGTGATGTCCTTAGGTTAGTTAGGTTTAACTAGTTCTAAGTTCTAGGGGACTGATGACCTAAGATGTTTACTCCCATAGTGCTCAGAGCCATTTGCACCATTTTTTTTAAGGCACAGTTGTCTCCATCGACAACCCCTCTGCTCTTGGCAGTCAATATTCGGAGCGGTATATATTTGTTTCTCTGGTGAAAACGTGAGTTCCCTATTAGGAGAAACTGTCATCACGGAACACATTTAGGTGTCATTACAAATGATTGACGCAACTTCACCACTATCAAATAATACACGAGTGATAAGATGCACAATCGATCAGTTATACAATTTTTATTCGCTGATGGGATTTTCAACACCAGTAGAAAGCCAGAATATAGTAACATGTAAGTTACGCAGTGTTTCGATTACTGATAGCTAAGGAAATTCATTATTGATTTAACTGATCACTCCGAACTAATAAACTCTTTTTCTCTCGATTACGTAAGGGAATGATGCGAAAATTAACTGTAAGCAGGATGTTATAAGGAAATATTTGTCACAAAGAAGATCACTTGTCGATATGAGTTTCATTGGATAGCAAGCACATAATGCGGATCGCATTCAAATTTAAAAAATAAAACATATATTTTTAAACGCGGACAAGTGTGATCTTAAAACGGAATCTGTAATTTTCTCAACTGTAATTCTGTCAGTTGTAGTAATTGTTTAACAACCTCTCTCTGCTGTTACTAGTTCTTCACATTTTGTAGCCGCCTCCTTACGTTGCTTTCACTGTGGATCAGTACACATAATTCATCTCCGACGACCTGAATTGCATTGCTTCTGTCTAGAGTAAATACCAATAAAGCAAACTTCTACCGCAGTCCCTGACGTCTTACTCAACAGTAGCGGTTCATTTGAGCTGAATTTTCTTTCATTATCACTCGTTTCAAAATAAAATTTGAGGAGACAATAATACAAATTTAGTGACAGGAACAATATGATTTTTTTATACCAAAAAATCTAACCGTCGAAAGAAGGTGCTATTAACTGCGATTAAAAGACAAAGATATTTAAGAAACGTGTTGTGTACAATGTTTTATATGGTATAAATGTAAAATTCCTTTTCCGAAAATAACTCCTTAGAATTTTACAAGCCTCATTTGATAATTATTAATAAGTATGCAAACAAATCAGAATGAGGAAGTCTCTAACCATATGCAGATGATACATTAGCAATTTCCGTATTTCATATTATTGCGGAGCCAGATCTTAAGGACCTCACGTTATTTCACTGTTTATTTCCCATGGTTTTTCATAGATTACTTGTAAATATGAACCAGAACTAATATTTAGAACACCAAATGTCTTATTTATGAATTCGGCTGACAGAAAAAAAGTAACCATTCAAGTTTCTATCCTGTAGAAAATAATCCTCAGTCCTTAAAATGTACAATGTGATGACAGACTTTTTCGAATATACGAACATGATTAATAAAATATTATTAAGTTTTTTTTGTTTGCAGCAACCATATACCAAGATTCGATCATTATTCCTCACCTTACCGGGAACGATGTTTCAGAGTTTCGGGAGAAAACCGATGACTTCTACAACTACGTCTGTAGGTTTCAAGTGTGCTGGAGGGTGTATACTATACCATATTCCTTTTACGCCGTTCCTATTCTATTTCTTGTTTTACGTGGAAGAAAGTATGTCGGTACCCTTCTCTATCAGTGTGAACGTTTCTCAGTTGATCGTCATTGTCAAAAACATGTAGCCTATATTGGAGAAAGTAATTTGTTTGGACTTGTAGCATAATAAGACATACGTGTTATTGTGTTCTTTTATGAACGAGACTCTCGGTAATTTGTGAGAAATGTTCTCTTTGAAGAGTCTTCTACTGTAATTTGTTGAGAATATCTGAGACACTCTTTAAATCATCTCTGGCTGAACTCGGTGAGGGTCCAGATGTTCAAACAGTACTCAATAACAGATAAAACCAGTGTTTTTAGCGAACTCTTCTCGTTTCAGTTACGCTTCCTCAGGTTTCAAAACACGGTCATAGGATTAGTTCGATGAAAACTGGTGGAACATTTTGAGAAAAATAGAAATAATCTACAGAGAAAAACGGGAACCAAGTGGGATCAAAAAGATTGGATGGCCAAGAATGAAATGCAATATCCGTATTATCGACTGAACACTAGAGTCAGTGCCTGCATTGACATCCATTAAGGCTACACTACATATTAACAGGGATCAATCTGATATGTAGCTGTAATCATTTCATGTAGTCCATATGCACTGTTCCAACAACAAATCATGAGCGTATTGAAAACTTTTAAAAGGATTTTTTTTTTCTGCCGTGTGTATTGTAGCACGGAAGTGTTAGGCATTGACAGGTTACTTAATTCAATGTGGACTACTGAGAAGTAAGGGTATTTATAGTAAAATCTAGCAACCAAATATTATTACATACATAAAATTCGAAAACTGGTGTGTTTGGAAACAAAGGAATATCTCACTGAGAGAGTGCCACGCGTGATTAGCCGAGCGGTCTAGGGCGCTGCAGTCATGGACTGTGCGGCTGATCCCGGCGGAGGTTCTAGTCCTCCCTCGGGCATGGGCGTGCGTATTTCTCCTTAGGATAATTTAGGTTAAGTAGTGTGTAAGCTTAGGGACTGATGACCTTAGCAGTTAAGTCCCATAAGATTTCACACACACACACACACACACACACCCACACACACACACACACACACACACATACACACACTGACAGAGCAGGTGTAGTAGTATCAACGTAGACGAGGAGGATGGTGTACTGCATCCCGTTTTGTTTTAAAAGGTATCAGCTTCGAAGGAGTGACTTAATTTGGGTTCATCACTGATGCCATTATAGCAATTAGAAGTTTTCTTCCTGTATATTTTTCAATTGATAATGGTTGGAATAGTCTGAGAGTAAATTGTACTGACGTGCATTTATCAGTAATTACGTCAGGAAGGGCTTTATCAGCGTATACACAAAAAATATTCTTACAACTGAAGTCATATTTGTCGACTTTCGAAAGGCGTTCGACTCAGTTCCACACTGTCGCTTGCTACATAAAGTGCGCGCTTACGGTCTATCCGATGACATATGCGATTGGATAGAAAGTTTACTAACAGACAGGAGCAGTATGTCGTCCTGAACGTGGTGACTTCAACAGAAACAAGTGTAACTTCAGGTGTGCCCCAGGGTAGCGTAATAGGTCCTCTGCTTTATACCATTTACATAAACGATCTTGTTGATTGTATTGACTGCGGCGTTAGACTGTTTGTCGATGATGCTGTAGTCTACAGGAAAGTAGTATCACACGAAAGTTTTGAACGAATCAATGAGGATTTGCAGAAAATAAATGCATGGTGTAATGGCTGGCAGTTCTCTCTCAATATTAGTAAGTGTAACCTACTTCGTATAAAAAGGCGAAAATCCCCATTAATGTGCGATTACAAAATAAATGCCCAGTCTTTGGAAGCGGTAACGTCCGTCAAGTATCTGGGTGAGACAATTCGAAATGATCTCAAATGGAATGATCAGATTACACAAGTAACGGGCAAGACGAACTCTAGATTGCGGTTTTTTGGTAGAATCCTGAAGCGATGCTGTCCTTCAACAAAGGAAATAGCTTACAATACGTTATTTCGTCCAGTCTTGGAGTACTGTTCGTCTGTATGGGACCCTTACCAGTTGGATCTGATTCAAGAGATTGAGAAGGTCCAAAGAAGAGCGGCAAGATTCTTGACTGGTACATTTAGTCATCGCGATAGCGTTACAAATCTCATAGAAAGTTTGAAGTGAGACTTGTAGATAGGCTGCTCGATAAACAGAAGGGGCTGCTCACTAAATTCTGAAATCCGATCTTCACCGAGGATGCAGAGCACATATTATTACCACCAACTTTCAAATCGCGCAATGATCACCATTAAAAGATAAGGGATATTAGAGCTCGTACTGAGGCGTTCAGACAGTCGTTTTTCCCTCGCGCGATCCGCGAGTAGAACAGAGGAGAGGAAATTGACTTTGGCGTGAATTGTGCCCTCCGCCACACACCGCTTGGTGGCTAGCGGAGTATATATGTAGATGTAGATGTAGATGTCTCATTAAAGAATTACAAGAAGTGAATGAAGTTTCGTTCTCGATTCCTGATCCTCAGAGGCTTGCCGTTCAGTACGTTGGACGTTCATCTAAAGATGATTGTCTATAACATTTAAGTCGAGCATGTAAAAAATATGCTTGTGACAACAGCGGTAAATAAAGAATATAACAAATATATCAGTCAAGGTTGTCTCCATAAGACTATAATTTTGTACTTCATAAAAGGGATTCCACAAATACGACAAAAATCATAAAAAAAGGTTCGTAATGGCGTAAATATTATTGTTAAATGAATCTAGAATAGAGTCTCATATACGGATCAGAAACAAAATGATACTAAGTCTCAGCCCCAGAACATCAAAAATCTTAGCTTTCAAGCCTATTGTGAATTTAAATAAATATGTCCAGTATTCGAGAGAATAGTAACAGTTTACTACCGTGTTATCGCCCTGAAGAGGTCCTGTTGAGGCCAGTGGCAGTTATTAAGCCTGTACTTTCATGTCAGTGACGAGGTCTGTGTGAACGACTAACGGAAATAGTCATTTGCATGTGCTCGGCTTGGGTTTCCATCGCCGCACGGACCGGAGTGGTTATTCGCGTTTGATATAACAGGCACCGTTTTAATTAAACTGATTTAATATTTCGTTAATGTTCAGAGGGCAAATCTAAATTAAATCTGCACCCCTATCAAGCAAATCTGCGTTTGCTCCCATCTGCGCAGAGCAATTTGTGATGAGTCGTGTGGGCAGCCGTGAGCTGGAGATAGGCCTGCTGTAGTATTCACGGAAGCTTTATGAAATACTTCAGAGTTTTGAATTATTACATTCAGGCCTGGAATATTACGCTATATCTTTTACAGTACGCAGAATCCAATCAAAATGAGATTTTTTACTGTCTGCTGAAGAGATGCGTCGAAAACAGAAAGAGTATAAGATATAATACCGTCAAGGTAATATCGGTCTGTCTACGTGTGTCGTAAACGTGAAATTTGGTACCCAGTCACCGTGGCAAAGATAACTTAAGTTTTGAGTATGGTATTGGTGTTATAGAGTGTCTCACTGCTGCAGCATAGTTGTTACGCTAAGTAGGAAAAGAGAAACGTGTTGCAAACGTCTCAATGCAAAGTTAAAGTTATTTGTAACAGTAAACTTAAGTGACAATCTGAACATCGTACAAGGTCTGTCTGGTGAAAGTTACTTGATATGGCTTATCTACAACGTGGTAATAAGTATAAACCATGTACGTTTATATCACGCAGATGATGGCTGCGTGAGCAGTTGTATGATCATTAGTGGAGCAGTATTCTGATCGCTGCTTAGGATTTATGGCAATCCATTATGTACGCACTGCTAAATATTGGGGATGTAAGGATCAATGTCGTGAAATCTTGCCCTAACCATGGAACCATAATTTTTGCTATGGAACTGGTATCTGAACTAGTTTAATACTGATTATATCTGGTAAAGTAAAATTTTGTGTGGGTCTGGAATGAGAATCTTGATCATTAGATTTTTTTGTTAATACCCAACGAATGAACCTATCAAGATAAACTTGACTCACTGGCGAAAGCTTGAATAGGTCACGAGCTCTTTCTCATACTAGTTCGGTACCAATGTGTATCTTTTCCCAGATTCTGGCAAAGTTTTCTTCTTTAAATATCTACTACAGCGAAGATCAGCTTTATGATACGTATCACTGAAAAAATGGTGAACACGCACATTTAAGTGTTGTGGTTTGTCCTACACCTTTTAGATCCATCTTCAGTTGGAGTATCAAATTATCATTCTTTTCTTCTTGGATGATACTGGTCTTTCAATAACCAAGATTTTATCTTAAATGCTTCAAGAGTTCAGCTATCACCATATAGACACTATCCTTACTATTTATGTTCTTGTGAGAGGTACTAACTTAGAAACTTTTTCTTCTTAATCTGTAGTCATTATTTATTATACATCGGAATTTATACAGTTTATCACAGGCATATTTATAGAAAATTTCGTTATTTAAACTGTCCTAGTTAATGTAAATATTGTGCCAATACTGAATGTATCGGAAATAGTACGCAATAATTAGAATCACAATACTCTCTGAAAATAAAAAGAGGTTCCAACACTGTACTTGGATTTGCCAAGGCTCAGGGGAACTATATTACCTGACGGAGCGGTTTAGTAACAATGCAAGGAATATATCTTGGTTATTTTACAGGCTTTTAGCATTAATGGATGGCTCAAGATTAATCGAGGAAATCTTAAACGAGACCTAGAAAACCAAAGAAAATTTCATAAGCAGTTGACTTACAAAAGGACGCATCGCAAGTCGCCTCTGGCCCATAGACAGATAGATGGAAAGCGAATAGACTCCTACAGGGCTCACGTTCCAGCAGCTTTTTCGCTAAGCCGTAAGAATCCCCAATAATCTATATATTGAAAATAGTGTCCACTACGTGAGAGTCAAATTATTAAGAAAAAAATAGGTGTACATGAATTTGAGTCCGCTAACTGTTCATAAATAAAAACTTTAATGTTTTTCCGATGACACTGTAATTCTGTCAGAGACAGCAAAGGACATGGAAGAGCAGTTGAACGGAATGGACTGTGTATTGAAAGGAGGATATAAGATGAACATCTGGTGATGCTGAGCGAATTAAATTAGGAAATGAGACACTTAAAGTAACAAAGGAATTTTGCTATTTGGGGAGCAAAATAACTGATGATGGTCGAAGTAGAGAGGATATAAAATGTAGACTGGCAATGGCAAGGAAAGCGTTGCCGAAGAAGAGAAATTTGTTAAAATCGAGTATAGATTTAAGTGTCAGGAAGTCGTTTCTGAAAGTATTTGTATGGAGCGTAGCCATGTATGGAAGTGAAACATGGACAATAAATAGTTTGGGCAAGAAGAGAATAGAAGCTTTCGAAATGTGGTGCTACAGAAGAATGCTGAAGATTAGATGGATAGATCACATAACTAATGAGGAGGTACTGAATAGAATTGGGGAGAAGAGGAGTTTGTGGCACAACTTGACTAGAAGAAGGGATCGGTTGGTAGGACATGTTCTGAGGCATTAAGGGATCACAAATCTAGTATTGGAGGGCAGCGTGGAGGGTAAAAATCGTAGGGGGAGACGAAGAGATGAATACACTAAGCAAATTCAGAAGGATGTAGGCTGCAGTACGTACTGGGAGATGAAGCAGCTTGCACAGGATAGAGTGGCATGGAGAGCTGGATCAAAACAGTTTCAGGACTAAAGACCACAACAACAATAACGATTCATTGCCGAATGATGAGACTGCGACACAAATATGTCATTCGAACCACACCTTCATACGACTTATTATCTGCCACACTCCGGTGAGCTAATCAAAAAGATGAAAATAACTTCCGCAGGATGTGTCATCGACAAGTAACATTGCACAATGAAATGCGGAGCAAACATAGAAAGAACTGTTACAGTGTAGTACAGAAGTGAAAGAGATACGCAACGAGGCTATCAGAAATGACACTTCTGTTCAGAGACTGTACTTGGATTGCGGTCGTCGTGTTTTATGGTCCTCTGGACATTACAAAAATCGAAAATGGTTCTTTATAGGGTGTATGATCACAGCTGACGTAAGTGAACACTCTGCCACGTGTTGCCATGCTGGCCACAAGGATGGCAAGGATGGCCTTCCTTTCCCCCACCAGTGCCATAGACAAATGGTAGAGGGTTGCTGGCGTGCCCGGACGTGTTGCAAAATGTCTTCATAACGCATCCTACAATGGCTCGACGGGACCGAAGTAATAGGAAAGGGCAGACCAGTCCGTTCGCCGCATATCCTCTCATTCTAAGGGTTCATCCACTTGTGTTCTTCGGTACAGTCACCCACGTCATCCAAAGAAAATGAAGTTAGGACAGAATGCACCTCTGAAGAAATACACATGGGGAAGAAGTACAGTGCCATAGTAACATTGACTGGTGAGTGTAACGTGCTTGGTCCATTGCGGGTCCTACCCCTCGCCATATGATGATATGGCCAGAATCACTACTCAGAGTCAGTTCTGTTCGGAGAATCGTACTTGAGCCTACTCACCATTGGTTCACTCCATTTGCTCTTGGTGCTATCACAACGGTTCTGCTGGTGCACGGGTGTCAGTGGAACACAAGTACTGGTCGTAGGGCAGAAAGAGTGGAACATAGCATACTGGTCGTCGGGCAGAAAGACCACTTCCATGCAGTCACCAAGACCCTGTGGAGCGTGAGCTTTCTTGTCTTGTAGGCCTGTTAAAAGTGATTGCATTTGCACTCGCTATCTGACGTGGTTCCCTTTTTGATTATTGCGCAACCTGGCGGTGATCTGCTGCTGCAGTTGATCATCGCAGTCGACCACCTGCTCTTCTTCAGACAACAGCGCCTGTTGTTTGGAATACTCCCCATGCAATTGGAACATTGCTGCGAGCAATGCCAGTCTCCTGGGCTACACACATTGTCCTTCCTTCAGTTTCCCAATGATTCTCCCCATATGCTGTCGTCTAATTTTTCCTCCTGGACATGAAGTAACGAAGAACACCACCATAACTGTAGCTGCTCGTTGCTTGAGACATACTGTCTTTTTCCCATTTGTTCAACTGACTCATGTTGTGGGGCCTGTCCCAGTTGGTGGTGCAGTCAAGCTGACCTCATGCCATGTGACGTCTAACTTCCTGTGCACAAATGGGACACCTCTGGAAGTATTCTGCCCCACATTCATTTCCACTGAGCGTCTCTCCTTAAGCTTGCAGAGCAGTGTACTTTTGCGACTGGTACACTACATGTCACATTAAGTGCATGAAGCGTACGCTTTTCAGCCGAGAACAGGCGTCTAGTTGCCGCCAATATTAGAAAAAATTTGAGTCATAGGCATTCAAATCTCGCGCTTCACGTGGCACTTTATCATTGCGAAAACAGCTTATTTGATATAACGCCACAGAAAACACTCGAATGGTTTAATATCAGATGAACGAGAATTATAAAATGTTGGTTCTGCTCTACCTATTGACTTACAAAGGTAAAGTGAGCTGAGATATCTTGGAGTATGCATTCTGAAATTTATGGAATGAACCAAAAGCACTTGACAGACTAGTATTAACCAGAGGATGTGTTGTGCAAGATTCTTCAGTGACTGGCTCATTAGGCCTTTTCAGTATTACACTGGGCCTGTACCGTCGAATTGGATTTCAGAGCTTATTTCTTTTTTTTCTGTCATAGCCAGTTAAGCCTGCATGGCTCTAAGGCTCAATTCTGGACAAAGGGTAGGTGCGGAAGTGCGAGGGCAGCCACGGTTCCACACCAAGCTTTCCTGGCATGGCCACGAAAAAGCAATCTGCACTACGGAAATAAAAAGACTTCATCTACAGCCGACCGCTGGGCCCACTGTGTTAGCAGCCGATAGTGCTACAGCGCGTTACTGTCACGCATTGGCACGGTGCTCGAGGTTTTCTGTATTTGTGGTCCAGCACTGAATATGCTGGTCGCAGAAGAACGGCCTGGAGTGCCAGGCCAAACACGCAACATTAACTTGGTACCAGCGCCGGTGGTCGCTGTAGCAGTGGCTGACAATTTGCTTGCCAGTCACAATTTTTCTGTCGTTTTGGCTGACGTAGGAGTCACCACAGCGCACAGGCAACATTACGGAGCGGTAAAGGCCACATTGTCTCGATGTCAGTGCCATAGGCCGTTTTGGGGACGGCGGCCAAGTCTTGCGTAGTGTTGGAGACTTGGTGACATACCGCCCGGACCTACCTTTCATCAGGGCATTGGCTGCAGCCACCTGCGGAAGGCGCCGCTAGTATGGCGGAGCAAGAATTTTGTTGGCGGGCGTCGAGCAGGAGACACTGGAAAGAAGTGTAGTATGGAGATGGGCAGCGTGGTGTATAGAGCCACACTGAGGCATGGCTCGCTTTGCGCAGACATTTTCTGTTTTTAGAGTGGACGGTGTGCGGAAGAAATGACAACAGCCAGAAACAAAATCTCTGGTGAGCTTTAGTTACCGAAAACTCGTGCACTCCAGAAAGTTTTAGTATTTGATTCATCCTCAGCAACTGTAGCTGTATATATCGAAATAATCCACAACCAGTGGCATTTAAGAAATTTAATCTTAAACAGTTGTTGTGTTAGGTGATTCGTAATACGAAATTGTTTGAAGTAAGCTCACACTCGCACAACCTCCAGCCGATAAACCACGCGCACCCTGCGCATTTTTTGAGCCAGCAGTCTTCTGAGTGCTTTGACATTGTAGGCCAAAAATTTTTCTCGTGTGCCAGCTTCTTTATCTCAAAGTAGCACTTGCAACATACATCCTTAGTTATTTGCAGGATGTCTTCTTCTACAGTTTTTGACCTCTACAGTTCCCCCTAGTCATGGCAGCCATTGCCTGATGTCTTAACAGATCTTTCTGTGCCTTCTTCTTGTCAGTGTTTTCTACATATTCCTTTCTGCACAGAACCACCTGAATCCTTACCTTATTAGTCCACATAATACTCTCCCGGCACCAGGCTCAGGTAACCACTTCACTTGGGTGTTACCTGGAGGAACAATTCCTGACTATGAAACTTCCTGGCAGATTAAAACGGTGTGCCCGACCGAGACTCGAACTCGGGACCTTTGCCTTTCGCGGGCAAGTGCTCTACCATCTGAGCTACCGAAGCACGACTCACGTCCGGTACTCACAGCTTTACTTCTGCCAGTATCTCGTCTCCTACCTTAAGTTTGGAAGGTAGGAGACGAGATACTGGCAGAAGGTAAGCTGTGAGTACCGGACGTGAGTCGTGCTTCGGTAGCTCAGATGGTAGAGCACTTGCACGCGAAAGGCAAAGGTCCCGAGTTCGAGTCTCGGTCGGGCACACAGTTTTAATCTGCCAGGAAGTTTCATATCAGCGCACACTCCGCTGCAGAGTGAAAATCTCATTCTGGAATTCTTGACTACTACCTCGCTATGTGCAACCACCGCCCACACTGCCACATTCTGTCGATGCTTGCGGGTGCGTTCATTATGCTCTACCGTTAGTTCCATTATTTCTAAAACGTCTTATTCCCATGCCCTATTTCTAGCACTTGCAATTTAAAAGCCACTTTCATGCTCATTTTTGCAACCTAAGGTTGATATTCCACCGATTTCACATTTCATAGGAAGAAAATAATGGTTTGTGACATTCTAGTGAGCTTACTAAGCCTTCTGCCACTTTAAAATTATTATGTTCGATAGGACAGTTTATGTTTCTGTCTCATGCGAGACCGCCTGTGTAGCTTGGTGTCCAGCGTGTCTGGCTGCTATTCGAATTGTTAGGCCTGCCGTTGATACCCCCCTAATTCTGATAAGCTTTAGTACCGGAAGGCGCCTGAGTGTTGAACAGGACTGTGAACCCCAAGATGCCCTGTTGCTCACTTCATCGTTGAAGTCCGGTATTGGCAGCACTCTGCGATGTGATGTTTTCGAAAGACATCCAGTTCCTCCAACAATAGATGTCAGGCGGCGAGCAGCATAAAGGCTATAAAGTTGAGTACATCTTCGGCTAGTTCACAGACTACGCTGGAGCATCTAGGACTTAGATTCACTACAGACTACCGTATCGTAATTGCGGAATGGAGCGTTATTACTGTGAATGCCATCGATCCCAATAATCGACTCATGACGAGAAATGGAGAGCTGGAGTATTTGAAGGAAGCTGGCGTGAAAGCTATGACGCAAGGCTCCGTTCATAATGACCGCATTGGTCCTCCTCATTCTACAGTATTAACTTAACAGGCTATTAACTGCTGTGTCGGTGTCTCGGCATGCGCTCTTTTGAAAGAGATACAGTTCCTTACAACATGTCTTACGAGCTAAAGAATATGTACTTGTCACGCTTCCTTTGGCTTCCTGCTACCCTCTACTTTCTGCTGAATGCGTATCCTTACTCAGCAGACGGTAAAATGTCGACCTGACTCACTTGCGAGATACGGGCTCCCTTCTTGCATCTGCCTCTGTCTCTGGCATGACTTCAATTTCCTAGTGGCAATGCGAACGAGTTTCAATAAAATTTTCCTAGTTTCTACCCCTAACTATTCTGTGCGGTAACAGTCCTCACAGAGGCAGCAGAGGACTAGGAAGAGCAACTGAACGGAATAGATAGCGTCGTGAAAATAGGTTAGAAGATGAACACCCACAAAATAGAGTTGCGATATGTAGTCGTATCAAATCAGACGATGTTGAGTGGATTAGATGAGGACTGGGACGTTAAAATTAGTAGATGAGATTTTATATTAGACCGGAAAATCACTTATGATGGCTGAAGTAGAAAGTATACGAAATATAGAACGACAATTGAAGAAAAGGGTTTCTGAAGAAGAGAAATTTGTTAACATCGAATATAGATTTGAGTATCAGCTAATCTTTTCCAGAGTTATTGTTCTGGAGTGTAGCTTTGAACAGGCAGTCCAACGACGGAACCCCCGATCTCAAAATTAAATATCTGTCCGCAGCTCGTGGTCGTGCGGTAGCATTCTCGCTTCCCGCGCCTGGGTTCCCGGGTTCGATTCCCGGCGTGATGGCTGGGTGTTGTGTGCTGTCCTTAGGTTAGTTAGGTTTAAATAGTTCTAAGTTCTAGGGGACTGATGACCATCGATGTTAAGTCCCATAGTGCTCAGAGCCATTTGAACCATTTGAATTAAATATCTCGGAAACTAATAATGACAGACGAATGCAACAAAAAATATGTTTACTGTGAAATCTGTAAGAATTTAATACAGAAGTCATAGAGAAGTTTCGAAATAGTTAGAAAAGATGCTAAGAGATGGCTATGTACGTGGAAAGCTCACGAAGTATCAGTATGCATAATTAAACGCGCCCTCTGCATGCAGTCTTCGCAGACACATTACCATCTTTTTAAAATGTTCACTACTCGCAGTACGGTGGTGGCGCAAACGAACTATGAATTTTGGCAACACATCCTGTTGTATCTCAAAATAGTTGCAGATGCCACACAGATCACTGGCTGAAACTCGTGCAGTAGTGGGATGGGTGCAGTAGGCAGTGGAGGCCAGTCCATGCGTGCAGCAATAAATTTGTAATCATACAACGCAATGCCTCTGGTGCCGTAGTGTTGATAGAGAAAGCAAAACCCCTGTTTGGTGAGATGTGGTCTGGCCCATCTTGCATGAACCACTCGGTGTCTAGTCGATCCTCCAAAACTAGCTGTTCTCCAAAATTGCAATGTAACGTTCTCTAGTGTGCGTTTCTCGTATGAAAAATCGCCAATCGCGCCTCTGCTATATACCCCAGCCCAAACAGCAGGAGGATATATGGTGTGCACTTCAAACAAATGGCGATTTTCGAAACCCCAGAACCGCCAGTTTCCTTAATTCCCTACGACATTCAAGTGAAAGTGTACACCGTATGTGAACTAGATCAACCATCAAATCCGTCAATCATTGTGAGGATCTGATTCGTCAAGTCAGCCCTCTGACGCACAGATCATATAGGTGTGGCCTGTTGGCCTTGGCTTTTGAATAGAAACATATGCAGGCTCCGTCTCAGTATTTTTTGCATGTTGAAACGCTTCAAATCACTCCATGCAACAGTTCTTAGGACAGATTTCCTTAGATTTTGCTGAATAATTGCAGAAGCCGTGGAGAAATTTTCATGAGTAACTACGGTTACTCTGGGGTCAACATTCCTCGCTAGATCATCAGCTACTCTGCCCGTCCGTCCATATTTGGTGAAGACCTTGCGAATGGTTATCACATCAGTTCCTTTTGGAAAATTAAATCATGTTTATAAACTGTGCTTTGTTCCTGTAGGACTGTGTTCTAAGGTGTAGCATTTCATTACTAGAAAAAACTTTGTTCAATAGAATACATGTTTCCCATCTCTGTCTTCTGTACGCTAACCTCCTTTCACGGTTCATCAGTACAGCCGGGAACGCTCAACTATTGTAAGCAATGTTTATAGACACTACTTACTAGAGCGCCATTTGTAAGCGGCTTTTCGAACTATTTCGAAACCACTCTGTTGTGTACGTATAAGATTCTTACAGCTTCCACAATGGATTTACCGTTTGTTGCAGTCGTCTATCGATCATAGTTTTCTAGATATTTATTTTTGGAATTAGGGACCCCTTCGCTGGACACCCTGTATGACAGTGAAACGTGGACGATGAACAGTTCAGACCGCAAGTTTTTGAAATGTGGTGATACATAATAATGCTCAAGATGGGTAGATGATGTAACCAACATGGAGATGCCTCAAATGGTTCAAATGGCTCTGAGCACTATGGGACTTAATATCTGACGTCATCAGTCCCCTATAACTTAGAACTACTTTAACCTAATTAACCTAAGGACATCACACACATCCATTCCCGCGGCAGGATTCGAACCTGCGAGCGTAGCGGTCGCGCGGTTGCAGACTGAAGCGCCTAGAACCGCTCAGCCCAACAGGTAGATAATAAATATAATTCAGGAGTAATAAAATACCTGATACGACTTGGCCAAAGGAAGGGATCGGGTGATAGGACACATTCTGAGATATCAAAGAATTGTCAGTTCAGTACTGAAGGGAAGTATTTGGGGAGGGGGGGGGGCTAAAAATTGCAATAGGAGACCAAGGGATGAATACAGTAAGCAATTTCAAATGAATGTCGATTGAAGAATTACTGAAAGATGATGAGTCTTGCAGAGGACAGAGCCACGTTGAGAACTGCATCAAACCAGTCTTCGGACTGATAAGAATAACAACGACATATTTTTAAAAGACAAGGGCATCTTCAACGTCTCACAGCCGGCTTGAAAACAGAATGCTACAAATCTCAAGAGCCTCCTAAATCTATCCCTTTTCATTCCCTAAGCAAGAAAAGAACATTTACGAAACGGAGGACATGTTTCCTTTACTTTCGTATCGGTCTGTCGGCTAGAATTTCGCTTCTTGAACGGATCTACTAGCTTGTAATATCACGTCTTCACTGCCATTCAGAAGCTTTAGTTTTGTCTCCCAGAATACAACTGAATTATAAGCTGAAATGACTGACAAGGGGAGGCCGCCAATTGTGAAATTCAGATTCGATTCATACTGCGTACAATAAAAGCTCATGGCCAGAGGTGTAATGTGGCAAAGCACCAAGATGCACTTCTGAGCCGTTGTCGAGAAAATCGACAGTTGAAAGAAACCGATGCGGTGAAATACTCTCTACGATAAATAATTTTGTACAGCGTCGTGGCGCAGCGGTAAGCGCTCGGGGTCGTAATCCGAAGGTCGCCGGATCGAATCTCGCGTCATGCAACATTTTCTTTTTTAGTATTTGTTTTTTGCAATTCAAATATATATGTATATATATATATAATTCCCGGCAATCAGTTGCAACAATTATGCATATAATAAGTTGTTGAAAGTCGTTTGTCGTGGAAAAACTGGCGACTTCGAACATACGGTGGTGGCGCAAACGAACTATGAATTTTGGCAACACATCCTGTTGTATCTCAAAATAGTTGCAGATGCCACACAGATCACTGGCTGAAACTCGTGCAGTAGTGGGATGGGTGCAGTAGGCAGTGGAGGCCAGTCCATGCGTGCAGCAATAAATTTGTAATCATACAACGCAATGCCTCTGGTGCCGTAGTGTTGATAGAGAAAGCAAAACCCCTGTTTGGTGAGATGTGGTCTGGCCCATCTTGCATGAACCACTCGGTGTCTAGTCGATCCTCCAAAACTAGCTGTTCTCCAAAATTGCAATGTAACGTTCTCTAGTGTGCGTTTCTCGTATGAAAAATCGCCAATCGCGCCTCTGCTATATACCCCAGCCCAAACAGCAGGAGGATATATGGTGTGCACTTCAAACAAATGGCGATTTTCGAAACCCCAGAACCGCCAGTTTCCTTAATTCCCTACGACATTCAAGTGAAAGTGTACACCGTATGTGAACTAGATCAACCATCAAATCCGTCAATCATTGTGAGGATCTGATTCGTCAAGTCAGCCCTCTGACGCACAGATCATATAGGTGTGGCCTGTTGGCCTTGGCTTTTGAATAGAAACATATGCAGGCTCCGTCTCAGTATTTTTTGCATGTTGAAACGCTTCAAATCACTCCATGCAACAGTTCTTAGGACAGATTTCCTTAGATTTTGCTGAATAATTGCAGAAGCCGTGGAGAAATTTTCATGAGTAACTACGGTTACTCTGGGGTCAACATTCCTCGCTAGATCATCAGCTACTCTGCCCGTCCGTCCATATTTGGTGAAGACCTTGCGAATGGTTATCACATCAGTTCCTTTTGGAAAATTAAATCATGTTTATAAACTGTGCTTTGTTCCTGTAGGACTGTGTTCTAAGGTGTAGCATTTCATTACTAGAAAAAACTTTGTTCAATAGAATACATGTTTCCCATCTCTGTCTTCTGTACGCTAACCTCCTTTCACGGTTCATCAGTACAGCCGGGAACGCTCAACTATTGTAAGCAATGTTTATAGACACTACTTACTAGAGCGCCATTTGTAAGCGGCTTTTCGAACTATTTCGAAACCACTCTGTTGTGTACGTATAAGATTCTTACAGCTTCCACAATGGATTTACCGTTTGTTGCAGTCGTCTATCGATCATAGTTTTCGAGATATTTATTTTTGGAATTAGGGACCCCTTCGCTGGACACCCTGTATGACAGTGAAACGTGGACGATGAACAGTTCAGACCGCAAGTTTTTGAAATGTGGTGATACATAATAATGCTCAAGATGGGTAGATGATGTAACCAACATGGAGATGCCTCAAATGGTTCAAATGGCTCTGAGCACTATGGGACTTAATATCTGACGTCATCAGTCCCCTATAACTTAGAACTACTTTAACCTAATTAACCTAAGGACATCACACACATCCATTCCCGCGGCAGGATTCGAACCTGCGAGCGTAGCGGTCGCGCGGTTGCAGACTGAAGCGCCTAGAACCGCTCAGCCCAACAGGTAGATAATAAATATAATTCAGGAGTAATAAAATACCTGATACGACTTGGCCAAAGGAAGGGATCGGGTGATAGGACACATTCTGAGATATCAAAGAATTGTCAGTTCAGTACTGAAGGGAAGTATTTGGGGAGGGGGGGGGGCTAAAAATTGCAATAGGAGACCAAGGGATGAATACAGTAAGCAATTTCAAATGAATGTCGATTGAAGAATTACTGAAAGATGATGAGTCTTGCAGAGGACAGAGCCACGTTGAGAACTGCATCAAACCAGTCTTCGGACTGATAAGAATAACAACGACATATTTTTAAAAGACAAGGGCATCTTCAACGTCTCACAGCCGGCTTGAAAACAGAATGCTACAAATCTCAAGAGCCTCCTAAATCTATCCCTTTTCATTCCCTAAGCAAGAAAAGAACATTTACGAAACGGAGGACATGTTTCCTTTACTTTCGTATCGGTCTGTCGGCTAGAATTTCGCTTCTTGAACGGATCTACTAGCTTGTAATATCACGTCTTCACTGCCATTCAGAAGCTTTAGTTTTGTCTCCCAGAATACAACTGAATTATAAGCTGAAATGACTGACAAGGGGAGGCCGCCAATTGTGAAATTCAGATTCGATTCATACTGCGTACAATAAAAGCTCATGGCCAGAGGTGTAATGTGGCAAAGCACCAAGATGCACTTCTGAGCCGTTGTCGAGAAAATCGACAGTTGAAAGAAACCGATGCGGTGAAATACTCTCTACGATAAATAATTTTGTACAGCGTCGTGGCGCAGCGGTAAGCGCTCGGGGTCGTAATCCGAAGGTCGCCGGATCGAATCTCGCGTCATGCAACATTTTCTTTTTTAGTATTTGTTTTTTGCAATTCAAATATATATGTATATATATATATAATTCCCGGCAATCAGTTGCAACAATTATGCATATAATAAGTTGTTGAAAGTCGTTTGTCGTGGAAAAACTGGCGACTTCGAACATCATTATGTTTTCCGCAAACAAAGTTGTATTTCACAAATGTTATTAATTGTCTTCATAATGTTAATCACGTATAGTTAACGGAAGACGTAGAAACGATATTCCGTTCGAATTAGAATAGAGACCCCACGAACACAAATTTGCTGCGGCAGGTATGAAATATAAACTCCGTTACTCGCTCGTTACACTTGAAGGACAGATGTTGAATGGGCCGAAACGAGCCGCCGCATAACAGCGTAGTTGCCTGCTAACTTCGAAAGAAGGTAGATGCGGTCCCTAGCGCAACTTATAACATCGTCGAAAATCAGTGCGGACGGGAGAGCTTTGGTACACCCTGTTAGAAAAACGGAAAAATGGAGGCGGTACAATTGGAGAGCTATCCGCCTTCACCAACATGCATAAGCAATTCATTAATAGTTTATATATATATATATATATATATATATATATATATATATATATATGAATTGCAAAAAACTAATAATAAAAAAAATTGCATGGCGCAAGATTCGATCCGGCGACCTTCGGATTACGAACCCCAGCGCTTTCCGCTGCGCCACGACGCTGTAGAAAATTATCAATCGTAGAGTGTATTTCACCGCAACGGTTTCTTTTAACTGTCGATTTTCTCGACAACGGCTGAGAAGTGCATCTTGGTGCTTTGCCACATTACACCTCTGGCCATGAGCTTTTATTATGCGCAGTATGAATCGAATCTGAATTTCATAATTGGCGGCCTCCCCTTGTGAGTGCTAAACTGCTTGTTTACTCTCACTGAGAGGAAATGTCCTTTTTTTTCAGTCTGCGTGTTACAGTCTGTTTCATGCTGCTCTTAACCGTTGTCAGCTCACATGCAGCTGCACTCGGCGCCAAGCTGTCTGCCAATCCACGTGTGTGTGTGTGTGTGTGTGTGTGTGTGTGTGTGTGTGTGCCGAGCCGTCCGCCGCGTGCCCTCCGCTCCCGACAGGGCGCGCTCACGGAAGCGGAAACCCGGTGCTGCTCTGCAAAGCCCTAGCAGGAAATCGCCACCTGCGTGCTGCTCGTTTTGCAGCGAGCCGCAGCAGGTTGCATCCGTTTGCCGCTGCGATGCGCCAGACGCTTATCATTTAGCTCCATGTATGTGAAGCGTATTCCAGTACGTAACTACCATCCTTTGGGAAGTGAAACGGAACTTATTAACCAGAGACTGTATGATTCGTGGCTGACCTTGAATCTCGAAATTCTGTTGAATAAATCGTTGAAACGCACTTTGTTTTGCAGCAGTTTGAATGAAAGGGCATACCCACGATATTCTCCGATAATGTCGAAGTGCAATCATATTCGTGAGTCCGCAGTTGATAAAATATCTTTACACAAGTTCCATAGATTCTTTCTATTGTTTTTATATTAATTATTTATATGTCCTTGGTTTGTTTGGAAGTGCGTACTCCATTTAGAGCTTCGTTAATTTGACCCCTTCAGTACTATCAAGATAGAACATACTAAAGGTTGGTAGGTGTACAGCACGGTGTACTCCATACAAGTGTGTGTGGGAAGCAATATGTGACGGTGCCCCTAATAAAAGTTTCACACACTTACAGTAGGTGCCGCGACACTTGTCTAAGATGTCAACAGTTGTGTCCATAAAAGTACAGACTGCATCTACCGACTGTGTGTTGCCTTCTACAGGGGAAAAAAATTTCGGGAGTCTGTACCATCTTTGACAATTGGTCTCTCGTAATACGTTCAATTCTATATTTTTCGCATTCGCCTTTATTTCAGTGTGATCTCAAAACACACACCTGCCAGATTCGATTCTGTTAAATTAATACAACTTGCCATGAATGTGTAGCTGAAATATACAACTTGAATAGTCTCGTTGCAGCTAAGCAGCCTCATATATCTGTATGTACAGCGATAGATCCAGAATTCCACAAGGATACTGCGCTTTCCTGTGCCCTCAGAACGAAGCCCGGCAAGTCTCCGTACTGCCTAAAGGCGCTTCTGCTTTGACGGCGTAGCCAGTGCCACTTTTAGAAGTATTCATGTTTGTTTTTTCAGCCGGCCACGGTGGCCGAGCGGTTCTAGGCGCTTCAGTCCGGAACCGCGCGACTGCTACGGTCGCAGGTTCGAATCACGCCTCGGGTATGGATGTGTGTGATGTCCTTAGGTTAGTTACGTTTAAGTAGTTCTAAGTTCTAGGGAACTGTGACCTCAGATGTTAAGTCCCACAGTGCTCAGAGACATTTTTTGTTTTTTCTGCTCGCTTCTCAAAGATATTATGGTCTCTGACTCCCATATCGTCCTTAAAAATATTCAACACCGGAGATGGAATAAAACAATCAATCGCTGTATTTTCGATATGGTTTGAAACGTGTTCGCAATAAACGTAGGGTGCAGGGTATCAATTTGCAGTGGGTGCATTCCCATGCACGCATCCGCTACAGTGTAGAAGTAGACGCTATTAGGGAAGGAAACGCCGTCTATAGGCACGGAAAACGTCAAACAGCGATAGAAACTATTTCTACTATCATTGGACTCCGTTTGTTTGAACCGCCCCCATTTTCCTCTTCGTTACACAGTGCCAAAATCTAGAGGATTCATGCATGTGAGTGGGATTCTGAATCGAAACCTCTATGTCGCGTCCGAATTTGCCTGTACGGTTGAACTTTTTGAAGACATTTGTGAGTTTGGGATACCACCTCAACCAATGAATCTCTTCTCTTCTGTTTAGTAAAGATGGTCGCCTTTCAAGATTTTAAACATGGCTGAAGCAGCAACTGTTAAAAATCTTCACGGTAAATGATAACCGCCAAACAGTTGTAGGATAAAGATTTAATTTTCTTATTCATGATGACAGATTGTTTCGATCTTATACAACATTTTGTTCGTTTTCGTTAGTGTGTATCCAAGCCTTTAATTTGCGTGGTTCCAGCCGGAGTGGCCGTGCGGTTCTAGATGCTACAGTCTGGAGCCGAGCCACCGCTACGGTCGCAGGTACGAATCCTGCCTCGGGCATGGATGTGTGTGATGTCCTTAGGTTAGTTAGGTTTAATTAGTTCTAAGTTCTAGGCGACTGACGACCTCTGATGTTAAGTCACAGGTTGCTCAGAGCCAATTTGCGCGCACGTTGGATATGTTTCTTAGCGCAAGCTTGACCTGCATGACACTAGGACACAGGCAAATTGGTGTTCATATTTTCTATTGCATGTGGATGTTTTAAATGGTTCTGCTATGTTTGATTTATTAAGACAGAGGGTTTGAATTAGCACAACCTTAAAAATTTTGATGCGCATGAGTATGCATCCCGGGTTTTAATATGCGCGAGTGTATCACGCATACCACAAGTGCCCTCTCTCTGCCCTAGTGCTTTCACACCCGCTCCACGCGAGTTCACAAGCTATGTACTGATAGAATGCCGCGTTCGCATCGACCATCTCTTCATAATCATGCTGTAGAGATTGGGGTGATATTTTAAT
Source organism: Schistocerca americana (assembly GCF_021461395.2). Taxonomy (NCBI): domain Eukaryota; kingdom Metazoa; phylum Arthropoda; class Insecta; order Orthoptera; family Acrididae; genus Schistocerca; species Schistocerca americana. The sequence goes on along the minus strand of NC_060121.1, from coordinate 442,872,777 downwards.
TTTAACTGCTGGTGCCGCCGTTGGTACGATTGTTTTATGCATCTCCACTGCAGAATATGATTTTAGTAAGTGACTAAAAGTTTTTGTGCTTTTAATATTTGGTAATTTTCATGGTTGCTTAAGCTATAAGCGTTAGTTTTTTCTTCTATCTCAGTTATGTTGCTAAGTTTTTTGGTAATGAAGATGTCTTCCTGTTCATGTGTATTTTTGCTTCTGATGAAGTTATTTTTAGATATACCGAAACCGGATTTAAATAGAACTTTATCCTGCAACTGTTTAGCTGCTACCATTTACCGCGATGTTCGCCTTTATAAAGTAACTACCAAGACCGGAAATGCTTCTCACTTCCTAAACGTGTATGAGAATTCAATATACATTCTAATGTCCTCCCATCTTCTCTCCGCCCCGCTTCTCCTCCTCCTCCTCTTTCTCTGCGCGTCACCTCTTACCCTTATATCTGTCCACACCCCCCTTACTATTCCATTTCCTCCCCATCAATCCACTTATCAATCTCTCTGTTACTGAACCTTGTTTGTTGTTACTGGAAACGACAGCTTGATGGGAAACTGAAGTCACTTAAAATGAATGGACCAATCGGTTTGGATCATTGGTATATAAGGTATGAGAGACACCCTTCAGCTGCTGGATCATTGATGACTATAGCTTCGCTGCCAGTATTTTGGCATTTTTAATCTGTGAATGGGAAGGCTTACAACGTTTCGGGCGAATCGTAAACTGGTTAACCATGTATACAACTTTCTTGTTTCCTGTAAAATCGATGTAAAGGAAGAAAACACAGCAGCCTATTTTTTTATATTCAATATTTATTTCAAAAATTACATAAGGAGAAAAAATGGGAGAAACGATTTGTCTAATGGTTTACAAGCTCTCCTAACATACTTGGAAGTTACTGTCAGAATGAAATCGAAACCACGTATTTTCACGTCAAAGCACAGCATTTACTTTTTCTTGCAGTCGGATTTAATAGAAAATATGTACATTACCGTTTATAGCAGTATGTATGTAATGGACGATTGAGTGTGTGTTTGAGTTTCATGCAATAGTGTGACGTAATATCTCGAAAAATTCGTCGTGGCTTGTGAATGAATATTAGTCTTTATCCACTGCACGCGCATTGATCATAGTATACTATGAATTAAATAGTGTCTTCTATGTACTGTTGGATATGTACTGATACACCGTATGGGGTATGTCCGTACGAATGTGTATTAGAGTATCACGTAAAAATTTAATGTAAGAATTTCCCAATATTTCCGAAGACAGCGTTTCCATTTTCTGCACTACTTATATATTTAAATATACGATGACCGTCCAAATGTTCAGAATTAGAAGTAAATCGGCCAAGAACTTTCGATTTTCCTGCCAACCAGGAAGTTTGCAGTGTTACGGTTGCTGGGGGAATAGTTGGTCGGAGGTCCTGAGACGCCGATATGTTCCTTGCAAGCTGCCTGCTGGCTGTTACTGTGTGCGGTGTGCTCATAGCGTGTAGCTGTGTCGGGAGATCAAAATGCCACGATTTACTGACCAGGAACATGGCATTAAATTTTGTATTAAGTTCCGGAAATCAGGCATAGTGACACACGAAAACTTCACCGAAGCCATAAAAGTCAAGAATGATGAAATTCCGGGTGAAGGCGATGCTCGTCGCTGTTTCGTATTCCGAGGGCAGAATCAAATAGGAATTTGTGCCACAGGTATAAACTGTCAACAACGAATTTTAATCGAAACTCCTTGAAAGTCATCGAAACCGGTGCTTCAGGTCAGGAAGGATGTCAGTGGAACCTGATGATTCCACCACGACAACGCATCGTCTCACCCGGCGTTTAATGTCAGGCACGGTGTGGAAGCGCTGCCCCAGCCACCATAAACTCCCGATCTGGCACGAGGGGGCTTCTTTCTGCTTCCTTGAACAAATAAAAGCTTAAAGATCTTTATTTTGGGACAGTAGATGCCAAGGAAGCTGCAGTGACGAGTTGCCTGCGGGGAAGTTCCAATTAACATGTTTCAGGAAGCCTATTTGAACTTGCTGAACATCTTTAAAAGGTGTGTTTTGAAGAATACTAAATATCTGTTCTATTATTTTCAATTATTTGTTCTTTAAAAGGTGTAACCTACATCGTTGCGAATGATCATTTAGAGTATCGTGTAAAAATTTGAAGAAAAGAACATTTCGAATTTTTTGGTAACACTGTTTCATTTTCTAAATTATTCATACAAGGTGGTCTATTGATCGTGACCGGGCCAAATATCTTACGAACTAAGCATCAAACGAAAAAAACTACAAAGAACGAAACTCATCTAGCTTGAAGGGGGAAACCAGATGGCGCAATGGTTGGCCCGCTAGATGGCGCTGCCGTAGGTCAAACGGATACCAACTGCGTTTTTTTTTTAAATTGGAACCCCCATTCTTTATTACATATTCGTGTAGTACGTAAGGAAATACGAATGTTTTAGTTGGACCACGTTTTTCGCTTTGTGATAGATGGCGCTGTAATAGTCCCAAACATATGGCTCACAATTTTAGACGAACATCTGTTAACAGGTACGTTTTTTAAATTAAAATACAGAACGTAGGTACGTTGGAACATTTTGTTTCGGTTGTTCCAATGTGATACATGTATCATTGTGAACTTATCGTTTCTGAGAACGCATGCTGTTATGATTACCTGTAAATACCACATTAATGCAATAAACACTCAAAATGATGTCCGTCAACCTCAATGCATTTGGCAATACGTGTAACGACATTCCTCTCAACAGCGAGTAGTTCGCCTTCCCTAAGGTTCGCACATGCCGTGACAATGCGCTGATGCATGTGGTCAGGCGTTGTCGGTGGATCACGATAGCAAATATCCTTCAACTTTCCCCACAGAAAGAAATCCGGTGACGTCATATCTGGTGAACGTCCGGACCATGGTTTGGAGCTTCGACGACCAGTCCACCTGTCAAGAAATACGCTATTCAATACCGCTTAAACCGCACGTAAGCTATGTGCCGGACATCCATCATGTTGGAAGTACATCGCCATTCTGTCATGCAGTGAAACATCTTGTAGTAACATCGGTAGAACATTACGTAGGAAATCAGCATACATTGCACCATTTAGATAGCCATCGATAAAATGGGGACCAATTATCCTTCCTCCCATTATGCCGCACCATACATTAACCCGCCAAGGTCGCTGATGTTCCACTTGTCGCAGCCATCGTGGATTCTCCGTGGCCCAATAGTGCATATTATCGGTTTACGTTACCGCTGTTGGTGAATGACGCTTCTTCGCTAAATACGTAGAATGTGTGCAAAAAATCTGTCATCGTCCCGTAATTCCTCTTGTGCCCAGTGGCAGAACTGTACTCGACGTTCAAATTCGTCACCATGCAATTCCTGGTGCGTAGAAATATGATACTGGTGCAATAGATGTTGGTGTAGCGTTCTCAACACCGACGTTTTTGTGATTCCCGATTCTCACGCCATTTGTCTGCGACTGATGTGCGGATTAGACGCGACAGAAGCTAAAACACCTACTTGGGCATCATAATTTGTTGTAGGTCGTGGTTTACGTTTCACATGTGGCTGAACACTTCCTCATTCCTTAAATAAGGTAACTATGCGGCGAACGGTCCGGACACTTCGGTGATGTCGCCCAGGATACCGAGCAGCATACATAGCACACGCCCGTTGGGCATTTTGATCACAATAGCCATACATCAACACGATATCGACCTTTTCCGCAATTGGTAAACGGTCCATTTTAACACGGGTGATGTATCACTGGCGGAATGTTACGAGATACCATGTACTTACACGTTTGTGACTATTACAGCGCCATCTATAACAAAGCGAAAAAAGTAGTCCAACTAAAACATTCATATTTCTTTACGTACGACACGAATATAAAAAAACACAGTTGATATCCGTTTGACCTATGGAAGTGACATCTAGCGGGCCAACCATAGCGCCATCCGGTTTCTCCCTTCAAGCTATACGAGTTTCGTTCTTTGTAGTTTTTTCGATTGACAATTATTTCGTGAGATATTTGGCCCGGTCACTATCAATGGACCACCCTGTATGTTAAAAAGTAAACAGACTATGTCCAGCTGAGCATTCATTAGAATACATGTAAAAATTTTAGGTAGATCGGTCAATAAAATTTACAAGATTTGCACAGAAGAAATTATTCAATCTCTTCACACCGCGCTCAATAGTTTGAAGGATAGGGTAAAGAAACGTCAGAATCCTACAAAGACGGAAACCACCTAAACATCTTTCGAGAAAAAAGCGCTGCTATAGAACAGCTAGGGAGAGACGAAGATATAGTAATTCTGACAGATGAAGGCAACGCCATCATTCTAATGGATATAACGCAACATGAATAAAAATGGTCGATTTGTCGAGTGATCACACCTACTAAGAACTTAGAAATGATCTGGTGTCAAGGATTACTAAGAAGACCCGAGCCATATAATGCTAGACGATGGAACATCATGATTCAGTCAGGGACTCATCATCAAAGACCCAGTGCCACAAACAGTTTACAGAGCCTAACATTCATAAGGAAAGCTGCCCGGTAAGGCGTATCGTTAAGGAGATCGACTCAACTACTTACAATCTGCCATAGTATCTGGCTAGGAAACTACATCAATATGATTTAGGAAAGGATAATACCTGATGTCCGTGACATAGCGTGGTTATGTTTATTGTCAACCGATTTTCCATAGTTTGGAAAGGATATGAATAAACGGAAACAGTGGCGTGTGCCAATGTTATTTCCCGCCCCCTCCCCCACCTCATCCCTCTCACCGTTAGAAGCAGACCTCTCTGTGCAAGCATTTGAGCAAGCTGTCTTAACTCCGCCAATACTTCCCATGATCTTGGCTGTGACATGTGAACCACAAAAAACAAATGGCTCTGAGCACCATGGGACTCAACTGCTGAGGTCATTAGTCCCCTAGAACTTAGAACTAGTTAAACCTAACTAACCTAAGGAAATCACAAACATCCATGCCCGAGGCAGGATTCGAACCTGCGACCGTAGCGGTCTTGCGGTTCCAGACTGCAGCGCCTTTAACCGCACGGCCACTTCGGCCGGCTCATGTGAACCACACATTCGTTATTTAGCCACATGGAGAAGCAAATCTGTGTACGTTCTGTCAGTATAACACCCTGCATAAGAACATTCTGGTTACACGAGGACGAGAATGAATGGTGCGATCCTGTTCCTGTCCAACGAGATCTACAGAACTTGCAACGTCAACCTGGGACAGAAGATCAGTCGGAGACCTACCAGCACCAGTTGATATCTACAAACGTAACACCACCATCATCCGGCTCGAAAGTGTTCCCACAGTACATATGACGACTGCTCGAACCCACCGCGTCAGAGGTAAAAACTGAAAGACGTGTGCAATACCATTACTGCCAACGACTAAGACAATAAAACAATAAGAATAGCTACTAAATTCCGCAGGAGGCCACATACAGAGAATGAAATAAAAGGACAGCTCCTGGTGGTACGCTCACCTTATGTTGAGCTTGTCAGTGGTTGCCGAGTAGACATCAAACCAGTCTTCTGGGGTGGACGCAGGATCCAGCATTTGGTAGGTCCCATTAAGGATGCTGTAAATGCACGCAACGCGGCCGGTGTATACGAGATACAATGTGATTGCCTTGACACTTATACTGGGGAAACGGGTAGGCCTAACAAGCGCGTAGCAGAGCATGATCGGTAAGTCCAGTCGGTCCAACGGAACAAATCGACATCGGCGGAGCAACTTCGCGATTGTGGTCAGGCTGTCAAATTCCCAGAGGGACGAGTAGTGCCGTGGATCCACACAAGAAAAATGAGAGAGGCAATCGAAATCATGAAGCAGCCTGTTATCATCAGGGAAGGCAGCTACGCAACTCCGGCGTCGTGGCTGCCGGCAATCCCAGTGAGGCGGGCCACGTGTGATCACAAGGCACCGACCTCACCGGACACCTTCGCATCCGGCCAGACAGCGTATGAGCAACTGGCGTCTACTAACGGCAGCAATACACAGCCCCCTGAAGCGTCTGCCCTCATTCGTAGCGGGCAATCAGTTGCCAGCAACGAAAAATTATGATAATCATAGCGAAATATTCGTCATAGGGAACTGGAAGGAATCATGGTGAAATTGATATTTACTTAGCAACATATTCATGCCCGTATTACAAAGCTACAGTGAAGCCATTATATTTACAATTCTTCGTCGTCACTGACAGGCCGGCTGCATCTGTGGTGGGATGTACCATAATGGCACGGAATGTACAGGGTGGCTCACTTAGACGTTTCAGCGCAAATATCTCTAGAACAACAATAGATACTGAAAAACGACTTTCACGGATATAAGGCAGGGGATCGTGAAAGTAAATACTGTGAGACATTCTAAAACGTCAATAAATATTATTTTCAGCACAGACTTATATTTATGAAATAGTCTGTTTGTTCTTGGAGGAACATGAACATATTAATAACTTGAACAGAAAGTATTAATGTTTAACAATAATAGTCATTAATTACTTATCAACCAGCTTTCAGCTTTTTAGGCCATCGTCAGGTAACTTAATGCTAAACAGACATTTCACACAAGTTCAGCGAGAATTCATAGGTGTACAAAGAAAGCTGTACAAAGATTTGTGGCATTTTATGACTGTATCAATACAAAACACAAGAATGACGTAATACTTAACCAGACACTGAACCAATAGATCTTATATTACGATATAATCAAATAGCAAGGTAATGTGAGTGAATAGAACAGAAATGTTCTACAATTTAATAATGACACAGGCTATTATGTCATATGGACAAACAGCTGAATGTGAACAACAGATCGAATAAAGGGAGGGTAAGAAAGACGTCTATGGAATGTGTGCTTGGAACAGTTATTACTAGCTTATTAGCTAACGGTGAGAGGAATAAAAACTGGCTGCTACTTGAATAAGAGTAAATAATGGGACTGTGTCTGATCATGAAGAACCACGTCAGGATTCTTTGATGTATTTATTAATGGCCAGAACCTCAAGTTCAAATGGTTCAAATGGCTCTGAGCACTATGGGACTCAACTGCTGTGGTCATCAGTCCCGTAGAACTTAGAACTACTTGAACCTAACTAACCTAAGGACATCACACACACCCATGCCCGAGGCAGGATTCGAACCTGCGACCGTAGCAGCAGCGCGGCTCCTGACTAGAGCGCCTAGACCCGCACGGCCACCGCGGCCGGCGAACTTTAAGTAATGTTAGTTTCCACCCTTTAGTTTCTGTATGGAGAAGATCTCATTTTACTTCATATGACAGACATTTATGTAGAGAATGTTCAGCAAAGGTGGAATCTTTCTTTCTCAGTCTCCAACTCCTTTCATACTCAGTCTACGAGTAGTAGTTGCATCCCTACCTGATTGACCTACATGTAACATCAAATGAGATTTGTTTTGCATTAGGTGGAATGGGTACATCTGTTAGTTTCTTCACTAACACAAATGAATTAGGTATTCGAAATTTTGGTTGAAGTTTAGTTTTTGTTTAAATTAATGAATCTCTTTTGCTAACTTATGATAAGTTGCCGAAACTGAAAACAAAATAGGTCTTATTGCAACACCTTTTTTGTGAACCTAAGGTAACCCGGATAACCTGGTTGCTGTTGGATTCATGTTTGTGAGGTACTTCAGATCAAGAACAGTAAATATGGATTTCAATAAGATTATTCACTTCCATAGCATATTCCATTGTGGGATCGTTAGAAAAAAAACTGTCTTCTCGAAATGTCATTGCCACCAAGGAGGACAAGGTGAATAGTTCAGTGTTACTTAATAAGTCAGAATATTTTGAAGAAGTGTTTTCATTCCTCAGCCCTATAGAATTCCCTGAGTTACCTGTTATACAGTGAAATATACTGTATACACTATACTATATACACATTTATTAAATGGACTGGAAACAATGCGGGTGTCGAGTCACGCACTATGAAAAATAAGGAGAGGGTATACTTTCAAATAATAGAGCGCAGGTTTTCCTCGGCAAATCTAGATACGGCTAGTGCGTAGCCATTGTCAATACACCAATTCATAGTATCAGTGCATGCTCTAGTACGTCAGCCCCCTGTGCACAACTGTCGTCCTGCATCATTTCATAGTCCCCTGTGGATAGCAGGGAACTGATGTACTAGAACTTGCACTCACACTATGAGATGTTGCACTGATAATGATTAGGCACTAGCCGAAATCTAGATTTGCCGAATAAAATCTGCAAGAAAAGGATGACTGTTTGCGGTGTTCTATCATCTGAAAATCATATCATAGTCGTTGAGTGCACCTACGTTCCTAATGGCAGGTAATCTGATGAAGGGTTTACTTGTTCATGCTTTATTGATCAATACTACAGTACTAGAATGGACGTAATGGTAACGAAATACAGAATGTCACCGGGCAGGATGGACATAATTATTGGCTGAGCAAGGATCTAACACACGGATAAATGCTAGTTGTAAATAGTTTTACATCTATTATACAGTAGTACATGACACGTACAGGACTTGTCACTGAGCATCTTTAATGACTACGTTGCAACTTATCTCTTGCACATTGTGAAATGACTACAAATACGTAAAATGGTGCCTACAAAGCAAACGTAATTCTTCTCAGAAACACACAAAATTCCCACCAGTATGCAGTTAAATTTCTCACAGCAGAAACGCTGCAACGCATTTTCGAAGAGATCGTATTTACGTGGAAAAACCTCTGTATTAGCTCCACTCACTGAAGTCAAGTGTTTCCGGTGTTATGTAGCACATGCGGCAGTAATACGGGTTTTCATGTTGTCCGTAGCTGCTGGAACAAGCTGATAACACGACATTTTTCACATGTCCCCAGACAAAACGTCCATGGTGGCGAAGTCCGGTGACAACGCTTCCAGTACGCAACTGCAGACGCAGGGGGTTGTATCGAGTATTGTAACTGTTCGGCGTCCCCCGACCAGAGGAAAACCGTTATGTACAACTCAATGTCAGTGGCAGGAAACTCCATTATTACTCTCGGCCATCGTGGTAACAGTGAAAGTTAGATTACGGACGTCAATCACATCGCAAATATTAATAACTTGGGGTTCATACTTGCATCTCGGTATGTGTAACAATAGCTGCCCGTTTCGTTAATGTCAAGTGTCAACTTCGCTTTGTAATTTCTCTGGACGTAATGGGTGTATTGCGATGCAACCAACGCCATTATTTTTGTGATTTTTCATGTTATTGATTGCGCAAGGAATAAAAAAAGTTTGTCAAAAATAATATTTGCTTACGTTTTAGAATGTGTGTTAGAATTTACTTCCATGAGCCCTTGCCTTACATTCATATCCGTGAAATTCATTTCTCAATATCTATTATTGCCTCAGAGATACTTGCTCTGAAACGTTGAAGTGTATAGCAAGCAGAAATCTACTAATACCAGTCTCCGAATGCTGGCCAATGTTTTGACCCGAACCGAGGTGGAATCTTCCTACACGTTGGTCAGAGGCTTGAAGATGGCGTAGTAAATCGCCGAAACTGATAGCTAAAGAAGTTTGGAAACTAGACGATTGAAAGGTGTTTGATTTGACATCCTATAATAAATCGAGGTGGGCATGCGTTAGTGAACAACCGTTTTGACCTTAAGTTGTAACTAATTCTGTCGGGTTATTAAATAATACTGGCAGAGCAGAAAAGAACCTAACATTTTCAAAAATTAATTAAAATTTATTCAACCCATACTTTATCCTGTTAAAACCTCTGGTAGTTTTGTTTAAGGGTGACAGGGACGGGAAACGTAGAAGCGGTATTCATGCTCTTACAAATCCTTGTGCAACTTGTCATTGGTGGTGGACTCTACCGCAGATGCGATTCGTTGCCGTAACTGTGGCAACGATTGTGTCTTTCACATAACCCTATTCCCTCACAAGAGGGAATTTCTGATAATCGTTCTGACCATCTGCACCGCCAGTCACGGTCGGCAACTGCAGGGCCTAACCTTCGTCCAGGCAGATCCCTGTTTAGGTGTTCTGCATTATCCAGTAGAAGTGAGAAGGTGCTCCTTGTTGTTGCAAGATGAGGTTGTAGGAGTCTTTTTCCAACTGTGCAGAACCTACAAGGAAGGCATGTCGACACAGCAAAAGCCTGTAACAGTTTTCTCTAAAAATAATAAGGGCCGGAAAATATTTTCCTTCGACAGTGAGCAGAACACATTGATCCTTCATAAACCATGTTCGCTTTATAGCCAGGGGTGTAGCCCAAAAAAACAACACTGGGTCAATCGATTTTATCATCTAAAAAATGGTTCAAATGGCTCTGAGCACTATGGGACTCAACTGCTGAGGTCATTAGTCCCCTAGAACTTAGAACTAGTTAAACCTAACTAACCTAAGGACATCACAAACATCCATGCCCGAGGCAGGATTCGAACCTGCGACCGTAGCGGTCTTGCGGTTCCAGACTGCAGCGCCTTTAACCGCACGGCCACTTCGGCCGGCCGATTTTATCATCTGTCTGCAACGTTGCTTTGTCAGTAAAAATTAACTTCTTTGACGTATTGTTGGTGTTGTCCATCCTTATGAACATCTGGGTGCAACATTAATCTTCTGGAGTGATTACCTGGACCAACAGCAATCCGTATGGTTTCATGTGCAAGCCTTTGCGCAGGATTTTAGGAACGATTGTTGGGAGCTGAAGCCCACCTACCGACTTCAATGGGCCTCGCTGGATGCTGCTGGAACGATATTAACATTTCGCTACGACAAAGAGCGCCGTCCAGGACTTTTGTCCTGCTCGTCAGACAGCAGTTACCGACACCTTTTTTAGTAATTGAAGAATACTAAAACGTCTGGTTAAATCCGCAGGACAGAACAGGTAGTTGGAATTGTGGAAAGTGGCCAAAAAATGAGCGGCTGCCAGTTTCACTCGAACACTTTTATAATCGCGTAGGCTTCCGCGGCCAGTGTCAGTCGACATAAAAAAGTTTTCTGGGTTTGGTACCGCGTCATAATGTAAAAACTACTGCTGCTATAGCAGCTAACTAGACCCAGAAGAAGGCCGCTGCAATCGTGGCCGAAACGTTGGCTTTTCTATGACAGCAGTAGTTTTTACATTATGACGCGGCACCAAACCCAGAAACTTTTATTTCGAGGGCGCACCTTATCGACAATGTCAGCACAGAATGGGGATTTACGATCATGATTTCATTGCCGTAATTATGATTGCGAAAGTCAATAAATCAGTCAAGAAATCTAGGAGTGTGTTTCTTCTAGATAGAGCATATAAAAATTATTAACATCTAACTTAAATAGTGTACTGTCATCACTTAGTACCATTCAGATGGATGTACAGGAATTATCGGCAAAATTTAAGCAGGTTGTAAATCGTGGTCTGGAGAGTCACGTGGCTAGTAAGTGGATAAAGGATGGGAAAGACCCATCATGGTTTAATAACGAAATGGGTAAGATGCTGAGGAAGCAGAGACTGTTTCACTCGAAGCTCAAAAGGGGAAGCACAAACGACGACAAACGAACGTTAGTAGAGATTCGTGCGTCTGTTAGAAAAACATACAACTACCACCGCCACGCCTTACAAAAATATCTGGCACAGAACCCGAGAAAATTCTGGTTGTATGCAAAGTCGCTAAGCGGGTCTAAGGCTTTCATTCATTCTCTTGTTGACCAGCTGGTGTGGCAGCTGAAGATAGAAAACCGAAAGTCGAATTTTTAAATTTCACGTTCAAGAAATCGTTCACGCAGGAGAACCGTACAAACATATTGTCATTTGACCATCGGATTGACTACTGTATGGACGACATAGAAGTAAGTATACCTGGCGTAGAGAAGCAACTTAAATATCTGAAAACAAATAAATCACCAGGTCTGGATGGAATCCCAGTTCGATTTTAAGAGTGATCTGCGGCACTAGCCCCTTACCTATCTTGCATTTATCGTGAATCTCTCGCCAGCACAAAGTACCAAGCGACTGGAAAGAAGGGCAGGTGACTACAGTGTACAACAAAGCTAAAAGAACGGACCCACAAAGTTACAGATCAGTACCCCAACTTCTGTTTCCTGCTGAATCCTTGAACACATTCTCAATTCGAATAAAATATTCTTGAGGCTAAGCAGCTAATGACTACGAAACAGCATGGTTTTAGTAAGCATCGCTTGTGAGAAACTCAGCTTGCCCTTTTCTCACGTGATGTACTGAGAACTATGGATGAAGCGGAACAGGCAGGCACGGTGCTCCATAGCAGGCTGCTAACAAATGTACGAGCATATGGAAATGTTCACAGATATGTGAGTAACTCGAAGACTTACTAAGAAATGGAACCCAGTATCTTGTCCTCGACGGCTAGTGTTCATCAGAGACAAGGCATCGTCAGGTGTGCCCCGGGGAAGTTTGATAAGACAGCTGTTGTTATCCACGTACACGAATAGTATGGCGGAAAGGGCTGGCAACAGTTTGCGATTGTTTGCTGATGATACCGTGGTGTACCGTAGGGTGTCGAAGCGGAGTGACTGTAGGAAGATACGAACTAGACAGGATATCCAGTTGGTGTGATGAATGGCAGCTAGCCCAAAATGTGGAAAAATGTAAGATAATGCAGATGAGTAGGAAGAACAAACCTATAATGTTGAGATACAGTATACTAATGTCCAGCTTGACACATTCAAAGCGTTTTAGTACCTGGGCGCAACGTTGCAAAGCGTCATATGGTGGAAAGAGCATTTGAAAACTGTGGTAGGGAAGGCAAATGGTTGACTTAGATTTATTGGGAGAATTTTAGAAAAGAGTGGTTCACCTGTAAAGGAGACCGCATATAGGACGCCGTGCGACCTATTCTTGAGTACTTCGCTAGTGTTTGGTATCTGTACCAGGCAAGGAAGACATCGAAGCAATTCAGAGGAGGGCTGCTAGATTTCTTTCCGGTAGGTTCGAGCAAGGCGTAAGTGTTACGGAGATGCTTCGGGAGGGATGGCGGCGTTATTTTCCGGAAACACTATTGAGAAAATTTAGAGAACCGGCATTTGAAGCTGACTGCCAAACGATTCTGCTACCGTCAACATACAACTCGAGTAAGGACCACGGAGATAAGATACGAGTAATTAGGGCTCATATGGAGGCGTACAGCTAGTCGTTTTTCCCCGCTCTATTCCCGAGTGGAACAGGAGGGGAAATGACAAGTAGTGGTACAGGGTACCCTCCGCCACGCACCTTACGGTAGCTTGCGGAGTATCTACGTAGATGTAGACGTAGATCAATAACGTGGAAGACTTGTTGGGTGCATGCCACCCCCCGTCAAAAACCTTTTTTAACGCCGGTGTTTAGCATCTTATACGATAGAACGAATATTTTACTACCGAAAATCTGGAATACTGAAGGGTGAGGGGGTTTTCTTTTCTCATTCATGGTGGAGAAGTTCAATAACAAGCCTCAAGCACGAGCAGCTCTTTCTGCACCGCACGAGCGCTCCGACAACGACCGAGAGTAATTTCGAGTGTTCGCCCTCGATATAGGCACCCATGGAAAAGTCGTTACCTCGGCAGTGGGTCTCACGGGAGATGCCGCCGGGTGGGCCATCAGCGGCAATGGCTGAGCGAAACGAGCAGCGTGAGGGCCAAACCTTGACCCCCACCCCCTATGGTCGGCGAATCACGCATTCCGGGAGCCGAGCGCTGCCTCGATCCATTCAGCCCCTGGCGCGACGATGTTGCTTCATTTCCGCCAATTTGCATTTATATAACACAATTTTTTTCGTTTACAGCGGTTGTCTGCCCTTGCCTCGTTCCCACACATGTTGAACCATTAGTCGCTTCGCATCTTTCCGTTACTGGCTCACGAAGCGAGCGATAAAATTACCCATTCACGTTTCAGAAGATAGTATCTCATATTGTAACTAACACAATCTAGACCAGTGGTTCCCAACAAGGGGGGTAATCACCCTCTAGGGAGTAAAATAAAATTTTCTGAGCGTTAAAAACGTAGGGGTTCAGCTACGTTTCGCTCACCGAATTTTGATTGTTTTTGAAATGTCTGTACTATAATCATTGTTTCATGAGACTGTAATACTAATTGCATAACTTACCAAAAATTACTTTTTTCAAAAACTAAAGTAACGTGTGGCACAATGCGGTGCAGACTGCAGCTTGTGAAATATAAGGATGAATACCATGTTCCTCATATACTCCATGCAGTAAACAACATACTTTATTACCTTACGCCGTGCACCTATAACAGTAAAATTGCAACATACACGTCACATATACTTAAATATCTCAACAAAATATCATCTCTGAGTTGTAGGCAGTTCCTGCACTAGACCAGAAATTGCTTCATTATGGACTTCGCAACAGATTTACAAACTAGCGGACAGCACAGCACAAGATCAACTATGTAATTGTTACTGCCCTGCCGTAGAACATATCAGGTATTATTATTATTATTATTATTAGTAGTAGTAGTAGTAGTAGTAGTACACACATTACAGACCTTCATCAGACCACGCGAAGCATTTATGACTACTTGTTCCTCCTGTTCTTCCAGTACTCTTTCAATTGTTCGATGAAGGACCCCTACCTTGCTTCGGTCCACTTTGGTCTTTGGGCTTTAGGTGCTGTCTCCTCTGACATTTGTGTCTGTAGAAGCTGAATCTGCCTGAGCCTATTCCAGATTAATTTTGACTTGTGCCATTCAAGGTGTAGTGATATGAGCCTCTGTATGTGTCTATTCTGTTGGTGTGTCTGCTCTGTGGGAGTTTGCTGATGTGGCCGTAAAATTTTAGTCGCCTCTTTCTGATGTCCGCTGCAAGGTTTTACCACTTCTCTGTGGTGTCTCTGGAGTGAAGCCTGTATCCTTCGTTTGTGAGTTTAGGTTCAATAATTTTCGTCATAATTTTTCTTTTTTCTGTGAGGATCTTCTCTAGGTCACCCTTGGTATGTAGCGTCAATGTCTCACAGGCTTATAGTGCCTCAGGTTTGATTACAGTATTACAGTGAAGAATTTCGATGGATGTGGACAACCATTTTTTGCTGTACGCACCCTGTGTGACTCTCTTCATCTTCAGTAATCTGGTGTTCTGCGTGATTTTCTCCTTTCCTGTAGCCTCAAGCACTTCCTATAGGTAGTTAAAATGTGTTACTCTTTTAATCTTGCCATATTCTCTGTTTAAATTTAGTATGTTGAATTTCGTGCAGAACTCTGTTTTTTGGAAGGACATCTATAGCCCTACTTTTTCTACACACTCTTTGAGTACTTCTACTTACCTGATTGGTGTGGTTTCGTTGTCTGCAAGTAGTGCCAGGTCGTCCGCGACGGCGAAGCAGCCAACTTCCAGTTTATCCTTGGGTCGTCCTAGTCGCACTGGCTTCCTTCTTATTTCAGCTCTTTCTCCCATTCCTTACTGACTTTGTCCAACACTAGGTTGAAGAGGAGTGATGAAAGACCTTCTCCATGACGCACGCCTGTCCTGACCTCAAAGGATTCAGACTTCGCCCCCAAATTTCACTTTTGATGTCATGTTTATCAATGTCTGTCTGATCAACCGCAGTGTTTCGTTGTCCAAACGTTGTTCGTACAGAATGTTGAACAATGACTGGCGGTCAACGGAGTCATACGCTTTCTTAAAGTCAATGCATATGACTGGCGTATTTCTGAGGGCTTTGATATTCAGCGTAGTCCCCAAATTGAAGATTTGTTTTACGCACGAACGAATTCTCCCTCTAAATAGAAGACAGTAGGCAAATAACTATGTCGACTTTTCTCTAGGTTCTTATTATTCTAACAGGTTTTCATTCTTTCTGAGAAGAAGTGTTTACGTTCTTCTGACAACTTTGATCTGTACTGCCTTTGTTTTGTTTTCCTTGATCCAACTTCCCATTTGCGTACTTTGAGTCTGAAGGTGTCTGTGTCTAAAATGTCAGTTGGTGCCACGTTCACGTTTTTGAGGTCCTTTCGAATTTCGTTCAGCCAAAGTGTTGAATGATTACGTCATGCTAGGTACTCCATTATTGTCTTTGGCAATCGCTTTTCAGATATCTGCTGGGATTTCCAGAGAACATCATTCGCCTTTTTAAATGTCAGTTTCATGTTTGAAAACTTTTTTGCTGTTTTGGTTGATTGTAGTCTGTACCCATCCTGGGTATTTCACGCTCATAAAACTTTTCTTATGATCTTTCTCTCTTCTTCTCTTATTTCTTCATGTTCTTGTTTTCTATTAAATGTCAGTGTTTAGCTTGAATATAGGACTGTTGGTTTTATGACTGTCTTGCACTGCCGAATTTTTGTCAGTCCTGACTTGGATCTTTCGTTGCAGAGGTTTTTGATTAACCCTAATGCCTTTTTTTTACTTTTTGGAGGCGATTTTGCTGTGGGATTTTTTTATTGTTTGTCAGTTCAATTAATTCTCCAAGATATTTAGAGTACACGACCCTGTTGATTTTTTCGTATTTTGGTTTCGTGTTAACGATATCTGTATTTGAAGATAAGAATTCAGTCTACTTTAAGTATCTCGGGTGTTTTATGGCAGTCTCTTCGTCCTCTGTAAGTATCCCAGGTTGTCTGCAAACGCGTGGTGTGGTATGTAGAGATTGTTTTCGGGAAAGCCCAGTAGGTACAGCTTCCAAAACCCATGTTTCTCGATTTCTTTCTCCCATTCTTACATGCCGTTGTCTAGGACGACGTTGAACAGAATAGGAGAGAGTCCCTCTCCTTGTCTCACACCTGTTTGAATGTCCAAGGTTTCTGATATCCCTCCCACAAATATTACTTTAGATTTCATTACATTTATTGTTTATTTTATGATTTCTTGTCTTTGGGATAGTGAGGGACTGTTGATCGAGTCGAACACCTTTTGTATTCCGCAAATGTGCATAGAACAGATTTTTGTCTGAGGTCTCACACTTTGGGTATGGTTTTGAGGTAAAAAATTTGTTCTGGATCCAGCAAGTTTCTAGTCGCTTGTGTGCTCCAGACAAGAGGCAAGCTGATAGTGTTTTGAAAGTGACTGGAAAGAGGGAGATGCTTCTATTATTAGATCTTCGTACATCCATATTTAAATTGGATTGTGGTGGGACACAGCTGGTATAATTTTTAATAAAAATGAAACTCCTCCAGCTGTACTTAAGATCTTATATTTATATGGCTACTAGTTTCGACGTTGCGTTAACGCCATCTTCAGGCCCGTGCACTTTGATAAATTCAATTGTGTGTGGCTGAGTACTAGAAGTCCGCGGTGGAGCATGTATTGGGATACTAGTTAATATGTGATTAGACTCAGAAATGTTGGAAACCACTGGTAATCACGGTGGGCGTTCTCAAGTATGTACAGCAAAATTCCTAAAATGACGAATAACATGTACTAACACTGGATACTGAAGCCCTCACTTCAAATTATAACTGGTCCGAGAATTGTTTCTCCCCACAATAACCACGGATAAGTGCACACTATCGACATGGTGACCAGAATTTGAGCTACGAGGGGACAACTCATATCAGTTTCTTTGAACTGGGGTTGAGACAACAAGACACAGTTCCTCCTGGTCGCATTTGGTGAGTCGTACATGAATAGCTCAGCCGTTGAAATAAAATAACCCGGTGAAGAACAATGACCCGAGTACAGATTTTAAATTTCCCGGGAAGATTCAAACAGTGTACATTTCGATTGGAGTCAAAGAACCATTCAAAAAATGAGGACAGTTTACTGATCGCTAACCATACAAATACTACTCTTCTACAATAGTGTCGTAACTAGTAGAAATGACGTCTACAGCAAACTTTCATGCCACCATTCCTTCTTCCACCTATTTTGGTCAATTTTCATCTCTGCCTTACCCTTTCATTCGTTTATTAGAATTAGCAGGATTTTACACTAGAGTGAAAGACACACGTTTCAGTATTTCTTTTTTTATGATACACTTAAAGACACGGAGTAGCACGGAATCAAGCGTTGCATTGCTTGCAACAATAATGTGATTACATTTTTATTCATCGTTGACTTCAGTGCAAAGTGATATCAAACAAACAAGAAACACAAAATATACTCTTTTTCACTGTTGTTGCTTTGGCTCCATTTGAAACACAAGAGTTGCTCCATTTAGAAAAAAAAAAAAAGTGGAGAGAGAGAGAAGAAAAGCTTCTCTGTACCAGAGAAAGCAGATCTTACGGAAATGTTACTCAGAACGGTCCAATCAGAATCACCTTAAAATATTCTTTTACTGCCTCCCCCAATCAGTATCTAATCCTTCTTTTTGTGCCTTTTCTTCTATCCGTTCTTCATTTTCTTCTCCTTATTTTCCTTCCTCTAATACTTTACCTTCAGTCTTCCATTTTTCTTTCGCACTTTTTCATTGTCTGAGCCTGTCACAATGATGAACTCCCGTGTTTTTTCCGTTACTTGTGCAATACGTGTTGATTCTCTCCCTGCAATTCCTAAAGATGCGCATCGTAAAATTAATCATGGCGAGTTCAGTAATCAGAAGACAATTACGTTTATGGAAAAGTAAAACAATGAAGCAGGCAAGGACTCTTGCACCAGTTCCTAATCTACAGAGGCTTTGGATTGTCTCATAATATAAAAACAGGTTCCGGAGATCTGCTATTAGAGCTTATGAAATGGTACAATAAATACTATCAAACAAGAAACGTGAGGAAATTCGCATGTGTTTCAAACCCATTCAGAGCCAAATTCAGACAAAAATCCTAAAGAATGCTGTTGCAATTTCACATTAAAATAAATTTTGGCAGCAAGTTCGCTACATGAAGTTTGATTCAAATGTCTGATACGTTATTTAGTGATTCTAAATGTAGAATAGGGGTTTGATTTCTTATTAAATTTTTCATCTAATCAAACTGTATCAACTGCATATTTCGACTATCTTATACAGACAAAGTGTACAGGAAAGGAGAAAAAGTTTAACAATAAAGTACGACCGCTATTCTGCGCTAAACGGTATTATGTATGTGTACAAATAACTGTAGATCGTTATCTCCAGATACTTACAGATAAACATTTGAATAATCGTACTGGATGTCCAAAATTCCAACCAAAGTCGAGGTTACATTATGTTTAATGTACCAGACTCTTGGTGTGTGTCGAGGTGCGATACACAGTTGACTGCATGAGGGTCACGCCTGACGGATGAGACCTGTAAAGCAGCATGACGTCAGGCCGGGCAGGGCACGTCGCTAGGTCTGGGTCGCTCGTTAATAATTACGGCGGGCGGTTCGGCCACGGCCGGCTTAAACTTGCGGCAGCTGTTGTGACGCAACTACATCCCAGACGCTAACCCCAAACAATGCTTCTCGATTATCAGAGCGGCCTAGTGCCTTCAGCTACGTTGCCCCTCCTCCAACACCGACTTCACGAACCTCCAAGTTTGCAGCACTCACTCTCATCTATACTGAATAGATTCGACTATGCGTCTGGCATGTTGTTATTTTCTTGTCTCTGCAATGAAGTAACCAGTACGTCAGCTCCAAACGGTCCAACGAGCAGTGCAATTTCTTACTATACCTTCGAGTTGCTTCGACTTGTGATTCTGATAGTAAAGCCTTCCAGAAACTTAAGACAATGGAGCACACGTGTTTATGAAATTTCTCGCAAGAATATTTTAATTCTTCGCTAAACCTCAAGGGATCACTTTAGCTGCTAATTGTTCAAATAATTAATGGTATTAGTAGCCAGAAGAGAACAAAGTATGCTTCTTTGGCTATCGTATGTAATGAAATTTAAAACCAGACCGTCACTACTTCCGAGGCAATTTATGTTACACAAAGTGGCTGTTCGTGACGATGTGTTAATATCGCAGGTAAGATGAACACGATATTGTTTTGCTGCATCCGCAATTCTAAATTAGTGAACTATATGATGGGAAAGGTACACTGTTCTAATTTTATGACGGATCAAATTCTCATGAAGATGCACAAGGTCGTAGCATGTCGCAAATGACTGCCATGTCAGTTTATAAGGCAGGAACGTAAAAGTGATGAAATCTATGACTACAACGAAACTTAACAAGCGGACTCGTCGGTACATTAAAGATAATCAGAATATATATGGTCCCAGCATATTTAAATGATGAATGATCGCATTTACTCGGTCTTTCTTTAAAATTATGAAATAAATTTCTCCAAATAATGAAAAATTTTTGCTCTTATAAAAGGGAAGTAAGTACACAAAACTTTCGAAGGAGCTACAATAAAATGAAGATAGTAAAAAATACAGCAATGGCTTCAAAGTTACTGGTCACATGAATATTACGAGAGATGATAAACTGTAAAATTTGAATCACTGTGCAAAGAAAGATATTCGAAATGACTTACATCGGTGTATGCAGTAAGCAATCTGAAGTCTGAACAAATAGCGGATAAGTAAGCCCATCATACAGGATGGTTGCGGGAACTCGACTGTTCAACATAAAATATCGAATCAAAGCTCGTTCAACGGTCTAAATTTTCAGTTGTTATTTTATTTGCACAAAAAGCTTAATGTAGCGCTGAAACTGATTTCTCAAATAAAACAACTGGAAATATAGACGGCAGAAGGTGCTTCGAGTCTACATTTCATGTTTTAAATAGTGGATATGTAACCCACATTCAAACAGTTCTAAAAGCCTTACGCAATTAGTGTGTTCTCACAAATTTCTCTTCGGAACTGAGCGCCTTTTCCCGGAAGACTGCAGAAAACTGCACTCACATTTATATTTGAAAATTAAATATTGGAATAATTACGGTGGCCGTTGAGAGGATTCTAGGAATACAATCGGTTATGTTTTTCAGATAAATGACATTTCTTCTTCTCTTAATCATCCAAATTTAAAACAGCGTAAACGCTAAGGATACGCATGGAAAAGCACAAATCATGACGAAGTTAACACCAAGCGTGGGGCCACAGTGACGACCGACCAGTCCAGCTGTAGGAACGGTGAATACGAAAAATGTATTGTGAGAAATATAGGCGGTCTATACAGCCTGTTAATTAAGGCACTAAATAATAGGGGGAAATGGCAACAAACTACTGTTCATGTTAGTGCGTAGAAACTATGAGACTGGTGATATATCATCCACAGGATTTCTAAGATTGCAGAGCTGACAGGTGGAACCAAGACTAAAGAAAAATCAAGGCACTTTCATATGATTTGTCGACCTCTAAAAAGCGTTTAGTTATATCAAATGGTGCAAGATGCTCGAAATTTTGAGAAAAATAGTGGTAATATATAGGGAAAAAGCAGGTAATATACAATGTATACAAGAGCCAAGAGGATCAGTAAGAATGGAATACCAAAAAGAAAGATTAAAAAGGGTGTAAGAAAGGGATGCGGTCTTTCGATTCTAGTGTTCAATCTACGTATCGAAGAAGCAATGACAGAAATAAGAGGAACGTCCAAGAGTGGAATTAATATTCAAGGTGAAAGGATATCAATGATAAGATTCGCTGATGACCCTGATATCCCCAGTGAAATGAGGAATTACAGTTTCTTATGAATGGAATGAACACTCTAATGAGTACAGAATAGGGATTAAGTCGAAGAGAGACGAAAGTAATGAAAAGTAGCAGAAATTAGAACCGTGAGAAACTTAAAATCAGGACTGGTGATCACGAAGTTAACGAATGCTGCCACCTAGGCAGCAAAATAGTCCCTAACAGACGGAGCAATGAGGACGTAAAAAGCACACTAGCACTAGCAAAAAGGGCATTCCTGACCAAGAAAAATCTACTAATAACAAACAAAGTCCATAATTTGAGGAATACATTTCTAAGAATGCACGTCTGAAGTACAATATTGTACGGTAGTGTAGGATAAACTGTGGGAAAATCGAAACAGAAGTGATTCTAAGAGTTTGAGACGTGACGCTAGAGAATAATGTTGGAAAGTAGGTGATGTGATAAGGTAAGGAGTGAGGAGGTTCTGCGGAGTACCGACTAGGAAAGAAATAAATGGAAAATAGTGACAAGTAGAGGGGATGGGATAGGAGCATATTTGTTAAGACTTCATGGAAGGACTTCCACTGTAGCAGATCAAGCTGTGAAGAGTGAAAACTGCAGAGGAAGACACAGATTGGGATAAATTCAGCAAATAAGTGAAATAATTAATTGAGGACGCAGGGTGCAAATGAGACATTGAGATGAAAAGGTGGGAACAGAAAAGGAATTCGTGGCGGGCCGCATCAGACCAGTCAGATATTTAAAAAAAAAAGAATCCACACCAACCACTATCGCGTACTGTAAAGGTTCCCCACTTTTTTAGTAGTAAACGAAAACGATCTAGTCCCTAAATCTCTACTGTGGTTCAGTAAAGACTTCAATAAAAACAGTCGTGTCAACTGTTCAGTGTTTTTAACAGTTATCTCGTAGCAGTCCTGGTTCAGGCAAGAGTTCGCTTAACTGATAGTGGATTACTCACTCGATAAGAATAAATGCTTTACCTTAAGAGAAAGTACCGTACCTACCTGGAAACAAATACAGGACATGTGGAAGTAGTGTCCCGCGGGCCCGCAGTTAACACTCAACTTCCTGTAGCTATATAGCCACACAAACGATATCACACACAAATAACCCGAGATATGGTTCAAGTATGTCTTACATTTTCCACTGAATCAAGGCACATACTGTGACAATTCAGTACCTCACAACAAAATACAATTTAAGTTGTACCTACTTCAGTGTTTGGCAATGATTCTTCAGTTTAATGACCTTACTTATTTCTTAGTTCGAAATGAAGCAGGACAATGTGCGTTTGAAGCCCGTATCCAATAAAACCTACCCTCTTGCAGAACTTCTTTTCTTCATGAGCTCTTCTCAAAGCGACAATGGAGAATTATGCAAGGATGAAAGTAACTGCGAATGAAATAACCATTGTCCTTGCAGTAATTTAAAACACCGCCTTGACGCTATTCTCCTCGCCAGTCTAATTCAAGCAAGTCTTTTCGTATCAGCATAATTGCTGCCTATTTTACCCAGGTTACTTACATACTGCGCTCCAGGTGTTGTATTTCTGTACAGCTTGCACCATCAGCACTTGTCTCCATTGCCAAACTGATAATCCTTTCATGTCTCGAGATATATCCCGTCAAGAGATCCCTTGATTTAGTCAAGTTGTGCCATATTTTTATGTTCTCCCCATTTCGCTTCACTTGATCGTCACTTTTTATACGATCTACCTATCTAATCGTCAGCATTCTTCTGTAGTACCCTGTTTCAAAATATTTTACTCATGACTTGTCCGTAAAGCTTATCGATGATGTTTCAATTCCGTATAGTGCTAAAAGTACTTAAAATGCGATCTACCTCTTTAGTTTACATTCTTGGCTAGTTATTTTTTCTTTTGTTGCTATACTATATTTTGCATCCTCTTCACATCTGTCATCGCCAGTCATTTTGCTGTCGAACTAGCAAAAATGATTTACTACTTTCAGTGCCTCGTTTACTATTCTAAATCACACGGATTCAACTAACTTCATTCTGGAAATATACCGCAGGCTATGACTAAGCCATGTCTCAGCAATTATAGTTTCTTTCAAGAGTGCTGGTCCTGCAAGTTTAAGAGGAGAATCTCAGCGATGTTTCGAAGGTAGGAGATGAGGTACTCACGGGTTGTGAGTCGTAGTTATGTAGCTCAGTCGGTACACCACTTGCCCGCGAAAGACAAAGGTCCTGGACATCCGTCAGACTCACAGTTTTAGTCTGTCAGGAAGTTTCATCAACTGACTTTGATACGGGCTGATTACAATCAAACTTTCACTGCCATAGAGGGCCATATTAAAAATGAGTAGGACAGTGAAAGTTAGTGAAAATGTTTGTAAGGACAAGTGGAAGAGAAATAATGTATAAATCATTGTATGAAGCCCATTTTAATACGTACATGAGAGGTTAAAATATGTTAAAAGTTCCTAGCATGTTTACGTTGCCGGGACTTGACATTTTGCCAGATTTTCTCTCTTACGTACACTATTTGATCACTCGCAGTTACTTATTCCCTATCTATTGTATTGCTTTTCTTCGCTTCAATCAGCTGCTTCCTTTTAAACTCTCAAAAAGCTCTTGTTGTTTCAACTTATTCAGGTCACACTTAAGTAGTTCCCTACTATAGCGACCCAAGGTTGATAATCTCTTTTCCATACAGAGATCCTCCTTACCAGCGTCTCTATTTATGTATCCTTCGAGACTACTTTTGATCGTATTCGTGCGGTTCGCAGTTTTCGCAGACGAGTTTCGTTCTCCATTACAGTTACTATTTATTGCTATTTGTTTAGCCTTTTTGATTATTGATAGAATAATCACTATGCATATTATTGAAGATGATGTGCTTTCGGAAAAGTTTGTCATCCTGATACATTTCATACTTCGAGTGTAAATGCAAATAATATTTTCTTTTCGTTGCAAAATAAAATAATCCAGTAAAAGAGATAAATACATACACAATAATTCTGTTGTCGGAATTTAGAATCTTAGAAAATGTTTGTAATAATATGGATAATTTAACGTTAAAAATAAACAATTACTTAGGATTGGTGTCCGAGTCATACGGCAGTTTTTATATCAAGTAAATGGTTTTCTGCTCTCGAACATAGCAGTTGTGTTGTATTCAGAGCTACATTTATTTAACAGTTTTACAAATACATTTACAAGATTGTCGGAACCTTTTTGCTCTATGATTGTAAAAACTGGTTCAATGACGTAGTTATGGTGCCATGTCTCAGAAATAAAGTCTAAAGTGGTATAATGATAACAGCGTCGCAGCCACAAAAGAATTGAGACCTCATGATTATTACAGAGTTTCTCAGGAACATAGCAGCTGCTAGACAATGTTGTCATAAATCAACATCAGCAGCACTTACTTGTTTTATATACTACCTCTATGATAAAATTGTCGTCGCAACACTTACTTTGAACAATACTACAATTTTGCTATTCGAGTTTCTTATAGCCTCATGTTTTGGTAGGCTGTCATACTACATTCCCACAATTTCTTCAGATTTACTCTACGTTTCATAATAAATAATGATTAGAATCTTCGTTTGTTTCTGAAAATGTTTCGCAGTTTAAAACTTAACCTTCCATGCCTCATCCACATATACAACTTTATCTCGTAGTTTAAAATAAATGTTTGCAATGGTTTGTTTAGTTTTTTACCCAACCGCTTCCCTTACATTCTTTCCTTTCTGTCTGTTTTACTCTGCCACTTCTTTCTTCTATCACTATTGAATTCTATTCTTAATAAAGACTAAGTTTTCTTCGTCATTAATGGACTGAATAATTCTGAATAATTCCCTTCATCTCTCACCTTTTGCAGCCTCTTGGTCATCTGCAGATTTATTTGTCGTCTTTACTTGTACTTTCGTAGTGGCTCGCATTTCTATCTACCTTGGTTACTGTAATCTGTTCACTATGATGTTAATGATTATTTGTCTGCATTCTCGTTTTATATTCTGATGCTGCAATACCTCGGTGGAATTTTGCTTCCTTAATAAATCTGTACTGTACTGCTACAGGTTGAATGCAAAGGTTAGGTGGTTATATAGGGTTATTAATGAATCGAATTGAAGAGAAAAGGAGTTTGTGACGAGAGCAAATGACCGAAATGTCTGATGGGGCGCTTCTTCATTTATCGAGAAAGTGTAAGTATGCCAATGGACGGAAGTGTGAGGTCAAATATTGTTGAGGATGACTAATGCTTGACTACAGTAAGCTGATTAAAGTTGGGGTAGGTTGCAGTACTTAAGTAAATATGAAGAGGTTTGGATCAGATGACTGGCATGCAGAGTTCCAACAGTCTTTAGGCTGAAGACCACAACCACCACCTTATACTCACCTGACCTGAAATACTGCTCTTCCACAGTATGTGCTGTATGTTCCCGTCAGCCATTTCTCTTTTAATTTTATATACCTGCACGATTAAAGAGTGTAGCATTGCACGCTTCTTTTCACTTGAGGTCATCCTTCTGAGTAATCCCTGCCCAGAGATAGGAATTTTAGCCCGGGCTATTTTAGCTGAGGGAATGCTATCATTATTAAATCAAATCGCAGAAAAGCACGGTCTCAGGAATTATAACGGACGTAATATTCACTTCAATGCAGCCATGCACTAGTATCAACATGTTGGGCAACTATGTCCTTTATCCAGACTGCGGCCTCTGTCCCTACTGAAAATGCCAATAACACTACAAACACAGTAATTCACATATACCATAGTATTTCTTCTTAAATTTCTCAGTGTTATTCTTTGATCAGTGTATGTATTTTCCACATATTCTTGGCCATGTTAACGGAAGTATTACGAAATTCCATCTTTGCACTCTATTGAAAGTCTTTTCGTAAATGTTGGTAATGTCGTGGACAAAACTGTATAACATCCAAAGATATAGTCTGAATGGTACTGGACCTCGTTCAACATAAGAATAAAGCTGATATAAACAAACACAAACTCGATGATTGGGCAGCATTCATAGCACACGTACACGGTCTTTCAAGTAGGGCCTACTAATGTATTCGATACAAGGATCGGAAAGAACATTATAACCACCTACCTAATAATAGAAGCATTTGAGATGTGGTGCTATAGACGAATGTTGAAAATTAGGTGGACTGATAAGGTAAGAAATGAGGAGGTTCTACACAGAATCGGAGAGGAAAGGAAAATGTGGAAAACACTGGTAAGGAGAAGGGACAGGATGATAGGACATCTGCTAAGATATGAGGGAATGACTTGCATGGTACTAGATGGAGTTGTAGAGGGCAAAAACTGTAGAGGAAGACAGAGATTGGAATACGTCAAGCAAATAATTGAGGACGTAGGTTGCAAGTGCTACTCTGAGATGAAGAGGTTAGCACAGGAAAGGAATTCGTGGCGGGCCGCATCAAACCAGTCAGTAGACTGATGACCCAAAAAAAAAAAACGGTGTGTCCACCTTCGGCACATTTAACGGCAGCGACGCTTCGTGGCATGGAAGTAATAAGAGCTTGTACTATATCTACAGACACAATTAAACTAATTCTTGTAAATTTCGAGGATGGGCGATGAGCTCTGACGCCACATACAATCACGTACTAGATGAGTTCGACCGGATTCAGATCTGGCGAGTTGGGAGGCCAGAACATCAATTGGAACTCACAAACGTGTTCCTCGGAACACTCCACCAAACTTCCAGTCCTGTGACATGGTGCATTATCTTGTTGAAAATTACCACTGCCGTTGGGAAACATGATATTCATATAGGGGTGTACGTGGTCTACAACCAGTTTACGATACTCCTTGGCGGCCACGGTGCCTTGCACGAGCTCCACTGGACCCAAGGGTGCCCATGTGAATGAGCATAATGGTACCGCCACAAGCTTCTCCCCGTTACGCGGTACAGGTGTTAAGCTGTTGTTCCATTGGAAGATGACGTATTCGCCGAGTCACATCGGCATGATGGAGAAGTTAATGAGATTCATCAGACAAGGCAACGCTCTGTCAGTGCACCATGCACCACCGAAGGTCACGTGACCATTTCAGTCACATTTTCCAATGTCGTGGTGTTAACATTGGCACATGTAAGGGTCGTCAGCTGCGGAGGTCCCTTGTTGGAAATGTTCGGTGCACTGTGTGTTCAGATAAACTTGTACTATGGCCAGCTTTAAAGTCAGTTCCACCACAGTTTGCCACCTGTCCTGTTTCATCAATCTGCCCAGCCTACAACGTCCGACATCAGTAATGACGGGTCGCCGCCCAACCTTAGTACATCTGGACGCGGTTTCACTTTGGTTTCGCCGCGTGTTGATGACACTCACCACAGCACTCCTCGAACAGCCGACAAGTCGTGCAGTTTCCGAAATGCTCGTGCCGAGCACCCGAGCCATCACAATCTACCCTCGGTAAATCGCAGATAGTGCTTCTTCCCCATTCTACATACTGACAGCATGCTCATTGATACTACATCTATCCTCGCCAGGTGACGCTGCTATCGCGTGGACGCATTTATCTGAATAACAGGTCGGTGATCATAATATTCTTGCTAATCAGTGTATCTTGTTAATATGTTACGGTAAATGAGACTTTAAGATATTTTAATGTATTAACAGCCATCAAAGTTTACCTTAATCATACTTGAGCTATGAAGTTTTATTTCAAAAATGGTGTCCAGTTGCTGTGTCTGTACTATTGTACTCTGGCTGTCACGTACTGTGAAAATGGCTGACTCTGCATCCTCCTCCGTAACGACTCGCACGTGGAAAAAAGGGGCGAAATAGAAATTCTTTTGGAAGTTTTTGATTAGATTACAAAAAGAGGGCGGTGTTGAAGTTTTCTGAAGGAATTTATTTACTAAGTTTAATGAGTTTCCATAAACAGTGTGTATAGCTGAATCGTTAGCGTAGTACATCGTTAGCGTAGTACACTCGTTATGCGGTGCTGTCCATAAACTACTGTTTAAGCCCTCGCTTTGTCGTTTTGTAGGTTACATTTGGAATACCTACATCGTTCATATTTAAAATTCATCAAATATATGATACCTAACACATATCTAATAAGCATTTTTATAAGGAATGGGGATATTCCTTTTATAAGTACGTACTGCACGAAAAATCCAAATTTGCTTGGCAAATATAAATTCTTGATTGCAAAAGATTCTTTCAGTTAAAAACACATAGCAAATAAAATTTTAGGACACAAATAAAAATATGATACTCTTTATTTTGAATAAGGTCACTGTTTTCTACCAGAGATGTGGTCTCAAAATAGACAGAGTGATTTGCGTCGCAGAAACATGGGAAGCAAAAGTTTTAACTTCATCGAGTACAACTTACAAATGTTGCATTTTTACAGTTGCCACCGCTCCACTGCTCTATAAACTCGAAAAAAAAAAAAAACTGATCTGGTGCCAAGTGAAGGGATTTGTCGCAAGAAATAATAAGACAAGACATTTGAGCTGCCAGACGTACTGGAACTAATGCACGCAGCTTTGCCGAAAGTTGGGGGGATGCAGAGAGGCACGGCATGAAAGAAGAGGAGAAGAAGTGCTGCTTGGAAGGTTTCAGCTAGCCTAGTGTTGATTGACTCGTTATGAAGGTGACAGATGACAATTCCAGGACTGAAATGTGTATCTCGTATTCGGATATCGAAACAGTTCAGAATTATTAGACGACTGTTTCAGTGTTTAACTATACGACGAAATCCGTGGAATATGCTTTTGAGCCAGATACAGCTCACGCAAAAAAATGTTCGGTTTTTATGTCGGGAGTTTTCATTAGAATACTATGTTAGCTAAAAACTAGAGCTTGTTACGCTATCTGTCTAGTCCCCAAGAAGCGTGCGGTATTGCTGGAATTTTACGACTATTATTTCATCTTGTTTAAAAATTAAATGACGTTCTAAGCTATATTACGTGTTTGTCGGTCTCTTTTTACGTCTTGACTGATGATGCTATCATCACTGCAGGTCATTTGGACCCGCTGGCTGACATTTGCTGTCAAATGCACCGCTAAAGCTGTTATAGCGTATTAACGCTCTGTCGATGTGTGCGTAACGTGCAGTACAAAAGGTACCCTTATTTTCGTACTTTACTCGAGACAGCTTGGCTTTCACTCCATGTGAAACGGAATCCAGTGACATTCCATCAAACGCGGAAGAACGGTTGATGTAAAATTTACATCGAGTTTATTCTTGAGACGAACATCGTGGTTCATAAGTGAGCGGTTTAGGGGTTGGCAGCTAATAGTGGAAGATGTCGGCCACAAAGCGACTGTGAGAGATCACACAGATACTGTATGTGGACACGCTGGTGAAAAACTGCCTGGCAAGGCACAGTGAATGTGAAAGCCAAGCAGTTATAATTGACACCGTACAGTGTTCACTCAAGGAGGAGTTCCAGCAAGATTACTGGAAGAAAGCTACCATGTGGTCAAGTTCAAGAACATTAAAATTTTTCTGTAATTGGAATAAGGGTCCTTACTCAGATAATCTTGCCAGTAGAGTGCTTCGACGCGCCAACATCAGTTCCACCTCAAAGTAAAATACTACCATTACCGACGTTGCGAAATGTAGAAGACTTGACAGTGTCATGCAATCAGTTAATTGACTGATACTATGCTTGTGTAAAGTTTAACGATCTTCATGCGTCACTAATACTAACAGTATGAAACGTCCCCTATCATTAAAATAAATGAGAGTCGCATTATAAAAGAAAAGGAAGTATGAAAATCTTGGAAGAACCAGAAAGCTAAATCTTGCTTTTCCAACGAAGAGATCAGTTTTACCAGCTAGTTGGCATTACTACGCCAGTTTTGTAATTTAACTATATTTATTTTCATTTGAGGAGGAAGATCATAGCCTGACAAAATTATTGATTCTGTCATAGTAAACAATCGTATTATGGCACAAAAGTGTTATTCAGTCGTATATATTTATTCATATTCTGTGTTGATTTTGGCTTTCGTATTTTCGCGTTGCCATGTTTAACTGATATTTGTGACATCTATTGAAATTAGCAGTTAATTTTTCTGGTAATGATTTATGATCCTGTGGATAAAACTGGTGAAAAAACGTTGTGACAGTGGAAATAGCTGTGAGGTACGTTTTTTAATCGTTACCGCGTGACGTGCTGCACTTAGTAACTCTGATTTGATTGGCTGGTAGGTTTGAAGATTAAAGGAACGAGACTGCATGGTTATCAGTTCCTTTTTCCGTAGTCTCACAGGTCTCAGATTAAAATCATACTTCAAAGGAAACCTATCGCTTGATATACGGAGAAGCAACAAAATGCGTAAAACTACACTGAAGTAGAAAACGAAACTGTAAAGCCAAAATTTAAAACTTTAACGAAACGGAAAAGTGTTAAAACAACTTAGCAGATGGCCTTGGCTGGCTGATCGCAAGAATAACATACAATGGCACAGCTGCTCTGCAACACACTGCAATCCCCAGCCTACAAACGCAAGGCAAGGGAAACACGTGGTGAAAAGACAATCACTAAGTCGAACAAAAGGAGCGAGGAAAATTTAAAACTCAGGCCTGAAAGATGAGGGTAAGGCGCCCACTCTTAAACAGTATGATAAAGACCCCCCTCCCACCCCCCTCCTCTCGAATAAAACTTAAAACTAGATCAGCAGTTGAGGCTTGACAACTAACACCAAAGATAGTGCGTCAGGAAGATTAAAAATCCGCCTCAGGGCTGCTAGATTGGAGCAGTCCAACAAGATCTGGACCGGAATGGTTCCTCGCGACACAGGAGACGACCGTGAGTTAGGGTGTGTCATTCAGTACACCACATCCGGAAAAAAAATACAGCGTAATACCGATAGGAGATCAGTTTTCCGGTGTGCCAATATCCAGACTTGGTCTATGAGTAGCCTCTTTGCGTAGGCTATTGGCAAGTTCATTTCCCGTGATTCCGACGTGTCCCAAGTTCCATACGAAGACTGTTGCCCCTCCACGTTGTTCGACGACGTAAATGGGTTCCTTGATGGCCATAACCAAACGATGACAAGGCTAGCACTGGTCGAGAGCTTGTAAGGCGCTCAAGGAGTCGCTTCAAGTGAGGGAAGACTCGCAGCGCAGGAACGGATATGCTCAAGAGCGCGAGAGATGGCTACCAGCTGAGCATCCATCTGGCAAGGAGCAATGTTTACTATGTCCTGCATGAGCATAGGCAAACTCAACGTGACCATCAACCAGTAATCTATCGGTGTAAAATACCTCTGAACCCTGTGACGCGTCAAGAATACGGAGAAATATGCGGCAGAGGGACGCTGGATGAACGGTCTTTACGGACTTTTGATAGGTCCAGACGAAGCTGTGATCGAGGTACTCACTATGGAGGTGTACGTGAGTGAACTGGAGGAGAGTGTTAGAGGGAAAGACTTGAGTTCAGTGAAGAGGGATTGGACACAGACTGCAATTGGAATCCACGATCTTGGCCTCCATTGTGGGAAATGGATAGCCGTGTTAAGGAAAAAGTTATCTGGATGTTGAGGAAAGCTCCGAATGTGCGTCGTGTGATTGGGAAGCAGTTGTTGTCGCCTGATCCGCACTGGAACAACACCAGCTTACACTGGAAGGCTGTTCAGTGGATTCGTTCGGAAAGCTCCCACGCAAGTCGAACTCCACAGAGGTGTACAGAATCCAGCATCCGCTGTGCTGAAGGCGATGCTGAAGCAAACGCCAGATTCCCACAGTCAAGACAGAGCTGTGACAGCTGCAATCATGTAGGGCAATATGCACCCCAGTCAGTGTGACTCAGGGGTAAAATAATATTAAGATGCTGCCAAAACTTCTGCTTAAGCTGATGAAGATGGGGAAGCCAAGTTAAGTGGGTACTGAAAACCAGACCTAGAAAGCCGTAATAGTGCACTACATTACGGATATGATTGTCAAGATAAAGTTGTGGGTGTGGGTGGACTGTACAAAAGCAACTGAAGTCCATTAGGCGAGTCTCTGTGGTTGAAAAATGAATGCCATCGGGGAGGGCCAATGACTACGCCATTTGTATGACTCCCTGCAGTCGACGTTCAGCCGCACCAATAGTAGATGAGCAAATGGAAATGCAAAAGTCGTTAGCATATGAGAATGATGATACTGAGGTCCCTACAGCTCCTGCTAGAGCGTTAATGGCCACTAAAAACAGTAGAATGATCGTTACAGAACCGTGCGGGACCCCATGCTCTTGGATATGGGGGAAATATGTGAAGCACTGACTCGTACTCTGAAGGTGTGGACCAAGAAGAAGCTCTTTATAAAAATCTGGAGCAGGCCCCTGAGGCCTCATTCGTGTAACGGAGCGAGGATATGGTGTCGCCGCGGAATAGCCTTTCGTCAGGTCAAAAAAAAAAAAAAAAAAAAAATGACGGCAATAACGTGGTGATGGTGGTAGGGAAACTAGAAGATCTGAAAACTGAAATTCAAAGGCTCAATCTAGAAGAGGGAAATGCAAAGGCTCAATCTATATATAGTAGGCGTCAGTGAAGTGAAATGGAAAGCAGACAAGGACTTCCGGTCAGGTGAGTATAGGGTAATATCAACAGCATCAGAGAATGTTATAATGGGAGTAGGATGCCTTATGAATAGGAAGGTAGGGCAGAGAGTGTGTTACTGTGAACAGTTCAGTGATAGGGTTGTTCTTGGCAGAATCGACAGCAAACCAACGCCGACAACGATAGTTCAGGTATACATGCCGACGTCGCAAGCTGAAGATAGAGAGAGAGAAAGTGTATTAGGATACTGAAAGCTTAAAACAGTATGTAAAGGGATATGAAAATCTAATACTCTTTAGAGACTGGTATGCAGTTATAGGGGAAGGAGTAGAAGAAAAGTTACAGGAGAGAGGAGAAAGACTAATTGAGTTCTGTAATAAGTTTCAGCTAGTAATAGCGAATACTCTGTTCAAGAATCACGAGAGGAGGAGGTATACTTGGAAAAGGCCGGGAGACACGGGAAGATTTCAGTTATATTACATCATGGTCAGACAGAGATTCCGAAATCAGATACTGGATCATAAGGCATACGCAGGAGCCGACATAGACTCAAATCACAGTATAGTAGTGATGAAGAGTAGGCTGAAGGTTATGACATTAGTCAGAGTCAATACGCAAAGAAATGGGATACGGAAGCCCTAAGGAATGCCGAGGTACGGTTGAAGTTCTCTAAGGCTATAGATACAGCAATACGGAATAGCTCAGTAAGAAGCACAGTTGAAGAGGAGTGGACAAGTCTAAAAAGGACCATCACAGAAGCTTGGAAGGAAAGCACAGTACAAAGAAGGTAGCTGCGAAGAAACTATGGGTAACAGAAGAAATACTTCAATTGCTAGATGGAAGGAAGAAGTACAAAAATGTTGCGGGAAACTCAGGAATACAGAAATACAACTCGCTGAGGAGTGAAATAAGTAGGAAGTGCTGGGAAGCTAAGTCGAAATGACCTCAGGAAAAATGTGAAGACATCGAAGAACAAATGATTGTAGGAAGGACAGACTCAGCGTACAGGTACGTCAAAACATCCTTCGATGACATTAAAGGCAAGGGTTATAATATTAACAGCGCAACGGGAATTTCACTGTTAAATGCAGAGGACAGACCGGATAGGTGGAAAGAATACATTGAAAGCCTCTATGAGAGGGATGATTTGTCTGATGTGATAGAAGAAGAACCAGGAGTCGATTCAGAAGAGATAAGGGATCCAGTATTAGAATCAGAACTGAAAAGATCTTTGGAGCACTTGAAATCAAGTAAGTCAGAAGGATATATAAGATTCGATCAGAATTTCTAAAATCACTACGGAAAGTGGCAAAAAAACGACTATTCTCGTTGGTGTGTAGTATGTATAAGTCTGACTTTCGGAAAAGCATCATCCACACATTTCCGAAGGCGGCAAAAGCTGACAAGTGCGAGAATTATTGCATGATCAGCCTAACAGCTCACGCATCCAAGTTGCTTACAAGAATAATATACAGAAGAATGGAAAAGAGAATTGAGGATGCGTTAGATGATGATCAGTTTGGCTTTAGGAAAGGTAAAGGCACGAGAGAGGCAATTCTGACGTTGCAGTTGATAATGCAAGCAAGACTAAAGAAAAATCAAGACACGTTCATATGATTTATTGACCTGGAAAAAAACATTCGACAATATAAAATGGTGCAAGATGTTTGAAATTCTGAGAAAAGCAGGGGTAAGCCATAGGGAGAGACGGGTCTTATACAATATGTACAACAGACAAGAGGGATAATAAAACTGGATGACCAAGAACGAAGTGCTCGTATTAAGAAGGGTGTAAGACAAGGCTGTAGCCTTTCGCCCCTACTGTTCAATCTGTACATCGAGGAAGCACTGATGGAAATAAAAGAAAGATTCAGGAGTGGAATTAAAATTCAAGGTGAAAGGATATCAATGATACGATTCGCTGATGACATTGATAGCCTGCGTAAAGATGAAGAATTACGTGATCTACTGAACGGAATTAATAGTCTGAAGAGTATAGAGTATGGATTGACAGTAAATCGAAGAAATACGAAAGTAATGAGAAGTATTACAAATGAGAATAGCGAGAAACTTAAAATTTAAAATCAGGATTAATGGTCACGAAGTAGATGGAGTTAAGGAATTATGCTACCTAGGCAGCAAAATTACCAAGGACGGAGCAAGGAACACATCAAAAGCAGACTAGCAATGGCAAAAAAGGCATTCCTGACCAAGAGAAGGCTACAGAAATCAAATATCGGACTTAATTTGAGGAATAAATTTCTGAGTATGTTCGTTTGGACTACAGCATTGTACTGTAGTGAAACATGGACTGTGGGAAAACCGGAACAGAAGAGAATCTAAGCATTTGAGATGTGGTGTTACAGACGAATATTGAAAATTAGGTGGATTGATAAGGTAAGGAATGGGAAGTTCTACGCAGAATTGGAGAGGAAAAGAATATGTGTAAAACACTGATGAGGATGATAGGACACCTGTTAAGACATGAGGGAACGAGTTACATTGTACTAGAGGGAGCTGTAGAGGGCAAAAACTGTAGAGGAAGATAGAGATTGGAATACAACCAGCAAATAATTGAGGACGTGGGTTACAATTGCTACCCTGAGATGAAGAGGTTAGCACAGGAGAGGAATTCGTGATGGGCCGCATCAAACCAGCCAGAAGACTGATAAGCAGAGGTGAAAGCATCGCAGTCAGCCTTAGTAAGAGCCAACCTGGGCAAGCTCAAAGATGAATGACGCTGTGGGAAGGACAAGAAGAGCGGAAAGTGGTCACTACCACACAAGTCATCGTGAGGTTGAAGGCCAGTACTGCAAGCTGAGAGATTATGGCCCATATATGCCATGTGCCATACTGAAATGTGTTGGTGAACCAATATGTAGAAGGTAAAAGGCGATTTGAGTTAGTAGTTTCTCGACATCTTTATCACAGCCGATAATATTGGTCCCACCCAAGAAAGGGTTAAAATCACGCAGAAGTAGAAAAGGTGGGAGGAGTTGAGAAATTTGTGTAGCCAATTCATGTTGTGGTTTTTCACCATCTGGAGGAAGGTAGATGTTGCAGATGGTAATTTCCTGCGATGTCTTTATCCTGTCAGCCACAGCTTTTAAAGGTATTTGAAGGGGCACAGCTTCGCTACAGACAGAGGTAAGGACATACATACATCCTGATGTCCTGTTACAGTCATTACAATTTTTGTAATGCCCTCGATACCCACGAAGGGCTACAGGAGGTCTCGATGAAAAATAATCCCCTGGACCATGTTTAGGTTTTCATGGGGAGTGACGGAAATGGGAATATCACCCTCTTGTCATAGGCATGCAACGCTTATGACTGGGCGTGGGATGATGTCTGAATCAGGACTGACCCATTGCGCATTTTGGACAGTGTCGCAACTTCCTCTAACTTATCCACTAACTTTTTCACAAATCTAGATGCTGTTTAGCGCAAAATGAGTCACCATCAGTTCTGGTGTGTAATAAATTCCTAGGCAAAAACGGCTCTCTTTTTGCTGTAATCTCTCATAGCGTAGATGGGGAACAAGCTGGGGTCATACTTCTCGGTACTGATGTCTACCTTTCCCATCTTAAGGACAGCTGGGACCATTCAATCAGCAGCAAAACATGACTTGGTCCGCCTCATTGCGAGTCATAGGTCCTGATGCCACCCACTCCGAACACAGGCTCTCCCCATGAGCGTTACCCAGCCTCAGCAAAGACGACCTAACGGGGCAGCCTTTGCTGGGGCCCCTGATGAGTCAGGTGGATGGGAATCCACTCCTTGGCATACGTGGGGAGTTTACAGCTCAGGCATCAGCAGTGCGAGCCTTATATTGTCAGGGGGCTACAATCAAATGGGTGCATGATGGCCCTTCCGCGACGGACTGGCTGCCGTGCCCGATACTGAGTGCGAGGAAATCCAATATTGTCATGGAGGTGAAAGAGGACATTAGATAACGGATGTAAATTATGCACAATGTAAGGTGTCCTCGCTCAAACAGCTGGCTGATGGGTGGAGTTGTAGACCTGTGACAATAACAGGTGCAGAATGTCTAAGCACACGATGGATATATGCCTCACCACGTAATTCGTCCCAAATGTCCCACACTTCTCAAAAATTTGGAAGTGTGAAGGTCAAACCTTAACGGGGACCATAATACTGAAGGCCGAAAAGTTGGAGATTTATTTTAGTCGCCTCTTGCGGCAGGTAGAGATACCTCGCTCTCAAATCCCCCGGGGGAAGACTCAGTTTTGGTTTTCAAGGCGTCTGTAAATGTGATAGTAATAAACTTTCTAGAATTATATATAAATACTTACATTTTCGACTGTGATCACGCACGCGTAATGACTGTTGTCACGCACATATGTTTCCTTAATATGTAAGTTCAGTTTCAGTATAACACAATTAGTTTGATAACTATTGTCCTTGAAGGAACTGAGGGCCATAAATTCTCATTTAATAATTACAGCTTCAATAAATTTCAGTTTCATAATTATTAAAAAACTCAACAATCTAATTTAGTTTAACATCATTACGGAGTTTTGTTTCTGATCGTTATTAGCACAGCACCTTTTTTCATGGTAAAGACTAGTAAAAAATAAAAAAAGAGAGAGAGAATTTAGCAGGGAATTCTACAGAAAAACCATTGCAACAGTGTCACCGAGGTACTAAATCCATCCCACGACGTCTGTGTAGATGGTTTGCAAGGCGAAAAATCAGTCAAAGTGTATAAATCTTATTACCTCTGCTATATTTTCTTTATTTTAAATGCCTATAAATGACTTGGTGCCATTTTAAAGCCAAGAGCGACTTTTTACCACTTTAAGAGTGTTGTGCTACATATTCTCGGGGAAAAAATATATACAGCGTATCGGACGTTGCAAGATGCTGGTTACAGATAAAGGATTTTAAAAACAGGCCTGAGAAACTTTTGTTGCGTGCTTATGCAAAGTTTCGGACACAAAGGCCGCTCACTGAAATAGGGCCGGGCTAAATCGTTATTTGGATTTGTGTGCATTTCATTAAGCGAATAATGGTGACGGCTAATGTACTTCCCTATCCTTGTCCTTGTCCTTGTTCTGTTCACTGAGGTCACTAACGACACTGCTAACGACGGCACGGGAACATAGTATTCCTTTTGTTTCAATTAAATTCCAAAGGAGGATGTAGCCAAGATCACGAATCCCGCCAGTGCGTAGTTCAATGAGCGAGGAACAAAACTGAAATTACTGATTGTATTATGGGTGTATGTATCACGTAAAATATCATGACGGAAGATTGGTACATTTGTTTTTGAAAATGACTTAACTTGCGCCTTATATGCCCCTCAAGATACGAAGATGTTGGCATACAGAATGCAGTTGTGGATGACTTTCGTGCATGTATCCATTGTTTCATTGATTTTCAAAGCAGTATTCTCTCTGTGCCATTCACAATATTATCTGTTGTTAACAAACGCAAATAAAAACTGCTAACTACATCTTAGCACTAGGAGTGTTAAAAAATAAGATTCAGTTTTTATAGGATGTCACTTTTATGATATGTATTATTAACGAATTTCTGTATTGTGATAATGTATGGGAGCGAAGAAGGGAAACATATCAAATTCGTCGCAGATTTTTTAATGTTTTCTCCGTGACGTGGACAGGACTTTCTCTACAAAAAATGCGTATGGAAATTACTGTCCGAAACTCTACAATTACCCAGTTTTGAATGAGAAAACTTTACACTACATATAATCAACCTCCAACGGTCCCCTACTAAATAATTTTTGTGGAGCTCATACTTCACATAAAATGGACTCCCTGAAGACCTGATGTTTATTTCTCTTGATGAAAATAAATTCCCGTTACTTAGAGTTTTCGGTGTAAGGTTATTAACAACTTGCCAGAATAATTGCTATGTCATTGCTATTTATGAAACTTTAGTACGACGAATGAGTACTTACATGATCTAGTTCCTCCGAGAGGCATTCTGTAGCTTTGCTTTGTAACCTTGATTATTTTTAATGTGACATGAAAGAAATGTAAACGTGTTTTGAAACTTATTATAAAAATTGTTAGAATATTTTAAGAAATAACTTGTAATATAATTGAAGTCAGCTTTACGAGAGATTCAACGGAGCATAAGATATTCTACAAATTACTGTAACTTAGCACTTCTTCGTTCTGGAGTATCTATGGGAGTAGTAATCAGTGATTTTGTATGGGTTGAGTGGGCAGTAAAACACTTAGAAGCATACAAAATAAACCTGAAACTTAAGGTATGCTATAATTTAGCTTCAAAATTTAATAGACAACAGAGTACACGTGATTATGGTCAAAGATTCTCTTGTTAGATTCCACTATTCGTCTAATATTGTACGACCATCACAAGAGTATTTAGTACGGTTTTTCAGTATCCAAATGTGTACACTACACTTTTATAGTAACATCCAAACTTAGACATCGTCGGATAATAGGGAACTACGGTAGTAAAGGGGAGAAATCACTTTAAAATTTTGAAGGTTCCTGACAAACTGTAACCGTGTTACGTGGATTAACCACATCGGACGTTAAATTCAGGATGTCTGACGTGTGCTGCCTGTCAAGAAAACACACACCCAAACAACTAGCGCCAGCACACAGCCAGACGACCGACGTCAGAAGCTATGTGCGTGAAATATTAATTAACAGGGAAGCATGTTGCACAGCTACGTCGCTCTGTACCATGGAGACAGCAGGACAAGTTCAGGTGCTGACTTAATCCCAAGAGATTCCTTAACAACACGATCCCAGTAATTGCAAATACACAGCATAATCTCTGCACTGTTACATTCCGTGGGATAGTCGGTAGCAAAGTAATGATTGTTAGTCGCTGGCTTACTCAGCTATTTTAAGCATGTGTGATGTTCATGCAACATACACCAATATTTCGGTCATCAGTCCTGAGATGTTTGAAACAGCACGCCACGAGTTCTTCTCCTGTGGTAACCTCATCATCTCAGGGTAGCGCTTAGAGCCTTCGTCAAAAATTATTTGTTGGATTTGTTTCAATTTCTGTTTTCCCCTGCCCTCTACTACGAGACTGGTAATTCCTGCCATCTTAACACATGTCTTATCATTCTGTCCCGTCTTCTTGTTAGTGTTTTCCACAGATTCCTTTCATTGCAGATTCGACGGAGAATCTCCTTGTCAGTCCACCTCATTTTCGACATTCTTCCATACACCATATCTCTAACGCTTGGGTTCCCTTCTGTTCCTGTCTCGAGGCAGCAAGCGTAATATTACCAGCAGCATCTCAGTCACTTCCCTGTGGTCGCTATGTTATTCCAGTTGTGGTGCTTTTCGTTCTTCATGATGTTTATTTTAGTAACATATGAACTATTTCGTGTGCTGCTATCGTTAGTATGTTTTTTGCACGCCAGTTAGTGACTTTTTCAAGAACAACCCTACTATTTTCCTCTAATTTAACGGACACAATGCAGGAAGATACTATAATTAGCAGATCGTGTCTATAGGCGAAGCGGCCTGTATTGTTTGTTATAGTCTG
Organism: Schistocerca americana; assembly: GCF_021461395.2. Taxonomy (NCBI): domain Eukaryota; kingdom Metazoa; phylum Arthropoda; class Insecta; order Orthoptera; family Acrididae; genus Schistocerca; species Schistocerca americana. The sequence goes on along the minus strand of NC_060121.1, from coordinate 442,832,261 downwards.
GAGCTGGTTGAAGCTGGTTCAGTAATGGCTTTATGCCAACATCCCGTAACTCTGACCAACAAACAGAGCCCTGTGAGCAGCCTTGAAACGATATTACACGCAGAGGAGAGAGAGATGTATAGACAGAATAAATGTAATCTTTGACTCGTAAAGTATAACATAATTCTATATAGTCAATGTAAACAGTGAATTAACGTTATGTGAACAGTTCACACAAAACGTAGAGAGTAAACATAACGAAAAAATGTGTGTGTGTGTGTGTGTGTGTGTGTGTGTGTGTGTGTGTGTGTGCGTGTGACTTTTTTAATTACAAGAATGGATTACTCTGATGTGACGGCGAAAGGCTGCGATGGTAATGGAATTGATTTGCAATACTTCTGGGTGAACTGACGCTGTCTTCTGGGGCGTCACAATTGACTATGTGTGTGGAATGGGATTTTGAACAGAAAAAGAATATATGGTATGGATGGTGACTATAGCAACAATTTATGGATAGCTGAAGACATCAGTGTCGCGTCAAATTTTTTGGTAGTGAAAATGACTGAAGCGTACCATTTCGAAAGACATGGCACGTCTTGTGAAAAGGTGGAACAGTGTTACTAGCTGTATTGTTTGGAAATGAGTACCCACGACACTACGCCCTCCCATGACCATGTGTAAATTGTAAAATTCATTATGTACTACAGTCGTGTTGCAGCATCGCCATAAGTGGGGCAGATGAGGAGCGACGGAAGATTGTGGGCTGAAGGAGGTACCACAACTCTGCTCAAGTAAGAGTCGACTACAGACTCAAATATGTATGAAGGCTCACAAAAAGAGGGTGACCGAAAAATACGTTAACATTTGAATATGCAACTGCTTGACGGAATAGTATACGTTGTTGTTGTTGTTGTTGTGGTCTTCAGTCCTGAGACTGGTTTGATGCAGCTCTCAATGCTACTCTATCATACAGTAAAGCTGCATGCCCTCGGGAAAAATTACGGCCGTAGGTTCCCCTTGCTTTCAGCCGTTCGCAGTACCAGCACAGCAAGGCCGTTTTGGTTATTGTTACAAGGCCAAATCAGTCAATCATCCAGACTGTTGCCCTTGCAGCTACTGAAAAGGCTGTTGCCCCTCTTCAGGAACCACATGTTTGTCTGGCCTCTCAACAGATACCCCTCCGTTGTGGTTGCACCTACGGTACGGCTATCTGTATCGCTGAGGCACGCAAGCCTCCCCACCAACGGAAAGGTCCATGGTTCATGGTAGAGAAATAAAAATTGACACACATGCCTGAAATGACACGGGGTTTTATTGAAATCGAGAAAGACTGCCAAACCTGTCCAGCAGATGGCGATGGAATCGTGTATACAGTGAGGTGCAGTGTGAGAGTGAGTCAGATCATCCCTATTCTGACTGATGAAAACCTGCTGGAAGATACGACTTTCATGCAGGATTGCGCTCCACGTCATATTGCTAAACGTGTGAAAGGTCTCTTGCGCACATCGTGTGGTGAGAATCGCGTGGTGAGCTACCACGTCCGGTATAGTTGGCTTCCCAGATCCCCAGACTTCGGTCTGTGTGATTATTGACTGTGGGGTCGCAAGTCTACCGCGATCGTTCAGTCTCATTGGGGGTGGTGAGAGACAACATCCGACAGCAGTTTCTCACCATACCTACAGATATGTATTAAGGTGTCGCTCACGACACTGTCTCTCGGCTAGAGATATTGTGCCAGGAGATGGCCGACATGCTGAACATTTGTTGTAAGGATCATCGACTTTACTAAAATCCCATCGTTATGCTAATTATTGCTTTTGTATTATGTGAAGCGCCATCCACTGGTATTTTTTTGCACTTTTTTGGTTTCAATAAAACCCGTGTCATTTCATGCAAGTGTTTCAGTTTTTATGTCTCTCCCTACAGTATTCCGTGACATAATGACAATTTTTAACGGACTTTTGGGTCAATCTGTATGTTAATAATGAAGCCCACATGATTGATCAAGCGAAACGGCTGTGTAATAAATGCAGAAATGCCTGGATGCGAGATATTGCTGTAGCAGGAGACAAGGCTCCATCAAGGGAAATGACACACAAAGTAATCAGAGGCCAGAATAAAACACATAACTGACTTAGAGCGATAGAGATACAGTCTAATGATGGCACATGGCAGCAGAACATAACAGATAACCTGAGCAGTGCATAGAGGTGTAGGTGATCAAGGTCCGATCTTAACCAGAAGTTGCTCAGAATGATCTGATCATCGCTACTAGCGAGCAGTGTGATTATTAACTCTTTCTCCGACTAACTGGCAATATTTTATCGACCTTGTGGTGCCTGCTCTGTCAAACTGTGTGGTTTGGAGACAGAAAATGTAGAGAGCAGTAGAGCTCTAGTCTTAGGGAGGAACAGTTTCTGCCGTGGAAGCTACTTAAGACATAAGTTTTCGAATAAAACGGCATAGACAACCAAACTGTGCTGATTTCTAGAGGGTTGGGCAGGGTACTTATTCTGACTACTTCTAATGGCGAGAATTGATTCCCTGGCCCGCCTCTGCTGTAATCGTGTGCGAGGAACCGTTCAAACTCAGTAAAATGCGCTCCCTCACATTGGAGACAGCGAGAAAGCCAACTTCTGAAAAGTTCTTAACTTGTGAATTAATGTGCAATTACTACCAGCAAAATTTGTGGGCCATAACTCTATAAGGGGCCTACAATACTAATTGTTTGGTATCTCTCATCCGACCTCGCAAAACACATGAAATCACAAATCAAATTAAAGTCAAAATTAATTCATGAAATGCGGCCACAGTTACTTTTTCAGAACATTATTAAGTTCACACGATCTTTTTAGGGTTTTATATGAAGCCATTATCAAGTGTATTTGAAATTGCCAAATATTAATACATAATATGACGGGCAATTTTTGTTTTTCATGATAGATGAGAGACAATCTTTATATGCACAATAGAAGTACAGAAATAATATACAACTTACTTTGTGCTGTTGAGAAGCAACGACAAATGATACAAACGGCATAAGTCAAGTGGATTTAAAAAAAAAAAAACAGTTTCACGCCCAATTAAACTGTAACCTACCATCCGACATTTATCAGTAAACTCTTCCGGGCTAAGTTGCCGTGGTCGATCTGTAGAACTTCTTCTCCCTGACGTTTCGTTCTCAACTGCGGAGAACATCTTCCGAGGTGAGTCGACGACTGGCTGCTAGGAGCTGGGGCCGCCGCTTATATAGAGATCGTAGGGGGCGCCACCACACGTCACATGGCGTCGATGTGCAGCTATCTCTGGCTATCGTCTGTTCTCTCGATTGCAGGCAATCGATTGTCACGTGATTGATGCAACGTCGACCGCCATATCTTATCCAATTTTAATCCTTCTTCTTTACGATTAAAATTGTATTGATGTTTGTGGATTTCAATTGCCTCTCTATACATACGTGTATAATAGTGCGACGTCCTCGCTAGCACGCTTGTTTCACCAAATTTTATGTCGTGATCTCCATCCTTAAAAACATGTTCCGCTACTGCCGATTTGTCGATATGTCCCAAGCGACAGTTTCTTTTGTGCTCCGTCAACCGTGTATTGATGCTTCTTTTGGTAGTTCCTATGTAAACCCTGCCGCAACTACACGGAATTTTATATACCCCTGGGGTGGCTAGGGGGTGACGAGCATCTTTTGTTGATCTTAGGCATTCACTAGTTTTCTTAGTAGGCCTAAAAATGGTCTCTACCTGAAACTTGGCTAGTACTTTTCCAATGCGATCCGTGATATTATGGATGAACGGAAGAAATACTTTTCCAGCTGATGGTTGTTGCTGTCTCCCATTTTTAGGCATTTTTCTATTTGGGTGAAGTGCTCGATTAATCTCGTTTTTTGTATAACCATTTTTCGCAAAGGCCATTCGCAAATGATTTAGTTCTTCTTGTAAGTAGCCTGGTTCACAAATATTATTGGCCCTATCCACTAGTGTTTTTATGACCCCCCTCTTTTGCCTAGGGTGGTGGATTGAGTTCTTATGGAGGTAGCGATCGGTATGTGTACCTTTCCTGTAGACCTTATGGCCTAAGGTCCCATCCGCCCGTTTGATAACTGATACATCCAAGAAGTTAAGTTGTCCATTCTTCTCCTTCTCCATAGTAAATTTAATCTTTGGGTTGATGCTATTTAAGTGTACCAGAAAATCATTCAAGTCTTCTTCCTCATGATTCCATATTACAAAGGTATCATCCACATACCGATACCACTTCGAGGGGCTTTTTTTGGCCGACTGCAATGCTTGATGTTCAAAATATTCCATGAATAAATTCGCAATTGCGGGACTACCATCCGACACTTTGAAACTGTTAATTTGGCTTAGCTTAGAAATAATTATCTGATGTATTTCGGTATTATAGTGTGTGTTTTTCAAATAAAATGCTAATAGTAAACTATAAAATGGGGAAGGTCAAGTATATTTTAAAACGTTCTGCGGCCAATGACGTCACGAGAAAAGTGGCCATGTCGTAATTATACAAAAGTATAATGAGGTAAACTGTTACCATGCTTTAGCTTGAACGAGTTACATTCTGAAGTGTTTCAGAACCACAGTTGCATGTTTTTCAGATAAAAGCTGAAAGTAATTATTTGAAATTAATAAAAGTGTAAAATAATTGCAGTGAACGAGGTGACCAAGTCGGGTGTAAAGGTACGATCTATAACGAGGAAAATTTGAACCACCAGGAATTGTTCAGGGCTCTTGCATACGTAGCTGCGATGCAGCGTCAACTGCTCACAAATGTATGTTTACAAACAACCAGCGACAGCTGCAACTTGCTGAAGATTCTTATGCGAAATTTACAATAACAGCGTGGAGAATATACAAGAAAGTGGTCCCCCATAATACGCATTTATCGTTAAGCGTCTCCTCTTTGGCTTTTTCTTGAGGTGGATGTAAATTCCCTTCTCTTTGTAATTGTCTATAAGATAGCTCTTCTTCATAGTGTGAAGGAACACATGGTTGTTTTCGATACTGTGTACGTTGTGACTATCTTATATCAGGTAAGCTACGGATGCGGATTTGTTACCTATGATTTTTGTTTTTATTTCCATTTGTTCATTGTAGCGTGGTTTGTAATTACTTTTGTTTTGCCGTATATCGCCGCCTTGCAGTAGGAGCACAGAATTTTGTATATGCCACTGTTGTGATATACGTCAGGTGATGCGTTAATATCATTTATTAAAAGGTGTGTGAGTGGTTGTGAAGATTTATATGCAATTTACACATTATATTTTTGTTAAAAAAGTTACTTTGTCTGGGTGAGACCTGATCATTGAAAGAAAACGAAATAAAGTATTTTCTGTGTAGTATCTCGTTTTGTAGTTGATTCATTTTAGACTTCGCCACATAGTAAATTTCATCAACGACCATCTTATGATGCGTTTATTGTCTGGTACATTTTACAACCAGCCAAGTTCCATCTCAGATTTCTTTACTTGTAGTGGCAGTAGAGGCAGTTTATCGCTGAACGAAAACAGCCGTCTTTATATTGAGGAGGATGGTACGGAGCTTCTGGATTAATGACGTCGGAAGATGTAGGCTCATGATGAAACAAATTATTCATTAATGGCAAAGGAAAGATCAAATAAATTAACATTGTTTATCCCGCTGGTGGTCGACCGTAACAGTAATATTATTGTGCACTAGACTAAGTGCATTTGCGAAGTGGTCAATTTCTTGTTGTGAGCCAGGGAATAAGACGAGAGTGTTATCAACATCATGTCTGTAGTACACTGTACAAGAGTTAACTTCAGAGTGATTTTTAAGGAATTTGTTCTCCAAGTGAATGACGAAAATATTTTACAGTATGCCTGCCAACGGAGATCCATAACTAATCCAGTTCATAAAATGTTTGGAGATCATACTAAAGTAAAATTACTTCGCATTCAGGACAAATTCTACCTTCAAAATAATTAATTGCCTTTGAGATCTCTTTTTTCAAATCTATTTGACCTCTGCAGTGTTTATCATTTGACTTTGCTTCCCTACAGCATAACGTAGGTTGTATATAATTTCTGCAACTATATTGTAAAAATATAAGATTTGTCACTCATCTGCTATTATAGAAAAAAAACAGAAAAACGCTCATCATTTTATGTATTGAAATTTGGTAGTTTAAAATTCACTGCATAATGGCCTAATACAAAGGACGAAATTTGTCGCGTGAACTTGATAAAGTTCTAAAAGAAAGTAACTAAAGCTGTTCTTCACTAATTGAAGAAGTAGCGGAATCTGCATCATCCACACACTCAGAAGCTAAAAATTAACTGCTTCATATAGAAGCACCAATGCTAAATTCGAAGAACGGTTAATATTTAATTAACCTAATTCTCATGTGGTGGTAATAGTTTGCAACTTGAAGACTGTGGCAACACGATCTCAACCAACTGATGATATTAAAGCCTCCCAGGTTACCAAGTTGGTGTCCTACCGTCCGTCTCTGCTACATTTACGTTTACCGGAAGGCCCTGGAGAGGGCAGCCCAAATGAGCCCCGTCACTGAATACTGACTGTTTATCTATTTCGACACTTTTTATATCGTATACCCTTTTTTTAAAACGTCAGAATAATCTTCGTTGTTTCATCAAGAACCAAACTTCTAATAATTATACATCTAATACACACTCTTCTCACAATACAGGGTGAAAAGTATTTAAACCGACGAACTATGGGAGTTTGTAGGGAACATCAAAACAAATATTTTTCCCCAATGTCATTTTTTTCTATGAGCGTGAGACCGGGTCATTTAGCAGATTGCCTGGACAGGGACGCAGTCGCACGGTAAGAACACTGCAATTCGAGGAAGCTGTCTTGCAGCATGTGGAGCGGGATCCTTCAATGAGCACTCGTGCAATTGCACGTAACATGGGGACGAATCAGACGAATGTAAGAACAGTCCTTCGATAGTAATTGTTGCGTCCATTTCACTCTTGTCCACAACCTGGAACCAGTTGACTACCCACCCAGAGCACAGTTTTCGCAGTGGTACCTGGAACAGTATGAAATGCATCCTACATTTCCATCCTCTGTGTAGTTTGCCGTTGAAGCAACGTTCAGACGTGATGGAGTCTTCAACATGCACAATTCGCATGTTTGGAGTGAGGATAACCCACATGCCACAGTTACTAGCGCAAATCAAGTGCGATTCGTCGTTAATGTGTGGGTCGGTGTTGTTGGGGACTGTTTAATTGGGCCGTATCTGTACCTAGGCCATTAAATGGCAGGCACTATTACAATTTTCTCGCCAGAGCATTGCCAGAATTGCTGGAAGACGTCCCGCTCTCTACAAGACAATGCATGTGGTTCAAACACGACGGGGCGCCGGCACATTTCAGTCGTCGTGTGCGTCGATTCCTGGACCGACGGTTCCCAGAAACGTGATTTGGCAGAGGTGGTCCTGTACCATGGCCTGCTCGATCCCCAGATGTGTCATCTGTGGACTTTTTTGAGTGGGGAGAGATCCGCAACCTTGTTTACGCAACCCCTGTTGCATCAGAAGAGGACCTGGTTGCTCGGATAGTAGCAGGACCAGTAACAATTCTAGATACTCCTGGAGTTTTTGCCCGTGTCAGACACATAATCCGACGGTGTAACCTCTGTTTACGTGTCACTGGAGGCATTTATGAAAATCTACTGTAATTGAAACTGGATTGTGTTAATGTGTTGTCTCTTGGTCATAAGACATGGAAAAGTGTTTGTTGGTTTCATAAATTTTCCGCCAGTGAAATCTTCCTCTACCGGTTTAAATACTCCTCATAGGAAAAAATAACATATGGAAAAATATTTGTTTTGATGTTCCCTACAACCTCCCAGAATTTGTCGATTTAAATACTTTTCACCCTGTATAATAAAGTGTCATGGCCACTGCCTAGGACATTTCGCCAGAAACAATGGTTCAAATGGTTCAAATGGCTCTGAGCACTATGGGACTCAACTGCTGAGGTCATTAGTCCCCTAGAACTTAGAACTAGTTAAACCTAACTAACCTAAGGACATCACACACATCCATGCCCGAGGCAGGATTCGAACCTGCGACCGTAGCGGTCTTGCGGTTCCAGACTGCAGCGCCTTTAACCGCACGGCCACTTCGGCCGGCCAGAAACAATCGGCAGGGCTTCCGCTACTTAACTATAGGCGCCCGAGCTGTATGTAACAGTGTTTTCCACGCCTGCACAGGTGGACATGCACCACACCAACGGCTCCCGCGGTCATCAAGGGTACGCTAGATGCGCTTCTTTACTGCATTATTTTATTTTAGTGGGCATTTCGGTTATAACTGAAGCTTTGTTTTTTATCCCTCTTCACATAGAATAAGACCTGATGATGGTCTCTTAGAAGATTGATACCCGATATGTGAAAATAAAAATAAAGGACTTAAATGCGATCGTGACGGTGTGTATTGAAATAACCTATACAGCATTAACAGCGATAATAACTATCAATGTGTGAAGGAGAAACTAACTTGAACGATGCTGTAAGAACTGGGCGTGACCGATGTCGCACGCCGTGGAAAGCTAGAGGGGCTCCGCGCGCCGTGCAGGGTGCCTTATACACTCCTGGAAATGGAAAAAAGAACACATTGACACCGGTGTGTCAGACCCACCATACTTGCTCCGGACACTGCGAGAGGGCTGTACAAGCAATGATCACACGCACGGCACAGCGGACACACCAGGAACTGCGGTGTTGGCCGTCGAATGGCGCTAGCTGCGCAGCATTTGTGCACCGCCGCCGTCAGTGTCAGCCAGTTTGCCGTGGCATACGGAGCTCCATCGCAGTCTTTAACACTGGTAGCATGCCGCGACAGCGTGGACGTGAACCGTATGTGCAGTTGACGGACTTTGAGCGAGGTCGTATAGTGGGCATGCGGGAGGCCGGGTGGACGTACCGCCGAATTGCTCAACACGTGGGGCGTGAGGTCTCCACAGTACATCGATGTTGTCGCCAGTGGTCGGCGGAAGGTGCACGTGCCCGTCGACCTGGGACCGGACCGCAGCGACGCACGGATGCACGCCAAGACCGTAGGATCCTACGCAGTGCCGTAGGGGACCGCACCGCCACTTCCCAGCAAATTAGGGACACTGTTGCTCCTGGGGTATCGGCGAGGACCATTCGCAACCGTCTCCATGAAGCTGGGCTACGGTCCCGCACACCGTTAGGCCGTCTTCCGCTCACGCCCCAACATAGTGCAGCCCGCCTCCAGTGGTGTCGCGACAGGCGTGAACGGAGGGACGAATGGAGACGTGTCGTCTTCAGCGATGAGAGTCGCTTCTGCCTTGGTGCCAATGATGGTCGTATGCGTGTTTGGCGCCGTGCAGGTGAGCGCCACAATCTGGGCTGCCTACGACCGAGGCACACAGGGCCAACACCCGGCATCATGGTGTGGGGAGCGATCTCCTGCACTGGCCATACACCACTGGTGATCGTCGAGGGGACACTGAATAGTGCACGGTACATCCAAACCGTCATCGAACCCATCGTTCTACCATTCCTAGACCGGCAAGGGAACTTGCTGTTCCAACAGGACAATGCACGTCCGCATGTATCCCGTGCCACCCAACGTGCTCTAGAAGGTGTAAGTCAATTACCCTGGCCAGCAAGATCTCCGGATCTGTCCCCCATTGAGCAAGTTTGGGACTGGATGAAGCGTCGTCTCACGCGGTCTGCACGTCCAGCACGAACGCTGGTCCAACTGAGGCGCCAGGTGGAAATGGCATGGCAAGCCGTTCCACAGGACTACATCCAGCATCTCTACGATCGTCTCCATGGGAGAATAGCAGCCTGCATTGCTGCGAAAGGTGGATATACACTGTACTAGTGCCGACATTGTGCATGCTCTGTTGCCCGTGTCTATGTGCCTGTGGTTCTGTCAGTGTGATCATGTGATGTATCTGACCCCAGGAATGTGTCAATAAAGTTTTCCCTTCCTGGGACAATGAATTCACGGTGTTCTTATTTCAATTTCCAGGAGTGTATTTTATTCAGCCTCGCGCGGGCCGTCGTGCTACGGGTTGTGGCGTAGCGTGCAGGCAGGGGTAGCGGCGCGCCGCGTCGCATCGCAGCGCATCGCCTGGTTGGCGACTATTTGTCGGCGCTAAGCGGCTCATGTCTGCGTGGATTAGGCCGCTCCTCTCCTCTCCTCTCCTCTCCTCTCCTCTCCTCTCCGCCTCCACCAGCCACCACCCACCACCCACCACCCACCACTAGATCGTGGGTGAGTCTTCGGCGCAGCCGCTGTGGCGCCACAAGTTCACTTCCCTTTTACGTAAACGACGTTGCTGCGACACTTTATAGGAAGCGCTGCGGGCGCTGAAACAGCGAAATATTAGCTGACTGCACGGAAAGCTGTTTCGAGGTGCCCGCTACTCTCTTGTCCCATGGGTCTTATATAATGACCCATGAAAGATGCCTACCTCATATTTTTATATACCGCTTTGCTCGCATATTAGCTGATGTAACAAGTAAGGAATCTCTAAGCGCCTCTAAGAGGTAGAGAATACAACGAAGGGTAGGGTAGCTCCAGGCGTCAGCGAGTAGTCTAAGGGAAAAGCTATGCTACCTCGCTGGTCAGTATCGTGTCTACGATTCAGATTTCAGACGTTCGAGTTGTTATCCCAATCTAATAAGCATAAAGTAAAACTAAATTCTCAGGTTTCAATACAATTTGTCCTAGATTTCTTCTCGGTTATAGACCTAGAAATGCTACACAACAGTGTGGTAATATTTTGTCAATTCTTCAGGACGGGTCCACTGATGATTGACACTTGCCATTGAATTGTAACGGTTTTACTTAGGTATCGGGTAATGCTTGGACGCAGTAAACTGTATGTTTTTCTTGTCACCAATATAGGCGCCATTATATATTTTCTATAAACTATTTACTTGAATCTACAGCCCAGTGATACAGCGTTCCATGGGATAAACATATAGTTATATAAAAATCTAATAACTTCACATGTAACTGGAAAATTATTGGCAGTTTGCTCCCGCAATTATGGCAGCCCAAATGGTTTCAAAAGTGTTTCAAATGGCCCTGAGCACTATGGGACTTAACATCTGGGGTCATCAATCCCCTAGAACTTAGAAATACTTAAACCTAACTAACCTAAGGACATCACACACATCCAAGCCCGCGGCAGGATTGGAACCTGCGACCGTAACGGTCACGCAGTTCCAGACTGAAGCACCTAGAACTGCTCGGCCACTCCGGCCGGCTCCAAAATGTTTCCTGTGTTCACCTGCGGCAGCTGAATAGTTGAAGGACAAGGCTACAGGCCCATTCCTCTCAGCGGAGCCTATTGATAATACAGCGATGTACGTAGCCTTGTTGGAGCTCTGCGCTAGCCACAGTTTCCTCGTGGCGCGACCTTTCAACAAGATCGCCCACCACGCCATTTTGTGAACGTGCGGGATCTCTTGGATCGTGTGTCCCAAACCGCTGGACAGGTAGAGGTAGTCCATCGACTGTTTGGCCATCTAGAAGCCCAGACATTGCGCCACTCGATGTTTTTCTGTAGGGGCTTTATCAGTAATCAAAGTTACCAGACGCCACTTCGTGATCTACCATATCTGCACCATCGTATTAGTGCAGATATCGCAAATGTTGTGCCTGTAATGCTACAAAACTGTTGAGTAGAAGTGGAACACAAATTAGATGTCTGTTGCGCCACTAATGATACGCATGTCTAGTAGTCTTAGTTTTGTAAAAAATTTTTTGATTACACCTGTAGAAAGATACCGTCAATATACATCTCAATTACTACTCAAGTTATTACGGTTTATATTATTACATGTTTAAGCTGGACACCCTGTAGTGACATGTTCAAAAGAACAGACACCATCTTTGTATAGTTAAGTCCAACGGGCCATTGACCGCCTTCATATGAGATGGATGCACACTCATTACCCGAACTCTTATGGGACTTGGTAAGATAATCTGCCACGAGTAATGAGTGTAATGGGCAGAGGCACTATGAATGAGGTCTGTGTGGACATAAAGTAGGGAATATGGGTCTCACGGGGAGCGTGCAAGGAATACATCCCTGCAGTCGCACTATTCTCTGTGCCCTCGGTGGCTCAGATGGATAGAGACTTTGCCATGTAAGCAGGAGATCCCGGGTTCGAGTCCCGGTCGGGACACATATTTTCAACCGTCCCCGTTGATGTATATCAACCCCTGTCGACAGCTTAGGGTCTTGATTTAATCATCACCACTTGTGTTCATAGTCATCGGTCATCCTTCGTGCTGTGTCGACTTGGAATCATCCGATTTTCAAATGAAAAAAGACTTCGGGGATTTCCTTTGACAGTATGGAAGCGATGCAATCAGAGATGAGGTTGTGGCAACGTCAATAAATTCAAACTTTCGTTGGGAGAAATGTGTCCTTCGCCAGGGTGATTGTGTTTGTTGTTGGTTGGCAGGAGAGCCAACACCGGGTACTAGAGGAAGCCGAAAGGCACGCGTTTTATCTCACGCAGGCTGGCGTGAGTCTGGAACAGGACAAGAAAATTAGACTTTAGAAAAACGTACGTAGCTGGTGGAATACTTAACTTTAGTCCATTAATGATGAGCGTCGCTCTTGACTGTACATGACTCAGTATCAATAGTAACTGGTAATGGCGCCTTGCTAGGTCGTAGCAAATGACGTAGCTGAAGGCTATGCTAACTATCGTCTCGGCAAATGAGAGCGTATTTTGTCAGTGAACCATCGCTAGCAAAGTAGGTTGTACAACTGGGGCGAGTGCTAGGAAGTCTCTCTAGACCTGCCGTGTGGCGGCGCTCGGTCTGCAAACACTGATAGTGGCGACACGCGGGTCCGACGTATACTAAAGGCTACCACCTAAAAGTGTGGTGTCTGGCGGTGACACCACAGTGTTGAGATATAAGTATGTAGATATGAAGAATAATGTAGGATGTTAAAAACTTTTGTTTTATTTAAAAAGTTTTCAGAGTTTCACATTAAAAAAATCGAAGGCATTACTATTCAACACGGCCTCGTATTTTGCTTCCAAGGTAGCAGAAATCCTTAATTTTGTGTACTACGTTTCACCAATTCAGTGTTCAGTTAATCACTGATCTAATAACTCCCTCTCTTCATTACGTTCGCCTTACTCTCAGTCGACATTTAGTGTTCATTAAACTTTTAACTCCATTCAAAGTGCAGTGCGGCTGGGAGTGTCATCAGCGAATTTTATTGCTGATATACTTTCACTATGAATTTTAACGTCACTCCTTAACCGTTGCTTTACATCTGTCATTGATTCTACGGCACATAGCTTGAACAACAGGAGCGGAAGACTGCATCCCTGCCGGCCGGGGTGGCCATGCCGTTAAAGGCGCTACAGTCTGGAACCGCGCGACTGCTACGGTCGCAGGTTCGAATCCTGCCTCGGGCATGGATGTGTGTGATGTCCTTAGGTTAGTTAGGTTTAAGCAGTTCTAAGTTCTAGGGGACTGATGACCTTAGAAGTTAAGTCCCATAGTGCTCAGAGCCATTTGAACTGCATCCCTGTCCTATACCCTTTTTAATCCGAGCGCATTGTTCTTGGTCTTCCAATGTTACTGTTTCCTCTTGGTCTTTATACCTATTATATACTACCCCTTCTCTCTATAGCTTACTGCTATTTAGTAAAAATTTCGAACATAGTCATCGTGCAACGTTTTACGTAGTTGAACGCTATGGGTAGACAAATCTAATGAAAAAGTCGTGATATTCCTTAAGTCAGTGTCATTGGTTACTTTTCCTAAGACCAAACTGACAGTCGTCTGCTAGTTTTAATTCCCACTTTTCTGAATATTATCATTGTCACTAGCTTCGATGTTTTAGCTGTTACCCTGATGGTGCGATAGTTCTTTCACTTACCTCCTTTCACTGACTTCTGAATTGGTGGATGATATTTTCGAGAAACTCTGAAGGTCTGCTTCGAAACAGATGCCACACATCAACCTGAATAATCGTTTGCCTCTTTCCCCAGTGATTTTAGAAAATACGAAGGAATGCTGTCCATCGGTTTTGAAGTATTTGATATTAAGTCTTCTCTTTTGTTCAAATTCATAATTTGGCACATAGAACATCAGTGATTAATTATACGCGCCCATTTATGGTTACCAACTGAAGACGTATGAAATTTATTGAAAAATTCCATGATGCGTATCACAGGAAGAATGTGAAGTGTAGTAGGCTGTATCCTTATCATGGGCAATATCGGCGTTGGGCTGGTGAAGTGGTCAATTGGTGTTATGAATCTTAGTGGAGTCGCGCTCTGCGCAAGAAACAACTCTATTTAGTTGGGCCCACCAGTACTCGTAAATCAACTATTATGGACAAAATCATTGGTCATGATATGTTCATATACTGATCTTTCTGTTCTGAATTTGGGTTTGGTGGCTATATTCCAAATGTGCATGAGGTTATTTTATTGGATGAGTTTCATTGGTCAAAGTGGTCGTGGAATGCTGATATTCTTAAATTAAGTGTTGAAGGTAGGGGGGTCACAGTTAAAGTTGAAAATGCTCCAGGACTTGTAGTATTTGTATCTACTGAAGATATCATTTCTGATGAAGCACTGAGGAATCGTTTAACTTGTCTGTATGCTGAAGTTCATACGTCATCTTTCCAGTGTTCCATAATTAAAGTAGAAGATGAGGTATCGGAGGAAGTTATACTGCCCGCTGCGCCGTACGTCGACGTCAAGGCGGAGGAGAACAGGTCGTGTATGGAGGTTGTATGTAAGAGGATTCGCCAGAGGTGGACACGACTCTACTATTCGACGAAGAGTTATCGTCGTCAACATCGTCGGACCCGTAGATTTGCTCAATATTTATGTGGTCGCAAACCTGTTTGCTATGCAGTTGCATGGCTAGGTATTCCATTTAATGTCTGGTTTAAGTATGGTGATGGAGCTATTACAGATTCTGCAGTGAGATCTGAATGTAATACCAAGCGTATGCTTAACCAGTAGTGCGTGAAAATGCCTTCAAGTATCGTAACCTCTGAAGGTCTGTTTCGAAACAGATAGATGCTGCACACCAACCTAAATAATCGCTTGCCACTTTCGCCAGCGATTTTAGAATATAGAAGGAATGCTGTCCACCCATTTTGACGTATCTGACGTCAAGTCTTCCAAAGCGAAATATGACTCTAATTCGGAGTCTCCTGTGTCTTTCTCACCGACGTCCATTTCTTTTTCTGTCCATTATCAGCCCTCTTGCACAGGCCTTTGGAGTGCTGTTCCCAAATATTCTGCGTCTAGCAATACAATTTCCAATGTCCACCAGTAGAATTCCCATTGCTTGCTGGCACCAACACTCCTGATCTCACAGGGGTTCTTTCGACTTTCCTTCGTGCATCATAAGTCCTTCAGACGAACATTTCTTTTTTAGATTTCATGACAGTGCACACTTTCATAATGCAGCTTTTGTGAGGCAATGGTTTGTGAACCGCAATATTCCTGAAATGGGATGAGGACCACATATCCCGACCTCAAATCAGTGGAGCACCTCTCAGCTGAAATAGAAAGTCGACTTTTCTCAGACACCGGCGTCCAACACTGTTACCCCTTCCGGGTTCAGTTCTTGAGGAACAACGTGCTGCCACCCATCCACTGGCATTCTGACACCTCATTGAATGTGTCCTCAAACGATTTCATGCCGTCAAGAAGGCGAAGGGAAGACACTCCTCAGATTAAGATCCACTAATTGCAATTCGCATACTTCACAGAGTGTTCGTGCTTTATGGAGAACGCCTTCCTTTTGTGTCTGCAACCTGCCAGACGCTTGGCATTAAGCAGCGTTGTGACCCCGTGACGTAACTCCCTCTCTACGAGTCCTCTTGCTACGTCAAGATTGCAATTGTTGCCCACAACCGCAAGGAATCTGTGAGTAATATCAACTCAGTCTCGAATTCTCCCTCGTATTCTTCCTCGATTAACGCTACACAACATTGGTCGAAACGTTAATACGTAATTGTACTATATGACACGACATGCTGTACAACACAGAATAATATTTTAAGTGTCGGGTGAAAGACTGAAGTGTGATTTAGTCAAGAAGAAGTTGTACGAAGCGTTTTATGTAATAAATTAAAATTATGTGCCGAACTGTGACTCCCTTGGCACGCCCATGTGTTAAGGGATTTCACATATATTTAATAAATTCAGAAGAGTATCTCTCAACAGTCTATGGGAGTGAATCAGGGCGTCCACGTTGTTACAGTGACGTAATTCTATTCTAATGCTTGTGGTACGTCGTGGTAATTACTTCCAGAGTTGGTGTGGAATGCAGTGTAAGTTCTGAAGTAAAATAAACTTGAGTGAGATCGTCGTGCATGATTGGGTGGCGTATTTTGTGGCTCACTGTGTGTCAAAGAATTCATTAGCCATTTCATGGTCCATAAATAGTTTTAACATATTCCCGTCATCAACCAAATTTCAAAAATCGTACATTAATAAGGTAACAACTTCGATACAAAAAACGGAATCATCGTCGCACTACAATATTCAAGGCAGAGAAAATATACACTTGACCCAATTGATTCGCATTGTCTGATTAGGTACGTAACTTATTTGACAGAGTAAATCCCAGAGCAGCACGTAAGCTACGCAGCTTCGACTCAGGGAATGAGACTTGTACAGCCTCGCTTTACGCTGAACATGTCTTATTCCACATAATCTGCTGTAGGTCGGTCGTCCAAATAACAGTACACTCCAGAATGACATGCATGATCCAAACATTACTTGATATCAATTTCGCGGAGTTGTAGTCGCAGTGCAGTAAGTCAAAGTCCTCGAGAAAAAAGAAAGATATGGAAAAAAATAATATCAAAAGATCATGTTCCTGATCAATCACTTAAGTATGATCGGGTCGCACAGTGTCCACGACAGTAAAAAATTTAGGTTTCAGTGGTAGTTTCGTAAATCATTTTAGTATACCGCGCACAAACGACTTAGCTAGAGACAAAATGGAGGCTTCAGAGTATGCCATCGTACATAAGTGTTATTGCTTAGTAGGGCTCTGAGAACTTTCACAGCTAAGGAACTGCCAGTCGGCTTGAATGGGATTTGCTACGTCTAGCGCAGCAGCCATTATAGTGGGAGGGCACGTTCGGGACTGCAGAGAGAAAGAGATTGGGAAGTTCCAGAGACGGTCGCAATGTGACGCATTTCCGTAATGGGCAGCATCGATCATTTGAAACAAAGTTACCTCTGTATACAACACATAAAACGTATTTCACCTTATGAGTGTGACGAGCACAAAAATTATATGATCTCGCATATACTTCAAATTCCCAGAGCGTTACAAGCAATTCTGAATTGTATATTCAATTGAATATTGTCTATTATGATTGGATTGCAGTACTGCTATTACTACCTTGCATCTGATACACTAATACACGGATGAACTCCTGTGTGGACTATATCTTTGATGTATTTTCAGATTAAACTACTTCTAGGTTTCTGTGAAGCGCCTAGGTGCAGTAGTTGATTATGGGAGAATTCTAGTGTATTGGGTGTACAGTCTCCAACTAGACAACGAAAAAGAGCCGAAGATTCCACCGGCACTGCATTTTGGGATTGTACTTGGGATAAACAGTAGCATCTACATCAACATTTATACTCCGCAAGCCACCCAACGGTGTGTGGCGGAGGGCACTCTCCGTGCCACTGTCATTACCTCCCTATCCTGTTCCAGTCACGTACGGTTCGCGGGAAGAACGACTGCCGGAAAGCCTCCGTGCGCGCTCGAATCTCTCTAATTTTACATTCGTGATCTCATCGGGAGGTATGAGTAGGGGGAAGCAATATATTCGATACCTCATCCAGAAACGCACCCTCTCTAAACCTGGACAACAAGCTACACCGCGATACAGAACGCCTCTCCTGCAGAGTTTGCCACTTGAGTTTGCTAAACATCTCCGTAACGCTATCACGCTTACCAAATAACCCTGTGACGAAACGCGCCGCTCTTCTTTGGATCTTCTCTATCTCCTCTGTCAACCTGACATGGTATGGATCCCACACTGATGAGCAATACTTAAGTTGAGGTCAAACGAGTGCTTTGTAAGCAACCTCCTTTGTTGCTGTACTACATTTTCAAAGGACTCTCCCAATGAATCTCAACCTGGCACCCGGCTTACCAACAATTTATTTTATATGATCATTCCACTTTAAATCGTTCCGTACGCATACTCCCAGATATTTTACAGAAGTAACTGCTACCAGTGTTTGAGCCGCTATCATATAATCATACAATAAAGGATCATTCTTTCTATGTATTCGCAATACATTACATTTGTCTATGTTAAGCGTCAGTTGCCACACCCTGCACCAAGTGCCTATCCGCTGCAGATCTTCCTGCATTTCGCTGCAATTTTCTAATGCAGCAACTTCTCTATATACTACAGCATCATCCGCGAAACGCCGCATGGGACTTCCGACACTATCTACTAGGTCATTTATATATATTGGGAAAAGCAGTGGTCCCATAACACTCCCCTGTGGCACGCCAGAGGCTACTTTAATGTCTATAGACGTCTCTCCATTGAGAACAACATCCTGTGTTCTGTTTGCTAAAACCTCTTCAAACCATCCACACAGCTGGTCTGATATTCCGTAAGCTCTTACTTTGTTTGTCAGGCGACAGTGCGGAACTGTATCGAACGCCTTCAGAAAGTCAAGGAAAATGGCATCTACCTGGGAGCCTGTTTCTAATATTTTCTGGGTCTCATGAACAAATAAAGCGAGTTGGGTCTCACACGATCGCTGTTTCCGGAATCCATGTTGATTCCTACAGAGTATATTCTGGGATTCCAGAAATGAAATGATACGCGAGCAAAAAACATGTTCTAAAACCCTACAACAGATCCATGTCAAAGATATAGGCCTATAGTTTTGCGCATTTGCTCGACGACCCTTCTTGAAAACTGGAACTACCTGTGCTCTTTTCCAATCATTTGGAACCTTCCGTTCCTCTAGAGACTTGCGGTACACAGCTGTTAGAAGGGGGCAATTTCTTTCGCTTACTTTGTGTAGGATCGAATTGGTATTCCGTTAGGTCCTGTGGACTTTCCTCTGTTGAGTGATTTCAGTTGCTTTTCTATTCCTTATTTCAGCTTCACGTGTGTCACCCTTTGTTTCAATGCCATTATCATCCCAGAGTGTCTGGATATGCTGTTTCGATCCACTTACTGATTTAACGTAAGACCAGAACTTCTTAGGATTTTCTGTCAAGTCGGTAGATAGAATTTTACTTGCGAATTCACTGAACGCTTCACGCATAGCCTTCCTTACGCTAACTTTGACATCGTTTAGCTTCTGTTTGTCGGAGAGGTTTTGGCTGCATTTAAATTTGCAGTGAAGCTCTCTTTGCTTTCGCAGTAGTTTTCTAAGTTAGTTGTTGAACCACGGTGGGTTTTTCCCGTCCCTAACAGTTTTACTCGGCATGTACCTGTCTAAAACGCATTTTACGATTGTCTTGAACTTTTTCCATAAAGACTCAACATGGTCAGTGTCGGGACAGATAATTTCGTTTTATTCTGTTAGGTAGTCTGAAATCTGCCTCCTATTACTCTTGCTAAACAACATTAGAGTTATTATGTCGCTGGGGGTGGGGCGGTGCGGAGGGTTGAGAAGTATGAACAGCGAGAAAGGGAGAATAGTCGCAACAGACGTACTAATCTTAGTCGTAAGGAAAGTAATGGAAAATTTAACATCCTGTAATCTATAGGAAATTCAGTGTTTAAGACTACTTCTGGCTGGAGACACATGAAGTGAAAAGCAAACCACGATGACTAGAAATGAATTTGAAATTCATTCTTGTCGAATACGAATCCAGTATCTTTTAGGGACTTCATCTCGCTCATTCTGAACTGTAAGTGAGAAGTATTAATCTAGCCATACTTCTCCAGGTTGTGGTGCTACCTTTGACTGGAGTAATTAAACCAGATCTTCCTGCCTTTGACAACATGCTGAAGCTGTCCTCAAGGAAGCTATCGAAAACTGAGTAGATTCGCTAAGGAGCTCGTACTCTCACGAACTTGCAGGTAGTGGTGAAGGTTATGGATGAAGTAGTTTTCAACATTGCTTAACTCAATTTTGGCTCTTCTGATGTATATAATTACTGTAAATGGAGCATAAATATTCACCTTAAGGTCACTTGTTTCATAGCAATGCCAGGTATGTAACTATATGGCCTAAGTTTCCTATGCTGGCTCAACATCCAGAGGTTTTCCGCTGGGTAGCATGGCGTGACACTCTAATGGGGAAAGTGGGTATCAACCAGCTCAGAGGACTGAGCGAAGCGACGAGTATTGTTGGTGCTGGCGATAGATGTTTGGCTGAAAGTCGAATGCGGAGGGGTATGTGTGAGGCCGCCTGCACGCAATGTCGTCTTTATGGGCCTCATGAACTGTGCGCTCTTGACGTGTCAGGACCCGTGGCTTATGGATGCTGCCTGCAGATTGTTGGTTTTCTTACATGTTAGAACGCGGAAGTAAATTATGTCAGTGATATGTATATAGCTAGCTGTGACGAACAGTATTACACACTTTACAGGTGCTGTAATTTGGCGTTTGCTAAAACCATCATTACATAACAGTTATCTGCAGACATTGCGTCACCGTACCGTGTTAGCGACTAATGAGAGGTAGTTAGGCACAGTTTATTATTTTTGGCGTGTAGAATAAAGACTTTGTACCAATTTTATGTTATCAGTTAAAGAGTCGGTTTGCAACATGTTTTTGCATTGTGTTATTCTGATCGTGTGCGTCATGAATAGCTTATGTTACTCATGGAATAAGACATGGATGTTTTCTGTTCCTAATACTGAACTGTTTCAGGTTATTATCTATTGTATGTTCTTCTGTCTTCTGAGTGCGGATGTGGACTGAGACTTCTGTACCAAGGAGGCATGTTTAGGACAGGTTTCAAACGGGAAACAGCTGTGGTCTTCAAAAGATAAGCCATTATTCTTAATTGTTACAACATTTATGGTAAACATAAATGTATTTCTGAAGTTGCCTTGCGCTGGTTAGTTTCGTTATGCTTTTGTTGTTTAAATTATGATGTAAATTAATCTAAATTTTATTTAATCTGAGACTTTTGAATGAATAAAATTTGTTCCTTTGATGATATTTGGTTTTGGAAACACTGTCTGCGAGTCCGATGGTTGTGCCCGGTTGGTCTGATAAGTCCAATACCTACCTGTAAGAAGCTATTTATTGATATTATGAACAAGCGTATATATGTTGTATTGGTAACCTAAGACCAGTCGATCGAGTCCATTCTTATATCCTAAGGGCCCAGCTGCACGTGTTACAGGATGATCTCGGAGAAGAAAACATGAGAATCCTCTCGTAAATTACTTTTACTTACACGGGAAAAACGTGTTCAGTATATATAACTATTTGTTTTAAAGCCTGAGTCACGGGAGTCCAGTGTTTCAGCTGTGCTACCATCATTCTTGCTAAAATCGTGCACGACGCGGAAATATTCACTATTTTCTTATTTTGTAAACGTTTCATTTATTTCTAAATAAATGACGGCCTTAATACGATTTCACTTATTATACAAAATTTAGAGACGTGAACAAGTAAACAAATTCGTTACACAAGATTTAATGACTATTCACTGCATAACAGGAAACAAAAATCACATCTTGTATTACCACAAACGTGAATGACGTTGTTCAGAGACGTCATAATGACTAGTAAGATATAAAACTTTTTAAATGACTCAGGACTCACATTTCCTTGCGGCAATACTCCATGAAAGAAAATATCTACCATAGATTAAAACTACGGTATGTATGTATCTGTCATTATACTGTCACGTCACGGATTTGTCAGAAGTGTGTGACATACAGATAGAGACAGTGAAGTTAAATGAATATTTGTCTTTCTGTGCTCCACCCTTAAAGTTATAACTGTTCTTAGGCAGGGTGGTATGTACAGATACTTTATTACGGAGATCATTGTCCAGTGAAAAACGCTCCATTTTGTGACTGGCCTTGAATTTTATTGGTTTTGAAAAATTCTTTACCATAAAATTGCGGCTTTTATTATGTGACTCAATATCGGGAGAGTGACATGTGTTCTGCCTTGTCATCCAATCACAAATGCTAATCCTGAAGCGATTTATGTAGGCTGATATAGCTAAATGCTCCGATTGTCAGTGGCGCTCGAAGCGAACAATGGCTAAAGCGGTTTTTTTTTTTTTGTTCACGGCCGTGCAGTGAATGTAGGCTTTTGTGTGGCACGTAGAATAAAAGGTAAGCTTTTTCACTCTCCCTATTTAACGAACGGGGCATTAACAGTACATCTACGAATTTTCTTTTTCTTTGATGCATTTCCAGCGACTTCATAATGATCTCAGCTGTGGTATTGAAACACTGTACATGAAAACCAAGACAATGTTCCTAAACATCTTGTATATGTAGTACATGTACATGTAGTGGAATTATGATTAAAAATTAAAAGCACTTATCATTATGTATGAAGATGCAAACATAAAAGTTTACACAAAGATTTAAATTTCTCTTTGAAATAGTTCCATCATAAAGGGTGTTCCTGAATTGCAGCTACATCCGCTGTGAGGTGGTTCCGTCCACAAAACGAGGTAAAAACCATTAAAAGTACTGTGCAGTGAGGTAGCGTGACATACAAAGTGTCAAGATAGTTCAACAAGTACAAAGTTCATGAAGTATGGAGTAAAATACGTCATCAGTTTATCGATATTGAGGCTAATTTCTGAATATTTGTGGGCCAATAAATTTATTATGAAAAATGAAGCGAGATATATGTAGAAACGAGATACATATAAATATTTGTTCAAAGTTAGATTGGCTGAACACTGTTGATAGCTGTATGTAATGAGATGGTACTACGAGAAAACCTGTAATTCACTGACAGAAGGAGAACCAAAAGAATACTAATAAAAATGTTTAGTGATGGAAAATCAGGATCATTTGCTACCATTGTGTTAGCGGGTGGACCTCATGGACAACAACAGGTGATAATTTATACACCTATCACTCAAAATGTTGAATACCATAATAATATACTACTAAGCACAAGATTTACTCCAGAAACTTGTCTGCATAGCAAGAAAATTTACTGATCATTTATTGTCCACCAGTAAGTTTATAGCATTAAAGTTTCATTTCCATCATTTAAAACAGAAACAAAACGACCGCCTGAGAAATCAGGAGTGTAGACCTATGGAATAAAGGACATCACAATTAATCAATTTTGCATTCAAGTATTTGCTAAGATGGAAAATAACTTCACACTAATTTGAAACTCGGTGGTATCGATTTGAAAGTAACAAAGTTCATGCTTGTGCACATGGTAAAAGATGTAGACAGACCTTAATTCCTTGCGAAAATTATTTTGGTTTTATAAAAACAAATAAATGTTAATGGTTTACATAAATTATGACATAGTGCCTCATATGACTTTTTATCACATTCACTTACCAATGTTCTTTCAGAGTTGTCAAAATCATGCTAATAAATATTTCCACCTCTGTCAAGTTGGATAAGGAACTACACTGTGTCAGGAATATAAATTTTTCTGTTATATTTACCGCCGTGACGTAACAGAAGCAAACACACAGAATGGCAGAAATCCCCATCCAAAATAATGTAACCATGGAATCCGCACGTAAGACGTGTCACATACAGTACGGATGGTTTCATCCCACGTTCAAAACTCTATTTCATGTATACGGCCCATGTGATAGGCGACTGGCAGATACCGTTAATATTACACTGCCTGGAACAAAAATTGGTACACTTCGAAAGACGGGGTCAATTTTGATCAGATAACGGCATATGCCATGTGGGGGCAATTGGATGCATTGATAATGGTTTGAACGTCGTCCTCAAATAACGCAGTAGCATAACTACAAGAGCGCCATCGGTGTCTTCCCTTTAACAGGGAATGTTCATAGCCGAAGAGCTCAGTGTGGTACAGACGTGTAAAATAAGAAGGCAACCGTGCCACAGAGTTGCTTTCTACAGGCAAATAACTCGTTTGAAAGGCGATAAATAGTGGCCTTCTGGGTGGCGAGAAAGTCGTTTCGGAGAACTGGGGCACAAGTAATATGTGCTGTGTCAGTTGTGCAATGGTGCTGGTATCAGTGGTCTCGTGAACATTCTCACATGCGTAAACGAGGTTTTGATGCCCACGTACCCCAGGCGCCCACAAGGATCGTCGTATTGTAAGGACAGCAGTCGCAAATCATACTGCTACCATAGCACAGATGAAATGGCTTGTGGGTTCAGACATATCAACACGAACTGTAGCGAACCAGTTATTAGCAGTGGGAAATGGACACGCACAGCTCTAGTCGGTCTTCCATTCACAGCAGAACATCGATGTGCACGGCTCGAAAAATGGTTCAAATGGCTCCGAGCACTATGGGACTTAACTTCTGAGGTCACCAGTCCCCTAGAACTACTTAAACCTAACTAACCTAAGGACATCACACACATCCATGCCCGAGCATGATTCGAACCTGCGACCGTAGCGTGTGCACAGCTCGATTGGTGCCGTCAGCGGGTCACTTTGATAATCGATTGGCGCGTCCTGGTCTTCAACGATGAAAGCAGATTCTGCCTGCACGCATGTGATGGTCGTTTGCGCGTACAGCGTAGACATGGTAAGCGCTGTCTCGTAGCGTGCATCCGTTCAAGACACTCTGGGCCTTATTGCCTGAGATGCGATAAACTACAACTCCCGTCCACCTTTGGTGTTTCAGAAGTGGATGCCAACTAGCATAGATTACTGTTAGTACCTTTTCCTTTGCCCTTCTTGCAACAGGAAGGTGATGTATTGTTCCAACAGGAAAATGCCCGGCTCTTGGAACTCAACGTACTCTGCCAGATGTGCAGCAACTTCCTTGCATCCATCCGAGTACGTGTGGGGTATATTGCGACGCGCAGCAACTCCTCCGAGTCGTCAACCAAGAGCTGTTAGAGAACAAAGTAAACGGGTCCAGCAGGCGTGGTATAACGTATCCCAGACCAATACTCGCCATCTGTACGAACGACTAGATTCCAGAGTCAACGCTTGCATTGCCACCTTTGGAAACTACGTCATATGCATGTCTCAGCATGGATTGATACATGGTATCTCAGAACTGCTTGTGCTATTGGTCAATCAATGTAATAATTTCATATGATCCTCTTGTTCTCTTTCTCTGTGCATTTCCTCACCTACTCTCTCTGTCCTCCTTCCCCTCTCATCTCTTCCTCCCCTCAATCTGTCCCTCTCTCACTTCTTTCTCTGTCCATCGCCTCCTGTCCATATGCTCCCCTTTCTGTCCGTTTTCATCTCCCATCGTACTCCACCCTACCTGCGCCAATCTGCTTCTACCCCCTTCACTCCCCAAGTTATTGTCCCACTCGAATAGCAGGCTGCTGGTTCTTACACCCACAGTATTTCTTTCCAGGCAGAGGACAGTACAAGGCTTAGGGTTGTGTGTGAATCTTAAATAACAAAAGTCGGATTACAGACGAACTGTATAGATAACAATATGGTTACAAACACACTGTATTCGAATTGTTGTTCTGAAATACCAAATTAATGAAAATACAGAATAATGCATATCGCTGTGGATTTAGCCACGAGAAAAATGCAACGCATATTGAAGCAATATTGGAAAAAATCGTACTAAGAAAATTTCATGCACTTATGATTCATTTCTTTGATAGTACCAATGCAGTAATTCCAAATTATAAAAATCTCTTTCCTAAGCATTTATTTACATAATTAAAGTGGAGCTGGCAATCAGTCCCATAGAAAATCACCGTTGAACCGTTTAGAATTGTAAGTAAATTGTGACTTCAAACTGAAACCTACGACCTTATACTATTACTATTTATTACCCCATAATTTCCTATTACACCATGCGAAATAGAAATGAAACATACCATCACTGGTAGCAACTCCATTGGCAACTGCGATAAGTAAGTGCTGGACTGATCGATGATAACATATAACACTAAAAACATTTTAAGTTAATGAACCAAATACTGAGTGTCATCTTCAAAAAGTTTGCTGGAGTTTTTTAACAAATTAATTGGTTTCAAAATGGAAGGAAAAGCGAGTGCCTTCTTTTAATACTGGTGAAGTGAGACAAATAATTTATTTTACTGAGCTGTTATCCAAACAGCAAATCAGTTGACACTGCTCACGTAACTCTGATACAGTTCTGTAACATGCCATCCTATACGTTTCTTCTTATACATTTGTTGTTATATTGTTGTTGTAAATCTTATGCGTGGATCGGTAAAACAAAAAATCATACAAAAGCATAATTGATTACCAACACTTAACTTAGAATAAAAACTTATTTTAGAAATCTCAATTAAATAAATAAAAAATACCATCTGTATACGCGTAAAGAAGATGTGAAACAGATGGGAGTGTTACAAGTTCCAGACAGCTTCTGCGATGATAATTCCGGCTCTCCGTTTCTGCAACGGTTTTTCGAAGACGTTACCAGTAGGTAAGTGACCTATCCTGAACTACTCACGTAGTACAGGCACGTCCGTAGCCCCTATTTCAAGTGCAGAAATCGAAAACTTGTGAAGTGTTGTAGTAAGTAGTTTGTATTCGAAAAATTGAGAAGGCACTTTGATACCATATAATTATGCTGCTCACCACATCATCACAAAGAACGAGACAAATTGAAAAGTAAGTACTTTATGAAGAATTGTTTAAGGGACATATCGAGAAACTGACTGAGTCTCAGACTCAATAATGTTTGAATCTTACAAAGAAGGTAACAGCCACCAGCCACTGTTAATAATGGGACCACATTTGGGGGCAGTTTTGGAGTCTCCAAAACATTTTGAAATCAATAACAGATGTAATACCCACTAATAACAGACCAACGAAAATTTCTCTTAAATGCGCCAATAAAGCATACACTTCAGTTAATGCCCATATGCCAGTCAAATGAGACTAACTGTAAAAAACCTGATGAAGTTAACAAAGCTTGGGAAACATTAGAAAGCATCATCTCGAAAATCCCTTCAGACCATGCTATAATTTTAATGCGTGATTTTAATGCTCAATTAGGTAGAGAGAAAAAATATTTAAGAAACGATGGGTAGATTTCCTGTGCATAAATGGACAAACCAAAATGGCCAAAGACTTCTTGAAACATGCAAAAATTTTAACCTTAAAATCATCTCAACACATTTTAAAAGGAACTCTTCTAAGCAAAGATCCTGGTGGGCACGCTGTACATTTATTGGTCAATTTCAGATCGATCATGTAGCAATTTCATACCGTAACTACAACGAAATTTTAAATGTCCAAGCTAGGAGAGGGGATAATATTGATTCTGATCATTATCTAACGCTAATAAAACTTCAGCCTTAGAAGATCTTCAAAATGTTATCCCAAAATTTGGCACTGCTAAAATAACCCCAAGTCGGACAAGTGAATTTGACAAGAGGCAATACAACAATTGGCAAAGAAAAAAAGAAAAGTTAATCGAAAATCACAGAATCTAATTCCGCTTCGAAAGAAACAAAAACACCCTTCGTGGAATGCGGATTGTGAAACAGCAGTTAAGCCTAGGTATGAGGCTTTAAATAATTGGAACAGTAACCAAACAAAGAAAAAGCACAACACCTTTCTAACTGTGAAAAAAGAAACATCTACATTAATCCGAAAGACTAAAAAGAAACTGCGAAAATGTGCAGCTTTTGGAAATCGAAAATTATTTACAAATGAACAATACAAGGAACATTCAAAACAAAACTAACTGGTTACCAACCTCCAAGTCTTTGCTTCCAAAATAAGAATGGCAGTTTGGCTCTTAACAACAAGGAAAATTGTAAGGTAGTTGCTAAATATTTTGAAAACTATTGAACTGTCCAGAACCAGCGAATAAATTCAACCACAGCAAAATAATAACACCAAGCCTAACTCTAAAGCACTTGACGAAATCTAGGTAACTTAATAAATAAAGAAACTTAAAAACAATTAAGCATCTGGAGAAGATGGTGTAACTGCGGAATTACTAAAATCAGTTGGCCCTGCACTATAAAAGAGATCAATCAACTAATAGGACACATCTGGCAACCTGAGAAAATACTTGAGGACTGGAAAACTGCCCTAATTCATCCATTGCACCGTAGCGGTCACGTGGTTCCAGACCGAAGCGCCTAGAACCGCTCGGCCACAAAGGGCCGGCGGTAACCTCTAAATAAGCAACTGTTTAATATGTTGTACAACAAGGAGATTTTCTTTATAGAGGGATCTGCGTTGATCTATTTAATTAGTACTTGCTCTCTCCAGACTTAATCGTGTGCTACATACAGGCGTGGGTAGAATCAACTTTTTTTTTGTGGTTCGCATATCCAGTTTTCAAACAGATGATTAAGGCAGTGACTTGGTTCACTACAGAATACTTATTATCTTATGATAAACCGGATACATTCGTGACGACACCAGTGCTCAAAGAAAGAACATTAATATGGATAGATGAACATGTGACACAGAAAGAGGTACATGGTTCCGTTTCTTAAAAGCGGAAAAATATAAAAAGAAAAAAATTACTTATCAGTACTTGGAAACTACAAATGTTACACATTGCTTGCCCACGAAAAAGAAATCGGCACATTGTCAGTTACAGCTTTATGATATTTCCTCGTTCTGGATGTATTCGGGGCAGCACGTATTAGCAGCCTCAACATGTGTGTAGTGAATTAAGGATAATAGCTTTACGGGAAGAAGGAAGAATGTGACATCATCATTATGATGTTATTGTGGGATACTTCTGTAATCAGATATTTTATCATAAAATATTGACGCGAGTTCGTTTCTTGTCTCTCTCTTCCCCTACTTTAGTATCAATAAGTTACTCGAGAACAGAGTGTTAACATACTACATCATACAGTTGCGTAAGGGAGCTACTAATGAGATTTCGCCATGTAATGTAATATTATGGTTTACTTGCTTTTATGCAAAAATTACAATGTTTAATTACTTATGGCTGGCGAATTCCAATCTTTTGTATTGCTTTAAGAGTCTCAGAATGTCAAGTGCGAGTCATAAACCAGCTTTCTGAAGATAAATATAGATATCTGATTATTTGTCAGAAATGTATGTACTAATATCTGACGTAATTTCACGAAAAAACAAAATTCTGATGAAGAAGCTGTGAGGAAACAGAAAAGATTGTTTGTGAAATAGGAAACATGAGACAAATTTTTGTAGATTTAAAACTAGAGAATGCTTTTCAGAAGACGTGTTATTTAATCAAGAATTTCTAACTTTCCTGCTCAATTATCAGAAGCAGATGGGAGATCACTTATAACATAGGAGTAGATTCATTTCGGAACTAAATCTGAAGTTCCTGAGCTGCAGTAGGTGTCCGTTCAGCTAATGAGAGAAACCTCAACACTACCTTAAAAAAATCGTTTTCGTTCAAGTTTTAGTTTTATATGGAGGAGCGCACTACCCATTATTAAACAGACTCTTCTACCACTAAAATATGGTTTTTGAATTCAGTAGCTAGTGGAGATTCCATAGAGATTTCAGGCTTCACAAAGCCGATTTCTGGATATTATGATTAACTGTGTTTTCGAAAACACGTCTGAGCATCAATGAGAGGTGCTCTTTAACCACACTTGCACTCCAGGGCTGTCTCTGTACCTCTGGAATGTGGGACACCTAGAGTCACACAATGGACGTTACTGCTATAATGCACTAAGTGTTCCCAAATTATTGCAATGTGAGAGTATACGACAAAACACCCTATCATGCTCCACGATACACTGGTGTATAGTTTTCACCGTAACCACGGATAGAAAGTGGTTAAAGAAAACTAAATTTGCCAGTTGCTTCAGGATATCACTGTTCTTCTTTGTTAATAATAATACGTGTATTCTTTTATTGTGGCAATTGCGTATCAAACCATCCTCTCGATAATAAGTCGGTCTGGAGAAGTGAGAATAATAAAACCGCTGGCAACAACCGGACCCCTGTGGATATTATATTTTCTTGTACAAGCAAATTCAGCTGAGATGGTGCTAATCAGTTCATGCCTGATGGCATTCGTACTTTGAAACAAAACAGAACAGATTGAGTGAGAGTAACAAGCTACGAACTTTTAATAAAACCTTTTTAAATACCTCCTTTGATCATAAATAAATACTTCTGATAAAGCATCATTAGTCTTAAGATTACCTTTTTGAAAATTTTTCTTTTAATCTGTTGCCACTAAAATAACAGTACTGTTATTTTAATAGTAATGTGATTTCACCATTCTTAACTGAGTGGAGCATTCGTACATGATCACCATTTTATGATGTCAGGCTTGTTTGGACAAGGTGAAAGATGAAGAGACTGTGAAATGTAGTTTCTGAGTAAAGATAGGTGACTAGCTATGTCTTACTTCTATTTGCTGACATAATAATACTGCAGCAACGTATATTCCAAAACATCGGGAGAGCAATCTTTGTAGATAGTATGGAGTGCTAAAAGCCATTAGTAGAGTTGATCTAAATATTTACCTCAGGATAATATTTCTGAGACCTCTATAACCAGCAACATTGAAAAATATATTGCCGAATTCTTCGAAATACTCATTCACTTCACAAAGTGAAATAAATGGTATACTTACATGGGCGCCCAACCAGACGGCCGAACAGTCTTGAAGTTTACAACGAGTCCTTGGATAGGCAGATGTTGAAAAACGATTATTATGTACGTCAAAATCTATAGGCCGAGCAGGTAGACCGACCAAAAATCCGATGATGCAGTTTAATTGTCGTGGAGTATCGTTGTCAAGTGATTCGCAGGGATGAAGCTCGGCTCCGTTGTCCTCTTGGAGCCTGCGGGTGGACACAAGCAAGATAGAGGGCGATCGTTTAATCTATTTGTGTGATTCTGTGCGAGAACCGCTTAATCTTTAGAGCCGGTGTCCAGCGCCGCTTGGTGTTGGCTCGGGGAAATACCAGCTCTTCACGGTTTGCAGGTCACTGCTATCTTTGACCGGATTACGTAACTTACAAACATTAATTCAAGCAAGCCTGCAATACATTTTCCGTAAAATTTTGCGTTAAGTGGTCCAGTACACTTTATATACAACATGGTTTGTCGAAAATCGAGTAGTTGCATCGCTGCCATATTTTAGAAGAAATGGCATTCTGTACATGGAGCTTGAGTGATTTAACGACATAATCACGAAAGAATTTCGCAGTGTCGTAATCGGGTGCGACCATCACTGTAGACAACTCCTCGGAAAATGGTTGCAGCTTGTGGTTTCGGTCGTAAGATGATCACCTACCGGTCGACAGCATTTGGATTTTTGTGTCGTAAAAACATGTCGTTATATACCATCAGAATGTCACAACTGACTATGACATATCTTAATTGTACGAAATTGCCACACAATGCGAGAATTTCTGTAATGGTTCAATCCAGAACAAAGATCTTATTCGACAGTGTAATGAAAAGTCCACTGCATTACTACATTGGTATACATACTCTCAGTTCGCGTACTTGAACGCTTTTCGAACGTAAGTGTCACACCCCAAGAGTAGTACCGCTACCATCTGTTCTACCCAGGCCCACTTCACGACGTTTTAATCTTCCTGAAT
The DNA here is from genome assembly GCF_021461395.2 of Schistocerca americana. Classification (NCBI taxonomy): domain Eukaryota; kingdom Metazoa; phylum Arthropoda; class Insecta; order Orthoptera; family Acrididae; genus Schistocerca; species Schistocerca americana. The sequence continues at coordinate 442,800,602 of NC_060121.1, read as the reverse complement.
TTATTCCCCTGCACTTTGAACACCACAATGGTTCTGCGTACTTTGCAGAACGAGATCTCCTGTGGTACGGTTTCAAGCAAATCCTGGGAGTATTTGTTTCTGTATGAGACACTCACTTGGTGGTGAGTGTTTATAATTAAATTTTCGCTACCTGAACCAGTGTAGATGGTTAGCTATCGAATGGATATCAAACTTTTATAGGAATTGGGCGCTGAAGGATTTGCGGGTGTTAATAATGTTAGTAGGAACTTCCAGCTTACTGGAATAATTGTTGGTCAGAAACTTCTGTTAATCAGTGCAACGAAGATCCACCCAAAATTGCAAATTTCACGTTTTTTATATTCACTCGTTGACTAGTTTGATGCCGAGGCCCATTTTGAAATCATCGTAGCATGGTCAAAGCGGTATTTACGATTTTGACACGGTTACTGCATCTTCGGAAATAACATTTTGACTATTTGTTAAGATGATGTAACATGGGTTTCGGCCTGAAATCATTAATCAAGTGAACAAAAAAAAAAAGCGTAACTGGCAACTTTGGCTGGTTTTTCGATAGTGTCGCGACTTACTGCAAGGCGCCGGTACTGGAACGGCGACGTTGGGTTGAAACAGAAGCATCAGTGTGCGATACAGTTGCATACCGTCAAACATGAGTGTGGGCAAGGTAAGCAGGGCTATATTCATGAAACAGTTTTATCAAAACAACAGCATTAATGCTGCTGCTCTTCGTATCGATATGTTGCTCGTCAGGTCATTCCGTTACTCCATAACGCATTTGAAGAAACCGGATCATTGTCCGAACGTTCCCAGCTGCACGAACACAAATATTACTAGGTTTGAGCCCTTGTGATTTGTGGTTGTTGAGTTACTTTGAGGTCAGGGTTTACCAATGGGACATTAACACTCCCTGGGGATTGAAAGTGAGCATAGAGATGGAGGTAGCCAACATGCCACCTGAAGTATTTCTGGAAGGAGTAGTGGTCTCTATTGCGATTGCAGGCTGTCGTGGATGCAGATGGTCGTCACTTTTAGCAATGTTCATAACTTAGAATGAAAACATTTTACGCCATTAGCAGACGTCACCTTCTTATGTGGAAATTAAAATTTGTCTTCAGGGAGGTACGTTCCGTCTACATTTTTTGCCATATGCGTTTCGCTTCATTTATTTCCGAACCATCTTCAGTGGTAATTTCCTCTTTTGCTAGTCCACGCTCTGGAGATGTGTTTTCTCTGTTCTATACTCCAGATGGTCGATTTCCGGCGATTTTTGGTCCACATTTATTACAACATTTCACCTGCACTTTTCATAATGTTTTGAACGTGTGTGTATGTTTACAATAGCAATGGAGACCGAGTAAACACGTTTCCAGGAGCACACTTGTGTAGTAGCCAAAATGGAAATCGCCACTGAAAGTGCTTCATACATAAAAGAAGCGAAACGTTGTTGACAAAAAACAAACTGCCTTTCATTTAGGTACAAAGATGGGAAACGGAAGAAATGACGATAAAATGTCTCTTTCAGTGGTCTATTCGTTATTGCTTTTCAGCATGGCTTTAGAAATGTTTCCATAAAGCTTCATGGACCAACGATCACTCGTTCTTCATGGTGACCCTCTTATGTTTAATTACAATCACCTTGTACATGTTCAAAAGCGTGTACAATCCTAGGATTCTATCCAGGTACCACTGCTTATTTCCGACTTAGCCCTAGAGCATGCTACACAAGTGAGCCTACGTCTAAATGTAGGAGTAGTTTCCGGCAGATTTTAAGAGTGAGTCGCGTCGTGGGATTTGCCTGTATAGTTAAGTAGACAGCAGTATTTGTAATTGTACGAAGAAAGGATTGTTCTGAACTGTTAAAGTTACTTTTCCCAATGTCCTAAATAAAATTTTGTAGCTGTTCAGACTATAGCCAGATTCACCTACGAATATGTTCAAGATTTAGTGGAGATCTCCTTGTGAGTCTTACATTTTTAGTCTATTTTTCTTAGCAGTACCTTGTTAAGCAAGATGAAACGTTAAGACCAGATGAGTATAAGGTATAAAATGAGGAAACATCGCTGAGGCACGGAGGATGAAGCAGATACTCAGCGTCATGAAGATATCGCGTGTATGGGGGCCAATATTTTACGGTGATACGCGCTCCACTAAATTCGCCTGTGGTACTTTGCGCACCAAACCGCGGTACGCTGGCGAAGCGTCCCGGAGACGGGAGACGTATGTTACTGGAATGGCTGCTGTGAGAACATTTGCTGGAGTAGCTTCCGAAGCCGCTGCTCACAGCGAACATTTTACAGATTAAGGGCAGTTTTAGCACTGTTCTGAGAATTAATTATGCAGGCACAAGCAAGCAAGGGCGCGGAGAGGAAATGAAGTGGCTCGAAATTTCCTAATTTGTTCCTTTTGGTATTTAATTAATTAAGAAAATTTGCGCAAAGAAGATTTGGCTGACGGCGTGGTGCATATTTCATTCGGGCAACATTACTTAATTAATCACATAGTGCCAACTTGTTGCATGGCAGGTGTGAGGAAAAAAATGTCTCACATAAAAAAAACGCCGAATGTCCTTTAGAAACTTTTGCCTTACCAGTCGCAGCCTCCGTTTATCAAATAATGCGTTTCATGGATTTTGGTGCTACGAAAGTGAATTTAAAAATGCTGGTAGGTCTCGTAAGTAATATATATTAAGGTGGTATTGAATTCTTTATTACGCACCTGACGCGTTTTGTGCATTGCCCATCATTACATGACCTGACAGCAAGTAATTGGAAGAAGTGTGAATAACATCACATAATACAGCTTTTCCAAAGAATTGAGGTTATATAAATCCCTAACGAAATTAATTTTACACAATTTTGAATTACATACCATCTAATACCATTAGATGCCTTGAGAAGGTCGTTGAATAATGTTCGTATATAAGAAGTAGACCAAACCAGTAGCTAATTGACTTTCTTGCACATCAGCGCTATTGGAGCTTTTAATATTTTATGTTAACATTTCGATTATACACATCACCCGAAGTGCTGCGCTGTAGTGATAAGAGCTTACGTTATTGCTCCGTTAACGGTGCCTTGATACTATGTCCATAGTCAGCTACTGGTTAGCCATTTGCACGGACATTATTCAACGTCCTTCTGAATGCACATAGTGGTAAAGCTGTATTGTACGATACTATTTGCACTTCTCCTCATTATTTGTTACCAATTCATCTGATGACTGGCTATCTACATCTACATCTTCATAGATACTCTAAAAATCACATTTAAGTGTCTGGCAGAGGGTTCATTGAACCACCCTAACAATTCTCTACTATTCCAATCTCGTATGGCGCGCGGAGGGAACGAACAGGTATATCTTTCCGTAAGAGCTCTGATTTCCCTTATTTTATAGTGGTGATCGTTTCTCCCTCTATAGGTCGGTGTCAACAAAATATTTTCGCATTCGGAGGAGAAATCTGGTGATTGGAATTTCGTGAGAAGACTCCGTCGCAACGAAAAACGCCTTTCTTTTAATGATGTGCCGCCGAAATCCTGTATCATTTCTGTGACACTCTCTCCGACATTTCGCGATAATACAAAACATGCTGCCCTTCTTTGAACTTTTTCTATGTACTCCGTCAGTCGTATCTGGTGAGAATTCCACACCGCTCAGCAATATTCTAAAAGCGGACGGACAAGCATTGTGTAAGAAGTCTCCTTAGCAGATCTGTCAAATTTTTTAAGTGTCCTGCTAATAAAACGCAGTCCTTGGCTATGCCCGAAACACGTTATAATAATGATAAAGGATGTAGTACCATCTGTATCTCTATTACTTATGCGAATTTCTACCATTTTTGAATTCACTTTCATAGTTAGAGTTATTAAGATCGCACACCTCTACCAGACTACAAGTCCGATTTACAATTTGATTGTGATGCTTCCCCGTTGTTTCTTAACTGAAGGAAACGTAATATGTTATGCGTGGCAGTAAAGGTGATGCTAAAATTTAAAAAATACTCATTTTCTTCTATGATTTGACATGAGATTATTTTTTGGGTTACTCATCAAGTTTTCCGAGTCTAAAAGCGCGTATTGCACAATATGTTCTTTTTCCAAACAACAGTGAATCTGATGGTATCAATACTCGAAGCACGAATATTTTTCGGAAGGAGATAGAATTGCATCAGTTATTCAGGAACACAAATTTTCAATAGCTTAACAGCAACTATAAAAAGTTAAAATTACTTCTAAAATTCAATATAAGGATTTTTTTGTGGTCAACTACTTGTACTCCCTTGATGAATTAAATCAATATGCCTATACATATTATTTACTATAAAGAATATGCACCGAGCGGGGTGGCGCAGTGGTTAGACACTGGACTCGCATTCGGGAGGACGACGGTTCAATCCCGCGTCCAGCCATCCTGATTTAGGTTTTCCGTGATTTCCCTAAATCACTCCAGGCAAATGTCGGGATGGTTCCTCTGAAAGGGCACGGCCGACTTCCTTCCCAGTCCTTCCCTAATCCGATGAGACCGATGACCACGCTGTCTGGTCTCCTTCCCCAAAACCAACCCAACCCCAAAGAATATGTAAGTATATAATACGACAAGGAAGAGGAAGATTATGTCTCGCTCTTTCTGACGATACTACAATAATTTCGAAGGACAAAACAGATGCAAAGATAGTGATAGAAGCACTTCACAAAATTGGAGCTAAAGCCGGATTACAGATGTAGTATGAGAAAACGGAATAAACTGAACATAAACACGACAGAGGAAAATACATACACATACGACACGGGAACATTACAGGAGTTGATAGGTTCAAGAACACTGACGGAAAAAAATTGTACACTGGACAGACGACGCTGATTTTGATCCGATAACGGTACGTGCCACCTACAGAATAGTAAAGGCAGTGACAATATTTCAACGTCGTCTGTCAGCATATAGCGTAATGGCAGAGCTACCAAACCGCCATACGTCTCTTCAGAGGCGCTCCTCGTTCCGTAGTTTGTAGGTCGGCAAGATTCAGCAAAATCTGTGTCCATTGCAGCTCGGAAAGCAACGGAAAAGTTTCATGGATCAATGGATAATGTCGTAATTTTCTTGAACAGGCATCACTAGAACATTCTGGAGTTCACACAGTAAATTATTTGCTTTACCTGCTCTTAGCCCTGGAAAAGATGAAGAGTAACCCTGTAAAATAATCCCGAATGACATTATGGAATGAAAATATGCTTTTTAATTTTTGTATCACCTTTTCTATAAGGCATAGGATATTACGTTTCTTTCAACTACGAAACAACTGGGACGCGTCAAAGTCAATTAACAACATTATTTGACAAACGGAAGCAACTACAGACAAGCTAAAAGTTTCTAAAGAATGTTCCGCGGTCCTTTGTGTAGGACAATTTTCTTTTTACACCAGCGACGCTACAAGTTGGCACGATGTGAGTAATTGATTAATGTTGCCCGAATGAAATATGCACCACACTTGTCAGGGAAATCGTTTATAATAGAGAATGCTTACAGCCATAAGGCTCGGTGTGGTGCGGCCTTGTGAAGCAAGTAGGCAACCGTGCCACAGAGAGGCACTCATGCTTCCGACAGCCAACTAAGTGAGTTTCAAAGGGGTCAATATGCGGCCTTCCGAGTGGCGGGACGGTCCTTTCTGAGAACTGCCACACAAGTAGGATGTATTGTGTCAGTTGCACAACGGCGCTGGTATCTCACATGCATAGACGACTTTTTGACGTCAACGCAGCACACAAGTCCGCCAGGATCGTCATATTGTAATGGCAGAAGCGGCAGATCATACACCTACCACAGAACTGACGAGAGGGCTTGTGAACCCAGATGTGTCAACACGAAATGTAGCTAACTGGTTGTTAACAGTGGCACTGCGGTCACGCACACCTCTAGTCCATCTTCCACTCAGGCCACTGCATCGTCGTGCACGACTCGATTGGTGCCGTCAGAGGGTCCCTTGAAAGACGGAGTGGCGCGTCGTGATCTCTAGTGATGAAAGCAGGTTCGGTTTGCACGCAAGTGATGATTGTTTGCGCGTACGATGTACACCTTGTGAGCGGCGTCTCATAGAGTGCATTCGTCACAGACACACCGGCCCAACTCCCGGCCTTAGAGATAGCGTGAGCTACAACTGTTGCTCATCTTTGGTGTTACTGAAGGGGACGCTAACTAGAGCTCGGTACCAGCAGAATATTGTCACACTCTTTTTCCTTTGTCCTTCTTGTCTTCCCCAAGCACGTAGCCTATTCTTGCGTACACCGTTTTCCGTACAGCTACACTCCAGCCAAACTTTTCAGAAACGGTATACTAACGCTTCAGTTTTGATTTGATAACAGCATACGTTTCTTTGATTTGATAACAGCATACGTTTCTTTTACAGAAACGCTTTTCTTGCAAAATACAGTCTACGTTTATCTCATCCTTAATTCGGCCATAGCCAGTTTTTTACTGTCTAAATAGCAAATCTCTTATGTTACATTTAATATCTTATATTGCAGCTTCATTTCCTCAGTAATACCTGATGTAATTAAGTAGCACTCCACTAAACCTGTTTTAGTTTTAATAATATTGATCTTATGGTGTGCCTGCAAGGCAATATTAATTTCCTTCAACCGATCTTTGATGTCCTTTGCACATAGACAAATTGCAATCTTATTGGCAACTTTAAATCACTTTACTTCTTCTTTAATTCCCATACTTTACCTGTCCTTAGATATGTTTACTGTTTTTTGCGGACTGAATAATTTAGGCTATAGGCTACAAATATGTCTCAGTCGCTTCACTGGTGATGCATTTCATGTTCCTCCACTCTTAAAATTCAGTCTTGTTTCTGCACCGTATGTTGATAGCATTTCGCCCCCTGTTGTGATTATGAAAGACTGTATTTCAGTGAAAATTACCTTAAGTATCTAATTCCATAAAGGCTGCAAGTGTAAATTTGCCTACTGTCCGCCAACTCTGTAATGAACTGTGAAGCAGATAAGTGTAATTTCACACTAATGAGTTTGATGCAGAGCTTTAGGTTTTGTTGTAGGAAGATTGAGTAGATTGTCACTGCTGCTACGTTCTTACGCAGCCAGCGGCCAAGAAACTGTACAGGCTGTTTAAAATGACTTTATAGTGGATATGGGTGTAGATAATAAAATTTGTGTGAATATTGACTGGTAAACATTGTAGTCAATTGAACCAGGATGTTTTATTTCAAAATTTCTCGCTAAGTAAGTGTTACAGTTCCCTTCATATCTTTGTGACTCGTAGACTGCAGACACTCCAACCTTCAAAGATGACAGCAGTAATGTTGACAGCGTTATACGCACATCATTCTGCCTTGTTGAGCACTCATACACTCTATCAAAGCTCCAAGGTCTCATAGATCACCCAATCTGACATGCATGGAAAAATGTGGAACAGCAGTCAGAACATAGTCAACATAAGAATTTTTAGCATATTGCAGCCCCATCAGCAACTGTGATAGACTAATATTTTGAAGAATCAGCATCAGTTGCTCAAATTTTCTGGTCTTCACCAGGTTTCGGCTAAATTAATCTGTCCTTCTTCACAAGCATAAAATTACCATAACATGCCAGAGTAAGGCACAGTCAACACTAAAAACCTATAGCACTGTGGTACCATGTCGAATTAAAACTACTTAACTGAAGTCCAGCCCCGGCATCTCTTCCCCACGCGGTCGGTTGGCAGCGGCAACAACGTTGGCACTGACCGTTGCACGCCGAATTGCACTGAGCATATAGCAACTCGTGCGCGTGCGCATACGGAGAGTCAAGGCTGTATATCATTGGCTGTCTATATGTGTTGGGAGCTGATAACCGTAATTGTGAGCTAACTAAGCATTATGCTTAAAGTCGTAAAGGTTATCCTTAAACTTTATATACCCAACCAAGTAAATTTCCTACCATTTAATACCATTTGCGTATAGTTAATGCACATAGTGACTTCATCCACATAATGCTCAGTTTGCTCACAATTACGGTTATCAGCCACAATACTTCTGCGAACTCGCAGCCGAGCTGACGAGGGCTTGAGACGTCTCGTAATCATAGCGCAGTGACCATCCAGGTCTGTCACTGCACCATGTCAAGCCTACCCCAGCGAAAGGTAGTTCACGAATCATACACCAGAAGCCAATAACAACGTAATTACACTAGCACAGTTAAGAATATTAAGGCGCCACTTTTACTTACTATGCAAAATGTATATGCGATGACACCTGTCTTTCAGAGGTTGTTTTGAGCGGTCGTGACTACGGCCGTGTCAAAAGGGAGTGGCAAGGTTCTCAGCCCGAAAGCTTATGCACTCAATAATTTATTTCTTTCTGCCTCTGAATAAATTGTAACTTGACATTTAGAGGGTGCTTTATGCTTATAATTTTCAATCTGTTTCTTTAAAAAAGAAGGCTTTTAGGAATAAAATTACCGTTTGTTAAAAGCAATTTGATTTGGATTTCATCAGTTACTCCGTGGCAACTACTTCCACGCTCACATAGTGTGATTAAATGTGTTAATGTTCTTGATAAATCGCTAGTAAATAAAAATTTTTTTTAAGAATATTCTTTGAAGATAAACCACAGTTCAACGACTTCAGATACTGAATAGTTTCTGTCAAAGACTGAGTAATATTACCTGTGATTCAGGGGAGGCGTCTTTGATTAATAATCAAAAATCCTTCGATCCCGGGTTCAGAACGCGACACCGCTTATATTCTGAATAAAAATACTCAGCAATGGTGGTAGAAGACTTCCGGGATAAGAAGTCACCCTAATTCTGCATGCAGCCTTGTCAAAGAGGGCGGATCAGCGAACAACTCAGGGCACTCTTTGGCTCTTGGGGTTGGACACTGCCTCTAAAGCTGGAAGAATCAGCAATGATCAATGGCATGAGGATGCAGAAAGCAATGGAAACCACTGCATTAATTATACATAACGTGTACCCACAGGACATGTTGACTGTAATTGAAAACAGTGTCATGTTGATCTCTCCATTACCAAAGTAGGGCAGAGAGTGAGTTACTGTGAACACTTCATTGGTAATCGTCGACTGCAAACCAGTACCAACAACAGCTGTTCTGGTATACATGTCGACGTTGCAAGGAGAAGATGAGGAGATAAAGTATATGAGGGTTTTCCACGGGTAATTCAGTCCATAGAGGCAGATGAAAATCTAATATTCATGAGGGATTGGAACGCGGTTTTAGGGGAAGGAATAGAACAGAGTTACGGGTGAATATGAGCTTTGTACAAAGATTGAGATAGGAGAGAGACTAACTGAGTTCCGCAATAAATCTCAGCCAGTAATAGGAAATACTCTGTTCAAGAATAATAAGATAAGAATGTATAAAAAGTCCACCGATTAAAAACTGTATAAGACAGGGATGTAGTCTTTCGTCCCCTACTGTTCAGTCTATACACTGAAGAATCAATGAATGGAAGAAAAAGATAGGTTCAAGAGTGGAATTCAAATTCAAGGTGAATACGTATTAATGATAAAATTCGCTGATGACATTGGTATCCTCAGTGAAAGTGAAGAATTTTTACGGGATGTGTTGAACGGGCTGAACGGAGTGAGTACAAAATATAGACTGAGATTAAATCCAAGAAAGGCGGAAGTAATGTAAAGTAGCAGAAATTACTACACTGAGAAACTTAACAACAGAACTGGTGATCTCGAAGTAGGTAATAACGCATGACGGAGAGAGGAAGACTTACATCAAAAGAAGACTAGCACTGGCCAAAACGGCATTTCTTGCCAAGACAGATCTACTATTATGAAACGTAGGACTCAGTCTGAGGAAGAAATTTCTGATAGTGTATATGTGGAGCAATGCATTGTATGGTTGTGAAACATGGACTGTGGGGAAAACCGGAGCAGAAGAGAATCGAGGTGTTTGAGAAGTGCTGTTACAGAAAAATGTTGAAAATTAGGTGGAATTGTAGGGAATTAGGAGGTTCTCCGTAGAACCGGAAAGGAAAGAAATATATAGAGAAAACTGACAAGAAGCAGGGGCACAAGATGCTTGGACAACTGCTAGGACGTCACGGAATATCTTCCATGGTAATAGAAGGAGCTGTAAAGGGTAAAAATTGTAGAGGAAAACATACATTGGAATACATCCAGCTTATAATTGAGGACATAGGCTGCAAGTGCTACTGTGAGATGAAGACGTTGGCACAGGTGGTGAATTTGTGGCGGACCGCATCAAACCAGTCAAAAGACTGATGACTTGGAAAAAATAAAGCCACTGTATAAGCATCTGTTTTTCTCTTTTCGATCATCCTCAGTGTAGGAGTACCATTTATATTACTATCAGAAGATAATTGTAGTCTGTTTAGTTTGCTGCCTTATTGTCACCTCCGTTACTGGAAAGTATCTCCGTCGGCCGGTGTGGCCGAGCGGTTCTAGGCGCAACGGTCTGGAACCACGTGACCGCTGCGGTCGCAGGTTCGAAAAAAGCAAGCAAACGTGTAATATTTCCAAAAGCCTACATTATAAGAATTTCAAAATTACATCCATATGTGGACAATAACAATAAGCTTGTTACTGTGAGGTTCGTACTCCCTAAGTGCTGTTTCTCAGGTATTCAGTAGTGTAGCACCCTTCTTGTAGCTGTAATACTAAGTACACATTGCTTTCACTTGACTGATAAATTAAATCCTCCATAGTAGTCATAGTCTACTTTCGAAATACATCTGATAATTCAGTTCGCCTCAAAATAGTTAATCACTGAAGTTTGGAGCAAATCTGAACAACGTGCTTAGGGTGATAGAAGTTCGATATCTACTACTCTTCACAACACAATCTATGATAATCGAGCGCAGCGATTGTCATAATTTTTCTGTCATTATTCAATTAAATTTTCTATACTAACTACAGCCTACATTCATATTGCAACTAAGCAGTTTATTCACTACTTCCAATAGCGTGCAGAATAATTTGGGATATCCATTATTGTAATTGATAACTAAGCAAGCATTATTCAAAGACATGTGTAACTAATTGGTAAAATATTTCTTGTAACACTGTTCTTTATAATGTGTAAAGATGTTTCATTATTTGTCAGTGGAAATGAGGTTCCAGTTTAATTTAATTATACAGATCTGATCGGGATCATCACTTCACTATCGGTAGGGCAACTGTCAACCTCTGTGTATTCGTTCCTTCAAGCTCTAACAGTGATGCACGTCATTCTCGTATTCGATACTGAGAACGTATTTTTGTGTCGACTATGAACTTGCGTTCATCTGCGTGAGCGCTTCTACGTCGCTCTTGACTACAGTGTCTATTCTTGGTTACTGCAATGTGCATTTGCAGAATCCACGGTCTTACACTACACTATATTAATTGAATAAGGATTTAAGAACGGTAACAGTTTATTCTATGTGTGCTGCAACAGATGGGGGTCATATTAAGATCTATTGTACCTAATAAATAGCAGTAATAATAGGACATATTAAGTCACAACTTTACAAGCGCGGAGTTAAAGATAAAGATCACAACACTCATATTTTCATACTGTTCCCGACAAATGGATTTCATCTTACGTTAGTTTCTTAGTTTTATCCTTCTTTCGGTTTCGTAGTTCGATCTACTCTTAAAGGTGTGTTTATGAGAACATTAACCGAGCTTGAACTAGACGAGGTATTACTTTCGAGGACTTTCTGTTAGAAGGTAACATACAACTGATCTCTTTCATCACCTCTACCGCTCCCTTCCTGTGTGTGTGTGTGTGTGTGTGTGTGTGTGTGTGTGTGCGCGCGACAGAGAGAGAGAGAGGGGGGGGGGGAGGCTGGAGGGTGACATGGCAGTTATCTAGCACCCTGCAGTGAATGGCGCATCTCATGCCGGTGTTTCTTGGGAAGGGCCCATATCTCCTTCCAGCCTTTTTTGTACCGTTATTCCACAAGTGATTAACGACGATGTGCCGCTCGTAAAATAACCTCGGCGAAATACAGCGTCACTAAATATGTGTTCGCTCTTTTTTGTTCTTTTAAATACCCCATACCTAAAATTCAGATGCCACATTTTCTGCGAAGTATATGAACGACTAACATGCAGTATAGTTTTTGTTTGAAGTCTTGTGCTTCTCTATTCAGGCGTGGAATGATAAAACACGAAAAAGAGTGTCCACAGATATAAAGACTTTATCTTTCTTTCCTTTTTTCTGCGGAACGTTTTTTAAAAGTAAACATCGTGAATAGCATTTTAGCGAAGGCTTTTATGTATCACGGTCTGTGGAAGTTTATAATCAGTGTTAAAGTTGTTTTTTCAATATGCACGGAAAATATTAAGAAGACACATGGTATGAACTGCCTCTTCATCATCTTTACTCTGCTATTACAAAAATATGATATTCAAGACAAAAGATTTATTAATGTAGCTAACCCATTAATATAATAGACGAACTACTAATTAATGCTTTGCTTTTTTATTTATCTGCCGATATTTTACTTGACCACAAGAAAAGTTCTACCACGTAATGTAAAACTTACTGCTAATTGGCTTTCTGCAAACAATGGAAAAGCGTCAGGCTGGTGCAATACGTTCAAAATTCTTATCAGTTTGGGAATTGACACGAACATCCTGTATTATCCAAAGAACATCGTTGCCTTGGCAGATAATTCACAGTTCAAAAGAGTAGCAGGGATGATGAATAATCCACTACATGTTAATTTATAGTTTCATTTCATTTATCTATTTTTCAGTTACTCCCTCCGCAAAATAAGAAACGAGATTCACTCCTCAGCTAACCAAATCGCCATTTTCCTCATTCTTGGGATCTCGAAGACCGTCGACACTTGTAGCCAACCTATCAAGTTTGATACCTTCACGTATGTATTTCACTCAAAGCAAATTTACTTGCCAGTAGTTTCCGTCATTCTCCTGGGTGATTTCAGAAGTAATCACAAAAGTGCAGTACACGACAAAGTACAAAGTTACCAACAGTTTTCTTTGTGTCCTCAGAATACGTCAAAGAAATATACATTCCTGGAATCCGTACAAACACCAGGTCTATTTGACTTTCCCGACTGTTTCCTTGCGAAGCGTTGCGTTTTTTCTTACCTTCGTTTTCAACAATAATGCGAGTGTTATCGAGGTGTATAAAATTCTCGTATTTAATCGGATCGATTATAATTTCTAGGGCAGTGAACCTAAATAGTTAGCGAAAGATAACACGACTGAAATACTGTAGCTGTAAAATCCATCGTCGTTTTAGTCTAGATAGAAAACTGTTCCTCGTACACATTTGTAAGACATGCAGTTTCTCATAATAAACAAAATTAAGCGGACTGCCTACATCATAACTATTAAAACATTCCACAAGTTCTTACATGGAAAGACGTTGACAGAGCACAATAAGAAAATTAACGTAATACCTTCAGAATATTGCATACTTATTTCAGTCTCATCCAGAATTATAGACAATCCGGTGCGCTATTTTTGTGCTCTAAAGTCAATGTTTCTGCAATTACGTCTACAACAATATTATTGCGGAATGGAATGTGGAGGGCACGTAGAGAAGAATGTAGTAAGAATTAGCTATGTACGTTTTTAATTGAACGAGTAGAAAAAAGAGTAAAACACAAAAGACAAAGACTCAAGAGACGAGCAAAAGACCGTTTTATAACGGAATAATGTAACATTCAGCAGAATAAACTAAAATCAATACGTGTGGGACGCTCCTAGAAATGTTCACACTTATGTAAAAACAATCAAAAAGTTTCATTTACGAGACCGTACACTCCAGAACCATTATGCCAATCACACGAATTCAGCTTGAGCACTGAAGCAATCATACTAACAACGCACCATGTTGAAGGTACCCATTTGGTAAAACACCGTGTCCTGCTGCGTAAAGAATTTCGTAACTACGTGCTCCACATCCTCGTCGTCTCTTCAAGGCTTTTACTATGGGACCAAAGGCGTGATAACCACGTGGGGCGAGATCAGGACTATAGGGTAGGTGCGCAACTCCAACTTACTGTTGTCCGTAATGGTTGACGTTGGCCCCAGATTGACCGGCGTGTTGTGATGAATCGCCAGCAACAGGGAACTTAGCACCGCACTCCAAAACAGTGATTTTCGACACGCTGCCCCATACACATTCTTCATTCTATGATGCATGTCTACCTGCGTTTGTCTTCTACAACGACAAAATTGTTATGTTTGCACCCATTTGATGATCACGTCGCAATAGTTCACGTTCGTGCATTTACTACATACACGTCGGAAAGACATGAGTGCTACACTAAGCCTTTGACTACATGTCGGGCCGGCCTCAGTGGCCGAGCGCTTCTAGGCGCTACAGTCTGGAACCGCGCGACCGCTACGGTCGCAGGTTCGAATCCTGCCTCGGGCATGGATGTGTGTGATGTCCTTACGTTAGTTAGGTTTAAGTAGTTCTAAGTTCCAGGGGACTGATGACCTCAGCAGTTGCGTCCCATAGTGCTCAGAGCCATTTGAACCTGAAACGTCCCCTTAGAAAAATTTATGAATAACTGTGCTGATAAACCTCTTACATTATTTGTTTTCAAACAGCTGAGCAAAACTGAACGTACTCAGACATTACTCTCTTTACTTATTCTGATCAGCACTAAACTGGCACACAATATTTTTAGCGCAACGCAATCTGACTTTTAATAATCCCTACAAAAGAATGGCCCTGACTAACAATAACCTATACCCTTCATGAATGACTTACCTCACAAAAATTTTCGTTACTCAAACTATTGAAATACAGGGAGGGCCAATACTGCCAGCTAAATAAAAGATTCTAACTACTGAAATCACTAACTACTGATAGGCATAGTTAGCAAATGAAAGATTTTGATAAAGAACAAACAATGTATTTACCTTAATAGTGTTCAAAAGTCATAATATAATATATCAGTTCATGACATCCAGTCTTAATAATTTACTGTCTTTAATAGACACACGTCCAGATAATCCGCTCTGAAAATTCCGCCATCTCTCTACCCACATCCACCACTGCTGGTGGCACACCTTCAACTGCGCAACGCTACGCGCTGTTAACATCTAATTGCGCACTGCAATAGATAATTTTTCAACAATGCAAACCAGCCACAGACGGTACACAGCACAGTCAGTGATTTTCATATAGAGCGCTACTTGACGTTACTAACGTAAAAACCTAAACAGTCTACTTACAAACCATTTGAACTACATGTCGGTGCTTGTACAACAATACAACAACCTCTGATTCGCGCTGTTACATATCCGTTGCAGCAGCGCCCTCAAACGAAAACTTTTGATCGTTTCTTATATACCGAAACGAAGATACGGAACATGTAGGACGTAACATTTAATAGTCACATATACATCTGCATTTATATACGCTAATGATACGAAATATTATGACCAATGCCCATCATGAGACTGAATGACATCTCGTGGTGTTAGCAGCATCTGAGGCGGTAAAGAAAGTATATAAGCCTAACCGATCGGGATCACTAGCGATGATACGGGCCATAGTTGTGGAATTCTACTGGAATAGGAGATTTTGAGAAATAGTTGACTGCTGTGGGCCGTCACATAGAGAACGAATGTCTGGAGACGGCAAATATGTTGGCTGTTCGTGTACTATATCCGTGATCATCCATGGAAAGTGCATCAAGAAGGGTGATAGCATGAGCAGGCGACAAGGTGTTGGACGTCAACGCTGCCTTACAGAATGTGGGTGATATAGGCTGTCTGCTCTGTAAGGCAGACAGTAGTTTTTGGCAAATCCGACATCAGAGTAGGCAGAGAACGCCATTCATCGGCATTGTTGAAAATGTAGCTACGCAGCAGACAACAGCTACTTATTCGTATCTTGTTCCAACGACACCGTCAGTTACATCAGGTGGACGGTCGTGTCCGAACGCACCACCATTCTGGCGAGCGGCTGTTCGAAACATGCACTGCACCGCGGGCAAAGCCCAGTGGCGTCACTATTATGCTACGACAGATATTCACGTGGGCTTTCGTTGGATGCTTAGCAGTAAATGAACCTAGATTACTACATGAACACGTGCATCCCTTAATGATTAAATTCGTCCAGTGGCTCTGAGCACTATGAGACTTAACATCTGAGGTCATCAGTCCCCTAGAACTTAGAACTACTTAAACCTAACTAACCTAAGGACATCACACAACACCCAGTCACCACGAGGCAGAGAAAATCCCTGACCCCGCCTGGAATCGAACTTCTATCTACACCCCAGTAAGACGCTATGATGACATGTACAGCCACGAGGTTGTTGGATTGTAACTCAAATGGTATGATGAGCAGAAGGGAGAGCTGTTGTTGGATATCATGGTGTTATTGTTTTATGTAAAGTATATTAATTCTGATTCTGTAATTTCCTTACATTTTAGCACAAAAGATGGCTATTTATAGCCGGAGACCATATATGCAAGAGTAATAAAAACTAATGGGATTGCGTCTGATTGCTGTGTGGCTTCGCATCCTGACACTTCCTAACATCTGCATCTCCATTCATACTCCGCAATCCACCGTATGGTGCGTGGTGGAGGGTACCCTGTACTACTGCTAGTGTTATCTTTCCTGTCCCTTTTGCAAATGGATCAAAGGGAAAACGATTGTCGACGTTTCCATACGGGTGGGTCCTGACTTCTCTGATTTTGTCTTCAGAGTCCTCACGTGAAACAGACGTTGGTGGCGATAGAACTGATCTGCAGTCGGCTTCGAATGTCAGTTCGATAAATTTTCTCAGTAGCGTTCAGCAAAAAGAAAGTCGCCTTCCCTCCAGGGATTCCCGTTCTTCACGAAGTATCTGCGTAACACTCACGTGTTCATCGAACCGCCCTCTAACAAACCTAGCAGCCTGCCTCTGAACTGCTGCCATGGCCTCCTTTACTCCGACGTGGTGGTGACCTGAAACATTCGAGCAACAGTCAAGAACAGGTCACAAAGGTGACCCATATGCGGTTTTGTTTATAGATGAGTTTCACATACTTGTAATTCTCCAACGAACCAAATCCGACCTTGCGACTTCCCTATAACCAACCTCACGTCGCTTTTCAACGTCCCGCGTGATTAGTCTATCGACGCGAGACAATCAGCACACCACTGATATTGTATTCCAACACTGAAGTGTTGGCAAATTACTGTTCTTTTCTCTCTCGAGTTTTTCGGGCAACGTTGGTTTGACGATTTTTTCCTAACGTTTTGGCAGCACGTGTACCTGGTATTGTAAAGATTCACCCTCCATTGCTGGAGGCGAAATGGTGGTGATTTGGCAGCCGTATCGTAGTATTCCTTGGTGCCTATCCTGCAAGCACGTATTACTACCAACAATTATGTCACGATTTTAGCTGATCAGCTGCACCACATAGTACAATGTTTGTTCGGTAATGGCGGTGCGGTGTTTCGAGACGACAGGGCTGCTTTTATAAAAGCTCGTACCGTCCAGGACTTGTTTTTTTTTATTACGAAGATGAAGTGCCGCATCTTTCCTCCCTACCACAGTCAACACAAGTCAACATAAAGCAACATTTGTGGTCTGCTTTGGAGAACAGGAGGGTGGTTGCTACGCACCTCCATCATTACCCGAACTTACTACTATTGTGCAGAAGGAATGGTATAAGATGCTCTTGGAACGGAACCTGTATTTATCCATTCCGAGACGACTGCAGCTGTTTTGAAAGCCGACGGGATTCCTCTACCGATTTAGGCACGGTAATGTGTTGAGATTTCGGCGTCTCCATACTTCTTTCCACCCCTTGTGTATCTCATGTATCAACATTTTATAACGACGGTACTAAAAATTGGGTTACTATTTCGGTGGGTTTAATATCAAGACGCGAAATAGGGAGCTGAAATGTGGCCGAAGATCCGCTTCATCAGAGACTTTTTGTTATGCTGCCTCCTAATCCAGTCGTATCACTGAGTCATAAATGATCTGGGAGATTAACAGCCAAATATAATAAGTACGTCTGTATGCATCAACTCGTACGTCAGATATAATTAGCTCACTAAAATTGAAAGGAGAGGAGTACGCAGAAGGCATCCAACATTAAAATATAATCCCTCGCTGCAAAGGCAGCGCTAATGAAGATGACTGTAAGCCAGTCGCAAACTCGTACTGCGCAGGCAGTGTTGTCACGACAGAGTGTTGAGTAGAACAAAGCTCACGGAACGTAATCAATAGGGCGTTGGCAAAGAACTGGTGGCCGAGCCGGCTTCTATCAGAATTTCCCCTGAGATACGACTAAATACTCACTGCGGAACACACATGCCCGCGCGTGTCTCTTAACGTTGCAGTAGTTGCATTCTCGTTCTTCATTACATCTGATTGGATCTCAATGGTATGCTATGGCGTGTTCAGCAGTCGGACGGTAGGAGATGTACCGAAAAATATTGGCAAATGGAGTATTTTCGTCTTTCTAATTAACGCAAGTATTATGCGAGGTGAACTCCGCGTCCTCTCTGCGGTAAACCAGTGCTTCCCGTGGCCATATAGGAAACTCATAATGAAATGAGTGAAGGTCGTGTATATCGTGATCAAGTTACGTAATAACTCGCCACGGGCCAGCACTCTGTGTTCATTAATCACATTTCTTATTAGCTTACATGAATTCCTCAGATTCCTTCAAAGCCAGCGTGGACACGCAATAGGGCGAGGCCTTTAATATACGACTAAATTTAATTAACCCGATGAAAGCAGATTCATTCATTGATATGGAGAGAAACTTTGTAAATAACTTTGCTTTAAATAAAACTTTAAGAAATCATTGAAGAAAAGACATAATGAGTCTTGGGTGCCTTAATTCTGGTACAGCGTTATATAAAAACCAAATTTCATTCGATGAAAGCCCGCGAACTTTCGTCGTGCCCTCAATGTTACTGTTGAAAGTTTCAAAGACCTTTATACTTGGCTTCCGTGTCGTTCATGGGTTCCGCCCTTTTCGTAAGGGACTTCGTGAAAAACAGAGAGTGTATTACTATATTAATTTGCAACGGGACAAGGTGAGCGTTTCTTTGTAGACTGTTCCGCATGTTCTGGTGGTGAGGCGTTACTTAAAACTTCCCACAGCGTCTCCTATTCCTACCACAGGTTTTTCATAGTGATTGGTACATAAAAGTGATAAGAGAGAGAATATTTCTTAGAATGATGTACTTTGCAGCAGGAACTACAGAACAGGAATATCTATGGGCAGACCGTAGCGTACTGAGAATGTCGCCGACATGAAGCCCGAACATTGATGTCAGTTGTAGGTGTACAGTGCCTTAAAATCGTTATAACCACGTTTAATTACATTTTACGCTATCGGCGAACATGTATTACGTTCTGCCCATCGAAATGCTCATTCTTTTGGTTTTACTAGTCTGTTGGAGAAACCTTAGTACCTTTCTTTAACAGAACTAAAGTCTCACCCTTTGCTTCATTTGACATTACCGCCTCTTAGTATTTACATTATACAAAGCCTGAGAAAAAAACTGAAGCACCTTGTAGACATGATCGGATGTCAATGTAACTTCGTACACCTACACACGATCGGTGAGTATTGATTCTCTGTGACATGAGAGTGCATTACGTCTTTTCGTAATAAAATTATACTTTTTCGTGTAGGAAGTGAGATCTGGAAGCTGGAGAGATCTGTAGAGATCGAGTAAGAGTTCTCAACCGTTCTTTCCACCAAACTGTCGT
Organism: Schistocerca americana; assembly: GCF_021461395.2. NCBI lineage: Eukaryota > Metazoa > Arthropoda > Insecta > Orthoptera > Acrididae > Schistocerca > Schistocerca americana. The sequence continues at coordinate 442,780,900 of NC_060121.1, read as the reverse complement.
CTTCTAAAGTTATGCCCCCAGCACAGAAGACAGCTCGTCGGTCACGGTATCTTCTTCGGCGGAGCTGCTATGCTGCCATCTTGAAATTGAAATTCTGTTTGTGCTTTTTTTTTTGTAGGATGCCACTTGCCCAGATTAGTCTCTGTAACTGTAGATGGCTAGATCTGTAGTATTGACAGTGATGGTAGGTGACACCTCTCATTAATGTATCTGTTTGTTTATATTTTAAAATATCACTTTTTACACTGTCTTCTACAACACTCCACATATCTTTCTTAATAGTACGGTAACTTTTCTGGCAACTTCCGATATATATAGAGTACGATATGTCAGTGCGAAAGACCGGTAGACTTCAGGGTAACCATGAGAGATTGACATACTGAAAACTGGGTTAAAAACAACGAAAAACATACAAAAAATTAATAAGAGAAGTTAGGCGTTTTGGCGCCTAACACCCAAATGTGACGACCAATCAGAAGCAAGTTCAGTACTATCGGCGGACTCTCCCACTGGAATAGTACATACTGTACCACCTGCTGCTTGTACCTCAGTCCACGTTTTTACCATATGCTACTTCACGTGTATCAAGCTGAATCAAGGCGAGCTTCTAGCAAGATAAAATACTGGAAGGCACAGCCAGGAATATCACATAGTATTTGGTTTCGTTACCCGACCTGTTGCAGTACATATGGCGCGTGAATGGCCACCATACATTGTGTGATCACTGTGGTGGACTTGGAGAAGCTATTTACTCGCGTGAGACAGCATTATCAGCAAACTGACAGAGTTTCAAAGGAGCCTCATTGTGGGTCTCCATTTGACCGATTGGTCCACAAGCGTAATATCCAAATTTGTGGGGCATTGGCTCAATGTTAGACTGCATGGATACGTGATGGCAGGCATACCAACAGCTGTTTTGTTTAACCTTTAAATCTAAAGGGGGTGGAAGGGCTCACCCAATAAAGTGAACATTTCATTTCCAATGGGTTTATTAGCTACCCAAAACAATCGCATGAAATTTTACGGGCGCCACTCGGGCAAGATTATTTAAGAGACTTACATTACATAAAATCATAAGCACGTTAATAAATCATCTCCCATAATAATTGAAAACCCCCTGTCAGGCAAAATATTCAAGAAACTTTCATTACGTAAAACCATAAGCAAGTTAATAAATCATCTCCTACCATCTCCCACCACAGCTGACAGAACCCACTAAGGCTGAATTTTATCATAACTTTAACAAACAATCCTAGTTAACACACATTATTTAAGACCCTTTTAATTTTAACTTTAACACGAATACTTGAAACATATTTATTAAACGTAAGCTGGGCAATTTTGCGGGGCGAATCCAAAATTATTCAAATGCCCATTGACTTGTAAGATGGACGTTTAGGGCACAGAAAGTTACAACTTTCTACAATGATAAATGTGTAACCACAGAAGTATGGCACAAGGTTGTAAAGCCGAAGTTTAACCACGAATGGTGGAACCGACTGAGAGAAATAATACTTAACTTCGAACCAAGACAAGTCTCCGTTTGCAACCCCACGTCGAGTAGGCCACCAGACTCTGAACCAAGCAAACGCTACCGAAGGGGAACACACGAGCTCAGGCGAAGTCCACCGCCGGTAAGCCAAACTTGTAATCTAGAGGGAAGCCCATTGCTTCGGTTGCTCACTGTCTCAGCTCACTGAAACACAGACCACAACCGAAAACAGGAGGCAGAATAACTTACCTTAACTTTAAAATTTAAGGTTAACCACTAAATTAACTCTATAAAATCAAGGCTAAACAACAACTAATTTCACTCACAAGTGCCTCTTTTAAGTAAAATTCTACTTGATAAACAAACACCAAGAGTGGGAAATGAACTGACTCACTAGAACTTAATGACACATCTGTAAACACATCAATACTATGCGGAAACAGAGCATACATTTAGTAAGGTGCCTCAAACTTAAATCTACCAATCATAACATCAGACGTATTGCAACGTCTTATTGCACCATGAGTGCTCACAATCACAGTTAACTGAGTGCTCTTAGTAATTAGCGTACTTAACTGGGTGTCTTGTTGCTGGGGCGATTTTGCGAAGATGTCAGACCATCACTTCGCGAGACCATAACAGCGTGTCCCTGCAAGGAAGCAGGCACATCCACAGCTCACGAGGTTGCCGGAGAATGCATAGCGCCGGCCAACTCCCGCCGACTCCAGTACAGCCACGTGGAAACCGCCACCCGGCCTCAGGCACGCCGTCTTCGCTTCTGTCCGCCAACCAATCGCCAACCCGAGCACCGCCACGTTCCGTTCTCAAGCACTGCGTCCCCCCCATCGAGTCGCGGTCGGCACTCCCTCATATCTCGAGCCGGCCCAAGCCCAAAGATAAACCCCTGCACTAGGAAATCGATCGTCCTCATGTCAGGGATACTACTGGCGCCCGTCCCGCCACGGCTCAGTTCTACCGCCACAAGGGAGGCTCACTGTATTGTCCACCAATCATACTTTAGCTCCTTCGCATCTGCCCTTGCCATCCGAGGACAAGTAATGGACTCCTGGCATATTCTGTGTCATTCTACACGATTGGTTGGAGACTATCGACAGCCGGGTTAGGCAGTTACCATCCCATGCGTAGGCTGGCGTTAACAAGACAACACAGACGGCTTCGTCTGGAGTAGTGCTGTGTCCAGGAGGCATGGAACGATGATGAAGGCGTCATATTGTGTTTAGTGATGAATCGCGGCTCTGCACTACCCTGGATGACCATCGCCAACGAGTACACTTCTAAAGGTTTGGAGAGGCACAGTGGTCTTGCTCCTGGCATCATGGTGTGGGAAGACGTCTGGTATGAGTCGAGGTCATGGCTGGTAATGATGGAGGAAACGCTGACGGCACAATGGTATGTCACGAACATCCTTTGTCTTCATGTGACAATATCATGGCGTCATTTATCAACAGCACGTCTGCACATCACATGTGTCTCCATGAACTTTCTGAGTAGTCTTTAGGCATTCGCAGGGCCAGTATGATCCGTACACTTTTCCACGACAGAACATGTGTGAGGTCATCTCGGACGTACATTCCATCCCTGTTACCAGTATGTAGGATAGTAAGTACCAGTTGCAACATCTGTTGGCCAGATAGCCTCAGGAAAATGCACAAGGACTTTGACAGCCACCCCCAATTGATTCAGCCAATGCAGTCAGCCTAGACGGGGTGCAGTGTCATACTGACAACACGTCTCATACTTCTAAGCCTGTATAAATTTGACTCGATTTTGCATTTACCGAAATAACATTACATGCCTTATCAACCTCTCGTTTTTTCCTCCCCTTCTGTGTACTTCACTTTCTTTATTTGTTTCTTTCTTTTTTTTTTGGTCCAACAGTGTAAATTAGCCCGTAACTGCAGAAACTGACAAAATTGTCACTACTGTCTACTCATCAGGGTGAGAGGTGGAGGGGGCGGTGGAGACAAAATGTAATAAGACTGCACAAATTGCAAATGAATTTATATGAATTTGATACAGCAATGAATTAAATTTATCATATTTTTAGATAGAAGATGATGGAATCTCCATGTCAGGTGATATACCTTCTCAAAATATACATCAATGAAGAAATGATAGTCTTGAAATGTTAATCATCGAAGGCAATTAAATGAAAGGCTATTTTCATTGTCCCATATTCGAATCACCTTTTTTTTGTGATACATCTTTAGTGGCTTCTACTATAGTTTGTTTTTGTATTTAATATCTGCGTAATGTAGCAATTACAGATTTGTTATTACATAAATATTTTGTGTTGTTAGGTTAAAAACAACTTTTCTCAATACAAGTTTCTTTATGTCAAACAAATGTTTTTTCTGTTTAAGATTTATGAACTTATTAGCGCTTATGTTCCCTCTTGTAGTTATACTTAGATAGTGTGTGTACACAGCCTTTTACAAAAAGATTTCGATTTTACGCTTCACATCCGACGATCACTGTGTTATTTTGATTTGTTTGCCGTATGCAGTGTTATCAACTGTCACGCTGTGATTTCCTACATCTACATTTAAATCTACATACATACTCCGAAATCCACCATACGGTGCGTGGCGGAGGGTACCTCGTACCACAACTAGCATCTTCTCTCCCTGTTCCACCCCCAAACAGAACGAGGGAAAAATGACTGCCTATATGCCTCAGTACGAGCCCTAATCTCCCTTACCTTATCTTTGTGGTCTTTCCGCGAAATGTAATTTGGCGGCAGTAAAATTGTACTGCAGTCAGCCTCAAATGCTGGTTCTCTAAATTTACTCAGTATCGATTCACGAAAATAACGCCTCCTTTCCTCTAGAGACACCCACCCGAGTTCCTGAAGCATTTCCGTAACACTCGCGTGATGATCAAACCAACCAGTAACAAATCTAGCAGCCCGCCTCTGAATTGCTTCTATGTACTCCCTCAATCCGACCTGATAGGGATCCCAAACGCTCGAGCAGTACTCAAGAAAAGGTCGTATTAGTGTTTTATAAGCGGTCTCCTTTACAGATGAGCCACATCTTCCCAAAATTCTACCAATGAACCGAAGACGACTATCCGCCTTCCCCACAACTGCCATTACATGCTTGTCCCACTTCATATAGCTGTGCAATGTTACGCCCAAATATTTAATCGACGTGACTGTGTCAAGAGCTACACTACTAATGGAGTATTCAAACATTACAGGATTCTTTTTCCTATTCATCTGCATTAATTTACATTTATTTGTATCTAAAGTTAGCTGCCATTCTTTACACCAATCACAAATCATGTCCAAGTCATCTTTTATCCTCCTACAGTGACTCAACGACGACACCTTCCCGTACACCACAGCATCATCAGCAAACAGCCGCACATTGCTATCCACCCTATCCAAAAGATCATTTATGTAGATAGAAAACAACAGCGGACCTACCACACTTCCCTGGGGCACTGCAGATGATACCCTCACCTTCGATGAACACTCACCATCGAGGACAATGTACTGGGTTCTATTACTTAAGAAGTCTTCGAGCCACTGACTTACTTGGGAACCAATCTCATACGCTCGTACCTTAGTTGGGAGTCTGCAGTGGGTCACCGAGTCAAACGCTTTCCGGAAGTCAAGGAACGTAGCATCCGTCTGATACCCCTCATCCATGGTTCGCACGATATCATGTGAAAAAAGGGCGAGTTGCGTTTCGCAGGAGCGATGCTTTCTAAAGCCGTGGTGATGCATGGACAGCAACTTCTCTGTCTCAAGGAAATTCATTATATTCGAACTGAAAATATGTTCGAGAATCCTGCAACAAACCGATGTTAAGGATATTGGTTTGTAATTTTGTGAATCCGTCCTTCTACCCTTCTTATATACAGGCGTCACCTGCGTTTTTTCCCAGTCACTCGGGAATTTACATTGGGCAAGAGATTCGCGATAAATACAAGCTAAGTAAGGAGCCAATGCAGTAGAGTACTCTCTTTAAAACAGAATTGGAATAACATCAGGACCTGACGATTTATTTACTTTCTACCCATTCAGCTGCTTCACAACCCCAGGGATGTCAATCACTACGTCCTCCATACCGGAATCTGTACTAGACTCAAACGGGGGTATGTTTGTACGATGCTCCTGCGTGAAAGATTTCTCATTTACTAAATTTAAAATTTCAGCTTTCGTTTTGCTGTCTTCCGTTGCCAGGCCAGACCGATCAGTGAGTGACTGGATGGAAGCCTTCGACCCGCTTACCGATTTTACGTAAGACCAGAATTTCCTTGGGTTTTCAGCAAGTTCTTTCGCTAATGTATAATGGTGGTAGTGGTTGAATGCTTCACGCATCGCTCTTTTTACAGCAGCACGAATCTCTACTAACTTTTGCTTGTCCTCATTCTCCCGATCTTCCTTGTACCGCGAGGCAACTGTATTTGCTTCCTGAGCATTATCCGAACTGCGCTGTTAAACCACGGTGGGTCTTTTCCGTCCGTAACCCACTTTTTCGGCACATAATTGTCCAATGCGTGATTTACAATGTGTTTAAAATTTGTCCACAATTCTTCCACGTCCACCGTACTGGAAGTAAATGAAGTCGATTCATTTACTAAGTGGGATGCTAACAACTGCTTATCTGCTCTTTCTAGTAAGAATACTCTCCTAGCCTCCTTTCCGTTCATTTTGCGTTCGTGTTGTGTTCGTACGTCGTTTCATATTCTTTTGTATGTTATGCGTGTTCGTGTTTCCCCTCAAGTTGATTCATGACACAAAGAGCGAAAAATCTTGCACAAATACTTGATTCAGAAACGAAATCAGATCATTTTATATCAGTAAACTCATGGTTAAACCTTGAGTGGGCACGCCATTTTTTATCACACAAGTGGGTGGGCGAAGTAGTTTGCACACAAGTAAGGAATAGCTATCTTCATGCTACCAACATGTTACAAACATGTATCGTCAAACCACAGTTCAATCTTCGTTGAATTAAACAACGATAAAATAAACGTACCTAATACGAACTGAAGCACTATTCAATTAAATGAAATAAACAATCATTATATCACTCTTTTGCCACAGACAGGTGTTACCTCTCACTAATGAGCCACTCGAAACAATAAAAAGTGCCACTGCATCACATTGCAGCCAACCATTTATTCAGTTACTGGTTACGTCGTAGTAACTGCCTCGTTGTAGGATTTTACAGCTCGCTCTCAATCTGGGTCATTCTCTTGTACGGCCCGAAGATTTTTTCTCGCCTAGCTCGCTGTTTATTTTACATTATCGCTGCTCGCTTGGATGTATGACAACACAATTTATCACTGTGTCAGCTGAAGCAATAACGAATGTATAGGTACGGGGTCGCGGTTGTGAAACAACTATGGAACAGTGCAAAACTATTTAATTAGTGACTGGCGTACTTTACACATAGGCTCTTGAGTATCGATTGAATGTAATCCAATGTCCATCTCGAATTATCTACATCTATTATACTAACACTTACGATTAATGTGATATGGAGAATTGAACACAGATAGAGCATATTAATACGCTCAGAATAAACACTTACACAAAATTAGAACACTAACTGCCGCGCGGGGTGACCGTTCGGGCCGGCCGGTGTGGCCGAGCGGTTCTAGGCGCTTCAGTCTGGAACCGCTCGACCGCTACGGTCGCAGGTTCGAATCCTGCCGTGGGCATGGATGTGTGTGATGTCCTCAGATTATTTAGGTTTAAGTAGTTCTAAGTTCTAGGGGACTGATGACCTCAGATGTTAAGTCCCATAGTGCTCAGAGCCATTTGAACCATTTGACCGTTCGGTCTGGGGGGGGGGGGGTGGTGGCTTGCCTCGGTTCGCACGGCTCCCCCCCCTCCCCCCCTCGGTGGTTCGAGTCCTTCCTTGGGCATGGGTGTGTGTGTTGTCTTTAGTTGAAGATAGTTTTAGTTAGGTTAAGTAGTGTGTAAGCTTAGGGAACGATGACCTTAGCAGTTTGGTCCCATAGCAACTTACCACAAATTTCCAACACTCACAACTAAACATAAAATGTACTACAAAAAGAACAAGGTACAACACACACATCGTCACCCACTCCAACCAAAGGTAATAAATCTCACAGATACAGATTAACAGAAGAACATCATTAATGACATAATTAATCACTACGTAGAAAATCAGCAGAAACAGGAAGTATTCTATTAAAGGAAGGGAAAAAAAAGAAATTAGCGCTGTGTACATACAGTTAATATGAGAACTGATGAAGAGTGAAACAACCAAAATGATCAGAGCATCAAAGTAACATCATGACAGGAAACATCAACCAGAAAATTTCACAAAAGAATTAAAGAACTACACTCCAATAATACCACAATCACCATAGCTGATAGAGGAAACACCACAGTACTTTATGGATCAATAAAGAAAAACATATGGGGATAAAAGAGTTCATACCGTCAAAAAACAATGAAAACACTAAAATCTGATCTAGCACTACCTTTCCACACATACACATGAAAAACCATCTCAAGTACATGAAACATACAGTCACAGTGAAAGAGCAAACCACATAAGGGAAGTCAAAAGCATCAACACTAGGAATCCAACCAAAAATTCACAAACCAAACACTTCCATGAGACCAGTCACAAATTTTACAACCGTACTATCATACTATGTCGCAAAACATAGTAACAGAAACATCAATGAAGAACAGTTGAAAGGAGAAAAACACAGCTGAACTTATAATACAAATAAAAGAAGATCCTGCCAACCCCATCACACATTTCTCTTGACACAGGGTACATGTACAAATGGTTCAAATGGCTCTGAGCACTATGGGACTTAACAGCTATGGTCATCAGTCCCTTAGAACTTAGAACTACTTAAACCTAACTAACCTAAGGACAGCACACAACACCCAGCCATCACGAGGCAGAGAAAATCCCTGACCCCGCCGGGAATCGAACCCGGGAACCCGGGCGTCGGAAGCGAGAACGCTACCGCACGACCACGAGATGCGGGCGGTACATGTACACCACAGTACCAATTGCAGACAAAGACGTAACTGACGAGACCCTAATGATATGCAAAACAACATACCAGCAGTCAATTTCAGAGATATATCCAAAACCCTTCAAAATTACTTCCACATCAAAAAGTAATATTTCTTAGAAAAAGATGGTCTTCCAATTGGATGCCCAGCACTAGGAACATTGGCAAAGTTATTCATCAACCACATAGATAATGGAATCTTTGACATAACAATGACAAAGAAAGGATACAAAATGGTTAATAAGTTGAGATTTGTAGATGATATCATTTCTATGGTAGATGAACAGAGACAATAAATCAACTCCATGCAGACAAGTAGTGTGCATAAAAAAGAGACGTGAAACACACATGCTTCTTGTAAATAACAACAAAGAGAGATGACAATAAGCAGAAATTTCACATTTACGGATAGCCAACAGCAACAGCTACATGCCACGTCAAAACCTCCCAAAAATTCATAAACTACCTACTTTCCAGATGCCATGAAGAGTACAGTGTGTAGCCAAATGCAGGTGGAGGCTCATGTCGATACCAATGACGTGTGTCACTTAGATAGGAGGAGATTCTCTCTGGTTTCAGGCTACTAGCGGAAATCGTAAAGACTGCCAGTCTTGCTTGCGAGATTTAGGCGGAGCTCATCATCTGCAGCATCGTCGATAGAACGGACTGTGGCCCTTAGGTGAAGAACCAAGTGGAGGGTCTGAATCAGAGGCTCAGGCGGTTCTGCGACCGTGTAGGCTGCAGGTTCCTTGACTTGCGCCAGTGGAGAGTGGAACGGTAGAGAGACAATTCGACGGTGGTTTATAGAACCCTCTGTCAGGCAGTTTACTGTGAATAGCATAGTAACCACGTGGATGAGATGTGAATAAAGGGGGAAGAAAATACACTCCTGGAAATGGAAAAAAGAACACATTGACACCGGTGTGTCAGACCCACCATACTTGCTCCGGACACTGCGAGAGGGCTGTACAAGCAATGATCACACGCACGGCACAGCGGACACACCAGGAACCGCGGTGTTGGCCGTCGAATGGCGCTAGCTGCGCAGCATTTGTGCACCGCCGCCGTCAGTGTCAGCCAGTTCGCCGTGGCATACGGAGCTCCATCGCAGTCTTTAACACTGGTAGCATGCCGCGACAGCGTGGACATGAACCGTATGTGCAGTTGACGGACTTTGAGCGAGGGCGTATAGTGGGTATGCGGGAGGCCGGGTGGACGTACCGCCGAATTGCTCAACACGTGGGGCGTGAGGTCTCCACAGTACATCGATGTTGTCGCCAGTGGTCGGCGGAAGGTGCACGTGCCCGTCGACCTGGGACCGGACCGCAGCGACGCACGGATGCACGCCAAGACCGTAGGATCCTACGCAGTGCCATAGGGGACCGCACCGCCACATCCCAGCAAATTAGGGACACTGTTGCTCCTGGGGTATCGGCGAGGACTATTCGCAACCGTCTCCATGAAGCTGGGCTACGGTCCCGCACACCGTTAGGCCGTCTTCCGCTCACGCCCCAACATCGTGCAGCCCACCTCCAGCGGTGTCGCGACAGGCGTGAATGGAGGGACGAATGGAGACGTGTAGTCTTCAGCGATGAGAGTCGCTTCTGCCTTGGTGCCAATGATGGTCATATGCGTGTTTGGCGCCGTGCAGGTGAGCGCCACAATCAGGACTGCATACGACCAAGGCACACAGGGCCAACACCCGGCATCATGGTGTGGGGAGCGATCTCCTACACTGGCCGTACACCACTGGTGATCGTCGAGGGGACACTGAATAGTGCACGGTACATCCAAACCGTCATCGAACCCATCGTTCTACCATTGCTAGACCGGCAAGGGAACTTGCTGTTCCAACAGGACAATGCACGTCCGCATGTATCCCGTGCCACCCAACGTGCTCTAGAAGGTGTAAGTCAACTACCCTGGCCAGCAAGATCTCCGGATCTGTCCCCCATTGAGCATGTTTGGGACTGGATGAAGCGTCGTCTGACGCGGTCTGCACGTCCAGCACGAACGCTGGTCCAACTGAGGCGCCAGGTGGAAATGGCATGGCAAGCCGTTCCACAGGACTACATCCAGCATCTCTACGATCGTCTCCATGGGAGAATAGCAGCCTGCATTGCTGCGAAAGGTGGATATACACTGTACTAGTGCCGACATTGTGCATGCTCTGTTGCCTGTGTCTATGTGCCTGTGGTTCTGTCAGTGTGATCATGTGATGCATCTGACCCCAGGAATGTGTCAATAAAGTTTCCCCTTCCTGGGACAATGAATTCACGGTGTTCTTATTTCAATTTCCAGGAGTGTATATACCGAATTTGTTACAAACAGAGATACCAATTGGAAGGATTAGAGTAGTGATCTCACAGGGTAAGAATACGAGTGGAATGAGCATTCAGAGTTACAGAAGCTACTTTCTGTCACTAATATACAGGGTGATTGTAATGAAAGTTAAACTTTGAAAACGATGTAGAAATAATACCACTGGCCAGAATGACGTCAAATTGCGACGGAATATTATCGGAGAAGGGGGAAAAAGTGTGGCACAAGGAAAAAAAAATAGTATCAAAATTGATCAATAGATGGCGCAGTATGTGGCAGAATACGTAAATGAAAACACCTGCGCGCGACACGTTGAAGTTGGTATAAAAACGCCGTGTATACGAATTTTCCTCCTTTCGCGTCTGAGACGTTCGACATGACTCTCTCAATACAAGATTGCGCTCTGCTTGTAGAGCTGTATTGGAAGAATGATGACTGTGCACAATTCGCTCTGCAGAAGTTCCGGACACTGAAGGGTTAAAAAAAAGGCGTTGGTCCGATAACTGCCGTGGGTCTGTAGAAAATGATTTGGAAATTCTAAAATACGGGTCCTTCTGTTGGGCAACCTGGTAGCGGCAGGAAAACAATTGATTTGACGTCAGTGTAAGCAGTGGCCACAACAATGAGGAGGAGACGAGTGGTGGTGTGCGAACGTGTAGTGCATGGAGAATTGCACGAATATTGCACATACCCGTGAGCACGGTGCGTAAAATTGTCGAAACATCCTTCTTTGCTGTACATTCAGAATTACCCGTGTGCACGTGTTGCTTCCTGTTTACCTGCCAGCACGAGAGACCTTTGCTTTAGAATTTCTTACTCACAAGCAAGTGGACAATGATTGACCTTGGAAGATTTTGTTGTCAGACGAAGCCCCTTCCATCTGAAAGGACACGCCGGTCCACAGAATTGTCGAATACGGGCAACGGAAAATCCACACGCAAAACAACCAGTTCCATTTCTTCCTGAAAAAGTCACTGTGTGGTGTTGTTTTACGGCATCATCAATCATAGGGCCATATTTTTTGGAAGAGGCAGGTGCTTCCGGTCCTCTTACCTGTACCGTCACTGGTAAGCGCTACTAGTGTCTTTTGAGCAACCACGTCATTCCAGCTCCTCAACAGCGTGGATATGTGGATGGGATCATTTTTATGGAAGATGGCGCACCTCCGCACATTGGAAACCCAGTTAAGCAGCTGCTGAAGCGCCATTTAGGAAATGCTAGAATTATCAGCTGCCATTTTCCCATAGCATGGCCGTCCAGATCACCTGATCTTAATCCGTGTGACTTCCGGCTCTGGGGCTAATGAAAGATGTATCCAGTGTTCCGATTGCGAACTTAGCTGCATTGAAGGCACGCGTTGCGCAACACATTCAGAACGTGACCCCGGAAACACTCCGATCAGTTGTGGAACGTGCTGTTTCTCGATTTCAACTTGTTGCAGAAAACGATGGACAGCATATTGAACATGTTTTGCGTGAGTCTCAAGGCCATTAATACTCCGATTTGATTTTCATTTGTGCTTTTTAAGCGGTTTTTGGCCTCAGGACAATTAAAAAAGAGTTACGTAACTAACAGTTTCACACCTGTACACCCGTGCGCACTGAGTAGCATAGTTTGTTTAACATCAAACACATACCTTAGGCAATGTTGCACGATACATTTGTCATTTTTAGTTGATCACTATTAAATTATGATGCTTACAAGACCATCTTTTGCTACATTTTGTGACTTTTTTTTTTTTTGTTCCAAACGTTTTCCTTCTCCTCTGACAATATTCCATTGCAATTTGACGCCATTCTGTCCAGTGGTGTTATTTCTAAAGCGGTTTTAAAGTTTAACTTTAATTATAATCACCCTGTTATTGGCTGTAAGCATTATGGGACTTAACATCTGAGATCATCTGAGCCGTTAGTGGCTCGTCTTCCCGCCATCATGTATTTTACACCCTGTTTTTAACGTACTTCCACCTCACTAATTTAAATTACTACTGTCACTGAGTTGCTGCTTTGCCTCATCGTGACCGGCGTTAGCAGGACGTATCGATATGTCCCCACTCGTGGTATCTTTGCTTGACTGCTATTACATCGCGGTCGTTGTCTGTCGTAAGGGAGTTCGCGTCGCGAGTTCGGGTTGCGAGTTCGGGTCTGCCAGCGAATTGGAATGTGTCTGGAGCCCAGTCCGGACCTGCCACTTGGGAGTTGCAATGCGGCCCTAGTGCAGTCGTGTTGGAGCAGCAGCGGGGTCTGTATCGACATGGCTCGCCCGACAATTGCCACCACGCTTCACTTGAGCCCGTATCGGTTCTGAGAGGTCGGTCGTCTCATCGGGGGACGTGTAACTGGCTTTCCGAGCGCTTCTGGGCCCTTCAGTTACCACCTTGTGGAACTTGGGTCGGTCCTTTCCTGGTGAAGAGATATCGTTTAGCCAGTGGGAGGGTTTCCTCTGCATGGTTGGGTCCGAGCCAGTATCTCCACCATCGTGTGTCTGGAAATGAGTGTGAAACGCACCAGCAGTGCAGTCGCGACGGAGCAGCAGTCGCAGACGGACCAGCAGGCAGTCGGTCGGTTGTTGCGGACGAGGGAAGTTATCTCCGCCCGTTGCAGACGGCTGGATCCGCTGGCAGCCCCTGCGCAGTGTCGGAGCGAATGTGGAGGTGTCCGATCGCTACGAGCTCCGTGGTTCACCGACCCAGGACGTCAAAGTTGAGTAGTGGTTTCAACTACCTAAGCGACGTCCATTCATGTTGTGGTGGTTCGTTTCGGTGGTTTGTTGTTGGGGAGGTTTTCCTGTGAGCAACAGAGCGTGTTTCTACTGCTGAAATTTAGCCGCAATGCGGTGCCATTAACTATTTTGGTTGACTACAATTCGAGTGCACCAGTGGAATTTTCTGCTGTGTGGCCGTTAGTGTTCTGGTTACCTGCCCTGGCCACTAACGTAATTTCAGGCAGCGTCCTTTCCTCACCTGTTGTCGCTGTCAAATATGGTGTGTAATTTTGTCAGCTAATACATACTCCTTTGTGGATTATCACGTTTGTAGCCTTTTCTGTTCTCATGTACTGATTGATGGGAAGCAAGTCGTTATGTCGGTCGGTCCGTGGCTGTCCATTGGTTGGGTTCCGACGGATCAAGTGTAGTTGGGCTCACCACCTGTCTCGCCTAAGTGAACGAGGGTAGACCGACCTCCCTGGAGGCTTCTGAGTGCCACCGGTGTTTAATTTTTATTTTCAGCAGCTTAAAATTTAAGGCTTATGGATATTTATTGTTTTAAAAAAATTGCAAAATTAATTCTTTAATTTATCTTTCAAGCTTAAACATTGCGGCCTTCTTCCTTTAAAAGATTATGGTAACATATTTTAAAATTTTGAAACTTAATTGCAGCCTTCAGCCTTTGGTATTTGCACCTTGCATATTTTTGTGCTGTCTGCTTTCCCTTGAGGCTTTCCACTTAGCCGTGATATGTTTTTTATTTATTTGCCTTTTAATTGCATTTTTATCTTGTTGATTTCTAAGATTTCCTTTTTTATGAACATTGTGGTCTTCTGCCTTTAGAAGTCTATTGTAATATATTCGAAAATTTTTAAATTTAATGGTGGCCTTCAGCCTTAATTGAATATTATTCCATTTCTGTTTGGATGGTGGACCTCAGATTCGATGGACATCCAAAAATTCATTCACTTGATCGGGCTGGTATTGTAGATGGCTGTCCTAGTCTCATTAAGATACAGCTGACTCAGATAGGATGTAACACGTGTGTGGTAGTTTACATCAAATTCTTCGTGAGATAGCATCACTTAATGGTACGTACTGCGATTTAGGAAGCAAGAATTCTCATTCATCAAAAATGGCTCAAATGGCTCTGAGCACTATGCGACTCAACTGCTGAGGTCATCAGTCGCCTAGAACTTAGAACTAATTAAATCTAACTAACCTAAGGACAGCACACAACACCCAGCCATCACGAGGCAGAGAAAATCCCTGACCCCGCCGGGAATCGAACCCGGGAACCCGGGATTCTCATTCATCCTGGAAGCTTAGAGTATTTCCTAGAACAGATGATTAATAAACTGATCTTATTTGCTTCAGCAATGCATGATATCAGGTTTCAGAGTGTAATGTTTGTATTTTCGTTTTTATGAAATCTCAAAATATTTTTGTAATTCATTAACAGCGGTTCCGTATCAAATTGCTCAGAGACGAGACTCACTCTACGCAGATGCTGTATCGCCAATTACAGTTAATGTTTTATAAGTCATTTCCAGATAAGATTCTTACATAGTCAAAAATCTCAAAATATGTACCAGTAGGAATCGTTTAATTACTAATGTCAACTGTATTTTTGGAGGTGACAATGTTTTAATCACATGAAGACAATGTTGTGGTTAAACATGGAATATATTCTGTGTTTCGTTGGTAAAATGAACATAGAGTCCACCTTTTTTGCATATCGCCATTTATGGTGAACACTGTATGTAAAATACTTTTATCATTATTTGCCAAACGGAAACAGTATGCCTTCTTTCAACTGTTTAACTGAAAAAGTATAATGTTATCTACATAGCAGTCAAATCAGAATGAGTTTTCTTCTTTTTTTATTGGATTTCATGAAACTATCCAAAGAGTTTAGTGCGTTGCGTACATTAGCCTTATTGTTATTCGTAACGCATTTATTTTCATTCATATTTGAAGTTACATTGTAATGGAATATCGGTATATTGCTGTCAACGGGACTAATTCTTCACCGTGTCAGTCTTAGTATGTTTATAGGGCGACAGTTATTGAACTATATAAAAAAAACGTAGATTAGTTACAAACTACGGCGTGCAAACACTTTATTCAACATGTAAACGTCACCAGATTTAGGTTGTGACGTGTTCGATATGCCTGCCATCATTGGCGACGATGTGACGCAGACGAATAGCGTGATTCTGCATGACCCACTGGGCTATCGGAACATCGATAATGTCGATGACTTCCTGAAAGGCTGTTTTTACCTTAGCAATGGTTTTGGGGTTATTGGTGTACACCTTGTTTTGGATACAGCCTGAGCTGGTGCGTTTCTAGCGCCAGTTTCCATCGATAGTCATTTTGATCTTTGAGTCGACTTCGATGCTTATTTTGTCTTCGTTCGCTCTGCTGGGAAGGTGTGTCGGGATCGGCGGTGAGAGAGAGTCAAGTGGCAGGACTTTCAGGAAGTCATCGACATTATCGATGTTCCGATAGTCCAGTGGGTCATGCAGAATCACGCTATTCGTCTGCGTCACATCGTTGCCAATGATGGCAGGCATATCGAACACGTCACAACCTAAATCTAGTGATGTTTACATGTTGAATAAAGTGTTTGCACGCCGTAGTTTGTAACTAATCTACGTTTCTTATATATAGTTCAATAACTGTCGCCCTGTAAACATACTAAGACTGACACGGTGAAGAATTAGCCCCGTTGACAGCAATATACCGTATATTCCATTACGTAGGCAGGACGACAAAAGGACGAGTCGGACTACGAGGAGCTGGGCCAGCGGCTACGGCGTGTTGAGTCGTGAGTATAGATCCACAGCCGATGGTGATTTGGTTTTCCTAGAGGTCGGAAGGACAAGCTCCTTCGAGTCTGTCATAAGCTACGCCGGCCTATGGAATTGGAGTCGCCGAGTTGCTTCGGTGGGTTGCGTGCGGCTTAACTGAATATGCCAGTGCACTAAAAATCCTTTGGAATTATTTTAGTTGTTCTTCACTTACCTCGGTGTCGTGACTATCTATCTTGACGGCAGTTGAGGAAGTGTGACTACGCCCAATCAACCAACATGAAGCGTGGTTAAGGACGTAGCTAGAAGTGCAACGAGTAGTGAGTAAGTCCGGCTCTGGCGTTTCAAGACAAGCTAAAATACGTCCTCTATTCTACCTTGTAGTTCATTCGGTAGTTTGGCGTGTAAATGTGTGCCGAGATAATTTTTGTCATCTTAACTTTAGGGCATGATTTTTAGCGAACTTATTAATCGAAGTTTAAATGATGGCACTGGCCAAGTAACTGACGGAAGCTAATTTGTTTCTATTCAGTTGTACTGATCACCTGTTCTCTAGATAAGATTGTGTAGTTTATGTCCCAGAATACTATCTGCCGTTCATGTGTGTTGTGTTACAGATAATTGGCAGCGGTCGACGCGAGCATACTGGGAGCAGAGCACCACTTGGGCAGAGAGATGTTTAAGGTCCTGTCCTCTCCTTTACATCTTGGGTTATATGTCACTGTTGCGTGATTCCACCTTTCCAGTGGAGAATTATAGCATCTGAAGTTCAATTGCAGTGCAAAGTTGAGTACATTTCTATGACATTTCCTGTCTCGTGGATCTCTCGTGTTGATTTGAATCTTTGGTCTGCTCGCGTCTATCGCTGATTCACACCCAATACTAAAGCAAACTCATTTTAGGGGTATTGTCATATGGTCATGTTCTAGTTGTAAGCATTCTAAGAATATTGTTGATTAATCAACTGAGTAAGTAAATTTGAATTTTGGTTTGGTCAAAATGAAAGCACTTCCTCAATTGTTTTAGTCATTTGTGTATAGTTTTGTTCAGGAAAGTTGGCTAGCCAAATCTTAAAAAAACTGTGTTCTTACCCTTAGTCTGTTGCTCAGCTGATTCGAAGTAATGAGAGTTCTGATGGGAATTGTATGGGCATTTGTGCTATTTAAGAAAAACGTTACCTGAGTGTATTTACCTAGTCATATTCAAATTTCAAGTTTTATGGGTCTTGTTCCGGTTAAAGAAATTTATTTGTTATTTGTCCGAGTGATCTGCCGTTGTAAGGCAGTCTCCCGTATTATTGTGATTGTGATTTTATAATGCTTTTGATTGTAATAAAATATGTAGCAACTGCAACGGATTACTATTATGATTTTGGTGTGTCACTACCAATAAACATTTCACAGCCCCACAAAGAGGAGCCACATGTTCACATCTGGAGAATATGCCGTCCAATCGAGGCCCATGCCAGTGGCCTCTGGGTATCGCAGAGCCAGAACGCGGTCGCCCAAGTGCTCCTCGACGACATCAAACACTCTGCTGTTTTGATGGGGTGGAGCTCCTTCTTGCATGAACCTCATCTTGTCGAAATCAGTGTCACTTTGGATAACGGGCAGTACCTTCACGTACCGTTCGCTAGTCACCGTGCCATAAGGAATATCGCAACGATTATTCCATGACTGGACATCGCACACCAGACAGTCACGAGCTGACACTGAAGAGACTTCTCGATCGCGAAATGCCGATTCCCTGTCTCCCAAATTCCTATTGGCGAACCCATCCAAAGAAGCCGCTAAACCAAACCATACAGCGCATACTAATTCCCATCATGCCCCGCGCCCAAAACGCAAACCGTTCAGAAGTTATGACGATTTTATTTCATATAGTTCAATGGCGGTGACGTTAAACGCCCCCCCCCCCCCCTCGTCACCCTCCACCCTCCACACGCCCCTTGGAGCTGTTAGAGAAGAGTAGACTATTTGCCAGCACGGCGTTCCACTGTCTCATACAAAATAAACATTACACAACAAGTTGTTCAAAATGAGGTTCTAAGAATTAGGGAACAAGTTCCTTACACTAAAACAAGGATAAAATGTCCAGTAGCTACTCATGGTCTCCGAAGTGCATACGTTGGCAGATATGACCACTCGTTCAGGAGAAGTGGTGTGCTTCACTACAGCGTAGGTGAACAAGTGCTCGTAACTCTTGAGTTATGCATTTAAGAGCCCGTGTTTACTCGACATTTTTGTCTTGTTTAGGTGTAAAGAACCTGTCCCGAAATACTTAAAACGTCGTTGTGAAACACACTGTATACGCGATCCATTACACTCACTTATACTCTAAAAATGCACGTACGATACAGTTTTCACATATCTGCATGGAAAAGGGGCCGACGCGCTAGGAGAAAGAACTCCCTACAGGCAGCTGAACCCACCCATTGCGATATCCCAACCATCAGTGCTATAGGACACTTATATTATTTAATGTGAACATTTCTCCAACTATTCTAATAGCGCATTATTATGTGTGATTCGAATTGAGGTATTATATACAGTGAAAATGTGGCACACTGGAGCAAACGTTGAATTATATTAAATATACTCTTTTAGTAACAGATCTGTTGATCGTATTCAATAAAAATATTACAGTTAACAAGTGTCGACTCTAGTTAGTGACCATCACGACTAAGAAACCATTATCTTGTTACGAAATTAGCATACAATCATCAAATACATTCTGTAGGAACATAAAGTTTTTTACGTGTATTTTTCTTAACACGTAAGAGGAAAAATACTTTTTAGATCTGATGATTCGTCATAAAAATCAACCAAACATGTTAATAACTTTATGAATGGAAAGATTGTGTCAGTAAAAAGCCATGAAGCGAAAACCGTACCCAGTTGAAGACTAAAAAATTGTTTGTTTGGTTGTTCCATCAGACTGGACGAAAGCAGTAATCACACCATTCTTTAAACGTGGAAACAGAAAAGATTGTAACAACTAGAGAGGTATCTCTTTAATCAGCGTTGTCGGTAAAATCTTCTCAGGTATTGTTGAAGGGAAAGTGCGAGTATTAGTTGAGGACATATTGGATGAAAATCAGTGTGGGTTTAGCCCGCTTAGAGGTCAGGACCAGAACTTTAGCTTACGGCAAATAATGGAGAAGTGTTACGAGTGGAACAGGGAATTGTATCTATGCTTTATACATCTAGAAAAGGCATATTACCGGGTTCGTAGGAGAAAGTTATTACCTGTTCTACGAGATTATGGAATAGGAGGCAAACTTTTGCAAGCAATTAAAGGTCTTTACATAGATAGTTAGGCAGCACTTAGAGCTGACGGTTGGTTGGTTGGTTGTTTGGGGTTTAAGGGACCAAGCAGCAAGGTCATCAGTCCCTTGTTTCAAATGTGGTCCATTCCGCGAGTGTGACATCTCAGGAAAGTCAGAACAATGAAAAGGAAAAGGCTAAAAATGTAAAAGGGCAGTCATGTTGTCAATGGTAAAAACAAAATGAGGGAAGTCAGCAAGAGAACGAACCCAACGCTATGCTGAAGCAGCAGAGGCAAGACCACCTGCGGCTTAAAAGGTGCTACCGCTAGATTGCAGAAGTACATATGGGAAAAGGAAACTAACCAATCCTTAAAAAAAGGGTTAAAACAGAGTAAAAAGGGAAGAAAAGGGGATCTCCGTCAGGGAGGTGAGTCGGGAATCTCCAAACACGGCTTACAGTGGGAGATATCCCAACACTCACCTCCCTGCCTCAACACCAGAGAGAGATTAAAAACCTTCTGAGAATAAAAGCCACTTTCCCGGAGGAAACCGAGAACCAGAGAGACCATCCAGGAATCGTCAGCCAACATCAAAGGTAAAGTGCGGGAGAGTCTGTACTTAGCACGCAGGACAAAAGAAGGGGGCATTCAACCAAAATGTGGGCTACTGACTGGAAGCCCCCACAACCACAAAGTGGGATTGGCTCATCACGCAAAAGAAAATCATGGGTCAGCCTGATATGGCCAATGCGGAGACGACACAGTGTGGTCGAGTCCTTTCGAGAGAGGCGAAAGGAAGAACGCCACGGGCCTTGTGTCACCTTAATCGCACGAAGTTTATTAGACAGGGGAGTAGCCTCCGAAGAGTCAACCCACGACTGTATGAAGTGAGATTGGAAATCCGCTGCAGGAGGGGTTACAGAAAAGGAGGGGTAAGTGACTGCTCCCCCAGCCAAACGATCAGCAAGCTCATTACCTGGGATACCCACATGGCCAGGCATCCAAAGAAAGTCAACGGAACAAGCAGCATGGTGAGGATCAGCGAGATGATCATGGATGGCAGAGAACAAGGGATGGCGCGGAATACACCGGTCAATATCCAGAAGGCTACTCATTGAGTCCGTAATAACAAACTGCGGTTGTGTTGGGACTGTTTAATAAAGGTAAGGGCCTGTGAAATTCCCATCAATTCCGCAGTAAACACCCCACATGCAGGTGGCAGCAGATGATTTTCCGTTCCAACAGAGGACTTGAAGGCATACCCCACATGATCAGCAGATTTAGAGCCAACACAACAGCATCCCGAAACTCCCATAAAATTTGGCGGAAAAAAGGACGGAACACCATCGGGGGGATGGAATCATTTGGACCACGATTGTGGACTGGATCCAGCACGTGCAGTGTGGAAGGAGCAGCTGAACCACAAACTTGACAACCATAGTCCAAGCGAGACAGAACTAGAGCACGATAAAGACGGAGAACGAGGGAATGGTCCGCCCCCCAAGAGGAGTGGGCAAGGAAGCGAAGGACATTGAGTTTGTGGAAATATCCTACCTTCAGAAGTCTGATATGGGGCAGCCAAGTGAGCTTGTTGTTGAAAAGAAGACCCAGGAAACGAAACTGTGGGACCACGGGCAATCGTTGTGCATCGGGATCAGGGTGGATCGTAGTACGGCGACAGAAGTGGACCACCCGCGATTTTAGAGGAGAGAATCGAAACCTGTGTGACAGGGTCCATGCAGAGGCACGCCATATAGCTCCCTGGAGCTGCCGCTCTGCAGAGGCCATCAAATGCAGAAATCATCCACATACAGGGCAGGGGCGACCAAAGGACCGACAGAGGCCACAAGTCCATAGATAGCAATGAGGTACAGAAGGAAACTCAAGACAGAACCCTATGGGATGCCCGTCTCCTGGGTCCTTGGAGAACTAAAAGCAGAACGAACCGGAACCCTGAATGACCGATGGAACAGGAACTGGTGGATAAAAATCGGGAGTGGGCTCTGAAGACCCCACTGATGAAGGGAAGTAAGATGTGATGGCTCCAGGCCGTGTCATAAATCTTGCGAAGGTCAAGAAATACTGCAACCAAATGGCGGCGCTGGGAAAAAGCCTGCCGAACTGCGGAATCCAAGCGAAGTAAATGATCGATTGGACACCGTCCTTTTCGGAAGCCACACTGGTGAGGGGACAATAGATCCCGAGATTCGAGGACCCAATTGAGCCGACAGGCTACCATTCGTTCAAGTAACTTACAAACAACAGTGCTCAGACTAATTGGCCGATAGCTGTCAACAAATAGGGGGTTCATACCAGGTTTAAGGACAGGAACCACGATGCTATCCCTCCACAGAGAAGGGAAGTCACCCTGGAACCAGATACGGTTAAACACCCGAAGAAGATGTTGCCGTTGTGGAGCACTGAGATGTTGAAGCATTTGGTTATGAATGGAATCTGGGCCAGGGGCCATATCATGAGAAGAAGATAGAGCAGTAAGAAATTCCCATTCAGTAAAAAGTTCGCTGTAAGATTATGACTCACAAGGGGTTAAACATAAGGTAGAAGCTTCGGCTCGCTGTTTCCGGTGAAGGAAAGCAGCCGGCTGTTGCTGATGCCATTGCAAAATGGGTCGCAAGATGTTCCACAAGAACTAACGGGTCCGTACAAAGGCCATCTGGGAGGTGAAGGCCTGGGAGGTTGGACTGCCGATGGCAACCTTGGAGAGAGCGAAGTGTAGCCCATACCCGTGACAGAGGGACAGTAGCACCGAGGGAAGAAACAAATCTTTTCCAAGATATCCGCTTGCTCTGTTTGATTAAATAACGGGCTTTAGCACGAAGGCGTTTAAAGGTAGTTAGGCTGGCTACGGATGGGTGCCTCTAAAAGTGTTGCAAAGCTCGACGGAGATCACGGATGGCAATGGCAATGGCCGTACTCCACCACGGGACCTGCCGGCGACGAAATGGTCCAGATGAGCGCGAGACAGCAATGCTAGCAGCGCGAACAATCGCGTCAGACACGTCACGTAGGACGCCACCAATACAACCCGTCAAAGAGGGAGAAAACAGGACCTGTGCAGTGTATAGAGGCCAATCGGCGCGGTGGAAAGACCAACGAGGTAACCTGTCCATCGGGGAGAGGGAAGGGAGAGAGAGAATCAACGGGAAATGGTCACTATCACAAAGATCGTCGTGTGGCTACGAGTGGGGAGGAGAGAGGGAGAAGAAAGAGATAGATCAATGGCAGAAAAGGTATCATAACCAGCACTGAAATGAGTAGGGGAGCCATCATTAAGAAGGCACAAGTCGTGGTCTGCAATAAACTGGTCTATAAGAAGACCTCGTCTAGATGGAAATGCACTGCCCCACAAGGGATGATGAGCATTAAAATCCCCAAGGAGGAGGAAGGGAGGAGGAAGTTGCTGAAGAAGGGCAGTTAATCCAGCAGGTGTAAGAGTACTGTCAGGAGGGAGATAAAGATTGCAAACCGTGACCTCAGAGTCCAGGTGGACCCTAACTGCAACCGCTTCCAATGTCGTTTGAAGAGGAATCCACGTGCTGGCAATGTCTGTACAGACCAACGTATAAACGCCACCAAAAGCCCGCAACAATCCGACCCGATTTCGACAGAAAATACGGAACCGACGGAGGGTCGGTGAGTGAGCATCAGTAAAATAGGATTCCTGTAGAACCACACAAGCTGCAGAGTAAGACGAAGGAGGGATTTCAATTCCGGAAGGTGACGATAGTATCCATTACAATTCCATTGTATAACCACAGAACGATTATTTAAATGGGGGCTGCACACGCTAAAGCAAATCATACCACTGGGTCACCACAGGTCACCGACAAGGAAAGGGCGAAATCCGTGAACGACAGGTCATAATCCGGTTGTGAAGCCGGGGATGGGACCGATGGTGACACCAGAGGCTCTTTGTCCCGGGACTTATGTTTCTTCTTCTTTTCAGGCTGAGATCGAGGAGGGCTGTGTGGCATAAAGGAGCCAGCTGCAGCAAGATCGGGAAAAGAATGAGTCCGGGCGACCTGGGGTCCGACAGACCGCAGCTCTCGTGGTCGTCGCGTGGCAGCAGACCTTTGGCCTGGAAGGTGCCAGGAAGGGACGCCCTTGACCGGCAGACGCCGAAGGAATGGGAAATTACTCCGGCTAGGGAAGGGGAGCAGCGTCCATGGACATATACTTTTTTTTTTCGGTCATCAGTATCAGTCTACTGACTGGTTTGATGCGGCCCGCCACGAATTCCTTTCCTGTGCTAACCTCTTCATCTCAGAGTAGCACTTGCAACCTACGTCCTCAATTATTTGCTTGACGTATTCCAATCTCTGTCTTCCTCTACAGTTTTTGCCCTCTACAGCTCCCTCTAGTACCATGGAAGTCATTCCCTCATGTCTTAGCAGATGTCCTATCATCCTGTCCCTTCTCCTTATCAGTGTTTTCCTCATATTCCTTTCCTCTCCGATTCTGCGTAGAACCTCGTCATTCCTTACATTATCAGTCCACCTAATTTTCAACATTCGTCTATAGCACCACATCTCTAATACTATCTCTTCTGTTCCGGTTTTCTCACAGTCCATGTTTCGCTACCATACAATGCTGCACTCCAGACGTACATCCTCGGAAATTTCTTCCTCAAATTAAGGCCGGTATTTGATATTAGTAGACTTTTCTTGGCCAGAAATGCCTTTTTTGCCATAGCGAGTCTGCTTTTGATGTCCTCCTTGCTCCGTCCGTCATTGGTTATTTTACTGCCTAGGTAGCAGAATTCCTTAACTTCATTGACTTCGTGACTATCAATCCTGATGTTAAGCCTCTCGCTGTTCTCATTTCTACCACTTCTCATTACCTTCGTCTTTCTCCGATTTACTCTCAAACCATACTGTGTACTCATTAGACTGTTCATTCCTTTCAGCAGATCATTTAATTCTTCTTCACTTTCACTCAGGATAGCAATGTCATCAGCGAATTGTATCATTGATATCCCTTAACCTTGTATTTTAATTCCACTCCTGAACCTTTCTTTTATTTCCATCATTGCTTCCTCGATGTACAGATTGAATAGTAGGGGCGAAAGGCTACAGCCTTGTCTTACACCCTTCTTAATACGAGCACTTCGTTCTTGATCGTCCACTCTTATTATTCCCTCTTGGTTGTCGTAAATATTGTATACGACCCGTCTCTCCCTATATCTTACCCCTACTTTTTTCTGAATCTCGGACAGCTTGCACCATTTTATATTGTCGAACGCTTTTTCCAGGTCGACAAATCCTATGAAAGTGTCTTGATTTTTCTTTAGCCGTGTTTCCATTATTAGCCGTAACGTCAGAATTGCCTCTCTCGTCCCTATACTTTTCCTAAAGCCAAACTGATCGTCACCTAGCGTATTCTAAATTTTCTTTTCCATTCTTCTGTATATTATTCTTGTAAGCAGCTTCGATGCATGAGGTGTTAAGCTGATTGTGCTATAATTCTCGCACTTGTCAGCTCTTGCCGTCTTCGGAATTGTGTGGATGATGCTTTTCCGAAAGCAGATGGTATGTCGCCAGACTCATATACCCTACACACCAACGTGAATAGTCGTTCTGTTGCCACTTCCCCCAATGATTTTAGAAATTCTGATGGAATGTTATCTATCCCTTCTGCCTTATTTGACCGTAAGTCCTCCAAAGCTCTTTTAAATTCCGATTCTAATATTGGATCCCTTATCTCTTCTAAATCGACTCCTGTTTCTTCTTCTATCACATCAGACAAATCTTCACCCTCATAGAGGCTTTCAATGTATTCTTTCCACCCATCTGCTCTCTCCTCTGCATTTAACAGTGGAATTCCCGTTGCACTCTTAATGTTACCACCGTTGCTTTTAATGTCACCAAAGGTTGTTTTGACTTTCCTGTATGCTGAGTCTGTCCTACCAACAATCACATCTTTTTCGATGTCTTCACATTTTTCCTGCAGCCATTTCGTCTTAGCTTCCCTGCACTTCCTATTTATTTCATTCCTCAGCGACTTGTATTTCTGTATTCCTGATTTTCCCGGAACATGTTTGTACTGCCTCCTTTTATCAATAAACTGATTTCTTCTGTTACCCATGGTTTCTTCGCAGCTGCCTTCTTTTTACCTATGTTTTCCTTCCCAACTTCTGTGATGGCCCTTTTTAGAGATGTCCATTCCTCTTCAACTGTACTGCCTACTGCGCTATTCCTTATTGCTGTAACTATAGCGTTACAGAACTTAAAACGTATATCGTCATTCCTTAGTACTTCCGTATCCCACTTCTTTGCGCATTGATTCTTCCTGACTAATATCTTGAACTTCAGCCTACTCTTCATCACTACTATATTGTGATCTGAGTCAATATCTGCTTCTGGGTACGCCTTACAATCCAGTATCTGATTTCGGAATCTCTGTCTGACCATGATGTAATCTAATTGAAATCTTCCCGTATCTCCCGGCCTTTTCGAAGTATACCTCCTCCTCTTGTGATTCTTCAACAGGGTATTCGTTATTACTAGCTGAAACTTGTTACAGAGCTCAATTAGTCTTTCTCCTCTTTCATTCCTTCTCCCAAGCCCATATTCTCCTGTAACCTTTTCTTCTATTCCTTCCCCTACAACTGCATTCCAGTCGCCCATGACTATAAGATTTTCGTCCCCCTTTACATACTGCATTACCCTTTCAATATCCTCATACACTTTCTCTATCTGTTCATCTTCAGCTTGCGACGTCGGCATGTATACCTGAACTATCTTTGTCGGTGTTGTTCTGTTGTCGATTCTGATTAGAACAACCTGGTCACTGAACTGTTCACAGTAACACACCCTCTGCCCTACCTTCCTATTCATAACGAATCCTACACCTGTTATACCATTTTCTGCTGCTGTTGATATGACCCGATACTCATCTGACCATAAATCCTTGTCTTCCTTCCACTTCACTGACCCCTACTATATCTAGATTGGGCCTTTGCATTTCCCTTTTCAGATTTTCTAGTTTCCCTACCACATTCAAGCTTCTGACATTCCACGCCCCGACTCGTAGAACGTTATCCTTTCGTTGATTATTCAATCTTTTTCGCATGGTAACCACCCCCTTGGCAGTCCCCTCCCGGAGATCCGAATAGGGGACTACTCCGGAATCTTTTGCCAATAGAGAGATCATCATGACACTTCTTCAATTACAGGCCACATGTCCTGTGGATACACGTTACGTGTCTTTAATGCAGTGGTTTCCATTACCTTCTGCATCCTCATGTCGTTGATCATTGCTGATTCTTCCGCCTTTAGGGGCAATTTCCCACCCTAGGACAAGAGAGTGCCCTGAACCTCTATCCGCTCCTCCGCCCACTTTGACAAGGTCGTTGGCAGAATGAGGCTGACTTCTTATGCCGGAAGTCTTCGGCCACCAATGCTGATTATTTATCAAAATTTAGGCAGTGGCGGGCATCGAACCCGGGACCGAGGACGTTTTGAATATGAATCAAAGACGCTACCCCTAGACCACGGGTCATACTTCTTACGAACCTCTGTGTAGGTTACACGATCGAGGGACTTACACTCCTGTAACTTCTTTTCCTTCGTAAAGACTGGGCAATCTGGTGAACGTGGAGAATGATTTCCATGACAATTAACACACACAGGGGGGGGGGGGGGGGGAACACAGGGACTCCCCTCATGGAGTGGACGTCCACAGTCACCACAGAGAGGGGCCTGTGAACAGCGGGAAGACATCTCATAGGAGGTGTGATGTACGGCTTCACATCACATCGATAAACCATAATCTTTACTTTCTCAGGGAGGGTATCCCCTTCAAAGGCCAGGATAAAGGTACCAGTATCAATGCGATTGTCCTTAGGCCCCCCCTCTGAACACGCCGAACAATGTGAACACCCCGCTGTCCTAGAGTGTCCTGAAGTTCCTCATCAGTTTGAAGGATGAGGTCCCTGTGAAAAATCACACCTTGGACCGTAATTAGAGACTGGTGGGGGGTAACGGACACAGGAATGGTACAGACATTAAGGGCCACAGATTGGGCATCTGAAGTAGTTTTGATCAGCAACGAACCCGACCGCATCTTGCTCAGGGAGTCCACTTCACAAACTTGTCTTCAATGTGTTCCACATAGAATAAAGGTTTGGTATTGGTGAAGGTATCCCCATCAGCCCTGGTGCAAACCAGATAACGGGGGAAAGGTTTCGCCCCTAGCCAACGGGCCTAACCCTCTTCCCAGGGGGTAGCCATGGAGCCATGGAAGGGAAGGCCAATGGGCAAGAGAAGCAGCACTCAAAGAATCAGTTCCACCCAGAGAGACGGCCGCAGAAGAACGGCCAGAGTTGTGGACCCGTATGCCTTTCATTTGCATAGCGTCCGCCCTGATACCACCCACTCCGATCAGGGGCTCTCTTCACGGGCGCCACCCAGCCACAGCAAGGGCCGTCTGGCACGGCGGCCATTGCCAGAAGTTCCGATGCTCCAGGATGACGAGCAACCACTCCAAGGCTCTCATGAGGAGGCCTCAGCTCAGGTATCAGAAGTGTGATCCCTGTCTGTTCAGGGGGCTCAACCAAAAGGGTACATAGCGACCCCACCACACGTGCTGGCTACCGTGCTGGCAATGCACCCTAGCATCAGACAACAACGTGAAAGAAAAGGTGGAATGAACTAGGAGAGCACACGTCGGAGACACTAGGTAAGGTGCTCCTCCCCAAATGGCTCACACTACGGAAGATAAATTTAGTAAAGGAGATCAAACCCCAGAGGGGGACCAGGGAGTGCCAAAAGGAGGAGGTGATTACGCAACAAAGTCAAATTGCAAAACCAATAGAACCAGGAGGATAGCGGGGGATAACATAAGCAAGGACACCAAGAGAGGGAGAGGAGAGGGCAAGGGGAAAGGAGCAAGGAGGTGAAAGGAGGGGAAGGGGAAGGAAATGCAGCCCTGAAAAGAAGGAAGGCTGCAATAGCTCGGGGCCCCACGCTCGCCACGCACATATCCACAAAAGGGTTGTGGACCCCCTGGGGGGAGAGCTGACGGTAAATTGAGTTCATGGTTTAGAGTAGTTTCAGGGGTAAGACAAGGCTGCAACCTGTCTCCAGTGTTGTTCGTATTATTTATGGATCATATGTTTAAAACAATAGACTGGCTGGGTGAGATTAAGATATGTGAACACAAAATAAGCAGTCTTGCATATGCGGATGACTTAGTTGTGATGGCAGATTCGATTGAAAGTTTACAAAGTAATATTTCAGAGCTAGATCAGAAATATAAGGACTATGGTATGAAGATTAGCATCGCCAAAACGAAAGTAATGTCAGTGGGAGAGAGATATAAGCGGATTGAGTTCCACATTGGAGGAACAAAGTTAGAACAGGAGGACGGTTTCAAGTACTTAGGATGCATATTCTCACAGGATGGCAACATAGTGAAAGAACTGGAAGCAATGTGTAGAAAAGCTAATGCAGTGAGCGCTCAGCTACGATCTACTCTCTTTTGTAAGAAGGAAGTCAGTACCAAGACTAAGTTATCTTTCGACCTACTTTGTTGTATGGGAGCGAGAGCTGGGTGGATTCAGGTTACCTTATCAATAAGGTTGAGGTTACCGATATGAAAGTAGCTACGATGATTGCAGGTACTAGTAGTGGGAACAATGGCAGGAGGGTGTCCACAATGAATAAATCAGAGAAAAACTAGGAATGAACTCTATAGATGTAGCAGTCAGGGCGAATAGGCTTAGATGGTGGGGTCATGTTACACGCAAGGTTACCTGAGAGACTCATGGGTTAAGCAGTAGAGGGTAGGAGGAGTCGGGGTAGACCAAGGAGAAGGTACCTGGATCCGGTTAAGAATGATTTTGAAGTAATAGGCTTAACATCAGAAGAGGCACCAATGTTAGCACTGAATAGGGGATCATGGAGGAATTTTATAAGGAGGACTATGCTCCAGACTGAACGCTGAAAGGCATAATCAGTCTTAAATGAGGATGATGATGATGATGATGATGATGATGGTTGTACTAAATTCGAAGTCTGTCAGACACGTTCCAAAGGCTGTGCTGTGTCTTACAGAATGTGGCGAGAGACGCGTGTAGCGTTAGCAGCGTTTGGCAGGCGTAGCGTTGACTGTGAGGCAAGGCGAGCAACCTGAACAGGCGTGACTGCGAGGCCCCTCTAACACACACACCCGGCGGCAGCTCGTCTCGTCTCTCAGAGGTCTTGCAGGGGCGTTCCCTGTCTGATGGGCGTCTGGTAAGCTGTAAGGAATTCCCTTACAGAGGAGGCGGAGCCGCTTTAGGAGTGCAGTAAATTTACATGTTGTTCACAAGTGCAGCAATTATAGGTCCGGAACTGTGTTTCATCAGAAAACGGAAGAACACTCCACTTATAACCAAGTAATCAAACAAAAAATGTGTCCCCTAATACACGGCTGGCCGTTGAAATTGCATTGCCAGGAAGTTAATAAAACAACGATATTTAACTTATTTTACATATTCAGTACAGTAGGAAGAATTATTAAATTTTTAGGTATTGTGGAGGGACACAGGGTGTGAAGTTCAGTATACTGCTTTCTGCAACTCGCACACGGTTTGGACTGGCTATTGATGAGAATGTTACGAAAGAGTATGTTTAAATATTGCGAGTTTCGTGGGTGTTATAAACAGCAGTGATAATGCAGAGGCGAGTGGAAAGCGGTTATCGTCATTATAAACAAGGTGTTTTGCATCGAAGAAAGTGGCTGAAACTAATGTATTTCAACATACTTATTCTATTTTCAACGCTGTTGACCTCCACGTGCTATAACTCGCTAACTGTTGTACTGGGACTGTTGAACTATTTACTAAATCTAGGCTAGTTCGCCAAACTGTGAAATCGAGGAGATGTTTCGAATGCCAAAAATAGGCATGCTATCTTGACGATTGGTGAGTTGAAGTGAATTTTACACTGTTTCACAACCGTGTAATAGACGTTAATTCAGGCATGGTTTGTGTCAGTCTTACATATACGAACTTCGATCAATGCAGGGGTGAGTGGAATGGATAGTTATAATATTAATTAGATGTTTGCCAAATTAAATTATTGATCCCCAAAACAATGACCAAGGAATACGTCAAATACGAATTTAAACACTGATCACAACTAACTCAGTTTATTACATTAAAATTCATGATAAATGGTTAGATAAACGTTGAATAGTCTAATGCTCTGGTAGAAGAATGTAGAGTGTGATTCAACTGGATGCATATCTGGATAAAACAATTATATCTGCGGAAGTCGCAAGTTATTGCCTACTTTTAAGGTTTAAAGAGAAAAAGAGCTAGAGAAGAGGGTGCGTTTCCATCTATGACCAGAGTTGAAAACGTATTGAACCTGTACTCGCAGGCTGTACTCCTCTTCACTGATGTCTTCTTCCTCTTCTGGAGCATTTAACAAAGCATCAACAAATGTTCTCAAATTAAAAAGTAGAATGTCCTCTTCTACACTGACGCGCAAGAGAAACTGGTAAAGGTATGCGAACTGAACTATACACATGTGTAAACAGGCAGAAATCGTCGCTGCGGTCGGCAACGCCTATATAAGAAGGAAAAAATCGTCTGGCGCAGTTGTTACATCGGGTACTGCTGCTACAATGGCAGATTATCAAGATTTAAGCGAGTTTGAACGAGGTGTCACAGCCGGCGCACGAGAGATGGGACACAGCATCTCCGAGGTAGCTACGAAAAGGGGATTTTCCCGCATGGCCATTTCACGAGTGTACCGTGACTATCAGTAATCCGATAAAACATCCAATTTCCGACATCGCTGCGGCTGGTTCAAATGGTTCAAATGGCTCTGAGAACTATGGGACTTAACTTCTGAGGTCATCAGTCGCCTACAACTTAGAACTACTTAAACCTAACTAACCTAAGGACATCACAAACATCCATGCCCGAGGCAGGATTCGAACCTGCAACCGTAGCGGTCGTGTGGTTCCAGACTGTAGCACTGCGGCTGGAAAGAGATCCTACATGTACGGGACTAAAGACGACTGTAGAGAAACGTTCAACGTGACAGAAGTGCAACCCTTCCTCAAACTGCTGCAGATTTTAGTGCTGGTCCCTCTTCAAGTGTCTGCGTGCGAATCATTCAACTAAATATCGTCGATATGTGCTTTCGGAGACGAAGGCCGACTCGTACACCGTTGGTGGCTGCACGACACAAAGCTTTTACGCCTCACCTGGGCCCGTCATCGCCGATATCGGACTGTTGCTGACTGGAAACATGTTTCCAGGTCGAACGAGTCTCGTTTAAAATTGTATCGAGCGGATGGACGCATACGAGTATGGAGACAACCTTATTAATCCATGGACCCTGCATGGTGTGATATGGAACCTCTGATACGTCTAAATACGACAGGTCACAGGTACGAAAGTATCGTGTCTGATCATCTACATCCATTTACAGTATGTTCAGTGTGCATTCCGAAAGACTTGGGCCATTACAGCAAGATAATGCGACACGCCACATGTCCAGAATTGGTACAGTGTGGCTACAGGAACAGAGGTTAGAGCACTTACGCTGGCCTCGAAACTCCCCAGACATGAACATTACTGAACTTATCTGGGATGCCTTGCAGCGTGCTGTTCAGAATAAATCTCCACCTCCTCGTACTCTTATGGATTTATGGACAGCTCTGCAAGATTAATGGTGTCAATTCCCTCCAGCACTATCTCATACATTAGTGGAGTCCATTCTCCGTCATGTTGAGGCACTTCTGCGTGTTTGTGGGTGCCATACACGATATTAAGCAGGTGTACCAGTTTCTTTGGGTCTTCAGTGTATTATGTTGTAGCCTATGTACGTCGTCTCTTCATCTTTTGGTTCACTGATCCATACATCTCCCCATTCTTTATCATCTTCTTCATGTTTTGAATTGTTAATTCTTCCGAAACTTCCGTGAACGAAGCTCGAGTCATTCATTCCATCAAAAATGATTACATTCTGTGATAGACCATGTAGTCACATCATTCGTCCAGTCATCCGTTTCAGTCTCCTCACCAACTCTTGTTGGTTCGTTGATAACTTCACACGATAATATGCACCCACAGATAAGCTAAGAAAGTATTTTAAATAGTTTGAATTGTATTTTCTATCCTCTTATGACGAACTTTCATCAGCATTGCGTTTTTTAATAAATAAATGTAGTTTCCAGTGTGGTTATGATTTAGTGTTTGCTGTCCGCAGTGGCCGCGCGGTTCTAGGCGCTTCAGTCCGGAACCGCGAGATTGCTACGGTCGCAGGTTCGAATCCTGCCTCGGGCATGGATGCGTGTGATGTCATTAGGTTAGTTAGGTTTACGTCATTCTAAGTTCTAGGGACTGATGACCTCAGAAATTAACTCCCATAGTGCTCAGAGCCATTTGAACCATTTTTTATATTGTTTACCCTATTATTAGTTTTAGTCGTTACTATTTAACATCCCTGTCTTTCCTTACTAGTAGATATATTGGATGTGTGGTTCATAATATACCTGTGCCGTGGTTTTATTACGCAGATATATCAGTTTAACTGTATACGCGGTAGATTTCGTGATTCGTGGCGTCAACCATTAAAAAACGGTTGAAATGGCTCTGAGCACTATGGGACATAACTTCTGAGGTCATCAGTCCCCTAGAACTTAGAACTACTTAAACCTAACTAACCTAAAGACATCACACATACCCATGCCCGAGACAGGATTCGATCCTGCCACTGTAGCGGTGGCGCGGGTCCAGACTGTAGCGTCTACAACCGCTCGGCCCCCCGGACGGCGTCAACCATTAGTTCGTAGCTCCGACCTGAAGAAGGAAGGAAGACTGGGTTTACCGTACCGTCAACATCGAGGTCATTAGAGACTGAGTAAAACTCGGACTGTGTCAAGGATAGAGAAGGAAAATGGGTCGTGCCCTTTGAAAGGAATCATCCCAACATTTGCCTGGTGCGATTTAGCTAAATCACGGGAAACCTAAATACGGATGGCCGGATGCGGGTTTGAACTGTCGCCCTCTCGAATGCATGTCTAGTGTTTTAACCTCGGCGCCACCTTTCTCCGTCAGACCAGCACAATTCAATCTACTCGCTTGTCATTGGGCAAGGCACAAAGTCGGTGAAAACATTTAACTTGACGACTCTCTAACTACGGGAACTGTCTTTAAATTCTGTAAATTGTCATATCACAGCACACAGAAGATCAGGTGTTACTCATTCTGTTTTACCTATTTATAATCGAACAACATTACAGCGTGTTCCAGTGGCTTTTGCGATACGTTCATGTCTGAGTTTGTGAACTCTGAATAATTTTGAACTGCCAAGATCGCTATAATCATTTATTCAAGTAGATTACCGATTTCTGCCTTTCTTTTGCCATCCTCTGATCTCTGTTTACATCATTACACAAACTTCCGATTCAGTACAATATGTGGTACTGTGCAAATATAAGGACGTAAACATAGAATGAAACATGGCAACCGAAAATATTCTAAATGCCGTAATCTATATGAATAAATAGTTTTAGCGATCTTGGCATTTAAAACTTTATTCAGTGTTTATAATACGACATATCGTCAGCACGCTGACGAAGTCAGAAGCGTAGAATTTTGGGTTTGTTTACCAAAATGGGACTCAATTCATTTCAGTAGCTTTGGCAGCGAAATGGTTCTTTTAGTCTAAAATAAAAATAAACTTAATACCATTACGGTTTTCCAAGTAAAAAGTCCAGATAAATTCACGATCAAAATTTCGCTAGTTAGGTCTCGTAAGACCCGTTTTTTACTAGATGAGGTAATCTTAATTCCATGAACTAAAGAAATTATCTGATTTGAGACGGTTTGTACTACACACACTTCTTTGTAATTTTTATTTTTTGAGCATCACCAACGTTTTTTATCAACTTAAAGTATTCTTTTAACTATTTGATTTAACTAGCAGTAATAAATGGAGACTGTAGGAGTCACAGTATTTCTTCAAATCACCACTTCGAGTTTTTTGTATGAGTTCTTTACTTCGTGTCGGAATGGAGCTGTGGGAATCGCTTATACAGCTGTTGTTGGCATGTGCAATGAGCTGTTCCCTGAAGTTACACACGCTAAAAATTTGACAGCGCACTTCTGACGCTCACACACACACACACACACACACACACACACACACACACAAGCAAACAGCAAACGTGGTGTTCAGTGCCACGTGTGACCATTCATTTGGACAAACGAATTTCAGGCGAAAATTACGAAACGAGAAAAAAACGCGCGGGGGAGCAGAAGTATCGAAAAACGGCGGTCCGGAGCAGGTCGGCAGGTTCACCGTGTGACGTGGGAGCCTCGCAGCCGTGGCTGGGGGGAGCGCGCTCTCAGCTCAGCTGAGAGGTTCGCGGGCGGCTGATGTTTGATCGATGCGCCGGTGCGTCGCGAGTAATTACCCTCCCTCCGGACGAAAAATTGTGTTACGTGCCTCGTTTTCACGAATACTCATTCTCTGACATTTAATTTCGCACTATAATTCGTTTCTCTACCGTTGTTTGAGTGCCTGGAAGCTGTTTCAATATTACGAATCAAAATATTAATTTAGCAAAGCCTGCATTTCTATGTTTCGCAGAAGGAAATAACAAATGTGGACGTGAACAAATGAAACAGAACTCTGTTCTACTAGTAGAAGAGTGAAACCAAAGATTTTATATTATGCGGTGACTTACAGGAAGCTACAGATGTACAAAATGGTTCAAATGGCTCTAAGCAATATGGGACTTAACATCTGAGGTCATCATTCCCCTAGACATAGAACTACTTAAACCTAACTATCCTAACGACATCACACACATCCATGCCCGAGGCAGGATTCGAACTTGCGTCCGAACCAGCCGCGTCGCTCTGGACTGAAGCGCCTAGAACCGGTCGGCTGCAGCGGCACAGATGTACAACGAAACCTTTGTCACCCATTACCTTGAGAATTAATTGGCCAATGAAAATGTCAAACGTGCCAGGTGCTAAATCGTAAATTTGTCAGGAGAATTTGTGCATAACGTAATTATGTACAAAAAATTCAGAAAGTGTTGTGATATCTCGGTGTTCTGGTCACCTCATAGGTGCAAAATATAATGAGGCCAATTAGTAAGAACGTTCTAAGAACAAATACCTGATTGCAAGCGCCAATAATATTTTGTTTCAAGTGTCATTAATACTGAAGTACTACGTTTTATTTGTGTTCATACTAGCACATACATACAGCATTGTAACTAGTATAACTGCAAGCCACAAAACCATTTCACATATCTTCTAGATTTTTGCAAGATTGTAACAAAATTAACTTCAAGCAAAAAATTTAAGATGTGACCAATATTTTTTACCAACTACCTTCTTCGGATCAGATCTACGCTTAATGTAGAGCTGTCTGTGTTGTTGAGGAAAAAATGGCAAAATCGTCAACGGGTCTTTCTGTTTCGCGACTGAAAACAAGGCTCATCTTTCACATGAATTACATCATGGCATCCATGAGCCATGCTCTTTCATCTTTTGAAGTCACTGACCTTTCTCCATTCCTCTGTTATTGAGAGAACTTTAATAGCTTTTTGAGATGGATGAGTGACTTTGATCGTACTGCATTTGAAGATCATAGAAGCCGGACTGATAATAATGTTGCAGAAGAATTTTTTAAAGACAAGGAAATCAGCAGTGTAATTGGAAGTACATGAATGGGTTCACAGCTTTACCTAATTCAATAGAGTTGCATAAATCTTACGTATCTAAGACCTTGATTATCTGTTTTCTACCATGTTAAATCACGTATTTAATCTTAGAAAAGTTCTCCACGATTTGGTACTTGGAACGATTGTGGGAATTTGCAACTAAGTACCGAAAGCACAGTAGCACTGACAACGTGTTTAGTTAAAAAAGTAGCAGATTTTCAGTGCTCAGTTGTATTGTCACCATGATTTTCAATAATAACTTCAAGAATTAGCGTTGTGAAGACACCTTAGTTTGAAGGAATCTCGTAAAATTTTCTTTCTATCCCTCCTGAGACCATCCTTCCAACGTATTCCTAAGGCTTTGTAATTATCAACTTCTTTTGGAAATTTACTACCGTTCATTTTTTCGATATGATTTAACCATTTCATCTCATGTCCTTCATGTCTTCTAGTCAGTGTTTAAACGTAATCTGCAGCTTACACGCTTCGGTTACATTAATGTGACTACCACCTATGTCCGATGTCAACGTGGAATAATCACTTACAGACGGCCGGAGGAAACACTAGCAGTAGATGATATTCAAAGCACTTTTGGGGAGACGGACAAGATTGCAGTCGTTGTAATGAGGAAAAGAAGCGAGTTATCTAATGTCCGAAAGGGATCGTCTCTGGATTTCGGGAAAAGGGTGGCAACATTTCTGAAACGGCGACGTTTGTAAACTGTTCGCATGCCGCTGTGGATAAAATACGCGGTGCGTCGGAAAATGGCACTGTTCAAAATCCGACGCCGAGGCAACTGTAGTGGACCACTGGACATAGATAAAGGACTGCAAAGTGACTGCTGAGATGAGTAAGGTCGAACAGACCTGCAGCCGTTTAGGAACTGACCAGACGATCCTGATGAATCAAGGGCCTGCCGACAGTGTCTGCTCAACGACCTTTCAGCGAACGTTGCTACGTTTGGACCTCTGCAGCACATGTGCCAACGCTAACTGCTGTCCGTCGGAGACAAAGAATGAAATTTCCTCGCCAATACCGAAACCGGACGTCCACTGAGTAGCGACAGGTAGTCTATTTACATGAATTAAATTTTGTGCTGCATCAGACTGATGGCCGTTGGCACCTACGGCTTGAAACGTCTGAAAACAAACTATGAAAGACCGCTGTCGTCTTGGAAATGTTTTCGTGGCTTTTCTTGGGTCATCTCGTTATTCTGCAAGGCACAGTGGATCAGCAACAATATGTATCTATCCTTCGGGATTTGCCAACAAGCCGACATTTTTTCACGACTAGTATGTCATAATTGTAACTTTGAGAAATATTTTAATAATGACTCAAAGCTTTTAACATGAAAAGGTTATACGCTGTTTTATAATATAGCTAAAAAGATAAATAAGATCTTCGTTCATGTGTACTAAGACGATTGACTGATAGAATTTCATTGCTCTGGGATAAGTGGGTTCGTAGATACGGTAGATCTGGCTAGAAAAAACAAAAGTAACAGTTAAGTGAGTTCAAATTTTCAAATTTTATCGGATTTATGGTCTCTTTAATACATTCCTGCTTCACATTCGTCATTTAAATTTACAGCTTCTTTCAGTACACCTTTCGTAAATTAACTCACTACTGACTTTCAGACAGTATGCACTAACGAACTATATTTCTGAAGTTTCGTAAATTCGTAATGCCACATAATATTTCTCTACTGTTAATGTTATTCCAGTAGTATGTATGCCATACGAAAACCTGACATTGTTTTCATTACATTCACTATTTTCTTTCTTCTGAGTCTTCCACACATTTCCCAGAAAACTTTGCAGGCCAATTTTGGCATATTTTGCTCCAAAATAAATAAATAAATAAAAATAAAAAATAAGAGAAAGAAATAAAATAAAATAAAAAGTGTTAGGTTATTCCTGCAGGGAACAACTTAACGCAAGACAACAAACATTTTCTGAGAGGTGAAAGACAGTAGGCTTATGAATTCAAAGAGAAGTCGCTGAGCAACGAGTGGGAGTGTCTCACTCTGCAAACTGTCATTTCTACATCTGTACCTACATGATGACTCTGCAATTGACAGTTAAATGTATGGCAGTTGGTTCACCAAATCAACTTCAAAGTATTTCTCATTTGGTCCATTCTCGAAGAAAGCAGAAAGAAACGAAAAATTAAATCTCTCCGTGCGAGCTTTAATTCCTCCTAATTTACTATACTGATTATCTCTCCCTATTTAGGTGGGCAACAAGAAAAGTTTTCACACTATGAGGAGAAAACTGGTGATTGAAATTTCACGAGGAAATCCCACCTCAAGGAAAAATAGCATTGTTTAATGACTGCCACCATAACTTCCGTATCATATCCGTGGCACTCCCCACTTTCACTATAAAAAACAAAAAGATATGCCCTTCTCCCTTCTTAGAATCTTATCTGTGTCCTCTGTCAGCCCTGTCTGATGCAGATCACACACACTGCACAGCAGTACTCCAGAAGAGGGCGAACAAGCTTGTGTAAGCAGTCTCTTTAGAAGAGCAGTTGCATATTCTAAGTCTTCTACCAATAAATCGGACTGTGGTTAGCTTTCTCGTAATGTTAATTATGTGATGGTACCAGTTTAAGTTATTTGTAACTGCAATCCCTAAGCCTTTAAATTTGTTATACAGAGTGGTCCATTGATAGTGACCGGGCCAAATATCTCACGAAATAGACAAAAAACGAAAAAACTACAAAGAACGAAATTCGTCTAGCTTGAAGGGGCAAACTATATGGCGCTATGTTTCGCCCGCTAGATGGCGCTGCCATAGGCCAAACGGATATCAACTGCGTTTTTTCAAATAGGAACCCCCATTTTAACACATTTTCTTGTAGTACGTAAAGAAATATGAATAATTTAGTTGGAACACTTTTTTTATTGTAGTACGTAAAGAAATATGAGTAATTTAGTTGGAACACTTTTTTCGCTTTGTGATAGATGGCCCTGTAATAGTCACAGACATGTGGCACATAATTTTAGACGAACAATTGGTAACAGGTAGGTTTTTTTAAATTAAAATACAGAGCGTAGGTACGTATAAACATTTTATTTCGGTTTTTCCAATGTGGTACATGTACCTTTGTGAACTTATCATTTCTGAGACCGCATGCTGTTACAGCGTGATTACCTGTAAATACCACATCAATGCAATATATGCTCAAAATGATGTCCGTCAAGGTGAATGCATTTGGCAATACGTGTAAAGACATTCCTCTCAATAGCGAGTAGTTCGCCTTCCGTAACGTTCGCACATACATTGACAATGCGCTGACGCAAGTTGTCAGGGTTGTCGGTGGATCACGGTAGCAAATATCCTTAAACTTTCCCCACAGAAAGAAATCCGAGGACGTGAGGTCAGGTGAACGTGCGGGCCATGGTATGGTGCTTCGACGACCAATCCACCTCTCATGAAATATGCTATTCAATACCGCTTCAACCGCAAGCGAGCTATGTGCCGGACATCCATCATGTTGGAGGTACATCGCCATTCTATTATGCCGTGAAACATCTTCTAGTAACATCGGTAGAACGTTACGTAGGAAATCAGCATACATTGCACGACTCAGATTGCCATCGATACAATGGGAGCCAATTATCCTTCCTCCCATAATGCCGCACCATACATTAACACGCCAAGGTCACTGGTGTTCCACTTGTCGCAGCCATCGTGGATTTTCCATTGCCCAATAGCGCATATTATGCCGGTTTACGTTGCCACTGTTGGTGAATGACTCTTCGTCGCTAAATAGAACGCGTGCAAGAAATCTGTCATCGTCCCGTAATTTCTCTTGTGCCCAGTGGCAGAACAGTACACGACGTTCAGAGTCGTCGCCATGCAATTCTTGGTGGATAGAAATATGGTACGGGTGCAATCGATGATGATGTAGCATTCTCAACATCGACGTTTTTGAGATTCCAGATTCTCGCGCAGTTTGTCTGTTACTGATGTGTCGATTAGGCGCGACAGCAGCTGATACACCTACTTGGGCATCCTCATTTGTTGCAGGTCGTCGTTGACGTTTCACAAGTGGCTGAACACTTCCTGTTTCCTTACATAACGCAACTATCCGGCGAACGGTCCGGACACTTGGGTGATGTCGTCCTGGATACCGAGCAGCATACATAGCATACGCCCGTTTGGCATTTTTATCACGATAGCCATACATCAACACGATATCGACCTTTTCCGCAATTTGTAAACGGTCCATTTTAACTTGGGTGATGTATCACGAAGCAAATACCGTCCGCACTGGCGGAATGTTACGTGGTACGACTATAACTATTACAGCGTCATCTATCACAAAGCGAGAAAAGTGGTCCAATCGAGAATTTGTGGGACCATCTTGATTAGGCTGTTTTCGCCATGAATCCCCAACTGAGAAACCTAGCGAAGATGGTCGTAACACTGGAGTCGTTTTGGTTGTACATCCCTGTCCATACCTTTCAGTCCCTCACTGACTCTTTACCTGCACGTCTAGCAGCCGTTCGCGCTGCAAAAACTGGTTATTCACACTTTTGACAGGTGATCACATTGATGTGACTGGACAACGTATAATCTGCTAATCACTGGCGATATGAAATATGAACAGCAGAAACGCAGAACCGATTACCATTTAATGTCACTTATAACGTTTAATGCGACGTTCATAGAAAAATTCTGTTATTTAATATGGGTAACAGTAAATGACTTGTCGCCGAACCGACTTCGACAACGAAGTAAAACGAAGTGCTGGTCAGGCTTGATGGGTCTCCTTAAAATGTAAAAAATACAAGTTCGAATTTGACTCAACTTAAATATAGATATTGAAAATGGCGAAAAGGATAAATAAGTTTGCGTGTAGGTATCTACAACGGTCCAGTATAATTAAGAGAGGCCGGCCAGCGTGGCCGTGCGGTTCTAGGCGCTTCAGTCTGGAACCGCGTGACCTCTACTGTCGCAGGTTCGAATCCTGCCTCGGGCATGGATGTGTGTGATGTCCTTAGGTTAGTCAGGTTTAAGTAGTTCTAAGTTCTAGGGGACTGATAACCACAGATGTTAAGTACCATAGTGCTGAGAGCCATTTGAACCATAATTAAGAGAAGAAAGACGCCATGGTTGTGATGTCTCATTTGTACGAAAATTACCACAGCTGATAATTGAAGACAAAAGTAAAATCAGAAGAGCAACTGGAAGAATGAGGTAGTCTTGCGCGTAAGTCATTAAACAATGGACAGAATTACCCTATATTCAACTGATACATGTCGTAGGAAAAGGAGAAGCATTGTAAACTGTGATTGCAAAGTGGTTCAAATGGCTCTGAGAACTATGAGACTTAACATCTGTGGTCATCAGTCCCCTAGAACTTAGAACTACTTAAACCTAACTAACCTAAGGACATTACACACATCCATGCCCGAGGCAGGATTCGAACCTGCGACCGTAGCAGTCGCGCGATTCCGGACTCAGCGCGTAGAACCGCTAGACCACCGCGCCCGGCACTGTGATTGCAATCATGCGGTAGTGGATATGGGTTTTTTCTTACATGGCCTCGTGCTACCCAACTGTTCAGCTAGCTGCACGGTTACTTAATAGGTTTGCAATTGGCACAATGTTTGCATATTGCAGTAGTTTTGCAACACATTACTTTCAGGTTCTTAATTATATAATCTCATTATGAGGTACTCAAATATAAAAACCTTTCTTTTTTAGAAGAGTGAAAGTAACTCTGTTGTGCTGAGACTATACCATAATTGTTAATCGTATTGCACTTTCGGTAAGTTTCATGTAATTCGTGAATGGAGACAAGTAAGTTACGAAGAGCGGAGATTAACGTTGCGTATGCTTGATGAGCCAGAATTCCGACAAAATTATTGAGACTGTATGTGGATATTTTCAGACCATGTAGTATGACAGACTGTAAGTCTACGAAAACTAATTACAAAATAAATCAATTTTTGATTTCTCAGCCTTATATATACCTACATAAGCGTGTTTCAATGAAAATGTATTTACACCAGTGCAAATGTGAAAGCTATGTGCTACATGTCATATTTAGATTCAGATTCGTTCCACACACGCATGGCACGCGCTACTGTCAACAGTAATAGTTGCCTCTGTACCATTTGCGCACAAGCTCTCATTCAGCGCTGCTCTGTTCTGTCTGGGGTGTGTTTTTCTAGCGGTGCTGGCTATACTGCATTCCTTTTTTTTGTTATTTAATATTTTGTTAAGCGTGCATAGTCGTGCACAGGGATGTGTTGTAGCAGTGAAAGGGCATAAGTCTTCAAGCAGTAGAAACAAATGGAGGTGGGATGTCAGGATTTCAAGTACGGCTGTCGGTTGTAGCGTATAGTACATACTTATATATTTACCATCATGAAATACTGAGTAACTTCAGCTTCAGCAGATTTTGTGGTCTATAGATACTGTACGTCAACATCATGCTAGGAGCTCTTTTTTTATTTTTTTTATAGTCGTGCTATTTTCACTGAAGGTTTATGGCGTTGTGGATGCTGACATAAGGGCTAACCACGGTAAGAAGCATTATAATTTTCAATTACACTCAGATTTTTGTGCTTTTAGTCTTAGTTACATGTTCAGCCTCATGTGCGGTCATAAGGCCTCTTTCCCGATAGTCTATACATATTTCATCATTTTAATAATTATATTTCATTTCACATTAATTTTTTCATTATATGGCAAGAAATATACTATCAGTAACTATGGACATAATTTTGTAAAATATTTTACCGTGACTACACGTTACATTTTCAATTAGGGTCTTATGAATACTATGGGGATCGTTTTTTACTTGTACTTGTTTCGCTTTTTGGAAATTTTGACTGTATGCTGGTTACATAACTTGTGAATTACGCCGTACATCGCGCGATATTTTCACATAAAATGGTTCAAATGGTTCTAAGCAATATGGGACTTAACATCTGAGGTCATCAGTCCCGAGGGAGGATTCGAACCTGCGACCGTAGCAGCAGCGCGGTTCCGGACTTGAAGCGCCTTGAACCGCTCGGCCACAGCGGCTGGCATTTTCACATCGTTCGTTACTATTAGAGTCGACTAAGGCCAAAAAGTGATTTTAATTTATTTTATTTGTCATTGTGCAATCGTTACAACGGAGGAACATTCGTTTAGATAATAAACAAGTTAGTCGCTACCAGCGGCCTATGGAGCTTTTACCTGGTGAACACCATATCTGAGCATCAGTTCTTTATGCGGTGCTCTGCGTAGTTTGTTGATTGCGTGTTGAACTGTCACTGTTGCCATTCTGGATTGTCTGCTGTGGCTCTTTCCAAGCATGCGTATTTAACTGTATTTTAATTACATACGATGACAGTATCTAATCTTTCATGTAAAAAGAAGTAAGGCCTGTATTCATGTCTCATTTGTATAATTATTGTAACTTCTACTGTAATATTATTTTTGTCATCCTACAAAAATATTATTTCAGTAGAAGTTACAATAATTATACATACGATGATTTGAAAATAGTCATAATGTCGGAAACTGATCACCACCGTCTGCATTCACACTGTCTTAAAACTTCCTCACACTAGTTTGCACAGCGTTCATCAATGGAACAATGATCTACATAC
Organism: Schistocerca americana; assembly: GCF_021461395.2. Classification (NCBI taxonomy): domain Eukaryota; kingdom Metazoa; phylum Arthropoda; class Insecta; order Orthoptera; family Acrididae; genus Schistocerca; species Schistocerca americana. The sequence goes on along the minus strand of NC_060121.1, from coordinate 442,736,925 downwards.
TTACTTTAGACCACATTCACACATCATTCACACTACTAAAAGCATATACAAAAGTGTACAAACATAAACAAAAAAGCCTGCAAGCAATAAACAGAACGATTCACAAAAACATTCTCTTGACCTGTTTCTTGAATATCTCTTTGCACTACTGGACTCTGTTTGATGAAAATTATAGCTATGTACTCGACTGAAACCATTTCTGAGCATCTAACACTGTGCACGCATGAGTCATTCCACCGACACACAGGCTATAGACAGGAGCGATATAAGGCGACACACCTCACGGTTCATTGCTCATCATTTATTTTGGCATAGCAGGTCACTGAGACACCTACTGTAAATACGAAAAGGTATTTCGTTTAATAAGACACCGAGTTTTCAGAAAAATTGTCTGCGATCCTGGGTCCCATGTGTGATCTTCGTTGGCAATAGAGGTACAGGATGGCAAACATGGATTTCGGGCGTGTATGCATGCTTCTCAGTTACCTGCAAGACACACACAGTAAAGTTACGAACTACAAGAAAATTGAAACTTCCTGGCAGATTAAAACTGTGTGCCCGACCGAGACTCGAACTCGGGACCTTTGCCTTTCGCGAGCAAGTGCTCTACCATCTGAGCTACCGAAGCACGACTCACGCCCGGTACTCACAGCTTTACTTCTGCCAGTATCTCGTCTCCTACCTTCCAAACCTTACAGAAGCTCTCCTGCGAACCTTGCGGAACTAGCACTCCTGAAAGAAAGGATAAGCTGTGAGTACCGGGCGTGAGTCGTGCTTCGGTAGCTCAGATGGTAGAGCACTTTCCCGCGAAAGGCAAAGGTCCCGAGTTCGAGTCTCGGTCGGGCGCACAGTTTTAATCTGCCAGGAAGTTTCATATCAGCGCACACTCCGCTGCAGAGTGAAAATTTCATTCTGGATACAAGAAAATTTCCCAGCATATGTGAAGGAAGGAATTGTTATGGTTGCTTATGAATCACCTAATAAAGTCTTAAACCATCATTGAGTCCAACAAAATGCGTAATAAAGAGCGCAGATACTGAGTACAAAAAATGGAAAATGATCTAAGTTCGAAAAATTAAAAAAAGTCATAATGTCCGAAACTGATCACCACCGATAAATGAAGGGTACCTCTTGATGCTAATTTCGACGGAATTCCAACCATTTATTTCAGTTACGAAAAATTTGGTTACCTGCTACTCATGCAGCATGATGGAGGTGCGTGAATTCCATGTTCTCGTGGTTATTAACAAGGCTAGTGGGTCAGGAATCGGTGCATGAGACTGGGATGCGGAAGGTGGAGGGGGGAGGGGTGGCGGGAGGGGGAGCAGGTAATTTGCGTGTGCGTCCGCTGCCAGGAGACGGTTCTGGACGGGCGGAATGAGGGCGGCCGCGCCGGGGACAGCCCGGAACGGCGCCGCCACAATGGAGGCCGTGCCGGGCCCGCATTGTCCCGCCGCCTGGCCGTTGGCCGCACATCTGCGGACCGTCCCGCCCGCGGAAAATGGGTCACCGGACGGGGCGGCGATACCCGCCGCCTCGTCGGCACGACATGAGCATCAGCGGGTGTGTAACCAGCGGGGACGGATCGCTGCGCGCTCTGCTAGCAACACAGGTTACAATCGCGCGAGCGTCCCTTTCACGCGCGTTTGTACCGGAATGCATCCTCATGCGTCTGACTGCCAGTGCGGCCACACAAGTCAGTGCTGGCCACATGAGCGCTTTTCTCACTCACCGCGAAACACAGGAAGTCCAGTCACAAGCGAGTCGGTACCCCGTGCGAGGGTTTACTATGCACAGTTAGTATCAACTACAATTAGGAGTCAGAGAAACTGGTTCGCATGACTTATATCGTGTAGGCCCCCGGGAGCACGCAGAAGAGCCACAACACGACGTGGCATGGATTTGTCTAAAATCCGAGGTAGTACTGGAGGGAACTGACACTACGAACCCTGCAGGACTGTCCATAAATCCGTAAGGGTATGAGAGGATGGAGAGCTCTTCTGTACAGCATGTTGCAAGGCATGCCAGGTACGCTCCATAAAGTTCATGTCTGGGAAGTTTGGTGGCGAGCGGAAGTGTTTAAATCCAGAAGAATGTTCCTGGAGTCACTCTGTAGCAATTCAGGACGTGTCGCATTGTCGCGGTGGAATCGCCCAAGTATTTTGGAATGCACTATGGACGCGAATGGATGCAGGTGATGAGACAGGATGCTTACGTACGTGTCAGAGTCGTATCTAGATGTATTAGGGGTCATATACCTGTATTACTCCAACAGCACACGCCCCAAACTGTTACAGAGTCTCCACCAGCTTGGACAGTGAACAGTGCTCTGCTGATATGCAGGGTCCATGGATTCATGAGGTTGTCTCCATAAACATACATGTCCATCCGCTCAATACAATTTGAAACGAGATCCGTGCGACCAGGCAACATGTATCCAGTCATCAACAGTCCAATGTCGGTGTTGACGGGTCAAGGAGAGGCGCAAGACTTTGTGTCACGCAGTTATCAGGGGTACACGAGGGGGATTTCGGCTCCGAAAGCCCATATCGATTATGTTTCGTTGAATAGTTCGCACGCTGACACTTGTTGATGGCCCAGCATTCAAATCAGCAACAATTTGTGGAAGGGTTGCACTTCTGTCTCGTTGAATGATTCTCTTCAGTCGTCTTTGGTCCCGTTCTTGCAGGATCTTTTTCCAGCCGCAGCGATGTCGGAGAACAAATCGTTCAAATGTCTCTGAGCACTATGGGACTTAACATCTGAGGTCATCAGTCCCCTAGAACTTATAACTAATTAAACGTAACTAACCTAAGGACATCACACACATCCATTCCCGAGGCAGGATTCGAACCTCCGACCGTAGCGGTCACGCGGTTCCAGACTCCAAGCCCCTACATGATGTCGGAGATTTGATGTTTTATAGGATTCCTGATAGTCACGGTACACTCGTGAAATTGTCGTACTTTAAACTCCCCGCTTCATCTCTACCTCGGAGATGTTATGTCCTATCGCTCATGCGCCGACTATAGCACCACGTTCAGTCTCACTTAAAAATGAAAATGGCGTGTGGCTAGGGCCTCCCGTCGGGTAGACCATTCACCTGGTGCAAGTCTTTCGAGTTGACGCCACTTCGGCGACTCGCGTGTCGATGGGGATGAAATGATGAACATAACAACAACACAACACCCAGTCCCTGAGCGGAAAAAATCTCCGACCCAGCCGGGAATGGAACCCGGGCCGTTAGGTATGACATTCCGTCGCGCTGACCACTCAGCTAACAGGGGCGGACAGTCTCACTTAAATCTTGATAAGCTGCCATTGCAGCAGCAGTAACCGATCTAAAAAGCTCCGTATTCTGCATGTTTACATATGTGTGTATTTGAATACGCTTTAGTCCGGAACCGCGCGGCTGCTACGGTCGCAGGTTCGAATCCTGCCTCGGGTGTGGATGTGTGTGATGTCCTTAGGTTAGTTAGGTTTAAATAGTTCTAAATTCTAGGAGACTGATTACCTCAGATTTTAAGTACCATAGTGCTTACAGCCATTTGAACCGTTTGTTTTTAGTTGATTCCTGGTCTGCTTACAAAACACACCGTGTTTCGAGCAAATTATCCCTCTTGAAAAATGTGTAACAATGCGGTTCATACTACCGGAAACACTGGACAAATTCAGTGTTTCGGTGCTAGCTTTTCTGGTGCCTATAAAACATAATATAGCACTATTTACATCTATGGCTTAAAGTGTAGTTAGTTGCACGTTAAGCTCCACGACAGACAGTTTTTTAATCTGTAGCATGCTATCAGTTCCCGTCATCCCATTACACCAATATGATTCTATAGTCGTTCTTTAAGAATAGATACGTAGCTGAACCTCCTGTACTTTTCGTAACTACCAAGGAATTTATATTCGATCTTCACTGTGCGAGCCTTTGTGACCACTGTAGCGCACCATTTCTCATTTGGTGATCGTTGTACAAGTTAATGGCCTGTTATGAACATTTCTTGAACGTTGATGATGTCGCTTTCGTCAAGTGTAATACATGCATCCTGTTGAATGTTGATCTCTGCACCTCTCGGACACTTACTTTCTGTCGCCCTCCTGATGCCCACGGTGAGAAATTAGCAGCTAATATTTTACCTGTCGAAATGGTTAATACAACACACTCAAATGAGCCTTACTAAAGATAGAAATTGTCATCTCGCACTCAACGGGTTCATTGTCAATTTGAATAAAGAACTCACAGTAAGTTTAAGGTGTTTTATTTATTTATTGTTACGATCTTCTGTAAGCAGCAGAATCACCACTTCTCTCTTGGATTTTCGCATATTTCATGCTCGGGTCTCTCATGATTTTCCACCTGCTTCGTACATCTGTCCCTAAAGGTTCATGAGTGGAAGTGTTACAGATATATGAAATCACCTGCTCCTCATTTAATTCATACCGAGTGACAATGAAACCTTATCCGCTTCCATTAATAGTTACTTCAGTATCCAGACACTCTGATTTGACACATTATAAGGTACAACAAGACGGTTACAATAATGATGATGAGAGGGCAGTATAGTCTACCTGGAGACTCAAGAGCGAGCTCCCAAGCACCCAGTCCCTCTATCCAGCTACGTCACGTGAAATACCTGCATACAGGTCATTCCACAAAGCTACACCCACTCTGCAGCGGCGTATTTTTAAAATCAATGGTGATACATTGCGCAGAAATTTCTGGAGAGTGCTAATTTTCTCTAAAGGCATTACATTATGCGAAATACAGTAGGTCGTAACTAGTATAAATAATGCAAGAAACGCACACAAGTAGAATTTCGATAAATCATTGCACTGCGCTGCTATACAGGTGACAGAGTCTTAGTCACCCTTCACGATAAATGATGGCAGCCAAAACAGTTGCAGGATAAAGATTTATTAAAATTCTTGACCAAGGTTTCGGTATATATATGTATATATATACCTTCACCAGAAGTAAAATATCTAAAATTACATCCTGCAACGGAGATAAATAAAACAATTGTGCCAATGGCGTCTTAAGTAGTTAAGACATCACCTCCATTTATACAACATGATTGTGGACACAGGGTCGATGCGAACACAGTTTAACATCAGTACTTCGCCTGTTTTGCCTGTCATTTATCGTGAAGAATTTCAACAGTTGCTGTTTCAGCCATGTTTAAAATCTTGATCTTAGTCATCCCGTACCGCCATTCTTCACGGAAGGTCGCTTCCCAGAGACTGAGTCTAAAAACTCAGCGCGATTACCACACGAGCGGTCAACACCCAGTCCGAAAAAACACCCACGACGAATGCCAGCACTGCATTCGCGCCGTTTGAATGCAGAAGTGTGCCGGCGCGCAGTGGGTGAAAACATGTCATGTGGTTAGCCCCGTTCAACAAACAGGGATCTATATTATCGGCGTGAATTGCGGCACATGCCAAAGGCTACGGACAGACGAGCTTTTTTTCCACGCTTTTGTGCCGGCATTCACACGGACTACATAGACCACTGTTGCATGGAGCTGACCACATCAGCGTTTTCGCACTCTGCGCGTCCACAGACGGCTGTGCCTGCTTTGCGCGAACGCACTGGAGTGTGTTCGTTCTGCATTTTCTTTTTTCGCGCCCATGGTTAGCTAGCACAGGCCACATTTGTGCGAGAAAAGCTCATTTTTATGATCTGTCTGTGAACTGGAGAGCGAGCAACGACGACGGCCTCCTGGGAAGTTTTAAAGTATAGACAGGGTACTTGATGCTCGAGCCACAGAGAGAACATCGAGACCAAACTCTAAGAAAACAGGATCTGTTTGAGGAAATAAGCTCACTGATGAACAGCTAAGCCTTATAGATTGCATAGTGATCATGTGCTCAACCACGTGCGCACTGCCTGTAAGAGGGCGTAAGGGAGTAGCGTTCAGTGAGACAATTATGTTTCAAGCGGACATTGTACGTAAATGTGGATAAAGGTAAGGACGTGACGGAGTGCCAAAAAGGGGCAACTGTTAAACGTGTCTAAAAGCAGTGGTGCAACACACGCAGCTGTGAAATCCGGCGTCATACTGTGGTCGGAAAAGATCCCGACTGAGAGGGACTGGAGACATGATCCGCGGTTGTAAGTTAAAATCACTTCCAGACCTGATAGGCAGTGAATGAACGTCCATTTCCACCTGTGAGCGAGAGAACATTGCAACGAGAACTGCTGTATTTTCCAGCAAAACCAGCTACTTATTTATCAAGGTACCAATCCTTCCTTTCAGTATTTTCCTGACAGGAAGTTAAAGAGAGATGAAACGGTGAGACAAATTTCATGTCTGTCTTCCATTTTACTTATTATGTCTTCAAACGCTTTGAAGCACAATAGTTCAAACAGTCTTACTCTAATCTTCAGTAGGCAGAAATCGACCACAACGGGAACTTTTTGGTGACATAGCATTCAGCGACCAACTGCCAACACTTTGGATCCTACAGTACCCTAAAGAAGCAGCAGAAGTGCAAGGAGCAGCTTTGTGAACCAAGAGCACTGTTGCCACATAGACACACCAGTTCGGCGGTAGTCGTTTATTGATGCTGCTGCCTGAACGATATGTTACGGCAGGAGTGACGAAGCGCTCTTTTACAGAGGCGAGCAGACGAAAAGGCGTCTTCTCTTAGGTAGAATTTAGGAAGATAAGTATATAGAAATGTGCGATTCCTAGATAATTCTTTACCCGTCAAACTATCATGAGATTTTTCTTTTTTAGTTTCTGTGCTTCTCCTGACTCACCACTCTCCTTATTCAGCAAAACGGCCTCAAAGGGCACGTTAACGTTATATTTCCGGGTGCCTTTGCTAAGCAATTTAAGCCGCTTTGTCTATCGTGTTTCGGAAGGTATTTGAAATTTTATTTTTGCTTTAAGTTCATGCAGCGAACTCAAACAAGCATAGTGTATTACCTGTTCCACACAACGCCCAGTGTTGATGTAAAATTACGGTTTCGTTCCTCTTTTTAGAAGGAAAAATACGCTGAATGTTGAAATAGGCCTACTTCCCAGATATTGGTTATTTTTAGGCACAATCACAAACACGAGGGCGTGCTGAAGAGTAATGAATTAAAATTTTTGTATCTGGTTCCCAATGTCGGTTGAGGTATTGGATTGAAAAGGGATTCGGGCAACAACTTTTCTCGGCAGTCATAGCAAATATTTGCCAGCTGTAAACCGAAAAATACTCAAGAAGAAATATGCATTTATGGGAGATGTAAGTACTAATTTTATTCGTGCTGACTCTGTATCTGCCGTTTATCTCTAAGGCAGAAATACGTCAAGATCAGACGACAGACCATAATAGAACAGGTCAGCAACTAAATCTCAAAATCATAACAGGACTAAAATAATTATATACCTGGACCCACACAAAAATAAAAGCAAAACTAAAATCTAAAAAAATTGTAACCGACTCACCTGAAAAAATTATATAACATAAGAACATGACAAATGACAATTTCCTATTACTTTGGATTCAGCATTTTCTTGTGCGAAGTCAACATCTGTCGGCGACAATAATAAGTGTCGGCGACAATAATAAGCCAGAGGTGAATGTTGAGGCTAGCGATATTTATTCAGTGTTTTCATTACGGACAAAGTTGATTCAAATGACATCTTAGTGAGCTTATGTCAGTGCTAACGATTAAGTGCAGATTTTTTATATGTGGTACCTTAATATGTACACACCTCAGTGTGTTGGCTGTTTTTTCCCTGTACCGAACAGTTTTTCTGTAAACACGTTTTCTACACAGTCGTAACTGCACCACTAAAAGGATCACCCCTGTAAATATAGACTAACAATTTTGCTGCCACGAGTCTACACATCAACACCGGACCTCCTAGCCAGGGAAAATTAACATTAAAGACTTGACCTTGCCAGATGTACTTGGAGGAACTGCACATCCTAGAAACATAGGATTTGGAATAGCTAGAGTTACTAGTCTGCAAATGAGGTAAATATTGGTGTAATGTTGTTCAATACACCGTCCTCAGTCATCAATAATGATATCTGCTCTTATACTCGTTGCCCCTGTATTTCTTGTAACATAAGTGTCACATAATGCCTCCGATGCTAAAATAAGGTTTTACACAAACTACTATATGTGCGACGAAAATCACAATAACTTGTTGGCACCGCAACGGACGACGATGCTTTAGACCAGCCTACCACCATTGGGTCACTTACCATAGCATGGAGACGGCTAATAATTTCCGGTGAGACTTCGATACTCGCGTCGCACGTCAGTACAGAGCAGTTCCCCTCTACTGTGCCCCATGTCCCTCTGATAGCGAGCATCCCGCGACGCGACTGTACAATATATTTTGTGCTTCCCGTGCGCCACTCGAGAACTAAAGAAAAACTCTGAAGAACGATTCATTTCCACTATGTATCCTTCTGTACACAATATACGCTGTCTTGCGGAACATGAAGGTAAACCTTGAGCGAGTCGAGGAATAGAGTAGCGTTTCCTTTGGACGAAATATCGCAGAGGCAACATGTTTGTTTCTTTCTCGACCCAAATGACCTCCCGACGCAGGGACCGCCTGCCCGTACCGAAACGGGACGTCCGACATCGCTCGGGAGCTGCCTCGTGTTTCAGGCTGTCGCGTAATATCGGACGGTTGGCATTCCGGCTCGCGGCAGGGGGTCCTGGCAGAGTCAATATCAGGAACGCGCTGGCATGTCGACCTGTCTGCGGATACCGGTATAATAAAGGAAAGCGACGGCTTCTGCGGGCCGAGCCACCTGCCGATGTCACCGAAACACGCCCTGGTCAACGTCACGACTTTATGAAGGTCGCGCTGTCTGACTGCATTCTTCTGGCGCCGGGACGGATATCCATGCTCTCACAGATGCGTCTTGTAGTCTCCACAGGAGAGAAAGTAGCATCGCCTGCGAAACCACCACTTTCTATTTATTCTCGGGAAAACTTCATTCAGAGCAAGAAATGGCGTTCTTAGCAATTATTACTTCACCGTCATAATTACACTACTGGCCATTAAAATTGCTACACCAAAAAGACGACGTGCTACAGACGCGATATTTAACCGACAGGAAGAAGATGCTGTGATATGCAAATGATTAGCTGTTCAGATCATTCACACAAGGTTGGCGCCGGTGGCGACACCTACAACGTGCGGACATGAGGAAAGTTTCCAACCGACTTCTCATACACAAACAACAGTTGACCCGCCTTGCCTGTTGAAACGTTCTTGTGATGCCTCGTGTAAGAAGGAGAAATGCGCACTATCACGTTTCCGACTTTGGTAAAGGTCGGATTGTAGCCTATCGCGATCACGGTTACTTTCAGTTAGCTTAGAAGAGAGGACACGGAGTGAACGACCAGGGCGGCTTTCTGCTGCAGCTCGCTTGCACACATTTTGCGGCTGCGAACTGTTTACATTTGCTGGGCTGATGCTCGGAAGTGCAGGCGCGGCCCAGAAGACATACTGTAGCATTCGGTCGCATGGGACCCAGGCATCACGTAGTGGGTATACGCTGGCCCCTGCGACCACCTCGCTTGACGTACATCTGCTGCCAACTCATTCTGTTCATTGAGGAAATTGTTCGTTTCCTTCTGTTTAATAATATAAATATACAGTTCTTCTAAAATAGCTTGAAGTTGGGTGAAGTTGACCGATTCTGGTCACTAAATTTAAATATACCTGAAACAAAAAAAAAAAAAAAAAATGTAGTGGTTTTTCTTTCAGTGTGAGGGAACTGAGCTGCAGTAGTAAAAATTCTGGTCTTTAATAGCTTTTGCTCTATGAGAGCGGAGACTTTAAAAAGACCTGCCTCGATCTAATTATAGACTACTGTCCATTAAAATTGCTACACCACGAAGATGACGTGCTACAGACGCGAAATTTAACCGACAGGAAGAAGCTGCTGTGATATGAAAATGATTAGCTTTTCAGAGCGATCACACAAAGTTGGTGCCGGTGGCGACACATACAACTTGTTGACATAAGGAAAGTTTCCAACCGATTTCTCATACACACACAGCAGTTGACCGGCGTTGCCTGACGAAACGTTGTTGTGATTCCTCGTGTAAGGAAGAGAAATGCTTACCATCACGTTTTCGACTTTGGTGAAAGTCGGATTGTAGCCTATCACGATTGCGGTTTATCGTATCGCGACAATGCTGCTCGCGTTGGTCAAGATCCAATGACTGTTAGCAGAATATGGAATCGGTGGCTTCAGGAGGGTAATCCGGAACGCCGTCCTGGGTCCCAATGGCCTCGTATCACTAGCAGTCGAGATGACAGGCATCTTATACGCATGGCTGTAACGGTTCGTGCAGCCACGTCCCGATTCCTGAGTCAACACATGAGGACGTTTGCAAGACAGCAACCATCTGCACGAACAGTTCGACGACATTTGCAGCAGCATGGACTATCAGCTCGGAGACCATGGCTGCAGTTACCTTTGACGCTGCATCATAGACAGGAGCGCCCGCGATGGTGTGGTCAACGGCGAACCTGGGTGCACGAATGGCAAAACGTCATTTTTTCGGATGAATCCAGGTTCTGTTTAAAGCATCATGATGGTCACAAATGTGTTTGGCGACGTCGCGGTGAACGCACATTGGAATTGTACGGGCGTTTCTGGACACAGAAAATGTTCGACTGCTGTCCTGTCCAGCACATTCTTCAGATCTCTCACCAACTGAAAACGTATAGTTAATGATGGCCGAGCAACTGGCTCTTCACAAAACGCCAGTCACTACTCTTGATGAACTGTGGTATCGTGTTGAAGCTGCATGGGCAGCTTTAACTGTACACGCCATCCAAGCTCTGCTTGACTCAATGTCGTTATTACGGCCAGAGGTGGTTGTTCTGGGTACTTATTTCTCAGGATCTATGCACCCAAATTGCCTGAAAATGTAATCACATGTCAGTTCTAGTGTAATATATTTGTCCAATGAATACCCGTTTATCATCTGCATTTCTTCTTGGTGTAGCAATTTTAATGACCAGAAGTGTACTTGTCGTTGTAAATACTCTGAAGTGCAAAACTTGAGAAGAAACAGCTTGCGATTGATATGACATTGCCAAGTAACATAGCTGGAAACTTTGACCATACGTAGGGCTTGGACTATACGGATAAAGAGTACAGAAAGTAACTGCAAGAATAAAGTGTCTTCGTGAGCGGGGCAGGCATTATCTGGCTAAAATGTATGCCCAGTAAGACTTGCCATGAATGGCAACAAAACGGGACGCAGAATAACACTGACGTACCGCTGTGCTATGAGGGTGCCGCGGATGACAAGAAAAGGTTTCCTACTATTAAATGAAATGGCCCACCTGACCATCAGTCCATCATGTCGGGCCGTATAACACGCAACAGTTAGCTCAGTATCCTACCGCTGTCTGGGGCGTCTGGAGATAAATTTTCGGTGTTCATCGGAACTCAATTCGAAGCACGACTCCTCTCAAGTACGTGTTAATTTTGGTGGGGAGACGTATAGCAGCATGTTCATATTCACTAGCGACCATTCAACAGCTGTCAGCCTGCCGCTGTGGCCGAGCGGTTCTAGGCGCTTCAGTCTGGAACCGCGCGACCGCTACGGCCGCATGTTCGAATCCTGCCTCGGGCATGGATGTGTGTGATGTCCTTAGGTTAGTTAGGTTTAAGGAGGTCTAAGTCTAGGGGAATGATGACCTCAGCAGTTAAGTCCCATAGCACTCAGAGCCATTTTAACCATTTGAACAGCTGTCAAAAGCCTTATGAGCACATTCGGAGCACATTACAGAGCTTGCTCTGGCGTCAGTGGTGATCACACATGCTATTAAGAACAAGTTTCGTCTTTTCTAATGTCCAACGATCCACCTTGCAGCACGGTGACATAAGTGTGTTTATTGTCTTAAAATAAAGTTCCATTTCTGTTTGTTTCATTGGATATTGCCTCCAGTCATTTTTTGTACTACACTGTAGCTATTCTTTTCATTATGGTCCAAGTGTCGTCGAGCTCTGTGATTAAGGAGTGACATCATTCGAAATTCACTTTCGTCCTTAAGTTTCACACTAGAGTGTACTACACGTTGGATTCTACAGTGTGCACCCGAACTAAACAGAGAAAATTTCAGATGTTGTTCAGGGACATTTTCTGGGTATTATGGTATAAGGGACCTTCGGGTCTCCAGTTACTCGTTACAGGGTAATAGCTTACTGCGTCGTGTCTTACCTCCATTTACCTTTGTATCTGTTGCAATGAAAAATGGTTCAAATGGCTCTGAGCACTATGGGACTTAACTTCTGAGGTCATCAGTCCCCTAGAACTTAGAACTACTTAAACCTAACTAACCTAAGGACGTCACACACATCCATGCCCGAGGCAGGATTCGAGCCTGCGTCCGTAGCGGTCGCGCGGTTCCAGACTGTAGCGCCTAGAACCGCTCAGCCACCCCGGCCGGCTGCAATGAAAATATTTGCATAACAGCGTACAGTCGACGGTTTGCTACAGGTGTCTTGTTTTGAAGAAGAAGAAGAAGAAGAAGAAGAGGAAGAAGAAGAAATTTGTTCCATTCGGTCACGGTATATGACGTAGTATAGTCCACTGTACTTTTAAGTCTGAAGCTCATGGGCATTTATTGCTGCCCGATTCTCACTGACACTTTTGCTTTCCGGCCAGTGTCAGTTGTAGATAAAATACTGTATACATGGGTACAGACTGGTTCGATGATGGCGAGTAGGTGGACATGCACCACTTGAATGGGCTAACTAAATACAGTGGAACAACGCAGCGATGACGACCACGTCACACTATTTTCGTGTCTGTGCATAGGTGTCATTTCGTTGTACCTTGTGTTGTACGTTTCGGTAATTGCATGTTACAGGTGTTTTCAATCTTTTCAAAGTATTTTCACAGATGTTGAGGTATTTGAGGTAACTAACCACGTAAATCATAATTAAACTATTATCCTGTAACAAACCACAGAAGAACAATGGTCACTTATAAAAAATACTCACAAAATAACTACAAAAAACTATATGAAACTTACAAATTAAAATTTTATTTCATCACTAATTTTAATTCCTAAAAGTAGTTCGGCGCAACGTGTCACACCGACACTCTACCATCTTCGTAGGCCAGTGTGTCAGAAAAACCGCACGCTTCTTCACCTAAGCGGCAAACGGAACAAAAATGACACACTTCAAAGTAACCTGTATCAGACGTAATCATCAATGATGTCGTTGTCACACAGTACAATGTGTTAACAACAGTTGGATACATGAATATGGTAACACACTACCGAAACGAATCTTTTAGCATTAAAAGTGTCTGAAGGAGGATACGCGTGAATTTTTTACTAGTACTTCTCACCACAAGCTTTAAGGCTGGAGCCGGCCGAATTGGCCGTGCGGTTAAAGGCGCTGCAGTCTGGAACCGCAAGACTGCTACGGTCGCAGGCTCGAATCCTGCCTCGGGCATGGGTGTTTGTGATGTCCTTAGGTTAGTTAGGCTTAACTAGTTCTAAGTTCTAGGGAACTAATGACCTCGGCAGTTGAGTCCCATAGTGTTCAGAGCCATTTGAACCATTTTTAAGGCTGGAGATACGTGTCCGGGCCGCTCATAAACCGCTACAAACTTTAACGCCGAATAAAATCTAAACTATAAGCAAAAGTGCTGGAGGCTTCGCATGTGTAATTCGTCTTACATAAGAAAATTTAATTTATAGGAATCTGTGCGTAAAATTATTAAAAAATATATTATGATCGTACGAACTGGTTAGTAGTGCCCGAGTTTAGAGATTTTACTATTATTCATATGCTAACAATGATATAACTGAAAAAACTCGAATCAAAAATTGTACGCTTGTGATGAGAACTATTGACAGTAAAATGTAAAATCATATATTGTATAGGATGGTCGACTCTGAATAATGATTTATACAATGAACCGCTACATAAAATTTACATAGTTTTACTCGGTAATGACAATTAGCAAATATCAATTTCTTTATTGCTGTATCTTTCTCTAATATACTGGTTGCAGTATCAGTAATGCTAAATTTAACACTGCTTTCGCTGTATGAATTAAATGTGTCATTCTTTAATGAAATTTATAAATACGTCTTATGATTTATACCGACATTACGTAGAGGACCATGGCGTGATAAATTCTACTTATTTATGAAGCTGACAAGTACTTTTATTCTGTTTTTGTAAAAGTGTCCAGATGTCGTTGGATGGCTGTATACTTCCGAAAATGCACGCCCTTCTAGGTACGTTGTTCTGTTTACACATTATCTATCTCTTAGCTGTAGACGGAAAACATGACTTCTCTGCGAGCCGCGCAGCAATTACAGTAACTTAAGTATATGGCTGTATGGCAGTAACTTAAGTATATGGCTGTGTGGTAAGTATGAATAATTTGAAATGATCAGGAGCAGATTTACTAATCTTGAATCTAGTGGATACTGTACTTTCGAAAATACTTTGACCTCAGAAAACAATTTTATTGTTTCTTACTGAAACTGATAAGGAACGTCATGCATGCTCTTTCCATTATAATAGTCTGAATCAAACAAGTGAGTGAGTGACGAGGAATTGTATCACTTCTGTATCAGGAAGACCTACTACATTACCTTCGTTAAATTCCAGATTTTAGTCAGTGCGGTTGCTTTGAGAATTTTGCATTAAGCACTGCATATTTACACTGCATTGAGGCTGTAGCGAAGCGCTTACCTTTCGATTTAATTGCTGTGTGTTGATAGCATGGAGGGTGAACGGGTTTTAAGTATGTTTCACTAAAACAACAAATAATGTTAATTAGAAAATCAAGCAAAACTGCAACGAGTGTGGAACAGAGTTTCACTGATCTTGATACTTCACACGTCTCTGTAATTTACTTTGACAACACTAGTCATGCATGAAATGTAGGGTCAAGCAAGTATAAGACAAATTTATCAGACGCACCTTGTGTGTTAGAGTGTTACGCTGTATTACTAGACATGATATAGGAATATTCAGTTATTTAACGGTTCAGTATCCCTAATAGTTACCTTCACAGTCGTTGTCGTAAACCCACCCACGTTGGACGTATTTCATAAAGCTACATGTTCTCGTACAATGGCATCCAGTAATTCTTTGCAGTACGCATATCTATCTTGTAAATACATTTACTTGTTAGTACGTCTCCTACGAAGCTCAAGAAGATGTTCCCCGAATAATGTTTCATATACGTAAATCTAAGGCTCACGTCAGCTTTTAGCTATGTGAAATTTCGATCTTAAAGAACGATCTCTGATTTTGTACGGCCACAGCATCCAACGTCTTTGCAGCATAGATTTCAGTTTCACCTTAGTTTAAAATTAGAAGGCTTTAGAAGAAACGATACACTTGTGCAAATACAGCTTATGTAGTTTCACTGTTGTTACACCAACGAATCCCCAGTGTTGTCAGCCTGTACTATATTATTTGAAACGACACGTTCAGACGGATACTGAAATTTAATGATAGTAAGTTGAAGAGTAACAATAATATTTAAAACAAACAAGTAATATCTGATTAAACAACAGTGTAAGAAATGCGGTTTCACTTCCTACGGTGACACACCTTATTGAAAATATTGTGGACACTGCTGTTAATGAGCTATCTTCGTCCTGTCCCGCGGTATGTAAGTCGCCGACAGGCAGGGGAACGTTCTCGCGCCGCAGCTTTTGCTGTGATGTTGGCACGGCATCGACAGCAGGCGGTATATAGCCTGTCGTAAATCTCATTTCACGTTTCGGTGCTCTTAGCAAACGCGCGTCGACGCTGCTCCGGTCTGGAAATTAGTTTCGCACTTCGGAAACAAATATTTGGGACCGAGAATTATAACTGTCACCGAAGTCCACACTTCTAATAACGGTAGCAACGCAGCCCAACATTCACCCTAACTGTGACAGATGGGAACAAAAGTGATGTTCACCGAAGAGGCAATAGTACTGGGATACGTATACACATTTTGCCAACAGTATCAGAAATAAGTTTGTAGCCTTCCGTGACTCCACATTTTGTCGTCAGCTTCCTCTGTAGTGTAACAAAAGGATGCCCTGTTCTGTAATATCTATATCTGAATATCAAGAGCCTTAAGGGCACCTAGGAATGCAATTAAATTACATGCTAGATCGTCAAATACCGCACTTTGGAGTAAATTTCGATGTAGCAGCCAAGAAACATGGTACGAACTGAGAAGACTAAAACAGTACTACGATATCAAAAGGTCGTACAAGGAACAGAAAGGGAGAAAAAACGGGAAAGCCTCTCACTGAAGAAGATACAAGTGAATCTGTGGCAAACTAATGTTAGTGGGTATTTCACGTATTTGGAGTTTTTGCGTTTCGATCCCAAAGCGATTTGGCTGTATTCGAAATGCAAGTACGTCTAGGAAATATTTGCCAGCCAGTGTGGCCGAGCGGTTCTAGGCGTTTCAGTCTGGAGCCGCGCGACCGCTACAGTCGCAGGTTCGAATCCTGCCTCGGGCATGGATGTGCGTGATGTCCTTAGGTTAGTTCGGTTTAAGTAATTCTAAGTTCTAGGGGACTGATGACCTCAGATGTTATGTCCCATAGTGCTCAGAGTCATTTTAACCATTTTTAGGAAATATTTGAAGTAAGGACTATGCAAGCGTTCATGTCCCACTAACATTTTCCGAAGTGGTAAAAATGGTATCTGTGTATCAGATACTCGCTCATGATGCACTACTGGTAAGATGCAGTAACGGCAAGACAAAATTTTCTGAGTTCAGTATCGGATGTTTGAAGACTGAAGAAAGCACGAGTCCCAGAACTCTTTTGTTATCCTCCCAGAAGAAGACCTGCTTATGGAGAGGTTGACGGTTCCAGCTGTTCACAGGATGCTGTCTAGAGAAAGAAAAATTCAAAAAAGGTCAGCGTGGTCTTGAAATTACAAGAAGCCTGAGAGGAGCACGAAGGAAAAATGATTGGTACTGGTGAATTTTAATGAGTATGCGTCTCGTAGTAGCGTTAATTTTCTAACAAAATTTGAAAGTCCATTTTCAAAAATTTCAATGCCGACTTTTTTATCCCTAATATTAAACAAGGCCTATGAATTTTCTGCAGGTTATAGCCTTGAGTTACTTGCCTAATTCTACGCATTCATATTATCGAAATTATAGTTTGTCTCTCTTATTATCGCATTTATGTAAAGATAATTAAAGATTGTTTAAGTCAAATACTTGAAAAAAATACTGAAAATATACTAATAACGCTTCCCATCAAATGTTCAAACAGAAACGGTGAACAGTGTCGTGTAAATTTATGTAAAGAACATGAAACTTGAAAATTGTGGTCTGAGTACCAAAAGTTCCTTTACTAAAATACTATTAATAATCGTATCTAAAATTAAAAAATCGAACTCCAGAAAAGTTTTGGACTTCAAAATTACGGTGTTTCTACACCTTCACGTGATACACATGATTTCAAAATTCGTTAGAAATCGGCCATTACATGAAAAGTTAAATATTTGAGTGGAGTGTCCCCTAAAGACACAGAGGATTTTCAAATTTATTAAGGTACAAGAGTGACTGCATTCAAGCATTTTTTTTCAATTAGATATTTTATGGAATTTTAGATGTGTACGATAGCTATATATTTACAAATTTCTCCAAGCACATGGACTCTCATGGCTGCTCAGTGGATTTTCCTCACTAGATCCTGAAGATTAATTTACCAATTTCGAGAATTGGACCTTTTACAGTGGCAACTATTTATTTACGACTCGTACAAAAAATATACGTGTTTCAAAGTTTTACTGACCTTCAGAGTAGTCACCAGCATTGTGTATAACCCGTTGCCAGCTATGTGGAAGTTGTAGGATACTTTTAGCAATGCCAGTTATGTTGACAGTTCTAGCGGCGCGCTCTGTTGCCCAACAAATTTGTAGCAGTTCTCAAGCGAATGAAGTGAAGTGTTTCCTTCAGTTTAGAAATCGAATTAAACTCACGAGGGCTTAAGTCAGGCGAGTGCAGTAGGTGGTATAGCATTTAGCAGCCCCATCAGTCAAACAAATTAGTAACGGCTTGCACTGTACGTGCTTGAGCATTGTCCTGCAAACTGATGGTCAGGTCGTGCATAAAGTGTCATTATTTCTGTCTCCGTGCTCTTAATTTTTGTAACAGAACGTACGACCAGTTCAGAGACAGAAGTGATGACACTTTCTGTAGGACCTGACCATCATTCTGCAGGACAATGCACAAGTACGTACAGTGCAAGCTGTTACTGATTTATTTGATTGGTGGGGCCGCTAAGTGCTATACCACCTACTACACTCCCCTGACTTAGGCCTTCGTGAACCGAACTCAATTTCTAAACAGAAGGAAACACTTCACGGCATTCGCTTCAGAACTGCTACAAATTCGTCGGGCAATAGACCTCGCCGCTCGAACTCTCAACACAACTGGCACTGTTAAGAGTATCCTACGACTTCCACATCTCTGGATTTGGGTTATACACAATGCTGGTGCCTACTTTGAAGGCCAGTAAAACTTTGGAACATGTATCTATTTTGTACGAGCTGTAAATACATAGTTGCCACTATTAAATCTCCAACCCTCGTAAAGGCACTGTGTTTGGCATCGAATTATATACAGTTTTAAGGGCATTGGAGAAGATGAGTCACACACTATGTGATCACAATTATCCAGACACCACTATGTAATTTATAGCTGACCGTTGGATATCACGTGCGACTGATTCGGCAGTGTAAAAGGAGGCAAGGAGTAGATGAGTAGTAATGGCAGCATGGGTTAGCCCGGAGAGCTCAGTGATTTCGAATGGGAACTAGTCACTGGATGTCACACGAGTAAAAAATCTACCCGGAGCATTCCAACCATTCTAAATCTTCCCAAGTCGACTGTCAGTGATGTGCCTGGCAATCGGAAACGCGAAGGAAGAGCCGCAGTTAAATTAAGACGAGACAGGCCTCAAGTTCTGACGGACAAGAACCTTCGAGCACTGCTGATGGTAGCTGTAAGAAATCGCGTGAAATCAGCGAGAGTTCTAAACAGATATTAGTAGTCAAGTTAACACTAAGACTGTGCTTAGGAAGTTAAGCAGAATTACGTTCAATGAGTGAGTAGTACACAGGCAGCACATTTCTGCAGACAACGTAAAGTGACGCCAATGGGTGACTGGAGACTAGTCATGTGGTGTGATGAATCACGCTGTATCTTGAGACACTATTATGGAAGGGTTACGGTTTAGCGAAGGCCTTTTCTTATCTGCAGTCACGTGTAGTGTCAACAGTGAAGTAGGGAACAGCTGATTTTGCGGTAGGGGAATGTTTCTCGTGAAGAGGATGTGGTTCCCCTATCGCACTTCAGAAAATGCTAAATGCAGAAGGATATAGCACATTTTACTGCATTGTGTACGGTGTACAGTAGAGCACCTTATCATCATGACAATGCATCATTTCGTAAAGCAGTATTAGTGAGGCAATGGTTTGTGGGCAATAATACTCATGAAATAGAGTGTTCTGCCCAGAGTTCCGACATGAACTCTGCGAAACACTTTTGGGAAATGTTGGCTAGTTTCGGCTCTTGAGGAAGAATCGGTTACCATTCCTTCACAGACTTTGATACCTCAGTCAAAGCGTCCGCACCAGAGTCCAAACCATCAAAAAGGCTGAACACCCCATATTAATGTTCTGATATTTTTTTCCATACAACGTAATTGTGCCTAAAACTCCCGTGTCTTTTCTCTCTGACTGTCCTTAAGTCTATAAAATTCTTTTGTCCTGCCGGAAAAAGTCCTTCGAACGGCCAGGGTTCCCTTGCTAACTGTAATGACTGGGAAAGGTGTCACTCTCCGCGATACTAGAGCACACGAGAATTTAATGTAGTAAATTAGCGACTATGGTAGCCAAGAAAGGGTATGTTAGAATTCCTGTTAACTAGTTGCTGTCACCCTACGCACATTATATCCTCACAGTTGAGGATATTTTGTGGAACTTTTCTCAGACCTCAGTGTTCGTTTCAATAAATGCACACTATTCAGCACGATTCTGAGGCCAAGACCAAAACCTCACAATAGTGCGTTGGATTCGAGCCGATATTAATAGATCCCATTGATGGACAAAATTTTCATTGCACGTATACGGAGGCGAGAGATGAACTGTAGATGTGAAGGTCTGCGTTGTGACATACTGAGCCAATGTCTTGATTTAAATCTCAGGCCTACCGGTGGTCTCCCACAAAATGAGGACAAGCTATACACTATACAGTTTAGTACGCAAGAGAAGATGACATTACCTTCGGCAGCCCCTGTATAATATTGAAAAGAAAATTACAGGCAGAGAGAGAGAGGGGGGAGGGGGAGGGGAGAGAGAGAGAGAGAGAGAGAGAGAGAGAGAGAGAGAGAGAGACGGGGATTGACAACGTTATAGGGAGAAGCAAGGGACTCGCATCTACCTTAATAACAAGAAAATATTGGTATTTACATAAAAGTTTTTCATGTTGATGTATGCGCTGGTTTTCGGTAGAGATACTTTGAAGGCGCTGCGACAATATTCTTTCTATCATAAATTTTCAGCAAGCGAGAGAGGCAGAAAGTTAATATACGTAGTTCCTCTACTTATCGACACTGCCCAAGGAACGCTCCGCATTGCGCTAAGAGAGGACACTAAGGGTGAAGAAGTGAGCGATTTTCCCTGTGGCAGCAGCAGGTCAGGGATCGCTGATAAGCCGCGCTGGCTTTAGCCGCAGTTTCACCGGTCCCTAGAGTATTAGCGCGCCCACATAAAAGTTCCATCGCCAGAGATTGGGGTACTTTAGAAGTTTGCCGGCGCGCTGCTGCACCAGCGCGACCCATAGTAGCGTCGTCTGAAATTGTTTTACTGGTAAAATACGCCATCAGAGGCTGGGGCTAGAACCATTAATAATATAAAATATACTTTAAAGTAGAGTTGGAAATAGTGACTTTCTCATATTTTTTTAAAAGCCTTCCTGTCTCTTCGGAGACGCATTATTCCAAGAAGATACGAAAGATCTGTGAGTGCTGCTCTGAATAAGGAATGGGTACTGCTTCATTTTAGTTTTACATGAGCCATACTTACGTTTAACATCTACATTTATGTGACTACTTTGCAGTTCACCCTAAAGCACTAGCTTGACCTTGTCAATGGACTACATTAGAACAATTTCTCGACCCCACCCCTGTCCGAATAAATGAACAACTAATTCAACTCGAATAGCACTTGGAAAAAAAGAACATCTAAATTTATCCGTGCGAACGCAGATTTCACCTTCACAGCGGGAAATATGTAGTACATTCGTTTAGAGGTTTCCAGTTCACTCAGTATTTATTGTTGCGACATTGAATAGGGAGTACATGGAATGATTACATTTACACGTCAGTAGCATAAACGGTCTCGAGGTATCAGGTATCGACCCTTGCTGAGACTTCCATATCAGTAAGTATATGAAGATGGTGTTTGTTCTTTGGTGATCTTGCAGCTCTGAAGAAATCCCTGCAGTCACGCTATCCTCGGTGTCCTCGATGGCTCAATCGGATAGAGCGTCTGCCATGTAAGCAAGAGATCCCGGGTTCGATTCGCAATTGGAGCACATATTTTCAACTGTCCCCGTGGATATTTATCAACGCCTGTACGCAGCTAATGGCCTGCGTTTAATTGTAATTTCATAGTAGTAAGTAGTGTAACCTCCAGGTGCGGCAATGCAGGCACTCTGTCTGGCATCTAGTTTATCGTGGAGATGACAAATACTGTCCTGGGATACGTTATACCACATTTTCTCGACCTGTTCGGGTAATTCTGTAAGAGTTGTTGACTTAGCGCCCCATCATTTCTCACACGTGCTCGATTGGAGACAGGTCAGGATATTTGATTACCAAGGAAGTTGTTACACTTCTGGCAGAGAACATTGAGTTTCATAAGCAGTGCGTGGGCAAGCATTATCTTGTTGGAACAACAAATCGCCTTCCTCTCGCAAGAAGGCAAAAACATGGGTCTAACAACATTCCGCACGCACTGAGCGTTAGTTAATGTCCTATCCAGAAACATAAAACATGAACCAGAGTTTTAGCTCGCTACTAGTCCTGTGATGGCGTCAGTGTATCTTGAACGAATTCGCTCTACGAGACAGCGCTCACCACAACGACGTCCTATGCGCAAACGACCATCACTTGCGTGCAGGGAGAAGCTGTTTCATTCCCGAAGATCACGATGCGCCTTTCATCTTCCAACTGATTCAGGGTAAAAGTCTAGCCGTAAACGTCGATGCCGTGGCGTGAGTGCAGGACGGGCCAGAGGTGTGCGTGCCCGTAGTTCCACTGCTAATAACGGGTTCGCAGCAGTTCGTCTTTACCCGCTTGTACTCACAAACCCTCTTATCTCAGGTGTGGTGGCTGCGCTTAAAATTTGATGAGCGGCCCTGGTGGGCATCTGAGCTGTGTGGACGTCGAGCACCTCGTCTGCAGGTGTCAGAATGTTCACGTGACGACTCATACAAGCAGCGTTGCACAACTGATGCAGCACGTCCACTCGCAAGGTCATAATCTGACGCCTTTCAAACTGTCTCAGTTGGCTGCAGGAAGCACGAGTGCCACTCTGTGTCACGGTTGCCTTCTTGCTTCGCAAGTTTGCACCACACTGAGCCTTCTGGCTGTGAGCGTTACCTATTAAAGGGTAGATTCCCTATTAAAAGGTAGACGCAGACGGCTCTCTGGTGGCTATGTCTTTACGCTACCTGGCGGCGGATGATATTTAAACAATGATCAGTACATCTTTTATCCCACAGGTGACGTATGGTGTCGGCATCGTTATTCCAGGTGTACTATTTCTTTCCTTCAGTATATTTCATTACGATGGTCATTTTTCTCCATGTGGCTGGCAGTCAAGGAAATAATTAGTCTTTTGGAGGGGAAAGCAGGTGACTGAAATTTTGCAAACTGGCCGGGAACAAAAATTCCACTGATTTAATGAATGCCAACCAAAGCTGAGTATCATATCCACGTTACTCACTCCACTAATTCGCATTAATACTAATCAATCTGCTCATCTCTGAAGTTTTTGATATCGTATGTCATCTTTATTTGATAAGGATCCCTTACCGCGCTGAAGTACTCCAGAAGAAGGTGGAGAAGAACACTGGTTTGTTACATTTTAGCTGTTTTGCCAATAAAGTGCAGTTTTTTGTTTACCTTCCTCATAAGATTCCTGTACGAAGCTTCCAATTTAACTAGCTCAAAATCGTAATCCCTAGTTATTTATAGTCTTTGAATTTCAATGATTTATCTTGTAACCGAAATTTATCAAAATTATTTTAGTACTCACATTGAGGACATCATTTTTATTATTTTGGGTCAAATACCACTTTGCGCTCCATACAGACACCTTGTCTTAATCATTTTGCAATTGGGTTTGGTCTTCTGACGACTTAACTGCGGAAAAAAAGGCATCATACCCGAGAGGTCTAAGAGGGCTGCAGATGTCGTCTTATAAATAGTTTATGTAGATTAAGAATAGTGGAAGGCCCTCCTCAGTACATGATGTTCCGTCCAATACTACGAACTACGACGAATTCTGTAACACGGCTGAGACAATGATCCATAACAACTTATTGGGTTAGAGGCTGCTTGTGAGGAACGGTTTCAAAAGCCTTCTGGGAATCAAGAAAAATGTCATCTCGGGACCCCTGTCGACAGAACTTGTGTGAAATTTCTGAATCTGTACTAGATATGTGTCAGCAGACCGTTTTCTTTGAGTTACTTGGAAATGTTCGAATACCGTATACGCTTCAAAATCCTATTGGAATTCGAGATCAGCTGTGTGGATCAATAATGCAGAAGATTACTTCTATTTTGTTCTCTATATATTCGCGTGACCTATACAACTTTCTAGTCCCTAGGTGCGGCTCTTTCATAGAGGAAGTGGTTATACGTGATTGCCAAAATGCAGCTATATCATCAGCGTACTTCGAAAGGGACCTACTGGTATACAGTCTGGACAGGACGACTTGTCTTTTAAGGGACTTCAGCTGCCTCGCTAAACGGAGGGCATCTGCTTCTAAATTACTCTTGTTGGCATACGTTCTTGGATCTAATTCGGGTATATGTTCTGCATCTTCTTACATAAGGGATTTTTGGAAAACTGCATTTAGTAACTCCACTCTGAGGCAGTGGACAAGGTTTACGTAGGCAAAAATGTTTGGAGCACACCAATCAGCACACACGTCAAACACGGGTCCACGCACCAGACGACCGCTGCGTGTTCCCATGTTGACGCAATGACACCGTCAGTTACAATTGCAATGGGACCAGTTCGTCGATGTTGGCTTGGAGATCCGCCAAACACTGTTAGGTAGCTTGTGAATTACTAATTTAGATGTAGCTATAGATCAAAGGAAACGGGCTGCCTGATCAGATGAATAGCATTTCTTGTTACACCACACCAAATATCGAGCTTGGATATGCGTCATGTCGTAATCAAGCTGAACCACTGGACTGTTGGGGCACTACTACGCTACGGGGAACGGTTGCCTGAGCGTTCACGAATATTTTGAGCCAATGTTCTGCGTTAAATCATAAGCCCCATGGCAATGTGTCACAGAATTAGGAGATGCTATATAGCTGAGCATGATCTGGACAGTAGAAGGCGACAATACACTCGGCAGTCCCGGACGAAGGCATTCGAAAGACACTACGGCAGCTGTTGAATACACGACCGCTGCTGCGAACAACGTACGTCCCTTCTGTCTTGTTGTCTTCTGCTATTGGAAGGGTAACCTTCCGCGTAACAGACCAGAATCTGGCTACACTGGTTTGAAGAGCGTGAAAGTGAACTCAAGTTTGTTATGTCTTGGCCACAGAGTTCTCCTTCTCTGAAGCCAATGGCAAACATCTGTGACGCTGTTCGGCGCCAGCTCTGTGCCCACAAATTAACGGCACGTATTTTATTTGAATTACTTGATCTTCGCGAACACAAATGGTGCCACATACCTTGGGAATATTACCAAGGAGTTGTTGGTTTCACGCCACACAGAATCGCTGTTATGTTATGTTCCAGGGTTGGACCAAAACAGTATTAAGCAGGCCACGGTACTTATTTGGTTCATCAGCACATGTTGACGAACAATGGCTGTGACCTCCTCTATTCCCATTGCTTGTGGAAACGTTGTCCAGGTCTCGCCTCGTCCTCAACTCTCGCTTTTCATGTGGAATTCGCTTAGACTTCCATCAATTTATAGTTAGAAGCTTCCTGGATGATGGGTACTGTTTCAATGAATACTTAATTGAGAGTTTCTAATCCTTATATCATACCAGTTCATGATAATGAGATTGAAGATACGAGCTTCAATATGTTACACAAGTTATTGATTCTTATTTATTTATTTATTTATCCCAGCAACTTAAAGGAGATCAGGCCTTCTTTTATATCGGACCTGTAAGTACACTTTAATTACGATCTGCGTTATTCAAGTGTTATTAGGTCGTTAATTGGATCAAGAACACGGAACAAAAATGACAGACAAGTACGAGCAAATTTAATTGTGTGCAGTTACACCAATGGACCTGAAAAAAATGTGTGGGAGAGTTTGAGAAAGAGGAGAATGAATTTAGGAGAAAAAAGTGGCGCCGCTCGTTCAGAAACGAATAGGAAAATAGGTGTACCTGTGTAGGCTTCTGCTACCAGAGCCAGTTGACTTGAAAATTTTCTGGATATCTTTTCTTCTAAGTCATCAGTCTTCTGACTGGTTTGATGCGGCACGCCACGGATTCCTCTCTTGTGTCAACCTCTTTATCTCAATATAGCACTTGCAACCTACATTCTCAATTATTTGCTGTATGTATTCCAATCTATGTCTTCCTATACAGCTTTTGTCCTCTACAGATACCTCTAGTACCATGGAATTCATTCCCTGATGTCTTCACAGATGTCCTCTGATCCTGTCCCTTCTCCATGTGCTTTACACATATTCCTTTCCTCTTCGATTTTGTGCAAATTCTCCTCATTCCTCACCTTACAATTCCACCAAATTTTCAACATTCGTCTGTAGCACCACATCTCAAGTGTTTCGATTCTCTTCTGTTCCGATTTTTCCACAGTCCATGATTCACTACCATATCGAACAGTTTCATAAGGTAAAAAAACCATACTGTCTAAACCAACGTTTCGTCCATGGTTATAGTGGCCTTCTTCTGATGCGCGTCAGCTGTGTGAATTCGCTTGAGTTTTGTCATTGCTGCCCACTGATCGTGAGGTTACGTCATAATTTTAAAAGGTCGTTGTTATGATTGATCATTTAAGGCGGAAGGAGTGGGAAACTTCATTATAACAGGGTCACACGGTGGACGGAGTGGGGATCTGCTGTTGTCTATTGCTTCATGCACTGTGTACTATGATCGGTGGTGATCGGTGAATAGGGCGTGGGCTGCTGTTTTCCTCCTGCTGGCCGCAGGCCGCATGGCGGCAGTTACTCGTCGATAGCGCTCACGTCATGTGTTGTCCGTGCGGCCTGCTGGACTCTGAAGGCTTGTAGCCAGGATGGGGAGAGCTTCCATCCATCCTTCCTGTTTATGTTGTTAAGGTACTTCATTATTTCTGTGGCTTCTCCGATTTTAACCAGTACGAGTATTTCGTTGGATTTGGTTTCTGTCTTCACTTACTTCCAGCATGCTGGATGCCAACAGGCATGATTAAATGAAGATGTGCAACAGTGGGAGTTTGTCTTTATATAAATTGCGACCAGTTTCGTACCTTAGTCAAAATGGTTCAAATGACTCTGAGCACGATGCGACTCAACTTCTGAGGTCACCAGTCGCCTAGAACTTAGAACTACTTAAACCTAACTAACTTACGCACATCACACATATCCATGCTCGAGGCAGGATTCGAACCTGCGACCGTAGCGATCGCTCGGCTCCAGACTTTAGCGTCTAGAACCGCACTGCCACTCCGGCCGGCGGACCTTTGCCCATTGACTTGATAATGGACTAACGTCATTAACTGGTCGCCATTTATATTAACTTCTGAGCAGCTTCGACGGTTTCGTGATTTCGTTACATTTAGTCCCGCGGGTGTTCGGTAACTGCAAACCTGCTGTGGTGCGCCAGACGATTGTAGCGCTCATTTGATTTATTGTTTGACACACGAGAACTGACTATATGCGCTAACATGTTTGAAGAAAAGTTGTGACCTTGACTGAAGGAAATACTTCAACTTTTTTCAGTCTAACACTTTGAGCCGTAGCTGAGTGTCAGCCTAATCCGCTGCCACGCGGAGTATCCGGCTTGGATTCACGGCACTGAGAAAGGTTTTTCCTTAGAGGGAGTCGTGGCACGGGTTGCGCTGTGCCTCGCGATGGCAGATGAGAAGATACTTGAGAGAAGTAGCGGTTACGAAGGCTTGAGAGACGGCAAAACGGCCGGAAGAGTGGCGTGATGATCACGTGCCCGTCTGCAGGGTATTACAAAAAGGTACGGCCAAACTTTAAGGAAACATTCCTCACACACAAAGAAAGAAAATATGTTATGTGGACGTGTGTCCGAAAACGCTTACTGTCCATGTTAGAGCTCATTTTATTACTTCTCTTCAAATCACATTAATCATCGGATGGAAACACACAGCAACAGAACGTACCAGCGTGACTTCAAACACTTTGTTACAGGAAATGTTCAAAATGCCCTCCGTTAGCGAGGATACATGCATCCACCCTCCGTCGCATGGAATCCCTGATGCAGCCCTGGAGAATGGCGTATTGTATCACAGCCGTCCACAATACGAGCACGAAGAGTCTCTACATTTGGTACCGGGGTTGCGTAGACAAGAGCTTTCAAATACCCCCATAAATGAAAGTCAAGAGGGTTGAGGTCAGGAGAGCGTGGAGGCCATGGAATTGGTCCGCCTCTACCACTTTATCGGTCACCGAATCTGTTGTTGAGAAGCGTACGAACACTGAAATGTGCAGGAGCTCAATCGTGCATGGACCACAAATTGTGTCGTACTTTTAAAGGCACATGTTCTAGCAGCACAGGTAGAGTATCCGGTATGAAATCATGATAACGTGCTCCATTGAGCGTAGGTGGACGAAACTAAAATCAGCTCTAACATGGAAATTAAGCGTTTCCGGACACATGTCCACATAACATCTTCTCTTTATTTGTGTGTGAGGAATGTTTGCTGAAATTTTGGCCGTATGTTTTTGTAACACCCTGTATATCGCATCTGCAAGACGCCGCAAGGCGGTTGGACTACCTCACTTAGGCTTTCAACGTCTGGATGAGGACCTCGTACTCTGCCACAAGACATGAAATTGTATGCAAAATGCACAGCAGTGGAGTGCAGCAACAGAGAAGGAGATTTTTTATGGATGGGTACAAATAACACATTACGTAACTGTGAGATTATGATTATGGTAAGGTGATAGGTACTTGATCTAAGATCCGTGATGTTTGGATGACTGCAAATTGAAAATCAGTATAAGCTGATACAGTTTAGGTAGTTATGTAACTTTTCCGGCCATCACCATTCGAAATGGAGTTTGCTCTAAGCATCTCGACTTCTCAGAACTAGGGGCCATTGTTGTTCAGACCACTTAGTGTGGGACTCAACGGCCGGATGCAAGTTTGTCATCTGGACGCTACTTCATTAACTTGAGTGAGCAAAACCAACACTAAATATCCCACTGGGGAGTGAGGACATGCAATTTAACGTTGAATCTGTACCGTGTGTCGTTTCTGAGGACTCCTCTCCTCGTTGAAAGGTGGAAACTAGGTTAAATGCAGACTAACAATTTACGTGTCCCGAGCGTGGTTCCATCACGGGATCCCTCGCTTCTCACTCATGTGCTTTACCACTAGGCCGACACATCACACCGCACAATTATAATAACTGAAGGTTATCGTACCATGCGATTTTACTATAACCCCTTCCAGTTATCAAAGTGTGTTCCTTAAATAGGTGACATAAAACAATTGGAAAAATAAATTGCACGGGTGATTATTTAATGTTTATTGTTCACGTTCACAGTATTCTTCAGGTTTCTGGAACGGTCGACATACATATCCTTTCTTTGTAATACAAACCTGTAGTAATACTTGAGCGCAAACTATAACATTGCGATTACAAGTTTTACTAAATATTTAATTGACAAACGTCCAAACAACGAGAACCCTTACCTACTTAGGAATGTTTCGAGCTAACAAAAAGATAAATGATAATTCTGTCGCCTGCAAACACAGAAACAGAATACCGAAATTGTTCCATTAATGGAAACAGGACAATTAATGGCTGTGGTCCAACAAGTTGGGTACTGCGCTGTGAAGAGACACGCAAATAAATTGCAGGGTAAGCCACTGATCAGTGGCGCGCATAATGATTTGTTAATGGAATTACGTGAATGCCGCGCAGCGGTCTGCCAATACAGACGGCCGGAGAAACGGAAGTGTGCTACTCACGTGGCACTCAAATTAAATTAGGTGAGGCGTTCATAAATTTGCTAGCCTTTTGAGCAGACGGAATGTCCTGTATACAATCCATAGTTTTTTGAACATAAACTTTTGATTCTGTTGTATTTCATATTTTTTATAGTCTGCAGCTTCCGAACCTGTGACAATATTTAGTTAATATGTGTCTGTAGAATAATATTAACAAAAGTAAGTTTTTCTCATATTATAATTCCTCAACATCGTCACTTTTACAGACGATTTTTTAGGAGGTGAAGAAATTTGCTGTTCGACTTTCTGGAACGGCCGACACACATATCCTCTCTGCGTAATACAAACTTGTAGTAATACTTGCACGCGTTCTGTTCACTAAAGTTATTTTCTTGGAAAGCATTCAACTGCAACAGTCTAACTGGGCATTGAACAAACGTGTATTTTTGGTTTACAATGATTATTTTGAGGAATATTGGATTTCCGACAAATAGATGATTCACCTTAGACCTTAAAACCTCTAAGAAAAGAGTGTTGAGGAAAGAAATGCCTCCCTAGTTGTATACATACACAATCTGATCAAAAATATCCAGACATAGCAGTGTATAGCTGAATCAATGTTAATATTTGCTAATGACTTTGCTATCCTCAGTAAAATTGAAGAAGAATTACAGAATCTGTTGCATGGAACGAAGGATCTAATGAGTGCAGGATATGGATTGAGAGTAAATCGAAGATACATGAAAGTTATGAGAAATGGCAGAAACAGGAACAGCGAGAAACTAAACACCACAATTGGTGATGAGGATCTAGATGAAGTTCAGGAATTCTGCTGCGTAGGCAGCAAAATAATTGATGGACGGAACGACGAGGACATAAAAACCCGACTAGAATTAGCAAAAATGGCAATTTTGGCAAGGTTATGTCTATTAGTATTAAAAATAGGTGTTAAATTGAGGAAAAAATTTCTGGGAATGTACTTTCGGAGCACAGCATTGTACGATAGTGAAACGTGGACTGTGAAAACGGGAACAGAAGAGAGTCCAAGCATTTGAGATGTGGTTATACAGCGGAGTGTTGACTATGGACTGATGAGACAAGAAAAGAGGTTCTCCGCATAAGCATTGGAGAACGGAACATTTTTAGAACACTGACAAGAAGAAGGGACATGATGATCGGGAGAGGGTTTAAGCATCAGGTAATAACCTCCTTGGTCCTAAAGGGAACTGTGGAAAGTATGAGACTGTAAATAAAGACAGATATTTGAATACATCGAACAAATGTTTGAGGATGTAATGTGCAAGTGGCACTCTCAATGGTGGATGTTGGCGCAGGAGAGGAATTTGTGGCCGGCCGCAACAAACACGGAAAAGGTATAGCATGCTAAGATGGCATTAACCCACGCTCCTCCTTACTGCGTTGGAATAAACTTGTACACAGACGGTCCGGGATCTCCGTATGTGAACAGTTGTAGCACAAAAGGAAGCACTTGCTGTATGTTCTGCTGTAACTGACGTAGCGTATGTAATACATGAATTTTATTATAAACAAGTTAAGCTATAAAAGTCAAAACTCATTTTTAATCTGCTGTATTTTCGCTGCGTATATGTTGTTTTGCGCCATGCAGAAATGAGCAAATAAATTGCATTTGCGGCACAATCCACAAAACGAGAAACATTCTAATAGCAAGATCGAAGGAAGTGCAAAAATATATATTCATTAATAAAGACCTGCTTGTCTCGAAAAATTTTTCGTAATTAAATGCCTCCCTGAAGATATTCCGACTTGTCGACCAAATCATTGCCGTAGCCTTCACTGCAAGGAAATGTCTAGGTACACGCTTAGGTGCTCATTCATAGCAAAAAAAGTGACAACTCCCTCCTCCCTCTGTACGCATTCAATATGGCAGAAGTGAATCTTTTTTCAAAGCCTGTTACGTACTTGTAATACATACGAGGGCGTGATGAGAAGTAACGCCTCCGAATTTTTATGTGAAAAGTCTTTAAGATTTTTAAATAAAGGAGTCTTTACTAACATTTTCCACCTTAATTCTCGATGTCTACGTATTTATTTCTCAACAAAGTTAGACTGTCGATGAACACATTCCCCCAACGAGAGGCCAGTCTGTTGATAATGCCACTGTACAATGTTAGACTTCGTTGACAGAGCTACAACTCACCTCTGCTTACACCACTTCTTCACTATCATAGGGAAGTCCTGGAAGGTGCTCTTTCAGTTCTGGAAACACTACAAACTCTGTCACACACGTTGAGGTTACCACCTCTTACTTCGTTACGAGAACTAACGACCCAAAGTCGGAAATTACTGGTTGCGGTACAAACATCACCGTACACAGCCTACTTTCTTCTATGGATTTCAGCTGGAGACACGCGCTTTCGGTTACAAACATGATTACAGCACGGTGTTTCTCACACACCGACATAGTGACATTACACACTGCCACGATGCACGCTGCAATTCGGAACCCTATCGCGGCAGAGGGTTGCAACTTACGTCAGCGAAGCAGGAAAGTCGGACTAGTAATATTCATGGCTTGTAATACATCAACCGATATTGACAACAGAATAAAAAAATCACAGTCATTACTTTTAGACACACCCTCTTTCAGAGATAACATTGAATAAAAATGAAAGGGAAAAATAACAAGGGAGGCATTTCGTTTGGTCGCTACACTGAACCGAGTCACCGGAGAGTGATGCCTTGTCACCGGAGATATTTGTTCGTGAGGGACAATGTTCAACAAGTCACCCCTCCACGGGCATGTCATGGTATATTCGCCGCTGCGAGAGTGAGAAAACAGTTGTGAACGGCAATAGATTCTTGGTCGGTCGGCCTATGGTAAAGCACCATGTACGTTACACGGCAAAGCTGTAATTTTTGATTTGTGAATAGTAACTTAATGTGAATAAAACTGATTCTCACACCTCTGTCTTCATTCATTACAAAACGAATGGATACGAACCATTACACAGACCTTCTACATTCATGGACCTTCGGTAACATTTCGGTAACAGTTTCAAATATTTACATTAGACTATATCAAGTGGCAGAATACTGATACCAAAGGAACTAAGGGTAAACGACCGACAAAGCCCCAACACGGACCCCTTAAGAATAACAATTTAGTCACCAGACCGAAAAAGTGGTATTCCATCGTATTATTAAGAATATACAGGGTGAGTCCTCAGAAATAGCTCTTATGTTTCTGGCAGTGCATCTCTTCTTCGACCAGCTTTGGGAGGAACTAGTACGGACCAAAATAAGAGAAAACTGTCTAGTAAACGTAGGTTCTAAAGTGCGTATATTAAGATTTATGGGCACTTGTTCAGTAGAAGAGATGTGTTTAACAAAAGCAAAGGCGAATACGTGATCATAACTCTTAAGGTATGCATTTTAAAGCCCATGTTTACTGGCAATTTTCTCTTATTTTGGTCCATACTACCTCATCCCAAAACATGGCATGCAAAGCGGTTGCAGTAAAAGAAGTCCACTATTAGAGGTATGAAAACGATTTACACTTATAATTTCCAACTAGGTAGTTTCCGGATCGAGGTCACTATCTCAGACTGATATATTTACGCTTCTCCGTTATCGCTGAATGATTGTAACACCATCAAGCAGTCACACTTATGGAGCAGAAACATGAGTGCTTACAAATAAAGGAAGCGATAACATGAGAGCAGTGGAAGTAGATTTTTGGGAGAAGAATCATGTGTATCACCAGTTAAGATTAGGCTAAAACATCTAAATCATGGGACAAATGAAAATGACTGGAGCAGACTGGAGAATAGAAGTATTCAGTGGTCTGGCCATGTTAAGGGGAATTACAATGGGAAACTTTTTTTTCCCATTTCCAGATTCCTATGTCTTTATAAAATTTTCCGATTAAATTATATATATATATATATATATATATATATATATATATATATATATATATATATATGTTATAAACCCACATTATTATTATTATAAACCCAAATGGGAAGTATTTTTTTTTAAATATAAAGTACACCGATTGAAAATGTTAAAATTTTTACATGCATTACTTCAATCTCTAATAAAATCGGTAATTTTTGATATAGAAGTCTGTGGATTGCTGTGTCATAAAGGTTAAATTACGTGTTTGTATAGGTAGCACTGTCAAAAACAGTATCGTATAGTTCTATAGTATAAAACAGCGTTGTATGTGAAAGTGCTAACGTTCTTCCGAGGAAAAGTGACGAACAGATTGGAAAATCTCTCAAAAAGTAATGTATGACGCCAAAACGAAGTGTTTTTGAGAAACGAGGGTTTCATGGTAACAGATTTTCGAATAAATGGAAACAATGTGTTCAACATGTAACATGTGAAGTTACAGACAGTGAAATACAGGCAAACTCATCAGTATATAGAGAAATACCCATTAGTGCTTTGAAGATTAAAATAAAATGTTGTGATACACCGTTTTCTCAGGTAGGTTAGATTATATTCTGATAGATTAGCACATCCTAACAAGGGTGTTAGGTGAATGTGAGTGCTGTAAAATGTGTGGAGGACCAGTAAGTTTACACGAAGATAGAGAGGTATCAAATGGACAAGCCAGGAAACTTATCATTAATTGTGCCAGTTGTAAATATACTCATTCATGTTTGAATTCTGATAAGTGTAAAGATAATTTTTGAAATAAATGTTAGATGGTTTCATGGATTGAGAGCTATTGTCAAAGGGTACACTGCAGCAGAAGCAAGTGTGGTAAGATGAATATGCCTCTCCCACCTTGTAAAATCGACAAGTAAGCAGGATTTATTGGAGTTGCTGTGGAATCTGTTGCATTTGAGTCAATAACGGGTGCTGCAAAGGAAGCGGTTGAAATAAATGATGGTATGACTGACATGACAGTAGCCTTTGATGGTACTTAGTAGGAGCGCGGCTACAGTTCTAAGAATTCTGTTGCTATGGTAACAAGTGAGTATACTGCAAAGGTAACAGATCTCAGGCTTTAAACCAAACATTGTTATATGTGTAACACAAGGAATGAAGAAGGGGATAACTATGACATAAATTATGAAGGAACAAGTGGTGGTATGGAGCCCTCTGCAGCTACTGAAATTATTAGTCGATCTGTAAACGAAATGGGAGTGTGTTACACTCAGTTCTTAGGCGAAGGAGACTCAAAAGCATTTAACAGTGTAATAGCCTCTCAGCCCTATGGTGATAAGATTATCACAAAACTGGAGTTTGTTGGTCATGTCCAGAACAGGATGGGCACCAGGTTGAGGAAGTTTAAACAAAGTTTGAGAGACAAGAAATTTTCTGATGGTAAAAGCATAAGACGCAGGCTGACAGACAAAATAATTGATGAACTATGCAGTATTATTTGATTGCCATTAGAAATAATACTGAGGATTTGTTGAAAACGAAGCATGCAGTATGGGCTGCCTTCTTCCACAGACTGTCAACTGATGGACAACCAGTAGACCACCTTCGCCCTCCTGGACCTGATTCATGGCGCAATTCCCGCAATGCCCAGTACTCAGACAGTTCATACAGCCATAAACATTCCATCCAAGCAGAAGTTATGGATATCATAAAACCTTTTTGCAGAGACCTGGCAAATCTTGAATTACTGAATTACTGAAGAAGATTCAAAATCCGAATGAGTCGTTCAGTAATTTTATATGTACTCGCTTATCAAAAAAAGGTTTTGTTGGAATGAAGACACTAAAGAGGTGGGTCAAGTGAAGCTGTTATTGCTTTTAATGATGGCCACATTCTAAGGGTAAAAGTGTTACAGCATATGGGAATTAATCCAGGAGCAAACGACATCAGAGAACTTGAACAGATGGGCAAGGTTCGCATTGATAAAGCAGAGTATGCAGCACAGTTGGCCGCTAAGGTGTCCAGAAAGAAGAAAAGAAGAAATAACTTGGAAAAAGATGATGAGGAAGATAAACAGTATGGTGCAGTGACTTTCGGAGTGACTATAAACAAAAAGTTAAGCATCTATTAAGTGAGTTACAGTCTTTTGAATCTTAAGAAGCCGTTCCTGAAAATTTACATTTTCTGTTGCATTTTTCCCGAAATCTCAGAAACCACTTCGAGGAGAGTATTCAAATTTTCAAGAAGTAATAACATTCACATCCTGAGTCTACTGAACTAAAGAAGAACATAATGTTATGTATAATTAATTAGGATAACATACAAAAGTACACAAAATTTTAACTGCGACATTAAAAAATTGTATTTCCGAAGGCATTGGCCAAAATGCAATTGTTGTTCAGTAGACTCAGAACATACAGTTTATAGTAGTGTTAAAGTTTCATGTCAATGGCTGCAAATAGTTCCTGAAATACAGGGAAGCCAAGTAACCAAATATTACGTAGTCAGGATACGGCGTTGCAACTCCCCTTAAAGGAAGACGAAAGGCAGGTGGCCTAAAAAGGTATTAACGTTGGCCAAAACAAAGACTAAAACAGGAAGGTAGCCTTGGTCATGAGAACTGTGCACTGCTTGGGCAATGGATAAGAAGTGGTCAACAGCTTTTGATTGGAGTAACGGAGACTACTGGAAGGACGACACGAAAAACTTTTAGTGAGAAAAGTCAAACAAGAACAAGAGACGGACAAGTAATAAGAAAGAGCTCATGTGGAGGGATACAATAGTTCATCTTCACAGCACTCACGAATGCGATAGAAAAGTCAAGAAGTTATGGTGACATTTGTAGTACTAAGGTTGAACCTGAAATCGACCAACAAAATTTAGGACTCTGTTCAGAGTTATTTTACTAGTATTTTGATAAGGATCTCTCGTGTTCAGATACAGAGTAATAATTTAATTATGATCTACTTAGTTTGTTACTTTAATTTCCTTTGTTCCTGAGTAAATATCTTTACTAAAGCAAAAAGCCTCTAATATGCTATCATGAAAATGATCAACACAGGAGAAGGAGAGAGAGAGAGAGAGAGAGAGAGAGAGAGAGAGAGAGAGAGAGAGAGAGTAATGCTAAAACCTTCAGTGGCGAAACATGTAAACTTTTATCACTATCTTTGCGGTCTGTACAGTCAGTATACAACACAGAACGCGACATATTCAAAATTAATTCTTCTCATTAGCGCTCTAAATGACGACCTCCATGATCACAGCAGTATGCACGGAGCGTATGGAGTTTGGCATACTGCTTTCGCGGCTGCTGCTATGTGAGTGTTGGAAGACTTCTAAAGTAGGCTCATCGCTTTTCCCCCAGAAGATGATGCGCATTGGTGTCAGGTGGTCGAGCTGACTGTTGAAAAGCACATACACAGCCAGTCCATTGTTATCCGATCGGTACAACGCAAAGAGAAAAAAGTACTAGTTGTCAGCACATTACTGTATGGTCTAATTGTGAACTCCACTCAACATGGGAAGTCTTTAGATTCAATGATTTGACCCTCACTGGATGTTACGAATGTAACAGTTACTAGTGTAAGATGTGGCCGGTTTTCAATTCGCCTACTGTTGGTGCAAATTTTTCAATGTGAACGAAATCCTCTTCCAGATAGGCTTAATGGCAAACCTCACATTGCCAGTGTGTTACGTACTAGCATGGAAGCCTCTGGTTTCTTGTTGGCCCCAGCTGTGTTAAAGGTGTAAACCTGTTGTTTATTTAGCACAGTACTTGCATTGTGCTGTGTGTAAAAGGTTGCTTTCTGTTACACACTTCGGTAGATTATTTGCTCTGTTCTTTGCCTCACATTGCAAGTGCATTCAGACGTTCACTGTTTGTCTGAGTAGTGCTCTAAGCGCCTATTTGTAAGGAGTATACTTGGCTTCCTTATATGTCATCCAGTAGTCTTGTTATTTTTATCTAACAAATTCTCTTTGATTATGTTGTTATTGTGTATGTTCCAGAACCCATATTCACTTTGTGAGGTAAAGGCCGAGTTGTGACGACCTGAAAATATTCTAAGTTTGGAGTTGGCGTGGCCGTGCGGGGGCCTCTCGGGGGACCACGGCTCGTCGGCGGCTGCGTGGTGCCGAGCATCGAGCGGAGCAAGAGGGTGGTCCAGGCTGACCACGTGGCTGGGAATTCCATGTTGACGCTGTGACGAGGACTGTGCTTTGTGTCACTGAAGGAGATATGTCTACCGGCTGTGTCAAAGACGGCGAACTTTGTGAAACCATAATTGCAGACGTTTCACAGCACATGTAGAAATTAATAATAGCCAGAGGAATCATGATACCTTAAAAATGAACATTTACATTACCATTATTTTCACGTCGATTCTGATGGTTTAATCACATTTCCAATATCTTTATTTGTTTAAAGTTTAGTATCTGACTGTAAATTATACAAGTAACGCCCTGCAACGAATTTCCAAAATCTAAACGGTTCATCCGATGTTGTCGATCGACATGTCTTTCGGAAGCTGTTAGTGTAAACCTTAATTGGTATGAATTGAAGAGATGTAGCTTGGATAGTACATGAGTTATTGGAGGTCAAATTGGCCGATTACTATTAATCGCGTCATGCCGTAAATACTCCAAAGTTACACGAAAAAACGGTAGCAGCATGCTTATAAATACACTCCTGGAAATTGAAATAAGAACACCGTGAATTCATTGTCCCCGGAAGGGGAAACTTTATTGACACATTCCTGGGGTCAGATACATCACATGATCACACTGACAGAACCACAGGCACATAAACACAGGCAACAGAGCATGCACAATGTCGGCACTAGTACAGTGTATATCCACCTTTCGCAGCAATGCAGGCTGCTATTCTCCCATGGAGACGATCGTAGAGATGCTGGATGTAGTCCTGTGGAACGGCTTGCCATGCCATTTCCACCTGGCGCTTCAGTTGGACCAGCGTTCGTGCTGGACGTGCAGACCGCGTGAGACGACGCTTCATCCAGTCCCAAACATGCTCAATGGGGGACAGATCCGGAGATCTTGCTGGCCAGAGTAGTTGACTTACACGTTCTAGAGCACGTTGGGTGGCACGGGATACATGCGGACGTGAATTGTCCTGTTGTAACAGCAAGTTCCCTTGCGGTCTAGGAATGGTAGAACGATGGGTTCGATGACGGTTTGGATGTACCGTGCACTATTCAGTGTCCCCTCGACGATCACCAGTGGTGTACGGCCAGTGTAGGAGATCGCTCCCCACACCATGATGCCGGGTGTTGGCCCTGTGTGCCTCGGTCGTATGCAGTCCTGATTGTGGCGCTCACTTGCACGGCGCCAAACACTCATACGACCATCATTGGCACCAAGGCAGAAGCGACTCTCATCGCTGAAGACGACACGTCTCCATTCGTCCCTCCATTCACGCCTGTCGCGACACCACTGGAGGCGGGCTGCACGATGTTGGGGCATGAGCGGAAGACGGCCTAACGGTGTGCGGGACCGTAGCCCAGCGTCATGGAGACGGTTGCGAATGGTCCTCGCCGATACCCCAGGAGCAACAGTGTCCCTAATTTGCTGGGAAATGGCGGTGCGGTCCCCTACGGCACTGCGTAGGATCCTACGGTCTTGGCGTGCATCCGTGCGTCGCTGCGGTCCGGTCCCAGGTCGACGGGCACGTGCACCTTCCGCCGACCACTGGCGACAACATCGATGTACTGTGGAGACCTCACGCCCCACGTGTTGAGCAATTCGGCGGTACGTCCACCCGGCCTCCCGCATGCCCACTATATGCCCTCGCTCAAAGTCCGTCAACTGCACATACGGTTCACGTCCACGCTGTCGCGGCATGCTACCAGTGTTAAAGACTGCGATGGAACTCCGTATGCCACGGAAAACTGGCTGACACTGACGGCGGCGGTGCACAAATGCTGCGCAGCTAGCGCCATTCGACGGCCAACACCGCGGTTCCTGGTGTGTCCGCTGTGCCGTGCGTGTGATCATTGCTTGTACAGCCCTCTCGCAGTGTCCGGAGCAAGTATGGTGGGTCTGACACACCGGTGTCAATGTGTTCTTTTTTCCATTTCCAGGAATGTATATATATTCGTCTATGTCTTTGCTTATATCCGACATATACTATTCATGAAGAAATTGTTTAAATATTTACTGTGCTTTAGAAAGCACAGAGCCATTAGCCTACTGTCCTACCTTCTGTTTCTATTTCTATGATATATGTTTATTTAATTTGTTTATGTATTTAATAATGTGTGTTTTAGCATGTTTATGGTCCAGCCATGGGAATATTTATTTCGTTTCAAGTTATTTAATTTATTTTAATGTAAAACCAGTATTTAGAATGTGTTTCAATATATTTGTGAGTGTGAGTTGTAAGATTTGGCGGGAGCGCTCTAGCCAATCACAGCACTCGTTATTGAGGAGACTGTATGGAAATGCAGGAGGAGTATCGGGTCGCAGATAGGACATGGCGAGTACGGAAAAGGACGACACGACGTATGTTTCCACAGGACTAGAAGGGTGCTGGACAGGAGGCGTGACGGAAAGTCCCGGGAAATACTTGGAGAGTGGGGCAGTTTGCACGTGGTCGCGGGATATAGAAATATATTGTAGTGCTGACTTGTGCACTTGTGAGATTTCCGTGGCTTCTGCAGTGAAGACATAGTATGCGTTTAGAAGTGAATATCTTGCGAGCTATTCTGTTGTTCATAACTGATTACGTGATGTAGGATCTATTGCTTCCCTGTTATTCAACTTATAATTTATTCAATTGCTGGGCGATCGACACCAATGAGTGTTTTACAGTAATAAATGGCGTTCTTAAAGGTACTTCTACTATCGTACTCATCATTTAAAGCCTTTAAAAATAATACCCGCAAATTTTATTTAATTGCGATTTTTCATTTATAAATTTCTGTGTTACAATCAAATTCGCAGTTGCCAAATGATAAGAACATTCGACTACTGACAAATGATAGGAACCTTCGACTATTCGGTTCATGTGTATATTCATATTGTATACTGTAGTTTCAGCAGTATTTCACTTGTAATGCGGCAACTATGTATCCCTGCCCTTAGACAACGAAACCAGCCAAAGTTTTCAATATTTCAATTCTCAGTCTGAGGGTACATAGTTGAGGGCCACACCTCAGCATTTTTATTTTTGAAAGCCCGCAACTTTTGAAACTTGATTGTGAGAGGCCTCACTCTGTGCCATTGGTAGCACCGTGACAGACGTCAGACGGAGTTGGTAATACGTTCCTTTAACGTGGCCTGTTGTGGTTAGTTGAATAGATCAATACTACTGGCTTTTCGTTATTGTTGAAATGGTCCTCAGTCTATTAATTATCTATCAGTTGGTTATTTGATTATGCCTAGTTGGCCTTGGCGATAGGTTTGAGCGGCTACTGCCGTTGTTTACTCCCATGAAGTTTAGCACTTCGTTTCACTTAATGGCACTCTGTAGTATAAAGTTTGTTTGCTACGGTGTTTGGCCGCTGGGCCGCAAAGTCTGTATAATTACTTACGCATTCCTTGTCTTTTTGTCTGGTTTGAGAGCAAATCCTAAAGACACCTCTGAAAATTCTCAAACTGTTTAAGTGGCCTATGGTCATTAATTCAATGGATGCAGATTATGTAAAAAAAAAATTCTTTCCCCGTATAAAAATATGAATCTAGCAATAATTTTACTTTTAGAACGCGTATTTAAATGTTCTTCTTATTCTGAATGCCTCAGTTTAAATAAAGAGACGCTTTTTAAGAGGAAATATGTTATGTAGTTCTGACTATTTTGCTTCGCTGCTGTGCTAATACTTTTTAACATGGGGATTTTAGGCTATCCTTGAAGCAACTGCCGCAACCATAAAATTTGGTTTTCTTGGCCAGTGGCCATTAATTCAGTTAATCTTTACACACTATGACTTATTCAAATACTACTGAAGCTCAGTATCTGTAAAATTTTCAGTGACATTAATATGTGGAGCACCTGCGTAGTAGTTGGATGGTGTATTGGGCGATAAGCCGTGTGATGCAAGTTAAAGTGTAAATCATTGGATCCAGGTTTTCACGTTTTTTATCTGCATATTGATCCCTCTATTTATATATCTTATTGTATTGAGCTTTCTTTCATTAGGCCTTCAGCTGCTGGTGCAGTCATCAAAACTATTCCCATTTGCTTTCTACCGTTACCTTGTTAACTACACAAACTTGAAACACTTTTTGCCCCTCTGGGCCTTAAGCCAATTATGCTGTTACTAACTTTATAATTTGGTTCTGTGAACAAAGCCACAAGTCACTTAACTATTATCGGTGATTTGACTGGTGATTCTTGGTTTTTACTGAAACTATTCAGAGAGTGTTTGTTATGCTAAGCGGTTGTTATTTGCCCATAAACTGTTACATGATTCTTTTGTCGCATTTCGTGTTTAATACTTGTGATGCACATCATTTTAAAACTTTCAAATTTCACATGGGCTATCATTTCATTAATTTATTACGGTATTTTGCTTGTTAATAAACTATTGTGAAAATATCCAATATTTTTCTACTTCCAACCATCTCCCTACAGCTTCAGTGGTAGCAGATTGTGGTTGTCGTCGCTGTGATAACAGCTCAGTGATACATCGTCGTGCAGCGCTTCTTTGCGTTCACTGAAGCAATAGCTTCTCAGACATGCCACCATCGTTGTCATGTACGTTCGGCGGACGCTGATGGATGAATTTTGCAGTTGCTGTCCAATGCTGCTCGCCTCACCAATGGAGGACAATAGCATCGTCGCGATGTTGTCGCAAGACATATTGCCCATCCGCTGCATCAAGTGTTCCGTACCACACCACAACAGGGCACTAAGCCTTGAAATTAGACACTATAGCTGTAACTATAGAATGAGTTACACATATCTACCATGGCAGGAAAGCCTTCAAGCAAACAGGAGCAATGAAGTGTAACAGGGAACCATCTCATCATGTATAGCCTGATGTGAGCTTCGCTGTAGCCACATGGTCGAATACCCATCGCAGCCATGCGTTATCATTCAGGTTCCAACCAGTGTCTCTCCGCCATCCTAAAGCACCCAACACAGCCTTACACCAGAGCAGTCAGTTCCTAGTGCCGCCACTGTTGTTTCAAATAGAGAAGATGTGGGGAACGATACCGTAGCACTGCTGACTCTGATCGCTAACAATCAGTTCGTACTGCCCAGCCACTGCCAGATATTCCAGGCACTCCATACTAAGTGACGTGGGGCCTGCTGGTAGCAGCTCCATCTCATCGTTGCTGAAATACCAACAACCTCCACACACAGACT
Source organism: Schistocerca americana (assembly GCF_021461395.2). Taxonomy (NCBI): domain Eukaryota; kingdom Metazoa; phylum Arthropoda; class Insecta; order Orthoptera; family Acrididae; genus Schistocerca; species Schistocerca americana. The sequence continues at coordinate 442,694,286 of NC_060121.1, read as the reverse complement.
GGTGAGTTTCGTCAGTTCTTCAAATGGTTCAAATGGCTCTGAGTACTATGGGACTTAACATCTATGGTCATCAGTCCCCTAGAACTTAGAACTACTTAAACCTAACTAACCTAAGGACAGCACACAACACCCAGCCATCACGAGGCAGAGAAAATCCCTGACCCCGCCGGGAATCGAACCCGGGAACCCGGGCGTACCGCAAGACCGCTACGGTCGCAGCTTCGAATCCTGCCTCGGGCATGGATGTTTGTGATGTCCTTAGGTTAGTTAGGTTTAACTAGTTCTAAGTTCTAGGGGACTAATGACCTCAGCAGTTGAGTCCCATAGTGCTCAGAGCCATTTGAACCATTTGAACCCGGGCGTGGGAAGCGAGAACGCTACCGCACGACCACGAGATGCGGGCTCGTCAGTTCTGATGAGGTCATTGACATCTGTCCCATCTGCAAAACCCATCTCAAACTAAGAATCACTGCCCATGTAGTGAACTATTCTAGCTAGTACATGTCGGATATGATATATATATATATATATATATATATATATATATATATATATATATATATATATATATAGTACCCAGAGACTGGGAGTTGGATCAGGAAAGAAGAATAGCTTTTCGACAGGTATAACATGTTGAGTTAAGCTGCAACCTAGGTTTTCAAGAAAGAAGACTTGAACGGAAAAGATCAGGTTTCCCTTTAAACCGGCAGAACATGGTAACTATATATTTTGTGAAGGCATAATATGAACGATGCGTGTAACAAGAAATGAAGCTTCAAATAAATGTACAGCTCTTCAGTCAAACGCACGAAATAGTGTCGGTTTTCATTGTTTGCATTAACATTTGTGCCTTTAAAAAAAATACACTTTAAAAACCAATCCTTCATTCTCCCTTGTTGAAACATTTAAAGCAGATCAAAGGTCGATTTATTGATTTCAGATAATTTTGGTAATTTTATCTGAACACTCCTTCATTTTCTCAGCTTAGCGATGGCAGTGTGGTTAAATCGATATATAACAAAAATTTTTACTTGACATTAATGTAGAAATATCTCTATTCGGCTCTAACCTGGTGCATCAAATGTTGTTCCATGTTCCAAATAAAATACAGTCTCTGTTGGCATATTTATGGATTAACACTGAGTTTGATGCTCTGAGCACATCATTAGATTAACTTCAAAGATAGCAAAGCTGCATTATTGAGAACTGAAAGCCATGATGGCAGTCGCCTCGGCGAAAATTGAAACCATATTAAAACGCGTCCTCCATGCCTCAATGAACATTTCATCGGCTAGACTATCTGTTTATTACTGACACACATGCCTGTGAACGCCAGTCTATCTACGCCGTTTGCTACCTTGCATTGTATTGTAATGTATGGAACTGGGGACCTAGGAACGATGGAGAGGCATCGTCCGCACGGTAGCCGGCAGTGGTACACAACCCCACAACAGGCAGCAGCAGCCCATTCACCCCACCGCCACCCCAGGCCCACACCGAAATCTGGGTGTTATTTTGCGGTTCGGCGCCCAGTGGAACCCTCCCCCTACCCTCCCCACGGGAATGTCTCACACCAGTCGAGTGTAACACCAGTGTTTACGTGGTAAATATGGTGTACGCGTACGTGGAGAAAGTTTTTGCGCAACAATCGCCGACACAGTGTAACTGAGGCGGAATAAGGGGTACCAGCCCGCATTTGCCGAGCCAGAAGGAAAACCGGCTTAAAAACCGTCCACAGACTGGCCTCGACACTAATCCGCCAGGCGCATTAGTCCCAGAGACCGGCAGGCCTTCCCGCCCGGAAAGCAGTCCGTACAGTTAACCAGGCGGGTTTTGCTACCTTACCTTCCGTACGACGATTGCATTTTTGACTATGTGATTGCCACCATGGCTTTTAATTCTGATTAATGGGGCCTTCGCATTTGATGATAGGCTAAGAGCACGAAACGCGTTATTAATCGACCAGCGGAAAAATATTCCTATCGGAGAGCAAAAAAAAGGCTAATATTTTCCTCTATATTAAAAAACTCTGACTCATTTCACCTTCCTCAGCATTTTTAGAAATGTTCACAGAAAGAGTTACGTGACTACATATTGACGTTCTTGTTAATGTGCAACTCACCTCTTAACTCCACAAGCTGCTCTAACGGCATTCGCTCACACCCATTAGCCCGTCGCTGTCTCTCAGGCGCATCCGTTCTCAACTGCTATTCTCACTCACTCATTCGGTCCAGCTCATTGTCTTGATCTCTCTGTGGCTCACCAACCGTCACGTCTCCGTATTGTCCTCTCTTACTGTTTTTTTTTTTTTTTTGTCATCACTCTACTGACTGGTTTGATGCGGCCCGCCACGAATTCCTTTCCTGTGCTAAACTTTTCATCTCAGAGTAGCACTTGCAACCTACGTCTTCAATTATTTGCTTGACGTATTCCAATCTCTGTCTTCCTCTACAGTTTTTGCCCTCTACACCTCCCTCTAGTACCATGGAAGTCATTCCCTCATGTCTTAGCAGACGTCCTATCATCCTGTCCGTTCTCCTTATCAGTGTTTTCCACATATCCCTTTCCTCTCCGATTCTGCGTAGAATCTCTTCATTCCTTACCTTATCAGTCCACCTAATTTTCAACATTCGTCTATTGCACCACATCTCAAATGTTTCGATTCTCTTCTGTTCCGGTTTTTCCACAGTCCATGTTTCATTACCATACAATGCTGTACTCCAGACGTACATCATCAGAAATTTCTTCCTCAAATTACGGCCGGTATTTGATATTAGTAGACTTCTCTTGGCCAGAAATGCCTTTTTTGCCATAGCGAGTCTGCTTTTGATGTCCTCCTTGCTCCGTCCGTCATTGGTTATTTTACTGCCTAGGTAGCAGAATTCCTTAACTTCATTGACTTCGTGACCATCAATCCTGATGTTAAGTTTCTCTCTGTTCTCATTTCTACTACTTCTCATTACCTTCGTCTTTCTCCGATTTACTCTCAAAACATACTGTGTACTCATTAGACTGTTCATTCCGTTCAGCATATCATTTAATTCTTCTTCACTTTCACTCAGGATAGCAATGTCATCAGCGAATCGTATCATTGATATCCTTTCACCTTGTATTTTAATTCCACTCCTGCACCTTTCTTTTATTTCCATCATTGCTTCCTCGAAGTACAGATTGAAGAGTAGGGGCGAGAGGCTACAGCCTTGTCTTACACCCTTCTTAATACGAGCACTTCGTTCTTGATCGTCCACTTTTATTATTCCCTCTTGGTTGTTGTACATATTGTAAATGACCTGTCTCTCCCTATAGCTTACACCTACTTTTTTCTGAATCTCGGACAGCTTGCACCATTTTATATTGTCGAACGCTTTTTCCAGGTCGACAAATCCTATGAAAGTGTCCTGATTTTTTTTTTAGCCTTGCTTCCACTATTAGCCGTAACGTCAGAATTGCCTCTCTCGTCCCTTTACTTTTCCGAAAGCCAAACCGATCGTCACCTAGAACATTCTCAATATTCTTTTCCATTCTTCTGTATATTATTCTTGTAAGCAGCTTCTGACTTCTTATGCCGGAAGTCTTCGGCTGCCAATGCTGATTAAATATCAAAGTTTAGGCAGTGGCGGGGATCGAACCCGGGACCGAAGACGTTTTGATTATGAATCAAAGACGCTACCCCTAGACCACGGGTGAGGCCTCATTTATTCCATCCCACTAATGCTGTCTCTTCTCGCTGTCGCTATTCTCTCTTCCTCTTTGTCATTATCATATACTCTAATACTCATTATCACAGGCTCTCATCTTCTATCTTATACTTCTCTTTATCCGTCTCCCACTGACATTGTCTCCTTCACTGTTCTCCGAGCACTGTTCTCGAATTCTCTACGATGATCCATTCCCACTACGTCCTCTCCTTTCTCTCATACTACTGCTGTCTCCTTCTCTCTTTCAATAACGCAACCACTGTTTATTGTCTCCAGATGTTTATGACTTCTCCGTCTTTTCACCACTACCACTGCCTTCTTCTCTCCCAGCATAAAAAGGGCAAATACGTTACATATAAATACTATTGCGAATGTTTTCAAAAGTTCTAGGAGAGGTAGAATGAGGCAGCTGGACCATACATCTCAGTCTGTCTTTTACTAAAGAGAAACATATTCGCCCTTTTTGTGCTCCGATTATTTTTTGTCATCAGTCTTCTGACTGATTTGATGCTGCCCGCCAGAAATTCCTCTCCTATGCTCATCTCTTCAACTCAGAGTAGCACTTGTAAGCTACACCCTCAATGATTTGCTGGATGTCTTCCAATCTCTGTCTTCCTCTACAGTTTTGCCCTCTACAGCTTCCTCTAGTACAATGGAAGTCATTCCATCATATCCATCACATCATATCTGAACCTTCTTCTTTTAAGTGTTTTCCACATATTCCTTTCCTCTCAGATTCTGCGTAGAACCTCATAAATCCTTACCTTATCAGTCTACCTAATTTGCATCATTCGGCTGTTGCACCACATCTCAAATGCTTCGATTCTCTTCTGTTCCGGTTTTGCCACAGTCCATGTTTCACTACCATACAATGCTGTACTCCTGACGTATAGTCTCAGAAATTTCTTCCTCAAATTAAGGCCGGTATTTGATATTAGTAAACTTCTCTTGGCCAGAAATGCCTTTTTTTCCATAGCTAGTTTGCTTTTAAAGTCCTCCTTGCTCCATACGTTTTGGTTATTTGACTACTTAGGTAGCAAAATTCCATAACTTTATCGACTTCGTGACCATCAACCCTCATGTTAAGTTTCTCGCTGTTCTCTTTTCTACTACTTCTCATTACCTTCGCCTTTCTTCGATTTACTCTCAATCCATACTGTGTACTCAATAGACCGTTAATTCCGTTCAGTAGATCTTGCAATTCTTCTTCACTTTCACTCAGGATAGCAATGTCAACAGAGAATCATACCATTGAAATTCTTTCACCTATTTTTTAATTCCACTCCTGAACCTATGTTTTACTTCCATCATTGTTTCCTCGATGCACAGATTGAAGAGTAGGGGCGAAAGGCTATATCCTTGTCCTACACCATTTTTAGTACGAGCACTTCGTTCTTGGTCTCCCACTCTTATTATTCCCTCTGGTTGTTGTAGATATTGTATATGACACGTCTCTCCCTACATTTTTTCAGTATTTCGAACATCTTGCACTATTTTATACTATCGAACAATTTTTCCAGGTCGATAAATCCTATGAAAGTGTCTTGATTTTTCTTTCGTCTTGCTTCCATTATTAATCGCCACGTCAGCATTAACTCTCTCGTGCCTTTACCTTTCTAAAGCCAAACTGATCGTCATCTGCCGCATCCTCAATTTTCTTTTCCATTCTTCTGTATATTATTCTTGTAGATGCATGAGCTGTTATAGCTGATTGTGCGTTAATTATCGCCCTTGAAGGCTCTTGCTGTCTTTGGAATTGTGTGCATGATCCTTTTCCGAAAGTCAGATGGTATGCCGCCAGATTCATATGTTCTGCACACAAACGTGAATAGTCCTTTTGTTGCCACTTATTTTAGAATTTCTGTTGGAATGTTATCTATTCCTTCTGCCTTATTTGACCCTAACTCCTCTAAAGTTCTTTTAAATTCTGATGCTAATACTGGATCCCTTATCTCCACCAAATCGACTTCTGTTTCTTCTTCAATCACATCAGACAAATCAACCCCCTCACAGAGGTTTTCAATGTATTCTTTCCACTTATTCACTCTCTCCTCTGCATTTAACAGTGCAATAGTCGCTGCACTCTTAATGTTACCACCCTTACTTTTAATGTTACCGAAGGTGTTTTGACTTTCCTGTATCCTGAGTCTGTCCTTCTGACAATCATTTCTTTTGATGTCTTCACATTTCTCTTGCAGCTATTTCGTCTTAGCTTCCCGGCACTTCCTATTTACTTCACTCCTCAGCGACTTGTATTTCTGTATTCCTGAGTTTCCCGGAACATTTTTATACTTCCTCCTTTCATCAATCAACTGAAGGATTTCTTCTGTTACCCATGGCTTCTTCGCAGTTACCTTCTTTGTACCTATGTTCTCCTTCCGAACTTCTGTGATGACCGTTTTAGAGATGTCCATTCCTCTTAAACTATAATGTCTTAAACATCAGCCTCCTCTCCATCACTACTATATTGAGATCTGCGTCTATATACGCTCCTGGTTACGCTTTGCAATCCAGTATCTGATTTCGGAATCTCTGTCTGACCATGATGTAATCCGAAATCTTCCCGTGTCACCCCGCCTTTTCCAAGTATACCACCTCCACTTGCGACTCGTGAACAGGGTTTTCGCCGTTACTAGGTGAAACTTGTTACAGAACTCAATTAGTCTCTCTCTTCTCTCATTCCTTGTCCCAAGCCCATATTCTCCTGTAACCTTTCCTTCGACTCCTTCCCCTACAACTACATTCCAGTCCCCCATGACTATTAGATATTCATCCCCCTTCACATACTGTATTAACCTTTCAATATACTCATACACTTTCTTTATATTTCCATCTCCAGCTTGCGACATCAGCATGCATACGTGATCTATCGTTGTCGGTGTTAGTTTGCTGTCGATTCTGATGAGAACATCCCTGTCACTGAACTGCTCCCAGTAACACACTCTCTGCCCTACCTTCCTGTTCATAACGAATCCTACTCCTGTTACACCATTTTCTGCTGCTGTTGATATTACCCTATACTCATCTGACCAGCAATCCTTGGCTTCTTTCCGCTTCAGTTCGCTGACTCCAACTATATCTACACTGAGACTTTGCATTTCCATTTTCAAATTTTCTAGTTTCCCTACCTCGTTCAAGCTCTTGACATATGACGCCCCGACTCATAGAACGTTATCCCTCCCTTAATTATTCAACATTTTTCTCATGTTAAACTCTCCCTTGGCAGTCCCCTCCCGGAGATCCGAAAAGGGGACTATTCCGGAATCTTTGGCATATGGAGAGATCATAATGACACTTTTTCTATTGCAGGTCACATATCCTGTGGATACACGTTACGTGTCTTTAATGTAGTTGTTTGCATTGCCTCCTGCATCCTTTTGCTGTTGATCATTGCTGATTGTTCCACCTTTAGGGGCAATTTCCCACCCCTAGGACAAGAGAGTGTCCTGATCCTCTGTCCGCTCCTCCACCCTCTTTGGCAAGGCCGTTGGCAGAATGAGGGTGACTCCTTATGCCCGAAATCTTCGGCAGCCAATGCTGATTACTTATCAAATTTAAAGTAGTCGCAGGATTCGAACCCGGGACCGAAGAATTTTTGACGATGAATCAAAGACGCTACCCCTAGATAAAACATTTTTCTGCTGGTCCCCTTCTTCCTCCTGCCAAAGCAAGGCATGTCGCACATATGAAAAAACCTCGATAGATCAGTAAAATTTCGGGAATTTGATTATCTGAAATTTAAATAAAACAAAACTATTTTCATACCACACAATCAGACCGGATTTTGCGAGCACAAAAATTTTGCATGAGATTCAGTATACAAGGTGGAATACTCAAAACTCTGATGATAATGGAGACATTTTACGTCATATTTCTCCGAGCCACGTCACTTTATATACTACGTTTTCGCTTCACACCGCATATTACTATCACATTTTACGTGCGCAAGTAGATTAAATTTGAAGCTCTGCATCTTGGAAGCGGATGAAGATAACTAGAAAATTTTCAAGCTTCTTCGAGCTCAAAATCATAGGAATATATCGTAAGAATTATAGCCTTTTGCTGTGCATAGCCGTCTGGTATGTGCTACTGAGTTTTGGTCCACTGCTGAGTTCTGAAAAATGGAGAGAAACGCTTATTTTGGGGTTTCGTCAGGAACCGCCCATGAGCTTACGCAAAATCATCATTCGTCGTCCAGTCACTCATTCATTCATTCCTTCATTCATTCACGGGTACCGCGTCCGATGAATTAAATCACGCGTTCAACACAAGTATACTTGTCAACCAAGTTACTGAACCTTTACGTGCGTATTTTAGGAGCACGAGAAGGGGAACTTTCCACCTGTGTATCTGGGAAGGGGTAAAGATATCACGAAAATTATCAGGGTTATTCCAGATCTGGATCTTAGGAATATACCATATAAACTTCCGCCATTTGCTATGTACAGCACTCTTGGAAATCGCGGCTAGGGTTAGAAACCAAATAATCAAGTTTCCAACATCTCTAAGCCCACAGTTCATAGAGTTTTGACAAACTATAACTGCAAAATTTACGCAGATGCATCATTCATTCGTTCCTCACAGTTATACCCATAAATTTAAATGAGGGGTTTCAGAGATATTGCCGTCTCCATTAATAATCAATCAATTTGTATACTAATTTTTACCCACCTATTTTGCTTATGCAAGTAGCGTAGCTTTGAAAATCTGTCTTTTGAAAACAAATAAAGATATCGAGAAAATTTTCAAAGCAGTTCGAGATCGGCATATTAGGTATATATTGCTAACATTTCAGCCCTTTTCTGTGAGTAGTCGTCTTGGAATTGGCAGCTGGAATGTGGTCCGCGGGTGACGGCGAAAATATATTAAAAATCCATTTTGTTAGAGTTTTCCGAGGAACCACCCATGACGAACTCATGATGCCTTCATAAATCCCATAGAGCACACCATTGACCACATCAGTGCAAAAAGAGCCAACCGATTTGTTCCACTTGCCTAAGCAGGAAGAAGTGTCTAATATTCATACTTTAACCCTTTACTGTTCGTTAGGGACATTAAGACGATTCTTCTGTTGGTAATACGAATCGTCCCTAGCCCACAACGCTTGATACTATTGACCAATGAACACCGTAAAGTCCCCTTTTTATGTGCGGCATTTCGGAACATATTGGTAAGCATGCTGTGGCAATAGAGACTTCTTATATCTGGAACTTGACATTAACGCTTTCGTTTCAGACACTGTTTAGTAAATATATTCGCATAGGAACTACGTATGACAGTATATTATTATTATTATTACTATTACATTGCATTACTGGTTAGTTTTCTGGCTTGAGTGTGTGAATCTTCATATGTGTGTTGCTGTGTTGCCTATACAGAAGAGTGAGGCAATGCATTATCGGAGATGTTTGTTTATTTTACTATGCTGTTAGCGGTCAACCAGACGTTAGCCAACTAAATGGTTCAAATGGCTCTAAGCACTATGGGACTTAACATCTGAAGTCATCAGTCCCCTAGACTTAAAACTACTTAAACCTAAGAACATCACACACACATCCATGCCCGAGGCAGGATTCGAACCTGCGACCGTAGGAGCAGCACGTTTCCCAACTGAAGCGCCTAGAACCACTCGGTCACATGGGCGGCCATTAGCAAACTGATACCGACATTGTGTTGGAGTTCAAATGAGCAATAAGAGACGCTAACCACCAGTATTTCTGTAGATAAAGAATCGCGCTCTAGATATAGATAAAACTAACTGCAGGAACTTCAACATCAATGAAAAACGAGTATTGATGGAAGAACTGACTCATCCAAGACAATTATTACACTTCCATTCACTTATTATTCAAAATATTTGTACACACTGTGAATGTTTCTGGGTGTGACAGTGAAAGACCGTGTTGCTCCCGCACATTGCGCGGGTGGAGTTCGTCCGCTGGTAGTAGACGACACGAGGTTTTCAGAGTGCTTGGCGCGGGGACGGAGGCAGGCAACGAGCTGCGTGGCGTGCGGCCTAGGCGGTAGGCGCTGCTGCCGTGGCTGTGGGTTAGTGATGAGGCCCGCGTGCGCTGGACGCGCAATCGATCTCTCGCGGCTGCGACCACGCCCACCGCACGCGTCAAGCGATCGTCCGGGCACCAGACATTAACGGCACCTGTCCCCACAGACTTACGCGACACCAGCGCTCGTCGCGTAGCGTTGTGGCCGCTTCAAAATACGCATACCGGACAAAAGTTAGTCACCCGCAGTAGACACGGGTATCGTCACGATCGCCTCAAGGAAGCGATATGACCGCCTTTGCCATTTAATTACGTAAACGATCTGGCGGATAGCATGTGCAGCAATGTGCGACTGTTTGCCGATGACGCTGTAGTGTACGGTAAAGTGACGACGGTATATGACTATAGGAAGGCACGGGATGACAGACACATTGTCAGTTAGGTGTGATGAGTGGCAGCTTGCTCTAAATATGGAAAAATATTAATACAGGTAACCTAGAAAAACAGTTCTCCGTTGTTGGAGGAAAGTATTACTGGCTCTTGACCCAGTCACGTCGATAAAATACGTGGCCTATCCCGAAAGTAAAGTCAGACTGATCGATATACAGAAACAACAGTAAAAAATAAAAAATGAAACTTCCTGGCAGATTAAAACTGTGTGCCGGATCGAGAGTTCGAGTCTCGGTCCGGCACACAATTTTAATCTGCCAGGAAGTTTCATATCAGCGCACACTCTGCTGCAGAGTGAAAATCTCATTCTGGAAAAATCAAAAATGTTTTATTTGCAATAGTTTGCTACATCTTCGAGTTATTTCTCTACATAGTCTCCATTTCGACTTAGAAATCTGTCGAAGCGTTGTACCAGCTTTCCAATACCCACGTCATGGAAGGCTTTCCTCGACGTCTGTAAGCTTCTGCAGTTCGTTGTCTGTGCTAAAATGTTACCTTGCTAACCAGCGGTTCATGTGAGCGGAGGTGAACATCTGAGGGAGTTCACTCCGGGTTGCATGGTGGGTGACCAAACACGTCATATTGAAAACACCCTGCAGCGACGTTCTCATTGGCACTACGGTGTGGGGCTCTGTCACGAAGAAAGAAATACATGACAGGTACGTTATGTGTGGTTGCATGGGATCAGGTGAAACCTCCAGCGGACATCCGTACTTGACGGAAGACACTTTTGTACTTGGCATCTTTCAGCGCCCACTGTGCGCTGAGAACGGAAAAGAGCGATATGACGTGACCGACAGGCATTGTAAACACACTGCCTAACACACCTGCGCTGAGCTTCGTCGGATTTTCACTGTCGGTTCCATTTCACCACGTATCGGACCTTACTTCGCGAATAGCTTTAATATCTTGGCTTAACAGCGTAAAGTGACAAGAAATGGAAGGCACATGTAAGGCCAATTTTAGGGAATCAGGGGAATCAGATGGTCGCCTTCGGTTTATTGGGAGAATTCCAGGAAAATGCGTATAGCACACGGTGCGACTCATTCGTGAGTACTGCCCAAGTGTTTGGGATTGCCACCAGGTTGGAGGATGACATCGAGGAAATTCTGAGGTGGTATGCTAGGTTTGTTGCAGGTATGTTTGATCAACACGTCAGTATTACAGGGATGCTTCGTAAACTAATATAGGGGTCCCTCAAGAAAAGATGACGTTCTTTTAGCGGAACGCTGTTGAGAAAGAGAACCGGCATCTGAAACTGACCTACACAACGATTGAGCTGACGCAAATGTATATTCGCCTAGAACCACGAAGATAAGATAAATTTGGGCTTGCAAGGAGGCATGGGGACAGTCGTTTTTACCTCGTTCTATTTGTGTGTAGAACAGGAGAGGCAATAACTAGTATTGGAGCATGGTAACACACGCCACGCATCATCAGGTTGCTTGCGGAGTATGTATGTAGATGCAGATGTTATACGTCAGACGTCCTGACCAGTCATTCAGTGTTCTCCAAGGGTGCTCGGATGTAACTGTTGAATTATGGCCATGATAGTTGAAACTGGATGTGGTACTTAGAAATAAAGAGGCAACTAATGGTGTAATTTTCTTGCAAATACTTCCCGAAAATGCTGCAGATGCGTAACAGCCAGTGGTTTTACGTGACCGGAGTTATAGACACATCACTCTTCCCGAAGCGAGGTGGCTGAGTGGGTAACACGATGGACTTGTTTTGTAATTCCCGTCTGGCCAGCCAAATTCAGGCTTTCAGTGATTTTCAGGCTAATTCCTGGGCGTTTCCTCTGTAAAGCGCACGATACTTGCCTTCCCCGTTCTTCCGTCATCCGTACTTGTTTTCTGCCCGTAATGGTTCAAATGGCTCTGAGCACTATGGGACTTAACTTCTGAAGTCATCAGTCCCCTAGAACTTAGAACTACTTAAACCTAACTAACCTAAGGACATCACAGACATCCATGCCCGAGGCAGGATTCTAACCCGCAACCGTAGCGGTCGTGCGGTTCCAGACTGTAGCGCCTAGAACCGCTCGGTCACCTCGGCCGGCCTGCCCCTAATGACGAACTGTTCACGGAAGGTACAACTCTAATCTTCCTTCTTCTTTTCTTTACGAGAAGTGTCCGTAATTAGTTAAATCTAGGGTATCGATTACCATAACGTAGATTGCTCATAACTGTCTATATCTCCTGTGAACCTATTCTGTTTATTCACTAAAGAAAACTAATGTTTATAGCTGAGGTGTGCACGTACCTTGCAATACTTCAGCTGACAGTAATGCAAACTGTCAATGACTATGATCACAAACGCCTCGCTTTTGTTCCCGTAAACAAAAGAGAAAATTACTATGGAACAAAGACAGTAAACGACAAGAAGAAATCATACGTATGCAACACACATTACGTTGATGTCTTGCATCCTCTTCTTGCAATCCCGTGACGCCTAGGAAGTTGCTAAAGTAACGCGAATGCGACTTTAGATCCCGCCTCCTTTGAATAATGTATAGCGGGAGAGCTTAGAGAGAGAGCAGGTAGAGTCAGGGATAATACGTGAAGGCCAGTGGACGGGGCGAGGACCAGCAGCGTGAAGTGCGGCCCCTGGGATGGCCGACCTGACGCCCATCTGCCATTCACAGAAGGCCGCCACGCCAGCTGCAGCCGCCACCTACAAAGCGGCTGGAACAGCCTGCGTGATCGACTGGTCTCTTCGTGTGTCTCACTGAGAAATTCTTTTTGGGGGTGAAGGAAAGGTCATGTCTCTTTCACTTCACACCCTACGGCCCGAATTACTCTGCTCAACAGCGATAGTTCTCAGGACTGTGAATTCTACGGTATTTTAATACTTTTTTCTGGGTACAGCGTCGAAGTATCACCTGTCATCCGAATCCAATATCACAGCCTTTGTTGGAAAAGAAGAAATGGTTGCGATCAGTGCAGTGCTTCGATATGAACTCGAAAGCGTGATGTAATCAGTGGCAGTCGATGGTATCTGAAGTCGGGGTTTGCACCTAAGTTTCAGTCTCGCATTTTTATAAGAGACCGTAACAAGTGAGAAAATCCTTATCACATGCATAAATGCGTGCTGTGCAACTCTCTCATATTTTGGTGACAAGGATGGTAAGAATTTCCTGTGGTAGAGCGCTCCTTTTCTCCATCAACATGGATGAAAACAGTTGGATGGTCGTTAGTATATGTGGTTCTCGTGTATTACGTTTACCCAGAGCAAAAGAGATGTGCTCTGTAAGATTTAAATTGAGGGAACAGATGGCCGAGTCTACTGGCTGAAAATTCATCTGTGCCAAGAAATCTTCAACCTGCATTATTTGGTGTGGTCGAGCATTCTCATCCATAAGAATAGTCAGGGCTAAAAGCACCCCTAATGTGACGCTCATGACGAAGGAGTCGATGTCACATTAACATTGACGAGTGAGTGCAGAATGTTCCAAGATTTCCATATCATATCACGTGTAGCAGTAAAACTAATATGCTCGCCACTGATCCTGGGTGCACTATGTGTTCCCAGCTCTCGTCATGCGAGAGTACATCCAGCATTGTTGAACATGATGGGTCTGGTTTTTCAGGAGTTATGATGAGTCTCAGTGCTGCTTTGGCGTAGTGATCTCCAAATCCTTGGTCCTTGGTCGCGGGACACTCACCAGTTTATTTTTTTTACGCTACACCTTGCTCTCCTGCGTCTTTTCAGGAGTGCATTTGGACTTGTAATTTGTGTGGCTAACAATATGCGACCACATCGTACAGGTGTTACAAACAAGAGTTGCAAACAGAATATCTTTACAGGCCTTCAAAGTAATCACCATTAAAAACACACTTTCGTCATCTAGTGTAAAGTTGTTGGAAACTGTCATCAAACGCTTCTTGTGGAATCGCTCGAAGAACCGTGGTCACGCGCAACGTCTGCGAAGCGTAAGAGTTTCACGGCTAACGTAATACGGTGAAACGAATGAAGTGTGCTGGCACCAGATCACGAAAACAAGGAGAATGTTTGAGAAGAGTCACCTTGCGTCGAGCGAGAAATCTGAGCACGCAGACGTTGCAGATTTTCGACAACGCATGACCACGGCGTTTCAAGCGATTACACAAAAAATTCCACGAACAGTTTCCAACAGCTTCACAGCCGACTTCAGAAGTGTGTTATAGCTAATCTTGATTAGTTTGAATGGAACTAAAGGCACTTTGCTTGTAACTCTTACATCTTTTATTTTATGATACAGTTAGCTGGACATTTCAAACAGACCTTACAGAAATTCGCGAAGGGAGGGACATTATCAGTGTTCACCGAGAGACTTCTCCTGGAACAGGACCCATGCGTTATAATGGGTAATTATAAAATTCCCCGTATCGTGCTTACTCCTCTCAAATAGCATCAAGCACTAAGCTCAACATCTGTGTACAAAAATGAGTCTTGTGTCTCACGTGAGGTTATGACTTCATAATGAGCTGGAATCTTTAGTCTTTCACACGCAGGACATTAGCTCATGGAGTGATAGTTATTCACTGGTTCTCCCCTTTCCCTCGTTCTATAAATACAGGATTATACCAAAATACAAGTATTATGTATACCTGCATGCTGTGGGATTCGCCAAAGGCATACCTGTTTTATATAGCTATGACTGGAAAACACTTTTATTCGCGCAGAGGGGAGCAGGTGCACACGCACACTGGCATAGCTGGCTGGCCCCCTCGTATAGCTGGAAGCTGGAGATAGGCCCGCCGCTCGCTGCACGTCACGCAGGAGCACCACGGCTCGTCGTCCTCACAGGGACGTCACTGCCGGACCGTCCGTTTATTGGCGTCGTAAATGCCGGAGACACACCCGCCGTGCGCAGCCGCTTTGCCCCCCCCCCCCCCTTCCTCCGACCCCCTGCCGCCAACCCACGAGAAAAGTAACGATGGCGCAGTGCAGCGTGGCGTCCCCGTCTGGGTCCATTTACGACGATGGAGGCAGTTGGCAGCCACTCTGTCAGCGAAGAAGCAGGGCAGGTCGTGCTGAATAGGGTGCGGGCATTCCGGCCGCAGATGATCACCTCCACAGAGGGAGTAAGATGCAATCTTTAACGTGTACTCTGAATTCAGAGTGAGGATGGAGTACAAAGACGTCTTGATTGGAAATTTACCTGGGTCGCGGAAGTAGCTTACATCTTTCAGGTTGCCTTACATCCTTTAGATTTCTCATTCACAACGGAAGATTCCACGTTAAAGTCCAAACAAGACACAACCACAGGAGGAACGAAAGAGATGGTCTAGCCAAATATTTACACAAATGACAAGCCAAGACCTAATCACGGAGAAGTTTCATATATCCTGAAGACCTTGCTTTGACAGTACGGACAAATCATTTTGAAGAAGCAGAATAGGTGCTGACAAGAACTCTGTGAACGTTTCCTGATTACTGTAACACCTGCAGCAAAACCCACAGAGAACACAGGTCTAAGCTTTCCACCTGGTAAACAGTCAGGTACGAAAAAACACTGAAAGTGACTTGAAAAGGCAATTCCTGGAGCACTGATTTATTCCCAAGTACTTAGGAGTTACATCAGCACTCCAGAAGGCATCTGATGGTGTGTCGCTGGGGGTAAACTACCTGATCTTCTTTTTCCTGCTCCATTTGCAAATGGCTCCAGGGCAGAGCTAGCTTTAATTTCACGTATTTTGCCGTGTTTATTTCGCGGGATGGTCATTTTGTGAGACGAATATGGGAGGTAGTAATACGTTATCCGACTCTTCCCGGAAAGTTCTCTCCCAAAATTTCAGTAGTACACCTCTGTGCGATTCACAACGCCTCTTAAGTGTCATCTGCCGCTAGAGTTTGTTGATCATCTTCGTCACGCGGACTAACGATCCCGTGACGAAGTGTGTCGCTCTCCGTTCGATCTTCTCTCTTTCTCTCTCTCTCTCTCTCTCTCTCTCTCTCTCTCTCTCTCTCTCTCTCTCTCTCTCCCTCTCTTCTATCAGTCCTACCAGCTAAGGTTTTCAGATTGATCAATACTACTCTAGAAATGGTCAAACTAACTCCTTGTAAGCCGTTGCATAGTGAATTATTTCTATGAGTCTCAGTCGGACATCTTCTTTTTCTGTCATTTAAGTATTCATTCCACTTAATGTCGCTCTGGTTAGAAATTTGTTACCAAAAGTATAACTGTACAGTAGTGGATTTCTTTTCCTATGTATGAGCATTTATTTACATTCAGGATCAGTGGCCAGTCTCTGCATAATTCATCAATCCTCTACAGGTCCCTCTGTGAATCGTTATTGATTCCCGGCGTTACTACTTTCTTACAGACAACTACGTCATCCATGAACATCATTAAAGCGCTTCCGACGCGTTATATTAGATCATTTATATACATCGACAGGTATGGTCCTATCACACTATCTTGTGGTAGTCCCGAACTTCGATCCATCAATAGACTGTATTCTGTTAAGAGCGACGTACTGAGTTTTTCTGAAAGGAAGTCTTGAACGCAGTTGAAAACTGGTCCTATACTCTGTAAACCTGTTTCCTGTTTCTCTAAACGGCAGTACGGGGGTGTGTCACTTCCTCAATTCGATTAACTCCGCATCAACCTAAACACCATTGGCTACTATTGATCTTATGGAGAAACAGGGAGAGCTGAGTTTCGCAAGATCATTGTTTTCGAGATCCTTGTGGACGTTTATGCAGCAGATTTTCGTTCTCCAAAAACATCTTAATTCTTGAGCATAAAACGTGCTCCACAATTCCACAAAACTTTGATATCAGCGATATAGGCCTATAATTATGTGCATCTGTCTTACTACCCTTCTTGGAAACAGGAACGACCCGCGCTCTTGTCCAGTCGCTAGGTACCCCTCGTTGCCCCAGCTGCCAATGATAAACTGCTATCAAAAGCGAAGCAAGTGCTTTCGCAAAATCCATGTACATATTTACAGGAACCTCAACTGGTCCTGATGTATTTCCGCCACAAAGCGATTGCAACTATTTTCTCTGCCGCGATTAGTTATCTCAATACCATTTAGAAGATCGTACGATGATTGAAATTAGGCACCGTATTATGAGGATCCGCGGTGAAACCGTTTCGGAAGACCGACTTCAGTATTTCGGTCTTCTCTCTTATGTTGAGCGCCATTATGGTCGCTCAGTGGCTGAATAGATGTTTTCGAACCGCTTGTAATATTGCGTAACACTAAAGGCTCTCACAGCTTTTATCCAGACCGTTTGACAAAATTTACCTTAGATACATCAGTCATTTGCTTTGGCACTACTTTAATACCTAACATGCGGCACCAGTTCGAAACAACTCCGTTCAGAAACTTGGTAGTAGCAAGTGAAGTTCCGAAGTACAGGAAGTCCCTATTTATGCTACGGCACTCTTGTTGTTTGGCTCGTCAATATGCCTAACCACCTTCCCACGTGAAATAATTAGACGTAACATGTAATGAAACAGCATGGCGGTCATGACTACTCCTGACATAGTCGGGAAATAGCTGGAAATTACTAAAGGGAGAAAGTCGAAAAACAGTCACACCCACTGCATGGACATTTTGCACGAAGACCTCTGCTGAAGTCTAGGAGAAGCTTTTCGCAGTCAACATCTGCAATAAATATACTCAGGGAAGGACGTCAGATACAACCTGTGGGCGGCAAAGTAAGTCATCTCCAAGCACGGTTGAAGCCAGCTGAACGCTTCGCAGCCGGACACAACTTGGACTTGACCAAATGGAGAACACAGAACAGGTTACGGAAGGGCTAGCCAAGTATGTAAGAACAACCTAGTGATCTGGGAATAGTTACAAAGGCCAGCACTGTGTGAATACGGAGAAGTAAAGGCAATGAAACACCAGTCACTGTTCATTTTGCCCTGATTCTTGCAACGAGGAATTGTTCTAGTCACAAGGAAAGGCTGTAGCAATTGCTCACTTCTGGACAAAGCCTGTTTGATTTCGGTTTTGAGTGTGCGTCTATGTATAAATTCCATCTATTTTCGTGGTTGAAATTGTAAATTTATAGAATCTTACGTGAGTGCTCCAGATCTGAGTAAGTAAGCAAATCTCATTCACGTAATGAATTTCAACTCTACAGAGAAATATGCGCTTATGTGAAGCTTCTTGGCAGGCAGATTAAAAGTGAGTGCTGAAACGGGACTTAACCTCGGACCTCTACATTTCGCTGCCGACTCAACTATCAAATTAGATTCGCTTCGCTCTCCCAGCTTGGCTTCCACCTGTGCCTCCTCTCCCACCACCTAAACATCACAGTTTCCTTGCACGCATTGTATGATTACACTTCGTACTTCCAGGACTGCTTGGATAGCTCATTCGGTAGAGCATTTCCTCAGGAAAGAAAAGGTCCAAGTTTACAAACCCTATGTAATGTCCCCACAGAAAATACCCTCTACCACGCATCAATTAATCATTTTCAATCAAACCATCCACATTCATTCACTTTGGAAAAGTTATCTGATCTGATTTTCTCGCAATATATGCGGCGACAGCTCGACGATGCCAAAGTATTTTCTAGTGCGTTTATTCTTTGAAATAACAGAGATGCATATATTCATTCTCCATGGTTGTTAGAGTGGTAACTAGGACAGCTTCTGGAGTATCTGTTGAGGGATTGACGTGTTTCTGAGAGATACATATTCTGCTTTTCTTCTCGCTAAAGCGAGCCAATTAACATTTGTGCCGCTAGCGGTTTGTTTGAAGAGAAAGAGACTGTAAAAGGAAAATAATTAAGGCGTGGAATCACCGGAGTTCTGGACATGTAATGGAGATGGATTTAATACACGATTTCCTCCATAAATAAGGTTTGTGACTTTTTTGTTCTGGAGTGAATGAACGAATGAGTTTTTTCTGAATCATTTGATGATCACGTTGGCCCTGTAGTTAGTGGGGAAGTTTCAGCTGTGTCGAAGAGAGCCTGGAATCACTGAGTCTGTGTTAAATCGTCCAAAAAGGCTTCGTACACATCTGGAATTCGCAATCTTTCGTAAAAGGAACAAATTGTCCACACGATTGATTCTCCCGACTGACTGCAGTGTTTAACAGTAATAATAAATTTAAAGATCTCTTACAGCATGCCAGCCGCTGATTACCAAGAAGAAGGACTCTACCAAAGATTCTATTTAGCTGATTTCACGTGATGAAAAATTATATTAAAAACTCTACACAGATAAAGGAGAGAAAGAGAGAGAGCGAATGAAAATAGTGATAATACTAATAATCCTCCATTAGTCAAATTTTTCGTCTGTCTTATCACGGATCAGCCAAGCACGGGGAGGGCCTTACTTTACTGTATAGATTTATGTGTGAAAGTGAAGGCATCGTAAAGGCAACACATACACGTCTATACAGACACGACAATACACAGAGATAGAGGCTAGCTGCATTCATAATCTATTCTTAGATAAAGAGACGGCAACTTATTATGGAGGTTAAACCTACTTTGCACACAGGTTTAATCTACTTGGTGTTTCAGCTCTGTCATTTTTTGCGGCCCTTGGTACAACAGCTTTAAAGGCTGAAATGCTGAGTTGTTATAATTAAAGTGCAGCTACTCACAGAGGTCCCGATGCATTCTTTGAGACATCTCCAGAGCCAAAAGTCACGTGGATTCAGATCAGGTGATCTTGCAGACCATGCATCTGGGAAGACTCTGGGAATAAGACTTTCTTGGAAGGTTGCGCTGAACCGATCGATATGAGGTAAAATCCAGCCTTGAATGAAAACATTAGTTTCCACACAGTTGCGATCCTCCAAAGCAGGGATCACATCCTGTACAAGGAGGTCACGATAACGTGCAAACGTCACGATAGACCTCACACGACATCTGCTGTGTCTTCTCTTCAAAGAAGGACGGACCGAGAGTGAAGGTGATTGTGAATCCACAGCACAAACTCAAATACAGCGGGTGCAATGACTCTTAGTGCTCAACAGCAGCCCAAATTCGACAGTTCTGTGTATTCGCTGCCCCCTGTAGTGTAAAATGAGCCTCGTCACTCCAAAGAATGTTGCCGGGCCACATGTACTCAACTTTCATCCGTGCCGGCAACCGAAGAGCAAATTCAGACGTCGCTGAGGATCATGAGGCTTCAGGTGCTGCCCCATCCGGATCTTGTGCGGGTACCAGTGTCAAATAGACCCCAAATCTATCCATACTGCTGACCGTGGGATGGACAATTCTTGTGACATTGCACAAGCACCTGTACTACATGGAACGCGAGCTGTAGGGACTGTTACAGCAACGACAACCTCATCAATAACTCCCACGCCTTCCTCTTTCAGGTACCACACCAAGTTCACCAGAGTTTTCGAATTCCATTATCATATTCATTAAATCATTTAATGATGCTGGACCTCTCCTCGTATCTTCCAGTCGGCGATACCCTCTGAAAGCAGCACTGTAATTGCTGCCGGTACCACAAAACAGTTTCACTACTAGCATACTGTCTCTCTTCTCGATAGCCATACTGTTCATTCACGTTATGATTTGTCAAAATAAGATGTGGATGTGAACCGTCATACAAACGGTGTACAGAACCAGACTTTTACCTGGCTGCCAAGTTAGGAACTCATTTTTTCCAGCATTGACGCATTAGCATTCTAAACAGTTTCGCTGCCATAAGATAATTACAATTCACACTGGACCTCCCTAAGAAGCTGCATTTTAGTTATATTCACATGGTTTCCATGTAATAGTCAGATAGCACTGTTGTTTCCTTGGCTGCCAGGAGTGTTTTCAGCGGTCTAATGGGAAAAGGTTTCTCTCACCATAAGTATCTCAACTTTATGTCTGTAGATGACTTCAATGTTTGTGTGTTCAGTGTGGTCTTTTTATTGTATGATGACGAGAAATAGGAGAGAGAGAGAGAGAAACACAATGAACACAACCAGCTAGTCCCGAAAAACCATGAGAAGTACCCATCGCCGCAGCCAAGTTTTGCAAAAGCACGGCTGAGCGATGTATCTCGACTTACAGGTAGAACGGATAAGATTCTGGTAGGACAAGAAGCTACCACCACAAGTATTTGGACGACAGAGGGAGAAGAGGTGGTGCTGCGCCAATACCCGTATTAAATCCAGAACACCTCTCCACAATATCTTATGAAGTGACGCAATGTGACACTGCGAATCGTTATCCATTCGTCGGATTGGGAAGTTACCCAAGGGGGTGATATTCTAGAGAAAATGGGTATGTGCTGGCACGTGTTTCATCCTTCATTTTTATCGTCATGCTGCACACCACACTATACACATCCATTGTAATAACCCAAATTTTACGAAGTAAAGATGCTACTGGGCGCGAATTAACGAATGCTGAATTTACCGTTCAGGGCTTCCCAGCCAAGCATGCCACCTGACAATCAGTACTGCGCGTAAGGCGGTGCAACAATACAACACTGGGTCCGTCTAGACATCCAGATTTAAGTTTTCCACGGCTTCCTTAAATCACAAATGCAGGAATTCCCAAATCCGAGCTTAGGCTAATGACCTCATCTTCGACATATCGCTAAACCCTAAGTTTCAATAGGCAAGGTGACCCTATTTGATTATGAAAACCTGCAATTAGTGTAAATGATGGTGATGAAAGAAGGAGATTGTGCAAGCCTGTAGCGGCACATCACGTGCATCTCTCAAACAGCACCAAGAAGAAAGTCTAGCGTGGTATCCTTCATACTACTGACAATTAACAATCTATCACATCCACTCAAAGTGGCACTGTGGAGAGTTTTGTAATGTAATCGAGGATAATGAGAAGAAGGACTGGAACTGTAAAATACCGTTTCCCTTCTCCTTTTTGATGAAATATTGGCGGCCAATCTTCTTCGAGTCGCCTATCCCTAACTCGAGAGCCATCAGACTAACGTGTACCATGTCCTCTGATAAGGAGGTAAGTTTCTTCAACTACCGAAAAGTTTACATCAACCGTGGCAGGTTCAAAATTTATGGTGCACCAAACAAACGAAGTGTAGGTGTCTGCGGGAGAAAATATATTTCTTCTTGACACGTTTCTGTCCTGACACTGTGTTTTACACTTCAGTATTAATTTAGTTCATAGCGATTTCTTTCAAGCCTGATTGTTCAAATGGCTCTGAGCACTATGGGACTCAACTGCTGTGGTCATAAGTCCCCTAGAACTTAGAGCTACTTAAACCTAACTAACCTAAGGACAGCACACAACACCCAGCCATCACGAGGCAGAGAAAATCCCTGACCCCGCCGGGAATCGAACCCGGGAACCCGGGCGTGGGAAGCGAGAACGCTACCGCACGACCGCGAGATGCGGGCTTTCAAGCCTGAACAACATGGTTGTCTGTAATCCCGAATTTGACAACTGAGTTATGACCCTGCATGATTATAAACAGCTGCTCACACCGATAAATAGTTCCAAAGTCGAATATAATTTCATATGAGAGTTTTGCTGTTACTGAAAACTCTTGTGTAATACTGACACGCTTACGTAATTCCTCCTTCAACCATGAATAGCACAAGGTCAGAGTTGCATCAATTCACTTTACTTGATCTTTTGTTTATGTTGCACTTCTAAAATTAATTGCATGGTTTGTTTCGTTGTAGCGATACAAAACTAATGCTTTTAATCTCGTTTCATTTCCAGAAGTGCGTCTAAGCTTTATTCTTCGAATGCTTATCCCAAGGAACTAACTTACGATTCACTTAAGTGGACACACACGTTCGTAAAGTTCTGATCCTTTCTTTGCCATTTTAAATTTAAATCGAGTAAATACTTTACTATATCAAAAAATGAAGGAACGAATCTTACAAAGAAGCCTCAGACATGATAAATAGCTATTGAGAACTGAAATAAGTTCAAGGATTATTTAACGCTTCGGAGATCGAAACCAGGTATACCTTTGTATAGTACGACAAACAAGAAAATTCGCTTTGTAATTCACTTCAGATGCAATGAAATTACATTTCGACGGAATTCTAAACTTTTTCATGTTTATTACTTTCATTAAGAATACATTTAAGTGTACAATACAAACATGCACAATGTGTCTAGGTTGTATCGTAAGCTTTTCATTGTTTGTTTCGTTGTAGTGATATAAAACCAATGCTTTTAAAGCGCTGTATAAAAAAAAAGTTATTTCTGAGAGAAATACAGAGTTGAATGTATCTTGTCCCGTCTTAGTATTATACACTGATAACAATTACAATAATTGATAAAAAACCTTGAAATCTTCGTTGCGCGTACGAAGAAACACACCTCCAATGTACGCATTCTCGTCACAGGCAACGGAAAAAGTTTCGTAAATAGACGAATTTGTTTTGATTTACGTGATTAAATTGTTGAACGGATCAGTTACCCATAGTTTGAAAATCCTTCAGATTTCAGGACAAATAACAGATTTTCCTTCCAGAAAACATTCGCAGTAGGAGACTTCGAATGTTCGACTTTCAAATCAGAGAAATATAGCTAGCAAACAGCGCTACTTCACTTTATTCCGACACTTTAGTAAACGTGACACCTTCACTACAATTGCTCTTTCAAATTTCTTCTCTAATTAAAACACAGAAATTACGTTATTCTAAATTATGTCATTGACATTGAAGTTGAATACCTCTCACTAATAAATTCTCGGGTTTCTAGTCGCGTGAAGCGATTGCAATTGCATGAGATTCCGGCAAAGATCTACCAGGCAATTGGTATGACAGTCATTGGGCTGCTGGTAAGCACTTACGAGCACCAGCTGAGGCCTGTGATGTCTCTGGTGCTAGTGGCATCGCCAATATAGACATACGCTGACCCACAATTCGATGTTTCCGTTTCAACCGCGTAATCGCTTAATCCCAGCCGCACTGAGTTGTAGTCCGCTGTCTCTATTGAGGGTGTTGTAGGCTATTTTTATTTCAAAGGTTGCTGTAGTCACACAGTCCCAGAAACCATTAGCGCGAGCCATGAGAGAGGTTTCATTGAATTTGATCCGGTGACAGTTTTGTAAGGCATGCTCAACTAAAGTGGATTTCTCGGAGTAACGTAGGCAAACCTCTCATTCTTCTTTCGGTGTTGTTCGACAATGCTTACTTTTCGTTCCATGCAAGATCGGACACAGGCGCAAAGTATCTCGTAGTTACCAGGTGTTCCCATACCTGCTGCGTCTTTAACTGTTCTCAGTTATTGTCAGATATTGGTTGAAGGCCTGAAGATGGATTAGATCGTGTGTCTTTTCAGCAGTCGACTTATCTTGCTCGATACGGACCGACAGAACGGCAATAAACCGAGATTTTTTTTCAGCTCCTCGTTGGTGGTTTTTCTGTGATTCTTGCTTGAAATCTATTTATGTGCCGATATTATCAGCCGAATTAACTGTCCTCGATTTACTGAGAGTGACATTAAGACACTTTTGATGTGGTGACGCTGTTTATGACTGTGCCTATCAAAGACTCTTTCGACGTAGCATCCCTCCTCTTTGTAACGTGGTTGAGCTGTTTAGGCACTGTCTTATTTCTTGTTATTCTCTGCGTATAATGGACAGCATTACGATCTGATGGACGGCGTTGTAATGGGAAGCCATTTATCTCGTCGTGGAGGATTTAGAGGATATTGCCTTAGAAACGGCGTGATTAAAGCATAGTTGCTTCTTTTGATACATTGACGACAAGTTGGTACTTTTGCACCACGAATGTGAGAAACTTGAGTTGTAGGACCATTTCAACAGCCTTAACGGTAACATCCAGTTCACTATGGAGTTATAAAAAGGGAATTTATCGCCCTTCCTCGAAATCCTCGTCCGCCGTAAGCGAAATCTTTGTCTTGGCCACAGCGACTGTAAAATACCGTCTTACATCGAACTGTACTTGCACGCCATCAGACATCATAAGACACTACAGACTCCGTAATTATACCCTATCATACGTTTTCAGTCATTATTCTGTGACCATGTTGTAGAATATAGACCATTCTTTGTTTTAAATTCTGAAGAAGACACTCGTAGCAGTGTTGAAACCAGGTTAATTTGTTAAAAATAGTGACCGAGGGCTGTATTTCTTTGAATTGTAGCTATTCACGGCCTCTAAACGTGCAACCGTGTGCCAAATTTACTATTCATTCCAATAAAAGCACCTAAAAGCTGTCCTCAATTCGAATAATAATTACTCTTTTTCGATGTACTGATAATCAACTGGAAGAAGTCTTTTGTGATTGTTCTATTCACAAAAGTATTGCAGTGGCCTTATCCCAGAAGAGACGTTAGACGACAGCCTACCTTCCCCTACGTTACAGAAATCCCCCGCTGATCAGTTGCAGTGGCCGCAGAAGGAGTCACTTCCACCGGTGGCGCTGAGTGTGGGAAACAAGTCCGCAGGAACTTTGTGACGAGCACAGAAACTTGCCCGTTGGAAACTCTGGAGCTTCTATTCACATTTACTTATAGCAGCTGGTTAACTCCGCTGTGGCTGTCACTGTCAGTAGCAGGGAGTCCCGTAATTAATTCTGTTACCACCGCACCTCTGCTGACAGCTCCAGCTCAATGGGAGAGAACTTACCAGTAGATAAATCACTCCACTTTTTACGTCGATAGAAGTCGTAAATCTCCAGGACAAACTTTTAAGTGGAAATCGTAGTACGAAACATAGAAATATCTCTCAGACAGTGTACAAGTAACTTCTTACAAAATTTTATTCATGGAAAGATAACGACAATCTTGGCACAAGGTAACGTGTCACAGTGGAGCTCTAGTATATAATGTGATCGCCATGTACGGCAGTCACAGTTATAAAACTTAAGAGATCTTCAGCGCATTAACCAGTCATAGAACAGGTACATTTCATAAAATCTTGATCTGATTCCGTCTGACGTTATTGCTGTCTCTGAAATTGTTCTCCTACAGTTAACAATGCGCTGAACTCCTCCACGTATGTGGGAGTTATTGTTTTGGAATATATAAGCTTCGTTCTTGTGTTAATCACCTTACCTGAAGACTTGCGACATTGTCCACATGATTCTGAGCATCCATAGCAGTCCGCTCCTGAATTGATCCGAAGAGCCAGATCCTTCTAAGGAGTGGGTAATGAGCGATTTAGAAAAAAAATGAATGGTACGCATCTGATTTCAAAAGGCGTCTCTGGTGGCTGTTGCGAGCAAAATGAACACTCTGGTAGGGCTATTGCACAGCTCCCCAAGCTAAACATTTCCAAAGCTTAAAACAAGTGTGTTATAGACTATGTGCACATGTGGAGTTAACGTACCTTGTTAGTATGTGAAGTTTTCTTCATCCATGAAAACAACAGAAAATAAGGAAAGCTCTGGTTTTTTTTCAATTTATTGGCTGTCATGCCATACCTGTTAAACAATCTCAATAGTAATGCCAGTTACGACGATACAAACGTAAGCACAACACAACACCCAGTCACTATACGCCAAAAAAAAAAAAAAAAAAAGTCTTCGACTCAGCTGAGAATCGGATCCAGGTCCTTTCATATGGCATTCTGACAGGTTGACTGCACAGCTACCGAGGCAAACGAGAGAGTGGCTCTTTAGAACGGTACATTAAGGTAGGAAACACTTCCAGTCATGTTTATGTGCTTCATTTGAAAAGAAAACCTTCAATTTCAGAAGCTCAATGAGCAGTTTTTACATTTTTGAGTGATTTGCTACTTCTTATCTTTTGACTTAGCATCACACTCGGAACGTGTTGTCAGTGATCATATAAGCTGCTGTCTTCTGCCACGGCGTAGTAGTGACGTATTGCAAGGTGACCTACACATCACTACCCTCCCAGCAGCTCGGAGCGCCTACCACTCTCATCAATCGGTCTGTAAGTCGGCCACGACCTAACTGCTCCCCAACAGTATCAGGGATTGTATCACAAGGTAGCTGACTAGCTCACTGTTCCCCATCATTCACAAGGATCAGATCACAAGGTAGTTCACTAGATCACTTTTCCCCCTCACTCTTACACATTGCACTGCAACATAAACAGCTGCTCCCCACCACTCGCACAGCTGAAATAGCATGGAGCACATCACGCAGCGACTTGAGGCGTCACTTTGTTCTCCGCGCTCTTGGCACAGGGACACAGCTTGCAACTCGCTTTCCTGACTGAACACCTCTCCATCCGAATTCGGCTTTTTATGAAAGCAAAAACCTAAATACGCACATATGCCCTATTCCAAAGGGTTTCTAAAACAGAACGCGTTTACTATTACTTTTGCACGTTTTGTTTGAATAACTTGAAAAGCGCGGCCTGTAGCGAAAAAGTGTAGAAAATTAAACTACAATAAATTTTCTATAAAAAGATCCTATTCATTTTTTCTCTAGGACTTACAGTTTGAGTAAAGACTGCGAGGAAATAATGAAAATCTTGCGCGAAGCGTATGCGCTGACATGTAGGTAGGTTTTGAAAGCCAATTTGAGGTAGTTTCCCGACTTGATAGTCCACATGACCTGTACCAAATTGTTCGTCTCGACTTTGACTACACTACTGTGCTACGTTGTAAACAATGACAATGTACTGAGTGATAAGGAAAATAAATAACAAAAAAATGGCTCTGAGCACTATGGGACTTAACTTCTGAGGTCATCAGTCCCCTAGAACTTAGAACTACTTAAACCTAACTAACCTAATGACATCACACACATCCATGCCCGAGGCAGGATTCGAACCTGCGCGGTTCCAGGCTGAGGCGTCCAGAACCGCTCGGCCACATCGGCCGGCAAATAAATAACAATTTACAGTAAGTATGTTCTGTCTCAGAAAGAGTTGCATATGTCCACATCAAGTGTTTGGTTTCAAATGATAGTTCCTGTCATCCCTGAATATTGACCTTTCGTGCTGGGACAACCTGTAAGTTACGTTTAATTTTCTAATTGTTCATTGAACAGACTAGTGTTTTATATGTAATTACAAAACTTATTAAAAACACACTCATTTTAAAAAATCGTAAGATTTTTAATGTGGTAGCTCCTTCTTCTCTCTGCATATATTAGACATTTGGCTGTTACGCCCTCTTGATTTTCCTCAGTGTTCCTGAATATGTTCTGCCCGCTGGGTGATAATATCATCAAAAATGTACTCAGCTACTCTCGCTAGCAATCGGATCTCTAGTGCTTGTATTCTGATGGGAGTAGTGTTTCTGCTGTGTTGTAAAGTAAAGAGCTTTAAAGTCTAGGGAGCAGTAAGTACTGAGAGCAGTAGTGGGTCAACAGTAAGCTTGATCATTTGCACTATAGCGCCGTCTTGTGCAGTAAATGCTGATCTGAAGGATTTTTTGACGATGTTGCCACCTCAAGACAGAATTTTTCACAACTAATGCCATTTACCTGCGTGATCTAATCAGTCGGTTTATGTACCGTTTACGGTTCAATGACGGTTAGCGCTAAAGTTTAGTGGTCTAGTTTCTTGGCTGGGACAAAGCTATCAACTGCAACTTCTACTTTGCCTATACATCTCTACATCTACTTTTGCATGGAACATCTGGTCTTTATGGGTTTAGATTAATGTATTGGCATGCCTTAGTTATTGTTTATCGTAAACTGATCGACTTTGTTTGCTTTTTGCATCTAATCAGTTCTATTTTCGAAGGCAGAAGGTCGTTTGTAAGTCTGATGTGCAGCGTCTCCTAGATTCATGAACGGATTTAGCTCTTCCGTTGGCCAAAGTGGAGCTTTCCTTTTCAGGTTTCCGATATTTGAGGCAGCATATTTATTTTGTAGTCGAGTTAGTTTGGTAATAAACCCATGGAGTTTGTCTTTCAAGTCCATGAATGGGATGGAAGGTATCTCCCAAATTATCTCTTGTACCTTCAATGCAAGTTCGGGTAAACTGATATACTTAATGTCTCTGTACGTTGTGAGTTATAGTTTATTCCTTGGGTATTTTAGAGAGTAAGTCATGATATGATGATGTGAGCTTATTCAGGTACGAATTTCTTTGGTTAGGTATTTCGAGGCATTCTAGGAAGTTGATACTGAAATATTGTTACACTTGAAGAAGAAGCTACACACATGAATTTCAGAGTGGAGGGGCAGCATATTTATGTTCGTAAGTCGAATTTTGAAAGTTCAGTTTTGAAAAAGGTTCTCAAAAATGGTTCAAATGGTTCTGAGAACTATGGGACTTAACTTCTGAGGTCATCAGTCCCCTAGAATTTAGAACTACTTAAACCTAACTAAGCTAAGGACATCACACACATCCGTGCCTGAGGCAGGATTCGAACATGCGACCGTAGTGGTCAGGCGGTGCCAGGCTGTAGCGCCTAGAATCGCTCGGGCACCCCGGCCGGCGAAACGGGCTCTCCTGCCTACTTTCGGAGGTGTGTAGAGGATGCAGATTAGGCAAATTTTCTTAAGGGATTTGATATTTACGAATGTATATTCGAGTTTTTTGTCTTCATTACTACTGGTTATGAGTAGCAGAGACGGTAATATGTCCAAAAGTTTATATGCCGGTACTCAAGCTCCTTATCTTTTCTTCTGTGGTGGCTTAGGCCGATGGAGTCTATATTTACGGAACTGGACAGCATGCTTGGCTTGAGCCAAGTGTCCACGTTCGTAGGAAGAAAGACATGAATGTCGGTATTCTGAAATATATAGCGGAGTTCGTCGATATGAGTTGAAAGTGATCTGCAACTATAGTTTTACCAACAATACACACTGATAGAACCTATGGCAGCATGAGTAGATTAGTTTGTAACTCATAAGGCATAGTTTTTAGAGTTCATTTGCACTGCCAAATTCCCCCCTTTATCCGTACCATTATCCTGCCGTCTCTTGTTCACGCGCTATGTAGCCCAAGTTCGAATATCACATTATTCAAAATTGTTACATTTCAGCAGTGAAATCCCCGCATATTGTCAGACTTGTCTTCGAGAGTTCCTTATTACTATGAGTGTTTCAGACATTTTCGTATATGATACAAACTACACGACTGTGGATCTAGGCTTCGCAGATAACAACGTCCTTCACCCTACTCCATACCTTCTGCTCTCTGTATGTTTGTTTTCACTTTCAGCTTTTCAAATTTAAAATGTCAATGTTATGAGTAATTATTTTAATTTTCCGAGCGTACTATTCAGTGGTGCACAACAATACGTCAGCCACATTGCCTTTGAATAGAAGAATTACGAACGATGTACAGTACTATTTTACCAAAATTGGACTAAAACGAAAATGTCTCGTATGATTTCCTTGGCTTCTAGCTCATCATCAGACCTGAAGGGACAATCAGAATCGAAGCATCCTACAGTATCTCTGAAGCGGTGCGGGTCATGAAGCCGATCAATGTTGCCATCAATAGATGCAAAAATTCGATTAATCATTACTTCTGAACCACCCTCACTGACGACTGCTTCCGTCTCGGTTGAACGCCAATTGACTCTGAAGCTAGTTCCAGCCCTCAAGTGTCTTCATGTTCTGTACCAAGTACTGATTTATTTCCTTTTGTGATGCCCTCATCCCGAACTGCTTTTCATTTACAACAAAAATAAGTACGTGTTTTACTATTATAAAGCCGCTCACATTGAATAAAAATATGGCATTACATGTATAGGTTTTAAAAGTGTTTTATTACGAAGTCGGAAAACGTTCTCAACCTCTCTAATTATTAGTTTGTATTGTCAGTTATTCGATAAAATTAAAAATGATTTGCCCATCGCAACGGCAGTCTTCCTTACGTCTGATGCATGGACAAATGTAAATAACATTAGTTTATATGGTCTCACTACACATTTCATAGATAAGAGTGAATTAAAGTCATACCGTTTGCTGTGCTCACAAATCGAAGAGAGACGCACAAAACATCTCAAACTTTGTAAAGTCTGTTACTGCAAAATACAATATCGATTTAGAAATCTCCTCCATAATAACAGGCAATGCGTCAAATCTGAATATGAATGCTTCTCAGACTTCCACATATACCGTGCTCCGCACATTCTTTAAAACTCACTGTGCAACATTCAATACAGAGGTACATACAGAAACCGTTGACGAGGTCAAAAGAGTTATGTTTTTAGGGAGAGACATTTTGCTTAAACCAAACTTGCTGAAATGCAAGAAAATTTAAAAAATGACCGACTGAAACTGAAACTATATGTCCCAACCAGATGGAACTCTGCTTACGAAATGCTCCAAAGATTTATTTTAAATAGGGATCACGTTAAACTTAATAGATTCAGATTGGTATGAAGTCCAACGGGCTTTACAGATTTTGAAAGTTGTAGGTGAGTTAACCAAGGAGCTGTCCTCAGAAACATTAGTCTCATATTCAAAAACTGAAATCTTTTAACAACAAAAATAAAGAATGTCCTCAAGAAACAGAGTCATTGGTTTATAATTTCCTTAAAGGGTTATCAGATTGGTTTGTGGTTACGTCTAGGAACGAACTGATTGTTCAGGTAACATTACTGGACCGCCGATTCGAAAGACAAGGATTTTCAGCAGACAGAAAATTTCAGGACTGCTATATGAAGGCTATTGGGGAAATGGTTATTCAACTAGAAATCACACAGCTCATTTCTCATCCAGTAACCACAATAATGGATGAGACGTCTTCAACCTGGGAAGAGTTCGATGAAATTATTGGTCAGCTTCAAGCAACTCACAACGCAGAAAGAGCGGCAATTGTCGTCTTGGAAAAATATTTAGCGGAAGGATATTTGCCTAGAAATAGTTATCCCTTAAAGTGGTGTTGAAAATTACCATGTCCAACATAATATCAACTGATTCTAAAAGTGTTATGTATCACAGCAACATCAGTGCCCTGTGAAGGAATATATTCGAAAGCAGGACAGATATGCACTGAGAAGAGCATGGGAGTTACATCGACAAAAATGGGCCAGATTTTATTTGTAAGTGGCAATACTGATTAACTTTCTTCTTTTTGGATACATATACGGCAATACTGACTGTAAAAGACGACTGCAGATATAGTTACGATATAATAATTCCAATCCCAAAGAAAGCAGGTGTTTACAGATGTGAAAATTACCGAACTATCAGTTTAATAAGTCACGGCTGCAAAATACTAACGCGAATTATTTGCAGACGAATGGAAAAACTAGTAGAAGCTGACCTCGGAGAAGACTTATCTTACAAGCTAGATCACGGGAAGGCGAACCTACGTTTCTAGCACTTGTAGACTTAGAGGAAGATTTTGACAATCTTGACTGGAATACTCTCTTTCAAATTCTGAAGGTGGCAGGGGTAAAATACTTGGAGCGAAAGGCTAGTTCCAATTTGTACAGAAACCAGATGGCAGTTATAAGAGTCGAGGGGCAAGAAAGGGAAACAGCGGTTGGGAAGGGAGTGGGACAGGATTGTAGCCTGTCCCCGACCTGTATATTGAGCAAGCAGTGAAGGAAACAAAAGAAACAAAATTAAAATCCACGGAGATGAAATAAAAACTTTGAGCTTCGCCGATGACATTGTAATTCTGTCAGAGACAGCAAAGGACTTGGAAGAGTAGTTGAACGTAATAGATAGTGTCTTGAAAGGAGGATATAAGATGAACATCAACAAACACAAAACGACGATCATGGAATGTAGTCGAATTAAGTCTGGTGATGCCGCGGGAATTGGATTAGGAAATGTGACACTTAAAGTAGTAAAGGAGTTTTGCTATTTGGGGAGCAAAATGACTTATGATGGTCGAAGTAGAGAGGATATAAAATGTAGACTGGCAATGGCAAGGAAAGCGTTTCTGAAGAAGAGAAATTTGTTAACATCGAGTATTGATTTATTTGTATGAAGTGCAGCCATGTATGGAAGTGAAACATGGACGATAAATAGTTTGGACAAGAAGAGAATAGAAGCTTTTGAAACGTAGTGCTACAGAAGAATGCTGAAGATTAGATGGGTAGATCACGTAACTAATGAGGAGGTATTGTATAGGATTGGGGAGAAGAGAAATTTGTGGCACAATTTGACTAGAAGAAGGGATCGGTTGGTACGACATGTTCTGAGGTATCAAGGGATCACCAATTTAGTATTGGCGGGCAGCGTGGAGGGTAAAAATCGTAGAGGGAGACCAAGAGATGATTACACTGAGCACATTCAGAAGAATGTAGGCTGCAGTAGTTACTGGGAGATGAAGAAGCTAGCACAGGACAGAGTAGCATGGAGAGCTGCATCAAACCAGTCTCAGGACTGAAGACCACAACAACAACAACAACAACAACATATTTCTTATATTGTATTTTTTTAAATAAAAGTTTCAAAATGTAAGAAGAATGAGTCCTCATATTTAACGGTTTTTCACTTAGTTAAAAATGTGAAGGATTTTGTTGTAATATTTATAATTTTTACAGCAGACGATATTTAGAACCTTTATATTCCAAAATTAAAGCTTATCTTTACGTGTTCTTTCAAAATAGGACCAAATCAGATAAAAATACATGTTTAGTAAAATGAATTAAAAAAATGTGCCTTCCTTTTCCTTATTTTGTGAGTAACTGGTGAATCATAAAAAAATTAGTTCATTCCAACTAATGAAAAGTTCTCATCCAAGAGACGTATGGCCCCTGCCCTCACCCAGCCTCCCACCCTCCGTAAATTAATGTCCAAAAAAACTGCGGGATCTGTGTATGTATGTAATTCATCAGACAAAATAAAGCTTTCAGGCCCTCTCTTACAACTAGCCGGGTATCGATACAGATTTTTAGATAATAAAAACATGAAATAAGTTGACACTAATAATAATAGTGGAGCATAGCTCTCCACTTGCTTGCCTTGGTAATGGAACGGCTGGGAAAACAAGGATTTAACACTATTCCTAAAGAAAATAAATTTTAAATACATTTTATTATAATAACCAAGTTCCTTGACAATCTGCAAAGGACAATTGTCTGCTGAAAATGAAGAGTATAAGTGTAAGCTCAGACTAATCGGAGCGCTTCACACTTTAGGCCTGTCAAGTAATTTACTCATCTTACTCTGAAGTACACATAAAACACACTGAAATGGATACAATGACAATTACATTTGTCCTTGATGAAATCAACGCCAAAAAATTTTAATAACGTGTGTGCGTTCAAAATGGCGAGCAATATTCATGCCGTAAACCAGTTATCGATAATTTCAGAAGGAAAAGTGAAGGTGCACAAAATTTAATAGCATAAGTGTTCAAAATATGGCGGACATCCATGCGCTGAAACAAGAACTCTCGCGTCAAATTACTCAAGAAATTTGACTGGTATTTTAGAAAGAGGCTTGGAATTGTTTTAAAACACAAGCAGTTTTAGTAAACACAGATGCTAACACTAGAAGTAGATGGCATAGCCAGAATTAGTCTCAGACAGTAGAGCCAACAATTAAACAACGAATGACCAGGCTTCCAAGCAACTATTAGAATAAATACTTTGAATTAGATAGCCATCAGGTTCTCTAACAAACGGACTTCATCCAAGTACAACTTGCACGCACGCCCGCTTCATCGTGCGAACACCACTCGATGCCTACAGTACCACGAGATACTGTGCCAAGGAAGGACGGCAGCGTCCGCCATTACACACGGGAACTTAGCGAAATTTACTCACCCGATTTTTACAAGTTACCATGATTAGACACTCCATGCAGTCGAAGAACAGGTGGGCAGTGCTCCATAGAGTTCTTTCCTGAACCACAAGAATTAAAGTGTACCACTGCACAACACATAAGAATTCCGGAAACCTGAAATACACTTTAAGTAAGCCTGAACTGGACCGCATACAAATGTAACAATTTAAAATATGCTTTTTCTGTCCCAGAAAATTAAATTTTTACGTCACTAGCACGAGGAGCGGAATACACAGCACCGTATGTAGAACTGGCCGCAAAAGCATACTCTCTTGCCCCAAGAACGCCAGGAAGGATATCGGCGACGAACCACGGACCAAGAATATGAGGCTTCCTTAGCCAACAGGCCCTAAGGCCGAAGGTAAATGTAACTCAGAGCGGGACACGACCTATCCATTCATGACAAGACTGAAACAGTAATAGTATAACAATAGTAAACATAATGTATTAATTCAGTACAGAAAGATGTTAATTGCTGTTCAACGAGCGAACCCATTTGTGTAGGTGACCACTGGGCAAAATGGTATATAAACAGAAAAGCTCACACCCAGACCTCCAGGTATCAGGCACTCATATCGGTACGAAGCACTGTGCGTCGATACAGTGTCAACCAAAACTCCGATTTAGTTCGTGATTCGTGCTCTGTACTGTCGTCCAGTAAAACGTGAATAAACAGTAAGTAAAAGTAAACAAGAACTATGAAGCACGAAGAAGCTTGTCTGTGAGGGATTCTTTTGTAGTATTTGCGTGATTGAGTTCGTAAAGCGTGCGGCTGTCGTACCGGACATCCTGAGTTCAAATCCCACTAATTATTTTTTTAACTGTTTACACGCGAAACTGTCGTACGGGAGATAATTTTCCTGGCTTGTGAAAGGACTTTTAGGAGGACACCCCAACTATCTATACAAACGTACTCTACAGGTTTGCTACCTTCAAGTAGCGAAACGAAAGCAGACTGCCAAAAGAACTTCGCTATAAATTCCGAAAAATCCTTTTACAAGTCTGCAAAATAACAGTTTCACGTGCAAACGATAGAAATTGTGAACAGCAGGATTTGAAAGGGGGACCTTTGGTACGACAACCACACGCTCCATCAACCAAGTGAAAACTGCAAAACAATCTCTCAGAGACAAGCTTTTTCGTGCTTCATAGCTCCGGGTTACTCTTAATTTCCATTTAACCATGTTCTACTGGACGACAGTACATAACACGAACGAATTCGTTAGTTTGGTTCATAATCTATCGACGTAAGGGTACAACACTTAGTACCGATATGAGGGTCACATCTGGAGGTCTGGGTGTCAGTGA
Organism: Schistocerca americana; assembly: GCF_021461395.2. Taxonomy (NCBI): domain Eukaryota; kingdom Metazoa; phylum Arthropoda; class Insecta; order Orthoptera; family Acrididae; genus Schistocerca; species Schistocerca americana. The sequence goes on along the minus strand of NC_060121.1, from coordinate 442,658,309 downwards.
CAATACCGGAGGGGGTGAAATCTGTAAGTAGATATGAATATGGACGGGAGAGTGTGGAATAATGGGGTAGGAGAGTATCTACGGTGAGACAGTAATCTGATTCGCTGGTGGAAAAGGGGCAGATTTGAGATGGTGGTGACGATGGCGGATCTACGAGAGGGTAGCTGCGATAGGACAAAGGCGTTAGAACTACTTATTTCTAAGCTACATCGGGACTTTGTATCGGATACACATTACTAGATAGTATATTGCACAGCTCTACGACTGAAATAAAGCTGTTATTGTTGTGGTCTTCAGTCCTGAGACTGGTTTGATGCAGCTCTCCATGCTACTCTATCCTGTGCAAACTTCTTCATCTCCCAGTACTTACTGCAACCTACATCCTTCTGAATCTGCTTAGTGTATTCGTCTCTTGGCCTCCCTCTACGACGTTTACCCTCCACGCTGCCTTCCAATGCTAAATTTGTGATCCTTTGATGCCTCAAAACATGTCCTACCAACCGATCCCTTCTTTTTGTCAAGTTGTGCCACAAACTCCTCTTCTCCCCAATTCTATTCAATACCTCCTCATTAGTTATGTGATCTACCCATCTAATCTTCAGCATTCTTCTGTAGCACCACATGTCGAAAGCTTTTATTCTCTTCTTGTCCAAACTATTTATCGTCCATGTTTCACTTCCATACATGGCTACACTCCATACAAATAAAGCTAGAGAAAGATTTAGAGCCAAGCGTAGGAACAGCCGATCTTCTGGAAGAATGGTATCTTGTATTGCTGTTACTTAATTCTGTCAGTTATCTGAAATCAAACAAGAGGTTTTGAAGAGTCCTGTGACTAAGAAAGGTCTGAGGTGCCTTGCCACGGTTCGCGCCGCTTCCCCCGTCTGGGGCTCGATTCCTCCCTCGGGCGTGGGTACGTCTGTTGTCCTTAGTGTAAGTTGGTTTAAATCAGATAAGTAGGGTGTAAGCCTAGGGACCGATGACCTGAGCAGTTTGGTCCCACAGGAACTTATCACAAATTTAAAAACAAGTGTATGAGAAAATAACTTTGCTTATTTGAAACCTAAAGGTCTGCCGTACGGTCTTCAGCCAGTACTAAGACTTTTGCAGTCACGTGTCTCTTCGTTCAGCACGGAAACTGGTTGGTATAGTTGATAGCAGCCAGTTGTATCGTAGTTTGGAGCTCACAATAAATTGTAGGCTCCCTTACAACTGGAAACAAGCCGACTCTAATGTCGGAGGAAGTCCAATGGGATTATACTTGGCAAGGCACTGCTCGTTTCACAGCGTTTGTAACTTCCTTTACACGCTTTGTTGTTCTCTAGTGGACAGAGGAGCGAGAAACTAATGCAGTTCATGGTTAGAGAATTAAGATATTAAATTATTCTACATCTAATATCATTCACACTTCATTTGCTATAGTTGCAGAGTCAATTGGTAACAGTAGAGCTGAATATTAAAATATATACAGATACAACTGTCATTCAGTCTTCAGTACTCTGACTGTTCCGTAGAGAACGAGCTCTGAAAGTTATGAAAGTCTGTAAATACTATCAAATGGCCAAGACACAAAATGGGCTCTGTGCATCAATGTTTGAACTTAAGAAAGAACTTTGAGAAATAAGACTGGACGACCAAGAACGATTTGCTCCGATTAAAAAAGCGTGTAAGACAGGAATGTAGTCTTTCGCCACTTCTGCTCGATCTGTACATCGAAGAAGCAATGACGGAAATAAAAGAAGGTTCAGATGTAGAATTAAAGGTGAGAGCATATCAATGATACGATTCGTGATCACATTGCTATCCTTGGTGAAAGTTAAGAAGAATTACTTGATCTCTGAATGGAATGAACAGTCTAGTGAGTACAGTACGTGGATCTAGAGCAAATAGGAGAGAGACAAATGTAATGAGAAGTAGCAGCAACGAGAACAGCGAGAAACTTAGCATCATGACTGACGGTCACGGAGCACACGAAGTTAAGGAATTCTACTACCTAGGCAACAAAATAATGATATAACCAATGACGATCAGTGGAAGAAGTACATCAAAAGCAGACAAGCACTGGCAGAAAGGGCATTCCTGGCCAGGAGAGGTCTACTTGTATCACACATAGACCTTAATTTGAGGAAGAAATTTCTGAGAACGTACGTTTGGCGGAAAGCATTTTACGGCAGAGGAACAGAGGACAGTCGTAGCATTTGAGGTGTGATGCTACAGATGAATGTTGAAAGTTAAGTGGACTGATAAATAAAGAGGAGGCTCTGCACAGAACGGAAGAGGAAAGGAATACGTGGGAAACAGTGGCAAGGAGAAAGGACAGAATGATAGGACGTCTGTTAAGACATCAGGGTATGGCTTTCATGGTACTTGAGGGAGCTGTAGAGCGAAAAAAACTGTAGAGGAGGGCAAAGACTGGAATCCATCCAGCAAAAAAAATCAAATAATTGAGGAAGTAGGTTGCCGGTGCTTCTCTGAGATGGCCGCATCAAAGCAGCTAGAAATATCGTGACTCAAAAACACTTATGTATGTACGCACGCACACACACACACACACACACACACACACACACACACACATACAAAGACTGCTGAAGCTGCAGACAGGGGATGGTTGCATATTAGCATATCATTGGCAGCACCGCAAGGGTTAGTGGCAGTACCCTAATGCTACGGTGGCGGCTATAGGAAGCATGACAGCGAGACTTTGGCGTGTGTATTTTAAAGTGCTATCTACCGGATGCCGGCCGATACCACTAAAGAATGAATATTGCACTGAGAGAATCGCATATAGAGACAATGCACTTGTCTGAATCTCTCAGCGTAGGCATAAGCACATTGTAGGCAGTGTAAACATACTTGATGCCCATCTCTTGACAATCACGACATGTCACATTCAAACACTTCAGCAGTTTCATTTTGAAACAGCGAAACAAGTTTTGAGATCCAGACATTTGAGATCCAGACACTTTACACGAGAAATAGCTCAACCAGAGTTTATATTAATCGAAACCGGTAATTAGATTTTCGTTTGTGGTCAAGACTTAACAAACCTTTTGTAGAAAGCTAAAAGCGAAATTAAAATAATAAAAGAAGAACATCCTATTCCGTAGTCTGAGAGTGCTGTTACGTACATACGGTGTCGACACCTACGTGTTGGAAGCAGTCTGAACATTAACCGCCGTATTAAGAGTTCAAGCTACTATCCGTCTTTCTTGGAATCATTTGCTGTCGTGGTACAGTGTCACTCAAACAATAAGAGAGCTCAAACATAAGAAAAAGTGGATTCGAATCCTCAATCCGTGCGTCATCTGCTATATAGATACAAAGAGTGTCTGCAGTCGGTCAGAATACGTACTGAAACTGGAAGTGAGTTCGACATGTTGCAGAAACGAACACTAAGACGGTACATGGAGTTCACCGAGTTAACTCCCAACACCGGAGTTTTAGCAGAAGGTATGCGCGTGGAGGACATAATACAGAGAACTGTTGCCGACTGCAGAGGGGTCTCTTAATGTGACTTTCCGCTTTTGAAACCTTGCCTCTGCCGCGAGGACAATTTGTGGCGCTGTAGTTGGCGTTTGTGGCAATGGGGGCAGGCACCCCCTACCGGAATTCCCCGCCTCCTCCTCCTCCCACCAACACATTACTGGAATGAGGCGTGGCTATCACAACTACTTCGTACTACTTCCATTACAACACCAAATGCCGTATTTCGGTAGGAGAATTTCTGTTGGCTCTGCCGACGAAAGTGTAAGGACATGGCAAATCCCATTGCTCTCTTCCTGTCTGCACCTTCACTTGACATTTCGACTTACATGTATGGCATACGGACTATGGGATATGGTTTAGCAGCTTATTCGTCCAGTTCCTATAGCAACAACCGTTCATGACATCCGAAAACCAGCAGATATCGGTAGGGGGGAAGAATCTCCAGGTACAAAGGCCAGTTCTGTTGTTTGATTTCATTGCACGACTCTTAGAAGACATGAAGGCGTATCGTTGAAGATTCATGCCAAGCAGGATTCCTGTAGTGTTCCATAATCCTAGTTATTTATAAATTACCGTCTATGTATCATAGAGTAAATGTTTCATTTGACTCAAATACACAACTGCCCACTAAAATAGCAGCACCAGGAAGGAAGCAAATAAAATGTTGCTTGTTGTATGAATAACATATATTGGAATAAACAAATGATTACATTTCTCGGTGATCTGAGGGAATAGGTGCAGGAAATTTAGCACACGGAACTGACACGTCGAAATGTAATAATCTGTGTAATCAAGAAGAGTATCGCGTCAAGCTGAGCTCGGGTGACGTAATTCATTGCTACGTCCGATGTTCACCAGAGTTCACCACTCGAAGTGGATAGCAAGTGATAGCTTGCCAGTGTGTCGGTAACCCGTAATCAGATGTTTTCAGTGTGGAGAACGTACTGGCTTGAGCATGGTTGATATGATTCTAATTTTAAGATTTATCTTTTAACTTTTATTTTTTGAATATTTATTTTGGTGGTATTATTTTTCGTTTACTTAAATACTCTCTGTATGGAGGTAGGATAGGATGGCACGGGCAAAGGGCAATCTTGTTTTACCTTTTTAAAACATATCTTCTTGAACACCTTAAAAACAAAGAACAGCCGTTGGCTTCAAAACTTCACAAGAGTGATGGCTACGGTCCGAACTACCGGCTATGAGAGCCAGAGCTGAACGTTTTGTGTATAACCCATCCCATTATGAAGTGCGCTGTCATCAAATATATTGGTGACGGATCCTATTAGTTCTCCTAGAATCCTCCAGGTGAGGATGTATCCAGAATCAGGGCTCGTGTTGAAAGACGACGTGGCACCATTTCGGAGTCCAGTGTTGACGCTAGGCGCCTCTCTGGATCACCTCTCTCTGCCGTCGCGCCAAGTGAAGCTACAACGGTCGCTGTGCTGGCAATCTGTGGTGCCCCAGACGTCTTCGCACTGTTCGTGTGGATACTACAGGCGCGCAAATTCTCCTTCCAATCCGCTTGCCCCTATCTCCGCCGTAGCCATACGAGGTACAGGAGTGCGTGTGTACTGAAGAACAATGGATAAAGCAAACAAACTCAACATAACCCTGTCAGCTTTTACGCGTGGTTGCGCCATCAATCCAACGTGACTGCAGAAAAGCCAAGTATACGTTTGTGTACGCAGTTCCACTGCAGCTAATTTATCACAACGATGGGAACAGCGAAATGAGCGAACCTAAAGTAAAGGACACTGAGGTGAATTTAAGCATGTCGGTATACATGCCGGTCAGGAAACTCAGTTCAAGCCCAGCAGGGGGAAAGCTATCGTGTGTTTATGACGCAGCTTCCAATAAATTGATAGGTGTGTTGCAATGTAAACTGAATAAAAAGTTAGTAAACATTTATTTGCGAGCTTTGAGTATGTTACGACATGCTTGTAAATTAGAACGGTGATTTCCTCACTCTATAAATACTTTGAAAGGGGACAAAAGTGGCTGACAGGTGAGTGGAAATGCATGCAAAGAACTTGAGGCCATGTAGCAATATATGCGCTCCCTAAATGTAGGGCAAACACTGGTTGAAATAGGAAAAAGATATTGCTCAGTGGATATTAAAAACCACATTCTGGTGGCATGCAACGCAGTTCAGTATGAAAGAAGAACTATTTTCAGATATGTACATTTTAGATTAACATAAAACTAAAACCGAGCTTCATGTTTGGGACATTTACAATGGACTATTGTAACCACTTGGAATGAATTCAGTGAAGCCGCAACATATATCGTGAAAAAAGGATTTAAAATTGCTATAACTGGGTCATGTCCGGCTGGAACACACTAACATTACAGAAACTAGATTTCCAAATCATTACTTTAGTTGGTTTGTCAGCATAATAGGCATCTTTACGTTCTTAACTGCAAACGATCTCGGCTTTCAGAGATGGTTCTGCTTACTACAGAAATATGTACTAGAGGAGACCTGATGGTTCGAACTGAAAGCCGAAAGACGCTGAAGTTGCAGAGAAACCCGTTGTTATCGGAATAAATAAATGAGCCCGAAATACGCCGAAAAGAACCAAAAAGACAAATAGAATTCACCATTTCCTGAGCTGCAATCACGCAGAATGAATATATATTTATGGTTTCGCACTTCCCGTTATTTAGGGTCACTTGCCAATTTTCACACGATACCTTTTCGAAATCGTTTTGCAGTTAGTTTTGATCTCCTGAGGAGTTTATTAGCCATCTGCATACAACCTTAGAGGGCTGCTCAGATTGTCTCCCAAATTGTTTATATAGAAAAGTAACCGCAATGAGTATACAACACTACCTTAAGGAGCGCCGGAAATCACTTCTATTCTACGCGATGAGTTTTCATCAATTACTACGAACTGTGACAGGAAATCACGAATCCAGTCACATAACTGAGACGATATTCCATAAGCACGCAATTTCACTACGTGCCGCTTGTGTGGTATAGTGTCAATAGCCTTCCGGAAATCCAGAAATACGGAATCAATCTGAAATCCCTGGTCACTAGCAGTCAACAATTCATGCGAGTAAAGATCTGGTTGTATTTCATAAGAACGATATTTTCTAAATCCATACTGACATTGTGTCAAGAGACCGTTTTTTCAAGGTAATTCATAATGTTCAAACACAATATATGTTCCAAAATCCTGCGGCATATCGACGTTAACGATACAGGCCTGTAATTTAATAGATTATTCCTGCCTTTCTTGAATATTAGTGTGACCTGTACAACTTTCCAGTCTTTGGATACGGATTCTTCGTCGAGCGAACGGTTGTATATGATTCTTAAGTATGGAGCTATTGCATCAGCATACTCTGAAAGGAACCTAATTGGTATACAGCCTGGACCACAAGACTTCCTTTCATTAAGTGATTTAAGTTTCTTCACTACTCCTAGAATATTTACTTCTACCTTATGTTAGCAGCTGTTTTTGATTCGAATTATTAAATATTTCTTTCGTATACTTTTTTTAAGGCATTTCGGAAGGCTGTGTTTAGTAACTTTGCTTCGGCAGCTCTGCCTTCGATAGTACTTCCATTGATATTGCTCAGAGAAGGCATTGATTGCGTCTTGCCGCTAGTACACTTCACATACGACAATAATCTCAGGATTTACTGCCAGGTATCGAGACAAATTTTCGTAGTGGAAAATATTATAAGCATCTCGTATTGATAACCGCGTTAAATTTCGAGCTTCTGTAACATATAGGCAATCTTGGGGATTTTGCGTCTGTTTAAATTTGTCATGCCCGTTTCGTTGCCTACCGGCCGGTGTGGTCGTGCGGTTCTAGGCGCTTGAATCTGGAACCGCGTGACCGCTACGGTCGCAGGTTCGAATCCTGCCTCGGGCATGGATGTGTGTGATGTCCTTAGGTTAGTTAGGTTTAAGTAGTTCTAAGTTCTAGGGGACTGATGACCTAAGAAGTTAAGTCCCATAGTGCTTAGAGCCATTTGAACCAACAATTTTTTTGTTTCGTTGTCTCTGACCCGTTTCGTACACCAAGGAGGATCAGCTCCGTCGCTTGTTAATTTATTTGGTATAGATCTCTCAATATTTCATTTAATTCAGACCACATCTGGTCTATACTTATATTGTTAATTTGGAAGGCGTGGAGATTGTGTTTTAGGATCGTGTTAAGAGGATTTTTATCCGCTTTTTGGAATACGTACATTTTTCGTTTATTTTTGGTGGAGTTTGGGGGACTACAATATTCAATCTCACCGCGACAAACCTGTGTTCATTAACTCCTGTATCCGTTTTAGTGCTAATTATTAACTCAGGATTATTTGTTTCTAAGAGTTCAAGTGTGTTTTCACAACCGTTTATTATGTACGTGGGCTCATGAACTAACTGCTCGAAATAATTTTCAGAGAATGCGTTTAACAAAATTTCGGATGATGTTTCATGCATACCTCCGGAATTAAACATGTATATTCACCAATATATTTAGGGTAAATTGAAGTCACCACTAACTATAATAGTATGAGTCGGGTATGTTTACCCATGTACCCACCTTCTGCGTATAGTGGACTTGTAACCTTTTCATCGGTTACCAAATCCGAATCACCCTAAGGCGGAAGTCGAGGAATCAGCAGCCTCCACGGTCGCCTCTGAGTCACACCTTTCACTCGGCCCTGTACGAATGATGTGTGTGACTGGTACCGACGTGAGCCACCATCTGCAGTTGGCTGGACACTGTGCTCTACATGGCATCTGGGAGGACCCGTTCCACGTCTGTAATGACTCCAGCCAGTATGCACACACAGAGCGCATTAGTTTTCTTCCCCTTATTGGCAGTCATGTCACTAATGGACCTCATAACAACCCTAACGCTGGAGCCTTCAACTATCAATAATCCAACCATGATTGTCCGGATATTTCTGGCTGAGAGGTTTTCTCTGAAACAGGACAGGCGACGGCAGCTGGCTCAGCGACACTGTCAGCCACAGAGAGCAACTGGATCCTCTTTGTCAGACTAACCATGGAGGCCTTACGTGCGGCCCTGTGTTAAGTCTTTCGCCGCCTGCCAACCCCTGGGGCGACCTCCCACTCGACCACAGATGAGGGGGATCAAACTCAGTGCGAGCAGTAACTTGGCTGGCCACTGGTGAGGAACGATCGGAGGATTCGGACGTGCTGGACGTCCGTTGGATCCCCACGGCTAGCGCACAAAAATGGTGCCCATCCACTGCAGCCTCAAACTGTGTAACCGATCACAGCCTGGAGCTGAGAGCAATGTGTCACCAACTCGGCACGCATATGCACACAACCATTACAGTCCCTACCAACAGTAAAACCGTGGGAAAAAAAACTACCCGGAGAAAGGGACTATCGGCACATGCTGCGGAACTCTACTCCAGACACTGACGAAAACGCAGGAACTGTATCTCATAAATTAGTTTAATACGCAGAGATTCAAAAACGTAACTACCGGAGCACTCAGGTGAAATTAAATAGTTCGCCCCTTATTAGGAACTTGTAATACGTCACAAAATCGGTTTACCTTCCGACGTAAACGAAAAAGCGAGAACTGTGGCTATTAGATATTAAATTAACAAGCAGAAACTCAAAAAACTAAACTATAAAAGCTCACAAATGGTATTATAAAATTCGCTCCTGGTTAGGAATTCGTAAAAGTCACAAAATTGGTTTCTTGCGGTTTCTGCATCTGTCTCGGCCGGCTGCTTCTGCCTGACTACGTGAAATGTACGTTGGCGGCAGTAGAATCGTTCTGCAGTCGGCCTCACATGCCGGTACTCTAAATTTGCACAATAGTGTCTCGCTTTAATAGCGTCGTCTTCCCTCAGGGATTCCGGCCGGTGTGTCCGAGCGGTTCTAGGCGCTTCAGTCCGGAACTGCGGGACCGCTACAGTCGCAGGTTCGAATCCTGCCTCGGGCATGGATGTGTGTGATATCCTTAGCTTGGTTAGGTTTAAGTAGTTCTAAGTTCTAGGGTACTGATGACCTCAAATCTTAAGTCCCTTAGTGCTCAGAGCCATTTGAACCATTCCCATTTGAGTTGATGAAGCAGCTCCATAACACTTGCGTGAAGATCGAAAATACTAGGGACAAATCTAGCAATACGCCCGTGAATTGGTTTGATACGTTCCTTTAATCCAACCTGTGGAGATCCCAGACACTCGAAACTGTTCTCAAGTACGGGTACAGTAGCATTCCATATGCTGTTCCCTTTATAGATTAGCAACACTTCAAAAAATTCGCCTTCCTTACAACTATCCTGATCTGCTCATTCCATTTCATATTCTTCTGCAACGTTACACCAAGAAATTTAATAGCTGTGACTGTGTCAAGGAGGATCCTGCTAATAATGTATTCGAATGTTTTCCCTACTCATCAGCATTCACTTACATTTTTCTACATGCCATTCACCACACCAACCACAAAGTTTGTCTTGTATACTCTACAGTCATTCGACGACGACATCCTCCCATACACCCCATGTAACGTCCTTTCAGACCTTCGGTCTTGGCTAACAGCGGTAGAGCAATGATATTGTTATTTCTTATGTATCGGTATCGACGTTGCAAACAGAACATTGATGAACTGAGTTGGGGTTGGGTTGTTTGGGGAAGGAGACCAGACAGCGAGGTCACCGGTCTCATCGGATTAGGGACGGATGGGGAAGGAAGTCGGCTGTGCCCTTTCAGAGGAACCACGGAAAACCTAAATCAGTATGGCCGGACGCGGTATTGAACCGTCGTCCTCCCGAATGCGAGTCCAGTGTCTAACCACTGCGCCACCTTGCTCGGTCATTGTTGAACTGAACTCGCGACTTGTACGAGATATTTACTTTACAAAATGTCGTAATTAAATCGTTTATAATCGATGGTTTATCAGTTGCTATTTAAATATTAGTAATAAGTTCAAATTAGTTCCAGCGACACTAAATTCCCTATAGATCGGTTGTAATCTCAAATCTATAATCAGTCGTAACAGTGTTATTAATTCCTAACGTCAAAGGGTTTCCATATAAGCGCCGATCGCTTCAGTCAAATAATATCGCAGCACGTTATCTCTATAAATAATATTGTAAAACTTGAATGATAAATGCGTGAATTGACACGATATGCTGGTTTATTACGCAATATTAGTCACTTCCTAACTGAGCCGTGAGAAAGAAGCTTCCTCAGGTGTTGGGGGGAATTATAAGTTATATGCTTCGTAACTATCGCCAAGTTCCATAGTCTATTAGTTATTAGGAATGAAATTGTCTATCTGTGTTCACTTCTTAAATAATGTTAATTTCAGGTTATCTAATTAAAAGTCACTCCTGTCTAATATATGCAAGTTCTCTATCTGAATTCTAAATACCGTAATATTTGAAGTCAAAGTGTCGTTTCACTGTGTCGTAGTACGTCGCAATAATAAATTCTGAAAAAAAAGTCTAATTGCGCCTACATATACGAGCATTCAAAAGTATGACCTGCTTCGGCTAACTCTCGTAACGTAGTGACTATGGATTGAATTATCCTTAGCCATTACTCACGAATCTCAAAGACTACTCACACGGAGTATTCTTTGGGAACGTTGGTTCTAATTTCTTTCGTATGTTAATAAATTTCTAAGTATTAGATTCCTGATTCAGTTACTGGTTAATATCGAAATAATAGTGTTAACTGGAAATTTGTTTGCTTGGTCTTTTTTCATGAAACTTGGAACTTGTTTTTGGGAAATCTTTAGGAATGTTGGAGCTAATTTTTGATTTCCATTTCTCGTCCCAGGAAGTGGCATTACACCCAGCATCACCCACTACCAAATGTAAATTGCTTCTGCCCATCATGGTCATCTGACAATCACCCAACATTCAAATGCAGTTTCTTTATGAGAACTGCTGCATAGTCTTTCTTTATATACAGTATCTGACTGGAGTTGCACTTACATGCTTTGTGCACTTCCTCTTAAATTATTGTTTCAAATCAGGAATTATACCAGGTTCCAATTTGATTTTTCTGTATGAAGTATTCACAGCGTTGCAATTTTAATGCCAGGAAGTGTTTTTCATATCCATATGAGATTTAATTGTGGAACATACATGTTATTTTCAAACATAATGAATATCTTCGCGTATGTACGAAACACACGTCGTTATTACAGATAGGCTGAATAGTTAAGTCTTGTCCTATTGGCAGGTCCTTTGTTCTATTTAGGAGCGTCACCAGGTAGACTGAGGCGAGATTAGTAGCTGCTACACAAGAAGGCCCATTGACACAGGTCCGCGTGATGAAGCGAGCCAATCAGTGTGGACAGGGACGCCATCACGCTCCCTGTGCCATCGCTGTGTCCAAAAGCTCTGAAGAGCGCGATAAGCGGATGCGCTGTTGGCGCAAAAACCCGCCCTGCAGCCAAATAACAAGCACAGCGTCCCGTCCCACCACTGAAACATTTTTCACAGAACGAAACGAACCACATTTTTTGAGTGTGACTGTAGATAAAATTCTTTTTTAATAAAGCACTCTCATGGTAGGCCATCTTATGGATAAGACAAGCAAATTGGTACGGTATTTTTATCGGACAATGTTGCTTATATCGATGTGGTCACTACATGAAGTACGACATTACAGCAAATTTTAGTGCTTTTCTAATGTTTGGTGATACTAAGATAACAATAGCTTTTTCGTCATAGTGCTGGTTAGTACGTATGTGCCAGAATTCTGACTACAGAGCTACAAACAACGCAATTAAGGAATAAAACACGAAAAGAATGAGAGTGTCTATATGGGTAAATAAGACGTTACAGACGAAAGTTCTGAAGTATTGTGCCACAAGAAAATCTCTCATTTAGATTAGAATACCTTGATCTGTCACTCACTTTATTAGTCTGAAGGATATTTTCTGAAAATTAAAGATGCTTAAAACTGGATACACTTATTTTCTGTGCTTAAGAAAGTTATCCAAGAGCATATCATACTGTCTAATATTTCACTAAATGAATGTTACAGTTTGTTCTGAATAAGTCACTACTGTCAACACCTAATCCCATGACACATTACATGTATAGGAATAGTAGAAATAGAATTCCTAGACAGCTGAACAATGGACTGTATGAAGTTCTTGGAATGGCAGAGCACATCAGTCTGATCGTTATTTTCTGATCTAAGAATAATTTTGGCGACTGCAGAGACTTTCAGAAAGCATAACACCACACAAGATAATATAGTGGAAGTAAGAAAAATAAACCAGCCGTTGTCTTTCAGTGTCAGAGACACTAAAGGTATCATCATCCAGTTTGTGAACAAGATCTTGGACGGGATAGTTCCAAGAAATCCTTACATCTATCCTCAATCCCAAGAATGTTATATGGTCGACTTCACTGATGTCTGACCACTTTCAGACAGTAAAATTTCACCTTTACAAGCGTTCTGAGTCATAGGAATGTACACGTTGAGTTGTGAGGAGAGGTTACGTTCAGTTAGGTTAGGTTAAGTTTGTTGCAAAGCCACGATGATCCCGACCAGCCTGTTACCCATATCGTTTGCGCTACGTTCCACATCTTTCACAGCAACACTTGTCATTTGAACAGGAAATATTTCTTCAGGTACCTTTCACGTTTAGCTTCAGGGCACTGATATATGGCAAGAAAAGCAACGGTCTCAAAACGGAACTCTATAGCACCTCTCCCCATCCAATCTATACCCTCTAAATAATGTATAGAAAGAAACAGGACCTCCTTACGTATTACGTATAAGAGGTTTCTGTACAAAAGATTGCCTTTTCTTTGAACTTCATAACTCTTTTGCTTACACGCAGGACACATTCCTCAATATTTGTGATGTGATCTCAGTTTCGGGCAAATATGTACTCTTTAGGTCATACAATTTGAACAAAAATCACTTAAAAGTTGTATGGAAACATAACTGTCTTGACTTTTTCACGCGAACACAGTACAGAAAGCATTAAAAAGTGTAAGGCCAATGTATGATAGCTACTGAAACTAACAGGTGTTAGTTGCACACCTATTAAGACGTTCACGCGAAATCTCCCTACTTATACTCCTTAGATCTTGGAAACCAATCGTTGCTAAGGTGTCTATGCTTCTGCAGGTCCTGTTGTACTGTGTTCTTCCGGAAGTTTAGGTGTCTCCCTTCCACAGAGGGCTTTTTCCGATCTCGTTTTCTTGTCGTAAAAGGACTACCGCCTGGCACGGCTTTATAATGGGTGCTGTGGACAGGCCCGTTGACGTACCATGGCGGGGGCCATTCGACGTTAACAAGGCCGCAAAGGGACGGCGCTGCCGGTCGATGATGGATGGCGGCACTTGTTAAAGGGCCGTGATGAATGCTCCGCTGATAGAGTGCCTCCCACGTCCTGACCCCAGGTCTCTCGCCTGAGGACACAGGCCCGCGGTGTTTGCCGAGCCCACACCGGAACCTGCTTCAACTTCCATTTACAAGAGCAGTTCAGGTCTTGACGTTCAGTTTAACTAACGCGGATGAAGCAAGTAAGGCAGGTTGTCTTAAAACGTCATGTTGATGACTTGCTCGTTAGGCTCAGAGAACTAATGTCCATGCCGTAAGTTGGTAACAACGATGATCCTTCAAAAGCCTTAAGCAAACTAGGAGATGAATATAGTTAATCTTTTGTACAGACAATGGAAAGAAAGAAAATTCTCTCTCTTATGGCACGTATCAGGTAGTTACCAAGGTTTCCAATGTAAACGCCTGGGTCTTTCAATTGGACACATTATGGGAATGAAAAGAAAATCCATATAATCTAAATAACGAAATTGTGAACGAGGTACATAAGTATCTGACAGGATAGTAGCCGACTCGACGGGCCCCACTAGAATGCACACTGCAAGAAGTTGCTGAAACCAGAAAGCAGGCCGGAAGACCCGTCTGGCTACACATTAACTGAACAAATGCCAGACACATTGGCCAACGATAACCTATTCACAGCATGCCTCTGCCATTCCAAAAGTTATACGAGGGTTCCATAAACCCAAGACCAAGCAGAGATTATGAAATTTATTATCAAGATATACGGAGTTTTGTAAATTTTTTGTATTCTGATTCCAGTATGGAAATCGGGCGTAATAAAGTAAGCACTAAGTAAGGACGAAATCATTCCTAAAATATTAGCAGATATATCGATAAAATTTCATATTTTATACACAGTGGTGATTAAAAAGATGGTAGGCGATATCTACAAAAACATATTACCGCCGGCCGGAGTGGCCGTGCGGTTCTGGGCGCTACAGTCTGCAACCGAGCGACCGCTACGGTCGTGGGTTCGAATCCTGCCTCAGGCATGGATGTGTGTGGAGTCCGTAGGTTAGTTAGGTTTAATTAGTTCTAAGTTCTAGGTGACTGATGACCTCAGAAGTTAAGTCGCATAGTGCTCAGAGCCATTGGAACCAAGCCACATATTACCGAGCTGTGGCCGAGCGGTTCTAGGCGCTTCAATCCGGAACGACGTGGCTGCTATGGAATTTTGCGAATCACATTTAAGCAGTGGATGCCGAACACGTTAGGATGTTTTCCACGTAAAATATGGTTTTCTCTTTTAAACTTTAATGAGCTTTTATATCTCGTGTTACTAGGTTTTGTAGATGCTAAATGAAAATTTATAACGGCTGATATTGGCTCATTCGGCCAAGAGAGTGACAGCTATGTCATTGTAAATTCTTTCATAAAGCTGATTAAAAAATGTTTTTCTCCAAGACACATGGGAGTAAATCTGATTTAGCCATATACAATAGTAGCTTTCAAAGTGAACCATCACGTATGCTAAAACCTTACCAAGAAATGATGTCCATGTCATGAACAGAAGAAGTATCTTCTTTTATATATCCTCACATACAAGGAGGGCCTCAGAAAACTTCTTCGCTCTCCTACGTCACGTATTTCGATTTTTAATACACCAATAACTTTTAATTTCGAAGTATAAGCGAGCATTATTGCTGTGTTTTACTATGACCTGAGATTTGCGTTGATCCTTCGTTTATCTAACAAGTGATGATGATTCTGTTTCGTGTCAAAATATGCTCTACCGAGAGCTCAATCAAAAGGTAGTTCTGGAGACGGTACCATTGTCTGATCTTCACACATGCTTCACTCGGTTGGATGGAGTGTGATATTCCACTGTTTTGTATCTGAATCAAGTCTACCACCAGACACCTTCAGCTGTGGAGCCTAAGCCCCTAACTGCTTCATGCACTGGAACTTGTTTCATTTCAGCAGAATTCCCTTCGGATTGTCAGCCGGTGCAGCAGTCCTCACGTGTCTGCTAACTGAAATTTCGTTGTGTACAAAATTACGTCGATGATGTACCGTTCGCACCAAGACCTTTGTTGAGCAAATGTTGCCACAGTATAGAGAAGCTGGATTATCAGTGATACCTGCCAGGGTTAATTTAACCCATGCCGAGATTCCTATTCTTGATCACGTTAGTTTCAGCCAAACAGTATACCAAGGTCATTTACAATTGTCTGTAGTGTTCCAAAGAGCGTGGGGATTCTCCAGCTCGCTCTCCATTGCGCCGACCCCACATCTCACACTCACACCACTCGGTGAGGACTTTTAGTATGCTGTTCATGGCACTCCCCCTCATAGCAGCACAAGCACTTACCACTACCCGAATTTTTTCTCCTACTCGACATACTTTGGTCTTCGTTGATTGATTTTTGTGTTCTGTTCGGAGCAGAGACGTTTCTTATTGGAAACAGGCAATGAAGTGCGAAGCTGGGCACTGGCTAACTCCCGTAAACAGCAGGAAGGCATGCTAACCAGTTTGAATTTCAGCTGTCCAGTTTGTCGTGAAACACACTAAGTGTTCTGACAGCCAGCTGACCAATGTACCGAGTTAAGTATAGTGGGATCAAGAGCCCGAAGAGATCATGCTCTCAGATTCATTGTAGTGCTGCTGTACTGATCGAGATTAAATCACTTTTCAGAA
Organism: Schistocerca americana; assembly: GCF_021461395.2. Lineage (NCBI taxonomy): Eukaryota > Metazoa > Arthropoda > Insecta > Orthoptera > Acrididae > Schistocerca > Schistocerca americana. Next base: position 442,641,865 of record NC_060121.1, on the reverse strand, counting down.
ATTTGAAGGAGCAGCAGGAGCAGTCTCAAGCACTCAGGAGTATTAAGGATCAGTTCCTCAGTAGGCAGCAAGTAGCTGGAAATCATGTTGACAATCGTCTGGTTGTTGCGTCCGCCACAATGAGAAGTTAAGGTTTCATGTCGCCAAGGAGTTAATCCTGGCAGTATGTAAGTACTGTCATTATTTCTTGTTGGGGATTATGTGGTTACTTCTAAGAACACAGTGCAGTTTAAAGAGCACCTTACTTTCCATTCCTTAATGCAGACGTTAGGAATTTAGACAAAGCATTTAAGGAAAGTTAGTCTGCCAAGCCCAATTCCATATCTTGTCTTGCTTTGTTGTTCTCTAGTTGGGAAGAGACCTCAACGGACAAATTTTTTTTCCATGCACTAAGACTGGCAACACGATTACTTTTGCTGCAGTGGATGATTTCATCCGGCTTGTGCGGATTGTCCGAATTGACAATTCAGCATCTTGGTACGACATTTTCTTATTATACTTTCCCTAGACAGTCAATGACAATACACCTACTTCCACTTCTAGAGAATTTAGGAAATTCTGCTTAGGTAGCGCCACACCCCATATCATCACTATTCCATAATATCTTCAACCGTCGTTCACTGAAAATGCTATCTGGAACCTTAAATCACCGCTAATGACTTCTCAAAGACAATATCAGAATAACTGGAATGAATCCATTTTGCTTTGAGTCACGCAGTGCTTGAGACGCATTCTGCTAGTCCTACACTCCAATTAAGTTTTAGATATCCGACATTTGGTCCATCATTTACCTCCAAGAGGAAATTGATTCTGAGACCATTAAAAGAAATAGGAGCAAAGCGACTACCAAAATTCGTTTTGCACACAGGCAGGCGGTCCAGAGATATAGCGACGACGAAAGGCGGCCTACTTCGTTTAGGACTGGGGATATTGTTTTCGTAGAAATTTCCTGGGTCCAAAGCAAGGAAGCAGACAAAATTTGCGCCAAGCTATTGGCACGTTTTGTTGAACTATGTCAGATTCTAAAATTGCTCAATCCAGTTAGTCTCCTACTTACAAATTTGGCAACCGGAAGACGCCATGGGTTCATCTCAGCCAGTTCGAGGGTTCCTTCCAATAACTGCGAGTCCAGCGGAGCTCAGTAGAAAGGAAGGGAAGGTGTGCACGCTACTTATCCCCATCCGGTTTGATATTTAGGGGGCAGGACTGCTCTGTACTGTGCTTCAATATTAGAGAGAGAGCATGATGTATTCTCTTTGTTGTGTTACGATGCAATCGCCTCCTTCGTGTCCCCACTTGGAGCAAGCGCTCACACTACCGCGTTGACTCCGCCGACGCGCGTGAATTCTTCGTCACTCTTTATCCTGCGGTAACTGCAAGTTGGATACATATGACAAGTGCCGCGAGTCATGTGGGACATAGACGCTGTGAGCGTTTCCCGAAGATGAAAATCGCCTCGAGGACCTGAGTCATTCACTATTCTACTAACCTGCAGGTAAGAGAAGTACATCGCTCTCATTTGGTAGAAGACTGCCCCGGAACTCTATTGGCTATTTACGTTTGTTCACTAGTACAGTGGGGCCACTGAGCTGTAGTCATCGGTGCTTGTTAGACCTGTTTGGTGAGCACGCTAGTGTGTTGGCTGTGTGAATAGATATTCGGAGCTATATGCTTTACTGTACTGCTCTTCATACTATGTGTATTATATTGTCTTCGATTCGAGTTACCCCGATTTTATTTAAAGAGTTTATAAGTTCCACCTTGATAACTTACATGACTGAATTATTTATAGCACAGTTATTCCCGGTCCGCAGCTCGTGGTCGTGCGGTAGCGTTCTCGCTTCCCACGCCCGGGTTCCCGGGTTCGATTCCCGGCGGGGTCAGGGATTTTCTCTGCCTCGTGATGACTGGGTGTTGTATGTTGTCCTTAGGTTAGTTAGGTTTAAGTAGTTCTAAGTTCTAGGGGGCTGATGACCATAGATGTTAAGTCCCATAGTGCTCAGAGCCATTTGAACCGTTTATTTTTCACAGTCAAGCTACTTTGAGCAAATGCTCCGACTTGAATAACTTCCTCGTCGACAAGCTATTACCTACTAATCCTCCTACTAAACTGCACATTTCTAACACACTAGTTCCTGTATGTTGTTGGTGTTGTTGTTGTTGTTGTTGTTGTTGTGGTCTTCAGTCCTGAGACTGGTTCGATGCAGCTCTCCATGCTACTCTATCCTGTGCAAGCTTCTTCATCTCCCAGTACCTACTGCAACCTACATCCTTCTGAATCTGCTTAGTGTATTCATCTCTTGGTCTCCCCCTATGATTTTTACCCTCCACGCTGCCTCCAATACTAAATTGGTGATCCCTTGATGCCTCAGAACATGTCCTACCAACCGATCCCTTCTTCTGGTCAAGTTGTGCCACAAACTCCTCTTCTCCCCAATCCTATTCAATATTTCATCATTAGTTATATGATCTACCCGTCTAATCTTCAGCATTCTTCTGTAGCACCACATTTCAAAAGCTTCTATTCTCTTCTTGTCCAAACTATTTACCGTCCATGTTTCACTTCCATACATGGCTACACTCCATACAAATACTTTCAGAAATAACTTCCTGACACTTAAATCTATACTCGATGTTAACAAATTTCTCTTCTTCAGAAACGCTTTCCTTGCAATTGCCAGTCTACATTTTATATCCTCTCTACTTCGTCCATCATCAGCTATTTTGCTCCCCAAATAGCAAAACTCCTTTACTACTTTAAGTGTCTCATTTCCTAATCTAATACCCTCAGCATCACCCGACTTAACTCGACTACATTCCATTATCCTCGTTTTGTTTTTGTTGATGTTCATCTTATATCCTCCCTTCAAGACACCATACATTCCGTTCAACTGCTCTTCCAAGTCCTTTGCTGTCTCTGACAGAATTACAATGTCATCGGCGAACCTCAACGTTGTTATTTCTTCTCCGTGGACTATAATACCTATTCCGAATTTTTCTTTTGTTTCCTTTACTGCTTGCTCAATATAGAGATTGAATAACATCGGGGAGAGGCTACAACCCTGTCTTACTCCCTTCCCAACCACTGCTTCCCTTTCATGTCCCTCAACTCTTATAACTGCCATCTGGTTTCTGTACAAGTTGTAAATAGCCTTTCGCTCCCTGTATTTTACCCCTGCCACCTTTAGAATTTGAAAGAGAGTATTCCAGTCAACATTGTCAAAAGATTTCTCTAAGTCTACAAATGCTAGAAACGTAGGTTTGCCTTTCCTTAATCTTTCTTCTAAGATAAATCGTAAGGTCAGTATTGCCTCATGTGTTCCAGTATTTCTACGGAATCCAAACTGATCTTCCCCGAGGTCGGCTTCTACTAGTTTTTCCATTCGTCTGTAAAGAATTCGTGTTATTACTTTGCAGCTGTGGCTTATTAAACTGATGGTTCGGTAATTTTCACATCTGTCAACATCTGCTTTCTTTGGGATTGGAATTATTATATTCTTCTTGAAGTCTGAGGGTATTTCGCCGGTTTCGTACATCTTGCTCACCAGATGGTTGAGTTTTGTCAGGACTGGCTCTCCTAAGGCCGTCAGTAGTTCCAATGGAATTTTGTCTACTCCGGGGGCCTTGTTTCGACTCAGGTCCTTCAGTGCTCTGTCAAACTCTTCACGCAGTATCGTATCTCCCATTTCATCTTCATCTACATCCTCTTCCATTTCCATAATATTGTCCTCAAGTGCATCGCCCTTGTATAGACCCTCTATATACTCCTTCCACCTTTCTGCTTTCCCTTCTTTGCTTAGAACTGGGTTTCCATCTGAGCTCTTGATGTTCATACATGTGGTTCTCTTATCTCCAAACGTCTCTTTAATTTTCCTGTAGGCAGTATCTATCTTACCCCTAGTGAGATAAGCCTCTACATCCTTACATTTGTCCTCTAGCCATCCCTGCTTAGCCATTTTGCACTTCCTGTCGATCTCATTTTTGAGACGTTTGTATTCCTTTATGCCTGCTTCATTTACTGCGTTTTTATATTTTCTCCTTTCATCAATTAAATTCAATATATCTTCTGTTACCCAAGGATTTCTACTAACCCTCTTCTTTTTACCTACTTGATCGTCTGCTGCCTTCACTACTTTATCCCTCAGAGCTACCCATTCTTCTTCTACTGTATTTCTTTCCCCCATTCCTTTCAATTGTTCCCTTATGCTCTCCCTGAAACTCTGTACAACTTCTGGTTCTTTCAGTTTATCTAGGTCCCATCTCCTTAAATTCCCACCTTTTTGCAGTTTCTTCAGTTTTAATCTGCAGGTCATAACCAACAGATTGTGGTCAGAGTCCACATCTGCCCCTGGAAATGTCTTACAATTTAAAACCTGGTTCCTAAATCTCTGTCTTACCGTTATATAATCTATCTGATACGTTTTAGTATCTCCAGGGTTCTTCCATGTATACAACCTTCTATCATGATTCTTAAACCAAGTGTTAGCTATGATTAAGTTGTTCTCTGTGCAAAATTCTATCAGGCGGCTTCCTCTTTCATTTCTTAGCCCCAATCCATATTCACCTACTACGTTTCCTTCTCTCCCTTTTCCTACACTCGAATTCCAGTCACCTATGACTATTAAATTTTCGTGTCCCTTCACTATCTGAATAATTTCTTTTATTTCATCATACATTTCTTCAATTTCTTCGTCATCTGCAGAGCTAGTTGGCATATAAACTTGTACTACTGTAGTAGGTGTGGGCTTCATATCTATCTTGGCCACAATAATGCGTTCACTATGCTGTTTGTAGTAGCTTACCCGCATTCCTATTTTCCTATTCATTATTAAACCTACTCCTGCATTGCCCCTATTTGACTTTGTGTTTATAACCCGGTAGTCACCTGACCAGAAGTCTTGTTCCTCCTGCCACCGAACTTCACTAATTCCCACTTATCTAACATTAAACTATCCATTTCCCTTTTTAAAATTTCTAACCTACCTGCCCGATTAAGGGATCTGACATTCCACGCTCCGATCCGTAGAACGCCAGTTTTCTTTCTCCTGATAACGACATCCTCTTGAGTAGTCCCCGCCCGGAGATCCGAATGGCGGACTATTTTACCTCCGGAATATTTTACCCAAGAGGACGCCATCATCATTTAATCATACAGTAAAGCTGCATGCCCTCGGGAAAAATTACGGCCGTAGTTTCCCCTTGCTTTCAGCCGTTCGCAGTACCAGCAGAGCAAGGCCGTTTTGGTTATTGTTACAAGGCCAGATCAGTCAATCATCCAGACTGTTGCCCTTGCAACTACTGAAAAGGCTGCTGCCCCTCTTCAGGAACCACACGTTTGTCTGGCCTCTCAACAGATACCCCTCCGTTGTGGTTGTACCTACGGTACGGCTATCAGTATCGCTGAGGCATGCAAGCCTCCCCACCAACGGCAAGGTCCATGGTTAATGGGGGGGGGGGGGGGGGGGAGTTCCTGTATAGTACCACTAATTATTTCCTTATCCCTCGATGACAGGTGAGCGCAAGCACGAGGACATCGGATGGGTTGGTCTATATTACTAGATGCTAAGAGGCTCACGGACGCATTTTTTAAAGAACGTTTCATTAAAATTTCAATATTTAAAAAAAAAAAAAAACTTTGTGATCCCTCAAGCCAACCTACATGCCATGTATCAGCTCGACAGGAGGATCATGTGCTTCTTAGAGCTAGACATCCCATCGTCGACTTAATATGTGCAGAGCTATAGAAGGCTCCTCTCTCAACGGCCCGGCCCCTGGTGAGAAGGTATCGTGGCGGCGTGCCAGATGGCCCCTAAGTGCTCCACATGAGTCATTGTACTTTAGGCTGGCTTGGACGAGTTGGAAACCCGTTTTACAAGCATAGGAAACCTCTCACTACAGGAGAGAGCAAGTACTACAAATGAGACGAGTCTGTGCCTATCTCTATCTACGTCTACACCCAGTTTGCCACCTTACGATACTCAGCACGCCACCTTGTGGTTGGTGGTGGAGGGTACTTATGCTTCCATTATTATTTCCATATGTCCTGCTCCATTCACAACATTCACAAATGGGGTGTCGAAAGAGAAGTTGTAGATAAATCTCTAATACGTCTGATTCTGTAGTCGTGGTTGTTATGACCAGATGAAACAACAATAACTGTGGGTTCTTTGATTACTCTGGGAGACGGCTCATTGCAACTACAACATATCAAATATTAGTTCACTCTATTTCATGGATGACTAAAAAGATTTACTTAACTTGATACAGTCTCTTGCAACAGGAATGCTTAGTAATTTAAAGTGGTCGTTGACTACTGAGGCATCACTTAATGCACTAATGAACAAGCTGCTCTTTTGAAGTACAATGTACAACATTTACTAAAGCACAATCGAGACTTAAAGAACTCTTTACTCCAACTCTATGATCCAAGTGAGGTCACAGACAAGTCAGAGCTCTTCCCAGATCGGCTCTGTGTTGACCTCCGTGCGAGGGTGCTGCGACGCTGAGAGACACGGCGCGTCTTCTGAGCGGCTCCCTGTCATCGTTACAGGCTGCAGCAAAACATCGCTAATGCCTGTGGTTCGATGTGCGTTACCGACAGTGCTGTGTCGCCCCAATCTTTGGATGTTACCACAGGTCATTTCGCTGAACATATAAGAGAGAAAGTAACATGTAGTCGTTTTTGAAGTTTTCCTAATGCAAGAATATTCCATGAAATTTCGGAATTGCAGCGGCATAACATCGACCTCTTGCATCGATATTTCGGGTGACAACAATTCAGCCATCTTCAGATGATTATTTTGCACTGGAGATTGTTAGTTCATGTTGCTAATTTATACTACAAAATTACGCATCAGCAAAGGCAGCCGCTACATTAGCGACCTCTATCAAGTTTTTACTTGCCCTCTTCGAATATTGCTCCATCTATGGTGCGCAGGCCCATGTGTAACGTGATACTACGTGTGCACTCTGTGTTGGAATGCGCACTCGCGGAGCTAAAATTACGATGTCAAAATTAATAAAAAACTAAATGTTGCTAGAAGTGTCATTGATCATAAAGGTTTTCTACCTGAAGAAATTAAAGGAATCACTTAAGTCCTCGCCTTATTCAGTTGGAAGATGCCAACACAACTAATATTATCTTGCGCTAAACGTATTTCCACCGATTCCTTAATAACTAAAATCCAGATGGATCTCGTCGAGGCCAAGATTTCCGTGGCAGAGCAATCCATGGAATATCCTCCGAACTATAACTGACTTATGGGGCTGCGAAAGTCATGTGTGATGATCACGTTCAATGCATCGCTTACGCACGTTGTATGTTGTCGGATTAATGTTAGCCTTGCCACATTAGCAAGATATTCTGTAGATTAGAGCTTTCCGCAAGATATCCTTTGATGAATCGAGAAGACGCACGTCTTTGTAGGTGGGCAGAAGATTACTTTGATTTCTTGTAAGGTTCTCCGAATTTCGACGAAATATTACCAACGTACGCGAGGGACGCCCTGCCCTTGTATCACACTGGGGCATTTTGTTTAGCGTAAGTCCACACATTAAGATCTGTATTCACAGACGTACAGCTGCCACCTCCCGTCACAAGCTTTGGGCGTCCTCCGAAGGTTGGTGTATATATTGTACCTGATGGAGACAGCCTTGCGGAGCAGGAACACCTAATAACAGTACTCAAAAATAATGGATATTCTTCACGTCAGATCAGCACAGCTCTAAGGAGGAAGAAACGTGACCACGCACAAAATCAAGCGGTTCAAGGGCAGGACGTTACTCCGAGGTTGGGATTATTTCGTCTAAATTGGGCGAAATCTTAAGAAAACATCATGTCACAGTAATTTTCTTCCCACCAACAAACACGTGCGCTCTTATAGGTTCGGCAAAGGACGATCTGAGATTGAAGAATGCTGGACTCCACATTGCTCAGACAATGCGTACAGTGCGTGAGAGATGTGTTGAACATGACCGCCACACTCACCTTTCGCTGCACATTAAGTCAGCCAAGCCGAGCATTGTAACTCCATACGATATTCCACGTACGATTACGTATTACTCTGCCACAGGAATCTTGGCCTCGACAAGATCTTGCTGGGATTCAGTTATTAAGGAATCACTGGAAACAAGTTTAGCTAAAGATCTTATTAATTGTGCAGGCGGTTTTCAATTGGATTAGGCGTGGGACCTGGTGATTTCGTTATTTCCTTCATGCGACTGTGCGCTATTGATGGAGAAATATTCGAAGAAGACGAGTAACTCTACAGAGGTCGCTCATGTAGCGGCCACCTTTACTCTGGCGTCCTCGTAACAATTTTTGGTATAAAGACAGTATTTGAACTGCCATGCCCCATGCAACACACTTACCTGAAGATGACTGAATGGTTATCAGCCGAAATATCGAGGCAAGAAGTCGATGTTAACCGGCTGCAGTCCTGAAACTTCACAGAGTAAGTGATAAGTTACCCGATCGCTACATCCCGTCAGAATGTGTACAGTAAACTTTCTGTGTTTTATGACATCTCTGTTGTGGCCTCTGCAGCTGAAGCTAACAATCCCATGACGGGCTAATGAGCTCTTACAATGATTTGTTTGCGAAACGATACCTGTCGTGTTTTAGTATGATGAGAAACCTGTAAATGATGTCAAAAATTAATCACTTATGAAAGAGGTGTCTTTGAACGAAACTTCCAGCTTGTGAATGGGTGGTACGTATGTCAACATCAATCAGTTGTGGGTACAGAAGGTGATTATTACATCCTATAAAAGCGATCAGTCACAATCGGATCATTTTCTGAATGAATATTCCCAACAGCTCACAGTCCAGTAATGTAAGCGGGAAAATCGATAATTGCGTTCTTAAAGCCGTGCTCCACACCTTTGATATGTTGTTCGAAAGAAACATTTATAGCACAAATCCTTGCTGTGAAATGGATGTTTATTCTTCTAACAGGAGTTTTGATGTAAAACCATCTGGTTATCACTGTTAGCATTCAACCGCGATTCTTATACATATATTTTAACAACGCGTTTCAAGAGACAATGCTCTCATCATCAGGTTGTAAAGTCCATGTCATGAAATTAAACGGACTAAAAAGACAAAATACCATCACAAATAGTTGGGAAGTCCATATAGTAAAACAGAATTACTCTATGGACTTCCCAACTATTTGTGATGGTATTTTGTCTTTTTAGTCCGTTTAATTTCATGACATAGACTTTACAACCTGATGATGAGAGCATTGTCTCTTGAAACGCGTTGTTAAAATATATGTATAAGAATCGCGGTTGAATGCTAACAGTGATAACCAGTATAACAACTACAGCTACCTCGACTCAATAATGGATTATATTAAATCGTAACACCATCTTCTGGTAGGTTTTTACAGCTCAGACTAGTATAAACCTCTTGTTCATTGTTATACTCTACTTTAACGCATATTTAGCACTGCCAAATAATGACACTATCGGTGATATTAGCCTCAGACTGCTGCATTACCCAACAGTCGTTTTTTATGCTATGAGGGAAATGTTTTTCTTACCCCATAGGGGTTTGCAGAATATTTTCTCGAGGCATTTGTTGTTCAGAGTAATCTTTTCGAGGTTCTTCACGCAACAAGATCGACTTATAACAGGTCTGACATATTTAGTGAGTCCTAATGATATCATCAAAATTAGAATTACTCGACTCTAGAATTCTATTATTGCTGCTCATGGTAATCACACAATTCTCGCACATAGCTGAGCTCTACAAAACTGATGCCGGTCGGTGTGGCCGTGCGGTTAAAGGCGCTTCAGTCTGGAACCGCGTGACCGCTACGGTCGCAGGTTCGAATCCTGCCTCGGGCATGGATGTGTGTGATGTCCTTAGGTTAGTTAGGTTTAATTAGTCCTAAGTTCTAGCGACTGATGACCTCAGAAGTTAAGTCGCATAGTGCTCAGAGCCATTTGAACAAAACTGATCTATTTTGAACACTATTATCGCTTTTGTTAATTCGGCGCTATGTGACTAACTCGCAGAGTAGATACATAGGAGCTATTGTAAATGGCATTGCTAAAATCATGTAATAGGGCAGTCTCTCGTAAACGTATGTCCTGTTTTTTTAATGATGTTTAATGAGTTTTTTGAATGATTAAGTGTAGCCTTCAGCTGACATTTTTTTTATTTCCTGTACGATTGTACAGTTTCGGCCTTAGATCATTTTCAAGTACTTTATGGATGACTTTTTGCTAACAGATTATGTCCTATACGTCGCTGCAACATCTGCTCGAAAGTAACTTGCTCCTAAAATATCGTGAACACCTCGAACTAATTTATGAGCATAACACGATGTCATAGGAGCAATGGCGTGTACAGCATAATCTGTTACCAAAAACCCATCCATAAAATACTTGAAAATGGCTTAAGACCTAGATTGTACAATCGTACAGGAAAAAAAGGAAATGGCAGCTGAAGGCTTCACTATATCATTCAAAAAAACTCATTGCAGCTGCGGACCCTAACGCATTGAAAATAACGTCCTGTTTGATAGGAAATCATGCATTCAAACTGAAACCCGTCCATTACAAAAGTCTTTCAAATCATTTATGTTTACGTGCTTTATTAGTAACTGACGAAGTGGAAAGACAAGCTAAACAACGATTTCGTCTGATACGAATGCGTCTTTCGTGGCGTGGGAAAGTTATATCTATACACTATACTCTGGAGGCGTAGATTTCTGAGTAACCCACCGTTAGCACGGCAGAAGTCTGACGAGCGTGGCCTACATACTCAAAACAATTCTAATTGTGATTCGAGATCGATGGGGCTCGTTGCTCCACGACGACGCTGCGCAACTGGTTTTTAATGACTTTGTCTGATGTTTCATTTCGATGGCCATTTCGGTGCTGCAACATACGGGAATTTCTGGGCAGATCATTGCTTCCAGTCGTACTTGGCGTAATATTTCGTTCGCAGACTTCTCAGCTTTACAGGTGTACCTTCTCTGTGTAAGAGGTTAAATCCACCGTTCAGAGCCAGAGGCTTTGTTCCGTGTTTAAGAATCAATGCCGGTAATTTACTCATTGATCAGTGATTGCAGGTCATGGCATAAGTTACTTTTCCCCTTCTTAAATATTACTACACCAATTTAAGGTTAAATGAGTTTCAATTTCGTTCCCATTCGAATAGTTTGTGGAATTGTATTCTACACGGTCCGATAGAAAATAATTTTTCACTAGGTTAATGAACAAGAAAACGATGTACAATTTCTCTTTATACCGATTCCTCTGTAGGTTACTGCGTTATCCTGGCCTGTTACCACGTGCTCATATATTCTTACTTAAACCGCTAGTTAATGTGATTACAATTTACTTGACTCTATCTGCCCTCAGCAGAATCGTTTCTTAGATAAACATCCGCCATGAGAAATGTTTTTCTTTGCACGCATTTTATAGGCATACCAAAGGTTAGCGTTACTGAGACATTCGATAACTCTTGCTTAAGTTGAATACGTTCAGAGCGATTACCATGACTAATGTTCATTCTGAGTAGGTGGTCGACGATACAAGATGAGGTTTTACGTCCTCATTGCAAGTATCTTCTCTATAACAGAGGATGCAGTTACAATTTCAGAATGTATTAGGACGTTGCAATGTGTTGATCATAATATTGCTCGATGTAATAGCAGTCAGGTTGAGTAATTATTCATTCTTGGGTCAAAAATTTGAGTAAAAAGGAGAATATTTTACAGTATTTGTACAGAAGACTTACCCATTATGCAGACAGTTTAAATTCGGAAAAGTGTAGTAATAGTGAGGACCCGACAGGAAATTATATAATAAAATCTAAACTTGCATGTGATGCATAACTGTTTCCAGATTGTAGGTGTTGTGTTCTTAACTTCCGTATAAACTACAGCGTTAATTCATATGCATTGGCGGTGCTGCCTGAACAAGAAAAAAATTGTTACTTAATGTAGACTCAATTAGAAGAGATGCATTTTTGACTGCGCACTTAACTTTCGTATTGTCATTTTTTTTAAAAATTTTTTTTCAATCATCTTGCGTGCACTTTACTGCCACGTCTTAAAAGTCATTTTCATGCTGTCTGTGGCATCAAATTATTTTTCCTAAAGACTGCCATTCATGCGATCAAAGTTAAGAAGGATATCGGATCTGCACTGCGGTAAGGAGACCATGGACCAGACAAGGAGAGTCTTACGCTTTCCTTTTCCCTATTCGTATCTCTGTAAGTCTAAAGCGGCTAAGCTCACGATTTAAGATTAACGGTATGGTCGGTTCATGTAAGAAGATTTACGTTGTTCGCATTTCACCAGATGTAGCTTCATGTCGTAGCTGTTGATTCTGTAAGTTCTTAGTTTACATTAAATATGATATATTAAATATTATGCTGTTAATTTCATTTACCCATTGAGGTGAGATCATCGTGGAGATGAACATTTCATAAAAAATTGCTTACGTACTGTAAGTTTAGAAAATAATTGATATCCTAAAGCTTCTTCCACATATCTTGTCACATGGTCTTCATGAACATGCAGAAAGTAAAAAGTTTCACAAGTTACTTTTTTAAATAAACTTATTATTACAAACGTTTCAATGTATACGTACTAAATTTCATCAGATAAATCCTAGAGAACTATAATCAGGCTTCATCAAAATAAAAGTAGGCTGGCTCTGAGCACTACGGGACTTAACTTCTGAGGTCATCAGTCCCCTAGAACTTAGAACTACTTAAACCTAACTAACCTAAGGGCATCATGCACATCCATGCTCGAGGGAGGATTCGAACCTGCGGCCGTAGTCGTCGCGTGGTTCCAGACTGTAGCGCCTAGAACCGCTCTGCCATCCCGGCTTGCAGAATAAAAGTAGTCTAAGCAGCTTGCTTACTAAGCATTTGGTAACAAACTATAAAGCCAACTTGCACGTACTACACATAATGAGTCGTCAGAGTTCATCTGAATATACGCGGGGAGCAGCCCAAAATGTATACGTTCCTGCGTTCATGTTGCTGGAGCTGAAGATTATTGTTAAGCTGATAACTTTAAATGGCTAGAAGAATAGTAAAGCATCCCGTATATAAAACTGAGTGTGAGATGTATCCTCCTCAGGTTGGAAAATAGTCAAACATCTCCTCACAAGCAGCTCCCTGGAGAAGACGTGTGAAATCGTTCAGAACTAAGATTGAAAAGTGGTAACTTCAGTGTTAAGTGCCACTCTATGATAATTAAGTAGAAACGCTATCGCTTCATAGTAATGCCCCCTAGATACGGCAAAGGCTTTTTAAATTAGACCATGAAGGCGTAATAGTGAAACAGCAGTACTAGAAACTTGGATTACGACCACCTATTCCCATACGACGCAATGCATTCCTGGCGTACCCAAAGGAAGTGTTATAGGCATCTGCTACTCCTGACCTGTTCAAACAATCTGAAAACAACCTGAGCAGCCCTCGTAAACTGTACAAAAGATGCTGTCGTTTACCGTCTAGCAAAATCATCAGAAGATTAAACCCAATTGCAAACTGATTTAGACAACATATCTGTATGGTGCGAAAAGTGGCAACTGAATCCAAATAACGAACCGAACCGAAGACTGCAGTTTGTTGGCAGAACACTTAGAACATGCAACACGTCTGAGAAAGAGATTGCCAGCACTGCGCTTGTCCGGCCTCCTCTGGAGAATTGCTGCCTGGTGTGGGATCTACACCAAATAAAATTGATGGAGTTTATCGAAGAAGTTCTAAGAAGGACAACTTGGTCTGTATCATCGCGAAACAGAGCAGAGAGTGTCACGGACACCATACACGAAAAGGTTGACAATCATTAAAGCAAAGGTGTCTTTCGTTCCGGCGAGACGTTTTCACGAAATTTGAGTCATCTACTTTCTCCTCGTAATGATATATATATTTTTTGATGCTGACGTGCAAGGGAGGAACGTTCATTATAATAAAAGTGAGAGGAATCAGAGCTCCAACGGGATTTCAGTCTTCGCTTTTCCCGCGCCTTGTATGAGAGTGTAACGGTAAAATAGCTCGAAGGTGGTTCGACGAACCCTATGCCGGGCAATTAACTGTGAATTGCGGAGAACATCATGTAGATGTAGATGTAATGTGCATCTTGTGTTTATAAGACTCTGAATAACGTGTGGCAACTTCAGAGACTCACTCTTTCATTTCCTGTTACTACATCTGAAAAAACGGTCAAGATAGGAGGAAGGGCAGCATCGGTCATAATTTTTTTATCTGTTTATTGCAGATCGATTTCAGATACTGTATAGCAACCTTCAGTGCAGTTATATCCAAGTCATGACGACTCATCGTAAATAAATTCGCAGATGTAACCACTTGACGTTACGTACAACAAACAGTTAAACTGTTGGTTACCTGCAACGTAAGGTGTTCCCAAGTGCCATTTTCTTTGCTACGAGACTTCATGACTAGGATATGATTGCAGTGAAGATACTCGCACAACAGCTGAAATCTGTCTGCAATAAAAATATTAAAAACTTGCGGTCGATGCTCACCTTCCTCCTATCTATCATCCATTTAAGACCGTCGTGGAGTACGCTTTGACTAATGGAACCCAACATAAGGAAAAAACGTTGTTATAACTACTTTCGATTTCTTCAAATTGCTTTCACATTTTCCCTCCCTCTTTTGCTACCCACTTCCCGATATACCAAGCACTCATTAGCTCGTGTAGTTTCGAGGAGTTCCGAGTTGAAAACTCCTTGAAAAATCTTGTTTTTCTGGTGCAGAGGCAAGATAACAAATTCATTAAGTTGACGATAGGATGAATATGTTAACACTCGATTTCGCATTCCTTTTCAAGTTCAGGTATCTATTATAGGTGATGTTCACAATATGTAATCAAAAGTATATTTCTCTGCTGACGAAATGAGAACTGCTATTTATACGAATGAAAACGCGTCGTCAGTTACAAATTTTGAATATGCCATTCGTTAACACTATCACAGTGTCTGCTATAGACTGGAATTCGTGTAGAGTTATGGTATGAGTTCCGCTCAGGGGACGACCAAGTGCACTTTTAGCTTACCAAGTGTACTTTTAGCTTAACTTCTGCATAATCATCATTCCAACGGAATAAAATATTTCTGCATTGTGGCGTCGTTAAAAGTTAAAAGCAGCATAACTATCATCACAGAACGAGAGTGTTAAGATACAGCGTACAGATGAGGTTGCAAAAAGGACAGGAATAATTAATCAGTTTCTCACGGCTGCAGATGTGTCGGGTCTTCTGCGCATTTTAAATCCCTCGCTTAGCTCCCAAGCGCTGCGATGCCATCGCCATGACACGCCTTGCTGTCGCTGCGACACCACAGGAGCCTGCCTGCATTAAGTGGCAGTGCAGTGAGCATCCGCCAGCAGCGAGAACAGTGGTTCGCGCTGAAGACCACGGATGAGCAATCGAGGAGGAAACAACCGTCTGAAGTCGATAAATCTATTGATTACTAGTAAGCCCTGTATATGTTCCTCCAGAGGAGATGCAGCTGTCATTTGATTGCTGATCTCGATCTTGACTACAGCTTCCTTTATTGTGAGCAAGTGGAAGTTCTGACACTCCATTCCTTTTCACATTCATCAACCATCAGCAAAAACACCCTGTGAGTGTGTTAGCGCCCCTAAAATATCTTCTTTGGGTTAGGAGTGGACACTTATGTCACAGCACAACGGTGTTTAGCTGTAAAATTGGTTTATTCCTATATTATTGCTAAAGAAGCACACGAGTTTACATAGACTGCGACATACCAATTTCAGGACAGTTGTCAAGGTAACGTATTACGTCCTGTTTAGCAGAAATAACAATGAACACACCAATATCAAATTTAAATAGAAGGCTCTCTACAAGATTTTCTTACTTCTAGACACTCAAGTTGGACCATATTATGACAAATCATCCGATTCCGTTTCTTATTTCGGTACTGTTTAGCAAGACAATCACGTCTAAAGAGGATAGTTAGTTTTTGTGACAAGATGAGCAAAAAATTACTCAAGGTTGCTTGAGTTCATACTGGAAACAAGCTGGTAATCCAACAACTTTACATCTCTACTGGAAGAATTTAGCTGCGACGTGCTGTTGGCTGCATGGCTGCTCTCGCCCTCTGAAAATCCTATAAAAAGTTAACCAAAATCTTTACTGATTTCATCAGATGAAACTGCCCAATGTTTCTCGTTAGGCGAGAAAGCAAGAACTCATCTCTAGTCTGGAAAATATGGCCATATGCACATGCATAGATGGAGCAGCGTGTATGCTTCAACACCCTCTCAGTTCTCGCAAGAACAGTTAAATACGTGGCTGTTTAGTTTCTGTGCTGTTGCAGCTAAATCAGTCGAAGTATCGCTCGGTGTGTTAGTTGTCCTTCGCTGCGGGCACCTACCCATTGTTAGAAGCTTTTCCTTGTACTGTGAGGGCACAACTCGCTTCTGCCCTGAAACTAAAACGTTTCTTTCAGCAGCTTTTTTCAGCTTTTGCTCATTGACATGCAGGATTTGGGTTTGGGGTGTTGATACCGTCGAATCACGTGCTATCCCTTTGGTAAAAAAATCTCCTCACTGTTGCCGAAGTATGTCAGATGACATATCCATCTACTTGTTATGAGGTATAAAATCTCATGTAAGGTGTGAAATTGACATTTATTCAATCTATCACCTTACAAAGTGCAGAAATTACAACAAAGTTTTGATCCTGTAGTTTCCTCACCGCTGTTGCTCTGCTTACAACTTTCGTTGCCATGTTGCACTGTAAGCACCTTCGGATGCAGTCGCCTGCGTAACGTTTAGAAGAGTAGCTATTGATTTCATTAATATAGTTTCCAATACCTTGAAACCTGTAAGATTATTTATTGAATGTTTATTCTATGATTTTGGGTTGAGAGTAAATGCAGGAAGCATTTCCTGCTAAATTACACATGTTATTTATTTAAAAGTTTTTTATTGTTCTGGTTTACTATGGACCACTTGAAATAAGTTACTTTTTCTTTTCTCATGTCTTTCTTTCCAGGAGATTTCCACTCTTTCCCCATGTTTTTCTCGTGTCTCCTTAATGTGCCTGTTCTTTTCTTTGTGTTCTCCTGGAAGCCCCTGAAATTTTTTGCGATTCCTCTCAAATTTTCCCCTTCCTCCTACTTCTTCCTCTGTTATTTCCATTTCCGACATGGCTGCCTTTACTCCCTTGATTCATTTCGTTAATGATTTTTTGTTTCATCAAGAAGGTAAAAAATTATTTTTGTTATTCTCTTGTTATCTGGGTGTTCATAGATTACATGTCTCCTCTTCCTCACTGCGTGTGCTATTCGTTCTCATTTTCATAAACATCTTTATTAGTTCATAATTTCCACTTCTCATTGGCATATTTTTCCCCAAACTTTTCTGATTATTTCCCTTTCCTTCTTTCATTTCACCAAATTATCTAGCTGTATTTAAGAAAAAGAATTCTGAAGCATAAAGGGTTTCCATTTTAATGACAGTGTTGTTGAGCCACAGTTTTTTTTTTTTTTTTTTTGGATAAAGATTTCTTGTTACACATATTTCTAGTTAAATGAAGAGCCACTTCCAATATTCTCGCGCTTGCTCTATTCGGTCCTTTGTCCAAAGGAGTTGGTTGTGTTATTTCACCTGATATTTAAACTTTCTAGGCTTCTTATTCTTCCGTTATCAGTTTCCATGTATTTCTGCACCACTTTCGTATCTGATATATACTCTGTTTTTTAAAATGCTATACATGTGCCGGATTTTGAATTTGTCGCTTGTACGAGATTTATCCGCATTGTTGCATCTTCTATATTTTTTGTGTTGTTGTTGTTGTTGTTGTTGTGGTCTTGAGTCCTGAGACAGGTTTGATGCAGCTCTCCATGCTACCCTATCCTGTGCAAGTTTCTTCATCTCCCAGTACCTACTGCAACCTACATCCTTCTGAATCTGCTTAGTGTATTCATCTCTTGGTCTCCCTCTACGATTTTTACCCTCCACGCTGCCCTCCAACGCTCCAATCCCTTGATGCCTCAGAACATGTCCTACCAACCGATCCCTTCTTCTCGTCAAGTTGTTCCACAAACTCCTCTTCTTTTTGTGTTAGTAGCGCCTAATATAAGAGTACCAGATGAGTTACTCCGTATCATGTGTTAACACTGATATTTGTGGTATTAATAAACTATTAACCTTTAACTCACTAGGTGCGGTCTGCCACACCACGCGAAAATTTTCGAGCTCGCGCTCCAAGGTCCTACCACTACCCTCCTTAAATCGCCAATCCTATAATGTTGTACTATCGATTGCATTAGTGCCTTCTTTGTTTGTTGTTCACACGTCTTACTGACGCGTTTTGGGGTCTTCTGACAGCGTCTCGTGAACTACGTACTTGTTTGTTCGGTAGAGAACTAATTTTTTTTCCAGGAACGTGTCAGTTTTGTCGATCCTAAGTTTGATGAAACTTTCAGTCGGTGGATGGAGCAAGATGTCACTGATATAGATAAAAAAACAGTCGAAAAAGACGTCAATTTTACAGTAGCAGTGATCACACTCCAGCTAGCGAAAAAGACTTTCATTCAGACGAAGACCTTCAGTACAGATGTAATGGGGAAATTTCTGTTTCCCTGAGGAAGTACGTAAAGTGTTAGTTAAAATCAAATACTTTCTGAATGGTGGTGAAGAGAAATATGTATCCCAAAACTAAATGTAAATTTTCCAAACTTTCTATTTGTACCTATCAAGTGCCATTTTTATGTACAAGTTCCGTTCTTGCAGTTTAGTTTAATTTGAACATTTACTTGCTGCAGCGACACTGCAATTTTTCAAATGTAAAATTCAGTTGCCTAACAGTGCTTTTATACGTACTATTAAAAAACGCAAAGAACTATGTGATTTTATGTGATAAAAAGTGAAATACGGCAGGCATTATTTAGTGTAAAAAAGCAACGAGGAGTATTTGAACCATACTTAGATAATTGTATAGAGAATTAAAAACTTTAAATGATTTGCACTTTAAATCTCGGATTAAGTATATGGGTCCCAGAGACTTCACATCGTAGTATACGTTACAGTGAGCGTAACAGTGGTTTCTGTTTTATATGTCTACGACAGACAACCACTCTCTTGCTCGTTCTGAGTTACAATTCTTTCTGCTTCACGATCATTTTAATAGTACAGTGATCGATGTAGTTTTAATCTTGCGGTTTTTCACCAAAGGCTGTACACTTGTTATAAAGGGCAGTCCATTCGCTTTTGGCTCTTCTTGTCCAGAGGGTAAATAACGGAATTGCTCGACCAGCAAAAAACTGTGCATTGCTTCCAATACGCGATGGACCGCCGGGAACGAATATCCGGCTGCCAGTCCGTGAGTTCTACCTCTATTAAAAAAGGCGCTTCTCTGCTGATAGAGCTGAACAGAATGCTCGCAATAAACAAGCGCCACTGTAATAAAGAACTCCATTGTTTTCGCTGATGCAGCCTCGAGGTGTATTATACGCCGCGCCACGGGACCCATCAGGACAGGGGAAAATGTTGCAGCAGCGAGGAACTGGCAAAGTGATGATTGATGCCGCTATTTTCTGCTTAGTGCATGCTGCCGCTACATAGCTGTGCCTACGGCCGCTCTTGTTCTGAAACGGCGCAGCAATTTGGCGCACGCGCGGACTGCTGTATGCAAATGGTTCACTTGTTTCCACCACAACATGACCGCCTGTTTCATGTGACTCGTTAATCCAAACGCATGCGGCTGTAATTTAGTTTGCACTGCACAATTCTTCGACAAATTTCAATTCAGACATTCAAGGAAAATCGATAATGTTTATCAATTACCTTAACCGTTTCTTTAATTAACTCTGTTTTCACGGAACAGTTAAGCAGAAAATCCAGTATTAGCACAATATTTGCTTCTTTAATTCAGCTGTCCCCGCATTCTCGAGGCCGTCAGAAATACTGATATAATACACTGACGGAAAAATTCTTCATGCCAAAAAATAATTAATATACAGGCTGAGTCGCGTAAGACTTAACACCCCCATTATTCAGGCGGCGATTGCACGTATCGACAAACTGGTTCGATTCCTGACTCTGGCATGGATGTGTGTGATGTCGTTAGGTTTAATTAGTTCTAAGTCTAGGGGACTGCTGACCTCAGATATTAAGTCCCATAGGGCTCAGAGCCATTTGAACCATTTGAAGGTCGAGGCGGTCGGAAGCGGCTGCAGTCCGTAAACACGCCTCGCGCGACTCGCAGGCCGAGTTGCCGTGCTCTACGCAACATGCACGTCCTACGCTATGTAGGTAAATCCTCATCCGCCCTCTTTTAAACAAAGTTTGAATCACAGTAGCAACATGCGTTACTTCACTGTACGCGTGTTTTCCAGCGCGTTCCAATGTTGGTAAGAAAAGTATAGCGTCCCATTTAAAAAACATGTACTTGCCTCATTATCTCGGTCAAGTTCTGATTATTGTGCATGTACCAACGTATGTGCCCCATAGTCCGCCATGATTCACCGAAAACCGCATGCAGATACGTGCAATCGCCCCCAGAATAAAAGGGGTGTTACGTCTTACGCGATTCACCCTGTAGAGTAATGAAATTTCGGGAACACATCTGTCTTGGCAACAAATTTAAATGATTGCCATTGCAAGATCTGAGATTAATGTAAGTGCGTGGTAAGCCATAACAAATGTGAAATGCTCGTACATTAATAACTGATGTAACAACCAGGATGCTGAATGCAATCATGCAATTGAGCATGCGTTATATCGAACATGTGCTTGACGTCAGTACGTGGAATGGATTTCCGTGCCTTGGTCGGTCAGTAAACAGACGGTTAATGCTCGTCGTGGATGACGCTGGAGGAATCATTTGATGATTTCCCATATGTGCTCCACTGGAGGGAGATCTGCTGGTCCAGCAGGCTAAGGCAACACGTCGAGAGCACGTTTGATTACAGCAGTAGTGTGTGGGCGAACGTTATCCTGTTGGAGAGCACCCCTGGAATGCTGTTCACTAATGGCAGAGCAACAGATCGAATCATTGGACTGAGGTACACATTTGTAGCCAGGGTACGTGTGACAGTCACGAGATTGCTCCCGATTTCATACCAAATCGCACACAGGACCATAAATCCGGGCGTAGGTCCAGTGTGCCTAACACTCGGATATGTGGAACGCAGCTCCTCAACTGGCTCCCTCTTAATCAACACACGGCCGTCACTGCCAAATAGGCAGAGCCAGCTTTCATCAGAAAACACAACAGACCTCCATCCTGTCCTCTAACCAGCTATCGCTTGACGCCACTGAAGTCACATGTGGCGGGGGATTTGGGTCAATTCAAAGTACGCTACAGGTATTCTGGCTCGGATCTACCCTCCTAGTAACAGATTTATTGCTGCTGGAAGTGTAACACAATCCGCCATTACCATAAGCTGAACACTATTGTCTTCTCTTCCCTCCCGGTAGTGTCACGTGGCCATCCGAAGCCCGGTCTTCTGGCCATCATACATGCCCGTGACCGCCGTTACTAGCAATCATGTACAGTGACTATATATCTGTTGAAGTTTTCTGCTATGTCGCAGGAGGATCATCCAGCTTCGGGTAGCCCTATTACACGGACTCGTTCAAACTCACTGAGGTGATGATAATGGCGTGTTTGTTGACTTAAAGGCGTTCTTGACCAACATCAAATCACCAAGTCCGATCTTAAAAATAACTATAGCTCGCGATCATTATAGCATGTATTTAAAACAAACATGAATAGCATCCCCATAGTGTAGGTTAATTCTTACGAAGAAGAAAACAGCAACCAGCCACTATTAATATGGCTATGTAGTTAGGTAAATAGCGCCGTTATCGGTTTCGAACTGGCAAGGTCATCATCAGACGGCTGTTCACATGATTTTCAAGATACACTTTACGTTATCGTCACTATTAATATGTGAGGTTAAGTGTTTATGTACTTACGTCGAAAATTCCGTTCGACTTGTTTGTAAATCTGCAATCTTTGTGATAACTTCACATGTGGCAAATTCTTTTTGGTGTGTGTGTGGTGCTTTGCACATTATGATGATGTACAAATTACGTAAGTGCTGTATATATTTAGGAATATTCGAAAAATACAATGGTGCAACTTCGCAACAAAATCGCGCGGAATTTTTGACGTAAGTACTATAACCACTTAACCTCACATCTTTATTTACGCTGTATTTCATCGTTTGGAGGTTAGTTATTTTCACATAGGGCGCTTCTAACACTGTTTTCTACCGTAGGGCAACAACACACCAAAAGTACTTCGCCACAGTGGAATAATAAAATTGGAAAACGGACGATAACGTAAAATGTATCTTAAAAATCATGTGAACAGCCGTCTGATGATGAACTTGCCAGTTGGCGATCGGTAACGGCGCTATTTACCTAAATAAATAACAGTATTAATAGTGGCTGGTTGCTGTTTTCTTCTTTGTAAGAATTAACCTACATTAACTGTACACAACCACGGTCTCACCATGTCAGTTTTAGACAAAATAGCATTCCCATAATGGCTTCCACGAGCGTCATTGTTATACAAATGGCGTGAAAATTGAAAAGACATCATCCCCAAACCCCTCGCCTACCAGCTTTCATTTATCTCGCACAACTCCTACTTGGTGCTGCAATTCTTTTCCGTCGGTGTACATGATATACTAATTTTAACAATACAGGATAACCTATAATACCAATTATTAAACGTGACTATAGCATACCAACATTAAGATTTGATGCCATCAGATCCTTCATTATCTTCTACGGATTAGAAATTTATACATACAGTCATTTTTGTAAATCTGCAAGGAAGAATATGTGAAAGCAAGGTGTGACAACTGAATTAAATTATAGACACAAGGAGAGCAGTGACTGACTGACTGTATCATGTGATTTTAATCCATCTTTCGGGTGTAATAAAGTATCGCTCAGCTCATGTCTTGGCTAATTTGTAGTGCTACATGTGCACAGAAAATTGGCAGATATTGTCAGTGGTATAAGTTGCCTCCTAAATTAACGATACTAAGTTTTCCTGTCAATAAACAGTTATGCGGATAATATTGGTTGATTTTGGTTCTTATTATTTTATGTTTTATGTTTTTATAATTCTTGCTTTTTTAGTTAAGATGCCAATATTTTTGGTTCATTTATGGCTTCCTAAGGCCCATGTCCAGATTTAGCTCGACTGTTGCCTAAACATTTGTTTCGGCGTACTCAAGATTGTTGTGCATACTGACCCTACAGTAGTTCTATATTTTTACCAATATAAGCAAATCACGACGTTGAATGTTAAAAGAGGTTACAGTAAACTGTTTTAAAGCCTTCCGTGTTCGTATCTTATAGATCAGAAAACTGTGACAATATTCGTGTTTATCAATAACTATGTAGGTATGTCTAGGCAAATAGTGCAAATAATTGAAGTAAATTATAGAGAAGAGAAATAAAGAATAAATAAAATGTGAGAAGCAGATGTAAGGATCAAAATGCTACCTAGCCACAATACTTTCGGATACTCAACGAGATATCGAAATACGTGTCAGCGACTCTTTACCGACTGGCTAGATGCAGTTGCATATACTTCCCCTATGCAGAAACTATTCTTTCCACTGTAGTTGAAACACGGTTTCAATGCAGAAGCTACTTTCTATCATTAACATCAAGGCGAAGAAAAGATGCTTGCCGTCTGATGTCCACACACGATCACCGACTGTGAAAAGAAATAATAGAGGAAATATAACGACTTTAAATATGCTTTAAATGCGGTCCAGTGAGAAACCTCGATACATGTATCCTCAAAGTGAAAATGTTGGAAAGTGATGTAGTACATCATTTGGCAGCTCAATTATAGTCACATCAGTTTCTTATTCCCACTATGAAAATGGCTGTGCAGACACTCCGAATCACGCCCACACGATCTTCCCATTTAGATGGAAGAAATCATCCTTGCTGAATATCTAGGATCTGCCTTGTTTGCAATTTCTGATAGACTATCACCTCCAATTCCCAACGACAAATGCAAATAATGTCCTTTGTTAAGAACATTATTGTATGCCATTTTGTAATCCAAGATCTGTGATACGTCTTGATTACTTTTAATTTCTAATAAACTAATTGCCACCACTCGCAGCGTCAAACGATGAAAATTATGTCGTTTGTTAAGAACGTAACTATGTTGTTGTTGTTGTTATGGTCTTCAGTCCTGAGACTGGTTTGATGCAGCTCTCCATGCTACTCTATCCTGTGCAAGCTCCTTCATCTCCCAGTACCTACTGCAACCTACATCGTTCTGAATCTGCTTAGTGTAATCATCTCTTGGCCTCCCTCTACGATTTTTACCCTCCACGCTGCCCTCCAATGCTAAATTTTTGATCCCTCGATGCCTTCTAGTCAAGTTGTGCCACAAGCTTCTCTTCTCCCCAATCCAATTCAATATCTCCTCATTAGTTACGTGTTCCACCCACCTAATCTTCAATATTCTACTGTAGCACCACATTTCGTAAACTTCTATTCTCTTCTTGTCCAAACTATTTATTGTTCAAGTTTCATTTCCATACAAGGCTACACTCCATACAAATACTTTCAGAAACGACTTCCTGACACTTAAATCTATACTCGATGTTAATAAATTTCTCTTCTTCAGAAACGCTTTCCCTTCCATTGCCAGTCTACATTTTATATCCTCTCTACTTCGACCATCATCAGTTATTTTGCTCCCCAAATAGCAAAACTCCTTTACTACTTTAAGTGCCTCATTTTCTAATCTGATTCCCTCAGCATCACTCGACTTAATTCGACTACATTCCATGATCGTCGTTTTGATTTTGTTGATGTTCATCTTATATCCTCCTTTCAAGGCACTATCTATTCCGTTCAACTACTCTTCCAAATCCTTTGCTGTCTCTGACAGAATGACAACGTCATCGGCGAACTTCAAAGTCTTTATTTCTTCTCCCTTGATTTTAATACCTAATCCGATTTTTTCTTTCGTTTCCTTTACTGCTTGCTCAATATACAGATTGAATAACATCGGGGATAGGCTACAACCCTGTCTCACCCTGTCTCACTCCCTTCCCAAGGAAAGGCAAACCTACGTTTCTAGCATTTGTAGACTTAGAGAAAGTTTTTGACAATGTTGACTGGAACATTCTCTTTCAAATTATGAAGGTGGCAGGGGTAAAATATAGGGAGCGAAGGACTATTTACAATTTGAACAGGAAGCAGATGGCAGTTATAAAAGTGGAGGTGCATGAATGGGAAGCAGTGGTTGGGAAGGGAGTGAGACAGGGTTGTAACCTCTCCCCGATGCTATTCAATCTATATATTGAGCAAGCAGTAAAGGAAACGAAAGAAAAGTTCGGATTTGGTATTAAAATCAAGGGAGAAGAAATAAAGACTTTGAGGTTCGCCGATGACATTGTAATTCTGTCAGAGGCAGCAATGGACTTGGAAGAGCAATTGGACAGTGTCTTGAAAGGTATATATAAGATGAACATCAACAAAAGCAAAACAAGGATAATGGAATGTAGTCGAATTAAGTCGGGTGATGCTGAGGGAATTAGATTAGGAAATGAGACTTTTAAAGTAGTAAAGGAGTTTTGCTATTTCGGGAGCAAAATAACTGATGATGGTCGAAGTAGAGAGGATATAAAATGTAGATAGGCAATGGCAAGGAAAGCGTTTCTGACGAAGAAAAATTTGTTAACATCGAGTATTGATTTAAGTGTCAGGAAGTCGTTTCTGAAAGTATTTGTGTGGACTGTAGCCATGTATGGAAGTGAAACATGGACGATAAATAGACAAAAAGAGAATAGAAGCTTTCGAAATGTGGTGCTACAGAAGAATGCTGAAGATTAGATGGGTAGATCACATAACTAATGCGGAGGTATTGAATAGAATTGGGGAGAAGAGGAGTTTGTGGCACAACTTGACTAGAAGAAGGGATCGGTTCGTAGGACATGTTTTGAGGCATCAAGGGATCACCAATTTAGTACTGGAGGGCAGCATGGGGGGGTAAAAATCGTAGAGGGAGACCAAGAGATGAATAAGCTAAGCAGATTCAGAAGAATGTAGGTTGCAGTAGGTACTGGGAGATGAAGAGGCTTGCACAGAAGAGAGTAGCATGCAGAGCTGCATCAAACCAGTCTCAGGACTGAAGACCACAACAACAACAACAACAACACAACCTCCTGAATTATGCCTGGTACCGTGATATAATTCTCTAGGTGCATTTAGCGTCATATATACATAGTGTCTGCGGAACGTCTTGCGAATAGATTTAGTATCACAGAAGTAATAAATTTAAAAGTCATTGATGGTGCAGCAGTTTTTCACTCATCTCATTGTCTATGACATCATATATCGTGAAGTATGATAGGTGGGTCTTACTCCCATAGCGACTGTTGTCTGACAGTAACAGACGTATGTACCAAATTTGGTTGAAATCGCTCCAGAGGTTTAGGAGGAGATGTGGACTATACAACCACGTAAAGGAGGGTTGGAACTACAGGTCACGACATGAATCAAGCATTAAATAAAACTCACTTTTATGACCAAAGGACGATTTCCTGCCCTATATATTGTTTTTGTCTACTTCCCTCTTTTACCATTTCATTGACGCATCAGAGAGCCCGGCTGTCTGTTGCTATTGCGTCTCTCAGTAGTTTATGTGAATTTGAAAACATGGTTAAAAATTAAGTGTTTAAAAATACCAAGTGTAGCAATAGATACCAAGAAAGCGATGATACTGAAGCTGAATGTCTAACTGAATCTGTAAAGTGCAGATGGGTGGCAGACTGGATACACGGACTATACAAGGGAAATGTACAAGTTGTAGATAATTTGTCGGTCACCGTATTTTACGCCTGCTACCTTCAAAATCTCTAAAAACAACGTTCTAGTTAACACTGTCAAAATCTTTATCAAGATGTGCAAACGCTAAACCCAAAACCGATTGTCCCAGTTTTTCCCAACTACTCGAACTACACGGGCATATCCTTGGCAACCACGAACTTACGAAAACAGCCTGTAACAAAAGATCATGCTGTTATCTGGATCATCTCTAGCTCTGCTGCGAACAGCCGGCCGTTGTGGCCGTGCGGTTCTAGGCGCTTCAGACTGGAACCGCGTGACCACTACGGTTGCAGATTCGAATCCTGCCTCGGGTATGGATGTGTGTGTGATGTCCTTAGGTTAGTTAGATTTAATTAGTTCTAAGTTCTAGGCGACTGATGACCTCAGAAGTTAAGTCGCATAGTGCTCAGAGCCATTTTCTGCGAACAATAGCTAATAATACCACAGTCTTACAATAAATAAATAACTTATAGGAAGAGGGTTTAGTAAGTGACTTCCTTTGTGGATTAATGGTAGATTATTCCTATGACTCTCACGTTTTCACAGATTTATTTTGTGTTATCTTTCAATCTAAATCATATGCATAGGTATTTTATAGTTGAGATTGGCTGCTGTGACTGATCGTCAGTGGCGTGCATTACTTTGCATTTATTCATTTGGCTGAAAAATCTAGCGTTCTCTATATGAGGATGAGGAGTCGAAATTCTGTTAGGTTTTGTACATTTCAAAACAAATTTCTGCTACAGTTTCTGTGGGGACATCCGAAGAGCGAGGTGCCAAAGGAAGTTTAGTACCTCGCTAGGCAATCACAAGAAAACATAGCCTCAGCAAGCTCCATAGACAGATGAGCAATACCGCCGCAGCCACATCCAGAAATGTTTCTCTACGCCGAAGCAACGGATCTTCTACCTGTAACCGAGTACAGTACTGCTCAGCCGAATCCGCGATCATCGATTAAGTAACTGTCAAATGTAATCTGAGTAAGAGATTTGTCTTTCGCTTGTATCAAGTGATATGTTGATATTTAGAGACCCATACTCGTAACTTACCTGTCGAAATGGACTTTACAAAGTTAAGTAATTGATCTTGTCTGTCTTGTAATGAAGTGAATCAATATTTGATGTATTAAAGGATCCACCCGGTCTCCTCGCGGAGCAAACTAAAGAAGCCACTGTTGTAGCGACGAAGTATTTTCGTCCGACACAACGAAAGCATCATCTAAAGACAGCCACTTGGAGCTTCGACTTTGTTATTCTAGGCTTAGATTTGGACAAAGAAACGGTTTTTTAACACCTCTGTATTCGCTGTAGGCAAATTACACGTATTCGATTTTTCCTACTTTCGGAAAAACTTATTTAATTACGTATTTCACAATACAGTCATAAAGCTGTTGTCCATATTACACAATAAATAAAAGAGAATCATTGATACATTCGAACTTTAACCTTGTGTGGTAAGTGTAAGAGATTGGTTGAGCTTCTAACATCTTCGTTTACCTATATCGATCTCTTCACACCAATGGTTTCTCTGGGAAGAAGTTTCGATCGCCATTCGTCCGTCAGCGAATAAAGGCACAGTAGCGTCTGGTATTCAAAAAGGTTTGACGAAATACCTACTGCCTATAATCGTAAAAATTTACTATTGCGTACCAGTTAATCCTGTGCCCATATTCACCTCAAATAACAAACATTTCTTAAAAGATGATTAAGCATTATGATCTCGAGCGTTAAACGATTTTCGTCTGGGCGGATAATGACCTTTACAATTTGTCGACATGACTGAAAGTGTGGAACAGGCGTGAGCTTAGGTCACGTCAGTCAACATTCACTACGGAAGCCAGCTGTATCATTCAGATGAATTTACAGTTACCTGTTACTATATATTTTTCTCGTAAGGAGGTACCGTATACATGTTACTGTCATGCCATAAACAAAGTAAATTTTGTGGAAGCATTGTAACTATGACAATTCACAACACTGCAGTGATGTACTAGGATGTCTGCCGCATGCTTTACACGCAAATGCATTCGTGCGCTGATAGATGCTTCAATGACAGGTGAGAGTTATAAATTACGAATTTATATGCTGCACCTGCGGTTTTGCTCGTCTGCATGCATAATGCTAACTGTTTGCCTAAACGCGATTTTAAACAGCTCATAGAATGCCGCTTTTGTTATTCAAACGCTTCATCAGCCGTCCAAAATACATTTACTTTGATAAATAATTTAGTTTAGAGCAATTAATAATTACGTTTTTTTGTTCACAGTTTTGAAATAACTGTTTTGACATTTTAATGCTACGCAAATCGCGAAAGTGTTCTGCTTTACTGTCTTGGTGCTGTTCGGGCTATAGTTTCAGTTTTAAAATTTAGCTATAGATCGATTTATTACGTTCTATGAGCCTACATTACAGTATATGCAGCAGCAACTGTTAATGTTTTTGATGCGGTGCCCGATGCTTTTGCCACGGTTACTGGGCAGGTGTATCGTCAATTTTTCAAGATGGCGTCGCACAAAAATGGTTCAAATGGCTCTGATCACTATGCGACCTAATTTCTGATGTCATCAGTCGCCTATAACTTCGAACTAATTAAACCTAACTAACCTAAAGACATCACACACATCCATGCCCGAGGCAGGATTCCTACCTGCGACCGTAGCGGTCGCTTGGTTCCCGACTGTAGCGCGTAGAACCGCACGGCCACTCCGGCCGGCTGCGTCGCACAGGTAAAGGCTTTGTCTCCTCCGTTTTGAGGTGTTGGGAACTGTGGTTACAGAGGAACGTGTGGCTTTCGTGCACGGTACAACACACAAGAATAATAAAAGTAGGTGGTACCAACAGTTCGTGGAAAACGGATGCCTTTGTAAGAGGATGAATCCTGGACAACCACATGCGCCTGATGCAAACGTCGAGAGAGTGAGCGAGGCGTTTCACCGAAGTCCTAGCAAGTCACTTAATAAAGCAAGCTAAATATTACGGTGTTGAAAGTAATGTGTGAGCAGCTGTGTTTTAAACCATACAAAGTGGGATTAGTGCAGGCCCCTATATTAGGGGACGAAGTGGAAAGTCATCACTTCATCACTTTTGTAAACAGGTGCAGTTAAAAGCGGAGGACGCTGATTTCTTAGAAATCTTCTGCAATGAAGCAACTTTCTATGTAAGTGGCAAGGTGAACACACAGTATGTCTATATCGGGGGAAGTGAGAAACCATATATCCTAAAAGAGGATCAGCGTGAGTTTCCAAAACTGAACGTAGTCTGTGTAGTGTCGGAGGAAGTGTATGATCCATTTATCTTCGAAAAACAACCGGCGTCGGGTAACTCGTTTCGAAACATACTGGAAACCTGGTTGTTACCTCAGCTGAACACGAGTTACGATGATTGGATTTTGCAACTCGACAGTGCTCCGCCCCATTTTTAAGGAATGTACGAAAGCTACGAGTGCATTTCGGAAAGCAAGATCCGATCAGTCGCGAAGCGGAAAACACTGTGAAAATTGAAAATGTTTTATTTGGAGCAGTTAGCTAGACTTTACAGTTACTTCTCCACAAAAGCTTCGTTCCCATTTGTCGCAGCGTTGTACCAGCTTTCCAATGCCCTTGTCATACAAGGCAGCCTCCTGTGCTTTCCGCCAAATCTTTACGCTGGTCTACAGCTCGTTAGTCTGTGCCAGAATGTTGTTTTCATAGGCAGCGATTCATGTGAGCAGAAACGAAACTCTGTTAGAGTAAGTTGTGGACTGTTCTGTGGGTAATAAAACACTTACCATCGAAAACGCTGCAGCAGCATCTTCACTGCCCCTGCAGTCTGCGGGCGTGAATTTCCATGACGAAAAAAGCGCATAGCAGTTATATTATGTGGGTTGGATGATATCAGGCGAGATCTCTCGCCGAATCCTCATACACTGCTGGAGACACTATTTTCTAGGCATCTTTACGTGCCTACTGTGCGCTCAGAACTAAAAAGCCTGACAGGGCGTGATCGACAGGCATACTAGAGACATCTACCAACGCATATGTTTAAAGCTTCATCGTATTTCCACTGTCATTCCCATTTCACGACCGATCGGACCTTACATTCCGAATGGCCTTCGTACTTATTCGTGTTATTTACGGACGCTGGATTGGCCGTGCAGGAACAGCAGATAGCAGCTGTCTCCACTGGCCACCCCGTTCGCTGCATTTATACCTGTGAATTGTTTCTGTCGGGGTTTGTGAAAGACAGAGTTTATGTACTGCCAATGCCCGCGTTCCTTGTGGACCATGACTGAGGACATGCTACACCGAGCGTGGGAAGTATTTCATTATCTTTTAGATGTGTGTTGTGTGACAAACAGTGCACAAATTGAAGGATTATGTTTGATGCATCGAAAACGTAGACAATGGCAGCAGCTTCTGCTGTAAGTTTCGCCAATATAAAGTAAAAAATCCACTTATTAATAATTTTTTTTTCAAATCGCACCGTCCATTTATAAACACCCGGTATTTTCCGTAATTTGGTACAGGATGCTTTGAGCTCCAGTGTATCGACAAAGGGCAATAATTATTCATTTTGATGTCCCAACCTTTGTTTCTGTTAACATACCTATACAGGGTTATTCATAAGTATCTATCGAGTTTCAAAAGACGACTGCGCGAAAACTACGAGACATACAAGACAATGAAACATATCAGTGGACAGAGTATTTCTCCATGTACTGACTGGTAACATGCGCCGTGGCGTAGCTGGACTAGGGGTAGGCCTGTCAGAACACGTAATCATCCACTCTCTACTGTTGCATCGAATTTGTTCGCGCCTGCAGAAGACAACGCAATGAACAGATTTCCCAAGCGTGCTATGGTCGCGGCTTGCCGGCACAGTTCGTGTCAAGAACTTCACTTAATTGTACTCACTTAATTGTTATTGTCCCGCTACGAAGAGTGCCACGCGGGGTAGCCGCGCTGTCTACGGCACTTTCCCACGGTTCACGCCCCCCCCCCCCTCCCCTCAAGTCCTTCCTCGGGCATGGGCATGGGCATGGTTGTGTGTTGTCCTTACGTTAAGTCAGTTTAGGTTAAACTGAGTGGTGTGAAAGCCTAGGGGCCGATGAACTCATCAGTTACGTCCTATAGGAACTTACTACAAATTATCATTTACGACGAGCAGTGCCCATGTTAATGCACCTGTAATGTGAGTTAAGAACTTAAGGACCTGCTGTATCCACGATAGATTTTCAATTTCTGTACGTATTGTAGATTTCGCACAGTCGTGTTCTGACACCTCAGTCCGAGTAATCGTGCGTAACAGTGAAACTGCCTGATATGTGCGATCAGCAAAGTGTACTACGCAAAACACAGAGCAGTGCAACGACATTCAGATGTAAAAGTAATGTGCTCTGGTTGGTGGCGTTGTGAGAACAGCTCACCATAGCGGTCTTTCACTACATTCGGTAAATCCATGCAGATAGTGAAACTTGGAAAACTGTAAACCTGCATCACGTTACTGAATTTGTAACAGTGGCGAGACGGAACGTAGCAGTACTGAGTACTGGAAAGAACTAAAAGTAAAGCAAATACCTTGAGAGAAAGGAACAAGTTAGTATGCAGACAAGACACAAAAAGCACTGTTGTCCACATATTTCAGCGGAATACAGATAAAATGGGGAAATGGGGTCAGACACTATAAAGAGCCACTGGTGACCACAGTCAATTGTACCAAAATTCCTCACAGTATAATCCGAAATTTTCCTGGTGGGATTGTGGTACGCCCACTATTTTTCCAATGTATATTGATGAAGACAGTATTTTTTCATGAATACTTTAGAAAGTAGCACACGTCGTACCACGCAAAGACCACCACGCAACAATTGTGTTGCACTGTCAGGAAACAGTACATGTACAGTGTATCCTGTAGCGACCTGCTGCGGTACGGATAGCAGGTGGATTATACTGTGGGAGTGAAATAGCGGGGCAACTGGAAACGTACCACACAGCTGAAATATGCGGAACATATAATTATTGTCGAAGCTGCACACAGATTCACCGTGAAATTCTGCCATTATATGGATTAAATGCAATGTCGTGTCAGGCGGAGATAAATTGTGCTAACAATTTGACCAAGGTCTCACAGACCAGGGCGATGCGGTTGTGCCATACAGCACAGATGTTGTACCTTGCTATTTCCACCTTTCTTGCAAGCTGAAAGAACATCTGGAGGGAAAGAGATTTTTCCAACGACAGGGACAGCCACATAGTGGTTCTCAAATGGCCGGTCGTCGAGGAACCGAACGGCAGGTAGAACTTTCCGATAGTTATTTTCCGAGACATGGTGACTTTGTTCAAAAATAGTGTCATATACCACACTGAAGTGTAGCGCAAAATTTCAGTAAAAATTGCTTGTCCTCTTATGACAATGTGTGACGTACTTTTTGATGACGCATCTTAGGCTGGCGGATGGAGTGCTAGGTTATGATCCTATAGGTCGTGGTTTCAATCCCAGATCGGGTATCGGAGTTGGTGGTGGGGGGTAGGCGGGGTGGGGAGGAGCAAATTCGCCGTGTTCCAATCCCTCGAGGATCAGCTGAGGTTCACTCAGTATGCTGTCAAATGAGTTCCGGGAATCTTTCCCGGAGGTGAAATGCGGCTGGGGCAATGGTCCCACCACCCACTCCTGTAAGTGATGCGGTGAAGGAAGGCTCCACTCGATCTGCAGTCCGGACAACAGACCGATGACAGGCTTGAACCACAGACCTTTTAACAACTTTGTACAGATTGGTGAAAGTGATATCCCACTGAAACACTTATGTTCGCTTAATATCTAAAATACTTATATTTTGAAATGGGTACTTGAATATATCATACACTGGTTTCACAAAATCTCTACAGGTACGGTGTGCCCAAGATTCTTCTCCATCTGTCCCTAAAGCGATCTTGCATTCCGCCTGTAGTTAACTTCCTTGTTGATAGGACGTAGAAATTCTCCCTCCTTAACAAAAATCTACTACGTCTGCTGAAAATGATACTGAGATTCGTATGATCTGCGGATAAGAATGAGCGCAGAGTATGCAAGAGCCAGCTATTATTATCGTCAGCGTGGAATGTTGTTTTGTGGTCTTCAGTCCTGAGGCTGGTTTCATGCATCGCTCCATGCTACTCTATCCTGTGCAAAGTTCTTCATCTCCCCGTACTTACTGCAGCCTACATCCTTCTGAATCTGCTTAGCGTATTCATCTCTTGGTCTCCCTCTACGATTTTCACCCTCCACGCTGCCCTCCAATACTAAATTGGAGATCCCTTAATGCCTCAGAACATGTCCTACCAACCGAGCCCTTCTTCTAGTCTAGTTGTGCCACAAACTCCTCTTCTCCCCAATCCTATTCAATACCTCCTCATAAGTTATGTGGTCTACCCATCCAATTTTCAGCATTCAACTGTAGCACTACATTTCGAAGGCCTCTATTCTCTTCTTGTCCAAACTATTTATCGTCCCTGTTTCACTTTTATACATAGCTAAACTCCATACAAATACTTTCAGAAACGACTTCCTGACACTTAAATCTATACTCGATGCTAACAAATTTACCTTCTTCAGAAACGCTTTCCTTGCCATTGCAAGTCTCCATTTTATATCCTCTCTACTTCGACCATCATCAGTAATTTTGCTCCCCAAATAGCAAAACTCCTTTACTACTTTAAGTGTCTCATTTCCTAATCTAATTCCCTCAGCATCACCCGACTTAATCAGACTACATTCCATTATCCTCGTTTTGCTTTTGTTGATGTTCATCTTATATATACCTTTCAAGACACTGTCGATTCCGTTTAACTGCTCTTCCGTCCTTTGCTGTCTCTGACAGAATTACAATGTCATCGGCGAACCTCAACGTTTTTATTTCTTCTCCGTGGATTTTTATACCTGCTCCAAATTTTTCTTTTGCTTCTTTTACTGCTTGCTCAATATACAGATTGAATAACATCGGGGAGAGGCTACAACCCTGTCTCACTCCCTTCCCAGCCTCTGCTTCCCTTTAATGCCCCTCGACTCTTGTAACTGCCATCTGGTCTCTGTACTAATTGTAAATAGCCTTTCGCTCCAAGTATTTTATCCCTGCCACCTTCAGAATTTGAAAGAGACTATTCCAGTCAAAATTGTCAAAAGCTTTCTCCAAGTCTACAAATGCTAGAAACGTAGGTTTACCTTCTCTTAATCTAGCTTCTGAGATAAGTCGGAGGGTCAGTATAGCCTGGCGTGTTCCCATATTTCTCCGGAATCCAAACTGATCTTCCCCGAGGTCAGCTTCTAGCAGTTTTCCTTTCGTCTGTAAATAATTCGCATTAGTATTTTGCAGCTGTGACTTATTAAACTGATAGTTCGCTAATTGTCACATCTGTCAACACCTGCTCTCTTTGGGATAGGAATTATTATATTCTTCTTGAAGTCTGAGCGTATTTCGCCTTGCTCGCCAGATGGTAGAGTTATGTCCGGACTGGCTCTCCCAAGGCCCTCAGTAGTTCTAATGGAATATTGTCTACTCCTGGGTCCTTGTTTCGACTCAGGTCTTTCAGTGCTCTGTCAAACTATTCACGCAGTATCGTATCTCCCATTTCATCTTCATCTACATCCTCTTCCATTTCCATAATATTGTCCGCATGTACATCGCCCTTGTTTAGACCCTCTATATACTCCCTCCATCTTTCTGCTTTCCCTTCTTTGCTCAGAACTGGGTTTCCATCTGAGCTCTTGATATTCATACAAGTGGTTTTCTTTTTCCCAAAGGTCTCTTTAATTTTCCTGTAGGCAGTATCTATCTTACCCCTAGTAAGATAAGCCTCTACATCCTTACATTTGTCCTCTAGCCATGCCTGGTTAGCCATTTTGCACTTCCTGTCGATCTAATTTCTTAGACGTTTGTATTCCTTTTTGCCTGCTTCATTTACTGCATTTTTATATTTTCTCCTATCAATTAAATTCAATATTTCTCCTGTTACCCGAGGATTTCTACTAGTTCTCGTCTTTTTACCTACTTGATCCTCTGCTGCCTTCACTACTCCATCCCTCAGAGCCACCCATTCTTCTTCGACTGTATTTCTTTCCCCCAATTCCTGTCAATTGTTCCCTTATGCTCTTCCTGAAACTCTGTACAACCTTTGGTTTAGTCAGTTTGTCCAGGTCCCATCACCTTAAATTCCCACATTTTGGCAGTTTCTTCAGTTTTAGTCTACAGTTCATAACCAATAGAGTCCACATCTGCCCCTTTAAATGTCATACTGTTCAAAACCTGGCTCCTAAATCTCTGTCTTACCATTATATAATCTATCTGATACCTTTTAATATCTCCAGGATTCTTCCATGTATACAACCTTCTTTTATGAATCTTGAACCAAGTGTTATCTATGACTAAGTTAAGCTCTGTGCAAAATTCTACCAGGCGGCTTTCTCTTTCATTTCTTACCCCTAATCCATATTCACCTACTACGTTTCCTTCTCTTCCTTTTCCTGCTATCGAATTCCAGTGACAAATGACTATTAAATTTTCATCTCCCTTCAGTATATGAATAATTTATTTTATCTCGTAATACATTTCTTCAATTTCTTCGTCATCTGCGGAGCTAGTGGGCATGTAGACTTGTACTACTGTCGTAGACTTGTGCTTCCTGTGTATCTTGGACACAATAATACGTTCACTTTGTTGTTTGTAGTAGCTTACCCGAACTCATATTTTTTTATTCATTATTAAACCTACTCCTGCATTACCCGTATTTGATTTTGTATTTGTAACCCTGTCTTCACCTGACCAGAAGTCTTGTTCCTCCTGGCACCGAACTTCGCTAAATCCCACTGTATCTAACTTCAACCAATCCATTTCCCTTTTTAAATTTTCTAACCTACCTGCCCGATTAAGGGATCTGACATACCATGCTCCGTTCCGTAGAACGCCAGTTTTCTTTCTCCTGATAACGACGTCCTCTTGAGTAGTCACCGCCCGGTGATCCGAATGGGGGACTATTTTACCTCCGGAATATTTTTCCCAAGAGGACGCCATCATCATTTATCCATACAGTAAAGCTGCAAGCCCTCGGGAAAAATTACGGCCGTAGTTTCCCCTTGCTTTCAGCCGTTCGCAGTACCAGCACAGCAAGGCCGTTTTGGTTAGTGTTACAACGCCAGATCAGTCAATCATCCAGACTATTGCCCCTGCCACTGCTGAAAAGGCTGCTGCCCCTCTTCAGGAACCATACGTTCGTCTGGCCTCTCAACAGATACACCTCCGTTGTAGTTGCACCTACGGTACGGCTTGATATATATATATATATATATATATATATATATATATATATATATATATATATATATATATTAAAATCGCAAGCTCCAATCGTAGTCGGTCGTAAACGCTCACTGCGACAACGGCCGAAGCCCTGACTCGAGTGCCTGTATTAGAACTAGATAGTTGGAAACACAAGCTGTATGTGGTTTCTCACAGAAGGAACGATTAACTTCTTCGACATTATTGATATTTTTTGTGACTTGTTCTGTGTTCTGTTTCCCAACACTATAGCAGCTGATGTTGGCAAGTTCTTGACATTATTTAAAAATGGAGTTAACGAACTAAATTGGTCAGCCGTAATGAGTACATAAAATTCAATTTTTGCCAAGAAAATTGACATCATCTGCACAACTACGGATTTAACCTCTACAGGATATATAAAGTGTAGAATATAACGAATTTCATTGAATATAGAACATACGTCAATTTCGAATTTAAAACATTCTGGACATAAACTCCGCAGATATACATTCAGAAATATTATGGAAATCATTTGATATTATGGTATGTAGTATTGATTATCGCGGTAAAACGTATAAAATAATAAGTAGTCATTAATTAAATTTTTGTGAAATATCCAAGAATGTTTGATCAAAATACGTATAGTCATTTCACAATAATGGTCAAGATCTTAACTCTGTTGGTTGTTCCATTACAGTGATTGATTCAAATATCGATCCCAGTCATCACAGGAGATTGCAAATGCTCCAGCTTTCCATGAGACTGAGAAACATTTAGACTACCACAATACAAACAACGATGCGCTTACAAGTGTAGAATCACATTTTATAATTTTTTCACATCAACCCTTAAGAATTATAAAGTCATCGTCGTTAATGGAGCCAAACATGTAATGGAAAAAGATCGGTTCAACAACTCGGTAGTTTTCAAACATTAAGCTGAGTTTTATCATGGCTTGAAAAGAGTACCGCAAAACTTCACGAATAAACAGTTCATGTTCACCATTATCATAAACAGAAAAGCTTCCCTAAGACTGCCTTCGAAGACATGTGCGAGCCGTCTCCATTCACTTACTTCGAAATTGGAGCCAGTTGATTACGTGCAACCAATGTAGAACACTCTAGCGTTTGCCAGTGTTACGCTGATCTAATCACTGAAATGGGTGGGCAATAAAGCGTCAATCTAACTAAAGTTGACTTCTTTAGTATACACTGGACGAATACTATCACAATTACTTTTATCAGTGAGTGTATATGTTAATTAATGGAAGGCTATCAAGCAAATGAGGCGCAGCGACAAGTTTGTCCTCATTTTATATTTACTTCTGACGACTGTTTTCTCTCGCAATGCCATACAAACGTAGGTGCAAGAGCTTAGTTGTTCGTAAACATT
Organism: Schistocerca americana; assembly: GCF_021461395.2. Taxonomy (NCBI): domain Eukaryota; kingdom Metazoa; phylum Arthropoda; class Insecta; order Orthoptera; family Acrididae; genus Schistocerca; species Schistocerca americana. The sequence continues at coordinate 442,603,344 of NC_060121.1, read as the reverse complement.
TTTTTACGGCTATTCTTTTGGTTTCACAAACAGAGTTAGCACTCTTCTTTTTGTTATGTGTGGGAACATTACTACTTTGCAGAAGAATTTCCTGGGACTGGGTTACCAAGTAGTGCGGCACGGGAATGGGTGAATTCTCCTATATTTCATGAACTTCTAATTTAAAACTACTTCTGCCAATATCCGGTAGACCCCTTAGGTTTTTGCTAGATTTCTCATCTTCGGTTTGTTGCAGTTTATGAAGAGGAGTGGCATTAATCGCTTTGTTGGTATAGGGAGCTTGTTTCGCAGCCAATCCGTGTTTGGGAATTAAATTTGTACCTTCTGTGTAGCAATATATATATATATATATATATATATATATATATGAGAGAGAGAGAGAGAGAGGGAGTGTTCCCTGCTCCTTACGATGAAAGACAGAACACCGTGTAAAAGCCTTTGGTCGTGAATGACAGCTATAGACAAATAAATGCTTTACGCTTACAAAGACTTTCGCGACGGAGCCTTCGGATAAAAAGTTCTAGGTTTATTTGCCGAGACAAATTCCCAAGCTTACGGTTATTGCCTCGATCCGTATGTTTTACAGAGAGAATCGTTTTCCATAAAACGGAAAATTGTCTGCGGCGAGACTGCCTACGAGCGTCTTCTGTTTTATTACGAAACCATCGGCCCATTTTTAAACTATAATGTTAAGAAGTGGGAAAATTAAACATAATACGTGTCACCTTAAGTGAAATATGACTTAATATAGCATGTCTTATATTTAATTAGCGGATATAGAGAGATTTTAATGTATAACCATGAAAAATATTTGTTGATAACACCGAAAACACTCAGGAACGGCTGTGACGATCATCGACAATATTCTTTGAAAATGAATCCAGAGCGTTAATTTAGTTTCCAGAACATAAGTAATATCTGTTTATCTGAAATTATTTTATTACTATATTATCAAGACAAGAATATATCACTATGTTAAAAATCTGAATTTAAATAACGATTTTTCTTGAATACACACTAGGTTTACTCACTATACTCCAAACACCAGTACGTCCTTCCGCTTCAGCACGTACCTGTAACAGAAAAAAATTATTCGCTTCTGTTAATAAGCTACTTTGTTCGCATCAATATAAGAATGTGAAATAATGTATAAATAACATTTTTTGTGTATGATTTCTTGTTTTAGTTAATGTTTATCTGGAGCGTAATGAAACAAAGTAAATGCAGTGAATAAGGGAGGAATCAGAATTCTCTGCTCCTAATAAGATGACACCGAAAAGTAAAGCTAAAACTTGCTATTTGCCCGTGTAATGGAGTAGCATTGTATGAATTTTGAGGGAATCGATTTATACTGAAATACACGTTTAATTATTTAAGTTAGTACTTGATGTGTATATTGCTTCTGGCTGACTGGCTAAAACGGTTTATATTCGAAATGTAGAAATTCATAATTCCTTCAAGCTCCTTCTTCACAATAGATTCGGTTCTCCATCCCTCATGAGAATTGACGTAAGAAACCGTAGCTACCCGTTCACCGCTCACTATGAAAGCCTTAAAGTTTACAACAACTTTGCCAGTATCTGCACCAAAGTCCATATGTAAGACGGAATTCAGCCGTTGATGTTACAAGAGGTGAACCAGAGACGGTAGAGAAGGGATGGGTGAGGGGAGGGGGGGGGGGGGGTTGGCATGTTACCAGTAGGGAAGCAGTAGCTGCGGAACGGGTCGGTCTAAAGAGCTCAGTGACTTCAAAAGTGGACAGGCACAGGATATCAATGGAATAATACATCCTTCAGGGACATTTTAATCCTCCTAAAGCTGCCTAGGTGGACCGCTAACTGTGGAAGGAGACGAATAAGCTTCATCACACACTATTGTTTACTGCGTACAGAAGAGGAAAAGTTCGGAGGCGATGATTCTAACAGCTTGACAGTGCACCCTGTCGTGAAGCAGCATTTGTGAGGCACTGGTTTGCCGACAATAATATTCCGTAAATGGACTGGCATGCCCAGAGTTCCGACCTGAAACTTTGTTACAAATCAGAACGTCGAAAATGCTGTAGATCCCAGCGCCCAGCGTAATTTCCTCCTCCGGTTACGGCTCGTAGTAAGGAGTGGACTGTCATTCCTCCACAGGTATTTGGACATCTCATTGTAAATGCCGTCAGAGTTCAACTCGTGCTTAGGGGGAAGGGCACACATACCACATGTTAATATCCACTAATGGGTGTCCCGATACTTGTGATCAGATACTTCATTTTGAATTTATTCTTCAATGTCAACAATGCAACCATGTTTATCTATGCATCGCACGCAATGGCTGTCGTTAATTAACCTCAAACTATGCTGTTACTGCATATGTTGTAGATTTGAGGATGATTTTTCAATGACGTTCAATGTTCATACAATTAATGTACTGTGTACGTAATAAACACCTATGATTACCTCACATGTATATATAAGCCTATCGGAAAATTTCAGTAAACTACCAATTTATGTGGCGAATCTTCGTTTTGTAAAATTTTCCTACCGTTGGTAACCGTTAGTACGAGAGATATATTGCAGAATATCATTAGGATTAGTCCATCTACTTGTAGAAAAAAAAGGATAATAATATTATTGTTCAATTTTAGTGCATGAATGTGATATTACTTAACAAATTTGAAGCAGTAATAAGGTTTGACTAGATAATTACAGAGATACGAACGTGACCGAATTGGGCATCCTTGTTTCAAAAGCAATGGTAACGACCTTGAAGCAGTGGTAACTCCAAATCCCGTTAGATCACCGAAAGTTGCCTGGGCTAGCACTTGGACGGGCGACCGTCCGGGTCTGACAAATGCTGTTGACGAATTGGGTGCCCTCATCTTTATGAGGCCAATTCAGGGACGACCGGACTGAGTAGTAGCGGGTCCGGTAATGAAAACCGACAACGGCCAGGAGAGCTTTGTGATGACCACATGTCATTCGACATCTACATCTCGTAACACCTATTGGCTGAGGATGACAGGGCGGCTGTTCGGTACCGTTGGCCCTTCAGAGCCTTGTTCAGACAGATGTCTGTTTTAGTTTAGTCTGATGTAAGTAGGAGGGTGAGCACAATTGAAATCTGGCATGGAAACGTTTCTTCAAAAATGTGTGGAACATAAACAAACAAAGAATACTTGCAATATTATTAGGATAATAGTTTAAAGGACACATTTTAGTATTTTCAAAACCGTTTCACATACTTCTCTGGTTGCAATTTACAGTTTTTAGTCCCATCTTGAGACGAATTAGACACGAAAGCACAGATAGATGTACGAATAAATATAAAGTTTAGCTGCACGAGTACCTACTATATCTACATCTACATATATATAGTCCGCAAGCCACCCAACGGTGTGTGGCGGAGGGAACTCTACGTGCCACTGTCATTACCTCCCTTTCCTGTTCCAGTCGCATATGGTTCGCGGGAGGTACGACTGCCGGAAAGCCTCCGTGCGCGCTCTAATCTCTCTAATTTTACATTCGTGATCTCCTCGGGAGGTATAAGTAGGGAGAAGCAATATATTCGATACCTCATCGAGAAACGCACCCTCTCGAAACCTGGACAGCAAGCTACACCGCGATGCAAAGCGCCTTTCTTACAGAGTCTGCCACTTGAGTTTGCTAAACATATCCGTAACGCTATCACGCTTACCAAATAACCCTGTGACGAAACGCGCCGCTCTTCTTTGGATCTTCTCTATCTCCTCCGTCAAACCGATCTGGTACGGATCCCACACGGATGAGCAATACTCAAGTTGAGGTCGAACGAGAGTTTTGTAAGCAACCTCCTTTGTTGATGTACTACATTTTCAAAGGATTCTCCCAATGAATCTCAATCTGGCACCCGCCTTAGCAACAATTAATGTTATATGATCATTACACTTCAAACCGTTCCGCACGCATACTCCCAGATATTTTACAGAAGTAACTGCTACCAGTGTTTGTTCCGCTATCATATAATCATACAATAAAGGATCCTTCTTTCTATGTATTCGCAACACATTACATTTGTCTATGTTAAGGGTCAGTTGCCATTCCCTGCACCAAGTGCAGATCTTGCTGCATTTCGCTGCAATTTTCTAATGCTGCAACTTCACTGTATCCTACAGCATCATCCGCGAAAAGCCGCATGGAACTTCCGACACTATCTGCTAGGTCATTTATATATATTGTGAAAAGCAATGGTCCCATAACACTCCCCTGTGGCACGCCAGAGGTTACCTTAACGTCTGTAGACGTCTCTCCATTGAGAGCAACATGCTGTGTTCTGTTTGCTAAGAACTCTTCAATCCAGCCACACAGCTGGTCTGATATTCCGTAGGCTCTTACTTTGTTTATCAGGCGACAGTGTGGAACTGTATCGAACGCCTTCCGGAAGTCATGGAAAATAGTATCTACCTGGGAGCTTGTATCAAATATTATCTGGGTTTCATGAACAAATAAAGCGAGTTAGGACTCACACGATCGCTGTTTCCGGAATTCATGTTGATTCCTACAGAGTAGATTCTGGGTTTCCTGAAACGACATGATACGCGAGCAAAAAACATGTTCTAAAATTTTACAACAGATCGACGTCAGAGATATAGGTCTATAGTTTTGCGCTTCTGCTCGACGACCCTTCTTGAAGAATGGGACTACCTGTGCTCTTTTCCAATCATTTGGAACCTTCCGTTCCTCTATAGAATTTGCGGTAAACTGCTGTTAGAAGGGGCGCAAGCTCTTTCGCGTACTCTGTGTAGAATCGAATTGGTATCCCGTCAGGTCCAGTGGACTTTCCTCTGTTGAGTGATTCCAGTTGCTTTTGTATTTCTTGGATACTTATTACGATGTCAGCCATTTTTTCGTTTGTGCGAGGATTTAGAGAAGGAACTGCAGTGCGGTCTTCCTCTGTGAAACAGCTTTGGAAAAAGGTGTTTAGTATTTCAGCTTTACGCGTGTCATCCTCTGTTTCAATGAAATCATCATCCCGGAGTGTCTGGATATGCTGTTTCGAGCCACTTACGGATTTAACGTAAGACCAGAACTTCCTAGGATTTTCACTCAAGTCGGAACATAGAATTTTACTTTCGAATTCACTGAACGCTTCACGCATTGCCCTCCTTACGCTAACTTTGACATTGTTTAGCTTATGTTTGTCTGAGAGGTTTTGGCTGCGTTTAAACTTGAAGTGAAGCTCTCTTTGCTTTCGCAGTAGTTTCCTAACTTTGTTGTTGAACCACGGTGGGTTTTTCCCGTCGCTCACAGTTTTACTCGGCACGTATCTGTCTAAAACGCATTTTACGATAGCCTTGAACTTTTTCCATAAACACTCAACATTGTCAGTGTCGGAACAGAAATTTTCGTTTTGATCTGTAAGGTAGTCTGAAATCTGCTTTCTATTACTCTTGCTAAACAGATAAATCTTCCCCACTTTTTTTATATTCCTATTTACTTCCATATTCAGGGATGCTGAACGCCCTCATGATCACGGATTCCCTGTTCTGCGCTTACAGATTCGAAAAGTTCGGGTCTGTTATCAGTAGGTCCAAGATGTTATCTCCACGAGTCGGTTCTCTGTTTAATTGCTCGAGGTAACTTTCAGATAGTATAACGTCACTCGATGCTATGTCCCTATCACCCGTCCTAAACATCTGAGTGTACCAGTCTATATCTAGTAAATTGAAATCTCCACCTAAGACTATAACATGCTGAGATAATTTATGTGAAATGTATTCCAGATTTTCTTTTATTTGTTCTGCTATTAATGCTGCTGAGTCGGGAGGTCGGTAAAAGGAGCCAATTATTAACCTAGATCGGTTGTTGAGTGTAAACTCCACCCACAATAATTCACAGGAACTATCCACTTCTACTTCACTACAGGATAAACTACTACTAACAGCGACAAACACGCTACTACCGGTTGCATGCAATCTATCCATTCTAAACACCGACTGTACCTTTGTAAAAATTTCAGCAGAATTTATCTCTGGCTTCAGCCAGCTTTCCGTACCTATAACGATTTCAGCTTCGGTGCTTTCTATCAGCGCTTGAAGTTCCGGTACTTTACCGATGCAGCTTCGACAGTTTACAATTACAATGCCGATTGCTGCTTGGTCCCCGCATGTCCTGACTTTTCCCCGCACCCTTTGAGAATGCTGCCCTTTCTGTATTTGCGCGCGGCCATCTAACCTAAAAAACCGCCCAGTCCACGCCACACAACCCCTGCACCCGTGTAGCCGCCTGCTGTGTGTAATGGACTCCTGACCTATCCAGCAGAACCCGAAACCCCACCACCCTATGGCGCAAGTCAAGGAATCTGCAGCCCACACGGTCGCAGAACCGTCTCAGCCTCTGATTAAGACCCTCCACTCTGCTCTGTACCAAAGGTCCGCAGTCAGTCCTGTCGACGATGCTGCAGATGGTACCTCTTCTGCCTGTTACAGGTACTGCTGTTGTATCGCACTGTTCTGAAACGACCTTGAAATACGTGTATCAGTCACGTTAGAGCAAGTAAATTCAATTATTACATTTTGGAACAGGTGAAAGCGTTATCCCTTAATTATTGTAGTAGATCGTAGTAGTAAAGTTAGCCCTAAAATATGCTACTGGATGTTGTACATCGTATGTTATCGTTAATATATTTAATCCAAAACGGTAGTTTTGGTGATGAGTAAAGTGTGGATAAGTAAATGTTTGCCTGCACACTATTATTCCAGTTATCACAGACATCTTCAACATGTCTCTTGTCAGTAGTACATATCCTACTGAGTGGAAGCAAAGTTATGTTCAACCTATACCGAAGACTGACAACCCTTAGTTGCCAGGTGACTACAGGCCGATCAGCATACTACCTGCAATATCTAAAGCCCTTGAATACATCGTTGGTGAACAGCTGACGGATTACCTCAAAACTCATAACATCCATGGCAAATATCAGTCAGGCTTTCGAAAGCACCACAGTACAGCAACTGCATTAATCAAAGTAACTGATGACATTAAACATGCTATGGACAGACGTGAAGCTACCATCCTAACACTGCTTGACTTTAGCAAGGCTTTTGATACAGTTGACTTTGATATATTTCTAATTAAAATGAAACAGCTGAATTTCTCAAACAGCGCAATACACTGGTTCGACAGCTACTTCAAAAACAGAAGTCAACAAGTCATTTGTGGGTCGGAAAAGTCATCATGGAAAAACGTGCGCTCTGGAATTCCCCAAGGCTCCGTCTTTGGTCCATTACTATTCTCACTATACATTAATGATATTTCTTCAGTGATTCACTCCTGCAACTACCGTCTATATGCCGACGACAGCCAACTGTACATAAGTGCAAGCCCCAAGAACATTGCTGACGCAGTAGCTAGTATGAACGCAGATCTTTGCTCAGTTTCTCGATGGGCACAGAACCTAGGTCTGAAACTAAACCCCAAGAAATCCCAGGTCATACTTATAACTCATCCAAAGTTATTCAGCCGGTACTTTCGCGAAACAGTCCCTCAAATACTCCTGAATCGTACCCAACTAACATACCAAAAAACAGTAAAAGACCTTGGAATAATCTTGGATGAACACCTAAACTGGGAAGAACAAACAGTCACAGCTTGCCGGAAATCGCTCTCCTCCCTACACGCAATTCAAAAATTTTGAAAAATATTTCCAACCCATGTTAAACAAAAATTAGTCCAAACACTAGTCTTGCCTAATCTTTACTACTGTGATGTAGTTCAACACGGCACAAATAGTGAAAATTCGAGATGTCTCGAGCAAGTGATGAATGCTTGCGTTAGATACGTGTGCAATATACGGTTGTATGATCATATTAGTCCTTCATACTCCCAGCTAGGTTGGATACGCCCACATAAGGCACGCGATCTCCACACGATGTGCTTACTTCATCGATTTCTTAGCCACTGGTGCCTCTTCTCACATTAAACATCCATCATCATTCCACAACCGCAATACCAGATCGGATACGTCTAGCATCTTGGCTGTACCTTTACATAACACAAAATCCTTCTCCGTGTCATTCGCCATCTCAGCCATACGACTACGGAACGCGCTCCCTGTGCTCTGCGTCTTATCAAGAACCACTCAACATTCAAGAGGGAACTCAAAACTTACATATTAGGGACGGTATAGCCACCATTGTTTTGCCCCTCTCTTCTCTTTCTTTCTCCTCTCCATCATAGCTTCGAATTTTACCATTCTATTTCTCTTCCTCTAACCTTTCTACCTCTTCTATATCTCTTTCACCCCGTTCTATCGTCTTATGTCTGCTCGATGAGCATTACTCACAAGCTGCAAGAACATAAAGATAAAATTCGCAACTAGCAATAGGACTGACATTCATATAAGAAAAATACGTTTACTTTCATATACATAGTCATTACTATTACTATTATTATTATTATTATTCTTGATTGTTATAACTTTTTGATTGTTATAATTATCATCATACTACTGTTATAATCTCTACTTTTTTCCTTAACATTAATACTGTATAACACGTTATATGTCCTTAATGTTCTGTAGAAATTGAAATTCGTTCAATCTGAGCATGTCTGGCTAAGTGTATGAGAGGGGCTGAAGGCCCTAATCTTGCCAGGTAAAAGAAATGCATAAATAAATAAATAAATAAATTAGACGTAGTCATTACAGAACACAAAAATTATGTCGAACAATTAACACGAAACCATATGTAGCACTGATGTTTCATTCATCCATTGGCTTGTAAGCGGTCTGAAGGTCTTTGACATTAAGTGCAGTTCTGACTTGAATAATTTCCGAAGGCAAAAGGGAATTTTAACCCGACTTTAATAAATTAATTTTCAACCTAAAAAGACGTGAGAAGCCTTCCACGACGGGTCTGGACTGCGATAAATGCAGAAGTATCTCAACGTTTAGTATCCTCTGCCCAGAAAGGTACTACAAGCTTGAAACTTCCTCGCAGATTAAAACTGTGTGCCGGTCAGATTCGAACTCGGGACCTTTGCCTTTCGCGGGCAAGTGCCCTACCAACTGAGCTACACAAGCACGACTCACGCCCCGTCCTCACAGCTTTACTTCTGCCAGTACCTCGTCTCCTACCTTCCAAACTTTACAGAAGCTCTCCTGCGAAACTTGCAGAACCAGCACTCCTGAAAGAAAGGATGTTGCGGAGACATGGCTTAGTCACAGATTTAACCTGCCAGGAAGTTTCATATCAGCGCACACTCCGCTGCAGAGTGAAAATCTCATTCTTCTACTACAAGCTTACCGAGCAAAAAAAAAGTTTACCTACAGTCACAAACAAATGAATCGTACAACCTTTATAGATTGCACACCGATCGAGTCACGTGGTCAGACCTGCGTCAGCTGCCTTTACATGAGCATAAATCAGTAGCGATCTTATTGTTTCAAGCGGACGTTGTACGTAAAGATGGATAACTGATGAGACGTGACAGAGTCGCAAAGAGAGGCGATCATGTTTTGCTGTGCCCGCGTCCATACGGCATGCCAAATATTGGATTTTCTTGGTGTTTCGTGACAGACTGTTCAACGTGTCTACAGACTGTAACATAGGATGGCCACTAAAAACGATGTCCGAACTGAGGTCGGAGAAAGATCCTGATTAAGAGCGAACTGAATCAAAATCACTTCCAAACCCGGCAGGAATTGTTGCAGGCTGTGTATGTTCAAAATGTTCAAATGTGTGTGAAATCTTATGGGATTCAACTGCTAAGGTCATCACTCCCTAAGCTTACACACTACTTAACCTAAATTATCCTAAGACAAACACAAACACCTATGCCCGAGGGAGAACGCGAACCTCCGCCGGGACCAGCCGCACAGTCCATGACTGCAGCGCCCAAGACCGCTCGGATAATCCCGCGTGGCAGGCTGTGTATGAAGGTCCATCCTAACATGTTAACGAGAGAATACTGTGCCGGGAACTGCGTGCAATGAACATTTGAAGACGGTCATCTAGCAAGAGGCAATTGCTTACACAAGCACGTACAATAGCGTGACAAAAGTCTTGGCATAGCTCCTAATATAGCGGCGGACATCGTTCTTCCCGGCGAAGTGCAGAAACTCGATGTAGCATGGACTTAACAAGTCACTGAAAGTCCCCTGCAGAAATATTGAGCAATGATGCCTCTACAGCCGCCCATAACTTCGAAAATGTTGCCAGTCCAGAATTCTGTGCATGAACTGAGGTCTCGTTTATGTGCCAGAAATGTTCGATGGGATCCATGTGGGGCGATACGGGTGGCCAAATCTTTCGCTGGAATTTTGCAAATTGTTCTTCAAACCTGTCGCCAGCACCTAGGGTAATAATAAACAATTTCAGCTGTATTTTGTCCTCAGTCAGGACGACGATGACAGGTATGTGGATGTCGCTGTGAATGACGTTGTAAGTCAAAGTGATGTCTCTAGAATCTAGAACAAGTTTCTACCAACAGGATCAGTTGAGGATCAGGGTCAGTTGAGGATCAGGATCTGTTGAGGATCGGCAGAGAAGTAGCCGTGGGAAAAGAAAAACAAAAAAAAGCAACAGGAAAACGTGTATAGGACTGAGGTCAGCTTGTAATAGACAGGAGGTAAAGTCTACACACTGCTACGTATCTACAGCGGCAGTTGCGAACAGTTCCAGAATTGCAGATGTCAACACAAATGATACGAAATAGGCTCCAGGGATTACGTGCCAAAAGATCTCTCATGGCTTCTCCTGTAAATCGTGTTTGGAGAGGGACACGTATCGCATGGGCGTGAAACCACTGTAGGCTAGGAAGTCCGCGTTTGCGACTGCATATAAATCAGAGAAGTGGACCCATCCACTATATTGGGGGACCCGGATATCTTATTCTATGACATACCGCCTTTTAATGTGTTTTGTTCTGACGGACAACAGATGTTGGGTACAATGTACTGAGCTTTCCATCTCTAATGTTTTAGTTATAATTTCACCCAAAGATTTAGCTTTTAGTGTCATGAAGCTGGTAGTGACCCAATACTCCCAATAATAAAGGACTAAATACAGTTGAAGCGATTTATTAATACCCAAGATGACTAGTCATAGCCATGGTTACCTTACCTACCAAGTTGTCTGCAATCGCCGGCACATGTGGCCCGGGGACATGGTGCATTGTCATCCACTCCGTCGTCGTTCTGCATGTCAATAATGGCAGCAAATGGATTCCAAGCAACCGAACATAGCCACTTCCAGTCGATGATCCGTTCAGTCGGACCAGAAGGACACAGCCTATTCCTCGTAATCACAGCCAACACCACTACCGAGCCACCACGAGCCTGCAGAGTGACTTGTTGACAACTCGGGTCCATGGAATCGTGGGTCCTGCACCATACTCTAGCCCCACCAACAGCTGTTAGCAACTGAATCCGCCAATCATTTGATCGGACCAAACACTATGGTCACGAACCCAGGCGATGTTCTGCTGTCAGCAAAGTCACTCACGTCGGCCGTCTGCTACTATAGCTCAAATGACAGATTCATCAATGTACTGCCCTTTTATACCGTATATACGCGATAATACCGCAATCTGTGTTTGATCATATCGCCATCACATGACTTTTATCACTTCGCAGCAAGAAACGCGCCACACATAGACGGAGGAGTGGAATGGCGAGAGGAGCAGAGGCGTCCACGTGTGAACCGCCATCTCAGAGAGACGCGCGCGTGTGTGTGTGTGGGGGGGGGGGGAGGGGGTGACGGGGAGGGAGGAGAGTCAGAGGGCGGATGCGGGCTGTGCGAGAAGCGGCCCTAAGCCCGTAGGGGCACAAAGCCGCTAGCTGTCCGTGTCAGCAGCAGCGTCGGCCAGAGCAGCAGCATGGAGCCTCAAGGAGCCGGCGCGCCCTGCCGCTGTTGACGTATCTCCCCTCCCCGGTCTGTGTGTTCAGCGCTCCAGGCCAAGGGCGACTACGTGACGAGTATCTCAATGGCCCTGCTTCATTTCGAATTACTGATACCATTTATGTTCTACTGATGACATTTCGTTTCGTATGATGATAGTAATAATATGCAAAAACTGGTGATTTCTCAAACTGGGGGACAATCAAGAATGGGGTGCCGCAAGGTTCGGTCTTGGGTCCTCTGCTGTTCTTAATATATATTAATTAATTGCCATTCTATATTCACGAAGATGCAAAGCTGGTACTTTTTGCCGATGATACAAGTTTAGTTATCACAAGCAACAGACAAGAATTAACTGGTGAAATTGTGAACGATGTTTTTCAGAAAATCATTATGTGGTTCTCTGCAAATAGGCTCTCATTAAACTTTGACAAAACACAGTAAAAACAGTTCCACACAGTAAATGAAATGACACCACTAATAAATATTGATTTTGATCAGAAATCGGTAGCTAAGGTAGAATATTCAAAATTTCTAGGTGTATGCATTGATTAGGGGTTGAACTGGAAAAACACACTGAGGATCTGCTGAAACGTTTGAGTTCAGCTACTTACGCTATTACGGTCATTGCAAATTTTGGCGATATACATCTGAGTAAATTAGCTTACCACGCCTGTTTTCGTTCTCTGCTTTCGTATGGCATCATATTCTCGGGTAACTCATCATTGAGTAAAAGAGTGTTCATTGCACAAAAGCGTGTAATCAGAATAATTGCTGGAGCTCATCCAAGACCATTCTGCAGACACTATATATATATATTCACTCCCTAGCCGAGCCTCAGGTACAGGGCGGGTCGCAGGTGGCGGATAGCGAACGATCCATCAGATATGGTGGACAGCTGCGAATAAGGGGAAACCCAAATAAGCAGTCCCGGACCGAGACGGCAGCATCACGAAGGTGTCGGAGGGTGACTTTTGGCAAAGGTCACACTCATTCAAAAACCACAGAACCCGAAGACTTTGCTGTGTCATGGCGAGTAAGTGCCGCCATTACAATAAGCACTGTCAACACCCAAATCCAGGACGCGTCTGAAGTGGGAACCATCGGCATCCTGGTCAGCGTCTGTTCACACAATGTGCGGCTGGTCATAATGCGCCAGGAACTAACAATCCCTGGTTCTAAACACCCAGTGGAAACACTGGACCAACTTGATTACAAGCAAGTATGACTCGTGCAAGTAATAACAACATTACCCCAGGTGGTAACCAATCCACCCATCAACAGATGGCAACCAGGAATTCGGATTCTGGGGAACCTGGACTTACAGGATTACATCAGAGAAAATCGGAGCTCTCTGGCAAACTTCCACTTAAAACACCTACATACATTGGAACCTTTAACATAAATACATTAATCCAACCAGGAAAACTTCTAAACCTTACAACAGAACTTGAAAAGCAAAAGATAGTAATACTAGCTTTACAGGAGACACGTTTTACAGATGAAGAAATATCAGATTATGGCAACTATCGCATCTTTAAGAGCAAGACGGATAAACGAATCGGAAGAGGAGCCCCCCATCTCGGGATGGCGTTTATCATACACAAGAGCGTGCTCAGCTCCATTAAGGAAGTTACTCCCGTAAATAATAGGATAATGACGATGCGCTTACAATGTGCCAACAAAACATACACAATGGTTAATGTTCATGCTCCCACAAACGGAGACAACAAGAAAAACCCCATAGAAACAGAAAAGTTCTGGGAAAATTTGGAGAATATAATGGCCATGATTCCAAAAGATGATACAAAAATTCTACTCGGCGATTTTAATGCCCTAATTGGTAGAGAGAAAATCCACCAAAAAACCGTAGGCAACTATCCTGCACATAAATTTACCAATAAAAATGGTACAAGGCTCGTCGAACTATGTAAGCAGAATAACCTGAAGATAATGTCAACATCTCTAAGAAACTGTCCAAGAAAACAAAAGACATGGAGATCTCCTATACAACAAATTGGCGAGTTTCAAATAGATCATGTGGCGATTTCATACCCAGTACAAAAAGAAATTTACGACGTCCAAGTACGCAGAGGAGCAAACATTGATTCAGACCATTACCTAACTAGAATTAAAATCAAGTTTACAGCACGAAGAAGTCATCAGAAGAAAACAGAAACACAGAAATATGACACCAAGAAGATTAAAGAATCTAAAGTAAAAGAAGAATGGGAGAAGGAAAAGGCAAACACATGAGAAGAATTTCATTCCAAAATCACGCGAATAGCTAAGGAAACTATTCCCTTGAAAAAGATATTCAAACACCCTTGGTGGAATTCAGACTGTGAAAATGCATTGGAAAGGAGAAAAAAGGCATTTCAAGAATATAACAGTAAAAAATCACAAGAAAGTCTACATCTATTTAACGAGGTTAGAAAACAGGTTTCAAAATCTATTAGGCAAGCAAAAAGGAAGTACACAAAGGCACAACCGGATGCCATAAAAGAAAATTTCCAAAACTATAATACAAGAGACTTCTACAGAACTTTCGCAGATAAAATACGAGGATATATCCCTCAAAATTTATGTTTCAGAAAACCAGATGGTAAATTAGCCCTAACAAACCAGGAAAACTGTCAAGTATTGGCTCAATATATTTCTAACCTACTAAATTGCCCAGAACCTAGTTTAAGGTTTCCCAAAGAAATCAGTGCCAACGCTCAACCGGATTCATTACCACCAACACAGGAAGAAATCAAATGTCACATTAAACACTTAAAAAATAATAGAACATCTGGCGAAGATGGCATTGTTGCAAGCTATTAAAAAACCTAGGACCAAAGACGTTGCAAGAGCTCACAAAAATAATAACAAAAATATGGGAAACAGAAAAATTACCAGAGGATTGGAAATGTGCCCTTATTCACCCGTTATATAAAAAAGGAGACAGAACAAATGTCAATAACTACAGGGGAATCTCACTTTTACAAGTCACCTGCAAAATTCTCTCAACATGCCTGCTGAAAAGAACACAAGAGCAGCTGGAACGGCAAATTGGTGATTATCAAACAGGCTTCCACCCCAGTCGCTCATGCATAGAACAAATATTTAATTTAAAGACAATATTAAAACACAAAGCAATTAGAAATGCCCCCATAATTTGTACATTTGTAGATTTTAAGAAAGCCTATGACTCAATTGACCGGCAATCTTTGTTTAACATTTTAGAGGAACTTGGACTTGACTCCAAAACACTAAGGCTTATCAAAGAATCACTGACAGACACTGTATCTAAAGTTAAATTCAGGGGAGAAATCTCTGAACCTTTTCTCATAAAAACTGGAGTACGTCAAGGTGACGAGCTATCTCCACTTCTGTTTAATATAGTCCTGGATAAAGTCATTAAGGAATGGGAAAAAGAATTAAAAAATCAATCCTACTGGAAACCAATCCATCTTGGTAGAACCAAATACAACGTGGAGATATCTTGTTAAGCATTCGCGGACGACTTGGCCATACTTGCAGATGATGAAGAAATCGCCACCAAACAAATAGAGATCCTTAAGGAATGCGCGGATAAAGTAGGTTTACAAATTTCGTTTCAAAAGACATAATTTTTCTGTACGAAATTCCATATACACAGTTTGAACACAAAATATGGAAAAATAAATAGAGTAAAACATTTTAAATACCTAGGTGAAATTTTGGAGCCAACCGGAGGAGAGAAAGTTGCACAGAAGATCAGACAACAGAAAATGAAGAGAGCATATGGTATGACACATGAAATATACAATAAAAAATGCATCTCCTCGAACACAAAAATCAGACACTACTGCGCAGTAATTAAGCCAGCAGCACTATATGCTAGTGAAACGCTCACACTCCACACAAAATGTGATTTAGAAAAAATACTAAAAGAAGAACGCAAAATTATGAGAAAGATTTTAGGTCCAAAATTAACAGAAGAAGGATACCGGATACAATCAAGAAGAACCACAGAAACTATATCAAACCTGGCAGCAGACATAAGAAGGCGAAGATTAAAATTTTATGGACATGTCACTAGACTTCCCCCCACACGACTCACCAACAGAATTCTCACTTACATACAAAAAGTCAATTCAACAACACCATGGATTAGCCAAGTAAAATTAGATTTACAAAAAGCAAATATTGAACTTAAAGATGTCAAAGATAGAAAAACTTTTAGAAATAAGGTGGAAAAGTGGATTGTATTGTCGGAGAAGGAAGCACTAAAGAGACCAGGAACAAAATGGACAGAAGAAAGAAAAAGAAAACATGGAGAACGAATGAAAGAAGTATGGAAGAAACGACGTCAGAAAGCTTTGCGTGATCCTTCTGGGTCCATTCGTGATACGTAAGTAAGTACGTAAGTATATATATTCACTTATGAAATTTGTTATTAACAATTCGAACCAATCCAGAAGTAATAGCAGTGTACATGGCTACAGCACTAGGAGAAAGGATGATCTTCACTACTCAAGGTTAAATCTAACTTTGGCTCAGAAGGGGTAAATAATGCTGCCACAATGCTGTCTTTGGTCACTTACCTAATAGCTCCAAAAGTTTGACAGATAGCCATATAGCATTTAACAGGAAACTAAAAGAATTTCTTAGTGGCAACTCCTACTACTCATTAGATGAAGTTTTGGATATGTTGTTGTTGTTGTTGTCTTCAGTTCTGAGACTGGTTTGATGCAGCTCTCCATGGTACTCTATCCTGTGCAAAGTTCTTCATCTCCCCGTACTTACTGCAACCTACATCCTTCTGAATCTGCTTAGTGACTTATTAAACTGATAGTTCAGTAATTTTCACATCTGTCAACACCTGCTTTCTTTGGGATTGGATTTATTGTATTCTTCTTGGAGTCGGAGGGTATTTCGCCTGTCTCGTACATCTTGCTCACCACATGGTAGAGTTATGTCAGGACTGGCTCTCCCAAGGCCGTCAGTAGTTCTAATGGAATGTTGTCTACTCCTGGGGCCTTGTTTCGACTCAGGTCGTTCAGTGCTCTGTCTCCCTCTACGATTTTTACCCTCCACGCTGCCCTCCAATGCTAAATTTGTGATCCCTTGATGCCTCAGAACATGTCCTACCGACCGGTCCCTTCTTCTTGTCAAGTCGTGCCACAAACTCTTCTTCCCCCAATTCAATTCAATACCTCCTCATTAGTTATGTGATCTACCCATCTAATCTTCAGCATTCTTCTGTAGCACCACATGTCGAAAGCTTGTATTTTCTTCTTGTCCCAACTATTTATCGTTCATGTTTCACTTCCATACATGGCTACACTCCATACAGATACTTTCAGAAACCACTTCCTGACACTTAAATCTATACTCGATGTTAACAAATTTCTCTTCTTCAGAAACGCATTCCTTGCCGTTACCAGTCTACATTTTATATCCTCTCTACTTTGACCATCGTCAGTTATTTTGCTCCCCAAATAGCAAAACTCCTTTACTACTTTAAGTGTCTCATTTCCTAATCTAATTCTCTCAGCATCACCCGAAATAATTCGACTACATTCCATTATCCCCGTTTTGCTTTTGTTGATGTTCATCTTATATCCACCTTTCAAGACACTGTCCATTCCGTTCAACAGCTCTTCCAAGTCCTTTGCTGTCTCTGAAAGAATTACAATGTCATCGGCGAACCTCAACGTTTTTATTTCTTCTCCGTGGACTATAATACCTGTTCCGAATTTTTCTTTTGTTTCCTTTACTGCTTGCTCAATATACAGATTGAATAACATCGGGGACAGGCTACAATCCTGTCTCACTCCCATCACAACCGCTGCTCCCTTTTCATGACCCTCGACTCTTATAAGTGCCATCTGGTTTCTGTACAAATGGTAAATAGCCTTTCTCTCCCTGTATTTTACCTCTGCCACCTTTAGAATTTGAAAGAGAGTATTCCAGTCAACATTGTCAAAAGCTTTCTCTAAGTCTACAAATGCTAGAAGTGTAGGTTGGCCTTTCCTTAATCTATTTTCTAAGATAAGTCGTAGGGTCAGTATTGCCTCACGTGTTCCAACATTTCTGCGGAATCCAAACTGATGTTCGCCGAGGTCGGCTTCTACCAGTTTTTCCATTCGTCTGTAAATAATTCGCGTTAGTATTTTACAGCTGTGACTTATTAAACTGATAGTTCAGTAATTTTCACATCTGTCAACACCTGCTTTCTTTGGGATTGGAATTATTGTATTCTTCTTGAAGTCTGAGGGTATTTCGCCTGTCTCGTACATCTTGCTCACCAGATGGTAGAGTTATGTCAGGACTGGCTCTCCCAAGGCTGTCGGTAGTTCTAATGAAATGTTGTCTACTCCTGGGGCCTTGTTTCGACTCAGGTCTTTCAGTGCTCTGTCAAAAGCTTCACGCAGTATCGTATCTCCCATTTCATCTTCATCTACATCCTCTTCCATTTCCATAATATTGTTCTCAGGTACATCGCCCTTGTATAGACCCTATATATACTCCTTCCACCTTTCTGCTTTCCCTTCTTTGCTTAAAACTGGGTTTCCATCTGAGCTCTTGATATTCGTACAAGTGGCTCTCTTTTCTCCAAAGGTCTCTTTAATTTTCCTGTAGGCAGTATCTATCTTACCCCAAGTGAGATAAGCCTCTACATCATTACATTTGTCCTCTAGCCAACCCTACTTAGCCATTTTGCACTTCCTGTCGCTCTCATTTTTGAGACGTTTGTATTCCTTTTTGCCTGCTTCATTTACTGCGTTTTTATATTTTCTCCTTTCATAAAATTAAATTCAATGTTTCTTCTGTTACCCAAGGATTTCTACCAGCCCTCGTTTTTATACCTAGTTGATCCTCTGCTGCCTTCACTACTTCAACCCTCAGAGCTACCCATTCTTCTTCTACTGTATTTCTTGCCCCCATTCCTGTCAATTGTTCCCTTATGCTCTCCCTGAAACTCTGTACAACCTCAGGTTTAGTCAGTTTTTTTCATGTCCCATCTCCTTAAATTCCCAACTCTTTGCAGTTTCTTCAATTTTAATCTACAGTTCATAACCAATAGATCGTGGTCAGAGTCCACACCTGCCCCTAGAAATGTCTTACAATTTAAATCCTGATTCCTAAATCTCTGTCTTACCATTATATAATCTATCTGATACCTTTTAGTATCTCCAGGATTCTTCCATGAATAAACCTTCTTTTATGATTCTTGAACCAACTGTTAGCTATGATTAAGTTATGCTCTGTGCAAAATTCTACCAGACGGCTTCCTCTCTCATTTCTCTCCCACAATCCATATTCACCTACTATGCTTCCTTCTCTCCCTTTTCCTACTCTCGAATTCCAGTCACCCATGACTACTAAATTTTCGTCTCCCTTCACTGCCTGAATAATTTCTTTTATCTCATCATACATTTCATCAATTTCTTCATCATCTGCAGAGCTAGTTGGCATATAAACTTGTACTACTGTGGTAGGCATGGGCTTCGTGTCTATCTTGGCCACAATAATACGTTCACTATGCTGTTGGTAGTAGCTTAACCGCACTTGTGTTTTTTTATTCATTATTAAACCTACTCCTTCATTACCCCTATTTGATTTTGTGTTTATAACCCTGTAGTCACCTGACCAGAAGTCTTGTTCCTCCTGCCACCGAACTTCACTAATTCCCACTATATCTAACTTCAACCTATCCATTTCCCTTTTTAAATTTTCTAACCTGCCTGCCCGATTAAGGGATCTGACATTCCACGCTCCGATCCGTAGAACGCCAGTTTTCTTTCTCCTGATAACGACGTCCTCTTGAGTAGTCCCCACCAGGAGATCCGAATGGGGGATTATTTTACCTCGGGAATATTTTACCCTGCAGGACGCCATCATCATTTAACCATACAGTAAAGCTGCATGCCCTCGGGAAAAATTACGGCTGTAGTTTCCCCTAGCTTTCAGCCGTTCGCAGTACCAGCACAGCAAGGCGGTTTTGGTCAGTGTTGCAAGGCCAGATCAGTCAATCATCCAGACTGTTGCCCCTGCAACTACTGAAAAGGCTGCTGCCCCTCTTCAGGAACCATACTTTTGTCTGGCGTCTCAACAGATACCCCTCCGTCGTGGTTGCACCTACGGTACGGCCATCTGTATCGCTGATTCACACAATCCTCCCCACCAACGGCAAGGTCCATGGTTCATGGGGGCAGTATTTTTGAATATAGTAAGTGGATAATTTTCCACCCCCTCCCAAAAAAAAAAATTAAAAATATTGAGTGTCATATAATACTTTGTGTAATGTAGTATCTTGTACAGACACCTTTTATTAACCTGACACGTTCCACATCATTACGAAGTCTCGTATTCATGATCTGTGGAACAAGTACTAATCTAATCCGTCAGAGAGACCGGACAAACCTTAACGTAGTGGTCAAAACAAATCTTGCAAATTGTCGAAACTTAATACTGAACATTGTGCTCCAGAAATACGTACAATATCAATATATTTGTGTGTTTCCTAGAGGATCTGGTCCATGTTTGTACCGCGAGTGTGTGGTAATCGTTTGACCATTAAACATTGCAGTACTTGCGCTGTGTGTCATTGCCAGAGTTGTGTTGCTTCAGAATAGTTTGGACCACAATAACGTACGATCAGAGCATCCGCACAGTCACTCTAATGGAAAAGGGAATGATAGAAGTGGATGTCGCAGCGAATGATGCTGTAAGTCAAAGTGATGTCCCTAGGGTCTAGAACAAGATTCTACCAACAGGATCAGTTGAGGATCGTCAGAGAAGTGGCCGTGGAAGAAAAATGACATGTGTGTACGGCCGAGGTCTTCTTGTAACAGATAGGAGAAGAAGTCTGCACATTGCTACGCATCTACAGTGGCAGTTGGCAACAGTTCCAGAGTTGCATATGTCAACACAAACGATAGGAAATAGGCTACAGGGATTACGTGCCAAAAGTCCTCTCACGGCTTCTCCTCTAAAATCGTGTTGGGAAAGGGACACGTATCGCATGGTCACGAAACCACTGTAGGCTAGAGGGCAGTGTGACGCAATATTGTCTTCTGATTTTCCACCCTGACAATGCCAATATTCGCGTGTGGAGGCAAGGGCAACGTTTACACCCTAACTGTATCACATACTGCTACTCGTACTTAGGAGGTTCCGTCCTGTTTTGAGGCTGAAGCATGTATAGTATCAGGACGCACCTTGTGTCAATACGTGGGATGATGACTGGCGTGAAAGATCCAGACAACGTCCTTGCACACATTGTGATTCCATTTGGTGAACATATTGCAACGGAATTCGTGTTGATGGACGACAATGCACATCCCATCAGCACAATCTTGTGAATACCTTCGTAATGGAGCATAGAACAAATCGTATGGAAAGGCATCGATATTCTACAGATATCAGTTGCATCGAGAACGCGTGGGCTACCCTAAGACAAGCGGTTTGCAGTCGGCTTATTCAACCATGAACTTTACTGGGCATCAAAGAGGCCGCCGTGAAAGAGTGGGACAATATTACACAGCCTTATGTGGAAAGGTTGGTAAGAAGCCTGCCTAACCGCACTCAAAATAGTCTCCAATTACGATAAGGGCCTATTTACCCATAAACCATGTGTTACGTGAGATAACAGCGAATGGAAATTATAGTGTTTGACATGGAATATTTCTTAAAGATTCGTTTTCGGTATCTGTTTGTATTTATCAAGTGGAAATTTGTTTATTTTCCGTATTTTTGTTTCTTTGCGGCTTTCCCTGATAGAACACTATAAATTGTGGTACTTATGATGTCCAGTACTGACAGTAAAGCAATATGCAGCATTTACTGTGTTTCTCCATGTTACAGCAGAAACTACAATTTCCCGCAAACGATAAGCATTGGGCTCGTAAGCTGACATACTCAATCGAGAATAACTTATAATGCAATCGCAAATCGACTAACAGTTTGATGGAGCTATGTATACAAATGCCTATACTCATTGTATGACACCTACTTCCAGCAACATCGCTTACTGCTAATGCTGTCTATTGCAAATTGGTTGAAGGAAGATTGAAGACCTTATATGATTATTACTATTATTATTATTATCATTATTAACAGACGAAAATTTCCAACACTGCCTGGTCTTTTTTCTATTTGTTTTATGAATAAAAAGGTATGGTATTAATTATCTCATTTGCATAGTATTTGAAAGTATATTATTACGAACTAAGTTACTTCCTTTCGGACGCAAAGACGAATAACTTTTGTTGTTACTTCATTAAATTTAGAGCGTGAAGTTGCATAAATCCCCTTTCTACTTCTACTATTTCGGCGGTATACTGTTTGCTCATCTTCAGAGAATGCCGAAAGACTATCGCTACAGCACTCTCGCTTCATTGTTTTTAAACCTACGGATTGTGCCAGTGGGCATGTGGCCTCAGATATACAAGCGGCAGAGAACGGCGGCAATGACGTATGCATGGACTGAATGTGCTACGTGGCCGACCCACAGTGGAAGTCGATGTAATAATGAACTGCATTGAGGTGAAGTTTTGCATGTTTATTAAAGAAGCTCCGGATTCCATACGTTGCCCAAGCTGAAACGGGTATCTATTATCAAAATTTTTGCTGAACAAATTTCAACTGTTTATTTCACTACCGACTTCTAGAATGGTGAAGTCGACTTAGGAATTCCGACGATTTCAAACAGCATAGCTGACCGTTGCCGATGGTGTGCGCTGACAGAGCCGATTCGCTGGGCTGTAAGAGCTGCGTGCGTCTTTCATAGATTGTACGAGTGGTCTGTATGAAGTACGAAAGACAACACTCGCATGGGATATTGTAAACTGCAACCTTCCGGAGCGTCAAGTCAAATTTAACCGAAACACGAGTGTGGTTAGCTGGGGTGGAGAGTGAAAAACCACTTTGACTTTGTGTCTGGAGAGAATCCGTCCTTTTTTCGACTACAGGCCCTCGCATGTATCTCAAGAAAGCCATAGATAAATACCATTCTATGTCTTCTGCCGCATTAATGCTTTTCGTCAAAAATAGAACAGGAACTAACCAGAAGCAAGGGGAATGTGACCTCACCACTTGGGAAAGTAATCTAATTTCAATTACCGCTTTGGTATGCGAGGAGAAGTCGCTAGGGACTGTTCAAAACCATTCGTATAAATCTTAACTTCTGTAGCAGAAATGGGTGATGGTGCTCTTTTATCCCTCCATTTTCACACCTACCTGCTACTTGTCCATGGAGGGATGTGATAAACGAAATACATGTGAATGAAATGGAAAAGGTTCCCGCTAAGGTCCCTCGCTGATTTTTCAACGCCCTTGGTGCCAATTAAGTACCTTTGTAGGGCATTTGGAAAATATCCCAGTGCAGAGATAATCATTCAGCTATCCCTATCCACAGATCCACACTAGCAGCTACTCCACAGTGGCACCTGCAGGCACGAGCTTCGTCAGACGGGTGTCTAACGGTTGCCTGTCTGGCGACTAGGTACAGATCAGTAGAGAGCTGTCCCTGTATACAGACATTATTAAAGTGCCTGACAACGGTGCTCAGGTGGCACCGACGGTGTTGACGAACCCAGAGGTCTGTAAGAGACGCTTTGGCATTTGAGTCACGTGTGTTTCAATGTCACATCCCCCTGTACACTCGGTACAGGATTGCGTGAAAAAGGAGGGATGAAAAAGAATTAATAACCTTTTTCTGCTTCACATTCAGTTTTTCAATTTAAAAGGTGAGTCACTAACTATTGCCAAATAGAATAACTCGGAAAGTATGATACAAGCTGAAAAGTTTGTGGGACAAAAGTTGCATGGGATAACGGGAGCCATAATAGGAGAGCTTGATTATTTGACTCTAAAATCGCCCATATGAGATGATAAAATAATTTCCCCTATCTTTCGTAAGGCAACGAATACTGATCTGTTTCTCTCTTCAGACTCAATACATCCTCAGTCCCAAAAGATAACTTTCTTTCATTTAGCTGCTCGTCGCGCTGTAGTCACACCAATAGCAGCAGTTAAACTAAAGAAAGAAATTAATCGAAATAAAACAGTGGCCTTTAATAATGGTTATGCACCCTCATTACTGGAAAACACTTCGGAATGAAAATCAGTGTTAAAATGTGTGTGAAACCTTATGGGACTTAACTGCTAAGGTCATCAGTCCCTAAGCTTACACACTACCTAACCTAAATTATCCTAAGGACGAACACACACACCCATGCCCGAGGGAGGACTCGAACCTCCGCCGGGATCTGCCGCACAGTCCATGACTGCAGCACCAAGACCGCTCGGCTAATCCCGCGCGGCTTGAAAATCAATGAATGTATCACTCCTGTAGCTACGATAACGTCTGAATGAGGTTATTGACAGGAAAATGTATTCCAGTATTTTCTTAGGTAAAGTATCGTACAGGATTCAGCGTCCGTCAATTAAAAAATATAGCTGCAAGGTTGCTTTCTCCACAAATAACAGTTTACAAAAGAATTTAACCCATAATTTAAATGACTCTTTACGAAGCTCAGAAGTTTTGAAAATTACTTGCGATAGTTGCCTGGTGTTTTATATCGGAGAAACCGGTAGGGCTTTTAACGTATGATGTAACACATTATATGACAGGAAGGTATAAATATTCCTACTTTCGCAGAGCATTTAATAAAACAGGACACAATCCAAAAGGAGTAGACGAAATGCCGATTCTGAATTGAGAGAAGAAAGAGTGGAAACCAGTTGTATTAGGAGAACTTGAGATCCTTATACTTATGGTCTCATCTTAAACGAACAGTTACCGTTATGAAAGAAAAGCATGTTTAACGACTTTAAGCCATTGTTCGCAACTTTGTGATACTTTCGTAAATTTTTTCGTTCACTTCCATTTCGGAACCTTTGTTACAACCTTTCCATTATGGACTCTGTACTTCCTTTACTGATTGTCTGCCACACAACACTGTATACCACAGTCCGCTTCGAAGACTTGATGAGATGCGTATTTCCCCCTTTCTACTTGTTGCAACTTCTTGATAGAAAATCCTGCTACCGTATGTTCTATCTTCTCAGCACGTATTTGTAATTAATCATTTCATTCATTTTTGTTTCATGCCATCGTAGTCACTTTTATAAAAAATTATTTTATTCCTCTTGTATTTTTTGTGCATCCTGTTTTTATATCATATACAATTTACTTGATTTAAAATATGTAAATATGCATCATGCTGATGTATTACTGTAACAGTTACCTATTTCATACAGCTGAATGATTATCACGCTACCGGCGCCCAGTAAGTGGCGTGTTCTGTACTACACTTATGCTGAGTGTTTGACACGTTTCCCTCGGCCATCGATATAAAACACGCGCTGATTTAATCGATACACGTTGCAGAGGTCTCAAAGGAAAGGGTTAAAGGAGAGCAAGAGGGGGCTGCGACGACCTTCCCATCGCGAGACACGTTCAAGATGATGTTGGCGTAATTTTGGTGACATCCTGTGCCAATATGATTTCATTAACCGACTTAAACGTCACTTGTACTTCAAAGCTGCGGTCTTGTTTCGCATGTGTCGACACTTTGCTGTTTCAAGCGTCGCCAAGTCCGAGTTGGACGTAACGCTTTTTCAGCGTTACAGAATAAGGTTGTACGCACCTTTGATCGAAATTTCACATTTCTACGTTGCTATGGGAGACAATTACAGCGTTTCAGAAAACTGATCCTTTGTGTTTTGCAGTGTAGAGCAACTTGATGCGAAAGATACTTAAGAAGTCACACAATTCGAAAACAACAGTTTCACTCATATCTCCACACCAAAACCACAATATCTACCACTGCAGCACCACTACATTACGTCAGGCACAAAAAGCAGTGATTCGAAAACAACAGTTTCACTCATATCTCCACACCACAACCACAATATCTACCACTGCAGCACCACTACATTGCGTCAGGCACAAAAAGCAGTGATTTGCTGTGGGGGTTTCTGAGGTATCTTTCACATCACTCACAATCATTTTAATTGCTGTCTACATAGATTCCTTTTGACCATCTAACACTTAAAACCACCACCTACCTATGTTTATATTATTTTCCTTACCTCACGACGACTTCTTTGCCGTGTCCCTGAGTATCTGTCACATTGCAGAGGCAATTTTTAACATTTCGTAGCTATTAGTTTCTCCGTGTTTGGATGACTCTGATTCCAAAACTGTTGTTCAGTTAATGCAAAGCTGATCAGTGCTTAATTAGAACTGTATTTAGTGCATACACGATCGGATTTGTCCTTTATATTAGGACATTATCAAAAGTATCTGGAAATCATGCCATATAGACGCAATGTAAAATTAAAAAGAAAATGAAGAAATTACTTTGATTCTCCACAGCATAACTTTCAGATAAATTTCATAATAGCCTAAAATAAAGGTCGAAACTAGTAATGTGGACTTAATGAACACACAATTAAGTAACGGCTTTTCATGGATTACTCTTAGTTGTTCGGACGGGAAATTGAGAGAGACAACCTTCTGTCTGTATGCCAGACAGTCAACAGCGACTGCCTTAAGCAGCTCTGGGATATCAACCAGCTATTTCACTTCGCTTTTTCGTACCGATTTTATGACACTGATGAATTTTTCGGTTAATCTTGAGTCATCTGTTCGTGCTAAGCGACCATATCATTTTAGAGGCTTTCTCCATGTGTAGACACTGCCATTAATTGGAAACGGATAAGAGGCGATTTAAAATGTAGTTATTGAACTGTCTGCTGCTAATTCCCCATCAGCTGGAAAATTTACGTCACCTGCCAATCTTCTGTTCCCTCGACCGTTGTGGTACTGGCTTCTTCACGTTTAGCAGGGATTTCAGTGGCAAAATGGAAACTTATTGATACAGACAGACTGAGTAATAATTGATATAGAAAGTATAATGGGTGTAAATGCAGAAATTTTTAAATTTCGCAGCCTTGTATGTACACATGTGAGTTGGCTGTTTTTTCCCTGCGTCGAACAATCTTTCCACAAACACATCGCCAACTTTAGAACTTGATGTTTTCTGCATGGTCGTAGCTGCACCATTAAATGAATTACACCTTTCAGTATAGGCTCACTGTTTTGCGTCCACAAATTCAGACTTAAATATCTGCCCTGATTTCCAGGGGAAAATAAGCATTAATGACTTGCTCCCTCCACATGTACTTGGAGGTATTAACAAACCTAAAGATATAGATTGTAATAGCTGTAATTATTAGCCTTTAAATTACGCAAATAGTGATGCAATGCTTATCAGTACACCTCCCTCATAACCAGTAGAAATATCTGTACGTATATGCGTTACCTCCAGTATATACATCATAAAGCAGATGAAATATGAGATAGCCACTAATAGTCGACTGTTTTTTGCCTCGTTTCAAAAATTTTATTATTGTTACTGAACAACCTAGGTTTCGGGTTATAAGCCCTTTTTCAAGTACATTACTGATTCCCAAAGATGATAATGCACAGATAAACATGATAAGGCAAAGATAGTCATGTCAACTTCTTGATGTACGGATCAATGGCTTAAGAAGTTGAGAAGACTATCTTTGCCTTATGATGTTTATTTGAGTATTATCGTCTTCGGGAATCAGCAATACCCTTGAAAATGGGTTTTTAACCGGAAACTCAGGTTGACAGTGACAACATTAATTAAAATTAGTGAAACAAGGCGAGAAACAATTTGTTTAGTTAATTTTCAGTATTTCGCAAAGAATCCACAGTCGATTCAATTACCATGATTCAAAAAGAGATCTTTACACTCACAATTTAAGAAATAACCTGACATGAAAATGTCTTACTGCAGATGTATTCGAAACAAAAAACTGTACTGAACATAAGAATTAAGATATTAATGGTCATACAGCCCCTCAGAGAGAGTATGCTAACAGAAATACTCGGAGAAACTCTAGAACTTCTAATCAAATGGGAGACGGTTAAGATCCCTGAGATCTGCGTTCGAACAAAAGCCGAAACAGGGGCACCACGAACTAGCTAATCATATCAGCAAGGAAATATCGTAAAGGGACTTGAACAAGTTGTAAAGTTTTGCATCGCTTGGAAATCGCAAATGAAATTTCGGCGAGCTTTCTACTGAAAAACAGTGCTACTAAGATGAACGATTCTGCCAATGCGTGCTACCAAGAAACTGAAGCGAGCGCACAGTCATTGGAACTGTGACGACACCAATGCTACTGCTATCACGATGTGTCTCCAGCTAAGAACTGCGATAAAGTGTGGGCGTCCACCGGTAGAAAGACGGTAGGCAACCAACATAACAGTGGTGGAGGCTACGATGTGAGTGGCCAGCGACAGACCGGCCTTCCAGCTCTGGAGCAGTGGAGAGTGAGGTGGCGCTAGTCGTACGAAGGCGAGAAAGACTTCTGTCCCTGAGTGCCGAGGTAGCAGTCGCTTGAAATTCAGTGTGACAGCTCCGATTCTATACCGAATTTCGCCATCTTGCAAATTATTAGTGGTAATTAATCGGCGGTCTGGAAAATTTCTCCGCCCCCAACAATCCGTTTTCCTCCATGCAGGCAGAGCATAAGTGGTCAGATTCCCGGTGAAAATTGATTTAATGTCATTTATTCATTGATTAACTTAATAAAATTTGAACCTAAATGTCAAAAATGGTTCAAATGGCTCTGAGCACTATGGGACTTAACTTCTATGGTCATCAGTCCCCTAGAACTTAGAACTACTTAAACCTAACTAACCTAAGGACATCACACAACACCCAGCCATCACGAGGCAGAGAAAATCCCTGACCCCGCCGGGAATCGAACCCGGGAACCCGGGCGTGGGAAGCGAGAACGCTACCGCACGACCACGAGATACGGGCCCTAAATGTCATTTAATCTAACTAGGAACTCTGTCTTTCTCAGGAGACTGGAGAGGGCTGCAGTCGTGGCTTCTACGTGCCTCATGTACATTCCGTTAGTGAATAAATTGTTGTTCTCACCTTGATGCATCCACGTATCTTCTCAGATCTTGATTCTGATTATTTTCCGCGATATCTGTCATTATATTTTCTCATAGACGTAGGCCTTGGTGTTTAACGATGCCGTCGTAACTGCGTAAAGTGCTTCTGGGACCGCGACTGCTTGGTATATTCTTTGTTTGTCTCACTTGGAAAGGGATTTCTTGTAGTAAGTATACGACATGATTGTGTGAGCATTATGAAAATTTTACGGATGAGATTTATAGCTTATTTCCAGACTTCCAGTGTTACCAATAGCTTAACCTAAGTGCTTTTGTGTTGAGCGTAAGTGATGATGCTACATCCCATCGTCAGCGATCCCTGGTCCGCGCGTTTAAATTCATATACTGTGTCTTCTCATAAACATTTATTAATAAATTGTCTAGTAGTTTTTACCTGTGGAATTTGCAAAGGCAGCGATGTAATGACATGCAATGAAGTACTGACATGCAGTGAAGGCCTCTCGGAAGATGTTTACTTCTGTTAAACTTTCTGCTCTGAGGCGCTGTGGGTGATTCATAATTCTGTTACTTAATGTTTGTTCCCCTCTGCAACAGACATCATCAGAGATGGTACAGGCCCTGTTCAATCTACAAATTTTCAGCCGTACTGTCGCATTATATGTGATCTTCCATCAGCAGCAGAATGAGCTAGTGTGCTATCATGAATGCAACATATTGTGCAACTTTACGCAAGGGAAAATCCTCAGACAATCTAGAAAGATAACTCAGGAGAACACAAAGTTTACGTCGTCCGCTAAGTTCTCTTGGGAGATAAGTGACCCAATGAGGCGACCACCTAGTAGCTCCACCACGCAGCCAGTGGGAAATGTTGCTGATTTGGTGACTCATTATGAACAGCATGGAGTTTTACATAATATTTCCGGCTAGTTAGACGGGGAATTAATTTTTTTCGTTTCAAATATGGAGGTCGTTCTATTAATAATAGTTCAAAATTCTTTTTTTCACAGAACATTTTTATTCTTAGAATTTGGTGAAATATCAGTCATCGTCTGTTTTTCGTGCGCTATTTTTCTACATTATCTCCATCATGTTCTACGGGCTTACGCCAGCATTGAAAAAGAGCCTGTACTCACTGTTGGTAAAAACTCTTGTTCTTTACTGTCCTACGTCAAGTTCTCTTAGTGACAAAAGAAATATAAGTCTGAGGGCGTTAGGTATGGGCTGCAATGTAGATGAAATAGTGATGTCGAACACAGTGTGGAAATGTGTTCATGGGCTCTGAGACTGCTTTGTCGTGTAACAACAAGACTTCTATTAGCGTCTTGTCAGACCAAGAAAGTCGGAAACGGTTCTTGAGTTCAGAGACATCACATATGTCCTTGAATTAATGGTGGAAGCTAATGGCAACAAGTCGACGAAAAGGACACCATCACAACCTCAAAATACTATCACCACGAACTATCCAGCAAAAGGAACAGCTTTCATGATTTTTCCGCTTGGTGCTACGCCAGTGACTGCCTTTTTGTTTGCAGCACAAAGTGATGCACGCTGGTTTCGTTATCTCTAACTGTACCTGAGAGAAACGCCACTCCATTGGCCTCAAACTGTTCCATCATTTCAGAAGAAATGACTCTTATTTTAATCCTGTGCTCGTGTCATGGAACCCATTCCGAGCAGACCTTTGAATATCCAAGTCTCAACAATTGCGCACGTTGCTAATGCCCACCGTTTGATGTAGGGCCAATGCTCTTGATGCAACGGTCTAGGCGTATAATAGCATCCACGTGATTAAACTTTTCCAAAGCAGTTTCTGTGAGACTGTGTACCAATCGTGGCCGATGAAGGAGCTCAGTTTCTGCGTTTGCTGACACCGCGATGGCTCAAATGGTTGAAATGGCTCTGAGCACTATGCGACTTAACATCTGAGGTCATCAGTCGCCTAGAACTTAGAACTAATTAAACCTAACTAACCTAAGGACATCACACACATTCATGCCCGAGTCAGGATTCGAACCTGCGACCGTAAAGGTCGCTCGGCTCCAGACTGTAGCGCCTAGAACCGCACTGCCACTCCGGCTGACCGACACCACGATCACTTTCTTCGTAACCAAGAATTCAATTTGCAGTGTCTTGCGTAGACACAATTTTGACTGTTCACTACGCCTCTGTCGCCAGTCGCAATTACTGAAAACCCTGCAAACTGCCCCCCCCCCCCTCTCGTCCCACCCCACCCACATTCATTTTTGCCAGTTCATATTCACTAGTTATTTTGTCTGTTTAACATAAAAGCCTGTGCTAGTACTCACTTGTGTACTGTTCTGCACTTTACATGCTGATTCTTTTAATCTTTGAAAGTGATGTAACATAAGATTAAGCCGGCCGTTGTGGCCGAGCGGTTCTAGGCGCTTCAGTCCGGAACCGCGCTGCTGCTACGGTCGCAGGTTGGAGTCCTGCCTCGGTCATGTGTGTGTGTGATATCCTTAGGTTAGTTAGGTTTAAGTACTTCTAAGTCCAGAGGAGTGATGACCTCAGATGTCCCATATTGCTTAGAACTATTTCAGCGATAAGATTTATTTGTTCATATATACTTTTTGTATTTCAGTGTGCTTGTGTTTTTCATATACACAGATAGCCGTAAAAGATCACATATCTTTGTCAAAATAATATTTATAGCTTTCGCAGATGTTATGTGAACCTATAGTCTTAAATTGCCTATGATTTAAAAAGTCGAAAACTTGTTCATAACTATAAAACAAATGTTATTGTGTAAAACGAATGCTGTGTCTTTCAATTTTTAATATGTCTATGTTCTTCCATGTACCGACGAAATATTTCGTATATTATTTTATCCTTTAAGAAAAAGGGGTATCGAGTCACAAGGGTCTTATAATGAAATTCCACGTCTAAGGAATTTCATCTCACGAAGGCTACTCGCCATTGGTCGCTCTCTGATACAGCCCTAACTTGAAGTGGTGAAGGGTGAAAATATCGGTCAAATTTGGGCCGCGACATCTTCATTCCACTCGCGCACCGTAAAACCACGTGAGCTGGTAGCGCAATGTCTAGGAGCACTGTTTCTAAGTCTCAGGCGATAATTTGACAATAAACCACGCGCATTGAAGCATTTCTTTTGAAGTTGGAGCAAGTGGATTCTAAATACCTCGCTTCTACTTGTGTGTTTCATTAGCTGCGCTATGAGGGTCTGTAATCGACAAATGTAATTCTTCAACTGTCTGTAAGAGTATACTTGTATGGTTTCCAGAGTGGCACGCACTATGGCAGGATTATTTTTAATGAACGTGTCGGTATTGCCATTTCATCGACAAACAGCCCATTATATAAGGAGGAATCGTTTTCCCCACCCAGCGAGACATCATACAAAAACGGCTTCATTTTTACGTAATGTCGGAAATCTTTCTCCAGAATCCACGGAGTAAACCAATTAATGTCGTTCCATTAATTGGTTTACTTCGTGATGGATTCGAAGAACAAATTTGGCACAAACGTCTTGGACAGAAGTGAAAACTGTTGGTAGTAGTTTCCAAGAAGGTGTTAATCCGAGTGCACTTTCATGATAAAATCTATTTTTAATCAAATTAGAAACAATTTTTTTACCATTAATTCCACTACATTGAACGATTTCATAAAAAATAATGATGTCACATACTTCTGCAACAACGGAGAACGAAAGTGAAACGTAAGATTTGATGTGGAGACGTAGCGCAAAATTCCGAAATTGTGCTGCCAGCTATTGCGCAACCAGCGCACTTAATTTATCACCGCGCGAGAAGCCTGATCAAATCGGGTCGAAACTCTGACCGTCATTGTCTCGGGAGCTATAGTATGTATCAGCAAATTCTGTGTTGTGGCAATCTACATCTGTAGAATTGTACCATGTTGAATATTTATTTATGATTGATCCCGCGAAAATAGAGTTCGATCATGAGGAAATGTTTATCATACAGCTGAAGCGGTCTTTTTCACCTTGGTATGGGGTATTGGCGCCTAAGTCAAAGAAAGTGTCCCATTATTTTCTTCATTTCATCACGCTATCAAGTGTAGACTGTAACAGAGAGTGACCTATGGTCGGCCCCTCTTGTCAGATATGTGACTGAATTCGTTATTTCCTCTCAGACGATTCCCAATAATTACTAAGTGTGAAGGACCCTCTGCTATCATCAATCTAAGTGATTTGGGATACAGTCTGGCCAGCTTCGACTACTGTCCAGTGAAGTCAACAGAAGATCATTTCGAGGTAATGACAGAAACGAGTTATCTGTTTGAGTCCGCGGTCATTGTGAATATTTTGTGAACAAAATGGGGCACTTCATTTAGGCTTACGTTCTAATACTGACAGTGAACTTCATATTGCTAGACCTTTGTTTTCCGATATCTCATGGTAGCATCTGAAACGGCGTAACAAATATAAAAAAAGAACTTTAAGCGATCTATAAGATTTTATTCACAGAAAGACTATGATAAAGAATTGCAGAATCATACAGACAAGGTAACTGAGTTGCCTGAAAAGTGAAAACTGGCCCTGAACAATAATAAGCTCGAGAGTCTCTACTTGAGTACTAAGACAAATTCGTTAATTTTCTGTTAAATAAAAGGTGATCGATTTAGTGGCGAACGATTCTACTAAACAGCTGGCGATTACCTCTCGGGAATACTTAAAATTCAATGATCGTATAAAAATGTAATACTGAAGCCAAATTAATACCGAGTTTTACTGACGAGCAGCTGCTTCACTGAACTAGGGTAGAAAGTGCCACTGACGTTACATGATAACAGAAGAGGGACAGCAAAATTAAAAACAAGAGTCTGTTGTAATATGACAAGATCTTCTCCCGAAATATCCTCAACAACTTCTCCAAATGCCGAAGTACACACTAAGACAACACAGAAAGAAAACGACGCACCACGAAGGAATTATCCTATTGGGATGGGAAAAAACTCAGAGAAACTGGATGATTTATTCAAGAGAAAGAGCTGAGCATGTCAGTAAGGCGTTGGACCATCTCTGACCCTTACGCAAGCAGTTATTCGGCTTAGCATTGACTGATAGTCGTTGGATGTCCACATGATTGATGTTGAGCCAAATTCCATCCAAGAAGCGCATGAAGTCAACAAAATCCCGATGTGGTTGGAGGAACCTGCCTATAATGCTCCAAACGTTGTAAATTGGAGAGAAATCCGGTGATCTAGGTGGCCAACGCTGGGTTTGGCAAGCACGAAGACAGGCAGTAGTAACTCTGGCCGTTTGCGGGATGGCGTTGTGTTGCTGCAGTGTAAGCCGAGGGTCCTTTTGGTTGTCATCCGTGGCCCCCGTACAGCACAGCGTTACGCCTACGATATTTTAGGCCCCTTATTGTTGCAGCAACATAATGCCCACCCGCAAACGGCGAGTGTTTCTCCTCATTGTCTTGGTGCTTGCCAAACCGTGCGTTGGCTAACAAGCTCACCGGATCTCTACCAAACGGAAAACGTTCAGTGCATTATGGATTGAGCGCTGCAGACAACTAGGGAGTTGGACGATGTAACATGCTGACACAATATGCCTCAGGAGGACATTGAACAACTGTATTCTTATCAAGCCTCATAACTGCTTGCTTAAGGGCCAGAGTTGGGCAATCTTGTTATCGACTTTCATAGTTTGTGAAGCTACTCCTCTTGGATAAATCATCCATTTAATGTGAAACTTTACTCATTTGTTTGCCTGTACATGTACATCACATTTACCAATTTCCGTCCTATTTCAATAATTTTTTTTCAGCACATCGTTTCTTTTGTCTTAGAGTGTATTTTGCTGTTTGTAACCTAGGAAAGATAGTCAGGCTCCAGAAAATAACAGATATCAGACATTGCATGGGAAGATTTACAAATTCATTTTTCCCACATGGTTTCCAAGAGTAGAACGGTAGTGATGTAGTTTGCAAGTGGTGGTATTGCACAATATGTACTTCATTGTAAGGTGAGGGCAGATATATTTTTTGGATTAACTGAAGCGCTCGATACAGTCTCTTTAAAGTACAACCTAACTATCACCTGCAACATAAACTAGACCGCAAACTCCGCAGAAAATCAACGTGTCACCACAACGTGCAACCTAAATACCAGAAAGTACAGTCGCAAAAAAAGTCAGTGTCCTGTTCTTTTCCTTGTTATGTACGTATGACGCTACACACATCTTCAATACGTTACAGGACGAGACCGATAGCCGGTATCAATAATTTCATGCAGATCTTCGGTAAGGCAACTGAAGATTGCTTCTTTTGTTCTCTTCTGCTTGTGTTTAAACTTTCAGAAGACGGATCTGATAATCTGTCATAGTGTGATTTTTAGAGTGCCTTTCTGCAATGCTTCTGCGATGTTTCACTTCCAAAGTGAATTAATGTTAGAGTTAACGGCTAATCAGTAACAGGATTTTAAAAGTTAGTCTACAACAATGTGATTCATGCATTACCAGGCGATAAATCTGTACGGTAAATCGTATGGATTCGCCTATGCACTGTATCACAAGGCCCTAAATCAGGCAGGAAATGTTGACTGCGAATTTCGGGTGAGGGCAGGATTCACTTCAGCGTGAAATCTGCGGACCTACGTGGCGTGTATGCATTACAGGCCTGCGATGAGGACATCCGCATGACAGGTTTTGCAGTGTTTACCAATTGCGCTGAGCAGTACAAGGCCAGTCATTGAATACATTGCACGTCCGGCTGAAATTTCACAGATGCGGTCCGCCATTTGCCTGGGTGGTAACGTGCTCACCTCCAATGCAGGCAGGCCCGAGTTCGATTCCCGACTGGTTTGGAGATTTTCTACGTTTAGGGACTGTGTGTTGTATTGTACTCATAATCATTTCATCCCCATCACCTGCTCCCAAGTCGCCCAATGTGGCGTCTACTGAAATAAGACCTGCACTCGCCGGCCGAACTTCCCCGAATAGGGGCCTCCCGGCCAACGATGCCATACGATCATTTAATTTCCATTTCACAGATGTGAGGCCCATATGTTATTAGGGGACTGCAGTTTTTCCCACTGATGTTCCTCGTAGTAGTTTCACTTCTTAATGGATTTTTAATACGCGCTTTTCATGGCTTTCTGTTTGAAAAAAAAGAAAAAAAAAGACTCTAAAGAAACAGATATGAGTAATTTTGAGGACGTCAGATTTCAAAGGAACATCAATGACACAGGATTACGCAAATATTTGTCCCCGTCATCTGCATTAAATGTAAAACAGCCTCTGGTTGCAAGGGTGGTTTTTAATTTCATTAACGCTTAATAGATTTCTGTACTGCCAACTCCACCTTTAGATGCGACTAGATGTATCTTTCAAGATGCATCCGAAAACCGCTTGGCAGTCACGGTTCCAATTATGCGTTAAAGAGATTGAAAACCATCCTGAAATGCAGAGGCTGATTCAATTTTGACTGAAAATCGTCAACCGCCTGCGTCCGCACCATTCACGACAATAGAAAGTCAAGCTATATTTTCATTGCTTTTTTAAGGTTTAATCTCGTTCAGTTTTGGGCAGCAAACTTATATTTAATATTAGGTTATTTCTATCACCCACAGTTCTGTCACAAAGTGTATTCGCCTTTAACTGCATATTGTTTAAGTGCATATAATTGTAATTGAAAGGAATTTAATTTTTCAATGTGAAGGAAAGTTTTAATGAAATGCAAAGGTGAAAATGCCTCTTGATTACAGAGGAACTGTGCGTTCGTTATCTTATATTTCCATTCTCAAAAACTGGTTCAAATGGCTCTGAGCACTATGGGACTTAACATCTGAGGTCATCAGTCCCCTAGAACCTAGAACTACTTAAACCTAACTAACCTAAGGACATCACACACATCTATGCCCGAGGCAGGATTCGAACATGAGACCGTAGCGGTCTCGCTGTTCCAGACTGAAGCGTCTAGAACCGCTCGGCCATAACTGCCGACTATTTCCATTCTCTCTCCTCATTAAACTGTCTAAGAGAGTTGTTTCTTTGATGAATTGTCTGCTGTACGTCCCCGTGATGTGACGAAATATAATATGAAACATATCAATATTCGAACGCTCCTGATATTGTTTTAACTTCAGCCTGATGTCTGAGTAAAAGCGCTCATCTAGCTCTTCACTGTCTTCATTCTCGTTTCACGGGAGAAACGACGGCTGTTATTCAAAAAGGGAATCTTGCGGCCCCTCAAGTTTGAACATTTTTTAGAGTGTTGGCTACAACGATAATACGATTGGATACTTTTAATGCTTAAAACCTTATTTGCGACCTTCTTAAAAAATCTAAGTCTCGCTCTCATTCCAAGAGATTTTAGATTCAGTATTGGAAACGATCATCATTTTTGGATACCTTCCAACAAAGAAGCCGTTGTTCAATTTCGGTTCTGTTAGATGCGGAAATGTTTTACAACTACTGTTCAAACACTCTCCATCTATATTAAGGCTTAGCAAATTGTTTCACTAGGCCAACGTTAATGTGTACAGGTTTTAAAGGATTTTTTTTGTATGCACGAGGTTATACTGTAAAAAGAGAAAGAACTAAGGAGTTTGCAGTAGTAGTTACGATATGCAGCCTGTTTCACAATTCCTCTTAGAAGCTTACAATTGTTGCAGAGTGTACTTAGTAGATAAAGCTTAATTAAGGAGCCC
Organism: Schistocerca americana; assembly: GCF_021461395.2. Classification (NCBI taxonomy): domain Eukaryota; kingdom Metazoa; phylum Arthropoda; class Insecta; order Orthoptera; family Acrididae; genus Schistocerca; species Schistocerca americana. The sequence goes on along the minus strand of NC_060121.1, from coordinate 442,565,875 downwards.
ATGTCCAGAAATGCACCGTTTGGAATGTAAAATTAGTTTGAAGATCGGATAACTTTCAGATCTGCACGTGCACAAATAATATAGGGCATTATCATCAATGTCTGTCCATCCGACAACAAATGTCTGCCAGAAACTGATACATTCGCAAGTATGACTGTGGTGCTCCACGGACGCTCCGTACTTGCGACGTTGAAAAAGACGTCCTTCACCACATTGAAGTGAACTGGACGACGAGTACTTGAAACACTGCTCATAGAATTGGCTCCTGTAGAACACTCGAGTCATAAATCACAGTCTTCACTGTGTCCGTACACTGAAGCGTGAGAGTGATCTGGTATTCAGGAAAAAAGTTTTCTCTAAATGGAAGGTAGTAGGTGGAGAAAGGAAAGGAAATAGAAGAAAATACTGATGTCAGCTACAGCGTGACTTTATACGGATTCACGAGCGACGAGTGAAGATGTGTGCCGGCCCGGAATTGGAACCCGCGACGGTTGTGTTAACCACCACGCCATCCGGACACAGCGTCTATCGCAATTGCGAGAACTGTTTTAGCGTATTTCCCGACCGACCATACTATCACCTAGCGCTAGCTATCCACATCTTCCGACCATGTCCTTCATACTCGATATTTTGAGTTTCCCACAGAAGACAGAACGTAATTCCGCAACGAAGCTGGTGGATTCATTGCCCATCGAATCCATTATATATGAATGAGTGGTGGCTTTTCTTTCCGACTTTTCATAAGAACAGGCGCCACGCATTCATGTATAGAGAGAGTTTTTCGTTTAAAGACGGGTGAAATGAGTCAGACATAATTAAGAATTTTATTTCTGACGTCGTTACTCTAAGAGATAAAAGCTCTCATTGAGTTTAATACATTATATACTCAAATAGACGAAATCGAAATTCTGTGTAATATTCTAGTTGAGTTGAAACCTATCGTCAACGCGTGTCTAGGTTATTAAAATACAATTGTGTTAGGCTAAAGAGCAATACCAAATTTGATTTTACAGATACAAAGCTTTAATATTAAAATAAAATGAAAGTTAATTGCAGTGGTCATGGTGAACGACCCTTCAGAGGAATTACAAATCTAACAACATCTCTACATTCCAGCAAATACATACTTACATATTTAACAAACACTTCTGGAGATGTATTTTGTTGTAGTCTCTTGTTCGGAGCCTGGTTTGATGGTATTCTTCACGCCTGTCTACCCTGGGCAGCCCTCTAATCCTATTCATATCTGCATAACTATTGCAACTTATATCCGTTTGAACGTGCTTACTGTAGTCAAACTTTGGTCTCCATTAAATGTTTCCACTTTTCACACCCTTCCGTTGCCAGTTGGACGATTCTTTAATGTCTCATCAAGTACGAGTGTCGAATCAACGAATGAACCTGGCCCTTCTTCTACTGAGGTTATGCATTTTTTTCATCAGTTTTTTGACTGATCTGACGCTGCTCGCCACGAATCCCTATCCTGTGCTAACCTCTTCAACTCAAAGTAGCACTTGCAACACATGTCCTCAATTATTTGCTGAATGTATTCCAACCTCCCTCTTCCTTTACAGTTTCTGCCCTCTACAGCTCCCTCTAGTACCATTTCCACATGCTTTAACAGATGTCCTGTCATCCTGTCCCTTCTCCTTTTCAGTGTTTCCCTCATGTTCCTTTCCTCTCCGATTCTGCGCAGAACCTCCTCATTCCTTACCCTCTCAGTCCACATAATTTTCAACTGCATAATTTTCGACTGTAGCACCACATCTCAAATACTGTAATTCTCTTTTGTTCCGGTTTCCCACAGTCCATGTTTCACTACCATACAATGCTGTACTCCAGACGTACATACTCAGGAATTTCTTCCTCAAATTAAGGCCGATATTTGATATTAGTAGGCTTCTATTTGCTGGGAATGACCTTTTGCCATTGCTAGTGTGCTTTTGATGCCCTCCTTGCTCCGTCCGTCATTGTACATATTGTATATGACCCGTCTCTCCCTATAGTTGATCCCTACTTCTTTTCATAATTTCGAACATCTTGCACTATTTTACATTGTCGAACGATTTTTCCTGGGTGACAAATCTTATGAACGTGTCTTGATATTTCTTCGGTCTTGCTTCCATTATTAATCGCAACATCAGAATTGTCTCTCTCATGTCTTTATCTTTTCTAAAGCCAAACAGATCGTCATCTAGCGCATCCTCAATTTTCTTATCCATTTTTTTATTATTCTTGTATGTAACTTGGATGCATGAGCTGTTAAGCTGATTGTGCGATAATTCTCGCACTTGTCAGCTTTTTCCGTCTTCGGAATTCTATGATTGATGCTTTACCGAAAGCCAGATGATACAGAGGGTATGTTACCAGACTCATACATTCTACACAACAACATTAATAGTGACAAAAAATAAGAACACCAACCGCCGTCCTTATGATTTTATTTTATTTTGTCGCTACAAGTTTCGACGCTTCATTGCGTCATCTTCAGGCCTGTATGCATAAAACATCAAAGATAACATTATCAACTTATCGGTCAAGTTACATAGAAACAGATTAAAATAGAATGAGAACAAAGGCAAGACTCTACAAATGAATTTCCACCGTACATTTGACAGAAAGAACAGATACATCTGTTGTCACATATCTAAAATGAATCATCACGAATTTTCACTCAATACATTGAACAATTATGCTGTCTATTAAAACTTCTTTAAATGCTGTTCACGTTTTTTATTTGACAGTCGGACATGCATTATGCTCAAAACCTTGAAATAACTTACTGTAAGACAAAATAACTGTAAAAGGTGATGAATGGAAGGAAACAATACCTCACAAAGAAGTAAAAAGAAGGAACATGACCTATGTGTCGTGTAGAAGTATCAAACGCTTAAGGGTACACAGATGAGGGGCATACATTATGTCACACCTATAAAATGAACGTCTGGAGACGTGGTATAAACCGCATTTAAGACTCACATACACAGAACATATAGATGTGACACATCAACTAAACAACCATTTCCCTGCGCTTAGGTCACAAGCTGTGCCCTGCCAGCTCTCGTGACCAAGATCCTTCACCTAACTAAGCTTTTCAAACTCTTATGTTCGTTTCTAAGACATTAGTTTACCCAACTCTGTACAAGAACCAGCGACCGAGCAGTGCTTGTGTACATTATGTTTTACAGATAAGAGATATTGTTCTTGCAACAGAAGCAGAGTATATAGAATTGATAGTTTACATTTTAACAACGACAGGTATCAATTTCATATTGAAAAAGAAAAAAAAATATATCTTTCTTGAACATGTCTGTGTGATAAATAAGACAATTAAATGTAAATGTAGAAAGGTTTTCACGGTAATGTTCTTCAGTGAAATTTTAATATCGTCGTAATATTCTGTCCATCGACATCAGGACTTGAGTGCTGGAACAGATTTATTGCAAGTAGTAACGGATACAGCAATCAGTCGCAATAAACATTAACTGCGACTGCTTGCAGCGCCTTTACTACTTGAAATAATTAAAGTCCGTGCTTAGAAGTGGATTAAGATCTGATTGATCTATTGGCATTCATATTCGACCAATTTCATGCTAACACCATCTGCAGGAACCTCTCCACAACCGAGAAAACACAAAAAGAACCACAGGCTATGGACTGACTTCACTTACATATATTTGCACTACAGGTACACATCTGATCTAATGATTGGACAGTAAAGAGGACTAGGAAATACTCAAAGATTACAATGAAATGAATACCCTTAGCTGCATACAGGTGTTGATATAAGTCAATAGGGACAGTTGAAAAAGTGTGGCGCCACTGGGACTCGAACCCTGGATTTCGTGCTTACGTGGCAGGCGCTCTATCCATCTGAGCCAGCGAGGACACAGCGGATAGTGCGACTGCGGGGACTAATCTCTGGCACACCTCCCGTGAGACCCACATTCGCAACATATTGTCCCGCACTATATTCATATTGCCTCTGCCCATCATATTCATTATTCGCGGCTTTAATGCCGCTTCCCGTAAGAGTTTCGACAATGTGTGTGCATCTAGCACAGAAGAAGATGGTCAATGGCCGGTGAGCCTTCACTAAGAGCAGATACCATATTCATATACATAAATATTCAGAGAGGTTGAGAATAATGGGAATACCTTCTACAATGTAAGATGTAGTCAGAACTCTGTTGTCTAATGTGATGTCTACGGGATACTTACGGTACCTACTATAGAATGTGTGTTAAATATAATGAATTTAAAGATATATATGATATGTGCTAGAAAAAGACCTTGTTAAACAAAAACAGGAGGAAAATGAAAACACAAATGAAAAAATAATCTCCTCTGAGGTGGGTGAAGTAAGACAGGTTGAAGAATCAGATAGAATCCTGCAAAGAAAATTTTATTCTCTGGAAGAAATTTCCTAAAACAAATTACAGACGTAATGTAGGCTCTTTTTTCAAACATTATACGTAAGCGCACTTAGCATAAAAGCGAAACCTTGACGGTCCGAGTATTAGAAAAGAATGCAATGGAGGTATTTGAGATGTTACGGCTTTACTATTAAAGAGAAGAAGAAACACATAACACATTCGGAATAAAAATTGAATCTCTCAGTGTGTAGCTAAGCGTGCGATCGACCCATTAAAAGCTGCATCGAATCAGCAACAGTTTTAATCTACCAACACGTTTCCTAACAGCGCACACTGAAAGCAGTCTCCTAAATTGTGAGAAAGCTAATTTTTCGTAACATCATTTGATCCAGGAAAGTGAATTCCGCATCATATCTTTTGTGAAGTTTGGAAAGAGACAAAAGTAAAGCTGTGAGAACGCATCGCCTTTCGAGCCTGGATACCTTATTTGGTAAAAGAATTCCGCGAGAAAGCCAAGGTTCCCGGTTTCAATCAAGGATTGGCACACCATTTTAATCTAACACGAAGTTTCAATTTAGAATCGTTTTCCTTCACGACCTCATTCCTTCCGGTTCTTTAATTCACTTACTTGCTGCCCAACACTTGAATTAAAATCTGAGTAATATGTTGGCAGCTCAAATTCTCGTATTTCCTCTTTTACGTACAAGTGACAGTAACTCAATACTAATCCATCACGTGTACTGATTAATAGGCGTTAAATGACAACATATTCCGTAAAAAATCTAAATCAGGTGTTCATGTTGTCTTGCAAATTGTTTAGAAACAGCAGAGACCTATAAAATATCCTTCCGGAACGCCACCTATGACTTCTCTTTCATTCGATGACTTACTACGGACTGTGTCGTTTCTGACAGGAAAGTAGGATCCAGTCCGCAGGCACGCAATTTGATTAGAGGTCACTTCTGAGGATCGGTGTCGAAAGACTTCTGGAAATCTAACAATACTGAAACGGTCTGGCATCCCCTGTCGATAGCACTCATAACTTCATGAGAATAAAGAACTAGTTGCGATTCACGAAAGCGATACTTACTGAATTCGTATAGGCTGTTCGTCAATAGATCGTTTTCTCTGAGATAATTCATAATGTTCGGACACAGTGTATTTTCCAAAATCCTACTGAAAATGGACGTACGAGTTACAGGTCTGTAATTACGAAGATTACGCCCTTTTCCTTTCTTGAACATAGATGTGAACTGTGCAACTTTCCATTCAATAGGAAGGATCTTTCGACCAGAAAGTGTTAATGTATGACTGTTAATAATGGAGCCATTGTATCGGAATACTCTGAAAGAAACCTAGCAGTCTGGACCGGAGGACTTGCCTTTATTATGTGATTGAGGCTGCTTCGGTGCACCGAGAATATAAACGCCTAAATTACACAAATTGTCAGTTGTTCTTCACATTCGAATTCTGCAAGGTTTACAATCTATACTGTGTCACTTTTCTCAACGAGCCTGCTCCACCCACGGGAGGTGCAGGAGGCGGGGGGAGGGGGGGGGGGTTACTGTGAAATCACAAATAGAAGCCTACACTTTTAATTGCGGAATTGCGGATTTTGGTTCGCTGGGAAGAAACTTATAATTTTTGTATATAACTTCTTTTTCGTTGCATGATAGATGGCACTGTAACTAACGGATATCAAACTGGGTTATAAACCGCTGAAAAGTGATAATATATCAAAAGTACACACCAGATTACCATATCAGAAGAGGAGAAAGGCAGTTATTCTAAAATATTTGATGAGAAACTGTTCCTTTGCAGCGAAAAAAGTTTATTCTCCAGAATATAATACATCAGTTTGACCAATTTATTGGTGGAAAATCATTCAAAGATGATGATCAACAGACCTTAACATTATTTCGCTGCAATTTACCACATTTAGTAAAAGCTAATTCACCAGACAAAGTTTCTGAGAAATAAAATTATCATAGGCTGCTAGTTGTTGTTGCATTCAGTCGCATAACTTCAAGCAGTCTTAAAGTCAAACCTGTTTCTCATTAAAGATTATAGAATAACTGCCTTTCAAACCTCTAGTGTACACTTCTTGAAATGTTATATTTTTCCACGGTTTTAACCCATTTTGACTTATGTCGACTAAAGTACCGCTTCTTATCCAACTTAAAAAAGTAAACTACAAAAGTTACGCATTTGTTCCCGAAGAATTCGTAATAAAGAATGAGAGGTTTCTGTTTAAGATTTCAACGTTGAACCACCCCCCTGGGGCGGCTGGGTGGGGGTGAGGTGGGGGTCGGGGTCGGAGGGGGCGAGGTTATCGTTATTGGATTCCCCCCCCCCCCCTTTGAGACGAACACTTTTTGTTGCAGCCTCATCTTAATACTATTTGTAGTTTTAGAGATATTTTAAATGTTGTTGTTGTTGTCTTCAGTCCTGAGACTGGTTTGATGCAGCTCTCCATGCTACTCTATCCTGTGCAAGCTTTTTCATCTCCCAATACCTACTGCAACCTACATCCTTCTGAATCTGCTTAGTGTATTTATCTCTTGGTCTCCCCCTACGATTTTTACCCTCCACGCTGCATTCCAATACTAAACTGGTGATCCCTTGATGCCTCAGAACATGTCCTACCAACCGATCCCTTCTTCTGGTCAAGTTGTGCCACAAACTTCTCTTCTCCCCAATCCTATTCAATACTTCCTCATTAGTTATGTGATCTACCCATCTAATCTTCAGCATTCTTCTGTAGCACCACATTTCGAAAGCTTCTATTCTCTTCTTGTCCAAACTATTTATCGTCCATGTTTCACTTCCATACATGGCTACACTCCATACGAATACTTTCAGAAATGACTTCCTGACACTTAAATCAATACTCGATGTTAACAAATTTCTCTTCTTCAGAAACGCTTTCCTTGCCATTGCCAGCCTACGTTTTATATCCTCTCTACTTCGACCATCATCAGTTATTTTGCTCCCCAAATAGCAAAACTCCTTTACTACTTTAAGTGCCTCATTTCCTAATCTAATTCCCTCAGCATCACCCGACTTTATTCGACTACATTCCATTCTCCTTGTTTTGCTTTTGTTGATGTTCATCTTATATCCTCCTTTCAAGACACTGTCCATTCCATTCAACTGCTCTTCCAAGTCTTTTGCTGTCTCTGACAGAATTACAATGTCATCGGCGAACCTCAAAGTTTTTATTTCTACTCCATGAATTTTAATACCTACTCCGAATTTTTCTTTTGTTTCCTTTACTGCTTGCTCAATATACAGATTGAACAACATCGGGGAGAGGCTACAACCCTGTCTTACTCCCTTCCCAACCACTGCTTCCCTTTCATGTCCCTCGACTCTTATAACTGCCATCTGGTTTCTGTACAAATTGTAAATAGCCTTTCGCTCCCTGTATTTTACCCCTGCCACCTTTAGAATTTGAAAGAGAGTATTCCAGTCAACATTGTCAAAAGCTTTCTCTAAGTCTACAAATGCTAGAAACGTAGGTTTGCCTTTCCTTAATCTTTCTTCTAAGATAAGTCGTAAGGTCAGTATTGCCTCACGTGTTCCAGTATTTCTACGGAATCCAAACTGATCTTCCCCGAGGTTGGCTTCTACAAGTTTTTCCATTCGTCTGTAAAGAATTCGTGTTAGTATTTTGCAGCTGTGACTTATTAAGCTGATAGTTCGGTAATTTTCACATCTGTCAACACCTGCTTTCTTTGGGATTGGAATTATTATATTCTTCTTGAAGTCTGTGGGTATTTCGCCTGTTTCATACATCTTGCTCACCAGATGGTAGAGTTTTGTCAGGACTGGCTCTCCCACGGCCGTCAGTAGTTCCAATGGAATATTGTCTATTCTGGGGGCCTTGTTTCGACTCAGGTATTTCAGTGCTCTGTCAAACTCTTCACACAGTATCATATCTCCCATTTCATCTTCTTCTACATCCTCTTCCATTTCCATAATATTGTCCTCAAGTACATCGCCCTTGTATAGACCCTCTATATACTCCTTCCACCTTTCTGCTTTCCCTTCTTTGCTTAGAATTGGGTTTCCATCTGAGCTCTTGATATTCATACAAGTCGTTCTCTTATCTCCAAAGGTCTCTTTAATTTTCCTGTAGGCGGTATCTATCTTACCCCTAGTGAGGTAGGCCTCTACATCCTTACATATGTCCTCTAGCCATCCCTGCTTAGCCATTTTGCACTTCCTGTCGATCTCATTTTTGAGACGTTTGTATACCTTTTTGCCTGTTTCACTTACTGCATTTTTATATTTTCTCCTTTCATCAATTAAATTCAATATTTCTTCTGTTACCCAAGGATTTCTACTAGCCCTCGTCTTTTTACCTACTTGATCCACTGCTGCCTTCACTACTTCATCCCTCAAAGCTACCCATTCTTCTTCTACTGTATTTATTTCCCCCATTCCTGTCAATTGCTCCCTTATGCTCTCCCTGAATCTCTGTACAACCTCTGGTTCTTTTAGTTTATCCAGGCCCCAATTGCCACCTTTTTGCAGTTTCTTCAGTTTTAATCTACAGGTCATAACCAATAGATTGTGGTCAGAGTCCACATCTGCCCCTGGAAATGTCTTACAATTTAAAACCTGGTTCCTAAATCTCTGTCTTACCGTTATATAATCTATCTGATACCTTTTAGTATCTCCAGGGTTCTTCCATGTATACAACCTTCTTTCATGATTCTTAAACCAAGTGTCAGTTATGATTATGTTGTGCTCTGTGCAAAATTCTACCAGGCGGCTTCCTCTTTCATTTCTGTCCCCCAATCCATATTCACCTACTATGTTTCCTTCTCTCCCTTTTCCTACACTCGAATTCCAGTCACCCATGACTATTAAATTTTCATCTCCCTTCACAATCTGAATAATTTCTTTTATTTCATCATACATTTCTTCAATTTCTTCGTCATCTGCAGAGCTAGTTGGCATATAAACTTGTACTACTGTAGTAGGTGTGGGCTTCGTATCTATCTTGGCCACAATAATGCGTTCACTATGCTGTTTGTAGTAACTTACCCGCATTCCTATTTTCCTATTCATTATTAAACCTACTCCTGCATTACCCCTATTTGATTTTGTGTTTATAACCCTGTAGTCACCTGACCAGAAGTCTTGTTCCTCCTGGCACCGAACTTCACTAATTCCCACTATATCTAACTTCAACCTATCCATTTCCCTTTTTAAATTTTCTAACCTACCTGCCCGATTAAGGGATCTGACATTCCACGCTCCGATCCGTAGAACGCCAGTTTTCTTTCTCCTGATAACGACATCCTCTTGAGTAGTCCCCGCCCGGAGATCCGAATGGGGGACTATTTTACCTCCGGAATATTTTACCCAAGAGGACGCCATCATCATGTAATCATACAGTAAAGCTGCATGCCCTCGGGAAAAATTACGGCTGTAGTTTCCCCTTGCTTTCAGCCGTTCGCAGTACCAGCACGGCAAGGCCGTTTTGGTTAATGTTACAAGGCCAGATCAGTCAATCATCCAGACTGTTGCCCTTGCAACTACTGAAAAGGCTGCTGCCCCTCTTCAGGAACCACACGTTTGTCTGGCCTCTAAACAGATACCCCTCCGTTGTGGTTGCACCTACGGTACGGCTATCTGTATCGCTGGGGCACGCAAGCCTCCCCACCAACGGCAAGGTCCATGGTTCATGGGGGGGATATTTTAAATACCAATTTTAAATATCCTACACGTATATCATAATCCCAAATGATGAATGCTTTGTTCATTAACATTATCAATGAACTATAATCCAAAATCCGTAGATATTATTACAGAAAACAATTACCTGATAGTGGACAGAAATATGTATCGGTGTTCGAAAAGAAAAAAAGAAAATTTTTCTTGATCAAGGCAGAACTTTATTTCCACTATTATATACCAAATGACATGATGCACAGTACTGGGCCACTTGTCTCCCTGGCCAAATACTGACTGCAATGAAATTAATATCAAGTGCTTCCAGCGTGGCCACCAAAGCACTAGCGTGTGTTTTCATTGAAATACAAGCTACGAGTAATCCGTATTTGGGTAAATGTGTTGCAGAGAAAATATCTGGCAGTAAAATGTTGCCGCCCTGACTGAAAACGGTTCAAATGACTCTGAGCACCATGGGACTTAACATCTCTGGTCATCAGTCACCTAGAACTTAGAACTACTTAAACCTAACTAACCTAAGGACATCACACGCATCCATGCCCGAGGGAAGATTCGAACCTGCGACCGTAGCGGTCACGCGGTTCCAGACTGTAGCGCCTAGAACCGCACGGCCACACCGGCCGGCCCTGACTGAAAACCAATCTTCTGTTCCCTCCGTGAATTATAACGAACAACATCTTAGTACCTAGGGAGAGGTTAATGTAACCACGGTAACGTCGAATGCCTACGTAGACCGGAGCCAGCCGACGGTAGGTGCTTGACGCGCTATCTGGAGTCACGGCCAGCTAGGCACAGAGAGCCAGTGAGGTCGCAAGCTGGGGCACCAGCCGACTTAACGTTCCTCGTAGGCCCAGTCTTTGCCTGAGGCTTGACTCACAATCTGTAGAGTCATCCAGACTGACAGTAACAGCAAATTTTATTTTGCTTAGAATTATAAAAAGTGGTCCAATTAGTCCACACAACAGCTAACATGACAACCGACGTGAAATTAGAAAAAATATCTACAGCTGTGATCATAGGACTTTCAAAAGATGAGAAACAGAGGTGGAATACTGGAAGCAGGATTTAGGTTTTGTAATAATTGTTCAGTTATTAAGCGTTAGTGTTCTTTCCTTGATCAGGCCTAACATATTTTACTTCCCATCAGTGTAGACACTGACTTGAGAACCTAATTGGTATGGGTATGAGGGCAGTTGTCTCCACGTGCACAGTATAATGAGCTACGGTTTGTAGTTACTAGGAGTGATTTAGAACGATGAACAGCGTTGACGTACACTTAGACTCAATAGTGCTTAATCTCGTACGACCACTAAGGTCAGTGTTAACCGTTTGTAGATGGGCGAATTCCTGCTCAAAGTGAGGGCGCACGTCGGGTACTTTCTTTTAATTAACATTTTCACGCCGGCGTATACTACTGGTGGCTCACGCTCACTGCTGCAGTATGATGTATTACCTGTTAGGTGACAGACAGCTGTGATTTCGGTTTTATGTCACCCTTCAACGAGAGAGCTTCTGACAAAATGAGATATAACGTAATTTGTGATTAACTTTGTTTAAATTATTTCAGGTGGTCTCTTGTTGTTGTAAAAGAATGGACATACGCCACTTTCAAAACAAAGGGTCAATATATTAAAACTGTAGCGTTGGTCGTTTGAATATGGCTACCGCCCCATTGCGAGAAAAAGGAGAAGCAGAGCCACCTGATGAAGGAAAGCGCGAATACGTACACCAGCCTTTAGCGAAAAACAGAGTTCTCAGCGCCGGCATTAACGCGTCCAGCTATCAACCACTTCGCGAGAGGGTCACATTCATCAGTGATCAACTGACTGCAATGAGAGTGCAGTTCTAAAATTTTGATTATGCTGCAGACTGTGCATGAGCGTTAACAGGGCACTGTGATCTTGTCTGCTAACACAATAGGTTTATGTATTATGTATTTTCTGCGAGCTCACTTCCATTGCAGAAATGGATTTTGTACTTTTATATCTTCTTAATATTGGTTTTGTTGATAGTTTTTTTTCCGACATACTGAAAAGGTTGCACGAGGGCCTGGTATTTTTCTACATCAACATCTACACTTGAACACCGACTGTGGGAAATAAATTCTACATCATGCTCTCTATACAATGTTTGATACTCGAGTAAAGGATACCATATTTCATGTCCATATCCAATTAAACGGACCTTGTGTCTTTAAATTAGCATCCGGATAGAACAGACAAAACAACTAGTTTGTTTACGGGGCCATCAAAAGTAAGAAAGCACAGAAATATTTTTTTATATAATAACGGCCTTTTCCTTGTTGCAATAAATTTTATTTATTACGGACGCGTTTCGTCCTTTTACTTTACGTCATATTCAGTGGATTATACAGTTATACAGTTTATTTTAATATGCAATATCTGCAGATCATAAGACAATTAACGTCCTTTTTTCCACAGATATATTATTACTTTACTATTTGTAGGTTTCGGCTGGCACCTGCATTTACTCTCATCTGGTCATACGTTAGAGTTCGCACTCTAACTCCACTTACTAAACACAGGTGCTTTTTCACGTTACGAACTATTTTCTTCACATTTAGCTCAAATACCATGAAAATTATGAAGAAAAAAAAGTTAGTAACGTGAAAATGTGTTCAGCATGTGACCAAATGAGAGGAAACGCAGATGCCTGCCAAAAACTCGAATAAATGTAAGTAGTCACTCATTTACGAAGAAAAAAACACATGAATTGTTTTATAATCTACAAATATCGCATATCAAAACAAAACAGTATCTTTCTATATTCCATTGAAGAAAACCTAATGTAAAAAGGCGAACGCCTCTGGAGTAAATAAAACACAATGCAGCAAGCAAAAGAGGAACTTTATTTACAAACCGAACAGCCAAAACCTTTCTACTCGTTAGCGTTGATGCCGTAAATACTGTTTCAAGAGTGGAAGAGCAGTCAAGGAAGCCACTTGAAACATTGTATGACAGAAATAGTATTGTATATTGATCCCAAGTGTTCCGAAAAACCGAATATACAAACAAAGACCTTTTAAGACTGGCTGCAAAATATATCGTGATTATCCTCTATAATTTGGAAAATAACTTTATGTACAATCACGTATGTTCAGCGGAAGCGTACTGGCCACCAATTATCTTATTAGAAGCCAGTGCGAAGGTGGTTCAATATGCATAATTCACTATCACATGACAAAGTCTCTACGCTGGAGGTTAGAATCGGCACGTCGACATCACGCTAGGAAGCGGAAGCCTGGCAGCTAGAGGATTCGCGAAGCAAATCTGCCACCATACTTTGCTACTGGCTAAGTTCCGCCAAAGAGCGTACAACTTGCTAAGACATAACTTCTAGTTACCTTTCAGTGACATGCTCCCAGTCGGACGGATAGGTGTCTGCAGATCTTTAAAGCAGAAAAGTGCCGGTTGACGCGAACGGGGCATGAAAGCTATCTAGTAGCAGGTGCTTTTCAAATGAAAATTATGACTTTAATATATGTTTTATACAACTTCTGCAAAAAAAACCTGGTTTCCTTTCTACCAGAGAAACTTGTTTCCTTTCTAGAAGAAGTTTGCTGACGGTCGTGGGAACTACGACGAGAAATAGGTGATTGCAAATGACGCCAGTGAAGAGGTGTCGTCTGGCAGATAATCGTAATTACATGCCCGTATCGATGACAATACGTTTTTAGAACTATGGAAGACTTTTTACACTCATATATCACCACATTTTTGTAGAACGAAACTCTCTGCTACAAAAATTAATACTGACTGCATAAACACGCTTCTTGCTAAAGAATGCTCACCCTTTTGAACATGACAGCACAGTGGACAACGGTACTCACGTTGATGCCATGTTCCTTTACATCTGTCGTTCGATACATTTCCGTACGGATGCTTAGCGAACTTAGTCAACAAAATAGGAACTTACGAAGTTTAGGACCAGATCTGTAACTTACTAACAGATAGATCATTACACGTTGTCCTGAACTCGAAGAACTCTATAAACATTTTTTCGGTGACAATCTAACAGATATCGAGCCATTCGCAATCTCGATTCCTCATCTATAGCGCAATGTATAACACTAACCTGCCGTGACACAAGGTAATGTTACCCTCTGAGAAGATTTGGAAATTTTGACCGCATGTTTGTCTAATGAATAGAGGTATCGGACTGTAATTTTGAATATAGTGCAATTAACAGAAAAACTAAAAGGCTTTAACTTTGTGGTTAGTAAAGGTAGTAAAATTAATATACGAATGAAAAATCTGACAGCCGCCAGCCAAATTAGGCATATGAATTTGAAAATATATGTCTAAGAATATTTAATATTAGTTGTTGAAGTGTCTTTAATTAAGATTACCTTTGAATGGCACGCAGGATTCAAACAATCACAGGGAAATTTAAGCTGTGGATAGCAGTATTTACCAAAAATGCACTAACCAGTAATCATAGAAAGCAAAAGTGTTCCCATCTCATTATAATAGCATCTACATTGACGGTCATTACGTGACTAAGTACTGAGATGTTAATGCAGGAAGCACCGAACTGAAGTTGGACATGGAAGGGTTTCTAACTTAACTGACATGTAACAACCAGTAATAAAAATAAAAAAAAGCAAATAAAATCACAATCACACTGTTTATACTCCCATTTAAAGAAATGTATCAGATCTCCTTAGTAGCAATAATACTTTTCTAATATGAGAAGAATACAGGGTTATTACAAATGATTGAAGCGATTTCACAGCTCTACAATAACTTTATTATTTGAGATATTTTCACAATGCTTTGCACACACATACAAAAACTCAAAAAGTTTTTTTAGGCACTCACAAATGTTCGATATGTGCCCCTTTAGTGATTCGGCAGACATCAAGCTGATAATCAAGTTCCTCCCACACTCGGCGCAGCATGTCCCCATCAATGAGTTCGAAAGCATCGTTGATGCGAGCTCGCAGTTCTGGCACGTTTCTTGGTAGAGGAGGTTTAAACACTGAATCTTTCACATAACCCCACAGAAAGAAATCGCATGGGGTTAAGTCGGGAGAGCGTGGAGGCCATGACATGAATTGCTGATCATGGCCCGCATCTCGTGGTCGCGCGGTAGCGTTCTCGCTTCCCACGCCCGGGTTCCCGGGTTCGATTCCCGGCGGGGTCAGGGATTTTCTCTGCCTCGTGATGGCTGGGTGTTGTGTGATGTCCTTAGGTTAGTTAGGTTTAAGTAGTTCTAAGTTCTAGGGGACTGATGACCATAGATGTTAAGTCCCATAGTGCTCAGAGCCATTTGAACCATTTTTGCTGATCATGATCTCCACCACGACCGATCCATCGGTTTTCCAATCTCCTGTTTAAGAAATGCCGAACATCATGATGGAAGTGCCGTGGAGCACCATCCTGTTGAAAGATGAAATCGGCGCTGTCGGTCTCCAGTTGTGGCAAGAGCCAATATTCCAGCATTTCCATATACACGTGTCCTGTAACGTTTTTTTCGCAGAAGAAAAAGGGGCCGTAAACTTTAAACCGTAAGATTGCACAAAACACGTTAACTTTTGGTGAATTGCGAATTTTCTGCACGAATTCGTGAGGATTCTCTACCGCCCAGATTCGCACATTGTTTCTGTTCACTTCACCATTAATACAAAAATGTTGCTTCATCACGGAAAACAAGTTTTGCACTGAACGCATCCTCTTCCATGAGCTGTTGCAACCGCGCCGAAAATTCAAAGCGTTTGACTTTGTCATCGGGTGTCAGGGCTTGCAGCAATTGTAAACGGTAAGGTTTCTGCTTTAGCCTTTTCCGTAAGATTTTCCAAACCGTCGGCTGTGGTACGTTTAGCTCCCTGCTTGCTTTATTCGTCGACTTCCTCGGGCTACGGGTGAAACTTGCCCGCACGCGTTCAACCGTTTCTTCGTTCACTGCAGGCCGACCCGTTGATTTCCCCTTACAGATGCATCCAGGAGCTTTAAACTGCGCATACCGTCGCCGAATTGAGTTAGCAGTTGGTGGATCTTTGTTGAACTTCGTCCTAAAGTGTCGTTGCACTGTTATGACTGACTAATGTGAGTGCATTTCAAGCACGACATACGCTTTCTCGGCTCCTGTCGCCATTTTGTCTCACTGCGCTCTCGAGCAGAAACCTTAAGTGCGGCTTCAGCCGAACAAAACGTTATGAGTTTTTCTACGTATCTACAGTGTGTCGTGACCATATGTCAATAAATGGAGCTACAGTGAATATATGAAATCGCTTCAATCATTTGTAATAGCCCTGTATAGTGGGGACCCATAAACTGGTGTAGTATCACTATTCAAGCTCTATGATTATTTCAGTAGCAAAATTTAATTCAACTAAAGTTAATTCTTTGCTTCACTTGGAATAGTTTATGTTATTACTTTTCAAGGCAAATTGTTCAACACTGAGCTCAATGAACTACAAATAAATCGTTCATGATAGTAGTCAAGGCTAAATTTTGTTTCAAATAAGTTTAACTTATTTGCCCTATTCATCACCTGTGAAGCAGATATTTTATTATACTGTAACATTTACACAGTCTAGCACTAAGTTTTTGCAAAACGATACTTTGCAATAAATTGATATTACTTTAGCAAAATTCTAACTAAATTCAACTTTTGCTAATCCCTGCACATTTGACAAACATGAATAAATCATTAGTTCGTTTTAAACATGATACTCGGTTTTAGAGACAGGTGAGGACCCTGCATAGGTTCACGATCAGGATGGAAGTTTTAAACACAGGTTTATATCGCTTGGATTATTATTAAAATCATTCACACAAAGTAATTGATCCATGCTCTGGTACAAATCTGTATGTATGAAGTGGGTGGAGCAGTGGCGGATTTGTGGTGGCAAGCGACATGGTGACCAACTGTACTCACGGCTCATGGTGTATGAATGCTCTATAAAATTTCTTCTTCTTCTTCTTAACGTGTTAGAGCCATTCCATATTGCCGAAAGTACCATGCAACAGCCAAATCCACATCCGAGCCAAAATTCTTTGCAAAGCGGCTTCCAATTGCATCCCTTGGCAACGTCGACGTGTACCGTGCAACGGCTAGCCACAGACTGCATACCGGTCACACCAAGAAGCCCCCAGTTTGACCGCCAAAACCATCTATTACATCGGGCCAAACCACTTCCGTTATGGAGGGACTTCCCTACATCTTTTACATTTTACAATACAAGTGCTCTAAGTTTCCAGTAACATGTTTCCAGTAACATTCTTTTTCTTTTAAATGTACACATATTATAAAAGGCCATTATTTTAAAGCTCGTTTAGCTTTTTCCATATATACATTACAGAACTCTAAATTTCCTGTCACAAATCAGTGACCTTAATTAACAAAGAACACGCACTTCATACTTACAGTTACACAGTTACATAACATAAACCTACTTCTAATCGATATAAGTGTTACAAAGATTACATATTCGGCGGTCGCTAAGCGAATTTCTTCCAGGCCTCTCGCGAGAGGGCGACTCCGTTACTGGCCGCAGTGCCCTTATACCGTGCTGCTTTGCTCTTTGGTCAGTTCCACCCTGCAGCTAGCAAAAGAAGGAAGTTCCTCAGCAGCCATAAGTGGTCGTTCCGTGGGGTTGTGAACCGACGAGCATTTCTCGTCATTGCGCTATCTTGTGAGCCGGCCTTGGACTGTTACGCACTTTTTTCTGTCAAAAGGCTCGGGCTCCAACACTGTCTTGGTTCGCCCTTTGCTACTATGTCCGGCGGTATACTGACAGTGCTGAGTAATGGACGCGTTTGGATTTATTTGATGAGCATCTTGCTTCATCCAGTGACGAGTTTGTGTTCAGTTACACGTACCCAGTTCCAAAGCCGGCGTACCTGTAGCGGTAATATTGCGTTTTTTTTCCCTTATGTTCAACGGCAGAACGTGTCTTTTTGCGTATATATATTTAACAAATGTCTGCTACATGTGTATAGGGCACAGGCAAGCTTACGTTCCCTAGTTTTTTGCTATATTTGCGAGTGTTGGACAAGGTGAAGTGGCTCTGGGTTTTGTTAAGCATGAGACAGTTGAGTTTTTTGGGCTCTTAGTCACTGGTACCTTATGTTGTTTATTTGTTAAAATATTAGATAACGAAGTTTTTCGCGATGGCACTGTTTTGCAAAACATTCTCGGAACTCTTGAGGTGTCAATTGAGGGTAAAATTTCCAGCTTTTGACGATTGTCTCCATCGTCTTCGTCAGAAGCCACTGACTGTAAAAACTGCTGCTGTGTTGCCTTAGATAGCCCATGGCAGCTTCTGATTTGTCGATGATTACGTAATGCCGTCGCAGATGGTGTCAGCGTCTGCATTGTTTGAGGAAACAAAAGTTTGTCCCAGGCGTCTACATACTGGGATTCCGCAATTAAAGACGCTGTAGAAATATAAATGCGTGAGAAGTTCTCCAACCCTAACAGCGGATATATCCTTGGCGGTGTATTGGAATCGAGCTCTCGATGCGAAGAAAAGCCAAAGATATTCGTCGCAATGTTTACACCACGTCCAGAGCTGAGGCGTCATCAATCCAGATGTCGACACTATATGAGGCGGCTTTACATAATTATCGACCAATCAGGAGCCATCTTTGGGCTATAAATGCCCACTACAGCTGCAGGTTTAACAGTCAGCCGCCCCTCACGAAGGGCAAGAAGTCCGAGCATGTTTGTTAAAATATTCTTTAAACTGAAAATTATTTTAGTCTAAGTTTTTTGATATTTTTAATTTGCTTTGGTGTGATTTCAGCATTTATCTCAGGTTTACAATTATTGAAAACATATACGTAAAATTGTAGTGTGGCCTTTGTTTCAAGTTCAATATTTTGGGCACCCATTGTCTTAATCATTCCTGTAAGTGATATTACGCCCACTGCTCTTAAAGCCATTAGTTATGGGGGCTCTGATTGATCTACGTAGATTAGTAAACCTTCTTGAGTGCTACTTCTCATCAACATGCCAAACATAAATTTCTCTCTGTTTTTGTATCGTTTGTCTGATATAGACTGAAACAGGGCCAGGGAAGACTATAACTAATTAAATATCACTCTTACATACCCCTATAACTATGTTACTGAGGTCTAAACGTTTTAAAAACGTTGCTTGCTTACTTAAATACTATTTTAGTAGATAAGCGTTTTTGTAAAATTAGTATTACTCACGAATTAACATTCTCAATTTTTTGTTTTAAAAATTTTGAGCTGTAAGAATCATTTATTCTGCTGCCGTAAGCGTTATGGAATTAAAATCAAACCGGAATATTTGAAATTCTATGATAATTTCGACTGATGTTGCCAAGTAAATATCTTTTCTCGTACAAATGTGAAGTTTTATTTCTCAAAAACTTAACGCGCCAAGCCTCCCGCTTGCTGTACTGTGAACTATTGCCCGAGAAATTTTTATTTTGAAGTAAAACCAACGTCGTTAACATTTTACATCTTAATTCTTAACGTCTGCATAAATCCTTGAGGGGCCCCGAATTGTGACGTGTGACATGGCGGTGTGTAACTTAACTATGTCGCTGCGAGAAAAAGAGCGTACTGTGATCGAGCTGCAAAATAGGAGAATTCGACCACACGTGGAACTCTCTCTCTCTCTCTCTCTCTCTCTCTCTCTCTCTCTTTCTCTCTCTGTCATCATGCCAATGTCAGGCGACACAGGAGCGCTGTGACATCTGCAACAATCTGACGCTTTGTGTTGTCAAAGATCATGCCCATACAATTACGACTAGGCCCCTCCCGAATTTCACCTGTTTCCTTAACTTAAAGGACACCTTCGAGGACCGACAGTGATGAAGCGAAGCAAGTAGAGCTGACGTTGTGTCAAACGTCCTACATTAACGGTGTCCACAAACTGGTCTCTTGTTGGGAGAAGTGTGCACTTCGTGACGGTAACTAGTTTCAGAAATTAACATATAGACAAGAATAGATGCGTAGCATGTTAATTATACTTGTTTAATTTAAAAAGGCTTAAAAGTTTACGCATAAAATTGCGGAGGAATTCTTATTTAGCACTCTCTCTTATTTGGTTGTTCCTGTTTTCAATATATTATCTAGTGGTAAGAGTCAAATGCTTCATGGGGTTACTTCAACGATGTTATTGTCTCTAGTAAAATTGCAACGCCAGAAGAGTAGCGAAAAGATCTGCTTAGAGTCTTAACTTGTGCAGGAATTGGCATGGCAGGAATTGCAGACCTTGTTGGATGGAACTAGGCCTAATGAACAGACGCTATGAAATTGAGAGTAAACCGAGGAAAGCCGATAGGAATGAGGCGTAGCAGAAATGAGATTATCCATAAATTTAACATCAAAATAGGGTACCTTGAAGCAGGCGAAGCAAATGAGTTTTGCTGTTTTGAAAGGAAAATACGCTACTCGTACTAGTATCTCACATAAGCCTTCATTAGGAAACTTCTGGGAATGTGTGTTTGGAGCACCGTATTGTACGGAAGAAAATAATGACAGTGGGAAAACTTGAAGAACAAAGAATGTAAAGATGTGCCGTGTAGTAATGGAGGAGGAGATTGAAAGCTAAGTGGACTGATGTGAGGGTTATGAGGTTCACTGCCTAATCGACGGAGAAAATCATGTGGAACGAACTGAAGAGAAGACGGGAGGATTGAATAATTGTTAAGACACCAACGCATAACTTCAATTGTACTAGAGGGAGCTGCAGAGGGTAGAAATTGTGGGAGAAAAGAATGATCGGGATTTTTTTTTTTTTTGGTCATCAGTCTACTGACTGGTTTGATGCGGACCGCCACGAATTACTTTCCTGTGCTAACCTCTTCATCTCAGCGTAGCACTTGCAACCTGCGTCCTCAATTATTTGCTTGACGTATTCCAATCTCTGTCTTCCTCTACAGTTTTTGCACTCTACAGCTCCCTCTAGTATCATGGAAGTCATTCCTACATGTCTTAGCAGATGTCCTATCATCCTGTCCTTTCTCCTTATCAATGTTTTCCACATATTCCTTTCCTCTCCGATTCTGCGTAGAACCTCCTCATTCCTTACCGTATCAGTCCACCTAATTTTCAACATTCGTCTATAGCACCACATCTCTAATCCTTCGATTGCTGCACTCCAGACGTACATCCTCAGAAATCTCTTCCTCAAATTAAGGACGGTATTTGATATTAGTAGACTTTTCTTGGCCAGAAATGCCTTTTTTGCCATAGCGAGTCTGCTTTAGATGTCCTCCTTGCTCCCTCCGTCATTGGTTATTTTACTGCCTAGGTAGCAGAATTCCTTAACTTCATTGACTTCGAGACCATCAATCCTGATGTTAAGTTTCTCGCTGTTCTCATTTCTACTACTTCTCATTACCTTCGCCTTTCTCCGATTTACTCTCAAACCATACTGTGTACTCATTAGACTGTTAATTCCGTTCAGCAGATCATTTAATTCTTCTTCACTTTCACTCAGGATAGCAATGTCATCAGCGGATCGTATCATTGATATCCTTTCACCTTGTATTTTAATTCCACTCTTGAACCTTTCTTTTATTTCAAAAATGGTTCAAATGGCTCTGAGCACTATGGGACTTAACATCTGTGGTCATCAGTCCCCTAGAACTTAAAACTACTTAAACCTAACTAACCTACGGACATCACACACATCCATGCCAGAGGCAGGATTCGAACCTGCGACCGTAGTAGTCGCGCGGTTCCGGACTGTGCGCCTGAACCGCTAGACCACCGCGGCCGGCTCTTTTATTTCCATCATTGCTTCCTCGATGTACAGATTGAAGAGTAGGGGCGAAAGGCTACAGCCTTGTCTTACACCCTTCTTAATACGAGCAGTTCGTTCTTGATCGTCCACTCTTATTATTCCCTCTTGGTAGTTGCACATATTGTATATGACCCATCTCTCTCCCTATTGCTTACCCCTACTTTTTCAGAATCTCGAACAGCTTGCACCATTTTATATTGTCGAACGCTTTTTCCAGGTCGACAAATCCTATGAAAGAGTCTTGATTTTTCTTTAGCCTTGCTTCCGTTATTAGCCGTTACGTCAGAATTGCCTCTCTCGTCCCTTTACTTTTCCTAAAGCCAAACTGATCGTCACCTAGCGCATTCTCAATTTTCTTTTTCATTCTTCTGTATATTATTCTTGTAAGCAGCTTCGATGCATGAGCTGTTAAGCTGATTGTGCGATAAATCTGGCACTTGTCAGCTCATGCTGTCTTCGGAATTGTGTGGATTATGCTTTTCCGAAAGTCAGATGGTATATCGCCAGACTCATATATTCTACACACCAGCGTGAATAGTCGTTTTGTTGCCACTTCCCCCAATGATTTTAGAAATTCTGATGGAATGTTATCTATCCCCTCTGCCTTATTTGACCGTAAGTCCTCCAAAGCTCTTTTAAATTCCGATTCTAATACTGAATCCCCTATCTCTTCTAAATCGACTCCTGTCTCTTCTTCTATCACATCAGACAAATGTTCACCCTCATAGAGGCTTTCAATGTATTCTTTCCACCTATCTGCTCTCTCCTCTGCATTTAACAATGGAATTCCCGTTGCACTCTTAATGTTACCACCGTTGCTTTTAATGTCACCAGAGGTTGTTTTGACTTTCCTGTATGCTGAGTCTGTCCTTCCGACAATCATATCTTTTTCGATGTCTTCACATTTTTCCTGCAGCCATTTCGTCTTAGCTTCCCTGCACTTCCTATTTATTTCATTCCTCAGCGACTTGTATTTCTGTATTCCTGATTTTCCCTGAACGTGTTCGTACTTCCTCCTTTCATCAATCAACTGAAGTATTTCTTCTCTTACCCATGGTTTCTTCGCAGCTACCTTCTTTGTACCTATGTTTTGCTTCCCAACTTCTGTGATGGCCCTTTTTAGAGATGTCCATTCCTCTTCAACTGTACTGCCTACTGCGCTATTCCTTATTGCTGCATCTATAGCGTTAGAGAACTTCAAACGTATCTCGTCATTCCTTAGTACTTCCGTATCCCACTTCTTTGCGTATTGATTCTTCCTGACTAATGTCTTGAACTTCAGCCTACTCTTCATCACTACTATATTGTGATCTGAGTCTATATCTGCTCCTGGGTACGCCTTATAATCCAGTATCTGATTTCGGAATCTCTGTCTGACCGTGATGTAATCTAATTCAAATCTTCCCGTATCTTCCGGCCTTTTCCAAGTATACCTCCTCCTCTTGTGATTCTTGAACAGGGTATTCGCTATTACTAGCTGAAACTTGTTACAGAACTCAATTAGTCTTTCTCCTCTTTCATTCCTTGTCCCAAGCCCATATTCTCCTGTAACCTTTTCTTCTACTCCTTCCCCTACAACTGCATTCCAGTCGCCCATGACTATCGGGATATACTTAAACAAAAAGCTAAGGATGTCAGGTGCGGGTGGTACGATGAGATGAAGTGGCTGGCACAGTAAAGGAATTCGTGGTGAGCTGGATCAAATGAGTTTTGTCAATCTAATAAAATGATAGTATCAGAAAAATCTTCAGCCTCACTCTGTAATGTTGTTTCTGATGTTTACGTGTTGATGAGAATGTTGATGTAGTGGTCATGATGTCAGTCTGCGTTAGAGATTATGTACCCTTCTGTAATCCTAAATATTTATGGTCATATACCTAAAATCTGGATTAATGTGCTTTTAAATTACATGTATCTGTGCTTGTGCTGCGATCTCCAGAAATGCCAGTACGCGCTTGTTCGTTATGGGAATTTTCTGCGCAGAAATGACCAGCACCGCGCACTCTCGATTCGCAACGCGTGATTACCTGGAGGTACACAGTATGAGCAATCCTTGGAACGGCCAGTGGGCGGCTGTGATCATGAATTACGATGGCTGGGTAGGTAGTGATTCAGCGCATGCTGTGCTTATCTCTCTATGCAGCCGGGCCTCCAGCTCACATCCGGATCCATAACACCCCGCGCAGTCTGGGCACACATCCTGAATATCTGAACGCTCCCATACGACTCATGCTGGTTAGCGTAAAGGGCTGTGGTTGGAATTTATTACGAACGACTTCCGTTTCTGGATGTCTTCCTTACGTAGCCTCTTTGGAAAAGTAAATTGCTCGTCTGGAAGAATTCCAGTCCCATGCAACCCACATCAAACTGCTAATATGTGTACTACGTGCTTGGGTATGCAAACGATTTCAGCAAAGCCACACGAAGAAGGTATGACTCATGATACTTATATTCTGCATGTAAGGCAAGATTTATTGATCCATGTCGTTTTTCATCACATCGGTCGAACTCACTCACTTAATGCAGAAAGAGTAACTGAGAATGGTAGAGTCGTCCTCTCTCTCCTCCCCTAACACTTGTGCTGTTTTCCATGGTGAGTTGTCCATTCTGCGAGATCCGAACACACAAATATGAACTTAATCTTACGGTATAGATGGAGGAAAGGAAGCACAAGTCTGCACTTCTCAGGAAAAATAGCAAATTTCTACCTCTGTGTGTGTGCTACGCGAGCAGTGGACTCAAACCCTGCTTCGTAAACAAAATTCCTACCTAGAATATCCCATAAACAATTACGCATTCTTTCTTTTAAGACATTCCTGGGGCTGAGGGGAGATGTTTTCTGCAAAACGGAAACATGTTTGCCTTGTGAAAAATAGCCATATACCTGTCTGACGACCAAACTTTCCCCGATGTATATCCCCACCTCATATTCGCGACAACTGAGCAAACACACGTTTTCGCGTTGCTGAGGTATCGGGAAAATCATGTACAACGGTATATATATTTCCTCTAAGTATTCTCTTGTCCTGTAAAAAGAAAAAAGAAAACCAAAATCCATCCATATCAGCTTAACATCTGTTACACCCTGGATCACAGGACTAGAATATTAATTTTTAATTCATGACAGTCACCTACAAAGTCTTTTGGAGTTGTAAATATCAGGTTAGTACAATGTATCACTTTATCAGGTCAGATAACTTTTAACATTAATGGATGTTAGCTACCAAGTATATTGAATCACCCCTCATATCTTAAATCCCTCCAAGCACTCTGAATTATTCACAGGGCTGGAGGGAGGAGGACTGTTTCCTTCTAAGTTACAACTTCTACACTAAGTGCGTCGGATCTACTGGCTGTGGAATATGCTGACTACCATGCAAAAATGTATGTAAAGAAAATGAAATACAAGACGGCTTTGTAATTGTGATTATGTTCTACATTCCTCGTTAAATATGTGATGGTGACTAAGTGTCAGGAGGGAAGCTATGGTATAACATTTGAAACGACTACGGCTGGTGAGAGTATGGACATACCACAAATTTTCGGACGCTTACACGTATAATTGATAATCATGCAACTTGTCGTGAATTTTACGCTGCGGCCGCATAACGTTACTTGGTTAATTTTCCGGCAAATCACCAGATGTATGTGGGAAGTGATCAGACTACTATCGCTGTGAGAAATTACGTGTGTCTAGCCGCAAGGGGACGATAGAACTGACGTGGGGAATTGGGGTTTTAACGCTTTGACGTGGATTTCTGACCGCAAGGGGTGACAAATCATTTCGTAAAGACCTGCATAATACACCAATGGAAGGGTGCAACTGGATCTGGTACAGTGTACAAACAGGGCAAGCAATACACCTGTAATATCCTCGCAACAACTCAGCTAAGTAGATCCTCACACGTCCAATCTCGTACTATTGACCGTGGTGTTTATTACAGTACACCAACACATATGACAGATGTCTTTCCAACCCTTTTGTCCACGGGAACGCTGTTTATTATCACATATTGCTGGAAGCTGGTGCTTTACAACATTTGTTTGAGAGAGCCTTGACAGGATGCAGCACCTTCCAGAAGAATTGATTCAAAATGCATGTAGCCTGTTCTCGAATTTTATTGGCTGTAAGACCTAAATGTCAAATAACTTCCTTGAACTAATGAGAATCCAGACACCTACACAGTGCGAGTGTGGGCAAACGATATTTTTTTCGGTCTCTGTACACATACAAACGATAATTGCTCTGATTTCCTTAAAACCATACGTGTTGGAGTGTAACGATACTGTGGTCTTTCTTCTCACAAGTGCAAAGAATCTGATGTGGGTTGGAGGTGAATCGGCGTGTCCAGTCGTAAGGGAGGTACAAATTTGAAGTGGAAAACTGCGATTTCAAAAAAAAAAAAAAAAATGGTTCAAATGGCTCTGAGCACTTTGGACTTAAAATCTTAGGTCATCAGTCCCCTAGAACTTAGAACTACTTAAACCTAACTAACCTAAGGACATCACACACATCCATGTCCGAGGCAGGATTTGAACCTGCGACCGTAGCGGTCGCTCGGCTCCAGACTGTAGCGCCTAGAACCGCACGACCACTCCTGCCGGCCTGCGATTTCAATTTGTCGATAGTTTATTCACACTGAGTATGAAGGAGCAATCAGCATTTACTTTCTTAGGAGAGGAAAACCTTCTTAGCCAAGACTGCAATAAGAACACTGTATTGTGGATAACCGGTTTCGGTAAACTGTGTTAAAATTATCACATCTTTGTACGGATTATTATGAACATCTTTTACTGGATGTACACAAGATCTTACCATTAAATCTCCAGATGCACAACATATGACATGAATGATGTGTTGGTACAGCAAAAGTAAAAGATAAAATTACAATGTACGCAAATCGCCACAACATTGCATCCATTGTGGCTCCCTAATAAGCATGACGTGTGATTATATGAATGCAATGTGGTGGTCATTTGTGTACATAGTGGATTTTAACTTTTACTTTTGGCGTGCCAGCACATTATTCATATCATATGTTGTGCATCTCCAGACTTAATGGAAAGGTTTTTTGAACACCTGGCACAAGGTGTTTATAATGACCTGTACAAAGATTTGATGACGGTAACATAGTTTACCGAAACGTTCTATCCACAATACAGTGTTTTACTGCGGTGTTGGCGAATAAGTTTTTCTTCTCCTAAGAAAAGACATATGAAAAATTTTATGTGGTAAATTGTGTCTAGTCAAAAGGAGGATACAGCACAGTTGTTCGTCAGAGTGACAGAGTGAGACAAGTCTCTCTCTGTCTCTCTCTCTCTCTCTCTCTCTCTCTCTCTCTCTCTCTCTCTCTCTCTCACACCAACCAGCAGGTCTTTTTATTGGACTCGTGGTCCTTTACAAGGCACTCCATTCAGCAGTGGATAACGCCAGCAGCCGCTTGCATAGTGTGCAATGGTCCCATTCCATTTCATGAAACTATGCATGGCACAGTATTCGATGCTTCTCCTAGATAGTTAAATATGTTTAATATTACCAAGGCTTTTTTCCTCAGAATTGGGGCAGTGCGTTGTATTTATTAGACAGAAATTTAGTTTTCTTTCAGAGTTTTCTCGTCTGTAGCACTGTGCCATGAATTCCATTGTCCTTCGAAACACGTGACAAAACAGTGTAATTTGCACCAGCACTGAGACTCGCAGTAGCTAGTCGGTGCAATGTATGGCCCCAGAGCTGGGACTGGTGGCTGATGCTATAGGTGGCTCGGCCATTGAACGCAAGCAGACGTAAGTCACGATGTCCCCAAAATATTATTACTCTTCCAATGTTAGAAATTACAGTTCGAACTTTAAGTTGGAGTGTGCTGGTATGGAGATGTGTGGTTTTCTGTGATGTTGGGTATGTTATTGTTGTCCATTCCAATCATAAATTTGTAGTGATTTTGTTTATACATGCACAATAGAGTAGCGAACTCCATCCATGTGACAAGGTATGCGGTACAACACTAGCGACTTGGTTAAGGCAGCAGTGTACACAGCCTCCCTTGCTGTCTACAGCACTGCACAACCATAGCAATCCAATGAGTATTTGTAGATGGTCCACAGTGTGTGAACCTATCAGAACAGGCAAGCCATGGAGTAGTGTTTGAGATGAAATTGTTCTTATCCTAACTTCCCTCTTAACAGGGGTATAATGGATAGGATGGTGGTGGACTTCTCAATCTGTCTGGTGATCACGTAAATTGCAGTTGTGAAATAGAGAACTCTCCACCTTCAGCGTATTGGTTTAATTAAAGAATCGATATGATTCACAAGTTGGAGCAGTAATCAGTCGTTTTCGTTGTGGACGTAACAGATAAGAACCAGGTGAGACAACACTTTGAGGAAATATAGCCTGTGTCATACTGTTGTGCACAATATTCACTATAATTCAACGAACTGAAAACACGTGTTTCCTCAGTTGCTGTGGGAAAGGTCGGAAACGCATTTAGAAAGGGGTGGTTAGCAGACAGGTATGTCGCTATTGTTCACAAGGGTGACATGTGTCAGTTAGCAGCAAGAATTTCCCTCAGCGTTCAGGAATGTCTTTGATGGTAGAAAGCTCAAAAGTTCATGAGATATTACAGACAGGAATTACATTTATAAAGAACCGTTATGTTTCGACAGACATTATCTTTCTCAATTTGCTGCAGGTGCGGAGGAAGCCTTTACTTAGCATTAATGGCACAATTCTCTGGAAATTTTCGTATTATTGCAGGATGGTGTTGAAAGTTTTGACAATGGTGTTTTCAGAGAGTTTAGAAAGGACTTTATCAGTGAAAATGATCGTCCGTGTCCGACACACACACACACACACACACACACACACACACACACACACGTGTTGTTAAAGTATGCTATTGCTCTAGACCAGCGACAGCTTCTGTTTGCTCTCACCCATCTATACAAGTAACGCCGAGTGCATAATTGTCGTTGGATCCTGCAGAAGGGCCCACATCATTCATGTGAAATTGAACAGGACTCTGCATGTCAGCTCACTCAGCATCTGCTTGGACTGCTGCACTGAATATCTCACTATAATTCTGCCGGCAGCCGTCAGTTAGCATGACAAACGGCAGAGTGCATGTCAACCCCAGTAGAAGTCGCAGTAGCCAGCAGAACACCGAGTGAGACACACCAGTATCTCAACACGATGTGTCACCCCCCTTGGCAGCCCTGGACCTATCACTGTGGTACGGTGTGCGTTAACTACGCGATTTTTGAGCGCCGTGTGTAGTTGTTTCTAACCTCCACAGGCAGTAATTTTCAAAGCTTTTTCGTGTTGTTCATATCCTTCAGTACTAGGCTATAATTGAGAGATGAAATGGTGTTTCCCTTTGCACAGTCGTTTTTCGGACAGTGTTATAATCAGTAGCAGGTGTTTGTAGTCCGAATTTTTAGCATCAACGCAGTTCTCCTCTACTAACACTCCGTAATTTCTGTGCATTTACCAGTTTAGGGAAGTTCCATTTATCATTTAGATTGAATCTATTTCCCACCAATTCTCAAGTGGAGCAGAGGATTTATTTTGACTTGTAAGTCTATAGAGCACTATATGTAGAAATAGTATTTATTTTGAGTCCGTCTGCTACTAGTTTCGAGTGGTTCTGCGAACATTTTTGAGCAGGATAACACCAGTTATTTGATATCGTCAATTTTGAGGCCAATTGCGATTTTAGGCTCTCATAGTGTAGCACACTGAATATAAAAATATAATTAGGAGCGATCCTCACTTCAGTTCCCCAACAAAAATAAATGAAACACAGCAGCGTAACCTTCCCCTATGAAAGCTGTACAGAGACTGAGCATTTCCCTCCACCTACAGTGGAGGGGATCACTTCATAGGAGCGGGAGGAACGCAAGTTAAGTTAGTGGACTTATACCGATTGCCCTATTTCCCACCAAAATTAGAATTTCCAACTGTGACATCGGTCCAACATTGCCACATATAAGGCCCCCATCTTGCATAAATTTGGCAACAATGCAACCTGCGTTAGAAATCACCTAGCGCCGACAGGATTGTAGATACATCCGATGTTATTAAATCTGTACATTGAGCAAGCAGTAAAAACAACGAAAGAAATATTTGGAGTAGGAACTAAAGTTTAGGAGGAAGAAATAAAAACTTTTTTTGTTTACTAATGATATTGTAACTCTGTCAGAGACAGCAAAGGACTTCGGAGGGCACACAAACGGAATGGACAACGTCTGGAAAGGAGGATATGAGATGAACATCAACAATTGCAAGACAAATAGAATAGGCTGAATTAAATCAGGTAACGCTGATGGAATAAGATTAGGAACTGAGACACTTAAAGTAGTTGATACGTTTTGCTATTTGGATTGCAAAGTAACTGATGATGGCTGAAGTAGAGAGGATATAAAATGTATACTGGTAATGGCAAGAAAAGAGTTACTGAATAAGAGAAATTTGTTAACTTCGAATATAGTTTTAAATTTTAGGAAGTCTTTTCGGAAGGAGTTTGCCTGGAGTGTAGCCTTGTATGCCAGTGAAATATGGAGGATAAGTAGTTTACACAATAAGAAAGAATAGAGCCATTCTAAATTTGGTGCTACAGAACAATGTTGAAGATTAGATGAGAAGATCATGTAACTAACTAGGAGTTACCGAATAGAATTGGGGTCCGCAGCTCGTGGTCGTACGGTGGCATTCTCGCTTCCCGCGCCCGGGTTCCCGGGTTCGATTCCCGGCGGGGTCAGGGATTTTCTCTGCCTCGTGATGACTGGGTGTTGTGTGACGTCCTTAGGTTAGTTAGGTTTAAGCAGTTCTAAGTTCTAGGGGACTGATGACCACAGATGTTAAGCCCCATGGTGCTCAGAGCTATTTGAACCATTTTTGAATAGAATTGGGGAAAAAAGAAATTTCTTGCACAATTTGACTAGAAGAAGAGATCGGTTGATAGGACACATTCTGAGACATAAAGACATCCCAAATTTTGCAATGGAGGGAAGTGTGGCAGTAAAAATCACAGAGGGAAACCAAGAGTTGAATATGGTAAGCAGATTAAGTAGGATATACGTTGCGGTAGTTATGTGGAGATGAAGAGGCTTCCACAGGATACAGTAGCATGAAACCTATTTTCAGACTGAAGACGACGACAACAACAACAACAACACCAACAACGACGACGACATAAAAAAATTACGAACCAGGAATAACAGCAATGTTTTTAGAGTACGCATTCCACCTCTTCGTATCTGTGTAATTAGCCTGCGCAGCTCTTTGATCGAGATGCGCTGTAGCTACGAGAGCAGCTTGCATCCAGTTAAGGCAAACTGTATACAGTGCTAACTGTTTCATTAATTAAATTTCACAGGGAACAACCTTGCTTTCAAAGTAATCAGTTTTCATTCATCAACGTCCATAATCAGATTTTGTGATTACAAGAAGTTGAAGAGAGGGCATAGTTTTCTTAAGATTCTCGCAGTAGAGTTATCTGTGTTTCCTCGCAACTGAACTTATTCACCAACATTTAGAGTTAAGATAAATACAGATTTAGATTCACTTGCAAATTCACTTCCACTCACTAAATTAACCGGAACAGATAACTTTCACTTTAATAGGGTACTTCTCTCCCTTCTTAAAAATTTTCCGAGAGTCACTAAGACGAAAACTGTTTATGTCTCAGTGATGACAGCACTTCCTTTTTAAGGCATTAACGATTCGTTTTCGTCCGTCCATCATTACACGACCGAGTCCCAGTACAGATACGAATTCACTTGTTACTGTCAGACAAACGAAAATTTTGCATAGATGAATTTTTCCTGTCTCACCATATCAAACGTAGTTTACACATAAATCACATGTAATTAACTTCACGTTAAATAATAGGCCATATCCAAGTGATATATTTCATTCTCATCGAAACACCATGTAAGTGAAAGACATTAAGACTGTATAACTGATCACTATCTTATTGTACAGGTAGCCGAATACTAAAATTGGGTTGTCTTGTGATAAGGGAAAAAAATACCCGTCATATAATTCTATTTCAGACTGATGAATCCATCTTACGACCATTGGTCGAAGACAAGTGAGTGTGCATCAAGGAACTGAGAGCTGCAAAGTTGGTGACTATAGAGCCCAGGCTGATTGCTTTGGACAGACTCATATAAATAGGCCCAGTTATATCTGATTATTTTATCATTTCCGGACAGATTAGGTGATTAGGTTCGTTTCACCTTTTGAATTTTATCCAGTTTTCTGGTAGGTTTAGTAACGTTAGCAGTCAAATGACTAGGCAACATAACCATGAAAGACGGTAGTATGGTAATACAACACGCAGTGTGCGACGATGATGGAGGTTGCTGCTGTAGCAGAAAAATTACGTATGCGAATGTGCATCTAACAATCTGCAGTGGGCGAGGCCTGGGATGAACAAACGTAAAAGCAATACGCATATCGTATTTTATGTAAATCGCGCGAAAGAAGTACAGCCTTTGTATAGGAGTCATGGCGCCATTTATTTAAGAGACCCATAGTCAAATTATAATTCATGTTTCTACTGAAATAAAACACCTGAGTGCTGACGTCTAACCACTTACAAACACAAATTATTTATAAGGAGTGCGTAAGGGCTGATGGCATCTCAAACACTGCCCAATCGTACATTTACGAGGGACGTCACTAACGTAGAATTCGTCAGTGTTTTTCGCACGGGAAACAAATTACGCCGTGGCATCAAGAACTATACACGTTGCACTATTTTCCAACATATTCTCCACTAGCACGAAATCAGTTTGAAGAAATCTAGAGAACCTAGTCAAAGTCGGTGCGCAGCGATGCAAGGAATTTTCGCACAGCCTGCTCCATCGTAGCACTGATGTGGAAGTGATGTCCCGAAGTTGCAACTTTCAATGCAGGGGTCGGATGAAAGTCCGATGAGGCAAGCAACACAAACGACCATCCATTTGACAAGACATGACTTCTACATGACGCACAGTCTGTAGGCGTTCACGGATGACAGACACATGAGTCTTACGTGCCCATTCCTACCAGATAACAGCACACAACTCTACTGGCGATCTCGTTGCTAGTACACGTCCGTCAGCTATTGTGATCTGTACTCATCTATACACGAGTACGCCTGTCTGTTGCTACGCTCGCTTTTTCGGCTATCAGTGCACGTCATTCATCCTCTACTGAGGCCCCGTGCTTCGTTGAAGTACCAGAGGGTGTGAATTCTTTTGACGTTGTTTGTGTGACATGGTGTACCATCTTCCCTTCAAAAACAATTACGAAACTTACTTTCCGAACTATACCTCGTCGCTATATTAGCGACAATAAAAGACTTTTTACTAGAAATCTTTGTGTGGGCACGTGTTGCCAGTTAACAGTAGCAGTGGATAGGAAACCGTTCTAGACTCTAACACAAATAAGATCCATTTCATTAGCACAATGTTATATTGGTACATTAATAGTTAATAAAGTAAAATTCCACTGTATACATGAGATGTATCCTCAGTTACAAATATGGACAACCTTCATCTGTATAATTTAATAACGACAATGAAAATGTGTGCCGGACCGGGACTCGAATCCTGATTTCCCGCTTATCGCGAACGTTGCCCCTCCATTAGGCTATCGGAGCATGCTTCATGGCCAGACCCAACCTTCCTCACGTCGTCAACCATATATTTACAGCCTACGCTCGTATATCCATTATGTATATCTCCGTCCAGGGGAGACGTTTTAATTGAAAGTCACTTACGCAGCGTCGGCGAGGAAATGCGGTACTGCAGCGTCTGTGTTGTTCAGAAGTACAGTGCAAAGTACATCTCATCTTCTTCTGAACGACACAGGTACTGCAATACCGTAATATTCCATTACCTGGCAGTCTACTGATTCCTTAAATATGTGACTTTTATTCTTATAGCTGAGTCAGTTCTTCATAAAGCCCTGTTTAAAATCTGGCTTCATCAGGAACAACCCTAAGGGGAGAGTAAGTTTCCTACTCCAACCCCCTACGTGCTGCAGGATTAATGACATCTCGCTGGAGATAATGTGTACTAAAGAGTCAAAGAAACTGGTACAGCTGCCTAATATCGTGTAGGGGCCCAACGAGCACACACAAGTGCCGCAACAAGAAGTTACATGGACCCGACTAATGTCGGAAGTAGTGCTGCAGGGAACTGACACCAGGAATTCTACAAGGCTGTCAATAAAACCGTAAGTGTACGAGGGGCTGGAGATCTCTTCTGAACAGCACCTTGCAATATATCCCTGACATGTCCAATAATGTTAGTATCTGGGGAGTTTGGTTGCCAGCGGAAGGGTTTAAACTGAGAAGGGTGTTCCTGGAGCCACTCAGTAGAAATTCTGGACATCTGGACGCTTCGCATTATCCTGTTCGAACTGCCCTAGTCCGTCGGAATGCACAATGGACATGAATCGATGCAAGTGATCAGAGAGGATGGTTACGTACGTGTCACCTGTGAGAGTCGTATCTAGACGTTTCAGAGGTCCCACATCACATCAAGTGCACATGCCCCACACCATTACAGAGCCTCCACCAGCTTCAACTGCCCCTGCTGACATGCAGGTTCAATGGATTCATGAGGCTGTCTCTATATCCATACCCGTCAATCAAATCGATACAATTTGAAATGAGACTCATCCGACAAGGCAACAATTTTTCAGTCATCAACAGTCCAACGTCGGTGTTGAACGGCCCAGGCGAGTAGCAAAACTTCGTGCAGTCGTTAGGGATACACGATCCAGCCTGCGGCTCCGAAAGCCCATATCGATAATATTTCGTTCAATGATTCTCACGCTGACATTTGTTGATGGCCCAGCACTGAAAGCTGAAGCAGTCTGTGGAAGGGCTGCACTTCTATCACACTGAACGATTCTCTTCAGTCCTTGTTGGTCCCGTTCTTGCAGGATATACACTACTGGCCATTAAAATTGCTATACCAAGAAGAAATGCAGATGATAAACGGGTATTCTTTGGACAAATATATTATACTAGAGCTGACATGTGATTACATTATCACGCAATTTGGGTGCATAGATCGTGAGCAATCAGTACCCTGAACAATCACCTCTGGTCGTAATAACGGCCTTGATACGCCTGGGCATTGAGTCAAACAGAGCTTGGATGGCGTGTACAGGTACAGCTGTCCACGCAGCTGTCCACCACAGTTCATAGTAGCGCCTGGCGTATTGTGACGAGCCAGTTGCTCGGCCACCATTGACCAGACGTTTTCAATTGGTGAGAGATCTGGAGAATATGGTGGCCAGGGCAGCAGTGGATCATTTTCTGCATCCAGAAAGGCCCGTACAGGACCTGCAACATGCGGTCGTGCATTATCCTGCTAAAATGAAGGGTACAGCCACGGGTCGTAACACATCTGAAATGTAACGTCCACTGTTCATAGTTCCGTCA
Organism: Schistocerca americana; assembly: GCF_021461395.2. NCBI lineage: Eukaryota > Metazoa > Arthropoda > Insecta > Orthoptera > Acrididae > Schistocerca > Schistocerca americana. The sequence goes on along the minus strand of NC_060121.1, from coordinate 442,530,594 downwards.
ATGCGAACAAGAGGTGACCAAGACGTGTAACCAATGGCACCCCATACCATCACGCCGGGTGATACGCCAGTATAGCGATGACGAATACACGCTTCCAATGTGTGTTCACAGCGATGTCGCCAAACACGGATGCGACCATCATGATGCTGTAAACAGAAACTGGATTCATCCGAAAAAATGACGTTTTGCCATTCGTGCACCAAGGTTCGTCGTTGAGTACACCATCGCTGGCGCTCCTGTCAGAGATGCAGCGTCAAGGGTAACCGCAGCCATGGTCTCCGAAATGATAGTCCATGCTGCTGCAAACGTCGTCGAACTGTTCGTGCAAATGGCTGTTGTCTTGCAAACGTCCCCATCTGTTGACTCAGGGATCGAGACGTAGCTGCACGATCCGTTACCGCAATGCGGATAAGATGCCTGTCATCTCGACTACTAGTGATACTAGGCCGTTGGGATCCAGCCCGGCGTTCCGTATTACCCTCCTGAACCCACCGATTCCATATTCTGCTAACAGTCATTGGATCTCAACCAACGCGAGCAGCAATGTCGCGATACGATAAATCGCATCGCGATACGCTACAATCCGACCTTTATCAAAGTCGGACACGTGATGGTATGCATTTCTCCTGCTTGCCGGCCGAAGTGGCCGTGCGGTTAAAGGCGCTGCAGTCTGGAACCGCAAGACCGCTACGGTCGCAGGTTCGAATCCTGCCTCGGGCATGGATGTTTGTGATGTCCTTAGGTTAGTTAGGTTTAACTAGTTCTAAGTTCTAGGGGACTAATGACCTCAGCAGTTGAGTCCCATAGTGCTCAGAGCCATTTGAACCATTTTCTCCTGCTTACTCGAGGCATTACAATAACGTTTCTGTTGTGTCTAGACAAGACAGTCTAGACACAATGAGAGGAAGCCGAAAGGCACGCGCTTAAACTCAGGCAGGCTGGCGTGAGGTCTGAAACAGGATACCTAATGAATGCTATAAAGAAAAGTACGTAGCTTCTGGAATACTTAACTTTAATCCACATTTGTAGAACATCGCTCTTGATGATACATTAATAGAATCTCAATATCAATTGAATACGGCGCCTTGCTAGGTCGTAGCAAATGTAGCTGAAGGCTAGGCTAACTATCGTCTCGGCAAATGAGAGCTTAGTTGTCAGTGAACCGTTCCCTGCAAAGTCGGCTGTACAACTGGGGCGAGTGCCAGGACGTCTCTCTAGACCTGCCGTGTGGTGGCGCTCGGTCTGCAATTACTGACAGTGGCGACACGCGGGTCCGGCGTATACTAATTGACCGCGGCCGATTTAAAGGCTACCACCTAACAAGTGTGGTGTCTGGCGGTGAGACCACAGTTTCACCAGGCAACGCCGGTCAACTGCTGTTTGTGTATGAGAAATCGGTTGGAAACTTTTCTCATATCAGCACCACCGGCGCCAACCTTGTGTGAATGCTCTGAAAAGCTAATCGTTTGCATATCACAGCATCTTCCTGTCTGCTAAATATCGCGTCTGTAGCACATCATCTTCGTGGTGCAGCAATTTTAATGGCAGTAGTGTATTTCCGGCCACAGTGAGGTCGGGGATTTGCTGTTCCCATTATTAGCGGTATACTTGTGAAATGGTCGTATGGGAAAATCCCCATTTCATTGTTGCTTTGGAGATGCTGTGTCCCATCGCACGTGCGTCAACTGTAACACCACGTTCAAACTCATTTAAATTACCAGACACATGTCTTTTATAGGTGTTGCCGACTGCAGCACCTTCTTGTGCCTGTTTACAGACCTTTGTGTTTGAGTGCGCGTACCTATTCCAGTAAATTTGTCACTTTAGTGTGTATGTGTAGTACACAGTCACAGATCCGTCATAGTGACGAAAAAGTGGTTGATTTCTCCGGCGCTGTTTTTAAAATACGTGAGCCCTTTGCATGCCGTAACAACTTCTTCAGATGTTTCTATAGGGAAAACTGCATCTACCGCACGATCGCATTGCAGTCCTGTCATGACCCTTCTCTGTAACACAACACACTTCGATAATCTCAAATACGATTTCATAGCTCTGATGCGTTCTCCATCAACCGGGAAACCATATTACAGACTGCATCCTTCAATTCCTGGGATTTTACCTAGTTCTGTACTTACATATTAGACGAAAAACTTGTGCCATTCTCTATCCTATATACGTGACACCGACTGACAGCTGCATTACCAGTATCGACAGAGATTTGTCTGTCTGACCATTGGCACCGAGCGCTGACAAATATCTCCGCTTGTGGCAGGTGCCAGAACGGGGCTATAGTTATCTGATCACAGCGCATAGCACACCCTCACTGATTCCCTTCTGTCAGTACGTCTTTCCCACCTTCAAAAAGCAAGGTTGAGGATTCGATCCGTAGGTCAGCACATACAGGGTGTTTCAAAAATGACCGGTATATTTGAAACGGCAATAAAAACTAAACGAGCAGCGATAGAAATACACCGTTTGTTGCAATATGCTTGGGACAACAGTACATTTTCAGGCAGACAAACTTTCGAAATTACAGTAGTTACAATTGTCAACAACAGATGGCGCTGCGGTCTGGGAAACTCTATAGTACGATATTTTCCACATATCCACCATGCGTAGCAATAATATGGCGTAGTCTCTGAATGAAATTACCCGAAACCTTTGACAACGTGTCTGGCGGAATGGCGTCACATGCAGATTAGATGTACTGCTTCAGCTGTTCAATTGTTTCTGGATTCTGGCGATACACCCGGTCTTTCAAGTGTCCCCACAGAAAGAAGTCACAGGGGTTCATGTCTGGCGAATAGGGAGGCCAATCCACGCCGCCTCCTTTATGTTTCGGTTAGCCCAAAGCAATCACACGATCATCGAAATATTCATTCAGAAAATTAAAGACGTCGGCCATGCGATGTGGCCGGGCACCATCTTGCATAAACCACGAGGTGTTCGCAGTGTCGTCTAAGGCAGTTTGTACCTCCACAAATTCACGAAGAATGTCCAGATAGCGTGATGCAGTAATCGTTTCGGATCTGAAAAATGGGCCAATGATTCCTTTGGAAGAAATGGCGGCCCAGACCAGTACTTTTTGAGGATGCAGGGACGATGGGACTGCAACATGGGGCTTTTCGGTTCCCCATATGCGCCAGTTCTGTTTATTGACGAAGCCGTCCAGATAAAAATAAGCTTCGTCAGTAAACCAAATGCTGCCCACATGCATATCGCCATCATCAATCCTGTGCACTATATCGTTAGCGAATGTCTCTCGTGCAGCAATGGTAGCGGCGCTGAGGGGTTGCCGTGTTTGAATTTTGTATGGATAGAGGTGTAAACTCTGGCGCATGAGACGATACGTGGACGTCGGCGTCATTTGGACCGCAGCTGCAACACGGCAAACGGAAACCCGAGGCCGCTGTTGGATCACCTGCTGCACTAGCTGCACGTTGCCCTCTGTGGTTGCCGTACGCGGTCGCCCTACCTTTCCAGCACGTTCATCCGTCACGTTCCCAGTCCGTTGAAATTTTTCAAAGAGATCCTTTATTGTATCAATTTTCGGTCCTTTGGTTACATTAAACCTCCGTTGAAAACTTCGTCCTGTTGCAACAACACTGTGTTCTAGATGGTGGAATTCCAACACCAGAAAAATCCTCTGTTCTAAGAAATAAACCATGTTGTCTACAGCACACTTGCAAGTTGTGAACAGCACACGCTTACAGCAGAAAGACGACGTATAGAATGGCGCACCCACAGACTGCGTTGTCTTCTATATCTTTCACATCACTTGCAGCGCCATCTGTTGTTGAAAATTGTAACTACTGTAATTTCTAAAGTTTGTCCTCCTGAAAATGTACTGTTGTCCCAAGCATATTACAACAAACGGTGTAATTCTATCGCTGCTCGTTTAGTTTTTATTGCCGTTTCAAATATACCCGTTATTTTTGAAACACCCTGTAGATTTAATGTTCGAGGAAGATATAAGGAAACACATTTCCCATCGTACAGTGACAGAATTTTTTGAAGAATCAACTGCTCGTTTCAGATGTACACTGAACTGAAACAATCAACACATAGAGGGTCTTTCCATGGAGGTCTCTGCACGGATATAGGAGGGGTTTGCTGAGACCACAGTGTGGCGAGTGTTATCTGAGGTCAAGTCAGAACTGGGCGTCGGGTGGTGCGGAGCCTCAGGCACAGTCTGCCTGCGGTCGAGTAAGGCTCGTTTCACACTGGGACACTTGTGACGGTCACCGGTGAAGGTCACCCGTGACGGTCACCCGTGACGGTCACCCGTGACGGTCACCCGTGACGGTCACCCGTGACAGTCACCCGTGACGGTCACCAGTGACGGTCACCCGTGACGGTCACCCGTGACGGTCACCCGTGACGGTCACCCGTGACGGTCACCCGTGACGGTCAACCGTGACGGTCACAGGTGACGGTCACCGGTGACGGTCACCGGTGACGGTCACCGGTGACGGTCACCGGTGACGGTCACCGGTGACGGTCACCGGTGACGGTCACCGGTGACTGTGGCGAACACTCCTGGGTCACTGTGTCCCACACTGCAGCTGTTGCCAACTGATTAGTTGGTGAAATGGACTCGAGCGAGGAGGAACTGTTGTTAGTACTTGTAATGAGGAGGAGGAGGAGGACGAGGAGGAGGAGAATGAAGACAAAACGTTCATTGGAATTGTAGTTGAAATGTGCAGTGTTCAATTATTACCATGTTAACTGTAACAAACCATACTGTTGCGTTCACTGAACTGATTAAAACTTGCAATTAAAATTATAATTACAATGCACTTTTTTGTATTACAGTTGTGTGTACCTAAGTGAACAGAACCCAAGCACGAGCACTGTTCTCATTCGGGTGTCAAAAACTTGTAAGTCAATAGTATTATGGTAATAAAATTCATTATTATAGTAACAACATATGCGTAAATTATTGTTGTTTTGAATAATATTTTAACTGTATTTTTCGGACCATAAGGCAGAGTGCCTTATTAGACTACGAAAAGACGTACCCCTAATTTTGTTATGAAAATGTTGAAATAAAACTATTTATTTTATGTTACTTTCATTCGCCCTGTAGGGATGAGTACATGGTTTCTGCGCTCATCCATTTTGTCCATTTTTCTCGCATTGAGACTGCATAACAGTACACTTGCTATTGGTAATGCAAAAGAAAAGGGGTGAGGGATAGCATTCTAGTTGTAGGTTATTAACCTCCTAGCCTCGTACAGGGATAGAAAATATATTTGTTATTCTTGTGGTCCAAAAAATACGGTATTAAAGTGAAAAAAGAATATAGAACTTACCAATTTTGTTTCTTTCATCTATGCTCTTTTCATCGAAATCAGGCACAAACTTCGTAATAATTTCTTGCCACGCTTTCATTTTCATGACTTTGTTACTGTATTCATCGCTTTTCATATCCCAAATAACGGGACGACTTTCCACTTCACATATAAAATCTTCTGTGTTGATGAACTCTAAACTCATGGCTGCACTGTGTGGAGAACCACTGGGCTCAGCAACAGCTGCCTGTCTGGTGGCAACTCTGCACTGCTGTGTCTGTGATCGGTGTCCCAGTGTGAACACTCCAATACAAGCTAACGCATGTCCGGCGGTGACCGCAGCGAACACAGTGTCGGTGTCCGTCACATGTGGCGAGGGTGAGTCACTGCTGGGTCACTGTGACTCGGTGACAGTGCAGTGTCCCGGTGTGAATACTCCAATTCAAACGAATGTATCTCTATCAGTGACCGTCACCGGTGACCGTCACAAGCGTCCCAGTTTGAAACGAGCCTAAGACAATACGGTCGGTTGCAGTGCACTGAGTCTGTGCACGGAGTCAACAAGGTGCGACCGCTGAGCCACATCAACAATGTCGAGCCTCCGAATACGGGCGCAGCCCGAATGACTGTAGTTCATTGGCCGCCATGCATACAATGTGGTGCTCAGATAGCGGCAACGAATGGAGGCTGTATGCTTGACAGTTTCCGCTGCCAGGTACAGACTACTACGCCCGCAGCCCGCGCGGCTAGCCACGCGGAACGCGCTGCTTCCCGAGCTGGAAGGAATGTCGGACCCCGGCGTGAATCTGCCCGGTGGAATAGTGTCGAGGTCCGGTGTACTGGCCAGTCTGTGGACTCTGGATTGTTTTTAAGGCGGTTTTCCATCTACCTCGGCGAATGCTGGCTGGTTCCTCTTATTCCGCTTCTTTTACACTATGTCGGCGATTGCTGCGCAATCACTATCTCCATTATAATTGCACTACCACGCAAACATTTGGGGTTCAACTCGTCTGGTATGAGACGATTCCGGGCGGGTGGTGGTGGGGTGGGTGGACTGCTGTGGCCTATTGTGGGGTTGTGAACCACTGAGGACTACTGTGGGATGGTCTAGGTCCCCAGTTTAATACACAATACACACACTATTCCCGTATGGATTCTGGGAAATCACCAGCAACAAGTGCATGCAGACTGGTATGTTCTCACTGCCATGTACTAAGTACGACGCGCCGATTCATGTTATGTCTGTTCCTTTCGGATGGATGCGGAAATTAAGGGAATATATTACCATGATCTGTGGCTGTGGTTGTAAGAGAACAAATAGTCACCACGTCAGAGTGAAGTCATGTTCCGTTCGTTGTGGTTCACGGAGCGTCTCTTGTGATGGAGTCTATTCATCTGACTTCTTCACTATTGCGTGGTGGTACAGCTGGGTGAAGCCAACAAAAAGTTGATTTAACAATGTTTAAACGACGTATGTGCCATTCATTGTGCTGTTCAGTTGTAAGTGACATTGCTTGTGAGGCATTGCACTTTCTCAGTGTACGAGCCACGTTGCTTTGTCTTGTCAAATGTGTCTTATGGTTGCGTTCGTGTTAATTATTGTATCGCGTTAGTTTTCCATTCTCATGAGAATTCGTGATCGCGTCTTGTTAAACCATGTATGTTAGTATAATTGTATTTAGCAAAAGTGTGGGATTTGCTTACAATAACAAAATTTTTCTATGCCCATCCTCTATTTTGTTTAATAAAGTAATATTAAGTTTGGCTTCCCTTTTATTCATTACGTCGTCAAGTAGTGTAAGTAAATCTGACATTTAGTGAATGAATCCCGCTCTCTTTTCAAATTTTTCTTACGTCTTCGGTGTGTCCAGCATGTATACGACAGGGAGCTATCATAGTTCAGAGTTTAATTTGAGGACCACTTTTTGGTACCCCTTGGACTGTATTAAGGTTTGGAATGCTTGTTGCGCTAGGGCTACGTAAAGGATTTAAGATCTGTAAAATTATGTTATTTGTTTTTTAATGTGTGTGTGTGTGTGTGTGTGTGTGTGTGTGTGTGTGTGTGTGTGTGTATGTGTGTGTGTGTCAAAGGGTTTTAACATATGGAGAAGAAAGTGGCAAATGTTTTGGTGATTGGCGAGATCGAAAATTTGTTTAACTGTTTGGTTAAATGCAAATGCCTATCAAATTGGATTGTTTTGAAACTATTTACATACTTTGCGGACTGTTAAGCAATACCTCGTCAGTTGTGCACCATCTTGTACATTGAAACGGAAGAAAATCTTCTACCATTGAACATGTGATATTTGCAAATGAATTGAACGTATCTGATGTCTTAGGAATTATCCCTGTCTAGAAAATTGGAATTTCTTCTGCATTCATGTCCGAAAGATATGCACGAGGCACAACAGTATACGAAGTATCCGATTCCTTGATTGAATTTACTTAGGCCGCGAGCAAGCGGATGAATGGATAAGTTGCGTTACTCTGAAGCGTGCGGCTTTGGAGGTTTCGGTCGGCCGGAGGACATGCTCAGACAAGCGAGGGGGCTAAGACGACCGGTTGCGTAATGCGCGAAATCCGTGCTCGAATCACGATTCGCTACAAGTTTCTCAGTCGCTGATTTCGTTCAAAGCCTCATTGCAGCTAATCCTTTGATATTTCGACAACCTTAAAAGCATTGAGAATGACACTTCAGGTACTTGACTTATTTTAAGACACGTACATACGACACAGGAAGGAAATCCTATTTTCGGCGCCATAAATCACGTGATAAGAAGGCATTTTGCTATGAAATGCTAGCAGAATAGGGGTCTCAGTTTCCTCGCAGGAGCAGGGAAGGGATTGTTTCAAGACGTAACAGAAGTGGTCGACGGAGCTCCGGTTTCAGGATGAAGTAACACGGAACAGCGCTGCAGGCGAAACACCTAATAGCAAAGGCCAGAGGTCGCCACGAAATGGGATCCACTGCCACTGGAGCAGAGGAGTCGCTTGTGGCGGAAATGCACTCTTGTGACATCGGATCTCAGGCCAGCGTAAGGCAGGTTGTCTGCGGAGCACAGTAGAGATCTCGCTAATTCTCTAACGCTGCGGTAGTCTCTAATGAGTAGGACCTCAGCACTCAGTATAGCAGCCCCGATCAAATGGACTGGAGTTGCCTAGAAGGTGTACGAAAACGGTAACAATGAAAATATAGCTAAAACTACTTGCACGTTTCTTAAATTTTTTCAGTGGTATTCAAAGTAATCAACTTGCGGCAATTCCAAATTTATTCTGGAAAATGAAAGGTAGGCACTGTAATCTCATTTCTTGGGATCTAGCTGTGTATATTTTCTGACACATAATGGAGTCTCCCTTCCCCCTCTTTTATTAGGTACCAAGACCTATAATTCACTTGTAGGTATTTATTTTAGTTGATGTAGTCCCTTCCATGGTTTGAGGTTCACGGCTACGTTTACTCTCTGACTTTAAATCTTTATCATCATGATCCAGAACGAACAAAATATGTGTTTTATGCACTCAAATAAGACTTCCATCAAATGATATCATGACGTTACTCGAAAGTTACAGTACCACCTGAAGTGAAACACATCTGCAGCAGCTAAACCAATCATGAACTATCGCTGCAGTTACACTACTAATATTCTGTCTCTAATACATCTTTGTATCTGAATTATCTGTTCCATAAGTTTGAATGAAGATTAAGGTCAGTTCAATGTAAGACAAAACGCATTGTAACAATAAACAGGATACTTAAAACATTTCCAGTTGAAAACGTTGTTCATGGTATGTCGATTGAATAATGGAGATAGAAAAATTAAAAACTTACGAAGACAAAAATCACCACAAAAATAGCAAAATAAAAACAGAATAGAATCTTGTTATGTTTTCTTTCAATGTTAGCGTTTGGTTAATGGAGTACAAATTTTGAATGGGATTCCGCTTAGCAAAGTATTTTAAATTTAATTAATGTTTTTTATCGACGTTATAATTAATCACTATGAATGATACTTCACCTTTTAAGCTAAACTAGTTATCTGAATCGAGGTATTGTGCCTTCATTCATTGGCTGAGTTACCTAAATCCTCTCTAAAGGGCTGTCAAAGGAAATATCCAAGAAATAAGTTGAGCAGTATTCTGGTATGAAACGTGGTTGGATTGTTCATGGAAGCCTTTTCTGACAAAATCTTTCGCGTCACTGCTGTTAAGAGATGGTTCTGACTTGTTAGTATTGTGTAGTATAGCAAAACCGGAAAACCAAAAGCAAAAACTTGAATCTAACAATGATGGAATATAGAGGAAATGTAAGTAAACCACTATTATAAGAAGAGATGGAAATTTAAATGAATTGTGTGTAAAAATTACATGCTTAATATTGTAAGGAAGATGTACATCGGCGTGTAATTATAAGATTTATTGTCTGCAGAAATTACATACGGAGTATGCAAAATGATCACACACAGAAAGCGTGACACAAGTAATGTAAATAGTTAGACAATTAATAGACGTGTAAGAGGTTGAAATAAGACTCAACAGCTTGTGCACCAACCACTCCTGCTACAAAAAGCATGTGGGCGTTTGTCACAAATTATCACCTGTGGCCGTTGCACACAACCGAAACTCGTCAAAACGAGGCAAAGATAGTAGAAGCATAGCGTGTTGTATTTATTACCTAATGGACGCAGAGCCTTAGACAAGTTGTGCGTCATTGGTGATAACAAAATGTAAGTCACATTGAAAACACAAAATTTTATTCATTCTAATCAAAAGAACAGTTGACAATGAATAATAAAGAGCAATGTTTTGAAAACTGTTACAAACTAAAATAAAATGACTCTAATCTACGTGGGACTCATGTTTAATTGCAAAACTGTAGGAAGCAGGAGTGAATAAGACTTCCACAACTCGGCAACTAGTAAAAGCACAATAAGTGAGACAGATATTTGATACAGTTAATAGAGCATGCGAGATGCACAACGAAATGAGGTAAATACGAGCTGCTCAAATGAATTGCGCTAATGCCTGAGTGAAATTTATATCCTTCATGTTTAGCGCAAGGGTGGTAGTTAGGACCATCTACATCTGCATCTACATGACTGCTCTGCTATTCACACATGAGTGCCTGGCACAGGATCCGAAATTTTACGAATCCCTTTTAATATCATGTGGATGACTTCAAGGTATTCTTTATTTAGGGTCAATTGTCACATTTGACAGCATATAGATATCTTGACTTAATCTTTTTGCTGTTGGTTTCGATCTCCTGATGACCTTAATACACTGTATATTACAGCATCATCTGCAAAGAATCTGAGAGGGCTGCTCAGATTGTCTCAAGAATCGTATGTGTAGATTAGGAACAGCAGAGGGCCTAAAACACTTCTTTGGTGAAGGCTAGATATCACGTCTGTAATATTGGATGATTTTACATCAATTACTAAGATGTCCGTTGTGACAGGAATTCACGGCACCTGTTGCACAACTGAGACGATACTTCATAGGTACGCTATTTGGCTAGACGCTTGTGAGGAAATGTATCAAAAGCCTTTTGGATATCTAGAAATTTGGAATCAATTTGAGGTCCCCTATTGACAGCGCTAAACACTGCGTGATAACATAGAGCTAGCTGTGATTCAAAAGAGCGATATTTTCTGAATCCGTGCTGTCTGTGTCCGAACAGGTTGTTCTCGAAATAATTCGTGATGTTCCAGCTCAGTGTATTATCTAGTATCCGACAGCAAATCGGTGTCAGTGATACGAGTCTAATTCATAAAATTAATCCTAGGAGTGTGACCTAAGCGACTTTCCACTCTTTAAGTATGTGTCTTTCATCTAGAAACCGGTTGTATACGACAGTTAAGAACAACAGGTATTATATCAGTATACTCTGAAAGGAATCTAATTGCTATGTGGTTTGCATAGAGGACTTGCCTTTATTAAGTGATTCAAGCAACTTTGCAACACCGAGGATATCTACTTCCAAGTTACTCATGTTGACAGCAGTTCTTGATTAGACGTCTGAAGTATTTACTTCGTCTTCTTTGGCGAAGGAATTTTGGAAAACCGTACTTATTAACTCCGCTTTAGTGGCACTGTCATCGGTAACATTTCCTTCGCTATTACGCAGTGCAGGTATCGACTACCTCTTGACACTGGTGTGCACGTACGACTATGATCTCCTGGTCTCGAAATCTGGCAGAAAATGCAGAGTTTCGCTGTGGAAATTATTAAAAGCAATCGCATTTATGTTCGCACTAAATTTCTGTCTACTGTAAAAATCATACAATATTGGGGTTGTTACCGTCTTCTCAGTTAGGCATGATTTTTATTTGATTCTGTAATAGTATTACGACCTGTTCTGTGTACCACTGAGAGTCAGTTTCGTCACCTGTTAATTCGCTTGGTATAGATCCGACCAGACGAGAGCTGGTCAGTGATTCCGCTGTAGCCGAAGTTCTTTCCTGAACTCCAGCAATTTACTAGCCGCACTTGAAGGGGAACTCTATTGCTACTGCCTGACGAATGAATGTTCTCGTTCCTAAGTAAAAACAGAGCAAAATAGCAAAAATTTTCCATTCACGCCTTGCAGAAAGCATTTTTACGATTCATTAAGTTGGTACTGATTTCGGAAAATATCTCTCCACTGGTCAGTATCTTCTGCAGCACGTCCGGTGGTGAGGCGTTACATTGTACTGAACAGAACGCAATTTTGAAGGGAAGCAAGGAACTTTCTCGTGGCAGGATAGGCCGATAGGGGTTTTTTCTTTGATCAGTGGAGAGAGAGGGAAATTTCACCCTCAAGCACCAACAGAGCGATCGATGGCACTGTACCTCCAACAGACGGATTAGCATCAGGTGCTTATCACAATTAACATTCAGGGAACAGGGCCATTTTATGGAGAACAGCCTGTCACCGAGAACACGCTCATTTCCTGCTTTTGAGACACTGTTTAAAGCATTTTGAGGACCATACAGTACTGCTGAGCCCTTCAAATCCACTTCATTTTGTCGAGAAATTAAATACTTCTCATTCCCTCCATAATGTACCGATCTCACTCAATTATCAGAGAACTGTAAAAGAGCTGAAACAAATTTACAAAGTGATATACGACAGGCATATTTCATTTGTTATAGTCGAAATTAGCTGTTATGCTACATAATCATCAACCTTCGTTACGTGAAAATCTTTCTGTCTAAATAAATCCATTAGATGTCGATTTAGCGCTTGTAGTCAATCGTAAATTGACAAAACGAGCGGATTATTCAACAGAATAATATGGCACACTTCACTGTAGATGAAGAGAGGTATCTGATTACGGGGTACTCCTTAGGTCACTAATCCGTTGGTAACTTTAAATAAGATCTTCATTTCATGTAGTCAATAACCCTCACTTCAATGGCTAAACATACAGAATTCACTAGTTAATGTACTTAGTTGACAGGAAAAGTTAGTACATAAGTAAAATCAATAGTACTGGAAGACAGACGGCCAAATTACTTTCTGAAGCATCTCCTGTAGTAAGAAAATCATATAATTAAAGTCGAAGAGCCGATTGACTATATAGGCAACAAAATGTCAAACTGAATTGTTCGGCAGTTTCCTGTTCGAGTCTACTTGTTTATAGGCTGTTGCACCCTATAACTTACCAAAGCTGCACGAACTACTCTCATGACATCTTTGCTCCACAACTTTTATGAATTCAACTATATTCGATATGATGGAACAATCATTATCTTTCTTGCGATATTATTTTCTTTCATATATCTATGACGAAAACCTTTTAAGCTTACATGCAACAAAATTACTGTATGTCATGGAGCAGTCGTCTGAACTATGTGGCAATATCACTGCCAAAGGAAGCCAAAAGTTCGGAGGAATGCAAGGTCGTAGAGATGGCATGTACTTGTTGGGGATAGCGTCATCAGGTCCTGAAACACTGTCACAGGACCTCAGTACTGATCTCCGTTTGGTCAACTGGGTCAATTGAGCAATATCCAGAATTACAAGGAATTCGTAAGTAACAGTGGCTCGATATTGGACGGCATGGGAACCTGAGGATAGACATACTCGTCGTCAACGTATCAATCGACCACATCTGACAATCACATGGGATGGTCGCCTGATGCTTCAATCTGCGCCTGCCTTCTGTGAAAAAGCAACGGACTGCATGCAACATTCTGCATCATCCCACACCGTTGTTCGGTCACCACCAGCAGCAGAGGTAGGCGAAGTGTAGGCTGCCACAACCCGAACGCCTGCATATGGACTGGTGTGACCAGGGAGCATGCACTGCCGATGAATGCAACGTTAATCACGGTTCTGTATTACTATCGGGCATTGAGAATGGAAGGGGCCTAGGGAGAGGTACTATTTTTCAAGTGTTTGGAGAGGCACAGCGATGTCACACCTGGCATCATGCTACGGAGAGACATCGTATATGACTTCAAATCACGGCTTGTAGTAATTGAAGGTAAAACGGTACGTGACTGGTAACCTGCGTCCTGGGGAGGGGGGGGGGGGGGGAGTGTTACATCTCATGCGATAGTACCATGGTACCATATTTCAACAACATAATGCTCGTCTACACATGGTTCATGTCTATAAATTGATGTACTATCGTTGCCAGCTATCTCCCCAGATCCGTTCCCAAACAGATATCTCCTCCGTCCGAGTGAAAGTACCCAGGGTACCAATGACCATTTAAAACGGCTGTTATCAGCTTGTCTCAGGAGATGATAGAACAGCTTCATCACATCCTTCCCAAACGAATTAGCACATTTATCCAGGTAACGTCATACTGCCAATATCTTAGTAAATTAGACTCGATATTGTAATCACTGAAATGACATCACGTAACCTGTCATCCGTGAAGTTTTGTTTCGTTTCGTCCTCCCCTCGTGGGTGCTTCGCTGCTGCTGACAGGTAGTGTACTGAACTGTCGTATTCTGGTCTCCATCCATGTGGATGAGAGGATATCTACAGTGAATATAAGAAAGTGGTAGCAAATCGGCCTAGCAAACTCTCTACAGGCACAGTTATCGTTTGCAAGTCAAACATAAGGTCTACATAATCACAAATATAGAAACCAAGATCAGAAAAATTGTTTGTAGCACAGATCTGAAACAAAGGACTGGAAAAGCAGCAGTAGGAATCACAAATCCTGCAAATTAGCAGCTGGTCTAATATTGGACAAAAACGCGTAGTATGGAACACGTGGGCTTTCGTCTTCTGGACTGGGAAGCCGTGGTAGATACATGACACGTTTCCCTGACAGTTCGCCTCCTGCTGAAGGAGACATCTACAGTGGTAAAATGGCAACTGCATCCAGTGTTTGGTGACTCCAGAATTTTTAAACTCATCAACGAAACAAAAGAAGATTAAGAGCGAGAAGATAAGTATATCATCCAATAGCGACAGCTGGGGCAGGTATACGTTGGAAACACTGAAATAAATGTTTATAACCGTTTAGCTGGACAAAAAAAAGAAACTGCCTTCGGTGTAAGCACAGGAATCGGCCATAGCGGAATATGTTTTCCGACATGGAAACAACGGAATAAAATTCAGTGAAAGTAGCGTTTTGGATAATGCAGGGCACCATCATGGGTGTATGTATAGAGAGGCCACAATTATTCACAAACACTATAACAATGTCAATAGAAAAAAAGTAGTGGGACTAAAGTAAAATCAAATACAGGTGCGGAAAATTTGTAATTATTCATGCTTCTATCCATATCTATTATGACACGCTTGGAGGTAACTTTTACTGACAGATTTCTTGTTCTCTTCTGATGCAGAAACTTACACACTTACTTACAAATCACATACACAGTTCACAATCCACAGAACACGTTAAAAACAGAAATAAATATTAACAAACATGTTACGTATTGTCAAAATGTGTTATTCTTATTACTTTGTTAACCAGAAAGGCTTCATGAAAGTAATTATGCCAAAAATTCGATAGATATTTTAATAGTCATTCATATAATATATTTTAGTGGTTAAACATTTGCAGTTTTACCGGATGCAGCAGCATCCTAAATTCACTTAAGTGATAATATAGAAGTTTCACACAAAAATTTCTGTCCGATGTATTTAATGCTCGTAGGTACATATACTCAACACATAACAATACTCAGTAATAACCATTACGCAATATTTCAGTACATTGTGTATCAATAATATTTTTTTAACAACTTCACTTTCACACCCATTACCTTCTGTACGTAACATACAAAGACAATTCGTAACAGATACTGGCATATCGCTGATGTATAATATTTGTAGTCTTCAGTTGTGAAGTACATACTGGATGCTCCTCAGTGTTTGTAAAACTTGCAGATAAATACTCTATGAGGCAATCCAAGCTGAAAGTTTAGCATCATTAGCGATTGCCAGCAGGAGCAGAAGTGCCACTCCAGGTGCTATATAATTAACGGGAATACTGAGAAGCCCCACATGCCCAAAAAATAAACTTTTCAGCAGATATAAAATAATTCCAAGTCATATACCGAAGTCGGTTTTTCTTCTCATTTTTCGTTAAAACAAATATTGAGTAAAGAATGGCAACCCACTTCATACATTTTCTTGATGTTAAATTTTTTAGAGAACATGCGGGCTTTCTAAAGATTTTGCTATAAATAAGTATAAATTCTGCCAGTACCTCGTCTCCTACTTTCCAAATTTCACAGAAGCTCTTTTGTGAACCTTGCAGAACTGGCACTCCTGAAAGAAAGGATACTGCGAAGACATGGCTTAGCAACAACCTGGTGGATGTTTCCATAGTACGATTTCCACTCTGGAAGATCAAAACTGCTTGCCGGACAGAGACTAGAACTTATGACCTTTGACATTCGCGGGCTAGTGCTCTGCCACTCAGCTACCCAAGCACGAATCACAACCCGTTCTCACAGCTTCAGAGTGAAAATCTCATTCTGGAAACATGTCCCAGGCTGAGGCTAAGCCATGTCTTCACAATATCCTTTCATGTAGGAATGCTAGTTCTGCAAGGTTTGCAGAAAATCTTCTGTGAAGTTTGAAAGGTAGGAGACGAGGTACTGGTAGCTCAGTGGTAGACGACTTGCTCACAAAAAGCAGAATTCCCGAGTTCGAGTCTCGGACTGGCACACAGTTTTATTCCACAAGGAATTTTCATATCAGCGCACACTCTGTTACAGAATGAAAATTTCATTCTGGAGGCATAAATTATTACTTAACTCATACAGTATTGGTATTATGGACTAAAAATTACGTCCAAATTCCATTCACTTTGACATTGCACTCTACACGAGATTGTTTCTTTGAAGTATGTTCGTATGTCCCATATCTCACAGTAAAAGTTCTGAACGATTTCTTCTAGGAATAGTAGGAATCGCCTCAGGTCATGCATTTTCTTCTCATTTACAATCGCATTATCCTGATAAGCTTGGCTTATCAGCCATTTGGGATGTATGCCCTTCTGCTCCATCAATGAATATTCTCATTTTAACACCACCAATACTTTCATATGGATAGCAGAACTGCATAAACTGAGTTACATGATCGGTATTTGCTATTTTTTTTGTGTATCCCTTTCTTGACTTAGACGGAAATGGCATTCTTTCGGTAGAACTTTGACCATCATTTCTTAAAATGTAGGACGAATTCATGGTTTTTGGTATTTTCACTACAAAATTCATCTTAGTGCTCGACTGTGTTATTAATTTCAGAAAATACGTGCTATCCACCATCCTAAATTTCGTTTTTGAAGAGCTGAAATCTTTATCATACCGAAGTGACCTCTCAATGGAAGGTACTAATGGGTGTATAGAACTCTTCTATGTGCCACAAGCTTTAAAGAAAATCTGACAATTGCCTCGGTTTTATTTTGGCCTCCATAATGGCCGGAGAACAAGAAAGTGTATAACATGTTGTCCAATATTTTCATTTCAAATTTTTTTCGTTATTTCTTGACTTTTGTTACTATCATCACTAATGTCTGATATTTTACCGCCGTTAACAATAGAAATTTATTAAACCAAAGTGTAAGAGGCAATATTGATTATCCTCTCTCTTTTAAACAGAGTTCAAATTCAATATTTTGAAAACTTCTTATCCTTTGCGCGAGTGGGGTCTCTCTTCAGTAGAGGTAATTATATGGCTTCATAGCAACACAGGTAGTACGAGAAAGTATGGGACTCCTCTACATCATAATCGAACTCTATGTACAAAATAATTGCTCGCTCAATTTTGTCAAAAATGGGTATGTCGGGTTTTTCGGTATTTCCATTCAAATATTTCTTCTGTCTGCAGTACGAGGGATTAACACCTGTTCCTAGCATTAAACTATAAGATTTCTGATCATCAAATTGTTCGAAATTAAATAGAAAAATAAATTCATCATCATAGTCTGTTGGTATTGTCTATATATGCTAGAACTGCTTATGGAAATTTTGTCGACGTCCTTCGTCTGCTTTTCGGTCTCCGTAAGTTTCTTCGTTCTTTTGATTTGTATTTCTATAATATTTTGAGTAGTCTATCATCATCCATCCTGCTAATGTACTCGTTCGATTTCCTTTTCTGTTCATCTATTAATTTCATTTAAAAGCATCAATGAAAATCTACTTTAATTTATTTCGCTTTCGATTTGAAATACCCACCTACACAGAAAAATTACCTTTCCTGACTCACAATTCTTAGTGTATCCTCTTTTGCTGTTACTCAAGTCTGAAGTATATATTTTACAACTGGAGTGGCATAGTTTCACAAAGTTTCAGAAGGATCTCATTCCTGACGAAAAGTAGACTATTACTACATGAAACGACTGGTTTCCGTTATTTATAGCTGCAACTGATATTCTGGTTTGTGTTTAGGATTTTATTACTCACAGAACTCCTGAGGGTAGTTGAAAGGAGAAGTCACTCATACAGCGTAGACTTAATACGACAAAGTAAGGTAGTACTGATTGATATTCCAAAAGTGACTCACAGATTGGGATTCACGACTTCCAGTTTAGCGCCGTCTCACTGGGTCACATCTGTGTCAAGTTGTCACTCGGAGAAGAAGCGGTAGACACCCAATTACTAGGAGAGCCGTCAGTCTGTGTTCTCGCCCCAGCGTCTCGCCTCGGGGGCGGAAGAGACGAGTGCGAGTCTCGGCGGTGTGGCGGGCAGCGGAGGGACTTCAAACGCGCCGCCCCCGGCGAGAATGGAGGCAGGGAGGCGGCAGCGGTGGCGTGGGCGGGGAGACGGCAGCGCTGCGGTCGCCCCCGGCCTGCCGTCTTAATGATGAGCTCGACGCGCCGCAACCGGCTGCGGATTTCAGGTGACAAACGGCGTTTTACTGTAGCAGACGAACAGTCAAACTGTTGCCTCACCGTCAGTGACACGTCGTGGGCGTTTACACTGTCACAGCGAAGATAGCAGAGACAGCTCTTGCTTTGTCGAGCTATGGCTCGCCATCAGAATTATTTCCACATCTGAATCTGTACTCAGCAGGCTACTTTATGGCATGTGGTAGGAGGGTACTTGGTGGAGTGGTGTGAGACTGTCACTTTTGTGGTTCAAATGGCTCTAAGCACTATGGGACTTAACATCTGAGGTCATAAGTCCCCTAGACTTAGATTTATTTAAACCTAACTAACCTGAGGACATCACACACATCCATGCCCTAGGCAGGATTCGAACCTGTGACCGTAGCAACAGCGCGGTTCCGGACTGAAGCGCCTAGAACTGCTCGACCACAGCAGCCGGATCTCTTTTGTGTTCAGAAGTCCTTCTCATGAGCTCGTAGTTTTAATTCAATGTCTTTTCATGAGATGTACTTGGGAGGAAGCTGTATATTGATGAAGACGTCAGAGCCATTTAGCAGCGTCATATCCCTCCTGAAACTTCAGTTTGCGACTTTTGGGTTTACTGTAGGCTACAATCCTACGATAAAAATACGCTACGGGCTGTTGTTCTTCCGATCACTATAAAATTCAGAAAGCATTTTCGGTCTATATTCACACAAAATGTCATTTTTTGGTAAATGAATATTTAAAATATCATCATACATCAATATTTTGTCACGTGATGGAAAATCCTCTGTTACTGGCTGAAGCTGTAGTGACGTCACAGACTAGGAGTAAGACAAAGCTACACGTGTGGTATTGGACTGTTCGCCGAAGGTACTTGTTTTTCTGTACTTTTTATGCGAAAAGTATAGTTATTTTGTGATTGAAAATGCATTTAAAGTTTTAACCGGCAATGATGAGGAATTTTGTGACTGCAGATAGCGAAAATTTTCCGAAAGTTTACGCCTTTATGGTATTTTCGTTCTTCAGTAAAAACCCAGGTTTTTAAGTTCCAGGAAGAGGAAACGTAAAAACCACATTACATGGCAACTATGACGGAAGAACTGTGCGCAACAATAAGTCATAGAATTGCGCTAAAACTGAGGTACTCTGAAAGCGGATTATTTTGCTGGAAAGATTTTCGGGCGAAACTTGTGAAAACCTGTAAAATGAAACTCAGGGAAAACTCTCTCACTCAGAAAAAAATTCTGATTGGTAATTTCTGGGACAAACGTAGTGGCACTCCTGGGGGAACTGCAAAGCATCATTGTGTTTGCCCTCAACAGCTTTGCATGTTGCAGTTTTTCTGTTCTTCCAGATCATTAATTTAAACCTACGAGAAAATTACGTCTATAAAACGTGCTGTTGACGCAGCAGAATTTTATTTTATATGTTGTTCTAATGCATGCTTAACTGATGCTGAAACACTGTAATTTAACAGTTCTTAAGCAGGACCAACTTGTATTTTATTGAAAGGTGTGGGCAAGGAATGGTCAGTTTTTCTCTTTTTATGGTGAATGATGGTACCCTTTAGGGAAATGGCAGCAAGTGACAGGAACGGACATCATGTACACTCAGTTTGTATGCCTGGGGACCTCATTCAATATGTTGAAGAGGATATTACAGCAGCCACTGAGGGAACAGCTTGCAACAAACTGCAGACTCTGGTGCACGTTGCAACAAATAATGCCTGTCGTCTGTGCTCCGAAGTCATTCTTGTGTCATTCCAGTGACTCGCAGAGAAGGTTGACAATACCAGCCGTGCTTGTGGAGTTTCAACGAAGTTAACAACTTGCAGCATTGCTCCCAGAACTGACCGGGCCCTTTGTTTCTGAGTCGAGTGGAAGGACTGAGCCAGAGACTTCTAAATTTCTGTGATTAACTACGCTGCGACTTCCAGGAATTGCACCAAAGGGTTGCGAACTGCAGGACCCTCCTAAATAGGTCAGATTTTCGCCACAAATAATAGGCTGCTAATTACGTAGCTGACTGTATGTTGGATGCACACAGGAGTTTTTGAAGGTGAGGCGACTTTCTATTCAACCCAGGGAACGATAGCTGTAGGAAACACAGAAGTATCAGTATAAGATCGAAAGAAATGCCTCCCACAGGTAAGAATAGTAAAATCCTAATGGTAAACTGCTGAAGCACTAGCAACAAAATGCCAGTGTGTGAAGCGCTCATGGAAAGCACTGGAGCTCACATAGTACTAGGTGCAGAAAGCCGGTTGAAACCTGGAATTGATAGTTGTGTGATTTTTGGAGAAAATTTAAGTGTAGATCGAAAGGGTGGGGAAATGGAGGTGGTGTATTTGTAGACAAAAAACTCAAATCTACCAGGATAGGAATTCAATCTACAAGTGAGATTGTTTAGGCAAGACTCAGTAACAGAGGGGGGAGGAGTTGGGGCAGAAAGGAGGATGGAACCGCGCGACCACTACGGACGCAGGTTCGAATCCTGCCTCGGGCATGGATGTGTGTGATATCCTTAGGTGAGTTAGGTTTAAATAGTTCTAAGTTCTAGGGGGCTGATGACCTCAGATGTTAAGTCCCATACTGCTCAGAGCCGAGAATTGGATTCTATCGCCCATCAGACTTATCTCCAGAATAAAAAAAAATAAATAAATAACTTCAGTGAAATCCTTCGTTCACTTATAAGTAAGTTCCCCAATCATACTGTAATCATGGTTGTAGACTTCGAACATCCAACAATTAACTAGGAAAATTGCAATTTTGTTGTTGGTGGGCGTGATAGGATATCCAGTGAAAATTTACTAAATGACTTCTAAGAATACCACCTGAAACAGATAGTTAGAAACCCCACTCATGATGGAAAGATATCGAATCTAATGTCAACAAACAGACCTGACGTCTTTGAGGATGTCCACATCGTAACTGCTATCAATTATCATGACATGGTTGTGGCAACAATGATTACCGAAGTACAAAGGACAACTAAAACATGCACAAAGATATATATGTTCAGTATACTAGATTTAAAAAGAATCAGTAATGTCATACCTCAATCAGGAACTTGAAACTTTCAGCACAGGACAGTAGCATGTAGCGCAACTTTAGCTCAAGTTTAAAAGAACAGTTGACGACGCACTGGATAGATTTGTAACCAGTAGAATAGTTCGTAGTGGGAGAGAACTTCCATGATATACAGCCACTGTAAAGCAACTTCTAAAGAAACAGAGATACTGCATAGTAGGTGTAAACCGTAGGACTATAGACAGAGAGATGGTGAATGAAACACATTTGGCTGTCAAGAGAGCAATGCGTGATGCCTTAAGTGACTACCGTAGCAGAATATTGTCAAATGACATGTCACAAAATCCAAAGAAATTACGATCATATATAAAGGCTATTAGTGTCACCGAAGTTAGTGTCCAGTCCCTAGCGAATGAGAGGGGAACTGAAATTGAGGGTAGCAAGGCAAAAGCTGAAATGGTTAACTCCTTTTTCAGATGTTCCTTTACAAAGGAAAATGCAGGTTAATTGCACCAATTTAATACTCCTACCACTGAAAAGAAGTGTCACTGATGTTGAGAAACAGGTGAAATCATTGTAATTGTACAAAGCTCCAGGTCCCGATGGAATTCCTGTCATAGTATATTTTGAATCTGCGGCTGAGTTGGTCCCTCTTCTCACTAATCTATCGTAGATACCTCGAACAAAGAACTCTGCACAGTTCTTGAAAAAAGGCACAAGTAGTCTCACCCGTCTACAAGGAGGGTAGTAGAAGTGAACCACAAAACTACCCTCAAATATTCTTTACGTCAGTTTGTTGTAGAATCTTAGAACATATTCGGAGCTCAAACATAATGAGATTTCGTGAACAGAATGACCTCCTCAATGCTAACCAGCATGATTTTCGGAAACATCGGTCATGTGAAACGCAGCTTCCTCTTTTCTCACATGACTTACTGAAAGCACTGGATCAAAGAAACCAGGTAGATACAGTGTTTCGTAATTTCTGAAAAGCATTTGTCTCTGTACAGCACCTACGCTTACTGTCAAAAGCACGATCATGTAGGGTATCAATTGAAATTTGAGACTGGATTGAAGACTTTTTGGTAGGGATGACACACCGTGTTATCTTGGATGGAGAGAAATCATCAGACGTAGAAGTAAATTCGGGTGTGCACCAGGGAAGTGTGTTGGGACCCTTGCTGTTCATGTTGTATTTTAATAATCTTGCAAACGTAAATTAGGCTTTCAGGAGATGCGACAGTTACCTATAATGAACACTAACTGAGAGAAGCTGAAAAAATATTCAGTCAGACCTTGATAAGGTTTTAACGTGGTGCAGAGATTGGAAATTGGTTCTAAATGATCAGAAATACAAATTTTGCATTTATTGAACGAAAAAAAAGTGATATCCTATGATTATAATATCGGTGAGTCCTTTCTGGAATCGGCCAACTCATACAAGTGCGTGGGTGTAAAACTGTGTAGGGGCATAAATAAATAAATGGGCCTCCCATCGGGTAGACCGTTCGCCGGGTGCAAGTCTTTCGGTTTTTCGGTTTGACGCCACTTCGGTGACTTGCTCGTCGATGGGAATGAAACGATGATGATTAGGACAACACAACACCCAGTCCCTGAGCGGAGAAAGTCTCCGACCCAGCTGGGAATCGAACCCGGGCCCTTAGGATTGACATTCTGTAGCGCTGACCACTCAGCTAGCGGGGGAAGACTGTAGGGATATGTAATGAAATAATCACATCGTTTCGGCTGTGAATAAAGCAGGTGGTAGACTTCCGTTTATTGGTGGAATAGTGGTAAAGTGCAATCACCCTACAAAAGAGATCGCTTACAGATCACTCCAGCGACCCTTCATAGAATACTACTCAAGTCTGCGAGACCCGTATGAGGTTGGACTAACAGGGGATAACGTATACAGGGAAGGGCAACACAAATGGCCACAGGTTTCTTTAATCCATGAGAGAGTGTCATAGAGATACTGAAGGAAGTGAAATGGCAGACACTTGAAGACAGACGCAAATGATCCTCAGGAAGTTTGTTAAAGTTTCAAAAACCGGCTTTAAGTGGTTACTCTAGGCATATACTACAACCACCTACGTATCGCTCACACGTAAATCGTGAGGAGAAGATTAGAATAATTACTGCACGCACAGAGGCAGTCAGTCAGTCATTCTTCCCACGCTCGATATGTGAATGGAACAGGAAACAACCCTAATAACTGATACAATGGGACGTACCCTCTGCTATGCACCCTATGGGGTTTGCAGAATGTAGTTGAAGATGTGCATACAGCCTTACAACAGTCTCATTGGAAAGAGATGTGTGTGGAAAAATGTCTTCAGTGATTTGTTTGGGAAGAATAATATGTTAAGAAATTCTTAAATGGATTCCCAGATCCTTAACAATAAGAGTTATATCAGGCATGAATCACAATTACAGAACATTTTGTGATTCATTGATCAGGTGTAAAATGAAGCCAGTAAATTAAAATGGATGATAAAATGTAATATGATAATGAATACATAAATTTGTTAAGAATAAAATAAACTTAAGTAGGCGGTAGTACTGGGCAAAGATAACAGGAAATGAAAAGAAAAATATTTCTCTGATTCAGGCTCGATCTTGCGAACATAGCATTGGTAACTCGGCACTATGCCTATTACGCCACAAGCGACAATTTTTTTGGTAATTCCACGAAACTAGTAACAAAAACGACTAGCTTTCAATAAAATGGGTTCATGGTCCTCACACAAATAAGCCCAGGGATTGGTCACTGTCCGATTTTGATCTAAGAGTGATTTGGAACCATATTTTGCGCATGTCCTCTTTTCTGGAGCACTGAAAAACTATTTTTCAGTTATTTTATAGACGCACTTTTACAATGTGGTACTACACACTATTTGTAGACTAATCCACTTTCCGAAACGTAAATTCCAAAACAAGGTTTCACTGCGAATGATGTTTCCCACAACGGAGCAACGTGTTACTCAGTCACAGACATCACATGACTCAAATGGACCGTTTTAGCGGACTTTAATATAGTTTGAACTTCATGTAAATTTTTTTGTGTCATTTTGAATATTGAAATTCATGAGGAAAAGAAGCATGTTACGAGCATAAAATCACTAACCGTTTAAGATGATTTCTAGAAAACACTGTTGAAAAACAGCATCGCTTTGACTTATAAAACGTTACTTCCTTGCACTTTTCGGAGAAGTGAAGTTACTGGGTAGAACATTTCAGGCTGTTGTTAGTGGTTGGCCCACGAGCGAGAAACGTAAATGACTGACAGGAAACAACCGAGGCGGCACAATTAGAATAACATTTTCGAACTTCTCTCTCCGTATTTACCCAAAGACGATGGCTCACCAACAACAGCCCCAAGAAGTTTATCCAGTAACTCCACTTCTTCGGAAACAGCGGGAAATTAGCAATTTGTAAGTGAATACAACATTGCCTTACGACGGTGTTTAGCCGTCCACGATTGCTTTCTGAATATTGAAGAGCGTTCTGGCAGAGGAATCCAAACATTTAACACTGAAGAAGTTTTGTGAAGAATATGACGCGGCATAACGACTCAGATTATACCATCAATGAGAATGGCCATTAAACCTGTGTTATATACTGGCTGCGACTTCTACGAATGTACAGTTTGAGAATTTTAACAATAAACGAAACCTTGATGAACAGCACCTCTCTTTAACGTCTACCACAGAAGGTGGATGAAGTTCTTCACGGTACTTAAATAACTTCTAAACGGTAATATGATGAAAGGCGCTGCACTATTTTGGATCTTCTCTGTGCCCGTTAGGGGTCCTATCAAGTAAGTGTTCCGGACTGATGAGCAGTAGTCAGATAGGGTGGAATAAGAGTTTGGTAATGTAGCTCCTACATAGGTGGACTACACATTTTGAGGTGTCGTCCAATGCATTTCTGTCTGGCAACAGTCTATCCTACTAGTTTTATTTAGCCGTTCCGCTTCAAACTGTTTTCTATACAAACTCCAGAAGAATTAATAGCTGTAACGGCCTGAAGTTATTATTCTTCAGTCGTGTAATCTTAGTACAATGCGAATTTCCTCCTATTTGTGTTTAATACGCTACTATTTTTTATTCTGGGATTTATCTGCCAATCTCTGCACCTAGTGTCGATCCTCCACATGAGTTTCTGCCTCTCGCGACAATGTGTAGCGTTGCGGCTTCCCTATACACAACAGAATCACCCTCTAGTATCGTCACCGAATTTGGTCGCCGGCCGGTGTGGCCGGCCGGTTCTAGGCGCTTCAGACCGGAACCGCGCTGTTGCTACAGTTGCAGGTTCGAATCCTGCCTCGGGCACGGATGTATGTGATGTCCTTAGGTTAGTTAGGTTTAAGTAGTTCTAAGTCTAGGGGACTGATGACCTCAGATGTTAAGTCCCATAGAGCTCAGGGCCATTTAAATTTTTTAGAGTTTGTTCGATTATATCCAAATCTAGAGACATTCACACCAAACAACAGACGATACAGGACTGGTGCAGGGACCATAGAACGACGATGGACGGTCGAGTAGCGTCGGGAAACAGGAGGGGTAGTTCTTTTTCGTAGTTTTTCGCGCAGAAGATAACGAGTGCAGCTAAGCTGAGTGTTGATTAGGCTTACACCCTTAACCAAAAGTAAATTAATTTTATTAATTTATATATCCAAGAGAAGTCTACCAGGCCTTGATTTCACGAAGATATTTCTGAGAATGTTGGTTTGGGGCGTAGCTTTGTATCGAAGTGAAACATGGACTGTAGGAAAACCTATGCATTAGAGAATCTAATTATTTGAGATGTTGTGCTACAAATGAATCTTGAAAATTAGGTGGACTTGTAAGGTAGAGAGCGAGGAAATCATACAGAGAATCGGAAAGTAAGTAAATATACGAGAGACATGACAAGACGAAGGAGCAGAGTGTTAGGACATCTGTTACGACACCACAGACCAACTTCCATGGTGCTAGAGGGTTAAAACTATAGAGGAAGACACTAGGTCGGAACAAAACCACCTAATAATTGAGGACGTATATTGCAAGTACCACTGTGAGATGAAGAGGTTAAAACAGGAGAGAAATTTGTGGCGGGCCTCATCAAATCGGTCAGCAGACTGCCATCTCAGAATAAAAATTCAGCCAAATGGTACTCAGCAACATAAATTCTAGCCCTACAGTAATTAAATATCACAAGCTTTAACTTAACAGAGAGCATCAAATGTCAATATCTCGCATCACACAGGTTCTCACTTTACAATAAACGGTAACAGGTTTGAATAAAGAAATCAACATTTCATTTTATACAAGGTGATTTGCTCATAAGATTTTGATTGTTTTTGGAACAGTCACTTTTTGTGACACAAGCATGACCATCTTCGGCTCACAATGACAACCTACAGAGCCGCGCAGTGTGGCAGCCCGGTCTCAGGCGCCTTGCCACGGTGCGGGTGGCTCACCCCATCGTAGGTTCGAGTCCTCCCTCGGGGATGGGCGTGTGTACTGTCCTTACAGTAAGTTAGTTTAAGTTACATTACGTAGTTTCTAAGCATAGGGACCGATGACCTCAGTAGTTTGGTCCCACAGGAATTTACCACATATTTACACCACCTGCAGGGACCAGAATAGAAAAATTTAAATATTACTAGATTAAAACAACTTCATTAGATCAACTTGTGAGTTAACTAAAATGCTATCAGAATGCTAGTAGAAGCAGACCTCGGGGAAGATCAGTTTGCATTCCGTAGAAATGATGGAACACATGATTCAATACTGACCCTACGACTTATCTTAGAAAATAGATTAAGGAAAGGCAAACCTACGTTTCTAACATTTGTAGACTCACAGAAAGCTTTTGAGAACTTTGACTGGAATACTCTCTTTCCAATTCTGAAGGTGCCAAGTGGAAAATACAGGGAACGAAAGGCTATTTACAATTTGTACAGAAACCTGATGGCAGTTATAAGAGTCGAGGGGCATGAAAGGGAAACAGTGGTTGGGAAGGGAGTGAGATAGGGTTGTAAACTATCCCAGATGTTATTCAATCTGTATATTGAGCAAGCAGTGAAGGAAACAAAACAAAAATTCAGAGCATGAATTAAAATCCATGGAGAAGAAATAAAAAAAGGTTGGCCAATGACATTGTAATTCTGTCAGAGACAGCAAAGGACTTGGAAGAGCAGTTGAACGGAATGGACAGTCCCTTGAAAGGAGGATATAATATGAACGTCAACAAAAGCAGAACGAGGATAATGGAATGTAGTCGAGTTAACTCGGGTGATGCTGAGGGAATTAGATTAGGAAATGAGCCGCTTAAAGTAGTAAATGAGTTTTGCTATTTGGGGAGCAAAATAACTGATAATGGTCGAAGTAGAGAGGATATAAAATGTAGACTGGCAATGGCAAAGAAAGCGTTTCTGAAGAAGAGAAATTTGTTAACATCGAGTATAGATTTAAGTGTCAGGAAGTGGTTTCTGAAAGTATTTGTATGGAGTGTAGCCATGTATGGAAGTGAAACATGAATGATAAATAGTTTGCACAAGAAGAGAATAGAAGCTTACGAAATGTGGTGCTACAGAAAAATGATGAAGATTACATGGGTAGATCACATAACTAATGAGGAGGTATTGAATAGAATTGGAGAGAAGAGGAGTTTGTGGCACAACTTGACCAGAAGAAGGGATCGTTTGGTAGGGCATATTCTGAGACTCAAGGGATCACCAATTTAGTATTTGAGGGATACGCGGAGGGTAAAAATCGTAGAGGGAGACCAAGAGATGAATACACTAAACAGATTCAGAAGGATGTAGGTTGCAGCAGGTACTGGGAGAAGAAGCAGCTCGCACAGGATAGAGTAGCATGGAGAGCTGTATCAAACCAGTCTCTGGACTGAAGACCACAACAACAACATCAGAATACACGTCATATACCTGGAGGGGGGGGGGGGGGGTGGAGCGTAAGGGAGAAAAAATCTTCATGCGTTGTGAGACTAAACACAATACCAAGGATCTGGGAGTTATACAGATAAAAGTAAGTGTACATTTCCTTCCTTCTCTTTGCACTATATTCGCGTCCATTCCAAGATAATGGTGAAAACTATAAAATGTGACAAATTTACAACAATATTTCGAGCAGTTATCCGCAAAAATGTAGAAACTGAGTATTTGTCGTTAAAGCAGTATATGCCTAAAACAGATTAAGGTCCTTACAGTAAAAGGAACAAAGGAGCAGTCCATACTTTGGACGGCTGTTGGCGATGCACCTCGAGCTGCTGGACGTTTGCTCCGCTTTGAGTAAGCTTAGGAGAGGACACGGAGTAAACGACCAGGGCGGCTTTCTGCTGCAGCTCGCTTGCACATCTCTTGCGGCTGCGAACTGTTTACATTTGCTGGGCTGATGCTCGGAAGTGCAGGCGCGGCGCAGAAGGCATATTGCAGCGTTCGGTCGTATGGGAACCAGGCATCATGTGGTGTGTTACGCTGGCCGCTGCGACCGCCTCGCTTGACACAAATCTGCTGCCAACTCATTCTATTCATTGAGGAAATTTGTTCGGTTCCTTCTGTTTCAAAATATAAATATACAAATCTTCTAAAATAGCTCTAAGTTGGGTGAAGTTGACCGATTCTGGACTTTAAGTTTAAATATACCTGAAAAAAATACAATTAATGTACTGGTTTTTCTTACAGAGTGAGGGAATTGAGCTGTAGTAGTAAAAATTTTCGTCTTTAATAGCTTTTTCTCTATGAGAAAGACCTGCCTCGATTTGATTATATGTTAAGTGACAATTGTGAATTGTTTATGACTCATGGGTGAGTTTATTCTCCTGCAACTTTGTCAACAATTGAAAAATGAGAATGGCATGAAAATTAAACTTTAATACTAGTTTCAGAGTAGTATACAAAGAAGTTTTAAACACAAAAAGATTTCAATCATAAATTTGGTTACGAAATTACGAAGGAACACACACATTAAATATATTGACTGTACACTCAACCTCAACATGTCAGTTTAAAGAGAGATATCCTCCACCTTCCAGTTACTGTGTTTGGCAAAGTCTTGGCAGCTTCTGAAAGTTCTAGTATATGTAGCATCAACTGTAGGCCACAATCAATAAAATCTGCTTTTAGGTAACAATGTAACAGCCAGTTGTGCTAGGCATTTCGTAAAATTGTCAAACAGTAAATATAATTTGCAGTTTTTTAAAAAAAATACCTTTTGCATACTGCACATAAAATTTGTATTTTAATTTATTTACCCAGGCGCGTTTCGCCTTTTTTACAAGCCATCTTCAGTGGGTGTCAGGTAACTTTTAATTCACTGACAGATGAGAAAAACCAAGCAGTTTGCATAGATGCTGTGAATTAAAAGTACAAAAGGGATTTTCTTTGAAAAAACTGTAATTTATATACAGCTGCTGCGAAAATGGCCACTACTAGAAACGCGCATAAATATAATAAGTAAAATAACAGAATTTTCATCACCAATGTTTAGTTACTTAACATTTCATGTTTTTTAAGCTTTTTGATCAACTTTGCCCACCAGTTAACTTCACACCATTTGGAAAAACTTTCCTTTAATGGCAATTACTGTATTTTCGATGTATCATCTAGCAACAATGACTTTCTGACTACACGACTGTTCAGTTATAGACACTTGTTGCTGCATATACTTTCTCACATTGCTGCTGCGTTCATTAGTTCACATTCTTGCCACTCTAACTACTGCTTGTTGATAAAAGAACCGCTTGAGAAAGACTGTCAACTTCACAGCAGTTTTCTAAGGTGGTCAAATTCACCCCGATTCCCCCAAGAATTTGTAAAGTTTTATTCATTGTCTCTACCTATACATAGGTAAGTATAATGGATCAAACTTTTATTAGTGCACTACTTGGCTTGTGAAGGTCAATGTACGACATACGTTAAGACCTGGACACAAATATTGTTTTACACCATTAACACAAATAAAAGTCTGAAAAGTCCATATTTCTGAAGACGATAAGTATTCAGACACAGATTCAGAATAATATGCATTTAGCCATTGTCACTTATTATGAAACTTAGAACAGTAAATACAGTAACTAAAATAAAAATTGACTTCTCTGTCAACTTCAGCAAGAGGTCAACTTCACCACAACTGACGGTACTAACCGTTCACATTTTCCATCTTCATGTAAAATTTGCGCTGTTCGTTACTATTACCAATATTATGTCTCTCCTGCTGCATGTGTAAACCTAATGCTGTTTTGTTGCTGGTTCAGGTGTTCACCCTAAATCTAAAGTCGAAGAACTTGCTTGTCTGGCCTTTATAGCTTATTTCTCAGCCACGTCGTGATATTTTATAGATCTCACATTTCTCATATTTGTTATTCTCATGTGGAATGTTTTGATGCATTCGTGTTTTTGTACTACCTGATTTCCTAAACACAGATTTAATTCAATTTCTCTGGACTACGTGCTCAATTTTATGAGATGTCTCTGCCTGAGGATATCACAGTGGCGTGTTTGACCCCATCGATGATGATGCAGTCCCATACTCCTTGACAGAGCGTAGAGGACGATACGGGAGACCTGCACCGCTGTACTAGGCAAGGTCCTAGCGGAGGTGGTTTGCCATTGCCTGCCTCCGACCTTAATGGGGATGAATGACGATGATGAACACGATACAACACCCAGTCATCTCGAGACAGGTGAAAATCACTGACGCCACCGAGAAACGAACGAGAACGCTACCGCTAGACCACGAGCTGCGGAATTTTGATCCTATAGGATGCAATTTATTTCTCTTATTTATATTGAATTGAAATTTTGTTAATATGGACAGTTTCCATGTCGCAAGAGCGACTTGCTTTAATAAGCCTATTTCTTTTTTCACTTACTCATGGCATAATGGAAGTCGCACTATTCGATGTATCACACATTTAAAGTATGCTTGATTTTGACGTAGCGGATGATAAGAATGGGTATTGACAGTCACGTCCGTAAATGTCGTTTCCTATGTATTTGAAATTCATGTCCGCCGTTTTTGTTATAAATTGTCAACTCTAAAGGAAATAAGCAATTTATTCTCTGTTCCTTCGAGAGTTTGATCTTGAAATGCAGTGTGACCAATATTGTATACAAATTCTCTGTCTACATATTGTTCCTAATGTAGAGAGTACTGAACCGTCAACGTATCTTTTATAGGGTACTGTGTTGAAAACAATGTCTTGATTAGTCCTGAAAAAAAAGCAGTGTTCTCTAGTGGATCCATAAAAATATCGGTAATGATTTACAGTAAGCAGTGTCCCAAAATAGTTCGTATAATTGATTTTTCACTTTGCAGCGGAGCGTGCGCTGATCTGAAACTTCCTGGCTTTTCAAAACTGTGTGCAAGGACAAAACTCGAAACACGCACGCTAGTCTTTCGCGGATAACTGCTTTGCCGAAATAGCTAACCAAGCACGACTCACAAACCGTCGAGCACTTGCCCAGTAAAGATGGTAGAGATAATTCTACAAAATCAGAAACTTTAACCTAATACAGAGCAACAGATATCAATATTCTGCCACACTGAGATCCAAACAGTAACAAAGCCAAACACCAGATAAACACACACACACACACACACACACACACACACACACACAGAGTCTAAGGTGTCACATTAAATATACATCCTATTGGAAGGCACAAGAAAAAGCAACAAGAATACTTAGAAAAAGTATCCCCAAAACAAAGTTTCGGATAACGAAGTGCTTTACAATTTTCAGGCCTAACAACTGTCTCACTCTGTTTCATGAAACTACAGTTGAATTACGCAAAGCACCACTCAACAATTTAATCTTTAATTGCTTATCTAACCAACACAGATTAGGGTCTTAAGATAGTATCTTACATCTGACCTTCCCTATAATAATAATAAGAAGAAGAAGAAAAAGAAGAACAAGGTAAAGAGAAGGAGGAATAAGATTAATAGCAATATTGATACTAACAATATTTATATTATTAATAATAAAAATATGGCTATTGTGACAGAAGGCAGATCATAAGATTTTTTCTTTTTTTTTTTTAAGTTTGGAAATAATTTAATTCCTCCGATATTTTGACGAAGATTGTCACAAGGTTGGGTTCCTGATACAGAAAATGATTCATATAACATGGCAATGCTATGTGGTTGTACAGAGAGACTTCTACTTTGCTAATAAAGAGTAGTTCTGTTATCCTGTTGATACAGTAGAGGAAGCGCTGAAGATAAATGAGATGGGCTGCACTGACTAGGTAGACAATAGAGCAAGCGTCGAGTCCGATAATCTCTGTGTTATCGTCACGTACCCACGACAATAGTTCGTTGGCTGGTGTGATACGGAAGAGAAAGCGTACGTCAGAAACGTATCGAACAAAAAACATTCATCGCCAGCTCCAGCCTGCGTTAACTTCCGCATAGCAAAGTGTTTGGAGAATGACATTAACATTGTCAAGGATAGTGAGAACAAGCTTTTTATATTTCTGTAATAAGTCAAACGATGCTGACACTTTCTTACAGACTGTAGTTGCGTATTCAATCCAGTCTAAATGTAGGTCCAGAGTTATATCGCAGTTCTCTTCCGAAGAAGAAAAGACTACCACTGTGCCGTTTAGGAGCAACGGTGGAAGAGATTCTCTGAACTGAGGGGTAACAATTCTTTTGTTAACGACTACTGTTACTTGAGTTTTAGATGTGTTAAGTTTCAAGTTTATGATCTGCGCCGGCACCGACAAGCAAAGAAACTCGGCTTTTACATGCTGGATGGGTATTCAAAGGTACGTTGGTCTTTCACTAAGATACAATGGAATGTCGTCAGCGTATAGATGATATTGTCAGTGGGAGAGAATAGTTGACACATCATCACAAATAATAAGAACAGTAATGGGTCCAATACTGTTCCCTGTCGGCTGACTAATACTACATTCTTCCGTTGTGATCTTTCGGTTCCAATCATTACACACTGCTGGCGAGGTGTTAGGTACGAGTGGAACTACTGGGCATCCGTAGCGACGCGTGCGCGGGAAGTGAGCTGGGTAGCCAAAGCAACTATGGCCCACTGTGGGACCGGGTGACGTCATGTGGCGCGGTGGGCGAGCTCCAGGTTTGGAATTGCCTCTCCGTCTCCATGCAAGCGTCAAACACCCGACTTTGCTTTCTTTCTATATACAAAACCAACCCCCACACGGTATTAAGTGTGTAGTCCTGGTCTCTGATAAAATTGTTACTGTTTTTCCTAATCTCAGCCGCCTAATTTATAACGGAATCCGAATGTGTCAAGACGCTCGTCCTTCAAACTGTAGTCTGTGTCTGCTTTCTAGGCATGGCTCACTGAAGACCGACTTTTCAAGCACTCTTTGTTTAATATCTCAGTTTGTGCTCCCTACAACGCTCCGTAACTGCGCGCAATGTTCCACCTCCGTAGATGCTACCACATTAGCAAGGGACACAATACACATCGGGCAGATGAAGAGCTACAGTACGTCTTCTTTAATTGGGTGCAGCATATTTCGTATCTTGCTGATGGGTGGCAACACTGGTCCCTGTCCATGTCTCCGTTGCACGCGTATTAACTTGCTGCTCGTTGCCCCACGGTATGGCAGGAAAGCAACCAGCTGAACTCTGAGGCGTTGCGTTCATCTTGCCTTGGATATCGAACTAAGCGAAATCGGATGCTTAACGCTTGTAGGGAGGCGGGAGCGGCAGTTTCAAACGTTGTGCCTTCCGCTCGCACCGCTTGATATAACTCTGTACCGTGGCGCCCCGGAGCTGCTACGAGCCGTCCAACTCACCTTCCATGTACGCGTCGTTTCGGCCCTCTGATTCGTGACGGATGCTGCTAATGGTGTTTATATAACCGGAAAAAAGTATAAGTCCCATAAGTTAGCAGCTTTTATTCCTAACGACAAGTCGTGGATACCTATCGAAAGCTTAACTATTTTATTCAGAATAAAGCGACTTGAAAACCGAGATTTTCTTCAGGCAAGCCACAGCGAAAGACTTCGAGAACACATCCTTATTGTGCTTATGTTCTTCTGTTCCTACACCGGTTCCGTAGCTGTTTCATTTAAAATCTTTTCGTACTCTTTTCTCCGTAGTTCAAAGGGTAGAAGATGCTGCACATTTCAAATTTTTTCAGATCGGATAACCAGGTCGTGGAAAGAGCACTTCAAACCCTTGGATATTTGGGATAAGATTTTCAATTCCCTCATTTTATTTAGCATGTAAACTTCTCCCTGGTACCGTGACCATTAGAGGGACAAGATTTCTTAGCCAAAGTGTATGCGATATATTGGTGTGCATGATGTATGTGTTCTCACATGTTTTACGTATTCCTTCTGGTATATTGGGCTGTTCGATTTGTAATTCATTATAGAGTAAGGCTCTCCTCACCATAATACCAGATAAGCTGACATATCGGCAGGTGGAGTCCCGATTGGGAGTATTTTACGGGTAATTCCATCCTACAACATTAGTCTGTCCCTAAAGGTAAGGTGATCTCCAGTTTTGATTTAATATGGAAGGGTAATCTCAGCCTAGTATCCGGCAAGCTGATAGAGGGGCGAAGGGGTTCCAAATGGGAATATTTTGGAGGGAATTCCCAGTTCCACTATTTTCTATACGCCGAATTGGAGCTTTTCGGAGACAATAGTCAGAAAAGTGTAGGGTGGTGTGGTGTGTGTGTGTGGGGGGGGGGGTTAGGTAAATTTTTAATCCTGGGACAGTCTTTCATGAGGTAAATGTATGAATTCCTTTTTATGTGCATACAAAGGAAAGTAGACTTGCTGGACACAAGAGCTGTGTTTATGTCGCTATTGACTGTTTCGTTGTGTACGATGGCATCTTTACATTCTCCGTTTTTGTTTGTACTTTTAAGTTTTCTGTGCCTCACTCCTAAATGTAGGGTAGGCAGTTCCAGTAAAGAACCATTGGGTCGTCAGATACTTCGCACCCAACTAACATGTGAGCTGCTAACGAGGCAGAAAATTCATTATAATTATTAAATTCGTGGAATGAGGAGAAGAGAGACTTATTTGATGGTCTACAAGAAGTGGTCAACAGAAGTCCAGGATATAATGAATGATAACGGAAGGTGCTTGATTAGCTTCTATAGTGCACAGAAGTGTACTGTTGTTAAGGCCTATTCCAGTACAAAGACCTTATAAATATACCTGAGCTAATCCATCAAGGAAACAAATTTTAAAATGGTTCAAATGGCTCTAAGCACTATGGGACTTAACATGTGAGGTCATCAGTCCCCTAGACTTAGAATTACTCAAACCTAACTAGCCTAAGGAAATCACATACATCCATGCCCAAGACAATATTCGAACCTGCGACCGTAGCAGCAGCGTGGTTCCGGACTGAAGCGCCTAGAACCACTCGGCCGCAGCAGCCGGAAAACTAATTCCAATCATGGATTATGTAATAGAGTGAAGACAGTGGATGATTAAGTTAGAAGACGTAAGGGTAAAAAGTGGAACAGAGCGTGGCCCTGTTCGTTGTATAATTTCTCCAAAAGTAGGGTTCCTGATTAAAACCAAGGTAGAACACGTGGAGTGGAAGGATGCTGGAAGTGCTGTTACAGAGATCCAAAGCACAGGAAGTATTTATTACAGGAAAAAATGTGGAAAGTTTGCATCAGCAAAGATACCACTGAGTTGTTGGAGGATGTTGAGGAAGAAACTATGTCCCATATAGTTAACTTGTGCGACTGAAGAGGATTGGAATATAAGCATATAAGATACATAAAAAGATAGTTAACAAATTAGGAAGAAAGGATGAAGAAAAATTATGGGAAAGAGTATGTGCAGAAACAGGGTTCGCGATGAATAGGAGATCGGTGGAGGCATGAGTGGCTAAAGACGATGAAACTGGCTAGTAATCACACACCCGTAATACAATCAATATCTAATGGGCAGAGGAAGAGGCAATTTCAATAACTGCTGG
This sequence comes from Schistocerca americana, assembly GCF_021461395.2. Classification (NCBI taxonomy): domain Eukaryota; kingdom Metazoa; phylum Arthropoda; class Insecta; order Orthoptera; family Acrididae; genus Schistocerca; species Schistocerca americana. Next base: position 442,494,040 of record NC_060121.1, on the reverse strand, counting down.
TAGAAAAAAAAAGAAAGAAACAGTTGATAGGAAACAGTTGATAGGAAACAACAACAATAGCAGTGAATTATTTAATACAGAACCTGTTCTAGAGGAAGAAGTAAAATAAATGCCTAAAATGACTATAAAAATAAAGGTAAGTGGACAGGAAGGAGTTTTGGAGTTTTGGAGTTTTGATAGGACTGTGAAAATATGACCCCCCTACCCGCCTCAAACGGTGATACATGTAAATTATTCAATCATACAGTGTGGTGAGAGGAAATACCGAGAGAATAGTGAGGTGGTCCATTGATCGTGATCGGGCCAAATATCTCACGAAATAAGCGTCAAACGAAGAAATTACAAAGAACGACACTTGTTTATCTTGAAGGGGGAAACCAGATGGCGCTATGGTTGGCCCGCGAGATGGCGCTGTCATAAGTCAAACGGATATTCTTGAATAGGAACCCACATTTTTTGTTACATATTCGTGTAGTACGTAAGGAAATAAGAATGTTTTAGTTGGACCACTTTCTTCGCTTTGTGATAGGTGGCACTGTAATAGTCACAAACATATGGCTCACAATTTTAGACGAACAGTTGGCAACAGGTAGGTTTCCTAAACTAAAATACAGAACGTAGGTACGTTTGAACATTTTATTTCGGTTGTTCCAATGTAATACATGCGCCCTTGTGAACTTATCATTTCTGAGAACGCATGCTGTTACAGCGTGATTACCTGTAAATCCCACATTAATGCAAGAAATGCTCAAAATGATGTCCGTCAGCCGCACTGCATTTGGCAATACGTGTCACGACTCTGAACAGCGAGAATTTCACCTTCTCTAATGTTCGCACATGCATTGACAATGCGCTGACGCATGTTGTCAGGCGTTGTCAGTGGAGCACGATAGCAAATATCCTTCAACTTTCCCCACAGAAAGAAATCCGGTGACATCAGATCCGGTGAACGTGCGGGCCATGATATGGTGCTTCGACGACCAATTCGCCTGTCATGAAATATGCTGTTTAATACCGCTTCATCCGCACGTGAGCTATGTGCCGGACATCCATCATGTTGGAAGTACATCGCCATTCTGTCATGCATTGAAACACACTGTAGTAACATCGGTAGAACATTACGTAGGAAATCAGCATACATTGCACTATTTAGATTTCCATCGATAAAATGGGGGGCAACTATCCTTCCTCCCATAATGTCACACCATACATTAACCAGCCAAGGTCGCTGATTTTCCACTTGTTGCAGCCGTCGTAAATTTTCCGTTGCCCAATAGTGCATACTATGCCGGTTTACGTTACCACTGTTGGTGAATGACGCTTCGTCGCTAAATAGAACGCGTGCAAAATATGTCATCGTCCCGTAATTTCTCTCATGCCCAGTGGCACATCAACACGATATCGACCTTTTCCGCAATTGTTAAACGGTCCATTTTAAGATGGGTAATGTATCACGAAAAAATTCCGTCCGCACTGGAGAAATGTTACGTGATACCACGTACTTATACTTTGTGACTATTGCAGCGCCACCTATCAGAAAGCGAAAAAAGTGGTCCAACTAAAACATTCATATTTCTTTACGTACTACACAGTATGTAATAATAATTGAGGGTTCCTATTTTAAAAAACGCAGTTGATACCCGTTTGTCCTATGGCAGCGCCTTCTAGCGGGCCAACCATAGCGCCATCTGATTTCCCCTTCAAGCTAGACGAGTTTCGTTCTTTGTAGTTTTTTCGTTTGATGCATATTTCGTGAGATATTTGGCCCGATCACTATCAATGGACCACCGATACGTAGGATGTGTTGGACATCCCTCGTATCAACACGGTCGCCTCCCTTAGCGAAGCTCCTTGACAAGAGCCTCAAGCTGCATGACTGAACCAGCACCGCCTGGAGCTGTGTACAAATGGTCACACCACCTGCAAGCAGCAATCCTAGCCCACACTAAAACAGTCGAACTTTTAATTACAAAGTAATTAAAATGAGTAACTGTGGCTACGGGATGCCCAAACACGCAGTGCAGTGCGCAAAGTGTATTAAAATAAGTCAGTTTTAGAGAGTTGTTCGTTACAACTCCCAAGCTAAACGTTGTACTGTGACGTGCTGCTGCGGAGTTGTGCGACTACTGCCTGGTCACACGAAAAAAAAGCCTGTTTTTCTGAGTACAGCGTTAAGAAGTCCGCATATACTTGGTGACAAATATTGAAGTACATAAAAAAACGTAAATTAGTCACAAACTTCTGTGTGCACACATTTTATTCAACATGTAAACTTCACTACAGGTATTCGGATTCCATGACATGTTCCATATGCCTGCCATCACTGGCGATGGTTTGGCGCAGACGAATAGTGAAATACTCCTTGACCGCTGAAGTGCCGGAAGATCGATGCTGTCGATGACCTCCTGAAAGGCTGTTTCAGCTCAGAAATGGTTTTTGGGTTACTGCTGTACACCTTGTCTTTCATATAAGCCCAAAACAAGAGTCGCATTTGTCCAGATCTGGAGAATATGGCGGCCAATTGAGGCCCATTGCAGTGGCCTCAGGGAACTCCAGAACCAGAATGCGGTCCCCAAAGTGTACCTCTAGGTCATCAAACACTCTCCTGCTTCGTTGGTGTCGAGCTTCGTCTTGCATGAACTACATCTTGTCGAAGTCAGGGTCACTTCGGATGATAGGGATGAAATCACCTTCCAAAATCTTCACGTATCGTTCGGTGGTCACAGTGCCATCAAAGAATATCGCGCCGATTATTCCGTGACTGGACACTGCAGATCACAAAGTCATCAATTCTTCTTTATCGCGAAATGCGGATTCCGAGTCCCCCAAATGCGTCACTTTGGCTTATTGACGAATCCATTCAAATGAAAGTGGGCTTAGTAACTAAACCAAGTTATACGTGAGTACACTAATTCCCATTATGCCCCGCGGCCGACCATGCAGTTCGAAGGTCCTAAAGGGAACCTTTCAGTAGGTATGGCGATTTTATTTAATATAGTTCAATAGCTCTCATCCAGTACATGCTGACCCTTACTGCTGACTTCAATATGAAGTCGGATTTTGGAACATATACTGTGTTCGGACGTTGTGAATTACCTGCAAGTAAATGGCCTACTGACACATAGCAAGTATTCAAAAAATATCTTTTTCGTTTTTTTCTTTATTCAACTAGATATTTATTCGCACAAAGTATCGACAGGAGATCTAAGATTCATTCAGTATTTCTAGATTTCCAGAAGACGTATCACACCATTTCATAGAACAAATTACTAATCGAACTGCATGCATATGGACTACAGTCTCAGTGTGCTTCTGAATTCGGGAGTTCCTTTCAGAAAGGTTCCACTTTGTAGTAACTGATGGAAAGCCATTGAATAAAACAGAAGTGATATTTGGCGTTTCCCAAGGCGTCGTGTTCCTGATCTATCTACACTGTACAAGACACAATCTCAGAAGGTCTCTTAGATTGTTTCCAGATGACACTGTCACTCACCGTTTAGTAAATGCATTGCACGGTTAAAGACAATTGCAAAATGACAAGATTTGTATAGTGCGGAAAGTGTCAATTCATTCAAAGTAAGAAAATGTGTGAGGTATTCCACATGAGAACTAAAAGAGATCCGTTAAACTTCGATTATAATATAAATCACACAAATATAATGGTTTTCAATTCAACTAAGTATCTGGGAATTACTATTACGAACGACTTAAACTGAAACCATCAATTAGATAGTGTTGTGGCGACCAAAGACTGGGTTTTATCAGTAGAACACAAAAGAGGCTACCTACACTATGCTTGTACGTCTTCTTTTAGAGTATTGCTGTGTGGTATGTGATCCCTAGCAGATAGTATTGACGTAGGACATCAAGAAACTCAAAAGAACGTCAGCCTTTTCTTAATTATCGCGAAATAGAGGAAAGATTGTCACAGATACGAAAAGACAACGTGGTTTTCTTTGCGGGAGATCTTTTCACGAAATTTAGTTGATAGCTTGTTCCTCTGAAAGCCGAAGTATTGTATTGACGATAACCTACGGAGGAATAAACGACAATCATAATAATTTAAGAGGAATCAGAGTTCGTTCATAAAGATGTGTTCATTTTCCCCACGCGCTGTTCGTGATTGGAACGATAGAGAAAGAGTCTAAAGTTGTCAGAATGAGATTTTCACTCTGAGCTACCCAAGCACGAATCACGCCCCGTCCTCGCAGCTTTACTTCTGCCAGTACCTCACCTCCTACTTTCCACTTCACAGAAGCTGTCCTGCGAACCTTGCAGAACTTATTTTTTTGTCATCAGTCTACTGACTGCTTTGATGTGGCACGCCCCGAATTCCTTCACTGTGCTAACCTTTTCATCTCAGAGTAGCACTTGCAACCTACGTCCTCAATTATTTGCTTGACGTATTCCAATCTCTGTCTTTCTCTACTGTTTTTGCCCTCTACAGCTCCCTCTAGTACCATGGAAGTCATTCCCTCATGTCTTAACAGATATCCTATCATCCTGTCCCTTCGCCTATCAGTGTTTTCCACATATTCCTTTCCTCTCCGATTCTGCGTAGAACCTCCTCATTCCTTACCTTATCAGTCCACCTAATTTTCAACATTCTTCTATAGCACCACATCTCAAATGCTTCGATTCTCTTCTGTTCCGGTTTTCCCACAGTCCACGTTTCACTACCATACAATGCTGTACTCAAGACGTACATCCTCAGAAATTTCTTCCTCAAATTAAGGCCGGTATTTGATATTAGTAGACTTCTCTTGGCCAGAAATGCCTTCTTTGCCATAGCGAGTATGCTTTTGATGTCCTCCTTGCACCGTCCGTAACTGGTTATTTTACTGCCTAGGTAGCAGAATTCCTTAACTTCATTGACCTCATGACCATCAATCCTGATGTTAAGTTCTCGCTGTTCACATTTCTACTACTTCTCATTACCTTCGTCTTTCTCCGATTTACTCTCAAACCATACTGTGTACTCATTAGACTGTTCATTCCGTTCAGCAGATCATTTAATTCTTCTTCACTTTCACTCAAGATAGCAATGTCATCAGCGAATCGTATCATTGGTATCCTTTCACCTTGTATTTTAATTCCACTCCTGAACCTTTCGTTTATTTCCATCATTGCTTCCTCGATACCTTCGTCTTTCTCCGATTTACTCTCAAACCATACTGTGTACTCATTAGACTGTTCATTCCGTTCAGCAGATCATTTAATTCTTCTTCACTTTCACTCAAGATAGCAATGTCATCAGCGAATCGTATCATTGGTATCCTTTCACCTTGTATTTTAATTCCACTCCTGAACCTTTCTTTTATTTCCATCATTGCTTCCTCGATGTACAGATTGAAGAGTAGGGGCGAAAGGCTACAGCCTTGTCTTACACCCTTCTTAGTACGAGCACTTCGTTCTTGATCATCCACTCTTATTATTCCCTCTTGGTTGTTGCGCATATTGTATATGACCCGTCTCTCCCTATAGCTTACCCCTACTTTTTTCAGAATCTCGAACAGCCTGCACCATTTTATATTGTCGAATGCTTTTTCAGGGTCGACAAATGCTATGAAAGTGTCTTGATTTTTCTTTAGCCTTGCTTCCATTACTAGCCGTAATATCAAAATTGCCTCTCTCTTCCCTTTACTTTTCCTAAAGCCAAACTAATCGTCACCTAGCGCATTCTTAACTTTCTTTTTCATTCTTCTGTTTATTATTCTTGTAAGCAGCTTCGATGCATGAGCGCCGGCCGGTGTGGCTGTGCGGTTAATGGCGCTTCAGTCTGGAACCACGTGACTGCTACGGTCGCAGGTTCGAATCCTGCCTCGGGCATGGATGTGTGTGATGTGCTTAGGTTAGTTAGGTCTAAGTAGTTCTAAGTTCTAGGGGACTGATGACCACAGATGTTAAGTCCCATAGTGCTCAGAGCCATTTGAACCATTTTTTTGATGCATGAGCTATTAAGCTGATTGTGCGATAATTCTCGCACTTGTCAGCTCTTGCCGTCTTCGGAATTGTGTGGATGATGCTTTTCCGAAAGTCGGATGGTATATCGCCAGACTCATATATTCTACACACCAACGTGAATAGTCGTTTTGTTGCCACTTCCCCCAATGATTTTAGAAATTCTGATGGAATGTCATCTATCCCTTCTGCCTTATTTGACCGTAAGTCCTCCAAAGCTCTTTTAAAGTCCGATTCTAATACTGGATCCCTTATCTCTTCTAAATCGACTCCTGTTTCTTCTTCTATCACATCAGACAAATCTTCACCCTCATAGAGGCTTTCAATGTATTCTTTCCACCTATCTGCTCTCTCCTCTTCATTTAACAGTGGAATTCCTGTTGCACTCTCAATGTTAACACCGTTGCTTTTAATGTCACCAGAGGTTGTTTTGGCTTTCCTGTATGCTGAGTCTGTCTTTCCGACAATCATATCTTTTTCGATGTCTTCACATTTTTCCTGCAGCCATTTCGTCTTAGCTTCCCTGCACTTCCTGTTTATTTCATTCCTCAGCGACTTGTATTTCTGTATTCCTGATTTTCCCGGAACATGTTTCTTCTTTCTCCTTTCATCAATACAATTGAACTATTTCTTCTGTTACCCATGGTTTCTTCGCAGCTACCTTCTTTGTACCTATGTTTTCCTTCCCAACTGTACTGCCTACTGCGCTATTCCTTATTGCTGTATCTATAGCGTTAGAGAACTTCAAATGTATCTCGCCATTCCTTAGTACTCCCGTATCCCACTTCTTTGTGTATTGATTCTTCCTGACTAATGTCTTGAACTTCAGCCTTCTCATCATCACTACTATATTGTGATCTGAGTCTATATCTGTTCCTGGGTACGCCTTATAATCCAGTATCTGATTTCGGAATCTCTGTCTGACCATGATGTAATCTAATTGAAATCTTCCCGTATGTCCCGGCCTTTTCCAAGTATACCTCGTCCTCTTGTGATTCTTGAACACGGTATTCGCTATTACTAGCTGAAACTTGTTACAGAACTCAATTAGTCTTTCTCCTCTTTCATTCCTTGTCTCAAGCCCATATTCTCCTGTAACCTTTTCTTCTACTCCTTCCCCTACAACTGCAATCCAGTCGCCCATGGCTATTAGATTTTCGTCTCCCTTTACACACTGTATTACCATTTCAATATCCTCATACACTTTCTCTATCTGTTCATCTTCAGCTTGCGACGTCGGCGTGTATACCTGAACTATCGTTGTCGGTGTGAGTCTGCTGTCGATTGTGATTAGAACAACTCGGTCACTGAACTGTTCACAGTAACACACCCTCTGCCCTACTTTCCAATTCATAACGAATCCTACACCTGTTATACCGTTTTCTGCTGCTGTTGATATTACCCGATATTCATCTGACCAGAAATCCATGTCTTCCTTCCACTTCACTTCACTGACCCCTACTGTATCTAGATTGAGCCTTTGCATTTCCCCTTTCAGATTTTCTAGCTTCCCTACCACGTTCAAGCTTCTGACATTCCACGCCCCGACTCGTAGAACGTTATCTTTTCGTTGATTATTCAATCTTTTTCTCATGGTAACCTCCCCCTTGGCAGCCCCCTCCCGGAGATCCGAAAGGGGGACTATTCCGCAATCTTTTGCCATTGGAGAGATCTTCATGACACTTCTTCAAATACAGGCCACATGTCCTGTGGATACACGTTACGTGCCTTTAATGCAGTGGTTTCCATTGCCTTCTGCATCCTCATGTCGTTGATCATTGCTGATTGTTCCGCCTTTAGGGGCAATTTCCCACTCCCTTTTTTTTTGTTTTTCTGCATCTGATCGGGGCGGACGTCGTAAGACATCCGTTTAAGTTCGTTGTTGATCGGTTAGCTCAGCGTTTTTTATTACAGAGGGCTGATAACCCTCTGACCGAACACGCTGAGCTACCGTGCCGGCTACCCCTAGGACAAGAGAGTGCCCTGAACCTCTATCCGCTCCTCCGCCCTCTTTGACAAGGCCGTTGGCAGAATGAGGCTGACTTCTTATGCCGAAAGTCTCCGGCCACCAATGCTGATTATTTATCAAAATTTAGGCAGTGGTGCGGATCGAACCCGGGACCGAAGATGTTTTACTTATGAATCAAAGACGCTACCCCTAGACCACGGGTCTGTCAGAACTAGAACATCTAGAAGAAAGGATATGGCGGAGACTTGGCTTAGCCACAGTCTGGGATAGAGCACTTGCACGCGAAAGGCAAAGGTCCAGAGTTCGAGTCTCGGTCCGGCACACAGTTTTAATCTGCCAGGAAGTATCAGTCTAAAAGTGGTTCGGTGAATCCTCTGCCAGGCACTTAGCCACGTCGATGTGTATCACGTAGAGACATGTAGGAGGATCATATTGAGGATAATATGACAGAAGACCAGGCAAGTTTTATGCCTGGACAATCTTTTTTGCATTAGGAAAATAAGTGAGGGGGCAATATTCTAAGGGGGAGCCAGTACACCTAAAATTTGTGGATTTAGAGGAAGCGTATAGTCCTATACCCACCAATGCACTGTGGGGAGCCATGGTATTTATAGGCGTAGAGGCACAGCTGTTGCCCCTATTTCGGAGACTATGTCAGCAGTGGTAGTAGGAAAGTAGAGAGAAAATTTAGTGATCCATTCCAATCGTCGAAAGGCCTTAAACAGGTCTGTATCACCAGCCTGTGTAAAATATACGTGCAGAACAAATTGCAACAGCGGAATGAGTCGTGTGGTTAAATGAGAATTTATTTGCAGCAGAGAACTAGCTGTTTATTATTATTTGCCGATTATCAGGTATTCATAGCACCAAGTATGGAGTACATGAAGTTTATGCTAAAGCAATGGAAGAATTTGAACTACACTAAATATCAGTAAAACAGAACGTCTAGGAGAGCGACGAGACAGAAGGTAGATACTGCCTCAAGAAACGATTAATACAGTAAGGCGGTTCCATACCTCGAGAAGATGTAAAGAGAACGTGGAACGCTGTATCCAGAATGCAAAAAGAGCATTTAAAATGGTAAATGGGGTTCCGAGGAACACGGCAAAATCAAACGAACAGTAGTTGAATGTAGACTAAGATATGAAGCAGAAGGATGGACACTGGGGAGAGAAGTAGAGTACAGGCAGTAGAGATGGATGGAATAAGGAGGGTAGCCGGTTTATCTCGAACAGAGAGGAGAAGAAATGAGGAAATTAGGGGAACCATGACTATGGAACAACCAGCCGTGCAAGGAAGCGAGACCATAGCTCTCCAATGGTATAACCATGTGCGGCGAATGGAGCAAGAACGACAGCCAGAGACAAGTCTGGAATGGTCACCGTCTGGAATTAGGAAGCACTGACGGCTGAGAATGACATGGAGAATGGGAATAATTGGAATCACGTAAGAAGAGACATCTGAAAGAGAAGACTGCATTAACCATGAATGCTGACCAGTGGGTACATAGGGCAACTGCTGAACATTGGAAAAGCCCCTCAAAAAATTAAATGTAATCATGGGAAACTGGTTAAATTTAAAATATCATGTTCGGAAACATCAAACTTTTACACTTATGCCAGACTATTATGGCATACTGGGACGCATTTTATGTTGAAGACAACGTTTTGTCACTATCTGCGGAGGACATCTTTGAGGGGGTTTGTAGCTTTATCGAAGACTCTATGTACAGTACCAAAAGAAATTTTAGTCAGAACCTGTGTATGGGAAATATTCTTAGTTTAATTCTGGGAATAAATGTCTCAGACAAAAATATGAAATCCTAGAATATGTATAGGTTGTATTGTTAATATGTATTCAGAGTTAAGGCCGATGACTTGTTCGACATGTACAGTGCACCTATGTCAAATACATATGTCATTTTATGTGTCATCTTCCTCAATATCCGCTCTCCTGGCAAATTTCCATCAACGGAATTCCTATTTCTTTGCGCCACAATTTCCCGTCCGCGAGATGTGTTTTCATGACTAACTAGTAGCGTGCTGTCCAGAAAGGGAAGGGCACACAGTCAATGACATATAATCAATTACAGACTTTTGCTATTATCTCAGGAAAATTATCGCATGGTCACAATGCAGGTGCTGATGCGACCTTTCTGTAGGCATTAAGACTTGGTGAAATCACAGGACATTAAGCTGCATAGGCAACTAAGGAAATCGCCATATTGAATTAACTGCACACTGAATTCCATGCAAGAATTTACGAACAGACGTAATAAGCTGTACCGTAGGAGCGTTGGACAGTGAGAAGAAGACAACTATCGAAGTGTTACACAATGAGGAGAATTAACTGGAGCTAGGACTCATATATTCTTATTGGCTTCGTGAGAGCAACACAGTGCTTACACGATAAACACCCAAGGTTTCCTTTGCATTAGTTTGTTTGTGGAGCAAATTAAAAGTGGAGCGCATCTCCTTTGAATGCACTGTAATGACCGGTCTCAGGAGAGAGATAGAGATGAACTTATGTCTATCACATAAATTAAAAGTTTGATGAAAATCCTTGGAAATTTGTAGTAATATTTTATGGGACGAAACTGCTGAGGTCATCCGTCCCTAAGCTTACACACTACTTAATCTAACTTAAATTAACTTACGCTAAGGACAACACAGACACTCATGCCCGAGGGAGGACTCGAACCTCCGACGGGGGAAGCCGTGCGAACCGTGACAAGGCACCTTTCAAGGCGCGGTTGCCCCAATCACGGCAACATTTGATGATACAGTCGTTCTTGCCGGAAACGAAACCAAAGTGGTATGAAGACAGTGCCTACGGCGGCGGAGCCATTGTAGTCACTTCTGCTATACATCATGACTTTTCTGGCAAACCATACCCATGTCCCTTCTTTCAGAACAATATATTACCTGATTGTCCGGGTCGCCTCCACGTTACTAATAAATCGAGTGCATTTTGTTCTGCTGTTTCGGCAAATATTTCCGTATCTGCCTCTCCCATGTGTAGATGGATTCAAGCGAAAACGTAATGCTCTTGCAACACTCAAGAAATGCAAAACGTCGGTTAATGCCTGCTATTTTTAAAGAGGAATTTTGTATAAACAGCCGATTAATTTTCTTAAATTTCTTTCGAATGACATTTCGTTCAATTATACCTATTAAGTGAGAGAGAAGAACAGGAAGAAATAGCATAATCACTGATTAACCATAATCAGGATACAGTAAATAACGATCACGAAATTTGCAGTCTGTCGAAAACAAAAAATCCTCATTTATAGTTTATGTTAACCCCAAATGCTATTTACTATTCTTGTAATCATGTCCTTTGATCTCCTTCTAGCTTCTCTTGCAATTCTCCGTAAAGTTCGGATCCCAGACTCATGCCCGAATTTTTGACGTATCTGGTTAGAAGTGTTCTTCAGAAAATACATCAATTACATTTACGAGCAAAGATTGGTTTGAAGCACAAGCACATATAATTAAGACGATATCAAATTATGGGTAAATACATTCTCTCTTGATTTCAGAGGATCATTTCTTCCAGATATGGCATAGTATAAATACCGTGGAGGTGAGAGAATATTTTGCCAACCTCAGTCCTTAAAGGATTCCAAGGTTTCTTTTCCTTCATCCAATTACCTTAATGTACATGAGGTATCAAACACTTTACCTCATAGCACACAATATCACACAGCATTCTTGTTCTGTAGGATGCTGTATCCCTCTACCTAAAGAGATATGTTAAACAGGACGCCCATCGTATTTCCGGTGTTTGTTGCTTGAAAGTGGTCAGTTGCAAAAGTACTAAGCTGCTTTTGAGAAACAAATTCTACACATGTTCTTCGTTATGGCATTTGTTGGGGTCAAATGGCTCTGAGGACTATGCGACTTAATTTCTTACGTCATCAGTCGCCTAGAACTTACAACTAATTAAACCTAACAAACTTAAGGACATCACACACATCCTTGCCCGAGGCAGGATTCGAACCTGCGACCGTAGCAGTCGCTCGGTTCCAGACAGTAGCGCCTAGAACCGCACGGCCACTCCTGCCGGCATGGCATCTGTTCACGGCTTCATTTTGACATTATTTATACTATACTATTTGGCAGATCTGAACTGGGACACGCAATTATAATTCATATAATCAGAAGCAATATACTGTAACTTTCCCTGGCAGCACACACACTATTAATGAAATGAAATGACATTTAATTGCACTATATACGCCACTATGAAGCAATTCGTATGTACTGTAATTGTTTAACATAAAAATATATTATTTAATTTTGTATAAAGGATAGTCGTTATTATTGTAATATTTTCTGTAATAATATTCTCAATGTATTTATGATTGTAATATTTCTATACTCATAATGTAATTACGAAATATGTTAATATCTGCGATAAAAAAATGTAAAATACAGCCACAGAGGAATATAATGTTGTTAGATTACAAAGAGACATTCACAATCAGCAATAGTATAAATAGGAATATATGATGTGCATTCTTTGTCGTCTTCCTCGAGAGCTGAAAGAGAGAGGAACCTGTGACGTAGCATTTTATGAATGAGTAGACTTCTTTTGTCTATATCTATCTTTAGCCGCCATTAGAGGAGAAATTACAAAGTAATGGAAGTTTAATTATTGTTGTGGTCTAAATACATTATAATTTATCAAAATTGTGTATTACTAATGTAAATTAGCTTGCCCATGTCATCTATAATATTTCTTTAAAAAAATTTCAGCATTTTTAGCGATTATCGTTGGTGTTGCTGGGCTGTGCCGCGACCGAACGATTTGCTGCGGCGGCACATTTAAAAAATTGTTCCGCTATAAAATTAACCAAACCCGTAAATCGGGAGCAGATAAAATTGCACTGAATTACGAAATATTTTTCTTTTACAGCGATCCTGAGGCTGACGGAATTTATTACTGGTTTTACATTTGTGCAGTTATAGGCGGATAGTTAACGTTGAAGTTGTTAATCTGTTGGTTCTTTCAATTTCTAAAGCAAATAACTTAAACGTATAGTGAAATGTGTTTTGTCAATGATAATTAAACTTAAAGGTCAGCTTGGCAAAATTTAACCATTTTATGCTAACAGAGACAGTCTTGTGTTCCATAGCTAACGCCGGGAAAGAATTCAGTAAATATTTAAAAAACCACTGCATGTAGAAAATGTGTGCCAAGGCCGAAATACGTAAAAAATTTAATTTATATAATGTTCAACTAAATGTTCTTAATCAGTTAGTATGAATTTATCAGCATGAGAGGGTTGCTAAGGTTCACGTAATTTTAAATGTGCTTAATTCTGTCTAAATCAATTTTTATTACCACACGTAAATAAAGGGTTCTACAACAAAGTTCGTACTGAAAGAGCAAATAACAAAAATATTTAAATCCATTTCTTCCCCATTTTCATCCATTCATTTATTTTTTTACATAATAAACATATAAATATTTTTTGACATCAAATTGGCGCCCAATAACGCGGGGCTCGAATAAGCAGTGGCCACAAAATACCCATGAGATAACTAGGGAATTATTGTAGTCGAACTTTGTTGGAGAACAATTAATAATTTTTCCATGTATTGTATGTATTGCCTAACGAATATTGTGTGTTGATACCTGTATATGATTTTTTGCATAAGAACACTATACACCCAGAGGCAAGCTGAAGAAGAGAGTTCATTATATCAAAAAATTAATTACGTACCACAATACCAGGGGGCAGCTGCACCCAAGATAGATCACCAAAAGGTAAAGCTACAGTGTAGTTGTCCTTTGGGTAGTAAAGTAGCCTCAGTGCGGTGTTCTCGAATCATTAGTGGTGTGCTTGTTGTTAATGTTCTTTTTTTTTTTTATAACAGGACGTTTGAGTAGTTAGTCATCGTAGTATATAATAAGAATGTTTCAACAAATGACCATTTCTTGTGTGACTATATCAGTGAAACCTGATTGTTAGGATATTTAGTTCAGATTTTGTTTCTTTTGTTGACTATGGTTAGATTGCGTAGTCAGAAAAATATAAACATGGATAATGAAAAACAGTTAGCAAGCAGTGATACCGAGTTAGAAAGTGGGGCACAAAGTAATGTTAGTGGCGTAGTTCAGGAAGTACAATGTGAGAATCTGGGGGCAGAAGGGCAAGAAATGTTGCCAATGGCAGCCAGTGATTCAGTTGAAAGTAGAAATACTGTGCCACCTACAAGCACTAGACACGGACCAGAGAGTGGTGAGGTGTCAGAAGTGCAATCATTAAGGGTTATGTTCTAGCGCATGCTCAATTTCCAAGCTACGTTTGTGCATGAACAAGCAGAGCGTGACCAGAGATTGGTAGCTGAATTTGTACGTATGCAAGCAGAACGCGATAGAGAACGTGATGCTATGCATGCAGAACGAGAAACTGAACGTGATGCTAAACAAGCAGAGCGTGATCGATGCCAGCATGAGAGAGACTTGCAGTTAATGCAATCTTTGGAAGCTATGCAAAGTGAGATTGGTAGCTGAATTTGCACGTATGTGCAGCGAAATGGCAGCGAAATGTCAACCGTCGTCTTGCGGAGCTAGAAAGCAACTTCTTGCACGGCGATGCACATGCATGTGTCACACCAGCCAGGTCCAACAATGATAGGCATATAAATACAGCAGTGAAAAATTGCGACTGCGAGAAAGAACAGGCAACCAATGTCAGCGAAGCAAACAAATGTCACTCCAAAATAGTGATTGAAGAAAGCCTGATTAGAAACCGACCGTTTCAGATCTTTACAACGGAGAAGAAATCTGTTCACCCTGTAGTATTTATCAAGTGATTTAGAAACATTTTGCCTAGCGTTTGGAGTCATACACAGAAAATACAGTTCGTTATGTCTTACATACAAGGAGATGCTGCATTATGGGCAACCGAAGCAGCTGACAGTTGCGACACATATGAGCAATTTGAAAAGTCATTCTTGGCCAAATATTGGTCAACATGTATTCAGGAGAGATTACGGAAAGAGGTATATAATCCAGAGCCGTATTCACCACGATTAGGCAATTTGCGAAAATATTTTTAGAAATACATTAATAAGACCCCTTACAGGGACGAGCAGATTTCATCCAGGGATTTGATCAGACTTTTGAAATCACACTTGCCGATACACGTAAAGGAAAAACTTATACACGTACCGGAGAACGACATGGAAAATTTCTTGTCTGTTCTGGACTCAATTGACCTGATTCAGGAGGATGTTAAGGCAGTCTCTGAACAGGCTAGAAGTAACGGAAACGGTTACAGAAATGGTCGAAATAACACGCCTCCATCAAATAATGGAAACGGCGGAGGTAACAATAGGAGACAAGATTATGTACAAAACGGGGATAGAGGTAGAGACCGGAAAGGCAATGGTCCGCCGGTGAACAATGACCGGAAAAGGAGGTTCGATGACCGATATGAAACAGGCCCACCAAGCAATAGTAGATGGAAAAATGCCAGGGGGCCGTGGAACACCAATACCTATGACGCTGCAAACCGAACTTGGCCACAGAACCAGAGGCCCAGTCCGGACCGGCAAAACAGTGAAAGATATGACAACAACAGACCGCCACCACAAAATGCGCCAATAGCGCAACCGTGGCGGCCGACGTAACACAACTTATACATAGTGGAGGTCAGCGACACAGAGCAGCCACACCCATCCACCAGTAATAATCCAACAAACTAGATTCAGCCGAGATACGCTCACCATCGTCGGCTGAGGTTTGGAGTGAGAGCAGCCCGACACAGAATAAAACATCGGAAATCTGTATCCTCAGGTATAATGACGGGGTACAGATGGGACATGAATTAATAACTGAACCACCCACGAGCATAAAGGAGCACAAAGACAAAGTACAAGCGATAATAGAGATCAAAATTAACAAAATTGATGTGCAAGCAATCGTAGATACAGGTGCTACTGTCAGTGTCATGAGTATGGACTTATTCAGAGTACTGGGGAAAGAAAAGCGTATGCTGACTTTTCCTGTGAACAATTGCAAAGTCACTGGAGCTATCAGTGCACAGCGACAAATAAATAAACTCCAAGTGCGGGTAGAAATGTATATAGGGGGAGAAGCCATAGTGAGCTCGTTCCTGGTAGTAAAGGGTTTAAAGGTCGCCTGCATTTTGGGGGTAGATTTTTTGAGAGAAAGGGACACAGTAATCGACCTTTCTCGGGGAAAATTAAGTTTGATGAACACGGGTAGGAGGATAGAATTGTCCATGCTCAGATCTGAAGAGGTACATGTGCCGAATTGTAATGCTATTAACATAAAGTGTAGGAATCAGTGGACACTACATTTAAACAATCATTCTCTAGGACAAAATCTCTATTATCCAGACGTACAAAGTGATCAATTAAAAGCAAATGTGGACGCACTTATGAACAAAGTATCACAGTCCGAAAATTTCAACTCAATGCAACAGCAGGATTTGGTACAGTTATTATCTAATAATGCAGATGTATTTTCAGAACGACCAGGAATTGTTAAGGGATATCAATACAATATCGAGGTGAAGCCTCACAAAACGTACTGTCGAGCCTTATACTCCATTCCTTGGTCCAAGAAGGAAATAATAGCTATCTCTTAGCAGATCCCCAATCAGGGAGAGTACGGGGACTGTATCCGCGTAAGGATGTGAAAATATTCCTACAGTAAATGACTAATAGTCCTATGTGTTATGTGTAAAAAGCTACACCATTCTTTTGGAAATGAATGAACATGATGTGTGATCTGTAGAGATAATGTACTAGTGTAGAAGTATTTAGTTATAAGAATATGATTGACTTTCTCTTTTGTTTATGATTATTTATGTTATGTCTTCTTTTTAATTAGTGTTAGCTTAAACATGCTCTAAATGTCTGCACAGATAACCTGATTAGTGCAATTATTTGTAGTGTTAAATTGTGAGAGAGGTCAGTCAGGAGGAACATTGTAGTAGTGATTAGTTTGTGTACTGCATGATATTCTATATGTGTGTCACATATATATATATATATATATATATATATATATATATATATATATATATATATATATATATATATACTCCTGGAAATGGAAAAAAGAACACATTGACACCGGTGTGTCAGACCCACCATACTTGCTCCGGACACTGCGAGAGGGCTGTACAAGCAATGATCACACGCACGGCACAGCGGACACACCAGGAACCACGGTGTTGGCCGTCGAATGGCGCTAGCTGCGCAGCATTTGTGCACCGCCGCCGTCAGTGTCAGCCAGTTTGCCGTGGCATACGGAGCTCCATCGCAGTCTTTAACACTGGTAGCATGCCGCGACAGCGTGGACGTGAACCGTATGTGCAGTTGACGGACTTTGAGCGAGGGCGTATAGTGGGCATGCGGGAGGCCGGGTGGACGTACCGCCGAATTGCTCAACACGTGGGGCGTGAGGTCTCCACAGTACATCGATGTTGTCGCCAGTGGTCGGCGGAAGGTGCATGTGCCCGTCGACCTGGGACCGGACCGCAGCGACGCACGGAAGCACGCCAAGACCGTAGGATCCTACACAGTGCCGTAGGGGACCGCACCGCCACTTCCCAGCAAATTAGGGACACTGTTGCTCCTGGGGTATCGGCGAGGACCATTCGCTACCGTCTCCATGAAGCTGGGCTACGGTCCCGCACACCGTTAGGCCGTCTTCCGCTCACGCCCCAACATTGTGCAGCCCGCCTCCAGTGGTGTCGCGACAGGCGTGAATGGAGGGACGAATGGAGACGTGTCGTCTTCAGCGATGAGAGTCGCTTCTGCCTTGGTGCCAATGATGGTCGTATGCGTGTTTGGCGCAGTGCAGGTGAGCGCCACAATCAGGACTGCATACGACCGAGGCACACAGGGCCAACACCCGGCATCATGGTGTGGGGAGCGATCTCCTACACTGGCCGTACACCACTGGTGATCGTCGAGGGGACACTGAATAGTGCACGGTACATCCAAACCGTCATCGAACCCATCGTTCTACCATTCCTAGACCGGCAAGGGAACTTGCTGTTCCAACAGGACAATGCACGTCCGCATGTATCCCGTGCCACACAACGTGCTCTAGAAGGTGTAAGTCAACTACCCTGGCCAGCAAGATCTCCGGATCTGTCCCCCATTGAGCATGTTTGGGACTGGATGAAGCGTCGTCTCACGCGGTCTGCGCGTCCAGCACGAACGCTGGTCCAACAGAGGCGCCAGGTGGAAATGGCATGGCAAGCCGTTCCACAGGACTACATCCAGCATCTCTACGATCGTCTCCATGGGAGAATAGCAGCCTGCATTGCTGCGAAAGGTGGATATACACCGTACTAGTGCCGACATTGTGCATGCTCTGTTTCCTGTGTCTATGTGCCTGTGGTTCTGTCAGTGTGATCATGTGATGTATCTGACCCCAGGAATGTGTCAATAAAGTTTCCCCTTCCTGGGACAATGAATTCACGGTGTTCTTATTTCAATTTCCAGGAGTGTATAACTCTTTGTGTGTCAAGGGACGCCAGGAAGGCGCATTGACTACAGAGATACCTTTTGTTCTAAGGTGAAAACTTGCGTGTGACTAATGACAAGTCATGACATGGTGAAAAATATTGTGTGCCCATAAAACGCGTTACTGTGACAACGAAACATTGTGCAAACCAGACTAGTGAAGGCCTACTGAATAATAACTGCCAATAACTGTGTGCGTTCTTTCCCGCAGCAGGAAAAATGCCCATAAGGATAGTACACCGTTTGTGAACTTGTTGCATGTTTGCTGGAGCACTGCAAGAAGATGTCACACGGGCGAGCTGATATACAACGCGCATCCGGCTACTTCAGCCATGCAGCGGCCGCAGCAGCCCGTAGCAGACCAGACTGCCACACGCCTCTCCGCGCCATAGCTGTCAACACCGGGGGCGGTAACCTACACGGAGCCGACACGCCGCGCCGAGCGCCGCTCAACAATCATTCCGCACCGCTCACCAACTACAGCATTATTGACATATTACAAAATATTTACAGAAACTGCATAACATGTCAATGAACTCGATTTTTTACAAACATTGAACACTTATTATGTATACCCGTAAATTGACGAGAGAAAATGAACAGTAACAAGTGTAGGAGATGGATTTGTAACACGTAGGTAGTGAGAACCTTATGAAAAGTGACGTGGTACTAAATGATTTCAAAAAACTAAGTGATATATCCTAGGACAAGTGACCTTGCAGTATATCGCAAATATGATAATTACGAGTTGTTAAACAAACACAAAAAACTTTCGTTGAACTATTTGTGACTGTGATATTATGCAACCGTTGATGACAAACTGCTAAATCAGTTCAAAAGAATGACTGTTAAAGAGACAAGATTAATCATGAACCAACTGGGATGGCTGGGCTCCGGCACAGTTTTGCCCAGGTTTCCTGTCTGCCTTCGCCCAAATGGGGGAGCCATGAACACATATAACCCTGGGACTAATTAAAAGAGCCATTCCATAAAAAAAACGGAATTGTAAAGAACGTTACTGGCACCATTGTGTCAAAGTATAGAAACTCTTTGCCAAATGCTGCCAGGGGGCAATGTAACGTTCCCTGGCAGCTCACACACTATTAATAAAATGAAATGACATTTAATTGCACTACATACGCCGCTATGAAGCAATTCGTATGTACTGTAATTGTTTAACAAAAAAATATTATTTAATTTTGTATAAAGGACATTCGCTATTATAGTAACATTTTCTGTAATAGTATTCTCGATATATTTATGATTGTAACATTTCTATACTCATAATGTAATTACGAAATATCTTAATATCTGCGATAAAAAAAAGTAAATTACAGCCACAGAGGAAAATAATGTTGTAAGATTACAAAGAGACAGTCACAATCAGCAATAGTATAAATAGGAATACATAATGTGCAATCTTTGTCGTCTTCCTCGAGAGCTGAAAGAGAGAGGAACCTGTGACGTAGCATTTTATGAATGAGTAGACTTCTTTTGTCTATATCTATCTTTAGCCGCCATTAGAGGAGAAATTACAAAGTAATGGAAGTTTAATTATTGTTGTGGTCTAAATACATTATAATTTATCAAAATTGTGTATTACTAATGTAAATTAGCTTGCCCATGTCATCTATAATATTTCTTTAAAGAATTTTCAGCATTTTTAGCGATTATCGTTGGTGTTGCTGGGCTGTGCCGCGACCGAACGATTTGCAGCGGCGGCACATTTAAAAAATTGTTCCGCTATAAAATTAACCAAACCCGTAAATCGGGAGCAGATAAAATTGCACTGAATTACGAAATATTTTTCTTTTACAGCGATCCTGAGGCTGACGGAATTTATTACTGATTTTACATTTGTGCAGTCATAGGCGGATAATTAACGTTGAAGTTGTTAATCTGTTGGTTCTTTCAATTTCTAAAGCAAATAACTTAAACGTATAGTGAAGTGTGTTTTGTCACTGATAATTAAACTTTCAGGTCGGCTTGGAAATATTTAACCATTTTATGCTAACAGAGACAGTCTTGTGTTCCATAGCTAACGCCGGGAAAGAATTTAGTAAATATTTAAAAAACCACTGCATTTAGAAAATGTGTGCCAAGGCCGAAATACGTAAAAAATTTAATTTATATAATGTTCAACTAAATGTTCTTAATCAGTTAGTATGAATTTATCAGCATGAGAGGGTTGCTAAGGTTCACGTAATTTTAAATGTGCTTAATTCTGTCTAAATCAATTTTTATTACCACACGTAAATAAGGGGTTCTACAACAAAGTTCGTACTGAAAGAGCAAATAAAAAAAGTATTTAAAGCCATTTCTTCCCCATTTTCATCCATTCATTTATTTTTCTACATAATAAATATATAAATATATTTTTTTTCATCATAATACTCAATGTATTTGCAGCGTAATATGAACAAAGTTTTGTGACTTTAACGGTTTCATTCAAGTTATCAAAAAAGACACAGAGAATACTGGTGCTGTGCCGTTGTATTTTCTTTTTAATTTTTGTCCCTCGTTAACTTAACGGAAGGAACCTATACCAGCCGGCAAAGAAATTTTCGACACTAGAAATTGTTAAGTTATCTGTCTCACGATTCGCTCATTAGACGCTAAGCTTCTGAGATAAACGTACGTTTTTATATTAAAAATTTCGCACAACCTGGAGCTAAAAAATTACAGGCGGTCTCATCAAGTCCCTACATAGAAGACGTTACTTGATAGCGTATTGACCATAACCGTTATGTTTCAGTTAGTTGTCAGTCAATTATGGAGTGAATTATAAACCGAAGACCAATATCAGAGACATGTTCTAATTGTGCTCTGAATAATAGGTACAATATCAGTTTGCCTATTACTCACGTCAAAATTTGAACCGCTGTAAGTGACACGTTATTGGCAGATGCTATTTGATTTCCGCATTGCGGGTAAACAGCCGTCAGTGTAAAATACACCCGCTATGATGAACTAAAAAGAAATTAGGTCACAATATCTGATGAAATTTTAACTGAGACCGAATAAAAAGTAGTTTCTTCACTCCAAAAATTTCGTTATGTTTTAAATTTTTTGCATTCCTGTGATGATATTTGCTAATCTTGTTTTGGCTAATACAACCTCTATTTGTAACAGCTTTATTTATTTTGCCCTCAAACGAGAGGTTATTTTGTAAATAATAAATTTACCTATATTTGGAAAATTTCATAATGTGACTGTCTTGGAAATACGTGTAATTTCCAGACGGATGAAAATCTTTGTTCTCTCACTATATAAAGAGGGAAGGCCATCTATCGGCATCACTGGACTCTACATAAAAAAATAACACACGTACTCCAGTCAAGAGTATCTTACCGGAAAAAAATCCCTGATTATGCACAAGTTTCTTTCAGAAGAAATAGATAAACAGTGGAAAAATTTTCCTTTTAGGGATACTATTAAAAAAGAAATTTTGGTGTGGTAAGGCTGCACACGCGTTTTAATGAGAAATTTTCTACGAATGACGGCCAAGGATATAAAATCCTAAAAAATGTAACTAAGATTCTGAAAATTGACCCTGAAGGTTTATAATTCTGGTATAAAACAGTGTCTCAGAAATGTTTCTTAGTTTTGAGTTCATCCAGTGATACTATGACGTCTTCGCTTTTCAATCTCATTACAAAGCTGATTGCCGGCGGGAGTGGCCGAGAGGTTCGCGCTTCAGTCAGGAACCGCACGAGCGCTACGGTCGCAGTCTCGAATCCTGCTGGGGAATGGATGTGTGAGGTGTACTTAGGTTAGTTACGTTTAAGTAGTTCTACGTTCTAGGGGACTGATGACCTCAGAAGTTAAGTCCCATAGTGTTCAGAGCCATTTGACCCAAAATATTTGCCAAATAAGCCAGTCCTGAGTCAGACTTTGCCTTGTGAAAGGTGTAGCTGGTGAGAATAACAAACTTCTTACAATACGAAAACAGTGCTGCCAACAAATAACCCCCTAGCTTCCGCGTGTGTCAACAAAATGTTCGAATACTGGACGTTTTCTCAAACAGTGTCGTAAAGATTAGACAGTTAGTTTGTTGACGTTCCAATCACATATATTGTCACAGTATCTTAGGGTATGGAGTTTCTTCAAACTCACGTAACAGCACGTACATAGTGCTCGGAGACATTTTTGAACACACCAGTTAAAAAAATTCAGTATCTCTTGCAACTAATGTAGCTCACATGTACACTACTGACAACTAAAATCGCTACACCATGAAGAAATGCAGATGATAAACGGGTATTCATTGGACAGATATATTATACTAGATCTGACATATGATTACATTTTCATGCAATTTGGGTGCATAAATCCTGAGAAATCAGTACCCAGAACAACCACCTCTGGTCGTAATAACGGCCTTGATACGCCTGGGCATTGAGTCAAACAGAGCTTGGATGGCGTGTACAGGTACAGCTGTCCATGCAGCTTCAACACGATACCACAGTTCATAGTAGCGCCTGGCGTATTGTGACGAGCCAGTTGCTCGTTGACCAGACTTCTTCAATTGGTGAAAAACCAGGAGAGTGCGCTGGCCAGGGCAGCAGACGAACATTTTCTGTACCCAGAAAGGCCCGTACAGGACCTGCAATATGCGGTCGTGCACTATCCTGCTGAAATGTAGGGTTTCGCATGGATCGAATGAAGGGTAGAGCCACGGGTCGTAACACATCTGAAATGTAACGTCCACTGCTCAAAGTGCCGTCAATGCGAACAAGAGGTGACCGAGACGTGTAACCAATGGCATCCCATACCATCACGTCGGGTGAGACGCCAGTAGAGCGATGACGAATACACGCTTCCAATGTGCGTTCACCGCGATATCGCCAAACACGGATGCGACCATTATGATGCTGTAAACAGAACCTGTATTCATCCGAAAAAATGACGTTTTCCCATTCGTGCAACCTGGTTCGTCGTTGAGTACGCCTTCGCAGGCGCTCCTGCCTGTGATGCAGTGTCAAGGGTAACCGCAGACGTGGTCTCCGAGCTGATAGTCCATGCTGCTGCAAACGTCGTCGAACTGTTAGTGCAGATGGTTGTTAACTTGCAAACGTCCCCATCTGTTGACTTTGGGATCGAGACGTGACTGCACGATCCGTTACAGCCATGCGGATAAGATGACTGTCATCTCGACTGCTAGTGATACGAGGCCGTTGGCATCCAGCACGGCGTTCCATATTACCGTCCTGAACCCACCGACTCCATATTCTGCTAACAGTCATTGGTTCTCTAGCAACGCGAGCAGCATTGCCGCGATAAGATAAACCGCAACCGCGACAGGCTACAATCCGACCTTTTTCAAAGTTGGAGACGTGATGGTGTGCATTTCTCCTCCTTACACGAGGCATCACAGCAACGTTTCACCAGGCAACGCCGGTCAACTGCTGTTTGTGTATGAGAAATGGGTTGGAAACTTTCCTTATGTCAGCAAGTTCGAGGTTTCGCCATCGGCGCCAACCTTGTGTGAATGCTCTGAAAAGCTAATCATTTGCATATCAGAGTATCTTCTTCCTGTCGGTTAAATTTCACGTCTGTAGCACGTCATCTTCGTGGTGTAGCAATTTTAACGGCCAATAGTGTATGTAGATGGTACAGTAATATTAGGAAAAATTTAGCAGGAAATTTAAACTCTCACCACAATATTACACATTTTTAGTAACTGGAAATTAATTCCGATAAGACTAGGTATCTTACTGTCTCACGACGATATAAGCAGCATACACCTTAAATTTAGTACAGGAAATACTGAAAAAGGAAATTACTTCACTTACCTTGGATCCACGTACAATAAAGAAAACATTGATCACAAGGAGCAATAAATAGTAGAACACGTAAAGGGAATAGGAGTTACTTTGCTCCATCAAACATAATTAACAGCAAGTTTACCATAGAAAATTCAAAGATTCAGATATATGAACGTCTTGGCACATGTATTCTGTCATACGGCTTTGAAACTTGGACATCAACGAAATCAGACTATATGAAACTAAAAACCTTTCTAATAAAATTTTCACAAAGATATTTTGAGGAATTCCAGGTGGAAGTATCGTACAATTGAAAAACCTAACAAAAATGTGTATCATACACACGAACAGCCTGATACCTAAGGAAAATTAAACTTAGGAAGCTTCATTGGATTAAACTACAGAAGAAAGGAAAATCCACCAAATGTGTACAGATAACCGGCAAGGACGCAGAAGTCTCGAATGACCTACACCATTATTATATGACAACATTAGAGGACATATGAAAGCCCTACGTGTGAGGGACTATAATGTTAAATACCAAGGTAGAATCACCTGGCAAAGCATTGTAAAATTAGCGGCTGAGAACTTCCATTGTATGTAATAATAATACTAATCATAACTCCGGGACTTTGGAAAAATCCAGTGACGAATCTTTGTTTGGTTACTGTAATAACCCCGCCTACGGCTTCCAATAAACCAGAAAGAGTGCTCCGCATAGTGCAGTAAGCACATTTCATACACTGTCCGAAATATCTTAAGGTCATGGATTGGAAAATGAGTCCCAGTTGAAGATTTAATATGCCGAGAGATTCTTTGCAGCGCACATTTCACTGTGGAAAAAATTTTTAAGACACATATTCGAAAAGTCACTAAAATGTGGGAGAAGCAACCTCCAAAGTGTCGAACAGCAGTGTAACTTTATCTAGACAGGCAGAAGAGCGTGTGAGGATTCCTTCCCCCGGTTGTATATGTCTCCATATGTAATAGCTTTGAGCTCAAAGTACACTTGAAGACCATCCGGCCTTTCTCTAGTGATAATGACCGGAACTTTTCGGCAGCACTGTGACCTACTGACGAAAACAGGTTCGCTTATGGAAGCAGATAAAAGCTTAACGCCCGAATACGGTCCATAAGTAAATATAAGGCATTAGATATCAACTAGGTTTAAATCCGATATCTGTTCACATAACTCTTCATATCAGACACTACCGATAGTTTGTCGTTCACCAGACACAGATGAAAAATTTATCAATGATCCCAGCTTACTTGAGGGGCCAACATACTGTACGTGACGATACTCAGCACGCAATGCTGCTAGCAAAGTAATTCCCCTTACATCACGCAAGGACATGCGCTCACTCAGATGCGTCACACGCGAGGCGCATGCACAACACACGAACGCAAACACACACACACACACACACACACACACACGTCAAACAAAGAAAGACATAATTACAAGACCTTGGATTGTTTGTAAGGTGTACTGTTACCCCTAATGCTTATGGGGTGTATCCTTAATAAGACAGTTGAAAAGCTGTATTCCTGTTCGTGGCGCAAAGATATCCCCTTATCAGCATATGGCGTTGGAACCTACCAAACGTCTGTGTTTGATGAATAGCCTGTCCCAGATTCCTACTCAGCTCTCCTCTGACGACTAGTATCATACCATCTAAGAGGGAAGTGACAAGCAAAATTGTGTGGCAGCTACTGGATACAATATCCGTCCTTCCGAAAGATGATATTCCGTTTTCGCATTTTAAGAAAATTTTTAGGTTATGTATAGGTCTATTATTATTACATATACTGGCCATTGATGTGTTCTCCACACAGCCTGCCTTCTTTATACAGTCGTATTCAAAAACCTGTGACCGATGCCTGAACGACAGGGAATTAACAGGCATCGAGATTGAAAAATAGTGCATTGATAATGGCTAGGCACTAGCCGAAATCTGGATTTGCGCAATAAAATCTGTAAAGAAAGGACGACTGATTGCTGCGCTCGGTTCTTTTATATATAAAAAAAATCTTCACCAAATGAGTGCGTGACCCATCAGAACAGTAGATAACTAATCGTCATGTAGTACACACATGTTACAGAGTAAAATCGAAAGATCACTGATACAAGCAGCAGAGATATGGAGATACAACTCATGCTGCTTCATGATATTTAGTTCACAACATAATTTGACATTACATATAATTTGAAGAGAGATGAGACTCAGAAGTAAGGTAAAATATGAAGGTGGTTAACGATATATTTCTTCATTCCTGGGTACACATTAAGAAACACTGATGATTTTTGAAAAACTATAGCCTCTTCATACATTTTGCCTACACATACACTGCGTCACGACTTTTTAGCTGTGTGGAACTAGCAGACAGCACACAACAGCCTTCTTAATTTAGAAGAAATTATTGTAAGGTCAAGTGACTTGTAGTACCGCCATTTTCGATCCTTAGAGAACCAAAATGAGCTTGACAGACGCAACTGGACAGTCTTATATGGCTGTAGGAAGTGTCAATAGGGCGTCATCAAAAGAGTTTGATCCCCACAGCTATTACAAAAGGGCAGGCCACCCTACGATTGCTTTGGTTTTGGGTTACGGCTGGACGCCTTGGAGAATTTTCCTACTGACAGTGAAGCAGATTAGACTGGAAATGTTATGCTTCGTAGTAGGAAGAATTTAAATGTGATTATATCCACTACAGAACCATTTTGTGGCACATTATAGTGGTTAAAATCTGCGATCCAGTGTCACATCTAACAGCTGTCTACAAGGGAGATTCTCTTAGTTCACCTGTGTGAGACATGGCTTCAAGGCGAAGCTACCATTCCTATTACATGGGAGAAATACGACGACAGAACAAAGAATACTACGAAAAATAGGTCAGGAAGCATGGGAAACCACTTCGAGGAATTGTAAAAATTGTGCAGCCATACTAAATAAAAGAGCTGACAAGTGCGAGAATTATCGCACAATCAGCTTAACACCCCCCCATGAACCATGGACCTTGCCGTTGGTGGGGAGGCTTGCGTGCCTCAGCGATACAGATAGCCCTACCGTAGGTGCAACCACAACGGAGGGGTATCTGTTGAGAGGCCAGACAAACGTGTGGTTCCTGAAGAGGGGCAGCAGCCTTTTCAGTAGTTGCAAGGGCAACAGTCTGGATGATTGACTGATCTGGCCTTGTAACAATAACCAAAACGGCCTTGCTGTGCTGGTACTGCGAACGGCTGAAAGCAAGGGGAAACTACAGCCGTAATTTTTCCCGAGGGCATGCAGCTTTACTGTATGATTACATGATGATGGCGTCCCCTTGGGTAAAATATTCCGGAGGTAAAATAGTCCCCCATTCGGATCTCCGGGCGGGGACTACTCAAGAGGATGTCGTTATCAGGAGAAAGAAAACTGGCGTTCTACGGATCGGAGCGTGGAATGTCAGATCCCTTAATCGGGCAGGTAGGTTAGAAAATTTAAAAAGGGAAATGGATAGGTTGAAGTTAGATATAGTGGGAATTAGTGAAGTTCGGTGGCAGGAGGAACAAGACTTCTGGTCAGGTGACTACAGGGTTATAAACACAAAATCAAATAGGGGTAATGCAGGAGTAGGAAAATAGGAATGCGGGTAAGCTACTACAAACAGCATAGTGAACGCATTATTGTGGCCAAGATAGACACGAAGCCCACACTTACTACAGTAGTACAAGTTTATATGCCAACTAGCTCTGCAGATGACGAAGAAATTGAAGAAATGTATGATGAAATAAAAGAAATTATTCAGATTGTGAAGGGAGACGAAAATTTAATAGTCATGGGTGACTGGAATTCGAGTGTAGGAAAAGGGAGAGAAGGAAACATAGTAGGTGAATATGGATTGGGGGACAGAAATGAAAGAGGAAGCCGCCTGGTAGAATTTTGCACAGAGCACAACATAATCATAGCTAACACTTGGTTTAAGAATCATGAAAGAAGGTTGTGTACATGGAAGAACCCTGGAGATACTAGAAGGTATCAGATAGATTATATAATGGTAAGACAGAGATTTAGGAACCAGGTTTTAAATTGTAAGACATTTCCAGGGGCAGATGTGGACTCTGACCACAATCTATTGGTTATGACCTGTAGATTAAAACTGAAGAAACTGCAAAAAGGTGGGAATTTAAGGGACCTGGATAAACTAAAAGAACCAGAGGTTGTACAGAGATTCAGGGAGAGCATAAGGGAGCAATTGACAGGAATGGGGGAAAGAAATACAGTAGAAGATGAATGGGTAGCTTTGAGGGATGAAGTAGTGAAGGCAGCAGAGGATCAAGTAGGTAAAAAGACGAAGGCTAGTAGAAATCCTTGGGTAACAGAAGAAATACTGAATTTAATTGATGAAAGGAGAAAATATAAAAATGCAGTAAGTGAAAGAGGCAAAAAGGAATACAAACGTCTCAAAAATGAGAT
The DNA here is from genome assembly GCF_021461395.2 of Schistocerca americana. NCBI lineage: Eukaryota > Metazoa > Arthropoda > Insecta > Orthoptera > Acrididae > Schistocerca > Schistocerca americana. Next base: position 442,465,362 of record NC_060121.1, on the reverse strand, counting down.
CGACAGGAAGTGCAAAATGGCTAAGCAGGGATGGCTAGAGGACAAATGTAAGGATGTAGAGGCCTATCTCACTAGGGGTAAGATAGATACCGCCTACAGGAAAATTAAAGAGACCTTTGGAGATAAGAGAACGATTGGTATGAATATCAAGAGCTCAGATGGAAAACCAGTTCTAAGCAAAGAAGGGAAAGCAGAAAGGTGGAAGGAGTATATAGAGGGTCTATACAAGGGCGATGTACTTGAGGACAATATTAAGGAAATGGAAGAGGATGTAGATGAAGATGAAATGGGAGATATGATACTGCGTGAAGAGTTTGACAGAGCACTGAAAGACCTGAGTCGAAACAAGGCCCCCGGAGTAGACAATATTCCATTGGAACTACTGACGGCCGTGGGAGAGCCAGTCCTGACAAAACTCTACCATCTGGTGAGCAAGATGTATGAAACAGGCGAAATACCCTCAGACTTCAAGAAGAATATAATAATTCCAATCCCAAAGAAAGCAGGTGTTGACAGATGTGAAAATTACCGAACTATCAGCTTAATAAGTCACAGCTGCAAAATACTAACACGAATTCTTTACAGACGAATGGAAAAACTAGTGGAAGCCAACCTCGGGGAAGATCAGTTTGGATTCCGTAGAAACAGTGGAACACGTGAGGCAATACTGACCTTACGACTTATCTTAGAAGAAAGATTAAGGAAAGGCAAACCTACGTTTCTAGCCTTTGTAGACTTAGAGAAAGCTTTTGACAATGTTTACTGGAATACTCTCTTTCTAATTCTAAAGGTGGCAGGGGTAAAATACAGGGAGCGAAAGGCTATTTACAATTTGTACAGAAACCAGATGGCAGTTATAAGAGTCGAGGGACATGAAAGGGAAGCAGTGGTTGGGAAGGGAGTAAGACAGGGTTGTAGCCTCTCCCAGATGTTGTTCAATCTGTATATTGAGCAAGCAGTAAAGGAAACAAAAGAAAAATTAGGAGTAGGTATTAAAATTCATGCAGAAGAAATAAAAACTTTGAGGTTCGCCGATGACATTGTAATTCTGTCAGAGACAGCAAAGGACTTGGAAGAGCAGTTGAATGGAATGGACAGTGTCTTGAAAGGAGGATATAAGATGAACATCAACAAAAGCAAAACAAGGATAATGGAATGTAGTCTAATTAAGTCGGGTGATGCTGAGGGAATTAGATTAGGAAATGAGGCACTTAAAGTAGTAAAGGAGTTTTGCTATTTGGGGAGCAAAATAACTGATGATGGTCGAAGTAGAGAGGATATAAAATGTAGGCTGGCAATGGCAAGGAAAGCGTTTCTGAAGAAGAGAAATTTGTTAACATCCAGTATTGATTTAAGTGTCAGGAAGTCATTTCTGAAAGTATTCGTATGGAGTGTAGCCATGTATGGAAGTGAAACATGGACGATAAATAGTTTGGACAAGAAGAGAATAGGAGCTTTCGAAATGTGGTGCTACAGAAGAATGCTGAAGATTAGATGGGTAGATCACATAACTAATGAGGAAGTATTGAATAGGATTGGGGAGAAGAGAAGTTTGTGGCACAACTTGACCAGAAGAAGGGATCGGTTGGTAGGACATGTTCTGAGGCATTAAGGGATCACCAATTTAGTATTGGAGGGCAGCGTGAAGGGTAAAAATCGTAGAGGGAGACCAAGAGATGAATACACTAAGCAGATTCAGAAGGATGTAGGTTGCAGTAGGTACTGGGAGATGAAAAAGCTTGCACAGGATAGAGTAGCATGGAGAGCTGCATCAAACCAGTCTCAGGACTGAAGACCACAACAACAACAACAACAGCTTAACAGCTCATGCATCGAAGCTGCTTACAAGAATAATATACAGAAGAATGGAAAAAAATATTGAGAACGCGCTAGGTGACGATCAGTTTGGCTTTAGGAAAAGTAAAGGGACGAGAGAGGCAATTCTGACGTTACGGCTAATAATGGAAGCATGGCTAAAGAAAATCAAGACAATTTCATAGGATTTGTCGACCTGGAAAAAGCGTTCGACAATATAAAATGGGGCAAGCTGTTCGAGATTCTGAAAAAAGTAGGGGTAAGCTATAGGGAGAGACGGGTCATATACAATATGTACAACAACCAAGAGGGAATAATAAGAGTGGACGATCAAGAACGAAGTGCTCCTATTAAGAAGGGTGTAAGACAAGGCTGTAGCCTTTCGCCCCTACTCTTCAATCTGTACATCGAGGAAGCAATGATGGAAATAAAAGAAAGGTTCAGGAGTGGAATTAAAATACAAGGTGAAAGGATATCAATGATACAATTCGCTGATGACATTGTTATCCTGAGTGAAAGTGAAGAAGAATTAAATGATCTAATGAATGGAATGAACAATCTAATGAGTACACAGTATGGTTTGAGAGTAAATTGGAGTAAGACGAATGTAATGAGAAGTAGTAGAAATGAGAACAGCGAGAAACTTAACATCAGGATTAATGGTCACGAAGTCAATGAAGTTAAGGAATTCTGCTATCTAGGCAGTAAAATAGCCAATGACGGACGGAGCAAGAAGGACATTAAAAGCAGACTCGCTATGGCAAAAAAGACATTTCTGGCCAAGAGAAGTCTACTAATATCAAATACCGGCCTTAATTTGAGGAGGAAATTTCTGAGGATGTACGTCTGGAGTAGAGCATTGTATGGTAGTGAAACATGGACTGTGGGAAAACCGGAACAGAAGAGAATCGAAGCATTTGAGATGTGGTGCTATAGACGAATGTTGAAAATTAGGTGTACTGATAAGGTAAGGAATGAGGAGGTTCTACGCAGAATCGGGGAGGAAAGGAATATGTGGAAAACACTGATAAGGAGAAGGGACAGGAATGTAGGACATCTGCTAAGACATGAGGGAATGACTTCCATGGTACTGGAGGGAGCTGTAGAGGAAGACAGAGATTGGAATACGTCAAGCAAATAATTGAGGACGTAGGTTGCAAGTGCTACTCTGAGATGAAGAGGTTAGCACAGGAAAGGAATTCGTGGCGGGCCGCATCTAGCCAGTCAGTAGACTGATGACCAAAAAAAAAAAAAAAAAACTAAATAAAGTGGAATTGGATGACGCTATAATGAATGTTCTATTGCTCAAGTGCCTGCGATATTGCAGCAGCACCGTGTAGATAATTATTATCTGATGGATCTGGATATAAAGCGTGATTAATCATTATTATAAAGTGGAGATTTGTGCCTAACTGATACCATACCATGCTTTCTGTGTGCAAGTAAGTACAATTGTTATTGCAGAAAAGGATCTGACAGTTAAAAGTCTCGTTGAGTCGCGTGAAGTGGCTTAAAATCCACGAAATTTCGACCGAGTACTTCTCGGTCATTGTCAAGTGGTGACTGTTTTCTGGTTGCTGCTACCGTCCTTAAATACCCACGCTGCCTACTGTGACGTCACTGGTGCTCAATCCTCGCCACAACAGGTAATGGTTTCGTTGCGCACCCGCCGCGCCTTTTTCAAGCTGCGGATGGCCGGCTCTCAAGCCGGTCACCATGTTCATTGTGGGTGTTGACACAAATTTTTATGTCGATTGGTTCTCCAGCAGGTATTCAGCGTCTGAGACGGCTTTCCCTTTATGCACTAAGGTCCTCAGAATAGAAAGTTTCTACGACGGATGGTGATAGCTGTTAGCATGCAGATATCGGTCCGCGAGGGGTTGGTTTCCGGAAAACACTATAGCTGTGATACTCATTTGTTTTACGGTGGACGAGGACGTGAAGGACACGCAGGGGACCATCGGTCTCTACTTCCAGCGTGAACGCGATGTTGTTGTGGATATTGTTGATGTGTTCCAAGGATTATACCAGCTTTTCACGTCCACGAGATCAGACAACGATCTCGTCGTCGTGATGGCTGGGTGTCGTGTGATGTCCTTAGGTTAGTTAGGTTTAAGTAGTTCTAAGTTCTAGGGAACTGATGACCATAGATGTTAAGTCCCATAGTGCTCAGAGCCATTTGAACCATTTTGATCTCGTCGTCGACGTAACGCTTTTACGTTTTGTCTTCAGGGCTCCAATAAAAATTCCTGTGAAAGACGATGTAGGCCCCAGAACACCAGAAGTTTGTAAAATACTGGGTTGGTGACATTTTCATGTCGGAGAGGCTGTGTATACTATTGAACAGCCCTGTATACAGCACGAGAGATGTTTTCGCCATCCGTACCGTGAAAAACCAGCGAAACGGAGCTTGCTCTGGGAAACGTACATCGTATTGCATTCGAAAAGACATCAGTTATTAGAAGTAGTTTCTGGGATTCCGTAATTAAAGAAGCGATCGAGATAAACATTTGTGATAATACCGTCAATAAAGACGACATCCTACAGGTAAGCATGTCTTGGGGCCCGGTCACCAAAAGGTGCAAGCGGTGGCGCGGCGGACGCGCAACGAAAACGTTATCTTATATGGCGTTGCAGCGGGTACGAGGCCTACTAGAAAGACAGGCCGCGGCGCTTACGTCACGATGGTAGGTCTGAACTCGCTCGCTCGCTCGCTCAGCTCAGCAGACAAAATGTGTTTCTAAACCTGTTAACTCGCAGCTGAGCGCGAACGTACTAACGACAATTGCATCTTCTACTGGACTCTGCTATTATGAAGTCTTACTGATTAGCAGTACTACAACAAAATTTAATGTAAGGTCAATATTCTATAGAAATGGTGTAACGACTTTTTTGATAGCGTTTAGTCTCTTGTGCTTAACAGTCCTCATTTCATATAAGAAGTGGTGCCTTATACAACTGATAATCATTCGGGCAGTCCTACATTCCTGACGTAAGCACCGAGGCCTGTCTTTCTCGTAGGCCTCGAGCGGGTACCAGTGACATCAAGAAGGCATCGAGACTCTGTAGCAGCAAACAAAATACCGTCAACACTTGACTGGGTCGAGGAACAGTTGGCCGAAAGCTTGTAGGTCTTGAATGACTTTATCCGTTTAGAAATTCGAGAGAATTTTGTCAGTGTATGTCGCCGGGAAACAATGCGTTCATATAAAACTATAAGACAGTGGGAATAGACTGTTTAACGTTGATGACCTCCATTTGTGTATATATATTGTGGTGTCACCGCCAGACACCACACTTGCTAGGTGGTAGTTTTAAATCGGCCGCGGTCCATTAGTACATGTCGGACCCGCGTGTCGCCACTGTCAGTGATCGCAGACCGAGCGCCACCACAAGGCAGGTCTCGAGATACGGACTAGCACTCGCCCCAGTTGTACGGACGACTTTGCTAGCGACTACACTGACGAAGCCTCGCTCCTTTGCCGAGCAGATAGTTAGAATAGCCTTCAGCTAAGTCCATGGCTACGACCTAGCAAGGCGCCATTAGCCTTACATAGCAATTGATACTTATCGTATAAAGCATGTCTCATCAAGAACGATGTATACAACAAGGATGGATTAAAGTTAAGTATTCCAAAAGCTACGTACTTTTCTTTATAGCATTCATTACGTATCCTGTTTCAGACCTCACGCCATCCTTCGTGTGTTTATAGCGTGCATTGCGGTCCCCTCAAATCACACTGTGTCGGCACTTCTGTCGACACACCATATATATATATATATATATATATATATATATATATATATATATATATATATATGATATATTAATTTGCTATACATCTTTACAATTGGAACTCATAAACGTTAGAGGGATAGGGAGGTGCGTTTCTTAAGGTTGGAGGAAATTGCACTAGTTTTAAGTTAGTAACAGATTAGTTAAGTACGAATAGACATTTTAAAGCAGTAGCTAGTATACTGCAGCAAGAGACAAGTTCCTAGGGAGCCCAGTCCCAGGGACAGGCCCATGGTGTTAGTTCGGGGGGGGGGGGGGGGTACGGCCTTAATGCTAAGTTTATAATTTGATGGCTCACGCTGTAACGCTGCAGGTAGTGCAACACAGTACGAATTTAGTTTAGTTGTAATGGGTCAGGTGGTTCAAATGGCTCTGAGCACTATGGTACTTAACAGCGGAGGTCATCAGTCCCCTAGAACTTAGAAGAACTACTTAAACCTAACTAACCTAAGGAGATCACACACATGCATGCTCCCGCTCGGCCACTCTGGCAGGCAGTTCAGCCGGCCGGAGTGGCCGTGCGGTTCTTGCGGTTCTAAGCGTTACAGTCTGGAGCCGAGCTACCGCTAAGGTCGCAGGTTCGAATCCTGCCTCCTGCATGGATGTGTGTGATGTCCTTAGGTTAGTTAGGTTTAATTAGTTCTAAGGTCTAGGCGACTGATGACCTCAGAAGTTAAGTCGCATAGTGCTCAGAGCCATTTGAACCATTTCTTGAACCGGCAGTTCAGTTGTAGTTCTCAGTAGAGTCAACAGTACAGTAGTAACTTGCCGATTAGAATTAACTGTATTAGCATTACCGGACATTAACTGCATGTTTAACAATATTGTAAAATCGTGGGACCCACTAATTAGTTCGGTAGTGCGTTATTGATGTATGGTTCACATTTTTATGAATAAAGATTTTTTTTAAAATTAATATGCCAAATGATAAGCCCGTGACTGAACAAAGATAATTCTAACTGGCTTACCGATTTATTGAAGTGTTCAGACATGCGTCTTTGAGTAACTTCTTGCGTCTTGTTTGGCTACATAACATGGTATTACCATATAGGAGGTTACGATGTAGAATTACAGAATGTACTGCGTGTTTGACCGTGTGCAAGTCTATATAAGTCTTTTAAACGCTAACAGAGTGTATTTACAATGTGCCTCACTGTACTCTATGGCAGCCATTTCCTTGCGGTGTCAGCTAACGAATAACTCACTGAAGAGCTACTGTGTGGTGTTTCTACAATATTCGGCAATATGTTAACCAGGGCAGAGTCGTGAGCAAACAATATTTGCCTCCATCGTCCTTGTGGATTTCACTGTGCTTGGCTGCTCTTTTGTTTGCTCAACCAACCAGCCAGATATCAGCGGGTTGTTGAGTGTCACGCGAACAGTGGCGCGACGGCGTGTTTCCAGCGGTTGAGGCTTCGCGTTTGCCACAGGTGCCGGTACAATCAGCCCGCCATGTGCGTGTCAGATACAGGGCGGTACCTAGGGATATCAGTCGCTTTCATTGCAAGGGCAGTCGTCACTCGTGCGACCGGTGGGTGTGTCTTGGTGGTGCATTGCCAGTGCAGTGAGATGCATTTGTGCGGATCAGCCAACATTCTGGAATACACATCAGAGCCGAATTCTCCAGTACTGTGACACATTCTCAGTATTGTGAGAAACCAACCACGAGAGTTGAGGTAGCACTTGTTGGCTCCATAACCTCTAGCCACGATGTTGTTACAGTTACAGACAGAGTTAACACTGAAATTCAAACAGTGTTCCGCAATATTCGGATCCACCAAAAAGTAGAGAGACATTGCTGTATATTGATAGAGCAGATCTTAGGGCCCTGGTTAAGGAGCGTTTATATAGATCTTCAGAGAGGTTCATTAAGTATTTAAATAATTTGCAGTGTTGCAAGCCGTGCTTAACCGTACTGTGAGCCGGCCACCAGTTGTTGTTCTATTACAAACAGAACCGTTGTGAATACGGAAGCAGAGGTAACTGAAGATTACGTTTTAAAGTTGTAAGTACTATAACTTATGTTCTGTATGTTAGCTGCTCGTAGTAATCGCTTTATGTGACAGGTATTTGTGGTATACTTGTTTTGCTCTGTTCAAAACATTGAAAATTCAGCAGAGTGGTAGACTCACCCGACAGTGGCCTCATTCACATAGGGTGACTCTCGTACTATTAATGGCTGAGTATGACACCACCGGCATCCGCTGACTAACTTGTTGTTAGCTTCCTTTTATTCAGGTGTGAGTTACCTCACCTGTAGTTATGTTGTTCTTATCATCAACTATTTTCTATTTGCTGCAAGCTTGAGACTTGATATTATCTTCAAGCATTACGATGAGGCTTAGAGAAGCAGACATTTGTTACAGGCTGTGTAAGTTATTACGACCCACTCTCAGAATATGTTACTTAGTTTTAAGCTAAGTATGACAATTTAAATTTCGTGCAGTTGAAGAACACTTTATTCTATCATTACTAGTTCACGATTTCTTCAAAAATTGTAAAAATCTAGACATTTGGTGGAACTACATTCACAGTGAACAAACATTGTCTGAGTACAACAAAAAATTGAACTTCTAAGCGAATTTTAGATGGTTTTTATGGTTGATTACGTTCCCATGCTGTGGCCTTAAATTCCAAATCGTCGTTGGCCACAATATTTTTTAAAAAATTTTATCTTCTTTAAAGTCAGTTTCTTCAATCTTAACGTACTTAAGAACAGAGTGGCAAAGTTTTACCTTGTAAGAAAAATAACTTGAGTGTTCAACCCAATGATTTTGAATAGAGTCCTTTTTCAATTCATGCCAACGTTGAAAGTTATTATCTTATCAGTTTTCATAATATATTTATTCTGCTTTTAAACTGAATGTAATAAAATCTTCGGCCCAGTACCTTATCACTCGCCACACGCTCCCTACCAATACTGGGGTAATAAGAATATACAAAAGGTTACTGATGTGCAAGTAAACCTTCCAGGCAATCAAGATCGAGAAAAGATTATGAACTACTCTATGGCTGCTTATAGTTCTAATTATTTACCAGTAAAGTGTTATACAGAAGTGCTATATTATAGCAGGAGACAGGTAGCAATGAGGCAACTTAAGACGTATTCTGGAACGAGCTTCAAGATACTGTTATGACGTGCAATGTTTATACTATCGTGATCTTAATGGAAGTGTTTGGACTACCAGCGAGTAGTATGGGTGCCGTGGTAATCCAGCTATGGTATCAGAAATGAGATGGGCACTGGGAACAGAACTGAACTGGGGAGGAAAGAAATTTGTGGCATAGCCTGACTAAAAGAAAGTATCGGTTATTCGGACACATTCTGAAATATAATGGGATCGCAGATTTAGTGCTGGAAGGAAGGGTGTGGCAATAAGAATTATAGATGGAGACCGAGAGATGAATACAGTAAATAGGTTTAAATGGATGTAGGATGCAGTAATTATTCGGGGATGAAGAGGCCCCAACATGGGGTAGAGTGGAGAGCTGCATCAAATCAGACCTTAGACTTAGGATCACAACGCTGCAATAGATTTTTCCTGCTCAGATAATCAATCGGACTACTTGATACGTTAACTATAATAATGGAACACGTTTCGTGATCACCACTTTCTCAAGTTAAGTGTAAATTTACTTTGATAAAAATAAGCGAGCTTACTCTTTTAGTAGAGGGACAGTTGCTTTTCAGCACGTATGGTGTTAGGTGTTCGATTTGAGATGGAGGTATCATTATTCTTTCATGCATTCATCACAAAGAATACCAGAGTTAACTACAAGAATTATATTTAATTGCTCAGTTCATCGTTAATTTGTGAACAAACGATGTGCTACACAGTGGTGTGGTGTACTAGTATCACAAGATTTAGTTGCTGTCAGCTGTAACCGACGGGGAGGCTAGTATTTTGAGGCGCCGGCTGGAACGCAGCACGCCATTCTCTCTAAGCCAGTGCAGCCATTAAATGAAAACAAAATATATACACCTGATCATTATCTCCGGAATTTAGTAATTACAACAATATGAACGATACGGCATGATATCAGACGAAAGAACTAGAAAATAAAAAGAAGTATGAAGGCCGAAATAAATATTGATATAACCAAGAGTTACTAACGGCTTTTTAATTTTGTGACGGCCTAGCCAGTATCGGGATATTTACAACACATCATTCACTAAATAAATTTCGTACCTGTACCAAGAAGGAACACACATATTCCATTTCAAGACGATAATTAATAACCCGTTTTTCTTTTCCATTTGAATTATGTTTAATACATTCCAAGAATATGTCAATCTTGATACAGCGTCAGGTTGGTAGTGCAAAACATATTCAACTCCAAATCAAATGAAATGATCGTATGTCAATATTGGTTGGAATACAGTGTCCGAGGGATATCAGCTGCGCTAGTGCAAGCCTCCTACTTGACGTCACTTGCGCGATCGATGATAACGATGAAATAAGATTATGAAGACGGTTCAAACTCATGGGCTCCAAGCAGAGAACATCACTGATCTGACCGGGAATAGATCTGAGTACTTACGGATCTAGTGGCAAGTACGATACCACAAGACCACGAGCTGACGTAGAAAGCTGTCCAATGAAATTGACATATTTTGGTAAACATTTTTGGAATATTTTGACTAAAGTTCAGTCTTGATCACACCATTTATGTTTCAATGACATAGGTAACCGGTTTCGGTTATTTTTACATAACCATCATCTGATCCATGGCTCCCTTAGGATGGTAGGCGGAGCTGTCCTCAGCTGCTACGAAGTCAACTGAGCGACTGAATGTGCTATTATCCAATCTAAGTGGTGAAAGAGCACTTTTTGTGTGTCCTATTATACAGCAGGCGATTAATTCATTAAAAGATTCATTCTTTTCTATCAGAACTGATAATTACGCATTTGAATCCACTACCGCTTATGACCACGAATTCGAATTCAGGTAGCAGTAGAACATTGTATTATTACATGAGGCTACAAGTCAAACATTTATATAAAGCATTTGCTATGGCTTCTCGAAAATGTCTTTTTCATATATCAAAGCTATGCCATAAGAACAATGAAAGAAATGAATTTACACAGATTAAAAAAATGGATGTGTGTGTGTGTGTGTGTGTGTGTGTGTGTGTGTGTGTGTACAACATCTCCTTGTAAACCACTGGATAGATTTCAACCAAACTTGGTTCTTACTTGGTACAACTTACTGTCAGGCAACTTTCGCTTTGGGGGTACGAACCCCTACCTATCACATACGTGGATGTAAAAAGGATGCGTATCCCGTGGCGCATGAATGCTCAAACCTTATTCACTGAGTATTTGAGGATGCGAGCACTTAATGACAACACCTAAAGAAAAGGTCAAGAAATTGTTTCTCATTGAAAACCACTACAAAATGATGAAAGGAAAAATGTTTATCACTTACTACTTTTCTGCTGATCACGATGTAAATGTACCGCATGATTTATTATGTTATAAGTTATTACTTTTCTGCTACTAACTGTATTCTCGGCACATTTTGCAGATAGTATGCTCACATAAGAATGAAAGTAGCTGCAAAACTTTATCATTATAAGTCACATAGTTCAGGAGACATAACGTCATAAGCTATGACATAGGTGAACAACTGCTGCATCGTAAATGACGTTTCAATTTACCTTGATACATACTCTATTTGCAATACATTTGGAATTAGTATCCACATACGCCGCTAAATGCACCTAAAATATTGTATCACTATACGCCACGTGCAGCGGAAAGCAGGTGTTGACCGACGTGAAAATTACCGAACTATCAGTTTAGTAAGCCATGGCTACACAATACTAACACGAATTCTTTAAAGGCGAATGGAAAAACTGGTAGAAGTCGACCTCGGGGAAGATCAGTTTGGATTCCGTAGAAATGTTGGAACATGTGAGGCAATACTGACTCTATGACTTATCTTAGAAAATATGTTAAGGAAAGGCAAACCTATGTTTCTAACATTTGTAGACTTAGAGAAAGCTTTTGACAAAGTTGACTGGAATACGCTCTTTCAAATTCTGAAGGTGGCAGTGGTAAAATACAGGGAGCGATAGGCTATTTACAATTTGTACAGAAACCATATGGCGTTTATAAGTGTCGAGGGACGTGAAAGGGAAGCAGTGGTTGGGAAGGAAATGAGACAGGGTTGGAGCCTATCTCCGATGTTATTCAATCTGTATATTGAGCAAGCAGTAAAGGAAACAAAAGATAAATTCGGAGTAGGTATTAAAATCCATGGAGAAGAAATAAAAACTTTGAGGTTCGCCGATGACATTTTAATTCTGTCAGAGACAGCAAAGGACTTGGAAGAGGAGTTGAATTGAATGGACAGTGTCTTGAAAGGAGATATAAGATGAACATCAACCAAAGCAAAACCACGATAATGGAATGTAGTCGAATTAAATCGGGTGATGCTGAGGGAATTAGATTAGGAAATGAGACGCTTAAAGTAGTAAATGGGTTTTGCTTTTTGGGGAGCAAAATAACTGATAATGGTCTAAGTAGAGAGGATATAAAATGTAGACTGGCAATGGCAAGGAAAGCGTTTCTGAAGAAGAGAAATTTGTTAACATCGAGTATAATTTAAGTGTCAGGAAGTCGTTTCTGAAAGTATTTGTATGAAGTGTAATCCTCTGCCGGCCGAAGTGGCCATGCGGTTAAAGGCGCTGCAGTCTGGAACCGCAAGACCGCTACGGTCGCAGGTTCGAATCCTGCCTCGGGCATGGATGTTTGTGATGTCCTTAGGTTAGTTAGGTTTAACTAGTTCTAAGTTCTAGGGGACTAATGACCTCAGCTGTTGAGTCCCATAGTGCTCAGAGCCATTTGAACCATTTTTGTAATCCTCTATGAAAGTGAAACATGGACGATAAATAGTTTAGACAAGAAGAGAATAGAAGCTTTCGAAATGTGGTGCTACAGAAGAATGCTGAAGATTAAATGGGAAACATCACACAAATAATGAGGAGGTATTGAATAGAGGTGGAGAGAAGGGACATTTGTGGCACAACTGGACTAGAAGAAGGGATCGGTTGGTAGGGCATATTCTGAGGCATCAAGGGATGACCAATTTAGTATTGGACGGCAGCGTGGAGGGTAAAAATCGTAGACGGAGACCAAGAGATAAATACACTAAACAGATTCAGAAGGATGTAGGTTGCAGTAGGTACTGGGAGATGAAGTAGCTTGCACAGGATACAATAGCATGGAGGCTCTAAGCACTAGGCGACTTAACTTCTGAGGTCATCAGTCGCCTAGAACTTAGAACTAATTAAACCTAACTAACCTAAGGACATCACATACATCCATGCCCAAGACAGGATTCGAACCTGCGACCGTAGCAGTCACTCGGTTCCAGACTGTAGTGCCCAGAACCGCACGGCCACTCCGGCCGGCAGAGTAGCATGGAGAGCTGCATCAAAACAGTCTCTGGACACGTAGTTCAGAAGATATGACATTAAACACAGAGTCCGGTGCTACGTGGTACAGGCATGGACGGACAGCTATGAATAAATACCTGAGCAACGCTCAGTTCCTCTATAAAACACGTAGAAACTAAAATAAGAGCAGCAAACAGCTGCTTCATGGATGATGCTTACATTTAAAGAATTGTAAGAGCTTGATATATACTAGTAACTTCTTATAGCTTAAGAGTTACTTCTGTCACCCAGAGCTTGCCTTACTACCGTTAACGGTCGTCATATAAAATATACCGCTGCTGTCATGGAAAGGAATGTACTAGTTTGTCAGTCAGTTTGACGGGTCTGCTGACTGCTACCTGACTTTTTGAGTGTTAGAGACACTCTGTGCAATTAATGTTTTACGTATGGAGATGTACTAAATAAATTAATGACTGTCAAGACCTGCACATACCTGTGATAAACTAATCGAATTCATGTACCAATAAAAAGAACACAGTTTTCCAAATGGGTAATTTAAATGAATTTCAATTCATTTAATTTACAATATAATTTTCTTTCGACTTTGTTTGGAGTATTCTCTTTAACTGTGTTGGGGTATTCTCTACAAACAAACTGATTATAAAGCAGATTCGTTAAGCAAAAAAAAAAAAAAAATTAAAAATCTAAATTATATCTATCCACCTCCATAAATGGCGTTCACTCTGTTAAATAAAATTGCAACTTTTCTACGCTGTTTGCCGCATTGTTCCCATGTGGTAGTCGTTTATACGGTCTACCGCATGTTTTAAATAAGTCCCACATTTAAAACTGCGCTCTGTTTTATTTGGTGTTGCCATGTTTTATTGAAACAGTATGCAACCATGTGGCTCTTTTTCCACAGCTGAAGAACGCCTTTAGTAATTCTACAACTTTGATTACTGTTGTATTGATTTATCGTTCGCAGTTAAAGAATAGAAAAATACGGCTTACTGTGCCTTTACTCGTCCGTGAAAACAGCGCCTGTCGTTTCATTAGCGCAGGTAGTATTTACTCTTATTTAGATCTGATCTCGGTACACTGGTCGCCGTGGGTAAATATTTTATGTAGCCTGCTGCGGAGCTGCATAATGGAGTCCGGTGTGCTATCACTGCGAACGATGGAGGCAAATATTTGTGGAGGGCACCGGCACTTGGGTCATGGGGAGCGCCTAGGCGCATCTTCCCCGGCTTATTGGATTTTCATTAATTTAGACGTATCGTTAAGGCAAGGGAGCCCCCTGCTACCTACAAGCATACCGTGTTTCCTAACCAAAGGTTATCTGGCAAGCAGTAACAAAAAATTAGACGTATTTCGACAAGCATTTCATAAGAGAAACAGCACAAAATTATTCAGAATTAAACCACCTTTTCTGTTTTCCGTATCTCAACTAAATCTCCTGAGGGGTAAAGATTTTTTCATTAAAAGTTTCAGCAAAATCTTCATAAACGTTTTGTGGGTTAACTACCGTTGGACTACAGAAATATGTACCAGACTCAACTTTTATATTTTAGCGTCTTACGAATAGGGAAGAAATCAAGGCCTTCTAACATCCTTAGTTGTGGACTCTGATTGCTGGGGACAGACGAACAGAAAAGATAACACGAGAAAAACGATGCACTCCAAAAGTATTAGATACTCACCGAGACATCGTTTCAGTTTATGTTACGATATCCCAACTACAAGCCCCCTCCTTCCCCCCCCCCCTCCCTCCCTCCCTCTCTCTCTCTCTCTCTCTCTCTCTCTCTCTCTCTCTCTCTCTCTCTCTCTCTCTCTCTCTCTCTCTCTCTCTGTGTGTGTGTGTGTGTGTGTGTGTGTGTGTGTGTGTTTTTAGTGTATATTCCACTATCTCAGAGGAGTTCCGTAAATTTTGAAACGACCCGTTGTACCAAACTGTGTATTACACTGTTTACTATATAATACCCGTTTCCCTAATAACATGAACCCATTAGTAATTCATAAATTGTTCTATGTTCAGGGTAGGTTATGTCTCTTTTTTTAACTTCCGTCTTCTATAACATAGCCAGTGCATCTCATAATGACTGAAAGCTATATCCTAAGGAACTCCTATTAGGCAATAGAGATGCAACAGTTTTTAGTCGATACGATAAATTCAGCATACGTTTATCGAATGCTTAGGAAGAACGTTAAATATAAAATAGGAAATAACCCACGATCTTCAGCGACAGCAGTGTGCACTTATGTTCTCTAAGTTACTACTAGTAGAAACGTTTAACATATTGAACAAATTTAGGTTACAATATAGCCGATGTATTCAACCTTAGAGAATTAGCAATTGTAGTGATATTTAAAAACATTCATTTATTATTCAGTCGGTGACACACATTTTTAAATACATGGCACGTTTCAATCGCTTTGGATCATCTTCATCTACATCTACATGATTACTCTGCAATTCACATTTAAGTTCATCGAACCACTCCCGAACAGAGCGCGGGAAAAACGAACACGTAAACCTTTCTGTTCGAGCTCTGATTTCTGTTATTTTATTTTGATCATTCCTACCTATGTAAGTTGGGCTCAACAAAATATATTCGCATTCGGAAGAGAAAGTTGGTGACTGAAATTTCTTAAATAGATCTCGCCGCGACGAAAAACGTCTTTGCTTTAATGACTTCCATTCCAACTCGCGTATCATATCTGCCACACTCTCTCCCCTATTACGTGATAATACAAAACGAGCTGCCCTTTTTTGCACCCTTTCGATGTCCTCCGTCAATCCCACCTGGTAAGGATCCTACACCGAGCAGCAATATTCTAACAGAGGACGAGCGAGTGTAGTGTAAGCTGTCTCTTTAGTGGACTTGTTGCATCTTCTAAGTGTCCTGCAAATGAAACGCAACATTTGGCTCGCCTTCCCCAAAATATTATCTATGTGGTCTTTCCAACAGAAGTTGTTCGTAATTTTAACACCCAGGTACTTAGTTGAATTGACAGCCTTGAGAATTGTACTATTTATCGAGTAATCGAATTCCAACGGATTTCTTTTGGAACTCATGTGGATCATCTCACAATTTTCGTTATTTAGCGCCAACTGCCACCTGCCACACCAGACAACAATCTCTTCTAAATCGCTTTGCAACTGATACTGGTCTTCGGATGACCTTCCTAGACGGTAAATGACAGCGTCATCTGCGAGCAACCTAAGAGAACTGCTCAGATTGTCGCGCAGGTCATTTATATAGATCAGGAACAGCAGAGGTCCCAGGACGCTTCCCTGGGGAACACCTGATATCACTTCAATTTTACTCGATGATTTCCCGTCTATTACTACGAACTGCGAACTTCCTGACAGGAAATCACGAATCCAGTCGCACAACTGAAACGATACCCCGTAGGCCCGCAGCTTGATTAGAAGTCGCTTGTGAGGAACGGTGTCAAAAGCTTTCCGGAAATCCAGAAATACGGAATCAACCTGAGATCCCCTGTCGATAGCGGCCATTACTTCGTGCGTATAAAGAGCTAGCTGCGTTGCACAAGAACGATGTTTTCTGAAACCATGCTGATTACATATCAATAGATCATCTTCAGATCTATGTAGTTATGTGAGTAACCTGTCTCGTCTGTTCAGTACCTCACACAGCACTCTGTACTCTGACACGAGGTTCTGAGCAAACAACACCGGCTGCTGACGCGACTATTTAGATCTGAAGACGATTGAGAGCGATCGAAACATGTCAGGCAATTAAAATTGTGTAACTGATACTGAAAAATATATGATAATTCTTTTAAATTTCATTTGATACTACTGTATTTTAACATGCGTTTCCAGTTATCAACTGTTGCCTGTTATCAGGCACCCTTCTTATGGAAGACCTCTCCTTTCCATGGCTTGGCTATTCTTACTTTCCATGTTGCCCTCGGCCTCATTCGCCGCCTTCTCCCTCGTGGAGACTTTTGTGCAAACACTGCGCCCATCGCTGTTCCTCTATCCGTCGGACTCTCCCATAACAGCACTGTGTTTAGCCAACAATCATTCCACAGCCGATCGAGGCGCGTCTCTGTCTCTCGTTCAGTATGCAACACTGTGAGGCATATGTCAGAATGCTCGCAACCACAGTACGTAGCATTAAGTACTTTGTTCGTCTGAATATGTGCTGACTCCCAAAGATACCATTTAATGATCCTCGCTTGACTTTCCCCGTGCAATAAGTAATATCTATCTTATCGATTTGCAGGCCGTTGTGGCCGAGCGGTTCTAGGCGCTTCAGTCCAGAACTGCTACGGTCGCAGGTTCGAAACCCGCCTCGCGCATGGATGTGTGTGATGTCCTTTAGTTAGTTCGGTTTAAGTAGTTCTAAGTGTAGGGGACTGATGACCTCAGATGTTAAGTCCTATAGTGCTTAAAGCCATTTGAACCATTTTTTTTTCTTATCGATTTATGAATTCTGATACTTGAACCTTCCACATTTACTATCCAGCCAACCTCAAAATCTTAATCTTCACTAGCTCATTGCCGACCACAGTGACTGTTAGTCCCAATCGTTTATAGGCATTCGGTTACCATTATTTACCCTAATATGGATATGAATACCACTTCTGAACTATGCTGATAGAGAAACATGTGAAAAATTTGTATATATTCAAGATGCAAGTTTTCGATACGTTTTATAGCAGATAAAGGATTCTTTCACGGACATTAACTAAAAATGCTGAGGATTTTGAGTTCTCTGAAAAAATACCCAGCTCAGCAGTCATCTCGTACGAAATCCATTGTTACGAGTTTCTGTAATGAAGAGAGCGACGCATCGCTAAAATTAATTACGAGCTATTTTGTTACGTACAGGGTGATATAGAATAACGGGAATGTTTGAAATGAGTTGTGGCAGCCATGGGCAGGTGGCAGCACTGCGGGTTCGTGACAGTTAGCGAATAAACAGTTCGTCATTTCAGTAATCATGGATCAGTGGAACGGACAACAGCGTGCGTTAGCCATAAAATGTTTTATAAAAGCAATGATAGTTTGGTAGCGGTACAGTGGGAGTTTCGACGATTTTATAATTTTGGACGTCATGATGCCGTTCCGTCGAAACACGCGATAAATTATTTTATCAATGGTTTTGAAGTGACTGTGTCTGCCCTCTAGAAGAAACCAACAGGACGACCAAGAAGTGTGCGTTCTCCAGCGAACACTGATGTTGTACGCGAATCTGTCTTACGGAGCCCACGGCTTTCAATTCGCAAGCAAGCAGCAGCAGTTGGAATGTCCCGGAAGAGAGTTATTCATCTTGATTTAAAATTTCGTCGCTACAAGCTACACATGGTTCAGCAATTGAAGGACAACGTTTAAGATTCTGTCGACAAATGGTAACAAAAATAAACAATGACGAGGAATTTCCAAACAAGTTGTGGATGTTAGATGAGGCATATTTTCCTCTCATAGGTTATGTGAATAAACAGAACTACCGTTAATGGGCAAATACAAATCCTAATTACGTCCATGAGCACCCAATACATGCTAGTAAAGTGACAGTATGGTGTGTTGTTTCATCACATGGGATTATCGGATCGTATTTTTAGTAAATGAATAGGGAAACATAATAACTATCAATGCCGATCGTTACGTGGAGGTGTTACTAACTTTCGTTAGATCTGTACTGAACAACTTTTGGAACGTTCAGTAAGCCTAGTTTCAGCAGAACGGAGCGACATCACACACTGCACGGCAATCAACAGCATATGTGCGAAAATTGTTTGGCAATCTGTGATCTCACGATTTGGTAACATTCCCTGGTCCCATAGATTGCCAGATTTATGCGGTTGTGATTTTTTCTTGTGAGGCTACTTCAAGAGCAAAGTCTACACGACTCGACCAAGAACACTGGATCAGCTAAAACAGAGAATTCAGGATGAAATTCACAGTATCTCAGCTGAGGTGCTGCAGTGGTCAATGAGGAATCTCAACAGCAGATTTCACGAATGTATTCTTACAGGAGGACGCTATCTAAGGGACGTAATATAAAAATAAATGATAAGTGCCATTAATGTTTCATAAATGATAAAGTTGCAAGGTTTCAATTGCTATGAATGCAATTTCTTTTCTTCATCACTTCTAGTTCTATTGGATTGTGGAAATGTTCCGGTCTTCCTGTGTCACCCTGCACTTCAGCATCAGAACACAAAAAAATTTCATTTTCAAGATGATCCATGCTTTGTCCTAAGGCATTTCGCTTGACCTACGTAAAAGTTTTATAATCCATTCTTTTTTACAAAGATTCCATTTCAAAATTTGCAGCATTCGGTGAGCAATATCACTGCTGGGATGAGACCATTTATAACGCTTATGCGTATCCAGGCCTTGAAGAAGATATAATACAATATGGTGGTCAACCCATCTTATACACCCCGCCCTTTTACCGTCGTCACTTTATTGTTGTGTTGTTTGAGGCTTAATGCGGAAGCCGCAAGACGATGCTGGGCAACATGAAGAGAGTGGCGCAGGTTCTTTTACGTAGAAAAATCGACATTCATTTGAGAAGAATCTCCGTAATGAGAAAATACGTGCCAGGTCATACATAATCTTTTCTTTTTCTTCAGTCCATCCCCATTTAGGTGTGGTCCACTACCAATGGTGGTCCAACATCGACACTTTGGCATTTCGTATTTTTTAACTGGAGAGCCTGATAGATTTTTCGATCGCCCAAAACGTCAATTACCCAAAAGGAAGAACGTCAAGTGTACTTTCTGTCGCTCAATAGTGGAAATTTTGGTTTGTGTGGACGTAGTGCTGATGCAGTTTCCACTACAAAAAAAAAGTGTGAAATGAGAACCAAGACATTTCCTACAAGTGGGACATGTAGGGACTATTGACTCCCGTATAAACGTCTGCATGTCAATGTCACAGCTAGAAAATAACTCACCAACTGCTCTTTCGACCGGTTAAATTTATCTGAAGGAGACATACAGAGCCTATATCGTAGCACAAACATGACCAGGAGTTAGTGGAACTGTTGAAGACATGTAGTTACAAGATGTGATGACGGATGTTCTAGTGAAGAGTAGAAGGTAGTTATGCAATCAACGTAGCCAATGAAAGCAGCAGATAAGGAGCAAAATGACTTGTAGTAATGACAAGGTGCCATTTTCCACCGTTCTCGGTTCTGATAAATTTCTATATGTTAACAGGGAAATAATCATATGTTATAGACGCAATATTTTTGATTAGCCTCTTTTTACTTCACAGATTCACTACTGTCTCACGCTCCAAATTGATTCCATCTCGACGCCACTGGAACTCACCGTGCGTTCCACATAAACACTGATAAAACTACGCTTTGTAGTGATTAATTAAAAATCTGAAATACACATAATGAATATAAGAAACAGTTCAACAATTATTGTTGCAATTTGAGATGTAGATTTTAATTCGATGTAGAAAGAGTTAATCTGAAGCAGATATTCCATCACGATGGGTTTCAATCTTCCATATCGCCAAGCAGCACGCTACCCTTCAACCTTATGAATATGGAGGGACTGCCTCTGGGCATGTGTTCTCTCATGGGAGACTATGAGAACCCTGGAACTTTGATGGAGCGCTAGTTTATTTGGAAGGTTATGAAAATCATTAAAATTGGAGAAAAGCTCGCTTTAATCAGTGATTAGTTCAGTTTTAAATCATAACTAACATTAAGTAAGTCATAATAATATTTAAATAATGAAACTGGCTTGGTGCGAGCAGGACTCGTGCAGTGCGGGTTCTGTACAAACATTTTGTTATGCATCTAGATAGTTCATCCATTCCGCGAATCGAAAATCTCGGCGATTTTTGTCGGTTATCAGTATAGATACTCGAAAGGTATCAGTCTCAGGGCTCCCACGACTTTCAAGGACGTTTCAATTTCGACACCGTATACCAAATTTAAAAAAAAAATTACTTTTACTGTGAAACCTTTTGAAATGCCTGGGCTAGTAGGACAGAGCGGATTAGGTTGTGGAAAGGGGCATAACAATCTTATGCCTTAAGGGCAAGGCAAGAACATCAATTTAAGAGACATTAAAACTCGGCTGAACGTCGCACATCAGCAAATAATTTAACGGCTTAAGCTCTAGAAAGAAGAGTTTCAATGTTAAAAAGGCAGAAGGCCGTATTTTAAAACATTTCATATAAAATTCGACTGAAGGCCCCTATACAGAATAACAATCTAATGCCTCAAGGGCAAGACAAGAACATTAATTTAAGAGATATTAATACTTGGCTCAACCAAATAACTAAAACTCAGACAGAGAAATCACTATGTAACACACAAGGAACGGTGCTCTGAGGTTTCCAAGGGTCGGCCTGGGATTGTAACACTAACGCCCGTTTAGGTGAGACAGGCAGCCTGTCCAACGACTTCTCAACCTGAAGGCAACCCAACCGACAGACAGCCGACCGACCAATCAACAAAATAAGTTCCGCTCCACGCAACCAGCAAAACGACCACAAGATTTAAATAGAATGACACACACAATATTGGTGCCCACAACGACCATCAACACCTCAGTTGTCGAACTACACGCCGCGCTGGACAGCAACAACACGACGAGGAAAATACACTGCCGAAAATTACATCAACTACCAGGACAAGTAACCGGAACGTCAACGGCCACAAGGCAAAAGATACCGCTGGGCCGCTGATCAACTTCCATAACAGGGAATAAATTAAGTTAAACTCAACAGGAAGACGGCTTGAATCTTAGCCGACTTGAATATACACACGTTGTTGCTCGCGGGAATATCCCAAAAGTGACAACCAGGATCAAACGAAGAAATGTAAGCATTCGAGGCTCGATAGTAAGTTAAGTGAGGACTCAACTTTCATGTCCAAGATCGGTGGGCGACGAACTTCGTAGCTATCGCAAGCAGCACCTGACACTCCAACCGCGCGTGCACACCGTCAGCGGCTACAGCCAGGATACGACTTCCTTGCTGTTCCACCGCAACCGACCGACTGCCCAGGCTCGAAAACGGTGAAAGGACCAAATATACGTCGGCCTATGACAAGACGAACCGATCGACCAACCAAAGGTCGTCCCGCTCCAATCTCCCTCCGTCTTACAATTCATGTGTGTCGCCAGCGGTCAGGGAGCACCGGCTGTCAGCGCCTCACCGGCGCTCCGTCCCCGACTTCACTGCTGCTGCGTCCCGACTGCACTGCTGGTCCGTCCCGAACTGACTGCCATTCAAACGGCGACACGTAAGAGATGGTACGACAGTGCACTTATCGATACGTGCTGCTGCTGCCGCTCACGGGCAAGTAAGGCAGGAAGTTAGTGACGCCAGTAAATGGAATAAGAAAACGAGGTGGCTGTACCGCAATAGAAGATGACTAACAATAAATGGCCTGGACACGAGCCGTGCAGGGCTCACTTTTCTTATAGCCTAATTTCATGATTTTATCTCAAGGGGAAGTATTTTGCAGGTTTTAGAGAGTGAGTTTGCGAGTATCAAAACATGTTACACATATGGCCGTATCTCTCGGTGGCATTCACTTAGAAGCGTAACATTTTTACTACACCATGGAACGATGGACTACAGACTGCGACATAAATTTCAACTCGGTACTTCTACCCGTTTATGGAAAAAAGGAGACGTAACAGACAAATGAAGAAACAGACAGTCTGATAATAAGTGACAAAAGAAAATTAATTCTTTGTGATATAATCACAAATTAACAGTTTCCGGGTTTTTGCTTTGGATGTACTGTAAAACCTTCCTTTTAGTCAAATTTCGTGACACAATGCCAAAGGGAAGTACGTTACAAGTTTTGACGAGTGAGTTGCCGATTATGAAAATATGTGACATAAATGGGTGTATCTTCTGGCTGCATAGACTTAGAAGCTTCAATTTTTTATACGCCAAGAAACCGTAGACCCCGCTATATGGCATTCTTTTTACCCTCGTGAAATAGAAACGATGACAATAGCTTTACTACACCGACAGACAGGCATTCAGCGAGGGATAGCTTATCAGGCATAAACGTGGCAGTAGATGCGCTGCAGAATAATAGCTCCAAATCTGTTATTACGTAAATGGAGAACCACGCGTGCGACTAGAGTCTTCGCACAACAACGCATCCGTGGTTTCCACCCATTGTAACGGCGGCGAGTTGCACTGGAGCCGGTTGTTAGCAAGGACGGACCGCGGGAGGCCGCGGTAGGTGGACTGCTAAGCGGGACGCGGCGTCGCATCGCGCGTCGTCTCCATGGAGTGATTTAAGCACAGGCGGCATATTGAGAGCAGCTGCTGCTGCGGCTGCGGCGTGGCGATTACCTCACCGCCCGAGCGGACACGCGGCGCTATCGCCCGCCGCAGGCGCCCCGGCGTTTCGCATCGTGCCGCCACGGCTGCCAACGTCGCGGCGCCACTGTAGCGCCTGCCGCGGCGCCCGCACAGTGGCGCTCAGTGCTGCCAGCCGGGACCGTCCGCGCTGTGCTGTGCTAATTAATGGCCGGCGGCGGCGCTGGTCGCTTCCGCTGATTGCGCAGTTAGCGCACGGACGGATTGCGCCATTATTCCTGCCGCCGAGTAATCAGAGATCCCGGAAACAGGCTCCGCAGCGTCCGTCACATCGTCGATTCATTCTCATCACACGCTAAACACCCTAATCGGCTTTGTTTAATGTCGCACACTGCTTTCGACGCAATTCTTTGCGCATTTAAAAAGGAGTAGCTCGTGAAGATTACTAATTCAACTAGTATACAGTATTAATGCAGCACTCGTGACCTCAACTCTTTAGCGTCATGGCTCGTAGATCATGGCCTCGCTCTGTTGCCAATCAAAGCAAGTCCTTCAGTGAGCGTGACGACACTACAAGGCTTTTCAAATGATGGACTAATGGAAGCGTGGCATAACTACAAGACCCATCCTACCACCAAACAATTAAAACACGTCCCCAGTACACGGTCTGTGGTATAACGGACCAATGAAAGTATGTGCCCATTACACTGAATCATGGAATAGCGATAAGGAAATATACACTACTGGCCATTAAAATTGCTACACCACGAAGATGACGTGCTTCAGACGCGAACTTTAACCGACGGGAAGAAGAAGCTGTGATATGCAAATTACAGAACATTCAGAACATTCACACAAGGTTGGCGTCGGTGGCGACACCTACAATGAGCTAACATGAAGAAAGTTTCCAACCGATTTCTCATACAGAAACAGCAGTTGACCGGCGTTTCCTGGTGAATCGTAGATGTGATGCCTCGTGTAAGGAGGAGAAATGCGTACCACAACGTTCCCAGCTTTGATAAAGGTCGGATTGTAGCCTATCGCGATTGCGGTTTACCGTATCGCGATATTGCTGCTCGCGATCCAATGACTGTTAGCAGAATATGGAATCCGTGGGTTCACGAGGGTAATACGGAACGTCGTGTTGGATCCCAACGGCCTCGTATCACTAGTTGTCGAGATGTCAGGCATCTTATCCACATGGCTGTAACGGATCGTGCAATCACGTCTCGAGCCCTGAGTCAACAGATACGAACTTCTGCAAGACAACAACCATCTGCACGAACAGTTCGACGACGTTTGTAGCAGCATGGACTATCAGCTCGGAGACCATGGCTGCAGTTACCCTTGATGCTGCATCACAGACAGGAGCGCCTGCGATGGTGTACTCACCGACGAACCTGGATGCACGAATGGCAAAACGTCATTTTTTCGTATTAATCCAGGTTCTGTTTACAGCATCATGATGGTCGCATCAGTGTTTGGCGACATCGCGGTGAACGCACATTGGAAGTGTGTATTCGTCATCGCCATACTGAGGTACGACCCGGAGTGATGGTGTCATTGGTTGCACGTCCCGGTTACCCCTTGTTCACATTGACGGCACTTTGAACAGTGGACGTTACATTTCAGGTGTGTAACGACCCGTTGCTCTACCCTTCATTCGATCCCTGCGAAACCCTACATTTCAGCAGGATAATGCACGACCGCATGTTGCAGGTCCTGTACGAGCCTTTCTGGATACAGAAAATGTTCGACTGCTGCCCTGGCCAGCACATTCTCCAGATCTCTCACCAATTGGAAACGTCTGGTCAATGGTGGCTGAGCAACTGGCTCGTCACAATACGCCAGTCACTACTCTTGATGAACTGTGGTATCGTGTTGAAGCTGCATGGGCAGCTCTACCTGTACACGTCATCCAAGCTCTGTTTGACTCAATGCCCAGGCTTATCAAGGCCGTTATTATGGCCAGAGGTGGTTGTTGTGGGTACTGATTTCTCAGGATCTATGCACTCAGATTGCGTGAAACTGTAATCACATGTAACGTTCTAGTATAATATGTTTGTCCAATGAATACGCTTTATAATCCGCATTTCCTCTTGGTGTAGCAATTTAATGGCCAGTAGCGTACATATGGCAGTAGTATAGCGTACACAAGATATAAAATTGCAGCGCATTGGCGGAACTGTCATTTGTATTCTGATAATTCATGCAAAATGGTTTCCGATGTGATTAAGGCCGCCCAATTACAATTAACAGACTTCGAAACCGGAATGATAGTTGGAGCTAAAACCATGGGACATGGGACAGTGTCAAGATTGTGCCGAGAATACCAAATTTCTATCATTACCTCTCTCAAAGGACAACGCAGCGGCCGACGACCGAGAGCAGCGGCGATTATGTAGAATTGTCATTGCTAACACACAAGAAACACTGCGTGAAATAACCGCAGAAATCAACATGGAATGTGCCACCAATGTATCCATTAGGACAGTGCGACGAAATTTGGCGTTTATGGGCCGTGGCAGCAGGTGACCGACACGAGTACCATTGCCAACACGACTAAATCGTATGCATTGTCTCTCCTGGGCTCATTACCATCTCAGTTGGGCCCTAGACGGCTGGAAAACAGCAGCCTGTCCAGATGATCCCAACTTCAGTTGGTAGGAATTGATTGTAGGGTTCGAGTGTGGTGCAGACCCCGCGAAGCCATGGACGCTGTTCGTTGTCAAGTCACTGTGTAAGTTGGTGGTGGCTCCTTTCTGGTATGGACTGTGTTCATGGGTAAGACTGGGTCCTCTGGTCCAAGTGAACCTATCGTTGACTGGAAGTGGCTATGTTCGGCTGCTTGGAAACCAGTAGCCACTCCCGAAGAACGGTGGAATATTTATAGATTACATTGCGCCATTTCAACGGGGCACAGTTGTTCACGATTGGTTTGAAGAACACTGTGGAGAAATTCGAGCGAATGATATGGCTGCCTAGACTGCCAGAAATGAATTCCATAGGACATTTACGAGACATAATCGAGAGGTCAGTTCGTGCATAACATCCCACACTGGCAACGCTTTCTTAGTAATGGACGGCTATATAGGTAGCATGACTCAGTATTTCTACAGAAGACTTACAACAACTTGTTGAGTCCAGGACAAGTCGAGTTGCTGCCCGCCAGGCAAAAGGAGGTTTGAAACGATATTAGCAAGTATCCCACGTCTTTTGTCCCCTCAGTGTACGAGTCCATTCATACCCTTATTGGACAGTCGATACTACACATGGCGACATCGAATACTGTCTGGTAGCGTTGCAGGTATGTGACACGGTAGGAAGAAAATTAAAGAAAGACGAATCGGAAGTCATCCTAGCGACCATAAGAGTCACAAACATGGAGATCCATTGACATAAGGGTCGTCAAGAAAGGCCAGATTGTTCTGACCTGCGACACGCAAAATCTCGGAAACGAGAATACATAGAAAGAGAACAGATAGAAAGAAGGATCCTTTATCGTATGATTATATGATAGCGGAACAAACACTGGTAGCAGTTACCTCTGTAAAATATCTGGGAGTACGCGTACGGAACGATTTGAAATGATCATAAAAAATTAATTGTTGGTAAGGTAGGTGCCAGGTTGAGATTCATTGGGAGAGTCCTTAGAAAATGTTGGAGGTGGCTTACAAAACACTCGTTCCACGTATACTTGAGTATTGCTCATCAGTATGGGACCCGTACCAGATAGGGTTGACAGAGGAGATAGAGAAGATCCAAAGAAGAGCTGCGGGTTTCTTCACAGAGTTATTTGGTAAGCTTGATAGCGTTACGGAGATGTTTAACAAACTCAAGTGGCAGACTCTGCAAGAGAGGCGCTTAGCATCGCGGTGTAGCTTGCTGTCCAGGTTTCGAGAGGTTGCGTTTTTGGATGAGGTATCGAATATATTGCTTCCCCCTACTTAAACCTCCCGATGAGATCACGAATGTAAAATTAGAGAGGTTCGAGCGCGCACGGAGGCTTTCCGGCAGTCGTTCTTCCCGCGAACCATACGCGACTGGAACAGTAAAGGGAGGTAATGACAGTGGCACGTAATGTGCCCTCTACCACACACCGTTGGGTGGCTTGCGGAGTATAAATGTAGACGTAGATGCTAATAGACTTTTCGCTTCGGCTTGTCGTCAGCATCCTCAAAAGTTGTTTAAGGACGGTGAAACTATGAGCAGGCAACAGTGTTGAAAGTCCGCGTTTTATACGCGCCTCCTCTTTAACGTGTGATACGCAACCATATGCGGCATACTTGACCTCAGAGTACAACGCTGGCGGAAGCGGAGGAGCAAATGTTTCGAAGCATACCGTTCAACGCACGTTGTTTAGTACAGCAGAGGAAGCCTAATTGTGCACTCAACGACACAATCAGTAGTGATTACAGCGAGGGCGTGATCATCGACATTGTACCGTTTATCAATGGGAACGCGTCGTCTTGGATGTGAATTACCATTCCTGTTACACCCGGTCGTTTGTAGTGCCTGGATACTCCGTCACCGAGGTGAATATGTACCACATTAACGACGCAGCACGGTGCGGGCAGTACTATGCTGCGTACAATATTCCCATAGGCTTCCATGTAACCTGCAGTGGTATTCGACGGCGTCGTGATGGATGTGGGTAGGAGAACAAAAAATGGTTCAAATGGCTCTGAGCACTATGGGACTTAACATCTACGGTCATCAGTCCCGTAGAACTTGGAACGACTTAAACCTAACTAACTTAAGGACATCACACAACACCCAGTTATCACGAGGCAGAGAATATCTCTGACATCGCCGGGAATCGAACCCGGGAACCCGGGCGCGGGAAGCGAGAACGCTACCGCACGACCACGAGCCGCGGACAGGTAGTAGAACATTACTGCGGAACACGTGCATACCTCCAAGTCACATGACAATGGCGTCTTCCAGCAAATTAACTGTGTCACAAGGCCACAGTCATGCTATAGTGGTTTGAGGAGCACGCTAGAGAACTCAGTCACGATGATGCCTTTGCCACCAAATTCGCCTCACCTGAAATTCACGGAACTGCTATCGGCCACCAGCTTCGCCCCCACATACAAATGGCTCGAAATAAATGAAAATGGCATGATAGAAATATGGTGCTACATATACTCGAAAACCTACAAAGCATTTGTAGAATCAATACCACGGAATATCGTTTTTACATTGCGCTGCAAAGGTGAGCAAGTATAGTATTAGGTAGGTGGTGATAATGATTTGATTCGTCAGTGTATGGTGACCAAAGAAAGTCTGCTCTCACTAAGAGGCCTGTCACATCACTAATCAATTAAAGAATGCCGGTCACGTGACGGACCATTGAAAATATGGCCTCGCTACGAGGTGAAGTTAAATCTTAAGCTATTCAGTAGTTCAAGGTCCTTCTGTTTCTCGACTGTCGATCTGTTATGATACTAAAAAATAACATTATGACTACAGTGCATCAAACAACGTCTAAGACTGGTTAAGCGCCTGATAGGCGGAAGGCAGGGCGTACGCACTCGGCGGCGTTCGTGTAAATGGTGTGTTGCCTATCATCCAGCCAGCTGTTCCGTGTGAAACGCAGTACGACGGATGGTTATGAAATTCCTGATTCAGTTCTAAAATACCTTTCTCTAATTAGAGAAAATCATTTTTATGCTTTCCCTATGAAAATCACTATCAATTTACTGAGGCAAATAGTACGTCGCTCACTAGTATATCAGCTAGTTCGGTAATACATCGTCATACCAGGATTGGCGAATGGTAAGGGGCGCCGAACTTCGTTGGAAAACGTCAGCGAACATTTTGTTGTAAAGAAAAGATGTTCCCCAGTAAGTGATCTGTCACCTTTATATGCTTGTCGCAAGATTTTGGAAAACCTTATATATATCATATTTTATCGCATAAGCCCTCCGCTCGCATATTCCGCTCCCCTACATTTTTCATTACTGAAAAATTATTTTATTAATATCGCGGTTAATCACCTCTCCTGTGTCGTTCTTATGGAGCGGCCTTCAAATGACTTGACAATGTACATTAATGGACACAGCGGTACTTGGTGTAAAAATATCTTCATTGTCACAACATGCAGTAAATCTGAAAAGTGAAGTTGCAGAAGTATTTCTACGACACCTTGTTACAAGTGATCATAATGTTGAAATATTCAAACTACACAGCACAATTTAAATTAAATGTGTTATATTTCTGTGATACATATGGAGTGCAACTTGCAGGAAGACCTTTCTCCGTTGATCCTAATTCAGTACGGTATTGGCGGAGACAAAAAGATAAACTCACTGTTGCAAAGGCAAGCTCCAAATCCTTCCGTGAGCCTAAAATAGGGAAACAGCCCGTAATTGATAATTGTTGTAATGGTTTATGCCAAAGAACGTCCGAATGAAGGTTGTGATATCTCTTAGAATATGATTCAGAACAAAGTTCGTCGTAGGTGCCACGCTCAACATTGACACAAAGGATTTTAAAGCAAGCAATGTTTGGGTTCAAAACGGTTCAAATGGCTCTGAGCACTATGGGACTTAACTTCTGAGGTCATCAGTCCCATAGAACTTAGAACTACTTAAACCCAACTAACCTGAGGACACCATACACATCTATGCCCGAGGCAAGATTCGAACCTGCGACCGTAGCGGTCACGCGGTTCCAGACTGTAGCACCTAGAACCGCTCGACCACCATGGCCGGTCATAGTTGGCGTGATTCGTTTTATGAGACGGTAACATCTCAGTCTACAGCGGAGAACATCTTTGTGCCAGCGTTTACCTCAGACTACACAGGTAAGGTAATAGAGTTCCTTCGTTAAGTAATACAAGTGTGACAGCAATATGAATATTTGCTATTCCAGGCTGGTAACGCTGACAAAACGCCAGTGTTTTTTAAATGCCGCATAAAACCAACTTTGCTCCAGCTGGCTCAAAAAGTGGCCTTGTAAAGTAGACTGAAGCAGAGAGACTAATATGCACAGTGATTATGTGCTTTACAGCAGACGGCAATAAACTTCCAATGTATATCTTTAAAAGGAAGACATTACAAAAGGAGATCATCCCACATGAAAATCACTTAAGAGTGCAGGAAAAGGCCTGGATAACGTTAGGTTGGGTGATGGATTGTTTGGATGAAGTCTGGGGAAGACGACCAGGGCCATCATTACAAAGTAAATCCCTTCTTGTCCTAGATGGTTTCCTGGGTCACCTTGTGGAAGCTGTAAACGAGGGAAGGCCATCATCACTAGAAGTCAGCAAACCTTTCACTGAACATAATCGACGCCTGCACCCAGAATGGATGGAGGCGGGGGTCTCACCAGCTGACTCCATGATGAAAGGTAAGGGAGCCATCAATAACGACGAAGTGCCAATGGATAATCACTGCTTGGGAGAAAACTAGTGTCGAAATTGTTAAGAGGGCCTTTTGACATAAAAAACTGGAGTTTCTTGTTCTGTTGACGGTTTCGAGGACGACATGTTGTGGAATAGTGAAAATGAAGAAGACGATGTGTTATCTAAGCCTGAAAATAGTGACGACAGTGACGAAAGCAAGCCCGCAGAACAGGGACTGGAAAGAAAGAATGAAACAGTCCATTGCTGCTCTTCGTTGTAGGCATAATGAAACCGTGGAATGGGATCCAGTTATTTTGAGTTAATCGTGGATAAATAACGGTTGGTATCAATTGTTTCACAAACTGCAATAAAAATTGCGGTTAGTGGTCGTACGGGAGAATCCCCACTTCTTCGCTATCTTGGAGATAATGCGTCTCATCGCTCGTGCGCCGACTATAGCACTACTTTCAAACTTACTTAACTCGTGATAACCTGCCGTTATAGCAGCAGTAACCGATCTAAGAATTGCGCCAGACAGTTGCTGTTTTACATCGGCGATGCCGTCCTCAACGCAGTGTTATGCCTGCCTGTATACATCTGTATTTGAATACGAATGCCTATAACGGATTCTTTGTCGCTTCAGTGTAATCAGCAGGCAGAAATGACTTCAGTGGATTTTATTCAGGTATTGAGGCCCTTGAATTGATTTGTACACGTCGCAATGAAAAAGTTACTGTCTGATGCCGTTGCTACAGCGTATAAGCGAACCAGCTTGTCTCCAATGCGCGTGTATGATCTAAAATCGTAGCTGTTTCAAAAGGTTCGACGGACATCCTTGTTCGCTCTGGCTCGATGTGGCTGAAGTGAAATTGCATTTCCGCCTGACGTTACAAATTCTGTCTGTTGTTGTCGCCTACTTTCGCAGAATGAAGCGGCAGCGGTTGTTGTGCGAAAGCATTTTCCGTTGCCAGTAATCTGCAGTTCTGTGCATTGACATGGCATCGGAGATGGGAATGGGCTTCGTCTGTCCACAGAATATTTCATGTTCACTCATTGTGAACGCCCATGCAGCAAAGAATTCTAGAGCTGACATTCTTCTTACTGGCAAGGCATCTTGAAGCAACTCATGAATGTGTTTAATATTGCATGTATAGCATTGCAAGATATTCCCTAGAATTTTATGCACCGTGCTGAAAGATATGTCAAGAATTGGGGCAATTCCCAGTGTACCGCTTGTTTGCAAACCACCCCTCCTGCAACGCTGTGGCAAATTGTTTTGCTCCTTCTGAAATATCTAACTCAAAGGGTTAAGTGATTACGAATTTAGTTATTTTCTCCAGACCCCTATCAAACGTCGAATCAAAATATGTTTTCATATCCTAGAGCTTCTGGAAAGCCTGCAGAGCTACTGGCAATCATTCATCGTTTTTGTTGAAGGTCTTTACCAGCAACGCGCGATCCTGTATTCAGACAGTCATAGAGAGCGTCGCAGACCCAAACTAAGGAGCAACCGTGTACCCCGCGTCTTTGGTTATACGTACTCTACAGCTGTCAGCGCCATCCAGTGGTACATTTTTCGTTTTTTTTTTTTTTTTTTTTTTTTTTTTTGCATAACGTATGCCCCTCCGACAATATTCTGTTCAAATTTGACGCCATTTTGAGGAGGCGTCAGGTTTGTTTATGTTTTGCTTTCTTTTTCAGCGGTTTGAAACTGAAACTTTGATCATAATGACGCTGCGTAATACATATCTGTAGAAGGAATTGAGGTCTGAAGGCCTTTGTGGTAGTCTAAAAGTTACATTGTGAAGCGTCCCAATGAAATATACGCACAAATGAAATCGCTTACAAATTTATACAGGCTGAATATATGCACCAAAATCTCAAAATGGAACCAAGACAACAATACCCCTGAACTGATGAGATTATTGCAGTCAGTAGTCACTACTGTAGTAGTAGGAGATACATACACATCATTTGTGGGGTTGAACCGCTCAGGAATAGTTAGTAAAATTTGCGACTTGCTTGATGGACTTATTTCGATAACTGAAGTGGCATACTTGCACTCAGAATTTTAAAAGCTTACTTTTCCACGTTGGAATCTTGAAAACAGAGCAAACGTTACAAATTAGGCACGCAGCGAATACTCACTGTTCCTCAGATAGCAGTGAATCCCGTGGCTTCAATACGTACCTGTAACAAAAATCAATACACCGCTTATTAGTTAATTATTTTTGTGATGTAAGATATTAGAATATGCAGTACTTTAAAAATACATTTTTTGCATTATTTAGTGTTGGCATCGTGTATCTTAAATGTATCAGACTAAAGCGATTTATGATACGGTAATTTTGACGGACTTGGAAACAATCAGACTTGGAAAACATTGCGGCAGCTCATTAGCGACCGTTTGGTTGATAAACGGGGCAACCTGAGTATGAATTTAGCTATCTTCTACACGTCAAGACATATTCTACAATTTTCATCCACGCCCTCGAAATACAGCAATTAAACATTTAACATGGCAGAAAGAAAACCTAAAGAATTTATGCACAGATGCATGCACAAACGCCCCACACGACCTACCTACCGTAAGATACCTGAGAAATACGGTAACAAGAAGAGTAATCGACAACGAAATTCATAAAAGAAGATTGAAAATGGGAAATATGAACTGACCCATAATAAGCTGTCTCTGATATCGATAGAAAGAAAAATGAAATAAGGACGAACCAAGTGTTATGTCTTTTATTTGTCATTCCTCTTTCCTGGAGAAACTACAGCGCATGGAAACACAGCGTTATATTTGGTAATGGGAGAGAATATCTGCTACACAAAGCTGGAGAGTAAGAGACCATCAGTACACGATTAAAGTGATAAACGTGCAGTGCCTCCGGATGCCGTGCTGTGAATTCAAATACGTTCTCCATTTTCAATCGAAGAACAGCGTTTCCCAGAGCATGATAGTTGTCGTGCAACTTCATTTTCCTTTCGGTCCGGAAATTTTACTTTGTAAATTCGCAATTTCTTAGTTTGCAATATTTTACAAGATCATCGTACGGTCAGCTTCGATGAGTCGGGCCATATTCATCCTGTTATCTCCGTCTGACATCATTAAAGCATGTTTTCAGCTTTGGCATGTTGCTCGAGTCTTCAGCCAATGAGAAACGTTCGCGATTTCCTGGCCGCGAGGCTGAGAAGTTTCGAATGGGCATTCTGCTTTCTGTTTCCAGCTTTGAGCCTTCTGCTGTCTACTTGGTCGCACTGAGACGGTTAGGACTCCTGAAATGTTGAAGACAATTTTTCAGAGATATTTACAATTACTTGCTTTCTTATTCTTCTTCTTCCGGATTATATACGGCTGGCGCCACTTCTCCACCCCCAGTCGCCACCTTCTCCTGTATTGACTTCCCACAACGTTCATATTCCTTGCCCCCCATTGCCCAATTGCCTCATCCACATCATTTTTCTAATTGCGTCTTGAGCTACCCCTTTTCGTCCGCTGGGATGGTATCCACTGTAATATCCTATTTGGTATCGTGTCTTTATTCATCCCATTCACGTGGCCACACCACATCAGCTGTTTTTGTTGGATGTGATCACAGATATTATTATCCATTTTCATCCTTTGTTGTATTACGTCATTTATTATCCTATCCATTCTACTACAGCTTGAGCTTCGTCTTAATTTATCCATGTCAGTGACAAAGAGTTTTTTTTCCTCCATGGTAATGTCCGAGGCTTCTGCTCCGTACGAAACTACACACTGGACTACAGTCTTACACATTCTCTTGTCCATTGTTATTTTTTTGTTCCACAGAACAGAATTCATCTCCCTTGTTACAACTCGTCCTTTATTAATCTTACCAGTGGTTTCATCATTACATGTGCCTAGTTTATATATATTTGGAGGTGTGAAAATGTCAATATTTTGGCGTATTAATAAAGACCATAAAACCCAGAATCTGTCTTCTAATCAGACAAAACCGACATAAGCAATGTGGCAGTCATCCCACCTACCCACAAGCTTGACGATATCCGACTGCTAAAACACCGCGTCCTGCTGCGTGAAGAAATCCATATCGCTGGTTGCACATCCTCGTCCGACACGAATCGTTGACATTTCTAGTCCTTTTTGAAGCGACCGAAGGCGTGAAAATCACATCGGGAGTAATCAGGACTGTAGGGCGAGTGCGTTGGAGTGTCTCCCACTTGAGTCGGTATCATATGCCGTGGATGAGGCTGGCTTCCCAGATTGACGGGGTTTGAGCGTCGAATCGAGACCAGAAAGGAAACACTATTTCGCAAGTGCAGTTTTTCATGCAGTTGCAGCCCCATACACATTCTTCATTCTCTTTTTGATGTCTGCCGGTGTTCGTCCTTCGACAGCCAAGAGAAGAATAACAGCACGTTGATCCTGTATGAATGTATTGTTTAATAACGTCGCCATACTTCACCATTCAGCTTTTACCACGA
Organism: Schistocerca americana; assembly: GCF_021461395.2. Classification (NCBI taxonomy): domain Eukaryota; kingdom Metazoa; phylum Arthropoda; class Insecta; order Orthoptera; family Acrididae; genus Schistocerca; species Schistocerca americana. The sequence continues at coordinate 442,430,225 of NC_060121.1, read as the reverse complement.
GCATGTTTGAAAGCTACGAGCACCGCACTAACACCTTGCCTATGTGTCGGTGCTTACATATCCACATCGGAGTCACGCTACGTTGCATACACGCTGCACAAAGCCCTCAAACGGAAAGTTACTGATTGCGTCTCATACACACTGACGTCACAGTAACACTATCATCAGAGTAGGTGTACGATGGAAATGAAAGCGCAGCTCGGAATGTAAAGGGTGATGAAAATTTTGTGATCATTGGGAAATGGAACGTGTTATTAAGTGAAGTAATAGAAAGTAGTGCTCCTTGAGAATTCGGACTCGGCTGTAAACTGAGGAAGGAAATGGACTCGTTTAATTTGGAAATGAATGCCCGTCATTAATAGCAAATACTGTTCAAAAATTAAAAGAGGCGTTGAGAATCATGCAAGTGATTAATTAGACGAGCTATCGCTACCAGTTTCAGCGTCATGGAAGTGTAATACCAGTTTAAGACAGCAATCACTCAGCAAAAACTGTACGTTTTATTTGACGTCTGCCGTCATGAGGGAAGTTTGCCACGAGAGTAGTGATAAAGGGAGAACATACAGCAGAAACTTACTATATTTTACTAAGCAACACATCTCCACTTTATTAGACCTTACATGCGTCCCAAAGAGGTCATGGCTTATAGACAGGTAAATTGTGAGTCTTCAGTTCTATTATAAAAATCTTCATTATTCGCTTCTGAGTAACGATGGGCATAAGATTTAGGAAACGCCATCATCTGGTGTGCTAACAAACTTGCTGATTCAGGATGAGAGTAGTTAACCTCCCTCCTCCCCTCTGCCCCTTAAAATTCCATGCTCGTTCCTCGGATTGCAGCAGGTGACGAGGGCGGTCTGTGTCCGCTGGTGCTCTGACAGCCAGCGACACACGGCACACGGTGTTTCCTTCCTCTTCACAATCCAATGAAGTGCAGCTTCCCGCGCCTTACTAAGGGTGGAGTCGCAGTCACGTCTCAGTGGCTGTTCCTTACTAGAATCTCAATGGAAACCTCAACTGTACCTTAGTGCAACCGTAACCCTTACAGTGTAACTCTGATAGCGCACTGTTACCACCAATTTGGCCGGCTGTAGTGTTAAGGTATTCTTTTGTTATTCGTGGTGGAGAAATTCGGCGGTGCGTTTCTTTTGCTCTGTAACGGAACAGACGCCGAGGCTGAGGACACACACAGAGGTGAGGGCCTTACAGTAGGGGTTATTGTACTCCATACCAAGAGGCGGAGCTTAAACAGCAGCGCTAGAGACACAGAATGCGCGGTGGACTTCCCTGCCACCCAAATGCGTCACATTTACATCCACCGAAAAAAAAAAAAAATTGATCGCAAAGCGAGAATACTCACTGAAATTAAATATGTTTATGTAAAAATACTGAACATTTAGTATCACACGATCCAGCAACGCTACAATAATTCCACAGCTACCGAAGTGAGCGAGCCGATGCTACAACTCCATCGCTGCTTAGAATACTTTATACGCCAACACTTCAGGTTAGTGCAATATTATAAATTGTCATTTATGCTACGTTACTTAACATATTAACGACATTAGAACCTCAAAAGAGGCGACAAAATGTACTTGGTTAAACTATGACCTTCAAGCTCCATGATTTAATCCACTAAATGGTTTTAATGCTGCTTGTATCAAACATGTTTGCACAGAAACAAATTAAGCTACAATGCGCCATTCTGTACTGCACGGTTTCACTAACTGCTTTCCACGGAACACTGGCGTTCTGCGGGAACTGTGTAAATGTTTCAGGGTAAATGATTAATAACATGGCGTTTGTTTGACACTCCTTTCTTAATTTTTTAAAATTTTATTTTTATTCCTGGTTTATTACTTGTGATTTAAAATTGTACTGATAATTGAATAAACAAGTTTGTTTCATTTTTAAAAAAATGTTAATTTTATTTACGTTCTACATCCACGTCAACCTCTACAAGGACACTCCTCAAATCAGTGCCCGGCAGAGGATCCATCGACCCTCCTTCACGCTAATTTTCTATTATTTCAGTCTCGAAGAGCGCAAGAAACGAACACCTATATCATTCCATGTGAGCTTTGATTTCCCCTACTTTACTGTAATTATCGTTTCTCCCTAAGTAGGCAGGTATCGCATTGGAGGAGAAAATTGGTTATTGAAATTTCGAGAGAAGATATCGCCGCAACAAAAACGCATCTGTTTTAATGAAGTCCACCACGCATCCTGTATCTTGTCAGTGACACTCTTTCCCCTATTTCTCTATAATACAAACCATGCTACCCTCAGTATGATATCAACACAGGCACGACAACGACGGGGGATGGTGTGAATGATGTCATAAATCTCATATTTAGGCATAAGGCCTACCTTCTTCCAGAGCTGCTCCCAAGTCTTGGAGAATGGTTGCTGGTTGCTGATGCGATGCAACCTGTCTCCGTGGTGCATCCCAAACATAACCTGTAGGATTCATATCGGGAGTGCGAGCAGGCCACGCCGGAAGTGAAATATCTTCCGTTTTCAAGGGAGCATGAACTACCTATGCACTATGACGTCGAGCATTATCGTCCTTAAGTACGCACCTCGCAACAACGGTATACGAGGTCTCAAGGTCACGTCACTATACCTGACAGCAGTCAAACCTCGCCGATTCGCCCATATAAATTCGTAAAGACGTGTCAGAGTGGTCAACATAATCCCTGCCCTCACTATTAGGAATCCTCCTCGATAATGGTCGCGTTCCATAATATTTGGGTCTCGAAATCGTGTCGCATGTACCTTTCAGGTGTGTATCCGTCGAGAATCACTCCCTAGACCAAATCTGGACTCATATGTAAGAAGAACATTGGCCCTCTGTTCAACCGATCAAGTGGCATGTTGATGACTCCACTGTAGACGCTCCGTTCTGTGTAGAAGCGTCAGCAGTAAACATATAGCAGGTCTCGGACAATAAAGGCCTCTCTGCCGAAGCCTTCTATACGCCGTTTGTCTCGACAGAACACGTCCAATGGGTGCTGGGAGGGCAGATGCCTGTGAAAATGCAGTACTTCGGCGGTACAGTCGTGCCCTCACGGACAAATGACGGTCCTCTCTGATGTCACACGTAGTCGGCCCTGGCCTGATCTCCGGGATACAGTTTCGGTCTCTATAAACTGTCGCCGAACCCGAGAATCAACAGAACGATTCACATTAAGCGACTGTCCTACTTCCATTCTTCCTAAGGCCCCCTCAACTGCAAAGTGACTGGGAGACGTCTTCTCTGTGCCATACTGCACCGTTTGTGACAGTGCACTCAGTGATTGTGGTTGTGGAACTACCCGGCAAACACTGGTGCCCTGACGTCATTGTTGGCGGTTATCCGTTGACCGGAATGCTATCTTCCGTGCATAACACGATCCTACGAACATCTGTTGACAGTTTGTATGGCTATATCGTGAATTTACACAGGACAGGGAAATAGTTGTTTGTTGCTCCAATTTCGGACACCAGTGTGTGAGTTAACGAGAATTTCGCTCTCATTTAAATATATGGCCGAAAGAATCAGCCTTCAGGAATTCCGAAACGAACTCTGTCGTCCAGGACAGTGTGTCACAAAGCGCGCAGATCACCACGAGATGGGGAAACACACAGGCGTCTATTGTGCTAAATGAGGCCTAGGCGCTGTAGTATGCGAGTCAGACAGACAAGAACCTACGTCATAGGGAAACCCTGTAGACGCTGTTTGCGGTCTGGGAGACATAGCAGTGTTAAATATGGCGGACCTAAGATCAGCCATAAAGGGAAACATTTATGAAAATTATTTAATTCTGTAGTAACTCAGGAAATGAAGCCGCAGTAATTTTAATCTAGCATCCTTCATAAATTTTGATGATCATGTCAATGAAACTGACTTATTGATCATATCTATAATATTTTAGATCTACTGCTAAAGTGAAATTTACAAGTTTTGTAACAAACAACTTAATGCTAAAATCTAAACACTTCGGTCGATCCTAACCATCGACATTTCATATAGAAGCGCATCATTAAAATGACAAATGTTGTAAATACCAACTCTGTAACTTTATTTGTTTAAAAGATATAGTAAATTAAAGTAATCAGCTTTTCAGTTAAGCATCAGCTCATTATTTTCTCCACACAAAACACTTTGAACGATGACAGCATGACACCTTATTGAATCATTACGTAATAGAATATTTGTTGTAAAGTTTAGTGCATAATACTTACTTTTGTTGTTTATTTATTTATCAGAAAGCACATTGGTGCACGGATACTGGGCGTGACATTCAAAGTGAAGAAATTGTATTGGTTTTATGTAGAAGAATTTAACATTTATTATGTAATGGATACTATTGTTATGGGTATATTGTTATGTTAATGGATATTATTGTTATTTAGAAGGTGAAAGTGGTCAGTCTTAAGGTAGATAGTAAGTGAAATGACTTAGAAAATTTCACGTTGTGTGGTATCGCGGGACTTAGTCTCTGAGCGGTCAGCAGCCGCGCGCCTGGTGTGAACTTTAGCTTTTCGCGTAGTTAACGAGGTGGTGTTTCGGACTTGTAACACGCGATGAGATTGTGAATCATCGAACTGTGTCAAATGGATATGCTCTCGCGTGTAATAGTAATTCTAATTACGACCACTGTCGCTATTAGTTTGCTTGCTAATAAACATTATTCTAGCCAAATCGCAACTGTGTGGCCTACATCATTTATGGGTCGTTGATTTTGCTCCTGATATTATAATCACTGCTGTTATGTTATATTAACGTTGTATGTTTCATACAAATTTCGCAAACTTGCCATCAGCCAGACAATTTAACCAAAGTGTTACAAGTGTCTAATTTAGGACGTTTAATGCGACACGTGCGGTTCAGCCCCTAGACGAGTTTGAGCCAAGACATTTTGACGAAGAGGAACTGTATCTGAGCTAGAACATCTTTGGGATGTTAGCTCGCTAGTGTAATATCAAATTAAACAACGTTGTCCATGAAAGTACGAGGATTCATAGTGTTCTGTCAGAGGAAAAGATTAGGAACACCTGCTCTACAGTAAAAAGTACACTATCAATCAAAAGGTTTCAATCAATTTATAATAATAAAACAAGTACAGTCTTGTAAAGACTGAGCGGTTCTCTTGCGTATTAGACCGACTGTTCTCATAGGTTGGGGGGGGGGGGGGGGGGGGCAGTTGTGGGTGCTGATGAGTATCCACAATAACACTGATGTGCCTTTACTTAAGACGGTTCCATTCGAATAGTACTCAGTCGTTCAGATGCCCGCTTACCAATCAGTTCGTATTAGTGTACAATTGTGTTGTGTGCACCTAGAAGTGTGTTTGTATACATAATGAATTTCATATCATATTACCCTCTAAACTTCTATTGAGACGGAAGCAGGCCACCAGAATTGAAAAACGTGCTGTAATTGTAGCTCGCCATCAGGAGGGCTATTCTAGTATCACAACAGCCATAAGAATTGTCGTAGACCTGCAGTGGTAAATGCATTTTAAGCAGACTGGTGCAAAAGCGAGTGTTTCGCGATCTGGAAGACCCGAGTAACATCATAAGGGAAGAATCAATTCACATGTGTACCGAATAAACGCAATACTACTCGTACTGCACCTGAAATTTGCAAGGTTGTAAATCGTATGGGCGCAGCTCCAATCTCTGAACAGTGCCGTCTTCGTTAACAAGTTTTGAAGAGCTCCATAGTGGTCAAAATGCCTTTATTATGAACACATAATAAGTTAAGAAGATTGCAGTGGGCCTAACAACATAAAACGTGGAGGGTGTAGCAATGAACCAAGGTTTCTTCAGGTACGAATCTAAGTTTGAAATATTTGGAAGCTATCGTAAAATGATTGTTCTTCGACATGGTGGAGAATGTATGAAAGTGTGTGACACCAACGGTGATGTATGATGGAAGATAGGTGATGATGTCAGGGTGTGCTGCGGATGGTAAAGTCGGTGATCTAGTGAAGACTAATCGAACATTAAAGAAGGAAAGGTATAAGAGGACACTGATCAACAATTCAGTTCCACCTAGCATGAGACTTAGTGGTCGTGGGTTTCTCCTGGAGCAGAAAAATGATCCCAGATACCTTACCGTAAGACTTCCGTGCTGATATGTCTGGCAAAATCTTATGCGTCGACCACTGGCAATCAGTCCGAAAGTGTTAAATGAAGTCAGTAATGGCCGCGAAAGCCTACACTGTATGATCCCAAATGTGCTTCAAAATTGTGCAGAGGGCCTGTCAATAGAAAACTGAAATGTGGGGAAGTGACTAATGTGATTTGATGAAGTTTGTAACCTGACAAGAATCTCACTGAGCTACTGTGTGCTGAACATAGCGTAGAGGTAAGAAACCGAGGTCACCTAATGTTGGAGATCTATGTAATAATTTAGAGACGAGTTGGACTCCAATATCTTCAAATACACTACAAACTTGTGCCTTCAGTGCCTAGTGTTGGTGCAGCTGATGGTAGGTCATAGGGGAGGAAGTTGGGGGGGGGGGGGGGAGGGGGAAGGATAATTTGAAGAGGCTAAAACCTGAACTGTATTGTTTGGTATGAGGGAGACAAAGTATTTGGTTTGTTTGGCTTATTTACTTTGCGCTGTGTGTTTGTACATTAAAACGTGGTATATAGTTTTTATCATAGGCGATAGAAAACTTTTGACCTGTAGAGTAGCCGACCGCGGTGGCTACGCGGTTCAAGGTGCTGCAGTCCGGGACCGCGCACTGCTACGGTCGCTGGTTCGAATTCTGCCTCGGACTTGGATGTGTGTAATGTCCTTAGGTTAGTTAGGTTTAAGTAGTTCTAAGTTCTAGGGGACTGATGATCTCAGATGTTAAGTCCCATAGTGCTCAGAGCCATTTCAAACATTTTTTTTTTTTTTTGAACCTGTAGAGTATTGTGAACTTATCACCACGTAGCCACAGCTATTTCCTATTTCTTGTCTTAATGATTTTATTTTTAATGGTTATGTATAATTTCCTTACGTCAGCCGTTAATAAAACCTTTTCGCCATGTGAGTTAGTGCGTGTACTATGAATTTTGAGAGCATTAGGTGAAAGGTCATCGAAAGACGATTGGAAATGCCTAGCCAGTTAATTTTTACGTTAATTTATCAGTTATAATTAGAAAACACTGGGTTGTCGTAGTGAAATTGAATATTGTAACAGCCAAACCGTCCAAAAATAAAAATGTACTTATCCAGAAAATCAGATAAAAATTGACTTGACGTCTTCCTGAGACACGATCTCCACTCCTTCTATTTTACCAATGTAAGAGTAGATCAGACGTGGCCTGAATTCAGAGAAGTAGTACCGGCAGCAATTCAGAGATTTACACCAAATAGACTAACAAACGACGCAGATGATCCTCCTTGGTACACAAAATTGGTCAGAACAGTTTTGCAGGAACACTGAAAAAAAAAAAAAAAAAAAAAATCATGCCAGATTTAAACGGACGCAAAATCACCACGAGTGGCGATCTTTTACAAAACCTCGAAATTTAGCTCAGACATCAATGCGAGATGCTTACAATTGTTTCCACAATGAAACTTTATCTCGTAACGTGGCAGAAAATGCAAAGAGATTATGATCGCATGTGAGTATGCTAGCGGCAAGACACAATCAATGCTTTCTCTGTGCTATAGCTATGGAAATACTGTCGTCGACAGTGTTGCCGAAGCAGAGTTACTAAACACAGCCTTCAGAAATTTCTTTACAACAAAAGAATTCCAGAATTCGAATCAAGAACAGCTGCCAACATGAGTAACGTGGAAGTAGATGCCCTCGGAGTATTGAAGCAACCTACATCACTTAACAAAATCAAGTCTTCCGGACCAGACTGTATACTAGTTAGGTTGCTTTCAGAGTATGCTCATACAATAGCTCCATATGTAACAATCATATCCGTACCCAAAGACTGGAAAGTAGCACGGGTCGCACCGATATTCAAGAAAGGTAGTAGGAGTATTCCACCAAATTACTGGCCCATATCATTAACGTCGATATGCAGCAGCATTTTGGAATATATATTGTGTTCGAACATTATGAATGACGTCGGAGAAAACGGGCTATTGACACACAGTCAACACGGCTTTAGAAAACATCGGTTCTTCTGAAACACAAGTAGCTCTTTACTCACACGAATTGTTGAGTGCTATCGACAACGGATTTCAAATTGATTCCGTATTTCTATATTTCCAGAAGGCTGTACCACACAAGCAGCTGTAGTGAAATTGCGTGGTTATAGAATATTCTTTCAGTTATGTGAGAGGATTAGTGATTTCTGGTCTGAGAGGTCACAGTTCGCAATAATCAACGGAAAGTCATCGAGTAAAACAGAATGATGTTTGGCGTTCGTCGAAGCAGGCCGTTTGCTATACCACATCTATATAAACGATTAGACAATCTGAGCGGATGTCATAGGTTGTTTGCAGATGACTCAGATCAAAACAAAAACGATTTAGAAAAAATTACCAATTGACCCAATATAACGAAAAGTGTGAGGTCATCCACCTGAGTGCTACACGGAATCCATTACACTTCGGTTAAACGATAAATCAGTCAATTCTAAAAAGTTGTAAATTCAACCAGATACCTAGGTATTACAATTAAGAACAACCTAAATTGGAAGGAACACATGGAAAATGTTGTCAGGAAGCCTAACCCAAGACTGTGTTTTTTTGGCAATACAGAAAATGTAACAGATCTACTAAAGAGACTTCCTACACTATGCTTATCCATCCACTTTTAGAATGCTCTGCGCGGTGTGGGTGTCTTACGAGATAGGACTGACTGAATACATGGAGCAAGTTCAAAGAAGAGCAGCACGTTTTGTATTATCGAGAAATAGGGGTGAATGTGTCACTAAAATTAATCAGGATTTGGGGTGGACGTAATTAAAACGGCCTTTTTTCTTCTCAGGAAATTTCAATCACCATCTTTCTCCTCCGAATGCGAAAATATTTTGTTGATGCCAACATACATAGGGAGAAACGATCATCATAATAAAATACGGGAAATCAGAGCTCGCAACGAAAGCTACTGGATTTCATTTCCTCTGCACGCTGTATGGGACAGGAATAATAGACAATTATTGTGAAGTTGGTTCGATGAACCCTCTGTCAGGCACTTGAATGTAATTTGCAGAGTATCCATGTAGGTGTAGATGAACATATTTCAATAAGTTTTCCTCGTGTAATTTATCAATAGGAAGAGAACTAACAGACGTAGAATGTAGTTGACAGGTGTCTGCAATGAGGAGGACCAGCTTGCAACACGCATAGATTTACGCTTTTTTTAAGGAATTTGAATCATGCTCTTAAAAGCGTCTTCGTTGTAACGACCAGCACAGTGTGACAGAGACGTTTTATGAGCGAAAAGCGCCAGAGTCGCAGTGTGTTTTGTGTCTGAGTTGCGGTCCCAGGATTGGCAGTGAGTTCGGTACCAGCCAGAGCTGGACAGAGGTTTTCGTACGGCAGAACAACCGCGATGTTCAATAATGCGGTGTGATGTACTGCAGTTAACTAAATGCTGTATAAATTACTCACATACTAATAGCGCTAACGAGAATCGGGATAGATATATTTGGACAGTTTTATTACTGCTTTTCAGTTCATACAGAATCATTTTATTACCTTCAGTTTACGATTTTCATAAGGTTATGAGGCTTTTGGAATCCAAAATTGAACTCGTAAGTGTGAAGGTTGCTTGTTATTGAAGTTTTGTTTGTTCAGATATGTTGTATTATTGGCTTTACTGCACAAATTGGTCCATATGAACCTTACTGTCAAATGGTGTAGGTGTAAAATGGGAATTGGAATATTTTACTTCCTTTTTTATGATTCTAGCATTCACAAGTGAATAAAATAAACTTTGAACTATTTCAGTCATAAACACTACAATTACTGAACCGTCGTTTCCTTTTGCAAATGTTGTCGCATTTTGGGATTGTCATAAACTACTAGCAAAGTCAGAAAGTATTTAATGTTTCTACAGTGTAATTGCCTAAAGGATGAGAAATAGGACACTGTGTAGTCACCCTCTAGACAAGTTCAAATGGTTCCAATGGCTCTAAGCACTATGGGACTTAACATCTGAGGTCATCAGTCCCCTAGACTTAAAACTACTTAAACCTAACTAACCGAAGGACATCACACACATCCACGCCCGGTGCAGGATTCGAACCTGCGATCGTAGCAGCAGCGCGGTTCCGAACTGAAGGGCGTAGAACAGCTCGGCCACAGCGGCCGGCTCTAGACTAGTGTTCGGCACAAAATTTCTGCTACGCTGCACATATAGTCTGACTTCACCTCTTTCGGCCGCAACGTTACACACCAATTTCGATGGTCGAAAGATCTCTGAAGTCAGAGGTCGTGTTTAAAATTATCAACTTGTGATTATGTTTTAACTGATACGCAAAAAGAAAGTGTGTGCCGGACAACGCGTCACAATGTGGGATTAATGCCACAACTGTAGTTCAAATGCCTCACCAAATCGCCACCATACAGACGATCATACGTAAAACAGTCTTCAGACGTTTTATCTGTTGAGAAATACGCCATATCCGAGAACATAGGCCGAGTGTTTGCAGATGTCTGTGGAAAAGTACTTTGGTCGACTGGCACTCTCGTGTTCACCATTTTTTCAGCATGAGTGAAGTGGGTACAACCCACGATGGCCGAATTAAAGTGGAACTAGTTGTTGAAAAAACTCCTATCATATTTGTTTTAATCCTGCGGAAATTGATTAGGCAACGAAACATTTACGTTTGACCGTTTCTTGAGAAGAAGCCCGTGCTATTCGAATCATTATCAAGAAGAATTTGTTATTTACACACAGAAGATGGTAAGAAGAACACCTTATCACGATTTTGCTTAGTAAGTGCTATCGTCACAATGATGGTCATTGGACTTCGGTTTCAGACGGTGCAAGAGATGACCTGTGCATCGCGGACAAGTTCAATATCAGAAATTCCAGTTGGCGACGTTCGAGGCTGCATACTGCTTCCTCCTAAATGCATCTCGAAAAATAACCGTGACGGGAAAATGAGAGAGATTCGAGGTTACCGTCAGTCAATATTAGCGTTCGAAACACGAAAAGTCGTAGATGTTCCTGGTGTACGGCACATCACACAGCGGAAGATGGATTGGAGATTACAAACGTACATATGTGGCCATACTATGCAACTAATTACACATGACTGTTGGTATATTAAAGTATGTATTACACTGATTGCTCGACAATGTGTCAGTTATTTAGTAGGTATTTGTGTATAATTAGATTGAAACTATGTCATCACGGAACAAAAACTGCACTACGTTCCAAGAATGAACTAGATGTAGTATTTAAGGAGCCAGTTCTAAGTTACATCATTTTCGATTATTTTCCCTGAATGAGCGAGAATCAGAAACAAACAGTACCCAGTTACCTCTGCACTGATCTAATTTTAAGCGCATATGGTTACGATATCTCCCTGGATCCGAAATGTACTAATTTTGTTAAATGTAGCTCTCGTATGCCAGTTCCTGGAGTTTCCCTCTGGGAAGGAGTGCACATCCAGAAATGATTTTTGGCACATCAGTAAGAAGGAACCTAGTACTGTTTGAGAATGAATTTAAATTCTTTACGTTTCCCCCAGTTAATCTCAACCCAGCATGTAAGAAAAATTGTCTCTATTATCTGTGGATAGCTACTCCCAGATTTCTCACTATAGTTAATATTTCCAGTGATGTTATAATATAAGAAATTATAATGATGTTTGGGTGTACGGATCTCCAAATCTTTGAACACCATACGTTCAACGGTCAGCGTTATCGTGAAACTGGTGCTTTCGGACCTGACTTCCTTCTTATGTTGAAGGACATCTCGGAACATGGGGATATTCGACGAATGGACTAGGCGCGACCGTTTTCGAGACCTTAACCGCATCGAGCACTTGTGGGAAGCGCTGGGGAGTTGTGCTACAGCACGTCCGCAATCATCAACACTCATTCAGCAGTTGTCAAGCGCACTGTTGGAAGAATAGAATGCACTACCCGGAGATCCACTACTAACCACGGAGCTAGAATAGTAGCACACTGCAGACAAGCATTGTCTGTGGTGATCACATAGTCTAATAACACTAGTGTCTCACCTTTTTTAATGTCCAGGAGAGAATCATAAATAACGGTGACATTTTTTTTGTGTGTGAATAAAAATATCATTCCTGTTGGTATTCAAAAAATGGTTCAAATGGCTCTGAGCACTATGGGACTCAACTGCTGAGGCCATTAGTCCCCTAGAACTTAGAACTAGTTAAACCTAACTAACCTAAGGACATCACACACATCCATGCCCGAGGCAGGATTCGAACCTGCGACCGTAGCGGTCTCGCGGTTCCAGACTGCAGCGCCAGAACCGCGCGGCCACTTCGGCCGGCTTCCTGTTGGTATAACTGCTGTCTTTGAATGAAAGTGGATTTTATGTTCGTCTCAGTGCGTACTTTTATCAGTTACCTTCCTTACTGAAACTTAGTAAATTCTCTGTGTACTGTCCAAGTTTCATCGAGCTATATTTGCTGGCACTGACACATCATGCTAAAGCTACATTCACCGTTACGTTTTGCACATCCGAGTATTATAGTGTCCGTCCTCTACTTTTAGCGCTCTCATTGCCTCTCTCTGTCATTCAAGACCTCCATTCTGCTGTAACTGTGTTAACTTCACTATTAAAATTTGGGAAGTACTCACTTCTGTGCATCACTATTTGGAGTTAGAATTTTTCTAGCATTTGTGCTCCCAGTTCTAAATATTGAAATATAGTGATACCTTCTGACTGTTAAGCGGTAATGTGTTTGCTGGAACACACGTGGTACTGGTATTCTGTGCAGCCATCAATATTGTATTGTTTCAGCTATTTCTGTATCATTTTCTACGCGCAAAATGAGCCACTTGTGATTAATTTTGAAGTGTGATATGTGAAATTTTATTCTTTGTAGATTACTTACCTATATCTAATACCACTCGTATTAATCGAATATCATATTCATCTCTTCCTACAGTGTACAACTGTAGGAAGTGAAGAGCCTGGTCGGCCGTATGGCTTGAGACGTTTGTGGAGCTCACAGCGCAGCAGTTATCGAAAGTCGACAGAATTTTCAGGTTTCAGTGATAGCTGCTACAGGAACAACTCGTGCTGTGATTGTAGTCCCTCGCGTGAGGAAGTACACTGTCTGATCAGAAGAACCCCGGCACGTAGATGTATCTACCCTGCGCTTTATGATGACTCAGCTCTGCTGGCGATACTTTCAATGACAAGTCTGATGTCTGTGGATGAATGCCAGTTCTTCCTCAGGAGCCGAACTAGGGAAGGTAGTGGCGTAGGGTGCTGGTTTCTCTGGAGCGAAATTGATGTTCTAACTCAACCCAAAGATGTTCCATGGAGTTCAAGACGGGGCTCTGAGTTCGCCATTCAGTATCAGGAATATCGACGCCATAGCGTTGACTCACAGACGATAATTTATGACATTGTGCATTGCCTTGCTGGTCGAAACAATCATTGTCTCAGAACTTTTCCTGTACTACACGCAGTACAAAAAGGTTTATAATGTCATCGTATCATTCCGCATTTACCATTTTCGTAAGCAAAATAAGGGAAACACACCCCAACTACGGAACTCCTCCCATACCGTTACACCACCTTCTCAATATTTCACTGTTGACTTTCCACATGACAGCAGGTAAAGCATTTACCAAACCTAAAACCTCCCATCGGTTTGCAGTGACACTTTGTAACTCAGGGATGATTCCTTCCTCTGCGTTCAAGTGATTTTTTACCATTACCTTCCCCAATGCTCGACGGCCCTTGTACATGAGATCTGCCTGCTCTTGGTTTAGGTTCTGCTGTTCCTTCTCGTTTCCACTTCACAGTTACATCCCCCAAAGTCGCCTTGGGCTGCCTTATATGAGTTTAAATGTCCCTGTTGGAAAAGTTACTCAAATGACATCCAATAACTAATCCACATTCGAAGTCACTGACCGCAAGAAAGCTGTAATTTTGTTGCATAGGCTGTTATTTGTTTAAATTTCCTTTCTTTCACAAGCGGTTTGGGCTGATGCGGTCCTTTTCTGACATTTATCTTTAAACTGGACAAACCTCTTAATTGGGAGCAGTTTCACAGTCTGTGTCTTCATTCGTATTGGTTCACACACAGCGATTGTATTTGATGTTTTGACAGTTTTTTGGTTTGTGCACATCTTTCTATTCTTGCTTCTCTGTTAACATCACAATACTCCCTGCCTGCTTTAATACCGAATGGTCTGCTTCTCGACGTCTAGTGGCCAATCTTACGTCACATAGTGGTATCTGAATACTTTTGATCAGAGAACGTATAACACTGCAACTGGATTTTACGTAGCTTGTGCAATCAAATACCAAATTTGGTTTATTACGTACTGTGTCCCAACAGAACAAGTAGTCCTGTCACGGAAAAGCCGCGTATAACACTACCATCCGCTAATACTATACCATAACCTCAAAGCTGTAGGCAGTTCGTATATTATGAAATTATTCTTATTCAAGTACTTATAGTATGAAGAAGCAAAGCAATGTTACCCTATGGGAGGAATTTTGTTATGTTGACCGTGTTGTACCTAACGGAGGTGGCTTATCGGAAGTGGAAGTCAGAATTACGTAAGTATTTAAACACTAATAAATAATATTTAACCTATCCACACTGTTCAAACGATAAAGAAGACGGTCGCCAGCCTAATTAGGCAAGAGAATGATTGACATTCTTGTTCAAGAAAATAAATATGAGTAACTTTAACAGACAAGCACAACCTATACTCTGCCACAACGAGTGCAATGAGCTCAGACCCCTGAATACAGTATGTTCACGTTAAGGTTGGAGCTACCAGATCACAACACACTATTAGCACAAATATAACCTTATAACACTACACACTATTACTTTCAGGGCTTATTCAAACTGTATGGTCTTTATAACATTACCATTAATATCCACTGTAGAATCATAAATTGGATATAGGTTCAGTAATACCTTTCACACATTTTCCTAGCTAACATAAAACTATAAATGTAGTTCACTGCAAAATTATGAACTGATCACAAGTTAAGTCTCTCTGAACTAAATACTATTCTATTTAGAATGAAAGTTAAATGGAATTCACTAACAGGTTACTTCTCACTGTCTTTTGAATAAAGAAATTATTGTTTCCATAAATAGTGGTCTTTCTATTATTTGTTATTTATCTTTAGCATAAAGAAGAAACTGTGGGTCCTATTAGACAATTAATATGCACTTTCAATACACAAAAGAAACCAGTGCTTAGCAAGCGTGAATATATAAGTTTCCACAATTTCAGTTTTCCACTTTTAATACAGTGAGACACAAAATTAACTTTTTTTTTTTTTTTTTTTTTTTTAAGATACTGACTCTCCTTTTGCGATTTACAACAGGCAGCAATGTGATAATTTACTAAGCAAAACTTTATAAGCCTCAGTTTTAAGAACTTTTAATTTTGAAGTTGGCAACAATATATTAATAAGCAGTTTTAATAGGAAAATTATTTTCAGCAAGCATCATTTACTTTAGTTTACTTTCTTGCCACATTAACTTTAACTTTCTTTCAATAAAGGACACTCGGTAAGCACTTAAGCGTGGGAGGAACCCTAAGTGGATATGTGACTAAGGATAAATCACGGTAGGTACAAAAGTTCAGTTAAAAATTACTTGTATTTGAGTACACTAAACATCGAATGAGCTGACCCTTCACTGTACATTACTATCGTGTTCCATTAACAGTGATCACGGCCGGCCGTAGTGGCCGTGCGGTTCTAGGCGCTACAGTCTGGAGCCAAGCGACCGCTACGGTCGCAGGTCCGAATCCTGCTTCGGGCATGGATGTGCGCGATGTCCTTAGGTTAGTTAGGTTTAATTAGTTCTAAGTTCTAGGAGACTGATGACCTTAGAAGTCAAGTTGCATAGTGCACAGAGCCATTTGAACCATTTTGAACAGTGATCGCCCAATGTGGTGGCGATTGCATGTTGGTAGGTGGATTTGTAGGTAGAATTGCTGAGCTCTGTCACTTTTTGGTGGCGATGATAGATACCAATTTCAGAATAGCTCCAGCTCTTTATCCATCCTTCAGAGGCACTGGAAAGCGCCAGGAAAAGGCTCTCTCAGAATCAACACAATACACAACTTTTACATGAGCAGTTGACAGTTTGGTAGCTTGTCCGCGACTGACTCTCAGTTCCACCTTTTCTACCTAAGCCAGCAACAATTTGCGCGCGCTACACAGTTCCGTTCCCAAGGGGAACCACAACACCTTTTACATACAAAAAAACTAAGAAAACTAAGTGAAGATCAGCAGTTTACATAAGACAGAAGAAACATTTTAAATAAAACAGAACCTTCGCACATATTGACATTTCTAAAAAAATTGTTTAAATAAATTCCAAATATATACAGTAAGTTTTGTCTCCCTCCAATTGGGACAAAGAATTTAAATGACAGATACACTATATTGCATACAATCAAATCATGACATCAAAGTTTTTACAAAGAAAGGCGTATACAATTTTGTGTTATCTATTCAGTCAATCACATTTGCAAAAGCTCAGCGATGTAACGTTAAATAAAACATAAGGCAAAATAAATTAGTAGAGTATTAGAGCTATGGTGTTACAAGCGTACTTTGGGCTATAAAGATATCTGAAATCGCAGATATAATGCATTCCAAATCAAGTGTCGGTGCTAGAGAAAGCGAACACTTTTTGCATGTGCTGTGCGAATGTCTGCGTCCTTAACTACTGACTTCAAATGTCTGGAAGTAATTGACCATTTGTAAGATGTCATCCACCGAGATGTCATTCACTAACTGGTACTGGCAGCATCGTAATCTGTACAGGCCTTCGGCTGAATATGAATTCGGATGTGAGGCTACAATACCTCTATTGGTAAGCAGCATTCTGATGAAGGAATTTAGTTGTGTTACATGTGACAGTACGCATCCAAACAACTGCAATTCATCATGTACGGTGAATTCTTCACATTCAATGACTGCTGAATAGAATGAAGTCCTCTGCGCAATAACTGTGTATTATATGGAAAATAGAAGAAATGTTGACACACAAGGTAATTCTGACTGTAGTACGCTGAAGAACTGTTCTTTTTCCTTCCGAATTAACATACCGGTGCAGAAAACGCTGGATTTATCAACAGGAGCTCACCCGTTGACGGTGAGCGTAAATATAGTTTTTACACGTAGTGGCAGATAATATGATTTTGAGGGCTGCTGGTGTATTCTGATTGCCTTGCGTGGGTTCAGTGTTCCGCAACAGTTAATCAAAAACCAATATTTTACAAATTAGCGAGCACCGTTCAGCTGATTGTAACTTTTCGCTTAATTGCCACGGTCTACATTGATATTTACGGCGTGTGATATTTTATTGCTCCATCCAGGCAACATAGTTTCCGTCTATCTTTTTATTTATTGTGCGCGTGTATTATTCGAAAATTTTGCAGAAATGCGTGCGCGCTAGTAATACTGTCGTTTTGTAGAGCGGCATTCGTACATATTAAGTATCACAAATACACCGCTTCAGTCTGTATACATAAAAATAGAATAGATTTTATAAGGCTTTTGTAATTATCTCTCAGCGTTTTGGATCGTCATAAATATTCTTCTTAATTTCATGTATATAAGTACCGTGTCAAATGCTGTCAAACCTTTAAGCTCTAAGTGAGTATTTGCTGTTGCTGCAGATATAAAAGCAGTCCTTTGGCAGAAATCTTATAGATGCCAGTTATGAATATATTACGGAAACCTAAAGTCACATGACTGCTTTTGATTTTGGTACATTCGCGTAAAATAAAAGATGCTGGCTTCCGTGCACGGTAAGTAAGGAAGACAGTCGTTGTGAGAGCGAAGAACGTTTGTTACACCAGAGCTCTATGTAGCTCACTCCCAATTAGGACCACGGCATCAGAGGCGCTGTAAATGCAGCCAACACGTGAAATAACGGTTGCCGCACACAAAGAGAATATTTCAAGCTGTTCGGTACACAACAGAGCTTGTATTCCACTTGTAGTGCCCTGCCGCTAGTGTACATTTTGTGGGCTCTTCGTGAGGCCGAGGGGTCTGCCGGCTGTTGCTCGGGGAAAATTTACTGTCGAAGGAGATACAAGCTTCCACGTTCAGTATAAACTAGAATGAAGCAGTAGTACAACAAGCCACAAATTTTAGAACTGAAACATTGGCATGCAACTGTGTTCTGACTTTTTAATTCGGTTAAGTTGTTAAAAAAAAAAAATACCAAGAACCGTAGGCGAAATAGACGTCTTATATATGAATTCGAAAGTTTCAGTGTGTGTGTGGGTGTGTGTGTGTGTGTGTGTGTGTGTATGTGTATGTGTATGTGTGTGTGTGTCACTGCTCGATGAGAAACGGCTGGATGAATTTGTATGAAATTGGTAACTGAGACAGCTCATAACCTGAATTAACACAAAGGCCACCTCTTATATACTTACGTATCAAAAGAGGGGGAGGTTAAAGAGTGCAACCCACGACCCACGAATACTCATTCATCCAGTATTTGAGAATGAGACCATTTTGTGGCGCCACATGAAGCATGCCCTTTATTTTCTTTACTACTAACTGAATGCACAACATATTTATCAGACTGTATTCACGTATACCACTGAATGTACCTGCCAAGTTAGATCATCCTACGACACACAGTTCAGTAGATACAAAGTCATAATCACAGAGCTTCATGAATGTCAAACTGCATGGCGAAATTTGTTGAAGATACAGGTGAAATATGTGTACAAATACCTGTGAAATACGTTATACACTTGTGAAGCATATTTCAGATGTGCGTGCAAGGGCAAAGGCACGGGTGAAAAGTTCATCATAATTATCTGTAACGGTTTCAACTAATTTGCTAAGTAGATTAGTTATCATCTGGAGAGAAATGCTGTGGAGGTAACAACCAATAGCCTCTTATTGGGCTTGGGGTGATAAAGTGGGGATAGGAGGGGGCAGAAAGAGATTGACAGAAAAAGACGCTACGGTCGCAGGTTCGAATCCTGCCTCGGGCATGGATGTGTGTCATGTCCTTAGGTTAGTTAGGTTTAAGTAGTTCTAAGTTCTAGGGGACTGATGACCTCAGAAGTTAAGTCCCATAGTGCTCAGAGCATTTGAACCATTTTTGTTGCTGTGTGTAACCCATTATTTGGAACGGCGGACTGATTACCTGGCTATAGGAATAACTATTCTGATCACGTGACTGGATAGACCGACTTTGCAATTGAAAGTAGCAAGCGTTGCTTGCTCTCAGCGAGAGCACCTGAAGTCCCTTCGCAGCTAGTTGCGAGCACTTGCTATCATTAACTTCACTGACAAATATAATGAGAAAGAAGTGATAGGCTGACAGAGAGGGCAACCGAATGTGTAAGAAATTGACGAGCAAAGACTGTCAATGGCGCGCAATCTACGGAATGAAGTGCACGGCACTAATTGGAGCAGAAAGCAGAATGGGTAAACGGAACACAAACAATGGCGACCACAAGAAACTTGCTAACAAATTTTTCAATGATTATGTTAGTAAATATGTTGTTAGAGGAATTTATTTATGCCGGCCGGTGTGGCCGTGCGGTTAAAGGCGCTTCAGTCTGGAACCACGTGACCGCTACGGTCGCAGGTTCGAATCCTGCCTCGGGCATGGATGTGTGTGATGTCCTTAGGTTAGTTAGGTTTAATTAGTTCTAAGTCCTAGGCGACTGATGACCTCAGAAGTTAAGTCACATAGTGCTCAGAGCCATTTGAACCATTTTTGAATTTATTTATGTTGTCCTGTAAGGAAGAGAAGGAAATGCCAGTTTTGTACAAGCTTCACTGTTTTTGTCTCTCACAAATGGATTTCCGTCCTACCTGACAAACTCGGGGAAAAATATTTGCTTTTATGTGACTTGATTTTTCAAAGGAACGATAATGGAAGAGTAATTAAATGCGGACGAGAGAATACGGCTGCATAAAAAGATTTTTACGAAAACATTAGCTATCGGAATTGAAGTGGGCAGTGGTTTGATTTGACGAACCATGGAATACTACACATTACACTGTGAATAAATGCTTCAAAGCTATATTAAGAAGGAAAAGCCTTTCGCACAAATACGTTGACGAGACAGGCATAAAAAATGTTACTGCTTCATTTGATGGCAATGAGATTTCGCCTTTAAGTTGTATCATAAACTTATCATTGAGAAAGATTTATAACGTTTCTATAACTTAAAGAAGCTGTTAAGTTTCCAGAAACGGCTTCTTTTTAATTTTCAATTCAGGTGGATTCCAAAATTATTGTCTGTTTCAAGAAACTGTTATTACCAGACTGACAAGGAAAAAGATTTTTCCAAGAACCTTCAAACGGTCTTTATTTATGTTCTTCACATTTTCTTCCAAAGAAAGCTTAATTTCTACTACGAAATCACGAATGGTGTCGAAGCAGTCAGATAAATGGAATTTAAACTGATATCTCAATCTTTACCTTTTTAAAAGTCAATTCGGTACGGTCTTGCACGGTACAAAGGTTTGTGTTTGAATCCTGAAGTAGTAAATTGAAACTGTTGACTTCTAAGAAAATATGTACCAACTAGGCCAATCCTGAGTCAGACTTCGCCTTGGGAAAGGTGTAGCTGGTGAGAAAAACAAACTTCTTACAATATGAAAACAGTGCTGCCACCAAATAACCACCTAGCTTCCGCTTGTGTGAACAAACTGTTCGAATACTGGACGTTTCCTCACACAGTATAGTAAAGATTCGATAATTAGTTGGATGACGTTCAATGACATTAGTTATTGTCACAGTACCGTATGCTGCGGAGTTACTTCAAACTCACGTAACAGCACGTACATTTTCCAATTACAAAAATCGGAAGACGTTCAACGAATCGTTTTGGTCCTGATGTTACATCTACATCTACGTGATTCACTTCACAATTAAGTGCCTGGAAGAGGGTTCATCAAACCACCTTCAAGATATTCCTCTACTGTTCCACTCTCGAATAGCATGCTGGACAAACGGACACTTAAAAACATTCCGTGCGAGCTCAGATTTCTCTTATTTTATCAAGATGATCACTTCTTTCTCTGTGTCTTGGCGCCAATAAAATATGTCCCTACTTTGAACAGGAAGTTGGTGATTGAAATCTGATAAGAAGAACCTACCAAAACGAGAACGCCTTTGCTTTAATTATTGCCATTTAATTCCCGTGCCATATCCGTCACACTCCCTTCGCTGTTTCACGATAATACAAAACTATCTCTCTTTTTAGTGTTTCGATGTCCACTGTCGGTCATGACTTACACGGATCCCACGCCACACAGCAATACTCCAGAAGAGGGCTGACTGTAGTAGGCAGTCTCTTAGTAGACCTATCGAATATTTTTAAAGCGTTCCGCCAATAAATCGCGGTCTTTGGTTTGGCTTGCTTTCCGCACAATACTACCCATTTGACCGTTCCCCACTTAAGTTATTCGTAATTGTAGTCCCTAAGTATTTACATTTGTGTGGTTTATCGTGCAACCGAAATTTAGCACCTTCCTTTAATATTTATGTGTATGGCTTAACTTTTTCA
This sequence comes from Schistocerca americana, assembly GCF_021461395.2. Classification (NCBI taxonomy): domain Eukaryota; kingdom Metazoa; phylum Arthropoda; class Insecta; order Orthoptera; family Acrididae; genus Schistocerca; species Schistocerca americana. The sequence continues at coordinate 442,408,567 of NC_060121.1, read as the reverse complement.
TTATTTAGGTTCAATTGCCTCTTTTTGCACCATAGAGATATCTTGTCTAAATCGTTTTGTAATCGTTTTAGATTACCTAATGACTTTACAAGACGGTAAATGACAGCAACATCTGCGAACAATCCAAGATGTCTGCTTGTCTTCTAAATAATTTATGTAGATCGGGAACACCAGAGGGCCTACAACCTTTCCTTGGGGAACGCTCGTATATCATTTCTGTTTTACTCGAAGACTTTCCGACAATTACTACGAACGGTGACCCTTCTGACAGCAAGTCACGAATCCAGTCGCTCAACTAAGACGATACTCCACAGGCACGCCATTTGATTAAAAGTCTCTGGTAAGGAACGGTGTCAAAATGTTTCTAGAATCTACAAATATGGAATCAATTTCGAATTCCCTGTCGATAGCACTGACAATAAAGAGCTAGCTGTATTTCACAACAACGTTATTTACTGAATCCATGCCTATTTGTCATTAAATTGTTTTCGTCTATGTAAACAATAATATATGAACACAGTATTTGTTCCAAAATCCTATTGCAAATCTACGTTAGCAAATGGGCCCGTTATTGCTTTATTGGGTACTGGTGTGACCTTTCGTACTTTCTACAGGCACATATATTTCGGGAACCGAGCGGTTGTATGCGAATGCTAAGTATGGAGCTATTTTACCAGACTACTCTGAAAGGTGCCTGACTGGTATACATGACCGATCGGAGTCCGTGCCATTATTAACTGATTATGGCGGCTTCTTTGAAGAAAAAATTTCCGAAAATTGTCCTTTCTAACTCTGCTTTAGTAACACTGTCATCAGTAACGTCACCTAGTGGAGGTACTGATTGCGTCTTGAAGGTGGTGTACTTTACGGACGACCAGGATCGCACTTTCCACCAGATTTCTCGATAAATTTCTGTCGTGGAAAGTATTAAAAGCATCTCGCATTTAATTTCGCACTGAACTCAGGACTTCTGTAAAACTTCGCCGATCTTAGGGATTTTGCGTTCCTTAAAATCTGACATGCGCTTTTCGTTGCTTACACATATAATGGAGTTCTGATTGTCTTGTGTACGGTGGGCGACCAGTAACATCTCTTATCAATTTATTTAGTTTAACATAAGACTGGGTGTGAAGTACAGTACTGGTAAGTAATGTGCAAAGCAAGAGACTGCTTTCAAACGGTCCACAGAGATGTTGTTTAGCGCCCTAACAGGGTTACTCTTGATAAGCACGCGACTCAGTGCGGCTCAACCGGCTGACCGGGGAGCACAAGTTGACGCTCGCCGGGCAATCATGACTACGGTGTTGGGCGGGCAGCGCAGTATCTGTGGATACCTCCAGTCGTATCGGTGGACAAAGTGGCATTAAGTACAAGGAGACATCTTCTAAAACGTGACATACTGTTGTTGTTGTTGTGGTCTTCAGTCCTGATTCTGGTTTGATGCAGTCCTCCATGCTACTATATCCTGTGCAAGCCTCTTCATATCCCAGTACCTACTGCAGCCTACATCCGTCTGAATCTGCTTAGTGTATTCTTCTCTTGGTCTCCCTCTACGATTTTTACCCTCCACGCTGCCCTCCAATACTGAATTTGTGATCCCTTGATGCCTCAGAACATGTCCTACCAACCGAGCCCGTCTTCTAGTCAAGTTGTGCCACAAACTTCTCCTCTCCCCAATCCTATTCAATACTTCCTCATAAGTTATCTGATCTATCCATCTAATCTTCAGCATTCTTCTGTAGCACCACATTTCGAAAGCTTCTATTCTCTTCTCGTCCAAACTATTTATGGTCCATGTTTCACTTCCATACATGGCTAAACTCCATACAAATACTTTCAGAAACGACTTCCTGGCACTTAAATCTACACTCGGTGTTAACAAATTTCTCTTTTTCAGAAATGCTTTCCTAGCCATTGCCAGTCTACATTTTATATCCTCTCTACTTCGACCATAATCAGTTATTTTGCTCCCCAAATAGCAAAACTCCTTTACTACTTTGTCTCATTTCCTAATCTAATTCCCTCAGCATCACCCGACTTAATTCGACTACAGTCCATTACCCTCGTTTTGCTTTTGTTGATGTTCATCTTATATCCTCCCTTCAAGACACTATCCATTCCGTTCAACTGCTCTTCCAAGTCCTTTGCTGTCTCTGACAGAATTACAATGTCATCGGCGAACCTCAAAGTTTTTATTTCTTCTCCATGGATTTTAATTCCTACTCCGAATTTTTCTTTTGTTTCCTTCACTGCTTGCTCAATATACAGATTGAATAACATCGGGGAGAGGCTACAACCCCGTCTCACTACCTTCCCAACGACTGCTTCCCTTTCATGTGCCTCGACTCTTGTAACTGCCATCTGGCTTCTGTACAAATTGTAAATAGCCTCTCGCTCCCTGTATTTTACCCTTGCCACCTTCAGAATTTGAAAGAGAGTACTCCAGTCAACATTGTCAAAAGCTTTTTCTAAGTCTACAAATGCTAGAAACGTAGCATATTAATAGGTTTATTTGTACTATGTATACTTAATATTAACTTTGAATGCTGTAGTTATTCAGTGATAGTAATGTTGTAAGGTGGCGGTATACGTTCGAACCTTAATATACAATTTTAAATGCAGAAACGTAATCTACTCATCAAGCCGAGGAGTCTGATACCACGCAGGACGTACTTCAAGTAAAATATTATTAATTTGGATAGTAATACTAACAAGCATTTCCTACTTTGCATGTTAATAGTGACGTAGTATTGAAATCTCTTTGAACTGAAGTGGACGCAGTGAATTCCCAGGCGTCGACTAAAGTAGAACATGGAACGCGGGCACCATTAGCTAACAATAAGGCCATCAAGCGAGTTTCTCTGAGTCACACCTGTTTGTAATGGAAAGAAACATCTTGGCATAGCAGGGGTCAAAAAATGGTTCAAATGGCTCTTAGCACTATGGGACTTAACATCTGTGGTCATCAGTCCCCTAGAACTCAGAACTACTTAAACCTAACGAACCTAAGGACATCACACACATCCATGCCCGAGGCAGGATTCGAACCTGCGACCGTAGCAGTCGCGCGGTTCCGGACTGAGCGCCTGAACCGCTAGACCACCGCGGCCGGCATAGCAGGGGTCCACGTGGCCACTCATAGACAGCCAATACACGGAAATCGCATTTACGAAAAATGTTGAGTAGCGTAAAATGAAGCTAACAGTGAGTCAGAGACGACTGGACAGAACACATGTAGAAAGACCATACCTGATGCCTGGGAAAGTTTCTAGAAAAGAATGCTTTCAGAATCACAGCACGAGGTCTTTGAAAAGCACGAATAACATTGTCGCTATGTTTCTTTCTTTAATTTTATTTTTCTTTTCAAAACAGAAAGCAGGCCACAGTGGAAAGAACCGCGCTATTTTCGACAAAGACTCGACTTAGTGTGATGAAGGCATGGAGAACACGAGGGTGATCGTGGGCAGCACGTGTATGGGCGGAGTCTGTGAACATAGTAGCAAAACATGAATGCCATAGGCCAGAGGGAAATAGTTTTCACCCCCTATACGCTTCTCAAGCTTTAATGGGCCAAGAAACGACGCAAGTCGTACATCAGTCCGCACCGGCTGCTATGACTTTCGGTAGGGGATGAACACAAGGTACAGAGGAGGTACAAAAAAGATAGAGAGAGCAGGGCTGTGGGTAGAAGGGAGAAAGGTCTTTGCAGAGCCGTGTGTAGACGGAACACTTACTGTTCAGGCGACCTAGAAGGGCTTTCTAGTGAACGCTTGCATTCATAGGGTTCGAAAATCTCGTAACATCTCCCGATTGGAGATTACAGATTTCGACAGAAGTTAGTTACGTTCTGCAGAACAAAAAAAGAGGACAGAGGCGTACACGTCGCTAAACCAGAGGGAGTGGACGTTGCCAGTAGCTTAGCTAGGGATTAACATAGTTTTTCGCCTCAAGAAAACTCAGGGAAGTTTCCGACTCCTAGTACAGTAAAGGCTAGAATAGTATTGAGAGTTACAGGTCCGCACAGCCACTACAGACCACAGCAGCCGCCGACAAAGCACAGTAGATATCGAGTTTGCTCAGGCACTCAGTAAGGGAGTCACTAGCTTCTGTGTGCAATTCAGCTCTGTTGAAGATTGGAGTTGTGTTACATATTTTCTTCCCATTCCCTCCTCCATGCAGGTCACGTATCGCTTGTGTATTCATAGGCCTTTAAAGTCGAGAAAGGTATCGGTAAATATACGCTATTGTCCAGCTAAAATAGCAGAGACAACAGGGGTATTGAATTATGGTGCGTGTAATATTTTGGAGGTAAATTCTTTTGTTGTCATTGTATTGTAAGTTACACTAGAGTTTTTTTCTTATGCAGGAACGCATTTGATAGGTTGTTGTGTGTTCATGTTTATCACGATTAATTTCATTTAGTTGTTAATTCATTGTCAGGATCGTCCTACACTCTCGAACCATACGTGTATGTTGATTCAGAAATAAAACGATTTAGTACAGGTAACAGTTGTTTGTGTGTTGTAGAATAGAGGCTACCCCTTCCTAACTGAAATATTTTCGGTCCTGTATGACGGCTTTTATAGTGATGTCTAAATGTGACTTCTTCCAGGATCCCCTTGCCTTGCATGGCCTGGGTCCACAGGCACTTTAGTTCTGTCAGATATCTCTGTGGGTGGAAATTTGTAAGGATGGGTCATAACGAGTGGGAGAGTACGACTGAATGTTCTTGATTCTAAAAATAGTCTTCATTACTGATATAGTCATGCAAATATCTCAATGTCATTCACACCTACGTAACGTCATGTTACTCTTAGTATAGTTCTTCAAGGCAGTCTCATACACTAATTTTCTGAAGACTGTGGATGTACTCGAGATTTGGTCCGAGCCCTGAATTACCGCTTTTTAAAGGAATGCGCCAGCCAATCATAGTTGGCGTGCATTGAGGTCTTCTCAATTCTGCGTCCTCAGGTGGAGTCCTTGGATGACGCCACCCAATAGAGGACACAAGCTGTGGAGAGCGAGCCGGCCTCGGCTGCGTGCTGGCTGAAAGTTCTAAAGTTCTCTCATTTTGGATGCGTCCTACATAAGCGTCAGAAGATATCGACAGTGCATGATGTCTGAAAACCCTACACTCCACCAACAAGCTGCAGCATCTGGCAGAGCGCTCGGGTGTCCTGTGCGCAAGTGATGACCTCTCGCCACAAGACGACTGCTACTTCCGACCAGCCGTTTCTATAGAACGGAGCCCAAAAACTGTAGAATATTTTATCTCTAGAATAAGGCATCAAAATTACCTTTACTTAGGAACATAAGGCGATAAAGGAGCGCTGAGCATGACATTTGCAAAGGGAGAATATCATAATTTAAACTTCCTGGCAGATTAAAACTGTGTGCCGGACCGAGACTCGAACTTGGGACCTTTGCCTTTCGCGGGCAAGTGCTCTACCAATTGAGCTACCCAAGCACGACTCACGCACCGTCCTCACAGCTTTACTTCCGCCAGTACCTCGCCTCCTACCTTCCAAACTTTACAGAAGCTCTCCTCCTTCTGGAAACATCCTCCAGGCTGTGGCTAAGCCATGTCTCCGCAATATCCTTTCTTTCAGGAATGCTAATTCTGCAAGATTTGCAGGAGAGCTTCTGCAAAGTTTGGAAGGTAGGAGGCGAGGTACTGGCGGAAGTAAAGCTGTGAGGACGGGGCGTGAGTCGTGCTTGGGTAGCTGAGTTGGCTCAGAGAGTCGGTTGGCCTCTGTAATAAAAAACTGAGTGGAAGGATCACCAACCGAACTTGAACATGATGTCTTGCGACGTCCGCAACGACCAAACACAACGATCAATAACGAACAAAAAAGAAAAAAAGTTGCTAGTCACTTGCCCGTGAAAGGCAAAGATCCCAAGTTCGAGTCTCGGTCCGGCACACAGTTTTAATCTGCCAGGAAGTTTCATATCAGCGCACACTCCGCTGCAGAGTGAAAATCTCATTCTGGTATCATTATTTATGTTATCAACTACAGATATGACCAAATAAATTCTTTGAATATATGTGGATGAGTGAAGATACGTTCCACTACCACATCAATAAATTAATGAATAGCGTTTCTGATGCAGAAGCGTTCTTAGCTGATGTGGGGCCTTGTGTAAATATCTGCGTGGCAATTCCTCATGTGTTGTTCGCTTCACTGTGCTCAACATCCAAAGGGAAATTAATTGATTTGTAAGGAACGGATACTAAAGGTTTTCTGCTTTTCATGCTTTACACAAAATACATATTTTTTTTGTTTTTGCCAAGCAAATTTATCATCAATATCATCAAAATTCAGTGTTGAAACCACGTCGTGTTCCACTGAGAATATGGCAAGAGAAGACAATCGTTCTTGCTAGATGCTGCTGGTGGAATAATTCTTTATCAGTTTCAAACGTGAAAAGTTCCTTTCAGCACAGACGACAGTCACTGATACGGTTAGCGCAGTTCTATAAGCAATTTAATAGTCCGTGAGTACGGTATACAGAATATATGAAAAATTCAATCAAATTTCACTTCCTAGAATTCTTATGTTTGCAAGTAATTAATGCTGAAACTGAGCCAGTACTGTTAACATTATTATGATTTAAGCCTTCTCACGCAGTCTATGTAAGTGAGTTCTAACAGCGCGACTAATTAGACAAATGTAGCAAATTCAGGCAATGCTCATTCTCTACAATCCTTAAATGAATAATATGTAATGCTTGAATAGTGGCATTCTGTAAACTATTGGTAAAATTTCGGCTTTCTCGCACAAACAATGTAAATGCGCATGTCACAGGGAGTGTGGATGTGAGGAGTGCAGCGTGCAAGTGATTTCACTGGACGTAGTTCAAGAAATAATTAATTGATAAACACACGACGGGTTTACTACACTTCAGTCTCCAACCGTAACACAGTTTAATAGCTACCAGGTCTTCAGCACATTTGTCAGTTGGAAAAACAAGTCTTTCTACTTGCAAGTCACTGAAGGCATAATAAAAGTTAGTTCTCGGTTTCTTTTAACACATCTCTTCGCAACGCGTCTCTAAACTCGCACATTACAAACATTACTTGGCTCCATATGTACTGAGAAACCCCCTTTGAATAATTAATGAATTACTGTGCTTATAAAACTCTTACGTTATTTCATTTTCAAACAGCTGAGCAGAACTGAACGTACTCAGACAATTCTCTCTTTACTTATTCTGATCAACACTAAACTGACACACAATATTATTTTTTTAGCGCAACGCAATCTGACTTTCAATAATCCCTACAAAAGAATGGTCCTGACTAGCAATAACCTATACCTTTCATGAATCACTTACCTCACAAAAATCTTCGTTACTCGAACTACTGCAATACAGCGTGCACCAATACTGCCAGCTGAATAAGGGATTCTAACTACTGAACGCACTAACTACTGATAGGCATAGTTAGCAAATGAAAGGTTTTGATAGAGAACAGACAATCAGACAATGTATTTACCTTATAATGTTCAAAAGTCATCATATATATATCAGTTCATGATATCCAATATTACCAATATTACAAATTTACTCTTTCTGATGGACACACGTCCAGTTCGTCCGCTCTCAAAATTCTGCCATCTCTCTCCCCACATCCACCAGTGCCGGCGGCTCACCTCCACCTGCACAACGCTAAGTGCTGTTCACATCCAACTTCCCAACACTACAATAGCGAAAATTCCAACAATGTCAACCAGCCACACACTGCACACAGCACAGACAGTGATTTTCATACAGAGCGCTACGTGACGTTACCAACATAAAAACCTAAACAGCCAACTTACAGTACTGAACACTTCACGTTGTCTTAGCGCCTCTGGAGCACTGAACTTTAACTCAGTTAAGTGGTGGCACCCTTAAAAATCAATTGTTCTCACATAGAATCCACCATTTATATGAATCTCGGCGCTATCCGCGTAGTAAATATTTAAAAGCAATGAATTGGGTGAAACATTCATTCAGACATTCTTTTTTCTTTGGTATCATTTAAAAGACATATAGCTACAACGTATGTAAAAGCCAATCATGAACTAAACTAAACTCCGCCCGAACAGGCCATGAATGCCCAACGGTACCGACCGGCCGCCGTGTCATCCTTACCCATAGGTGTCACTATGTGGATATGGAGGGTCATATGGTCAGCACATCGCTCTCTCGTCCGTATCTCAGTTTACGAGACCGGAGCCGCTACCTCTCAGTCAAGTAGCTCCTCAGTTTGCCTCACAAAGCCTCAGTGCACAACGCTTGCCAACAGCGCTCGGCAGACCGGATGGTCACCCATCGAAATACTAGCCCAGCCCGACAGAGCTTGACAGACATAATACCAGATTTAAATAGGGGGCAAAGGAGGATGAGATTTCGCATCCAAAACTAGCCACTCCATTTTACTAAAAACGTATACACGAATTTACTAGTTTACCAAAGTTCGAGCTCATGGTAGGAGGCAACTTAACCATCCCAATCCACGACAGAAACATGACGGAAGAGAGACAGCTAAAATGGGCAATGCAGAGACAGATAAAATGGGCAATGCAGAGACAGATAAAATGGGCAATGCCTTAATAAGCCACAATGACAGCTTAAAACCAAGAGGTTACTCAAATATTTCAGCGACAATGTCTGCCGAGCAAAGTCTGTCAAACACTGACGAAGCACACTTTACGTACCTGTCACACTGCTGTAAAAGTTTAGTGGAAAACAGCCGACATAGCCTCTACTAGAATAGAACACACGGTGAAGCATGGCAAACAGACAACTTCAAGCGTTCGCTGGCGTGGCAGGTATTTACCCTCGTTCAAGTAACACGGAGCACCGCGTCAACAAAATCCCGTCGCTTTCGCACCTTTTCTTACAGGAAAGTGGCAGGGGTAGCATGCATCAGGGTGCCGCACTGCATGGGCGGCTGCGAGAAACAGAAACACACGGCGTGGACTCATTCCCTGTTATCTCGGTACTGCCCGCGTCTCTCAGCGGCTGCACCCCCGTGACTGCAGTTCACGGAATGGCTGCTCACCGACTCCCCTCCAGCTGACGGTGTTTCCACTTCCCTGTCGCCAGGCAGACCGTTCCAGAGCCGTCGCACAAGCCGACGATGCTTCGACTTTTTCTTTGATCACAAAAACCACTCAGCCGTCGTAAAATTTGCTGTTTTGAAGAGCGCGCTGCAGCGCGTATTGTAAAGCAGTCGCCTTGCGTTTCTGGCGGTGACGCCGCTGTGGCAATCGCAGCTTTGGTGTCTTCCTCTGGTGTGAAAGGTTGGTTGTTCACGTGCATTTAAGGGGCTCTATGAGGTCGTCAGAGGGTCAGTCAGTCGGAGGCAGTTGGTCAGCCCGGACAGTCTATCAGTCTGGGCGAGTCCGGTCAGTTGGTCAGCCGAGTTAGTCTGGGTCTCTCGTCGGCACTGGTGAGGCGGTAAGTGTCTGTCGGTCGTCCGCAGCGCTAGTAAGTGTTAGGCCGCCAGTCTGCTCGAGTTTGCTCAGGCCATGGGCATTGGCGGTTAGATCGATCGGTTGGTCGGTCGCGCACTGGGACACAAGGTGACTTGTCCGCCTGGAGCGTCGGTGCATGTGAGGTCGCCACGTGAGTCCAGTGACAGCACCGTATAGCGAGGAGTAGTGGCTTCGCGGCCGACACGAGAGCGACAGCAGTCAACCCACGACATCGGTCTGGCCGGAGCGAGCTGCGACGCCGATAGACGGGAGATCGGCGCGCCTTCCTGCGTCCGTTGAAGCGGCTGGCAGCGGACGGTTCGGTAGAGCGATTTCGGGGTGCTGCGCCAGGTCTTCTCCAGAAATCGCAGTCTATTAGAAGTTAAGTGATTCGTGATATGTTGTGTGACTTACTCTTGGTAAATTCTAGTTGTTTTCTTGGTCAGTTTCTCGTACCCAGCTTGCTCGTCTGTCTCTCGCCCGCATTTGTTAAGCAGTTAGTGCTTGTCTGTCGTTCGGAGCTGCCTCTGTCATGTTTGTCGGATTTGGTGTGTTAAGGTATTTATTGCTTGGAGTGTAACGGTCTAATTCCTGAAATATGTTTTGATCTTTCGGTATCTGTGTACTGTAGAGCATGTTAACTTGTTTGACCAACCTTGTAGAATTTTATATAAGATTTCATTTTACGGGCTTTCATTTAAATTGTCATTTTAGTATATAAAGAAGTTAAAATCAAGTTGCACCTTCGGTGGCAAAGTGAATATTGTAATTTTTAGTGTTTTGTACCATTTCCATCCCTCCTACTGGGGTGCATAGTTTGTGTGCTTGTGTAAGTTGTTAAAACTTTTGGTTTAAAGGAATCTGGTGTGTTGCAGACTTGCACCAGTGTAGTCTTTCAGAGGCTGTTGTGACCGGTCGTAACTATGGCCGTGTCAAAAGGGAGTCGCAAGGTACTCTGCCCGAAAGCTCATACAGTTAAAACTTGTTTCCTTTTGACTCTCAATAAACTGTAACTGCTGATTATAAATTTTAAATCTGTTTCTTTTAAAAAATGCTTTTAGGCACTATTAAAGTGAATAAAATTCCCATTTGCTAAAGGAAATTTGGTTATGATTTCATCAGTTACTCCCTGGCAACTACTTCCACGCTTACATAGTGTGATTAAATGTGTTAATGTTCTAGATGAATCACTAGTAAATAAAGTAAATTCTTAAGTATATTCTTTGAAAATAAATCCCAGTTGAACTTGCATTAAACTCGCCACCGAAGTCCTGTGAAGTCCTCTCGCGACTCGTCGTGTCAGTGTGACGGTAGACTCGACCGGTGAGTCTCCGCCGCTACTGACTCGTCACCTGTGTCTGTTGTCGTGTACAAGCAGACGCGCTCTAATAGAGCAGACCACACGAGTTCGCAGGCATAACAGCGGGCTCAAGGCATTCCTGCTATATACGTCACCACTTTAAAAGAAATTTCCCCCATGAAACTCTAAATTACTACCCATTTATTTCACAGGACCATGTTTCGGCTTTATAGGCATTCTCAAGTGAAAGCTGAAATGTCACAATATGTGAGACCTACCTAAGAGACAGATGCAGGTTGTACACCAATATAAAGGCGGATCGTTTAGCAGTGAATACTCTTAGGTTTATGCATGCATTTATATAGACAGAAGTTTTTCGAAAACAGTTGTAAACTTATTTCAGTATTTAATATCTGTTCAGAGAATGTCTATCAATTACGTTGATATTACGCACTTTTGAAGAGTTGCGGAGTTTGTAACGATTGTACCAGCAAGTATGGCATGAGGATGAGGTTCAGTCTCCGAATGTTGATTAATTATTAAAAGAAAGTACGGAAGTGAATGATAAACTAAGCAACTCGCTGTTACACCATAAAACACAAGTTGCCAAGGCCAAATGAATACAGATATAACGTGCCTTTTTGTCGTAGGAATGTAACAGTTATGTTTCTCTGTGCCCAGTTTTCGTTTGAGGTGAAATAAACGAGAATAAAGCCATTTTGTTTGCATTGGACGAAGTTTTTGTGTGTTTCATTTGAAACGTGCACTGTAGCGTGAAACTTACTCTATATATTTCCAGTCCTCCACTGGAACACAATTGCTATTGTACACTAGGCTTCAATTAATTGTCGTATTACACCTTCCACAGTCTCACAAAAAAACAGCTTCGTTGAAGGCAATCTGACCCTGATAACACAGGATGGCACTAATTCTGCGGCATGAGATTTATTGATGAATTACAGGTAACTTTTGTCAGCTTAATAACAGTTTTTGTTCAACTCACTCAACTTTTTGAGGCAATGGCAATCCATTTATAAATTAAATTATAAAAAAGGGGAGAATATTTATTAAAACGTTTATTTTAAAGTTATCGGATGATTTCAAACATGAAAATGCTATAAATGATACAATAAATTATAAAATTAATCATAACAAGAATAACATATCATTAAGAATTACGAGAAACGTTTTTTATGCTACTCTCTTCGGCGCTTTTGGTCCAGACAATCTCTCTGCAAGTTCCAGCAGCTGTCTACCGTCATATGGCAATCCCAACGGTCTTGATATCTTTCCTCCATACTCCTTATATCCTGGTGGACCTGTTTCCTTGTTCTCAGCTGTAATCGCGCAAGTTGTCAGGAAATTCATTTGGATGACTGTGCACACAATGCGATTTTATGCTCATATTAGCTTATTCGTTTTAGAAAATTCTGGAGCATTTGTTTACTATTTCAGAATACTCTCCAGCTTTGTGGTTCTCCAAAAAATTTTTGACAACTTACTCAACGCTTGTCAACGCTTCCAATATGACTTGAGTCATGTCGCTTGTGAAATCATCGTTGATTGTAGGAACATGAATTTGTGGCCAGTCAAAATTTCTGCTCTTAGCTTCTCTGTACTGAGACCAGGAAATGATTGAAAAAATATATTTCAGGCAACTGCCATCCCTATGAAGCTTCAACAAACTGTTTTATAAGACAAAGTTTAATATGGAATAGCGAAATAATTAATTTTTACCGACTGACCAACGGTTCATGAACGATGTCATCTTTTCCTACTGTCAAGTTCATTCTCGGCAGCCAGTCTCTCCTGCTCTAATGTTGATTTTAGCACGACTGTCCAACAGACAAAGAAAACAGGGATATTTAGGGTGTCCACTTTGCTGACCCAATAAAAAATTCAGCATTTTTAAATCTACATACTGATCAATGATGTTGATGAAATGAAACGGTCTCTAAAACATCTTTAACATTTTGATATTATTTCTTAAGAGTAGTTGAATGAGCTGCCGGGATCGAAGCTAATTTATTTCCGTTATGCAGTAACGCATATTCAAAAAACTTTTTTGAATTATGTAGACAAAGTTTCCAGTATTTCTGGTTGATATACTGGAAGACCCATTTAATTTAAAAGCCAAAAATATCACTACAATGTGCGATATCATTCGTCTCATCAAAATACAGAAGTATTTCGTGCCCTCTAGTTCAATAGGATGTTATTGATACACATGGCTGGAGATAACATATTTCCTATAGTCTTGACGCAAGCGTCTCAGCTGATTACTTAGATAAAACTTAAATCGAATCAAGTCGTTTAGCTCGCCCTGAGAGAAGCCATGTAGTGACTGGATTCTTCGAGTTCTCTTTCACTGTTGCTTTTACTCTAACACTTCGACATCACAGTAATCGACTGATAAAGAATAATATACCGGTATTGGCAAATCTTAACTATGCAAAATTGGTGCCTTAGCGGATTGTACGTTTGGGTAAACCCAAGAGAGCTTTTTGTATCGATCTATTCCTTTTACATTTACAGCACAAAAGTAGCAATCATCAAGGTGATTTCTTGGTTCTATGCAGTCTTCGATATACCGAACGGAAGCCCTTTTCGTCCTCCATGACTTCAATACCAAAGAGACTCCGCGCAAGTTTTAAAAACGTTGTGTGGGGCCCAAAATTTATCTTGTGTCCAAGGTGTTTTCCAAAATACCCTCAATACTTTTGTTTTACAAAGTCGTTTATATTGCATCGTTGCTTTTCTTGACAATATCTACCGCAACAGAAACGTTCGCGGTTATTAACACAATACTTCCGTGAAGAACTTATACTTTCTGTAACAAAACCACCCAAACAAGACAGTTTGATAAAATAATTAACACAGTATCACGTTTGCAGAAAATTAGTACCTCAAGAAGCTTACCCACGGAAAATAACAACGACTGAATTTCCAACAACAAAAGCTCACCTGTAAAATGACCGATACCCAAGGCGCTCTCTGCGAGAAGCAGAGATAGTTAACGTAGTTTGCCAAATGCGCATGAGGAGCCGTCCTTCCATTCCCGTCATATTTGCCAAGACAAAGGCATTAGGCCATATTGAATCAATGGCCATATTGGGTATAGTTACATTACTTCGAAAGAGACAAGATAATGAGGGTAGATTAGTAAAAAAGTGTATTTTTTATATAATGGTTTGTTATGAGGAACAGTCTACTCGAAAAAAATGTGTGGGCTAAGTACTTCATCATGATATGTATGTAAGTAAATTTACACCACACAAAAAAATTTTCTATTCCCCAGTGTAATCGATCACTTCGCCTTATCAGTGCTATTTCACAGCAAGAATACTGTGTACTTTCCTTCCCTACTCAAGGTTGGCCTTGTACTCTGACGTCTGATGCCACTGTGTGTGGTTGCCGGCATCTGACGCGGTGACAAAAGTATGTAAGCGGAGCAAGCACGGACGGGAGATCACCCTAGCGAAGATATGGGCAGCAAATGGGGAAATAATTGAGATAAAGCTACTTTGACGAAGGGCAGAATATTATTTCGCAGAGCCTGCCAACAAGTATTTCGAAAACGGCGGGGCTGGTCGAATGTCCACGTGCTACTGTCGTGAACATCTACGGAAAGAGGTAGGAGGACAGTGGAACTACCACAGGCGCTAAATGGTTGGATGTTCACGACTGTTCACAGATCTTGTGATTCGGAAGCTTGTTTGCTCTGTAAAGTAGAATGGGTGGTGATCTGTGTCATCTTTGCCGAAAGAACACATTGCTGATCCACGCACACCGTTCACCGTATATTGTTGAATATTGAACTCCGCAACGTACCACCCCTACGTGTCCACATGTTGACGCAACGACATCGTCAATTACGATTGTACAGGGCTCGGAACCACGGGATTCGACCGTTGTTCAATACAAACGTGTTCATTCTTCAGGTAAATCACATTTTTGATGCACTAGGTCGATGGTAATCTCCAGAAACACCGTCATCGAGATGAACGATGGCTCGAAGCGTGCAGTGCACCAAGGACGCAGGCTGGTGGGAGCGGTGTTATGCTATGGTGGACACACTCCTGGGCTTCCATGGGATCTGTGGTGGTAGTCAAAGACGTGCTGTGAACCACCTGCATCCGTTCGTGAATGATGTGTTCCCTGACGGCGATGACATCTTTCAGTAGTAGAGTTGTCCGTGTCGGAGCCCGACAGTGGTTTGATGAGCTTTATGGTGGACTCACATTGATGGCGACCAAATTCGCCTGATGTAAATCCTATGGAACCCATCTTGATCGATTCTGAGCGTCGCTAATTACAGGACCTGTGCGTAGACAACTAATGTTAGATACCTCAACTAACCTACCAGACTGTTGGATCCCTGATACGCAGAACAAGTGGTGCGTTCCGTTCCAAAGAGGGAAAAACAAGCTATTATGAAGATCGTCATAATGTTTTGGTCTATCACTGTATTTCTATTGGTTTTATGGAACTTTCCACACGGTTAGTAAGCACATGGATATAAAGAAAGCATGCGTGGCGCTCCCGTGCATTCCGTTGTTTTGCTTTACACTCGCGAATGGGTAATAGCCGAGCCCCAGCACGCCGTAATAGCGCGACGCGCCTTGTGGCCTGCGGCTTACAATATCGTAAATTCCACCTTGTTGGTAATACAGAAGGTTCCCTTCTTATTCGCGTATCTCACATATGACCACCGCAGCACTAAAAAAGTGTGAAACTCTTAGGTGGTCCATTGTACACAGAATCTTCCTACGATGCTACGAAATATCGCAGGGACTACCTGTTAGGCAGAAATGATACCATAAATTTAAGCAACGGAAAATAACCGTGGTAGGTGTTCCGTCGAGTTGTTGCCTCCATTTTACGCATAATATTTCTACCACAGATCCAGCAATCATTTTTAGATGCTGCTACGTTTACTCACTGTCTGGACTATAACCAGACAGCACTAAATTTTTGGTCTCGCTCCACTGTTTATATCCGTACTCGACTCCCGACGCCCACCATACCCTTCAACGTCCTTTATCAGAGCGATTCACAGACGTTGCGGACGTGATGAACGACGAGATTTTAGGAAACTGCAAGTTGGATCGCGATTGTTATTTAAATTGAAACTCCATCTCTGTTTATTAGTTTTTCTGATAGCTTTTATTCGACAGACTCTTTAATAATTCCGACCCAGAAACTTGGCGTTTGCACAACAATACTGGTCTCTTCGTATTTCATTTTATGATTACGTTCGAGGCAGTGCTGAGCGACTACCGATTTGCATGTCCGTTTTTGGTGGGTGTGTCGTTGACGTACTTTGCATTTCTTTTTGACTGTTCTAATAGTCTGCCCCACGTAAGAATAGAAGCGAGGAACATCAATAAGACACACGACTGAGGCAGTACAGCAAAACAGCTGTCGCAGAGCTCTAATGTAATCATGAAATGAAATACCTTGAGGCAGTTATCGCTGTGCAAATGCAAGGTGTCTGACACACAGTAAACCTAATAACGAGCGACCCAAGTTTGTGTGCATATCGCTTGCAGTTAACAAATGGCTCTATGGGACTCAACATCTGAGGTCATCAGTCCCCTAGAACTTAGAACTACTTAAACCTGACTAACCTAAGGACATCACAAACATCCATGATCGAGGCAGGATTCGAACCTGCGACCGCTGCAGTCGCGCGGCTCCAGACTGAAGCGCCTAGACCCAATCGGCCACTCCGGCCGGCTTGCAGTTAACATATTAACATCTTAGTGGCCTGTATTTCACCACAGCACGAAAACGTTTATTGAAGTTATGGTTTCACGGAATGTCAGTGCGAGCTCTGAAGAACGATCATCAAAGGGTATAATGGGCGTCCGAAAATGATCTCGACTGAAGGTAAGTGCACGAGACTAATGATCTCCATCTGGTTAGAGTCAGATGCCGTATGTTTAGGCATAGCATTTCTATAATGAGTCCCTCTTTACATCTTTGGACTTAAGCAGGATTATGAATCTTTCCAATACCATCCAGCTCTCGAAACACATTCACACCCGGAACTAACTATCTTCTATCCTACAATTTACCTTAAATTCTTAGTTGGTTGAATCCATGCATACTTATGGATGGATGTACTTATGGATGATACGTTGCAAATAATCATTCATAGCTTATCACTGCGTCTCGTGACATACTTCAGTGAATATACTTCCACTGTTGTTCAGTGTTCTTTCACGAAATCTTTCAAGCAGGCTATGATGTAAGCAAGACCCAACTATACGGTTAATCGTCTGTGCACTGGAATTAGCATTCACCTTCATCAATCCTCGTTCATCGTTACCCATGAATAGCTATAAGTGCACAACGTCCTGCTACGGTATTTCAAACAAAACTGACACAAACTATTCGCCAATAACCGACCGAAAAAAATTTAATACCGCCAACATTCCCAAGACTTCGTTCAAAACGCAGAACATGATTCTAGGCTGAATAGCCGACGCTGAAGACCTATGGCGTAATGAGTGGCTTCAAGGATCCATTGAGCATTGTCATTACTACTAGAGTCAAGAAACACTTCATGTTGATTTGACAAACACAGAATGCTTCAAAATCTTAACGGGAAACGGAGATACAGGTAAAACTAAAGGAAACACAAAAGTACCGCATCAAATCTTACGAACACGGGAAGGACAGAAATTACTTCTCAAAATTAGCTTGTAAATTGAATGGTAGAAGAGATATGGGAAGACTAAGAGGAGAGGAGCAGAGAATTGACGAAGACGGAACAAGTTCTAAGTGTAGGAGGAGAATGAAGAAGAGGACAGAGAATAACACGTTAAAGCAAAACGGGACATTAGAAACTTATTACAGCTACCAAAGGCGACTTAGTAAGTCTCCTGTCGCACCCGATAGAAATGCACTACACTGAAATGAAAGGGAAACAAAACATCTCGTCACCACACAGCTTTAATGACAACTGTCACTTCACTGTGAAGGGGCATGGGCTATGCTGAGTTTTTAAACAAATCCTAACTAATACAGATTATTTAGTTATCGCGACAGTGACATTATGGACTGGTGGTTTCTACGAACCTCTGCAGACGTTCTTGCTGAACGGCCAGCAGGCTGAGGCAGTTTCGTCCCGGACTGCCTCATTAACACACAAGCTGCGTGGAGACCCTGCTTCTCTTCAAACGCACTGCCGTCGCTTTAATTAGCGTAATTACTCTTATTTCGATAATTACGCCGCCTGTTCCGCAAGGTTCTCTTCCGCAAGTTGTGTCACCGTCAATGCACTGCTCCTTTGACCAGTTCCCCACCAACGCGTACAAACTCAAAAACCTTTTGCGGAACATGGAAACCAATCTCGTTTATCGCTGTTTATCACGGACGCGGAGTTTCTACGGACAGCAACGTATTGACTTTGCAGTACAAATATTGACGTTTCCTTGCTCATTTCATCACATTTGAAAACAGTCGTTGGTGTATTGCTTACGTACGCGACTGAATGATTACGTCCAAACTGTTGTACTAAGTTGCGTATGTGTGTAATATGCTTCTTACATTTGCTAAAAGCATAACCATTCATTCTGTGATACGAATAGTTGATTTTACTGCTAATTACAGTACGTCCAGAAGCAAGTCCGTAGCGTAGTCTACGGAAATAGGTCTTAAGACATACAAATGTTTAGAAATATCTCATGAACCAAATGAGACAGCAAAGGCTCTTGTATACACATATACTGCAAATGTTGTGTGAGATATTTTATGGTTTCATAACTTGAAAAACTAAGTGAGAAATATAAAAAGGCTTCAGGAGACGTAATTGCTAATTATAATTTTGTTCATGATAATTCTGGCTGTAGAAATTTCTATTTCTCTATTTCGTATCACTCTCTATCGCACCGATACTTGTGTGGTTTCACACATATATATCTTTTTCTACTTTGTCCTCGATTAAATTTACAAACTGTAAGGAGGCTACTAAAACGGTAGCCGAGTTTTCGAAAACAAGACCCAGTTACAGATTGAAGAACAAAATTCTCATTCAGTTTTGTTTTCGTCTTGTACACTCCTGGAAGTGGAAAAAAGAACACATTGACACCGGTGTGTCAGACCCACCATACTTGCTCCGGACACTGCGAGAGGGCTGTACAAGCAATGATCACACGCACGGCACAGCGGACACACCAGGAACCGCGGTGTTGGCCGTCCAATGGCGCTAGCTGCGCAGCATTTGTGCACCGCCGCCGTCAGTGTCAGCCAGTTTGCCGTGGCATACGGAGCTCCATCGCAGTCTTTAACACTGGTAGCATGCCGCGACAGCGTGGACGTGAACCGTATGTGCAGTTGACGGACTTTGAGCGAGGGCGTATAGTGGGCATGCGGGAGCCGGGTGGACGTACCGCCGAATTGCTCAACACGTGGGGCGTGAGGTCTCCACAGTACATCGATGTTGTCGCCAGTGGTCGGCGGAAGGTGCACGTGCCCGTCGACCTGGGACCGGACCGCAGCGACGCACGGATGCACGCCAAGACCGTAGGATCCTACGCAGTGCCGTAGGGTACCGCACCGCCACTTCCCAGCAAATTAGGGACACTGTTGCTCCTGGGGTATCGGCGAGGACCATTCGCAACCGTCTCCATGAAGCTGGGCTATGGTCCCGCACACCGTTAGGACGTCTTCCGCTCACGCCCCAACATCGTGCAGCCCGCCTCCAGTGGTGTCGCGACAGGCGTGAATGGAGGGACGAATGGAGACGTGTCGTCTTCAGCGATGATGGTCGTATGCGTGTTTAGCGCCGTGCAGGTGAGCGCCACAATCAGGACTGCATACGACCGAGGCACACAGGGCCAACACCCGGCGCCATGGTGTGGGGAGGGATCTCCTACACTGGCCGTACACCACTGGTGATCGTCGAGGGGACACTGAATAGTGCACGGTACATCCAAACCGTCATCGAACCCATCGTTCTACCATTCCTAGACCGGCAAGGGAACTTGCTGTTCCAACAGGACAATGCACGTCCGCATGTATCCCGTGCCACCCAACGTGCTCTAGAAGGTGTAAGTCAACTACCCTGGCCAGCAAGATCTCCGGATCTGTCCCCCATTGAGCATGTTTGGGACTGGATGAAGCGTCGTCTCACGCGGTCTGCACGTCCAGCACGAACGCTGGTCCAACTGAGGCGCCAGGAGGAAATGGCATGGCAAGCCGTTCCACAGGACTACATCCAGCATCTCTACGATCGTCTCCATGGGAGAATAGCAGCCTGCATTGCTGCGAAAGGTGGATATACACTGTACTAGTGCTGACATTGTGCATGCTCTGTTGCCTGTGTCTATGTGCCTGTGGTTCTGTCAGTGTGATCATGTGATATATCTGGCCCCAGGAATGTGTCAGTAAAGTTTCCCCTTCCTGGGACAATGAATTCACGGTGTTCTTATTTCAATTTCCAGGAGTGTATCTGATGGAGAAACTTAGGAGATAGGTTAATAATCAAAGCATTTTAAAATACGGGGAAATGAATAGGCCAGGCTGACTGATTTCATAGGGTCGAAATAGTCATTCAGATTATTTCCCTTGCAACTGATGAAAAGGATGTTGCACCCCCTCTTAGTCTACCGTCTCCATACATAACATTACATTGTGGTTTCATACACGGTACAGCTGCCTGTAACGTAAAGGCAGGCGAGAATTTCAACTTCTGCACGGTTCTTGGTGTATTACTGGGGTGGTTCTCTCCCCCACAACAACATATTCCTAGATTTTTTTTTCCTTTGGGCCATCTGTCTCCTTTGTCAAATTCTTCATCTCAGAGCACCAATGGGAGCCAACATTCCCAATTATTTGTAGCGTATATTCCAGTCTCTGTCATCTACAGTTGGGATATTCACTGCAGCTCCCTTAAGGTAAATGCGGTTTTTTTCCTGCTGTCACAACATTTCCTATTCGCCTGTCTTCCTTTATGTCAGTCATCGCCACATGTTCTCACCGACTGTGTGGGAAACATCTTTATTTCTTGTCTTACCAGTCCATCCAATTTTCAACGTACTCCTATGACACTACTATCCAAACGCTCCACTTTTCTTCTTTTCCGAATCCCTCACTTCCACTCACCAGACTATGATTTACTTCCAGTCTTACGATTCCGTGCGTATGGTACACTTCACACTTTCTTAAATTAAGGCCGGTGGTTTACACTATTAGCCTTTCACCATAAATGCCGACTTTCCCTATATTAGTTTACGTTTTATGTTCTCCTTGCTTCATGTGTCAGTTTGCTTTCAAGGCAACAGAAGTCCAATACTTTGTCTATTTCATTGTCCTCATTTTATTGTTAAGTTCCTCGCTTATCTCATTTCTGCTACGCTTCATTATTTTCTTCTTTCTCTGATTTAGTCTGTCAGTATTCTATTCTGCTCTGTAGACTCTTCATACCATTTCACTAATGCTGCATTTATTCACATACGCTGAGGATAGCAATACTCTACCGAATTTTATCATTAATGTTTTATCACACTGAATTTTAATGTTACTCCAGGACCTTTCAAAACAATAGGACCGTATACAGACTATCTTTTCGTACTTCATCTGCCACCATACTGAACATATACCAAAACTACTTCTTAATTCAACAGGAAGTCACTTTCGCTGTTAACTATTTTTATGCCTCTTTACGCGTAGTACCGTACTCAAGAATGAAATTTTCGCCTTGCAGTGGGGTGTGTCCTGATGCGGAACTTCGCCACAGATTAAAATTGTGTGTTGGACCGGTGTTCGAGGTCAAGGGTAGTACACGGGACCTTTCATTTACAGGGGCAAGTGCTTTACTGTCTGAGCTACCAGAGTAAGACTCACGACCCGATCTCACAGATTTACTTCCGCCAGTACCTGATCTCTTACCATCCAAACTTCACAGAAGTTCTCTTGCAAAACTCGCAGCACTAGGACTCCGTGAAGAAAGGGTATTGGGGGCACAACGTGGGAATTTTTTCTTTTAAAAAATCCCCCAAGCCATGTTTTCGCAATAGCTTTTCTTCCAGAAGTCCCAGTCCCGCCAACTTCGCAGGACGACGTCTGTGAAGCCTGGATGTTAAGGGGTTGAGGAACTGATGGAAATAAAACTGTAAAGTAGGGGGGGGGGGGGGTGTTGGAGGACTGGGTTGCGAGTCGTGCTTGGGTAGCTCAGTTGATAGAGCACTTGCCCGCGAAAGGCAAGGGTCCCGGATGCGAGTTCCGATCTGCCACAGCGTTTTAATGTGAAACAAAGGTTTTAACCTGCATGGAAGGTTCGGAATTGCCCTTCTTACATCTTCCACACACCTTCCTTCTCTGTCAATTAGCTTTGTTCCTCACATCTTCCATTCTCTGTCATTAACTTTCTAACTACCAGAGAAAAGGTGTTTTACTGAAAGATGAAGTTAAGCACACCCAAGAGAGATGTCGATAATGCAGTGTAAAGCCGTCCATACGTTGAATAATGTTCTCAATTCGGCGAGCAAGAGAGCGTCTACTAATTTTGCCAGCCTCTGTATATCCATCACGCGTTCAGCCCTATGAAGCAACATCTAAGGAGGCCTAAGTGTCTCTGTAAAGTCATTATTAAACAGTAGATGGAAAAGCAACACTTCATCATCGAAATGTTGAAGTAAATCCTGGGGTTCTAGTTCACGGTAACTTGAATTAGTGGGCTGAAGCCATGGTACGAAGAACATTCCCAAAACATTACACCCTCCATGCACTGTTAGTTAATTGCGTCGAAGTGCCGTCGGCAAATTGTACGAATTGACTCATTTGACAAAAGACAAAATCAGGACTCTTCGGACTACATTTCTTGTGCCGCTCAACTAATGTCCAAGTCTGTGTTTGACTCACTGCAGGCGTTCTGCCTTAACATATGACTGAAAGTCTTCACAGTGTTCATTCAGCCAGTGGCTCGGTTGAACCTGCCTTAACTGAATGCGGGAGGTGAACACGGGGAAATTACTACAGTTTTTCGCTGTTTAAGTAAAAACCGCCTATTTCTTGCAGCGATGTATTTTGTTCATTCCAAACGCGTTTAGCTTTCATGGCATCTTCGGTGGAATCGAAATGATACGTTGTTGTTGTGATATGCGGTATTTGTAGATTATGAAACAGTCATCTTGTCTTGTGCGTAAATAGTTGATTCCATAAAGCTATTGAGCAGTATAGTCTTCCATCACTAATTGTAGATATTTTACCGAAGAGACTAAAATAAAGAATATGAAAACTGTGAAGAAGAAGTTCGTAACATGAACAGAAAGTGAAGTTATAGGGTGACCTCCAGCACGTGACCGGAAGAGAGGAAACTCAGTTGCCAGCTAAAAAACTCGAATAACTCCAAGTAATCATCTATTTACGTAAAAAAAGAAGACAAAAACTGTTTTGTAATATGTGAATGTTGCATATCAAAACAAATCTGTATCATTCTAGACTCCGTTGCTGATGTCTTAAAAGCGAAACGCGTCTGGTACTAATAAAATACGAGGGTTATTCGGAAAGATAGGAGCGATCGGTCGCGAAATGGAAACCACAGTGAAAATCCGATGAAGTTTGGCACAGGTGTGTTGGTGATCGCCTCTAGTATGCCCATCAATTGCGTTACGTCGTTCTTTTTAGTTCTGAGCACACAGGAAGCGCATAAAGATATCTAGAACAACAGTGTCTCCCGCCATGTACGAGGGACTGGTGAGAAATTTCGCCTGAAGCTATGCAGCCAACATTACATGGCTGTCGTGAAGTTTCTTCTTCAAGACAATTCTCAGCAGCACTCTGCAGGTGCAATGAAGATGCTCCTGCATCCTTTTCAATAGGAAAGGTTTGATTACCCTGAATACAGCCCGTAATTTTCTGCCTCTGAGTTTCCTCTTTGCTCACATGAACCGCCAGCTATGAAGACAACATTTTGACACAGACAACGAGCTGTAGGCCAGCGTAGAGAATTGGCAGAAAGTACTGGCGGCTGCCTTCTATAACGAGGGTATTGTGAAGTTGGTACAAGGCTACGACAAACGTCTAAGTCGGATCGGCAACTATGGAGATACGTAGCTGGATGTTGTAGCCAACTGTTGCAAATAAAACAGTTTTGACTTTCACTGTGGGTTCCATTTCGCGACCTATCGTTTATTACTTTCCGAATAGCCCTCGTACATTGCTGCAAGAAAAAGGCTGTTCTTACTTACAAAACGGGTATTTCTGTGCTTGCCGCGGATGATGGCCACGCCAACGAACATGTTATTACAAGACTTTCTCATACAGCTCATGTAGCGTTAATAAGCAGCTGCAAAAAGGAATTAATCAGAATGGTGCAAAGCTATTACAAACGAGCTGAGGAACCAGGACTAACTGATAACGAAGAAGAGACAGAATACCTGTCCTTAAGTAAGAAAATCAAAAGTGACGTACCTTTGACTGTAAACGGATTCACTTTTAACACTGTAGAATGCTTGAAATACTTAAGGATTCTTTTTGCTAACAACAATACAATGGATACGCAAATAGATTCCCGTCTAGCAACAGCGAACAAAATAATTTTTAGTTTCATGACACATCTGAAGAAAATATCAGCACTAACTTCAAAATCCGCTTGTATCAATCGACTAGTATACTGGTAACATCGCACGGTCATATCAATACTGAAAAAAAAAAAATGAAGTAAAGCTGTTAATACCCCAGTGAAAAATACTAAGGAAGATTTTTGGACCTGTATACGATGAATATAACATGGACTAGGCAATAAGAAGAAATGGTGAATTAAGACATTACAATATCGTGGAAGTGCTACAGAAGAGAATGTTGAATGTGACAGGCCATACAGCAACAATGATGGGGAGTAGACTACCATTGCTAACATTTTACAAAACAATAAATGCAACGAGATTGAGAGGAAGACCCACATTTAGGTGGCAAGGTAACATCTGGAAAGACACAGCTCGGATGAACTTCAACACGAAATGGAGAAACAATGCACTAGATACAGAGAAAAGGAAGAACCGCGAAGAACAAGCGTATGGTCGATGAGGCCCTTGCCACAAGTAAGGTACGTAAATTAACGTATTCTGAATCACATCGACTGACACTGCTCTCCAAAAATGACTCTGAGCACTGTGGGACTTAACATCTATGGTCATCAGTCCCCTAGAACATATAACTACTTAAACCTAACTAACCTAAGGACATCACACAACACCCAGTCATCACGAGGCCGAGAAAATCCCTGACACCGCCGGGAATCGAACCCGGAAACCCGGGCGCGGGATGCGAGAACGCTACCGCACGACCTCGAGCTGCGGACCACACTGCTCTCCGATCCTTGTTGGTTAACATCTGTTTATGACCCGTGCCCTTACATCTGATACGTTGCTGCTAGGGGTACATCGTTCCTTATTAACATGTTGAACAGATCACGTTCATACAATAAGAGTGAACTTCTTTCACGGCGTGGTTATGGGTGCATTCATACACGACAGGTCCTATCGGTCGTGTCGACCCATTACACTCCACTAAGACGATATAGTCGCAAAGGCACCGACGTCTCATTTCATTACTATGGCTTCCTTCGTCGGTGGACGGTCACATGATTAGCAGATCTACACAATCTGCTGCACACCAAAGCGTCTAGTGTAATTTTTATTCATTTTTCGGGGAGTATATTTTGATAGAACATTCACGTTTGCTGATTTTCATCAATTTGTTATTTGGTATATCTATCTCATTCCATACTCTTTCTTAATTTATCGTCCTGTCTTCACAAATTGTAGCTGTTTCTTTTTTAACCAACATTGCTTGATGATATGATTACTGCAAAGTCGTTAAACTTCTCCTCCCACTGTTCAGACTCGTGCTCTTTTAGCATATTGTCAGTTAGTCAACACAAATATTGAAAAGCATTAATGACCACACCTCCATTATGTGACACTGCTTCCAACATTCGCCTTATCTGATACCTCATTGTTAACTCTTACTGCCACTTTGTGTTGCCTGCATTTATTTTATCATTCTTTTCTTCCAGTCTACACCATTTGCCAAAGCCTCCTTGTAATCAAGGATAAAATACAGATCCATATTAACTTCTAGCACTCTTTCTGTAGTTATACGTATCTTGACACATCAAATCGAACATCGTGTTCACGTTGGAGAATCGTACAAACAACTGCCATTTGACTATCGGTTAGGCTCCCGTATTGAAGAGATAGTAATAAGCTTACCTGGCCCAGAGAAACAACTGAAAGAAAATAAATCACCAGGTCCAGATGGAATCCCAGTTAGATTTCACAAAGAGTACTCCACGGCACTGGTCCCTTACCTAGCTTGCATTTATCGTTAATCTCTGGTCCAGCACAAAGGCCCAAGCGACTGGAAACAAGAGCAGGCGACTCCATTGTGTAATAAGGGTAAAAGAACGGACGAGCAAAACTACAGATCCATATCACTAACTTCTGTTTGCTGCAGTTTCCTTGAACATATTCTCAGCTCGAATATTATAAAATTTCTTGAGACTGAGAAGCTCACGTCCAAGAATAAGCATGGTTTTAGAAAGCATTGCTCGTGCTCTTTTCTCTGCGAACTGTGGATGAAGGGGAGCAGGCAGACTCTGCATTTCTAGATTTCCGGAAAGCATCTGACATGATGCCCCAATGGAAGCTTTTAACAAAGTGCTAATGTATAGAATAAGTTCACAGATATGTGAGTGGCTCGAAGACTACTTAAATAAAAGAACCAGTATGTTGACCTCGACGGCGAGTGTTCACCAGAGACAAGAGTATCACTACCTGTGGCCCAGGAAAATCTGATAGGACAGTAGTTGCTCCTATATACATAAATGATTTGGCGGAAAAGGTGGGCAGCAATCTGCGGTTGTTCGCTTATCTTACCGTGGTGTACGATAATGTGTCGAATGGTCCTTAGGTGCAGAGCCGAGTGGAGGGTCTGAATCAGAAGCTCTGGCGGTACTGTGGCCGTGTAGGCTGCAAATTGCTTGACTTGCGCCATCGGATGGTGGGTTTCCGGGTTCCACTTAATAGGTCAGGAGCCCACTACACACA
Source organism: Schistocerca americana (assembly GCF_021461395.2). Classification (NCBI taxonomy): domain Eukaryota; kingdom Metazoa; phylum Arthropoda; class Insecta; order Orthoptera; family Acrididae; genus Schistocerca; species Schistocerca americana. Next base: position 442,381,742 of record NC_060121.1, on the reverse strand, counting down.
GGACGCGGCTGCGCGGGTAGCGGGGGCTGTGTGGAACGGACTGGGCGGTTTTTTAGGTTAGAGGGTTTCAGAGAACCACAGAAAGTGGACAGGTAAAACACAATAAGGTAGTTGTAGAAACGATTGGTATTTTAGTTGTAAATTGTCGTAGCTATGTTGGGAAAGAGCCAGAGCTCCAAGCCCTAACAGAAAGGACTGAAGCACAAGTAGTCGTAGGTACAGAGAGCCGGAAATTAGTGTAGCTGAAATTTTTTCAAACGATCTAACAGTGTTCAGAAATGATAGATTAAATACAGTTGGTGGCGGAGAATTTATTGCTGTCAGAGGTAGTTTGCCTTGTAGCGAAATTAAAGTACATAGTTCATGTGAAATAGTATGGGTAGAGGTTATACCTGACAATCGGACTAAACTATTAATTGGATAGTTTTACCGACACCCCGACTCAGAAGCCATCGTTGCTGAACAGTTCAAAGGAAACATGAGTCTCAATTCAGATAAGTACACCGCTCATACAATTATAGTCGGTGGTGACATCAATCTACCCTCGATATGCTAGAAAAATTATAAGTTTATAGCCGGCGGCAGGCATAAAACATCGTCCGAAATTGTAGTGAATGCTCTTTCAGAAAATTATTTTGAACAATTAGTTCATGAGCCCACTCGAGGCGTAAATGCTTGCGAAAGCATACTTGCCTTTTTAGCAACAAATAATCCTCAACAAATAGTGTTGTGACGAATACAGGGATTAATGACCACAAGGCAGTTGCTGCTAGGCTGAATACCGTAACACCTACTAATATCAAAAAGAAATGCAAAGTATAACTATTTAGTAAAGCTGATAAAAATGCTCTTAACGCCTTTTTAAGAAACAATCTTCACTCCTTCCGATCTGATCATGTGAGTGTAGAAAAGTTGTGGAACGTTTTTAAAGAGTTAGTGTCAACATCAAATTGAGAGATATATACCACATAAATTAACAAGTGATGGTACTGATCCCCCGTGGTATACAAAACGGGTCAGATCGTTGTTGCAGAAGCAACGAATAAAGCATGCCAAATTTAAAAGAGCGCAAAATCCCCAAGATTGGCAAAGTGTTACAGAAGTTCAAAATATGGCACGTACTTCAATGCGAGATGCTTTTAATAATTCCCACAATAAAATTCGGTCTGAAAATCAGGCAGAAAACTTAAAGAGATTCTGATCATATATAAAGCGCACATGTGGCGAGACACAATCAATACCTTCACTGGGCGATAACAACGGTGAAGTCACTGATGACAGTGCCACTAAAGCAGAGTTATTAAACACGGTTTTCCGAAACTCCTTCACCAAAGAAGACGAAGTAAATATTCCTGATTGCCAATCAAGAACAACTGGCAAGATGAGAAACATAGAGGTAGATATCTTCGGTGTAACAAAGCAGCTTAAATCACTTAATAAAGGCAAGGTCTCCGGTCCAGGTTGAATACAATCAGGTTCCTCTCAGAGTATGCTGATAAAATAGCTCCATACTTAGCAGTTATATACAACCACTCGCTCACAGAAAGATACGTACCTAAAGACTGGAAAATTTCTCAAGTCACAACAATATCCAAAAAGGGAAGTTGGAGTAATCCGCTGAATTACAGGCCTATATCACTAACGTCGATTTGCAGTAGGGTTTTAGAACATATACTGTATTCGAACACTATGAAGTACCTCGAAGAAAACGATTTATTGACATATAGTTAGCACGGAATGAGAAAATTTCGTTCTTGTGAAACACAACTAGATCTTTATACTCATGAATTAATAAGTGCTATTGACAGGAGATGTCAAATTGACTCCATATTGTTTGATTTCCAGAAGTCTTTCGACACCGTTCCTCGCAAGCGTCATCTAATCAAACTTCGTGACTACGGAGTATCGCCTCAGTTGTGCAACTGGATTCGTGATTTCCTGTCAGAAAGGTCATAGTTCGTAGTAATAGACGGAAAGTCATCGAGTAAAACAGAAGTAATATCCGGCGTTCCCCAAGAGAGTGTCATAGGCCCTCTATTGTTCCTGACCTATATTAACGACACAGGAGACAACCTGAGTAGCCGTCTTAGATTGTTTGCAGATGTTGCTGTAATTTACCGTCTTGTAATGTCATCATATGATCAAAACGACTTGCAAAATGATTTAAATAAGATATCTGTATGGTGCGAAAAGTTGCAATCGACCCTGAATAAAGGAAAGTGCTAAGTTTTTCACATGAGTACTAAAAGAAATCAGCTAAATTTCGATTACGCGATAAGTGACACAAATCTTAGGGCTGTAAATTCAAGTAAATACTTAAGGATTACAATTACAAATAACCTAAATTGGAAGGATCACACAGAAAATATTGCGGGCAGAGCAAACCAAAGACTGCGATTCATTGGCAGAACACTTAGAAGGTACAACAGGTCCACCAAAGAGACTGCTTACACTACGCTTGTCCGCCCTATTCTGGAGTACTGCTGTGCGGTGTGGGACCTGCATCAGGTGGGACTGACGGATGACATCGAAATTTCATTCACCAGCTTTCTCCTCCGATTGCGGAAACATTCTGTTGGCACCCACCTGCATAGGTAGAAATGATCATCACTATAAATTATGAGAAATTAGGGCTCGCACGGAAAAATTTAAGTGCTCGTTTTTCCCGCGTGCCGTTCGAGAGTGGAACGGGAGAGAGACAGCACGAAGGTGGTTCAGTGAACCCTCTGCCAGGCACTTTACTGTGAATAGCAGAGTAATCACGTAGATGTGTCGAATTACAGAGACTGTGAGAAGATGCAAGACGACGTAGACAAAATTTTCAGTTGGTTTGATGAAAGTTAGCTAGTCCTAAATGTGCAAAAATGTAAGTTAGTGAGGATGCCTAGGAAAATCAAACCTTTAATGTTCGGATACAGTATTACCACTGCCCTTTCTGACACAGCCACGAAGATGACTTGCTACAGACGCGAAATTTAACTGACTGGAAGAAGATGCTTCGATATGCATATCATTAGCTTTTCGGAGCATTCACACAAGGTTGGCGCCGGTGGCGACACCTCCAACGTGCTGACATGAGGAAAGTTTCCTACCGATTTCTCATACACAAACAGCAGTTGACCGGCGTTGCCTGGTGAAACGCCCTTGTAATGCCTCGTGTAAGGAGGAGAAATGCGTACCATCACGTTTCCGACTTTGATTAAGGTCGGATTATAGCCTATCGCGATTGCGGTTTATCGTATCGCGACATTGCTGCTCGCGTTGGTCGACATCCAATCACTGCTAGCAGAATATGGAATAGGTGGGTTCAGGAGGGTAATGCGGAACGCCGTGCTGGAACACAACGGTCTCGTATCACTAACAGCAGAGATGACAGGCATCTTATACGCATGGCTGTAACGGATCGTGCAGCCACGTCTCGATCCCTGAGTCAACAGATGGGGACGTTAACAAGACAACAACCATCTGCACGAACAGTTCCACGACGTTTGCAGCAGCATGGACTATCAGATCGGAGACCATGGCTGCGGTTACCCTTGACGCTGCGTCACAGACAGGAGCGCCTGCGATGGTGTACTGAACGTCGACCCTGGGTTTACGAATGGCAAAACGTCTTTTTTTCGGATGAATCCAGGTTCTGTTTACAGCATCATGATGGTCGCATCCGTGTTTGGCGACGTCGCGGTGAACGCACATTGGAAGCGTGTATTCGTCATCGTCATACTGGCGTATCACCTGGCGTGATGGCATGGGGTGTCATTGGTTACCTCTTGTTCGCATTGACGGCACTTTGAATAGTGGACGCTACGTTTCAGTTGTGTTACGACCCGTGGCTCTACCCTTCACTCGATCCCTGCGAAACCCCACATTTCAGCAGGATAATGCACGACCGGATGTTGCAGGTCCTGTACGGGCCTTTCTGGATACAGAAAATTTTCGACTGCTGCCCTGGCAGCACATTCTCCAGATCTTTCACCAATTGAAAACGTCTGGTCAAGTGTGGCCGAGCAACTGGCTCGTCACAATACGCCAGTCACTACTCTTTATGAACTGTGGTATCATGTTGAAGCTGCATGGGCAGCTGTACCTGCACGCGCCATCCAAGGTCTGTTTGACTCACAGCCCAGGCGTATAAAGGCCGTTATTACGGCCAGATGTGTTATTCTGGGTACTAATTTCCTAGGATCTATGCACCCAAATTGCGTGAAAATGTAATCACATGTTAGTATATTTGTTCAATGAATACCCATTTATCATCTGCATTTCTTCTTGGTGTAGCAATTTTAATGGCCAGTAGTGTATTTGCGACGGCTGGATAATGACACGAGCACCTATTCTGATAAGTCATAAGCGCCGACCTAATGTCAGCATTTACCTCTCCAGTCTGTAGCAACCTGACCTGGTGAGGAATGACTGCTAGTCATACACGAATCTAGAATCAGTGAGCGTGCAGTCCATGTATAGATTGGTGAAGGCGCGCGAAGTAACAGAATTGGCCGAGGGCAGACTGTGATAGCCCACAGGTTTGGAACGATCACATCGGGAACTGCACGTCTTGTCGGTTGTTGGAGGCGTGCTGTGGCGAGTGTCTTCAACATGTGGCGAAACCAAGACGAAACCTCATTTAATTAAAACAATAAACTGGTAGCCAAAATCGCAGGAATTCATTTTATTCCATGTTTACCGGTTCCGGCGAAACTAAAGTCGCCACCATCGGATCTTATGACACATACAGGTTACAACATCAAGGCAGAAAATGGTGATATTAATAGTTGCCTATAACACGCAGGCCTTTTTAAATTGTCTAAGTAGCACGTAGGCTTTCTAACAATACCACCACTTGCAAAGTAGGTTGTTGTTGTTGTGGTCTTCAGTCCTGAGACTGGTTTGATGCAGCCCTCCATGCCACTCTATCCTGCGCAAGCTCTTTCATCTCCCAGTACCTACTGCAACCTACATCCTTCTGAATCTGCTTAGTGTATTCATCTCTTGGTCTCCCTCTACGATTTTTACCCTCCACGCTGCCCTCCAATACTAAATTGGTGATCCCTTGATGCCTCAGAACATGTCCTACCAACCGATCCCTTCTTCTGGTCAAGTTGTGCCACAAACTTCTCTTCTCCCCAATCCTATTCAATACTTCCTCATTAGTTATGTGATCTACCCATCTAATCTTCAGCATTCTTCTGTAGCACCACATTTCGAAAGCTTCTATTCTCTTCTTGTCCAAACTATTTATCGTCCATGTTTCACTTCCATACATGGCTACACTCCATACGAATACTTTCAGAAATGACTTCCTGACACTTAAATCAATACTGGATGTTAACAAATTTCTCTTCTTCAGAAACGCTTTCCTTGCCATTGCCAGTCTACATTTTATATCCTCTCTACTTCGACCATCATCAGTTATTTTGCTCCCCAAATAGCAAAACTCCTTTACTACTTTAAGTGCCTCATTTCCTAATCTAATTCCCTCAGCATCACCTGACTTAATTAGACTACATTCCATTACCCTTGTTTTGCTTTTGTTGATGTTCATCTTATATCCTCCTTTCAAGACACTGTCCATTCCATTCAACTGCTCTTCCAAGTCCTTTGCTGTCTCTGACAGAATTACAATGTCATCGGCGAACCTCAAAGTTTTTATTTCTTCTCCATGAATTTTAATACCTACTCCTAATTTTTCTTTTGTTTCCTTTACTGCTTGCTCAATATACAGATTGAACAACATCGGGGAGAGGCTACAACCCTGTCTTACTCCCTTCCCTACCACTGCTTCCCTTTCATGTCCCTCGACTCTTATAACTGCCATCTGGTTTCTGTACAAATTGTAAATAGCCTTTCGCTCCCTGTATTTTACCCCTGCCACCTTTAGAATTTGAAAGAGAGTATTCCAGTCAACATTGTCAAAAGCTTTCTCTAAGTCTACAAATGCTAGAAACGTAGGTTTGCCTTTCCTTAATCTTTCTTCTAAGATAAGTCGTAAGGTCAGTATTGCCTCACGTGTTCCAGTGTTTCTACGGAATCCAAACTGATCTTCCCCGAGGTTGGCTTCTACTAGTTTTTCCATTCGTCTGTAAAGAATTCGTGTTAGTATTTTGCAGCTGTGACTTATTAAGCTGATAGTTCGGTAATTTTCACATCTGTCAACACCTGCTTTCTTTGGGATTGGAATTATTATATTCTTCTTGAAGTCTGAGGGTATTTCGCCTGTTTCATACATCTTGCTCACCAGATGGTAGAGTTTTGTCAGGACTGGCTCTCCCACGGCCGTCAGTAGTTCCAATGGAATATTGTCTACTCCGGGGGCCTTGTTTCGACTCAGGTCTTTCAGCGCTCTGTCAAACTCTTCACGCAGTATCATATCTCCCATTTCATCTTCATCTACATCCTCTTCCATTTCCATAATATTGTCCTCAAGTACATCGCCCTTGTATAGACCCTCTATATACTCCTTCCACCTTTCTGCTTTCCCTTCTTTGCTTAGAACTGGGTTTCCATCTGAGCTCTTGATATTCATACAAGTCGTTCTCTTATCTCCAAAGGTCTCTTTAATTTTCCTGTAGGCGGTATCTATCTTACCCCTAGTGAGATAGGCCTCTACATCCTTACATTTGTCCTCTAGCCATCCCTGCTTAGCCATTTTGCATTTCCTGTCGATCTCATTTTTTAGACGTTTGTATTCCTTTTTGCCTGTTTCACTTACTGCATTTTTATATTTTCTCCTTTCATCAATTAAATTCAGTATTTCTTCTGTTACCCAAGGATTTCTACTAGCCCTCGTCTTTTTACCTACTTGATCCTCTGCTGCCTTCACTACTTCATCCCTCAAAGCTACCCATTCTTCTTCTACTGTATTTATTTCCCCCATTCCTGTCAATTGCTCCCTTATGCTATCCCTGAATCTCTGTACAACCTCTGGTTCTTTTAGTTTATCCAGGTCCCATCTCCTTAAATTCCCACCTTTTTGCAGTTTCTTCAGTTTTAATCTACAGGTCATAACCAATAGATTGTGGTCAGAGTCCACATCTGCCCCTGGAAATGTCTTACAATTTAAAACCTGGTTCCTAAATCTCTGTCTTACCATTATATAATCTATCTGATACCTTTTAGTATCTCCAGGGTTCTTCCATGTATACAACCTTCTGTCATGATTCTTAAACCAAGTGTTAGTTATGATTATGTTGTGCTCTGTGCAAAATTCTACAAGGCGGCTTCCTCTTTCATTTCTGTCCCCCAATCCATATTCACCTACTATGTTTCCTTCTCTCCCTTTTCCTACACTCGAATTCCAGTCACCCATGACTATTAAATTTTCGTCTCCCTTCACAATCTGAACAATTTCTTTTATTTCATCATACATTTCTTCAATTTCTTCGTCATCTGCAGAGCTAGTTGGCATATAAACTTGTACTACTGTAGTAGGTGTGGGCTTCGTATCTATCTTGGCCACAATAATGCGTTCACTATGCTGTTTGTAGTAGCTTACCCGCATTCCTATTTTCCTATTCATTATTAAACCTACTCCTGCATTACCCCTATTTGATTTTGTGTTTATAACCCTGTAGTCACCTGACCAGAAGTCTTGTTCCTCCTGCCACCGAACTTCACTAATTCCCACTATATCTAACTTCAACCTATCCATTTCCCTTTTTAAATTTTCTAACCTACCTGCCCGATTAAGGGATCTGACATTCCACGCTCCGATCCGTAGAACGCCAGTTTTCTTTCTCCTGATAACATCCTCTTGAGTAGTCCCCGCCCGGAGATCCGAATGGGGGACTATTTTACCTCCGGAATATTTTACCCAAGAGGACGCCATCATCATGTAATCATACAGTAAAGCTGCATGCCCTCGGGAAAAATTACGGCTGTAGTTTCCCCTTGCTTTCAGCCGTTCGCAGTACCAGCACAGCAAGGCCGTTTTGGCTAGTGTTACAAGGCCAGATCAGTCAATCATCCAGACTGTTGCCCTTGCAACTACTGAAAAGGCTGCTGCCCCTCTTCAGGAACCACACGTTTGTCTGGCCTCTCAACAGATACCCCTCCGTTGTGGTTGCACCTACGGTACGGCTATCTGTATCGCTGAGGCACGCAAGCCTCCCCACCAACGGCAAGGTCCATGGTTCATGGGGGGGGCAAAGTAGGTTAGAAATCAGATTAATAATGTTGCTCCCGCAGCATATGTTCGCTTTATCGGGCAACAACAAAGTTATTGATTGTGGATGGTATCGTCAGAATGGAAATAATGAAGTCACTGTAAAAAAGTCATTAATTTTTGCACTTATCTTGAATGGATTCCCACGTAGATTTCGTCGAAGTAGTTATGGCTCATCTTGTTGATTCTAGGGTGATTCCACTTTGACTGCTAGAAGGTCCAGATCTGTATTTTAGCAATATTTGAAGACCTAACAAATGTGTTTTTCAGGAAATTCTTAGTGATCAAACAATTCCAGATCAGAACACTGGTATGGTAGAAATAATTTTTGACTTGGTGTTCACGATCCAAATTTTTATTAAACTTCTTATAAATTCACATATACTTCTTCTTAATTGTCACATCATCAAGAAAATAGTTTTGTATCAATCTTTATATATTTAATTTTCACTTTAACTAAACAAAAGACTTGAGTGTTCTTTTACAAAGCGAAATAACAACTTAACTTCTGCAAAGTGAAACAAAGACTGCTCTGTGCGCATTCGTGCCAAAACGGTTACAAGTAAGTCAAAGAACATGACAGTCTCACAGAAATAAATACACACAAGAACCATATCACCGTAATATATCGATACATCGGAATACCTGTACATTAATAAAACAAAATGTGAATATTTTCACGAAAATATGTCTGTTACTTCGCAGAAAAGTAGTACGATATTACTGGCATCGAGAACTGGGGTTGGAGTGCCGTAATGGTCACGTAAATAAAGAACCATTACAGCGTCCAAGTGTAATTGTCGTGGCGTTGGGCGGCCACCTCTCATTACAGATGACGGACGTCGCAGCCTGGATAGACTGGTGAAACAGGACAGTCGGCAAACTGTGGTGAAACTATCATCATACTTCAATGCTGGGCAGAGTCCAAGAGTGTCCGAACACACAGTGTACCGAACACTACTAACGAAGGTCCTCCGCAGCCGACGACCCACGAATGCGCCAGTGGTAACACCTCAGTATCTCGCAGCTATAACTGAAATGGGCACTTGATCATCGACACTAGACGTTGGCTCAGTGGCAGGGCGTTGCATGGTCTCATGATTCCCGATACCTTCATCATAATTCCGCTGGGCGGTGTGAATTCGTCGTCTTCCAGGGAAACAGTTCCTTCTCACCTGTACTGCGGGACGGAGACATGCTGTGGCTCCATTACGCCGTGGAGAACATTCACGTGGGAATCCATAGGTCCTGCGGAGCTCGTGCAAGGCACCGTGAGAGCCAAGGAGTATCGTACAATGGTGGCTGACTACGCTTATATTCCTTCTTGACGATCATGTTTCCCGAGGTTATTTACATTTCTTCAAAAATATAATGGACAATATCACAAGACCAGGAGCGAGACTCTGTGGTTCGGGGAACATGGTGGCGAGCTCCAATTGATGAGCTGGCCCCCTGCCTCGCCATTTCTAAGCTCGATCAGACACATGAGGGATTTGACTGAACGTGGCGCCAGAGCTGACCGCCCTCTCCCCGGAATTATGACTCGTGTGTGCACATGCGGTGCAACCTCTTTCCAGCAATCTACCTAGGCCTCAATGTTTCCACCAAGCGTTGCATCTGTTACCCCTGCCAAAGGTGGAGTTACCGGATGTTAGGCAAGTGCTCATAATGTTCTGGCTGGTGTACATTAGTACGAGGCGATAGAGTAGCAGAAACAGTTACCTGATAATGAACCTACAATAAACATTTTAAACACCATACAACAATCAGTTGATCAGTACAAGAGACTGACATTGTCCTGCTTACCAGTGGAAAACTTGATGCAATACATATTTACCATGGGGCTACTAAATGCCAGTCTTCTAGTAAATAATTATCTCTGTAGGTACGATATGCATATGGAAATTCTGAACGCTTGACCTTGTCTCATACTTCACACGCTTCCATGTTTAGCAGCGACCATATACATATGTATGAGTCTTAGCTGCTTACGGCCTTTATTCCCAGAGTAATTTACGCTCTTACAGTTCGAAAATCATTTGAATAAATCGAACGAGCTTTCGTACGGAAACTGCACCAGAAAACCGTAAATCAGACAGTAAAGTTGGTAGCGGTCTTCCGCTGAGAGCATGGTTTAGTACGCCGTGAAGTCTGAAGTCCTTCGTGATGGGTACGTTTAGCAGCCCTCAGGCCACGCACGGCAGGGACAGCCAAGTTCAGTATAAGCACTAAGAAGCGTCGTCAGGGTTGTCCAGAGCAGCACTTGTTCTGTCGACGATGGCGACGCATGAATCATACGCTGTCTATAACTACACTAGTAACAAATCCGTAATACTGTCGTCTCTGTCTGTTCGAACACGCATATCTTCAAACACTAGATGAATTTTCATGGCGTTTTCACAGGTAACTTTATATAGCTTTTGGCACCATAGAGGTTTTACTACATCAAAATCATATCACATAAAAGAGAAGATATCGTGTTTTACACTTTTATCTAAAAACACCGTATCGGTCTGTTTCTGTTTCCAAAACCACGATAGGAATTTTCATGGGGGTTTACACTTGTAACTTGAGTATAACTTGGGGCACTAAATAGGATTTATTTGATCAAAATTAGATCACAGAGAAAAAACGATATCGCCAATGAAAATCTTATTCATACTAATATTGTAAATTTGAAAGTAACTCTGTCAGTCACGTTTTCAGGAACAACTCATTGATCCGATTTCGATGACATTTGGTAGGCGATAGCGTGGACCCTGAGGAAGAACACAAGCTAATTTAGGAAGTGTGTAGTACACTATACTTAAGGATTTAAAGAATATTAAAAATCAACTGAAAACAGTCTCGATCGCGTTTTCAGATTTTCATTCGTTTGTAGCCTGTTTCTGACCTTTCCTGAGACCATCGTCGGGTTTTTCCCCGCTATTATTGCTGCTGGTGGCGGTGAGAAGCCTGAAGACGGTCTCAGGAAGGTGTCTAAGCCGGCCGTGGTGGCCGTGCGGTTCTAGGCGCGTCAGTCCGGAACCGCGTGACTGCTACAGTCGCAGGTTCGAATCCTGCCTCGGGCATGGGTGTATGTGATGTGCTTACGTTAGTTAGGTTTAAGTAGTTCTAAGTCTAGGGGACTGATGAGGGGGGAGGGGGGAGGAGGGGAGAGCGGGCCGCACGTACGAGTGAATTTTCAGGAAGTCGACCGGACAAAACATGTTATGCTGGCGACTCGCTCACAGTGTGACCCAGTTTGGGAACGACCATGAGTTTCTCTCAGTCAACTTTTGGTGGCCCGCGGGCCTGATTCACACACCTAATTAAATTCGCGGGCCGCCTAATCACGTGAGTGACAGCAGTGCCCCTAGCGGGTAAAGTCAAAACTACAGCTCCCATGACGTTAATAATTTTTGGGGTAATTCATGATAATAAATTGCACTACTTTTCGCCCCACACCACGCCAAAGAATTATGCCACGAAACACGCTTTCCTGAGAGTACATTTATTTTATGTTTACTGCTTTCTAAGTAGCAAATTAGTAAGAGTTTTCATCTTACAATGAAAGCGTTGCTTCCCGAGCAACCGGGAGAAGAGCAGATTTTGGTTCTCACACTGGTACGTGACGCTGGCTTCTGGGCCGGGCGAGAGATGTACTTGAATCACTCTGCGTGCAACGCGTTACACATACTCTAAGAATCTGAAGAAATACTAATGAATATTAATCCACCTTAAATTTAAGAGTATAGCGAATTTTATGGATATCACAACGACACCGTTAAAATTTCAAATCATTAACTCCATTACTTTCGGAGATACGAATTTTTACCTAAAACACATAACTGTTCTGGCAATATCAAACCGAGTTACGAATAGAGTTACGGATTGTAATGTATTTATCTACAGTATCATCAGAAACTCCAGCCGAGAGTGTAAGTTCGTATAATTTAATTTTCTGGAATTTTTATTACTACAAATTTCTGACATATGAGAATACTTTGGAATTTTTTTTTTCGTGTTTTGGTTCTGTGAGTGTTTCGGAGAGACAGAGGGTGAATGGAAGACATACGTGAAGTGAGAATGCGATATTTTATTAAAACTATGTAAATGTATGCGTGATAAAGTTGTGCAACAGGAGAATTTGCAACATTATACTTATATGAAATTTATTTCTGGAAAAAAGTATGTTTTCATTAAATTTTGTTTATTTTTGGAATAACGAGATTTCTAGTCTAAATTACTTGTGATAATCTGATTTTCAGACATAATACCACGAGTATAGAGGTGCTCGAAATGATCTGAGTGGCTACTTAATAGACTAGCCAATAGGAATTCAACGTTTCCCACGCGTTTGAGTAGGGCTTAGTGCCTCAGATCTACAAGACTATATAGTTGCACGGGGGTCGTCTTCTGTTAAAAAAATATGTTATACCTCGCTGATTCAATTTGTTCCAAATGAAGAAATTCGTGGGTTTCATCGGTGCTCGCATTTTTGACAAAAAGTGACTACAGTGTTGAATATTTTGTGAAAGTTTGAGCATTGTGAGTGGTCTATTTTAGGAAGTACTCACGTGTTAACGTTTCAAGTCGCTAATTAACTCCACCTGGCCTGTTTAGTGCCGATTACAAGACGTTATGGCGCGCACTTCTTTACAACAAGCTTACTGAAAGACTGAATGAATTAACTTGCAAGTAGTTGTGGGTCATTGACTGCGTTCAAAAAATCTGGTCGGGCTAAATATCTTATTGCTGCTTTCGGGTGTCAACCTGTAACAGATATAGTCAGTAACACTGCATAACTGATTTTGGGACACTCAATACGGACTTGGTAGCCATTTTCCTTGTTTTGAAGGCACTAAACCAACTTAAAGGAAATCTTAGCCAATTTTTTTTCAAACGAACGAAGCAAGAATCCCGAACGCTCGGTAGTTCACTGCATGTAAATGAATGTAAAAAACTGAAGACGGGATGCCAGACATAGAAAACCATAGGCTATGAAACCAACTGGTTGCATGATAACTGAAGAAAGTTTCACAAACCAAGATCGCTAAATAAAGGATTTCATTGGATGGACGATTTCGCCAGAGCTATGTTATTATCATCGGATCAAAGGCCTTATAATAGTAAAACATATTGTCTATGTGTTGTAACGTTTTAAAGCACAGGATTCGATGATGCTGTTTTAGCGATCTTGGATGGTGAAGTTTTCTTTAGTTACAATACAGGCGCACTGTCTCCATGGCAATGTCAGAAATATGTAACAGTAATTTGATTGCAACCAATTGATTATAAATTGATTCAGGCTCGAGCTACCGCAGTTGACGGTTATGTGTGCATGAGGAGTGCTTGCTTATGTGTATGAATGTGTGTGTGTGTGTGTGTGTGTGTGTGTGTGTGTGTGTGTGTGTGTGTGTGTGTGTGTGTGTGTGTGTGCGTGTGTTCGTTTGTTTTGCTGATAGAGGCTGTGGCAGAAAGCTTGCTGATAAAGGCTGTGGCAGAAAGCTTTATGTCAGTTCCTTTTAACTGTGGCTGTCTGCAACTTAACATGTCTTGTTTACGGTATGTAGCAGTCTATCTTTCCCTATGTCGTTGATATTCCTACCAGTAGTTTCCACTGACTCAATATAAGTTACCTACAGTTACAACAGTTGTAGTGTTCTACTGTGTCAACAAAGGACAAGAATTAGTTAATGACGTTAATATGAGAAGGAATAGGAAAACAAAATTAGACAGCCAGTACCAGTCAACAAACAATATCGAGTAACTTTGCGATTTTTGGCGACAGGCAGGTCGTTCGATTGTTGCTCATATCCAGTACATTGAAAGGCAGTTGAGCATGCGCATAGTAAGCAGAACTTCCACTGGTTTGCGTCATGAGCTGCAAACTCGAATGCCGGCTGAAATATCCGATGATGCCACCTGAGCGAAGTACTGTCCGAATGCCTCGGTGTCTGCCTCAGAAATGTCTTCGCGGACCACACTGAATGCAATAGCCGAACTGCCGGTTTCCCCACCCGTGGTACGCTGTTCGCGTGCTGGCTCCCTACTGGTCCACTCATTGGGAAAACAATGCGTCAGTAGCTGCCGTAGCAGCACCATTCGTCATACATGCAAAGCTGCGTAGAAGGTTCCCTTACTTTTGACGTACTTGAGTGGACCTTGAAAGGAAAGGACGTTCTTATTCCTTCGGCAATGTTTTAGAAGTTACAGTAGATTATGTTTTATCTGTTAGATTTCAGTTGAAATTTTGTGCGTAACTCTATCCAAAATCCTAATTACAATGGTGATCTAGCATTAAATCAAAATCTGGCGCCCACGGTCTGAGGTGATAAGAGAACGCCGAAATTTTAACATGAGTGTAATACAGTCTCAAGGTCAATGTCATTACCTTTTAGCTAACAGCTAGATAGAATAAGGAAACGATTAAAATTATGCTGATACTTGTTTTTATTATTGTTTCTGTGGTATCAATTCTGTAGGATGGTTTGATACAGCTCTACATGCGCTTCTGTCTTGTGAAAGCCACTTCATAACAGCATAGCTGACTGCAGCTTTCATCCATCGTATCCTAACGGCTGCTTGGCTTGCCCTCTTTCTATGAGTACAATTTTTACCGCCATCACTTACCTCTATGACCAAATGAGCGGTTACTTGATGTCTCAGGGAGTGGCCTGTCAGTTATACGTCTCTTCACTTACGGTGTATCATAAATTCATTATCTTGTGCCGTGGCGGCAACAATGTCTACTTTAGCAAAACCAGAACTGTTATCTAGGGACTACCTATCGACGCTGCTTGGGACCCCTCTGACAGAGGGAAGAGTTTATGTGCGCGATCAATTTGCGAAAATGTGGTGACAGGAGGGGAGAGTAGGGCTGAACATGCGTAGAAATTGTGCGTTGTCACTGTGTCGGACATTGGGCTTTTTAGGTGCTGTATAGTGATGGTAGTGTCACCATTTCATAATTTCCCATTCTAATTGCGTGTTGTTATTTGACCACGAAAGTGACAGCATATACAATGAGGCGACAAAAGCCAGCTGAGACCTATATGCACACATATGCAGATGGCAGCAGTATCGCGTAGACGGGGTATAAAAGGGTGTTCAATTGATGGTTTTGTCGTTTGTACTGAGGTGATTTATGTGGACCGATTTCCAAGGTGATCATGGTAGCACGGTGTTAATTAACAGATTTTGAACGCGGAAAGGTAGTTGGAGCTAGACGCATGGGAAATTCCATTTCGGAAATCGTTATGGAACTGAATTTTCCGGCCTCGCGAGGTAGCCGCGTAGTTTCCGGCGTCTTGTCACAGTCCACGCGGCTGCCCCCGTCGGAGGTTCCAGTCCACGCTCGGGCGTATGTGTGTCGTCCTTAGTGTAAATTGGTTTAAGTTACAGTAAGTAGTGTGTTCGCTTAAGAACCGATGATCTCTGTAGTTTGGTCCCATAAGTCCATACCACAAATTTCCAAAATTTTCTCAGTTTTAGAAATCCGCAGTGTGAAGAGAGAGCAGAGAATACCACGTTTCAGGCGTTATTGCTCACCATGGACACCGCAGTGGCCGATGGCTTTCACTTGATGACAGAGCAACAGCCTTTGCATAGAGTTGTCAGAGGTAAAAGACAAGCAACACTGCGTGAAATAGCCGCATAAATGTACGTGGCACATACGACGGACGTATCCGTTAGGACAGTGCGGCGAAATCTGGCGGTAATGGGGTGCGACAGCAGACGACGACGCGAGTGCCTTTGCTAACAACACCTCGCCTTCAGCGCCTCTTCTGCTATCGTTGCTGTATGGTTTTGACACCAGAAGACTGGGAAACCGTGGTCTGTTCAGAAGAGTCCATATATCAGATAGTAAGAGCCGATGGTAGGGTTCGAGTGTGGTGCAGACAGTACGAAGCTACTGACCCAGGTTGTCAAGTAGGCACTGTGAAACCTGGTGGTGGCTCCATAAATGTGTGGCTGTGTTTACATGAAATGAATTGTGCCGATCACTGGCTGGAAATGCTGATGTCTGGATGCTTGCAGCCATTCAAGTGCTTCTTGTTACCAAACAAAGATGGAATTTTTGTGGATAACTGTGCACCATGTCACCAGGCCACCATTATTTCCGATTGCCACCCACATAGCCCGATGTGATTCCTATCGAACGTTTATGGGACATAATAAAGAGGTCAGTTCGTGCTTAACATTCAGCACCGGCACAGTTTCGCAGTTACTGACTACTGTAGAACCAGCATGGCTCAGTGTTTCTGCAGGGGACTCCCAACCACTTGTTGACACACTGCCACGTCGATTTGCTGCACTACGCTTGGAAAAAGGTGGTCTGATACAATATTATAAACTTTTGTATCCACGTCGTATTTCATGTCCTACGTGAGCTGCAGGAAATCAGCACTTTCATGTATACACTTTATTACAGAGGAATTGGCCAGATTTTAACGATTTCGTGGTATCGGCGTTCTGTGTGCCGTATTATAGATATTTAATTAAGACATGTACACTTCATAACACGATCGTGGAGGGCGCAGGCATCAGCGGAACTTCCTTGTTTCAAAAATGGTTCAAATGGCTCTGAGCACTATGGGACTCAACTGCCGTGGTCATCAGTCCCCTAGAACTTAGAACTACTTAAACCTAACTAACCTAAGGACATCACACACATCCATGCCCGAGTCAGGATTCGAACCTGCGACCGTAGCAGTCGCGCGGTTCCGGACTGCGCGTCTAGAACCGCGAGACCACCGCCGGCCGGCTTACTTGTTTCAAAGAGATGTGTTCTAAGTGTCGTATGAAGGAACTCTAGGATTTACGATACCATTGAGTATTGTGTATTGAACCGGAGACCTAAGGACGACGGAGAGGCTTCGTCCTGCCGTAGCCCTCAGTGGTTCACAACCTCACAACACGCTACAGCAGTCCACCCACCCCACCGCTGCCCTACACCGAACCCAGGGTTATTGTGCAATGCGGCCCCCAGTGGACAATCTCACTCCCCTCCCCCCCCCCCCCCCCCCCTTCCCGGGAATGTCTCACCCCAGACGAGTGTAACCCAAATGTTTGCGTGGTAGAGTAATTATGGTGTACGCGTACGTGGAGACAGTGTTTGTGCAGTAATCACCGACATAGTGTAACTGAGGCGGAATAAGGGGAACCAGCCTGCATTCTCCGAGGTAGAATGCAGACCGCCTTAAAAACCATCCACAGACTGGCCGGCGCACGGGACCTCGACACTAATCCGCTGGGCGGATTCGTGCCGGGGACCGCACGCCTGCCCACTCGGGAAGCAGCACGTTAGACCACGCGGCTAGCAGGGCGGGCTAAATCGTACCAGTACTGAAAATAACGGCGATGCGCCTCGGACCCAAGCAGGTTACGCAAAAAGGGGACAAACTGTTCCAAGCATTATTTTATTCTACCTTCACTAGGGGATTCTATAAAAAGCCACTTCGAATGCTTATCTGTGGTTAAACGGAAGGCCGAAGAACTGAGTGCAACTTAAACATTATCCATGTAATGGCTTTACTGACAGCAGATTTCGCATCGTTAGCCCCATAAACAATTTAGGCAAATTTTAATTCTTGTAGATCCACTAGGTTCCAGAGTAAGTGCCAGGTTTAGTAATTTCAACGATGTTGAAACTTTGGTTACTTCTGGATTCCTGTACTGGAGAGTTATCATGGATCAGCATTATTAACTTGTTAATAATATGGATTGTGTGTAAATTTTAAAGGCCGGCCAGTGTGGCCTAGCGGTTCTCGGCGCTTCAGTCTGGAACCGCGCGACCGCTACGGTGGCAGGTTCGAATCCTGCCTCGGGCATGGATATGTGTGATGTCCTTAGGTTAGTTAGGTTTAAGTAGTTTTACGTTCTAGGGGACTGATGACCTCAGATGTTAAAGTCCCATAGTGCTCAGAGCCATTTTTTTGTATATTGTAAGAAATATTGTTGCATACAGCACAGGTCGTAAAGTTGTTAAAATTGTAGGAATATTAATAAACGTGCGATGTGTTAATGTAGCTGTGACTCAGCCAATAGTTTCCACTCTTTTTTATACTATGGCCTCAGGAATGCTACAATCTGAACATCATCAACATGTCGTCATTCGTCGAATTTTCACATCTATTCTTTAGCACTCGTCTTCAGCATCATATTTCAGAACCTACTATTCTCTTCTTGATGGAGCTGTTTATCCTACATGTTTCCCCTCTGTGCTGGCCTACAAACCCCATAAATATATACAGAGAATAGTTGCTCACATTTAAATTTATATGCGACAATTTTAAAAATCAATCATTTTTAGAAACGCTTTGCTGGCTATTGTCTCCATCTCCTATTGCTCTACTTCTTTCGTCGTCAGTTAACATGGTTTCCAAGTTCTAAATCTCATCTTCTAATTCTGGTGTGTCATTTCCTAATATAGTTGTCTCAGCATCACCTGATTTATTTAGAATAAAGTCTACTATCCTAGTTTTAATTTCGTTTATATTTATTTTGTAATGTATTTTCGAAACATTATCCGTTCCGTTTAACAGATCTTCCAGGTCATTTCCACATATTGACGTTTTTCCTTTCCCAAAACATTAAAATCATTTAACAAACTTAAAAAGTTTCTCTTTGGTTTCTTTTACTGCTTCCCCAGTTTACAGGTTTAATGACATAGCCCATAACTTGCAACAGTGACTCACTCCCATCTTAAATACTGACCTCTTTAATTAACTTTGACGTTTAGAACTACAATCAGACTTTTTATTGTGTAAATAGGAGAAAAATCCCTCGCTGTCTGTATTTTATCACTGCTGCCTTAAAAATTCAAAATACTTATTGATGTCTACATTGTCAATACCTTTGCAGAGAACAAAAACAACTCATACAAGAGCAGAAACATAGCCTGACATAGTGCAGATTATGGAAATTGAATGTAAGCTTTTGCAGAAGTCTAACAAACGCTTCGGAACAACGTGTCTCTCGAAGTGTCACTCGTCATCGTAATTGTTCGATATGCCCTCACAGTCAGTAGCTGATGTGACTACAAATACATGGTATTATTTTTTATATGTGTAGCCAACGGGTACGATTCTGCAAATACTAATGTATATTATAGCCTTACATTGAGGTGTACCCGTGGTCTATGGACAGTCGGCTCTCAGCCGTGGCAGCGTGCGGACGGCCCCGCGCGCCGGCCCCGTGCTCCGCTGCAGGCGTTGTTTACTTCCGTGTCGTAGTTTTAAGGCTTGTGTCCGTCCACCGTGAACAGCATGAGGAGCGCTTACCGCCGTGCGACCCTGAAAGTTTCCTTCCCAGCTGAACATGCGCGACCTCGTGCACATGAAGTTGAAACGTTCCTAAGAGAAGAAGTTCGTTTAGATCCTAACCACGTTATCGGAATCCATTTTTCGATCACAAGTAGCGTCGTACATATTAAAATGACAAACACCGAGGTGTGTGAAGATGTTATTCGCCGCCATGCCAAAGGACTTGAGTTCAAATACTCTGATTGTCACGTCGGAGCTGTCACACTTGAACTCGCAGAGTACCGTCAACGCACGATTAGGGTGTTAAACTACCTTTTAAAATGCCGAAGGACGAAGTTGTCTCTGCGTTACAACCATACGGTAACGTCATCGGTTACGTAGAGGAAAAATGGCAAACCTTCACGACCAACCATGTCCTAAATGGTGTGCGTCAGGTCAAAATTGAACTGAAAAAACATATACCATCATACCTGACAATTGGCGGGGTGCGAGCCATTGTCATGTACAACGGCCAACCTCGAACATGTGCGGGTTGTGGACAAGAAGGCCACGTCAGATCCGGCTGCATGCGACGCCGCCTGATCCAGACGCCGGTCGGCGAGGAAGCATCCCCAGCGGTGATCACTCAGACCCCGGTCACATATGCCAAGGTCGCCCAGGAAGGTAGCACCTCTACACAAGGTCTTCCTGCTCCGTTAACGTCGTCTGATCAGGTAGATGCAACCGCCACTGAGATTCCTTCTGAGGTGCCACAGACGCCAGATCCTGACCTGCCGCATCATCGCAGCACTGTGACTGAAAATGCTACTGAGATGAACGTTGATCCGGGAGTGATATCTACTTCTGCTTTCCTTCAGACTGGTCCGGAGTCAGACGAAAGCCACCCGCAATCAGAATCTGAACGACCTGTTCGAATCAAGGGTCGACACGAAAGAGAAAGAAACGTAGCTGTACACCCCCTGATGAATCCATTCTACAGATGGATACCAGGGATGCAGAACCGGACGACAAACCGCTCTATGATGACCAAAAGTCTGATGCGAACGACTCGCCACAGGCGACCACTGGCAACCAACACCCCTCCTTACTGGCGCCGTCGCCCCCACAGGTCGACGTTGAAGAGAGTATATCCGCTGAGCCGAAAACCACGTCTTCTCTCCACATGGATGATGTACACAGCCGGTACCCTACAGCAGTATCAGTCTCCTGGGCAGACGACGTGGAGATCGAAGGGACTGGGGTGGACGGTGCTGATGATGGGACGCCCCCATCGGTTGCGCCCGCGACCGCAAACTCTCCACAATAGCAGCATCTTTAGCGGACCGGCAAGGTCGACCACCTCTCGCTCCTGTGCCGGTGGAACTCCAACACCAGCATTATCGTGTCGCAACGATTAACCTCGCGACCATTCGTGCGCCCCAAAAACTAGCGCTGCTCCGCGATGTGATTTATGATGCGGACATAGATATTGCGCTTTTTCAGGAAGTGCATGTCGCCGATTTTTCACCACCACATGGCTTCACGGCGCATCTTTCTCCCGCTTCGGACACCGGTAGTGGTGTTGCCATCACCTTACGAGAAGGTCTTCCTGCCGAAGATGTCCTATACCTCCCCAACGGCAGAGGTAAAGCCCTTACTCTCTTTGGTGTACGCATCGTCAACATTTATGCGCCGTCGGGCTCCAGCTACCGTCGTGAACGCAATGCCTTCTTTTTATGGGACCACACGATGACTGGGCCATGGGTGGAGACTTCAACTGCACCCAGCGACCTCAGGATCAATTGCCGCGTCACTCACCATGCGCAGCTCTGGAAACAGTCGTCACGCGGCTACAATTTGTCGACACGTGGAGACATGTTCACGGTGATCTTTTGGGCTTTACGTACTACACTGCGCACTCCTCTAGCCGACTGGATCGCATCTACATCTCTCGATCCCTAATTTAACACACTCGACAGGCTGAAATCTGGCCTGTTGCTTTCTCAGATCATGAGGTTTACTTCTGTGATGTTGTTCTCACAAGACAGGCAGTATGGCACGGACGTGGTTTATGCAAACTGAACACGGCACTTCTTAATTCACCTGACTGTCGACTTCTAATAGAAGACACTTGAATTACATGTAATAGACGCCGTCCCACGTATCCGTCTACCTTATCCTGGTGGATCCAGTATGCAAAGCCTGCTCTTCGAAAAACTTTGATCCGGTATGGCAAAGATGTTGTCGCCTGGAGGAAGAGCACTATGGACTTTTACTACAGGATCCTACGAGAATGCTCCACAATGCCAGCCTCCCCTGAGCGCCAAACAAAGATGAATCCATGCTAAGCCCCAAATCTCCAATCACATGCGAAGGCATTTAGAAAGAGCGATAGTACGATCTCTTACTGTTGATCGCATGCCTCATGAACATCGATCGATGTACCATATCATCCAAGAACGCCAACATCGACGCCGAAAATTGATTCCCGTCCTAACAGACCAAGAAGGGTGTAGTTACGTAACCCAATCTGCAATAGGGAATGTGCTTCACGCCCACTACCAGCAGCTCTACGCCGCAGTTTCACATTCCCCAGAGTTGATCGAGGATGTCTCACAGCTCAACTTCGGTGGTATCCGAGGAGATGCGGCGATTGACTTGATGTCAAAGGTGCCTAATGATGAAGTCCGCGATGCGATCCGGGCAGGAACCATCAATCGCTCGCCAGGACCCGACGGTCTTAACCTCGAATTTTATCGCACCTTCCGTCATTTGTTAGAGTCCACCTTCACCTCCAACTGTCGGGAACTGATGTCTCTGGAAGTACCTGTGCCGGACGCTTTCATGGAAGGAATTATTATTCCTGTACATAAACCGCATGGTGGCAACAGTATCAGTGATTATCGGCCCCTCACCCTCCTTAACAGTGATATGAAAATCTTCACTCGCCTTTTGGTGGCACGACTTAAAAACGTTGCCCGATATGTTGTGTCGCCAGACCAAGCATCTTTGGGAGGGGATAATAATATCCGTACGGCTTTATGCCGGTACAGGATTACGATCACCGTTACCCAGGCACAACGCCTCTCTGGGGCACTTGCGTCTTTGGACTTTAGTCAAGCTTTTGATAGGGTTGACCATTCGTTCCTTACGGCCATTCTCCACCATATGGGTTTCCCAGTCACCGTTATCACGGTAGTGATGCGCCTTCTGCGGGGTGCCTCTTCCAGGATTATGTACAATGGCAGACTCACTCCTCCGATAAAAATAGGTCGATCCGTACGTCAAGGTTGCCCTCTATCAGCGATTTTGGACGCCTTTTCCTTGGAATCCTTGCTATGTGGACTCAGACATCGTGTGGTAGGGTTGTCCATAGATCGATACCGATTCTGTTGCACGGCCTATGCTAACGATGTAGCCATCTGTTTACGTAATTCCGACGAGGTTCGAGCTGTTTTGACGTGGGTAGCGACTTATGGTGAGGCGTCGGGTAGCTCTTTAAACGTACGTAAGTCACAAGTTATGTTCATTGGCACGGGACTTCCCGTGGAATGCGTCACACCTCTCACCACCGTTGATACCATTCGCTGTTTGGGAATAAATTTTTCATCTGATCTCCGGCGTTCAGCCGCCATCAACTGCCGACGCCTCCTTTTAATGATCAGAGCAGGTCTTATGGACCATCGCCTTCGATCCCTAGATATTCTCCAACGAGCTCGATATGTCAATATATATATCGCATCCCGAGTTCCCCATGTAGCACAAGTTCTACCTTTCCCGCTTACTGTGGCACGTCGCATGTTGGCTGCGATGGCATCTTTCGTCATCTCTGGGCTGTTGTTCAAAGTTAACTATGCAACCCTTACTCTTCCCCGCGAACGAGGTGGGATAGGTCTGTTTCACGTGCCGGATAGAGCTCGCACCCTATTTGTCAGCTCCCAGATGACGGTATGGACACGTTGCCCAACGAGCCTCACTGGATACCTCCTGTCGGCATATTCGCCGGTCTCACTGTCAGCCCCAGTGATGATCTCGGATGTTCCGGCTCAGTTCCATTATATACGATACTTCTTTCTTGAACTCGGTTATCTACGCATCACCTTACCAAGACAGCTTTTACTCAAGACAAAGGCAGTATACAATGTCCTCCAATTAGGTCGTCCACCTAACCCGATTGAACAAAAGTTTCCCCCAGACTGGCGTCATGAATGGCGCGCGGTTTTCGACTGTTACCTTGACACGAATGTTCAATCTGTCTGGTACCTAACTGTCAATGGTAAGCAAATTAACCAATTCCGCCTTCATCGTATCCACTTCGCCCAATCACCTCTCTGTTCCACGTGTGGAGTGTCAGACACTGATGAACATTGGTTTGTTTGCGGACCGGCGGCGGAGTTTTGGCACTTGATTCGTCGTATTGTCGCTTTTCTAACGCGGGACATTCCGGATCGGATTACTCCCCTTTCATTATTATTTCCGGAACGTGAATATTTTCCTCGGACAAAGACCAATGCTGTGAATTGGATTCGCGGATATGCCATTCACTACCTATGTGGACAAACCGTGAACTCTGTACTCGATTTTTGGACATACCTCAATGACCGTCATTATGTCGTTGTCCGTCACCCAAAATACACACAATTTTTCTCGAACTTCCTTGGGAGTGCTTTCCATGACCCGCCTCGCAGCTGGACTGTGTTAAGCCAAGAGAGAAGGAGGTTTCCTGTTTGAACCAATGAACATTTCTGAACAATTGAACGGAACACATAAATTTCGAGAAGACGTGAATCAACATATTACCAGAGGGGCGCAGAAAGACTCTGATCAGTTACAAAAGGAAAAAAAAAAAGGTAGCGTCTTTGATTCATAATCAAAACATCTTCGGTCCCGGGTTCGGACCCAGCCACTGCCTAAATTTTGATAAATAATTAGCATTGGCAGCCGAAGACTTGCGGCATAAGAAGTCAGCTTCATTCTGCCAACGGCGTTGTCAAAGAGGGCGGAGGAGCGGATAGAGGTTCAGGGCACTCTGTTGTCCTAGGGGTGGGAAATAGCCCCTAAAGGCGGAAGAATCAGCAATAATCAACGACATCAAGATGCAGAAGGCAACGGAAACCACTGCATTAAAGACACGTAACGTGTATCCACAGGACATGTGGCCTGTAATTGAAGAAGTGTCATGATGATCTCTCCATTGGCAAAAGATTCCGGAATAGTCCCACATTCGGATCTGCAGGAGGGGACTGCCAAGGGGGAGGTTACCATGAGAAAAAGATTGAATCATCAACGAAAGGATAACGTTCTACGAGTCGGGGCGTGGAATGTCAGAAGCTTGAACGTGGTAGGGAAACTAGAAAACCTGAAAAGGGAAATGCAAAGGCTCAAGCTAGATATAGTAGGGGTCAGTGAAGTCAGTGAAGTGAAGTGAAGTGAAGTGAAGTGGAAGGAAGACAAGGATTTCTGGTCAGATGAGTATCGAGTAATATCAACAGCAGCAGAAAATGGTATAACAGGTGTAGGATTCATTATGAATAGGAAGGTAGGGCAGAGGGTGTGTTACTGTGAACAGTTCAGTGACCGGGTTGTTCTAATCAGAATCGACAGCAGACCAACACCGACAACGATAGTTCAGGTATACATGCCGACGTCGCAAGCTGAAGATGAACAGATAGAGAAAGTGTATGAGGATATTGAAAGGGTAATGCAGTATGTAAAGGGGGACGAAAATCTAATAGTCATGGGCGACTGGAATGCAGTTGTAGGGGAAGGAGTAGAAGAAAAGGTTACAGGAGAATATGGGCTTGGGACAAGGAATGAAAGAGGAGAAAGACTAATTGAGTTCTGTAACAAGTTTCAGCTAGTAATAGCGAATACCCTGTTCAAGAATCACAAGAGGAGGAGGTATACTTGGAAAAGGCCGGGAGATACGGGAAGATTTCAATTATATTACATCATGGTCAGACAGAGATTCCGAAATCAGATACTGGACTGTAAGACGTACCCAGGAGCAGATATAGACCCAGATCACAATATAGTAATGATGAAGAGAAGGCTGAAGTTCAAGACATTATTCAGGAAGAATCAATACGCAAAGAAGTGGGATACGGAAGTACTAAGTAATGACGAGATACGCTTGAAGTTCTCTAACGCTATAGATACAGCAATAAGGAATAGCGCAGTAGGCAGTACAGTTGAAGAGGAATGGACATCTCTAAAAAGGGCCATCACAGAAGGTTGGAAGGAAAACATAGATACAAAAAAGGTAGCTGCCAAGAAACCATGGGTAACAGAAGAAATACTTCAGCTGATTGATGAAAGGACGAAGTACAAACATGTTCCGGGAAAATCAGGAATACAGAAACACAAGTCGCTGAGGAATAAAATAAATAGGAAGTGCAGGGAAGCTAAGGCGAAATGGCTGCAGGAAAAATGTGAAGACATCGAAAAAGATATGATTGTCGGAAGGACAGACTCAGCATACAGGTAAATCAAAACAACCTTTGGTGATATTAAATGCAACGGTGGTAACATTAAGAGTGCAACGGGAATTCCACTGTTAGATGTAGAGGAGAGAGCGGATAGGTGGAAAGAATACATTGAAAGCCTCTATGAGGGTGATGATTTGTCTGATGTGATAGTAGAAGAAACAGGAGTCGATTTAGAAGAGATAGGGGATCCAGTATTAGAATCGGAATTTAAAAGAGCTTTGGAGGACTTACGGTCAAATAAGGCAGAAGGGATAGATAACATACCATCAGAATTTCTTAAATCATTGGGGGAAGTGGCAACAAAATGACTATTCAAGTTGGTGTGTAGAATATATGAGTCTGGCGATATACCATCTGACTTTCGGAAATGCATCATCCACACAATTCCGAAGACGGCAAGAGCTGACAAGTGCGAGAATTATCGCACAATCAGCTTAACAGCTCATGCATCGAAGCTGCTTTCAAGAATAATATACAGAAGATTGGAAAAGAAAATTGAGAATGCGCTAGGTGACGATCAGTTTGGCTTTAGGAAAAGTAATGGGACAAGAGAGGCAATTCTGACGTTACGGCTAATAATGGAAGCAAGGCTAAAGAAAAATCAAGACACTTTCGTAGGATTTGTCGACCTGGAAAAAGCGTTCGACAATATTAAATGGTGCAAGCTGTTCGAGATTCTGAAAAAAGTAGGGGTAAGCTATAGGGAGAGGCGGGTCATATACAATATGTACGGCAACCAAGAGGGAATAATAAGAGTGGACGATCAAGGACGAAGTGCTCTTATTAAGAAGGGTGTAAGACGAGACTGTAGCCTTTCGCCCCCTACTCTTCAACCTGTACATCGAGGAAGTGTGGTGTCACCATCAGACACCACACTTGCTAGGTGGTAGCCTTTAAATCGGCCGCGGTCCGGTAGTATACGTCGGTCCCGCGTGTCGCCACTGTCAGTGATTGCAGACCGAGCGCCGCCTCACGGCAGGTCTAGAGAGATTTCCTAGCACTCGCCCCAGTTGTACAGCCGACTTTGCTAGCGATGGTTCACTGACAAAAAGCGCTCCCATTTGCCGAGACGATAGTTAGCATAGCCTTCAGCTACGTCATTTGCTACGACCTAGCAAGGCGCCATGTTCAGTTAATATTGATATTGTAAATAATGTACAGACAAGAGCTACGTTCAACATTAATGGATTGAAGTTAAGTATTCCACCATCTGCGTCCGTTTTTCTAAGTTATAAAGTCCTTGTCCTGTTCCAGACCTCACGCCAGCCTGCGTGAGCTAAAACGCGTGCCTTTCGGCTTCCTCTCAATTTAGTGGGTTGGCCTCCTGCCAATCCACAACAGGAAGCAATGATGGAAATAAAAGAAAGGTTCGGGAGTGGAATTAAAAACAAGGTGAAAGGATATCAATGATACGATTCGCTTATGACATTGCTATCCTGAGTGAAAGTGAAGAAGAATTAAATGATCTGCTGAACGGAATGAACAGTCTAATGAGTACACAGTATGGTTTGAGAGTAAATCGGAGAAAGACGAAGGTAATGAGAAGTAGTAGAAATGAGAACAGCGAGAAACTTAACATCAGGATTGATGTTCACGAAGTCAATGAAGTTAAGGAATTCTACTACGTAGGCAGTAAAATAACCAATGACGGACGGAGCAAGGAGGACATCAAAAGCAGACTCGCTATGGCAAAAAAGGCATTTCTGGACAAGATAAGTCTACTAATATCAAATACCGGCCTTAATTTGAGGAAGAAATTTCTGAGGATGTACGTCTGGAGTACAGCATTGTATGGTAGTGAAACATGGACTGTGGGAAAACCGGACAGAAGAGAATCGAAGCATTTGAGATGTGGTGCTATAGACGAATGTTGAAAATTAGGTGGACTGATAAGGTAAGGAATGAGGAGGTTCTACGCAGAATCGGAAAGGAAAGGAATATGTGGAAAACACTGATAAGGAGAAGGGACAGGATGATAGGACATCTGCTAAGACATGAGGGAATGACTTCCATGGTACTAGAGGGAGCTGTAGAGGGCAAAAACTGTAGAGGAAGACAGAGATTGGAATACGTCGAGCAAATAATTGAGGACGTAGGTTGCAAGTGCTACTCTGAGATGAAGAGGTTAGCACAGTAACGGAATTCGTGGCGGGCCGCATCAAACCAGTCAGTAGACTGATAACAAAAAAAAAAAAAAAAAAAAAAAAAAAAAACATTGACACGATAGAGTCCTGCTTCATGTAACACGTGGATGATTTTATACCCATGGACATTGCATTCATTTCAGCTTACGTAAAGCTGTACAGCAATACACAAGAGTTCCTTGTCCACGCATTTTGTGTCTGACTATTACATCTGATATAGACGATATTGTTTTCCTTTTATATATGGTTTGAAAAATCCATCTAATACTGGATTCGTTTTATTCGGTGTGATGTACAGATACTATGGAGATTTCATTTATTTTACCGTTAACTCTAGTAGAGTACTGCCTTAGAATCATTCAACTACGCATTTGAAATTGTGTTTGTATTGTTATGCATATGCCACATGACCACTATTAGGCTTTGGCATCGATTGTACTACCCAAGTACCTTTGGTATCTTGTGTTGTGGCCAAACACGAACCTTCATCTAGGATTAGAATTTTCCTATCTGATGCGTTGCCCGTATCATTTAGAGCTCTGTTTCGTAAGTTTGACTGGTGGTATCATAGGGTTTCATAGAGATATTTTGATTTGCAATCCTATTGGGAAGAGTGGTGGACTGCACTTCTGTGGCGGGGAAGGAGTATCAGTGGTTTATTATGTGAGAGAGGACATAACCAAAGAGTTTGAACACTGTGTTGTCATTGGAGCTGTATACTAACGCTTGTTGTTATTAATGAAGCATTCCAAACGTTTTACTGAAATTAGACACAGGCAGTGGAACTTAGTAGGGAATCATTTAATTTTCGACTATCTTACGATTGCTACGCTGCATATATTGATGGTGACATATTCTGCAATTTCATTTCAGTTGCCTTATGTGTTCAATATATATCATTTACTAATCGAACTGAGAAATAATGCTGTTTAGTCACCGCTCTGAATCCACAACTACGTAATCTCGGAGGCAGTGACTAGCTATTCTTATTGAGCAATAATTCTGTAGCCGTCAGAGACATACATATAACTAAATTGCATTAGAAAACAAATTACGATTTAAGTATGATTTTCTTCATCTAATTATAACGCGCTAAATATATAAAGGTACCATTATGTTTATTAAGGAAACAGTATTCGATAGCATTTATTGCAATTTTGTTTCTGTGCTTCTTGTCTGAATGATGTTGTCACGTTCAAGAACATAGCGTCTGACAACGTGCAGTGTCGCATCTAAAGGGGTTACATCCAATAAAGAATCTTTAGAAACACGAGACAAAGTGGTACAGTCAGTCCTCATATACTGTATTATTTACAACGGGGTAGCAGAGAGTGACAGCAGAGGATCGGAACTTATTATTTACTATGCGCTCTCACCAGCTGTTTACTGGCTACTAATTCAACTGCGCAATATATTTCATTTTTGAGATAATCCCAAACTGAAAATTCCCAAGCGCTGTGATCAAATGGTCTTAGAGGCCAAGCTGCAGATCCCACTTGACGTTTCCAATTTGAGAGTTATCGGCGCGTTAGATGGCGACTTACATTAGCAATTAAATTTTGTCTGCCCTATCACAGATGTACCACATTTCCGAACTCTGCACAACGGGAATAGCTCAAGCAATCTCGGAAGACGCCGCTGCAAAATCGCATTCATTACGCTTTTTGAATGAATATGTTGGTTCAAGAATCGTGAAAAACGGTTGTATACCTGGAAGAACCCTGGAGATACTAAAAGTTTCAGATAGATTGTATAATGGTAAGACAGAGATTTATGAACCAGATTTTAAATTGTAAGACATTTCCAGGGGCAGATGTGGACTCTGACCACAATCTATTGGTTATGAACTGTAGATTAAAAATGAAGAAACTGCAAAAAGGTGGAAATTTAAGGAGATGGCACCTGGATAAACTGAACGAACCAGAGGTTGTACAGAGTTTCAGGGAGAGCATAAGGGAACAATTGACAGGAATGGGGGAAAGAAATACAGTAGAAGATGAATGGTAGCTTTGAGGAATGAAATAGTGAAGGCAGCAGAGGATCAAGTAGGTAAAAAGATGAGGGCTAGTAGAAATCCTTGGGTAACAAAAGAGATACTGCATTTAATTGATGAAAGGAGAAAATATAAAAACGCAGTAAATGAAGCAGGCAAAAGGTAATACAAACGTCTCAAAAATAAGATCGACAGGAAGTGCAAAATGGCTATGGAGGGATGGCTAGAGGACAAATGTAAGGATGTAGAGGCTTATCGCATGAGGGGTAAGATAGATACTGCCTACAGGAAAAAGAGAACTTTGGAGAAAGGAGAACCACTTGCATGAATATAAAGAGCTCAGATGGATACCCAGTTCTAAGCATAGAAGGGAAAGCAGAAAGGTGGAAGGAGTATATAGAGGGTCTATACAGGGGCTATGTTCTTGAGGACAATGTTATGGAAATGGAAGAGGAGGTAGATGAAGGTGAAATGGGAGATACGATACTGCATGAAGAGTTTGACAGAGCACTGAAACAAGGCTCCGGGAGTAGACAACATTCCATTAGAACTACTGACGGCCTTGGGAGAGCCAGTCCTCACAAAACTCTACCATCTGGTGTGCAAGATGTATGAGACTGGGGAAATACCCTCAGACTTCAAGAAGATCATAATACTTCCAATCCCAAAGAAAGCAGGTGTTGACAGATGTGAAAATTACCGAACTATCAGTTTAATAAGTCACAGCTGCAAAATACTAATGCGAATTCTTTACAAACGAATGGAAAAACTGATAGAAGCCGGCCTCGGGGAAGATCAGTTTGGACTCCGTAGAGATGTTGGTACACGTGAGGCAATACTGACCCTACGACTTATCTTAGAAGAACGATTAAGGAAAGGCCAACCTACGTTTCTAGCATTTGTACACTTAGAGAAATCTTTTGACAATGTTGACTGGATACTCTCTTTCAAATTCTGAAGGTGGCAGGGGTAAATTACAGGGAGCGAAAGGCTATTTACAATTTGTACAGAAAGCAGATGGCAGTTATAAGAGTCGAGGGGCATGAAAGGGAAGCAGCGGTTGGGAAGGGAGTGAGACAGGATTGTAGCCTGTCCCCGATGTTATTCAATCTGTATATTGAGCAAGCAGTAAAGGAAACAAAAGAAAAATTCGGAGTAGGTATTAAAGTCCACGGAGAAGAAATAAAAAGGTTGAGGTTCGCCGATGACATTGTAATTCTGTCAGCGACAGCAAAGGACTTGGAAGAGCTGTTGAACGGAATGGACAGTCTCTCGAAAGGAGGATGTAAGATGAACATCAACAAAAGCAGGACGAGGATAATGGAATGTAGTCGAATTAAATCGGGTGATGCTACGGGAATTAGATTAGGGAATGAGACACTTAAAGTAGTAAAGGAGTTCTGCTATTTGTTGAGCAAAATAACAGATGATGGTCAATGTATAGAGGATATAAACTGTAGACTGGCAATGGCAAGAAAAGCGTTTCTAAAGGAGAGAAATTTGTTAACATCGAGTATAGATTTAAGTGTCAGGAAGTCGTTTCTGAAAGTAATTCTATGGAGTGTAGCCATGTACGGAAGTGAAACATGGACGATAAATAGTTTGGACAAGAAGAGAATAGGAGCTTTCGAAATGTAGTGCTACAGAAGAATGCTGAAGATCAGATGGGTAGATCACATAACTAATGAGGAGGTATTGAATAGAATTGGGGAGGAGTTTGTGGCACAACTTGACTAGAAGAAGGGATCGGTTGGTAGGACATGTTCTGAGGCATCAAGGGATCACCAATTTAGTACTGGAGGGCAGCGTGGAGGGTAAAAATCGTAGAGGGAGACCAAGAGATGAATACACTAAGCAGATTCAGAAGGATGTAGGCTGCAGTAGGTACTGGGATATGAAGAGTCTTGCACAGGATAGAGTAGCATAGAGGACTGCATCAAACCAGTCTCAGGACTGAAGACCACAACAACAACATGTTGGCCAATGAGATTATCACATAGCATACATTTAGTAAGAAACTTCTTTGATATCATTCAAACAGCATGTGCGATTACATACATTTCAAATAATTTTCACCAAGCAGAACTTCGTTTCACATATAACTCATTGGTCTATTGAAAAGGTACGATCGGAATTATCTCGGAAGCTGTTTGATTGCAGATACATGTTTACGAAAACATTTTCATTTTTTATTATACAGGGTGAGTCACCTAACATTACCGCTGGATATATTTCGTAAACCACATCAAATACTGACGAATCGATTCCACAGACCGAACGTGAGGAGAGGGGCTAGTGTAATTGGTTAATACAAACCTTAAAAAAATGCACGGAAGTATGTTTTTTAACACAAACCTACGTTTTTTTAAATGGAACCCCGTTAGTTTTGTTAGCACATCTGAACATATAAACAAATACGTAATCAGTGCCGTTTGTTGCATTGAAAAATGTTAATTACATCCGGAGATATTGTAACCTAAGTTTGACGCTTGGGTACCACTCCCCGCTGTTCGATCGTGTGTATCGGAGAGCACCGAACTACGTAGGGATCCAAAGGGAATGGTGATGGACCTTAGGTACAGAAGAGACTGCAACAGCACATTACATCCACATGCTAACACCTTTTTATTGGTCTTTTTCACTGACGCACGTGTACATTACCATGAGGGGTGAGTTACGCGTACACACGTGGTTTCCGTTTTCAATTACGGAGTGGAATAGAGTGTGTCCCGACATGTCAGACCAATAGATGTTCAATGTGGTGGCCATCATTTGCTGCACACAATTACAATCTCTGGCGTAATGAAAGTCGTACACGCCGCAGTACATCTGGTGTAATGTCGTCGCAGGCTGCCACAGTGTTAATTACG
Organism: Schistocerca americana; assembly: GCF_021461395.2. Lineage (NCBI taxonomy): Eukaryota > Metazoa > Arthropoda > Insecta > Orthoptera > Acrididae > Schistocerca > Schistocerca americana. Next base: position 442,348,858 of record NC_060121.1, on the reverse strand, counting down.
GAATGTGCAGGTGCACCATCATGCTGATACCACATACGTCGACGTGCTTCCAGTGGGACATTTTCGAGCAACGTTGGCAGATCATTCTGTAGAAACGCGATGTATGTTGCAGCTGTTTGGGCCCCTGCAATGAAGTGAGGACCAATGAGGTGGTAGCCAATGATTCCGCACCATACATTTACAGTCCACGGTCGCTGTCGCTCTACCTGTCTGAGCCAGCGAGGATTGTCCACGGACCAGTAATGCATGTTCCGTAGATTCACTGCCCCGTGGTTTGTGAAACCCGCTCTATCGGTAAACAGGTAGAACTGCAACGCATTCTCTGTTAATCCCCATTGACAGAATTGCACTCTATGATTAAAGTCATCACCATGTAATTGCTGATGTAGCGACACATGAAAGGGGTGAAAGCGGTGACGATGCAGTATGCGCATGACACTACTTTGACTCAGTCCACTGACTCTCGCAATGTCCCGTGTATTCATGTGTGGGTTAACGGCAACAGCAGCTAACACACGAACTGCACCCGCTTCTCCTGTGACGGGCCTGTTACGGACTCGTTTGCGTGCTACGACCATACCTGTTGCATACAGTTGGCGGTAGATGTTTTGCAATGTGCGGCACGTTGGATGCTCTCTGTCCGGGTACCGTTCCGCATACACCCTGCAGGCTTCAGCTACATTTCGTCGACACTCGCCATAGATGGGTATCATCTCCTCCTTTTCAGAGTTCGAATACACCATGGTCACAGTTCCTACAACACCCTATCACAGACGTCTGGTAACACGGTGTAATACAGTTGGTCTGCGTGCGGAGACGAATGCAGAATAACAATAGCAGCAAGCGCTACATGCGGACCAAACCACAACAGTGCACTACAGCCACACTCGTAAACACGATCGTCATCGTAAACATGTCCCTGCAGATGCTGCTCGCCGACCGTTGCCCGTGTTTGTTACAACACGCAACTGAACGTCGGAGGTCTCAAGCGTCAACTTTAGGTTACAATATCTCCGGATGTAATTAACATTTTACAATGCAACAAACGGCACTGATTACGTATTTGTTTATGTGTTGAGATGTGCTAACAAAACTAACGTGGTTCTACTTAAAAAAAACGTAGGTTTGAGTTAAAAAACATACTTCCGTGCATTTTTGAATGGTTTGTATTAAAAAATTAGACTAGCCCCTCTCCTCACGTTCGGTCTGTGGAGTCGGTTCGTCAGTATTTGATGTGGTTTACGAAATATATCCAGCGGTAACGTTTGGGGACTCACCCTGTATAGCTTCCCCCCACGTCAATTTTCCCTATTAGTTATGATATAGATGTGATAACCCACCCAGCAACAACGTCACTAAACATTTTTTTCTGAAAAATGAAAATTCAATATAAACATAACATCCGAAACACCTTAAAATCATTGAAGCAAGTACTTTAGACGATTCTAGTGCGTTAAAGGGAATGTAAGACTTATAACCGAAACATGAGGCTCAACAATTCATTCAGCATTGTGGCTTTAAGTAACGTAACTAACACAGTAACTATCATATGCCAGTAAAGGGCACCGAGAGATGCGCCAGCAGATAATGGAAATATTCAGTTACTCCTCGCAATTCTCGCAGCGCCATTGCCTTCGTTGGGTTCATTGCCATCAGTAATTCGCCGCTTTCCTTGGGCTGTTACTGGATTGTGCGACTGCGTTTAGTAACGGTTAGACTTAAATAAGTTGATTAGCGCAGGTAAAAGGAAGAGTTTAATGAGATTTTAGACCATTAAAAATGATTGTATGAGCACCGGTTGTACTCAACAAGCAAAAACCAGAAAAATGCTGCAAAAACCAGAAATTTCGAAGTTCCGATTCTAGCTTGAACATTGATTTCACCGAAGCCGCACATAATGTTTTGAAAATAAACGTAATTTTCCCTTTTATGATATTTATAGATATTAAAGGCATTAATGCTAGCTCAAAGCTAGGAATGTAGCGAAGCTTCGACAATTTTTTTCGAATTATTCAGTCTACGTTTACAGAAACGCCATTAATAGAGAAAAAATAAACGGAATATTATTCTCATAACCAGTAGATTCTGTTTAATAAATCAAAATAATAATTTTTAATGATACCTTCTAGTGAAAATGGTCTCTCTCCTAGTCTGTTATGAAACTGTGCGTCAACAAAATTATCTTATCAGAGATTTTAACCTGAAACTTCTTCTATTCCCGTGAGTGATTTTGTGAGAAACATATTCATGAATTATTTGCAAATATTTAAATAAAGGCTATTTCCCGACTAAAAAACGGCAGTTAGCTGCAGAGGTTACTTCCTTATCAACTAGTAGTTTCATCAGATTCCGAATCATCCTTCCCTGTTACGTGAAAATATCGTAAGCAGTTCCCGTAAATACTCAACAGTTCGCAGGTGACGTTAAAATACGATAGTTACCTACACTGAGAAAACAGGTGAGCATAGATCATCATAGTCGCGGCACACCTTTGTTCTTTATAGAAATTCAGTGAAGAGCGGAAGAAACTAGTACGCCAGCCTGATATATCGTGTAGGGCCCCCGCATGCACGCAGAAGTGCCGCAAAACGACTTGGCGTGGAATCGACTAATGTCTGAAGTAGTGCTGGAGCGAAATGACACCATGAAACCTACCTGTGAAAGTTTCAGGGGGTGGAGATCTCTTCTGAACAGCACGTTGCAAGGCATCCCAGATATGCTCGATAATGTCCATGTCTGGGAAGTTTCGTGGTCAGCGGCAGCGTTTAAACACAGAAGAGTGTTCCTGAAGCCACTCTGTAGCAATTCTGGAAGTGTTTGGTCTCTCATTGTCCTGCTGTAATTGCCCAGGTCCATCGGAATGATCGATGGACAAGAATGGATGCAGATGATCAGACAAGATGCTTACATACGTGTCACCTGTCAACGTCATATCTAGACTATCACGTGTCCCATATCACTCCAACTGCACACGCCCCACACGATTACAGACCCTCTACCAATTGAACAGTCCCCTGCTGACATGATGGTTCAATGGATTCATTAGGTTGTTTCCATAACCGTACACGTCCATGAAGCCGATAGAATTTGAAACGAGACTCGTCCGACCAGGCCACATATTTCCAGTCATCAACAGTCCGATGTCAGTGTTGACGGACCCAGATGAGGCGCCGGCCGTGGTGGGCAAGCGGTTCTAGGAGCTACAGCCTGGAACCGCGCGACCGCTACGGTCGCAGGTTTGAATCCTGCCATGGGCATGGATTTGTGTGATGTCCTTAGGTTGGTTAGGTTTAAGTAGTTCTAAGTTCTAGAGGACTGATGACCTCAGAAGTTAAGTCCCATAGTGCTCAGAGCCATTTGAACCAGACGAGGCGTAAAGCTTTATGTTAAGCAGTCATTAAGGGTACACGAGTGAGCCCTTGGCTCCTAAAACTCATATCGATGAAGTTTCGTTGAACGGATCGCACGATGACACATTTTGATGGCCCAGCATTGAAGTCTGCAGCAATTTGCGGAAGGGTTGCACCTCTGTCACACTTAAGGGTTCTCTTCAGTCGTTGTTGGTCCCTTTCTTGCAGGATCTTCTTCCGGCAGCAGCAATGTGGGAGATTTGATGTTTTATCGGATACCTGATATAGACGGTACACTCGTGGAATGGTCGTAGGAAACTACCCACTTCATCGCTACCACGGAGATGCTGTGTCCCATCGCTCGTGCGCCGGCTATACCACGTTCAAACTCACTTAAATCGTGATAGCCCGCCATTGTGCCAGACACTTAAATAGGCGTCGGCAACGGTGGCCGAGCGGTTTTAGGTGCTTCAGTCCGGAACTGCGCGACTGCTACGGTCGCAGGTTCGAATCCTGCTTCGGGCATGGATGTGTGTGATATCCTTAGGTTTAAGTAGTTCTAAGTTCTAGGGGACTGATGATCTCAGATGTTAAGTCCCAAACTGCTCAGAGCCATTTGAAACATTTTGCTCTTAAATAGGCTTTGCCGAACACATTGCCGTATTCTGCCTGTTTACATATCTCTGTATTTGAATACGTAAGCCTATATCAGTTTCTTAGTGGCTTCAGCATGTAATCTGATTAAGGCTTCGTACGAATCGTTAACCAAGCACAGACGTAAGTTTCAAAAGATGTTTCAAATGGCTCTGAGCACTATGGGACTTAACTTCAAAGGTCATCAGTTCCCTAGAACTTAGAACTACTTAAACCTAACTAACTTAAGGACAGCACACACATCAATGCCCGAGGCAGGATTCGAACCTGCGACCGTGGTGGTCGCGCGGTTCCAGACTGTAGCGCCTAGAACCGCTCGGCCACCACAGACAGCCGTAATTTTTAAACACAGTTATTTTAATGAAAGAAATATTCCACTATAGTAGTCGTAAGGCTTCTGATACCTTAGGTATAAAAGAAATGTCAAGTTTTTTGAGCTAGGTAATGCCGAATCGTGGTACTTGACTTTTTGCACGTAATAGTTATTTGGAAAATAGTGATGAATGACGTCACTGCGTGATTTGGTGCTTACGTTAAGATGTAAAACTTTCTTTCGGAATCTGTTAGGACGAGAAACATGTGGTATAGCCATAACTTATATTTCTGAAAGTTCTGTGTCTAATTGCACAATGATTTCATCCTCAGAGTTACATGAGAGTAGCATATTCTTCGGCAATACCTACTATAGCCTTCCTTCCATACCTTCACACACACACACACACACACACACACACACACACACACACACATGCACATGCACAAAATTCGTAAGTTACCTCGCAGTTTCGTAGGTAATAACAACAGGGAACTGTTAACAATGATGTCATAGGTAGAGGACGAAAGTGCAGTCGTTATTATCTCTTTGTTTGCTTTTAATTTTTCCCATTGTTACGCAGTGTTTGTAAAGCGTTCTTAAATTGTTTAGAAAGCATAATCTTTTCTTCCATTTATACGTGTGGCTGTACAAGGATTTTCTACTGACTTATGTATATATCCTGTCTAACAGTTTGTTAGGGGAATTACATGTTGACGTCGTTACACTAATACGAGTTATTGAAGATGTTCATCGTCCAAATGCTGATACATTTTTAAAAGAAGAGGATCTGCATATTCAATATCAGCGGAATATTCTGAATCACGGGAATCGAAATTATTTCCGCCTTGACTGAAAGAGCCCTGCTTCTGGTGCACAAGTTCTTCAAGACTCTGTTGTTGTTAACAGTAGAACAGGAAAGCAGAAAGATTCAGCACTGTGAGTATGATTCATTGGGTCAGAGAGAAAGTAAGTGGTGCTGATAAAAAGGTCTTTGACACCTTCTGGCAAACTGTAGCTTTGTGCTGCCCAGGCCTAGAACATGGGATCGTTGCCTTTTTCGGACAAGTGCTCCATCGACTTTGCTATGGGGGTACGACTCACACCACGCCCTCAAACCTTTACTTCCGCCAGGATCATAGCCTTATCTTTGTGGCGGAGGATACCGTCTGGTATAAGACTATATATGGGAGTCCACTTTCGCTCAGTGATGACGAAGCAATGATGGTGACGACAAACGCATTCATTCCGGAAGGAAAAAATCCCCGTGCCACCTGGGAATCGAAATCGGGCACCTGTGATCGAGTGTCAGTAACGCTAAGTACGGGGGCATTACAGATCTCATTGCAAAGAGTGAAGGTTCTAATGAAAGAATAATGTCTGCTGATAGTAACCTAGAGGAAGACGGAACCACTGAGGAACACCAGAAGTGATACTATCGATGTACTTCCCGTCAGTATTGGGAACTAAGTAAAAACAGAGTGACGAGGTTCTGCTATTTAGGAAGTAAATAACAGAAATAAGGAGGACACAAGAAGCAGAATATCTTAGGTAAAGAGAGCATTCCTCGGCAAGTGGAGTCTAATGGTAGCATATACTGGCCTTAATGTGACAGAAAATACTGAAAATGGAAGAAAAATCCTTTGCGTTGGAGAGGACAGGATTATGCGGTAAACACTGAATATTACAAGAGAAAGACTAATGAGATACATGTTAGGACACGAGGGTCTAACTATCAAGGCACTAGCGGGAGCTGTAGAGTGCAAACATTGTAAGAGAATACATGGATTAAACTACTTACAACTAATAAGTGAAATCGTCGTTATTCATAAGATGTAGTATAAGGTAACGAGATTGGCAAAGAAAGTCGAAGTTGTTCAGATGGTTCAAATGGCTCTGAGCACTATGGGACTTAGCTTTTGAGGTCATCAGTCCCCTAGAACTCAGAACTACTTAAACCTAACCAACCTAAGGACGTCACACACATCCATGCCCGAGGCACGATTCGAACCTGCGACCGTACCGGGCGCTCGGTTCCAGATTGTAGCACCTAGAACCGCTCAGCCTCCCCGGCCGGCAAAGTCGAAGTTGTTTATCGCAGTTTATTCACAAATAAAAGGAACCTTCTTCGTAAAGGAAATGATGAAGAAGCAGAGGAAGAGTTTTTAGTGTTGTTTAAAGGTACCTTTTATTGCTTATTAGTATGTGAAATGTTGAAATTTGATCGTGTGACGACAAATATAACAAACGATACTGAGTTTGAGTAGTAACATTTTCACTGTTTCTGTGCCTCTGATGAAATTTTGGCACGGGGAATTTGAGGTCACGTATGTATTTCCTTAACTTGACATGTCGTTTCACTTCCAATACATAAAACAATACTTTTCACCCGTCAACGTTACTGACACTGTACTTCTCTCCCTGTACCTGTTTCATTGGAACCTTATTTCATTTTTATGAGTGACACTGCGAAACCGCATCGAACAGTGATGGCGAAGGAGCGCTTGGAACACGAGGATATTCTGCAAATTGACTGGCCTGCCCAATCCACCGACTTACGTCTCATCGATCTCGTATGGTATGCGTTAGGGAGACGTATCGCAGCTCATTCACATGCAGCAACGACCTTACAGCAACTGTCAGCCGCGCTGGTGAGGAAAGGACCTCCCTAGCAAGAATTCCTTTTCAACCCTGTGGCAAGCGTGGGAGAGCGTTGCAGAGCATACACAACATTTAGATCCACGATGTGCCTCTTGTAATGTTGTGGAGTCCTTCGTGAATTGCAGTAGCTTGAGTGTAATGATTGTCTTCGAATAAACGTGCCATTTCTGTTCGTCTCACTGCGCAGTTCTTGCAGCTACCCTCTGCATTACACTAAAGAAGTAGTTCTCGTGCATGATCCAGGTTTCATAAAGGTGTTACGTATACTTGCCAGTGCCACACCATGTGGAAGTTAACATCATCCATAAAAAAAATTCGTGTGGCGCCACAGCCTGGTGCAACCCTTTCAATTCTACACCACTTCGGTGACTTGCGTGTCCGTAAAATCAACGGTACCCGGTTTCCCCTGTACAGTCTCCCGTTGAAGTACCAGCTAGCCACAACATTGTGTATCTTGGATGACCGGGCAGGAACCGCTCCTAGCAAAGTGCGATGTCCGTAAGTTTTGCATACACATGTATTTATATAAGATTTACATACGAAAGACAGAGATTGTTGGTCAGCCATGTTGAAGACAGCTTCTCTACAGAAAGAACAGCCGAAATCACAGTTCCTTGTACAACAAGAACAGAAATTTAGCTAGATGCCAGCATTATCTACCAGAAAAAATATCAACCATTTGTAATCTTCAGAAGACACCAGCATGAACAATCATGGGAAGAAGAGTAGCTTAATGATAAAGAATTGTAATGTCAGAGGATTCACGAAAAAACAATATGAATCAGTTAAAGAAATGAAATACAAAAAGATACTAAAAGGATCGAAAGTGATTAATGATTTCGTGATGTTTTCCAGAGGAGTACTCAAATGTTCGAATTTGTGTGAAATCTTATGAAACTGCTAAGGTCATCAGTCCCTAAGCTTACACACTACTTAACCTAAATTAACCTAAGGACAAACACACACACCCATGCCCGAGGGAGGACTCGAACCTCCGCCGGGACCAGCCGCACAGTCCATGACTGCAGCGCATCAGACCGCTTACTAATCCAGCGTGGCTCCAGAGGAGTACTGCAAGACAACAGAGCTCCAGCAGTTTTGGCAATAATTGTGGATAAAAATGTTCGTCTAAAGTCTACTCATGACCCTTTATTAATAAACAAGTAAACACGAGAAGATGAAAGAGCAACAGACGTTTCTTGACATCAACATCTACATCTACATGGTTACTCTGCAATTCACATTTCAGTGCTTGGCAGAGGGCTCATCGAACCACAATCATACTATCTCTCTACCATTCCACTCCAGAACAGCGCGCGGGAAAAACGAACACCTAAACCTTTCTGTTCGAGCTCTGATTTCTCTTATTTTATTTTGATGATCATTCCTACCTATGTAGGTTGGGCTCAACAAAATATTTGCGCATTCGGAAGAGAAAGTTGGTGACTGAAATTTCGTAAATAGATCTCGCCGCGACGAAAAGCGTCTTGGCTTTAATGACTTCCATCCCAACTCGCGTATCATATCTGCCACACTCTCTCCCCTATTACGTGATAAAACAAAACGAGCTGCCCTTTTTTGCATCCTTTCCATGTCCTCCGTCAATCCCACCTGGTAAGGATCCCACACCGCGCAGCAATATTCTAACAGAGGACGAACGAGTGTAGTGTAAGCTGTCTCTTTAGTGGACTTGTTGCATCTTCTGAGTGTGCTGCCAAAGAAACGCAACCTTTGGCTCGCCTTCCCCACAATGTTATCTATGTGGTCTTTCAAACTGAAGTTGTTCGTAATTTTAACACCCAGGTACTTAGTTGAATTGACAGCCTTGAGAATTGTACTATCTATCGAGTAATCGAATTCCAACGGATATCTTTTGGAACTCAGGTGGATCACCTCACACCTTTCGTTATTTAGCGTCAACTGCCACCTGCCACACCATACAGCAATCTTTTCTAAATCGCTTTGCAACTGATACTGGTCTTCGGATGAACTTAGTAGACGGTAAATTACAGCATCATCTGCGAACAACCCAAGAGAACTACTCAGATTGCCACCCAGGTCATTTATTTAGATCAGGAACAGCAGAGGTCCCAGGACGCTTCCCTGGGGAACACCTGATAACACTTCAGTTTTACTCGATGATTTGCCGCCTATTGCTACGAACTGCGACCTTCCTGACAGGAAATCACGAATCCAGTCGCACAACTGAGACGATAGCCCATAGCCCCGCACCTTGATTAGAAGTCGCATGTGACGAACGGTGTCAAAAGCTTTTCGGAAATCTAGAAATACGAAATCAACTTGAGACCCCTGTCGATAGCGGCCATTACTTCGTGCGAATAAAGACAGTAGTGGAAATAGATGCATTAGAAGAAGGAAAGGAGGAGGAAACGGAAAAATATTATTCTGTTTTCAGAATGACATATACAGGGTGTTACAAAAAGGTACTGGCAAACTTTCTGGAAACATTCCTCACACACAAATAAAGAAAAAATGATGTGTGGACATGTGTCCAGAAAAGCTTAATTTCCATGTTACAGCTCATTTTAGTTGCGTCAATATGTACTGTACTTCCTCGATTCACCTCCAGTTGGCCCAACTGAAGGAAGGTATTGTTGACTTCGGTGCTTGTGTTGCCATGAGACTCATTACTCTACAGTACTAGCATCAAGCACATCAGTACGTAGCATCAACAGGTTAGTGTTCAGCACGAACGTGGTTTTGCAGTCAGTGCAATGTTTAGAAATGCAGAGTTGGCAGATGCCCATTTGATGTATGGATTAGCACGGGGCAATAGCCGTGGCGCGGTACGTTTGTATCGAGAGAGATTTTCAGAACGAAGGTGTCCCGACAGGAGGATGTTCGAAGCAATTGGTCGGCGTCTTAGGGAGCACGGAACATTCCAGCCTATGACTCGCGACTGGGGAAGACTTAGAACGACGAGGACACCTGCAATGGACAAGGCAATTCTTCATGTAGTTGACGATAACCCTAATGTCAGCGTCAGAGAAGTTGCTGCTGTACAAGGTAACGTTGACCACGTCACTGTATGGAGTGTGCTACGGGAGAACCACTTGTTTCTGTACCATGTACAGCGTGTGCAGGCACTATCAGCAGCTGATTGGCCTCCACGGGTACACTTCTGCGAATGGTTCATCCAACAATGTGTCAATCCTCATTTCAGTGCAAATGTTCTCTTTACGGATGAGGCTTCATTCCAACGTGATCAAATAGTAAATTTTCACAATTAACATGTGTGGGCTGACGAGAATCCGCACGCAATTGGCAATCACGTCATCAACAGAGATTTTCTGTGATCGTTTGGGCAGGCATTGTTGGTGATGTCTTGATTGGGCCCCATGTTCTTCCACCTACGCTCAATGGAGCTCGTCATCATGATTTAATACGGGATACTCTACCTGTGCTGCTAGGACATGTGGTTCATGCACGATGAAGCTCCTGCAAATTTCAGTCGAAGTGTTAGTACGCTTCTCAACAACAGATTCGGTGACCGATGGATTGGTGGAGGCCGACCAATTCCATGGCCTCCACTCTCTCCTGGCCTCAACCCCCTTGACTTTCGTTTATGGCGGCATTTGAAAGTTCTTGTCTACGCAACCCCGGTACCAAATGTAGAGACTCTTCGTGCTCGTATTGTGGGCGGCTGTGATACAATACGCCACTCTCCAGGGCTGCATCAGGGATTCCATGCGACGGAGTGTGGATGCATGTATCCTCGCTGACGGAGGTCTTTTGAACATTTACTGTAACAAAGTGTTTGAAGTCACGCTGGTACGTTCTGTTGATGTGCGTTTCCATTCCATGATTAATGTGTTTTGAAGAGAAGTAATAAAATGAGCTCTAACATGGAAAGTAAGCGTTTCCGGAGACATGTCCACATAACATATTTTCTTTCTTTGTGTGTGAGGAATGTTTCCTGAAAGTTTGGCCGTACCTTTTTGTAACGCCCTGTATAATTAAAATCAAAATGATTTAATTGTGTAACGTAGAGATTTTGATTCAAGGGCATGGACTAACCTGTAAGTAATGAAATTGGCTCCCAAGGGGAAAATTCTTTACATTTAAATAAGACAAGAACTCTGACAACTCGCAATGTTTCGAACACTTTTCTTAATAAGACGGATATCCAGAAGTATATATCGTCATTTCGACGAGGAAGGTCATTAACTAAATGTATATTAGTTAACAAAAATAGTATTATCAATGATAACGGATACTCTTGTATCTTGCACTTTGTATATCGAGAGGTCGACGAATATTCCCACAATTATTTATTAATTTCTAAAATGAGTATTTTCATCCGAAAAAGAAAGGATAACCAAAATGCTTTCTAAGTACACGTACGAAGACATGCTGAGAAGTAATTTCTCCGAATTCTTTACTCTATTCTCAACAACGGCTGAGGAATTTTATGTCATGCATATTACTCAGGCACCTTTTGATCAGTCACCGCTTCAGCTTCGACGACAGAAGCTGAAGGCCTGTGTCGCTAGTTGAGAATTCTAAGTGTTCGACCACATACTGCGCACCCAGTCCTTCAATTTTACTGTTCCAAGCAACATACGAGCCCTGTGACATCTGCGACAACTGCGACAATCCGACCCCTGGGTTTCATTGTCGTCGACCATTCTCCATACAGCTCCTACTTGGCCGCTCAGATCCTGTTTTCAAAACTTACCGAACACCTTCGAGGACTCTCATTGTGATGATGCGGTCCAAGTATACAAGTGAGGTTGCGGCTCCGTCAACGAAGTCAGATATTCTATAGTGACGGGTATCAACATACTGGTCTTTCGTCGAAAGGAATGTGTTCGTCGCCAGAGTGACTACGTTGAGAAATAAATATATAGACTGAAAGAATGAAGATACAGTGTGTTTATTTAAAAACCTTGAAGAGTTTTCACATGAAACATTAGAGGTATTACTTTTCAGCATGCCGTCGTATTACAGGATAAAAGTATACAAGTCTTGTACTGAATGAACAATTGCGAATGAAACCCATACTGGAGATATTAATGAAGAATGTAAGTAGTGGTACTCTAAGGCAGCTTTTGTAGCAATGGTAGCAAGACTTAAAAGAGATAATAGAAAGAGAATGAGAACATGGAACCAAGAATTAGAAAAAATTACAAGAGGTACAAAAGCGCTTACACAAAAAATGTCGTAATTAAGAGAAGAATGCAAATGAAGAAGAAAAATTGCAAATCGGGACTGTAAAAAAGCACACAGCAGAAGCTGGAATAAATTTATAATCAATCTAGAAAATTATATACATGAACAACCAACAGCTGCCTGAAAAGCAAACATTTAAAAAGACAAGAAAAATATGTACTAAACGGTTACACAATCAACGAGAAACAGTCTTTAGGACGTAATAAAAAGTTGTGAAACGTAAAGAGGAGGGAATGGGGTAGATGCAGTATCAGGAGAGCTAGAAGCAGCTTTATAAACACGTTTCCTGAACTTATGCTCGGAGAAAGAGATTATACCAGAAATTTGGTCAACAGCTGTTGCTTACAAAATTTCTAAGAAAGAAGATCTAAAAGACTGTAGTAATAATGGGGGAATACGAGTTTTAACAGCAGGATATAAAGCACATGCAAAAAAAAAAAGTGTTTCAAATGGCTCTGAGCACTATGGGACTTAACATCTGCAGTCATCAGTCCCCTAGAACTACTTAAACCTAACGAACCTAAGAACATCACACACATCCGTGCCCGAGGCAGGATTCGAACCTGCGACCGTAGCGGTCACGCGGTTCCAGACTGTAGTGCGTGGAACCGCACGGCCACACCGGCCGGCCGTGCATGCAAAAATTTGAACATTAAGGTTAAGACCACTAGTCGGAGCAATTTTAAATGAAGAGCAAACTCGATATACATTGATTTGGAAAAACGAAGAAATCGGCAGGCCAGTTGCTTAATCCACAATTTTATTGGATACATGACCAGTTTCGCAACAGTTACAGTTCCATCATCTGGTGTCAACTGCAATAGTTCACACCAACCAAAGAAGGAATAGAATTAGATCAGGATCACATGTAACCATAATGTTCCAGAGACCCTTTTAAGTCCCAAATAACTATGATGAATATGTGAAATCTGAAGCAATGAATGGAAATTTGTACCAAGGCTGGGACTATAAAGCAGGTTTTACGACCATTGGGCACAAATTTTACTATTGCAGTTTACATCAGATGATAGAACTGTAAATGTACCCAAGAAATGTCTGTCCTTGTGTTTTCTTTGTTTTTCAAAGTGGACATCCCCAGTTGTGGCTGCACCACAAGAAGAAATCTGTATGGTTTAGATTTAGATGAAGAATGATATATTCTTACCTGATACTGATAAGAAAATAAGATAATTCAACAATGACACTCATATACCTTGCATCGACTACATAAAAGTGATTGAAAGATTAAAACGGAAAAAAGGTGGTCAATAAAAGCAGTTCTACGACAACTGATATGGGCCACAAAGACTGCATAACTAAATTTGTAATAAAAATAGGGAACAACAGAAATAAGAATGGCGCTACAACGAACTAAGGAGTTAAACCAGCTTGCAGTCTTTTCCCAGTTGTGTGTGATTTGCATATCTTAGAAATGATTAAAAAATGGAGTAAGAAACAAACCATAAAAGGAATAAAATTATAACAAGACGAAGTAAAACTATAATGATCCAGAGTCCTTTTCAAGTTTCAATCATCTACTTTAGTCTGCATTTATATATATATATATATATATATATATATATATATATATATAATGTTTGAGACTTTAATGTCCCCAGAACTTTGACCCGGATTTGTGTCCCGGTGTCCCGGCCTTTGTACTTGTACTAACTTTTATTCAGCGCTTCAATCTGCGTATATACATCATAGGTACGGCAGTTAAGAAAGAACAGTAGTGTATGCTGCGTACCAGACTAAATTAGCCACTAGAGAAGAAGAGGTCGAAATAAATATTTGTAAATTAAACCACATTGCTACAAATTATAAATTTAAAATATCTATATAAAATCCAAAAGTAATGGCATATCAAGGAAGAGAAGTGCGATTGAGAATAGTAGTAGAAAACGCAATAATCTGACACATAAGTCATTTAATCTATCTTAGCTGTGATATTCATAATGATTATGATAATAATAGAAAGAACAAGATTGCAAAATTTCGGAGTGTCTGGACATTAAACAAAGGTACAACCAATTGTATAGAATTTCAGTTCCGTTTATTTGGTTGTAACTTTGTTTGATGTTTTTTGTATTGTTCCAGACACCTTGAAACGCTAGCTGTCCCATTTCTGCTTTATGGATACAAGGGTATGGTAACAAACAAGGAAGACATTTATCGAATGGTAAGGTCAGAATTGAAATTCATCAGATCTGTTAAGGGATGTAAGCTTGAACACAGATTAACAATGGAAGATACTGGAAATGAGTTTAAAATATTTACAACAACAGAGAAAAGTCAACATATGTAGGAAGAAATGGAAAGAAGGCAACAAGACAATATATGTGTAAACAGAGTCGTACAAGAAGATTTATATACAAAATTGTTCAGATGATCTCTATGCAATATGAAACTAGCAGACCAATTCCTAATTCAAAGAACGGAAAAGATACGCCTGATCTGAACAGTCATGCTAATTCTTTCAGTGTGCCAGGTTACTGGTGGTGGAGTCTCCTTCCTGTGAACTACTGAGTACGCATGTTCCCGTGTGGAAGAGGTTGAGGATGAAGCGTGTCTCGTATCACGCCTGTCATCTTATTTCTCTGGAAGCGACCCAGAATCATATTGTCAGCTAGCGTACATCATTTTGCTAGCGAAAAGCACGCCATTGCGTCCCTATTACTGTCAACCCACCACATTGTTTCTCTCGAACTCCCACGAATGTGCATCTGATGTAAGTCACAATAGACAGATAATAAAATTAGATAGTAACTTGCGAGACCTGTCCCATTGCGTCCAGTTTTCGTTTCATGTGGGCGACGGTTAACCGATTATGGCGATTCACGGTGGTTCTTCAATTCTTTTGGCTTGTTGTTAAAGCATCAACATGTATAAGGTTACACCTTTCATTCGATGTGCCTTACTTCGTAATTGTACATTGGATATTTTCCAAACATAAGTCTTCAGTAGTCAATATGTTACGCCACAGAATTTCTGTATACAAAAATGTGATCTTCGGTTGTTAGTACTCTTATCATTGGAAGTGTAATATTTAGTGGGAAATAAATAAGAGAATCGGGTGTTGATCGCGCTGCTGAAGGGTCTGGTAATAACTAGCAGAACTCAGAGACGTAACTGCAGAGGATGCTGCTTTTCGGAAATATGATTCTGTTCAGACGGGTTTGAGAAGTGTGAAGTTACTCAGATAATGTTTTTCTTGCACTGATTCCCGGTAAGTAGTTCGTCATGAGTTTGAGAAAGGCAAATATGTAATCCGACTTGTATTTTATTGATTTGGATAAGTTATTTCGAATGTCGAGACGTGATTAAACGAAGTTATCTGTTCAAATAGCTTGAACTCAGAGTTATATAAAGAAATGAGTTTTGTGAAAATCGTTGTAACTATTAAGGAATGGGTTTAGTAAATCCCAAGACAGTTTTAGAATGCTCGCGTCTTCGACAACATTCAGTAAATTGAGTTTCTGCCACCGTCTCCTCAGGTAAGATTTCTTTTTTAATGGTATGTTTCCACAGTTGCTCACATTTCTTATGTGATGTTAGCACTTGCTAAGGTTTTTCTTTACATGTTTGGTTTCGGCGCTGTATTTTAATAATAATCAGTTTCCAGCAGTACCGAGTTTCCGTTGGCACAAGTCAGTCATGAAAATGTGTCAGGGCCAGCCAGTTTAACACCACGCTTAGGACACAATGAAATCATTCACAGCTAAGCTTTGCATTTCAAAATTGTTGTCACATTCATTTTATGTAAAGTTCAGTCCAGATCTCATTTCTTATGCAGACATTCTTCCTCTAATCGTGCAGTGTTACATTTGCACGTGTGACGTTTAGTTTTTATGAATTTAATCAATCTGCCTACGTAACTTTACAGAGCATTTTAATATAAGCATTTTGGACGGTTAGTCTTTGAAGCTCATCTTGTTGTCTTATGCATAATTATTACTCTGTTAATTTTCTAACTGCAAGACATGTATTGCGACGTCACTCATTGCAGCACTGTTCATTGCACTGCACAATACTGAATTCAACAGGGCAGCATCAAAGCTACACCACAGAAAGCTGAATACTGATCATGACTTAATCCTATCTTTCGTCAGGTTGTGATTTGACACAGGGACAGCGTAGAAGAGCCAAATGTTTTGAAACTTTGCTGATGGATAACGGTAACTTAGTGCCGCAGTCTGTCACATGGCACGATTTTACTTCTTCAGTCCGGTAGTAAGTTTGTGTAATTTTTTGTGCGACGTGAGCCAAGGTGTAAGCTTCGTATCTATTCTAGCAGTTTTGAGTCGGTTGTGGATATTCACAGGCAAAGGTAAAGTAAATTCAAAATTATTTTCTACGTGTGAGTGTATTTTTCCGCCTCAGCCATAGCTACACTTTTCAGATATTTGCCAAGTTTGTGTCGAATGAATACATTCCGCTTTTCTAATTTGAGTAGTGAATTACGCTCACCGGAAAAAGTATTAGCGAGCCCCTGAAATAGAACGCTTGTCGTCTTGGAACTCTGTGAATAGTAGAGAAACTGTACTAAAAGATAGTCGGTTTCCTTCGTTGATAATTAGTGCGAGTGAAGTGGTGCGTTTGTGTCAGTTGGTTGTAAGTAATCAGTAAAAATACATGGGTCGACGTGGGGACGTGATGTGATGACAAACTGGAGCTACCGTGTTTCAACACGCCCTTGACAACAAAGTGAACGAAGTCGTCCGATTGTTGGTGCATGAACATGTATTACCCAAGCTATGCAGAAGGAATGTTTAACCATTCGTAAATACACTCCTGGAAATTGAAATAAGATCACCGTGAATTCATTGTCCCAGGAAGGGGAAACTGCATTGACACATTCCTGGGGTCAGATACATCACATGATCACACTGACAGAACCACAGGCACATAGACACAGGCAACAGAGCATGCACAATGTCGGCACTAGTACAGTGTATATCCACCTTTCGCAGCAATGCAGGCTGCTATTCTCCCATGGAGACGATCGTAGAGATGCTGGATGTAGTCCTGTGGAACGGCTTGCCATGCCATTTCCACCTGGCGCCTCAGTTGGACCAGCGTTCGTGCTGGACGTGCAGACCGCGTGAGACGACGCTTCATCCAGTCCCAAACATGCTCAATGGGGGACAGATCCAGAGATCTTGCTGGCCAGGGTAGTTGACTTACACCTTCTAGAGCACGTTGGGTGGCACGGGATACATGCGGACGTGCATTGTCCTGTTGGAACAGCAAGTTCCCTTGCCGGTCTAGGAATGGTAGAACGATGGGTTCGATGACGGTTTGGATGTACCGTGCACTATTCAGTGTCCCCTCGACGATCACCAGTGGTGTATGGCCAGTGTAGGAGATCGCTCCCCACACCATGATGCCGGGTGTTGGCCCTGTGTGCCTCGGTCGTATGCAGTCCTGATTGTGCCGCTCACCTGCACGGCACCAAACACGCATACGACCATCATTGGCACCAAGGCAGAAGCGACTCTCATCGCTGAAGACGACACGTCTCCATTCTTCCCTCCATTCACGCCTGTCGCGACACCACTGGAGGTGGGCTGCACGATGTTGGGGCGTGAGCGGAAGACGGCCTAACGGTGTGCGGGACCGTAGCCCAGCTTCATGGAGACGGTTGCGAATGGTCCTCGCCGATACCCCAGGAGCAACAGTGTCCCTAATTTGCTGGGAAGTGGCGGTGCGGTCCCCTACGGCACTGCGTAGGATCCTACGGTCTTGGCGTGCATCCGTGCGTCGCTGCGGTCCGGTCCCAGGTCGACGGGCACGTGCACCTTCCGCCGACCACTGGCGACAACATCGGTGTACTGTGGAGACCTCACGCCCCACGTGTTGAGCAATTCGGCGGTACGTCCACCCGGCCTCCCGCATGCCCACTATACGCCCTCGCTCAAAGTCCGTCAACTGCACATACGGTTCACGTCCACGCTGTCGCGGCATGCTACCAGTGTTAAAGACTGCGATGGAGCTCCGAATGCCACAGCAAACTGGCTGACACTGACGGCGGCGGTGCACAAATGCTGCGCAGCTAGCGCCATTCGACGGCCAACACCGCGGTTCCTGGTGTGTCCGCTGTGCCGTGCGTGTGATCATTGCTTGTACAGCCCTCTCGCAGTGTCCGGAGCAAGTATGGAGGGTCTGACACACCGGTGTCAATGTGTTCTTTTTTCCATTTCCAGGAGTGTATATAACACGGCTCGAAAGAGATGCGAACATTTCCCGGAAGACGAGTGTTAAGCGTTGTCACCGACAATACATTTCGAATCCAACACGAAGTACTGCTATCAGTGAACGGGAGTCGCTCTCAATTTCTGAGCGATCATTGAGAAAGAAAATGGTTGCAAATGGCTATCATATCAATTACAATGCCGCATAAAGCCACACTGCTTCAATGGGTGAAACAACACTGGATCTGTTTAGTTGTACTATAAGAGAAAGTTTGATGTTGGACTGCTTTCCTATTCTTAACTTCGTGTGTGTATTTATTGTAATCCTGAACAATACGAGTGGTGTGATTACGTAAACGATATTTGAGAAAAGAGTCACCGAATCAATTTGAAACTGTATAAGTTTATTTGAATTTAGTTTCAAAAAACGTAGATTGTGTCCTAAAGAAGCTGTCCTATGAAACTCTGTGTTGCACTGCGCAGTGTACAGTCTTAGCGTGTGTGACGATACAGTACGTGAATTGCAGTTCCAATACTCAAAACGGACAGAATGAAAGTTCTAAACAAAACTAAAAATTGAATTTTCCTAGAATAAAGGTCCAAAATACTTGTATAAAAATACAACACTGTAAAAGTATCGAAACTGATTACATAATATACTAAACATTAAACGTTACGTACGCGAATGTAACGCTGAGAATATCTCTTCACTGGACTTCTTTGGCAATAAATGAATACCGTACAAAAAAGCAAACAAGCGGTTTTTATTTATGATAAGAATATCTGCATAATAAATCAAATCTGAATTGAACTATATTTTAACTGAATCTTATAATAATTTTGAAATACAAAGCTTAGCTGTGAACTCCGACATTGCCGGTCGCAAGCCAGGATGAGAAAGGACGAGGGTTAGAAGATGGGTCAACCCCACCCCGCCCTTTCGGTAAAAAAGAACCTGGTTAAGGAAAAAGTCAAAAGGAACAACTGGACGTACCAAAATGTTGACAAAATTATGAAAATGGATTCTCTGGCTTTAGAATTGGAACATGGAATGTAAAGCCAGTCATGACTGGGGGAGTGAAACAACTTGGAGAAAAAATCTCAAAATATCAATGTCTGGTGACAGCAATTCAAGAAACAAGACTGCCTCGTGAAGCCATGAAGATTGGAGATACGCACACACTCTTCAACAGCAACGAGCCAAGTCAAGCGTAGACTTCAGGTGTTGGATTTGCTGCCCATTATAAAATTATATCAGCTGTCAATAAATGGTCTCCAGTAAATGGTCGCATCTGCAGGATGATAATAAATACTAAACCATATAAGATCTGCTTAGTCAACTGTCATGCCCCAACAGAGGATACTGAAGAAGAAACAATTTCTATCTCGAGCTAGAAAATGTCATAGAAGGATAACCTAGACATTCAATCCAACTGTTAATAGGCGATTTAAATGCCAAAGTGGGAAGAGAAGAGGAGTATCGCCTAAGTAGCCATGAAACAAGCAATGAGAACGGTGTCAGGCAAATTAACTTCGCTGAAACAATGAGAATGGCCATCAGAATCACGTACTTCCTACCTAAAGAAGTACATAAGCTTACCTGAATGTCTCTAAATGGAAGTACCAAAAACCCGATCGATCATTTTGTAGTTGACCGAGGGCACCATGGAAGTGTCAAACGTGTACGAATCTTCCGCGGGGCAGATATGAACCCCAACCACGTTTTGGTTGCAGCCAAACTACGTCTGAAACTGTCCACAAAATGGTGAAATAATGCCGAAAGGATGGTCCGTTCATACAAGGAAAAATGGAAAGATGTAGCAGTGAGACAGCGCTACCAAGAATAAATGCAGAATATCTCACAACATCGGAAGATCCTAACAACGTAGGAGGAGCATGGCTGACACTACGGAATGTAGTGCTACTGGGCGCAAATGAAGAGCTTGTTTGCCTTCCAAAACGCAAAAGTAAACCTTGGTTTCATGCAGAGTGTCGTAAATCCATAGAGACCAGATCAACGAGGAAGCTGAAACGGCTAGAGCAACCTTCAGATGATACAAGAGTAGCTTATTGTGAGGCGAGGCGAAACACAGACCAGCTCATAAGGAGGACGAAACGGGAACACCAAAAACATCTTTTGACAGCAGTCGCAGAGTCAAAGTAATAACGCTCCTTTTTTCAGGCCTCAAGATTTACCAGAGGTGTCTACCTGCAACCTACATCGGTTTTAACGAATGAGACTGGTGAAGTGGTACCACCACTAGAGAAGGCAAACATATTTGAAAAACATTTTGAGACTTTATTCAACCATGACAGCCCAACAGTGTTGACAACTCGTATATGGGTCCATGAGAGGAAGAAATCCGTGTTGCGCTGAAGGCACTCAAGATGATCAAGGCTCTAGGTGGTAGCGGTATCACAGCTGAGACGCTACTACACGGGGATGGAGGCGTTGAAGCGGTTAATATCTAACATATGGACGGTGGAAAAAATTTCTGAAGAATGGGAGGCTGCAATTGTATGTCCCGTCTTCAAGAAAGGAGATTCCACACTAATGTCCAACTAATGCGGGATTTCACTACTTGAGATTAGGTATAAAGTATTTACAATGCTGCTCCTTAACCGCTTGAAACCATTGGCTGAAGAAATCATAGGCCCTTGTTAATGTGGCTTTATCTCTGGACGGTCGTCTCTTGAACACATATTTACCTTGAGTCCGCTAACAGAAAAATTTTGGGAGTTTGAACGGAAACTACACCTCATCATGAGTTGCGTATGACAGCACGGACCGCTCCATGCTATCGGAAACGTTAGAAGAACTCAACATGCCACCTAAATACATCCGACTAATAGCAGGTTGCTACTCCCAATCGAACTGCGAAATAAGTTTCAGCAACCAACTATCTTCACCATTCGGTAGTCAAAATGGATTGCTTATAGGAGATCCTTTGGCGCTTTAATGACTCCCTCCCCTTGAGCATTATAAAAAATAAGTGTTCGTGATAAGAGCAAAGAGAACAAACAGCAGGCAGCCTCGAAACCTTCCGCTGCAAAATTAAATTGTAACTACTCTTCCCTACCTTTACCAGGTCCTCTTTCCTTCCTAGTATTGAGTGATTTAAATAAATCTGTCCTTCAGTGTTACTTTTGAATATCAAAACTGAAACTGACAATTTCATCACAGATCAAATGTTTAGTGTTGTGGATTTTAATGCTGTCTTCTTGACTGAAAAAGAGTAAATTATTAATTTATCAGTAATGTGTGGCGTCTCCGGAGTGCAATCGAGCGCACCCAAGGTTAAAGTTCTTCTTAACAGCCAGTATTAAGAAACAGCTTTTAATATCTGCGTCGTAACGTAGCTCTGAAAAATTCTTGACGCTGTTATTGAAGAGCAAATCAGACGGATACGATTCTGAAGAACTATGATAGTCTGTGTCGGTAAGAAAAGTTCCACAAAGTCTCGCTTTTCACAAAAGAGAATCTGTTCATTCCAAAAGAACATGTTATCAAAAAGGGATCTCACAGTACTACCTAGCATTCAAAATCCTGTCTTCTGCTTGCTTGCACGTTGTATCGTAATTACTAGGAGAGGAAATATGAGCATAATATTCACTTCATAAATGAGAAAAATTTTACCTTTATTATTATTTCATAGAAACGTTCTTCTCAGTGCTCAACTAATACAATATATATTCAGCTTCTTACAAGAGCGTATGATGACAAAAATTAATATTTTCTTATATCACGTAGCAATTGAGGCTATCGTTTCTTTTTTAACAATAGAACTACACCTCATTTGGACGTACGTCCTTCCGTAGTCAAGTCTACTGTCAGAAAAAAATCATTGCTAAAGTCAGGGAATACATACTGGTGTTAAAAATCTCGGACCTCTAGGAATAAAACAATTTTATTTACGATGTTGCGAAAGCGATAATTCGGTTTGTGAAGTGATACTATTGCGCCACTATTATTCAACTGCGATTCAGTGGTACTATCCTCCAACATTGGTCGAGACAAGGAAAAATTCTTGAATTTCATACCCAGACACCACATTCGCACTGCTGATGCCCATTACACCCATCACTCGCGGCAGACAATCTTACTGAGTCCAGTGAGCGTTCGGGCAATGCTTGTGCATCAGCACAGGAGGAGGACAATGGCCGGTTAGACTCAACTATACGAAGATGGTCTATCCCTGCAGTCGCAGTATCCTCTGTGCCCTCGGTGGCCCAGATGGATAGAGCGTCTGACATGTAAGCAACAGATCCCAGGTTCGACTCCCGATCGTGGCACACACCTTCAACTGTCCCCGTTGATGTATATCAACGCCTGTCAGCAGCTTTGGGTCTTGATTCAATTATCATTTCATTCTGGAGAGCTGCATGGTCACCGATGGTATATGTTCTTCAGGATAAGTCCGAAAGAACCGACACCATCTTCATATAAAGCAGGGATTAGAGACCGCAAGACAGTTGCTGCTAGACTGAATACCATAACACCCACAACCATCAAAAAGAATCACTAACTGCATCTGTTTAAAAAAGCTGATAACAATATTGTTAACTCCACTCCTACGGATCTGATCACGTAAGCGTTGAAAAGATGTGGAATGATTTCAAGGAGATGGTATCGACAGTGATTGACAGATACATACCACATCAATTAATAGGAAATGGTACTGATCGCCCACGGTACCCAAACGGGTCAGATCGCTGTTGCAGAAGGAACGAAAAAAGCATACCAAATTTAAAAGAACGAAAAATCTCCAACATTGGCAAAGTTTTGTGGAAGTTCGAAATATAGCGCGTGCTTCAATGCGAGATGCTTTTAGTAACTTTCACAATGATACTCTGTCTCGCAATCTGGCAGAAAACTCATAGAAATTTTGGTCATATATAAAGCACATCAGTGGCAAGAAGAAAACAATACCTTAACTGCGCGATAACAACGGTGAAGTCACTAATGACAGTGCCACTAAAGCAGAGTTATTAAACATGGTTTTCCGAAATTCCTCCACCAAAGAAGACGAAGTAAATATTCTTAAATTCCAATCAAGAAAAAACTGCAAAGATGAGAAACATAGATGCAGATATCCTCGGTGTAGCAAAGCAGCTTAAATCACTTAACAAATGCACTGCCTCCGGTCCAGATTGTATATCAGCCAGGTTCCTCTCAGAGTATGCTGACAGAATAGCTCCATATTTAGCAATTATATACAATCACTCGGTCACAGAAAGATCCGTACCTAAAGACTGGAAAACTGCTCAAGTCACACCAATACCCAAAAAGGGAAGTAGGAGAAACACACTGAATTACAGGCTCGTATCACTAACGTCGATTTGCAGTAGGGTTTTGGAACATATACTGTATTTGAACATTATGAAGAACCTCGAAAAAACGCTTTATTGACAAATATTCAGTACGGATTCAGAAAATATCGTTCTTGCGAAACACAACTAGTTCTTTATACTCATGAAGTAATGAGTGCTATTGACAGGGGAATTCAAATTGTTTCCTTATTTTCAGATCTCCAGAAGGCTTTCGACACCGTTCCTCACAAGCGTCTTCTAACCAAACTGCGTGCTTATCGAATATCGCCTCAGTTGTACGGCTGGATTTGGGATTTCCTGTCACAAAGGTCACGGTTCATAGTAATAGACGGAAAGTAAAACAGAAGTAATACCCGGCGTTCCCCAAGGAAGTAGTACAGGCGCTCTACTATTCTTGATCTATATTAACGACACAGGAGACAATGTGAGAAGCCCTGGGAAATAATATGCATGTGATGCTGTCATTTACCGTCTTCTAAAGTCATCAGATGACAAAAACGAATTGCAAATCGATTGAGATAAGAAATCTGTAAGGTGCGAAAAATGGCAATTGATCGTGAATAAAGAAAAGAGTGAAGTTATTCACATGAGTACTAAAAGAAATCCACTTCATTTCGATTAAGTGATAAGTCACACAAATCTGAAGGCTGTAAATTCAACTAAATACTTAGGGATTACAATTAAAAATAACCTACATGACGATGACATAGATAATGTTGTGGGTAGAGCAAACAAAAGACTGCGATTCGTTGGCAGAACCAAGGTGCAACAGATCTAGTAAAGAGCCTGGTTACACTACACTGGTCCACCCTATTCTGGAGTATTGCTGTGAGGTGTGGGATCCACATCAGGTGGGACTGGCTGATGACATCGGAAAAGTTGAAAGAAGGGCGGCTCGTTTTGTATTATCGCGAAATAGAGGAGATAGTGCCGCAGACATGATACGTGAATTGCAAGGCAATAACTAAAACGAAGGCGTTTCCGTTTCGACGAGATATTCTCATGAAATTTCAGTCACCAGTTTTCTACTCCGATTGCGAAAAGATTCTGTTGGCACCCACCTACATAGAGTGAAATGATCATCACGATAAAATAAGAGAAATCAAGGTTCGTGAAGAAAAATGTAAGTGGTCGTTTTTCCCGGGCGCCGTACGAGGGTAGAACGGTTGAGAGACCGCTTGAAGGTGGTTCGTTGAACGCTCTGCCAGGCACTTAATTGTGAAATGCAGAGTAATCACGTAGATGTAGGTGTTGTAATCCTTGGTGACACTCAGAAGTAAGTAAGTGCTGGCACTTCACGATTCCTCCGTAACGCGAAACAAACAGAACTGGTAGTGAATGAGAGTAAAATGTTCTCGCTGTTTCACGACACCAAGCTCCTCTCCCCTGCAATAATGTTGACTGACATGTGTTTGAACAAGTAAGAGAATGCATATACCTGAGATCCACACTGACCAGTAAAAGTGAAGTGACGAAGGCGGTTCAACAAGAAAGCAAACGCTAATGGCGTTTTCTTCAGTCTAAACAATCTTTTCAAATCCCTGCTGATATAGCTAAAAAACAAGATTCGGCTGTACAAGACGTTTTTGGACCCGTCTACAATACCATGGAGTGTAAATGGGCACGAAGAACAAACGAAGACCTTTACCAGCAGTATGGAAAGCCACAGTTTGGCCGAATATTGGGGCAGAAAACGCTACAGCGATTTGGCCACATCTTCCGAGCCGGTGGAGCCCTCCCTAACCGTGTTCTCCGTTCCCAACCTGCTGGGAGACGCCCAAAATCACAACCGAGGACGCGATGGAAGGATCGGGTACTGGCAATACTCAATAAGTGGAACCGACAGCGGTAGATGATGAGGTTGGGGACCGACAGCGATGGATCGCCATCTGCGATAAATGCCTCCGATACTGAGATTGTAACTGGCGTTTTATTTTTGCTCTTTGTTAAGTGCACCTTTGCGAACTATTATAATGTGCAGTTTGTTGTGTTCTTTTTATATCGTGGTTTGAATCCCTTTTTACTTGTGTCGGCCTTAAAGGGAATAAATGATGATGAAACCTTAACTGTGGCTGATCGTACTATGTACTGACTGATGTTGAACTGGCTCTAATAAATTTTATAAATTTTATAAATTTTTAAATTTTGATCGTTTGTGGCAACGTAAATTCGGTACTGCTCGGAAGTAGTGAAAATAAACATACAGCACAGCAGCAACTCAGGTAAAGAAAAGCCAACCCTCTTCACGTGCAGTACAAGGACACGCAGCAATGCGAAGCACACACGATTTACTCTACTCAATTTACTTTTTTGTACACCTCCGTTATCACAGAATCTTTTTAGAGTTATAATTCTCAAGAAACTTTTAATTTTAGTTACTGTGTTCCGCGAAATACAACGCGGCAGCACTTTCGTGACAGACAGTGGTGGAAACTCGACTGGAAATGGCTACACAGGATAATTGAAATGGCCTGGGAGTCGGGACAGGTTCCATCAGACTGGACAAAAGCAGTAATCACACCAATCTTTAAACATGGAAACAGAAAAGATTGTAACAACTGCAGAGGTATTTCTTTAATCAGCGTTGTGGGTAAAATCTTCTCAGGTATTGTTGAAAGGAAAGTGCGAGTATTAGTTGAGGACCAATTGGATGAAAATCAGTGTGAGTTTAGGCCTCTTAGAGGTTGTCAGGATCAGATCTTTAGCTTGCGGCAAATAATGGAGAAGTGTTATGAGTGGAACAGGGAATTGTATCTATGCTTTATAGATCTAGAAAAGACATATGACCGGGTTCCTAGGAGGAAGTTATTGTCTGTTCTACGAGATTATGGAATAGGAGGCAAACTTTTGCAAGCAATTAAAGGTCTTTACATGGATAGTCAGGCAGCAGTTAGAGTTGACGGTAAATTGAGTTCATGGTTCAGAGTAGTTTCAGGGGTAAGACCAAGCTGCAACCTGTCTCCACTGTTGTTCATATTATTTATGGATCATATGTTGAAAACAATAGACTGGCTGGGTGAGATTAAGATATGTGAACACAAAATAAGCAGTCTTGTATATGCGGATGACTTAGTTGTGATGGCAGATTCCATTGAAAGTTTGCAAAGTAATGTTTCAGAGCTAGATCAGAAATGTAAGGACTATGGTATGAAGATTAGCATCTCCAAAACGAAAGTAATGTCAGTGGGAAAGAAATATAAACTGATTGAGTGCCAAATAGGAGGAACAAAGTTAGAACAGGTGGACGGTTTCAAGTACTTAGGATGGATATTCTCACAGGATGACAACATAGTGAAAGAACTGGAAGCGAGGTATAGCAACGCTAATGCAGTGAGCGCTCAGCTTCTGCAAGAAGGAAGTCAGTACCAAGACTAAGCTATCTGTGCACCGTTCAATCTTTCGACCAACTTTGTTGTATGGGAGCGAAAGCTGGGTGGATTCGGGTTACCTTATCAACAAGGTTGAGGTTACGGATATTAAAGTAGCTAGGATTATTGCAGGTACTAGTAGATGGGAACAATGGCAGGAGAGTGTCCACAATGAGGAAACCAAAGAAAAACTGGGAACGAACTCTATAGATGTAGCAGTCAGGGCGAACAGGCTTAGATGGTGGGGTCATGTTACACGCATGGGAGAAGCAAGGTTACCAAAGAGACTCATAGGTTCAGCAGTAGAGAGCAGGAGGAGTCGGGGCAGACCAAGGAGAAGGTACCTGGATTCGGTTAAGAATGATTTTGAGGTAATTGGTTTAACATCAGAAGAGGCACCAATGTTAGCACCGAATAGATGGTCATGGAGGAATTTTATAAGGGGCTATGCTCCAGACTGAACGCTGAAAGGCATAATCAGTCTTAAATAGTGATGATGATGATGATGATAATTGTGCTTTCACGGATCAAGTGACACACAATAATCATTTTCAATTGCTTTTGATACTCAGTAACAAAATATTTAACTCCTGGACATATTGAGTTGACGCGTATTAAAATCGTTGTCTCTAGATATGAAAAAAAATTTATCACAGGAAAGAATGATTAAAAATCTTCATCAGCTCATTTACATCTACGTTGTCATAGCTGTTCAATGCACTGAGTTGGTGGAGAATAATTTACATTTTGAACCAATGGAAAAATTCTCATGTACTCAATGTGAAAGATAGGTTGGTATCCTAGATTTTGATATTATGGTCAAAGTGTACACAAGTTGGAGTGAGCAAAATCTTGAGTCAACATTTAGTGTGTGATGGGACTTTACCAAGCGGCAACCGCAACGGCGTTGTCTCCGTGCTGGATCTGAAACGCAAATTCCCTACTCTGGCCTTGACAGAATTCACTCAGTCAAAATTTTCCTTTGTTCTGTAGCATATAAATGTTTCACTAGTCAAAATAATGGCTATTAGACACTCGCAAAGGGTTGGAGCGATGTGCACAATTTCTTTGCCCACAAAAATTCCTGCAGGAATAATTAACTACCTCTTTGCTGTCTGTCACCACGATACGTAAAGTGTATTGTCCACATTTCACAGAAAGCAAAGCTCTAAACGCCCTCGCTAGTTTACACACTCTTTCGCGGTACGCTGCGAGACGAGAGAGATATCTAGTAATTTCAATTGTCTAAATGCTTTTATATTATGGGGACCTCCCCACCGTGTCGCATCTGCGTCGTCCAGCATGGCTTCGGCCAACCGCCATCTCGTTAGAGATGAATTTAATTTTTCTGGCCACGTTGCAGCCTAGACCTGTTAAACCCATCCAGCTACTTACTCTCGGTCCCGGCCATATTTACATTAAAAGGAATAAGGTATTGTTCTGGCCTTATACATTCCTGCACTGGAGCTTGCCTTCTCTTGTTAAGTTGGGGTTTTCTGACCCCATTAACCATTTGCTCCGTTCGTCTCCAAAATGCGTTTCACTTGTTTAGTCATGCCCCTGTCCATATATTGATACATATTGTTTTGTTAGATTTGGTTCATGAGATTACTGCAATTGCCTTTTGTTGATTTAATACAATTACTATCTCCTCAGGATCTTATACTGCATCCTACTGTCGTTAGGGGTCAATGTAATGTAAGGTCCTCAAAATCCTGATGCATTACACAGATATCTTTGCTTGATCATATGTTTGAAATGAACGTAACTGCCCTGATCCAATAATGAGAAAATTGCAGAAAGTTTTCCTTTTGTAAATTCCTCATAAACTATCCACGAACAAGCAATGCAGTGACTTCACCTTAAGGTCTTAACACTTCTCAACTCAGTCTTCACCAAATCGTATTTCCTGAATTCAGCATCCTCTGCATTTGTAGCTCGGTGCTCTGATAGCTATTTCCAGATCGCTCAGTAGCGTAAGTTGTTTAATAGGATCTGACGAGTTGCGATTGTGCCATTTTTCAAACGAATGAATGAGTTGATTGCAAGGGCCATCAATTGAGGCCATGCGTGGGGAGTGCAGTCCAGAGTGAAGGTGATTCTGTACTGCTTTATGGATGTTGTTTGGAACAGTGGGTGGGGCGCAACAATTATCGTAAGTTGTAATTTCCTTCTGTGGCCGAAAACATTTTAAGTAAAAAATGAAAAAATCATATTACAGCTTTGTGCTGTTCTTAAAAGACCATTTACACAATTAGTTTCATTCGTCTGAGCATCATCAGGTAGATTATGGTATACACAGCATCATATTAGGCGAAATACAATCTGTTCACAGCGTTAATAATGCCTATAACAGTTATAACATGAATGAGCAGACTATATATGTGTATTTATATATATATGTATTTACGTAAATCTATTTATATATGAATAGTGTGTTTTACCAGCAGCTCAAGCCAGTAATACGGCATTTTTTGAATAATAACAGCTGTGGGGCGCCACCTGCTGAAAATATGTTAAGTAAATAAAATTTTCCCAACACAGCTAACTGATTAGGACTTTGTAACGCAAACTGTATCCCAGCGTAGCAGTGGCATCCTCCGCACATCCTGTGCAGAAAATGATCTTTGGAATTTGCTCTCAACAGATCCACTGCGCAAAAGAAATTTCGTGAGAAAGTCGTGTAGGATTAAAATAAAATTTTGAGCTGCTTTCTTAATTGGCATACACGAAAGAGAAGTAGGGAGGCAGATGCCATACGGAAAAATCCACTGATAATAACTGCCCAAGCAGGTTGGAGAATTTAGTAGCCTAAATCCAACGACGCAGGTCTGATTTTTTTTTTTTTTAATCTCGTGCTCGACATCCAGCGTCTGCCTCAAAGCCAGATATGTCGTCTCACTTTGGTGCTTTCATTAGAGCCAACCGAAAACTAAATCTAAAGCTCGGAACGTACGCTCTCCCTCGTGCAGGCCGAAAATCTGCTTAGTAGCGACCTTTCATGAGGCTTTCAGCCGGGGTGAAAGCTATGGCGCACAACGAAGCTGTCCACATTATGTTCTGCATGTCGTATTAAAATTTAGTCCGCCGTACAAACCTGCTGGCATAATAGCCCCAGCGATACGGAGCGGAGAGTCAACGAGGTCCTCTAGCCCTGCCAGAATTTCGGCTATTTCTACCGATAGTAAAGCCAAACTGCTTCTCTCCGTTTATGGTCGTTGGAGCAGTTTCCGTCTCCTGCAGCAGCAATGCACATATGCCTTTCATACACTCTCACACGCGGACGGTACCTCTAAGAGCTCCACTTGCCATTGGCCGGGAGAGTCAATATATATTCCGCTCCGTGCCCAGCAGCCGTTGTTTGCCAATTTCCGCTTCCCTACCACTGACCACTTCGCTCCTTATTAGCAAACTTCCTCGCGGACGCAGACGCACTATTTTGCGGAGTAAAGGCTCTCGGTAATGCCCGCCTGCCACCACTTACAGCAATGGCTTTCTCCATTTCTCTTTCTTAGGGCCGCGTTGCCCTGGAGGCACGTTTTTACGTAAGCAGCTATGTCTGGCTAATCCTTCCAAACGCTCAAAGCTTTCTTTTTCTGGTCAAAGACTCAACTCATCCTTTCAGCACACTTTGGTTTATACTTTTATTCTAAATCGGTGTGGAAATCTATTCTTCCTATCTTAGGAATTTATAAAGAAATAAGGCGCATCATCATAGAAAATAGTTAAAAATTCTATTCTCTCTCTCTCTCTCTCTCTCTCTCCCCATCTGTTTCGCTCTCTCTCTTTTTTGTGTCAAAAGCCTTGAAAATGACTGCATCAACCAGATGTGGGAACCACATCTGATAAACAAATACACTGTCCATTTGTAATGTAAATGAAAAATGTAATTGGCAGCCCAGAACATCTCGGAGAAGATTTTCGTCTAGCAGCCACTGGCGAGTGTCCGCCATGGCATTAGTGGAGACCTTGGAAGAGAGGTCCCAAGGAACCCCTCCTGCATCAGAGGAGCCTGAGGGGTCTGTTGCTTCTTCAGCAGGGGGAGGGGACTGATGTCCCCAGCTTGGGGAGAGGGGGTTGCTAAAGAGCTATGTGCTTTGGGAGTGACAGAGGAACATTTGCCACCAGCCCTGAAAGGGGCAGATGTATTCTGGTGGCCAGGAGGGTCCACTGTTCGTGGAAAAGAGTGAGGAACCACTGGCACTTGGGATGGCGATGGTGATGTAGCTGAAGTGTATGTCGATGTCAACCTAATGGGTACAATCTTTCGAATTTATCTTTAGCATCTGTGTTAGTCAACTGGTCCCTAATTTTCCGCTCCTTTTGGAGTACTGGGCAGTCTGGCGAGCAGGAGGAGAAGTGCTCTCCGCAGATGATGAAAGTAGGAGGTGGCGCACATGGAGTATCTGGGTGCAGGGGACGTCCGCAGCATGGACATGTGGCGCAGGAAGAGCAGGTTTAAGACATGTGCCCGAACTTCCAGCACTTAAAGCACCACTTAGGGGGAGGGACGTATGGTTTAATGTCATAGCGATAAACCAACACCTTGACCTTTACAGGGAATGAATCACCCTCAAATGCCAAGATGAAGGTACCGGTAGCTACCCTGTTGTCTTCGCGTACCCTGTAAACGCGCCAGATGAAATGACCACCCTGCAGTCCTAAATTGGCACGGAGCTCGTCGTCAGACTGCAAGGGGTGGTCACGATGGAAAATAATCCCCTGGACCATGTTGAGGCTCTAATGGTGAGTGACAGAAACAGGAATATCAGCCAGCTTGCTACAGGTGACTAATGCTCGGGATTGCGCTGGGGATGTTGTCTGAATGAAGACTACGATGTTCCGCATCTTTCACAGCGCTGTCACTCCTCCAAACTTATCGTCAAGGTGTTCAATCAAAAAGTGAGGCTTTGTCGGGAGAAAAGAGTCCCTCCCCATCGGTTCTGCTACAGACTGAAAACCAAGGGGAATATGGCTCTCTCCGTAGCAAGGTGTAGCGAGGGAAAGAAACGATTTAGGGTCATACCTGTCGGCACTGTATTCTATCTTGCCCTTCTTAGAGACTGCTGGTGCTGAACGGTCACCAGCAAGAGGTGACTTAGTTCGCTTCATTGCGGGTCATCCGTCCTGATGCCACCCACTGCGATCAGTGGCTCGCCCCATGGGCACCACCCAGCAACAGCAAAGGCCAACTTGCATGATTGACGTTGCCAGGAGACCTGATGCCCCAGGAAGACAGGCATCGGTATACGCGGGGAGTTTACAGGTCAGTCATCAGCAACGCGATCCCTGTGATGTGAGGGGTCTACCACCAAATGGGTACATGACGGCCCCACCACAACGAACTGGCTGTCGTGCTGTATGTTGGGTACAGAGAAATGCAATATTGTCATGGGATCGAAAGAGGACAGGAGACAACGGAAGAAGATGACATACCCTGGAAAGTGTCCTCGCCCAAATAGTTGAATCCCAGGTGGAGATGCAAAGCCATGACAAGAGATTCAGGAGAATGAATCTAAGGGCACTCGTGCACCATGTAAGGCGTCCTTCCCCATATGGCCCGCACTTCTGTAGAATTTTGAAAGTGGCAGGTCAAACAATAGAATTGGACCTGAACTCATAGGGTCGAAAAGTGTGAGACTTCTTTTAGCCGCCTCTTACGACAGGCAGGAATACCTCGGTCCGATTCTAATCCCCAGACCCCCCCCCTAGGGAGGGGGGGGGGGGTGTTATGGTGTGGGCTTGCACACCTTGTTGTTTAGCGTGGCACTATCACAACACAGGCCTACATTGATGTTTTAAGCACCTTCTTGCTTCCCACTGTTGAAGAGCAACTTGGGAACGGCGGTTGCATCTTTCAACACGATCGACCACCTGTTCATAATTCACGGCCGGTGGCGGACTGGTGACACGAGAGCAACATCCGTGTAATGGACTGGCCTGCACAGAGTCCTGACCTGAATGGTATAGAACACCTTTGAGATGTTTTGGGACGCCGTATTCGTGCCAGGCCTCACCGACCGATATCGATACCTCTCCTCAGTGAAGAAAGGGCTGCCACTCTCCTAGAAACCTTCCAGCGCCTGATTGGACGTAAGCCTGCGAGACTGGAAGCTGTCATCAAGGCTAAGGGTGGCCCAACAGCGTATTGATTTCAAGCGTTTTCGATGGAGAGTGGCACGAACTTTTAAGTCATTTTCAGCTAGGTGTCAGGATACTTATGGTGACATAGTGTATGACACTAAATGAAGATGAACGGGAGCATTATTCACGTATCGTAATCACTGAGCCTATTTCTGAACCTGGAAAGGTATGTGATCAATACGTTAATTAGAAGTTATTGAAAGAAATTTAGCTGAAGAGACCAATGGATGCCAAGATATTAACATAGCCGAACAGATTTTTGAAAAATAGCGCACCTTTTTCTTTACGCGTATGGGTGTTAAAAAGTACAGAAATTTTTATAGCAATTTCAGGTAAGTTGTTTCGTACGGGAATACACATAGAAAGCGTGTTGGCCACAACGAATAATTTCACTTTTAGGGTTTGACCCACTTTTCCCGTATTGATAGGACAATAATGTTCCAGCATATCCTCACTGATGGCACTTCGGTCCGCAGTATATCGTCGAAATTTAATTTCGCAGTGAAATACGTGCTACTCGTTATATTGCCGAAACAGAGTTCACAAATTACTGCAGAAAAGAATTCCACATTGTCGTTGAACTATTGGCTCATATTATTTCGTGTAAATAGCGACGCGGCTTTGCAACTTCATAAAGGGGAACGACGGGATGGTAAGCTCTTTGT
Organism: Schistocerca americana; assembly: GCF_021461395.2. NCBI lineage: Eukaryota > Metazoa > Arthropoda > Insecta > Orthoptera > Acrididae > Schistocerca > Schistocerca americana. The sequence continues at coordinate 442,314,985 of NC_060121.1, read as the reverse complement.
GTACCGTATACTACACTATTCTCAACACGCAGCTAGACGCAGCAGTGTTTGTGTGAGATATATTTTCCATTTTAAATGCAAAATCGTAGCGTACACAAATTACGGATTTACGTTTTCTTTTAAATTATTTAATAAATATTTTCTTACATGTGGAAGACTATTTCTCGAGTCCGTGCACTAGAATCCCATGACGGAAGGAAGTATATTTTTTTTTTATTTTCTACTGGCAGTATTCTAATAGTAGAAGAGAAAAATTGAAAGACGTTTCATTCTTTAAAATCTGGTTACTAGTTTCGGAGCAATGACGATATTTAGAATTTACAACATACAAATTTTTAACACGAAAGGGACAGCTGTTTTATGAAGAGATTCGTGATTTCATTACCAACTCAGGAAATATTTCACGTCGGATTGAGGGGGCAACAGCATGTTGCACCTCCACGATACCACCATAAAACGAGTACAGAGTAAATAGGTTACATTCTGACTGTACTGTTCTCGTATGCCAAGTCCCGGTTACTTTGAAAAAAAAAAAAAATAAAAAAAAAAGGAAAGTTCCTCACAAGCCAAAATAAACTTCATACTCTACTTCTCTGCGGAGAATGCAGAAGGAATGCGAAGAGATCGGTTGAGTTGTACACAGAAAGGTATCCCCAATAAAAATGATTACTCACCGAATGTGCGAAAAACAGTTATTGTAAATGCACTGGAATATTAGTCAGACATTCCACATTACACTCACATTCGCTTGGTTACAGGTATTTTCGTAGCAATTAAGCTAACATATAGAACAAATTACTCTGTTAGGAGCCATCGCAACCAGTTTCGCGTGTATAACGTGAGTAAGTTCACAACCATGCTTAAATTCATAAAGACTTGGTGCAGAATTCTTCGTCACCGAGCACAATATGTTAGTTTCAAGGACTTCAGCAAGTAAGTTACAGATGTCGTCCCACGCTAAGATCATTGTGCAACAAGACTAGCATATTGTAAGATGAGTACGAGTTTAGAGTTTTCTGCATATACAGTTCTGATATGATATGGATATTAGGAGTAACAAAGGGTGGGAGACTCTAAAGTTAAAATACTGGAAGCAATATGATCATCGTGGCAAAAACGTCTAAAATTGCACATAGTTTCGTCGTAAAATTCGGAGGTGTTTATCGAAGTTGCGTCCACCAGTAGTGAAATGTGGCCAAGAGTTGCAAAAAGGCAACACTGACGTTTTGGTTTGAAGTTTTCATCAGTATCTACAACCAGAAGTTTGGAACATTTTACCCCATATACTGATTCCAATTCATATGCAACGTCAATTGCTGTGAAGTCTCTATTTGTTGTACAGAACTGAATACACTGACGTCCTCAAAATTCAGGGAGAGTCGGCTTTCAGGGAAGTAGTTAATAATTCTTCTAAGAAGACCGCGCCCTTGTCTTTGACCTTTGAGGCCACCCTCTTTCCGAGGCTCCTTGGGGTACAAGGAATAATGTTTGTTTTCCGAGAACTGGTAACCAGACAACTGCTCACCCACTTTTCTAGTACTGTAAGAAAATGAAACGCGTACAGCCGTCTTTATAAACTTATTTGTTGTGTAGCTACTAGTTCCGGCGGTTCAATGCGCCGTCTTAAGGCCGTAGCTGATGCCGGAGAGGCTAGCACGATCCATGTATACACCACATCACTGGACAACATAACTGGTTTACGCAGATCGTCAGTAAACTTTGGAGTCAGTGCTGCAACCATCAACTGCCAACTCGATCTCCCTTTCTAGGAGGACCAGGATATCCTTTCGGTGTTATTTCTCTTAGCGGATACCTTTTATCCTCTCCCATTGACTGCACAACGTACAGTCACTACACGTCATGCGTTGAACAGAGGTCACACGACTCGTGTTCTCGGACGTGGATTTGTTTGCAGAGCTGCCTTGAATTGTACAAGGCCTGATTCATGCATGAAGTTTCACAGAATTTTGATCTGAACTGTGTCGGCAGGCTGAACATTATGGGATCATAGCAGATAAAGGAAAGGCCATTCAGAAAAGAATTTTCTTACTGAAACAGATAAGTGCGAAATTGGACATGGAGAAGTCAACAGAAAAAAAGGAAAATGGCTTTCACGGCTTCAGTCTGGAACCGCGGGACCGCTACGGTCGCAGGTTCGAACCCTGTCTCGGGCGTGGATGTGTGTGATGTTCTTAGGTTAGTGGGTTTAAGTAGTTCTAAGTTCTAGGGGACTGATGACTTAAGATGTTGAGTCCCATAGTGCTCAGAGCCATTTGAACCTTTTTTTTTTACCTTTCACGGGGAATAAGCACATTAGAACCAAAATAGAGATGTCAAATAATATTAGAGTAAGTAAACCAATTCAGTTACATAGGATGCGAGGTGATACATGACTGTAGCAAAAGTATAGAAATTTAGCCACATATAAGGATCAATTAATAGAAACCTAGGAAAGAGACTCAAACAACAGCTTCAGTCCCCACACTGCTCTATGGAAGCGATACCTGGGTGATTAACAGAGAGCAATAAAGCCGTATTCAGACACAAGATATGAAAATTTGAGACAGGTTAAGGGTTGCACAAAAGAAGACAGACTAAGGAATAAAGACATTAGAGAAGAACTAAAATTCTTAAGTGTCAATGATAAAATTGTAGAGTACAGGTGTAAATGAAACGAACTTCTAGAGAGAATAGAGAATGGCAGATTCCCTTAAGGGCTACAAATTATAACAAGAGATAGAGGAAGACCTCTGCAATGATAAGCACCGAAACAGGCAATTTCGCCTAATACGTGAAGAGGAGAAGAAGAAGAAGAAGAAGAAGAAGAAGAAGAAGATCATCAACATTTCCTTGAGATTTCTTTGTAAGTCATTGTGGAGCCAAAGTTTGGTTGGATCCAACTACAAATGTTAGAATTAGTGCGAGCTGTGTAGGTAAGCCGCAGCTGCGAAACTGTCGTCGCCTTCCAGTGCGCCGTCCGTCCTTGGCGCGCTCGTACTGCACAGCGTGGCTGCCGTATGTGTGTACACCTGAGAGCACAGGCAGCTGGGAGCGAGCGCCGGGCAAACCGCAGCCGGCACGTAGCAGCCGGCAGCTAGCGCGCCACGTATTCGCAATCTCCCGCTGCGGTCGCCGAGCACTGCGCCGAGTGACGTACTGGCTGTGCTACTGGAGGCAATTCCGGCGTTCCCAGCGGGGGACAAGACACGGGCTAATTGCGATACAACTATGAACCTCGGCCAGGTCTGAAATTTCTGAAGTGCAATGTTGCTGTCGAAATATCAAATGATGACGGGCTGGCTCTGCAAAGTTGAATTACGGCACATGGAACAGAAGTGAAATACTTCCCGAGAGTGGTGATGGTGTAATTACCCGTTCTGGGAACATCTGCGTATGTACGTCACAATCCAGCGTGCAGTGCATGGTGGAGGGTATCTATACCTGTTTCCACACCGAAACGCCGGCTGGGGTGGCCATGCGGTTCTAGGCGCTACAGTCTGGAATCGCGCAACCGCTACGGTCGCAGGTTCGAATCCTGCCTCGGGAGTGGATGTGTGTGATATCCTTAGGTTAGTTAGGTTTAAGTAGTTCTAAGTTCTAGGGGACTGGTGACCTCAGAAGTCAAGTCCCACATTGCTCAGAGCCATTTGAACCACACGGAAACAGAGACAAAGAAAAATATCTATGTGTCTCTGTATGGGCAGTAATTTCTCGTATCCCTGCTTCGTGGTCCTTAGGCGAAATGTATGCTGGCGGCAGGAGGATCGTTCTGCGGTCGCCTTGAAATGGGAGTTCTCTAAATTTTCTTCGAAAAGAACGTCGCCTTCAGTCCAGGCTGAAGAATTACTTGAACAGTGTCATATCTTTTAAAGTGTAAAATTATTTCAAAGTAATTTTGTTGCACTAATGTGCGATCTTTTACTAAAGATATAGTTCAAGCTGTCTAAGAAAAAAAGTAACGAAATTTATATCAACAGTAAACTCAGACTATCGACAGCAGAGAAATCAGCCTGCAGCTGAATCTATTCGGACGGATTGTATTTTCCTATGTACCAAAGGAAGAAAAAAGAGCAAAGGTGCTCGCAGAAAATTGATACTCATTTCTTCTCTCGTCTCCACCGAACTGAGCAGACACTTATTTTGTATAAGTATCGCTATAGTAGATTTATTATGAAATGTGTCAGAAACGGGCTACATTTTAGTTAACATTTTTGAGTAAATGTTCTCCCGTAAACATTAAGCTGTCCTAAGTTTCTCTCTTTTTTTTTTTTTTTTTTTTTTTTTTTTTTTTTTTTTTTTTTTTTTTTTTTTTGGAATATACTCTCTCTGAAATTCAGAGTGACATGAAAGGGAAGTAGTGGTTGAGAATAGAATGAGGAAGGGTTGTAGCCTATCTCCTATGTTATTCAATATGTATATTGCACGAGCAGTAAAGGCAATCAAAGAAGAATTTGGCGTATGAATTGAAGTCCAGGGAGAAGAAATACAACCTTTGAGGTTTGCCGACGATATTTTAATTCTGTCAGAGACTGCAAGGTACCGGGAAGAGCAGTTGAACAGAATGGACATGGTCTTGAAGGGAAGATATAAGATGAACATCAACAAAGGCAAAACTAGGATAATGGAATGGAATGAAATTAAGTCAGGTGATGCTAAGGGAATTAGATTAGGAACTGAGACACTCAAAGTAGTCTGTGAGTTTCGCTATTTGGGCAGCAAAGTAACTGATGATCGTTGTAATAGAGAGGATACAAAATGTAGGCTGCCAATGGCAAAAAATGCGTTTCTGACGAAGAGAAATTTGTTAATACTGAATGCGGATTAAGTGTTCGGGAGTCTTTCCTGAAGATATTTATCTGAAGTGAAGCCATATATGATAGTAAGATGTGGACAATAAACAGTTTAGACGAAAAGAAGGGAATATGAGCTTTCGAAAAGAGAGGCTGCAGAAGAATGCTGATTAGCCAGGTCGATCACGTAACTAATGAAGAGATAATGAGTTCAATCGGGGAAAACAAAGGAAGAAATTGGTTGATGGGATACACTGTGAGACACCAAGGGATCACCAGTTTAGTATCAGAGGGAAGAGTGGGTGGTAAAAATCGGAGACCAAGAGGAATACAGTAAACAGATACAGATGTGGGTTACAGTAGTTATTCGAAGCTGAAGAAGTTCGCGTAAGACAAAGTAGCACGGACAGCTGCATCAAACTAGTCTTCAGGCTGAAGACTGCAACAACAACAACAACAACAACAACAACATTGATTGCTAAAAATCTCGCTGCAGCCGCCAGCTCAGCAGATCATGGTAAAGACAGACTATGTACCGACTGCAATTCGCGTATGGTCGTTGATTTCATTCTGTTACAAGCAAAGCACGTCCAAGAGATTATCAGCGAATCATTTAACAGTGAATTGCGATCATTTTGTGCATTTACAGTTTACGGACGATTTCGCCATTGTTTCCAAACCGTGAATCTGCTGCTCTTGCTTCTATCGCATACAGGTCCCACAGAACTGATGGTGGTGCTGTATTAGAAAGGCTCGTGAATGGTGTAAACTTCAGGAGCCAATTTTATTCTGCAGCCATTGCTTTCATTTTTGATGCACTAAGAAGACTGCGCTTCCCCATCAACATTGGCCGTTGCTGCACTGGCCCATAACGGAGAAATTAAATTGATTTGACAACTTCATTTTCACACATATTGCTACTTTATTCAAATATCGGAGCGAAAAGCATCAAAGGAGACCCATCCGAGTTCCCCAAGCATCTCCATAACACTAGCGTGTTGTATGAAACTTCCGGCAACAAATCTAGCAGCCCACCTCTGAGTTCCTTCGGTGTGTACATTTAATCCGACTTGGTGTGGATACCAGACACTCTAGCAGTACTCAACGATAGGTCGTACCAGTGTCCTCTTTGTGCTCTTCTTCATAGATGGGCCAAAAATTCCCAGACTTCTCCCAATAAATCCAACTCAATCATTCGCCTTCCTACTACAATCCTCACTTACTTCCATTTCATATCGCACTGCAACGGTACGCCTACGCCTAGATATATTTAAATGACGTGACTGTATCAAGCAGCATACATTAATGCTTTGTCTGGACTATATAGGTTTATTTTCCAAGCCCATCTGCATTAACTTACGTTTTTACACATTTATAATCAGCTGCTGTTCATCACATCAAATATAAATTTTGATAACCTGTTCTTATTTTACGACCACAGTCACGTATTTCCCTTTACGTACTGTGTTACCCTTTACCCTTTCAGTATCCTCATACACTTTCTCTTTCTCTTCGTCTTCAGCTTGGGACGTCGGGATGTATACATGAACTATTGGTGTCTGTGTTAGTTTGCTCTTGATTCTGATAAGGATAACCCTATCACTAACTGTTCACAGTGAGGTACTCTCTGTCCTCCCTTCCTACTCATAGCCAATTTTACTATTGTTTTACCATCTTGTGCTGCTGTTTATATTACTCTGTGCTCATCTGACTTGAAATCCTTGTATCTTTCCACTTCAATTCACTTGTCCCTACTGTACCAAGTTGAGGCTTTTTCAGATTTTCTAGCTTCCCTCCCACGTACAAGCATCTGCCACTCAACGTTTCGACACCTAGAATGTTATCCTTCCGTTGTTTATTCAATCGTTTTCACTTATCTCCGTGGCAATCCCATCCCGGATACCCGAATTGCGGACTATTCCGGAATCTTTTAAAAATGGAGGGGTCATCAGGACCCTTTTTCAATTAGGGGCCACAAGTCCTGTGGATACACGTTATGTGTCCTTTATGTAGTGAATTCCTTTGCCTTCTGCATCCTCATGCCATTTGTCATTCCCGATTCTCCCTGCTTTAGGGGCAGTTTCCCACCCCAAGGACAAGAGAGTGCTCTGAACCACTGTCAGCTCCTCCGTCGTCTTTGAGAAGGCCGTTGGAAGAATGATGGTGACTTCTTAAACAGGAAGCCTTCGGCAGCCAATGCTGATTATTAGTCAAAATTTGAGCTGTGGTAGCTTTCAAACGCGGAACCGAGGACCTTTTGATAATTAATCAAAGATGCTACCCGTAGACCAAAGGTGATGAGCCCCTTCAGACTTAGTTCGCGGTTTCAAGCTGAGTTTCAAATGATCGATGCTTTCTAGTCGGATAATACGCAAGTAATTGAAGTTCGTATTGAGTAATCAAGAGCCCCGTCTTGGAAAATGTCTCTCAGTCGAAATAAAATTACAATATCTGCATTGCTACTTACTGTGCATCCTTTTCTACTGAGCTAAGTCCTGCACCTTCAAAGAGAGGATGGGGAGACGACTTGAGGCACTGGAGACTGCTAGAAATACCTCGGACAAAAAATGGCTCTGAGCACTATGGGACTTAACTTCTGAGGTCATCATTCGCCTAGAACTTAAAACTACTTAAACCTAACTAACCTAAGGACATCACACACATCCATGCCCGAGGCAGGATTCGAACCTGCGACCGTAGCGGTCGCGCGGTTCCAGACTGTAGCGCCTAGAACCGCTCGGCCACACCGTCCGGCCTACCGTGGACAGATAGACGTTATCCTCTAAACGCTAAAAGAAGAAGAACTGCTAAACAGTAGGATCATAAAACAACAATCTTTCGGTCGTGTGATAAGGAATGCTAGCAGCTATAAGCTGCTGCAGAATATTTTTCTGGAAAGATATCTAGTAAAAGAGGATGAGGAAGAAGAACATCTGGGCTCGTTAACTTAAACACATGGACGTCATACACGAATGAATTACATTTTAGAACAAGAAAAACTGATATACATATGTTTGACACCAACATTGTAAATGGTCGAATGTAACTTCTCTTTTCCACGTTGGATGTTGGGAGTGTGTACTTCTGAAGTTACTAATGTCACATATTCCCCTTACCCTACCAAAGGCATAATATGGACGTATCAGTAATTACTGTGATAACTAATGTACAGTTAACGTGTAAAAAATCGAAATTGTTTTGTAATCAATGTTATAAATGTAATGCTGGAACGATATTGATACTCCAGATATAATGATTGCCAACATAGAGTATTTAAACGTGCAAGTCAATGTAGACTGCCTCTAGATGATGGGCACCTGCCCAAAACCTGTCGTGTATTATATAAAATCACCTTCTATTGTGTGTAGAAGCGTTTATTATTCTATACCCTATAAAGATGCAATCTTCGTGAAGCGCTTGCGTGGAGAGGGTGTAGTATTGTGAACTTTAATGTAGATTCGCGAACATCTTGTCTTCGACACCGACTTCTAAGTTCACCAGTACTACTGAAGCTACTGAAGACAAGGCACCGGAACAATCCCACAGTTACAGATATTTCGGGTGGAGTATCAACTTAACAACGATAATTATGTACACAGTAAAATAAGTAACTCTCAGCAGATAGAACTAACAATAAAATGTGAAAAAAGAAGACCAGATAACACTCAAAATTAATTTCTGTCTTTCGCTTGGGCAGTGAATCTAGGATTGAAAGAATAGAAAAACGAAAGCAGCACACAGTCGGCTGCAATGAGATTTCTAAGATTTAATCAAAGATTGCTCAAGGAGGGAACTCACAAGAAGTAGCGATATACGAGATTAATTAACAATATTTACCTTAAACGACAAAGAGTAAGAATACAGAAGGAACTGGAGGTGACATTTTGAAGATACGATTCCAGTGATTGTAAAGAAGTCATCTCGTGAAGGTGGTGTCGGAAGGCGGATAAAAGATGACCTTAAAAATATGAAATCGGGAAAGAAGTATTGTCTAAACCTTGAGGCGAAGAAGGAGAAGAAGAAGAAGAAACACAACAACGACAAATGTGATCACTGACTCTAAAAGGCACACACACTCTTTTATATCGTGTCAATCTCGGTAGGTAAAGCTGAGTGAAAGTGGAATCTTTAGATTTCGTAAGTGTACAAGCTTTTAGTGAAATTGGTTTCATGAGAAATAGGTCGTTGCAGAAATATTTGTGAGCCTAATGTTTCTCCATCTAGTGAGAGAGATATCCGCAAAATTTATAAAGACGTAATTTCCAAATGAAAACAACTATAGCTATCCGATGTGTCTACTGCCTACTGCGCGTCGCTCAAGTTAAGACGTCATCTGATTACTGCAGAAGTTCATGGACTCGCACCAACATTTGTTGTGAGGAGTGCTTAGAAAAGATAGCGGCGTAATGATTTATTTACTACTAAGGCCCAAAACTCATAAATTTTAGTTTTACTTCTCTTCTGCAGATATTCCATTTGAATCACTGAGAGGTGAGTGGAATTTGCTAAGTGTACCTCGGATGGCCAGGTTTTTAGTTTATTTTACAATGGTAACGCAAGTTGAACCTGAGCGCTAAACTGTTTTATACCCAGAAAAGGCAGTCAAACAATCGTCACGCCACAAAATGGAATGTTGTACAATACGGGATTTTACTTCATAAATTTTTTTCTGGCGTTCTTATCCTGTAATAACTTTACTGACTTATCAGTAAGTAGAAGGTGTACTGGCTTTGCAATGGAAATGTGGCCGTCACTTTGACCTCAGCCAAATCTACAATCAGCAAAAGCCCATAACCAACCTGTATTTGAGTCTCTGTGGAGCAGGACAGTAGCATACTCCGAGAATTTATTGGAGACGACTAAATCTGACACAATAATATTCCTAAATGCGGCTGTTTACTGGAACTAACTGCTCCTAGCATTCTGAACTCCCTATGGAAAGAATATAACGTTTTGGTCATAACTGAAGCAGAGAATAAAGAACAGGCACGACAAATGTCTTCGTTGATTTTAAGAAGACAACTAATGACGACAGTCGCAAAGTGCAGCTAAATACAGAATAACATTGCTTAATTTGCAATATGAATGAAAGAGAAATATAATAAAGCTTGAAGTATAACAGGAGATTTAATAAGGAAGAGAAAAGAAGTGAATCGCGTCGATCACAAATTACTAGTACGTTTAAATCAATATATTTTTCCTGTATACTTAGAGAGGTTGACCAGTACTGGTCGCTGTTCGTATGAAGCGTCTGTGATATTCGGGGGCTAGACATAGAAAAATTAAGTTAGTAACCTGTGAAGTTTGTGTCAGTATCTGACACTGTCAATAGCAGATGCTTCTCTCAGGAAACGTGATTGATTTTGGATATTAATTCCTTCTTTCCTTCTCACACGTAGGCTTAAAATTAATCAACGTTAAGACATTATCGTGTGTATAGGGACAGATAACTGAAAAGAAAAGATTCAACGTGGTACAGAGTGGAAACAAACATATGGCTTCACACCAACCCCACTGTGTTTATTAAATGTCTTGTAAGTAATGGAAAACTGTCACGTCACCGCCTTGAGCAGCTGGAAAAACTACATTATTTACATAAGCAGTTTCAGTCGCCCGACCGTCATGAGGTTCCTATATACCAAATGAAATACATAAGTATCGTTACAGGCTTAAACCATCACACATCTGTTAACTGACTCAAGTGTTAACGACACCACACACAGACAATGCATTATCATGTACTCACATAAAAGTATTCAAAGCAACATATGGTGCGAAATATGAAATTATTATCGTCAGGTGATAAAATTATGACTTACGTACTGAAAATAAAAGTGTATCATAACACAGTGATGTGACGCAATCCGGAAACCACCTATCATGAAAACGTTAATGGTTTATATTTCTACATTGTTCACTATTATCATATCGTAATATAAATTACATCAATCTGTAAAAGTTGTGACTGATGACCTCACAAGTTAAGTCCCATAGTGCTCAGAGCAATTTTGTAAGAGTTGTGATAGGCAGTCTACAGTAATCGCGGGTAACGCTGTGAACGGATTCGTACCACACTATATATAGGCGACTTCAAAACTGATCACTGTTTACGGGTAAAGATAAATATGATCATAGTGTTCTACACACGTCGACAGTGAGTGGAATATTACAGTTAACAATCTGTATGTCGTCTGCAACCATAACTTCACGTGACGGTCTTAACAGATGTTCTACATATTGCATCTAATAGCAAATTGCACGTGTCTAACAGTTGCGGTTACAGAAAACAAAATGCATAGATGTTATGGCTTACATGTGCTCGCAGGCACTTGTATCAAACGAGTTATAGCATATTCATACGCACTTCCATCGTGTAGTGAATTTTATGGGACATACCATACCGATATGTACAATGAGTACCAAGCAGAGTTCTGTAAAATATGACAATATAACATTTGTAGCGGGCTCACTTAACGGACAAATAATTATTACCAGCAACTCACACAACACATTAAAGCAGCCGTTGGATGTAATGAGTCACCAATTAAAGACTTTTGCAGACACAGATACGTATGTCATCTGGTAAGTAATGGGGCAGAGGATTTCATAATCGAACTTTTGTTAGTCTGTGATTCACATTAGCACTGTTTATGATAAACAAGTATTAAATAACTCCACAGAATGGTGTTTGAAAAGGTTAAAATTAATTTTCTTCAAAATTGCACCTCCACGCTACGATTAAGTGATTGTAATATAAATTAAAACACATAGAATAATTTTAATAAAAAGGAAGTGACATGATTCAGCGGAAGGTTTTCTTTTCATAGACTCCACGACTGTCATGTTTAGTGGAATTGACAAAAATAACTAAGGTACTTGCGAGCGGATTATTCTTTAACGATCCCTGGAGTACTTAGCATATATGGCTGAGAATCCCTCGACTGTTTTTCCGTTGAGATCCGATTCATATTGCACCACGAACTGAAATGTGAATAGAGGATACGGGAAGAGCATATGGAATATACATTTTCAACCTAACAATGTTTGAATAAAAATCTGTGGTGTGTGGCAGAAGGAAATACGTAAAACTTTAAATGGGCAGCAAATTTACGGCAGTCACCGAGACAGGGTAGTGAAGAGCAAAGAAAGCAGGAGGGCTTGCTGGAACGTAATACCTCTTTTGTGAAAACTCAAAGTTCTTTCAAGTAAAGCAAAAGTTAACATTCAACGTCTTCATTCTTCAAGCCTATAAATTTGAATTCTAGCCTGTAACATGGCGATGTGTAACGTAACAATTTCGGTGGTTAAGAAACAATTTATTGTAATCGAGTTTCGAATTCGAAGAGCTCGTCCATACACGGAGCACCCTCTCCTTCAGCACGACAATGTCAGACCACTCACGAGCGCTGCAACATCTACAACAATTCGACGTCTTTGGTTAACTGTTATCTATCATCCTCGACACAGCCCTTGCACAATCCGATTTTCGGATTTTCTGAAACTTAAAAAGCACATTCGAAGTTGTCACTTTGATAGTGATAAGCGGTGAGAGCAGAGGTAAAGCCGTGATTTCGTGAACCAAGTCAAACTTCATACAGTGACAGTATCAAGACACTAAAGTGCGCGTCATTTACGACGGCGGCTGAGTTTAGGTTCGTTCTGCCCATCTGACGTCACAAAACACACTCAACCAATGAAAAGAGAACGATGTTGCCAGAGCTCGACAGCAGTGCAGAGCACGGACGAGTGTCTTCAGTTTTAGAAACGTTCAGTCATAAATAAAGTAATTCAACGAAGGCAATGTCTTCATAGCAGACTTTCTTTTATAGAAAGTTTGGAAAAAGCATTCTTTGTACCAGTTGCTTCATATTCTATTAATTAAACCAAACAAGCAATAAGCCTCCTAATTCAGGCGATAGCAAGGAAAGGTGTTTGTATCATTCTCACTAACCGCTTTTTCGCAATAAACAACAGTGGCCATTGTTTACTTCCTATCGTACTTCGTCGAAACGTGAGTAATTCATTGTCATACCAACAGTGTTTGTCGGTATTTTGCGTGACATATTAAAGTCCACCGGGAGATGATCTGAATGACGAGCTGCGTTAGCGTAATGGTCAAAGTGTATGGCTGCTAAGCGAAAGGTTCTGAGTTTAAGCCTTATCCGGTGCTTTTATTTTCTTTACTTAAAAACCGTATCGAAGTGTCTTCGTTTGAATGTAATCTTTTGAAATTTCTAGTGGCAACTAAAATCGACCATACGAAAAGTATACGCTATGGACGTTTACCTCTGCAAACTCTTCAAAATTTCGTTCAATGGTTTACTACATCTAATGCTGCACAATAACTGCGTTGAACATCGAAACAAAATTAAGTCAAGAATATGTGTAAAAATCAAATTTTTGGGCCAAATAGTTTTTGTGACATCGAATGATAAAGTGTGTCAAAGCAGTCGAGACACCATGTGTCTGCACAGGGGAGCAGTGCAGTGATGACAAAATCGCGCACAGCGCGGTACGCGGGGAGGACGACTCTGCAGCAGCGAAAGGGTTAATGCGGCCGTGGTGGCTACACTTCATAAACTGCGCGCTCTCCCCTAAACGTAAGTTTGCGAAGTATACTAAGGCGCTGCTTCTCTTGGCAACGGAGAAATCTCCCACGTCTGGGCGGGCTTGCGCGAACCCCCAAGATAAAAGAATTGAACTTTAGTCTCTCGTTGGGAGAAATGTGTTCCTCGCCAGGGTCACTATGTTGAGAAATCAAAGTATAGACTTCAAGATTAAAGATGTGGAATGTTTATGACGTCATGAAACTTCCTGGCAGATTAAAACTGTGTGCCCGACCGAGACTCGAACTCGGGTCCCGAGTTCGAGTCTCGGTCGGGCACACAGTTTTAATCTGCCAGGAAGTTTCATATCAGCGCACACTCCGCTGCAGAGTGAAAATCTCATTCTGGTTTATGACGTCAGTTTCATTTACAATGGTTTAAGAGATTTAACATTAAACATTCGCAGGTATTACTTTTCAGCACGCCGTAATACATATGATTTGCACACTATAGAGGAGTAGTTCTATCGAAAACCGATTGAAGCGGAAGTACAGACTTCTGCAAAATCATTCCAGGCATCCAGAAGTAAGAGCAGCGTCGGCTCATCGTCGAGATGATAAACGAGATTTTTTTTTTATTTAGCAGTGAAGCCGTATGGGTTTTCCAAATTGGTCAAAGGTAAAGTATACTAATACAAGTAGGAGATATGTACAGAAACACTCGAAAACTATAAAGATAAACCTGCAGCGCAACGCAGTCTTACACTATTAATAAATTCCTAAAATTCTACAGATCACACTGTAACATACGTGCTTTTACACTTTTAATTTACTAGAAAAAGGAAAATGAAGAAAAAGAGGGGGAGGGAGAGAGAGAATGTTAACATCAAAAGAATCGTCAAAATAATGAAGTAGTTTTTCTACTGCCAGGTTTCGTATTTGCTATTTCAAGGCTTACATCCTGGATTCCAGATTATTTCCGACTGTATGTACGTAATTCTGTTACTATCCCGACTAAGACATTTATTTCTGACTATGATAGACATCGAATTTTCCGAATCCAGATACAGTGTGACACATACTAAACAACCAACATAGTTACATCTGCGTACTACCCTACCAAATAATGCATTTGATATTGGACGCAAGACTTAACAAAAACTAAGACATGTTCATGTTGATAGGATTAGTTCACGGAAAAAAGGCTTCGAACAGGCAAAATGGTATCTCGTGAGTCACATTCACAAATATAAGACGGGGAAATGATCGAATTAGAAGGAGTGATAGACAAGGATTCAGACATTCGCCCCTATTCTTTAATAGACGCGTAGAACAAGTAATGATAGAAGCGATACTGATTTTGAAGAGTGGGATTAAAATTTACGGTTAAAGATATCAATAATAAGATTCACTGATGACATTGCTATACTCAGTAAAAGTGACAAGAAATCACGACATCTGTTGAAAGGAATTGTCTAACGAGTACAAATCAAGGATTGAGAATACGCATAGTAAGTACGAACATAAAGCCGGTTCTCCAGAAATTTTTCACTCGCGTTTCTCGAAGAGAACGTCGCCTTTTCTACAGTGATCGACGAGTACTTCCTTGAAGAATCTTAGTAATTCGTGCGTGTCGGTCGAACCCACTGGTAAGAAAACTAGCAGCGCGCCTCTGACTTGTTTCTATGTTTTCCTTCAGTCCGCCCTGTTTGAAATCCCGAACACTTTAGCAGCGCTCAAAAGTAGGTTGCACTGGTGTCCTATACTCTGTCTCCTTTAGAGATGAACCACATTTTACTAAAATTCTGCCAGTAAACCGAAGTCGCAAATTCCCCTTTCCTACTACAACACTACATGCTCGTTCCATTTGACATCACTTTGCGAGCTTACGCCTATATGTTTAATCGAATGACCATATCAGGTGCACACTACTAATGCAGTATTCGACCATTATGGGACTGTTCATCCTGATCACCTGGATAAACAATTTTTTCACAAAAGTCATAAAAATTGTCTAAGTATCTTGTATCCTCATGCAGTTACTCATCGACGACATCACCCCTACACCACAGTACCGTCAGCAAACAACCGCAAATTGCTGCTCACCACTTCCGTCGGATCATTTGTGTGTGTGTGTGTGTGTGTGTGTGTGTGTGTGTGTGTGTGTGTGTGTGTGTGTGTAGAGAATAATACCGGTCCTATCACACTTCCCTTGGGCACATATCACAGTACCCTTACCTCAGATGATTAGTACTGGGTCCCAATACTGAAGAAGTTTTTCGAGCCACTTGCGTATCTGGGAACCTGTTCCACCTGCTCGTACCATCGTAAACAGTCTGCAGTGGGGGCTACGATCAACGCTTTTCGGGAACCAACTACTAACGAATGGGCCTGTTGTCCTTCATCCATAGTTCGTAGGATGAAATGTGAGAAAGGGCAAAATGAGTTTCGTACGAATGGTGCTATCTAAAACCGTACTGATCTGTTGACAGTGGGTATTCCATCTGAAGGAACTTTCCTGTACTCGAACTGACCGTATGTTAAATAATTCTGCAGCAAACGGATTGTAAGTATAGGCTACTGGTCTGTAATTTTGCGGGTCATTCCTTTTACCTTTCTTATAAGCCAATGTATTTTTTCCAGCTCTCCAACCCAATTTTTCTTAGAATTTCGAACATTTTGCGCCATTTTACATTGTAGAACGTTTTTTTTCAGATCGACAAATCCTAAGAACGTGACTTGATTTTTCTTTAGTCTTGCTTCCATTATTAACCGCAACATCAGAATTGTCCCTCTCGTTCCTTTACCTTTCTTAAACCAAACTGATTGTCATCTAGCATATCTTCAATTTTCTTTTCCACTCTTTTTTGTGTATTATTCTTGTCAGCAACTTGGATGCATGAGCTGTTAAGCTGAATGAGCGACAAATCTCGCACTTGTCAGCTCTTGCCTTTTTCGGAATTGTGAGAATGATGTTTAACCGAAAGTCAGATGTTATGTCACCAGACTCATACATTCTACACACCAACGATTTTAGAAATTCTGATGGAATCTAATATATACCTTCTGCCTTATTTGATCTTAAGCCCTCCAATGCTGTTTTAAATTCTAATTCTAATACCGGACCCCTGTCTCTTCTGAAACTACTCCTGTCCCTTCTTCCACCACATCAGACAAATCTTCCCCCTCGCAGAGGCTTTCAATGTATTCTTTCCACCTATCCACTCTCTCGTCTGCATTCAACAGTGGAATTCACGTTGCCCTGTTAATATTATAGCCCTTGCTTTTAATGTCGCGGAAGGTTGTTTTGAATTTCCTGTATGCTGAGTCAGTCCTACCGACAATCATTTCTTTCTCGACTTCTTGACATGTTTTACGCAGAGATTTCGTCTTAGCTTCCCTGCACTTGCTATGTGTTTCGTTCCCCAGCGACTTTTATTTCCGTATTCCTGAGTCTTTAGGAACATATTTTACTTCCTCCTTTCATTGTTCATTTGAAGTATTTCTTCTGCTAACCATGATATCTTTGCAGTTACCTTCTTTGTACGTACGTTTTCCTTCCCAACTTTTGTTATCGCCCTTTTTAGGGATGTCCATTCATCTTCAACTGTACTGCCTACTGAGCTACGCTTATTGCTGTATCTATAGCCTTAGATATCTTCAAGCATATCTCATCAATCCTTAGTACTTCCGTATCCAACTTCTTTGCTTATTGCTTCTTCCTGACTAACATCTTAAACTTCAGCCTACTCTTCATCATTACCATGTTGTTATCTGAGTCTAAGTCTGCTTCCCGTGTACGCCTTACAATCCCTTGTCTCATTGTGACTTGATGTAATGTAACTGAAATCTTCCCGTATAGCCCGACCTTTTCCAAAGTATACCTCTTCTTGTGATTCTTGAACAGGGTATTCGCCGTTACTAGGTGAAGTTTATTACAGAATTCAACCTTTCTCCTCTCTCATTCCTTGTCCCAAGCCCATATTCTCCAGTAACCTTTTCTTGTACTCCTTCCCCAACAACTGCGTTACAGTCCCCCATGACTATTAGGTTTTCATCTCCCTTTACATACAGTATTACCCTTTCAGTATCCTCATACGCTCTTCATCGTCAGCTTACGACGTCGGCATGTATACCAGAACCATCGTTGTCGGTGTTCGTTTGCTGTCGATTCTGGTAAGAATAACTCTATCACTGAACTGTTCACAGTAACACACAGTGTGTCCTATCTTGGTATTCATAACGGAACCTACTCTCATTATACTATTTTCTGCTGCTTTTGATATTACCCTATACTCTTCTGACAAGAAAACCTTGTCCTATTTCCTCTTCACTCCACTCATCTAGACTGAGCCTTTGCATTTCAGATTATCTCGTTTCTCTACTTGTTCAGGCTTCTGACATTCCACGCCCAATTCATAGAACGTTGTTATTCAATCTTTTTCTCATGGTGAAATCCCCCTTGGCATTTCCGCCCTGAGATCCGAAGGGGGTCTGTTCTGGAATCTTTTGCTAAAGGAGAGATCATCGTGACACTTCATCATTTACAGGCCACATGTCCTGTAGATACACTTTACGTGTCTTAAATGTAGTGGTTTGCCTTCTGCATCCTCATGACGATTTTTGTTGATTCTTCCGCTTTCAGGGGCAGTTTCTCACCCATAGGACAAGAGAGTGCCCTGAACCTCTGTCCACTCCCCCGCCCTCTTCGACAGGGCCTTTGACAGAACGAGGATGACTTCTTACGCTGGAAGTCTTCGGGCGCTAATGATGATTATTAATCAAAATTTTAGCAGCGGCGGGATTCGAACCCAGGACCGAAGACGTTATGATTACGAATTAAAGACGCTATCCCAACACCACGGGTAAGGCTTTCATATTCTACTAGCTGTTATTGCTGAAGGTACTTAGTGATTTAGGATTATTCGATGTAATGAAACTCATGAGAGCGCCAAGACCTTACATCGAATGAGACATCGATCGAGCTGCATTAGTTCAGCGAGCTATTCTGTAGCGCCTCTCGTCGGCAGACTAGGCAGCCCAGCAGCACAGAGCCCTGGCGATGGCTCCTGGCGCTCAGCCAACGCAGGCGGTGTAGAGCGTGTGGCCCCGCGCTGTCTGCCCGGCGACCGACTGTCGGCCCTCAAGCGGTGGGTGCGGCCGTCAGCAGTCTGAGAGCCAAGCCAACATGCTGCGCAGCGCTTCAGATGCGGTGCACCAGTTGTCCGCTTGTATCCACTGATGGAACATCCTGTGGGGACTGGTGTCGTGTCAGCACTCGCAGTCAAAATCTTGCTCCGATCAGCATGGCGCACACGACCTTTTTAACATTTCGGTCTGTCACACCGCGCTAGATGGCTCTCCAAATTTCAGTTCCTAGTGGACCTTATGCTAACGTAAACGTGGGAAAGAGCGAAGGTGACTGTTGTTTCTATTCGACACAAGAAGATATCTTCCCCCTTAGCCCACATCCGGATTTTATAGCAAGATAATTGTCTACTGCTGTAGTCTGCAATCATCTTATGACGTGCCGACACAGATACGTTCTATTCTCCTTAAATATTTTCTTCCACAGTCATTACTATCATGAATAAAGAATACAGTGAAAGTAACATGTGCGGGCGAAGTCTCTCTCTGCAGCCTTGATCCTCGCGTGTCTCTCCTTTTAGGACGGATGGCAGCATATTCAAGTCTCGCCTGCTCGTGTTCCGTGCACCTACAGTGGTAGGGTAAGGTTAGTAGTTTTGCCTGTGCGTTGCAGCTGTTAGTTGTGTCACTTTTTGGTTCTTCTGTGAGCTAAATGTAGTGAGAATGCTTACTATTGCAGAGAGTGCGTTTTTAAAGAAAGAGGTTTCGTTCGGGAGAGAACTTCACGGAACACGTGAGGCGGCAATTTAGATTGCGTTTTCCTGCTTAGAGGTGTCCACACCGTGACACTGTACTTGATTTAATTCGGAAATTCCAGACAACAGGTTCAGCTCATGATGCACCTCGAACAGGTAGTCTCACACCATTAACAGAACAGAAATTTGACGACATTTCGTACTATATGTTGCGGAGTCCAACAAAATCTATGACGAAATTATTGCAAGAGGCTGAAGCCTCTCATAGAACAGCACATATGACCGTAACCAAAGATTGGGGATAGATACATATTAATATATATTACCTATACTAGGCAAACCAGTAGCTTGTCAATGGTTTCAGCGATTTGCTTTAGATCGAACATTTTTCACAAATGAGGCTTGCTTTGATCTATCTGTCCACATTAATTCTCAACATTCGCGAATTTGGTCATAAAAAAAACCACATACTTTAAAGAAACGCCATTTCATGCAGAGAATTCTGAGTGTGAGCTGACATAACGCAAGTGCGCTTTATCGGACTGGCCTTTATCGGTTCTACCATCACATAAGATATCTACTGCTCCCAAATAATTTTCCCATTTATTGCGCTACTGAATGAAAATTAAATCAGTCATTCATTTCTCCAAGAAGACAACGCTACAGCTCATACTGCACACCATTCCCAGCGATTTTTAGATGATATCATCGGAGACATAGTAATTAAGATAGATCTCTGGCCCACGCGGTCACCAGATCTTAGCCCGACTATTGCCTTTGAAGTGCAGCTAAAACATTTGTACGCCCAAATAACCAAAAGACAATAAATGAACTGAACACAGCGATACTTTTCTGCATTCGACTACATGTGAAACAATGGTAAAGGTTTTCGCAAATAAATGTGACCGAGAGAGGTGGCGCAGTGGTTACAATACCTCTCATTCGAGAGGACGACGGTTCAAACACGAGTCCGTCCCTCCTGAATCAGGTTTTCCGTGATTTCCCTAAATCACTTCAGATAAATGCCGGAATGGTTCAAATGGCTCTGAGCACTATGGGACTTAACAACTGAGGTCATAAGTCCCCTACAACTTAGAACTACTTAAACCTAACTAACCTAAGGGCATCACACACGTCCATGCCCGAAGCAGGAATCGAACCTGCGACCGTAGCAGCAGCGCGGTTCCGGACTGAAGCGCCTAGAACCACTCGGCCACAGTGGTCGACTCTTAACAGCTCTTGCAAACAAATTGCTGACAAGAATAGCATACAGAAGAGTGAAAAAGAAAACTGATGATGTGATAGAGACGATCAGTTTGGTTCTAGGAAAAACAAAGGCACCAGAGAGGCACTTCCGACGTTGTAGTTGATAATGGAAGCAAGACTGAAGGAAAGTCAAGAAACGTTCATAGGATTGGTCCATCTTGAAAAAGCGTTCGACAATGTCAAATGTTGCAAGATTTCGAAAACTTGTGAACAATATAGGAAGTTACAGGGAAAGACTGGCCATATAAAATGTCCACAAAAGCCAAGACGGAATGTCTTCCTGAATTTTGGGACACTGGAAGACAAAGAACGAAGTTCTCGGACTAAAAAGGGGGTAAGACAGGAATATAGCCTTTCACTCTGCTGTTCAGTCTATAGACCGAAGACTGGAATTGAAATTCAAGGTGAAGGCATATCAATTATAAGATTCGCTGATGACAGTGCAAGTGAAGAAGAATTACCGAATCTGCTGAATCGAATAAACGGTCTGAAGAGTACAGTATACAGATTTAGAGTAAATCGAAGAAAGACAAAAGTAATGAGAAGTAGCAGAAATAAGAACAGCGAGAAACTTAACAGCACGATTGATGATGAAGTACTGGTGTCCAAAATTAAAGCAACAAACAGAAATGTTGCAAAGTTGCGTTTATTTTGCCACACAACAGTTTAAGCGAGTGACAGTAAAGTTGAAAAAATGTAAGGAATGCAGAACGTAGACATGCATATGGGCAGACAAAAGTGATCTTGTTTTTTTTCCAACTTAACGGATTGAGACACACATTCTGATAACTGGATAATGTGCTCAGTATGCTGTATGGCCACCACTGGCAGCGGTATAAGCCTGACAACGACGGGGCATGCCGTAAATGTTGTCATCAATCAGATGTTGAGGCAATAACGCC
Organism: Schistocerca americana; assembly: GCF_021461395.2. Lineage (NCBI taxonomy): Eukaryota > Metazoa > Arthropoda > Insecta > Orthoptera > Acrididae > Schistocerca > Schistocerca americana. The sequence goes on along the minus strand of NC_060121.1, from coordinate 442,293,639 downwards.
CAGTCTTTCCGTAGTGCTACTTGCAAGACTTGGAGAGTTGTTGATGGATGATAACGTGCTGCAACCTGTGTCTCTAGTGCATCCCAAATTTTCTATTCAGGGTTCAAATCGGCAGAGCGATCAGACAGCAAATTCTTCCATGTCTAATAAAACATCAACCAGCCATGCCCTACGACGTCGAGCATCATCGTCCATCAATACGACGTCGCGGCCCAAAGAAGTTCGCAACGACACCACATGAGGTCCCAAGGTCTCGTAACGACACCTGACAACAGTTGTATCTTGCCGATTCAACTGTACAAGTTGATGAAGAGGTGTTCGAGTGGTAAACGTAATCCCTACTCTCCGCCTCGATATCGGCCTCTTCCTACAATTTTGCGGTCCTGAAATCGTATTCCACGTTGCATCCAGATGCGAATCCGTCGTGAATCACTCTCCAGACTACATCTACACTCACCTGTGGGAGGAACATAGGTCCTCTATTCGACCGTCCAGGTGGCATGTTGACGACTCCATTCTAGACGTTCCCCTGTGTGAAGACGCGTCAGTGGTATACATGAAGAAGGTTTCCGGCAAAGAAGGCTGCTCTGCAGAAGCCTTCTGCACACCGTTTACCTCGATACAACACGTCCAGTGGATGCTGCGAGATCGGATGCCAGTTGTCGTGCAGTACTAAGGCGGTACCGTCGTCCCCTCACAACCAAATAACGGTCCTCTCTATCTGCTATCACACGTGGTCGGCTCTCCTCTGGTCTACGGGGTACGGTTTCGGTCTCTATGAACTGCCACCATCCGAAAAACAACAGAAGGATTCACGCTAAGCCATCAGGCCGCAACAGTTTTCGACTGTCCTGCTTCCATTTTTCCTTTGTCCCTCCACAGCAGAGTCTTCACTGTGCCATTCAACAACGTCTGACTGTATACACAGCTAGTATGGATTTGTACGACCCAAAAAACACTACATCGTATGGTAGGTGCCCTGACGTCATCGCTAGCGCGGTGGTTCGTTGGCGGGAATGCTACCTTCCGTACAGAACACTATCGTACGTATATCTGTTCGCAGTTTGTATGAGTATGTTGTGAATTAGAAATAGTAGTTTGTTGCTGTAATTTTGGACAACCGTGTAGATGATATTATAGTATCCTCCTACCTAGTCAGCAAAATAACCCATGTCAAACGGAGCAAGGAGGATGTAAAAACAGACAAGAACTGGCAGAAACGGCATTCTTCGCCAAGAGAAGTCTGCTAGTATCAAACATAGCCCTTAATTTGAAGAAGAGATTTCTGAGAATGGACATTTGTACAGCATTGTACCGTACTGAAACATGGGCTGTGGGAACACCAGAACAGAAGTGAATCGAAATATTTTTGATGCTATACTGCAGAAGAACGTAGAAAGTAAGATGGACTGATAAGTTAAGGACTGAGGAGATTCTCCTAAGAATCAGCGAGGAAGGGAGTACGATGTTACAATGGTAGGGTGTCTGCCAGGATAACATAGAATGACTTCTATATTGCTAGAGGGAGCTATAGATGGTAAAAACTGTTGTGGAAGACAGAGACTGGAATACATCCAACAAATATTGGAGGACGAAGGTTGCAAATTCTTCTCCGAGATGAAGAGTTCGGCACAGAATAGAAATTCGTGACGGACCACATCAAACCAGTCTTGCCTCAAACCAGTAATTCATTATTACTGCTGTTATTATTACTATCATCGTCATCGAAGTAGAAGTGCCATCCGCATGGAAACACCGACGATATGGCATTAGAGTGACTTCTTATGGTACACTGAGGTACTGAGGTACTTCTACGAATGAGGTGCGTAGTAGCAGCCCCTTACGGCGCTGAAATTATTAGTTGGCGCGGAGATTGTGCTACGTGGAACCGCTGAACAGACAGTGAACGTTTTTACGGTCTAAATTGCTAACTTTTTGTCCTTGTTGAGTAGTCAGCTATACTACAGACCGTGTAGATCAACCACTTTGTCATGTGATATTAAAGTCGGAGGTAGCCAAGTAAAAACGATTTCTACAGGTTATAGGAGAGGTAATCATCGTTTGTACAATCTCTCTTTCCAACACGTGTGGGTTATTTTTTGAATATCAATTGAAAATAATGATTTACCGCTATACCAGAGAATGTGACTACTTTAGCAATGAAGAAGTAATGCCTCCAACTTTTTAAGGAAAAATTAACATTCTCCGCCTTTACTCATCATGTCTACAAATATGAAACCCTCTGCCTCTAGATTGCTCCGAACTATAATATTATAAATTATACATTAGAAATCCAACTTGAATTAGCAATTTTGGTATGTTAGCAATGATGGAATTAGGTTGAATGTATCTCCTTTAGTACTGTGGCAATTGGTGTAACTGTCTCTCTTCCAATTCACCTTTTTTTTTATGACTCGTAAGATTTTAAGAGTTAATTGGCAATTCAGGGTCCCTTTCAACTCCAGTTTTAGCTTTACCACGTAGAATTACAAGTAGAAATTACATAGTATTTCAGTGAGTTTATAAAAGCTTTGAAATTTCTTCTCCCTTATATTTAGCAGTGCTTGTATTTCTGTGAACTTTCGTGAAATCATTTTGGTACAAATTTAGAAGACACAACAAACAGAAAGATATTGGCAGGAAAATAGATGGAACACGAAACGGAAGACATAATATCTTACGTATGTCAAATGATGTATCCGTTAACGAGAGAAAAATATTCTATTGTACGAGGGGCGTTCAGAAAGTAAGCTCCGATCGGTCGCGAAATGGAAACGACTATGAAAATCCGATAAAGCTTTGCACAGATGTGTTGGATAGTGTCTCTAGTATAACCCCAGTTAGCATCACGTCGCTCTTCTCATTTCTGAGCTCGCAGTGAGTGCGTAAAGATGTCTAGAGAATAGTGTCTGCCGCCAAGTACGAGGGCCTGGTGAGAAATTTCGCCTGAAGCTATGCAGCTAACATTACATAACTGTCGTGCTGTTTCTTCTTCAAGACAATTCTCAGCCGCATTCTGCAGGGGCAATGAAGATGCTCCTGCATCGTTTTCAAATGGAAATGTTAGATTACCCACAATACAGTCCGCAATTGTCTCCCCCTGAGTTTCATCTCTGGTCACATGAACCGCTGTCTTTGAAGACAAAATTTTGACACAGACAACGAGGTGTAGGCCAGCGTGGAGAATTGGCGGAAAGCACTGGCGGCTGCCTTCTATGATGAGGCTATTGAAAAGTTGGTACAACGCTATGACAAAAGTCTAAGTCAGAACGGCAACTACGTAGAGAAGTAGCTGAAAGGTGTAGCTAATTGTTACAAGTAAAACATTTCTGATGTTCACTGTGGTTTCAATTTGGCAATCAATCGGAGCTTACTTTCTGAACAGGCCTCGTATATTACTGAAAGACACCCACTCTACGAAATTTTCCCCAGTAACAGTGCTACAGCATCTGCTACATTACGAATGTAGGATGTCGGCAACCTCTTTACGTGGTAAGACGAAATACTGGCAATGAAAACAACCCGCATTTAATTGCAGATACGATTAATTTTTTTTTAATTCCTCTATTGGTCAACAGAGCATAAAAGAGGAATTCCGAAGTCGAGACAAGCTGTTGAAGGATTATGTACACTTGACCAATTGAAGTGAAGGCTGAGTATATGTAACTGCAGTGCGTCGGAATAAAGTTTGGCGATCCGATCAGAGTAAGCAGACTCACCGTACTGGCACAGCTGTTAATTGTAAACAATTTTTTGCTGAGGGCAGCTGCAGCTTTGGAAGTACATCTTGCGAATTAAAACCGCAGACAGCCGTATGCAACATCCTTTATTTAGGACCACAATGGGTATCGTAGCTCAAAGCCAGATCTTCAGGTGGTATATAAATTATGTCATACGAGACCCAAATGCGGGAATGTACAGAAGATCGAATACTCCAAATACTAGCAATACGCCAAGTGAGCGATCCGTCAAATTATAAATAGGCTGAATATTGTCAACGATGTCACAATAGTGCTAATACTAAGCTCTTTGAGAAAGCTGTTACACTAATATTATTAGCTTTTACTTTGTACTGATTAAGTGTGAGAAGGTTCAATTCTGCGTGATCTTTATTTCGGATATCTCCATGTCACTGGCAGTATAGACTACACTACTAGAGGGTTCCTGAGTCATCAACATGAAAACAAAGGCCAGTGACATTTCCCACATAGTGTGGGTACCCTGTATTGTGTCCTAGTAGCTAACACATTCATATATCACAATCAGCACTCATCATCAACGAAATAATGTGTGTTGAAGTGAGTGAAGTCAACTTCTTCTCGTGGCCTAGTGGCATGAACAAAGCAGCAGTCGAAACCTATGATAGACTCTCAGCTATTTCCATTTACTTAAAATCGATGAGTGATTTTATCAGTTATACACGAACAGGATACATTACTGCCCTACTGTTCTGACACCCTAACCACGTATCTGGACCACATTGCTCTGGATATAGCGTGTCCCTAATCTTTCATCTGCTAGACGAAATTGAAGTCTGACCACATTCTATCCAATTTTCCGTTAGGGTAGGAATTTTATCATGTAGAAGAGATGTGAAAAAATTTGGCAAAGAGAGAGAGAGAGAGAGAGAGATAGAGACGCGGAGAGGGACAGGTGCCCTTAGTATGAGAGATGCCGCTGAGAGCCCTACCATTACACTCAGAACAGTTACTTGTTTTACTTTGTCTCATGATAAAGTGTTCAACCATCCATAATCCAATTTGCGTCGAAATACTAGTAGTTATTTTTTTTCTTTCAGAACTAATCACTGTGTATACCTTAGGGTGAGAAACACCTTCAAAGTGCACGCCTACAATACATTCAGACGACAAAAGGACCCCTTTTCCACTTCTGCTGTTTTTGTGTATTATTTTATTGGTTCACGCCTAGCATCTGCCATTTAGGCCATCTCCAAGTGATTATCTTTAGTAGAAACAGTGACACGTGCTTTAAAATACGGTGTCATTAAACTGACACGTTCTATTCCTTTAGTGCTTAAATGACATAAAATCACTGTACAAGTCCACGATTACTGTTACTAGTCAATATAATTGTCCGTCCTGATCACCACGCCTATTTTTATTTGTTGAAAATATATAACTACTGTGTTAGTGCCTCAGCCATAATCAGAAACACGTTTGAAACTCGATATATTGTCTTTGGTCAGTCCACATCCAATGTTGCAGCAATATCAGAATCTCCACATACCGAACCTCATCAGTTCACGAGTACTAGTATGTACAAGCGTACATGTGAACTGACTAGTGTATCGAGATTTAAATGTTGATCTTGTAGCCGAAACGTGTTAAAATTTATATTTCTCAAAAATGAAAATCTAAATGTGGATCAAGACGGACATTTAAACGGACTACTCGTTCAGATTCACACATCAGCATTCAAAGATGCTTATCTCCGCTATTCTGTTACAGAGTAACTGCACTTTGTTTTGTTTTTTACCCCAATTTCCATTTGAATTTAGTGCACTAAAATATCTGCAAAATAGCTCAAGGGCTGGCAGACATGCGCTGCATATGTTGTTGTGTAGGAATCTTGTTCGAGTTATTCACAGACAAAGAAGACGCCCACTTTGTTCTTCACCTTCAACTACACAACCTCTGAAATTCTTTGATTGCTGTTTGGTTTCACCCGTTATGATCACCATCTTGTCTCGAGAGGAAACACACTAGGGAAACACACTACGGAGGAAAATCGAATTGTTTGAGATTAAGTACCGGTATCCTGAAAATTAGTGAACTGATAAGAAATTTGGAAGTGTTCCAGACAGCTGGTGAGGTAGTGAGTAAGAGAAACACATTTATTAGGGAAATCTTTACATGCAAGCCTGAAATAACAGACACTGTTGACGAGTCACAGCTGTAGGAAATACACGTACATTAATGCACTGACTGCAAATTTTTTGACATCAGCTGTATTAGATTACAGGATGACTGGACATGTTTTAATACGTCATGCAGTAAGTTCGACACTACAGAGTCACAGAGGGTTAAACTGTATTGAAAGATTCAATTATATCAGTCAAATAATGGAGATACGTGCTACTCAGGTTGGGGCTGACACAAGACAGCAAATCGTGGGGCATTAAATCAGTCTAACGGCAGGTGACGTAAAATAAAGTAATCGACCGTTTGGCTTCCGTTTCAGGATGAAGGCTACTTCTAAGGTACGCGCAAATTAGGGTCTACAAATTTAATAATGCAATAGGTAACGTATCACGACTATGCAAGTTGGTGAAGTAACCTTCAGATTAGCATCATTTGAAGTTGTGAACTTTGACGACGATGTGAACCTTTCACGCGTTTGCGGACTCGTCAAGTTTTAGGGCCCCTTGCAGACAGAATACAGCCGGCGTCCACGTAACTTAGTTCACCATATTTCAGCAGTACACCTGTAGCGCTAGCATAAGTCTCTGCTCCGTAACTCGAGGCCGTCTGGGCTCTGAATCGTTTCATCGAGTTCGATTTACAGCTGCAAATACGTTGGCAGAATAATACCTGTTCGCTTGACTGAAGTGTAAGTGGAAACACGTCTCGTAAATCCGAGTTATTAGATTCTGCGTTTAAATCAACACGATCTATCCTTTATTCCACGCACCGCGGCACGTATGATCGTACCGTTAGGCTCCGGCTGTAGTCCGTTGTTTATGTAGTGAAAACGGAAAGATAAGGCCAATACATAAAAAAAGTAAATTGAATTTTGCGGGGCAGCGGGATAGGCGGCGCTGCCAGCTCGGCGCAGTTCGGCGGGCGAGGCTCCCAGTTTTATTCACAAAGGAGGGCAGCAGCGAACGCGAGACGGGGAGTGAGTACCTAGCCTGCAGCCAGATATAATTAATAAAGCGCCCGTCGGAGCGACGACGTCGGAAAGGAAGGAGAGGGAAAGGAAAGGAATGGGGGCCGATGCGGACCGCGCGGCGCATGCTGAGTCTCCGTATTAAAATTAATGGCGCTCTCTACAAGTGCTGCACGTGATATCCTGTGTACTTCTCCCGAGATAAGTGCTGTAAGGGAGCAGGTGTTTCGGCTGAATGATGTCGTTACTAAGTGTTTTACATGTTTATCTGCACGTCATAATGTTCACCACGAAGAAACCATCGCGATAGCTTCTGAATAGAGCAACATACTGCAGCTGGATAGGCATCAGCCTCGTCTGAGAAACGTGTATACAGTACTGGAAGAAATTAGAACACCTTTCCAGAGGTCTGCAATTCACTGAGGACAACAGTGCATATGGATGATGGAGTACATGAGACGACCAAGTTTATAGATCATAGATGCTGTAGTGCATATGGAGTACATGATGAGTATATGGAATGACCGCATTTACAAATCAATAGCACAAGCGGTTCTGAGGTACGGATATCAGTCCACGCCGAAAACCCTATGATAGTACGTGGTGTAGTCTCCACGGGCGGCAATGCAGGAGCTTACCTTGACACCCAGTCGATCATCTACACGACGAACACTCTTCTGGCATAGATTAGGCCACCCCTGTCCAACTTGTTCTCATAGTTATGGTAAGATTTGTTGGCTGATGAGTCCCACGCCTTACTACTCGTCCCATCATATCCCACAAGCGCAGGATTGGAGACAAGTCCGCAGATCGTGCCGACCGGTGACGTGGCTCCACGTCTTGCAGAGCACGTTGCAATGTGTGAGAGAGCATTATCCTGTTGGAACAACACATCACCTTTGTGTTGCAAGAGCGGCAAAATAACGGGTTTACCAAAATTCTTCGCGTCCCGAGCGTAGGTTAGTGATTGAGAGTTGTAGCGTCTCACACCCGCAACCGTATGTCCTAGGTGAAGCAGTGTTTCTTGGACGAATGCACTTCACGCGACAGCACTCACCAGGTCTACATCGTACGCGTAAACGAGTATATCTTGCGTGCAGCCGAATCTGCTTTCATCGCTGGACACCACGGCGCGCCATTCCATTTTCCAATTAATCCTCTGACGGCACCAGTCAGACCCTGCACGTCGATGACGTAGGGTGAGTGGAAGACGGGCTAGAGGTATGCGTGCCCATAGTTCCACAGCTAATAAACAGTTCGCGACAGTTCGCGTTGACACATCTGGGCTCACAGACCCTGTTACGTGTGCTGTGCTAGCCTTACGATCTTCCACCGCTGCCATTCCAGTACAACGATCCTGGCGGGCGTCTGTGCTGCGTGGATGTCCTGAGCCTCGTCTACTGGTGTGAGAATGTTCATGTGACTACTGACAAGCTTCTTTCAACAACTGACGCAGCACGCCCACGCTGTGTGGCAATTCTACGAAAGAACGATCCCGCCATTCGGAGGGCAACAATTTGACACTTTTCCCGCTCAGTTGGCTGTAGGAAGCACGAATGCGTCTCCTTGGCATACTGGTTTCGCACGTTTGCACCACACTAAGCCTTCTGGCGTTGACCATTCTCTATTAAAGGGTAGAGCTAGATTGAGATCTGGTAGGTAAGTCAATAAGGTATCTGTTGGTGGATGGTGATCTGGTCGCTGTATCGCTGAATTATTTGTAGGCGGACGACTTTGAAACCCTCAGTACCTCTAGAATCCCCAGATGGCATTGGATCTAAGTCGATGTCTCCCTTCCGGGAGTATTAACTCTTTTTACGGAAGTGTATTACCTATGTGGTTCTGTTGGTGGATGGTGATCTGGTCGCTGTATCGCTGAATTATTTGTAGGCGGACGACTTTGAAACCATCAGTAACTCTAGAACCCCCAGATGGCATTGGATCTAAGTCGATGTATCCCATCCGGGAGTATTAACTCTTTTTACGGAAGTGTATTACCTATGTAGTTCGCGCGAATGTGAAAAGGCAGCATTATGGGATGTTTTTAAGATGATACAGATACCTGAGACTATCCTTCAGAACAAGTCCATACCGGCTGGGGTGGCCGAGCGGTTTTAGGCGCTACAGTTTGGAACCGCGGGACCGCTACGATCGCAGGTTCGAATCCTGGCTCGTGCATGGATGTGTGTGATGTCCTTAAGTTAGTTAGGTTTAAGTAGTTTTAAGTTCTAGGGGACTGATGACCTTACAAGTTAAGTACAATAGCGCTCAGAGCCATTTATAACAGGTCCATATTCACAGACAGAGGAAGTCCAAACAACTTGCATCAAACATCGAGGAGTGGCAGAACGCATAATCGGAGACAGAGTTTTCGATGTCACTTGCTCGTGACACTACGTGTGTTTTATAAAGAGTATTCAAATCAGAGGGTCTGAGATGTAAAAAGCAGCCTGGTTGAAGCTGACATATGCCACTTTGGGATAACGCAGCCACACGTCTAGAGACGCGGCTCTACTGTCGTCATACCCCCCTAAAAATATTCAAAACTGTATCCTCAGCAGGCAAAGTGATGCTCACGTATTTAGACGTCCGAAGTCCGATACTTGCCGAATTCCTCGAGCACGGAAAAATTATTAACAGTGATGTGTACAGAGAGACATGCCGTATGATATTCAATCAACAGCAAACGGCCTGGGCTGCTCACGGAAAGTGACCCTGCTCCACGACAACGCGCGTCCACACGCCTCCAACGTCACACCAAGTGTAACAGCCAGGTTCAAGAGGAAGTAGCTTGGCCATCAGTCCTGTAGCCCGGAAATGTCGCCATGCAAGCTATAACCGTTTGCTCCGCTGAGAACCACCTCAAAGAAAGAGCTTCAACTCGGACGACAAACAGAAGGACACCACGGAGAACTGGCTCGTAGCACAGTGACAAGAATTCTGGGAACAGGGAATCCTTCGTCTCGTAAACAGCGAGACAGTTGTACTTGGGCCTCTGGTGTTCACTTTTGAATGAAGACTTCAGTTATACTCGCAGTCTGGCTTAGTACCTGCTCCTGAAAGCTGACAGACTGTAGGAAGTCTGTGGTGTGCGTATGTAGCGTTGCTACCTATAATCTGCTCGTCGTGAAATGGAATAGGTCCAGCTAAATTAAAGTTCTAGAATTTACTCCTAAAATATTTCCTTGCAATAACACACTCATCATTAAAATTTCAGACCCTGTTAGTTACACGAAATCTCGTCATCCCATGGCCGGAGAAACAAATACACAAAGAAAGGCCCCTAGCGCTGCCAGCAAATATTATCGAATATTTGGTCTGTGACCATGACGTGATATGCCAAATCTAGACGTTCTGTACGACGACATAGAAAATCTCTGTATACTAGTACGTGCATGTGTGTGGTTGGGGTTACCTCATTAAAATCCATCTGGGTATATCACCGTCTGATATTTTCAGACACTTAAATGTTGGAACTTCGTAACAGACTTTTTTGTCGGGTTGGGACTCGAATCTAGGCCCCTCGCCTATTGCCCAAGACTTAAGAAACATCGAGACACCTTTAAAAGATTATCTGACGTAGAAAAACCAATCGACAGTTTAAAACGGTACTTAATGTTTTTAATTCTAGGGAGGAACGGTGTTGGCTGTTACGAAAAAAGCGAACGATCACAAACGCAGCCCAAGGAAGAAGTGTTCAGATGAAATGAATGCGACCTTTCTCCCTTACTGTTCCATCTACACCTAGAAGAATTAATGACACAAGTAAATGAGAACTTCAGAAATGAGTTTAATATTCAGGCTGAAAAGATATCAATGAAGAGAATCGCTTATTACATTCCTGTAATGAAACTGACGGACTTTCAGGTCTTACTGAGGTCTACTGAGCACAGAACATGGATTCAGAGTAAATAGAAGAAAGATGAAAGTGATAAAGAATAGTAGAAGTGAGAGAAACTCCTAAAAATTAGTTGACTATGAAGTGCACAAACTGAAGGGAATGCGCTACCGTGGAAGAAGAATGACGCACGACGAAGCAAACAGAAAGAACATAAAAACAGGCCAGTACCACTGGCAAAAAGGACATTTCTCGCTAAAAGACATCCACTAACATTAAAAATCAACCTTGATCAAGAGGCATCGGAGAGCGAACGTTTAGAGAATATATGGAAGTGAATCACGAGCTGCTGGATAATTCAAAACGAAACTTGATCGTATAGAAGGATGTAAAAAATTTGGTGGACTGATGTTAGAAATACATTCCACAGAATCGGAGTCGATAGCAATGTATGTGAAACAACAATGAAATGAAGACGCAAGATGATACGACGTATGTTAAGACATGCTACTTTATTCTACTAGAAGGAGCTTTGTATCTTAAAAGCTTTTGGGATAAGCAATAGACTGAATTATATCCAACATTTAATAGAGGGACCTGGTGCAAAGGCTCCGCTGAAGCGAAGAGGTTAGTCCAGTAGAGGAAGTCATCAAAATAGTCGGTATTTGATGAAAAATAATGCGTGGTATTAAATCTGTTCTTATGATTTCGATTAACATTCCTACAATCTATTCCAACCATATAGAAAGAAATATCATTAGGTGAATACAGATGAACAACCGTAAACTTGAGATCACACACAATGCCGCAAAGGGAAACATTTTACTTTCGTGTTTAGCGTTCAGAGTCGAGTGTGGGGGTGATAAAAGAGAAGACACGGGACAACCAGGGGTGACATGCGGGTGGTGGTGAAGGACAGAGATCGGCATCTTCACCTAGCATAGGCTTCCGAGTAAAATATGAGTAAATGATAAGAATTTTTTCTAAGATGTTCAACTGTGTGTGAAATCTTATGGGACTTAACTGCTAAGGTCATCAGTCCCTAAGCTTACACACTACTTAACCTAAACTATCCTAAGGACAAACACACACACCCATGCCCGAAGGACGACTTGAACCTCCACCGGGACCAGCCGCACAGTCCATGACTGTAGCGCTTGAGACCGCTCGGCTAATCCCGCGCGGCAATAAGAATTAAGCTTTCTTTCAGAATCATAGCTTGTTTTTAGTTATAAATACTGGAAAGAGTTTCAGACTTTTCTCCGCTATGTACCAGGTTCCGTATCTGTTCAAGAGAAACCGGACATTTGTTACTGGACATTAGTAGGAGATTACTCTTTACCTTTATAACTGCTTGAGCTCTACAAGGAACACTTTCAGTGATCTATATGAGTTTATGTTCGGGAAGCGGCAGCCCATTCTTTCTCAACAGGTATTGATGTTGAATGCTAGCGTTTGAAGGAATGTCAATGTTATAACACATCCCAAAGACGTTTAGTTTGGTTCACATCGAGATTCTAGGCAGGTCAACGTCTTACAATAATGTTTTTGTCCACAACAAATTGCCTGACAAAAAAAAAATGGCTCTGAGCACTATGGGACTTAACATCTAAGGTCATCAGTCCCCTAGAACTTAGAAGTACTTAAACCTAACTAACCTAAGGACAGCAAACAACACCCAGCCATCACGAGGCAAAGAAAATCCCTGACTCCGACGGGAATCGAACCCGGGAACCCGGGCGTGGGAGAACGCTACCGCAATTGCCTGACAGATGTTGCTTATGTCATACTGGTACAGTCATCGTCTCCAAACTGTTGATCTACTGTTGACAATACACAACTCCGTAAAATGTGTTTACATAATCGTACTTCCACATTTAGTGCTTTCTAAAGGGCAAAAGGATGACCACAGGAGAAACACTACCATACCGTAACACCTTACCCTATTGCACTGTATTAAACTGGGCACCTAGAAACGACGGAGTGGTACACAACCCCACAACAGGCTACAGCAGTCCACTCACCCCACCGCCGCCCCACACCGGAACCAAGGTTATTGTGTCTTTTTACCCCCAGTGTTAGCACATGCGCCACGATTTCGCCTGACTTTAAACCACGCTAAAATTCATCTATTTTGCATCTAAAGCTTTCTCCGTCGTTTTCGCAGAAACGGTCGAATATCTACGGATAAACCAAGACACTTATTTTGACTCTTACTCCACCGAGCGAAGTTTCTGAGAAAATGGGTTACGACACTTACCGTGGTATCCTCTTAAGGGAATGTCTGAAGTGATCAGTTATTTTGATGAATTTTGACGCTGTTTTGTAATATGCACCGGATAACTACGTGTAACACGAACAGACAGGCATAAGAGAGGAAGTCGTGGTAGACATCACCAAATCAGCTGGAGGTTGCAGACACCCAATATTCAAACAGCACAGCATCAAGACTATATCAAACAGAAATGAGCGATAATTACAAGACTAGTTGTTCCGTTTCACTGATTATACGTTGTATAACTAGGTTCAAATCGCTCTGAGCACTATGGGACTCAACTGCTGAGGTCATTAGTCCCCTAGAACTTAGAACTAGTTAAACCTAACTAACCTAAGGACATCACAAACATCCATGCCCGAGGCAGGATTCGAACCTGCGACCGTAGCGGTCTTGCGGTTCCAGACTGCAGCGCCTTTAACCGCACGGCCACTTAGGCCGGCTGTATAACTAGGATTTTCAGTTTCATGACAGTACAGGAGGAGAGTAGACATATCACATAACGTATTAAAGTACTAACGTTTTAAGCCGAGAGGTGTACCTCGCCGTTCACGATCGTAACGTTATAACACATGCATATTCACTCTGACCTCAATTTTCCTGCTTAAGAACATATCCCTTCCATCACTATTCTTAGTGAACATACAGCGAAGAAATCTAAAATCTTTTTGCAAGAACTCTCTTTCCCATTGCGTTACAGAGAGTTAAGTACTTACTAGGGAAACTCCCCATCTTAGCCCCCTCCGATTTAGTGGCAAGAGGGCCCAGCGGACGCCCGTCAAAAACTGAACACAGATCAAGCGTGAAAACAAAAAGGTATACTGGTCTATGAAAAAAAAATTAGAAACTGTGAACGGTTCAAGAATACGAAGTGCAATATAGAGCATCAGGGAAGACAAATAGCATACTCGTTAAGTCAGTCCGCTGTTAGCAGCGGTGGGGCAAGATCGTCGTGCCTGTGTCCCTCTTGTTTGCGTACCGCGCGCGCGAGTGTTTACTGTTTACCTTCCGCTGCGGCGAGTGTCACGCGTCCGTGTTTCGGTAGTGCCATGGCGCACTCGTATCGTAAGTCCTCAATTAAGATCACATTTGAAGCAGACTACGCAAGACCTCGAGGAGTTGACACTGAACGTTCCATCCGGGAAGAGCTTCATATTGCACCTCAAGACATCATTGGGATCCACTTTTCTATGACAAACACTGTCGTGTACATAAAACTGATCAATGAAGAAGCGTGCATTGATGTATGCCGACACACTCATGGACTTAAATTTAACCATCATGATGGCCACATAGGAACTGTAACGATCGACCACGCTGGATTAGGCCTTCGCACTCTGAGGGTCTTCGAGCTGCCATTCGAAGTCCCGCCAGATGTTGTGATGACAGCTTTCAAACCATACGGCAACGTTCTAAGCCACCTGGATGAAAAATGGCAAACGTTTGAGACATACCCCGTCTTGACTGTGTTGACCACCAAATATTACTGCAGAAGTTGGACCATTATGGAGTACGAGGTGTGGCTTACAACTGGTTCGCCTCTTACTTTAAGAACAGAAAGCAGAGGGTAATTCTCCGCAATATTGAGAGTGGTAGTGATGTTCAGTCCCAATGGGCACTGTTAAGTGGGGCGTTCCCGAAGGGTCGGTGCTGGGGCCACTGCTGTTTCTCATTTACATTTACATTCTTATTTACATGTTTCTTATTTACATAAATTACATGCCTTCTAGTATTACAGGTGATTGAAAAATATTTCTGTTTGCTGATGATACCAGCTTGGTAGTCAAGGATCTTGTGTGTAATATTGAAACAGTATCAAGTAATGTAGTTCATGAAATAAGTTCGTGGCTTTTGGAAAATAATTTGATGCTAAATCACAATCAGACTCAGTTTTTACAGTTTCTAACTCACAATTCAACAAGAACCGATATTTTGATCAGACAGAATGGGCATATAATAAGCGAGACGGAACAGTTCAAGTTCCTCGGCGTTCGGATAGATAGTAAGCTGTAGTGGAAAGCCCATGTTCAGGATCTTGTTAAGAAACTAAATGCTGCTTTATTTACAATTACAACAGTACTGAAATAAGTGACATTTCAACACGAAAAATAGTCTACTTCGCATATTTTGATACGCTTATGTCGTATGGTATTATCTTTTGGGGTAATTCTTTTCATTCAAAACGGGGATTTTTGGCTCAAAAACGGGCTGTTCGAGCTATGTGGTGTAAGTTCGAGGACCTCTTGTCGACCCCTATTCAATAGTCGGGGAATTCTGACATTGCCCTCACAGTGTATAATGTCGTTTGTTGTTAGCAATACTAGCTCATTCCCAAGAGTTAGCAGCATTCACTCAGTTAATACTACGCAGAAATCAAATCTGCATGTGGAATGTACTTCCTTGACTCTTGTGCAGAAAAGAGTGCTGTATTCTGCTGCATCCATTTTCAATAAGCTACCACAAGAACTCAAAAATCTTAGCAGTAGCCCAAACTCTTACAAGTCAAAACTGAATAGTTTCCTCACGCCTCACTCCTATTCTGTCGAGGAGCTCCTGGAAGAGCTAAAAACCTAAGCAAATTCCAGTGTTACATTGTTGATTTTATTTATTTAAACTTACGACTTGTCGCCTGAATATGTTTCTTATATTTATTTTATCTGTTTCTACTATCGTGTTATAATTTCATGTGTTGACTCGTTCCATGACCTTGGAGACTTCTCCTTAATTTGGCCCCAGGGAACAATAAATAAATAAATAAAATAAATAAAAAAATTAACGGAGTGCGACAAATTAGGCTTGCACTGACGAAGCATGTGCCATCCTGATTAGTAATTGGCGGTTGCAGAGTCACTGTCATGTACGACGGACAATCGCATATTTGTGCCGGCTTTGGCCACGAAGGACATGTCCGATCGGCCTGTATTCAACGCCGACTGACTCAGAAACTGGTTGGTGAAGTTCCATCCCTGGCGACACCTACTTCACTCCCCATCACCTACGCAACCGCAACAGCTATTACTGCCCAGGATCGAATCATCACATTGCAGTCAATGGTCGATGGTGGTGTGGCGGACAACATATCCCCCTCCACGACGTCATCGGCAAAATTACCTCAAGACGGTGATCAATTGTGCCATCGAGACGAGCCTAAAGAGAAGATGGAAGTCGAACCAGAGACTGTCCCGACTTCTGCCTTCCTACCAATGGAGATCGCGTCAGACGATTGCCGCTCGCACTCTGACACAGAACAAAATGTCCGAAAACAACGGTCCCCTCTAAAACGCAAGAAACGGCGCCATACGCCATGCGATGATTGCCTGCTTCGGATGTGTGACCCGGACGAAGATCCAGCTTTTTTTTTTTTGGTTGGGGTTTAAGGGCGCTCAACTACTGAGGTCATTAGCGCCCAGTCACAATTGTTAGAGCACATGGAATCTAATAAAACTCAAGGGGAAGGGGGGGGGGGACACACCAGAAAGTCCTTACAAAGAGGCAGATAAAACACGGAAAAGAGTTAGATGTCTTTGGACAAGCCAGTCAAAGTTATAAAACGAAGAACACGAGCAGCTGCTCGAGCGTCATCAGCTAAAATATCCGGTAAAATAGATGGCAGGGACAGGACAACACGAGATTGACTAAAGCGGGGACATGCCAATAAAACATGGCGCACTGTTAATGCTTGACCACAAGGGCACTGTGGGGCTGGGTCACCGGAGAGCAGGTAGCGGTGGCTAAACCGGCAATGCCCAATCCGCAACCTGGTCAGAAGGACCTCTTCTCGCCGAGATGGTCAGGAGGAGGTTGTCCAAGCAGTTGGAAACGGTTTTACTGCCCGGAGCTTGTTTCCTTGAAGTGAGGACCAAGTATCCCACCACAAGGACACAAGCCTCTTACAAACAACCCCACTAACATCAGATGATGGGACACAATGGGAGGACTGCAGCCTTGGCTGCAGCATCAGCAGCCTCATTCCCAGGCACTCCTACACGTCCGGGAACCCACAGAAAGCTGACAGGAGAGCCATCATCAGCAAAAAAATGGAGGGATTGCTGGATCCGTTGCACCAAGGGATGGACCGGATAGGGAGCTCCAACGCTCTGAAGAGCACTGAGTGAATCAGAGTACATACGATGAATGGCGGTGGCGGCGGGCATACTGAACGGCCTGATGAAGATCAAAAAGCTCGGCCATAAAGCTGGAACATTGGTCGAGGAGCCGGTATTTAAAGGTGACGGCCCCGACGACAAAGGCACAGCCGACTCCATCGTCAGTTTTGGAGCCATCGGTGTAAATAAAGGTGTGACTAGCAAGTCGCGCACGAAGTTCGACAAACCGTGAGCAATACACTGCAGCCAGAGTACCCTCCTTCGGGAGCGAGCTGAGGTCGAGATAAATATGAACCGGAGGCTGGAGCCAAGGTAGTGTCGGGCTCTCAACCTCTCTGACAGTGGTAGGGCAAAATCCAATTGTCGAAGCAGGCGACAGAAGCGGACACCAGGGGGCAGCAGGGAAGACACATACAACCCATACTGATGGTCGAGAGAATCGGCGAAGAAGGACTGATAAGAGGGGTGGTCAGGCATTGACAACAGCTGGCAGGCATACCGACACAGCAGTACGTCGCGCCAGTAGGTCAATGGTAATTCGGCAGCGTCAGCATAAAGATTCTCAACGGGACTAGTAGAGAAGGCTCCGGTCGCAAGACGTAACCCCCCATGGTGGATGGAGTTGAGACGGTGTAAGAGGGATGGCCGTGCAGACGAGTAGACGAAGCTCCCATAATCCAGCTTCGATCGGACTATGGACTGATACAAGCGAAGCAGGAGAGTGCGATCCGCTCCCCAAGATGAACCACTAAGAACTCTGAGGACATTAAGGGAACGTGTACAACAGGCCGCCAAATAAGAGACGTGCAGAGACCAACAAAGTTTCCTGTCCAATGTGAGCCCTAGAAACTTAATTGTTTCCACGAATGGGAGAACAATGGGACCGAGATGTAAGGATGGCGGAAGGAATGCTTTATATCGCCAAAAGTTGATACAAACCGTCTTCTCTTCAGAGAACCGGAAGCCATTTGCCACACTTCATGAGTATAGGCTGTCTAGACAACGCTGAAGGCAGCGCTCCAGGAGGCATGTTCTCTGGGCACTGCAGTAGATCGCGAAGTCATCGACAAAGAGAGAGCCTGAGACATTAGGTGGAATGCAATCCATAATTGGATTGATCGCGATGGCAAAAAGGGCTACGCTCAAGACGGAGCCCTGAGGCACTCCGTTCTCCTGGAGGAAGACGTCGGACAATACGGAACCCACACACACCCTAAACTGTCGATCGGTTACAAAGGAATCAATAAAAAGGAGCAGGCGACCGCATAGACCCCCCCCACCTGTGCAGAGTGCGGAGGATACCTCCTCTCCAACAGGTATCATAAGCCTTCTCCAAATCGAAGAACACGGCGACCGTTTGGCTCTTTCGCAAAAAGTGGTTCATGATGAATGTAGACAAGGTCACAAGGTGGTCAACAGCGGAGCGCCGGCGACGAAAGCCGCATTGAACATTGGTATGTTCAAATGGCTCTGAGCACTATGGGACTCAACTGCTGAGGTCATTAGTCCCCTAGAACTTAGAACTAGTTAAACCTAACTAACCTAAGGACATCACACACATCCATGCCCGAGGCAGGATTCGAACCTGCGACCGTAGCGGTCTCGCGGTTCCAGACTGCAGCGCCAGAACCGCGCGGCCACTTCGGCCGGCTCATTGGTAAGTAGCCGTTGAGATTCTAGATTCCAGACTAACCAAGCGTTAACCATGCGCTCCATCACCTTACAGACACAGCTTGTAAGAGAAATGGGGTGGTAACTAGAAGGAAGGTGTCTATCCTTCCCGGGTTTGGGTATAGGAACAACGACGGCGTCACGCCAACGCATGGGGACATGACCTTCGGTCCAGACGCGATTGTAGGTACGAAGAAGGAAGCTCTTGCCTGCCGGAGGAAGGTGTACCAGCATCTGAACGTGAATGGCATCTGGCCCCAGAGCAGAATACCGGAACAGTGCAAGCGCACGTTCGAGTTCCCGCATAGTAAAGGGGGCATTATAAGTTTCCAGATTCAGCGAGTGGAAGGAAGGTCGCCGAAACTCTTCTGCCTCTATCCTGGGAAGGAAGGCAGGGTGGTAATGGGCGGAGCTTGAAACCTCCGGGAAAAAGCGGCCGAAGGCGTTGGAGACAGCCACAGGATCAACAAGGACCTCATTACCTGAGGTCAGGCCAGGTATCAAGGAGTGGGCCTTAATGCCCGACAGCCGGCGCAGGCCTCCCCAAACGACAGAAGAGGGAGTAAAACTGTTAAAGGAGCTGGTGAAATAGGCCCAACAAGCTTTTTTGCTGTCTAGTCGTTTGTATCCAATACAATTCGCCAACGTAGGGTGGTGGTGAAAGGTGCGTAAAGCACGTCGTCGAGCACGGATAGCGTCTCTACAAGCCTCATTCCACCAGGGGACGGAAACGCGATGTGAAGAAGAGGTAGTATGAGGAATGGAACGTTCGGCAGCATTGATGATAACAGCCGTGAGGTATTCGACCTGACTGTCACAACTGGGAAAATCGTGGTCCGGAAAGGTCGCCAGGGAGGAGTAAAGTCCCCAGTCAACTTTCGATATGTTCCAGCTCGAAGGACATGGGGATGGGGTGTGGTGCAGGAGACGAACGACACAGGAGAAGTGGTCGCTCGAAGAGTTGTCAGAAAGGACATACCACTTGAACCAATGGGCAAGAGTAGTAGAACAGATAGAGAGGTCCAAGTGGGAGTGGAGTCCGAGAGGAAAGTCGGGGCGCCAGTATTGAGGCAGACAAGATTGAGGTGGTTGAAGACATTCGCCAATAGGGAGCCTCTCTGACAGGATGCAGGAGAGCCCCAAAGGGGATGATGGGCATTGAAGTCGCCAAACAATAAAAACGGTGGAGGAAGCTGAACAATCAGATGCATCATGTCAGCCCGACTAACTGCGGATGACGATGGAGTGTAGACGGTACGAACAGAGAAAGTAAAGGCAGAAAGAGTAATACGGATAGCTATTGCTTGGAGTGGGGTGGTCAATGGGGTGGGATGGTAATAGACATTGTCCCAAACGAGCAACATGACCCCACCATGAGCTGGAATACCGTCCACAGAGGTGAGGTCATACCGCTCCGAGGTGTAGTGGGTAAAATCAATACGGTCAGTCGGGCGCAACTTGGTTTCCTGGAGACGAGCGGACAGTGCAGGCTGAGGAGTAGGTGTAATTCCTCCCGATTAGATCGAATACCACTTATGTTCCAATGTAACAAAGCCATCGCTAGTCACAAAAAAGGGGGGAACGCGACGGGGGAAGAGCTGGTCATCTCGACGACTGTGGAGGGCCAGGTTTCGAGGGAACAACGCTACAACCAGCAGGAGGCGGATCCTGTTCCATCGAGTCGTCGCCAGCTGCGGCCGCTGTCCCGGGTTGCGTAGGAGGGGCAGCATCATTTGCCGACGAGAGGCCAGCTGAGCGCCTGGCAGCAGAGCGTCCCGGCGAAACTGAGGAAGGCCGGGAGCAGCGACTCACGGATGGAGCGTCAGACGAATCGCGCCGAGGTGGAGAGGGGGATAAGACTTCTTCTTGGAGGCCTTCTTGGAAGTCTGAGGAGGCACAGAGATGGTGGGCGGGACCCGAAGAAGGTCCTCACGCGTGGGGTCCGTATTGGAATGCCGGACCCTGGAAGCCGGAGTCCGGAACGTTTCCCCGATGGACGCCTGAGAAGAGGATCGCTTCTCAGGCGCCGGTGGGGGAGGAGGAGGAAGGGTGGCCCCTGGGGCAGAAGGGGCAAGGGGGCGAGGGCCACGAGGGAGGAGCATTTGGAAGGGAGGGATTTGGGAGGCGGAGGCATAGACCCCAGATAGGGTGAGGAGGTGGAGGGGTGACAGGATAGGGGTGAGGATACTGTGGAAGGAGTGGACATGACTGAGGCAAACGAAGCTGTCAACAGCATGGGATGGAGGCGGTCATAATTCTTCCTGGCCTCAGAATAAGAGAGACGATCCAAAGTTTTGAGTTCTTGAATCTTCTTCTCCTTATGATATGCGGGGCAGTCTAAAGATCTAGGCGAGTGGATGCCAGGACAATTAACGCACCGAGGTGGTGGGGTGCATGTATGTTCCTCACGAAGAGGACGTCCACAATCGCCACAAAGGGGCTCAGCCTCACACCGTGACGACATGTGCCCAAAGCGCAAACACCGAAAGCAGCATATAGGAGGCGGGACATAAGGTCGCACGCCGCACCGGTAGCACATCACCTTTACCTTCTCCGGGAGATTGTCCCCCTCGAAGGCAAGGATAAAGGCCCCGGTGTCGATGCGACGATCTTTGGGGCCGCGCTGTACTCGCCGGACGAAATGCACGCCTCGGCGATCAAGGTTGGCCCTGAGCTCCTCATCAGATTCCAGCAGGAGGTCCTGATGAAAAATAACCCCCTGCGTCCTATTCAGTGCCAGATGTGGGACAATGGACAGTGGGATGTCCCCTAGTCGGTCACACGCCTGGAGCGCCGCCGACTGTATGCCGGAGGTGGTCTTTATAAGAACGGACCCCGAACGCATTTTATTTAGAGCTTCGATTTCCCCGAAGATGTCCTCGATGTGCTGAACAAAGAGCATGGTCTTGGAGGTGGCGAACATCCCCCATCAGTCCGAGAACAGACTAAATAGCGGGGCAAGTACCTCGCCCCAAGCCGGCGGGCCTGTCCTTCATCCCAGGGAGTGGCCAAGGGGGAAAGGGCAGGAGAACCAGAACCAGAGACAGTACCTTTCTTTTTAAAAGACTCGGCCGCAGAGCGACCTGATACATGTTGACGTTTCATCTGCAAAACGTTCTCCCCGATACCACCCACTACGACCAGGGGCTCTTCCCATGGGCGCCACCCAGCCTCAGCAAGGGCCACCTGGCAGGATGACCGTTGCCCGGAGTCCTGATGCCCCAGGGAGATGGGGAGCTACTCCTTGGCCGACATGGGGAGGGTGCAGCTCAGGTATCAGCAGTATGATCCCTGTGTTGTCAGGGGGCTACAACCTAGAGGGTACGTGACGACCCCACCACAACGGGCTGGCTACCATGCTGGATTTCGGGTGCCATGGAAAGTCCATCATGATCGTAGGTGCAGATGGGGCCGCACTAAGGGCATAACATGTGCAACCCATCAGGAGTGTAGGCCCAAATTGAGGAATAGTGGCTATGGTTACAATGCCGTTACAATGCTGGTGCCAAGGTCTTAATGCACCGAGGACCAGTGATACACCACGTAAGGTATCCTTCCCCAAAAGGCTTGTACTTCTGTAGAATTTTGAAATATGGAGGTCAAACCCCAAGGGGGAGCATCACATGGAAGGCCGAAACGGTTGAAACTCCTTTTAGTCGCCTCTTACGACAGGCAGGAATACCTCGGGCCTATTCTTACCCCGAACCCGCAGGGGGGACGAAGATCCGGCGTCGGACGACACGCATGACTCTACCACCACAACCCACCCATCCCGTCATGATGCTATGGTGAATACAGTTTCTGAGCCTCGGACTAACAGCACCACTTCTGCTACTGAACATGCGCGCAAGTGCTCTACTGCCAGCACTAATCAACAATTACCAATCGCTTCATCTGATCCTTGGGTACATAATATCGCGGATGAGCCACAGCGCCTAGAGAATGCTGAGGGCAGATATGCTCTCTCGGCTGTACCCAGCATCGACCAACCACAGTGACTACGGCCGTATCGTCAGTCTTTGTGGGGCCGCCCCTGCCGCCAGCACCTGGCCTCCTAAACAACCCAGATGCCGACATGGCTGACCAAACATACCGTTTAGCAACAACATGCGTGTCCGACATAACCTAGCGATGCTACAGTATCTGCGTAATGCAGCAGACATCGACATTGCGCTCCTTCAAGAGGTGTATGTCGCTGACTTCAAGGAACCCTATCGCTACAATGGCCAATGGCAGTGGTGTGGCGATCCTGCTCCACGAAGGTATACCCGCAGAAGATGTCGAGTATCTCCCTGGCGCCAGATACATTGCTCTTACTATCCAAGGAGTCAAACTTATTAACATCTATGCGACCTCAGGATCTGGTAGGCGTCGTGAACGATCCACCTTATTCGCTCATACAATCGCGCCTTGATACTCGGAGGGAGCTTCAACTGTAGCCTAGCACCTAAGGATCAGTTACCACATCATTCTCGACACACAGAACTTGCGACAATTACAAATAATCTTCAATTGGTGGACTCGTGGGAACATGTTTGTGGCGATCGGCCCGGATTTACACACTACACCAGCCATTCCTCCAACCGCATCGACTGGATTTTCATCTCCCATTCCATAGCTGTGGGGACAAGATCTTCCGATGTTTGGCCCACAGCGTTTTTGGACCACGAAGCCTACATCTGGGCCATTACCCTCGGCCGCCCGAAGGTATGGCACAGCCATAGTCCTTTGAAGTTGAATGTCGCCCACATGGTCTTTCAGGAATGTCGACGCTTAATACGGAACACGTGGGATTCCTGTAGCAGCCGGTGTGGCACTAACCAGTCTTAGTATGAAGACTTTCACGACCGGATGAAATATCTTCTGGTAAACCTTGCGGGATGTAAGGTCGTGGTCCATGAAACTCTTCAGCTCCTAACGTTTCGTCCAGTGCTTCGCTGGACATCTTCAGAGGGGTGTTTCTCCTCCGGTGACTCACCGGAGGAGAAACTCTTCAGCTCCTAACGTTTCGTCCAGTGCTTCGCTGGACATCTTCAGAGGGGTGTTTCTCCTCCGGTGACTCACCGGAGGAGAAACACCCCTCTGAAGATGTCCAGCGAAGCACTGGACGAAACGTTAGGAGCTGAAGAGTTTCATGGACCACGACCTTACATCCCGCAAGGTTTACCAGAAGATACTAATCAGTCTACTCTGTCGTGGTGGTTACTCTGCACCAAACCACCCCTCCAGAAGACCTTAATAGGGTGCGGACGACATGTAGCAGCATGTAAGTGACATACCATGGACTTTTACTGCAGCATATTAAGGGAATGTACAACACTGCCGCACTCACCTGCAAGGCAGGTGACGGTGAACCGTGCTGAGGCACAGATCGTCAGATTTACACGTTGCCACCTTGAGGGTGCGATCGTCAGAGCGTGCACTCAAGACAGAGTGGCCCAGAAGGAACCGTCCATGTACCACGTCATAGCAGAACGACGGTACCGATGCAGGGTAGTGAAACTAGCTACCACGACGGAAACCGGACGACGCCTTGATACCCAGAGCGATATAGGAAACTCACTTCATGCTCACTACACCAGGCTGTACTCGGAACACCTTCTTTCCCCGGAGGTGATAGCCAAAGTCCTCAACTCACTTATGGCACGGTCTGTCCGAAAGCGGTGGTGGATTTTGACTGCAGATTTGACAGAAGAGGAAATCACAGAAGCAATACCGGCGGGGGCTGCTCGTAAGTCCCGGGACCTGATAGCGTTCCTCTGGAAATCTATCGGACATATCAACAATAGCTGGCACCAGCATGGACTGATATTTGCCGCGATCTTATGTCTCCCGTGGTCTAGGGGTAACGTCTTTGATTCATAATCAAAAGGTCTTCGGTCCGTGGTTTGATCCCCGCCACTGCCTAAATTTTGATAAATAATCAGCATTGGCGGCCGAAGACTTCCGGCATAAGAAGTCAGCCTCATTCTGCCAACGGCCTTTTCAAAGAGGGCGGAGCAGCGGACAGAGGTTCAGGGCACTCTCTTGTCCTAAAGGTGGGAAAATGCCCCTAAAGGCGGAAGAATCAGCAATGATCAACGACATGAGGATGCTGAAGGCAACGGAAACCACTGCATTAAAGACACGTAACGTGTATCCACAGGACATGTGGCCTGTATTTGAAGAAGTGTCATGATGATCTCTCCATTGGCAAAAGATTCCGGAATAGTCCCCCTTTCGAATCTCCGGGAGGGGACTGCCAAGGGGGAGGTTACCATGAGAAACAAATTGAATAATCAACGAAAGGATAACGTTCTACGAGTCCGGGTGTGGAATGTTAGAAGCTTGAACGTGGTAGGGAAACTAAAAAGTCTGAAAAGGGAAATGCAAAGCCTCAATCTACATATAGTAGGGGTCAGTGAAGTGGAAGGAAGACGAGGATTTCTGGTCAGATGAGTATCGGGTAATATCAACAACAGCAGAAAATCGTATAACAGGTGTAGGATTCGTTATGAATAGGAAGGTAGGGCAGAGGGTGTGTTACTGTGAACAGTTCAGTGACCGCGTCGTTCTAATCAGAATCGACAGCAGACCAACACCGACAACGATAGTTCAGGTATACCTGCCGACGTCGCAAGCTGAAGATGAACAGATAGAGAAAGTGTATGAAGGGCTATTGAAAGGGTAATGCAGTATGTAAAGGGGGACGGTAATCTAATAGTCATGGGCGACTGGAATGTAGTTGTAGGGGCAGGAGTGGAAGAAAAGGTTACAGGAGAATATGGGCTTGGGACAAGGAATGAAAGAGGAGAAAGACTAATTGAGTTCTGTAACAAGTTTCAGTTAGTAATAGCGAATACCCTGTTCAAGAATCACAAGAGGAGGAGGTATACTTGGAAAAGGCCGGGAGATACGGGAAGATTTCGATTAGATTACATCATGGTCAGACAGAGATTCCGAAATCAGATACTGGACTGTAAGACGTACACAGGAGCAGATATAGACTCAGATCACAATATTGTAATGATGAAGAGTAGGCTGACGTTGAAGACATTTGTCAGGAAGAATCAATACGCAAAGAAGTGGGATACGGAAGTACTAAGGAATGACGAGATACGTTTGAAGTTCTCTAACGCTATAGATACAGCAATAAGGAATAGAGCAGTAGGCAGTACAGTTGCAGAGGAATGGGTATCTCTAAAAAGGGCCATCACAGAAGTTGGGAAGGAAAACATAGGTACAAAGAAGGTAGCTGCGAAGAAACCATGGGTAACAGAAGAAGTACTTCAGTTGATTGATGAAAGGAGGAAGTACAAACATGTTCCGGGAAGATCAGGAATACAGAAATAGAAGTCGCTGAGGAATGAAATAAATAGGAAGTGCAGAGAAGCTAAGACAAAATGGCTGCAGGACAAATGTGAAGACATCGAAAAAGATATGATTGTCGGAAGGACAGACTCAGCATACAGGAAAGTCAAAACAACCTTTGATGACATAAATATCAACTGTGGTAACATTGAGAGTGCAACGGGAATTCCACTGTTACGTGCAGAGGAGAGAGCTGATTGGTGGAAAGAATACATTGAAAGCCTCTATGAGGATGAAGATTTGTCTGATGTAATAGAAGAAGAAACAGGAGTCGATTTAGAAGAGAGATGGGATCCAGTATTGGAATCGGAATTTATAAGAGCTTTGGAGGACTTACGGTCAAATAAGGCAGAAGGGATAGATAACATTCCATCAGAATTTCTAAAATCATTGTTAGAAGTGGCAACAAAAGGACTATTCACGTTGGTGTGTAGAATATATGAGTCCGGCGATATACCATCTGACTTTCGGAAATGCATCATCCACACAATTCCGAAGACGGCAAGAGCTGACAAGTGCGAGAATTATCTCACAATCAGCTTAACAGCTCATGCATCGAAGCTGCTCACAAGAATAATATTCGGAAGAATGGAAAAGAAAATTGAGAATGCGCTAGATGACGATCAGTTGGGCTTTAGGAAAAGTAATGGGACGAGAGAGGCAATTCTGACTTTACGGCTAATAATGGAAGCAAGGCTAAAGAAAAATCAAGACACTTTCACAGGATTTGTCGACCTGGAAAAAACGTTCGACAATATTAAATGGTGCAAGCTGTTCGCGATTCTGAAAAAAGTAGGGGTAAGCTATAGGGAGAGACGGGTCATATACAATATGTGCAACAACCAAGAGGGAATAATAAGAGTGGACGATCAAGAACGAAGTGCTCGTATTAAGAAGGGGATAAGACAAGGCTGCAGCCTTTCGCACCTACTCTTCAATCTGTACAACGAGGAAGCAATGATGGAAATAAAAGAAAGGTTCAGGAGTGGAATTAAAATACAAGGTGAAAGGATATCAATGATACGATTCGCTGATGACATTGCTATCCTGAGTGAAAATGAAGAAGAATTAATTGATCTGCTGAACACTTTAATGAGTACACAGTTTGGGTTGAGAGTAAATCGGTGAAAGACGAAGGTAATGAGAAGTAGTAGAAATGAGAACAGCGAGAAACTTATCAGGATTGATGGTCACGAAGTCAATGAAGTTAAGGAATTCTGCTACGTAGGCAGTAAAATAACCAATGACGGACGGAGCAAAGAGGACATCAAAAGCAGACTCGCTATGGCAAAAGAGGCATTTCTGGCCAAGAGAAATCTACTAATATCGAATACCGGCTTAATTTGAGGAAGAAATTTCTGAGGATGTACGTCTGGAGTACAGCTTTGTATGGTAGTGAAACATGGACTGTTGGAAAACCGGAACAGAAGAGAATCGACGCATTTGAGATGTGGTGCTATAGACGAATGTTGAAAATTAAGTCGAGTGATAATAAGGTAAGGAACGAGGAGGTTCTACGCAGAATCGGAATATGAGGAAAACACTGATAAGGAGAAGGGACAGGATGATAGGACATCTGCTAAGACATGAGGGAATGACTTCCATGGTACTAGAGATAGCTGTAGAGGGCCAAAACTGTAGAGGAAGACAGAGATCGGAATACGTCAAGCAAATAATTGACGACGTAGGGTGCAAGTGCTACTCTGAGATGAAGAGGTTAGCACAGGAAAGGAATTCGTGGCGGGCCGCATCAAACCAGTCAGTACCAGTCAGTAGACTGATGACAAAAAAAAAAGTCTCCTACGACGCAGATCGCTGGGGCGCTGGCGCTCCTAGAAGGACGCATTGCGCCCGTACACAAACCACGAGGCGGATCCAGGATCAGTGAATATCACCCCTTGACCTTACTCAATAGTGACACGAAGATTTTCACCCGGTACAATGTGTTGTGTCGCAGGACCAGGCGTCGTTTGGAGGTGACCACAATATTCGAACAGCACTGTGCTGATATTGAGAAATCATCGCGGTAGCCAAAGCTCGCCATCTGCCAGGAGTTTTGGCCTCACTCGACTTTATCAAGACCTATGACAGAGTCAACCACACATTTTTGAAGGAGGTACTGCGACACATGGGATATGCGGACGTCATAGATGAAGTACTGATGCGTCACCTACTCGGCGCGACGTCAAGGTGTTTTATAACGGCCGTCTCACGCCACCGATACAGATCCAGCGCTCGGTGCGACAAGTATGCCCTCTTTCGGCGATATTGTACGCCCTCGTCCTGGGTCCACTCCTTTGCGGCCTCAGACAACGCCTGACCGGCATATCCCTTGGTGGACACACTTCTTGCTGCACTGCCAATGCTGATGATCTGGTACTCCCTCTTCGCAGTAATGACGATGTTCGTGCAGCACTGGCGTGGGTGGCGACCTACGGCGCGGCATCGGGGAGCAAACTCAATCTCCACAAATCGCAAGGCCTGTCTATAGGAAGAGGTCTATCCGACGAGAGCGTTGCACTGCTACGAATCAGTGACACAATCCGCTGTCTAGACATTGATTTCACATCAGACATGAAGCGTTCAACAGCCCTTAACTACAGGCGTTTATTGAATCAGATGAGAGCAGGAATAAGTGACCACTGTCTTAGACATCTAGACCTCCCTCAACGGACGCGATATGCTAACGTCCATTGGGCGTCAAGCATCCCCCATTTTGCGCAGAGATTTAGGCCTTTGTCGTGTACAGAACATAGCGAAGGTCCTGTTCATTAGTTTTCACCTGCAACTGTGGCGACGAAGGTCGACGTGCCTCACGATTCTATTACTGGAGGCCTTACGACCAACCTCACTCGCACCCCCTGTGATGATATCTGACATCCCAGCACCTTTCTTCTACATTAGCCAATTCTTCCTTGAATTAAGCTTCATCCACACCGCACTATTACCCATACGCTTCATGAGGACGAGGGTTATATAAGCTACCATGCAAGTGAACAGGACGCGGAATGTGATTGGAAGCAATTACCCCACTACAAAATGGCGTGCTGTGTGGCAGGCAGTGAATGCCACCACCCTTGATACTAACGTGCAATCTGCATGGTATGTAAATGTTAATGGGAAACATTTGTCGCAGTTCCGCCTACATCACATCCACCTCGCCGACTCACCCTTCTGTGCGACATGCCAAGTGACTGACACGGATGTACATTGTTTCGAATGCGGGTCGGCAAATTATGTTTGGTATTTGGTGCGTCAGATATTTGCTTTTCTCACACACAAGACTCCCGAGAGGATAACTACCCGATCACTTCTTGTCCCCAATGAGATGGATTTCCCAAGAGCAAAAATGAACTATGTGACGTGGATTATCGGCCACGCTGTTCACTACCTATCCGGTAATGGCGAAAAGACAGTACCCGATATTTTGTATTACCTCAACGAACGAGGTTGTGCTAACATCAAGAACCATAAATAAAGGCAATATTTGTCTAATTTTCTTTGGAGCTCATTCCACAATCCGCCACGCAGCTGGATTATCGATGATATGAGAAGATAACCTTCGCACATCTTTCCAGTCTCCGTAACGCTATCACGCTTGCCGAATAACTCTGTGACGATACGCGCCGCTCTTCTTTGGATCTTCTCTATCTCCTCTGTCAACCCGACCTGGTACGGATCCCACATTGATGAGCAATACTGAAGTATAGCTCGAACGAGTATTTTGTAAGTCACCTCCTTTGTTGATGGACTACATTTTCTAAGGACTCTCCCAATGAATCTCAACCTGGCACCCGCCTTACCAATAACTAATTTTATATGATTATTCCACTTCAAATCGTTCCGGACGCATACTCCCACATATTTTACAGAAGTGACTGCTACCAGTGTTTGTTCCGCTATCATGTAATCATACAATAAAGGATCCTTCTTTCTACATTACATTTGTCTGTTATGGGTCAGTTGCCACTCCCTACACCAAGTGCCTATCCGCTGCATATCTTCCTGCATTTCGCTACAATTTTCTAATGCAGCAACTTCTCTGTATACTACAGCATCATCCGCGAAAAGCCGAATGGAACTTCCGACACTATCTACTAGGTCATTTACATATATTGTGAAAAGCAATGGCCCCATAACACTCCCCTGTGGCACGCAAGAGGTTACATCAACCTCTGTAGGCGTCTCTCCCTTGAGAACAACATTCTATGTTCTGTTTGCCAAAAACTCTTCAGTCCAGCCACACAGCTGGTCTGATACACCGTAGGCTCTTACTTTAGCTGGCGAAAGTGCGGAACTGTATCGAACGCCTTCCGGAAGTCAAGGAAAATAGCATCTACCTGGGAGCCTGTATCTAATATTTTCTGGGTCTCATAAACAAATAAAGGGAGTTGGATCTCACACGATCCCTGTTTCCGGAATCCATGTTGATTCCTACAGAGTAGATTCTAGGTTTCCAGAAATGACATGATACGCGAGCAAAAAACATGTTCTATATTCTACAACAGATCGATGTCAGAGATATAGGTTTATAGTTTTGCGCATCTGCTCTACGACCCATCTTCAAGACTGGGACTACCTGTGCTCTTTTCCAATCATTTGAAACCTTACGTTTCTCTAGAGACTTGCGGTACACGGCTGTTAGAAGGGGGCAAGTTATTTCGCGTACTGTGTGTAGAATTGAATTGGTATCCCGTCAGGTCCAGTGGACTTTCCTCTGTTGAGTGATTTTAGTTGCTTTTTTATTCCTTGGACACTATTTCGATGTCAGCCATTTTTTCGTTTGTGCGAGGATTTAGAGAAGGAACTGCAGTGCGGTCTTTCTCTGTGAAACAGCATTGGAAAAGGGTGTTTAGTATTTCAGCTTTACGCTGAAGAAAAGGCGACAAGTCAACCGAATTCTCCACCAGAAAACACTTCTGGTGTGTCATACACGGTATAAGTGAAAGTACGTTTGTCACATGACAAGGATCACTTATCGACGCACCTAATCTGTACGAGTTGTGAGTGAGTGAGAGACGCCTCCTTGCCTGATAAAGATGCCAGTATGAACGTGAATGTGTTCACTCCCAAGGATATGATGAAAACGCAACAGTTTGTCGCACAAGCTGCAACAGATGTACGCAACAGTTTCACAATAACACAGTTTCCTCGTGCTGTATTAAAACATATGTTTTTAACGTGTTTGAAGTTTTGTTCCGTTTTGGAAGTCTTTACTCTTGAATTACTTCGCTGTAACATAGTTTACATACGTTTATTTGTTGTTTTCATTTCTGTGAGACGTCTGTGTGGTATCTTGCCTGCTAGCAGTATTCACCACATTTACTTGCGACGGTAACGTATTCTTACCTCATGACTCACATGCCATAATCAATGTATAGTATGACAACCGGCAAGACTACAGAATGAACAAACATCTCAGTGACCTGACGGGCAGTTCACAATGCTCTGAAAAAAAAATAGGTGAATGGTACGACGGTGTTTTGAACACGGCTTGCCCACTTGGCAATCGAACGTTACGACCACTTTATCACTATGTCTGGTGGATTTAAAGAGGGGGGAAGGGACCAAACGGGTAGGTCATCGGTCCCTTGTTCTTATTAAAATAATTCAACAAGAGAAAGGATAAAACCAACGACACCCACAGCACAAAACTGGAACAAAGGAAAACGCCACAAAAACAACAGAAGGGCAACGAACACTGTAACGAACAAAATAGGACAAGGAAACCACAGAGAGACACAAGAAACAAGTAGAAGGGATTAAAAAAAGAGAGCAGATGACCGTGGCTGGCTGACCACTCTGCAACACATCAAAACCTCCAACCTTAACAAGTCTCGTAACCGAAGATATCGTCGCAGGGCAGCCAAAGTACAACAGCGCAAAACAGTATGGGCCACTATCAACCGGGCACCGCACTGACGCTGAGGTTGGTCTTCACGACGCGTGGCCAATGCGGAGGCAACAGAGGACCACAGAGTCCATGTGAGAGGCCCACATCCAGGACTTCTATACATTCTTAGCCTCCTTAATGGCACCCAGTTTGTTGTGCATACAAATGCTATGCAATTCCGTGTGCCAAATCGGAAAAATATTGAGGCGTAATAATGAACGCAGGTCAGTTTCAAAGATGCCCCTCTCCAGAAGCAGTTTCCGCATAGGCTGTTTGGCCAGTATGTTACCAAGTTCGTTGCCTGGGATTCCTACGTGTCTCGGGGTCCAGACAAACACCACTGAACGACTGGGCCGTTCTAGGGCATAGATGGACTCCTGGATCTTCGCTACCACAGGATGGTGAGGTTGGCACTGATCGATAGCGTGTAGGCAGATCAAGGAGTCAGTACAGAGAAAAAACGATTCGCCAGAGCATGAACTGATGTGCTCAAAATCACGAGATATGACCACTAGCGCCGGCCGCGGTGGCCAAGCGGTTCTAGGCGCTCAGTCCGGAACCGCGCGACTGCTACGGTCGCAGGTTCGAATCCTGCCTCGGGCATGGATGTGTGTGATGTCCTTAGGATAGTTAGGTTTAAGTAGTTCTAAGTTCTAGGGGACTGATGACCTCAGATGTTAAGTCCCATAGTGCTCAGAGCCATTTGAACGATTTGACCACTAGCGCTGCAGTGAAAACACTGCAGCTGTCTGGCAAGCAGTGCTGTTCAATATGTTTTCTGTGAACACAGGGAAAGCCAACGTGACCATCAGCCATCGAGCCGTCGGTGTAAACCACTTCAGAACCACGGGACACGTCAAGAATCAAGAGAAAGTGACAGCAGATGGCCACCAGATTATCTGAGTCCTTAGAGCCATGCAAAAGGTCCAGACGAAGCTGCGACTTACTGTTACCCCATGGAGGTGTATGTAAATGGGCCTCGAGTAGAGATGGTAAAGGGAGGACTACAGTTCAGACAGAAGGGATCGGGCGCGAACCGCAATCGTAGTGCCTGACCTGGAAAGCCGTTGTGGGAAATGAATCGCTGTTGTTGGGAAAAGGAGACTGTAATTTGGATGCTCAGGAGAACTACAAATGTGTGCAACGTAACTGGCGAGCAGTTGTGCAGTCCTCTCAAAATGGGGGGGATGCTGATTTCAGAGTTTTACCCGCTTTTCCAACTTGTCCCACCCATTTTCTGTGGGGTTCAAGCCATGTGATTTTGTATCCCAGTCTAAGTGTAATATGGGGGAATGTTCATAAAAATAGTCACATGTTATTCTAACCCTCTGAACTTCGCTGTTGTCTTTATGTGTCTGTGGGAGCAGTACTGTTGCGACGTGACCGACATCAAACGTTCACTGCATGCAGTTCCCGTCACAATGTTCTCCCACTAACAGGTGGGACTGACCTTCATTCACTACCTTTATCAATTCCTGTCGGGTCTGGAAGTGATTTAGATTTACAAACCGAGAATCACGTCTCCGACCATTCTTGTAGACCAGTGCTTGTAGACACGTCAAACAGTCCTCTACGAAACACCAACAAAACCATCAGATTCACACATTGTATGGCCATGGGCACAGCCAAACACTATTACTCCTTTTTTGTCACTGTGTCACATACTTACATTTACTCATGTTTTTTTACACTGTCTCAGTGATCGCTACTACCTTACGCTTGCGAAGATGCTGTGCAAGCGCGGTTGAGCACGTGAGTCGATCGCTGGAAACAGTAACTAGGCTTATCGATTCATCTCTGCTTGCACGCTTGGGTGATTCAGTTTTTGTTCGGTGAAGATATTTTGTTAATGATTCGCATATCTTAGACAAACCAATAATAAAGCAGGAAATAATTTTCCGTCAGAAACAGATGAGACGAAACTGTTGATCATGAAATGTAAATTAGACGTACTGAAAACTTCTGTGTTAGTACATAAATAATTTATTGATTAATTTGTCAGCAACCACAACGTGAAAGTATCGTCTTGCCGCTCATTAACTGCTTTGAACTAACCTCACTGGAAGGTATTATCTCTATTTCACGCTACAGCTATCAGTCGTATATCATAGTAAAATAGTGTCCGTAACACCGTTTTCGCGGCGTAAGAATGAAGCACCTGGTCAGACGTACATACTGATAACGTAGCTGCTGTACATTAGTCTCGTGCCCACGCAGCGTACTCTCTGCCCTTGTTTAATGCTGTCGATAACCACAACAGACATGGAACAACCGATAAACACTTTTTTGTACAACTTTTCCGTTCCCGACTTGCCCCGGCTCGTTTGCCGTGCAGCTTTGTTCTGTGGATGCCGCTACCGCGGCACAGCAGCGGTATATATTTGTTGATCGAGTGGTGTTTACTGTTCGCGTTTTGCTGTGCCTGTTAACACGCAGCATTAAACCAAATATCGCACTATACTAACAATGGAGCGTTCTATCAAATTTATTCATAAAATACCACTTGAAAAACATTTCTGTTGGCACGAAAGCAAACCAATGTTTCCAGCCCAACTTGTGCGGTGCATGAAACGTAGTTTCGGTGGTTCCTTCTGTTTTTGCAAACAACGAAATTGGAAATAGCTTATGAAACAAAGAAGAAAATTCTGTTGTTCATTTCTAGGAGACACACACAGTATGTGTTGTTCCTTAAACCCACCTTTGTGGACACTATAACATTCATGTGATTTAAAAAAAAAAACAATCAGTGCAGTTTACCAGAAGAAAGGAGTGTTCCGGAATATTACTGCAGCGGCGGAAATGAAAAGCTTAGAAGAGGTAACAAAGGCCAGAAACGAAGCCGAAGGGACCTCGAAAAATGTATCACAATATGACAATAGTTTAGTGACGTCGCCAATGTGTAGTACCCACGCAGAAACATAGTTTGGTTCAGCAACTCTTTCCGACGGATTAGGTCACTGACGATTATTGAACGACACCTGCCGCTTTCAAAGAGGGTACTCTACGAGTCGAACAGTGAGACGCGCTCGAAGAACGATTATGAAGTAAAGTTGAAAACTGAAGGCACTGGTAAGGGATAACGTCATGGTACAGGGCACTTCTTTTATCTGTCGCAATGTTTGTCCATAGTGATACTGTGAGATACAATTTTTTTCCCGCAAATTCGAATGTTCAGATGTGTGTGAATTCCTAAGTGACCTAACTGCTGAGGTCTTCGGTCCCTAGACTTACACACTACTTAAACTAACTTATGCTAACAACACACACCCTTGCCCTAGGGAGGACTCGAAACTCCGGCAGGAGTGGCCGTGCAATCAGTGACATGGCGCCTCTGACCGCTCGGCCACTCCGAGTGGCGCAAATTCGAAAATGACTTTGTATTTCATTAGTAAAACTTTTTCTCAAATATCATTGCTATGTCGTACACTTCACTACCAGCGGTATATGACAAAGACAGGGAAATTCACTATTACAGTGCTACAAATGGCAGACACGAGTGGGATCTTAGGACATGGCTTCAAACTGCCCAAAAGTGGCACGTTACTATACATTACTGTTTGCTCCCTACGTCTGTGCTATATGATAGATTGGAACTTTGGTAGTGCCTGCCACTGTGGGCGAGTGGTTCTAGGCGCTTGAGTCCGGAACCGCGCTGCTGCTACTGTCCCCGGTTCGAATCCTGCCTCGGGCAAGGATGTGTGTGGTGTCCTTAGCTTAGTTAGGTTTAAGAATTTCTAAGTCTAGGGGACTGATGACCTCAGATGTTAAGTCTCATAATGCTTAGAACCATTTGAGCTTTGGTATTACGTGACAATGGCACGAAAATTACTGACAATATGTGAAATGTGGCTATTTGAAGAACGGCAGCACGGTGCTATTGATATAGGTATGTTATCCCCTAAACATTAACGTCACACACTCCACCATTTTGACTTCATGCACCAGGAGTGCTGCTGCAGCAGCATGTGTCGAAGAAGCCTGTGAGCTTAAGTAATGATTAGAATTTGGCCCACGTGTAACCAAAGGTTGACCAGACTTGAATTAAAGTTTAGTTCTGAAAGCAACTCTATTGCCACCTAAGAAGCAGCTGCCATAATTCGAGAGAGGAGCAGATTTGAGATACCAGAAAGTGTGACACTTTCGGGTAGTCCACGGCATAGTAGCCCAGCGTGTTCAGAGGGCTGGCTATCCCCTGTAAAGCATAATAAAAATGACAACTGAGACAAGTATTCAACGAAAAGCTTGAAGCGGTATCCTGCAAACTCTGCACACACAGATAACGAGAACAATGACAAAGAAATTGAAAAAAAAGATGGTAAAGCATTTGCCTTGAAACTGAAGGATTCTAAAATCGAATCACAGCAGGTTCAAGTATTTCCACTATGTTGTTTATTATGATTCACCTCTCAACCACGTAGAGATATGATAGAAACGAAACATGTCTCGGATTCCACATACACTGTAGCTCCTCTTCTCGTGTTTGGATGGCTGGTTGCGGATATTCAAGTCGCCTAAGTGACATCAGCTTAATTGCAATCGTTTAGGAACAACTGCATAGCGAAAACAACATTTGAATCTAAAACTTGTGGTTTTCATTCCTCATGTATAAAGTAAACTGCAGCATGGGATGCAGCGGAGTTTTTTAGCACTGCGCCATATGACCCAGCATTCAGCTTTCTGCTTTCCCTGACGACATAAATGTGAATGCGATTCTTTGCATCGTGGGGAGAGAGATATTATGTGTTTGGACTTTTTGAAATTGTACAAAATACTGGTAAACGAATCTCAAGTGAATGCGATTCTTTGCATCGTGGGGAGAGATATATTATGTGTTTGGACCCTTTGAAATTGTACAAAATACTGGTAAACGAATCTCAAGTGGCGTCGCATTTCGATAGATGACTATTTCAGGCAACCAATTTCTGCAATCGCTGCTCACATCCCAAATTCACAGCAAATCCTTGGAACAACGAGCAGCGAATTAATGAACTTTGAAGTATTCCACTAAAGATGACCAATAACGGATGCGATGAGTGTATGCGTAAGGTAAAATGCTGCATGGGATGCAGCTTTGCTCCGTTTATGTAAAGAGCGTTTTATAGCACTGCGCCACGTGACTGAACATCCAACTTTCTGCTTTCCCTGGCAACATAGATGCGAACGCTATTCTTTGCATCGTGGGGTGAGAGATATTATTTATTTGGACAGAGTATGCAGAGTAAACGAAACTCCAATGGCGACGCATTTAGATATATGACCACTATTTCAGCCAACCAATTTCTGCAGTCGCATTTCACACTCCTAATTCACTGCAAAACCTTTGAACAACGAGCAGTGAATTAGTCAACTTTCAAGTATTCCAATAACAATGACCAACAACAAAAAGATGCGTGCATTGACTTTGAAATAAATTATTTGTAAGCAGTATATTCCCTGCAGTCGTTTAGGAACAACTGCATAGCGAAAAATCATGCGAGTTCAAAATATGTGGCATTTTATTTTTTTATGCTTCAAGTAAAACGTTATCCAAAATCTAGCTTCAGCAAATTTTCTTCGTTTACATGCAGTACGTTCTTTTAGCAGCGCATGGGATAACTCTGTTTTAGCTCTAGCTTGCCTTGAATTAAAGCTAGACGCACCCATGATTCTTTGAATGGCAGATCGAATACGTCTGCCATAAAGAGTGCAAGATAAAGAATTGCCCGATGAGTCTCAACATTGCGTCACAGTGCGTACTGAGCTTCACAGGAAGTGTCTTGTAACACGAGCTAAACATGTACACATACGCACGTCGTTTTTAATTATTTTTATTTTGTCTGTGCCACTTCACCCAGCTTCTGATATGTATTCAGTCTACCAAACACCCAAACGCCAAACGCCAACCCCTCCGCACCCCCTCCCCCCTCCCCCCCCCAAAAAAAAAACAAAAAACAAAAAAAGAAAACAGAGCCATGATGATTCGTATACAGTGTTTTATGTTGATTGTAAACGTCTTTCTTACATCAGATGTGCTCCTGTCATTGTCATGAGATGTCAATGTCATTCCTAACGCCAACTCTAGTTGAATTTGTTGGTTGTTTGATTATGGGGGAGGGGTGGGGGGCGAAACACCGAGGTCATCAGTCACATAATATGTAATAGGGCAGAAATAAAGGGAAGAACAAACCAAACAGCACGGTCCAGTCCAGTCATGTGGAAATGACAACGTGCATAGAAAGAGGGAAAAGGGACATCAGGGCAGAAGGAAAAAGAAATAACAGGGCGAAGGGGGAGAGGGTAAAGTGGAAGCGGGAGAAGCAGGGGCGCCCTAGAAATGCTATGCATTGTGGCGCACCAGCACCGCCACCGACCCGTCTCGACACCCACAACGCACCATACCTTTACCAGGAGACAACAGGTAAACACCAGTGGAGGAAGACACAGGAAAAAGGGAAACATAACAGTAAAACAGGCCAGACAAAATGTAGGGAAAACTACAGGGGAATCTGGTCGTTGTGGAGGCAAGGTCAAGGTTCCCATAACTAATGCCTGCCGCAACTGAGGGACTCAAATTCCAAAATAAATGCCAAGGATTTACCTGAGAGGATATTCTGTACGGAGCACGTAACATTCTTGCTTTCAGAAACTTTCCTGCTGTGTGCTGCTTACAATGCGTAAGTTACATGGAGGAGAATATATTCAGTTTCTTAACGTTATTCTCTGAATAATTTTATACGTTGCCCGCAAACAAAATACGATACGTCCGTCAAGTCGTCTGGCGGTAGATGCTTAATGCTACCTGTGCGAAGCCGGGATGGATGACTAGCCATCTACAAAAGCCGTTTCCTGAGAGGCTATGGCGACGGGTGAGCGTTTCTTGTAATCTTGTCTATTTTACTGATCTGGATATGGGTGTTCCATTTTGAAGTGAAGCCATAAAGGACAAGAATCAGAGGAGAAATAATTATAATAGAGAGACCACTTACGTGAAAGAGGAACGGGGAAACAACTGTCGGTAGAAGAAAGGTTGACGTGAGGCAACACATGGAGTCCACAGTGATGGGTAGTCGTGACGATATCTGACAAAATGCGATGGAACGGCTGTCCTAGAGACACAAGTAGACACCGCTATTGAGGGGAACAACTGTAAGTCATGAAACTTCCTGGCAGGTTAAAACTGTGTGCCGGACTCGGGACCTTTGCCTTTCGCGGGTAAGTGCTCTACCACCTCATTCTGGAAACATCCCCACGAAAGGCAAACTTCCCGAGTTCGAGTCTCGGTCCGGCACACAGTTTTAATGTGTCAGGAAGTTTCATATCAGAGCATACACCGCTGCACAGTGAAAATTTCATTCTGGAGTTGTAAGACATCCCTGTTTATTACATTCACTTTCACTTTAGAGGGTGATAAAAAATTGCTCACTCGGAACTTCGCAGCGCGATTCCCCACATACTAACAATTCAAAAAGGTCTCACAAAATTTCGTCCTGCACGTATTTCCGGTAGTAGTGGGACGTTAAAGACTAGAAGTCTGGCAATACTGTAATCACATGTACGGTAGCTACCTCTGAGTATAGAGCATTAGCGCTGTGCGGGGGAGGCGCAGTGGATAGTATTTTGGGTTAGTATGCAGGAGGTCGAGGGTTCGATTCTGGGACGAAGTGTAATTGTTTTTATTAGCCACTTTCATTCAGCCATGTAGTAACGTTATCTACGCCTTTTCTTAAGCAACTTGTATCCGACATATACATAGTACATGCTTAGAAATTATTTACAAAGCACTTTGTTAGCCCTCCTTGTGACGTAAAAGTCATAACAAAATGTAATGGTCTTGAAGGTGGCAAGAATAATAGATAGTATTAACCGATGGGACCACTGAAGGAGGGTGCACTGAAAACAGGTCTGGAATCTAGCAGCTGGATTGGTGTGAAACGATTCACGTCGACGACGTGCAAAAGGCTTATTTGAAAGTTACTAGTGGAAACGAGTGTACTTCCTTTTCTGTGTTCGTAGTACGTAAGTGCAAATGTGTTTTAGAAGACACACTGTAACCGTTGTATGACGATTAAGACACCAGACGCCGTACCAGGCGGACTAAATTTATCAAACGAAAACAAATACGTCACTACCCGCAATCGGACAATTGAATTCTTGAGGGATAACCCAAAACGCTATCCATTGCACCAAATGCGCAGCAGTATATCCATCTGCCTACAGAGGTCATTGCCGTACATGTGATTAAAGTGTTGCCGGATTGCCAGTCTTTAACATCCATTTACTGCCGGAAATATGCGTAGGGAGAAATTTTGTGAGAGACTGTTTTGTTTGTAGTATGAGAGGAAAGTCTAGTACAATACATAAATCTATAGGTGCAGAAGTCAGGTGCTGGACTCTTATTACTGGAGGACGCGTAATTATTTTCGAAAGAGGTTTCTTGCATAACCTTACTTCGAGCGTTATCTTCTATGTGATACTCTTTAAGTTTGGATTAATACGTAACTTAATGATCAAGAGTATAAAATTAGAGCAACTTGGACTGATGGAAAGGGGTGACAGCGGTCTTCCACCAAGCGTACCCCTTCCAAGGACACTATTATCATGGATACAGTGAGACTCAGTTTACGTTCCTTATTTCCTATATTCCTTGCTGCCTACCAGCCTCGAACTGAACTGGGAGAAACGATATTGGTAAAAGAAGAGGCGCGTCTCCTGTCCTTTCTCAATCAGTAGGCCCGTGAACGATGTTGTACTCTGGTTACTGTTCACTTGGCAGGATGATGAATCTATCAGTCTGAGTTAATGCAGCGAAAAGTCACAAACTTTGTCACCGTTTGTTATAACTATTCTACTGTGAATTTTAAGAGCAAATGTCAACTGTGAAAGTTACTATGGTTGCATATGGTTCTACAGCCAGAGACAGGGCATTAAACACATATAATAAAGGAAAACATGGTCGGTAGTAGGTTGTAATATATACAATCTGTATTTAAATCGTGCTGTTAGCGATTTAGGATTACTTGTCACTTTCCAGCACATGTGTAATATTACGCACTACATTTAATTGTCAAATTACTCTTTACTACGCGTAACGTTGTAAGTAAGAGTAAAATAGTGTGTAGTGGAAATTAATTTGACAGTTACATGCGATAGTGTTGTTACGCATGTGCTTGAAAATGAGAAATCGTCGGATTTACCTAATCGCACGATATGAATAAAGATCGTCATGCTGACCATGTTTTCTTCAATGAAGCATTTGGAGGCTGTGGATACCCAAAGAAAGAAAGACTAATACATTTTTTTACACCTTTTGTAACGTATTTAGTCAGCCAATACACTCTGTCATAATACTGTTCTCTCGGGCTGAATATGTCACAACATTAGGTCTATTTTTTATTGTATGTGTACAGCTCCAGATACAACAACACATTTAGTCTCACCAAAACTGGGATGGAATACTCCACAGTTTCTGATGGCTAAGACATTCAAATTGGTGTTAAAAATTGAAGGAGGGAAACAGAACGTCAAAGAAATTGCGAAGGTAAAAAGAAACATACAACTGCGAAGAAGAAAGCTGGCTTTGCTAAGGAGAAACGTATAAATAATAAGAAGAAACCTTTTATCAGTTTAGTGTAGACAATTTTTCTTTCTAAATCAAGTATAGAGGTACGCACAACACATCTACGTAATTTTCATTATTTTTAAGTACTTCCAACGGATGAATAATAGTCATATTAAGGAACTAAGAATATATCGGGTGAACAAAAAGTTAGTATAAATTTGAAAACTTAATAAACCACGGAGTAATGTAGAGAGAGAGGTAAAAATTGACACACTTGCTTGGAATGACACGGGGTTTTATTAGAACAAAAAAAAAAAAAAAACAAAGTTCACAAAATGTCCGACAGATGGCGCTTGACAGCAAAACGTCAGTAAATGCTACCGTGACGAATGAGAGGTACGCCGATATGTTACAGAATCGCATCATCCCCAGCCTCCCTGATGAACACCTACTGGAACGTACGATGTTGATGCAGGATGGCGCTCCACCCCATGTTGCTAGACGCGTGAAATATCTCTTGCACCCGTCGTTTGGTGGTGATCGTGTGCTCATATGCCACTTTCGTCATGCTTGGCCTCCCCGGTCCCCAGACCTCAGTCCGTGCGATTATTGTCTTTGGGGTTACCTGAAGTGGCAAGTGTATCGTGATCGACCGACATCTCTAGGGATGCTGAAGGGCAACATCCGACGCCAATGCCTCACCGCAACTCCGGACATGCTTTACAGTGCTGTTCACAACATTATTCCTCGACTACAGATATTGTTGAGGAATGATGGTGGACATATTGAGCATTTCCTGTAAAGAACATCATCTTTGCTTCGCCTTACCTTGTTATGCTAATTATTGCTATTCTGATCACATGAAGCGCCATCTGTCGGACATTTTTTGAACTTTTGTATTTTTTAGGTTCTAATGAAACCCCATGTCATTCCAAGTATGTGTGTCAATTTGCATCTCTCTATCTACATTATTCCGTGATTTATTCAGTTTTCAAATTTATACTGACTTGAGCACCCATTATATGCAACAGGAGAACTGTTGTTGTCACCTTATGGCTATCAATAGGCGGCGATAGCTGTTACAGGGTACCTCACTGTCCCTTATTTTACTATCTTCTACAAACTAAAGTGTTTTCAGTATTTGCAGCCCTACACACAAAATGCTGTGAGGGTTGGTGAGTATGGCAGCAACTAAAGTTACTACTGTACCTCAGAAAATGGAAACCAAGCCCCATGGAAGGTACTCTGAGGCTCTAGCTCTCTGCTAGTGGCGACAGCGGAAGCCCGGCCGCAGGTCCCAAGGGCTGTGTTCGGGGTCCTGTTCAATTAGGCCTTTGAGCCGTAGTAGCTTAGTTACGCTGACCGGCCCGTAATCCGCACTTGATACACAGCTCGCTATTAGTCTATAGAACACTGAATTCTAAAACTTTACGAACATCATTTGAATAAGAAACACCCCTTTTTCAGGAGAAGCTTGTGGCTGGTAATAAAAGGCATTTTGGTAAACGGATTT
Source organism: Schistocerca americana (assembly GCF_021461395.2). NCBI lineage: Eukaryota > Metazoa > Arthropoda > Insecta > Orthoptera > Acrididae > Schistocerca > Schistocerca americana. The sequence goes on along the minus strand of NC_060121.1, from coordinate 442,250,606 downwards.
CACAAAATAAATGGTACAAACTTAAATTTGAAGTGTCACATAACTGGTATGAATTAGAGGTTACAAGTGCTATGTTACAGATTCGAGGTTAATGTAACACATTAAATATATTCGCAACTGAGAATACGGACAAACATCAGCCGGATAATGGGATGACGACAATGAAAATTCGTGCCGGACAGTGACTCTAACCTGGATTTCTCGCTTACGGCGTGCGGTAGCCTTACCATTTGACCATCCCTGTACGATCCCCGACCAGAGCCAAACTTCCACATGTCGTCAACCATGTGTCTGCAACCTATGCGCTTACATCCTTTATGTATATTCCCGTATAGGCGAAACATGTTGCTTGAAACTCGCTCGCCCGGTGTCAGAGGATAAATACGATATTGCAGGGTGTGTATTATTCTGAACTAGGATGCATGCACAAAGACAACTATCAGCTGTAGAATCGAATGAGTTCAGTGAAAAATATTCCTTTCAACATGCATGAATGCGTATCTGAATGGATATTGTCCACTGTAATCGTTCAGTTCTACAGCTGATCGTTGTGTTTATTTGCAACTGCAAAAGTATTTAATAAATTTCGTAACGGCTGCAGTCGCCTGTGCATCGTAACTCAGAATACTTTGGCGTTGAAATATCGTATTTAGCTGTCGACACCGGACAAGCAACCATGAAGTAAAAAGTCTCACCTCTACGGGAATATAAATAATCGACATACGAGGACAGGGTATAGACACATGGATGACAACATATCGAAGTATCAGTGTGGCCTTGAATCGTGCACGGATAGCCAAATGCTTAGTAAGATAAAAACATCTTCAGTCCCGGGTTCGAGCCCCGCAACCGCTTACATTTTATGCAAAAACGGATACCACTATAGGGAAGACGAGTTCTGTGAAGCGGATTTGTGGAAATGAAATTCATTATTTGTTTGCTGATGGCGAGATAAATATCCTCGATGTTTGGCACTTCCTTATAAAAGTAATTGGGTTGTTGTTGTTGTGGTCTTCAGTGCTGAGACTGATTTGATGCAGCTCTCCATGCTACTCTATCCTGTGCAAGCTTCTTCATCTCCCAGTACCTACTGCAATCTACATCCTTCTGAATCTGCTTAGTGTATTCATCTCTTGGTCTCCCTCTACGATTTTTACCCTCCACGCTGCCCTCCAATACTAAATTGGTGATCGCTTGATGCCTCAGAACATGTCCTACCAACCGATACCGTCTTCTGGTCAAGTTGTCCCACAAACTTCTCTTCTCCCCAATCCTGTTCAATACTTCCTCATTAGCTATGTGATCTACCCATCTAATCTTCAGCATTCTTCTGTAGCAGCAAATTTCGAATGCTTCTATTCTCTTCTTGTCCAAACTATTTATCGTCCATGTTTCACTTCCATACATGGCTACACTCAATACAAATACTTTCAGAAATGACTTCCTGACTCTTAAATCTATACTCAATGTTAACAAATTTCTCTTCTTCAGAAAAGCTTTCCTTGCCATTGCCAGTCTACATTTTATATCCTCTCTACTTCGACCATCATCAGTTATTTTGCTCCCCAAACAGCAAAACTCCTTTACTACTTTGTCTCATTTCCTAATCTAATTCCCTCAGCATCACCTGACTTAATTCGACTACATTCCATTATCCTCGTTTTGCTTTTGTTGATGTTCATCTTATATCCTCCTTTCAAGAGACTGTCCATTCCATTCAACTGCTCTTCCAAGTCCTTTGCTGTCTCTGACAGAATTACAATGTCATTGGCGAACCTCAAAGTTTTTTTTCTTCTACATGGATTTTAATATCTACTACGAATTTTTCTTTTGTTTCCTTTACTGCTTGCTCAATATACAGATTGAACAACATCGGGAAGAGGCTACAACCCTGTCTTACTCCCTTCCCAACCACTGCTTCCCTAATTGGGTAGTTCACCACAATTCCAAAAATTAACAAATATTCTCCATTTCTTTGTAGTGTCTTCATAAAACACACCCAGAGCTGTGACGTTCCTGGGCCCTGAGAAGTTGATCCCCGTCTCTTAAAACACGTTTCTGATCATCGGAATGTTCTTCTCCGAAAAGCAATGCGTCGATAGTGTCAGTGAGCTTGACGTCTTGCCTCGCCGTCCTCCTCGTGACGCCGAAACCTGCTATTCTCCGTGGTATTAAGGTCAACTAACAAAATAAAAAGAATAAAATAAGTAAACACTTAATGTTTATAGTACCTCTATTCCACGTTCCTTGGTACCTGGGGGACCGGAACGGGACAATGTGGCCAAGTCTCAGGTTGCGACCCCTGTTCGCTTTGTTCCCGTATCTCCCTTTTGGCACCAGGCTTTGTGGAAAAAAATGGGAAGCGACCCTCGCGATAAACTGGAAATACGGTTTCGAGTCCGGATCCGGCACAAATTTTCATAATCGCAATTGCGCTCTACGGCTGATGGTTGTCCGTATTTGCAAATACGAATTCACTTAATGTAGTTCATATCAGCTGTAGTCACCGCAATCCTTTTCCTTTGCCGGCTCGAGTTGCCGAGCAGTTCTAGATGCTACAGTCTGGAACTGCAGGACCGCTACGGTCGCAGGTTCGAATCCTGCCTCGGGCATGGATGTGTGTAATGTCCTTAGGTTAGTTAGGTTTAAGCCCTTCTAAGTTCTAGGGGACTGATGACCTCAGAAGTCAAGTCCCATAGTGCTCAGAGCAATTTGAACCTTTTCCGTTGAACATACATACTTGTCCACATGTAGCTTTGCATAGTAATTCAGAATAACGTAGGCAATGACACATAGTAGTTAACGTAAGTGGTTGCCAATGAGGTGCTATTTGGGTTTTATAAAGCTGAAGGAGAGTAATGAAAACATAAGTTGAATGAAACAACACACTTAGAGCCCAGGCATGAACGCACCTCTTTCCAGAAACTAATTCAGGATATGTTAAGTTTACAGCAAATTGTGTTCCAGCTGCCAAAACAATGTTCTTGTCTTGTCAATGACAAGAGTAACGTTCACGTTTCAGTTTGGCCTCATTGCTTTTGGCCTGATGTCTAATAAATGATTTCTGCTCACTGGTGGGTAATTAAAGCTATATTATTATCACACTATTGTGCTGCGAGTTTCTGTATGCACTACTGCTTCTCGCTAAAGATTTATTTATGTTGTGTAATTTCATTTATAAATAAATTTCAATATTTCAAAATGTGTGGGTGATTGGAAGCTGAACTATACAAAAACCGATACTACTATTTTTAAACCCCAACATATTAAAAACATGTATTGAACATTGTAAATTGCTCTTAGCTTTGAATTAGTTTCATTGCGTAATTCTGAGCTCTTTGCTGGAAACTCAACCATACCACGCCGACATCGGCACATTCTGACCAGCCAAAATTAAGAGTGTAAAATTTTGATTCACCACTTCCCGCGAAACTGGTTGCTGTATCTCAAGTGGAACAGCATCTCATCACTTCAGATTATTTGTCCCAGCCACAGGGACGGCAGCTACACAATGGTAGTTCCATTAACAATAGCACATGCTAGTAGTGAAACACAGCAGCTGGTAGTCATCAAAGCATGGGTTTTTATGGAATACATCGGTATTAAATAGGGCTGAAGCTTTGTTACACGTCAGATAATTCTGGAGTGAATTTCTAGGAATTGATGACGACTTAACAGCTGTACCATCAGGTGACAGAGTTAATTGTCACGAAGTACCATTTCAAAAAGAGTCTGCACGAATATCCAGTCAAAACTTGAAGTGAAGCAAATACTGGCACATTAGTTTATGTAATAAGGAATGTGTAAGTGAACAATTGAAGACACCAAACCGAAGCGTATTTGGACTACAATATCAATGAACCAGAACTGGTAACTCTCATGTCACGCAAATAACTGTGTGTAACAATTTGTGGTGACATGAATTAGAATGATCACTTTGGGTTGCAGATAATGGTTCATTGGCATGATATTAGAAAAACGCAAGTGAGCCATCAAGAGCTATTGCGTACAAAACACTCGAGCGACTGATCTGAAGTTATTGCCCAATTTTTTTAGACCCGTACTAAACAGAACTAGCAGGGGACACTGCACAAATAATACGAACGATAACATAAACACTCACAACTTTGTTTTTCTCATTTTTGGGTGTCAAGAGGGAGCTTTAAGGCAGATACCAGTGATCCCGCCAAAGGTCACATACAGAGCTTCAAGAACCAGACTTAAAGAAAACACTGAGAACGTTATTACAGCACCCAGAATATTGTTGTCCTATGGGCCTTGAAAACAAGACTAGATTAATTACATCGTACATGAGACGTATGAGTAGTCATGCTTCTCGCGCACGGGAAAGAAACCCTGACTTAACAAACATTCGGCCACGCACATCACAATGATTTGAAGAGTATAGATGTAGAAGTAGATACATAGGGTACAAACGTACTCCACCGATAAAATTTCGTAGGCTGTTCAGGGACATTTTCTATTATCATTAATACGAGACTTCGTAGCTTCCAGTGACTAGTTACAGAGTAACTGGACTTGGTTGGAGTTCTTACTCAAATATATTTTTGTTTCTGTCGCACCGACGTGTAAGATGCATGAGACAAGAGGAACACTTTCAGGCTTCAAGAAGAATGAAATAATTCTAAGTTCAGGAGATGAATGTTACCGAAATGTAAGTAAGTAAGTCATGGTTTCAAAATACTAACCTTAGTTCTTTACTGAAGAAAGCGAATACTAGAAGAAGCCGATCTCGAGTAAGTTCACTTTCGATTATGAAGAAATGTAGGAACACACGGGCAAATACACTACTGGCCATTAAAATTGCTACATCAAGAAGAAATGCAAATGGTAAACTGGTATTCATTGGACAAATATTTTATAGTGGAAGTGACGTGTGATTTCATTTTCACACAGTTTGGGTACATAGATTCTGAGAAATCAGTACCCAGAACAACCACCTCTAAGCCATAATAACGGCCTTGATACGCCTGGGCATTGAGTCAAACAGAGCTTGGATGGCGTGTGCAGGTACAGCGGCCCATGCAGCTTCAACACGATACCGAAGTTCATCAAGAGTAGTGACTGGAGTAATGTGACGAGACAATTGCTTGGCTACCATTGACCAGACATTTTCAATTGGTGAGAGATCTAGAAAGTGTGTAGGCCAGAGCAGCAGTCGAACATTTTCTGTATCCAGAAAGGCCTGTACAGGACCTGCAGCATGCGATCGTGCATTATCGTGCTAAACTGTAGGGTTTCGCAGGGATCGAATGAAGGGTAGAGCCACGGGTCGTAACACATCTGAAATGTAACGTCCACTGTTCAAAGTGCCTTTAATGCGAGCTAGAGGTGAGCGAGACGTGTAACCAATGGCACTCCATACCAACACGCAGGGTGATACGCCAGTATGGCGATGACGAATACACGCTTCCAATGTGCGTTCACCGCGATGTCGCCAAACAAGGATGCGACCATAATGAAGCTGTAAACAGAACCTGGATTCATCCGAAAAAATTACGTTTTGCCATTCGTGCACCCAAGTTCGTCGTTGAGTACACCATCGCAGGCACTCCTGTCTGTGATAGAGCGTCAAGGGTAACAGCAGCCATTGTCTCCGAGCTGATAGCTCTTGCGGCTGAAAACGTCGTCGAACTGCTAGTGCAGATGGTTGTTGTCTTGCAAACGTCCCCATCTGTTGACTCAGGGATCGAGACGTGCCGTCACGATCCGTTACAGCCATACGCATAAGATGCTTGTCATCTCGACTGGTAGTCATACGAGGCCGTTGGGCTCCAGCACGGCGTTCCGTGTTACCCTCCTGAACCCACCGATCCCGTATTCTGCTAACAGTCATTGGATTTCGACCAACGCGAGCAGCAATGTCGCGATACGATAACCCGCAATCGCAATAGGCTACAATCCGACCTTTATCAAAGTCGGAAACGTGATGGTACGCATTTCTGCTCCTTACACGAGGCATCACAACAACGTTTCGCCAGGCAACGCCAGTCAACTGCTGTTTGTGTATGAGAAATTGGTTGGAAACTGTCCTCATGTCAGCACGTTGTAGGTGTCGCCACCGGCGCCAGCCTTGTGTGAATGCTCTGAAAAGGTAATCATTTTCATATCACAGAATCTTGTTCCTGTCGGTTAAATTTCGCTTCTGTAGCACGTCATCTTCGTGGTGTAGCAATTTTAATCACCAGTAGTGTACTTATGACCTATTTTGAAAGAGAGTTTAATGAAAGACAAATCTACGTTTAAAGCTTTTGTTGATTTTGAGATTGCTTTTGACAATATCGACCGGGATACACTCTTTGAGATTCTAAAGATAGCAGGTGCAAAATACAGGGAGAGAAAGTTTGTATGCAGTTTTTACAGAAACCAATCTGCAGTTATAAGAGTCGAGGGGTACGGGAGTTGAAGTTGAAGAAGGAGTGAGACAGGATTTTACCCTGTCCGCGATGTTATTCAGACTGTACGTTGAGCAAGCGGGTCTGAATGAAAAATTTGGAGAAGAAATTAATGTTCACGGCGAAGAAATAAAAAATTTGTCAGTGACACCGTAATCCTGTCAGAGACAGTGAAGGACGTGAAAGAGCAATTGATGGGAATAGACAGAGTCTTGAAAGCAGTATATAAGATGGGCAGGAACAAAACCGAAACAAGCCTAATGCAGTATAGCAGAATCAAATCAGGCGATGCTCAGGGAATTACGTCAGGAAACGAGGCACTAATAGTAGTCGAGGAGTTTTACTACTCTGGTTGCAAAACAACAGATGGTTCCCGAGAGTGAGGATAAAAAATGTAGACTTTCAAGGGCAGGAAACAGGTTTCTGAACGAGAGAGCTTTGTTACCGTCCAATATTGATTTAAATTTTAGGTAGTCTTTTCTGAAAGTGTTTGAGGTGTAGCTTTGTGTATTAGCGAAGCGTAGACGGTAACACTTCTGATTAGAAGCCAATAGAAGTTTTTGAAATACTGCCGTACCCAACAACTCCGAAGATAAGATGTGTAGACGATGTAGCGAATGAGGAGGTACTGAATAGAAATGGTGAGAAATTCATGGCACAACTTGACTAAAAGAAGAGATCGGTTGACAGGACGTCGAAGGATCACCGGTTTAGTATTTGAGAACACTGTGTGTGAGTACGGGGGGAAACGGAGGGGGTAGGTGCGGAGAACCTGAAGGGAGAGACCAAGCGAGAAATACAGGAAGCAGGTTGAAAAGGCTGTAGGTTGCAGTAGCTATTCGGCAATGAATGGGCTTGCACAGTATAGACTACCGTGGAGAGCCGGATAAACTGGTCTTCGGACTGAAAAACAACAACGAACACAACGTTGGCTGTATGATTATAAATCATTTGGAATAAATTTCTTCCACTCAGCCACCGTGTATCCTGTTAACAGCAGTGATGACACGTTGACCCATTGCTTCTTTCAGTTCATCTCAGTTCTGTCTAACGTTTGTTTTTTGGGCAATGTTAATCGCACGTTTAGAGTGATACAAAAAGGATATGGATAAGTGGAATGGTGAATAGTAAGATAGTAAACCGATATGTATCTCATGTGTAGGTTCTCTGCACACAGACAACAACGAAAATCTAAGCTGTTCGCACAGTGGCGCCAGCCCAATCAAATTGCTTTCGTGTCTGTACAAAACTCTGTATTTCGGTTGCTTGTTCGGTGAATACGTTACAGGCTTTTTCACTGTTGTCAGCTAGGATAATCTGTCCAGTAAATCGAATAAATCAATTTTAATTTTTACACTGTGGCGAGCGCATGAAAGTACTCAGATAGTATCGCTAATCAGGCTTCCAAATTTTGTCACTGACGTTCGATTTCAGACTGTAGTTGCAGACTAATATGTTTCTGTCTACTTAATCTGCTTTCTCATATTTCCTCTTTCTAAAAAGACCATTTCAAGAGAGTTTGATGTGAAACCCAATATCCCATACACAATATCTGTGGCAATCTTGCCGTATGTTATGTAAGCTGGCAGATTTGTGGCTCCTAGCAGTTACTGTGGCAGGTTATCCGTAGAAGCGGACAAAGGGGCCAGGAACGTCCTACCACGGTACGGAACTTGGTGGAATTTTCTCGGTAGCTCAACGAGAGCAGTGCTTCCACCATTTCCTGTCAGAGGAGTTCCAGTGTCCATCATCAAATGTCAGTCTGTCATGCAGGTAATAGGAAGACACTGATATTCAAGGTAATGAGAAAACCATGTGACAGCGCTGATTCTAATCCGTCCATCTGATACAGTGATCAAAAAAAGTGTGGCTTATTGGATGGTGTTTATTGATATGGAGTTATTATGGAAGTACAACAGTGTCTTTACGAAGTATAAAATGGATGACAGTCGCGTTATATTCCGAATAAGTTTCTACTTTCTGTCCACTTTGCCGGCCGCGGTGGTCTCTCGGTTCTAGGCGCTCAGTTCGGAGCCACGCGACTGCTACGGTCGCAGGTTCGAATCCTGCCTCGGGCATGGATGTGTGTGATGTCCTTAGGTTAATTAGGTTTAAGTAGTTCTAAGTTCTAGGGGACTGATGACTACAGATGTTAAGTCCCATAGTGCTCAGAGCCATTTGAACCATTTGTCCACTTTATTAGACTTATACGCCGATCTCACATGTGCCTACTACTCTAATGTACAAAACTTACGTATAAAGTAATTTTTCTATAATGTGTAAGTACCAAATAACACAACCCGATTAATTTTGGACCACACGTATAAAGAACTGTTACGGTAGAGTTAGGGAGATAAAAAAGTAGGCAATGAGACTAACGGAAATGATAGTGAGACGAAAAGAAATGAATATTTTAGTTTCAAAAATTGACGGAAGTCACTGCTATTTTGCTATTTATGATGGTTCCTACCACATTACAAACGATGGGACGTGGGTCTCAACAGGGTGTGCGATCTACATCTACATCTACATCGATACTCCGCAAGCCACCCAACGGTGTTATTATTGTAATAATGAATGTTGGTCTATTATATAGTTTTTCTAAAGATATTGTTATTTCTTGATAATTGATTGAATTATCAATATTTATAGTTTCAGTATTTTTGAAAAAGTCTATAAATATTGTTATATCTAAAATAATTAATGTTGATATGATAAATATTCATATTGTTAAGGTAATAATTATTGTAATTGATTTAGGTTGAAATATTTCGTTTGATGCAATTCTCGTAATATAAATAAATAGAACTAATATACCACCAAGAAATGTTAAAAATAAAATATATGATAACCAATATCTTTCCATTATTGTCCCTGTTATTAGCCCAACTAAAAAAGTTTGTAGGATAATGAAAAGCATTATTGATATTGGGTGTCTTAATTTAATAAAATTAATATTTATTACGTTTGATAGTGATACGAACGGCACTGCACGTTCCCCAACGTAGTCCCAGGCTGGCCACGAGGTTGTTAACGAGTTCTTCCTGTAGGGCGTTCCATTCCTTCACCGGTGCCATTGACGGTTCTGGATGGTAGTTGGTACTTAAATACCCGAACACATTTCCCACGTGCTCGCTGGAATTTAGGTCGATGGAACCAGTCCATTCGCTGAATATCCTCTAGTTCCAAGAGGTCTATCTGCTATGTTCGATGTGGTACCGCATTGTCGTGAATAAAAACAAGGTGAAACACAACCCTGGAAATATGCACATGAGGAACGGGCTGTGTCACAATAACATTGGCCGGCGAGTACACCATGTTCAAAAATACACCATAATACCTGCACCACCGAAACGATCATTCTTCAATGTCTCTGGGTGCGTTATATGTTTCCACCTATCGCCATATGACGGTGCGTAAAGCATTGCCGAAATGGTCATTTTGGAAGTCCTTATGTTATGGTGTGGAGAGACATAGTGCTACTTATGTGAACTGCCCTCTTGATTTTGAAAGGTTTTGTGGCACTGTATTCATTCCTTCCTGCCTTGTTTCTTTCCAGGAATATATTGAGTTCTGATCTGTATGGAGGATAAAGTACGGCAGTATCGAGCAGCGCGGATGACGAACTGTTGGAGCCGGAAGATATTCAGTGAATTTGCTGGTGCCCATTCCCCCAATTTAAATCCCGTAAGATGACGTCAGAAATTAAGTCCCATAGTGCTCAGAGCCATTTGAATCCCGTAAGGCAAGTGTGTGATGCGTTAGGTGAAGGTATTGCAGCGTGTCCAGCTGCATCAACGACCATCCAGCGGGTGTTAGCTCTCTCTCTCCATCCAACCACTTATCCCGACAGGTGGAGGTCTGCTGTTATCTTTAACCGGAACTGGCGTGTTAATTTTAACGGGTGGGCGGATGCCCTTCCTGTCGCCACCCAGTAGTGCCGCCCCCCCCCCCCCCCTCTCCCACGGGGACCTAATGTGTGTATCCCCAACTGTCTGCATCTTGTGTAATCCATGGAATAGTGCGAACGTGTTTCAAATGTCTGCGAGTGGTGTAACTGAGGCGGAACGTGGGGACCAGCCCGGTATTCATCTAGCATGATGTGGTAAGCCGCCTAAAAACCAAATCGAGACTCACTGGCCTACCGGCCCTCGTCTTTAGTCCGTCACACGGATTCGATCCGGTGCCGGCGCGCCTACCCGACGCAAGGAAGCAGTGCGTTAGCGCTCTCGGCTACCCTGGTGGGTACTCAGTTGTTAGCTATGCTGATGGATAAATGGACGCTCTACCCCAAGAACTGAAAAATGTTCAAATGTGGTGAAATCCTATGGGACCAAACTGCTGAGGTCATCGGTCCCTAGATATACACACTACTTAAACTAACTTATGCTAAGAACACACACACACACACACACACATATCCATGCCCGAGGGAGGACTCGAACCTCCGGCGGCAGTGGCCGGACAATCCGTGAAATGCCGCCCCAAACCACGCAGCCACTCGGTGCGACGTACCCCAAGAACTCCTTAGCAACTTTGCGGCCAACATGGAAGCACGTAGCATTTCCGTGGTGATCGCACACATTATTTAGAACCACGGCCTGCCGTGCTAAAGTGACTTACGTCGAAGTCTCTTTTCTTAAGAAATTTCCACCATTTTAATGTTATTTCAAAAAATGGTTCAAATGGCTCTAAGAACTATGGGACTTAACATCTGAGGTCATCAGTCCACTAGACGTAGAACTACTTAAACCTAACTAACCTAAGGACATCACAAACATCCATACCCGAGGCAGGATTCGAACCTGCGACCGCAGCAGCAGCGCGTTTCCGGAATGAAACGCCTAGAACCACTCGGCGATAACGTCATGCTTAATGTTATTTGCTCATTTATTTTACACAATCATGATTACGACTTGGTAGCCATTCTAAGGTGCATTTTCAAATGTGAATATATGTGTGACCCGTCCGTGACCTGTCATGGTCGCCGGCAGCGGTGGTCTAGCGGTTCTAGGCTCTAAGTCCGGAACCGCGAGACTGCTACGGTCGCAGGTTCGAATCCTGCCTCGGGCATGGATGTGTGTGATGTCCTTAGGTTAGTTAGGTTTAAGTAGTTCCAAGTTCTAGGGGACTGATGACCACAGATGTTAAGTCCCATAGTGCTCAGAGCCATTTGAACCATTTGAACCTGTCATCGTCGAAGTAATTATTTCTTGTCACATTTCTAGACACGAATACAAATCGAATATACATAATTTGGCTGATACTGTACACTGTACGTTAACCGTTTTTCAATGTGCGCAATGGTAGCCATATTATGTATCTTTGATTTGCGTACAGTGACGCCTGTAGGCTGAGAATGACACGGCGGCCGCTTGGTACCGTTGGGACTTCATGGCCTGCTCGGGTGGAATTTAGTTTCTTAGACATGTACCCATATCTTAAAATATTCGGTCAGAGAGCTGGTTGGCCTCTGTAATAAGAAAACTGAGTGGAAGGATCAACAAACGAACTTTAGCGGATGTCATTCGACGTCCGCAACGACCTAAGACAACAAAAAACCAATACGACAACTTTTCTACAAGACAAGAAATATGGTTTTTTGTCCTTTACATGCGCCAGACAATTCAGGCACAATTTAACAAATCAAGACTGTGTAAAGTAAATGAACAGTCAAATTGCCGACATTTATTTGAAAAAGTTCGAAGTGAATGTGTTCTCCCCACGAACGTAAGGTCATTTCCTTGTAATTATTTTTTTGTGAAAAAGATGCCATTTCCGGGTGTCTCATTGCCTAAGTCTTTCAGTCCTCTTCTGTATCGTACTGCAACAGTTCTTTCTACGTATTATGCTCCAAGTTTATTCGAGCAATATTTACTTGGCACTGGTATCATACCAAAGTTAATTTCGTTGTTACATTGCACATGCTGTGTATGTACAAGGTGGAACCTGTAGATTTAAATTATGTGAAAGAAGAAAATCTGAGATTATCGAAACAAAAGTCAGTAATTAAATAGTGACAACGAAACTTCAGAAATTTGTCAGTTCTTGATGTGAGTGTTTTGCACAAGTAGCTTTATTCTTGTGGCACGTGTTCACAACCAATACTACATCCGTTAGATGTACCAGAGCCTTCAAAACAGACTTTCCATCAAAGACACTTAAGCAGAATGTCTCCAAAGAGGGGGCTTACGTTTAGGCTGTTCCGTGGCTCAGTGATAGTAAAGGTTAGCAGTCTCTTGTAATGAAGCCTGTTAATGATAGTGTAGAGCTCTTACCACCGGTGTATACGAAGTACCGTGTTCGTATGGACAGTCTTAACGTCTGTCAGTATGTGCGAGCTAGTGAACAACCACGAGAGCTTCTCCCGGCGACAGCAAGCGGATAACTTTGCGGAAGTAGAAAAGGCGCTGGAGAATGGACACCGAATTACACTTGACGAGCCATCTATCAATAAAGAGAGAAATGGCTTTTGCGATAGCGAAAGAAAACAAGCAACAGAGGTAAAACTATGTGACAAAACTCAATAAAGTTGGCAACTTGCTACAGAGCACTGCCTGCGGCTAGCGCGTAACGAAAACATTACCATATAATATGTCGTTGTAACGAGAAACGGCGTCAGATGGAAGCTTGGATACATGCTGATGGACATTGTTTTCCGGATATATTTTCCACGATCCATGTATAATTGTTCAAAGGGGTCGCCATATGAAACGTCCCCTTTGAACAATTATACATGACTGTCCTTAAACTGACATACAATATTTTTAACGCAACGCAATCTGACTTTCAAATATCCCTGCAAAAGAATGGCCCTGAGTAACATTAAACTATACCTTTCACAAATCACTTACCTCACAAAAATCTTCGCTACTCAAGCTACTGCAATACAGCGAGCGCCACTACTGCCAGCTAAATAAAAGATTCAAACTACTGAAGGCACTAACTACTGGAAACGACCCCTTTGAACAATTATACATGACTGTGCTTAAACTGACACACAATATTTTGTTAGCGCAACGCAATCTGACTTTCAAAATTCCCTACAAAAGAATGGCCCTGACTAACATTAAACTATAACTTTCACAAATCACTTACCTCACAAAAATCTTCGCTGCTCAAGCTACTGCAATACAGCGAGCGCCACTACTGCCAGCTAAATAAAAGATTCAAACTATGGAAGGCACTAACTACTGATAGGGATAGTTAGCAAATGAAAGATATTAATAGAGAACAAACAATGTATTTATCTTGATATCATCATATATAAATATAGCAGTTCATGACAAATTTCAAAACTCCGCCATCTCTCTCCCCACATCCACCACTGCTGGCGGCTCACCTCCAACTGCGTAATGCTACGCACTGTTCACAGCCAGCTGCCTAACACTACAATGGCGAGTACTACAACAATGCAAAGCAGGCACAGACTGCACACAGCACAGCCAGTGATTTTCATACAGAGGTGGCGTTACCAATAAAAAAACCTAAACAGCCTACTTACATAGCCCCCATGCTCCCCACAAAAAATTTTATAATATGAAACGTCCCCTTAGAACAATTTTACATGACTGTCCTTAAACTGACACACAATATTTTGTTAGCGCAATGCAATCTGACTTTCAAAATTCCCTACAAAAGAATGGCCCTGACTAACATTAAACTATACCTTTCACAAATCAGTTACCTCACAAAAATCTTCGCTGCTCAAGCTACTGCAATACAGCGAGCGCCACTACTGCCAGCAGAGAATATGCTAAAAAGCCCCGTCATGGGCAGTGTAGGGTGCCGTTCTAACAATTAGTGCAAGACCGCGAATGTTATTCTGAAGGATTGGCTTACTTATGAACTTCTGGCTTCAACAGGGAATATTACGATACCTGAATGTAAGGCCTCAGCTTACATGGGATGCATCTCAGATTTAATTGCAAGGTTGCTTCAGAAAAAAAGCTTAAGATAAGCCTCAAACCCAAATCTTCACTGCTTAACATGCTTGAGTTGACAGAGTTGGCAGTTCACAGAGTTGACTACAGCCAAAGTTCACCAAATTCAAGTGATTACAAAATTTCCCGTGTTGAGTGTAATAGTTTTTATATTTGACAAACTGGGCTCAACTCTCTGACAATATTCTAAAAACATAGTGCAGGAGCAACTGAAGCAAATTTTGCTTTTGATAATCATCTTATTTAAGCACATAGATACGAGACATATGAAATAATCTTGAAATTTTTCTTATTGCCTGTAAGGGTTCACTGGTGACCATGTTGGAGATGTTCTACAGTCATATGAAAAGATCGGATAAGTTATTCGCTGACGAAAGAGCTGTCGGAAAGGCAGTTTTTTCGGTCTCTTCACAAGATAATAAGATTGCCGCGTCAGACTATACACGAGAGACGCTTTCGTTCCACAATTTACTAACTCTGTTATTAATCTGAATCCCCAAAACTTTCTCTATACTTGCGAAATTTTATCAGTTTCTCCTCCCCCTATGCCGACTGCGTTGTCCCTCCCTTTTGCCTACCACACTCCTGCTCCACTTAACGCCACCGTCCCTCCCTCCCGCTCCCCTCCCATTCTGTGATATCACTGTATCTCTTCAACGATTTGTGTGTGCAATTGTATGGTATTTAGTCTAATATATCCTAAGCGCCATGATATTTTAATGCACTTTGCTTACTGTGTCACGTCGGAGTTGTACAAGGTAAATATGGACTTACAATAGTCTCATCACTTAGACACAGCACCGTCAGGTTCACGACAAAGTATCTGGATTACAGTGCCACAACTGGGTAATGTTCACCGCGTGATTCGTATGTTTGTGATTCTTTGTGATCGCCAAACATCAAAGCTCATAGATAGAAACTTTCGAAACTACATGTTACCAACGACGAATGCTTACAGCTGGTGTGACTGGTCGATGAGATATGGCACGTCTTGAATAAGGGCGATGTGGCGCGGCTGATAGCCCCAGCGTACACATGGACACTGCTTAGACAAACACCCAGCTGTATATGCGACCAAAGATCATTATCCGACGGTGGCACAGGTCATAGATACTCAGCCTCTTTTTCCTCTGAATGTTTGATTTCTTATCAATGAAAATAATTTTGAATATTTTAAAATATTTATGTTGTTATTACGAAGACACTTGGTTCACTTTTAAGGTCTGAGGTGATGATGTTCTATAGTGGCATAAACTGTGCAGAACGGTAAACGGAAACTTGGCGTAACAGTTTTGCTATTTCAGTATTACTGTTTTTATTGCAGTGGGGACACTTGTCTTAGGCTTTTCTTAATTTCAGCTTTTATGTTTCTTTACATACCTGTAACGCTGTGGTTCTGTAAGAGTTAATAAATATTACGATCTTTATACAGGGGACACGCTCAACACTGCTGACTGCAATTTACGTCTATTTAAAACTCAATTTATCTTAATATGTGATTCACCCTCTTGGGAACTGAGGGTGAAAACTGCACGCCAGGAGTAAGCGGCTACTTTCACAGAACATAGTAAGTTTAAATGGTAACTGTTCATTTGGAAACAGATACTACCTTCATATATTGTAAGTTCACGTTGTTTGTCGATGGTGGCTCATACAATGAGCTACAATGTGGTGCCCTATAGCCTCTTGACTTGCAAGGGCAGTACTAGTAACTAAATCGAAAATATTAATTTGAAGTATATAAATTGAACTATTTAGAAACATTTAATATTGCGATAAAAAAAATCGGAAAGATATGGAGCAGCTAGAATCGAGTCCAAGACGACGTATTGCCAATCAGTGTTCTTAATCACTTCTTTCTTTTTATATTGGAAGGAACGGAGAGTCGGCTTCATTCTGGGTGGAGTGAAGGTGGGCAGCGGTCGAATCCCGAGACCTGGCCACGGTGGAATCGCGCCCCCCCCCCCCCCCTCACCACCCACGCTTGTCAGTGTGCTCACATTATGTTCGGCTGGTTGTTTTTTAGTTTTTAAAAGTTTTTCTATTATTGTATTTATTATCATTTTTTTATTACTTCTTAGACAAATATTCCGAAATTCTGGGATTGAAAAGGAAACAATTTCTTTCTCTAGGAAGAAAACAGCGACAAAATGCTCCGGAACCAGATGAAAAAATAACAAATATATTGACGATTAAACACAACTTGGAACATATTCGCAAGGATAGCACGATAACATGAAAGTCTCTTCCACTTCCAATGAGCAATCATCAGAGATTGGCGAAAACACGGGGGTCAGCATCGACGTCACACCCTACTGCATAGTGGGCGTAGTTCCCGAGTAGCCATACGACCTAATTAGTCTTCGTACGAGGGAAAACGGAAAAGTCGGGACAGTGAATGAGTTGAAGTCGAAAAACCAGCTTCAGCCGACCGACTAAGAAAAGCCAGTTGCAGTGACTATAGTGCCAGTGTTGTCACTCTCAAGAGACAAGTCTTTTTTGATAATGTACAAGGTCGATGACATGTGTGTCAAAGACCAGTCGGACTAAGACCAATGCGACGAAGATGTTAGATGTTCGTTCGTCAGGATAGGATTGTGAATGACCCTACAGAACGATGAGGCGACTTCCTGACGAGAGTGGATTTGGGGGGGAGGGGGGCAAAAGAAGGTTGACATGGTGCACTCACACTGTTCCCGAGAACTTCAATTGCTTGGCCGTTTCACATGGCGAGAGGGATGATTGTACTCCTCGACGAGAAATCAAATATCTGGTGGTAATATGTGTCACTGATGAAATGTAAGCTCCAAGAAAAATTACGTGCCGCAGTTTGGAATCGGGCCGGGTAACATCGACAGCACGAGTCACACTTGCTGGTCGAAGACACGTAAATAAGCGAAATGTAATGGAACGAGTAGCTCGAGTGCGTTTTAAGACATTACGCCTTATAAAAAATATTGAAGCTTCCAATTCAATAAAAGAATACATTGTCCTCTGAAGGCTGTATCGGGCTTTATTGAAATCGTGCTATTTCCTAATTTCGAAGTGAGCCATTATCAAGCCTTTGAAATAAACAAACGTGGATCAGCGTCGCATGTCTGCAAAGATCGTCATGTATAAAAAAAACCATTCAATAAATCACCTTATCGTGACCAGATTTACAGTGCAATACTGTTACTTATATTTGATATGTCATGTATTACATGTACTGCTCATCACATCCTTTTACGCCAAAAATGTAAAACCATAAGTCGTGCTCCGTACTCTAATTTCTGCAGCCTGGCAGCTAATACAGCTGTTATGATGTTTTCAATGATGCACTTATTTGCAGACACTGCAAACCTATCAATAGCTATATGTAGTTACACTACATTTACTGCTGGCGTGCCAGATTTAGTTGATGTATTACATACTCGGTAACTGGTGACCAAAGGCCACTTAATGGCACATATATTCTTTACAGTATATTAAAATCATACATGAAAGTATAAATATCATGTAATTTTGACAGATAAAGAATCTATTTATTACTGGCGTGCCAAACTTAAAGAAAACATTGTAACAAAAGATATCAATGACCTACGGTTACATATAGGTACACGGAGACCAGCTTATTGACATATTGTACACATGAATGACACATAAAAATATAAATTTCAAAAATTATTTAGGTATATACGTATAATCCGCGATTATTGGTCTACCTTTTATTATACCAAGGTGGACAGGAAGTGATAATAGGAACCAATGAAGATATAGGTCTATCAGTAAAGATTCATTGCAACAACATTGCATACAGAAATATGAGAAAACATCCTTCTCAAAATCATGCATACATATCCCATATTAAGCGAAACATAGAACGAACCACACAATGCAAAGAAAAACGTACGCAGCCAAGTAGCAATGTCTGGAAAATAGAGGCAAAAATAATTCCAAGACATACATGGCTTAGAAGTATGACTACTGCAAACATTATCGTAGATCATCAATGTTTGGTGATTACACTCAGGGATCAACTTAACGCCTATCATACACACGATTTTTACGAAGGCGAAGAATCCTTGCACAGATACCAAAGTGTAGCAAATATGTTTTTATCTTCTTATTTTTAAATGGATAAATGGCGATAGTTGATACTAAAAGAGAAAGTCCGGAGAAACACTAATTACTGAATCACACGTGTCAAAACGTAGAACCAGAAAAAATGGATCCGCATCAAATATGCAGCAAAGTACAAGGTAACCGTGTATTATTAAGGTAATCAGGTAGCAAAGTTATAAAACACACATACCGTTATTCAGACACATCACATACAAATATTGGTTAATATGAAGTAGTTATTAATCAAAAAGTCGTCAAATCATGCAACATTCAATGATTTTTATAAAATATAAAATGTAAAGGTGTCAAAAGATAAAATCCTTTTTAATATCTAACAACTAATATAAAATGTAAGGCAGTGCGGTGGACAAATGGGACCTGTGATAAGAAGTGTGGGTTTGAAACAGGAGTACACGATGTAATTCATTGCATTAAGTTTAATCTCTTATAATAAAAAATACAAAATGGTTCAAATGGTTCAAATGGCTCTGAGCACTATGGGACTCAACATCTGAGGTCATCAGTCCCCTAGAACTTAGAACTACTTAAACCTAACTAACCTAAGGACATCACACACATCCATGCCCGAGGCAGGATTCGAACCTGCGACCGTAGCGGTCACGCGGTTCCAAACTGCAGCGCCTAGAACCGCACGGCCACACTGGCCGGCCAATAAAAATTCACATCTACATCTACATCTACATGAATACTCTGCAAATCACATTTAAGTGCCTAGGCGAGGATTCACCGAACCACCTTCACAATAAATCTCTGTTATTCCAAACTCGAATAGCGCGCGGAAAAATACGAACACCAACACAATGTGGTCAAAAGCATCCGGACTCCCCAAAATTATTCGTTTTTCATATTAAGAGCATTGTGCTGCCACCTACGGCCAGGTAGTCCGTATCAACGACCTCAGTAGTCATTAGACATTGTGAGATTGCTGAATGGGGCGCTCCGCGGAACTCACGGACTTTGAAAATGATGAAGTGATTGGGTGTCACTTGTGTCATACGTCTGTACGCGAGATTTCCGCAATCCTAAATATCCCTAGGTCAACTGTTTTCGATGTGATCGTGCAGTGCAAACGTGAAGAGGCACGTACAACACAAACGCGTACAGGCCGACCCCGTCTGTTGACTGACAGAGACTGCCGACTGTTGAAGAGGGTCGTAATGTGTAACAGGCAGACATCTATCCAGACCATCACGCAGGAATTCCAAACTGCATCAGGATCCACTGCAAGTACAATTATTAACAGGCGGGGGGTGAGAAAACTTGGATTCCATGGTGGAGTGGCTGCTCATAAACCACACATCACGCCGGTAAAGGCCAAATAACGCCTCGCTTGGTGTAAGGAGCGTAAACGCTGGACAATGGAACAGTGGATAAACGTTGTGTGGAGTGACGAATCTCGGTACACAATGTGGCGATCCGATGGCAGGGTGTGTGTGTGGCGAATGCCTGGTGAACGTCATTTGCAGCGTGTGTAGTACCAACAGTAAAATTCGGAGGCGGCGGTGTCATAGTGTGGTTGTGTTTCTCATGGAGGGGCCGTACACACCTTGTTGTTTTGGTAGCACTATCACAGCACAGTCCTACATTCATGTTTTAACCGCCTTCTAGCTTCCCACTCTGGAAGAGCAATTCAGGGGTGGCGATTGCATCTTTCATGATGATCGAGTACCTGTTCATAATGTACGGTCTGTGGCGGAGTGGTTACACGACCCTAAGATCCGTGTAATGGACGGGCCTGCGCAGAGTCCTGACCTGAATCCTATAGAACACTGTAGGGACGTTTTGGAGCGCCAACTTCGTGCCTCACCGACCGACATCGATACCTGTCCTCAGTGCAGCACTCCGTGAAGAATGGGCTGCCATTCCCCAACGAACCTTCCAGCACCTCATTGAACGTAAGCCTACGAGAATGGAAGCTGTCATCAAGACCAAATAAAGGTAGGCCAACACCATATTGAATTCCAGCATTACCAGTGGAGGGCACCACGAACTTTTAATTCATTATCAGCCAAATGTCCGGATCCTTTTGATCACCTAGTGTACATCTTTCCGTACGAGGTCTGATTTCCCTTACTTTATTACGGGGCTCAATTTTCGCTGATTGGTTTAGTCGAATTTATATTAAAAACAGATAGAAAAACAAATACAAAAATTCCATGCGTAAGACTGTAAGTATTTAATCCTATTATTATTAATGTAAGTAAAAGAAACAAAATGACAGGCATGCTGTAATCGCTGTTTTGTGTACACTGCCGGTTGTGGACATTCGTATCTACTCGTTGCAACAAAAGCAGCAGTTGCTACAGTAATGGATTGCCAGTATCGATAGTTGCACTGCATCAAGGGTTACCACAGATACCATGGCACAGGACGGAACGCTGAGGAGGTAGCGGATGTCTGGTGGCTTGGAAGTCGATCTACGTGCGTTGCTCCTACTCGACGGTAGTAGCGAAAGCGCACTGCCACAATATGGCCTCCTGAGATCAGAATAAAACGCTTAAGGCATCACCTACATGCACTGTCCATTACTGCCAAGGATCCTTACACAATCATTGATTGGCTTAGGATTAACGAAATATTCCTATAATAAAATAATACATTGGCCTTATAAAAAAATGTGTGAAAAATGACGAGAATATAAAGTTCTCTAAATATAAAAATCAATAAAATAAAATAAAAATTGTCATCACAGTAACTGGCGGCACAAAAAAAGGAAATGAAAGGAGCACATTTCATATCTGTAAAATACGTTTCATTTATATTCAGTGGTCCATTTGGTACTGTTCGAGAAAAGTACACTACATATAACCACCGTTTTCCAAACTCATCCTTCTATCATTCTCTAATCATCATATCAAACAAATTACACGAAACAATACAACCACTCATTACCGTACCGACAATCAACAGAAATACTTGAGCCACAATAATACAATACTCAAATACCTTCTTTGGAGAATGGTCGAAGTGGTGCTTTGTAAGCTGTTTATAATCTGCGCCTTACCATCCAGATTTAGGTACTTCGTAATTTCTCTACATCGGTTAAGGTGAATTCCACATTTGTTCCTTAAAAAAGCACGGCCAGTATCCTTCCCAATCTCTTCCCTCTCCGGCCAGGTTTTGTTGCGCCTCCAAAGACGTCATCATCGACGACGATTCAGACCCGCGGCCGGTCATCCTGAGTTAGGTTTCTGTGATATCTCTAAATTGCTCCAGGCGAATGCCGGGATGGTTCCTTTGAAAGCGCAAGGCCGACTTACTTCAGTATCTTTGAATAAATCCGAGCTTCTGCTAGGACTCTAATTACCCCGATGATGACGGGACGATAAACCATAATCTTCCATTTTTTGTAATTTATCTTTTTTATAGTTTCTTAGGCCGTTTCTTAACAGCAATAAAGTATCTTGTAGAATTACTTTTCAATAATGCAGTACATTTCAAATTAAAGCAACCAGAAGTATTTTCAGAAAAAAATTTCTTTTACGGTAATTTTATTGTGGCTGCCCGGTTAAAATGTAGAAGTATGTGGGCAAGTATTCTCTTTGTAGTACTCTGCAAAATACACTACTGGCCATTAAAATAGCTACATTAAGAAGAAATGCATATGATAAACGGGTATTCATTGGACAAATATATTATACTAGAACTGACATGTGATTACATTTTCACGCAATTTGTGTGCATAGATCCTGAGAAATCAGTACCCAGAACAACCACCTCTGGCCGTAATAGCGGCCTTGGTACGCCTGGGCATTGGGCCAAACAGAGCTTGGATGGCTTGTACAGTTACAGCTGCCCATGCAGCTTCAACACGATACCACAGTTCATCAAGAGTAGTGTCTAGCATATTGTGACGAGCCAGTTGCTCGGCCAGCATTGGGCAGACGATTTCAACTGATGAGAGATCTGGAGAATGTGTAGGACAGGGCAGCAGTCGAACATTTTCTGTATCCAGATAGGCCCGTACAGGACCTGCAACATGTGGTCGTGCATTATAATGCT
Organism: Schistocerca americana; assembly: GCF_021461395.2. Classification (NCBI taxonomy): domain Eukaryota; kingdom Metazoa; phylum Arthropoda; class Insecta; order Orthoptera; family Acrididae; genus Schistocerca; species Schistocerca americana. The sequence goes on along the minus strand of NC_060121.1, from coordinate 442,228,120 downwards.
GAAATGTAGGGTTTCGCATAGATCGAATGAAGGGTAGATCCACCAGTCGTAAGACATCTGCAATGTAACGGCCACTGTTCATAGTGCCTTTAATGCGAGCTAGAGGTGAGCGAGACGTGTAACCAACGGCAACCCATACCATCACGCCGGTTGATACGCCAGTATGGCGATGACGAATACACGCTTCCAATGCGCATTCACCGCGATGTCGCCAAACACGGATGCGACCATCATGATGCTGTAAACCGAACCCGGATTCATTTGAAAAAATGACGTTTTGCCATTCGTGCACCCAGGTTCGTCGTTGAGTACACCATCGCAGGCGCTCCTGTCTGTGACGCAGCGTCAAGGGTAACCACAGCCAAGGCCTCCGAGCTGATAGTTCATGCGGCTGCAAACGTGGTCGAACTGTTAGTGCAGATAGTTGTTGACTTGCAAACGTCCCCATCTGTTGACTCAGGGATCGAGACGTGGCTGCACGATCCGTTACAGCCATGCGGATAAGATGCCTGTCATCTCGACTGGTAGTGATACGAGGCCGTTGGGCTCCAGCACGGCGTTCCGTGTTACCCTCCAGAAACCACCGATCCCTTATTCTGCTAACAGTCATTGGATCTCGACAAACGCGAGCAGCAATGTCGCTATACGGTAAACCGCAATCGCGATAGGCTACAATCCGACCTTGATCAAAGTCAGAAACGTGATCGTACTCATTTCTCTTCCTTACACGAGGCATCACAACAACGTTTCACCATACAACGCTGGTCAACTGCTGTTTGTGTATGAGAAATCGGGTGGAAACGTTCCTCATGTCAGCATGTTGTAGGTGTCGCAACCGGCGCCAACCTTTTGTGAATGCTCTGAAAAGCTAATCATTTGCGTATCACAGCATCTTCTTCGTGTAGGTTAAATTTCGCGTCTGTAGCACGTCATCTTCGTGGTGTAGTAATTTTAGTTGCCAGTACTACAGCTCTTACTATTCGTACAGAGTCCAGCACTTCTCTGCCACTTTAATTTACGCCGATCGGAGTGATTTGGAAAAGCTGTTACGTAGAGCTTTGTTTGCTCTAGCCTTTGTGCACGTCTATGTACCTGCATGCCGTGCAGTGACAGCTACTCTTAACTCATTCGCACTTTTCTCCATTCATTTTCCTGAGGTTTATGACTGCAGCGACATCAAAGAAGTGTCACATTAGGCGGTGTCATCGGGTATTTCAGTTTCACTATGTCTGACGTAGTTTACCGACTCCTTACGCCTTGGTGACTCATCGTGTGGCTGATATAGCTGATACAGTAAGGCACAGGTCAGGTCTGTAGCTCCAATGTTAAGTGACACCATGCGCCACGCGGGGTTGCCGCGCGGTCTATTGGGGCCTTTTCACGGTCCATGCGGCTTCCACCGTCGGAGGTTCGAGTCCTCCCTAGGGCATGGGTGTGTGAGTTGTCCATAGCGTAAGTAGTGTGTAGGCTTAGGGACCTATGACCTCAGCAGTTTGCTCCCATAAGACCTCAACACAAATTTCCAATTTGACACCATGCCTGCGAGTAAAAGAGCGGAGACTTACTTGATAGTGGCTACTGAAATTTCACGTCATTACTTTCTATTCTATCGAAGCTGATCCTGACGAAATGTAATTTTAAAAACTAAGCGACAAATTCAAGAATTTTTAACACTGTGCAGGCCTGTCAGCAACTGTGATAATTGAACATGTAACACATCAGCCTCAGTTGCAAGTAGAAACAAAACTTTACCCAAGTTTCAGCCAAAATGTATGCAGTAGTTTAGTGTCACTCGCTTCTGAAGAAGGCCAAATTATTTCGGCTGAAACCTGGGTAAAGTTTGGTTTCTATTGGCAACTGAGGCTGACGTGTTACATAAAGCAACAAATCCCATGGAGGCTGATGCGATTATTCCCACCACAACTTTTGTGTACGTGGCACCGAGCATGTTCCGAGCAGCCTCTATTACGCCATATCTGTATGTGACCGTTGACATGGCTTAACACGAAATACGGTTCGTCGCACAAGGTGACACGTTTCCATCGATCCAAGGTCCAGTTTCGATGGCGCCTTGGAAGCCGTAATTGCCGATGTCGTTGGCTCAAAGTAGGAACTCGCAGTGTTCATCTACTGTGGAACCCCATGTTCAACAGAAGATAAATTCTGCACTGCATTATCGCAAACGATAAACAACTTACAGACAGCAAATTACACTAAAAAGATGAGGTATACTGGTAAGCTCAAAGCCAGCAGAAGTTTTTCAACAATAACGTGGTCGCGTCGCTAGATTCACACCAGTGGTAAGCTAGGTAGTCGACCTATAAAAGGTGGTTCCGTGGAGTAGCAACTCGTAAGCGAAGAGGTAACTGACATCATACTTTACCACTGACAGTGATGCAGTGATGGAAGCAATATCTCATGCACGAGCGAATTAGATCTTCTTTCAGCTCAGTTGTGAATTCTAAAAGCGTTTTCGATACTCATCGGTTGACTGAGAGATGAAAGCGCCCCGATTTCACTTGTGTGATGCGATTTGTATGTAGCGTGCCGTCAGCACCGGCTGCGGAGGGCGCAACATTAGCGCTAACGCTCCCAATGATCGGAGCGGCAGTCCTCAATGAAACCGCAACGGTGGGCTATAGGGCGGTCGCCTGCGGAACTCGGGATTCCAGCTGATACGGCCGAACGACCTACTCGTCGGAGTTTGGGTAATCCGGACAGAGGTCGTTCGGCGGGGCGCTGCCGCTACGAAGCGGCGAAACGGCTCATTCACTTGTTGCCGCCCAACACCTACCACTGAGTCTGAAACGTTTCGACATGCAACGCTGTTCTGTACATTACGAAACAGATGCTTGTTACGAAAGAGCCAATAGTAGTCAGAGAATGTGTATGCAAGATACGTTAGTTTTCAACAAACAGTAGCACAATTTTTAAGTGAGTTTACTGACAAGAAGAGGCCATAGTGTTGCTATCACAGATTTACTTCAAACTTTGTATATCTGTAGTAGGTCTTTAAAACAACATAACATGAAAGTAGTAAGGTGCACTGATTTGGCATTTCCGAGAAAATCACAAGAGAAGTTTTACGCGTCGTTTATATACATTATGTATCTGTACAAAGCCTCCTTCCGTAGGAATTCATTGTGGGCATATAGTATGTAGTTAGAGTTCGTGCATGGTGCTGGATGAAGCAGCGTTTCGTCTTCTACCAAAATCTTATTTTTTAATCTATATTTTTTCATCTGGTCTCATCGTTTAATTTACACGACATTTTAGAGGAAACACAACCAAAAGCAACCCACGTGCATTTCCTTGAAGTTGTAGTGAATTTCATATGTTATTTGACTATTTACTGGCAGTAATTAATTTTTCTACGAAGGGAGACAGGCTCGGAAAGCTCAAGTTAAACCTTGATAAGTAATGGTGCGAATGACGTTATTCAAAATCGGTAATACGAGAGTTAATTCTAAGCAAAGAAGGGAAAGCAGAAAGGTGGAAGGAGTATACAGAGGGTCTATACAAGGGCGATGTACTTGAGGGCAATATTATGGAAATTGTAGAGGTGGTAGATGAAGGCTAAATGGGAAATATGATACTGCGTGAAGAGTTTGACAGAGCACTGAAAGACCTAAGTCGAAACAAGGCGCCGGGAGTAGACAACATTCCATTAGAACTACTGACAGCCTTCGGAGAGGAAGTCCTGACAAATCTCTACCATCTGGTGAGCAAAATGTATGAGACAGGCGAAATACCCTCAGACTTCAAGATGAATAAAATAATTCCAATCCCAAAGAAAGCAGGTGATGACAGATGCGAAAATTACCGAACTATTAGTTTAATAAGCCACGGCCGCAAAATACTGACGCGAATTCTTTACAGACAAATGGAAAAACAGGTAGAAGCTGACCTCGGGGAAGATCAGTTTGGATTCCGTAGAAATGATGGAACACGTGAAGCAATACTGACCCTGCGGCTTATCCTAAAAGCTAGATTCAGAAAAGGCAAACCTACGTTCCTAGCATTTGTAGACTTAGAGAAAGCTTTTGACAATGTTGACTGGAATACTCTCCTTCAAATTCTGAAGGTGGCAGGGGTAAAATACAGGGAGTGAAGGCTATTAACAATTTTTACAGAAACCAGATGGCAGTAATAAGAGTCGAGGGACATGAAAGGGAAGCAGAGGTTGGGAAGGGAGTGAGAACGGGTTGTAGCCTATCCCCGATGTTAATCAATCTGTATATTGATCAAGGAGTAAAGGAAACAAAAGAAAAATTCGGTGTAGGTATTAAAATCCATGGAGAAGAAAAAAAAACTTTAAGGTCCACTGATGACATCGTAATTCTGTCAGAGACAGCAAAGGATTTGGAAGAGCAGTTGAACGGAATGGACAGTGTCTTGAAAGGAGGATATAAGATGAACATCAACAAAAGCAAATCGAGGATAATGGAATGTAGTCGAATGAACTCAGGTGATGCTGAGGATATTAGATTAGGAAATGAGACACTTAAAGTTGTAAATAAGTTTTGTGATTTGGGAGCAAAATAACTAAATATGGTTGAAGTAGAGAGGATATAAAATGCGGACTGGCAATGGCAAGGAAAGCGTTTCTGAAGAAGAGAAAATTGTTAACATCGAGTATAGATTTAAGTATCAGGAAGTCATTTTTGAAAGTATTTGTATGGAGTGTAGCCATGTATGGAAGTGAAACATGGACAATAAATAGTTTGGACAAGAAGAGAATAGAAGCTTTCGAAATGTGGTGCTACTGAAGAATGCTGAAGATTAGATGGGTAGATCACAGAACTAATGAGGAGGTATTGAATAGAATTGGGGAGCAGAGAAATTTGTGGCACAACTTGACTAGGAGAAGGGATCAGTTGATAGCAAATGTTGTGCAGCATCAAGGGATCAACAATTTAGTGTTGTAGGGCAACGTGGAGCGTAAAAATTGTAGAGGGGGACCAAGAATGAATACACTAAGCAGATTCAGAAATATGTAGGTTGCAATAGGTACTGGGAGATGAAGAAGCTTCCACAGCATAGAGTAGCATGGAGAACTGCATCAAACCAGTCTCTGGACTGAAGACTATAACAACAACAAGTCACAGTGAGCCAGACGATAAGCGTAACGTATAATTACTTGTCGGATGTGCTCTCAACATCCCACGTTGAAGGATATTCTTCGTCGTAAAGACTTGGGAACCTCTCAAATGTGATGAATAAAATACAGACTATAAAATAAGTATTCATGGGATTCGCACGTTGCCTCGTCAGCAGCCCTCTTGCCATGCGCGAAATCTAACCACACGATAGCAATGAATTCTTACGGACGGTACATTTGCGCAGATACATGATTTGGATCATAGACGGGTAAAACTTTTCTTGCGATTTTCTCGGAACTACCGGAGCAGTGCACCTCACTCCTTGCACATTATGTTGTTTTTATGATCTACGGAAGGTGTACAAATTCTGAAGTAAATCCGTGAATTCAACGTCGTGGCCTCCCCTTGTGAGAATTATTTCTGCTCGCAGTATGAACTTTTACGGTTACGTCTTGCTTACAACAGCACATTTTTTTCAATTTTTTCAAAACTTTACGGAGATATAAAGTTCCGTTGGTTTAGAACTTTCATAAACGTGGAGAGCTACGCAACTGTACTGATGTATCCACACATTTATTTGTCTATATATATCTGCAGGGTGCCGCTAGAAAGTTGCAGGTCCCTAAAGTTCCATGGCAAGACAACATGATGAAAATTGTCTGGGATACATCAATTATCAAATATGGTGAATGTGTACGAGGAATTTATTTCTGTAGTGTCTACTTTTCACATTCTAATTAATTCAATTTCGTCATATGATGACATGGTTGGAGACGGTGGATGGTGTTTGAAGACAGATGCTGATGGTGTTGGGACAGCAGGTAAGGAAAGCATGGAAAGCGTCTGAAGACGAATCTTAACGATTCGAAACCGGTACCGGTATCGTTTGAATAAAGGAACTGAAAGTAAATTTGTGGCTGGTTGTTGTCCCAACACCATCAATATTTGTCTTCTATTTAATTGATTTGCAGCAAGTATTGTGGGAAATTAATGGTCTTCCGATCACAAAAACAGAAAAAAACCTCAGTGGAAATGTTAGAAGTTAACTGAAGAGAAAAAGGTCCGACAATGTAAGCTGATATAACAAAAACTCACTTGTACTTCCTGAAGTAACTGAAAGTTGCAGTGGGGTGTGTATGGTTTGTATTAATTGTATCATAGTCTTTTGATGCTAGAAAGGAAGGCTTGTCCAACTTGCATATGGTACTTTTGCGTTTCTCTAACAAATAGTTTGATTGTATTGACGTGATCAATAAAGTGCTTCAAGAACAAAGAAAGACAGAAGTGTGTAAAGAAATGATGGGATACTTCGGTCTAGGGATAGCGTCTTCGACTAGTAATCCAAATGTCACCAGTCCAAGATCTAAAGGCAAACAGAATAGTGGATGGTTAAGTTCAGTATCTCACTATCGCTATAGGAAATGTAACGTAAAAAGTTAGGTAATTCTCCCACATTGTCATACTTGACAAGGCTGAAAGGTATTTTATTTTATTTTTGACTTGAGCATTGCAGCTCTAAATTCTGACCTTTGCTTTGTCGCAACGTAGTTTTACCGTTTCTCAAATATTAATCCTGATGATGAAACCCCTAGGAGATGTTGAAAACCAGGTTAGTTGTATCAAACACTTATTTGCAACCGGTTGGCTGTACAATTTCTGTGTTTTAAAAAATAACCTAAAACACACAATAAAAGAAGTAGGGCACCTTGTTCGAAACCTATCCAGCACACAGATGTTATCTGCCACATATAATGTAGGGAGCCAATTCTCTAGAAAGATATATTTCTTTCTCATATTGGATCACACAACGTACTTTATTTCCGTTCTGTAATTTATGTCGTCACCTTTATTAAATACAGTATCATCTCCTCTTACAAAGCAGACAGTATTGCGCTCAGCTAGGCGTCTCTTTACTTCGAAAGGTAATTAAATTAGTATAATTATCTGACAAGTTCTTTCTTGTGATAATACCACAGAAAATTTGCACTCGGTCTAATTAGACGAGCAGTCCTCTGGCACTGCACCTGACATCATACCCCAAAGCGCCGGCCTGGAACAAATCCAGGATACAGCGGAGGTAGAGTGCCAACAAGTGTTAGCGAAGCCTTGGACTGAAAAAAAAAAAAAAAAAAAAAGGATCACTGAATATATTCCGTGAACAAGTGCGTGATGTCTGGTACACTCATCCTCTGACATTGTGTGTGTGTGTGTGGGGGGGGGGGGGGGGGGGGTGTTGGTGTGTGTGTATGTGTGTGTGTGTGTGTGTGTGTGCGTGCGTGTGTGTGTGTGTTTGTGTAAGAAAAAGGAAGGTTAGCTTGCGTTTAATGTCCGTTGACGAGGGATATTTGGAGACAGAATTCAAGTTCGTACGCGAGGAGGGTGAGGGATGAAATTGACCGTGTCCACTATAATCGATTAGTCCATGGATCTCATTTTAGAGAACCCAAATCTATGCTGTCGGCGGGGAAATGAAGTCGACTGTTACAGAATGCAAATCCCATGACTCGATTACTATTGTACTCCAATCTGTGACTGATTCTTGATGCATACATAAGATGTCCTGTTGCGGCTATATGTCGTCTGAGGGGTGGGTGTAGATACGATACTTGTAGATACGATTCCCAAGTACTCTCTCACAGGCACGTGTTCTCTTTTCTTTCTTTCTTTTGACTCATCAGTATTCTGACTGGTTTGATGCGGCCAACCTCTTCATCTCAGAGTAGCACTTGCAACTTATGTGCTGGATGTATATACATCTCTGTCCCCCTCTACAGTTTTTCCTCTATGCAGCTCCCGCTAGTACCGTGGAAATCAATCCCTAATGTCCTATCATCCTGTCCCTTCCCTTTTGTCAGTGTTTTCCACATACTCCTTTCCTCTCCGATTCTGCGTAGAACCTCCTCAGTCCTCACTTTTTCAGTCCACCCAATTTTCAGCATTAGTCTGTAGTACCACATCTATAATCCTTCGATTCTCTTCTTTTCTGGGTTTCCCACGGTCCATGTTTCACTACCACACAACCGCACGGAGGCGTCCTGTCTCGGACTGCCGCGGCCTCTCCCGCTGGAGGTTCGAGTACTCCCTCAGGCATGGGTGTGTGTGTCATTCTTAGCATAAATTTGTTAGTAGTGTGTTAGTCCAGGGACCGATGACCTCAACAGTTTGGTCTCTCAGGAATTCACATACATTTGAACACTTGAACTACCACACGTTGCTGTGCTCCAAACGTATATTCACAGAAATTTCTCCCTCATATTAAGGCCTATGTTTGATACTATTAGACTTCTCTTAGCCAGGAATTCCCTTTTTTCCATTGCTAGTCCGCTTTTTATCTTCTCCTTGCTCCGTCCATCATAGGTGATTTTGCTGCCTGCGTAAAAGAATTCCTTAACATCATCTACTTCGTGACCACTAATACTGATGTTAAGTTTCTAGCTGGTCTCATTTCTACTAACTCTCATTACCTTCGTCTTTCTTAGATTTACTCGCAATAGATATTCTGTACTGTCCATTCCATTCAGCAGATCATGTAAACCTTCTTCACTTTCACTCGGGATATGATTGTCATCGGCGAATCTTATCACTGACACCCTTTCAACTCGAATTTTTATTCTACTCCTGAACCTTTCTTTCATTTTCATTACTGCTTCTTCGATGTATAGATTGAACAGTATGGGCGGGAGACTACATTCTTGCCTTACACCCTTTTAATCCGAGATTTCATTCTTGGTTGTCCACTCTTATTATTCCCTCTTCATTCTTGTACATACAGTATATTACCCGTCTCTCCCTACTGCTTACCTCCATATTACTCACATTGTCGAACATCTTGTACCATTTTATATTGTCGAACGCTTGTTCCAGGTCGGCAAATTCTATGAACATGTCTTGATTTTACTTTAGTCTTGCTTCCATTATCAACCGCATTGTTCAGAATTGCCTCTCTGATCCCTTAACCTTTCCTACGGCCAAAATGATCATCATCTAACATATTCCCAATTTTATTTTCCATTCTTCTGTACATTATTCTTGACACCAACTTGGATGCATGAGCAGTTAAGCTGATTGTGCAATAATTCTCGCACTTCTCAGCTCTTGCAGACTTCGGAATTGTGTGGATGATTTTTTTCCGAAGTCAGCCGGTATATTGCCAAACTCATACAGCCTAATGCCAGTGGGAATAGTCGTTTTGATGCCATTTCCCCTAATGATACTAAATATTCTGATGGAATGGTATCCATCTCTTCCGCCTTATTTGTTGTTAAGTCCTCCAAAGCTCTTTTAAATTTTGATTCTAATACTAGATCCCCTATCTCTCTTAAATCATCTCCTGTTTCTTCTTCAATCATATCAGACAAATCTATCCCGTGACAGAGGGCTTTAATGTACTCTTTATATCTATCCGCTCTCTCCTGTGCATTAAATAATGGAATTCTGGTTGGACTCTTCATGTAACCACACTTGCTTTTCATTTCACCGAAGGTTGTTTTGACTTTCCTATATGCTGAATCAGTCCTTCCAACTATCATTTCCTTTTGATTGCTTCACATTTTCCATGCACCCATTTTGTCATTTGCAATTTGTATTTATATCATTCCTCAGCGACTTGTATTTCTGAATGCCTGAATTTCCCGGAACATTCTCTTCCTTTTTTCATCCATCAGCTTAGGTATTTCTTCTGTTACCCGTGGTTTCTTCGCAGTTACCTTCCTTGTACCTGTGTTTTTCTTTCAAACTTCTCTGATTGCCTGTTTTTGGAAATGTCCATTCGTCTTCAAGTGTACTGCTTACTGGACTAATCTTTATTGCTGTATCTACAGCCTTTGAGAACTTCAAGCGTATCTCGTTTTTCCTTAGTACTTCCACATCGCACTTCATTGCGTATCGATTCTTCCTGACTAATCAGTTGAACTTCAGCCTACTCTTCATCACTACTAGATTGTAAACTGTCTGCTCCGGTGTACGCCTCACAATTCAGAATCTGCAATCGGAATCTCTACCTGACCTGTGATGTACTCTAACTTAAATATTCCCGTATCACCCGGCCTCTTCCAAATATACCTCCTCATCTTGTGATTCTTGTACAAGGTATTCGCTATTACTACCTGGAATCTGTTACAAAATTCGATTAGTCTTCCACCTCTCTCATTCCTTGTCCCAAGCCCATATTCTTCTGTAATCTTTTCTTCTACTCCTTCCCCTACAATTGCATTCCAGTCCCTCATGACTTTTAGCTTTACATCTCCCTTTGCGTATTGTATTACCCTTTCATTGTCATATAATTTCCCTATATCTTCAGCTTGCGACGCCGGCTTTTATGTCTGAACTATCGTTGTCGGTGTTAGATTGCTGTCGATTCTGATAATAATTCCCCTATCACTGAACAGTTCACAGTAAATCTGCCCTACCTTCCTATTCATAACGAACTCTACTCTCGTTGCACTATTTTCTGCTGCTGTTGATACTACCCTATACTCATCTGCTCGGAAATCCTTGTCTTCTTTCCATTTCACTTCACTGACCCCTACTATAGCTATATTGAGGATCTGCATTTCCCTTTTCAGATTTTCTAGCTTCCTTACCACATTCAAGCTTCTGATATTCCACGCCCCGACTCGTAAAACGTTATCCTTTCGATGATTATTCAGTATATTTCTCATGAGAACCTCCCCCTTGGCTGATCCCTCCCAGAGATCGAATGGGGCCTATTCAGGAATCTTTGGCCAATGATAGACACATTTTCAATTACGGGTCACAGGTCCCGTGGATACACGTTAAGTGTCTTCAATGCAGTGGCTTCAATGGCCTTCTGCACCCTCATGCTGTTGACCATTGCTGATTGTTCCGCCTTTAGGAGCATTTTCGCACCCCAACGGTGAGAGAGTGCCCTGAAACCTTGTCCGCTCCTCCTCCCCCTTTGATATGGCCGTTGGCAGAATGAGGGTGACTTCTTATGCCGGAAGTCTTCGACGGCCATTGTGATTATCAATCAAAATTAAAGCGGTAGCTAGTTTCGAATCCGCGACCGAGGACGTTTTCATTATGAATCAAAGACGCGTCGCGAGACTGGTCGCTAGACGCAAGTTAATCTTCAATCGGTGCCAGTTTCATGAGACACAGGATGTGGGAGATTCAATATGAATTTAGGTAACCGATGTCAGCTGCATCACGCCTAATCTTCAGTATGTTTCCCCACGTTTCATCCATCGCATAGAACGTGGGGTCAGCAGAGCCACATGGAACAATTGATGCTCCGAGGTGAGTCAGTCGCTTCCTGTGTGAACGAGGTGTGCCAGGAACACATTTCTGCCAGCAGTGTTCGAAGACAAATGTAGAATATTTGCCAAAGAAAAATTATCAAACCCTTATATTTCTCCCAGCTCCTAAAGCTAGATTACAGCCATCTGGATACTGCCAATGATTACGGGACCATCTTCGTTGATGAGATCGATCGCCTGGTACAATCTGTGTTACCCACTGGTGATTCAGCGTTCCATGACCCCTGTTTACACAGTTCGCATCGTCCATGAGTGGCTTTGTGAGCAGGAGAGTAATAGGTCTATTCTCCCCTGGCCGTCCCAGTCACCAGATCATATTATTATTATTGAGCCTTTGTGATCTGCTTCAGAAAGAAGTGCGGAATTGCTATCCACGTCCATCATCGTTACCTGAACTTGCCACTATTTGACAGCAGGAATGGAATGACATTCCTTTGAAAACACAGGGCCTGTATTTACTATTTTAAAATAACAGATGTTTCTTATTAAGTGAAGAGTGACGCGTGTGACACGGACAGGCATCATCACGTTACGTAAAAAAGTCAGATATTTTTTGCCGAATGACATCACTCGAGAAGGCTTGATACCAAATAAAACGTACTAAAAGATTACCTCATGGAGGCGACGTCGGGCATAACATCGCAGAACAGCACCTTGCGCGCGAAGTGTACTTTACGGCTGTGTTCACGGTTTGCGGGTTAGGACCTGTTCTCTGCTGCTATGCCTGATGTTGCTTCCATGAGGTTCCCTTTTAGTACGTTTAATTCGGTATCATGCGATCTTGTCAGATGATTTTTGAAGAACATTTTAGATTTTTTTAACATAACCCGATGATGCTCTATCCGGGCGAAACGCTCCATTATTGGGTGACAAAGAACTGTGAAATCTACAACTGCTTTTTACATAGTGGCAACAGACTATTGCTCTATCACCATGTCACGATGGAATGGAATAACTTATGTGCCTGTAGTTATTCATTCGGATTTGACTGGAACCTGTTTTAAATACGATCCGTTTCGTACAATAAATTATGCATAGTAATCATTTGTGTTATTCGTATTTTCAAGTTTTTATCCATACCCAGGCAGTTGCGCACTTGAAAGTTTTGTCACTGGAAAACGGTAGATAATGGTAGCTCTTCTTAAAGATAGGACAACATGTGAAAAATACCTACAACAAAGAAAACGAACCTAATACTCTGAAGAGCGAAAGAAACTGATGCATCTGCCCAATATCGTGTAGGGCACCCGCGAGGACGCAGAAGTGACGCAGCACAAGGTGGCATATACAAGACTAATTTTTGAAGTAGTGTTGGAGGGAACTAACACCATGAATCCTGCTGGGCTGTCCTTCAATCCGTAAGAGTACTAGGAAGTGGAGATCTCTTCTGAATAGCATGTTGCAAGGCATCCCAGATATGCTCAATAAGGTTCATGTCTGGGGCGTTTGGTGGCCAGCGGAAGTGCTTAAACTCGAAAGAGTGCTCCTAGAGCCACTCTGTAGCAATTCTGGGCGTGTGCGGTGTCGCGCAGTCCTGCTGGAATTTTCGAAGACCGTCGGAATGGACAACGATCATGAATGGATGCAGTTGATCAGACAAGATGCTTACGTGTCACCTGTCAGAGTCGTATCTAGACTATCAGTGGTCCCATATCACTACAACTGCACACGCTCCACACCATTACAGAGCCACCACCAAGTTGAACAATACCATTCTGACATTCAGGGTCCATGGATTCATGAAGTTGTCCCCATACCAGTACACGTCGATCATCTAGATACAATCTGAAACGAGCCTCGTCCGACCAGGCAACAACAGTCCAATGTCAGTGTTGACGGGCCCAGGCGAGGCGTAAACCTATATGTCGTGCAGCAATCAAGGATACACTAGCGGGCCGTTGGTTCTGAAAGCCCAAACCGTTGATGTTCCGTGGAACGGTTCCCAGGCTGACACATTTTGATGGCTCAGCACTGAAATTTACTGCACTTTGCGGAGGGATTGCACTTCTGTCGCTTTGAACGATTCTCTTCAGTCGTCATTGGCCCCGTTCTTGCCGGATCTTTTTCAGGAGGCAGCGACGTCGGACATTTGATATTTTAGCAGATTCCTAATACTCACGGAACACTCGTGAGATGGTCGTGCAGGAAAATCCCCGCTTCATCGCTACCTCGGAGATGCTGTGTCCCATCGCTGGTGCGCCGACTGTAACTCCACGTTCAGACTCATTTGAATCTTCATAATCTGCCATTGTAGCAGCAGTTACGGATGTAATAACTGCGCCAGACTTTTGTTCTCTTATATAGGTGTTGCCGACCGCAGCGCCTGTTTACATAACTCTGTATTTGAGTACGCATGCCCATACCAGTTTCTTTTGCGTTCCAGTGTATATGTGAAGATACTGCGCTCATAACATCGTGTAAGTTTTTTGAGGGGGGGGGGGGGGGAGGTTTTTATACTAAGAATCGAAGAAGCGATAAGCAGAAATGGTCCAATGGCTCTGAGTACTATGGGACATAACTGCTGAGGTCATCAGTCCCCTAGAACTTAGAACTACTGAAGCGTAACTAACCTAAGACCATCACACACATCCATACCCGAGGCAGGATTCGAACCGGAGATCGCAGCGGTCCGCGGTTCCAGGCTGTAGCGCCGAGAACCGCTCGGCCACCAGAAGCCGGCAAGCGATAAGCGATACGGAACATGACGAATATGTTGTTGTTGTTGTTGTTGAAGTCTTCAGTCCGGAGACTGGTTTGATGCAGCTCTCCATGCTACTCTATAATGTGCAAGCTTCTTCATCTCCCAGTACCTACTGAACCTACATCCTTCTGAATCTGTTTAGTGTATTCATCTCTTGGTCTCCCTTTATTATTTTTACCCTCCACGCTGCACTCCAATACTAAATTATTGATCCCTTGATGCCTCAGAACATGCCCTACCAAGCGATCCCTTCTTCTAGTCAAGTTGTGTCACAAACTTCTCTTCTCCCCAATCCTATTCAATACCTTATCATTAGTTATATGATCTACCCATCCAATCTCCAGCATTCTTCTGTAGAACCACATTTCGAAAGCTTCTATTCTCTTCTTGTCAAAACTAATTATCGTCCATGTTTCACTGCCATGCATGGCTATGCTCCATACTAATACTTCCAGAAACGACTTCCTGACACTTAAATCTATACTCAATGTTAACAAATTTCTCTTCTTTAGAAACGCCTTCCCTGCCATTGCCAGTCTATATTTTATATCCACTCTACTTCGACCATCATCAGTTATTTTGCTCCCCAAATAGCAAAACTCCTTTACTACTTTAAGCGTCTCATTTCCTAATCTAATTCCCTCAGCATCAGCCCACTTAAGTCGACTACATTCCATTATACTCGTTTTGCCTTTGCTGATGTTCATCTTATATCCTCCTTTCAAGACACTGTCCATTCCGTTCAACTGCTCTTCCAAGTCCTTTGCTGTCTCTGACAGATTTACAATGTCATCAGCGAACCTTAAAGTTTTTATTTCTTCTCCATGGATTTTAATACCTACTCTGAATTTTTCTTTCGTTTCCTTGACTGCTTGCTCAATATACAGATTGATTAACATCGGGAATAGGCTACAAACCTGTCTCACTCCCTTCCCAACCTCTGCCTCCCTTTCATGCCCCTCGACTCTTATAACTGCCATCTGGTTTCTGTACAAATTGTAAATAGCCTTTCGCTCCCTGTATTTTACCCCTGCCCTCAGAATTAGAAAGAGAGTATTCCAGTCAACATTGTCAAAAGCTTTCTCTAAGTCTACAAATGCTAGAAATGTAGGTTTGCCTTTCCATAATCTAGCTTCTAAGATAAGTCGTAGGGTCAGTATTGCCTCACGTGTTCCAATATTTCTACGGAATCCAAACTGATCTTCGCCGAGGTCGGCTTGTACCAGTTTTTCCATTCGTCTGTAAAGAATTCGCGTTAGTATTTTGCATCCGTGACTTATTAAACTGATCATTCGGTAATTTCCACATCTGTCAGCACCTGCTTTCTTTGCGATTGGAATTATTATATTCATCTTGAAGCCTGAGGGTATTTCGCCTGTCTCATACATTTTGCTCACCAGATGGTAGAGTTTTGTCAGGACTGGCTCTCCCAAGGCTGTCAGTAGTTCTAATGGAATGTTGTCTACTCCCGGGGCCTTGTGGTTCTTTTCTCCAAAGGTCTCTTTAATTTTCCTGTAGGCAGTATCTATCCTACCCCTAGTGAGGTAAGCCTCTACATCCTTACATTTGTCCTCTAGCCATCCCTGCTTAGCCATTTTGCACTTCCTGTCGATCTCATTTTGAGACGTTTGTATTCCTTTTTGCCTGCTTCATTTACTGCATTTTTATATTTTCTCCTTTCATCAATTAAATTCAATATTTATTCTGTTACCCAAGGATTTCCACTGGCCCTCGTCTTTTTACCTACTAGATCCTCTGCTGCCTTTACTACTTCATCTCTCAAAGCTACCCATTCTTCTTCTACTGCATTTCTTTCCCCCATTCCTGTCAATTGTTCCCTTATGCTCTCCCTGAAATCTGTACAACCTCTGGTTCTTTCAGTTTATCCAGATCCCATCTCCTTATATTACTACCTTTTTGCAGTTTCTTCAGTTTCTATACGAACATACAGACTCAATATTAGAAAGGTGACTGAGATATGTATTTGATTGAAGGGTTCTGGAAGAGGGTAGTATACCAATGAAGAAAGTCACATAGAAAAAGGCAGTGTGGTGAATTCTTAAATGTTCTTCCAGCGTTTGGAGTACTCATCAAGTAGATTTAACAACAGACACTGAACGGTGTCAGCCTCTCCGCTGCAATGATAAGAGTTCAGTATGGATCGGTTGAAAGAGTACGGGAGATGCTCGGGGACTGTAAAAGATAATCTTCGGAAGCAAGCCGAAACAGTTCTCACGAAACACATTGGGGTGAATTTGGACACCGCGTATTCGATGAGTACTGTGGGACCATTTTGTTAGCCGGCCGAAGTGGCCAAGCGGTTCTAGGCGCTGCGGTCTGGAACCGCGGGACCGCTGCGGTTGCAGGTTCGAGTCCTGCCTCGGGCATGGATGTGTGTGATGTCCTTAGGTTAGTTAGGTTTACATAGTTCTAAATTCTAGGGGACTGATGACCTTAGATGTTAAGTCCCATAGTGCTCAGAGCCATTTGAACCATTTGAGTACTGTTTCAGACTGTTTCCAATTTCTGGTCGACTTTATGTCCCAAGAGTGAAACGTATCGGGATTCGGTGATGATCTCATGGGCTATTAAGATTACTTGCGTCTTTTTTGCATTTAGTTTAAGCCCCAGGTTTTCGCCCATGTCACTACTGAAGACAGATCATCATTCATCTGAGCGATTGCAGTGTTTACATCTTCAGGTCTGACGCTTAGGTAGAGCCAGAGGTCGTCGGCATAGAAATGATATTTACAGGAGGACAGAACCGACGAAATATCGTTGACATATAAAGAAAACAAAAGTGGTCCTAGGACTGATCCTTGTGGCATTCCCGAGGAAACATGTTTCCAGGAAGATCTTTTCATTTACGCAGACCACACATTGTTGTCTGTCTTTTAAGTAGCTTTCAAACCATCTCATTGCACTATCAGAGAAATTAAGCTGTTGCATTTTTCTGAGAAACATGTCAAAGTTAACAGTGTCAAAAGCTTTGCTGAAGTCCAGTAGCGTCAATATTGTTGCCATTCGATTGTTGCTGGCATATTCCAGGTCATCAGTTACTTTAATTAGAGCAGTGTTTGTGCTGTGATGTTTACGGAAACCGGATTGAAATTTGCCATATAGGCTGAATTCATGCAAGTGTTCAGTGATTTGGTCATGAACAATATATTCAAGTGCTTTGGAAACAGCAGGCAGTATGCTAATTGGTCGGTAATCACTAGGCAGTTGTGGGTTTTCGATCTTAGGGATGGGTCGAATTATGCTTCTTTTCCATGCAGTGGGGTATATTCTGTTCACGAGGGAAAAATTAAATATGTCATTTAAGACAGGTACTAAGATATCGGAAACATTCTTAATCATGGTTATACTGATACTGTCGTTGCCTATTGCATCAGAAGAGATTCTCATTATTGCTTTTCTTGCCGTATTTGTTGTTACATATTTCAGATGGAAGGTATCGTAGTTAGTTATCCTGTTTGGGGATTCTTGTGGACGGTAATTATCAGCTGTGCTGGTATTCAGAGGTGCAGAGAAGAATTAATTTAATTCGTTAGCTGACACATGAAAAGTAGTTTCCGATTTTGCCTCTCCGACCCCCAAGCTACGGAGATTCTTCCATAGAGTCGTGGGCGTCAGATCGCTGCATACAAGGGAGCGAGCGTGCCTGATTTTAGCATTGCGAATGCATTGTCTCACTCTGTTCCGTAGCTTTCTATATTGTTCGAAACGCTTGGGTTTCTGATCTGCCTTGAAACGCCTGTGGGCGGCACCCCTATTAGTCATCATCTGATGTAATTCAGCTGTCAGCCATGGAGCAGGAGATTTTCTTACACGGATTGTGCGCACAGGTGCATGTTTGTCATTGAGGGCAGTGAATTTATCACCAAGTTCATTAATTTTGCCGTCGATTGTAGGTTCTCTGATTATTTGATGCCATGAGATTTCTGAGCAATCGGCTGTTAGAGCGTCAAGGTCAATACGTTTCATGTTCCTACAAGTTATGTAACGCGATTTGATCCTTGGGGGCTGCACAGAGTAGGCCAGGAATATTACATCATGTTCTGAGAGGCCAGGGGCCGATGTTTGACCAACATCTCTTACTTTGTCAGTCTGTTTCGTTGGGATTACGTCTATAAGAGTATGACTATGCGCCGTATGGTGTGTAGGTTGTAATGGAAGAATGTTCATGCTATTGCAACTAAACAGTCTTCTTAGGTTTATTGCGGAGGGAGTGTCTCTTAGCAGGTCTATGTTCAAGTCACCCATTACGATGACATGTTCGTATTGACACTGAAGTGAATGTAAATCCGACTGGAAGGAACTCATTGAGCTTATTTTTGGCGGCTTGTACACGACGCCAATCAAGAACTTCCGACTTCGTAGATTTATTTCAATGAACATGAATTCAGCCTCTTTTCTTCAGCAGGGTTTGACGTACATAAGACTTTCGCTTTGAGATGTGTTCGTATATACGGGCCGACCCTGCCACCTCGCTTTTTTGATCTGTCTGCCCTAAGAAATGTGTACCCTGGGAGATGAATAGATGCAGAGGATATTGTGGTTTCATCCACATTTCGGATAAGAGGATTACGTGGTAGTTTAGTTGGTTGAAGAGGAGGCTAAGTTCTTCGTAATGTGCAGGTAAAGACTGGATGTTGCAGTGAGCTGCTAAAAGCTCTGACGCGTTCCGCTGAGCAGCCTGGAGTAGGGTGGCAGACTGGTTTGTTCCTTTGTTAGGCGCTACCTGCCGCGAGGGGCATTGGCCGGTGCTTCCGCCAAGTGACATAACACAGGGGTGTCTGAGAATTTGCGCGCCCTGTTTGTGACTCCGCGAGTGCCGAAAGAAAGGCGACTGCAAGAGATTTCCTGAGGATGCGGGAGTATAGAAAATGGATTAGTGATATTCGGTGCAAAGAGAATATGACCAAAACAGCGACGGCTGTGTGTCACTGTGTATCCTATGTCGTGAGAGGAGAAATGTAATTAGCGTATTTGAAACAGCTTAGGGTGGAAATAAGGAAAAGGGGAGTGATTAAGAGGCCGATGCTGCCAGCGGAGAGAAGTAAGCTTAATAGTTAATTGATTATCGTAGGAAGCTAGAATTAAATTTTTGCTAAAGTGATACTGATAGTGATTATCGTAGGAAGCTACAATTAGATTGAAATTTGCTAAAGTGATACTGATAGTGATTTTTGTTATGAACAATTGAAACCGAAGAGATGGGTGATTAATGAACTTAAGGCGAGACTAATAATTGCAATAGAACTATTACAGAATGGAAGAGAATAAACTGAGAAAACGAAAAAAGTATTAGCAGTAACTAAAATTAAGTAATGGTCAGAGCTACAGATACAAAAAAATTGTAAAAAGTTAATAGAGTTACAAAAACAATTAGTTGAAGGTACAAATATGGGTATAATTAAAAAGTTAATACAATTACAAGACTATATCTGAGTATATGGCTGTTACAATTTGCAAATGGTGTTAAGTTTGCACTTTTGTCTCGAGGAGCTTCACTTAATACTATTCAGTTCTGTCATGTTTGTGACTGTCTTCTTTCCAGCTGTTGTCTTAATGATTACTCTGCCATTCTGAGTCCACACATTCTGAAGACCGAAATGGGATAGGGCACTGTTTAAAATCTTTAGCCGTTCGTGTGTTAGATCTTCCCTTATTGTAAGCCCTGTCCTTGCTAACGTATTCTTCTGGGTAAAGATCTCTGCCCTTTTTCGGTACGAGACAAATTGAATTATTATTGGACGAGGTTTGGTAGCTCCTGGTAGTTTTCGTCCCAGCCGATGACTCCTGTCAATGTCTGCCTTGGTCACTTCAACGCCTAATTTTTCACGCGCAACCTGTATAAGCAGGTTGTCTGTGTCTTCATCCTTATTTTCTGCTACTCCAAACAGTCGTAGACTATTTCGCCTTTGGTACTGTTCTAGCTCGTCTGTTGCTGCAGATAGTTTCACTTCCAACTCTCGTGCCATTTTCTCGTATTCAGACACGGACTTTTTTAATCCTGTAATTTCGGCAGTATTGGCCTCAACAGTTTCACGCATTTTGGCCAATACTGCTGCCGTTACAGTATCTGATATAGTGCCTGCTATAGATCGAGATTATCTTTATCGCGAAGCGCAGCGTTTACCTCAGAGCGGACCAGTTCCGCTATACCGGGAGCCGCGGCCACACCTTCCGCCAAGAGCGAGCCCGCCGCACCTGCTGCTTTCCCGCTGCTGGACGCGCTGCTGTTGACTCTCCTGTTTACCATTTTCTCGAAGATATTGGCGGAGCACAGAAAAAAATAGCACTACTGCACAGAACACTGTTGTTTACACAATTTCCACTGGTACTAGACAACACCACATGCGAGAACACCTTAGAATTCAACTAAATTTCTCGAGCCGAACTTAACACGTGTTACACTGCAGCCGCCATGGTCCCATGATGATGGAAAGCTACACAAGTTTCACATATATTTGAAAAACATGCACGGGAAGATAGAGTTCACACTCGAAGTAGGGAAGAATGGTGCAATTCCAATTCTAGATGCCGAACTATACAGGATAACGGAGGGCACACTGGGGCACAGAGTATATCGCAAGCCTACACATACAGACAGGTATCTGTAGGCTGAATCCTACCACCACCCAGCGTAGAAGAATTCGCTCATCCGTTCATTGGCAACACAACAAATGTTCAGTGGCCAAACATTAGCAAGATTGCGGAAAAGAAATAAAATTCGGCGAAGGTTGTGTGTTGGCCAAGCAGCTGGTTATGACGAAACGCAAAATCAGAGAGGCCATCGAAATACTTAAACACCCTAACAACATGAATAGAAAGGATGGAATCAGGCTTGCCCCACCTTGGCTGCCAACAGTCAGCGCCCAACAGACCGCACTGTCAACACGAGGCGTGAGCACTACCGGCGAGCAACTGCCGCCGGGCGGCCGACGTCCAGCACTTAGTAAACAGGAGCCAACTTCTCATTCGCCAGTAATGGCACATAACACAAGAGCCAATAGACAACAGTGGTTACGCTCTCCCTCCACCACAGTAACCTATTAAAATAAAGTTCCCTCTCCTTCTTCCTTAAGTGACCAACGAAACGCACTATCGTTTTAAAATTATGGCATAAAAGCATGCGCAGTGAACAGTAATAACAAAATATAAAAGACGCTGCATAGCTAGAATGCAACAGTAGACCCAGAGCAAGGCCGCTAAAACCGCGGCCGAAATATTGCTTTTCCCCAGTAGCAGTTTTATACAGTATGACGTGGTACAATACCCGGAAATCATTAATGTTGAACGATCATGTTGTACAGGAGCTCATAACTTACTGTTATTACTGAATGTACGTAAAACTTTGTTACACATATACGGAAACACAAATCCAACTACTATTCACTCCCACCGTTTCCTCTGCCAGAGACTAATTTTCGATGATCTATCCGCATAAATAAAGGAGTGTGTCACTCAGGATGAAGCCTGTAAGAAGAAACTAGAGAAAACGTAATTCATCTTCGAATGCTGTCGCTAACCAAACCATTCTCTCCACAAATAAATTGATGGTATAGTACATGTACGAGATTGGGCTAACGACTGGTATTGAGTACTGATAGGCCGACCGTTGTGACCGAGCGGTTCTAGGCGCTTCAGTCCGCAACCGCACTGCTGCTACGGTCGCAGGTTCGAATCCTGCCTCGGGCATAGATGTGTGTGCTGTTCTTAGGTTAGTTAGGTTTAAGTAGTTCTAAGTCTAGGGAGCTGATGACCTCAGATGTTAAGTCACATAGTGCTAAGAGCCATTTGAACCTTTTTTTGAGTACTGATAGCTGAAACAAACGCACTAACTAAAAGAAGTACTGCGCTATCCGTACTGGCTACGCACCTCCAGACAAAGTAGCAGCATCAATTAATTAGCAAATGAAGTGAAGTTCGCAAGTTGAGTAATCGTGTTTGTGCAGTGACGTTACACAGGCTTCATAGTAAATGACTGTTCATAGGAATTTATACTAGTATTGGCATTAAACGTTCAAATCTTAGGCTTTCTTATGTATTTATAAAATTGCGATACCATTCGCAGCCACCAATAAATGATCTAAATTATCATAATACAAACAATAAAAGGCACTTGACCGCCTGTGGATCGCTAATCCTTCACAGTGCACTAACTAATCGTATCACCCTCCTCCACCCCATATCAACCTCCACCTCTGAATTCGAAAGTGGTAAATGAATTCTGGGCTGGAATTGATCACCTATACATAACTCGATCATCATTTGTAAAGTTTCTAGCTCATTTTTGGAACACACGAAAAGTGATGCGAGCTCTGTTTTCATTCGCTGCGTCATACTTCATATCCGTATACTTCATATATTTCAAACACAGTTATTCAATACTCACCATGTTACACCACCGTGGTTCTGAGTACAAGCACCGTGATCTTCCGTTGCTAGTGGGAATGTCATTGCTGCAACATTCTAAAAGAAGCAAGTGGGTGATTCGGATGTTGGCTATGCTACTGATGATAGAATAAAGATAGAGTGCTGGATGAACCTTGGAATGTCATTTGGTAAAGATTAATTTAGTAAGTTATGATCTGACGTATCACTGCTGCTGGCCTGCTTCCTTTCGTGTTGTTACGATGTGTTTAAGAACAGAAGATTTAGATGGAATCTTTCTTTATTGTCTTTGGTTAGTTCGTTTCATTGTTTAAACGTGATTAAGTAAAGTTATCTGTTCACATGACTAGCACTCAGAAGTTACAGGTTTAGCACTCCTTTACCATTTCAATAATTAATTTCAAGGCAGAGTCATATTTGAAATAAGATGTAATTTCTATAAATACGATAGTAAAAGTCAGACAATGAGCTTTATTATTCACAATATAGATTCTGTAAAAGTTATTTCCTTTTCAATCGTTTAGCAAGTTTAAATTCCACCACTGTCTCCTAAAGAAAATTTGTACATTCTATTTCGTGTTTCTGCATTGCTCAGAGTGGAACACACTGTCTTAAAAGTAAAGCATCATCTACTTAGAACAGTTACAATCGTTACACTACACTGCGCAAGAGTTTCTTTCTTATTCAGCTGATTTTCTGCAGCGCTATATATTTTTTTTATGTTCATCACTTCGAGAAGTACCGTGATTCCGTTGTCACAGGCAAGCCATAAAAACTAGTTCACTCAGAACACAGTAAGATCATTCATAGTTAGCTGTTGCGTTACAGAGTAATTACCAGGTTCATTTTAAGTGAAGATGAGTTCATGTTTCATTCCTTATGCAAACAGTGTGATAATTACGGTGCAGTGTTACATTCAAGTGTGCACTATTTAACATTTGTAATTTTATTTAGTCAGTTTGCTTTCGTAAAATTATAGCACATATTCTCAGACACATTTATGGTTTATTTATTTCTTCAAAGTTCATTTTTTAGTTTAATGTAATGTTTGAAAATTGCAAGTGATATAGTGCAATGCACATTATAGAATTTTACAGGACAATTTCCTTAACATACATTTTTTGTTTTTGTGATTATTTTGATAAAGGTCTATTCAAATGCAGTTGTAAAATTACCGATAGTTTTGGTGACTCATTTAATCAGATAGCGTTTCTGTAATTACGCCACTTGCATTGTTCAAGATTACCAGTTTAAGACAGGAAACCAGTCTAGGTTTAGTTCACAACAAATAAACAGTTTTACTCAGAAAAGTTACATATGTTCCTGTTTAATAGTGCTCAACGGCGAATATTGGGATAACCTTTACAGAGCACTGGACTTAGTTTCGGATAGCCCTCTTTAAAGTTTTCGATAGTCAAATGAAATCAGGCAGTTTCGGCATCGTTCTGGCCTTGAGCGTGGCGGTGGACACAGACAGGAACGATACCCCAATTGGGTCGGACACAGAATATCGACTGCCCGCACTCGTGTAACCTGCCAGCGCTCTCATTTACAAGTTCCAGCGTCGAAACGTTTTCGCAGCAGGAATGGAGAGCAGGCGAAATGAATTGGAAATGATGCGACAGCTGGTTATTCCACTCTTTTTCCTCTTCTTTCGTGCGGAATGTGGTCGTTATCGACGCGTCACACTGTTATTGCCAACAGCTGCACTATTAACGCACTACGCTAAAATACATACATTATAAATATGTACTCGTATGTATATGTATATTTTACATCTTCTCGTAAACCTCTAAAAACTTGATACACGAGCAGTGTCTGGAAAGAAAGACTGTGGGGACAAGAACCATCCATCTCTCAAAATGGTGGTGGTGAGAAAGTAGTGTAGCTCACGTTGCAGAAACAGACCTATTATATTCATCCAGTACTTGAGAATGAGAGCACTTTGTGGCTTACAACCAACTTACCACGTAATTTCAAACCTTTACGAGACATTTCATCGGTGACATCCACCACAAAATTATGAAAAAAAGACGCGTTTATCGCTACTGCCTTTTCGCTATTTATGCAATAAAACTACCGTATAAGGCATGGTATAATTTATTACATCTTCACTGATAACTCTTCTCGCAACACATTTTGCAGCAGAAAACACGTATTCGACCTCATAAACATTGAGCTACGTCAAAAGGAAGCTCCACGGCCAAATTCGGTTGAGATACAGGTGAAAATTTGTACAAATATATGTGAAAAATGTTAAATATATATGAAGTATACGTGACTTCTGCTGTGCGGGCAAACCCATAGATAAAATGCTGCTCCTCTACTCCTGGATCTATTTCAACCAATCTTGGTACAAATATTAATTACTACCTGGAAAGATATACTGTGGGAGATAAGGTCTAGCAATCGCGTTTTGCGCTGGATGTGTTACGGCGCAAAGACAAGTACCGGCACGCCAGTCGGGAACGAAAGAGCAGAGGGAGCTGTGAAGAAGAGGTCAGCCAATTGCACGGTGACCGACGCCTCTCCAGGACGACAACACGAGAGCAGCGACCTGTATATGAAGAGAACTTAAGCGCCGAGCCCAACTGGCCGCGGCCCACTTCTACAGAAGCTTCAGGACTAGCGACCTGAAGGCAAGCGCCAAAGCTCATTACTTTCCTCGTACATTCTATGCACCTCAATCTTGGAATTGTTATACTGAAGAGATCTGTCGCCCTTCGCTTGCGACACATCTGTTTAACACAAAGTTAAGTATTGTCGTTTTACTTTCGTAATAAAGCTCATTAATACGATTTGCTTCAATTGTTGTCTAGCGATCCAAGAAAGCAGGTTTTCTAGACACCCCACAATTGACGACAAGGCAGGATTCAAGAGTGAGAATGTATTAATACGAGATGGGCAGACAGAGAGAGGGGGAAGAAGTAAATGGACAGTGATAGGGGATAGGAGGAGGTAGACAGAGAGTGCGGAGGTGAAGACCGACATAGAATGGGACAGGGAAGATGATAGAAAATTAGGGGATGACTGACAGAGAGTGGGAGGGGGGGGGGTCGGAAGAGGGGGAAGGAGCGGAAACGCGGATATGGGCTAATAGACGTCTGGAACAAATGCTGGGTACTCACTTAGTGCCGGAAAAATAGTATGAAACCAAAAGAAAAAAAAGAAAGTTAAACTGTGACATAAAGGTTTATGTACTTGTTTTAACCATTAGAATTTGTGAAACGTTAGAGCGTTTGTTGTTCAAGCTAAGCGCAAGACAGATGTTGTGTCTTGTGATACCTAAAGACGTCGGAAAATAAGTTACACATTTCGTCGTTGCTAAAACCATTGGGCTACGAGTGAGATGCATCGGCGGAAGAGTGCATATTTTGGCTTTCCTGTAAAGACAATCCTGAGGCGGTACAAATAACAGTTGCATTACAATGTGTGATTTAAATGGTTTGGTAACTGGAAACGTACTCGAAAATTAAAGTACGTAAGAGAGTATAAATATTCTGGGAATACTGTCTAAACTCCACCCACATTCGCAATGAAACTCTGGCGGTGTTCGGACCACACGTAACAACATATTCAGCTGTCCTGAAATAAAGATCTGAAAGTACGATCGCACACGAAGCGATTCACATCGTTTCGGCAAACTGAGAGAACATGTGGAACTGAACGTTTGGTAGAACGTCGTTTACACATACTTAGTGACCGTATTCAAAATGTTATGGTGGTCTGTGCCACTTTGTAGTGCAACATTCAGTTAACATATGAAGGTGGAACTTACTTTTTCAAGTCTCCTCTATATTAGATGTTCCTGGATTTCAATTTTGAAATGGATGTATTTGGCTACTGAGATCAATTAGAGAGATTCCTAGCAAATCTATCTTCTTGAATTTTCGTAAAAATTTGATAATTGTTAGCACAACGACGAATCAGTGGTTTGAAAGCTGTAGCAACTGACAGGCTCTATCTTAATAAACAATTACCTCTAATTTCTGCCTTACTGCAAAATACTTTATTCTTTCGAAAGTAGACCAACCATACTCTAAGTTATCGTATGCTGTAAGCAAATGTACGTAACTTCATAAATAATTTAGTTTTAATTTACTAGTCGTGAAACAGAATTTTTAATGTCTGACATATAAAAAAATCTATTATTAATGAAATAATTTTTGGTACTTAATTCTGTATTTAACAAATAAATTAGCAACACAGCCATCGTCTTTTCCTTTACTCGCTGCATTACACCAGTGATCAACTACTGTTTAAATTGATTTAGAACCAGGTAGGAAGATAACGAGACACGCCACAGCGAATGTGTTCGTAACTACTGAAAGGAAAAGCTGAAAATCTGAAATTATCCGTAATCATATTCTAATGATTAAATGTAACACCCATGTACCATATTGTAATAAACATTACATGTTTACGTTAGTTAACTTCTGCGAAGCGCTGATGCTACACGACAAACCACTCAATCGATTACTGCTATTGCTTCTGACGTGTTGGTTCTCTGGACAAATGATGCTTCGTGCATTATTGCAAACATAAGTAAGAAGGCACATGGCAGATTGGAAGCATGGCATAGAAGCAAACCTTGTTTCATAAGAAAGGCTAGTAATTAATCACTGCTGTATACAAAGCATCTTAGTATTATTACTAGGGTCGTTGCGGACAGTGAATTAATTGCAAGGTACATTTGTTCCTTACAATTTAGAAAAATGACCTCTAATATCTACTGATTAAACAACGTCCTCACTGTTAGCCATTAAGTACCGGAAACTGTTACTGTATCTACAACAGTGATTCCCAACATGAGGGTAATTATCCCTTGAGGAGTAAAATTAAGTTTTTCGAGGAGTAAAAGTAAAACGGTTCAAGTGTTTTTCGATCATAAAACCAAATTAATTTTAGAAGAACATTATTGTCATCACTATTTCTTAAGGCTGTAATGCTGAGTACATAAGTAACAAATATTTTTTTTCAAATACTAACATTAAAGCATGACACAATATGGCAGAGCTTTTAGCTTGTGAAATGAATGTATGAATAACAATTTCGTCACGTTGCCTATCAGCTAACTACAATCGTACTATGTGCCATGCACGTTTGATAGTAAAGTGGCGACGTACACATCCCATACGTGTAAGTACCTCATGAAAATGGTTCTTCAAACTGTAGGTAGTTCTTACAAGAGACCAGAAAGGCTTCATTATTCACATCACAACATTAAATGTACTAATTGACATCATAGCACCACAGTATAGTTACTATGTAATGGCTCCCACAATGCTATAGCGCCCACACATTACTATTACTATTATTATGATTATGATTATTATTATTACCATTAGTAGCAGTGGTCAGAAACAAAGGTCTGGCAGCAGAAGTCTTCCAGTCTCTTGTAGTTCAGAAGTAAGGAGTCCAAAGTCAAGTTACTTACAAACAGTGAACATAGTTTAGTATTTTATTCATCCTCAGCAACTGCAGCTGTAGACATCAAAACAATCAGGAACCAGTTGTATAAAAGAAATTTAATTTCTTAAATAGTGAGGCTAATTTGGGGAAGTAAGTGTCTCCTTCAGAAAGTTATATTCATTGTATGATTTGCGATTGTTAAGAATAAGATTCTTACAGCAAAATTCCGTGATCCTTATTGCTCTTGTATTTTTTAGGACAGCGACATTCCGCTGTATGCATCTTATTGTTGACACTCGCAAATAATGCAATAGGTGTAACGTTCTGAAGAAGAAACTGAGTGCCTGAAACCGGTTAAGAAATTAAATTTCTTTGTGCAACTGGTTTCTGATTATTTAGATAAAATAAATATCGTGCACACATTTTAAATTGCTTGCTTTTTCATTTTAGATCGGAGTACAAGGCGTGGGTGGAGCAACTATTCCAGGGGACAGGAGTGGTGCTGAGAAAGCATGTTTTGCTATGAATGTCCATCCTCAATATGGATAGTCAGTTTTATTTCCAGAAGAGGAGTTGTAGGTAGTAATCGCAATGCACTAAGATTTGTTCCATCATTCCATTAAAAATGTTAGAAATAAGAGGAACCAACTGAGTCAATGACTCAGCTAATATGACAGCACTCAGGGATAGTGCGCTCAGAAACTTTGGGAATCACTGGCCTACAGTAAATAAGACGGTCCAACTAATGCTACTGGCTTTCAATATAACAGGGTGATAGTCGAACATGAAACGTGATGCTTGGGCAGGTGAGAACCTGTCACCAGTGAAAGAGAATAAATGTTAAGGTTTCAGCCAATAATAGCAGGCAGTAAATTCACTTCGTAATATTGATAAAGTAATTACATCCAAGTGATTTTACTGAAATATCGAAATTATAAACCAATGTAATCCCCGTTGCGATCGAAGGTAAAATCTTTTACGTCATGCAGTGTCATAGTCCTCTGCAAACTTCTTCAGTGGTCATTGTTTCGATCGATCTACTGGGATCGTCTTCAGGGTTCCACTGGTGTCCCTGGATGGCTGAACTCTTTACTAATGCTGTTTCCTTGGCAGTTCAGCTGGTAATGACAGGGTCCTTTTCAGCGACGAAGGTAGAACCACTACTAACAAAACTCACTTGTAGGTCAAACAGAACTCGCTTTTTTGTTATCTAAATAACTACACACTAAGACGTAGAACGTTCTGTCCCGGTAAGCAAACATAACAGACGCCGAAACAGTGGTTATTCGTAAGCAGGAGAATGGTACTTGCGCGTCATGATGTTGGGATGGCAGCTGGAATTTACATTTCAGTGAAACGCCTGCTGCCGCAGACGAGGACTACGGCGAACCAGCAGAGGGAGTCGGGAACCGCCCCTCGCCGCGTGTTGAAAGGTTAACGGCTTGCTAGCAGCTACAATGGTGGCCCGAACAAACACTGACTGCGACATGAATAATGCCGCCCAAAGCCGCTCGCTGGAGACTCGGCCACCGCCTCCGCTCGAAGCGGTCGCTTGCGACTGGAGACGGCGCGACGTAACGCCTGGACTCCAGCTGCTCAATACGTAATAGTACACAACTTCCCAGTCGGTGACAGTTGGTGTGTAAACTCCCCTAGTATCATTATAATACTTCGCTCGATCTGAACCAAGCATGAGAAAACAACAACATCGAGGAATAAATGGTCGAAGGATTTTCTGAGCAACGAAACCTTTAAAAATGATTAAAAAATCAGCTAGGCAGGGCTTGTAACACCTCTGATGTATAAGTTATTGTATGTACAACTCCAGTCAGTTGGCAGTTGACAGTTGTAGTGCTGACACCAAAGTTTACAAACAATCTGCGTACCTAGTTATGTTGGCCACTAATGCTGTATGTATAGGGATCGTGTCAACCGTTTCAGCATCAGCTACAGTCTGAAGATGGCGCATCCAAGAGCCTAAACTGGTAGCTGGAAAATAAATACAATTTTAAAACAGCTATAGGCGTTTCATTTTCGTACAAAGTGGCGTATAAAGCGAAGTTACAGTAGCAACAAGCTCAGTTTCGTTAATGACGTTTTACTACACAGTATTGTCTAGGTAGGGACATCTATATTGCTTTCTATTCGGCCAAATATCAGTGCTCAAAAACAGAATCCTCTTTACACTAGCCTCCCCCCTCCCCAACTTCCCCTCCCCTGCATTTACACACACACTGTGGCCAAACGATATGACAACCTGGTTCATTTGCATTGGTCCACACTTGCAACACAGTACAACAACGAACCTGCTTGTCATCGATGAACTCTTCTTACATTTTTTGGGGGATAAGATAGATGTATATGCTCAGGTCACGCAATTCCTGTAATTTCTTGCCAGTGGATTGTGAGCAAGTTCCGAACGCCCGATAACGCCCATATGTGTTTCGTCAATTTGGGATCATGCCAATTTGTTTAAGAAGACATGAGCGTAAGTGCAAATAACGCTCCTCAGGCCACTGTAGCAAAATTCTGGCCTCCCGACATGGAAAGCTAGGCTGCAGGAAGAAACCATTACCATCGGAGAAGACATAAAAAAATGAAGCCATGCACGTGGTCTGCAATAATGTTCACATAGTCCACAATTCTCATGGTACCTTCGATCACTTTCAAAACTGCCGGCTGGAGTAACCGAGCGGATCTAGGCGCTACGGTCTGGAACCGCGCGACTGCTACGGACACAGGTTGGAATCCTGCGTCGGGCATGGATATGTGTGATGTCCTTAGGTTAGTTAGGTTTAAGTAGTTCTAAGTTCTAGGGAACTGATGACCTCAGAAGTGCTCAGAGCCATCTTTGAACTTCCACAATTCCCTCGGGAGCCCAGCTGAATTTCGCACAGCATAACACTGCCGCCCGTGTGTTGCGTGTTGCACGTTTCGAGCAGCAGTTTGCCTGCCTGATGGCGTATCCAGACATGACCGTGGACGTAGAGGTGAAGCCGAGTGACCCCATCGGACCACAAAGTTGCCTTACTTTAATCTAGCCTTCAGTTCTTGACTACGTGAGGAGTCGCGAAGAACCACACGTGGTTCGAATTCGAGGTTTGACTTTAGGCCTCCTTTCCCCGGTTGGACAGTCCAGTCGCCGAAGTGGGCCAGTCGAAGTGGTATAGGACGCCTGATTGAAAAAATTAGGAATATATTCTTGCAGCTCTGTGAATATGGCTGTTGTCATTTTAGATCACGAGAGTTTATGATTAGTCTTCATGAAGATGTGAAAGAAAAGTAAACAGTCAAAGGCGACTTTGAAATGAGTCTCACTATCTGTGTTCGGGTAACTTGAATGAGTGGGCCCAAGTCATGATGCGAACGATACCCCCAAAACATCACAGAATCATCTCAGCAGTTTAAACGACCTGAGGAGAACAGCTGCAAGGACGGTCGAAAGTTGAGTCCTGTACACGACATAAACACAGAAATGATGTTATTCAGACTGACATTGATCGCGGAAACCTACTAACATACAGAGTGTTAGATGTATAAGCTTAGATCTTGTGATCGTTGGTATCTTAATATCTACCCACGCCAGTGTGTTAGTCTTGTTTTTTCGCTATGTATCTAACTGTCTCACCGCAAACACTTCAGATAATTTACTTCCTGATGTTTTTTGCATGGCTGTGACCGTACCCGCTAAGTGGACTACACTTGGCAGTATAGACTACTAGTTTAGTTTCCACACGTCCAAACTTCAACATCCGAGCTTTACAGGGGAAAATAAGAATAAATGGCTGGCTCTTGCCACACATTCTTGGAGTTACTAAGCAACCTATCAACACACTACTCCTAATAATTATAATTATTAGCCTGCAAATGAAGTAAATACTGATGTAGTGCTGCTAACTATACTGTCGCCAGTCACTAATAAAAATATCTGCACTTATCCCCTAACAGCCTGTATGTGATAGAATCACTTCCGGCCTGAACCTCACTCACCTTTCGCATACCGCTACATAAACGGCTCATGTGGCACGCTGTGATCTCTACGTGTAGCATACATTAAAAAGAACCAAAACCGCGACTTGTCGAGCCACACTACACGCTTACAGTCAACTATTGTCCAGAATCTCTGTCGTTGGGCCCATTGACGACGTGAGGTTGTTTTTAGCTACCTTCTGACACCATATGTCCACTGCTTCCAGTTACCTTTGCAATGCTCGTTTAAAAAATTGTTGAAACAAACTAGAATTCAAAGATGACAACTATTTCTGTAGGTTTTGAAACTGAACGACATTGTCAAGTGACTCTCGTTTCCACTTTCCTTCCGTTAGCGTCCTTTTATGAGCACTGCTCCTACGCCGTTAACCATGTCTGCGATGGCACCCCATACCTTGTAGACAAGTTGTTATACCACAAAACTGGGAAATTTCACTCATGGTGTCAGGTCATTTCAACCATTCTGTCATGCCTCAACGGCGATTCATTTTACTGCACACATTCTTGCGTCAAGAGTTGGAGCCATCTTACTATAGCAGAGAGGTGCAGTGGGTCACGTGACTGGAGCGGGATTGGTTTTGGTGATGAGGAATGGCGCCATCCCTTGCTCGCTCTCTTCGTTTCCGATTGGTGGAAGTGATCCCAGGTTTCGTCCCCAGTAACTATTCTTTCAAGGGCCATAACCTTCTCGTTCAAGGTGCCGAAGAAGTTCTTCACAAACATCAACACGTCATTCTGTCATTTCAGGAATTAGCTGCCGTAGCACCCATCTTTAGAGACACATTGTGAAACTCGAGCACATCATGCACAATGTGGTCTACTGACCCATGACCAATTTGTAAACATGCTGCAATATCATTCAGTGTCACTCGGCGGTTTTCCTTCACTATGGCTTCAACTGCTGCAATGTTCTGTGGAATCACAACTCGTTGTACCTGACGTGGACGAGGAGCATCTTCTACTGAAGTCACACCATTTGCGAACTTCCTACTCCATTCGTAGACTTGCTGCTGTGACAAACCTGCATCACGGTACTGAACATTCATTCGTCAATGAATTTCAATGGGTTTCGCACCTTCACTACGCAAAAACCGAAAAACATAACGCTGTTCTTCCCTGTTGTAAGTCACAAGTGGGGCGGCCATCTTTATGCTGATACTACGACGGTATGTGTGCATTTGCACTAAGCTGACACCAGCAGGCCATTACGCATGCTGTTTGTTGCATGGTTACCAACGTACAGGATAACGGCATGGATTTTCGATTTGTTATTACAAATTTATGGTTTTCATTTGAATCACCCTCGAATAATAATCTTTAATGTGATTGTTTCATGAATTTTCTGGTGTTGTTCTTGCAAACGTGAACAGTTCGTACTGTATGGCACTTGGAGAAGATATTTGCTGTGAAATATGGGTTGTGGCTGTGTATAAATTATTCATTTGAATTGTTCGTGAAGTGTTACAGAGAATACTCTACTCTAAAGTAAGAAAATAATTTTGTGTTGCGTGTGTAAGGGGCATAGCATGGACCTGTGTCTTGTTGGTATGGATACCCTAAGGAAATAATTCCAAGCTGTTCTGATTCCAAAGCTGCAACTACTTCGGAATAAGTGCTGATTTTGTTTAATATTTCTATTGTGTTGAAAATTAGGTGATTTTATTCCTATTGAAATATGTAAAGGAAACTTCTGATACAACGTTCTGTATTGCCTACGTCTGTTGAATGTACTCTCGATTACTATCTCCAACAGTACTAAACTGCAATATTCAGGCCTGCAATATATTTACACTGCACTAGCTGTAATCTAAAAATAGCGTTGTTATGTAAGTTCTTTTTTATGTATCCACAGAGTGTTATGAAATCATGCTGTGTCACAAACCGCACGTTTGTTTCCGTATTATCATAAAGGTCTGTGAATTAGAAATAAAACAAAATTATCTTTACATAAAATAATGTAGTTAATATACAAATTTCAATATATGCCAAAGATAACAAGTGAGTAGAACATCACAAAATACAGCTGTAGCTTCATAGTAAGCAAGCCATACAAGGGTGGCGCATCAAGAAGTGCTGCATGTGTCTGCGTTGGCTGCCGGCTACATACTGTCGAGTACCAGTCAGATCCTATAGAGTAATAAGTACAGAGTAGTACCAACAGACTGCAGCAGTCTCATGACCATTAGTAAAAGTTTTGTAGGTTATCAAAAAAAAAAGTACATGTAACGGTATATAGCAGAAGGCAAAATGGATGATTTAAGATAGATATTGCATGTCAGTCATATAAAAATGGAAAATACGCCAAGTAAAAATACTTCGCTGATTCTGAAGACCGAAATTATTATTTGCAAGAAGGCAGTTAATATAAAAAATTAGTCACAGGCTAAAAGAACGACGTTAGTAACACACAATGTAGATAACAATATGATAATCTTTCATTCTGAATGATTATGGCAGAGAGCCTACATTTACAGATTCTAACAACATGTACTATACATCTCACTTCACAGTAGGCATCATTTTAAATTACACAATTTTGGTGTTGTTTTACATAGTTATTTATTTGTAATGCATATGTCAGTATACAAAACGTTCGGTAAAAGTAATAGCATCTTGGCGTACAAGAGTAATTGATATGCAAGTAACATGCCATAACCTAAGATCCAGGTTACCAATTTGAAGTGGACACTTATATACTTCACATTGAATGTACATATACACAATTTATTATACAGTGATGACAGTATGAGATAGAGACAGAAAGGAGATATTGAAAGACAATTTTCTACTCGTACAAATTCTGTTCATCGATGGCAGCGAAATCACTCGATGTCTATGTAACAGCTGCACAGTGTTATTACTGAGATGTGATACTATAATAATTTACAGAGATACATTACACCTGTGGGGCTTATTAGGCAATACGCAGATTATGGACACAGGGATATAAGAAATTACAAGATAGGAAAGTGGCAGTTACAGAATTGCTCACGTATGATATATGTTCACAATACGACGCTATGACAAAATCACAAAATCACCATCAACATTTAGTAAAACATAAGGGCATTGTCCAGCCCATGTACTCTTTTTGTGGAATCTGGTAGAGAGAAGCACTTGTAGCGGTGGCCTTTATTGTTCCTGTATAAAACAATCTGATACGGTGCCCGACGTCTTAGTTTTAAGGTTAAAATAATGTAATGATAAGGTATATTCGTCGAAAGAATTATGTCCTGTAATTAGCTATCTACTACCGAAACTAAATATGACATTGGATAACCTCCATACGGCAGTTACGTTATGGAAAAATTCGATACAGTGCTCCAGGTCTAGGTCAGAGACAGTATAACTATGGTCACTGTAGTGATAAAATATAATTATTGGCAAAGTTATGTCATCTAAGCCGAGTTTATTGGCTAGAAATAACGCTAGTAAGTGGTTAACAGTACATGAACATATACACTGCCGTGAAGAAAGTCGTGGTGTAACGATATGAACATATACAGCGGGGGGTAGGTATAAAAAGGCAGTGCATTGGAGAACCTGTCATTTGCACTCAAATGATTCATGTAAAAGATTTACCACGCTGTTACGGCTGCACGACGGGAGTTAACAGACTTTGAACGAGGAATGGTGGTGGGAGCTAGATGCTTGGGACATTCCATTTCGGAAATCGTTATGGAATTCAATATTCCGAGACCCACGGTGTCAAGCGTGTGCCGAGAATACCACATTTCGGTCATTACCTCTCATCGTGGAGAAAGCAGTGGCTGATGGCCTTCGCGCAATGACCGAGAGCAGCGGTGTTTGCATAGAATTGTCAGTGCTAAAAGAGAAGCAGCTCTTTGTAAATTAACCGCAGAAGTCAATTTGGAACGAACGACGAATGTATCCGTTAGGGCATGTGGTGACATTTAGCAGTTATGGCTTACGTCAGCAGATGATCGACGCAAGTGCCTTTGGTAACAGCACTACATCGCATGCCGCGCCTCTCCTGGGCTGGTGACCATATTGGTTGGACGCTAGACAACGGGAAAACCGTTGCCTGGTCAGATGAGTCCCGATTCAATTTGGTGAGAGCTGATGGTAAGGTTTGAGGATGGTGCAGAAGCCATGGACTCGAGTTGCGAAAAAAGCACAACAGAAGCTGGTGGTGGCTCCATAATGACGTGGGTTGTATTTAAATGAAATACAATGAATCCTCTGGTCCAACTAAACGATCGTTAACTGAAAATGGTTATGGTTGGGTACTTGGAGAAAATTTGCAGCAAAAAGCGATGGAATTTCTATGGATGACAATGTGCCATGTTAGCTGCCCACTATTCTTCGCAGTTTGTTTGAAGAACATTCTGGAAAGTTCGAGCGAATGATTTGGCCAGCCAGATCACCCAACATGAACACTTACGGGACATAACTGAGAGGTCAGTTCCTGCACAAAATCCTGCACCGGCAACACTTTCGCAGTAATGGACGGTTACAGAAGGAGCATGTTCCGCTATTTCTGCAGGGGACTTACGAAGCTTGTGTCAATGGCACGTCAATTTGCTGCACTGTGCAGTGTAAAAGGAGGTCCGACACGATAATGCGAGGTACCTCACGACTTTTTTCACAGTGTAAGAACATGGGAGCAGCTTACTCTCATGTAATCTTCTTGAGAACAGCCGTAGCAGATGGGTTTCTCAGATAACACGCTACTATAAACTAATTCAGGTGGGTGCAAATGTTACAAAGCAATAACGTGTAAACAACAGTGAACACACATAACGCAGCCTATGTAGGTGACAGCTCCTACATTGTTCTCACGTAGACCTAGAGCGCTGTATCGAATTGTTCCAGGAGTAAATCTAAGGTACGGAGGATATATCAGGTTATATGCTGTTTCCATAAAATACTAAACTCCGCCCGAACAAGTCGTGAAGGCACAACGGTATCGACCGGCCGCCACGTCATCCTCAGCCCACAGACGTGCCTGGATACTGATATGGATGCGCATGTGGACAGAACATCGTTCTTCCAGCCGCATGCCAGTTTACGAGACCGAGTTTCAATAGTAGATAGCCGAATTAGATACCATAATTACAGGACATAATACTTTTAATGGTTATATCGTATCACTTCATTGATTAGATACTATCACTGCACTGATTATGATTTACTGTTTCTCACTAAAATGTCGGCCGCCGGATCAGATTGTTTTATACTGTAACTATAAAGCCCAGCTCTATAACCGGCTGTCTCTATCTAATTCCACAAAAATTGTACATAAACTGGATAGTGCCATTATGTTTTACTAAAATGTTGATGATAATTTTGTGTTTTTTTCATGTCATTGCGATGTAAACATATATCATACTTGAGCAGTTCTGCGTCTGTCATTTTTCTCACTTGTAATTTCCTATATGCCTTATAAGGCCAGCAGGTGTAATAGTATCTCTGTAAATTCTTATAGTATCCCATCTCGGTAATAACACTGTGCAGCTGTTACCTAGACATCGAGTGATTTCGCTGCCATCGATAAACAAAATTTGTACGAGTTGAAAATTGTCTTTCATTATCTCTTTTCCCCACATCTCATACTATTATCACTGCATAAGAAAATTGTATATATGTGCATTCAATATGAAATGTATAGATGTACACCTTAAATTAGTACCCTGGAACTTAGATTATAGCATGTCACTTCAGATATCCATAACTCTTGTACGCCAAGATGCTATTGGCTTTATGGAAAGTTTTGTGTATTGACGTATGCAATAAAACTAAAGAATTATATAAAATAACACTAAAATTTGATATTTCAAGATGACGCCAGCTGTGAGGTGAGATGTACAGCACACGATGTTAGAATTTCTGAAAGTAGGCTTTCTGAAATAATGTTTCAGAAAGAAAGATTCTCATACTGTTATTTACATTGTGTCCAACTTATGTCGTTCTCTTAGCCTGTAACAAATGTGTTACATTATTTGCCTTCTTGAAAATAATATTTCCGGTCTTAAAATATGGTAAATTATTTTTCCCTAGAGTATTTTCCATGTTATTAGACTGACATTGCAATATTTTCTGCTTTAAGTGATACACTTTGTATTGTATCATAGACAGTTAATGCACTTAAAAAAAGATGACTACCGCAGAACCGTTCGAGGACCATCAAGTCCCAACGCTACCAACCGGCCGCCGTGTCATCCTCTGCTCACAGGCATCACAGGATGCGGGTATGGAGGGGCATGTGGTCAGCACACCGCTTTCCCAGCCGTATGCTGTTTACGAGACCGGAGCGCTCAGTCAACGAGCTCCAAGGTTTGCCTCATAAGGGCTGAGTATATCCCGCTTCTCAACAGCGCTCGGCAGACCGGATGGTCACCCAGACAGCGCTCAACTTCGGTGGTCTGACGGGAACCTGTGTTAACACTGCGGCAAGGCCGCAAGATTTGTATATTTACTGTAATAACTTATGTAGAGGTATTTTTCTTTTATTTATAATTCACAGTCTGTTATAATAGAACGAAAACAATCGTGTGGTTTATCACACAGCATGATTTCATAACCTGTACTCTGTGGATACGTCGAAAAGAACTTCCGTAAAATCGTTATTTTACGATTACATCTACTACGGTGTATATCTTTTTGTACTTTTTGTAGTATTGCAGATCTGAAAATGGCCGTTTAGTTCTGTGGGAGCTAGTAATCCAGCGTGCAAGCAGTAAAAATGTTCATATTGGAAGTTTTCATCACATCGAATTAACTGATGTATCTCCAGCCATTAATGTCTGGAATTCGTATTCTGTAAATAATGTTATTTGATTTAATGCCGTTAACTAGCATAAATACCTTAATACTAAATTATCTGTGGTATCGTAGCTTGTTTTTGTTCATAGCTAACATACTTTCTTCATTTTTTAAAGTAAGGGACCTCATCTTCTGATTTTTTTAAATATTCCCTGTGAACCTATGAAGTCACTTCGTATCGTAGGTTCTTATTCTCTTAAAACTATTTTTTTCGTTTGGGATAATAAAACGAGTAGTTAACGTAATATGTTAAATGTAATACGGTAAATTCTGCAAGGCCTGATGAATTTCAAACAAATAGTTGGCATCTTGGTTGTGTCTCTTCGCTAATCAGTTAATAGTCAAAGTATCGCCACATTCTTCACTACCGTGTGATACACACATATGCGGCAGAGGAACGTTACCATCTACGTTTACTCCATCAACAATACTTCAAAGCGCTCATTGTGCTGTTTTGAGGGGATACATAATATTTGGTCCTACGTGCTTTTCACGCCTAGAGCATCATCTTTAGTGATCGCTGCAGTTCCTTCGTTTACACAAGAACAACGGAATAAATTCATTGTAATATTCTGAATAGGAAAAGATCAGTATAAGTCATACATAAAAGGAGTAATGGAGACCGATTGTCAGATTACTGACATATCCTAAAATTTCTAACTGTTTAACTCAGTTACTTAACTGATTAACTTTGAAAAGTTCCAGAAAGGAATTAGGACACTGAAGTGAAAGTGTGTTCCATGATGAAAACCCCACTGCTTCAAGCTCTTACACGACAGCTACGTGAATATAATATGTAGCTTCAACATTATTTTCGTTTACTGGAATACGAATTTCGTTTATAATCAAATGGAATAAACAAAGACAATAAAGCATTTAATTGATCCACGTTTCCTTCCTTCTGCAAAATTTTCCAGAAAGTTTTGTATCTAGCTATCCTGCTTTCTTGCACTGTCATGTTTTCAGTTTTTGTTCTTTGCTTACGGTACATCTACTACTTCTTTCCGTGGCAAGACAATCTTGAGATTACTGCGGCACGAACAGTGAGAAGGAATCTAATGAGATGAATGTTATCACCGTTGTCTCGGGTGAAACCGGCTTTAAATGTTTACAGGTAATGTCCTTTAGCCAGAAGAAACAGGAAACCATATACGAGTACATCAATTTCTCGCAGTGTCTATTACTCTTGTTTGTCTCATTATTGTCACAAGCATAAAAGTTTTACAATTTTCCACTGCTAAACCAATACACCGAAGCTGAACATCCCATTAAGCTGTAGGGCTATTCTGTGATTTAAAGTGCGAAATATTTACATCATTTATAAGTGTGTAAATCTGGTGAATACCACAGAAAGAAGTCATCAGAATTGCGATATCGCGACACATACACTTGCTGATATTGGGAGAAATGAAATCGTGACTCATTTGTCCTCCTCTACTGATGAAATCGGATTCAAGCGATGCCTCGATAATATACATAATTCTTATGAACAGTAAGACGGAGTTACATTTTTGAGGAGTAGGTGTTCATTCTAGCTCAGAACAGTGTGTTATGTGTAAAAGCATCTCGAGTTTCGTTAAGAACTGCTACCGACTTCTTACCGTGTGCAGAAACATATTGTGCATTCGTCACGTGTACTGATGTACCCGGCTCTTGCATGCAGCCAAGCATTACTTTATAGCCACTCCACCGCAAAGTCACGCAAACGCTATACCTCTCGTGGAGGGCAGCTTAGCGTTCTATTAATGCCATTATATTGCATAATAGTCTGTCTGGTTGTCTCTAGTACGTCATATATCACATTAAGCCTTGCAGCAGCTTCAGAAATTAATATAGTGCGTCCACAAATCTAATGATAGGTTTCCCAACGTGTGTTGGATAAAATAAATGTATATAAAAGGTGACAAAATAATAAAGTAACACAGGGCACATGCGATTATCGTGTCTCTCTTAACGTCTATTAAAAATTCTCACAACAATAAGCGTGCTTATGCTGTACACGAGGATTGTTCATTGTGGTTATACGTGTTTCTCACAGTATCATCTATAGCCATGGAGTTGAATTCCGTATTATTATTGCGATTAGATTTGAATACAAGCATAGACACGAGTGTTTCTGTTTTGATATGATGGCACACAGTTCATGAAATCCTCTATTTTGGTATCTTTCAAACGCATATGGTAGTGAAGGTAAAACGAACACACACACACACACACACACACACACACAGAGAGAGAGAGAGAGAGAGAGAAAGAAACGTTCAAATGTGTGTGAATTCCTAGGGGACCAAACTGCTTAGGCCATCGATCCCTACACTTACACGCTACTTAAACTAATTTATACTAAGAGCAACACATATACCCATGCCCAAGGAGGAACTCGAACTTCCGTTGGGAGGGGCCGCGCAGTCTGTGACATGACGCCTCAAACAGCGCGGACATTCCGTGCGGCTAGAGAGAGAGATACAGAGAGAGAGAGAGAGAGAAAAAAAATATGCAGTGAACCTCCGGCTGCAATCCCGAAATGTCTTCGAGCATTTAATTCGCAGGGAAAGTTTTAAATTTTACAAATAACCTGTCACTCAACAGTACATTTGTGCACGACTTTATTCGAGAAGAAGAGGACTTATATTGTTATTCAGTTGATTTTAAAATTAGAGGATGATCATTCTCATGTTTTTATGCTACAAGACATTCATACAGAGGTTAGTTTGACTTTTGTGTTTGTAGATTCTTATTCCTCATAGAAAATAATCGATGATGATTTCATTTATGTCCTCACCTCAGCAGAACTTTGCGAGAGTTTACGGTGGCAGTGAAAGCTCCGTCGCGCATCCGAACGGCGGGTTTACGCTGCAGTATGGGCTAGATAAGAGGTGCTCAGGAAAGACGAGTAAGGCTCCCAATACTGCGAGTCAGCAAAATCGTGAACGCGCGAACAATAAAACCCACCGGCTGTTGTGTTTATTCCCCCCATTTGGCACACGGGCAATTCTGCGCGTTACGCTACCTGTGTATTGACTCAACTCGGAGCGCTAACCGACGAATAAATAATTCACGAACGCCCTTTTTCTCCTTCCGATCAACAACGATACTGAAGCAACGATTGGAATATGTACATTATCGCCAGAAAAGAGGTATGATCTCTTAAAAGGAGATAAAAGGCTTTCTATATTTCATCCGGGTCTCTTATTGCACCAACAGAAATGTTCTCCCTACAGTTTTAAATTTCCAAAGAACACAGCGATGAGCTCGAATATTTGAGTTTAAATGAAATTTTTTGCCCCTTAATTATGTAGTATTACGTATTCACACTATAAATATGATGTGAAAAGTGACACAGAAATCGTCAGCTTTTATTAAATAAGAACGACCCTTGTCACCTTCTTTGCCACTCCAAATTGCAGCACAAGTTTACTCGTAGCTCGACATAAAAGTTTTCTGGGTCTAATGAAACCCAGAAGAAGGCCGCTGCAACCGTGGCCGAAACGTTGGTTTTTCTCCATCAGCAGTAGTTTAATATATAACAACGCACAACCACACCCAGAAAACTTGTATGTCGAGTGACTCTGACCCCGGAAGCCTACGCAATTACATTTACTCGTAGCTGCTCATTATGCTGTTAATCTTTAGAAGATTTGTGTGGAACAATTACGTACCTGTCAATATTTATGATCATGATGAGCATCTTTCTTTAATGTTCATGTTAATGACAGTGGGAGACAGTTATGCTAATATCTTCCATCGTCACGTGATATCTGCAAGCTTTTCAAAGAGCCTTAAAGAGCATTCCGATTTGTGAATTCTGCGACAAGTCGCCAGAAATCAGGTAGGCTACATGTAGCAGCAAAAAAGGAAGGAAAAACCTTTTACGACACTAGAGTGTCTGTAGTGTTCATATTACAACCACTCCTGCTCATATACAGCCACATAAATGAAAAGCTAAATTGAACGCAGGACAGCGTGCCAAATTTGTTCAGTTACTGTTACGTAGACATTTTATCAAGTTCTATCCAAACTTGTTGCAGTAATTCGGCGACAGTTTTATTTATTTCAAAGATACAGTAATGACCATACATTTCAATACTTAACGTTTGAAGGACGCCATCGTCGCCTTAGGCTGTTAAAAATAGTTAATGCAGAAAGTTCAGTGTGCAATGTCAGCAGTTAGACATTTTTATGTATTGTTTTATACTATCAGTGCCATATACATGACACTATGTACGTGAAATTGTATAACTTTCACTGTTTTCAGCGACTAGATACTGAATTCGCAACCGTGATACGTCATACATAAATCAGTTACAACAGTCAAAGGCGATGATGACCTGTTTTGAAAATTTGCTTATGGCTGGGAACCCCATCCAAAAAACAAGAATTATTCTTTTTTTGGATATTTATAACAAGTAATTGCATATTTCATAGGTCAGCAGACAAATCGTTAATTTAGTATTATGCAGCAAATTAATGCTTCAGTGAAGTTTCTTCAGATACAAAACCATTTGCATATCATTACACGCAATAGAACGCAAGGTACTTTTGTATGTATAGATAATATTTCCCATTCTTATAACAACTGATAATATTTGTGTGTGTTACAAAACATTTGTCGAAATAGTCTCAGGCGAAAATTCGTCAGCCATGATAAATAGTTTCAACATCATAGTGTCCACCTTCAGATCTGCTAATGACGAATGTGAGAAGTAATGTTTCTTTAAAAACCGTTAAGTAATACGGTTTGAAATAAAAAGAATAGACTGATACCACTATTGCCTCGACGTTTAGTGTATCCAGTACTCTGAGTGAAATGATGTG
The DNA here is from genome assembly GCF_021461395.2 of Schistocerca americana. NCBI lineage: Eukaryota > Metazoa > Arthropoda > Insecta > Orthoptera > Acrididae > Schistocerca > Schistocerca americana. The sequence continues at coordinate 442,184,633 of NC_060121.1, read as the reverse complement.
TACCACTCAATGTTGTTACAAGTTTACTATACTTCGGTTTCTTGTATTTTTCACGTTATGGCTGTATTCTACAGATAGAAATTTGACTTTTCACATCTCGTAATTAACCAGATCTGAAAACCATCACTTACTGATTGAAAATAGTCATCATATAAGTAAAAGGAACAGAAACTCTAGCCACAAATATTTTTTAAAAAACGTTACGGTTGCAGCATATCTCATGATAACACATCACGCGGTGTGACACTTCTTATTTTCTGCAATGATATAGTGTGCTGCGTTAATAATTTATAAAGGTGCTTGATCTACAATAAGGACAGGGATACATGACTTAATATCCCTCAATTTTATTTTGACACGCGGTCCTGTGAAAGGCTAGTTATCCTGCATGCAAGCATTTTTATGTTAAAAATTAAAAGAGCCAGTTTTCAATTCTCGCTTCGCCGTGGATAGCGGAGAATATAATACTTACAGAGAAACTTAATCAGACATTATTTGTTTGTCTGACAGATTGTGTCTCCAAGTTGAGGATGAGCCATGCTGTCTCAAATGGGTCAAATGGCTCTGAGCACTACGGGACTTAACTGCTGTGGTCATCAGTCCCCTAGAACTTAGAACTACTTAAACCTAACTAACCTAAGGACATCACACACATCCATGCCCGAGGCAGGATTCGAACCTGTGACCGTAGCGGTCACGCGGTTCCGACCTGTAGCGCCTAGAACCGCACGGCCACTCCGGCTGGCATGCTGTCTCAAGTGTTCCCCATAACTGTTGGCGGGACAGCAACGGACAAGGTGATCTCACATATACTAAGTTCTCCTACGATCTGTTGAATTCAATGTACGGGCAATACAATGAAAGCAATAGCGTGCAATTTGCAATTTTGTATCTTTAAGGATTCTTCACATGCAACAAGAGCCTAGACCTTGTTGGTACGAAACGATATCTAGAGTATTGTCCTCATCACGTAAGGACTAATATACCCACGAAGCTTCACAGGAAATTTTTCTCATGCCGTCGCCGTCTTGTAGTCTGACACGTATAGTTACTTAGGATTCACTCTCTGACACTGCTCGCTAACTACACCACTGTCCACCCATCCATTGGAGTGAGTACAGGACAAGAAAAGTTATCTTCTACCGAAAAACAGCAGTCAACTGTTGTTAGTGTCGCGTAAATTTAAACTTTCCCTTAATGTGCGGAGCACGTATTGTCGTACTTGGATACGCAATCAGTCCCTCCGGAGCCTCACGCGCAATATGACAATTTTTGTTTTGTTTTAAATTGGTAGTGGCGCCATACGGCTACTTCAATACATGGTAAATATAAAGGAAATACATGAAGATAATGCGTAACAAGTAGATACATAGCTAAAACAGCTCGATAATTAGGACAAAATTACAGCATATATGATAATGGTATGTGACAAACTTAAAATTATTATATTTTGTGAATGTCTCGTACGCAGCTGCTTTAGTTTTGACAGAGGAAGCTCACATATACGTAAATGTATTCTTACGGTAGCTATAGGAACTGAAATTGATAACTGCTGTTTCAAACCATTTTTGTTTGTTAGGAACTCTGTAGATAAGCTCTGGTGGTATATGCAACCAAAGAAAATGTGGTTGCCTCCTCCCTTCATCTTCGTCACAGAGAGGAGCTCGCATGATGTTGATGCAGTGTTGTTGTCTGAAATGTCTGTGATAAAACAATATGCGGAATATAATGACTAAGAATTCCCAGCCGCAGCTGAATCAACGTTCCCAAAGTATCGCTGGTATTGTAATGCTGCAGTATCTTCCCCTGGAAGCCCACGAGCCGCTCCCCTTAGTGTCCCACTCTTTTCTAAAGACATGACTCATCTATTGGATGAAGTCTCCTGACCATACTAGTTTATATTCATCTTTAAGGCGTTCATGGCTTTCTTCGTAAGACCGTCAAAATGTAAGTTGCTATGTGTTTTTGTCCAACAAACTGCAATGTAATGTCATTTCTAGTCAGCCGAAACATACTCTTGATTCCTTAGTAGGCTGCTGGATGGATTTAGTTTCCTCTCCTTGGGTTGTAAATTAAGGTTGTTGAAGAGTTACATTAGGTCAAAAGAACGAATCGTTTGTCTGTTAAGAAGTGGACATACTTCAGCGTAAAAGTTGCAGTCACCGTCATGGAATCATTATTAAATTTGTAGTTCACTTTACATCGTTACTCGACTAGATTAACAGCTGTAAAAGTTATGAGAGAGCTTATCCTTCAATTTGAGCTCTCAGCTACAATGCTGTATCAGAATCTGATAAACGTCAAAGTCCAAGATGACATTCGCGATCAGCAAAACGTGGCTTCCAGCTGCATCAGTGTTTGCTATTACAACACCGACATTACTTATTCGTCCTAGTATATGTAATTAATTAGGAAAAAGGTCGATGTTTTTAACCTGGGGATCGATTACCATCTGCTTTTGAAACTCAGGTACATTTCCTCACCTACACTACCATCACTGAATGCAATAAGAGGTAGCAAGTCAAATCTCTTGTTTACGTAAGTTCGTATCCTTCCACTGCCAGTGTAATATTGAACATAAGTTTCAATGCCACCAAGAACAATTTTTTTTTTCTGTCTTCAGTCGCATAACTGGCTTGATGCGGCCCACAGCGAATTCCTCTCATGTGCCAAGCTCCTCATCTCGGAGTGGCACTTGCAACCTACGTCCTCAATTATTTGCTGGATGTATTCCAGTCTGTTTCTTTCTACAGTTTTTACCCTCTACAGTTCCCTCTAGTACCATGAAAGCTATTCCCTATTGTCTTAACCGCTGTCCTATCATGCTGTCCCTTCTCCTTTCCAGCTTTACATTTATACTTTTCCCCCAATTCTGCGGAGTACCTCCTAATTCCTTACCTAAGCAGTTCACATAATTTTCAACGTTCTTCTGTAGCAACACATCTCAAACGCTTTCATTCTCATCTGTTCCGGTTTTTCAACAATCCGTGTTTCAATACCCTACAATGATGTGCTCCAAACGTACATGTTTCATAATGGTAGACTTCTCTTGTCTGATATTATATGGAGTACCAAAGGTTAGCTAGAGACCGACAGTCAGTGGAATCAAATCGCCGACATATTATCTGGCAAAATATCTGCCTTGCAAATTGCAGAGACTGGTTGGTCATACGGAGTCTACTTGTTTCATTCAGGTCACATGGGAACAGCAAGTACTAGCTACGAACATTATGGTTTGCACCGAGATAAACGTTTGTTTACGAGCATGCTTATATTTGAAACCAGCAACATTCGACGGGAGCAAATACCACCAGGCATCTGTGTCACTGTGCAATTGTGATTGTCGTCCACATTTATAGATAGACGGAATGGCAATGGGCTTCCCCCTTCTAGCTGCACCAGCTAACATATCCATGGAAGATTTCGAACAGACAATGCTAAATTTCGCTTTGCTACGCCCACGCTGCTAGGTCAAGTACTTGCCCGTGACGACACGTTTCTCATATGGCACTGGTGGGAGACGAGGGGGATGGGAAGCAGAGCAACGCGGTTCCATAAGCCCCTCAACAGCTTACCTAAGATCAAACAGTTCACGCTCGAAATGGAAAATAACGGAGGGATTCATTTACTGGGTGTGGATGTGTACAGAAATTCCAGCACCAAACTAGCACATAAAGTCTACAGGAAACCGACGCATACCGACAGGTGAGTGCATGCGGATCCGCACCCCCATTCACCTCAAAAGAACGCTGTACTACGTACGCTGACAGCATTAGTTGCGATAACCACATACAAAATGAATTGATAGGGTCAAGACCACAGTCCATGTGAGTGGAAAAGATACAGAAGAAGCTCTTGCTGGTGCTTGCTTCTTAATTTTCACAGGCATCAGCATCCGTGTAGGCAAGCTGCTGTGTTTCGGAGCAATTAAACCCATATTCCAGAGTAGTGGCCCCCAAGAGCCTAGGTCTGTTCCGGTTCACGAAAGATCCCATAGAAACCATCCAAAATGCAGGCGTCTCCGAACTTCACGACATGAATGCGGCTAAGTCTATGATGGTGAAACCGGGAGACTCATTAGCACTCGTGTGTTGGAGCTTGAACATTACCTAAGACGGAGGCGGAACAAGTCAGCTGTAGCTGAACACTGCCAGGAATGTGGCTGTTCTAAATGCTGTAACAGCTTGAAGAGGGAGGATGGCTGCTGGTTACCTGCGGCTTGTCTGCCGGCGATTCCAGATCGGTGGACTGCGCAAGAAGCAAACCACTTGACCCGCGTTTAATGGCATAAACAGCGGCTACGAGAGAGTGCCGCCCTGTTTCAAGACTACGTTGCCATTTTCTGTTGCCTACCAGTCACCTACGAGAGTTCCCTATCAACTACTTAACACAGTAGCACAGGCAGCAGCCTACCGTACAACCATCCCGCTCCATAGCAACCTCTCTTCAAGTACTACAATGACATCCCAGATATGTGACGTCCGTTGCCGCAACATAACCGAAATGGACAGTGCATACGGTAAGACATTCATCAATATCCAGCACCTAACCGCCCAGAAGGGCGCCGGTGCAAAGTCCGTCGGAACATCGGCAATTCAGTTGCTCGATAGTTCTATAAGCTCTTGAGCTAAAACCGAAACTCTTTAATACAATTCCACCATTTCTCATCACAGACGTCATTGATTCCTCGCGTACAGCTTGGGAAAGATGGTGTGGCATTCAGGGCCAGGGTTGTGAGGGAGATATCGTCGTGAATATGAAAATAATTCACATGTAATGGTAACTACTGCATTTGTGGCGTAGTCTGGAGGGTACTGAGTTATCGCTTGCACAGGCAGTCTACACCTCGTTACTTAATAGCAGGAGAGTTTCGTGTACCAATGATACTAACGGCATTTTAATGACTGTAGCGTACACAGGATATGGTATCTCCCTACCATAGAGACGCCACCACACACAAAAAAATACGTCTGTCAGGAAAAAAGAAATTTATTAGTGCGTTTTTCTGAGCGAGAGAAGTGTATCTAGCATTATCAGAATCATGTAATCGAGCATAGAGTAGCAATCTGTTGGGGAAAGGGCTGTATCACATTTGAAGAAAACAATACGCACACTCGAATAAGCACACATTTAATATAATACACGCCACAGATGGCTCCTAAAACTCGTTTGCAGTCCGATCGGAAGATAAAACTGAAAATGCACCTATATATGAAAATAAATTCTGTAGAGCGGCTTTCGATCTTGATAGTCACAAAAATATCGTTACTAGGCAACTATGATCGTGTTCCCTGCAATAGCTAGGGATTCTATCAACTTCGAACTAGAATTCTGGACTCGGGCGTATGGTTTTGCTTTTGAACAGCTAATGACCCAAGAAGTATCCTAACAATGACCTAACGGGTATTGAGAGACTACAGTGTGCCATAGGGATAGCACCTCTCATGTGGAAAATCTGTTCACAGATTGGCTTGACTCTCGAAGAATGTCTGGCTACTGCGTGATTGCCTAAAGGGCTGAGGTATTTAATAGCAGCCTCCTCTACGTTAGCGAATGTATACAATAAAGCGCCAAAGAAACTGGACTAGGCATGTGTATTCAAATACAGAGAGATGTAAACAGGCAGAAACGTCGCTGCGTTCTGCAACACCTATATAAGACAAGTGTCTGGCGCAATTGTTAGATCGATTACTGCTGCTAAAATGGTAATTTTTCAAGATTTAAGTGATTTTTAACGTGGTGTTATAGTCAGCGCACGAGCAATTGGACACAGTATCTCCGAGGTAGTGATGAAGTAAAGATCTTAGATTAATACCATTTAATGAGCTTACCGTAAATATCAGGAATCCGGTAAAACTTCAAATCTCTGACATGTGTGCGGCCGAAAAAAGATCCTCCAAATACGCGACCAACGGTGAGTGAGGAGAATCGTAACGTGACGGAAGTACCACCCTTCCACAGATTGCTGCTGATTTCGATTCTGGACGATTAATAAGAGTCAGCGTGCTAGCAGTGCAACGAAACATCATTGATATGGGCTTTCGGAGCCGAAGGTTAATTCCTGTACCCTATATGACTGCACGACACAATGCTTTATGCCTCGATTGGGCCGGTCAACACTGGAGTGTTGATGACTGGAAACGCGTTGCCTGGTCGGACGACCCTCGTTTCTAATCCTATCGAGTAGATGGGCGTGTACGTGTATGGGGAAAACCTCACAAATCCATGGACCCTGCATGTCAGCAAAGAATTGTTCAAGCTGTTGGAGGCTCCGTAATGGTGTGGGCATGTGCAGTTATAGTGACATGGTACCCCTAATACGTCTAGATACGAGTCTGACAGATGACACGTACGTAAGCATGCTGTCTGATCCCCTGCATCCATTCATGTTCATTGTGCAGCCGGCCAGTGTGGCCGAGCGGTTGTAGACGCTTCAGTTTGGAACCGCGCAACCACTACTGTCGCAGGTTCGAATCCAGCCTCGGGCATGGATGTGTGTGATGTCCTTAGGTTAGTTAGGTTTACTTAGTTCTACCTTATACGCGACTGATGACCTCAGAAGTTAAGTCGCATAGTGCTCAGAGCCATTTTTCCCCAGGCATGAACATTATTAAGCATATCTGGGATGCCTTACAACGTGCTGTTCAGAAGAGATCTCCATCCCCTCTTACTCCTACGGATTCATGGACAGCGCTGCATGACTCATGGCGTCAGTTCCCTCCAGCACTACTTCAGACATTAGTCGAGTCGATGCCACGTACTACTGTGGCACTACTGCACGCTCACAGGGGCCTTGGACGATATTAGGCAGGTGTATCAGTTTCTCTGGCTCTTCAGTGTAGTTTCGCCAAGTCGTCCGTTCATAATACCTGGGTGTAGTTGCCAACACAAATGCGGTGTCCTGAAGAAACCACGCCTACCAATTACTTTATCTATAGATGGGCAAGCATGTCCAACATTTGGGAAGACGCTGACACGTAGTTAAAAGAGAACAGGAAGCATTCTGATGTGCTGTCACACTGGCGCCAGGCTGCACTACAAATGTATCCCTTTTTCATCGCACCACGACTGCAAATGAGAAACTCTACACTTTGCCAATTTAGTGTTAAGCTGAAGAAAACTATAATCAGAGCCTTCGTGGAATAAGGATTTCATCTGAAATATAGGCAAGCAGAAACAGCTCATCACGTTACATTTTGGAACCGAAGTATCATATGAGTCTTAATTAAGTGATTTAAAGTGGTTCAGCAGTCAGTAAGTGATATTTTTATAGTGAGTGATGCTAATTTACATATTCTGTTTGAATTTCATTAAGAATTTACGACTCTAGACGTTATTTCCAATACAACATTTGGAGCTACTAGGGTAGAGTTCGTACTAGAATCCTTCAATGTACATGTTTTACATCTAATTTAACTTACTCCTTTACTGAACCGTGAAGCAAAGCTTACCTTCAGAAGCCAATAGAGCAAACACGCAGAGCTTAAATCCACTTGTCGAAATAGCAATTTGATCTCGGTGATTTCAAGCTTCGCTTTTTATGAGTTTCAGCTTAGTTACTGTGTAACATGATTACTTCATAGCCGTATTACCTGACTCTATTTTAAAATAGGGTGTAAGCATTTGAGTTCGCCTCGATAACTCACAAGAGAATGGTCCAATAAGACATGTCGGAACGTAGACTGAAATTTTTTACACAGGAAGAAGACAACGGAGGAAATGCACTGCCAAAATTTATCCGCTAAGAGGTACTGCGAGTATTTTTACAAAATGTTGAAGTTACACATCCTATAACAGCGTTTTGTACACCTCGCCTAGTAGCGAAATTATTCTGAGTTCACAGACACTAATTTTAAACACCTAAAGCCTGGTTTACAATGAAGGGAATGGAGGCGAATACGTGCGAATGAGCATTTGCAGAAAATTTACTGTCATTCGCCTGTATATGGGTTAGAATCGTTTAAACTAATGAGAACGGAAGAGAAAACGAGGTAGCGAACATTGCCTATATTCGCTGTGTTATTAGTGTTTAGTTTTTGGAGTTAACATTATGCATACAGGATACAACTCTTTCCTGTTACAGCCACAATGCGAAACTCACTATTCAGTTAGGATTATTTTGCATGGTGAGCGCACTGTTCTTGACGGGGTATGCAAAATGACGCTGGAAAGGAGGAATTTAAGTGTCTACATTTGTATGGAAATGTGACATGGGTGCAGATGGTGCACTTTACATGGAATTGCATCTCCATCTCTCCTTCGCACTGGTCCTAAATTTTCGTTGTATGTCGGCTGCCATTTTTCCCTGGGTTCACATTACCATTGAGGGGAATTTGCAAACAGAACACCAATCACCGACATCGAGCATCATCCCAAGAGGTGACACAGCTAGCTTTTCCACTGCAGGTGTACGGTCTAATGGTCATATTCTTTTTTTTCTAAAACAAAAGTGGTCTACTGGCAAAGCCCGCCCTTCGTGATCCAGAGAGCGCGAGATCAAATCCCGATGAGACCACAACTCTTTCACTACGATTTTTAACAGAACATTCGCTTCGCACAGATGTTAGAGCAGCCAAGAAAGACATGTGGTTCGCACTCCACGTCAAACTGCAGCTTGCCATGGCCCTATTAGATAACTGAGTAGCGACACGCAAGTATCGGCAGTGACGTCCAGTAGAAAGACCTGCAAGAAGCCTACCGGGTACACCAAACGGAATTTTCTGTTGCTCGTGTTTATTAGCTTGTTTGCTCCGTTGAAAACCTGGCATAAGCTATACAAACATGTTTTTCAATAACTTCATATCGACAGTTCAGTTCCTGCATATGTATTTCTGACAGAAGTAGCTAGCAGAGAAAATAAAATCATGGCAGTGTTTGATGTCTCAGACAATTTCCATAAATGAAAAATTGTAATTTCTTGAAATCAAATGTGTCTTGCAGTATTACATTTTATAACAATTCCCTTAGGTCATTCGTTGCCCATAATGTTTGAATTTTGTGCATTTGACTGTCAGTGAAACAATTCTTTGTTTATTCCCTGTAGTCGTCACAAAAGTGTGAAGAGTCTATTGAATCACCAAAAACAAACATTTTTCTTGCACCAGGTACACCGGACAAAGGAAAAATTGATGTAATCAGGCGCTTCGCATTTACCAATAATTTTATTTAGACAGAACTGGAATGCAGTCAGAAATGGTCCCAGCTGTTGTTCTGCATATTGCGCTACATACCAGGCATGCTTGATCAAATTCGTAAAGCGTGGCGAAGATAACTTGTAATGCACTGATGACTGGAGCTTAAGAATACTGTTCCGCCGCTAAACCTGAAATGAGAGAGAGGTATCGGAAATTACATTATTTGATAATTTCCTGGAAAATGTTTCCCTCTCTTGAAAAAATTCTTTATCGAGAAGTTGAATTGCACTAGTAGTTCCAGTCGGAATCCACATTATATCTACAGATCTTTCGTCGGCCTCCACGAAGATAGAGCCGTCGTTATGTCCAGGCCATGAATCCAACAAAAGCAATGAATTACTATCTGAGCTGGTAGAAATACTTTTCGAACGAAATGCTGAAAATTATCCTTTCACAATTTTCCAGATTTCGATACGTCGATTACAAGATTTTTGCAACTAAACAGACCTTTTCTTCTCTATTTTTGGTCCTAAACTGCTTTGGAGTTCTTGAAGACAGATATACAGCTGTGGAAACAGTAAACCACTGATACTTATCACTGACATTGTCGTATATGAATGTGTCTTTGCATTCATTGATTGGGCAACCGATTGATTGTGCAACCGTCTCCGTCTTTTTTTTTTTTTTTCACCCCTGAATAATAAAGTGCGGTGTGCACACAGTTCTTTCTTGAAACCAGACTGATCATCGTTATAAACGGCAGTAGCGGGGATCACAGCAAGTTTCGTCTTTACGTCAGCTATGAATTTCTCTACAGCATTGTCTATCACTGACTGGTGCTCTACGCGTTTACGTGCAGTAAACTTGGTAATCAGGCGACTTCCTACTCGGTACGATTTCTTGAACCTGCGTAGCCAGGTCGAGGAAGTCTGAAATTTAGCAATGTTCACTTCAGATGCAGTTCGGAGGGCCTAGTCTGGTAGAAAAATTGTAATTTCTTGAAACGAAATGTGTCTTGGAGTATTACATTTTATAACAATTCCCTTAGGTCATTCCTTACCCATAATGTTTGAATTTTGTGCATTTGACTGTCAGTGAAACAATTCTTTGTTTATTCCCTGTAGTCGTCACAAAAGTGTGAAGTGTCTATTGAATCACCAAAAACAAACATTTTTCTTGCACCACGTACACCGGACAAAGGAAAAATTGATGTAATCAAGCGCTTCAAACTGGTACAAAAAGAAAAGACCCTATTAGCAGGCATACTTTACGAAAGCACAATATATATTAATTCAGCTTTGTTTGTATTGAGCCGGCGGTGGTGGCCATGTGGTTCTAGGCGCTTCAGTCCGGAACCGAGAGACTACTACGGTCGCAGGTTCGAATCCTGCCTCTGGCATGGATGTGTGTTATGTCCATAAGTTTGTTAGGTTTAAGTAGTTCTAAGTTCTAGGGGACTGATGACCTCAGATCTTAAGTCCCATAGTGCTCAGAGCCATCAGATTTTGATTTTTGTTTGTATTGTCATTACTTACAAATAATGCAAAAACCAACCTGCAATTTGAAATATATGTTACTGGATTGGCTAATTCGAGAGAATATCAGTAACGGTGCATAGCCTCTCACGAGCAGTTCTAAATCTTTCGAACAGTTTTTAATTGTTATGGTTTCGGGTTTCGTTTGGCGCATATTTTTTACTTCATGCGATTCATTCTCCCATTTGTACTGGTCAGTCTCCAGTTTCACGAAACGAAAACGCCTTTGCACACTGCGTAACCTCAAGCCTTTTTTCCGTCGTTCGTTTAACCAATATTTCACTGCCTTTCCTTTGTCGCTGAAAGTTTTTGCAGTAAGTGTTTTTTAAGGCTTGGAAGGTATTCTTTTTCGGAACTGTTACTAGCACAAGTGACGTCGTCCGAACCACAATTCAAGGATCGTCACAGTTATTTCCTATTTCTTCTACCGTCTCCACAACTTCAAACGAAATCTCGATATCATTGGAATGAATGTCAAGGAAATCAACTGACAAACAACACATTTGTACGTCCTCAGGAGAGGTAGATAATTTCGGCTGGAAATCACGTTTTCATATTTCATCACTGCTAAATTGAGAACGTTGATTGTGTTCCATATTACTGAGAAACTGGCAGAAAATGAAATGGCGCTATTCTACATCTGCATCTACATCTACATTTACACTTCGCAAGCCACCCAACGGAGTGTCGCGGAGGGCTCTTTCCTGCCACTGTCACTACCTCCCTTTTCTGTTCCAGTCGCGTATGGTTCGCTGGAAGAACGACTGCCGGAAAGCCTCCGTGAGTGCTCGAATCTCTCTAATTTTGCATTCGTGATCTCCTCGGGAGGTATAAGTAGGGGAAGCAATATATTCGATACCTCATGCAGAAACGCACCCTCTCGAAACCTGGACAGCAAGCTAGACCGCGATGCAGAGCACCTCTCTTGCAGAGTCTGCCACTTGAGTTTGCTAAGCATCTCCGTAAGGCTATCACGCTTACCAAATAGCCCTGTGACGAAACGTGCCGCTCTTCTTTGGATCCTCTTCATCTCCTCCGTCAACCCGATCTGTTATGGATCCCACACTGATGAGCAACACTCAAGTATAGGTCGAACGAGTGTTTTGTAAGCCACCTCCTTTGTTGATGGACTACATTTTCTAAGGACTCTCCCAATGAATCTCAACCTGGTACCCGCCTTACCAACAATTAATTTTATATGACCATTCCTCTTCCAATCGTTCCGCACGCATACTCCCCGATATTTTACAGAAGTAACTGCTACCATATAATCATACAATAAAGGATCCTTCTCTCTATGTATTCGCAATACATTACATGTGTCTATGTTAAGGGTCAGTTGCCACTCCCTGCATAAAGTGCCTATCCGCTGCAGATCTTCCTGCATTTCACGGGCATATTTACGAAAGCACAATAAATATTAATTCAGCTTTGTATTTTCAGTACTTACCAATACTGCAAAAAGCCGCCCAAATTTGTAATATATGTTACTTGAGTGGAAAATTCGAGAGACTAGCACCTGTTTACTGTAGTGTCACAAAAACTATCAACGAACGATAACCTGAAATATCCATTACGAATTACGATCGGTCTGCGCCCTGTTCACAAATGTACCGCCGACCTCGGCCGTGTGGGTGCCCAGTTGCGCATGCGCAGTTGCTATAGCGCCAGTAGGAGTGTACATTTCTACCGTCGAATTGTGCGCTACGAATTTGGCAATTTTCAGCTATTTTTGGACCATTCGCTTGTCAGTAATCAGCGTATCTAAAAGCAACGTGGGGAACCCGCGTTCAGTTTCCAGTACCGCCAGGGATTATACTCGTTTTAGGGAGTAGAATAGGATCCTCTCAGCCACATGTTGTTAGTTGAATAACTACCGGACTGAGAGGTATAGGTGGTGGTACCCATGTGTCGACAGGTGACATCAGTCGGGATAGCAATGTGCTACCATATGACCCTCTGTAACGAATCCGAATCAAGCTCTATGGCAGAGCGGGGCACGGTGGAACGTTGTCCTTGGCCTTACCACGGAGTGTAGGTTCTATACGCCTTTGCACCAATTTCATCCACCCTCAGTGCGCAACACAATTTAAGGGTCACTTTCTCGAAACTCCATTACTGTCTCCCATTGCAGTGCAGATGCTTCAAATTCTGCTGAAGGTGGGCTGCAGCCTTCCTCTGTAACAGTGGAAATGCATGGCGCCCTACGACGTTACTCTCTGGCTGTGCGACACTTTAAAAGAGCAAGGTGTGGTTACAGGCAAAAAATGTCCAGAGCTCATAATTCCATGCGAAGTGTAAGGTGGGTTAATGATGTCACATTGGCACCAGATTTCACCAGACTTATTGCCAATACCACCGTGGCAAAATCTGAGGGGTGGCGGAAAAGATGGCGCGTAGTAATCAGTGACAGACAGGCCATTTGCTGCTTCGGATCACGTTCAGATTTCGTCGAATCGTTTTGAACGGTCTCTAGTGGTTTCTCCCTGTATGTCAGAGCATCGCGCTACACTCCAGAATGAACGCGATGTCCTTAGAGAAGTTGTGTACCACCCAGATGTAGGATAAATTTGGAAATTTGTGGTAAGTTGCTATGGGACCAAATTGCTGAGGTCATCGGTCCCTAAGCTTGCACACTATTTGATCTAACATAAACTAACTTAGGCTGAGGACAACACACACACCCATGCTCAAGGGTGGACTCTAACCTCCGACGGGGGGAGCCACGTGGACGTGACAAGGCGCCTGAGACCGCGCGGCTACCCCGCGCGGCCATCCTGGTGTTGTCAGAGGTGTCGACGATTGTCAAAAACGATGTCCTGTTCCTCATCGGACTGTGAACTGTCATTTTCGATCTCGAAATGTGTGGGAAACAACAACCCGAGGAAGGGTTGTTTCCACTGACGCACTTCATGCTACCTCCTGAGCCTTTACGTGTCGATAATGAGTGACAGTGTCTCTGAAATATTCTCCTCGGTCATCCGTGAGAAATCCGCGTGATTTCAGCGATAGCATCGCGATCCTGTCCTACACCGCAGAGGCATCAAAAAAGGGGCCAAAATATGGAAAGAAGGGGGTTTGTTGAGCTTCCTATTCTGTGACACAACTGACGTTGGGTAGAATTGAGGCGAAATTTGGTGCCAATTTATCGTTAATCCACATAAATTTCTGAGGTGTGGCTTTTTATTTTCGGATGTGGTTGGACTTTGCCATCTGAAGCGTTGCCAAGCTCGAGGGTGATGTCGCGGGGGGCCAAGCATTATTACAGAGGAAGGTTGCAGACCGCTTTGAGCCAAATTTCAAACTTCTGCATCGCAACGGGAGATACTTACGCGTTTTCGCAAAAGTGGCTCTTCAATTGTGTGACACTTTGTAGTAACGTGTAGTCTATCATTTATGCCTGCATACAGTGGTGACATTTACTAGCAGGGAGTCAATAGGACATTGAAATCATTGTGGAGTTATCAAATCAAATATCCACTCTACAGAGTCCAACTCACGGTGCTTTATGGAAAATAAGTAGAAGTAATTGAAGCAATTTTCGTTCTGGACGTACGCATTAGAATAGAAGTTGTGACCTGCGTGTGGGTGGCATTCAAGCAGCATTACGTACTTGTCGCCATCGTTTATCCCAACGTTGCGCAGAGCTTACATGACGCTTTTGGGGTGCTGGTGTTGAAAACGTTGATGCACATGAAGGAACGAAAGAATTATGTGCTTTTTACCGATGAGAATTAATGGCAGGTTCATCGGGTAACGTAATCCATATCATCTATGATGAGCAGTCTCTACATCACAGTAGCAAAATAATCAGCCAGAATGATACTCCGTTACCAAGACTGATGCATATTATTATTAGTTTCATTTACTTTTGGATGCAGGAGGAATATTATATACATTGAGCTACATAAATTGTCATAACACACTAAGAAACAGCCCTGTTCGAGCCAAAGAAACGGATGAGGAGAGGAAAAAATATACAATAGTCATCAGTTGCGCTGTTAGTGAGCTAAGCATTAATATGTATGGCACCACTGTGTTAGCCCATTTTCTTTCTCGCTCTTACTTAGTTGTTATCCCGCTGAACCTTGTCCTGTTTCTCTTACTTTGCGAAATTTATTTTATTTAAACCAAATGTGGCCAGAGTCGTGAGAGAATTCATTTGCGCCATTTCCCTGTGATTCGTGTAAACTAACTTGTGCATGTTATCGTATGTTTTGAGGCGTAGACTGAGGAGTAGCTCATCATTTCCTAGAGCGAGCGTGGGAAGCACACTAGAAGTAGACTCAGTTTGGCCGCTGTACCAGGTCAAAAGTCGTCAATGGTAGAAAGGACTACATCCGGGTATGGGCCACGCATGCCGCCCTAGCGAGCACAATGCGCGCCGTGTTGTTCGAACAGTTGTCTATTAATTTAGAAGGCAGACAACTAAAAGCGAGACCGATTGAAAAATGCAAGTAAACTGATCATTATTTCAAAAACAATCGTCATAACTGTTATTACATTTCTCCTAATGTGAGAAAATTCGGTCGTAGCCTTCATGGATCACGTTTGCGATTGGGTACGGAACCACGACTGTACCCAGGCGTACACCTCTTCATCCGAAAAAAATCGACGGCCACGAATGTCTTTCTTCAGCACCTCAAAAATGTGAATATGGCATGGGGACAGATCGGGACTGTATACAGGACGTAAGGGCATCTCAGCGAAATGTCTGCAGCCATTATTCCGCAGAAAGCTGACGTCCGTCAACCTTCCAGGACTTGATGGCACGTTTCAGTTTTGTGTTGTGTGTCCGCGGCCCGCTGTGGTTGTGGCGCCGTGTTTGAGAACGTTAAGGAGCAACGGTCCCTTGCAGTCAAAGAAAAATGTCATTATCACTTTTCCGATGCTAGCGTGCGCGGATTTGGAATTTTTCAGTACGAGTGAATCTATGTGCTTCCATCGCTGGTTCTGAAGCCTGTCTCTGGCTCAAAATGGTGACAGCACGTTTCATCCGCAGTGACACCGCGGGAGAGGAAAATACATTCTTCATCGTGATACCGTTCCATGTGCTTTAATGATGTTCAACGTCGGCCCATCTGTCAGGATGTGGGGAACCTACTGCGCACTGATGCTCTATCACGATGACGTGGGCCGTATCGTGACATAGGCAAACATCCAGCATTCATGCAGCAGTGACAGAATAATGACGAGATAAACCTATCCAGACCGAATGCTGTCTTTCAATGACACGTGACCTTCCCGAAATCTTTTATTCCACGCAGACACACATGCACGCGACATACTACATTCTCTGTACATAGAAGACATCGGGCATGAATTTCGCTTCTCCTCCCGCAGACAAACCGCTGTTCCTCTTTCTGAGCCTCCATAGTGACGTCGGACGCACACACGACTCACTGACCTCACGAGAATGTTTAACAGACAAATCGCACAGCAGTGAATGTTCGCGCTGATCCTTCCGTATTCCCGATACAAGGCAATTATGTACACACACCTACCAGAGTTACCGACCTCTACACGAAGCTCATTATACAGGACGATTTTCATATTCTATCGCTTGTTACGTGCAAGGTATTAGTCCTTAAAACAAATGAAAAGGACATTTTGTAAGAAATGCAATGCAGTTACATTTTGACTCGGATACGTCTTCAATGGAGACCACGATTTTCGAGTTACTCAAGGAAAACGCGTTTGAAGATCACTTTTGTGGGTTTCTTGAATAATTCGAAGACCACGGCATCTAGTGAAAACGCTTCCTAGTACAAAATTGAAGTATATTAAATTTCCTAAGAAAACGGTCTTGTTTAAGTTTTCTGTAAGACTAATAGTTTGCATTTATCGAGCGAGAGGAAATGAAAATTGTGGGAGTAGAGTTTAAAGGCACCGCGGGTTGCATAAAATCCAGCAGCACGGGCGGCTGACACACTCTGTCTCGTTTCCATGTTACGGATCGTTATAAATTACGTGCACAGGGACTATTAACTAAACAGGTTTGAAACATATTTGTGAATTTCTGTACTGAATTAGTGGTAGGGTTCACTCTATTAAACCTCTTGATAATTACACCTCTACATTTAGGAGACAGATGCCGCGACTGTTTGAGTTTCACCTAGAAAAGCTAGCATTAGAAGCTTCTAAACGAGCAACGATCATCGTGGGTGCGAAGATGCCTGGCCACTCACATGTTCCCAATGGTTAATTGCCCGTTTTTGTACGCAGCTCGTGGTCGTGCGGTAGCGTTCTCGCTTCCCACGCCCGGGTTCCCGGGTTCGATTCCCGGCGGGGTCAGGGAATTTCTCTGCCTCGTGATGACTGGGTGTTGTGCGATGTCCTTAGGTTAGTTATGTTTAAGTAGTTCTAAGTTCTTGGGGACTGATGACCGTAGATGTTAAGTCCCATAGTGCTCAGAGCCATTTGAACCATTCTGTTGCCCATTTTTACCCGTGATGGACATGGGCCACAAACAATGTATCATCAGGTGGAGGCTGTCCACAATACCTAGAGGGAGAATCATTCTGCGAAGTGGCTCGAGAGGACCACAAAGGGAGCCGAAGGCAGCTGAGTAACGAGACGGCGACACCTCGTCCATTACTGAAATGGACTGCAGAGACGGAGTGCCCTAGCATCGGTTCCGGCGGCTACACTGCCGCGTTCACGCAGGCAGAGTACAGCAGCTCTCTCTGACATTAATGTGCACACGGCTGTTTATTCGTGAGGCAACTTTTACAGGCGTAACCAGAAAATTCAATGAGGCTTCATTACATATCGTCCATCTTTTCGCATATAATATGTCAATTGTGTAGACGAAGTATTACATATTTTTCTGTTCCTGAAATAGACAGCAACCAAACTTTTGACTAACTTGAAACAATGGTACCGTACACCAGTAAAATAGAGACTTAAGACATCATAAGTATTCAACATTTTGGTACCTCAACTCTTCAGTTTCAGTTATCATGGGATATTGTTGTTGACATGTGGAAATATAGGCAATTTGTAGCTTCCGAAGATGGAAGCCAACTTACAAAAGATGTACCGAGGCTTCCCATCAATATTAAAACACAAACTGAAGTCTTAGCCCAATCACTGAATATACTGACTGATTCATACTGCTTTATAAATAGACTGCTGTGGAAGAGAATCTGATTTCGCATGTATACAGGGTGGTACACTGATAGTGACTGGGCCAAATATCTCACGAAATAAGTATCAAACAAAAAAACCTGCAAAGAACGAAACTCGTCTAGCTTGAAGGGGGAAACCAGATGGCGCTATGGTTGGCCCGCTAGATGGCGCTGCCATAGGTCAAACCGATAACAACTGCGTTTTTTTAAATAGGAACCCCCATTTTTATTACGGATTCGTGTAGTACGTAAAGAAATATGAATGTTTTAGTTGGACCACTTTTTTCGCTTTGTGATGTATGGCGCTGTAATAGTCACAAACGTGTAAGTACGGAGTATCACGTAACATCCCGCCAGTGTGGACGGTATCTCCTTCGTGATACATCACCCTTGTTAAATGGACCGTTTACCAATTGCAGAAAAAAACGATATCGTGTTGATGTATGGCTATTGTGGTCAAAATGCCCAATGGGCGTGTGCTATGTATGCTGCTCGGTATTCTCGACGACATCATCCAAGTGTTCGGACCCTTCGCCGGATAGTTACGTGATTTTGGGAAACAGAAAGTGTTCTGCCACATGTGAAACGTTAACCACGACCCGAAACAAATGATGATACCCAAGTAGGTGTTTTAGCTGCTGTCGCGACAAATCCGCACATCAGTAGCAGACAAATTGCGCGAGATTCGGGAATCTCAAAAACGTCGGTGTTGAGAATGCTATATCAACATCGACTGCACCTGTACCATATTTCTTTCCACCAGGAATTGCATGGCGCCGACTTTGAACGTCGTGTGTAGTTTGCCACTGGGCACAAGAGAAATTACGGGACGATGACAGATTTTTGGCACGCGTTCTATTTAGCGACGAAGCGTCATTCACCAATAGCGGTAACGTAAACCGGCATAATATGCAATATTGGGCAACGGAAAATCCACGATGGCTGCGACAAGTGGAACATCAGCGACCTTGGCGGGTTAATGTATGGTGCGGCATTATGGGAGGAAGGATAATTGCCCTCCATTTTATCGATGGCAACCTAAATGGGGCAATGTATGCTGATTTCCTACGTAATGTTCTACCGTTGTTACTACAATATGTTTCACTGCGTGACAGAATGGCGATGTACTTCCAACATGATGGATGTCCGGCACATAACTCGCGTGCTGTTGAAGCGGTATTGAATAGCATATTTCATGACTGGTGGATTGGTCGTCGAAGCACCATACCATGGCCCGCACGTTCACCGGATCTGACGTGCCCGGATTTCTTTCTGTGGGGAAAATTGACGGATATTTGCTATCGTGATTCACCGACAACGCCTGACAAAATACGTCAGCGCATTTACAAGTAATCACGCTGTAACAGCATGCTTTCTCAAAAAAATGATAAATTCACAAAGGTACATGTATCACATAGGGACAACCGAAATAAAATGTTCAATCGTACCTACGCTCTGTTTTTTAATTTAAGAAACCTACCTGTTACCAACTGGTCGTCTAAAATTGCGCGCCATATGTTTGTGACTATTACACCGCCATCTATCACAAAGCGAAAAAGTTTTCCAACTAAAACATTCATATTTCTTTACGTACTACACGAATATGTAATAAAACTGGGTGTTCCAATTTTAAAAAACGCAGTTGATATCCGTTTGACCTATGGCAGCGCCATCTAGCGGTCCAACCACTGGTTCCCCACTTCAAGCTAGACAAGTTACGTTCTTTGTAGTTTTTTCGATTGTCGCTTTTTCGTGAGATATTTGGCCCAGTCACGATCAACAGACCACACTGTATATATATTCACTCAGTTTCGTAGCTTTGTATGGAAATTCTGAACAACACTGACAGTCGCAAGAAGTAAAATGAATGTGTCACCTCTTATTTAGCTTCCTATAACTAGAATGAGAGAAGAGTGTGTACTCATCTTACCAATGGCAAAGACAACTCTTATTTTCTGACGAATTCACAGGCCTTCAAAGCAATTTAATACATTTACGGTACATACCACCTAGATAAATCTGTACACATAGATGTGGACAATGTCACTATTACGCTAAATATAAAATGCAAAAATTTAGAAAAGCGTTTTGCGAGAAACACATATCATAGTCACCACAACCAAATCTTCAGTAATTAAGATAAGAGTAAATGTTATCGAAAATAACTCTTCACACACTCGCTAGAATCCAGTGTACAGGCACATTTAAATATAGCTTATAAAACCACTGTCTCTAAGACAGCAATTATTGTAGCCTTCTAAAGATTTGCAACATATCTTTTCTGGAACTCTAAAATTATTTTTATTTAGGAAATGACTTCTCTAATGTCATTTAAACAATCACAACTGAAATGCGAGGTACAGTTATCGGAACTGCGATAGCCACTACGTTTTACCTGTTCAAGACTTGTGACAATGTGATTCTGACACTGTAACGCGTAAATTACAGCTTTATGCAGTTATTAGTGGAATAAATTATCGTACAGGGATGCATTTTAACTACTTCAACGAACACAGAGGAGTCATTATATCAATAAATTTAAAGATTTTTTTACATATGCAAAACCGTACTCCGTGAGCCATATTTCGCACAACTAAAATACTTCCATTTTTAGTTTTTTAGTACAGTATGCCATAAACTTGAAGTACATTGTGTAACAGGTTAGTAAATAACATATAACATAGTGCAAATAATTACGAAACGATTTTATGCGAACTGTTCCCCCCAAATTTAGAGAAACACATGACTTAACAAATCTTCTGTCACCTTATCCCTCTATCTTGTCAATCTTTTCGATATGTTACTTTCTTTGCCGAGTCTGTGGAGAAACTTCTCAGTACTTATCATTCGAACCATCCTCGTACGGCAATATGTTTAAACAGCTTCTATTCTCTTATTTTCAAGTTTTCCCATGGCCCGTGAGTCACTATCACACAAAGTTATGCTTCTTGCATACATTGCCCTTGCATGTTCCTTCCTCAAATCAGAGCTTACATCTGATACTAGTAAACTCCTCGTGGTAATGAATACTTTATTCGCCGGTACTTCTGTACTTCTCCATTCGTTCGTCGTCTGTCATTTTGCTTCTAATGTGGAAGATTCCTTAACTCCGTCTGTTTCCTGGACCTGAATTTTTATAATTTTAGAATTCATCTCATCTCTATCATCTCTCATTATTTTCGGCTTCCTCTCAATCCACAGGGTATATTCATTGGCCTTCATTCGAATTAACTGGTCCTGTATATCTTCTGTACCTCCAGTAAGGACAATAATGTCATCAGCGAACGTATCATTAATACCGTTTCAGCTTCAATCTTAAGCCCCGTCTTGAATCTTTATATTTACTTTTGTAAATGCTTCATCGATGTATTAACTCGCAGATGGTGTGAAAGACAGCAGTCCTGTCTTACATCAGATTTAATGAGAGAACTTCTTCTTTGTTAGTTCATTCTTATTGTTCCATCTTTCGTCTTGTACATGAAGTGTATTACCTACCTTTTCCTACAGCTTACTCATGTTTTGCTCTGAATTTCGTACGTGCTGCACCATTTTAAGCAGTCGATTGCTTTTTTTTTACCTCGAAATATCACCTGCAAGACTTTTGCTACCATTATCAAGCATGAAGTCAGGAATGCTTCTCTAATGCCTTTACCTTTCCGAAAGTCAAACTGTTCATCATATAACAGATCCTCAATTATTCTATGTTTTTGAATATTGTTCTTCTTCGCAACCTGGACGCATGAACTGTTAAGTTGGTTTTGGGAAAGATCTCGCACTGATTAGCCATTACCGTCTTATGAATAATGTTGATGAAATTTTTCCGGATGTCTGATGACATGCTAAGGTCTCACAGATTCTAATCGTCAACTTGAGTAGCCGTTAGGTTACCATTTGTCGTGATAATGGTAAAATGTCAAAAGGGATGTTATCTATACTTTCAGCCTATTTCTTATCAATTGTTCCAAAGCACTATTAAAGTCTCTCCTTAATTTTGACGCCTCCACGCCATCCTCAATGACTCCAGTTACTACCTCAGTCACGCGATTAGCCAAGTCTCAACTTACGGTTTCCAACTGGACCGGCCGGTGTGGCCGAGCGGTTCTAGGCGCTTCAGTCTGGAACCGCGCGACCGCTACGGTCGCAGGTTGGAATCCTGCCTCGGGCATGGATGTGTGTGATGTCCCTAGGTTAGTTAGGTTTAATTAGTTATAAGTTCTAGGGGACTGATGACCTCAGATGTTAAGTCCCATAGTGCTCAGAGCCATTTGAACTATTTTTTGTTTCCACCTGTCTGCTTTCCCCTATGCATTTAACCGTCGAATTCCTAATCCACTCTTAAGGTTGAAGCCCTTGATTTTTCATGCAATACTGCTGTAATTTTTCTGTTTGTTGACTCATTCTATCCGACGACTATTCGTTCTCGATTTCTTCACTTTTTTTCAAAAAATGGTTCAAAAGGCTCTGAGCACTATGAGAGTCAATTTCTGAGGTCATTAGTCCCCTAGAACGTACAACTAGTTAAACCCAACTAACCTAAGGACACCACACACATCCATGCCCGAGGCAGGATTCGAACCTGCAACC
The DNA here is from genome assembly GCF_021461395.2 of Schistocerca americana. Taxonomy (NCBI): domain Eukaryota; kingdom Metazoa; phylum Arthropoda; class Insecta; order Orthoptera; family Acrididae; genus Schistocerca; species Schistocerca americana. The sequence continues at coordinate 442,162,250 of NC_060121.1, read as the reverse complement.
GTTAGTCTTGACTTCTTTAAACTTCCTATTTCCTTTACTGATATTGCTGTCTTTGTCTGAACGGTTTTGTCTGATCGACTGAAGTATTTGCTCTGTTATCAGGTTTCTTCGCAATTACCTTTCTTGGATCTGCCTTCGTCTGTCCGCCTGCTATGATTGCACTTTCTCAGAGTTTTCTGGTCCTCTTCAGCCGAAATGCCTACTGTGGTATTCATTATGTCATTATCCTCATCCGCAGATTGCTTCAAATGCACCTCGTTATTCCTCATTACTTCAGCATCCCTCTTCTATCCACACTGATTCTTCCAACCGATTCTCTTAAATTTCAGTATTCTCCTTTTCATTACTAAAATGTGATAGGAGTCTATATCTGATCCTGGGTAAGTCTCACAATCTAACATATGATATCGGAATCTCTTCTGACCATGAAGTGATCCAGCTGGGATTTTACCGTGTTTCTGGAACTTTTGCAAGTATATCTTGTCTTGTGATTCTCTCATAGTGCTCCATATTACAAAAAAGACATTGCAGACATTCTGTGAAACACCGGAGGAATGATGTCTGATGGCTCTCGGAAATGACACAGTTTGTGGCAGGTAAGTTTTTCCACCCTAAGCTTATTCAGTAGTAGCGCGGTTTTCGTTATGTTGTAATGCACAAAGTGGCAAATTGCCTATCACATTTGAAGATATTTTTACCGTGTGTATCAGCCGAGTGGTGTTGTTCGTTTAAATACACACTTTTCCTTTCTGACACTGGAAGGAACCTTCGAAAAAAACTCCGACGCCAGAATGTGTTTGGAAGTTGATGAAACACACACACAATACAAGGCCCCTGTCCACTGCGCCGCTGTTAGGAGAAGTAGTTTGACGAAGTTCCTAACTACCGTTCCAGATGCAAGCGATGACGTAACTCATACTCCGTGTGTTTATCTGGGCGCTTGAAGCCCGTCAGTCTATTCTCCTGCTGTGCGGTAACACAATTTGGTACTGCATAAAACCTGGCCTTAAATAAATATACAGATGGTCAATTGGTGAACCTGTCTCCATGTAAGCGACCTACCCTTGTTGCTGATGCTGAGTAATTGCTTAACGGGCTTAAAGGGCCCGAGCAGCTAGGAGCGTTAGTATCCTATTCATCGCATTCCCTGATTTCTCTACGTATCAGGTATCGAGTAAATTCTGTGTGAAAGAGCGAAAAAGTGTTGTAAATAAAATTTTTCGATGTCCGTCCTTTTGGCGGGACGTCTTTGGGACGAAGGCTACTATTGTAAGACGATAAAACGCCTACAGCCGTCCTTATGATTTTATTTATTTTAATAAATAAATAAATAAAATCATAAGGACGGTTGTAGGCGCTTTATTGTCTCACAATAGTGTTCTAAATGTTTGCGTAGCGTGTATCTGAGTGGAAGATGGCAACCAACTAGGTATTCGCCTAATGGGATGTAGGATACAACCTAAAATCCACACCCAGGCTGGCCTTCACACGGAGCCGTCGTCGTTAATCCGATTGGAGGATTCGATTCGGGTATCGCCGTTCCTTTTCGTTCCGGAAGCGGTAGCGTTAACATCTGCGTCTATCCAGACGGCTGGTTGGTTCCCTTACTGTCTCCTTTTCTCTCTTACGATTTCACCCGGCACGCAGGTTTCTCTCCTTATTAGTGTTTGATCGACGGTCATTAATACAAAATCGCATAGCCTGTGCTGTGACGAAATGAGATGCAATGTTGTTTCTTCACAACACAGCTAACGAAATTTCGTTTTTGTCGGCCGATAACGGGCCGGCGACTTACAAATAATGTGTCTCCCCTGTACGGCAATAACATTAATGGGATATACGTATACTGGTATGACACATGGACGATGACATATCGAAGTCTTGGACTAGGTGTGAGTCGCGCTCGGATAGTCGAAGTGGCTAGGGCGACCGTTCGCGTAAAGCGGGAAGTTCGGGTTCGAGTACCTGTACGGAACATATTTTAACTGTCTCGTTTCATTGTACAGCTGGTGGTGGTTTGAGCCGTGGCGACTGGCGCTAGTTACGCTCCACTTGCGTCTCTGATATCGACACTCGTCTGGTCTTGTATCTCTGACTGTTCCGCCTTTGGTTATCCGGCTTGGTGTGTGGCCGAGCGCTCTATTCGGTCGGCGTTCAACGAGGCAACATTTTTTGAAGGCAGGCCCTCTTCTCTATCCGCGGAGCCTGGGCTTCGCCGACCTCGCCGCCCTTGCAGTTTCACGGCGCACCGGGTGTACGGTGCTGATTAGTCGGCGAGTTTGCGTGCGAAACGGTGGTGAGTCCGTCATCTCAGGCTGGACATCTTCGCATCGAGTAACTGGAAGCATTACGTTATGTATGGTTCAAAATGGCTCTTGAGACCAATGGGACTTAACATCTGTGCTCATCAGTCCCCTAGAACTTAGAACTACTTAAACCCAACTAACCTAAGGACATCACACACATCCATGCCCGAGGCAGGATTCGAACCTGCGACCGTAGCAGTCGCGCGGTTCCGGACTGAGCGCCTAGAACCGCTAGACCACTGCGGCCGGCTGTTATGTATGATTCATCTGCTGCTGCTAACCTGTGAAGATTTGTGAAACTTATGGTGGCATGTTGAATCTGCTGGAGATCATTTAAGGATGGTTCTGAATAAGAGATTGTTATACTAAACTTACGAAGTCTAAGGTTTCCAAGTGTTGTTTCCGCGGAGCGGACTCTACGTATTTCGGGAAATTCTAAAGGGAACAGAGTTTTACTGCTTGTTTTTAAATATCCTTCATGGTTCAAATGGCTCTAAGCACTATGGGACTTAACGTCTGAGGTCATCAGTCCCCTAGCCTTAGAACTACTTAAACCTAACTAACCTAAGGACATCACACACATCCATGTCGTAGGCAGGTTTCGAACCTACGACCGTAGCAGCAGCTCGGTTCCGGACTGAAGCACCTAGAACCGCTCGGCCACAGCGGCCGGCAAGGTTCCTGGCACTGCTAATTTGATGTAGTATGTTAATTAGTGTGCTCTTCGGCCAGTTTTAGTATTAGATTTTCTTTTACTATGAAGTGCTGCGCTTTGTTAAGTCAGTGTAATTTTAATTGCTCTTCTAGTCGGTAACTGTCTCAGTTAGGTTTTCAGTTATGTTACAGATAGTACATATTTAGTAAGCCTTGCATGGTCTTGAAAACGGTGAATCGCGAGTTGAATTTGTCAGCCGTGTGAAATATTTGCTGTAGCAGAAATGGTCTGGTATGTGGGGAAGATGTGGTTTGTCGCCTTGGCGGGCGGGCTGGGATCGTGTGTGCTTTCGGCGTACTTTCTGCCCTGGCTTGCAGCCTAATCATCTTCGAAATTACTTGGTGGTTGCTTTTTACTCCTTTGTTCCAAATACCACCGTTCTCCCACCCTTTAGTTAAATATCCGGTCTGTCCGCCAGGACGGATGAGATCTTTTCATAAGTAACTCAAGGTGAATCATTAGCAATGAACTGAAAAGTGTGCTTATGGTGGTGACTGTCTGTGATCCTTTTGCAATCAGATCTCATTATTATCTTTAAAATACTGTTTGTGATATTAATTCATGATCCAATCACATAGTTTTTCTAAAGTGAGTTGTATATTTTCTTAAGGGGACAGAGGTCCGAATTAAATTTTTATATTGTTATTGTGATGCTGTAAGTCTATAATAATGAGATTTGTTCTGTAGTTGAAATTAAAATTATGTACCAACCACAAGATTGTCCATCAGCAAAGATTCCAAGCTTCCTATTTCCTTGTGTAGCTGTGGTTAAATTGCAATTTTGGTTTCTCTAGCGCGTAACTTGGGCAGTCACACAGCTCATGGTTAATATTCCCATGTGCGTATACATTTCATTCCAATCGTCGTTCAAGCAGTCTTCGTTCCAGTGGAACGGGATACACGTGGGACCATTAAATGGAAGAGACTGACCGATTAAACGGTAAAATTTACTTACGTGAATCAAAAAATTCGTCGCACTTTCAGTTACATCTGACGAAAAATCGCACCATGTTTGTATACATTAATACTCTTCAGTTTTAGCAGCTTCATTGTACGTATTATATGAACGCCTACTCAATTCACTAAACTTTGCATCATCTTCAGGAATATTGTAGGTAGATCTTGGTATAAGAGGTCTGTGGACCCCATTTGTTCGTTACAATGCCGCCGCCTGTTAGTTGATTTCTTACCATAATTTAGCTTTCTATCTGTACTGTATTAAAAATACTGGCGCTACATTGAAAATGCGCGACAGTGAAAATATCGACGATATTCGATACGTTCTTGTCTGAAAACAAACGTGAACAGCAGCACGTGTTACCGCAGTCGCTTCCGGAACGAAAGAAATGACGAGCGCCCGAATCGAATCTGCCCAGCGGAGTAGCGACGAAGGCTACATCTGACAGCCACCCTGGATGTGGTTTTTGGGTCGTTCCCAAAACCCCATTAGGTGAATACCGAGTCGATTTCATTTTACACCTCAGATACATGCTACACAAACATTGAGAACACTTTCTCGCTCACAGTTCTTGGTGCTGACAGTGGGAAGCCCGTATTATTGTTCACCCCCAGGCTTGCATTGCGTACTGCTCAGTTCTGTCTCACTTTTGTCTTTATGACAGTGTTAGCTGTACGTTAAAAATGATGGACAGGTTTACCGAGGAAGCGCTGGACGATACTCACCTTCAAGTGTTCACTGGAGGCAGAGTTTGGTGGGGGGGGGGGGGGGGGGGGGAAGGGGCGCAACGATGGTGTGCAGAGCTCCTCCTGTTGTGCGCAATCACAGCATTTCCTGCATCAGAGTTTCCTATTTCAAGGCTTCAATGATTTCGTACTACAGGCTACTTCGCTTTTGTGGAGGTATTTTCAAAGAAACAAAGGTAATCAAAGCGAATGAACAATGGTTACATTATTACTTTCCAACGAACCACCGGAACCTCACGTCCTTGGTCAGACTCTAATATTGTGTTACCTGAAGCCAAGCGGTACTAAAAATTGCTGTAGATTTGTGTTCAGTGATACTGAGCCGCACGCGTGTTACAATTGATTCCTGTCCGTCATGAAACTGCTTTGTTTGGTGTTCCCAATCGACAGGTTAGTCGGCGTCCCGTGCGAGAGCCAATCGTCGAGTTCACTTAAAAAAATGCTTTTTCCTTTTGGGCGGAATGTTGGTCTTCTGTTCGGTGGGTAATTGGGACCTCTCACCGAGGACGGCAGTCGGATTCTTCATGTTATTGGAGTTTGCGGAAACGGTGCGCATATGTCAGTTGAAGAATCATTGTTTCCCAATGCGTTTATAGTCGTGAGTTTGTGTCACCGGAGTTGGTATTTATCTCACTTCCCTGGTTTGGTTGTGGATGTTGTGCTGCTGGTGTTTACTTACAGCCAAACACATTGATAAAAAAGAAAAAACTATGAGCAATTTTGCCGCTGACTGTAGCACCAAAATGGGCCGTTCACATTCACTAAATGAATTTGATCGTTCATTCAGTGTAGGATATCGTGTGTAATGCTGCTTAACTATGAGCAGAGACAACTATAATTGTGTTAGATCTCTACATGGATCAGAATTCAGTTTAATAGTAGATGCTTGACTTACTTTAAACTTACCGGTAGAAATCAAACAGAAATCTATTTTAATGTTGATTGCTTCCCGCTAATCGTATGTCTGTTTTCTTCATCCGCAAAACATTAACTTTTTCGGTTATGTGCATTCGAGTAACGGCTCATTTGTCAAGATGGGCAACCGTTTTTACTGTGTATTCCATTTACGTTGCTACAGTAATTATTTAAATTCAAGATTACAGTCCTGAGGTATGCACACTTCCATTATTTTGTTAAGAGTTCTACGAGGCTTGTAAGATCTTCTGGCTTGCGATGTGAGTTTACCTGGATTTCATGTTACCGTGTCAGTTTTGGATTTGAAGGGAACTAGTCTTATGTTAACAAAACATTTGTTTTCAGCTCTTTTGTTATAGCCTGGAAACTTATTGATTTTGATAAAATCTGCGCTATTTCCAATGTTGTAGCTATTAACGATTTTACATTTTCTGTCATGTACAATCTGTGCAGAAAGCAGATGTCTGTTATAAGAGTCGAGTGGCACGGAAACGAAGCAATGGTTGACAGGGGAGTGAGAAAGGGTTGTAGTCTATCTGTGATATTTACTCAAACTGAGTATTGAGCAAGCAGTAAGGGAAACAAAAGAAAAATTAGGAGTAGGAATTAAAATCCAGGGAGAAGAAACCAAAACCTTGATGTTTGCTGATGACATTGTAATTCTGTCAGAGACAGAAATGGACTTGCTACAACAGTTGAATGGAATAGTCAGTGTCTTGAAAAGAACATATAAGATGAACATGAACAAATCAAACGAGGATAATGGAGAGTAGTCGAATGGGAATTAGATTAGGAAACGAGACATTTAAAGTGGTAGATGAGTTTCGCTATTTGGGAAGCTAAATAGCTAATCGTTGTGGCCGAGCGGTTCTGGGCGCTTCAGTCTGGGACCGTGTGTCTGCTACGGTCGCAGGTTCGAATCCTTGCTCGGGCATGGTTGTGTTAGGCTTAAGCAGTTCTAAGTTGTAGGGGACTGATGACCTCAGATGTTAAGTCCCATAGAGCTCAGACTCATTTGAACCATTTTGAAAGTAAATAAATGATAATGGTGGAAGTAGGGAGGATATAAAATGTAGACTGGAAATGGTAAGAAAATGATTTGTTAACATTGAGTATAGATTTAACTGTCAGGAAGTCCTCTCTGAAGGTATTTGTGTGGAGTATGTATGGAAGTGAAACATGGACAATAAACAGTTGAGACACGAAGAGAAATGTGGTGCTACGAAAGAATGGTCAAAATTAGATTGGTAGGTCACGTAACTGATGAGGAGCTACCGAACAGAACTGGGGAGAAAGAAATTTGTGACGTATTGTGACTAGAAGAAGGGATCGGTTGATAGGACACATTCTGAGGCATCATGTGTTCAACAATTTAGTACTGTAGGGAAGCGTGGAGGGTAAAAATCGTAGAGGGAGACAAAGAGATGAACGCAGTAAGCAGATTCAGAAGGATGTAGGATGTAGTAGTTACTCAGAGATGAACATGCTTGCACAGGATACAATAGCATGGAGAGCTGCATCAAACCAGTCTCTCGACAACAACAACAATGTGTACCATACCGCTCCTTTTGACTTGTTTCATTTCTCAATTTTAAAACAATGAAGCAAATAAATAATATATAAAGTTTTTTGAAAATTTTGGCTCAACATCTTACCACTCCCAGATACACGCCAACCGCTATTTCAGATATGTCGTACTTAAATGGGTGTATGTAGGATAAATTATGAAAGAGGAATAATGAAACATTGACACGTAGAAGGTAGACATTGTAGAAAGGCCGTATTACGCTCCAGCCCGTAATTTACATCTGTACAGACAGTACATCCACAGTTGTCTGTATTCTTAGATAAAGGAAGTAATTTACATTTCCTGTACCTTTGATGAAGTCGACCGCCATCTCCAGACCGTAAGTGTCCATATCGCAGTCGTCGAGTATGTGCGCGCCGATGGTGACGTTGGGCAGCAGCGAGGGCGGCGCGTTGATCCTGTCCAGCGTGTAGAGCATGGTCTCGAGCGCCTGCACGCCGCCCTGCGGCATCACGGGCCCGCACGTCACCGTGTCGGAGCGCTCGTGCACCATCATGAGCCCGCCCAGCACCAGCTCGCCCTCGACCACCGCCTCGCGCTTCACGGGCCAGGCGGCCTTCCAGGCGCTGAGGTGCGCCTTGGCTCCGTCCGCCTCCTGCAGGTAGCGCTGCTGCAGCTGGTGGTGGTGGCGGTGGGGGTGGCTGGCCAGGCAGGGGGTGGTGAGCGCCCAGGCGGCGGCAGCGGCGGCCAGCACCAGGGACACCGGCGGGAGGCCGCAGCACTGCCGCCACGGCCATCGCTCCCGCTGCGTCTGGCACATGGTTTACCGGAGGCGGAGGACGTTGGCGCCTCTCCGCCGGTCGTGGCTGCTCACCAGCCGCATTACGTCACACGGTCGCCTGCACGTGCTACGAGGGCGGTAATCCGAAGAACAAAAGGATGGCATCCCTGATAATATTTGGCTTTCTTCACGCTGAAATACACTCCATTTAATTTATTTTATGCAAGAATGGTGTGTTTTATTCTTCTTGGTATCCTGTATCCATTTGAACCCATATCACAGCACTCAGAAAGATACTAATTTTTGAAGCCTGTTACGCAGAAGATAAGCTATATTGTCAATATGCTCGAATGTTTTACGTTAGTCCAGTTACCTAATCATCATTGGTATTCACTGTAGATGTATCTCGGAACATAAACACGTCACTTGGATTTAACAGCCCACCAAAATACTTTTTTCTTCACTGCCTCTTCAATGCATCACCACCAGCTTGTAAAGCTGCTTGTTTTCATTCCCGACAGTCGTACAAAACAGCCAGTGATCTGCAACATATTACAAACAGTATGATAGAAATAAACTCGTAAACATATGAAAAATTCATTGATATTGTGTTGACAACAATGAATATAACAATAGCGATAGTTGGCCGGTTTAGCCGTTAATCAGCATTCTTCAGTAGCTTAAGAATGTCACTCTATTCCATCAATAATATTTAAGTCGAGTAGACGGACTGTCGGGGCAAAAGTAGTTATGCATCGGTAGTGACAAATTTGTGTAGTGCTCTAATTAACAGCCAGAACCGCACTTGTAATGTTCCTGAACAAGAGAGACAGTTAACTTTGTATAAATTACCTTTGTATAAAATTGTCGACACTAATCGTCGTTTTCCGATTACAAATTAAATAATGAAGATCTTTACGGATCAGTGTGATTCATTTAAGATATCAGTATCTTAAAGCAGAACAAAACTATTGAGATTACTTACAGCATAAATTAACATGTCACTGCAAAGTAAGCATTTTTAAACTAAAAGTAGATTTACGTATTCTGGTTTCTGCGACACGGAGTTGCAGCTTAAATTCTGTTTTAATCATTTAGCTTTCAACCTACCAGTGGTTACCACGTGCTGCAATTTAACCAAAGGTTATTTCGTAAAATTTGTATAGATCGTCTTGATAGATTATAAAACAGTCTCACGCCCATTAAGTAATATTGCCATTCCTTCACATCATAAAATTCAATACAGCGTCTGGATTCTGAAAAACAGTTACATATTTATAGTTCTGCTTGGGAGCGTTGTCAGGTTACTGGATTTCCTATCAGCAACAAATCGACCATGGACGTTTCAACATTTTAAAATCTGTACATGCTAAAGTTGCTGATGTGACTGTGAAGTGGAAACACGAAAGGAAAACCACCGCCAGACTAAGATCAGCCAGATCTCACGACCATCGGTAATTGCGAAGGACGACTGTAAAAAACAAAAAGAAATCATCGGAAGGAGTCACTCGTGAGTTCAAAAATGCCACCAGCTGTCTAGCCATCAGAATGACTGTGCTCAGTTAAAAAGAAAACTGTGCAATGGTCGAGCACCTTCTAATAACCCACAAATATCTGTAGTCAGTGCTAAGTTATGCTTCAGGTGGCGAAAGAGCTGAGTCGCTGGAAAGTGGATGACTGGAAACGAGTAACTGGAATGATGAATCTCTCTGTACCCTATGGCAATGTGAGAGAAGGGTTCAGGTTTAGAGGCTGCCTGGACAATATTGCTTCTCATCATGTGTAGTCCAAACAGTGAAGTATGGAGGAGGTGGTCTGGTGATGTTTTCCGTCATTAGGCTGTTACTCCTCCACAGTTATCACTGGAAGTGTTCTTAGCAGAGTTCATCCCATCATAAAAGGGGAAGCATAGACACAGCCGCTAGTAAAAGTCCATTATTAGGTGTCCGCATTCTTTTAATCATGTTGTGCATATGATGATGAATCATTAGGAGACTGAAAACTAACTCGTTATATAACTAATATGTCAAGCACATACATTTTTCATTCACACCACATTCACAGCCCGTCCGTACACAGAGTAACTAAAAAGTGGTGGCGGCTTTTGCAGACTGGCTAACAGTGCAGGTCTGCACAGTGCGCTACTTTGAAATGAAAAGCTGCAGTTTGCTTGTGCGGGTGTGGAGAAGTGGGCATATTATCTGTTGCACCCGGTCATCTTTTGATCACACTTAGCAAGTCGAGTACAGGTTCAGTGTCAGAGGAAGTTATGGTCCTCAGTTATTATTACACACAAATGAAAACACGAAGAATATTCTTGACTGATCTGTGCATACAAGGAACAACGGTATCTTCATCTACATTTTCATACTCACTGTGATTGACTACTTGCATTTGGCGGGCATAGCCGTTTTACTAGTGAAGGTTGTGTCTCCCTTCATTGCTACACCGATGTCTTTAACGACTTAAAGTATTATGTACACAGGCGGATGCGGCGATAAGCCACGAGACTGGTCATGTTCCATGAAAAAATGGCTCTGAGCACTATGGGACTTAACTTCTAAGGTCATCAGTCCCCTATAACTTAGAACTACTTAAACCTAACTAACCTAAGGACATCACACACATCCATGCCCGAGGCAGGATTCGAACCTGCGACCGTAGCGGTCGCGCGGTTCCAGACTGTAGCGCCTTTAACCGCTTGGCGACCCCGACCGGCATGTTCCATTAAAGATTACCATAAAGCTTTACAGGGTGTTGTGTTTCTAAGATTTTGTTACCACAACTGCGGATGTCTGAAGAAGAGATTTGTTTATCTACATTGAACAACTAAGCTGTGCCATAGTGATTTGGCACAGGTGATTTCTTCCGTCCCAGCGTAACGTAATTCTCATTTTGGAAACATCAAAGTTATGAGATTTATACAGGGCGATTCCGTGATGATGTTGCAAACTTTCAGGAATAACGGAGAAGGGTAAATGAATCAATTTGCGGCACGGTATTCTGGTCAGGAAACAACCAGATAGAAAGTTGTAAGCGAAAATCATTCCAATACCTGTGACAATGGACCTCTTCTACTGCCATCTCTGTGTTTTCAGGAGAAAGTAGTACTGATAAAACAAAGATAAACACAGTTGTAAACATGGCTTCTAAAGGCCGTAACTTATATGCTATGAGCACTTTTTCAGTAGAAGAGGTGCGTTTTACAGTAGCAAAGATGAACAAGTGCTGATAGCTATTAACGTTAGCACTTTAGAGCCTATGTTTACCATACTGTAAATGGGGTCCATTGTCAGAGGCATCAGAACGATTTTACTTTTTAAATCTTGATTCGGGCTTTCCTGACCAGAGTCCCTTACCTCAAATTGATACATTTACCCTTCTCCGTTACCCCTGAAAGTTTGTAACAGCCTCAAGGAATCGCCACGTAATCTCGGAAATGTAGTGACGGTGATTATTGTTCCTTAAATGATTTATATGTAAGCACAACTGTGTTCACACGTGTCGAAGATTTATCATTTTCGTGTCGTTTTCGCTATTCACTTGCACACGACTGTGTGCTCGCAATTTTACAGAATGAAACAGTCACACAAAAGAATATTCCTGATATTATGAACATTTCGTGTGTACGTTTGCCCCAATGACGCACAGGAACTTTTATTTCAAACAATACATGTACAGTACATTACGCACATGTCATTGAACTTATATTCCGTCTCACACCACGCTTTCTCTGTCAATCTCCCAAGCAGTAGCCTGGGAACTTGTAGTCCTATATAACAGGACATTTTTCGACTTTCTGTACAAAGCCAATCTTCAAAGTCTGCTATTTCGTTTTCAAATTAACCCTCCTAGTACCACTGGGGCCATGTGACTCCATAAGCAGATTTGAAATATATATCTGCCTTGAATCAAAACGACAATTTTCTAAGTTGCTTGTATGAAATGACATATTGCTCAGTTTTACATTTAAAACATATTAAAAGTTATTCAAGGGCTATGCACTGAGTACTACTGGGGTGATCATGATCTCAATCTGAATTTTTGTTTGTTTCTTGAATGTAACATTATGGAAACAGAATGATGAATGTTACGTTGAAGAGATGTTATACAAAACACTTGCAAGATGAAACTAACATTTCCCACTCATTATTTATACCCATTATTGCCGTTTTTTGCATCAGCCGTTGTTGGGTATGCCTCAGTTGTTGATAGTGTTTTGCTTCAGCGCATGCAAGAACTACATTATGACTAGAAAACGTTTCTGTAGTGCTGAAGTACAAGCAATTTTGAATGTAGAAGAGGTATAAGAGATATTGCATCTGATGACGAATGAAGATACAGATGCTGATATTTCTGGATGTAGTGAATCAACTGAAGATTCTGATGAAGATGTTGAAGATTTGGAAACTCTACTTCGTAAAGTTGCTAACATCTCAAATCAGAATGTATTCAAGTAAGTGTACGTAATCTACCGTATGTTTGAAAAACTTTAATGACAGTACTAATAATAAAAATATGTAAGAACATATGTGAAATACTAATCCCATTTTTTTCAGGTGGAGAAATGGAAATGGAACATGGGCAACAATCCTTTTAGATTACATGGGAGACAGCCAGCACGAAATATACTGAAAATTGTTCCAGGAATACTGTAAGGTACGTAAATACTGTGCAGTCAACGTTTTAATTATTTATGAACCCCAGCGTTTTCCAGATTATTTTGGACTAACAAAGAAGATAACATTATTTCCGGTAACAAATGGACAGATTTTGACAGAGAAGAATTTGAATGCATTCTTAGCCTTTTTATTCCTGCGAGAGTGTACAAAGGTTACATAGAGGGTATAGTGAATTTATGGAACGAAGAGCATGGCTAACCTATTTTCAATAGTTCTATGACTAGGAATTGCTTTACAGAAATATCACGCTCTATTCGGTTTGATGATGCTCAGCATTGGTGACAGAATCGTAGCCCTAATAAACTGGCTCCTATAAGGGATTTATCTGAACAGAGAGTAAACACATTACATGATGCATACGAAACACAAGAGAATATTACTGTTGATGAACAACTGGTAACTTTTAGGGGTAGGTGTCCATTTTGCTAGTACAAACCCTCAAAACCTGAAAAATATGGTATAAAGACATAGGCTGCATGTGACAGTACTAATTACTATGTCACACACCTGCAGGTATACGCAGGAAATGGCGAAGAGCAGTCTATATAAATAAAGCAGGTAAAAAGTGTAGTGATAGGATTGACAGAACATAAATCCGGGAGTGGTAGAAATATCACTACAGAAAATTTCTTTACAAGTTGGGCTTTGGTAAAGGAACTAGAACGAAAACAAATGCCTGCTAGGAACACTAAAAAAAGTTGTCATGAAGTAACTGCAGAATTTATCGAAGCAAGAGGAAGAACTGCATCTTCATGTCCCCTCAGATCCCAAGAATCAGCAACAATAGTCCCCTATTGCCCAAAAAAGGGTACGATAGTGACATTACTGAGTACAATACATTTCAGAGAGGAAATAGGTAACGGCGAAGCAGTAAAACCTATTATAACCCTAGAATATAATACAGCTAAATCAGGTCTAGGCACAAAGGACAAGTTAGTCAGGACCTACACCACAAAACGTATGACATGGAGATGCCTATGGTTACTTTTTTTACAATATTTTTTATATTCGTGCCCTAAATGCCTTCATAGTTTGGCTGAACTAAATGCTGACTGGAATAAAAACACCAACTGCAAGAGAAAGGAATTTCTTCTTCTGGAGCTGGGAGCAAGTGTGGTACAGAAAAACAGAAGTCGGCGCAGCAAAGCTTGTCTTCCACGTCATCCTCCTTCAGCAGAAGTACACACCGGGGCAAAACGTGGACGGTGCACCCTTTAGAAAGTTCAGTGGATAGAAAACATTCAGAAAGTCCAGAAGATGCTTTTCTTTGTCTGTAAACAACATTCGGAGGTACTTTGTTTTAAATGTAAAGATCTGCTTTGTTTTAAAAGTAAGGATCTGTAAGATCAATAATTAAGACACGATCTGTAAGTACCTATGTACATAATTTGCCTGGTTTCAATCACTAATGTATGCTTTCATGGCAGTTCATTAAAATAAATAGAATATTGCCAATATATCCCGAGTTAATTACTTGGTTATCATATGGACTCCAGCGGTACTCACCGTAACAAAAAAATTCTAGTAGTAGGAGAGTTAAATCAGTACAGAGTTGTTTTCGAGGAGACGACGAAACTCATATCGCTTGGCAACTTAGACGCCGACTAGCTGACAACTGGTTGTAACGCGTCGCAAGTGATTTACGGGTGAGTCAGTCACCAGTCACACCGTCTGCGAAGCCCTACCTTTTTTAGCGAGGGGGGAGGGGCCAGTTATCATCTCAGGTCGTCAACATGTTTCATCTGAGTCGCTCCTTGGGCGGAGGGCCTGACTTTTCAACCAAGTCCAAATCGTGTAATTCGTATCTATAGCTGAAAATCATCTGTGATATGCCTTAGTGTCTTCGTAAAACTACAACATGGAGCAACTTCAGATTCTGGATTACACAGAATTTGACTTTAGAGTAAAAGACTATTGACAACTCAATCTGTCATGAAGAATGATATTTTATTAATTTCTTAAGGAACTTAATTTTTGTACGATATCTACAGCATGACCACGCTCCTCATATAGTCCAAACAATTAAATCCGAGAACTATTTGTTAATAGATTCATATTACTAGGTTGTTTATTAAAGTAATTTCTCTGAACAGAAATGAGTTCATGTGTGGTTTGCATCAAGACATGATCCCTTAATGCAGCACCATCATTGTTTTTTATTGTTAATTACAATGTTTAGCTGAATAGGTAATTCTCTGCTCTGGTTGATAATGGGATTCCTTTGCTGGTACTAGAGGATTATTTCTAATTATACATCATATATATGCCTCGTGTTCCGCGGTCAAAATTGCCTGTATGCCCACATTTTAAGTGTGAAGACAGCTCTCCAGTATCACACTGTAAACAGAAGCACTTCTATATTGCTTACATGTCTGTAACCTAAAACAATCAAATGATGTTTCTCATTTTACTTTGGCTGAACAGCTACTGTGGCAGTTAAAACTGCAGCAAAAGGCCAAGGAAACGGCATCAACTGCACTAACAGTCCAACTAAAAACAACCAAATAAGAAACTAAATTGTAAGACGTTCAGGAATGGTGACAAATCAGATTGGAAGAACATACATGACCCATTTGAAGAAATTAGTTAGCGTATTGCGGTAAATTTAACTTCATTTTCATCACAAAGTGTAGTTTCGAACGACATTATAGGTAACAGTTTTAACAAGAATAAATTACACACTCTTTTTTTATTTTGTTCACATGGACAGTTATTGCACTATTATCATAAAAAACAATAAATAAATTCAGTGATAAGTTGCACTAATCTTTAAAGTACAACACATGAAATCTTTAAATGTAACAACGAACATTTCACCAACATCGTTAAAACACTTTAGAAAGACTCATCGATGATTCTCTGCGTTTCCGCGCGGGGTAGCTGCACGAATATGTATCTGATACACATAAAGAACCTCTGTGAATGTAATGAAAAGTAACACATACAGTGTAAAGCCTATATTGAATGAGTAGTATAATGACTTGTAAAATGTCATAACACAGAGGGCGAGAAGGATTGAAGCATGTTTTCCGTTAAAGGTATTTGGTTGATACATTCCAGGAAATACGCTTGAAACAGTAGACCGACACATAGTTGATGAAGGCTTACTTCTAACCTTGTCCAAGACAATTACTTTATTTAAGTAATTCATGCACTTTTGACGAGAACTTGTTTCATCATAAAGTGTATGACATAGTGTCACACTGAAATTTAATTATGTAGTACAATGAGATAAACGCTCCTACTTCCTGTGATCTCTCTCCCTGTGTCTGTCTCTTTATCTCTCTATCTACATATTTCTGTGATGTGTGTGTGCGTGCGTGTGTGTGTGTGTGTGTGTGTGTGTGTGTGTGTGTGTGTGTGTGTGTGTGTGTGTGTGCGTGTTGGCGCACTGTACTGTATATTAAACTTTTCTTAAAGATCTCTAATATATTACACATATTCTCTGCTTTGGTGATAAAGGTTAGTATTAATTTAATTAACCCGTTAATATGACATTCTATTGATGTTAACTTGTAGTGTGAAATACGCTGCTAATTAAGTCCGGCGAGGTGCAACGTGGACTCCGACTCATTCCACCATGACAAACATTATGGAATTCCTTGTTCCTTTGTACATGTAATAAAACCAAGTATTAACTAATTATTTAATTGCCATCGTCAAAGCGCAGACCACCATGAGCATGATTAGCACATGTGGCAGTACGATGTAACTGTATAGAACTACGACATTCCATGCTTCGTAGGTGTATTGTTAATAAAGTCACTGTGGCCAATATTTTCAGCAGAAATCGTTCTCTGGTGATAACTGATTTGGAACAGTGCTCTATACAGGAGGGTCAGAAACAGTCTGAAAGCTTGTTAGGGTGCTGTGTGGTGGCTTGTCCTGGGAAAGAATTGTTAAGGAAAAATTCGATACTTTGGACCGGTTCCGAGTTAATTAGCTTTGAAGTTAGTCGATCTGGCCGTAGCGTGCACAGATTCAAGCGGCGTGCCAAATAAAATTAATGTCAATTGTTCTCATAGGATAGGCTATAGCACAAGAGAATGACAGACTTTGGCTCAGATTCGATTCTTACTATCGCCCCATGTCCAGTTTTTGTATCGATCTTTCGTTCGGATTTAGGAAACCAAATGAAAAAGCCGTTTGGCGACACCGTCTCTGGCGGGCCGCTTGAATTTTCGTTCACGACAGACTGAGTGGGTGACCTCAGTGCTAATTGACTCGGAAATGCCGTGGCAAGATATGTTACAGAGTTTCCCCTGATGGCGACACAAATTTTCAGTAATGATGTAGAAGGGGAAATGCAAGAATCTGAGATAAGAAGTGGCCATCAGCCTAGTAGCATGGTAACACTGATTCCTGTCAACCACCGGTGTTAAGAGCTGTCGGGCTCTCAGATGGATGATCGTTAGGATCTGCCGAGCGTTGTTGATAAGCGGGGTGCATGAGTCCGTCTGAGGCCATTGGAGGAGCTACGTTTTTGAGACGTAGCGGTTCCGGTTACAAAAGCTAACAACGGCCGGGAGACTGCTTTGCTGACTACATGTCCCTACACATCCCCAACTATTGTCACCCATCGGCCGAGAATGACACTTTAGTCGGTCGGTAAAAAAAGGGAGGAAGGTTTATCTGTTTAGCAAGAGTAATAGAAGGCAGATTTCAGACTACCTAACAGATCAAAAGGAAAATTTCTGTTCCGACACTGACAATGTTGAGTGTTTATGGAAAAAGTTCAAGGCAATCGTAAAATGCGTTTTAGACAGGTACGTGCCGAGTAAAACTGTGAGGGACGGGAAAAACCCACTGTGGTACAACAACAAAGTTAGGAAACTACTGCGAAAGCAAAGAGAGCTCCACTCCAAGTTTAAACGCAGCCAAAACCTCTCAGACAAACAGAAGCTAAACGATGTCAAAGTTAGCGTAAGGAGGGCTATGCGTGAAGCGTTCATTGAATTCGAAAGTAAAATTCTATGTACCGACTTGACAGAAAATCCTAGGAAGTTCTGGTCTTACGTTAAATCAGTAAGTGGCTCGAAACAGCATATCCAGACACTACGGGATGATGATGGCATTGAAACAGAGGATGACTCGCGTAAAGCTGAAATACTAAACACCTTTTTCCAAAGCTGTTTCACAGAGGAAGACCGCACTGCAGTTCCTTCTCTAAATCCTCGCACAAACGAAAAAATGGCTGACATCGAAATAAGTGTCCAAGGAATAGAAAAGCAACTGGAATCACTCAATAGAGGAAAGTCCACTGGACCTGACGGGATACCAATTCGATTCTACACAGAGTACGCGAAAGAACTAGCCCCCCTTCTAACAGCCGTGTACCGCAAGTCTCTAGAGGAACGGAGGGTTCCAAATGATTGGAAAAGAGCACAGATAGTCCCAGTCTTCAAGAAGGGTCGTCGAGCAGATGCGCAAAACTATAGACCTATATCTCTTACGTCGATCTCTTGTAGAATTTTAGAATATGTTTTTTGCTCGCGTATCATGTCATTTCTGGAAACCCAGAATCTACTATGTAGGAATCAACATGGATTCCGGAAACAGCGATCGTGTGAGACCCAACTCGCCTTATTTGTTCATGAGACCCAGAAAATATTAGATACAGGCTCCCAGGTAGATGCTATTTTTCTTGACTTCCGGAAGGCGTTCGATACAGTTCCGCACTGTCGCCTGATAAACAAAGTAAGAGCCTACGGAATATCAGACCAGCTGTGTGGCTGGATTGAAGAGTTTTTAGCAAACAGAACACAGCATGTTGTTATCAATGGAGAGACGTCTACAGATGTTAAAGTAACCTCTGGCGTGCCACAGGGGAGTGTTATGGGACCATTGCTTTTCACAATATATATAAATGACTTAGTAGATAGTGTCGGAAGTTCCATGCGGCTTTTCGCGGATGATGCTGTAGTATACAGAGAAGTTGCTGCATTAGAAAATTGTAGCGAAATACAGGAAGATCTGCAGCGGATAGGCACTTGGTGCAGGGAGTGGCAACTGACCCTTAACATAGACAAATGTAATGTATTGCGAATACATAGATAGAAGGATCCTTTATTGTATGATTATATGATAGCGGAACAAACACTGGTAGCAGTTACTTCTGTAAAATATCTGGGAGTATGCGTACGGAACGATTTGAAGTGGAATGATCATATAAAACTAATTGTTGGTAAGGCGGGTACCAGGTTGAGATTCATTGGGAGAGTGCTTAGAAAATGTAGTCCATCAACAAAGGAGGTGGCTTACAAAACACTCGTTCGACCTATACTTGAGTATTGCTCATCAGTGTGGGATCCGTACCAGGTCGGGTTGACGGAGGAGATAGAGAAGATCCAAAGAAGAGCGGCGCGTTTCGTCACTGGGTTATTTGGTAACCGTGATAGCGTTACGGAGATGTTTAATAAACTCAAGTGGCAGACTCTGCAAGAGAGGCGCTCTGCATCGCGGTGTAGCTTGCTCGCCAGGTTTCGAGAGGGTGCGTTTCTGGATGAGGTATCGAATATATTGCTTCCCCCTACTTATACTTCCCGAGGAGATCACGAATGTAAAATTAGAGAGATTAGAGCGCGCACGGAGGCTTTCAGACAGTCGTTCTTCCCGCGAACCATACGCGACTGGAACAGGAAAGGGAGGTAATGACAGTGGCACGTAAAGTGCCCTCCGCCACACACCGTTGGGTGGCTTGCGGAGTATCAATGTAGATGTAGATGTAGATGTAGATGGGCAGCCCGTGTCGGTTCGGACGGAATTCATTTTAGAGATAAGGAGTGAATCAAAGTAAACGAAGCCTAATGGAACGAGATCGAACAAAATGTTGCAATTAAGACAGTACTTCATTTACCATGCCCTATATATGGCACTTCCTCCTATCCGCATCCTCAGTTGAGGATGACACGGCGGCCGGATGGTCCCGGTGGGCCACTTGTGGCCTGAAGACGGAGTGCTTTATATGTTGCACTTCATTCTAATTCGATAGGGTAACCTATGAGGGTTCTCTAATCTATAGGTTTAGTGGTCGTGTACAGCTAAAGTGCTATGAAACGCCTCAAAATGTAAACTGTATACGACTTCTACTCCAAGAAAACTCAGGTAGCTCTCAGCCTACTAGAAGTTGCCTGCTGTGAAGACTTTCACCTCAGCACCTGTTGACGTCGCAAGTACACATTAAGAATTGTTCACGGCGATCATGCATATACAGGGTGTTCGAAAATTATAGTTATTAACTCTTAGGAATTATAGAAGTGACTGGGTTGACAATAATTTGAATTGGATCTCATGTCCGGGTAGCTAACCACTTCCGTGCTAGAGCCGTTCGAAAATATTTTTGCAGGTAGACAACTGGGTACTAATAAGGATGGAGGGAGGGAGGGCGTGTTGATGCTTACGCCACATTGCCTGATGTTATTTCACGTCAGTCCTACCTCTGTGACCTGGTTCAAGCCTGATTCGTGTCTCTGTGAGTGTTAGAGCAATGTGGTTGAGCATACAAAATGGTTCAAATGGCTCTGAACACTATGGGAATTAACTTAAGAGGTTATCAGTTCCCCAGAACTTAGAACTACATAAACCTAACTAACCTAAGGACATCAGACACATCCATGCCCGAGTCAGAATTCGAACCTGCGACCGTAGTGGTCGTGCGGTTCCAGACTGAAGTGCCTAGAACCGCTTGGCCACACCTGCCGGGGGTTGAGCATACGCTTGTAGAATATACCGACGTGATCGTTCCGTATGTTCGGCTCACGGTAAAGAAGAACTGTTCGTCGCCTTTATCGAGATCGATAACTTCAGCAGAAGACTCCATCACATACCTTTTTCACCACAGTTACGCTACGGCTTCCAGAAAGGGGGTACCGGTACATTCACCGTTAGCAGGATAGACTGTAGTTCTCCAAGGAGACGTTAACTGCAGACGTGAAAGAGATCATTCTAGATCACGTTGAAGAGAACCCATCAGCTAATATACAAGAAATTACTCTGGTTATTAATGAATGGAACTGTAAAACAAGTGATGCACTGGGTCACGCCTTATAAATTACTTGTAGGAGTGGTCGCCTTACTAACAATTTTTCAAATGGTTGTAGCACGGAAACGGTACGTTTCCGTACGGGGGTTCCTGTCAAAATATTATGTAGTCATTCCCGAGTAGTCAGTCCCCAGTACGTCCTAGAAGCTTATAACGGGAATTTCCTAACACCTTATACAGAAATTCTCCTGATGCAGCGAATGGTGGTCCCTCGAGGCGCACTACAGCAGAAAATTGGAAAGGCATATCCACTACCACCCTTAAACCGCCGGGTTCACATCTACAATTGTTCCTCAGTTCCGCTTTCTACATTTGGAAGTTGGTTGTTCATGCACCTCTTTCGACATGTGCCATTTTGTTTTGGTTAGGATCCGATCATAGATTGACTGGTTGACTGGTTGGTTGATTTCGGGGGAGGGGACCAAACAGGAAGGTCATCGGTCCCGTCGGATTAGGGAAGGATCGGGAAGGAAATTGGCTGTGCCCTTTCAAGGGAACCATACCGAAATTTGCCTGGAGCGATTTATGGACATCAAGGAAAACCTCATAGCCGGACTCGGGTTTGAACCGTCACCCTCCCGAATGCGAGTCCAGTGTGTTAACCAGTGCGCCACATCGCTCGCTGTCATAGTTTGCTTTAAAGTATAATTTCTAGTACTTCTGTGATTCACAACTTTTTAATGAACAATAAGGGCTATTTATGCTGTTATATTACACATACGCTGTACTTCAATCAGTTTCATTCGTTGAATGTCTTCAGGTTGCCAAATTGTGCTAAGGTCATAACAATTAATCATTAGCTTTAGTGTCAGCCGTATTGCTCAACATGATCTATATTCGTAAATAATTTCTCCACAGAAAGGAATGTAAATGCCTTGAACAAATTTTAGGCCACAAACCGGCATATATTTGATTTGTAGTCCCAATATATTTATACAAGTTCCACAAGGACCTAGGTTATTACAAAGCGGCTATCTCGGAATCCGGAACCCAGTAACATATGGAGATTGCTTATCTAAGGCTTCTAGGAACAACAAAAACTATAATTTCGATATTTCGCTTAATTATTGAGTCCATGTATAAATTTATAATTCTGTGATAATGCACTCATTAAGAGATATAGTAGAGGTATAGTTTTTTTTTTAATTTCAATTCGATCAATGTACATATTATAGTTAGAAATGTGTTTTCTCACGAGACAATGTAACTGTTGGCATGCAAATGCCATGAAGCGGCAAAGATACTAGTATAGGCTTGCGTATTCAAATACAGACATATGTAAACAGAAACGGCTCTGCTATCGGCGACCCGTGTGTTCCTCGAAGGTCGCCATTGGTCCAGAAATTCCCATTTCAGTTTCTAAAATACCTCCGTAATACTAACCCGAAGTTCGAAACTGCCGGTAACAAATCTAGCAACCCGCCTTGGAATTCTTCGATGTTTTCCTTTATTCCGACCTGGTATGTCCCACTGACGTACTAATTGCGGTCTCCTTTACAGATGAATAATACTTCCCCAATGTTCGCCGGCCTTTGTGGCCGAGCGGTTCTAGGCGCTTGAGTCCGAAACCGCGCTGCTGCTACGGTCGCAGGTTCGAATCCTACCTCGGGCATTGAAGTTTGTGATGTCCTTAGGTAAGTTCGGTTTAAGTCTAGGGGTCTGACGACACCAGAAGTTAAGTCCCGTAGTGCTCAGAGCCTTTTGAACCATTTGAACCCCAATATTCTCCTCATACACAGGTATCTTCCCTACCACGATCCACACGAGCTTGTTCCATTTAATATCACTCTGCAACGTTACGACTTTGTCTTTAAATGCCGCGACTAAGCGGGATGCTACTAACGCTGTATCCGAAGATTAGGTGTTTGTTTTTCCTACTCATCTGCATCGACTTTCATTTTTCTACATTTAGAGTAAGCTGCCTTTCATCAAACAAACTATAAATTTTATCTAAATCAGCTTGTATCCTCCTACAGTCACTCAGCTTAAACGCCATACGGTGTGCCACAGCGGCATCAGCCAAGAACTGCAGGTTGCTGCACACCTTGTCTGCCAGTCACTCATGTATATAGAAAAAACGAGCAATAGTGGTGCTATACCGCTTGCCTGGAGCACTCCGGACGGTAACTTCGTTCCTCATAAACATTCGCCGTCGAGAACAACACACTGGATGCTCTTACTCAAGAAGCCTTTGAGCCACTCACATTTCTGGGAAACTATTTCATACGCTCGTTACTTCGTTAACATCCGCACTGGGGCACCATGTCAAATGCTTTTCTAAAACCTAGAAATATGTAATCAGCCTGTTGCCCTTCATCCATAGTTCGCATTGTATCATGCGAGAAAAGTGACAGCTAGGCTTTGCAAAAAAATGGCTCTGAGCACTATGGGACTTAACATTTGAGGTCATCAGTCCCCTAGAACTTAGAACTACTTAAACCTAACTAACCTAAAAACATCACACACATCCATGCCCGAGGCAGGATGCGAAACTGCGACAGTAGCGCTCACGCGGTTCCTGACTGAAGCGCCTAGAACCGCTCGGCCACAATCGCCGGCTAGGCTTTGCACGAGCGATGCTTTGTGGAACCGTGCTGCTTCGTCGCCATAAGCTTCTCGGGCCCAAGAACATTTCTATCCGATAATACATTTACGAATTCTGCAGCAGACGGGTGTTATGAATATAGGTCTGTAATCTTGCGGATCCGTTCTTTTACCCCTCTTATATACAGGAGTCACTTGCGCTTTTTTCCTGTCGCTTGAGACTTTCCACTGGGCAAGAGACTCACAATAAATGAAGCCAAGCAAATGGTAAATGCTGTAAAGTACTCTATGTAAAACCGAACTGGAATTTCATCTGGACCTATATCTACATGATAACTCAGCAGTTCACAAATAAGTCCCTGTCAGTGGGTTCAAAATGGTTCAAATGGCTCTGAGCACTATGGGACATAACTTCTGAGATCATCAGTCCCGTAGAACTTAGAACTACTTAAACCTATCTAACCTAGGGACATCACACACACCCATGCCCGAGGCAGGATTCCAACCTGCGACTGTAGCGGTCGCGCTGTTCCAGACTGAAGCGCCTAGAACCGCTCGGCCACACTGGCCGGTCCAGGTGGAAACAGTAAGTTGGGACTTGCCTAATCACGTGACTGAGGAAGTAACTAGAGTCATTGAGGAAGGCGAGGAGACTTTAATAGTGCTTTGGAACAATTGATAAGAAATAGGCAGTATAGATAACACCCCTTCTGACATTTTACCATTATCACGACAAATGGTAACCTAATGACTACTCAAGTTGACGATTAGAATCTGTGAGACCTTAGGCATGTCATCAGACATCCGGAAAAATATCATCAACATTATTCATAGGACGGTAATGGCTAATCAGTGCGAGATCTTTCCCCAAAACCAACTTAACAGTTCAGGCCTAGAACCGCTCAACCACCCCGGCCGGCCTAACAGTGGGGTTCATCGACCACCTTTCACGCTATTTCACTAGCGTTCCACTCTCGAATAGCGCGGCGGAAAAACGAACACGCAAAACTATCGTGGTAGCTCTGATTTTTCTCATTTATTAACAATGATATTTCCTCCCTGTGTAGATGGTTGTCAACAAAATATTCTCGCATTCGAACGAGGAAGTTGGTGACTGAAATTTAATGAGAAGATTCTGCCGCAAAGAAAACTACCTTCATTTAATGACTGCTAGACCAAGTCGCTTATCGTATCCGCGGTACTTTCTCCCCTATTTCACGATAATACAAACCGAGCTGCCCGTCTTTGGTCTTTACCGGTGTCCTCCGTCAATCCTATGTGATGTGGATGCCACACCGAGCAGCGATACTGTGGAAGATGACGGTCAAACTTAATAGGGTGCGTCTTTCTTAGAACAGTAGCGTCTTCCAACTGTTCTGCCGAGAAAAAGCAGTCTTTAATTCGCTTTTACCACAATATCATCTACGTGATCGTGCCAATTTCAGCTATTCCTGACTGTAATCCCTAAGAATGTAACTGAGTTAAGAGCCTTTAGATTTGGGTGAATTTTTGTGAAAGTAAATTTTAACTTATCTCTTTTAGACTCATGTGGATGACATCACACTTTCCTAGGCGCTACAGTCTGGAGCCGAACGACCGCTACGGTCGCAGATTCGAATCCTGCCTCGGGCATGGATGTGTGTGATGTCCTTAGGTTAGTTAGGTTTAATTAGTTCTAAGTTCTAGGCGACTGATGACCTTAGAAGTTAAGTCGCATAGTACCCAGAGCCATTTGAACCAGTTGAACATCACACTTTTCCTTATTTAGAGCCACTTGCCACTATACGCTCCATGCGGGTATCGAGTCTAAATCATTGTCTAATTTGCTTTGATCATTTGATATTATTACGAAACGGCAAATGGCAGCATTGTCTGCAAAGAATATAAGAGGACAGCTCAAGTTGCCTCCTCAATCGTTTATAGAGATCAAAAATAGCAGAGGGCCTACAAAACGTCCTAGGGGAATGGGCGATATCACTTCTGTTTTATTCGATGACTCTGCATCAGTTACTACGGACTGTGATATATCTGGCAGAAAATCACGATTGCAAGCGATACTCCGTAGGCCCGAAATTGGATTAGAAGTCGCTTGTGAGGAACGGTGTCAAAAATCTTCTGGAAATAAAATATGGAACGAATTTGGGATCCTGTGTCGATAGCATTCGCTAATTCGTGTGAATAGAAAGCTAGTTGTGCTTGCAAGAAGTTTTTTTTTCTGAATCCGTGTTGGCTATTAAACACTAAACCGTTCTCTCTAAGGTAATTCATAATGCTCTAACACATAATATGTTCCAAATGAAACTGCAAATCGACGCTACTGATGTGGGTCTGTATAACCAAATTAGTCCTACTTCATTTCTTGAGTATTGGTGTAACCCTTGCAACTCTACAGTCCTTTAGTACGGGTGCTTCGTCGAGCGAGCGGTTGTATATGATTACTGGGTATGCAGCTATTATGTCAGCCTACTCTGACAAGAAACTAATCAGCGCACAATCTGAACTGTAGACCTCGCCTTTAATTATGTTAGCTTCTTAGCTACACCGAAGGAATTCACTTCTAAGTTCCTGCCACAATATTTCGTTAAGGAACCTCACTCATAAAAATAAAATGAACCTAAAATATCGATGTACGATAAATGACACCTCCCAGGCTGTTATTTGTCTTTAACGTTTACAAAAAGGTCAACATTTATTTAAAATTGCTAAACAGACGCAGGCTGAAGGAAGGTATCTACAGTCGTATGTTTTTCAAGTTCAAATATATGTTGAAAGGCGAACGTTTTGTTGTGGACAGCTGTATCAGTTACAGGTGTTGCTCAATAGTGAGAACGGCGGCAGCTAAACAAAGCCGTATTCTTGGGAGGACGACCAACGGAGCACGTTCTCGGAAGAGATCCTCGGTTCCGGGCTTATAAAACATGCATCTCGTCGAAGAGTACCGCACTCCCGGAGACAAGAGTCACGCTGCGGGGCTGGTAGGGGGCGTCGCTTGGAGTGAGGGATGGCGACGGAGAGGAGGTGTTTCGTGGGCGAGGGGGTGAAGATCGCTATTGTCGGCACACACTGAACGAACTCTGAGTGACTGCCGGGCACGTACGACACAATTCTGCGTCGGTCGCTACCAGAAGTTCGTGTGTCGGTACCAAAACTCCTTGACACTGAACCATTCTTCGGCCACATATACAAGGCATTTCAGATAAGGTGATTGTATATCTAAGAAACATAATAATATGTGAAAGGTATATTCATTTAGATAGGTAAATGGAAGAAATGGTACTCTTCCTGTGGAGCTACAAACATAATTTATTAATTTACTTTCCAGAAAGTTTGCCCTACAAGAAAAAAAAAATTTTTATTTTTTAATATGGAACGGTTCCGGCGGGAGTAGCGAAGAACGCTCTCCTCTGAAGATGGAGGCCAGATAGACCTTTGCATTATTGCATGATCCGGGTGCATACCAGCCACGAATGTCATCAAAGTGCATATTGCTGTCATGTAGCTGATACTTAACATGTGAACAAATATATGGAAACGTCTTGAGAAATATATACTTGAACATAAATGCAGATTCTAGAGAAGCCTGCAGATTACGCTGTTGTATTTGACCACGAATGGTACCTATAAAATTTCATCAATATGTTGCAAATGTCATTCGAGTTCAGAACACGTTCTGCGTGGCTGTTAGTGCGTTCTGTTGGAGCTCAGTGCTTTTGAAAGTAGGCATATTGTTGGTGCTTCCGTAACCATGGTTTCAAGAGACACCGTACCGAAGATAGCTCAGACAGAGAAAACGGGGACACATCACCCGTCGACCGGAGTGGCCAAGCGGTTCTACGCGCTTCAGTCCGGAACCGTGCGACCGCTACGGTCGCAGGTTCTAATCCTGCCTCGGGCATGGATGTGTGTGATGTCCTTAGGTTAGTTAAATTTAAGTAGTTCTCAGTTCTAGGGGACTGATGACCTCAAATGTTAAGTCCCATAGTGCTCAGAGCCATTTTGAACACATCACGCACATAGTCGCAACGAGGATGGAAGTGTGTGTTGAGTGTTCGTGACGGACGGTCATTGAGGAGAGCAGCTGTAAGAGCCACTGTATAACTAAATGTCACACTCGCGACCTTTGTCTGCGCCAAAACAACAAGAAGGGGGCTCCAAAAGTCGGGAATTGTAGGACGAGCTGGATTTACAAAACCACTCACCAATTTCCATCAACTGAAATGGAAATGAGCGTTTGGCGTCATTGGCAGGGAGGCCCCTTGCGAGGCAGGCCCGGCACCTTGGTGCAGGTCTCATTACATTCGACGCCACATTGGGCGACCTGCGCTCCGAATGGGGATGAAATGATGATGAAGACAGCACAACATCCAGTCCCTGAGCGGAGAAAATCTTCGACCCAGCCGGGAATCGAACCCGGACCCGTAGGACGGCAATCCGTCACACTGACCACTCAGCTATCGGGGCGGACAATTTCCGTCAATTAAAATACCCATAATAGGAAAACGTAGTAACGAAGCAATAAGGTCTGGATTACGAAGCAATGGAGTGCGTTCGGTGATGATTTGGATATTCATATCGTGGTATTCCATGAGCCCCATGATTAATCTGCAACGTCACATTACTGTCAAGGATTATGTGATTATTTTCGTGCCGGCCGCGGTGGTCTAGCGGTTCTAGGCGCGCAGTCCGGAACCGAGCGACTGCTACGGTCGCAGGTTCTAATCCTGCCTCGGGCATGGATGTGTGTGATGTCCTTAGGTTAGTTAGGTTTAAGTAGTCCTAAGTTCTATGGGACTGGTGACCACAGATGTTAAGTCCCATGGTGCTCAGAGCCATTTGAACCATTTGATTATTTTCGTCAACCATAGTTATCTCAATAGTGATGCCGTGGTCCACACGGCTCGCATGACCATCGCTTTCACCAGAGTCAGTGGTAACGCTCCTTTCTGGTCTACTTTGGAGAGAAGGGTCCGGACTACGACACATCCACATCATGCCATACTTTTGCATAAAGAATTATGTGAGCGTCTTCTAAAGCTATTTAGAGTGTTTATTCATCCATTCTGACGCGACTGGAAGCTGTTTTCAGCGCCCACTGTTCTCCTACACCGTATTAGGTTTGATAATATGCATTGTTTCCATTTTCTCGTCCACCACCCTACCCCCTTACCCATCAACAATAGTAAAACAAGGATGGTGAAATTGTCTCAGGTATGGCGGGGAAGATAGTTAGGGAACTGATACAGTGCAATAATCAGAGAGTGAGTTATGCCATCTTGGCAGAGAAAAAAATGTTGATGGACGAAGTAGACGCGATGCAAAATTCAGACTGGCAGCAGCAATGAAATTCAACTTAGAATATAAATTTAAGTACTAGGAAGCTGATTACTGAAAGTATTTCTTTGATGTACTCCTTTGATGCAAAGCTTTATACGGAAATGTATCGTGGAGTTTATATAGTTCAGACAAGATGATTAGAAAAGGGTTTGAAATGTGCTGACACAGAAGACTGCTGAAGATGATCGTCATTGATTAGAAAACTAATAATGTATTGAATCAAATTTCAGATGTATACAAAATAACGTGTATTGAATGGGATACATTTTACATTGAGCACACAGGGAGAAACTTCAAAACCGGATTTGGAGTAAAACTTCGTGTAAGTGAAGCCAATTTCTCAGTATTCAGCGATCGTTTAAGAGAACGTAAACATTCTGCTAATGACGTTGGTAAAAGCGTCACCAGTCTTCATCAGGCAGAAAAATACAGATTCTTAAATAATGCAGAGGAAATTAAAATGTACGCCCGTACGACTTAACAACAACACAATGTACATAATGTACAAACAGAGATATGGAATAATATTTGTATACAAAATATCAACAGTGTCTTAACCAAGTAAATTCGATTCGATGTCTCTCTATACCGTGGATGTAAACTGTCTAATTTGATGCTACATTTTATATTGTTTTGCAATACTACACCTTTTGTTTATTGTATCTCCATACAAAAATTATCGGAGGGTTTTATTTAACAAAATGCAGATTATTAAATATTGCAGAGGAAATTAAAAATACGGAAATGTGACGAAATAACCCGACAACGCATTTAATGTACGAAGATACGGAATAATATGCATATAGAAAACACCAACAGTGTCTTATCCAAATAAATTTGATTTAGTGTCTCTCTATACCATGGATGTCATTTGTCAAATTTGAAGTGATATTTTATATTAATTCGCTATTTTGAAACTTTTGTTTAGTGTACCTTCACATAAAAGTTATCCAACGGTTTTCCTTACGTATGTGAATACATGTCACAATTGTATATCAGTATGATCTTACAAATAACAGAAGACAGGTACTGCATTGTTTGACCTGTTAGTTTCATGCTTACACTATGACAGTTATGTCAGACGTGGTCAAGATCGGCTAAGATTTTACGGCAATATCTTACACAACAGCATATGTGCAAAGTGATAATACGGAGTTCACATCCTATCGTATTAACTGACACTCCTGTCGTTGCTACAGCTATCACAATGTAATTAGCCTTCTGTTTACGCTATAGCATGGACAGCTGTCCTGCTGTAGCAATTTATGTACATAAAGTTGTTTTTATTCACCCGAGTACCGGTTTGGTAAATAAACTTTTCAGGTCCAGCTCAGATGGTTAGGAGACATCCTATAATAAATTCCTCATCGCGGCTTCTTCCTTTCTTTAAAGGTTATTGACCTTTCCACCAGTTTCGGCCAGAATCACGATGTCTTTTGCGACGGTTTGTCATTTTTACAGTTGTTATGGGTCCACACTCTAAATTAGCTTTATCAATGACAGTAATACGCTACAATGGCTGTGGTTGCTTGGATTACAACATTCTTCGGTTCCGCACGTTTTACGCAGTGTGGATTTGTATTCCCCTCCCAGTCCGAGTATCGATATGTAGGGCAGACCACAGTTACTCGGCTTGATAAACCGGCCACAGCCTGCTCGTGCGAGGGGCAACGCCATAGCCTCAGACCAAAGACATCGAGAAAGTAGCTACACTCCCCGAGGGCAAGCAGGTGAGGCGTGTTTTGTACTTTGGGCTGGACGCCGTTATGGTGGTAAGAATCTGATATGTTGATGTTTTTGGCGGATTGTAAGGACAAAGGTCGAACACTACATATTCATTGGTGCATCCGTACGATACTTGTTTGTTGTAAATGAACCATCAAGACATCCCAGTGCACGTGAAGAAAAATGGTGAAGAGCTTTACAGCATTTAATGGAATGAAGAAATTCAGGAAACGATCCAGTACTACTTTTCACATTTATATGGATATTTTTATATATTTTATATTGGAAACTCCCAGTCACAGCACTTACGTTTTCAAAAGAGATTCATCGCTTACGTTTCATTCCTTTTCTGAACAATAGCTCTAAGTTTTGACAGTTCCGGTGGACATGAGATTCAAAATGTTTTCTCGCTTCCCACGCCCGGGTTCCCGGGTTCGATTCCCGGCGGGGTCAGGGCTTTTCTCTGCCTCGTGATGACTGGGTGTTGTGTGATATCCTTAGGTTAGTTAGGTTTAAGTAGTTCTAAGTTATAAGGGACTGATGACCATAGATGTTAAGTCCCATAGCGCTCAGAGCCATCTGAACCATTTTTTCAAAATGTTTTACTTTATGATGTTTTAAAGTAGCTCCGATGTTGATCTCACTACCAGTCAGGTAGCAGATTTCGCCAGTGCGCTTTATGTAGTACGACACGTAAGTAATGTGGGGTACCAGATGCAGGAAATATCATGAATGCTAAACACATTTCACTGAAAAAATCTGGAGCAATAAACGACGAAATGCTCCAATTGGAGCTCACGCTAACGTAATAAGCTTCGTTTAAGTGCGAACAAACATTCATGCCAAGTTTCTTGTGGTACATATGATGTGTTATAACCGACGATGCATAGATTTACCGCCGCAGAGGCACCTTTCCAATCGGCCTTGCCGCAGTTATATGACGAGAGCTCGTCCACTGACATGAGAGTGGGGGTAAACACCACGTTCCGCCACTTGTCCATCTGTCTCTAGTCCCATGAAGGGCCTAGCGCGCTGCATTCATTAATAGAGCATTTCATCTTGCCTGTATTTCGTTTTGATTCGAGCTTTAGACAACTTCGCTACCCTCAGGGCTTTATTTTTGTCTAGCTGTTTACTTCGTGAACTCCGGCGTCATCGAACCCTGTTTGTTCCACCGGACTCTGTGTTCCCATCTGCGAGAGTGTTCATAACCTGTCTTCTACCTATGTAGGATAAAGAATTTGCGTTACAATCATTCTTTGTTGAAATGCAGTTCGATTGCTCGACTTTAAACTAAACATGACATCAAGCTGCTACGCAAATATCTGTGACGTAGCATAGCACGTGACACTACCCTACTGTCTACCGAGGTCATGGTTGATGAGTGTGCAGAAATCCACCATAGTGAAACCGTCCCATCGGCGAAACCCCAGTATCAGTTGTGATACGTAGTCTCTGTGAAATATACAGAAGAAATCACGTCGGAAGAAGTTTAAGTGAATTCTGTAGTTTAGTCCGAAAAACCAGGTACCATGTAAAAGCTGGTACTCACGACAGAACCACAAGTAAGGACAGTCGCTGCCTGACTCAGTAACGAATGAGAAACGTTTGTGTAGACGCGTCGTCAAGAGGTTCCTTGTGCCACTGCTGCCGGGAGACTACACAATTCAGAGTGGAACGGACGGCAGTCAAGTCTTCGAAGGAATCACTTGAGAATTTACGACACCCAGAAACAGATAGCCCCAGTGTGCAAATATCGATAATTTTTTAGAGGTGCATATAGGGCCTTAAGACAGCGTATTGTATTGCCGAAACTGGTAGCAGAAACTAATTAAAAGAACTTCTTAATCTACACGGCGTTTTTGTACCTTCACTTCAAGTCATGTATTGAGAATATCATGAACGTGTACCTGGATTTTTATTTCAGCATTCACAGAAATCAAGTGTTGCATCCTCTACTACATTTTCAAAAGTATACTCCGGACAGTTCCATCTCCGGGAGAGCAGAAGTGTTCACAGGAATGCATTAGACCATGGTCTGATAAACAGAAAATAAACCTATCATTTTACGATTGGCCTACTACATAGCCTTATCTTACTTCCATTCCACACTTACTATACTATTCATAACAGTGAGTGACGCATTGCAATTAACATTCCCGCAGTTTAGTGGATCTACTGGATCTAAGCCTCAGTGGGTGTCTTCGGCTGGATATGTAATACTTTCAGAAAATTGTGGGCTGCCCTACTTGCCAAACTGGGGACACTATCAAAGCTGAGGTCGTTGTTACAAGTTATTAACTTGAGGTCACCGGGCCTGAAGAGTAATGGCGTGTCGGCGTGTGCTTTATTTCCGCCGTAGGACATATTTCTAAGACACTTCATAGTACATTAATCATACGAAATACACAGTAACAGAACCTACCGGCACTCTACGAGCAATTGAAATTCGTTGCATCCCAGGTGGAGAAGCTACAGCGACAGATAGTGGAAACGTGGACTGTTGTTTTCTTTTTCGGCTGCATTGAACTGGAATTAAATTTAAGAGACGTAACTCGCGTTTGACAGTTCTAACCATTTGTAGTTTAAACTTTCCTTGTTTGTCATATACTAACAGAGCAAGATCAGTGTTTGTATCTTACATTTTATCACGGTCAGTTAGCTTCTCGTTGTTCAGTAGCGATCCACCGTAAGAAATTCATTTCCAGTGTGTTTAATTCTACATTTTCTTCCTTGCGATCACTTATGTTATTCATTTAATTTCATTAAATCATGTCTTAATTTTTAATAAATTTTACTCATTTTTAAGTGACATATTCAGGATGATACGTACAGAATAACTGTTGAGGATTAGTGTATGATTTCGCACTCTGGTTAGGAACTCGAGAATTACAAATCAATCAGGCATAATAAGACGAAATTTTGAATATACTGTGAAGGTGCCTAAGTTCATAGCGTTTTCACGTAAGTTTAATAAACGCAACAGATACACATACCTCTGACTTTAGTCATCAATGATATTATATTAGAACAAGTAAGTCCTCGGTCACAAATATTAAGTCAAAATTCACCAGGTTTCGACGCTATGAGCGTCGTCTTCAGAATTAAATTAACTGTTCTAAAACATATTAGGTTGTTGTTTTTTGGGGAAGGAGACCAGACAGTGAGGTCATCGGTCTCATCGGATTATGGAAGGATGGGGACGGAAGTCGGCCGTGCCCTTTCAGAGGAACCATCCCGGCATTTGCCTGGAGTGATTTAGGGAAATCACGGAAAACCTAAATCAGGATGGCCGGACGCAGAATTGAACCGTCGTCCTCCCGAATGCGTGTCCAGTGTCTAACCACTGCGCCACCTCGCTCGGTCAAAACATATTAGGTATATAATAAATTAATAAAATTAAAGTTTTTACTGACTGGAAAGAGATGCAGTACTTACAAGTCACATTAAAAAAATTTTAAAATGTGATTTGTTAATACTGCATCTCTTTCCAGTCAGTACAAACTTTAATTTTATTAATGTATTATATACCTAATATGTTTTAGAACAGTTAATTTAATTCTGAAGACGACGCTCATAGTAGTGTCGAAACCTGGTCAATATTGACTTAATATTTGTGACCGAGGGCTTATTTGTTCTAATATAATTCTGACACGGTCACTGAACCTTAGCAGCTATGTTCAGAGTCATCAATGATGTGAACAATGTAATGTGAACAATCGTAAAAAATAAGTTCTAATACGAAATTGAATCACTTCCGGATCCAAGTGCGTAAAGTTTCATCTACGGCTGGTGGGCACGGTCTGCTGCTTGTTGGCAGTTCCTTTCTGTTACGCCCAGTACTAAAGGGTT
Organism: Schistocerca americana; assembly: GCF_021461395.2. Classification (NCBI taxonomy): domain Eukaryota; kingdom Metazoa; phylum Arthropoda; class Insecta; order Orthoptera; family Acrididae; genus Schistocerca; species Schistocerca americana. Next base: position 442,128,123 of record NC_060121.1, on the reverse strand, counting down.
GCGTTTTCCTCTTTCCATATAAATGTCTGAGCCTGTGACTATACAGCCTAAACGAACGTGAGGAATGCAATGGTAGTAGACTTATCTTCTCCCATTTAATACCAGATGTTTCCCCTTATTATAGTGATACTGAACGTCTAAAATTCTGTGTTCTGTTTACAATAAGCAATTTCACAACGTTAACGGACCTGTCGGTGACCTGCTTGCTTGGGGTTAGCTGGCTGCGCCCAGCAGAGTTAATGTGAGGCACTGCGATACCGGCAGGCACGGCGCAAGCAAACCGTCTTGCACGGGGTCACGTGGAGGCGTGGCTCCATAGCTGGGACGGCTGCTCCTCGGCCAGTGCGGCGATACTGCTAATGAAGGCAGTTACGAGCGCCAGATACAGGCTGCCTATTCCAGCAGTGTGCCAGATCTCCGCCTACGGCTCTCAGGTATAGCTACCACTGCGCAACACTGCTCCACTTCTGCACGACGTACTACCGCCTCGATGTTGGTGTATTCGTTATTGTCTCTCCAGGTGTACTGATACTGAAGCTCTATAACACTGGTGTGCAGCTCCTTAATAGTGAGCTGGCACACTTATTGTATGAAATACATCAGTAATACTGTTTGGCATGGATTCGACAACTCCTTTACAGATTTCCAGAGGTATGAGTGACCAGATATCTACGCCTAGGTTACGCAGTTCCCGGTGGTTTTTGAGTGTTAAGATGGTGCCAGATAGCGACCCATACGTATTGCTTATGGTTCAGATTAGGTGAATTTGGTGGCCAAGACATCACTATCAAAATCGTCTTCACTGCAGCATAATACACGAGGAGCAACAGCCGTTATTCTGGTGACAGCGTGTCCGGATACGACCACTGACCTAAGGTAAGAAGAAACGTATTGCATTGAACCAGGCGACACTTGTCTACTGATTTAAGGTCTGTCTCGATGAACCCGTGATGACTGCAGTCTAATTTACGACGTCGTTGCGTCAAGACTGGAGCACTCAAGTCAATGTAAGTCGTTCTTTGTACAGGATGAGGGACTTCAGGTGTCCAATATGTAAAGTCAAAATCGTCCCCATCCGTCTAACTTTCTAACTATAGACGGGTGAATGCGTTCTTTGTTTTGCAGTTTTTATGGTAGCACTCTCTTGTCGTCTGCTGCGTTGCACAATGATTCACAATTTGCGTTAAATGGGGAGCTCCGCAACTCTGTTACCTGCAACTGCGCCATACCCTGTCACCCTGTCATCAAACCTGCCACAGATGGTCGCCTATCCTACTGCAGAAAACGGGCGCGCCTTTGAAATCCACGTTCTGCGTAGAGCCTTGTACGTTAAACAAATTGTTGGCATCTCGCGTCCAATCAATCTGCACATCAGCACGCGAACGGCCGACCAGCTTCACCGTCTAGATGCTGGACAACAACTATCAGCCATTTGTCAAAGTTGCTAACGTCTGTGGATTTCCTCATTTTCTGCCTGTGTCAGTGCTAGAATAATCCCCGTATAGTCTCTGCACTGCCTATCTATTTTACTTATCACAAGTGGCCGCTCGTAAGTATACATTCTGTGTGTTCACCAACTTTTAGATTCAGATATATATGTGAAATTAGTGGCACCTGATGTGTAACACTTATGCTTATCGACATATTTGGACAACGTCAGCCGCTGTCAATATCAATAATAATAATAAAAATAAGATGCGTAACTTGTCAGAAATTTTGCATTTTTGTGTAAGTGGGAGTTTCCGCGCTTTTTTCTACTTTTTCGGGCAAATGTACAAGGTCACTAATGCGTCTTATGATTTATGTACAAGAATGAAATGTTATGTAATGTACAAGATACGTAGTTGACGAATTAACCTCCGAGCTGGAAACCAAAACATTCCTCCATTGCATCCCGACAAGTCGCGCTTATTATATACTTCTTTGTTGAATGTTCGCTTGCAGTCACGTTTAACTGATTTCGTCACTCGTGGGAGTAAATGATCTGGGAGACCATAGTTCCATCACGGCTAACTTTTCTTAGCTGCCGGCGAGAGTGGCCGAGCGGTTCTAGGCGCTACAGTCAGGAACCGCGCGACCGCTATGGTCGCAGGTTCGAATCCTTCCTCGGGCATGGAACTGTTTGATGTCCTTAGTTTAGTTAGATTTAAGTAGTTCTAAGTTCTAGGGGACTGATGACCTCAGAAGTTAAGTCCCACAATGCTCAGAGACATTTTTTCTTGGCAGTTTTCTTTCCTGTTAGCACTTAAAACAGATTCAGTACAGTTCATGTTGACACAACATAGGAAAGCAGATTCCTGTACAGTAAACAGCCAACTCCAGACACAAACTGTCGTTTGTGGAAATGATTACATTCAAGAAAAACTTTCCACTGACAAGATCACTTGCATAGAACAAAAGTGCGCTGAGAGACATAAGGGCCACATGGACGCCTCTTCGATACCACATTCAAGTGAATATCAGAGAAGCCAGTGAGACAGATTTCCATCAATGTTCATTCACAATGTGGTCGACAGTATCCGGACACCTGGCTGAAAATGACTTACAAGTTCGTGGCGCCCTCAATCGGTAATGCCGCATTCAATATGGTGTTGATCCTTCTTTAGTCTTGAAGACAGCTTCCACTCTCAAAGGCATGCGTTTAGTCAGGTGCTGGAAGGTTTCTTGGGGAATGACACCCCATCCTTCACGGAGTGCTGCCCTGAGGAGAGGTATCGATGTCGGTCGGTGAGACCTGGCACGAAGTCGGCGTTCCGAAACATCCCAAAGCTGTTTGATAGGATTCAGGTCAGGACACTGTGCAGGTTTGCTCATTACAGGGATGTTATTGTCATGTAGCCAGTCCGCTGCAGACCGTGCATTATGAACAGGTGCTCGATCCTGTTGAAAGATGCAGTCGCCATCCCCGAATTGCTCTTCAACAGAGGGAAGCAAGAAAGTGCTTAAAACATCACTGTATGCCTGTGCTGTGATAGTGACACCAAAACAACAAGGGATGCAAGCCCCTCCATGAAAACCACGACCACACTATAACACCATCGCTTCCGAATTTTACTGTCGGCACTACACACAATGGTAGATGACGTTCACCGGGAATTCGCCATACCCACACCCTGCCATCCGATCGCCACATTGTGTACCCTGATTCTTCACTCCACATAACGTTTTCCACTGCTCAGTCGTCCAACGTTTACGCTCCTTACACCTCTGCTAATCAGTCCGTGTGTATTTGCTCCTGAGGCAATTTCTTCATGCCATCTGCAGATGCGCAAAAGCTCCTTAAAGCGTGCACACCTAAAGGTGTGCTCGCGACCCTGATGCCAAGTTTCAGCGAGCCTACAGAACAACAATATAGCATAGCGCTATAATCTCAGAGTACCACATCTACATTACGTTCAACAACATTCAAAGAAAAATAATCAATAAATCCATGAGGTGTCAAAAAAATGGTTCAAATGGCTCTGAGGACTATGTGACTTAACTTCTGAGGTCATCAGTCCCCTAGAACTTAGAACTACTTAAACCTAACTAACCTAAGGACAACACACACATCCATGTCCGAGCCAGGATTCGAACCTGCGACCGTAGCGGTCGCGCGGTTCCCGACTTTAGCCCCTAGAACCGCTTGGGCACTCCGGCCGGCAAGGTGTCAAAAACTGGCCTAAGGCGCAGCAGTCATGGACTCTGCGGTTGGTCCCGGTGGAGGTTCGAGTCCTGCCTCGTGCATGGCTGTGTGTGTCTGTCCTTAGGACAATTTAGGTTAAGTAGTGTGTAAACTTCTGGACTGATGACCGTCGCAGTTAAGTCCCATAAGATTAAATAAAAAAAAATAAAAAAAACTGTCCACTGCTTACTATGCCACTAACCGGAACACCAACACATGACTTCGTGCACAGTGCACAATGATGATGGTAATATTTTCGCGGTAATATTAAGGTGTTAATAAAAAATGAAATCTTAATATTTAGAAAGGACAAATGTCGCTTTCTTGTATGTAAGAATTCATTGGCGACAAGTGGAAATTTGTACCAAGGCCTGGAGATGAACCCAGATGTCCTTCTTAATAGTTATGTTAACAATCTACGCCATCTTGTCAAAGTGGCTAAACACAACTGCAAGGACTATCCAAGCACGCATCCCTCCTCAACCCAATTATCATTTACCGCACACTACCAAACTGAGGTTCCCTAGCTCTTTTCCTCTTTCGCTCGTTACATCACGTGATGTCTCACACGAGATCGGGCGAAGAGTGCCCTGCATTGAATGATCACATTAGTCTACATGGTGCATATACATGTATACGTGTGGTATATGTTTACTCGAGCATTTCCTAAAGAACAGACACCACTCATATAGAGCAAATCAAAATGTTTACATGTTATTAGGTTTCAGTACAAACGACGCATCCTCACAAAATAAGGGTAATTGTAGAATGTGGTGCCATACAACGTGGCACTACACAAAATTGGCGTTAGTACCATAGGCACATAGGGAACACACACGACACAGATCTGTAAGTCCACGGTATTGGTGATAAGTTCAGAAAAAAGTCCCGAAACACAAGTGCTACAAAACGCCACTGTTTCCTGCGCCACTGTTTCGACATAAATATGGGATATGATCACCATGCACACGTACACAGGCCGCACAACGGGTTGGCATACTCTGGATTAGATGATCGAGCAGCTGCTGGGGTATAACCTCCCATTCTTGCACCAGTGCCTGTCGGAGCTCCTGAAGTGTCGTAGGGGTTTGAAGACATGCAACGATACGTCGACCGAGAGCATCACAGACGTGCTCGAAGGGATTTAGGTCTGGAAAACAGGCAGCCCACTCAATTTGCCTGTTTCAAGGTACTCCTCCACGATGACAGCTCGGTGGGGCCGTGCGTTGTCATCCATCAAGATGAAGGTGGGACAAACTGTACCCCTGAAAAGGCGGACATACTGGTGCAAAATGACGTCCCGATACACCTGACCTGTTACAGTTCGTCTGTCAAAGATATGCAGGGGTGTACGTGTACCAATCATAATCCTACCCCACCCCATGAAACCACGACCTCCACACAGGTCCCTTTCTAGGACCTTAAGGCGTTGATACCTGGCTCCTCGTTCACGCCAGACGAAAACCCGGCGAGAATTACTGTTCAGACTATACCTGGACTCGTCCGTGAAGATATCCTGGGACCACTGTTCCAAAGACCAAGTACTGTATTCTTGACACCTGACTTTACGGGCGCTCCTGTGACCAGAGATCAGTGGAATGCACCTTGCAGGCCTCCGGGGGAATCAACCATGTCTGTTCAGCCGTCTGTAGACTGTGTGTCTGGAGACAACTGTTCCAGTGGCTGCAGTAAGGTCCCGAGCAAGGCTACCAGCAGTACTCCGTGGCCGTCTGGGGGGGACACTGATGGTGAGATATCAGTCTTCTTGTAGTGTTGTACACTATGGACTGCCCGTACTGTAGCACCTGGACACGTTTCCCGTCTGCTGGAATCGTTGCCATAATCGTGAGATCACACTTGGTGGCACACGGAGGGCTTGTGCTACGACCTGCTGTGTTTGACCAGCCTCCAGTCGCTCTAATATTCTACCCCTCAAAACGTCATCAGTAGTGTTTTTTGAGCCATTTTCAACACACAATCGCCATTAGCACGTATGAAAACGTCTGCACACTTACTCGATGGACCGTATTCTGACATGCACCAACACACCTCTGCGTATGTGGACTGCTGCCAGCGCCACCGTGCGACGACCGCAGGTCAGATGCACCGCGTGATCATACCCTGAGGTGATTTAAAACCTCAAGCTGCCCACCAGAGCGTTGTTTCACCATGTATCATTATTGTCCTTAATTTATGAGCATGAGTGTAGTACGCATATCTCAATCCCTCCAACACGGAATCTATCACCGTGCTACCGTACAATAACTCAGAAATGAAAACACGGCACTATTTGTAGTAATATAAAGATGTAGATGTCGAAGTAATCACCACCTGTCGTTGCCGTCACTCAGCTAACAGCTCCCCTCACCTCAGCTGAGACAAGACACAAGTCGGTGGAAAAGAAGTTAGTGCTGGGGTTGATCGAAGGCAGAAGGTGACGCGGGCGACAAATAATAAAATAGATCTAAGACGATACAGACGCGGGAGAAAGTGCAAGAAAGAAGTAAATGGCGTGTCCTAGTTCATGCAGTCACGGTGAGTCGGTATCGCCTAAACGAATAGGCGTGAGTGGGGGTGGGGGGGGGGGGGGTGGGGGGAAGGGAGGGCGGAGAGTGTTCCTGTTTTTAAGTAATTGGGTCCACAGCATAAATGCTTATGTTCATATTCTACTGACACAGGACAGTGTTCGCCGTGTGGCGAACTAAATATTTTGATTATATCGAAAGTTACATCTAATATTCAGAAAAAATGTAAAAATGGGAATGGAATTAATAAGTTTGCAATAACTGATGAACTTGCTAATACTAAAAGGGTAATATCAAAGAAATGCATTAAGCTCTTTCTTCTTCGTTGGCAGATATCATAGGTAAAATTATCATTCGTACACACTTAGCCCAAAATTCAATAGGAATGTCATTCAGTAGCGACGCAAATTCAGCCAATAAAAAGGAATATTAATAATGTTAGTAAGTCTGTCCGTGGCATTCGATGTCGTAACACTAACGCTTAAAGTTGTTAGTATGAAGGCATTCTGCTGTCAGTTAATTGAGTGAAAGTTCTGGTGTTGTTGGCTTGCTGGTACCCAGAAAAGGCAGCATTTATTGCGCTTATCCCTAAACAGTCGCCACTGTACATAAAAAGACAGGTTCTACTTTACCTGTATGTCGGCCAGTTACGGACGTTACTGAAGCACCAGTACTACCTTTTCGAATTCGTAGGTCAGCTGTTCACTACGCTGATGTTTCAACTTTTACAACAGCGGACTGAATTATTGCTTCGCTGACAGAGGGCCTTAACGTTGAAAACGGCTGCAACAGGTGGTAGCCTGTTATACGTCTCCCCGGCAGAACTCGCCGAAAGGGTGAAGCGATTCCATCCCGCAAAAACTGGTTTCACTGGATTTTCACTCAACACAGCGTCACTCAACACAGCGTCACAGGTGTGATGTGACTTTTTAATCGACAAGTATAGAAACGCGCCAGCACATAAACGAAGTCAACGGTGAAAACTGTATCACACTAGTTGAGTGATATAACAGGATTAAATACCGGTTCTGCTTCCTAATAATGTTCACATGTTGCCTGTAATAGCCACTTATTGGTGCAGTATTTTTAACTGGAGCGTTACGTGCCAAGCACTCACTATAGTCCATATATTCGTCGCGAGATAACAGTAGCTATATTGATTTTTTAATACATGACATTTTCCTTACTGTGTATGGACCAGCATTGGTGAAAGACGAACAATATGACAAACACAGCACAAATGTGAGTGATGCTGATCATCTATACATACAGATTTTACACCATGTGGCTTCCAGTTTTTAGTCAACTGAAAGAACATCTCTTGAGCGGGGCGGAGGGGGGGGGGGGTGATGGATGGGGAGAGGATAAGAGTAGGTGTAGAGATTCTTCCAACGATGCAGGCCTTAACACAGTGGTTCTCGTACAGTTACGTGACAAAGGAGCGGATTCTTACGGTCGAAGAATTGAACTACTGATAGAACGTTCTGAGTGTTACAGTGACTGTGTTTTAACATGAAGTCATTTACGTGTGTCACTTTTAGGTGCACTGCAGTAGTCGGTAGAACCTACTTGGAGTGGCACGATTATGTGCAATTTATCGCAGTGCATGGGTGTAACAGACAGACTTTGCGATCACAAGTGCTGGACGTAGCTAGTGCAAGTGTATATTGTCGTTAAAGTTTCTTGGTGTAGTTCTATGGCCAAAGATGTTGTGGTCAGAGTTGTTACACTTCTAAGACCTAGACTATTATTGTAAACATGAATCAAACCATCAAAGCACAAACGTGAAACCATGTAACTCATAGAATTATGGAACTACGTGTCCCTTTGGTAGTATGTATGATGAAAACCTTATACAATTATCAGTTCTGGTTTTTTTTTTTTCAGTGATCCCTTGGAACATTAAGCGGTGGCGAAAAAATTTTTACTACCTACTGCCAAATAATTCTTGCGCTACATTTCGGTGCTGGCTTAGAGAATATCAGTCCTCCTGTATCGTCACAACCAATTTCAGTGAAGCATGAGAAATGCAGGTAATAAATATTATGTCTGCCAAATATTAAATAATAAGCAGTGTGGCTCACGTAGGTTGTTCATTTCCCGACTTATATCCGTTAGCTGTTATCATTGAGTCTCCTTAATGCTACTCCTGCACTCTCATGCTGTTTCCTACTCCACAGGTTTCCTTCTGTTCCTTGGTCGTGGCTTTCCTCGTAAACTGTCACCACAAATCGATACGTCGCGAGTGTTTCACATATATGTTGGGTACGGAGAAATACTTATAAGCGGCGAAGCGAACTGCAGATGCTACGGTCGCAGGTTCGAATCCTGCCTCGGGCATGGATGTGTGTGATGTCGTTAGGTTAGTTAGGTTTAAGTAGTTCTAAGTTCTAGGGGACTGATGACCACAGATGTTAAGTCCCATAGTGCTCAGAGCCATTTGAACCATTTGAACTGCAGATCGTAGAACTTGATAGCACATGTTGCCGTTGGATACGCCCATCCATCACTACCACTCCAGCGAGTAGCTGTTGAATAAATTACAATGACGCCACTGTGAATTTGTGAAAAAGGATTTCCGGTGTTCAGTGTGAAAACGCAAGTTGGACTATGATGTGGTGTAGTACACGATGTGTAGGATGTACAATTTTCGACGTTTACAAAGGATGAGTGTAAAAATTGGTACATAAGTTAACACTTTATGATTTGCAAACGTTGTCGAACCAAATTTTAAAATTTTGTTCACAATACGTTTCCAACCTCACAATAGTGAACTCGATTCATTTGATGGTTTCATAAATATGCTTGTACGCATGTCTTTCCGTTACTAAATTGCACAACTTTAAAAGATGCCAAAATTCTACATTGTCTATCACATGCGGTGTTCGACTGACGTTGAAACTTCTGTTTTATTATGTCGAATTAGAACACAGTTTATATGATCGACGATAAAAATTGCGTAAGCAATTTCATGAAGAGACAACATTTCACGTTTGTGCAGTGGGGAACTGAACAGTTCATTAGATCGGACTTACACCGTAGCGTACGTAAACACTGGTCTCACGGTTCTCCGCTTGTTTTTGGTCTCTTCTCTATAATATTACACAGGACTACCGAATCCGGCAATGCTTCGTAGCAACGAAATATGTATGGGGATTTGCCAGCCGGAGTGACCGAGCGGTTCTAGACTCTACAGTCTGGAACCACGCGACCGCTACGGTCGCAGGTTCGAATCCTGCCTCGGGCATGAATGTATGTGATGTCCTTAGGTTAGTTAGGTTTAAGTAGTTCTGAGTTCTACGGGACTGATGACCTCAGAGGTTAAGTCCCATAGTGCTCAGAGTCATTTGTATGGGAATTTGATACACATCCTAATTTCCTTATCACCCCTCTCTTTGTTCCCCTGCTACTTTCTCTCACTTCATCAGCCTCCTCCCCTGCCGTTGTCCTTCGCCCTCTCCCTCCTCTGTCCATCTGCTCCTCCCTCCTCTCTCCGACTCTCCTCGTCCTCCCTCTCTGTGTCCATTTCCTCACACCACCCCCAACTGCCTTACTGTTCTCTACCTACTCTCTGGCCTTCAGCCTTGTTTACTGTTATTGCAGAACTTTGATTGTAAATTAAAGCCGCTGAAATTGAATGGATAAATCGGTTTGGATCACTGGTATATGGGGTTTGAAGGAGTCCTAACGCTTTTAAATGTCTAAATATTTTATCTAAAACTAACTGCGAGAAAGAAAATGAGTCAGTATATTTCCTTTCTCGCAGTCGCTTTTAACAGAAAACCTGTACACTTTTATTTAAAAAACTTGTGCCCAGAAAGTTAATTAGAACGTTTCGAGAATTTAGCCAACAACGTGCGACCGAACAGTTATTGGCGCATGGCGTAAAGACTTGATGTAAATTGATCAATAACTTCTCGAGTCTTAAACAACGTCTCTTCTTCCTGTATTAGTATAGACTGGCAATTGCATAAATTTATGTAATATATATATATATATATATATATATATATATATATATACATATGTAGCCTATGTCCATCGGAATGTTTATTAGAGTAACGCGTAATAATTAGAAATAATTTGGTGAAGTATTTCTTGGGATTTCTGGAAACAACTTTGAAGAACGTCATGTCTCTGTATAGTACTATAATTTATCAGATGGTGGGGTTGACAATTGGGTAATAACTAATTTGATCAAGTGTTTTTATTATAATGACCCTTGCACGAGATATAATTATTATCTTTTTCTTCTGACGCGCTACCCCTTGCGCTACCCTGTTCATCTCAGAGCAGCTCATGTACCACACGACCTGAATCTTCTGCTGCGTGTATGCCAGTCTCTGTCTTCGCCTAACATTTTACTGAAGCTTTGCTCAAGTGGGTACCTGCAGTCGATAAATATTTGGAAAAAAGGTCATTTTTGTGCCAGCGGCTGTACAGTTTTATTTGCTCTGTACCAGTTTCGTTACTGACTGTCATCTTCACAAGAGGTAAAAATGTACTCGCATATCAGCTGGTCAAAAATATATCTCTGCCAAATACGGCATCAAGTATAACATGTGAGATAATTCTCCACATGTCACACTTGATGCTGTCCGATTTGTCAGAGACGCCTTTTCGACCAGGTACTGTACATCATTATCTCTTGTGAAGATGGTAAGCAGTACTGAAACCGGTTGAGAATAAATAAAACTGTACAGTTGCGGTAATATAAGACATCGTTTTCTATGATTTTACCTTCTACCCTACCCTATAGTAACATGGTATTTATTTCCTGATGTGAAACTTCCTGGCAGATTAAAACTGTTTGCTCGAACTCGGGACCTTTGCCATTCGCGGTGCAAGTGCTCTACTGTTCCGCTGAAGAGGGAATATCTCATTCTGGAAACATCCCCCAGACTGTGGCTAAGCCATGTCTCCGCAATATCCTTCCTTCGAGGGCTAGTTCTCCAAATTTTCGCAGAAGAACTTCTGTGAAGTTTGGGAGGTAGGAGACGAGGTGCTGGCAGAATTGAAGCTATGAGGACGGGGCGTGATTGGTGTTTGGGTACCTGAGTTGATAAGACGGTACGGTAGCTCAGTGTGTTCTGCCAGAGGGCTGCTCGTCCTCTGTAATAAAAAAAAAACTGTGTAAAGGAATCAACGACCAACTTGAATGGATGTCTTGTGGCATCCGCCCAGACCAAACGCAACGAACGATACTGAACAAACATGAAAAAAAAAGTTGGTAGAGCACTTGAGCGCAAAAGGCAAACGTCCCAAGTTCGAGTCTCCGTCGGGCACACAATTTTAATCTGGCAGGAACTTTCATATCAGCGCACACTCCGCTGCTGAGTGAAAATCTCATTCTATTTCCTGATGTGTTAACATATATCCTATCATCCGGTCCATTTTGCTGGTTTTGTTGTCCATTCTGCGTGTTTTCATGTTCCTGTATTCACCAACTCGGCGAAGAACCTCTCCATTTGCTTATATTATCAGACCACCCGATTTCTATTATCCATCGACATCACCGCATGCCAAATCATTCGATTCTGGTCTTTTCCGGAACTTCCTCATGCCATATAATGCTATACTGTAAACATATAATTTCAGAAATTTCTTTCTGAAATTAATGACTATATTGGCTACTAGCAGACTTCTTTTGACCAGGAACGCCCTCTTTGACAGTGCTAGTTCTCTCTCTCCATCTTTCTTTGTAGTTAAAAGGTAACAGAGAATTTCATAAGTTCGCCTACTTCATGGTTATCAATTTTTATATTCATTTTTTCGCTTATTTCATTATCAATACGCCTTATTACTTTCACCTCTTTGTTTCACTCTCAATCCATACTCTCAATTAATTGCACTACTCACTCGATTCAAAATGACCTATAATCCTTCTTCATCTATAGCAGTATCACCAGCACATCTTACACTGATAACCCCTCCCCAAGAAGCTACTTTGCCTTTGCTCTCTTAGTCGTAACGGCTTCGCTTTTAGTTACGTCGGAGATTCTTTTGAGTTGTCAACATGCTGATTCAGTCGTCTCGTTGCTCATTTCTATTTCGATTTCTTCACTTTCTTCCTCATTTATTCCATTGGGCTTCCTACAGATTTCATTCCCAAGTCGCTCCTGACATTTTATTTCTCTTTCCCTGATCAATTTTCTACTTCTTTCGTCGATCAGGTGAAACAATTCTTCTTTTACCATAGTTTTCTTCGCAGTTACTTTAATTGTACTTACTTTTGTCTGTCCAGCATTCGTGTTTGCTCTTTTTACGGGTTTCCATTCCTCATCAAATAAACTATCTTCTGTACTACTCACTATTGTACTATTTACAGCCTTAAATCACTGGAAACCATGTCAGTATTCCTCAGTACTTCAGTATCCCACGGATTTGCACGTCAGTTCTTCCGGAATATTTTCTTCCAGTTCTGTCTCTTCTCCATCATTCCTAAACTCTGATCCAAGTCTATATCTGCTACTGAATACGCCTTAGAAACCAATATCCGATTTTGGACACTGTGTCTGATCGGGACGTAATCTTTCTGGAATATTCCTGCTTCTCTGGGTCTTTTCTACATATACTTACTCTTCATGTGATATTTTAACTGTTCACTATAACACCATCTGTCCTATCTTCCTATTCGGAAAAGTAAAGCGCAGAGTCGAGGTTTGAGGAGAGGGTGAGTGGTTTTTATGCTCGGTTCCTGTTTGAGCTTGGAACATGGTGTAAAGAAGTTTTTGGCTTAACCCTGACCAGTGACAGTTTTTATAGCCATTCAAACATCTGTGTTACTAGTGTCGTCGTTTTACGTTGATGACGCATGTTCTGTTTATTTGTTGTTATATCTGTGGAATTTTCAAGCTGCCGTGCTGTTAATCGTGGCTGCTCCGCTGTCTATTTGCACCAAAGAAGAGCAACGTTCAGTGATCCGTTTTTTTTGTTTTTTTTTTTTTTTTGTCGGAAGGCGTATCAGGGGCCAAATTCATCGAAGACTTTCGGTACAGTACGGGAACAGTGTTTTTTCCACAACGGAGTGTCCACAAATGGATTGAAAAATTCCGAAATGGTCGCTCAAGTGCTACGCACGATGAAGGAGCCGGACGACCGTTTACCGCCACAAATGAAGAAACCATTGAGCATTCACGTGAAATGATTCTCTTAGACAGACGATTGACTATTGACGAAGTAGCACGTCGTCTGCAAATTAGTTACGGTTCTGCCTACGAAATCATCCAGAACAGTGTTAGGTTTCATAAAGTTTCTTCAAGATGGGTCCCAAAACAACTAACACAGTTGCATAAATAAACGTACTTGGACATCTGCAAAAAAATCATTAGAATCTCTACGGTAACGAAGGGGACAAATTCTTAGACAGGATCATTACTGGTGACGAAACATGGATCCATCGTTACGAACCGGAGAGTAAACGGCAGAGTATGGCATGGAAACATCCAAATTCGCCGTGCAAGAAATAGTTCAAGATCCAACTGTCCGCAGGAAAACTGATCCTTACGGTTTTTTGGGACGCACAAGGTCCAGTACTGGAACATTATGGCGAAAGGGTCACAACAACGTTACAGTGAGATGCTTACTGCCAGGCTAAAGCCTGCAATTCAAAGCAAACTCCGAGGATTGCTGCCAAAATGTGTTGTGTTGTGTTGTGTTGCACGACAATGTCCGTCCGCATGCTGCTGAAACGCTGCACAAACTCAAATTTGAAGTACTGGATCATCCTACCTATGACTCCCGATCTTGCCCTTTCTATCACTTGTTTGGTCCACTCAAACAGGCATTAAGGTGTCCTCGATTTGCCACGGACGAAGCAGTGAAAGAAGCTGTGCATTCCTGGCTGAACCGAGAACCTTCTTTTATGAGGGCGTCAGGAAGCTTGTACAACGATGGATCAAGTTCATTGAAACGCAAGAAGACTATGTCGAAAAATGATGATCTTGTAAGTTTTCTATTTGACTACAATAAAATATGATTACCTTGTGGAAAATAATTGACTTACCCTCGTATGTAACAGTATAAAAGCAAGGTTTGAACGATGAACCGGAGCTGGCGCACAGGCAGATTGTGCGAATTGATTACTTCCTCTTCTAAAAGATGTCAATTGGACTGAAATTAATGCCCAGTTAATGGCCTCAGTTTCATGTACAAAATTCGGAATTTATATGCAGAAACATGCTAGAAACATGTTTTTCTGAGTGATCAGAAAGACACGACTTCTGTACTTTAAACTTGTAGGAATTGATTCAAACTTTGCACGAAGGCAGGTAAGCGGATAACAACAAAACGAATTTTTATATCTAATAACCTTTATCCGTTGTTGGGAAAAGGTGGTCAAGATAAATGTAGCATTTAAAATTCGTTCTTATGCGAATTAAATGCACGGAAACGGTTGTACTTAAATGAAATAAGTAAAAAATCATTCTTACTAAGAAATGGATAATACCCTTTCAAAACTCTAGGTTCACTGTCCTAATACGTGCAAAACACGTTTCTTGTGAGTTGTTTTAAGCGTGACATTTCTGTGTTTCTGACTTCTGTGAATCGGTTCAAATTTTGTAAGAAGGTAGAAAAATGCATATAAATAATGGTCGTGTTTTTGTTTTGCGAAAGCTTTATCCGTTGCCACGACATAAGCAACAGGGCTCGAAAGACAATAATAGAACCTATACCGTACCAGTCGTTGCTCGTGTTAACAAAAATCGACATCGGTTGACAAGCTATGGTGCTCTAATGTGAAAATTATGGTAGAATGAAAGTTGAGAATCGGAATGAAAAATGGTGCTATTATAGCAAATTAGGGTCGTAAAGGAAAGGAACTAGCTATTCAGCTTATCTGATAGCTTCAAAGACATTTGAATTAAAACGTCATTTCATGCCAATATTCCATCTTTTTAACGAACTAACCCTACATCCTGGCGCATTCATCTGTTTTATGTGCAAGGTATTGGCACACCAGCATATTGCTATTCATGGGTCTAAATCCCTGATCCTGTGCCCAAATCCAGAAGATTTGCGAGTCATATTAAATAATGTACATCATCGCATGGCTTAGGGGCATACATGTAATAGCTCCAAAAGTTTTTCTGAGTTGGGAGGATGAAATTTCTGGGATTGGATTTGATCCTGGAGCGATGATAGAACTATTTTCTTACCTTTGGGTGGGGAGGGGGATGACTTTTTCCCAATGGGATTATTCCTCATTCCAACCCACCCACTGCTACGTGTACGGTGAGGCTTTAATAACAAATAGACTCAAACTTATTTGTTTCTAGGGAGTTTGATGCATCTACAATAGCAAACATACGAGAGTGAGGATGCATATATAATACAAATTATCCGAGAGTGGGGATGTAAGAATATTAAACTTAAAAGTCACGTTTTATCGTATTTAATGACATGATAAATACCATGTGCGATGAAATGGTGGCATATGTCATTTTATACTACATATCATCATGTATCATGTTACTTTGCATTACACAATGCATTAAATTACATGTGTTGCCTACTAATACAGCCAAGTAAAATAGGTGTGAATACATCAAGATGTTTTGACTTAAATGTCTTTGAAGCTGCCTTATAAATCAAAAACATAGTTCCCTTCTTTTTCACCCCTAACTCTGCCCAGGAGATATTTTCTATTGTTGTGCTATGGTAGGAGCATTTTTCATTCTGGTATTCGTCTGAATTGACAATCTAATCTTCTTTCCATTTCACTTCACTGACACCACTACACTACACTACTAAGATTTACTAGGTTCTCTACCATATGGAAGCTACTTGAATTCCAGGTTTGTTGGTTATTTAGGCTTTATCTCAGGGTTAACTCCCATTTGGCAGTCAACTCCCGGAGATCTGAGTGAGGGGCTAATCCGGCAGGTTTTACTAATGCTGAGATCTTCGTGACACTGTTTCAGTCACAGGGAACATGTCCTGTGGTTACTCACTGAATGTCAGTATAAATTACAGGGTGCCAAAAGACATTTTTATCATCACTGTTCACTATATCCAGAGAAAAATCCATTGCAAGGTGTTACGTACCTATATCTGTCGTAAAGTATGAGTAGTTATAGTTACTGACAAATCACAGCCGTCATTAAGCAAGGTTTGCATATTCAAACAGGTAAGCGGTGGACTGCTGAAGTCCACGCTGCAGAAACGATTCATGCAGTCAGTCTGAGGTGTTCAGGAAGAGATGATGTAAGGAAGTGGATAACACTCTGGAGATTACAAGAAAACGTTATATAGAAAACACAAAATTGGCGACTTGCACAGAGAATGTCGAATGCAATTAAATGAGGGAATGAAGAAAATGAACCGTTATTTTGGATTTCACGACTGATTCACTTTTGTGTAGTTCTTTACTCTACCGAAATATTTTATCAATGTGTTTTCTTTCAAAATATTTTTAGTTTCTCCTTCACTGTGTCTTAGCAAGATTAGAGAAGCGCCAGAGTATTATAATTTACTGTGTGGGTCACTATCTATCACTTTTGTTTCAGTTACTGTTCATTCTGCTCCACGTCCTATTCAACATATACATCTACATCTACCTAGATACTCTGCAAATCACTCTAAAATGCATGGCAAAGGGTTCATCGAATCATCTTCACACAAATTCTCTGTTATTCCAATCGCGAACAGCGCGCGGTAAAGCACGAACACCTATATCATTTCGTGCGAGCTCAGTTTTTTCGTTATCTTATTATGATGATCATTTCTCCCTATGAAGGCCGACAAATTTCGTGAGATGATTTCGTCGCAACGAAAATCGTCTTTGTTTTAACGGTACCCACCCCAAACCCTGTGTAATTTCAGTGACACTCTCTCCCCTCTTCTTCGATAATAAAACAAGTGCTGGTCCTCTCCCAAATTTTTCAATTCACTCCGTTGATCCTGTCTTGTACTATCCCAAAATGCGCAATAGCACTACAAAATACGACGGTCAAGAGTAGTGTAGGCAGTCTTCTTAGTTGATCTGTGGCACCTTATAAGTGTTCTGACAATAAAACGCTGTCTTTCGTTCACCTTTATAACAATACATCCACTAACAGTTAATTAGTTCAAAAATTATTACGTCGCGCACTCAAAGTATGATCTTTCTATTGCGTAACTAAAAGGTCATTAATGTGACAGGTATTGCTACATCAAATAATTACAGTAACTGAAGAAAATTAACAGTAGTATCACTTATCTTGTATTTGCAATCCAATGACGATCTCGCTCTGGCTTTGGCTCGTTATTAAAAATGTTGTCTAGGTAGCATGACAATCGCTGTTGGTGCGAAAGGCACTCGGGTGTTAATTACGCCAACTTGAAGAACTTACGAAGACAATTTCTCACAAAAATTCACATTTAATAAACTTCTTATACTTTCACATGTTCAAAACATTAGATCATCATACAATTTCGCAGCCGTTACTGCACTTAATAAAAGTCACAACATTTTTCATTGTCCACAACTCAGACTCATCTTTTCATATCCAACACAAAGTCAAGACCATATATTCAACACAAGAACTTGACTACTCTGTACGCTTCCCGCGCCAAACGTCACAAGCCAGCCTCAAAGATAACAATAACTACAAAGATATTCACACTAGATAATATATCGATTTCAACATCTCAAAATATTGACGTACCTACACATAAAAATTAAACAAATTTGATTAGAGTGAAAAATATGAGACATTACGTAGAAAAATATTTATTAATCTACGGTATCGAAAAACTGGGATGGCGGGTGGTAATGGTTTCGCAAATAAAGAACCATTACACCTTCCCCACATCATTTTCTATGTGTTCTTTCCAATTTAAGCTGTTCGTATTGTAGTTCCAAGGTATTTAGTTGAATTTACGGCGTTTAGGTTTGACTGGCTTATTGGGTAACCGACGTTTAACGAAAATCTCTTAGTACTTACGTGAAGACCTCACACATTTCATTATTTGGGGCCAATTGCCAATTTTCGCTCCATAAAGAAATCTTTTCTAAATCGTCTTGCAATATGATTTGATCTTCTAATGCCTTTACTAGATGATAAACAACACCATCGTCTTCAAAAAAGTCTGCTGCTCAGATTGTCCCCTAAATCGTTCATATAAATAAGGAAAAGCAGAGTGGCTGTAACACTACCTTGGGGAACGCAAGAAATGACTTCTGTTTTACTCTATGACTTTCCATCAATTACTGCGAACTGTGACCTCTCTGACAGGAAATCGATAGTCCAGTCACATCAATGAGGCTATCTTTCTGGAGCACGCAATTCGACTACAAGCAGCTAATGAGGTACAGTGCCAAAATTCTTGTCAGTAGCGCTCAAGATTTCGTGTGAGTAAAGAGCTAGTTGTGTTTCACAAGAGCGATGTTTTCTGTATCCCTGTTGACTTTGTGTCAATAAATTACTGCCCGACTGTTCTCGTTCGTTACCTCCCTCAATGGTACTGCTGGCTAGACAGATGATACAGTTATTATACTAAATTTCAATGCTAGTGTGCAGACGGCCTTCTATTACGTAGTAAAACAACAGGGGATCGTATTGATCTAAAGGTTTTTTTTTTTGTACAAGAAATAATTTTAAGGTGGTTAATATAGCTATTAGCAACAACATTGTGCTAGAAAATACAGTTGGAGACAATGATTTCAATGGATCCCTTGTGCTCGTGAATTGTGCTATCTGAGGCGACGAACTATGTGAGAGGTTTCTTACGTGGCGTGAAGTGTACGTACTGTTGTTATAATTCTGTTCGTATATAGATGCTGTTAAAGTAATTGCGGTCTCTGGGAGCACTTACTTTCCTTAATCATCCTTACGA
The DNA here is from genome assembly GCF_021461395.2 of Schistocerca americana. Classification (NCBI taxonomy): domain Eukaryota; kingdom Metazoa; phylum Arthropoda; class Insecta; order Orthoptera; family Acrididae; genus Schistocerca; species Schistocerca americana. The sequence goes on along the minus strand of NC_060121.1, from coordinate 442,109,115 downwards.
GCTCTTTCGGATTAAATAGTGAAGAGTGTAATAAGAGGAAGGTGGCCCGCACGGAGCTTCATTAGATCAGTAGCCACGTTCATAGTCGTTAGCTAATGTAATACTCTCGTGCATCGTCTAAGCACCTTGTCCGGCGCTTGTTCATCTGTAACCGAGTAATTAACTCTGGCGGCTTTAAGGGTGCTTCTAAGTCTCGGCGAGAGGGTCGTGACTCGAGTACACCGGATATGCGACCCGGGGACTTCCGTTAAGTCGCGGCGCTAAGCCTGTGGAAATTTATATGAAGAAGTTCCTGGAAACGCGTGTTACACGCCAATTTGTCTTATTGCGCCGTTTTGCAGACAGCGAGAAAATTAGACTCAGGGCGACAACAGAGGCTTCCAAAGCGAAAACGAGCTACAAACTTGATTAAGCTGTCCGACATGCACGTAGGTTGCTTTACAGGATGATGCACTCCATCAAAATCATTACACTCTGAAAATTAGCAACCTTCTATCTAATCCCATTACACGCCCGGGCATTACTGTTTATGCAAGTCGTACTTTAACTAATGTCTTTAAGTTTCTGTAGTAGCTACTGAGTCTCTACACCGCGGGGCTTTATTAACACAGCAAAAATGACAAAAAATTATCAAATTTTATTTAGTCGTGTGTGTGTAGTATATAGTAAGAAAACGGGATTAAATCTGTAGATGATCTGGACATACAGTCGATACCAAATTTAGTATACAAAGCTCCTGTCAGCAACGATCCGGGCTGACATCGAGAAGGACACAGCTTGGATGGCAGATGTACGAGGTGTGAGCAAAAACTAACGGGAATTTTTTCCTTGAAGAACCCTCATTTATACAACCAAAATGAAGTTTTCCCTCTCAAAAGTACTCCACTTCAAGTACAATGCAGTTGGGCTAGCGCTTTTTGCAATCTTGGAAGCAATTCAGGAATTCACATTTATTTATGGCGCTCAGCTGCTTTAGCGATTTGTTTTTATCACATCGGTGATTGCAAAACGACGTCCTTTCATGGTGCTCTTCAGCGCCAAGGATGAGAGAGAAGTTGCAAGGAGCCATGTTCCCATTCACCCTTCAGACGGACAGAGGGAAGGCAAAATTAAGGAAAATCTGAAATGACATTCTGTTTGAGAATGTGCGACAAATACAAGTGAAGAACACACATGCACACAACCACGCACCCACCTCCCTCTCTCTCTCACACACACACACATACACACACGTACGCAAGTAAGCGCGATCGCACGGACACATATGCGAACGACCGAGAACGTGTACGAAAGAAGGCGAGGCCTCAAGCGTATACACTCAACATGTAGTCGTATGCAATCTTTCATTATAGGAAAAAACGATATTTTATGATCATACCACGCGAAATTGGTAGCTGTGTAAGATGTATTTCACAAAATAATGCTGATACAATTTTAGGAATGTACTGTCTTATGCTTAACTACTATTACTGCTACTACTACCAACACGTGGGAACAGGCCTCCGTACCCTTACCCATAGCAACCTGCCACCATGTCAGCCGAGAGGCTTCACCGGATGGGGATATGGAGGGGCATATGGCCAGCATACCGCTCCACCACCCGTTGTCAGTTTTCGTGAGCGGAGCCGCTACTCCTCAATTAAGTAGCTCCTCAATAGGCCTGACACGAGCTAAGTACACCCCGCTTACCAAAAGCACTCGACAGACCCAAACGGTCACCCATCCATGTGCTAACCAAGCACGATAGCGTTTAAAGTCGGTGAAATGACGGGAACCGTTGTAGCCACTGTGACAAGGACGTTAACGTCACATAATTTAGTGCCGAATAAAATATTCCACAAGTATTGATTATTCAGATGGTAAACTCAGAATATTGAATATTGTTTCATTTTACGCTATTCTTGAGAAAACTATTACAGAAATATTAGTCTCGGTACCGATTACACGATATTAGCCATGTTGTTGTTGTTGTTGTTGTTGTTGTGGTCTTCAGTCCTGAGACTGGTTTGATGCAGCTCTCAATGCTACCCTATCCTGTGCAAGCTTCTTTATGTCCCAGTACTTATGCAACCTACATCCTTCTGAATCTGCTTAGTGTATTCATCTCTTGGTCTCCCTCTACGATTTTTACCCTCCACGCTGCCCTCCAATGCTAAATTTGTGATCCCTTGATGCCTCAGAACATGTCCTTCCAACCGATCCCTTCTTCTAGTCAAATTGTGCCACAAGCTCCTCTTCTCCCCAGTTCTATTCAATACCTCCTCATTGGTTATGTGATCTACCCATATAATCTTCAGCAATCTTCTGTAGCATCACATTTCGAAAGCTTCTATTCTCTTCTTGTCCAAACTATTTATCGTCCATGTTTCACTTTCATACATGGCTACACTCCATACAAATACTTTCAGAAACGACTTCCTGACACTTAAATCTATTCTCGATGTTAACAAATTTCTCTTCATCAGAAACGCTTTCCTTGCCATTGCCAGTCTACATTTTATATCTTCTCTACTTCGACCATGATCAGTTATTTTGCTCCCCAAATAGCAAAACTCCTTTACTACTTTAAGTGACTCATTTCCTAATCTAATTCCCTCAGCATCACCCGACTTAATTAAACTACATTCCATTATCCTCGTATTGCTTTTCTTGATGTTCATCTTATATCCTTCTTTCAAGACACTGTCCATTCCGTTCAACTGCTCTTCCAAGTTCTTTGGTGTCCCTGACAGAGTAACAATGTCGTGTGAGAACCTCAAATTTTTAATTTCTTCTCCATGGATTTTAATACTTACACCGAATTTTTCTTTTGTTTCCATCGGGGAGATGGAACAACATCGGGGAGAAGCTATAACCCAGTCTCACTCCCTTACCAACCACTGCTTACCTTTCATGCCCCTCGACTCTTACAACTGCCATCTGGTTTCTGTACAAATTGTAAATAGCCTTTCGCTCCCTGTGTTTGACCCCTGCCACCTTCAGAATTTGAAAGAGAATATTCCAGTCAACATTTCAAAAGCTTTCTGTAAGTCTACAAATGCTAGAAACTTAGGTTTGCATTTCCTTAATCTACCTTCTAAGATAAGTCGTAAGGTCAGTATTGCCTCACGTGTTCCAATATTTCTACAGAATCCAAACTGCTCTTCCCCGAGGTCGGCTTCTACCGGGTTTTATAGCCATACTGCATAGTAATTAATGAGGCCGAGTATATCCTTATGGTAGTTCAATGGCTGTCCTGTTTATATTCACAAATATCATTATATCTGCCTCATAAATATTTGTTAATGCCCAAGAGAGTTTAAAGAGCAATATTGCTTTAAAAAAATATTATTAACGTAAAAATCAGGAAGCGAAACGATCTACTTCTCAACCTGAAAATCTAATAGGCAGAATCAGGAATTTATTTGTTTAGCCACCGTACATAACACTACAGTCAAGTGATTGGTGATTTTTTTTAAATTTTTGTAACAGAAGCGGAACACCAAGGAGGAAAGGAGAAAACATGTCTCTCTTGAGAAACAGCCATAGAAGTCATAGACTCCATTAGGTTTAAGAAGAGTTAAATCGAATTTTGTGGCTCTAAATGAAGTTTATGGGAGCAGAAATTTTCTTTCATTGACAATCATAATTTGAGACATAACAGTAATAGGTTTTTTGTAAAGAAAAAAAAAAAAAAAAAAAAAAAAAAAAAATTTCAGTAATGAAACAAATGGAAACATTTGAGTTTTAGCATATAATAACGTTTCACAAAGTACTCACATTAATCCAATAAGATAATAAACTGGCTCTTAGGTGTACCTAACATAAAATGTGTTAAACTTTCTGTTTCTTAAAAATGAAATTTACCATAAATATTTACAGGACCATCGGTTTTCACCACACTCTTTTCCACTGCCCAAATTTAATTTTGAGCACTGTAATAAGGATACAAAAATTTTTAGAATGTGAGGGAGGTGGAAACAGTTTGTGATTGTATAATATTCACTCTCCCCCCATGAACCATGGACCTTGCCGTTGGTGGGGAGGCTTGCGTGCCTCAGCGATACAGATGGCCGTACCGTAGGTGCAACCACAACGGAGGGGTATCTGTTGAGAGGCCAGACAAACATGTGGTTCCTGAAGAGGGGCAGCAGCCTTTTCAGTAGTTGCAGGGGCAACAGTCTGGATGATTGACCGATCTGGCCTTGTAACATTAACCAAAACGGCCTTGCTGTGCTGGTACTGCGAACGGCTGAAAGCAAGGGGAAACTACAGCCGTAATTTTTCCCGAGGACATGCAGCTTTACTGTATGATTAAATGATGATGGCGTCCTCTTGGGTAAAATATTCCGGAGGTAAAATAGTCCCCCATTCGGATCTCCGGGCGGGGACTACTCAAGAGGACGTCGTTATCAGGAGAAAGAAAACTGGCGTTCTACGGATCGGAGCGTGGAATGTCAGATCCCTTAATCGGGCAGATAGGTTAGAAAATTTAAAAATGGAAATGGATAAGTTAAAGTTATATATAGTGGGAATTAGTGAAGTTTGGTGGCAGGAGGAACACGACTTTTGGTCAGGTGATTACAGGGTTATAAATACAAAATCAAATAGGGGTAATGCAGGAATAGGTTTAATAATGATTAAAAAAATAGGAGTGCGGGTTAGCTACTACAAACAGCATAGTGAACGCATTATTGTGGCCAAGATAGACACAAAGCCCATGCCTACTACAGTACTACAAGTTTATATGCCAACTAGCTCTGCAGATGATGAAGAAATAGATGAAATGTATGACGAGATAAAAGAAATTATTCAGATAGTGAAGGGAGAGGAAAATTTAATATTCATGGGTGACTGGAATTCGTCAGTTGGAAAAGGGAGAGAAGGAAACAAAGTAGGTGAATATTGGTTGGGGGGAAGAAATGAAAGAGGAAGCCGCCTTGCAGAATTTTGCACAGAGCATAACTTAATCATAGCTAACACTTGGTTCAAGAATCATAAAAGAAGGGTGTATACGTGGAAGAATCCTGGAGATACTAAAGGGTATCAGATAGATTATATAATGGTAAGACAGAGATTTAGGAACCAGGTTTTAAATTGTAAGACATTTCCAGGGGCAGATGTGGATTCTGACCACAATCTATTGCTTATGAACTGCAGATTGAAACTGAAGAAACTGCAAAAAGGTGGGAATCTAGAGAGATGGGACCTGGATAAACTGAAAGAACCAGAGGTTGTAGAGAGTTTCAGGGAGAGCATAAGGGAACAATTGACAGGAATGGGGGAAAGAAATACAGTAGAAGAAGAATGGGTAGCTCTGAGGGATGAAGTAGTGAAGGCAGCAGACGAACAAGTAGGTAAAACGGCGAGGGCTAATAGATATCCTTGGGTAACAGAAGAAATATTGAATTTAATTGATGAAAGGAAAAAATATAAAAATGCAGTAAATGAAGCAGACAAAAAGGAATACAAACGTCTCAAAAATGAGATCGACAGGAAGTGCCAAATGGCTAAGCAGGGCTGGCTAGAGGATAAATGTAAGGATGTAGAGGCTTGTCTCACTAGGGGTAAGATAGATACTGCCTACAGGAAAATTAAAGAGACCTTTGGAGAGAAGAGAACCACTTGTATGAATATCAAGAGCTCAGATGGCAACCCAGTTCTAAGCAGAGAAGGGAAGGCAGAAAGGTGGACGGAGTATGTATAGGGTTTATATAAGGGCGATGTACTTGAGGACAATATTATGGAAATGGAAGAGGATGTAGATGAAGACGAAATGGGAGATAAGATACTGCGTGAAGAGTTTGACAGAGCGCTGAAAGACCTGAGTCGAAACAAGGCCACGGGAGTAGACAACATTCCATTAGAACTACTGACGGCCTTGGGAGAGCCAGTCATGACAGAACTCTACCATCTGGTGAGCAAGATGTATGAGACAGGCGAAATACCCTCAGACCTCAAGAAGAATATAATAATTCCAATTCCAAAGAAAGCAGGTGTTGACAGATGTGAAAATTACCGAACTATCAGTTTAATAAGTCACAGCTGCAAAATACTAACGCGAATTCTTTACAGACGAATGGAAAAACTGGTAGAAGCGGACCTCAGGGAAGATCAGTTTGGATTCCGTAGAAATGTTCGAACACGTGAGGCAATACTAACCTCACGACTTATCTTAGGAGAAAGATTAAGAAAAGGCAAACCTACGTTTCTAGCATTTGTAGACTTAGAGAAAGCTTTTGACAATGTTAACTGGAATACTCTCTTTCAAATTCTGAAGGTGGCAGGTATAAAATACAGGGAGCGAACGGCTATTTACAATTTGTACAGAAATCAGATGGCAGTTATAAGAGTCGAGGGGCATGAAAGGGAAGCAGGGGTTGGGAAAGGAGTGAGACAGGGTTGTAGCCTCTCCCCGATGTTATTCAATCTGTATATTGAGCAAGCAGTAAAGGAAACAAAAGAAAAATTCGGAGTAGGTATTAAAATTCATGGAGAAGAACTAAAAACTGTGAGGTTCGCCGATGACATTGTAATTCTGTCAGAGACAGCAAAGGACTTGGAAGAACAGTTGAACGGAATGGACAGTGTCTTGAAAGGAGGATATAAGATGAACATCAACAAAAGCAAAACGAGGATAATGGAATGTAGTCAAATTAAATCGGGTGATGCTGAGGGAATTAGATTAGGAAATGAGACACTTACAGTAGTAAAGGAGTTTTGCTATATAGGGAGTAAAATAACTGATGATGGTCGAAGTAGAGAAGATATAAAATGTAGACTGGCAATGGCAAGGAAAGCGTTTCTGATGAAGAGAAATTTGTTAACATCGGGTATAGATTTAAGTGTCAGGAAGTCGTTTCTGAAAGTATTTGTATGGAGTGTAGCCATATATGGAAGTGAAACATGGACGATAACTAGTTTGGACAAGAAGAGAATAGAAGCTTTCGAAATGTGGTGCTACAGAAGAATGCTGAAGATAAGTTGGGTAGATCACGTAACTAATGAGGTATTGAATAGGATTGGGGAGAAGAGAAGTTTGTGGCACAACTTGACTAGAAGAAGGGATCGGTTGGTAGGATATGTTCTGAGGCATCAAGGGATCACCAATTTAGTATTGGAGGGCAGCGTGGAGGGTAAAAATCGTAGAGGGAGACCGAGAGATGAATACACTAAACAGATTCAGAAGGATGTAGGTTGCAGTAGGTACTGGGAGATGAAGAAGCTTGCACAGGATAGAGTAGCATGGAGAGCTGCATCAAACCAGTCTCAGGACTGAAGACCACAACAACAACAACAATATTCACTCGGCATGGGTTTACAAGGAAAGCTATTACACCATTTTGAAATCCGGAACTGAGGGAAAAGTTGAAACTGTGTGATTAATATGAATTTATCAGGTACAACTGTTTGTTGATAAAATAATGGGGACACATGGGAAGAAATGAAACAGAAAAAGAATCTTATCTTTCTGCTATAACAAATTTTGTCGGATGCCCCGAGAAATGCCGGCCACGGTGGCCGTGCGGTTCTAGGCGCTTCAGTCCTCAACCACGTGACTGCTACGGTCGCAGGTTCGAGTCCTGCCTCGGGTATGGTTGTGTGTGATGTCCTTAGGTTAGTTAGGTTTAAGTAGTTCTAAAATCTAGGGGACTGATGACCTCAGATGTTAAGTCCCATAGTGCTCAGAGCCATTTGAACCATTTGAACCCCGAGAAATGACGTTATAAAAACATGTATTACTGAGCTTATTAGATACATATTGATTTATAAAATAATAATCCCGCAGGTGAGGGAAAACGCATATTTGTACTAGCATATTGTCATGGTACATTTGGTTTTCTTGTTGGTTACTTAGCACGTAACAGGAATACGGCTGACTTGAACCAAACCAGTCTTCTGCTATGCTGATTTAAGGTTAGTTCTCAATTACTACGATGTATGATGAAATGTTACTATCTCTCGTTAGCAGAAACTTAATTTTAAACTCACCATTTCGTAATGATCGGCGTCATTTGACGGTAATATGTTGCATTTGTCGGTCTATAGAGAGATATCACATGAAACCAATAAGAGTACATCTATTGTATATGTTGGTTCTTAACTTTCAGAGGTACTTCGTGTACAGCATGAAATGCAGTCTTATTTCTTTTGCTGGCAGTCCCAAATGTATGTATGTGTGGTATTCTGCCTTAAGGCACGTCTTGTCATGGGTTAACCCTCTTCCACTTCCTGTACAGTATGAAATGAAGCCTTATTTCTCTAGCAGGGAGTACTAGATGTATGTATGTATGTATGGTATTCTGCCTAACGGCATCACTTGTCATGGGTTAAGCCTCATCCACTTTTGTCTGTCCATAGCCAGTCTTTTCATTCCTGAATAGTTGCCTCCTTTGATATTGTGCAGCATTTGATATCTTCTTTTTCCTCTTCCCCCTTTTCCCTCCACCATTCCTTCTTTTCCGTGCTTCAGTAAACAGTCCCTCCTCAAACAATGTCCAATCCTATTCCATTTTCTGTTTCTGATGAGTTTCAGCATGTTTCTTTCTTCTCCAGCTCTTCTTAATACTTCTTCATTCCTTACTTGATCTTCCCATTACACTTTTTTCATTCTTCTCCATATCCACACCTCTAGTGCCTCCAATCTTCTTTCATCTTCCATCCTCAATATCCAGGTCTTCGCACCATATAGTGCAACGCTCCAGATGTAATATTTGGCAAGTCTTTTCCTCAGATCTTTGTTTAGTGGTCCACAAAGTAATTTCTGTTTCATATTGACTGCTTCTTTTGCCATTGAAATACTTTTCCCAATTTCTGTTGAGCAATACATATAATCCATTATAACACTTCCCAAGTAACTGAAGTTATTCACTTGCTCTATTTCCTCTCCCCATATTTTCATACTGGATTTTCTCCCCTTAGTACTAGATAAGTAAAGCTTAGTCACATCCACGATGCAATTCCTTATGCACTATTCTAAGCACAGAGATCCTAGATACATTGCCTAACAAAATAAGCGAAGCATTCAGAAGACTTGGACGGATGTCAATGCAACTTCCTACAGGTGAACATCATCAGCGGGTAATGTACGTGATTAGAGTTGCAGTTCTTTGTTGCAGATAGAACGGCCATCAGAGAGCATTAGTGCTGTTCATGTTTAGTGCTGTTACTAGGCCTGGCAATGTATACACTTTTACGTGGCGTGAAGGTCATAAAAATGTCACATACTCGCCTGAGAGAGCGTTATTTTACGTAAGGGAATTTTCAAGATGGCCAGATGGTCGAAACGCGGAATATTCAGACTTGTGTGTCACTTTGATGTAGCAGTGGCCCGACCATGGACTCCTTTGGAACACGAGGGAAGACAAACTCGTCATAAAGGTTCCAGCAGAATATGTGTGGCCCCCCACAAGGTGGAGCCACTATACTGTTCACCAGGAATATCGTAAGCCCTTCACATCTGCGCCTATCATCCGAGAACGGTTGTGCCTCTAGATTACGGGGTCCCGGGTTCGATTCCCGGCCGGGTTGGGGATTTTCTCCGCCCGGAGCCTTGGTGTTTGTAATATCCTCGCCATTTCATCATCACCGTCATCACCATTCTTGACAGTGGCTAGGTCTGATCGTATAAAAATTGGACTAGTAAAAATTGGGACTTCGTACGGGCGTTGATGACCGCGAAGTTGAGCGCCCCACAAACCAGACATCATCATCATCGAGAACAGGTAATGGACTCCCTGCCACACCATGTCATCATGCACCACTGGTAACGCCGATAAATGGCCTCGTACCGTGTTCACCAACGAATTCCAGTTCTCTGCTACCCCAGAAGACCATCATTGGTGAGCATGGCGGCGACCTGGAGAAAGGTCACGTTCCTCCAATGTTTTGGACTGGCACAGCGCTGTTACTCCAGGCGTCACAGTTATCAAATGATTCAAATGGCTCTGAGAACTATGGGAGTTAACTGCTGAGGTCATCAGTCCCCTAGAACTTAGAACTACTTAAACCTAACTAACCTAAGGACAACACACACATCCATGCCCGAGGCAGGATTCGAACCTGCGACCGTGGCGGTCACGCGGCTCCAGACAGTTGGGAATAATTTTAATACCTCATTGACATACGCCGTACATCACAAGAAGACATATTTAACACCTATGAAAAGGCAAGGAAAATTGTTTTGAGTTTCTCGTTCATCGAAAAGCAAAACTGATTGAATATGTTTATTAGTTTCAGAAATATAGACGTACCAAATCTGATGGCTCTTTTTCATACAGCCTTTATTATAATGTTATGATTTCTGATAAGCTACAATGACATGACAAAAACCGTGGGGTACCTCCTAAAATCGTGTCACAACTCCTTCTGTTTGGCATAGTGCAGCAACACGACGTGACACGTGTTCAACAAGTCGTTGGAAATGCTTTGCACAAATACTGAGGCATGCTGCCTTTATAGCCGTCCGTAAGTGCGAAAGTGTTGCCGATGCAGGATTTTGTGCATGAACTGATATCTCGATTACGTCCCATAAATATTCGATTGGATTAATGTTGGGTGTCTGGGTGGCCAAACCATTCTCTCGAATTGGTGTTCACTAAGTTAACAGCGAAGATTTGTGCCCCTTGAGATGGCGCATTGTCATCCATAACAATTCAATTGTTTTTTGTGAACACAAGATTCACGTATAGCTTAAAATGGTCTCCTGGCAGCCAGACTAAACCATATCTAGGTAATGATCGGCTCAATTTGACCAGAGAAGCAAGTCCATTCCACGTAAACATCGACCACATCATGATGTAGCCACTACCAGCTTGCACAGTACCTCGTCTGCAACTCGAGTCGTTGGATTCGTTGGGCTGAGCTACACATGAACCATATCACCAGCTCTTACCTACTGAATTCGGGATGCATCTGACCGGACCACGGTTTTCGTGTCTTCTAGGATCGAACCAATGTGGTCACGAGCCCGGAACGCTCTGCAGGCGATGTGGCACTTTTTGCAAAGGCGCTTGCGTCGGTCGTCTGCTGCCGTAGCCCATTAACGCCAAATTTCGGTGCACTGTCGTAACGGATACGTTAGTTGTATATCCCACGTTGATTGGACACATTTCACGCACTGTTGCTTGTGTGTTAGCACTGACCACTCTACGCAAACGCCGCTGGTCTCGGTCATTGCCAGTGCCGAAGCGAATTCATGAAATTTGGAATTCTCGACAAACTCTTGACGCTGTGTATCTCAAAATATTTAATTCGTTAACGATTTTCGAGATGGAATGTCGCATGTATGTAGCTCCTGTTACAAAGCCGCGTTGAAAGTCTGTTAATTATCGTCGTGCCGCCATAGTCGGAAACCGTTTCACAAGAATCACCTGCGTACAAACGACTGCTCTGCCAAACCATTATCCTTTTGCACCTTGCGTATTCTATACTACCTTTATCTGTATATGTGCATATCACCATACCATGACTTTTGTTACCCCAATGTACTTACATTCTGAATTGAATTTCTTATTTCAATATATCGTCAAGATAATTTTGTACATAGATAGTTGTGTGTAGGTAATTGTATTTGTCTCTTTCATGCCGTGAGGAAGAGTGCAGCAATATGCTGACGGCAGCATCTTCGTTTCCGCCGCCATCAGATACGACAAGCCAACCACTGCCAGGTGCTAAGTGACAGCCAGCGTGCGGAACAAGACCCAGTCGGAGATTGTTTTCCACCTCTGCTATCGACAGTATTACCCCCGAAGATATTGTCACTGATGGAAAACGAATATTATTGTGTTAGTTTTGTTAACATGGCATGATATAACGATTCAGTACACTTACTGACGTCTTATTGTCAAGGTCCGTGGTTGTCTTTGTGTAATTACTAACGATGTAATAAAATTCGCAAAAAGCGAAAATTATTGTTTCGCGGTTATCGTTCAAGTAGCAGACAGTGATTAATTATTGCACAGAAACTCACATAAAGTAATTTTACCGCCAGGGATTGTTCACAGAAAAGAGAGTTTAAAATGTTTTTGTGTTCCCTTTTTCAGCGCTGTCTGGACTCACATTTACAAAAGTACTGCCCTTTTTACAACAAACGTTCACTCATGCTCTCTCTAGGTTAGTAAATATTAAAGAATGTGGTCCTTATATTTCGTTATTAATAACAATTGCACCCGAAAGTATGATACGCTATCTATCTTATAGTAGCGCTGATTCCGTAGACACCTTTTTATCTTAACAAACCAACAGCATTATGGTATCTTCGACGTACCTGGCAAAACAGTCAAGCCTTTTACACAAAATGTCACCGAAAATTCGTATCTAACGCGACCAGACTGTAAACTGCCACTTGTTCTTCACACATATAATGAAATTTCTTCATTACTCTTTTGTCCGATGCTGATAGGTGAGTGGTCAGCGCGACGGATTTTAATACCTAACGGCCCGGGTTCGATTCCCGGCTGTGTCGGGGATTTTTTTCCGCTCAGGGACTGGATGTTGTATTGTACTTATCATCATCATTTCATCTCCATCAACACGCTAGTCACTGAAGTGGCGTCAACTCGAAAGACCTGAACGAGGCGAACGGTTTGCCTTAAGGGAAACCCTAGCCACACGGCATTACTCTTTTGAATGAAACTTGTAAAATAATTTTGTATTAATTATTGCATATTTTGGAGTATTCCTTCCTGACAACTTGTAACAATTAATGGTTATTAGGTAGTACGACTGGAGCGCCGCTTGGAAAGAAAACCTAAAGGTATGGGGCAGACTTCTGCTCTTCGTGGCCGCAAACACGCTAAAGAAAAATGTGGACAGCGATTGCACGCTACGCGCGACACGAGAGTGAGTCGAGTCCTGGTAGGCGTACAGCGCAGTGCATCGGTCTGAATGCTTATATCGGCACGTGAAAATGGTACTGCGTGTATTGCTGTCCGCAAAGCAGTACAGAATGTGCTAGCATCAGGTGTTAAACGTTGACTGCAAAAAGACATATCTTTGGAGCAGAGAAGTGTTGTGGGTTGGCAGGAGAGCCAACACCGTGTTACTAGAGGAAGCCGAAAGGCACGCGTTTTAGCTCACGCAGGCTGGCGTGAGGTCTGGAACAGCACAAGGAAATTAGAATGTAGAAAAAACGAACGTAGCCGGTGGAATACTTAACTTTAATCCATAAATGGTGAACGTCGGTCTTGACGGTACATGATTCATAATATCAATAGTAACTGGTAATGGCGCCTTGCTAGGTCGTAGCAAATGACGTAGCTGAAGGCCATGCTAACTATCGTCTCGGCAAATGAGAGCATATTTTGTCAGTGAACCATCGCTAGCAAAGTCAGTTGTACCACTGGGGCGAGTGCTAGGAAGTCTCTCTAGACCTGCCTTGTGGCGGCGCTCGGTCTGCAATCACTGATAGTGGCAACACGCGGGTCCGACGTATACTAACAGACCGCGGCCACACCTAGCAAGTGTGGTGTCTGGCGGTGACACCACACGAAGATGAAACGAAGGCTTGGAAGGAAGTCATTATGTGTCTATGTTGGAAGAAGACACACTAAGCTCCCTGGCATTATAGCACATAGCACAGTAATTCGTAATTGTCAGGCTGTTTATTTCTGTAGTTCCGGTATTATTGTCAGATTATGGTAAATGCATTTATTTTATTATTTTCTTGTCAATAGCAATCAGAATTCGCTCAAAATAATACAACGGAAACATTGTCGTTCTGATGGCGGGGCCAGTCTATTTATATGTTGTGCAGAGGGGCTGCTTGAGATGCTTGTCACCTGGTGATATGTACGCTCTGTCTGTTAATGGAAGCTACCTCCGTTACCAACGGCCCGTCGCCAGTCAACTTGTGAACTTAAGGCGTTCTTGTTGGTATCTGTTCTATACAGAACGGCATCGCAGTCTCCACGCGCTGTAGGTGCAGCGGAATTACTTCTTGTCGTGCTCAGGGGATTGTGTGCTGTGTCGGAAAATTTGTGTTGAAAGATTTAGATCAGGAGTAAAGATCCCACTGAAAAACGTGCTAGAGAGTCTTCCATCAGACACTTGCTTTCCACATCGCGTAATAAATATAACAAAGACGGGGGGGGGGGGGGGGGGGGGGGGCAGGAATAACGCAGCTATAGGTACATCTCAAGGCTACTATACTCCAGGCAAGAACCAGAAGAACTATGAGAAATTGTACATTTAAGCGATATTGATGAACAAGTTCCGTGGATACTTATACATAATTTTCCCGTACCACATTAACAGTGTCAGGCCTCTAAGTCAAGTAGTTCCACTAATAAAAGAAAATACGTTATTTAAAGAAGATATCTGAGCACTAAGATCGTTAATAGACATGTTTCAATTTTCTTTCAGGAGTGCTAGTGCTGGAAGCTTCGCAGGAGAACTTCTGTGAAGTTTGGAAGGTAGGAGATGACGTACCGGTGAATGTAAAGCTGCGAGAACAGGTGCTGAGTTGTGCTTGGTAGGTCAGATGCAGAGTAATTGCCCGCAAAAGCCAAGTCCCAAGTTCTCTCAAAGCTTTAATCTGCCAGAAAGCTTCTATTAATCTGTTCCTATAGTACTTATACCTTTAAACGTTCGTTTGCTGTACGACGTAAACATATTGACTTTATGAATAACATCAGAAATAGCCTCAAGAATGCATATTCATCATATATGTGGATGATAGACACACTTATGGTTGTCACATTGGATGCAGTGAATGGTCAGGCAGATGAAGGTATAAAATGAATGGGGCACTTTCTAAAAAACAGCTCCTCGCTGTAGTACAAACAAGTTAAATCGTATATTTTGTGAATACATAGTTCTGGAAGAGGCCTAGAGACGCTGGGAGGTTTCAGATAGATTATATAATAGTAAGACAGAGACTTAGGAACCAGGTTTTAAATAGTAAGACATTTCCAGGGGCAGATGCGTACTCTGACCGCAATCTGTTGGTTATGAACTGTAGATTAAAACTGAAGAAACTGCTAAATGGTGGGAATTTAAGAAGATGGGACGTGGATAAACGGAAAGTAAAAATGGTTCAAATGGCTCTGAGCACTATGGGACTTAACGTCTGAGGTCATCAGTCCCCTAGAACTTGGAACTACTTAAATCTAACTAACCTAAGGACATCACACGCATCCATGCCCGAGGTGGGATCGAACCTGCGACTGTAGCGGTCACGCGGTTCTGGATTGTAGCGCCTAGAAGGGCTCGGCCACTCCAGCCGGCCAACGGAAAGAACCAGATGTCGTACAGAGTCTCAGGGGGAGCATTAGGGAACGGTTGACAAGAATGGGGAAAAAGAAATACAGCAGAAGAAGAATGGGTAGCTTTGACAGATGAAATAGTGAAGGCAGCAGAGGATCAAGTAGGTAAAAAGACGAGGGCTAGTAAAAATCCTTGGATAACAGAAGAAATAAATGTAACTGATTAAAGGAGAAAATATAAAAATGCAGTAAATGAAGCAGGCAAAAAGGAATAGAAATGTCTCAAAAATGACATCGATAGGAGGCGAAAAGTGGCTAAGCAAGGATGGCTAGGGGACAAATATAAGGATATAGAGACATATATCACTAGGGGTAAGATAGATACTGCCTACAGCAAAATTAAAGACACCTTTGGAGAAAAGAGAACCACTTGTATAAGATCAAGAGCTGAGATGGAAACCCAGTTCTAAGCAAAGAACGGAAAGAAGAAAGGTGGAAGGAGTATATAGAGGGTCTATACAAGGGCGATTTATTTGAGGGCAATATTATGAAAATGAAAGAGGACGTAGATGAAGATGAAATGGGGGATATTATAGTGCGTGAAGAGTTTGACAGAGCACCGAAAAGTTTAAGTCGAAACAAGACCCCGGGTGTAGACAACATTCCATAAAAGCTACTGACAGCGTTTGGAGAACCAATCCACATATGTACCGTCTGAAACACGTTCCAATTCCACCTGCTCAACAGTCTGGTCATGCAGGGTTGCCTAGATTTCAGGCGCTACTAACCCTTTTCATCTGCACCTTCACCCCTACCGAACAGACCAACAAGAAAGAGATTCAATATTTTATTATCTACCAATTCTGAGTTATGTTCAAAGTATAAAGTCTCTACCACTTCAGGAACCTAGTTTAATATCAACTGCATCATCTGTACCAAACAGACAGGCAGACAAGAAAGCGAGTTGATGAAAATGTGGTAATATATGCTAGTTTCTTATCCTTAGCTCGTGGCAGAGTAAGTCAGAAGCTCTGGTGAGCCGGTCTGAGTTTGTATGCGTGTGTGTTTGCCGCCCAGGGTGGTGCAGACGGCAGTTGCTCGGCGGCGTAAACAAAGCTGGGTGTGCAGCGCCGGCGCGAGTTGCCTCTGCCGCCGCCGCTAGTGCTGCTCCTGCTGCTGCTGCTGCCACCGCCGCTGCTGCGCAAACAAAGGTCCCCTCGCGGTCCGCCCTTTGTCCGGGCCGCTTGTGCGGCCGCGAGGCGCGCGATTTTATAAGTAACGAGTTCCGTCTGCCAGCAAGAGCTCCTTTCACTCACTCGCACATTTATTATGCCTCATTCCGAGCACGCTCCGCAGCCACACGGAAACGCGCACAGCGTAAGTGAATCTCATGGACGAGTAAATGTGTGAAAGACTTAGGAGAAGCTAGAGCACTGGCTCCCAACCCAGTTGTAATTACTCCCTGATGGGCAAAACGAAATTTTATTAAAGGTAGAAACAAAGGGGTTCGACATTTCTGTCTCGAATCTGAGTTGTTCTTTAAGATCTTTACTTAAATCACTATGTTGTTAGCCTATAATACAGATTTTGTAAGTTACCAGTAATTGCTTTTTTCAAATACTGGGATTAACTCATCACACACTGTGGTGAAGGTTGCAGCTTGTGAAACGTCTTCTTTCTCCCACAGTGAGCCCACTATACACATAGATAGTACTATGCGTCTTTGGCAGTAAACGTGAATCCTGCATGATCCATCGCTTTCATTGTGGGTGGTGGTTCGAATCCTGGTGTAGGTAACCGTCAGTGTGCATCGGTTTTCAGTAAACTGTGTAGCCTGAGCTACCATTTTCTTTCTCGAGAACCAGTACATCCAAAAATTTAATATACAGTCTGCCTCTTCCCCCATGCTAAACTGAATCTTCGAATTAGTCCGACTGAGACGCTTGTGAAAACGAAACGACTTAGTTCCTCTCTGCCACGCATCCACTACACGAACGTCTCACCCAGTTACTGGAAGCAAATATTTCGTTTCTCTTTAGAAGTTTCCAATAACTGCTCTTCGAATTTTCCCATGAGGAAATTTGCTATAACTGGTCTTAAACGGATCCCCATAGTGACAGCGTCCGTCTGTTCACAGAATTCATCGTTCCATTTGTAACACGTGGTTGTAAAAAAAATATTTAAACAGTTCTACAATATCAGGAAGAAATTCTGATTCAGCTGTTCACTGAGCGGCCGTATGGTAAATAGCGATGCCAACATGTCCTACAGCTGGACACTATGCCGGTCAATTCACTGAGAAAACGTGCCGAATTCTTGATGTACGAACCCGGTCGGTCCATATACGGTCGTAATAATGTTGTCAAAAGGTTGACAATCGAATTGGCTTGCGAACCATTAGTACTCACTGTAGGTCTTAGAGGAACATAATATTATGCACTTCCGGCAACCCATAAAGCCTTGATGGTAGCGCAACTGAATCGAAGACACTTTTCGGTAGTGGACTTTATTATCAACCGAATAACAGCTACATTTCCTGCATTTATGCGGATCTACCATTCATGATAGTCGGTCCCAATCAAAACAGTCGTCGCACTTCCATTGTCAGCATGGAGGAAAGATAATACTACCGTCCTCATTCAGGCGTGTTATGGCATTCCCCTCATCCACAATTAATTATTTTTTGAAGGCTTTGCGTGAGGCAGTACTCTTACAGCTTCTATACGGATTTCCTCACCTGTAATCATGTCCGCACATACTATTTCCTCTGTGGACACAACTCGCGGACTAAATGCGAAATTTCCATCCCTGGCATGCTCAGGTCTCTTCACTTCAGATAATGAACGTCTGGATAAATTTATAACCGTGTAGAAAGCGTGAAAATGGAGGGTTGTCTGGTTAGGTTGTAAATCATCAAATTTCTTCTTTCGTCTTTTAGATGGTCTCAACAAATGCTTTCTAATAGTACTGTGAAATCATATCCCAGTCACTGCTAAACTAATTGTTGCTGATAGCAATATGGAGGGACATTAAGTTAAAGTCTGTGCTTGCCTGGTCCCAGCGGGTCTATTGAATCCGCTCTCGTTGTAAGGGCACTTCCGTCCGTTTAAAAATACGCTGCGCCTTGGCCGAGCTGCCCAGTCACTCAAAATCTTCGGAATAACGTAGGTGGGTACTACGAAAGGAACGGCCAAAAGACGAGAGGGAGAAGAAATGGGCATTTGCAGAAGGGGGGGGGGGGCGAGACTGAAAGGTCAACTGTTAACGGAGCATGCTTTGCTGTCGGGAGACCAACGTACACGTATTGACGGGGCTGAAGTACTGGCAGCTACGAGCGGGTATCATGCAAGGCTAAACAGCGAACCATTCAAACTGAAAACGCCCCAGAAATTACAATACGAATGAGAGGGGTATGAACTGCTGAAGAAGATGTGTACCAGATTTCCACCATGTGGTGATAGCAACAGAGGACGACGGCAATCGGCAATGTCCAATGGCGTTAGGTAATGAAAACATGTGACCTCACGCCACTGGGCGTAAGCATGCGTAAACGGAATTTTACTGCAGTCAGTAGCGAGTCAGGGTGTGAATGTGATACTGAAAGTAACTACAATCCCACTAGTAAAGCACCTATTGTCTCATGAATTTATTAGTTTGTGGCAGAATAAAACAGACATGAAAACTAAATATCGTGTAACTCTTATCGTTTAAAAAAATAAGTGTCCAAAGAAAATCTTATTTTCATTTTAAATTTTTGGTTTAGTTTGGCGCTAACGGTGATGATTGTGGTGGCGGGGGGCGGGGGGGGGGTGGAGGGGAGGAGTGTGGCTAATATCTGACTGCTCTTCGGATAGAGGTTTCAGAATGGTTTGAAATCACTGTACTAGAGAGGAACATGGAATTTGTTGTAAGGTCTTATGGGACCAAACTGTTGAGGTCATCGGTCCCTAAGCTTACGCATTGCTTAAGCTAACTTAAACGAACTTACGCTAAGGACAACACACACGCCCATGCCCAAGGAAGAACTCGAACCTCCGACGGGAGATGCACGATCTTGGCACAATATAACACCCCGAAGCGGTAACGAGGTAAACAAATTTTTATGTTTACGAGTTGTCGAAAACTTGAACTGGAAGAAACATACTACTAAACTGCTGAAGCGGTCGAGCTACTAATGTTGGAATCAAACTAATCCTTCTCGTAACAGAATTTGCCTATTTCCACTAGATAATGTCTTATCGATTAATTATCAGAGGATATTCTTCAGAGAGAACTGAGTCCACAAATTTGAGCAATAACAGCAGTATTTGGTATTCACCCTCAATCATGTCTGGGAAATCCGTTCAACCGGTTAGGGACTGTAGTTGAATTTTCAAAATATGTATGCAAGTTGTTCGACAATTCCTCTTACAGGCTGCTACAGGCTAGGAACAAATGTCAGGAAATGTATAGTTGGATGCAAAATAAATTTAAAGATCGGATCAGTTCCTAATTTTCCGCTTCACAAACTCACAGAAACACCTATGAGGGTGCCACCATCAGCTCTTATTGTAATTACGATGTCGCATAGCATTTTCGACCTACTACAGTAACAGATGCAAGAACCGGGTACGTCTGCAAATACGAGGTTTAAATGGAGGCGCTGCGCTGCCGGTCTCGAAGATGATGATGCTGGATGGTGGGGTGCATAAGATCGTGGTCATCAGGTACGTCTGCAAATACGAGGTTTAAATGGAGGCGCTGCGCTGCCGGTCTCGAAGATGATGATGCTGGATGGTGGGGTGCATAAGATCGTGGTCATCAGCGCCCAAATCTTTCTACTTCTAGTCTGGGCACTTCCCGAGCGATGATGGTATGACGAGGACAACACTAACACCCTGTCCCTGGGCGGAAAAAATCGCCGACCCAGCCGGATATCAAACCCGGGACCCCATGACCCCGAAGCAGCAACGCTAGCCACTTTTTTGTCGTAAGTGTTCTCTGTATCTCATGGTAGCGGACGTCAGGTGATATCAGTGACTCAGTTTTTTATTACAGAGGCCAGTCAGCTCTCTGTCCACAAGACCACGATCTGCGGACCGGTCTCGAAGAGGACGTCCCTCGTCACGTAGAAGAGAACATGACGAAGAGTGCTCCACACTCTTCTAAAGCACACAGGTCACAACTTGTGTCTCCGCTGTGTTTCCGTACCATGAAACGGGAGATTTGGAAGTCATCATACCTTCAAGCTCATGTTACTTTCCGATGTAAATTTCCGGACATGGGATATGGGGCACTGATAGCCATATGAAAGCCATAAGGTTTCAAATCCCATAAACAATATTTTGAGAAATATAGCTGTTATTTATATAGAAACCACCAGGGTCATACCCTAAATTGTCCTTCTAACCCAGTCTCTACATCCTATACTTCAAATGAGAAAAAATACCCCCTTTGTTCCTATATTAATTAACATTTAAGATCACTTATCGTTTGCTCCATAACATAAACGGTCTGACTGCAGTAACACAAGGCTTAAAATTAACTTAAAGTCAGATCGTTTGGGCAACGCATTCTATTCCATAAACTAATTTTTGTTTGAAAACTGTTACTCTGTAAAAGAAAATTCTGTCCATCAATTCAGAAAAATATTGTGCTCATTATTTTTAAATTAGACAATAGTGCGACTTATTAACTTGTAACTGGCCACCACCTTAGGTTGGCATAGAAATTAATCATGTGTATACATACCATAAACCGTTTCGTTTCCCATTATTTTTGAAAAGAAGAATTGTTCAAATTATCCATAAAACATAGAAGTAACTAATACCCAGTGGTATCGAATTTTCGTATCTTTTGACATGAGTGTTATACACATTTAGAATAAAAAATGTTGCACTACTACGTCGCGGATCTGTAGCCTTTTCCGGCTACATTAGCGCTCACGGCAAAGGCAGCAGTCCAAAAGAATGCCCATACTTTATTCGAGTCATCACTTTTGTACCATCCGACAAATACCTGTATGGCAACAATAATCGTAAGGTCTCTGTCACGACTGAAATGTGGCTATGATAGTTATGAATCCGAAAGGTAAACCGAAAATTATTTGGATAGAGATTCATATTGGTAAATGACTGAGTTCGCTAAGTCTATGAATCACTTCTTCTGCGTTGTGTCAATGGATCTGACCGATGTCCATTACCAATGGACACTTTACTTAAGCGACCTTCTATAAAATACGGCTAAGCGGAGAAGAATTACTTGAAAAGCGATTTTACAACCAGTGATGATTCCGTTAGGATAACTGACTTGGAGATATTTACTGCTTACGACAGTTTTCTGACACAATTAGTTGTGTTATTTCAAAGAGCAACCTTCAAAATTTCGGTGATTGAATTGTTACAATGGATGTCGCAATATTGAGTAATGTCGTATGGTTTGAGCAGTCCAACATGGTGAATGTGAATACTGGTAACACATGGCAATCTGTCGGACATTAGAACGAATGCAGAGAACATGGAATGAGCTACAGATTGTTTCAGCAGCTTTTCTGACTAACAGTAAATTTTTCGTGATACGTCATGCCCATGTGTTACAGCGTTATTGACAATATTTCATTAGGTGTAACTTAGTGCCACCGGGAGATGTCAGCAATTAATCATTCCACACAATGAAACATAGAACTTACTGGCTCAATGCAAAGTCACAATTTCACTCACTGTTTCTTCAACGTCAGCTGTGGATGCGTCTTACAAGTCCAGAACTGAGGACAATTTGATGTTTCTCAATGCAGTTCGCATTATACAAAATGATTCTTCTGATAAAGTCCAGTCTTGAAAACAGTGTTTGTCTTCACTTTCGAAAGCAGCCGAGTGATGTTAGTGAACATCATAAGTATTGGTCACTCGATCAACTCTGAAATGCCCGATGAAGTTTTAAAGCACTTACACCTTGTCATCTGGTACGTTCGTGCAGAGAACGAGTCTATGAAGTTCGTTGTACAACACTGAAAACCACGCTTTTAAAATTATGTGCTACGTAATTTCTTGTCTAAATGCCGCGAAACTACTCTAAAAAAATAACTGGACTCCTCGGATGTGCGTCCCTAATCCAAGGGAAATCGTCACTGAAGATTCTCACCACTCTTTTATCACCACAGAAAAGAAATGTGTATAATTTCGTTCACTTTAAAGTCAAATGCTTACATTTTACGTCAGTTGTAACACCATTCACTGAAAATTTTAATTACATCGTCTACAGTTTGCACAGGGACGAACATTCAGCTAGTGTTGATTTCCTTTTGCGAAGGATCTCCTGGATTCCGAATACAATTTTAGTTCGTTAGTTTTCATTTTGTTCTCTATGTAAGTTACAAATGTTCGGACAATAATTTTACGCCAATGACAGACTTAACTTCCTGTGAAGCACGTCTATGAGTTTTTGTTTTCGTCTTGTGGTCGGCTTTCCCGTTACGTTATTGAAAATATCGTGGACTCTTCTTGCTGTATCCTAGATTATTTTATTTAACATTTAAATATCAAAGGTATTGTGCTTTCTAATGAAACTGCTTTATAATCTTTACCAAGCGAGAGCACTTCACGTAGTATACTACACATATTTCTTTTGTTATTATGCAAGAGAGATTTCTTTCAATAATTCATCAATTAGTTATGTAAGTAGCAGCTATATTTCCCCTGCATCCTCACTGCTAACGTAAACGATTCTAGGTCATTTCCGAAAAATGGGACAATCACCGACCTCACTCCACATGCAGTATTCTCTCCAAGTTTTCGTAGTCCTGTACTTTCTGGAGGTCATAGTTGTTACAAGTCCATCGTTTGCAAGGTCAACAGTTAAAGAATGGTAGATCTACCTATTATTAACATCTTCGCTTCAGCTGTGCATCGTAGCTGGTATTGCGGACTATCGGTGAACGATCAAAGCAAAGGAACAACTGTGGACATTTCATATAAGAGGCATATCTGTGGGTATTGGTGTTGAAATCATTTGCGGAAGACTGATTGCTAGTTAATGCAGAAACTAAGAGTCGTTCAATTACTTTTAATATTAATAAATATTAACAAATATTAAAAATACAGGAAAATGAATTGTGTATGACAAAATGATTTCAGGGGAAGGCCAGTTTATAGGGCGTTATCACTATGTTGAACCATAAACAGATGTGAGATTGAGGTATCAGCGAGATACAAGAGGGAGCACTACCTTTATATGCTTCGAGACACAATGTGATTGCTGAATCTTACCCTTTGCGTTACATTCTACAAAATTTTATGTACAAAGTCGGGAGATGTAAAACAAATTTTCTGGAACATTTTCTGTGATACATCATTAACGATAAAGGAGTTTAATAGGTCTCAAGAACAGAAAATTCCTTCACTGTACATAATGCAGTGTTTAAACGTTAAGCATAGGTCAGGTAATGTGCTCAATCCAATCGTATTCAGTCAGTATAGAAATTCATTATTCCATTTATATGTTTCACAATTTACTTTTCAGGTAATCTAACACAAAAATAATCGAATCAGTTTTTAAGACCTCTGATCGAAGTGCACCACCAAACACTAGCATCGTGGTGTGGAGTATAACCAGAGTGATGTTTGGACTGACTCACTGTGTGTTATCGTTACACAAGTAAAGAGACATAAAATTCAGTATCAGGCGATGAGAGCTTTCATTACTAAGAGAGCTCTTCGGTGAATCGTACACTGCTGTATACGTCGCAGACGTGTGAGAAAGAGGAATTATTGAAAAATAGAACATTCAGTCACACTAAAAGAAGTGCCATTAAATAATGTGAACGGAAAGATTAATACCTCTCTCTGTCCTTGAATTAAATGGGTTCCTTCACAGATCTATCGAGTTGTACTCTTGGTAAAATGTTGCACTGTCTCAAAGGCATCAAAGTTCATATTACATCTATTATCTCTGGATTCACAATTTCCTTTCCAATGGACCCCCAGCATAAGGTTGAAGAACGACCCATTTCATATTTGGCACATGTGCTTTGTTGGCCTATTTACTTACTCGTAGTGATACAAGTTACACGACGAGCTCTTTGCAATTATCAAGCGTACATGTAAGTATGCTGTAACAGGTATAATATTGTTCTTTACATCTATGTTAGTCTATGTCTACATATGGCACGTAATGCGTACGTCTTATTACAAGTTGGGTACACAAATCTCGGTAGTGCAAAATATTTACGTTGAACTAGGTGGCACAACCTACAACAATATATTTAAAACATTTTTCATGTTTCTAAAGGGAAGAAAAAGCCATTTATTTATAGTTATTGCATTTCAACAATATGCTTATTATTCAAATATATACTCAAGTTTACAGTGTCAGGATGGATTCTTGCAGCTGGGGTTACATGGGTGGAAATTCATCCTGATAATTACAACATCGTATCAAGGTGTAAAGTTGTGGCTCTGGAATCCAGGCATGTGTTAATGGTGCTACTTTAAAAATTTTTGTGCAGAAGGCTCATTAGGAAAGCACCACCTGTTTAGAATTTCCATCCACTAGATGCGCCGAAATCTCCATTCAAATCTAAGGAAAATAAAAGTAGAAGGAAACCAAAAGTCGGTAAACACCAAACTGCTCGTGTACTACTTCTTAATAGTTTATTGTTAATGGCACCTATCGCGGTTTTACAGCAAGTAACAACTGCATACAAATACGCCGCAAAAAATAGTTCACTAGCAACCTGAGAAACTTCGTTCCATTGGTCTCATGAAAAACAAAGTATATGTACTCTTCGTACATTGTGAGGAGATCATCAAGGATGTAGATGTCAAATCACATTTCAAATTAATAGGTAAAACAACAGTTCTTAATCCTTTCTGTTTCGTACTAGGTAATTCTCGAACAGGCAGTAGTAACTCAATGTAAGCGATGAACTTAGAGTTAAAAACTGTTGAATTATAAATTGTTCTGAATAAACTAATTGGTACTGGATAAATAATAATGATAAAGGTAACAGGAAACTTTAAGCAGTGCGATATACTATACAAGGTACGAGACACTAATGGTTCCAAGTGCTTCACACGCTAAAACGTACGTCACTACCTGCCTTTCAGACTCGTGACTTTGTTTTCTAGCGTTCATACCGTTTCGCGTGAGGTCAGCATTTTCAGAGGTAGGCAAATTTTATTCTGTTGTTTGGCATTGTGACTCGACGCCATTCCTGACGTCTCAGTCGTCAGGGTGCACTAAGGGAAGGAAACCGTTCGTGCAGTCCGGCAGTTAATCGTGTAATCTTTGTCCTGTGTGTTATCGTAATTTACCAGTTCGCTTATCGTGTTCTCGGGGGTGAAACAGGAGACCAGACCAGCATTTACTGAAGCGAGTGTCGCAGACCACGCCAGATACCACATACGGGCTGAGAAGTGTACTAGCCTATGGCCGTTATTCGGTCGTGCTAATTCGATGCGGCTCCGGCCAAACTCCCTGTATCGGATCCCAGCTAGCTGCTCCTAGCGCTATACGGCCAGTCCACCTGCCACTCTTATGACTCACATAACTTAATTAACTGCACTTGTAAGGTACAGTTCGTGTTGATCTGCAAGTGAAATTAAGATATCATTGGAAGTTCAAGTTCTAACAGACAGACGTAGGTGACCGAATAGGCCGAAATGCACAAATACCGTTTCTAAGTATAAATGTATGTTACGAAGTAAGTGGTATGCTGAAAATACTGAATCGATACTTTATAATTTTCTATAGCATCTGCAAAATAAAGCTGTTAGTACAAAAAATTGTTCAAATGGCTCTGAGCACTATGGGACTCAACATCTTAGGTCATAAGTCCACTAGAACTTAGAACTACTTGAACCTAACTAACCTAAGGACATCACACACACCCATGCCGAGGCAGGATTCGAACCTGCGACCGTAGCAGTCCCGCGGTTCCGGACTGCAGCGCCAGAACCGCGCGGCCACCGCGGCCGGCGAGTACTAACAGTGAAAGAGTACTGATAAAGAGGAGCAATGGATGTAAAAGAAGACAGAAAGTGGAGGGCAGATCTCATCGTCTCAAATAGATAAATAAATCCATCTCAAAAGGAATACAAATGCAACTAGTTTGTATTAATTTTGAACAAACTGAACATGAGAACAAGGCCATTGCTACCAATTACAGACTTAGAAAATACCTGCGCTGTTAACTGTTAGATTATAATTTTATTTTACAGTGAGAACAAATTGTCTGTGCCTACATTGATTTGACCCATAATCCTCGATCATTCTGTTTACATAAGTTGTGAACTGCTATAATAAATCTTATTTACAGGACGTATAGATGATATTTGCCTGTATGAATTTTTACAGCAACTTGTGTCATATCACAGCATCTGTTCTGCGTTAATAAATTTTATTACTAATATGCAACATCCATATAGAAGTTTATGAAATCACCAAACACATAATACTGATGCATGGTATTACGTACTAGGCACACTGTCACTTGGGAAATGTCAACAAATAAAACACTGTACTTGTGAAAGGTACGCGACTAGTGTCAGAATCTGATCACAGCAGCCTTACCGATTACTGAATTCAAAATGTAGAAATCCTGTCTGCAAATCCTACTTCTCCTCTCTCGTACTTTACTTAAAATCAGAAAATGCGATCTGGTGTTATTACAGGTCCTTTATACTTGTAATTGTAGAAGTAGTAGTAGTAGTAGTTGTTGTAGTAGAAGAAAAGGTTTATTAAAATTTTACAAACAGAATAGTGTCATAATAATTGTTAATCGTCATCTTAATGTTACAGGAAGTTTCTGTGTTACAGACCTCCTTCATGTCAGCTTGAATAACCTAACGACTTCAACAAGTTTTATTAAAGCACTGCTCATTTCACGTCATATTACGAGCAAATGTTAATCTACCGTCGTGCAGAAAAGAAACAAGGTGGATCTACACTTCAGACAGACATTCTGTAGCATATACGCTTCACTTCGTGAATGGAAAGCAGCGAATGGAATACAAAGAGTTAGCAAAAAACTGTTTGCGACCTATTATGTAACAACAGGTTCATAAATTCTTTGAAATATTCATAGTTTTGAAACTGGACATTTGCATTGAATTAGTGAAAGATCTATTGTGAAGCTGATACATTTTGTCGATAGCAGCTTTGTTTCAATTTGGGGTGGTATGGAAAAGTAAGTGCTCATGAAATTGACAGTTAAAGCTACTTCGGTTTTCATTGTCACAGTTTCCATCGCAATAAAGTACCCTGCAGCGTTTACCTTATTATAATTCTTTAATGGTGAATGGCCTGCAATACAGAAACGACTTGAGAAAACACAACAGTAATAAGTAAAAGCATTTAAATATTCGACCATTTCATTACAAGCGTTATGGGTACCATGCAAAGGTAACAACATAACTTCTGAAACTGTAATATGAGATACTTAGGTTTTCCTGAGAATATTAGTATTGCATGAACAATCACATGATGAAGATGCACAGTATATATCAACTAGCTGTGGTTTTGTAAACTCTTGATAAGCATAAGAGCAATTAAATGATGATAACGACAGCATGGTTTAAAGGACTTAGTGTAATTCATCCTAACTGTTGGATTGTATAACTGATGTCTAACTATACATCGTATAATTTTATAGACGCAAATTATTGTAAATTATTACAGCTTCATTTACTTGTCCACATTATACTACTCACTATTGGATAAAAGCAACGAAAAATAAGTGTATTTTTGTTAATTCATTTCAGGGAGTCTTTGATACTGACAGTAAGATACTATTTGGTTTTAAGACGTTGACCACACCATGAGTGTTTCCCGTTTAATAGTTACACTAGCATATTTAGTTGTGTTAGATATATTTTCTGCCGCATTAATATACGACATACAAGTTTAGCACCTTTTCCATTATACATCTGGATATTTCTGCTAGTTATTCTTGTAATTTCAATATTTGTGTGAATCGTTTGTAAGGGACTTCAACAAAAATCGTGTCTCTCTAAGCTAATGTGAGAAATAACATAGCGTAAGCGTCATGTGGACATACCAAACATTTTGTGTTGTAACTTGATAGGAGGAGGAGGAGGATATTCGTGTTTAACGTCCCGTCGACAACGAGGTCATTAGAGACGAAGCACCAGCTCGGATTAGGAAAGGATGGGGAAAGAAGTCGGCCGTGCCCTTTCGAAGGAACCATCCCGGCATTTGCCTGGAGTGATCTAGGGAAATCACGGAAAACCTAAAGCAGGATGGCCGGACGCGGGATTGGACCGTCGTCCTCCCGAATGCGAGTCCAGTGTGCTAACCACTGCGCCACCTCGCTCGGTGTAACTTGATAGAGCAAAAGTTGGATATTGGCAAAATAATAAAATGTCAAAATACATGAAGGATCAACGCTGGAAATGACTTCTTTTAAGAGATGTACAGCAGTGAACCTACACAGAAACATGCTTCAATACACTATTGCATTTATAAATAGTAATACACTGGTCGCTACGAGGTATCCGGAAGCGTGTATACGTTGCATCCTTCACTTCACAAAATTCAAATTATTGTCGATAATTAACAGCAGAAGAAATACCGCCTATAATTCTGAAGTACATGTAGCGTATTTCTTTCTAACGTATGAGTGAGGTCTATGAAAACGCTGTGTACTTGTACATTATCTCTGCAATATTACTGTATGAAAACAAGCATGTAGTCTACATATGCTTTTGGAAAGTAGTCTGCGGAGACAAGAAGGTAATTAGAAGGTATGTAAATATTTGGCATAAGCACGAAAATCATTAAAAACTTTCATATGAAAGTATTGTTAAAATTTTGTTTATGTTTCCAATTTCCAGTGCCTTACAAAATTCAACACATAAAATCCGTTAAAACTGAATCCATCTGTTAATAATCATAACAAAACTTCGAAAATGCCTTACGCCATTGAAATAAAATATGCTGGTTTCAGTGGTTCAGGTACTTCGCTCCATAGTTTTAACGTTAAACACTCGGGCTAGCTTAATCACATTCGAAGTGAAAGATCATAATTAAACGCTGTTTCGCCAACAGTTAGTTGGCAGTTACTTTTTTCGCTGGTATGCATGGAAAAATTAAATGCTGAAACTAATTCGTAGCGAATGTGATGTGAGGGGTTTCTTCCTTAGAAACAAATTAGAAAATAACACGTAGAAAAACGAAAACAGGTCGATAGAAATTCGTTTATGTCAAGGTTTCAGGATATAGACACTTTAGAGGATTGTGAAAAACGGGAAGCTAGGTACGGGGAAGGGTACAGTGTTATGATGCAGAGCTGAATGCCACTTGCTGCTCGAGGCGCAACGGCCGGGATCTCGCAACCCTGGCACGCAGGCCGCGCCCCCGCCCACTTTCGCTAGTGGAGACCCGGCTCTACACATTATAGTAACGTCCCTATAGCACACTCTACTACTACCGGAACGTGGAGTGCTTCGCAAATTTCATACATTCTGGATTTTGCCTATTTCTCAACAGAAAATGTGGACCTGCACTAATTCCAGAAAATGTCCACATATTACAGGAATATATGCTGCAGAATAATTTGGAGGTGGTGGCGAAGTAGTTTCATACACGAAAACTTTATTAGCTGTGACTACAAGTATCCTTGTTCATACTACAAAAACTTTATAGTTTACATAATACTTTAGCTCGCAATGTGACCCAAGGAGAGTAAATCACGATTGTCCTTGGATTGGAATAAACGAGTATGAGAGTAAATGAAGTTATGCATTCTTCTGCTATGTACATTAAATTAACATATGGAAGAATGGGAGGAAAAGTAACGAAATCTTTGATAATGTGTGATAGTGCACTAACTGAATATGACGTACCCCTGATAAGCCTTCTATCCTGGCATTCGAAAATATTACGAAATATACGAAAAGTGATATAATTTAGACTGAATGGATAATATTTTAAGAATCGCTTCCCAAAATGCAAGACCAGTTTAAAATTAAAACAGTTGTCTGTGACAGGCATTTGACACAGATAACTGATTTCATTTGTGTTTTATATTATGAACTGTCACAGTTTCAGAATTATGTTTCAGAATCGCAACGCAGCCGAGCTGAAACATGGACGTCCAGTGGTTTAACCACTACTCCATTTCGTGCAGTTATAAACCAAAAGAAGTATAAGCTAGGCACCACGTATGTTATTGAGCTATGGCTTGAAAAAGTACTGATTGTATTATTTCCCCTACAAGCACTATTTAGCGAGTACAGACTACTGAGATATTTAATTCGTATCAGTAAATCCCTGCCTCTTCAGAAACAATACATGCGTATCAATTATTTTTAGCTTTCCGATAATCGAAATTAGTAGAGTTCCTCTAACAGCCACAAGTAGAAGAAAAATGAAATTTTGCTATGGTAATATGAGCTTAGAGTCATAAACCTCTTTTTTTAAAAAAAATTCGATGAGTTACTTATAACGTTTGACTGTTGACTTAATATGCAAAAAGAAAACCAAACAAAAACCGCAGCCCTACCTAAGATTTATTCTCAGGGGTATGCGATTTTGTGTCTTTGAACTGATGAATCTGTGTTTTTTTCTACAGAGGTAATACATGAACTAAGAATTACGTCTTCTGGAAATATTTTACACAAATTTACACCTGTGTCATTATGACTGATCTGTCGGACATTTGATGAGCTACTAAGGTATTTTGACACTGTGCTGGTGAAATGTTCGTAACTATGACACCTGACAACCCAAGTACGTACCCAGCTAACAGGGGAGTGGTGCCACCGTGCCAGGAATTCTGGCGCGGCTATTGCACCTGTCGGCGTTCCGAGGCGCTCTTCGCCCGTCCGCTGGTAGCATGCAGACAAGCGTCGCGACGCGGGCCAGGCCGGGCCGAGCACTGACGCTCCGCCGGCGCTGCCGCCAGATTCCCGCCAGGCGCGGGCGCAGGCGCCGTGCTGTCTGCCCCTGCCGCCGCGCGCATAGGCTCCCCTGCGGTGCGCTTCCAATGGTCTGCCGACTGACGCCTAGTCAACAGGCTTACTAGCGGTGCTCTTACAGGCACCGCGACATGAAGAGCACATACTAGTCTATCTGCAGCAGGACTGAGAAGAATCCCCAAAAATCTGTAGATTTTCTAGTAAAAGTTGCCGTAACTCGAATAATACTTACACAATTTTTCTTTGCAAATATATCATTTTAAGAAAGAATGTACTGTACCGCTGTGGTGGAACGATTTCGTATTTAAGTCCGAAGTATATTCAGATTTCCATGTATGAATAACTGTTTATTTGGCTAGAGACTGGTTTCCACACAGCAAAAGTTCTTCAAAAAAGAGTCTATTAAACTCCACAATTAGAGACAGTCTTTTTAACAATAAAGGTATTAAAAGTTTCTCAGCAGTGACAGGAACTTTCGCACTGAAATTGTTTCAAACATTAATTACTATTACGCATACAGAGTTTCGAAGTCGAGAATTATATGATACTTTATGACAAATCTCACGTTAAGATACAATTATATGCAAAATGAAGTGGTTAAAGTATACAGGTTTCACAACAAACACAGACTTATTTTAAAATAAAATAAAATTTTCGCTATTACTAAAACATTCCGGGGTATTATGTCGCTGTTGAAGGGATTTCACTTTAAGTCCGGCATTTCGTCCCCAACTGTGGAGGACATTTTCAAGGGTGGTCGTACCTTTTTTGATCAGTAGCGAGCCAGGGTGTGGATCGGACATTCAACAACGCTTACGAGCACCCTGGAAAATGTCCTCCGCAGATGGTGACGAAACGCTGGGTTTTAAGTGAAATCCCTTCGACCATGGCATAATAGCCGGATTATTTTATTAATTGTGACAATTCCTGCCGTGAAAGTTTACTTTCTACAGCCAAAATTGCTAGATTACATATTTAGTGTGTATTATGAAGATTCACTGTAGACACTGTGTTGGTACAATCACATTACGTAAATAAATTGATTACATATCCCAATATGATAAAATAATACACTACATTTATGTATAAATTTATGTTCTACATAGTTTTCATAAAAATAATACAGTAAATGCATGTATAATGCTATATGGTGTCCAGTTTCTTTCGACACTTTCCGTACTCAGTTTGCCAGGAAGGTTCCAGGATAGAATTTATTTATTTATAAGTCTACAATACTAAAAAGGAACAGATGTTTATTTTGTGTTACCTGATATATGTTCGTCCTTCAATCTACTTTGCCATGTTTCGAGCAAACACACTAGGTCGCAGAACAGTGCTTAGCAACCCAATGTGAGAGTTATGCGCATTAGTAACGGTGACACAGTGGATGCTGATTGTGAGCACAGAGTGAACAATACGTTCTGCGTTAATCTCGGCAAATCCCCCAGTTAATCGTGGACACTGATTAAGCAGGTATATGAGGTTGAGGCACTTTCAAGAAGTTGTTCTCTTCAAGTGACACAGGAGGTTTCGTAAGGCAGTACATGACGATCCCTGAGCTGATCGTCCGTCCACATGCAAGTGTGGAGTGTGTAAGGCAGTTATTACTAGAAAATCGTCATGTAACTGTGCATGCAATGTAAGAACTTAATTTGAATCGTGGTGAGGTGTCATAATATTTTACACGAAGATTTAGGGAAAGAGAAACTTAATGCAAATCACATCCTCCACAGACCACCAGGCGAACATAGAAAAGAAAGATGAAGAATTTCTGCAGACCTACGGGACTGAGTCAAACGTGATGCCACATTTCTGTCAAAGATTATTGCTGAGGCGGAATGTTGGTGCTCCCATTATGACCCTCACAAGGAGTGTAAAGGTGCTGAATGGGGGAGTACTGAATCATCAGCCGCGAAGAAAGTCAAACGATTACCTTCGAGAAAAAAGACAATGTTGATCGTATTCTTTGATAGTAAAGGGTTAGATCCTCAAAGTCAAACAGTGAGACAACTCTTTACATCGAAGGTTTGCAACGATTGCAACAAACAATTCGAGTCGCCACCCTGATTTTTGGGGTACTCAAGAATGGTTCTTACTGCTCTATTGGCTACCGAGTATCTCGCCACACATTTCGTTATTGCCATCTCTCTCCCGCCGTATTCGCCCGACCTCTCACCTTGCGATTTTTTCTTGTTTTCCCGAGTGAAAAGGCAACTGAAAGGAAAGCTTCATCGAGATGTCGCAGATATTCAATGGATTGTGTCAAATGAACTTACGAGCATCGCAGTTGAAAATTTCCCTGTTTGCTTCCGAGAGCTCCAGGAACGTCGGCAAACGTGTATAGATAGCAAAGGGGACTATTTTGATAGGAGCTAGGATCATTACCAGGTATGTGGAGTTTTGCAAACAAAGGTAGTATATGTCTCGTCTGAGCAGTGAATTCCTGCAATGCTATTGGCATCATAGTTTCTCTGTCGAAGTTACACGCTGTGCTGCGTCCTGGTTGGCTAGCGCCATTTGGACGGCCACGGCTCGCTCGGTGAGACGCGGTCGGGGGCAGTGACGGAGACTTGGTCGGAGCCAGTGACAGAGGAAGGAGAGCACACGGGGCGTCGCGAGTAGTCAGTCGGTGCTTCATGTACTGCGAGGACCCACAGTGTTGACATTTCGGCGCCGGAGAGTGGTGGCTAGCGGAACTGGAGTGCGGAAGCAGTTACCGGTCAACATAGGCTCTGTTTAAGTGTCGTGTCTATTTCGAATCCTGAGGAGAGCGCGGGAGTTTAACCTGACGTGCATGTTAACAGCGAGACACTGGACTAACTTTAATTGGTGAGCCATTCTATGGTGGAACTTTCGTATGTGATTGCTCCATGTAGCCAATTTTTTATTTTCACTAGTACTTCCTTAAACCACGTGGACTTAGGTCAGGGATACTTTGTATTGCAAGTCCTTGTAACTGCGCTGTGCCCCGGTTCTATTGCATTTATCTTCAGTTACAAGTATGGACGATATTCGGCGATTCCGTTGTTATTATTGTTGATATGTTAAGTGGTAAATTTTATGAATCAAAGTTTATTCTTTGGATAAAACTTCAGCCGATAATTTAAATTGGATTTGCAAACTTCTTCTATGTAGCAACTATAATGGTAACAATGCTGTGGTATTTAAGATTATGTGCGGATTGTCTGGTCATTATCTCCTTGGGCTAGTTGTTGTTTATAACTGCCGAAAACTCTTCCTGGTTGTATGGCCGTGGTCCATGCAACTCTTCTATCCCTGACATTTCGCCCAAAGCTACATTGGACATCTTCGGAAGTGCTTCTGGTTGTGCAGACTTGCCGACTGACGGATCGGACGTCGTAAAACGGGCTAAATATCGTGGAAAGTTGGCGTGGTCTGGATTTCACGTGACAGCAGAGATAAATTTTGTCAAGGATAAAATATAACTATCGATCATAGTACGTCAAAGATAAAAACTTCTCATAGATTCTGTAGCGCCACTCTCCATATATCGCTCAGTTTCATAACTTCTACTTTTCTGTTAAATTAATTCCCATGTTTCTATATTTCGATTGCTTCTCTATAAATCTGTGGACAATAGTTCGTCATAGTACATAATACTTCAGTTTCCGAAAATTTCACAACGTAATCAGCCAAATGCAGTGCATGTTCCACCACTGCTGACAGGTCTGTTTTCCCTAGTCGGCAAAGACTTTTATGTTCCTTCAGCCGTGTATTCACACTTCTGTTAGTAGTTAGTAGTTCCAATGAAGACCCTATCACATGTGCACGGAATGTTGTAAACACCACTTGCAGACAGGGGGTGGGGGGGGTGGGGGGGGACGTTTATCCTTAACGGAACGAAGTGCTTCGCCCATTTTCTTAGTTGGTCTGAAAACCGTTCGAACGTTATGTTTCCTTAAAATCGTGCCGATTTGATCCGTTACTTTTTTGATAAAGCGTAGAGAAACCGTGTTCTTCCATCGCTGTGTCCTATCGTTGTCCTTAGGCCTCCTGTTATTCGGTCGCTAAACTCTATTTATTTCCTTACTAGAGCACTCATTTTTCTCAAAAGTCTGCTTTAGATGTTTTAAATCGGCGTCCAGGTATTCCGGCGCC
Organism: Schistocerca americana; assembly: GCF_021461395.2. NCBI lineage: Eukaryota > Metazoa > Arthropoda > Insecta > Orthoptera > Acrididae > Schistocerca > Schistocerca americana. Next base: position 442,073,897 of record NC_060121.1, on the reverse strand, counting down.
CAAATCCTTTTAGCTGTGCCAACAAGACTTTTAATTACACCTCTTTTCTGTTGTAGATGATGATTAGAATCTTTATGCAGATATCTGTAGGTTTGTGTAACCTTCCGGAAGACTTTATGTTTCAAGCTGTCTTCAGTCTGTCTCATAACGAAGACATCCAAGAAGGATATGACATTGTCTTTCTCCATGTCCATGGTAAACCGGATTTTCGGATTTGTACCATATATAAATAACAGAAGAATTTGTCTAAAGCTTGCCATGTGATCAAACCACATATGTATCATCCACGAATCGATGCCATCGACATGATTTCTTATTCGCTTTATCCAGAGCTAATTGTTAGAATTTTTCTATGTAAAAATTGACGATCGTACGATCGTAGGACTCAATGGGTTACCCATAGCCACACCATCAACCTGCTCATAAAATTCATCCTCCCATTGGAACTGAACAGAGATGAAACAGTGTCTGAAAAGAGCCGTCAAATCCGATCGGAAAACATTCGCTATGTAAACCATTACTTCGTTAAGCGGAATCATCGTAAATAAAGACACTGCGTGAAAACTGACAAGAATATCCTCAAGGAGCCAAATTTACTCCCTTCAGTTTCTCAATGAAATCACTTTAGTCTTTTACATAAGAATGGGTCTCAGAGGAAGGTTAATCTTATGAACTTTTGGTAGGCCATAAAAGGCTGGGACACATAGCTTCAGTCCTCAACAACCTTGGCCGAAACGTCAGGGATAGGAAAGTTCCATGGACCACGGTCATACAACCCGGAAGAATTCTCGGTAGCTGAAGCACGTGGGCGTGAAAGCCTTCATTGTATGTGGTTTATAAATTTATCAAGTGACATTTCACGTCATTGGAGAATGTCTAATGAACTGCTGCTTTAACACTAACTGCGGTTGTCATACTATAACTTTGAACATCTCTTCCTTGCATTTGGCGCTACCCAGTGTCTGGTTTTTGGTTTTAGTATTTTAGTGAGCTCTGAGTTAATACTGGGTTTGTGCGTTCTAGAAGCCGTTATCGGCATGCGCAGGCTCTCTTGCCTGTTGTTGTCACTTGAGTTATCGAGCATGGAATACAGATGAGCGGCCGATGTGAACACCAAATGTCGACGATGTGCTGTTTGTTGTGTAGATCTTCAGGCTATCATAACATCATACTGCAAGATGTTACCCATAATAGTTAATTCACGTATATTTACTATATCTTGCTATTTTAGTATTTTTGGAACTTAACAGCCCTTACAAATTCTTATTTTTCATATTCACAAGGCCTGATAATTAACTTAATTTCAGAACTAGTGAGGTCAGATCTGCAGTTATGTTAAAGTTATATTTGTGCAAAGCAATTTTTTGTTAATTTAAAATTGTTGATATAAGGCTGTATTTCTGTTAAATTTTTTTGAATTAATCTCATTGCTTTTATACAATTGAATAAGCAGTGTAGGTAACCGCAATTTGCAAATGTTAATTAGTAATTGTGTTGTTACCAGTGCTCTGTTTTAATTAACGTGGTGAAAATAAATATTTGCATCCTCAAATGGGGACAGCTTTCCACTCCAGCAGTCCATGTGCCTTGCTTACGAATACTATACCTTACCATTGTCCTTACAAATACATGATTGTCAGTAAAAATTAGTAGACTGTTCGGTTCTCGTAGAAGGAAGAGCTTGAGTTATCATAAATGTCTGCGTGCGAAATGGTCAGTAAGCAGACATATATGCACTCATAGAACCATAAAAATGCGTTTCCATAAATGTACTGTATGCGATAAGATTACGTGGCAGAATATTCTGCAGCCTCGTTGTCAATAACGAAGTGCAGAATCAGTACATACGATGGCAACTGTTAGCCAACTTCGACAGCTATATTAGCTAAAGAAAAATGAGTACGTGCACCACGAATCACAGAACCATGGAGAACATCAATAACCTTAGCCAAATCAACATTCATATTCAGTGTTACCGAGTGAAATATCAGAAATATCGTCCAATCACTTGTATGTGTTGAATGGGCATTCTAACCCAATTAAAAGAGTTACACCGCCAGCTCTTTACCTATATTTGCAATGATACTCATATCGTATTGTATTAAATGAGTGCTAACCACTACTGAAATTTAACACATATTTGTTGAAGACTGGTGCTCAATATTGCATACATATCTTTTTAATTAATACAATATTCGAACAAACAGAAATATTGTTTATTAATGTCTATAAATTGTCACAAACCCCTACTGTGATTCAGTTGTCAGTTTGTATAATACCGACTCTCATGATGAAAGAATACTTAGGGCAATGCCACTGTCGCTGTAATATTTGCGTTTGTTTACACATGTTATCGAATTTAGATTGCGATTTATCAAAGAAGGCATATTTCCTTCTCGGCTGTCATCAACTTCTAATTTCAACAACTACCAATATTACAGTTCATTAACTATATTGCTGGGGAATTGATACATAAATTACAAAACTGTGAGGGATTAATTAAGCACGAAGTGTCGTCACAAGCTAGAAGTATGAACTGCCACAAAATAATAACAGCAATAAATGAGTACTTTAGCACAAGGCACAAAATTGGACACGTATAATGTAGCATCGCCTTGCATTAAAATTATCTACGTTAGTGATGCTGCCATAAAATCGTATGGTCTATTCAAAATGGCTCAGAGCACTATGGGACTTAACATCTGATGTCATCTGTCCCCTGCAGCTTAGGACTACTTGAACCGAACCAACCAAACGACAGCACACACATCCATGCCTGAGGCAGGATTCAAACCTGAGCGACCGTAGCAGTCGTGCGGTTCCGCTATTCAAAAATGATAATTAAATTAATGAGGCGTTGCGCAAGAAATTTTTGTAAGCATTAGCAAGCCATTTTCTTTAGCCTGTTCTGTTCCTTTTGCACACTATGTTTAACTGAAGGTGGACATGAGCATCCAGTAGGATGCTCCTCATCTTCGCAGCCTAGGTTTCTCTTCTGGGCAAGGTACATCATCCCTTACGGTCGTGAGCTAAAGAGCCGACAAACAGTTGGTGAAATTTTCCCACTCCCTTGTCATGTCGAAGCCCTGACATCGAAAATTCTCAAAGTTATGCTTCACTGCCGTCCATCGGATACTACATCTCCAATTTCCAACATTGCACCGGAATTACTGCTAAATTACGCTCAGAAATCTGTCTTCCTCCTTCCCATTTCACAAAGCACTCAGATTCTCAGCAATGAAGCGTTCCCAGGAATTTGTAATTTGATTCTGAGCAAGGTTTTGCTTATTTCCTTGCCAGAAATTGTAGTAATACCATAGCGATCATAATATAAATTTTCTGTTTCACTAGTTAGTGGTTCATAAAACTGAAGTATTACTGCCATGTTATATGTTACAATTCCATATCGATTCTATACCTTCAAATAACCATAGACGTAATTGATACGTGGGGCTTAGGGAGGGCAGGAAATGGTGTGGACGGGGCCTAATCGGTTACCGTTGGTTGCACTGTAAACACATACATTTTATTTAAGGAAATAATTTTTTAAAAACAATTGTTTAAAAAATGTAACACAGACTACAGTGACGGCTGAAGGCCATATTATGAAAGAATTCAAATTATTTGTCGGCTGAAGGCCACGAGCAATAGGAGTAATTTAAACAAAATATTATTTTTAAACAATTGACGCAATCAGACCAAATAAAGATGGAAATGATCCACAGACAGTACTCCAAGGATCGACCTGAGAAAAATCCCTACAGCTGCGTAAGCGGTGAGATAGGCAGCTGCCAACTCGAACTAGGGACAGCTCAAACGCCGACCAACACACTCGCAAAATCCACCTAAGATGCGATTACTTATACCACGATACAATAAGAGTTAGCATAGTCAAATGACAAGCATTTAATTACACAAGTTGCTCCACCAAATCCGAGTACGCAAACAGGGTTAAGACCAAACTGTGTATTCAAAATCTGACTAGATGCACATGTAACCGCAAAAGACAATTCCACAAACAACTCAGACAATGCTAAAATAGTCACTGTTCAGCAACAAGACGAACTGCACATATACATGAAAGCTAAGAACACAGAAACGGTCGAAAGTCCAGATACACGTCGTCCACTGATACGACCGACCGAACGACCAACATCACCAAAACTAACATTGAATAGTGGGATGCTGCACTTACATTACAGTTAAACTAACTTTAACAATAATCTTAGTGATATTGATATTTTCACAGTGGAAAAACGTAATGTTAATAGAAAAAGAATTAGAAAATTTGATAGGCTTTTATACTGGGTAGGAAATATGAAACATGATTATAATGACATATCTGTCATTGGGAACCATTACAGCACAAGAATAACTTGGCTAAACTCCCAAGTCATTCTGGACTATGAGTCTCAAAATAGAAATACAGATCTCAAAACCAATACCTGTGTAAGGCAGGGAACATTACGCATTACCTCATGCCAATTTATTGGCCATTCCTGAAATGTGGCCTATACTTGCATATGTTTCTCTATTCTGGAGCAACGAAGGCTGCCTAGCAACTGGAGAAAAACACGCATCATTCGCGTTTTCAAGGAGAGTCGAAGGATAGAAGGACATAATTACAGGCATAAATCGTTGACATCATCTGCTGTAGAACTTTGCTCAAGATTTTTATAGAGATAATTTTCGTTTTTGGAGAGCGATGAATGGTACAGTCTCTGGCAGTTGAGGAACGTAAGTAAATGAAATACATTGTGCGTGCATAGGAAAGTAAATCCACTACTCTACAACTGCACTATTGATGACAAATTGGTGGAACTAATTTTAAATAGTAAAATACCTACAAGTAACTATCCAGAGCGACCTTAAGTGGAATGACGACATAAACAAGTAGTAGGAAAACATATATTGAACTGAAATTCATAGAGAGACATAAGGAAACGTGACTCACCCACTAAGAAACTGGATTTTCAAGGCACTTATTCCACGAATATTTCAGCACTGCTCGTCAGCCTATGGTCTTTACAATGTAGGATTGATAGAAGTAGAGAAGACCAAACTAAGACAGCGCGCTACGTCACGGGATCGTCGGTGCGAGAGATGTTAAACAAACTCCACTTGTTGACGCAAGCAGAGAGGCGTTGTGTATCACACAATTTTTTACTATTAAAATATCCAGAGAGTTCATCCCTGGAAGAGTCGGACGACATCCTTGTATCAATTCCTCACACATCCTCCTCACTAAATGACCACGATGAAGGTCGAGATATTAGAACTAACTGGGAGACTTAACAACAATAATTCTTCCCACACACCATTCGCGAGTGGAATAGGGATGGGGGATCAGTTGGTTGTACCATAAGTATCCTCCTACACACAAAGACTGGTGTTTTGTGGAGTATTGGTGTAGATGTAAATAGGTATATGCCCAACGAAACGTTCTGCAAAAATAAGTTGGGCGATGGGCTGATTCGGGGGAGGGGGGGGGGGGGGAGTTTCCAAACAGCGGTTAGGAGAGAAAGTGAGCCGTGCCCTTTCACAGCAACCATCCCTGCATTTATCTGAAGCGATTTACGGAAATCACGGGAATCCTAAATCAGGATGGCCTGAGGTGAGTTCCTGAGGTGAGTTTCAACCGTCGTCTCCCCAAAAATAAGTAAAAGGTGCTATAGTGACGCTACTTCACTGTACACTGAGAGACTAGAAAATACGATTGCTGGTGATTACGTTACTATATTAAAAACTATACGACCTTAACTCGGCAGCTAGTGCCAAGCTACACTACAGATGTTGCAAGCTACAAACAATGAAGCAATAATGAGAAACAAGCTCTACGGTATTTTAAAAAATATTTACACTATTAGACTTGTTGAAAACATCAATGCAAGATGACACACTGAGGCTGTTAATGACAATGCTTCCGTGCATGTAAGAGACAAGCAAATGAAGAAATATCGGGCATTACCAGACGAAGGGTAGCGGGATAGGCATAGAGGTATCGTGCAATCGGTTCAAACAGCAGGCTCAACAATCTAAAGAAACATTAAGTGCAATTATAAGCTTTTGACATGTGTAAAGATCAGAAATGTTCATTAGTAATGGTATGTACAAAAGACTGAGTCAACAGTACAATGAATAAGTCTTACTGGTATCACAAGTTATCTACAACTATCACAAGTTATCTACAACTTGATAGTGGCCCCAATCTTTAAACAATGTTTAGAAATATTTCTCACAAAAATGAATATGATTAAAAGATTTTGTCCATTGTTATGAGCGTTGTGAGAGGAATTTCTACGCAATATGTACTTGAAAGCCAATTCATAAGATAATGTAAGAACTGCATGTATTTAGTGAAAAGAGGAAAAATACTGCCATGCTAGATTACAGAGTACTACATTCTTCATTATACGACAGTTATATCTGAGTGAAAAATTAAATCACCTTGTATCAGTAGCACGTTTCTAGAACAAAGACATGATGGAAGTACGTAAATATAATGAATTATTGCCAAATTAGAATAACGTTTATTTTACTAATAATACTGTATTTCAGTATTACATCCGAAAAAAAAATTCAATTAAATAAATTTCTTAGCTAGGGATCAGAATCAAAAGATGAAGTGACATCTGCCAATTATTTCACAAACAACAATGCATCTATAACTTTTGGCTCCGAAAACTATCACATACAGCAAAATACCGGTTATTTCCAAAGGCTGAGTTTGATCTACAGGCCAACAGTACTGATAACTGAGTACTACAGGTCAGCAGAAAATAAGTGATATAAGGCACCCTAAGTAACTTATAAATTAATTAAGACTGATTTTAAAATCAATTTATTTTGTGACTCTATTGCTCTGATATTTCTACAACAACAGTGTATATACATATATTGCTGATTCCGTAACGTGCTTGTAAAGATGTCTCAAGTGCCTTACGGTAAATTTGAATGACAAGGAACATGGTTATGTGACCTCCTATAACTTCGATTTCGTACTATAATCTATATTTGAGGTTTTGTGTGTTTCCTTCCCAAGAATGTTAATTGCTTGTGAACTCAGATACAGTACAGATCGGTTCTGACAGTTATTTGGAATCGTTATTCGCCTGTATACAGATGCCAAACTGAAACATTTTGTGGTAGAATAAAAAGTAATGATAGCGATACGTTTCAATAACTCTACCCCACTAGAATATGCTGAATGCGGTGTCTATAATGTTTGTCGCGTAGTTGAGAATAATTCTTTCTTATGCTGCAGTTTTTTTTCTATTTAATCAATCACATTCAAATTTTCAATTTATAAACATATCGTTTTGATATGTCACATAGTTTAATTTTTCTAAATTTTTCATGTATCTATGCTCTCTTCTGGGGTATTAGATGCACAGAGTATGCTGATTCCGTAAATTTTTTTTCATTTCACTGCACAAAACGCAACCCGTGAAAACCGCAAATGTGCTACAGGTCAGCAGAAAATGATATGAGGACTAGCAAAATTTTCGCTCTGTATTAGGCAGTTAGAGTCTATCTAAAACAGTATATTGGTCTATATTAAGATTTGGTTTTCCTTTTGTAGTGCAAAATGTGCCGAGTTTTCTAACGTGTGGAAATAATTTTAACGTTTATAGATTCTGAACAAACGTCTTTCGCTTCGAGATATAAAATAATTTTTTCTGGCGTTGTAAAGACTGAACAACGAACAACATAATATGTGCAGAACTCTATCAGTCTCTCTCTCTCTCTCTCTCTCTCTCTCACTCTCTCTCTCTCTCTCTCTCTCTCTCTCTCTCTCTCACTCTCTCTCTCTCTGCCTCACACACACACACACATTGTTTCTCCCTTTTTTTCTATCAGTCTTCTGACAGGTTTTAGGCCGCCTGCTAAAATCTCCTCTCCTTACCAAACCCTTCATCTCAGTACAGCATTTGCACCCAACATCTTCATTTATTTGTTGTATGTATTCCAGTCACTTTCATCTTCTAGTCCCCTGGACCCAAAATTTTCCTTAATCCCTGTACAACACCCTCTAAAGATGGAGAAAACTATTAATATCAGCGATTGGATCACAACTGCTCCTTCTCTGGAATGAACTAGCTTTTATTTGTTAGATGTATTCTAATCACTATCTTCCTCTACAGTTCTTCCTGTACAGCATTCTCTAAAGATAGACATCACCGTTATTTTCAGAGATCAGATCAGATCTGCTCCTTCACTAGTTCTTTACGTTATTAAACACTTACTATACCTCACAAAAATATGTAGAAGGAAGTCATCTTGCCTTTCCAGATCACTATATCTGTATTTATTCTGATTCAGTTTTTTTTTTTTTTTTTTTTTTTTTTTAAGACGATAGAACGAGAAGTAACAAGATTTTCTTACATCCTTAGCAGATTTTAGACTTAAATTTTCGATATATCATCTGTTGTGAAAATTATAAATACTACAACGAAATCATGAATACTTTAATCATGTCAGAAAATTTTTAAAATATGACTGATTCTTTTTATGTTTTCCTGCTTTTATTGGGGAATACAATAAAGTAACTATACGATAACGGCAATTAATTTATCTATAGCTATAATTTACAGTCAGTATGCCAACATATGTACTAAAGAAAGAAGCTATGACAGAGATAAATACATGTCTAGCTGAACAATCGCCACACATCCAAGGTTGTGATTTCCTTTGTGGAGGGAACAAATTTAAAACAGTTGTTAATATTACCCCCAACATCTAATCTGTTTTTATTTCCAAAGTACACAGAAATTATGGTCTTGAGGCGCTAAGAGTCAGTTTCAATGCAAATAATAACAAATGATCTGAAACAGGAAGAGTAAACACATTCAAGATCATAGGGAATACTATCTCATTCGTAACAGAAATCGACATACAAACTACAGAATCTTCTAAAGTAAGGTAAGAGAGGAAATTCTGCAAACGTTCTAGAAAAGGTGTCAGTACCAACTATAAAATTAGGAAGTGAGTCGCTGACTATAATGTAAAGCAATGAATGAAGAATACAAGCATTGCAGGTGCGATTACTAGGTAGAGCATGAATGCTGACACTAGAGAATTACAGGAAGTGAAAAGCATAAACGAGCAGATTAAAGAGCATAGGAACAACTGAAATGACCATGTCACAAGATCGTGAGACGATAGAATATCCGTGCTAATGGTGAATAACGACAAAATGCTCATAAAACCTTTAGCAAGAACGAGGCAAGGGTCAAAGATCAATGATGTCAACCAAAACGGCAAACCTGGCAAACATCTGATACAAAGATAAAGAAAAAAAGATATTTCATATTAAAAATACTATCACTTTTTTATTAATTAAAGAGGATGAATGCTGACACTAGAGAATTGCAGGAAGTGAAAAGCATAAACGAGCATATTAAAGAGCATATGAACAACTGTAATGACCATGTCACAAGATCGTGAGACGTTAGAATATCCGTGCTAATGGTGAATAACGACAAAATGCTCATAAAACCTTTAGGAAAGATCGAGGCAGGGGTCAAAGATCAATGACGTCAACCAAAACGGCAAACCTGGCAAACATCTAATACAAAGATAAAGAAGAAAAAGATATTTCGTATTAAAAATACTATCACTTTTTTATTGATTGTGGCGTAATATGTTTTGAAATTATGCATAAACCATAGTTTGACGAAAGAGGAGTCCTGGAGCCATTAATCTGGTCACATTAAATTAAAATTAAAAAATATTATTTAAAACATACTACTATTACGATAAAGAAAAATATGCAGCATGGTGGAGGGGTGCTGATGTAGGAAAGTGAGCCACAAGTTCAATCTGCATGAGAAACAAGAGTGCATAGAATAGAGTGACTCCTGAGTAACTTTTAGATTCACTTCCTGGTAGTGGTGTTACGCCAGATCAGCTAGTGAGCCGGATCAGCCAGTGAGCTGGAATTACTATTGAGCCAGATTATTTTCTCAGTTGAATCATCCAGTGAGCCAGGTCAGATGGTGAACCATTTGGAGGGGACTGAGTTTTGTTCCATCAGTGGCTGTAGACTGATGCTCCTGTGGTTAATGTGATCACTGACAACATTTTCTGAGTGCAGTGATATTGTAAAGGATAAAAAGGAACAACCTACTCAAAAGTGTGTGAACATTTATTGCGATTCTGAATTTTGAGATTTTCTTCACAAATGAAATCCATAAATGTATGGTGTAAACAAAAGCTGTTGACAATGTACCACAATAGCGTAGAGTAAATAAGGAAGAAAATTTGATGTAAGACACTTGTGGTCTATCACGCCGGGGAAGTATCTCAAATTGGCCTACAAAGTCACCCAAGCTGCAACCCTTGCATGTCATGTGAGATGGTCAGCATTGTCTCACTCTCTTTATGGGAAATTAATTGGAATTTTCTTGCAGGAAATTTAATGTACATCTATCTCGTACTGGGTCTTTTTTTGTGAGAGGCCGCCTGTTTCGAGTTACTCAAGATACAGGTACAAAAGTGATCTTCAAAGTGCACCCCCACCACCACATTCATCTGCCGCCCATATGTTAGATATCGCATTCCCTCCAAATACTGTACAAAAGCGTTTGGTTAAACGATTTTCTAGATTCGATTCTTTTTGGCTTTCATTGACTGGGCTATTACACCTTGGGGTTAAACAGCTATTTAAGGTTTCCTGTGTAGGTAAGGGCAGAAAGAAAAACTTTTGTAAACATTATGCAGAAACTAACTGCGTTTACAGTTCGATGTAAATGTTAACCCATACAAGCACACCAGTTTCGTAGTTATAACGTGGGATAAAAAGAAAACGAATTAATTATTAATGTTAAGGTGGTAAAATTCAGAAAACTGTGAGAAGAAATTTACAAAAAGTCAGTATTGCAATTCTAGACTGAACAAGTAAGCTAGAGTGTAATAGCACAATACAATAAAGCCTGAAGGAGTTCGAGTATGGGAAATAATATGTATGACAGTACATTACTGTGCATTGATAGGGGGGGGGGGCATTGCCATGTGTAACACATTAGATATATCTACTGGTGAGGGCTGAATGCGAGAGTGGAAGTGGGGGTGAGAGTGAAGGCCACTTTTGTAAACTTTTCTTAAATAACTTCGGAAACAGTTCCGTTGCGAAAACCTATCCCACAACAAAATTAAACTACACTAAATTTTCTACACAATTACTCTTCTTCATATTATTATCTAGGCTGCATAGTATCCACAAAGCTGTCGAGAGAAGATGGTCTCACTCAAGACATATGCTCTTTACCTTCCATAGTGTTTACAGGCCAATTAGTTTTCTGACGTGACAGATCACAAGTGTCCCATACAAAGAAATTTTTCTGGAATTCCTCTATCCATCTGTAGCATATTGTAAAAGAGTTATCATTCACACAGTACAACATGGCAAACTGTTTTCTGCTATAATGTGTTATTCGGAACATTATATCTTTCGTCATTTTCTATTTTCTTAGGCCTGAGGAAAGCTGCACACATTAGTTAGATATGTGAATCCATGTATGTGCATAATCGACAGTGCACTACAATTTTTTTTTTTTCAGTTTTGAAAATATGTCCTTCAGCAGACCGTGTGGTGCTGTTGTGGGAAACCTGCTGCAGAATCTTCATTCATCTCTCTAATGTCGCCAGAGAGACATTTTGTATAAGAGAAGCTAACGGTACTTTCTTTGCTGACTGCTTACTCCTTAGAATGATCTGGCTTTGAGTCCATACAGGAGCTGATCATCCATCTCTGCTGTCTAGTGCCACGAACGTTATTCCCTGACATCTTAACACACGTGGTAGCAATCTGTCCTTCTTGTCAGCGTATTCCCTATGTTACCTTCTTTGCTGATTCTATGAGGAACTTCACCTTCTGTTATCATATCAATCTACCTGGTTTTCAATATCCTCCTGTAGCACCACATCTCAAACGATTCCATTATCTTCTTAGCCTAACTTTCTTCAAATAGTAACTTGTAACACCTCCGCAAATAAACGTCAACGCCACCATGCAAATGGTATTGTAACATGTTACTCGGGTTCAGGTTGTATTTTCATTATTATCACTCATATCAAGTGCTCAAAATGTTGTCCTTGATTGCTGGTATATACAGGGTGATTGTTCTTACAGTTTTGATAGTTGGGAAGACCAACATGGAAAACGATTGATCATAGGAGAATGAAACTCCACGAAAACATTACTTCATAGGAATATGTGGAAGATCAATAAAAATAAACCGTTCAAAGAAACACATTTTATTCTCCATGTGAGAGATTAACGTTTGTGAAATTCGTGTCATATTTATGTTCCAGGCTATAAACGTTGCTCAGTGTGGCGCCCATCTGCTTCCAAAAAACCCTTTAACCGCACTAGAGGTAACATATCACAATTGTCCGGAGCACATTTCGGACGGTTGACTGTGGAACGTTCTGCTGTTGTGATGCAGGTCGTGTGCTGTTTCAAGAACACACATAACTTCCAGAAATCTCAGCTATGGCAACAGTAACTTCTTCAACAATATGTAGCACAATTGGACCTCGGCCTGTCCCAGGAGTAGTTGCTATATCGCCAGTCCAACTTCCGAATCATGTGCTTCAATCCTGTTACAAAAAGAGGACTCTTCATAATCTTCCACGTGTTGATACTCGCGAAGCGGAGAAGCACTATTGCTGTTTTGGTAATGTAGCCCTACGAGTAAATCCCTGCTTACCTTGGCCAGACTCATACTGACTGTCTCCAACTGTTATCTTCTGTGCAGATAAAATTGCAGAGGAATATGTGCTGATTTATTTGCATTTGCTGATCTCCAAACGTCGAGTTACGAAGATTTGTAAATATTGTGTGTGATTGCCATATACAGTGACGTAAACCCAGTGGGATATATTCCAATAATTCTTGCAGAATACGACATAGGAACTGTTGATACTTGTTGAGACATGCTGACTCGCATCTACCACCTGATTGCTAGATCGCAGTCATAGAGTTTGGTCTTAGCTGAATCTCCGCACGAGGAGATTTGACCCCATGAGGGTTGACAGTATTTGCGGGCCTAATTGGAAGGAGAAAGTGCGGAACAGGAGGTCGCTGATAGTACATGCCTTTTGCAGAGTACAGACCCCCATCCCATAAGACGATGTTCTTAGTTGGTTGTGATGGCGCCGGAACTGTGGAAATGTGACTGAGCCGAGAGTGTTGACGTTTTAAGTGCCATTTCGCGTTTGCTTCCATAAAATGTTTCGGTGAGATTTTTTCTGTAGCTTCTGTACCTTCTTACGTTAAATCGTGCTGCGACTACTTTCTCATTCCCAGAAGGTCTGCTGTATTTACCGTTACGGGTGTTCTCTTCAAAAGAAGTGAAGTTTATCTTCATGGAAGCAACTGTGTTCCATTACAGACGTTAGTCGCTGCTGTTTGTGAAATGTGTGTTACAGAGCTAGATGAGGTATGTTAATCAGAACTGCCTGTTTAAATTGGTCACATTTCGGGTGGCATACCATGCACCATGTTGAGGTCTGAGGTATGTGTTGTTGTTCCTTTCAATTTCAGTGAAGTCTAACTTATTTAATCTTTTTCGTTAAGCTTTTGCAAGACATTTCAGTGGGGTTAGTGTAAGCAGAGTGTCTTTTCATTGTAATCATTTCTGTTAAACACGTGTAAAACATTTCAGTAGGATGAGTGTAATTTAATCATAGTGTCTTTCACTGCTATCTTTTTAGTTAATCATTTACAACGCGTTTTAGTCTAATTTAAACTGAGTGCCTTTTCATTGTAATTGTTTCTGTTAAGCATGTGTAAAATACTTTAGTGGGGTGAGTGTAATTTAATTAGAGTGAATTTTTTTTGTAATCATTTCAGTTAAGCGTTTGTATAACATTTTAGTGGGGTGAGTCTAATTTAATCAGAGTGCTTTTTCACTGTTACCATTTTAATTAAGTGTTTGTCAAGAACTTTGGTGGGTTTGTTAGGTGACCTGCCCTGAGATTTTGTATGGTAAATTCTGTTAAAAAAGGAACGTACTGTTCCACTGTAATTGTTACAGGCAGCCTGGTGAACAAAGTTTGACGTCTGAAATACGGTTAGTTAATTATTTGAAGTAATGCAGAAGTAATGTGAATCCGCTGCCTGATTCGTTACTTATGTCTAGTATCGCCTGCAAAAGATATTAGAAATCAACGAGTTTAAATTTTCTTCCGTTTCAAAATAGTATGTAATCACTGTACCGCTGCATGACTAGACAAGTAGCTGCTTGTCAATTAATTTTTGGAACACGTGAGCCTCACTGGTTTCCTCATTCCTGTAATCAGAGTGCTAATCGGTTGTTAAGTGCTTTGTTGTTTATCACAATACTCGCTGATTGGACAGATGTTTGTATATTTCATCTAGATCTACGTCATCCGCATGGATACCATGCAAATCACACTTAAGAGTCCGACAGACGGCTCATCGAAGAACCTTCACCATAATTCTCTATTATTCCAATCTCAAACAGTGCGTGAAAATAACGAACACCCATATCATCCCGTGCGAGCTCTTATTACCCTCATTTTATTATGATGATCGTTTTTCCCTATGTTGATGGGCATCAACAAAATATTTTCGCACTCTGAGGAGAAACTTGGTGATTGGAATTTCGTGAGAAGATTCCACCGCAACGAAAAACGCCTTTGTTTTAATGTTGTCCACCCCAAATCCTGTTCGTGTCTGTGGCACTATCTCTCCTATTTCGGGGAAATTTATTTACGTTTGGCTCTTAAATGGTAACAAAATGAAATATGTGCCGGCCTTTGTAAGGCAGTACAGTGTTACTAGTTACCGAGGTTAGTTTTTAGTCTGTTGTAGCTCACACTGTACGCGACCTGTGCAATCCACTTCACACCGCCCACTGTCTCCATCGGGATATCCCGCCTGTCACGGGGGTGAATTGTATCTGCATAACGTCTCCGGGATCTGAACTAATGTCACCAACGGAAGTGACGCTTTGCTTCTGTTACTGCTGTTGTTAACAAAGCTGCAGCACTCATTTAAGGTATTATACAATATTTAAAAGTCAATTGAAAAATTTTGTAAAATTCAAGATTTTGATTATTGATAAATTATAACCTGTTAGTATTTGATAAATTGCTTAGTTTGTTAACTGTTTAAAAATACTATCAAATCAGCAATTGAACTTCTTCTTTAAAAAGCATTTGGTATTTTGTTTGCGATAGGAAACAAACTGACACCCTCAGTCAGTAGTGGGAGGCGGATAAGAGACATGATGAGTAGTATTTGTTTCACATGACATTGCACAAATGGAATTGCAAATAACTGCCGAAACAAAAGAGGAAATGCGCATGACGAATCGTACAAGGGAGCTCAGTGTAAGATAGGAGGCGGCTGATAACTGAGACAGGCCACCCGAAAAATAGTCAGAAGGAAAGAATTTAGCACAATCCATTATAGAAGATAATGTGGTGAATTTTTCTTATGTACGTCAGTCTTTTTCTGATATTTATTGCTGTAGAATACACGTGCATATAGATTACTCCATGTAATAGCTCAGACTTCTTTCAGTATCCTGATGCCATTATTAATCAGTAAGAGAAAACCGTAGAGACCACAAGAAAGGCTTAGGTGTGTGTGTGTGTGTGTGTTTTTTTTTTTTTTTTTTTTTTTTTTTTTGAAGCAACATTCCTCCAAAAATACCACGGCTACATCATTTTCAATTTTTTGTCTGTGACTTAGGTACACCCTGCTAGTCACAGGCTGGCGGCAGGTAAGTTACTACTCTTATGCCTTTGATCTACAAATTAAAGGAGAACAGAATTTCCATTAAAACGAATTAAACCGGCCTCTGATTATGTTGGTATAATTCCTCTTCCTATTAAGGCGTTGTTAATAATGACGATTAGGATTATCATGGCTTGGTTCCCTGGTAAATCAACTAATAAAAATGAGCCAGGAAGGAAATGGAGGAAATATGAGATCTCTGATAACTCATGTTAATGAAGGAGGCGATAGTTAGCTGGAGTGATAACAGTTTGAAGGAGCCCTCATTTTGAGTAGGACGCATGAATCAGCCATTATCTTACGACTGTTTTAGGTGTTAAGCCCTTAATTTCTAGGCGCCACCCATTTCGCAGCATTTTTATTGTATCAATTAAGTCATTAGAGACGGAGCAAAAGCTCGTAAAATTTCAAGAACGGGTAAGGAAATTCGACGTACCCTTTCAAAGGAACCATCCTGGTATTTGCCACGAGCGATTTAGAGAAATCATAAAACCTTAATCTGGATGACCGCATGCGAAATAGAACCGATGTCCTTCCGAAAGCGAGTCCAGTGTGTTAACCAATGCGCCACATCGCTCGGTCTAACGAGTTCCCATGTACCGAAACGCCATCAAAATCCGACCGTTTATATTCATCTATGGTATTGTATAAAATTCAGCAGCTCACGGTGCCTCGTGTACCTAAATAGCTTAATGGATAGAAGACAATGCATTACAAAGCCACATGGCTAGAGTCTAAACCTACCACCACAAGCTTGTACACTGGATTTGTAAGAACAGGAGGAGAATCAGGGGAACGTTCTATGTTATTTTATGATATGTTATGTTTGATGTCCGCTACCTAGCAAAAAACTGCTATGAACGCTGGATCATCCCATTCTCCTCTTTCGACTGGAACATGACTCGATTTTATTATGCCTGACGATGAAGCTAAACTGCTGCAAAACCGATCGTGCCTGTAAGTAAAGCACTTGCAGCGGAAGATGTCTTATTTTTAGAATTATATACCCAGCCTGTCGCTGTTCAGGCTTCATAGTCTGCCACATTAGCTTATGGACTGTGTACGGGACATGTTTAAAACTGTCCAGGATAGAATGTGGAAGTTATGCCGATGAAAGAGAGGTTGGTATTCTGGCAACAAAGGACTGTTAATGACAGTGGAGGAGAGTGCTGGAAGTCAGGTTCATGAGTAAACGATGGTGGAAAGTGTTACAAGTCGACCTCTGTGGCCTAGCGGTTCTAGGCGCTTCAGTCCGGAACCGCACTACTGTTACGATCTCAGTTCGAATCCTGCCTCGGTCATGGGTGTGTGTGATGTCCTTAGGGTAGTTCTATGTCTAGGGGACTGATGACCTCAGATGTTAAGTCCCATAGAGCTTAGAGCCATTTTAACCATTTTGAAGGTGTTACACGTGCTTAAAACTATACGAAAACTCTTGTGCGCTGGTACAGGATCAAGGTGGGAGAAGTTATTACGATATGCACAGTAAGGGGCATGCATATCGTTCAAAAAATTAGAATGTTAAAACTAGGACGTTGTGGAGGTCCATACTGCACCACTGAATAGGTGGTGATTGGTGAATGGCGGTCTTTTATACACGGCTGGTGATCGTGGACTTTAGCTGGCTGGTTAAACGATTTTCCATTGAAGGATTTATTGAAATGATTAGCAACTGTGTATCCTCAATTACCAATTAATCAAATGATATTCCTACATGTATGTTTTCTCAGTAATGTGTATTGATTTCTGATTGATAGATATAGGTCCCGCGTGCAACACACCCATTTGGTTTTAACGATATGTAGTTATAATTGTGCAGGTTTTCTGAAGTGACACACAGGGACATGGCACTACTGAGGTGGAGTTGTACGTAATATGTGAATATATGGAAGGTAGGATGGATAGCAAATAGAGCGCAATCTTGAGTGAATTACAGGACAGGGGCTGCGGTATCGGGTTATACGTGTATATGAGACGCTGCAATTGAGCTACCTCTAATGACATTATGTTTGCTATTACAACGGAGAGAAGGCAAGTAAAAATTGTTTAACAAATGGAAAACAGTTCCAGAAGACCAGCTCTTCAATTATTTAATTAATTGTCTTCAGTTATTATGCGCAGAAACTATCAACATGAAAATAAATTAGAAACCGATACGAATATGCGGAGAACGCAAAGAATGTTGAACACTACCAAAATAACGTAAGAATGGAGGAGATAATTCACGGGAAAAACACTGTTACACGCTAACAGTGACAAATGGTAGTTTCATTGGCTGAACAAGCGATAATCCAGCACCCTGCACGCATTGCCTCAAAGCATGGCGTGTACGAATAAATTCCGTGTGAATTATGGCCTCCATTACGCCTACACAGATAGCGTAGGTTTCTGCTGAACAGAAAAAGACAACGGCTGCAGAGGGTAAGAAGCCAGTCATGTAATGAGCGCTCCGCAGTCACGCTAGGGACACACGCGTGGAAACGAAATGCTTATGCCCGTCTAGTAACGTCAGAAGCAAGGCTGTTAAATTGATAAACTTCATGGAGCTAATTTCTTAAGGCATTCTAACCTGTTTCTCTCATTCGCTTGAAATTGGTAAAAACGAAGAATAATTTCAGTCTCGTGTCATCATCATCCCAAGTAACAAGTAAGACGATAATCCTTTACAGACAGCTAAACACTATGTGATCAAAAGTATCCTGACAATTAGCTGAAAATGACTTAAAAGTTCGTGCCGCCCTCCATCGGTAAGGCTGGAATTCAATATGGTGTTGGCCCAACCTTAGTCTTGATGACAGTTTCCCCTCTCACAGGAATACATTCAATCAGGTACTGGAAGGTTCCTTGGGGAATGCCATTCTTCACAGACTGCTGCACTGAGGAGAGGTCTCGATGTCTGTCGGTGAGGCATGGCACGAATACGGCGTCCCAAAGCATCTCAAAGGTATTCTGTAGGATTCAGGACAGGACTCTGTGCAAACCACTCCGCCACAGGCCGTGCATTATGAACAGGTGCCCGATCGTGTTGAAAGATGAAATCGCCTTTCCCGAATTGCTATTCAACAGAGGGAAACAACTACGTCCTTAAAACATCAATGGAGGTCTGTGCTGTGATAGTGCCACGCAAAATAACAAGGGTTGAAGCCCCCACCATGAAACACACGACCACACCATAACACCACAGCCTCCGAATTTTACTGTTGGCACTACACACGATGGGAGATGACGTTCACCGGGTATTCGCCACACCCACACTCTGCCATCGGATGGCCACATTGCGTACCGTGAGTCGTCACTCTATACAACATTTTTCCACTGTTCAGTCGTCCAATGATTACGTTCCTTACACCAAGCGAGACGTCGTTTGGCATTTACAGGCGTGATTTGTGGCTTATGAGCAGCCGCTCGACCATGAAATCCCAGTTTTCTCACCTCCTGCCTAACTGTCATAGTACTTGCAGTACATCCTGAAGCAGTTTGTAGTCCGGACAAATGTCTGCCTATTATACATTACGACCCTCTTCAACAGTCGGCGGTCTCTTTTAGTAAACAGACGAGGTCGGCCTGTTCGCTTTTGTGCTGTACGTGTCCCTTCTAGTTTTCACCTCACTATCACATCAGAACAGTGGACCTAGGCATGTTTAGGGGTGTGGAAATCTTGCGTACAAACGTATGACACAAGTGACACTCAATTACCTGACCACGTTGGAAGTCTGTGAGTTCCGCGGAGCGCCCCTTCTGCTCTTTCACGATATCTCATGATTAATGCGGTCGCTGAGATGGAGTACCTGACAGTAGGTGGCAGCACAATGCACCTAATGTGAAAAACGTATGTTTTTGGGGGTGTACGGATGCTTTTGATCACATAGCGTATATCGTCATATACCGTCCCATGACGAAACTATCTCGCCATTCCACTTTAGCTGGACGGTTTAATATGAATAATAGCCATCCACTACCTCAAGGACCGTGAATAAGAGCATTATATACAAAGCGCTGGTGGATATCTGGAGATATATTACATCACGCTTTCTTCGGGAATACGATTGCCTTCGAGAGCAATATCTACAGCCACAGTTCAATACATTTGGTGTAACTAAATTGCTTTACGATATTAATTTCTTCTCCTAATGTAATAGCTCAGAAAAATTCTGTCAGAAACAATGACTGTTTACCAACGGTTTAGAGACACAAAAACAGGGAGAAGAAAGAAGTAAGGTATATTAGCGTTTAATAAGGTAATTAGGGACTGAGTTGGACCTTCTATGGGATGAAGGCTTTGGCATAGGAACCAGCAGGGACTCATCTGTTTCACAGGAAATCACGAACATGTATTTTTTTTCCGTGAAGGTGTTTTTCTCCTAGTGTACATAAATGGAGCAATGTAGAAATATGTTCCACAGAATTCAGTGTGAGTATATTAATCACTGCCATACATATTTTAGCATGCAGCGATTATGTTTGCAGGTATTCGTTTTTCATTGCTGGATCTGAAGAACACGATATGTGAATGAATGAACGGTAAGACTATGCAAAATTTAATACTACAGTAACTGGATGAAAGAGGTCACTGTGGTTTAATAACAATATTCTGAAAATAGCAAGAAAACAGAAACTGTGAACTCTCGATTCGAAAAGTGAACTTAGAAATGTCAAGTGCCAAAAATTAATAGGACTTCGCAGATCTATAGAAAGGTTAACTGGACGAAGCACACTTCTTCCTGCGTCATACGTAATCGAAGGTATGTCGCCGCGAACTGTGGAAAATCCTGATCTTACGTAAAATTATTAAGCCTATCGAAGGCTTCTGTTCAGTACGACGCTGACTGGTTAGGCGTGGAAACAGGACACAGTAAAGGCAAACCTGAAGTTTTAATTGTCACTTTTTTTTATCATTTATGCAGGAAAATCATACGAACATGTCACTATTTGACCGCCACAGGGAACTCCCTTAAGGAGGACACAGAAACGTGGAATGCTAGCCTTGGAACGCAAGCGGAAAATTTGAAAATAAGTCACTAAATGTGGGCGAAATCCTAATTTCATTTCACAGAGAATACTTGTCATTTTAGAGTGAGGTTGCATTGATAACGAATCTCTCGTCTACAATGAAGTCCCAAACGACTGTAAAAAACTACCATACATAAGAAGGATAATGGAACGGCCCACAAATTGAAAACCGATGTCAATAAGACAGATGTGTTTCAGAATTCTTGAGCACATTCTACACATGAGCTTAATAAATTTCCTTTAAACAGAAAAGCTTCTGCCACAAACCGTCACGGATTTAGAAGCAGATATCGTTTGAAACGCACCTTGCAAGTTTTATCACACGGTATTTTCATACTGTAGATGAATGGTAACAAGCTGATACCGCATTCCTCTAGTTCCGGAAAGCATTCGACACATTGACACACTGCAATTTTTAACGAAGATTCGAGCACACACAGTACACACTTATATATGTGAGTGGCTATGTGACTGGCTCGAAGATTTTTAAGAAATAAACAGCAAATATCACTGAAGTCAAAATTTTTGTCAGGACTGATCCAGTGAAAAGTGGCAGGACCCTATGGCTCTCGACATACACTGTAAATAGACAACACGGCGCTCCACGAAAGAATTATCCAAATGAGGCGGGAATCAGTTGATTTGATGTACATACAGACATACAAATGATTACAACTTCAGATGTACTGCGTGATTTATTCAAGATAAAGAGCTTCATTAACTGAGTAAGCCAAAAATCGTTGGTCGACATCTGGTCCTCATGCAAGCAGCTATTCGGTATCGCACTGATTGACAGAGTTGTTGGATGTTTAATTCCCATTACGCTCCAAACGTTCTCGATTCTATAGAGATCCGCTGACCTTGCTGTCCAAGGCAGGGTTTGGCAAGCAAGAAGACAATAAGTAGAGACCCTCGGGGCGTAGGATATCGCCGATGTAGCGCTGTGCTGTAAGGGTGCTGCGGATAACAGCCAAAGGGGTCCTGTTACGAAATGAAATGAAATGTATCCCCAGACCATCACTCATGGTTGTCAGGGCTTGTGGCGGGCAATAGTCAGGTTGATATCCAACTCCTGTCAGGGAAGTTTCCAGACAAAAATGGTTCAAATAGCCCTGAGCACTATGGGACTTAACTTCTGAGGTCATCAGTCCCTTAGAACTTAGAACTACTTAAACCTAACTAACCCAAGGACGTCACACACATCCATGCCCGAGGCAGGATTCGAACCTGCGACCGTAGCGGTTGCGCAGTTCCAGACTGTAGCGCCTAGAACCGCTCGTCCACACCGGCCGGCCGTTTCCAGGCACGTCTCCGCTGGTCATTCGAAGACAATACTACTCCAGTCAGTAAGATTCTGGGACGAATGTGACAGACATAACTGCAGACGGGCTTGTTGGTGTACAGAGGTCACTTGTGGTCGGCACGTAGAGCGACGTAAAAACTGCCTTTCTTTGAGCCGCCTGTTAATGGTCTTTGTGGTCACTGGAGCACCAGTTGCACGTCCGATCGAAGATAATGATGAATCCGGGGATCTGAGTGCGTGTCTGAAGATTTCTTGATCCTCACTTTCTGCCGTCTCTCTACGTCGACCGCTTCCTTCTTGGCGTTGTATTAGGCCATGTATCCTCCATTCCAGTCAAAATTTTCGAATAGAGGCATCTCTCCTATTCAAACGTAGAGCGATTGGCCTCTTACTTCAATAGGCTTCTTTGAGTCCAGCTACATGTCCATTCTTAAATGCAAATGTGATTCACAAGCCTGTCTGCGAGGTATCCTTACCGTCCGACTAGATGTGCGGAACGAAATTCGTAAAGAATTTATGCCCTGGTGTTGACATGTCCCCTGTTCACTCTACTTACCATCTGCGCGGTCAAACTGCGCAGCAGCATTACACATTCATTCATCGGCCGCCTACAGTTTAGCATAATCCGGCGATGCTTGTATGAATATCAATTTGTAACCGATTGCATAATTAATTCTTACAGCGCTGTGTTTTTTCTTTTTTAGTGTACATGCATATTTTGTTGTACAGAATGATGAGCAAGCTGCGACTGTTTGAGTGAGAAGTGTTGTTGTTTGTTGTTGTTGAGTGATTGTACTCGTTGGATGATTACTGTTTAGTGTGATGAATGACAAACTCACTAAATATGGTAAATGTATGTCACTGTTGATAAAGAGTAAATAAAATTCTTTATTTTCGGAATACAGTATTTGTGGTGCGCTGCGTGACACACTGACGTCCATTATGTGTATATCTAGGCGTGACGTTGCAAAGCTACACGAAGTGGAAAGTGCACGTAAGCCATTTTATAGGGATGGTACACAATCAGTCTACTTGGATAATCCTAGATGATTGTTGTCATCTACAAATGAGACAACTTAAGGATATTTGTGCCAATTGTGTATTGCTTGACTCTTTTTGAACCCATCAAGTCTGATTAATGGGAGTCATTAAAGAAATTCAGATTCTTACTGTTAGATTTTCTACCGGTAGGTTCGATCAACACACGAATATTACTAAAATGTTCTATTAAACAAGTTGGGAATACCTGTAGACAAGAAGACGTTCTTTCCGTGAAACACTACATCGTAACACTAGAGAGTCAGCATTTGTGACAGAACGAATCTCGACCGCCACCAATGCACATCTCACGTGTTGTTGTTGTTGTGGTCTTCAGTCCTGAGACTGGTTTGATGCATTTCTCCATGCTAATCTATCCTGTGCAAGCTGCTTCATATCCCAGTGCCTACTGCAACCTACAACCT
The DNA here is from genome assembly GCF_021461395.2 of Schistocerca americana. Taxonomy (NCBI): domain Eukaryota; kingdom Metazoa; phylum Arthropoda; class Insecta; order Orthoptera; family Acrididae; genus Schistocerca; species Schistocerca americana. Next base: position 442,050,349 of record NC_060121.1, on the reverse strand, counting down.
TCTGAATCAGCTTAGTCTATTCATCTCTTGGTCTCCCTCTACGATTGCTACTCTCCACGCTGCTCTCCAATGCTAAATTTGTGATCCCTTGATGCCTCAGGACATGTCCTACCAACCGATCCCCTCTTCTAGTCAAGTTGTGCCACAAACTTCTCCCCAATTCTATTCAATACCTAATCTTCAATATTCTTCTGTAGCACCACATTTCGAAAGCTTCTATTCTCTTCTTGTCCAAACTATTTATTGTCCATGTTTCACTTCCATACATGGCTACACTCCATACAAATACTTTCAGAAACGACTTCCTGACACTTAAATCTATTCTCGATGTTAACAAATTTCTCTTCTTCAGAAACGCTTTCCTTGACATTGCCAGTCTACATTTTATATCCTCTCTACTTCAACCATTATCAGTTATTTTGCTCCCCAAATAGCAAAACTCCTTTACTACTTTAAGTGTCTCATTTCCTAATCTAATTCCCTCAGCATCACCCGACTTAATTCGACTACATTCCACTATTCTTCTTTTGCTTTTGTTGATGTTCATCTTATATCGTCCTTTCAAGACACTGTCCATTCCATTCAACTTCTCTTCCAAGTCCTTTGCTTTCTCTGACAGAATTACAATGTCATCGGCGAACCTCAAAGTTTTTATTCCTTCTCCATGGATTTTAATACCTACTCCAAATTTTTCTTTTGTTTCCAATATTGCTCGCTCATATACAGATTGAATAACATCGGGGAGAGGCTACAACCCTGTCTCACTCCCTTCCCTAAAACTGCTACCCTTTCATGCCCCTCGACTCTTAAAACTGCCATCTGGTTTCTGTACAAATTGTAAATAGCCTTTCACTCCCTGTATTTTACCCCTGCCACCTTTAGAATTTGAAAGAGAGTATTCCAGTCAACATTGTCAAAAGCTTTCTCTAAATCTGCATATGCTAGACACGTAGGTTTGCCTTTCCTTAAACTTTCTTCTAAGGTAAGTCGTAAGGTCAGTGTGAGGTCAAATGTTCCAACATTTCTACGGAATCCAAACTGATCTTACCCGAGTCGGCTTCTACCAGTTTTTCCATTCGGCTGTAAATAATTCGTGTTAGTATTTTGCAGCTGTGACTTATTAAACTGATAGTTCGGTAATTTTCCCATCTGTCAACACCTGCTTTCTTTGGGACTGGAATTATGATATTCTTCTTGGAGTCTGAGGGTACTTCGCCTATCTCGTACATCTTGCTCACTAGATGGTAGAATTATGTCAGGACTAGCTCTTCCAAGGCCGTCAGTAGTTCTAATGGAATGTTGTCTACTCCCGGGGCCTTGTTTCGACTCAGGTCTTTCAGTGCTCTGTCAAACTCTTCACGTAATATCGTATCTCCCATTTCATCTCCATCTACATCCTCTTCCATTTCCATAAAATTGTCCGCAAGTACATCGACCTTGTATAGATCCTCTATGTACTCCTTCCACCTTTCTGCTTTCCCCTCTTTGCTTAGAACTGGGTTTCCATCTGTGCTCTTCATATTCATACAAGTGGCTCTCTTTTCTCCAAACCTCTAATTTTCCTGTATGCTGTATCTATCTTACCCCTATCTTGCTATCTGCGTAGCCATTTTTCACCTCCTATCGATCACATTTTTGAGACGTTTGTGTTCCTTTTTGCCTGCTTCATTTACTGCATTTTTATATTTTCTCTTTTCATCAATTAAATTCAATATTTCTTCTGTTACCCAAGGATTTCTACTATCCCTCGTCTTTTTACCTACTTGATCCTCTGCTACCTTCACTACTTCATCCCTCAGAGCTACCCATTCGTCTTCTACTGTATTTCTTTCCCCCATTCCTGTCAATTGTTCCCTTATGCTCTCCCTGAAACTCTGTATAACCTCTGGTTCTTTCAGTTTATCCAGGTCACATCTCCTTAAATTCGCACCTCTTTTGCAATTTCTTCAGTTTTAATCTACAGTTAATAGCGAATAGATTGTGGTCAGAGTCCACATTTGCCCCTGGAAATGTCCTACAATCTAAAACCTGGTTCCTAAATCTCTGTCTTACCATTATATAATCTGATACCGTTTAGTATCTCAAGGATTCTTCAATGTATACAACCTTCTTTTATGATTCTTGAACCAAGTGTTAGCTAAGGTTCACGAATGTGGAATAAGATCTTTTTTTTTTAATTGGTTTTAACTGGTTTGACGTGGCCCTTCACAAATTTTTCTCCTTGCACTTGAAAACTACTTCCTCAATTATTTAATAGATACATTCTAGTCTGTGTCTTCCTTCACAGCTTTACTCATGTGGAATCATGTCTGTCGTTTTTCCCCTTGTCCCATTTGCTTGTGAAACAACAAAAAGTATGACCAGCATTTGCACAATGCACCTTCTAACATGCACCACACAGTGGCTAGCGGAGTATCTAGTACAGGGGGCGGACAATAACATAGAAACATCGCGACAAATCCATGATTGAACATAAATTCGGCTACTAGCGAGGCCTGTCATTTGAGCTGTTGTCTTTGACGACGGAGACATTTTATTCTACTTCGGAGAGAAGGGTACGTGATCGCTATCCACATATGTTATCGTTAGCTGCACTTGCCACTGTTTTGCTGCAAGAATGCCATAAGTTTCCCCTGAAACTGTATTCATCCATTCCGGGGCCACTGGAAACTGTTTTGAATGCCAAAGGTTTACTTGCATCGTATTAGACATGGTAATTCTGTTAAATGACTGATTTATATAGAGAGTTTTGCAATTATTTTGCTTTTAGATCCGTATCACTATCTAATTGTCAGCCTGTCGTCCTGTCATGTTCTTGTTCCCATACTTCTTGTCACCTACTATACATGTACGAGGCTTGTTCGGTAACTAATGCCCCAAAAACTTTTTCTCAGAACATACACTACTGGCCATTAACATTGCTACACTACGAAGATGACGTACTACAGTCGCGAAATTTAACCGACAGAAAGAAGATGCTGTGATACGCAAATGATTAGCTTTTCGGAGCATTCACACGAGGTTGACGCCGGTGGCGACACCTGCAACGTGCTGACATGAGTAAATTTTCCAACCTTTTTCTCATACACAAACAGCAGTTGACCGGCGTTGCCTGGTGAAACGTTGTTGTGATGCCTCGTGTAAGGAGGAGAAATTCGTACCATCACGTTTCCGACTATGATAAAGGTCGGATTGTAGCCTATCGCAACTGCGGTTTATCGTATCGTGACGTCGCTGCTCGCGTTGGTCAAGATGTAATGACTGTTTGCAGAATATGGAATCGGTGGGTTGAGGAGGATAATACGGAACGCCGTGCTGGATCCCAACGGCCTCGTATCACTAGCAGTCGAGATGACAGGAATCTTATCCGCATGGCTGTAACGGATCGTGCAGCCACGTCTCGATCCGTTAGTCAACAGATGTGGACGTTTGCAAGACAATAACAATCAGCACGAACAGTTCGACGACGTTTGCAGCAGCATGGACTATCAGCTCGGAGACCATGGTTGCGGTTACCCTTGACGCTGACTCACAGACAGGATCGCCTGCGATGGTATACTGAACGGCGAACCTGGGTGCACGAATGGCAAAAAGTCGTTCTCCGGATGAATCCAGGTTCTGTTTACAGCATCATGATGGTCACATACGTGTTCGGCGACATCGCGGTGAACGCACATTGGATGCGTGTATTCGTCATCGCCATACTGGCGTATAACCCGGCGTGATGGTATGGGGTGCACATGGTTACACGTCTCGGTCACCTCTTGTGCGCATAGACGGCAATTTGAACAGTGGACGTTACATTTCAGATGTGTTACGACCCGTGGCTCTACCCTTCATCCGATCCCTGCGAAACCCTTCACTTCAGCAGGATAATGCACGACCGCATGTTGCAGGTCCTGTACGTGCCTTTCTGGATACAGATAATATTCGACTGCTGCCCTGGCCAGCACATTCTCCAGATCTCTCACCAACTGAAAACGTCTGGTCAATGGTGGCCGAGCAACTGGCTCGTCACAGTGCTCCAGTCTCTACTCTTGATGAACTGAGATATCGCGTTGAAGCTTCGTGGGCAGCTGTACCTGTACACGTCATCCAAGCTCTCTTTGACTCAATGCCCAAGCGTATCAAGGCCGTTATTGCGGCCAGAGGTGGTTGTTCTGGGTACTGATTCCTGTGTTAGGTGTATGCTTTCCGTATGACAGCTGAATTTATATTGACGGCCACTAACGACTACTTTCTTTTCTTCGGGTGTACTTCCTGTTAAACGAAGCACAAAAGTAAAAACAAAAGAAAGTGATATTGGAACAATTTTGTGCTGTGGTTCTTATGGCTACGTTTTTGCGACTTCTGTGAAGAATTATTACCTTACCTGTTACAACATATTTTTTATTGGTTCCCCTTTGGTTTCTTTCGTTCAAAATTGGTTTTCGGCAATCCAAACACGTGTGTAGGAGTTTTGAATTTCTTTCACGTGAATATAAAAGGTACTTTTAATTATTCCTTCAATTTAGTCTTGTTTGTGGTTTTCGGGTTTTCAAACTCGTTCACTCTATACAAAACACGAACTGCTACATTGTTTGTTGTGCTCTCATCTGTTACTCTTGTTATTTATGTAAAGATTCGTAATTCATAACGTATGAACAACTGATTTTGAAACTAATGGAGCCGGCCGAAGTGGCCGTTCGGTTAAAGGCGCTGCAGTCTGGAACCGCAAGACCGCTACGGTCGCAGGTTCGAATCCTGCCTCGGGCATGGATGTTTGTGATGTCCTTAGGTTAGTTAGGTTTAACTAGTTCTAAGTTCTAGGGGACTAATGACCTCAGCAGTTGAGTCCCATAGTGCTCAGAGCCATTTTTGAAACTAATGGAAGAGCACGTGCTTGTATGGATTTGTGTATGTGTATTTGTGCATGTGCGTGTAGTTTAGGGAGGTGTGTTAACGTCAGTTTACGTTTTTGTTTCCTCTATTTTTTCTTTTACTTGCAGGGAATTGGTGCCCATTGATAAGTGTTGTGAACTCGTACAGATCTCTACAGTATTGCTTTTGTATGTAGTAGTCCTCTTCAATGACTGATTTATATAGAGAGCTGTTACAATGGTTTGTTTTTAGATCCATATCACTACGTAATTGTTAGCTTGTGGCCCAAATCAATTTTTTTAGCTAATGAAGCATGTAATCTGTCACATTTGTGTACCTTCATATTGTTTATATGTTTCCCCGAGTATTTTCGAATTCTTTCCCTCCGACGCCATCAGACCATTCCTAATATTTATCCATCCTGCTCACTCCACCCGACGACTCGCAATCGATATGAATGCTCCAGCCCATCCTAGACCTGTACACCTCCAGTCTCTTCCACATCTCTGAGAAACCGTCTGCTCCCAGGCATCCATTACAACGACGCACGTTACTTAAAGCATCAAACATTTTAATGTCAAAGACCTTCACCTCGCAGAACATCAGATCATCCAATCATGCATCCATCTTCTTAACTAGAGCCTATCCTACAACTAACATTCCATATGAAATCATTCAACCAGTCATATTAATTCACAAACGCAATCCAACCCGCTTACTTGATGAACCGGACACCTTTTCATGCCTGGTCATCACGTCTATCGTCTCTTAAATCTACGAACAGTAATAATTTTTAACAGTCAAATTTCAAAGTTCTCCCGCAGACAACACGAAATCATACCTCATATCTCCCCATGGTCTTAACCATATCCATCTGTAAAAATTCTTTTCTACAAGTCGCAAAATGCACATACCCTTGCGGCACTTGATCTCCTATAGCATCTCTCTCATCGCATTGCGCTTCCCCTAAGTTTCCAAACGCTGCTGATTGCACTTGCCCCTAAATTTCCTAAGTTTCCAATTCCTTCACGAACGAAAGTTCAATGCCTTCCTATCACAGCTAACGTTACTACTCCCTAAACATGTCCATCCTATCCTACAATTTGCTTCAATATAAAGACTACAACTAACCGTATCCCCACACAGAGTTACAAATTCTAGTCTTCTGTCACATCTTCGTCATCACGTCCCAATTGCTTTAAATTTCCTGATACTGTAGTTCGTTCCCCAGAATATGAAATCATAACTGCGATTTGTTCTTCGTCTCAACTAAACACCTATCCTATAACTTCAAGGTCATATTAATGCCACATAACTGCAAGCCTGCATGTTTCCTTTAGAAGATGGACTCCTGCTTGGCCTTATTACCCCCACCTCCCTTAAATTTAGAAGCTCTCTTTTGGCGGTGTAATTTCTAAGGTCTTATTCTCGAATAACGTGAAATCATTCCTGAGGTCTGTCTACAATCTTAACTGTAAACAATCTTATGAGCTCCATTGCATGTCAAGGTATCAGTACATCCCATCTCAGCGCAACTGCAAATTTCCTCATTTCCTTAAGAAATGGTTCAAATTGCTCTGAGCACTATGGGACTTAACTGTTGAGGTCATCAGTCCCCTAGAACGTAGAACTACTTAAACCTAACTAACCTAAGGACGTCACACACATCCATGCCTGAGGCAGGATTCGAACCTGCGACCGTAGCGGTCGCGCGGTTCCAGACTGTAGCGCCTAGAACCGCTCGACCACCCCAGCCGGCTGTAAAATCTGATTTCAGTTTTGTATATACCTTTATATAAACCTTTCGTGACATTATTGTTAATGAGATAGCTCTACTTACATCTTATGTGAGATAGCTAGCGAGCATCAGTTTTCGAGCAAATACGTCACTCAAAAAAGTAAATATTTAAGTGCCTTCTGAGATGTATTACTTAATCAACTTTCTAAATATCCTTTACCATTCGTTACTTACCTGTAGCAGGAAGCAGAATGATAGTTTGACGCCACGAATTGCTCTACTTTGCCAGTCTAGTTATCTCAAAATAGCACTTGCACGTGTTTTCCTCAGTTATATGTTGGATATATTCCAAACTCAATGATTCTATGACGTCGGTAAATGATGTAGACGACAGAGAATTGTGTTGAATAATGGTTATTCAAGAGAGGACATCTCAAATAAAAGGGGAAGTCGTCCTGCTATACTCATTTAAAGTGCAGATGGAAAATACGGTAACAGATGCAGTAAAGTTGCGTTGAGAGCAATATGAGAATGGTAGCGAAAACTAAATACTAATCAAAGAGTTCATTTCTTGATCACAAGACACGGAAGATTTACCAGCTCAAAATATTCAAACTCGATGATTCACAAACTAACACACGTAGTACGAAGAATAGTAACTCATACTCTGCCTATTCTCCTACTCTGGAGCACATTCAAACCTCTCGAAATATAAATCCCTTCAAAGGCTGAGGCGTGGGAGCGGCCGTTCATCTCCCAGAACCAATCACCTCCATAATCGAATACCACTCGTTATCACGGGCAGGTCCACCTCCTTCCACAGCTGGCGTGTAAGTGTCTGGAAGCACTCCCTTGAGCAATTCACTCGGAAATTTCCATTCCCCACTTGACTCCAGCAGTGGTCCGCTACTGTCAAATCTCATTGGCCTAAGGCCATCCCAACCAAAAATACATCGTGCTCAGGTTCTACATTCATGATTTGACTCACCTTGACCATATTCTCGTACTGAAATAAATATTATAACAAAATTTAAATAAATGAAAAGTTGTAAACAAGCGTTTGCATTAAGACCATTTACAATAAATATAGGTAATAGTCGTTTATGGATAAATAAGCCTGTATTCTTGCACAAGTATGCTCGCTATAAATGACAGCCGTCCGGGGTGGCCGAGCGGTTCCAGGCGCCACAGTCTGGAACCGAGCGTCCGCTACGGTCGCAGGTTCGAATCCTGTCTCTGGCATGGATGTATGTGATGTCCTTAGGTTAGTTAGGTTTAAGTAGTTCTAAGTTCTAGGGGACTGATGACCTCAGAAGTTAAGTCCCATAGTGCTCAAAGCCATTTGAACCATTTGATAAATGACAAAAGACTCCCTTAATGATTTTTAAACGCCTATTTATGCCCTCTTGACAGAAGCATCTTTTGGTTCTCTTTTTATTCGTTGTGTCTACTAACACTCGCGATTGACTTGTTTTAAATTAGCACTTGGATTCAGCCTTTAAATAAAGTTACAAGCAAAATAATAAACTGTTCATGAAATAACTACATAAGTATGAGAATATGAGATACTGAAGCTGTGTTCACTTACACTGTAATTGTGGTGGATACGATGTTCTGTTAAACATCTGCATGATGAAAGAGATTTTGAAGACGTACAAAAATGGCTCTGAGCACTATGCGACTTAACTTCTGAGGTCATCAGTCGCCTAGAATTTAGAACTAATTAAACCTAACTAAACTAAGGACATCACACACATCCATGCCCGAGGCAGGATTCGAACCTGCGACCGTAGCGGTCGCCCGGCTCCAGACTGCAGCGCCTAGAACCGCACGGCCACTCCGGCCGGCCAGAAGACGTACAGCTTGAAACATCCCCTTAGAAAAATTGTATAAATGACAGTGCTGGAAAACCTCTACGTTATTTAATTTTCAAACAGCTGAGCAAAACTGAACGTACTTAGACATTTCTCTCTTTACTTATTCTGATCAACAGTAAACTGACAAACAATATTTGTAGCGCAACGCAATCTGACTTTCAAAAATCCCTACCAAAGAATGGCCCAGCCTAACAATAACCTATACCTTTAATGAATCACTTACCTCATCAAAATCTTAGTTACTCGAACTACTGCAATACAGTGAGCGCCACTACTGCCAGCTAAATAAAAGATTCTAACTACTGAAGGCACTAGCTACTGATAGGCATAGTTAGCAAATGAAAGATTTTGATAGAGAACAAACAATGTATTTACCTTAATAATATTCAAAAGTCATCATATTAATGACATACGGTCTTACAAATGTACTCTCCCTGATGGACACACATCCAGATCATCCGCTCTCGCTCCCCACATCCACCACTGCTGGTGGCTCACCTCCAACTGCGCAACGCTACGCGCTGTTCACATCCAACTGCCCAACACTACAATAGCAAAAATTCCAACAATGCAAATCAGCCACAGACTGCACACAGCACAGTCAATGATGTTCATACAGAGCGCTACGTGGCGTTACCAACATAAAAACCTAAACAGCCCACTCACAAGCTTCATAGCGTCAGTGACGATGGCTGTAGGTCAGTGATAACATCTGAAATGACCGCAGCTCGTGGTCTAATAGCTAACATTGCTGCCTCTGGATCACGGGGTCCCGGGTTCGATTGCCGACCTGGATGAGGCTTTTTCTTTGGCGGGGAACTGGGTGTTTGTGTATTCCTCATCTTTTCATCATCACCATCATTCACGACAGTGACTCGATTAGACTGTGCAAAAAATTGGACTGTGTCACAATTGGGACTTAATACGGTCGCTGAGGACAGCAGTTGAGCGCCCCATAAACCAAACATATCATATTATCTGAGACAATGTTTGTTGAAATCGCATGCAGCGTTGAAAAGTTGTTAATTCAGCTGTTCAATATGTAAATATTTATGCACTGTGAAATGTTAACTTCTCCAATTTTAAATACATTGAAATACTTTTGTGTTACTGGATGCACGTAATCTTTTTGGGTCACCGATGTATTTAGATCGGGATTATTGTTTGATTGTAAATTATTATAGTCTCTCATAGAGAGAGTTTGTCTCGAAACTCGCCCTTAATGTGAGCATAAGCGATAGACGCGTCGTCCAAATTCTCCGTATGGAATTTGCCCAACATCCGGTCCCATGCTAACGCACGTGGCTCACCTGGAGCGGCCGTGGAAGCCCACCAGCAGCGTCGTGCTATAGACCCTGGCGTCGCACAATTTCGCAAACAAATTCATCTTACCTCGTATTAATTCAAGACGGGCGATTAGCTCGCCAGCATACGCGTTGCCTTGCACCTCTTTACTTAATGTGGCACCAAGTTAGAGCTACTCACATGAAGTTATAAATACAGCAGAGTCCCGTTAATCCGAATTAACTGGGACTGGACCATGTTCGGATTAGCGACTTGTTCGGATTAGGCGGAATTACGGTGACGAGTTTCTAGAATGAAGTATATTAAACAGCTATGTAGGTACACCATTTTAACAAATGGGAACAAGTGTGGGAACAATGGCTCACTTTCACTCCCTGCCCTTGTTGTTGTCCATTGTTGAGACCGTTGTAGTGTCTGAGGTCAGTGCACTGCCAGTTGGTTGGCAAAGCGCTTGTTTGTGTTAGTTATCGATCGCTGGCACCCGTAACAGTTGCATTGTATTCGTTCAGATGTAGTGGTACACGTATTTTCGTCATGAGTAAAGGGAAACACACAACGTTAACTCTTAAAAGAGAACTGAATGCTTTGAAGCGGATAGACAATGGTCAGTATCTAAACTGGCAATGGAACAGGGTGTTGCTAAAGGAGCCATTTGTGATTGGAAGAAGAACCGAGTGAAGCTTGAACAGTCCTGTGCAACGTCTTCGGGAAAAATACTCGAAATTCGGCAGACTTTGAAACAGTCCCAGTACATTAAAGTGGATGAAGCTCTTTTCCTTTGGTTTACGCAGGCTAGAGAAAGAGGAGCTCTCTTGAGTGGAGCACTGGTTCAGGAGAAGGCTGTTTACCTGAACAAGTTAATTAATGGTGATGACTCTTTTAGTGCGAGTTCGGGTTGGTTGGACAGATTCAAAGACCGTCATGGAATTCGTCAGCTAACAATTACTGGAGAGAAGCATTCTTCTGACCGTGATGCAGTGAAGGAATACTTCGTTCAAATCGCTCTAAGCACTATGGGACTTAACATCTGAGGTAGACTTAGAACTACTTAAATCTAACTAACCTAAGGACATCACACACATCCATGGCCGAGGCAGGATTCGAACCTGCGACCGTAGAAACAGCGCGGTTCCGGACTGAAGCACCTAGAACCGCTCGACCACAGCGGCTGGCACAAGGAATGTTTGGGTGAATTTTAAAAAAGTGATAATAGACGGAAAGTATTCTCCCCAACAAATTTATAACGCTGACGAGACTGACCTTAATTATAGGGCATTGACAACAAAAAGCCTGGCAGCAAAGCAGAAGACCATGCGCCCGGTTTTAAAATGTGCAAATATGGAGTGACTTTATTAGCGTGCATCAACGGTGCTGGTAATCACAAGCTGCCCTTAATGCTGATCGGCAAGTTCCCGCTCGTATAATACCGCAGCCAGAAAAATGCATGGATGGATGGTAAACTGTTCAAAGAATGCTTTCATGGCCCTTTTGTTTCCTCTGTTCAACGGTTTTCTAGGGAGAATCATTTGTCTCCCCATGCAATCCTATTGACTGATAACGCGCCATCTCACCCCAGCACTGAGGAATTACGTGAGCCGCCGCGGGGTAGCCGTGCGGTTTGGGCGCCTTGTCACGGTCCGCGAGGCTCCCCACGTCGGAGGTTCGAGTCCTCCCTCAAGCACGGAAGTGTGTGTGTGTGTGTGTGTGTGTGTGTCGTCCTTAGCGTAAGTTAGTTTAAGCTACATTAAGTAATGTGTAACCTTCGGCACCGATGATCTCAGTAGTTTGGTCCCATGAGATCTTCCCACAAATTACGTTATGGAGAACTTGTGGCTACGTTTTGGCCGCCGAATGTTACACCACTTCTACAGCCGATGGACCAGGGGGTACTGCAAGCATTAAAACTCATTTAAAGAAAACAATTTTTGAGAATGCTGATGCAAGATGATACCATTCCTTTAGTAGACAAAATAAAAAGACCAATGTGAAGGATGTTGTCTATTGGGCCGCTGAGGCATGGCAGAATATTTCAGAAAATACTCTGAAAAAATCGTAGAGAAAACTTTGGCCATCTCTTGAATTTCAGGACTACCTAGTTGAAACAAAAGAGGAGAATCTACTACAAATAATAAAATCCCTGGATGTGAAGAAGCTAGTTAAGGAGACGTAGATGAGTGGATGGCAGCGGATGAGGCATGTGTGAAGAACCTTATTGATGCTGATTTCGTTGGTGTTGTGACTCAAGACAAGGAAGAAGTGGACTGCTGTGACCGAAGTGACAATGAGCCTGAAGGCGACAAAGGAGGACTGGTGCCACACAGTGACGCAGCAGAAGCCCTTTGACCTCGCGCTACGTTATTTGGTGCAACAGCCCGCTGCTACCCCAGCTGATTTTATGTTTATGACACGATGGCGCAACTATGGATTATTTGTAGTCCAGCGAGTACATCTTCTTTCAGCTTCGCATCACTCAATTTAAGAAACTTTACATTCGAATGATTGAATACTCGGCCTCTTTTATCGATAGCTCTTACAAAGTTCTTCTTAAAACCCTGTTTGAGATGAAGAAGTCGCAGCCTGAGTTAACTGGGCTCAACTAATGGAGCGTTTTTTAATGACTTCCTTTTGAAACGTATTTGATTCTTATATTCCATTCCTTGATTGTAGAGTGGTTCCTGATTTAACGACTGTTTTACAGGCTCAAAAAACAACAGTTTTTGGTGAACACTTCCTGTATGACTGTCTTGCTAGTTAACGACAAAACAGGCAATCATTTATTTTGGAGCACATGTGTTATATTCCGACAATCCATCTCATGTTGTCACTGAATGCCCTGCAGTTTTTGTGAAACACAAGAAATAATCTGGAAAATTGGCTTCAGCCTCGCACCACACCACTGGAACATAGAACGACATGGCTCCGGGTGTTTCTTTAGCCATTTGTTTTCCGTTGTAGAGTGGTTATGCACGCAATATGAGGTGCAAAATTTTTTCTTAGTCACCAACATGACATTCAAAATTAGTTTTTACGCCAGCTTAACTAAATCAGAGAACGGTTTTTTTCGAGCTTTTGGAATGACTTTTCCAGAGGCGTGGTTTAGGCAACAAAGACATTATCCAGTGCCATTTTAATTAAGTGTAAGTTTTAAACACCACAAAGTTCCACCATCTCTCATAAGAAACACTCACTAAGGTAACAAATACACACGAGACACTTTTGCGACGAAATAAGAGTGATGATAATTGATGTGTCAACACGCAGTAGACCATACTCCTTCATACTACGGATTACCTTAACATCAATTGACTAAAGTTTATAATCTTTATCACACCTGCACTTAGCGATGACTTGTAGATCTTCTAGCACTCCCGGACCAGTAGGATAAAGCTAAAACGTTTGACATCTCTACAAAATGACAGTCAACAGCGAAACACGTAGGCTTACCCATTAAGTAACAACAACCTTTAGACCTATGATCGTAAAATGGCTATTGAGTAGTGTAGACTCCAGGTTCCCTAAGCACATAATTTTTTTCATAGGGTTTTTAGCCTTCGACATACGATTTCAATTGCCCTCGCAATCTCGATACATTCAGATTAAGGTAAGCCGATGCCTGAAGCCTTAATTACGTTTTTGCTCATTGCTGTGTCGATGACGGTACTTATTCGCACTGGCAGTGCATAATCTTTTGTGTATTGACTTAAACACGCCCTCGACACGCGTCTGAAAATCTAAGGGCTGAAGCTGCCCGAGTATGCTAGGTATTATAGATTCAGGTATTGAGGCCTTCCAGCCAGAGGCGCTCTTGCAATCTCTTTTGAGCTTCTCTTGTCATGCAGGAAAACCAATTCTCCAGGGAGGAAGGCGCTGAAGAGATAGGAAACAGTGTGAGCAGGGAGTTCGACAGCAGAGCCCCGTTGGCAGCAGCCTGCTAGTGAGTTAAATCCCGCCCCGAGGCCAGCTTTTCGCCTGCCGCCGATCTCGCCTTTGTTCCTTATCTCGAGTGAAACTGCTGCGTATGAATCGTTTCGTTAGCAGCGTGATAAAGAGTAATTACGTGGTTATAGAGTCTTACGAAGTTAAGGATGTGCCTATGTATTGGTTTATCCCGTGGGGCTCAATTAGAACTCTACTGACGAAGAACATGTAACAGAAATACTACATCAAAGTGAACTCCTTTTCACCAATTAGGGTGTAACCTCAGATCTGTCAATGGCAACATCATGTTAGTCATTTAGTCAAGTTCAGCATACTGTCCATTATAATGTCATTACTTTAAATTACTGCTACAATGATGGACTAGTGAGTCAATATTGAACACACGAACGTTTTCGGTTGCTCCTTTGGAGACAAATGAATCACAAGGGGCGCAATCCTTGCAATAGTGAAAAATTTCCAGTAATTTTTTGAGAGCACCTGGCGTGTGTGTGTGTTTCCCATTTTAGTATAAAATATTATTTTTACAGACAGTAATGGCCAGTTATAATGTGAGGGAATTCTGACTGCTAATGCCTCTGTATCTTTTATGTGAAAGCTTTTTTAATGAAACAAACGTTATTAACATTCTACATAAAAAACGGTTCAAATGGCTCTGAGCACTATGGGACTTAACATCTGTGGTCATCAGTCCCCTAGAACTTAGAACTGCTTAAACCTAACTAACCTAAGGACATCACACACATCCATGCCGGAGGCAGGATTCGAACCTGCGACCGTAGCAGTCGCGCGGTTCCGGACTGAGCGCCTAGAACCGCTAGACCACCGCGGCCGACCATTCTAAATATTTATCATTCATGTGCAAGTATTTCGCGTCCCTCTGCCGTTAGCGGGCGCCGAATTGTAGCCATGTGTACTAGCACTGTAATTGTGTCAGTGCGTGAGAAACAGCGTGCTGTAATAGAGTTTCAAATTCGAAGAGTTCGTTCGCACATGGACCAATTTCCCATTCAGCTCGACAATGCCAGATCACACAAGAGTGCTGTGACATCTGCAACAGTCCGACGCCTTAGGTTCACTTCCATCAATCATCCTCCATCAGTCCCGGCTTCTCCCTATCTAACGTAGAAAACGCCTTTGAGGACTTCACTTTTATAACGATGCAGCGTTACAGGTAGAGGTAAGGTTATGGCTACGTCAAGAATTTCAGACATTCTGTAGCGATGGTATCAACAAACTCGTCCCTCATGGGAGAAATGTGCTACCCACCAGGGAGACTATGTTAAAAATAAACATGTAGAGACGAAGAATAAAGCTGTTGAATGTAATTACCGTTTGATTTATTTGGAAACTGTGGCCTGGTAGCCAAGGGAAGGCAGGATTCGGTTACGATTGTGAACGGGGCCGTAATCAGTTACTATTAATTGCCTTTTACAGTTACACAAGATTTATTTTGTATCAATGAGTCCAGTCTCAATAATAAATTTAAAAATACCAAACATTATTAATGAAGGAATAAACAACTGTTTGAATAATAATGTTTTCAGTGAGTTACAATTCAGCAAATCATCATTAAATACAAATACAACAGATAATGTATAAAAATAAAGCCACTGTGATCTCGGCAGAAGACCTTACACGCCAGGAAAGGCAATAAATTAAGAATTGTTTAAAATTCGCTGCAACTTACAAATTACAGGTACTGAACTATTAAAGGCATGTCACCACAAACACAGCAGACAGCATGAGGTGCCAGAAATGGCTGTAAATAAGGTTTTAAAGGCTTACTGCGTAGATACAAATACCAAATAGAATTTTGAGGCAAATACCTACAATCACGGCTGAAGGCCTTACAGGCTGGAACGGTCATAATATAAAAATAATTTTGACGCGTGCTGTAAAACAGCAAATAAAACAGCAGAAGTTAATTAAAAAACAAGCAACTGATCCAGACGGTACTCCAGGAATCTACCTCTGAGAAAGTCCGGCAACCAAAACTTTCGCGTCCGATGAGACAGGCAGCCAAGACTTGCATTCACTTCACAAGATGGTAACTCAGACTTGTGGCAGTCCAACGAATGACTAATGATAATCTTGCTAAAGCTATCTGACGTCCGATAAAGCAAATGCAACGATGGAATAATGTACCAAAGACGTAACCGGCGCTCTGCATTATGTCCCCAGAATACTATGTTTAGAACGCCCAGAGCGAGAAAGGAACCACTACCAGATTTCCGCCCGATTCCACAAACCCGAAAATCTGAACAAACAAGTCACAGTACAGACCACGAGACAAACTAACAGTAACTAAAACCCCACTCGATTTGCGTGCGAGACAAAACCGAAATGTGACCAAGCAGAATCAGCGACCATACGTCACTGCGGAAACAATCGCAAAGCGAGCCAAAACCAAGTGCCAAATGAGTGACATCGAACTCTTTAGGCACACACACGCACACCGAACTCACTGTGACAATTCTGACGACAGTTGGCAGAATGAAACAAATCTCTTCACTGCGTTCTTAATTCACAGTTGAGTAACCACACCGTCTAATCACTGAGCCAAGTACTTTTAACAGAGTAGGGTCTACAAGTGCTAAGCGGTACGCAGACCCACTAAACGGCGCATGACGGCGTGATGATGCTCTGCCGCGCGGGATTAGCCGAGCTGCCTGAGGCGCTGCAGTCGAGGACTGTGCGGCTAGTCCCGGTGGAGGTTCGAGTCCTCCCTCGGGCATGGGTGCGTGTGTTTGTCCTTAGGATTATTTAGGTTAAGTAGTGTGTAAGCTTAAGGACTGATGACCTTAGCAGTTAAGTCCCATAAGATTTCACACACATTTGATGATAATCTGTCACAACATCACATATGGACTACGGGGCCCACACGGGTGACTGACTCCGCTCTGCTTGGAGTGAAATGCACTTATCTTAAAGCTTGCTAGATCCAGTTTACGACGAGGTTGTGCATACTCGTGACCACAGCCCATTCCTCTGACAGTCCATGCGGTCCCGGAGTGTTCGCGCACTGCGCGGACCTGGATCCTCCAGAGTTCCTACCCGAACTCGCACACTGACACTACCCAGCAAAACAACGACGTCGCCCAAAAGATAGGGCAACAGTTACTACATATCGATAACCGCTGCTGCTGCCACTAGCGGACAGGCAACGCTTGCGAAACCGAGTGGTGCCAGTCAACATAAGAAGGAGACAAAGCTTTTCAGCACACCGAGGTTTTCAGAAATTAGTATCTCCTTTCGCCCTCTTTCGGTGTCTGCGAACATCATTACAGATTCTTTATAGTTTTTAGGACTAAAGAGGGGACCAACCAAACTTTCACACAGATAAAACAAGACACATTGAAGATAGTAGGTAGTGTAGGAAAAACACTATATTTTGCAGAATGTGGAGTTTTAAAATCAAACATATGATCTAGTAACAGATATAATACATATGTCTACAGGCTGCCGTGATCGTTGTCACTGAAGACAAAACTGTCTAGGTCGCTAGGTCACGTCTTCTTGAAATTTCTTCCTCTCAGTCGACGTCCTGGCCCATCTTCTGTAATGTTCATCGTATTGTTGCGGTGTGTCTGGATAGTTGAGCGCTGTAGAAGGCCACAGGTACATTCGCTTATAAAGATTTTCCTGCGCTTGTTTTAAAGAAGTGGGGCGACGGGATGACGTTTCTACGAAGACTACGGGCCAGCGTCATTGTGATGATATTTTGCTCAACTGCGCCGTCGTCAGCGACTGTGCAAATTCCCAATTTTTAAATAGAACAATTTTTTTTTTCACAAATCAATCTAGCCACTGTCACGAAAGTGGATGATAGGGAGGGAAAAACAAACACGCAATTCCCGGGCAGAGAACGTCCCCAACCTGGCCAGAGAAACGAACCTGCGACCCCATGATCCGCAAACAGCACTAGACCAATACCTGTGGACTGGGCCGACGTCATTAGATCGGTAGCAACAAAAGGCGGGGACAGGAAGGTTGTTGTTTGCATTACTCCCGCACTTCTTCAGGACATTTACTTCCATCCGAAAAGCAATTCAGATAAGGAGGAAACAAATTCCTACACATATGGGATCTACAGGCTTCTGGCGTCTGGGCTTCCACCCGTCATCGAGTTTGCTGGCTTGCCAACGCAGCACCTTTCCGACTCGTACCGTATATATTCTCACTTGAGGAATACTTAAAAGGGCTGACATCGTCTGTCGCTAGAGAATATTACAGGTCCCTTCTATCATGTGCATTCGTCTAAACGGCTATATAATTGTATTCTCAATCTGCAGCTTCAGCGAGACAATGCACGACCACGTCACTTTTAAAATGTAATTATGGTTTCCGCATCAGAGCTCGGAAAATAGGATACATGAGCGGCACACCAGACCACCGATCTTTGTTCGCCATGAGTTCAACCGGAACTACGGCTGAAGAATGATCCCTTTGTTAAAACAGGCCCGAAATACCCCGATGTGTCGCAGAACTCAATATGGTATCGTGAACTGCTCGAATAATCACGTGACAGTTGATTTATGTGGCACAACCACAAGCGATACTCGAGAATCTATTAAGTACTCACAATAGTAAAATATAGCTGTGCTTAAATCTGGAATGTCTCCACCAGCAAGCCTTCTGTAATATCGTTGTCCGTTCACGATATCGGAAGTCGCTTCCCTCGAGAGAGGGAAGCGTGATATAATTGTTGAGAAGACTCATGCGTGAGCTTGGTGGTGAGCGCCACGTGTAGTGCTGAAGCCGTGGTCTGCAAAAACGCATATTTCTGCGTTTTGTTGGAAAACGGTCAAAGCGTTCACAATAAAAGTTGTGTGCATTACAGTAGTTTCAGCGGTATCACTATCAGTAATTTGTTACGAAAAATGTAATTTCCCCAGTCGTGTCGTCCAGGTAACCACCAGCTGTTACGTAACTAACGAACATGGGCTTCCGCATAGCAGTCATATCCTAACGATTCCAGACTGTCCGTGCGGGTAGCCGTCCCACCAGGAGGACGTGGGTAAACGGCTGTCTTCAAAACAGTTACTTTCCTTGGGCTGCCATGGAATTTCCTGTCGCCTCCACAGCGTCTGAGGACGCCAATCTCGCCGACAGACAGCGTGCCTGTAGCAGCGGAAAGTACTTCCAGCAGGGCACTATTTTTCTACGCCAGGTCACGTGTCCTCGCACCGCCACGCTTATATCCATCCGGTCACGACTATTCATCCAACCGCCAGCCCGTGTGAAGTCAGTTAGAACCTACGCCTTAAGTCAGCAGTAACAACAGTTCCGCCAGCCTGCATCAGCAGTTCAGTTGCAGTGCTTTAAACTGGGAAGAGCATCAGTTTTGTCACAGTGCTTCACGCCAGCAGACCCTGCCCAGTTTGTCACAGTCTAAAACAGCAGCACGTCACCCGTTGTATGCCGGCACCACCGACCCAGTAGCGACAAAGTACTTCACGCCACCGCCTATCACAACTCCGTCGTGTAGCACAGGAGAGACATTTCTGTTGTATGTAGTTGAATGGATATTCACTAAAGGATGTTGTAATTGAGTTTCGTTTGGTTAATAAAACTATTCTTTCCAACTGTCTACGATCACTCCTCTCGACAAGGATATTTCAGTGGCGACGCGATTGTTTCTCACGAGTGTTAACACTGGGTTTTGACATACCTCACACTTCATCCCAGTTGAATGACTGTTGTAACTTAGTGACCTCAAAACTAACTGAAGTGTGATTTTGTGTGGTTACGGTACTACGACTCGAACAGAGTACCTAACCAGTATGACAACACGCGTAATTGTATTGTAGATGGATCACACGGCAGAAGTATGAAGCTCCAGTGTCATAAAGGCAGTGGTGAACAGTGCAGCTCACATCATTCGGTTTTCCTGGTAGAATATACTCGGTACTTTATCACGTGTTGTGGACCTCATTACGTGCGTGCTCCTCAAACTTACAACTAATTTGATGTAGTTTGGCGTAACAAGAAAATATGCGCTGAGGAGAAACAAGTACATGAGACCTAGATATCCGATCACAAAACATTCCAGCCTACGTGGCTGTGTAGCGTAACACAGCATAAAGTACAGCTAGTAGTGTGTGTGATTGTGAGTCAAGACGCACCACCTCCGTGATCAGTGAAAAAGGTACTGTAATAGGTGTCTGTAACTCTGTTTTCTTGCGTGTGCCTCTAGTTTAGAACTCTCCTAGATATGTTGTTCTACTTACTTTGTGTTCTGCCTTACGGCAGGTCTTGTCATGAGGGACGCCTCGTCAGAGAGGTCCACCTCATGAGCGTCTAGGGAAGTGATTCCAGAGGTGGTTTCCCGTTGCCTTCCATTGATGATGATGAATTGATAATGAGTACAACACAACATCCAGTCCCTGAGCGGAGAAAATCTCCGACCCAGGTGGGAGTCGAACCTGGTCCCCTTGGTGTGGCAGATCGTCGTGCTGGCCACTCAACTATCGGGGCGGACTGCTCTACCTATGCCTGTTTTTATTTTTTATTGATAATAGGTCTACGGGTAGCGTCTTTGATTCATAATCAAAAAGTCTTCGGTCCCGGGTTCGATCCCCGCCACTGCCTAAATTTTAATAAATAATCAGCATTGGCGGCCGAAGACTTCCGGCATAAGAAGTCAGCCTCATTCTGCCAACGGCCTTGTCAAAGAGGGCGGAGGAGCGGATAGAGGTTCAGGGCACTCTCTTGTTCTATGGGTGGGAAATTGCCCCTAAAGGCGGAAGAATCAGCAATGATCAACGACATGAGGATGCAGAAAACAATGGAAACCACTGCATTAAAGACACGAAACGTGTATCCACAGGACATGTGGCCTGTAATTGAAGAAGTGTCATGATGATCTCTCCATTGGCAAAAGATTCCGGAATAGTCCCCCATTCGGATCTCCGGGAGGGGACTGCCAAGGGGGAGGTTACCATGAGAAATACATTGAATAATCAACGAAAGGATAACGTTCTACGAGTCGGGACGTGGAATATCAGAAGCTTGAACGTGGTAGGGAAACTAGAAAATCTGAAATGAGAAATACAAAGGCTCAATCTAGATATAGTAGGGGTCAGTGAAGTGAAGTGGAAGGAAGACAAGGATTTCTGGTCAGATGAGTATCAGGTAATATCAACAGCAGCAGAAAATGGTATAACACGTGTAGGATTCGTAATGAGTAGGAAGGTAGGGCAGAGGGTGTGTTACTGTGAACAGTTCAGTGACTGGGTTGTTCTAATCAGAATCGACAGCAGACCAACACCGACAGCGAAGTTCAGGTATACATGCCGACGTCGCAAGCTGATGATGAGCACATAGAGAAAGTCTATGAGGATATTGAAAGGGTAGTGCAGTATGTAAAGGGGGACGAAAATTTAATAGTCATGGGCGACTGGAATGCAGTTGTAGGGGAAGGAGTAGAAGAAAAGTTTACAGGAGAATATGGGCTTGGTACAAGGAATGAAAGAGGAGAAAGAATAATTGAGTTCTGTAACAAGTTTCAGCTAGTAATAGCGAACACCCAGTTCAAGAATCACAAGAGGAGGAGGTATACTTGGAAAAGGCCGGGAGATACGGGAGGATTTCAATTAGATTACATCATGGTCAGACAGAGATTCCGAAATCAGATACTGGACTGTAAGGCGTACCCAGGAGCAGATATAGACTCAGATCACAATAGAGTAGTGATGAAGAGTAGGCTGAAGTTCAAGACATTAGTCAGGAAGAATCAATACGCAAAGAAGTGGGATACGGAAGTACTAAGGAATGACGAGATACGTTTAAAGTTCTCTAACGCTATAGATACAGCAATAAGGAATAGCGCAGTGGGCAGTACACTTGAAGAGGAATGGACATCTCTAAAAAGGGCCATCACAGAAGTTGGGAAGGTAAACATAGGTACAAATAAGGTAGCTGCGAAGAAACCATGGGTAACAGAAGAAATACTTCAGTTGATTGATGAAAGGAGGAAGTACAAATATGTTCCGGGAAAATGAGGAATACAGAAATACAAGTCGCTGAGGAATGAAATAAATAGGAAGTGCAGGGAAGCTAAGACGACATGGCTGCAGGAATAATGTGAAGACATCGAAAAAGATATGATTGTCGGAAGGACAGACTCAGCAGACAGGAAAGTCAAAACAACCTTTGGTGACATTAAAAGCAACGGTGGTAACACTGAGAGTGCAACGGGAATTCCACTGTTAAATGCAGAGGAGAGAGCAGATAGGTGGAAAGAATACATTGAAAGCCTCTATGAGGGTGAAGATTTGTCTGATTTGATAGAAGAAGAAACATTAGTCGACTTAGAAGAGATAGGTGACCCAGTACTAGAATCGGAATTTAAAAGAGCTTTGGAGGACTTACGGTCAAATAAGGCAGAAGGGATAGATAACATTCCATCAGAATTTCTAAAATCATTGGGGGAAGTGGCAACAAATCGACTATTCGTGTTGGTGTGTAGAAAATATGAGTCTGGCGACATACCATCTGACTTTCGGAAAAGCATCATCCACACAACTCCGAAGTCGGCAAGAGCTGACAAATGCGAAAATTATCGCACAATCAGCTTGATAGCTCATGCATCAAAGCTGCTTACAAGAATTATATACAGAGGAATGGAAAAGGAAACTGAGAATGCGCTAGGTGACGTTCAGTTTGGCTTTAGGAAAAGTAAAGGGACGTGAGAGGCAATTCTGACGTTACGGCTAATAATGGAAGCAAGGCTAAAGAAAAATCGAGACACTTTCATAGGATTTGTCAACCTGGAAAAAGCGTTCGACAGTATAAAATGGTGCAAGCTGTTCGAGATTCTGAAAAAAGTCGGGGTAAGCTATAGGGAGAGACGGGTCATATACAATATGTACAACAACCAAGAGGGAATAATAACAGTGGACGATCATGAACGAAGTGCTCGTATTAAGAAGGGTGTAAGACAAGGCTGTAGCCTTTCGCCACTACTCTTCAATCTGTACATCGAGGAAGCAATGACGGAGATAAAATAAAGGTTCTGGAGTGGAATTAAAATACAAGGTGAAAGGATATCAATGATACGATTCGCTGATGACATTGCTATCCTGGGTGAAAGTGAAGAAGAATTAAATGATCTGCTGAACGGAATGAACCGTCTAAAGAGTACACAGTATGGTTTGAGAGTAAATCGGAGAAAGACGAAGGTAATGAGAAGTAGTAGAAATGAGAACAGCGAGAAGCTTAACATCAGGATTGATGGTCACGAAGTCAATGAAGTTAAGGAATTCTGCTACCTCGGCAGTAAAATAACCAATGACGGACGGAGCAAGGAGGACATCAAAAGCAGGCTCGATATGGCAAAAAAGGAATTTCTGGCCAAGAGAAGTCTACTAATATCAAATACCGGCCTTAATCTGAGGAAGAAGTTTCTGAGGATGTACGTCTGGAATAGAGCATTGTATGGTAGTGAAACATGGACTATGGGAAAACCGGAACAGAAGAGAATCGAAGCATTTGAGATGTGGTGCTATAGACGAATGTTGAAAATTAGGTGGACTGATAAGGTAAGAAATGAGGAGGTTCTACGCAGAATCTGAGAGGAAAGGAAAACACTGATAAGGAGAAGGGACAGGATGATAGGACATCTGCTAAGACATGGTACTAGAGATAGCTGTAGAGGGCCAAAACTGCAGAGGAAGACAGAGATTGGAATACGTCAAGCAAATAATTGACGACGTAGGTTGCAAGCGCTACTCTGAGATGAAGAGGTTAGCACAGGAAAGGAATTCGTGGCGGGCCGCATCAAACCAGTCAGTAGACTGATGGCCAAAGAAAATAAAAAGGTATATTCGTTCCTGTTTCATTTTGATGTACAGTCATTTCACCACTGGATTAGCGGTGGCAGGAACACAAGCTAACGCAACGAACTGGATCTCTACTGATCAAATATTTTTTATCATGGTTAGAAGTTCTCATTGAAGAACGTTCCTACAGCTGAAACAGACGGGTACAAAATAGCCGTGCCTGTGCCGTTATGCCTTGGTTAACGCTTCTGTTCAGTTGGGTGGGATTAATGGGAATGTGCATAACATGTTTAATGGTACCCAACACTTAAACTGCAACTTCCGTTTTCAAAAAACTGTTATGCCGCAATTAGCAATAAGACTGCGAGATTGCTTAGGCTCTTCCTGTACATGAAACGATTGCTTAAAACGCATGTTGAGTCTAAATATGCCATTATTAGATGCAAGAGTTTCACAAGCGTTCAAATGATGTTTTTTTTCCTCTAACGTATTACCTTAACCTAATTGATATTATATTAGGAAATTTTGTTCAAATTTATACATCCATTATTTACGAATATCAGAATGATATCTCTTTGACGGAAACAGGCATACGTTGGATATAAGCGATTATGGACAACACGATATGATTTAAATTTACAGGTACAGCACAACGTACTGGAAGCCAGATGATGTCATATACAGTTTGACAATTGGCGTTAAGGTAATATCAAATCAAATAGATCTCGAGAAACACATTTTCTGTACTTAACTTTGGGATATATAGCCAGCTCTATAAAAATACGTACATCACTGCCCGTGATGTTCTGTGTTGTTTTATAAACAACGCCTGAACAATAGAATAAAAAATATTCTTTGTCTCGAAAAGCCACTCTCCTTCCATTTATAGGACTTCTATGGAATGCCCTTGGAGGCTGTCTGTAGCCACATTATTTATTTTGATGCGCGTTATGCATGCGCATAATTCAGATACAGTGGACAGAACTCATACTGAAGTCCAGATTTCTCAAGAAATTTTACTTTAGTCTCCGATAACTCGCAGCAGTAACTTCCCTCGGATAAGGATGGAATAGATATTGGTTTTTCTGCAAAGGTAATATAACTCTACGATGATTATTCCACACTCAAAACGCATTATAAGATGCAGTATAGCTTCAAGACGTTTTAAAGCTACCAATATTCAATCTTTCAGCTCTCACTGCAAACTGTAGCGAATTAACAGCCGTTGTAGACTATTCCTTTCAACGAATCCTCATTCTAAAGAGGCGACCGTCATTAACAAAAAATCCGTAAATCAGCTAAAAATTATGATATTGAAAATACATAAAATGTATTCTCAGTTGAGAATACGAACAACTATTAACTGTGTAAGGGAATAACGACAGTGAAAATTTGTGCCGGACCGGGACTCGAACCCGGATTTCTCACTTTACAAGAGCAGTCGCATAAACGATTTTTTTCTATGGGACAACGTTGAAATTTACTAGTAAACAATATAAAACGGAACACAACCAAACGGATTACAACCGGTAGCACAGGACAAAACCGGCGACCACTCGAGAACGTCACGAAATATAAGCTGTCCGGAACCAACTCTCCACAATAGAGACTTGGGTACATTTTCTTGGAAAACAGTCCTCTTCAGTATTCCATTTCGAGATTCAGATCAGTGTCCACCAGAATCAACTCTTTACCCGGTACTACCCAGCTGCAGGAGGATCTTTCAATATATTGTTTAGGTAATTATCAAAAGTCTGACGATAAATGGAATTGTACTGCTATTGGTTGTATCTTTCCTGTAAGAGAATCCTAAAACAAAGCACATCTTTGAGGCCAACCCGGAAAAGACTGATCAACACTGATGCTCATTTATCAAGGAATGTTGTGCCACACAACGTGCCAATACACAAAAGGCACTAATAGCGTAAGCACATGGAGAACACACACGACACAGATCTGTAAGTCCATGGTATTGGTGATAAGTTGAGAAACCTGGCCCGAAACACATGTGCTACAAAACGCCACTCTTTCCTGCGCATGTACCCCGACATCAATATGAGATATTACTACAATGCACACATAAACAGGCCGCACAACGGGTTGGCATACTCTGGAGCAGGTGGTCGGGAAGCTGCTGGGATAGCCTCCCATTCTTGCACCAGTGCCTGTTGGAACCCCTGAAATGTCGTAGGAGTTTGAAGCCCTGCAGTGATACGTCAACCGAGAGAATCCCAGACGTGTTCCATGGAGTTTAGGTCTGGAGAACAGGCAGGCAACCCCATTCGCCCAATATCTTCTGTTTCAAGGTACTTCTCCACGATGACAGCTCGGTGGGGCCGTGCGTTATCATCCATCTGGAGGAAGGTGGGACCCACTGCACCCCTGAAAAGGCGGACATACTGGTGCAAAATGACGTCCCGATACACCTAACCTGCTACAGTTCCTCTGTCAAAGATGCAGGGGTGTACGTGCACCAATCATAATCCCACCCCATACCATCAAACCATGACCTCCATACAGGTCCCTTTCATGGACATTAAAGTATTGGTATCTGGTTCCTGGTTCACGCCAGATGAAAACCCTGCGAGAATCATTGTTCAGACTATACCTGGACTCGTTCCTGAACATAACCTGGGACCACTGTTCCAATGACCATGTACTGTGTTCTTGACACCAGGCTTAACGCGCTCTCCTGTGGTCAGCGTTCAGTGTAATGCACATTGCAGGTCTCTGGGCGAATAACCTATGTCTGTTCAGCTGTCTGTAGACTGTGTGTCTGGAGACAACTGTTCCAGTGGCTGCGGTAAGGTTCCGAGCAAGGCTACCCGCAGTACTCCTTGGCCCCTGCGGCCACTGATGATGAGATATCGGTCTTCGTGTGATGTTGTACACTGTGAACGTCCCGTACTGTAGCGCCTGGACACAATTTCTCTCTGCTGGAATCATAGCCATAACCCAGAGATCACACTTCGTGGCACACGGAGGCCCCGTGCTACCACCTGCTGTGTTTAACCAGCCTGCAGTCGCCCTAGTATTCTACCCTTCATAACGTCATCAATACAGCTATGTGTTCTTTGAGCCATTTTCAATACACAGTAACCATCACCACGACTGAAAACGTCTGCACACTTACTCTCTGCACCGTACTCTGGCATGCACCAACATACCTCTGCGTATGTGGATTGTTGCCAGCACCACCATCCGACGACCGCAGGTCAAATGCACCGCTTGGTCGTACCCCGAGGTGATTTAACCCGCAAACCACTCACCAGAGCGTTGTTTCACCATGTGTCAGCATTATCCCTATTTTATGAGCATGAGTGTAGTTCATAGCATATGTCTTTGGTTGGGAAAGTATGTCTCAAATAGATGATAGAGCATTCCTGGGTCGATCATGTGGGGCGGCACTCGGAGACAGACGGCAAGCTTCTTCGGAATTAGAAGCCACACGTCAGCAGAAGGTTCGCATTCCTGGAGATGTTGAACTATGTCTATCACATAACTTTGCATGTACATTGGCGATTCAGCTAGAGCAATGTTTTGTAGTTTACGTCTTGTAGGATGTTTTTAGTTTACAACCAGGTACTTGCTGGCACCGGCGTCCGTCGTAAATATTCTTATGAGTATCCGTCGCCACACCAAAGGTCACAACACCTCTGGATGACGTCTTTCGACCATAGGAGATATTAGTGTGCACAAAGCTATACTCGAGTAATGATGTCATCCCATACATCGTACTAGTGGAAAGAGGATGGTAAAATTTGGGAACTGCACAAATAAATAAATAAATAAAATAAATAAATAAATAAAACTAGGAGCTAGTTGAAAGTGATGGAAAATAAGGAACAGTGGAAGATCCCTGGTATGGGTAGACTTAATCCTCCACTGGATATTGCGTAAAAGCTGCGACGGACAATTAATCTGCAACGGAGATAATTTATGATACTCTGTTAGGGCACTTACTGCATATCTGCATGCACGAGTTCGTAGGCAACGTGCCAAATAAGAGTTAGGCCTGTTATTAACATGCGACGATTACGCACGCGAGAGATTTGCAAAGCACTATGTTAATACATCAGTTTTAACCACAACGGGGTACTTACGTTTCATAAGGTTGTGTGAATATTAATTAATACCGAAATATGTGTAAATATGATTGTGAACGACAGTTTAGTAACTAATTAAAGTGTGTGATATTCAATTAATTCTATCTAGTCCAGCCCTGTCTCGCTAGTACTTACTTCTGAGAAATTTTGGGACAATTCGGATAATAGTTTTGGCGTCACTAATCTTCTGAAACGGGATCTTCTGTACTTAAACAATTTATGATCTAAATGTAAATATTTGAAGGAAAACATTTTGAGAGCCGTGATCTAGAAGCTGCAGCGACTGCAAACTAGCTAAGTGGTGAAATGTAACTGCCAGAGCATGCCGGCCGAATCTACCCTTTCTTCGTATGTTGCCTCTCTATGATTTTGCTGTCGAGAAGCATGTGTGAGCCAAAAAGATAATAAGTTCCAATTCTGTGTCCACATAAATTTAGTTCATATATCGAAAAAAGAAAATCTTTCTAATTATGCGTCCAGATAAATTCCTTCCATACATCTGGAGGGGGATAAAATTAACTGTATCATAGCTAATGCTAGAAACGTTGACAGTTTTGTAGCATTATTTTAAATTTTAGTACAATCTGGACATTGACAACACGTTTACTTCCGTGAACAGCGTTCAGTAGTGTCTAAACAGAGAGTATATCCCATGCTATAACCTATGTTATGTCTGTGGAAGGGGCTTCCCAGCAACAGTGACTGGAGGTCTCTGGAGAGATTCTGCCTCTCATACCATATGTTTTAAGCCATCTACACCTATAAGCGTACTCCACCACCATTTAACTGTGTATGGTGAAGTGTACATAGTGCATTTGATCATTCCGTCCTGCCTGACCGCCCTCCCAAAGCAATGCTGTCTCCCCCCCCCCCCCCCCCCACCTCCCCATCACCACCACAATTATCTCCCACTTTATGCTTATATTCAATTTTGGGATAGTAAGGAGATGTAAAGGCTGTTAATGCTGGTGTTGTTAGCTTCTGTCCTCGTTCTTGTGTCGCACCGTTACATGGAATACAATCTTCGAAGTACAACTTAAAGGACGAAAACTTTCGAATGGAGGTATAACAGTCATACATTTCCAGTATATGCACACGTAAAGTACTCAGCCGGCTCGGAGAAATCGTGGTATACAGCTACAGTGGTTAATGTTAAAAATTCAAAAGCCGATGTGGTCGATTTCAGCACTTTCATTCTTGTTAGAAATGTGAACGGATGAACTTCTCTGTTAACAGATATTTTATTTTGATTTTCGTCCTTATAAAGGGATGAGTCATATTCATTTTCTGTACAACTGATATCAAACATGTTGGTAACTGAAATCGAGCACCAAATTAATGTTCAATTCAGGGACTTGAAAGTTATTCAGCTAACCACCAAACCAGTAGACGTAATGATCTAGGGCGCAAGAAGTTACACTTCCTCACAGTACTCCACAGAGGAACTGCAGTCGAAGAAGTCTGAAGTCTCCTGTTGGTTTTTCTTTGTGACTAATAAAATGTTTTCGAAAAATAACTGAGCCAGTCATCGTGTTGGTTAGCGCACTGGACTCGCAGAGGACAAAGGAAAACCAGCTCCCGGCCATTCAGATACAGTTATTCCGTGATTTCCCTTAATCGCTTAAGGCAAATGTCGGGATTGTACCTTCTCAAGCGCACAGCCTGTTCCTGATGAATCCTTCCCTAATCCTTGGTTGTACTCCATCTCTGATGATCTCTTTGTCGATGTGACGTTAACAACTAATATTTCTCTCTCTGAATAAGTAACAACATTTTAAGTCTTTCAAAGCACCTACACAGCTGGCCATTAAAATCGTAACACAAGGAAAGGACACCCATCAACGACATTTTAATTATCCTGGATATCCACTACAAAATCGGAAATAAAGGATTAGTATATGGGTGATTTGTGGGCACACAGGATGAGAAATGTAGTACACAGAGTTGTCACCTCCGGAGGAAGAGTAGAGGAGTATTTAACAACCCATCGACAATGAGGAGATGAGAGATGGAGCACGGGCTCGGATTAGGGAAGGATGGAGAAAGAAATCGACCGTGTCTTTTCGAAGAAACCATGCGGTGGTTGCCTTAAGCGATTTAGGGAAAACCTAAATCAGGATGACCGGACTGAGGTTTGAACCGTTGTCCTTCCGAATTCCTGCCCCGTGGGCTAACCATTGCGCTATACTGCTCGGTAGCACCTCCAACATCAGAAATTCCTATGAGTCGGTAGGGCATGATGTCTCATTGTGTTTTGATACGTACAAACAAGGAGAAAGTGACAATGAGAAAGAAATTGAACAACCAAGGAAACGATAACGTCCTGTGAGTCAGGGAGTGGAAAGCCAGAAACTTGAGCACGGTACGGGAGCTAGAATGTCTGAAAAGCGAAATGCAAATCATAAGTCTAGCTATAGTGGAGCTCAGTGAAGTGAAATGCACACGGTGAAAACTGTAGAGAAAGATGGAGACTGGAATAGATCCAGCAAATAATTGAGGACTTCGGTTGCAGTTGATACGAAGATGTTGGCACAGTAGAGGAATTCGTTGCGGGCTGCATAAAAACCAGTCAGAAGGCTAATAACTCAAAAACAAGAAAACAAAAAAAAAACTAAAATAAAGGAACTGGCGCAACGCTCCTCATATCCTCACCTGCATATTAGAGTTGATCAATCGTTGTGGGTGGAGAGTAGTGGTATGCTGGTCACTCGGCGATCCATGACCAGATCTTTTCAGTGTGGGTGAGAGGCCTGGAGAATATCTGGACTGGCATTATTGTGTTGAAATGTAAAGTCACAGGGACTTCGAATAGTGCCTCCCCCCCCCCCCCCCCACACACACACACACAAGTGAGAAGAGTAATGTCTACTTGCAAAATTACCAGCTACGCCAAGAGCACCCAAGAATTTGGATTGTGTCACATCTTGGCGCGAGTGGCATAGTACCTAGCGTGACTGCACGTTTCCTCCACGGCCATGATAAGCATAGATCACAAACAAAACAAATTTTCAGTCTCGTTTCATTATTTTTAGCGTACAGAAGACATAATACAGAATACGGCAAGTCCATAGATTTTCACTGGCAGGTTACCATATAGCATTACTTATTTAGTTTTATAATCAAAATCAGTAATGATGAAGAGTAGGCTAGCATACTAGTCAGGAAGAACCAATATGCAAAGAAGGGGGTACGTAACTATTGAGAAATGAAGTTCTCTGTGGCTACAGATATTGCAAAAGATGTACGGAGACAATATTGGAATAACGATTGTGTACAACACAGAAATTAATTACTCCTCCTACGAATTGTAATGGAATCAGTTCTCAACCCTCTGACTGCGAGTTTTAAAATACCCTCTAACGTCACCTAAAAACTGTTTTGCAGAGCTTCTGTACGCAACAGACAACTTACCTCGTCTTGCCGCTACACTGCGTGATCAGCAACATGCTAAAATATTTCAAAAAGCAATGGTGCTATCCATGCAGAGTGAAATGCATGGACTAATTTCAGAAATTACTACCATAGTTTTAAACATAGAAATTGAGTGATCGGGGGGGGGGGGGTGTCGGAGGGAGGGGGGAAGGTAGTCAACTATCCTTGAACGATGTGAAGACCAATGAAAGAAACCAGCAAAAATTTTTAATTTATTGGATTCATATAATTGATGATTTAAATGATGACAAGCCTAACTCAGGCTTTTAATTATTCTACTATGTCTATACTCAATAAACACGTTTCTGTCCACAACAAAGATACGAATATGACTCAGAGGCTATCCATACACAAACCTGACAAAATCATTCCAGTGCGCGAGCAATCAAAAACTACGTGCTGCAAAAAGGCAAATTACAAAAAAATTCTCAATTAATACCAAAGTCTCCTCCGGCTCTACTAGCCCGATCACAACAGGTTACGACCTCTCACGTCGTGCGGCTTCTCTCCACCGCATCCTGCGTCCGACCACTTCCCACTCCCCTCGACAACTACTCGCTCGCTACTGCTCGCAATATTAATATCTCAGACTGAGAGTTTGTGTATGCATGCAGCAGAATAAATAGACGTCCAACTTTCAGGCTCATTAGGTCGTCCAGTTCACAAGGAATGGGCATATCTAAAAAGGGGAATCACAGAAGCGGGAAATGAAAACGTATGTGCAAAGAAGTAACTAAATGAAACCACTGGTAACAAAATAAGTAATTCAGTTGATCGGCGAAAGAAGCAAGTACAAAAATGTTTAGAGAAATTTGGGAAAACGGATTACATATTACTTAGGAATGAAATCAATGGAAAGTGCAGGGAGGCTTAGCCGAAATGGCTGCATGAATAATTTGAACGTACCGAAAAGAAAATGATTTTAGGAAGGTCTGACTCAGCATACAGAAAGATCAAATCAACGTACAGTAAAATTAAAAGCAAAGGTGGTAACATTAAGAGTGCAATGGCAGTAGCGCTGTTAAATGCAGGGGAGAGAATGGAGAGGTGGAAAGAGTGTACTGAAGGCCTGTATGAGGTTGAAGGTTTGTCTGACGTAATACAAGAAGAAAGAGATAGCATATCCAGTATTACAACCAGAATTTAAAAGAAATTTTAACGAATTAATTTAAAATGTGGCCGGAAGCTTTTCTAAAACCATTGGCGGTAGTGGCATCGAAAGGATTATTCACGTTGGTGTGTAGAATGTACGAAATTCTCGATTTACAATCAGTCTTTCGGAAAAACGTCATCCACGTAATTCCGAAGACCGCAATAGCTAAGATCTTCGCTGGACAGTCTGGTCTGACAGTAGAAGATAGCAAAAGGAACTTCGAAGTTTTAAATTCCACGTTTAAGAAATCGTTCACGCAGAAGAGTTATACAAACGCACCGTCGTTTGACCATTGCATGAAGTCCCATATGGATGACACAGTAATAAGCATCATTGGCGTAGAGAAGCAGCTGAAATAGCTGAAAAGTCACCAGATCCGGATGGAATCCCAGTTCGGTTTCACAAGAGGGGTAAAAGAACACACCCACAAAATTACAGACCAATATCCTTCACATCACTTTGCTGCAGCACTGTAGAGAGTATTCTGAGTTCGAATAGAATAATTTTACCAAAGTAAGAAATGCTCATGTCCAAGAAACAGGAGGGAATTAGAAACTATCGCTCGTGCGAAATCCAGCTTGATCTTTTACCATATCACGTACTGCGAACTATAGTTAAACGGACACAGACAGATTCCTGATTTCTAGTTTATTGAAATGCATTCGACATGATACCCTCCTGCAGACTGTGAATGAAGGTACGTGCCCGTGGTATAGGTTTCAGTTAAGTCACTGGCTCGAAGACTTCTTAAGTAATATAACACAGTATGCTGGCCCCTACGGTGTCGGAGACAGGGGTAACTTTGGGAGTGGCCCAGGGAAATGTCATACAAACGCTGCCATTTTCTGTATACATAAAAGATCTGGCAGAGAAGGTGAGCAGCGATCTGCGGTTGTACGATGATAATGCTGTTGTGCACAGGAAGGTGTCGAAGATAAATGTAGATTGATACAAGATGACCCAGACCAAACTTCTAGTTGGTGTGATGAATGGCAAATGTAAGTTAATGAGGATGAATAGGAAAAACAAATACGTCATCTTCGGATGCAGCATCAGTAGTGCCCTGCTTTCCATAGTCATGTCGTTTAAATATTTGGGCGTAACGTCCCGAAGCGACATGAAACGGAACGAGCTTATGAGGACTGAGGTAGGGAAGGCGAGTGATCAGCTTTGGTTTATTGAGAGAATTTTAAGGAAGTGTAATTCATCCGATATGATACCGCATTTAAGACGCGGGTGCGACGTATTTTTGAGTACTTCTCGAGTGTTTGGGAACCGCACCAGGTCGTTTTGAAAGCAGACACCGAAGCAGTTCAGAAGCGCGCTGCTAGATTTGTTACCGGTAGGTTCCATCTGCCTGCAAGTGTTTCCTATATTCTTTGGGGGCCCAAGTGTGAATACCTGGAGGGAAGAAGACATTCATTTCAAAGAACACAGCTGAGAAAGTTTAGAGAACCGGCACTTGAAGCTGACTGCAGAACGATCCTACTGCAGAGAATACACATTTCACGTAGGGACCACGAAGATAAGGGACGAGAAATCAGAGTTAATACGGAGGAATATATACTCTCTGTGATACAGGGTACCCTGCGCCACGCAACTTACGGTGGCTTGCGGAGTATGTTTGTAGATATAGATGTAGTGCTGGCAACTGCGCGAACTATCGCACAATCCGCTTAGCAGCTCATGCATCCAAGTTGCTGATGAAAATGACGTACAGAAAAGTGGGAAAGAAATTTGCGGATCTGTCAGATGACGATCAATTTGACTAGAGGAAAGATAAAGGCACCAGAGAAGCAGTACTGGCATTGTGGTTGATAATAAAAGGAAAAATTAAGAAAAATTAAGCCACGTTCATAGGATTCGTCAACCTATTAAAAGCGTTGGACAGTGTCAAATGGTGCAATATTTTCGGAATTCTGAGATAAATAGGGATACACTATAGGGAAAGATGGGTGATGCACATTGTGTACAAGAACGAAGAGGGAACAATGAGGCTAGAAGACCAAGAATGAAGTGCTTGGTTAAAAAGAATGCAAGGCAGGGACGTAGTGTCTGCCCTTGCTGTTCAATCTATACATAGAAGAAGCAATGACGTAAGAAATAAATATTGAAGAGCTGAATTAAAGTTTTAGGTGAGAGACTACCAATGACAAGATTCGTTGATGGCATTGCTATTCTTAGAGAAAGTGAAGAAGAATTACATGATCTGTTGAATGCAATGAATACTATAACGAACAGTTTCCACTCAGTTAATACTCAGCAGAAATAAAACCTGCATTTGGATCGGACTTCCTTAACTCTTGTGCAGAAAGGGGTGCAGTATGCTGCTGCATTCATTTTCAATAAGCTGCCTCTCGAATTCGAAAATCTTAGCAGTAATCCAAGCGCTTTCATATCGAAACAGAAGAGTTTCCCCATGGGTCACTCCACCTATTCTGTCGACGAGTTCTTTGAAAAATTAAGCTGATTCTTGTTATTTTGTTGATTGCATATACTTAAACTTATGGACTCGTGTTCATATACATTTTATGTTTCTGTTATTACTTTTGTTTTGTAGATCCATGTACTGACACGTTCCATGACCTGGGAGATTTACTCCTCATTTTGGTACTACGGAACCGGACGTGTAAATAAATAAATAACTAAATAAGTACAGAATACGGATTCAGAGGAAACTGATGAAAGGCGAATGTAAAGAAAAGCAGCAGAAATGAGAACAGAGTGTAATTTAACATCAGAATAGGGGATCGCGGAGTAGCAAACATTGTCGCGAATTTGAGGAAGAAATTTCTGAAAATACATGTTCAGAGGACAATATTGTATGGTAGTTATCGATCCCTGTATTGACCGCTCAAGTGTAACAGGCATAGAACTCTGTCCCACATACTGACTCCGGTACCTGTTAAACGCATCGCATGCACGTTTGCTTGCTTCTGTTCTACAGTCTGTCGGTTACACCGATTTCAGTCTATCATTTCACATTTGCTATGGCTTACCTTGCACTCAGTTAACCTGTGATCTAGCGATATTGATTATTTAAACACTGACTATGGGAAAGTCGGAACAGAAAAGAATCGAAGCATTTTAGATGTAGTGCTACAAAATAGTTTTGAAAATTAGTTTCACTGATAAGGAATGTGTGGAAAACACAGACGAAAAGTTGGAACAGAATGATAGGACAAGTGAAAGACATCAGGGGATAACTTCCAGGGTTCTAGAGGGAAACGTAGAGGGTAAAGACTGTAGGGGAGGACAGAGATTGTGGTACATCCCGCCAAAGATGAGGACGTAGACTGCAAGTGCTACTATGAGATGAAAATATTGCCACAGAGGAGTTATTCGTGGAGGAACGCATCAAACAAATCAGAAGACGACTCAAGGAAAAATTGTCTCGATGAAGTAGCATTAGTATACTATTTCGAGGCAGAGTCTCCCCAAGAAAATACAAGTGGATGTTTACAAAGTAATGCGCAATTTTCCTTTTGATCTCATCTCCATCTGATCAGAAATAAGTTGTTACTCGCGTCACACTATCTAAGTCCACTTAAAATGCGAGGTCTTGAGTCCTTCTGAGATGTTTCAATTGTCGTCCCTGTACTCAAGTTTTCTTCCATGAGATCAACATGGTACGAAAGGAGGAGGCTCTCCACAGAATCAGCGAGGGAAGAAACATATGTAAAAAAGTGATAAGAGGAAAAGAGAGAATGATAGGACATGTGTTAAGGAATCAGGGATAACATCCATGGTACTAGAGGAAGCTGTAGAGAGTAAAAGATGTAGAGGAAGACAGGGGTTGGAATACTTCCAGCAAATCTTTCAAAACGTTAGGTGCGATTGCTGCTTTGAGATGAAAGGGTTGGCACGGGATAGGAATTCATGGCGGGCTACATCACACCGGTCAGAAGATAAATGACCCCCCCCCCCCAAAAAAAAGAAAGTCCAACAATGGCGGATTTTAAATGGAAAAATCTCTACAGGCACGCCCTTGAATTAACCATTTTGCACTAATATATAAAGTACCATGTACTTTGTTTAAATCCATCGAAAACTGTTGCAGTTGTCAGTGTGGTAATGGGCACGCCGTCAAAAATTTTACTATTCGTACCACCAATTTCTCCGCGTGTTCCATTACTGCAAATTTAGCACAGAGTGCTTCTTGATGAACAGAAAAACGAGTCCCACCAATAGATTGTTGTGATTTTTTGATTTTTCATTATCAACTAAATCTTTATTTCTTTCTGCATGGTACCGTAATGTCGTTTCGTAACAAAATTGCGAATGTGTAATAGCTAATGAGAATTCTCACTCCTCTTTTTTTAATTTCCATTCACTTTTAAACGCTTGTGATAAAAGATAACTAGATTTCCTCTGTTTCTGCCAACTTCCAACGGACCTGTGAACACCCTTCATACCAGGAACAGATACCGATGGGTAAACAGTGCCGACCCCACGATTATCCTGAACTGAATGGAGTTCTACTGACCGAATGATGCCTCACCGCAACAACAAATGGAATGTCGCGCTGTACCGGTCATTTCCGAGAACAAGCGAGCACAGAGGGAACAGGAATAGCCACGGTCTGACCTGCACATCGGCACGCGTGGAGTTTCTCACGTCGTGGCCAGCCATGGGCTATGCACATCGAGGATGGTAGTAAAAGTTTAAATAGCATTCTGTAATTGGAGCACAGCTACCACTATAAAATGCCAATGATCAAGTAAAAAGAGTCTTCGATTTCGTTTCCAGATTTTTTATTTGCTAGTAACCGGTTTCCGCCCATTCCTCAGACCTTTTTCAGGTTTATCCCCGCCATTATGGCTGCTGGTGGTGGCAGACCGAGCGAAATCCGTAGAAGTACGGTCGTCACCGCCGCCACCAGCAACCATAATGGTGCCAAAAAGCCTGCAGATGGCCGAAGGAAAGGGCCGAAACAGGTTTCTAACAAACAAACAAATCTGAAAATGCGATCGATATTGTTTTTATTTGATTTTTAGAGGTGATCGTGTTATATAGCCTGCGGACACTGCACACCATCATGCCAAGTGCTGGGACCATCTGACAACAAGTGCTCGCCGGCGATATATGTTCTCCTTGGAGCCTCCACAAATCACAGATATGTTCTTTGTAATGTTTTGCAGAGAGCTACAACTACTGCTAAAAGACAATGTGGCGTAACCTCTGTCTCTCATGTCGTCGTTGGGTACACGACACTTGCCACGCCTCTCGCTGCAGCCGATCCAAGGTAAGCCAAAACTGTTTTGCTGCAGACGTCATTGCACAACCTGTGTGGATGATATTTTCCTACAGGAAGCCCATTTTCTCACTGAAGGCATGTGATGTGGCTGTATGATTCTGTACTACTGATTGGGCAATATTTATGACCTCTCGGAGGCTAAACGCATGAAAGTGATGGCATTTTCAATTATATTCAGCATCGCTTATCTTAATCCCTCAGTCTCAGTTTCGTGTTTGATCTATCCCAAGCTCACTATGTGTGCTTCAATTTCAATGACCAGCAATGTAACCCATTACAATTTTTTGGTAATGATAGACTTGTAGTTAAGACACAGGTTAGCATAACAGTAACTTCACAGTATTGTTCTTCATTTCATTTCTGTGTGCATATTTCTCTGCCATGAAAAATATTCTAAATAAATTTTTCACCTGTTACTACATTTTTTCATATAACTTCACCACACCTGAGGTATCTCCATACTGCCAAATAACGGGTACTTGGTAAAAAAGCGTCTCTTTTTAATACTGGAATAAAACTGATATGTTCAGTAATGACGAGCTACAATGACGACAGGTGATTTACCACTTGTAGAATCCACGAAATAAATGTAAGTTTTAAAAGCGATACTGAATGCTACAGTAAATGATAGTAGTACGCTATTAACGGATGTAAATCTAAAACCATGAAGAAAGCGGCAGCCACCTTTTCTGCTTCACACGCAAGGTTTGTTGAGTTTGTATATTTTAATTTTTCGTTATTTAACTAAATAAAGAGTAAGGCAAACAAAATAATATCACTAGAACGGTACTGCTACACTGTCTGTATAAATGGGTGGGAGACAAATCCATCTTTTCTGTTTTAACAAAATAATTTTTGTACACACCTTTTATTTACGAGTGGAATAATCCACATGTGCAGCTAAGCCCTCGAGCTGCAATGTTTAAATAACTCGCAGTGTTGTTAGCATGTGTGACAATGTTGAAGCAGAAAGTGTTTCTGTTTGTTACACTAGATAACTGTTTATTTTTTTAAAGGTTCACATCAGTCTGAAATAAAACTGTTTGACTGACACTAAATCAACGAGGCACGAGAGCGTCTGTCATGTACATGTTGTTTCTGGAGCTCTGCAAAGGAAAACTTGTGAAAAGCCACATACGCTTTCTGTAAATTAGGTTCCTTTTAGAACAACGTACCTAGTGCTACCTGCTGCACAAAAGTAGGAACAACAGTCACCATATTTTGATGGTAATGTCTTTACCTGCAGTTCACATGATTTATTCTGTATTATCAGAAATGATTCTTTCACTATATTAGTACGGTTTAAGTTAATAAAATCCTTTGATTAAGCAGCACAAGCGATTAAACAGCAAGCATAGATGATTATATATTGAAGCTAGAAGACCATAATTAAAATACTTATTAAAACTTTAAATTAATAAAGCAGATTAAACTGTAATCCAATAGTTCAAATAGACACTGTTGTTTCGTCTCTGATTGAGAGGGGCTACACAGTTTCTCTGACACATTAAAAAATCGCCCACAGTAATTTGTTACAAGGACTGAACAACATATAGTGCTGTAGAGTATCCGGAAATGATCTCATTTTTACCTGAAACAGAAGTTAGATGGGCTTCAATTCTCTTTTCATAATAAGAAACGCAGATAATTACAATGAAACACATAGGAAATAGTGTCACAAAGAAGCAAAAAGCGCCAACCTTCATTGCAAAAGCATATGGCTGTTCAGATTTCAAAACGTTTTCTCATTTCATTATAGTCGTGAAAACTTCCGCCATGGCCTTGCGGTTAACTTCACATTTTGTAACATCTTGTTTCACATCTCCAGTTATTCAGATACCAGTATGTATGTGAGTATATATCTAAGATGTGAAATAGTATACTGCTTCACATGGGCTTCAGCTCTGGTGTTGCATCAGTTTTCACATTCCAGTAGGTTTCCCAGTGCCGTGAAAACCAATATAATGCAGTTTCTACAGCTGTTATTGCAAAACAAATAAAGTTTTTTAGATGTTCGGGAACACTTCTCTCGAATTCTTTGAGGAACGTCTAGGGATTCTGAG
Source organism: Schistocerca americana (assembly GCF_021461395.2). Classification (NCBI taxonomy): domain Eukaryota; kingdom Metazoa; phylum Arthropoda; class Insecta; order Orthoptera; family Acrididae; genus Schistocerca; species Schistocerca americana. The sequence goes on along the minus strand of NC_060121.1, from coordinate 442,010,837 downwards.
CTGAGAGGAAACCGCTTTTCTAGTCACGTCTCTCCCTGAAGATTGCCACCTGAGTCGCTTGGTGCTCTCTATTCAGTAAATTTATTTGGAGTGCAAATTCTAAAGCAAAACAGGGAGAGTAACAAACGGCGAATCACTTTCGTTTTTGGTAAAAAAAAATTGCAATGACATTCTGACATTGATAAACATCTTGAATAGTAGATAAAGTAAAAGATAAATAATATTAGATTTTCACCACAAGGTTTTGTTGGTGTCAGGTGGCTTCGTAACATACAACTACCATTCTAAAAATTGTATACTGCAGGAATGACAAGCCTGTATTAGCTTTCAAGCAATACTGTAATTTCGCCCAGTGGAGAGTAGCAGCTCGCGATTCTCTACTCACAAATTTGATGTGGTGCAGTTTCAAAGACCGCCGGTTACCAGTGTGATGCCCTTTGATCCGTTATCTAACATTCTTCTTCGCGCTACATGTCTTTCCACTGGAAAGACTTACAGGTGTAATCCATCTGAGACTGAAGAGTATGAAAGGTGCTAGTTCGTTCGTTCAGGCCTTGGTTGGTGAAGAAGGTGAGGATTACGATGCGCAACATCAAAAGTAAAATGAAAGTAGTAGCTGTTACTGTTTCTTTCCTAGAACAGCACATGAAAACTGGTTCTCATCGTATCCACTTTTCCGTATAGTTGGTTTGTCATTTACCATAACTACCATGGCCATACTGAGGTCTAAGTAATTTTTGACTAATCTGCTCAAAATAAAAAATGAATTCCCATTTAATCTATGCGAGGTAAACTATCGACTAGTTATGACCTTGTAGAGGCGACAATCTTGTTCCCTAAACCCTTTATTTCCCTTCCGTGATTTAGTTCCTAATGCAAAGATGAGATTAGGACGGAGCTCAAGGAAAGTTAAGCGGAACAGGGTGGATTCTTGAACCAATACTTTATTGACAATAACGGAATATGTAACATTAAATCAATGAACATCATAGTGGCTGGTTATATGCTACCGTCCCGTACTAATTTGTCTTCAGGAAAGAGTCTAACTTACAGTATCATCATCATACTAACACATTTAGGGACTGAGGGAACGGGGGTTTAACATTGGATGGATTATTAGCCATGCAAGTACAAGTGATGCGCTGTTCCACAGTGGAATGTAACTTTGTTGCACTTGCGGGTGCTTTAACGGAAAGTTCTACCAGTAGAAAACAGATTTCAAAAGGAGTTGGAAGATCAAGGTGTCACTATATGAAGCGTTGAGTATGATAACAGAATGTGTTACCGTAGGCCTGTACTTTACCATATGTTCGGCCAGGCTACATTCGCATACTGTATTCGTAGCACCATGACTTATTCGCTGTAACTATCTTCTTATCACGAAAATTAATTTGGACGCTTATGAATATTCCCTGTTCCTTTGAGTGCTGATGTTATAAGGTTCCGTCGCGTCCTATCCTCCTACCTAAACCAACTTGCAATTACATTTCGATTTACGCTCTCAGCTAGCAGATGCAGCAATTTCGTACTTCCAATTTATCTGGCGTCTTCTTCTCCTCTCTGCTGGCTGCTTACTGTTTGTCTGCCTGCAGACTACTCAATCTCCATTGTCTTTCTGCCAGCTGCCCCGTCTGACTTTAAAAAGTACAATTCTGCGTCCGCATTTTTTGGAGGCTCCTATGTGACCAATCCAATGCCACGTTCTAAGGTGCGAAGCACCGGCCCAATCGCAGTCTGTGAGAAAGTGACGTAGGAAGGCGCTCTTGGCGTCGTGGAGAACGGAAAAATGTTCTCTAACATACTACAAATTTTCACAGTGAATCTAGAAGAGCCAACGAGACATCTCGTCTACAAAACCAGCGGTAAACCACACTTGCCAACTCTCGTACCCCCACGAGGCAAGTAGGAAACTCAGGAATGTGCACGCTGTCTTTCTGATCATTTTTAGTAGCGCCAAAAGGTAACGAAAGCAACCCCCTATCCCCCCCTCCCCCCTTGTGTCTTCCTGCAAGAGCGGGATTAAAACTGTCCCAGCACGCTGTTTAGCTCGTAACATACGTTTTATGCAAGACAGTTAACATGCACAGAACGAAAGGTGCTGGTTATACAAGGAAATTAAGATGAGGAAAAGACGTATTCCACAATACACTTCCTCTAAGCAATGGGTTAATCAGCTGTAAAAGAATGGGATGGATCATAATTATATTACACCGACAAGTTAACGATTGTGTAAGAAATATCAATATCAAAGTGCGTCTTTTAAAGGAATTTAAATAATAATCGCAATACATATCAACAACACAAAGCCTTGTCACTAAGGCATTTCCCGAGTCTTATAGACTTAAAAACCTTTAAGATATTTTGCATCCAACTCTACATCTACATATACGTATATGCCCCACAAGCTACTTAACGGACCGTGGCGGAGAATACTTATTGTAACAGTGTTACTTTCACCATCTTCCTGTACCAGACGTGAATGCTCCGTGGGATGAAAGGTTGTTTATAAGCTACCTCCTTTGACTGTAGACTACTGTTAATCCTACGAATGTCAGTCTGCCGTCTGTCTCAACTGCAATTAGTTTTACGTGGTCGTTCCACGCTAAATCACTTCGTATATGTACTCCTAGATTTTTTGATGCACGTGATTTCTTCCCGTGATTCTTCTACAGTTTTGTAATCATACGGTAATTATGTGACAACCTAGTAACGTTCTTACCGTATGTGAGTTCCAGAAACCATGCAGAATCTTTAAGACGTAAGAAATATGTCTCCCTGTTCCATTGCTGCGAGAATTAATACAGTGTTAAAGTTAGCGCATACACAGTTCTCCGTGACAAAGACGGTCGATAGTGCCGGGCACCCAGTTTCACACGCGTGTTTGTAGTTGTCGATTGGATGGTGAGAGAATTGGACACCAACAGAAAATCAGCTAAAAGTAGAATAGGCGTGAAATCTCTGGTAGCGACATATAATGAATTTGTTTTTAATGAAGAACAGCATTCTTTGAGAATATTCAACCGCTAATATGTTACGAACGGGAGTTCGGAAACATTGTTGTGAAAGTGAGGATATATAAGTGGGAGTTCAAATCCTCCAATTTGTCACTTTTCGCAGTAAGGTTTACTCAGTCGTAGGGTTATTACATTCATCAAAATACTGTTGGTAACGCTAAACTGTAAGATTACTTCATTATACGAAAAATCACCTATTTTAGCAGCTCCTTGCGCATTAAGTATAGCTGCGCATACAGTAGTGGCGGGTACTGAAACTCATACTAGGAAGGGTTTTTAGGCATTCTTTATTCAAGGTACAATACGAATCTCTTCTTGATCATATATTCCAATGTCTATGGCTACACAGGGTGGCTGAAACAGTCTGAAAAACCTTTAAGGGTATTACAAGGCAGGTTCGGCTGAGACGTAGTTGACCAAAAAATTCGTTACGTTGCGCAGTTTCCGTTTTAACTAGTGTTGGAGTTAGCGCGTCAGGTCATTCAGCACCGATATTCACTGTACCCGTGGTCTAGGGGTAGCGTCTTTGCTTCAAAATCAAAACGTTTTCGGTCCCGGGTTCGATCCCCGCCACTGCCTAAATTTTGATAAATAATCAGCATTGGCGGCCGAAGACTTCCGGCATAAGAAGTCAGCCTCATTCTGCCAACGGCCTTGTCAAAGAGGGTGGAGGAGCGGATAGAGGTTCAGGGCACTCTCTTGTCCTAGGGGTGGGAAATTGCCCCCAAAGGCTGAAGAATCAGCAATGATCAACGACATGAGGATGCAGAAGGCAATGGAAACCACTGCATTAAAGACACGTAACGTGTATCCACAGGAAATGTGGCCTGTATTTGAAGAAGTTTCAAGATGATCTCTCCATTGGCAAAAAATTACGGAAGAGTCCCCCATTCGGATCTCCGGGAGGGGACTGCCAAGGGGGAGGTCACCATGAGAAATACATTGAATAATCAACGAAAGGATAACGTTCTACGAGTCGGGGCGTGGAAAGTCAGAAGGTTGAACGTGGTAGGGAAACTAGAAAATCTGAAAAGGGAAATGCAAAGGCTCAATCTAGATATAGTAGGGGTCAGTGGAGTGAAGTGGAAGGAAGACAAGGATATCTGGTCAGATGAGTATCGGGTAATTTCAACAGCAGCAGAAAATGGTATAACAGGTGTAGGATTCGTTATGAATAGGAAGGTAGAGCAGAGGGTGTGTTACTGTAAACAGTTCAGTGACCGGGTTGTTCCAATCAGAATCGACAGCAGACCAACACCGACAGCGAAGTTCAGGTATACATGCCGACGTCGCAAGCTGAAGATGAACACATAGAGAAAGTGTATGAGGATATTGAATGGGTAATGCAGTATGTAAAGGGGGACCAAAATCTAATACTCATGGGTGACTGGAATCCAGTTGTAGGGGAAAGAGGAAGAAAAGGTTACAGGAAAAAAAGGGCTTGGGACAAGGAATGAAAGAGGAGAAAGAATAATTGAGTTCTGTAATAGCGAATACCCAGTTCAAGAATCACAAGAGGAGGAGGTATACTTGGAAAAGGCCGGGAGATACGGGAAGATATCAATTAGATTACATCATGGTCAGACAGAGATTCCGAAATCAGATTCTGGATTGTAAGGCGTACCCAGGAGCAGATATAGACTCAGATCACAAAATAGTAGTGATGATGAGTAGGCTGAAGTTCAAGACATTAGTCAGGAAGAATCAATACGCAAAGAAGTGGGATACGGAAGTACTAAGGAATGACGAGATACGTTTGAAGTTCTCCAACGCTATAGATACAGCAATAAGCAATAGCGCAGTAGGCAGTACAGTTGAAGAGGAATGGACATTTCTAAAAAGGGCCATCACAGAAGTTTGGAAGAAAAACATAGGTACAAAGAAGGTAGCTGCGAAGAAACCATGGGTAACAGAAGAATTACTTCAGTTGATTGATGAAAGGAGGAAGTACGAACATGTTCCGGGAAAATGAGGAATACAGAAATACAAGTCACTGAGGAATGAAATAAATAGGAAGTGCAGGGAAGCTAAGACGAAATGGCTGCTGGAAAAATGTGAAGACATCGAAAAAGATAAGACTGTCTGAAGGACAGACTCAGCATACAGGAAAGTCAAAACAACATTTGGTGACATTAAAAGCAACGGTGGTACCATTAAGAGTGCAACGGGATTCCACTGTTAAATGCAGAGGATAGAGCAGATAGGTGGAAAGAATACGTTGAAAGCCTATATGGGGGTGAAGATTTGTCTGATTTGATAGAAGAAGAAACAGGAGTCGATTTAGAAGAGCTAGGGGATCCAATATTAGAATTGGAATTTAAAAGAGCTTTGGAGGAATTACGGTGAAATAAGGCAGAAGGGATAACATTCCATCAGAATTTCTAAGATCGTTGGGGGAAGTGGCAACAAAACGACTATTCACGTTGGTGTGTAGATTATATGAGTCTGGCGATATACCATCTGACTTTCGGAAAAGCATCATCCACACAATTCCGAAGACGGCAAGAGCTGACAATTGCGAGAATTATCGCACAATCAGCTTAACAGCTCATGCATCGAAGCTGCTTACAAGAATAATATACAGAAGAATGGAAAAGAAAATTGAGAATGCGCTAGGTGACGATCAGTTTGGCTTTAGGAAACGTAAAGGGACGAGAGAGGCAATTCTGACGTTACGGCTAATAATGGAAGCAAGGCTAATGAAAAATCAAGACACCTTCATAGGATTTGTCGACCTGGAAAAAGCGTTCGACAATATAAAATGGTGCAAGCAGTTCGACATTCGGAAAAAAGTAGGGGTAAGCTGTAGGGAGAGACGGGTCATACACAATATGTACAACAACCAAGAGGGAATAATAAGAGTGGACGATCAAGAACGAAGTGCTCGTATTAAGAAGGGTGCAAGACAAGGCTGTAGCCTTTCGCCCCTACTCTTCAATCTGTACATCGAGGAAGCAATGATGGAAATAAGAGAAAGGTTCAGGAGTGGAATTAAAATACAAGGTGGAAGGATATCAATGATACGATTCGCTGATGACATTGCTATCCTGGGTGAAAGTGAAGAAGAATTAAATGATCTGCTGAACGGAATGAACAGTCTAATGAGTACTCAGTATGGTTTGAGAGTAAATCGGAGAAAGACGAAGGTAATGAGAAGTAGTAGAAATAAGAACAGCGAGAAACTTAACATCAGGATTGATGGTCACGAAGTCAATGAAGTTATTCTGCTACCTAGGCAGTAAAATAACCAATCAACTGGCCAAAAGAAGTCTACTAATATCAAATACCGGCCTTAATTTGAGGAATAAATTTCTGAGGATGTACGTCTGGTGAACAGCATTGTATGGTAGTGAAACATGGAGTGTGGGAAAACCGGAACAGAAGAGAATCGAAGCATTTGAGATGTGGTGCTATAGACGAATGTTGAAAATTAGGTGGACCGATAAGGCAAGGAATGAGGAGGTTCTACGCAGAATCGGATAGGAAAGGAATATGTGGAAAACACTGATAAGGAGAAAGGACAGGATGATAGGACATCTGCTAAGACATGAGGGAATGACTTCCATGGTACTAGAGGGAGCTGTAGAGGGCAAAAACTGTAGAGGAAAACAGAGATTGGAATACGTCAAGCAAATAATCGAGGATGGTTCAAATGGTTCAAATGGCTCTGAGCACTATGCGACTTAACTTCTGAGGTCATAAGTCGCCTAGAACTTAGAACTAATTAAACCTAACTAACCTAAGGACATCACACACATCCATGCCCGTAGCGGTCGCTCGGTTCCAGACTGCAGCGCCCAGAACCGCACGGCCACTCCGGCCGGCAATAATTGAGGACGTAGGTTGCAAATGCTACTCTGAGATGAAGAGGTTAGCACAGGAAAGGAATTCGTGGCAGAAAACATCTTCGAGCAGTTAGTCCACGAACCCACGCGAATTGTAAATGGTTGCTAAAACACACTTGACCTCTTAGCCACAAACAATCCAGAGCAATCCAGAGCATCATGACTGTTACAGGGATTAGTGATCACAAAGTCGTTGTAGCTAGGCTCAATACCGTTTCTTCCAAATCCACCAGAAGCAAACGCAAAATAATTTTATTTAAAAAAGTGGATAAAGTGTCACTAGAAAGCTTCCTAAGACACAATCACCATTCCTTACGAACTGACTATGCAAATGTAGACGGGATGTGGCTCAAATTCAAAGATATAGTAGCAACAGCAATTGAGAGATTCATACCTCGTAAATTGGTAAGAGATGGAACTGATCCCCCTTGGTACACAAAACAGGTCCGATCGCTGTTGCAGGGGCAACGGAAAAAGCATGCGAAGTTCAGAAGAACGCGAAATCCTGAAGATTGGCTAAAATTTACATACGCGCGAAATTTGGCACGGACTTCAATGCGAGATGCCTTTAATAGGTTCCACATCGAAACATTGTCTCGAAATTTGGTAGAAAATCCGAAGAAATTCTGGTCGTATGTAAAGTACACAAGCGGCAAGAAGCAGTCAATACCTTCGCTGCGCAGTGCCGATGGTACTGTTACCGACCACTGTGCCGCTAAAGCGGAGTTATTGAACGCAGTTTTCCGAAATTCCTTCACCAGGGATGACGAATGGAGTATTCCAGAATTTGAAACACGAACAGCTGCTAGCATGATTTTCTTAGAAGTAGATACCTTAGGGGTTGCGAAGCAACTCGAATCGCTTGATACGGGCAACTCTTCAGGTCCAGATTGGATACCGATTACGTTCCTTTCAGATTACGCTGATACAATAGCTCCCTACTTAAGCAATCATATACAACCGCTCACTCACCGATTGACCAGTACCTACAGCCGGCCGGTGTGGCCGTGCGGTTAAGGGCGCTTCAGTCCGGGACCGCGCTGCTGCTACGGTCGCAGGTTCGAATCCTGCCTCGGGAATGGATGTGTGTGATGTCCTTAGGTTATTTAGGTTTAAGTAGTTCTAAGTTCTAGGGGACTAATGACCACAGATGTTGCGTCCCATAGTGCTCAGAGCCATTTGAACCATTTTTTTGTACCTACAGATTGGACAATTGCGCAGGTCGCACCAGTGTTTAAGAAGGGTAGTAGGAGTAATCCATTGAACTACAGACCTATATCATTGACGTCGGTTTGCAGTAGAGTTTTGGAGCATATATTGTATTCAAACATTATGAATCACCTCGAAGGGAACGATCTATTGATACGTAATCAGCATGGTTTCAGAAAACATCGTTCTTGTGCAACGCTGCCAGCTCTTAATTCGCACGAAGTAATGGCCGCTATCAACAGGGGATCTCAAGTTGATTCCGTATTTCTAGATTTCCGTAAAGCTTTTGACACCGTTCCTCACAAGCGACTTCTAATCAAGCTGCGGGCCAATGGGGTATCGTCTCAGTTGTGCAACTGGATTCGTGATTTCCTGTCAGGAAGGTCGCAGTTCGTAGTAATAGACGGCAAGTCATCGAGTAAAACTGAAGTGATATCAGGTGTTCCCCAGGGAAGCGTCCTGGGACCTCTGCTGTTCCTGATCTATATAAATGACCTGGGTGACAATCTGAGCAGTTCTCTTAGGTTGTTCGCAGATGATGCTGTAATTTACCGTCTAGTAAGGTCATCCGAAGACCAGTATCAGCTGCAAATCGATTTAGAAAAGATTGCTGTATGGTGTGGCAGGTGGCAGTTGACGCTAAATAACGAAAAGTGTGAGGTGATCCACATGAGTTCCAAAAGAAGTCCGTTGGAATTCGATTACTCGATAAATAGTACAATTCTCAAGGCTGTCAATTCAACTAAGTACCTGGGCGTTAAAATTAGAACAACTCCAGTTGGAAAGATCACATATATAATATTGTGGGGAAGGCGAGCCCAAGGTTGCGTTTCATTGGCAGGACACTTAGAAGATGCAACAAGTCCACTAAAGAGACAGCTTACACTACACTCGTTCGTCCTCTGTTAGAATATTGCTGCGCGGTGTGGGATCCTTAGCAGGTGGGATTGACGGAGGACATCGAAAGGGTGCAAAAAAGGGCAGCTCGTTTTGTATTATCACGTAATAGGGGAGAGATATGGCAGATATGATACGCGAATTGGGATGGAAGTCATTAAAGCAAAGACGTTTTTCGTCGCGGCGAGATCTATTTACGAAATTTCAGTCACCAACTTTCTCTTCCGAATGAGAAAATATTTTGTTGAGCCCAACCTACATAGGTAGGAATGATTATCAAAATAAAATAAGAGAAATCAGAGCTCGAACATAAATGTTTAGGTGTTCGTTTTTCCCGCGCGCTGTTCGGGAGTGGAATGGTAGAGAGATAGTATGATTGTGGTTCGATGAACCCTCTGCCAAGCACTTAAATGTGAATTGCAGAGTAGTCATGTAGATGTAGAATCCCAAGAATTTAACACTGTCCACTTCTTCCATCTGCTTGTCATCATATGTCAGGCATATACTCGTGGGACACCCCTTACAAGCAATCCTGGCGAGAAATCTTTCATCGGGATTTAGCGTCACGTGCTTTCCGATAGTGCCGTCCGCCACGCCCCTACCCACCCAAAGGGAAAAAAATGGAAAAAATGTGGCGGTTCAAATGGCTCTGAGCACTATGGGACTCAACTGCTGTGGTCATCAGTCCCCTAGAACTTAGAACTACTTAAACATAACTAACCTAAGGACATCACACACACCCATGCCCGAGGCAGGATTCGAACCTGCGACCGTAGCAGCAGCGCGGCTCCGGACTGGAGCGCCTAGAACCGCACGGCCACCGAGGCCGGTAAAAAGGTGGCTGGAGTGCAGTGAGTACTATGGAGAGGTGGAAGCCTTTCTTCCATTTGTCAGAATGATTTTCGGATTTTTCGCATGGGAATTGGAAGCCTCTATCGGCTAGCGAGGGGTACGAGAGTCCGTCGGAGGAGTTGGGTGGCTACAGCAAGAACAGACGGAGCGCATGTACACTCTTTATTGTTTCAACAAGCTGAGCAGTTACAGGAGCGCACCCTCGTCCGGTGCTGCAGCCGCCGTCTACCTCCGCGTCCGTGTTACGCCCCATGCTCAGGCATCGATCTCGCGGAGAGACATCGCATTGTTAACAATCCACAGCGGCGCTGTGTCAGATGATGATGCGAGAAACTGATGTCCATTGTTAGTGCGGTGGGCATGTACTGGACGTGCTGCCCTACAGCGGGTTGTTACGTGGGCGCGCAACGGCTCGGCAGCAGGCGACGCTTGCTCACGGACGGCCCGTTGGAAGGCAACGGAAGCAGCTGGGTACCAACACCGAATCGATGGCAGCTGCTCGCCCAAGGCCCATAAATGCCAAAGTCCATCTAACTAACCTAATTATTTATAGCTGAATAAATAAAACAATAAAAATAACGTCCAAGTGCGAGTACTACTCGCGCCCTCAGAGCTCCATAAATACTAAATTAGGTGTGTTAATAATAATAATAATAATAATAATAATAATAATAATAATAATAATAGTAATTTCGTGTGGCCAAATGGCTTTTGCAGATCTTTCACTGGACGCCACTTCGACAACTTGCGTGGCTTTGACTATTTCCATCTGTCCAACTGGGAAAAGGAAAGGGATACGGCAAAGAAACTTAAGACTGAAAAATCCATGACCCGAGCAACATTCGAGACAGAGGCCACTCCGTTTCCATGCACGTGCTTTATCTCTAAACATCACATGCGAGCGTATACACGCAGTTCATCAACAGATTTTGACGAATAATTTTGAGAGTATCAATATATGTGACACAAACAGAAGTACCTGTTTGTTTGCATTCACTTAGACGCTTAAACTTAAAAAATGATGGTTCAAATGGCTCTGAGCACTATGGGACTTAACATCTGAGGTCATCAGTCCCCTAGAACTTAGAACTACGTAAACCTAACTAACCTGAGGACATCACACCCATGCCCGAGGCAGGATTTGAACCAGCGACCGTAGCGGTCGCACGGTTCTACACTGAAGCGCCTAGAACCGCTCGGCCACTTTTTTTCCACAGCAAGGGACTGTAGAGCTTAGTATTTGACATAAATTTGACCTTGATGCCTCCACACATTTCTGAGAAGAAGGGACATTCTGACGGATAGATAGACGGAAAACAAACTGCGAAAGAAAAAAAAAAATTCATTTGGTCCAATTACAAAGTAATAAATTTAGAATTTTTCTCCTCCACTTTTACTCTGAAACCTTGCCTGTCAAATGTCATAATTCTAGGCCAACGTCAACTACGCTACAGGTTTTGATTTGTGACTTTGCGAATATCTGAATGTGTTACGTAAATGGAAGCGCCTTTTGTCTGCGTTGACTTACAAGCTTAAATTTTTCACATCGCCAATGCAACGTATTCCTTAGTATTTGACATGATTTTCAGCTTCATACGTATATCCGTTTCTGAGAAAAGGGAGTCTTTGCAACCGGACAGAGAGACGGAAAATAGCTTGATCCTTAAAGGGTACTGCTTTAACCGACTGAGTTACAGAACCCTAAAAGGTAACCTGATCAGGGGAGTGACATGCCGTCCGTTGTGGCCGAGTGGTTCTAGGCGCTTCAGTCTGGAAACGCGCTACCGCTGCGATCGCAGGTTCGAATCCTGCCACGGGCATGGATGTGTGTGATATCCTTAGCTTAGTGAGGTTTAAGTACTTCTAAGTTATAGGGGACTGATGACCTCAGATGTTTAGTACTATTATGGTCAGAGCCATTTGAACCAGCCAGGGGAGTGATGTGGTCACATAAATGGACCTCCACTTCCGATATGACTTGTATATGTGTCGCTGAGTATATCATGCTCTTTCACAGAAAAGTGTTCAGGTCGTCATATAGTTGCCCCAGTCATAAGAACACAGAAATAATATATTACTCATGCTGAAGTTAGGGTGCAAGGACAGTAATTGTCCTTGTTGTTCCTGATATTCCTAAGCCCTCACTGGCTCAGGCTTATTTCCAAGACTATTAATTCCTGATCCAAAATTGTTGTATTTCGAATACACTATCAGCTCTTCAAAACTGAGCACAACCTTTTAAGTCAGCCCATATACAAAGTTCCACTATTGCCCCAAATCGCATTCATTGAATAGAGTCCACAGCTTACAGGTATAAACACTGGCGACGCTGTCCAGGTATGCCGACAACGCTAAATCCCACCGAACCAGTATCTAGCAAAGACTTTCTCAGAAGTGGCTCGAGTCTGCCTTGCAGCTATAGATAAGTGTAGCATACACACTTTTAAATTAAGAGTATCTGGACGCTTATTATTGGACATTAGCAAGACGTTTCTCCCTCTTTCGCGTTTATTGCGGCCTGAAATCTGCTGGGGACACATTCAGTGAGGTTTATTGAATGTCTGTGGAAGAATGTCAACCGATTCTTCCTCAAGAGTCGAAATCACAGAAGGTAATGATGTTGGACACTGGGGTCTGGAGTGAAACCGTTTCTAACTCATCCCAAAAATGTTCCATTGGGTTCGGATCGCGACTTTAGACGCCCCAGTCCGTTTCTGGAATATTATCGTCCACAACCAATAGCCTTACAGATGCTGCTCTATGTTAGGCTTCACTATCACGGTGAAACAAGCAGTCACAGTCTTCTAACTCTTCCTCTACTGTACGCAGTACACATTACCGTAAAATGATTCACATCCTTCCACATTTACCATTTTCTTGAGCTCAATAAGGGGACCACAACCAAACTACAGAAAAATCCCCTGCTGCTACTCCACCACATCTGTACTTTTGACACCTAATAATATAGTAGGCATTCGCCAAACCCAAACCCTTCCATCGGATTGCTGCTGGATGCAGAGCGATTCAGTACTCCATATCACTCGTTTCCACTCATCCACGGTAAATCTCAATCTCCGCTTAGGTTTCCTACAGAAATGTTAATGTTGGATTGATACCTAGCTTTTTTTATTAGGGGCAGATCAAAAACTTTCCGTATGAAGCCTGTCCAGTCCAGAATCGGTATGCCAATCACGAAAATGCGCAGTGAATGCTAAGAAAGTCATGTAACGGTCGCATCAGTTAGAGGGTACTCGTTTGGTGAAACATCGTCTCCTGTTGCGTGAGGAAGTCTATCGCTGCTTGCTGCACATCCTCGTCTGATAGGAATCATTGATGCTCCAAGGTCTTTCTCGATAGACCGAAGGTGTGATAATCACACAGGGAGAGATCAGGACCATAGGGCGGCTGCTCGAGTGTCCTCCACACTAACCTTTTCCTTATTTCGCTGCTTACATATCCCGCACTGAAGTCGCACTAACTTGCATGTACGCTGTGGCAGCCCCCTCAAACGAAAACTTTTTGATCTTCGCTTATACTTCACATTCACATCACCAACATTCGAAACTTCCTTAAGAATTTATGTGACTATTCCACGTAGGAGATAACTGAGCTATTCTGATCTACTCATTCTGCTGGTACAGCACAACACAAACCACTCACTCCACCTTCATTTAATACTGGCGATGTCAGTTCTTGTGATATCGAGCGGCAATTCCGCATTATATAGCGGTATCCGGGTACTTCTGATCACATTGTGTAAAATCCGGTAAATATGGCGAGTGTCACACTCCGTCGGTTTCAAAATCATCGATAACTGTCAGGCGCACAGTAGTTCATAAAGATGGATGGGGGATTTTTCCCCCTTGTACAAACTCCAGGGATTGATCGATCAAGGGATACGAAACAAAAAAGGTCCAATGAACAAATGTCCGGAAATTCACGGTTTCCGTGCTAGAGACCATTTATTGAATCATACAATGCTACAGAGACTGCTGTCTAATCGCGCTATACCATGCAACCATAGTTACAGAATGTGCTAAAAATGGTTTCCATGTGCCTCAACATATGCGTTGTACGTACCTCAGCATGTTCTATCTCCACGTTCAATTCGGCCAAGCTGCATTCGAACAGTGTCAAAGACAGCATGAATACGCTGCTCCAGAGCTTCCAGTATGGATTGGCCTCTGCATACATGATACTTTTGAGATGTCCCCATAACCAGAGAACGAGCACGCCACGCAACTGGAATCCCTCGTCCGATCCATCGACCACGGAAGATACGATTGAGATGCGTCTGCACGCTAGCGACGAAGTTGGCTGGAGCACCATCATACAGCAGCCACATAGCCCTTCGAATCATCAATGGCGCTTCTTCCAGCAGAAGAGGCAAAATCACCCACAAGGAACGGCGGTAGTTCCGGACTGTTAGGCGACGTAAAAGGAAGACTGGTCCCAACATATGGTAGCCCGTTACCCCGGCCCACACATACCGGCTGCACCGATGCTGATAATTCGCTGGGAGTTGTGCATACTTTCCAAAAGATGACTGCTATAAGAGCTGAGGATACCACTCCACCTAAAGGTTGCCTCATCCGTGAAGAGGACGGAGGGCAAAGATCCCGGAATCGTGGTTGCCTGGCGAAGAAACCAGTGACAAAACTACTCCAGATGTGGAAAGCCCGTCGCTAGTAAGCTATGTACGCGCTGTAAGTGATAAGGGTAGTAACAAATGTCATGGAGAATGTTCCACATGCCCTTCTCCCTTGCCCTCTGCTGCTGGGACAATTGTCTGGTACTGACACGGCGGTGGCCTTCTACAGTGTTAATCACATTTTCCTTCAAGTATGGCGTCCGAAAGTTTCGAGTACGTTGTCCATTATTCCCTGCTTCCTGAAACTGCCCTGCCTCAGACAAACGATGAAACACTGTTGCAAACATTGAATGCTGCGCCTGTTGTCAGGGGGGACGTTTCTGCCTGCCACCCGTTTCCATTTGCCTTTCCGTAAGTAAGCACAATGTTAAGTAAGCACCAAGTCAGCAAGCTCTCGATTCGAATGCAGAACCGTCTTGAACAACGCTGTATCTGTCAGCAAGAAAAGTGAATCGGACACAACATTACCAGTTACCATGGCGGAGAGGGCATTAGAGGATGACGTATGAGGAACAGTATCACCCTCCAGGAGGAAATCCTGCATACTGTAACCGTTGCTGCATGGTACAGCGCGTATTAGTCTGCAGTCTCTGTAACCAAGTGTGACTGAATAAATTCCCTCAGATGGAAACAATGCCTTTCCGGACATAGGGTCGTACACCCCAAAAGCAGAACTTCATTATTTGGGCTGGTGAGCGCTGCTGACGTTCTTGTGGCGATACGAAGCAGATACTATCAAAACACAGAGTAAGATAACACACTCACGTAATAAGATTACCTGTAACTGTTATTATATCACAAAAGTAACGAAAAGTATTTAACGTCCCACGCATATCAGAAACGTACATAATTTGCAATAATCTGAAGGGCGACAACAGAAATTTACTATTCTTCGTAACGTCCTAATTTTTACTTTCTCCTGAGCGACATACACAGTGCTCTTTTAGTGCTAGTAATAGCTACAGTTCATAAACGGAAATGACACCAATGACACCAGTGTCTTGCAGTTAAGTACCGTTTTCGTTTGCTGAACACGCTGCGTCTATTAAACGAGAAAACTTTGTTCACAGCAGTTTAAACGTAGCTCTGTACCTTTGGCCTCTGAGTTACAATGACTTTTCACTTTAGCACCTATAACAAAACAAACTGACTTCTCGCATTCGGAAGCTTGTTTTACATCTCTGAATGACGCTAGAAATGTCCTGAGTTCTTTTTACAGTGTTTTTGTGGTAATCAGTATGATCTCGATTCACACCGAACCGACGTCACCAGTTTTATTCGTGAAACGGACAGTATCTTGGGCAGCGTAAGTTGTGAACTGTATACTCAGTTTTCAAGTAATCATCGAAAATGAGTTTAGGACTTTATTCAAAATATGTGTAATGCATGCATAATGCTGAAAAGATTGGAATGCCTTGCATATAAGCCGGCCGGTGAGGCCGTGCGGTTAAAGGCGCTCCAGTCTGGAACCGCGTGACCGCTACTGTCGCAGGTTCGAATCCTGCCTCGGGCATGGATGTGTGTGATGTCCTTAGGTTAGTTAGGTTTAATTAGTTCTAAGTTCTAGGCGACTGATGACCTTAGAAGTTGAGTCGCGTAGTGCTCAGAGCCATTTGAACCATTTGAACCTTGCATATATTTGTGTCTTGGTCATTACAAATTAAATGCAACTAAAAAGATGGAGATTTACTGCTAATAACTTGTATAATGTTTCACCACCGTAGTTTTTAATGAATCTCCCAAATGTTTCTCTCTCAGGAAATTAAGTTTTCACCGACACTATATTGGGAGGTGTCTAAACTTGATAATCAATCTGCGCAGTAACAGATAGGTAACACCTTTCCTTATATGTACCGGCCCAGATGACCGTTGTACATTCACGTGCATTCATGCTTAAGGCCTGGACAATGTTGATCATCATTCTCGCCCATATAACTACGGTTTATCTTTCAATATTTCAAGCTACTGTCGTATGACGAGGCCAAATACTGGAGACGTCCACAAATCCCAATTCTCAATCTACGATTGCAAACTACCAACGTAAGAGTGAAACTGTACCTCTGATATTATGCGATTTAATTAAGATAGCTTTCACTGAAACTCGTCATGTTTGAGCACTTACACTAGATCGTGTTCTGTAGACCCGTGACAGGTCTGTAAGACAAGAAGGAGAGCCGTACCCAGTATTCTTGGGTGACGTGATTTCTTTCCTCATCAGTTAGCAGTGAAAATCTCTACAAAAATAGCTATGACCACCGATTTTAAAACTCGTGGTATATTCTTTCGATTCAAGTTCCTCTTTCACACTCTCCATCTCACGTTCACGCACCATGATCGACACCCCCGGGATAACAAGGCCGTACAGCAGTGTTAGTGACGTCACACTAAGCGGCCCATAGCCGACGCAGCAGTCCACGGACACCTCCGTACAGACGCGCCTGATGCTAACGATCTTCTGTCCGTCATACAGAAAGGAGCGAACTATAATTCGAACCAAAGACCAAATTATATATATTCTTGTAAACAGCATAAAGGTTCATAACGAAATACAGATTACATATACGGGCAGGAATAAGTTTAATCGATTGAGGAACTTTGCCACTATTTTATAATTGTCAGAACACTATTTAGCTTTAAAACTCGCATACAGGTGGTGACAAATGCCAACTGACAGCAGGACTTAACATTTTCAAGCTATTACACTCAAAGTAAATTATCTTAAACACTGTCATACATAGCAAAACCCTCATAACTTTCGTTTACAATAAGGTAACAAGAGTTCGCTTTATCTCATAAAACACATGACTATTGTGAATTTACTCATATGTTCATGGTGACAGCTCTTTTCAAGAATTTTTACAAGTGTATTCCCAGTAGTAAAGAATGGAAACAAAAGATAGATATCAAATATTCTCCTTTTAACATAGAGATCACTGAACACAAGATTCTGTCTTGCACTGTGATACTAAGGGACTGCTCCTTCCTTTAAGAAAAGCCTGACAATTTGAAGTTCACTCTGCTATTGAAGATACACTTCTTGAAACAATATTAAAAATGTTATGAAAGGTAAGAAAATGAAAAACAACCAAGTGCATTACATGTAAGAATGTGAGCAAAAGGCTGAGGCTCTCTTTACTTGCCATTTTCAATCTCTCTACAGCTTTTCCACGTAGAAATCACCAACTGCAAGTCTCATTATTGCTGTCTGTTACTAACAAAGTGCTTTTCTATTTAGGAAACCTGACAATTTGATGTTCATTCTGGTACTGAAGATAAACAAGCCTGTGTATGTAATCGGTATTTCGTTATGAACCTTTATGCTGTTTACAAGAATATATATAATTTGGTCTTTGGTTCGAATTATAGTTCGCTCCTTTCTGTATGACGGACAGAAGATCGTTAGCATCAGGCGCGTCTGTACGGAGGTGTCCGTGGACTGCTGCGTCGGCTATGGGCCGCTTAGTGTGACGTCACTAACACTGCTGGACGGCCTTGTTATCCCGGGGGTGTCGCCATGATAGTGCAGTGTGCGACTGAGTGGTGATCGGGTAACTGAAATAGACGATCGCGACCTTAGAGCATGAAATGTTGGAACGAGCGTCAAAAAAATCGAGTGCAGTTGCTTTCCGCGTACAAAAATGTCATGTTGACGGACTTTCGAGGAACTACATGCATCTAATACTACGAGTGAACAGACCTACAATCAGGTTAACGTTGCTAGCCAATGGCTAGCTGATTGCTCAACGAATGTGATTACGGTGTCTCTAGTCTTTTTGGTTTGCTGTATGTAATCATAACTCAGCTATACGACAATTCTTGAGCCACGTTGCATAACATTAATTAACTGTGTTAATGAATTTTCATGGTTATTTTGTCTGTTAAATTTTGTTCTATAGGGTGTTAGTGTGACTAATGTGGCGCCAGTATTTTCTGGGCATGGGTGATAGGCGATAGTAAATTATGAGTTTTAAGCACATTTTTAATAGTATTGTATTTACAGAGAAAGTGGAGGTGTATACATGCAACTGATAAAAGTTATATGTGGCCTTATCCTCTCGATTTGATTAGAGTTTCTGGTTATAAGTATTGTTGCATTTTTTCACGGGAGGTTTTGATGTAAGAAAATTGAAATGCAATTCATAACAAATATATCGCACTCACTTCGAGCTAGCCCTTCCACTCACGTTTTGTAGCAATTGGCAAATCTATATTACCAGCAATATTTCTGTACACATTCATCAGAATTTAGTCCATTCATCTCGTCTTGCAGTTTCGATTTCCTTTCAAAATACAGACACACACACAAGCGGCAAATGCTGTGTTCTCTGTGTGAAATACGCCGAAGAGTTAGGAGATGAGTTAATTAGAACATGAACACTCATGCTCATCCGAAGTAAATCACACAAATAGATGACACTAAAAAGTCAGCGTTCATATTAAAATACTTCTTGTTAGTGCCATGCTCTCCAGAAACAATTCCATGTTTAATTGAGGTACTCATTTCCACCGACTTTCTATCCCGAAATACAGTAAAGCGAATTAGAGATATGGTTTTCGTGTGTACTTTTTATCAAAATAAATACGTATTACACTCTTCCCCGTCAGTGTTTTCGGATGTCAAATACATATTGCTCTTGTTAAATGGCTGGAAATTATTAGGCATCTCTTCCTATGGAACCAACCTCATTCAAATACGAAATGGGCGTGGCACAAAATTTTGTTGAACTGGCAGGCACATATGAGGAGTCACGATAAATACAGCTAAGCCTGAAGCATGAAGCAAGACTATTGAGCTGAAAGCTTTTTTGTGTACAGGAAAGAAGCAGGAGAGCGGAATGGAGTATTACAAGTATGGAAGAAAAAGGAAAATCCTGTCGACATATTGCTCCCACAGAGCAAACTTTGAGGATAAACCTTGAAGCCATGTAGAGACATTTCGCTGCTACGAGTGACTGCTTTGAGTGGATCTGCTATCAAAGCGTAATATTCACATCGGTGCGGAGAGCGGGATTAACTGGAGCTGTTTCGGCGAAGCGTTTTCTCAGATCGCTGCGTATCACATTCAGCGCTCTACGCGACGGCAGCTTCAGGCCCCGCTGCCTGTAAATGTTGCAGCTTTATGAAACTGTCCTCGCAATACGCGGCTCGTGGAAGCTGAATCTCATTCGACCGAATTATATGCAGCACGTTGCACTAGAAGGAACATCTATTGCGCAACAACCAATTTATTTTTACCTTTGTAACCTCAGCTAAGCTGTAACCGTTTAATAACCCATTAAGAGTACAGATGTATGTTTTTCGGTTCTCTTTGAAGCCGTTCGATTCACATTCGTCAAATTTTAGACCATAAAATCCTCTTCCATACCTTGTCTCTAATAATTTGTATATCCCTTATAGGCTGCATAGCATCAGTCAGAACTTTCGCTTGGAGTCGATTAGTTCTTTGCTGACTGTTGTGATCATTGCATGGAAAACCCTCCTAAAATATATTATTGAATTTTACTGTACTTCATTTCGTTACTAATACGACAGGTAAAACATTCATTATGACACAACAATAGTCTCATTTCATTTCAGTTCGAATTTTTTAATTTCCTAATTACAATATTTGCCCACACAATTCTTCCATTTATTAATTTATTTAAATACTTACAATTTTCTTCTAAATTTTGTATAGAATTTTCTTTGGTTTAATGATTGTAATTGGTCTGTTATGTTTAGAAAAAAACACCCGCACAGCCGTTGTTGGCCTATTAAAGACCACAGTCTTTTTCTGGAAACGGTACATTCTGTTACTAAGCGTACAGGCTTTATATCAGAATACTAGCTTAGCGCTCGCTGCTTCGTTCGTATAGACTGTATGGCTAGCAGAGGTATTTTTTGTTTTTATTCAATCGAATGCCTCTGTTGTTCACAAATTGCGACACCTAAACTTTTCACATTATTTCACGTCATTTGTGCACGGTCATTTCCGAATGCGCTTCTCACCAAAAAGTATCAGGAGTCCAAAGTTTTTATTAAATGTGCCTTTTTAGTTCTTGTGGAGATATATCCCTAGCAGCTTTCATCCTATAACAAATGTTTCTTTATATCGAACCGAGGAGTTAAATACCAACTTTCATACAGGTAGCCTTAAAAACCTTTTAGCAGTTCTACAGTAATTATTTATCTTCAAAAACCTTTGCTGCACTATTTTGTCCCCTTAGTAGCTGAACTTCCAAAAATGCTGAAACAAGCATTTTTTTACTGTCTGCCCGAGAAACCGAATACAGTTTTCCTAATTCTACCTTCAAAATTCTGTAATAGAGACATACTTTCAAAATGCCTTTCGTTCCCAGTTTGACACCCTTAGGAGTGGAATTTTGGACAACCCCATCTTGAATGATACCTATAGGATAAAATCCACCCCTCTCCGAACTTCAAATTTCTATCCTTAGGGCATGGGCTTGACAATGACGAGTCAGTCAGTCAGTACACTGCCTTTTAAATATACAGACTGCAGTCCAAATACATTATATTAAATGTGACTAACGTATTACATCAAAACAGAAAGTGGCACGTAAAACCAAATGAAAAAAAGCAATACTATTATGATCTATAAAAAGGAATGACTTGGTCACAAACATCCCTTGTGCATTGTAACAAACGAAAATACCTCAGCTCTGGTATCAAGGTATACTGTATTTTTTTTCATTATAGCTCTACCTCTCCACAGTAACAAATCCTTGGTTTCCTCATTCTTGGACTACTTCCTTTCTTCTCTATTTGATCAACTACCTCCTGTCCTACACCACTCTCTTAGCAATTCACAGGATTACACCATCATATCTCTCTCTATTACAACAACGCTTTAATGTCATAAATCTTTATATGATAACTGCATTTTAATATTTTACGTAGTTGCGCCTACATTTTATTACGTCTGTCTTTCAAACAAGTTGAGTATCTTCTCTGTTTGGACTAAATGGTATTGAACTTCACCATCTTTGTTGGTCTTTTCCAGGCACATCTATGCTGAGTTTGGTTAGATAAATTTACATTTATCTTAGTAAAAAGTTGTCTACAAATTCCAATTTATAGATTACACTGGTGGCATCAACTGTAATTCATCAAAGGAAGGATGTGGTGAAGCTAAGCTCTATGTACTGACAGCATATGTTCTAACAACAAGAAGTGTTTAAAAGGATGGGGAGAAAGAAACCAATATAAGAAAGTAACACATCTCTAGTCACTAAGAAGTCTTTGACAAATATATCCGAATAAGTGAAAGCGAAGAAGCTGCAGATTTAACGACCTATGTTTTAGTTTCTTAACTGATATATTTCGGTAATGGTTTGTTTGAAATTAATGATACACTTCAAAATATCAGACCATTTTAAAATATCAGATCGAAAACATCTGAAATTTGTAAGAAGGTGTTGTATAGAGATCTGCAGTTTTGAGGTTAGTAGAAACACTACATTATTTTGTTACATTGATTTTTTAAATGAAATATTCCTATTTAAAGTTACAC
Source organism: Schistocerca americana (assembly GCF_021461395.2). Lineage (NCBI taxonomy): Eukaryota > Metazoa > Arthropoda > Insecta > Orthoptera > Acrididae > Schistocerca > Schistocerca americana. The sequence continues at coordinate 441,988,856 of NC_060121.1, read as the reverse complement.
CAGCGAATATCGTTTGACTAGCTTCAGCGGCCAGCTTACCTATTGCCTTTGTTGTTATTTTCTCCACTTTGATATGTTACATGACAGAAACGGAAAAAGATATTGTGTAAGTTAGTCTGATGGAATGAACTTGTAATTAGTTTTAAGCACAATTATATAATGTCACATTTAGTGCATTATGTACAGATGTGAGAAATGGTCTGATGTTTCCAGGGGCCAGAAGACATTACATTGTAGTACCGATTGTAATAGCAAATGGAGTATATCCTTTTAATTATATATGATGGATTCATTCATGCAGCGTGAATTGTTACATATAAGAAAAGGCAGTTTTGTATACGATATGGGACACAGTAAGCACCTTTTTTAAATACATATACAGAGGCGACACTCTGCATCCCGAAGATTATGTTGTTGTTACATAGTCAGTCCATGTGAGAAACAAAGACAGAGAAAGAGAGACAGAGAGAGGGTGGGACAGAAACAGAGAGAGAGAGAGAGAGAGAGAGAGAGAGAGAGAGAGAGAGAGAGACTACGTCGAGTGTGGCAGGAGGCAGACATGTGTACCTGCGGTGGGCTGACTTCGAAATGCTGTTACTGTGACCCGGAATTTATTAATGAAGGTAATATCCAGACGCGTGCGCTATCTTTACAGATGGAGAGAGATCGCATTTAGAGAGCATCTTCAGTCAGTCTTGTTCATGCCTTTTTAATTTCGCTCATTAAAACGCAAAGCTGAAGTGCAGTTTCTCCCTATTATTCGACATTAAGCCTCCACATTCCGGTTGCTGTTCACTAGTTTTAATGTAATCATATCTTGTAGTTGCATTACAGTTCACGAGGTCCGATTGTTAATTGTTGGTCAAACTGGCGCAATATATTGCACTGCACGTGGTAAAGTTATTTTAAACGATAGAGGTAGCGTCATTTATTTCGGACAAGCACTTGCAGGGCATAGCTATTTATAAGTTGTCAAACACTTAAGTCAAAGTTGTTATTACGGCCAGAATTAAATACTGTGATGCGTTATTAAAGAACAGCGATTGTTAACATTCTACTGTTTGTCTCTGTGGTTGTGAAACTCCTTTTTCATCGGTAATGTGAGCATTGAGACTAGGTACAAAATTTACAGAGTAATATAGTTATCACCTCTGGTAAGTCAGATGCATAGTGTTCGTAACTATTGCATACAGGGATAGTAATCATGCACGTAGGCACTTTCAGCACAGACCCTTCAGTTTTGCAGAACAAGTAATGGTTACATGCAGCCACTATTGAGCATGAAGCTGCATGCGTACATAGATTAAAGTCTAAGGATTTCACTGAGTTGTAAAGGTAATTACCTTATTTTGAGAAATGACACACATTTACACTTATGAAGCTAAAAAGTTAGAGTTGAGAACTAAAATAGAAAACTGACACTTAGAACACCTGCAATCAAAAACATTATAAAAGATTATTTTACATCGCTGTGTAATTTATTTCCCTCTACTATGAAAATTCTACCCTACTGGACATCAGTTACTGCAGATTTTTGCTGTAAATGCGTACTGCAGATTTTTGTTGTTCATGCACGCTCTTATGTGTCCTCCTTACGATGGCATCGCGTCTCCTAGAATGTAAGACTGGAGTTACAATGACTGTCTGACTGTCTACGAGGATATCTCTAGAAATGGAACGAGTGCTTGGAATGCTCATGGACTGGGAAGGTTATCAACTGTATCCAATTCAAAAGAACAAGTACGGCATACGTTTCAATCGGTCTAGAGGAACCACAGAGAACCTCTTCTAGCTCTGAATTGGCAGACGGATATTGAATTCCTGCTTCTCCAAAATGAACGTGCTAGCTCCTGTCTGGAAAACGAGAAGACCTACTAGTAAATATGGTATGTAACGGTAAGTATCACTAATTCACCGAGATATCAGTAGAACGATACTTCCTACGTTTAGATTAACGAAATAAAGCAATAAAGTTCAAATGCTCTGACAGATTCACAATCCCACACGGACTGAGGCACATGTTATTACTAAAGTTAAATGCTGGTAGGCCAGGAAGGAGTGTTTGTTACATGCAAAGAGTAATTAGGTACCTCTTTTCTATAGCTTCAATCTAAAAGCGTGAAATTCTCTCAGATTTTGTCAGTCTTTGACGTTGGAAATATCTACTGTCAATGGGATGCTAGAAAAATTAATACAAACTTCCCTGTTACCTCTACGTGACACGGAAGAAGAATTTTTCCGTATCTGAGTAGTACGTAAACTCATGTGGATTAATATTATTTTAACAATCTGTATTTAATAGCATACAATATACAACTCGGTAAAATAAATAAATAAACAATGACGGAACAAATTTATCGTAAATGCAAAATAGGAAAATGAAACGGATTGTTAATTTTTGTCTTGCGCATTGAATTAAGGAGATGACGTTAAATAGACATAATACCTATCGGCTATTTATAGAATAAGCGCGTTTAATTGATTCGTATGATATAGAGACTGAGCTCCTGTACACGGATGCAGGATAGTATCGTGCTGGCACCCGTAACATTTCTGGAATTGTGCTCGGGTACACACCACTGTTCAAACACGCGCGGCACACACTTGTATTAAATTCTCCGATTTCAATAAAATGCCAAAATAACCAGGGTATGCAGAGATACAATCAGGGAATATTGCACATAACAGGAGGTCACAGTAACTGTCGTGAATTTTTTTATTGGCCTAGAGAACTGGAGATACAGTATTTGCAGGGAAATTGTTTCAGATGGAATGCGAATCAAGAACGAAATATTTTCGTCCTGCAATGAAAGTGAGAACAATTTGTAGCGTTGTTGGCCGTTAGGATACAGATGTCAAGTTAAGACGCCATGAGTGGAGCAGTGCTGGGTCCTCATATGTATAACGCACCGTTCTTTGTTGAATCTTCTCTACCTCCTGTATCAGTCCCACCTGCTAAGGGTCCCAAATTTATGAACAGTACACAAGAATCGTTCAAACAAGAACTTTGTGACTCACTTCTTTGGTAGATGAGTTACATTTCCTTGAGATTCTTCCTACGGAATCATACTCTAGCACCTGCTTTTCCTGCTGATTTTTTAATGTGGTCAATCCACTTAGGATGGCTCTGAATATGTATTCCCACATATTAGACGACAGATACTGTTTCCAGGAATGTGCCATTATTAGTGTAGTTATACAGTAAGGGATTTTGTTGTTTCTGTATGCGCAATATGATACGGTTATTTACGTTCAGCGTCAATTACCAGCCCCTGCTGAATTCATTCATTAATTCCCTGGAGGTAGTTCTGCCAATCGGTAGTGCCTTCTGATGTTTTACCTTTGTACAGAAAACTGCATCAGCTGCGAACAGCTTTAGAGACTTTCCGACCACTCTACTGAATGAATAAGTACATTACACGCACTAACCATCGCATGACTTTTCCTTGGGGTGCTCTCAAAATTACCTTTATACGAGGGCCGTTCACAATGTAACCTCCGGTTGATTTAAAAAAATACACCAAGTTAAATAAAAATACTTTAATATATACATCTTACAACTACATCTTTGCACTATTTTTCTACATAGTCTCCATAGCGATTGAGGCACTTATCGTATCTCTTCACAAGCTTTGAAATTCCTTCTGCATAAAAATCACCCGCTTGTGCCTGGAGCCAGCCTGTGACCGCATCTTTGAGCTCTTCGTCGTCATCAAACCGCTGTGACCCGAGCCATTTCTTCAAATGCATGAAGAGGTGATAATCACTTGGCGCCAGGTCTGGGCTGTAAGGTGGATGGTTGATAACGTCCTACTTGAAGGACTCAAGAAGGGCCGTTGTTCTGCGAGCAGAGTGAGGACGGGCGTTATCGTGCAAAAAAACGATACCGGAAGTCAGCATACCACGGCGTTTGTTCTGTATAGCCCGTCGTAACTTTTTTATTGTTTCACAGTACACGTCTTGCTTAATGGTCGTACCACGTTCCATGAATTCAACCAACAACACCCCTTTGGCATCCCAAAACACCGTTGCCATCAGTTTTCTGGCAGAAAAATCTTGCGAGGCTTTTCTTGGTTTGGTAGGCGAATTTGAATGTGCCCACATCTTTGATTGTTCTTTTGTCTCAGGGTTCCCGTACTTAATCCAGGTTTCGTCACCGGTCACGATTCTGTTTAACAATGGTTCTCCTTCGTCCTCATAACGTGACAGAAAGTCTAATGCAGAGGCCATTCTTTGAGTTTTGTGGTGGTCGGTAAGAATTTTGGGCACCCATCGCGCACAGAACTTACGGTAACCCAATCTTGCTGTCACTATCTCGTACAAGAGAGTCTTAGAAATCTGTGGAAAACCAGTAGACAACTCCGACATTGAGAAACGTCGATTTTCACGAACTTTTGCATCAACTGTCTGAACGAGTTCGTCAGTCACCAATGATGGTCTACCACTCCTCTCTTCATCATGAACGTTTTCTCGTCCACTTTTAAATAAACGTACCCATTCACGGACAACTCCTTCACTCATAACTCTTGGTCCGCACACGGCACAAAGCTCACGATGAATAGCTACTGCAGAATATCCTTTGGCTGTAAAAAACCTTACGACAGCACGCACTTCTCATTTGGCGGGGTTTTCTATTGCAGCACACTTTTCAAACTGCCACAAAAACTAAACTTGCGCAGGTACGACGTTCACTCGACCACGGCTTGATGCCGACTGACCTGTTGAGTGCGTGAACGCACAGATGGCGTCGCTACTTCCCCCACAACCCGCACTGTGACCAATCGGAGGTTACTTTCTGAACCGCCCTCGTATCTGTCGACGTGCTGAGTTCTTTCTGCAAGAAAGTGTTGGCTCCAGTAGCAAATCTGGTCCCTCACTCGGTAAGTTCGTAGTTTCTTTTCACATAACGGCAGTTGGTGACAGAGTTAATCCCATGGAGGAACAGAGCAAGCCGAGTTTCCCAAGAGCTCTGTTTGCGGAATCAATATTAATTTTTATAGAAGAGATTTTCGCACTCCAAAAACGTCATATTAAATGAGTATGAAACATGCTCCATACTTCTACAAGAGAGTGACGTCAAGGATTTGGGCCTATAATTCTACTCATCTGTCCTGCGACTCTCTGTAGAAACGACAATTCCCTGCGCTTTTTTCCAGCGGCCAACAATAAACAGCTACTAGAAATGGAGCAAACCCTTTTGCATAATGTCTGCAATTCTTACAGGTATCTCATCTCGTCCTGGTGCCTTCTCACTAGGAAGTGACTTTAGTTATAATGAGAGCTCTTAGAGACTTGCAACAAATTTTACACATAATTTCAAACAGCTAAGAAACTTTTCCTCTCTGACGACCTACAAGAAGCGATTAAAAAAATTAATTGCTTACATCTTCGCTGTTCATGCAGTAAAAGTGCCACATGGAGCATGACTTTTTATTATTTCAGTATATTAACTGTACTCGTGACAATTCACAAATACCACTGCGTGTACCCCAGAAATTACATCATTGTACGACACTTAATTTAGGGGAAGTGATGTCATAAGCAATGAGATTTGTGAAAAGTAACCGCTTCATGCACGATGCTTTAGTTTATTACTTTTTTACTACTAATTCTATTCACATCTCCAAGACAGTAGGCACACATACCACTGGATCTTCCTGGAAAACTACATCGTTGTTAAGCACATACTTCACAAGATATGTCGTCTTAAATATTGAACTGCTTGAAAATTAATTTCCAGTGTGAAATTCGATATAGACGCTGGTGAATTTTGTGTACAATGCGCGTGACACATGTAAAATATGTGTGAATTATATTTGAGATGTGCGTATGCGTGCAAAGCCACAGGTAAAACAAATGGAAAGATTTTAATCAAATTTGGTACACATATTGATTACTATATGATAAGAAATACTGTGTGGGGCTAAGAATCACGAGCGTCCTATTGGGACGAATGTTATAACATGGAGAGAGAAGGGAGGACGGAGAGATGTGTAGGCAGAGATGGGGGAAGGAAGAGACAGGCACAAATAGGGTGGGGACGAGATGGACAGAGACAGAGGAATGGGAATAATAACATAGAGAGGATAGGACACGTACAGAGAAGGTAAAATGGAAAAGTTGGACAAAAGCAAGGGGAGGAAGGGATAGGCAAAGAGTTGGGGAAGCTGTAGATGAACGGTGGGGGAAGGAGCAGATGGATCGAGGGATGGGGGAGGAGTAGAGTGACAGTGAGAGGGGGTAGGAGTAGACGGACAGAAAGAGACGGAAAAGGAGGAGATAGATTAATATGTCTGGAATAAATGCATACCCCGGCAGCATCGGATACTCAGCTAGTGTACCTGAAGAAAACTGCGTAGCATTAAACACTTTCCGTCCACTTCAAAATATCCTAGCACTATTAGGTACGCTGAAAGATGATTTTTCTCTCCGTAACTAGGATTTCAAGATTTCTATCGTGTACCATGTAAATTCAGTACGGCATACATGGGGCATCGCGTGGCAGTACAACAAACGTGCCAGCAGCGCTGGAAACTCAATGAGTTCAACCAGCACTCAATACCTGTGGTTGCGGAATACTGCATAGCTACACCAAATATGAGGTAACGAAGTCATTAAGCCATGTCTCGTCGCTTTGGGGAAGGCTGCTGAAATACGGGCGAACGACGGCCTGAGTAGTAGGGCCGGTGACCTCACTCACGGCAACGCGTGGAGTGCTCAGTCAGCTGAAGTGAACGTGCTGGCCGAGAGCATCTTCCAACTTCTAAGGCCAACGATGGCGGCAGGTGCGTTTAGGGATGGGACACGAGCCACCTCGAGCCCCAAGGAATACTCAGTACGACAGTGGGTGCCACCTCTGCAGTAACAGCTGAACATGTCGGCAAGGCACTCTTCCAGAACATCGCGTTTCATCAACGACAACGCCGGCCGGAGTGGCCGAGCGGTTCTTGGCGCTTCACTCTGGAACCGTGCGACCGCTACGGCCGCAGGTTCGAATCCTGCTTCGGGCATGGATGTGTGTGAAGTCCGTAGGTTAATTAGGTTTAAGTAGTTCTAAGGTACTGATGACCTCAGAAGCTAAGTCTCGTAGTGCTCAGAGCCATTTGAGCCATCAACGACAGCATCGGACTGGACACCCGGTATATATCCAACCAAAGGAACTTGTTGGCGAGGCGTGTTAGTGCGAGGTTGACTTTTTTTATATAGAACTGTATCCTCTGGACAGTCTCATCAACAATGAGGAACTCAGTGATAGAGTACGACCATTTCATTACAGAATGACTACAAGCAAATTTGGAGAGTCATGGGAAGAAAACAGACGCTGCCCCAACTCAGAGAGGGAAGGCTTTCGATTGGTAATATTATGTGCCCCATCATATTGATCACCCTGGAATATTCGCTAATCAATATAGGGATAAGAAAGTAAACAAAAACCTAGATGGCGAGACGGCGTTTTTAGCTCTGGTTTTCCCGCACTCGAGTCTTTGTTTTCACCTGTATCAGTGCCTTACAAAAATACAGGAGAAATGTTATTCTTTACTAAATATACAAAAATCACAATAAAATCTAAGGAGAGAAATCGAAATACACAATAGTTCAGCAGAGAAGCAATTTATTCAATTCTGTGAATGGAGTGATATATCAGCAAAACCACCAAAATAGCACGAGGGCATAGGAATATATAAGGTCCAGTCACATTCATGTGTACACTTGTCAAAAGCCTGAATAACCGCCGATTGCAGGGCGCACCAGTAGGAAGAGGGTCAGTGGGTTTTGGAAGGGATCGAGAGCGATGTGGAGCCATGCCGACTCCAGTGCCATGGACAGATGGGCTAAGTTTGTTGTTTCAGAATGTGTGGCGTGAAGACCCCATTCGAGATGTTCCCACACAATCTCGATTGGTTTTAAATACGGTGAGCTTGGTGGCCAGGGTTCCCTTACAGTTACGGACGTACACTGCGAGCTGTATAATACTTTGCATTGTCCTGCTGGCAGATGGCATGGTGCTGAGGAAAAACAAACTGCATGTAAAGGTAGACTCGGCTCCAAGGACAGATGCATACTTGCGTTGATCCACTCTACCATCCCGGATGACAATGTTACCTAGGGAATGCCAAGATACTATTCCCCAGGCCATAACGCTGGACCTTCTGTTTTCAGCCTTTGCACGCCGTACGCTCCAACGGTCATGTGTACTACGGAGTATGAAATGTGATTTCTCTGAAGTGACCATCTTTCGCCACCCGGTGGACGTCCAGTTGCGGTACTGGCGTGCAAATGCCAGCCTTCGTCGCCAACGAATACCAGTTAGCATGGATGCATTAACCAGTCGCGTGATGTAGAGGACCATACGCAGCAACATTCGCTGAAAGGTCGTTAAGAAGACATTGCTGGTAGGCCCTTAGTTCATTTGGCCGGTCAGCTGCTCAAGGGTTGCACGTCTGTTCGCCCATTCACATTTACGCAGCGTCGTTCACGACTGTCATACAGGGCCCGTAGTGCACCGACGTTGCTTCGGCACGGAGTTTGAATAGTGCCATTTTGCCATGGACGGTATATTTTGCCAAAGCGACAAATAAACAATTTATAATCTTAGTCGTTTCCGAAATTCTTCCACCCTTGGCCCAAATGCCAATGATGACGGACGTCAGATAAGTCGTTGTGTTTCCCCATTACGACAACGACTCACGTTGACGTCGAACATAAGCGCGATACGATATGGCAATGTCTGTGTTCCTGTGTTATTCTGATAATGATGCTAAGTTCATTTGGACATGCATGCATGCCGATACCGGGCAAGTGACTTTCAAATACAGCGTCTGACCTGTACAGAAATACACATAATGGATGTAGGAGATCATGTCGTAGACACATAGTTGACGACATATGGAAGTTTGGGTCTGGCCTTGGGTTGTGCACGGATAGCAAAATGGTAAGGCGACCGCTCGCGATAATCGGAAAATCCGGGTTCGAGTCACCGTCCGACACAAATTTCCATTGCCCTCATTCCATTTATACAGCTGATGGTGGTCACATTAAAGTGACTAGACTGTATATCAATTTGATAGCTAAAACGTATTTGATTTCTTTACAAATTACGACTTGCAAAGCATCTAGTATGTCCTGCTCAACGGCTTCCGTTCAGCATAATTAGCACTACGAGTATTTTCTGATGTTGTCGACGAAAACATTAGAGAAGTAGTTACTTTACTTACTTCCATTCACTGATTTCATATGGAATAGATTTCGGCGATAATTACATTAACAGCCTCAAAGCATTCACAGGATGCTGATATCCATCTTCGAAGTGCATTTGGGGTGCTCGTGAAGGGAACAGCCAATTTGAAAAAGGCTAACAACGTACACTGATGCAAAAAACATAAGGACGAAAATAGCTTTCGCAAGATGTCACAGCCAGGTGACATAGCTAGATGAAATTTGGACCATCCACAGAAAGAGCTGTTGCAGTATAGCATAGAAGTTAACTGAAAGAAATATGCTATGAGACAAACAAAAACGACGCCTTTACTAAAAAACAGTAAATCTCTGAAGTCCTGCGATTTATAATGGTCATCGGGGCACTAAAAAAGGTGAAACATGGTATTTAACAGGGTGCGTGATAAGCACTGACGGCAGTGCACCCTCTACAATGCGCTCGCTTCCACGCTGTCAACAATGTTGGTAAGTTCCTGTGGTACCATTCATTTACGTGTTGGATGGACGTTGGTGCATGTGGGCATGATGTAATACGTCTCTCCAACGCAACCCACACGTGCTCAAAGGGATTTATGTCGATGGAATAGACAGGCCAGTCCATTTGCCGAGTATGCTCTCGTTCCAAGAGCGTCTTCACCTGCACCGTTCGATGCGATTGCGTATTGTTTTCAGTGAAATGAGGTCGAGGCCGAGTGCACCCCCGATGCACGTCGGAAAAGAGTGGAGTTCACATGATCGTTGCACTGTGAGCGTAAAGTGTTCAAAGTCTTGGAGGTCAGTACGTTCACACAATATTGTGCCCCCACAGACTATATAACACCTGGAGTTACCTGAACGATCACGTTCCTTGCATTACGTGTTTCCACCTCCCACCATACGAGGGTACAGCTAGCATTCTGGAACATGATCGTTGTGTTAGTGCAGGTGTTATGGTGTAGAGAGGCATAATGTTGCATGGACGTACTGACACACAAATTTTTGAACAAGGTACAATCACTGGTCAGCTCTGTCGTGACACTGTACTCCTTCCATACACCTGTTCAGAGGTGAATGCGCGACCACATCGAACAGCGTCATTGAGAATACTTTGGAACGAGATGATATTCTGTGAATCGGCTGAGCTGTCTGTTCCTTCTACTTAAATCCCATGGAGCAAGTGTGGGATGTGATGGGTAGACGTACTGTAGCCCATCCACATGCATCGAGCATGTAGTAGTTTTTACATTATGGCGCAGTACCAAACCCACAAAACTTTTATGTCGACTGATTCTGGCCGCGGAAGCCTACGCAGTTATATGCATCGAGCAGTTCTCAACCGCGCCTATGAAGGATCTTGTGACCAGCTTGAGACTACTTTACACAGCACCCACTGCCGATCGTTATTACCACAAACCCAATTAAGAGTCACATCCCGCAATTTGCAACGTTCAACAGATCATGAACCACGATAATATCAGTATAATTATTATCCTTAAATAAAAGTGTAATTTCTGTTCCATTCCTTCTGTACATATTTTATAGTAATTTCTGTTCCACTCCTCATGCACATATTTCAGTTACCTTCTGCACCATAATGTAGAAGTTCCTTCTGTGCTGATCAAATTGTCGTCAACTCATTTTGCTTGGCAGTAAGTATCATGCAAAAGCTACTTTCGTCCTTAAGCTTTCCACACCCGTGTATTTACTCCATAGTGAAACATTTTGAAAAGGTACAGGTAAAATTTAAAAATAACAGTAACATTCATAAATACAGTATTAATAAGTTATACTGGCTTTACAATCTATAACGTAACCTTATTCCTCCAGAGAAAGGATAACAATGAACTGCTAAGAGAGTTCGACGAATTTCCGTTTGATGCAATGTGCTGGCATATAAAGAAGGTTATAAAAACAAACTGAAACCAATTCACATAGATGACTCCTTTTACTCCACCTTTGAACTTCGGTAGTATGTATGTGATTGGGTTACGTTTATCAATTTTCTTTGTAGATTATAATTTTAAAAACATATTAGTCATGTAAATGGCCAGCATGTAGCCATGTTGTCCCTGTGAAAATCTGTCTAATTTTTAAACCTACTGACACTTTCTACAACGGCCAATTGCTAGATACGTGATGCACGGACCAACTAAAATTTATCACCCCCCTCCCCCCCCATGGCGTGTCTCGTACAACGGTACATGCACAAGGGGCATGATACATTTCTGCTGATATTCTGAGACTAGCTAATATACTCCTGAAAAAAGTACTTAGAGGATGACTAACGAGAATACATTCTCGACCACACACACCTACATGTTTTTTTTTTTTTCAGTTTTTAAAACCATTGTGCAATATGGTCATGCAGGAGCTGCAACATTTTCTTTTCATTCCGGCTGAGTGCTGAAGTCCTTCTGTAGTAGTGTGTCCCCTGTTACTCGATAGATTGAAATCGATGAACAACATTTATTTATAAGGACACGTTCCTTTCCTGAGGTAGGGGTCCTACTGACGTCGCTGCATACGGCATCTCAGTCTCCAAAAGCCACAGTCTGACCTTCTCATTCGTCCTCTTCTATTCCTATTCACCCCATCGCTTCTTGGCTAGCCCGTACCCGCCCTTTACGTAGTTTACGTCTTCTTCTCCTTCCAGAAGGTTCTGTGACAGTGTCATCTTCGACCATTTGTCTTCTTACATTCTTTTCACATGCTGACCATATCAGTTGTCTGTCTTCTGTTCCATACATAATACTGTAATGGGTCTGGGTATTTTCTCTTATTGCCTCATTTCTTACGCCATCAAGTCGGAAAATGCTTCATTTTGTTCTCATGTGGTCCATTTCTAGATCTATAGTCCTCTTTTTACATCTTTAAGTTCCGTACACTCACTCCCATTGGTTCTTATTGCTTGCACGATGGATTTGTATGACTGAAGGTATATCTTTTACCTCATTTTTTGATGACCAACGTGCAGGACCGAATTTTTGGATAGCCGGATTTTCCTGCATGATCACTTGCTGGATACTACTCAGGCAGTTAAGCTGTTTGCACACTTTAAACCTAGCAATACCAACACATTCTCCAGTTTTCCATAACAATCTAGATATATGAGGGGTTAAAGAAGAGAGTGGGAAAGGATTACTGCTTTTGACTGCAGCATAAACTGGTATAACGGGAGTAGGATTCGTTAGGAATAGAAAGATAGACCAGAGAGAGCGTTACTCTGAACAGTTCAGTGATAGGGTCGTTCTTATTTGAATCGACACCAAACCAACAATGACGATAGTTCAGCTATAAACGCCGACGTCGCAAGCTGAAGATGAAGAGTCAGTGAAAGATTTAGAGGATACTGAAAGGCTAATCCAGAGAGAAGAAAATCTAATAGTCATGCGAGACTGGACTGGAGATGTAGGGGAAGGACTAAAAGAAAAGGTTTCGGGACAATATGGGCTTGGGACAAGAGTGAGAGAGGAGAAAGACTAATTGAGTTCTGTTATAAATTTCGGCTACTAACAGCGAATACTCTGTTCAAGAATCACGAGAAGATGAGGGGTGCTTGGAAAATTCTGGGTGATAAGGAGTGATTTCAGTTAGATTAAATCATGGCCAGACAGTTTTTCCGAAATTGTATACGAGATTGTAAGTCACACCTGCGTTAGGTGCAGATATAGACGCAGATCGCAATGTACAAGTGATGAAGAGTGAGCTGTAGCTCAAAATATTAGTCAGGAGGAAACAATAAGCAAGGAAGTCGGATGCGGAAGTACCAAGGAATGACGAGATAATTCTGAAATTTTCTAAGGCTGTAGATTTAACAGTAACGAATAGCTCAGTAAGCAGTACAGTTCTAGTTGAATGGATATCTCTAAAAAGGGCAATCACAGACGTTGGAAAGGAAAACATAGGTACAAAGAAGGTAACTGCGAAGAAACCACGGGTAACAGAGGAGATACTTCAGCTGATCTATGAAAGGAGGAAGTACAGAAATGTTCCGGGAAACTAGAGAATACAGAAATCAAAGTCGCTGAGGAATGAAATAAAGCAGGGAAGACGAAATGACTGCATGAAATGTCGGGAGAAACCGAAAATGAAATTACGGTTGGAAGGACTGACTCAGCATACAGGAAAGTCGTAAAAACCTTCCTCGAAATTAAAAGCAACGGTGGTAACATTAAGAGCGCAACGGGAATTCCACTGTTAAATGCAGAGGAGAGAGCAGATAGGCGTAAAGAGTGTACTGAAGTCTTATATGTGGGAGAAGATTTGTCGGATGCGATAGGAGAAGAAACAGAAGTCGATTTAGAAGAGTTAGGGGATCCAGTATTACAATAGAAATTTAAGAAACTTCGAAAGACTTAAGATCACATCAAAATGAAGCGATAATTAACATTGCATCAGAATTTCTAAAATCATTGGTGCAAGAAGCAAATAAACGACTATTAACGTTGGTGCTTAGAATGTATGAGCCTGGCGTCATACCATCTGATGTTCGTAAAAATGTCATCCACACAATTCCGAAGACTGCTAGAACTGGCAAGTGCAAGAATTACCGCACAGTCAACTTAACAACTCAAGATTCAAGTTGCTGACCAGAATAATAAACGGAAGATTGGAAAAGAAAATTGTGAATGCGATAAATGACGATCAGTTTGGCTTTAGGAAAGGTAAATGCACCGGGAAGGCAATTCTGACGTTCCGGTTGATAATGGAAGCCAGACTAAAGAAAAAGACACCTTCACAGAATTTGTCGATCAAAAAGCAGCGTTCGACGACGTACAATGGTGCAAGAGGTTCAAAATTCTGATAAATATAGGATAAACCGTAGGGAAAGACGGGTAATATACAGTATGTACAAGAGGCAAGAGGGAACAATAGGAGCGGGAGACCAAGAACGAAGTGCTAGGATTAAAAAGGGTGTGAGATAGTGATATAATATTTCGCCATTACTGTTCAGACTGTACATCGAAGAAACAATGGTGAAATGAAAAGAAAGGTTCAAGAGTGGAATTAAAATTCAAGGTGAAAGGACTTCGGTGATAGGATTCGCTGATGATATTGCCATCCTGAGTGAAAGTGAAGATGAATTACGTGATACGCTGAATAGAATGAACAATGTAATGAGTAAGACAATGGATTGCGAGTAAGCCGAAGAAAAACGAAAGCAATGAGAAGTAGCTGAAATGAGAGCAGCGAGAAACTTAACATCAGGATTTAATGTCATAAAGTAGATGAAGTTAAGGAATTCTATTACCCAGGTAACAAAATCACCATTGACTGACGGAGCAACGAGGACATCAAAAGCGGATTAGCATTGACAAAAAGGTCATTCCTGGCCAAGAGAAGTCAACAAGTACCAAACGTGGGCCTTCATTTTAAGGAAGAAATTTCTGTCTTTTGGAGCACTGCTTAGTATGGTAGTGAAATATGGACTGTGGAAAAACCGGAAGACAGGAAAATCGTAGCATTTGAGAAGCGGTGCTGCAAACGTGCGTTTAAAATTAGGTGGACTGATAAAGTAAGAAATGAGGATGTTCTTCGCAGAATCGGAGAGGAAGGGAACATGTGGAAAACACTGACAAAGAGAAAAGACAGGATGATAGGACCTCTATTAAGACATCAGGGAATGACGTCCATGGTATTACAGGGAGCTGCAGAGCGCAAAACTTGTAGAGCAAGGCAGAGACAGGAACACATCCAGCAAATAATTGAGGACATAGGTTGCCAGTGCTACTCTGATATAAAGAGGTTGGCAGAGGAGAGGAATTCGTGGCGGGCCTCATCAAACCAGTCACAGGTCTGATGATTCACAAAAGAAGGACAGTCTTGGCAGCAAGTATACAATGAATGCATGACCTGTTTCAGCGCGATTACAGTTTGTTTATGTTGTGCAATCCAGTAATATTTCGCTTTTACTTAAATGTCTCTTATATAATTTAATCTGTTAGATCTTTCAGTACGTCCTGTAAGATGTATTGAGCGTTTAAAATAGTTACTTTCAATATCAACGTTCGAAAACTGTGTACTAATTAAGTTCATATACTTAATGTATAAAGTTATGTATGAAACTGCATCTGTGCTGCTGATATAAATAAATAAATTTGAATGCAGTCGTAGTATTTCAGGTTTTTTCCCAAGGTTAGAAGGTTAGCATCTACTGACAGTTCGCCTTTCAGTTGTACCAATCTGGAACAAATGCTTTCTTCTATGACAAGAAATGAAGAAGGATCAGCTAAGAAAGGAACACAGGGAAAAAACTGACAAAAACAAGACTTCGTATAACTTATTTTTTGGGATAGTAGAAATCATTATCGCCCTTTCCAATAAGTCTTCCCGAATTACGGTGCAAAGCAATCCGTTATTCGCCTTTATTCCATCACATCTTCATAATTTCCGCCCTGAAGTTTGCTCTGTAGCCCTTAGATTTAATTTGCGCTTTTATTGGGAACGCCTACCACATCTGAAACCTTCAGCTTCGAGACGGTTCAGTTTATCCCTTTATCTAATTAATTTCCTTCAGTCGTTGTTCGATGTTCAGGTCAAATAGCGATAGCAAGCAGCTGTAACACTTCGTTAGAACATCAAAGCGAATTATTCGTTTCTGACAATTAGTGTGATCAGGAAATGAATTTTTCTGATAGATTGAAGTGACTTATATACACTGATACCAGCGCAGATGAGAAATCGTCTTTTGGAGTGGATTAATTCGAGAAACTTATGGGAATCATTACAAATTTGGAGATCCAAGGGCGCTACTTTACTTGATGTCACCTTCTCTGAAGGATGTGATATTTCGTGAATGGTGTCACGGTCCCATGCAACTGTAGTGGCACATTATTTTTACACAACAATAAGCAGAGACTGTAATTAACTGTAAAATTTACTTATGAGCATGACCGTTGTTCGACCGTCCACTTGTTTCATCCAACTATGAGTCTTGTCGAGAAGTTCATTAAAAACGATAAAAAATTTGGTTGTTTAAATTACTACCATCTGCCGTCAGTATAGCGGAATGGATTGTAAAAAGGAATTTCCACCTACAATTTCTTCTTTGATTATGTCGGCCAACAATCACTCTTTTGTTTTTTTTTATATTTTTCTTATTATTGAGATCATCTGTGAGCTACAGCTTTCTTCTGATCAGTAGTCTCAGTTGACGAACTTAGGATTCATACTTTTCGTACTCATCTGATGGCTGTTGGTCACAGCTAATGTCAGTAATAGGTCAAAGGAACAGTGATCATCGTCACATATCTAAAAGTAGAAAGCGGAACTGTTTGTTAAAATAATGGATTTCCACAAAATGATAATTATGTCGTCTTTATCAAAACATTCTGACCTAATTTATCTTCTCTCTCTAGCCAAACTTTTTCAACATAGATGTAGACTTCACTCTATTCCACCATACGGGATCATAATCGTGATAATTTGGTCCTGTGCTTACAAATTGTTGAAGAAGTTTTGTGTTTCATGTCATCTCGGAGATATTCGTTAATATAAGGAAACAGATTTATCCTGCTGACCAAGTAATAAGTTTTCATGGTAATGGATTTCATGTTTTAGCTCTTCAGAACAAAGGAACTCCAATCAACTATGACAGAGATGATTTTTTATATTTATCTGCAACCAGCAGGTGTGACGTTCTTCGACCATATGAAATAATGAATAATGTTTTAGATTGCACAAGCGTAGTAACACCTAACGACACTAGTGAGAAAAATGATTGCATACTTAATGCATTAGCTTGTCCAGAAAGGATAAAGTAAGGGTACCGATCAGGGTAATTCGGTGTTTACTAGGGAGGGGTGGGTGAGGGGGAGGGGATGGGGTGGCAGACGTTCAATTCCCTGCCCGGCCGTACATTTCTGGCAAAGCCAAGCAATTTATTATTACTTCTTATGTATATATCCCGAAATGACCATAAATGTTAAATCAGAGAAATTCGAACCCACATGGAGACTTACCAGCAATCGTTCTTCCCGCGGACCATTTGCAACTAGAAAAGGAAAAGCGGGAAGTAACAATGGTACACAAGGTGCCCTCCTACACACACCGTGAGGTGTAGTTAGAGACGTACATGTGGATGTCAGACACTGCGCATCCTCTACTCCATTGTAGCGATAATGTTCAACAGTTCCTACAGTCTCGGCCTCGCATTTAGCGACTCTTGCTGCAAGAGACACAATTTATTGACAGCTGATGATTAGAAAACAGAGATTAGCCCAAGCCAGCAGTCGCCAGCTGCTTGCATTCCGAGGCCTTCTATGCAGAGGTGATGAAGAGACAATTGTTTCGGAAGATTCGTAGAAATGAGGGGATATCACATCGAAAAAGTTTCTAGCCGCCTTCATCTTTCGGAACCGTTGGATCTGAAACCAATTGTTGAGGCAGATGGTTACAACTTGGTACATGAAACAAGAATTACATCTACGCTGTACTATATCGGTGACTTACGTGTCTTCAGTCACAGTAATTTCATAACACAGTGGATTGGGTCATACGTTTGAAGACTGTACGTAAGCACCACTAGATGTTCATATATTGGAAATGCTATAATTTCGTATCAATATATGGATAACCGTGGTAGACTTGTGACACATATTTAAGCCTTAATAACTGTTAATCTACCATAACTGTTCCAAAAATAAGAAAGGTTTTTTCAGGCACATTTACCAGCCACAAATTTGTGTAGACCTACTTAAAATTATTTAATAAAGCATCATATTTCGAAGTACAAAGCTCATCATCAGGCTACAATGAAATTATAAAAAACACTTAAGAAACATATGTATGAATATTAATTTTGTTCTTTGTAGACCTGACATTTGCTGTGGTCATCCTACAGAGAAGGGGAAGTATAACCTAATGCAGTAATTTGTTAGTCTACTGCTCAAATAGAAATTATTTACATAATCACTCATTTTGTCCTTTGCAACATTATAAACAGTGGTTAACAAGTTCCAAGAAGTCATAGCAACTGATGTAACTCAACATAACACATGAGCACAGGCAGGTCATATGAACGAAGTGAGTGATTATACAAAAACTCTTACGTGATCAACATAGAAAACAACAATTATATTAGGCTATCCTCTTAAGTCGCAGGATGACCACAGCACAAGCCAAGACTGAAGAAGAACTGCAGTATCTACATGGGCATTTGTTGAATGAGATTTCTGCCTCGAAACATGTTGCTTTATTAAGTAACTTTAAGTTAGTGAACATAAATTTGTCTCTGAAAACCTTTTCATATGGTTGTAGTTGTTTTCACTTTATAATCATATCGAAAAGAAGCCTTTAAACTGTTTAACTTTTTGGCGCTTTCTTCTAAACTTCCAGTCTGTGTTCTACTGAATAGTTATGACATAATAGTGTGTGTGTTGAGGCTTATGGGCGCTCAACGTCGAGGTCATCAGCGCCCTATCACATGATAAATAATTCGACTACACCAGTAATGGAGCGCAGATAACAATCTATATAAAATGGCTTGTGCATTATAACTTGGTGCACTATCACAATAAAAATAGATTTTTAAGAGCAGAGTATTATGAATTTTTTGGCTGCGCCAAACCGAAGCCATACATTCAGATTTCGTGTATTCAACTACAGGACTTTGTATTTTGCTTCGTGGCGTACTGAACAAATGGCGACTCCCATTCACAGATTTCATTTGTGGACTCGTCTCGTTTGTGGACACTGTTATTCTCATGTTAAAAATGGGCAAAATGAAATACTACGTTTACCGTATCTGGCTTTTTGGAACAGCGTGACGATAGTTTAATTTTTCCAGTCAGGGTTGAATGTATCTGGAATCACGAGTTTAGCCAACTGTTCTATATATAGCCTTTTCAATAGCCATAAACTGTTCTATCTACTGTTTATCGAATGTGACAATCAACTTTGTGTAAATAAGGGCTATAATTCAGTTTCCGAATGAAAGCGTCCCGCAACATTGTGTTTAGTTTCACAACGCAATTAATATTGTCACCGAATTAAAAAACAAATCTAATGAATCAACGTCATAAAAATTGGCGGACATGAGAAACGTTCAGTTCTTTATTTACATATCTGTATCGTCACCGGCAAGTATACGCTTCTAAATTCATTGACAGGCTGCTAAAAATTTTATACTATTGTACTTCCACTTTTAAAAAGTCATTCCTCAGCTGATACGACACTTCACTGTTACAGTGAGAAGTTACAGTTACTTGAACAATTGTCTCTATATTGACTGGGGTGACAAGGAAACCTTTGGGAGCGTGATCGCTATTTCGGTCTTTAATAACGCTCACTTCAAAGAGTTGTGTTAATAAATATGTCAGGAAAAATATTAGTTGCTAATTACTCATAAGTCCTTGAAGAGGGTGACAGGAAATTAGTGTCCAGGAGCTGCAGAAGTGAACTTTCTATGGAATGTATGCGTTATGCTTCACAAAATGGAAGTCATCTACATTCAATAAATGCTCAAAAGAAACCCTTAACTTGCACCATTGAAACCTGGTTGTTAGATAGAGAGCGCACAGGATTAGGTTATGATTGCGGATGGGGCCGTAAACAGTTACTGTGAGTTGCACAATCAAACACACAACTATATTTTTCTAAGAACCACTCATTTACACATTGCTTTAAAAGATCACAATTAAACAATACGGATGGAGACCTAGTTAAAGAACTTGAGATACTTTCTGGGCTGAAGGTCCAAAACCACACCAAAAACAAGAACAGCTGATGACCTGGCTTAGAAATCAAAAGCAATTAAAAAAAAAAGTAATTTTTTTTCCTTTAAAAAAAAATAAATAAAAAATGCGATTGAGGACAATTATCGGCTGAATGTCTACACTACACGTCTGAAGGACAATTATAATTAAAAACCATTAATAAAGAATTTTTCTAAACAAGAAATTTCTGTATAAAGTTACAACAGAACGGCCAAAAACCTAATTATAGAAATATTAACTTACTGCATGGCTGAAGGACGCAAGCAAATTAGAAACAATGGCTTAAGGCCTGAACAAAAAGTCAAACAATTTTAAATAAACCCATTCCTTCTTATAAAAATTTTCCTTTAAAGAATACACACGGCTGAAGGCCTTATGAAAAGGGGTTCACTTAAATCCTCAGCTGAAGGCCACGCATAACACATCGAACATCTAACAGCTTAGGGCCTGGATTACAAACAATTTCATATAGAACAAATTTTAAGGAAAACGTACTTTTTTTTAAATAAAATCAATCTTCAAAACTTTAATTTAACATGGCTGAAGATCTTTATGTAAAATTTAAAAAGAACTGATTTAATACACGGCTGAAGGTCTCGCATAATACTTCAAACGAAAATGAAAATCACAATCTAAAACAAACAGAAGAAGTAGTGCTCAGAAGTGTTCGAAGGGTCGGCCTGAGAAGGTAGCTCAAACGTAAGGTGAGGTAAGACAGGCAGCCAAGAGTTGAAGTTAAATAATCATATAGCAACCAAGAACTAGGGATAGCCCTAGGACTGACCAACAATTTGACCAACTCCCTTCCGTCCGACCAACGGCACGACGATGGAAAATATCGGCCGAGGAGAAGGATATGACAGCACTACATCTTCAGAAATTGGCATCTAAAAACAGCCAAGGCAACAATAACCACTCTGAGCAAAATATGAACCAGACAACTTAAAAGGTTGTCAAAGTACACGCCATGCCAGACAGCATCAATACGACGAGGAAAGGCACACTGCCGGAAAACTACGTTAACGACCAGGGGAGGTAACTGGGGTGTTAACGGCCTGAGGGCAGAAAATATCGCTAGTGCACCTCACTGGTAAGTAACAGTCAATTTAATAATTAATCATAATATAGGAACACGGCTACTAGATTTCGCCGACTTCAACATATCATAAATTGCTGCTAGCCCGAACGGCCCAGGGAGCAACAACACGCAAATGAACGAAGAGATGTCACAGTAGTTGAGGTTTCATAGCAGGTTTACTGATCACTTAACTTCAGCGTCCAGGTATCGTCGGCAACGAACTTTGACGCTCTCGCAGCTAGCACCTCACGATCCGACAGTGTGTGCACGCCGCCAGTGGTCCCAGCCTGGTCTGGCGCCGCACGGCGACTTCCTCGCTGCTTCGTCCCAACAGACTGACTTAATCCAACATGCAGACAACATTAAAATAACTGCTCAGGCAAAACCACCCAAGTTACACATGCTTGCGCTAAAACACTTCCTCAAACAACTCGAAGAATACTAAAACCAGTGACTGTACAACAACAAGGATGAATCACAAGTCGTCACACACAGAGAACCCAGAAGCGGTCAGTGACCAAATACACGTCGTCCAATGAGACGACCGACCAAACGAACAACCGAGGTCGTCCCCACTCACGTAATGTGTGTCGGCGACGGTCGGCCGAGTCGTCACTGCCCGTACCTCACTGCTACTCTGTTCCCACTGAACTCCCGACACCCGACGACCCGGAGGTATTAGCGGTCGCTCCAAAGATAGTACGACAGTGGTCTTATCGATAAGCATTGCTACTGCCAATCACGGGCAGGCAAGCCAGAAACTTAGTAACGCCAGTAAATCGAATAATAAGCGACACAGAAGTACCGCTATGTCAACAATAATGGCACGAACAGGAGCCGCGCACGGCTCAACCATGAACACCAGATGAAGAATGGCGCGCCACAGTGATCACCAAAGTTCGCACTATCAAGATCGAAGGCGAACTCCTAGGGAGCTACAAACCATGCAAAACATCCAGATAGTTAACCACTCTTAAAGAATGCATATAGAATCATTTTGATATAATGGAGTGATAAGAACTGATGGAGTGAGACTGCACGCAGCACAATGTAAAACAGTCCGTCGCAGAGCTTATCGTAAAAGTGGCTATCCTTTAAGGTATAGCTGCAGATATTGCGATATGTTTCACAGATGCGGAGAAAAACAAACATACAGAGGCTAAATTTGTTAAGTGGTTCCAGGTGGTATGAACTGCAATGTCACAAATATTTCACGAGGGATAATTTGCTCTAAAGGAATATGATCTTTATACACAGATCTGGAAACAAGTATAGGCACATTATTTTGATCGGCTATTTGTCAACTTGACAGTTGCAGTTCTCTTACGTTCATTTTCCTACTCTTCCTTCAAGTGACGTAGATGTTCCTACTGCCCTTGCATGATGAGGCACATGAGAAAGATTCGTAGGGGACCGAGCACCTACAACCTCTTGCAGCACAATAAATAACTTTCCAGTCAATTTACCGTCCAGATTAACGGTCCGAGTAATTGTATACGGATGAGTTCAGGCACTGATCTTAATTGATCTTCATACAACTCTCTCCGTGCTTCTAATTTCGAGGGTTCCTTTCACATACCTTTCCTCTTCAAATCCCTATTTCTCGGAGATTAAAACGAATTTCTTATTGAACGATGGAATAAGTTTGTTTATCTCACCTACAAATTTTCAGCCGATTTCCGCAAATTCCTGTGCATCGTCACGATGACGTTTTGTTTGAAATTTTGTTACCTTACGTCTTCAAATTCTGTAGCACTGTCTGAACTTCTGAACTTATACAATCATCCACTGCTTCCACTAAAATCACTGATGCTCGTGACTTAGTAGGCCACTGTGATGCACATCTTGTAAATTGTATTGAGCATACTTGAAACGCGCAAATACCAGTTTATGTAACAAGTGCGCCTTGTCTTCTCTTGAATATCAGTAGTTTTTCTTACGCACTACAAGGCCATATTGCTGCGGATTCATTCGCAATCTGTTCATTACTAATCTTTATTATGCTGTGAATGACCTTCCATGTAAGTAATTTTGATTAGTTCACGCTACTTGGACAACGATGGTCCTTTATTAGGTTTCACTGGAGACGGGATTTGTGGCTTCCTGTCTGACAAGGATAATGAATTGCATAACTCAAAACCTGTCTCAGTGTCACTTTCACTTATTAAGCGCGTATCGTCCTCACTGTACTCCTCATGTGCATTGTTCGCGTAGTCCAGAGTATACGACACCACACACTCCCTGACTCATCTTCCTCAAATGGTTCAAATGGCTCTGAGCACTGTGGGACCTAATATCTGAAGTCATCAGTCTCATACAACTTAGAACTACTTAAACCTAACTAACCTAAGGACATCAAACATATCTATGCCCGAGGCAGGATTCGAGCCTGCGACCGTAGCACTCCTCGCGCGGTTCCACACTGACGCGCCTATAACAGCTCGCCCACTGCGGCCGGCCCTCACCTTGGAGAAACGCTAATATTTCATCAACAGCTTCTTTCTCACCCTACGAAATTCCTTACATTTCTTTAAGACGAAATGTTAACTTCGGCAACTGTTGCTGTAGATACGGTGTAATGTTTACTTTGTTTATCTTTGCCATTTCTGTGCTTTGTATCAACACTACTAGCACAGTAGTACCGTTCTGAGTTACTTGTTAAGTAAGCAGTTCGATTACACTGCGTATCTTGATTCTGTGCTCATCATTGGATACCTCCAAACCACCTCCTCTTGGCGTTAGCATCCAGTTTGTGGTTGCCTGGTAGATAAACATCATTGGCCGTTTGAGACCTCGCGCTCAAGTGGTTCCTTGTGAGAGCTAACGTCTTCAGGCAAATAACTTCCGCTTGCTCCAGAATCCTGCCGTTTGTATCGCCCACCGTGTTGTAGATGGGTACAAAGTTTTGATCGGTCTGTACGTGATTCACGATTACTGACAACTGTGTCTCCAGCAGATGCGGTACACAGCTTAGTTTTCAGAGCGAGCCTCGCACTAGGTGGTAACAGAGTGGTACCTCACTTACAGGATCGCCCATCGTCTGCTAGACCGCTCTTAACCAGGAACAACACGTTAAAATAGGCCATTCATGCTCCAACAGCCACCACAAACGTAAGAATTTGTTTCATCAGCCAAATAGTTCACAGGACGACACTCATATACAGAGCGCGTGATACAAGCGACCTCACGCCGACATTCGTCCAATTCTCAGCACTTCTGACCAGTTCCTGTAGCTATAGTCCAACAGCTCTACTTACCCCATTCTACAGTTACCTACAAGTTAGGTGGAGTGCTGCCAAATGCAGTCGTCGCAGAGTGTATGCCAATTTCGAACATTAGTCAACGTGAAGTTGAGGGTTATACCTAGTGAGAGACTGTGCCTGAACTCTTTAACCTGCATTCCCTATTGACCTCCAGTTAGTTAATTGAGTAATGACCTACTGTTGAAATGAGTGCTTTTCATCGTTGGGGATTTGATCTCCCACCGCCTTTAGTGCGTGGTGGTGTTTACAGTTGTAGTCGGCCGTGGCTGCTGTGTTCCTCGAGCGGCAGACGCAAGCTGCCGAGTTGCTCCGTTTTTTTGGCCCCACCGACCAGCTTGCAAGCCCTGGTCAGCTGATATCATTTGCCACGCTGCGGAGCTGTGTACTTTGCAATTAGCCGTTGATGTCGTACGTGCCATGTATGTATGTCGGGCTGACTGAGTTGTCTGGTGTAGTTGGACTCAGGAGAGTGCTCTTAGGGACTAAGTACGACGAGGCTCGTGTATCTTGCAGTTCTCTGGTGTTTGTGGACTGCTGTTGGTTTTATGAATAAGACAAGGTCGCCCACCCTGGTTGTAGGTCGCCTCTACGTCAGGAACGTACTTGGTGACCTCCATGGAAAGGCGGTTAATGTGAGCGGAGCACGGTCTCATCACGTCTTGTTTGATTGTGTAATTTCCATTATTACTTAATTTTTGTGTTTTGTGTATATATTGTGGAAGTCGATATGTGCGTGACTGCGTGTTCCAGAGCACAATCATATCACTTGTTGGAGATTCCAGTTGTTTGATGGTGCTATTTCCACCACCACCTGAGTTGTGTTTCGGTGATGTACGAGAGGAGTTCAATAAGTAAAGCAACACTTTTTGTCCTAGGTCAATTTCGGTTAAAAGATGCGGGATTTGTTGTGAGGCATTGGGGAATATTAACGCTTCAGCACCTTTCACCGGAACAATGTCTTCCAAACCCGGCCGGCCGCACACAGCTGTGACTCCTGCAACGTTTGGATGTGAGAACACTCTCAGTCGAGGTGGTCCACGAATCACAAACATCTCGTTGCTCAGGTGGACATCTCTGTTGGTAACGCTGACACATTCGCCCGCCAGCTGGGTTACTAGTAACAGAAGACCTTTAAGAGTAACGGATGAACATCTGAGCGAAATCTCTCGCGTGGTACGAGGCTAATCGTGACAACATTTTGCTGCACGTTGTCACAAGCAAAGAAACATAGGGTCATCACAACGAACTGGAAACAAAACGGCAATCCTAGGAGTGGCACTAAACCACATCTCTTTCGAAGAAAACGTTCAGTCGTACTCTCAGCCAGTGAAGTCATGGCGATGGTCTCCTGAGACTCTGAAGAGGTTATTCTGTTTCATGTCACAAGGCCTCACTCAAGCCTGCACACTCACTAAAATGATCTGCTCTCATTCATCCACTCACAGCGCGAGCGCGAACCTCGCACCTTTCGACCTCCATTGTCTCAATGTAGGATACAATCCATGGGAATCAGTACGCAGATGATGACAGGGAGGGGGGGGGGGGGGGGTGGATTGCTGATGCAGTGGGGAGGCGTTGTCTCCGACGTCGACCAGTAGAGTGGTACCACGTGAGCATCCAGGCCCTCCCAGTACGGTGGTGTAAGGCCGGTACATTGAACGGAGATCATTTTGAAAAAGATGGTTTTTTAGCCAAGAGTGCCGAATAATATGTTGCACTGAAATCCTGAAAAAAAAATTTCTTTCAGAAAAAAAGTGTTGCATTTGTTATTGAACGCTATTCCATTTTTGTTGTCATATGAAATTCGACTGGAATCTCAGTTGCTAGTTGCATTTGTCGTTTAGCGTGGATTGGTGACGTCTTATAATAAGCACTGGCATCAGACAACTTTTTTTTTGTTTTTTGTTTTTTTTTTTTTTTTTTTACGGTCGTCAGTTCTGTGCAGGCTGTTGATCAATGAAGTGGTGTTCTGCACGTTGTACATGGGGAACATTGTGATCTGTTGGGTGTTTGTCACAAGAGAAACCAGAAACGTAGCGAGTGTTGTTGACTAAACTGCTGTTCAGGAAAAGTGTACCGCCGCCTATTGTCTGGGCGAGGTACAGTGCGTACACTAAGCCTACGTCTAACTCACATGAAATTGTGGAGATTCTGTTTTATCTATCTCGCTCTGACACCTCTATTTGTTTTGTCTAATTTACGTAGTCACGTGTGCCTGAAAAAATATTTGTGGTTATCTGTACGCGACTGTCTGGTTTACTGCAGCCAGTCAGTCCTTGGTTGGAATTTTGTCGATCTGTATTGGCTGATTGTTGGGCACGGCATATGCAGGGTGTTTCAAAAATGACCGGTGTATTTGCAACGGCAATAAAAACTAAACGAGCAGCGATAGAAATACACCGTTTGTTGCAATATGCTTGGAATAATACATTTTCAGGCAGACAAAGTTTCGAAATTACAGTAGTTACAATTTTCAACAACAGATGGCGCTGCGGTCTGGGAAACTCTATAGTACGATATTTTCCACATATCCACCACGCGTAGCAATAATATGGCGTAGTCTCTGAATGAAATTACCCGAAACCTTTGACAACGTGTCTGGCGGAATGGCTTCACATGCAGATGAGATGTACTGCTTCAGCTGTTCAATTGTTTTTGGATTCTGGCGGTACACCTGGTCTTTCAAGTGTCCCCACGGAAAGAAGTCACAGGGGTTCATGTCTGGCGAATAGGGAGGCCAATCCACGCCGCCTCCTGTATGTTTCGGATAGCCCAAAGCAATCACACGATCATCGAAATATTCATCCAGGAAATTAAAGACGTCGGCCGTGCGATGTGGCCGGGCACCATCTTGCATAATCCACGAGGTGTTCGCAGTGTCGTCTAAGGCAGTTTGTACCGCCACAAATTCACGAAGAATGTCCAGATAGCGTGATGCAGTAATCGTTTCGGATCTGAAAAATGGGCCAATGATTCCTTTGGAAGAAATGGCGGCCCAGACCAGTACTTTTTGAGGATGCAGGGACGATGGGACTGCAACATGGGGCTTTTCGGTTCCCCATATGCGCCAGTTCTGTTTATTGACGAAGCCGTCCAGGTAAAAATAAGCTTCGTCAGTAAACCAAATGCTGCCCACATGCATATCGCCGTCATCAATCATGTGCACTATATCGTTAGCGAATGTCTCTCGTGCAGCAATGGTAGCGGTGCTGAGGGGTTGCCGTGTTTGAATTTTGTATGGATAGAGGTGTAAACTCTGGCGCATGAGACAATACGTGGACGTTGGCGTCATTTGGACCGCAGCTGCAACACGGCGAACGGAAACCCGAGGCCGCTGTTGGATCACCTGCTGCACTAGCTGCGCGTTGCCCTCTGTGGTTGCCGTACGCGGTCGCCCTACCTTTCCAGCACGTTCATCCGTCACGTTCCCAGTCCGTTGAAATTTTTCAAACACATCCTTTATTGTATCGCTTTTCGGTCCTTTGGTTACATTAAACCTCCGTTGAAAACTTCGTCTTGTTGCTACAACACTGTGTTCTAGGCGGTGGAATTCCAACACTAGAAAAATCCTCTGTTCTAAGGAATAAACCATGTTGTCTACAGCACACTTGCACGTTGTGAACAGCACACTCATACAGCAGAAAGACGACGTACAGAATGGCGCACCCACAGATCGCGTTGTCTTCTATATCTTTCACATCACTTGCAGCGCCATCTGTTGTTGAAAATTGTAACTACTGTAATTTCGAAAGTTTGTCCGCCTGAAAATGTACTGTTGTCCCAAGCATATTGCAACAAACGGTGTATTTCTATCGCTGCTCGTTTAGTTTTTATTGCCGTTTCAAATATACCGGTCATTTTTAAAACACCCTGTATTAGTGCGGTATACTTGTCGTAATTAATTTCTATTGCAGCTCAACAAATAGGCGCTGTAGCGTATATGGTTTACCAGGGCCGAATTGTCTTAATATGCTGACCACTGCCTAGTTACAAGGGCGTTGTATCGTTTATCCTTAAGGCCTACAACGTAAACAAAGAAAGTAACCGCACTATCAAAGGAGAAAAAAACCGCACTCTTTAAAATATAAAATAATACATTACAAAAAGCACAATAAAAGGTTTCTCAGTTACTCACTATAGAGGAGACGCCTACTTCAGATGGTAGTCCGACGTTGCCCGTCTCCACCTTCATCTTCCACCGCTGTCGGCTCCGTTTCTTTGAGAATTTTAATACTTAATCTTTCCTTCGCGTCCTTGGGCGTCGCCTTGGACGTTTAGCATTAAGTTGAAAATGCAGGATTCATTACGTGAGGAATCTATCAACTTCAAGGATGTGGACAAAGCACTGTAGGCTCTTACACCCTAACATTCGGCCACTGTGTGGTTCCCTGAATTTATGCGCACACTATTATCTTTGTGGAAAGAGTGGGACTAATCCCGACAGTTAACGAAAGTAAAATTAGTATCACCGTAGAAGAAAAGAGTTATTACCTATGGTCTAAGTAAGACGTAATATTAATTGGATAGTACTGCATGCTTAACTACAGAATGATTAGTAGCTGCGTCATCTCGTAGTAGAACAATTCAGATGCCGGGGCAATGTTACCAGAACTTTAATCTCTGGAGGCAGAGAGACACTTGCATGTGAACTAAACAACCTTCCTTAAAACATTTAAGGCGGTGTTGCCCCACGTCTCTTATATCATGGCGCATTCAAAAAAAAACCGGTCACTAGTGTAAAGTAACGGTAACGATTTTGTTTACTAAAAATGGGGTTATACACAGTACACGTACTCAAAAACACTCCCCAAAACTGTTGGCAAATTTATCCCATTGCGACACTAGCCGGTAGATTACATCCTTGAAGAAGCTAGTAGGCTGGACGCAGTCACACACTTAGTCGTCCGTTGCGAATCGATGTGCGCAAATAACTTGTTTTAGAGGTCCAAACGCAGATTAATCTCGTCCACGATGATTCTGCGATTGTCAAAGACTAAACCATTCACTTACACAACCATTTCCTATATGATGACACGATAAGCCTATCCAGGACGAGTATCGTCTTCCAGTGACTCGCTCCCTTCAAGGAATCGTTTGCGCCGTTCCACAACACTTGAATGACTCAGACTGTACTCACCGCACGCAGCCTTCATCCGTCGATCCATTTCACGGCCTCCAACTCCCTCCACCGCCAAAAATTGAATCACTCCTCGTTGTTTATGCTTACTCGCCTGCATGTTCGGTAGTGGACGATAACTTGTGTGACCACCCTCTCTTCGGCGTAAAACAACACGGGCACTGTACAACATCAAATGGTGGGAATACGTCAGTCTCTCTACCAGCAGATCGCGTCACCATACCCGAAGTTACGTGGTGCCATCTTACGTATAAGGGAAAGGTAGACGCACTGACAAGGTTTCATTTTAATTTTGAAAAATGGCACATCAGGGCACTGAGCTATTTGTAAAATACTTTATTTCTACAACCAGTTTCAATCGTGTGACCATTGTCACGTTCATAGAAGTGTTCACAGCACGTTTGGCGAAATGTAGAATCGTTATATTCACGTGATTCAACCATGAATAATACACTATCATCATATCGTATACGCCATTAACGCCGATTACAGTTTTCGCATGAAAGTGTGCACTCAGTATCACAGATTACGGGGGGCCCTGCACATCAATTGGAGCTCGCCACTGTGTTCTTCGAACCGCTCCAGCATATTAATGGCCTAGTGACAGGGCACATTATCTTTCTGAAAAATGCCACTGCCGTCGGGAATCATAATCAGGATTTCGTTCTCTGCAGCCAATGTACAATACTCCTAGACCGTCATGGTAACTTGCACGAGCACCACTGGACCCACGGGTGCACATGTGAATGTTCCCCAGAGCATCGCTATTGGGCCAACGTCGAGTGCCGATGGTCCGGTGCCCATTACAGTAGTAGTGTCGATGAAGTGGTGTTAACATTGACACATGCATGGGTTGCCGGCTGCGGAGTCTCATCGGTTGGGGTGTTCGTGCACTGCATGTTCAGATACACTTGTACTCTACCCAGTATTAAAGTCTGATGTCAGTTCCGCCACTGTTCGCCTCCTGTCCCATTTCACGAGCCTGTTCAGCCTACGACGTCAGATATCTATAGTGAGGGGTGAAGACCAAACCCCACGGAGTCTGCACGTAGTTTATCCTTGGTTTCGCCACGTGTTGAAGACGCTCACGACAGTGCTCCTCGAACACCCCAAGAGTCGCGTAGTTTCCGAAATGCTCGTGCCGAGCCTTAGTCCCATCATAATCTGCCCTCGCTCAAAGACAGATCGTGCACCTTCTCCACATTACACACGGAAAGGGCGCCCACAGACACTACGTGGAAAGTGCCTGTGTGTGACAAGCAGTCATTCCTCGCCAAGTGACACAGCTATCGCGATGACGGGTTTACATCGATAGTACGTCGGTTGTCACAATGTTCTTGCTGATCAGCGTATATGGCTCACTGTGTTAGATTCGATACATAATTTCATCAGTGACACGCCTCCTCTCCAAGAAAAAGCTGAAAATATTTCTGTGCTAGCGTACACCTCCGTCAGCACACTGGTTGCACTAGCAAACATTGTATAGAAGTCACTGAAATAAGGACGCCTATGGCTAGAGAAGAGCTGGATACGTACCCAGATTACGCACCGATAACGCCCCCTGAGCAGGTTGCATACAGGCCGCCGCCGCCGACCGAAGTGCCTCATTCTCCCACAGTGATACTCGTCGCCTCGCACCTTAGCTAGCTGTGAGGGATCGTTAGGCACTGTATATTGTTGTGATATGGACATGAAGAGGATTCAGAAATTAGTACGTTGTTATTTTATAGCTGTTAACCACAGAACTTCAGATTGGACATCACTGAAGTTAAGTACTCAATTTGTTCCCATATTTAAACAGGTGTGCATTTTGTGTCGTAGTGAGAGGAAACCGACCACCCTGCTATCATACCACCATCTCCTCATTCAGTGAGGAACCATAAGACATTACAAGAGGGCACAGTCACATCTACTTCGATATACATAATGTTAAATGATTGTCCTTGTCACTCACCTTTTGCCGCAGTTATTCTATTTTAGGTATATAGCTCTGTAAAGTAAGCGTGGCAGCTTGTAGCCCTTTTCTTTCGCTACGGAATTCTGCAGCAAGGATTTCGCTTCGTTTCTACTGTGCACTTAATGTTCTGGCAAACTCAGTACATACAATTGGTTCTAAACCTTATGCCAGTTCCTGAGACAGAATCTGAATGGGTGAGATATTATATTAGCACAAGATTCCAATATTTTATGGTAAGACGTCCACTCAAAGAGAATAAGATCTTTCAACGTCACATCTACTGATATTCAACTTATTATCTTTTTGCAAATGGCCATAGAAAACTTAGTACACGGGAAATACGCTGTATGATCGAAAGTATCCTACCAGTGAACTTAAAAATGGGTTGTGTCGACCCTCCACCTTCCTGACAGGTTGAACTCGGCTGGGAGCACTTTCAAGAACTGTCTACGGAGGAATGGCAGAACGTTCTTCCTTAATAACCGAGATCAGAAAAGTACAGATGTTGGATATTGCGGTGTGGAGGACAGTCCATCAGTGCAGGAATGTTATTTGTAACATAAAGCTGCTTTATGACAGCGTGTAGTGTTATTCCGATACAATGATCGTCTTAGAAATGTTCCTCTACAATACGCAGCACATAATGCTGTAAAATGTCTTCACACTCGCCCGTATTTACCCTTTTCTTAAGAGCAGCCTGTTCATGTGATGAAACTATCGTTTGTTCAGTAACACGTAAAACCTTACATATTGTTGTGATTACATAGTGGGAGTACTGCGATATTGCAGTGTGCGTGAAATATGTTAACTCTCTATTTACGTCTGTGACCTCCCTGGCGGATCTGTTCTAAAAGAATTTCACTCATTTTCTGTCGGGTAACAATGTTTAAGTTTCACAACATTTCTTCGAGTCAACTTTTATGCATCTTCAGAAAATAGCACTCTCTACAGATGCTAGAATAAACACATTCTCAGTATGTAAGAGTAAAATTCACTACATTATTTTTTATATAGTATGTCAGGATAGGTACTTGCAATGTTCAGTTTTAACAGAATAGTAGAAATTTTAACACAGTGAAGAATCACGTTATGTATGACCTATCAAGAAAAATGAAGACATTTGAGACAATTGTGAAGATGAACGGAGTACTTAGTGTGCAAATGGACAATGTGTAAGTTACATCGCATTATGCCTATGTTAGAGTGTACCGAATTTGGCCAGTCGTACAAAATACAGTTCCTTGCATCTATGTTTTGGATCTACAATACAGCACAATTACTTTCAACAAGTATAAAGCCAGTAGCAGTATTGTCAGAGTATATCGTGACAGCGAAACTGATCAATGGATCTTCTTGCACCGAGGTAAATAATTTTATCTCACGTGTTCGTTCCTTGACCGGTACACGGTATAAGATGTCAATTTAAGGAAACTTTCTACGTTTGCAAATGGAAAGATGTAAAATGAACTTTTGCAAATATTGACAGACTTCGTCACTTTTTCGTTAACTGTCATTTCTTAGTTGCTTCAAAATTCATGGAGGTATGATTCGACTTTGCAACTAATGGTAATCGGTTTGTTTTTGCCACAAGCGTTTTATTAGAAAGAAAAATTATAACAAAATACTCCTGACGTTACAGGGAAACGTTCGGATACAGAGAGCACTGGCAATGAAACAGAAAGAAATTAATGAGCAAGTCAGTATAAATAATAACTCACTGATCATGTTGCCACGGGCACAATAACAAACAGAAATATCAATAATATCCAAGCCAAATAATCAATTAATCCTCGTCTCCCTCTCTGTCTTTGCCTCTCTCTCTCTCTCTCTCTCTCTCTCTCTCTCACACACACACACACACACACACACACACACACACACACACACACTCACACGCACACACACACACACACACACACACACACACACACACACACACACACACAGAGAGAGAGAGAGAGAGAGAGAGAGAGAGAGAGAGAATGCTCACAAAAACAATAACACATTCATACGTAACACCACACACACGGCGCACACAAGTTCATAACAAATTTACAAATACCAAACCACACATACACACCACAACACGAACAAAAGACCAAAGATAAACACATAGCGACATTTACAACACTACATGCTGTAAACATGCACATTCAGCACGCAGCGAGACAAGCAAACGAAATGTTGCAATAAATGTGGTCAAAAAAATAGCGGAAATCAGCCATCTGGAGTATGGAGGCCGAATAAATACACCTTCAGGACAAAACACATGTGTTACCAACGTTGTAAATTGTAAGTAACACTAAACGATAATTGGACCTCACGAACGTGTGCCACAATAGCTGTTTCTAAGCTGAAAACTTGGGAATAAGAAAAGAAAACGTGACACAGTAGCATAATCGTAACTACAACGTAATATAATTATTATATACACAGAAACAAATATGTATTACAGGCCGTGAATTTGTTTCATGCTTTTATTCTTCTTTTTTTAGGGGGGGGGGGGTCTCATTACTTTATTGAGTGATTTGTTGCAGCTCACCGTGAATCCCTCTCCTGCACCAACCTTTTCATATTGCGACCTACGTCCTCAATTATTTGCCGGATGTATCGCAATGTCTGTCTTCCTCTACGGTGTTCTCCCTCTACAGCTTCGTCGCATCCAATGTAAATTATTCCTCCTGTCCGTTATCCTTGTCAGTGTCTTCAATATATTCCTCTCCCCCGCCGATCCTGCGGAGAACCTTCTCGTACCTTACCTTGTCCGTCTATCTTATTTTCAACATTCTTCTGCAGGACCTCATCTCAGCGGCTTCGATACTCTTCTCTCCTGGATTTCCCACAGACCATATCTCACTATCATACATTGCTGTGTTCCAGATGCACATTTTAAGGAATTTCTTCTTCAAATTAAAACCTATGTTTGATTCTAGTACACTTCTCTTGTCCTGAAACGTCTTTATTGCCAGTGCTAATCTGCTTTTTATGTCCGTATTCCGTCCGTCATCGGTTATTCTGCTGCCTAGGTAGCAGAATTACTTAAATTCGTCTACTTCATGATCCCCAATTTTGGTGTTAAATTTCTCGCTATTCTCAGTTCTGCTACTTCTTATTACTGTCGTCTTTCTTCGATTTCCTCTTAATCTATATTCTCTTGTAATTAGACTGTTCATCCACTCAAAGCATCATCATCGAATTCTATCAATTCAATCCTTTCATTCTGGATTTTAATCCCACCTTTGAACGTTTCTTTTATTTTCCTCAATGCTTCTCCAATGTACAAATTGAACACCAGGGGCTAAAGACAACATCCTTGTCTTACAACCTTTTTAACCAGATCACGTCGTTCTTTGACTTCCAGTTTCATGGTTCCCTCTTGGTTCTTGTAGATTTTCTATATTATTCGGTTTTCCCTATGGATTATCCCTATTGTTCTCAGAATTTCGAACAACTTGCACAATTTCACAATGTCGAACGCTTTTTCCAAGTCGACGTATCGTATGAACATTTTTCGATTTCTCTGCAGTCTTACTTCCATTATCACCCGCGTCAGAACTGTCTATCTGGTGCCTTTACCTTTCTTAAAGCCAAACTGATTGGCATCTAACACAAGTTCAATTTCCTTTTCCATTCTTCTGTATATTATTCTTGTTAGCAGCTTGGTTGCATGGGCTGTTAAGCTGATACTGCGATAATCCTCGCCCTCCCAGGCGCTTGCTATCTTCAGAATTGTGCAGATTATGTTTTTCCGACAATCTGATGGTATATCATCCCTCTGATACATTCCATATACCTACCTGAAGAGTCGTTTTGTTGCCACTTCCACCAATTATTTAAAAATCCCGATGGAATGTTACTCCTGTCTTATTTGATCTCAAGCCTTCCGAACATATTTTAAATTCTGATTCTAATACGAGATCCCCTGACCCTTCACTGTCGACCTCTATCACTTCATCAGACAAATATTCACCTCATAGAGGCCTTCAATGTACTCCTATCCGCTCTCTCTTCTGCATTTAAAAGTGGAATTCCTGTTGAACTATTAATGATCAAGTCCTTGCTTTAAGTTACACTGAAGATTGTTTTGTCTTCTTTGTATATTGAAACCATCCTTAAGACAATCATTTCTTTTTCCATTTATTCACATTTTTTATGCAGCCATCCATCTTTAGTTTCCCTGCACATCATGTTGATTTAGTTTCTAACTGACGTGTGTTTCTTTATTCCTGAACTCCCCTGACCTTTTTTGGTCTTCTTTCTTTCGTCCATCAGCTGAAATATTTCATTTGTTTCCATGGTTTCTTCGTAGTTACCTTCTTTATACCTACAGTTTTATTGTCAACTACTGTCATTGCCCTCACTAACGATTTCAATTCCCTTTCGACAGTACTGCCTACTGAGCTACTCATTATCGCTGTCTCTATGGCCTCAGAGAATATCAAGCGTATCTCTTTATTCCTTCCTAATTCGAGTATCCCACTTCTTTAGGCACTGATTCTTTCTGCCTAGTCTCTTAAACTCCAGCCCACTCTTCATCATTACAAAAGTGTGATTTGAGTCAATATCCGCTTCATAAATGGAAGAAGCGAAACGCATATGGCAAAAAAAAAAAACTTCCTGTCATTAGATGCAAAGATGAAACATACCTCTATAAATTAAAGCAGTTCTAAAATTTTGACGACATATTGGGCCTCTTCAGGATTATTGGCTCATCCCCAAGAATATTACCAGAACCCAGAGTTTCGCCGCTGTATGTTGTACGAAGGCACCCAGTTTACCATGGATATCTGCAAGCTGAATCATTTATACGATCGACGTCCGTTATACATACAGAAATATAGGGTGTTACAAAAAGGTACAGCCGAACTTTCAGGAAACATTCCTCACACACAAATAAAGAAAATATGTTATGTGGACGTGTGTCCGGAAACGCTTAATTTCCATGTTAGAGCTCATTTTAGTTTCGTCGTCCACCTACGCTCAATGGAGCACGTTATCATGATTTCATACGGGATACTCTACCTGTGCTGCTAGAACATGTGCCTTTACAAGTACGACACAACTTGTGGTCCATGCACGATTGAGCTCCTGCACATTTCAGTGTTCGTACGCTTCTCAACAACAGATTCGGTGACCGATGGATTGGTAGAGGCGGACCAATTCCATGGCCTCCACGCTCTCCTGACCTCAACCCCCTTGACTTTCATTTATGGGGGCATTTGAAAGCTCTTGTCTACGCAACCCCGGTACCAAATGTAGAGACTCTTCGTGCTCGTATTGTGGACGGCTGTGATACAATACGCCATTCTCCAGGGCTGCATCAGCGCATGAGGGATTCCATGCGACGGAGTGTGGATGCATGTATCCTCGCTAACGGAGGACATTTTCTACATTTCCTGTAACAAAGTGTTAGAAGTCATGCTGGTACGTTCTGTTGCTGTGTGTTTCGATTCCATGATTAATGTGATTTGAAGATAAGTAATAAAATGAGGTCTAATATGGAAAGTAAGTGTTTCCGGACACATGTCCACATAACACATTTTCTTCCTTTGTGTGAGAGGAATGTTTCCTGAAAGTTTGGCCGTACCTTTTTGTAATACCCTGTATTTAAGCCCTTTAATTTTCGTAATTCGGTGATTACTAATAAGGTATATCGTTACAAGGATTTGTTTCAATGGTAACATTGTAATGAACCACAATGATATTTCGTAAACCTACTGGAACGAAATTGAGATGCTGAGTCCTCGTAATACTAGCAATGGTGCTTTCACGTTGTTGTGAATCAGTGAAAAATTTCTTTCTCTAATATGTTGGTTAAGAGAGTCTGGTGACGGAAGTGACCGTCGACGATAGGCGGTTGCGGATGGCTCTGTGTTCACATCGCGTTTGCCCTGCTGTGTCGTGTGTGCCCTTGTTGCTATTTGGACGCTGCGTTGTAGAGCTTCTGCATCGGCGCACACCATTTCGGACGGCGGAACTCATGATGGATGATTTAGGACCGTCACTCGACGCCACAATGTGTAATTAGCCCAGAGAGCGGCTGGCAAGCGCGTGGGAAGCTGTCTCTCCACACGTATTCTGTAACGCTGTGCCGTCGAAGCCACACAGTATCATCCCACGCGCGTGATGTTTATAGGTACGTGTTCGGGAATTATCTCCACGCTCGCTTGAGTTACCAACAGCAGTAATTAATGTGATTTGACGATTGTGATGTTACTTGTCTAGTGCTTCTGCGAAATTTGCCACAATCTATTATTTATCTAACATTTACTCCATTCAAACACCGGGCGGTTATTTCCATCCAAATTAGCGTCACCTAAATAACTAGTCTGAACTGACACTCCCAGTCATGTGACATACATCATATAGAAGATAGATTTTTATTTCCACTCTTCATAATTTATCACACGGCTGCGTCAGAAACAATGACCTGTTAAATTGCGTGCCATTGGTTTAACGCGGGTTCTTAGAGAACTTGTGACTCGTTAGTCAAAAGAACATCAAGTGTTCGCTATAGAGACGTATTTAAAATGCAGTGACAACGTAGCTCTAACGCACTGTCTGAGCAGGAACATTTCGACATTCTAATGAATCAACGAACACCTTGAGAACCACTAATTCTAGTTTACCGAATTACGGTTTTTGTTTATTTATTATAACAATGTGATCACGGTTACTAAGGCAGGTCGACGGTTGTAAGATTTCTATATCGGTCGTAAACATCAGGTACTGCCCAGAAGTCGATTACGAGATGTGTCAGCATTTCTGAGCAACAGCATCCGCAACAAATAGTCACCAATTGGTACAAAACGAACGCTCCGCACGCGGGACAACATTGTAACACTAACAGCTGCTTTTCAGTGAAGTCCACTACGATCATTTCTTCAGCGTTCGTATCTCTTTTACATCTCAGACAGAAGTGTGTGACATATGTTGCCTCTGGATATTCATTTCCATCGTTAAAAGATACAAATGTGGCAACAATTCCTTCCCACAGATCATCTATCATGTCACTAGGTCTGTACTCAACTTCTGGAGATGATCATCACCACTCAACCCAATTTTGTCAACAATTTCATGACGATTGACGACGCCCATAATCATTTTAGTGAACAAACAAAACTTTTGGTACTTCGCACCAACCAACCCTCACCATATGAACAGAAGTCCACTTCATAGTGAGAATGTCACTTTGTAGTGTAGCATGTCTGTGCAGACTATTGTTGGTCTGCATACTTTTAAGAATTGTGTACAGTAACATAAGTTTGATATGTTGTCATATCGCATTTATTATGTTGCAACAGTTCATAATGCAGGAATTGCGTCGTAAGGATATCCAGATGCAGTCGTCGTAGTTCAAGAAGACAGAGTGACCGTTAATACATCTACAACTCCCATGAGTGCCTTACGTGCAATGATTCCAGAAGGCCCTTTTCCCACTATGGTGACGTCAACTGGCCACCAAGTTCGCCCGATTTATTGGGGTGTAACTGTTTTCTGTTAGAGTCTTCAATATTGATCGCTTGAAAAAGAACATTTACGCCGAAATTTAAGCCTTAAAAACCTAAAAATCTACCTAAGGTGATGGCGAATTTGCGCCTTCATTCCGAAAATGGTATGGCCCACAGTGGTGGACCCCTAAAGACTCATAAAATTTGACATGTCTCATAAACTAGTATGAAGTGTCCTCTCGAACAATGCTTATTAGAAATGTGTAGCTATACTGCATCTACACGGTCGGATAAAATATTTAAAATAGCTAACCTGTGGAAAGTGACGCTGTGTAGCATTCAAGGACGGTTGCTGGAATTAGTGTATGTGTTACGTTCTTCAGGACAGAAACTCAACTTTTTTCTTTTGACTAATTCCTACGTAAATACGTTACACCCCTCTGCTCTTTCTGAACCCGATCTTACGCATCTTTGACTTATAAAAGCCAATATAGGTGAGAAATGAAATATGTGAATTAATGGTGTGTTAGCATCAGTTGGCGTTTATTAAACGGAATGGCGAATGAATATATGAGAGACGAATCTGTACAGTTTGCATCCATTGAAATGTTTATTAGTGTTAATAACTATTTATAGAGTATTGAAGGGCATACAAATTAATTTGAGACTTGATAGTTACAGTACCCACACAGCACAAAGACTCAGCCACAAAATCAAAACACAGCTAAAGAAAAATGAATATATGCGGAAGCAATACAGACACCACAGTACACACAGAAATCGAAAGCAGTAACAGACCTTATATGACTAACAGGAAGAAATGGTACTCTTAAACATACACACAGCATGGCAAATATACTAAGTAAACAAGGATTACACGTTGCTTACAGAATAATAAACACACTCCAGTCACATTTATAAACAACAATAGACAACCGAGGAGCAGGTTATTACCATTCAGAAAGTCAAGAATGTGGATCAATGCATCTGGGAATGACTGGCAGGAATTTCAAAACAAGTATAAAAACGTATAAGAAGCTGGAAGTATGAAAATAGCTATTCTTCCTTTGCCAAACACCTGATAAATCACGGACATTAAACATCCAACGTAGAACAGAACGTACAAATTATTGGAGTGCACAATTATAACACAAAACTGAGTATACACGGAAACTTTCAATTACAAAGAGCCCTTATAATTAAAGAGAAAATATGTAATGACAAAATCAATACAAGTAGTAATTCACTAATCATTTTAGCGACTAAAACAATAACAAACAGAGATGAAAAACATAGCCAGACTATTTGGTCATTATGTGTTTTCTGTTCCATTATAATTACTCTTTGTATTTGAAAGTTCTTCTGTATACTCAGTAGTTTTGTGTTATAACTGTGCACTCCAATTATTTGTATGTTGTGTTCCACGTTGGATGTTTCGTGTCATATATAAATATAGGGAAATGAAATTAACGCACTCGGACTCCGCAGCGCGACTCCTCACATGCCAGCAATAAAAAAATGTCTGTCACAAAATGTCGTCCGGTGAGTACATCCGGCAGAAAATGGACGTTAAGGAGTGGCAGTCTGCAACACTGTAACCACATGTACGGTAACTACCTTTGTGAGCACATATTAGTCGTACTGTACAGTTGGTGCAGTGGATAGAGTTTTGGATTAGCATGCAAGAGATCAATGACTCGATCCTGGGTCGAGGCATATGGTTTTTATTTGGTTAATGTAGTCCATGGGATATGGTATCTGGCATCTTAATCGGAAACAGTGATTGCAGCGGGTCCTCTAGGAAACATTTGCACTTACATACTACAATCGTAGAAAAGGAAGATTAGTCAGCTTTGAAAGAAGTCCTTCCACATCAAGAGTGGGGATTTATTCGCACCACTTTATCTACTAGGTGCGAAACCTGCTTTTCTTTGTACCTTCCTCCAATGGTCCCATAGATTAGTACCAACTATTATTCTTGCGTCGTTCAGGTCCATTACATTTCGTCATTGCCATATGTCACCAGTAGGACTAGCACTGTGCTTTGTGAATAATGTACAAACTGGGTTACTATTTGTGTGTGTTATCACCATGGTTCCACTAATTATACCTTTCAACACTGAGACTGGTCACTGAATGCTGTGTAGTACGTATCTCAATGCATTATTATAATTATTATTATTAGTATTATTATTATTATTATTCTATCGATGGGATTGTGGGAACATCACGTCTATTACAATTAGGGAAATTTCACAATTACCGGTGTTGGGATGAATCATACAGAACAACATTTGTCAGGGGTATAATGAGCGTTAGGTGGAAGTTCGTGTGGGTCTGACGGCGTGTTTATGCTGTTCGCGCTGTACACAAGACAGGCACTAGTTGCGAGGAGAGTAACTCGCCTGTGACAGGTTCCAATGTACATGAGTACACATTTCGAATTTTCTCATTCTGAACTTCTAAACCAGTGTGGCAGACGTATGGCATACACAAACGATTAATATGTGGATATGCTTGTAGTCCTTGGTGCATCTGATAACTGGGCTGGTGTTGTCGATCGCGAATATGCTGGAGGTAATACACCAAGAACCTCAGCGAAGCACACGTAGCGTAGCAAGGCAGCTACATGTCTCGCAACTCACGGTCGTTAAAGTGCTTAACGAGCACAGGCTGCACGCCTGTCACTATGCTCTCACGCAACACCTGCATCCTGCAGATCGCCATCAGAGAGTATGCAATTCTGTGAATGGTTCCATCAACAACCGGAAGTCAACGTTGACTTCATGAACACCGTAATATGGTCGTGTGAAGCAGCATTCACCCGTGAGAGTGTCTTCAATTGTTCAAATGTGTGTGAAATCTTATGGGACTTAACTTCTAAGGTCATCAGTCCCTAAGCTTACACACTATTTAACCTAAATTATCCTAAGGACGAACACACACACCCATGCCCAAGGCAGGACTCGAACCTCCGCCAGGATCAGCTGCACAGCCCATGGCTGCAGCGCCTGAGACCGCGCGGAAGTGTCTTCAATACAAACAATGCCCACGTTTGGCGACCGCGGAAATTCATTTCGTTTTGCTATCAACGTCTGGGCCGGGATATAGGGCCACGGGTGTTCGGACGTCTACATGTTGCCTGACCAGTTGACTCCATAAACGTATCATGCATTCATTTCAAACTATCTGCCTGATGCGCTGGAAGGTGTTCCACTACATGTTCGGCAGTGGATATGGTTCCAGCATGATGGTGCACCTCCACACTCTGGAATTAATGTGCGACAGTATTTGGACAGAACATTTCCAGGGAAATGTCTCGGACATGCACGTCCAGTTGTATGGCATTCGCCTGACCTAAATCCACTGGATTTCTTCCTGTGGGGATATATGAAGGAGAACTTGTACTCTACACCGCCGACGAAAGTGGAAGAACTGGTAGTGCGTATTCACGCTGCTCTTGTTACTGTTGACGCAGCTTTGCTGAGAAGGGTCCAAGGCTGCATGATCCGGCGGGTTGCGCAATGTTTCGACGTGCAGGGAGGTCGCTTTGAGCATCTTTTGTTCTAAGGAAAATCTAGTCTGTTGTGAAGGTCATGCGGTCATTAATATGGACACAATTATTTTCACTGGTTACTAGTGTGGCACATCTGAAGGCTCATATTACATGTAGTATAAACTACAAGTAGATGCTGTGCTATTGTACAGTGCTATCATCTTTAGCATCTCGAAATTGGTATTGTTTATGTAGTTATTCTGTCCTATGACCGCCGGCCAAAGTGGCCGTGCGGTTCTAGGCGCTACAGTCTGGAGCCATGCGACCGCTGCGGTCGCAGGTTCGAATCCTGCCTCGGGAGTGGATGTGTGTGATGTCCTTAGGTTAGTTAGGTTTAAGTAGTTCTAAGTTCTATGGGACTAATGACCACTGCAGTTGAGTCCCATAGTGCTCAGAGCCATTTTTTTGTCCTGCGACCGGTCAATTGTGTCAACTGTCTAATTAATATTTGTTTAACCACATATTTTTTATGTTCATCCTCACAAAATGCTGTAAATTTAGGAAACATGTGACCTAAGAAACGGTGTATATTACAGTTACAAACGATAGAATGAAAGTAGCAAATAAAAAATACATCCCAACCCATTATAGAACCCTGCATCTCCTGCATGCAAACCCAAAACTCTTTCTATTGCACCAACTGTACAAAACACGTAACATGTGGTGACAGAGGTAGTTACCATACATGGGGTAACTGGGCTGCCAGATTGCCACTCTTTAACGTCCTTTTTCTGCCGGATGTACTCGCCGGACGAAATATTGTGAGAGACATTTTCATGTCACTGGCATGTGGGGAGTTGCGCTGCGGGGTCCGAGTGCGCGAATTTCGCTTCACCCTGTAGAGATAAATGGAAAAAGATTAAAACAGACTTGCACACCACAACATAAAAAAAAGGCAAAGGGTAAATACACAGCGAAGATTGACAAAATAATAAACACACTGTTAGCAGTGGAAATCATGTACTGAAATAAACGTGGTCGAAATGCGCCCATAATCTGACGACTACGCAGACCAAGTAAATATATCTCCCGGATGACACACATGCATTGACATCAGCGGAAATTGTAAGTAACACCGAACTATCATTTCACAACACGAAATTTCTGATGAACAAGTTGTTTCTAATCAGAAAAACAAGAAAAAACGTAGTATAGTAACATACTTGTAACTACTATATAACGCACTTACTACATTGAATAAACGAACATGTATATTACAGGCCACTGAAGATGGTTCACAATTAAAAAG
This sequence comes from Schistocerca americana, assembly GCF_021461395.2. NCBI lineage: Eukaryota > Metazoa > Arthropoda > Insecta > Orthoptera > Acrididae > Schistocerca > Schistocerca americana. The sequence goes on along the minus strand of NC_060121.1, from coordinate 441,945,255 downwards.
AACTCGTATAGTAGCATGCGTGTCATTTAGTTACAAAGACGGAATGAACCTACATGAGTCACCAGTTTTCCTTGTTCACTACTCTCTGTGGTTGAATATTAGCTTATACAACATATCGAACTAGTCCATAAGAACCAGTCTAACTTTTAGATAGGAATATTAATACTAGGTTATTTTATTTTATTTCCAGACTCCACCCGCCCTTTTGTCGTCTTATTAACATATGTCAGCTCTCATATCTCTCCTCAGGCTGAACGCTTTTTCCTGAATACAGCAGAACCACACTTTCCCGTCAGATTAAAGTCGTATCTGCCCTACTTGTCACTTAGCCGTCTTCTACAAGAGTTTTCAGTAACTATGATATCTCTCGCTTCATCAGAGAAATGAGTCCAACTTCAAAAGACATCAAAGTACTTACATTCCATTTCAATAATGCTAAATTAGGCTCAAACTGCTGAGATCGACTTGAATTTTTTTCCTCCTTCAGAACTCAGTGATGTACAAAACCTCACTCTTGTACCTTCTACTGTCAGTATTGTTGTCTTTGTTGGTAGCAGTAGCTACTAGTATATAGCTAAAGTTAATGCTACTTATTATCCCAAATGCATTTAAAAAATCTCAATTCTTGCCGGGATTTCTATTCTACTGATTACAACTGATGCCTGTGTATTATGTTATACTCGCTAAATAATTGTGTGTAAAACCCTAGGACGATGTGAGAGAGGTTCCGATGCAAATAATCTCATCATGAAAAAGCAAAACAGATAAATTCATCAATAACCAAATATCAGAAATGGCCAGGTGGTGGGTGGGTGAAAAACATGTAACTCTCACATGTAAGTTTATTTGTGATTTTTTTTTTTTTTTTTTTTTTTGAGTCATGCATAAATTTTTACTTATAGGAATCGGTCCCTTAATCTATAATAAAGAAAGAATAAGAACTTAATAGCCAGGCTAGATGTACTGTCATAGATATTGTGGGTGAACTTCATTAGTTATATTACGAAAGTTCCTTGGTTCACGCAGTTGGTTTGTTCCTGGCTCAGTCTTGAAAATACAGTTACGAAATTCTGTCACTATTTTCCTTTTCTCAGGCATGCTGTTGTCAACACGACCACTCTGTCTCCTTTGGCACATTCGAGAAGCCATTTTTATGTAATAAATACTGCAAGAAGTATTATATTTAATGTAAAAACTTGTATAAGCATTATAGAAATAATGGGTGAAATACACGACGATTCGGTTCGTCTAGGTCGGTAATCAGCGCTCGAGTGTGCGACATTGTTACTGCGCGAGTAATGGTTCAGTGATCAAATGCACCTGTGCATACTGGCCTAGGTCCATGCCGGTTTTATCAACGTGTGCTTCGGCGCATATGTCATTATAAGAAAATGTGACTTTTACGGGGCTTTCTGGTATTAGTCCGGGACTCGTTTACTGAGTTATATACGACATCTCAGGTCCTTTATTGCCCTCTTCAGCTGCTCTTTTATACCCTGGGCACAGTGCCTTGCGCAGAATTTAAACCAGCGTGCTATCTTTCCATCTAATGCGCACAAGAAATCGTTTAACTGTCACCGATGAATGAAGGAGTTTAGCCGATTTTACATCGAACACGTATTCGAAGGTTAGCCATTTATGCTCGAACTGGTCGCTGTATATGGTGTAGCTGAAGTACAGGGGTTGGACGAAAATACGTAAACCCGCGTGAAATGAGTACTTGGACGTAAAGATAGATGCTGGCCAAACCTGAAGGCTGTATTTGACCACGAACAGCGCCTGTGCAATGTCATCAATACATTGGAAGGGACAGTCATGGTCAGAAGATTTGATGCGGTATGTGGGAGCTAAATGAATTCTCACCTGGGCAAACTGCTGTTGTTCGTATGGCCGGCGCTTCCGTAACCAAGGCAGCCGAAGTGTTTGATATTTAAAGAGGCTCCGCTTCTCAGTTTAAACATACAGGGAAAGCGAGAAAACGTCATCCACTAAGTCAAATGGTTCAAATGGCTCTGAGCACTATGGGACTTATCATCTGAGGTCATCAGTCCCCTAGAACTTAGAACTACTTAAACCTAACAAACCTAAGGACATCTCACACATCCATGCCCGAGGCAGGATTCGAACCTGGGACCGTAGCGGTCGCGCGGTTCCAGACTGAAGCGCCTAGAACCGCTTGGCCACAATGGCCGGTTCCACTAAGTCAAAACGCGGACGAAGGTGATGTTGAGTTATAGTGCCAGATGGTCACTGAAGAGGACTGTGATGAGACATAAGAGGAATACAGCTGCAAATGTTACTGCAGAACTGATGTTGCACTCGCGAACCTGTTCAGCACCAAAACAACACGATGGGAGCACTATAAGAGTGCTTTAGCATCGTCTATACCAACTGAAATCATCAGCGAACAGTACAATACGCGTAGTGCCTCCACAGATCCAAGTTTGGTCAGGATGTGAGCAGAAAAATATGTCTGTACACGCGGCGCTGTGGAAACTCGGCTGTCTCCGAAGCAGCAATTGAAGATATTCTGCATAACCGAGGATGTGACTCCCCTATCAGACGAGAGAGTCTTGTATCGTGCCAATGACTTACAACTCGCCTTGTGATATTCAATATGAAAGTCATTTTCTGACAGGTAGGCTTCAGCCTATGACACCGCAGCTTCACTGCAGCTTCTTCCAGGACTTATTTACTGTTTACTCAGAACATTTCTTAAAATACCAAGAAGTAACTCTGCAGACGTTGGCTTAAAAAAGAATTCATGCACTAAGAGACTACATTTCCCACATGCTTGCAATAGTTACATCAGGCAATAATTTGACTATGCAGCATTGCCTCGGCAACATGCCGACTATAATATGTGGTGCACTCTAAATGCTACTTTTAAATTGAACTCTCTACGAAAACTAAACAGTTATCCTTCGTTGGCTGATGGCAAGTTTATTTAGTTCTCTGTAGAAATTACATTACATAGTAACAGCCAAGCTGTATGTAGGGTGTCGGACCCAACTTGTATTACTGGCAAACAAAATCATAATGAATAGAAGCTGAACCAACTCAAGAAATGAAATTTAGTGCCAGATGAGTAATCCCACATTGCCGTCGTTAGCGAAGTGCTAGAGGAGGTCGTGTGTCGTTCCTTCCCTTCATCCCATTATGAAGTGCCGTGTATGTGTCTGTTTTCTGTAGGTGCGATAATATGTCATTACAAGGCATAGTGTTGTGTTAGAGGTATTATGGAGAAGGGACGTAGCCAGTTCCTCTCCAGTGGCATCTAAAGACTGGAAAGTTTCACAGGTCATACCAAGGCTATGGGAATAATCCACTAAATTACAGGCCCATATCATTAAAGGCGATATCCAGCAGGGTTCTGGAACAAGCTGCCAAATGATTTAAAAAATATATCTGTACTGTGCGAAAATTGACAATAGACCGTATATAATGAAAAGTGTGAGATCATCCACACTAGTGATAAAAGGAATCCCTTCAACTTCAATTACATGATGAATCAATCCAATATAAAGGCGGCAAATTCTACTAAGTACCTAGGAATTACAATTAAGAACAGCATAAATTGGAAAGAACACATACAAAACGTTCTGAGGAAGGCGAACCAAAGACTGCGACTTATTGGTAGAACACTTACGAAGATGCAACATATGTACTAAAGAGACTGTCTACAGTAGGCTTGTAAGTTCTCCTTTTGGAGTACTGCTGCGCGATGAGAGATCCTTACGATCACCGGAGTACATCGAGAAAGTTCAAAGAAGAGCATCGTGTTTTGTATTATCGAAAAATATGGGGAGAGCGTGTCGCGGATATGATACAGGATTTGTGATGGACACAATTTCTCGTTGCGGTGGGATCTTCTCACGAAATTTCATTCACCAAAACTCTCCTCCGAAAGCTAAAATATTTTGTCGACGCTGATCTACATAGGAAAAAACGATGAGCATAATGCAATAAGGGAAATCAGAACTCGCACGGAAACATACATGTGTTCGTTCTTTACGCGTATTGTTCGAGAGTGGAATAATAAGAATTATTGTGAAAGAGATTGGACGAACCCTTCGCCACATTGCAGAGTATCGATGAAGAATAAGGGAACCGACGGAAGATTGCCATGCGAAATGCCCTTACTGTACGAAAACCTGTGAAGATGTTTCAAATTTTGAACAGAACATATATCATCTCCTAGTCTCCTCCACATGCCAACCAAATATTACGATGAAAATATGTACCACGAGAAGGATTAGGACTGGCCGCATGCGAACTGAGCACCACCACAGTCCTCAGTTAGTGATTGCGGTCGTGGAGACGCAATTATTTCGTTCAGATGTACCAGCTACAACAGTCTATCTATCTTCCACCCAGCAGACTTTACTTTGGGCGAAAAGTTTTTTTTTTTTTTCAGGAAAAGGAAAGGGGAAGCACTACTCATACTACACGTTTTTAAGAGAATTGTGTGGAACATACGAAAACAACGTTAAGAAAAATCTACTTCCTATGCGGTCCTTTCCGGATTATAGATTACAAAGGATTTGTTACGATTGATTCTTCAATCTAGTTTTCCTTTCACTCTTACCTGACAGCACAGAGGGCGGCAAAATATTCCCGCAATTTAAAGTTTCGGATGAACAAACAAAAGGTTCCAAATAATGAAATTTTCTTAACATGAATGATATCTATAGAGTGAACATTTTTCATTTTCATACACTGTATCACGAACGTGGTTCCTCCAATATCAGTGCTTTACCGCACAGTAGAAGCGTTTGACATTGTGCATGTTTGTGTAAATACTCATACGCATGGAACTTAAATGTTGCGTGGTTTTCAAAATAGCTCTTCTTAACTGCAGCGTTGCTCTGAATGACTAGACGAAATGCCATTAGTCCCGAATACATTTTCTGTTGCATACATCTGAGGCATGATTTTAGCAGATGATTTTCTATCATTTGAACAACAGAACAAGCTCTAACCTATTCTACAAGCTCCAAATCTAGGTGTTTATTTTTGTTTACACTTTTCCAACTTCATGAGCAGCTCAATGGCTCGAGTATATATCGTGTGACCTATGTGTAAAATTACCACCAGGTATGAACCACAGGTCTTCTTGTCTCTTACATCAGGTTTTAGTAACAGGGAGCTCGACTAAAAGCTTCCTCAATTGGCCGTGTAATTTGTAATGATTCAATGTGTGTGCGAGCGTTTCTACAGAATGGAAAACGCACAAACTAAAACTGAAAGTACTGTGATTTTAACTATAAACAAATTCGAAGTACTCTCACATGATGTATCGGGCTTTGCCAGCCCCATCTGATGCCTGGCCAGAATGTCACGGCAACTGCAGAAAGTTTAAGCCACGATCATTATAATTATTAATGAAATAGAGTTGAAAGCTTACTGTATAATACAACTTTCATTTCTGACTGTGTGATACTGCCTAATTACCAAGGTATGATAACTGAGAAAATCAAAAATGTTCTGTTTGCAACGGTTAGCTAGACCTGAAAGCTACCTCTTTACATAGTCACCGCTTCGACTTAAACATCTGTGTTTAAGTCGTAGCGTTGTACCAACTTTCCAGTGCCCTCGTCAGAGAAGGCATCCGCGTGTGTTTTACGGCAGTTCTCTCCGCTGGTGTGCAGCTCGTTGTCTGTGCCGAAACACTGTCTCCATAGCCAGCGGTTCACGGGAACACAGAGAAAACTCAGGGGGAGCAAATTCGGGTTTGAAAGACGAGCAGGTAATCAAACACTTACCACCGAAAACGCTGTAGATGCTTCTTCATTGCCCGTACAGAGTGCGGCCGACAACTGACGTAAACAAGGAAGCGCATGACTGTTACTTTATGTGGACTACATGACATCAGGCTAAATCTCTCACCAGGCCCTCATACTAGGCGGTAGACATTATTATGCAAGCATCTTTGTGTGCTCATTGTGCGCCCAGAACTGAAACGAGAGCCGTGACGCGTTCGACGTGGATACTATAAACACTGTCCAACACATGTGTTCAAAGCTTTCTCGGATTTTCACTACGGTCTCGCTTTCGCACCCGATTGACCCTACTTTCCGAACAACTCTCTTATCTAAGTTGTAAAGATGCAGCGTGCGAATATGTATTTATTTTATGAGTCAACCAGTATTCTCCTCATATCCTCTGCGTTTGCCTAGATAATCTCTGCACATTGTGAATCTGTAGACATGGTTGGTTACTCTCGATCGTTCAGGAAGCAGAGACATCATTGTGTAATCAGAGGTGTGGAGTACCAGTATAGATGGCTTTGCCCAAAGAGCTCTGTAAAAGTTCTTATTTTTGTAGGAAAAACTTTACACTAGATTTTTCTCTCCGCAACACTGGCAGTGAGAGCCACCCCTACCGCTTGAGTAAACAGACTGGCCGTTGCAGAAATCTGTCTCTAGCGTAGCCACTCTGCGATGCGTTTTCCAGATTGTAAAATATATGTGTATATGTGGTTTAAATAGCTGTATTCGTTTTGCTGTCATGTTTATATGTCGCATAATTACCATTAACAAAGTAAGTGCTACAGGAGCGATGGCGCCATAACAGTAATTGTCTCCTTGCAATAAGTCGTATTATAATGCCAACCCTTCAAGGAGTGGAAGTAACGGTTTATGTCATGTAAAATCAAGCAGAAGGATTTTTTTAAGTTTTTGTTACGTCCCTCGGTGTGGTTTTATGCAGTTCTCTGTTGTATTCCATCCAGTGTAAGCTTTTTTATCTCTCCCGTCCCAGAATACCGGCCACTTCTCCCGGAAATCGATATTTTTCGACAGATATTTGTAACTTAGTTTTTGCCATGTGTAGTTGGAGTCTACCCAAAGAAATATTTGCCATCACGTTTTTCATGTGTAGCCCCCTGTCTACGGAAGTGTTGTTCAAAAATGGTTCAAATGGGGAAAGCGAGAAAACGTCATCCACTAAGTCAAACGGTTCACATGGCTCTGAGCACTATGGGACTTAACTTCTGAGGTCATCAGTCCCATAGAACTTAGAACTACTTAAACCTAGCTAACCTAAGGGCATCACACTCATCCATGCCCGAGGCAGGATTCGAACCTGCGACCGTAGCGGTCACGCGCTTCCAGACTGCAGCGCCTAGAGCCGCAAGGCCACTAAGGCCGGCTTCCGGTAACAAAAAATACTTTTAATGCGAAACTTTACCTGTCCATTTGACACAGCGGTTCCAAATTACTTAATTATTTTAGTGTGCCTTTCGTTTTATCAGAATTATTACCAGGGATAGAAAAGACGATGAAAGAGCACGATTAAAGCGGACACACCCTTACCCAGGCCCAAACTGACTTCTAGAGCCATGCAGCAGCGCTGCTCAGTCGCTCCTCGAGCACTGTTTATGCACCGCGTTTTACTGCCCCTGTTAATCGATAGAACGAATATCCCATGAGACTAACTTGGGGCCACTCTATCGAATGGTCACGTAAAGTTCTATTTTAAAATCATTTTGGTTGTAACGGGAAACAAACCGAAGTTTTCCGTCCACAACGAGCAACGCATGGAAGACGTGAGTAGCAGTACTTGCTTGGGCTTACTCCAGCTACACAAAGAAAAAACAGACTGTAACTATCTGTCGAAACATCAATGAAAAAGCGCCTGATGACTTTAGGTGGGACATTCTGTGTACGGGGGGTACCAGGAAGAATCGTCAGTATTCTGTCATATGATGGGAACAATTATTTTAAGCAAAAATCTACATATGGACATATGCCCCGTTCCGAATAGTTTCCTTGATAGAAAACATTGATGTGCATTGTTATTTATTTTCTTTACCATTTACTACATTATCAGGTTTACACATAAATTCATGTGCAACAGTTAGTAAAGATTACAGCCCGCGTTTTATAATCTATTGTAAATTATGTTTTTTATCATATTCACCGTTAAGAATTACGTTACGTCACATGACAGGTGTTGTAGAGTTCATAATAAATGTTCGTTTACCTCAGCGTCATCATCAGTGCACTTGTGCTACGTTGGGAGAACACGTTCTGCAGCTCGTGTGAGTCTCTGTACGTTCCCCAATAAGGGCAGCAGCGTCCATGATGCAACCAAGTAGTTCATCGAGCGTATATCTTTCGTTTGTCCAACTCAGACTTCATCCAACTCCCGAAATAAAAATCTAATGGCGTAAGGTCTGCAGAAGTTGGTGGCCAGTTAGTAAAACTCTCACCACCAATCCAGCCAATAGAGTAAGTGCAGTCAAGATGTTCCCTCACACGTCTGGTAATACGTGGAAGGGCCCCGTCATGCTGGAATTATGTGCGAATCCACGAGGGCCAACGAACGTTCTCACTGTATTCAACAAAGGAATATTTTCAAAAAATACAAGTAATTCTGTCCGATGATAGGCTCATCTGAAATTACAGGACCTATCAACTTGTTTTAGGTGAAACTGCACCAAACACTGACCCACGAACGAACTTGGAAATTGGTTTGCACTGAATCATGCGGATCTTTCTGCGACCGTCGACGACTGTTACGTGCATTGTTGATTTCAACACGTGGGGAAGTGGCTTTTGCTGTAAAAAGAATTAACGGAAGAAAATTACGATTGTCATTCAGTCAGTGACTAAATTCATGCCAATGTGAGGACTGTGGACACGTTATATGTGAAATGCCTACAGGTTTACCGCAAATGGAACTGGAAATGCCATGTGGCAAGAGTCTCCCGTGGGGTAGATCGTTCGCCTGGTGTAAGTCTATCGACTTGACACCACTGCGCCGGCCGGAGTGGCTGAGCGGTTCTAGGCGCTTCAGTCTGGAACCGCGTGACCGCTAAGGTCGCAGGTTCGAATCCTGCCTCGGGCATGGATGTGTGTGATGTCTTTAGGTTAGTTAGGTTTAAGTAGTTCTAAGTTCTAGGGGACTGATGACCTTGGAAGTTAGGTCCCATAATGTTCAAAGCCATTTGAACCCTTTTTTTTTTTTTTGACGCCGCAGCGGCGACTTGTGTGTCCATGGGGATGGAATTATGATGATAAGGACAACACAACACACAGAACCTGAGCGGAGAAAATCTCCCACCCAGCCGGGAATCGAACCCGGGCTGTTTGGTATGACATTCCGTCGCGCTGACCACGCAACTAACAGGGGCAGACACCCCAAACAATCCAGAATGATATTTTCACTCTGCAGCGGAGTGCGCGCTGATATGAAACTTCCTGGCAGATTAAAACTGTGTGCCGGACCGAGACTCCAACTCGGAACCTTTGCCTTTTGCGGGCAAATGCTCTACCAACTGAGCTACCCAGGCACGATTCAAGACCCGTCCGCACAGCTTTAATTGCGCAAGTACTTCGTCTCCTACCTTCCAAACTTCACAGACGCTCTTCTGCGAACCTTGCAGAACTAGCACTCCTGGAAGAAAGGATATTGCGGAGGTACTGGCGGAATTAAAGCTGTGACGACGGGTCGCGTGTCGTGCTTGGGTGCTCAGTTGTTAGAGCACTTGCCCACGAAACGTAAAGGTCCCGAGTTCGAGTCTCGGTCCGGCACACAGTTTTAATTTGCCAGGAAGTTTCATATCAGTCCACACTCCGCTGCAGAGTAAAAATCTCATTCTGGAAACATCCCCCAGGCTGTGGCTAAGCCATATCTCCGCATTATCCATTCTTCCAGGAGTGACAGTTTTGCAAGTTTCGCAGAAGAGATTCTGTGAAGTTTGGAAGGTAGGAGACGAGGTACTGGCCGAATTAAAGCTGTGAGGACGGGTCGTGATTCGTGCTTGGGTATCTCTGTTGGTAGAGCACTTGCCCACGAAAGGCAACGGTCCAGAGTTCGGGTCTCGGTCCGGCACACAGTTTTAATCTTCCAGGAAGTTTCACGCTAAATAATATTCGCCATACACGTGTTCATGGGACATTGATAGGTACAGAAAGTCGCTGTGTGCTGATAGTAGGACTACGCTGGACCATTACACAGGTTTATTGCTGTTCCTGTACAGGTTGTTGAACTGCACGTTCAGAAGAAAAATGGGAGCTTGGAAGAATACTTGTTTCACATAATGTGCTGAAAACTATTGTAAACACTCACTGATCAGCAGTTCGACCTGTCAGAAAACGCCTACGGTATTCTTCGATAGCAGTAGGAGCACTACCACAACATTATCCGTTGCCGTACAACATACCTGAATATTCGTCATTGTTGTAAGTGTGTGGCAGTTTATCCATCACGTGTATCACGAGTATAAACACAGTTAAATGATGCTTCTCTCTGATACATCCTCAATCCTTCTCACTACATGACAAGGTTCAACGGGTTAGTTTAAGGGCACAAATACATTCATAACAAAGAGTTTGAAAGCAACGACGTGGGTTGGGCTAGAATAAAAAGTCAAAGAGGTTGGGTGTGTTAGACACATAAGTTCTCACCACTAGATCAAAAACATACACGTATTAAATGTAAGCTATCGCGGAAACCATTCGGATAGGGTATATGTCCATACGAGTATTTGCTTCAAATGAATGTTCCCGTCATAAAGCCTTTCCATATCATAGCGAGGATAGGAAGCAACCCTGATTCAGGCATCTCCATACTGTCCTACACAAAAAAAACCGGATTTTGTTGACTCTATTTTACATAATTTTAGATACTATCAGGAAATTGTAATTAGAGATTACTGATGTTTTATTGTATTAGGAACATGGGATGCAGAGCATACAGGGCACTCCAGTAAATAATTGCTCTAGTTAGATATTTTGAAACATGGCGCGTTGATCTACAAAACTGGTTAAAACTGGTGACCGATTTTGCCACAAAGATGTGTCTTATACCTCATGAGAGAAGAGAACAGATTACTTTGTTCACGCATGCGACGTAGCTTAATCAATAAAAGCCCAATGATTTGTGAGTTACAGACAATTATTTAATTACGAAATATGGGCAAGGATTAAATTGCAAAAGATGAGAGCTATTAAAATGGATGAAACAAACTTATATGAAACTAATCGTATCAAAAATTGTGGGTAATCTATTTTTCACAAATGTAATAAATAAAAATGCTTGCCGCAGTGCAGAGACGTGAATACGCATAAAAGAGCCTTCATTGTCAAAGATGTAGACAAGAAGTAATTGGTGGTACAAATACTAGGATATATAAAAATTAAAGAGATTATGTTGAAGCATTAAGTACTAGGGATCTAAACAATTCCCATGTTAGGTACACAAAAATAATGTGGTTTCCCGTAAGAAATAAATATAGACGCATTTCTTAAATACTAGAAATTTTTCTATGAAGGGATGCGTGGATCCAAGTGCCACCAGTACTGGGTGGCCCTTAATCCCGAAACTATAAAGGAAAATCTATAAATAATGTATAAACAAGTGTCTACTCCAAATGTTAAATTGTTAGTACTTGCCACACAAACCTGAAGGATGATCAGACCATATCTGGACTCTGTTCATGTGTGTTAATCGACATACTGTATAGATTACGGACATGTACCCAATAATAAAACTATACGTAAATCAGGTAAACTAGAAATTACAGCTAAAAAATACATTTCTTTACAAACAGGAGGTAACACAGACATCCTGCATAATATCCTAAGTTCAGTTACATATATCAAGCAACGTTCTCATGGGGTCAGAATATACTTGATTTCTTCCACACAGCAGTCCATCCGCCTTTTCAGTATGCATAGCTATTTACATTCCTTCACGGATGCCAAACTTTTCCCACACTAGAGCGTAATGAAATGTTTTTAGATTCTGCAAGGTAAGGGAGCGATGGTCACTAACCTTCAAATACTCTACAAATTTCATGCTATTTTTAACTAGGCATTTTTAATTAAACAGGTGTTTTGAAATATATCTATGAATATTCTACCAGTTCGACCCATGTGTGCAGTGTGGCAATCATCGCATTCTGGTAAGTATACCCTGAACTTAGCTATTTATCTACGTTTCGCTGCTCATTCCGTAAGTACTTATACTGAATATTGGCATCCGCAGAGTATAAATATTCATACGCTCATTCCGGGGAAAAGTCAAGCCAAATGATACTAAAAAGTGTTTAGGAAGGGCAAGCACAAATAGTTACTTTAAGTAACGACGAATTAGGAGGGGAACTTTCATGAACTTCACACATTTTGGCTTCATAAATTTTGTTTACAATGGAACTACTAAAGCCATTCGTTACAGTAATGTATTTGCTGTTCTCCAGTTCAAAACTAATGGCGGAATCACTTAGAGGCAACTCAGATATGTGGGAGATCACTGATCTAAAAAGAGGGTTAAGCTTATATTGGCAGGGGCTGCATCATGATGCATAAATAACGGATCCCATGTGGTTGGTTTCCTGAAAATGCCAATATGGACTTTGCTATGTACCAGACGTAATCTAACATAAAGTCAAGGTAAGTTAGCACTCCAGCCAAATCCATGTTCTCATGGGTAAATAACACTTTTGGTTGGAGCACATCGAATTCAATAGTCAGCAGAAAGCCTCGTACATGTGACCACTAAACAGCAACTAAAGAATCATGGTCATAACGTCGGTTAAATAAGGATTTTTGGCATGCTGGAGAATTTGTATTGACAAAGTCACATTCGTGATGGTTCACGAAGATGTCGCTCAGTAAACCAGCCAAGCAGCTACACATTGCGAATCCGTTACATTGCTTATAAATGTGAAAGTCAAATGAGAAATAATAATGTGAGGTGAGTAGTCATAGGAGAGAAATCGCTTCAATGATTTCCTCTGTAATCATACGTTTCTTCTTCTATTTCTTTTTTTCACGATGAAAAGAGTCTTTTGTAAGGGGACGTCGTATATAAACTTTTCATATCCGTTGACAATAGTCATGATGTTTGTGGAAAAGTGTGGCGCTGAGGTAGAATAATTAGGTCTTTTCGGCTGACAATTGTGAGATTTTGTCGTATCCTGAATATTGAATATTCTAGCTGGAGTATACTAACTACAATGCGATTAACATGCACTGTTACAGTTTGCCAGAGGTTGTAAGCATCTCCGTGCAGAGGGAACGGAAGTGGAGGTTGCTCTTCCGTTAGTAAACACTGCTGGCTTTGTGTGGGTGCAGCTGTCAACGGTATACTGTGGTGAGGGAGGGGGAGGGGAGGGTTCGCACGTGGCGTCGTTGCGACAAGTTGGCCAGCCAGGCCGTGAACGGGAACAGTGCGTCCAAGCGCCAGACACTGCTGCGGCAATTAGCGGCGGAAGTGTGAGCGGTGGGCGGGATGCAAAGTTGGGGGTGGGGAATTCCCCAGCTCGTAATAGCCCGACACAGGGCATCTGACCACATGCACTGCTTTGTAGGCAGAGGACGCACTCGCGGGGCAACTCACAGTATCGCTACACACGAGTAGCCGGGTGAAGGACAAAAGACGTGCCGCTTACTTAAGAGCTGTTGCGGGGATATTCCGGTACAGGGAAGGCGGTACATTTTTCTTTTCAAGATAACACGTAACCCATATTCGAATGCATTCTTCGATCTCAGTTGCTCTCTGTAGACAGAAGCTTCCGATCTCATTTGTCAGTATCAGGCTTGAATCACCAAACGAGAATCTTGATGTATTGCTGAAAACTGACTCGAACATAGGCCTATTATGGATGAATAAGATACAGTCCGCACCTTAACAGAAACGAAATCAGGAACCCGCCATTGTTAATAGAGCTGTTTGTTACAGACCGAAACGTAAACTTAGGCCATCCCAAGGAACGTTCGCAAAATCCACTAGCTGCTGATAGCATGTGAACATCGGAAGTGATATGACAATAATAGAATGACTTCAGCTGTCTGACGACAGAGCTACGAAGACATCGAGTTAGCACTGTGTCCACTACTTGACTGCAGTGATTTGTAAACAGTGCGACTCCAAGATGCTATTGTGGGCGGGTGTAAAATGCATGTGCGCAACGGACAATATTGAACTCTAAAATGATGATTTGGCCCTGTATGACTACCCCCAGAAGCAGATCTTAGGGTCTCTTAACGCTCTTTAACATATAAATTACAACCTCAACGTAAATGAATGATTAAGACAACTAATACCACTGAATGATAAACTTTGTTTCTCATTTTATATTTATTGTTGATTAAAAAGAACCTATTATATTAGAATTTTCTATATTTCCTGACCAAAAATTTCCTGATCAATTGCCCAATTCTGCCCCAATTTATGGCCACGCGATCTAACATAAATAATGAGAAATGACTGACACCGCCGGCCACTGTGCCCGAGAGGTTGTAGGTGCTTCAGTCCAGAACCGTGCTTCTGTTATGGTCATAGGTTCGAATCCTGCCTTGGACACGGATGTATGTGATGTCCTTAGGCTAGTTAGGTTTAAGTAGTTCTAAGTCTAGGGGACTGATGACCTCAGATGTTAAGTCCCATAGTGCTCAGAGCCATTTGAACCATTTGACTGACATCATCTACGTACCAAACGCTAGAAGACACTACTTTCAGAGCTGATCTAAGGTGGTGTGGAATCTCAGTGGAAGTAAACCAGTTTCATCACAGCTGTTTAGCTTTATAGCCCTAATAAGCTGAAGCAATTAGCAATATCGCCGCATGTACTGCGTCCGGTGCGTCGGAGTGATGGTTCTCTTACTGTGACAATGGAAGAACTCCAGCCACAAAATAAGCTCTTTCAAACACTAGGATGGCAGGAGGAGGTCCTATGACTAATATATTCTAATACTGTCTTCTTCTCTCTGTATTCTACACACGAGAAACGCGAACTTCCAATCACAAGGACGGAGTGCAAATAAAGTCTCAACTTAAGTGTAAGCAGGAGAAATGCTCTCAAACACTACATACTCAACGACCACTTCCAACCCAGAGGCGAAGTCCAGAGTCGTATAAGTACGCAACAGTACAGTACCTAAGTGCTCTAACTATAAACACTCCTGAGAGCAAAGACAGCAAGTCCGTCTGTACCAACAAAGCTGATACTGAGCGAGTCACACACGGGCGGAAATAAACATAAGACGCCTCCTCTCCACCGCTGGCCTCCGAGCAAAACACTGCTCCCCTCCCTCATAACTGCAGAAGGTGAATCATTTTCTCGAAACCCCGGAATATTTTCCCTCTTTACAGATCCTTCCGAACGCCAACAACCATATTTTAGTCTTTTGTCATCCTGCGTGGGAAGTTTGCGTGGTAATATACTTGTACTATTGAATGCTTCTGAGTAAAAATTCTTGGAGATAACCCAATCTGTATCCTCATTCCTCTTAGCTGTGTCCAAGATTTGCAGAGTTCCCGGTTATCCTTCTAGTCCCACTACAAACCGGCCGGCCGTGACTCTGTTGCTCTCCAGCGTTCAGGTGCCCAAACGTCCGTCTAGCTATTTCCTGTGTTTAAGCAGGACCAACATACCAGTGCAGGTCCTAGACCCAGGACTTGAGTCCAGCCTTCCGTTTCACCTCCACTGCCATTCCAATCTCTACTAGTATAAGCAATCATTCATTATGCCGTTTTGATAGAAAAGGTGCTCCGTCACATTTCATGCAAAAGTGTTTGCAATTATTTACAAGGCGTACGTGACAATGTCAATCTTCTTTAAATGTTCATATATACGATGTACAACCTATCAAATGATACCTAATTGTGGTTGTAGATCACGGCAAAGTATGTAGACGAGTGCTTGTAAGGTGCGAAAATATAGCCACCTTACACGACAAAGTAAGAGCTTTTGGGTGTTACAATACGCGAGATGTTTATCTTTTACAACAGCGCAGCATGCATTCAGGAGGAATTATGGAAACAGAGTACTGTACATTGGTATCGACAATTCAGGGACAGAGGTAGTCCCTGAAGAAAGAAAACTGCCTGTGCAAAATTTTACAATGGCAGTTAAATTTCAAAATGTATGGTCTGCGGGTCGTGTAACAATTATTACCGGAAAGTTAAGACCACCGCCTTTATTTCTGCATCAGAACGCAGGGACCACTTCAGAAAGAATATTTTGCCTCGAAGCCAAAGTTCACCGACTTAGTAACTTTCCATTTCTCCGGAAATTTTAATCGCCACAGTGTGAGAGAATGGGGGCCACTGAACATCCTCATGAAATTGTGGCTCATGAACGAGGAAGGAAAGAATGAAGTTTGGATTTAACGTCCGGTCGACATCGAGGTCATTACAGACGGAGCCCAAGCTCGGACTGTGTCATGGATCATCGCAGAAAACCTAATTATAGAAAAACCAACTCATAGAAAACCTAATTCGGGATGGCTGGGCTCTGGTTTGAACCGTCGTCCAAAACGCGAGTCCAGTGTGCTAACGACTGCGTCACCTTGCTCTGTCGCAACAACGACATTCGCCGGTTTCCCGTGCAATGTCACAAACGAACACGTATGGGGCGCTTTTCTTCCGTGAGAAGACTGTGGCGGGTACCTCTTATCTTGGTATGTTGGGGTTTTGGTTGTTCCACAACTGAATGCTGAAATCGAGAATTTGATCCAACCAGAAAGGTCATACCGTCACTGGAGCGGCGATGTACGTCGCAAGCTAAACGACAGACTTTTCCATCGAAGGATTGAGTGTATCGGTGAAGATGGTGTGGCTCTGCAGCGTTCGTCCCTGCAGGTCACCTCATCTAACGATTTACCGACTTTTCTTTAGCGGTTCACTGAGAACCGTGTTTGCGTACCCCTGCTGCCACGAACACTGGAACACCTCAGAGAACACACCAATGCATCTGTCATGACCACTGACAGGATGTTGCTACGTAAGGTATGGATCGAACATAACTGTGTCGTGTGTCCATAGGGGCACCATAGAACATTTGGTGAATACAAAGTACAAACCAGTAACCAAAGTGAATTTTTGCTCTGCAGCGGAATGTTCGTTGATGCTAAAGTTCCCGGTGATGAGACCCTGGCGGAAACAAAAGCGTTAGGAGGGGTTATGTGTCGTGCCTGGGTAGCTCTGTTGGTAGAGCAGTTTTCCAGAAATGGTAAAGATCCAGGTTCGTGTATTTGTGCGGCACACAGTTTTAATCTGCCAGTAAGTTCACACACTTGTTGAGTTTCCGGTTCTGCTTGTGTGTCACATATATTTATACAAGTAATACGAGCACCGCGGAAAATATGGAGTTGTGAAAACGCTTGAGTCAATTTTATTGTCCCTGTATATGTGTGAATTATCTCGAGGCTTGTCTCTTCATTAATTGTACAATAAACTGTCATCACAGTGATGACCCCAGATGGGGACAAGGAACACACGTTAAAATTGTGTAAAAGTACCGGCTGAATTTAATGAGCTTAACATCAATAAAGGCAAATTCATGTCTAAAACGGCTTAGGGCACG
The DNA here is from genome assembly GCF_021461395.2 of Schistocerca americana. NCBI lineage: Eukaryota > Metazoa > Arthropoda > Insecta > Orthoptera > Acrididae > Schistocerca > Schistocerca americana. The sequence continues at coordinate 441,927,935 of NC_060121.1, read as the reverse complement.
AGAAAGAGATGTCGATCCTAATGTTAGCAGACGGCACAGCTCTTGTAACTGGAAGTTCGGAAAACAGATGTCGTTTGAGTGGAATGGACAACATTCTTATCTCAAAATATGATTTCGAGGTGCATAAATTGGAAACTAAAGAGTTTTGCAAGATTTTATTTAGTTGCCTTCCTTGTGACGTTTTCATTATCTTGGATGCAAGGTGTTTAAGAATATCACCGACGTAGTCAGATTAAGTTAGGGAACAATGGGCTTTGGCAAGGACTATAATTTTAGATTCCCTTTATTTATTGGTTAGGCACGTAAGGTTTCATGAATATTCTGAAAGTCATGTTAATATTCTGCCCGTTAAAATAACCAGCAAAATGGGCCACTTCTCTGAAAAGCACACGTACTTGGAAAACAGCATCATTAGCATTTTGATGAGAAACCACTGCGTAATTTGCATACGACGAGCTAAAGGGGCTGTTTCTCGTTCCTGCACCACCTGATGTTGGTACATGTATGTTCGCACTCTTGTAATATCTTCCGAACGCTTACATGACTCATACCAATAACTGCAGGTGAACTGGATGAAGATACACTATTCAGCCTCTCTTTTACAGCATTTTCAAATTGCAAAGTTCCCCATCCCGCTTTCCACTGCCAATACAGCGTGTACGAAATCTGTGTTAGTCTTAAATCGCACTGATAAATATCAGCAAAAGAACTTAAGTTTCGATGCCTCCAGTGACTGATGGCTCTGACTCTGTTCTGACAACCACACAATCATGTCAGCTACCTCAACCAATTAAAATTGCTTTATGGATTCAAACATCCCTGGAACAAAACACCAGTTTGAAATGTACTGCCTTAAAAGTAGAACCACAACTAACTAGTAGTTGCCTCCGGTACGCTTCAAACCATTTTCAATGCACCACCTCAACAGCTTATAAACGGCTTGAATGTTCGCTTAGTTACATTTTTCTCTGACTGTGACCTACCTTCTCTGTATTCCTGTCACAGCGGTTCAGTAAAATTCAATATTCGTAGATAGACTAATTACAATTCTTCTTCCATGTGGTCTTTTACCCGAAAACTGTTAAACAGATGACTAGCAAACTTAGCCACCCACAGCAATCCTGATTTACAAGGTAGACCTGTCAAATTATATGTTCTGTGCTGCGCACGCACCTAAACGATTTGTGAGCAGTTTGTTGAAAGAATAAAATATTTTACAAATCCTCAAATTTAGCCCTTAATCGCCCTCTAGGTTGACGTAACTATATGAATGAAAAATGCAACATGGTTCTGCCATTGAAATCAAACATATGGGTCTGATTCCAGTTTTAAAATGTTATCTTCACAAGTGAAATAGGCTTAAATCATTAAGAAGCCAGCGTCAAAAACAATCGGACGTTGGTGTCCTTTGATAAAGATTCAATACAACAGAGTGGAATCGCCAAAAATAACTGAGATGTACTATGAATGGCAAACAATTAACTGTCAAATTTCACATCGCACATTGTATGTCCGACAAAAATCAACCACCAAACTCTTCTAATGGAGTTATCTTTCCATCGGCTCAGGCTCAGAGTAATTGTAGCTGAGTTCAAAATCAGTTTTCGTTTTTAATCTGTGTTAGTCCACTTCAGATCAGGGATCGGAGATCAAACAATCACTCTTTCGTCTCACGTTCGTAAAGTGGCCAAGCACAGATTAGTAACGACAACTGATTCTGAATTCAGCTATTATTATTATTATTATGAACCTGTGCGAGAGGGAAGGTGATTCCATGAGATGAGTTTGAGGGTGACGTTTTTCGTGCGTAATTTTTCGATGTGAAATTTGGAAGTTTTAACTGTTTGCAACTCATCGCACATACTAAAAAATTATATTTCACTCTGTTTTATTGATTCTGCAGCAAAGCATTGGTGGCTAAAGACTTCCAGCATAAGAAGTCACCCTCATCCTGCCAATGGGCCTATCAAAGAGTGCGGAGGAGCGGACAGAGACTGAGTATTCTCTCTTCTTCCAGGGGTGAGAAACTGTCCCTAAAGGTGGAAGAATCAGCAGTGATCAACGGCATGACGATGCAGAAAGTATTAAAGACACATTACGTGTATCCAAAGGATATACGGGTTGTAACTGAAAAGAGGGTCAACATGATTTCCCCATTGGCAAAAGCATCTGGAATAGCCCCCAGTCAGATCTCCGGGAGCAGACTGCCAAAGGGGGGATGACTATGAGAAAATGAGCGAATAATCAACGAAGTGATTACGTTCTACGTGTTGGGGAGTGGAATGTCAGAAGCTTGAACGTAGTAGGGAAACTAGAAAATCTGAAAAGAGAAATGCAAAGGCTCAATCTAGATATAGTGGGGGCCAATAAAATCAAATGCACAAAACACAAGGATTTCTGGTCAGATGAGTATGTCAACAGCAACGGAAAATGATATAACAGGAGTACGATTCGATATGAATAGGAACGCAGGGCTGAGAGTGTGTTATTGTGAACAGTTAGGTGGTAGGGTTTTTCTTATCAGAGTCGATAGCAAACCAGAACCGACAACGGTAGTCCACGTATACATACCGACGTGGCAGGCTGAAGATGAAGAGATAGCGAAAGTATCAGAGGATATTGAAAGGGTAATGCACTACGTAAATGGAGATGAAAATCTATCAGTCATGGGGGCTGGAGAGCAGGTGTAGGGGAAGGAGTAGAAGAAAAGTTTACTCGAGAATATGGGCTTGTGACATGGAATGAGAGAGGGGAAGACTATTTGAGTTCTGTAATAAATTTCAGCTAGTAACAGCGAATACTATTTTAAGAATCACTGGAGGAAAAGGTATACTTGGAAAAGGCCGGGTGATACTGGAAGATTTCAATTAGATTACATCAGTGTCAGACAGAGATTCCGAATTCAGATTCTGGATTGTAAGGTGTATCCAGAAGCAGATATAGATTCAGATCACAAATTAGCAGTGTTGAAGAGTAGGCTGATGTTTAAGAGATTAGTAAGGAAGAATCAATACGCAAAGAAGTGGGATACAGAAGTACTAAGGAATGAAGAGATACGCTTAAAGTTGTCTAAGGCTGTAGAAACACCAATAAAGAATTGTCCAGTCGGAAGTACAGACGAAGAGGAATGGACATCACTAAACAGCATATAAATGTGTGTAAAATTTTATGAGACATAACTGCTAAGGTCATCAGTCCCTAAGCTTACACACTACTTAACCTAAATTATCCTAAGGTCAAACACACACACCCATGCCCGAGGGAGGACTCGAACCCCCGCCGGGACCAGCCGCAGCGCCCTAGACCGCTCGGCTAATCCCGCGCGGCTATAAAGCATATAAAATGCCTATTTGAATCATGAGTTGTTGTTATATTAAACCCAAATTCTATCGGTTTCGGTGTTGGCCCATCTTTACGGATGAAGGTTTAAAATGGTTTAAGTTGCCATATTGCGTTAGTCCTAACTTAAAATGTGTAGTGCGTTTCATAAACATAAATGTATGATCAACTGTAGTATTTGTTCTGTTACGCATGTCTTCTTCTCAGTTACCATCTTTGTAACTATGTTTTTCTTTCCAACTTCGTGATGGCCCTTCTTAGAGGTACAGTTTGTATTTGGACGTTTCCTTTTTAAGTTTTGTGTCGTACAGAACATAAAGAAAAATCAAGTCACTTTATCGGATTTTCAATCCTTGAAAAAGCCTTCGACACTGTGGAATGGTGCAAAATGTTCTACATTCATAGAAAAATAGTGATAAACTATAGGGAGAGACGGGTAACATACAATATGTACAAGAGCCAAGAGGGAATAGTAAGAGTGGAAGACCCAGACCGAAGTGCTCGGATTAAAAACTGTGTAGGAATGTAGTCTTTTGCCCTAGTGATCAATCTGTACATCGAAGAAGCAATGTTGGAAATAAAAGAAATGTTTAGGGTGGAATTAAAATTCAAGGTGAAATGATATCAATGATACGATTCGCTTATGACATTCTTATCATGAGTGAAGGTGAAGAAGAATTACATGATCTGCAGAACGTGATGAACAATTTAATGAATACAGAATATGGACTGAGAGTAAATCGAAGAAAGACGAAAGTAATGAGAAGTAATAGAAATGAGAACAGCGAGAAACTGAACGTCAGGATTGATGGTCACGAAGTAGATGAAGTTAAGGAATTCTTCTACCTAATCAGTAAAATAACTAGTGACGGACGGAGCAAGGAGGACATAAAAAGTAGACTAGCACAGGAAAAAGGGCGTTCCTGGCTAAGAAAAGTCAACTGGTATAAAAAAGGCTTTAATTTAAGGAAGAAATTTCTGAGAATTTACGTCTGGTTACGCCACCGTATGGTAATGAAACATGGACTGTGGGAAAACCGGAACAGAAGAGAATCGGCGCATTTGAGATGTGGTGCTGGAGACGAATGTTAAAAATTAGTTGCACTGATAAAGCAAGGGATGAGGAGGTTCTGCGCAGAATCGGACAGGAAAGGAATATGTGGAAAACAGTGTTAAGAAGAAGGGACAGGATGGTAGGACATCTGTTATGACATGAGGAAATGGCTTCCATGGTACTAAAGCCGTATAAGGGAAAAACTGTAGAGGAAGGCAGAGTACATCCAGCATATAATTGAAGGTGTAGGTTGCAACTGCTACACTGAGATGAAGAAGCTGACACAGTAAAGGAATTCGTGGGTGGCCGCAGCATCAAATCAGTTTGAGGAAAAGAAGTCCGATTATTATTTTGACACTGGCTTACTAATTGAGCCGTGCTGGCTCGTATCGATTGATCGCTCGGGTCAGTATGGTGTGATCTTTGGGCTCGGCCGTTTGACGTGGCTTTTGGCCGCGACGGGTGTAGGGACTAGAGAGGGGACAGCCGGAGAGCCGCGCGGCGTGAGAATCGGAGGCGAGCGTGGTTGAGCAGGCCGGGGCACGACGCAGAGGTTGCGGTGTGTTTGACACGTTTGCAAGACCGAACCTGGCTTGTAGTGTTGGAACTGGACTCGGCCACTTTACCCGAATCGAGTCGTGCGACCCAGATTTGGATCTGTAAAAGATTTTATACAGCATTTGGTGAGAATTGCTTGTCATGTTTTTGATGCGTATATTATACCGATCCTTGCTTCCCAAGTATCGGAACCATGACTGCAAACTGTTGTCTTGCTAACCAAAAGGTTAATGTGAAGTCCTCGGACGTGTTCTTTAAGGTTTGATAACATGAAAATCGTATGAGGCCAAGTCGGGACTGTATGGGAGGATGCTCAATGACAGTGAGCGGAAGGCGTGGGACTGTTGCAGAAGTCAGAATACTCGTCTGTTGTCTGGCATTGTCATGCCAAAGGAGAAGATGCTCCATGTACGGACGACTCTTCGAATTTGCAGCTCGATTACAGAATACTACTGCTCCCTCGCATAGTTACGTTACTCACCGCCACATTACAAGATACAATTCGGAGCTCCCTAGCGGCGTTGTGCGGTGTGACCGCGTGGTTTAAGGCGCCATGTCACGGTTTGCGCGGCCCCTCCTGCCGGAGGTTCGAGTCCTCCCTCGGGCATGTGTGTGTGTGTGTGAAAATTTCTCTAGCGGCAGAGGGCTGCAACGTGAGTCGGCGAAGCGGAAAAATCGACCTAATAAACACATGAGATGTAATACCTCAACCTATATAGAAAACAGAATAAAAAATGAGAGACATTACTTTTCAGGACGCCCTCGTACATTCGTATGTTGTAGAACACGAGCGAACTTTTCTTTTCACCGATAAAACTGAAGTCCTGTGAGAGGATTTACTTAATGACAAAAAACGATATATACTGTGGTGATGTTTTAAATTCTTGTCCCTTAAATATACGTGCTGCTCTAGAGTTATGGACGTCCTGATTCAAACTTCCCGCTGTTTCCTGAATCGGTTAAGCAGAATAGTGGGATGGACACTTTGAAATATATAGGGACAATTTTCCTTCCATACGCTGTCTACCTTAACCGAGTTCAGTATCTAATGCGGACAATGACATGACCTGACACTGTTATACCCCCCCCCCCCCTTTTTCTCGTTTATATCACTGTAACAACTTCGCTCTGACAGCTGCACGTGTAAATAATCAGTTACAAAGGAGACCACCTTTTTAATGTCACAATAGGACAAAAATGGTTCAAATGGCTCAGCGCACTATGCGACTTAACTGCTGTGGTCATCAGTCCCCTAGAACTTAGAACTACTTAAACCTAACTAATCTAAGGACATCAAAACTCCATGTCCGAGGCAGGATTCGAACCTGCGACCGTAGCGGTCACGCGGTTCCAGACTGTGGCCCCTAGAACCACTCGGCCACTCTGGCCGGCACAATATGACATATCAAATCATAATATGTAATATCAGTGCGGCCGTATCTTTATGTGCACTCATGCATGTGAAGCAAGCCCTGTGTCAAGTTTCTACAAAATCCGTCTAAACTATAAAATCTTGGAAAATATTCACGCCTTTACTGTCTTAAACCACACAATTCCGATATCCCATTTGTATCTCTCAACTATTGTCCGAGTCGAGAACCTAACATTACGACTGGCTGAACTGAAGTCGATCATTTAATAGGCATTTCACCACTACAACAACAACTTTGCAGCTGGAAACATGAAAAGATGAATTCCATCTTGCGTTTTAATACGTGATGCACAGAATTATCAGAGGTAAATAAAAAATCTTTCAAAGTCTTTGCGCTAGCTGTAGACAGCGAAAATCTGCGAGAAGATCTGTAGTTTTGAGGAAGGACGTCAGTTACTATATGTGAGTTGATGCCTTTAACCAAAAGGTGGGTGAGGAAAACTGCGATGGGAGGGCACTCAGAAATCGTATTTTTTAATGTTGAGGAGCCTGTTGTTCATAAACTGTGACAAAATTTCAAGTAGCAATGGCAGCCATAGGATACGACGAGCACCTTCGAATAATTTTTGGTTTACGCAATCATTGGGACAAACAGTGGTTTTGTCATAGCATATTACCCCATGATAATATTTTTCTGCTGGCTGCAATAACAGGCCAGCGGCTTTGGAGCTATTGGTCTTAATGACGGAATGTTGGTTGATGACCTCGTCAAGGAGTTCATTATCTCTTCAACACACATGGTTGATCCCGTGGACGAATATCCTGAACTGCACAAAGTCAAGCGCATACAATGGTTACCTTAATGGTGTAAGGATGCCAATTCAGTTTGTCGTCCGGTCTTCAGTATCTAGGTTTTCCGCAGTTTTCTTATGTCATGTTGAAGCATAGGCTAGAGGAAGCGTACGAGAATAGAAGGCGAGTTCAGGCCAATCTATAATTTCCGAGCAGTCAGGAGCAAATGAAGAGACGTAAACTTCTAGTGATCGCAGATAATTGTTTGTATCACCGTCAAACACTGTCACGTAGTGCCCACGAAAAATGCTGGTTTTGGGGCTCGATAATACTTTTAGCAGACTTAGGGAACTCAAGTATCTGAATAACTCCTGTTTATTGGTCAGACTAAATTCCTATCAGGAAGGCTATTTCTAAACATGAGCAAACGCAGCAATAGAAACCAGTATCCGAGAGCAAAGAGTGGGAACTTGCGGAAATAGCAGTCTCTAGCGGCACCATAAAGTACAAATATTTTAGATCAGCACTTCAAGTGAGAGTGGTAAACCAGTTTCTGTCAGATGATCAAAGTTAATTGCTATCGGGCTTGGCTAGCACTTATATGGGACTCCGTCTGATTCTGCCGAGCGCTTTAGGGAACCGGGGTACACTCAGCATTTATGAGATCAGTTGAGAGCCCGATAGAGAAGTAGCGACTCCGGTCACGAAGAATGGCAACGGCCGCGAGAGTGGTGCTTGGCTGAGGATGACACGGTGGCCGGTCGGTGCCGTTCGGCCTGTCGTGGTCTTTTCGGGGAGGGAGGGAGGGAGGGAGGGAGGGAGAGAGAGAGAGAGAGAGAGAGAGAGAGAGAGAGAGAGAAGGGAAGAACACTCCAAGTGAGAAAGACATGGAGCTTACCCACGGCCGGAGTCGAGAGACACGGAGCTGGCGTTCAAATCTTTTGACTGAGAACTCTCTTCGCTACAGACATCCAGGGCTTTTAAAGGATTCTGGCACCACAATGCTTCCCACATACCGGCACTTTACAGTCATCGGCCAATCTAGCACGATGCTTTGCACCTTCATAGTGCCTAAGCCGAAGCAAATTTGTGCTTCTCTCTTTGCCCTACTCTGTTGGTAGAGTATTACTGCTTTTTACGTTACCAAACTCCATATTTGACAGCAGCACCTTTTAGCTGAAAGCTAAACGTCACCATCCTTCTTAGTATGGCCAGCAATAACATTGTCTTACGTCACTTTTTTCCACTACGGAGATTCAGTCTCACGACTGGAGGTCGCTGCTTCAGCATGTTTTCCATTGTCCACCTAATAGCAGCCTCTGTTAACCCACTGACGTAGCTGCTCTCAGGAGCGAGGGTCACGCTTGCTGCACATGCTAGGATGTATTCGTTTCTAACAACCTATTGTGGCAACCTACAACAGCGTCTAGACGATGAACTGAAACTTCTAGCCTCGGACAACTGTCTAGAGAGTCAGCATTTTACAAGTTTCTTCCGTTAGTATTTCCCTAGCATAACCTAAACGCTACAGTCGACATGTATTATGTCTCTGATTACCGGCCTCGCTGCCCGCATCTCGTGGTCGTGCGGTAGCGTTCTCGCTTCCCACGCCCGGGTTCCTGGGTTCGATTCCCGGCGGGGTCAGGGATTTTCTCTGCCTCGTGATGGCTGGGTGTTGTGTGCTGTCGTTAGGTTTAAGTAGTTCTAAGTGCTAGGGGACTGATGACCATAGATGTTAAGTCCCATAGTGCTCAGAGCCATTTGAACCTGCCTCGCTGTGCCCTCGCTGGATTCCAACAGCCTCAGGCTTAAAAATGAGTAAATCAACAAGTCGACAATACAAGATAATTAAACTCCTTAACAAAGTACAAGATTCTATGGCAGTTTATTAATTTGTCGCTTCCCAATCCGAGCTCGTACTCCCTGTCTGATAACCTCGTCGTCGACGGTATGTTAAGACCGAATCCATCCGCTTCAGTTGTAAAACTCTAATAGAACTAAAGCAGAGGAGCTGCTGCCAAGTGGAATTCTTTGAACACTTTAAAAACAAAAATTAAAAGAACGCTAGTCTTAGCCAGAAGTGTACTCATTTACGCAACTATTCCAGGGTCATATGGTCGAGCCCACTCATTTACCAAGCAGTTACGTGTAGCGTCATCGGTACGTTGCAATTGCATTTCTAACGAATCAGTAGTGCTTGCGACAGCTGTGCTAGGCAATAGGTTTCTGCTGCTCCCACACCATCAGCAGGTGAGGAGGCCAAGGATCTCGATGATGATGCCAGTGAAAATACATTTATTGGAGACCGTCCGTGCTATAATTAGATCGAGACTAGTACACATATTGTCCACATAATGCAACAGGGTCCAGCTCTTAATTTCTTAATTTGTAGGAGGAGCTAAAATTTCGTAAGATCAAGAAGCATGAGTGCTTAATAGACGGAGCGACTTTGCGTCCGATGCCTTCTTCGATTTGTATGACTAACTAGTGCATTAATTTTTTTTTAATTTCAAAGTTACGCACCCGATCCACCACCGCCCTGTTGTGGGGGAGGTGCTGCCAGAGGCTATTTTTTTGTTCTTAAGCCAATTATTTTTTAAAATTTTTCAGGTTTAAATACGACAACATACATACTTAATATAGAAATGATGATGTTTATAAAGAGGTAATGATGATTTAGTGCGCATTCAAAACTGTGTTGAATATATTGTAATGTAGGCTCCTGGAAACTATGAGTGTGGACTGAGACGATGGAGGTATTGGGCTGTATGATGGAGGCAAAGGATAAGGGAAGTCTTTGTGGAAAGAAGCTATCCCTGTGATTGTGAGGTAACGGGTGAGTTGTGGCGCCCTGGAAATACTGTATGTTCGGAGTTGGGACGGCCGATCGGCCAGTCGGGGCCGGCAGCAAACACATGGTGCCATACGTTGGCCGGACGAGAGGGGTAGCCCCAGCGAATTGTCCAGCCGCGTGGTGGGAATTCCGCTGTGGCGAGGACGGTGCTTTGTGTCGATGAAGGAGCTGTCTCATCCGGGACTGCCAAAGATGGCGGACTTTGTGAAACCTTAATGGCGGACATTTCACAGTTCGTATAGAAATTAATAGTAGCCAGATGAATCATGATACCTCAAAAAGAAACATGTACACTACTATTATTTGCACGACGATCTTCGTTAGTTTAAAGTTTAGTATCTGACAGTAAATTATACAAGTAAAACCCAGCATCGAATTTACAAAATATAAACGCTTCATGCGATTTTGTCGATTGCCGTGTCTTTAGAAAGCTATTAGAGTATGTCCTAAATTGGTATGAATTACAGGCATGTAACGTAAATAGTACATGAGTTATTAGAGGTCAAAGTGGCCGATTACTATCGATCACGTCAGACCATAAGTACTCCACAATTACACAAAAAACGGTAGCAGCATGCTTATAAATATATTTATTCATCTATGCCTTTGTTTATATCCGATATATACTGTTCATGAAGAAATTGGTTAAATATTTCCTGTGTGTTACAAAGCACAGAGACATTAGGGTCCTGGCCTACCTTTTGCTTCTTTTCTTTTGGTGCATGTATATTTAGTTGTTTATGTATGTAATAATGTGTGTTAGATAGTGTTTATGGTCCAGACGTAGGAATATTTATTTAGTTTCAAGTATTTAAATCTAAATCCAGTATTTCAAATATGTTTCATTATTTTGTGAGTGTGCGTTGGCTGGAAGACAGGGAGGGAGGGCTCTAGCCAGTCACAGCGATCGTTGCAAAAAGGACACGTGGAGAGACTGTACAGAAGACAGGGAGTGCGGCAGTGTCAGAGTACGGCACAGGACACGGAGCGCCCGCGACGGTACGGCGCGACGGACGCGGAGTCGCCGGGAGACTTGCAGTGTGTGGAGTGGTTTTCGTGTGGTCGCCAGAGATATAAATACTTCGGAGTGCGGACTTGTGAACTTGTGAGATTTCCGAGGTTTCTACAGTTAAGACTTAGTGTGAATTTGGAGGTGAATATCTCGCGACCTATGTTGTTGTTCATAAGAAATTACGTGAAATTTGAATCTATTGTTTCCCTGTTATTCAACTTATATTTTAATTGCTCAACAATCGGCACCAATAAGTGTTTTGCAGAAATATACCGCATTCTCAAAAGAACTTCTACTATCGTGCTCACATTTTAAGTCGTTAAGATAGTACCAGCAGACTTTATTTAATTGCAATCTTTCATTTATAAATTTGTGTATTACTTTCATAATTCGCAATTGCTGAGTGATAGAAACCTTCGACGATTCAATTAATATGTGTATTCTTATCGTATACTGTAGATGGTTCAAATGGTTCAAATGGCTCCGAGCACTATGGGACTTAACATCTGTGGTCATCAGTCCCCTAGAACTTAGAACTACTTAAACCTAACTAACCTAAGGACACCACACACATCCATGCCCGAGGCAGGATTCGAACCTGCGACCGTAGTATACTGTAGACTCAGCAGTATTTAGCCCGTAATGCGGCAACTACCTATGCCAGCCCATAGACAACGAAACCAGCCAAAACTTTTAATATCGCGACGCTGAGTCGGAGGGTGCGTAGTTATCTGAAAGCCCGCATGATTCAGGTGTTGAGATAGGAGAAGAACGCTAATTTCGCAAGGAACAAATAGGGGTTGGAGCCTTTAATGGGTGTAGGGCCGGTAAGATAGGTTTCGGTTGATTGAAGGGGATGAGTTCACGGTCTGGGTAAGGAACGTGATGAAACATATATTGGGAAAGGACATGAAGTGCGTAATTATTTCATCTTGGTTTTGGAATGATAAACATCCCTTGTTGAACAGGGGGAACTACCTGCTTTCTTCACCCTAAATCCCTGACTAATATCAAAATAACTGTCCCATTTTCAATTCAGTTTGATTTCTGAATTTTTCTTCCATACCTTACACAACTGTGTAGCATGTGATAATACTTCCGTTTCATTCTTTCAGCAGCTTATTATGAAGAAATAATACAAAACAGAAACTACAAACATGCCAATGCCGTTTGTGTGCAGAAACTCGTAGTAGCAGAATCCACTGTCTATCAAGTGTCTTAGGTATAAGACGTAACAACTACAGTTGAGTCATCTTTGTAAATCTTCAAATAATTGTGCTATCGTCTACAGTTTGTGATTACAAAGACAGGAAAAGGATGAGGAAATAGGCAAACGTCATTGAATCGTCAGTCTCTCTAAAACCCAAAGCTTACGATGAAAGTATTCAATTGATTCGGTAATTACGTGGAACCGTAGGTATACCGAGAAGTATAGAATGATGGTGCAGCCATAGGTAGTAGAAGCAACACTCCACCAGTTGGACTTAATAAACATTTTCTAGGTAGCAGCTAAATGGTTAAATAATGTAAAGGTTGTAGCGCGTACAGTTTAGACAATTCGTGTAACAAGTTATGTGGATATCAATAGGCCAGTCAAGTTTCTGTGGTCTGACGCGTTAGTACCAACACTGAAGCATGGAACGCCAAATGCTACCCATGGATGTGGAGGGGCAGTGTCCGCTTTGTGCGTATGGCATAAATACACGCTGCGCGGGCATTGTGTCAACGTGTGTCGGCGTTACGTCACTGTGAAAATCCGCAGTTTGGAACTGGGCCTGTGCATAATGAATCGTGGTAGCGAGCAGTGAGTCCTCTTAGCACGCGTGCACGCAACGCTGCCTATTAATTACGCATTGCAGCGCTGCTCAGAGGTAGGACAAGAGGCAATTTGGCGAGGGCCGTGTAAACAGTCGCGTATTTGCGCAGCCCGCTGGGCCGCCCGTAAGAGTCCGCGCGCCTGTTTGTACATCTAGTTAAATACATGCATTATACCGGGCGGCCCGTGCTGGCGCGCCTCTGCGTGCGGAGCGGATGTCGGCATGTTATGTGCAGAACAACGGCAGAGGGCAGACGTAAGAGGACAGCTTTAACTGAAGTTTAGACAATAGCTTTAGAAACATCAACCACCTCGTAGGTGTACTTTGCTCCATAGTGAGAAGGATACATGTCGTCAGACTGATGTTGCGTTGGTGGTATGTTCATCTGGCTGAGGTATCCATAGAATTGCTCATTTACTCGAATGGATATCTCATGGCACCTTGTAAATGATCGCTGGACAACCTGTGAAGATGCCAGTGGTAGGATCTGCATGCTCCCTTGTTGCCCTATTTGAAGCCCGATTAGATTTTGAAACTTAGTCCCACTGAAACTATTGTGCGAGGCGCTGTGCGGTGTTCAGGGTAAGTGCCAAACTTTAAGTAGGAAGTATCATAAAGCTCTACAAGTCAGCAGTGTGTGTCATTAAAGTAGGGAAAGAAGTTTCTAGACAGGCCTTTAGAATAATTAAAGGTCCGAAGCAAGGATGCTGCCTGTCTCCCATTCTCATTGAGACGTATGTGAAGAAAACACTGGGTCTGTGATACAGAATTTGCGTGAAAAAATGGTTCAAATGGCTCTGAGCACTATGGGACTCAACATCTTAGGTCATAAGTCCCATAGAACTTAGAACTACTTAAACCTAACCAACCTAAGGACATCACACACACCCATGCCCGAGGCAGGATTCGAACCTGCGACTCCAGCAGTCCCACGGTTCCGGACTGCAGCGCCAGAACCGCACTGCCACCGCGGCCGGCGAATGTGCGTGAACAAGGGGGTTGAAGTACGGAACCTTTGTATGTACTGTACATGAACGGTGAAGAAAAATATGGCTCTGAGCGCTATGGAACTTAACATTTCAGGTCATTTGTCCCCTAGAACTTAGAACTACTTAAACCTAAATAAGGACATCACACACATCCATATCCGAGGCAGGATTCGAACTGAAGTGCCTAGAACCGCTCGGCCACACCGGGTGGCTGAACGATGTAGAGGATATATCTTACGAGCTTAGGAAGTTGTTTGAAGGGTATGAAAAGAGGGATTTCAAAATTAATTTTGGGAAGGCGGAATATCTGTGTTGCAGGTTTCGACACCTCTGTTGGGATCTCCTTCAGCATCTTCCGGTGTCCACTGTTGGACAGTGTTCTAGCAGTAGTGGACACCGGAAGATCGATTATTTTAGAGGAAATATGATGCGGCATAACACCACAGGAGATTTGAGCTTGAAAACGTTCACGAAACCCTGCAGACTTACATAATTGGTAAGTAGCCTGGATATTGACGGGAATCTTACTAAAATGCGTAAAGTGTTGAAGTACCCGGTTAGTGCCTTGTCACGTGATGGAAAATGTGGCAGTGATATCCAACAACGGATCAGGGAGACAAGAGCGGCTACGAAAAAATTAAACCCTGTACTCTGATCCTAAAAAATGATTTGAAAGGTTAAAAACCATTATACAAATTCATCGCTGAACCAGTAAGGTATGGGAGTGAGCGCCGGGTTCTCACAGAAGGCTTTAGAAAAGTATCGCCTGAGGAGAGCGTGTAGAATATCCCAATATGATCACGTAAGAAATAATGAATTAACAGAAAGGACACAGTCATACAGAGTCCGCCAGAAAGAATTTATACACACTTTAAGGAACGAAAAGTATTACTTAAGTGTTTATTTTATGTTTCATAATTGATCACACATGTTGTACGCCTTCAACATGGTTATTTTATGTGTTCAAAATGTTCACCGTTGGCGGCTATACACACAACAGAACGACGAGCTTTCGCCGCAACTACGTCAGTCAGTGTTACAGTGGAGATCGCTGCACTTGTTTCTGTAATCTCATGGCAAAGTTCCTCCAGCGTGCGTGGCTTATGTCGATAGACGTTATATTTCACAGTTCCCCACAAGTAAAAGTCCATAGGTGTTAGATCTGGCGATCGTGGAGGGAACTCAAGGAGCCCTCTTCGTCCAATCCAATGCCCCGGAAAAGTGTCATCCAGGAAAGCTCGTACGGCTATGTGGTAGTGTGGTGGCGCCCCGTCCTATTGGTATAAGACCTCTTCATCAGCTCCATAATGCGCACGTATATCTGGAAAAATTGATGGGCGTAACATTTGTAAGTACATTTCTCCAGCGACAGTAGCATCAAAATGGTTCAAATGGCTGTGAGCACTATGGGACTGAACATCTCAGGTCATCAGTCCCCTAGAACTTAGAACTACTTAAACCTAACTAACCTAAGGACATCACACACATCCATGCTCGAGGAAGGATTCGAACCTGCGACCGTAGCGGTCGCGCGGTTCCAGACTGAAGCGCCTAGAACCGCTCGGCCACTCAGGCCAGCAGTAGCATCAAAGAAAAGGAGTCCTACTAAGTCCCTAGGTGATAGTCGACACTACACATGAACCCCTGGAAGATTGACCGCTTTATCCACCTAAACATGCGTATTTTGCGGTGCCCAGTATACACTGTTATTCTGATTCACGGTTCCATTAAGTTAAGTTGTGCCTCGTCACTCTACACTACCTTCGTCACCAATTGTTCGTCATCAGTTACCATTTGTTGATACCATTCGCAAAAGTACATTCGGCGACCGGGATCGTCATCATTAATCGCCTGCAGTAATTGTGGAACGTAAACTCTCCACTTTGCAGATTTCAGAATTCTTCGTACACTTGTACTGCTAAGCCCCATTGCACGTGCTCATTGATTAGCAGACTTCAGTGGAGAATTACAAACGTTTCCAACACGAGAGCCGTCGAAGCAGTACTTGAAGCTGTACGTTGTCTTCGTGTTCTCCCTTCGTGAATGTCAAATCGTTCCATGCAGTCCAAACTTGTGAATGATGGGTTTGATTGTTAGGCAGGTTGGCTGTTCTGTTTCAAACTGCCGCCTCCACCGACGTTGCACTTCAGTGGCATTATCGAACTTGAGAAAACACTTCACATTACATTTTCGTTGCTCGAATACCGAGATGAATGTTCTAAAATCTGTTGAGCCAAAGACCATACTAAAAGGTACTCGTAACTGAAATATAACGACAATATCGATATCTCGACTGAGCCTGACAGTGAATGTATACATTTTTTCTGGCTGACTCTGTAGTATGCCGCATAATTTGAGAGAAAGACAGCTAGACTGCGTTGGGCATGTCAAAAGAATGCATGAAGACAGATGGCCTGAGAGAGTACTTTCATTGCAACCTCCTGGAAGTGGAATAAGGGGAAGATCACGGAAAGGGTGGCTAAGCAGTATCGAAGAAGCGATGGACAGAAGAGGAATGGAAGGGGATGAGAATGAATGACGGGATCTGGGCATTTGGTAACAGAGATGCAGGATGCGATAACAACTGTAATATCTCCGCAACAAGGAAGGTATTCTTAGCTGCCATATACAAGGCAGGTATGAATTTTTTTATTTATTAATTTTCGGCTTTGGGCAGAAAGAACATAAAGCCGACAGCACTTACAAATCTGTCATAGTTTCCACAACAGTACAATGAAAAGACTTCGCTATAGCAACTTAAGTTCGTAATGTAAAATAAAGACACTAAGAGACCAATACCAGACAGTCACCGAGCGGGGTGGCGCAGTGGTTAGCACACTGGACTCGCATTCGGGAGGACGACGGTTCAATCCCGTCTCCGGTCATCCTGATTTAGGTTTTCCGTGATTTCCCTAAATCGCTTCAGGCAAATGCCGGGCTGGTTCATTTGAAAGGGCACGGCCGATTTCCTTCCCCATCCTTTCCTCGCCCGAGCTTGCGCTCCGTCTCTAATGACCTCGTTGTCGACGGGACGTTAAACACTAATCTCCTCCTCCTCCTCCACCAGACAGTCAGCAGTTGTTACACTGGTGCCAATTTCACATTAGTGCCATTTCCACAATAGAATAGTGATAAAATGTGAATTACAATCTTAAGTTCGTTGTACAAATTGAAAAGAACACACAAAATTACAACCCATGGTTCGAACCTGACTGGTTCCAGAGGAGAATGACGCCCGTAGCAATTTATAATTGAAAGCTTGACAATGGCACCTTTTACAAAGTAAGTTATTAATACAAAATAAAAACACAAGCAGATGTTCCAGTTTTCAACCCGGGATGGTTCTGTGGGAGGACATAACTTACAGGTCGAAGCTGGATACCAGTGTCTTTTAAATATTTCACTAGCAAGTAAAATATATATATCTCGAACCGGTAAGTAAAGCAGGTACATGGAGACGGTATCACGTAAAAAGTTTTTTTTTGTTTTTTTTTTTTTTTGTACAAGACAGCAGTGTCCTAGTCTGATGTGGATGAGAACACATTGCTTCTAGTAATCTTCATGACCGACAAAACACGTTCAGATGCATGGCTAAAAAATTGCCATTCTTGTAGTGCTGGAATATTCACAGTTCCATTCGTGATAATCAGATTTCTTCAACGCCTAATTGAAATCTGCGAAAGGGCTTGGTGTTGGGCGGGGCTATTCTTCTGTAACGCTTGTCTCAGCGAAGTGGCTAACAGTTTCATTATGCAGAATGCCTTGGTGTCAATTCATCCAAAGAAATTGATCGTCAATACCCGACGTCCACGTGTGTATTATGGTATCTAAGACGTCCAAGTCATATCTCTTAGTCCGTTTATCAAACGTCAGATGCTGTCCCTGAGATCAATACTAGACGGAAAGTCTGCATGCCATAGGGGTTGAAAAAAGGCGTATCACACACCCGTCTCACTTCTAGAGCAATCGGTATAGATGAACGTGTATTGTGGCCAACGTTGTCTAAGGAACTGCTGCCAGTTGTGATTCATGTTCGCCCCTGTTCTATAATCGGAAAGAAAATACGAAATAGTGACGTGGCAGGCATGAATGCGCAAACACGGCATGCTGCTGGTGTACTGCGAATGCTGACACAATGCTGATGAAGTGGCTACGGTTAATGACGCGAGATCTACACATCTAAGAGCTCGACCAGCCATTACCTTCTTACGTCTTGAACAACTAATTCGAGAAACAAGTAGTTTGAAGAGACGTGGTGGTAACAGACAAAGGTCAACAAGAAGTGGAAGTAAATGTTTTAGCCGCAGTACACAAAGCTGTGACCTTGCTGAGCAGTGAATACATCTTATGAACAGCAATACTTAGATGGTAGGAATGAATCATGCAAAAAATTTATGTATGTACTGGTGCTGTTGCATTCACCTGTTTGTCGATGTACCCTGATTCCGAAATATAATACTGATTCGAATTTACTGGATAAATTCCGCCTAAAAGTTAGGCCAGTCCAAGTTGATCCACGCATTTACTAAAATATTTTAACTTTTCAGCCAGTCACTCCTATTTTGCGAATGGTAACCATGACGATGATGGGAGCTCTCAGATAACTCAGAATAATTTATCAGGCACTCACCTGTTCCACCGGGTTACGAAAGAATTAATTTATGGAGCAGGAGTCATTCATTATTTACGACTCCCGCTTCCCAATCTGGCTTGTAAAGTCATTTGTCAACCAATTAATAATAACGTCTTACCTTTGTATGTCACCTGTGGAACACTGTAACGGAAACAAGTATTTTCTAAAACAAATTGAAAATTAAGTTGTCGTAGGTGATAATCACTTATGTTTTGGAAACAGACATGATGCTCGGATGTTTAATGTATAACCTCCACATGATTCATAGTAGATGAATGGTTAATATCATTTGTGGACGTGTAGCCTGTTGTGACTGCCGCATCGCCCAGACAATAAAGCCTTAATGTCTTCATTTGGGTATATGCCAACATATATCATGAAATCTCAACTAATTCGGATGAACTCCGATGTGAGAGAGTGCAAAATGTTAACCTTGTCATTAATATCACAGCAGATACTTTAATACTGCAGTTGGTGGTAACTGCATTTGGAACTTGAAGCCCTTAAATTTATGTATGTTACAAGTATTTGAACACTGAAATTATTGCACGATGTAGTAGATCTCTTGTAAGACAGGAAGTTTGTGAATAACTTTTAAATTAATGAATATACACCCCTTCTGACTCGTATCAACATTATATGTCAAACAAAAGAACGCGTCTTTCATTAACATTCTTCATTACAACAACGGTAAGTATACAGTGGAGAATTTGGAGTTTCATCGTAGTCCTGACGCTGGCAAAAATAACATGTGCGTGTGTGTGTGTGTGTGGGGGGGGGGGGATTAAGTGTGTTCGGTGTGCGCAGAGAGACGTGGTGATAGGTGAATAAGTAGTCTAACACTTTAAATTAATTAAAGCAGTAGCTATTTACACACCTGCATGGGTGTGCACTTACAATTATGTGGTTTACTGACGCATTAAGATGATGTTTTAATTTTAAAATATATTATTCTTTTATTATTGGTATGAAGATTACAGGTAACGCACTATCATGTGTACCGCGTCACAGTAAAGAGAGGAAGAAACAGACAAATTACCGTCGCCCCTTTTGTGTATGCAAGAAATTACAAGTTCGCAGGACAAAGGTCAGTTTTAATTTAAAGGTTTTTAAAAAAACCTTTGCCTTTTATAACTGCAGTAGAAGGGACCAGCTCTCCGACTGTAGCTTTCACAAGTTTGCAACTATCCTAATTGAAAGGATATCAGGAATTATTACACACAGGTCCGTAAGGAGAAATGTTACTTTACCGATTCATGGAAAGGTGCACTGTGTGCTTCAGATGCCGGTTCTATTGTTATTTAATGCTCAGATACGGCACTGCCTAACAACCTAAGGGATTTCATTCAAAACAAGAAAATTCTGTTTCGTAATGATCTTGATAAGGGAGGGCATATAAGATGACCAAATGGAAGATGGATTGATGACATGACGAAGAAAAGAAGAAAATTTGGATATAAAAATCTGAGGATGGTAAGGTGCGTCTTCAAGCATACAATTTAGAATGTAAAACGAGAAGATGTGTTGGTTGAAAGCATGTGGATGAGTCAGCGATTTTGTGTGTCGAAAACCAGTGCTTATGGACCTATATTTGAACTGTCGTACCTTTCCTCGACTGGCTCATAAGACAGCTATGCCAAAAACCCTAATACACAGATCCAGGTCTGTTCTAGAAAAGAATCACTTCGACTCTGAGATTAATCAACTGATGATTGTGACCAGAAGAAACGGGTACACAGTCCGTAACAATACAACAAATCCGTCGTGAAAACCAAGGAACGAGGACCAACACATAACACAGTTCCCGTTATGCGTTGCTACAACAAATAAGCAGGCTATGAATAACAACGATCTGCCGGTCACCCAGAAACATTAAAGTCGTGACCTGTTACTCTACGCCTAAGAATGGCAGGTATTTGTAATATTCATTGTGAGATGATAGCAGCTACTACGTCTGCCTGTACTATTGGTTATCAACGCCAAGTTTAGAAAAACTAAAAGTTGATGGGGGCAATGTGATGAATAAATATGCCGGCCGGGTGGCCGAGCGGTTCTCGGCGCTACAGTCTGGAACCGCGTGACCGCTACGGTCGCAGGTTCGAATCCTGCCTCGGGCATAGATGTGTGTGATGTCTTTAGGTTAGCTAGGTTTAAGTCCCATAGTGCTCAGAGCCATTGTTTGAATAAATACAAAAATATGTTCGAATGCATGAGGAATCTTGCTCACGCTTCGAAATATGGTGGCTCAGCGTTTTGGGAACTGTGGACAATTAACTATGTGATAACACCATCAATAGAAATATTGGCAATGCATTAGCAATCTATCGAAATATGTAGAAGACAAAAGAATAACGCCGATAAAGACTTCACGTGTCTGCGACTTCATCATGAGGTAATCTAGACAACCAGGTACCATTCATTAGACATAAATGTAGGACCCTCACAAGCTGTAGGACACTCAAGAGTTACCTCATGACGACGATGCAGTAATCGAAGAGTTGACTTTTTATACGAATTTGAAGCGGCAGGTTAAACGAGAATGTTTTATTCAAGGTATAGAGAAGAATATATTCAGCGGTGTAAAATAAATTGGCGATAATGATTATGAATTAGACGTTGCGTAATGAATCATTCTAAAATTTTATCGCTAAATAAATTAATAACTCGTCATAGGAGGGGAAAGAAACGAGCGGGGGAAGCGAGTGTTGAGGCTGGGCGGCGCTCACTCGCCCCTGCGAGGCCGACGTGCCCGCCGTGCCTCGGATTCTGCGCACTCAATACGCGCCGCAATTACCGGCCGGCCTGCGCCCACCCTCTTCCTAATAACTCGCGTGATTGGTGCGCGTCATCGGCAGGCGCGCCTCCGCGCCACTACAATGCGCTCAAGAATCCAGCGTAATCGCCGCTGCCACCGAAGGCTGACTCTCTCGTCCGCTTGCGAGAGGAAATGAACGTGCAGCAGTGTACTAACAACGATAGTCTAAACTTTTACAGTATTGGCAAAGTGTACCGACTAACAAAATAAAAAGGTTAGTATGTGGTAGATGAACAGAATGGATTTCAACATTATTGGCATGATATGAGAACAGAGCAGCAGATAATAATGTGCATAAATTTTGATGGTGGAAGTGTTAAGATTTGGGCAGCCTTCTGGGCTATAGGTAAGTCACGAATTTCTTGGTTGAGCATTAGAATAAACTCTAAGATGTACAATGAGTGGATAGAGATGGAAATGGTTAGAATTCATGGGGATCTAGGGAACTAAATTCTAGTGCTTCAACAAGATGATTCGTTCGTGTATGTTTCTGCTGCAACCAAAACCGATGTCTTCCAAAGACCTGCTTGTAACCCGGATTTAAATCCCGTGGGAAATCTTTGGACAATAGCTGCGTCTTTATCGCAATAGAAGGCAGTTTTAGGCCTTATATGAGCTGAAGAGAACGAAACGAAAACAGTTCACGACAAATTCACTACAAGTGCTTCAACCCCTAGCAAAACCAATCCCGAATAGAATTTTTGATATAATTATGGAGATTGGACAAAAATCTAATAATGCAATAACACTACACGATAATGAGTGCCGTTTTACGAGTTTCTATCCAGGAAATGCATATGTCTTCAAAATGGTTCAAATGGCTCTGAGCAGTTTGGGACTTAACATCTGTGGTCATCAGTCCCCTAGACTTAGAACTACTTAAACCGAAGGACATCACACACATCCATGCCCGAGGCAGGATTCAAACCTGCGACTGTAGCAGTCGCGAGGTTCCGGACTGAGCGGATACGTCTTATTTTGTTACTCGTGGACTGGTTATGTCTTACTTGTATATACCATTTTCATAGTAATTGCGATAAATGTATGCTTCAGACCCCAAAGTAACAATTCTTTATGTAGAAGAGTCGGACAGTTTCGAATCATTTAATGCCATAGTAACTAACTTTAATAGCTGACACAGAAAAGCTATTAGAATCCAGAGATTTCGATACTTCTCCATAATACAGGAATGAAATGTTTGGATTTAAGGTACCTCTAGGCTCCCAACTGCTTTACGGATGTATATGGAAGATTTCATATGCAATGACAACGGCCACGTAATCCTGGAGACTTACGTATTATCTGATGTGCCTGTTCTCTTTCATCCGTGCTTTCAAGATACCGACGAGAAAAAGGCACGCAGAACCTCGCATGACTGTTTTCTTTTTCTACATCCGTGCTGATTTATGGATAGAACCTTTACCCTCTCAGGGAGATTAATTATGTTCAAAATCAGAATATGTTCATGAATTACACTCGTCGCCACAACTTTATTTTGTTACTGAAATTTTGTTTACAACCTCAATTATTTTTTCAGTTCTGAGGAAGACACTTTCTGCTTGATGTAACTTCCCCAAAAGAGTGAAAAACTGTTGTCAAAATGCACAGAAAATGAAAATCTTCAAAATGTGTCAAAAACACGTAACTTACAGATTCTTTAAATAATAAATTTTATGCCAGTTAGTCTTCTACAAAGCACGTAAGTAATAATTTAAATCCAAATTCCTACCTGATAATATTCAGGTTGTCAGGGTCTTTCTTTATTAAGCACTAGATAACCTTATGTGACATCCATGAAGAGTGTGTGATGATGTCTGTTTTGGCTGGCACACACTGCCAGATTATCTAACATACAGCCGGGCTAATTCGAAATAATTTCTCCTGGGTCGTAATCACAGTGATTGGCTATCAGTGTTCGGACGTCCTTGGAAAAGCAACCAACGAAGGACTGAAGAAAGAAACGGAAGAACATTCCTGCTTAAAATTACGTGGACGTCAGAACCGTCAGCGGCAGGAACGAGACGATAGTCTGGAAGGAAATCAGTCTACTCCTTTTAAATAGAATCGTCCTTGTATATTCCCTGATCAGCTTAAAGAAACGACTGATATTTCAGATTCGGTTTTACATTTCACTTTCCCTGACTAAAAATCTATGGCAAAAATTTTTTTCATTTACTATTATTGTTTATAGTCGCTCCTAATATTTTTTTCCACGTGTTTTCACCAACAATCGTCATGTGCAATTTAACATACAAATTTATTATCAAGGGGGGTAGGACGTCAAATGGGCCGACTTGTTACAGGAGAGGCACCACAGGACATTTTATTTTCTACTATCTATAATTTTACAAATAAATTCATAAATGTCAGCATGACCAGGAAGGAATCAGGATTCACACTCATAGCAGTGGAAGTGCAAAAACATAACAAAATAGTTTTTTCTTAGAAATGAAATTTCATCATTTTTTCACTTACTGTTGGCTGCATTTGTTGCTATAGGTACATTTTTCTTCATAAGTAAGAGAGATTTTTTGATGAATTTTGCACAGCATACAAACCATACTTACAGGTGTATGAAACTCTAGAACTTTCCAAATCTAAAAAACTGTGGTAAAAACTGAGATGATTAACTACAAAATTAGATTTTTTTCTAAACATAAAGTTTAAAACGCAACAGCTCATTCATTTTTTCATAAATTAAATTGATTATAGAGTTTCAGACACCTGGAAGTATGGTTTGTATGCTGTGCAAAATCATCAAACAGTCTCTCTTACTTATGACGAAAAGTGTACCTATAGCAACACATGCAGCCAATACTAAGTGAAAAAATGATGAAATTTCACATGTGAAAATAATTATTTTGTTATGTTTTTGAACTTTCTCTGCTACGAGTGTGAATCCCGAATCCTTCCTGGTCATGCTGGCAAAGTTTTATGAATTTACTTGTAAAAGTATAGACAGTGGAAATTAAAATTTCCTGTGGTGTCTCTCCTGCTCCAAGTCGACCCATTTGACGTACTACCACCCTTAAGGCTTTCTGGGTACCTGCTCGGAGATGTGATATGCAGTTTGTTTCTACATTAACGGACCGAAACGTTTGTGCCTAATTGTGTTGAAACTTGCTTCGATGAACTATCAAATCGAGCATTTTTAGCTTATATGTGAAAAATTTCGGATGTTAAGTAGGACGTCTATCAGGCTTTCCAACACTTTAAGTGGATACTACTGTGTTAGCTGCATGAACATGTTATTTAAAAGACTAGAGATCCGCTCTCACATCTGACGACTGATTGGCATCGAATATTTCTTTTTAGGTACCAAGAGAAGCACAAAGCAGTGACAAATGGAATATTCTATACACAATGCAAATAAAACTGTCGCTGGAAAAAAGATGGAGTATTTTATTCAAAAACTAATGCATTTGTTTGGAAAACCCATGAGAACAGGAACAACTCAGAAAATGGTATAACGTGATACGAGGGCCACATTACTAAGAAAACGCCGACTGGAGTGGCCGAGCGGTTCTAGGCGCTACATTCTGGAACCACACGACCGCTACGGTCTCAGGTTAGAATCCTGCCACGGGCATGGATATGTGTGATGTCGTCATGTTAGTTCGATTAAAGTAGTTCTAAGTTCTAGCGGACTGATGACCTCAGAAGTTAAGTCCCATAGTGCTCAGAGCCACTAAGAAAACGTAAGATGTTGCGACTGCTGTTGGGAGATTTTATTCGTACTTTCCTCGCGCATAAATTATAATGCAGAAAAAGATCTCAGCAAACTAATTACATCTGCATGTGGAATATTTTACAAGTAAGAGTCGTTATTGAGCTAAGTTTCCGGCGAGCCGGCTGCTGTTGCGTGAAGTACAGTGACGATTTAACTGGAGGAATCTTGATTAAGGTGGATTTCTGAGGTGGCCGTTTCGTACATCCAGCCAAACGTCAAGTGAAAGAGGTGATATCATACTTGTAATCGAAGCCTTAATTCGTATATTGCAGAGTACTCGGTTGCTATTCAATTACTAAATTATCTGGATCAGAGGTGAGACGTTGGCCATGTATTCAGAGAAGCGGTTACTCGAATCCCCTTTTTGCCATCTACCTTAAGGTTTGTCTAAGTCGCTTGCAACAAAATCCAGGAGGGATCCTTCGGTAAACATATGGTCGATTTCCATTCTTATCCTTACCCAAACCGTCTCTAGTGACACTGTGGTTGACCAGATGCAAAATTCTAATGTTTCTTCCATGATGTTGAGAACAGCTTTACTTCTATCCTTTACATGAGTGCATACTATCAGTTCTTTCGAACATTTAAAAAGAACAGACACTATGCAATAATGTAACTGATTCGTCTCGCTTGGCAATAAAACGACGACCGTCACTGCTTTTGAAAATTACGTTCGACCTCCAGTGGGAATCTAAAATTATCGAGCATGGAAAACGTGGACGGAACCTGCATTAAGTGGGAATCATGGTCGGTTGAGGAGTGTGCCGAGATATTCTGCACATCTGTGATGAACATTGTGTGAAGGTGGTACAGTGGTTAACACTACTGTCTAGTAAGCTGGACATCTCACGTTCATGTCCTGGTCCAGCACATAGATTCACTTGTCGCCGCTGATTTCACAGAAAGTCCCAATGCAGCTGTTATCATTGGTTTCTTTGATTTACATTCCCTTCAGTCACTCTCAATAAAATGATTTTTATCCATTAATTATCCCTTATCCTGATATAGGAGAGAGTAAGTTTGGAGTAATAGTTTTGTACCTGAGTTAGAAATAAGAAGAAAGGAAGTGATGTGTTCTTATAACTTCATCCAGAATGCGTGAGGTCGACTACTGACACGACAGAAAATAAAAAAAAAATATTCAGCAGAAGTCGCACCTTTTACAATATCCACTACCCATTGTCAAGACAATATTCTGATCTGCTTTTTAGCTTTTCAGTTATTATTGACATGTACTCACAACGCCTTCCAATGGGACTGTAGGGATATGGGTCACCTTATGGTGCTGACAAGTAGGTTCAGCTTCACAGACCTTGAGAGATTGCAGGCACTCTCACTTCTGATATGGAGTCGTGCTGCTCAATGTTCTTAGGGAAGATGATTTTTATTACTTGGTCCCTATACTGCATACGATCTGACTTCATTCATATGATGAAATGGTTGGCAGTAGTTAACGCTCTTGATTGTGTGATCTAGTGAAGGAAGAGTGGTAAACGTTACCTGCGTACAAAGGAGGGTGCCGAATTAATTGACTGCAGTAAAAGCGTACGGCGACTGCGGGCCGAGGAGGGCGGTGTTTTCTGCAGATACGTTTGCGGGATGCCAGTCCCTCGGTTTCATTTCTGGGACACATTGGATGGTGACGGTCGGTCTTTGGATGCACCCATATAGGCTGACTAGCGCCGAGGAGTCGCTGGAGCTATGGGCACAGCATTGATGACAGGCAATAATGCAGAGGATGCTCCCTTGTTAGGTAGGAAGTCTACGAGACACCTCTGATTTTCTGCGAATTTCCGTGGGACAGGTCAGTGGCGCCCAGGCGTCCAGGCTCTGCTACAAAACATTCTTGTGAAATATCTTCTGGTAAACCTTCCGGGATGTAAGGTCGTGGTCTATGAAACTCTTCAGCTCCTCTTGTGAAAGCATGAGGCTTTTAGCGAGTTTGTGGCCGTTCTTCAGAAAGTTCGAAATTGACGCAACGGGGTAGGTAACGATCTTTTTATGGAGGGCTGTGGTTCCATCCAGGTCATGCATTTAGGAAAGACATGACATAAATGGTGGGAAAGAGGCCACGAAGCTGAATCTTTTCTCCTTTTCTCCAATTAATGTTTAAAGACGCAGGTTGGTCGAATCTGTGTATGCAGTGCAGGGGCGGTCTCCCAGCTTCGAATGCCCCGCTCCAGCTCATGATTAGCTTGTGGTAAACTGCGAGTGGTCCACGATATAACTGTGCTATCCTATCGAGCTGGTGACGAAAGCTACGAGAAAGAGAAGATCACTCTTTTACTGGCAGTTCACTAGTAAAGAACGGCAGAGATGTGTGGGTGTACTCATTTGTTTTGAGATGAACGTTTCAACATTTGACATATTCCACCTGCACACTGGAATCGACTGGGGTTTTCAAAGGCTGCTTTTGTATCAGCATTCTGAATCAGTCGCACGTGAGACTGCGTACTTGCATTTTTTCGGGTGCGCGCCATTAATAACAGATTGTTGCCGTCCGTGACTCCAGTCGCTGAGTGCATCGTGGTGTGCCGCCCTGACCAGCAGAAGGGTAAATTAATCGCTGCTATGATGTAGGGCTCCAATATATGCTTCTCAACACCCTGTTATTTGGAACAATATTTATGTTTATGGAATAGTGGAGTATAGATGCTTGATAGAAGCGTTGTTTCTGGGTCATACCACGGATACACATGTACGAAGTCAGTTAAAGCGATTGGTTCTGGTTAGTGTCTTGTGTTGATCCCCAGCTGATCAATTTGTTCACCATAGACCGCATATCACTGAAAGCGTTTGTCAAATAAAAAATGTTCCTCTGGCCTTTCTTTAGCCATCTTTTGTCATGTGATGTTAAGAATGAATAAATAAATTGTTATTTAGATCACAACTCCTCCCAGTGTTCTGATTAACATTACCTATGCCAATTTATTAATGTCTTTATTGTAACTGAAAGATCGAAGCTTGCAATTGGTGAATTGCTGCCAGGATCTAGGTCCTTGGCACTTCTGGGATGATGTCATTTAGCGTCCTTGCCAAACAAGTCCACATTATGGTAATTAAAATATAGTTCTGAAGGATGTTGTAGATACTTACTTCTCTGATTGTATTGTTTATGTATTCATTTGTTTTATTTACAGTGTATTTGTGTCAGTGACTTCTGTGACGCATGTTGACCGTTTACTCGTCGTTGCGAACGGCGTTGTCGTATTATTTTCAAATGGTTCAAATGGCTCTGAGCACTATGGGACTCAACTGCTGAGGTCATTAGTCCCCTAGAACTTAGAACTAGTTAAACCTAACTAACCTAAGGACATCACAAACATCCATGCCCGAGGCAGGATTCGAACCTGCGACCGTAGCGGTCTTGCGGTTCCAGACTGCAGCGCCTTTAACCGCACGGCCACTTCGGCCGGCATATTATTTTCATGGTGTTCAGTATTGTATATTTTTGTATTTGGTTCTTTTTCATTCTGGATCTAGTGTACTGTTGTCATAGTCTCGGACTGCAAACTGCCTTGCTAATTATTGTT
Source organism: Schistocerca americana (assembly GCF_021461395.2). Lineage (NCBI taxonomy): Eukaryota > Metazoa > Arthropoda > Insecta > Orthoptera > Acrididae > Schistocerca > Schistocerca americana. The sequence continues at coordinate 441,899,437 of NC_060121.1, read as the reverse complement.
TTGACGTCGTCGTATTGTACTGATTTTATCCTGTGAGATAGATAATATAGTTGTCTATGTGTTACACTGATAATTACAGTTTGTTGTTGATGGAGAATTTGAATGATAACGAGAAGTAGGGCACAGAGACAAGTAGACTGGGAGTGGGAAAGTAAAGCTTATGTCATGATCGAAGAGAGCAATGAAACGGTAGAGGCACAATTTGATCGTAGGGGACATTGCTGTTGAACGGTGTTAGCAAAAACGATATCGTGCACCAAGGAACTCTGGGAGATGAATGCGATATGGTTTATATTGAGGGAACGGGCAGTGTCAGATCGCGTGTGTTAGAAGGAATGAGCGTACCACAACATATCGAAGTAGAGGTGATTATTAGAAATCCAGACAGGGAAGACAGGGGTACCAGAACACAATGACGCGAAAACAACACCGCAGATAACTAGTATGAGTTCGGTCGATCCCTACACTGAGCAAACGGAAGAGGTTTTAGTATGATGGCATTTTTAATGGGAATGGAGAAGAAACACGATAAAATAAAAAGATGGAGGAGAAAATTAATGATCTTCAGGAAAATCTACCTAAAGTAAACACCAAAGCAATCAAAAGTTTAAAGATTGCACATCATGCTAATAAGACAGCTGCGGGAGCCATGTCAGTAATAACTTCCGCAAATCGAGTAGCAGCTGAAGCACTGTTCACGAGTGAACGCACAGAGGTGCTAGGACGAGAGGCAGTGATCAATGTTAACAAGAAGTTCTAAAGCGTGGAAAAGCGGCATAATGACGTGGAGCATCGCATCGACACGAAAATACGTTAATCCATGGATTTTCATGCGACAGTGGTCATGGACATATTAGAACCAGAGCTGCGCAAATGAGGCACTGTTTCGGACGTGACAACTGCAACTACAGTGAACGAGATTGAAGAGGTCCGAACTCTCCTTTCGTTCCGATCTCAACAGGATGCTATCAACACGTCTATGGGAAAGAAACTGGATGAGACTAAGGGGACAATTTCAAATGCGCCCAAGCGTGAACGCAACAGAACCAGAAACAAATCCGGACGGGACAGATAACTGTATACAGTTAGCAGTGAGCAGAGGACATGGTGAAGTGAACGTCGCATTTTCTCGAAGCCGTGGAGGCAGTACAAATGAGGGGCCGTGAATGAGGACATCCAAAGGACATATTATCCGTAGGACGGAAGTTGTCCAAGAAACGCCATTCGATTTTCAACACTCCTTACAAGTCAGAAAATTCTAAATTTTCCGAGATGAGAGTAATTTTACTCACCAGCGCACTGGGATATCACTATCTGACCTCTCTTTATCTCCAAATTGGCTTTTAATATACTAATTAGACGGTATTAGCGGACACTTCCAAGGATCAGTTGCGGAGAAAATCCGCGGAATATCAGCGACGTGTAAGAGTTACCAGTAGTTCAAGCACAGACTACAAAAGTCCAGTCAAATTCCTTGATGCAATCATTACCGGAACCATATATTGTCGTACCATGCTCTACCGGTGAAATCATACGTCAGTGTTACACCAAACGTGTGTCAACATATCAAGAAGTATTAGCTGGCAAGTGTAATTTGGAGCTCAGTACTTTCCGTAACACTACTTACGAAATAGAGTACGCATTCCGAGGAGAGAATATGTCGCGTCCACAACATAACAATTACACTAATAGAAATGGAAATGTGTGAAATGGAACGCCATATGGAAACCATTCATGGTTGGGAAATTTCGGCAAATGAAGCTGAACAAGGAAGAGACTGGATTCGGAAACGCAATAATTATGTGCTATGCAACAAAGGCTAGAATGGAAGAAGGAATGAAGGCTAAAGACCACAAAACAGCGGATGGCGAAACCATGGATCCAGTTTCAATGAAAATGAGAGATGTGCGCGAATGAACAATGGAGGAAACGGAAATAGGGGTCAGGCCGAAGAAATTGAGATTCGGGGACCAAACCTAGGACGAGAGGCGAGAGGAAGTGTCAACCAACGTCAATGACTAGTTGAATAGACAGAAGAGGCACTAAAAACTTCTGCAAATGAACTCGGGCCAAGCCTCATCAATGGAATTATGCGTAGATACGATGATCTTGAAGAAACGTTTGTAAGGTGGCAGAATTAATGAAGGTCAATTTTGCACATTACGTAAAAGTTTTATACATCGTAACGGGAAGGTGAATTTGACACCTAACTTACTTTGGCGGTAATGAGCAGATTTCTCTATAAGTATGTAATGCAAAACGGATGACACCCAGTCGACAGTATTAACACATTTGCGGCCATTGGCCAGTGCAGTTTATCTTCGCTATGGGCTGTATATTGTCATCTCCAGTGGCGTGATATATTTGTGGCGTGTTTTTCGTCTGTGGGTGTTGCCTTGGGTGCAATGTCTCTCGCAAATGGAATATTTTATTCGAGTGTGGTTACTCAGAGGAGCTATCGCGTCTTAAGCGATTGTTGTTCATTGTGGTTATTCGCTTGTGTTTTTCGTACTTGGTTTTCAGCACTATTGGGTGGTTCGCAAGCGCCTGAGTGGTAGATCTTGGGCGATAGTAAATACTAAGTTTCATGAGCACAGAATGTGCGAGTCACTTTGGTATGTTTTTGCAGAGTGAGCGTGGCACACCACCAATTTGTGAGAAAGAGAAGAACAGAAGAAACGTAGCATTGCAGTGAAATGTCGCTAATAGTGAGCCGTAGTAAAATTTTCTATTTTAAAGAGCGCGCCGCAGCGCGTTGTGTAAAGCAGTCGGCTTTCGTTAAGAGCGGTGGCGCCGCTGTGGCAATCGCACCTTTGGTGTCTCCCTATGCTGAGGAAGGGGAATAATTGCCTGTTCACGTGGATTTAAGGGGCGCTATGAGCTCGGTAGTCGGTCAGTTAGAGCCAAGGAGGCAGTTGGGCAGTCTGTCAGTCTCGGCGAGTCTGGTCAGTTGGCCAGCCGGGTCAGTATGGGCCACTCAGTTTCAGTCTGTCGTCCGGAGTGCACGTATGTGTTAGGCCGCCAGTCTACTCGAATTTGCTCAGGCAATGGGCACTGGCGGTTGGATCGGTTGGTTGGTCGGTCGCGCACTGGGACACGAGATGACGTGTCCGCCTGGAGCGTCGGCGCGTGTGTGGTCGCTACGTGAGTCCAGTGGCCGCGCCGTATAGCGAGGCGTAGTGGCTTCGCGACCAAAACGAGAGCAACAGGAGTCATCCCACGACATCGGTCGGGCCGGGACGAGCTGCGACGCCGTGAGACGGGATATCGGCGCGCCTTCCTGCGTCCGTTGAAGCGGAAGGCAGCGGACGGTTCGGAAGAGCGTTTTGGGGGTGCTGCGCCAGGTCTTTGCCAGAAATCGCAGTTATTAGAAGTTAAGTGATTAGTGATATGTTGTTTCAGTTACTTGTTAAATTCTACTTGTGTTCTTGGTCAGTCTCTCGTCCCCAGCTTGCTCGGCTGTTTCTCGTCCGCATTTGTTAGGCAGTTAGTGTCTGCCTGCCCGCCTGTCTGTCTGTCTGTCTGTGTGTGTGCCTCTGTCATGTTTGTCGGATTCTGTGTACGAATTTATTTCTTAAAGGCTGAATTCTTGAAATATGTTTTTATCTTGCCTATCATCTTGCGAGGTGGTATATCTGTAATGTAGAGCATATTGTACATTTTATGTAAGTCTGTATTTTATGGATGTTATTCAAATAGTCATTTTAGGTCATATGGTTGCCACCCTTCCACCGTAAGAGTCCTTTAAAAATTTTTTTCAAAAAATCCACTTTCGGTGGCAAATAATTTGAGGGTTGTACCATATCCATTCCTCTTGCGGGGTCCATAGTTTACATGTTTGTATGAGTTGTTCAAATTTTTTGTTTGAAGTAATCTGATGTGTACTCTTTCAGAGGTTGTTGTGAGCGGTCATGACTACGACCGTGTTGAGAGGGAGCAGGCAAGCTTTTCAGCCCGAAGGCTCCTACTGTTAATATTGTTCTTGCCTCTAAATAAAACTGTAACTTAATATTTCGATGGCACATTTCTGCTTATAGTTTTAAGTCTGTTTTGAAAAGGCTTTTAGGAATAAATTCACATTTGTTAAAGGTAATTTTCTATTAGTTACGTCCTGGCAACTACTTCCCCGCTCACCTAGTGTGATTAAATGTGTCAATGTTCCTGATGAATCGCCAGTAAATAAAGTAAATTCTTTAAAAAAAATTGAAAGTTAATTTACAGTTCAAATCGGTTGTGCGTTATTTATGTTTGTTTCAGCAGCTGGAGTGAAAAATTAGAACACCAACGTAAAAAATTTTTGTGTCAGTGAAAAAAAAAAGTGAATGTCGGAGCAGTTGAAACAGAACAGACTAGTGACATCAGCACTCATCGAGACTCATGCTATACACCAGCGTTAGAGCCACCATAATGACTAAGTAATGGGGAAGTCTAGTACCTTTAGTAGTTCGTATATTTTTTATAGTAGTTGTGTTCCATGAATAAGTAGTAGACTTTGATGGTGTGAGAGTGACTGAAGTGAATTTGTATTCTAAACCAGCTTAGTACTTTGAGTTGCATGAAGGTTGTGGGAAATTAACACTACACTATCATACAACACCACACCGCTACTTAAGATTATAAAGATTTCGACACAGAAAATCAATCATTTAAAATTATTGCTGTAATCCAAGCAAAGAATAATTGTAGAACAAAATAAAATTTTTATTTTTGTCAAAAAAGCTCTGTAACCATTTTTTTATTCTTAAAGTAAACATCTAAAACAATACTTTACAATTTCGTTATTATTCTCTCTGTGTTTATGCTGTAAACATATTTGTAAAAGCACGGCACTAATTCCCCATGTACGCATTTTGCAGACTACGGGAGCTGAGTGGATAACAATGAATCAGGCAGTTGGAGAGGTCACTGACACCGGAGCGGTCATAGCAGCTGGGCAGATGCGTGCCAAGGACTGAAGCGGCAGTTAAGGTCGTCCGCCAGCCCTGTGACCCGGGGGTGGCGCAGCAGGTGGCAGTAACCCACATAGCAACTTCAGAACAGCTGGTCGACGTATCGTCATTTGGCTGTGTGAATGGAGGTAGATGCGGATGACCCTCTACATGCCACAAGGTGTGAAGAAAAGGCTGGTGCCCTGGTGGCTTGCGAGCACTTTCGCTGCCACTTTCGGCCTCCAAGGTCCTGAGGGACCTACCGCTGAACGGAAGGGCGAGCTAGAACCACAGTGGCGTGCTGCAGAGGGCTGAAGGGAGGTACATATATCTCTGGAGACATGGGTCGACGCAGACTGCGGTGGCAGGAGGTGATTCACCTCAAACCTGTGTCCATATGCTGCTCCAGTCAACCCATGAATGACTTCGACAAAGGCAACGCATTTTTTACTACCATGTCATCCAGAACGGCCAGTAACCAACATGCCAGTGATTTCTGGCCACTCACAAGGAGGAGGTCCTGCGACACTGAGGCTGCTGAATGTACTGTACATGCTGAGTAAATGGGGTAACCCACCTTGGCAAACTGATCACGCATAGCTGCCAAATCTAACCTGTTACATTACATGTGTAGTGCTATCTTTATTCGTGTGACATTTGTAAATTTAAAAAATCGGACTCCCTTAAGACCTTTGAGATGAGTGCTGTTGGAAGTATTTGTTGTTTCCATTAATTTGTTTTATATATACCTTGCTGTTTCCATTTTTACAAGACCATGTGTATCTTCTTTTTTTTTCTAACCATGTTTTTTTCTCTAAATGAACTCATGAATTATTTTTCGTTTTGGTTAATGATTCACCTGTTTTATGTCACTTCTATGTGTTTTGTTGTGCTGAGACTTACATCTTCGTACTAAACGAACAGACTGACATATTTTAAAGAAATAAGCTGAACAGATGACACATGCCGGATGAAAACTAGGTATTTTTTATATTGGGTGAATGTCAAAACGTTTATGATCGATGTGGTGTCAATGAACGAATGCAAGGGTAGTAATTTTTCAATGGCAGAGAATCCCCTAGACAACAATATTACATTCTGGTTATGGAAATAACGTTCTCTCTAACCATTTCCGGGATCAATGAGTAGATAAATGTCAGCATGACCCTGTAACCATTAATTAATTGTCATTAAAGTCTGGGTCTACAAGAATATGACCTGATGGTATGCCCATTAGATTTTTATTTCTCACTTTAATTTTATATTCGTGCAGCAGAGAGTGTATGTATGACCCTTGCTTGAAAGTGGTAAAGACAGCTTATAACGTGTTGCTGGGTTTTGTGCTGAACAAAGACTGATTCATGTTTATTTCTCTGATCATGAGCCAACTAACGTGTGACAAGTTATTCTGCTCTGTGTCAGACTAACCATTTAAAGTGGGGCACTCTCCAAGAAGAAATCTGAGAGAAATGGGGAGGTTGTGAGAGATTGCAGGGCACTCTCACTTATGATACGGTGTCATGCTGCTTAACGTTCTTAGGGAAGATGATCTTTATTACCCGGTTGCTGTAATGGATACGATCTAAGTTCATTCGTATGATGAAATGGTTGGCAGTAGTTAACGCTCTTGCTTGTGTGCTCTAGTGAAGGAATGGTGGTAAGCTTTACCTTCATTCAAAGGAGGAGGGTGCTGAGTTAACTGACTGCAATAAAAGCATACGGCGACTGAGGACCAAGGAGACGTTTTTTTCTGCAGAACCTGGTTGAAAATGTTTGTGGACTACCAGTCCCTCGGTATCATTGTGAAGACACATTGGATGGTGGCAGTCGGTCGTTGGCCACACCCAGGTAAGCTGAATAGTGCCAAGGAGTCGCTGGAGCTATGGGCAGAGCATTGATGACCGGAAATAAAGAAGACGATGGACCCTTGTTAGGTAGGAAGCCAACGTGACAGCTCTGGGTTTCTGAGAATTTCCGTGGGGCTGATCAGTGACACCCAAGCATCCAGATTCTCCTACAAAGCATTTTTGTAAAAGCACGAGCCCTTCTGCATATTTATCGCTGTTCTTTGGAAAGTTCGAAATGGATGCACCAAGGGAGATAACTATCTTTTATGGAGGGCTGTGGTTCCATCCAGGTCACGATCTTAGCAGAGACACAGCTTAAACGCATGGGAACGAGGCCACAAAGTTAAATCTTTTTTCCTTTTCTCTCAATTAATTTTTAAACTCGCTGGTTGGTCAAATCTGTGTATGCAGTGTAGGGGACGGTCTCTCAGCTTCGAAAGGCACACTTCAGCTCGTAATTAGCTTGTGCTAAGCCGGGAGTAGGCCAATATGTAAATGTGCTATGCTACTGAGCTGGCCAGGTAAGCGGAGAGAAAGAGATCACTCTTTTACTAGCACTTCACTAGTAAAGAACGGCAGGTCTTTACCTAAGTGGTGAGCCTTGTGTCTTTTTCTAGTGTGCCACTTGGAGTCTGTGGACCATTTATGAGACCAACTGCGTAGTTGGCAATTACCTCCCTATCTCAACTGGTACTTCTGTGATTTGGGCTGGAAAGCAAAAGATTTACTCAACAAACAAACTTCGATACGTGACTATGCAATAATAGTGTCATTACAGGTGTTGGGTGATTACCGCAGGTTGGATTAAAGCTATATCCTTTTCATTGATTCTTACGATCATCCATTACCTTAAAAACCGTATAGTTAGACGCTGAGGTAGTACTGTGTTCAGTCTGATTTGCGTGCTTTATTACTATACAGCGCTGATAATTTTCTGAAAGATGAATTTCTATCTCAAGTGCGCATATACCAGGAAGTAGGTCAAGATGTTTGAAAGTTTTTCTCAGTCAGAAAGTACACAACCTAAGATTTTTAAGAACATATGTAGAAAGATCATACTATTTAAACTGCTAAATCGCAAATGACGTAGTGTTATCTAAATTAAATGACTGTGTTCAAAATAATTACTGTTTCATTTCGCGCCAGTTTGAAGAAGAGTGAAGGGTATTACAATCAATATAATGTACTGAGCCACAATCACGGCAAATGAATTTTTCAGTGAGCTAGAGCACCCTGCTCTAGGTATTTGTTTTCTTTTCTATGTTAAAGTAGATGTTCATCGTAGTTAAAAAAAAAAAAAAAAAAAAAAAAAACCTTGTCTCTATTGAGGTCGAAGTTGAGTGTGACAGTGATGTTATCTGGTCGCGTGTAACAAGTGTAACTGGAACAAAGTGGCTTGATGCATGGTTTTACGAGCCACCCGATACTTCTGCGATAGTTCTAGAGTCATTCGAAGAATGTCTACGGTCAGTAGTTCGTAAATTCAAAACTATTTCGGGGTAACTTGAACCTACCGAGTATAGACTCGAATGTCTATGAATTCATTGCGCAGAGTATGGGTTGACAGCAATGCGAAATACATCTGAACACGTTTCCTGATAACTGACTTGAGCAGCTCGCTCGGTAGCCCCCACGCAATAGAAATGTCCTAGATCTTGTAGCTACAAATCGGATATTATCGACAATGTAGAGATCATGACGTCATTATCGTGATGTCATTATAAGAACTGTGGTTACGAAAGTTAATAATTCAATAAAGAAAGTTTGGAGAGAGTTTCTGCTATAAAGATCAGGTAACCAGTTCTTAGCATCTGACCTAGAAGGTGAGTTGACGTCACTTAGTTTCATCAAGATGGACATAGAGGAATTATGAGCAAAGTGTATGCAGATTGTATGTAAATCGTGGTCTGGAGAGTCATGTTACTAGTAAGTGAATTAAGGATGGAAAAGAACATAGTTTAATAACAAAATTCGGAAAATACTCAAAAAGCAGAGGCTGTTACACTCCCGGGTCAAAGGATAACACAAAAATGACGATAACCAAACTTTAGTAGAGATTCTTGCGTCTGTGTAAAGATTTATGAGCGAGGTGTAACTGCTGCCACCGTCTGGCAGACAATCCGAGAAAATCCTGGTCCTATGTGACATCGGTAAAGCTTCCACTCAGATCCTTGTTGGCCAGTTTGGTGTGGCAGCTGAAGGTAGCTAAACGAAAACCAGAGTTTTAAATTTCACGTTCAAGAAATCATTCATACAGGAGATTCGTACAAATATACCGTCATTTGACTGTCAGACAGACTCCTTTATGGGCGGCACAGCAATAATCATCCCTGCCACAGAGAAACAACTGAAACACTTGAGAACAAATAAATCACTTGATTTGGTTCAGATGGCTCTTAGCACTATGGGAGGTCATCAGTCCCCTAGACTTAGAACTACTTAAACCTACCTAAACAAAGGATATCACACACTTCCATGTCCGAGGCAGGATTCGAACCTGCGACCGTAGCAGCAGCGTGGTTCCCGACTGAAACGCCTAGAACCGCTCGGTTACAGCGGCCGGCTCACTTCATTCGGATGGAATCCCAATTCAGTTTTACAGAGTACTCTATGGCATTGGGCACTGTCCCCTTCCTTTCCTAGCCTACATTTATAGTGACTCTTCCGCGTAGCAGAAGTCCCAAGAGACTTGTAAAGAGCACAGGTAACTCCAGTACATGAAAAGGGTGAAAGAACGGACCCTCACAAATTCAGACCAATATCCCTAACTTCGATTTCGGGTAGAATTCTTGAACGAATTTTTAGTTTGAATATAATGAACTTTCTTGAGACTGAGAAGCTGATGTCAACGAACTTGGTTTTAGAAAGCATCGGTAATGCGAAACACAGCTTGACCTTTTCTCACATGACATATTTCGAACTATGGATGAAGGACAACAGGCAGATTCCATATTTCTAAGTTTCGGGACAGCATTCGACACGACGCCCCGTTGCAGATCGTTAACAAAGGTGTGATCATATGAAATAAGCTCACAGTTATGAGAGTGGCTTGAAGACGCCTTGAGTAACAGGACCCAGAAAAATATCCTCTACTTCGAGTATTCATCAGGGACAATGTATCGTCAGGAGTATCCCAGGGAAGTGGGATACGACTTGTTTTTAACATACATAAATAACTTGACAGACCGGGTGTGCTGCTGATGATGAGGCGTACGATAAGATGTCAAAGTTGAATGGCTGTAGGAAGATACAAGACGACTTAGACAAAATTACTAGTTGGTGTGGTGTATGGCAGCTAAATCTAAATGTTGGAAAATGAAGCTACTGCAGATGAGTAGGAAGAACAAACCTGTAACGTTCGGATACAGTATTAGTAGTGTCCTGCCTTATACATTCGTTTAAATATCTGTACGTAACGTTGAAGAAGCACATGGAACGGATGGAAATTGTGAGAGAAGGCGAATAGTCGACTTTCGTTTCTTGGGAGAATTTTAGGAAAGTGTAGTTCACCTGTAAATGAGACCGCATATAGGTTGCTGGTGCAACCTATTCTTGAGTATTACTGGAGTGTTTTGAAACCGTACCAGGCAGATTCAAGGAAGGCATAGGAGCCACTCAGAGGCGGGCTGCTAGATTTCTTTTCGGTGGGTTCGAATAACACTAAGTGTTACGGAGGTGTTCTGGGAACTCAAATGGGAATCCCTGGATGGAAGACAACATTCCTATTCAAAAAATACTATTAAGAAAATTAAGAGAAATGGCAGTTGAAGCTGAATGTCGAACGCCAGCATACATTGCGAGTAGGGACCACGAAGATAAGATACCCGAAGTTAGGCACATACGGAGGCATATAGACAGTTGTTTTTCCCTTGCTCTATTGCGAGTAGAACAGAAAAGGAAATGACTAGTAGTGGTACAGGGTACCCTCCGCAACCCACCAAGCGGTAGATTGCTGTGTATCTCTGTAGATGTAAATGTAAAACTACAAAGAATCTTTCGGTTAAAGAGGATATTTTTCAGTTGACTGACGAAAGAAGAAACTCAGAAACGTCCATGAAAACACAGGAATAGAGCTGTATGGCTAACAGCGAATAAATCGAAAAGCTGTAATAGTCGAAGGAAAGTGTGGTTCTCCTGTAAATGAGACCGCATATAGGATGCTGGTGCAACCTATTCTTCAGTATTGCTGGAGTGTTTGGAAACCGTACCAGGTCAGATTCAAGGAAGAAATAGTATCAACTCAGAGGCAGACTGCTAGTATTAGAAAATTGTAGCGAAATGCAGGAAGATCTGCAGCGGATAGGCACTTGGTGCAGGGAGTGGCAACTGACCCTTAACATAGACACATGTAATGTATTGCGAATACATAGAAAGAAGAATCCTTTATTGTATGATTATTTGATAGCGGAACAAACACTGGTAGCAGTTACTTCTGTAAAATATCTGGGAGTATGCGTGCGGAACGATTTGAAGTGGAATGATCATACAAAATTAATTGTTGGTAAGGCGGGTACCAGGTTGAGATTCATTGGGAGAGTGCTTAGAAAATGTAGTCCATCAACAAAGGAGGTGGCTTACAAAACACTCGTTGGGCCTATACTTCAGTATTGCTCATCAGTGTGGGATCCGTACCAGATCGGGTTGACGGAGGAGATAGAGAAGATCCAAAGAAGGGCGGCGCGTTTCGTCACATGGTTATTTCGTAACAGTGATAGCGTTACGGAGAAGTTTAGCAAACTCAAGTGGCAGACTCTGCAAGCGAGGCGCTCTGCATCGCGGTGTAGCTTGCACGCCAGGTTTCGAGAGGGTGCGTTTCTGGATGAGGTATCGAATATATTGCTTCCCCCTACTTATACCTCCCGAGGAGATCACGAATGTAAAATTAGAGAGATTCGATCGCGCACGGAGGCTTTCCGAGAGTCGTTCTTCCCGCGAACCATACGCGACTGGAACAGAAATGCGAGGTAATGACCGTGGCACGTAAAGTGCCCTCCGCCTCACACCGTTGGGTGGCTTGCGGAGTACAAATGTAGATGTAGACAGATTCAGAATACAGAAAAGTGTAAGCTGTCTATGGTGAAATTAAAAGTAAGGGCTGCAATACAAAGAACGCAATGGTGGGAATTCCAATGTTAAGTGCAGGGGGAAGGGTGGAAAGATGTAAAAATACATTCATCGCCTCTACGAGCAGGGAGAAACTTTCCGCTGACGGACAGGCGAAATAAAGGATGTCGATTTAGAAGACATAGGGCGATCCCGTATTACGACCGAAGTCTGAGTAAGCTGTGGAAGATTTACGATTTAAAAAGGCAAAAGGCAAAGATTTCATTCCTTCGGAATTTCTAAAGTTACTGGAGGAGTAAACGACTATTCAGTTTGGTACGTATGATCTATGAGAGTGGTGACGTACCATCAGACTTGCGGAGTACTATCATCCACGCAATTTCGAAAATAGTAAATACAGTTATTTGGGAGAGCTATCATACTATTAGCTTAACACTCATGTATTTAATGGCTGAAAACACTAATATAATGAAGAATAGCAAAGGAAATTGATAATCTGTTAGGTTACGATCAGTTTGGTCTTAGGAAACATAAGGCATATAAGATGCTTGATACTAGACGCTAAACTCAAGGTTCATGAAGACACTTTCATAGGATTGTTGGCCTAGAAAAAGTGTTTGACAATGTTCAATAGTGCAAGATGTTGGAAATTTGTAAGCTGTAGGGAGAGATGAGTATTATAAATTATACATAAAGAGTGAGAGTGAACAATGAGAATGGAAGAGGAAGAACGATGTGCTGAGATCTAAGTGGGTGTAAGAAATGGAAGAATGTCCTTTTCTACTACCGTTAAACTTGTACTTCGACGAGCAAATACAGAAATAAAAGTTGGATTCAGGACTGGGATTAGATATCACAGTGAAAAAATACGACTCTCAAAAGTCGCTAACGACATTCTTATTCTCAATACGTATTACAAGACACACTGAATAAAATTAACAGTGTATTGAACACGCAATAAGGATAGGGACCAAATCGAAAAATGGCAACAGTAAGGAGGATCATTTGAAATGTGATTACTGTGAAATTTTCCCTCAAAATTGGAGACCACGAACTAAGCGAAGTGATGGAATTTTGTTACCTAGGAAGCAAAACAACACATGACGGACGAAACTAGGAGAATATAAGATGTAGAAAAGACAAAGGAGACACTTCTGGACAAAGGAAGTGTACCGGTGTAAATATTGGCCTTAATTGGAGGCACAAATTTCTGAGCTAATTTGTTAGGAGAATAGTAATCCGTCGAAGTGAATCGTAACCTATGTGAAAACCGGGAAAGAAACGTATGAAAGCATTTCAAATACGGTGCTAGAAAAGTAAGTCGCAATTTAGATGGGCTGATGAAGTGAGGATTTGCGAGGTTCTCGACGCAATCAGAGTGGAAAGAACGGTCACTAAAACACTGAGAAAAATCAGGGTTACGTTAATGAAGCACATGATTCGACGCCCCATCAAACCGGTGAACAGATCTAAAAAATGATTTACAGGTATTTGTTTCCCTTTATTGGGATGAGGTTCTTTAATATCATGTTCATTTCAGCTGTTCACCCTGATGCAGTGTAATCTTATCAAGCGATAATTCTATCGTATCGCAAAATGGTGATTATGTGGGTGTTCAGACGAAGCTAACGATATTTATATTCTTTTGATTTGAGAAAGTGTGCTGGAAAGATTCGTTTATATTTTGATTCATGGTGAAACGAAAATGTCTTAGAGTGCAGTCTCACTTTCCTTTCTTTTAAATAATGCTGAACACATTAGTGATCGTGCTGTTAATTCTACACTGCAGTAAATCAGCCGTGTATATGATAAAAAAGGGGATAGGTATGCTTTGCTGTGATCTAATCTGTGGGGCAACAGCACCATACAAAAGTCTTTAAAAATTTTTTGCAGTGAGTCTCTGTTTGGATTTAGCCAGCAGCAACTGCTTCACCAAAATCTGCACGTAAAATTTTGTACTTGATTCAGACTGCTACTTGAGAAGAGGAGTACATGAATGAGAGCGTACTGTAGTCAACGCGAAGTGTGGTGCTCTTTTCTTCCTAAACATCAAATTCTATAGAATAGGTATATTAACAAAGTTATTAACTACGACTACTTTTACGGCAAGAAGTTGCACTCAGATATAAATGGATAAAAGAAATAGTACAGCCAACTAGGCGAAAATTATTTCCGAACACATACTGATCTCCGCGTGGCACATTAAATATTTATAACAGCAGTTTCAAAGCCATATAGTTATAGGTGTCCGTAGTTTTACACAGTTTATGGAGCATGAGAAAGAAAGTTTAAATAAACCATGAAAATAAAATTGAAAGTGACGCATACAGGAGAAAACAAATATCCCATTTACCGACTGGAATACATACGTTTTTACAAATCTGGAGCTATTAGTCATATTTCTTTGTTTCTTCAGCCCTCACCTGAGACCACGCTAAGCTTGCAACCATTATAACCACTGTTCTCATAAGATTTTTTTTATTTTGCGCATTGTTTCTTTTCACAAATTCACTGTGACTCACAAGGCGTTCATCCAAACATCGGGCACCAGCTGCCCGATTAGCCATCCGGAACTTCTCATATGTCTCTAAAGCTGATAGGTTTTGTGTGTCTTCGTCGTATACTCACTTCCTGTAGATATTTATAACGTTTACTGGGGTATTCGTGTATCTGTTTCAACGTCAAAGACACTGAAGAAGACTTTCATTTCACTTGAGTCTGTTATCCTTCGTATGCGGCTGTAACATGGAACCCGTCTTTTAAGCGCTGCTTCTCTTGGACACATCTGCACAAGTATATATTGCTTTTCTCTATTATTACTGTGGACCCTGGTTTTTACAATGTTGTCTCAGTGTATTGCATAGCAGCTTGCTGCATTAGTACACCTCAGGGAGAATAAGAGAGATGCAAATAGATGCACTCGAGCTATAACAGAATAGTTTTGTTAAATTTTGAGTGTTTTTGATACAAATGTTGTTAACTCATCATTATAGTTAGCAGTAGTAGTAGTGGTAGTAGTAGTAGCAGTAGTGGAAGCAGAAGCATTAACATAAAACACGACGGGAAGCTTCGTGTAAGACAATGTATCCCAGTTCACTTTGCTTGACTCCTTGTAGGAAAGCAACAATAGTTTGTAGCGTGTGGTGTTCTTTGTCTGTTGTTGATGACGGTAGCGGGACGCCTGACTGTTGTCGTATAATCCGTCATTCACGATAAATCCAAGTCGGTGACCAACCTAACTACACGGAGCTGGGTAATTAAAGGATCACTTTTTCAAATTATCTCCCATTACGATGCATGAGTTTGGAATTTCACTCAAAGGTGCCTACAAATTTCCTCTGCAACGGTACAAAAGTCTGGCGTACTGCGTCGTCGCCCTTGGGCTCGATGACAGTTCATACAGCAATGTGTCGACACATTTAAAAACAGCGCCAGACCTCAGGAGTTCATGTAACGTGTAACGTGGTCTAATGATGTCACATTGGCACCAAATTTCCGCAAAGCTCTACCCAGCGCCACCGTGAACCTTTCACACAATGCGAAGGCCGTAACGTTCCCTCTTACCCACACTTCACCTCCCCTGTACATGTGTCTGTGATGGTCATAACCCCGACGTCCATCTTTGAAATTACGCAGTTTTCTTATGGATAGCTGAGGAAAACATTTCAGACCGACCGCCGCTCAGAATCGACACTAAAAGGTCTCGAGGGGTTGGTAAAAAAGAGCTTCTATGAGACCATTCATTTCTTTGGGCCGTTGATTGCCGCACATTTGGCTGTCGAAAACGATAGTTCGAATTGCGATGAGCAACAAGATAATGTTCTTGACAACTTTTCACACTGCTGACAACCCCGTACGTGTGAGCGCTTTTCTGAAGTCACTGTGGGCTGCATCCACAAAGCAGCATCATATTGCTACTCATCAGAGGCTGAACCGTTGGTTTCGACCTAGAAATGTGTGGGAACCTATGCCCGAAGGAAAGGGATTTCATTGACGCCCTTCATACCATCCCTTGATGCCTTCTAGTGTCAATTCTAAGGAATAGTGTGCCTGATATGTTTTCATCTGAAAACCGCGTGATGCTAACGCTGGGCGTTGCGGTTCTCACCTCCATTCCAGAGGCGCCAAAAGACGGGGTGAAATGTGGGTAAGAGGTCATTTGACGACCTTTCCATCGTGCGACAAATCCACGGCGATGATGGGCAGTACTGTGGTAAATTTGGTGCCACTGTGAAATCCTTAACCCATCTTACACAAGGGTTTCTGACCTCTGGTACTGATGTCTGAAGAGTCGCAGAATCCGAGAGTGAGGTCGCAGGGTGCCACACGTTTGCGCCATTACCAAAATAGGGTCGTTGACAACTATGAGCGCAATTTCAAACTTATTCATCCCAATGGGAGACAATTACAGGGTTTCGAAAAAGTGTTGCTTTGTGTCGATCTGTGTACAAACCACATCACCCCCCCCCCCCCCCACACACACACACACCAGCATTTGAAACGCCATGTTCCGTCATCTCAAGAGCCAATGAGGAGCCCTTTTTGGGTTCAAACTGCGACATTCCTTCCACTGTAGAACTGAAAGGTAGTCTTGCTGAATCTAGGGTTAACGCATTGGTTCCGGTCACCGACTTCATCTACAGCAGAGGTATGCCACAATTGGATATTCCTTTAGAGAATAGAGAAGGAGGTGCTTGTAAGCATGAGGGAAGATTTTTCTTAATCATGTAAGGCACACGAAACAGACACAATAGAGAAGAAGGCTAAGAAGAAAACGAAGGAGAATATATGATGATCATGCTGACGATGACAATGATGAAATAGAGAAGGAAGTGGATTATACTGGATTTCTCCTTTTCTTCGTATGCAGTCACTAGTACTAGAGTGCACCTTAAAGTAGTAGGCAATTGTCAGTTAACGGGCTGGACTGTTCCCGTCTTCAATACGCTAATGTCAGTAGCCAAGTCGGGCTGCAGGAGCATTTTCGTTGCGTGTAGTATATGCCACCGCGAACTTTCATGAATAAGGAAACGTCTGACAGTTACATTATGTAGGCTGCATGAAATCAGGAGAAACGCATCTGTAGGACAATTGGAGGAGACACTAATGTCTAGAAATTTTCATGTGCTCATAGTCCACTTTGAACTGAAAACTGCGATGTGACGCAGTAGATGGTCATACTAGAGATACTAGCCGGCCGGTGTGGCCGTGCGGTTGTAGGCGCTTCAGTCTGGAACCGCGTGACCGCTACGGTCGCAGGTTCGACTCCTGCCTCGGGCATGGATGTGTGTGATGTCACATGGCTCTGAGCACTATGGGACTTAACTTCTGAGGTCATCAGTCCCCTAGAACGTAGAACTACTTAAACCTAACTAACCTAAGGACATCACACACACCCATGCCCGAGGGAGGATTCGAACCTGCGACCGTAGCGGTCGCGCGGTTCCAGACTATAGCGCCTAGAACCGCTCGTCCACACTGGCCAGCTATGTAATGTCCTTAGGTTAGTTAGGTTTAAGTAGTTGTAAGTTCTAGGCAACTGATGACCACAGATGTTAAATCCCATAGTGCTCAGAGCCATTTGAACCATTTGAACTAGAGATACTGCACAATACATCTCTGCAAAGCTTAACCGAATTTTAACTGTGATTTTAATATCGCGACTGATCGGAAGTTGAAAAAAAAAATATAATGGAGCAGATTGTGTAATGATGTAAACATGCCCGCATCTCGTGGTCGTGCGGTAGCGTTCTCGCTTCCCACGCCCGGGTTCCCGGGTTCGATTCCCGGCGGGGTCAGGGATTTTCTCTGCCTCGTGATGGCTGGGTGTTGTGTGCTGTCCTTAGGTTAGTTAGGTTTAAGTAGTTCTAAGTTCTAGGGGACTGATGACCATAGATGTTAAGTCCCATAGAGCTCAGAGCCATTTCTTTGATGTAAACATGGTATGTTGTTATTCCATCTATTGCAAAACTTGGATGTAATTACGTGTGCTGTTTTGTTAGCTGCTTCCTCCCAGCGTTTCAATCTCATGAAGATCAGAAGATGTCTATACAGAGATTTCCCAAAACTGGCAATCTACATAAATAAATCATTTCAGATATTTTGGAATCAGAAAATTTATTCAGTACTCATAATACTACAGACCTCCCCCTTGCTGAGGATATCAGGAGGATACATTATAAAAAATAGCACTCATACTTCATCCCCTCTACTTCTCGCGAAATGGTGCAAACGATAAAACTCGAGTAATTAGAGCTAATAAAAATGTTTGTCAACAGTCATACTTCCCACGCGCCATTCGCGCATGTAACATAGAATAGAGATCAATTATGGGTACTAGATGTACCCTCACTGCCATGTAGCCTACAAAGTATGGATGTAGTTGGAGACACAAAGTATTTATTTGTCGTCGCAGACAGGAGAGCGTTTTGGTGGTTGCCTGCAGATGGTACTTCTCGTGAATACGCCTCATCTTTGGATTTGCACGTCAGATGCGAGCTCTAACACTGTAACAGCCCTTCGTCAGTTTACATCAACACCACCTGTACTCCACAAGCCACCTTGCGTCCAACTGAACTCTTTATGGTTAATGCAGTCGCCCTTTGAGGGCCTTACCTGCGCCGGCGAGGAGCCCAGTAGCGGGCTAACACTTTGCCAGGCGGGCAGGCACTCGTGCAGATGGGCGCCGTCTAGCCGACGGCGGCGCCGCGTCGCTCAGGCTGTCAATAAGCGCCGTCGGCTTTCATTTGTGGGAGCAGCTCTCTCCCGGGCGCCCGCTACCCGCTACCCGCCACTCACGCCGTCAGTTTCAGCCACCACCGACCCGCAGACTAAGGCGCGCCGCATCTTAAATTCAGGAACGTTTAACGCCGCCGCCTGCTAGACGCTCTTAATCATTCGCTCGCTTTTAATGGAATGCGAGCGGTAAGGAAGGGCAACGTCATGATAGTGCCACTCGCTACAAGTGATCTCCACAGCGTCACAGACGCTCTAGACCTTCCGTATCACCATTTTTCAAATATAAAACTCGTATAAGATGATATGTAATCTCGACATATTATAAGGCTTCCAAAGACGAACACCATCTGTAAAATTCTTATTCAGCTTCAGTGTTCAGATGTTTTAAATTTCCCAAATTATCCTTGAGAGCTAAAGTATTGTACGTATATACTATTTCAAAGAGAATTTGCTTAGTGTTTGAATGAAGTGTAAACCTCTTGACAAGGTAATTCTCTGTGTTAATTGCGAATCAGCCATTCTGTCTTTGTTTCATTAAAACTCAATTAATTCATTCCACTAGTGTAAGAATACTGATAATATGAAACTATAATATTTAGCAGAATTAAGAATGTCTTGTCAAAGTTTATTTCAGTGGAAGTGATAGTATGAATAACGACGTGACTACAGTTCCAGTATGTGTTATCGATAGCTACAATGCCACAACGTAGGTGCGCTCTGCCAGGTTGGCACTGCGACAGACACAGACCACAGCGCACTCTAGCCGGAGCGGGAGAGCTCTACGACCTCCGCTCCATATTCTGTCCATTTGATCAAGAGCAGACGGCCGGGACACTTCGCTTCAGCAAGAGACTATGTACTACTTACGACGGGTCTAAGACTTCGCAACTACGTGCTCATCGTTACCGAAAGTTATATGCCATTGGTTAATATTCTCTGTTAAATGTAAAAAGTTGTACCGAGAGTTCTACCTCACCTGCTCCTCCTAGTTTCCTACATTCAGCCTACCCTTCAGTTTTCAGAGGCAGGTACACGCGCCGCCTTCCAGGCGGGATACAAAACAGTAGAACAGAGTAGTGTGCACAGTCGATATTATGATTGCTGGAGAATCTGATGGAAGTTTCTCTGCTGAAGGGATAGATCTCCTCCTCACTGAAAACTTAAACAGTCTTTATTCTTCTCTCACTACATCCATCGGAGTTTGTCCTTGCGCAACGACTATATCCTAAGGAGAAATAATCGGTACTCCTACAAATTTCCGTAATTCAGGACAAATGGACTCTGGTAACAGTCGTAATCACGAGCATTTTGGTCCACCAAATCGGTTCACATTAACTACAGAAGGACCTTAGCGTAGCCGCAATGTTGCTCTTGTGAAATCAAGGAATCGCTGAAAACCGATAAAAAAATGTAACTTCTGTTGCAGAATCTTTTGCTATTTACTGTACGCAACACTTTCATACAATAGCCATTTACAAGTAACTGGTTTTCTACTCACTATCATGGCCTGAACTTTCCCAATACAGGAATTTAGGTAATGGCGGCTTCTAACAATCTGGCAGGGTACAAAGACTCTCGCTGTCGGAGATTTCAACCATCTGGTGCAATGGTTCGGTTACAGGTGAATGCTGATTATGCGTCCCTTACATAGGCTAGGATGTTCGAAGGGCACCACGTAGTAAATCGGAAAGAGATCCTATGTTGGAGCTAAACTGCATTGCCACCATCAGCTGCTCAATGACAGATCAATGAGTCCTGGATATCGACCAGAGCGCGTATGGCACGACACATTAAGTCGAAAGTATGGCCTCTGAAAGAGTAAAACAAAGCACTCACTTTTTGCACAACTGCACACTGTTGCTGGAGTGAAAGTGCTAGGTACCACTGAATATTCAGCAAACGCATATTATCGGGCCTGTTGAACGGAATCAGTACCTAGATGAGCAGCGAAAATTGACTAAAGAGTAGCACAAACTGACGTAAGTAAAGGGGTGTGACGAGAAGGAGATTAATCTTCCATCTTACTTAAATCTGGAGTCACGAATTAGGTAAAGTGAAGGCATTATGCTACCTTGAAGACAAAGTGACACACGACGGACGATGAAAGAATGAGATAAAAAGCAGATTGGTATAAGCAAGGTCTCCTAATATCAAATATATGCCCCAATTTGAGGCAAAAATTCGTGAGAATATTCGTTTGGTGGACAACATTGTATGGCAGTGAAGCGTGGTCTGTGAAAACGGGAATAGATGAGAATCAAAGCGCTTTTGATGTGGTGCTATAGAAAGGTGTTTAAAGTTAGGTGGAAATGGGATTGTCTATAGAATTGCGGAGGAATGGAATATGCGGAAAATACTAACTAGAAGAACCGACAGGATATTATGTTTTACGATGTTAGGGATAACTTGTGAGGTATCGGAGGAAGCTGCACAGATTGGAAACAGTAGAGGAAGTTACAGCCAACTGTATCCAAGTAATACCTGAGGACGTCTGGCTGATCTGGAAGAAGTGTGCGGAAGATATAATGTAGTTGCAGACACTATGAAGAAAAGGAAAGACTAATGATCCCACAAAGAGCAAAATTTACCAACACATATATCAAAAGAGCGAACCAATCCAACAAATTAGAGTATAATGACGTGTAGAGTTTAATTATCGACAGGAATTCATTAACATCACACTTTCACAGAGACAAGAGGAAAAATGTGAAACGATACATCTAGACTTCAGCGTGACTAGAAATTGTATGTTACATTATTTACTTCGATTTATGTATTATTTAACAGGAAGTAATGGCTGACAACTGATAGAAGCTACGTCATAGCAGTCAATGCCCAGCTACTTAAAGATAATATCCTATCCCTGGCGGTCAGCAGGGGGCCGTAGAGCAGAGTGTTTGATCTGCATGTTCGTGGTACTTCATTGTGTGGCGTGAAACAGTGTACTAATGAGTAAAAGGCTAATATCATTCAGACGTAAGTCATCATCTATTGGGGTTCATTCGGGATAGCAGTATTTCATGTTCTGATAGAGTACCTGTTAACCAGACAGCCGTCTTCAGGTTAAGTCCGCACCGAATTAAAAAAAACCGTCACACAATGAAGTGGACTGCATTAAGTGGTTTTACTTCAGTCAGGTACGCGCCATCATGGTGGCTGTATATCTAATGGCCTAAATAATGAAACAGTGCTGTGCTGGCTGCCAGCCCCAAAGACGATGAAATGTTCTATCGCTCGTAAAAACTTCACAAATCACATACAGACCAAATCATACAAATATTGTCTGAATAGAATATAAGAGGACCTAACAGCAAAATGTATTCACACAGTTGTGTTAGGAACAGACACGCTATAATATCTTCCCCTGTGAAAAGTTTTAGTCGTACTCTACGGTACACAATAAACGAATTTAGTCGGAGACTGAATGGCGCGATGGGTAACAAATGACCGAGTAAAGCAGGCCATAAATGTTATAGTTTTACATGTTATTATCCATTTCATCGTGGAACATTATTTGGACTCACGTGGGAAAACAGCGGAAAAATACATTGTAGTACTTCACCCCCACATGCTCAGGACCAGAGGGGCATGTAAGTCACGAGGATTTTACAAAAACCAGAGATAAATGGCTTAAATGGTTTGCCTAACTGTGGAAGGTATCCCGACGGACACCTGCGGACACTTGCGCAAATCATAGATATTCCCATTCAAACAAACGGAGAGATAGAAGAATAGGAAATAAAATTGTAGAGCGCAAATAGGACTCGTGCTCTCAGAGCTCCGTAACATGTTATTACGTGTATAGATAGTTCATCGATCAAGGATATCGAGAAACTGGACAATTTTCGCCCGTTGTCGACATCGATATTGACAAAATATTTGTATCGGAAGTACTTAGATTTTCGATAACGTATTAATTGCAAGTTTCAAGTTTAAATTTTTGTGGAACTTCACATTTGCTATAAATAATTCCTGACAAAAAAGTGCTCGTAACAGAGGAACAGAACAGATGGGTAAAAATTGTAAGAAAAAATAAATATTTTTGTGTAATGTAATCAGAGAAAAAATCTTATTATTCAAGTTCCTTGTACTGTGAAGCGTTGCTTCTTGCCAAATTTCTTGTTTCTAGATAAATGGGAAGTACCTTTACTTCTTGGCGATTATGTTGGTTAGTACCATAATATACAAACAGTCGGATAATATATGACAAAAAAATATTTTTTCGTGTTATATAAATACAGATCAACAGTGTTTGGATTCTTTCCTTTATTTGTACTTTTAAACGTTTTGTACTTGTTAAATAACATGTTTCTAATTAGATGGGAATTATCCAACAGAATTTGCTCCGCCAAGGAACCTTAGACCTTAGTATGCGACATAGATTTCGGCTTAATACCTCTATACGTTCCTCAGAAAAATCCTTCTGAACAATCAGACAGACGTCCAGACAGAAAAACAGACGGATAACAAAGTGATCCTGTAAGGGTTGCCTATTCGATCCTGTAAGGGTTGCCTATTCGCGGAACCGTAAGAAGGAAGAAGAAGAATACCAAACCAAAGGAGAACGCTACTATAATACATTAAGAATGAAGTGTTTTAATGTGTCCAGTTTTGAAGAAACCTAGACCCGTCACAAGGCAAAAATTTTATTGTATTTCTACTCTTTAATTTCTTGCTACAATAACACTACTAATAATTTCGTTAAAAAAAGGAAAACAAAGAAGTTTGCTGCGGTGGGCTTCTTTCTTGGAAACTCAGGAATGCCAAAAAACACGTGAAACAGTGCCTAATGCCGTACAATTTTTTGGGGAGACTGCAGCCATCAGTAGGAACTGCCACAACAAGGAACTGTGTGGGAATAAGCCAGAAGTTCCCAGGTTATTCGTCATCCACTACAAGATCAGAGATTCTCACACAACATGAAGAATAGGAAGCCTGGTTGCTAACTATCGATGATGCATTTGGAGTTATTGTAAATGGAATCCACCAATGACAAAGACGATAACACAGAATATTCAGTGTCCGGGAAGTCAATGGGGGATACCAGTAAGAAAACTGTCCAGCATGAGCAGACATTGGATAGTCAGTTGGCCTGTGGAATTCTCACTTGGTGAGTGAATAGTCAAAAGACAGCGTGGATAGAGATCAGATCGTTGATATTCACCGAGTATAGGAGAACCTCCAGGAGGCTGTCTGACGAGTCAGAGAGCGTATTTGACTTCTGAACGCATGCAATCTATTGTCCAGTCACATTCCCGCCTTGGCTCCAATGGCTATTTTCTGTGACATATCCATTTCCGCTCCATTGAGTGGAAGAATCATTACGAAATGAGGCATAAATCTTTAAGCGTCCACCTTTCTTTGTCGAAGCTCTGCCTCGAAACAGTATTCTAATGCCACTTAAGCAGCACAATTTTTTTCCTTCAGTCATTAGTCTTCTAATTGGTCTGATGCGGCCCGCCACGAATTCCTCTCCGGTGTCAACCTCTTCATCTCAGAGTAGCACGTGCAACCTACGTCCTAAATTAGTGTCTTCATGTATTCCAATCTCTGTCTTCCTCTACAGTTTTTGCCCTCTACAGCTATCTCTAGTACCATGGAAGTCAATACCTAATATCTTAACAGTATCCTATCGTGCTGTCACTTCTCCCTGTCAGTGTTTTCCATATATTCCTTTTCTCTCCGATTACGCGCAAAACCTCCTCATTCCTTACCTTATCAGTCCACCTAATTGTCAACATTCGTCTGTAGCACCGCATCAAGATGCTTCTATACTCTTCTGTTGCGATTTTCTCACAATCCATGTCTCACTACCGTACAATACTGTGCTCCAACCGTACATTCTCAGAAATTTCTTCCTCAGCTTAAGGCCTATGTTTGATACTAGTAGACTTCTCTTGGCCAGGTCTGCTTTTGATTTCCTCCTTCCTCTGCCCTTCATTCGTTATTTGGCTGCTTAGGTTACAGAATTCCTTAACTTCGTCTACTTCATGACCATCAATCCCGATGTTAAGTTCCTCGCTGTTCTCATTTCTTCACTTCCCATTACTTTCGTCTCTCTTCGATTTACTCTCAGTCTGTATTTATACTAGTTAGATTGTCCATTCCATTCCGGAGAGCATGTAATTCTTCTGCACTTTCACTCAGGATAGCAATGCCATCAGCGAATCCTATCATTGATATCCTTTCACCTTAAATTTTAAATCCACTCCTGAACCTTTCTTTTATTTTCCATCGTTGTACAAAGACAATTACCACAGACAAAAGTCACTGAGAGTTCTAGCTCAGGAACACCAACCAGCAGGAACGGCGCTGTGCCTGGGGGATTACGACCCAGAAAGCAGGAACGAGATAAGTCACGTAAGATGAAAGCAAATTGGCTGTCAAACCACTACCATACAAAGTAAGAAAAGTGATTGTCACATCGTACTGACCGTGCATCTGTGACCAACACCTTCATGCAAAATTGACTCTGCTCTATAATGCCGAGGCAATATATTTTTCGCCGGCCGGGGTGGCCGAGCGGTTCTAGGCACTACAGTCTGGAACTGCGGGACCGCTACGGTCGCAGGTTCGAATCCTGCCTCGGGCATGGATGTGTGTGATGTCCTTAGGTTAATCAGGTATAAGTAGTTCTAAGTTCTAGGGGACTGATGACCTCAGATGTTAAGTCCCATAGTGGTCAGAGCCATTTTCTAAATGTATTCTTCATTACCTGCTCAGTTACTGAGTTGTGTCAGTGTCGCCAATAAAATACAAGGGTTGCATGAAAAGTAATGGCGTCACCTTCGTTAATTTGGTTTGGATGGGAATATTTTAATAAATCAAACGCAGAAATAATCGTTAGAGTATGAACTTTCTACATCTACATGTAAATTTATACTCCGCAAGCCATCCAACGGTGTGTGGCGGAGGGCACTTTACGTGCCACTGTCATTACCTCCCTTTTCTGTTCCAGTCGCGTATGGTTCGCGGGAAGAACGACTGTCTGAAAGCCTCCGTGCGCACTCGAATCTCTCTAGTTTTACATTCGTGATCTCCCCGGGAGTTATAGGAAGGGGGAAGCAATATATTCGATACCTCATCCAAAAACGCACCCTCTCGGAACCTGGCGAGCAAGCTACACCGCGATGGAGAGCGCCTCTCTTGCAGAGTCTGCCACTTGAGTTTGCTAAACATCTCCGTAACGCTATCACGGTTACCAAATAACCCTGTGACGAAACGCGCGGCTCTTCTTCGTATCTTCTCTATCTCCTCCGTCAACCCGATCTGGTACGGATCACACACCGATGAGCAATACTCAAGTATAGGTCGAACGAGTGTTTTGTAAGCCACCTGCATTGTTGATGGACTACATTTTCTAAGGACTCTCCCAATGAATCTCAACCTGGTATCCGCCTTACCAACAATTAATTTTATATGATCATTCCACTTCAAATCGTTCCGTACGCATACTCCCAGATATTTTACAGAAGTAACTGCTACCAGTGTTTGTTCCGCTATCATATAATCATACAATAAACGATCCTTCTTTCTATGTATTCGCAGTACATTACATGTGTCTATGCTAAGGGTCAGTTGCCACTCCCAGCACCAAGTGCCTATCCGCTGCAGATCTTCTTGCATTTCGCTACAATTTTCTAATGCTACAACTTCCCTGTATACTACAGCATCATCCGCGATAAGCCGCATGGAAATTCCGACACAACCTACTAGGTCATTTATATATACTGTGAAAAGCAAGGGTCCCATAACACTTCGCTGTGGCACGCCAGAGGTTACTTTAACGTCTGTAGACGTCTCTCCATTGATAACAACATGCTGTGTTTTGTTTGCTAAAAACTCTTCAATCCAGCCACACAGCTGGTCTGATATTCCGTAGGAACTTACTTTGTTTATCAGGCGACAGTGCGGAACTGTATCGAACGCCTTCCGGAAGTCGAGGAAAATAGCATCTACCTGGGAGCCTGTATCTAATATTTTCTGGGTCTCATGAACAAATAAAGCGAGTTGGGTCTCACACGATCGCTGTTTCCGGAATCCATGTTGATTCCTACATAGTAGATTCTGGGTTTCCAAAAACGACATGATACTGGAGCAAAAGACAAGTTCTAAAATTCTACAACAGATCGACGTCAGAAATATAGGTCTATAGTTTTGCGCATCTGCTCGACGACCCTTCTTGAAGACTGAGACTACCTGTGCTCTTTTCCGATCATTTGGAACCTTCCGTTCCTCTATAGACTTGCGGTACACGGCTGTTAGAAGGGCGGCAAGTTCTTTCGCGTACTCTGTGTAGAATCGAATTCGTATCCCGTCAGGTCCTGTGGATTTTGCTCAGTTGAGTGATTCCAGTTGCTTTTGTATTCCTTGGACACTTATTTCGATGTTAGCCATTGTATTCGTTTGTGCGAGGATTTAGAGAAGGAACTGTAGTGCGGTCTTCCTCTGTGAAACAGCTTAGGAAAAAGGTGTTTAGTATTTCAGCTTTACGCGTGTCATCCTCTGTTTCAATGCCATCATCATCCCGGAATGTCTGGATATGCTGTTTCGAGCCACTTACTGATTTAACGTAAGACCAGAACTTCCTACGATTTTCTGTCAAGTCGGTACGTAGAATATTACTTTCGAAATCACTGAACGCTTCACGCATAGCCCTCCTTACGCTAACTTTGACATCGTTTAGCTTCTGTTTGTCTGCTTTCGCAGTAGATTCCTAACTTTGTTGTTGAACCACGCTGGGTTTTTCCCGTCCCTCACAGTTTTACTCGGCACGTACCTGTCTGAAACGCATTTTATGATTTCCTTGAACTTTTTCCATAAACAATCAACATTGTCAATGTCGGAACAGAAATTTTCGTTTTGATCTGTTAGGTAGTCTGATATCTGCCTTCTATTACTCTTGCTAAACAGATAAATCTTCCTCCCTTTTTTTTTATATTCTTATTAACTTCCATATTCAGGGATGCTGCAACGGCCCTATGTTCACTGATTCCCTGTTCTGCACTTACAGAGTCGAAAAGTTCGGGTCTTTTTGTTATCAGTAGGTCCAAGATGTTATCTCCACGAGTCGGTTCTGTGTTTAATTCCTCGAGGTAATTTTCGGACAGTGCAGTCAGTATAATGTCACTCGATGATCTGTCCCTACCACCCGTCCTAAACATCTGAGTGTCCCAGTGTATATCTGGTAAATTGAAATCTCCACCTAAGACCATAACATGCTGAGAAAATTTATGTGAAATGTATTCCAAATATCCTCTCAGTTGTTCTGCCACTAATGCTCCTGAGTCGGGAGGTCGGTAAAAGGAGCCAACTATTAACCTAGCTCGATTGTTGAGTGTAGACTCCACCCATAATAATTCACAGGAACTATCGACTTTTACTTCACTACAGGATAAACTATTACTAACAGCGACAAACACGCCACCACCGGTTGCATGCAATCCATCCTTTCTAAACACCGTCTGTGCCTTTGTAAAAATTTCGGCAGAATTTATCTTTGGCTTCAGCCAGCTTTCTGTACCTATAACGATTTCAGCTTCGGTGCTTTCTATCAGCGCTTGAAGTTCCGGTACTTTACCAATGCAGCTTCGACAGTTTACAATTACAATAACTATAACTTTAATTGCCAATATTCACTTTTCCACATAATAGCCGGCCAATTGGATACATTTCTGCAAACGATGAACAAGATTTCTGAAGCCATCACGGAAGAAGTCGACACTCTGTTTACGCAACCATAGTCTCACAGTTTTTTCACCGTCTTCATCAGAAGTATAACGATGTCCCCAGAGATCGTCTTTCACTATCGGGAACAGATGGAATTCAGACGGTGCTAGATCTGGACTGCATGGAGGATGCCTTACGGTGGTAAGATCCAAAGTTCTTCTGTGGTGTCATGTGAAGTGAGTGGTTTGGCATTATCATACTGCAGGAAAACATTTTCCTGTCTTCTTGTTCCATGATCAAGTAAATAAACATGGATAACACCATCTGCGTCCTAGAGCTATGTGGCCATAATTTTTCCAGGTGAGGGCAGCATCTTGAATTTGTTTTTCTGAGGCGAGTCTTTGTGTCCATATTCCAGAGATTGACGGTTCAAATGGCTCTGAGCACTATGGGACTTAGCTGCTGAGGTCATCAGTCCCTTAAACCTAACTAACCTAAGGACATCACACGCATCCATGCCCGAGGCAGGATTCGAACCTGCGACCGTAGTGGTCGCGTGGTTCCAGACTGTAGCGCCCAGAACCAGAGACTGACGTTTCGTCTCCGGGTCGTAATGGTGTACGCACGTTTGGTCTCGTGTCACAATTGAATTGAGAAAGGCATCACCTTCACTCTCGTAACGCGAGAGTTCCTGGCAAATTTCTAGTCTGTGCGCTTTCATTTCAGAAGTCAGCATCCAGGTTACTCATAATTCCCAGATCTCTCGATAGTCAAGCAAAGCAATAATACGGCCCACACGTTCTTGTGAAACACCGGTTGTGCTTGCAATTTCTCTCTGAGTGATACGACGATAGTCTTGAATCAATATGTCAACATTTTACTTGTGGAACTCCGTGGTTGCTGTCAAAGGACTTCCTATACTTTGTTTGTCACGCAGGTCAGATGTTCCCACCTCAACATCTTTAAACTTACTCGCCCAATGACGCACAGTACTCACATAACACAATCACCATAAACTGCTTTCATTCTCTGATGAATCTCCTTTCGGGTGTAAACAATTCAATGACTGTACGTTGCTTAAATCGCAGGGTTCCATACTTTAAACTGCAACAACACTACCGTTCAATCTTATGGCTTCTCGCCAACTGGAGCCCTAGAGAAAAGGCTTCGGAACAAACCAGTACCTGCCGCATACCAATGTTGCTAACTGTTTTGAAGAGTTACGAAGGAGGAGGCATTACTTTTCAGTCAACCCTCGTGTTTACACCAATGGCCATTGAAATTGCTACACCAAGAAGAAATGCAGATGATAAACGGACAAATATATTATACTAGAACTGATATGTGATTACATTTCACGCAATTCTGTTGCACTGATCCTGAGAAATCAGTACCCTGAACAACCACCTCTGCCCTAATAACGGCCTTGATACGCCTGGGCTTTGAGTCAAACAGAGCTTGGATGGCGAGTATAGATACAGCTGCCCATGCAGCTTCAACATGATATCACAGTTCATCAAGATCAGTCACTGGCGTATTGTCACGAGCCAGTTGCTCGGCCACCATTGACCAGAAGTTTTCAATTGGTGAGAGATCTGGAGAATGTGCTGGCCAGTGCAGCAGTCGAACTTTTTGTGTAACCAGAAGGGCCCGTACAGGACCTGCAACATTCGGTCGTGCATTATCCTGCTGAAATGGAGGGTTTCACAGGGATCGAATGAAGGGTAGAGCCACGGATCGTAACACATCTGAAATTTAACGTCCACTGTTCAAAGTGCCGTCAATGCGAACAAGAGGTGACCGAGACGTGTAACCAATGGCACGCCATACCATCACGCCGGGTGATACGCCAGTATGGCGATGACGAATACACGTTTTCAACGTGCTTTCACAGCGATGTCGCCAAACACGGATGCGACCATCTTGATGCTGTAAACAGAACCTGGATTCATCCGAAAAAATGACGTTTTGCCATTCGCGCACCCAGGTTCGTCGTTGAGTACACCATCGCAGGCGCTCCTGTCTGTGATGCAACGTCAAGGGTAACCGCAGCCATGGTCTCCGAGCTGATAGTCCATGCTGCTGCAAACGTCGTCGAACTGTTCGTTCAGGTGGTTGTTGTCTTGCAAACGTTTCCATCTGTTGACTCAGGGATCGAGACGTGATTGCACCATCCATTACGGTCATGCGAATAAGATCCTGTCATCCCGACTGCTAGTGATACGAGACCATTGGTATCCAGCATGGCGTTCCGTATTACCATCCTGAACCCACCGATTCCATATTCTACTAACAGTCATTGGATCTAGACCAACGTGAGCAGCAGTGTCGTGATACGATAAACCGCAATCGTGATAGGCTACAATCCGACCTTTATCAAAGTCGGATACGTGATGGTACGCATTTCTCCTCCTTACACGAGTCATCACAACAACGTTCACCAGACAACGCCGGTCAACTGCTGTTTGTGTATGTGAAATCCGTTGGAAACTTTCCTCATGTCAGCACAATGTAGGTGTCGCCACCGGCGCCAATGTTGTGTGAATGCTCTGAAAAGCGAATCATGTGCATATCACAGCATCTTCTTCCTGTCGGTTGCATTTCGCGTCTGTAGCACGTCATCTTCGTGGTGTAGCAATTTTAATGGCCAGTAGTGTACGTTGATCATATGAGGTTTCCATATATTAGTTCCTTATGCCATTTGTTTTCATTGAGACCTTACCTGAAAAAAACTGCTGTTCTACAAAGTTTTTTGTGAGTCGGGCAGAAATTTGCATGTCAAATTTCACGATAAAGTCAACTATAAATTCACTACATTGAGGTTCCCAGTGATAAAATATCACTTCTTAATATACGTTGACAGGAAATATTAACGTGTGGTAAAGAAACGACGGGAATACATTTCTCTAGGTAACATATTTCAGTGATTAACAATGAAAGATCGTATTTAATGTGAGCGCAAGATACGCCATTGCAAATGTGAATTACTGGTATACTAATAACCGCTGTAAGCGACGGGAGTTTGAATGAAAGCTCGCAAACGAGCATGTATTGTGTTGTACACGCGTCGGATGTCAGTTTGTGGGATGGAGTTCCACAAATGTTGCTCATGGTCAGTCAATGAAGGAACGGTTAATGCTGGTTGTGGATGACGATGGAGTTGGCCCATATGTACTCAACTGGAGAAAGATCTAGCGACCGAGCATGTCAAGGCAACATGTCGACACTCTGTAGAGCACGTTGGGTTACACAACACCGGTATATCGGTGAGCGTTGTCCTGTAGGAAAAAACCCTGGAATTCTGTTAATGAATGACAGCACTACAGGTCGAATCACCAGACTGACATATCAATTTGCAGCCAGGGTGCGCGGGATAACCACGAGAGGGCTCTTGCTGTCATAGAAAACTGATCAAAGACCGCAAATCCAGGTAAAGTTCCAGTGCGTCAAGCACACAGATAGGTTGGTAGTAGGCCTTCAACTGGTCTTTTTCTAACCAAGACATCGCCATCACTGACAGCGAGGCAGAACCGGCTTTCATCAGAAAACACAGAGTTTCAACCTGCCCTCTAATGAGCTCTCACTGGATACAAATGAAGTTGCAAATGGTGGTGTTTTGAGATCAATGGGAAACACTCTACAGAGCTTCTGGTTCGCAGATAACACTAAAGTAACCGGATTGTAACAGTTTATTGTGTCATTTTGGTGCTAACTGCTGCTTACATAGCTGCTGCAAATGCTGTACGACGCGCAAGGGCCACACGGGGAAAACAGTAACCTTCCCTCTCCTTAGTGGCACGTGGCCATCGTAACTTGGCCTTGTTGCGACGGAGCATTGGGGTGACCACCGCTGCCAGAATCATGCACAGTGGCTACATTACTGCCTATTGTTTTTGCAGTATCGTAGAACAAACATCCAGCTACGTGTAGCCCTATTACGAGCCCTCAATGTAGCTCAGTAATGTGTTAATAGTGGCCGGGTCACCCCAAGGAATTCTTGACTAATATCAACTCACTGCGTCTAAACTAAAAGAGTAACAACATTCACAATCGTTGTAGCGTGTATTTGAATCTGACCAGACTTGATTCCTCTTAGTGGTGCTACTAGCGCCATTGTTACTGGACTGGCGCGAAATCTAAATAGACGTCATGTTTCAATTGTAGAGAAAGACTCGCCAGTTGTAGTTTATGTCGCGGAACTCCTTGATTGTGTGAATTTTCTTTCCCTCTGCGTATTACAATACAGTATATTTATGTACTCTGTAGTCGGCCATCAAAACCATCCAACAAGTTGTTTTTTATAGTTTTAGTACATAAACATGTTATGTTGGCACATAAAATAGGCTAATATTTTGCACGGTCTCTTATCTTGCGCAGATAGGTAATAGTCGACAACGCGTGCTATCTGTTGGCTATGTTTTACTGAATGGGTGAATATGACTTTCTAGTGGTGGCTCAATGTATTATAGGAAATAAGCACATGGCTCTAATATCCAACTGAGTTTCCATCACACACTCAACATGGGGACCAAGCAACCGTGATTCGATGTCGATGGGAAGAATAATACTCGTTGTTGTATTTTGTCCTCATTGCAAATATTATTTGCCTTCCATTTTCTGTAATCCAAGTAAACCATGATTTTTGGGTAATATCTGTCTTTCGTTTTGTGTAAATTTTGTCTGTTATAGTTTAAAAGTGATTGCAGCTCCTTTCATATTATTGATAGGGTAGCTCTTGCTTGATTTGGTTGACAGTCCCCAAACCCATTGAATTTTATTGCAGTGTGGTTCTTACCTATATAAATTTTACCGGTTGGTCAGTTTTATGGAGCGAACAAGTAGCGTCGGTGAATTACTCAAACACAATGTAACTAAACAATAAGTTTCATTGATGTCTATCTTTCAATAACACTACAAAAACTACGGCAGACGAACATAAATTCAACTGTGGGCTATGCAGGGCCGTATCACCATATATAGACCCCCTTGGCTGAAGCTTGTGTTGCAAGTATGCTGCAGAAAAGCTGTGGTAAGTAACTTGGAAAAATAGCATATTAGAACAATTTTCGATCTAATGGCCTGCAACACGGCATTTAATAGCAAAACATTTTACTAGTAAACTATGACTTAATAAATTGATGAGATTTAAAAATAAATGAAAACAGCTTTCGTTTGGAGCTCCTGTTTCCCTAATTCTTACGTCTCTTTATGGCGATTAGTATCTGTGTGACGGTGGTCCATGATAATACTGCACACACAAGCGTTATTAAAGGCACAGCTTCACATCCGCTCTGTTGTCAGTCGCCTACAATGACGAGTACAGACACCAAAAAACAGATCTCAGTTTAAGGAGCCAATTTTTTTAACGATTGTTTTAAGCATTTCAATGTCTTTGTCAAGTGAAGTGCCTAATGGTTAACCGGAGGCCACTGGGAATTTGTCGAATATGTCCTCACAAAATATTAACGTCCGAATTCTTTACGATTATAAGAGAGCCCACAGCATAATGTTAATACACTTTTTGTTTCAGATTTTGTACTGCGTGTCTCTAGGCTGCAGCTAGGGTAGCCTGCATGTATATAAGGGCCTGAGGCTAAGCAGAACGTCTTGGAACTAAAGTGTTACTATCTGATGAAAATTGACTGGAAACCTATTAGCGAATTTTAATATGGTTTGTGTCCATCCTTCGACTTGATGACGATTTGAACTCTGTAGGTGACTGAATACGTGTGGAGAAATACCAACCTATTCTTTCTCAAGAGCGGAAGCCAGTGAAGATGGTGATGTTGCATGCTGGGGTCCGGTGGGACGTCGACGTTCTAACTAATCCCAAAGTGTTCCATTGGGTTCAGATCGGAATTTGGACAGGCATGTCCATTTCAAGAATGTTATTGTTCAAATGCTTTATCAGAGCGT
The DNA here is from genome assembly GCF_021461395.2 of Schistocerca americana. Lineage (NCBI taxonomy): Eukaryota > Metazoa > Arthropoda > Insecta > Orthoptera > Acrididae > Schistocerca > Schistocerca americana. Next base: position 441,865,275 of record NC_060121.1, on the reverse strand, counting down.
GCACTCTCATAATGTTACAGTTGTCGGCTCAGAACTTTTAATTTTAAATACTACCTGTTTCATAGCACTAAATGCCACACCGCCAACTGAACGTGTAGCTAGAACATTAGAGGTAAGAGGCTCGGAACTTCACACCCAACATTCGTTATCCGTCCGAACGAGACACAACTGAAAGGCGGTATGTTATTGAATAAAACAGCCGGACTGCTGCCGTATATAGTGAATGTAGCCTCTTCTTCTGTCCACACGCAATCGTGAGCCTGGGTCGCGGCCGCATGCTGTGTCTTACCCCACCATAATGGAAGCTGGCTGTTTCATTCAATGAGAAACCACCTTTTAGCGGTGCTTTGTTCTAACGAACAACGAATGTTGGGTACAATGTACCAAGCTTTTCAGTTCTAATGTTTTGGTTGTATGTTCACCTGAAGACGTGGCTTTTAATGTCTTGAATCCGGTAGTGATTTAAACACAGCTACAGCGGTTTATTAATACCTAAGATGGAATATGCTGTCGGACTGCCGTACTGTGTAACGTGATTAGGCACTCCAATCATTCCTTTACAGCCAGTGGCATCTCTCTTCACACCACCTGAAGCGTCGCTAAAAACCGACGACAGAAATATGTCTGTGACGAGCTGTTCTACCATTACACGTCATTCCTTTCAACGGCAACCAGTGGTTACTGTGCAAGCTGGACCACTGGAAGCACTTTTTAACTCACGATTGATTCCTTTCACTGATTTCATGACGGTTTTTACAAACACCCTCAGACATGTTTGATGGTCCTTGTCCGGCAGTATACGAGGTCTGCTTGCTTTTGATTTAGCTCTGGTTGTTCCTTCACGTTTCAACTTGGTAAGGTTTCTGGCTTATTTTTGGTATTCAAAGAGAGAGATGTAAGCTCTCCTATTATTCGATGTGTCGTACGTTCTTTGGATATTTACAAACAGAATTCATCAATAGTCGATATGTTACGCCAAAAACGGAGTACAAGCAATGGGATCTTTGGTTGTCGGTAGCATATCGTGACATTGCAGTATTCATTGAAAAGGAAGTCAGAGATTCGGGTTTTTGTCACTTTTCTAAGCGGTCTCGAATTAACTGACAGAATATAGAGATAGGAACGTACAAGATGCTCCATCTTGGAAATATTATCTTGTAAAGATTAATTTGAAAACTGCCAAGATATTCAGGGAGTGTTGTTACTGCATTGCTTGCTCGTGTGTAATTTACCATGTGATCAAAGAGGGCAAAAAGATCACACGATTTTCCTTTCTTAGTTCCGGTCAGTTAGTTGATTGTTGGAACGTGATTAAACCAAGTTATGCGCTTGGACGCAGAGTTGCAAATTCACCACTCCTGAATCATTTCAGTAACGTATGTGGCAGAATAATATTTTTTTAATGAGAAAATAATTTTGTGAAAAATATTGTAATTCTTAAAGAATCAAATTCTCACAATATATGATTCAGTAAAGATAGTTCTTTAAGCTGTCGCCTCACGAAATTTGTTTTGTAATCGTGTGTCGCCACATTGCAGTTTGCGGAACACCGTCATTCAAAGTGAAGCATGATATGCTTAGGATAGTTGCGTTTCCTAGCACTGCACTTGGGCAAATTTTATTTTCTTCAGTTAGTTTGTTGCACATCTGGACCTCAGCATTTATCACTTTCGAAAAGTAACGAGATTCCTGTTGCTGCGAGATAAGCCATGAAAATGCGTTACGTTCAGTTTATCATTACATTTAGGTAAGCGTTGCGTTTAAAAATTATCAGCATGGTCAGATTAGCTACAGTGCACTTCATATTTTATCAGTGTAATGTTACGTGCTGGTATATGTGCCATTTGTAAATGAAGTCCCATGCTTGTTGACAGAGAGTAGGGGAAAGATGCGGGAGACCCGCACAGTCGTACTAGACATGGTCGTAATGGAGGTGGTTTGCCGTTGCCTTCCTCCGACTGTATTGGGGATGAATGACGATGACAATGATGACGAAGACGGTAAACAACACCCAGTCACCTCGGGGCAGGTGAAATTTACTTACCCCGCCGGGAATCGAACCCGGCACCCCGTGCTCGGGAAGTGAGAACGTTACCGCGAGACCACGAACTGCGGGCAAGTGTGCTATTTAGTGTTCGGAATTTTATTTAGTCAGTTCTGATGCGTGAATGTGAAGGACATTTTTACAGAAGCATTCTCGACAGCTATACTTTCAAAGTTATATTTGTAACTTTATGTATAATTTTTCCACTGTTAGTTTCTGTTAGCTGGAACTGCAAGACATGTTCTTTGACATCACACCTTGTAGCACTGTTAACTGCACAGCACAATACAGAATTAAAAATGACATTTTTAGGAGACAGTCACGGTTTCTAATAATTATTGATAAAAGTTAACAGCAATACGGTTATACAGTTTCGGATGGATTTGGCAACAATTTTCATGAGATAGCACTTCCAGAAGCAGAGTAGTTCACATACACTACAACAAACAACAAAAAAAAAAAAAGGATACAGTTACAACAATGACAATATTCGTGATGAATTTGCTCCACTGTTGATGTACACTGAGCAGTTCGTATTCCAAGTTTCTGAGTTCTTCTGACCCATGCATTCCGCTGCTTCAGTTTCTCCACTGACTGCACAATACTCCCGACACCTCAGGCCCACGAGAAATACGAGAGCCGTACCGAACTTGTGACGTCACACTAGACGCCTTGTCCGCCATACTTTGCGAACATTCAGCTCTGTGCAGGGTCCACGAGAGATGAATATGTCAATGAAAGAGTAACCATTAAACGTCTTTAATTTGTTGTATACTATCAAGACCTTAAACGTGCCGTTAATAATTATTAAAATTTCTTAAATATGTAAGAAAGCATGCTCCCATTGGGGTATCCATTAATAAAATGTTCTTGGGTTTCAAGTCATGGCAAGTGGTTAACTACCCACGAGCTTTCGGCTAGTCCGGTGGTTGACTGTCAAGTGGCCGACTGTCAATAGGATGACGCTGCCATGCATTTTTGCCGTTCATTGTGCAATAGCATGGAAGATTAGCCCGCTTCTGAAGAGACACCAATTCGACTCAGTATTCAGGGCCCCAGCAAGGATCCTGCAACTAATGAAGCCTATGAAAGACGATATAGCCCTAAGAGTACCTGAAATATACAAAATATAGCGTGGATGTGGGCAGTTTTGGTTGCTTCAAATGGCTCTGAGCACTACGGGACTAAACTTCTAAGGTCATCAGTCCCCTAGAACTTAGAACTACTTAAAGCTAACTAACCTAAGGACATCACACACAACCACGCCCATGGCAGGATCCGAACCTGCGACCATAGCAGTAGCGCGGTTACAGACTGTAGCGCCTAGAACCGCTCGACCACCCCGGTTTTTTTTCCTTTATTGTGATTTTAAACACCTTATACAAAGGCGGGCTGTCAGCAGCATAGTACCACTCTTCAGCCTTGAGTTTTACAATAAGTATTACATATAGATGGCACAGAGAATACAATCAAAACGGCGGGCAAAAAATTTAGACACAAAAAAACAAAAACACATGGAGCCGTTCACGCTGGACGAGAAACATCACTAATACTAGTTGACACGGCGCACATAATATGGATGATGGCGGCGGTACACATGAACAGTGGTGGCGTGAACGCGAACAAACACTAAACACAAACGAAGGCGCACACACACGAGACACTGATGGCGATGATGTCCGGCGCGCGAATGTTCACTGAGCGTGTGCGAGTCCCGGGACCTGCCAAGAGAGGAGGAGGGGCTGGGAGAGGGAGAGGGGAGAGCAGATGCCATGGGCAGGGGAGATAGGGGGAAGGGTAGAAGGGGGAGGTTCGAAAATGGTTCAAATGGCTCTGAGCACTATTATGGGACTTAACATCTGTGGTCATCAGTCGCCTAGAACTTAGAACTACTTAAACCTAACCTAAGGACATCACACACATCCATGCCCGAGGCAGGATTCTAACCTGCGACCGTAGCGGTCACGCGGTTCCAGACTGAAGCGCCTAGAACCGCACGGCCACACCGGCCAGCCAAAGGGGAAGGGGAAGCCCGGGGGAAGAGGGATGGAGGAAGGGGATGGGGGAAAGGGAAAGAGAAGGGAGGGAGGGTGTCCAAAGGAAAGGACACAGGAAGCGGGGGGTGGGGGGTGTGGGAGGATCAAAGTTAATAGGAGGGATAGATGGAGGGGAGGAGGACAATATCAGGGAGGGGGAGCTGGTGGAAGCCACCTTGGGAGAGGGTAAGGAGGGTTGAGAGATGGAGACCAGGTGGGAAGTGGGAATACAGGTGCGGCAGTGGGCAGGGGTTGGAGAGGATGGGTGAGACAAGCGGGTGAGGTGGATCGAGTTTGCAGGAGGTGTACAGGATCCGTATGCTTTCAAGGAAAAGGAGAAGGTGGGGAAAGGGGATGAGATCGTACAGGATCCACGTGGGGGAGGGGAGACGGATGCGATAGGCGAGGCGGAGAGCATGACGTTCAAGGATTTGGAGGGATTTATGAGTGGTAGGGGTGGCGGAGATCCAGGCCGGATGTGCATAACAAAGGATAGGGCGGATGATAGATTTATAGGTGTGGAGGATGGTAGAGGGGTCCAGACCCCACATACGGCTCGAAAGGAGCTTGAGGAGATGGAGTCGGGAGCGTGCCTTGGCTTGGATTGTTCGGAGATGGGGAGTCCAGTAGAGGCGACGGTCGAGGGTGACGCCAGGGTACTTAAGGGTGGGAGTGAGGGCGATAGGACGGCCATAGATGGTGAGATAGAAATCAATGAGGCGGAAGGAAGGGGTGGTTTTGCCTACAATGATCGCCTGGGTTTTGGAGGGATTGACCTTGAGCAACCACTGGTAGCACCAAGTGGTGAACCGGTCAAGATGGGATTGGAGAAGGTGTTGGGAGCGCTGCAGGGTGGGGGCAAGGACAAGGAAGGCGGTGTCATCGGCAAACTGGAGATGTTGGGCGGGGGGTGATGGCAGCGGCATGTCCGCCGTATACAAAAGGTACAGACGGGGGGGGGGGGGGGGGGGGGAGGGCAGAGCCTTGGGGCGCACCAGCGGAGGGGAAAAAGGTGTAGGAATCTGTGTTATGGATGGTGACGTAGGAAGGACGGCGGGAGAGAAAGGAGCCAATCAGACGGATGTAGTTAATGGGAAGGGCGAAGGTTTGGAGCTTGAAGAGGAGACCAGAATGCCATACATGGTCATAAGCTCGTTCGAGGTCCAGGGAGACTAAGATTGCGGAGCGACGGGAATTAAGATGGTTGGAAAGGAGATGAGTGGGGTGAAGGAGAAGGTCGTCGGAAGAGAAGGACGGCCGAAAGCCACACTTGGTAACGGGAAGGAGGCGGTGCTGGTGGAGATGCTTGTGGATGCGTCGGGTGAGGATAGATTCCAGGACCTTGCTGAACACCGAGGTAAAGCTGATGGGATGGCAGGAGGAGACTGCGGACGGCGGTTTGCCACGTTTAAGGAACATCAGGATACGGGAGGTTTTCCACAGGTCGGGGTAGAACCGGTGGACAGGACTACATTGTAGAGCCTGGCCAGGGGAGAGGAAAGAGGCAGGAGCATCACGAAGGTGACGGTAGGTGACACGATCGTGGCCAGGAGCGGTGTTGCGTTTTGTGCGGAGTTTAGCAATGAGATCCTGTGTAGTGATAGAGGCATTGAGTTCTGTGTGTGCAATGATGTCCAAGTACTGGAAATCAGATGCGAGGGGAGGGACAGAGGTGTCAGTTCGATCACAGACATCCGGGAAGAGGGAGTAATTGAACTGGGGATCATCATGGATGGAAAACACATCGGAGAGGTAGGAGGCAAAGTGATTGGCCTTACTGTGTCAGGGAAGGGGTGATCATCATGGAGAAGAGGATAGTAGGTGCAGGGTTTAGTTCCGGTCAGGCGACGGAAGGCTGACCAGAACTTGGACAAGTTGATAGGTAGGGTAGCATTTAAACGGGTGCATGTCTGTCGCCAGTCCCGGGGTTTCTTAGCCGCGAGCAAACTACGAATGTGTCGCTGGAGTTGCCGGTGGCGTCGTAGTGTGTCTGGGTCACGCGTGTGGAGGAAGACACAGTAGAGACGTCGGGATTCACGGAGGAGGAGGACAACCCGTGGGAGTAAGGTAGGATGGTGGGGGTTGATGGTGACAGTAGGGACGTGGGCCTCCACAGCTTTAGACAAGGTCTGCTGCAGAGAGGAGGTGGCATGGGTTACATCGTCAGGGTGGTGGTAGGTGAAGGGGTGGCTATCGACCTGGGTGGAGAGGGTATCCCGGTAGGCATTCCAGTTGGCACGGGAATAGTCATGGATGTACTTAGGGTGAGGGTCATTACGAGGGTTAGGGCGGGGGCGACGACCGTCGGAAACGGTGAGGAGGAGAGGGAGATGGTCACTACCAATAGGCTCCAGGACATCCACCGTTATGCGGCCAAGGAGGTTGGGGAAGAAAGGATAACATCAGGAGTGGAGTTGGATTTGGGATGGGTGTGCTGGGGGGATGGGGATGAGGTCGCCTTGAAGGGAGGAGAGGAACCGATGCCACCACCGTAACTGGGCGGTGGAACGACTATGGATGTTGAGGTCAGCAGCGATCATGTTGGAGGAGAAGGTACGGTCAATGTGGGAGAGGAAGATGTGGGAGAGGAAGTCAAAGGGAATAGGGGCGTTAGGGCAGACATAGATGGTGGCGCAGGAAACGGTAAGGCTGGGGAAGAAGAGACTATGGATCAGGTGTTTGGTGGGGTCGGGAAGGAGAGGTTGGAGCCGAACGGGGATATGGCGGTGGTGACCAATGGCAACTCTGCCATGCGCAATCGGGAGAGGATTATCAGACCCGTGAAGGAGGTAGGGCGAAGTGTGGACGGTATGGTGGGGTTGTAGGGGGGTTTCATTGAGGAGGAATGCATCCACGTGGTGGGTGGCAAGGGTGTGCAGGAAGAGGTTTTTTGTTGGCGGGAAGGAAGCGGATGTTGTTGAAAAGGATACGGTGCTGTTGCGCCATGACAGGGAATTAGACAAGGGTGTGAAGACGGGAGAAGGTGAAATAGGCCTGGTTGTTGGAGTAGGTGGCATACATTTTTAAGTGTAACATGGAACGGGCGGCGAGGGAGACTTGTTGGAGGGTGTGAGGGCGCTGGAAGGGGTGGGCGTTTTGTAGGACAATGGTGAGTAACCTGATGATGTCCTCAGTGGTGGGAGGGGGACAAAGGGAATTGCCAGGAGGGGTGGGGGCGTCCAGAGGACGGACAGGGACGGTGAGTTCAGGAGTGGGTCGGGCTTTACACTTTTGGGAGTAGGTGGGATGGGGAAGATTGCAGGTATTGCACGAGGGAGGGGATTGAAGGGTAGGACACTGCTGGAGGAAGTGCGCTTGCCTACAGTGCGGGCAGGTGGGGGCCTCATGGCACTCGGCTGTTGGGTGTGTGTTATAGCGCAGACACCTCTGGCAGCGCAGGGATTGAGGAGAGGAATGGGAGGGGTTGACCTTATAGCGCTGGTTGAAGAGGAGGGCTCCCTCCTTCAGGAGACGGCCAGTGGAGGGGTCGTCCACGGAGAAAAACCGCAAAAGGCAGGTGGGGCCGGCTGAGTTGAAAATGCGGCGGACCGCCCGCACCTCCAGCGTGGGATGCGCCTTGAGCTCCGCCAACACCTCCTCCTCTGTGATCGACGGACTGAGCCGAGTGATCACGGCGGTGAGGGTCGGCGGGTGATGCGGGGGTTGGGGTTGGCAGAGGTGGGGGAAGTATAAACTATGGAGAAGGAGCAGGGGTGAGGGAGGCGTTGGGACCAAAACAGGTGATGGGGAGGCGGGAGAGGATGTCAGTATGGAGGGTGGGGCTGGGGGAGGAGATGAGAATGGAATCCTTCCTCGGAGTGAGGAGAGTGATTGGGGGCACCAGGGAAGTGTTGGCGGAGGAGGAGGGAGAGATTCTGGGCCTCGAGATGGGAAGGATTGGGACGGGAGAGGAGGTATTTGTATAAAGAGGAGCTGGAGGAGGAGGAGGAGGAGGAGGAGGAGGAGGAGGAGGAGGAGGCAGAGGGAGCAGGGCCAGGTGGGGAGACATCCATGGCATCCTGGGGGGGAAGGAGGACGGGACGTGGCTTTTTTGGGAGCGGAGGAGGAGGTGGTGCCACTAGGGCGTTTAACGGCGGCAGAAGGGTGGGTGGTGACATGAGGTACGGGAGCTATAGGGAGGTGGCGGGCAGGTCCCGGCGTGGACGCAGCAGTCGGCGCCGGAGTTGGTGACGGTGAAGGCGACGGCGATGCGACGGCGACAGCGACTGTGGTGGCGGTGATGGCGAAGGCGATGGGGAGAGTTGGGCATGGACAGTGGCCCGACGGGCCACCACCCTAGCTGGACTGCAGTGACAGGCTGGGGGAGTGGGGGGAAGGGATCAGAGGGAGAGGAGCGGGAGGAAGAAGCTGGAGAGGGGGTACAAAGAGCGAGGGCGAAGAGAGAGTGAGAACAGGAGGGATGGAAAGACGGGGGAGTGACTGGGCACACCATGTAATGGTGGCGGTGGCGGAGGAGGGGGAAGTATAAACTATGGCTGTGGTGGTAGTGGTGGTGGGGGCTGACATGACGACAGGGATAAACTAAAATGCACAGGACGAAAAGGAAAGGAAAAAAATGAGGACAGACGAAGACGGATGAAGATGAAGGCGGACGAAGACGAAGGCGGACGAAGACGAAGGCGGACAAAGACGAAGGCGGACGAAGACGAAGGCGGACGAACACGAAGGCGGACGAAGACGAAGGCGGACGAAGACGAAGGCGGACAAAGACGAAGGTAGATGAAGACGAAGCGGATGAAGACGAAGACGGACGAAGACCAGAGTCCTACGCTGCTGACGCTGACACTGACGCCGACGACAGCTGGCAGGATTGCCGCAGCTGCTGCTGCTGCCGCGGACGGGGCCGGGGCCGCTGCTGCTGCTGCTGCCGCTGCTGCTGCTGGAGGGCTGGAGGGCTGGCTGGCTAGACCGCCGCGGCTGGAGGGCTGGCTGGCTGGCTGCTGCCGGCTGGACCGCTGCTGCTGGCCGGGATCGCTGATTCTGTCCGGGACCGCCGCTGCTGCTGCTGTTGCTACTGCTGCTGCTGCTCGGCTGGACCGCTGCTGCTCGGCTGGCTGGCTGGCTGGCTGGCTAGCTGGCTGGCAGGCACCTGAAAACCTAGCGCTTCGATTAGTGCTGGAACGGCACAATCGATGGGCTGTACCCTTGCGGAGTACCGCCGGTGATGCCACCCCGTCCTGGCGCGGGCAGTTTTATTTCTATCAGACTGTCCGCGCTATTCAACAGCTCCACGTTGCTTCTGGGTCAGCGAAATAAACGAAGCTGTAGAGATCAAAATATCGGACGGCACCCTCAATGAAGACAGTGGTTTGCAGCTAATTCCGGCGTTGGATACAGTAAAAGCGTTAGTGGCGGGCGGCCACCTAAACTTTTGTATATGTTTCGGGACTGAGCACCAGTGACTTCACTGGCGACGGTGCGGCTATTACACACGACAGGAGAATCCCCTTGACAGTCAACCACTTGAAAATGGTGGAGACCTCAGCCAGAAGCTTGTGGACAGTTAAGCACTTAACGAGGCTTGAAACCGGAGAATGTTTTATTAGACTATTGTTTATTTTTTCGTTTAAGCGCCTTCAACGTTGAAGAGTTTGATTTTTAGGTATTTAGGCACAGTTATCGAAATGAAACACAACCGTATTCTCATACGAGAACTGCTGTATCGCGGAGCATATTAATCTCACGAGAGTATCACCAACAAGTGTGCTCGCGTGTGGTTCGTGCGGCGTGCGAAGCACTTGAGTGGCGAGAGCAGGGCACTGCCTGCAGCTCTAACGGAGCAGCCGGCTAGCTGGCCAGCCAAGGGCAGCGCGCAGGTGGCGGCCCCGGAAGGGAGAACGAGCGCTAATGGCTGGGCTCACTGCAGCCGCGGCCGCGCGGCGACACCCGAGTGCGCACAATAATTAACACCTGCTAATTAGTGGCCGGACCTCGCCGCTACTCTCCGTTGTCCGCCCTTCTCAACAAACGGATAATTAGCAAGGTGATAGCTATTAATACCGCGCATAATTTTTGGAGCACCTGCTACACGGTGTGCAATTTTCCTAGCAACAAATGAGGCAGCGGAGCACTATCTCTTGTTTAGTAGGCGAGAGCATAATGGAGACACAAAAGGAGTAATCCGAAGATAGCCTCGAATAGTTTCTACTTTATTTTGCATGACGACACCAGTGAATCAAGTTTGAGTAACAGGTAGATTTCTCTGACGGATTTACAATTCGTACAGTCAGTTGGCAATCAGAATTATCTTACGGAAAGTGGTTCAAATGGTTCAAATGGCTCTGAGCACTATGCGATTTAACTCGTGAGGTCATCAGTCGCCTATAACTTGGAACTAAGTAAACCTAACTAACATAAGGACATCACAGACATTTATGCCCGAGGCAGGATTGTAACCTGCGACCGTAGCGGTCGCTCGGCTCCAGACTGTAGTGCCTAGAACCGCACGGCCACTCCGGCCGGCATTTCACAGTGGGTTGCAGAGTATAGAAGCATATGCATTATAGAAATAAAGAAGCTTTATAACTGTAGTGAGTCCAGGAAATAGTGCTGGGCTGAAAGACTTGTACACACGTTAGATTCATTTATTTCTCCTGACAACTAAGATCCTCACCTCAAAAGGGTTTGTACCCAGTTCCCAATTATGAGCATATAATTGACCCACAAACTATCAGTTTACGCTCTTAACAAAAGTAATTATTAGCATAATTCGTCAAACCTCAAATATGACAGCAGGAAATGTGCCCTACAAATTAACAATTTTCGTAACACAAGTGTGACAGATTCACGCTGGTAAAATTCCAAATGCGGCACACTCAAATTAATGTCTCAAGGCGGTTGAACGAACTATCCGACCTAGTTTCTCAATCTAAACAGCATGCGGTACCAAACACGAGGGCTGATGAATCATCAGCTTCAATCACGATTGCAAAAATCTCCAAGTTTCGTATCGAAAGTTAATCTGCGCTCAGTGCGGCTATCTGTTAATACCACAGCCTCAACAATACACAGTACACTAACAAGTACGACCGAATGACGCGTGTGTGAAGAATAGTCAACATAATCTCAAGAGCTAAAGAAACTTGTACACCTGCCTAATTTCGTATTGGGCGACAGCGAGAACGCAGAAACGTCACAACACGACGTGGCGTGGACTCAGCTGACGTCTGCAGGAAACTGACACCATGAATCCTGCAGGGCTGTCCATAGCTCCGTGACAGTACGAAGGGTGGAAATGTCTTCTGAACTGTATTTTGCGAGGCATACCAGATATTCTCAATAATGTTCATGTCAGGGGAGTTGGGTATCCAGTACAAGTGTTTAAGCTCAGAAGAGTCTTCCTGGAGCCACTCTGTAGTACTTCTGGAAGTGTGGGCTGTCACACCGTCTTGCCCAAGTTCATCGGAATGTACAATGGACATACATGGATGAAGGTGAACAGAAAGCTTGCTTACGTACGTGTCACCTGTCAGAGTCGTATCTAGACGTATCAGCGGTCCCATATCATTCCAAATCCAAACGTCCTTTATTATTACTCCACCAGCTTGAACAGTTCCCTCCTGACACGCAGGGTCCATGGATTCATGGACCCTGCATGTCCATACCCGCACACGTCCATCCGCTCGATGCTATTTGAAACGAGACTCGTCCGACCAGGAAACATGTTTGCAGCCGCAAGAGTCAAGTGTCGGTGTTAACGTGCCCTGGCGAGGCGTAAAGCTTTGTGTCGTGCAGTCGTGAAGGGTACACGAGTGGGCATTCAGCTCCGGAAGCCCATATCGATAATGTTTCGTTGAATGGATCGGACGGTGAAACTTGATGGCCCAGCATTAAAATCTGCAGCAATCTGCGGAAGGGTTTCACTTCTGTCACATTGAACGATTCTCTTCTGTCATCGTTGGTTCCGTTCTTGCAATACCTTCCTCCGGTTGTAGCGATATCGGGGACTTGATATTTCACCGGATTTATTATTTTCACGGTAAACTCGTGAAATGGTATTTGAATACGCATGTCTATACCAGTTACTTTGGCGCTTCAGTGTAAATACCAACGGCTCACAGTATGTTACAGAAAAGGTCGTTTACTCCCAAAAGTTGGGGGGAGACCACCAAAACGTGTGGTATATAATTGATGGTATGCTCAGCTCATCAACACAATAAGCAACTGCCATATACTCCTCCCATCTAGTTACGAAACTGTAGCATACACGAGCACGCAACTGAAACCTGCGTATGGACGGCCTTTTAAGGAAAAAGAATTAGTTGCGTATTTGGCTACCCACAACAGCTAAAACACTGTCTTGGAAACTGCTCCAAGGCAGCAAAACTGTCTGCTACAACTCGCCTCACTGATTAACAACGCAACCAATTTCACAACAGGTCGAGCCATCATTAATCAGTGACAGGTCTAGAGAGAACAAAACTATCCATAACAAGGAAATATCCTTTTCCACCCACTCTGGCCATGGCACGAACCATTAGGCTTTAGGACCACAGGATATACGGGTATTCTCCTGTTATTCGGAATCCTGCTTCGTACCATCCCAGTAAGATTGGTACCGACCCAAATATGCTCGATGGACGCCAGTCCAGCAGGTGAAATCCAAACAGCAGCGCCGATCCACCCGCCATGATTTTGATCTGTCGCTCGCTGGTCACCTAGAGGCGCCACAAACCTTCCCACGTCTGTCGCAACGGCCTACTGCAGTCGGCGCGGCAACGCCCCATGCCGTTACGGTGGCCCAGGCTTTTGCTCTAAGGACGCGCTCTTCTATCGCTGCGGCTCGCAGCTTGAGATTCAAACGGTCACCCGCGTGGTGATGACAGTTAGTGCTATCACAGTAAAACTTTTGTGTTCTCGAGTGCAGCCACATGCGATTCAGGAATTTATTTCCAGTTGTTGTGAAATCGTTATACGTACTAAATGTGATGGCTGCGTGTGTTTCAGTCTGCCTTTCTTTCTCCTCAGTCGTCTTTTTATATTTTCGTTGCGATCGGAATACCAGGACTCGTCATTCTTGTTAGTGATATAGGACAGTATTTCACTTAAACCTATTTACAGCCATTGTTCACTTTCATCACTATACATGACTTGATTTCCGCTGCTCTTGAAGTAATCACGAATTCAGGTAAAAATACTGGATATGAAGTCCCCATCTTATGTCACAACGCTATCTACATACAGACCCAAAGAGGGTTCTGAACCTTTGTGCAATTGTCAATGTATTCTTTATGCGAATCTTAATTTAGTTTACATTTTTATGAAAGACCTCCTGCACATTAGCAGATAACGGCAGCTTGTCATCTGCAAATTTAGCTTCAGAAAATTCTTCTTCATCAGCTTTCCCATAAGCTTTTCAGAAGCACACTTAAACACTACATGTATTTTGCCCAACTTCGTTCGTAAATAATACTATCAACTTTACCACTACATAGTTTTAATCTTGCTGTTTTTTGTCCAGTCTCAGACATGCAACAACATTATCAGTGTGTTTTGGTAATGCTGAAAGTGTTATTTACCAAAGAGGTTCCGCAGAATATGTGTAGTGTTTGTGTGTGTTTCTTGACACATTCCAGGGATGCAGATGAAATATTACAGAACCCCGTCCATCCTGAACTGGATACTCCACACACTGCGGACTAAAAGAATCCTTGGGCCCTCACTGCACTCGACGCCCGACATCATTTTAAAACAGGCAAACTCATGACTCATCAGAGCTTTCTACACGCCACCTCCCTTGCCCCCTCCCCCAGCATCCTTTTAGACAGATGCTGTCAGGTTTCCAGGATGTTCGTGCACTGAAGAGTTACATTATTACGTGTCACTGAGAGCAGTTGCCTTTTGGCATGTTCTCGACACGAAGTGTCTATTTTATAGAGTTTCCTTCGCCATGATCGCTCGGAATTTGGTTGAGTTCGACTTTCATTCACTGACCGAAGCTATTCCCGTCTACTGTCATCGAGAAGACGTTACACTCGCTTCCCTTCCTAACAGTAAGGGTAATTAACCGACTACAGTTTGTATATAATTTTAGATGGTTGTGAGTGGTAAACCATTCCTTGCAGATATGTCGTAAATCGGCATTGTTACAGCAACAGACTGGATAACTTCAACGTCGGAGTGGTCCTGGGAACGTCCTACTACGACTGGGCTGACGCAATACAGGCTTTCACCTGGACATCACTTCAGTGTCAAGAGTTGCGTCAGCAGAGGAGAGCCACATGACCGCTTGGTATCAGTTCTACAACAATTTGCCCATCGAAGTTAATTATGCACAGATGAAAAGTTTTGTTAGCACAAGCCAGGAAAGGGTGGCGGCCAGGGTCAAACCTGATGAAACACTGATAACATAAACAAGTATTTAAAAAAAAAAAAAAGAAGAAGAAGGGGACTTAACGGGGTGAGCTGCGTGTACTACGCTAAAGACATCAAATCAGTAATTAATGTAAACAGTTTCCTCTGTGCAAACCACCTCCATAGGATGTGACAAATTTCTCAGTGTTACAACCATTTTTGTCTACTGTAGTTTGTATTATTTTTTCGCACATTAAATTTATTACATTATGCAAGAACGTTCGTATGTATAAAGAAAAATTCAGACAGCCAAAGGTGGACATAAAAATGATTTTAACATTCAGGAATCACGCCGAGGTTGTAGAGCCACTCATGAAGATACTAATCAGATATGTTGTTTCCATACACGCTTCGAAGTTGTTACATTTCGCACGAAGGCTGAACTTTCAACGGGCGTTTTGCCTCGAGAGCAAATAAAAGCCACGAGGCGTGGCGGGGCTGGCTGCTTCGTCCGCTCTTGTGGATCCTGCTCCGCAGTGGAGATTAGGTGGCGCGGGCCTGCCCGCTTAATAACGTTAGCTGCGGCTAACCCCGGGGCTTACCTGCACAGCGGAGGCGTGTAGTAGGCTCGCACCAGCTGCTGCCGCATCTCCTCCACACACACACACACACACACACACACACACAGTGCTGCCGATGGTTTCTGCGTTGTTGTAATAACGGAGGCGTAAACTCAACACCTACCTCGTAATTATCTCTGTTGAACATAGCTCGCTGCAAAGTTTCTCTCCACGCGCACATATAGACGATTAGATCTTTAGAACACCGACACCTATTGATACGGGATGTGCCTATCGGTCCACTTTATGAAGGCTTGAACCCTGCTAGTGACAATTTCCATTAATTGTCTGCATGTATCAGTAGGAATGGGTGCCCATTCTTCTCCAGAGTCGAAACCACAAGAAGGTAGTGTGGTTCAACGCTGGGGCTCGAGTGAAGACGACGTTAAAGATCCTCGCAAAGGTGTTCCATTGAGTTCAGGCTGGGTCTTTAAGAGGATTAATTTCTACGGGGTGCATTATCAAGCTGATACAACACCGTCCGGCTGGTCCCAGCGGAGGTTCGAGTCCTCCCTCTGGCATGGGTTGGTTTGTTTGTTTGTCCTTCGAATAATTTGGGTTAAGTAGTGTGTAAGCTTAGGGACTGATGACCTTAGCAGATAAGTCCCATAAGATTTCACACACACACACACACACACACACACACACACACACATATATATATATATATATATATATATATATATATATATATATATATATGATACAACCACAGCCCCAGAACTGTTCCTTGAATGCACAAAGCATGAAATTCTGTAAAATGTGTTCATATACTTTTGCACATAGCATTTTCTTATGTGCAATAAAAGGGCCGCACCCCAAGGACGAAGAAACCAGCCATACCGTCCAATGCTTTAAGTGGCTCTGAGCACTATGGGACTTAACTGCTGTGGTCATCAGTCCCCTAGAACCTAAAACTACTTAAACCTATCTAACCTAAGGACATCACACACATCCATGCCCGAGGCAGGATTCGAACCTGCGACCGTAGCAGTCGCGCGGTTCCGGACTGAGCGCTTAGAACCGCTAGACCACCGCGGCCGGCCCAGCCATACTGTAGCACCACCTCCTCAGAACTTCACTGTTGGCACTAAACACAACAGCATGTAACATTTTCCGGGCACTCGCCAAATTCAAACCATTCCATCGGAGTGCCACAGGATAAATGTGGATTCATCACCCTCACTCAAATATTGTTACTCATCCACTGCCGCTCTTCACACAAGCTCAAGCGTCGCTTATTATTAACTCCACAAATGTCTGCCTTCTGCTCGAACACTGTGAGCCACTCTTTTTAACTTCCTATCCGCAGTCATTGTGCTAGAAGGACTGCTGGTAGCATTTTGGTACTTATAAGTTATACCTTCCGCTGGTTCAATGAGATTTCTTTGCTGCCACTCACTGCGATGAACGTCGGGCTAGAGGGTCTTTACATGAAGTCTGCTTGGTCTTGTTTTATCTGTGGTTGTTCCTTTGTACTCTCATTTTATAATCACGTCATCGTAAGTCCACTTGGGCATCTTTAGAAGGGTTGTAATGACCCTAAATTATATGGGACTCAGATGGAATCCAAAGGCTAGCCTAATTTCTAAGTCACTGAGCTCTCCTGATCAATTCCCTCTGCTGCATCTTTTCCTCTAATGACAACGAAATACTCCCTGTCTCCTTTTATGCTATGCTCTGATGACATCTGAATTCTTCATTACATAGGAGCGCTGAATACTTTTGATCACATAACGTACATCATATTCCTCAGGTAACAATAAGGCGTGATACCTCGTAGCACTGATAGTCATTCACTTTCTCGTTCCACTCTCAGATGGAGTGAAAGGGAGACCGTACACTTCTGTAAGAACCGTTATTTCGCTTATTCTGTCTTCGCAGTCCTTCTCGATTTTTCGTTTATGGGCATTAGGCAGCTGTCCGAAGCATACTACAATTTATAGCGTATACTGCATGGCAGCAAAATCGTTCAGCAGTCTGCCGCAAATTTTGGTGCTCCACTCTCTAATGTTTTGGGAGAAATGCTCTTTCTTCCCTCCAAGAGTTTCCATTTGAGTTCACTGAGGATTTCCATAACACTTCTATGCTGATCGAACGTGTTACAAATCTAGCAGGGCACCTATGAATGTTTTCGATGTTTTCCATTCATCCCATCTGGTGGTGAGCAAAGACGTACTAGCGGTGCTCGAGAATAGGAAATACAAGTGTTCTGCACGCAGTCTCTCAGCTTCATCAGTTAAAATATCGTAGAATTTCCTAGATAAACCAAAGTTGGCCATTCTTATGCCCTACAACAGTCAGGCAATAGCAGCCGGCCGAGACAGACGCAGAAACAGGGAAGTAACCGATTTTGTGACTTTTACGACCTCCTACCCAGGAGAGAATTTTATAGAATCATCTGTGTGCCTTAAAATATTAGTTTCTTGAGTTTCTGCTGGTTAATTTAATATCCAATCGCAACAGTTCTCGCAATTTCGATTGCGTCAGAAAGTAAACCGATTTTGTGACATATTATAAGTTCCTAATCAGGGGGAATTATATAGTTTCACCTAGTGCTTCGGTAGTTACGTTTCTAAATCTGTGGTATTACTCTAATTTATTAGACACGGTTCCCGCGTTTTCGTCAGTGTCTACGGTAGAGTTCCGCAGCACGTGCCGATAGTCCGTTTATATGGATGGTTTTGTTTTCTACGGTCTTTAGTATGGACAGGTAGTATGATTGTTGTGTGCGTATTCGAACCGAGATACTGATACTCCGCTCTCAGATCAAAGCTGTGAAGGCTTCCGTTACACAGCTTGAGGCTGCAATGGATGGGCACCATTGTTGTGGGCCGGCCGTAGGGATCCAACGGACGTCCATCACGTCCACGTCCCCCAATCGGTCCTCGCCGGTGGCCAGCCCAGTTACTGCTCGCAATGAGGTTGACCACTCACCTGTGGTCGAGTGAGAGGTCGCCCCGGGCCGTAGAAGGCGTTGACAAGGCCGACAAACAGGCACCAGGTGATGTTTGTGCCTGACACTCTCGCTGAGCCAGATGCCGTTGCCTGTCCTGTTTCAGAGGAAACTTCTAAGCCTGCAAGATCCGAACAATTACAGAGTGTGGGATTATTGATAGTTGCGAGTTCCAACGTTAAGCGCGTTATGGGGCCCCTTAAGGACGTGGCTGCCAAGAAGGGAATAAAACGAATGTGCACTCCCTGTGCGTACCGGGTGGAGTCATTCCGAACGTGAACAGATCCTCCCGTATGCCATGAAGAGCACAGGGTGCACCCAACTGCAGGTGGTGGCTCACGTCAGTACCGATGATGTGTGTCTCTTTTGATCAGAAGATATTCTCTTTGGTTTCGAGAGGCTAACAGAAGTGGTATAAACGCTACCAGTCTTGCTTGCGAGATGAAAGCAGAGCTGACCATTTGCAGCATAGTAGACAGGACCGCCTGCGGACCTCTGCTACAGAGCCGAATGAAGGGTCTGAATCAGAGGCTCAGACGAGTCTGTGACCGTGTAGGCTGCAGATTCCTCGCGCAAAAGGGGGTTTGAGTTTCAGGTGCCGCTGCATAGATGAAGAGTCCACTATAAGTAGGAGGCGGCTACACGTGTTTCAGGAGCTGTCTGGCATGGATTGGGCGGTTTACTAGGTTACAGGGTCTCGGGAAAACACAAGAAGGGCTTCAGCCACAAAGGGTGCAGGTCGAGCAAAGGAAGAACGAAGATGCAGGAACCATAGGTATAACACTTGTAGATTGTTGTGGTTGTGATGAGAAAGTACCAGAGCTCCAAGCGCTAATAGAGAGCACTCATGCTCTAATCGTTTTAGCTACTTAAAGCTGGCTAAAGCCGGAGATAAGCTCAACCGAAATTTTTGCTAAGAACCTAACGGTGTTCCGAACGGATAGTCTAAACATGTTCGGGGGTGGCGTGTTTGCTGCTGTTAGAAATAGTTCATCTTGTCGCGAAACTGAAGTAGATATGTCCTGCAAGATAGTATGGACAGAGATCATTGTGGGAAACAGGAATAAAATAATAATATTATCCGCTAACCGACCTCCAAATTCAGATGATACAATTGCAGAAAGATTCAAAGAAAACTTGATTGATTTCAAACACACACCCGACTCCTACAATTATAGTTGGTGGTGAATTTATTGTACCCTCGATATGTTGGCGAAAATACACGTTTAATTCCGGAGGTACGCATAAAACATCATCCGAAATTGTGATAACAAATTCTCTTACAATTATTTCGAGCAGTTAAAGTGCGCATCATATATCTTGGCGGCCGAGTTTAGGTTCATTCTGCGCATCTGACGTCACAAAACACAGTCAGCCAATGAACAGAGAACGACGTTGCCAGATCTCGGCAGCAGTGCAGAGCACGGACGAGTGTCTTCAGTTTTAGAAACGTTCAGTCATAAATAAAGTAACAGAACAAAAGCGATGTCTTGATAGCAGGCTTTCTTTTACAGAAAGTTTGGAAAAAGCATTCTTTATACCAATTGCTTCATATTCTATTAATTAATTAAACCAAAGAAGCAATAAGACTCCTAAATCAGGCGATACCAAGGAAAGGTGTTAGTTTCAATCTCACGAACTGCTTTTTCGCAATAAAGAACAGCGGTAATTGTTTATTTCCTATTGTACTTCGACGAAGCGTGAGTAATTCATAGTCATACCAACAGTGTTTATAAGTAGTTGCGTGAGGCGTTAGAGTCCTTATGGAGTTACACTGTTCGATGAGATGAGGTAGCGGAACTGTTAAGGTGTTGGGCTGCCTAGTGAAAGGTTATGAGTTCAAACCTTGTGCGGTGCTTAGTATTTTCTTTTTTTAAAAACAATATTGGAGTGCCTTACTTCACGAATTTTATTCGTTTGAATGAAATTTCTAGTGCTTTGCCTCTTCATTAACTTTTTCGCTGCTGCAGACACGTGCTCCCCGCATTCCGCGCTGTGCGCGATTTTGTCATCACTGCACTTCTCGCCTGTGCAGACACATGGTGTTCCCACTGCTTTGACACACTTATCATTCGATTTCACAAAAACTATTTGGCCAAAAAATTTTATTTTTACACGACTTCTTGCCTGATACCTTGCCCCCATAAATGACTTAATTTTGTTTTGATGTGCAGCATTAAATGTAGTAAACCATTGCACGAAATTTTGAAGAGTTTGCAGAGGTAAAAGTCCATAGCGTATACTTTCCATATGGTCGATTTTAGTTTCCACAATGTTGAGAATGAAACGTGGAAAAGATACCTAAATTTCATATAATATTTTCTGTATAACAATATCTCATTTAATTTAATTACCACATAGGTGTCGTATGTAATATTAAGAAATATTCTGCCTTTCGCGACTGCAATAAAAGTTTTATATACACACGGCGCGTTTGGCTTTACTTTAAAGCTCGTCCATCGGTGAAAGGTATGGCACATACACAATGGTATTCATGTTCTATTTCTTGTTTTTGTTCCATAGTAGAATTTTTACCAATGGTATTGAAATATATCCCTCTTCTGCAACTGTAATAAGCGACTTATTTAGACCAGACGCGTTTCTCTCTTTTGAAGCATCATAAGAGGACTGTATTTTGTGTCCTCCATTGCCAAGTCACCTTTCGTAGTTTTGTGCTGCGGTAGCACAATATTCAACGTTTGTGTTGGCTCATCAGTGTTTTAGCAAATAAATGCTGTTTGTGTGTGCCAAACACAAAATTATATTTGACATAGCTCTGAGCACTTCACTGACAGACAGTATATTAAAGTCCTAATGTTTTTGTAAGTCCACAGTTTTGTTTAATGTATTTTGTCTACTTCCTTTTGATTGATTGAAGTGCTTTAAAATAAAGCCAAACGTGCCCAGTGTAAGTAAAACTTTTGTTACAGTCGCGAAAGGTGGAATATTTCTCAATATTACATACGACACTTATGTGGTACTTAAATTAAATGAAATATATAAGTATCTTGTCCACATTTCATTCTCAACATTGTGGCAACTAAAACCGACCATACGGAAAGTATACTCTATGGACTACCTCTGAAACCTCTTCAAAATTTCGTGCAAAGGTTTACTATATTTAATGCTGCATAATAACTGCGTTGAACATCGAAACAAAATTAAGTCATTTATGGGGGGAAGGTATCAGTCAAGAAGATAGGTAAAAATCTAATTTTTGAGCCAAATAGTTTTTGTGGAATTGAGTGATAAAGAGTGTCAAAGCAGTCGGAACACTATGTGTCTGCACAGGCGAGCAGTGCAGTGACAAAATCGCCCACAGCGCGGAATGCAGGGAGCACGTCTTTGTAGCAGCGAAAGGGTTAATGCGGCCGTGGTGGCTTTAC
This sequence comes from Schistocerca americana, assembly GCF_021461395.2. Lineage (NCBI taxonomy): Eukaryota > Metazoa > Arthropoda > Insecta > Orthoptera > Acrididae > Schistocerca > Schistocerca americana. The sequence goes on along the minus strand of NC_060121.1, from coordinate 441,843,919 downwards.
TTCATGAACTGCGCGCTCCCCCCTACACGTAAGCTTGCGAACTATGCTATACTATGGCGCTGCTTCTATTGGCGCGTGCGTCGTGTGCAACTGGCAACGCAGCAATCTCCAGTGTCTGGGCGAGCATGCGCGAGCCACCAAGATAAAAGAATTGAACTATAGTTCTTGAGCCTCGATAAATAATAAACAACTGCAACAATACATTTGAACTGCAAGCAGCAAATAATACTGTGTTAATAAAGAGCATCAAAACGGATACAGCTATTAGTCGTAGCGAGACTGAATATTGTAACCAGCAAATCCTCCAAAAATTAACGAAAAATACACATAGATAAAAAGTCTCTTGACGGCTTCCTGAGAGACAAGCTAGACTACTTCCAAATTAACAATTTAAGTGTAGAGCAGATGTGGCTTGAATTCAAAGAAATAGTTTCGGCAGCAATTGAGATATTTATGTCAAATAAATTAAGAAACTACGCAGCTGATATTCCTTGGTATCAGAACACTGTTTCATAAACAACGAAACAAATATGCCAAATATAAACAGATACAAAATCCACAAGATTGCAGATCTTTTACAGAAGCTCGAAATTTAGCGCGGACTTAAGTGCGAGATGCTTATAATAGTTTCCACAACGAAACATTGTCTTGAAACCTGGCAGACAATCCAAGGTGATTCTGGTCATACGTGAAGTATGCTAGCGGCAAGACACAATCAATGCCTTCTCTACGCGATAGCAAAGGAGATACTATCCAAGACAGTGCTGCCAAAGGAGAGTTAGTAAACACATCCTTCCGAAATGCCTTCAGAAAAGAAGACAAAGTAAATATTCCAGAATTCTAATCAAGAACAGCTGCTAACATAACGTAGAAGTAAATATCCTCGAGGTAGTGAAGGAACTTAAATCACTTAATAAAAGCAAGTCTTGTGGTCCAGACTGCAAACCAATTAGGTTCCTTTAAGAGTATGTTGCTGTAATAGATTCGTGCTTAACAATCATATACAACGATTCGCTCGACGAATTACTGGAAAGTTGCACAGGTCACGCCAATATCCAAAAAGAATAGTAGGAGTAATACACTAAAATACAGGCCCATATGATTAACGTCGACATGCAACAGGCTTTTGGAAGATATATTGTGTTCTAACATTGTGAATCACCTCGAACAAATCGGTCTATTGACACAGAGACTACATAGAGTTACAAAACATCCGTCTTTTAAAACACAACTAGCTCTTTAGTCGCATGAAGTATTGAATGCTATTAACAAGGAATTTCTGAATGATTCTCTGTTTATGAATTTCCGGAAGGCTTCTGACACTGTACCACACAAGCCTGAAGCGAAATTGCTTGTTTATGGAATGTCATATCAGTTATGTGACTGGATGCGTGATTTCCTGTCAGAAAGGTCACAGTTCGTAGTAACTGACGGAAAGTCATTGAGTAAAAGAGAAGTGATTTCTGGCGTTCCCCAAAGTAGTGTTATAACCTCTTTGCTGTTCCTTATCTATATAAACGATTTCGTAGACAATCTGAGCTGCCGTCTTCTATTGTTTTCAGATGACGCTGTCGTTTATCGTCGAGTAAAGTCATCAGAAGATAAATAAAAAATTGAAAACGATTTATAAAAGACACATGTATGGTGCGAAAATTGGCAGTTGACCCTAAATACCGAAAACTGTATGGTCATCCACGTGAGTGCTAAAAAGAATCCCTTAAACTTCGGTTACACGATAGATAAGTCAAATCTAAAGGCCGTAAATTCAACTACATACCTATGAATTACAATTACGAACAACTTAAATTCGAAGGAACACACAGAAAATGTTGTGGGTAAGACTAACCAAAGACACCGTTTTATTGGCAGGACACTTAGAAAATGTAACAGACGTACGAAGGAGACTGCCTACACCACGCTTGTCCATCCTCTTTTAGAATACTGCTGTCCAGTGTGGGATCCTTAGCAGATAAAACTTACGGAGTACATTGAAAAAATGCAAGGAAGGGAAGCACGTTGCAGGCGAATCTTCTCATGAAACTCCAATCACTAACTTTCTCCTTAGAATGAGAAAATATTTTGTTGACGCCGACCTACATAGGGAGAAACGATCACCATGATAAAATAAGGGACATCAGAGCTCGTACGGAAAGATATTATACATTATATACGAGATTGGAATAATAGAGAATTGTGAAGGAGGTTCGACGAACCCTCTGCCAGGCACTTAAATGTGATTTGCAGAGTATTCATGTATATTTAGATGTAGATGTAGATTACATGTTCGTTACATTTCATATTTCATCGCAATGTTACGCTTGTACATTTTTTCGACTTTTCTATGTCATCTGAATAGTTTCTTTAAACATTTTAGGACTTTTGCGATTCATCTGCATCAACTGACCTTTTTTCACATATGTTAAAGCAGTAGGCAGTCGTCATACAGATCAGAAATTGAATCCAGTCACTCAAAAACTTAAGGGCAGACTACAGCGACATGAGCTAACAACTGTAGATTGTTGCTCAACCTATCCATAAGGTCTTTTATGTATACAGAAAGGAAGAGCAGTTATGTCATGTCTCCCTGAAGAACTTTTGGCAATACGTGTTTCCTGTGTTAGGGGAAGGTTTTTCTTTTATTATTCGTCCTCGAGATGATTCACCAGACTGCCCCTAACCTCCGTAAATAAATGGTTTTCGGGACCAAATGGTTCAAATTGCTCTACGCACTATGGTACTTAACATCTGAGGTCATCTGTCCCCTAGACTTAGAACTGCTTAAACCTAAGTAACCTAAGGACATCACAGACATCCATGCCCAAGGCAGGATTCAAACCTCCGACCGTAGCAGCAGCGCGGTTCCGGACTGAAGCGCCTAGAACCGCTCGGTCCTAGCGTTTCTGGACCAAGTAGGAATATTTCATAGGTAATTTATGTAAAACATGAGCGTAGGAGGATGAGCTCCCTGTCATAATGCGGTCCACCTTTGGCAGTACCCTGACGCAACGTTCCACCACGACGTTCACTAGACGTTGCTCTCCACCTTTCAGTCAGTCTCGGATGTTTACTTTTGTACACACAGTAACCGACATGTGCAGCGGAACATAGCAACAAACCTATTGTGGCCTGACTGTGAACTGGCCGTCTGCACAGGGCATGCAATGGAGCAGCGACTCATGATCATATTATAGGACTCCACCATAAGGTCACCGCTGCTCTGCCTTCATCCTAACCGGACTACCTCCCAAGGGGTCCAGTCACCACCTTACGTGCTGAATGTCGTCCTCAGGCCCTCCTAACCACCGATCCATTGATGAGCTCACCAGTTTCGGTTGCCAGCAACCAACTGCCGTTCGGGGTCTCGCTCCCTGATGTTTCCGACCACAACCTCTGTGAGAAGATTCTGTTGACACATCAGTCTCAGGTGCTAAACGGCGCAACAGTTTTTTCCTGACTTTTTGAAGATGACACCTAACGTGTGCAATTCGGCTTAAGCCGATACGTTGCCAATTCGCCTGACTCCCTGGTTGTCTGCAACCGTCAGTTAGCTCAGCCACGTGGGCCAGTCTACTCGCTCAGTTGGCGGTGAGAGCTGCTGCACCAGCCCAGACGCGGCTCGTCCACTGTCCGGAATTGTCTACAACGTAAGGTCGCACCAAACGTGGGCCGTGATGAGCACAGTAGCACCCGGTATCCCACTTCGGTGACACGGGGGTCTATGGGGCGACGCCCAGCTCCCAGCTGCGGCCAGATAAGGGCTTGAGCTTGTAATAAATGTGGTATAAGGTACCTTATTCCAGATGAGAAGGAGTAACAGACCCGTAATGTTCGCATACAGTATTGATGAAGTGCTGTCTGAGACAGCCACTTCGATTAAATATCTAGGTGTAAGGGTACAAAGCAATTTGAAAGTGAACGAGTAATTAAGGGCGACAGTAGGAAAGTCGAAAAAAAAAAAATGGCTCTTAGCACTATGGGACTCAACTGCTGAGGTCATTAGTCCCCTAGAACTTAGAAATAGTTAAACCTAACTAACCTAAGGACATCACAAACATCCATGCCCGAGGCAGGATTCGAACCTGCGACCGTAGCGGTCTTGCGGTTCCAGACTGCAGCGCCTTTAACCGCACGGCCACTTCGGCCGGCCAGGAAAGTCGAATACGCGACTTCGGATAGTCGGGAGAATTTTAAGAACAGCTACGAACATTCTTGATTACTGTTCGAAAGTCTGGGATTCTCACCTGGTCGGATTAAAATAAGACATCGAAAGAATTCAGGGGCGAGTTGTTACCACAAGGTGCGATCAACACGTCACTATTATGGAGTTTCTTCGCGAACACGAATGTGAAGTCCTGGACGAAAGATGGTGTTTTTTTGATGGAACATTGTTGAGGGAATTAGATAGCTAGCAAAACGATTCTGCTGCCCTCAATGCACATTTCGCGCAAAGACCAAGGAGATAAGACAAATTAGGGCTGGTGTGGAGAGAGTTCAATAATAAAGGTTTAATACATAAACCAACCGTTGTAGCGTCGACTGGACTATGGCACATCGTGTGACCGAAGGAATATATCCTTCGGAGCAACATCTGGGAGATGGATGGAAATATTTATAACAATCCAAGAAAATCATCAATAAATATTTAGTATCTCAAATTTGATCAATATGAATTTGTGACTTAAAATCTCGACATTTCCTCACTCAGGTAGTACTGACTCAAAATAAATTCAGTAATGCACAATGTGAATTGAAATACTACTAGAACACAGAGAAGGATATTTTAGTTTAAAAATGTTCCCAAATAATACATCAAGTATCAATAAAAATGTAGTAACATATCAGTTAACACCTGTAAGCAAACCAGATCACAAGTTGCAATGAGCAGTCAGAGGAACTTTATTCGAACCCTCATAAATAGGTAGCGGTTGTCTCATCAAAGAGCCTAATATTAGCAACAAGTAGCCAATCAGGTTCTAAACGAACCTTAGGCAAGAAATGAAGTATTAGTGTACGTAACTTGATTTTATGTTGTGATCACTCGGGCTAGTTCTATAACAGAATATACTAATAAAATTTTAACTATAATGGGCATGTGGCTTAAACTGAAACAGCAGATAGTAAAACTGAATTTATACTTACCCGGGTACAAAATAAATTACACGTAACCAGAGGACACAATATTCATAAATAACCAACTGGGATGAAACTCCACAGCCAGAACTAGACAACCCTCCATGAATAATTGTACCATATACAGTTTTAGCGATATAAGTTAGTCAATAATTCACAAGAATAGCAGACGGTCTGTGCATATAATGAGAACACAACTAACCGTGTTTTGTTAATGACAATTTTTTATATGACGAAGGAAATGTGGGAGAGGCTCCTTAAGGAGTTCCAATCATTTTCGGTGGACAAGGAAACTGAAAATCCTGATAACTTTGTAAGAAGATTTCGTGGTAAGCTGCGCTGTTCGTTGAGTGAATATCAAAAGATAGGCTGTGTAGCAGGATATGTTCAGGGTGACACAAGTCATCGGGCTCCTGACATGAAGGACATTTTTCAGAATTGTGGGGAATCCGAGAGAGAGTTTTTGTCAAAGAACTGGTTTCAATATAGAAGAGCAGTTAAAAAGGAAGTTTAAAACCAGGCATGTTCTCTTAAAAGAATGGTAGTTTCCGAGGCAACTCTGTGAAGTAAGACAACGAATCTCAGTATTAGGATAAGCTTATTACCTGTAAAGATATTCTACGTATCTTGGAAAAAAATTATCATCCAAAATACACGAGGAACTCATTAATGTGAATGATGAAAACCTTGATGAATTTATGTCCATACGCGATTCAATCTGTTTGTAGATGAATCAGAACTGGAAGGATAATCCACCAACAGCGGATGATTCGGAAGATCCCGCCAATCAAAATGACTAGAGTCTGTTAAACACAGAACATCTACTGATGGCCCTGAGGGCCAGTCAGGAGTATGAGTGGGGACTATGAGCAGGATATACGATTTTTAAGTTACAATGAAGGAACAAGTACGACTGATGAAGTCAGTGCTAATATCAACACATGTGGAAGACATTACCCATCTGTGCCGTTATCGGTGCTGAAGGCTGCAATTACATTCCAGCTCTCGACACCAGAGCGTCAGTCAACGCGATATCCACCACCTTTTCTCAGCGAGTATCTCAAAGGACAGAATTACCCAACTTTTCCGTACAATACTGCAAGATCATTGGAGCAGCAGATCACAAAATGTAGAGATATAGTCAGTGTTAGAATATAAACTAGGAAACGTACGTTCTTAGCCGCTAATAAATTGGTAATCGACTGTGTTTTAGGACTGATGGTATCTGAGAGAGGGATGGAACAATCGACTTCTCTTTGGGAAAAGTAACTTTCAATATCGGTGGAGCCACATTCCACACAGACTTACTAAGGATGAAAGTATCACATGGGAGATACTGCCGTGGTGCTGGTATTCATTTGATGGTAGAGAAATGACGGTGATTCTTGAAGTGACAGAAGCTAGGAGACTTATATGAGTAGGTCCGAACCACATTAAGTGAGGGTCAGCAACTGGTGGAGGAGTAAAGGGATTAACTGTTATGTTGGTTGGTTGGTTGGGATTAAAGGGACCAGACTGCTACGGTCATCGGTCCCTTTTTCCAAATACTAAAAACACCCACGGAGAATAAAAGCGATTAACAGAATAGAGCACAGACGACACAGAACAAGAGAAACTGAGACAAAGACCAGACAAGACGAACTAAAATCACACAGAGTGTGACGGTAAATGTTATGTCTTCTTAGCAGTTATTTTAAAATTTTTGAGGAGAATCTAGGGATCCTCACAGACTATACTTGCCACCTTATAGTTTTTCCCCATCGTAACGTTTGTCATACATTTTACCCTGTTCCATTCAAATAAAAATGGCAGTACAAGAAGAAATCATCATTTAGTGATATCTGATTGAGCCTTAATGTTGTGATTGAGTCCTTAATGTAGTCCACTCATTTTCGTGCCCAAGCCAGGAGGGGAAGGGCATTCGGTTCTCCATGCCAGAATTATCATTTCCACCATATAGTACGTCAGAACTCATCTCGAAAATACTATTGTACTTACAGAAATTTCATGCTATCCATTAAGTGGTAAGTATAGATATCCGAGCATCCTGCTATCAGCTGGGACTTAGCTTACATTCAAGGAAATATAATACTTATATCTCAACCAGCTGGAGCTATCATTTTGAAGTGCTTCCCTATGGACTGAAAGGTTCCAGAGCGTTCACTGCTGCAGTAGAGTCCGTAGTGGGGCCAGCACTCAGAATCAAGCTAACGATACTCATGGATGACCTCCTGATTGCAAAACGAGCATATAGAACCGGTAGCTCGGGTATTAGAGACTTTTGAACAGGCGGGAATCACCGCCAACCTGTGAAAGTCTCACTTTGCACTAGAAAAAATAAAATTTTGGGCCATCTCAACAATTCGGAAGGGATACTAGCTGATTCAGAGAACATTAGAATGATTAAAAAATCCATTGTTCCCCGAACTGAAAAACAGTTGAATGGACTTCTTGGAATCGCGTCTTTTTTCCATTGTTTCGTCACGGATCTACCATGCAACTCAGACCACTTGTTGTTCTTACTGCGTAAAATCCAGCATGGAAACGGCCACATGAAAATGCTTTTGTTAATGCAAAGATTCTCTACCATCATGACGCGACAGTAGAATTCAGACCTCTGACCGCAGCATCAACCACTGGACTTCAAGGCTGCTTATTTAGGACTTGTATTATAGATGGAATGTCTACCTTCTGTCTAACTGCATTCGCAAGCTGGACATTATCTTCTTCCTACAGAACACCAGAACAAGAAGACTAGGGCATAGTCTTAGCATTCAAAAAATTCAGTTACTATCTGTATGGTGCACAAACAGTTGTGTAATGTGATCACCACCCCCTGAGTTCTCTCCATGCATGCAAACTACTACATTCACGTCTTTCAAGACAGACTTACTAGATTACAACTTTTGCATAGTGAATAGTATCATTTGCATAGTGCATATTAACAGAAGGAACAATGTGATCACAGATGTTTTTTCGAGATTGTCGGAGGGCCTGAAAACCGACAACATTTCTGAAGAGCAGGTAGATGAATTTCCGGAACTTTTCTACGCCAGATGAAGTCAATAGTAAGTATGCCAGCACCTGCTTGAAAGCATGCCTAACTACAATGACAGGATACGAGATGGGTTAAGATTAAGGAACAGCTTGTGAAACAAGAAGACAGTCGAGACTGCACAGGCTTTACAAAACTGTGAATGACATGTTGTTCTACAGGAGATACGAAGATAGTTAACAGTAGTATGTATGCGTAGTGGAAGAATACGAAAAGAAATTGATATGACATACCTTGGTGTTCTGCCAGCAAGATAGGCTGTTACTGCTACTTTACCAACATTCGGCTTAATGTCCAAATGGATTCAAAGACCTATGCAGTATGTTGGAAAATTCCTGTTATGAACTTACAGAAATTGTAGGGGCAAGAGAGTACGTAATATTTTGAATAGGGACGTATGTATGGAAATGTGCCTTTTCTGTTCTAGGATGTTTCCAATTTAGATGTTGAACTCATCTACTTCTGCTGGAGGAATTGAATTAGGCGTGAAGTAGTACAATTATTATTATTATTATTATTTATTTTATGGCCTTCATTGAACCACTGTAGCAAAAATACAAAGTTCTAAACATGTTCTTACACATGGATACAATTTGGTTCGAGAATAACTTAATATATTTAGATAATATAATTATTAGTGGCTATTCTTATATGCAAGGTGTTTTGCTCTTCTGTCTGCCCAATATTTCTTCAATCTTTCAGTTATTTTCTTTCTTTCTTCATCTGAGACAACTCTTCCTGTACTCCTTTTATTAATTTTCATTTGTAGTCTGGTTTGCGGGTCTTGCAGTAATCTGGTTTTCTCTGTCTTGTTTTTTAGGTCATCTACTGTAATTTGAAGTTCTTTTATATCTTCCTAAATTTCTGTGATCCATTTAATGTCGCTCTTGCTATTCCACAATTTTTGTATTATTTTTTTACTAATTCTGTTTTCAGGAGTTCTCATCAGATGTCCAAAGAATGAAATGCGTTTCTTCCTGATTGTGCTCATGACTGGTTCTATTTTCTTATATACTGTTTCATTTGATGCTATTCTCCAATGTCCATTTATTTTATACTGTTTATTTATACAAGTCCTAATTATTCTTCTTCCTATTTTTAGTATTCTGTCAATTTCTGCTGTATTAGTTGTTTTGAAGATAGTTTCAGCTGCATACGTTATTTCTGGTTGTGTAACTGTTTTATAGTGTTTTAATTTTGCATCTATAGATAGGCTTTTTTTGTTGTATGTAGTTTTGGTAATGTAATTTGCTTAGTTCAGTTTTTTTATTCTATTTTGCCGTAATGGCTTCTCATTTAGATTGTATGTTATTACTTCGCCTAAATATTTAAATTTATCAACAATTTTGATTTCTTGTTCTCCTATTGTAATTTTATTTGCAAGTGGAGGATCAGTTAGCATAATCTCCGTTTTTTCAAATGATATTCTAAGGCCTACTTTCTCTGCTATTTCTTGTAGTGATTTCACTTGTTGCCTGGCTTCTTGAACGGTGTTGGCTAGGAGAGCAAGATCATCAGCGAATCCCAAGCAGTTTAAGCTAATATCATCTTTTGCACTTCCAATTCTTATCCTCTTGGGATTGCCCTTGTACCATTCTCTCATTATGTATTCCAGTGCACAGTTGAAAAGTAATGATGATAGGCAGTCACCTTGTCTTAAGCCTGTTTTTATGAGGAATGGTTCCGAAATTTCTCCTCTAAACTTCACTTTTGGTTTGGTGTTGGTTAGAGTGAGTTGTATTATTTTAATTAGTTTTGGATGGAGTCCTAGATTTCTTAAAATTTTTAATACTGAAGGTCTGTGGAGACAATCATATGCCTTCTTAAAATCTACAAATGTACAATTATTACGAAAAATCCATTTATTACTTAAGAATTGTGTTTGAATTAGCACTTAAACGTTACGTGTTTACATTAGGCCAAAACAAATAAGAATTCAGCGTGCTGTACGTACAGAGCAGTACATTTGCATTACAGCAGCAGCTCGATATGCCAACCACCAATATTGTTCCGGACACTGACCTACGAAGCTTGTTTTGGTACACAATCTCTATCCCAGGTGGTGTCTCTTGAGTTTGTAGTGCAGTGAGGAGAACTTGTGTCAAAAGATGTTCCTCTGTCTTTACAGGAGTCCCGTAAATCAATCTTTGCACGCGATCCCACATGAAACAGTCCTGTCTCGGGGGATTGCATACCGGGACAAGCAATGCTGAGTTATCTTTCCCTCAGTAGACGCCGATACGTTACGCATCCGAATGGAAACAGTAGAATGGAAGTAGTACGTTTCCAGAGATGGGTTCCTATTCGAAATATTATGTACTCACTCTCCTGTACAAGCCCTAGAAGTTCATAAAGGGAATTTCCAAACACCCTATACTGTAGGTTAAAGGGCGAAACCAAATAATCGAGGAAGCAAAGAACTATTGCACTCTATTATTCTAGATGAACTTTCGACAGTTGTTTGTGTAGACATCTCTGTGGTTCTCGCTTTATTATCAGATAATGCTTTGAGCTTTGCTTGCTGCAGTTGGAGAGCCGCACTTGCTTGTGCAGGCATCAAACAAGTATTAACAATCTGGTACTATCTTCAAGTGAACTCCACGCAACACGTGTTTAGAGAGATAAATCGGTTCACGAGGATTTACTGTGATGCAGAGAAACATGTGCCTCTACTGTTTAAGTAAATTTGAGGACACAATTAATAACCTTTCTCATACATCGACCCAGTATGACCTGCACAGATTTTTTATTACAATTATTATGTTGTTCACAAACTCCAACACCTTCTAAGCTTTTCATGCTAATTAGGGTCCTATAAGCACGGTCTTCCTCGAAAGCACTTCTGAACAAAACGCGGTTCTGGTAGCTGGAGTCAAATGTCTTTTTAATCATGCTTTTTCTGTTCTGGTGGAGATATTTACATAGCAACTTTTATCCCTTAACAAATAACTCTTGATATCTAACCGAGAAGTGAAATACCAAGTAAAAATGGTTCCATTCCATGTCTATATTAGTGCTGTGAAGTTTTTAACCTACGATTTTGTAAATAATTTACTTAAAATCCCTAATTAGGTTATGTTTTATGGGAACCTAGCCCTTCGATCGCTCAGACACATGCTCAGAAGTTGCATAAGCTAAAGGAAGCTGGGTATCGCCCCTCTGGAAAGTGATATGAGAGCACAGCAGAGTATTTTCCGTTTGCAGAGAGGGTGGTAAACCTAACCAAAATAGATTGGTTGATTTGGAGGAGGTAACCAAACAGCGAGGTCATAGGTCCCATCGGATTAGGGAATGATGGAGAAGGAATCCGGCCGTGCTCTTTCAAAGGAACCATCCCGGAATTTGCCTGGAGTGATTTAGGGCAATCAGGGAAATCCTAAATGTCGGGACGCGGGTTTGAGCCGTCGTCCTCCCGCATGCGAGTCCAGTGTGCTAACCACTGATCCATCTCGCTCGGTAGTACACGAGAAAATATTGTTCAAATGGCTCTGAGCACTATGGGATTTAATATCTGAGGTCATCAGTCCCCTAGTACTTGTAACTACGTAAACCTAACGAACCTAAGGACATCACACACATTCATGCCCGAGGCAGGATACGAACCTGCGACCGTAGCGGTCGCGCGGTTCCAGACTGAAGCGCCTAGAACCGCTCGGCCACTACGGCCAGCAGGTAGTACACAAGAGATGCAGCTATTGAATAAAGGTTTCAAGTATTGCATTCAACCGAAACTTAATGGAAAGACCTCAATAGGCCAAGCTGCGGATTTGAAAATGGCACTTGATGCCACCCCATACACTAAGGCCGACAAAGTAAAAATAGCGTGTAGAGCAAGCTAATTAATCCAAAGGGCTACAATTAATAGTCCTAAAACTAAAGAATATCTTGTACTCAGTACCATCAATAATAAGCTAAGCTCTGATGATGCTATGCTAAGTCGTACTGACAAGGGTAATATTTCAGTGGTTCTTTATAAAGAAGACTACATAGCTAAAACCCTGTCTTTCTCTGAAGACAATAACATTAAAAAACAGACTTGACCCAAGTGAGGCATGCGCTACAGAATTAAAAACTGGTCTCGGGGCCAGCCCTAATATTATAGGTCCTGATGTCGCTGCAAAGTTGAAAGTCATGAACCCTAACGCCGTTATGTTACGTGCGCAAGTGAAGATTTGGTTTGTTTGGGGGAAGAGACCAAACAGCGAGGTCATCGGTTTCATCGGATTAGGGAAGGATGGGGTAAGAAGTCGGCCGTGCCCTTTCAAAGGAACCATCCCAGCATTTGCCTGGAGCGATTTAGGGAAATCACGGAAAACCTAAATCAGGATGGTCGGACGCGGGATTGAACCGTCGTCCTCCCGAATGCGAGTCCAGTGTGTTACCACTGCGCCACCTCGCTCGGTCGCAAGTGAAGACTCATAAACCATGGTACCCGATTCGTCGGATTTCTAAGGGGTAGGGATCACAGGAGAACAGATTTCTAAATATTTACTGCGGTTGTTGCAACAAAACGTTGTATTTGAAGAAAACTGTGTGGCAAAACCTTTGACCGAGACTGTGTTCTGTTGTCTTCAGGTATTAAGTGTCTGTATACGAATATTCCCATCAATGAGGCTATTACCCTTATCGAAAACAGTCTTCGTAGACAGCATCGGCTCTCGGTGGACGAAATCACTGAAACCATCTCACTTCTTAAATTAATCACTTCATGTTACTATTTTTCATTTAATAAAGGGTTTTATAAGCAACACCAGAACTTAGCCATGGGTAGCTGTCTGTCGGGCTTCACTGCCGTTGTTTTTGTTTATCATGTAGAGCGTGGTTATCTTAAGAACGATGCAGTTAGATCCAAACAGATCCTTTTCAAGAAACGCCAGGTCAAAGCCCTTTTTATCATTATTCATTCCTCTCCTTGTCATTAATATCTTCTAAGATGAGTTTCTATAAGTCAGTGAATCACCGCATCACAGGACGTCCCCTAAGTCAGTCTTCCATCGTCAAAGAATTAACTAATCTATCAGCAACGGATACAAGCCTAACATTATAGACGATCAGTATCAACAAAAAACCAATCGCGATGGATGTAAACTTACATTAGGTTTGTTACCCAAGAATAACAGATTTCTTAAAAGCCCCTTTGTAGGTCTTGCAAATTTATTTACAAAAATACGGTGTGGACGTTGCCTTTTCATCGACAAACGAAGTCCAGTATCGGTACACCCTTAATGAAATATCTACTAAAGAGAAATACGCCGAATCGAGGGTTCACAGAATAGAGTGCGCCGGCTGTGAATCTTCGCATGTAGGCCAGACTGGTAGGAAGTTTCGAACCAGATTCAGTGCACAATTGCGTAACAATTAAGGACGAATTAAACAGAAGTCGGCTTTTGCGGCGCACCTAAAATCTAGTGAGCAATGTTCCCCTACGTTGAGCCATTTACGCTTCTTCCATACGGTCAGTAAAGGGAAAAGGCTAAATATTTTAGAGGAAACTGAAATTCTGAAACGCTCCGGTACAGGGAAATGTATTTTATTGAACGATGAAATCGTTAGCAGAAACCAGTATTATTATGACATTATGGTGCCCACTGTTCAACCCACCAGTAGATTTTACTGTGAATGTGACACAACCTTTTTCTTATTCGTCATCTTTTAACTGGTTTTATCGGTTTCACCAGACTTTTAGCACCATTTTCAGTTTTACTACTTGACAGGTTTAAAAATGTTACACTTCATAGATATCTATCTACCGGTACTAATTTTGTGGTTTTTCTTTCAACTATTTCGTTAATATTCTTGCACTACATTCAACTTTAATAATTCACTGTTTTACCAAATTTGTCTTCCGCACAAGTAATGCTACTTATACAGTCCCTTTTTGTAAGCGCGTTGGTTAACCAACGCCATCTACCTTTAATAACTGGTACTACGGACGAACAACTTTGCCTCTACAGCTCTATGTTTCTGTGACTGGCTTCGAGGGCTGACGTATCCTGTTCTGGACCGCGTTATCTGTTATTTGTCAGCTGTACGCGGAGCTCCATGTGTGTTTGGCTCCTTGTTATGTAAAATTTCTTAATTTTTCTTTGTTTGTCATAGCTTTCCTATCCAGCAGATACTGTAGTTGTACTTGGCATTGTATCTCCGCTTCCAGATTCCTAGTGCTTTTATTAATCCCATGATTTTAGGACGATGATACGTTATTAATTTTTGTCTTATGTCATATGTGGGCATTAATAGACAAATTTTAGTTTTCCACATTGATTTTTACGTTACGTTCATGTTATGGTTAATTGTATAGATGGCTGCACAGCCTGGAACTTTGCCTCTTCCGTAATTTTATATTAATTCTATTTCCCCATTTAATCTGCTTACGCTTCACTATTGTCATGTTTCACCTCTAGGCCAACATGATGTTGCCGGAAATGGCGAAACGCATCATTTCCTGTCAATAAAAAAGATTTTGTAACCGAAACCATCTTATTTCAAATACCAGTTTACATCAAAATTTTCAGCCCCTATTGCACTCACTTAGGGGTTGAACATCCAGAAACTCATATTCTTTAAAAAAAAAAAAATTCTAACTGAGTTGTCAAATACCAATTGTCATAGACGTAGTCTTAAAAATCCTTTAATAGTTCTTTAGTAACTACTCATTTTAAAAGAAAACTTTCACCCACTATTTTACCCCTTTAGTGATTGAATTTAAGAAGATCTTGAAATATTTTTCTTCTAACTGAGAAACTAAATACCAGTTTTCGTAGTTTTAGCTTCACGATTACCTTAATAGAGGCATATTTTCAAAAAGCCTTTCATTCCTATTTCATCCCCTTAGGAGTGGAATGTCGGACAATCCCTCCTTAAACTATTTCTTCAGTATAAGACCCACACCCTCTCCAAACTTCAAGTTTCTATCTTCACCGGTTTGAGATGGGTGACGACGAGTAAGTGAGTCAGTCTGATACTAATTCCCTCCTTAGGAGATGACTTTCCAAAGACTGTTAAACATGTACTTTTTCGTCTCTAACAGAGAAGCCAAACTTTTACGTGGAGAGGTCGCGAGCCTGCACAGGTGTGAGAATGGAAATAAAGTGCAGTTAAAGTGACATAATTATAAATAAGGAAACGACAGACGAACTGTCACGCGTCTTTGAAAACCTTCAGCCAGTGCAGCAACGGTTATTGTCGACGAAGAAACTATATGTGACAATTATTTCGACTCTTGTGTATTTAGGTTTGAATGTATGACAGTACCACGTAAAACAATGGAAGTTGCCAAGGTCGTCAGCAGTTGACTGCAAGAGAAATCAGTGCCAAATAAGTATAAGGATAAAGAGTTTATTCCTTGTTAAAAACATTGTTAGTTCATTTGTTGCTATTTCTTCCAAATCTGATGGGTCGGGACAGAAATCTAATGAATGGTAACCATCAACTTAAGGGCTCTTTTCAGGAGTACAACACCCAGAAATTACGCTGGCGGAAAAGAATCGCAACATTAAGAATGAGTTGTGAGGCATAAACAAATGTTGGTAGGCGGGTTTCCACATCTGAAAGATGTCTACTCACATTGCACGGGTGAGCTGATGTTAGTAAAGAATTCCTTTATTGTGATAAAGACGCCATTACGAACGAGGTCATGCAATAGGGCTACGAGAAGCTGGATGCTCCTTCTGCGGTATTGAGGAAAGGCTTTGCAGGAACGTAGCCACAGTACACGATTACTGGTAGTGGTGGCCACAAAAATGTGCAGTTGCAAAAAGACCGGACTCCGCAACGCCACATGACACTACCGAGAGGGAAGATCATCGTGTTCTGCTTATGGCTGTGGCGCACCGTATTGCATCTGCAGCAGCAATTTATGCAGCAGTTGGCACCACACAGACACAACGAACTGTTACAAACCGGCTACATCAAGGATAGCTCCTAAACAGCGTGCATTCCACTGACCTCAAACTATCGCCGTTTACGACTTCAGTGGCGTTAGAAAAAGCCCACTGTGGGACGAAGTGGATGTCTTTTGTCTTTTCTGTTGTAAACTGGTTATACCTCGCGCCAGTGATGGCTGCGTGTTGGTTAGAAGGATGCCAATTGAGAGTCTGTAGGCCACCTGTCTGTGAGCTTGACACAATTTGGGTAAATTGTGTCAAGCTCACAGACACGTACAGTAATGGTCTGGAGGGCCATAGACACGGTTCACAGGTAGATGCCGTGTTTCTTGACTTGCGCAAGGCGTTCGATACAGTTCCCCACAGTCGTTTAATGAACAAAGTAAGAGCATATGGACTATCAGACCAATTGTGTGATTGGATTGAGGAGTTCCTAGATAACAGGGCGCAGCATGTCAATCTCAATGGAGAGAAGTCTTCCGAAGTAAGAGTGATTTCAGGTGTGCCGCAGGGGAGTGTCATAGGACCGTTGCTATTCACAATATACATAAATGACCTTGTGGATGACATCGGAAGTTCACTGAGGCTTTTTGCGGATGATGCTGTGTTGTATCGAGAGGTTGTATCAATGGAAAATTGTACTGAAATGCAGGAGGATCTGCAGCGAATTGACGCATGGTGCAGGGAATGGCAATTGAATCTCAATGTAGACAAGTGTAATGTGCTGCGAATACACAGAAAGATAGATCCTTTATCATTTAGCTACAAAATAGCAGGTCAGCAACTGGAAGCAGTTAATACCATAAATTATCTGGGAGTACGCATTAGGAGTGACTTAAAATGAAATGATCATATAATGTTGATCGTTGGTAAAGCAGATGCCAGACTGAGATTCATTGGAAGAATCCTAAGGAAATGCAATCTGAAAACAAAGGAAGTAGGTTACAGTACGCTTGTTCGCCCACTGCTTGAATACTGCTCAGCAGTGTGGGATCCGTACCAGATAGGGTTGATAGAAGATATAGAGAAGATCCAACGGAGAGCAGCGCGCTTCGTTACAGGATCATTTAGTAATCGCGAAAGCCTTACGGAGATGATAGATAAACTCCAGTGGAAGACTCTGCAGGAGAGACGCTCAGTAGCTCGGTACGGGCTTTTGTCAAAGTTTCGAGAACATACCTTCACCGAAGAGTCAAGCAGTATATTGCTCCCTCCTACGTATATCTCGCGAAGAGACCATGAGGATAAAATCAGAGAGATTAGAGCCCACACAGAGGCATACCGACAATCCTTCTTTCCACGAACAATACGAGACTGGAATAGAAGGGAGAACCGATAGAGGTACTCAAGGTACCCTCCGCCACACACCGTCAGGTGGCTTGCGGAGTATGGATGTAGATGTAGACCTGTACATGAAGCTATGACAGCATTAGCATTCTTGTGGTTATCCCAAACACCTTCACTGCAAATTTGTACGTCAGGCCGGTGGTTCGGCCTGTTGTGCTGTTATTCCACGAGGTGTTTTGCTAAGGGATAACGCTCTCCCACCTATCGCTATTGCAATCCAACATATTTTATAGAGTGCCAACATGTTGTCATGGCCCGCTCGATCACCAGATGTGTCTCCAATAGGCCACTTTTTGGCCGTCACCGGACGACAAATACAGCGTCATCCACAAGCAGCATTAAACGTTCTTGTACTGACTGGCCAAGTGGAACGGGCATAGAACTCCATCCCACAGACGGACGTCCAGCGCTTGTACAACACAATAGTGCTCGTTTCCGTGCTTGAATTCAATATTCTCATAGTTACTCGTTTATTAATGTACCAGAATTTCACATTTTCAATCGATTATCTCGACCTTGCATTAACCTGTGATCTTTTAACGTTAATCACTTAAATATGTTACCTACACAAATATATTCCCTAAATTTCATTACTCTTGATTAGTGGTTCACAAACTGGGGGTGATTACCCCCCGACGGGTAAAATGAAATTCTCAGAGGGGTAAAAACTAAACGATTCGAATCTTTTTCAGTTGCGAAACTAAAATATTTTCAAAAGATCAATACTATTATCACAATTTTGTAAGACGCTGCTGTTGATTATATAAATCAATAACCCCAGAATGAGATTTTTCTCTCTACTGCGGATTATGCGCTTTCTCCCAGGACTGCTAGTTCTACAAGGTATGTAGGAGAGCTTCTGTGAAGCTTGGAAGGTAGGGGACGAGTTTCTGGTGGAATTAACGCTGTGAGGACATGTCGTCAGTCGGGCATTGGTAGCTGAGATGGTAGTGTACTTTCCAGCGTTACGCAGAGGTCTCGAGTCTCGGTCTGGCATACAGTTTTAATCTCCCAGAAAGTCTGTTATCAATAATTACTTTTCTCAGTTAGCAGCACTAATGCAGTGGTGGTTATAAGTTCCTCACATAGTCCACCAACTACTGTTGTGCTTTCTTTGTCCCTATAACACTCGTGATAAATGTGAAACGTATACGTTACGAAATCTAAATATACAGTTGTCTAGAAAATATCTTCTCCATGCTGTAGGTATTACCTGCAGTAGTCCAGAAATCACTTCATTACTCGCTTCGAAACAGGTAAACGAATCAATAGAGAGCACGACACAGCAGTAACTACATAATGGCTACTATAGTGCACACATCTGAACTTGGTTGATTTTAAATAAGGTTGTAGCGAGTAGGGCAAGCAAGTGACACAATGGAGAGGAGTCACGCAGGGACAGAATGTTTTGTAAGAAGTGCGTACCTTCCGACTCTTCCGAGAAGGAGTTGTGGGTAGCACTTGCGATGGACCAAGAATTCCCTTGTCGTTCATTGTAACATCCCCTCCCCCCCCCCCCCCCCCTCTGACCAACGTACAAACTAAATATCATTCATCTTTCATAATTTAAAAACCAAAAGAGTTCCTAGGAAAGGCTTTCAGTCTAAAGTTTAGTTAGATGATAGAATTTATGGTAATGTGGCGGGGCGACGGGGAGGGGGGAGTTCGGGGGGGACAACAGATCGCTGGGGGAAGGGGGGGGGGTACTAGCTAATGTCAGATTGCGCTCAGGGGTAATGGTCTAAGAAAGGTCGGGAACCACTGCTTATTCTGTGGTGTTGCGATTTTTCTTCATCAATCTATTTACATGTGTCCCGACGTTTTTTACATGTTCAAATGCCATAACAAAGAGCGTGTTGCCATGAGAGTCTGGTCCTTGCTGATTCCCGAGGAACAACCCGTCTCTAGGTGAAGTATCCTGTTCCAGTTTCAAGAAGGGCTTCCCTTCCATCCCACACCCAGGTCTTCACCTTTCCTGCAGTCGCCTCCTGATGTCGTTCTCAGTCCATCACAATTAGCATTCCAGTGTCGAGTGGTAATATAGGAGCGCAAGCGACCCCACCAGTATGAGTTATTTTTATCAGAAAATATTTTCAGTATTCTTCACAAATTCGTGCTTTGGATGGTGTGTATAAAGTTCTTGTGACAGATATTTAATAATTTACTTCTGCCTTGTGGAACAAAACTAATCACAATTTATTGTGATTCAAATTCAATGTATTCAAAGCGACCTAAAGCTTATAAAATGTTAACTGACTAGTGTATTTCGGCTTATGGTTGTTATCGAATTCTAATTTAGTATTTATTTGTGAAAGGAAAGCAAAAGAGTTTGACATCACTCGTCCAAGGTTTTCTGTGGTTTCTATGCAGACCATCTCCCAAATGGGAAGACACAATTTTTGTAAATGCGAGATACGGCAAACTAGCCATTATAATGTACCTCTACAGCTAGGGAAAATCCAGTCCCGGTTAAAGAATGGTAACCCGCCACCTCAGATCAAATGATTTCTACCTACTACAAAATTCTGACTGATGAGGGTAAGAACTTAATTGTGTCAAGTCTGTAACCCTATGGTAACAAAATATTACCTAAGAAAATTTTCGTTCCCATGAGGATCCTCTGTAACATCGCGACTTTAAAATTTACCCCATTTCAAGTGCGAGTGTTTACGTATCTACGAATGGAACTCAACTGAGATGAGGTTATCTCTTAATTAATGAGAGAATTCCTTGAGGACGCTCAAATCGCGTTTAAAGTAACTAAGACTTCTATATAACTAATAATCTCTTATTTCTGATTGCGGAGAAGAAGCTCTGGAATGTGTGGTGGAGCGCAGTACTTGGCTCTGAGCACTATGGGACTTAACATCTGAGGTCATCAGTCCCCTAGAACTTAGAACTACTTAAACCTAACTAACCTAAAGACATCACACACATCCATGCCCGAGGCAGGATTCGAACCTGTGACCGTAGCGGTCACGCGGTTCCAGGCGGTAGCTCCTAGAACCGCACGGCCACCCCCGCCGGCAGCGCAGTGCTTCTCTGTGGCCTTTGCTAATAGTAGGTTAACGAATTATGAAAGGACACTCAGGTGCTAGCTCTCCGAGAGAGTAGACGTGTAATGAGTTCCTGACAGAACTAACTTGATGCATTGTTGGAAGCCAGCCATCTTGTTAAAATTAGAATTCACAAAGTTCAATTACTTGCTCAAATGATAATATAAATACAAACAAATGGTTCAAATGGCTCTGAGCACTATGGGACTTAACATCGGAGGTCATCAGTCCCCTAGACTTAGAACTACTGAAACCTAACTAAACTAAGGACATCACACACATCCATGCCTGAGGCAGGATTTGAACCTGCGACCGTAGCAGTAGCGTGGTTCCGGACTGAAGCGCCTAGATTCGTTCGGCCACACCGGCCGGCAAATACAAACGACATTTGTTGTTTTGTAACAAGAATATACTAAAATACACAATTTTTTAACGTGGAAAGATTACTACGAAATATATTTGAAGTGATACCGACCTGTGGCTCATCGGAACAGACTTGCGGATGGATGGAATTTGTTACCAATCTAACAGCCTGAACACGGTCAAATGTTTCCAGGGAGAACCTTATTCATCGCCAAAGTGTTTACGTCTTTTTTTAAAGATTTTTCTTGGACGGGTAGTCTTTACCAGAATCCAATCTAGAATCCTGCCATTGCTCAGATATATAGCGAATGTGCGATTACAAATAGTCTAATATATTCCTGATTTATAGCCTACGACAAACATAGCAGCATGCCATAGAGCTACAGAAGACTCTTTTCGTACAGCTGCAGAAAGTTTGAGAGTAGCTTCCAGTACCAGAAAACAGTGTCCCTTAATAAGTGCACGACTACAAATAAACATTACATACATGCAGTTTTGATTTGTTAGTATTTTATATTTCATACTGCAAGATTAACTGAATCCAATTTAATTCCAGATAAAAAGAATTTTTTTGACATTTTAAAAAATATCACATTATAAGATCACCTGATGAAATTGCTATCCACAAAGGAGGTAAAAACTGCAGGGCCTGCTTAACTAAACGAACAGGCTGCGGAAAAAGAACGAAAGCGTACCGAAGAAAGATGAAACTAACGAGGAGTAACAGAAATAAGATAATCCGTAGGCCTGATGTCAAATTTGAATAATCCATAAACTTAACATCAAATTTAGTAACCATGAAGTAGAGCAAGAGAAGGAATACCACTACCGTGAAACTAAAATGCCATATGGCGGACGAAGATCTCTGTATAAATCGACAGTTTCATCCTTGCTAGAAGAGATCATTGAATTCATGATTAGATGTACTTATAGTAAGCTCTTTTAAAGACTGTTCTTGCGATATAAACTCCCCATCTGTGTTGATTGTACTTTCGACACCACATTCAAGGGAATTTTATTATTGTTAACTGTGATGTGCAATAACTAGAAAATAATGCTTGATCACACAGCTAAAAGGATAGCCATTAATGTCTGCATTCATTTAAACTCAACAGAAGTGTAAAGCAAATCCATACAGATGCTCCACATGCCAATTTCATTGGACTGTACAGCCACCCCCGATAACATCCTCTTCAAAACTGTCCAATGTCCGGATATGTGGCGTCGGTAGCCACCAGATAACCTAAAATGACAGTATACAAAGGAAGACATTCCCCAGCATACAGCAGTGAACTGTCCTGGGTCCCTATACGATATCGTTCATAACGATCATTGCAGTTGGTTAACCTTGGTAATACATCACTTTCGGTTCTGTAACCGAAGTTCCTGTTCAGTACAGTTCTGAGACCTGTTATCAATCGGTCCTCCTACCGACTTCTCGACAACTGTACTGAGAAGTTTTGGATTTCGTTATTGCCCTGTCGTTCGGTTCGGTATGGTGTATTTACACCCATAATTTGTTACTTTAAACACATTGAGCGGTTTTAGCTTCGGATTTAGTGATTAGCTTATTAAAGAATCACCAGGATTCTTCCAGGTGGAGAGGGAGTTCATAATAGACTATTTTCCTTTGTTAGAAATATGGTTTGTATTGTTGTTACTGTGAATGATTATAACATTAAAAAAAAGTTTCGGTCAATATTCTCACAAAATAATCGTTATTTCTTACGTAATTAAATATCAAATGTTGGTTTTGCTTATGTATATCACATGAGTGTTAGCTGAAATTACTAGTGATTTTACGTACTTTTTCCGCAAATGGTTTACTTATTAAGTATCGAAATGCGTTTAAGACTTTAAGGAACAATGCAAAGGAATTTTGTGAAGCCTGATACAGGAAATCTTTCAAAATGTTATGCATTTTCGGCTTATGCCCGAATCATTCGCCAACGAATTCAGCCTGCGTCTCTTTTGAGTGGAATCACGTTTAGTAAATGTCTAAATAAAAGCGTTGTAGTATCGTAGTTGGTAAGGCAACTTACTGCCATGACGAAGATCTTATGTTCACATACCTCTGGGTGCGAAAATACTCTTTTTCCTCTTCGTGTTTGTAACACATTCTGAGACTTCGTTAATCGTCAAAATTAAGCATTTTTCTGAAATGTTCGTTGTTATTTATACGTAAGAGCGCGCATTCTCAGTAACATGTATCTTCGATTTTTTGACTACCATATGTTTAAGAAATGAAAGATGAAATAGCTGTGCGTGAAATAACTGACAGTGACATTTCTACTTTTTCTTGTCACAAATAACTCACCATTTTTTTCTGAATTCGTAGCGATTTCCGAGAGTGTGGTCAGACAGGAATCTAAGAGCACAACTAAAATTACTGCGAATGAAACTAGCAGCAATTGTCTTTACATTCCAGCTTGTCACAAGTATTTATCTGCGATCAAATCCTTAACAACAGCAGACAGAGACAAAAGATTCCCACTACAATATTTTCAGACTATACCACAATATACACTCCTGGAAATTGAAATAAGAACACCGTGAATCCATTGTCCCAGGAAGGGGAAACTTTATTGACACATTCCTGGGGTCAGATACATCACATGATCACACTGACAGAACCACAGGCACATACACACAGGCAACAGAGCATGCACAATGTCGGCACTAGTACAGTGTATATCCACCTTTCGCAGCAATGCAGGCTGCTATTCTCCCATGGAGACGATCGTAGAGATGCTGGATGTAGTCCTGTGGAACGGCTTGCCATGCCATTTCCACCTGGCGCCTCAGTTGGACCAGCGTTCGTGCTGGACGTGCAGACGGCGTGAGACGACGCTTCATCCAGTCCCAAACATGCTCAATGGGGGACAGATCCGGAGATCTTGCTGGCCAGGGTAGTTGACTTACACCTTCTAGAGCACGTTGGGTGGCACGGGATACATGCGGACGTGCATTGTCCTGTTGGAACAGCAAGTTCCCTTGCCGGTCTAGGAATGGTAGAACGATGGGTTCGATGACGGTCTGGATGTACCGTGCACTATTCAGTGTCCCCTCGACGATTACCAGTGGTGTACGGCCAGTGTAGGAGATCGCTCTCCACACCATGATGCCGGGTGTTGGCCCTGTGTGCCTCGGTCGTATGCAGTCCTGATTGTGGCGCTCACCTGCACGGCGCCAAACACGCATACGACTATCATTGGCACCAAGGCAGAAGCGACTCTCATCGCTGAAGACGACACGTCTCCATTCGTCCCTCCATTCACGCCTGTCGCGACACCACTGGAGGCGGGCTGCACGATGTTGGGGCGTGAGCGGAAGACGGCCTAACGGTGTGCGGGACCGTAGCCCAGCTTCATGGAGACGGTTGCGAATGGTCCTCGCCGATACACCAGGAGCAACAGTGTCCCTAATTTGCTGGGAAGTGGCGGTGCGGTCCCCTACGGCACTGCGTAGGATCCTACGGTCTTGGCGTGCATCCGTGCGTCGCTGCGGTCCGGTCCCAGGTCGACGGGCACGTGCACCTTCCGCCGACCACTGGCGACAACATCGATGTACTGTGGAGACCTCACGCCCCACGTGTTGAGCAATTCGGCGGTACGTCCACCCGGCCTCCCGCAAGCCCACTATACGCCCTCGCTCAAAGTCCGTCAACTGCACATACGGTTCACGTCCACGCTGTAGCGGCATGCTACCAGTGTTAAAGACTGCGATGGAGCTCCGTATGCCACGGCAAACTGGCTGACACTGACGGCGGCGGTGCACAAATGCTGCGCAGCTAGCACCATTCGACGGCCAACACCGCGGTTCCTGGTGTGTCCGCTGTGCCGTGCGTGTGATCATTGCTTGTACAGCCCTCTCGCAGTGTCCGGAGCAAGTATGGTGGGTCTGACACACCGGTGTCAATGTGTTCTTTTTTCCATTTCCAGGAGTGTATGAAACACTTCGATTCATCAGATGCATTTTATGAATTACAACGAACTGCATCTTCTTATTCTTTGGCACTCTCTTCAACAATATTCCAAGTTCGTAGAGATGTGTTCCGTCTATGCAACTAATTGAAGGCAGTATGTTTGTTGCCATACGTGTTTGGCTTCTTTTATTTGTGAAGCATCTTCACGAATACAAGAAGCAAAATGCGTATAGCTATCTTCACGAATAAAATAAGCGAAACGCAAGTGGCAATAAACGAATTGCCTTCAATTAGTTGCATAGACGGGACGTACACACATGAATTTGGAAGCAACTAAGGAACGACGGAAAACAGAAAAAATTACGAAACATAAAATCCAAAACAGGACGTCGATTTGAATGAGAATAAAATGAAATAATGTGACATTAATGACAGTTTACAGAAAACAATCAATATACTATCGTTGTCATGCATTCAAGGAAGCACGTGATCATCGAAATTTGAACAGTATTACGTACCGTAACCACACTTGTCGGTAGTGTGAAGATGAGCGCGCCTGTGTCGGGTGCTAGCCGCTTCAGGTTCGTGCCCTTTTGGCGCTGCAGTGCGCATGCGTGGATCTGAGGTAGATTGCTTTTGATTGGTTGGCGCGAGGAGAACTAACAACAGCGTTTCGGTTCGCTAGGACCGTTCACCTCGTTTCAAATGCTTATAGAATGATGTTGGGGCTCTCTTTTGAAAATAAGACCGTTTGGAGCGCTCGCGTACAGAACCGATCGGAAAATGGCTGAAAGATACAAATTATGGCCCCTGAAGAGGATCGCAGTAAGTCGGCCAACACGTTGGGAGTTTCATTGGTTTAGTAATTAACAATGACATGATCCAATACCGAAAATTATTTTGTCAAAAATGACATCCGGCGTGGAAGCATACGAACTTATATGCTATGGTCAAGTTCCTAGAGACTGGCCGGAGTGGCCGTCCGTTTCTAGGCGCTGCAGTCTGGAACCGAGCGACCGTTAAGGTCGCAGGTTCGAATCCTGCCTCGGGCATGGATGTGTGTGATGTCCTTAGGTTAGTTAGGTTTAATTAGTTCTAAGTTCTAGGCGACTGATGACCTCAGAAGTTAAGTCGCATAGTGCTCAGAGCCATTTGAACCAAGTTCCTAGATCACATCTGTTGAGTAATAATTCATGCACTTGCATCCTGTGAGATGGGTTCATTAGTAAATGAAGTGATACGGGTGTACTTCATGTAGAATATAAAGGTTGTTTGGGCAGTAACTGGACTTAGGAAGTGGAGAGTGATGTCCTTGAGGCGTATGAGTGGCGATAGCGCCAATAGTTTTCGAGAACGTACTATAGTACAATAACAGTTCTCGCTGAATTTATGTAGATGAACATTCATTGGCGTTGTATTATGCACACAATTCATAAACGTCTTAATGAAATATTGGGCAAACTACGTAACTGAGCCTCTTGCGTGTCACTGAATGTAGATGGATTCGTTACAAAACATTTAGAATGGGACTGAATCATCAGCAAAAAATTGCAAACGTTTGTCAGTGAAATTAGTTTTTATAATATTACTTTCATCCTAGAAGTTTTTTTCTATTTCCGCCACTGCAAATTTCGATTATTAATTAAAGCTTAGGTACAAAGTTCTACGCATATTAAGACAGAGGGTGAGATCAAAGTTTTTCCTAGCAGGCCCTAAACGGTCCCGGCGCCTATCAGATGAAAAGCTTTGTTAATAAGGCGCATTATTAGCGTGGTATCCTGCGACAGAAAACGCTTTCATCAACGATTTCAATAGTAATAATATGTCGACTTCTAGAAATCCAATCCGTTAGTGTTTGTCATTATCTGTAATTGCAACACACTTCTTGCCAACTAGAAGATAATCCTTCTACATTGGATACCCTACTACGTATGAAGTAGATTTATCTTGGCAGAACTGATACATATTGTACGATTGTAGGAAGTTATTGAGCATTGTAAGACCACCTAGATAATTTAACTGTATTGTGTTTTGTTTTCTTTTGAGGTACAGCAACTCAGCAAGTTGCAGTTGGGCCGCAACGCGGTTTCTAGCAACAATGATTCATTACTTGCTCGCAGATTGTTCAATCCGCGCCTTAATTTAATTTATGCTTCATTCAGGTGTTTAGAGTTGTCAATAAAATAGCTGCTCTCCTGGAGCCCATCTACATGTCACCTAGCTCTGTGTATAAACTGACAATGTGAGTTCATATCGCTGCATTATCGAATAGAATATGCGTATGCCACTTAAGGCTGACATGCTGGCTCTCTGCTGCGATAGAAGCCGCCCTGTCTAATCATCCCATCTGTCATCCACGGCAGCTTGACTGACAGTTAATATCTGTGCACCACGCTGAGCATTACGCCCGCGCATAGAGTGTTGTTGATACTGACAAAGCCTAGAATGTCTCCCCGAGGTATGAAGCACCAATGTTAACCACACATTACCGCAGGCAAGAGTGATGAATAAATACGTGCAGATCCAACCACATCATTATCAGCACTTTCAATCTGATGTAAACGGCATTTCGTGGTACCTTATTCGTATATTAAGTGTGACTGACCCGGCAATTATCCCAAAATTAAACTGCAGAACACGATATGACAAGTTGATTTTTGACAATGATACCTCGAACATAAAAGGTTCAGTTTAGACATTTACTTACTGTTATTGTGTGTAAGATTACCTTTCGGTCTTTAGTACAGCAGCACATAATGTAACTGTAATTTCTATCGTTCCTATTACTGTACCTACTACCTCACTTTTTCTGCAACACTAGTTTTCACTCGCAAATGATGTGCTTTAGTTAGTTTACATGTTACCTAATTCACTGGCTTTTAAAAAAATTTGTGGCGGAACCTAATAAAATACCTTATGTTGGATCTTCCTATTACCATGTGGTCACCAAATCCCTTGTTTCTAGGATAAAGTTTAAATGTTTTAATTTTTATGCTATTTTAGTGCTTTTGCGCACATATCCCGCGTATACAAGCACTGCCCTCTCTCGTCCGAAACTTTCCTTAACCTAAGAGACATCGGCGCGACGTCAGTTCACTAGTTAAGACTGTGAAGTAGTTTCTTATGACGATCGGCATGATTTGTATGTTTTTAGATTATTGAGGCGAAACGTATCTTTCATTGCCGCCTTATGGTCACATTTCATCGTACCTCCACAACATTTGTAGCCAATAAGTGTAAATAATTTATTGTACGGTAGTCAGTAATTTTTCATTTTCCTACGAACCTGTATTTTAACATGTATATAATATTAAACATTGTAAATATAACCATTGATCCTTCTGAATGATACTTTTTAAAGAAGTCGTAACCTAGCTCAACAGGTTTGGAAAAACCTTTCATTTCCTCAACTGAGCTGCTGCATCCAGCAGTGTTCATTATTTTAAATTTTACAAGTTGCTTATTTTTCGGAGGATCAGCGCAGGAAAACTCGTATTTAATAATTCTTCAATTTTCAGTGAATATGCTTCCATAACGTCGTTGATAGTGAAGCTGGAGAAACTACAGTTAATTACGTTACAAAATTTGCACGAGTCTCTTATTCAATCTGACATTTCTAAAATGGCAGAAATTGTAATAGCAGAATCTAGAAATAACTTATTTCAATTCTATGCACTTTAGTGGCCATTAAGAATTTAAATGGAATATTAACTTTATTTATTGTACATTATGTTCTTCATTTCAACTGTGATAATGGGACTGGCGGGGAATGCTTCATTTGCCGCAACACCGTTCAGAGAGATGTTAATACAATTTGGCTTATAAACCTCGTTCTAGAATAATCGTGTGAGTACTTCCTAATTAAGGATTAATTGGACTGTGCCTTTTTAGGAGTAGTTCCTTCCACAGAATAGCTTCTGACGGAGATCCCAGCCCAGGCACTAACGTTCCGAAATGCAAGAAAGAAGAATAACGGTATGCAAGAATTTGAGAGACGTTATTACACAAACAGTTCAGTGGTTTCTGGCCAGAGAAGCAGGAGAATTCCTCGATTTTTTTCATACTGATTCTATTTGTTGAAACGTCCTTTTTATGACTAGTCAGTATTTAACGCTTTCATTTTACGCGCTTTTATGACATACCACAAGCAGTCGATTATCTAGGACACTGGTGAACAACTGGTCGTCCGCGGGCAGCATCCGCCTACCGATTGGCTTCAATCCGTCCCACGGGAAAAATTCCGGGTTGCCACTAAATAAATGTATTATCAAAAACTCGTGTATTGAAGCATAGTTTGGTGGCGTGGGATGTCGGGAAATTGGTAACATTCATATAGGTGAATTAAGCCATAACCATTAAACTCACAAACGCTATAGTTTTGACACCATGCGTTGAGAGCTCTGCTTTCGCGTGACGAGGCGGTCCGTGAGTTTCAGTAGGTATGCGAATCAGGCCGATGCCGTGTCTAGAGATTATGCAGTAATAGAGTGGGACAAACAGGGAGCTCTACCGAGAAGAAATTCTCCATAGTGTCGTGATCACGTGGATCGGATCATGCTCCATAATGAAGGTCTAAACAACGTCTAGAGTGTTATGGCATAAACCGAACAGTCAACTCTAAAAATGTCCCAAACATAAAATACGTGCCTTGTGAAAGTGGGCAAAGTCCGACGCTAGTCAACCAATAAACAATTAGCAGCTTAGAGGTAAACAACTAAACATTCTTGTTCAGTATTTGGAAGCTTCACTCTCAACGTGTTGAAAACCTTCACAATAACATTTAGGCAACGCTATAGTTGGTCACTGTGTAACAAAAGCTCCCCAAGAGCGATGATTGATATTGGTCGGCCGTGTGGATTGGAGCACAACCCAGCTCAGAACCTACAAATATCTGTTAATTCAAAATACTGTTCAGCGTTCAGGGAAAACGTAAATCTTAGATACTTATTGGCAACCTGATATTTACATAGCTACTAGGCCTACTAGGCATTATTTTCCATTCTGTATTCTTGTGCATTGCGTAATGAGAAGAGAAAAAGTGAGAGGACGGACAAGCAATTAGCATCCTTGCTTTCGGATGCTGCACATATCAAACTGGCTGCAGTGTGAATTGCGAGTTAATGGAATCGACCAAGCACTGCCTTGTTTGTGCTGTTGTTTCTCCAGAAAAAAAATTCTCTATGGTCTTTTATAAAGTTGGTTAGATTAATATATCGGTGATCGGGGAGCATTGTGAGTTCATATGCAAAGGTTCGTGGGAGCAGCTGCAACTTACGTCATTAAATAACTGATCGACAGTGCTTTAGATATTAAGATATCGGCGTCGATATTGGCGTTTTAGAACACTACTCTGCAAGTTATCAGTCTCGGACCACACGGGACGTCTTCATGGTTTGACCTATTAGGGATTAGATGTGACACAATTCGGCACTGGATGTAGCCTTACTGAAAGAACAACCTCGTAATTTGACTCTGACGTAGCTCCGGTGGCGGTACACTATCCGCAACTATCAGTGTCTGTTCAGGCACCCACTCATACACCCCAAATGACGGTAGTAGACGAAATCAAAAGAATAACACAAAGACAAATGGAGGTCAACAAAAGAGTAATCCCTGCAGGTGAAGACCTGAAAATCAACACTAAAGCAGAAAAAAGGTCGTGGAAGGTATATCATTAACAAAACCGACCTGAAAGCATACGAGTAGTAGAAGGGTCAATCGAAACAACGCAATAGACCTCGTATTGTCCAGAGGCGAGGAAAAATGGCAGTTAAAAAAAATGGTTCAAATGGCTCTGAGCACTATGGGACTCAACTGCTGAGGTCATTAGTCCCCTAGAACTTAGAACTAGTTAAACCTAACTAACCTAAGGACATCACAAACATCCATGCCCGAGGCATGATTCGAACCTGCGTTCGTAGCGGTCTCGCGGTTCCAGACTGCAGCGCCTTTAACCGCACGGCCACTTCGGCCGGCTAATGGCAGTTAACCCGAAAGTACTTTGGACATCAGAGGTAGCACCAATGAGTAAACATATACCAGTCACCACTTTTGAACTCAGTCAGCCATTACTGACTACCAAGCCTGTAGGGAACAGAATAGCTAAGAAATTTTAAAAGTTAAAAGAAGGCATAGGAAAAATAGAATAGCAATATGTGTGATACACCAAAGACAGGCAATGGAAGCAATGGAGGTATCAAAACGACTTTGCAACCATGTCTGTCGTAAATAAAAAATAGAAAATCACAACTAAGGTGTGACAGGAAGTGCGAAGCAGAAGGTGCTGTCAGCACTACACCGAGCCAAAAGAACATGGCAACAATACGTTCTGTCACTATATGCCAGACAGGGAAAGTCATACGAAACACAAATAAAGAAGGTGTTGCGTCACGTGGAAGGACGTGCTAGAAGACGAGCAGAACTAGCTAGAAGAGGATCACTCACAGCGTTCAGAAAATCAAGACCACGAGTAATAAAAGGAACAGCCCCAGACACGCGAAAAACCAGTCTGATGCCATCTTAAATCTTCTACATACGGAAACAGCCTACGATTACAGTACAATTAAAACAAAGATGATCCAGAGGCAGATAGCACAAGGGCCAGAACACCTCAAAGAATCCTATCACGTAATAGAAGACTACAGGAAGGAACAATTCAATGACTCCTGGATCACAGAAAATTTACTGAACAGTGGAGAACATCAACAATCTCAGTCATTTTCAAAAGGACTGGAGAAATCAGGGAGCGTACTCATACCAGAGGCACAGTCCTCGAAAACACATTTTTTCAAAATTTTAAGGTAAATATTAAACACCAAGCTTACTGCTGGAGTAGATGCCCATATACCGAAAAATCAGTTTGGTTTCAGAAAGGGCATAACCCCAGTACATGCAGTGAACGGTTTAATAGAGCAAGCTGAAGTCTCAGTAAAACATCCAATTATTTCTGGACTACAGCAAAGCTTCCGAAAACTCAACCTTTTAACTGCTGATATACACCAAATAACGGAAGTACTTCCGCAATTATTTAGACAAAATATATAATGTTATCTAAGAATCCAACACAAATGAATGAAGTACTATAAGAAGACCCGACCAGTCCGACATTGTTCAACATCATAACAGCGGACATCACAAGGATCGTTACGGAAATCTCAACAACAGTCATACTTCACGCAGATGACATGGAAAACGGTTCAGAACACGAAGAAGAGCTGCGAAACGTGTCGAACAGTCTGACATCATGGGTTCTAGAAAATTAGGTATAAATAAGCTACGGAGAAATCAAACAGATGATTTTCTGAAGAAGTTTTAAACACTCGCCAAGAGACACATTGTCCATTCAAAATAAACTTTTAGAAATTGTATCACAACACAAATATATGCACATACAACTCTGACATCATTCAACACCCGTGCGGAAGAAAGAGCAACAGCAGCAAAAAACACCCAACAACCTCAAAGTCTCAGAAGTTCCTACCAAACACCAAGCATACGAAAGCACCCAGTAAATACTGATAGCAAATCACATCTCTATCTGAACGAATTCTACTCAGCCGACGCCATAATAATGGAACAATGGGAAAAGGCAAACTGTCAGCACAGACATGTAGTAACAGGATACGCAAAACATGGTTTTCACCATGAGTTCTGACAAACCGGCTGAATGAAGACTGGGTGTAAGAACTGTGCAATGAAGAATGGCATGCAAAAAACTACAGTCAACGTCGAATGCCAATAATAAAACTAGGATTAGGGTAATGTAACCAAGTTTTGTGTTTCTTTTGTATTTGCATAAAGTGCGCATTTTTGTTAACAATAGAAATAAAGGCACAAACACTTCTGACTATTCAAACTGCAGCGCTAGGAAGAATAGCAGGTAAGTATTTTTGTTCATTGTAAGTATTTAGTGAATTTGGAAGAATGTGCTGTTAGATATTCAGGTAATTTAATCCAAGGTTAACCACATCCAAAATACTTATACACAGTTTACGGAACGTTCTAGCAGTAAAATATGGATGTTTAAATGAATAAAACTGATGATCATAATCTGAATGAAAGCTCGTTAATCGAATGCAGCTGTAATTTACTGTAGTCCTGTAGACTCGCACTGCCGGTTTCTAGACATTTTAGTTTCATCTTCTGGTGCGTCTACTGCCGTTACATGTGATCGATAAAAAGTAATGGTCGGCACTGACCCGTAGTATCCTGAACATGCAAAAATTAAAACGAGCGTGACCACCTTGGGCACGTGTCGTACCTGCAGGAATCCTAAAAATTATTTCATTGCTTCTTGACTTGGCGGTACAGTAACCTTCCACTGCCACTATTAAAAAAAAAAAAAAAAAAAAAAAAAAAAAAAAACAGTCGTACGTTGCTGGATGATTTTTATTAGCTTAAGAACGACACGTTTCGTGTGGATAGATCATCATTAGGTTATGTTAATTTTCTGATCATGTTACATATCTGGGCGAAACGCGTCGTTCTTAAGGGCAGTTGGCTCGCCCTATCCCGACGATGTTAGGTTTTGTGACTTCGCTTCGCTGTATTTCAGGAACCACTGTAGCCATTGACGTGCAGCTTTTACAGGACATTAAACTGTATGTTCTGAGTCTATTGAACAACAATAATTGTATTTCAGCCACACTTTCTGGAAATACAATTTTTTAATTAAATGTTTACAATTTTGTGAACTTTTTTCTACATTACCCGAAATAATTTTAATTATACATAGCATTATGGTCTTATATTAGTTCAGTACACTCAGTATATGTATTTCATTACTCCCTGTAAAATTTAATATTCTACTCTACGTGGTTTCTGAGATCTGAAAAACGCAATAGAAAATGTAAATTTTCAGGAACGGCTTCTAAAGAATCAAAAGACTGTAACTCACTTAATACATGCTCAATTTTTATTTTTAGTCACTCAGAAGCATCCTGCACCATACTTTTACATCATCCCCTTGATCTTTTTCGATGTATTTTCTTCTTTTCTTCTTTCTGGACCCCCTAGTCGCAAACTGTGCTGCATACTCAACTTTATCAATGCTAACCCTGTCCATCCGTTCAAGTTCTCTGAGGCAGTTTCCTACAGGATTAATTCCCATATGCTGTAGCACATTCACCCTACCAGTGTCGCCATCATTAAAAGCAATATCAGCATCACTGGCTCCCCACTTTAGTGTCTTCATTCCAACAAAAACACTATTTGTAAGCGAATCCATACTACATTTGTGAAAGGCACACTGGGATTTTGAGTCTGACCATGCCGACACTTCTTCAGTAATTCAGGATTTCTCAAGTCTCTGTAAATAGGTTTATGATATCCATGACTACTGCTGGGATGGAATGTTTACAGCTGCATGAACAGTTTGAGTACTGGACATTGCGGTAATTGCACCACGAATCAGGTCCAGGGAGACAAAGGTGGTGTATTGGTTTTTCATCAGTTGACAGTGTGTGGAAGATACTGCTATAATTCATCAATCATTTTGTATGTCAGCTTGCCTCTTATGGTTTTATCATCAGATAGTTTCTAATCTCTCAAACTTTGTTTCAACTTCCTGAACCTGGTGCCCATCCTCTCTCACATTCCACCCTTCATTGACTCACATGCACCAGATTCCACAGCATCTCCAATAAATTCTTCACACCTGTCGATTCTACAAGGTGGGCGTGGCATATTTATCATGGCACACTTTGTTTTTGCTACAGTGTGTCCTTTGCCAATAGCTCTCAATGCATAGAACCACCTAACATTTACTTCAAAACAATTATCTTTACACTTATCAGAATTCCAAAATGAATGAGTATATTTACAACTGGCACATTTGATACCTCACTGTCTTCATGTAAACTAACTGGCCCTCACATATTTTACAACACACACTTCATCTAACACCCTTGTTAGGATGTGCAAATCTATCGGAATACAATCTAATCTATCATTTGCATCACTTTCAGTTTGAGAAAACTGTGTCTCACAACGGATTATTTTAATATTCGAAGCAATAGTGGGAGTTTCACCAGATACTAACGAGTTTGCCTGTATTTCATTGTCTGTATCTTCACACGCCACATGTTGAACACACAGTCTCCCAATCTTCGGAAATCTTGTACCATCTACTTCTACAGCTACGTGACTACTTTTCACAATTACGTGCCTGGCAGAGGGTTCAATGAACCAACTTCAAACTGTCTCTCTACCGTTCCACTCTCGAACGGCGCGCGGGAAGAACCAGCACTGAAATTTTTCTATGCCAGCCCTGATTTCCCTTATTTTATCGTGATGATCATTTCTCCCTATGTAGGTGGGTGCCAACAGAATGTTTCCGCAATCTGAGGAGAAAACTGGTGATTGAAATGTCATGAGAAGATCGCGTAACAACGAAAAACGTCATTGTTTTAATGATTTCCACTGCAATTCAGTTATCATGTTTATGGCACTATGTCCCCTGTTTCGCGATAATGTAAAACGAGCTGCCCTTCTTTGAACTTTTTCGATGTCATCCTTCAGTCCCACCTGTTGCAGATCCCACACCGCACAGCAATAGGCCAGTATAGTGCGGACAAGTGTAGTGTAAGCAGTCTCTTTGACTGTATTTAGTTGAATTAACAGTTTTCAAATTTGGTGACTTATCGCGTAATCTAGATACAGCGGATTTCTTTTAGTACTCATGGGAATAACTTCACACTCTTCTTTATACAGGGTCAACTGCGACTTTTTCACCACACAGATATCTTACATAAATAATTTTTCAGTTAGTTTTGGTCCTCTGATGACTTTGCAAGACGGTAAATGACAGCATCATCTGCAAATAATCTAATAGGCCTACTGAGATTGTCTCCTATGTCGTTAATATAGATCATGAACAATAGAGGGCATTGGGGAACGCAGGATATTATTTCCGTTGTACTTGATGACTTTCCGTCTATTACTACGAACTGTGACCTTTATGACAGGAAATCACGAATCCAGTCGCACAACTGCGGCGATATTACGTAGGCACACAGTTTGTTAGAAGACGCTTGTGAGGAACGGTGCCGAAAGTATTCTGGAAATCTAAAAATATGGAATCAATTTGACATTCCCTGTCGATAGCACTCATTAGCTCATGAGTAGAAAGAGTTAGTTGTGTTTCACAAGAACGATGTTTCCTGAATCCGTGCTGACTATGTGTTAATAAATCTTTTCCTTCGCTGTAATTCATAATGTTCGAACACACTATACGTTCCACAATCTTACGGTTCACCGACGTTAGTGATATGGGCCTGTACTTCACCGAATTATTATTTCACTTTTTGGGTATTGGTGTGACTTGAGCAATTTTACATTCTTAAAGTATGAAACTTTCTGTGAGCGAACGGTTGTATATAATTGCTAAATAAGGACTATTGCATCAGCAAACTCTGAAAGGAAACTGACTTTTATACAATCTGGACCCTAGGCTTTGCCTCTATTCATTTAAGCTGATTTCCTACACTGAGGATATCTACATCTATTTTTCTCATCTTGGCAGTTGTTCTTGATTGGAATTCAGGAATACTTACTTCGTCTTCTTTGGTGAAGGAGTTTCAGAAAACCGTGTTTAATAACTTTGCTTTAGTGGCATTGTCATCAGTAACTTCACTGTTTTTATGGCGCAGTGAAGATATTGATTGCATCTTGCCACTGGTGTGCTTTATATATGACCGGAATCTCTTTAGGTTTTCTGCCAGATTCACAGACAGAGTTTCGTTTTGGAAATTATTGAAAGCATCTCGCATTGAAGCACGCGCTATATTTCGAACTTCATCAAAACTTTGCCAATATTAGGGATTTGCGTTCTTTTGAATTTGGCAACAGCGATCTAACCCATTTTGTGTACCATGGGGAATCAGTGTCATCACTTATTAATTTATGTGGTATATAACTCTCTATTGCCAACGACATTGTCTCTTTGAAATCATTCCATACGTTTTCTACGTTTACGTGATCAGATCCGAAGGAGTGGAGACTCTCTCTCATTAAGGCGTTAAGAGCATTTTTATCAACTTTTTAAATGTACTTTGCGTTTCTTTATGATGATTGTGCGGTCACTAATCCCTGTATTCATAATGATTCTCCCTATTTGTCGAGGATTATTTCATGCTAAGAGGTCAAGTATGCTTTTGCAACCATTTACGCTTCGAGTGGGCTCATGAACTAATTGTTCAAAATAATTTTCTGAGAAAGCATTAAGTACAATTTCGGTGACGTTTGCTGCCTGCCGCCGGCTTTAAACGTATAATTTTTCCAGCATATCGAGGATAGATGAAAGTCACCACCGACTATAATTGTATGAGCGGTGTACTTATCTGAAATGAGACTCAAGTTTTCCTTGAACTGTTCAGCAACTATATATCATCTGAGTCGGGGGTCGGTAAAACGATTCAGTTAATAGTTTTGTCCGATTGTCAGGTATAATCTCTACCCATATTATTTCACACGAACCATCTACTTCAATTTCGCTACAAGGCAAACTACCTATGACTGAAATAAGTACTCCACCACCAACTGAATTTAATCTATCCTTTCTGAACACTGTTAGATCGTTTGAAAAAATTTCGGCTGAACTTATTTCCGGCTTTAGCCAGCTTTCCGTAACTGTTTCAACTTCAGTGCTTCCTACTAGGGCTTGGAACTCTGGTTCTTTCCCAACTCAGTTACGACAATTTACAACTACAATACCGATCGTTTCTACAACTACTTTACTGTGTTTTACCTGCACATTTTTTGACTGACGCCCGTTCTGTGGTTTCCTGAGACCCTATAACCTTCTATAAGGCCCATGCTTCCGCTTCCTGTGTGAAGTCGACTCCTGACCTATTAAGCAGAACCCGGAAACACACCACCCGATGGCGCAAGTCAATGAATTTGCAGCGTACACGGTCACAAAACCGCCTGAGCCTCTCATTCACACCGTCCACTCGCTTCTGCATCAAAGGACTACAGTCGGTTCTGTCGACGATACTGGAGATGGTGAGCTCCCCCTTAATCTCGCAAGCAAGAAAAAATGGTTCAAATAGCTCTGAGCACTATGGGACTTAAGATCGAAGATCATCAGTCGCCTTGAACTTAGAACTACTTAAACCTAACTAACCTAAAGACATCACACACATCCATGCCCGAGGCAGGATTCGAACCTGCGACCGTAGCGGTCGCGCGGTTCCAGACTGAAGTGCCTAGAACCACTCGGCCACACCGGCCGGCTCGCAAGCAAGACTGGCAGTCTTAAGCATTTCCGCCAGCCACTGGAAAGCAGAGAGAATCTCCTCCGATCCAAAGCGACACACGTCTTTCGTA
Organism: Schistocerca americana; assembly: GCF_021461395.2. Classification (NCBI taxonomy): domain Eukaryota; kingdom Metazoa; phylum Arthropoda; class Insecta; order Orthoptera; family Acrididae; genus Schistocerca; species Schistocerca americana. The sequence continues at coordinate 441,805,831 of NC_060121.1, read as the reverse complement.
CTGTTTTGGGCCACCATCTGCAGTCGGCTGCACCTTGTACCATTCACAGCATCCGGAAGCAGCCTTTACAAATCCGGAATGTCTGCCTCAGTTTGCACATGGAGAGCATAATGGATTCCTTCCCCACCTTTCCCACCCTCTGCGAATGCCCAGACCGTGCGGGCCGAGAAGCTTCCTCTGGAACAGGGTGGACGACTGCATCCAGCTCAGAGACTTCGTCAGCCACAGATAAAACCCGAAACCTGTTCGTCATACGAACGAGGGAGGCCCTTCGGTTGTCCCCTCGGAAAGTCTTTCACTGCCTGCCAGACTTTGGAATAATCTCCCAGTCAACCAAGGGTGAGGGGTAACATCAGTGCAGGCAGTACCTGGGGCAGCCGCAGCAGTGGACCGACTGGGGGACACATGGGTCGTGCTTGACGTCCCTCACATCCTCGCACACGACCCCCTGCAGTGATGCTCCTTGGCAGCAGCCTCAAGCTGTGACAGAAGCCAACACTGCCTGGAGCTGTGAGCGAACGGTCACCAATGCAGCCCACATCTGTACACAGCAGTCATAGCGCATATCCATTTCTAAAGTTGCTCCTGTTTAAAACTCGTAAAAATAAGTAATAAACAAATGGTGCTCTCGCCTTATTAGCAGCAGGAACACGAGCAGCTCTGTCACTGATGGTCTAACCGACACTGAGCTGTTCTAAGCAAAACAAACGAAAGGCTGTACGATGCGAGGTTCGATAGAAGGGTCGATAGCAATGGCGATACTGTAAGCTACACTGATTTTAAAATAAAAGTTCGTTCCTAGTAAGCACTCACACACACAAGAAATAACCATGAAATCCATGTTTCTTAAAAACACTTCGTTCTGGAGTCATACTTTACTTTTTGAGAGATTTACCAGTCTATTCGTCACCTCTCCTCGAAAAAACGTTAGTACTACGACATACAACTCCTGTTTATACTATGAAACGATTCGGTACTGATTTTGACAGTGCTACCAATACAAACACGTAATTTAACCATTATATCAAGACGACCGCGGTGGCCGTGCGGTTCTAGGCACTTCAGTCGGGAACCGCGAGACTGCTACAGTCGCAGGTTCGCATCCTGCCTCGGACATGGTTGTGTGTGATGTCCTTAGGTTACTCCCAGCAGTGAACGTCTGTTATCATTAAGAAATGGTGTATCTTCCTGTATTATTCTTACACGGCAACCAATTTCGTTCGTATTTATCTTATTACTTTAGCAAATCATTAAACTTCCAGAATTCTAAATTTCACGAGGCAGCTGAATTTCAACAATGCATCAAATTAGTTTCAGTCAAGTCAGTCATTACATACGTCGGTTTAGCTGCCGGCGTGTCTTTATACCATTCTGTGGTGAAACCTGTGGAGGTAAGTATATTTGATTTCGATTTATCGTTCTTTACCTATAATATAATTATTTTCAGCGGTGTCACATACAAAATTTGCCTTCCAGAGGAAATAACTTTCTCTTAAACCCACACTTAATTTGGAACATTTCTACAAACATAAAATTAGTGTAATTCCGCTGAAAATAATTATTTTGTAGATAAAGTGGAAACAAACACACTTACCTGCACAGAATTCACCACAGAATGGCAGAGAGATTAAACAGCAGCTAAACCGCGACTGATGTGCACTGCAGATTGCCCGGGCACAAACTGGGCAGATCCGACCAACACATTAAACAAAACATACTGTAGAACAGATGGCGCCGATAGAACACGTTAGGCGTAGCGTGGGTCACTTGCCGTTCCCCCAGATACAATGCCTAGCGGTGCGCAGGCACCGAAAGTGTTAATATCAAAACCGTTGAACAACAATTGTTCAGATGTTCAGTGAAATCAAAAGCACTCCTATTGTAACCTCAAAATGTTTCATCCAGGCAACGAGAGAGGCCTGGTTTTCGGTGCTATGGTGAGTATACCTAACACCTCCTTAACTGATGGAAAAGGTTTGGACGGTTGTCGCGTAACATCGACATGCAGACTTTGTCAAACTAGCGGCCTGTTGAGTGGGCGCAGCGTCGTGTATCAGCCGCGAGAACTAGCATACTAACTCCTTTAACCGTACGGATTGCCCTAAAACAGCTGCAACACTTCCACTGCTGCCGAATACGATTTACCGCACGATGCTGCTCTCAAGCAAGGGACTCCTCCAGTTTGTTTTGACTCCTCTAGGGGCGTGCTGCGATACGGTGGCGCAAGATTTCTAGAGGCCTACAGACATTTACCTGCAAACAAATGAAATAAAATTAACAAATTTTTTTTTAAACACTGATGATTACGAAGGGGCTGCAAAAGTGGATTCCCCAGTATACCATCTGAAGTAACGTTTACTGAATGCCATATTAGATGTCAAGATTATACAAAACGACACTTTTTTTGAATACAGTTACCAAGTCTCTGCAAACAACGGTCGGATCGCTGTACCAATCGTTCATTTTCTCGACGATAGAAATCCGGTCCATGGTCACGCAGCCATCCGAGAACCGATGTATGAACGTCCTCATCAGTGGAAAATCTCTTTACCCTACAAAGTTTCTTTCAAATTGCCAGAAAGATTGGACATCGTTGTCTGAGGCCGACGTCCTTACCTTCCTTCCCAATGAGAATCACACGGGCCTTTGAAGCCTTCGTAAAATTGTAAGTACCACTTCACTATGCTTGGAAGCGACATTGCATTCGGTCCAGAATCTAAAGGTGGACCTATGTGCAATTCAGATATTTCCCCCACAAAAATAGTATTGTCTCTCGTACTTTATCTTCCAGTTGCCGCGCCATTTCACTCGCAACCCGTGACGACCTTGTTAAGCCCGGATCAAAATGAGGCGAAACGACACACAACCCAGAATCATCCGACATTAGTAGAACGACCAGAAACGTAACTGAAGCGACTTTACCTATTTCACACTGGCATGACAGCTAAACAACCCTCAAAAGATTCTCTGTCGTATCGACAGGTGCCACATTGGCTGTTAGTTCATCCACGCAGTTATACCATGTGATACACGGGAAGTGAAAAAACTGTTTTGCGTAGACAAAGAAAGCTACACATGTCTCTGAAGTTAGTTTGTCAATAAAAATTATACTTTTCGCTAAAAAAGTTAAAAAGCACTGTTTACAGATTTGAGTGCGTTCTCCGCTATGAAAATTTTATCTTTCGGGTTTGAAGAAACATTTAGCTAGAACCTCAGCTTGTTATTCATGTTCCAGTCTGCAATAACAGTTTGATAATGAAATGGTTTTCGTTTCGCTGCTTCTCCTAACTGTTTGGCACTTCAGAACTCAGTAAAACACAGCACATATTTTCACAAGTTTTCAGGAAAATTATTTAGTTGCTGTCGCGTTTACTATTGGCGCATTTGAGGTCTCACAGTGCTGGATATAAGATGCAGCTAGCAGATGTAATTTATTTCTAAACCAGGAAGGAGGGTATACCTCACTCCGCTCTCGAGCAAAAATCTGATACATTTGGAAGTCGTTTGCGACGAGTCCGCCAGTGATGCGCGACACGCGAGGCTGTTGTCGCCTACTGTATCGTTTTTCCAGTCGTGTTACTCCTGTGCCAACACGAGTGTAACACACGGATAACCATCGCGTCGCACGATCTTTATTGCAGTTTCGCATCGCAAATCATCAAACCGCCTCAGTGATATCCGCACCTTACCGTATTACTTCAGAGAAATGAGAACAAGTATCATCTTCTGGCAATGCATCACTCTTGTTGGGCAACGGTCTTAGCGTGGGTCGACGTGTTTAACTTCCTTTTGGAAGCCTCTATGCAAATCTTTACGAATACTCCTAGCACAATAATGATACACAGGCTTACAGATGCAGATTAGCAGCGAGTACACCATTAATCAGTTTGAATCTGAATCTTAATCTATAAGAAATATCTTTCTGCCAAATTTGAGTCATCCGCAGCAATGTTAACTACGAAGTGAGCTCGCAAAGAGCTGCGCGCGATGTAATGAAAACTTATTTTGAATAATGTACAAGAACTCAAAATGTTCGAATGTGTGTGAAATCTTATGGGACTTAACTGTTAAGGTCATCAGTCCCTAAGCTTACAGACTTCTTAATCTAAATTATCCTAAGGACAAACACAAACACCCATGCCCAAGGGAGAAGTCGAGCCTCCGCCGGGACCAGCCGTACAGACCATGACTGCAGCGCCTTAGACCACTCGGCTAATCCCGCTCGGCGTACAGGAACTCATGTGACAGCCGATTTATTTCAGCATATTTTCGTATCGCCTTTCTAGAGGGCTGTAACAATGAGAGGTGTTCCTATAGTGAATGTAAACAGCTTCGATGTTTGCAGTGACGAGGCAGTGTCCACAGATACGTAATTAATTAAAGGATTCTCCATGCCGAGTTGCTCTAGGTCTCAGACGTCATGTGCAGGTACGTTAATTGAAGCTGGTAGCATTACTTGCCGGAGTGTTTGTACGGTTAACAGGACGCCTCTTTGTAATCACGGCGGGGCGGAAGCGCTCGCTCCAGTGGCAGGGCCGCTGTTGACCGTCAACGCACGCATCGAGCCGCGCCCGGGGCCGGCCGCGTTAATCCCGCCAGAGTGACGCGGCATCAAGGACCTCCTGCAATTTGGATGCTGCCGTCCCGTGTTCACAGTGCGGGCAATCACCGCGAGCTAAGCGCCGCGGCGTGACCCCGGGTCTCAGTGTATGCGTCTGAGACGGCTCGAACACGTTAAAACTTTTTTTTCCTACGGCTTTCTAGATTCAGAATTAGAATTAGAATTAGCAAGAAAAGAAATTCGAATACACATACCAGTACTTGTAGTTAGATTACAGTACGGCTAGACAAACACTGAGGCGGCCGCGATGACCGAGCGGTTCTAGGCGCTTCAGTCCGGAACCACGCGACTGCTACGGTCGAAGGTTCGAAATCTGCCTCGGGCATGGATGTGTGTGATGTCCTTAGGTTAGTTAGGTTTAAGTAGTTGTAAGTTCTAAGGGACTGATGACCTCAGATATTGAGTCCCATTGTGCTGAGAGCCATTTGAACCATATTTGAACAAACACTGAGAGAACCGATTCTCAACTAAAAGGCGTACCTAGTTACGAACTATACACAAATACGCCGAAGTTATAGAGGATTAATAAACATGAACATTATGCAAAGCGGAACAGCGAAGCTACGTAAATACTCATGGCGACTGATCAGTGGGCAAGTAAAACCATAGTACGTAGTTGGTCTATGATGCATGGTGAATGAAGGAAATTTAGGAGTGTTAACAGTAAAATACAGTCATCAATGTAGATAAGACCGAAACTGCGAAAGGGAGAGTGAATGGAAAGGAAATATATGGGACAGGAGAGATAAGTCACACAATGATTGCGTGTAAGGTTCAAATGGCTCTGGCACTATGGGACTTAACTTCTGAGGTCATCAGTCCCCTAGAACTTAGAACCACTTAAACCTAACTAACCTAAGGACATCCCACACATCCATGCCCGAGGCAGGATTCGAACCTGCGACCGTAGCGGTAGCGCGGTTCCAGACTGTAGCCCCTAGAACCGCTCGGCCACATCGGCCGGCCTGCGTGTAAGGAAAAGGTACAGTTGTCAGGCTGTGAGACGACCAAGGGCAAGTCCGCGGGATTGGTCAGGAATTATATGATACACTCACTTGTTTATTTTGCAGTCTCGATTAGTTCGTCTTAGTAATCGAAAAGTATTCTCAGCCTCCAATGCTCTGATCCCTTTTATACAGAAAGGCGCTACATGCAGCGTGATTTTTGTGAGCTATATGCACTGAAGCGCCAAACGAAATGTTATAGGCATTCGTATTCAAATACAGAGACATGTAAACAGGCAGAATATGCCGCTGCGGTAGGCAACGCCTATATAATCAAGTTTCTGGCGCAGTTGTTAGATCGGTTATTGCTGCTACAATGGCAGGTTATCAAGATGGAAGTTAGTTTGAACATGGTGTCATAGTCTGCACACGAACGATGGGACCAGCATCTTCAAGGTAGAGTTTAAGTGGGGATCTTCCCGTATGACCATTATAAGAGTGTACCGTGAATATCAGAACGGGACCAACGACGACTGAAGAGAACCGGTCAACGTGACAGAATTGCAACCCTTCCGCAAATTGCTACAGATTTCAGTGGCGGGCCATCAACAACATTCAAACCAACATTATCGATATGGGCTTTCGGAGCCGAAGATCCACTCGTGTACCCTTCATGACTGCACGATACAAAGCTTTACTCCTCACGTGAGCCCTTCAACACCGACATTGGGCTACTGATGACTGGATATATGTTGCCTAGTCGGACGTGCCTTCAAATTGTATCGAGAGGATGGACGTGTACGGGTAAGCAGACGGTCTTATGAATTCATGGCCCTGCATGTCAGCAGGGAACTGCTGAAGCTGGTGGTGGCTCTGTACAAATAGTGTGGCGCGTGTGCAGCTGGAGTGATATGGCACCCCTGATACAATTCCGACAGGTGACACGTACGTAAGCATCCTGGCTGATCACCTGCATCCATTCACGTCCATTGTGCATTCCGATGGACTTGAGCAATTCCGGCAGGACAATGCGACACCCCACACGTCCAGGATTCCTACAGAGTGGCTCCAGGAACGCACATCTGAGTTTAAGCACTTCCGCTGGCTACCAAAATCCCCAGATATGAACATTATTGAGCATATCTCAGATGCCATGTAGCGTGCTGTTCAGAAGAGATCACCGTACCTCGTACTTTTTCGGTGCAAATGGTTCAAATGGCTCTGAGCACTATGCGACTTAACTTCTGAGGTCATCAGTCACCTAGAACTTAGAACTAATTAAACCTAACTAACCTAAGGACATCACACACATCCATGCCCGAGGCAGGATTCGAAACTGCGACCGTAGCGGTCGCTCGGTTCCAGACTGTGCGCCTTGAACCGCACGGCCACTCCGGCCGGCCACTCTTTCGGATTTGTGGACAACGATGCAGGATTCATGGTGTCAGTTCCCCCTAGCACTACTTCAGACTTCAGTCGAGTTCCATGCGACATCGTGTTGCGGTGCTTCTGCGTGCTCGCGGAGGCCCTACACGATATTATAAGGTGTGTCCGTTTCTTTGGCTCTTCAGTGTAATTTTTTGTTTTATTATATTATCAGACTGTAATATGAAAAATGTGACGATGTATTGAACTCATGAAGCTGGTATAAAACAGTTCAATATTAAATACGCACATGATTTACGATATGAATGTCCATAATATCGCGTATAAGGCATATGAAGTGCGTGAATCATTCTGCTCATCAAAAGGTTTGTAAGATTGGCAAAAGATGCTGTTGTATTTTCAGCTTAATGTCGTTTGAAATGGCATCAACAGAGACAAGCTTACGTCGCATTAATAGTCTCCCAGCATTCCGGAAGGAAGATAAAGTAGTGATGAACTACTCCTTCATGGTATAGTGTGTGAATCGTAGCAACCTTCGCTAGCACCGTACTGAGAGCCACTTCAGAGCTCGAAGTTGATCTATAGAGTCACGGATGGCACGAATTTAGCCTTACAGAGGTGGGCGACATTTGGAACGCTTATAGTTCACTGAAGAATATTTTCCTCCGATATAGATTATCCGACGCACTTTGTAAGCCCTTAGTTCTTAATGCTTTTTATACTTTTTTTACTGGTCCACCTTTCGCCCATGAGACTTCTATAAAGGTCCTATCACCCCCTCTCCCCCTATCTGCCTGATAAACGCCAATATCTCCCAGGTTCCTCAGCCCGCGCTGGTCTGGTTCCTCACGCTTCGTCCGCTATGCATTCTTTTGCTTCCAAGCAAGCAGTATTACTTGACTTTGTTTTTTGGTGGTTAGCAATTTCTATGTTACATTTTTCTGTAATTGTCAATCATGATTATATTTTTTAAAACTTTATTTATAGTCAAGAGCACTACTTCCCAAGTTTAGAAATTAGGGGAGCGTGCTGAGAAGTGATGCCTCCAAATCTCTTTTGTGAAATGTATTAAAAGTTTTTTTAATAAAACAAACGTTCGTTACATTCTAAACCTTTATCTACTGAAGCATGTAACATGGCCATATGTGACGTAATTATGTCGGCGAGTCGGTAACAGGATGCTGCAATCAAGTTTCTAACCGCAGAAGAGTCGTCCACACTTGGAGCACGCTCTCCTTCAGGATGATAATGCCAGACCACTCACGAGGGTTGCGACATCTGCAACAGTCCTACGCCTTGGGTCCACTGTCATCGACCATCCTCCATACAGTTCCGACTTTCTTCCATACGATGGTCATCTGCTTCCAGAATGAAGGACAGCTTCGCGAACATCAGTTTGATAGTGATGAAACTGTACAAGCAGGTCCGCAGCTCGTGGTCGTACGGTAGCGTTCTCGCTTCCCACGTCCAGGTTCCAGGATTCGATTCCCGGCGGGGTCAGGGATTTTCTCTGCCTCGTGATGACTGGGTGTTGTGTGATGTCCTTAGGTTACTTAGGTTTTAGTAGTTCTACGTTCTAGGGGACTGATGATTATAGATGTTAAGTCCCATAGTGCTCAGAGCCATTTGAACCATTTTTTTGTACTCGCTGAGTTGAGATTGTGGCTCCGTCTGGGGGACTATCTAAACGTTTGGATTTGTTCCATGATAATTTTGACCAGCGACTTGTCGAGAATCACCCATTTCAGTATTAGGTAGCCATAGTATCAGTTTTCTTCGCATTAATGATTTATTAACTTTGATTTTTAGTTTCCTTACTGTTTAGTACATGTAATATTGCCAAAGATAAAAGACCGATACATCTGCCTTATATTTTCAGAATTTTTGTGTGAGGCACAAACGCTGTTCTTTCTGTGTAATTTTCGATGTAGCATCTTCGGAAACTTCAGACGTTAGCAAATTTGTTGTTACATTAGCGATGTTGTTTATAAGTAGGGCAAATTGATTTCGCTTGCCTAAAAAGTGAACAACTATCGCAACATGTGTCTATATCGAAATCTAATGCATCTGGTTTTATAACAGTGTACAGAGTTTATGGGAAATCTTTCGAAGATAAATATGTTGAAATACAAAAGCTGAAGGAAAAATATGTTGAATGTGGACAGCAAACCAACTAATAGAATCAGAAAGACATTAAATGTTTCTATAAAAATTTAATTCCTAAATAAACGAAAATATGAATACTAAGAGGGAATCGTTTATCGCTAAACAAGATAAGGCTATCTGTGAATTTCTATACGGCAAAACTGCCTTAGCGTAAATTAGTATTTGGCACATCGTCAGTTGGCAAGAGCTAAGTCACTCTCACTATATGACCTGATTATGAGGAAAACAAGCTATCACACAGGATAAATTTCGTGCACACGTAGACGATGTTCTCTTGACTTTTAAGAATTTGTATTGTTGCACTGTATACTGAAGAATGAAGAATTGTAAAAATCTTAAAAGATAATGTGTCTTATTAAAATTTTTAGCGTATTGTAACCTTGTAATTGAATTTGTGTATAGCAAGCTGTTTATTGCTACAATCATTCAAAAGTACAAGCAGAAAATTAATGAAATAAATAAATCCCGTAACAGTCAAGGTGAAACAAGTAGTTACTGAAACATTAAAGCGACGAAGGACGTTTAAGATTTGTTGTCAGTTCCATGCATAATGCGAGTCAACTTTTTCCAAACATTAGGGCGACTCACACTTCTGATAAAGAGGCAACTAGTAAGTAAGCACATTACGGTTTTTGAGAGGATAGTTTCAATGCAAAGGGTTCTACGAGAACTGAAAACTTTCCATGTACAGCTAACGTCATCGAATACGTTATACAATAGGTGAACAGAAATAGAGGGTTTCGTTGGTGTAGTGAGCACAGTATTTGCTCTATTAAACGACTTTTGTAAACGTTACGCAAGGACTAACTGTGCTGACAATTCGATTCTAAATTCACTCTTAAAAGCACAGTGCTTTCGTACTCTTATAGCTATACAAACGAAACGAATTAACTGTTAATTTGATCCCATTAATATCAGAAAACTGTGACGTAAAATTTACATGTGTCAAATTTACATTTTTTAACTGCCCGACTGAGCCGGTGGCGCAATAGAGTCCAATCAATGAAGACCAAAAAATTATGGAATATTGGAAGCAACTTTCACAGTCGCTAATTTTCGTACAGTGGTTGGAGGGAGTACCAAGTGCAAAATACGATAATTTCTGACGAAAGCAAATACCACTTAGAACTGTTGAGTGGAATAGACTTTGTGACTGCTAATGAGACTTTAGGAAATAGAAACGAAGAGTAACTTAATCCCTTTTCTTCACGAGGTGATACTTAAAATTGGCAGTACAAGGAAAGATGCGGGCCACATTGTCGAAACGATACAAATCTTTCACTACAAAATGAATGTACAGCGGCACAGGGAGAAGTTCATCAGTTGGTGAGTTCTGATTACCGTCTTAAAGGAAGGCTTTTCACTGCCAGGATCCTTACAAAGAGATACGCTAAAATGAAGTGCTACAGGCAAATGAAGAAGACTTACTAAAAGACAAATGGAAAAAAACAATTAATTGCGCATCTTATTACGCATCGATTGCTTATATTTAGTATACAAAGTAACACAGTAAGTCAATGTAGTTAGTTTTAAAGTAAATAAAACTGTTTTTGAATGAGTTTGGATATAAGCAAGTGAAGGACAATGTAGTCCAAGGCCTGACCATATTAGGGAGAAGACATAAGTTGAGTTTCAAGGTGACAGGATATACGATTTGCAATTGGTGGAATACAACAAAACGTACGAATTTTTCTTTGTTTTTTAAAGTACAAAACAGAGAACATATCGTTAAAAGGAGATGACACTGCCATACAAGAGAGAATACGTTGTCACGTTGTCAGCCCTTGAGGCATGGTGCGAAAACACGTCTGATTGAACATTCCCGCTAACGGGAGTTAAATGCGTTTTATTCCTGTTTCGTGTTACAATAGTATCTTATCCATGCCTTCATTGTCACACATTAAGAATTACCATTGTGACTTTTCATTTCCAAGGTCCTTGCGAAAAACCAGTTACAAATATATAGATGAGTTATCTTGAATTCAGTCAATGCTTCGGTCATAAGTGGCATTCCATCCGCAGTCGTAATCCTATGCTTATTTTCTTGGTATCAGTCGTGTACAAGAAGGACTCACGGGATGTATATGCAAAAACGAAAACTGCCTGAGTACGAGAAAAAGTGTCCCGCTTCGTTGACGTCATTTGTCGCAGCGAAGTTGTAGTATGGCGACACTTTTGTTTCCGAGGCTGTCACGCCTTATGCTCATTATTATTTACGGTGTTATAGAAATTTCACATTAAAAACGATTTATGTTTCCTTCCGATACTTATCAGCTATTCTAAATCTTCTATTTGCTGTTGGTTTAATCAGAAGTCACAGAGACAAAAAGGTTGCATCGGCAAAATCTGCGTTACAAAATCGGTTGAAACTGCACCTGATGAAAGGGCTTAAGGGTGAGGAAGTGTGTTAACTAAGAGGTAATGCTCCGCATTGAATGGGATATAAGAGAAACTTGTAGAACGAGCGAAAACGTGTTTTGTAACTTATTTATATCGGTTATGTAACTTAAACCAATGATTTCACTCGTTGTTATGAACCTTCTCCACTGCTATGTAATATTGCGTAACGTCAATAGAGGAAAAACTAGAAATTTTGAGCTGACTTCAAAGGATTTTCCACTTCACACCTGCAAAAGCTGACGTTTAACATCGTCAAAGACTTCCGAGCCGAGCTGGGACGGTAGCGAGCAAGAAATTTATGGATCATATACTGTACCCAGTGTATTTATTCTCGCCTCGTTGAGCTTCGTCGCGCATCAAATTTTCCTCACCTGATCGTAATAGTATCGGACTAATTTAATATCACTGCTGTACCCTTTCGTAGCACCCTTCCCATGCTCCCCTCTGTCCTTCTCTATATACACCTTTTCTGCAGTCTTACATTTGCCCAATAGTGAAACAAATGAACATGAAATTTTCCTCCATTTCCTCTCGTGTCTCTTAGTTTCGTTTGTATTTTTTTCACATCTGCCTGATGTCTTACGTCTAATTCTTTCCTATTTATTTTTCTGAGAACATCGCTATCACGGCATGTGGTCCTAATACACATAACTCTAAAATTATTCCCCTTATTCTGCTCTCTGCTGTGACTCTCTCTGCCCACTTCTAGTATTCGTCCTTTTATTCGTCACACTATATACTGTATTCCAAACTCAAAATGTATTTAACTATACACTTATGATCCGAAAAATCAAGAGTAATGTCCACCACGAGACTGAATGCTTCCTGGTGGTGCAGCTAACGTGGTAAGGGAAGTACACACAGAGTTGACAAAATTCGTGGGATAACGCAATACTCATTTACAGATAGAGGCAGTATAAAGATATAAAACTGACAGTTCATTGGCGGAACCGTCGTTAGTATTCAGGTGATTCATGTGGAGATGTTTCCGACACGATTATGGCCGCACGATGAGAATTAATACACTTTGAACGCGGAAGGGTAGTTCGAGGTAGAAGCATGGGACAATCCATTTCGGAAATTGTTACAGAATTAAATATTCCGAGAGCCACAGTGTCGTAAGTAAGCCGAGAATATCAGGCTTTACCTCTCATCACCGACAAAGCAATGGCCGACGGTCTTAACTTAACGACTGAAAGCAGCGGTGCGGCGATTGCATAGAATTTTCTGTGCTAACAGAGAAGGAACACTGCGTGAAATAACCGCGGAAAGCAATGTGGGACATATCACGAATGTGGTGCCATGTATCGACACCACCCCATGGGCGTCACAAAGTTGGAAAATAGATTGGCAAGCTTGGGTCTGACGCCAGTATGTGGTCACGCAGGATCTAGCAGACGCAATGGTGCGCGTCCACTGAGACACACCTCCAGCAGCTCCATACAATGAGCACCCCCTGACGCTGTGATACAGGACAGCCAGTGGCAGCCACGTAGTTGGAGCCTCTTCACTACTACGTTCGTACACAGAACGGAAAGTATCAGTTATGATAGTGTGACGTAATTTTTCGTTAATGGGCGAAGTCAGTAGACAACGAAATGAAGAGCCTTCGCTAACAGCACGATACCGTTTGCAGTGATCTCCTGGGGATTTTACAATGTACACACACCAAGAAAAGTATTGCATCACCTCGGTTCCGAGTGTAGAGCAAATCGGAATAGAGATCAACATAAACATCATTTACGCCCTTTTTATTGCTCATGAAAACCACACATTGCATGTTGTACCACCATACAGCGAGACCTTCAGAGTTGGTGGTCCAGATTGCTGTACGCACCGGTACCTCTAATACTCAGAAGCATGTCCTCTTGCATTGATGCATATCTATATTCGTCGTGGCATACTATCTACAAGTTTATCACGGCACTGTTGGTGCAGATTGTCCCACTCCTCAAAGGTGATTCGGCGTGGTGGGTCACGTCGCCCATAAAGAGCCCTTTTCAATCTATCCCAGGCATGTTCGATAGGGTTCATGTCTGGAGAACACGCTGGCCACTCTACTCGAGTGATGTCGTTATCCTAAAGGAAGTCATTCACAAGATGTGCACGATAGGGAAGCCAACTGTTGTCAATGAAGACAAATGCCACGCCAATATGTTGGCGGTGTGGTTGCACTATCGGTTGGGGGACGGCATTCATTCACGTCTCGTACAGCCGTTAAGGTGCCGTCCATGACCGCCAGCGGCGTACGTCGGCCCCACATAACGCCACCGCAAAACAGCAGGGAATCGTCACCTTTCTGCACACGCTGGACAGTGTGTCTAAGGCATTCAGCCCGACCAGGTTGCCGCCAAACACATCTCCGACGATTGTCTGGTTGAAGGCATATGCGAGACTCATCGGTGAAGAGAATGGTGATACCAGTCCTGAGCGGTCCATTCGGCATGTTATTGGGCCCATGGACCGTGCTGCATAGTGTCGTGGTTGTTAAGATGGACCTTGCCATGGACGTCTGGAGTGAAGTTGCGCGTCATGCAGCGTATTGCGCACAGTTTGAGTCGTAACACGACGTCCTGTGGCTGCACGAAAAGCATTATTCAACATGGTGGCGTTGCTTGCAGGGTACTTCCGAGCCGTAATCCTTAGGTAGCGGTTATCCACTGCGGTAGTAGCCCCTAGGCAGCTTGAGCGAGGCATGTCATCGACAGTTGCTGTCTCTCTGTATCTCATACATGTCCGAACAACATCTCTTTGGTTCACTACGAGAAGCCTGGACACTTCCCTTGTTGAGAGCTCTTCCTGCCACATAGTAACAAGCGGTATTGACCGTCTAGGCATGGTTGAACTACAGACAACATGAGCCGTGTACCTCCTTCCTGGTGGAATTACTAGAACTGAGGGGCTGTCGGACTCCCTCCGTCTAATAGGCGCTGCTCATACTTGGTTTTTTACACCTTTGGCCAGGTTTAGTGACATCTCTGAATAGTCAAAGGGTCTGTGTCTGAGATATAATATCACCAGTTAATGTCTATCTCTCTGCCTCGTGACGACTGGGTGTTGTGCGATGTCCTTAGGTTAGTTAGGTTTAAGTAGTTCTAAGTTCTAGGGGACTGATGATCATAGATGTTAAGTCCCATAGTTCTCAGAGCCATTTGAACCACGTCTATCGTCAGGAGTTCTGGGAACTGCGATGCTTCAAAACTTTTTTTCATGTATGCAATTTGTGTCTTAGACGACTGGAAAACTGTACTCTGATGAGTCCTGATTTCATTTGGTAAGAGCTGATGGTAGTATTCGAGTGTGGCATAGACACCACAAAGGCATGGATCCAAGCTTGCAACGAGGCACTTGACAAACTGGTAATGGCTCCTTTAAGATCTGTGTTGTGTTCACATGGAATGAACTGGACCCACTGGACCAATTGAACCAATGTTCAGCTACTTGGGGACTATTTTCAAACATACATGGACCTCATGTTCCCACACAACGATGAAATATTTACGGATGACAATGTGCGATGTCAGTGGGCCACAGTTATTTGCGATTAATTTGAAGAAAATTCTTGAGAATTCGAGCGAATTACTCGGCCGTCGAGATCTCCAGCCATCAAATTTCTCGAATATTTAAGGCATATGACCGTCATTTCATGCACAAAATCCTGCACAGGCAACACTTCTGCAATTATGGACAGCTATAGAAGCAGTCTGGATCAATATTACTGCAGGAACTTCCAGCGACTTTTTGAGTCGACTCCACTTCGAGATGCTGCAATATGCCGGGAAAAAGGAGGTCCAAATCGATATTGGGAGGTATCGACGAATTTGTCGCCTCAGTGTATGTCACGGTTGTAAAATAGTGACACGATTACCTACGAAAGAATCGCATAAGGGTTATGAGTGGTGATTGCTTCGAGAAAGATACTAGCGATTTTCCTTCTTGATTCTTGTCCAGGTTGACCTTGTGCTTCTTCAGTAATGACTTAATCTTTTGTCTTCAGATATGAGTGCAAACTGCGGGAAAATCTGCCTTCGTCAGGCTGTGCTCTGTTAAAGCGTAAAACTACCCTGTCGGTGAGCTCTGGGCTAGGAATACTGATCAAACATTTCATTAGCAGGGGTCTCCAGCGGCCGTACTGGTATTTTTGTCCCAGACGGGAGACAGCGGCAGTTCACACCTAACGTATCGGATATCTCGCCGCAGTTCACTAGCCTTCATAGTTCCGCTGTTACTTGTCCAGACACAACATTATCTGTTCTGTAGCATCCAGATCCCATATTTCCGTGGCAATATTAATCATGTGCCAATGTCAAAATATTCTAAAGTAATCTTCGTTATTTTTTGATATAAATAAAAAAAATTATTCCTAATTTAGAATATCTGATATCCTAGCGTATCATGTCTGATTATTTATCGCACTGATCGAGATTCACTAGTAACATATGTAGATATAAGGGGTCGTTCAGTTTATACATACGACCGAGAGAGATGGCGCAGTGGTTAACACAGTGGATTAGCATCCGGGAGGACGACGATTCAAACCCGCGTCCAGCCATCCTAATTAATCTTCTCCGTGATTTACCTAAATCACTTCAGGCAAACGCCGGGATGATTTCTTTAAAAGAGCATAGCCCATTTCCTTCACCGACCATCCCTATTCCGATGGGACAGATGACCTCTCTGTTTGGTCCCCTTCCCCAAACCAAATAAACTCTTAAAATTAGAAGTTCTTTAAAAAAATAAAACAAGGCTGAAAGTAATTTCAGATATTAATGGGTCAACCGCTATTTGTACTCTTATATGGCGATTAGTGAGTGATTTGTTTTTATTAAAAGCTGTGGGTTCAGAAAAATCCTTTATTACTCACCATTGTAATTATAATCTTTTCAGATGCGGAAGTCACTTCATTTGTCTAGATCACAGCTGTTTTTACAGTGATCATTAGATTCAGCAAATTTAAATTGCCATTTTCATATCACATTAGTACTAACAGTAGCATCACAACGATCATTATAGCCAGACACGTTAACAATTAATAAAAGATCGCCTCCAACAAGACAGACTAGATCTAGTAATCGCTATATTTTATTGATAGCCTGTTTAGGCTATATTAATTAGCCATCTCCAGATCACAAATATTTCTTTTTTAGTATAGGTTATAATCAGCGAGACATATATCACAGTTTTGTTTATGCTGCATTGCTTATTATGTAACATACTCGTGTCAGTTACGCTTTCAGTACACTCATGTGGCAAATTTTTGATTGTGTTGCTATATATGACACCGACGATCCCGTAAACTTAGGTTACTTAATAAGCAATAAAGCTTAAACAACATTATCACGATGTGTCTCCCTAATTGGCGAGACGCTCCAAACAATGCCAGACCACTCGCGAGCGCCGGAACATCTGCATCAATCCTACGCGTTGGATTCACTGTCATCGATTATCCTCCATACAATACCGGCTCCATACGATTTTCATTTGCTGCCAAAACGAAGAACACCTTCGAGAACTTCACTTTCACAGTGACGAATCGGTGCAAGCAGAGGGTGAGGGTATGAAAAACTGGTCTCTCATTGGGCTAAATGTGTTCGTCGCCGTATTGATCATGTTGAGAAATAAATACGTAGACATGAAGAAGAAAGATTTCTATTTATATTTCAACACTGTGACGTAGCTCTTCAAGCCGACAGGGATAGGTTGCCGTAAGAGTAATCACTCCATACACATTTCAGTCTGGAAAGTACGTATAAACGTAGGCTTCCGCGGCCGGTGTCAAGACAATTATAATTCTTTTGGGGTTTATACCACGTCATTCTATTATCTATAGAATGCTTTAAAATATATAAACTGTAAAACCAACTTTTCCGCCGTATTACCATCGTCTTCCTCAGGGAAATACTGGCCTCACTGCATCTAGGTGCCTCAATTTACCACAAACCATGCCTTAATACGCAATATTTCTGCAAATTTATTTGTTAGAGGATGTAAAACATTAATCATGAGAAGGAGGCTGTTCGTCGACTGTCGGGCTTATAGATGGTTGGAGCCATTCTACAAATGAATGCTTGGCTTCTGGTGGGCATGTTTTCGTCCAGGTGCGCGGTTGTTGTTTAAGATGTGGCGTCCTTGCCCGGTAAAGGATTCTTCACCGAAACCGTTTGCGGCCCGTCAGCAGGTATAGCCAGCAGCAAAGACAGCAGAAATTTATAGCCCTCCTCTAGGAGGCTTCCTGACAACTTTAATAGAGAGAATGGCTAGACGCGTGGAGTGGCCTAGCGGTTAGACGCGAAATGTCACGGAATATGCGGTCCCTACCCACGGAGGTTCGAGTACTCCTTGGGGCATGGATGTGTGTGTTGTTCTTAGCATAAGTTAGTTTAAGCAGTGTGTAAGTCTGGGGACCGATAACCTCGGCAGATTGGTCCTGGAGAACTCACACATTTGTAGATTTGAGAACAGCTAGGAAATTCTGGCATCCTGGCAGCCTATATCACTACCGACGGGCCGAAACCTTTACCCGAAAAGGACGCGACACCCTAATGAAACATCTATGCAGGGAATGTCAGTGCATTTCCACGCTCGCCAGGATGAAAATACGCCCACCCAAAGCCAAGCGTTCATTTGTAGAATGGGGCCAATCATCGACAAGCCGGATAGTCCACGAATAGCCTCGTTCCTACCCTCTCTTTTTCGTCATGAAGTGACGAGTGGATTATTACATTCTACAGGCTATAACGTTCATGAAATATGACATACCGACGATAGCCTGCAGTCTCTCTGTCTCTCTCACCAAGCATTTATCCCAACATGCGGGGTCTGTTGGTTAATCGGATGTGGCATGTTAACTTTAAGTGGTGGCTGTATACCCTTCCTGTTGCCGCCCCGTACCCCCGGGAAGGAATTAGTGTACCCCAACTGCCCATCTAATGAAAGCCATGGAATAGTACGATGTGTTCAGATGTCTGCGAGCCGTGTAACTGAGGCTGAACGTGGGGACCAGCCCAGTATTCACCTGGCACGATGTGGAAAACCGCCTAAAAACCACATCCAGGATGGCTGACACGCTGGCCCTCGCCGTTAATCCGCCAGGCGGATTCGATCTGGATCCGGCGCCCGTAGCCGAGTCCAGGAAGCAGCGCGTTAGTGCTCTTGGCTACCCTGGTGGTTGATAGTCTGCATAAATGACATTTTCTCCTTTTTAACCAGTCTTGCCTTGAGGAAGACCGTTTTAATAACGCCGAAACGTAATTTTATATTGTGAATCAATATACGCGAAAAACACACAGAAGAATTTTACTCATCTGTAGATAACTTATTAACGTCTCCACCGCTTTTTGCGCATGGTCCTTCGTGACACTTTACCACAACAAGATCTTTACGAACGGTTACTATGAAAGGTATTTTGGCATAGATCATAGACAGTAAATGATTTCACTGTTAGCAGTTTATACTAATAGCACCTTAATGTTAATAAAAAAAAATTTTAACTGTTGTGGAATGAATTTGTTCGTACGCCTACACAACACATCAATTTATTTATTTATTTTTTTGAGTCATCAGTCTTCTGACTGGGTTCATGCGGCCTGCTACGTATTCCTCCCGGTGCCAACCTCTTCATTTTAGATTACCACTTGCAACGTACGACCTCAGTTACTTGCTGGATATATTTCAATCTCTGTCTTCCTCTACAGTTTTAACCCTCTACAGCTCCCTCTACTACCATTGAAGTTATTCACTGACGTCTTTACAGGTATGCTATCATCCTGTCCCTCCTTCATGTCAGTGTTTCCCACATATTATTTTCTTCGTCGAATCTGCGGAGAACCTCCACATTCCTTACCTTATCAGTTTACCTATTTTTCTGCATTCTTCCGCTGCATCACTTCTCAGATGCTTCGATTCTCATCTGTTCCGGTTCAAAAATGGTTCAAATGGCTCTGAGCACTATGGGACTCAACTGCTGTGGTCATAAGTCCCCTAGAACTTAGAACTACTTAAACCTAACTAACCTAAGGACATCACACAACACCCAGCCATCACGAGGCAGAGAAAATCCCTGACCCCGCCGGGAATCGAACCCGGGAACCCGGGCGTGGGAAGCGAGAACGCTACCGCACGACCACGAGATGCGGGCATCTGTTCCGGTTTACGCATCGTCCATGTTACATTTGTTCGAAACGTACATTCTAAGAAATTTCTCTTTCAAATTAAGAACCGCGTTTGGTACTAGTAGATTTCTCTTGGTCAGGAATGCCCTTTTTGCCATTGCTGGTATGCTTTTTATGTACTCCTTTCTCCGTCCGTCATGGGGTAGTCTGCTGCAAAGGTAGTGGAAATCCTGAACTTATTCTACTCCGTGATCATCAGTTATGACGTTAAGTTTTGTCGCTGTTCTCATTTCTGCTACTTCTCATTACTTTCATCTTTCTTCTGTTTACTATTAATCCGTACACTGCACTCATTAGACCTGTTCATGCCACTCAACAGATCCTGTAATTCTTCTTCAGTTTCACTGAGGATAGCAATATCATCAGTAAATCTTAACATCGATATCCTTTCACACTGAATTTAATTTTCCTCTTGAACCTTTCCTGTATTTCTGTCATCGTTTTGTCTATGTGTACACTGAACAGCAGCAATGTATTACAAGTCTGATGTGAGAATATTTTAAGTCTTCTAACCGATCGTGTAAAAGTTTATGTTAAGCTCCAGAATCAGCTAGTAAATGTTCATAAATAAGTAACTGTCAGTTGTTCACCGCCTTACAAAATCCTAAAAACTACATGTCACGATAAAATATTTTAATTTCTAGGCTCTAGGATAATGGCAGCTCATATAATACACGTAACTCAGACCACAACCTAAAACTAAGATCCTCGCTGCACTACATTCTTATGAGCCAGTTGTAGCTTTTCCGCACCACTTCTGGTACTAATAGAGTCATGCACCTACTTGGCTAGTACATAAATTATTTTGTAATGTACTCACTCAGAATCACAATGGTAATACTGCCAAATCCACATTGATATGTCGATCAAAGTGTTATGTCGATAATACTAAAAAGAACATTAAAAGAAAAGTTACAAATACACTCAAGGTCAAAGAAAAAGGAAAAAAAAGAAAAAAGGTAAACGACCCAACACGAAGGAATAATCCCACCTTGAATGAAAATCAGTATATGTGATGAACGTGTACAGAGAAAAATCTCATTACAATTTCAGAAAGATTGGATGATATGTGCAAGAGAACGAGCTTCACTAATTGAGCAGCTCAACAACTCGCTGGTTCACCTCTGACCATTATGCAAGCAGGTGGCATTGATTGACAGAGTTGTTGGATGTACCCCTGAGGGAGGACGCGCCAAATTCTGTCTTATAGGAATGTTAGATTGTCAACATTTCGAGCTGGTTGGAGAGCCCTGCCCTTAGAACGTTCTCAGTTGGAGAGAGATCCGGCAGCGACTTTGTTGATTAAGGTACGGTCTGACAAGTACGAAGACATGGAGTGGAGACTTTCGCTGTGTGCGGGCAGGCATTATGTTGCTGAAATGTAAGCCCAGGAAGGCCGGTTACGGAGGGCAACGAAACAGGACATAGAATGTCATCGACCTACCGCTGTGCTCTAAGGACATTGCGGATGGCAATCAAAGGAGTCCTGCTATGGAGAGAAATGGCACCCGAGACCATCACTCCTGGATGTCGGGCCATACTGTCAGGTGGTATTCCACCGCTGCTGGGCCGCCACCAGACAGGTCTTTGGCCTGTAATCTCATTAAGTTCAGTAGAATAGTCTTCAGCTGTGACTCTTGCTTCGAACTGGGCCAAGTCACAGTGGGCTTCCATTTCAGGAAGATACAGCCTGTCCGCATATGGCGAGAGCTTCTACTGCTTGTCTTCTCCTTATCGAGCTATACACTGGGCAAAATGGTAGCCGTATCTCTCGCCAATCGAAAACGTTTGAAGCATTATGGGAAGGACCCTCCAACCAACTCACTATCTTGGTGATCTTACTTTTCAATTGCCCAGAATCCGGCATGATATACTCGGGAGGACATTGAACAACTGTATCAGTCAATGTCCAGACGAACAACTGTTTCTGCAAGGGCCAGAGGTGGACCAATATGTTATTGACTTTCTTAGTTTCTAATGATCGTTCTCTTGAATAAACCATCCAGGATATCTGAAATTGTAATAATTTGGCTGTAGAAATGCATCATATCTACCGATTTCCGTCCCACTTGGATAACTGCACATTCGGGTAGTTCGTTCGTTGCCCGTCGTTTATTTTGTCTGAGAGTGTACGACAAACAGCCATTACAAAGTAAAGATACAGTAATACTGTACGTATTCAATGACTTTTACATGATAATCCATACTATTATATAGTATGTATTTCATGGACACAGTCATTTTGGCGTATCATGTGCCAAAATCGTATCATGGGAATTGTTTGAACAACAAAATTGCGATAGCGAGAGACACACTTAAACTAAATGAAAAATAAGATTATTTCAGTATTATCAGCTTACCACATGATTCTGCTTGTTTGTGTACTAATGTATTAATTGTATTGTAAATTTGTTTGGAACCACTAACTATAGACCACAGTATCTGGAGCCTATGTGCGAATGTGCATTGTACCGGTACTGAGCAGTATTTAGAAACTTCAATTTTATATATCCTATTCTGACAAAAGAAAAGTTCAGAGGTGAGATTAAATTTCCTCTTGAAAAGTGATAAAGTTAGCTGATGATTTTGCTTTCACCTGCGAAAATGAGAGAGAATTGCGGGACATGTAAAATTGAATGAGCGATGTATCACACGCTATGAACTGAGAGTCAACCTAAGAAAGTGACAGAAATGATATTAGCGGCAAAAACTAGCAATCATAACTCAAATGGAACGAGGAAATTCTACTACCTTGTAAGGAAAGCAACATACGATGGACGAGTCAAGGACATCAAAAACAATGACAGGAAAAGAAGTATGCTAGCATCGAATATCAGCTTTAATCTGAGGAAGAAGTTTCTGTGAATGTACGTTTCGAGTACAGCATTGTACGAAAGTGAATCATGCGCTGTGGAACAACTGGAACAGAAGAGAATAAACGGAAGACAACAGAGACATTTGGGATCTAGTGCTATAGGAAGATGATGAACATTAAGTGGAAAGGAAGGAAAGAGTAGGTTTTACGCAGAAATGGGGAAGAATGGAAATACAGAAACCGCTGAAATGTAGGGATGCACTCTACAAAATATTAACGGAGTCCAGGTACTGATGTCCCCATTTACTGTGCGTGAATGTATCTGATTCTGTTTACACTTAGTGCTTAGAGCCCTGAAGATGACATTTATGGGATGACGAAACTGGTCGTCTAAATAAAATGGCAACTTCTGAAAATGTGCATCTGTTTAGTGATTTTTCATTGGTAAATAGGTATTTGGTCATTGATATGGGTCGATTACTCTTTTTTAAGTAGCCTGTGTTCATCCTAGGGGTTCGAGCTACCTCTGTACGAAATTTGATCAAAATCGGTTCCACCGTTTAGTCGTGAAAAGGTAACAGACGAACATACTTCCGCATTCACAATACTTATATTGACGTTCCTGCTGAAAAAGCAGTCGCAGTCGTCGCTAGCTGAAGTACTGGAGAGTCCATACCACAATTTCTCAGACACGAAGCCTTGTAGGCTGATCCGGTCAGCCTGTGACAGTTGCTAAACATTCTCGAGAGGGACATCTTACGAGAGCTGTAATCTGTTCATTTCCTGGTGAAAGCCTTGCTGAAATTACAGATACCGAGGAATTGTGTTTCTCAAACTCGACTGTGTGTGATCCAGCGCAAGCTGGTTTACTACTTTGCGGCAGTTTCGTATTTAGTCCATTTTAAATCAGCGAAATTCTTGTCTGAGCCGACTACTAGTGGCAAGTTAGTGTACTGCAGCACCATTTTTGTTTATCTCTCTTCTGAGTCTCGCCTGTCACGAGTGCTCGTTTAAACGTCAGCGACAATATAACGCATGCCGTGAGAGCTGTCAGCAGTTTGGAATCCCAAATGTTTCAAAATGTAGCAACAGAGTGCGGGAACAAGCAAAGATAATGACCAAAAAAAGGCCCTTAGGCAAACGGAGAACTGAAATAATAGGTGAACTGTCGTCCTAAAGTTTAAAACATCTAGATATACTTGCTGGAGGAAATGTCTATCTTAGTCTCCATTATTCACAGGTTGCCTCTCTGACTTTCAAGAGCAACAAACATTATTTTCAATATTTCGCACGCTACTGGCCTCAGTAGAAAATATAAAATTGTGAGATAAACTCATTAAGAGATAAAATCTTTTGGTAAAGGTTTAATAGAGTCAGAAACTGTGGCCAAAGCGGTGATGCAGCGAAAATCACCATGAGATTACTTAGTGACTTGCAACAAACTTTACACCTAGTTTTTCTCCTTGACGCCCTCTACAAAATTATGATAGGAACGAAGTTTATCGCTTATAATATTTCCGCTGTTCATACGGCAAAACTGTCACATCAAGCATGACTTTTCAATTTATTGCGTCTTTGTTTCTAAGGCTATTCGCAACAAATTTTGCAGACAGTAGCCACATAAACTAATGAATGTACCTGCACGACCCAGAGGCTGGAGATATGACGTCATATCCATTGATATGTGTGAACTAAGAACTTGTTTAAAACGGAACGCCAGTTACACAGACCATAAGCACCCAAGCGTTGATAATGACAGAAAGTTCAAACAAAAATGAACCACAATTTCAAACTTTTTCTAAACATTCCTCGCTTACATGATAACGCCAATTATTGAACACATTATTGTTTTTAATAAGGCATTTAAAGCTGATTAAACATCGGGGATTTTCTGGTATGCTTATAAACTTATCAAACAACATTTGGAACACGATAAAAAGCCTTTGTACCATATTATCTTTATTTATGGTAAGAAGATCGGAAATTGTTTATTTTTAACGATATTTCGCAGCTGTAACTCGAATCCATGCAACACAGAAGAAGTACGGTAAGAACTCCTCCAGTCAAAGTGTTTTGTGTTTTGTTGTATCATACTTTGGAGTACGGATTCTGTAGGTTCATCATTGGGTGCAAAGAGTACTTTTGTGAAGTGATGCGTAATATATATTCCCAGAAATCCAGGAACAATATTTTTAACGTTTCATTGTCAGCAGACGTTTATTTAGCCGTACCGTAATTGCACGTCACCGTAACTGCACGTCATATCACTCAAGGGACATACATTTTGCATCATTTAACTTAAGAGAAGAAGTAAGTAACGTAACAAAACGATTTGCACCCGATGATGGACCCACAGTGTTCTAAATACATCCTGTGATTCGATGAATAGGAAAGAGTTTTGACTGGATGCATTGTTATTTATTCTCCTTGCTTACTGAAAATTAATTTTGTTCTTTAAATAGATCTGATTTTTTAGCATTGCAATAATTTTGTTAGAAATATATCTATTTATTTTCGTATCTAGGCACAGTGTAGACCTTTCCTTTGTCCAGATACTGTAAAACTGAAATACCTGTCTCCTTTCAGATATTTCGCCTTTATTGTGTGAGAACGCTGGACGGAAAAATTCATATCCCTAGTGCAAACTTCACTGTGTGTCACGAATAAAATAAGAAAACAAATAACAACATAAAAATTTACAAGACAATAAATCACGAATTTCGTTATAATAGTAGTAATCCGGGCGAGAATATGTTAACTTCCGATATTAGCAGACAACGCCGAAGTCCCCTGTTCCCGAGCATGAACAATCTGCAGCATACGCAAGACTTTTGAACTCCACTGTTGGTACAGTCAGTCATTCACTGACGTCACTGATCCACTTGTGATGAGGTTGGCGGTCGATTTATACGCAAGCATCTGACGCGCACCATTAAAAGTGTAGTCGACTTTAATAGGACGGTACCTCGTGTAATTATCTTTAGAGATAATAGTTGCCCAGAGGAGGTCTTGACAAGAATTATCGATGTGGAAAATACTGAGGATAGTGTAGAGAGCGACTGGTTCTCCGTTTCTCCATTTCGTTCACATCTATATGCGAAATATGTCTTTGTAGGTAGTGAACGTGTTAGCATATATTGTTTCATGCAAATATTGACCATTTCACAATTAATATAATTTATGTCTTTCACACGATATTGTTTGTTTAGAGAGCCGTGCTTCTGAAGTCTTTAGCCAAAGTGTTATGTGTTTCAACAGGCATTAAATCGAAGATTTACACCACATACTGAGAAAGCGGGAAGACATCTTCCGCTGAGGCATAACGGTGGCGATAGTGATGAGTGATCGTGATGGTCACCGAAGTAAATTGTGAAGAAACACAAGAGTATGCCAGCTGCAAAACTCACTGCAGAACTGAATGTCGTACAAACGAACACAGTCAGCAACAATAGACTACGTAGAGAGCTTAAACAGCAGGGCTATAATTCCAAAACCACTAATGAGTGATGAAAATGCCTGTAAGAAGAAAACGTGGTACCAGAACAACGCTCTATGCAGGAATGGAAGAAAGTCATATAGTCCGATGAGTCTTGTTTCACGTTGTTTCCAACTTGCGTCCACGAAACATGGTCGGAGTTCGGCGACGATTTGGACAGCCATATCATGGTATTCTATGTGTCCCATGATTACTCTGCATGGTCACCTTGCTTCCAAGAATTCAGTGACAATTTTGGCTGATCATGTCCCATGTTTGTTCCCCATCGGTGATGCTGTTTTGCAAGACGACAATTTCCTTGTTCACACAGCTCGCATCGCCCAGTACTAGTTTTGTGAGCATGAGAATGAACTGTAACTGTCGCTTCTCCCGTCTCCCCCCCCCCCACCCCCACCCCCCCACCCGCAACCCCCTGGCCAGCGACCACCACAGTCACTAGTTCTCCGTAATGTTGAGCCTCAATACCAGAATTTGCCAACGTTCTGCAGGAAGGATGGGATACGATTCCCTTGGAAACAACACAGGATCCATTCCGAGACGACTGGAAGTTATTTTAAAAGCCAACGAATTTCCTGCAGCGTGCTAGGCGTAGTTAACTATGATTTCTAAAGCACTTTCCACAGACCGACTAGATACTGAAACTATGAACACCCCATTCTTTATTGGGTTTTTCTTGCAGTGAGGTCATACGATGTGTTTGCGACAGCCAAAATACTAAACCTCTTAAAATGAAATTGATATTATCCTTTCACGTGGGTGTAAACTTCATGTAACACCAGCCTTTGACTTCTAGTTGGATTCAACCAGTTACAATTCTTACTCCATTGTCGTGTTGTTTCGATGAATTCCACGACGGTAACTGCGAGTTTCTCATAAACGTACGTGACCCACAATGTACTTCCTAGCGATTACCGGATTATCTCGTCCACGGTCCACACTCAGACATAATATGACTGAAAACTGTCATATATAAAATAAAGAGTCTAAAGAAGTGTAACTGGGGGTGTTTAC
Source organism: Schistocerca americana (assembly GCF_021461395.2). Lineage (NCBI taxonomy): Eukaryota > Metazoa > Arthropoda > Insecta > Orthoptera > Acrididae > Schistocerca > Schistocerca americana. Next base: position 441,778,821 of record NC_060121.1, on the reverse strand, counting down.
GACAAATGAATGAGACAAGGCAGATAACGAAAATCTTGACTGGCACAGTTTGTGGAATATATACAACATCTGTTTCTCAGGAAAAATCATTTTTCCAAATTTAAATGAATAGTCTCAGAATTCACTTCAAAATATAACAGCTGTAGCTACGACGGAGTTATTTGTTTACGATTTAATTTCTCCTTAATCAGTGATATGTTTCAAATAATCCTACGCATCTTCGAAAATTTATTCCATTATTATGCATGTAGTTTCTGTGTGGATCCAAAATGATATTGAATTAAACTAGTATCAAATCGTATTTCAGTTTCTTTCTCCTTCAGATGTCCTCCAGTACTTCTGTAGCTAAGATTTAATGAGAGAGATGGCGGACTTACCTATGCTCTGCAAGTCGAACCGGGTTCGTTCAGGAACTTACCTAGAACAAACAGAAATAATTAATTAAAAGTTGTGATTAATAAATAAAATGTTAGCAATGCGTACACCGGTAAAAATGACAATAAATGTTACAATGATGAAATCATATTTATTTGTTACTTTAAGGCACAGACATGAGAATGTTAATCATCAAATCCTAATTGATAATTTCAAGCTGCCCTTTATCTTCTGCCGTCTTAGTCACAGTAATCGGTTGACCATTTTAAGCGAGCGATGGCGTACTTCAGGAAATCAACAAGTTAAGTAATTACCCATCAAGGATTATTAATTATTCAAACCTTCACGGAAACTGATCTCGTCGCAGCATACAGACAACGATATGCTTGCAAATCGCAATAAGTCCATAGCGACGCAGTAGCGAAAATTGTGATAACGTGCACAACCATACGATGAGCTTCTGCATTCTATGGATGGTGCTTCTCTCTGTTAAATGAAGTGAAAGGCGCTTTTAGACTGCATAAACACAGGTCTTCACGGTAGTACGTTCACTTTGTCCACCAATTGGGCAATCGTTCACCTGTACCACTTTAGGTATCTACATCTACATCTACATTGATACTCCGCAAGTCACCCAACGGTGTGTGGCGGAAGGCACTTTACGTGCCACTGTCATTACCTCCCTTTCCTGTTCCAGTCGCGTATGGTTCGCGGGAAGAACGACTGTCTGAAAGCCTCCGTGCGCGCTCTAATCTCTCTAATTTTACATTCGTGATCTCCTCGGGAGGTATAAGTAGGGGGAAGCAATATATTCGATACCTCATCCAGAAACGCACCCTCTCGAAACCTGGCGAGCAAGCTACACCGCGATGCAGAGCGCCTCTCATGCAGAGTCTGCCACTTGAGTTTATTAAACATCTCCGTAACGCTATCACGGTTACCAAATAACCCTGTGACGAAACGCGCCGCTCTTCTTTGGATCTTCTCTATCTCCTCCGTCAGACCGATCTGGTACGGATCCCACACTGATGAGCAATACTCAAGTATAGGTCGAACGAGTGTTTTGTAAGCCACCTCATTTGTTGATGGACTACATTTTCTAAGCACTCTCCCAATGAATCTCAACCTGGTACCCGCCTTACTAACAATTAATTTTATATGATCATTCCACTTCAAATCGTTCCGCACGCATACTCCCAGATATTTTACAGAAGTAACTGCTACCAGTGTTTGTTCCGCTATCATATAATCATACAATAAAGGATCCTTCTTTCTATGTATTCGCAATACATTACATTTGTAATGTATCTGTTGTAAATACCATTGTGGTGTAGGAAAATGTTGAAAGTCAAAAGTGGATGGGGGTTCTGCGGGCGCATACTTTCAACCCAATGCAAATTAATTTTATTAATCTACGAGTACTGATAATAAGTCATAGCACATGCATGAGAAATCACAAACCAGTAAATAGCGGTCAGTTTATCAGATGACCTTTATACCAGGTACAACTCTTGCCACACCGGGAAAATCATCTTTACAGGAGGAGTGTAAATACAAAATCAGACTGCCTTAACCTAATACACAGCCTCAAATATTAATGTGCCGCTCTCCTGAGAGAAAAAATTTTCAATAAAGGGAGCACGAATTTTCACGTAAAGAAATAATGTACGTACAAGAGGACAAGAACAGATGACGAAGCATCTTGCTCCAGAATCTTATCATAAAATGCATGAAAACAAAGCCTACACCTAAAGCAATCACATTAACCAATTGCACATCCTACAACACGGTCACAAGGAAAAGCAACGTAACTTATCCCAAAAATACGATTCAACGATATAAGGCACTGTTTAAGAAAAATTCCAGGTCTTTCAGCAGCCTCGGTATGTTTCAATAATGTTAACCTTTCGTTAGGTTAAGTACGCCAGCACAGGCTCAACGCTTTGCACGAGAATATAGCACAAATCACTGTTACTCACTGAATTCGACTTGTTACAGTGGAAAACACACCTCAACCAGTACTTCCTCGCTCGTTCCCTGTAAGTATAAAATCAAACACCGGCCCCTTCTCCAGCCAGAACAATGTATTAATTTATTTATTAGCTGTTTTCTCTTCGCTGGCGGATTCCTAAGCCCTCGACACAACCGTGGCCCGTCCTCTATATGAAGTAGCACTGACACCGACACTTGTTGGACCAGCCATGGTCGTACTGAAACTAGCTCTGCCCTTGTGCGGTGCAAGGCCCCAGCGATGCACAAAAGCCTCCATAGCCACTGCCAACAGTGGTCCAGTGCAATCTCAATGTCAAATTCTCCGCCTCAGTTCCGTGCGCCAGAACTTTCTACCACTACAGCTGATCACCTGATGACAACCGTGGTCACCACCATCTCCACTGGGACGCTAAAACTAGCCAACACCTGGGCCAGCCACGTTGGAAACATCAAATGACCAGGCCCGACGCCTAACTAGACCACATGCATTCCGCTGCCCACGACGGCCCAACACTGGCTCCAACAAATGTGGCTCATTTCTTCCCAGCCATCAGATTCCATCTGCTCTGCCTGCAAACCACCTCTCGCTTCGGTGAGGCACTGCACTCTTTAGGTGGGAATGTCATTTTGATTTTTGTAAGTTATCGATGTGCGCGTCCGAGAGAGAGTAAGTTATGTTCTGGTAAAATGTAGTCTGATAGTGTTGGATCTCTCGAAATCAAAAAATACCGCTGCGCTAATTATACTAATGTTGTACTTCTCTTTGAAGCAATCCATTTATAATTTTGTGTTCAGTGTGGAAAGTATGCGTATATCGATTGCTTTATTACGTAGACTATTTGCATGGTAGTATATTAGTATATGTTCTGAGTGGATTTCATTCATTGTTGAGTATTTACGTACACGGTAGTATAGTTTTGTTTTTTAGTCTGGTCGCTGTATCAATTTTGTTTTTCCAAGAGATAGAGTTTCCTCATATTTGGTACAACACGAAACAATATGAAAGTTCATCGTAATTACGAGACAACAGAGGGCGTTACAATATAGCGAGTCGGTACAAGATGAGATACCGCCTCGAGCATATAGGAACAGCCAATAGTGTACGTCACGAGACTGCAGGAAACTGCGCGGTTTCACAATTGTCAACCAAATTTAGCAAACAATAATGAAACAGAACATATATAGAAATGCCGTGTGGCTAGGACCTCCCGTCGGGTAGAGCGTTCGCCTGGTGCAAGTCTTTCGAGTTGACGCCACTTCGGCGACTTGCGTGTCGATGGTGATCAATTGATGCTGATAAGGACAACACAACGCCCAGTCCCTGAGCGGAGAAAATCCAATACCCAGCTGGGAATCGAACCCGGACCATTAGGTATGACATTCCGTAGTGCTTACCACTGAGCTACCAGGGGGCGGACTACAGATCAGATGAAGAGTAATTAACACGCAAATTCTCAAGATGAGTCGGTCGGCAATAAGACGTCCCAAGCTAGCGAAAACTTGCCATGGCCGCAAGAAATTTTACTGCTAGTAGAAGATGCATCAGAACCTGTTCTGCGTCAATTTCTTTTGAATAGACAGTACACCCAGCTCCTTCAGTGAGGAATAATACATATAACATGATGTGGGTATGGTAAATTTGTAAGAATAAATTTTGTAGAAGTTGCAAAAATCACAGAATGATATGGGTAAAAGTTCGAACAATTTCTGGAAGAAATTACTAAATCACTTTGAGAAGAAATAAAAAATTGCAGAATGAAATCAGGAAATTACAGAAAGAGAACAGAGTAGCGCTTAGAGAAGAAATTGAAAATGATCTTCAGTTCTTCTTGATACCAGATTACGTAGATTATGTAGCCTGGGGACTGACTGTGGAAACTTGAAAACAAATCAGCAATATGATTAGGACGAATTGTTTGCTAAAATGAACATTGTAATCCCGAGTGCGAAAGTGACACAGGTGAGAGAACTGTGGAAAAATCTTGACACAAATTGTAATGAAATCGCGATCGTTTAGAAACCTTAACACCTACTTTCGGAGAACAAAAGAAACAGTTAAGTACGATTAATGAGAGGGTGGATGACTTCATCACCAAAGTCACAAATTCGTCCACTTGTGCAGACAGAGATTTATACACTCCTGGAAATTGAAATAAGAACACCGTGAATTCATTGTCCCAGGAAGGGGAAACTTTATTGACACATTCCTGGGGTCAGATACATCACATGATCACACTGACAGAACCACAGGCACATAGACACAGGCAACAGAGCATGCACAATGACGGCACTAGTACAGTGTATATCCACCTTTCGCAGCAATGCAGGCTGCTATTCTCCCATGGAGACGATCGTAGAGATGCTGGATGTAGTCCTGTGGAACGGCTTGCCATGCCATTTCCACCTGGCGCCTCAGTTGGACCAGCGTTCGTGCTGGACGTGCAGACCGCGTGAGACGACGCTTCATCCAGTCCCAAACATGCTCAATGGGGGACAGATCCGGAGATCTTGCTGGCCAGGGTAGTTGACGTAAACCTTCTAGAGCACGTTGGGTGGCACGGGATACATGCGGACGTGCATTGTCCTCTTGGAACAGCCAGTTCCCTTGCCGGTCTAGGAATGGTAGAACAATGGGTTCGATGACGGTTTGGATGTACCGTGCACTATTCAGTGTCCCCTCGACGATCACCAGTGGTGTACGGCCAGTGTAGGAGATCGCTCCCCACACCATGATGCCGGGTGTAGGCCCTGTGTGCCTCGGTCGTATGCAGTCCTGATTGTGGCGCTCACCTGCACGTTTCCATTCGTCCCTCCATTCACGCCTGTCGCGATACCGTGGAGGCGGGCTGCACGATGTTGAGGCGTGAGCGGAAGACGGCCTAACGGTGTGCGGGACCGTAGCCCAGCTTCATGGAGACGGTTGCGAATGGTCCTCGCCGATACCCCAGGAGCAACAGTGTCCCTAATTTGCTGGGAAGTGGCGGTGCGGTTCCCTACGGCACTGCGTAGGATCCTACGGTCCTGGCGTGCATCCGTGCGTCGCTGCGGTCCGGTCCCAGGTCGACGGGCACGTGCACCTTCCGCCGACCATTGGCGACAACATCGATGTACTGTGGAGACCTCACGCCCCACGTGTTGAGCAATTTGGCGGTACGTCCACCCGGCCTCCCGCATGCCCACTATACGCCCTCGCTCAAAGTCCGTCAACTGCACATACGGTTCACGTCCACGCTGTCGCGGCATGCTACCAGTGTTAAAGACTGCGATGGAGCTCCGTATGCCACGGCAAACTGGCTGACACTGACGGCGGCTGTGCACAAATGCTGCGCAGCTAGCGCCATTCGACGGCCAACACCGCGGTTCCTGGTGTGTCCGCTGTGCCGTGCGTGTGATCATTGCTTGTACAGCCCTCTCGCAGTGTCCGGAGCAAGTATGGTGGGTCTGACACACCGGTGTCAATGTGTTCTTTTTTCCATTTCCAGGAGTGTATGTCACAGAATATCAGTCATTAATAAATTTTAAAGACAACCAGAATTAATCGGGAAAATGAGCGTTATAAGAACGAATGAAAAAGGCGAGCGTAACAAAAAAAAGAAAAGTATAACTGTAAAGACGAAGAGGACGAATTTGATCGTGTGCAAGAAAACTTGGTGATCATGCAAATTTATGATGTTTAGGTGATTTTCGGAGAACAGTACCACGCATCCAGCAAAGACAGTGAGGCGCCGACATGGTTCAATGGGGAACAATCCGATATACATAAATATGGTAAAGTGGATTACAAAGACGGTAAAACTTAGCAATATAATGTTACGAAACTCTAAACAGTATGACTTCTGTAGCCCAGCAAATTACTTGGAATACATGGTACGCAGATATCAGTATTTATCGAATCCATACAGTCCGCCAGAGCTAATTTGCATTTCTTTAACAAGTCACCTACACAGTTGAGACACGTGATTTTAGGCGACAGATCTAACGATGATTTAGAAGCGTTTAAAACATTATACCAGCAAATTGTATTCTACAGTGACAAAAGCTTAAGAAGAAAACAAAATAACAATTACAATAGAAACTGTGACACGCAAATGTTTTTATTTTATTAGCCATTAGGGGAATTATTCCTATCACACGTAATAATTACCTTACAAGAACATAATTTTTGTGCAAAAACGTCCTTCTGATATTTCATTCAGACGTGCCACTTCAGCTTGCACTTACCATTTCCCAGCAAATACTAAGAGCCTTACAGATAGGGGAAAGCATAAAGAGATATTTGCTTCGAAAGTTTTCGAATTCAACAGGAATCGATGTGGATTACTAACCGCTTCCAGCGAACAGAAGTAGTTTTCTCTAAATCCACGCACACACAGCTGACAAGGCGCCAAACGGAACGTGTAGGCTTATTACAGGTTGTTTGAGAACTACGACACTTGTAAAACTCTACCAACTCGCCAGTAGACATTCGTCAGCAAGCGGCTGCCAAAGCAGAGAGAACAAATCAAGCTCATCAGGAAAACGATCCACTACATGGGGACGTTCCAGCAGCCCTTAGGCTGAGGTCCTGAAGATGTTTGCTCAAGACCGCTTCGGTCTTGCAAACAACTGAAACTACGCCAAGGAAAAGATTTTGGATACCTCAAAATGAATATGTCTACGTGGCCTCACTCTTCAACAGTCCTCCAACCAGGGCACGAAAAGAATTGTATCGTGTAGAGGTCAAACAACCGTCATCAATCTGGAGCTGAAAAATCCACGAGCAACCTCCATAAACGGCACATCTCTGTGAGTACCGTCAACTATAACAGCGGTTAAAAACATACCCTGGAACACCTACTGCATTGGAAACTGCTTCCTGCATCTTACGAAGAAGGAAATCTTCTGAAACTTTCTGGCAGATTAAAACTGTGTGCTGGACCGAGACTCGAACTCCGGACCTTTGCCTCTCGCGGGCAAGTGCTCTATCATCTGAGCTACCCAAGCACGACTCACTGCCCGCCCCCACAGCTCTACTTCCACCAGTACCTCGTCTCCTACTTTCCAAACTTCTCGCAAAGGCAAAGGTCCCGAGTTCGAGTCTCGGTCCGGCACACAGTTTTAATCTGACAGGAAGTTTCGTATCAGCGCACACTCCGCTACAGAGTGAAAATCTGATTCAGGAAATCTTCTGCTTACTCAAGTCGCAAGATCTTGGCGAACATTAGTGTAACATGATTAATTTTTCTTTGATTTCCTTTTAGTGTTAATTAGCAAATACTGCATTTGTTTCTGACTGGAATTAATAATCAACTTAACGAAGCGAAATAAGGCAAACGGCCAGGCCACAAAATATGATTCCTTTCAATTATGAAATGAATCAGAACTCGCTCTTAGGATTCCTCATCAGCTGGAGAATATTTTAGAACAAATGTAAATTTATACTGGAACGGGACTCCATGCGAATATTTCACTTCTCGCGATCTGTCGCAGTAACGATTTTGGCTATATGAGCACGGTTCCAAGTGCGGTTCAGACATCCAGTTGTCCTGGTGTCAACATTCCCTAGATTTCATACGCCACTACGATGACTTCCGCACAGGCTCAGACATTGTTTTTCGGTCGTCACTCTGCCCTGCTATGGCGTAAAATACTGTACTCAAGTGTTGTGTTTGTGTTGTAGTACATATGAAGCAAAATGAATGCATGTCCGAAAGAGCAGAAACTGGATTCGTGATCAACAGCCTCGCTTCAATTAAGAAATGATTAGAGTATTTTAGAAATAATGAAAATTTATGCTGGACTGGTATTCGAACCCGGACATGGATGCACGTCCAAACGGACACTACATTCACGATCTACAGACGTATCTGTGGGTCCACATACCAAAAGAAAATCTGTGCTGGACTGGGACTCGAACCGGAATTTCACATGTCGTGAGCGATGATGATGATGATGATGATGAGATGATGGTGATGTTTCGGTTGATGGTCGCTCAACTGCGCCGTTATAAGTGCCCGTACGAAGTCCTAGTCTTTACACAGTCCAGTCTCTCCACGTTCACAATTGATGAACTGATGAGAAAAACACAAACACCCAGTCCCCAGGACGTCGCGAGCGGTCGCTTTAGCTACTTCGGATATCCGAGCACACTTCCCGGAGCGGCCCTAATTTTGTACAGATATCTGCTTTGTAGCTAATGCCGGACCATAATCGCAATTTGCGAGTCATGTCTTAATTGAAACGAGGCTGTTGATCATCACCGCAGTATCTGTCCCTCCGAAGGTTAATGCTTCTGACAGTAGGCCACTGCACTACAGTACAGCCTCCATTTCATTCTGCACGTCAGTGTGTTGGTCGGGTTCGTCGGCAATTGAGCTTTGAAAACTACTTACATAGTAGATAATTTTATTAATATAATAGCTCTTCTCAGCCATCCCGAAGTTCTGTATTGTTTACACGAGAGCAACCTACTTCGTGAAATGTCTGAACAGCGATATGCAGTCCTCCTGGAACACTCCATAGGGCAACTGTAAGTGTTGCAGGACCAGAGATATGTGAAATGCATCGTAGCCCACGACGTGTTAATGGACAGACTGGATAGCTGATGGAGTTTAAGATGATAAGAAGGTTTCAGGCAGCCGGTTTTTGATAAGAGACCGCTCTGTAATCTAATGCAGCATAGTGTAAAATGTGGAAAATGCTCTCACATTATGTCTTGCATAATGTTTGTTTATAAGCAAGCAATTAGTGCGTGTCCGACGCTTGTCTCGATGCTAGTCGAAGATAACAGTTGCTAGTAAACGCGAACAAATGACGTGTCTCCACGTCTGATACTACGCCGCTGTACAGAGTAGAGTGCACGAGGGTGGGGTGGGGAGAATGTACGAGAGAGGGGTGGGGAAGAGGGGGACGCGCACACGGGGTAGCGGGCGTGTTTGCCCTCCTCTCTGCCAATTTTTTGTTCGATACAACAAACACTTTTCCTTGCAGGCTGGAATTTTGCTGTTTTTGATGTCGGCAGTCAAAGCATGCGCTGCTAGCTGAATACTGCAGGCTCAGCTGGAACGTGGACCATGAGGAATTCGTGTGTATCACAATAAAAAAGAAGCCATTTATACTTGATATGCAATCCACGTGTTCAGCAAAGGCTGGTGCAGCTTAGCAGAGGATTTTCTAGCACCGCAGGACGTTCAACTAGCATCCTCTTTGTGTGATGCTGTCATCCACATTGATCAGCCAGAACATTATGACAATTTATCTAGTAGCCTAAAGTGCACACACAAGTCTCCTAACGCCCGTAAATTCTGGGAAGGAGTGGTAGGCGGGGAGCGGGGGGATGGATGACGGAGGGAGGGGGGGGGGGGTGATGAGCTCTAACACCACGTTCAATCACATAAGAGATGTGTTCGATGGGGTCAAATGTGGAGAGTTGTGGTGCCAGCGCATCTATTTTAACTCGCCACGGTCTTCCTTGAACCACCGTGTCACACTCCTGTTCTTGTGACTTGGCGCATTATGTTGTTTAAAAATTCCACTGCCATCGGAAAACCTGATCGTCATGAAGGGGCGTACGTGGTCTGCAACCAGTGTATGATGTTCCTTGGCCGTCATGGTGCCTTGCACGAGCTCAACGTGAGTGTTCCCCAGAGCATAATGGAGCCGCCGCCAGACTGTCTCCCTCCCGCCGTAAAGGAGTCAAGGAGCTGTTCCACTGGAAAACAACGGATTTCCGCCCTCTCATCGCCATGATGAAGAAGGTATCGGATTTATAAGATGAGGCAACACTCTGCCATAGCGCCACCTTACATTGCCCATAGTCTTGTGCCCATTTTAGTCGTTGTTGCCGATGTCGTCGGCTACGGAGACCCATCGTTACGAGTGTTCGGTGCACTGTGTGTTCATACACACTTGTATTCTGTCCGACGTTAAAGTATGATGTTAGTTTCGCCACAGTTCACAGCCTGAATTGTTTCGCCAATCTGCCCAGCCCTCGACGTCCGACATCTGTAATGAGCGTTGGCTGTCAAATCCCACCACTTCAGGACGTGGTTTCACCTAGGTTGCGCCACGTGATGAAGACACTCACCACAGCACTCCTCGAATACCCGAAAAGTTGTCCATTTTCCGCCGAGCCTTCAGACTATCACCATCTGCCCTCGATAAAACTCGAACGCTTTCCCAATTCTACACACGAATGGCACGCTCACTGATAACTAAATGCGCCATGTGTGTGTCAGACTAGCAGCCGCTCCTGGCTAGGTGACGCTGCTATGGCCTGGACGACTTTATATAGATAGAGGGTCGGCAGTCTTTCCGACCGATCATTGTACAGCGATTACATTGTTGTATATTTCCTAAGTCGAAAGTCCAGGCTGAGAAGTTGTGGTCGAATTACAGAAATGATCGCATCCACTTTGATCGTATCGGTGGGATATAACCCATCAGTCCAAATTGTTTCTAGATTTGATTAATAAAGATTTTATCATCTGAACATACTCGGGCTCTATTAACGTAGAAAATTCTATATCCTATTATCCAGCTTCTCTCTGTAGTTAAGTCTTCATAATCACCACTTCCCCCTCACATGCCATGTCTACACAGGTCTCTCTTCCACTGCCTCCTTTTTCTACCAATGATATTCATTCAATATCTCCCACTGCCACAGTTTCCTCTGTCACCTATACTGATAATGGAGGTCGTATGACACCGATGGCGGGGAATCGCTACCTGTAGAAATTCAACAAACGTGTTTATGACTTTTCAGTTAACGCCCTAATGGGTGACTTGCGTATTGATGATGATGAAATGATGACGAAGACAGCACGACAGTCCTCGAGTGGAGAAAATCTCCCACCCAATCCAAGCCCAGACCTCTGCATGACAGTCACGCGTGCTAACTGCTCAGCAATGTATGCGGACTCTCACTTACACCGTCTCCTTTTTTCTGTCTTACCCACTGCCTCGACGGTTCAAGGTACTTTCTTTCCTCTGCACCCACATGTTTAAAATTTTGGTCCCAATAGTGCTCTCCGCTTCAGCAATCTGTTAACGTTGGCTGCTCTGGGGTCGGGGCTGGAATCCCCACCCTGTCAACCTCTGGTTGGTCAACACACACGTTCGTTTTTCATTTCCACTGCCTCCAACCTCGTTTTCTCCGACTGTTTCTATCTCCAGCCATTTATTTTTCTCTTTTACTGCCACCGTCTCTCCTTGACCATCAATAATTCTCTGTTTTGCTCACACTTCAATTTCACCCATCTCTCTTTGCCTTTCACTGCCCCTTTCTCTCTTTCATCTTCACAGTCTCTTTCTACTTTCTCCTCCACCGTAAGTTTTCTCCTACTTTTTTTCAGCACACATGCGCGTGCATACGCCGTAATGTCTGGCGAAGAATGTGGAAAGAGCAATGAGACAGCTGGTTTCCCACTTTCCTGTCAGTGTCCTTTCATGGGAACATATTCACCTTTTTTATGCTCCGACAGGAGCATTGTTCCCTTTTTATTAAGGTGTGCTGTTTACATTAAACGAATTCCATAGCCGGCCTGTGTGGCCGTGCGGTTCTAGGCGCTTCAGTCTGGAACCGCGTGACCACTACGGTCGCAGGTTCGAATCCTGCCTCAGGCATGGATGTGTGTGATGTCCTTAGGTTAGTTAGGTTTAAGTAGTTCCAAGTTCTAGGGGACTGATGACCATAGATGTTAAGTCCCATAGCGCTCAGAGCCATTTGAACCATTTTTGAATTCCATATGTCAGTAAAGTCTGACAGTTTATTCACATATTTCAACAAATTTGTATACCTTGACACATGTAAACAACCAATACGTACACCTGAAGTAAGGTTAACTGAAAACCATTTGCCTTACAATTTTATTGATTACTTCGCACATTTATCGCAATTCAACGAAAATGCCTGTCCTATAGTTCGTTTCTTGTAAGAATGAAAAGGTTATTAAGAACATTTTGCTGAATTTTCAGTGTTTGCAGATATACATCGTTTATGGCAATCGCTTTATATAAATTTCATGCATGTTAAGGTCCTTTTAGTCATTTTTTGTCACTGCTATATCACTTTCGGAAAATATCCATTATATAGAAACAATGCATCATCAAGTTTTATTGGAGAAAAATGCTAACTGAAATCATGGTTTGGTATCCACATAACCTTTGCGACGACCGTAGAATCCTTGACTTGTGTTCAATTAGTCAGCTTAAACAACATTTAGACCTCAGACCGTATATTACGTGCATGTTTTCTGTGCGTAAGTACGGTAATTTTGAACCTCTCGACCACGGTAACAGATAACTACATCGGAAAAAGTTTCAAGGTTCTCCGGGAACCTCAACGTATGATCATGTGGTGAAAATTTAGACAATTTTCCAAGAGTGGAAAGTAAAGAAAGATCATCCTCACGATCGGTAATGTCTGTACAGCAACATCATGGTTTTCAGGGGTTTGCTTTGAAGCCGCCCACGAACAAATGATCCATCTTAGACCACACGTAATGCAAGAGAACCAACAGATTTGCACAATTTGCATGGGTTGGTGGAAGTTTGTAATGTTTAAATTTTTATCCTGTACTGATGGATAGCTGCAGTATGGCCACTCTTCCGGTAGGTATACAAATAGTAGCTAGACCAACGGCTCTCCAAAAACTCCACCCCTTATATTAGTGATCAATAGAACCCGAGATATGATCCCCTGAAGAATCACATTTTCACACGGTTTGTTTTACATTGGTGTGCGGACCGATATGGCACCGTCAGAAAAGCCTCTCTTTGGGTGGTTGTTCACCTCACACGTGAAATTCGCTCGAACGTAGGTTATCACGTGAAAGCGTTGACCACTCATGTTATCCTCTACACCTTATCGTTTTGTGGTAGGTTCCGATTAATAACACCAATTCTCGCTCCCATGATGACTTTTTTCCGGAAATGAACTATCGTGTATTTCATTTCAATCAAGTCGCGGCAGGCGTCCACGCGTTGTTAATTTTGTACGGGAATCGAGGTGTGGGAGGGCAAAAACATTCTTGAAAACTTGATTTATGGATTTTGTCCTATTGGGATTGGCGACACATCAACACAGAGATGCTACTTCCGCACTTCCTTTGGATAACACTGTCTACTCGCAACTGACTTGTCGAATGCACATCTGGTGTTTACAACTGCTGCCACCTTACGTAATGCACTGATGTCGCCTACAAGCCAGGAATACAGACAGACTCGGAATATTTAGGACGGACGGTGTATCTTTAGAGCAAAATCGACGACTGGAAGAGTTCTCGCGCTGATGGGAACGAAACTTTCACGAATTGTTTAATACTGCTACTACAGACTCTCAGCTCGGAAACTGTAACTGAAATGAACGCCGATCTAAGCCCACACACAGGGAATCGTTTATTCCAGAAAACACTAAAGCAGCAAGTTTGCGGAGTTTGGGAAAAGAGAAATACTGTCTAGTATCAGATTAAAGGCTTTGGGTCTGCTCGTCGTATGTTTTCCTTTAAGTAGTATACTTTTCAAGCCGTTTTGTCAAGTAAAAATAGTTTTTAGGATTTTTTTGCTGCTGAATAATAACTAAAAATATTTTTACTTACCGGTAACCGATTTCTGCAGTAAAGTAGTGGAGCAACCCTATTTTTATAGCATAATTGTCGTTCTTTTATGTTCTAACAAAAGCATTTTGAATTAGATTTAGACTACACTGGTAAGGCAAGTTAAACAAAACGATGAAATAAACATATATGGTGATTCATCACGGTAGGAGCTAAGCTGTCGTTGTATACCAACTTCAGGGTAGTAGAAATAGTAAACATGCGGTAATAAAAGGTTTCGCACCCCACCAAGTAAGGCTTTAGGACGGTAGGACTCGCAGGTCCTTGATATTGACGAGAACCTAAAACAACAACGAAGGAATTATGGTTGAGACAGAAACATGGGTCGAGGGTGCCTAGAACTATAGTGCTCGTATTTCAGGCGCAGTACAATGCTTTACTGATGATTTTGAATGAGTGAACATTGTTGTCCATAACCCGAAGTATAATTTTTGTAGATCTGCCTATTGTGTTATATTTCTAAACTTATTCTTTCTGAAAGATAGATCAATTTGGTGGATAAGTTTGGAGAGGTACTTGTGTTCCTCAGAGTGAGAGCTGACGGAATGATTCCATTAACATGTGACTATACTATCACTGTCCCGGGAGTGTTCTTGCTGTTTGTATGAGTATATCATGTAGTTCTTCTCTACCAGAGTTTCCGACTGAGTTTCTAAGTTTTTTGTATAAATGAGGCTTCCAAATTCTGAAACTTATGATATCTTGGAAGGAAACTTAATTAATAGTTAAAAGACCTGTTTTAGTAGCTTTCAATATAATCACCACGTATTTCTCTGTCTCATAAATTCGATCTATTTTTTCAGGAGATGCTTTGTAGCATCAAAATCACTGTCACACGGTGAATTCGAGTGACCACGAACAGGGAATTTCTGAGTTATATTTTCAACAGCAGACATTAACCAAAATCAACTGCTTGGGTCTTGTTTTGTCTTGGGGAAATGTCACTAAAATGAACGCTTCTTTTACCGCCAGAAGATTCAAGATCTTTGCTCTCATGATAAAGGTAGATATTGGGCTTGTTGCTTTTCAGATCATGGATACTAAAAACGTGAACACAAACTTGCTGCCTGGAAAGAACTTTCCTGTACAGGAATATTCAGAAGCGGGAAGTTTTTCACATAATCAAAACCAAATCGGCAGCTTTATTTTCGTAATTTTTAGATGCTTTTCCATACTTGTATGAAACATTTTGGCTCCTCTCTTATGTACACTTCACTCTGCTGTTTCAGTACAATTAGCATGATACACAAGGACTGCTCCATCTACATCGATTTTAGGTTTTTACATTGATTATATACGTCAACTTGTTGTCAACCGAATTAATACCCAAAGTTTTCACGAAAGTAAGAACATGTAAAATGGTACCTGACGACGTCTTTCAAGTCATAACTGTCATTAAAGAACATCTTATGAAATTGTCATTAATAAATACCTCATGAACTTTTATGTTATTTCAATGACCATAGGAGCACTTTCTGTGTTATCATCCAAAATGAATTTCGTAACTTCAAAGTTTACAGTATGGTCATGGATACGAATATAAATATTGCCAGAAAAATCACTACCACTGTTGTTCTGGCCGTTCGCGCCTTAGGTGTAGTATTATCAAGCAATAACTGGAAGATTCTCCTTAATCTGTTGTGTATTACAATATAGACGTTCTTTTAACATGCATTAGTATACAGCCAATCTTCCAGTTAAACTGTATGACTGATGTCTTTTAAAAGTGCATTCATTAGCCCTATCACTTTTCTCAGCCGTTGTTTTCCCCGCCTAAGATTCACTTCAGTAGCCTCTACTGATGCCTGAACACAGATGTTTTCAGAGTTTTTATTTTGAAGGCAATGCAAATATTTCTACGTTTCATTTATGACGTTCTCGTTAACATTCTGTATTGCACTTACAAGTGAAAACATAGGAATTCGTTTTATGAAGTATGTTTCTACCAGAGTCCGAAACAAAACCGTCTCCTTTTATTTTGCATTGCGAATACGTTTGTAAGTTTTCCTTGTTTTGCTACCCTTTGTTTCGTGTTTTGTTGAGGTTCATTTTCGAACCTGTACTCAATACTCTATGATACAGAGTAATTAGTATTATTAATACGAAAGGACTGCGCTAACCATAAGCTCTTTTCAATTAGTTATCACTAAACTAGTAACATAATTAGCGATTTTGGATTCACAGCACCAATACCAACAGACAAGTTGCAGCAAAATAACACAAAATTACCTTTCAGTTATCTATAGAAACCTGGAAAGTAGAGTCATTTCGTTGGGTTCTGATGTCAAGCATGAAATTCAACCAAATATATCAAGTCGTTGCTTGACATCTTTGAGCACTATGTCAATTTACCTTCACAGAAAAATATGCTGTCATTATCTCAATGTTTCTTGCTCTGGCGCTTGATTGGTTTCTGAACTGTTTTGTCCAGGCTGAGATTGTTGGGAATTTGTAAAAATAAATGAACATACCTTTTCAAAAAAATTAGAAACTTGGGTTTATACTATGAGACTATTCACATCACAGCTCACAGTTAAATTCTGATGAGTGGCCATTAAGTGTCCCAAAATCGTTTACTTTGAACGTCACGTAAATCCTCGTAAATATATACGAAATTTATCTGAGGATTTTAAGATTCTTTATCCAATTTAAGTCCAATTAGAAATCCGAGTCAAGGATTCACTGTCCTAGAATAGTCGTAATATTAATACGCAATTTAGCAGTAGACCGGAAACTACGTTATCAACTAATTAAAATTATTTTGTCTTCTACTGACAATGTCAAACTTAACAACTGAACTAATTCAGTATTGGAGACCTTTTGTTTACATTCAGGTATAAGGAAATTCTTATTTACACAACTGCCACAACTTTCCTTCGTTTTAATATTTCCGTCATTCAGCTCATGTTTTGCTCCTTTTCTTGTGGTTACTGAACAGCGGTGTGTATAGATTGAGACAAAACGAGGGAACAGACAAGCAAAGCACCATTTTCACGTACGGTATATAGAAGAAAAGTTCAAAAACACCGCAACATTTTCATGACATTCCTCTAGCCAGTAACAACAGACCTTAGCGGAAGATCAACATTACTCGATATACAATGACAAATAGCAAGTGGCATTGATAAAACAGGAGATAATATGGATTTTCAGAGCCATAATTGCAAACGAATGAAAGTTGAAAGAGACGAAATATAAGATTCTATTTGAAAGGTGCAAGAGAATCAGCGTTCACCCACACTCGCTGCACTAGCGACAGGAACGAGAGAGCTGTCGCAAAGGGAAGAGATACAAATGCTAATTGTCTCAAAAGAGATAGATCATCTGGTTGGAAATCAGAAACAATGACAGGTGAATGATATGGGCAGACATTTTAGAACGATGTATAGGTTAATGATAATATCAGTAGGGCATGATCTATTCTGCTTCTGCGTGTTCTTATACCATTTTATCCGCAGCACTACTTGAGAAATTACGTCACGAAACTATGTTGGTACTGTTACATAGCAATATTTCTTTGAAACTATCACGCCACATTTTTCAGAATAATTTTATGCACACGAATATAGCCATCGGCCACTTCTGTTCAATCTGTACGTTGAAGAAGCAATGAAAATAAAGGTTCAACGGCGAGACTAGAAATCTGGATGAAACTATCTAAATGATAACATTCTCTGATATTGTTATCCTCAACGTAAAGGAGGAAGAATTGCAAGACTCGTTGACTATAATGATCAGCATAATGGGTACCCAGTACGAACGTATAGTAAACCGAAAGAACACAAAGGTAGTGGGAAGCAGGAGATGTAAGTGTAGGGAATAAATTCACTTCAAAATTGAGGTCAGGACGAAGTAAAGGAGTTATGATACCCTGAAAGCAAAATCATGCATGAAGGCCGAAGAAAGGACATAATAAACAAATTAGACATGCGAAGAGGGCATTTCTGCCCAAAGGAATTCTGCTAATATCAAACATCGGCCTTAATTTGAGGAAAATGTTTCTCGGAGTGTACGTTTGGATCGCAGCACTGTATGATATTGGATAATGTACTGTGGGAAAGCATAAAAGATGAGAATCGAAGCGCTTTAGACGTGGTGCTATAGAAGGAGTATTGTATGAATTGGAAACGAAGGAGGTTCTCCAGTAAGTCGGAGAAGACGGAAACATATAGAAAACACTGAGATGAAGGAATGATTGCACGAATGGGACTAATAAGTCGCCGGGGAATAATTTAAAGGGTAACAGATGCACCTGTTGAGGAAAGAAGTGGTGTAGGAAGACAGATTTTGGAATAAATTCAAAGAAAATGTTCGTCACGTTAGGTGTAACGATTATTCTAAAGTTTGGGGGTTGGCACAAGAAAGGAATTCGATTGGACCGCATCAAAGTACTCAGAAAACTGACGAAAAAGCACTTGAAAATGACTCAAATTTACATTCCAGTAAAAGATAGTGTCTTGGAAATCGTATTGTACTTACTGGAACTTCCATCAACTTTCTGTCATAAAGGGGGCAAAAGCGGAAAGTACTTCTGTGCTACTAGGTCGGGGCATGTGCTTAAATACGTCGAGTGAAGAAAAGAATTGTGGGTGTGACCTCCTTGGGTTGCCCTCTTGCGTCTGCCTGGCGCAGATAGCGGTGATGAATCCGCAGCACCAGTGGCCCGAGAGAAATCACGACCCGCGCAGCGGATGCCGCCAACAGCAAGTGGGAGCGCTGCCCTGACCTTGCACAGGTCACCGGAGGGAGTGCTGGACGCGGCAGTCGTCAGCAAGCACCCCTTCCCATAACCAAATGGAGCAATCTACATACATATATAGGTTGGGAAAATCAGCTGCTAAATAATCGTCGAAATTCTTGGTGGAAACCTTCAGTTGCCTTTTATTTTGCACATCCCTACTAGTTTCCGTCATAGATCATTTTCAAACCTAGCCATTAATGCCTGCTTAACCAGACAATGGTTTATGACCGACGGGCGCTGATAACCTCGCTGTTGTGCGCCCTAAAACACTAATCATCATCATTATGACCGAAATTAGAACCACTCAGCAAAATAGAAAACTACTGAAAGTTTTCACCATATATTTCTGCTCAATGACTACTCATTCTGTAAAACGGAGTAATTGTACACTGATGGACTGTAAATGTTTCTTTTGTGACCACTTAGGTACTAACGCGGCAAGAGGTGTAGCTCAGGGTTGTGTGGGGCAAGATCTGGGTGAATGACGTGCAGAATGGCAAGTTGAAAAATTTATTAATTAAAAACAAATGGTAATGAGATGGGGAGCTATTAATATCAATGGGGGCTACTCTGGGAAGAAGGTAGAGCTGGCAGAGGCTGCAAGTAAGATGGGACTGGACGTTTTAACTGTTAGTGACATTCGGGTAAGGGGTGAGAAAGAAGAGGAAGTGGGAGAATACAAGGTCTACCTGTTAGGAGTCAAAACAGGAACAGCACAATGGGGTGTAGGGCTTTACATCAGGAAAGAAATGGAACCCAGCATAGTTGCAATAAGATATGTAAACGAACGACTGATGTGGATAGATTTGACAGTGTCTAGCAAGAAAATTAGGATTGTGTCAGTATATTCGCATTGTGAAGGGAGAGATCAAGATAAGATGGATAGTTTTTATGAGGCAGTCAGTGATGTAGTTGTTAGAGTAAAGGACAAGGACAGTGTTCTGCTCATGGGCGATTTTAACGACAGGATTGGAAATCGAACAGAAGGGTATGAAAAGGTTATGAGTAAATTTGGAGGGGATATGGAGGCCAACAGGAACGGGAAACAACTCTTGGATATCTGTGCCAGTATGGACTTAGTAATCACAAACTCCTTTTTTAAACATAAGAACATTCACCGGTATACTTGGGAAGGCAGGGGAACCAGATCTGTCATTAACTATATATTAACAGATCAGGAATTCAGGAAGGCTGTGAGACACGTGTATTGAGGGGATTCTTTGATGACACTGATAATTATTTAATCTGCAGTGAAATTGGGATTGTGAGGCCGAAAGTGCAGGAGGTCAGGTCCATATGTAGGAGGATAAGAGTGGAGAAACTTCAGGATTAGGAAATCAGGCACAAGTACATAACAGCGATCTCAGAATGTAATAAAATACAGTCATTGGAAAATGAATGGACAAGGTACAGGGACACAGTACTAGTAGTGGCTAAAGAATGTCTTGGAACAGTAGTGTGTAAAAGTGGGATGAAGCAAACAGCTTGGTGGAATGACACAGTCAAGGCAGCCTGTAAAAGGAAAAAGAAGGCGTATCAAAAATGGCTACATACTAGAACTCAGGTAGACAGAGAAAGTTATGTTGAAGAAAGAAACAAAGCCAAACAGATAATTGCAGCATCCAAGAAGAAATCTTGGGAAGACTTTGGAAACAGGTTGGAGACTATGGGTCAAGCTGCTGAAAAACCATTCTGGAGTGTAATTAGCAGTCTTCGAAAGGGAGGTAAGAAGGAAATGACAAGAACTTTGGACAGGTCAGGAAAACTGCTGGTGAATCCTGTGGATGCCTTGGGCAGATGGAGGGAATAGTTTGAAGAGTTGCTCAATGTAGGTGAAAATGCGATCAGTAATGTTTCAGATTTCGAGGTAGAATGGGATAGGAATGGTGATGGAAAATGGAGATAGGATCACATTTGAGGAAGTGGAGAAAATGGTCAATAGACTGCAGTGCAATAAAGCAGCTGGGGTGGATGAAATTAAGTCGGAACTCATCAAATACAGTGGAATGTCAGGTCTTAAATGGCTACACATTATAATTGAAATGGCCTGGGAGTCGGGACAGGTTCCATCAGACTGGACAAAAACAGTAATCACACGAATCTTTAAACATGGAAACAG
Source organism: Schistocerca americana (assembly GCF_021461395.2). NCBI lineage: Eukaryota > Metazoa > Arthropoda > Insecta > Orthoptera > Acrididae > Schistocerca > Schistocerca americana. The sequence continues at coordinate 441,758,000 of NC_060121.1, read as the reverse complement.
AAAAGATTGTAACAACTACAGAGGTATCTCTTTAATCAGCGTTGTGGGTAAAATCTTCTCAGGTATTGTTGAAAGGAAAGTGTGAGTATTAGTTGAGGACCAATTGGATGGAAACCAGTGTGGGTTTAGGCCTCTTAGAGGTTGTCAGAACCAGATCTTTAGCTTACGGCAGATAATGTAGAAGTGTTATGAGTGGAACAGGGAATTGTATCTATGCTTTATAGATCTAGAAAAGGCATATTATCGGCTTCCTAGGAGGAAGTTATTGTCTGTTCTACGAGGTTATGGAATAGGAAGCTAACTTTTGCAAGCAATTACAGGTCTTTACATGGATAGTCAGGCAGCAGTTAGAGTTGACGGTAAATTGAGTTCATGGTTCAGAGTAGTTTCAGGGGTAAGACAAGGCTGCAACCTATCTCCACTGCCGTTCATATTATTTACGGATCATATGTTGAAAACAATAGACTGGCTGGGTGAGATTAAGATATGTGAACACAAAATAAGCAGTCTTGCATATGCGGATGACTTAGTTGTGATGGCAGATTCCATTGAAAGTTTGCAAAGTAATATTTCAGAGCTAGATCAGAAATGTAAGGACTTTGGTATGAAGATTAGCATCTCCAAAACGAAAGTAATGTCAGTGGGAAAGAAATATAAACGGATGGAGTGCCAAATAGGAGGAACAAAGTTAGAACAGGTGGACGGTTTCAAGTACTTAGTATGGTGTCACCGCCAGACACCACACTTGCTAGGTGGTAGCCTTTTAAATCGGCCGCGGTCCGCTAGTATACGTCGGAGCCGCGTGTCGCCACTGTCAGTAATTGCAGACCGAGCGCCGCCACACGGCAGGTCTAGAGAGACTTACTAGCACTCGCCCCAGTTGTACAGCTGACTTTGCTAGGAAAGGTTCACTGAGAATTAGGCTCTCATTTGCCGAGATGATAGTTAGCATAGCCTTCAGCTAAGTCAATTGCTACGACCTAGCAAGGCGCCATTTATCCTTTGCTATGTATCTAATGAAGCATGTACAGTAACAAGACCAATGTTCACCAATTGTGGATTAAAGTTAAGTAGTCCAGCAGCTATGTACTTTTCTTTATAGCATTCATTACGTATCCTGTTTCAGACCTCACGCCAGCCTGCGTGAGTTTAAGCGCGTGCCTTTCGGTTACCCGTCACTGTGGATTGGCTGTCTTACCAGTCCACAACATTTTTGGCGACGACGATTTAACGGTCGTATTGCTCTAATTTACTTGTGTCATGGCTTCGCCTCAATCTCCAGATGTACTGTCCCAATTTTATCGCTTGCAGAATCAGCAGACGCAGGCGTTATTGGATGCTCTTGGACAGCTCGTCCAGGGTCAACGTGCCACGCAACACGATGCGGCAGCCGCCGCTCCACCGCTACCACAGCAACAACATGCAGTTACACCACCTTTGCACCACCTTTTCGACACTTTGAAGCGGCGATGGAAACCTGGAGGGAGTGGTCACGCAAATTTGGATTTCATCTCGCCGCCTACAGAATTCAAGGTAACGAGCGGCAGCCTCGTTAATTGGCGTGTGTAGGGGTGCAAACGTACCGTGTGATAGTGAAATTATTTCCCGAACGCGACGTAGCAACTCTGTCCTACGAAGAAATTTTGTCTGCATGAGATGCATACTTCAAAGAATCATTCAGTGTAGTTGTAAAACGGTATACTTTCTTTCGTACAAAACGTACGGCCGGTCAGACTAATCGGGAGTGGGTAGCAACTTTGCAAGGCCTTACAAGGGATTGTGCTTTCGAGTGTGAATGTGGACTCCCTTATTCAGATACTATGGTACGTGATGCAATTGCACAGAACGTTTCTGATGTTCGGATACGGGAGCAAATTTTGAAACTAGTCAATCCCTCCCTTCAACAAGTGATAGACATATTGGATAGGCAAGACACACTTGACTTTGCTCAGGAATCATTTGAAACTTCGCCAGCTGTGTGTCACATTAACCGGCCCGCCGGGCGAGCTGCACGGAACGGTAAACAGCCCTCGCGCACGTCTGCGTAGCCAAGTGTCCAGCGCCAGCATGCAAATGCAGTACTCAAATCATCCCCGCGGTGTGCTACCAGACATTCGCGTGAGAATTGCCCGTCCCGCCAAGCTATTTGCTTTCTCTGTAATAAAAAAGGACATGTTCAAAGTGTTTGCCAGAAAAAGCTCAGAAAGGACACCAAAAACCATTCCAGGTCCTTTGCTTCGCGCCGGAATCCAACCAAGAATACTAGGGCTCGTGAACCTTCGCCCATGGAAATTTATGTACTTAATTCCACTCCGCCCAGTGCCGCTCCTTCTAACAGTGACTGTGTTCGTCCCACAAAAAGTGTGCGTCGACATCGACGGAAATCACGTCAAGTCGCACGTGATTCTGTACCAGTGTCTGTTCACGTTGCACAAAACAGTCGCTCTTGTCGTCAGCAGGACAATAAACTATTTGTACACTTGGACTTTAATGGCAACGTGATCCCATTCCAGCTCGATACCGGAGCTGCCGTTTCATTGATCAATAAAGACACGTACAAACAACTGGGCAACCCTCCGTTGCGTGCCGCAAATATTAAGTTACATAGTTATTCCGGACAGCATACCCCTGTGTTAGGACAGTGCAGCCTTCTTGCAACATACAAGGGACAAACAAAACTTGTGTCATTTTACGTCCTTCGTTCTTCTTCTACAGTGAACTTTTTTGGTTTAGATTTATTTCAGTTGTTTAACTTGTCTATAGTCAATCAGGTCCTATCAGTGAACCAGACGGTGCCTTCAGCCAGTGTTTCTCGTCTAGGTGACGACTTTGCAGACATTTGGCACCGGGCCTTGGTTGCGCTAAGAACTATGAAGCACATTAGGAACTGAAAGTAAACGCACAACCGAAATTTTTCAGAGCGCGCAATGTTCCCCACGCATTGCGTGATGAGGTCGCAAGAACATTACTCGATTTGGAATCACAAGGTGTAATTGAACGTGTGCAGGCTTCTCTCTGGGCTTCACCCTTAGTAATTTTGCCTAAACCTTCCGGAAAATTGAGACTTTGCGTGGACTTCAAGGCAACAGTGAATCCCCAACTAGTGATTGCAACTTATCCTTTTGCCCCGCCCGGAAGATCTTTCTGACAAACTGTGCCCGGCTAAATATTTTTCGAAGTTGGACCTAGCACATGCGTACTTGCAAATACCGGTGGACGAAGAATCCCAGCGCGTATTGGTGGTTAACACGCATCTTGGTTTGTATCGATTCGAAAGACTGCCATTTGGGTGTGCATCCGGCCCTGCATTGTTTTAGCAGTATCTACAAACTGTTTGTGCGTCGGTCCTTACTGCAGCAAATTATCTGGACGATATTGTGATCTCCGGAATGACGGAAGAAGAACATTTAGCCGGCCTCCGAACATTATTTCAGGTCTTCGACAAAATGGTCTTCGCTTGCGGAAGGGCAAATGTGTGTTTTTTGCTCGTGACTTACCATATTTGGGACATGTAATCAATGCCCAAGGCATACATCCGAGTCCAGAGCACCTCCGTGCCATACAAGACTTGCCTTCGCCGCAGAATTTGAAGCAGCTACAGAGTGTGCTGGGTAAAATAAATTACTATCATCGCTTTCTGCGCAATGCCTCTTCCATTTCAGCTCCGCTTCATCGCTTACGCCGTAAAGGTGTTCCGTTCGTCTGGTCGACGGAATGCGAATGCGCCTTTCGCCAGTTGAAATCGGCATTGCTTTCTAATACTTGCCTTACGCCATTCGATCCCCAGAAACCCCTTTTGTTGATGGTAGATGCATCGGATTTCGGGATCGGAGCTGTGCTTGCGCACAAAGATGGTTCGCATGATCGCCCTATTGCCTTTGCGTCCAAATTGCTCTCGTCTACGCCACGAAATTATTCACAGATCGAGAAAGAAGCTTCGGCTCTCGTGTTTGGTGTTACAAAGTTTCCCAATTTCTTGTATGGTCGTCCCTTTACCATTATCACAGACCACAAACCTTTGACGACACTTTTTCATCCGAACAAGCCTGTACCTCCACGTACAGCGCAGAAATTCATTCGCTGGTCTATTTTCCTCTCGCAGTACCGCTACGATATCTTATATCGGTCCACTGCTAAGCACGGAAACGCCGATGCGTTGTCCCGTTTGCCTGTTGCTGAGGATAGAGCATTCGATTCATCCGAACTTGTTTGCATGTTCATTGATGCGGAAACCGATGACGTGGTCGAATCGTTTCCGATTGATTTTCGTCGTGTAGCTACAGCCACAGCCGCTGACCCTGTCCTTGCTACCGTTTTGCGTTTTGTTGCTACGCAATGGCCCTTGTCAAAGTCACGGATCGAGGATCCGGTGTTTCGCCGATTTTTTGCTCATAAGGAGAGACTTTTTGTACGTCGTGGTGTTTTGCTGTTGCGTTCTGATAATGATCAGACCCGGGTCGTGGTCCCACGTTCGTTACAGTCCTCTGTCTTACGGCTTCTCCACCAAGGACATTGGGGTATAGTGCGAACGAAACAACTTGCTCGTCAGCACTGTACTTGGTTCGGAATCGATGCTGCGATTACGGATATGTGCTCTTCTTGCATGGCGTGTGCCGAACAACAATCCGCACCACCGCGGAAATTCTTTGCATGGCCGAATGCCACTTCCCCTTGGCAACGCTTGCACATCGATTTTGCTGGTCCATTCTGGAATGCTCGATGGTTGGTTGTTGTCGATTCCTTCAGTAATTTTCCTTTTGTTGTCCGGATGTCTTCCACGACGCCATCTGCCACCATCCAAGAGTTATCCACTATCTTTTGCATTGAAGGTCTTCCACAGACTATTGTTCCCGATAATGGCCCACAATTCATGACTGCAGAATTTCAGTCATTCTGCAAGGCCAATGGTATTCAACATCTGACATCCGCGCCGTTTTCGCCTCAGTCAAACGGTGCTGCTGAACGATTGGTCCGGACTTTCAAGTCACAGATGTTGAAGTTGAAAGAGTCGCATTCTCGGGAGGACGCGTTATTGCTCTTTTTGACTTCGTATCGCTCTCAGCCCCGAGATGGTCGCTCGCCGGCTGAGTTGCTCCATGGTCGTCCTCATCGAACCTTGATGTCTTTGCTGCATCCGCCGCATCAGGTTCCTGTGCAGCGGCAGACGCCTGCTTTTGCTCCAGGCGACGTTGTATACTATCGCAACTATCGCGGTTCACGGCGTTGGCTCGCAGGGCGCATTCTTCGCTGCCTCGGCGGCGCTATGTATCTGGTTTTGGGGGCCTCTGGTGAGGTGCGTCGGCATGTCAATCAGCTGCGCCTCTCTCGTCGCCTGGGTTCTGCCGCTCCCCGTCTGCTTTCAGCGACGGTGCCGTCCGGTCAGCGCCCTGGGGACCCATCTACTGGCTCGCCTCATCCCCAGGTGTTACGGACGCTGCCTTCCATTTTGCCTCATGGCGACGCGCCGCCGCCGCCGCCGTCGCCTGTTCTCCCGCCGGCGCCGCCCGCAGTGGTCGCTTCGCTGCAGCCGCCAAGCGCCTCCCTGGGTCACGCGCCGCCGATCGCTTCCCGTGACCAGCTGTCCTCCGACATGGACCTCTTGCCCGCTCCGGACCAGATGTCCTCTTCGCCAGTCGGGTGCTCCGACTTGATGGAGGTCGACCCTTCGGCCCCTCCTGACTATCTACCGGCTCATACACCTCATGTTGGCGTGCACCCTGGACTAGGTTTTCAGGCGTTTCCTAGCTCCCCTCGGACCGAATGGCAGGGTGCGGGTGGCACAGCCTCGCCAGTTGTTAGGCTCCTCACCTCGTCTCATACGTCAACATGGGGTCCTCCCCACGGCGGGCGGAAGCCTTATAACACAACCGATCGCCGATTTGCGGGGGAGGAATGTGGTGTCACCGCCAGACACCACACTTGCTAGGTGGTAGCCTTTTAAATCGGTCGCAGTCCGCTAGTATACGTCGGACCCGCGTGTCGCCACTGTCAGTAATTGCAGACCGAGCGCCGCCACGCGGCAGGTCTAGAGAGACTTACTCTCCCCAGTTGTACAGCCGACTTTGCTAGGAAAGGTTCACTGAGAATTACGCTCTCATTTGCCGAGACGATAGTTAGCATAGCCTTCAGCTAAGTCAATTGCTACGACCTATCAAGGCGCCATTTATCCTTTGCTATGTATCTAATGAAGCATGTACAGTAACAAGACCAATGTTCACCAATTGTGGATTGAAGTTAAGTATTCCAGCAGCTACGTACTTTTCTTTATAGCATTCATTACGTATCCTGTTTCAGACCTCACGCCAGCCTGCGTGAGTTTAAGCGCGTGCCTTTCGGTTACCCGTCACTGTGGATTGGCTGTCTTGCCAGTCCACAACACTTAGGATGCATATTCTCACAGGATAGGAACATAGCGGAAGAACTGGAAGCGAGGTGTAGCAAAGCTAATGCAGTGAGCGCTCAACTACGATCTACTCTCTTCTGCAAGAAGGAAGTCAGTACCAAGGTTAAGTTATCTGTGCACCGTTCAATCTTTCGACCAACTTTGTTGTATGGGAGCGAAAGCTGTATGGATTCAGGTTACCTTATCAACAAGTTTGATGTTCCGGATATGAAAGTAACTAGGATGATTGCAATTACTAGTAGATGGGAACAATGGCAGGAGGGTGTCCACAGTGAGGAAATCAAAGAAAAACTGGGAATGATCTCTATAGATGTAGCAGTCAGGGTGAACAGGCTTAGATGGTGGGGTCATGTTACACGCATGGGAAAAGCAAGGTTACCCAAGAGACTCATGCGTTCAGCAGTAGAGGGTAGGAGGAGTCGAGGCAGACCAAGGAGAAGGTACCTGGATTCGGTTAAGAATGATTTTGAAGTAATAGGTTTAACATCAGAAGAGGCACCAATGTTAACACTGAATAGGGGATCATGGAGGAATTTTATAAGGGGGGCTATGCTCCAGACTGAACGCTGAAAGTCATAATCAGTCTTAAATGATGATGATGATGATGATGATGAAAATATACAATTGGTTAAGAAAGTAATTTATTGAAACAAGTATATCTGGGCAAAATAGTAGCCAAAAACATACAGTTAGCTAATAAATTGGTTTTATGAACCCAGTACAGAATTTATACACCAAAATCATCTCCTTCCAAGGATTAGGTGTAATAACTCTTTCCGGTCTCTGTCATCCATCTCTTGTGAAGTCTATCTAGTTCTCTTTTTCCAGTCGGCCGATATTACATTGTATTTTTTGGCAACCTGTTTTCTGTCATTCTATCAGCACTATTCTTCCACTACCTTCTGTTCTCTTCTACCTTGTCATTAACAGAAAAGATTTTTTAACTTGATATTATTTTTTAATTCCTTATTTTATCCTTTTTATTAGAGACTCCTACATATCTCGAGAACTTCATCTCTGCTGCTTGTATACTTGATTTTTCTTTTCTTGTTACTGTCCATGATTCGGAACCATGTAGCAGAGAAGGTATAGAAACTACTTTAGAGAAATTCCTATATGTATCTTTTCTTGTTTTCCTTCCCAAAGTTCTCCCAATTGTTCCGCAGATACTTGTTAACCTGCCCCTCAATGTCTTTGTCGTAGTTACATGTAATGTCACTTTCTAAATAGCTGAAGTGTGATACATGTACTAAAATTTTTCTGTTTCATTATTATTTTTGATCTGACTGGACGCCTTTCTTTGAAAGCCATTATATTTCAATTACTTGCAGACATAGTTAAATTGTAATATATTGCATTTTGACTCAATATTTATACTGCTTCTCTATGTACATTATCTTTTGTTTCCTGCGTAACAACAGAGCACAACAAATTTCGCTAGAAGCCACTCAGACGGAGTGCACGCATGGGATACAATCGTCAATGCTTAATTTGTGCATTGGGCATTTAACTGATTAAATACCAAAATAGTTCTTGTCATCTGAAAATTAAATACTATTAGTAGCATTCATCGGACAACAATTACAATTCTTACGCTACCAATTTCGACCTGTGGCTATTATATTCCGTGCAACCGTGCCACAGCCCTATGTTTAACGATCCAACGCCGCGAGAAGTTACTCTTGAAGTTACTGTATGAAATTTACAACGAGAGTCTGAAAGTTAATATCGTACAAAGTAGGAGATGCACTCACACTAGAAGTGATGAAAATTTAATATTCCGACAGCGAAACATGCTGAGGTTATATTTCAGCAAATCACTATCGTAAGGAGTTCCACGTATCTTCTGGAACATCTCGGCAACGCGTTAAATATGAAACAACTAAAGTATTGAAGACAGTAACAATTACAAAGCTAATTCTTAAACAACAATAATAGAATTCCTTCTATCATTCTTCCCGGATATCAGTGTGGTCCGCAATATTAAATCAGTCAGCATGTCAAACATCAACGGTAAACATCAGTAAATGTATGACTTCTTAGACTTGGTGACTCTCGATCTTAGCGCCAACCCCACACGGCAACAAAACGTTCTAAAATACAAGCCCCAGTGCCTAAGTAGTTACGTGAGTAAAGACCATTGTCAAAGTGGAGAAGCCACCAGTGAGCTCTAAATGAGTTGCTAATTTAACTGAATAGTACGGCTCGAAAAAGAACTTCAAATAGCAATTTCTGAAATAGGTTCCGGTTAATTCAATATTCCTTACAATGTCGTGGCTCCATAAGGAAACAACTCCTCTCCTTGTGATATAACGGTGTTCGTGTAGTCCACCACGGTATCGTATTTCATTCAAATTCAAACAACAGTGGACTTCAATGCGGAGTCTGATACCGATGCCACTCAACGACCAGCAGCCGCAACCGTTGGCAAGCCCGAGTACAACACATCCCGTAGCTGTGCCTGCTAACTGCGTAACTGCGCTGCTCCCCGACTCAGAACATACTGCCCATTTCTCCCCGCTCCGGACACGTCCTCGCGGAATGGACTACAGCTGCTTCCACCACCCCGAGCCAAAGATGCTCGAATGTGCCGAGAAGAGACACGGGAAGCGAAGTAGGAAATGAGTCATTTCTGTGTTATAAATGCACTCTTTGTAATTATGGAAGTAGTAGGGGGAAAACACAGATAGCGAGAAGTTGACTACGACTCGTACAGAAAGTAGAAGAACCAAAGAACACGAAAGGGTGTAGGCAGTTGAGAATGGCGTGTCTATCTCTGAAGTTGTTCAGTCTGTACACTGGTCTCCTGAGCAGGATAAATTTTGATAGGTATTTAATGCGAAATGAAGAAGTTGAGGTATACTCATCGTATTGCAATTTAAAAATCAGAGTTCATTACAACTCACAGGAAGTCATGCAATGAAACTTAAATAATATCTGCTTTCTCTCAGTTTATATAAATCTATTAGGGGGCAATCAAATCAGCTGTGTGAAGTTGTGTGAGGGTAATGTCCCTCAGCACCCCGTAGGACCATGCGAATTTGAAAGCGAATTGTAAAATCATTTAGTCGAGATATCTTTGTGGAATAGAAAGAGAAAATTAAAAACAATGAAAAGTATGAGGTCCTCTACCATCCGAGCACTAGAATATACGTTACACGAAAATTTACTCAACTAAAGGTCTAGGGATTACAGCTGCGAACAACGTAAACTGGAACTATTACAAATAAAGTATCCAGGGGAAGGTCAACGAAAGTCCGCGTTTTATTGGCAGAACACTTCAAAAAGAAATCAACTGTAGAAGATGTCTACACCACGTCTTTCTTTCCTCTACCGGCATACTGCTGCGAGGCATTAGATTCTTACCAGATAATGTTGATGGAATACATAGAAAAAATTGAAACATTGGCCTTAGTTTTGTATAACCATGGAATGGATGACACTTTCGTGAATATGATAAGTTAATTGGGGGTGGCAATGCCCAACACTAAGTGATTTTGTCCACGAGATCTTTTCACAACAGTTCAGTCACCAGCTTCCTCCTATGAATGACGGTATAGTTTCATTGGTTCCCAATACATGGGGACCATCATAAGTCCTGAGATCGCCTTTACACTGAAAAATTTTTGTGTTTTTTTTTCCCTAGGCCCTTTAGAGAATGGAACGGTCAAGTAACTGTCTGGAAGGGGTTCTGTGCCAAACGCCTAAGAGCGAATTGCAGAGTAGCCATGTATATATATGTTTATGTAGATGTGGGTGCTGACAAAGGATCAAGCAAACGGAATGCATGCTGTCTTGAAAACAAGACATACGTTAAAAGGATCAGACAATCCTCAGGGAATCACGTTTCGCTATGGCATACTAAAAGTGTGGAGTGTTGCCTTGTACAGAATTAAAACATGAACGATAAACAGGTAGAGCGTAGAGGATTTCGAAATGTGGTAGCAAACGAACGCTGAGGTTGAGATTGATAGATCGAATAATGAATAGAGAGATACTGAATTCATTAATCTGCGTGAAGGAAAATTAAAAGCACCGCTTGAGTAAAGGATGGGATCCGTTACAGATACTGCGAAATAAATTATTCACATTCTAGACATAGTATTTGATATGTCAACAGAGGAGAGAAGTATTGCTATCGACTGAATATTTATGTTTTTGTGGTTATTTTGTCCACATATTGTCGTAGCATCATGTAGCAAAATTTAATCATTTTTAAGGGAGCAGAGTACGTCTAGTGGTGACATATAATGAGTAGTATGTAATCACACATGTCATCACTGAAAAGCAACCGTAGTGGCATCAGTAACGACCCCCTTTTCCATACCTCTTTGTCATCCTTAAGCCTGTAGATAACTGGTTCATTCACTTGCGGAAAGAATTCGTTACAGCTCCGCACTGTTCAGTAGATGAACCCATCCACTATGTGATTGGACGAAAGACTTCACATGAATCTGTTTCCCACAAGAAGTAACCAGTAGCACTGGTATCCATACCTGGATAAAGGCGATCGCAGGACTTTTCCACGCTTTTCGATCTTCAATATTGTTAATCCATCCTGTTCCTTCTAGTTTTCTAAAATCTTCACCGAAGTCATAGGTCGTCTGTTCGGTATTTTCTAGTTGTGTTCTTTAGTAGTCCAGTCCCAGGACTTGTCTGATCCAGCCGTCAACACGACTCCACACAGTGAAAGCATCTTCATTTGCTAGTTTTGCAACCTACATCCATTTGTACGTCCATCCTTTTGACTGGAGAGAAGACATCATAGATACAGGCAGTCTGCGTAAACCAGTTATGCTGGCAACAGATGCATGGTATACATGGATCGTCAGAGCCCCTTCCGCATCCACTAAAGTCTGAAGATGGTGCACTGAACCGCCGAAACTGGTAGCTACACAATAAATGACACCATAAGGACGGCTGTAGATGTTTCATTTACTTATAATGCATCCATTTGATACTGCTTATTGTGTTCATCGCTTGGTCTCCCTCTATGATTTTTACCCACCACTCTTGCATGCATTACGAAATTAACACTTCCTTCAAGGCTTAGGACTTATACTGTCAACCGATCCATTGTTTTGCAATTAATTTATATTTCCTCAAACTCGATTCAGTATACCTCAAATATTTTTACGCTCTACCCATAAAATCTAGAGCGTCCTCCTGTAGCAACGAGTTTCGAAGGCTTCTATTGTCTGGTTTTCAGAACTGCTTACCTTTAACGTTTCATCTAGAAGACTTTATTTCATGGAAATAACTCTACACTGGATTCACTGCAGACAAATACCTTGAAATTTCAGGAAAGATTTCCTAAAGCTTAAATTCCCACATTTCACCTCTGTAGAAGCTTCGCTCAAGGTAAATATTACCACAATGGGTACACTGCAGAGAACATTCAAGAAAGATTTCGTGGTGATTAGATTTATTTTAGATGTACTTACTTTTCTTTTTCAGATGTTCATATCGTGCAATACACAGTCTGCATTTTATATACTTTTTTCTGCAACATTGGCTGTTTTGCTACCCGTACAGTAAACCTCATGAACTACTATCAGCGTCTCATTTCATAATCTGTTTCTGTCAGTACCTTAAATTTCTTTTTTCTTCTCCGTTCACACTAGTTTCCTTTTCAAATTTCTTCTCGGTTTCCTTTACTACTTGCCCAATTTACATACTAAATAACATGTGGGATCCCCTCTCAACTACTGCTTGCCTGTAACGTCCTTCGACAATTACAACTACAGTCTGGTTTATTTACAAGTGTCAAATAATATTGCAGTCACTGGATTTTCTTAACTACTACCTTCATAAATTCTCTATATCTATAAAGGCTATCTACATAGGTTTCCTTTCTGTAATCTATCTTCACAGATAAATCATGGCACCAGTATTGCGTAGAATGTTCCCACACTTCTCTGAAATCCGAACTGATCTTCCCTGAGTTCAGCTACTTCAATTTTTTTTTCAGTTTTTCTAAACAATTCGTGTCAGTATGTTGGGAGCATGACATACTGAACTGATGGTTCTTGGGAACTCGAACTCTAAGGTCTTCTCGCAGTCTGGAGGTATTTCTCCTGTTTTACATAACTTGCACTTCAGGTGTAATGGTTTAATCATGACTGGTTCATCTAAAGATTTCAATAGCGACAAAGTCATGTGTTTTCCTATTTCTTCAAACTGGTTACGAAACTGTATTCCACAACTACCAGCCAGTAAGGTGGATGTGGCGCCCGCAACAGTCGTCATCACGTACCCTTTTCCCTGATTAATATAATTGTTTCACAGTGCATCCTTGTAATTCGCAGCATGAATCTCGGCATTGCAATCTTTACTTTTACTAAGCACATAAACACGTATTTACTAAGCACATAAACACGTATTGATTGTTTTGAAAACTTATTCCCTTTACCAAGAGATCTTCAGGTCACTTCCCTCCCATTCTTTTGCTGTTCGGCTAGCCGATATTTTGAAGGCCTCTAAAAGAAAAAATTCATAAAATAATTATTTCCCTTCACTAATAACTTATGTTACTTCCTTTCTAATGTGATCATTGTACATTAATTTGGTACTATTGTAGTTTAATTTCAAGTTACCCTTAAACATGCTCTCTTCCGGGAATTGTTTCCACGTTCAAAGTTTTCTTAGTTAAAGACTAGCTGTGTATTGTCATAAGCATATAGAATGTGGTTCAGGTACGTCAGTAAACGAAGGCAGTTCGTATATGAGACTTTAACATTTGAAGAACGACAGGGGAAATTGATGGGCGTCACCTTTCTGCCGAAAACGAGATGAGTGGCAGTGCATAGCTGAGGAGTGACGTCACTGTGTAGTAACGGCCTGAAAATTATACATGTACGGGAATAATGCTGGATGCCAGTTTAGGCGTACGAAAAACTGATGACTTTCATTCCCACATGTTTCAGAACTTTTATTGTTTCCAAGCTCTGTTGGCAGCCTTGTTGTTATTGTTGTTAGTCTCTTGCTTTAAAAATGATTATTTCGTGGCTTCAGTTCGCAAGCTACTGGTCGTTGTCATTGCAGTGGTGTTTCTGCTAGGGCTATGGAAAGTGTGGAAGGTGAAGTAAATGACATTCAAAATTGTTCTTATGCAGAGAAGTCTTCTAACATGACAGTTACCCAAGGCACAATGTTTGCGGTTGTGAAAAATATGTGTTTATCATCTCTTGAGCTCGGTCGAAACTGTAAGTGTAAGAGATTAAAACGTTTTGAAAATGTGGCTCCCGAACATAAATCAAAAATTTTTCAAGTATTTGAAGAAATAGGGGGCAGAACTACAACTTAGCTGGAATGATTCTATGAACCCATAAAACAGCGTAGTTCTAGACAAGATCTGGAGCATGCAGTTTCTATGAATTGGTTTATGCTAATGAAGTGTGTGTTAGAGGTGGTCAAAAGGTGAACAAGATACCAGTTTGTGAAAGCCTTTATTGCTGTAAATGGTATGACGTCGCGAGAAGTACGGACTATGCAAACACCATGTAGACTCTAGGTGCAGCACTGAAAGATATTCGTGGAAAATACTACCACATACATAAAAGAAAAGGGTCAGAGGTGTCTGAAGCAGTTAATAACCACATTACATCTTTCACATACAGGCCAAATCATTGAAGCGAGAGTTTAAGTCAGATATTGTCCCTCCTTCAGAGCTGAATGTTAGAAAAAATCACCATCTGTACAATTGAAAGGGGTTACCTGGTGTATCTAATCGAAATTTATTAAATTCAAAGTTCAACATAAAATTTAGTTTTTATAGATGTGATATCTGCAGCATTTCAAGAAGAAATGAGTCATTACCCACAGGTGAAAGAGCACTACAAATAAAAGGGCAAAATGAAACTTCAAAGCCGGTCGCGGTGGCCGAGCGGTTCTAGGCGCTTCACTCCGGAACCGCGCGACTGCTACGGTCGCAGGATCGAATCCTGCCTCGGGCATGGATGTGTGTGATGTTCTTAGGTTAGTTAGGTTTAAGTAGGTCTAAGTTCTAGGGGACTGATGACCTCAGCAGTTGTCCCATAGTGCTCAGAGCCATTTGAACCATTTGATTTGAAACTTCAAAGAGAAGAAATGCAGCTGAAGACAGAAAATGATGTATACAAGGTGAAAGCAGAAACGTTCTATAGAAGAAAGAAAGCCCCAAAAATCATGGCCACGGAAAAGAATGATTATGAACGTATTGTGACAAATTTTTAGAAAAATGCCAAATATTTCCACTAGTGACGTGTTTTATAGGCACTAATTATCTCTGTATTCCCTTGACATTCCTGTTCTGTGTCATAGTGACTTTTCTACTGTTGTCAAGAGATCATAGGAGGAAAAGGATATGACGAAGTTATATTCGTGTTGCATGACTTCATATTCACAAATATGGCACGTGATTTTAAGCACCTGGACATATTCAGTGACGCGTGTGGCGGGTAGGATGAAAGTTATCTTGTTTTCAGATTCATACATTATGTCGTCGATAACACAGGAAAACTGAACTCAGTAGGAACAATGTTATCGTTATGCCAATGTAATATGGAGTGTGCCCCTAGTACAGCCTTCATTAACAGTAAGACGCCTGGTGAAAGTTGTGAACACTGGCTGCGTGACTTTTCTGTGATTACAGTGAAACCTTCCACCTTTTTAATTCGTGGAAATAAATCGAACACGTTTCAGATTTTGGACCTAGTTTTTTTTTTTTTTATCACCTTTGTATAAGGATACTGTGGGCAAATCAGAAAAGAAGAGAATGGAAGTGTTTCGGATGTGGTGGTACAGAAGACTACTGAAAATTAGATGGAATGATACAGTAAGGAACAAGGAAGTCTTCCCCAGAATAGATGGGGAAAGGAATACTGTATACAGAAAACTGTAGAGGGAGAGTGGAATATATCCAGCAAGGAACTCAGGACGTACATTGCAAAAGTGCCAAAAAAAGCAATATGAAAGTCACTTTCTCCCATTCATCCAGTCTATGAGATATGTGTCAGCTGAGGTGGGCCCTCTTGTTCAGTTGTACGGGAGAGTTCATTAATGGAGCAGCCTCTTCGTCTCCTATTTCCCCGTGTTGAGGAGGCACCTACTGGGCGGCAGCTGCTGAGCAAGAGTCTACAGAATGCTCCCTTCCAGACTGTTTATAAAAAGACAAGATGGATAATTACATTTCACATTCTTAAATTAAAATGAAGACTGGCTTTATGCTTTCTATATTAATCGTTCGTTACGTGACTTGTCCAAAAAGGACAGACATTACACATATAATTAATGTGATGACGACCAGCTGATCAGTTTAGATGCACACCACACTCGAGCTCTTATGCGAATCGTTGAAATGCCGCGAGGAACGAGGATAATGGGCAAGGGTGACTACATTAGTAGTGCGTGGTATAAGATGAGAATCTCTGACTGACGGGAGGCGAGTTAGGGTGGCCTGTGCAGCTGCGATGACCACTGCGTCCAGATGGCTTAATAGCAGCCTAATAGCAGTTTGCCTTAAGCGTAGCGGCGAGGACGTCATTTTTGCGTCCCGTCTGCAGTGTTCGCGAACGCGAACAGTTTGTTTAGAACTTCGCCGCCGCTTAGGGCTACGACAGTTGATAGACGTGCCACGGCTCAAATGTATCGAAAAGACACGATCAAGTTCAGTTTTCAGTCGAACTATGCACGATCGGGGCTTTTGAAATTGAGTTCTTCCTTCGTAACAAATTTTACCTTGATCCCAACTATAGCAGACATACACCTTTCTATCAGTAGTTGCGTCGATCATGTAAGAATCACAACGGATGCCATCTGTCATGACGTGCTGTCCAGACACGCCAGCATCCTCAAGTTGAAACACGCTGACGGGCTGGAGCAGTCATCGTCTATCACGTGGAGTTCTGGCTATGCTCTCTGCGCGACATCGAACTACCCTTTGAAGTGCCACCTGGTGTTATCGTTGCTCTCTCACATTATATGGAAACGTATGAACCACGTAGTCGAAAAATGGAATACGTTCACAACATATCCGTCCTTAACGGAGTCAGGTACGTGAAGATGAGGCTAACAAAACATTTGTCGTCATATATCAACGTTGGTGGCTGCCGAGAAATAAATAACGTATTACGGACAGCAACACACGTGTTCCGGGAGAGGCCAGGAACGTCGCGTCAGGTCGACGTGTGACCCACACCGTCACTTATTTTGCAGCAATGAGGCCAAAATCTTCACCAGACGAAGGAAAAACTCGCTCTCCGAAAAACCAGATTCCGACACCGCGCCAAGTACACATCTGAACAATGACGTGCCAAAGGCAGAGCAACAGCAGAAGGCCGTCAGACAGAAGTCCATGCCAGCTCAAGCTTTTGATGGCATGGACGTAAAGGGTAAGATTGTGCCAACTTCTGCCTTACGGAAAGACAACCGCATTCCGGTGCTGTGCCACATGTCCGCAAGCAACACAAGCTGCGCAAGCATAAAAGCGACGTCGGATACCCTACGATGACTGTCTCTCATGAACATCAACTACTGAATATGTACTCTTGCAGCCAACGAGAATAAGGCGCTACACAGCACAGCACAGCACCTACTTCCTTCTCCCAGCCACGTCTTAGCCACACGAGCCGATCTCTGCAGCCGACCCTTTGCCGTAGATGCCTCCGACCCTGCAATAAGCCGTTACGGAAGATACCTCCTAACAACCACAACCCGCTCATACCTCTTGTTGGACTGTACTGATGGCCGACGATGAAAAGCATGAGGGTGCTCACCATGCTACACGGGGACAACGACTGCAATCGTAGGAAGTGGTGCTTGCCCCACAGCTCGTGAGTCGTCTGCGCACCTTTGTAGCTGATGGTGACATTCCACAGAGGAGATGTAAATCAGGTCACTGTATGCACCCATCCAAAGTTACGGTTGTTACAGGAAATGTTATAAGCAGCAGACGCCGATTCAGCCTCCTTCCGGGGGATCAGCATAGCAGTCTGCCCTAACGTATACTGTTACAATGCATTTACATCCCAAGCTTCACCCACCGGCAGTGGCGTCGTAATACTACTCAGGACGCTTTGCAACGCCAGAGGGATGAAGCTCGAAGTGGTAGGTGTGCTACTTATCAATTTCTAGACTCCGTATGGTTCCACACTCCACCGACACCGCGCGCGATAAATTACGGAGGAAGTTGCACCTTTTTTCAGTGCAGACGAGGGAGATCGTTCTTGGTGGCTAATTTAACAGTGGTCTAGTGCCAAAGGAACAGCTGCCACGACATTCTCCTTGCGCCGGTCTCTTGCTCGGAACCTTAGACTGTTGATACTTTGGTCATCTAAAAGGAACCATTCATTTAGCCGCATTGACAGGATACATGTCTATCGTCCCCTAATATATGCGTTGGGAGATGCAGAGTTGTGGCCAATTACCTTTACAGAACATATCTTCTACTTAAGCGCTCTCGACCACCGCGGCCAGCAGGTGTGGACAGCTCAACACTGCTCGTTTGACTTTCCCCGACCACAAACTCGCTCTCGATGATGTCTGGCACTTACGTATCTGCCGCATAGGAGCATGTCCCACAATGCTACGGTAGTGGATTGGTCGTGGCTGGCCGATTATCCAGCGTACTTTGATTGCGTGTATTCGCGACGCTACTTCATGGAACCGGCGGTCACTCGATTTCTATTACTATGTTTCAATGCCGCCCAAACCAGAGAAACCGACAGCTGTAAACAAGGCCAAAGTACAGATAATGGCACACATATGACGAGACTTAGAAGGCGCAGTCGTTCGCGCACGGACGCCTCATATATTTACGCTGGTAAGGCATCCATTTATCACGTTAGCAGACAAAGTCGATGACGCCAATGAGTACTGATCCATGTTGCTGATGCAGCCGACGAGTGGCGCTTGCCTACACAGTGTGACATCAGAATGGCCATCTACGAAGACTACCACGCTCTACTCGGTTTAAGACCGACTCACGGTGATGGAAGTCATACAGCATATCTACGGTATGTCAACCCACGCTGTGGCTGACGCCTTGATGACGGACGTTATGAAAAGGAAATATTTGATGCCATCAGTAAAGGCGAGACCCATAGAACACCGGGTTTGGATGCTATGGAGTTCTGTCGAGCGTTCCATTATTTAGTCGCATAGTACTAGCGATCCTAGACATGTTGTCCATGGAGGCAGTACTTACTCTCATGCCACTGGCGATCCAAGACCTGCTGTCAACGGAGACGTCAGTTCCCGCTAACTTCATTGACAGGATGACCATTCCTATCCCGAAACAGAAAGGAGGTTTCACGATCATCGTCCCTTAACACATCTTAATTGCGATCTGAAAATATTCACTCTCCTCTTGGCGGCGTGAATCCGTCGGATGCTGTCTAGCGTCATCTCGTAGGACCAAGCGTCGCTAGGAGGACCAAATAATATCCAAGTTTCTTTGTGCAAATAACGTAACACACACTAGTGTATTTTGGAAACGTTAATGGAAGATAACGGGAGAAGTTTTTCAGCCATTGGACACTACAGCAAGATGCACAGTTGGAACAAGGCGAAGTAATGATTAAATTGTTAGCAAACGTTACGTAAGGACGTAATTTTGGACTATCGCAAACGTATGAACTGTGTTTTTGGAAATGTGAATTGTAATACGGATATCTGATTAAAGTCAACCAAATAGCGTGGAGCTTTATGCGAAGCAAAATCCTTAATAAACGTGCACGCAGCAAAATTCACAAATCTAATTTGACGTGTGCTGCCTGCTGCTACAATACTGTATTTTCGCTAGATTAACATGTCAGATCGCGTACTACTGTGTCCACATTTCAAATGTTATCAGCATTTAATATTTAAATGGACGATTTTTAGGGGCGATGGTTTGCTGCTTTTAGATTTCGAAGTAATTTATTCAAAAAGAATGTTTACGGGCAGCAGACAACGATCCTATGACAGACGAGGGGCAGACATCAAGCAGCATCCTACAGATGTAGCCGGTCACGTTAAAAAGGTAGGAAGCTTCGACGAATACACAGCTGCTTCCACAGGAATAAACCAAGAAATCACTGAATATGAGACACAGACTCTGTCTAGCGTTTGATAGACAGTGCTTTTAGTTATCGTATTGATAGTTACTATTAAATTAAAAATTTTCGGAATTAACTATTTTCAAAAGTAAATGTTTAAACAAAGTAAATTAAACGTGGAAGAAAAGCGGTAGAAACAAAATGATATTAGAAGCGTTGTAGCATTACAGCTCAAATAGATCGATTGTCTTCGGTTCTGGTTTCCCACAGCCCATATTTCATTACCATACAATACTGTGCTCAAAATGTACATTCTCAGAAATTTCTTCTTCAAATTTAAGCTTCTGTTCAAACTTGCAGATACCTACAAGCCAGTAAAGCCCGTTTTACCACTGATAATCTGCTTTTGATGTCCTCCTTACTCGGTCCATACTGGGTTATTTTGGCTATCTGGGAAGCAGGATTTCTTCGTCAGTTTCGTGTGTCACAAAATGGAATATTAAGTTTCTCTCAGTTCTCAAGTTTCAATTCATATTCTGTAGTCATTAGACTGTTCATTCCATTCAGCAGAAACTGTAACTCTTCATCACTTAAAACATTGAAGGTAGCAGGTTTCACCTTGAATTTTAATCCCGATCTTGAACCTCTCCTTTATTTCAAGCTTTGCATCGTCGATTGTAGATTGAACTGAAGGGTGAAGGACTACACCCGTGCCTTCCACCCTTTTCAATCCGAGCACTTCGTTCTTGGTCTTCAAAAAATGGTTCTAAGCACTATGGGACTCAACATCTGTGGTCATAAGTCCCCTAGAACTTAGAACTACTTAAACCTAACTAACCTAAAGACATCACACACATCCATGCCCGAGGCAGGATTCGAACCTGCGACCGTAGCGGTCACGCGGTTCCAGACTGAAGCGCCTTTAACCGCACGGCCGGCGTTCTTGGTCTTCCCGTCTTATTGTTCCCTCTTGGTTTTTGCACATACTGTACATTACCAGTCTATCCCTGTAGCTAAACTCAATTTCTCCCATAATTTCGAAGATCTTTCGCCATTGTACATTGTCCAACTCTTTTTACAAGTTCGACAGATGCTAAGAACTTGTCTTAAATTTTCTTCAGTCTTGCTTCCTTTATCAACCGAAACGTCAGAACTGCGTCTCCCGTGTCTTTACCTTCTCTAAAGCCGAACTGATCGTCAGCTACCAGATCCATACTTTTCTTTTCCAGCCTTCTGTATATTACTCTTGTCAGCAAAAATGCATGTGTCGTTAAGCTGAATATATGATCAATTTCAAACTCGCAGAATGAGATTTTCACTCTGCAGCGGAGTGTGCGCTGATACGAAGCTTCCTGGCAGATTAAAACTGTGTGCCGGACCGAGACTCGAACTCGGGACCTTTGCCTTTCACAGGCAAGTGCTCTACCATCTGAGCTAACCAAGAACTACTCACGCCCCGTCCTCACAGCTTTACTTCTGCCAGTACCTCGTCTCCTACCTTCCAAACTTTACAGAAGCTCTCCTGCAAACCTTGCAGTCAGCAGTGCACTTTCCCGCGTAAGGAAAAGGTCCCGAGTTCGAGTCTCGGTCCGGCACACAATTTTAATCTGCCAGGAAGTTTCATATCAGCGCATACTACGCTTCAGAGTGAAAATCTCATTCAGGAAACATCCCTCAGGCTGTGGCTAAGCCATGTCTCCGCAATATCCTTTCTTTCAGGAGTGCTAGTTCTGCAAGGTTCGCAGAAGGGCTTCTGTAAAGTTTGGAAGGTAGGAGACGAGATACTGGCAGAAGTAAAGCTGTGAGTACCGGGGGTGAGTCGTGCTTTGGTAGCTCAGATGGTAGAGCACTTGCCCGCGAAAGGAAAAGGTCCTAAGTTCGAGTCTCGGTCCCGCACACAGTTTTAATCTTCCAGGAAGTTTCAATCTCAAACTTGGTTGGTCTTGCTGTCTTCAAAATTACGCACCTGATGTTTTACCCAAGACTTAAGATAAATCGCCGGTCTCATTTTTTACGTGTAGCGTCAATAAAAAGGTCTTAGAAAGGAACAAACGTGAAAACAGACTAATGGTGAGCATCAATTGAAACCAAACCGAAGGTTAATGAGAAAGTCAGAAGTATGCAATACCAACTGACAAAATGACGCAGCTTTCCGACATAACGAAACACCAGCAGAGCACTTGAGTTAGACTTGGTAGTACGACTGATATGTTTTATTTTCATTCTTAGTTACATCCACACATGGACCAAGGGTTTTCTTTTTAAAAAATAGCTTAAAATTTTTGTGACCAACCCCATCCAGATTAATAGCTCAAACGCATATATTATTCCTATATATTTGTTTATTCGTATTCAAGAATTCATGTTTGGTATAGAAGGAGTTGTCAAGAAGATATGATTACAATTTATTTTTAAACTCTTACTGCTGTTTGACAGACATTTTATTTCATCTGGTAATTTATCGAAAAGTTTACAGCAGTGCATTTATGCCTTTCTGTGCCAAAGATGGGTTAGGTGGAGGACAGTGTAAGTCTTTCTTTCTTCTGGTATTAAAATCGTGAATGTCACTGTTGTTTTCAAATTGGTCCACGTTGTTGAGAACAAACTTCATTACTGAGTAAATGCACTATGAGGCTGTGGTAAGAATTCCTAACCTTTTAAACAGATGCCTACAAGATGTGCGTCAATGAGTTCCTCACATTATTCTAACCATTTTCTTCTGATCAGTGAATACTTATTGCCTAGATGTTGAATTACCCCAAAATGTTATCTTGTGTGACATTAGAGAGTGAAAGTATGGAAAGTATATTAACTTAGTAATTTCTATATCGCCAAAATAAGCAATTATTATGATTGTAAAAGTTCCTGAACCTAGTCACTTTAGAAGATCAAAAATTTGGATTTTTCAATTAAGATTATCATCTATACAGTATGCATCTCCAAAACCTTAGTACATTCTACCCTGGCAACTGGCTTCTGTTGAGTGTTATATAAGGAACTATACTCTTTGCAGTAGAAAATTGGATGTAATGTGTTTGTCAAAGTTCAGTGCAAGCCCATTCGCAGAAAACCAATCAACAACGTTTCCAAAGACATTATTTGTACCATTTTCTATTGGGTATTCGCTTACTGGATTAATAATAATGCTTGTATCATCTGCGGACAATGTTAGTTTAACTTCTTGTTTTAGATACGATGGGAGACCATTTACATATATCAAGAAGCAGACCCACTATCGAAGCCTGAGGAAATCCTGATGTAATTTCAACCCAGTTAGATGAAGTGGCAAACTTCCTTTAATCATTAAACCACATATACAAAAGTTTTTTCTTCCTTATCTGTAGATATGACTTAAACCATTCATATGCTGTTCCATTTAAGCTGTAGAATTGTAATTTCTGTAACATAATGTCATGGTTCACACAATCAATCGCTTTCAATAAATCACAGCAATTTCCTATTGGGGACATTGTATTATTTACAGACTCTATTATGTAGGCAATGAAACTGTATGTTACTGTTTCAGTACAACAGCATTTTTGAAATCCAAACTGTGATATACCAAATATCCCCTTACTGTTGAGACGGCTATCCACTCCTGAGTACATTACTTTTCCGACAAGTTTTGAAAATGCTGTAAGCAAGGATACTGGCCGGTAATTATGGACACCTGTGGTGCCCCCCTTTGGAAACAGGCTTGGCAATGGCAAGTTTTAACCTGTCTGGGAAAATGCCTTGAGTTGATGATACATTACAGATGTAGATCAGCAACAGCTCCTCCAAATTGTTTTAATATCTTGTTAGAGATGTTATCTACTCCAACAGTACATTTATTTATCAAAGATTTAATGATTTTCCTTATTTCACAATAGGTTGTTAGATGAAAATATATCTGTCAAGGATTTCTCAAAACTGACTCTTCCACGTACTGCTTGACGTTTTCTTTTGAACTATTCTCACCTATTTTTTCTCCCACACTTAAGAAATGGTTGTTAAATATAAAAGCAACTAGTGTATTGATCGTTAAGACGATCCCATTCTCTTTAATAGTAATACTACCTACCCATGAGCTTACTTTCCTGTCTGTCTTCTAGCAGCATTCCACACTTAATTGATTTTATTGCTAGAGTTGTTAATTTCGTCTCTAATATAGATAATTTTTTATTTTCTGACAGCTTTTCTAAGTATGTTACAAAAAATTTTATAGTGAAAAATATCTTCTGTGTCTTTACTAATTCTTCCTGTCTCAAACAATTTTCCTTATCTTTCTGAAGACTGTTAAGTGTTACATTTAGTAATTTTTTTGTTGCAACGATGTTCATAATGGGATATAAATTTATTAAGATATATGTTGCATTTATCATTAGCATTTGTTTCATTATATACATCTCCTCAATTAACAATTCTCAAAATTTCTCTGAAGTGCTCTATAGATACCAGTTTGACCAGCCTTACGATTTTAGTTCATGGCTTCTGAACTGTACACCCTGATAGGTATTGTGAGTTAATCAATTGTACATGGTGGCCTGATAATCCGTTTATCACAGGGAAAGGCATGTATTAGTTTTTCATCTTCTTGCTGTACAAATATATGATCTATTTGAGTACTATGGCCTTGAGCTATTTGTGTAGGGAGGATGACCACTGATTCTAAGTCATATACCATTAATAACACGCCTAGTTCAGGTTTTCTATCATAATTGCTTAGAAGGATTACATCGAAATCACTACAGATTCAATAACTTCCTTTTGTCTGACAGACAGCACAATACGGAGTTAAACTTTCTTTATGCAGAGCTCCCAATCTCCTAAAGGGGGGCTGTACTATATTGCTAATATCAATACTACATTAGCTAGCTGTAGTTCACATGCCAAACTTCAAATTGCTGATCGACACAAAATTTGCTTCCTTCTCCAGTTTTGTACTTACACCCTTCTTTTTGTGAATGGCATCTCCTCCTTTATCCATGTTAGACCTGCAGGTGTAAGCTGCTAAATTATACCCGTTTATTCTGACACTTTCCATCCCCACAGCTAGATGGTGTTTAGACAGTCAAAGTACATCAATCTCATTCTTATTTTTGAGATGATCTAAATACACTAACAGCTCACCTGCATTATTTTTTATTCCCCTGATATTTTGGGGAAGTAAATTGATACCACCCATAGCTTTATCCCTATTTAGTGTACATGAAGCTTCTTTTATGCTATCCCTATTTAGTGTACATGAAGCTTCTTTTATGCTATTTTTCTTGAATGTTGTCCATCTGAATTTTGGCTTTAAGCTAAAAAAAAAAAAAAAATACCTGGCCGTCTGGTTCCATTAACCACAGAGATAATCCCTTGTATGACTGTGGACTCCCCTAACAGTATCTGCTAGAACAGAAGCTAACTTATCTTTCCCCTTCACATTCAGGTGCAGGCCATACATATGTATTTTTTTTTAATTTGTAGTATACTCAGGTGGTAAACTGAGTGGGTGTTAAGTGCTGATATCTGATAACGATCATGGGTAATTGTTCCAGAAGGATTTAATCACACTGACGTAGGTGCTACACTCTCTGTTGGAAGATAGCTGCTGACGCAGTAACTAAGAAGCAGAGCCTGCATCCGATCGGTCGCGGTGCGGGCTTCGTTATCCGGCCTGGAGCCGGGTTTCCCCGCACTTGATGAAATACGGGCAGGGCAGCGGTGGGGGATTCCCCTCTCTCCAGGGCCCCTTGTTATTGCCTGCTCAGCCGGATCAGCGGCCGCCAAACTTGTTGCCCGGGCCGACCTGACCCGCAGCAAATAAACGTCTACTGCCCTACTCAGACCCCCTACTGTTGACCAGATATTGCTTCTAGAGTGCTCTCCGGCTATTAAAACTGAGAGCTCCCGTTACCCAAGCACGAAACGGCCAATTTTGATCGAGGTTGTCGGTGCTTCAGAGAGTACGGATCAACCACAGGTCAGCCTCGATGAGTTTTCCGCACTCTTACTCCAGTACAAACGAAATTGTACTTTATTGAATAGTTAATAATGGAGGACATGTTGATATATTTACACACAAGAGTAAGTACCATTAACCTTCGAAATTAGGTTATTATCGTCTCATTTGGAGCCAATACTGCTTACTATGAACACATAAAATAGCAAAATTTTATTTTCGCTACTAACAGCATGTAGTAGATTGTCGATATTACATTCATATCATATCATGAATGTATTATCATACTCCAAAGTATATATGTGATGTCTGTCCTTTCGGACATGTCTGAAAGAACGGAATCTATTTTCATTCAGCAGCCCCTATGGATTAAGGCACAAAGTCATTACAGACATTTAGCTGCTGGTAGACATTGATTTAAATCAATGGGGGAAGATGAAAATTTATGGCGGATTGGGATCGAACCCAGGTCTTCTGGTTATCGCAACTGCACGAACTACCGTAGTGTCCCTCCCGTCAGACCCAAATTCTCAGCTTATCTTCACACTACTAATGCAGTGCCCCTGGCCCATTCCCCTCGTCTCATTCTTCCCGGCATTTTGTCGATTCCCATGGGAGTTCGGTCCTTATGTGCATCTGGACGAAGACCTTATTGGTTGTCCTCGCCTTTACTCGTATATGTATGGATCGGAATTCGTGGCGGGCCGCATCAAGTCAGAAAAATGGTGACTTAAAAAACTAGTGTGGTGTCTGTTCCTTCGGAAATGTGCAGAGGGTGTAGTGGTCAAAGCACCTGTCTAGTGTGCGAAAGATCCGGCTTCGAATCTCCGTGCGCAACAAAATTTCGACGTTCTCCATTGAGTAAATTCAATGCCGACTCGCAGCAAACGTCTGTTATCTCATACTCAAATGCAGGCAAATGAGATGAATTGCGTCCCACCTGAGTTGTATCCGACTCAAATATCGTAACTTTCTCGTAAGTCTTTTAATCTCTTCTTTGTACAGTCATTGGGCAATATAAAATGGTTACTACTAGAATCCAGTTTCAGATTAGTAACACAAAAATGAAACACATTAATAGGGATGACACAGTCATTGAAATCAATGAAATGAGCGTCTGGCGTCATCGGCCGGGAGGCCCCTTGCGGGGCAGGTCTGGCGGTCTTGGTGCAGATCTTATTAAATTCGACGCCACATTGGGCTATCTGCGCCCTGCATGGGGATGACATGATGGTGAAGACAGCACAACACCCAGTCTCTGCGCGGAGAAAATGCCCGACCCAGGCGGGAATCGACCCCGGGCCCGTAGGACGACAATCCGTCACGCTGACCACTCAGCTGTCGTGGCGGACACACAGTCATTAATGGTTGTAAACTCAACCGTAGATGACATTGCAGAAAGCAAGTTCCAACACGATATTACAAGACAAAAATTTGTATACTCGACTGGGTACTGGGACGTCTTTCCACAAACTGCTATAGCTGTTAACTAACCGTGAAAGACCTTAAATATGGTATGATTCAAAAATAAAGAATTGTGCACATTTTTACCCTTGAAATGAGAAGACGTACAGTTCTATGAAGCTGCGGTTCAAAACAAGCCTGTAAACTGTTGTTACCCTGTCACTACCACAGACGTGATATCTGCGTTCTGTTCTGAGTGCGGCTTTATTATCTCTGTACTGCCCACCAAATTTTGCTGCCCGTGCTGTGAGACGACATTCCGACCACTGTCAAATATTGGTTATCCGATTTTAAGAAAACTGTTAGGTGAAAAATTTGCTTTTTCCTCGTTTTATAGTCAGACACCATCGCTCAGTAAAGTTTAGAATTGCCTTTCGTCACTCGCCACAGTTAATGCACTGCATTAACTTTCACTAAATTTGTAAGAGTTTGAAGAGATAATAACGCATTCTGTAAGCTACATATATGGTTAATTTTAGCTCATACATTGCTGTACATAAAATGTAGATAAGATATCGAACTCTTATTTAATCGAGAAACCAGAACGATATCTGATTTCGCTATTGGGGGGTTGAGTTTTATATCCGACAGATGGCTGCGCGAAAAGCACCCATTCCCGTCTCTGCGCGTCCAATGTCTTGGCGCCACAACAACCGTCGTAATTTATAAACAGTTCAAGATATAGAAACGGGGTCTTTTGTAAATGATAAAAGGCAAAGAGACTCATATATTGTATGATAAATACTAGTAACTCTTTTTATTGATCGAGACATGCAATGAACTCGTCCGTAGCAGTGAGAGGGTTGGTGGAACTGGACTCTTGAACACGTAAATGCCAATTAAGGAAAACCTAGGAGCCATGATTAAACGCATTCTGAGCACACGGGGTGAGGCAGGGAATATCAGCTTAACTCATATACAATAGCTAAAGGGTCACATGTATAGTAATGGAAGCTGAAATGATCAGATGGAGATGTTTCGCCTTACCTAGTAACAGGATTCTAACCTGACACTATTGCCTTTGTTTTCTACCCTCGAACAGACGTTAAATATTGGTTATTTCACCAGTAGCAAGCAAGATGTGCATACGATTGAACTGGAAATACCATGACGAAAATGTCTACGTTGAAATATCATCATTGTTGATTACAAAGAGAAATTGACTATAGAATTCTTTTTCAGCAGTAATTGGGAGTGGCGTATTTGCCTCAAACGATATGAAAACCTTGGCGTCTGACTGGGTGACGAAAGTGGCACCAATGGTTTTTACTGACAACGCCAGCAGAGACATCAAAAATCGTAATCAGTTTTCACCTGTATTTTGGCATGCACATGCAACTGCTAGAACTGACATGTCGTAGTGTGCTGTATCATAATTAGAAGCCCGACACACACATATTGTGGAGAGCTTGAGGAGTTTAGAATCTTGGGGCAAGAACGAAACCGAGGAATTTTATCATCGCAAACGGGTTAGATCCAGCGAAAGGAGAGATCTGAGGACGTATCTGAGTCCAGCACAATAGGAAGTAAGCGCCTTTTTCTACATGTTCAATGTGGTTGCTTGAATTGTGAATCGAACCTTAAGCATTCGGCGCTAGTAGCACCTCCAACAGACTACCGAACTACAGCCTGTTGGAACATTCATTTCCTTGTTCGTCCACAATGCCACTCACGATTTTCCTTGCTTACCCGATGTGTACATTAAACATAATTTTGAAATCAATGAAATAAAATGACATACGGTCGTCTGCATTAACTGGAAAACTGCGAAAAGTTTTTGCTGGAATTACTGCTTTGTGATTGTGCTGCTGTGATGTTGTATGTATGTATGGTGTAGTGGTACATCTGGTGCAGTGTAAACATAAGGTCAAGATGTTGAGTACAGTCTTCTCTTTACTTATCTAAATACCACTTCGGATAACAGTGTGAGCTTGACACATTCTGCTTGCTGCGACTTCTGGCTCTGTGATACCCAGCCACGTGGGATAGCCGTGTGGTCTCAGCCCCCTTGCCACGGTTCGCGCGGTTTCACCCGTCGTTCGAGTCTTCCTTCGGGCACGGGCGTGAGTGCTGTCCTTAACGTAAGTTAGTTTAAGATAGATTAAGTAGTGTGTAAGCCAAGGGTTCGATGACCTCAGTAGTTTGGTCCCATAGGAACTCACCAAATATTTCCAAATTTGTGTTATCCCCAGCCTACACTGACTATCCTCCACTCATTACGCAAGGGACGTCATGTTAAGCGGTAGTTCACTTTGGGCATGTTAACAGCACAGGTCCAATATACTGGACTTACTGAGCTCATGTTTCCTGTCTATATTCATCGAGTAACTGACTGATTGATGCTCATCCACCACTAAGTGACCTATAGTGTATACAGGATGTTTCAGAAGTGACGGTCAATATTCAGGGATGTGACAGGAATGATCATTCGAAACAAAAAAGTCAAGTAAACATGGGCTCTGAAACGCATCCCTTAAGAGCTATGGGCAATTTTTAATCTTTGATATTGTGAAACTGATCTTTTCTACTGCAAGCTCTATACTATCCATATTTTGGGAAGTGGTAGTTGGACCGAAACAAGTAAAAGGTGTTCAGCGAACATGTGCACTAAAATGCTTACCTTAAGAGCTATGAACAGTTGTTCATTTTCGATAGCTTGTAATATAACTCTTTTAATGAACAAGTGCTCAAGCTATGAGAACTTGTTCATTTTCGCTAGATTGTAATATAACTCTTCTAATGAACAAGTGCTCAAACTTTTAAGGTATGCAATTTAGAGAATTTGTTCGCTGAACACCTTTTTCTTGCTTTTGTCCATACTACCACTTCCCAAAACATGGAAAGTAAAGAGCTTGCAGTGGAAGAGATTTGTTTCACAGTATCAAAGATAATTAATTTCTCATACCTCTTAATGCAAACGTTTTAGACCCCATGTTTGCTTAGATCTTTTGTTTGAAATCATCATTCCTGTCGTATCCCTGAATATTGACCATCACTTCTGAAACACCCTGTATGCGCGCTCCTATAATACTAACTGTAGCACATAATAAAAGTGGAAATAGTAATCGAAGTAGTTACACGCTTATATGGACAACTTTCGCCGTCAGTGGATTCCTATTTTTGTGTCTTAATACTTGGCAATGAAGAATTCACGGTGTGCACCAGTGTATTCCTTCCTCTTTCTGCGCAATATGCTCAAGGTTCTTCCATATGTCGAACGTGTTTTAGCTGTATCGCTGTAGTTTAATTTTTGCATGCATCTCTGGTGAAAGTCACACATGCGAACCTGATTTTGGTTTCCGGCTAGTCCTCATGAGCCAGATAAACTTGAGTCCCTTTGACTGAGTTATATCCTTGCTCTTTTACTCCTAATGTATACGTTATGATGATTAAAGGTGACATGATATACCCTTTAATTAAATCTGCGTGCGTGCGTGCGCGCGCGCGTGTGTATATGTGTGTGTGTGTGTGTGTGTGTGTGTGTGTGTGTGTGTGTGTGTGTATGTATGTGTGTGTGTGTGTGTGTTCAAAAATGGCTCAAATGGCTCTGAGCACTATGGGACTTAACTTCTGAGGTCATCAGTCCCCTAGACGTAGAACTACTAACTAACCTAAGGACATCACAGACATCCATGCCCAAGGCAGGATTCGAACCTGCGACGGTAGCAGTCGAGACGAAACGGAAAGAAAGGAAAAACTCCAAGAACGAAGGAAAGCAAAGAACCCTAAAACGAAGAGAAGAGGACAAGAAAACAACAGAGACGTTGGAAACAGAACAGAGTAAAACAAGAAAGCAGATTCCAGTGGCTGGCTGACCACGAGAATAGAAATGAGAAGCCAAACACTCTGCAACACATTAAAACTTCCACCCTAAAATCACTATTGTGGAGGACACAGAAGAACAAAGGACATGCGCTAAAAACTGCACAGAAGTATAAAACCTACTCTCACGGATAAAACTTAGAACTAAAGCTGCTTGTGAGGCATCGTCGCCCAACACCGAAGGAAGGAACTGGGAACGTTATAAGTCCGCCGAAGAGAGGCTAAAAATTGGCAGTCCAGCAAGAGGTGGACGACTGTCATTTGGGAGTCACAGCGACACAGTGTCCTCGAGACGGTGTAGGTGACCGTGCGTTAGCCATGTATGGCTAATGTGGAGCTGGCAGAGGACAACTGATTCCCTGCAAGAGGACCGCATGGAAGACTTCCACACAGTCGTCGTCTCTTTAATGATACGCAGCTTGTTGTGCGTGCAGTTATGCCATTCCGTCTTCCTGAAAAACCCTGCGGAGTGAGACAGAACGCAGGTCATCCTCGGAGATGCCCATCTCCAAAAGCGGTTTCCGCGTCGCCTGTTTGGCCAGCCTGTCGGAAATTTCGTATTCTGACGTGTCGAGGAGTCCACTCCACACAAACACCACTGAAAGACAGGAAGGTTGCAGAGCATAGATGGACACTTGGATGGACGGTACCAGAGGATGGCGAGGGTAGCACTGGTCGACAGCTTGTAGGTTGCTCAATGAGTCAGTACACAGCAGAAATGACGCGCCAGGGATTGAGCGGATGTGCTTAAGAGCACGAGATATGGCCGCCATCTATGCAGTGAAAACACTGCAGCCATCTGGCAATGAGTGCTGTTCAATACGTCCGCCATGAACAAACGCAAAGACTACGTGACCATCAGCCACCGAGCCGTCGGTGTAAACCACTTCACAGCCACGGAACACGTCAAGAATTGAGAGGAAGTGACAACGGAGAGCCGCAGGGTTAACACAGTCCTTAGGGCCACGTGAAAGTTCCAGACGTAGCTGCGGCCGAGGCGTACACCATTGAGGCGTACATGATCAGACCGCAAGAAGAGTTACTAAAAGGAAGGACTCCAGTTCGGAGAGAAGGGAACACACGAGAACCGCAATCGTTAGCCCCGACTTGAGCCGCCGATGCAGGTGATGGACTGCCGTAGGCGGGAAAAGGAGACGGTAATTCGAATTCTCAGGAGAACTACGAATGTGTGCAACGTAACTGGCAAGCAGTTGTGCACGTTTGATCTGCGATGGAGGGACACCAGCCTCCACTAGTACGCTGGGCACCAGACCCGTACTAAAAGCTCCTGTCGCTAGTCGAACCCCGCAGTGGTGCACAGGGTCGAGTAAATGCAACGCTGAGGACGCTGCCGAACCATAAACGACACTCCTATAGTTTATTCTGGATTGGACAAGGGCTCTATAGAGCTGCAGTAGCGTAGAGCGATCTGCATCCCAATTGGTGTTGCTCAGGCAACAGAGAGCATTCAGGTGCTGCTAGCACTTAGCACTTCTGCTTAATCTGACGAAGATGAGGAAGTCAAGTCGACCGATCGTCGAATACCTGTCATAAGATTCGATATGTCTCCGCTACAGTGAGTGGATCGTCATGAAGGTAAAGTTCTGGGTCCGGATAAATGGTACGACGCTGACAGAGGTGCATGGCATACGACTTTGCGGAAGCTGTGGGCTAGAGTCCATGACTGCGCCTTGTGGATAGCTCCCTGTAGGTGACGCTCAGCAACACCAGTACTGTAGCAGCAGTACAAAATGCAGAAGTCGTCTGCATACAGAGAAGGTGAGACAGAGGGCCCAACAGCTGCTGCTAGACCGTAAATGGCCACTAAAAATAGAGAAGCACTCAATACAGAGCCCTGCGGGACTCCATTCTCCTGGATATGGACGTAACTATGGAAGACACGAACTTGGACACGGAAAGAACGGAGCGATAGGAAGTTTTGTATAAAACGTGAGCGGGCCCCGTAGACCCCACTCATACTATGTGTTAAGGACATGATGTCGCCAGGTCGTGGCGTATGGTTTATGTAAGTCAACAAAGACGGCAATCAGGTGTTGCCGTCTGGAAAAAGCTGTTCGAATGGCAGACTCGAAGCACATAAAATTATCAGTGGTACAGCGACCTGGCGGAAGCCGCCCTGACATGGAGCCAGTAGGCCACGTGACCCAATTGTCGACAAACCATACGTTCCAGCAGCTCACAAAGAACGGTGGTAAGGATAATGGACCGATAGCTATCCACATCAAGCGGGTTTTCACCGGGTTCTAGCAGCAGAATGATGGTGCTCTCCCGTCATTGCGATGGAAAGACGCCTTCGCATCACATCCGTTGGAAGCCGACAAGGAGTGTTCGCTTGTAGTGAGATGAGAGGTGTTTAATCATTTGGCGGTGGATGCGATGAGGCCCAGTAGCTGTGTCGTGGCAATGTGCAAGGGCAATGAGGAGCTCCCACTCCGTAAATGGGGCGTTCTAGGATTAACTGTGGCGTGTAGTCAATGAGAGGACGTTCCCTTCCAGCCGCCGATTGAGAGTGCGAAAAGTTAGGAGGTAATTCTCCGATACCGCCGCTCAAACAAAGTGCTCAGCGAACTGCTCCGCAAGCGCGTTTTCGTCTGTAATTAACACGCCACTTA
Source organism: Schistocerca americana (assembly GCF_021461395.2). NCBI lineage: Eukaryota > Metazoa > Arthropoda > Insecta > Orthoptera > Acrididae > Schistocerca > Schistocerca americana. Next base: position 441,724,733 of record NC_060121.1, on the reverse strand, counting down.
TGGTAACACCGAGAATACCTTTGGCGCCTGGTACCCAAAAAGACCTTTGATCTTTGCCCAGACTAGCGAAGGTGACGTATGGCAGCCAATGGTCGAGATGTATCTCTCCCAACACTCCTGCTTCCGTCGTTTGATATGTTGGCGAACACTGGCACAGAGCCGTTTAAAGGTTTTAAGGTGCTCCAGGGAAGGGTGCCGCTTATGCCGCTCCTTAATTGCTTCTGCGACTTCCGGCGACCTCTAACGGACTTCCTTACGCCTCGGGCACCCTAAAGAGTGAGGGATCGCGTTTTCTGTGGCAGAAACAATTGTTGTAATCACCTGCTCAACCATTACATCGATGTTACCGTGTGGGGGAGATACAACGGTGACAGCAGAGGTGAAAGTTTCCCAGACCGCCTTGTTCAAAGCCCATATGGGTCGGCGTCCGTTGGCCTGACGCTGGGGCAGTGACAGGAAGATAGATTAGTGGTCAGTACCACACAGGTCGTCATGTGCTCTCCAGGGGATTGATGGGAGAAGTCCTGAGCTGCAAATCGATAAATCAATGGCCGAGTAACTACCATGAGCCTAACTGAAATGTGGGCTGGCCACAGTATTTATGAGGCAGAGATATAACTGAGAAAGTAAAGTTTCGACACCTCTGCCTCGACCAGCAAGCACATTGACACCCCACAAACGGCTATAGGCGTTAAAATAAAAGTAGGAAAGGGTTAGAGAGTTGATCAATCAGTGCAGCTAATAGATTCAGGGGTACAACACCATCTGGAGGGAGATACACATTCCAGACATTTATTTCCAGCGTCGTCCTTATTCTGACAGCCACAGCTTCAAAAGGAGTTTGAAGGGGCACCATGTCACTACAGAATGAGTTTAACAGATAGACGCAAACTTCACCTGACACTCGATTACAGCCACTTCAGTTCCTATAAAACCCCTTATAGCCACAGAGTGTAGGGGTCTGCATTGCCGAGAACCAGGTTTCCTGGAGGGCAACGCAGAAAGCAGGTGTGAAGCTTAATAGTTGCCGTAGCTCAGACACAGAGGTAGAAATAACCACCGCAGTTCCACTGGAGGATGAGGTCATATTGAGTATGGGAAGGCATGGAACATTCAACGAGGTAGTTTACGCCTAAGAGTCACCTGCTGCCATCGACTTATTGGCTGAGCAGTCTATATCTGTTGTGTCTGACGGTCTGGAGAGATCTAGGTCCTCAGCGGACGCCAGAATCTCCACCCCATCCTCAGATGCAGAGCTTGTTTGTAGCGGTGGTGTGGGTGTCACCGCAATTTCCTTGGTAATAGGTGTTTTCTTTTAGGATTTCTCTCGCTGCTCCTGGTGCTTCCCTGGTTGGTAGAACGTCACTTGCTCAGTCTCCACTCGTGACCACGTGCTGTGCAAGTCAATGTTTGTTCATTTTAAGTATGGTAATTGCACACGTTTTCTCCCTGAATTTAATGAGCCCTCGCTTATGCGTAACTGGCAGATTCTGGCCAAGTGCAATGACATGCTCTTTGATTCAATGGTACAGTATTTTAACAGTTTTAACCCTCCGCTATGTGTTACGCCAGAGCGACAGTTCCAATTTTCTGTAAAATTTTTAAAATGGATTTACTATTGTCATGCCTTTGTAAGGTCCGCATGCTTATCTAAGTGGTAATGTGGTTTCCTCCCATGCAACGGGCCCCGGTTTGATTACCGGCCATGGTACAGTAGTAATACTTCTTGCTGTTTCCTTTGTCGGTTTCATCATAAGATTAGATTAGATTGTTTTCGTTCGTAGACCCAAAATATGAGATGATTCTCATGGGTGTGGATTATTTCAGAAAGTATGACATAAAAACATAAAACATTTGAATATAATACTTACTACGCTGGTCATTTGTCAGGAGATACAATGAAGTAAACTGGGACAGCTAATATTTTCAGAACTAACACACTGTCAGAATGAAACATTGTTATGCACTATTAATAAATTTATCATACGCAAATACTTAATATTGATTGTTGTGTCAAAGTGTTGTCAAAACAGAAATATAACAGATATTTTTACTTAAGCTGACTTAACAGTCTCTGTTAAGATATTCATCTATGGAGTAGAAGGAGTTGCCTATCAAAAAGTCTTTCAAACTCTGCTTAAACCGTGCTTTATCTGAAACTAAGTTTTTAATGGTTGCTGGCAATTTATTAAAAATGTGTGTTCCTGAATATTGGATCCCTTTTTGGACCAAGGTAAGTGATTTTAGGCACTTATGTAGATTCTTCTTATTCCTAGCATTGATACTGTGTACTGAGCTATTGGTTGGAAATAGAGATGTATTATTGCAACAAATTTCAATAAAGAGTATTGTAACGGTAAGGCGTCTTCGTGTTGGAAACTTATTCCAATTGCAATGGACACACCCCTAGGACGCAGCTCGTAACACGAAACACCTTCTTTGTGACACCAGGTGCATCACGATACATTTTCAGAACTCACACTGGGCATGTTGTGTTACAGTAAACCGTGATTTACTTTTTATGATGTTTAAACGCTGTGGTTCAAATTAGCGTTGACTATTGTGGTTTAGGTTTTCGATTTTTTTCCTTACTAGGCGAATGCTAGCATCTCTACTCAGAAACAGCACTGTCGCATTTCTTCTTACTTCTTCCAAACAGTAACATCTACGTCGTCTCTAATTACCTGTGGTCGGCGAGTCGTTCACCTCTAATCTTGTTTTCTTTCTTTTCTTCCCAACAGTACCCACTGAATTCATTGCCTCACGAAAATTAAATGGTCGTAGTTCGTCACATTTGCCAATTATCAGCTACAGTAACATGGCCCATAGAAAAACCACATATATCTTTGGGAACGATACTTAAAGTTTGGTTGGAGTCATACTTCAGGCAGTTATTTTTAACAAACCCCCATCCGCACTGGTAACATCAAATGAACAACATAGGGTCCCCCGTAGTTCCAGTACCATGATAAACATGACGTTCCTTCGCCAGCGAGAGGATAGTGGAAGACAGTCGGTGTAGACTGGGCCACTGCAGCGGCAGACGTCACGGCAAGTAGATACTCTGTCACGGGTAAGATTTATTATACCACAAACTGTATTTTATCAAAGATTAATTCGTCCTGCACCGCACAGACCATTATTTTCTTATTGAATTTGTATTTGAGACATTTAAAATTCTGGTGATAAACCTTTCGTGGGATTTGACCCTTCCGGTTCAATACAGTTCCTTCGATTCACCGTTTCTCCACGATTTCAGACTCATCAAGATTTCCATGAAAGCCGTATGTCTGGTAGCCAATCCCGATATTTTCATCGTGTCGATTCAGTCTCATGCACACACTAAACGGCAGGTAGTAATTACAATTTGTGACAGCTCTCCTTGCGTTGTCATTAAAAATAATTTCTATTCCCAGTCAGACACAGAAGTTTTCATTGCACAATTTCAGGTTCAAGCCACCCCTAGGTACTGATGAATAAAAATTTGATAGATGACTTCTCTGTGTGTGAAGTCACTAAAGACAACTTGTGCGGGGTTGCATGGTAGTGAACATAGAACTTTTCTTCACGTTATTTCCATTTCAAACGTACCTACACCTCTATAACGGTGAAATAAAAGAATATTGAACGTGTATTCGTGGTTGGACCAAATTCCATAGGTTTCGCATTCGAATCTCGGTGAGACAAAACATTATCTCGTCATTTCAGCTTCCGTTACCTCATTATTGGTGAAAGAATTTTATATGGTACACTAGTTTGTGCTTCGATAATAATCAATTAGGTTAGGTTCTGGTTGTAAATCACTGCTGACTACAAAGCTTTTTGTCACGTCATTTCGAGTTCAGACGTGTGCACTCTTTTTTTATTTGTGGATGACACTACATTTAAGGTCTGTCTTGGTTAGTTGACAGGTCAATAATTTCTGGACAGGATTCCCGGGCACTGGTCAAATACAAAAATTTTGTTCAGTAATATCAAGTTGAAAATTTGTTTCTGGAATGTCATGTACTGTAATATTTTGAGCTTACAACCGTTAATGATTTTAGTACTTATTTGAATCTGGACCGACAGCCACACAGAGTGACGTTCTCTAGTGGTCTCTTGTAATAACCGTTTTGCGTAGTCCAACGACTGTGCCAAACAGATTTGCGAACCTTCAAGAGAATTACGACGTATACAAGTGAGGAGAATGCTGTTCAGAACGTGACAGTAATTGTTGCTTTGCAATACTGTGTTATAGACAAAGGGAAAAATGGTCGGAACTATTTTAGTAACAATGCCGACAGTAAGACACTAGCAACAAACACGTGACATTAGAATCGGAACAGCATTGCTGACACAAGTAAGTGCCTGTTTCCCTTTACTTCCCACAATCAATGATTCTTTCGTTTTTTGGGACTAGAGTAAAATGCCACGCTTGTCATTTGTAGACATTTCTCGTTGGTAGAAAGATCAGTGGCTTCAGAAGGATAGATATCGTCTCTGAATTGTATTGTTCCTAATGAAAGAAGTCCACTTACAGGTCAACACGTTATAGATATAGTAGTTATGAACATGTTGGACACTAAATATTGGGCAGAGGATTAAAATTTTACTACAACTTAACTACTGTAGAGTAATTGTACCTGGTAAATATTATATTTATCTGCTATCGACATTTTTTCTTTCAAATTTTTCTAAGTGCATTTTTATTTTTCTTATCATGAAAGGAATATATATATTCCACCGTTTACAGACTCTAGAAATTGATTGATGAGAGAATACTGAACAAAAAATATCTAACGAACTTACGTTTCAAAATGCATGGTTACGATGCTAAAGATCATTTATTCAACTATACTTTGTTACAGAGACTGCGATCTTATAAACGCGACAGTTACTGTATGCATTGTTTTCTCCTAAAGCGTGGTGCTGTTCTTCATACTTTAAGCCCTAGCGCCCTCTCCTGCCATAGTAATTGGTGATGTGACCGATTCACTTCTCTTGCTGACTCATTTTGTAGTGGATGTGATAAATGGCTACTTATGAAAAAGCAAATGCCAATGAGCAGCGGGCAGCTAGGTTGTATCAGGAGACCTGTCCCCACCGACAACAAACACAACAAAGTTTCGCCGTTCTTTTGTTACAGGAAGCAGGAAATCATGAAAGAGTTACCAGAAATGTTCGGACACCAGACTTGGAGGAAAATATGATGAACACTGGGGAAGTCGACCGCCGTCTCAGTACCAACCAGTTGGCCTACCACTACAAAGAAAGCCAGACGACCATGTGGAACATTCTCCATGACACTTGTTACTTTCCTCATCACTTACAGCGTGTGTAGGGCTTACTTTCCACATTGGGAGCAATTTTGTCACTGGTTTCTTCACCAGTGGACCACGATTCCGTGATTAGTGTCATCTATCCTATTCCGAGGTGAGGCTACCTTTACGTGGAGTGATATCTTTAACTTTTACCAGTCATCTGTGGAATAGTATGCAGAACACCCATGGTATGGTGACAGCGAATCATCAGCATCGGTGCAGCCAGAATGTGTGGGCCGGAGTAATTGGCGACCGTATTTTAGGACCAGTCTTCCCTCCACGTCGACAACAGGCCGGAACTATAGGCGTTTGTTGTGGATTCCTTTGCCTCCCATGCTAGAAGAAGTGCCATTGATGATTCGAAGGGTTATGTGGCTACTACATGATGGTGCTCTAGCTTACTTCGCCATTATCGTCTCAATCGTATCTTTCCTGGTCGATGGATCGCACGAGGGGGTCCACTTGCATGGCCTGCTCGTCCACCGGACCTCAACCCGTGCGATTTATGGGGCCATCTCAAAAGTATCGTTTATGCAGAGCCCATTCCAGATGTGGCGACACAGGAGAAGCGTATTCATACAGCCTCTTATTCTGCCCGGAATCAGCATGGCCGAAGTGAACTTGTGAGACAGAACATGATACGGCACTTACACGCATGGGCTGAGGCTGAAACGCTGGAACTTATTACATGATAACTTTCGTTGCAGTAAGACACGCAGCCGTCTAGTTCGGTGGCTGCGTAATGGCTGTTTTTTTCGCTTTGTTCACAGCACAGCTTACGCAGCCTGTCGTGAGAATTGAATAGCGTAATATTGAGTCGATACGAAGATTCATACCCTCTACGAATCTAAATAATCCATATTAGCTGTTATCCGATTTTGTTCAAATTTGGTACACAGCCTTTTGTTTTTAATGGAATGATGCTGTCAAAATTTCCGAATTTTATTTATTATGGTTCCAGAGATAAAGAGAATAACTTAAGAGTCCTAAAACCTAAGCTTGTTTTTTAAAGTCAGGAACAATAACAGTTTGACTTTCACTATCATTTGAAGTCATTACAAAGTTGTCGGTGAATAAAAATCAATTAATTTGAAGTTTTGCTGACAGTAATTACTATTAAATTATTGATTGGATTAGGCAAGATTTGCCTCGAGAATGATCAGGAAGGAACGTTCTGATTGGTCGTTTAGCTCAACAGCCAATCAGAATTAAGTTTTTCCCGTGCGAATAGAGGAGTGGGCAGAGGGGAGAGTCGCTTGCTACCCAGCCTACGGATAACATGATGTTAGATCACTCCTTAAAAATATGTAAGATGAGGAAATAGTGAGCTAATTTCAGTTCGAACATATCGTGACTGAAGCGTCTGGAGTTACGAACATTTTAATGAAAGTTTGTTGTTTGTAAGTTAAATAGTTTGAGAGATATGAGCATGTGAACTTTCTGGTCGTAGTAACAACTACGGTGGCATATTTTGCGCTCTGCACGGAGTATTTTGGAAAGCACTTTTTACGAAGAAGACCACTGGAATGACCGAATGTTTAACTCCCAAATAGTTGTAGTGTGCCTGGTAGAACGTGAAAAATAGTCGGATCGGGCTTGCTAAAATTCTGGCTGCTTTCGGAGTGAATTTTTGTTATACAGACAGTGAACTCTCATTGATAACGTTTCATCGTGTTAAATTCGGACAAGATAGCCATTTAATGTGTTTCAATATAAATAAAATACAGAGTTAATCTATGTTAAACGCTTTTCTGCAAGTAGGTTGAATATTCCGAACCCCCCATTTTTTAATCATGAACTTTCAGGAACTGACTTTCAACTAGAGTTCCGCTGTCTCTGTGTGGTAGGTATTAGGTAGTTGTTTCAACAACGCTGCCAAACACTGCCCAGCACGTATCTGCTACCACAGAGTGAAGGGACATCGGCAAGAATCCTATCGAGGTAGGTGGACTGAACGATTCCGTTAACACCATGTCCGAAAGAACAGACACCATATCCATATAAGTATATAGTTCTGGCTACACCGGCCATGACCTTCTTCTTCTGTGCGGATGCACAGATATTCCCCGAACTCTTACGGGAGTTGGTAAGAATGTCTTCCACGAGTAATGAGTGTGATGGGATGGGATACTATGAATGTAGTGTGTGGACATACAAGGTGGGAATGCGGGTCTCGCGGGACGCTTGCACGAGATAGTCCTTGCAGTCACGCTCTTCTCTGTGCCCTTGGCGTGTGAGATGGATAGAGCGTCTCGCATGTAAGCAGCAGGTCCCGTGTTCGAGTCCAGGTCGGGGCACACATTTTCATCTGTCCCCTTTGATATATATCAACGCCCGTTAGCAGCTGAAGGTATTAATATAATTATATTTTCATACTGTAACTGGCTGCACGGTACAGCGCATGTTAGGTCGCAGTCTCTGTAACAAAGTATGGCCGAATAAGTGGTCTCTACATTGGAAGACATGCATTTCCGCACATAAGTTCAGTAGACATATATTGTGCCGCTTCCTCTCATCAATCAATCCCTAGAGTTTGTTCATGGCAAAAAACACACCCTGTATATGTGATCATAAGATGGGTTCTTCATTCGAAATTATTAAAGAAAAGGAACGCTACATATTTTAATCAAAACTTAATCTTTGTCTGCCTTTTTTATGACAAAATAAAAGGGAAAGACAATTAAAGCATCAAAATAAATTAAAACCTTCACAATTCCTTCAGTCTTTCTAGAAAGTAGATGATCTGCTGCTTGTGTACACGCCTTGGACAACATAAGAAGAAAAATGTTTTCCAACCAGTTTCCACTCTTTGGCATTGAACACTCGTAATGGTGGACTGGTTGTGTTACCCTCGACTACTGCTTAATTTTTTAGCAGTGCTGCACGAAATTGGAAACCACGAACACGGTACAAACGGAATTCTTTTGGCCGGCCGTCTATCTGTCTGTCTGTCTGACTGTTAAAACGCAGTTTCCACAGGAATGGATAGAAGTATCAAGATAAATTTTATGTCACATACGAATATCCACGGTCCCTTTGTGGTGTAATAAACGTTAGCTTCTAAGGCAATGAAATCAAAAGATATGGTCATTTGTGTATCATATTCTGATACTCGCAAATGCTCTCTTTGAAACATCTAGGATACTTCTCATTGCCCTATAACCTTGATATTTGGTAAGAATCAAGACAGTGACGTAAATAAATTCCAATATTGTTAAATTCTTATCACATCACGAGAAAAAAATATGTCGTTTGTCATTTGTTGTCCAACTTCGAACATGAAATTGGGACGTTCTCGAAAGTTTTGAAATCGCTAGGAGCGAAAAATTGCGAGTAACAGTGTCGACAACAGACGAAAATCGTCTGTTCCCAGAACGAATGAGCTCTGTATATAAATATTTAAAGCTGCACGGAAACTTCATTGCTCGAGTGCTACTCCCACAAGGCCAATATTTTGTAGTTCCAGTAGACTATATCGCACTTTTGATGCCTTGGGAACCATTCTCCATGCGATAAAATATTATTATTGATATAAAAAAGCAGAATCAAAAGGCATTTAATTTAATAAGAAATATAATATTTATTGCATTTACATATTTATATTTTCATTTTTTCGTAACTCTTCCTATACACAATATTTGTAGTTTTACTTCTCTGAATATATACTAAATGTTCAGGTGGTCCCACTTGTGAGCACGCAACGTAAAATTGGTGTTCTGTAAAGCATGATTACTTGATGTTTATATCACAATATCGGAATGTCTCGCCCTGTGCTTTCTTGATGGTCATGCTATAAGCCAACTTTACTGGAAAATGCAATCGCCTCAAACCGAAGGGCAAAATGCCCTTTCCCCTTTGCCAGTCATTATACTGGCCTCGATTATTTTATTCCGTAGAGTCTTGTACCATTACACAGTTTTGGCAAATTTACATTCCGCAGTAAAATTATCGGTTATCCAACTTTCCGGAAAGATCGGTTCAAAAGATTCTGTCTAGATACATCTCTGTTCCTCAGTGACACATGAAACGTCACTCAAAACATTGTGGAGGCTACTTGTAAACACATTGTGTGAGAAAAATTTTTGACACGCATACTCACGCACTTCCCTCCACCGTGACCAAATTCCCTAACTAACAGCACGTGACAAAGAGCTATTTACTGACGCAACAGTCAGTATGTGCACGTAAAGACATACGTTGCCCCCTGATGTATCACTGCTATACATAACAGCGTTTATTACTGGATTAACAACACAAAAATGCTGAAAATCGTTTAAGTTGAGCGGCTTTAACAGCGTCAGGTAACACTGAAGATGAAAGAAAACGGATCAAATACACACACACACACACACACACACACACACACACACACACACACACACACATCTCATCGATTATGTTCCGGCAACGTTCTGAAAGGTAATGTGAACACTTTTAAAGTTTTAAAATAAAACAAATGTTATTAGCAGTCTACTTATTTGAGATTCACGTTTACATATTGATTTCTCAAAATAGTCATCCTGGTGACGAACACGTTTCTCAAAACTACAGACCAGTTTGATTATACGGTCACGGTAGAATATTTCACTTCGTTGACACAGCAACAACCTTATCTCTGCTTGCACTGCTTCATTACTATCAGAGTTTTGGTTAACAGTTGAAAACCAGCTGGAACCACGTCGGGTCTGTGTGTAGGATAATCGATGACAGTCAACTCAAGGCGTTGGATTTTTACATAGGTCACAGCTCTCGTGAGTGGTCTCGCGTTGTCATGCTAAAGGATTGTTTCCTGCGAGTGCAGAAAAATCGTTCGATTTCAAAACTCGGCTACAGGATACTGTGTCTCGCGCACCGACATAGCTCCATTACACACCCCTACATCTACATCTACATCCATACTCCGCAAGCCACCTGACGGTGTGTGGCGGAGGGTACCCTGAGTACCTCTATCGGGTCTCCCTTCTGTTCCAGTCTCGTATTGTTCGTGGAAAGAAGGATAGTCGGTATGCCTCTGTGTGGCTCTAATCTCTCTGATTTTATCCTCCTCTTCGCGAGATATACGTAGGAGGGAGCAATATACTGCTTGACTCCTCGGTGAAGGTATCTTCTCGAAACTTCAACAAAAGCCCGTACCGAGCTACTGAGCGTCTCTCCTGCAGAGTCTTCCACTGGAGTTTATCTATCATCTCCGTAACGCTTTCGCGATTACTAAATGATCCTGTAACGAAGCGCGCTGCTCTCCGTTGGACCTTCTCTATCTCTTCTACCAACCCTATCTGGTACGGATCCCACACTGCTGAGCAGTATTCAACCAGTGGGCGAACAAGCATACTGTAACCTACTTCCTTTGTTTTCGGATTGCATTTCCTTAGGATTCTTCCAATGAATCTCAATCTGGCATCTGCTTTACCGACGATCAACTTTAAATGATCATTCCATTTTAAATCACTCCTAATGCGTACTCCCAGATAATTTATGGAATTAATTGCTTCCAGTTGCTGACCTCCTATTTCGTAGCTAAATAATAAAGGATCTATCTTTCTATGTATTCGCAGCACATTACACTTGTCTACATTGAGATTCAATTGCCATTCCCTGCAATTCGCTGCAGATCCTCCTGCATTTCAGTACAATTTTCCATTGTTACAACCTCTCGATACACCACAGCATCATCTGAAAAAGCCTCAGTGAACTTCCGATGTCATCCACGAGGTCATTTATGTATATTGTGAATAGCAACGGTCCTATGACACTCCCCTGTGGCACACCTGAAATCACTCTTACTCGGAAGACGTCTCCCCATTGAGAATGACATGCTGCGTTCCGTTATCTAGGAACTTTTCAATCCAATCACACAATTGGTCTGATAGTCCATATGCTCTTACTTTTTTCATTAAACGATTGTGGGGAACTGTATCGAACGCCTTGCGGAAGACAAGAAACACGGCATCTACCTGTGAATAATTGTCTATGGCCCTTTGAGTCTCGTGGACAAATAGCGCGAGTTGGGTTTCACACGACCGTCTTTTTCGAAACCCATGCTGATTCCTACAGAGTAGATTTCTAGTCTCCAGGAAAGTCATTATACTCGAACATAATACGTGTTCCAAAATTCTACAACTGATCGACGTTAGAGATATAGGTCTATAGTTCTGCACATCTGTTCGACGTCCCTTCTTGAAAACGGGGATGATCTGAGCCCTTTTCCAATCCTTTGGAACGCTACGCTCTTCTAGAGACCTACGGTACACCGCTGCAAGAAGGGGGGCAAGTTCCTTCGCGTACTCTGTGTAAAATCGAACTGGTATCCCATCAGGTCCAACGGCGTTTCCTCTTTTGAGCGATTTTAATTGTTTCTCTATCCCTTTGTCATCTATTTCGATATCTAATATTTTCTCATCTGTGCGACAATCTATAGAAGGAACTACAGTGCAGTCTTCCTCTGTGAAACAGCTCTGGAAAAAGACATTTAGTATATCACCCTTTAGTCTGTCACCCTCTGTTTCAGTACCATTTTGGTCACAGAGTGTCTGGACATTTTGTTTTGATCCACCTACCGCTTTGACATAAGACCAAAATTTCTTTGGATTTTCTGCCAAGTCAGAACACAGAACTTTACTTTCGAATTCACTGAAAGCCTCTCGCATAGCCCTCCTCACACTACATTTCGCTTCGCGTAATTTTTGTTTGTCTGCAAGGCTTTGGCTATGTTTATGTTTGCTGTGAAGTTAACTTTGCTTCCGCAGCAGTTTTCTAACTTGGTTGTTGTACCACGGTGGCTCTTTTCCATTTCTTACGATCTTGCTTGGCACATACTCATCTAACGCATATTGTACGATGGTTTTGAACTTTGTCCACTGATCCTCAACAGTATCTGTACTTGAGACAAAACTTTTGCGTTTCGTCGTCAGGTACTCGGTAATCTGCTTTTTGTCACTTTTGCTAAACAGAAAAATCTTCCTACCTTTTTTAATATTTCTATTTAAGGCTGAAATCATCGATGCAGTAACCGCTTTATGATCGCTGATTCCCTGTTCTGCGTTAACTATTTCAAATAGTTCGGGTCTGTTTGTCACCAGAAGGTCTAATACGCGCTGTAGTTAGGAGCCCTCAGGCGACAGAAGGTTGCTAATATGTGGACGTGAAGAACGAAGATCTAGATTGTTATCAACGTGTGTTTTATTTACAAGGCCTTAAGAGTTTCCAAATAAGAAATACGGAGGCATTGATGTTCAGCATAGCCTTGTAGATAGATCATGTCTGTTGTGTTGCCAATGAGTGTCCGAATTCGATTACGTTACTGTAGTATTGTTTATTCACCCCTCTAATGATCTATGGATTTCGCTGTTGTGCGACCGAGCCTTTCACAGCCTATCTCTCATTGAGATGCTTATAAAAGAGATATGGATGATTGAATTCTCTCATGATGAAAGAACTGCATCACTTGAAAATCATAGAGACTTCCTGAACGGCGACGATACAACGGACTTAAGTAATCTTAGGCGGTGGACTGAACAATTCAATAGTGGAGGATGTGTTGGACAAATCACGTCACGGTCGACCCTGTACACCTGCTGTCTCCACAATTAACATCAGATGCATCCTGTGCTACGATATCTTACAAAAACTGTTATGGAACTTTGGTTATTGTAAAGTATGTTCGAATTGAGTCCCTTGGGTGCTTACAAAAGTCCAAATAAATCATAGAATGCAGATACATCGAGACCTTCGAACAAGTAAATGGTCGAAGAAAAAATTTTCCGATCCCCGTCATCAGCGATGATGAGACTTGGTATAACCACTACAAACCAGAATCTTACAGTCATGGAGTGCCCCCAAGGGTATGCTCCTGCTAAGAAATTAAAGACTCTACAAAATGAGGGCAAAGTGTTCTGCCTAGCCGTCTTGAACGTGCTGGTGTGGTTCTCCTGAATGGACACTTAAATAACTGTCAATTCAGATCATACTAGACGACACTGACTACAATAAAATCCAGATTTTCCAGACAGAGGATATCCAGAAGGTATTCTATAGCAGCGCACTTAGTTACACCTTGGCAGAGCTGGCGGTACAGCATCAAATGTCGAAAGTCACTAAATGCTTCTATCATTTCGTGTAGCACGCTATGAAAACGGATGCCTACCGGGGCTAAAGCGGGCTAAGAAGAACAAAATTTTGAGGAAATTTTGCAACATCATGCGGTCCAACATCGAAGCTGACCAGAGTGAAAGCCCATTGTGTTCTCTGTATATTCAGTTATTCATTTGTAATAGATCTGTAATATGCTAACTAGTAGCAGGAACAAATTCTGCAATTCGTACAAAAACCAGATAAAAGAGAAAATGAAAAGAAACATTACAGTAATAGTACATATGAATAAATACCAGCAAAAGCACGAATTGCCTTACGAAATCATCAAATCAACCTAGTTATAGATGAATACAATTATCTGCATCTGGGTGTCATCCCACATAATGATCGTTTTGGCAGAACTTACTCGCATGCTTTCGTTCTCCATGATACATATTTTTGGTTCCCAGATGTTCAAACGTTCAAATGTCTGTGAATTCCTAAGGGACGAAACCGTTTAAGTTTAGGTCATCGGTCCCTAGACTTACACACTACTTAAACTAACTTATGCCAAGAACATCAAACACACCCAGGCCAGAAGGAAGACTTGAGCCTCCGGCAGCAGGGGCCGCGCAGTCCGTATCATGACGCCTCAAACCCCGCGGCCAGTCCACGCGGCTTCCAAGATGTGTTACTATATATATCAGATACCTTCTTGCTCTGCAAAACTCGCTTTTCAATTGGCACAGGCAAACAGGGTATTCCTGCCCGCAAGAAATCTGCTGGAATCGAACATTGGCTTTTTATTTCAGGAAACGTCGTAATATTGCCTTAGTACATAGTGAAGCAATACGTCACAGTCTTCACAGTGTCTTTCTAATCCACGATCGCGAGGCCGAAACAATTGCTACATTGTTCCTGTTTCAACTGCACGATGCACAGGGTGATTACGTGACACTTCTCATCAACACTACCAACGAAACAAAACAGCTGGCTCACATAATGACGCTCTGCGCCCAGAGGTAGGGTCTAGAGCATTGCAACACTTAGCACCCGTCCTGAAATGTAGCCCGGGAGACTTGGTACGGATTTTTACGCGTATGAGAAACGTGGGATTAATGCGGAAGCTACTCTGCAAAGCTCCTTTGGGCGGCATCGTGTTCTTTGGCAGCTGTCTGTTGTCTCATACGAAGTCCAGGATTATGACTCTTCGTCAAGTGCAGTAATTATAGCTGGCCGGAGTGGCCGAGCGGTTCTAGGCGCTACAGTCTGGAACCGCGCGACCGCTACGGTCGCAGGTTCGAATCCTGCCTCGGGTATGGATGTGTGTGATGTCCTTAGGTTAGTTAGGTTTAAGTAGTTCTAAGCTCTAGGGGACTGATGACCTCTGAAGTTAAGTCGCATAGTGCTTTGAACCATTTGAACCAGTAATTATATAAATTAAAAAACTTAACAAAATCAAACTAAAAGAAAATTAATCAATACCAAAGTAATATCTAATTATATTTAAATCTGCATAAGAATAAACACAAATCATAAAAATAAATCCAGACGATACATCAAAAAATGAATCAACCATCATCAATAATTCGACAAACAAATCCTCCTTATAAAGCCCTAGCGCAGTCCTGAAGCGCAAATCTGCGATGGCGGCTTCTCGTTACATGAAATTGAAAGCGGTGTGTGGGCTACCTTCTATGTTCGTCACAGTGAAGAGGATGTGACAGCTCAATCAGAAAGCGAGGATCCAGCAGCTGTTTCTTCAGGACAGGGTGCAATTGATGCAGCTGTGCTGCAGGCAGAGTGGCGTACCGGTTAACGTTGCCAATTAGCGTGTTACAGGTCGCCAGTTCAAACCCGACCACCAGTAACTATTTCTTATTTATAATTGTTAATTTTAGGAAAATTCTCTGATATAGCTATGTTTACAATGTTTGTATAGTCTGGAATATTCGATGTTTGAACACGTAGCAGTACTCTCAATCCATGAATACAGTTCTCTTCGGGCTGCACGTTAGTGTTAAAATAAACGTGCTTACAGTATTATGGGTTGGACTTCACTGACGATCCTGCTTTCGGATTTGGACTTGATTATGATTACGATATGATAATACTGTTGTTCCATTTACTTGAACACTGTTGTTAGTTGTTTGTCTGGTCTGCAGCCTGAGAACGTAGCCCACAAGAAACCTCTGTGGTATTAAATATTTTATTCTTGCTGCCCCTTTGCGATGGTATTTCTGTTGTTCCCAAGTACATATATTAGATGAGCCTATTTAAATGATTTGCTCACCAACTGATAACAATCGTCGTGTGTCTCCTTTGAGGCCGAATAATGAGTATGCTAATATTTTGCGAACAGGTTTGCAGGTAATCTCTGGGAAGTATTTCTTTCCAACAAATGCGTTCTGTGTTAATTCTGGATTCGATGAGACCATATTAAGGGTAAATAAACGTAGATAATTATGGAATATCTATACCTAATAATATGCATGGAAACAAAACTATGTGACAGAATGTGGTATAGATGTTAAGCAGAAACAGGATCCAGAATGAAACTAATGTTTTATTAAAACTTTAACAGAGATTGATATTGAACCGGCTGTCTTATAGACGTGTCTGAGTAAGACAAACATTTATGCGGTAACTGTCAGAGTGACACATACACAACTATCAACAAATGACCTCGAAGGAATGCAACAGTTTCTCAAACTTTTTTGAAAAATAAAAATAAAAATAAAATCCGGTTGCTGTTCTTGTAACTGACGTCTTTCTACACACACTCCGCATTATGAAATGCTTCCTACATTCGATTTACCCAGGAACTTGAAGCCTGAAGCTTGATATGAAGGACACAAACGGCTCAGTTAATAGTTCACACATAGTTCTGAATACGGCTGACAAATGCAGACAATATTACGAGCTAGTGACCTCTCCATTACGTAGCTCCTACCATGTCGCTACGGTGGTATTTTCACTAACTTCAATAAAATTACCGCAGTTTCTGGCCAAGTGCCTTGTAGCGAAGGTATCTATGCAGCACTCTTAGGAGAAGTGCCTGTAGACAAATAGCGATCCGAGAACGATGGGACATTGCCTTCGTTCCTCCTTCCGATCACCCGTGCAAATTCACACATACCGTTGTCGAAGCTCTAAACCTGGTCTGCTCCCTTAATGACGTGTATTCATGTAAACTTTGCTCAAACTTTTTCCGTCTCGTTCATTTCTACGGAAAATAAATGTACAATTCTGTTACAAAATACTGGGAAATTTTGCAAATAATAAACTTTCATCTATAGTAACGTGAACCATACTGCATCTTCTTTGCATTGCAAACAACACAGTATGAAAGTCTACATAACATAACCACAACAATATTAAAGCAGGTATCAGTATTGGAAAGAGATGATTCTACAGCTTCTGGTGCTGTCTTTACAGCAAACCACAAAAGAGGCCTTTCTTTGATGTTTTAAAGATTTGATGAAGCAATCAAGACTATAGTTTCACATACTCACCAATGGACCGCAGACGACAAACTTAATTGCTGTCATAGTTGCGACCTAGATATGACTCCAGTCCCCGGGTTGGGTTGGGTTGGGGGAGGAGACCAAACTGCGAGTTCATCGGTCTCATCGGATTAGGGAAGGAAGTCGGCAGTGCCCTTTTCAAAGGAGCCATTCCGGCATTTGCAAACCACAAAAGAGGCCTTTCTTTGATGTTTTAAAGATTTGATGAAGCAATCAAGACTATAGTTTCACATACTCACCAATGGACCGCAGACGACAAACTTAATTGCTGTCATAGTTGCGACCTAGATATGACTCCAGTCCCCGGGTTGGGTTGGGTTGGGGGAGGAGACCAAACTGCGAGGTCATCGGTCTCATCGGATTAGGGAAGGAAGTCGGCAGTGCCCTTTTCAAAGGAACCATTCCGGCATTTGCCTGAAGAGATTTAGGGAAATCACGGAAAACCTAAATCAGGATGGCCGAACGCGGGATTAAACCGTTGTCCTTCCGAATGCGAGTCCAGTGTGCTAACCACTGCGCTACCTCGCTCGGTCCAGTCCCAGAAATAGTTGTTTCAAAGCTGCTATAAATTTAAAGAAAGACTTAACAAGATAGGAGCAAAGGCAGCATCGGTCGCAAATTTTTCATCTGTTTATTGCAAATAGATTTAAGATATTGTGTAGTTATTGCAGTGCAATTGTATCCAAATCATAATGGTACATTACAAATAAAATATCACATGGTACCAGCTGAGATTACAGATAATAGACTTTGAATTAAAGAAATGTCTCCCCTGTACGGGAATGCACATAATGAATGTACTACCGCAACTTGTAGAAGCATGGACGACGACACATCGAAGTCTAGGTCTGGCTGTAAAGCATACTCGGATAGTCGAAGTAGTTAAAGAGGTTGCTCGCAAAAATAGGGAAATCCGGATTCGAGTCCCAGTCTGGTACAAAATTTTGATGACGTATTCCATTGTACACCAGTTTGTCCATATTTGCAACTACGAATACATTTCATGTAAGTCTGAAGTTGATTGCTGCTGATACAAACCCCCAATTCGCCGACCTGCGAAATAATTCAAAGAACAAACGAGATCCACTGGCGAAAAATAACACAAGTCCAACCGACTACACCGTACACAGTGCCTTCCAGAACTGACGTCCAGATTCACAGCGTTAGTGGAGTACCATCAGTGTCCAGAGACGCTTAAAGATCTGAGACCGAAACTGTAGTGGCTAAACTACAACCCTGAGTGACAAACTTCTTGCATCTTCAAATGCTTCCAGCACACCATCCCACGCAAATACGTTTGACTTCTTTTATAGACAGTGCACGAGTTTCCCATAAATCCCGACGAGAAAATAATATGATGACTCAGCAGCGCACAATACATCTTATTACTCTCATGTTTGGTTTTGAAATTAGAGACACCAAAAGATGCTCTGTTTGCAGTTATTTGTCATAACACTTTACTTTAATGACTGGCTCACCCGGAATCGTAATTAAAGTGAGAGAAATTTTCTCTCAATTAGGACTACATTAGTGACCAGTGCCTCGTATATCAGCATCACACATAAAGATGGCGCATCAGTTCTGTAGGAGCCGGCACCTGTGGACGAGGAGGCGCTTCAGTCCAGAATAGCACTGCTGCTACAGTCGCAAGTTCGACTCCTGCCTCGAGCATGGATGTGTGTGATGTCCTTAGGTTCATTAGATTTAAGTAGTTCTAAGTTCTAGGGCACTGATGACCTCAGATGTTAAGTCCCATAGTGCCCAGAGCCATTTGAACCATTTGAAGTTCTGTATGAAATGAGCTGCTCTTTCTGCTCGTGTCATCCAAATGTACGTAGGTAGTCATGTTCGAATTTAAATAGTGGACAAAACTATGTAAAAATATAACTAGCTAATGGAACACTGTAGTTAATCACTGAAATGGCAATCCAAATGTTGTTCAAAATTTTTCAGTACATGCTGCAGTGCTCTTGTGCTTCTGTTTTCTGTAACGAGTTATACTGAGCGTAATTACTCACTTAAATCAGACGCTTCCCATTAGCTAATTAAGTGAATACACAAACGTATGGTTAGCTCATACGCCTTATCTCGAAGAGGGCTTTCATTTGGTAGGCCAACCTTGTTTGTTGCTTAATTAGTATAAATTACACTTATTGCCATTACTGATTCCTCCTCCACACATTAAATAATTATATACTTCTTTGCCATAGTCAATCTATACACTAAAGTAATCATCTCATTGAGTTCCTTAATATGGTAAATAGTGTTTTAGTGTACATATTGTGTTTGGTGCTACCCGTGTTTAGATGTGTGTACCACTACGACTCTACGGGTAAACGGCCAACGACATTCGAAACGTTACTTGCTAATGCTGGCAAATCTGACAGAAGCACGTATTTCGTGTCACACGTTAAAAGTGCAGTTCCACTTCAGGACTCGTACGAGGATTTGAACCCTGCTCACTTGTCAACTAATGCGTCGCGCCACTGTGTGTGAACAAGTTAAGTGAGTTGGCTTTCGATAAACCCCGCACAGAATATTATAATTCGCTCCCATGTCAAACGCTTTCTTTACTCTCAACGTGACGTTTAGCGACTTCTGAACTCTACAGATTATTTTGTACGCTATCCCATGTTTTATAATATCTGTATCACCCGCAAATGTTCGAGGAAATATAAACATTTTGCTTTTTTACTGTGCTATATCAGGACCACGGTGGCTTCCGCATCACAATATTTTCTCTGATGTATTCGTATTGACATGCGGACACTGTTATAGTAGAAGTACAATCAGGTGTATTTCTTAAAGGTGTCATTTAACGCTCTCATGATTTTTACGAACAACTATAGCAGTTTTCTTCAGCAACTTTTCTGTCAAATTCGCATTATTGTGGAAATTTTATGTCATTATAATTTACAATTTTTTAAGGTGACTAATTGATAATCATTGTTCTATGATTCATGTAGTTTACCTTCACATTCAATACAATCTGCTCATGATTCCATCTTCTACATGCTACAAGGTATCCTCATGTACAACAATACAATGGGGAGCCGTCACTAAAACCCAAGTGAACAGTTTACATTTGGCTGGCATGCAG
Organism: Schistocerca americana; assembly: GCF_021461395.2. Taxonomy (NCBI): domain Eukaryota; kingdom Metazoa; phylum Arthropoda; class Insecta; order Orthoptera; family Acrididae; genus Schistocerca; species Schistocerca americana. Next base: position 441,704,733 of record NC_060121.1, on the reverse strand, counting down.
TTGCAGCTTTACTTATCATTTTCACGACTATACTAAGTTGAATATCTTCAGATTTAATCCTGTGATACAAATTACATATTACTCTATCCAAAACGAATACTACATAACACATCGCCTATCAGTCGTTTTCATTTGGAATAGACGTGCAAAATAAAATAGCCACAGCAGTTTCACTTCATACCTTGCGTTCCTTTTTCACTTTAGCTGCATGTGAAAGTGATATAAATTCTCTAAAGTAATTCATTAAGAATTTCGTAGAAGGTTGTGTCACGCATTAAGATAGTGAAATACTTATTCCACGTTATCACTTACATAGTTCACTTACACAGCCCTCTCTGGTTATTTATTGCAGTCCCGCAATTGTCGGATTTGAATTCAAATTAATATTACTATCTTGACAACTGGAATATAGTTGCGTAAACACATACGGGAGGGGGGGGGGGGGGGAGTCTGAAATGTATGGAAACACCAAAAACCGAAACATTATCACAGTTATGTAGGAAACACGTTGGTATTCAAAATCATTTATAGTCGTTTCGGAATTTATAAATACATGTCCTGTATGGTTTTTGAGGGAATCTCATATCGTGGCTCTCGCAAATGAGTGTCAAGTTCAGGTAATGACGATGGAGGTGGATAGCCATGACGCACCCATCACTCCCAAGTAGAACACTTCCGCTCTACAAAACTTAGAACTCGGCCATAAATTGGAACACTGAGCAACAAGGTCCATCCGATCAAATGGCATTCTTCCGTTATTCGACAGTCCACGTTTCCCGTTATAGGTCCTTGTTTCGCTAAGAGTGGCTTTGGTATTCCATCTCGCAGTGAAATTTTCTGCTGATGGAATTCAGTTCGAGTTGTTTTGGTACTGACACGGTTCGCGATGCGACATTCAGCTCTGCATTGACTTGTGCAGCTATTTTTCGTCACAATCCTCTTCAATTGCCGACTGTCGCGATCACTCGGCACATATTTTTGTCAGTGTTGTCACGTAGCGAATGACGTTTTTCTGCATTCCTCGTATGCGGTATAAATGCTGGATACGATGCCTTTTGAAAAATCAAACATTTCGGCTACCTTGACAATGGAGACACCCATCGTACGAACACGAACAATTTGCTGACGTTCGAATTCACGTAGCTCTGGCGTATTGCCCTCACAACTACACAGGAAACTCTTCAGAGCAGGACTGACGTATACTGCCGGCCTCGGTGGCCGTGCGGTTCTAGGCACTTCAGTCCGGAACCGCGTGACGGCTACGGACGCAGGTTCGAATCCTGTCTCGGGCATCAACGTGTGTGATGTCCTTTGGTTAGTTAGGTTTAAGTAGTTCTAAGTTATAGGGGACTTATGGCCTCAGATGTTGAGTCCGATAGTGCTCAGAGCCATTGACGTATACTGAAAAACACTGCGTAGAAGCCGTCCGTGAGGAATTACAACAGTGCCACCTGCATTCTCGGCTGGCATCTGTTCCATGTTTTTACCCGTGTTTTGTTTGTAGGTATTTATACGTGCATCAGCTATTACGGATTTGATTATGTAGCTTATAGTATCTATTAATGCCAGTGAATGAGCTGCAGGAGAGCTTCTGTAAAGTTTGGAAGGTAGGGGGCGAGATACTGGCAGAAGTAAAGCTGTGAGTACCGGGCGTGAGTCGTCCTTCGGTAGCTCAGATGGTAGAGCACTTGCCCGCGAAAGGCAAAGGTCCCGAGTTCGAGTCTCGGTCGGGCACACAGTTTTAATCTGCCAGGAAGTTTCAGAATTACTGCACTTCAGATACTGTATGTGTTAAAGGGCTGATGTTGAAGTGTACTGTTCCCACCGTCTTAAGTTTGCGAGAACCCAAGAACATAACGGTCTTACGTAAAATCACCAAGAGAGCCGAATGGTTCTACTCAGTCATATGCAGGAGAAGGCAGAGAAATGAAAGCTGAAGTTCTAAATTTTGATTAAAAAAAATATTCACCCAGGAGGATTGTGAAATCGTACCATCATTTAACTATTGCATAGATTCCCTTATGGAATGTAGTCGATTTAAATCAAGTGATGCTGAGGGTATTAGATTAGGAAATGAGACGCTTAAAGTAGTAAATGACTTTTGCTATTTGGGGAGCAAAATAACTAATGATGGTCGAAGTAGAGAGGATATAAAATGAGGACTGGTATTGCCAAGGAAAGCGTTTCTGAAGAAGAGGAATTTGTTAACATCAAGTATAGACTTAGGTGTCAGGAAGTCTTTTCTTAAAATATTTGTATGGAGTGTAGCCATGTATGGAAGTGAAATGTGGACGATAAATAGTTTAGAAACAAAAGAGGATAGAAGCTTTCGAAATGTGGAGCTACTGAAGGATGCTGAAGATTAGATGGGTAAATCACATAACTAAAGAGGAGGTACCGAATAGAATTGGGGAGATAAGAAATTTGTGCCACAACTCGACAAGAAGAAGGGATCGATTGGTAGGACATATTCTGAGGCATCACGCGATCACCAATTTAGTATTGGAGGGAAGCGCGGAGGGTGAAAATCGTAGAGGGAGACCAAGAGATAAATACACTAAACAGATTCAGAAGGATGTATGTTGCAGTAGGTACAGGGAGATGAAGAAGCTTGCACAGGATAGAGTAGCACGGAGACTTGCAGCAAACCAATCTCTGGACTGAAGACCACAACAACAACAACAACAACAGATTCCCTTATTGAGGAAATCGAGGTAAGCATTATTGGCGTTGAAAATCCTCCGAAAATATTGAAAAAATATCCCCACGACCAGCTTACAGCCCTAGTTACTTTTTAATATATTACCCTTCGACTTTGGCCCCCTTTCCCAGTTAACACGCAAATCCCCAGACGGAAGGCTAATTCTTATCCATGACACGTTGTTGAGGTAGTTTAGTGGACTGACATTTGCGACTGACCACAGAACGATTTAGCTGCCTCAAACGCACGACTCGTATGAGGTCCGCGAAGATACGATCAGGTAAATTGAGAGTCGTATGGAGGTATACAGGTAGTCATTTTTCCATCACTGCATTTACAAGTAACAAGAAAATGGGTGGACTAGCAGTAGTACAAACTACCGTCCGCCAGGCATCGTATGGCGGACTTCAGAGTAGGTACATAGATTAAAATGTATAAATTAGGTGTCAGCTACTGTGCACTGGCCATTTAAATAATTAGTAAGCCAGTAATTTGTTTCACATATTTATTATAATCTGTCACTGTAGTCAATTGCTTATTTTATTATCACGTTATTATTGGAAACTGGAAAATGGCGACCTAACACCGTTATAAAACAATAATGCAACTGAATAATTAAAATTCATTTCACAAATTACACACACGCAATGGGGTCATTAACCCCTTGCGGGTTACTTCGATGTATGCATATTGAGTGCTAATTGCAAAATTTGAACTGAGATTATCAGAGAATCAAACAGACATTTCATTTTTTACTTACAAATACACCTATCAAGCCAGCAAATGTCTGTAAAACTTTAATGCAATTTCTAAACTTTTGTGTTAACTGTGACTCAAGTGCTCATGTTTGGCTTCCGTAAGCAGTAATATATTATCATATGAGGGATCTGACTACGTAACTGGCTACAGCTTTAATCAGTCCCGGTAATGATCAGTTTGGTGAGTGACAATTTATGCATGTAATAGATAATGAAATGAAATAGGATTTTACACAGTGGTACCTTTTTAATGTGTTCAGTACCATTTTGCAATGATTATGAGGTAAATGCGGTGGTAGCGCCAACACTTTCAGCTTGTTAGTCTAATGTGCCCTCCCTCCAAATACTGCAAAGTTATCTCTGAATTTGTTGTGTGTTATAGGACTGCAACAAATTCTGATCTAAAATATAACTGAGACATTATCTGACCATTGGGAGCAGTCCGATGACAAATAGCCTATTTAGAGAGTTAAAACATCATAAAGGTATTTAGTCTTGGGAAATATATTTGAAAACTTTATGACTTCGCAAGAAAGAATTAAACCCATCGGTCATGTAGGTCACGTTTTTTGGTGTTTTTGGGAAAACTTAGTACTTCCTGCCGTAGAGACACGTACTTATTTCGCCACGTAAACTATGTACGCAGCTGTAGTAATCTCCCCAGATGTGGGGAGAGGGAGTGGGGTGGGTGGGAAGAGGGAAGGAAGGAGGGGGAGAGGGAGTGAGGCAGAGAGAGAGAGAGAGAGAGAGAGAGAGAGAGAGAGAGAGAGAGAGAGAGAGAGAGAGAGAGCGATGGGGGGGGGGTTGGGGGGGGGGGGGGGAGAGAGAGAGAGAGCTGACAGCAATCAATGAGTAACATATCTACCCAGTGAACCTACTAATTCGATGTGAAACACGCAGAATCTAAGCTAATTGCGTCGAAAGGCGAAAGACTAAATTTATAGCAAAAGAAAAGAATTACAAAAATTGAATAAGAGATGGTTGTTTCGGCAGGCAATGTGAATGTTAACTGCTTCTGTCGTAAACATCCAACTTACACGATTAATAACGGTGTCTTGACGAATTGGACAGGAGAGAATACGCTGCAGATTGACTTCTCTATCCTGGTTAAACTGCGTGTTGAGGTGTTATATAATTTTAAGATTTCTACTCAGTTTCCCTGTATAAACTCACGTAAGTATAAAGCATTTGAAACATGACACGAAGGAAGCACTACTGATCGACAGTTAGCGTTTTTGATTACTAATCAAAAAGCTTTCAGTCCCAGGTTCGAACACCGCTAAGGCTTAAATTTTGAATAAAAATCATCAGCATTGGCGGCCGAAGAATTCCGGCATCAGAAATCACCCTCACTCTGCCAACTGCTTTGTCAAAAAGAACGCAGGAGCGGACAAAGTTTCAGGGCATTCTCTTGTCCTTGGGGTGGGATTGCCGGCCGCGGTGGTCTAGCGGTTCTAGGCGCGCAGTCCGGAACCGCGCGACTGCTACGGTCGCAGGTTCGAATCCTGCCTCGGGCATTAATGTGTGTGATGTCCTTAGGTTACTTAGGTTTAAGTAGTTCTAAGTTCTAGGGGACTGATGACCTCAGATGTTAAGTCCCATAGTGCTCAGAGCCATTTGAACTACTTTTTTGGGGTGGGATTAGCTCCTAAAGGCGGAAGAATCAGCAATGATGAACAGCATGAGGATGCAGAAGGCAGTGGGCACCATCGCATTAAAGACACACAATTTGTAACCACAGTACATGTGGCCTGTAAATTACAAGTTAAATCATGAAGACCCAATTGGCGAAAGATTTCGCACCAGCCTCCCATTCCGGTCTCTGGGAGGGGACTGCCAAGGTGAGGTGATTATGAGAAAAACATTGAACAGCCAACGAAAGGAAAACGTTATACGACTCGGGGCCTGGAATCTCAGAAGTTTTAAGGAGGGAGGCTAGAAAATCTGATAAAGGACATGCTAAGACTTCGTCTCGATATTGTGGCGGTCAGTAACGCAAATAGGAAAAATAACAAGGATTTCTGGCCAGATGAGTATAGGGTAATATCAACAGCAGCAGAAAATGATGCAGTGGGACTAGGATTCGTTACGAATAGGAAGGTGGGGCACAGATTGTTCTACTGCGAACAGTTCAGTGATAGGGTTGTTCTCATCAGAATCGACAGGAAATCAACACCGAAATGGTAGTTCAGTTATATATGCCGACGTCGCAAACTGAATATTTGAGGATATTGAACGGGCAACTCATTATGTAAATGGGGACGAAAGTCTAGTGGTTACGGGGGAAAGGAATGCGGTTGTAGACGAAGGAACGGAAGAAAGTGTTACGTTAGAATGTGGGCTTGGTTGCGGGAGGGCGTGAGGAGAAAGACCAACTCTGTTCTGCAGTAAATTTCAGATTGTGACAGCGTATACTCTGTTCAAGAATCGGAGGAGGAGGAAATTTACTTGGAGACGGCCGGGACGTACGCGAAGATTTCTACTGTATTTCAACTTGGCCAGGCAGAGTTTCTGAAATCAGATATTGGATTGCAAGGCTTACCCAGGAGCTGATATATATTCAGATCACAATTTAGTATTGATCAAGAGCAGGCAAAACCCTAAAAGACTGCTCAAGACGAATCAGTGTGCAGAGAAGTGTGATACGGAAGTTCTAGGAAACAAAGGGATACGTTCTAAGTTCCCTGCGGCAGTAGATATTACGATAAGGAATTAGTAGGTACAGTAGTTCAGTTGAAGAGGAATGGACATCTCTGAAAAAATCACGGAAATTTGAAAAAAATATAGGTACAAAGAAGGTAACAGCGAAGAATCAATGGGTAGCAGAAGAAATACTTCGGTTGATCGATTAATGAAGGAAGTAGAAAATAGGTTCAGGGAAAATCAAGAATTTAGAGATACAAATCGCTGAGGCAGGAATTATATGGGTAGCGCAGGGAAGTTAAGGCGGAATGGCTGCATGAAAAATGTGAAGAAATCGAAAAAGAAATGATTGTCGGAAGTATTGACTCTGCTTATAGAAAAGTAAAGAAAACCCTTGCCGGAATTAAAAGCGAGATTGACAACACTGACTGAGAATTCAACTGTTAAATGGAGAGAAGAGACCGGATGGATAAAAGAGGATATTGAAGGCCTCTATCTGGTAGAACGACTTGTCTGATGTGAGAGAAGAAGAAACAGTAGTCGCTATAGACGGGATAGGGTTTCTAATATTCGGATCAGAATTGGATATTTTGAAGACTTAAGATCGGATAAGGCAGAAGGGATGAATAACACTCCATTAGAATTTCTAAAGCCATTGAGAGAAGTGGAAACAAAACAACTATTCACGTTGGTGTGTAGCATGTATGAGGCTGGTGCTATATCTTCTGACTTCCAGGAAAACATCACCCACATAATTTCGAAGACAACAAAATTTTACAAGAGCGAGAATTATCGCACAATCAGCTTAACAGCTCATGAATCCAAGTTGTTGACAAGAGTAATATACAGAAGATTGGAAAATAAATTGTGGATATCTTACTAGGCGATCAGGCTTTAGGAAAGATAAAGGCACTAGAAAGGGAGTTCTGACTTTACGGCTGATAACGGAAGAATGACCAAAGAAAAATGAAGACACATTCACAGAATTTGTCGAACTGGAAAAGCGTTCGTCAGTTTCAAATGGTGCTAGATGACCTAAATTCTGAGAGAAATATGGATCAACTATAGGGAAAGACGGATAATACACAAAATATGCTAAGTAAAGGAGTAATAAGAGTAGAAGCACAAGGACGAAGTCATCCGATCAAATGGGGTGTAGTAAGACGAGAATATATCCTTTCGTCCCTATTGTTCAATCTATACATGGAAGAAGCAATGATGGAAGTAAAAGAAAGTTTCCAGAGTGCAATTAGAATTCAAGGTGAGACTATATCAAGGATAAGATTCCCTGAAGACATTGCTACCTTCAGTGAAAGTGAAGAAGAATTAAGGATTCGACGGCATGCAATATACAGTCTAACGAGTACGGAATAGGTACTGGGAGTAAATCTACGAAATACGAAAGTAATTAAATGTAGCAGAATTGAGAAAAGCGAAACACGTAACACCAAGATTGATGGTAACGAAGTAGATGAAGTTAAGGAATTCTGCTGCCTATGCAACAAAATAACCCATGACGGACGAGCAAGAAGGACATCTAAAGCAGACGAGCATTGGCAAAAGGAACGTACGTTTGGAGCACAGCATCATGTGGTTATGAAACGTGGATTGTGGGAAACCTGGAACAGAAGAGAATCGAGGTATTTGAGATGTGGTGCTACAGTCGAATGTCGAAAATTAGGTGGACTGATAAGATAAGGAGTGAGTAAATTCTAAGCAGAATCGGAAAGGAAAAGAATATGTGGGACACATTGACAAGAAGAAGTTACAAGATTGTAGGACAGTTCTTAATACATTTGTAGACGGAGCTGTAGAGGATAAAAGGTGTAGATAAACACAGAGATGGGAATACATCCAGCAAATAATTGAGTACATATGATACAAGTGCTAGTCTGAAATGAATAATTTGACACAGGAATGGAATTCGTGGATGGACGGATGAAAGCAGTGGGAAGACTCATGACTCAAACAACTAGAAAGGAAATAGGAATGAGAAAAAGTATTTTCATAAAATTCAGTAGCAGCTTTGCCTTTAGCACACAATTTTTAGCTATAATATCGGACTGTGTTTCTGTTGTACTTAAATGTTAGTATCCGGGAAAGCCAACGTCTCCTCCCTCGGCGTCGAAACAAAAAACGTAATTATAGCTTGCTTCGACCTTTTAGCAGGTTATCACAAATTCAACTGTTTGGAAGGAAATGAAAAGTGTGACAGTAAAACATTAAGAAACCAAATCACAGAATCAAGGGAACAATTACAGTCAGCTACTGAATACGTTACACAGCAATTACTCGAAGTGCAACTGAACAATACGTACATTGTAATTGGGCGAAGTGCACTTGAACACTCCAGAAACGGTGTCGCACTTCTCTCTCTCTCTCTCTCTCTCTCTCGCTCTCTCTCTCTCTCTCTCTCTCTCTCTCTCTCTCTCTCTCTCTGTGTGTGTGTGTGTGTGCGGGCGCGCGCGCGGTTTCGCATGCGTGTGTGGTGTCTGTTCTGTCGTATACGTCCAGCAGAACAGACGACACCAAATATACATAGTGTATCTTGATAATTTCAGTGCTGACGCACAACAGAGCTCTAACCACTTGTGAAACTGCTGAATACAGAACTCGCTGCGAACAAGTATGTGAACGGATTATGGACGCTAATAGCATGAGACAAGTTTATAATTTGGGAAGGTCAGGACTTGTGTCCGGATGATCATGGCAGTTAAGGCAACCACTCACATAAGGCGGGAAATACGGGTTCAATTCCCGGTCCAGCACAAATTTTCATCCTTCGCTATTGAATTATTCCGAAGTCCGGTAGTTGCTGGCGTCGGTTTTCCTTCGAAATAAAAAAAAAAATTATGTTTTAACATTCAGTTATTTTATTGTCAATTTATTTTATTTTATTTTATTTCATTTGTTGATAAAACGAAACCATCACGATCTTCAAATCTTTGTAGCGTCATCTGCTCCCTACTGAACAGCGTTAATGCAGCACCTGACCCGATGAGTATGGAGCAAATATCCGCAAATACTAGATTAATCTGTTTAGCTGCACGTATTTGCCGTTTCCTTACAGTCTTCAACGTAGACGAAATCTTTTTTAACGTGTAAGGGTAACGTCATAAAATTTGATGAACAACTGCAGCTAGATTCCCGAGTTTTCTAAAGCTATGTATTAATGTCAGATACGTCGACACCAGTGTGGCCCCTACGCGGAATTCTAGTCTGCTGTAATAAGAAAAGCAACCGCCAATTCGGCATTTTCTAACAGAAAGTTGCACAGACTTACGTGGTAATAAATTTTATTCTGGTAACCTAACAGGAGGAAAAAACGTATATGAAGTGGCACATCGCTATAATTCTGTTATTTAACACGGTGGTGATTCATCGATAACAAATTACGTATTAGTTACATTTACTGTAGTGCGGGTATGGAACATTATTTTACATGCTGCACATCAAGTTCATTTCTTAATAACCCCAAAACTTTATCTTTAGTAATCTGAACACCACACAAATGAAACTGAATTCCAACATTTATGAAACATATGATTTTCCGTTTTACCATCACTGATAGCTGCAGTTTGCATGAAAATGCTCTGCGATGACATCGTCACTTTTATACACTCAATACCTTTCAGATGTCTTCATCATACATTTTATTATTTCCAAAATCGCCCTAAGCGTTACGACAATCCGTCTTTTTCAACGACAGTGTTATGCCAATCACATAAAATCGTTCGTTAGTGTTGCGAGCTAACATCCCATACATGTTCGGGCTCACATGCGGTTACTCTTCGTCGAAATGTCTTGGCAAAAACCTGTCTAGGGGTTGAACCGCACGTGTCGCATTACATGCCCTAAATTAGACACTTGTGACCTTTTGGTTTAATTGTCTGGTTGATGGCCAGTTTGCGAAATTGTATATTTCGTATAACAACAGTAATGACAATATCGGGAGCTAAATTAACGACCCATAAATGTAGCCCACACAGTCCGATTTGGTTAGAATAATATTTTTTCGAAAAGCAAACTAATAGCGAAAATGGTAATATCCAGAGTTACTGTTACACTCGAGTGCATATCCATTTGACACAGTTCGATCATTCACAATCTCATCGCGAAGCACAGGTCCAATTATCCACCTAGTTATTTGCACGAAAAGTTGGAGTTCACACCAAGCGCGCGGCTGCTTACCGCTCAGAGACTAAGTCTCGCGATACCACACAACGCAAAATTTTGTAAGTCATTTCACTTCCTAGCTGCCTAAAAGTCGACTGTCTGCTTTCACGACTCGTCCAGCGCTGTTCGCTTTCTTGTCTAGACGAGCACTCGCACTGTCCTCTGTCCGTCTCCGACCGCGTTTCCCACGCGCCATCCATTTTTGCTAAACTGATAAGCGCAGTTCTCTTTCCTGAGGTCGTCCACCTGATTGGCTACAGATTATTCTGCATTATTTTACATTTTAACATATTTCAATAATCAAAGGTTCACCACTTTCACGTTCTAAATAAAGTAACAGTAATATCAATTACATAATAAAAATTTAATTCTCTTACATAAGACCAATACAATTTCGTTCTTAACTTTGAATGTCACGGCAAGTAGCCTTCCACCAATGTGCTTTCTGATAAATAAATGAATAACAAAAGTAACTATTAAGCACTAACCTTTACAACGATGTGTGGAGGAAACGATGATCGGATGCTTAACTATAAATACTGATCAGTTAAATTTACTAAATCTTTTAAACAAATAATGTTACAGAGTTGATATTTACAACGTTTGTCATTTTAATGATGCGCTTCCATATGAAATACCCATCGTCAAGATCGACCAAAGCGTTCAGATTTTAGCATTCAGGTCTTTACAAAACTTGTTAATTTCACTTTAACAGTTAATCCTAAACTATTATAGATATGATCAATATTCAAGTTTTATTGGGATCACCATGAAATTTCATGGAGGATGGCAGATTAAAATTAATGTGGCTTGACTCGCTGCATTAGTACAGAATTAAATAGTTTTCATAAATGTTTCCCTTCATGGCCGATCGAAGGTCCGCCATATTTAACACTGCTACGTCTCCCTGGCCACAAAAGGCTTCTACTGGGTTTCCCTATGACGTAGGTTCTCGTCTGTCTCAATCGCACACTACAGCGCTTATGCCTCAATAGACAATAGACGCCTGTGAGTTTCCCCATCTCATGGTGAATCTGCGCAGTTTGTGGCAATTGGTTCTGGACGACAGGGTTCGTTTCACAATTTAGGTTGACTCTTTCAGCCACGTACTTAAAAGAAAGCGAAATGCTCGTTAATTCACAGTTTCAATATGTCTCACCATTCTCACGAGTGCACACTTGTCTGGTGAATGAGAATTTTGAAGAGATACGTTGTATCTAATGAAAAATTTTATATGAGTTACATAACAATGCGCTGAAGATAACGGACAGTCGAAACTCGTCGGCCGCTGTGGCTGAGCCGTTCCAGGCGCTTCAGTCAGGAACCGCGAGAGCGCTACGGACACAAGTTCGAATCCTGCCTCGGGCATGGCGGTGTGTAATGTCTTAGGTTAGTTAGGTATAAGTAGCTCTAAGTTCTAGGGGACTGATGACCTCAGATTTTAAGTCCCATAGTGCTCAGAAGCAATTCTACCATTTGAAGTCGAAACTCGTAACGCTAGTTTGCAACTAATATAAAGTGCAAACCATCTGAAAGTTATTGAAGTGCATCATTGACAGGGAAACGAAACGTATCAATTCTTATAAACCAACAGTGTAATTCAATCACATATGTAGACATTAATAGGAAAGATACTAGAATTTTTTAAATTTGCGAGATTTGCTTATGTATGCCATATCAATTTGCCGAATAGTCTCCAGAGATAGTTTCACAGCATGTGCCCATTATAAGCTTCCAACTTCCAACAACCCTACCACAGCAAAGGTCAGCATTTAATAACGATTGTGGTGCTGCTCACGCTGATAAATACTGCATTTTCGGGCAACAACAGTCGTATTATGTGGCAGGTGTCATTAGAGCACAGTTAATAAAGTCATTTCATGTAATAATCAAAAAACTAGGCACCCATCTTTTTGTGTTTCCCACGCTGGTCTCGTATTATCATGGCTCAATCGTTGAATATCTAGGTGGTTATGATTCCAAGCTCGGATGCAAAGAGGCCTAGGTTTTATTCTGCTACATTCAAAAGTTTTGTAGATGCGCTTCACAAATCATTCTTGAAGATTGCACTTTTGCAGGACAATGGTGATGTAAAAAAAGCAATCGGCACTCCGAATTTAAGTTACACTTCCTTTTAATTGCAATTTCACTTAAACACAAAACATCACTTCACAATACAAAACATACTTGAAAACATCTTCCTCACAGTCACTGGTAAAGTTCACATTTTATGAGCGGACTACAATACGCGTCTTTCGTACATGACGTACAAGACTTGACTTTCTCAAGGTCCGACTCTCTAACAACTCAAAAACTTACTATTAATCGCTTACGCACCCAAAAATCAGAGTTACAAGTACGTCAAAGTTCATAGTGACCAAAGAAAGAATACACATAAGGATAATATCATTGCAATATAAACATATCGATGTATCAAAAGTGAAATAAAATCTGAATGTTGTCTCAGAAATATGTTAAGTAGTTAACAGAAATACAGTAGAATATTACTGGTATCGAGAGGTTCAGGTGAGGTGCCATAATGGTTACGTATTCAAGTACCAATACAAACTGAAGAAAATAATATCCGATATCTTATCAAAAGCATTCTAATTTCCTCCGCACTGACCTTCAATACGAAGATGGGCATCAAAGTTATTTTCTTGGGGAGAATTTCTGCTCCCATTTAGCCACAGCATTGCCTCATTACTTTCAAATAAGTCAAAACAGATTTGATTTCAACGGAGCCTTTTAACTTCTTTTGTTAAACTGATCCATGCTTCTTTTTCTTGTCCATTAAGAAGATTGGAGAGCTCATCAGGATGACTCTCTTGGTGTGAAGTATATCAAATATGCTGCTTTTCGAACTTTGCTTCTGAAAACTGCAGAAAGGGATCCTGAAAATACTTTAACACTGCGGATTACATGCCCTAGGCTGTCACAATGTATTTCGCGAGATATGTTAAGGTGGCACTGAATACTACTGACAATATGTGGGTTGCACGCATTGGCAATGTCACTTATACTACAGTTTACGACAGTTTCTGGGCCTAGGGGCCGGGTGTGTGCCGTACACAGCTGCGCAGCTAACCAGTTAGTGTTTAACCTTTTCCCACGTTCCGTACTGTGTAAACTTAAGTTATATTAGAGTGTTCTATAGTGTTTAGCGTAAGCGAAAGTGCGATTTTCTGATTTCTATTGTTTTGCATGTGTTCTGACAGTTTTCTCATAATGGCTGAAACACCTAAAAGACGCCAGGTGTTCCACAAACAGGAAAGGGACCTCAATGTTAAAATGTACTCGTTCTTCAAACGTGGGACAGATTCAGGCGAGCTGGTCGGCGTCGTTTCCAAGATGCAGGAATGCCTGTGGAAACATTGGTGTACGAACTGTTAGGCGAAATGTGCACGGCGCCAAGCTCTCTCGTCAGGCAATTGAAAATGTGCAAAGCCGGTCTCGAAAGAAGAAACGTAGCTTGCCAAAGCGGGTAACAGGAGTCGGCGACAGCGATCAAGATGCCTTACGTCAGTAGGTTTTCGAATTTTATGAGAGAGGCGAGTTCTGCCGGCAGCAAAATTGCTCAAAATTATGCGTGAAGCTACTGTGTTTGAAGGAAGTTCAGGGTCATCCAAAGAATACTGAAGCACATCGGATTTCAATTTGTAAAATCTAACGACAAATGGAAATTTTTAATGTAGTGAGATAATACTGATGCTGCTAGAATGACGTTTCTAACAAGAATGCATGAAGTCAGATCAAAAGGAACGTGAACTGTGTATGACATGGAAGAGACTTGAGGAAATAAAATCCTCACCAGAAACTATATATGGTAAACAATAGAGGGAAAAGGCGTCTTGAAAGTTCCAGTATCAAAAGGAGGACACCGAAAATCAACTATCGCCACCATTCAGAAAGGAATGGAGAAGGATTTCGAGAATGATTTCAGAATCAGTTGTTGCCTTATTTGCACCCAAGCTCCGTCATTGTTATGGAAAATGCAAGCTATCACCGTGTTATTCTCGACAGGCCTCCCACTACAAACAAAGGAAAAGTGATACTTTCGTGGCAGTGAAGTAATAATATACGACATATTGAAACACAAAATAGAGCAGAGCCGCTGGAGCTCGTTAAGATTTCGAAAGAAAGCGGTTAAAAATGAGAAATTGTTTCCATAGCTCTGCAACATGGTCAGAGAGCGATACGAGCAGCTCCTGATCGTTGCTATGTAATCTAATAGAGCTGGTGTGTGCACTTGACTTCATATACTACGTTTAAAGAAGCGGACACAGAAAGACTGATCCGTGCCAAAAGACTAAATCACCGTTGTTGATAGGGAAACGTGTGTGTCACACTGACAAACTGAAAGACTATCTGGAAGGAGTTGTTAGAGACGATGTAATGGATTCGTTGATCGTCAGTCTGGCTCTGGAATAAACGACAGTGCAACATCTGAATACAAAAGGTATGTGAATGGAATGTAAATTTATTTTGTAAATATCACGGAACATTTGCTTTCTTTTCAAGGCGCCCGTGCACTGGAAAATAGTTCGGAGCATAATCTGCTGTGTATTGGAAATTTTATTTTACTTTTCTCGCTGTTCTGACTACAATACAACATAGTTCAAAATTCTATTGACCCTGCTGTAGATATTTTCATATTCAGTCTTTTAATGTTTCGTTAATGGAATAAAGGAAGAATGGGTTTAAGGGGAGTTGGAACGCCCTATCCCGACAATGTTAAATTTAGTAACGTGGCTTCCCTATATTTCAGGAACCACTGTAGCCACTGACATGAAACTTTTACAGGAAATTAGACTGTATGTTCAGAATTTACTGAACAACAATAATTGCATTTCAGCAATTGCTTTCGGAAATACATTTTTTAATTACGTGGTTAATATTTTGTGTACTTTTTTGTACGTTATCCCAAATAATTTTAATTATACATAACACTATGTTCTTCTTTTAGTTCAGTACACTCAGGATACATATGTTATTACTTCGTGAAGATTTGAATACTGTATTCGAAGTGGATTCCCATATTTAGGGGAAAATGCAACACGAAATTTAAATTTTCAGGAACAGCATTTAACGTTTCAAAAGACTGTAACTCAATATATGCTTAATTTTCTTATTTTTAGTCTCTCAGACGTACCCTGCATCACACTGTATATCGTCCTTTTCATCGTTTTCTAAGTTTTTTCTTCTTATCTTCTTTCTGCACTCCTTAGTGGTCAACTGTGCTGCATACTCTGGTTTATCAGTGCGTACCTTGTCCATCCGTTCAAGTTCTCTGATGCAGTTTGCTCCATGATTGATTCCCATATGCAGTTCCACGTTCACCCTACCGCGTCCTACACCCCCGGCGGAGGTTCGAGTCCACCCTCCGGCATGGGTGTGTGTTTGTGTTATCCTTAGCGTAAGTTAGTTTAAGTTAGATTAAGTAGTGCGTAAACTTAGAGACCGATGACCCCACCAATTTGGTCCCATAAGGCCTTACCATAAATTTCCAAATTTCACCCTACCAACGTTTCCATCTTTAGAAGCAATGACAGCATCATTGACCCTCCACTTTAATGTCTTCATTCCAACAAAAACAGTGTTTGGTAAGCGAGTCCATACAAAATCATCGAACGACTCATAGGGATTTTGAGTCTGACCATGCAGACACTTCTTCAGTAACTCAGGATTGGCCACGTCACTGTAAATAAGTTTTACGATATCCATGACTGCTGCTGGGATGGAATGTCTACGGCTGTATGAACTGTTTGAGTACTGGACATTGCGCCAATTGCACCACGAATCAAGTCCGGGAGTGCAAAGGTGATGTACTCATTTTTCATCAGTTGATAGTCTGTGGAAGAAGGTAGCCCATACTGCCTGCTTCAATTTCAACAAATCCTCAGTACTATTTCCAATGACCATCCCATAATACTGCTGGAGTTCATCAATCATTTTGTCTGTCAGCCTGCCTCTTACGGTTTTACCATCAGAAAGTTTCTTGTCTCTCAAACTTTGTTTCAACTTCCTCAACTTGGTGCCCATCCTCTTCTGGAAATGAGCTTTATAACAAAGCAATCCACAGCCTTCTACATAAAAAATTTCCGATTTTGGTAGATCTTGAAGTAAATCACATAAAAATTTAAACATTTTCAACCGATGTATATTATACTGAAAAAAATGTAAAACCAAGTACTTCGCGTGTGGGTTTATAAGTTATATATATATATACCATTTTATTCGGAAAATTGCGAATATAATAATCAGATAAAAGTCTGAAAGTGTGAAAAAGTTTCCGTTCTAACACCTCTTAACATCTCGTCGACGTCGAGGTCATTAGAGGCGGAGCACAAGCTTCGACCGTGTCAAGAAATCGGGAGGGGAATCGGTCGTGGCCTATCAAAGGAACCTTTCTGGCATTTGCCTGGAGCGATTTCAGGATATTACTAAGTTCCTAAATCTGGATGGCTGAACGCGCGTTTGAATCGTGGTCCTCCCGAGTCCATTGTGGTAACCACTATGCCACCTCACTCGCTATTTCGTAACTGAAGTAAGAGGGAATAGACGGTGTAATCTGTTTTTAACGCGCATCCTGCAGTGAGAAAATTTATATCACTGGTTACCCTTGGTGTGTTTATGGATATGATAGAGCGAATACACATTCTATTCTGTGTACCTCATAATCATTAGGTACACTTACGATATAGCCATTGAGTGCGAGATCGCTAGTTCAATCTTCAGTAAGGCTCATTTGAAAGTGTTGTGTTAGCAACTTTGACACGATTTGAAATGAAAAATATTAGCTACTTATAACTCACCATGTGTGTCATGAAGACGACGGAACTGACTGTTCTGCAGGTGCAGAAATCAACTTTCTAAGGGATGTGTGTATTACACTTTACAAAATGGATATCGTCGATTTTCAAGAAATGTTGAAAACAAGCTGTTAACTGGCACTGGGAATACCGAATGGAAAAAGGTACACCACAGTGATTACAAAGGTTTGCACCATCTAGATGGAAGGCGAACTTCCTGACACTTACAAATCGTGCAGGACGCACAGTTACATATCCACTCTTAAATAACGCACGAGTATAAAATCATATTGGTGTAATGGGGTGACGATAACTAATGGAATGAGTTGGCATGCGACCCAATGCGAAGCAGTCTGTCATGGAGATTATCGTGCAACTGGCTATCCTTTAAGGTGTTGGTGCAGATAGTGATGGTTCAAATGGCTCTGAGCACTATGGGACTTAACTGCTGAGACCATCAGCCCCTCGAACTTAGAACTACTTAAATCTAACTAACCTAAGGACAACACACACATTATGCCCGAGACAGGATTCGAACCTGAGACCGTAGTGGTCGCGCGGTTCCAGACTGTAGCTCCTAGAACCGCTCGGCCACCTTCTCTGGCGCAGATAGTGGGAAAATATGTTCTTAGGCACGGGAAAAATCAACATCGAGAGACTGAAGTTGTCCAGTGGGCCCAGGTGGCATTAAATGTAATGCCACAAGCTTTTCGGGAGGGACAGTTTGCTCTAAAGGAGTATGATTTCTGTACGTAGGCCAGGAATCAAGCAAAAGCAAGTTATTTTGACCAGATATTGGCCAAAAACAGTGCTCGTACCACAGCAGTTCTCTCACTCCCGTTTTCCATCTGTTGCCTACTGTTATGTAAATATTCCCTACTGCGTTTGCAAGATCACGGACACGAGAAAGCTTCTCACAGCACAATAAATAACTTTTTAGCCAGTTTAAGATTCAGATTAACAGTCGGCACAATTGTAAACAATTTTGTTAAGGCACCGGTGTTAGTTAATCATGATACAACACTCTTGAAGAATCTAATTTAGAGAGTTTCTTTCATACGCATTTTCTTTTCAAACTGGTCGGAGTTGAAAACAGATTCATTATTGAACGTTTATGTAACACATCTACAATTTTTCTGGTTGTTCCACAGTTTGTTGTGTACCATGCATTTTACGCTTTGATTGAAATTTCGTATTCTACCTCTTCCAAGCCTGCAGCACTGTCTGAAGCTATGCAACCGCGCACTGCTTCCCTTGAAATCACTGCAATCTACGTCGCACGCAGTTTATATGCGTAACATAGCAGATAACTATCATGCACATCCTGTAAATTGTATCGAGCATGCTTATAACGTGCAAACACCAGTTTTTATAGCAATTGCACCTTGTCCACCCTTGAACACAAGTAGTTTTTCTTATGCGCTTCATGGTCATATTGCTGCGGACTTATTCGAAACCTGATCATAATTTTCTTAACTATGTTCCGTGGACAACGAATGTCCCTTACTACGTTTCACTGGAGATGGGATTGGTGACTCCCTGCCCGACAAGGTTGATAAGTTACAAGGCTCGACACCTGTTTCAGTATCGTTTTCATTTGTTAAGCACATATCGGCGTCATTGTACTCCTCACGTACATTGTCCCCTCAGTCGAGTGTTTTCGACACCACACATTCCGTTGACTCCTCTTGCAGAAATGCTATTATTTCATGTGATGCTTCTTTCTCACTCTGCGAAATTTCTTGGCAACTTCGGCCACTGTTGTAGATACAGTGCAATGTTTGCTTTTTTTATGGTTGCTATTTGTATCAACATCACTAACACTCTTGTGAATTATTCGTCCACTAAGCTGTTCAACTACGCTGCGTAACCTGATGCTATGCTCACTAATGGATACGTCCAGTCCCGCTCTTTCCTTTAGCAGCCAATACACGGGTTCCTCGTCAGTACATTAATCGCGAAATTGTTTGTAGCGCACAATAAGCCAGGCCACAGTCAGGTGCTGTAGATTAAAATTCCGCTAATTCATCTGCCAGTAACGAATTGTCTGTCCGTGCACTTTCCGTCCAAGTGACAACGCTGCATTTCTTGTGAGCTGTACCTTTTTTTACCTGAACACGCAATCTAAGGATGGTGGCTCCATCCATCATCAAGGTATCCTTTCGTGATTCTCCACCAACTTCCGAATTGTATTTATGTTTTTTGACAGTAAATGGTTGTCGCCTTAGATAGTGCAGATGATCATGCGAGACAAGCGTTTGACACGTTTTATCAGTATTGAGTAATACAGACTTCTGATTGTTTAATGAACTGACGACACAGACATCATTCATTACGATTAGGGAACGTCAGTTTCCTTTAAAATACAGTTACATCACTGAAATAACAGAATTCATCTTCACCGACAAAGGAGCTTGAATACATTATTCATCGCTTCTTCTAACCCAACATTTGCAGAACTTCATCTAACAAATCATTCTTAGAGTTATCGGTTCCGCAGTAGTTTTTATAAGACAGTGTTCCTACATTAAACGAAAATGTAGTTTTGAATCAGATAACGTCGTTTCCGCATTACATTGTCATCCATACTCTCCTAGTGGTTACTTTCACCTCTATATTCGTCTTTCTATACAGCATTATGTTGAACAGAAACAATGGTTAATGGTATGTGGAAATATAAAGCAGATGAACCACTTGTGTCATTCCTAAGAGTCAACCATGAAGATATTCCAGCATGAAGATATTGCCGTTTGAAGAGTTGCCTTGGTATAGCCGGAACTCCTTGTCTTCTGGCCCTCCCTATAGTAGTGTTTCTACTCTTTTTTCCTAATTCGCACTGTAACATGTGAAGCAAAGTATTTCCCGTAGTATGCAGTACAGTTTACTAAGTAACCCACACTTGCTACAAATACTAAAACTCATACTGAAATGAATATGTATTTCTTATTTATTGTTTTCCCCATGAAAGAAAACAAAAACCGAATGGCTACAATATATGAAACGAATCAGCAGGAAATTTAGAAATTTCTCTTAAAATGTGTAAGTATTCAACATCTAATTCTTTTTCCGGACCTTGAAAGGTGAAATAAAATTTTGATTAGTATCAAAATTGGAAAATCTATTCATCACAGGTACAATGATAGATGCATACTGCTCGAGTAAGCCTGAATCAAAATAACACTGCGGAACCTAAGAAAACGAAGTTGCAGAGGTACAGCTACCTTTCTCTTCATACTTCATTCTCAATTGAAATCGACACGATACAGACAAATATAAACAGAAGTTGTCGAACATTTCCCATAAACGACGGTTCATCTGTTTTTTACGAATGGCTTTGTAAAATTAACAATGTACTTCCATTTCGTTTAGTAATCGCCACTAAATGAATCAACTTTAATTCCCGCTCATATTATGGATTCCCACCTTCGCAAGGTTAAATAAGTGAATCAGAATTCTACGCTAAGTGTCAACCGAACTACACTGCGTAATTTTAAATTTAAACGCACATTTAAGAGAATGGAATGTTATATTCCCATCCAGCCATCCTTATTCAGATTTTCTGTGATTTCCATGAATTACTTCAGTAAAATCCCGGAAACGTTTTTACTAAAAGGCTACGGCCAGTTACCTGCTCCACGCTTATCAAGCTTGAGTTATGAGTATATGAATGGCGTGTATTGCACTTAAAGTGAAATACACTCCTGGAAATTGAAATAAGAACACCGTGAATTCATTGTCCCAGGAAGGAGAAACTTTATTGACACATTCCTGGGGTCAGATACATCACATGATCACACTGACAGAACCACAGGCACATAGACACAGGCAACAGAGCATGCACAATGTCGGCACTAGTACAGTGTATATCCACCTTTCGCAGCAATGCAGGCTGCTATTCTCCCAATGGAGACGATCGTAGAGATGCTGGATGTAGTCCTGTGGAACGACTTGCCATGCCATTTCCACCTGGCGCCTCAGTTGGACCAGCGTTCGTGCTGGACGTGCAGACCGCGTGAGACGACGCTTCATCCAGTCCCAAACATGCTCAATGGGGGACAGATCCGGAGATCTTGCTGGCCAGGGTAGTTGACTTACACCTTCTAGAGCACATTGGGTGGCACGGGATACATGCGGACGTGCATTGTCCTGTTGGAACAGCAAGTTCCCTTGCCGGTCTAGGAATGGTAGAACGATGGGTTCGATGACGGTTTGGATGTACCGTGCACTATTCAGTGTCCTCTCGACGATCACCAGTGGTGTACGGCCAGTGTAGGAGATCGCTCCCCACACCATGATGCCGGGTGTTGGCCCTGTGTGCCTCGGTCGTATGCAGTCCTGATTGTGGCGCTCACCTGCACGGCGCCAAACACGCATACGACCATCATTGGCACCAAGGCAGAAGCGACTCTCATCGCTGAAGACGACACGTCGCCATTCGTCCCTCCATTCACGCCTGTCGCGACACCACTGGAGGCGGGCTGCACGATGTTGGGGCGTGAGCGGAAGACGGCCTAACGGTGTGCGGGACCGTAGCCCAGCTTCATGGAGACGGTTGCGAATGGTCCTCGCCGATACCCCAGGAGCAACAGTGTCCCTAATTTGCTGGGAAGTGGCGGTGCGGTCCCCTACGGCACTGCGTAGGATCCTACGGTCTTGGTGTGCATCCGTGCGTCGCTGCGGTCCGGTCCCAGGTCGACGGGCACGTGCACCTTCCGCCGACCACTGGCGACAACATCGATGTACTGTGGAGACCTCACGCCCCACGTGTTGAGCAATTCACGTTTCACTTACGTAACTCATTGTGAGGCTATCATATGAGAACGAAGGAGCATCAGGTGGATTCAAAAATATTCAGGGAGAAGCCATTTGGGAAAAGACCAAAGAGGAGACCCAGGACTACGCGGGTAAATGAAATTAATTCAGTTTGCAAAAGGACTAGATAGAAGCATTTGGAGGCAACACATGATGTCGGTACGGAATCGTCGAGTTCCTTGGAAGGCAAAAATGAAAAAGAATTTTCCTTACATAAAAGGTGTTATTAAGACTAGTTATGAAAGCTGCGATTGGTTACCAAAATTCCTGTCATACATCCGTTAAGTAAGGAAGAAAACTTTGATTCAATACAAGGCATTGGGTTTCCTTTTTAACTAAATCCATCCTTAACCTATGCTCAGAAAGCACTTCATGCGGAATTTTGTGCGCTATATTTAACATTTTTATAGATTTAGCTTGTTACTCCAGTGTTTTGCAGGTCTCTTAACGAACAATGTTTATTTCCATGCGGTTTTTCGTCCTTAACGAGAAAACATTTTAGGCAGTGGTATGTATGCTCACGATTGTGAATTGGAGTGTTGGCGTTTTAAAGTCTCGTCTGTCGAGAGAAATGTTCGGTACTCACATATTGCGACATTAGAGGGAAGCTATTTTTTCTTGAGGTTTTCTTCGCATACATTTTCAGGCAAGAATCAATACGAACATTTAGTCGCTCATCTACGTTATAATTTGAATGTTACTTTATAACAGTTCTCTTCAGATTCCTGGGACGTAAAATACACCTCAATGTATCATAGCTACGAGATAAATGTAACCCTTTGTTAAAAGTCAGTCAAAAAAAGAATATTTATGACATGTGTCTGATTTCTTTAAGACAGATGTAGTTGTTACTGAATTACATACATGACTCCATTTACATTGCGCATTGCATTAATTTTACAGAAGTAATTTACTATGTCTCTTAATTATTCATTCATATCAATTCATAAATCTTCTTATTTATTGCTAGAGTTTATTTTCAAAATGATAACAGATACGGAAGCTACACTTTGCGAGAAACTGACAGAGCGTGGGCGTCGAGTAACAGTACTTAGACGTCGAAAACGTTGTTAATATTTTTCTCCGTGCCGTAAGAGGGGGGTTGGGTTGTTTGGGGAAGGAGACCAGACAGCGAGGTCATCGGTCTCATCGGATTAGGGAAGGAAGTCGGCCGTGCCCTTTCAAAGGAACCATCCCGGCATTTGCCTGGAGCGATTTAGGGAAATCACGGAAAACCTAAATCAGGATGGCCAGACGCGGGATTGAACCGTCGTCCTCCCGAATGCGAGTCCAGTGTGCTAACCACTGCGCCACCTCGCTCGGTATGTGCCGTAAGAGGTATAAGACATCGACATCGACAACGACAGAAATGAATATTATTAGAGAACAATCATAAGCAAAATTGTAAATGAATTAAATGGTGCCGGCCAGGGTGGCCGAGCGGTTCTAGGCGCTACAGTCTGGAACCGCGCGACCGCTACGGTCGCAGGTTCGAATCCTGCCTCGGGCATGAATGTGTGTGATGTCCTTAGGTTGGTTAGGTGTAAGTAGTTCTTAGTTCTAAGAGACTGACCACCTCAGATGTTAAGTCCCATTGTGCTCGGCCATTTGAACCATTTTTGAATAAAATGGTAAATGAACTGCACATGTTATCGAAATGGCTTTCAGCGACTACTGCAACAAACTCGCGCATAGAAATCTCACACAAAACCCAAAGAAATTCTAGTTGTGTACAACTACTAGTGGCACGAATGTTAGTAACCAGATTCTCATGACTTACGCAGATACTGAGGTGAAGAAAAGCAAAGCAAAAGCAGAAATTCTGAGCCCTATTTTCAAACGCCTCCCTTCCAAGGGAGGCTAGCACTACAGTGATTAAGCAGCATGTAGATTGTGTAAAGAGCAAAAAATCGGCTGGAAGTTTTTTACTATTTTTGAGACCATTGACAGCTGCGACGAGACTGTATGGGTGTTCTTTCATCTTCATCATTGCCGTGCATGTCACCGAAGTGGCATCAAATAAAAGAACTTGTATCAGGCGGCCGAACTTCCCAGCAGGGTCATCCCAGCCAAATGTTGCGTAAACACATTTCTTATGCGACAAGGACTTTTTTCTTCATTGGCATTCGTTTTGAAATTGCAGCATGTATAGCACTTTCAAGTGGAGATCAACAATGGAAAATAGAATTACAAGAGGAAACTACGCTGATTCATACTCAGTTTTTTGCTAGTGTAGGAATGCGCACTAATATTTCTCAGATAATAACTCCAGACAGTGTTATACCCCTCATTTGGGGCAACGAAGGAAATAAACAAGAATACTACGTACTTAAGTGGTAACCTCAGGTACGGCGGCAGATGGCCGCCGTGAGATACTGGAGTCCCGCAAACGACAGCGGGGAGCCGACGGTCGAGCACTTAGCAGCGGAGTGCCTGTCCGGACCAGGATACACGGCAGTGGGAGATACGCAGGTTCAGCCGCTAACGGCCGCTAAATAACTTTTATGCCCACCAGCCGCAGCTCGCCAAAGGCCACGGCGCCACCAGGTTAGGCAACCCAGTGGTACGCGTGAAGGAGGTTCGGGGAACCGCTAGAAAACTTCCTGGGAGTTAAATGAATTCTTTGATTGTAGATTGTGTAAATTTTGCATCAGAGATTATACCAGAGTTTATTTATCTCACCCGTGCAGATATCACAGGAGATAATTATTTCTAGCACTCATGATTCGATACAGTTCCGCACTGTTGTTTAGTGAACAAAACACCGGATTAACAAATATTTAACTAACTTTATGATTGGATATAGGACTTACT
Source organism: Schistocerca americana (assembly GCF_021461395.2). Classification (NCBI taxonomy): domain Eukaryota; kingdom Metazoa; phylum Arthropoda; class Insecta; order Orthoptera; family Acrididae; genus Schistocerca; species Schistocerca americana. The sequence continues at coordinate 441,680,017 of NC_060121.1, read as the reverse complement.
TCCATATAGATCTCTACACGTCGTTCTTAACACTACTGCTACCACCGAATATTCTTTGTTACGCTGAGTACCATTCGGGTCTCTAGTGACTGCACTATATTTTTCTTCTTTAAGGTTAATTTTAATAAGTGTTTAATATAAGTAGAGACTACACTTTCTTTCACGTTCTAAACCATGATGTTGCTGGAATGACCGTAAAAGAATACGTAAAATTATTTTTAACCATTTATATGAGTAAAATTCTGAGGAAACTGCAAATATATTGGATCAAAATCCAAAGTGACACTTATGAGGCCTTTCATTTAAGGCAAGAAATCACCGAGTGGTTTTTACACACAGAACATCCACATTCTGAACACTTATCAGTGGATTTTTATTCACAGGTCTTTCATAAAATGGACACCTTCTTCGTTCTTTTCGTCTGTCACTTGGTAAGACTACTGGGGAGCTAATGACATCCAGTTTCCTGCCAATAAGTTAGTTTCCTAATTCTATGACGAATGCCCGCCTTTCGTAGTTACAACTTTCTGCCCACCCTTGTGTAAGATGAAGCCATATTATAAATGCACTCATTGGAAAGATTGCAATCGTGGTATAAAATAATGTCATTGGTCACATTCTGCTCATTCTCTTTGTAGTGTACGTTCTGACCAGCTTGTCCATTGCACTACTTCTGATTTTGTTTTATTATGATCCAGAGTCATTATTGTCTTGGTTCCTTTACGACCTTCCACTTACTTCGTTGAATGTATTGTTCTGAGTAATACGAAACAGTTGTTACATGCTCTTTGAACCTAAAAATGGGTGAGTATTTGATTTATCCTTTTGTCTGAGTGAAAGCTTCTGATAGTCCTTGTTTATTTCTTCTAACTGTTCCTAAAAGTGTGAGATCAATTTTCATAAATGTTCTCCCCAAACTAAAACTTATGAAAATATTGTCAGCTGTTACGTTCGTGCCACTGTTTTCTAAGCTTTTCGCCATATCTAAAGCAACTCTCTTGCCATGATCAACCGCGCGTAGTTTACTTCCTTATCGACCAGTATAAACCTGCAGACAGATAACGTTAAATGCTGATCAATCACATACAGCCAACGGAGGAAAACCAAAACGACTGTGCAGGAACTGGAAGGCTATCCTAAAGGCAAATCAATGTAGCATATTGCGCATAAGCAGGCAAACAAAAGCACTACGGTTTGATTACGCTATTGGTAATAAATTGGGGCGTAGCGCTTCATATTGCGCTTATGTTTTGTAGGAGAGGGCAGACAGCTTCAGACAGTATTATTCAGGGTTATCGCAGGACAAATGCTCCCTGCTCCAGTACCTAGCTGCCAGTAGTTAAGTTGTGGCCAGAAGATGTCAGATTCCTACGAACTATAAAATTAACAAGTAATTAAGACATATTTTAGAATTAAAACTGAATCTGTGGTTATTATTACGATTGCCATTAATTACTGCTAACTCTTCTATTAATGTAACTGACGCTGCGTATGGAAGGTAAGACATTAAATGAATTTTGCCATGTCTATTAACTGAGTATATGTTAGTGTCACAACTGTGATGGTGCAAACAAAATGTGTTTTACTCTCAGGGGAATTATTGCACAACTACCTAGCTTCTGGGACTGGGAAACAATAGACATTTTACGACAAAGAGGAATTTATAACTATAATTGCGGACTTCCTAAATTGGTTTATTTAGTAACTTGTTCGTAACAGCTATTATGGTTTGTGTGGTCAAATGTAAAAGACACAGGACTGCGCACTTTAATACACATATCGGATGGGATAGGATGTATATCATGTGGAACAGTACGTTCGGGAATATTTTTCGGGCAAAAGAATCACTTTGTGAAATGTAAAGAGTTTAGTTCGGACTTATCCATCACTATGTCCGGATGTTGGTCTGAGGTGCTTTGAGCAGATGTGATAATTTTGTGGAATAATGATTAAAACTTGAGCGTTGATTACCACAAACTAGACGCGAACTTCCGAGAAAAATGGGCACGTGAATTTCCTAATATAATATGTAAACTGTAATTTTAGAATAACCAAAATCCGCATGGCATGTTATACAAGCCGTAACCACAAACTGAGCATTCGTACTGGTCAAATTGTCTAATACTGAGACAGAATTTTTTTACCAGGTAATCCGCTTTGTAATTCTTATTCGTATTAAGTTCGGTTCGATAACATAAGCTGGCTACTACGAGTGATTTTGTAACAACCGTTGGATCCGTATAATGCTAATGTTCTATTACAGCTTTTCCAGTAGAAGAACATCGTTGTTTTTGACAGGGAAGCTGTGTGAGCCGAACTGTAGAAGAACAATTTCAACACAAGAAGAGTGAACACTTTCTGCAGGATGAACAAAGTTAACTGCTCCTTTAAAAAATCCCTTGAAACAATAATTAAGGAAAATGCGTAAGAGTAACCATCAGGAGCGACCAACCATCAGGAGCGACCTACATTGATATGACCATAGAAAATAATAAAAGTAATAATAATGATAATAATAATAATAATAATAATAATGAAACGAAAATCAGATCCCAGACAGATTCACTGCGAGAATATTAAGGAGATGTAATTCCTCCGAACTGGCATACAAAATCCTCGTTCAAGCCATGACTATTATTCATCAGTCTTGGACTCCTACCAAGTTGGATAAATAGAAGAGACAAAGAAGATCTAACGAAGAGCAGCACGTTTCGTCCCGTTATTGGGTACTCGGCGCGAGAGCTTTACGGAGATCCTCAACAAACTCAAATAGCAGACGTGGCAAGATAAGCGTTGTGCGTCACGGAGAAGCTTGCTCCCAAATTTAGAGAGCGCAGATTCCAAAGCAGTCGCTCAAAATATTGATTCCTTCCACATACTTTCATGAAATGATCAATTCTAAAAAATTAGATAAATTAAATATTAGTACAGAAGTTAACGGGCAATTTCTCTTTCCAAGCACCATTGGCGAATGGAACAGGGAAGGGGGGAAAAACTGTGGGACCAAAACTACCATTCACCAGACACCGTAAGCTTGCTGTGTGTGGATGTATATTGACTAGACCTCGAGACGAAAGCAGGGCGTACCTTTCGATATTTAAGAAATCCTAAAGTAATGATTGAAAATGTTTTATTGTTTTTACGACTTCCGTACGTGGGTAGTCGAACAGAATGACTAACAAGGAACTCTCTCGATGACTGCACAGATACAGATTAATATATTGGTCACGTTGGTGTTCTTCATGTCTTCAGATCGAGGAAGATTTGGTTCGGTTTTCATTGTTAGTCCATTCTGCATCTACGTGTACAATCACATTCTGTAAAGCATTGTGAAGTGAATGGCAGAGGGAACGTTCTGCTGTACCAGTTATTATGGGTTCTTTTTTTTCCTGAATCACTTAAGCGTGGAGCACAGGAAGAATAATTATTGTTTACATTCCTCCATACTAATCTTTTCCTCAGGATTCCTATGCGAGCGAATGGAGGGGTTCTTAGAGTAGTCCTAGAGTCTTCATTTAAAGCTGGTCCTTGAAACTTTGTAACTAGACTTTCCCGAGTTCATTTGCGTCTATCTTCACTTAAGTTCTTTCAGCATCTCTATGACACTATCCCGTGGGGCAGACAAACTTGTGACCAATTATACTGGCCTTCAGTGTATGGATTCAACATCTTACGTCAGTTCTTTTTGGTACAGGTACCACAGACTTGAGCAAAATACTACGTTGTGTCGCACGAATGATTTCTAAGCAGTCTCCTTTCCCAGTATTCTGCCAATAAACTGTAGTCTGCCACCTGCTTCATCAACAGCTGAGCCTATGTCAACATTCCATTTTATATCTCTAGACTGTGTTCCACCAAGGTACTTTTATGAGTTGGCTGATTCCAACTCTGACTCACTTATATTGTAGTCGTGGGACACTATGCTTTTTCGTTTAGTGAAATGCACAATTTTGTTTTCCTGAACATTTAAGGCAAGTGCCAATGTTCGCATTACATTGAAATCCAATCAAGCTCTGAATGAATATTTGTACAGCTTCTTTCATTATAGATGACTGCGTCTGATGGTACTGTTAGTATTATCGGCAAGCTAAATAACTTACAACATGAGCAGCAAGGGGCCCAAGACAATTTCCTGGGGCACACCCGAAATTACTTCTACATGTGATAATGAACCCCCATCTTCAGTCCAACAACTTCACCTGATTACCCACAGGATCGTACTGTTAACAACAAGAGTAGTTGTGGTGCTAATTCAAGTGCATCTTTGTGTCTATAGTGAAAAGGTTCTACAAATTTTTTATTTTCGCAAAACGATTCAATACACCTTCGTTAGTTTCACGATTTACACATCTAATCATCATAATTCTTCTGTAGCACTATTTTACAAGCGCGTCCACTCTCTTCTAATTTGATCTTCTTATCGTTCATGCTTTACTTCCGTACATGGATACACTCCAGAGAAACACCTTGAGAAACAACTTCAAAACACAAATTTACGTTCGTTATTAACATATTTCCCTTTTCCACAAATGCCTTTCTTACTGTTACTAGCCTGGAGCGCCCCTTCAGCCTGCTTTATGCATTTGTCTGCTGAAATAACACACATAAAGAAACACCATAAGATTTTAAGAAAAGTATAATAATTCCAATTCTAAAGAAAGTAGGTGCTGACAGCTGTGAAAATTACCGAAGTATCAGTTTAATACGTCAAGGTTGTAAAACAAAAGCACGAATTCTCCACAGAAGAATGGAAAAATTGGTAGAAGCCGACATCGGGGAAGACCAGGTTGGATTCGGGAGAAATGCAGGAACATGAGGAAATACCGACCCCACGATTTCTCGCTGAAAATACGTTAAGGAAAGGCAAACCCAGGTTTATAGCATGTGTGGATCTAGAGAAAGCTCTTCACAATGTTGACTGGATACTCACTTTGAGATTCTAAACGAGGTAGGGGTAAAATACTATTTACAACTTGTACAGGTACCAGACGACAGTTAAACCTGTCGAGGAACATGAAATGGGAAGTGGTGGTTGAGAAGAGGGTGAGACAGGTTTGTAGCCTGTCTCCGATGTTATTCGATCTGTTCATTGAACAAGTAATAAAGAAAACGAAAGAAAAATTAGGAGTAGGCATTAAAGTCCAGGGAGAAAAAACAAAAACTTCGAGGTTTTCAGATGACACTGCAATTGTGATAGAGACAGCAGAAGACTTGGAAGAGCAGTTGAACAGAATGGATAGTGTCTTGAAAGGAGGATATAGGATGAACGTCAGGAAAGACAAAACGACGATACTCGAAAGTAGTGGAATTAAAACAGGTGATGCTGAGGGAATTAGATTAGGAAACGAGACTACTTAAAGTAGTAGCTGAGTTTTGGTATTTGGGCAGCAAAATACCCGATGATGGTAAAAGTACAGAGGGTAAAAAATATAAATAACGCCAAGGAAAGCGTTTCTGAAGAAGAGAAAGTTGTTGACATCGAATATAGATTTAAGTGTCAGGACGTCTTTTCTGAAAGTAAAAGCGTAGTGACCATTAATGCTACTGTATCGTGAATTTCTTCTCCGCAAATCGACGCAGTGCGGTGAACACACGAAACGATATGACACGAAATGAAGATGATACCACGTGCAAATTGATCAGCTCATATACATAACTGAGGTAGCATATTGGATAATGAGTGGTAGCCACGTATGGAAGTGAAACATAGACGATAAACAGTTTAGTCAAAAAGATATTATGAGGATTTGAAATGTGGTGTTACAGAAGAATGCTGAAGACTAGATGGGCAGATCACGTAACTAACGACTACCACTAAGAAACATAAAATGGTTTATGACAATCAGAATGCATATCATTATCTCGAAACATATGTTGTTCTATGGTTGTGACTACTGACCTAATTAGGGGATGTATGAGTAGAAAAGAAGCAGCAGAGATGAGATTTTCAAGAAAAATCATTACAGCACGTAAATACATCACTCAGTGTGCTTCTAAATACCATTCATTATCCAATATGCTACCTCAGTTATGTATATGAGCTGATCAATTTGCATGTGGTATCATCTTCATTTCGTGTCATATCGTTTCGTGTGTTCACCGCACTGCGTCAATTTGCGGAGAAGAAATTCACGATACAGCAGCATGAATGGTCACTACGCTTCGCTGTAAATCTTAATAGCAGGAAAGGGTTTTTTGTGAAATATCCTCAGTGGTAACTATGAACTTCTACTGCTCTCGGTATAGTAGACGTACTCAGGTAACATTAATGGGAGTCGATGGGGGAAACCTGAAACCGTATTCAATAAATATCGAAGTCTGACATTCGAAACAGCTCTGCAACAAAGCGACCTGATTCCTGACAGTGCAATCAGACAAGTGTCCTTGGTTCCAGACGCATACGAATAGAAAAGCAGAGATCGTAAATAGTATGGACCACTTCTCGCTGTATACATCCGTATGGATTACACAATTATCTTCCAAGAATTCACTAACTCCAAGCGTTGATAATCTGCGGCTACTGTATCAAAACATACGAATGGTAAGACTTTATGCACATACGTGTTTCTGGGGCAACATCCCTTTCCGATTCCGTCAGACATATCTATATGTAATCACTCGAGGATCTTAAAATTAAAATATCTTGAAATAGAAGGAAAAAGTAGGCTCTCTGTTCACTGTCACGAACTTTGGGATATTTGAGAAACCAATAGTGGATGATCTGTCACTTATGAGAAGGGATTCAGATGGTTAGTAGGTATGATACTAAAGTACATCGTAGACTCTATGCGCTCGCCCCGGCTTTGCACGTTAAGCTGTCTGTTTTCGTTCATTGAATACAGCTAGAAAGTTTCCTTTTGTAGCTTAAGTCGTTATTGCCTATGCCTTGCTCGCAACAAATGCAGTAGGCACAGCGAGAGAAAAGCATCACGTACGTTCGTGACTCTGGGCTATGAGCCTACTTCGTCCACCTCTTTATAGAACCACTGTTATGACGACAGTGCCGCAACCCGACTTTTGGGATGCGAAATACCGCCAACTTACATTCTTCGTCCAGTCTGAAATGGAAGAATCTATGTTGCACAATTCCGTAATGAGAAAAAATGTTGCAAAATAAGGCATAAAACTGATGGCACATGCATTTGAAAAGGATGAAGATCTTGGGAAATGCTACAGAATCTATAAATGTGTTCCGCACTTAAGAACTCCGGATAATAGTTTCACCTCAAAGGGATGAATTTTGTAGCGTATTTATATTATTTAAAACCACCAGGGTAGCTGAAGTTACTTCAAACGAATATTCATGTCACATATCTCGTACTTTTTAGACATGTTTCCAGTGGCCCCAAACATAATTTCTTAAACAATCTAAATCGATTTTTCTATTAAGTTTACACGACGCTCTCTACAATTTAGCGCATTCTAACATTAAAACTGAGAAATTATTTATTAAATTACTCCTTTGCGATACTTCAGATACGAATTTCTTTCGTCTGTATAGTTCGTTAACACATCGCCGCCTCACCACTGTGCCTGAATTAATGAATTTTGGAAAACAGTTCTTAATGAGAGTGTTCAGTTCAAATTGGATGTCGTATTACGAGGGTATGAGCTAAGTTTTTATAGTGATTTATTCGAGTCAGAAACACTGACACTAATCGACATCACAAATAACAATTTATGCCACAGACTATTAAAATTATAGAAGAACTATTTTCAGTAGAAGACTGCCTCAATTTTAGTGTAAGTTGCGTATACAAACGGTCACATGATTGTGAGAAGGTACTTCGTAGGACAGTTAGTAAGCGCTTTGTCAGGACACTGAACGGAACGTAGTACTGAAATTGTAAAAAGATCGCATGGAATACAGTCAGAGGTATTACCACAGGTATCGACACGGATCGTCCCAAGATTACGTGCGATAGTAAACGACGTCCTGAGGCTGGGTAGTTTGGTAAACAGCTAACAAAAAAATGGTTCAAATGGCTCTGAGCACTATGGGACTTAACATCTGTGGTCATCAGTCCCCTAGAACTTAGAACTACTTAAACCTAACTAACCTAAGGACATCACACACATCCATGCCCGAGGCAGGATTCGAACCTGCGACCGTAGCAGTCCCGCGGTTCCGGACTGAGCGCCTAGAATCGCTAGACCACCGCGGCCGGCAAACAGCTAACACAACCTTAATTACGTAATCCACGGATAGTGGTCTGTCAGATCCAAAGGTGTACACATCAGTCAAATCAAAAGCTATACACATCAATATGTCTTTTAAATACATTGGCTAATGTTTAGTTGAAGTTCCTGTGAGACCGCTTTCAGGCGCACAGAACCCTTCAGGGCTATAGTTCCGATCACTTTGGTTTTTGGGGAGAACACAAGTCGTTGACATTATAAACAGAGCATTTACCATAATATCAGAAATAACAAGCAAGTACGCAGATACAGTAGCCATAGACACTAGAAACGTCTTTGATTGGTGGCCTGCAATGTGTACGAGGCTAAGAGAACTGGAGGTACGTGATGCCTGTATTATAGCTTCCTGGGTTACTGCATGTACAGAGTCGGAGAACCGTGCTCTGACAGTGGCACACTTACTAAAAAAACATCAAAGGAATGTGCACAAGAATCGATCTGTAGCTTCACTTTCTGGAACTTCTCACTTGAACCTCTCCCTCACCATCTTCTCCCTTCCCCCTCCCCCCAACATCCAACATGGAGACGTGAGAGCCGATATAGAAGCTATATATGAAGATGAAGTTCCAATTATCATATTAGCAAACAGTAGGTGAGAATGCAAGTCGAACGCCAAACACAAATATATTACTAGCAGGTATCGCGCAGCATTATGTATATTGATAATTTTCAGACGTAACAAGATAGAGAATGTGAGTGGAGTACCAACACAAAACAAACGCCAATTCAAACTCTGGTGACTGTAGCTCTGGCAAGAAAAATAGAACTTTAATGGTAAGGGGTACAGTGTTTACTAGACCCTCAGCAATGTATACCAGCGGTGGAATATTAACTGTGTCAATGCCAGCTGTGTCAGGGTTCACTTACTAACAGGACAAGGCCCTTATTCAACGCACGTACTCCGGTTGACATTGAGAACTGACTCAAACTACACATACAGAGAAAATGGAACCGCAGAACGTATCGTCCTAACTTTTACGCCGTGCAGTAACCTAGGGGAAATAGAATAGTACGGAAATGCATTAACAAATACAACCCAAACAGCACACTGCACAGTGAGGACGCATGGAACTCACCATCTCTGCAGCACTACACACTGAATACTTGAAATGAAGACCATACCGTAGGCTGCAAAACATGCGGCACTAAGACAGATTTCGCAGGGTAGATGAGTTTAACGATGGACGAAACAAAGAGAGTAGAAGACACACTTACTACCAGACATTTATTCACCAGCAAAAAACTACTAAGTAACTTCCTGGCATGTTAAAACTGCGTGCCGGACCGAAACTCGAGCTCAGGACCATGTCTCCGCAATATCCTTTTCTCCAGGAGTGCTAGTTGTGCACGGTTCGCCGGACGTTGTGGCCGAGCGGTTCTAGACGCTTCAGTCTGGAACTGCGCAACCGCTACGGTCGCAGGTTCGAATCTTGCTCGGGCATGGATTAGATTAGATTAGATTTACTTTCATTCCAATTGATCCGTAGTGAGGAGGTCCTCCAGGATGTGGAACATGTCAGAAAAACAACAATACATGACAAATATTTAAACTAAAACAAATAAGCTAATGTACCATTCCACAGGTCCCAAGTGGAATGATCGTCATTTTTTAATGAACACTAAGAGTCATTTTACAAATACTATTGCACTGAATTTAAAATAAAAAAGTTTTATATTTATTTATAAGGTAAGAAACATGTAATACAACTACTGTAATACTTATTTACAATGAACACATTACTGCACTGAAATGGTGCAGAAGTTAGATTATACTTACACACACACACACACACACACACACACACACACACACACACACACACACACACACACACAAATTTTCAGTGAACACATTACTGCACTGAAATTGTGCAGAAGTTATGTTGTACTTATATACAAATCAGTTGGTTTTCCTCAGAAATTCATCAATGGAGTAGAAGGAGTTGGCCACCAATAAATCCTATAGGCTTCTCTTAAACTGAATTTCATTGGTTGTTAAGCTTTTTATGGCTGCTGGCAAGTTATTGAAAATGTGTGTTCCTGAATAATGCACACCTTTTTGTACAAGACTAAGTGACTTTAAATCCTTTTGAAGATTATTCTTATTTCTAGTATTGATTCCATGAATTGAGCTGTTGGTTTGAAAAAGTGATATATTTTTAATGACAAATTTCATTAAGGAATAAATATATTGGGAAGCTGTAGTTAGTATCCCTAGTTCCCTAAACAGGCTTCTGCAGGATGTTCTTGAGTTCACACCACATATAATTCTTACTGCACGTTTTTGTGCCCGGAAAACTTTAGCTTGGCTTGATGAATTACCCCAGAAAATAATCCCATATGACATTATGGAATGAAAGTAAGCATAGTATGCCAGCTTTTTCATTTTTATATCCCCTATGTCTGACAAAATTCGCATTGCAAACAGAGATTTGTTAAGACGCTTCAGCAGTTCTGTGGTGTGCTCCTCCCAGTTGAATTTATTATCAAGCTGTAATCCCAAGAATTTAACACCGTCCACTTCTTCTATCTTCTTGTCATCATATGTTAGACATATACTCTTGGGACACCCCTTACAAGTTCTGAACTGCATGTAGTGTGTTTTTTCAAAGTTTAGTGACAAAGAATTGGCTAGGAACCAGTGATTAATGTCTACAAATATTTTATTGGCTGATCTTTCTAAGACTACACTTGATTTGCTATTTATTGCAATGTTTGTATCATCAGCAAACAAAACAAACTTGGCATCTGGTAATGTTACTGATGAAAGGTCATTGATATACACAAGAAAAAGTAAGGGCCCCAAAATGGAACCTTGTGGGACCCCACATGTAATTAGTTCCCAGTTGGATGATGCCTGATAGCTTGATACATGTCTCTTTCCTAATAACACCCTTTGTTTCCTGCCAGAGATATAAGATTTGAACCATTTTGCAGCATTTCCTGTTACACTATAATATTCTAGTTTACTTAAAAGGATATTGTGATTTACACAGTCAAATGCCTTTGACAGATCACAAAATATACCAGTTGCCTGCAATTTTTTGTCTAATGAATTAAGTACATTTTCACTGTAAGTGTAGATAGCCTTCTCAATATCAGAACCTTTTAGAAATCCAAACTGTGACTTTGACAGTATGTTATTTGAGATAAGATGGTTATAAAGACGACTGTACATTACTTTTTCGAAAATTTTTGAGAATGCTGGCAACATTGAAATTGGACGGAAATTTGATGCTATTTCTTTATCTCCCTTCTTAAACAGTGGCTTAACTTCAGCATATTTCAGCCATTCGGGAAATATTCCACTGATAAACGACTGGTTACACAGATAGCTTAATATGTTACTTAGCTCAGAATCACATTCTTTAATTAACTTTGTTGATATTTCATCATACCCACTAGATGTTTTTGATTTTAAAGATTTTATGATGGACATTATTTCTGTTGGGGTAGTGAGGGTCAAATTCATATTATGGAAGTTACTTGAAATGTCTGGTCTAAGGTAATCCATAGCAGCATCTACCGAACCTGACAACCCCATCTTTTCAGTAACAGTTATAAAATGTTTGTTAAAAAGTTCTGCAACACTATACACATCTGTCACCAATGCATCATTTACTCTTAATGCTATTTGTTCCTCTTCATGTCTGGTTCTACCGGTCTCCTCCTTCACTATATCCCATATTGTCTTTATTTTGTTATCTGATATGACTATCTTTTCCTTGTAATATATTTGCTTTGACATCCGTATTACAGTCTTTAATATTTTGCAGTATTTCTTATAATGTGCTATAGCATCAACATTGGAAATGTTTCGGATTGACAGATACAGTTTTCTTTTTGTTTTACAAGATACCCCTATTCCTCGAGTAATCCATGGCTTCTTTGTAGACTTTGCTCTAACCTTGGTAAGTTTTGGGGGAAAGCAGTGTTCAAATAAGGTAAGCACTTTATTAGCAAAAATGTTATATTTTTCATTCATGCCATGAGCACTGTAAACATCAGTCCAGTGAATGTCTCTGAGGAGTGTCCTAAAGTAATCAATTTTTGGCTTACTGATTACCCTCTTTAGCTCAGATTTAACAGATTTTATATCCTGTTCAGTATTAACATTTAACAGAAGGAACTGCATGTCATGGTCTGAGAGGCCATTGACTATTGGTTTTGTAATATAATTTTGTTCATTTGACTTTTCTATAAAGATATTATCAATGGCTGTTTGTGAGCAAGTGGTTATCCTAGTGGGGAACTTTACTGTGGGAATTAAGTTGAATGATAGTGTTACTAACTCAAATAGGTTCTTATTGGGAGAGTCTTTAAGGAAATCTACATTGAAATCACCAGCAACCACTATTTCTTTGTTTTTGGTTGTTAAATGGGCCAGTACAGCTTCAAGGTGGTTTACAAACAGATTAAAGTTACCTGCAGGTGCTCGATATACACTTAATATTATGAAAGATTTTTTGTGAAAATCTAATTCTGTTGCACATGCTTCCATATGCTGTTCTAGGCAAAATTTATGAATGTCTATGTTCTTAAATTTATGACAGTTCCTGATGAATGTGGCAACTCCTCCTTTCTCCATTTCTGATCTACAATAGTGAGATGTTAACCTAAACCCTGTAACACTTAAAAGTTCTATACCAGTGGTCACATGATGTTCAGAGAGGCAGATTATGTCAGCTGGGTTTGAAGACTCTAATTCATCTATGCAGATAGTTAATTCATTAATTTTATTTCTCAGTCCTCGAATATTTTGATGCAATAAAGATAGCTGACATTTCACATTGACTGACTTAAAATTGGATGGAGTTAAAATATCTGCTGACAGTTGAAAATTCTTAACCAATGGCTGTTTATGTTGATGTAATAAGCTGGAATTATGTTTTTTGATTTCTTTCTCAAACTGAAGGTTTGTCTCAGTTCTAACCTCTCTTAAAATTTGTTTTCTTTCTGTCCTCCCTACCCTAAAAAAGGGTCTTTTCTGAATCCTATAACCACTGGTATTTTACCACTCATGACAGTGCCTCCCCCCTTTAACTTTCCTGCTATTTCCCCAGCCAATTTACCCTTCCCCTTCCTGTTGAGGTGAAGGCCATGCCTAGTATAATCCCACCTACTGACAGAATCAACATGAACCACACCAATGTGTGACCCCGCACCCGACATGAGCAGCCGTTCCAGCTCCAAATTAACTCTCTTGACAGAAGAGTTCAAATGAGGTCGGTCATGGCGCCCAAGAACAGATACAAACTCAACACTGGTATGCCTCGATGCTGATGCAATCTTCGCCAGGTCACACTCTATGCTGTACCCAGGATCTCTGTCAATACTGTTACCTGCCCCACCCACTATAACCACGGTGTCTTCCTTAGTGAAATCTTTGCAAAGTGATCCTAAATCCTCTGTCACCTGCTCCAGACCAGCACTAGGTTTAAAAAAATTGGTGACCTGGTATTCTGATCCTAGTTCATCCTGCAAGAGTTGGCCAACACCTCTTCCATGGGAACTACCTAACAACAACACTTTCTTTCTCTTTACTGATTTCCCTACATTCTTACTTTTCAATTTGCTGCTGAAAGTTTGTTGTGCCCTGTCTACACCTGTAACTGCTTGAGGCTCACCAGCTTCTAACTGAAGCAACAGGTCAAATCTATTTTCCACATTCACCATAAAGCTGTCAGACAAAGTTCTAGGCCTGTTCCTCCTGTTGCCTGTTGCCACTTCCCACCTCTCTTTACCCTTCTCCCTCCTTAACCTGTCAAGATCTCCCCTGGCCTTGTCTAACTCAGCCTGAAGGGCAGCAATTTTCCCCTCCTGTTCCAGTATCTTCCTATCTCTACTACAAATCCTACAAAACCACTGATGAGTCTCATTTACTTCCCCTATTCCCACGCCACTACAGTCACCCACATGGAAAAAACTACAGCACCCATCACACCAAAGCCCCGACCTAACAATTCTACGGCAAGTCAAGCACTTTTCACTCATGATAAACGTAATAATTTATTAAGAATAAGTCAGTTAAATTACAGATAAACACGAAAATATGGTTACACAAATTTGGCCTATACGCAACTGTGTGTAAACAAAAACAAAAGTGCAAAGTTTCTGAAACAACAAGTTAAACTTTACGCTACTTTCCGGAAATGCTAGTTAAATAATGAAGAGGTACGCTAAGTTAAATTGCTGGAGAGAGCAAGGAACAACTAAACGAAATTCTATAGATTTGCTGCAGCAGAACGTAAACAGAAAATACGACTGTACGTTCTTTTCGCGTTTTCTGCTATATTACGTAATGAGAAATGAAACCTTTAATGGTACACTTAAACGGCACACTAATACACTTATTTACCACGTAATCAGTACTAATCTATGTGTTTTATAATCTAAAATAACTTATCTTTACGAGAACACCAAACCTCGCGCTAGTCGCTTGGCTGCAGGGATGTGTGTGATGTCCTTAGGTTAGTTAGGTTTAAGTAGCTCACGGTTATAGGGGACTGATCACCGCAGATGTTAAGTCCCATAGAGCTCCGAGCCATTTGAACTTTTTTTTTTTTTTTTTTTGCTCGGTTCGCAGGAGAGCTTCTGTGAAGTTTGGAAGGTAGGAGACGAGGTACTGGCGGAAGCACGGCTGTGAGATCGGATTGTTAGTCGTACTTGGGTACTCAGTTGGTGCCGGTACAGTAGCTCGGCGTGTTCAGTGAGAGACATTGGTGGTCTCTGTAATTAAAAAAAAAAAAAAAAAAAAAAAAAAAAAAAAAAAAAAAAAAAAAAAACCTTAAAGTAGGGGTCAAAAAGTGTCTGCAATATCCTTTCTTCCAGAAGTGCTACTTCTTACAAACTAGCACTCCAGGACAGTTTCTGTAAAATTCGGGAGGTAGGAGAAGAGGTAGCGGCGGAAGTAAGGCTGTGAGTAGGGGTCTTCAATTGTGCTTGAGTAACTAAGTTAATAGATCACTTACCCACGAAAGGCATAGGTCCCGAGTTCGAGTCTCAGTCCGGGACACTGTTTTAATCTGCCAGGAAGTTTTATATCATTGCACACTCCGCTGCAGAATGAAAATTTCATTCTGGAAACTACTAAGTAAATAGATACGAACTAGGTGTGGATGGTGACCGCTTAACGTACGCAAGTGACGTTGTAAACCTGTAAATAGACTTGTCTACCAAATTTAGGTAGCTACTTTGCTGTACCACAGTGTCACTATACACCTATACTTAGGTGTATATATTCTATTTGGATGTTTGTAACCGAAACATAGTTCACTTAATATGGTACATATTAAAGTTACATGTATCTGTACAATCAGACTACAACAACTAGTATAAAATAGTGTCACATAAATTTTAAAGGCGAACAGACGTCAAGAGCTCGACGGAACATTCCGAGGCTTTCACCTCTGGACGCCAAGGTGTCAGCACATACCACTGTTCTAGATCCCAGCTTCTCGTAGCAGTACAAACCTGTTTTATACTCAACCGCGAGTTCCGTTCTTTTTTTCTTAAAAGTCAACTACTATAATTTCCTACTTCTCAAATCACATATTTTTTTATTAATCGAAGTATAAGTGATGGATGAAAAGAATAATGTAGATAGAAAGGTCAACTTCCACATGGCAAGGACGGGTAATAATGTGTGTGGCTTATTGGGTCGGAGATGATCTCCTATTGAGCTCTGTCCTCAGTTCAACCGCAGCGGCGGAGGGACCTAAACACCCGGCTACGCCAAATTAGGCAGATTGCCATAAAAGTATACCAGTAATGGAAAAGTGGTCCATTAGTAGTTTTATAACTGCAGGCGCAAATATGAAGTGGTTACGTTGCTTTTGTGCAGAAGACGACATTCCCCCCTTGATGTGCTCGGACGTCGTCGGTCGGAACTTTGATGACGATTCGAGCAATCGGCCAAATGGAGACCCACAATGAATGCCCTTTCAGGCACTGTAGCATCGAATACGTGTCATCTGCGTGGCCTTTACAGTGACCACTCGTCATATGAGGCTGTTCACGTCCGATATACACCCTAACAGGCAACAAAAATAAATTGCGCTGTCCGTTCTTCCTGTCACAGTCGACTGCACCTCTGTTTCTTTACATACCCACTGATGGTTCGTATTTATGCGAAATTGCTTTGACATCTGATGGTGTCTTACGTGCACCTTTTCTTTCATCCGGCGAAGTATGCCCTATAGCTCTAACGAGAAGATCCTCCGCCTCTCTAGAAAGACAACAGAGTGATTAAAGTGCAATTACGTAGCCTTGTTATTCTCCTTTTTGTTTAGTTTGTTAGTATCTACAAATACCCTCATTCCTATTTGCTTTCGCTTTCATTCTCTGCATTCTCCACTGTTCTCGAAGGCTGAAAATATTTTTAAATCACGTTACAGTTTATCCACGAGCTTTCCTAGGTTACGCTATTAGTCAAGATAACTTCCGATTGGGAACTTTATTCCAGAAGTTCTTATGTTGTAAGAGGTCCGAGCAGATGTAATTTCGATGTATTGCTCATGCGCTGCCTGTGATTTGCAAGGTATAAGAAAATCTCTGACCAGAGAGCAGTGTTGACGGCAGTAGGAACTGTGTAGCTGTAGCAGTAAGTTGTTGCTAGTCTGGAGTCTGCTCTGGTCTGGTCTGGTGTATCGTGTTGGCTGGCCCGGTCGCGGCGCAGAGATGCCAGAACCTCAGTATCATTGTATAAGGTAAAAAGCAGCCTCGCGCATATGTAGTAATGTTATCTCAAGTCGCATGTAAATATTTTAAAACTCTCGTAATAATAATCTTCCTCATAAAAAGTAACTTTTAACAATCATTCATTTCCATTTACAGAATTTACTAATTTCCCCCATCCATGATCATCCCGATTATTGCAATAGAAAAATCAGTTGCTCCCTTTCATAAATGACAGATAGGTCGGCCAGCATTGCACAGAGCTGTGTCGGAAAAATTTATTGTAAGAGCAGCTATATCCGGCGACTTCATTGAGGTAAGAATATTTCCTTTTTTATTCAGAATGATCTTTCAGGGCCATGACGCAGCACTGCTGTCGTCCAAAATTTACCAGGTTAAATTCACAGTGAATTATTGAAAAGTCATAAGTGACAGACAATTTAATTGAGAGGTTAGTTACATTGTTTTATTACCAGGTTACTGAATTTATTTTTTTATTGGGACGTTACACTGAATGTGAACGACATAATTATAATTTTTTACTGTTGAAAGATTTAGGAATTTTTCTGTTTTGAGGTTACGCTAAATGTGAATGAATTTTGAGCTTAGATTAAATCAGAGAGAATTTTGTGGGTAGATTAAAAGTAAACTAATTTTGAGTGGAGGTTAATGTGCAAAGAATTTTGTAGGGAGGTTATAAATGTAAATGAATTTTGTGGGGAGCATACACTGTTTTGAGGTTACACTAAAATCAGAATCATTATTCATAATATTTATTTTATTTTTTGTAGGGAGGTTACAATGTATTGATGATACCAGGGCAATACAGACACCTTAATAAGTTTTTCGTTTTGTTTTGGAATCTATTACTTTCATAGATATACTCATGGCACCCTATGAGACTGCCACTGTTTGTGACCCAGGAATATTAGAACGATACCTGTAGCAGAAAAATCGAAAAATGTAGAATTCTTTCCGATTGATATAAACATTTACTTAGATCTGCAAACCTTCCGATATTGCCCCAGAGTACGCGGGTAATATAGACATACTTACACGGTAATACCGACATTATGAAATACCGAGGAAATAAAATTCCTGTTGTAAGAAAATAAAACATTTTACTGTCTCAACATAATCAAATATGTACACTACATATTTTTCGTAAATGGTGCCAAATTTAGAAACAACTATTCAACTTCAGCTATATTGAAATCTAGCAATCTTTTGTAGGTTTTTTAAATTTTAATTTGGGATATCTCATTTTTAAATCAGAAACCCTCTCTTCTTCAGCCATTTTGGTACTTTCATTAAAATTGTGCTTAGCACCTACCTATCCAGCAAGATCGTAAGCACCGCTCTGCAACTGAACCAAGGAGATGTCATAGAATAATTATGCCAGTGTAGACACATGATTGGCTAATTCTTGTTGTGGAGCAGGAATAACGACAGATCTTCTCCCGACTTATCTTGTCTGAATATGATTTAAATCTATTACAAAGTTCAACTGTTGGTAAATTCAGCTCATTTGATAAGCTTTTCAGTCATCTCCTAAACTTAATGGCTTTTGATGATTTCTTTAGTATTTTTAGCTCTCTCTCATTTTCTCTTTTTTGTCCTCATAACCTGAAATTAAAGATCTTACTTATGTGTAGTCAACTTGTTTTCTGAGATTTAGGTCATTGGGAACTATCGACACCCTATCGACATTGCCGAAATCTGTCTGTCGATTCTCTGTACATGGGCAGGGAAGGGGTTGTTGGATTCTGCGGCTTACGGCGACAATCTACAGGAGATCGAGTGTTCAGGACTTGTTAGTGGATATCCAGGGCTGCCGTTAAATGACACAACGGAAAATTAGGTAAAAATAAAGAGAATATATTTCAGTGTACGGTATATAAGGGGCGCCCCTAGGGCCGGAATTTATCAGGTTTAGGCCAGTCTAGGAGCTCGAACATCTAACTGAAGCGGGCAACGGAAGGGGAGGAGATTCATGTTACCCGACGTCGGTGGCCGATCGTGAAATGCAGAGCCGGAGGCTCTGCCTCCTACGAATGACGTCTGTTCTGCTCGAGCTCTGAATCACAAGACACAGAGAGGCTTCACTGCACTCCAGCGTCCAAACGCGTGCCATGTATATCATGCACGCTATTGGCTAAAACCGATGGCGTGACTTCACTAGCAGTTTCAGCGTCTTTGGTCAGCAGATTTAACTGGACAGAACTGCCTCGGTTCTGAAACACAAGCAACTTGTGTCACGTAGGCACAGCGTAACTTCCTCTGAGAGAAAAGTTGTAAAGATTTCACTGGATCTTTGAAATAAATTTTTAAACCAGTTCCCTAAAATATTCCTTGACTGGCCGCTACCTTGTAACCCTTAACTCAGACATCATGCCGGGAACCAGACGGTTTTGCTAATGCTCGAAGAGGTACAAAACCTATACTAATAAACGCCCTAGAAAACATGACATCAAAATTTAATGAAAATTTAATTTTAGCTCCAGAGTAAAACTATCGTCGTCGCTGCACCTTACTTCTGACATCGCTTGCTGTGCTGCAGGACAGTCTTCGCTACTCAGAAACCGCTGGTGTCGATACTGCCCAGTATGTGGGTGTTTAGCAGGTCTCCTCTAGGTGGTGTTCCATACATGGCTACGCAGTATATCAAAATTAAATATACCGTATAGCGGCACAGACTTCAAAATTAATCACCGAGACACTTTCAGTCTGTGAACGTTATAATGAGTTTCCAATCAGGTTCTCGTCGTGTAACGACACTTCACTAATGAGAGAAAATTTATGTTGAAGGCAATTGCAGCAGTCGATCGTGAGCAAAGAAACAGCAGAAATTCGTTATCAGTTTGGGTGACATCGTTGAGTGCAGGTGTCTGCGGCAGCAGCGGCACGCCCTGGCCCACGAGTGGAACCGGCAGCGGGTGCGTGTCGTGATTCGGTTTGTTCCCAGGGGCGCCAGCACGCTACCTGCCAACACGCGAGCACTCAGTGACCACCTTTTAATCGCTTGTTTCTCACAGTAAACGTTCTTGCATGTCTCCTTTCAACTTCTGCACCTGTCGCCATAATTGGTTCTTGCTGGAAGCGCTCTATATAAGTCCAATATATTTTTCTAGTTAGGAATAGGAAATTTCTATTTCGACAACAGTGTGCGGTTTCAGGATAATTAGAGATTAAAAGGTATCGTGGGAAGTCCCTAGATTTGCAACTGGATTCAAGCCTTACGTGCAGATAAATGTCAACAAGTCGCTTTCAATGGAACAAAATCTACAGTTATAAATATAATTGATAGACTAACGCAAGGAAGTGTTCTACTTCTGTTACCGTTTACAGTGTATATAAATGACGTAGTACAAAGCACCGGAAGCTCTTTGAGTCTGTTCACGAGTGATGCAGTTGTCTGTAACAAAGTAGCAAAGCCAACAGACAATACAGATTTGCAGAATGACCTGCAGAGGATTGATGAATGGTGTTGGCTTTGGCAGTTTACCCTGAACATAAATAAATGTAACATACTGCGCATACATAAGATAACAAATCCACGACTTTACAGCTACACTACTGATGACAAATTACTGGATACAGTATCTATCATGAAATATCTAGGAGTCGAATGACCGAATAGAGCAAATAGTAGCAAAAGCAAAGGCCAGACTGAGATTCATTGGAAGAATGTTAAGAAAGTGTACCTCATCCACGATGGAAGTGTCATAGAGGATGCTTGTTCGACCGAAGAGCAGTGCGTGTCGTCAGGGGTAGGTTTAGCCTGCGCGAGAATACAGAGATGCTGAAAAATCTCCAGTGGCAGAAGTTACAACAGAGTCGTTGTGCATCATGGAGTGGTTTAATATTGAAATATCAGGACAGTACTTCCCGGGAAGAGTCGGGAAACATCTCGCGAACCGATCATGACGAGAAAATTCGAGAAATCAGAGTCAATACAGAGGTGTATCACAGTTTCCACACAACACTCGCAAGTGAAACGGTTTTTACATTTTCTACCACTCAAATCAACAAAACACGACGTTTCAGTTTCACAGAATGGGCATACGATTAGTGAAACTGAACAGTTCAAATTTCTTGATGTTCAGAGAGATGGTACACGGTTGTGGAAAGCTCACGTTCACGATCCTGTTCAAAGACTTAATGCTGTCACTTTTACTATTCGAACAGTGTCTGAAGTAAGAGATCATTCGACACTAAAATTAGTTTACTTTGCTTATTTTCATTCACTTACGTCGTTTGGTATTACATTTTGGGATAACTCTTCCCATTCTAAAAGGATATTTTTGGCTCAGAATCGGGCAGCTAGGACAATTAGTGGTGTAAGTTTGCGAACCTCTTGTCGACCCCTGTTCACTAGTCTGGATAGTTTGACATTGGCCTCTCAGTACATACATATTCTTTACCGTCATTTCTTGTTAACAATATCAGTTTATTCCCAACAATAAGCAGCTTTCGTTCAGTTACTCTCGGCAGAAATCCAACGTGCATTTGGGTCGGACTTCCTTAACCCTAGTGCAGAAAGTGTATGTTCTTTTTTTTAACAAAAGTAAATGCTTTAAGATTATGTTGAATGAATATATGAACCGTGGAATGGACACTAAACTCGAATTGCCGTGTAACGTGTGCTTACTCTGTGTTATTGTTAGAAAAATTTTACATGAATTGATTGGACAATGCAATATACATTTACCCCCTTAGGCACTGAATTATGTAGCCTGTTCAAAACTGATTTCTTTGGTACCTGTGCACATAGCAAATAGAATAAATTGTCTTACCTCTAAAGCAGCAACGGAGTAACGCAATATATTCTGATCTCTCATAAAAAACAAAAATATCCTAGACACAGGCTCAGCGGTGTGTAATGCTGGCCTTAATACTTTGAAATTAACATGAAATTCTTTTGGCCGATAAAGGAGAACATTTGAGAAAATCCAACTTCTTTAAAAAGTATGACCTGGACAGGGGGGCGGTACTGATTGTGGTGAATTACTAACACCGAATTTCTTTAGCAAAATTATATTACAAGTTAAGTTACATTACAACGGAAGCTACATCACTCACAATTGATTCACAAACAATGAGATTTTAATAGCAAGTATCATCTAACTTCATTAATTCGGTATACACTCCTGGAAATTGAAATAAGAACACCGTGAATTCATTGTCCCAGGAAGGGGAAACTTTATTGACACATTCCTGGGGTCAGATACATCACATGATCACACTGACAGAACCACAGGCACATAGACACAGGCACTAGTACAGTGTATATCCACCTTTCGCAGCAATGCAGGCTGCTATTCTCCCATGGAGACGATCGTAGAGATGCTGCATGTAGTCCTGTGGAACGGCTTGCCATGCCATTTCCACCTGGCGCCTCAGTTGGACCAGCGTTCGTGCTGGACGTGCAGACCGCGTGAGACGACGCTTCATCCAGTCCCAAACATGCTCAATGGGGGACAGATCCGGAGATCTTGCTGGCCAGGGTAGTTGACTTACACCTTCTAGAGCACGTTGGGTGGCACGGGATACATGCGGACGTGCATTGTCCTGTTGGAACAGCAAGTTCCCTTGCCGGTCTAGGAATGGTAGAACGATGGGTTTGATGACGGTTTGGATGTACCGTGCACTATTCAGTGTCCCCTCGACGATCACCAGTGGTGTACGGCCAGTGTAGGAGATCGCTCCCCACACCATGATGCCGGGTGTTGGCCCTGTGTGCATCGGTCGTATGCAGTCCTGATTGTGGCACTCACCTGCACGGCGCCAAACACGCATACGACCATCATTGGCACCAAGGCAGAAGCGACTCTCATCGCTGAAGACTACACGTTTCCATTCGTCCCTCCATTCACGCCTGTCGCGACACCACTGGAGGCGGGCTGCACGATGTTGGGGCGTGAGCGGGAGACGGCCTAACGGTGTGCGGGACCGTAGCCCAGCTTCATGGAGACGGTTGCGAATGGTCCTCGCCGATACCCCAGGAGCAACAGTGTCCCTAATTTGCTGGGAAGTGGCGGTGCGGTCCCCTACGGCACTGCGTAGGATCCTACGGTCTTGGCGTGCATCCGTGCGTCGCTGCGGTCCGGTCCCAGGTCGACGGGCACGTGCACCTTCCGCCGACCACTGGCGACAACATCGATGTACTGTGGAGACCTCACGCCCCACGTGTTGAGCAATTCGGCGGTACGTCCACCCGGCCTCCCGCATGCCCACTATACGCCCTCGCACAAAGTCCGTCAACTGCACATACGGTTCACGTCTACGCTGTCGCGGCATGCTCCCAGTGTTAAAGACTGCGATGGAGCTCCGTATGCCACGGCAAACTGGCTGACACTGACGGCGGCGGTGCACAAATGCTGAGCAGCTAGCGCCATTCGACGGCCAACACCGCGGTTCCTGATGTGTCCGCTGTGCCGTGCGTGTGATCATTGCTTGTACAGCCCTCTCGCAGTGTCCGGAGCAAGTATGGTGGGTCTGACACACCGGTGTCAATGTGTTCTTTTTTCCATTTCCAGGAGTGTAGATGCAAATCATTAAATGACACATAGCCCTCTTAACAGACGTTAAAAACATTACAAAAGCGAAATATCTAACTAATCTTTTTATCATAACGGTTTACGTACATTCTGGGATAAATCAACAATTACAAATTATCAGCCAGCTCATCTATAGCAACGCGCTGGTAAAAACAAAAATCGTAATCATTCAACATCTTTACCTTGCTTCAATGTCTCATGGGTCACTTATTCTACTCTGTTGAGGAGTTCCTTGAAAAATTAAGCTAATTCGTACATTATATTGTTGATTGCGTTTACTTAAACTTATGACTTAACTTTTTGGGTTCATAAACATTTTATTTTATTAACATTAAGACTCCTGCTTCCATGTTCAAGAATATTGACATACTTAAATTAATCTAACACTTGGTGGGTTCAAACAGCACACCACAAAAACTGCCTATTCCATCTTCTTTCCCTCATCCACAGCCTAGTGCGCTCTTACACCAACCGTATAATAATCTCAGTCCAGAAGCGGTATCTCTGGGTCTGCGGTCTTACGCAGTGAGCGATATAAATCCTATCAAAGACATACGTCGTTTATAAAATCACATTCGGGTGCCACATACAAATTTGCCCCAGTATACTCCTTCCAGATGGTATGCAGTTTACTGCTGCATCTAGTTTCATTAAGCTACCACAGGAATGGAAAAATCTTAGTAGTAATCAACGCGCTTTCATATCGAAACTGGAGAGTTTCTACTATGTTGAGGAGTTCCTTGAAAAATTAAGCTGATTCGTACTTAATATTGTTGATTGCGTTTACTTAAAGTTATGACTTAACTTTTTGGGTTCATAAACATTTCATTTTTATTTGTTATTACTCTTATGTTGAAATTTCATATACTGGCACCTTCCATGACCTTGGGGATATGCTCCTCAATTTGGTCTCACTGAACTACACCTATAAATAAAAATAGAAAGATATGTTGTCGTTCTCAATATACACAAACGATGTCACCGATAGTGTGTGAAACCGTCTCAGACTGTTGATGATGGAGTAGTACGGGAGAGTGTCATCGCTGTTTGTGTGTAGGAAGGTACAGGACCACTTGTACACAATTTCTGACTTGTGTCATTAATCGCAGCTTCTCGTAAATGTGGAATAATTTATATTAATGCAGTAGGCAAAACAGTCCCGTATTGTTTGAATACAGTATTGATGGTGTGCTTCTTGACGCTCTCACATTTGTTAAGTATCTAGCGTAACTCGGCAAAAAGACATGAAATGCAACAAGCACTTAAGGACGGTGTAGCAAAGGCGGATGGTCGACTTCGATTTATTGGGACAAATATAATTAAGTGTACCTCACTGTATAGTGAACCGCGTACGAAATATCTGTCCGTCCCCTTGCTGAGTACCACTCATGTGTTTAGGATTGCCACCATGGAGAACTAAAGGAAACCATAGATGAAATTCAGAGGCGTGTTGCCATATTTAACTGTAGGTTCGCTATCAGCGCTGGTATTACTAAATGGAATTGCAATATGTCGAGGATTGAAGTCTTTCTTCGCGGAACACTACTGAGAAAGTTCACAGATCAAGCGTTTGCAACAGACTTCCGAATGATTCTAACTCCACCAACGTACATCTGGCGTAAGAAAGGCGTAGAGGAGAGAAATCAGGACAATATTTTTTTCCTCGTCCCTATTTCCAATTGAACACAAAAGGGGAACGCAGCAAGGTAGCCTCCGGCATGGATCATACAGGGCCTTGTGGAGTATGAATGCAGTTCTAGATATTTGTGCCAGATGACCATGAACTTAAGCTTGGATTCTGCAATAAATACTAAAGTATCTCGTGCCTCTTGTGCATGAACTGGTACTTTACTGGCTCTGAGCACTATGGGACTTAACATCTATGGTCATCAGTCCCCTAGAACTTAGAACTACTTAAACCTAACCAACCGAAGGACATCACACAACACCCAGTCATCACGAGGCAGAGAAAATCCCTGACCCCGCCGGGAATCGAAACCGGGATCCCGGGCGCGGGAAGCGAGAACGCTACCGCACGAGTACGTTACTGAACCGAGTCCATACTGTATACGAACTCACGAATGCTTCGATTTTTGTCTATATATGTTCTAAGTTTCTTACGACCAGAGCTTTACACTATAGGCAGAAGCCCTGTCTTATAACTACGATTTTACAAACGTGTATTAGACAACTTCAGTAACTTAAAATGTCAAAAACTCACAATGATATAAGATAGCAAATAATATTGTATGTAAATAAGTTACGCAAAACTGCAACCAGTCACTTTTTTTTTGAATAATTACGTTTCATTCCATGAACCGGTTTTCGAACCTTTTAACGTTCATCTTCAAATGGTTTCCGGAAGTTACATCATTATTGCTAGCTTAATGCTGGGTTCTGGCTCTATGACAAAAAGATAGAACACACTTTAATGTATCGCCATGACCATAGCTTATCTGTCACTATGCATGTAAATGCATGTATCCCACTTCTTCGTGCGTTGATTCCTTCTGACCTATTTTTAAACTACAAACTACTCTTCGTCACTACCATACTGTGATCAGAATATATATCTACCCATGGGTACGCCTTACAATCCAGTATCTAATTTCGGTATCTCCGTCTGACACCGATGTAGTGTAACTGAAATCTTCCTGTGTCGCCCAGCCTTTTCCAAGTATGCCTCCTTGTCTTGTGATTTTAGAACAGCATATTCGCTATTACTAGCTGAAATTTATAGCAGAACTCAATCTTTCTCCTCTCTCATTCCTTGACCCAAGCCCATGTTCTCCAGCAACTATTTCTTGTACGTCTTCCCCTTTAATGGCATTCCAGTCCCTCATTACTACTAGATTTTCATCTCCCTTTCGTATTGTATTACTCCTTCAGTATCTCCATATACTTTCTCAATCTCTTCAACTTCCTCTTGCGACGTTGACATGTATACCTGAACTATCGTTATCAATTCTGATAAGAACATCCCTATCACTGAACTGTTCAGAGTGACAGACTCTCTACCATACCTTCCTATTCATAACTAATCCTACTCCCGTTACATCATTTTCTGCTGTTGTTGATATTACCCTGTACTCATCTGGCCAGAAATCCCTATCTTCATTCCACTTCGCTTCACCGACCAATACTATATCTACATTGAGCCTTTGCATTTCCATTTTCAGTCTTCTAGTTTACCTACCACGTTCAAGCTTCTGACATTACACGCCCTGGCTCGTAACTTTATCCTTTCGTTGATTATTCACTCTTTTTCTCATGGTCATCTCCTCCTTGGCAGTACCTTCCCGGAGATCCGATTGGGGGACTATTCCTGGACCTTTTGCCAATGGAAAGCTCATCATGACATACTTTCAGGTATGGGCCACATGTCCTGTGATACACGTTACGTGTCGTTAATGCAGTGGTTTCCATTGCCTTCTGAATCTTCATGCCGTTGTTCATTTTTGATTCTTCCGCCTTTAGGGGCAGTTTCCCACCCCTAGGTCAAGAGAGTGCCTAGAACCTCTGTCCGCTCCTCCGCCCTTGGTAGAATGCCGGTGAATTCTTATGCTGGAAATATTTGGCCTTCAGTGATGATCATTAATCAATATTTAAGCAGCGGCGGGATTCAAATACAGGACCGAGGACGTGTCGATTACTAATCAAAGACGGTACCTCTAGACCATGAGTGTAATCTAGTACCACGATAAAAAAGATTCATTTCAGTCACCTTACATGTTGTGGAGCTATTACAGCTTTATTGTATCTGCTTTTTCTTGATTTAAGGGAACCAACAGCCAAAATCATTATTTCTTCGAAAAATTTCTTTGATCCGTGCAGATTTGCTGCACGGGAGTGGTTGTGGAGCTGAATGTCACAAGTGCAAACTTGTTACTTAAATGGCTGCAAACTAACGAGCAGTAGTTTTAACAGCATGATATGAAAACGATACTAGCTGTACCGACGCCTATCAGTGTGTTTCGCAATACATTCATTAACACCACGAGTCAGACTATACAGGAACCAACATTGGCCCTTCTAAATGTAACAACCTGCCTAATGATGTCGTTATCGCTGGGTATCCTTCCGAATAAAACATCTATGACAAAAAATTGTGCTCCCATATTCACAAAAACATTAATTGGTAATTCACACGAGGTAGAAACAAGAGCGTGAAATCGTTCTCTGTTTGGCATCAAATTATGTGCATGTGGTGTATTGGAGTGCAGTGCTCTGAATTAAAAGAACAGTTAAAGTTAATATACGCTCTGAAATATCTCATTAGTTTCTTACAATTGTGGACGGCTAAATGATTTCAGAGTACTGATTTTCAAAAGTTTTCTTCAGTGTTCTGTCGCCTGTTACGAAGTTAGTATTAAATGTCATCCTAAAAAACTACACTACAGTCATGAAGTGCGATATAATGGCTTGGATGTCGAAGCATCATTTCTGATATACGAGGATTTGGCTTGAAGTATGAAATCTTAATTTGCCAGGAAATTTTAATACAACGTGGATTGCGTTGCAGGGTGGAGCTTCATTCTTCAGACAACGTAAGCCATCGGCTAAGTCATTCTTCACCGTGTACTCTGTCAAAGGCTTATCGTCCAATAATATAAGTATTTGTCACCTGGAAAGTTTCAGAGGCCATCAAGACCGTACGGATGTTGACTGGAATGTACATATATTTCAGAGGATTGCCTAAAAGCTGCGAGAATACTCATCCTTCTTGTTGACAACATACAGGTTGAATTTCTAATGAGTTACAGTATTTACAGTTGAGAGTCATTCATTTTGAAGAACTGCATCTCAAAGAGTAAACGGAACGAAGTTACTGAAATCTAGATTTAACAACAGGAAGACCTACAATGCTTAATGCTGTGAAAATCATTATGGCAGTCCATTTATTAAACCTGTAAATGAAGTTATGCAGGTACGTCCTACACAACCGTCCGAATGAGACAGCTACTATTTTGTATTCATTTATTAAGTAATACTAGAGTTGGAAGGCACATAACGTTTCAAAGTAAATGTTTGAAACCATCATTGATTGATTATAAAATTTTCGATTTTCAATACGAATGATTCCCGTTGACTACTCATTCATATAACATCCCTAAGGCTTAATCAATAATGTGCGGAGCATATTCTTTTTGAAGTAAACAATCGTAGGTATCCCCCCCCCCCCCAAATATTTGAAAGTTTTCACTCAATTTAGCTGGTTTAGAAATAATCTGTGACAGCCAAACCAGCTGCCTTCATTCGAACGTTTGTTGAGTATCACCCTTATTCAGCGTGCTCTCCTGCGTGTTGTCAGGCGCTTTTTTTTTTTTTTTTGTCTTTTGTCAGATGCTTGCACTTTCTTTTTTTCAAAGTTGAATGGGAATCACCCCAACACAAGTAACACATAGTGTCGACACAAAGAGTTGGTTTGTGTCCCATTACAGGCAATATTGTTTCTAAAGCGGAATTCAACGTGTCTATTCGATGCTGCGGTCTGAAATTAGTCAAGTGCGATAATAGTTACATCTATATGCATTAAAGGGACAGTAAAACAGACGAAGAGCAACCAGTACACCAGCAGCAACTAAGCAGCGCAGTAGCGTCGGTTATTCCCCGTGCTTTACTGTTACTGCTATTACAAAGAGCGATCAAATTGTTTCCGTTCGGCGGCCACACTAACCCGTTATCTACATGTCGGTCGGCACTTATATACCACCTTGTAGTAGCTCTGGATTGCATATACACTGCAGCAACGCCCTCAAACGGAAATTGTTTAGTAGATACATGTGGATACAACTATATCGCACAAGACTAATTTGGAACCACTCTGTGGGTTGCATATATAAATTCAGCTTTAAAAATCATTTTGTTTGGAAGAGGTAACAGACCGGCTTTCTCCGTTGACAATGCCCGTCACAAGACAGACGTGAAGAGTAGTATTTGCTTAGTATGACTTCAGCTACAGGCTGTCAAAACCTCCCAGGACATATCTGCCATAACACCAAAACAACGCGACTAACGGCTATTAGCAGTGACAACCGCTTTAATGGCGTGTCCTCGCTCGTCCTTGCTGTATCTGTAATGTTTCCATTGAACGCAACCACATTTTAGTGTTAACTGAAACTACAGTATTGATCAATAGTATTTACTGTACTGAACTGCACAATGTATAATAACTGTACAATATATCATGAACTGCACAATACATCTCCGCAATATATCTATATTGCGGAAATGACAAGATTAAATATTTTAAGAGCAATCTTTCAATTGCTTAACAGGTATTCTGAGAACGTCGTCCAAGTATCTGAAAACTTCAGAAAATATACATGGTAAAAAGAAAAAGGGAATTAGTTGATGTTACATATGGGGCTATGATTCGAAAAGAGTTCACGCTAGGAGCCTTAAGGAAGAAGACTCACTGGATCGAGTACAATCGTGCTGGGGTTACAAGCAACATGGACTTGAAGCAATATTTTAGATAGAGAACGTGGCCAAAGACGAGATGTGAGATGGGAAATATGACACTGCGAGAAGAAGACCGAAA
This sequence comes from Schistocerca americana, assembly GCF_021461395.2. Classification (NCBI taxonomy): domain Eukaryota; kingdom Metazoa; phylum Arthropoda; class Insecta; order Orthoptera; family Acrididae; genus Schistocerca; species Schistocerca americana. The sequence continues at coordinate 441,650,038 of NC_060121.1, read as the reverse complement.
CAGAAACAAGGCTGGAGGAGTAGACGACATTCCGTCCGAAGTGCTGATATACACGACAAAACAATTTTAGCTGGCGTGCGAGATATGAGACGGGAAATATCACCAAACTTCCAGAAGTACGTAATAATTCAAATTCCAAAGAAAGCGGGTGCTGACAGGTGTGAATATTACCGAACTATTTACGGAAGAATGAGAAACTGGTCCTGCAGAAGCCGACCTCGGGGGAGTTCAGCTTGAGTTCCGGAAAAAGGCAGATCTACTTTAATGTATGTTGCCGAGATGCTAGAGAAAGCATTTGACAATACCGAATGGATACACTTCTGAATTTTGACATAGTTCAGTTCTCACTAAAACCGTGGAGGTTATACCACGATGCCTTATCACATATCCTATCATCCTGACCCTTCTTCTTGACAGTATTTTCCACATGTTCGTTCCTGAGCGGAAGTCCGATATTTTGTCTCTATTCTCATATAATCTACATACTAACATGAACAATTACTTTATTCCAGAATGAGATTTTCACTCTGCAGCGGAGTTTGCGCTGATATGAAACTTCCTAGCAGATTAAAACTGTATGCCCGACCGAGACTCGAACTCGGGACCTTTGCCTTTCGCGGGCAAGTGCTCTACCAACTGAGCTACCGAAGCACGACTCACGCCCGGTACTCACAGCTTTATTTCTGCCAGTATCTCGTCTCCTACCTTCCAAACTTTACAGAAGCTCTCCTGCGAACCAGGAAGTTTCAATTATTTGGTTGCGAAAACGTGCAATCGTTTATAACAGTACAAGAGTTTACGACTCAGGATATACTACTCAGTTATTTATTTCTAAAGATATTTAATCTCACAGATTTATTGACGCATTCTAGATACTTCTTACATGTCTTTTCGTTTACCTTTTAAAGAGCAAAATGCTTGAATTTCGGGAGCCATCCACTACTCAGTAGTCTCAAACATCCAACAATACGAGAACACCAAGCGAAGTTATTCAACAGATAATTAAGTTGCCTTGCAGCATCTACTCAGACTATGAGAAATATCCCATCACTGTTGAAATGTACTATCATGACGCGACATTATGCGTACGCGAAACTTTTGAATTACTTGGGTCTTTGAAAGACGCATAATTGTAGTATTTTTAATTAGTGTAGTTCTTGACGGCACTTGTCAGGTTCTGTACCGTGCCACGAACGCAGACCGACGGGAGCGGTACTGTGCTAAGGCAGACATTCTCCTGGGCTTCCATGGGGCATGCAACAGTAAATGAAGAGATGGTACAGCTGTGGACTGTATTAACAATGTTGTGGACTACCCGAATTCCCTTGTTCTTGATATTTTACACGATAACGTTGGCACCTAGAAGCGGGGTGAGTCCTTCCCATCAGGCCAGAATCGTGCTACAGTGGTCTGATGAGCATAAATTGAATCTACATCAACGCCAAATCCACCTAAGTGCCGTGACATAAAACCGATTGAACTCATCCGTGATGCTATCGGGCGACATCTCCGTGCTAACATACCACCGCGGCCTCTAATCTATGTAATTGTATAACCTGTGCGAGAACATGCAACGCCAAATACCACAGGAAACCTAATGCGGAATGATTGTCGAGTCCAGGTCACAGAGTATCGCTGCGATATTGCACCTGTGATCTAGCGGTAAGTGTTGGATTAGTAATAAAAACGCCATGAACCAAGGCTTTAGATACAGTCATTGCTAAATTTTCAATAAATGCTGTCAGCAAGGACTGCAGGAAACTTCCGGCATAAAAAATCATCCGCAGTCTGCCAACAGTCCCGTCAAAGAGGTCAGAGGTGCGGGCAGTGTTTCAGGGAACTCTCTTGCCATGGCGAGGGAAACTGTCGTTGAAAACGTAATGATCAACGGAATATGGACGCAGAAGGCAAGAGAAACCACTGCATTATATACACATAGTATGCATCCACAAGACATGTGGTCTGTGACTGAAATAGTGAAATGATGATCTCTCCATTACCAAAAGATTCTGGTCAAATCCTCCATTCGGATCTCCAGGTGGGGACTGCCTAGTGGGAGGTGAACATGGTAACAATTGGAATAACCAACGAAGGCATAACATGCTACGACTCGGAGCTTGGAATGTCAGATGTTTAACGTATCAGGAAAGCTATATATCATGAGAAGGGGCTTACAAAGGCCGAATATATACGTAGTACGGTCAGTAAAGTGAAATGGAAAGAAGGTAAGGATTTCTTGTCAGATGAAAATATGGTAAAATCAACGTCAGCAAAATAGAAATAATGGAGGTAGGTTTAGTTATTAGCGGGAAGGTAGAACAAAGAGTGAGCTCCTGCGAGCAGTCTAGTGATACGGTTGTTCTAATTATTCGGCAGTAAAACAACATCAACAACGATAGTTCAGATATCCATGCCGAAGTCGCAAGAAGAAGATGAGAGAAATTATGTAGGATATAGAACGGGTAATTCAGAACGTAAGTTAGATGAAAGTCTAATAATCACGGGAACTGTAACGTGGTTGTAGGGGAAGAAATAGAAGAAAAGGTACGGGAGGATACGGGTTAGGCATTACGAATGAGAGAGGACAAAGATTAAATTGAGGTCTTCAGCAAATTTCAGATGGTAATAGCGAATACTCTATTCAAGAGTCAAAAGAGGAAGCGGTACACTTGGAGAAGACTAGGATACACTAGGAGATTCCAGCTCGATTACGTTATGGACAGGATGAGACTCCGAAATTAGATATTGCCTTATGAGGCGTACCCAGGAGCAGATATAGACAGACATAAGAATTTATTAATAATTAAGAGCAGCCTGAGGTTCGGAAGAATCGGCGTAGAAGGAAGTGGGGTTCCATGCAAAAGTGGGATGACGAGGCGCGTTTGGATCTTGCTAAGGATGTGGGTGTTGCGATAAGGAACACCTGAGTAGCCAGTCCAGTTGAAGAGTAGTGGAGAACTCTAAAAAGAGCGACCACAGATCGTGGACAGTCACACAAACGCGCAAGGAGATTATCTTGAAAGAAACTTTGGGTAACAGACCAGTTTCTTCAATAGATTGACGAAATGAGGATGTACAGAGGAAGACAGGATTACAGAAATAAAAATAACTTAGCAATTAACTGAACAGGCAATGCAGGGCAGCCAAGCAAAATAGGTGCAGGATACATGTGAATAATCGAAAAAGGAATGACCGTCGGAAGGACTGACTTAGCATATACAAAAGTCATGACAACATTCGTTGAAATTAAAAGGAAGGGTGGTAACATTGTGAGTTCAATGGGTGACTGTTAAATGCAGAGGACAGAGCAAACGGAAGGAAAGAGTATAATCAAGGTCTCTATGACTGGAAGGATGTTTCTGATGATTTCATAGAAGAAGAAACTGGAGTCGATGTGGAAGACAGAGTATCCGGTAAAAAATTCTTTTTCTTTTTTTTTTTTTGACATCAGTAGTCCAAACAAGAATAATATCCAAACAAGAATAATACATTTCTGCCCTCTTGTAGCGTGTTTTATCATATTACACACATGTAAAACTGTCCAAGGGATCCAAGGGATCTTGATCGATTTTAACATGTTGTACTGTAGAGCCAAACTGCAAATATTGTTAATATGTGCCTGTAAGATTGTTAAGGGAAGAAACAGTAATTGAAGAGAATTGAGTTTAATATTTCTGAAAAATTAACGTTGAAACGGTGAAAGACCTAAGAAACTTGAAATAGAGGTCTGTGGATTTTTGTGTACATTACTACTATGCACCATGACTTTCCCGAAAAAGCATTTTTTTCGAAATAACCACCTCCTCGCCCACCCCCTAGTATTTTGTTTTCATTTCGACATTTGACTAATAGAAACGTATAGTATCGTTGATACCAAATTCTATCGTATAGGAACATGTGGTATTCCAAAGACACATTTGTCAGAAATAACCTAGGAAAAAGTTGACACATATTGGGCATGCAGAAATTGATATAGAGAAATTTCTCGGTTATTTCTGACAAATTATTGATTTTTCTTGAAAAAATCCCATGTATTTCTTAAAATATATGAGTCTGTTTGGATATATATATATATACGGCCGCCTCCGTCTTAGGTTCGAGTCCTCCCTCGGGCATGGGTGTATCCTTATCGTAAGTTAGTGTAAGTTAGATAAAGAAGTTGTGTAAGCCTAGGGACCTATAACTTCAGCAGTTTGGTGTCATAGGAACTTACCACTATTTCCAAAGATTATGAAACTTAAAATAACTTCCATCATATTTGTGTTTCATTTTCACATTTGGTATATTTTTTGTTTTGTTTTCGAGTTGTAACCTATCCAGATTTAATTATATTTTATTGGCAATTGTTTGTACACTATTTTAAATATGTACAATAATGAGAAAGTGCAGAATTGGTCGGAACAAAATTGTTAAATGTATTGATTTTGCACGCCAAGCACGTCGGACGACCGCAGTTTCATGACAGGAGCGGCAAGGAAGTGATGTTTGCCCCTCTCTTTCCCTCGGCCGACCATCCTTACCAAAGCCCACTTGCGGTAGACCGGGGACAAGTGGTGTGAGGGGAACGCCGAGTGCCGAGGCGACGTTCTTGTCACTGGTTGTGATGCCGACACGTAGTGTGTTGGACGCGCAGTCTACCGTTTCTCTCGACTCACGTTTTCGAAACTCATGGCAATGAACCCAAAATATTTGGCATGTAGTATGTACAATGTGTGATTAGTCAAAATATAATGTGGAAACTATTATCGTTGGCGAAGAAATTACTTTTGCATCACAGTTATGAATTTCTAACTGAAGAACACAATGAACAAGATTATAAAGAAGAGAGAAAAGACGATAAAAAAGTAAAACGTGACACAGACCTTGAGTTCAAACCAAGAGGCATTTCATTTTAGTGCTGTGGTATGAACAAATTTGAAACTGTAAAACATAGTTACAGAAAGGCTATAATTGGTAATGATCTGTATAAATAAGGAGAACGAATTGCTACATGTAAGACGAGAAGTGGAAAGTTATTAGGTAATTCAATGTGTGTGTTAGATAAATTTCATTTCCCCATGGGCAGATCATTACCGATAAAGATCTGGATATAAGCGGGTGGACTTTACAAGACAGGACTGCTGGTAATTATTACAATATTTATTCAAGGCTTCTTCAAAACTGACTCATGTATTTAAAGAAATACCTGGGATTTTTTTTTCAAGCCAATTGAATAATTTTATTATTCATGCGCAAATAGCGAATAGAGATGAATTGATAATTTGTGGAGACTGTGAAATCTGAGAGGCAAATGTGTGGAATTCCGACCAGTGAGGTTTCAATTTGGAAATGCATGTAGGACGAAATGGCTCAAATGGCTCTGAGCACTATGGGACTTAACTGTTGAGGTCATCAGTCCCCTAGAACTCAGAAATACTTAATCCTAACTAACCTAAGGACATCACACACATCCACGCCCGAGGCAGGATTCGAACTGGCGACCGTAGAGGTCGCACGGATCCAGACTGTAGCACCTAGAACCGCTCCGCCACACAGGCCGGCCATGTAGGTCGAACATTTTCCTTTTAAGAAACAGCAGATGTTGAAAATGTACCAAAATCCCTGAATACCTTAAAACACAGTTATGCGATAAAATCGCATTGTATCTGTAAACAAAAAACCGGCAAGTTCGGATGAGAGGTTAAAAAAGGTTTTTACAAATCGGGTAACGTCCTTGTGTTCGCTTCTACTTCCTGTAAACTGATGTCGGAGTTCGTAAGGAAATGGTTTGAACGGGTTCATATACGTAATACAAATGAATGATCTGTCTTGTTTAGATTCATGGACCGGGCAAAGCGAAAAAAAAAATTAACAGCATCGATTAACGTGGTAAAGAGACGGAACGACCAGAGAGATTCAGCTATTAGTCGTATATAAATTTTCGCCGTGAAAAAGCTTTTTGTAACATTTATCACACATATCTGAATTGCATAAATACAATGTTTGCACGCATTTAAGAAATAATAATCTAAAAATATATTTCTTCCATCACAATCAGTTTTCAGCTCCGATTTTTGTCAACTTTTTTCAATATGCGTGGTAAATGAGTGGTTACAATGAATAGAAATCACCTAAATCTGAGACAACGCTCACTTTTCCTTTAAAAACTGGAAAATACACAAAATAGAAAACACTAATACAGCACAGGGTATTTTATATTTCATAAAATTAAAAGAAAAATATGTACATACAGCAAAATATGTAGAATATACTCTTAGAACATATTTATTTGGGAAAGACTTAATAAAGAAGCCAACGTTACAACTGGCATTGAAGCAGACACATACCCGGTGAGTGTACAGTTATATGGAGATATATGTGGCTTATTACTGACAAAGGCTTCTTCGGAATACCACTTCATCTTAAATGATCATACTTGGTATCAACAGTACTATATGTTTGGCTGTTCATCAAATGTCGAAATGTAAAACAAAATAGTGTGTGGAGGAGATTTCGAAAAAAAATTACTTTTTCGACAAATATGGGTGCACTGCTGTAAGGTACATTAAGGAAAAATGGTTCAAATGGCTCTGAGCACTATGGGACTGAACTTCTGTGGTCATCAGTCCTCTAGAACTTAGAACCACTTAAACCTAAGTAACCTAAGGACATCACACAGGATTCGAACCTGCGACCGTAGCAGTTGCGTGGTTCCAGGCTGTAGCGCCTAGAACCGCTCGGCCACCACGGCCGGCTAAATTAAGAAAGAAGGAATTCTCATTTGAATTTTTTGTAGTATATATTAGCGTTTCAGCGGCATTCATTCAGAAATGTTGCCCTCAATTATTAAAAGGGGATGTTTCACCTCCTTAACGGTCGTATAGGCACGTATAAAAAATAGTCTTCTACTTTGCTCTATACTACAACATATTCAAAGCCGATTAAAATCGGAATACATCACTTGTGTAGATTTGCTTGTCAGTTCGTAGAAAAAGATTAACTCTCGAAATATTGTCTACGAAAGTAAATTCTTTTTTCAATCTTATGTAGAACACCAGATAATAAAAATTTCAACTTCATGTAATAATAACTTCATTTTCTGTAAACTGTCGTACTAGGCTGTTACAGATCACACTGACTTTTGAACAACTACACTTCACACACATTGGTTTTACACTACTAAGACAGAAAACGTAAAAAGCTTTTCTTCTCAGTAGCTCGCGTACATACCCATCTAAAATCCACCTAAAATATACACTGAACAATTAACTTAAGCCTATTTGTTAAAAGCTTTTTACTACTTAATAACTACGCACTCCTTTTACCGGTCTCTTTCTTAAGACTTCAAACGTTACTCTTTCTCACTGCGTGAACAAGAGAACAAAATTGAAATTAATTTACGAACTTAACACACGTCAGCTACAGCAGGGGAAGTATCACAAGTCTTTCACAGATTCTATGTAAATATAATAGAACTGTAATACATTCTAATTACGAAACTTCCTGGCAGATTAAAACTTTGAGCCGGACCGAGACTTCGGGACCTTTGTCTTTCGCGGGCAAGTGCTCTACCATCTGAGCTACCCAAGCAAGACTCACGCCCGTCCTCACAGCTGTAATACTGTCTGTACCTCGTCTCCTACCTTCCAAACTTTACAGAAGCTCTCCTGCGAACCTCGCAGAACTAACACTCCCGAAAGAAAGGAGAGTGTGGTGACATGGCTTAGCCACAGCCTGGGGGATGTTTCCAGAATGAGATTACACTGTGTAGCGAAGTGTGCGCTGATATGAAACTTCCTGGCAGATTAAAACTGTGTGCCGGACCGAGACTCGAACTCGGGACCTTTGCCTTTTGCAGGAAAGAGCTCTACCATGCTACCCAAGCACGACTAACGAGTCATCTTCACAGCTTTACTACTGCCCGTATCTCGTCTCCCACGTTCCAATTAGTACAATTGGCAACCATAGCGTGGGGCCAAAGTCTTGTTTTAGAGTGTCAAATATATCTAAAGAATATATCTAAAGAATATAGAAAACGTAAGAATACATAGTGATTACTGTGTAACTTACAAATGTATGTGTATATGTAAGACGTATATTTAACACTGTACTTGATTCTTTTCCATAAACTGAACGAGAATTCTATTGTATGAGTGAAGGAGAACAGAGACGTTTGATTCTGGACAAAAAGAAACTGAGCTTGGACCATAAGTTGACCAGTGGCAGAAACGTATACAAGGTGAGGACATTTGTCTCAGTGCACCAGCTTGCTGATATAATGACTAGTAACTTCCTCTGGTGCATGAACTTTATGATAATTTGGAATAAATGTAACTTACGTCAAGTAACATTTGCATGTAAATTGCACTAGTGTGCATTGCTTTGCGTATGCTTGACACCAGTTTGAGTAGCACCTTAAGTGACATTTTTCCATTTTCAACTGTGTATAACCTTTTGGAAGGGAGCCCAGTGGATAAAAGACTGAAGGTGAAAGTGAATAAATACCGTGTGACGATATCTGTGATTTCATTGTATGTACGATAAGTCATCTAGTTTAACAATAATTTTGGGTCGACCAAAGAAGGTAGTAATTTTAGGAAGTGAAAACGTAGAGGAGACGGAACATAGAGAGGAACATGTATTGGAGCATGTACCACAGTAAAACGATGCTCAGACTGTCAATGGGGAATCGGATATCCAATCCACAAATAGGGAACCCGATGCGCAAGTCCCTTCTAGGGAAGCTTATGGGCGTATCGAGAAAATAGTTGTGAAAGATGGAAAAATAGATTTACCGGAAACCGGAATTGTTCGTAAATCTTAAACACGAATGAGTTCCAAGGAAAACCTCATGTGTGAATATCTCAGGAAACTATAATTAAAGGAGAAAGAACACGAAGAAAGTTTAATTAAAAGAACAGTATACGTAATGGATGAAAAGGACAGATAGCGCGAGGATAGGGTGACAGCGCGTCACAGAAATCTGACAGGAGAGCTCAACGCTGACATGTAAGCGCGTGGCGTAGCGATGCTGGACAATGTACACGGGGGTCAGCAGTGTACAAACACATGTCGATTCTGTGTCTGGCCAGAATAAGGATGCTTGGCTGAACCACATAGAGTATAACACCGAAAATGTGAAGAGCGGCATCTGAGAAACACTGCATGAGATACTGAACCTACGCGTTGTGAGAAATAAATGTCGAGAAGTTATCACGAGTTGAAGCGAAGTGCAGCTGCGAGAATAGTTGCTCCAGCAAGCAGCCTCAAATCAAGACGCGATACGGTAATGCACCGATCGTTAACGTGCAGGGCAACGACAATCCTACCCCTCAGCAAAATAGCAATATTTGTGAAACAAACGGAGGATATGATAATGAAGCAGCGGTGGGCGAGATTGCACCTACGCTTGTGCGCATGGAATTAGATGGGTCGATGTTAAAACAACGACAATTCCAAACCTTTAATGAAGACAAGCAAACGACAAATCCTGTTGTCTTTGTAAAAAAACTTTAGAAACATAATGCCTAGCTACTGGTCAGAAAGACAAAAGATATAATTAGTAGTATCGTACATTACAGAGGATGCGGCTCTCTGGGCTATGGAGGCTGCAGAAATGTGCGATATCATTAAGGAATTCGAGAAGCAATTTCTTAATAAATTCTGGTCCTTGAGTATTCAAGAAAGACTAAGAAAACAAGTCTACAATCCAGAGTTGTATACCGTTAAGAAAAGTTCATTACGCAAATATTTCGAAAGGTACCTGAGTATAACAAGGTACTGGACAGAACCGATCTCTACACGAGACGTCCTGCGAAACTTAAAGGTCAAGTGGCCTATTGCTATCTGGGAAAAATTAACTGACCTTGAAGTATTCATGTCAATGATTGATTCCCTGGACTTAATTCAGGAAGACGCTAGACAAGCAGTAGGAGAAATGAATACTGCATCTAACAACAATAATGGCAAGACTAATAAAGGTTTTGGTAGCCCATGGAAGAATGGGCAAACGAATAATGGAAATAATTATAAAAATAGGAACTAAACAAGGTCAGTAGTTTTCATAGTCCTCAGAATTGTGCCAATCAGGATCAAAGTGTAAACGGTAACAAACCGTATTTTAAAGGCGTGGAACAAGATTATACTAGGAAGTGCCATAATGTTGTAGCTTCGTCAATAACTACCAGGCGAAAAATATGAAAACAGCACGATCAATCGCATGACCGCACGCACGGAAGTGTGCCGGTCAACATTGTCGTGAACACATGAGCACGTGACGGAACAACAACAAAACTCCGCATGGCCGTTAAACGCTCAGCGACCAGATTAAGTCCCCCATGCTTTGTCGATAGGAAATTAATTGGGGGCGGAATTAGGGAACAGACAACCATGCTACGAGGCAACGATGGCGTAGATATACGAGACGTAATCTCAAGGGAGCCCGAGAGGCAATTCGTCAAAAGTAAAGAGTGTGTACAAGCCGCGATTCAGGCGACGATTAACAATGTACCAGTAAGTGTGATTATCGATACTGGTGCATCAATGTCGGTCAGGAGTGAGTAACTGTATGGATATATTGCTGCGGTGAAAACATTGCCACGTCTTCCGGTGCTGAACTGTCGAATCCAAAAAGGGAAAAATGAAAGTATAAAGTTTCAGGTACAGGTGGAGGTAACGGTGGGAAATGAAGTAATAAAATGCTCATTCGTGGTTGTAAAGCACATCTCAGTCCCATGTATCCTGGAATTATATTTTTTTCGAGACAGGTATGCGATTGTATAATACTTGGCTCGAGCTTCCCTAACTTTCGTCAGTGATGGAAGGCATATAACTCTGAACCTTGCTAGGAACACGGTCGGTGATAGGATGGAATATGGGAGTCCCACCATAACCTATGAGGAGCCGCTAATTATGTTTTTAAAGGGAGAAGAACCGTTTGTTGGCCACCCTACATACATTAAGGGAACTGGTGAAGAATTAAATGACACCACAGGAGAAATTGAAAGTAAAGTTGACGAGTCAGAATATTAGAACTCGAATCAACAGAAGTAATTGAAACACTCACTAACGCAATATGCGCCTGTATTTTCGTTGAAGCCCGGCATCATAAAAGGTTACGTCTACGATATGATGGTCAAGGAGCACGAAACCTTTTTGTCGCGCCACATATTCCGTTCCTCACTACAAAGAAAAAGCTGTCTGAAAGGAAATAAAAATGATGTTAGAATGAGGGGGGGGGGGGGGGGGGACAGAAACCTCACTATCACCTTATAACAACCCCTTACTTCCGATTCAGAAGGCTGACGGGCAGCTTGAGATTAGTATTGGAACAAATTCAAAGATTTCACTGAAAAAAGTGGAATTAAGCATATTTTTACGGTATCTTACACCCCAGTGTGAATCCCGTAGAATGAATCTTTCTGGAATTAAATCACTTTATGAGAACACATTTACCTAGGCAACAAACAAAATGAATTGACTATGTACATGTATTTGAAGATATCCATAACAATTTGCCTCATGACTCCATGAGCACAACTCCGTTTGAAATAATGTTTGACCAAGAAGAAGAAAATGTGTGAATGCGGCTTTTGCTTAAAGATTATGACCTAACATCTTGGGAAGATAGGTTGACAGAAGCTCATACCACAATGCAAAGACAGACAGAGCTTAGAAAAAACTGTCATACGAAGAAACTTGGCGTTGTGCAAAACTACAATGTTGGCGGCATCACCCGAAGTCATCAATTCTGAGAAAAGTGAACAAAAAGAGGCACTATCGTACACAGGACACTTTAAGATTGTTGACATACTACACCATGAAAATTATCTGTTGGGAACAACAGACAACAAAAATAGATAAAAGGGTCTATCCTCACAAGGGTTTAAAATCATTTATAAGAAAAGTAGAGGACCAGTTCGATATGCTGGGGGAGCTACTTGGCCAGAGTAATTAAGGATGAAAATTTCATTGGTGTTTATATGATTATAACGTATTTCGTTTGTGTTCTTTACAATTAATGCTTATCTCATTTGTGTTTTTAACATTACCATGCATTTGTGAAAATGTATGCAAGTGATAGTATAAGATCTACATACTACTATATACACTACTGAGCATTAAAATTGCTACACCACGAAGATGAAGTGCTACCGACAGGAAGAAGAGGCTGTGATATGCAAATGATTAGCTTTTCAGATTGGCGCCGGTGACGACACCTACAACGTGCTGACATGAGGAAAGTTTCCAACCGATTTCTCATACACAAACAGCAATTGACGGGCGTTGCCTGGTGAAACGTTGTTGTGATGACTCGTGTACGGAGGAGAATTGCGTACCTTCACATTTCAGACTTTGATAAAGGTCGGATTGTAACCTATCGCTATTGCGGTTTATCGTATCGCGACATTGCTGCTCGCGTTGGTCGAGATCCAAAAACTGTTAGCAGAATATGCAATCGGTGGGTTCAGGAGCGTAAAACGGAACGCCGTGCTGGATCCCAACGGCCTCGTATCACTAGCAGTCGAGATGACGCCTGTAACGGACCGTGCAGCCGATGTTTGCAGCAGCATGGCCTATCAGCTCGGAGACCATGGCTACGGTTACCCTTGATGCTGCATCACAGACAGGAGCGCCTGCGATGGTGTACTCAACGACGAACCTGGGTGCACGAATGGGCAAACGTCATTTTTTCGGATGAATCCAGGTTCTGTTTACAACATCATAATGGTCGCATCCGTGTTGGCGACATCGCAGTGAACGCACATTGGAAGCGTGTATTCGTCATCGCCATACTGGCGTATCACCCGGCGTGATGGTATGGGGTGCCATTGGTTACACGTCTTGGTCACCTCTTGTTCGCATTGACGGAACTATGAACAGTGGACGTTACATTTCAGATGTGTTACGACCCGTGGCTGTACCCTTCATTCGATCCCTTCGAAACCCTACATGTCAGCAGGATAATGCACGACCGCATGTTGCAGGTCCTGTACGGGCCTTTCTGGATGCAGAAAATGATCCACTGCTGCCCTGACAAGCACATTCTCCAGATCTCTCACCAATTGAAAACGTCTGGTCAATGGTGGCCGAGCAACTGGCTCGTCACAATACGCGAGTCACTACTCTTGATGAACTGTGGTATCGTGTTGAAGCTGAAGCTGCATGGGTAGCTTTACCTGTAGACCCCATCCAATCTCTGTTTTCACTCAATGCCCAGGTGTATCAAGGCCGTTATTATGGCCAGAGGTGTTTGTTCTGGGTACTGATTTCTCAGGATCTATGCAACCAAATTGCTTGAAAATGTAATCAAATGTCAGTTCTAGGATAATATATTTGTCCAATGAATACCAGTTTATCATCTGCATTTCTTCTTAGTGTATCAATTTTAATGGCCAGTAGTGTACCATTGATTACAAGGTCTAAGCATTGTTCCAGGAAGAAATAATTTCATGGAGTTAGAGTTAACTGATTATGAAAAGAAGAAAGTAATCAGTACTTAGAAGCTTTTTCCGATAAATATAGTTAAGATAGTTAATAAAAAAACGTAAGATCATTTGAATGTCAAAGTTATTTCTTTAAACTTTACAATTCCAGTTAAGATTTTCTTTGCAATTACTGTTTTATTTTTTTGTAAATATATCGTGAATATAGGTGTGAATAAGTGTGAGGGAATTAGATTAGGAAATGAGACACTTAGAGTAGTAAAGGAGTTTTGCTATTTGTGGATGATGGTCGAAGTAGAGATATTTGTTAACATCGAGTATAGATTGAAGTGTCAGGAAGTCGTTTCTGAAAGTATTTGTATGGAGTGTTGCCATATATGGAAGCGAAACATGGACAATAAATAATTTGGACAAGAAGAGAATAGAAGCTTTTGAAATGTGGCGCTACAGAAGAATGTTGAAGATTAGGTGGGTAGATCACGAAATTAATGAGGAGGTATTGAATAGGATTGGGGAGAAGAGAAGTTTGTGGCACAACTTGACTAGAAGAAGGGATGGGTTGGTAGGACATGTCCTGAGGCATCAAGGGATCACAAATTTAGCACTGGAGGGCAGTGTGGAGGGTAAAAATCGTAAAGGGAGACCAAGAGATGAGTACACTAAGCAGATTCAGAAGGATGTAGGTTGCAGTAGGTACTGGGAGACGAAGGAGCTTGCACAGAATATATTAGTATGGAGAGCTGCATCAAACCAGTCTCTGGACTGAACACCACAACAACAAGGGCGCCTTGTGTGAATAAATATGAGATGCACCACAGAAGGGGGGGGGGGGATTTGTTACCAATCTGGATAGCATGATACTATTCCAAGGTTAAATAGAATCCCATATTGGGAACTTGTGAGAATTTGAAATAATGTTTCGCAACGCGACCGTTCGGTTTGGGACTGGTAACTGGTTGTACTTACATAATGTGCTACACACCAGGAATAGATGACAAAACAAAAAAATGAACACGGGCTAAATTAGTAAATAATCTGGGCAACAGCATTGTAAACCTCAACCGTTGGCTCGTCCAGATGGCTGTTTAGCTGATGCTTTCCCGAGACACTACGAGGGATGTTTATTATGTGTAACGCTGGGTTGCCAATAAACGAACTTCACTTGATTATCGCCATTATTAAATGATTACAGTTTCATGTTATGAAAGACTGTTGTCAGCGGACTAGTGTATTTTGTAAAAGGACTGTTGCTGTTTCAAACGACGCTTTAGTGATCTGTGAAATGAACAGCGTTATATAACAGTATTAAATGTTGTGGTCACCGTATATGACGGAAAAACAAGTACATCAGCTGATGTGGTGGATCTGGATTAGTGATACAAATCAGTGCACGTTGCTATAGACGTCAGTGACGGTGTAGCCAACCACATCCGTTGTGTGTCAACACGGAATGGTGAATTATGTGCAGGAAACATAGACTGGACACCCACCACAGTGCGTGTGTGTGGAATGAACCCACTTTCCTAATTGTGCTGTGTGCAATATGGAGAAAGATTGTTACACTTTTAAATAATTAAGTCACGTGTAGACGAGAAGAACTGGACGAAGTAATTAAGTTCACAAACAAATACGAACATTATCTACACTACCTCGTGATGACTGGGTGCTGTGTGATGTCCTTAGTTAGGTTTAAGTAGTTCTAAGTTCTAGGGGACTGACGACCATAGATGTTAAGTCCCATAGTGCTCAGAGCCATTAACTACACGGAAGCGGACACAATATAATATGTGCTAATAAAACTTCTTTTCAGATGTAGGCTGTGTAAGTGTGAATTCTAATGCACATGAGACTTATTTCTTCTATACGACTGTACTGCTGTGGACGAGACGCGCTAGCGGGCTAGCGGACGGACGACAATGCTGAGCGCGTGGGCGGCTGCAGTCTCAACGCCACAGCAGCACGCCGTCTCCACCTCTCCGCGGACCGACACAACAAATCATCACCAACGAAAATGACAAACTTTTCGTCATGAAAAATAAATAATGACTTTATTGTTTCTACAACTTCCATTTCGATGATGGCAACTTAACAATTTTCTACCTATATTCCAAATGTAAAACGTTTCTAAAACAGAATTTTCTCATATAATATGTTACTTGTTATAACAACTACATTCATGGGAAATTACAGTAAGTGTCTTTATATTGAAGCAAATTAGTCGCTTGTTTCGTGCGTAGTCTGACGCCATGGGGTGGTTTTTTTCCGGGTTTTCCCACTCCCGGCAAAACCTGAATAGGAGGGGGGGGGGGGGGGGGTTTAACCTCTGGACTTCATTATCTTCGTAACAGACTACACGCAAGTCAAGCAAGGGAGTAGGAAAGATAATCGAAGTAAGTAGGGGGATAATACTTGTTACTTTGTACAACTTGTCCCTGTAAAATACTGATGTTTAATTAAGAGAGAAATGTAATAATACGAATTTTAACATGGACTCCAGATTTAAAAATGTGGGTAGTCTTTGTAGTTTGCTAAGGGACAAATAACTACCATTTTGAGGGAGGGGGGGGGGGGGGGCGGGTGCCATCCTCATGACGTTATTGTGAATATATACGACACTAGTACGACGACATAAAAACAATCGTAATAACGAAAATATTGATAAAAGCCAAAAAGACAATGTGATTATTGCAGTGAAATATTCTGAATGAGCCAGCCGGAATGGCCGTGCGGTTCTAGGCGCTGCAGTCTGGAGCCGAGCGACCGCTACGGTCGCAGGTTCGAATCCTGCCTCGGATATGGATGTGTGTGATGTTCTTAGGTTAGTTAGGTTTAATTAGTTCTAAGTTCAAGGCGACTGATGACCTCAGAAACTAAGTCGCATAGTGCTCATAGCCATTTGAACCATTTTATTGTGAATGATACAGAAAAAGTACAATGAAAATAACTATTAATACGAAAACTATGTATTTCAAGGATAATCTGTGAAGGAATATAAAATTGAATAGACAGTCCTCTAACGAGGAAGAAAGAGAAAAAACTAACTACTCGTCTCATAACATGTAAGCTTTCACGGCCGGCGTTTTCATTAACTAAAACTTCCGGGCTCAATTGCCGTGGTCCATATATATAACTTCTTCTCCTTCCTGACGTTTCGTTGCCTACTGCGAGCAACATGTTCCAAGGTGAGTCGGTGACGCTGCTAGGCGCTGGAGATCCCGCTTATATAGAGCGCTTAGATGGCGCCACCACTCATCACGTGCTTTCGACTTTAACTCTGGCTAGTGCCATCTCTCTCGATTACAGGTAATCGATTGTCACTTCGATGGTGCCATGTCGACCGCCATTTATTGTCTAGTTTTAATCCTTTTCCTTTTTTATTAAAGTTATTTTCGTGCTTGTAGATCTCTATAGCTTCTCTATACATGCGTGTATAACAATGTGAGGTCCTAGCTATCACGTTTGTCTCACTAAATTTTATTTCATGATCACCGTCTTTGGAAACGTGTTCCGCTACAGCTGATTTCTCAATGTGTCCCAATCTACAGTTCCTTTTGTGTTCCGTTAGGCGGGTATTAACACTCCTGTTAGTTGTTCCAATATAAACCATGCCACAGCTACACGGAATTTTATACACACCTGGGGTGGCTAAGGGATCTCGTGCGTCTTTCACCGATCTTAAACTTTCACTAATTTTCTTGGTAGGTCGATTCGTGATGAGAATGGTGTGTGTTTGTTACTAATACTGTAATAAAAACCATTCATATGATAATAATAATTAGTTCTATAAATGTGTAAATCTGTGTTTTCCTTTTAATAGTTTAGGGACAGGCATCCCATAATTCTTACTGAATAATTTGCAGTTTTCATATACTGAGCTGATTTTGTTTCAATGACGCCTTTACGGACGAGAACATAATTTTAAGGTTTTCATTTCGCCACACGGCTTAAAAGTAGCAACACAATCGATGAGAATTACCTGCTTAAGTGTTTCACTTGAAAGTGAATTAATATTTCATTAGAGAAACAGTTTTTTTGTTAGCCTGGACCAGACAACACAGATCAGGTCTCACAAGATTCACTACATAAAAAATAATTGTAATTCTGATGTAAACAGAAAATAGCTTTCAAAGAATTTTAATCAGTTCTATAACGACATTTCAATGGCAACCTCACAGAAAGCCCAGAGTCTCATCTCTTTAACAGAACAATGAAGTTGGTCGGATTTTAATGTGCGCGACATCTAGCTTTGCTAAATTTCACGTCCAATACGTTCAATAAACACATCCTAGACTGCTTAAACTCGCAGTTGAATGGAAATTAACATTACTTGCACAACAATCAATGCCTTTCACATAACCGTCAAGATTCTGGTGCACTTTAACTAAGAATTTCAGCTTCGTGTTGCAGAGTGGCACTTCGCTTCTGCAAACTACGAAAGGTACGTGAAACATAATGTACTAATATCGACTGGCCCTCAGAAATCGAAAGTGTCTGGGGCCAACGCGCACAAGGTAAAGTACACTTCTTTTTAGTGAACGTAGCAAAGCTCCAGTAAGGTGGTTTTAATGGTGTTGCACTTTCTAATTTGCAACCTTTCATATGAGAGAACATTATTACGTTTTTGTAGAATTTAGTATTCTGCATTTTCAACTACATTTACCATTGAAACTGAGACTAAGTCATCTTAATTATTTCTTGTGCTACACGAACATTGACAATAACATCATAAAATTTGGATAATAGTACAGGGAAAACAGAAATTGGAATAAACCCAGCAAAACTGATACCTAGTCGAGTCAACATGATCTTAGGGGGAGTTTAAATATGTTTGGGTCTGTAGTCTAATACACAGGATGTTACAAAAAGATAACGGCCAAACTTTCAGGAAACATTCTTCACACACAAATAAAGAAAATATGTTATGTGGACATGTGTCCGGAGCTCCATGTTAGAGCTCACTTTAGTTTCGCCAGTATGTACTGTATTTCCTCGATTCTCCGCCATAATTTCATACGGGATACTCTAGCTGTGCTGCTAGAACATGTGCCTTTACAAGTACGACACAAAATGTGGTTCATGCACGATGGAGCTCCTGCACATTTCAGTCCAATTGTTCGTACGCTTCTCAAC
Organism: Schistocerca americana; assembly: GCF_021461395.2. Taxonomy (NCBI): domain Eukaryota; kingdom Metazoa; phylum Arthropoda; class Insecta; order Orthoptera; family Acrididae; genus Schistocerca; species Schistocerca americana. Next base: position 441,631,484 of record NC_060121.1, on the reverse strand, counting down.
AACAGATTCGGTGGCCGAAGGGTTGGTAGAGGCGGCCAATTCCATGGCCTCCACGCTCTCCTGACCTCAACCCTCTTGACTTTCATTTGACAGCTCTTGTCTACGCAACCCCGGTACCAAATGTAGAGACTCTTCGTGCTCGCATTGTGGACGGCTGTGATACAATACCCATTCTCCAGGGCTGCATCAGCGCATCAGGGATTCCATGCGACGGAGGGTGGATGCATGTATCCTCGCTAATGGAGGACATTTTGAACATTTCCTGTAACAAAGTGAAGTCACGCTGGTACGTTCTGTTGCTGTGTGTTTCCATTCCATGATTAATGTGATTTGAAGAGAAGCAATAAAATGAGCTCTAACATGGAAAGTAAGCGTTTCCGGACACATGTCCACATAACATATTTTCTTTCTTTGTGTGTGAGGAATGTTTCCTGAAAGTTTGGCCGTACCTTTTTGCAACACCCTGTATACCACAAGATAAATCGTTTAAACACATTTACATTACTTCAAAAGATATATTTATTTAACATGCAAACTGATGTGTGTGATAAGTACAATGACGAGTGTTTCTGCAACGTAAAGAAAAGTCGTAGCAAGTGACACACTGAGATTAAGGAAAGTCGGAGAAGGTGAATAGTTCTACGAGTAGGTTGTGTCGTTCGCAAATACAAAAATTTATGATTATCGGCATAAGAGAGGTAGAGTACTTTCACATTGCATTATTATGCTGGAAGAAAGCTACATTTTCTTCCTGTTTAATAACGTCGTCTTTAAGTTCAACTGTTCTCTCAGTTCTCTTCAAATGAACTGAGGATTAACGCAAGCAATATCAACGTATTTTCCATTACTTGGGCGTTTAGGGGAGGGGGGGGGGGGGGGGTGAGAACGATGGAAGAGCTTTTTGTCCACTATAAAAAGATTAAAAATAAAAATTCCAGTTTATTGTCGTTAGCTTTTAATATCAACGTCCTTTATGTGTAAGTAGAGTCCAGGACGTGAAAATTTCTTTTAGCACAATATTAACAATACAATGCATTTTCCGTAATGCTTACACAGAGGGGGGACACTCCATGATCAAAACAAAATAATGTTTAAAAAATACAGATTTCGTTAACTGTCTAAGATTTTCATTCACAACATACTTCTTAAACATATTTGGATGTGTAAGAAGGGTAATGGACTTGAACATATGAATATTATAATCGTTGCGAAAAGTCACATTAACTACTATGACTTAAGTTTTTGAGTCACGTTCTACGTAAAAATGTAAAACAATTAAGCAATCTGGAATAAGAATTAATTAGCAAAATAAATATTTTTTCAGAATTTTGAAACTTACAGTATTGGCTACATTACAAAATTTTTAAAAGGTGGGTATAAAATTCCCTCGCCCGCATCTCGTGGTCGTGCGGTAGCGTTCTCGCTTCCCACGTCCGGGTTCCCGGCTTCGATTCCCGGCGGGGTCAGGGATTTTCTCTGCCTCGTGATGGCTGGGTGTTGTGTGCTGTCCTTAGGTTAGTTAGGTTTAAGTAGTTCTAAGTTCTAGGGGACTGATGACCATAGATGTTAAGTCCCATAGTGCTCAGAGCCATTTGAACCATTTTATAAAATTCCCTCCCCCCCCCTCCCCCTTTCCAAAACCGCCCTTGCGTGTATCTGTACGTAGCGATTTCATGTCTTCGATTAGAAATATGGAAATATTAATAATTAATGTGCTGCAGTTGTACTTGAGCATTGACGAGTAAAAATTAAGAATGAAAGTGACTTTCGCTAGATGTGGAAGTGCTACGAGACGTAGCTCGATGAAACTTAACGATGCATAGAGAAAAATGGTGCAGTGTAGTACGGAAGATGAGACGCTATGAGACCTAAAGAAATGACACTTTTACTCAAAGACATTATTTACACTACAATTGAACACCACATTTGGCGGAACATGTGATCACCACGGACAGCAATGCATGCTGCTCAACGCACTTCCACGCTGGCCGGAATGTTGTTAAGGAGTTCTCGTGATAAGGCGTTCCATAATTCCACCACCGCTGGTTGAAACTGCGGAATGGTCGTTTTTTCACGTGCTCGTGATGCAATACGCCTTCCCAACGCATCCCACACATGCTCGATATCACTTAAGTCGGGAAAGCGGGCGGGACTATTCATTTACTGAATACCCTCTCCACCAGCTGCAGTATTCGATGCAATCGGGTATTACAATCCATGAAAATGACGTCAGTGCGGAAAGTACCCCTGAAAAGATGCAGGCGAAGAAGTAGTCGGGCATTATCATCTATAAAAATGACGACAGTGTCGTATGTCACATCTGAAAAGACACATGTGTTGTAGTAATATAGTGTCACAACAGCATTGATCTATGAGTGTACCGTGTGCAGCAATCTGGAGATACTGCGTCTCCTTACACATAATAGCGGGGTCATGTTCGACAAAACTGAACGTATCCTCATATGGCGAAAGTACAGGTCGTTGTCCAATACATTAGTTTTTGTGGTCTATGTGTTATTGTGTTGCGAAGTGTAGTGTTACTTTGAACACGTTGAGGATTGGGCCCTGACCGCATAGAAGAGCGCAGGTGAACAAGCTCTTGGAACTGGAGGATATTCAATGGACGAACTTGCCTGCCTGTACCCCCCACTTAAATCCCATCTAGGAACACCCCGTCACAAGAACTTTTTACCAACATTTTGGACAGCGTGGGAACGTATTGCACACCCTGTTAAAAACCATATTCAGTTCTTTGCGATGTCCAGCAAGCCATCATGAATCAAGGTGACTGCAGTGTTATTATTGTCCTCGATTAAACCTGTCATTTCTATTCATGTCTCTCCGTATTTATTTCAGTTACTTTTTCTGTACTATGATGTAGAAGTTTTATTCTATGTATGGTGACTTACACCGAACTACGTTACATGGTAGTGGTATATCAAGCGAATGTTACTTTCGTTCATAAATTTTGCAAGAGTTTCATCGAAATACGTTACTTAGGAGTGACACAAGAAGCGAATATTATTCCGTTCTTAACTTTTTAACCCCAGTCTACACAGCGTGTTCGGAAATTCCAGTTATGAACTTCTAGGACTTGTAGAGGGGGAATGGGTACATAATATTTCGAGTAGGAACACGTGTCCGGAAATATACCTTTCCCGTGCACCTATCATTTGGAAACACGTTGCTGACGCGACCACTTTTAGAAGTAATTTATTAGCCCTCACTCAACACATCACTTGTTGTGCAGTTCTACTCGTTAATAATCGAAGAAACAAAAATGAAACTTAATCAGATTTCGTAAATACTGCACCTCTTCCAATTCGGGCGCGCAGCATCTCCTTGAAGCACCACGGTCACGCCTGCTGAAGATGAACGCATCCCTTTCTCGAAGCTGTTGTGTAATTGTGGCGAATATGGTATGCGATAGAGTCCGACTTTGTGGGTAACGATCTTGGCAAAGGATACGAACAGATCATCCAATACGTTGAGTTTCGCCATACAGAATTATCATGTCTTTCTGCAAACGTGTAGTCATCCATGTTGCTCAAATACTCTCAGACACGTAAATTAGACTCCAACCAGGTCAGAGAGGTAGGACAGAAGTCGAATGACTTCTGATGATCCCACGTAAGCACTCTGCCCCCTTCCGCTCCCCCCCCCCCCCCCCCTTTGCATACCTGCCTAACAAAAACATTTTCAGACTGCTCAAGTACAGAAACGACACTTTTTTGGACATGGGTTCCCATTCAAAACACTAGGGTTGCCCAGAAAGTAGTGCATCACCTTTTTCTTGTTCAAAAATTCTTTACTGAACATAATGGGAATTACACACACACGAAAGAAGGCCACACATCCTATTTTTCCTTGCAATCTCCATGTTGCTCTATGACCTTCCTCCAGCACGGAACGAAGGCGTTTATACCCTTTCAGTACCAGTCCTGGTCCTGGTGGTGGAGCCAGTGCTTCACTGTGTGAATCACCTTCTCATCTTCCTCAAAATGGTATCCTTTAATAGCCCAAACAAGTGTAACTTCGAGGGGATAGGTCAGCTCGCTCAGGTGTGACAGCCGTGGATGGTCTCCCCGACCGTCGCAAATCGTGGAGCTCGGCCGACACGCCTTCTGATGACTTCATCCTCGATGCACAGCGACTAACCGTACTTCTGTCGACAGCAGATGCTCCACAGTCTTTGCACAAGCGTTTCTTTCTCTGCGGTGAGAAATTTAATGACGACACGTTGCTTGTAACGAACACCACCTAAAGACGCCGTTTTGAAACTGTCCTGCAGCTACGCTATCTGTCGGAAGTGATAGAAACTCAGGAGACTTCAAATAATACATATTTAACGTTTCGCATTCGTAGCATTGTTTCCGGCTGAGAAAAAATATTCGGTGCATTGTTTTCTGGCCAACCGTTGTATTTTTTACTCACGTTCCTCTATAAGTACTAGAAGTTAATAACAGGAGTTCCCCAAAACGATGTATACTTAAACAGTACAGCTTTTAGGTACTGTGTTAGTAATAATTTCGGTACCTGAAGGTACGCCCTTCTGTTTTCACCTAAGCCATCTCCATCTCTGAGATTCCTCCACTCACTGCTCCTTTCCTACACTGCCACCGGCAATGATCGAGCTGACGAGTTACGTGTAGATTAGATAAAACCTGTTGTCGCCCACGTCAATGAGATAATATATATGGCAGGCACGCCACAAGCAAACATCGCCGTACCAGCTGCAGATCGTCGGCCGCGTATGATGCGAGCAGGTGCATCAGGTGTCAATTTGCACAGAGCGATGGTTTGCGTGATTCGGCGGGCTCCGCAGTTTGTTTTTGTTGTCACAGGTGGGCCCCGGCTCCATTAGTCGACCAATAGCAGGCCGAGGATTACGTGCCAAGCAAAACAGCGCCGGTCGGATCACGGCGACGGCGACGCGACCGCAGCTCTCGCCCCCAGGTCCAGCAGGAGGTTGCGTGACCACTAGTCCTCGTGCGGACTGGCGTTCTCTACACCGCGACCGCCCTGTTATCTGTCACAGCAGGTCAATATTTATGATCTCAACGAGGCAGACCAGCCACCAACATCGACTTTCACCGCGTTGCTACGAGGGGAGTTCAATAATAAAAAATAAAAAAAATATGGAAAGAGGTTGGTTTTATTCTGGATTCCAGTACGATATATTATTCCCCACTCTTTCGACTGTAAAACCCTATTTTTAAAGATAATAACCTTTCAATGCGACGGCCTTACTCCACTTTAAGCGGAGCGCCTCTAACCGTACGCCGTACGCCGTACCATCTACTTGTCGACATCGGAGACAATATCTCGCAGCATCAATACCGTCCCCAATAATACATGTACTGATTCTCTCGGAGTGAATCCTCCATTCGGTCAAACAGTTGTGAGATCCGGGCTGTACACTGGGTGAGGAAGAACAGTCCACACCCTTTGAGTACCCTAACTTGTGTTTAATTGTGTTCCGTCGATCACCTCGAATAAGAGTGTCCGCTCGTTCCAGCATTGCAGTGGTCACAGTTGTGTGCTGCCAGCTGGCAAGTGGGAATCGTACAGGTTTACGCGACCTTGTTGCTATTTGCTCAGACGCCTCGCCCAAATTTTCGTCGTACTCTTGTTCACTACCAGGTCTCGACAGACATTCTGCAAGATCCTCTTAAAATTCGCGATGCTGAGGTTTTCCACAAAAAAAAAAAAAAAAAAAAAAAAAAAAAACTTGGCAGGTAATGAAGAATACATTCAGAAAATGGCTCTGAGCACTATGGGACTTAACATCTGAGGTCATCAGTCCCCTAGAACTTAGAACTACTTAAACCGAACTAACCTAAGGACATCACACACATCCATGCGCGAGGCAGGATTCGAACCTACGACCGTAGCGGTCGCGCGGTTCCAGACTGTACCGCCTAGAACCGCTCGGCCACCTCGGACGGCCTCTGCTTTTTACGCACCTCCGTTGCAGACGCTATTTTCAAGGCTACTTACAGGGCCGACACCTACCAGAACAACAAGAAACTATAGGAACTGAAGTAGAAAGGTTCCACGATGTCCCACAGAAAATTCCGCGGTTTTTTCAAGGTAAATTGGATGAAAAAAAGGTGTTTTGTGTTACTTATTGAATGCCTCTCATGCATCCCCCCTTGACGAAAGGTAGTCATAGAGCTTAAATTATCACCTGTAAAATGTCATGCTGCGACCTTGCAACAAGTTTTGTCCTTAGCTACACATACATCCTTCGATGCGATAAATTTTCCTCACCTGATTTGGTATAGACATTGGCTATATCAGTCATTTTGGCCATTCAGGAAATGTTGTACCTCTTCATCGTCCTGGAAGCGTACCTTTAGAGACGTTTTATTCATCCGGTGATGACACAAGAAGTGGCAGTATAACGAAGAAGCATGTGTGACTGCGTTCTGTGTAGAAGGAGTTGGGCTCAAACATTCTCTTGGTCAATAACCCACAACTCACACTGTTGATAGTGCCCTTTAATCTTGTCAGGATATGTCAGTAATAGCATAGTCTATTAGCTCCACCAAATTGCAGTCCAAAAGTACACAGAAACGAAGAGGCTATGCAGTTTTCGATTCTCGAGAATTCAATAATGTTGCCGCTGCTTGCTTTCCTATTTCGTCTCGGGGTCATAGATGTACAGCAAAGACGCGGCTGATATCATTACATCCATTAGCCTGACACAACTGCAGTATTTCCGCTTCTGCTTCCTTTCGGCGGGCTTCCTGAACGTGAGTGAGCAATAGCGGGATACAGCTGACAGCGAGAAAATATCGCGCAAAATGTTGAAAACTTATCCGTGACATTTTGATAGCCCCGGTTGTGATACATCGGTTTTCAGTCACCATAGTTTTTGGCACAATACTCCGTTTTATCAAATGGTGGCACCAAACAGTTCTGGCTTCTGTTGCGGTGTGTCATAACATTGAGGCGCGAGGATTACAACGAGAATTATAACGTGTACCGCGACCAGAAGCATATCCCTTCTAACTAACACAGAAGTAACTATGTTACTAATTTTTATACTTCATAGTAAAAAATTTATGACTACCCAGGTATCTAGACACTAACTGGTATCTTAAATGCGAAACAAATGTCATCATGGTTCAAATCGTTCAAATGGCTCTGAGCACTATGGGACTTAACATCTGTGGTCATCCGTCCCCTAGAACTTAGAACTACTTAAACCTCACTAACCTAAGGACATCACACACATCCATGCCAAAGGCAGGATTCGAACCTGCGACCGTAGCGGTCACGCGGTTCCAGACTGAAGCGCGTAGAACCGCACAGCCATACCGGCCGGCGAAATGTCATCATCAAAGATATTTTTACGCCTTCTTCAGGTCAGTGATACATAAAAATTTGACATTATCTGTGGATAAAGACATGCTGACAAAGAACTTTAAATAATTATGCAAATAGGTTGTGTAGACGAATATAGGAATAGTGATAACATGAAAATCGAAGAATTGAAATACCGGTACAGAAATATTACTCGACCAGGGAGTCATCGGAATAATTCAAGATATGCATCGTTAACATTCAATGGTTTGCAAAACTGCTAACTGGCTGAAATTGGGAATTCCACACCTCCACTTTTCACCACACCTAGGAAACCTTGTTCCGACCCGTTCTTTCCTGTGAGAATGTATGGTTCAAATGGCACTAAGGGACTCAACTTCTGAGGTCATTAGTCCCCTAGAACTAGTTAAACCTAACCAACCTAAGGTCATCACACACATCCATGCCCGAGGCAGGATTCGAACCTGCGACCGTAGCGGTCTCTCGGTTCCAGACTGCAGCGCCTAGAACCGCACGGCCACTGCTGTGAGAATGTAGCATGGATATACACTACATCTAAGTTCTCTAAGTGCCACCAAATTCTTCAATGGCTTGCTGTCTGTCTCACTTTCCACATCCATTTACGTTCCCCCCCACATGAATTCTATCCATGTCATCAAATACCTCGTCTCCACACTCACAGTGAACATCTTCAAACAATTTACCACTGCAAACACGACTACTAAAATCCTATTGTCTCACATTTATCTTCCACTCGTTATCGGATTGTATACCGATACATGCCAACAACCCTAAAGCTGCACACCCTCTTCCAACTGTTTGCCTCTTCACTACCACGAACTCTTTCCCAAAAAATACTCGTCCTGCCAAAGATAAATCCTCCGCATTCATTCCATCTCACAGCTCCCTTTTCCCTCTCCGCCTTCCTTTCTCTACTCCCTTTTTCCCTTAAAATTATGGCCTTACCAACTACTCCTCCTTCCTTGTCTCCCACCATCCATTACATCGATACTACGCATCAATGGTCCATGCCCCTACCCTCCTCAACGCCAAATCTTCCCTTCAACAACAGAGACACACTTTCTCAAGGACACGTATTTTCAGTTTTAGTGACAGTGAATTGTCTTTCCTTGATATCGGTGGTTCGTATCGTGCTTTGAACGTGGATTTTCGTTTTACCTTTTTAGTATTGCTGTGTTAAACTGAAAGCAAAGAAAATCAATTTTGTGGTAAACAAAACCTTACATTGATTTCTACTTTCAAATTTTTATTCATCTCTAAATCTTCCACCTTTATTTTACCTTTATTATGTCTTAATTTTGGTGGGTACTTGTCTGAAGATCGGGGTGAATGTACCGCTGACAGAACACTCCCCACATGGGCGAGAGGGATAAAATTACACCAAAAGAGAAAAAAAATTTGGGTTCGCTTTAGGAAAACATTGGTCACGGCTTTGAGAGAGTTGATCTGAAACCACAGGGAGGAAGTTGCAGCAAGCTACAGTAACCACCCTTTTTGACTCATGATTCACAAAACTCACTACATTGAGTGACATTCGCTAATAACGATACACCATGAAGCCGAAGACGATCAGCGTACAGCGAGAAGGCTCTTCAGTTCATCCTGAACAACATGCGAAGAAATTATTCTCGCTGGAATGTATTTTCCATAAACGAGATACAGCTTATTTGATAAGCTCCAGCCCATGGTCACTCCGACATGCTCTCCAGTTATGCTGCACTCACCTCTGCGAGCCTTTACCCCTGAATGATTCCTCAAATGTTTTCCGCACTGGGAATGTGGTGAGAAGCGTCTTCGATGCCAACCGTTGATAAATGATTCTTCGGTCGCTCTTATGAGATCACATAAGCGAAAATGCTGAAGCGTACTGGTTACTGCGCCTTATACGGGATAGATTTCTGACTACAAAGTGAAGTGCAGGAGGAAGGTTATACCTCTCAGTATCTGCAGTGGCCCCACTAAGGAACCATGGTTATTTATAAACAAGGTATCAATCAGCATGCACAATTTATGAAAGTATTGAAACAGTAGTGCTCCAACCGATAAATATGACCATAACCTTCGACTAATTCATGTTTATAATGCTTTACGTTGGTGCCGTTGTTGTATGGTCAACAGGTCAGGGAGTCTTGTTCACAATATAGACACAGACTCTGATTTCGCATGTCTCCTTTTGAATAAATTTGAAACTGCCGGAATATTTGGACAAGAAAAATGATAAATCGCCCTCCTTCGTCCCCTCTGTTCTGTTTTTCTCTATTCTTGGTCAAGAGATGCACGTCCGGCTGTGTCATCTATTAAAATGTTCACCGTTAACTACAAGTGACGTATTTACTTACTACAACTTGCTTAAATTTATCATAAAAATCTTCAGATTAGATTAGATTCAGAAACGGTGGCAGAAAGTTTCAAGTTTAAAGAGTTTCTGCAATACGCAAGAGGACGAGATCGGATTGTTTCAGGACACCATCTTACCTTTGGGATGAGCAACCGCTCCTAAAGACCGAAGGAAATTGAAACCACAGCCGTAAAAGCTCACACTGTGCGTCTCCAGGACCTGCAGCTGGTAATTTTAAAAAAAGTGTGATGATCACATCTACATCGACAAAAAGTTCCTACTTACTCACCTATTCACATCTCCCTAACCGGGCTGACATACAACCATGAGAAAGAGATGAAAAGTCTACGAAAGAGCAAAATATTACGACTCGGAGAGTGGAATATCAGAATATAGGAACGCAAAGTTTCAGTCTAGAAAAAGGACCAATAAAGCAAAACAGAAAGATCCAAACACGTAAGAACTGACTTATATAAACAGCAACAGGAAAAGAATAACTGGAATAATATTGTTATAACAGAGATGGATAACGAGGGGTGAGACAGTGAGAACAGTTCAGTAACAGGATCTGTCCAGTCAGAATCGACACCAGAGCAACGCCAAGTAGATTATTTCAGCCATTTATTAAGACGTCACAATCGATATATCAAAAGCAGGGATGTATGAAGCTATTGAATTTGCAGCTCAGTACGAGACAGGAGATACAAATTTAAAAACAATAGAGGATTGGAATGTTATAATAGGCGAAGGAACACAACAGACATGTGGAACAGAAGAATATGAAATCGGTAGTAGAATGAGATAGGAGAAAGTTTTCTTGAGTACAGCAATAAATTTAAGCCAATAATAAAAAGGACATTGTTCAGGAAGCAGAAGGGTGGGAGCTATACAGTCAATAAGCCAGGACAACGATGTCAGCTGCAGTATGTTCTGGTGAGATAGATTCCCAAATAAGATAGAGTTCAATAACGGGTACCCAGAAGTAGATACAAAACGGAGATCACAATTTAGTAACGAGAAAGAGTAGGCTAAGATAGGAAGAATAAATGGGTCCAGAAGAGGAACACTGAAGTACTGAAGAATGGTGGCGAGCGTTTGAAATTTTCTTAAGGTGCAGTTCCTTCGGTAAAACTACCAAATTAAGCAGGTCATTTTAAAAAGGCGATCACTGAAATGCGGCAAATAAAAATAGAAAAGAAACTGTGATTAAAACTTGGGATAATGAAGAAATATTTCAATTAATCGACGAAAGAACCAAGTATAATAACAGAGAATGGGAGTTATATGTCTTTTAAGTGCTTCAAAATAGTTTCAAGAAAAATCTGAATAAATCGAAAGAAATGGACAACATGTAGGGAAGCAGCCTACTCACGCCATATAAAATTCACATCAGTCTTTCCATTGTGTGCCTGCCAGTCCGCGGTAACTAGCTCTGATGTCATAAATGTTGTGCAATACTTAAAAAATCAAGTAAATAACCTGAAACGTTTCTAGCAAGTCAGGAGAAATACTAAATCAATGTGTGTTGAATATCAGTTCAACAGCTTTAACCATTTTCGAAATTTGGACGTTTTTCTGTAAAAATCATTGGCGCAACAGAAAAGAGCTAGAAACTTAAAAAATTTATATTTAGATTCCTTTTTCATAATAATTTAGTAGAAACAGTATTCTGGATCTCACAAATTAAAATTTTAGTTGAAATTTATGATTTTCTGGTTTTTGTCTTAAAAATTATGGAAGCAAGATAGATTAAGTAGGCGAATAAGTAAAGCTAGGATGTTTAAATTTAAGTAGAAGGTAGATCCACTATAATCATAAAGATGTGAGAAGTTTCAACTGAATAACTATAAAACTATAGCTACAGCGTATCTCCAAAGAGCAAGTTCAGAGGTCGTCTACTGCGTGTAGTGCAATTAAATTAATTCTCTCGATCAAAATATTTGACTTAGCCACGTCATACTTTTATTATGATTACTTACCTGTGAGCTGATTGCACATTTAAATTGAGAGCTTCATCGGCCATCTGCAAAGGAAGCAATGATTTATTTGATAACTTAAAGTGGTGCATTACTAGCACAGCGGCTAGTCGGGAGAGCGGATTTGATCAGGCATTCCCTTAGCCGTCCGCACCGCGACTTTATATATAAGAACGCTGCGTGAAAAAGAAAGGCCCCAGTTCTCTCCAGACGCTGAGTAGCGCACCACCTGTGTCGGAAGTCGCGTCGCGTCGGTATCATTGCTATAAACAGCCTCGGATGCCGTAATAAGTTACTCGGGATATGCGTAACCATGAAATCGTTTTCGAGTGGAGTGTTAATTCTGGGATGACTTTAATGATCTATCTTCAGTTTGCATATGTCGTATTTTCACGTGCCGCTGCGGAACAGACATTCTACCATTATTTAGCGTGGCGTTTGATGAACATTATCATCAAATTATGGCGACCATTCACTTAAACATTTAATTTGAACAGTTATAGTTGCATCAGCGCATTAGAGTCTGAACTGCTATGGTAGTTGGTTTGTGTGGATTCTTTTTGGTATGTGACTTTCAGAATATAGTGAACATTTTAGAGAAAATGGTTTTTGATTATGAATCCCAGACAATCTCCTAATTCCTCAGAGCTATAAGCTGTAGCTATAGATGTATTTCTCAAATGAAGTGGGCACTAGGAATTCTAATAGCAGGCTTCACGTTTTGCTAATCACTTTCCGGTTGCCAATATTGTTGTTAGAGAGCCAATGTTGAGAACGGCAAACGACAGCATTAAATAAATAAATAGTGGGAACATTAGTATAGCAATAATTCCACCCGCCGCCCCACAGACAGATTAAGTAAATTGACAAGTCAAGATATATCTGGGTGGAGTTACAATCAATGGTGTCGGCATTAAAATTACAAAGTAATTCCACCGTTAAAACTACAGGAGGACACGAATGGACAAATACAGTATGTTGACGGCCTCTACGATGGAAACTAATTGTCTGATAACCCAAAACGTGATAAGATAAATAGTGTCGATATAGGGGACAGATGGGATCTGGAGACAGAGTTTGACAGAGTTCTAGCAATTCTAAGAACGAGAAAGTCAGAAACATAGATAACATATCAGTGGAATTTTTAAAATTATTGAGAAAAGTGACAACCAAACGATTGATGAATTTGATTTATAGAACCTGTAAAACTCAAGACATGACATCAGGCTTTCTAGAGATTATGATCCACACCAACCAAAAAGTAAAAAGAATCGATTTATGTGAAGACTTTCACATGTTATGAATGAATGTGGCGACCAGTGTAAATTACAGGAGAATGGAGGATACAACTAGGATTCAGTTACTTGAGGCTCTAAATTCCTCTCCATTTGCTATAAGGTCTGTGAGCGGAGGAGTCAGTCCCCTCACGACCTAGATCCATTGTAGGAGTTGGCTCCGCAGCCATTCAGACACTAGACAATAATTTAGAGTCTCTACATGTAATCATACCAGATTTATAATTTTTGATGTTCCATCAGGTTACTAAATGCGAGTGCTTTGGTAGTTCTTTCTATACTTTGCATGTGATGTATTTCCCTGTTTTCATCAAAATATGAAGAAGAGGATATCAGGGGAGAAGGCCTCTTTCGAATAATGGTGGTTTCCTCTTTTGCCCGTCGTGTGTCTCAGATTTCAAGGGCAGTCGCTGAGTCTATTTCAGATAGCTGTTCTGTTGTTCTTACCAACAGAGTTTGCAACATTCCATTCTCTTCTTCAAGAAAAATTCCGTGGTAGGTATGCTGTTGTTGTTATTGTGGTCTTCAGTCCTGAGACTCGTTTGATGCAGCTCTCCATGCTACTCTATCCTGTGGAAGCTTCTTCATCTCCCAGTACTTACTGCAACCTACATCCTTCAGAATCTGCTTAATGTATTCATCTCTTGGTCTCCCTCTACGATTTTTACCCTCCACGCTGCCCTCCAATGCTAAATTTGTGATCCCTTGATGCCTCAGAACATGTCCTACCAACCGGTCCTTCTTCTTGTCGAGTTGTGCCACAAACTCCTCTAAAACCCAATTCTATTCTATACCTCCTCATTAGTTATGTTGTAGGTAAGTGATTCGAAATAAGTTTCTCCGCGGCCAACTGAGAGGAATAATTCGCGTTCCTACCTTGCCTCAGGGGTCACTGATGTCGAAAGGACGAGAATTTGAAACCTTTACTGCCCTCTCCTTCATCAACTTCCACAGTTATCGAAATGCACCTGTGATTTAATCTACTGCAGTGAAAATTTGGAACGAAAACTGATGGACACTGGAAAAGTCCACCGCAAGGCAAACAATGAGTAAAACGTAATAGAGGCCATTAATAGAGCAACTTGACCATTCCGGTCAAGGAAAGAAATTATCACAATAATGAAGATTTCCACTAAAAGTTAACTTGTTTCCTTAGAATTATTAGAAAGTAGTTTGACCAAAATTTCATCAGAGTTTTAGTGATACAGATTAATACAAAGTTCTATATGGTCAAATTCGTGGCAAGAAGTTGTAACCTAAACTGATCGCACACATCAGGTAAAGTGGATCCTTAGAACCTACTAGCTTGTGTCAGGCTGCCACCCATAGAGAAGGATTCGACATTGCTAAGCTGACGACGTAGTTATATCCTTAGGAGATAAGTGTGAATAGCTGTATCCGTGATTAATGAATATACAATAGCCTAATATTAAGAGTACGTTACTTGTGCATGTTCCTTTCTAGTTCTATTCACGAACACCCAAACCATTATTTAGTCACTTTGACACTCAACCTTAAGACTTCATTCAGGCTGCTCTGTTTAACGAAACCCGTACAGGGAACATATAGAAATACCGATTCTATTTCTCTACAATATAAAGAATTCTTAAAACTTGCGTGCGTTACCCATGTGCAACAGAACCGATAAGTAAATCACATCAACTTTTATTTTAATTACTGAAATAATAGGTTAGGGCAAACAAGAGAATAAACTAGTTAGGGAGGGGATTGTTAACTTTAATTGATCATGGATTGTGTCGCATTAATGTTGACACCGGCCAATTAGTACGTAAGCTGTGGAAAATCGGCTTTCGAATACACTTCATAATAATGCAGCAAAGCCATTTACGGATTCAATCACATGCAGCATAAAGAGCAGAGATTGATAAATGGTAATGTCAATTTGTTCACAACAGGACAGAAATACACATATATTGACGTTAGTGAACGATGTTGTGTGGGTTGATTCTCTCTGATGTGAATGTGTTAGCTGCTCCTATGTACCAAATGTTCTTCATTATGCATTCGGATTCTTTTCTCGAAACGATATATGTGTACACATTTTACGTCTCACTAACATTAAGTTAATAATACCCACCTCTTATTTCTCCAGTGTTATCAACAGATATAACATTAATTCAGCAGTATATCATACAGAAACACCCATCTTCAATAAGAACAGCTATGTAATAACAGTTCACGAGATGATAATTGTCCAGTCGAGACAAAGTGGCATACAGTTTTAGGAAGGAATATGCCACTGAAACACACTGCCCCAAGTCGTTTATTACACAATGAATTTGAAGGAAGTCTCTGTACAAGTTGTTAACGATAACTGTATACAGAAGTGTAGCGGAAGTGGAACCGAACAATTTCATACACTTGTGCTAGATGAAATCTGAAACGTACAATTCCGGCACATCAAGGCGGGAAACTACCACAAACTAATCTAAAAAAACGATATACGCTACAGCGCATATATCTACATGGTGCACGAGATGTTATTTTGCTTTATACACCCGCTACTGGTCCTAGATGGAAAAGAATATGACCTTTTTTTGCGACACGTAATTTAGTTTAATCTGATTTGATCCTTTATAAATGGTTTTTGAAATCCTGCGACTCTGAAAACAATAGATTTCTTTATAAATAAATATTCTGCTACCAGCCACGATTTTTCTTTATTTACTTTTCGCTCGACTCGTTTCGGCAAATCATTTTCAAGTGCTTTTGTTGTGTGTATTAAGCCATTTCTACTGATGTTGTCAATGTGTGAGAGTCAGGTTCATTTCGTTTACTTTTAAGTTTTGTAATGGTTTTTTTGTGCAGTCTCACACACACCAAACATCGCACACAACTTGTTATACACTATATACATCGAAAATATCTTTATATGAGATATTTTCGGTGTGTGTGATGTTTAGTGTCTGTGAGACTCTGCACAATGAAGCTGACTCACATACATTGACAACATCAATAGAAATGGCTTATTGCACACAACAAAAGCACTTGAAAACAGGAATCATTTCCCGAAACGGGTCGTGCGAAAAGTAAATAAAGAAAAATCGTGACTGGTAGCAGAAGATTTACGTATAAACAAATCTATAGTGTAATCTAGTAATGTGATACGTTTTCATTAGATGCCACAGATTTCGAGTTACTCAAGAAAACCCGGCAAAAGTGGCCTTCACATAATCACACACAGCAGCTACACTCCCCCCCCCCCCCCTCGTTCACGATTTCCACGATTTTTGGTAAGTCGTTCCAAGCACTATCTTTTTCTTTTTTTTTTCTTTGTAGTCGTCAGTCTTCTGATTGGTGTGATAGTGCCCACCGAGAATTCCTCTCCTAAAGCAAACTTTTCATCTCAGTGTAGTGCTTGCAACTGCCGTCCTCAGTTATTGATACATGTATTCCACTCTCTGTCTTCCGCTACAGTTTTTACCCTTTACATTTTCCTTTAGTACCAAGGAAATTATTCCTTGCTGACTCAAAACATGATCATCTTGTCCCTTCTTCTTGTCAGTGTTTTCAATATAACACTTTCTTCGCAGGTTCTGCGAAGAATCTCCTCTATCCTTACCTTATCAGTCCACCTAATTTTCGACATTCTGCTGCAGCACACTCGATTCTCTTGTGTTACGGTTTACCAACAGTCCATGTGTCATTACCATACAATGCTGTGCTCCAAACGTACATTCTCAGAAATTTCATCCTCAACGCCTATGTTTGATACTAGCAGACTTCTCTTGGTCAAGAATGACTTCTTTGCCTGTGCTAGTCTGCTTTTTACGTCCTCCTTGCTCCGTCCGTCACGGATTATTTTGCCGCCTAGGTAGCAGAATTTCTTAACTTCAACTTCTTCGTGATCAGCAATACGCTGTGAAGTTTGTAGCTGTTCTCATTTTAGCTATTTCTCATTACTTTCGTCTTTCTTCGATTCACTCTCAGTCCATATTCTGTACTCATTATACTGTTCATCCGGTGCAGCAGATCCTGTAACTCCTCTTCACTTAAACTGAGGATAGCAACGTCGCCACAAAATCTTACCACTGATAACTTTTCACCTTGAATTTTAATTCCACTTTTGATCCTTTCTTTTACTTCCTTCATTAATTGTTCGATGAGTAGATTGAACACTAGAGACAAAAGAATTCATCCCTGTGCAACACCCATTTTAGTCTGTGCACTTCATTCTTCGTCTTCCACTCTTACATTTCCCGCTTGCCTCTTGTACATACTGAATAATACCCGTTTTCCCCTATAGCGTATTCAATTTTTTCTCAGAATTTTGAAGACCTTGCACTACTTAACACTGTCGAACGCTTTTCCCGGGTCAAAAATCCTATGAACGTGTCTTGATTTCTCTTTAGTCTTGCTTCCATTATCAACCGCAACTTCAGAAGAGCCTCTGTGATGACTTTACCTTTCCCAAATTCAGATTATCTAACACATCGTCAATATTCTTTTCGCTTCTTCTGTGTATTACTCTTTTCAGTAGTTGAGCTGTTATCCTGCTTTTGCGATAATTCTCGCACTTGTCGGCTCTTTCAATCTTCGGCAGAAGTAGAGCTGTCAGGACCGGGCGCGAGTCGTGCTTCGGTAGCTCAGATGGTAGAGCACTTGCCCGCGAAAGGCAAAGGTCCCGAGTTCGAGTCTCGGTCGGGCACACAGTTTTAATCTGCCAGGAAGTTTCATATCAGCGCACACTCCGCTGCAGAGTGAAAATCTCATTCTGGAAACATCCCCCAGGCTGTGGCTACGCCATGTCTCCGCAGTATCCTTTCTTTCAGGAGTGCTAGTTCTGCAAGGTTCGCAGGAGAGCTTCTGTGAAGTTTGGAAAGTAGGAGACGAGATACTGGCAGAAGTAAAGCTGTGAGGACCGGGCGTGAGTCGTGCTTCGGTAGCTCAGATGGTAGAGCACTTGCCCGCGAAAGGCAAAGGTCCCGAGTTCGAGTCTCGGTCGGGCACACAGTTTTAATCTGCCAGGAAGTTTCATATCAGCGCACACTCCGCTGCAGAGTAAAAATCTCATTCTGGAAACATCCCCCAGGCTGTGGCTAAGCCATGTCTCCGCAGTATCCTTTCTTTCAGGAGTGCTAGTTCTGCAAGGTTCGCAGGAGAGCTTCTGTGAAGTTTGGAAAGTAGGAGACGAGATACTGGCAGAAGTAAAGCTGTGAGGACCGGGCGTGAGTCATGCTTCGGTAGCTCAGATGGTAGAGCACTTGCCCGCGAAAGGCAAAGTTCCCGAGTGCGAGTCTCGGTCGGGCACACAGTTTTTATCTGCCAAGAAGTTTCGTATCATTTGGTTGGTTTTTCAGTCTTTGTCTCATCGTCACCTTCCCCTTGGCAGCCCTCCCGGTATCCGAATGGGTGACTAATTCGAAATTTTTGCCAATGCAGAAATCATCATGACGCTTTTTCAAGTACAGGCTACATGTCTTGTGGGCACAAGTGTGTTTAATGCAATGGTCTCAACTGTCTACTGCATCCTCATGCCGTTGAGGATTGCTGATTCTTCCGCCTTCAGGGGCAGTTCCCCTCCCCTAGGGCAAGCGAGTGCCCTGAACGTGTCCGCTCCTCCGCCCCCTTTGACAACGCCGTTGGCAGAATGAGCGGGATATCATACCGGCAGTCATTGGCCGCCGTTGCTTGATGATTTTTATTGAAAATTTAATCGGTGGCGGGGTTCTAACCTGGGATCGAGGATGTTTTCATCACTAATCAAAGATGTTTACCCACTCTTCTTTTCTATGTGTGTTCGTGTTTCTTCATCAGGGAGATCGGGTCTGTGCGCACGTCGCAAGACGTTTCTTCAACGTTTATCGTAAAAAATTTGAATCCTTTTTTTAATTACATAGGGCAGTCAGCGAAGGCTCAGGGCACTCCCTGATCGAGAGCGCTGAGCCTTCTCAGTTATAAGTTCCTCATGAGGTAGTTGGAAGAAAGAAAATTTTGTAAACAGCAGAGAAACCGGTTGCAAATAATTTTTTATTCATTGACACAGACTGCGGCCCCTCTAAGTATACGTTCATCAGAATGAAACTTTAACAACCGTGAAGTTACATTGTGAGCAGACTGGTCAAAATTACGAGCAGACATGCTCAAGTCAAAAATTAAAATTCAAAATGTTACAGCGTTTGGTACGTATACCTTGTGATGAATAATATCAGTCCCAGTCTGAATCTGATGTTACTCGTCAGCAATTAAACGTCGCATGGACTCGACAAGTCGATATAAGTCCTCAGCAGAGATATTGAGCCATATTTCCTCTACAGCCGTCATAAATGATTAAGTGTTAATGAGTGCACGATTTTGTACACGAACTAACCTCTCGATTATGTCACATAAATGTTCGATGGGATTCATGTCGGGCAATCTGTGTGAACAAACCATTCATTAAACTGTTTAGAATGTTCTTCGAAGCAACCGCGAACTGTTATGACCCGGTGACGTGACGAATTGTCATGAAGTCCATGAACGGCCGTAGCGCTCTGTAAGTAGCCGAACATAACCATTCCCATTTACTGATCGGTTCTGTTGGACCAGATGACCCAGTCCATTTCACGTACACAGCCCCCTCCATTACAGAGTCGCCACTATCTCGCATCGTTCCTTGTTGAGAACCTGGATGGATTCGTTGGGTCTGTGCCACATTCCAACCCTACAAACTGAAATTGAGACTCATACGACGAAGCCACTGTTTTCCAGTCGACTAGCGTCCAGCCAATAGGATCACGTGTCCAGGAGATACGCTGCAGGCGATGTCGTGCTGTTAGCAAAGACACTAACGTCGGTCTTCTGTTGCCACAGACCATGAACGGCAAAATTCGCCGCACTGTCCGAATGGATACGATCGTCGTACGTTCCACATTGACTTGAGCGGTAATTTCATGCAGTATTTCTTGTCTGTTAGCACTGGCAACTAACTGTACGCAAACGCCTCTGCTCTCGGTCGTTGAGTGAAGGCTGTCGGCCACTGCGTTGTTCGTGGTGAGGGGTAATGTCTGAAATTTGGTTTTCTCGGCACGCTCTTGAGACTGTGTATCTCAGAAAATCTGATCTCAGAATACTGAATTACCTGACGGTTTTCGATATGGAATGTCTCATTCTCCTAGCACCAACTACCGTTCCACGACCATAGTCTGTTAATTCTCGACGTGCGTCCTTAATGACGTCGGAAACTGCTTCATATGAATCTCCTGAGCTAAAATTACAGCTCCGTTATTATACTGACCTTTTATAACTTGTTTACGTCATCCTACAGGAATATGTATACGTGCATATCGCTATTTGATGACTGTCGCTATTTGATGACTTTTGTCATCTCAATGTACAGATTCCTCCTAATATGACATACTTAATCTTCCGGTTTCTGAGGTATAATATTGTTTTCTGTCACGTGTATGTCTCGTTGCTTTATAAATTACTCTAATCTCAGCTATAAAAAATTTGAATAGCAACATGAAACTCTGACTATTCAACGGGAAACAGACACTGATTCAAGAGCTATTCTGTATAGTATAACGAAACGCTGACTTGTTATAATGTCCTAAATAACTGAAATATTCGATTGGTGATTATTAAAATCCCGCGCAATGTCTTGCATTTCAGATCCATTGCATTTGTTGTTGTTGTTGTGGTTGTTGTTGTGGTCTTCAGTCCTGAGACTGGTTTGATGCAGCTCTCCATTCTACTCCATCCTGTGCAAACTTCATCTCCCAGTACCTACTGCAACCTAAATCCTTCAGAATCTGCTTACTGTATTCATTTCTTGGTCTCCCTCTAAAATTTTTACCCTCCACGCTGCCCTCCAACACTAATTGGTGATCCCTTGATGCCTCAGAACATGTCCTACCAACCGATCCCTTCTTCAAGTCAAGTTGTGCCACAAACTTCTCTTCTCCCCAATCCTGTTCAATACTTCCTCATTAGTTATGTGATCTACCCATCTAATCTTCTGCATTCTTCTGTGGCACCACATTTCAAAAGCTTCTATTCTCTTCTTGTCCAAACTATTTATCGTCCATGTTTCACTTCCATACATGGCTACACTCTATACATATACTTTCAGAAATGACTTCCTGACACTTAAATCTATACTCGATGTTAACAAATTTCTCTTCTTCATTGCCAATGCCAGTCTAAATTTTATATCCTCTCTACTTCGAACATCATCAGTTATTTTTCTCCCCAAATAGCAAAATTCCTTTACTACTTTATGTGTCTCATTTACTAATCTAATTCTCTCAGCATCACCCGACCTAATTCGACTACATTCCATTATCCTCGTTTTGCTTTTGTTGATGTTGATCTTATACCCTCCTTTCAAGACACTATCCATTCCATTCAACTGCTCTTCCAAGTCCTTTGCTGTCTCTGACAGAATCGCAATGTCATCGGTGTACCTCAAAGTTTTTATTTCGTCTCCATGGATTTTAATGCCTACTCCGAATTTTTCTTTGTTTCCTTTACTGCTTGCTCAGTATACAGACTGAATAACATCGGGGAGAGACTACAACCCTGTCTCACTCCCTTCGCAACCACTGCTTCCCTCTCATCCCCCACCACTCTTATAACTGCCATCTGGTTTCTGTACAAATTGTAAATAGCCTTTCGCTCCCTGTATTTTACCCCAGCCACCTTCAGAATTTGAAAGAGCGCATTCCAGTCAGCACTGTCAAAAGCTTTCTCTAAGCCTACAAATGCTAGAAATGTAGGTTTGCCTTTCCTTAATCAAGCCTCTAAGATAAGTCGTAGGGTCAGTATTGCCTCAAGTGTCCCAACATTTCTACGGAATCCAAACTGATCTTCCCAGAGGTCGGCTTCTACTAGTTTTTCCATTCGTCTGTAAAGAATTCGCGTTAGTATTTTGCAGCCGTGACTTATTAAACTGATAGTTCGGTAATTTTCACATTTGTCAACACCTGCTTTCTTTCGGATTGGAATTATTATACTCTTCTTGAAGTCTGAAGCTATTTCGCCCGTTTCATAGATCTTGCTCACCAGATGGTAGAGTTTCGTCAGGACTGGTTCTCCCGAGGGTGTCAGTAGTTCTAATGAAATGTTGTTTACTCCTGGGGCCTTGTTTCGACTCAGGTCTTTCAGTGCTCTGTCAAACTCTTCACGCAGTATTATATCTCCCATTTCATCTTTATCTACATCCCCTTCCATTTCCATAATATTGTCCTCAAGTACATCGCCCTTGTATAGACCCTCTATATACTCCTTCCACCTTTCTGCTTTCCCTTCTTTGCTTAGAACTGGGTTTCCATCTGAGCTTTTTATATTCATACAAGTGGTTCTCTTATCTCCAAAGGTCTCTTTAATTTTCCTGTAGGCAGTATCTATCTTGCCCCTAGTGATATAAGCCTCTACATCCTTACATTTGTCCTCTAGCCATCCCTGCGTAGCCATTTTGCGCTTCCTGTCGATCTCATTTTTGAGACGTTTGTATTCCTTTTTGCCTGCTTCATTTACTGCGTTTTTATATTTTCTCATTTCATCAATTAAATTCAGTATTTCTTCTGTCACCCAAGGACTTCTACTAGCCCTCGCCTTTTTACCTACTTGATCCTCTGCTGCCTCCACTACTTCATCCCTCAAAGCTACCTATTGTTCTTCTACTGTATTTCTTTCCCCCATTACTGTCAATTGCTCCCTTATGCTCTCCCTGAAACTCTGTATAACCTCTGGTTTAGTCAGTTTATCCAGGTCCCATCTCCTTAAACTCCCACGTTTTTGCAGTTTCTTCAGTTTTAATCTACAGGTCATAACCAATAGATTGTGATCAGAATCCACATCTGCCTCTGGAAATGTCTTACAATTTAAAACCTGGTTCCTAAATCTCTGTCTTACCATTATATAATCTATCTGATACCTTTTAGTATCTCCAGGGTTCTTCCATGTATACAATTTTCTTTTATGATTCTTGAACCAAATGTTAGCTATGATTAAGTTGTGCTCTGTGCATAATTCTACCAGGCGGCTTCCTCTTTCATTTCTTACCCCCAATCCATATTCACCTACTACGTTTCCTTTTCTCCCTTTTCCTACTGCCGAATTCCAGTCACCCATGACTATTAAATTTTCGTCTCCCTTCACAATCTGAATAATTTCTTTTATTTCATCATACATTTCTTCAATGTCTTCGTCATCTGCAGAGCTAGTTGGCATAAGAACTTGTACTACTGTAGTAGGCGTGGGCTTCGTATCTATCTTGGCCACAATAACGCGTTCACTATGCTGTTTGTAGTAGCTTACCCGCATTCCTATTTTCCTATTCATTATTAAACCTACTCCTGCATTACCCCTATTTGATTTTGTGTTTATGACCCTGTAGTCACCTGACCATAAGTCTTGTTCCTCCTTCCACCGAACTTCACTAATTCCCACTATATCTAACATTAACCTATCCATTTCCCTTTTTAAATTCTCTAACCTACCTACCTGATTGAGGGATCTGACTTTCCACGCTCCGATCCGTAGAACGCCAGGTTTCTTTCTCCTGATAACGTCATCCTCTTGAGTAGTCCCCGCCTGGAGA
The DNA here is from genome assembly GCF_021461395.2 of Schistocerca americana. Lineage (NCBI taxonomy): Eukaryota > Metazoa > Arthropoda > Insecta > Orthoptera > Acrididae > Schistocerca > Schistocerca americana. The sequence goes on along the minus strand of NC_060121.1, from coordinate 441,607,976 downwards.
TCCGAATGGGGGACAATTTACCTCCGGAATATTTTACCCAAGAGGACGCCATCATCATTTAATCATACAGTAAAGCTGCATGCCCTCGGAAAAAATTTCGGCCATAGTTTCCCCTTGCTTTCAGCCGTTTCGCAGTACCAGTACAGGAAGGCCGTTTTGGTTAGGGTTACAAGGCCAGATCAGTCAATCATCCAGACCGTTGACCTAGCAACTACTGAAAAGGCTGCTGCCCCTCTTTAGGAACCACACGTTTGTCTGGCCTCTCAACAGATACCGCTCCGTTGTGGTTGCACCTACGGGACGGCTATCTGTATCGCTGAGGCACGCAATCCTCCCCACCAACGGCAAGGTCCATGGTTCATGCACTTATTGCAGATGAACGTCAGAGTATTAAGTCACACCGGACCAAACTGTGAAATATCAACTGCAATGAATTCAAAACTGCTCACATCACTGATTTCAGACTCATACAAAATACCATTCACAATACGTTTGTTAATGGTTGAATCTAAGGGCCCTGTAACTCTTTATCTACATTTGCATACGCACTCTGAAAGTAGCTGAGAAGTTCATGACAGAGGGTGCTCCCCGTTGTACCACCTATTGGGCATTCTTCTCGTACCAATTACTCTGTAATTGATACGTGGTTGTTTTTACGCTTCATTTCGGAGTAGACGCGTGAGGCTTGTAGTATATTCCTCGACTAGTCCGTCAATACTGGTTCGTGAAATTTTATGAGTAGGCTCTCATGGGACAGAAGTATTTATTTTCAATCGTCTGACAGTTCACATATCTCTCGCGAGTATGGTATGCGTCAGTACAGTCTCACGGTTGTTTTATTTTTTACTTTTTACAAGCAGTCTGCTTTGTCACTGTATTTACCGGGTAAATCTGAGGACATAAGCTTTACGAACGGATCGGGCTACGTGATCATTCAGTTCTATATCCTCACAACTAGTAAAGTCCGCCACCGTAGCTGAGTGGGCAGCGTGCCGTCTTGTCATGGCGACGGGGTCCGGTTTCTATTCCCGGCTGGGTTGGAGATTTTCTCCGCTCAGGGACTTGGTGTTTGTCTCTCCTTCATCATCATTAGTCATCGTTATCGACGCGCAAGTCGCCGAAGTGGCGTCACCTCAAAAGACTTGCACCAGGCGATCAGGTATACCCGCCAGGAGGCCCTCGCCCCACGGCATTTCATTTCGATGCTAATAAAAGTGTACATCATATCTGTTGCCTGCACTAAAGCGTCAAAATTACAGCAATGCGGAAAATCAAACTTTCGATATCAATCGTGCAAGGCGCATTTCGATAACTTAACAAAACTTGAAGTAATGCAATAGCCTAAATAGTGTGCACTGGGTGTGGGCAAGTGGTGCTCTGGTGGAGGAGCAGGAGTAGATGCTGGATACGATGGCAGATGCGGGTGCTACATCTCTGCCTGTCCAACTTACAAGTGAATAAATAATTTGTCACCACTGGCTCCTCCCATCTTACGCTGTGATTCTCTGCTGAAGAAGGATGAGGAGTGCAGCCAAAGAAGTTTCAATCAGCGTAACATTAACTTATTTATTGTAGCCTGTTTACAATCAATGGCTAGGAACGACAAATAAGGATGGCTGGCGGAATGAATATTACGGCGTTTCTCAGCGCAATGAGAACCGGCTGCTGGAAGTGCGCGCCTCAGCTGCCGTTGCTGGTGCGGCGTCTCTAAGATTCCAGGTATCCTGGTCGGTGTCAATTTGGCCGACATCCGTTGCAGATAGTACGTCAGGCTGCGGCACGCTGACACTCCAGCGAGGGCAGGGATGGCTGTACCCTCACTTCCTACACCTGGGACGGTTGAAAAGGAGTTGCTCTGGTGCCCAGGCAACGGGCTGTGTCCCGGCTGTGGTAGAAGCGTCAACACCATCAGCATGGCACTGAGTAGCAAAGGCTCGACATCACGTAGCTGATTAGAAGTGCGAATGATGACGGGCTGGTTGGTATGGGCCTAAATCCTACTTCTTCCGCTGACTCTGTGGCAGTCCGGCGTCTGTGTGTCATGTCGAATTATCTGTCAAAGATGCAATGTTCGGCTTAACCAGCAGCGCGTTGGCACATGGAATGGTGTGACGTGGAAGAGATGTTGATACACTCAGCACAAGGGCAACTTATCAGTGTCTGACTAAGTACATAAGTACATTGTACACAGATTAATAACCTGGTGCACAATTCCTGCCTTCAAGTCATTTTACCTTTGCAGTTCATCTTCTCTAGGGGAAAAAAATCGGTCTCGGTTTTTGATTCAACAAAGACGCTGATTTATGTACACTTATTTATGCTTTAGTTTTCCGCCTCCACGCAGACTATCATTCTGTTCTTCGCAAAATTGACGTTGTCTGTTCGACTTCACAAGTACTTGTCTCTATACAGAGACCTTGCTTCTTTCATTTTTCGCTTTATCCTACGTCAAATTGGTTCTCATTGCAGAGTAGCTTTTGACTCCACAACATGGGAAGAAAGAGGTATTGGTGTGGCTTCCTATAACTACAATCCGATTTGCTCTTATCTACTCCTCCCTGTACCATCTTCTATAAATTTACACTAATAACTTACTACTTACCTTAAACGACTAACAAGGATATTAGATATATTGTGCACTCAGTCATATCTTAAACTATGAGGAACAAAACTGGCCTTTTTGAACAGAGTGGTTCGTGCTCTGGTCTATTCTTTAGTCATAATAGCCTGTATAATGTTTGTGGTTGATGCAATGTCCTTTTGGTACATGCTAAAAGTTTGTTTACAATAGTAGGAGATGGGTGCTAAACTTGCTTTGGTCACGGTTTCAGGTTATAGTGACTGGGGAATCTATCCGAACTTCCATAAGTCTTTCTACTTTATTGATTCTTTAATAATTCCTCTCGTCCTGAGAGATTTATCCAGTAGCCTCAATTCAAAGAGCTCTCCGATACCACTATATCAGCGCCGCATATGTTGCACACTAATCCTATAATTCTCCGAGCTACAGGCGTTATGGCAGGCCCACCTGTGCTATAATTTAACCATGTAATTCTCCCACCTATAGAACCTACACCAGCCCGACCTGTCCGCAATCCGACAGTTCTCCCAGCTACAGGTGCTATATCAGTCTCACCTGTGCTGTGTATCATTTTCTTTAAATTCTTCCCCAGTCACAGGCCCTACATGAGCACCACCAGTGCCATACAATAAAAAAATCATTTAATTTCTTTATTCCACATCCATCACCTAAGAGACTCTCCCACTAAGTCGCTTATTTTGGTTGGTTGGCTATTGCTGGTAGATCTGTCGCTATCATTAACACTTCTTCTCGATGGACGCGGAACAGTTTAACTGATTACGTGATTTCTACTGATTATCTCGCAACTATGAGCTATCTCAGCACTGTTGCTGTTTCTAGACAATGTTGCGAGATGTGAAAGCAGTAAAATGTAACCTAGTATTACTGTTGTAACTTCTTCTTCTTCTTACTTCCCGAACTCTACCAAGGCTTAGAGCTGTCTTAATGAACCAAATAATAACTGTTAACTATTTTACCAGAAAGCGAATTTTCCGACATTACATGCTTTAATATTTCTTTCTTAGCCATCATCTTAAATCGTACATGAGCCTATTTTTAATACTAATATATACTACTGGCCCTTAATATTGCTACACCACGAAGATGACATGCTACAGACGCGAAATTTAACCGACAGGAAGAAGATGCTGTGATATGCAAATTATTAGCTTTTCAGAGCACTCACACAAGGTTGGCGCCGGTGGCGACACCTTCATCGTGCTGAGATGAGGAAAGTTTCCAATCGGTTTTTCATACACAAACAGCAGTTGATCAGCTTTGCTAGGTGAAACGTTGTTGTGATGACTCGTGTAAGGAGGAGAAATGCGTACCATCACGTTTCTGACTTTTATAAAGGTCGGATTGTAGCCTACAGCACTTGCGGTTTATCGTATCGCGACATTGCTACTCGCTGTGGTCGATATCCAATGATTGTTAGCAGAATATGGAATCGGTGGGTTCAGGAGGGTAATACGAACGCCGTGCTGGATCCCAATGGCCTCAGGTCACTAGCAGTCGAGGTGACAGGCATCTTATCCGCATGACTGTAACGAATCGTGCAGCCACGTCTCGATCCCTGAGTCCACGGATAGGGACCTTTGCAAGACAACAATCATCTGCACGAAATGTTCGACGTCGTTTGCAGCAGCATGGACTATCAGCTCGGAGACCATGGCTGCGGTTACCCTTGACGCTGCATCACAGACAGGAGCGCCTGCGATGGTGTACTCAACGACGAACCTGGGTGCACGAAAGGGAAAATGTCATTTTTTCGGATGAATCCAGGTTCTGTTTACAACATCATAATGATCTCATCTGTGTTTGGCGACATCGCAGTGAACGCACATTGGAAGAGTGTATTCGTCATCGCCGTACAGGCACATCACCCAGCCTGATGGTATGGGGTGCCACTGGTTACACGTCTCGGTCGCCTCTTGTTCGCACTGGCGGCACTTTGTACAGTGGACGTAAGATTTCAGATGTGTTACGACCCGTGGCTCCACCCTTCATTCGATCTCTGCGAAACCCTACATTTCAGGAGGATAATGCACGACCGCATGTTGCAGGTCCTGTACGGGCCTTTGTGGATACAGAAAATGTTCGACTGCTGCCCTGGCCAGTACATTATCTACACCTCTCACCAACTGAAAACGTCTGGTCAATGGTCGCCGAGCAACTGGCTCGTCACAATAAGCCAGTCACTACTCTTGATGAACTGTGGTATCGTGTTGAACCTGCATGGGCAGCTGTACCTGTACACGCCATCCAAGCTCTGTTTGACTCAATGCCCGAGCGTATCACGGTCGTTATTGCGGCCAGAGGTGGTTGTTCTGGGTATTAATTTCTCAGGATCTATGCACCCAAATTGCGTGAAAATGTAATCACATGTCAGTTGTAGTATAATATATTTGTCCAATGAATACCCGTTTATCATCTGCATTTCTCCTTGGTGTAGCAATTTTAATGGCTAGTAGTGTACATGTTACTCCTACCGCCCTTACTAATACTAAAACATTTACTCAATACATTTCTTACTTAAAGTAAAATCTGAATCCTATTCTGCCTCAATTAAAAAAAAAAAAAAAAAAAAAAAAAGAAAAGAAAAAAAAGGAAAAAAGAAAAAATATTCCGAGGCTTCCTGGTGACCAAAGTTTTCAACGCGTGAGTTCTGCACACTCCCCGCACTGGCTGTCGCATAGCCCTTTTTTATGTAAAATCCATCGAGCTAGGATGTGACAGTGCATGGAGCAGAGTACCAGGGGCGGTGGGGGTTTACTACAGGAGTTAAAGTTACAGTCCTTAGTCCCTTTTCAACTCTGCAGCAGTATCTAAGTCTGAGAGTATGCGAAAATAGGGAAAAATCAGACCAAAGGGTGTACGAATCCCACAAATGAAAATTAAATTTCACCTGCTATTTATATATCGTCCGCCCCGATGGCTGAGTGGTCCGCACGGTGGTCTGTCACGCCAAGGGGCCCTGGTTCGCTTCCCGGCTGGATCGGAGATTTTCTTTGGGACTGTGTGTTGTGTTGTGTTGTGTTGTCCTCATTATCATTTCATCATCATCAGTGGAAGGCAACGAGAAACATTTCATCATCATCAGTGGAAGGCAATGAGAAACCACCACTGGAATCGCTTCCCTAGACGCTGATGCAGTGGACCTCTCTAATGAGGCTTCCCCCATGAGAAGAACTGCCGTAAAGCAGAACACAAAATAATAATATCGATATATTTTGCTGTCCTACACAATTCTTCAGCTTTATGTCTTGTGGTCGCTCCCCTTAGGAAGGTGCTGCTACTGACTACGTAAAGCGGCGCGGTTGGGGAAGATCCGACATGCGTTACAACAGGTTCTTTACAGAATATTTCATCTCAGCTCCACCATGTAACTGGTCAGAAGTGGCTGTGGACAGGCATGAGAAATAACACAAACAAATCTTTAGTTAATGCATTCAAATTTTATAAATATTCAAGCGTGTTTCCATCTGCACATAATAATATGGCGTTGTAGCAGCAGACATAGCCACACAGTGGAATGCCGACGGCGACTATCCGGACACTACACGTGGCTTAGCTGTGGCGCACTGTGGGGCAAGGTAGTGACGGCCCGTACTGAGCGGCAGGTTGCGGCCCTGTAGTGACACGGTGATGAAGTCACCCAGACAGCTGAAGAGCGGGGCAGCCTGCTGGCGGAGTGTTGGCTGCCACAGCTGGGCAGCCCCGTGATGGCATAGTGATGGCGAGGACTGCAGCTGACACAGAGTGGGTGTCACACACTGCACAGCTTGCTAAAAGTTGATAGGCTAGTACAGGTGGGCTTATGTGCGGCTACTCACTGCCCACTCTGCGGCAGTCACTGCGTTTATGTGTCACATCGAATTATCTGGAAAAGGGCCTATGACCGGTTTTCGCAGCCATCAACGGGTCGGCGGTAGTTCTTCCTGGTGACTGGCCTGGTTTTGACAGGAGACTGTCCACTCAGCATGAAGGTTGCTGACCAGTACTTATCTGACTCTAGTGAGACCAAATTACTATATTGGCATTCCATTGCTGACGTCAAGTCCTGTTACATGTAACTTTATATCAGAAAGTCAAAGTTATGGACGAAGCACAAAAATGGTTTACAGCAGTAAACCACAAGCTGTCTTTCCCTTTTAAGCCTAAACGTAAGAGGAAATCACTCACTCCATGGGATCTAAGCCACTAGAATATTTATCAGAGCTAATGTACGGGATGTTCTTGAAACATGGCATCAAAATGTGCGTTGCTAGAAAGACAGATTACGTATTTTTGGTTAAGTGTCTAAAAATATTATATGAGTTTTAATAAATCTGACGTAATATTTGACGTTACTAAGTTACGTGAGAAACAGTTTACTTCACCCTGATAATGACTCAAACGGTCGGTGTGCATTTCAGATTGAAAGCTCTGGTATCCACCTTTATGAGCGTCTGTGTTACTAGTGAAAAGCAGACAGTGTTTATAGTCACATAGGCCAGTTTTCAGCATAGATAATAAGAAAGTATGTTCCCTCGTATGTCCTTCATGAGCGAACTGAAGATTTCAAATGGTTCAAATGGCTCTGAGCACTATGGGACTCAACATCTTAGGTCATAAGTCCCCTAGAACTTAGAACTACTTAAACCTAACTAACCTAAGGACATCACATACACCCATGCCCGAGGCAGGATTCGAACCTGCGACCGTAGCAGTCCCGCGGTTCCGGACTGCAGCGCTAGAACCGCTAGACTGAAGATTTCATGATCTGAGGTTTGGTATTTGAGTAAACACATAAAACCGCATCATATGAAATTTGCCATATTTTGCCAATAATAAACATTTAAAAATTTCAAGCAACTCTGATGACAAGTTCAGTTTCAGTGTGTTAAACGTTATTTAGAACATACCGAATTTATGCATGAAACTTCTGACTGGTTTGATGCAACCTGCCACGAATTCCTCTTTTGTGCAAACTCCTCATCTCAGAGTATCACCTGCAACCCACGTCCTCAATTATATGCTGTCTCTTCCTCTAGAGATTCATTTTGGGACAGGGGCTTCTGTATATCAAGAGGAGCAATACCAGATGGTTTTTGCAATGGACGCCTCCACGCTGGTGGTTTTATGGCTGATGAAGTGCATTTGTTGGTATAGGACCAACGCACTGAGTGTATTTACTAGCGACAACATTATGCACGAAGCTGATGGTTATCGTGTGACAAGTTGTTGCTTATTAATGGCACACAGGAACATCGATATGTGGACTGTGAGCAAGAGCTCCTCAGTTTTTTGACTACACGCTATGTGCGTTATTAATTGTGTAAATCCTAAAGTGTTTTGTTTAAACTATGTCGTGAGCTGCACTTTTAAGTGGATATTAAGTAAGCTTTAGCCTTGTACCGTACATGAGACTTGATTGTCCGTAGGTATAATTTTCATGGCATTGCAAATAGAGAAGTTTCTAGTTGTGTAGTTGTGTAAAGTGTTTTTAAGTTTTAAATCTATGGTGCAATGCACAGTAAGTGAGAAAGGTTGCCACTGTAGAGTAGGCCGACAGGAGGTGTTATGTGAAGACTGACGGCTGCAGTTCCATTGGTGCAATTGTAGTTGAGAACTGTGTGGGAAATTCGGTAAGGCACTCTCAGTTGCACCTGAAGCAAAGGCCAGTGTTCTTCACGCTGACTTAGCCTACGTAAAATTTGAGCTACAGAGGCTGCAGGGGGAAAAGGCTGTGGGGAAATTGATGAAGGTAACAAGTAATGAATGAAAAGCGAAAATCCCAATTACATCTCAGTTTCCAGTATCAAAAATTCATGTCTTTTGAGCTGAAGTATGTGGGGAAGAGCATTATCCAGGAGTAGCTAACAATAATGTGCAGCATATTTCTAGCATAAACTGGGTGTAGATCGGTAGCAATACTGTCTTGTTACTAGTTAGTAGCTATGTTAGGAGCGTAGGAAGATGGTACGGGATTACTGAATACAGGGTATCAGGTCACAAATATAGTGAAACCTTGACCGGGTCAACAGAGGATATAGGGAAGTCGCATGAGGATTTTGACAAAGAGGAACAGGCTGGGTACAGACAGACATTGTCGCATTTGGGGTGACCTGGATGGAATAGGATTTGTAGCTGCCCGGCCAAGTGTGAGATTTGTGTGGAGGCCCTATAGGGCCATGACCAGCGCTTTCAACACTTCCATGAGGATTGTGAACACGAAGTTGAGCAGGCTGTTGTTGATTGAAATGCAACTTCGTATAAATTCAGTGCCTATTGCTACATTTTGAGACAGGGTGTTTTGTATAGATCACCACATAGATATTTCTGTTTCTGTATTAAACCAAAAAATTGCTCATTTATAATTGTTTCTGTGGGTAGATCCTCGCTGAGACTCTGAACTATTTAAGAGGCTTGTGTATCCTTACAATGATATATGTATAATGAGAAGAAACAGATAATAGTTAGTTGAGGTTGTAGTGTAGATTTCCTACAAAATTCTGACAGGAAAGCCGATTTGGAAAGGTTACGGGGAACCTACAGTTTGATCTCAGTAATAAACATTCTTACGTGGATGTAACTATGATGGAAAATGGTACTGCACGTGTGGAACCCCCCGATTTAATAGAGGACCAGAAGACCCTAATCACATCAAGTTAAATAAATAAATATAAAGACAGTTGATCTTTGACTGATATTTTTTGCTTCGCTGAAGCTACAATGTAACTGTAAGTCCAGTAACTAACGCTCATTTAATTGCGATATGTAAGGAAGTCAATTATAGTATGGATATCGATCAGTGGAAATCAGTTATACTAAATACACAAGTGGTCCAGGACCAAAGTTTTCAAGATTAACTGACAAGAGAAATTTATACTGAACCAAATGTTGACTTTGTGAGAAAATATAAGTGTGAAATTTTCGTGTAAAATTTTCCACTTATATTTTCTCACAAACTAATCATAAAGAACCTGTAAAACCAGCAAGAATCATTACAGGCAATAATGTGTCTTATAAAAGGGATGAGGACATGTATCTTTTGACAGGAACAAATAAAGATGCTATAGTATTTACACACTACAAAAACGACTCAAAATTTCTAAAAAGAAAATACAGACAGACCAACAAACACCTTCCGAACAGGCGATGAACACGCAATGGTACCGACCGACATGCGCGTCATCCTCACTCCTTCGACGTCAACGGATGCGGGTACAGAGGGGCATGTGGTCAGCAAACCGCTCTCCCGGCCGTTGTCAGTTTTCGTGACAGGTCCCGCCCCACACCTCAGTCAAGTAGCTCCTCAACTGTCCTCACAATGGCTGAGTGCACCCTGCTTGCCAACAGCATTCGGCAGACTGGATGGTGGCACATCCAAATGTTAGCCTATACCAACAGCGCTTAATTTCTGTGATTTAACGGGAAACAGTGTTACCAATTAGGCACGGCCATTGGCAAAATTACTAATAAAGGGAATCAGTGTATTTCATGTCAGAAATCAACAACTCCGACAACAGAGTTAAGTTTGTATGGAGTGTAGTGAAACAAGAACAACAGTCATAGACCGGGATAACACCACCAACAGTTGGAATGACAGATACATTCTCCCTTCCGAAGAAACTATTTTTGTGTAAAAAATTTTCTAAATACTTATATACATGGAATAGATCTTAATATTTGCGTTATCCGTGTAATTAAAAGAAGCCACAGCCTTCAAACATTTCGGTGAACAGCTAGGAGAAGCTGTCTGTTCGCGCTTGACTTTTTGCTTTTAGGATTTCGATGTGAAACGATCGCGATCTGTAGTTGAACTGACTGCACAATGTACTAACTTATATTGTGTTACTTAAGTACTGTTTTGTTACTAATCGATTAGTCCACATGTTTGTTTCATTATTCACTGTATTACGAGTTTTATTTCTCAGAAGTTCCAGCAGGGAAGTCCCAACACTTCTATTTGGCACCTGTCTGTCATCGGCGCGATATCATTACTAATTCGCAATGACCATTCTCTCTTATTGTATGTGCAGAACCTGCAGACATTCTGAAAAGAAGTTCGAGTTTTTTCTAAATCAATCGTAAAGTATAAAGCCATTGCCAAATCGTGATACGCAATTTAAATATCCTAAAGATTCAATCGGTCCACATCCTCTGTTTCGCCGCTCCCACCATCAATCTGGGATTACGGTCTTCATTGTGGTGAAAACCTTTCGAAATATTTAACCTGGCGGAGGTGGAAACCAACTCACACAGGACTATACATGATCAATCACAGGTACCAGGTTCATTTTATAATTATTTCTTAAATATAGTAAAAATCATAAGGGTACAACCTCAAGAAAGATCTCAGCGTACGTTCATTCAAAAATTTCATATAGACTAATGTTCTTGGTTATCTCATTTTTAATGAAAAAAGTCTTCATTGGTCAAAAACATAATGGAACTATAATACGCTGTGCTCACTCATTACCACCTTTTCGAAACCTGTCTAAGGAGCTACCTTCTTTCTCAACTGAAGTCTATTGTAAAAAATTATTACAGTTCAAAAGCGAGAATGATGTACATATTTACAATATCAGAAGAAATTATGAGACTCAATAATTTACTTCTGGGGGGGTTTTTAGCACAAGATGGTCTACATTATGCTGGCACCAAATTTTTTTATCAGTTACTTAATGACATAAAATATCTGGTAGACAAAGAAGTTAAATTTAAAACCATACTGAAAGAATTTCACGCTGAAAATGTCTTGTATTCAGTAGAGGAATGGTTACTTGTGTTATAAGTAAAGGCTGCTGGTAGGAATTACTAATTTGCATCTGTATTTCAAAAAACCTCTTATAAATGGTCAACATATACCCACATCTACCTTTAAGTCATAGGGGCCTATCTAACTACAGTAAGAGTTACTTATTACTGTCTGTCGTATTTTATTTTTCACAAAACTATGCTGTAAAAAATACTCGATGTGTGAAATCATGATGTGATATAAGAGAGTGTCTTAAATTCCTCTTCCTTTCTGCTTGAATAAATAAATTACCTAAATGTAAAATGAATTGTTCCACTTCAATACGATTATTTATACAACTTATCAATGAAACAAGAAACTAACTAATTACAAGTAAAACCAGTAAAGTGCAATTTAAGAGCACAGAAAGAAAACAGAACTGTAATATCATCAGGCACCTTGTGGTAAAAATTTGTTTGTTTTAGAAATTAATGGAATAAAAACAATCGTCGTGACACTATTGGTATTTCTCTTTATATTGTATGGATGTTTACAGGTGATGAAGTTGTCGGTGACGACATTTTTGCAAGAAACTTATATATTGCCTGGTAGAGTGTGCACATAAACGCCGCACACAGGAATATGCATGCGTGTTTGCAAATATTGTACTTGTTATCAGAACGGGAGATGGCTAGCCGTGAATCATTACAACATACCAAGTGCCTTCTGCGCATGTGTTGGTTTCTTGGGAGGTGAGAACTTAGTTATTGACTTTTTTTATTTCTTTTTTTAGTCAACATAGCCCGTACGAAAATTGTAGAGGGCGATAGGGGAATTGGGGGAAGGAAGGTGGAATCGTACAGCGGCGTATCCATCGCGATAGCCCGGGACGTCCACCGTTACCTCTCTGCCCACGGCGAGCAGTGGGGTCCAATCACCAGAAAACACGTGAGGGACCAAGAAACCTATCCCAGAAGCCCAGTAATCCGATTGAAGGGAAGAAGAGGCGGCTGCTGTCTCTCGGTTCGCCAAATTGTGTACCATGCGACGGTCGCGCGTCTGCAGTAAGGGAGCGCCGACGATGTGAGAAAGGATCTCGATATTTCTAATGAAAAATAAATTAAACGAACATTTGGCATCACATATGTGAGATGTACAAAACATTTTAATTTTAAATTACCCATGCATTTCTTATCATATTTCTTTTCTCAATATCATTTCAGCTTTTCTTATGTTTCATGAGGCCTGGTGAGAGGAAGTATTTCACGCGAGAAAACTAATCTGATATATATCTCTGCGGTAATTATTGTTGACGAGTAGTTAATTTGAGGTAGGCCTACATATTTCCTAATATCCATGTCTGCCAGAAGGCGCGAAAGAAAAGCACAAAGCATAAAATGGTTTTTACACAGATACTTTAGAAAATCCGACAATCAGCACGGCACTATTGAAACTTTCAATGGTAGCTTGATATAGAGTATGCAGTTTTTAGCCCTCAATCAATATCAAATATGGTGAAAGATTCTGACTAGGTCGCTTAATGTATTTTGTAAGTATCATATTACTAGTGAACCCGGTAGTATTTCGCAACTGTTAAATTTATATGGTAATTGCACATACACACTGAATTCCTCCCCCCCCCCTTCTCTGCCCATCTCTTCATCCCTCCTCTCCCTCCGTACATCTCCTCCTCCCCCCCCTCCCCACCCCGGCCTCTCTGTGCACAACATCCTCCACGTTCTCTACGTTCATTTACGTCTGAATGTTCAGCAGAGTACTGTGTAAAAATTCGAAGTGAAGCCGTCACGTCCTTTTCGCTATTTTTGGTATGAACGTTTCTCTGTTACATATTACAAATAACTACCCATATATTTATATATATTCATTGGAGTACCGTGTAAAAACTGGAAGTCTATCGGCCAAGAATTGCTCGTACTTTGTGCCAAAATACATTTATATATGTAATACGTTACATAAATATACACATTATCTGCCTGTTAGCGTCTGAAGGTTGGTTAGAATATCGTGTAAACGTCTGAAGTAAATCGGTCAAGAAATGTTCGAGATTTTCGGTAACAACGTTTCCAGTATATATACATATATTACGTAAGTATTTACATATTACACATATAACTGTAAAACTTATTTTTTTGTTATCAGAATATCTAGCAGCAGAACTGTCGAACTGAACGTAAAGTTTAGTTTCTTTTTATACCTAATACACCATTACAAATACACCACTACATAAAAAATAATCTTTTTCAACAGTTTTGAGTTTGGCTGTTATGACGGTAGTAGCCTAAAAATGTCAATAACGAAGTAGATAACAGTCTAGGCAGCACTGTTCGAAAAAAAGTTTCAGTTCGTTCTCTTAATGGAAATGAATCATCCTCGGAAACTAGGTATTATGTTTTTATCATTTTGATAGCAAGAAAATAGAGGTAGTTTCCCCTATCAAGACTATTTGTTGCTGGCATAGAATGAAATTTTTTATACCACCATGACCAATGCTGGCTTTGTACAAGCAGCTTCGTACCTGTTAACGATGTATGAACGGTGGTTAAGGATGCGAAGCACTAATTTCGTTTTTATCTGCAGTTAAACACCACGTGCCGTTTGCTCTCCATCCACATTCATGTACCTACAATGAGAATGTATTACAGAGCGTCATCATCTTGTGTACATACCTTTGGAACCGCTCTTCACTGGTCACCACTACGTGATAGTCTGAGAAAAATAAGATGTACATCTCTTGTTACCAGAATGGCCCACCCACCACATCTACTTTGTAAATGGTTATTACAAACAATATAGAAGAAAATCCCCTTAAAAATTTGAAAATCTGTCGCCGTTGGTCCTGTTCTTTCAGGATATTTTTCCTGCCGCAGCGGTGTGGGAGATTTGATGTTTTACCGGATTCCTGATATTCACTGTACACTCGTGATATAGTCGTACGGCATAATCCGCACTTCATCGCTACCTCGGAGATACTGTATCCCATCACTCGTGCGGTTACTATAACACCACTTTCAAACTCACTTAAATCTTGATAACCTGCCATTGTAGCAGCAGTAAACTATACAACAACTGCGCCAGACACAAGGTAGTTTTACAAAGGCGTTGCCGACCGCAGTGCCGTATTATTCCTGTTTACGTATCTGTGTATTTGAATGCCCAAGCCTATACCAGTCTCTTTGGTGCTTCTGTGTAACATCCTAACCAATGTTATGATTACAGGGAAAACTTTCACTGCATCTCCCACGTGGGGCCAGACGCAAACGCTTCAATAATTTAGGAAAACTGGGTAGCCTTTTGCACAGACTACACATGATGGGAAGAAGTGTAACCAGATCCTATATAATGTTGTAAAGCAAACAGTGCCAGCCCTTATACGACTGGGCCAAATAGAAAAAAATGAACAAATCATAACTTTTCGTAACCTCGGCAAATCAGACGAGCAGCAGCAAGTGACACGACAACGACAGGGGAGCTGAATGGGCCACATTTCGGGATAGTACTTCGCATCCCACTCGAACAACACTCGTCTTGTTCCACGCCGATCGGTAATCCACAAACCCCGTAGCACCCAGCTGTGTTTGTTCCATGGTACCGACAGTCCAGCAGTTTACGCAATTCTCAACGGTGGCTGTCGGTATTAGAATCAGACCAACTTGCACTAACGATCCAGTTTCTACATCAAAAGTAAACACTCTGAGACAGGGTGTCACTAAAGGCTTCAGTAACGGATCAAACGTGTCACCATGTGGTAGATGCAACTGTATGCATCACTCAGTATCACCTTTGAAGGCATGCCTCGACAAATCCGACTGATCTGCTACAATGACTTTAAGAACTCGCACTGACAACCAGTCTAGATCACCACTCATATACAGTCTTAAAAAAAGGAGAGAACAACCTTCTTTCAACGTGTAATAAAATGTTTAGTTTCCGACTTCAGCCAGTTCTCATAATGTCCGCGTATCTTCAGAGCTCCTGCACACCCGACCGCATCACTAGCGTGATTTCTTTTTGCGAACAACGACAGTCATAGAGGTCATGCCAAGTATTAGTCTTGTAATATAGTTCTGTAAATTAAATTTCCACAATATTTATCGTGGTCGTGGATGATTTTCAATGACCATAATTTACAAAGAAGAAAAATACCTGGCACTATACGATATTACCAAAATCAAATAAATAATATACATGGTGATAATGTGCTTCAGGCAACGGAGAAAAGACACAAACCAAAGAATAAAACGCAATGATAGTAGGGATGCAGTTGCAGAGAACTATGCACTTCCATCGTGACTAACCGATCGGAGTGGAAAAGGCTTAGGAGCAGTAATTTGATAATTTCGGCTTGTCTCCTGTATCTCATAGTTGGGCTATATCTGCTGATGATGCAGTATGTCACCTCACCAAACACAATTTTTGTAACAAAAGAAACGTACAGGTACTTGCTTCTGGATGTTTTCCCAGAAGTTGATTCTTTTAAGAAGTTAATTGATCCGTGAATCACGTTTATGGGAATGCACCAACAAACACAATCACATAGGATTGATTATTTGTGACATTTATGAGTACGGTAGTGCGTTGACAAGTAAGTGGGACAGAAATAAAAGATGATTTGTGTACTCCTTTGCCCAAGTGAATAGGCAGAAGAAGCACTAGATAACTTTGCAATCAAGCCAATTACTTTTAGTTTTAAAAACAAATTCCACTATACCAACAGCGACGCTTCTACGCTACAATCATGCCACATATTCTCTAGAAATGTCTACAGCATTGAGATTGCTCCTTTCGCCCATCCGTGTGCCTGCATATAATTGAGAGACTTTTTGACAGTGTGAAAAGAGACCAACTCTGTTCCAAATACGACCACTGATCAATTTGTTGGTTCATACGCCATTTGATTACACGTCGTTGCATCACGAAGCATCAGGTTTAATGTAGTCACATGAAATTTTCAGACTGTTCAAAGAGTTTATAGTTGTGGACCCGAACATTGAATTTATTAGGAAGAAAATATTAAATGGTTCTTCGTAGGGTTGCATCCTGTTGAGTCCATGAATTACGTAAATGTGGTTTCATTCACAAATTACTGATATTAAACTTTTATTAAAACATGAAACTGTCACACAGGCTGGATGTGCTGCATCAGTTGTGCCACCATGCTGGTATGAGTGGTCCCGTAACATTCTCACAACCGTAGACGAGGTTCTGGGCGTCCACGCATCACAGACGCCCGCCAGAATCATCTTATTGTTAGGGCAGCAGTAGCATATCGTACAGCTACCACAGTAACACTGTACGACGTGTATGTTTCTATTGTCAAACCATAATTTATAAAAGATGTTTATATTTTATTAATAGGATTAAGTAGGAATAATCAATATTCTCATGATGGAAATAATTGTGGTAGCAGACAATGTCTGCACCGAAGTACTGTTGGCAGAAGAGGCCGCACATTGATATAATTTTAAAAAGGGCGGGAGAGACAGCGTATGGATACATTATAAGAAAAGAGCGGCAAAGGCAGCGCATTGATACATTTTGTAATGGTAGCAGGGACTGTCTGCACCAAAAAGCATTCTTGGCGGGAGAGACCACAATTCTAGCGTTCGTAGAAAGTCAATAGTAAGCGAGAAGTGAAGCGAGTCGGTAGCAGGTCTGAAGCGAGAGGTTGAGAGGAGCGGTGTGCCTGCCAGCCACCAGCTATGATTTACAAGAGATTATAAACGGATGTACAGAGACATAAGCTAACTATTATTATAAAAGGAACTAATATTATTGAATTTTATTTTATTTTATTTATTTATTTATTTATTTATTTTTTTTTTGAGAAACTCAAGACTACTGAAGGTATGTTTGCGCAATGCTAGTTGTAAGATTATTGTAAAAAGTAGGTCCCATTTGAACGTTTGTAAAATCATTTCATTCAGAATATAATTAATTTTGGCCAGCAATATTGCATTACTGATTATAATCCATCCCAAGAACCGTCAAAGTAAAACTTTGCAAAATTTTACTGTTGTCAAGAAAAAGTTTAACTATGAATTGCGTAACGTCAGTCTAATTAATTAAAGAATAACGTCAGCTTTGCTATTAAAGAATAACGTCAGCTTTGGTAATAAATAGAGCCACTTATTATGACAGCCCACCAGCAGCTAATAGAGTATAGTAAAACATAGTAAGTATATTCATGTCGCAGTTCGATGTAGCTGTCAGACGAGGATCCAGTAACAGCAAAAAAGGGAAGGAACAGTTTTGGGTTATTCCAGATAACGGCTGAGTGCCACGACGACGACACATTCTATGTTTCGTTGAAATAATCAGAAAATCAGTTTTAATAAGCAGCAATTAAATTTGTATGCGAAGATTGAGAAAGATAGTAAATTTCAAAGGAAAGGTTTCATTTGTTATTATTAAGCAAGAGATAGAAATCCTGAGGGAAGGTTTCATAGGTTATTGTAGAAGGGAAGGTTTCGTAACGAAAGAGATATATAGAGGAGACGGGAAGGTTTCAACACCACGGCATCGATGAACACGGTTCGACTGGTGCCATCAGAGGATCACTTGGAAGATGGAGCGGCGCGCCGTGGTCTTCAAAGATGAAAGTAGTTTCTGGCTGAACGCAAGTGATGGTGGTTTGTGCGTACGACATAGACCACGGGAGCACTGTCATATACAATGTATTTGTCCAAGATACAGTGGCCCAATCCCAGGCCATAAGTCTGTGGTGCGACAAGCTGCAACTCAAGTCCTTCTTTGATGTTTCTGTAGGGGACGCTAACCAGTGCTCCGTATACCCAGAATGTTGCTAGTCCCATTATTTTGCCCTTTTTTTAAAATAGAAAGATGATGTATCCTTCGAACAGGATAATGCTCGCCCACACGCTCGTGAAATTAACGTCCTCTGCAAGACAAGCAGCAACTTCCGTGGTCAACACATTCTCTAATCGAGCATGCTTGTGATATGATAGGACGAGAAGTCACTCATAGGACCTGACCAACAATTCCTATAAAAGTACGTCAACAGGTCAAGCAGGCGAGGCATAATGTGTCCCAGGACAGTATTCACCACGTGTACGATCGGCTAACCGACTATGTTGCCGCCCGTGGAGGCGACACCACGTTCTAACGTGGGCGTTTCAGAATGCTCAATAATCGGTACTTCAGAACTGCTCGTGCTATTGATCTGTAAATACAATCCTTTCATGTACTTCCTACGCTTTGCTGTAACATTAAATTCTGAGTGAATAGGAAACCTCTAAAGTGGTCTATAAATTTTTTCCGATAGCGTATTTTAGTTCTCGTTAAACTAGTAATGAAAAAATTTTACGCAGTTATCATTAGATCGTTCCAACACAGTAATATTTCTTGTGATACCAAGAAATTATCTAATACTTGATATTGTTACCGACACTATAGCAATATAAAAATAGCATTCACGTTCGTTTCAGTATATACAGGGTGGTCCATTGATCATGACCGGGCCAAATATCTCACGAAATAAGAATAAAACGAAAAAACTACAAAGAACGAAACTCGTCTAGCTTGAAGGGGGAAACCAGATGGCGCCATCGTTGGCCCGCTGGATGGTGCTGTCACAGGTCAAACGGATATCAACGGCGTTTTTTTAAATAGGAACCCCCATTTTTTACTACATATTCTTGTAGTACGTAAAGAAATATGAATGTTTTAGTTGGACCACTTTTTTCCTTATGTGTTAGATGGTGCTGTAATAGTCACATATGTAAGGCTCACAGTTGTAGGCGTACAGTTGGTAACAGGTAGCCTTTTCAAATTAAAATACAGAACGTAGGTACGTTTGAACATTTTATTTCGGTTGTTCCAATGTGATACATGTACCTGTGTGAAATCATCATTTCGCAGAACGCATGCTGCTACAGAGCGATTACCTGTAAATACCACATTAATGCAATAAATGCTCAAAATTATGTCTGTCATCCCCACTGCATTTGGCAATACGTATAACGACATTCCTCTCAACAGCGAGTAGTTCGCCTCCCGTAATGTTCGCACATGCATTGACAATGAGCTGACGCATGTTGTCAGGAGTTGTCGGTGGATCACGATAGCAAATATCCTTCAACTTTCTCCACAGACAGAAATCCGGGGACGTCAGATCCGGTGAGCGTGCTTCGACGACCAATCCACCTGTCATGAAATTTGCTATTCAATACCGCTTCAACCCCACGCGAGCTATGTGCCGGACATCCATCATGTTGGAAGTACATTGCCATTCTGTCATGGAGTGAAACATCTTGTAGTAACAACGGTAGAACATTACGTAGGAAATCAGCGTACATTGCACCATTTAGATTGCCATCGATAAAATGGGGGTCAAATATCCTTCCTCCCATACTACTGCACCATACAGTAACCCGCTAAGGTCTCTGACGTTCCACTTGTCGCAGCCATCGTGGTTTTTCGGTTGCCCAACTGTGCATATTATGCCGGGTTACGTTACCGCTGTTGGTGAATGAAGGTTCGTCGCTAAATAGAACGCGTGCAAAAAAACTGTCATCGTCAAGTAATTTATCTTGTGCCCAGTGGCAGAACTGTACACGACGTTCAAACTGGTCGCCATGCAATTCCTGGTGCATAGAAATATGGTACGGGTGCAATCGATGTTGATGTAGCATTCTCATCAGCGACGTTTTTGAGATTCCCGATTCTCGTGCAGTTTGCCTGCTATTGATGTGCGGATCAGCCGCGACAGCAGCTGAAACACTTACTTGGCCATCATGATTTGTTGCAGGTCGTGGCTGACGTTTCACATGTGGCTGAACACTTCCTGTTTCCTTGAATAACGTTACTATCCGGCGAACGGTCCGGAAACTTGGATGATGTTCAGGATACCAAGCACCATACATGGCACACACCCGTTGTTCATTTTCATCACAATAGCCTTACATCAACACGATATCGATCTTTTCCGCAATTGGTAAACGGTCCAAACTGTCACGGGTAATGTATCACGAAGCAAACACCGTCCGCACTGGCGGAATGTTACGTGATACCACGTACTAACACGTTTGTGACTATTACAACGCCATCTATCACAAAGCCAAAGAAGTGGTCCAACTAAAACATTCATATTTCTTTACGTACTACTCGAATATGTATTAAAAATGGGGGTTCCTATTTAAAGAAACGCAGTTGGTATCTGTTTGACCTATGGCAGCGCCATCTAGCGGGCCAACCATAGCGCCATCTGGTTTCCCCCTTCAAGCTAGACGAGTTTCGTTCTTTGTAGTTTTTTCGTTTGATGCTTATTTCGTGAGATATTTGGCCCGGTCAATATCAATGGACCACCCTGTATATCAATAAGTCTACTTAGCGGTAGAGTGGAGGAGAACAACAAGCGGACTGAATATTCAAGAAGGCTCTAAGGTTAATCTGGATCTGACAATTCGAAAGAGGACTTCCTTATAAGGCATAACTTAGGATGCATGCCCTGGTCCGGTATACTGTTTTAATTTCCAAGTAAATGTCATTGCAGAGCATACACAGATATTACGAGTGGAAGATTCTCGAACACGTGCTGTTGTTAAAGGGTTATTCATTGTGATCTTCTCCTCCAGTTAAAAGTAAATGAAAATTATCTACCTCGTATTCCTTCTAGATACGACTGCCACCTTACAGCAAATAAAAGACGTTCAACCGGTCGCCACCATTTATACGGCATTAACAACCCAAGCAAACACAGAGTGTATCCCGGCTCCGCTTACATCCTCTAAAGTCAAATAACACTCAAGAAACGATTCAGGAAAGGAGACACTGTTCTTTAACAACGAAGTTGTCGTGGAGTAAAGTCATTGTTTGCTAAGTGTTCTTGCTAGCGGCTTCATTAATTTAATTTAATCGATGCAGGGAGAGAGAGAGAGAGAGAGAGAGATCGGCGCTGCGTTTCGAGACTAACTACATACGTCGTGGTAACAGAGGAAGGCAGTTCTGTTTCGCTGGATAAAACAGTACAATACGTTGGATTGCCACCACCGTGTAAACATCTGGCGGCTACCCCAGAAAGCAAATTTCCTTGCGTACGAAAAGACTACTTTCTGCAGTTCTGTGAAGATGAAGGCAAACTGGAGACTGCGAGTCAATTTGTTCCTCTCTCAAAGGAACTGTTGAGAACCTGGCAAGCCAATAATAGCGGAACTCGAAATAGCGGTGGAATGTTCCCTTTGTAATGCTTGCTTTAGCCATCTCGCTCGGCATGCTGCGATAAGCATACGTAAGGAGCACAAAAGGCCGCTACCAGCAACAGGGCACTCCTGTCTCACAGACCTAAGCATCAAAGTTAAACGAAACTTTAAGTGTAAACGAGGTGTAATTAACTTAATACGAAATGTATGGTATTCTGGATATATACGGTTACATACGCGAGATAGCTGCATTTGGCTACCGAGTAGGCTAAATATGACACTAAGTGTGAAATATACTTTTGCATGCAACGTATAAAAGATTGTGTCATATATGCTGCTTCTGTTTCATGCATTAAATTTCCCGAAAACAAAAAGTGAATAGTATTCGACACGTTACAATCAGAATAAAATTTTCTTCTTACTGAAAATCATTTTGCTCTGCCTTTTTTTTATTTTTACATGTTGCGATTGTCACTAATCATCGTAATGCACAGAAAGTTTTCGAATCACGTCTTCCGTGAGGATACATGCGTGGTATTCTGTCACCCTTTAAGTACGCTGATAACTAAAAATAAATATCAGACCGTTATACAGAAATTCAAACCTAATTCAGAGTATTCAGTTCGTTCGTAATATCATAGTCCAACATATCCACCTGCTGGTTGCTTGTGAACAGAAGTGAGGAAACGTTATTCCAAATGACGGACAATCCTCACTATTCATTCAAAAACCAAAGCACCACCTTTGTAAGCAATCGAATTAGGAACATGTAGTACTTATGAAAGAGGGAAATGTCGCCATCGCAATTGGAATAGCTTGGTGTGTCACGTGGCTGGAATTTTGTTATATATTGGCCGTCTGCGCCACGTCATTTGCTGTACGCTTAACGTACTAATTGTCAGTGCACTAGATCGCTGCCGGACTCCTTTGTAAACGAAAGTGACGAAAGTTGTGAAAATTTTATTTATTGGATCTTAATTTCGTAGATGGTATGGAAATTTCGATTCCTGAATATCATATTCCAATTACACTCCAAAGTGTGACAAAATAATAATTACCAAAAGGTTTCACTATGTACGCCCCTTTGTTGTTCTGTGTTTCCTCATATTATTTATTCCTGCGGGGTTTTCTTCCAGTCTCCTGGGGTCACAATGTATAGAATATTTCGGTTTTTAGCAGATCCTGAACTTATACGTAAATGTGTGCATGAAAAAACTCAAAATTCTAATGCGGGAAAATATGCTCCGAGACAATATTACCTTCCATAACTGCTGACGAAACTGGGCTAATGTTTAACTGCGCCAGTCTTGGAAGACTTGATCCAGGAGCTTTCGTACTATCGATAGTGAAAGAAATCGATAACAGGAGAGATGGTTCACCTGACGTGGTTGTTACTCAGTTTGAAATTCAGGTTAACCTAAGAAGACAAGTTAATAAAAGACTACTTGAGGATGAAGAGGAGAATGCATATGGTTTGCATCAGTGCGCCTACATAAGGTAAGGCCTAATACAAAAACTGTCAAATCTTTGATTCAGGTTTTCGTAATTTATGTTTTGGCAACTTTATGTACCTTTCCCTCACAAACCACTGATATTATAGTACTAAAATTTTACATAACGCTAGTCCTTACGATACTGAAACATCCTGTGGCAGGAATTTTCATTTGCTATAATAGTGAGACATTTATGTAAGGCATTTATGTAAGGGAAAAACCATAAGATGTGATACATTTTTTCACAGAAATTTGGAGCGCAATAAAAATCTAGCAAAAGAAGATTTCAATATTCTGTTCCACAGACATTTGTAATAATGGTATACCAAAATTTGCACAAAAATACATTAATCTTGTTCTGAGAGATTTTTCAAAAGAGGAATATTTGTAGTCACCTTGTTGAAAAAATTTCAGTTGTTTACAGTTAAAAACATGTAGTTTCAATAAGCATGAAAACGTATGTGTGAACCTACACAAAATTTCTTAACAACATTGCCCAATTTAGTTACATTATCTTGTAGAATTTTATAAGGTTTTTCAGAGACACAATTAGGAGGACATACTGTTAGTCTTAATTTGTTAGGGCGCATAAAGTAAAAGACATTTTATCGTAAATGGTAACACGAAGAAAGGCAGGAAATAAATTAAACCACAGAGAAAAACTATTTAGTTCGCCATGTAGTGAAAGAATACCGTCAAAATATCTCAATAGCAAGCCTTACTTCTATAACCCTCAAGTCGTCGGAGACAAGTGTTCTCGCATGCCCGTGGTAGACACACATCTTTCTCACAAAGAGAATACACGGCTATTTGATTTTTGGAACTCTTTTGTATTTATGGTACGTGAAGTTTAGAACAAACATGATTCACACAAAGCATTTGGTTCATTTCTTAATAATTATCTAGAATATTGACTTAGATTTTTCAGAGGGACTTTAGTACTCTACAGTAAGATCCATATTTCAAGAAACAGAATGAGTGTGTTGTAGAATCCGAGGGACACCAACGGTCCTGCACACCGTAAGATGGAATTTAAGAGAATAATTTATTTCACAAAATACCTTTACAGGTCTTCATTATAATCTCCATTCTGACAGCTCCCCAAAGTTTTTGGCAATTTCTGTATTCGAGACAGGGCAGCTTCAATGTTGATTTGTATAATTATTTGTATCACTCCACTGGAATATTAATCAGTTGTATTAGGACTTTTACCCCTGAGTTGCTCCTTCACATTGGCAAACAAATCAAACGTTAGGGGCCCATACCAGGACTGTATGGTGGACGAGGAAGTATTTTCCACCCAAATTTGTCTAGTGTTTCTCCCACTGGCAGGGCAGTTCGGTTTGCAGTCTTTCATTATCGTGAAAAATGAGGACACCAACTGCGAGCGTTTCAAGCCTCCTTCGACGAATTTTCGGATCAAAATATTTCGCAAACAGCTGCTAGCACCCCGGCTGGAGTGGCCGCGTGGTTCTAGGCGCTACAGTCTGGAGCCGCGTGACCGCTTGGGTCGCAGGTTCGAATTCTGCCTCGGGCATGGATGTGTGTGATGTCCTTAGGTTAGTTAGGTTTAAGTAGTTCTAGGTTCTAGGGGACTGATGACCACAGCAGTTAAGTCCCATAGTGCTCAGAGCCATTTGAGCCAGCTGCTAGCATGAGCCTATTACAGGCGTCCCCTGGGGCACTCGATTTGTAGCTATAACTCCGATTGTGTTACACGCAAAGATCGTCATCAATTTCACCTGCGATTGCTGACAGTTGAAATTTCCACTGTGACGACTGCAACCTCAGTTCTGGCTCAAAATCTCGTATCCAGGTTTCATCAAGTGCAAAAATCCTTTTCAGATACTTTCCTCCTCCTGTTCGATAACGTTGAAGCAACGAACGCTTTCCGCTCTTCACTCAAATCCTGCGGAACTCATCTGACATCAAATTTTCTCCTCTTTAACTTTTCAGCTGTGATTCTGTAAACTGAAGTGACATACATTAGACATTCTGGCCTCAGATGCTATTTCCTCACATATTTTTTGTCGATCCTCTCACAAAATATCTTTAACAATGATCTCAGAGCTATTGTCTCTTGCAGTTGATGGCCTACCATTTCTGGGGTTGTCATCAGAGCTTACCTGACCTTCATGGAAGCGAATAGACTACCCTGATACAGTGTCACGATTCATTACACTATTCCCACACACCTCCCTCGAAGCATTGTCAATTTCATTCGCGTTCTATCCACGTAATGATTCGATTTTGATGTAATAACGCTAGTCACTATGTGTAATCCAACCTGACTGGCTTTCAGCTTCCATTTTAAAACTGAATTAGTAGCGACACTGGCATGCGAACCAGCAAACACATATAATACCGTTTCACCTAAAGTTCCGCTCACTGCTGTTACGAATTTCAACTTGATCACGCCACTGTAATGGTCGCGCATGTGCAGTGTACAGAACTTTTCAAATTCCCCTCGTACTTGCTTGCCACGTGGATTGCCTGTGTTCGATTCCTCGCTATCGTAAATTTTTAATCCAAGTTGCCTGTTAAACGAGCATTCCTGAGAAGACGAAGAACTTTTTTATAAATTTAAACTATCTTCGTCAATAATCTTTTGCAAAATATCGGTAAATAACAATATACATTTGCAACAGGAACTGGATTTTGGTGTATAGTACATATTTAGAAACAAGGCGATGTGCCAAAATGAAAATTAGATATGTGCTATTCAGCACATATTTGACGAATCTTATTTTAACAGATGTACTGAATGGAAAAAAAATTTAAAAGAAAAATGTTCCAGCGATTATCAGTTTCGAGCGCTTCCCACTTCCAGGAATCGAGATCAGGCTATCAACTTCGCAGTTGAACACTCTACCACAGAGCTATGGATGATGAACGCCCGTTTAGTGTAACCAGTAGCTCCCCGAATTTTTATGTTTATACTTATATCGACACAAATCAACAAAGAATTTAATACAAATTTACGTGACAACTGTGTAACGTCGATTTAAGATAAAGTTCTTGGTCTGATACATGAAATTTAATCTTTGCAATTGTTGTCGCAAGAAAAGTTGAAGAGATGGACCTAAAGGACACGTCAGTTGATAAACGGAGGAATAAGTTTTTTTGTGGAAAGAAGTTGTTTCCTTGGTCGTAACTGATAGATGGTAAAATGTGGAGACGAGAACCAGAGTACTGATGTGTGGGCAGTTGAACAGGGATTTTCTCTGCCTCGTGATGGCTGGGTGTTGTGTGCTGTCCTTAGGTTAGTTAGGTTTAAGTAGTTCTAAGTTCTAGGGGACTGATGACCATGGCTGTTAAGTCCCATAGTGCTCAGAGCCATTTGAACCATTTTGAACAGGGAGGCTGAAATGTGGAGACGAGCAAGGAGGGCTGCCTGAGAGATTTTTAATGGGAAGAGGGTGATATTTTGTGGAACAAAGTAATTTTCGGTGTGGTAATAGGTGGATTGTGTAATGTGAGGAGGAGAGTAAAAATTTCGAGGCAGTGGAAGAATTTCTTTGAAGTTCAGGAACGAGAGGAACGTAAACGTTGCATGAATCTTATCATGACAGCATTTCTGTAATAATTACTAAATTTTAATAGGAAAGACTGATTTTGGAAATTCTTAACGGAGAAGAGCGTCTGGCGGGAGGAAACGCAAGATAGAAGTCAGAAGACTCGAAGATTCATCTTTAGGATCTACAAAAAAGGCAACAGGGTATTGAAAGATACAGGCTACTGGAAAGAAGAGCGTCATAGGTAGCTTCCGTCACAAAATGCGCGTACATGGCGCATTAACAGAGAATGTGTAAGAAGCTAATAATGGCGTTACTTCGATTACACCCGGGATCTAGGGATAGCTTCCTTGATTAGTAATCAATATGTCATCCGTCCTGGGGTCGAAGCATGCTGCTGCCTAAATTTTGAATAACATTCAGCCACAATGGCGACTGAAGACTTCCAGCATAAGAAGTTAATCTCGTCCGGCTAGTGGCCATGTCAAAGCGGGCGGAAGCGGAAAGAGGTTCCGGGTACTCGTTTGCCCTTGGGATGCGAAACTGCCTGTTATTGCGGAAGAATCAGCAATGATGAATGACATGAGGATGCAGGGGCAATGGAAACCACCCCGTGAAAGATACATAATGTGTATCCACAGGACATGAGGCTTGAGGAGAAGTTTCACAACGATCTCTCGATTGCCAAAAAAATTACGGACTAGCCCCCATTCGGAACTCCGGGAACGGACTTCCAAGGAAGATGTGGCCGCGGGCAAAACCTTGAATAGCCAACGAAAGAACAACGTTCTGCAACTCGGGGTGAGAAATGTCAGAAGTTTGAACTTGGTAGGGAAGTTAGAACATCTGAAAAGGCAAGAGTTAAGGCTCATTCTAGATTTAGCGGGGTCAGTGAAGTGAAATGAAAGACGACAGGGCTTTGTGGTCAAAAATGGCATGACGGGAGTAGAACTCGTTATGAACAGTTAGTAGGACCCAGTGTGAGTAATTGCTGATGTGTTCAAACTCTGAAGAGTATTCCTGGAGCCACTCTGTAACAATTCTGGGCATATGGGGTGTCACAGTGTCCTGCTGGACCGTAGGAATGCACAGTGCACTTGAATGGATGAAGATGGTGAGACACGATGCTTCCGTACGTGTCACCTGTCAGAGTTGTATCTAGACATATCAGGGATCCCATATCACTCCGACTGAAGACGCCCAATACCATTACAAAGCCTCCACCAGCTTGAACAGTCCCCTGTTGACATGCAGGGTCTATGGATTCATGAGGTGGTCTCCATAGCCGTATGTGCCGTATACGGCCATCCGCTCGATACAATTTGAAAGCCGCGTGGAGTGGCCGCGCCGTTTCATGAGCCATGTTATGTTTTGCGCGGCCTCTTCCTTCGGAGATTCGAGTCCTCCCTCGTGCATGGGTGTATGTGATGTCTTGTTCTTAGCATAAGTTAGTTTAAGTGGTATGTAAGTCTAGGGAGCGATGACCTCAGCAGTTAGGTCACTTAGGAATTCACACACATTTGAACATTTAAACAGTGTGAAACGAGACTCGTCCGATCAGCCAACACGTTTCAATTATCAACAGTCCAATGTCAGTGTTGACGGGCTAAGGCGAGGCGCCAGCTTTGTCATAAAGGGAACACAAGTGTGACTTGGGCTCCGTAAGTGGTGGCTCAGCATTGAAATCTGCAGCAATTTGAGGAAGTATTACACTTCTGTCACATCGAACGATTCTCTTCAGTCCTCGATTGTCACGTTCTTGCAGGATCTTTTTCAGGCCGCAGCGATGTCGGAGATTTCATGTCTTACCGGATTCCGTATATTCGCGGTCCACTCGTGAAATGATCATATGGGAAAATCCCCACTTCATCGCTACCTCGGAGATGCTGTGTCCCATCGCTCATGCACCGACTGTAACACCACGTTCAAACTCACATAAATCTTGATAACCTGCAGTTGTAGCAGCAGTAACCGATCTAACAACTGTGCCAGACACTTCTCTTATATAGGCTTTGCTGACCCAGTCCCGTATTCTGGCTGTTTACGTATCTCTGTATTTGAATAAGCATGCCTACAGAGTTTCTTTGGCGCTGCAGTGTAGTAAGGTATCGTTTGCTTCGACGCGAAGTACGCGCAGCAGCAAACACTTGCAGTTCCTAGATCGTGGTACCACATGCCGCGGAACGACAGGAAATCCTGTCCCCTTCTCTTGTGGCAACTCAATCTCCGGCGAGAAGGAAACTTGGTCTGCCGCCTTAAATTGGCTCTCGCGGGGACGCGCCTCCGAGAGAGGTAATTAATTTAACTTTTAAGCGCTGCCGGCCCTCGGAATTGCGGCGGGCTTTGGACAGTCCGCTGGGGGTAGAGCGAGCTGTGACGGCGCCGGCCTGCAGTGCCCCGCCGTGTCAGCAGCGCGGCGCCACAAAGCAAGCCGCTTGCAAATTAGCGGCGGCGGCGGCGGCGGCGGCGTCGGCGCAGCTAGGGAGCGCCTTAACAAGCAGCCAGGGCAGCTAACGAGAACCGGAGGCGCCAAGCTGCCTCGAGGGCGGATCACCGTCCGCCTGCACCCGGTCCGCCGTCGGGTGACGCTGCTGCATAGCCGCATTTCTGCAGCTGCCGGTAGGCTCACCGTGCCTGCTACATTTGCTCGATAACGCCTTTTCGTTGCTTAG
This sequence comes from Schistocerca americana, assembly GCF_021461395.2. Classification (NCBI taxonomy): domain Eukaryota; kingdom Metazoa; phylum Arthropoda; class Insecta; order Orthoptera; family Acrididae; genus Schistocerca; species Schistocerca americana. The sequence goes on along the minus strand of NC_060121.1, from coordinate 441,578,812 downwards.
AAATCCTGGCAGACTGCTCTAATGACACTAAACTGACGTACACTACTGGCCATTAAAATTGCTACACCAAAAGGAAATGTAGATGATAAATGGTTATTCATTGAACAAATATATTACCCTAGAACTGACATGTGATTACATTTTCGCGCAATTTGGGTGCATAGATCCAGAGAAATCAGGACCCAGAACAACCACCTCTGGCCGTAATAACGGCCTTGATACGCCTGGGCATTGAGTCGAACAGAGCTTGGGTGGGGTCTACAGGTAAAGCTACCCATGCAGCTTCAGCTTCAACACGATACCACAGTTCATCAAGAGTAGTGACTCGCGTATTGTGACGAGCCAGTTGCTCGGCCACCACTGGCCAGATGTTTTCAATTGGTGACAGATCTGGAGAATGAGCTGGTCAGACCAGCAGTCGACCATTTTCTGTATCCAGAAAGGCCCGTACAGGACCTGCAACATGCGGTCGTGCAATTTCCTGCTGTAATGTAGGGTTTCGCAGGGATCGAATGAGCGGTAGTGCCACGGGTCGTAACACCTCTGAAATGTAACGTCCACTGTTCAAAGTGCCGTCAATGCGAACAAGAAGTGACCGAGACGTGTAACAAATGGTACCCCATACCATCACGCTGGGTGATACGCCAATATGGCGATGACGAATACACGCTTCCAATGTGTCTTCATCGCTATGTCGCTAAACACGGATGCGACCATCATGATGCTGTAAATAGAACTTGGATTCATCCGAAAAAAATGAAGTTTTTCCATTATTGCACCCAGGTTCGTCGTTGAGTACACCATCGTAGGCGCTCCTGTCTGTGATGCAGTGTCAAGGGTAACCGCAGAAATGGTCTCCGAGCTGATAGTCCATGCTGCTGCAGACGTCGTCGAACTGTTCGCGCAGGAGGTAGTTGTCTTTCAAATGTCCCTACCTGTTGACTTAGGGATCGCGACGTGGCTGCACGATCCGTTACAGCCATGCGGATAAGATGCCTGTCATCTCGACTGCTAGTGATACGACACTGTTGGGATCCAGCATTGCGTTCCGTATTACCTTCCTGAACCCACCGATTCGATATTCTGCTAACAGTCATTGGATCTCGACCAACGCGAGCATAATGTCTCGATACGATAAACCGCAATCACGACAGGCTACAATCCGACCTTTATCAAAGTAGGAAACGTGATGGGACGCATTTTTCCTCCTTACACGAGGCATCACAACAGCGTTTCACCAGGCAACGCCGGTCAACTGCTGTTGTGTATGAGAAATCGGTTGGAAACTTTCTTCATGCCATCATCTTGTAGGTGTCGCCACCGGCGCCATCGTTGTGTCAATGTTCTGAAAAGCTAATCATTTGCATATCTCATCATCTTCTACCTGCTGGTTAAATTTCGCATCTGTAGCACGTCGTCTTCGTGGTGTAGCAGTTTTTATGGCCGGTAGTGTAAAAAAAAAAAAAAATCGCAACACAAAGAAGAAGTTGTACGACATAAACAAATGTCTGTTCATAGATCTGTAAGATGTCTATTCAAATTTCGCTTTCGTTGCGAATGAGCCGGCCGCGGTGGTCTAGCGGTTCTAGGCGCTCAGTCCGGAACCTCGGGACTGCTACGGTCGCAGTTTCGAATCCTGCCTCGGGCATGGATGTGTGTGATCTCCTTAGGTTAGTTAGGTTTAATTAGTTCTAAGTTCTAGGGGACTGATGACCACAGATGTTTAGTCACATAATGCTCAGAGCCATTTGAACCATTTTTTGCGAATGAAGTTGCAAATCAGGGTTCCTAACTTAAACAGACGCTGTAAAGATCTTGAGCGTTAGTTACCTTTGAGATTGGACTTGGTGAGTTGATGTCAGCCAAGAAAGCTGAGCCGTGCGCGGCTCGCGGTCATGCCGTTTATTGTTCGTCATCTTGTTTTTGTGGTTCTGTAGCCTGGTTTTTCTTTTAATTTGATTTACTGGCATCACTAGGCTGCTGGTTTGCTTGCCCGTGAGTGGCAGCAGCAGCGCTTATCGATAAGGGCAATATCGTACCATCTCTGGAGCGACCGCTAATATTTCCGGGTCGTCGTGTGTCTGGAGTTCAGTCGGGGACGGAGCGCCAGTGAGGCGCGGACAGCCAGTACTTGCCGACCGATATCCACACACATCAACTGACCGACAGAAGGAGACTGGAGCGGGAACGACCGCCGGTTGCTCGTTCGGTTGGTCGTCTCATTGAGCGACGTGTATTTGGTCTTTTGACCGTTTCTGGGCCTCGTCAGCTTGTCATCCTGCCGAATGTGGGGCGGTTTCTTCCTTGTGTAGAGATGTCGGGTGGCCAATGGGCAAGAGTTCCTTCTGCATGGTTGGGTCCGAGCCAGTGTTCCCGGGTCGCCGTGTCTCCGAGCTCCAAACGGACGTGGATTGAGTCGGTATGGAGCTGCAGTGAGCTCCGGACAGCCAGAACTCGCCCGACCGTTGCTGACACACATGCCTTGAGTGGGGACGACTTTGGTTGGTCGTTCGGTAGGTCGTCTCATCGGCGAGCACTTCGGGTTCTCTGTGTGTGTCGACTTTTCATTCGTCCTTGATGTTCCACAGTGTTTGCTTTTACGATTGCTCGAGTTCTTCTGGAAGTGTTTTCGTGGAACTGTGTCTGGCTTGTGTCATTTCGACTGAGCGGTTATGTTAATACTGTCTGCGTACTAGGGTAGGCAGTCGGTCGGTTGGGACAGAGCAGCGACGAAGTCTCCCCGGTGTCATTAGCGTAGTGTTCCGCAGCGTATTTTTCCTCGCGGTGTTGATGCTGTCCGGTACCTCATGTAATTCGACAGCTTTGGTGTTATTCATTTTTGTCTTTGTGCGTCTACTGTATTTAGACGTCAATTGACGAGACGTAGTGCTGTTGGTATCTTCGTCCTTGCTGTCATGCCGTTGGTCGGGTGGAAGGGAATTGATTAGGTTGTTGGTTGGTTGGTCGTGTTGCAATCCGATTATTTAGTATTACGCTTGGCTGCCTGTCTCACCTAAACTTATGTTAGAGTTTCCTCCCCAGGCCGACCCTTGGAACACTTCTAAGCACCACTGTTTTGTTGTCAGCTTCTTTTGTCGCAAGTACTTTGCCAGGCCTTCAGCCAGAAATGTTCAAATGTGTGTGAAATCTTATGGGACCTAACTGCTAAGGTCATCAGTCCTTAAGCTTACACAGTACTTAACCTAAATTATCTTAAGGACAAACATACACACCCATCCGCCAGGGAGGACTCGAACCTCCGCCGGGACCAGCCGCACAGTCCATGACTGCAGCGCCCAGACCGCTCAGCTAATCCAGCTCGGCGGCCTTCAGCCGTGTACTAATATGTCTGCTTTGTTCAGTATATGGCCTTCAGCCGAACCTTATGTGAAGTATTTTAAGATTAGGATTCCAGCCGTGTTTTATTTAAAATTCTTGTTGGCTCTGTATTTAGACTTTCAGCCGCGTTTGTTTTAAAATTTGAGGCTTTCAGCCGTAATGTGTAAATTCCTGTCTGTAGGGTTTCTCTTTAAGGATCTTGAATTCTTAAAATGGTCTTCAGCCGTACTGTGTAAATGCTTAAGGTTGGTCTTTAATTATTTTGAATAATTATTTGGGCCTTCAGCCGTTAAGATAATTATTTCCAGTTTTCTTAAGAGGATTTTTTGTTGCACTGCGTAAATGGTTGTCTTTAAAGGTTGCTTTCTTACAATTAAAATACACTCCCGGAAATGGAAAAAAGAACACATTGACACCGGTGTGTCAGACCCACCATACGTGCTCCGGACACTGCGAGAGGGCTGTACAAGCAATGATCACACGCACGGCACAGCGGACCCACCAGGATCCGCGGTGTTGGCCGTCGAATGGCGCTAGCTGCGCAGCATTTGTGCACCGCCGCCGTCAGTGTCAGCCAGTTTGCCGTGGCATACGGAGTTCCATTGCAGTCTTTAACACTGGTAGCATGCCGCGACAGTGTGGACGTGAACCGTATGTGCAGTTGACAGACTTTGAACGAGGGCGTATAGTGGGCATGCGGGAGGCCGGGTGGACGTACCGCCGAATTGCTCAACACGTGGGGCATGAGGTCTCCACAGTGCATCGATGTTGCTGCCAATGGTCGGCGGAAGGTGCACGTGCCCGTCGACCTGGGACCGGAACGCAGCGACGCACGGATGCACGCCAAGACCGTAGGATCCTACACAGTGCCGTAGGGGACCGCACCGCCACTTCCCAGCAAATTAGGGACACTGTTGCTCCTGAGGTATCGGCGAGGACCATTAGCAACCATCTCCATGAAGCTGGGGTACGGTCCCGCACACCGTTAGGCCGTCTTCCGCTCACGCCCCAACATCATGCAGCCCGCCTCCAGTGGTGTCGCGACAGGCGTGAATGGAGGGACGAATGGAGACGTGTCGTCTTCAGCGATGAGAGTTGATTCTGCCTTGGTGCCAATGATGGTCATATGCGTGTTAGGCGCCGTGCAGGTGAGCGCCACAATCAGGACTGCATACGACCGAGGCACACAGGGCCAACACCCGGCATCATGGTGTGGGGAGCGATCTCCTACACTGGCCGTACACCGCTGGCGATCGTCGAGGGGACACTGAATAGTGCACGGTACATCCAAACCGTCATCGAACCCATCGTTCTACCATTCCTAGACCGGCAAGGGAACTTGCTGTTCCAACAGGACAATGCACGTCCGCATGTATCCCGTGCCACCCAACGTGCTCTAGAAGGTGTAAGTCAACTACCCTGGCCAGCAAGATCTCCGGATCTGTCCCCCATTGAGCATGTTTGGGACTGGATGAAGCGTCGTCTCACGCGGTCTGCACGTCCAGCACGAACGCTGGTCCAACTGAGGTGCCAGGTGGAAATGGCATGGCAATGGCAAGCCGTTTCACAGGACTACATCCAGCATCTCTACGATCATCTCCATGGGAGAATAGTAGCCTGCATTGCTGTGAAAGGTGGATATACACTGTACTAGTGCCGACATTGTGCATGCTTTGTTGCCTGTGTCTATGTGCCTGTGGTTCTGTCAGTGTGATCATGTGATGTATCTGACCCCAGGAATGTGTCAATAAAGTTTCCCCTTCCTGGGACAATGAATTCACAGTGTTCTTATTTCAATTTCCAGGAGTGTATTATTCGGGCCGTTAGCCGACAAGATATTTTAAGTTTACTTAAGTAAGCCTTCATCCGTTTGTCTAAATTCTGGTGCCTTAAAAGGAATTATTTAAGAAAATTTTAATTTTACTTGAGTAAGGCCTTCAGCCGTTTATCTATATCCTTGTCTTTTAAAAGGAATTATTTAAACCTTATTACTGAGAAGTTACTTTGGGCCTCAGCCGTGAATTGATCCTTGTTGTTTTAAAAAGAAAACTGTACATTTGTTTTCGAGGAATAAAGTTGTTTGCTCTTGTGTAACTGACAGTAACTGATCTTGACCCCTTTCCACAATCTGATCCGCTCTATCTACCAAACCCCATTTTAAATGCCTTTAAGAAGACAAACAAGCCATTATCCACACTTCAGTGAGGTCGTCTAATAGGGCTGCGAGAAGCTGGATGTTCCGTCTGCGATATCCCAGAAAGACTTCGCAGGAAAGTAGCCGCGGTACATGTTTGTTGGCAGCGATGGCCAAGAGTCGCAAGCAGACCTCGCTCTGGACGGCCACGTGGAACTACCGAGAGGAGAGATTATGGTGTTCGGCATATGGCTACTGCTCGTCGTACTGCATCTACAGCAGCAATTCGAGCAGCAGTTGGTTGGTTTGGGTTGGGTTGGGTTGTTTGGGGGAGGAGACCAGACAGCGAGGTCATCGGTCTCATCGGAATAGGGAAGGACGGGGAAGGAAGTCGGCCTTGCCCTTTCAAAGGAACCATCCCGGCATTTGCCTGGAGCGATTTAGAGAAATCACGGAAAACCTAAATCAGGACGGCCAGACGCGGGATTGAACTGTCGTCCTCCCGAATGCGAGTCCAGTGTGCTAACCACTGCGCCACCTCGCTCGGTGAGCAGCAGCTGGCACCACGGTTGTTACTTTAAGATCTTCTAGCCAGACGCACTATACCGTGCATTCCACTGAACCAGTAGCACGGGTGTTTGCCTTCAGTTTTGTCAAGTTGAAGCCCATTGGAGGGGAGGGTGGAGTGGAGATCTGATGCATTTTCTGATGAAACCAGGTTCTGCCTCGGTGCCAGTGAAGGCCTTGTGTTGGTTAGAGGGAGGCCAGTTAAAGGCCTGTAGCGAACCTGTGCTAGAAACACTGGACCTACACCTTGAGTTATGATCTGGGACGCTATTTCGTACGACAGCAGGAGAACTCTGTTGATTATACCAAGCACCCTGACTACAGATTTATACGTCAGACTTGTGATTCGACCAGTTAATGAGAAAAAGGGAGTTTTACAACAGGATGACGCTCACCCGCATATCACTTTATAAAGTGTCGACATGTTTGTGTGGTGTCCTCTATCTGTCTCCAATGTAGCCTATGTGAGATATCATCGGAAGACAACTCCAGCGTCATCCACAACCGATATTAACCGATCCTATATTGACAGGCCAAGTGCAACGGGAATGGAATTCCATCCCACAAACTGACATCCACAACTGTAGAAAACAATGCATACACGTTTCCATGCTTGCATTCGGCATTCTGATCATTACACTAGATACTAATGTACCAGCATTTCACATTCGCAATGGCTTATCTCTCACTTGTATCAAGCTGTCATTTTGTAGCGTTAACCATTTCAATATGATATTCAGACAAATGTATTCTCAAAATTTCATTTCTGCACGATAATTACTTTTTGGTGTTCGGATTTTTTTTCCGTCAGTGTTATTTGCAGGTAGCGCCTAGAGTAGTGCTTCTCCTTTTGGTCTGTTTGTTTTGCACATAATTAGAACCGCACATCGCGCTATGTGTTAGTCCAATGTGTGTACACTATCATTATAAAGTATAAATAGCATTTTATGAGTAATAAAAATTAGCTGATCAGATAATATCTCCGGTTTTGTGCGAGCAAATAATTACTTTCTATGCATGTGCAGTTTATATGTACAAACACACACACACACACACACACACACACACACACACACACACACACACACACACAGTTTTTTCGTACTCATTGTTCATCATGACCAAAGGCAAGAACTTCCTAATATTATTGGTAAGCACGAAAGTTGTTTGTGAATAACAGAAGCATGATTAATATAGGCTCGATGAAGTACTGAAGCAATGTCTGATATGTTTTTGTTTCATTTTTTTATTAATGTTTTCTTTCTCTCTCGGTAGGAACGGAAACCTTCTATGATCACTTTGTTGTCCGTCCGTCCGTCTGTCTGTTAAAAACCCTTTTTCTCAGGAACGGGTAGACGTACGAAGATGAAATTAAAGTCACATACGAAGGTATATGGGTCCTATGCGGTATAGTAAATGTAAGCTTCTAAGTCAATGCAGCCGATAGATCCGCCATTTATGAAACAATTTTGTTACTCGGAAACTCATTCGTCAAATCCTATAGGCTATTTCCCTTTGGCCTAGACTCATGAAGTTTGGTGGAAGGAAAGAACTCAGTATAATCGAACGAAAAAAATCGAGAACTGTGAATTAGTATCTACATTAAATAAAAAATACTGGTTTTGTTAATTGTTATTCTAAGTCGAAACTTAGTTTAAGAAAATCTGTAGTTCTGCTTTCAGGCTGACTGGGTCCCAATTGCTTTAGTCCTCGTATGACACGTTTCGGTATTCATCCATCATCAGATGTACAGGAGCAATTGCTGCACATAGATGTGGCGTTTCAGATTGTAAATGAAGGCAGTTGTCTGATTGGAGAACTCCTGAAAATAGTAATAATCTGACTGGAGAACTGATGATAATAATAATAATAATAATAATAATAATAATAATAATAATAATAGTCGACGTTCTTCTGTGTCACCGTATGCAATATTGCAATATTTACATTCCAGAAATTCTTTGAACTAATGATGTCAGTCTCCATCCTAGATTCCCTCAATATATACAACACAGAAATTAGAGATTAGTAGCGTTACAAGCACATTGCCAGTATTTTGAAACTTTGATGTATAGGTTTTCTGTTAAAACTGAGTGCGAGAAACAGAATTTAAGTTATGATCTGTTGCAGAAATATGGAGGTCTGTTTTCTTTCTCGCAGCCAGTTTTTACCAAGTCAGTGAACATAAAATCTGTGAGACATTCGTTCCTTCACCGTAATCGGTTGTTATAAGGTCTAAATTACGAAGTGCTACGAAGAAGATCGCTATTGTATCATACCAGCAGTGTGTTCCTTACACTTTACGCCTGATGATTACGTCCGTGACTTGTGAGGAGAACTGCTTAATGTGCCAATTAGGAAAGATCTTAAAGCAGACGCGGTATTGTGTGTAAATATACCAGGATGTGTTCCCAGTGTATGTAGTAATGTCATGCAGTTTCTTCAGATATGGCAGACATATTGGAGGCAAGGAAGACAATGCAAAGTGCATTTGAGCACCTGGCTAATGTGTCTCCCAAAATACGAAAAACAGACCAGGCAACGGCTACAAAAAGAGTATGAGAGTGACAGTAAACAAATTAGTGAAATTCGTAAATCCACAGAAGAATTAGAATGTAGGAACAAGAAACTGACAGCTTTTTTTTTTCTTTTTTTTTTTTTGGTCATCAGGCTACTTGCAACCAACGTCCTCAATTATTTGCTCGACGTATTCCAATCTCTGTCTTGCTTTACAGTTTTTGCCCTCTACAGCTCCCTGTAGTACCATGGAAGTCATTCCCCCATGTCTTAGCAGATGTCCTATCATCCTGTCCCTTCTCCTTATCAGTGTTTTCCACATATTCCTTTCCTCTCCCATTCTGCGTAGAACCTCCGTCTTCCTTACCTTATCAGTCCACCTAATTTTCAACATTCGTCTATAGTACCACATCTCAAATGCTTCGATTCTCTTCTGTTCCGGTTTTCCCACAGTCCATGTTTCACTACCACACAATGCTGTACTCCAGATGTACATCCTCAGAAATTTCTTCCTCAAATTAAGGCTGGTATTTGATATTAGTAGATATCTCTTGGCCAGAAATGCCTTTTTTGCCACAGCGAGTCTGCTTTTGATGTCCTCCTTGCTCCGTCCGTCATTGGTTATTATACTGCCTAGGTAGCAGAATTCCTTTACTTCATTGACTTCGTGACCATCAATCCTGATGTTAAGTTTCTCGCTGTTCTCATTTCTACTACTTCTCATTACCTTCGTCTTTCCCCGATTTACTCTCAAGCCATACTGTGTACTCATTAGTCTGTTCATTCCGTTCGGCAGATCATTTAATTCTTCTTCACTTTCACTCAGTATAGCAATGTCATCAGCTAATCGTATCAATGATATCCTTTCACCTTGTATTTTAATTCCACTCCTGAACCTTTCTTTTATTTCCATCATTGCTTCCTCGATGTACAGATTGAAGAGTAGGGGCGAAAGGCTACAGCCTTGTCTTACACCCTTCTTAATACGAGCACTTCGTTCTTGATCGTCCACTCTTACTATTCCCTCTTGGTTGTTGTACATATTGTATATGACCCTTCTCTCCCTATAGCTTATCCCTACTTTTTTCAGAATCTCGAACAGCTTGCACCATTTTATATTATCGAACGGTTTATCCAGGTCGACAAATCCTATGAAAGTGTCTTGATTTTTCTTTAGCCTTGCTTCCATTATTAGCCGTAACGTCAGAATTGCCTCTCTCGTCCCTTTACTTTTCCTAAAGCGAAACTGATCGTCACCTAGCGCATTCTCAATTTTCTTTTCCATTCTTCTGTATATTATTCTTGTAAGCAGCTTCGATGCATGAGCTGTTAAGCTGATTGTGCGATAATTCTCGAACTTGTCGGCTCTCGCCGTCTTCGGAATTGTGTGGATGATGCTTTTCCGAAAGTCAGATGGTATATCGCCAGACTTATATATTCTACACATCAACGTGAATAGTCATTTTGTTGCCACTTCCCCAATGATTTTAGAAATTCTGATGAAATGTTATCTATCCCTTCTGCCTTATTTGACCGTAAGTCCTCCAAAGCTCTTTTGACAGCTGTGTGTGCAAAACTGAGGTGTACTGAGAAGTGCCTGAAACTGAAAGTGAAAGCTCGTTTTGCGAAAATAAAACTTCAGTGGAAGTATCAAAAGAAGCGAGTGGAGCAGAAGGGGGCTGAAATATTAGGCAGACTTATCTTGAAGAACGCAGACAAACTGCTTGCTGAGTGGAAAGAAACAAGCAAAGTGGCTAAGAGAAGACGTTTGTAGATCAGTTATTCTTAGTGCTGTATCTAGGAAGTGTTATTTGTTTGTAAGGAATATAGTTGGATTCCCACTTCTAGGACGATCAACACTGAAAAGGCGGACATCACACTCTTACATCACGCTCTTTCAGATGCTTTTCTGGTGTGCTTAGGGTTGTTTCACATCTAATGAAAGCCCAGTCATTTGTATTGTCAAATACTGAACATGTGTGTGTGTATGTGTGTGTGTGTGTGTGTGTGTGTGTGTGTGTGTGTGTGTGTGTGTGTGTGTGCTCCCATACAACGAAATGAATGTAGACAGCAGTGTTAGGATTCTGTCGAAGATCGGTTTGTAGGGCCGCACACTAAAGTGTTATTTGTTGTGGTAAGCGGTTTGTTTTCTGGATGGAACAAACCAGTCTACTCTGATTTTGACACACAGATAACAGCTAATCAGTTAAAACACTGTCGTCTGCTCCATACACGATGCTGACTATAATGTTGTTACAGTAATGTGTGACCTCGGCGAAAATAATCGCTCCGTGTGCAAAGGTCTTAATGTAACAGAGACAAATTCCTGCTTTCCAAGTCCACAATATGAAAATATGCGAATCTGGGATTTCCAGATGTTCCACATTTATTTAAATTAATAAGGACTCACTTTCTGAAGGATGGAATGAACATTCCAAGTGTAAAAAACTGTTAATAAATCTGTCGTAGAAAGTCTTCTCGCAATAGAAAGGAGTGAAATGAAATTATGTCATAAACTGTCACAAATTCACCTCAGCGACAAGGGCAGAGAAGGTCAAACGGTTTGTTTAGCTGTTCATCTTTTTTCGAACACTACGGCTAAAGCCTTAACACACGTGGTGCCCGAAGAAAAGGCACCAGCAAATATTTTTCAACTTGCAAAAGAAGCATTTGACTTCCTTAATGACCGAAGATGCAAGGACAAAGCCGGCCGGAGTGACCGAGCGGTTCTAGGCGCTACAGTCTGGAACCGCGCGACCGCTACGGTCGCAGGTCCGAATCCTGCCTCGGGCATGGATATGTGTGATGTCCTTAGGTTAGTTAGGTTTAAGTAGTTCTAAGTTCTAGGGGACTGATGACCTCAGTAGTTAAGTCCCATAGTGCTCAAAGCCATTTTTGCAACGACAAAAATACGATATCCTGTGATTGTGGGATGGACAAGGATGTTCAGGAGAGAATATTAAGGGAACTATACACGTGTGCAGAAAAAGGCACTTAGGCAGCACAAACCGTTTGCTTCAATTTCAGAAAGGGGCCAGAAGAATCAACTGTCAGCGAGGGACCCGACTACTCTGCAGCATTCCGATACCTGGCTGGCTCCACTGCGTGTCGTGGAAAGAGGTATGACGACACACTGGGAACGCCGTCTAGCGATATTTTAACTCCTTCTCCAACAGATGTGGAAGATTTAGGCTGAATTTAAGTTATATCACTCGCGTTGAGCTTACGGTCCCGCCCGATGCCTGGCTTCATAAAGCTTCACAGTTGGAACTTCCATTTTATGAATTTAACGGTTGACAGAGTATTTCGAAGGAAGAAATATGGAATAAACAGTTTGTGCTGCTGTCCAAATGGAATATGCTGGTTTTTCACCCAAAAAAAATCAAACCGTCTGTTAGAACAAGACTTTTCATTCGCATGCGCTTCAGTAATACGAAGCTGGAAATGCGAAAGGCGGCAGCAGCACAAAAGTGGAAATCCCGACAGTGGCGCTCTTCATCCACAGCTAACATCTAAACAGGTAAATCAACTGTTTAAAATAATTGTACGAGAACTTATTGCTGTTATATGTAGTTATTTGTGCTTAAGAACCTTCCGCTCCGCCAGCTGCTGCTTCGCGTTGCTCCTATACTGACGTCACTGCTCCAGACGCAGTCCGTTTAGCTTTGAGCCCAACCTTCTTTTTAATAACCGTCGTGAATACGTGACTGGGTGCAGCTAGTGCCAATCATATCTCTCTGTGGCACAAAGGCCTTGTGCTCAAAAATTGCTCCCCACTTCGGCGACGTGTGTGCCTTCAGCCAACATAGGCTGTCGAGGGGAGGGGGACACAACTTAAAATGCATCCTTCTAGAGGTGGAATGTGGTCGGAGCGAGGGAAACGCTGCCCCCGATCCCTTTCGCTCCTCAGTCTAATACAAACGCTGCATCCACCTGCAGTCAGTCAGACAGCCCACCCATGGGCGTGCGCCACAGGCAGTCAGCTGCGCTGATCCCTCAGCTATGGAAGCGGACAGACTTTGCCTTTACTTTACAATAATAATGAAAATTTCGTGTAGTACAGAGGTCTAGTGGACGTCAAAACTTGCATGCCACTTCGGCCACTTGCATGTCCCTCAATATCCATTGTAATCACACTGGTGAAATGGGACCTACACTTTATAATGGCTTCAGAACACCGTGTCGTTTGAGGCCACATGAGTGAAAGGTGGGCTGAAATATTCAGTGGTCCGGGATTCGCCATCACTGTATTTCGGTTTCCAGATACCCACGTTACCACCATAGTCAGATTCACGACCGTTGGCGGTTCGCAAAAATCGTGACATGCACGAGATTGCAAAGTTGTCGGTTCCAAATGACTACTGCGGTACGCACATCTTGGTGCTTTGCTTACAAGAAAGTCTGTATCGTGTGGGCTATGTCTCTCGATTGCTTATGTAAAATTCGTCGCTTATCACCACCATCTGTCGATGTAGCCCATAACAAACGGAATAAAAATCCAATAATAGCTCGCTACGATCGCGTTAACTGCTTGCACTGGCACTGCGTGACGTCATGTACGCAGAATGTGTCTAAATTCGACGGCTGTTGTTCGTGATTCCCATTATCGATCAGCAGGGGCGATACGTCACAAATATTGCACTCTATATCAAAATACGTGTAATCAGTGATGGAATTAGTAAGAGGAAAGTACAATTGAAAACTATTACACTGAAGCGCCAAAGAAACTGGTGTAGGCATGCGTATTCAAATAGAGAGATATGTAAACGGGAAGAATACGGCGCTGCGGTAGAAAACGCCTATATAAAACAAGTGCCTGGCGCAGTTGTTAGATCGGTTACTGCTGCTACAATGCCAGGTTAATAAGATGTAAGTGATTTTGAACGTAGTGTTATAGTCGGCGCACGATCCACGGAACGCAGCATCTCCGAGGTAGTGATGAATTGGGGATTTTCCTATACGACCTTTACACGAGTGTACCGTGAATATCAGGATTCCGGTAAAACCTCGCTGCGGCCGGAAAAAGACATGAAAGAACGGGACCAGCGAAGACTGAAGAGAATCTTTCAACATGACAGAAGTGCAACCCTTCCACAAATTCCTGCGTATTTCAATGATAGGTCACCAACAAGTGTCAGCGTGGGAACCATTCAACGAAACATCATCGATCTCGGTTTCTTGGAGCCAAAGGCCCCCTGATCTTTGAAGCCATCAGCAGCCCAATGTCGTTGTTGGCGGGCCCAGGCGAGGCGTAAAGTTTTGTGTTATACAAAGCCTTACGCCTCACCTGGGCCCTCAACCCCGACATTGGACTATTCATGACTGGCATGTTAGCTGGTCGGACGAGTCTCTTTTCAGACTGTATTCAGCGGATGAACGTGTAAGGGTATGGTGATAACCTCATGAACCAATAGACCCTGCATGTCAGCTGTTCAAGCTGGTGGAGGCTCTGTAATGGTGTCAACTTGTGCAGTTGGTGTGATACGGGACCCCTGTTACGACTAGGTACGACTCCGACCGGTGACACGTGTCTCAGTATCACCTGCATCCATTCCTGTCCACTGTGCATTCCGACGGATTTGGGCAATTCCAGCAGTACAATGCGACACTCCACGCGTCCACAATTGCTACAGAGTGTCTCGAGCCACCAACCCCTCCCCATCCCCGACATGAACACTACTGAGCATATCTGAGATGCCTTACAACGTGATGTTCAGAAATGATCACCACCCGTTCGTATTTTTACGGAATTGTGGACAGCCCTGCAACCCTCCTGGTGTCAATTCCGTCCAGTACAACTTCAGACATCAGTCGAGTCCAGTGTTGCTGCGGCATTCCTGCGTGCTTGCGGGGGGCCGTACATGATCTTAGGCAGGTGTACTACTTTCTTTGGCTCTTAAGTGTATTTTTGTATTTTCTGCTATCGTGCTCCCGTAAACTAGAAAATGTTATTTGAACGTTTCTTACGTGGTGTCGAGCTTTGGATGGGAAGGGGATCCGGAGAAGGGAAACTCAACAACCATTTACAGCTTAGAATAACAATAAAGTAAATAAGTCTTACGTAGTTCAATGTGAAATCATCAACATAAACATGATCGTAGGAAGCATTGAATGTAGAATTTTTATTTCCAGCAAAGCCACCGTTACGTAATCACAGTTTCTCAAAACGGTTTTTTCGCGAAACAGTACCGAGTAAATCATCTCGCAGCGTTTCATAGCGAGCCGAAGTAATCTAAAACTCTAGGGATCCCAGCCACCTCAGTTCGTCAAAGTGGCATCCGCTGCTAAACAGCATCAGCTCAATGGCCAAATATCGGGCATAATTGTTGCAGGCTTCACTGGGGCACTGTAACCAACACCCGAAGAACTAGTATGAGTTTCTTAAATTCCTGACTGATATTGGACGAGAAAAAGATGACGATCTGATCAGTTTTCGTTCGCACTGCTGGTCCAACATTCCGAGCCATAAAAGGTTAGTCGTTTCCAATAAGCTCTCACTACAAATTACTTTCAGTGCGGAGGGTGTAGGGTGTGTCTATGGGATCTCCGGGGCTGATACAAGGAACAGCCAATTCATACATGGACATCGAAAAAGAATCAATGTCAGTATCAATATCGAATGGGCCAACGAGTCTGAGATACTTCGGAAGAATTATTTTTCATTCCGAACAATTTTTACTTTTTTATTTTCGTTTGCAGATATGGATTAAGCAAATTTTACAGTTGTCGCTTTTTTTCGCCGTCTCTGTTATTAGCATTACTACGATATTTTTCAATCAATTCTAATACTATCAAAGCTGTAAAGACCGACATACGAAACTGTGGTATACACCACTTCTAACAAACACCGAACAACGCGCTCCAGTACGCGGCCGCCAAATACATCGCTGGCCGCACATCTCTGGGCGGCCTTTGCTTCCTTCGCTGGCCGTCTTCACACGCACGCTCCCTTACGTGGCCGAGAAATACATCGCTGGCCGCACTTCTCCGGGCGGCTCGCGGCTACCATCGCTGGCCGCCTTCGCGCGCGCGCGTTTGTTAGCACATAGCAATTGGCTACGCCAGGAAACATTGCGATTGGTTTTCCCTGGAAAACAGCGCCCCCGGCCTACGGCTCCATTGACTAGCAAGCCTTATATAAACCCGGCCACCGCCGCAAACGACAGTTCTCATCGGGAAATGCAGTACGCCGTGTTCCAGCTGCTTGTGGATGACTCGCCGCACCACTCGAGGTTACCTGGCTGCTCGGCGGAAATCTAGCGACTTCACTTGGAGATACTGAACTTCACTGGACTTGGGAATAGTTACGGGACGTGCACCCCACTATGCACATTTGAACATTGATATAACCAAACTTTAATTATACATTACTTCTGAGTGTGAGCCTGGGTAGACGCTTGGCTAACATAATTGTTATAAACTGATTTGTGATTTAATAAACCAGACTGACGAGGTTATTGTGTTATTCCTGGTTATAACAGAAACATTTGTATCCCATACGTCAGTTGACCCATAGAAAGCGACATACGTAACACTGGTACGTCAGTTCAACTACGAAGCTCGACTGTTCAACTGTTCTTCAGTTAACACACATAACACTGGTATCCTGTAACTCAGTTGAACTACGAAGGTAGTATCCCGTTATTCAGCTGACATATACAACTCAACTGAAGTACCGGAAACATATGTATGTCGCTATTTTTCAACTTCACTATTACCAGTATTCCATATACGTAGTAGGTCAACAGAAGAATATAATACAAATTTTTCCCTTTTTTTTTTTTTACTTCACTAGCACTAGTATCCCGTTCTTCGGCTGATTTATATAGCTCAACTCAAGAAGATGATATTACATTCGTGGTTCTACTCAGATGCAGGACGCCATTGTTACGTATGTTGGTTTCTTCATCCTCGCTAGCGGTAGTATCCCACTCTTTAGTTAACCTATATAGGTCAAATGAAGTACGGGATACAAATTCTACGTATGTCGAGTTTTTCGCCTTTGCTAGCACTAGCATCCTATTCTTCAGTAGAGCTGCGTAGGCCAACTGAAGTACGGAATACATATTTTAACCTTTGTCGGTTTCCTCACCTTTGCTAGTACTACTATGATACTTTTCAGTCGATAATATTACTACTGAAGACAACCATTAAATTCTATCCCAACCTTCGGTTGACTTGTATAGGTATGTAGCTGTTTTTGGCCTTTACGTACTTCAACTGAGGTATAGGATTCCAATGTTACGGACGTCGATATTACCTTTAATTATTCTACAATGTCTTTAATGAATTATCATATACCTAGTCACAACAAGGATTCGAATATTACTTTCAGTGATGCATACACAAATCAGACGAAATCCCTCCAGTGCGCAAACAAGCAACAAATAGACGCAGCAAAAATGCAAATTAACAAAATTACTCGATTAATACAAAAATCTCCTCTGGTGTGACTAGCACGATCAGGGCAGGCTGCGAACTCTCCTGAAGCGCGGATTGTCTCCACACCAGGCTGTGTCCGACTGCTCTCAACAACTGTTCTCTCGTTACCACTCGGGATAATAATATTTCAGACTCAGAGTTTATGTATGTACACAGTGCCAGAATCAATATCCAGCTTTCCAAAAAAGATATGAACGTCCAACTTTCAGGTGTTCCAAAAACAAATTTTCCGAACGATGCAAATATTTCTGTCTCATCATCCACTCTTCTAAGGTGACGGGACCTAAAAGGATGATACTGATCATGCCGCAACAAATGTTGGTCGAAAAAGACCTTGTACATTGGTTTCCAGTGTAGGTTGTGGCCTTCCCACAGACGGTCGTAAGTTGGTTATAAGATGATTATTCCGGGTAAAAGTAGCTTCAGGGGTGAATAGTATTAATGGACTCAAACGAATATTGACATTTATCCAGAGACAAAATTCAAACAGCATGGCATTGTCGCCAGTGTGAAGATTGTGGATACGCTGCATGTCACATTGCGATAGGTGCAGGAAGTTGACGTGTGTTGGTAGTAGGACAGTACTGCACCATTTCAATGATATGTTGCTATGTCTACACGGATTGCTAAGCTACATGTTCGGAAGTAAACTGGAAACTTTGAAGGATATTGTTCCACACAATTTGCTGAAAACTCTGCTAAACACTGTACGAACAGAAATTCGACGTGACGGAAAATGCTGATAGTTTTCTTCGAAAGCTTACCATCGCAGAAGCCGCAAACATAAACCACGTCTGCATGTTCTTCATTGATGTAGGTAAGTGGTATTATAGCGAGCTCGTGAACAAACACAGTTAACCGAAGCTTCTCTCTGACACATTCTCAGTCCCTCGCACTGCTTAACTCACAACAGACCGTGAACAGCTGCACGTTAAGAGGCCCAGTTTAATGGCAGAAAGGCTTCACGAGCAAAGGTATTGAAAGCAATAGCGTACCTTGTGCTAGAATAAAAAGTGAAACTGGCTGACTGGGTAGGAAACGTACGTGGGTGCCGTTACTGCAGAGACAAATGTACATAAAAAGTGTTCAATCTCGTAAACCATTCGGAGTAGGGCTTATTTCGATAGGAAATTTTTTGCTTCAGATGAGCGTTCCTGTCACGTCGCTGAATGTTGACAATCCCTGCTTGGACACTCCGTGTAGCAGGACAACATGTGGTGACCTTGGTAGGGCGTGATCGGCTATGTCTACACCTGCAGCACGCGACGCTGCCAGCACGCCGCGCCAAAGGCTTCCGAGGCTAGTAAATCTACGCTGACTACCAAAGGGCGAAGCGCTCGCTCCATTTTCTCCGTCAACGGCCCCAAGACCGATGGATGACGTTACCTATGAAGGAAGAGATCACCGCAAATGGACATGTCCACAACAGAGCAATTAGGATCCTTTCGCGCCTGTTGATATTTCGTTAAAGGCAGAGATCAGACAGACGACACATGCCGAATCTTGGAAGCCTCTCATCGACGCAGACACTACAAGCATCAGTTACTACAAGCAATTACTCGGAATCGAGGACAATACTGTTGTGAGACAAACCATTGCAGATAACACGGAAGAAGTGTTTGTCTTTGCCACTTCTGGTTAAATGTGACTATACTAAATAGAAGGGTGCGAATTTTACCAATAAGCCACACGTCCTCGTGTTGGCAGAGTAAATATCTACCCCAAATCCTCCGCCCAAACGTGCGGACACTACAGGAGGTAAGCGTGAAAACATGAACGTGGTGCGTGCATGTATAGTGTAACTGATAGTGCACTGCCCTTATACAGTGAGGCATATGCAGCGTGAACCTCAACACCACCCACAAAACCGAGCCGTATATCGGCTTGTACGATAGATGTCTTTCCCATATCGTATCTTTGATTCTGTAACCTAGCAACGAGTGCCATGGATGGTCCACCGGGGCAGCTGCAGGGTATGCACTGCAGATTGCTAAGGGAAGGGTCTCGGTTTCGATTCCTAGCCAGGTCGCAGTTTTTCTCCTCTAGGGGACGTTGTTGTGTTGTCCTTACGCTCGTATCATAATAACTGACAGTACTCAGTTGAAACAGCCGAATGGGCATGGCCCGAAACCCAGTCAGGGATTACTGAAGAATGGGATACAACGCGTCATGCTGCGAAACAAAAGAACACAGGGAATAAAAACAGATGGTAGACATATATAATGTACATCCATATTTCGAGAATATGTTAGGTATATCGCTCCTTTGAGTCCTAGTATCCTCTTCTTCAGATGACCTGTATAGCTCAACTGAAAAATGGTACATTGGTGCAAAAAAGAAAAAAAGGACAGACGTAACGTTAGCATGGACTACACCAGTTGACGAATATGAGTTGTATCCAGAACTTCAGTTGATATCTATAGGTTAACTGCTGTAGGGGATACAAATTTATTGTATGTCGATTTGTTAGCCTTCGCTGTCAATAGTATACTGTACTTCATTTGACCTATTTAGGTCAACTGAAGTAAGGGATGCTGGCCGTGGTGGACGAGCGGTTCTAGGCGCGACCGCTACGTTTGCAGGTTCGAATCCTGCCTCGGGTATGGATGTGTGTGATGCCCTTAGGTTAGTTAGGTTTAAGTAGTTCTAAGTTCTAGGGGACTGATGACCTCAGAAGATTAGGCCCATAGTGCTCAGAGCCATTTGAGTCAAGTAAGGGATACAGATTTTACAGCTGTTGCTTTTACCGCCTTCGCTGCTACTAGCATCGTATCTTCAGCTGATACTAATCAAAACGCGGAAGGAGAAAAAGGTCTGAGTAAAGTTGTCAGTGTTTTAATCGTCCATTTTTAGAATATAGTAAGTTAAAAGATTTCATTGGTTCCTTTTATTTTGTTCCGTCACATACAGCTTGTTGACAAAACCCCTCCTGATCATTCAGTTTCGGTAAAGAAAAGGGCAATAGTTGCATCAGTAGTTGTGAGCTTGCACTGTATTCTGTATGGGTAGCAGAGTTTCTTTTGAATTATTTTAGCATGCTGCTGGATGCAGAATACTCAAGCACCTGACAAGCTACATCTCAAGTTTTATGATACCGATAAAAAATTTTCACTAGACAATGTAGCAATTTTTAGAGGAAATAGTATATATAACGATAATATTGTCACAGATACAGCTTGACACATTTCCGTATGTCTAAGGCCATAATAATAATTTTTGACAGGAGTCTTTCACAAGGATAATAATAATTACAGTTTTTGATAATAAAACTTTCACATCTTGTCGATTATGGTTTGCTTATATGGGCTTTAATGTACTTCAAGAAAGACGGAGACCCAACACATTTCACCAGACGTGTGAAGCAACATCTCAACAGCACGTACCCTAATCGCTGGATTCGTCTTGATAGCACAATTTGGTAGCCTCCATGATCGCCTGACCTTATGCCATTAGGTTTTTGCCTATGGGGTTGGATGAAATGTCAGGTATACAAACTAAAGGTGAATATGCGAGATGAACCGTTTGGTCGCATAATGAACGCTGCCACCCCCATTAGCGAACGTGCAGAGGCACTCAGATAAGCAACACAACGTTTTCTCCCTCGAGTATACAGACGCACTGAACTTGAAGGTGCGGTATTCGAACATTTAATTTGCACTGTGCAATAGCAGTAATGTGACGTGTACGATAATGCTTGGAGGTAAATACGTTAAAAACACGTATATTTTCAATCGATACTTCATAAAAGACATGGTGTAATGGAACTTCCTGGCAGATCAAAACGGTGTGCCCGACTTGGGTCGATATCAAGACATTTTTCGTGCACAGGCGAGTGCTGTGCCTACTAATCTATCCAAGTACAACTCACGGTTTTACTTCGGCCAGTTCCTTATCTCTTACCTAACAAACGTAACAGAAGCTCTTCTGTGAACCTAGCAAGGACTAGCCCTACTGCAAGAAACGATGTTGAAATGTTTACTAAATGTTATACATGTCTAAGTGTGTGAACCTAACGATCTGGTGAATAATACGGAAAATAAATAACACTCTACATTAAGTGCACTCTACGCGCGAACGATTGGGAGTAGGGTGTATGTCCATATGAAGTATTTTGCTTCAAATGATTGTTCCTTTCTTATCCCTGACTATTGACCATTCCTCCTGGGACAACCGTATGGGTGGACTAGGAGGACATTGCGAACTCCAAGTAATTTATTCATCCCTCACACTGAATCCTAAAGATAGGCTCAAGGATACGTAGGCATGCGTGTGCTGCATGAAGAAGCGACTCAGAACTCTTTCAAGGCTCATATATTACAAACGCTACTCCAGTAGACAGTACAAAATATCCCTGACTTTTGCTAGTAGGGAAAACCTTCTGGATGAAAGAGAGGGGCGTGTCCATCCCCATACCTTAAGTCACAGACAGTGAGGTACGTACACAATCAGGAGATAGAGTTAGACACTGTTTCACATGATCCTCTCAAGAACAAACGAGGATTTTCACAGGCGTAGAATTACAGCCGCGCATATGATATTCGGGCTTTGAAAATCCATTGCTCTCCTATGTACCAGCCACAATCCCATCTGGAACTTCGTAATCATGACTCTCACCCGCGGGTGTTCTTATGTCTGAGGAAATAGAACATTTTGTACAATGAGTGAGCACTGTTTTAACATTTCCGAACTAATGATGATTCGCTAACGATAGAATAATTATTCTTCCTCGTTCTCCGCTCTCTGAAAGCGAATAATACTCAATGGGTACATCAGGCGCAATTCTTCTTTAAAAGAAAGAGGGTGAGATAGTTTTTCGATCACGAATTGTGTCCTTATAATGTGACTTTATTCGATATAACTGACCTATTATACGGCTGTGGGCTAGTGGTGGGCTCCACTTGTGTTCTAAGACTTCACTGACAAATGAGTACGTAATTAATGTTTTTAATTGGCAGAAAGCACAGTGAATGTTGGACCCATTTCGAAAAAAATTATTCCAGATGTTTCTCAGCTGCCTCGATAGCCAAGATGCCACAGCGTACGTACAAGTTCTTACGTTGGCAGTACGACACCGACACCGACGACAGCGCCCTCTAGCCGGCGCTGTGCAGCTCTACGAGCGCCGCTCCATATTCTACCCATTTCATTCCGAGTTGAACAACAAGCAACATTTTTTCGATTTCGTAGTAGGCGAGCCACTTCAGATTTTGCCTGTGTAACTTCTGTGAGCTTTGATACATCCGGCTTCGCACCTACGCGCTCCTCAGTAGGTATTCACATTATGTATTAAAGTTAGTATTCTTGTGATATAGTTAAACCATTTCTAATAGCAGTACCGAGAGATTTTTACCTCACCTGCTCCTACTCGCTTCCTAGATTCGGCCTACTCTTCAGTTTACAGGAGGAGACCCACGCGCCGCCTATCAGGCGGGATAGAAAACCTTTATATTGGTTTCCGTAATTGTATGAAGGACCTCTCCCACTCCGCTCTGTTGCTAAGTTAACCTATTTTGAAATCTGTGATGAACCACCACTCAGTTATATACCACGACAAATAGGTTCATACGCCTGCTAAGTGACCTTGTTCAGTTTTACTGTCAGATTTCAGAACACAGGTGATCATGTCTGTGTATGACACAAAATCATTATATGAGCCCATGATCATTAAAACCATTTATATACACATTAAGAAAAAATAACGTACCATGAAAGATTTACCTGATTCGGACGAAATTAGGTAGATGTAATGCACGTGTACAGACAAAGAAATGATTTAAATCACAGAAAAATTAGGTGATTTATTTAAAAGGAAGAGCTTCATTAATTGAGCGAGTCGATAACGCATTGTCATTACTTGATGGAGAAATATAACCATGGTAGAGGCAGGGGACCACTCAGATTCGGCACAACTTTCAAATATAGAAATTTCTTGATCCCACAACATCTTTCTACATTTCAAAGTTGCGCCAAATAATGTGTTGATCCACCTGTGGTCCTTATACCAGCAGTTATTCTTTATACAAGCTTATATTCGGCATGACATTAATTGAAAGCGTTATTAGAATTCCTACTGAGGGAATATCGCCAAATTCTGCCCTATTGTAGCATTATAAAGTCAAAATCCCGCGCTTGTTGAGGGGTCCTGACCATAATGCTCCATCGGGTCGTCATGACCAAGATAGAGTTTGGCAGACACGGAGGTAAGCATTAGGAGCTCCTGTCATGTGCGGGCAGCCATTATCTCGCTTAAATATAAGCTGGTCATCTAAGCGGGAATCTCACTGAAGGCAGTTCTACTCCAGTCAATGAGATTTCAGGTCTAAGATGTGTCTGGAGACGCCCCAGGCAGCGGTGGGAACCCAGCCTGACTGCCGCCCGCCATACGGCCCGACACCCAGGAGTTATGATGGTCTCGGGGGCCAAGCCAATTCCCTTCGTAGCAGGACACCTTTGGATGGTATACGCCGCACCCTATACTACAGAGGTACGCTACATTTAGTTACCCTTCAAGGCAAGCCATTGTGGGCTTATGTTTCAGCAACATAATGCCCACCCGCACACGTCGCGACTTCCTTCTGGTTGTCTCCATGCCTGCCAGTCCCGACCTAGACCAGCCAAGTCGCTGGATCTCTCTCCAATTCAGAATGTTTGGAGCATTGTGGCCATGACCCTCGCACCTGCTCCGGATTTTCACGATCTAACGCGCCAATCGGAGAGAATTTGGCACGATATTAGACTACTGGCCACTAAAAGTGCTACACCACGAAGATGACGTGCTACAGACGCGAAATTTAACCGACAGGGAGAAGATACTGTGATATGCAAATGATTAGCTTTCCAGAGCATTCACACAAGGTTGGCGCCGGTGGCGACACCTTCAACGTGCTGACATGAGGAAAGTTTCCAACAAATTTCTCATACACAAACAGCAATTGACCGGCGTTGCCTGCTGAAATGTTATTGTGATGCCTCGTGTAAGGAGGAGAAATGCGTACCCTCACGATTCCGACTTTGATAAAGGTCGGATTGTAGCCTATCGCGATTGCGGTTTATCTTATCGCGACATTGCTGCTCGCGTTGATCAAGATCCAATGACTGTTCGCAGAATATGGAATCGGTGGGTTCAGGAGGGTATTACGGAACGCCGTGCTGAAACCCAACGGCCTCGTATCACTAGCAGTCGAGATGACAGCCATCTTATCCGCATGGCTGTAACGGATCGTGCAGCCACGTCTCGACCCCTGAGTCAACAGATGGGGACGTTTGCAAGACAACAACCATCTGTACGAACAGTTCGAAGACGTTTGCAGCAGCATGGACTATCAGCTCGGAGACCATGGTTGCGGTTACCATTGACGCTGCATTACAAACAGGAGCGCCTGCGATGGTGTACTCAACGACGAACCTGGCTGCACGAATGGCAAAACGTCATTTTTTCAGATGAATCTAGGTTATGTTTACAGTATCATGATGGTCGCATTCGTATTAGGCAACATCTCGGTGAACGCACATTGGAAGCGTGTATTCGTCATCGCCATACTGGCCTATCATCCGGCGTGATAGTATGAGGTGCCATTGGTTACACGTCTCGGTCACCTCTTGTTGGCATTAAAGGCACTTTGAACAGTGGACGTTACATTTTAGATGTGTTACGACCCGTGGCTCTACCCTTCATTCGATCTCTGCGCCTACATTTGAGCATGATAATGCACGACCGCATGTTGCAGGTCCTGTACGGGCCTTTCTGGATACAGAAAATGTTCGACTGCTGCCCTGGCCAGCTCATTCTCCAATCTCTCACCAACTGAAAACGTCTGGTGAATGGTGGCCGAACAACTGGCTCGTCACAATACGTAAGTTACTAATCTTGATGAGAACTGTGGTATCGTGTTGAAGCTGCATGGACAGCTGTACCTGCACACGCCATCCAAGCTCTGTTTGACTCAATGCCCAGGCGTATCAAGGCCGTTATTACGGCCAGAGGGCCGTCCGTTGTGGCCGAGCGGCTCTAGGCGCTTCAGTCTGGAACCGCGCGACCGCTACGGTCACAGGTTCGAATCCTGCCTCGGGCATGGATGTGTGTGATGCCCTTAGGTTAGTTCGGCTTAAGTGGTTCTACGTTCTAGGGGATTGATGACCTCAGATGTTAAGTCCCATAGTGCTCAGAGCCATTTGAACCATTTTAACGGCCAGAGGTGGTTGTTCTGGGTACTGATTTCTCAGGATCTATGCACCGAAATTGAGTGACAATGTACCCACATGTCAGTTCTAGTATAATAAATTTTCTCCAATGAATACCCGTTTATCATCTTCTTCTTCTTGGTGTAGCTATTTTAATGGCCAGTAGTGTATTTAGGACGACATCCAACACCCCTATCAACCAGTGCCGAACACATTAACTGCTTGCATAAATGCCAGAGTTAGACCAGAGGGTTATAAACTTGCTCAAATCATGAAGCGCATTCTCTTAAATAAATAACGTTATTTTTCTGAAATTGTTATTATTTCTTTGTTCGTACACGTGTATCACGTATACCGATTTCCATCTCTTTTTGACAATTTCATCATGGTGCATGTTTTTGTATTTTTTTCCTTGTTTGTCTCAGAGTATGCTTACTTTTTAAAAATAAAGCTTAACGTGTTTTGGCCAGGCTCATAATCAGAATCGCGATTAAGAATTTTATACATTGTACCTCTCAGTTCACAGTATCCTTGTAACCATGGTACATCGAGTTTTAAACGTGACTGTGATTTTGGCAGTGGCCAAAACTTGTTGAGGTGTATTCGTAAAAAATTATACATGTAATATGTATCCGGAGGACACGTGGCCTCTAGTTAAAAAATTGTCATGATGATCTCTATACTAGAAAAAAGGGAAGAGTCCCCCATCCGGATCTCCTTGAGGGGACTGCCCAATGAGAGGTGACCGTGAGAAAAAGATTGAACAACCAATGAAAGGGTAGCGTTTTACTATTAGGAGTGTGGAATCTCAGAAGTTTGAGAGTGGTAAAGAAGTTAGAAAATCAGAAAAGGGAGAAGCTAAGGCTCAATCTAGATGCTGTGGGGATCAGTTACGTGAAATGGAAGGAAGACAAGGCTTTCTGGTCAGATCAGTATGGGTTAATATCAAGAGCAACAGAAATTGGTATAACGGGAGTAGGATTCGTTACGAATAGGACGGTGCCGCAGAGAGTGATAAGGCTTTTGTCATCAGAATCGGCAGCAAACCAACACCAACAACGATACTCCAGATTACGTGCCGACGTCTCAAACCGAATGCCAAGAGATGCATGAAGTACATGAAGATAATGAACGGGTAATTCAGTACGTAAAGGGAAATGAAAATCTGAGAGTTAAGAGGCATCGGAATGCTGTTGACGGGGAAGGAGTAGACGGAAGTGTTACAGTAGATCGTGATCTTGGCACCAGGAGTGGTGGAGGAGAAAGACTAAATGAGCTCTGCGCTAAATTTCAGCAGGTAATAACAAACATACTGCTCAAGTATTACAAGAGGTGCAGGTATACTTAGAAAAGGCCGGTAGATACGGGAAGATTTCAGTTAGATTACGCCATGGTGAGGCAGAAATTCCGAAGTAAGATATTGGAATGTAAGGCTTACCCAGAAGCGGATATAGATTCAGATCACACTCTAGTAGTGATAAAGAGAAGACTGAAGTTTATGAGAATACTCAGAAAGAATGAATGTGCAAAGAACTGGGATACCGAAGTACTAAGGAATTGAGGGACGCGGTTGTTAGTTCTCTAATGCTTTCAGATACTGCGATAAGGTATAGCTCAATAGTCAGTTCAGTTGAAGAGGAACGAATATCTCTAAAAAGTTGAAAAAAAAAACATATATACAAAGAAAGTAACCGCGAAGGAACTACGAGTAACACAAGGAATAATTCAGTTGATCGATAAAAGAAGGAAATACAAACAATAATCGTGGAAATTCGGTGATACAGAAATAAAAGTTACTTAGGAAAAACAACTAGGAAGTGCAGGAAAGCTAAAGCAAAATGGGTGCTAGAAAAATGCCAAGACATTTAAAAAGAATTGATTATCGGAAGGACGCGCTCAGCATATAGAAAAGTCAGAACCCCCTCTACTATTTTTACTCCCCATAATGCCCTCCAATACTAAATTGGTGATTCCTTGATGCCTCAGAACATGTCCTACCAATCGATCCCTTCTTCTAGTCATGTTGTGGCACAAATTTCTCATCTCCCTAATTCTATTCAATACCTCCTCAGTCGTTATGAGATATACCCATGTAATCTTCAGCATTCTTCTGTAACACCACACTTCGAAAGCTTCTATTCTCTTCTTGCCCAAAGTATTTATCGCCACACTCCAAACAAATATTTTCAGAAACGATTTGCTGACACTAAAATCTACACTCGATGTTACAAACTTCTCTTCTTCAGAAACGCTTTCCTTGCCATTGCCAGTCTACATGTTATATCATCTCTACTTCGACCATCATCAGTTATTTTGCTATCCAAACAGCAAAACACATCTGCTACTTATAGTGCCTCATTTCCTAATCTAATTCCCTCAGCATCACCTGACTTAATTCGACTACATTAAATTATCCTCGTTTTGCTTTTGTTGGTGTTCATCTTATATCCTCCTTTCAAGACAATGTCCATTCCGTTCAACTGCTCTTCCAGGTCCTTTACTGATAGAATTACAATGTAATCGGCGAACGTCAAAGTTTTTATTTCTTCTCAATGGGTTTTAATTCCTACTCCGAATTTTTCTTTTGTTTTCTTTACTGCTTGCTCGATATACAGCTTGAATAACATCGGGGATAGGCTACAACCATGTCTCACTCCCTTCCCAACCACTGCTTCCCTTTCATGTCCCTCAACTCTTATAACTGGCATCTGGTTTCTGTACAAATTGAATTATCTTTCGCTCCCTGTATTTTACCCTGCCATATTCAGAATTTGAAAGACACTATTCCAGTCAACATTGTCAAAAGATTTCTCTAAGTCTACAAATGCTAGAAACGTAGGTTTGCCTTTCCTTAATATAAGATAAGTGGTAGGGTCAGTATTACCTCACGTGTTCCAACATTTCTAGGGAATCCCAACTGATCTTCCCCGAAGTTGGCTTCCACCAGTTTCTCCATTCGTCTGTAAGGAATTCGCGTTAGTATTTTGCAGCCGTGACTTATTACACTGATAGTTCTGTAATTTTCACATCTGTCAACAAATGCTTTCATTGGTATTGTAATTATTATATTCTTCTTAAAGTCTGCAATTAACTGAGGTCGTAGGTTTCAGCTGCTACTCTGGGATGAAATTAGTGATTCGTGACTGGCCACGTCGAACCAGCCAGAAGACTGACGACTCAAAACAACTGTACAGCTTTTCTTACAGAGTTTCTCATTAAACATTCTCTGTTGTTGGCAGTTGTTTGGCAATAGGAAGGTAGATTTAGTGGTTTGAATATAATGCGGTTTCTTCACATCAATATGTGTTTCAAACTACTCTATGCTTTGTATAAAACTTTAATAAAAAGAAAAAGGTTTAAGCCACGTCTACCCACCCGAATAGTCAGATTGTCTGAAGGAAGTACAGTCTGAAGGCTTTTGTGGCCACTGTCACTGAAGTTAAAGTCTTCTGAGTAGTTACGCAGCGTCATATTTCTTCTATACATCGACGTTTTGAAAGCATTGCTGGGATTTTCTTCAGGAACTTCTGGTGTTCACGGGTGACTGAACGCACCTAATCCTAATCACTTTCGACCACCCACTTTCCAGTCACATTAATGTGACCACCTATAAAATCCTGTGCAAGCAACGTTTGCAACACGGACATACAGAAAGAGAGACAATGAGGTTACGAAATCTTTCTTATCGTATCAGTATTATGCAGCATTATTTCTCGTCTTTGCAATCAATGTTACTTTTCAAAATGAATTTTATTAGTTTTGATATTCGTTCCATGCATTTTGATTCCAATATCGATTGTTCTTTAGAGTCTATAGTATCTGCTGTCTTCTAGCGCGCAAACTCGTCCCTCGAGTTGCATTGCCCTCGTCTGCGAATAAGGCTGAATGTCTGATAAAATGTCTATAAAATGTGGGCTGCGTAAAACTGGAGCAGAGGGAGCCGACAGTCAGTTGCACCAGTCCCCGGAAAGTGAAATTAGATTTCGTCTCGATTCAGTGCAGCTCGTTATTTTGAAAAGTTTACAAAGCACAGCTAGCAATCTTTCTTTCGTATACCGTGGAATACAGCAATTTGTTCAATGGTGTACATCCACGGTTTCCCTGTAGCTTTTGCGTTGCCAGTGATTGTTTCCAGGGAAACAAGGCAAATTTGATCGCTAACTCTGAATTCCAGGAACTATACGTGTGCGTGCGTGTGTGTGTGTGTGTGTGTGTGTGTGTGTGTGTGTGTGTGTGCGAGCGCATACGTTTTATTTCTGTGGGTGGTGGGTGGGTTGTCTGGATGGCATGCTCGCGCAGGCGTATGAGAATGAATGTGCGCCTGTGTGTGTGTGTGTGTGTGTGTGTTTGTGTGTGTGTATGTCACAGAGTGGGGGAAAGGGGGGGTGGAGAGAGAGTGAGGCGATGGGTGGGAGGAGTCGGGGGCGGGGTTGACAGGGGCCGATCCATCATTTTGGAAGTGCTCGCTACACGACGATCAACTGTTGACAAAAGTTAACTGTATTCGAGTACACGTGGCAGTCAAACAAAATACTGGGTGTGTTCCCCGCAAAACATGAAGTATGATTGCGAACAACAAGAATATTCAATAATAAATAACACTTCTTTGTTATTTAATGTACTGTATGAAAAACGTGGCGATGAATTGCTTTCTTCTAATTTGCGGCGTTAAAGCATCCGGTATAATAACTCCACTGATAGGTGTTGACGAAATGTCTCTGATGAGTCCTCCAATGCATACCACGATACAGAATGTGACAAACTTCGGTATTACGCCATGTTAACATCCATTATTTATTTAAATTCAGCATCACCAGGTTTTATGTTGATTATAATAAAAAAAAATGTTTCAAATGGCTCTGAGCACTATGGGACTTAACATCTGAGGTCGTCAGTCCCCTAGAACTTAGAATTACTTAAACCTAACTAACCTAAGGACATCCTGACACACATCCATGCCCGAGGCAGGATTAGAACCGGCGACCGTAGCAGTCTAGCGGTTCCGGACTGAAGCGCCTAGAACCATTCGGTCACACCGGCAGGCGATTATAAACAACAATGAAGAACTTCGTGCGTGTCAGGACGAAACTGGTAATAATTAAACCATTGGTTACTCTTACACAGTTTAAACAAAGCTTTCTTATCACAGCCTTTGGCATACCACTAAGTGTCTAACGAAGTGATTCAAGAAGTCAAACAGTGAGGCAATATTAATAGTTTTTGCATTTGTCATTTCATTGTAGGACAGTTCTATGTGATGGAATCGTATTATTTTATTAGCATTTCTTTCTCTCCGAAAGCGCAGTAACACAGTAATACTCTTTTTGTTTTTTAATGTATTTTTATTTTAATCTTTGTGATTAATTCCGAGGTAGAAACTCCATTCTCGACTATAGTTCGTATGATTAGTAAAGCTCTCTATCTCGAAACAGATATCATCATGGTCAACGACTAACTGCGATACAGTGTAATAGTGACCTGTATTGCCGTCTTTATCCAGGTTGACAGCCTTCCTTATTACAAGATAGGCAGCTCCAGAAAGAGGCTTGGTGTTGCGTTAAGGTAACGTGTGGTACCAAAAAAAAAAAAATTCCCTCCGTGTTCTTTATGTTTGCAGTTTGAAACTTACGGGTTTTACCTAACTGGAGAAGAGATAAAATTAAATGGTATTTCTATCGTCATTCAAGTATTCATCTTAACTTTTATTATATGCAATCAAAGCGTAGTCATTCGTTAGCTGAATATTATTAGTTATTATTACTATCACAGCTATTATTATTATTATTATTATTATTATTACATGGTTTCGAAATTGCTGTAGCCTACATGAAATCATAAGAACTGACTAGGTTTCCGCAGTAAGGAACGGTCCAAACACAGTTTCGTGATAAGGAATATGGTGACGTAAGGTTTGGTAGCTGCAAAGAGATACGTTAGTTTCGGTCTTTCCACTGCTATCAATAGGGCAACGTGTAAATCTCTCAGACTGTGATTCAGTTGTGAAATAAGCTCCCAATTGTTTACATGTTTATCAAATACTTTTATGACGTTAATTTCTGTAGCAATTAGCAACAAGAAAGTTCTTTCTGATACTTCCGTCTTTATATACAGGGTGACAATTGTTGAACTACATGAAAAACACGTAAATTAGTTACGAACTGTGGTGTGCAAACACTTTATGCAACGTGTAAACGCCACTACAGATATTGAGATTTAGTTTATGAGATGTTCGATATGTCTAGCGTCACTGGCGATGATGTGGCGCAGGCGAATGGCGAAATTTTGCATGATCCGCTGAAGGATCAGAACATCGATTCTGTCGATGACCTGAATAGCTGTTTTCAGCTCAGCAATGGTTTTGGGGTTATTGCTGGACACCTTGTCTTTGATACAGTTTCACAAATAGGGTCGCATGTTTTCAGATCCGGGAAATATGGTGGCCATTCGAGGCCCATTCAAGTGGCCTCTGGGTATTCCAGAGCGAGAATGCGTTCCACAAAGTGCTTCTCCAGGACATCAGTGTCCTGCTTCGATGAGGTCGAGGTCCGTTTTGCATGGCCGCGCGGGGTAGCCGTATGGTCTCAGGCGTCTTGTGACGGTTCACGCGGCCCCCGTACGTCGGAGGTTCGAGTCCTCCCTCGGGCAAAGGTGTGTGTGTGTGTGTGTGTGTGTGTGTGTGTGTGTGTGTGTGTGTGTGTGTTGTCCTTAACATACGTTAGGTTAAGTTAGATTATGTAGTACGTAAGACTAGGTACCGATGACCTCAGCAGTTTGGTCGTATAGTCCTTACCACAAATTTCCATTTTTTCCGTCTTGCATGAACCACATCTTGAAATCAGGGTCACTTTAGATAATGTGGATGAAATCACCTTCCAAAACTTTCGCTTACCGTTGGTTAGTCACTGTGCCATCAAAGAAATATCGCACCGACTATTCTGTGACTGGACATTGCACACCGAGCTGTCACCTGTTGAGGGCGAAGAGACTTCTCGACACGAAATGCGGATTTTCAGTTCCCCAAACACAACAATTTTGCTTATTGACTAACCCAACCAAATGAAGACGAGCTTAGTCGCTAAGGCAAACCATATAGAAATCAAAGGCCTGTTCGTCAGTTCTGTGGACAATATTGTGGGCCAAACATAATCGCTGTTCGATGGCTTAATGGCTGACGGGTTTGGATTTTGTATGGAAAAAGATGCAGGTCTGCAAAAAAATTTCTTGCAGTGTTCGTCGGTTGATTCCCACCTGTTGTGCAGCTCGTCTGATCGATTTTCAGGGGCTGGTTTGAAAAATAGCGCGTGTCTTCTTGAAGTTCCCAGATGTTTTCACCCTTTATTGACGACCGATACTGCTAACACTGTCATCACGAACACTTCTCGTTCTCTCAAACTTGCAAATCAATTTCTTGATTGTTAGCACACTCCGACCAGTTGTGTTCAGCTCGAACTCGATCGCAAGCTTCCTTTGAGCCGCGGTTGGGCTGTTATTGACGGCATAGTAGGCCTTCACAAGCGGTATACGCTCAGGCACATGACATTTTCACTTGCAAATGGCCAACAACATCATGGTGCGTATGCATGCGCATACTAATTCCCAAAATTAATGATTATGAAGAAGCCGCATCGATTGCAAATAGAAACCGGATGTTGACCTAGGTTTCGGCGCGGATAACCACGCCTCCTTCGGAACACACTAAAACTACAAACTGCCCAAAGAGGCACGGTCCAACATTAATGCAGAACGCCCAAATGAGCTAAAGACTCGCATGAAACGTAAAATAAAAGGTACGTGTGTACCATGTCAACAGCTGTACCGTTTATTTTACATTTCATGCGAGTCTTTGTCCCATTTGGGCGTTCTGTATTAATGTTGGACCATGCCTCTTTAGGCAGTTTCTAGTTTTAGTGTGTTCCGAAGAAGGGCTGTTTATCCGCGCCGAAACCTAGGTCAATATCTGGTTTCTATTTGCAATCGAGGTGGATTCTTCAAGACCATTAAATTATTCACGATTGCTGACGCGCTGCAATGTTAAAAGTTTCCATAGGTGAATGCCATTTAAATTTCCTTTACATGATTTGTCGACAATGTCTGAAATATTCCTTTGGCTGCGAGAAATAGTATTTAGCCCCATATGAGCAATACAGTTGTGATATAGCCCACTGCAGAAAATTCTTCCTTTTGTGTTATCCTTTTGAAATTTGGGAATATTGGAGAGGTGGTAAAAGCAAGGAAATAATAACGAAATTACCTAATATATGCCAAAATTCTGCGTATTTATTTGTAGTGGTGAGCTTCAGCGCCTTATTTGATGCTGTATGTCTCTATTCCAAAATTTTCTGTATCTTTACAAGAATGTCGTACTGTGTAGCTATTCTGTGGAGAAGCTAACCTAATGTTCACACTCTAATAATGTTGTTTCAAAATTGGAAAAACTAGTAGATTATCATGGAATGACCAAATAGCTGGCACACAACAACTGTAAGAAAATGCATGTGTCTCACCACACGCATTTCGCTTTATTGAAGTACAGTATCATCAGTGGTCTGTGATGAAAGATATTTACAATCTGTTTTCTAGATCGAAAATAGTTCGTTAACAAATTTTTGACATTTACTTACGTAATTTGTGCTTGGTTTCTCGCCTACATCAGGAAATACCATTTGCTAACACGTTTTTGTTTCGTTTCTTGGTTAGGCGCTGATAACTGTAGTCTAATTTTACGCTATTTTGCAGAACTGTGCATTTTTACGTTTAAGACAGCACAATTTCGTACACCATTGTTAATGTTTATTTGTATACTTCTAAGTGGTTATCATGCTATGTAGTGTTGCCGACATTCCCACTAGCTTTGCTTTGCCCTATATTTTTCCTTTCTCTGTAGTTGATGGTGATCAGTGCCTAACGAACAGAGGAATCCAAAACGTCAAACAGACGCCATTTCCTGCTGTAGGCTAAAAACCATGCAGAAATTACCGTAAGCAAAATCCAACAATTTTTAACGGAATTTTTTTCGATCTAGAAAAGAAATCAGTTTCTGAATATCTTTAATTAAAGACCACTGAAGATGATGCACTTCAATAAAGCAAAACGCATCTGGTGAGAAAAACTCATTCTCTTGTAGTTGTAACGGCGGAACAAAAATACAGTCAGAAATTGGAAATCATTTGCCGATGATATGACCACACAAATAAAGGATTTAGTTTTTGCAAAAACTTGGATCTTAAGACTCCCCAAAGACCAAAACTATAAAGAAATGGATAACCGAAATACGATAGCGAAAATTGTCGAACTGAGATGTTAATTGACTGAACTCTGTAGCGAATACATATTAAAGTGTATCGAAATTTCTTGCGTCGAACAGTATATTCGAGATTATTCGCCATCTGATTTGGTACCTCAAGGAGAGATGTTACCATCTATCTCTGCATTGGTGTAACATCTACCGTCCTTTAACGACAGCAAAATTTTTAACGAAACTAAGAGCAGTTATGAGACTGAACCTCAAAAGTAACGATTGTTCACGGTCGCCATCTAGCGTATAAGGAAGGGCGTTGTGTCACATGTCTTTTCTTCAACTTTTGACAGTTGCAAGACATGACGCACTGAAAATCATCTAATAAATTTATGTGAAAGTTACGCTCAGAATTTCCTTATGAAATTATTGAGGTATAATGTGCATGTCAGGATGGTATCAGATGGGCATCCGGTTTGTCTGCGCTACACGGAAAATGATAAAAGCCAGGCTTCAGGGATAAAGGGGTTTTATTCCCAAGGTTCATAACTCAAGGATACGATGTTCATGAGAACTGGCTGCCGTCGCAGTGTGAACCGCACATGGTAAGGAAACAGCATTTTGCCCTCAATAGGAAGGACGGGTGGACACATTCACTATCATTTCACAATTTGTATTCCAGGTCTGTTAGACTATCGAGAATGCTACTTATACATTCACTCACTGTTGCACTTTGATTTTTTTTTTGATATGACGAAGGTATTTTACTTCGTAGAACACGTTATGCAGAAATACTTAAGTAATATGGAACTGATGCCTTTAGAAGCAATTGGGTTGAATCATACTTGACTGTCAGAATTCAAAACGCTATGCTGAATAATTCAAGATACGTTTGAAGGAGAGAAACTTAGGTGACTGAAGAAAAACCACGTAGCGAGTTTAACAGTACTCAACTTTGAATCCAGTCCTATTCCTTATAAATGTGAATTACTTTCGACTTTTCATTCATTTACCAGAAATGATACTCTTCGCAGACGACGCTTGTAATTGATACTTATTAGAGAGAAAGCAACAAGAAAAACGCTAATGTTATTGTTTTCAAAACAATGGCAGTCTGAAAATTGATTTTTCCTTACTTTTGTGAAAACAAATGGTTCAAATGTCTCTGAGCAGTATGGGACTTAACTGCTGAGGTCATCAGTCCCCTACAACTTAGAACTACTTAAACCTAACTAACCTAAGGACATCACACACACCCATGCTCGAGTCAGGATTCGAACCTGCGACCGTAGCGGTCACGTGGTTGCAGACTATAGCGCATAGAACCGCTCGGCCACTTTGTGAAAACATTCTCTACTTACTTCTGTACAGCAAAGACAGTCATACTAGCAACTGGTGTAGCACATGAGCAGTAACCAGTAGACAGTGCTGAACGTTCAAACTTTTCGCCTTACATGTTGATGAAATCTTGAACTGAAACCAAAATATCGCTGAGCTGCTCAAACAGCTAAGTTCAGCTACCTTTCCTCTTTGTGTAATTCCTAACATGTTTTGCGTATTTAGCTCACTACTGTGCTGTGGACTATTTTTCTGGGATATTTCATGAGTTAGACAGAAACCACAGGTCGTAGGAGAAAAAGTGCTAAGAATAATGTGTGCTGTTCATCCGCAGTCATCTTATACGTTCTTTTCCTAGGAGTCAGTCATTTAACTACACCTTCAAAAGAATGTTTAGGTCCATGCCTATAACACTAGAAGAAAAAAATTACTTTTATTACTCAGTATTGAAGGTATCATTGGCTTCAAAACTATTTAAATAGGCGTGGCTGCATCTACATCTAACATGTACATCCCCCATATATCTGCCTCTATATTCTGCAAACTACTGTGAAGTGCACGACAGAGCGTACGTCCCATTGTACAACTCATGAGGGTTTCTTCCTGTTCGATTCACGTATGGAGCACGGGAAGAATGTTTAAGTGTCTCTTCGCATACTGTATCAATGTAATCTTGCCCTCAAGGTCCCTAAGTGAGCGACACATAGGGAGGTTGTAGTTCCTAGAGTCATAATTTAAATCCAGTTGTTGAAACTCTGTAAGTGGGGTTTTCGGGGTAGTTCATCTTCAAGAGCCTGTCGTTACAGTTCCTTCAGCATCTCTGTGACACTCTCTCGAGGGTCAAACAAACCTGTGACCATTCGTGCTGCCATTCTGTTTATACGCTTAGTATCCCCTGATGGTTCTTTTGGATTCGTGTCCCATACACTTGTGCAATGTTATTCATAAGAAGTCTCCTTTCTAGGCGATTACAGTAGTATTCTACCATGTAATGAAGTATATCACGTGCTTTACCACGACCGAACCTATATGATCATTAAATTTCGCATCCGTATGAAGTGTTACATCCAGGTATTTGTATGAGTTGGTCGAGTCCAACTGCGACTCATAACAAGTGCACGACAAAAATGTTTAATCATTTGTCCGACAACACGAAATATCTAGCAGGTGGTAAAGCAAGCATTAAATCTAACCTCCATTCTTCATCTATACCTACATGTACATCCGTACTCTGCAAACCGCTTTGCATTGCATGGCAGAGGGAACTTCAAACTGCAACAGTTATTAACGCATCTTTCCGGTTCATTGACGCACGGAGTGCACAAAGACTGTGTAAGTTCCTCTGTGCGCGCTTCGGTTAATCTAATCATGATCTCTTGGGGTTAGTATATTCTTTGAGTTACCATTTCAGACTTTGCATGTCTGCTTTCCCGGGATAGTTTGCGTCAGATGTTAAGTCCCATAGTGCTCAGAGCCATTTTATCTGAGTTGACAGATTCCTAGTAGATTTCGCTGATACTGAAGTCACAGGATACTACGTTTTTCATTTTGTGAGATGCAAAATTGTAGATTTGTGAACATTTAAAGCAAATTGCCAGTCTTCGCACCGCTTCGGAATCTATCAAGATCTGACTGAATATTTGTAATTTTTTTTTCTTTTGTTTCTCACACTGTCCTTCAAGTTCATGAATAGACAAGATGAGCACTAAGGGTGTCAACAGAGTATCCTGGGGCACACCCGAAGTTCTACATGAGTCAACGGCTCTCCATTCAACATATGTTGCATCCTCCTTACAAAACAAAATGCTAAATACAGTTAATAATTTCGCTTGATACCTAAGCGACCGTATTTATGATAATAAGCGTGGTATTGAATCAAATACTTTTCGAACATCGAGAAATACTGCATCTACCCGAATGCCTTGATCCATGATTTTCAAGATATAATGTCAGCAAAATCTGAGTTGGGCTTTAATGAGCGATGCGCATTATCATGGAAGAGATCATTCGTGGTTCTTTATTCCGTTTGCATTCAGAATATGCTACCCATCTTGCAGACGGGTGTGCCTTCCTCCAACTGATGGGCGTGGTATCTTCTTCCAGGGATCAACGACGATTGCTGTTGAAAGATGGAATAACTCAGCCGCAAATTCTGTGTAATATGTCTTAGGGTTTCAATCGGGCCCTGGAGCTTTGCTCAATTTTCTCGTTTTCGGATGTTTCTCAAAACCGCTCACTAATATCTCTATCATTCAACTTGGCAGTTATGCGAGAATTAAGCTGGGTCAGTACCCTTGAATTTTCATTTGTAATGGGATGTTTGAAAACAGAATCCAGCGTTTCTGTTGTTTCTTTGCTACCTTCAGTTTCTGTCCCTATCTCGTCCATGAGTGGACAATTACATTCGTACCAGTACATATGACCGGAATTTCTTTGCGGTTGGTGAGGGAGCGTACAATAATATATCGTTACAGTATTTGCTGAAGGTTTCATGCATTGTCCTCTTGACAGTGAAATGCATTGCATTCTGTATCTTCGTATCTCTAGCCCTATGCTTTGGTTTACGCCAATTGTACAGAGGTTTCTTTGCAGTACAGTATGCCATGGAGGGTCCTTCTCATTATTTCTTCTGGACAACTTTTAGTCAAGAGGCGAATTTTTATTAAAAGCGGGAAGCCTATAAGGAAAACCTTGTTTTAATTTTCTTTGTACGAGTAGGGCTGAACCAGTATCTTTACTAACGTTGAATTTAGGCCAGTGTCAACTTTACGAACTTCTAAATGGCCGGAAAGTAGCCACTGACAGAAACTAATCATGTACAGGGTGACGCAAAAGGCCATGAACCATTAAAATTTTAATACTTCACTGAATTATGCAACTAGAGAGGCAAAAATTGTTACACATCCTTGAAATGACATGGGGTTTTATTGAAAGCAAAACATTGCGCCAAAATAATCAACAGATGGCGTTTCACATGATAAAAACGCAATCCTTAGCATAAAAATTGATGCTTAGCAAAGACGATATTATTTATAATAAATGCTTAATATGTCGGCCGTCATTCACCAACAATAGGGTGCCTGCAGTCGAAGCACAATGTTGTGAACAGCACTGTGCGGCATATCAGTACGAATGGTGAAAAATTGCCGTCGGGTGTTGTGTTTTACCATCCCTAATGACGTCGGACGATTGCAACAGACTTTCGAGATTTAACTCCACAAACAAAAATCACATGGATTGAGGTCTAGAGACCTTGGAGGCCATGCACGACGGAAGTGGTGACTCAGCACGCGATCCTCACCAAACGATGTGCACAAGAAAATCTTTGACATATGTAGCAGTATGGAGCGTCATCTAGCAGGTAATTGTAGGCCAGGCTATGGACGATGCGATTTGTAACATATCGACAAACTTCGCACCCTTGACGCTATGACTTTATACACGATTTTGACGTGGCGTCACTTATGCGTCGCTGCCGGTCGCCATCTGTTGACCTGTTTCCGCAGTCGCTTTCGGATTTACTAAAACCCTGCGTCAAGTGTTACCACCCTACCTACATTGTTCTGTGTAGAAGTGTATTTTCAAATGTTTACGGACTTTTCGGTCGTCCTCTATAAATATCCTGATAAATGACTCGTTCCAGAACAGATGGATGAAAAATTTTTCAAATTGTCTACTGAACGTGTAACTAGATAACCACCGGGCTGCGAATTGTGCATGAAAAGATATGCTAATAAGATCAAACAAAGGAAAATCCAGGATGGCATGTAACAACATTATAGAAGGAAAATTGCTACTCACCATATAGCGGAGATTCTGAGTCGCGATAGGCACAACAAATAGATTCACACAGTTATAACTTTCGGCCATTAAGGCCTTTGTCAGCAATAGACACACACATACACAGGCACACACGCACTCACTCAAGCAAACGCTACTGGCACACACGTCTGCAGTCTCAGGCAGTGTGCTTTCAGTTGCCTCAAACTGCAGACGTGTGTGCGAGTGGCGTTTGCATGAGTGCGTGTGTGTATGTGTGTGTATTGTTGACATAGGCCTTAATGGCCGAAAGCTACAATTGTGTGAATCCCTTTGTTGTCTCTATAGCGATTCAGCTAATAAGAGCATTTCAAAGACAAGCATCCCGGTTCTGTTCACTGTCCATTAGAATTATTAATGTACCTGCGAGTTTCAAAACAGCGCACCCTCCACTACAGAGCGCAATACTCATTCGTTCGCAGTATCTTTTCTTCAATGAGTTGCAATCAGGCAAGGAGGGCGGGAGAACTTCTGCAAAGTTTACAAAACTATTCTTTCAAACTAATACAGTAGGTATTTCAATACGGAACATACGGACTCTGAAGTCGTTTTGTATTGTAAGGTAACATTTTGTTAGTCGTGCTGACGTAAGTTGTGCCGGTGTCGCTGACTGGGAATTTGTACTGCTATTCAAATATCCAAAATTCCCATGTTTGGGCATATGTGAGTAGACAACGTACTCGACCTTTTGCTCATCGACAGCGATTCGGTGTTAATGTGTGAGCCTGTATTCACGATGCGAGGTTGCCTGGGCCACACATTCTATCATTCTGCCTCAGCGGACGGAGATATCACATCTTTGTGGAACGCGTGTTGCCAGAACAGCTGGAGGAGGTATCTCCGAATGTTAGACAAAGGATATACTTCCAGCACGATGGGGTGCCAGCCAATATCAAAATTGCTGTGAGGGTGAGGATTGATCTGAGAGCCAGCTTCTGGAATTGACGGATCGATGATGATGATGATGATGATGTTTGGTTTGTGGGGCGCTCAACTGCGCGGTTATCAGCGCCCGTACAAATTCCCAACCTCTGCTCTGTCCGAACTCGCCACCTTCAGGAATGATGAAGAAATGATGAGGACAACACAACCATCCAGTTATCTCAAGGCAGGTGTAAATCTCTGACCCCGCCGGGAATCGAACCTGTGTCCTCGTGCTCGGGAAGCGAGAACGCTACCGCGAGACCACGAGCTGCAGACTTGACGGATCGCTCGCGATGGCTCAGTGACCTGGTCAAGTCATCTGACCTCACGTGTCTGAAATTATTTCTCTGAGGGCTTATGAAACAGCTGATGTATAGAACCGTTGTGGAACCAGAGCAAGACGTCATTGACAGAATTGACGTCGCTGGTGGTACCATTGCGGAGGTGCCAGACAATCAATGTTTCGATAATGAACAGCTGGCATATGGACCAATGGTCAACTATTCGAGCAGTTCTTGCGAGTGCCACTGCTGTAATTAGCATGCTAAACTACCATCAGTAGAAATCGTCTCTAGAATAAAAAACTGCCATCAGGTACAATATGCACCATAACTAAATATATTTGTGTTGATGTTCTCTTCCTCTTGTTTTAATCCGAACGAATAGTTCAGGAACTACTTGCGTAGCTCAATTGGTGCTCGCTTCAACCGCCACTGACTACTTTGGAGCTTCGACTATGTCGCGCACAAAAATTTCAATACCACTGCCAGTAACATGCAGAATGGCCTTGGCGATCCGTTAACACGCCAACATGTTGATATGGGATGTATTATTGCGTGGTTTCTAGTACGTGTTACCAGTGTACGCTCGATCAGCTGTAGGCAGCAGGTGATAACGCTAGCAGCCCCTGTTTAGTAGGCAGCCGAGCGAGCGGCTGCCAGCACGTGCCACGGGACGTCAGGTAGACACGGGCAACGCACACGCCCACTATCGATTCCCGGCAGTCATCAGCATCGCGTGTGGAGGCGGCGCTGCCCCCAGCTGCAAGCCGCCTCCGGCATGCCTGCCCTCCAGCTTACCCAGGGGACTCCATGAATACTCGAGTGCGACGCTCGTGGCTAACTCCGCTACAAATTCCTGACCGAAAGATGCAAGTTCCTGGAGAGTCGATATTTTTTTTCCCTCGCAAACCAAGTGTTAAATGACTACCTGAGTCTAAAAATGTAAGATATTTTCAAAATTTGAGAGTAAATAGTGAGCAGTTGGCCAAACAGATTTCGCATGTAGAATTTATAGGCATCCTCCGTTACCGTGAACGCAGGAAGTGAACTTGCATTGATATGGAATTCAATCAGAAAACTAGAGTGATGCTGCTCTTCACGTAAGTCTTTCCTCTGCAAGCCTTTTTATCTACGAATAATTACGTTATCAAACTGACAAATGCCTCAGGGTGTGTCCTATCAACCGGTTTCTTCTTTCAGGCAATTGTGTGTGTGTGAAATCTTATGAGACTTAACTGCTAAGGTCATCAGTACCTAAGGTTACACACTACTTAACCTCAATTATCCTAAGGACAAACACGCACACCCATGCCCGGGGGAGGACACGAACCACGGCCGGGACCAGCCGCACAGTCCATGACTGCAGCGCCTTGGACCGTTCGGCTAATCCCGCGCGGTTCAGCCAATTGTACCACGCTATCTTTCCATATAACCTTCACCTTTCTTTTGCAACACTACATTTCAAAAGATTATGTTCTCTTGTTTTCTATACTACTTTTCGTCCATGTTTCACTTGCGTACAAGGCTACACACCAAAAATTACTCTTCAGAACGGATTTCGTAACATTTACATTAAATGTTTAAAAATTCCTCTTTTTCAAAAATACTTTCCTTGTTATAGCCTGTCTGCACTTTGTGTCCTCTCTACTTCTGCCGTTATCAATTATTTTACTACCAAGACAGAAAAATTCTTCTACCACCTTTATTGACTCATTTCCTAATTTAAACCAATCATCCTTCCCTGACTTAGACTATATTCTGTTCCACTTGCTTTACTTCCATTGACGTACATCTTAATACCTATTTCCATGACACTACCGAATTCATTTAATTCCTCTTGCAGATCGCCGGCCGGGGTGGCCGAGTGGTTCTAGGCGCTACAGTGTGGAACCGCGCGACCGCTACGGTCGCACGTTCGAATCCTGCCTCGGGCATGGATGTGTGTAATGTCCTTAGGTTAGTTTAAGTACTAGGGGACTGGTGAGCTTAGAAGTTAAGTCCTATAGTGCTCAGAGCCATCTGAACCTCTTGCAGATCCTTTGCTGTCTCTGGCAGAAATACAGTGTCATCAGCAAAACTCAAAGTTTCTATTTCGACAGGCAACACAGTAACAGGAGAGAAATGTTCCAACATTCTATTTCTCTCGCACATATTCCATAACTTAGACACTGCGAAAACTTGAAAATATGTAACAATACACAATAACAGTAATTGTAAATCTTATACCTTTGTCAAATCAATGCTAAGAAATTTACAAAAACAGTGTACGTAACATCTGGTTTGAAACGCATTCACCTATTTTCGTAACTAGTCCTGTTTGTTTAACGCGATAGCGCAATAGGAGTGACTCAAAAGATTACCAACAGACCTGTTGATCACGGATTTTGAAGAGTCGTATTTATGTAGAAGAGTGACCGGTCTTATCTTTGCAGCGGCTTTTCATACGACAGCTGCTAGTTTCCGAGGAAATCGACGTTGAAATGTCAAGCGTACCCTTCATACTGGTAACGCTGCTCATACTTCGACATAGCGAGCTTAGCGTAACTACAACCTCGGCGGTACGAATTTTCCAACCCTGTGATGTTTAGTTTACAAGGCAGGTGAAAATTTTAACAGTTGCTTACCAATGCTGTATGTTGCACTGGCCAACGCCAATGGGAGGGGTCAGGGACTAACCCCACTACCATCACACATTCTCTATCTAGGATAAATCACATTACTTATGTATTTCCATAATTTTGGCAGATTAGAAGATTAAAATGTTGATTATTATTACTGGGAAAGGATTTCTGGGACATTTTTAGTAAGAAATAAATAGTTTTTTTACATTTATTTGTACTAATTTCACAATTGCAAGGATTAATCACACTCACATTCAGAACACTTTACAATACGAACTACTACTTCTTTCTTGGTGTGTGCAGAACAGATACACTTCCTGCAAGAATTGTAAGATTGCATGTACTTACGATCTTTGCTTCTGGCGCATAAGTAAGAGCGTCCTTTCTTTGGCAGATTAAGCACAGCTGCACGTATTACTTTCCGTCGCGGCTCCTTAACGTTGTTTCCTCTGCTCACAGCACCTTGATTTTGATCATACTCATACCCAAAAGTTGATAACGCTGTAGTGTATTTTGAGTGTAGGCCTACAGAATTTTGAGCGCGTCTTTTCATGTTTAGTTCACAATGTTCACGAGCAAAATCATTCAGGTACTTCTTTCTTCCAGAACTCTTTGTCAGGTAATTCTTTGTCCATTCCTTATGTGTATCTTGAAATACAACATATGAATTGTATGCTTCAATATCAATCAAGTTGAAAAACACCGCCATTGGCCATCGACGCATTGCTCGACGGCAGCTGTACGTTCTTATACACTTATCGAATGTATCCATTCTTGACTTCCTACAGTTGTAGAATAGGATGATGTCTGCCTTCTCTTCCGTCACATTCATATCATGATGTTGAGATGACAGCACTGTGACAACCTTTCCTTTCTTAGGCAGGTAACTGACTAAAGTGGCATCATCACTAAAGGCAATTCGGATTGTTCCCGGTGTAGCTTTTTTTTTAGAGAAACAGGACGGAGTTCTGTAGGAACATGACGTTTGTCACTTCGATTTGTACCAACT
The DNA here is from genome assembly GCF_021461395.2 of Schistocerca americana. Lineage (NCBI taxonomy): Eukaryota > Metazoa > Arthropoda > Insecta > Orthoptera > Acrididae > Schistocerca > Schistocerca americana. The sequence goes on along the minus strand of NC_060121.1, from coordinate 441,534,405 downwards.
GTAGTTATTTTCTCTTTCAAAAGATCAGATGCGAGTGGAACGGTAGTGAACTTTCTGTCCATAGTAACATTTCTTCCAGATTGTTTCAAGTTAGACATTTCATTCAATCTTCTATTTCCGGGCCACTGTTATGGCTCTTCTCATTAGAGTGCTTTCCAGCGTAGGGATCCGCAGCGAAGCAGTATTTCGTATCTGAATCACATAACAGGTTTACCTCTATTACATATTTTCCTGGTTTTGTGGGAACATATAGCCTGAATGGGCATCGCCCATGGAAGGTCACAAGTTCTTCATCAACTGTGACTGACTCACTAGGATTATAAAACGCAGGAAATGTACTAACTATCATGTTCCATATATCCCTGATAGGAACAAATTTGTCGGTCTGTCTTCCAGCTGCTCGAGTTACAGCATCATCAAAACGCAAGTACTTCTGTAAGAGCCTCAGTCTATGCTCCAAAAATGACGTTCGGTACATCGGAAAGTTTTCTTTACTAATTATATCACGTAAACTGTCCTTGTTCTGTCTATGGACTCCACAGTTCAATAGAATTCCAATTGCTGACACAATTTCTTCCCTTTCAAATGCTTTCGAATTTTTTATGAAAATATCTTCAGATGATTCCCTAAGGTTTACAAGCTTTTGATTGGTACACATCAAAATATTATCCAGGAAGTTATCATCGAAGTACATGAGAAAAGCTTTACCTGGTGTATCAGGTTTTATCCCTGGCTTAGTTTCTTTCGGGGATCTCATTACGTTAACAGACCACCTCCTTTGATTTACGTAAGGGCTTCTCTTCCATATCATACTTGACGGGGCCACCATGTCTTTTTCAAGTTGATCAATTTGTGCTTTCGGCCTAGGTCGTCTTCTTGTTGGTTGAATATCTATAAAAATATGAAAACAGAACCGAACACTAGCAAACTAAGCATTCTACCGAGACACGCGTCCTAATATACTCCAAAATATCTGCAAAAAGTAATAAAAATCAATACTTACCCTGCTCACTTTCACCCAACTCGCTGCTGTCAGAAACTACTTGATCTGGAGTTTCCATGTGTTGTGTACGTAGTTCCGTGTAGTCAGTGCGTACACAGCTTTCCCACTGGAGCGCGCCCCGCTAAGCACAACCGCGCAGGCGCAGCGCTCGTCCGTCTCCGCACTACGACATGGCGCTGCCATAAAGACGGACCAAATTCTGCTTCCGCCGATCGGCGTATTAATATGTGACGCACCCAATGAAATTGCTGCTAACGTAGAACCTTTTCTCCTCGCGGATCACACTCGCGCAGTGTTACCTGAACGCGCGAGGTATTATAACGAGTGTACAGACCTCCGATCAGTCAGTCTGCATTTGACTGCACCAGTCTGTGCCAGTATGCATTAGTCTGTACCAGTCTATAGTCAAGTTTCAGTCTGCATCAATACGATTATCATATTCCTGTACATAGCCATGAAGATAAATGTACAGACACTTTGTCAAGTATCAGAGATATGTAAGAATAAGATCAACTTACCAAGACCAAAGAAAATTCGGATTGTCAATTGTAAATAGCATCCAGAATCAAGTTACGTAATGTCTATGCTTTTTATTATTTTAATAAATGTTTGTGAAAATTAATCAAGTTCTGTTTAAAGTTGGTCACCGTCAATCTGCTACTCTAAGTGTGCAAGTGTCATTTCTATCGTCTGACCTAAAGGCAGAAGATAAACACGCCACGATAAGACCACGAGACATATTGCTGACACTCGCGTACTTCGTGAGAGCGACAAGTCAAATAATCTGATGGTGTGTGTACCGAAGGTCTTACAGTACGCACACCACACCATGACTACATCTTCAGTTTCACTGCTTGAGCTTTCGGATAGTTCACCACTAAATTCATAGTCTGAACTCTCCAGCAAATTTCTAATTTCGCCATCTGTCAATTTCATCTTCTTGTACATTCAGTCAAATGCCACAAAAATATTACCCTCCACTCACCACACTGTTTACTGGTTGACTGTGAGTGGTGAATGTTGACCAGCTACACCTTCAGTTATAACAATCGCTATAACTCAACAATGAGTGTGAACCAAAAGCTGTTCTTATTGTCGATTGCAGCAATTATAATTACGATAAATGTCGTGTATAGCCTAAAAACTTCTTTTGGGTTAGTTACTGCCCCCCCCCCCCCCCCCCCCCAATTGGTATGCAACAAGATTTCGAAATGTTCCCGACTTACCAAAGACTGATAAATAAATCGTTTGGAGGGGAGATTACATAAAAATTGGTTCTCTACTTTTGCTTCAAATTACTGCACCTGATTTCATAGGAATGAAGAAATACGCGTAGTCTGCATCGAGATTGATCGAATGAAAGCAATAATTTTGAACTAAAGCGAACTATGTTTTGTATCGCTTATGAAATGTCTGTGACTGCAAGATAGTAGTTTTCATGAAATATGCTTTGTGCTCTACGGGGTTGATTCGCTTATCTCTACTACAAATAACATTCAGAATAGTGTCCTAGCACTGCAAGCGGGACGAGTAAGCAGATTCTGTAATCCATTGTGTTAAAAACGAAGTACATTCTTGAAGGAAGTTTTCTATAATTTACTAACGAAATTCCTTTGGCGAAAATGACTGTTTTTGAATAAAACAAAATTTTCACTTTGCAACGGAGTGTGAGCCGATATGAAACTTCCTGGCGGATTGAAACTGTATGCTGAGACGAGACTCGAACTCTGGACAATTGTCTTTCGCGGACAAGAGATCTAATGAGCTTTTCATTAGTTTTGCATGACATGTACTATTCAGTAACATGCTGTACGTTGCAACTGAAGAAAGAAAGGTAAAAGTAGATGCGCAGGGTTTCAATCTGCACCACCAACAGCCAGCATGGTTGCTATGAACCTTAACCTCTGCACTAAGGTTGCCCACTCAAAACATGACTAACATTACCGTTATCAAAGGCAAGCACAAAACTTCAACATTGATTTTTATAACTTGACGTAGAAATACTTCCGTAGTAGAGTTAGGTGACCATTGAGACTTGGCACACTTTGAAATGTTCCAAAGTTTTGATAGCACATTTCTTTACTAAGCGTTACACCTTTCTAAATTTCATCGTCAGACTGAAGCTGTGGAATGAAGCGTACAAGAAATAAATTACAAAAAATATACATAAAAGTGCATCCAAGTATTCCAATTTACAGAAATTATAAGTAGTATTGCACTTACATAAAAAATAAATTTTAGTTCTATGCTCACGAAAGTGAACACATAAACTGAATACAATATAAGTCGCATCTCGTGTAGGCCTATTTGATAGTGCCATCGTCTATCAAACAGTACCAAAGACAAACTAAGTGCGGCGATTGAAGTATCAAAGAGGTAAATGATGGCCAGTAGGTGGTAAAGGTATTGACCATAGATATTTAGTCAAAGAGTAACTTCACAATCTTCTGAACACTGGGATTAAGTACATGTCAGCATCTCAGGAACAAGTTTGACAAAAATATATTTGCTACTTTCATAGAAAATAAACTGATAGTAACAGCATGAAAACTGCGTCGTTATCTAATATCGTAAAAAATATTACAGAGGCAGCCTTTAGTCAGTAATCAAAACAGAAGACAATTGCAACCAATAACTGGAGTGGTACAATGTAAACATAAAACCAATATGAATAATAAGTGAAAGGTAAGTGTGAAAGAATAAGTTCACAACCATCTCAAATTAAATGATCCGCTTATTAAGACCTCAACTACTGATCTTCACTTCAACCGCAAGAAATAAAATTTTAAATAACGACTTTATTTAGTCAGTTTCTGCTGTTGTTCTGAACAGTAACGAAATTTCACAGACTGGAAAAATAACCAATTCACAAATGACCCTACAGCAGCTATCAGAATTTCGATCACATTTGTCATGTTATTGTGTTGTTAATTTCAAAATCCTACTAACATTTCTCATGACACCCCTACCGGGCTTTGTACACTCTTCCGCGTATGTTCTATGAACATCTATCAAATCTCCTCATTTCTTCTAGTGCGTTTCGCTGATTCAGCATTACGTTCTACTCTTCTCTGAAAATAATTTATATTCGCCTCAAATGCGCAACGGAACAGAGAAGTCTGAAAAGCTGTAACTACGTTTCCGGCGGCTGTGGCGAAACGGCTATAGGCGCCTCAGTCCGGAACCGCACTGCTGCTACGGTCGCAGGTTCGAATCCTCCCTCGAGCATGGATGTGTGTGATGTCCTTAGGTTAGTTACGTTTAAGTAGTTCTAAGTCTAGGGTACTTATGACCTCAGATGTTAAGTCCCATAGCGCTTAGAGCCATTTTAACCATTTTTTTGTAACTACGTTAATATTCCGGGAAAGGGAGCTTAATATTGTAATGACATGTAGTGATGACAACCAGCAGCACGTTGAAATTCCAAAGTCGGTAAGATGTCGTTATTGGAGGACAAGCCATGGAATGCTGTTCGCGTATTATCATCTACGTAGACTGCTGTGTACGAACGACTAAAAGCATTAAACCTCCTTCATAGTCTAGAATCTCAGAAAATATTATGAGAGCTACGATGTTTGAGTACTGAAAGAAAACTTTGTTAAGTATTCCATTTTTGACGCAGAGCACGTTCTGTAATCAAATTTTCTCTATAACGTCGATTACAGTTACTTTAAATCAACAGGACACTGTAAATGAGGTTAAATTTTATCGTGACGTAAGTGAAAGTCTTATACATATATTCCCTTTGGCCATTGCTTTCATTTTTATCGCATTCACATGTGTTATGCATTCCTGAAACCGTCTGCTGCGAGGTGTAATTTTTAATTTCCTGTTTCCATTGGCTTTTACAAAGTTGTAATCACTGTATTTGTTAGCTTACCTGATCTACGTCTATACGAACTTGATTTCAATTTTTTGTGATATTTTATGACATAAATTGATGAAATGTGGGAAATAGGATCTGCTATGAAGCCTTCTTAGTTCAGGAAAGAGTAGATGAATTTTCATTGGTGAAGTGTTTGTACCGCAAGAAGAATCTGAGAATGCCGGATACTTAATGCCTCTAGAGTTAGTTCGCACAAATTACTGAATTATCAACGCCCAGGTGCAGATGGTCTCTGTCAAATTCGAGAGATATTTTCATGCTAATTTGTAAAATGCCGCGCATCTCTAGTCAGATAGTGCTAACGTGTGGCGTTCTGCTTCATGTCGTAAGCGTCGTTTCGGCGTTGCTCAGGAGCCAAATAAAGTACGGGACTGAATTCTGTAGTTGGTGTTTAAACATATTTTTGAAAAAATATGAATGTGTTTCTCAAACGGAAAAACAGTCTATTGTGAGCTATATATTAAAGTTCTTTATTTAATTTTTGCGATTACCTAATTTCGACTTTCCGTCATTTTCAAAAATATGTGTAACATCAGGTTTTACATCATGTCACAATCGGATTCGTCTCACACATGTACAGAGTGTTAGTAAATTCCCCTTATAAACCTGTAGGACTTGAAGAGGAGAGTGAATACATAATATTTTTAATAGGTACCTATGACCACTCTGCGACGTTTTCAGTTCAGATGTTTAACTCACCCATTTCTGCTTACAGAATTGAATTAGGCGTGGTGCCGTACAGTTATCAGTTATCAGATAACACTTTGAAAGGAATCATAAAGAAGGATCCATTTATCACTTAAGCACATTTGTTCGTATTAAAACTTAAACATTACGTATTTATATGAAGGTGGTATCTGTTCTATCGAACATATCCCAAAGAACAGATACCATCGGTGATGCTGCAGCCCTTTAGAATGAAATGATAATTAAATCAATACCCTAAGCTGTCGACAGGCGTTGATATAAATCAACGGGGACAGTTGAAAATGTGTACCTCGACCGGAACTCGAACCCGGGATCTCCTCCTTACGTGGCAGACGCTCTATCCATCTGAGCCACCGAGGGCACAGAGGATAGTGCGACTGCAGGGACCTATCCCTTGCACGCCCCCCGTGAGACCCACATTCTCAAAGTAATGTCCACACGTAACATTCGTAGTACCCCTGCCCATTACACTCATTACTCGAGGCAGACAATGTTACCGAGTTCCGTAAGAGTTCGGGCAATGCGAGTGCATCAACACAGAAGAAGAAGGTCAATGGCCGGTTAGCCTTAACTATATGAAGTTGGTATCTGTTCATTCGGACATGTCCGAAAGAACAGATACCATCGGTGACCAAGCAGCTCTTTAGAATGCAATGATAATTAAATCAGTAGCACTATCCTCTGTGCTCTCGGTGGCTAAGATGGATAGAGCGCCTGCCATTTAAGCAGGAGATCGCAGGTTCGAGTCCCGTTCGAGGCACTCAACTGTCCCCGTTGATGTATATCAACGCCTGTGGCAGCTAAGGGTATTGATTTAATTATCATTTCACTCTAAAGAGCTGCATGGTCACCGATGGTATCTGTCCTTGGGGACATGTCCGAAAGGACACATACCATCTTCATATACTTAAGGCTAATCTGCCATTGACCTTCTTCTGTGTGGATGCACACGCATTACCCGAACTCTTATGGGACTCGGTAAAATTGTCTGCCGCGAGTAATGAGTATAACGGGCAGGGGCACTTAGAATGTAGTGTGTGGACATTACTTTGGGAATGTGGGTCACACGGGGAGCGTGCAAGGGATACATCCCTGCAGTCGCACTATCCTCTGTGCCCTCGGTGGCTCAGATGGATAGAGCGTCTGCCATATAAGCAGGAGATCCCGCGTTCGAGTCCCGGTTACGGCACACATTTTCAACTGTTCCCGTTGATGTATACCAACGCCTGTCGACAGCTTATGGTATTGATTTAATTATCATTTCATTACGTGTTTACGTTATTCCAAAAGAAGAAAAGAACCTAGCACCCTTTACGTACCGAACAGTACTGATGCATTACAACAGCTGCTCGATGTGCCAACCAACAACGTTGTTATAGACCTTGTACCTGCGAAGCAAGTTCTTGCACACACTCTCCATCCCACCTCGTATCTCTTCAGTTTATAGTGCAGCGGCCAGAACTCGTGCCAGAAGACCTTCCTCTGTTTGTATAGGTCTCTTGTAAACTAAACTTTGCATACAACCATACAAGAGGTAATCCATAGGATCTAAATCCGACGATCGCTCCGGGCACTCGGTTGGACCAATTCGGCCTATCCACCTTTCACCACACAGTCTGTTGAGATGTGTGCGAACCGCACATGGGCCGTGAGGTGGTGCAACATCGTACTGAAACCACATTTCTTGACGGAAATTAAGTGGTACGTCATCCTGTCTGCCGAACTGCATACCAGGACAAGCAACTATGGGATTTTCCACTTTCCCTCAACAGACATCTACGCATTACGTAGCTGAAGTGAAACCGTCGTAGAACAGAAACGGTATCTATCTGGACATGGATTCCTACATAAGGTATTATGTACTCAATCTCCTCTACAGGATCTAAAAGTTTGTAACTGAAATTTCCGAACATCCTGTATGAGAACACTCCATAATTCTCTAATACGAATCCGATACTTAGATAACGTAGAATACAATATACAAACGTTGGGGTCATGAATATGCTTAATATGACGCAAAGTGTAGATCAGAAAATGACACAAATTAAATAATGAAAATTAATTTGCAGCCCACAACTGAACACGTTTTAATTTGTGGCATATTCAGAGGCTGTGGACCCACACAGAAACAAAACAAATTAATGATTGCGTTTTGTTATATCTCGATAAATGCTGCACAGATTAACAGGTGTTCACTGTCGCGTTTAATCATGAGAACTAAATCACCCGAAAATTGTGCCGGTCTCTGTGTAATGCAATTGGTTGTTTAGGTCTGATTACTTGAATGATACACCCCTCAAGTATTTTATACAATTATGTATAAAAAGGGACAGCCTGATATTCACGACATTTAGCCGTTCGTTAAGGTGTCGGTTTCTACTGAACAATTTATATTAAAAATTTTATTTTATTTTATTTTCTAAAATTTCCTTTCGACATAGTTATGAAAAAAAATATTTCTGGTCCACTTACTTCACTAGTTAGTGAATATTTTACGATGCAACTTAATAATAATTCAGTGTACACAGCACAACGAGTAGTTTTTCGATCTTACAAAGAAGATTGCTGTATACACAGCAATGAAAGTGATCGATATAACTTCAGCTTTTGTTGCATGTGGGCCTCGAAGGAATATCAGACGTGATCACTGTTACCTTCCACCTTGTATGACAGAAGAAAATTTTAATACTGCAAGACAAATATTTTTTGAACTATTCATATCTGAAGTAATGTAAGCTGAGGAGAACTACCAAAATTAGTATTTTCTTTGCTAAAGCGTGTTTGTTGTTGTAAATCGCTTTAATTGATTTATAGTCTCATGAAACAGGAAAACGGCGTGAATTTTCTTACACCTAATATGATCAGTGTCAATTTTCTTTTGTTGTGCCCCGGTTAATTTTGCCCTTTTGTGCTCTTTTATCGCTCAACTCCATCGATTATGAATTAACAGTCAGAGACTTTTTGTATGAAAAAAATCACGCTTTTGATGTTCAACTTTAGGAAGAGCGTGCTTGTAGTCATAAATGGATTGCCAAATGCAGTATGCCACTGGGAATTAATAGGAAAGACTGTGTAGCTGAATTTCTCTACAGAACAAATTGATGGATTATTTTTATTAGTGAAAGACGTAGGTATTCATTACCAGCGATGGCGAGGCATGACAGAATCTCTGACCAGAGAGTTATTTATCGTTACTAGTCTGCGCCTGACCGCGCGAGACGACAGTTGCATCTAGCGAGTCGGTAGGAACAGTTCTGTTGTACTCTGTCTGTAGTGCCGTGTGGACGGTTGTACTGAGCAGGCGTCGGCATCCGTCGACGGCGTGTTCTTCTCGCGACTCTGGTCACGATTCGGGACGATGAGTGTTGTTGTAGAAGGTAATGAAGCAGCATTGCGCAAATATAATAATGTATGTTAATTGTAATTAATTTGTTCAAAAAACGCCCCAATAATAATTTTTTTAAAAAAGTAACAGTTTTAAAAAAATATTCATTTCAATTTAAAGAATTTTTCCACTCTTTTGAAGAAAAAGCATTCATTTCAATTTAAAGCATTTTTTCTATGCATTCCTTGCAAGAATAAAAAAAAATATATAGGCCAGCATTGCACGAAGCTATGTCGATAGATAAGAGCAGATATAGATGCAGTTTTTTTATTTTTGCTTTTTTTTATTCAGAATACAGGGCCGAAGGTCAGCTCTGCTGTCCTTATAACATTTACCAGATATTATTATTTCTGTTAGGAGGTTACATGTCATTCATGGTTCATTATTTAATTAATGTTATTGTGTGATTTTTGGTCAATTTTCATTTATCAATTTTGTGGGGAGTTCACGCATGGTCCCATTTTGCATTTTCATTTAACAATAATTACTGTGGGGAGGCTACACTTGGCGACATCCGGACCAGGATCGTATTTCTTTGTGAATCTTCTGATAAGTAGTCATATATCTGCTCTTATTTACTTGAATGTAATTAGCATTTGGCGCAACGCATTTACTAATTTGTCACTCTTTCTTCCACAGATCATCGGCTATTTGTTGCTCTTTATTGTAATAGTGTTTGTTGGTTTTGCATTATCTTTGTTTCATTTGTGAATAATTGTGATTTGTGTAAAAATGCCGGGAAAAACTGTTAACAGTACATCGCGATGTGTAATGAATGAAATAGCCGATTCTAATAATTTGAACGATAGTACTTGTGACACACAGTGTAATGATGACAATCCTCCGTTTACTGACAATCAGTGCGTACTGACCATTAATAATGATTTTTATCTTAACGTTGAACAAACGAACTCAATTGTGTCCTCTGTTAATTTGACGACAATTGATGACGCGGGGTGTTCTGTTGCAATGAGCGCTGCCCATCTTAACACACCCGGTTTGCAGGATTTACATGACGAACGGACAAAATTTTCTCATGAAAATGAACAGTGTAAGCTGAGTACGATAGATTTATTTAATTCCGGTGTAATGACTAACAGGGCACATCCGATTAGCAAACAATTTCAAGAATCACAAAATGACCGAATGATTATACAAAACGTGACAATTGCAGGTACGCCATCAAACAGCACAGAGAATAGAGTTGTTAATTTTAAATTGGAACAAATTATGGCATTATTGCTACAACGTAATGAAAATGTCAAACAATTCATGAAAGAACAAGAAGACTTTCTCAAACAACTGAGAGAACAGAACAAAAAACTTAGAGAACAGAAAAAACAATTTAGTGAACAGAACAAACAATTTTCTGAAAGTATTAAACAGCCGAAGGAAAAACACGACAACCTTAACGAACAGAACAAACAAGTTAGTGAACAGATTACAGCTGTTACCGTGCAACGTCACGACACGAAAGAACAATCATGTGAAGAAAGTAAGGGTCATGCTAGGAACAGTAATGAAGAAATTACATTTGTTGTAAAGGAATTAAGTAGTACACGTGTAGGCACAACAGAATCACTTAAAGACGAAATTAATGCAGTCACTGAACAATGTTCAGAAAACGCAACACGGATACGCGACGAGTTTAATTAAAGTCACTAGAAGTTTCACACACTCTGAATACGGAAGTCGATAATAAATGTGAACAACAGAATAACCAAATTGACGAACGTATTAAAGTAACAGGAATGAAAAATGTTTCAGTCACTAATACGTCACAGAATACGCCACGTTGCGAGCATTTGCCACACACAGCCAGTGTCATTTAGGCAATTTACAGAGACTACGTGACTTAGAATACGAAGTGGCTGAGACAAATAAATTCTTATGCAATCGTGAACCTGTTCACACGTTCAGAGACGATAACGTTGATCACGAGCAATTCTTATCCGTAAGAAAATCTAAAGTATTTGAAAGTGACAGAGCACAGGTACACCGCGAGTTTAATTTAAAGTCACCAGAACTTTCACACACTTTGGATACGGAAGTCGATAACAAATTTGAACAACAGATCAAGCAAATTGACGAACGTATTAAAGTGACAGAAATGAAAAATGTTTCAGTCACCAACACGTCACAGCATACGACACATTCCGATCATTTGTCATACTCACCCAGCCAGTGTAACTTAAGCAATTTACAGATAGTACGTGACTTAAAATCCGATAGGACACAGACAAACCCATTCTTATGTAATCGTGAACCTGTTCACATATTCAGTGACGAGAACGTTGATTATAAGCAATTATTATCCATAAGAAAATCTAAGGTATTTGAAAATGACAGAGTGCAGGTACACGCTTTGAACCGTATACGACAATTTGTTTTTGTATTTTCAATAGCATTGCCTGTAATGCAGAAACTAGAATTAGCATGGGCACAGCAATTTATTTTTGAATTTTCACCGGCATTGCCTGTAACGCAAAAGCTAAAATTTATTTGCAGTGCGTAATAGACCTCAGGGGATTCATTACGTTTTAATGAATATGTGCCGTAGCGTGCACAGGGCCCCGAGCCGTAGTAGTGCTGCTTCATCTTTAGTTTTCTGCACTACTGCCTTCTCTTCTACTATCCTTTATATCTATCAAAACAGCTCTTCAACTATTGCTCTACCTAGGATTAAGAAATGAGTCAAGAAAACCCGATATAACAAGTTTTTACCGAAAGTGACATTTTATCATTAGACGCTCCAGAAATGACAAACACGAGAACTTTAATAACAGATAAAATTATAATCATCAGTATGTGTAAAATTATTAGCAACAGGAACCACATTTTAGTAACAATAGAGGTTTTTCACAACAACAGCAACAAAACCAGCCGGTTAGCATACCTAACCAACAATGTAATGTACAAGGTCAACCAAGCTTCAATGTTTCGCCGCGTGCACGTATAGCTTCAGCTCCAACAAATAGTAACACACAGCAACAAGGAAATCAGTACGTACAGAAAACAGACTATTTCAATTCCTATCGCAATGCACCGTAAAGAAATGACTATCACGATGGACGTAAAAGTAATGAGCACAATTTTCAGCGTACATCTAATAACAGTCGGTCTTACCAACAGCAAACTCATCCGCAAGAACATATTCTCATGAATGAACCAGACAGTAGATATCATCCAGGACGTAATACGTCTGGAAGAAATGACAGAACAGTTCAAATAGTCGAAATGCCACAGCATCCTCCTGAAAATAATAACACGCCAGATAGAATTTGATTAAATACAGTACAGGTTGCATATTCCAGTAACGCAAGCAATAATTTTGATACGCAGAATCTTGTTCACGAGAAGGTTATTTGAAACATGCTTTGTTGAATGCACCACTTTTATCGCACCCAGATCTTACCAGAAATTTTTCCATTGCCACCGACAGTTCTAACACCGCTTTAGGCGTACATATTTTTCAGGAAATTGAAGAAGATTGTTGTACAGTCATTAAAAACATCGCTTTTGCAAGTCGCATTCTGTCACCTGCGGAACGAAATTATTATGTTACTGAACTTGAGACATTATGTGTTGTTTGGGCATTTACGAGATTTCGGCACTTTCTTTGTGGAAGACACACTACCGTTTATACACACCATACAGCTATACAATTTTTACTTTCGGCTATATTTACACACGACAGATTAAGCAGAAGGAAACTTTACTTGCAGGAATTTAATTTTACACTTGCTCACATTCCCGGCACACAAAATGTTGTAGCAGATGCACTATCCCGTTCTCTTAGCAACAATCAGCAAGACATCGCACCCAACTTCCGCAAAGCAAATTTCAGCGTCATGTACATTCAACAAGTTGCATTTGAAAATTTCATTTCGTCGTCATTACAAGACATAGCACAAGAGCAGAGTAAAGACAACGTATGGAAAGAGATTAAACACCTTTGGCAAGATAGAAAAAATATTACGATTAGAAACCATTGCACTGTACGCAATGACATTCTGTTTCGCCGCTCTCATCCTGACAGCAACAATTGATTATTATGCTTTCCTGACGAACTTGTTAACAAATTAATCTGGTATACCCATTTAAGTTACGCACATTACGAAGCCAGAAAATGTTTTCTTATACTGAGACAGAACTGCTATTTTACGAACATGGAGAAACGTATTCGACGAGTTTTAGCGTCATGTAAAATCTGCCAGAAAGCTAAATCAGATACGACTTCACATATTCCTCCATTACATCCCATTGTACCTGTTAAATTGAGACATATGGCCGCTGTAGACATTTTTGGTCCGATTCCCAGAATTAATAGAGGTTTTTGCTACATCTTTGTCGCTGTTGAACTACTTCAAAATTTGTTACCCTCACTCCGCCACGCAAAGCTACTGCTAAAACTGTTTCGAAAGCATTTGTAAAACATTTTCTATTTCATGTAGGGCATGTGTTGAAAGTAATTTCCGACAATGGATCACAGTTTCGATCTGCTATATGGACACGCATGTTACGAGCTAGAAACATTTCTCCAATCTATATATCCACGTACCATGCTTCTTCGAACCCTTGTGAACGATTAATGAAAGAAATTAGTAAACTGTGCAGAATATACTGCCATAGAAGACATATTGATTGGGACACACACATACTCTCATTCCAGGATGTAATTAATTCCATACCAAATGAATCCACGATGCTATCTCCGTCTGTTATACTGAAAAATGTTGAACCACCTTACAAAATTAAAGAATTAGTAACATTTCCTACATCTCGTCGACTACGACACCATGAAATAATAGACATTGCGCTGAACAACATCAAACGTGCCGCAGAGCGCCGGAGAAGACAGCAAAAACAGGTTTGTACACGTCGTGACTTTCACATTGGACAGAAGATATTAGTACGTACACACTATTTATCCAATAGAGTAAAAGGTAGGTGCAGTAAATTTGAACTATACGCAGGCCCATATCAGATTCGCAGCATTCCTCACCCCAATGTTGTACATGTCGAAACTTTGAGAACCAGAAAAACCAAAGGGAACCACCACATATCTAATATCAAAACTTTTATTGAATGAAGATACTTTATGATTTACCATGCTGTAATGCCATTTGCTAATTTTTATGACCACTTATGCAATTATATTCACATGAATACTTACTGATGATTGTCGTATTTTTTCTTGGCAAGTGCTCGGCAAGTATATCTAAGTTGTATAAAATGAATGGGATCTCTTTATGGGGTATCTTAATGTAGTTCATAATAAGTGCGTATTGCTTAAGCAGACCTCGCTATGAAGGGCGCATTTCACATACAAAATCCTAATCAAATCTATAAACACTTAACATAAAAAATAGTACCTTTTATGCTTTGGACGTACATGAACACCTGGAACCCGGAAGCCACCGAACGGAAAGTGTGTAGGAAAAGAGCACTAGAGGTCTAAAATCATTGGGGGAAGTGGCAACAAAACGACTATTCACGTTGGTGTGTAGAATATATGAGTCTGGCGATATACCATCTGACTTTCGGAAAAGCATCATCCACACAATACCGAAGACGGCAAGAGCTGACAAGTGCGAGAATTATCGCACAATCAGCTTAACAGCTCATGCATCGAAGCTGCTTACAAGAATAATATACAGAAGAATGGAAAAGATAATTGAGAATGCGCTGGGTGACGATCAGTTTGGCTTTAGGAAAAGCAAAGGGACGAGAGAGGCAATTCTGACGTACACAGTATGGTTTGAGAGTAAATCGGAGAAAGACGAAGGTAATGAGAAGTAGTAGAAATGAGTACAGCGAGAAACTTAACATCAGGATTGATGGTCACGAAGTCAATGAAGTTAAGGAATTCTGCTACCTAGGCAGTAAAATAACCAATGACAGACGGAGCAAGGAGGACATCAAAAGCAGACTCGCTATGGCAAAAAAGCCATTTCTGGCCAAGAGAAGTCTACTAATAATAAATACCGGCCTTAATTTGAGGAAGAAATTTCTGAGGATGTACGTCTGGAGTACTGCATTGTGTGGTAGTGAAACATGGACTGTGGGAAAACCGGAACAGAAGAGAATCGAAGCATTTGAGATGTGGTGCTATAGACGAATGTTGAAAATTAGGTGGACTGATAAGGTAAGGCATGAGGAGGTTCTACGCAGAATAGGAGAGCAAAGGAATATGTGGAAAACACCGATAAGGAGAAGGGACAGGATGATAGGACATCTGCTAAGACATGAGGGAATGACTTCCATGGTACTAGAGGTAGCTGTAGAGGGCAAAAACTGTAGAGGAAGAGAGAGATTGGAATACGTCAAGCAAATAATTGACGACGTAGGTTGCAAGTGCTACTATGAGATGAAGAGGTTAGCACAGGAAAGGAATTCGTGGCGGGCCGCATCAAACCAGTCAGTAGACTGATGACAAAAAAAAGAGGTCTACACTCCTTTTTGTTGCATTTGTGGACTTCTTTAATCCTAGCATCGTAATCATTAAAGGTAAGCTGACTCATAATCGATCATGGGAAATCGGAATTTTTAGTGGAATTCAGACCATAGTGCACAATGCCACCTTGTATGGAATCCCATAGTATTTGTCTGAACAATTTAGAATGATGTCGCTAGAAAACCAGAGCAAATCCATCAGCGCTTCTTACAGTCTTCTTTGTTTATTTTTGGTAATCCACCTTGGTAAGTGTCCCGGAGAAACGAGAAGTACCTAAGAATTTCTCATTAACTTATCTATCTTGAAAAAGCGAAATAGCGACGCCCTAAGAGTCTGAGTCTGAATAGTGATAAAATCAATTTCGAAACCCGGCCTTTGCGAATTGTCGGTAGTAATTATTTACATTCATTGCTTTAATAGTACTTCATATAATTCAGCTACTCGACACTTTTCTATAGCAAATGCTCTCATCATTATGTTGCTGATACTCAGTTTGTTTTGTTCATTACATAAATTAAAATAAATAGCGCATAATATAGATCATTTCATACATTGCAGCCGTGCAGTAAGCCGTATTCTTTCTCAAGCATTTGGTACCATGAATATGCTCCTGACACTTCTGGAGTCCGAGAAAGTTGTGAGCTACTATGTCTGAGGGACTATTGTGCATGCCCCGCTTGTGTTTGTATTTCAAAGATGTGATTAGGGGTGGTTAAAGGAAATCGAGACAGATGGAAAAATAGTAAGTAAACTGTTCATTCTTTCAAAGGTAATCGCCGTAACTATTGATACATTCACCCCATTTTCTGACAAGCCGATCAATGCCTTCATGGAAAAATGTTTGCGGATGCTTGCGGAAACATGATTGTACCCATGTGCGCATCTCGTGGCCCGAAGCAAATCGACGGCCATGAACATATTTCTACAGTGGTATAAAAATTTGTAAATCACATGGAGAGAGATTGAGAGTGTATGGAGGGTATATACGGGCTCCCCAGCGAAACTTCGGCAGTGTAATAGAAACAACATTGGAAATATGTAGGCGAGGTCACATCATCCACACAGCTCCGATGTCAAACAATGCGACTTCAGAGGCCTGAAGAAAAACATTCACGGTCGTCGATTTGCTTCGTACAAAGGGATGCACGCCTGGATACGATCGTGGTTCAGAACACAGCAAACTTTTTTCCATGAAGGCCTGTTGTCTCACTTTAGGATAAATCTGTTAAAAGTTATGGCGATTACTTTTGTAATAATTAACAGTCAACTTACTTTTTCCATCTGTCTCACTTGAATTTGACTGTCCCTTATATTTGGTCAACATTCAGCCATTACTTATATGGAGTATTAAATGTTTATAACTCTTCTATTGCATTAAAACGAATCGTTACTACCACCGGACATGAAGAGAAGCAGCTATTGAGATGATTTAACCCACTGCCAAATAAGAGAACACAGCCCGCTGTGCGGTTGCGGTTTGTCAAGTGGACGATTTTATGTAAGGGGAGGGCCCGTAGACTCACACTTCTTTTATCCGATGAACGTCACAAACTGAGTTTCAACAGTGAGATGCTATCTTAGCTCATGAAATACGTAGTTGGTTTGTAAGAAATGATATTAACGTGATTGAATGCAAATAATTATTAATGACAATGTATCACAAGCACTACCTTATATCCGAATAACTGGTAATATTAAATCATTAAATCACTGTTAATTGATTTTTTCGCCACATTAAGAACGTAAGTTTCTATTAACTTCAAATGTGGTGAAGATAACAAATTATTCACAAAAGTGTATAACACAAATGGTCACCTAGGTTTCATAAGAAATTTTATTAATAGTTTAATTTGTAACCTTACTGCACTTGATAACAGAAGCCGACCTTCTTAAACATTTAGAGTATTCAATAACTGATGCACAGTGAGAGAAGCAAAACGTCTCTTTTAACAGAGTTAGAAAGAGCTGAAATTAAGATTTTTGAACTTGCGAGTCATTATTTAAATGCGTTTCCTTGGAATGCGTATGATATTTACCTTTTCCATGACTAAATTTCTGCGATTACTGCACCGTAAATCACATCATACCCAGATATGTTACTCACAGAGTTTACTAAATTGTGAAATCGCTAAGACTGCATTTTCCCTTGTGGCGACTGGAGAGCAAGTCATTTCCAAACTCCGTTTCAACCCAGCGAGCCGTAGTAATTAGGTGGTTTCTTGACATGCGCCTAGCAAGCCGCTAGTGCGGCGCGCACCCCATTACTGGCAGCGACCACTGTTACCACACCCATAGCAACCTCTCGCCGAGTGAGAACCTTGCGGGAACGATGCGGTCGGCTGTGTCGCGCTGTGTAAAGGTCATTGGGGCGTGCCGCCGTAGCTATGGCAACTGCGCAGATGACGTCACGACGCACGCCGTGAGGAATTCGAAAGGAGGTGAAGAGTGAGCCCTAATAAGGTTGTCACTGCCGGCGCGTCTGCATCTGGTACTCAGACTAAGTCAACAACTGGAGCTAAAGAGAAAAATTAAAAGGGTAATCGTATGAGAATAAGTAATGTTTCACATTAATAGCAGGTCGCGTGAATAAAAGCACTGGGACAAAATTATCCATGCGAATTATTATGAGTGTAAAGGGATGATAATATGTTACTAGTTCCTGTATATTTTAGTAGCTGTAAGGAAAATGATAGTCAATGTTATTACATTAAAATGATTTATTTGTGTTATGTCGCCAAACTAGTGTTAAGTGCAACAAATACTTACCATTTTTGACAAAGTTGCATTGATTAAAAGTTCACTGTCAGTAACATACAGTACAAAATTACAAACCATTTTGTCAACTTGAAGTTTTATTGAGTGTACCGCCCTGACGGAACTGGTGCGACTTCGCAGATGACTCACGAAGTTCATAATGTTGGAAAATTGATAAGATCTTGAGAACCGCCTTTTATTCAGCTCAATTTTTGTGTGTGGATCGTCCTTCAGCGTAAATTGGTTTCTTCATACGGCATCGACTTAAAGCGATCGGAACATGGAACCCGATATAAATAATTAACTACTAAAGTAATGAACATTGGTCGTTGCTCTGAATACACAGCTGCAATACTAGACCCTAACGGTATATTCACCGCAGCACGACATTCTTCACTGTTTAGGTACTTTGTATACGAAAATATCCTCTTGAGTAAAGGAACTGTATTACCGCATACAGTCGAACAGTATTTGGCCTTTGGGAAATCTCATATACGAAACTCGTTGGAACATAATCGATACTACGTAATTATTTACTATGGCGCGCATGCCGTTGCACCGATCAAAATACTAACCGTTATCGTGCGTCATTACGTTTAACAATGAAAACGTAAAGCCACTGCAACTCTTTAACACACTGAAAACGATGTTTTGGAAAAAAGTATGTCAGTTCCGAAACTGTTTAAACTACAGTCTCAAAAGTATACAAAGTCTTTTGTGTAGCGAAAAATATAACAACATTCTCTGCATAACATTTTGGCATTGCTGACAAGAAAACCTATATCCACGATCTAGTTACGTATAGCCTCATTAAATAGCATTAAAATCTTTGAGAAACACATAATCTGGTGTGACAATGAATATCAGTACCTGTATTGTTGCAGTATGCTTTCATATGGTGTACTTAATGTCGTTCTGTGCATTGCTTTCATGTGGGATTTAGAAAAGGACCATTCTGTTGTAATAATTAGATTACACATAACCATCCTGCAGTACACGCTTATGATTTAAAAGCAAAGCATTTCCGGGTAATCGAGGACATGCTGTTGCATCATTTTGAAACTATTAAAGATATTGATCAAAGCTGAGGGACATTGCATTTACTGAAACTCTGAGAGAAGTATCTAAGCGTACATTTCACATCTAAGTAGTGATTTACATATACATAATAAATTACAACAAGCAACATATTGGTTCGACCAAATAAGGGCTACCAGTTAATGATGAAGCGACCACATCCATTTAGTGAACACAAGAGAAGTCATACTGTTTTAAGTGTTAGAGAGAAACATGTGATGTAACGGAGTTGCTCCGTTTTGATTTGTTGCCGAAACAGAATCATTCTCATGTACAGCCTTCTCTTTCGTAGTGGGACAGTGGAAAAAATAAAAAGGCACAAGTATTTGCCACCTTTTCCTTCAATCGGTCCATCCGTACCCACATGCATTCCAATATGTTTCCCAGATGATGGAAACATTCCATATTTCACCATGTCCTAATATCCCGCAACTAATATCCCCATACCTAATACTGCTAGACTTCTGTATAGGACAGTATACAGTAGTTCACGTATGAAAACTTAATATGTGAAATTAGCAGCTAGGTTGTCTGATCGACAGTGCATCCCTCTTAAAGGAATGCATAAAAGCACAAAAACAACAGCGAGGAAATTGTTTTCCTGAGAGTAGGAAAGTTTAGTGAAGTTCGTAGCGTTTATTGCAGATGTTGTTATTAACTATTTAAAACAGATTGTGAGCTGCCGTCATTCTGTTATGCAGAATTATAAACTGTTGTAAATTATACATTGTTGTAAACTTATAAAGCAACATACACTAAAAATTAATACATAAAGTAAAATAATGGAAATATAGCGCTTCGCAGCGAAAACATGTAGTTCCATATGATTATCTCCACATCATTCAAACAGGGATCATCTCTCTAAGACGTCTTTCACTTCATTCTCGTAACGTCCAGGAATATTAAAATATCCTGTTCGGTCCCAATATATAAAGGCAACATGTGTCACTTTGTAACTTCTTGTCAAAGCGACAATCGTACGACAGAGAGTGTAAAGAAAGACAGATGTCGTTTTGTAGCCGCACGTGATGTCCTAGACCTCGTAGTAGTACGAAACAACGAAAACTTTATGCGTGAGAAACTTTAAGACCTGTTGGAAACCTTTCGTAACTGATACTCCAACTTATACGGTAGCTGGGTTGCGGGTGTACCTCTGAAACATACAAATCCATAATGTCACTAATACATAGTACTGGTTCTTTCGTAAAGCGTCTGATTTACGGACCCGCCGCTCAACATTTCATTGGAGGTGCTGCTCTCTCTTGGTTCGGAGTAGAATCTTCCGGCAATTCTGCGCATGCGCACCCCGTACGGACTCTGAAAACGGCCGACAGATGGCAAGCAAGTCTTACACCCACAAGCTCTTCTGACAGCTGTCGTTCAGACAGCGCGAAATCGACGTTGGTCGCTAAGCTAACACGAGGTATACGCCACCTAGTCTACATAACGATTATTTCCAACGCATATTAATTGTGGTCACCACTGTTAAGGATTTATAGTTCTGTACTTCGGATCGCCGCGCTGTCTCACAAACATACAGTGTCATATGTTCGGCGTCTGAACCATTACGCTGTGCGAACGACATAAACGATAAACATCGCTCTAACAGCCACGCACAATGCACATCCACGAGTACAAATCGAAATAGCTTGAAAAGGGTTCACAGAAACACTTTTAAACTCACATCTACGGTAAATTACTTAAATTTTAACCTTCTTTTTCACAGACACCTGGAGTTACTGTTCGAACTGATTCGCCTGACTGGTAATTTTATTAGTGATACAAGCTTTGCCTGTGTCTCAGTTCTACGAAGAAACTTTCCCCGACAAGAATAACACGTAAATGGCCACAGCCAGGTTGCAAGTAAAGCAATTAAGTAGGTCCAACTGAATATCTGTCGTTCTTATCATACCTACAACTATTCATTCTACATATCCGAGTGACGTGATAGTAATTTGTTACTACATATTTCCTCGAAAAAAAAAATTAAATGAGATTTACTATGGCGATAAAAAGTACGGCGGAAAAACAAGGCAAATGGAGTCAATTAAAAGGTATTTATTAATAGCAAACCACCGCCAGAAAACCATCACATTGCCCTTACACATCAAGAACTTTTTCGATGTGATGTAAATAGATTCAACGAAAAATTGATGCAAGTACTGATTTAAACAGTTTATGAAAGAAACTGTGTCTAAAGATATGCCGCTATTTCATGGTGGCATGCCAAAGTTGTTACAAATAGCAACATAAACTAACACAATTTAAGGATCTCATTCAGTGTTCATACAGCTAAGAAGATGAATAGCAAAAACAGACAGCTAATAAGTAAATTAAGACATTGCAGAATTAATTCAGTGATGTTAATAATGGTATAACATGTAAGAAGGAAACCAAAGTGCCTGGAAAGACTGTGTTTCAGCACAAATGATAATTAACTGAAAGGAAAGCGATATGACATGAGTTTTCAAATTTGTGTATAGTCGTCTAAGAACGAAGATAATTTTTCTGAATTGAATCAATTATTAAATGTTGTTATACTTTTCATCGATACACAGGAGCGGGGGAAGGGGAAGAGAGAGAAAGGCAGACAATACAGGAAGACATGTCTATGTATAAATATCTGCCCACCATCTAGTAAATATTCCCTAGAACTGTCATCAACCACATAGAAAACACACTGGATTTAAATGAGGCAACGTAACAAACTGAATCTGTAAGTGGATAATGCAAATAATGTTGTATCAAGGCATTCAGAGAAAGGGATAAAAATTAACAATGAATTCACAGAACCAATTAATGATGATTTATGTCCAGGCAAACTGTAGAAGTCTGATAGAACCAACTACATTCTCCGGGATGTAAATCTACATCAGCGCCAAAGTATCACCAGGAGCTCCCAGGGAAGTGTTATACGACTTCGTATCTTCTTCACAAACAGTTCTTCTTATGCGGCAGCCGCAACTGTGTTAGTCCATTTTTGTACAATGAAGGAACCGCACAAGAGCCGATTAATCCGCAATCTTTTCTTGTGTACACGTCCGGTTTCAGAACGCCTAGAGTGCCATCATTTGATGTAAAAAGTGAAATCATTTAACCAGCAGAAGTCATCCTCACCCTAATGTTACCCGAAAGCGGTCGTGTACACAATAAGAGATTGCTGATTAAGCAACTGTATGCAGTTTCTTTATTTTACAAAACTTCTGTTTTCCATGTTGATGAACGATCTGTCGAATAGGGTGAGCAGTATCTCAGACTATTTCCCGATGATTCAGATGTGGCCTGGGTAAATGTCTTGGCTGCGTAACTATTTTGGGATTATGAATGGTCACTTGCTTTAAATACGGGTCGATGGTAGTATATAAATAGGTGATATACACCTACAATTTCTGAAACAGTAATAAAGGTACGCCGAATGGTACTGCCATGTGGATCAAATAGCTAAGCGTTGTAATTGTTGTGGACTACAGTGCGAAGACTCATTTCACTCATTTGTGGGTTACATGCTAACTGATTTGTAAAACCCTTATCATCGTGGCATAACTATTGTAACCTACACCCCCTCGAACACGCTTAGGTCTACTGTAGTCAAAACTTTGTCTTCTACTACGATTTCTACTCTTCACACTTCCTTGAATTACAAAACTGACTGTTCCTTAAGGCCTCGAGATGTGGTCTATGAGTTGATCACTTCTTTTAGTCAGATTGTACCATAAATTTTTTTTCCCCAACTCGATTCATTGCTTCTTCATTATTCGATCTACTGGTCTAGCCTTTAGCGATATTTTTCGGCACCACACTCTAAGGGTCTCGATTTTCTCCACGTCTGCACTATTATAACGTTGAAGTACCACTTCTGCCTAGAGCCGCTCTCCAGAGAAATAAACTAAAAACAAGACCAAATAATATATATATTTATATTATTTCAAGTTTTCGGAAACAGTATCCCTACTTTATCAGCCAGATACTTGCACCCTCCCCTGTTCAGTTATTTTGCTGCCCAAATATCAAAATTCATCAACAACATCTAGCATCTCTTTTTCTAATTTGATTCCATCAACGTCTCCTGATGTAATTCCACCAAACTGAGTTACCTTTGTTTTAATTTCGTTGTCATTCACTCCCAAGACACTATCCATTCCATTACGCTGATTATTCTGACAGAATTAGTCACCCACAGAAATGGGAAATGACATAAACTCTGATATCGGGTGCAACTGTACACTTAAATGAATTCACTGGTCCGGCCGGAGTGGCCGAGCGGTTCTAGGCGCTACAGCCTGGAACCGCGCGACCGCTACGGCCGTAGGTTCAAATCCTGCCTCGGGCATAGATGCGTGTGATGTCCTTAGGTTAGTTAGATTTAAGTAGTTCTAGGTTCTAGGGGACTTATGACCCCAGCAGTTGAGTCCCATAGTCCTCAGAGCCATTTGAACCAAGTGAAAATCTGTGTCGGCCCGTAACTCCAAGTCGGATTTCTCGTTTCAAGCGAGCGATCGTCTTAATAGCCTCTGCTATCCGAGAACAGTTTTCGTCCAACCCAAATTCCTAACTTTTCGCTCACTACCTACGTAGCGCTTCGTGTCCGACATACTCATCGTCCACCTCGTCACACTCGATTCTGATGAGTTCCGGAGAGATCTTAATGGCCGTCAAGCCGTATATTTTGATGTATGTTTGGTGTCTGATACCGCAGTCAGGCTGACTGTCATTAAAATCATTTCAGTGTGGATCCAGTCTCTCTCCCACACTCTTGGAGGAGTCGAGTTTTCTGAGGTGAACAATGAGTGTGGTCGCCACAAAGTGCTGAGTGCTACATACATAGTGAGCGTAAAGTTAAGAATCTGAGTTCAACAGAGCGCTTAGATAACCGAAGCGGTTACGGTGCCCACTTGATCGCTAAACCCGGCTGTTAACGTCAGTCCGATCCTAATTTTCACTAGTCCCGTTGCGGCCGATCTTAGAATTTGTTTCATGTGTATCTACGGCTGAGAGGATAAGAATGGTGTCTGTTTTTTCGGACTTGTCTGAAAGAACAGATACTACACACGTACACACTGAAGATCGAAAGAAAGTGCTGTAGGCATGCGTATTTAACTACAGAGATATGTAAACAGGCGGAATACGGCGCTGCCGTTGGCAAGGCCTGTAGAAGACAATAAGTGTCTGACGCAGTTGTTAGATCTGCTACAATGGCAGGTTCTCAAGTTTTAAGTGAGTTTGAAAGTAGCGTTATAGTCGTCGCACGAGCGATGGGACACAACATCTCCGAGGCCGTGATGAAGTGGGGATTTTCCCGTACGACCATTCCACGAGTTTATCTTCAATATCAGGAATCCGGTAAAACATCTACTCTCCGACAATTCCGCAAATTGCTGTAGGCCAACAACAACTGTCAGCGTGCGAACCTTACAACGAAACATCATCGATATGGACTTTCGGAGCCGAAGACGCACTCGTATACCCTTCATGACTGCACAACAGAAAGCTTTAGGCCTTGTCTGGCCCGTCAACACCGACATTGGACTGTTGATGACTCGAAACTTGATGCCTGACCGGACGGGTAACGTTTCAAATTCTATGGCGCGGATGTACATGTACTGGTATGGACACAACCTCATGAATCCATGGACCCCTGCATGTCTGTAGGGGATTGTTCAAGCTGGTGGAGGCTCTGTTATGATGTGAGGCGTGAGCAGATGGAGTGATACGGGACCCCTAATACGTCTAGATACGACTATGACAGGTGACACGTACGTAAGCATCCTGTATGATCACCTGCATCCATTCACGTCCATCGTGAATTCCGACCGACATGGGGAATTCGAGCAGGACAATGCGGCACCCCATATGTCCAGAATTACTACACAGTGGCTCCCGGAACACTCTTCTGATTTTAAACACTTCCGCTGGCCACCAAACTCCCCAGACATGAACATTATTGCCCATATGTGGGATGCCTTGCAACGTCATATTCAGAAGTGATCTCCACCCTCACTTACTCTTAAGGAATAATGGAAAGCGCTGCAGGATTCATGGTGTCAGTTCCCTCCAGCACCACTTCAAACATTTATCAAATCCATGCCACGTCATATTTTGCACTTCTGTGTGCTGAAATGGTTCAAATTGGTCTGAGCACTATGGGACTTAACATCTGAGGTCATCAGTCCCCTAGAGCTTAGAACTAAGTAAACCTAACTAACCTAAGGACTTCACGCACTTCCATGCCCGAAGCAGGATTGGGATGTGCGACAATAACGGTTGTGAGTTTCCAGACTGAGGCGCCTAGAACCGCTCGACCACAGCGGCCGGCTCTGTACGCTCGCGGTACCCTACGCGATGTTATGCAGGTGTGAGTATCTTACAGGAACTCACAGGTCTATCTTTCGTCAGTCTAGTCCCTGTACGTGGTAAAGCAGGACGCGCTCTTATGAATTTGCTACGCTACCAGTTTTTCCTGGCGGGTCCGAGAATGTTGACGTTATAAATGTACGTCACCTCAGAATGAGTTCGCAAAGGAGATATAAGTATGCCTTAACCAGCTGGATGCCAGTGCCAGAGAAGTTTATGTCTTGGAACAGACATCTTCGGTGGCCACTGGCAGTCAATGAGTTATCGGCTTCCCACGATCCCTACAGGTTACACAGTAAGATCTCGTGATGATCCTACAAAATTTCAGGGATGATTGAGAAGGTACATGAACCCAATTCGAAAATCTTTCTGATATCTCTGACAGTGGAATTTGTCTACTGGTGCTGTCGTTGCTATGACGATAGGTAAGCAACTTTCTGAGGTGGAAGTACGGACCATAATAAGAAATAAGTCCAGTAAACGTGGGCTGTCGGATGCATACTTTACGAGCTATAGGCACTTGTTCATTAGCAAAGATACGTTTCAGACAAGTGAAGATGAACAAGGGCCCATTTTAGAATCAAAGATTACTAGACTTGTTTTCTTATTCCGTCCTTACTGCCTCCTCCAAAAATGTGGAAACGAAAGAGCTTCCAGTACAACAGACATGTTTCACAGCATCGAATATGATCAAGCTCTCATAGCTTTTACGGTATGCTTTTCAGAGCTGATGATTACTGGATGTTTTTACTTCTTTTGGTGTCTGCTACCACCTCAGAAAGTAAACTATCATACAGTCTTAGCAACAACGCCACCGGTACATCTATTCCGCTGCCAGAGGTGTTAGAACGATTTTCGCTTATCATTTTCGATTCGTTTGTATCTGAGCCAAGGTCCCTTACCTCAAATCGATACATTTATCCTTCTCCATCACCCCTGAGCGCTTCTAACATCATAACGGTATCACCCCATACACACACACACAATGCATGGATTACGGCTATATTGTCGGAAATACAAGTTTTAAGGGCACAAGAAACATCTGCTGAGCGAAGCTCTTACTTTGTTCTTAGGCAATGCCGAATAACGATCTAATAATAATACAAGAAAATTTTTTCAGGACAAACCCTGGGTAATATTATACGCGCTGGTTGGTTTATACGGATAACGTTTCCCTCTCTGTAATTTACCACTGACACTTCCCGAACTGTTAATGGTTTATTCTGCCCAATATTGGCAAAGTTTTTCTCTCGGAATCTACAAAAGCTATAAAAATAGGTTTGCGTGCTTTCAGTCTGTTTCCTGAGGTAAGGTACGTTTTCTCATGCGAATTTCTACATTTTTCCATATTCAGACCTACTTTCAGCTATTCCGTCTACTACTAGTGACCACCCTCCGTAAAAAATTCGTGACACTATTGAATGAGCATTCCGTCTTCAGGCCACAAGTGGCCCATCACGACCATCCGACCGCCGTGTCATCCTCACTGAGGACACGGATAGGAGGGGCGTGTGGTCAGCACACTGCTCTCTCGGTCGTTACGATGGTTTTCTTTGACCGGAGCTGCTACTATTCGGTCGAGTAACTCCTCAATAGGCATCACGAGGCTGTGTGTACCCCGAAAAATGGCAACAGCGCATGGCAGCCCGGACGGTCACCCATCCAAGTGCTGGCCACGCCCGACTGTGCTTAATTTTAGTAATCTGACGGGAACTGGTGTTTGCAACGCCACTGCCAGTATTGAATAATAATGGCATATTCACCTTTTCGTTGTTGTGAACGTGTGTAGACGTACTGCTCCGCCATTCTGCAGGAACTGTGGATGTGTATATGTGCATCGCTTTGTGTTTTGCTACAGTGCTGCGGAGACGAGATGCTTCCCTATCTCAGTGAATAAAACAGCTTCGAGTACTTAACATGCAACGTTTGTGCATTTTACAGCGTGCTAATAGTTGCAAAAAACTTCGTTTCGATGCCTTTGAGAAACATGATGACCGTCATGGCTACATAAGTCCTGATTCGGAGGGCCAGAAATTTGGGCGTCGTACGCAACTGTACAAAGTATGTAGAAATCAATATCTTGAGAACGAAAGCTCTCAATTTGAAACAAAGATTCGACATCTAAGCTGCGTTTTATGTACAGCAATGTATGACGTAAAATGAACCATAAGCGAAGTTTACACAATGCGTTCTTTTGTCTGCAAGCTCTTTAAAATTTTGCACAGTGTTTTACTTCATTTGATGCAGTGAAGTAACTGCGACAAACAACGAAAAGAAATTCAGTCCTTTATCGAGCAAAAGAGAACACTACGGCACTGTTCCCTTACCTACCATACCTTTATCGCGAATCTCTCGCCCAGCACAAAATCCCAAGCGACTGGAGAAAAGCGCAGATGGTTGAAAATGGTTCAAATGGCTCTGAGCGCTATGGGACTCAACTACTGAGGTCATTAGTCCCCTAGAACGTAGAACTAGTTCAACCTAACTAACCTAAGGGCATCATATACATCCATGCCCGAAGCAGCATTCGAACCTGCGACCGTAGCGGTCTCGCAGTTCCAGACTGCAGCGCCTAGAACCGCACGGCCACTTCCGCCGGCATAAGCGCAGATGACTCCTATATAAAAGAAGTGTAACAGAACGAACCCGCAAAATTACGGCCAATATACATAACTTTGGTTTGCGGCAGCATTCTTGAATATATTCTCAGCCCGAATATAATAAATATTCTTGGGACTGAGAAGTCTATGTCCACGAATGAGCATGGTTTTAGAAAACATCGAACTCGGCTTGCTTTCTTCTCGCATGACATACTGCGAACAATGAATGAAGGGCAACAAGCGTATTCCATATATCTACATTTCTGGAAAGTATTTGACACGGTGACCCACTGCAGGCTGTTAACTGAGATACGAGTCTATGGAATAAGTTCACACACGTGAGTAGCTTGGTAACTTCTTAAGCAATAGAGCACTGTATGTTGTCCTCGATGTCGAGTGTTTATCAAAGACTAGATTGTCGTCAGGAGTTAAAATGGTTCAAATGGCTCTGACTTAACTTCTGAGGTCATCAGTCTCCTAGAACTTAGAACTACTTGAACGTAACTAACCTAAGGACATCACACACATTTATGCCCGTGGCAAGATTCGAACTTGCAACCGTAGCGGTCGCGCGGTTCCAGACTGTAGTGCCTAGAACCGTTCGGCCACCCCGGCCGGCTCGTCAGGAGCGCCCCAGGAAAGTGTGATGCGACCGTTATTGTTCTGCATATACATGAATCATTTGGCGGGCTGGGTGGGCAGAAATCTGCGGTTGTTTGCTGATGATGCTACGGTTTGTGCTAAGATGTCGACGTTGATGAAGCTGACTGCAGACTTGGAAAAAATTTGTAGTTGGTATGACGAATGGCAGCTGGCTCTAAATGCGCAAAATGTAAATTAATGAGGGTGAATAGGAAAAATAAACCCGGTAATTTTCGGATACAGCAACAGTCATGCTTGACCCTTCTGTTTAAATACCTGGGCGTAACGTTGTGTTGGGACACGAAATGGAACGAGCATGTGACGACTGTGATAGGAAAGGCGAATGGTTGACTTCGGTTTTTTGGGAGAAGTTTAGGAAATTGTGATTTATCTGTAAAGGAGACGACGTATAGGACACTGGTGCAACCTATTCTTTAGTACTGCTCGAGTGTTTGGGATCCTTACCAGGAGCGATTGAAGGAAGACCTAGAAGCACTTCAGAGGCGGGGGCTACCAGGTTTGTTACCAGTAGCTACGAACAACATGTAAGTTTTACGAACATGATTCGGTAACTCAAATGGGAATTCCTGGAGGGAGGATGACGTTCTTTTCGTGGAACACTACTAAAAAAATTTAGAGAACAGGGATTTGAAGCTGACTGCTGAACGATTCTGCTGCCACCAACACACAATGCGCGTAAGGACGACGAAGGTAAGATACGAGAAATTAGGGATCGTACGGAAGCGTACAGATAGTTGTTTTTCCCTATTTGCGAATGGAACAGAAAAGGGAATGACTTGTGTCGGTACAGGGTATGCTGCACCACGCACAGTGCGGTGGTTTGAGGAATATCTGTGTAGATCAGACTCCTTCAGCAAATAATTTTTTTTAAATCAAATGATAAATATATCCTAACGGCCATAACACGGTCTCACAGGACAGGTACCAGCATCAGGAGAGTAGTACAGCCATAACAAACGCGGTCGTCATCACGGTACGCAATGAGCACGTCAGTAGCAGCGAAAGGGTTAAACTAAAGAGTTCCGATACATCCCTGGTTGTCAACACTTGCCTTCCACAGAAGTTGATTTATTACGTCATATTTAAAGCCTGTCGGTATTCCGTCTGT
The DNA here is from genome assembly GCF_021461395.2 of Schistocerca americana. NCBI lineage: Eukaryota > Metazoa > Arthropoda > Insecta > Orthoptera > Acrididae > Schistocerca > Schistocerca americana. Next base: position 441,504,413 of record NC_060121.1, on the reverse strand, counting down.
TTATATATCTTGCATAACGTGCGGAAATGTTCGTAACTCTAAGAGAACGTGAATGTGCCTTGTTTCGACCTTGGTATCCCAAATGTTTATCAAATTATTCTCACAGTATCACGTCTTACATCGCGTTTTCAGCTATTTCCTCCTCTCTTTCCATGATAAAGTCATCAAGTTATTTCCTATTTATAGCTTTTCTGTGCTTTCAATTTTCAGCCTTACCATCTTCGGTTACTACAGGCTTGAAATCTGAGCTCTTGATATTCAAACAGGCGTTTCTCCTTTACTCATTATTTGTTTGTTATTCTTATATGTGGTATCCGTTTTCTCCACAGTTCTTCATGCTAAAGCGTAGTCGTATGATACTGTGTTATCAGCACTTCCTCTGTGTTACCATGGATGACGTGTCACTGATCTCATTTGTACTTAGATTATAGTGTTCGAGAGGTGTCCAGTTGCTTCCACCACCATGAGTGCAATGAGTTAAGTTCTGGATAAATTCACCAACCTGTAGTCTTCTACAGTTGTTGTTCCCTGATTGGTTGGTTGGTTGTTTGGAGGAAGAGACCAAACATCGAGGTCATCGGTCTCATCGGATTAGGGAAGGACAGGGAAGGAATTCGGCCGTGCCCTTTTTACAGGAACCATTCCGGCATTTGCCTGGAGCGATTTAGGGAAATCACGGAAAACCTAAATCAGGATGGCCGGACGCGGGATTGAACCGTCGTCCTCCCGAATGCGAGTCCAGTGTGCTAACCACTGCGCCACTGTTGTTGTTCCCTGACCTGAAAACAGTACGTCGGTCGTGAGTCCATTATCCTGAAGCTGTAATAAACTACTAACGAGGAACTGGTAGGGTATAAGTGATTAAAATTTGAATTGTTTTTTTTTAAAGGAGATGCCACTCGTTTTTTGTTATTAGCAGAATACAGGAAGCTTCACAGTTATAGTACACTTAACGAATCACAAATAATTTCCATTCTTCCTACTTACACAGAGAATAAATAAAATAAAGAACTGTGAGGGTTTGCGTATTTACTATCAAGCTAGTTCTCAATTACACGTCCAAAAACCTAGAGATTGCTATCTAAGTTCGTAACCAATACCGACAGCAGGAGAGAATATATCTGTCCTCTGAGACTGCCAATAAGGCTCCTATATTTACAAACCGGACATTGCTACATTAATTCTTAGCGGATACCGTCCTCTTCTGAAGTAATAGAATCATAGCCTGCTATTGAGAGATGCTTTTATATTAAAAGCAAGAAAATTCACCATTTGGTTTTTATAATATTAATAAAGATGTGTGTCATTTTGGCGCGATACTTCCAAACACAGCAGCTAATCGCGGAGAAGGGCCACAACGCAGGCGGTCTTTCTCACGATACACATGTCGAACAAACCATCTGTCACCGGTACCTTTCACCAAATTACGTCAACTTCCCAGTGCTGCCTTCTCAACTGCTCTAAGGAGATCTTCTTGTCGCTCAATATGATGGCTATAAGACCAGAGATATTACCACTGTTTGTGGCCATTTTGAGCAAGCAACGCAAATTGCTGCCCGTGTTTGTTATGTTAACACCACCAGGTGAGCGGTTACCTTATTTATTGAAATAGCATGGCTCGGTGTTGCTCACGCAAGTTTCGCGTGATACATTGATATGCCTGTAGTGAGTTGCACTCTTAAGCGATTTGTTTTAAAATTTCCCCAGTGGTTTTCATTTTATGTCCTTGTCTATGCTGTCAAGTTGATTTGTACTTGTGTACTTGTGTACCTGTGTTGGAAGGACCTTTATTAATGTAATTCCATATGATGTAGGATAGTAAAGGATTATCATTATTATTATTATTATTATTATTATTATTATTATTATTATTACTATTAATACTTGATGCACGTGTCTGAGAAGCCCGGTAGCGGTTATAAGTACATAATCTGACGTACCTACTACCAGGTGCCTCAACTGACACCTAATTCAATACAAAGAGCCACATTTTGGATGAGCTCTACTCTTTCTGATATTGCTACCATTTTCTGTAATATATTGTTCTGCCCTCCCCTTGCTGTCACATTGGGTGAAAGTTAATTTTAGGATATTTTAGTTAGTGTTTCTTGCCGTTCAAAAGCGTTAACTGCTAATCTTTTACAGAAATTGATTATCAAGAGTTCCCTTTTACACTTAAAAGTTTTAATTTGATTTTTGACACTAGGCGTTTTACCTGATTCACTATTTATGTGCCAGAAGGCGTTTTACTTGTTGTAAGTTCCCGTTAACGGCGTGTATTTGCAGCTCCATTTTCGCTTATTATACTTCTAAGGCGTTTGTTCTAAACTTAATTGTGCGTGACGATTGATGGCAGTTTGTTTTGGTTAGAGAAACTAAAATAAATCTTTGCTAGGATCGTGGTTTTCAACTTCAACCTGTAACCGGCTGTTGCCGGTGAATTCTGACTTAACCCATTGGTGCTGAATGTCGCGAATTCGCATCATACCAGTGTTGGGCTAATCACTGGAGAGTTAACGGTTTGTTAGCGCCGGTACTGGTAGGTGCTGATTCTGCATGAAGCTACCAACGTTTCTGACAAACGCTGCATTCTCCTGAGTGTTTCGGGCACCTCAAAGGCGCCACAATTTTTTGCTTTTAATTTTCACCTAGATATTTATTCAGGGTTAAGGATTTCATTTTGTTTTTCTTATCCACAGTGGGCCTCGTCCATACTTCAGTCTGTCATTCTGTGTATGTTACCTATAACTTTGAGGCGACCCAGTTACTTATAATTGGTTATATACATTGATTATTATTGATATATTTGTCATAGCCCATCGTCTGTCGTTACAAAGCTCCCACTGATTTTTCATTTGATGGAATGCTGGAAGTTTTAATCTGTGAGCTCCTTGAGGACGCGTGCCACCTTTCCTTTCATTGCTTCGCTGAAGTCTTGATGCTTTTAATTACATTTGAATTTCCGGAATAGATGAAAGCCGGATGGTGCAAGGTCAGGGGAAGAAGGACGGTGGTCTAACAATGTGCTACTGTACTTTGCAAGAAACCTCTTAACAGACAATGCAGTATCAGCCGGTGCGTTGTTGTGATGCAGAACCCAAGACTTGTTGTCCCACAATTCGGGTATTTTTCCTTATTTTCACATGGAGCTGAGCAAGAACCTCAAAGTAGTAGTGATGATTAATAGCTTGACATTCAGGAATCCATGAAGACACACAGTTCCATGAATATCAATAAAAACAATGATCATCGCTTTGAATCTTGATTTGTTCATTCGAGCTCTTCTCGCTGTCGGTGAAGTTGGGTCCTTCCAGTGGTTGGACTGCCACTTAGTTTTTTGAATTCTAAGTGAAGAATCGACATTTGTCACATGCTATGGCTTTTTTCAAGAAATTAAGACTATTTCAAATGACATTCAAATGTCAGTACAAACATGAACTTCTTTTTGTTCGATCGTGAAAATTTTCGGCACCGGTTTCGCAAAAAACTTTCCTCACGTTAAACTGGATACGTGAAATTTTCGATACGCATCTTTCGTCATTTCCTACAGTATCAGCAATCGATCGGAGACTCTACCGACGGACAGATCGAATCAGATCGCCTATATTTTTCGATACTTATAACCGTTTTTGATGTTGAAGGGCGTCTCACGAGGGAGTCATCTTCAACGTCGTCTCGGTCATCTTGGAAACGCTTGAACCACTTAATAACTTACGTATATCTTCAATAGTATTCGATAAACACTTTTTTAGTAGAAGGTAGGTTTCGGGAGAAATTTTATTAAGTTTCGTGTGAAACTTCACAATAGGGTACGTTGTTCTGTTGTTACGCTCATCACATTTCCGGCAAAACAAAATAATAGCACTTAAACAAAAAAAGGCCATGGCCACAGGGATTTTTCTAAAGACACCAAGATTAAGCATTCGACTGAAAAGACTACATTGTTCTCAATTATTGGTTGCTCATGTTTCATGCAAGCGTATTTTCTCTGTGACAGCAACAGCCACGTTATTTTATAGTCACAAGTCGTATTTACTTATTATTTCTTAAAAGGCGGATTTCCAAGAACATAAGGGCTTCCATATAAAATGTTTCCTATTAGGTTGTTTGCTGACTCTTATCGTTAGTAAATTGTAGCGGAGATTTCGTATGATTTTAATGGGCCAGCGTCGCCGACTGCTGTGACCGAGCGGTTCTAGGCGCTTCAGTCCGGAACCGCATTGCTGCTACGAGGCCAGGTTCGAATGCTGCCTCGGGCATGGATGTGTAATGTCTTTAGGTTAGTTAGGTTTAAGTAGTTCTAAGTCTAGGGACTGATGACCTCAGATGTTAAGTCCCATAGTGATTAGGGTCATTTGAACCATTTTTGAGGCAGCTCCTGACCATTCAACCTTTCAGCTGTTTATCGCATCAAAGTTCTGGGCGAAGACCAATGATAAGGTGTGGCACTGCAGTATATGATCTAGACCTGATCCACGCAAGTCCAAAAGGAAGGGTCTCAAAGCTAAGCTGTAATTTGATACTTGTCAAGACTATCTTACGTCCTGCCTCCTAATTCGTATGGTAAACAATGTTTTTGATGTTACCTAGATTACGTTGTATACCAGTGTATGGTCTGCTTTTCTTTGTTTGTTACTTGTACGAGCGGAAGCAAACTCAACGATGACGAGATTTCCGACTCGTGTACTGCACGCAGAAAACTGGGCTTTCAGATCCCAGCGACATCCCGAAGGTAAAGCCACCTTTACTGTGGCGGTTTCCTGAGTAAGTTATTTGTATATGAAACGATTTTGTTGACACTGAAACAATATTTTCCTTGCATTAAAAACTGAATCATCCTCTATTTGCATTCCACCAAGGCAACATCATGTTGTGTAAAACAATCGATTGGCAGTATGTGGTGTAGGCCTACTAGAAAATAATATAACTGAGAGAAACAATACAGTACAACGAACATTGTGGTGTAAATCAAAACATCTTCGTTTTGTGAGATTATTTCACATTCTGATCGGCATAAGAAGTCTGAGTTGTTTCGGTGTCAGCAAGTATATCCTGCCAAATATTTCAATGCACATTTGATTAGTCCAATAAATTACGAAGAGCGATTCTTTCAACTATATCAATTCCATCAACTGAAATTTGTCATGACAGAAAGAGTGGTATAACACTTAAAAATAGTGAATATTCGTCTGATTCGTCACTGATTTTCAAACAAAGTCATTTATTGCTTCTAATTCTGAGCGGTTTCAGAAATATTGCTACAATAGTTCCGTTCTTTAATAAAGTCATGTATTGAGCACTATCTTTGGTACGAGTAACTATAGCAAAGGAGATACACTTAAGATTTAGTTAGCTCGAACTGCAGGGTGTTGATCAGTGTTTCGTCAGTCAGTAATAGCTGTACGTTTCATGCACCTGGTCTACAAAACAGAACATCTGCAGCAGTGGAAATTACTTTGGACAGGAAAATTTACATCGCCTCCCTGAGCCTACTTACTAAATATTACAAAAATGTTTCGCATTGTGCGACTATGCGTTGATGTCAGCTATTAACGACAAATGAAAATTTGTGTCGGACCGGAACTCCAGCTCGGATTTCCTGCTATCACGAACAGTGGCTGTAATCACATCTGCTATCCGAGCAAGCCTCCAGGACCGATTCAAACTTCCTTCTGTTACGTTTTCCAAGACGTACGCTCGTACAACTCATACAAAGGAGTCAAATATTATATCATCATTTAACTCCATACAGACATGGATACATAGTCGATGGTTCGAATGTCTGCGTTTATACTAAGACTGTATGTTCACAATACATTGTTCTTAAGTCATGTATGAGTGCATTCATATCTCAAGAACATTGTATCTAGAAGATACAGACCCTCTATAAATACCGACATGCAAACTTGTCTTTAGGGCATTGTATTATGAAGATACAGACGTATAAACAAAGGCATTGTAGGCATCAATGATGTACTTTATAGTCTACTGAGTGTCACGGATTTACCATTAAGCTATGAAGTGAAGCTTATTGTTAGTGGGACGGGTAGCGCAAAAAGACTTAATCTGGCCTCACAAAAATGGTTCAAATGGCTCTAAGAACTATGGGACTTAACGTCTGAGGTCATCAGTCCCCTAGACTTGGAGCTACTTAAGCTTCACTAACCTAAGGACAGCATACACAACCATGCCCGAGGCAGGATTCGAACCTGCGCCCGTAGCAGCAGCGGGGTTTCTGGCCTCACGGATTTGCAGTTGAATACAGCCGTCAGCGTAGCAGAACCTGCTTAACAGTTGGCGTTGACAAAATGCCATTGCAGATGAATTAATTACGTGCCCAGTTAGAGGGGCGACACTGCTTGAATGAAGCCATCTGTGATTCAAGGAGGAGGAACAACATAAACCCAGTATAGACAAATGTATTCTTGATTTCGTGTGAAACAACACGATTGCTCACAATGCTTGAAAGCGAGGGGTAATTACGCTTCTAGAGACGAGGCCGCCCTGGGGTCCTTGGAAAGCAGAGCTCCTGCGAGCTGCATTTGTTACGCAGGCAGACGCAGGAGGTTGAGAGGACTGCGTACACGCATCAGCGGCTCATGAATTACGCAGCCCGGGAGCTGTAAAGCTGCAAGGAGCCGGGACCAGCGCTCGGGCCGCCCCTGCGAGTGCAGCGTCGTAATGAATTTTTGAGGGGGCGGGCGGGACGGCCACGGCACGTAGTCCACCTCTCCCCCCACCCCGTCGCTCCTCTGCGCCGCTGCCAAAGCTACTGTCACCCAGAATCAGCGATAAAATGCCGCCACCCCCACCTCACCCTGTTGCCAGCAGCCGAAACAGGGCGCGGCTCGTTACGGTAAACTCGCTGTGACAAATGAGTGGCAGCTGGTGGCAAACACTTTACAGGCAGCAGGGAGCTTCCCAAGGGACAGAAAGCAAAACGGCACCAGGGGTGCGTGGAACAGGGCTGAATTCCGGCGGAAACGGGGATTCGGATTGGCGGCTCAGGCAAGCGAGCTCTCATTTCAACTACTATGGGTAATACCTGTCACTAGGATTCCTGTGTCAGGTGTAGACGCTTTCTGACGGCTACTGTAAACGATTTGCTCGTTTTCTAAGTTCCGTATTTCCCAAAGTGTTAGACGAACATTTATGACTGTCGCATGAATAGGGCCGTAATCCCACCGAGTTAGCATAGTGCCCATCAGTTACCGTTACGAGTGTAATCCCTTGACAAAATGGCGACAAAGCAAGGAAAGAGTTTTGATGTGTGGAATTATGCGAGATGTTTATGTGCTATAAAACTGCAGCGTATATTCAGAAGGAGTTATGGAAACGAGCTGTGATATAAGCGCCGCATTTTTAGTCAGTATCGACAGTTTAAGGACATTGGTTCTCACTGTAAACAGAAAAGTACCTGTTTACCAAGAGTGCCATATGTAACTGTGGAGAGGGCGAGGCAGCGTTATCTAAGTGCGTGTAGGGCTTGCACATTGAGAATTGCGTACAAACTTAATTATGCATTTAGATCATTCATCTACCCCGTCATTCGAGAATCTCGACGATTTTTGCCATTTTATTCATATCGATACGGGCAATTCATTGGCATTTTCAATTGTAATTCCTGAGGAAAAGGGGTCTTCACAGAAGGACTGACGGACAGTGAATCGGTTAGCAAATGACAAAATAAAATATTTTTCGTTTGACATACTTATATGTTAACGAATTTCGGATTTATTTCCGTTACTTCTCCAGTGAGACCTTGTTCCTTGCCGAATTTCGTGACTGTGGACCAACAAGAAGAACTCCGAAAGTTTTTGTTGAGTGAGTTTGCTAGAATCGAAATATGTGACATGAACTGCCGTATTTATTCACTGCATTGCCTCAGAAGCTGACTCATCTTACAGTTCCAAGCCAACGCAGATTTTAGTCTCTGGCATAGATTTGAACGTGGTACGGGTACCCGTTCTTTAGGAAAAGAAGAGATGTACAAAGAGACCTTTCGATTATCAATTTTCTCCTTCAATTCAAGTACCTACATCATTTGAATAGAACATTCATCAAATATATGTAATCAATACATCTCATTGTCATCTTTATCGAAATTGCATGTCATCTTACTTCTATATACTGAACACAAAAATCAATTATTCAGTGCAACCAAAAATTCTTACTACTGAGTTTTTATAAAATATCGCTAATGAAGGTTTGTGTAATTAAAAGACTACACATTAACTTTTCCTGTATTTCTGTATTTTACGCTTCGTGTATAGGTTCATAGAACACTCATCATTGTTTAAAAATTGTAATCCTCCTTGTAATAAACCCAGGGCCCCCACGTCTCAAGCAAGGACTGTACAATATAGCTACACTACTTATCGAAATAAAGTTACATCACTCTATATTAAACGTGGTTGAAAACGTTAGTAGTCGATTGTCTACAGAATTTTTGAGAGTTGCATTGAACTGCTTTGGGGTACGCGTATTTTAGTTTTGAACTGCACTTACCATAAACAAAAAATTACGAAATTCCGTCTTCTGTATGGTATCGCTATAAAAGGCAGGCAGTGTGGTCACAGGGACGGAAGGGAGGGTTGGGGGTGGGGGGTGGAGGGGGGGGGGGTGGAGGAGCCACAATTTAATTCTACTAATGGAATGTTTGATTCTTAAATTAATAAATTTTCGGGTTCATCTTAAGCATAGGGTATGGCATACAATGCCTTGAGACTCATTCAGTGCAGTGAACATGCCGGCACCTTAATACCATACGCTGGTAAAACCCAGGTCATCTCTAAAAAATCGGGAATGAGCTGTAGTAAATTTAACAGAAGTCAACTCGCCGTTTAATTTTGATCGTGGTTAGTGCACCACAATTTTGCGATGGACAGGATTTTTTACCGTGGTTAACTTTTAATCGATCGAGAATGTTGCTACACAAGATATGAAATCAATGTAACTATCACTCGGACGTGTGTCTATACGACAAGAGAAGCACTCATGGAGCATGCGTGCATCAAAGGTAGCACTCTGTAACATATTGAGTTTTGAAAACGAATGCTTCATTTGTAGTAGCCCTGGACTTTATCTACTTTGCTTGTGGCAATACTGTAAGCAAGCTGGCCTGTTTTCGTTGTGCTGCTCCTTTGTTTGTAATCTACCATCCCTGGCACAGATCCAGTGCACTTCTCTCGTAGTTCGCGGGGGGAAAATTATGTCAGTATCTTTTATTATTCGAAGAAATGGATATTCACTGTTTCAGCCAATCAGGATTGCCAGCGGAATTTCAACAGGTACACTGTGTGATGAGAAGTTTCCGAACAACTGGCTGAAAATGACTTACAAGTTGGTGACGCCCTTCGTCGGTAATGCTGGACTTCAATATGGTGTTGGCCCACCCTTAGCCTTGATGATAGCTTACACGCTTGCAGGCAAACGTTCAATCAGGTGGTGGACGGTTTATTGGGCAATGGCAACCGATTCTTCACAGAGTGCTGCACTGAGGAGAGGCATCGATGTCGGTCGGTGAGGCCTGGCGCGAAGTCGGCGTTCCAAAACATTCCAGTGGTGTTCTATAGGAATCAGGTCGGGACTGCGTGCAGACCAGTCCATTACAGGGAAATTATTGTGGTGTAAAACACGACCACACCATAACACCACCGCCTCCGAATTTTACTGTTGGCACTACACACGCTGGCAGATGACGTTCATCACGCATTGTCCATACCCAAAGCCTCCCATCGGATTGCCTCTCTGTGTACAGTGACTCGCCACTCAACACAATGTTTTTCCACTGTTCAATTGTCCAATGTTCACACTCCTTACACCAAGCCTGGCATGGTTTGGCATTTGCCGGTGTCATGTGTGGCTTATGAGCTGCCGCTCGACCATGAAATACAAGTTTTCTCACCTCCCGCCTAACTGTCATAGTGCTTGCAGTGGATCCTGATGCAGTTTGGAATTCCTGTGTTATGATCTGGATAAATGTCCGTCCATCAGACGTTACGGACCTCTTCAACTGTCGGCGGTCTCTGTCAGGCAACAGACGAGATCGGCCTGTAAGATTTTGTGCTACACGGGTCCCTTCACGTTTCCACTTCACTATCACATCGGAAACAGTGAGTTTAGAGATGTTTTGGAGTGTGGAAATCTCACGTACAGACGTATGACACAAGTGACACACAATCACCTGACCAAGCTCGAAATCCGCGAGTTTCACCGAGCGCTCCATTTTGCTCTCTCACGATGTCTAATGACTGCTAAGGTCTCTACCTGGCAGTAGGTGGCAGCACAATGCACCTGTGGGTGTCCGGATACTTTAGATTAGATAGTGTAGCTGTCTTCCATAGGAAGATAGTTTCGTTAAGCTATCCTTCCTGCAGTTCAGGAAGAGGACGGTTCAAGCAGTGACACCAAAGTCTCGATTGGTAGTATATTGCTAGCCAATCCTGTAATCATGTTAAATTTTCCAGTGAGAGTACTTTAAATAATGCTTGCGGATCCTCAAGACGACGAAGTTTTGCAATGGTCGCCCTACAAGAACAATAATGGGTGAAACAGAAACAATAAATTTAATATCATGCTTGATCGTATTTAACGTGATGGTGTGGCTTCAAGGCTAAGAAACCGATCGTTAGATCAATTACTAAAAGAGAGCAGCCAAGCGGTTATTATTCAAGAGAAACCACACTGGTCACGAACTAACGTAACAGCCACGTGTAGCGTTGAACGCTCTATGTCTCTCTTTCCATGGGTGGGCCACTCCTTGTACAGCCACTACAATGGTACTTAGTGATGGAGAAATATAACAGATGAAGCTAATGTATAATTTATTTTCAATTCTACAACTGTTTTGGTCAGAGACAATTTTCTAGTACCTTTTGTACAGCGTTATGCATACAGGATGATCTTCATGTAAAAGTGGTGTTTGAATAATACAGTAAAAGATAATTAATATTTAAAACACTTTTTATGATAGCAGATGTCAAATATGATGTTGTTGTGGCCTCCACTCCGAAGACTGGATTCATCCATCTCTCTACATTACTTTATTCTCAGCAAGGCACTTCATCTCCGAATAACTACTGCGTACTGCACTTGTCTGTCAAAATATAATATTTATGAACTATATTTCGTTATGCAAAAGTAGACGCGTGATGTGGCAATTACATAACTATCAAACGAAATCCAAAGCAGGGGAATATAGATCTACAATCACACAAAAGTGACAGAAATTTTCTACATTATGCTGAGGATCAAAATTACCATTTTTAGTGGCCTCTTTGAACTGAAGAAACAAAATACCTTTTGAAAATGTTGGTGATATTTGACTACAGAGACCATATTTGTCATGATGGCAGCCAAAGAAATTGAATAATCTCTTTTGCGACAGTTCTTTGCTCATTTCTATTGTATGTTCTTTAGATAGATGCGTAACTGAAGCTCCTTTCAACTTTTTTCCATAATAAAACATTAATTAAAAATTTCATGTTCGTTTGAAGAGTCATGAGGCGCAATTTCTTTGGTGTTTCGGCAGGGATTTACAGGTTCTTGTTGGCAGTGTGTAGCTGGGGTTAGCCCAGACGCGTACTACTCATCACTTCTTTCGGATGGCGCCCAGTGTCAACGGAAAACATCGCTTTGCTTCCCGTTTCAAATGATTTTTAAAGGGGGGTTTTACGTGCCCATTCCATAGAGGCGGTCCAAATTAATATAGTAGGATAATCGTTGTATCGAAATGTATTAAGAGAAACAGTAAAACGAAAAAATTACCATTACTCCAACAGCTACTGCGCAGCGCTGTTACATGACAGAGCAGTCAACGCAAGCCATGGCGGCGTTGTAACTGGCCGAGCACTGGCTATTCCAGCGTGTTACTGTCCCTGTTAGTATATACCGGCAAAACACATATCGCACAAGAATAATTTGCTAATTTGTGATTGCTCTATATAACGGACAGAATTCCACTTTATAAATAATTTTGCTGCTATCAGGAAATCAACGACGCTTTCTATCGACACTATGAGCAATATTTTAGGCGGTGAGGGGGAAGGGGACGCCGTGATTTCAGATGCACAATGTACCTCCGAAATCGTAAATTTCTGACCAAACGCCAGAGAAAGTGCACCTGACGTCTTTTAAGCGGGACACCCAGTGTGTGTAATGCCCGTAATACCTGATATCAGCAAATATTTGTAAGTATTACTTGTATTTGGCTACAGGTTTCAAACACAATTCTGTTATATTGAATTCATGCTGACATCGTCAGCAACAGGTCGATCTCTAAAATCTCACGGATGGTAGCTTCGCACCACCGGCCGCTCGGCCGAGTGCGTGAAACAAAATTTCCGAACCTGCGGTTCCTCTCGTACTGAGCAGGATTACTATCGCAACGACACAGTCATCAGTAGGGTAAAAGTAACCTGTCTCACAACGGTCTAAACCCAGCTCACGTTTCCGATTAGTGGGTGAACAATCCAACGCTTGGCGAATTCTGCTTCGCAGTGATAGGAAGAGCCGACATCGAAGGATGAAAAAGCGACGTCACTATGAACGCTTGGCCGCCACAAGCCAGTTATCCCTGGTCTACATCTACATCTACATCCATACTCCGCAAGCCACCTGACGGTGTGTGGCGAAGGGTACCTTGAGTACCTCTATCGGTTCTCCCTTTTATTCCTGTCTCGTATTGTTCGTGGAAAGAAGGATTGTCGGTATGCCTCTGTGTGGGCTCCAATCTCTCTGATTTTATCCCCATGGTCTCTTCGAGAGATATACGTAGGAGGGAGCAATATACTGCTTGACTCCTCGGTGAAGGTATGTTCTCGAAACCTCAACAAAAGCCCGTACCGAGCTACTGAGCGTCTCTCCTGCAGAATCTTCCACTGGAGTTAATCTATCACCTACGTAACACTTCCACGATTACTAAATGATCCTGTAACGAAGCGCTCTGCTCTCCGTTGGATCTTCTATATGTGCAAGTTAAATGGCCATCTTCAGATAAACTACATACACAGACTATTGAGCCACTCTGTGTGTTCTGCATGGTCATTTCAGTTGTTCAGATGTGTGTGAAGTCCTAAGGGAACAAACTGCTGAGGTCATAGGTCCCTAGACTAACACAGTACTTAAAATATTTAAACAAACTAACGCTGAGAACAAGACACACCCACCCATGCCCGAGGGAGGACTCGAACCTCCGACGGGAGGGGCCGCACAATCCGTGACATGGCGGATCTAACCACGCGGCCATTCCGCGCGGGGCACGATCATCTAGTCACGGACATATAACGATTTAACTCACTGAAGAGGAGGTGCCATAGTGGCACGTGGGCACTATTAACAATCTTACATTATTGAAATGCGATGATTTACTGCGGAACACCTGGCTAGCATGTTTCAACTAATCAGTAAATTGTATCCACCAAGAGAGATGTAAATCAAAGTTCTGAATTGGCGCGATTTCACTAAACTTCATTTAAATTCTTACTTTAGTCAACAGTTTTACAAGCTTGCTCGAAAGGAATAAAGTTATGGCAAGCAATTGCCGACAACACTGAATTCACACATTCGCAAAGCGTCCGCTCGCCAGCGTCAGTAGTCTTCCATATGTCAGCAGTGTCTCTGCACTACTGTGCGTCGATAAGATGTTCAAAGTTTCACATGTTTCTCGGCCTTAATGTGCGCTAGATTTCGAAATCCCAAGAAGGCCACGCCGATACTCTATCAAACCGCAATTGCTTCGCTACTGTTTAGCGACCAAATTGGTGCTGCTTTAATTGCTCTTTGGTTGGCCCTTATACAAACTTGTCCGACTCTCAGCTTCCGGGATATGGCCAGCAATAATCAAAATGTAATATCAAATTTCTAACATGTAAACGTTTTAAACTGCAGTGCTCTAACACATCACGACATATGCGTCTTCTGCGAGCTTTACATTACTACCAATACTACTAGACCTATTATTTTGCATATGAGCCGTACGAGTATATTGTCGTATGAATGATTACAAAGAAAACTTGCTGCATCTAACACAGAATGGAGAGGTAAGACACTAATTCATAGTACCATCTGTTCACTTGTCACCAGTGCACATAAATATGCTGCCGTAAATTGTGTGCGTATTATTACTTGAATTCAATTTCATCCCATTTTTGATTTCAAGTTGCTTATCCAAATATTGTCTACTGCAGTGTCAGGGTCGAAAATAACTTCTTTCTTAACTACATCTTATTGTATTGCATGCTGTTGTGATTCTGTGGAGTACAGTATCTGTTTTTGTTCACATATTTCCAAACAAATCGCTTTTGTTGCCAACGGCCTTGCCGCAGTGATAACACCGTTTCCCGTCAGATCTCAGAAGGTAAGCGCTGTTGGGCTGGGCTACCCTTTGGATGGGTGACCATCCCGTCTACCATGCGCTGTAGACAAGTGGGGCGCAATCAGCCCTTATGAAGCAAACAGAGGAGCTAATTGAGAAGTAGCGGTTCCGCACTTGGAAACTGACATACGGCCGGGAGAGTGGTGTGCTGACCACACGCCCATCAGTATCCGTATCCAGTGACGCCTATGTTCTGAGGATGACGCGGCGGCCGGTCGGCACCGTTCGGCTTTTATGGCCTGTTCGGGAGGAGTTTCGTTTTAGTTTAGTAAATGGTGCGTGTTGCAGTGAACGACGAATGTGAAACGAGATTATGCTATTGAAATAACTAAAGGTGAACAAAATCAGTTGTTGAATGTTTCGTGAATGAAACCGTTAATGCAGACAACAAAATGGAGGAATTTATTTGGTGATGTCAAAACCAAACGTGTCGTTCAGTGCGAGGCCTATGTGATGAATACCTTATTATGTGTCTGACACAACCGGATAAAACAGTAGCAGCAGAGCACGGTCTCAATAGAAGCAACACATCATGTATGGAAAGACAAAATTTTATATTCTCAACTTAGTCTTTCTGAGACAGTAAGAAAAAAAACGCCTGTGAATGAAACTGTTAGTGCAGTCAAGAAAAAAAGACGTATGTAGTACGTAGCTAACCCTGCCACTGGGTCTATTGCATTCAACTTCCAGTTTTAAAATAAAATAAACTCTTAATGGAACGTTAAAAGGTGATTGTAACTGACTTGATTTACCACATGTGAAAGAGAAACCTCAGCCATAAGTACGCATAACGCGCGACCAGAAAGTCGAGTGTGGCGCGACGTAGCTAGTTGTGGCTAAACAGCAAAACGTAACGCTTACCTACTCAGGACTGGAAAGAAATGTGGTTCCCCTTCTAGTGTTATCGTCATTTTGTACTCAGCAATATATGATCTAACTCCCACCAAACGTAACCTGTCCAGCGACTACATCCTTCACTCCAAACTTCTCAAAATTTAGTACTTACTTGCAAAGTATCACATTAACTATTGACAATAACGAAACAAAAACCAGTTCATTATCAAGGTGTGATGTCTGACTGTAAGATGTGAAAAAATAAACTTATTTACCGAATGTTTTCTTCAAAATAGAAGGACGAACAGCAGCAGACGCGAGAATTAAGAAATAGTGGTTTTTCATATTTTACGCGAAAAATTTATATTTCGAACTACATGGACGAATATAGTTCTACTTTATCTTGTAGTTTAACACTTCAAATTAATGAAAACAGCAGCGCGCCACTTGAACGTCTCCACTTCGCATCACTTTGGTGCACCACTGATGGATGCAAGGGAGCGTGATGCGAACCACCAAATGACCCGTCTCGGCCACGGCACCTTTTTGTCGATTGCATGTAGGATGTGCAAAATGTAACATGGTAATAGCAGAAAAATATTTGCACTCTAAGGCTAAACGAATTAAAGGATAGTAGGACAAATTGGTGGTAGTAAATTATCTTTTTTTCTGTAAATGGCAATTTCTGGCGAAATACTTTAAAGCCAGCTGAATGCATACTGTAAATAAGACATTTGTGCACATACATTTATATGTACAGATATTTGATTATCATTCCGGTTTATAAATTAGTTGCAAGAAACACTAAATTAGAAAGTTGGAGGGTGAGATGAGAGCGAGACATTAATCAGGCAGTTCATCATGGTAGTTTATATTCACAGAATTATAAGCTGATGGCCGACCGCGATGGTCTAGCGGTTCTAGGCGCTCAGTACGGATCCGCGTGACTGCTACGGTCATAGGTTCGAATCCTGCCTCGGGCATGGATGTGTGTGATGTCCTTAGGTTAGTTAGGTTTAAGTAGTTCTAAGTTCTAGGGGACTGATGACCACAGATGTTAAGTCCCATAGTGCTCAGAGCCATTTGAACCATTTTTATATGCTGATGTTTACACTGCAGTGATGTGAATGTTAGGGGTCCAATCTGTACTTGATTCCTGTGTTTGATTTCTGTGAACAGCCCACTAAAATCATTTAGAAGGTGTTGATATAACCAGAGAGTGTCAATAAATTTTTTTAGTTGTTCTAAGTGGTCCATTTTCTCGTCTTTTTGAGTGGGGTCCAATCTGTATTTGATTCCTGTGATTGATTTCTGTGAACAGCCCATTGAAATCATTTCGAATGTGTTGGTGTGATCGGAGAGTGTCAATATATTTTTGTAGTTGTTCTAAGTGGTCCATTTTCTTGCCTTTTTGAGTGGTACGTAAAATCTGTAATTCATCATTAACGTTCGAAACAGAGTGTACATATTGATACATGTGTCCGCAGCTCGTGGTCTCGCGGTAGCGTTCTCGCCTCCCGAGCATGGGGTCCCGGGTTCCATTGCCGGTGGGGTCAGGGATTTTCACTTGTCTCGAGATGATTGGGTGTGTCATCATTCATCCCGACTACGGTCGGAGGAAGGCAATGGCAAACCACTGCCACTAGGACCTTGCCTTGTACGGCGGTGCGGGTCCCCCGCATCGTTCCCGTACGCTTTGTCAGGGAGTATGGGACTTCATCATCCTTGATTCATGTGAGAGACAATTGCAGACATATTTAATTTTCTGTATAAAGGCCTGCAAATAATTGTTTTTCTGCTGCTGAGTCTGAATTTACTGCCGGTGATTTAGTATCTTTAATTTTATTGTACATGTGGTCAATTATTCGTGACTATTTGTCGATATGGTTCTGATAATATTCATTTCTTTCTCCTTGGCAGGTGAACTGAGGGTAAGTCTATATATACAGATAATGGATCTAAAAGAAGCCATTTAGTGTTGTGTAGTGTGGTATGAAGAAGTATCTATAATTACATCTGTGGTGGTTGGTTTTATATGAACTTCAAAGGCACACTTTTGTTTCAGCTTTTTCATTCTCGGATCAAGAAAACTGATATTATCTTCTGACTGAGGCTCTACAATGAATTTGATACTGGAGTGGATTTCATTCACGGTAAATGCAAATGATTCTGTTTCTTTTACTGTACAACCTTCCCATAATGACAACCTCTGCACTATAAACATAAACATCAAGCATACTGCGCATGTGGGATGCTCAGTACTGACATTAAGAATATTATTAAGTGTACCACAGTTATATGTTTACAATACGCGTGCTGTGTAGAATTCAACAACATATACATCGATCTGTGAAACCACATGAACCACTACAAAACAAATCGCCATTCACCGAAACACACGTAAGGGATTACAACTATTCAGCATCATACATAAATAGATGCTGATACTTAAGCGTATTTTCATTAATGAAAGAACTTGTAAAATTGCACTAAATACTCAAGTATTCCTATGAAGTGTAGGGGCAGACCACATACTGTTGGTCAAAATATCTGTGAAACCAAAAATATTAGCCATCTAAAGACGGATATGGTACCCCAAAACCGGTTATGGCACTAAAATAAAACATTTAAAAAGTATCTGTGGCTGGTTGCGTCATTCAGCAACAGTCATGAACTGCCAGAGATTTTGCAAGATCCGACATGGATATACAGGTTGTTACAAAAACGTAAGGCCAAACTTTGAGGAAACATTCCTCACACACAAATAAAGATAAGATGTTATGTGGACATGTGTCCGGAAACGCTTAATTTCCATGTTAGAGCTCATTTTAGTTTCGTCCACCTACGCTCAATGGAGCATGTTATCAGGATTTCATACGGGATACTCTACCTGTGCTGCTACAACATGTGCATTTACAAGTACAACACAACATGTGGTTCATGCACGATGGAGCTCCTGCACATTTCAGTCGAAGTGTTCGTACGCTTCTCAACAGCTGATTCGGTGACCGATGGATTGGTAGAGGCGGACCAATTCCATGGCCTCCGCGCTCTCCTGACCTCAACCCTCTTGACTTTCATTTATGGGGGCATTTGAAAGCTCTTGTCTACCCAACCCCGATACCAAATGTAGAGACTCTTCGTGCTCGTATTGTGGACGGCTGTGATAAAATACGCCATTCTCCAGGGCTGCATCAGCGCATCAGGGATTCCATGCGACGGAGGGTGGATGCATGTATCCTCTCTAACGGAGGACATTTTGAACATTTCCTGTAACAAAGTGTTTGAAGTCACGCTGGTACGTTCTATTGCTGTGTGTTTCCATTCCATGATTAATGTGATTTGAAGAGAAGTAATAAAATGAGCTCTAACATGGAAAGTAAGCGTTTCCGGAACATGTCCACATAACATATTTTCTTTCTTTGTGTGCGAGGAATGTTTCCTGAAAGTTTGGCCGTGCCTTTTTGCAACACCCTGTAAAACATCAAGCTGAAATTATTTTACTGTTACTAGTGTTGCCTTTTCTGTTGTCAGCAGTGAGATGTATCGACCTTTATCGGAATCTCTCTACCAAATGACTAACACAGTAGCGAAAACTAAATTTACAAAGGAATAGAAACAAACCGTTTTGATTAAGAGAAGCTAGGAGAATAAATATAAGAGTGACGTATGACTGAGACTAACAGATGGGTTTACCATATTCGCAATGCAATTTAACAGTAGCGTAATGTCCTTCCTCTCGCTTGATGTCAGACCTCTAAAGTAAACGTGGTAGACGTAAATTAAGTGTTTGTTCTAACTAACTCTTTGGTTCCATAGCTAGTTTAACTGCATAACCATCAATTAATGCTAATCGTAAAGTAATGTTTTGCATGTGACATGTGAAGAAATAGTACAAAAGCACAGTTAAAGTAATTTAGTAATGCATTAAAATTTTGTGAAAGATATATGTATCCAAAAGTAGGCAGAAATGGGTTATGATCTTAAATTCTCTTGAAGTTTCCACGAAAATTTTGAACTTAAATAGAACAAATTGGTCATATCAGTATTATAAATAACGACATATTTAATAGTGAAAGTTGCTTGTTCAATTGTAAATCCATTTTCTGTCACAATATATGGCGTTCTAAAACTGCCAGTTTGTCCTGTGGTCGATTAGGCAAGCCAAGCTCTTTGTCTAGACTGATGCATAGGCACACAAGCCTTGGTCTGTAAGTGTACAAAGTCACGTTTGCTGCCGAAATGGTGGCTTACTGAGAGGTGCGGTGGCTGTAACTTCTACGCTCTGTAGCATCCTTGGATGACGTTTCCAGTCAAGGGATCAAAACTTCGAACTGTTTCTCAAAACAGCCTCTACAACCCCTCAAACGATTTCATTTTCTGCTAAGAAAATAATTTTACAGATAACTGCACTGCCTCACGGTAGAATAATGATCATCACCCAGAAAGGGTGGTAAATATCAGCACAAAAATACATTTGAACTCGTTAACGACACTTTTGCGGTAGTGTAAGAGCTACTTACAAAATAGGAGCTACACATAAAAAACTGTAGCTAACAGTTTCGGATACTACGGATTGTAGATTAGTTTTTAGTCGATATACGTAATTATATGACAATTCGTCAATATGAACAGAAATCAGAGGGCAGTTATAAGAGTCGAGGGGCACGAAAGGGAAGCAGTAGTTGAGAAGGGAGTGTGACAGCGTTGTGGCCTATCACCCGTGTTGTTCAATCTGTATATCGAACAAGAAAATAAAAGAAAAATTTGGAGTATGAATTAAAGTCCATGGAGAAGAAATACAAACTTTGAGGTTTGCCGATGACATTGTAATTCTCTCAGAGACAGCAAAGGACCTGGAAGAGCAGTTGAACGGAATGGACAGTGTCTTGAAAGGAGAATGTAAGTTGCACACCAACAAAAGCAAAACGAGGATAATGGAATGTAATCGAATTAAATCAGGTAATGCTAAGGGAACTAGGTTAAGAAATGAGACACGTAAAGTGGTAAATTAGTTTTTCTATTACGGGAGGAATATAACTGATGATGGCCAAAGTAGTGAGGATATAAAATGCAGACTGGCAATGGCAAGAAAAGCGTTTCTGAAGAAGGGAAATTTGTTGACGTCGAGTATAGATTTAAGTGTCTGGAAGACGTTTCAGAAAGTATTTGTATGGAGTGTAGCCACATATAAAAGTAAAATATGGACGATGAATAGCTTAGACAAGAAGAGAATAGAAACTATTGGAATGAAGAAGATGCTGAAGATTAGATGTATAGATCACGTGACGAATGAAGAGGCACTGAACAGAACTGGAGAGAAAAGAAATTTGTGGTACAACCTGACCAAAAGAGGGGATCGGTTGCTGAAATGTCAAGTGATCACCAATTTGGTACTGCAGGTAAGCGCATGGGGTAAAAATCGTAGAGGGAAACCAAGAGATTGATACAGTAAGCAGGTTCAAAGGGATGCAGGCTGTAGTAGTTACTCGAAGATGAAGAGGCTTGCTCAGGATAGAGTAGTATGGAGAGCTGCATCAAACCAGTCTTCGAACAACATTATACCGGTTAAAACATATACATACCTTCTGATGTGCTATCCATCTCATTTTATTGTGACAACTAGGCAGGAACACTGTCATTTATTAAACAGACCACACAAACAGTAACTGTCTACTGTTGCGGCACGCGTCATGTCCTCTCGAGAGTGGAATGACACTGCAGCATCCGGCAGGTATGTACCAGTATAGTCTACATAAGATTTCACGTGGCCAGAGACGGAACACAAACATTGTTTTTCTATTCTGCGCTGGTTTTGAAGCGCATTGACCCACTGTGCGTGGGAAGGTGGTCCTATTCGTCTACATTAATATAATGACCTTTTATTTTGAAAGTGTTTTTTTTAAACAGCGAGAGATCATAGACGATAGTTTTACACCAAATTAATTGATAATTATGTGGTACCTCATTTGTTCAGGGAGGTCTCTCGGTGATGTGTTACACATTTTGGTATTCAAAGTAGTTAGTGTGTCCTTGCAGATAGCTAATACATCATACATTTAGTGTGTGGCCGGTACAAAAACTGGTAATGTGGAGCGTGAGCCACTGGTGGTACACGACTATGTGAATATGTTAATATGTTGGTGTTCTGAAGTTGAGGAGTATTTATTACAAAGGGAAGAGGCCGTGGTTGGCAAAATTACACAACATTTTATTTTATTTCATTATACTATAGTTTCACAGTTCAGTTCCGAGGATTTTAGTTAGCATCACGGTGTGGGCTCCTTTCTGAGCAATAGCTGTTAATATATTTAATACGCACCACTTTCCTTTAACTCGTATTTCATTAATAGTCTTCAGGTTTCTGATATTGTCTTTCCTTTCCAACTCAAGGCAATGAACATAAAAGATTCATCTCCAATGAAACTGAAATGGAATCTATTATTGCTGGCTGCGTATAGGAAAATGAACAAGACCGTGTCTAAGTAGGCTGTTTAGTTTTTTATGTTGGTGACGCCAGGAACGCTCTGTATTGAAATCGCTGACTGCGCTGTGTGCAATCTGTGGCTGGTTGGACTCATTGTTGGATTCTTCGCTAGTGTAATGTTGGGCTGTTGGATGTGGACAGCGCGTAGCGTTGAGCAGTTGGAGGTGAGCGGCTAGCAGTAATGTTTGTGGGGAGAGAGATGCCAGAGATTTGAGAGGTTACTATGAGTGGACGATTTGGACGTGTGTTCGTCAGAAAAAGGAAATTTGTTTAATTAATTACTCTTGTACACTATTAAGGTGAATACATCGTTTGATCTCTATCAAAATCTTTCATTTGCTAACTGTGCCTAACAGTAGTTATGCCGTCAGTAGTTACAATCTTTTATTTAGCTGGCACTATTGGCGCTAGTTGTATTGCAGTAGTTCGAGTAACCAAGATTTTTGTGAGGTAAGTGATTCATGGTTATTGTTGGTCAGGGCTACTCTTTTGTAGGGATTACTGTAAGTCAGATTGCGTTGCGCTAAGATATAGTGTGTCAGTTTAGTCATGATCAGAAAAAGTAAAGAGAAATCTGTCTCAGTACGTTTAGTTTTACTCAACTGTTTCAGTATCAAATAACGTAGAAATTTACCAGCACACTCATTATTAATTTTTCGAAGGGGAAGTTTCAAGTGCTATAACGTATTTACCACAGAGGTCATACAAGATGGCCACATTCAGCGTTCCTTATGCGATAAACAAACGAACTTTCACTCTGCTAAATCTAGCGAAAGTACAGTAGTGTGCAGCCGAGTTGATAAGTCCATAGTTAGCGCATTGGACTCGCATTCTTGTGTACGACGGTTGGAGCCTACATCCGGCAATACTGCTTTACTGATAGCTGCTATTAAAATTAGCCTTGGTCACAAATTTATTTGTTCTGGTAACCAGTTTCGACAACGCCTGCGGTCATCTTCAACCCTACAAGTCAAATACAATGTCTGATTAGAGGGCTGCTTACATTAAAGAAAATTATATAAAACTACAAAGTTATAAATCGACGAATTACCAAAATGCTGTATGAGCAGGGGCCTCCTTCTGGTGGTAAATCGCTGCCAGATAGAGCTGTGCATGTATTACATATATATTCGAGGCATCGTCCACTTTTGACATAATGATATCATCGCTAACGAATGGGCTGAAAACCAAATAATAGCGCAAAATATGATAATTAAAACAACAATAACAAGAATGAAAAATAAAAATATAAGGAAATTGGGTGGTTCAACAGCTATTGCGAGATAAAATAAGCAAAAATATTAAACATATGAGATAAATAAAAATCGTTTCGACAGTACATGAGTTGCCCTCTCTGGGATGTTGGAGAACCATTTAGAAACTACTGTGGCCATAGTAAGTATAGACGCTATTCCAAAGATGTGGCAGCAGGCTACTCTCCAACGAGGTGGTTGTAATCTATAGCCAAAGGCTGTCACGTCAGACGACATACCATGCACAGCAGCATGTTGTTATGGAAACGATAGACGCTCTACCAGGGCTGCTTTCTATTAGGGAGGCTCCAGAAAACGTTGACTGACGTTTTGTAATAAATGGTGCACAGATACAATTTCAAGGTGTAACAAGAGACACCCATTTGTGTAGATTATTCGATGTATAATAATTAGTTCTTGTAGACGGAAACTGAGAAAGAAAGTAATCGAGAGTGCAGAGGGCTTGTGCATGTACTTCAAATAGTGCCTATGACGCATCTGTATGTATTACAAAATTTACATGTGGCAATATTAAACGGCATTGCTATGTTTTATTTTACATGCCAATGTTATAATCAAAAATGTAGTTAAAGTATAAAAAAGTAGTACTATAAGACTAAGAATAAAGCAATGAGAGTGTAAGGTACGGCATTAGCAGGTACCTGAGACAAACACTGAAGCAGGTAACATCGATAAATAAAACATATACATTAAATAACAGTTTATATAAGATTCGTTTCTTTATAAAATGTGAAGGAAAGGGAAAAACTGAAGAGTGGATAAGACTTATGAGACGGACTATGTTATCAGAGAATAAGACCACTGACACATATGTATACAAAAATGTTTATGGAACAAATATAGAAACATAAATCGTGTATACACCATTAGTCAGAAAACAGAGGGAATTTAAAATACAATACTACAAGCCATTATGCCAAAATATTAAAAGTATTTAAATTTGCATAATGCAGTCCTGAAGCGAGACAGAAGTAAACATTCTAAAAACAGATTGTCAGTCATAAAATAATATTTGGCAAAATTATGAAGGTTACAAAGTATAAAATGTTGTATAAAAGTTTAAATAATGTTTAACAAATGAGAGACAGAAAAGTGAGGATTCTAAAGCAAATCGTCAAAATCTGAAAGAAAGTAAACCGTTATCTGTTTTAAATGAGCAGCTTGAATTCAAAGACAAGCATTTGTGTCGCAGTATGTACCAACGGCGAAGCAGCAGCAGGTGTCGACCGCGCTGTTGAAGGAAGGGAATGCCCCACCACAAAATCCTCTTACCAAATTTGTGGCGAGCATGGTACAACGTCACAGAGCTTGCTTTGACGTCGGTAGTGATCAAACACCCTGTTAAAAACCATGTCCCCCTTTTTGTAACGTCGAAGGGACCATCGTACATTGCTATGGCCCCAGTGTAATTATTGTCTTTGAATAAAAGTGTCAAATCTGTTCGTGTCATTGAGTATTTTATCAAAACCTTGTGTAGCTGCGTATCTGAAGCGTAGTGTGGTGACACACTGGAATGTCGCAAATACACATCAGGTGTGTCGCGAATTTTTTTGTCTTCTAATCTTGCGGAGACAAAATACGTAAAACATAAAAAGTGCATCGCGAAGTCGTGTCTTGGATTAGAGGAATTTGCAAGAAGTCACTCAGAGAGTTGTATCTCACTAGTTTTCATTTTAGTGCCTTTTTATACTTCTTTTGTTAATGATTATTTTTATGTCATAAGTATCTTTTATTGGTTT
The DNA here is from genome assembly GCF_021461395.2 of Schistocerca americana. NCBI lineage: Eukaryota > Metazoa > Arthropoda > Insecta > Orthoptera > Acrididae > Schistocerca > Schistocerca americana. The sequence continues at coordinate 441,479,702 of NC_060121.1, read as the reverse complement.
GTGAGATTTGTATATCATAGTCGTCCCACAACAACAAAGTATGTATTGTATGTACTTTCTGGTATTTTTTGTTTTTGTGTTCCTATGTAAGAGTAATAAATAGCTTTTATAGTATGCCTTATGCCTATGTTGGTAAGTTCCTACTCAGGAGCCTTTGCAATAAGTTTGTAAAGTTTGTATTTAGTAACCACTCCGTGAGAAGTACGTACTCTATGTGTTTGATTCTGTGCATGTATGATGAAAATCACATGTAGAAGTTAGTGTCGTATTTTCATGTGTATCAAAAGGGAAAAAGAACCAAATCAAAAAGTTGAGTAACCAGATTATGCGCTCTGTTGTAGCAGTAGTTGCCAGTATAGTCCACGTTGTTCGAGTTATGTTACTCGGCAGTGACAAATCAGGCGAAATTTACTTTTGTCCTAAAATACTCAACACCAGCGTATTTTGAAGTAATAGTAGGCTTCTTTTTTACTTCGAAACTATATCAAGATATTAGCCAAGGTACATTCTGCGTTTTATAAGGAACAGAAGCGGAGATATCAACCTTCGGTACTTTCTCCAATTCCAGTTTCCAGTCTTCAGTTGTAAAGGAATTAAACATGAGTGCGCGGTGCGCTGAGACGAGAGCGTCAGCATTTACGTCACCACAAAGAGCACCTCCGCGTGTGTCACCAACCGTGTATTCAGGCATCCGTGATTAAAACTTTACTTTTACGTAAACTGATGGGGGAGGAGGCAGAAAGGAAAAGAAAGGGAAAGAACTAATGGTATAAGCTACGTCGGGACGCTGTGCGGCCTCAGCGGTGAGGAGTGAAAATGTGTGCAGCACCTGGGCAGGGACCCGGGATCTCCTGTTTACCAGGCCGTAGCATCAGCCACTGTGATGCCCTTACAAAGTGTTGTCGCAAATACGTGAAGTATCTTGGCACGCTCCTCAGCCGACTCACATTTCCATACAGCACCACCTGTCCACCGTCCCCGTACATGTCCTCCACGCCCGCGAATATTATTTTCGCGCAGGCGAAGCAATTACATGAATGTGTGGTGTCTGTTCATTCGGACATGTCCGAAAGGAAAGATACCACGCGTTCGTACACTCATCAACCATAATATTATAACCACCGACCTACTATCGATGTAAACCCGTCCAGTCCATAGCAGCGTCACCTGGCGATGAATGACTGCTAGTCAGACACACGTACTGTGCATGTAGGATTAGTGACCGCGATGTCCGTCTGTAGAATGGGGAAGGCGCGCGATCTATCTGAATTTGACGGAGGACAGGTTGTGATGGCCCAGAGGTTCGGCACGAGCTTTTCGGAAACTGCAAGACTTGTCAGATGTACGAGGGTTCGTGTGGTGAATGTTTGCAACAAGTGGCAAAACCAAGGTAAACCACGCTCAGACGTCATAGGGTTGCGAAACCACCCGTCATTACAGATGGCGATCGTCGTAGGCCGGGAACTCTGGTGAAACAGGACAGGCTATGAATTATGGCGGAACTAACATCCGACAGTTATGCTTGGTACAGTACAAGTATGTCTCAACACACAGTGCGCCTCCACAGCCGACGAACTACGCTTGTGCTAATTTTAACACCACGACATTGGCCACAACTTCCGAAATGGGCACGTGACCAGAGGCACTATGCGTCGGTGCAGTGATAGAGGACTGATGAATCCCGATACCTTCTCTATCATCCCGAAGCAGGACGTCTTACAGGGAAACAGCTCCTTGACATCTATACTGCGGCACGGAGACAAGCTGGCCGCAGCTCCATTATGCTCTGGGGAATATCCACGTGTGTATTCCTGGGTCTAGTAGTGCTAGCGAAAGGCACTCTGACGGTCAAGGAGTATCGTACATTTCTTGCAGCCCACGTACACCCGATCGTGATGATAAAGTTTACAGATGTCAGTAACATTTTTCACCAGGATAATACGCCATGTCACAGGGCCAGGAGCGTGACGGAGTGGGTAGAGGAACACAGTGATGTGCTAGCCTGCCAACTCGCCAGATCTGAACCTGATCGAACACATCTGGGATGTGAGTGAACTTAGCATCAGAGATCACGCCCCCCGTCCCGGGGTATTTACAGGAATTAGGTGACTTGTGTGCAGATGCAATGCTAACTCCGTCCAGTGACCTAACAAGGCGTCATTGGTTCCATGCCACGACAGGCCGCCGCTGTACACGTAGCGGATATTAAGAAGGTGCTCATAGTGTTTTGGCTGATCAGTACAGGGCTATTACAAATGATTGAAGCGATTTCATAAATTCACTGCAGCTCCATTCATTGACGTACGGTCACGACACTCTGCAGATACGTAGAAAAACTCATAAAGTTTTGTTCGGCTGAAGCCGCACTTCAGGTTTCTGCCGCCAGAGCGCTCGAGAGCGCAGTGAGACAAAATGGCGACAGGAGCCGAGAAAGCGTATGTTGTGCTTGAAATGCCCTCACATCAGTCAGTCATAACAGTGCAACGACATTTCAGGAAGACGTTCAACAAAGATCCACCAACTGCTAACTCCATTCGGCTATTGTATGCGCAGTTTAAAGCTTCTGGATGCCTCTGTAAGCGGAAATCAACGGGTCGGCCTGCAGTGAGCGAATAAACGGTTGAATACGTGTATCTGGACATGCTGGAACATTGGCTCCTGCCACAACTGGAGACCGACAGCACCGACTTCATCTTTCAACAGGATGGTGCTCCACCGCACTTCCATCATGATGTCCCGCATTTCTTAAACAGGAGATTGGAAAACCGATGGATCGGTCGTGGTGGAGATCATGATCAGCAATTCATGTCATGGCCGCCACGCTCTCCCGACTTAACCCCATGCGATTTATTTCTGTGGGGTTATGTGAAAGATTCAGTGTTTAAACCTCCTCTACCAAGAAACGTGCCAGAACTGCGAGCTCGCATCAACGATGGTTTCGAACTCATTGATGGGGACATGCTGCGCCGAATGTGGGAGGAACTTGATTATCGGCTTGATGTCTGCCGAATCACTAAAGGGGCCATATCGAACATTTGTGAACGCCTAAAAAAACTTTTTGAGTTTTTGTATGTGTGTGCAAAGCATTGTGAAAATATCTCAAATTATAAAGTTATTGTAGAGCTGTGAAATCGCTTCAATCATTTGTAATAACCCTGTATATAAAGCTGTACTGCTGACCCGCAACAGATTTTCACATTCAAATTTATGTGAATTCCTAAGGGACCAAACTGCTGAGGTCATCGGGCCCTAAACACTACGTAAACTTACATTAAGCTAAGGACAACACGTACACACTGTAACGCCCCAACGACCACCCTAAAGTCAATTAAGAAAGAACATGAAATAGGGAAAGTTATCTTGGCAGTTACGACATCTTTGCCGATGAGCTAACACGAAAGAGTTTTGTCAACAACTACATTGTACATCACTGAATGCTCAGTGAGCGAAAGAGAAAGACGAAACATCGTATATCAGCAATGGACAAATATCCATGTGACAAATGTGAAATTAATATCGCAAAAGTTAAGTCCACAGTAATGTCATCAGGGATAACTTTTATGTGGAATAGAGTTGTAAGCGCAACGAAGAAATTCAATGCGCCTACAATGCTCTTCCACAGAAGAAGTCGCTTGCTAGAACTCATCAAGTGCAGACGTACGAGAGCAGTTCTGATCTGAATTATTGATATTGTAAATCGTGATGAGATTGTTTTCGAGTTTACAAGTGTTTGTTGCGTGACGGGATTCACGGCTTAAGAAACTGATTTTATGAACTGAAACAGGAACAGATAGTCTCATTTAACAGTGCACTACTGGTTAATTGAAATCTAATAACGGAATTAGTGAACATTGGAATTGATTTTAAATTAGTTGACCTTAAGGAGAAGTGAACATTCTATGAAAGAATACACGCAATTAGTCTTGAGTAGGACCCAAGTACACGACATCATGAAGATAAAACCACTACGCTAAAGTGTCGAGTTGTGGTAATTGCCAAGAAACTATAACTTAATCGGACTGACTTAACTAAACTATTCCGTGTGCGTGTGGTGCACGAGTTATAAGCTTTTAGTGACAAAATAACAATAAACTGTTCGTTACCAGTTAAATACCCGGTGTGGACTACATCATTAAATAGTTTGATAAATGACTAAATCAACGACTACTCATGAAAGACTACTTCATTGAAGTGCAAATATTCACGTCATTAGTTGAGAAGTGAACTTTAAAATATTTTCGTATTGCCAAGAAACTATAACTCAATCGGACGGACTTAACTAAACTATGCCGTGTGCGTGTGGTGCACGAGTTATAAGCTTTTAGTGACAAAATAACAATAAACTGTTCGTTACCAGTTAAATACCCGGTGTGGACTACATCATTAAATAGTTTGATAAATGACTAAATCAACGACTACTCATGAAAGACTACTTCATTGAAGTGCAAATATTCACGTCATTAGTTGAGAAGTGAAATTTAAAATATTTTCGTATTACGACACAATCTTACAAAGACTGAATCAAAGAGTATCTCTGGATCTCGCTGCGTACCAGCACAACAATTCCATAGCAACGAGACAACAGCGTACGAAAAAAACTGTTAACTGTAATATTTCCTCGATATCAGTGGTGTGTGCTATGCGAATGAGAGAAGAATTCATAACTACTGCAAATCCGGGCAATTAACAATAAAACATTAATAATAAAAAGCATCAGTTATACGAGTACGCATAAGTGGAAACGCTGCAGACTTGTAATTGAGATACAACGACTACGCGAGGAACGCCTTTTCGGAAGTTTTTCAGGTTTTTTCTCCCGTTAACTTACGGGTAGTGACGTTATATCGCATCGTGTCTCTACTCTGCCGCGAGAGCTGTGGCACTAACAGCTCTACCGCGTCGACTACATGAGCACGCGGTTGGAGTCCGAGGGCACGCGGCACACACACCATTTTGACTACCTATATGTTCATTTTCTGGTTTTGCGTCATTATAAAATTGTCGCTCTGATACTCGCGCGAGCTGTACATGACAATCACGAACAACTTGATTTTTAATTTGATTAAATTCATCAATAAACTTATATGTTAATTCTTGAAATTGTTTACCTTGACCGATTAAATAATTATCGATCCTTTTATCCGTCTCTTGTTCAGTTTCATTCAGGTGGTCCTTGGTATTACTAAAATTATCTGTTAATGAATTAACTCTTATGGATACCACATCGCATTGTTCCGATAATTTACTAAGATTTTCTTGCAATTTATCGATACAATCGATAATTTTAACATCCTGTTTTTCTTATTTGGTTAACCTGGATTCAACATCTTCAAATTTGTTATCTACTTTAACTTTTTGATCCTCAAATCTAGCTTCAACATCCTCTACCCGACTCTCTACTTCTGAAATTTTACTATTTACGGTTACCTATAATATTGCCTGTTGTTCGGCTAATTTGGAGAATTTACTACTAAATAATGCTTGCTGTTCTGAGAATTTAATAGCTTGCTGTTCGAGTACTTCAGAAAATTTATTATTGAAAAATGCTTGCTGTATTGCCTGCTGTTCTGAAAAATGCTCACTAATCGTATTTAATTTTGATAACATAGTACTAAATATGTCTACACCTCCAGAGATGTTCGGTGCGATGTTCATTCTACAGTCTCGATCGGTACCTTCTCTAACATCAGAATTATTGTCTGGTAATTGTACGACTTTATCCCTTGTTCTAATCCCCGATACAGTTGGTATCGCTTCCTTCTCTTGTTCAGTAAACGTGTCATCGGCCCCTAGACATAAACACTACCTAAACTTACTTTAAGCTAAGGACAACACGTACACACCCATGCCCGAGGGAGGACTCGAACCTCCAGGGGAGAGGGCGTGTAATCCGTGACATGACGCCTCTAACCGCGGCCAATCAGCGGGTCCCGGCAATAGATTGGGTACTACAGCAACCTGCTCCAGATCAAGTACAAGTTGGGCACCTACCTTTGATGAAGTCGACCGCCATCTCCAGCCCGTACGTGTCCTTGTCGCAGTCGTCGAGTATGTGCGCACCGATGGTGACGTTGGGCAGCAGCGAGGGCTGCGCGTTGATCCTGTCCAGCGTGTAGAGCATGGTCTCGAGCGCCTGCACGCCGCCCTGCGGCATCACGGGCCCGCACGTCACCGTGTCGGAGCGCTCGTGCACCATCATGAGCCCGCCCAGCACCAGCTCGCCCTCGACCACCGCCGACAGCTTCACCGGCCACCCCGACACCGAGTCGTTCCCCGACGCGCCCCCGCCCGATTTCGCTGTGCTCGAATTACCGCCGGCCGTTATTAGAGTTTCGTTCGAGTCGTCATCCAGATTAGCATCCGTTGGCTTAAAGTCAAACTCATTCTCCGTTTCCGCACTGATTACTGACAAATCCGCCGTACTAGTGGTGTCAACATCCTCCGTGTTTCGGTATTTACTGCTAGTCCCTTCGGGAAAAAGTCTTTCTGTTTCGGGTGGTGGAACACTCACCGATATATATTCCCGTGTACTAGGCGCTGATGTAACAGACCACTTTTCGACTGTACTTCTCACCTGTTTATTTAGCATCACGCTTAAAACTGGCGTTACTGGTGTCGTGACAGTAAGTCTACTACTTCCTACGGATCCATCGTTATTGTACAATAATGGTTTCTTGGACTTCAACGCAGTTCTTAGAGATTCCGTTATCGCACCGTTACCTGTAGCTGCTGTTATCGCCATTGCGGGACCGTCGTTTTGCATACCTTCATTCCACAAATACTCTTTTATACTTGGTAAATGTTCGTTCACAGCACTGCTAGGACGTATGGTGAGTGCTGCGGGTGTTGCTGCTGTTACTTCTTCTGATACCTTGTTCGGCAACTGAGCGGTAACCTGGTGATATTTCGTCAACTTACGGTCAATCGTCGGTCTTTCACTTCTTCTTGAGGTAGTGCTGACGTATTTCTCGTTATTACTGCCGCCTCCTTCAATTTCTGCAGTCGCCTCGACGGCATTCAAGTCTGGCTTTTGTAACGTCGAATCTGCAGATTCTCCGATAAGGCTGAACAGTGAAATGTCCTTGTTATTAAATCGACGTAAATATGTCGACCTACTTGGAAAACTTCCTAATCCAGCACTTTTGGACTGGGCACTCAAACGATTCGAAAGAGTCGTGCTGAATGTGGTATCGACAGATGGAGTACGTTGTGTGCCCATACCTTCACTTGCGGTCGTTGTTATTTCATTGAAGTTATCGGAATTGGACGATATTCTGAAGTTTTCCTTTTGCTGCTGAGGCGTCGCGTACGTAAGCGAAATTTCATTTGGTACAGATGTTGTGTTCACTTGGAAATATTCGTCGAATTCTCCTTTGTCTTGCTTGAAGTTCGTATAATTAGTGGTGCCAAAAGTCTTATTAGGGTTGAGGTTGGCTAGGCGCGACGTAATGATTGTGCTCTTTACGTTACCTCCAGCGTCTTGGATGGTGCGAGAAGTTTTGATACTTTGTGCATTATCGTCGTCGGGCGCAGACGTCGACATCCCATGGTCACTGCTTCCTTCGCTATAGACATCCCCGGTGGTGCGGTTGCCGTTTACGAGGCTCTTGGGGCGATCAGCGGCCCGTAAACCGGTCCCCGTAATGTCCCCATCAGCCGTGTGCACAGGCTCCACCGGCGGTTTCTGCCGGGGGAACACTTCGCCCGACCCACCAGAGGCACTATTCGTATAATCCCGTCCATTTTGTGGCACATTCCGTAGCGGCTGAACTGAGGCCTCCTCTGTTGACACCTGTTCCACTGGGGAAAGCGACTCAGTCTGCGATTCAGTATCGAAGGTGATGAGACTTGCTGGAGACGATGTTTCATCTCCTACGCTACGACGAAACCGATCACGGCGCCGCCTTAGACCAAGAGGCATTGAAGCTGTGGCCGGCTTAGCATGACGAAATTTCTTCAGACTGACTGACCAGCTGAGAGCTTCCTCGGATTTTCTCTTAGACGGAGAAACGATCGAGCCGAATTCTTTTATCGGGTTAGCGTCTTCTTTCGTTCTGGTCCCAGCCTTTTCTGTAGACGGTCTGTACGCATCGCGATATCCTTTACTGGCTTGGAAGGTGTAATAACCATTCGATGCAACCTCGGTATAATTCGATATATCATTTTCTAAATCTGTCGGTCGCTTTTCGTGCTGTCTGTCTGGACTTGATGCCGATGTAGTGAATCCAAAACTGGAGGGAACGTTGGATGTTTCGACGGTACGCTGGCGTTGTTTCCACGATGGGTCGGAAGACATGTGTCTGTGATGGTCTTGCAGCTGGTCCCTGACGGCTGACCCACTCAGTTGAATGTTGGCGTTGACGATGAGCAGCAGCTGAAGGATGGTTGGGCTACCCATGTCGTCCGTCCAGACCTCAAGGCAAGCTCACAGCCGCACGCGTTGCCATCCCAAGCGGTTCACGCCTGTAACAAAGCAACCAAACACACTGTATACAGGAAAGTATTGATACCTGTATGCAGAAAAATGCAACGATGTATAGAAGAGGGTGAATATTAGCCCTCTTAAAGTAACAGAATTGTTTTATATTTCATAATAGTGATCGTGAAAACAGGGTGTAGCAGAAGATCCACTAACAGTCATAATTGAAGGTGATTTATTTAGGACAACACCAGTTTCGCCCTTGTGTCCATCTTTAAGTGATTATGTTCTCTAACATACACATCCAAAAGAAAGACGCACCACAGAGGAATTCTGCAGATGGGACGGAATTCTGTAGATGAACACGTACAGACAAACAAATCATTGCAGTTTCAGAAAAATTGGCTGATTTATTCAAGAAAAACTCCTTCACAGATTGAGAAGGTCAATAACGCATTGGTCAACTTCTGACCTTGTGCAAGCAGTTACTGACTCGGTTGTTGGATATCGTCCCAAACTCTGTATAATTGCGGCGTTAGATCGTCAAAATCCTGAGATTTTTGTAGGGCCAAACCCATAATGCTAAAAATATCCTCAGCGTTGGAGGGGCGAGCCCTGGAACCTCACTGAATCCAGTAGGACTGTCTTCGTATTAAATCCTGATGACCAGTAAGAACGTGTCTGGAGATGTCTTAGACAGCGTTCGTATATCATACGGCCCGACAACCACGAGGGACAGTCTGCCGTGCCGTTGCTTTTCATAATATTTTGGTGGTATTCTGCACAACCTTTGGTACAGCGATAAGTCAACGACAATGTACTTTCCTTTTTCTAGCCACTCATGGCAAGCAATTCTGGGCATACAGTTCAGCAAGATAATTCCCACTCGCACAAGGCTCGAGCTCCTAATGCTTGTCTCCATGCTTGCCTGACCTTACAACAAGTTCGCCAGATCTCTCCCCAACTGGGAGCTCAGGATTGTGAAGATCTAACGCACCAGTATGGGAGAATTTGTCACCTCAACTGTCAGGAGGACATCCGGCAAGTGGATCAAACTATGCCAAGCCGAACAGCTGCATGCGTAAGGGCCAGAGGCAGACGAACGCGTTATTGACTTACTCAAAAGAAATGGCTCTGAGCACTATGGGACTTAACATCTGAGGTCATCAGTCCCCTAGAAATTAGAACTACTTAAATCTAACCAACCTAAGGACATCACACACATCCATGCGCGAGGCAGGATTCGAACCTGCTACTGTAGCGGTCTCGCGGTTCCAGACTGAAGCGCCTAGAACCGCTTGACTTGCTCAATGAGTGAAGGTATTTCTCTTGAATGAATCACCCAATTCTTCTGAAACAGTATTAATCTCTTTCTCTGAACCTGTACATTATATTTACTTTCGGATAATTACTTCGTGTTACGTCATTGTCTTGTCTTAGCGTGTACATTCATTTACATATTTCCACATTCAGTGTTGGAGTTCAATGTTTAAATAAAAAGCAAATTACCTGATGTTTACTGAAAAACGAACTGAAATAATTGGAAGTGGCAAACTAATGTGTGTAGATAATATTAATGTACTTACAACTTGATTTCGTTACGCCACCCATACTGAAGTACATTGTAATTTGTAACGCATGTTATTTTCCACATCTAATTCCTTCAGTTGTGTTATTGAGTCAACATCACGTATTTGCCTTTCATTTGAAGAGTAAACTCAAACAATGAATGTAGAAACATGTAAACGAATGCATGACATTCCGAAGACGGGTTCAAGCGCAAAACCTTTCGCATTTTGAATAAATCACATTCAGTTGTGACTGGTAGCGGATCTTACTCTACACCCTACAGAGGAACGGTCACAGAGTTCAGCAGCATTCATTATGTATAAAATTCACGATTCTGAAAATAATTGCCACCACACATACCTGACTTATAATTAATTCACATATGATACAGTATCATTATGTGGTTTCTGTCATGTATGACTTGGTCTTCTCGAATGAGATACCCTCTACGCCCCTTGCGATAGAATCTCCAGATTGAGGTAAAGGTTTACCCCTAAAATATATTAAAATCATAACTTAAACGTCTTCTGTGTTTCACTTTCGACATAACTGACCAATTCGTGAGAGACGCAACAGCCTCATAAAATACAGAAAGAAAACATTATCCTTTTTCTCAGTCTCCGTATGAAATAAATATCGAATTACGAGGACATGTTGACACATAATGGCTCCGAATTTTTTACGTGAAAACTGTTAAACCCTTTTAAATAAGAAACTTTACTAACATTCTACATCTTTATTCTTCATCTGTACATATTTGTTTCTCAACATAGTATCCCTGGAGACTACCCTGGAGACGAACACATATCTCCAGACGAAAGATAAGCTTGATGACACCGCCACTGTGGACGGTTTGTTGACGGAGGCACAATCTTACTCCGCTTGTGCCGGTGCACCACTGCCAAAGTGAATTCCTCGTAGATGTTCTTTCAGTTTGGGAAGCAGATGAAAATCGGATGGGTCCATGGCGGAGCTGTGTGGAGGAAACGATTACCAAAAACGTGGTAGCTTCTGTACGTGGGCATTAGGACAGGATACACCACATCTACCGTGTTTCTTATCTTGTAATGAAGCCTCATTTACCAGTCACCACCAGGTAAACCGCTTTAACGTGCACTACTGATATGTTTATAATCATCGTTAGCTTCGTCAGGTGTAACGTCTGCGTCTATGGAGTGTAAACGTGTGGTGTGTGATAGGGAACCGTCAGCTTATAGGCCCGTTGTTCATAGGCGGCACACTGGACGGGCACAAGTGTCGCAGCCTTCTAACAGACCATTTACCATGGATGCTAAAAGAAGTTGCTCTGCAGAGTAGGTGGAGCACGTAGTACCAACATGATGGCCGTCCAGCCCATAATGCACGACATACTACAGCATGTCTCCACGAATTTTTCCAGATGTTGTGACCGGTAACTTGGCTGGCCTGTTCCCCGGATTTGACACCTGTAGATTTTCCCTTTCCCTGAAAGACGCTCTCTGCGTAGGCATATCAGCTACACCCTATGATATATGGTACAACGAGGGATTATTGCAGGACGTTTGGACATCTCCGCTAAAAAGTTGGGATGTGTGTGTCAGAAGTTCCGTACCAGATTGGTGGTCATTGTGAACACAACCTGCGACTGTTGATTGTCTCATTATTGATCAGAATTCAGATAACTGACGTATGCAGTTGTGTTGTTGTTTATTGTATGCTACCGCAGGTATTGTACAAGTGTCGGTGTGTGAAGTTTTCAATATATAATATCTCGTAAACGACTCGAACTAGAATCCTGCAACAGACATCACTATTCTAATGTATCCTACTTTTAGCCTGTTAACGTCAATAAGCACTGTTCCATTAAAAAAAAAGTTTACAAAAAATACGCTTTCTAAAGATAATTACAATCTGTTTATTTGTTAACAGTACGATCCCCTGACAACCAACCCATTCTCTAAGAAAAAGCACTTTCCATTTTTGCAATATTAACGGTGAAATTTTTAGGTGATTCGACCTGTACAGTAGTACAGTTTTGAAATTTGATTTATTAGACCAATTTTAACATGTTAAATATCCAGTCATTAAACGGCATCAATGTGTATTATAAAAATGGAATAAATACAATATCCATAGAAATATTACTGAAACCTCCCGTTGTTGCTACTCTTGTAGTCGTCAGTCTCAAGACAGTTCTGATGCAGCTATACATGCTCGTTTATCCCGTACAAGCCTCTTTAACTCTGCATGACTACTGCAAGTAAAGTCTATCTACACTTGCATACTGTAGCAAATCCATATCTCTCTCCACAATAAAATTCACGAAATGCTTTCTGCTCTGCATGTATCCTGTCAACCGAATGCTCTTTAAAGGAAGTTTTGCCATAAATTTCGTTTACCCCTAATTGATACAAGCACCCCTCCATTTCTTATCCGTATTACTCATTTACTCTCGAGCATTCTTTTGTTGTCAGAGTACTTTTCAGGTCTGTAGATTACTTACTGCGATCTCAAGCACGTCAGGGTGAGTGTTTCGTATCTTCATAATAAATAACGTACATGAAATCCGTCCTTAAATAAGTTGTTCACTCCTTCCTCTCTCCAGCAGCCCAGAACAGGCTTAGTCCTTTTCCCAATATTATTCCACTCCAGACCGCCATCTTGGATTATATCACAAGAGAGATTAAGGCACACTCTGCTGGCAGTGCTGTGTACTAGGTGAGTTGGACTCTGGACCCCATGGTCAACAGAATACGTGGAGGCACTTGCCTCAAATTGTTTAAATAAAGACTGTTTAAATGGAAACATATGTCCATCTTATGCAGCACAGACTGAGTCCTTTTCCTGCCAGTTCACTGTTGGTTGTGGTGGTGGTGGTTGGGGGGAGGGGATGTTAACACATCTCTGGGACAAAGACATTCCCGCCAATAAAGCGAAATTCCCGCCAAAATTCAAAATATTTGCCAATTGTGCAGGTTGGGGAGAGGAATGGTGGTGGCAGGGTGGGAGAGGGAGGTGGGGGACGGGATGAGGAGGCTGGGACCATGTGCAGCTGGAAAAACAGGTGACATCATGCAGGGGGCGGGCATGAGCGTGGCTGGGGCAGGGGGTGGCGTTGATTAATTGATCAATTTAATTAATTTGCATATAAATTTGATTTCAAAAGTGTCCTGACCCTACCACTACAACAATACTTATAAAATCTATACACAGGTCGCTGTTTTACCGTTTACGACGAAGGGAAATATATTCACCCATTTTAGCACTGGCGATTGTATTTAATTATAATTTCATTTGCATTTTTTATATGGCATGTCAAAAGTGGAACCTCTGCCAAACGAAATTACATAAATGGGAACGTTTAGAACGAAAACGAGACTGTGAAATCAATTGGCGCCAATGATATAGCATGCACAGGCTGAACTCTGTTATATAATGTAATAATATATTACTGTATTTTCTCACATGTTGCGTATTATTTGATGAGGCATTTTCATGTCATACTAAAGTATCTTTGAAGAAATAACAAATGCCTGAGAATGACAAATAATCCAATGTGAAAAATATTTCCCTGTTGTCCACAAGTGATATCTTTCTAAACCTAATGTTTTGCTTTTTATCGTAATAATTATCATATTTACATATATATTTGGGTTTTATTCACAGATATTGCTAGAAGAGGGCGCACAGAAATCGATAAGTGAGGTGATGACGTATTACATTCACTCATGGCAGACAACAGTGATGAAGAAGGTGAGAGTCAATTGGGTAAGGAAGATCAGATGTTCATAGATAAAGATGTAGAAAATGGGATCGCTGTAGTGAAAATAGAGGAGTCTATTAAGGTAACGCATTAAAGCGTTATTCCACGCACCGCTTCGCGCTAGACTTCGGAAGCTGTCTCCTACTTTCTATGGGGAAAGAGGTCCTATGCATCTTACGCCTTTTATGAAAGTGCATATGAATTGGGTTGTATAAATGTATTCTCTTATCGGCAAGATACGTTGATACCAACGCATTTTTTTTTTTTTTATAGAGATGACACAACTAGGTAAGATAGTGACTGACATTGTGTTAAAATCAGGTATGAAGTGTGCGGAAAAAAACGGACGTCCTTTTACGATTGACTCTGAGGAAATGAAGGCGTTCTTGGGCACGAATTTTGCAATGAGTTATCACATTTTGCCAACAGTTGAGAATTACTGGTCAACTGGTGAAGACATGGGCCTCCCTTTACTTGCTAATGTTTTACCAAGAACAAAGTCTGAGATAATACGTCCAAATTTATGTTTTTGTCATACTGATGGTCACTTACAAACGAGTGAAATAACATATAAAATTAGATCAGTCATGCTGAACTTGAGTTTATATTTTGAAAAAGCTATGAACAACGAACATCTCTGAGGGACAGTCCATCGGTGAAAAAGTGAACATGGTCAAAGGTCACAAAATTGTGAAACGATACATCAAGAATGAACCTATGAAATGAGGACTCAGAACTTGGCACATGGCTTAGCCTTGCACATGGTAACCATCTGAATTTGATTTACACGCAGGCAAGAAGATGAACACTAAGTATTAAGTTTAACGGAACAGCTGAAAGTCTTGGATGCAAAGTGTATTTTGATAACCTTTTCAATTCCCCATTTTTCCAATACAAGTTGATGAAACAAAATACTAAGGTGTTTGGTAGTGTTTGCACTAATAGTAAAATCGTGCCCAAGTCTTTGTCGTTGGACAGTAATATGCTGAAAGACGACATTCATTCCGAAATTTCAAATAGCATATCAACTGTAAAATGGACCGACTCCAAAACGATTCATGAAAATAAAAGGTTATTTGTCCAGAAATCGTCGTATGCTAGAATAAACGTATAGGCAGTGCCTACCTCATGGCTAATCATAAAGCATGGTATGGTGTTAACAGTAAAGGTAAAATAAAATAATACCAGCGTCTAATGTTTGATTTACTGATCATAGCGCGAAGCAATGCTTATGTAATATGTTTAAAGTAGCGTGAGGGACAACGGGTGGTAGGACCGCCTCGAGTACCGCCGACGCACACCACGAGGAGTAATAAATAGTTATACATGCCGACAGCGGTCAAGTTCCACTGTAGTCACTACTGAAATGAGTATTGGTATAAAACGCAGTTTACCAGCACACAACGTGCAAAAAGTGGAAAAAATGCTTCTCAGAAGGTAGGACTATGGGCAATGTCCGTGTTTTCTTCAGAACTAAAGAAAATTCCTTCGCACAACATCATAATTTGAACATCAGTTCGTATAGTAATAAATTTGTGGTTATAAATTTTTACTATTTTTGGTACCATTTTGTTATAAAATACCAATAAATAAATAATGAGGTAAACTATAATTTATGGCCATTGGGAAACTAGCTCCCATCAAATACATATTTTTATGTATTATTCTTGTGGCTCTTACTTATTTTACGTTCAAGCAAACTAAAATCAACCGTGACGTACTAACATTTACTCTTAGCAAACTTACGATCCTGTAAAGGGTTAACCGTTTAACGTTGCTACCAAAAATCTCGGAAACTTGTTGTCCAATCTGTTTCACATTTTCTGAAGATATTCTAATGATGTCTGACTGACATAGGCTACATATTATATGACATATATGATACATAAATATACATGTAATATACCAAGGGGAAAAGCTGTTAGCAAAAATCTCGAGAAGTTGTGGACGACTCTATTTGAAATTTTTACGTGATGATATATATATATATTATGTCTAAAGGGGAACGTTTTTAGCATAATTACCGAAAAGTTCTTGACAGTTTTGCCTCAAATTTAATATACGCATAAAGAAATTGGTACATCTGCCTATTATCGCGTAGGGCCCCTGCGACCAAGCAGAAGTGTTGCAACACGACATGGCCTCGACTAATGTCTGAAGCAGTGCTGGAGGGAACTTATACTATGAATCCTGCATGGATCTGTAGGAGTACATGGGTGTGGAAGTCCCTTCCGAACAGCACGTTCCAAGGCAGCCCACATATGATCAGCAATGTTAATGCCTGGGGAGTTTGGTGGCCAGAGGAAGTGTTTAAACTCAGAAGAGAGTTCCTGGAACCACTCTGTAGCAATTCTGCACGTGTGGGGTGTCGCATTGTCCATCTGGAAATGCCCAAGTCCGTCGGAATGCACAATGGACATGAATGGAAGCAGATGATCGGAGAGGATGCTTACGTACGTTTCACAATCGGATCGAGACGTATCAGGGTCAAATATCACTCCAACGGCACACACCCAACACAATTACAGAGCCTCCACCAGCTTCAAGAGGCCCTGTTGACATGCAGGGTCCATGGATTCATAACGTTGTCTCTATACCCGTACACGGACATCCGCTCGATAAAATTTGAAACGAGGCTCGTCTGACCAGGCAACACCTTTCCAGTTATCAACTGTCCAATCTCGGTGCTGTTGTGACCAGTCGGGGCGTAAAGCTTCGTGCCGTGCAGTCAAAAGGGGTACACGAGAGGGCCTTCGGCTCCGAAGGCCCATATCGATGATGTTTCGTTGAGTTGTTCGCACGCTGACACTAGTTAATGGCCCAGCAATGAATTCTGCAGTATTTTGTGGAAGAGTTGCACTTCAGTCACGTTGAACGATTCTCTTCAATCGTCGTAGATCCCGTTCTTGCAGGATCTTCTTGTTGCCGCAGCGATGTGGGAATATTGATGTTTTACCGGATTCCTGATATTCGCGGTACACTCGTGAAATGGTCACACGGGAAAGTCCCCTCGGAGATGCTGTGTCCCATTGCTCGTGCGCCGACCTTAACACCACTTTCAAACTAACTCAAATCTTGATGAAATGCCATTGTAGCAGCAGTAACCGACCTAACAACTGCGCCAGACACTTGTCTTATATATGCATTGACGACCGCAGTGCCGTATTCTACCTGTTTTCGTACCTCTGTATTTGAATACACATGGCTATACCAGTTCCTTTGGTGCTTCAGTGTATATGTATATATGCGTAGCAACTTATGATTGGAATACTCTTGTGCAATAGAATCTTGCATTAATGAACCCAAATGATTTACCTATTTATTTTAAGTGACTTCATTTCCCATTCAAGGTTTCGTTTACAGTAGGAGTGCATAAGGGTCAAGGTCAGAGAGAGAGAGAGAGAGAGAGAGAGAGAGGGGGGGGGGGGGAGAAAGCGAGACGACCAATGGGGAGTGGGAGCAAATGGACAGAGAGAGGTGGAAGGGGAGATGGACAGACAGAGAGACACGTGAGGAAGAGAAGGAGAGAGATTGCCGGGGGGGGGGGGGAGGGGAGGGTGGAGGAGGAGATGGACAGGGGGAGGAGTGAAGTAGAAGTGATGAAAAGAGAGAGGAAGGAGAATGGGATTAGGACGTATATAAAGTTACTAAACATGTTAAACAGCACTGAAGCATTTCCAGGTTCAGTAGTACAGATACAAAAATAACTTGCAACTAAGCAGAAATGATTAAAAGAGTACTTCATTCACAACGAACCCCACAAATATCATCACCTCTTAAATTATGGTGATGAAACTAGGAAATTTACATCAACACACATCTTTGAATCAGGTGATGAGTGCCATCGGATGCACTGCATACATATATTTAATATATTATTGGCGCGTGTAATGAGGAATTGCATGTATTGACCCAAAATATTTTTTATAGTAATTGAAACATTAATATATATAGTAATGCCTTGGGTCCCTGACGTAGCTGTATCTCTGATAGCTGTGTTACTGAGTATTGTATTCAGCATTAATCTTTAAGTAAGTAAGCATGTCCGCTGAATTGTAAGTAATCTATTGGCAGCACATGTAGACAACAGGTGTTACTTTCAGTCTTTGTCAACTTCCACGCCTCCTCGGCTTGCTGCCTCCTCCAACTGAAGTGTTGACACTTATACTCCCAACGCACTGCTTCAGTTTGTAGGCCATAGAAAAAAGATACCGTACTTTGATAGATCCGTATCCAATTGCGGCTGCTCAGAATCGTAAATTCTTCAACTGTAATTCTCAACCTCCAGATTCTAGAGTTTCACATAACTGCAGTACCATTTTAACTTTTCTTTTACGCATAGAGGGATGCGGTACCGTTGAAGTAAAATACCGCAGTAAATTGTATAAATCCAATTTCTCGTTCTATAATATTCTCCCTGGGGTTATTAAAGGACAGTAGAAATGCCAATAAGTACGTAATATCCTCACATGCACAGCGAACACGAGTATGCGATAGAAATCCAAAGTCGTTAAGGAGCAATGCGATGCGATATTAAAATGCGGGCACTGGCACCGCATGCGGAATGTGGACGGGCGCCGTAAGCGGAAGCAGTTGGCCACCCTTATTGGAGGGTGCGCAGGTATGCCCGGCACGGTGGCCATCCGGGTGACATGTGCTGCGGCCAGCTGCGGACCGCCCCAACGGCCGTTGCCAAGCAACCAGCTACGTCGCTCCTCTGCCGTTGTCTCTATCGACTGTACTACGAAGTAAGAGGGGATCAATTATTAAAGCCAAAATTTTGTGGTAGTTAACAAAGATAAGTGTTACCGGTTTCAAACCGCCTAGCGATTCAGCATCAGATCATCAAGAAACCTTTACTCATCATAGTTGCAGCATTCCTCGTGCATATTGGATAGAAGTTTTAATCAGTGCCGGTTTTGTTGTAGGACTTGGAAAATAACTGAAGACGCATCCAAGAAGGCGATCGAAAGAATAGACGCGATATTTATTGTGAGGTCATACTGCAAGCTATAAGTAAAGAGATTACGACGTACAAATTCTCCAGATGGTTGATTCATTTAATTTAAAATAAAACATGCTTCAAGACGGCTTGATTCAACAGCAAGTTTTATTCACAAGGAAAATATAAATGGTCATCTCAAATTAATTAACATACTAACATAACAAGTAATTGATGTCTAAAATGTTGATGTATTAGCAATAGATACATAGAATTAAAAGTATACAACTGCTTTATTAACTGACATGGCGTGAGTATCTGAGAGTTTAGGGTGGTCTGCGTTCATTGCAAAGAAACGATAGCTTCAGGCGGCTCACCCTCTAGATAATTTTTTTTTGTGACCATCACAAAAACAAAACGAGTATCCCAATGTCTGTACTCCATTTCTACCAATTACTTTAGGAGTGTCAAATGTTCAGCTGGCACTAAGAAAAATAAAAGATAAAGTTGCATTACACATTCATGCAATCACGCACAAAGTAAGCAACAGTATTCACAAAGATGCCAGCGCCTTCACATCTACTGAAATGCTACCACTGCATGTAAACAAGGACACATCGCGATGTTATTTCCAAGGTCGTCACATGCTACACAGGAGGTAACTGACAAAAACACATGTTCGCACGGAACGGCAAAATTCTGCAACATCCACAAAGGGGCGTGCATCACAAGACGAACAGCCGCCTTTGGCATCACGCCAACCGATGCTTGATTGGTGGCACTCTGAATCTACCCAGTAGACGTTACGGTAAGATGTCGTGCAGCCTCCTTCTGGTCTCGTAACGGTAATCTGCAAAATCCTACAAATCACTGAATGAAGGGTAACAACCGCGATCCAGCGTTTGAACTGTAAAGTATGTGCGTGGCTCGCGTGAGATAACAGTTACACGGACCGAAGGGTTGATTAATTTTTGTCCGTGCAGCCCTCAGTCAGAGCATAGACATTCCTTAAGGAGGCGCCGCAGAAATCCATTTTTTCCCGTACGGATTCAACAGCAAAAATAGTAATTACCGTCATTTTGATCATACGTGAACACCCCACCATATCATCTGCGAATGTTATGTCAATAATGGAATTAAGCTTACCAACCTTTACCCGAATTGTGGACAATACACAATGTCGATGAAGCTATTTCCCCATACGAAGAACTACAAAATGCCAGGATACACATATTTAGATAATTCTTCCAATCCCATATAAAATTTTAATTGTAGCTTGTAAGTGAACGACGTAGTGCTAGAGATTGCATCTAGTGTTTTAGATGAAGGGAATGCTAGTATTGTGTTAGGAAACGCGCGTTTGCAGTCACTATCACAGTGCCACATCAGGTGGAACACGCAGTACCACCTCATCCCCAAGCCACCAAAACTTTGTGATCAAACTTAGCGATGGTGGTGACGAACTGCACGTCGGAAGCTGATGCGTAACACGTGGCGAGTAATACAGTGAAGTAAACAGTCAGATTTATTTTTATTTTATTTTTTGGGTCATCGGTCTTCTGACTGGTTTGATGCTGCCGCCATGAATTCCCCTCCTGTGACCACCTCTTTGTCTCAGAGCACCCTACGTCCTTAGTTATTTTCTGTAAATATTCCAATCTCTGTCTTTGTCTACAAGTGATCCCCCCTACGTCTCCTTCTAGAACCATGGGTATTAGTCCCCGGGGTCTTGACAGATTTTCTACCATTCTGTCTCTTCTTCTTTTCAGTGTTTTCCATATATTGCATTCCTCACCGATTCTGCGAATAATTATCTCATTACAAAGCTTGTCAGTCCACTAATTTTTTTTAAATTCTTTTGTAGTACCACATCTCAAACGCTTCGATTCTCTTCAGTTCCCGTTTTCCCCACAGTCCGTGTTTCACTACCATACAATGGTGCGCTCCAAACCTACATTTACTGGAATTTATTTTGCCCAGAAATGCGCCTTTTTCCTGTACTAGTCTGCTTTTGGTATCCTCCTTGCTCCCTCCGTCATGGGTTATTTGGTTGCCTAGGTAGGAGAGGTCCTTAATTTCATCTGCTTCGTTGTTGCAATCCCTTTGTTAAGTTTCTCGCCGTTTCCAATTCTGCTAGTATTCATTATTTTCATTGTTTTTCGATTTATTCTCTGTTCATATCATGTACTCACTACACTGTTCATTCCATTCAGCAGATCCTGTAATTCTTTTTCACTTTTACTGAAGTTAACAATGTCATCAGTGAAAGTTATTAGATATCCTATCGCCTTGAATTTTAATTCCACTCTTGAACCTTTCTTCTATTTCCGTCGTAGTTTCTTCATTGTACAGATTGAACAGTAAAGACGAAAGAGTACATCCCTGTTTTACACCCTTTCAATCCGAGCACTTCGTTCTTGGTCGTCCACTCTTATTTTTTCCCTCTTACCTCTTGCACATGTTCTATGTTACCCGTTTTTCACAATTGTTTTTTCCTATTTTTCTCAGAATTTCGAACTCCTTGCAGCGTTTTACATTGTTAAATGCGTTTTCCAGATCAACAAATCCTTTGAATTTGTCTTTATTTTTCTTCAGTCTCCCTTCCATTATCAACCGCAACGTTACAACTGCCTCTTTGGTGCGTTTAGCTTCTCTAAAGGCAAGCTGATCAAGATCTGACACCTTCTCAAATTATTTTCACAGTCAGTATACTCTTCCGAAATAGTTTTTAAACCAAAAAATACTGATAGGTAAGTCATAAACGCAATGGTAATGGTTGCCGACGCCATTTTGTGCATACATATAACCACCGATATCTTTGTAAGGTGGTTGTACTCACACTAACTGCTCTCTGGGGTTACATCTCTTTTTTAGAACAACCTTAACATGTCTCTTATTGTCAAATTTTATCTGTCTGGATTTCACTCTTTTCAAACTTCAATTTTTTTTTTGAGGCAATGTTCTCTGAATTAACACTGCTATTAATGAATACACTATCAACGTAACTTCATTCTTCTCCTTCTTCTTCTTCTTCTTCTTCTTCTTGTTTCATATAAGGCATCTGAGAACTACGACGGTCGATTACTGTTTTTTGTTGAATTTTGTCATATTGAGAAAATTGGAGGAGAGATCTATGTTTAAGCTAAAATACTTTCTGTACCCAAGAAAGCATTAACTTATATTTTATACTGACGACCGGTTTCGACACTCCAAACTGTCATCTTCTGATTTTCAAAACCTTTTGACTATAAATCGTCTTACATTATGCAACGCAGAGATCCACCGTGTACTTCGACTGAAATGCATTCATGATGTATAAAACATCTCATGTAAACGTAAACCTTTGCACACTCCTACATTTTTACTATATACAGTATGGAAATCAGTATAAAGGCGTGGATACTTGCAGGAAAATTAATATTGTTCTTTGTACTGAAGTCACTTTTCTTCTTTATCGGTAATTTGCCCTGGAACTTCATTTACTTCAGCATTACCCTACCTGATCAGCACGAGATTGCTTTACTGAATCTGTCCTTGTATTCTCCTAGTTGTGTCTAGTTGAGTTTCGGTTCTGTTTAATATGGCACTGGAGAAAATCTTGTATGTGACAGGTATCAGCGAGATTCCTTGATAATTACTAATGGCAGTCAGTCTCATTTATTGTGCAAGGGACTAATCAAAGCGGAATTCGAATTAGTAGGTAATGTTTGTCTCCCAAGAGTTTTGTAGTATTCCGTCAACCTGTTTACTGTCCTTCTTCCTGTTCTTATTCCTATTATTATTATAATTATTATTATTGTAATATAAATATTTTAATATCGTAACTATTTATATCCTCAAAGTAAACTTAACAATTAATGATAAGGTGTAACAGTCCGCTACCGTAGATGAATGGACAGCTCTCCATCTTTTCATGCCGGGGGTTCCGGGTTGGATGTCCAGCTGGGCTAGAGATTTTATCCGCTCAGGGTCTGGGCATTTCTGTCGTCTTCTTTGCCATCATTTCATCCTCACGGACGCGCAAGTCGCCGAAGTGGCGTGACCTCGAAAGACTTGCACCAGGCGATGAGGTCTACCCACCAGGAGGCCCTCGTCACACGACATTTCATTTCGCCGTTAAACAAATGTTGAAAATACAACGTATTTCATAATTATACACTGTAGGTTCAAAGCCAGCAATAAATGGATAAATAAATATATTGTCTTTATTGTTCAATGATTTCCACTAATAGGATATGGTTGACAACATTTTCCCCTTACCGTGTTCATTATGCGATTCTAAATCGTTCTATCATAAGTTTGATATTATAATAAATTTTACTGCTACGATTATTAGTTTTAGTGATATATTTCCGCTGAACAACCACAGTTACTCGGTTCTCCTCTTTTTCAGTGATGTTCGTGTATATTATGATGTAATCATTAACATTATGCCATGTTTCCCATATTAGAAGGAACATTTTACAGTTCTTCTTTCTGTTAGTGATCTAACTGTCTTAATTTTTTGCATTAACGTAATTAGTCACAAAGCCGGGTTCTACTCTCCTGCCTCAAGTCAAAAACCAAATGCTTTCAGCAGAGAACATTACAAATACGAGCATGTTGATACTGGTGTATCAGAAAACGTTCTGATAACCAGGCGATAACGGTGCTGCAGGGAAAAGGGGGATGGTATTACTATAAAGACAGGTCTCATGATTTCTTCCGTGATACGTCTTTCTGCGTTGTTCGATTGACGGTCATTCACAGAAATCGTCAAAGTGATCACAAGCTTATCTACGTCATTTGTCGCAGCGCGGCCATTTGCTCTGCTCACGGAAACGCGCTGTGACAGGAATGGTGTCTTGCTATCGCCACCGTTCCATTCGGCTCCGCCATTCAGTTTCATCGGCAGCGGTTTCCTCCCCTGTCGTTGATATGGCACAACAATGGAGTATGATACTGAGCTACGAACGTAGCAGTTTCGGTCGACGGGAGAGAGAGAGAGAGAGAGAGAGAGAGAGAGAGAGAGAGATTGCAGTAGCCAGTGATGGCAGTATGGGAAAAGGACCGACCATTGGCAATGGACATCAACGGGAAAAACTGAACAGACGGGTATGGCACTGTTAATGAAAGGGTGTTCATTCTGGATGGAACGTCAACCCAACAGCACTTCTCTTAGCCCAGTGCGGAATTGTGAAACTGAGTTTAGTCGATATTAAACGTGGTGTACAGCTCGGAATATAATTCCAGAACTAACATAGTAACATCGGCAGCTGGTTAATAGCGAGCGCAAAATTCGTGAGCGATGTTACTGAAAAACACTGAACTGTAAATTTTCCGACCTGCTGAATAGTGAAAGAATAGGAAACGTGTCGTCCAAACATTGTTTTTACTCTCTCGAGAAAATATATGTACATGAGGAAGTGAAACATTATTCCACACGAAATGCATAAAGTCAACTTTATCGATTACATTTGCTTTTCTTTCTTAGCAAAAAGTGTCAAAAACTAGACTACTTTTCTCTTTCAGTAGTATTGCCTTTTTCACTGTTAAATGAAATAGTTCAAGGAAAGTTATTTCATCTATTCGATTTTTTATTTACGATCTGTGTGGTATTTTTATTTGAGCAGGTCCTGTAAAATACAAATCTTTTTCGTGTTCAGGGATTTGGTCTCTTTTGTGGAATAACAGTAAATAACTTGTAATACTGTTATCAGGCTGACCTTCGGCAATATTTGACTGAGTATCTCCAAGCACAAACTGGCTGCGTGTTCAGGTAAGACTCGACAGTTGCTGGAGGTAGTGACATTTGTAGGCCGGCAGCCATCACAGAGTACACGGCGTGTGTTCAAAATGCTGCGAGTGGTGCCCCCACTGTACAGGCTACGGGCAGCACCGCCGGCAATGAGAGTCAACAAGTACGAGGTATAGCAGCAGTAACTAATCGTCCCGCACTGTTCCTATGACGGCCTGTTTGATTACCTCTGTTTGAAATGCGTTCTGGAATGTTTCGGCGTCGCATTCTTTTCTGGGACTCCCAGCGTAAATCGACCTTGGGGTTGCCGACTGGTTTGATGGCAGGTTATACCTTCTCAGAGCTAAAGTGTTTCATTCGCAGAGGGACACTACCTTTATGAGTGCGTTCTCCCTTCTCAAAATGAATGTGTTTCATTGGGAGAGGGACAGCCGGTTTACCATCTCGTTTTCCCATCCCAAAATGACGATGTTTGATTGAGAGAGGACATGGATCTCGAGGCGTCTCTGCAAGTGAAACGGCTGCACACCACGTTGATTAAACTAGTACCTGATCGGATTAAAGGAATACGTCTCTTGAACTCAGAGGCACGCTGCAAGACCTGTTACCAGTTGGATCGGTCAACATGCAAGTATTACAGAGGTTCTTCGTGAGCTCCAAAGACAAGCTCTGTAAGGCAGACGAGCTAATTTTCAGGAAACAATACTGATAAAATTTACAGAACTAGCATTTGTAGGTGAATGCAGGACTATTTTACCACCGCCAACATGTCTTTGACGCATGTATCACCTAGACAAGATAAAAGAAACCGGGGTCGCACGGAGGTATATAGTCAGTTACTTCCCCATCTTCCATTTGTGAGTGGCGAAACAAAGGACTAGTAGTGGTACAAACTACTCTCCACTATGCTCTATATGTTCGTGTGCCACACGGGGTAGCCGTACGGTCTGAGGCGTCTTGTCACGGTCCGCACGGATTCCCCCAACGGAGGTTCGAGTCCTACCTCGGGCATAGTTGTGTGCGTCGTCTTTAGCGCACGTTAGTTTAAGTTAGATTAAGTAGTGTGTAAGCTTAGGGACCGATGACCTCAGCAGTTTGCTCCCATAAGACGTTATCACAAATTTCCAATTTCCATGCTTGTGTAGCTATAGCCTCCTTCAAGTTTTTCTCCTCACATTTTATCATATTTGCTAATGAATTTGCATATGAGTCTCTCTTCATTCATTTACTTTCCGATTCGGTTTTTGCTTGTCGATTTTTCTGTTGCATTGCGCTCTTATTATATGAGTGGTTAGAGGGTACCTTGCAGCAATGTAAGTTACGCACGTCTCTGTACTTAATCTAACATCTCATTCCTGCACTGACTTTTCCCTTAAATGCATCTGGTTCTCATCAGGGGAGTTCCTTTTCGCTGAGGCGAAAGCTTATGGAACTTTAGCGCGCTATGGAAGAGCTGCTTGTCACTTAGAATGTATAATCACGTGTTCAGTAGGCCGCATGGACAGTCGGCCTAGCCTTTCATGTATTATCCTTCTGGCTCAGCTTCCGCAGGCAATGAGCGGCGGAACGGAAGACTTGTGTCCTCTATAGAAGAACTGCAAACCACTGGTGAAAGGGGTGGGAACTTCACTTTTTAGTAAACTTTGGGTGGAGACTTTAGCTGTCCACTTGCCATTATCCTGCTGTGTGTGCTCTCCAAACACGTTTCCTCAAGCAAAACACTTAGCCCTCGTACGCCTGCAAATTTTCAAATATTGTCCTCCCCGTAGGGACGCTGTGTGAAGCCCAATATTTCCAGAATTTCAGGTGAACAAGTCTGGACGTGGGAATAGGTCGACGCTCGTCCCCCGTTCCATATGCACATATCTCATTGGCTGGATCCCAGAACTCTGGTTGGAGAATCATTTGCCCCTTTCAGGGATTGGCTAGGAAGATTGTGTGGATGCTTTTCCGGGGTCTGAAGGAAGGCTATCAAAACTGAGAAAAAGGAGTCCATTCTGATTCGAACTTCTAATTAATGTTTCTAATATGGACCACTTTCTCGTGCGAGTTTTCCATCAACGTCGGCTTTCTGCTAAGTCTTCGTTGCTTCACTTTGAACTGAAGCATATCTGCGACGAGAAACCAGGAAGATGGCGAGATCCGCGATCCGCAGTCATGTCACAATGGCTCAGCCCAGCAACAGTTAGCAGCTGCCGCAGATCGGCGCTGGGTGACGTGTCCGCAGCCTCCTTGACAGCAGTCACGGCAAGACAGCATTTGCAATGCATACTCGCGACTTCGGAAAGCGCAACAGAGTGAAGGGAGAGGAGTTCATACTCGGTTTGTGTTTTTAGTTTCCATACCTTGATGTATGCACCTCATGCACTAGTATGCGTATTTTTCTGCAGTCTAATTCTTGTTTCATGGGGGATTCTTCCCCTTAACCGCTCATGGTTTGTTTCGTTACCGAGTTAAATTCATTGGAGCTCTCCCATGTGCTGATTATCCTTCCTGAGTCTTCCTTTATTCACTTATATGTTGTGTGCTCCGTTCGAATTCATATTCTTTTTGTGTATTCTTATATATTTGGAATCACAGTTGAAAGTGTAATTCGTGTCCCTTATGTGTCTGGGCCCATCTCATCCGTAACTGTCCAGACTTTACATCTTCACCTACATCCATACTCCTCATGCCGCCTGACCGTGTGTGGCGGAGGGTACGATGAATATCTCTATCGGTTCTCCCTTCTATTCCAGTCTCGTATTGTTCTTAGAAAGAAAGATTGTTGGAATGCATATGTGTGGGATCTACTCTCTCTGATTTTATCCTCATGGTCTCTTCGCGAGATGTATGTAGGAGGGAGCAATATACTGCTTGACTCGTCGGTGAAGGTATGTTCTCGAAACTTAAACAAAAGCCCGTTCACTGATCGTCTCTCTTGCAGTCTTGCAAAAAAGATGGTTCAAATGGCTCTGAGCACAATGGGACGTAACATCTATGGTCATCAGTCCCCTAGAACTTAGAACTACTTAAACCTAACTAACCTAAGGACAGCACACAGCACCCAGTCATCACGAGGCAGAGAAAATCCCTGACCCCGCCGGGAATCGAACCCGGGAACCCGGGCGTGGGAAGCGAGAACGCTACCGCACGACCATGAGCTGCGGACTGCAGTCTTGCACTGGAGTTTATCTATCCGCTCCGTAACGCTTTCGGGATTACTAAATGATCCTGTAACGAAGTGCGCTGCTCTCCATTGGATCTTCTCTATCTCTTCTATCAACCCTAACTGGTACGGATCCCACACCGGTGAGCAGTATTCAAGCAGTGGGCGAACAATTGTACTGTAACCTACATCCATTGTTTTAGGACCGCATTTCCTTAGGATTCTTCCACTGAATCTCAGCTTGCCATCTGCTTTACTGCCTATTAATTTTATATGGACATTCATATTAAATAACTCCTAATACCTACTCCCACATAATTTATGGAATTAACTGCTTCCAGTTTCTGACCTGATATATTGTAGCTAAATGATAATGGATCTTTCTTTCTATGAATTCTCAGCGCATTACACTTGTCTACATTGAGATTCACTTTCCATTCACAGCACCATGCGTCACTTCGTTGCGGATCCCCCTGTATCCGCAAAAAGCCTCAGGGAACTTCCGATGTCATCCACAAGGTCATTTATAGATATTGTGAATAGCAACAGTCCTACGACACTCCTCTGAGGCACACCTGGAATCACTCTTACTTCGGAAGACTTCTCTCCATTGAGAATTACATGCTGCGTTCTGTTATTTAGGAACTCTTCAATGCAATCACACCACTGGTCTGATAGTTCATATGCTTTTACTTTGTTCATTAAACGACTGTGGGGAAATGTATCGAACGCCTTGCGGAAGTCAAGCAACACGGCATCTACCTGTTAACCCGTGTCTATGGCTGTCTTGGTCTCGTGGACGAATAGCGCGAGCTGGGTTTCACACGACCGTCTTTTTCGAAACCCATGCTGAATCCTACACAGTAGATTTATAGTATCCAGAAAAGTCATTATACTCGAACATAACACGTGTTTCAAAATTCTATAAGTGATTGACGTTAGAGATATAGGTCTATAGTTCTGCACATGTGTTCCACGTCAATTCTACAAAACGAGGATGACCTGAGTCCTTTTCCAATCTTTTAGAACGCTACGCTCTTCTAGAGACCTACGGTACACCGCTGCAAGAAGGGGGGCAAGTTCCTTCGCGTACTCTGTGTAAAATCGAACTGGTATCCCATCAGGTCCAGCGCCCTTTCCTCTTTTGAACGATTTTAATTGTTTTTCTATCCCTCTGTCATCTATTTCGATACATACCATTTTGTTATCTGTGCAACAATCTAGAGAAGGAACTACAGTGCACTCTTTCTCTGTGAAACAGCTTTGGAAAAAGATATTTAGTATTTCGGCCTTTAGTCTGTCATCCTCTGTTTCAGTACCATTTTGGCGACAGAGTGTTTGGACATTTCGATTTGATACACCCACCGCTTTGACATAAGTGCAGAATTTCTTAAGATTTTCTGCCAAGTCAGTAAACAGAACTTTACTACCGAATTCGTTGAACGCCTCTCGCATAGCCCTCTTCACACTACATTTCGCTTCGTGTAAATTTTGATTGTCTACAAGGCTTTGGCTATGTTTATGTTTGCTGTGAAGTTCCCTTTGCTTCCGCAGCAGTTTTCTAACTCGGTTGTTGTACCACGGTGGCTCTTTTTCATCTCTTACGATCTTGCTTGGCACATACTCATCTAATGCATATTGTACGATGGTTTTGAACTCTGTCCACTGATCCTCAACACTATCTGTACTTGAGATAAAACTTTTGTGTTGAGCCGTCAAGTACTCTGAAATCTGCTTTTTTTCACTTTTGCTAAACCGAAAATTTTTCTCCGTTTTACATTATTTCTATTTAAGGCTGAAATCACCGATGCTGTAAACGCCTTATGATCGCTGATTCCTTGTTCTCCATTAACTGTTTCAAATGGTTCGGTTATCTTTGAAACCAGAAGGTTTAATATGTTATCACCACGAGTCGGTTCTCTGTTTAACTGCTCAAGATAGTTTTCAGATTATGCACTTAAAAAAATGTCACTGGATTCTTTGTCCCAAAACATTTCACTCGATTCTTTGCCCTGCCACCCGTTATAAACGTTTGTGTCTCCCAGTCTATATCTGGTAAATTAAAATCTCCTCCCTAAACTATAACATGGTCGGGAAATCTACTCAAATATTTTCCAAATTTTCCCTCAGGTGTTCTGCCACAAAAGCTGCTGAGCCAGGGGACCTATAGAGACATCCAATTACCATGTTTGAGTCTGCTTTAACCGTGACCTGCACCCAAATTATGTCACATTTCTGATCTCCGTCAATTCCCTTCGATAGTATCGATATAAACACGCCTCCCCCTTCACTGTCCAGCCTGTCTCTGCGGAATACATTCCAATCTGAGTTTAGAATTTCATTACTGTTTACATCTGGTTTGAGCCAACTTTCTGTCTCTCGTACTACGTGGACATTGTGACCGTTTATTAATGAGAGCAGTTCTGGGGCCTTTCTATAGACGCCTCTGCAGTTCACTATTACCACATTAATATTGTCATTCCCTGTTGCGTTTTGGCTACTGCTACCTTGTCGCGTCTCAGGAGGCGTCTTGTCGGGCCTAAGGAGGGAATTCTCTAACCTAAAAACCCACATGTGCACTCCACACGTACTCCACTACCGTTGTAACAGCTTCCTGCGTGTAGTGCACGCCTGACATATTCAGAGATACCCTACATTTCTCTACCCGATAGCGGAGGTCGAGTAATTTGCACCCCAGATCTCCGCAGGATAGTGTGAGCCTCTGGTTTAAGCCTTCCACTCGGCTCCAAACCAGTGGACCGCCATCGATTCTGAGAACGATGCTACAAATAGTTAGCTCAGATTCCACCCCGCGAGCGAGGCTTTCCGCCTTCACTAACTCCGCCAACCGCCTGTATGAACTGAGGATGACCTCTGCACCCAGACAGCAGGAGTCATTGGTGCCGACATGAGCAACAATTTGCAATCGGGTGCACCCAGTGCTCTCTATCGCCGCTGGCAGGGCCTCCTCTACATCTCGGATGAGACCCCCCGGCAAGCAGACAGAGTGAACACTAGCCTTCTTCCCCGACGTTTCCGCTATCTCCCTAAGGGGCTCCATCACCCGCCTAACATTGGAGCTTCCAATCACTAATACTGATAGCGACCCTAATAACCATTAATTTCTATTATCGTTGTTCTATTTGAATTATGTAAATTCATTCTCAAATTGTCTTATAGCCTCAACGTTTATGCGGCCTCAGTAGTTTTTTATCATTACTTGAATAAATTTTACTTCACAGACTAAACTCTATCATTCAGCAACCATTAAAGTAAGTAATGCAATTGAAGCGTCCAGGTCCTTCAACCATTGGCAACAGGTGGGGCCCCTGAGCTGTTCAGGGACATCTCAAATAACGTTTCCGATGTGCGCAGGAGTTTTTATTTGCAAGTATTCTGTTAGCTTAATTGAGGTATTCTATCATTTTTTATGATCTGGGATACACACGTAGCACCTGATGGGCAAGAGTTCACTGCACACTCTGTGGTGGCTTATCGAGATTTTATGTGGACGTAGATAGAACGAACTGGGGAGAAAATGTGTCATTCACGTTCCGTGCCAATCTCTTTCTCATTTGACCCCACGTTTGCATTAGGCACGCAATTTAATTTCTAATAGTGGTGCCCTGTTAGGCACATTGGCTACACTGTGGAGCAGTATTGCTTCCTAAGGTGTAAGCGAAACATAAGCGTTCTTGACTTAAGTCATTATCACCTTCAGTTTCAAGTCCTAGGGCTGGGCCTCTCTAAACTAGGTAAGGAGACTTAACAACTCCAGCTGACGCCTTCAGTAAGCAGACAAGGATGGTGGAAGAAATGCCATTGTGCGATTGAAAGACAGTTATTCAGCGAATGTCTGGAAAACAGTAAATCGGATTAACCAGACAAAAACTCAAATCCTGGTCGCCAAGAAAATATGTTTCAGGTAGAACTTTCCTGAAACGACGAGTTCTTTGAAGATGGAAACCATCTTCGTATCTAACTTACATGACCTAGGAAATCAGCAACGACATTATTGAAGAATGAACTCCGACAAGATAACACAACGGATGCCACGAAAACTTTTCCCAGACAGAAAGCTCCGTTCTCCGGTGAGGACCTTTCACTTCACACGTCACACGCAAACAGCTATCTGTCTGATGACGTATAAAGCGTGATTCGTGTGAAAATGCAACCAGAGGCCACATCTGTGGTCGCCCAGTTTCGGTACTGGTGTGCAGATTCCAGTCTCCGTGGTCGATAAACAGCAGTCAGCACGGGTGCATGAACGGGGCTCGTACTGCGGAGACCTAGACCGGCCGTTGTGGACGAGCGGTTCTAGGCTCTTCAGTCAGGAACCGCGCTACCGCTACGGTCGCAGGTTCGAATCCTGCTTCGGACATGGTTGTGTGGGATATCCTTAGGTTAGTTAGCTTTAACTAGTTGTAAGTTCTAGGGAACTGATGACCTCAGATATTAAGTCCTATATTCCTCAGAGCCATTTTTTGCGGAGACCTATACGCAGCAGCGTTTGCTGAAATGTCGTTGAGCAGGTAATGTTTGTAGCCCCTCGGTTGATGTGGGCGATCAGTTCCTCAACAGTTTCACGTCTATTCGCTCGTACTCATCTCTGCAGCCGGCGTTCACCCTAATAGCCCTTGATGCACTACAGTTGCCTTGGGGTCGGCTTTGGATACCGCCATTTCGCCATGCACGGATAGCTTTAACCACTGCAAACGCGAACAGTTTACAAAGTTAGCCGTTTTGGAAACGCTTCCACACCAGCGACTGCACTATTTTTCATGTCCGCGTAATAGGCTTTATAGACCTAGCTAGTGTTGCCAGCTGCACTTAGGAAGTCGTTACTCAATATAGAAGGTGGTCACTTTCATGTGACTCGAGCGAGTATACAACCGTTGTCGAGGATACAGTTCCATAACGCGTAGTGTTCGAGTTCCTGTAACAATACATAAAATTTATCAATATTTCATTCTGAACTAATAATTTCTAAATTTAAATATTTCATATATATAGTCAAGGCTCTCCAGCCATTTGACCATATTATTCTGTGCACGAAATCCTACGGGAATCCGCAGTAAGGC
Organism: Schistocerca americana; assembly: GCF_021461395.2. Classification (NCBI taxonomy): domain Eukaryota; kingdom Metazoa; phylum Arthropoda; class Insecta; order Orthoptera; family Acrididae; genus Schistocerca; species Schistocerca americana. The sequence goes on along the minus strand of NC_060121.1, from coordinate 441,447,064 downwards.
CATGAGTAATGAGTAGAATTGGGAGGGGCAGTATGAATATAGTGCGGGACAATAAGTTGCGAATGTGGGTCGCACGGGAGGCGTGCCGTAGATCAGTCCCTGCAGTCGTACTATCCTCTGCGTACTCGGAGGCTCAGATGGATGCCGGCACGGTAGCTCAGCGTGTTCGGTCAGAGGGCTGCGTGCTCTCTGTAATAAAAAACACTGAGTCACGGAATCAACGATCAACTTGAACGGACGTCTTGTGACGTCCTCCCAGACCAAACGCAACGAACTATGTCGAACAGAATGAAAATTAAGAAAAACGGGTAGGTAGAGCTTGTGCCATGTAGGCAGGAGATCCCGGGTTCGAGTCCCGGTCGGGGCGCACATTTTCAACTGTCCCTGTTGACTTATATCAACGCCTGTATGCAGCCAGGGGTATTCATTTCATTGTAAATATTTTATCAGACAACTATTTATAAAAATTTTTTAAAGTCATATTCACAAATTGCGAGCACGACACACCATATGAAAAGTGACCAATAATTCTGCAATCACTTACAACAAATAAAAGTATGGAAATCATACATGCCGTAACTCGATGATCACCTTGAAATTCAACAGGGTAGACACCAGTTAACGATGGAGAAGTAATTATAGGAGGTTTTGCCGTTTTCGAAAATAAGAAACAATATTATTTTACTTTCAAATTAACAGAGATGAATATCAATTGACAAGGGCATGTCATACTGGGAACACGTCATCATTTGGTTACGTTTCCAATGTAGTACTGCAACCCGAGATAATTTGTTAGATAGCAAGAAAAATTAAGACTGCATTGTAGTTCCCCCTTTCAAGCGTCACACGTACGACAAAATGTCAGATGTAAAATTAGTCTTAGTCGTGCTCCAGAGGGTGTTATCGGACCATTTACTTTTCGCAATGTGTAAGGGGGAGACAAATGAAAACGAGACAGCTGGAAAGAAATAAGTAAACTGTTTATTATTTCAAAAGTAATCACCTTGATAATTAACGCACGTATCCCATTGCGATACAAGACAGTCAATGCCTTCATGGTAAAATGTTTGCGGTAGCGTGCGAAAGATTGTACTCAAGTGTCCTCTCCGACCGAAGACAGTCGAAAGACGAATGTTTTTGTCCAGGGCTTTGAGAATATGGAAATCGAATGGGGAGAGATCGGTACTGTATGAAGGATGGGTAAGGCCGTCCCAACGAAACTTCTGAAGCGTGTTCGTGGCAATCTTGGTAACATCAAGATGAAATTAGAGAGATCTGATCCAACACGGTAGCATACGAGCATTCTTTCTTACAGCGAGCATAACGTGACTAGAACAGGAAACGCGGTAGGTGACACAGTTACACACAGTACCTCCGCCACGGAATACAGATGTAGATGAAGGTGTAGAGGAATTACATTAGGATTTATCGTACCGTCAACGAAAAGTTCATTTGTGACGGGACACTAATTCGGATTTGCCACCACGTCCTTTTCAGAGGTGCATTTCCGGCAGTTGCCATAAGCGATTTCTGGACACCAGTGGAAACATAAATCTGGACACCCGAACGGAGATTCGTACAGTAGATCCTCTAAAAGGGAGATACGTGACAAGCACAGCTCGGTTCGACCGCCCATGACAGGGAACAGGACGTCAACATACTGGCAACGGGGAACTATGAAAAATGTTTCACTTTATTATACACACAGACTTATTGCGAACAATTTCTTTTGATAATTCTGCTATAGATACCTTTTTCTCTTCGACTTTTCCTAATTGCCGTAATTTTTCTGAATTTCGATATAGAACTCGCCCTAATTCTGTACATTTATTCGTTAGTTACGCACAAACGTTTTATTCAACCGTGGATAAAAGGCCTACATGGCGTACTCAGTGTCTGCAGTGTAAAGAATGTAGTCTAGACATGTTGTTGTTGTTGTTGTGGTCTTCAGTCCTGAGACTGGTTTGATGCAGCTCTCCATGCTACTCTACCCTGTGCAAGCTTTTTCATCTCCCAGTACCTGAGCCTAGACATATCCTCATCATTATCCGTTTTGTATTCATCATCGATAAATCACATTTGTATGCATAATGACATAGTGCGAAGTGATCCATAACGAATTAATGGCGTTTGGTCCAATCATAAGCACGTTTTTTTTACAACCAATACTTCTTTACTGTTACATAATAATCATCAAAGTAGCAACAAACTGCAAGATTATAACTATGTTCAGTCAATTCAGGTTGTCATAAGACACAAACCTACACTCCCCATCGTCTTTCACTTCGTATGTGGTTTCTGACGGTCTGTATTAGTGGTGAATAAACACTTCCACATCGGGGATAGAGATCCGTCCTAGTGTTCGAGTAAGATACATTGGACCGCCAGTGCTAGAGAACAGATTACAGATTTAGACACATTACATTTTATACACTTAATTAATCTTTTATTTTTTGAGGGATCAGTCTTCTTTTCATCTCAAGCACTTGGAACCTACGTTCTGAATTATTTGATGGATGTGTCTTGCTCTGAAGTTTTTAGCATCTACAGCACGCTCTGGTACCATGGAAGTTATTTTCTGCCATCTTAATTGCACTTTTCTTGTCATTGTTTTCCATATATTCCTTTCTTCATCGATTCTGTGGAGAATTTCCTCGTTTCATATCTTATTAGTCTGCTTAATTGTCAACAAACATTTATAGCACAACACCTCAAATGCTTCGATTCTCTTTTGTTCACGTTCTTCCACAGTCAGTGTTTCAGTACCATACAATTCTATGCTCCAAAATTACATTCTCAGAAATTTGTTCCTAAAATTAAGTGCTATGATGCTAGTAGACTTTCATTTGTTAGGAATGCCCGTCCGGCAGTGCTAGTCTGCTTTTAATGTCCCTCTTGCTCCGTCTATCATGGGTTATTATGCTGCCTAGGTAGCAAAAATTCCTTAACTTTATCTACCTTTGACGAGCAATCCCGATGTTAAATTTCTCGCTGTTCTCATTTCTACTGCTTCTCATTACCTTCGTCTTACATGGAGTTATTCTCAAACCGTATTCTGTACTCATTAGACTGCTCTATACATTCATTAGATCCAGTAACTATTTTCACTTTCATTGAATATAGCAATGTTATCAACGAATCTTATGACAGATATATTTTCATCCTAAATTTTAATTTCCTTCTTCAACATTTCTTTTATTTCCTTCGTTGATGGAACTGTAGAGGCGAAAGATTACAACCCGGTCTTATATCAGTTTTAATGTGAGCATATCGTTCTTTGTGTCACATACTAACGTAAAGGCGTATTCGTTGCATCCTCTAAACATTTTCAAATAGCCTAACTCTCCATTATTATCGCTAGATGGGTAAATCTTTTATATGAGTGTGTAGTTTCTGTAATTCAACCATGTCCTATGGGGCAGACACCATGCACTGTATAATCGATTCTCCTGGGTGGTCAGTGGATCCAACTTCTTCAGTGCGGATGCACATGTGCGTCCGACCTCCTGCGGTAATGTTGGAGTAGTAAGCGAGGAGAGAACGGACAGGGACAGGGGACAAGTGGCACTCGGTGGAGTGTGGATCGTCAGTGTGGTGTACCGAGATATAGCGTCCCGGAAGGTGCAGTGGTTAACGAACCTACCTAATAAGCAGGAGATTCCGAGTTCGAATACTGGTCAGGAATACATTTTCACTCGTCATCGCTGATTCCGCGTAAGGTCCCGATGTACCCTCCCAAACCTTCTACTTATATATAATGGGTAGAACCTGTCGAGAGCACGATTTCATCAATTCCAGCAAGAACGACTGGTCTCCCTTTATAAAAAGAGAGATTCGTCATCACCTTTAAAGAAAAGTACAATAATTAATGCAGAATCTACAGGGTGTTACAAAAACGTACGGCCAAACTTTCAGGAAGCATTCCTCACACACAAATAAACAAAAGATGTTATGTGGACATGTGTCCGGAAACACTTAATTTCCATGTTAGAGCTCATTTTAGTTTCGTCAGTACTTCCTCGATTCACCGCCATGATTTCATACAGGGTACTCTACCTGTGCTGCTAGAACATGTGCCTTTACAAGTACGACACAACATGTGGTTCATGCACGATGGAGCTCATGCACATTTCAGTTGAAGTGTTCGTACGCTTCTCAACAACAGATTCGGTAACCGATGGATTGGTAGAGGCGGACCAGTTCCATGGACTCCACGCTCTCCTGACCTCAAACCTCTTGACTTTCATTTATGGGGGCATTTGAAAGCTCTTGTCTACGCAGCCCCGGTACCAAATGTAGAGACTCTTCGTGCTCGTACAGTGGACGGCTGTGATACAATACGACATTCTCCAGGGCTGCATCAGCGCATCAGGGATTCCATGCGACGGAGGGTGGATGCATGTATCTTCGCTAACGGAGGACATTTTGAACATTTCCTGTAACAAAGTGTTTGAAGCCACGCTGGTACGTTCTGTTGCTGTGTGTTTCCATTTCATGATTAATGTGATTTGAAGAGAAGTAAGAAAGTGAGCTCTAACATGGAAAGTAAGCGTCCACATAACATATTTCATTTCTTTGTGTGTGAGGAATGTTTCCTGAAAGTTTGGCCGTACCTTTTTGTAACACCCTGTATAGCGAACTACCTTTCGCAACTCCCAGGAAAAGAGGATGAGATATTCAGTACAAAAAGTCGAATGTGTGTCGTCTAACGCGAGATTGAGTTGCATTACCTGAACTTCCAGCCGTCCTGCATATTCAGAAGAGGAAGAAGAATTATCTACTTCCGAAGCGGAAACGCTGCAGCTTCCGACGAGATACACCGGTACAACTGGCTGCTGTGATGCTTTTAATAAAAGCTGGCTCGCTTCCTCCTTTCCGCTGCATATTAGAAGCAAAAATTATGGCACTGGTTAAGCGTGCACTCAACCTAACACAAAGCTACAAACAAGTTTCGGTACTCTCTATCACGTAGCATTTACGTCAACGACTGATAATAGACAGAATAGCATTAGTAAGTCAATCGTTTATCTTAGATTCAACCAGAACTTTGACTTAATGTATGCAGGCTTTATTAGAAACACAGTATAATGACGATGAAGTGTTGCTGTCTTCCTAAACGTGTCCTCAGTCTTGTATTTAAAATGGTACAAGCTATTTCTGACACAAATATTATCTATTCATTGGCTCACTGGATTTATAACCGACACATACAGGCTTAGCAGAATGAATTACAAAAAACACGTAACGAATGGCATCAACGATAAGCTCTTTTCTCTACATTGTTAAATCTATATGCCCAATATCTACCACAAGTTGATCTCGCAAGCATGTATCCTCCAATGGCAATTCTCTGGTAGCTCAATTTGTTAAATTGTTAGAGGCAGAATACATTATAGAAATGGGGAATAATTGTGACCTGCACATAAACTATGTCATCAAAAGTATCCGGACACCCCGAAAAACATACGTGTTAGATATCAGGTGTATTGTGCTGCCACCTACTGCCAGGTATTCCTTATCAGCGACCTCAGTAGTCATTAGACATCGTGAGAGAGCAGTATGGGGCGCACCACGGAACTCACGGACTTTGAACGTGGTCAGGTGGTTGGGTGTCGCTTACGTCATTCGTCTGTTCGCGAGATTTCCGCACTCCTAGATCTACTATTTCCGATGTGATAGTGAAGTGAAAAAGTGAAGGGACACGTACAACACAAAAGCGTACAGGCCAACCTCGTCTGTTGACTGACAGAGACCGCCGAGAGTTCAAGAGGGTCGTAATGTGTAATAGGCAGACATCTATCCAGACCATCACTGACGGATTCCTAACTGCATCAGGATCGACTGCAAGTACTATGACAGTTAGGCGGGAGGTGAGAAAACTTGGATTTCATGTTGGAGTGGCTGCTCATAAGCCACACATCACGCTGGTAAATGCCAGACGACGCCTCGCCTGGTGTAAGGAGCGTAAACATTGTACGATTGAACAGTGGAAATACATTGTGTGGAGTGACAAATCATGGTACACATGTGGCGATCCGATGGCAGGGTGTGGGCATGGAAAATGCCCGGTGAACGTCATATGTCAGTGAGTGTAGTGCCAACAGTAGAATTCGTAGGCGGAGGTCTTACCGTATGGTCCTGTTTTCATGGAGGGGACTTGCACCCCTTAATGTTTTGCGTGGCACTATCACAGCACAGGCCGACATTGATGTTTTAAGCACATTCTTGCTTCACACTGTTGAAGAGCAATTCAGGGATGGCAACTGCATCTTTCAACACCATCAAACACCTGTTCGTAATGCGTGGCCTACGGCGGAGTGGCTACACGACAGTAACATCCCTGTAATTTACTGGCCTACACAGAGTCCTGACCTGAATCCTACAGAATAACTGTGGGATGTTGTGCAACTCCGACTTCGTGCCAGGCCTCACCGACCGACATCGATACCTCACATCAGTGCAGCACTCTGAGAAGAATGGGCTGTCATTCCCCAAGATATCTTCCAGCACCTGACTGAACATATGCCTGCGACATTTGAAGCTGTCATCAAGGCTAAGGGTGAGCTACACCGTATTCAATTTCAGCATTACCTATAGAGGGTGCAACTAACTTGTAAGTCACTTTCACCCAGATGTTCGGATACTTTTCATCACATAGTGTACTTGGGCAAGGATGCGGGTAATAAGTTGCTCCTGAACGCGTGCATCAATTTCAGCCAAATTTTGTACACATATTATATACTATCTGGAAAGAAATACCGTGGGCGAAGAACCACCAACCCCCTAATGGGTTGATGTGACGGACAAAGAAGAGTGTCGGAGGAGTTGGAACAGTGCGGGAAGTAGGAGATGGACTGAGAAATGGGAAAGGACTGAGTGAGAAGGAGATAGATATAGGTAAGAGAAAATAGAGAAAGTGGAGGAGACGGAAAAAAGCAGAAGAAGATGTACAGGCTGAGTGGATGGGTGGAGATGGAAGAGATGGGGTGGAGAGAGAGGTACGTAGAGAGAGGGGAGGAGGAGATATACGGCGTAGAGGTGACTAGGAGATAAAAAATAAATAAATCTCGAGGTCCTGATGGGATCCTAATTCGGTTTTACAGAGAGTACTCTACTGCATTGGCTCCTTACTTAGCTTGCATTTCTCGCGGATCTCTTGCCCAACGTAAAGTCCCGATCGCCTGGAAAAAAGCGCATGTGACGCCTGTATATCAGAAGGGTAGAACGACGGATCCTCAAAATTGCAGACCAATATCGTTAACATCGGTTTGTTGCAGGATTCTCGAACATATTCTCAGTTCCAGTATAATGAATTTCCTTGAGACAGAGAAGTTGCTGTCTATGCTTCAGCACGGCTTTAGAAAGGATCGCACCTGCGAAACGCAACTCGCTCTTTTTTCACATGATATCTTGCGTACCATGGATGAAGTGTATCAGACGGATGCCATATTCCTTGACTTCCGGAGAGCGTTTGACTCGCTGCCCCACTGCAGACTCCTAACTAAGGTACGAGCATATGGGATTGGTTCCCAATTATGTGAGTGGCTCGAAGGCTTCTTAAGCAGTATAACCCAGTCCGTTGTCCTCGATGGTGAGTGTTCATCGGAGGTGGAGTGCCCCAGGGAAGTGTAGTAGGTCCGCTGTTGTTTTCTATCTACATAAATAATCTTTTGGATAGGGTGGATAGCAACGTGCTTCTGTTTGCTGATGATGCTGTGGTGTACGGGCAGGTTTCGTCATTACGTGACTGTAGGAGGAAATAAGATGACTTGGACAGGATTTGTGATTGGTGTAAAGAATGGCAGCTAACTCTAAATATAGATAAATGTAAATGAATGCAGATGAATAGGAAAAACAATCCTGTAATGTTTCAATGCTCCATTAGTAGTGTAGCGCTTGACAGAGTCACGTTGATTAAATATTTGGGCGTAACAATGCAGATCGATATGAAGTGGGACAAGCATGTAATGGCAGTTGTGGGGAAGGCGGATGGTGGTCTTCGGTTCATTGGTAGAATTTTGGGAAGATGTGGTTCATCTGTAAAGGAGATTGCTTATAGAACGCTGGTGCGACCTATTCTTGAGTACTGCTCGAGCGTTTGGGATCCCTATCAGGTCTGATTGAGGGAGGACATAGAAGCAATTCAGAGGCGGGCTGCTAGATTTGTTACTGGTAGGTTTGATCGTCACGCGAGTGTTACGGAAATGCTGCAAGAACTCGGGTGGGAGTCTCTACAGGAAATGAGGCGTCCTTTTCGTGAACCGCTACTGAAGAAATATAGAGAACCAGCATTTGAGGCTGATTGCAGTACAATTTTACTGCCGCCAACTTAAATTTCGCGGAAAGACTACAAAGATAAGATAAGAGAGATTAGGGTTTGTACAGAGGCATATAGGCAGTCATTTTTCTCTCGTTCTGCTTGGGAGTGGAACAGGGAGAGAAGATGCTAGTTGTTGTATGAGGTACCCTCCGCCACGCACCGTATGGTGGATTTCGGAGTATGTATGTAGCTGTAGATGTAGAGATGGAGGGGAAAGAGGAGACGGACAGAGGAGGGATGGATGAACACTGACAGATTGGTGGGGAGGAGATGGACAGAGGAAGCGGGGAGGATCAGAAGGGCTGGCAGAGGGTGAAGGAGAGGTGGACAGATACAGGGGGAATGTGGAGATGGGCTAATAATGGATTGGATCAAGTACATACCCGAGCAACGTTGGCTACACATCTAGCATGGAAATAAGGCAGAGAAGCGCTGTTATCAGTACGAAATAACCTGTGACAAGAACTTTTCAGTGGCTGGCGAATGATATGTGGAGACTACGACTGTAAACAATTGTAGAGGACAGATGATGAGAAAGAGTGCGTGATGTGCTTTGCTCGTATTAGTCGGTAGTCCCTCGATAAATGGCAAAATGGCAGCTATAGCTTTAAATTCAGATTATTTATTATTCATTTATCAACATTACAGAGTAACCCGCTACCTTGGTGACTATGGTGGGTTGTCTGCTACTGAAAAATACTAATGAACGTAGTCTTTTCATCTTCTTCTGAAGTTTCTCTCAGTGCCAGTGCTGTTATTTATCCTCTCTTTTACATAATTGCATTCTTAATTAGAAAAATAACATATGGTACATAAAATGAACTTTGGGAAAGAAAATCTAAATTTACTAGGTTAATAAGAAGAAAATAATACACGACAGGAGAGGTTTAGATACAGAAAGAGGTCGCTTGACCTGGAAGTTCCAAGTGGGAGAACTTTGTCAAACACTTGGAGCTTGTCCCACCTAAATTAGCATATTTTGTTCTACCATGTTTACTAATTCTATGACGTGCTGAAACCTAATGCTTCCGAATTTATTAATTGAAAACTTTTAAAGCTTTTTAAACAAAAACCGTTATTAACATATTACAACTTTGTTCGTCATGTCTACATATTCATTTCTCAACACCCTGGCGATGAACGCATTTCTCCGAACGAGAGACCAATTTGTTAATACCGTCACTGTAGAATGTTTGACGTTGTTGACAGTGTCGAAGCCTCACCTTTTGTAGCATTGCTGTACCACTGTCAAAGTAAGGTCTCGAAAGTACTCTTTAAGTTTTGGAAACAGATGAAAATCCGATGGGACTAAGTCGGGACTGCATGGAGGATGATCGATGACGCTGAATCGAAGTCATCGCATTGTTGCAGATATTGCATAACTCGTGTTGGTCAGGCATTGTAATTCTGAAGGGGAGGGTACTCCATGTGTGAATGATTCTTCGAATTCGCGACTAGATGGCCCTGTTTCTCAAGCACCAGCATAGTTATATTACATACCGCCATGTTAAACGGTACAATCTGGAGCCCTCTAGCGACAGAGGCTGCAGCTAAATAGACATGAAGAATAAAAAGTAAAATATAATAACATTTGTATTATTTAAAATGCTTTACGAGTTTTCACTTAAAAAATTTGGAGGCATTAATTTTCAGCACGCACTCGTGTACATGAGTATAGTAAAAGTCAACTACAAAAACACTAACGGACAACAAAAATAAGAAGTGCCCTTCGGAGAGGAGAAGCACGAGGTCACCATTCCCACGCTCATCACCCGCTTCTGTTTTATGTTCAATATCATAAAGTTCACATGTTTTACAGTCTGCATCGTATATGGTTTATAGATTGCACAGTTATATGTTTGAAAATAGTGATACGGCAAAGAACTAAAGAAGTACCTGTTTTTGTTTTTACAAACGAGAAAATTCGTGGGTATGCCTCAGTTATTTTCTTGATAACCTTTTGTGTTCCTGCATGCCATTGAGTGATCCTAATTAGCAGTGGTCGAGTAAGCTATTGTGTGGGATCTATGCATCTCTTGTAGCCTTGCGTAGAAAGCAGGCCATCAGATATTTCGAAGGCATTGGCTATGTCTACTATTAACGCTGCTGCGTATTTTCCTTATGTGTCCCGTGTTACTTCCAGCGCGATGTTAAATACATCGTCTACTGAGCCATATTGATGTCGGTTACTGTGCGACTGTAGTCCATCACACAGGTGGCTCTCCTCTAGTATTCAGGCTGTAAGTCTTTGGGTCTGTTGGCTCCCGGTCCTCTGGCTTTTTGATGATTACTGCGCGCTTCTACCATCTGGAGGGAGCCTACCTTGCATTAATGCTTCAGCTACATTTTCTTCGAGAAATGAGAAAGTAACGTGGCCATTTATGTTGGTGTTACCCATTTGTCTACATACGACTGTGTGATCTTGATGGTCATTCGTGTTTTCATCAGCAGGGAGAAGCTAGTGGGGCAGGTACTGTGCAGCTCATCTGCAGCCCATTTTAACAGAGCCGTCTGTGTACCTAAGAGTTGATAGTAGCCTAATGTCGTCGTCTTTATCTTACCTATCCGAAGTTTAAACGGTTCCCTCCATATATTGATTTGTAACTGAGTGGTCCCGGCCGAGGTTCGAGTCCTCCCTCGGGCATGGATGTGTGTGTTTGCCCTTAGGATAATTTATGTTAAGTAGTGTGTAAGCTTAGGGACTCATGACCTCAGCAGTTAAGTCCCATAAGTTTTCGCACACATTTGAACATTTTTTTTGTAACTGAGTTCTGAGAAAACTGTTCCAGTGATTCTGTCCAGTCTTGTATGGTTAGTTTTTATAATTTTGTCTTGTGACACGGACAGTTCCAGCTTCAATTCACTCTCTCGTGCCGTGTTTCCTTTCTGGTAATGTTTCCTTTTGTCTCTGTCATCTTTCCTCAATCTTGTTAGCTTATTGGACCAAAGGAATTTCTGTTTCGGTGTGTGGTTGGTCTTACGAGTAGCTGACTGTTACGTTTTTTGAAGCAGGCCCTTCAGTATGTGTGCTTTTTAGTCAATGCTAACATAGACTGCGCGGAAGGGAAATCCTTCAACCGTGTCCATAAATTTTTACCAGTCTGCCTTGTTTAGAAGGAGTGTTACTTTCTTTGTTGTAAACTGTGTTTGCTAGTGTTTGTTATGTGTCTGTGTGGGCGGCCGCTGTGAGCGAGCGGTTCTAGGCGCTTCAGTCCGGAACCGCGCTGCTGCTACGGTCGCAGGTTCGAATCCTGCCTCGGCCACAGATGTGTGTGATGTCCTTAATTAGTTACGTTTAAGTTGTCTTCAGATTTTAAGTCCCATAGTGCTTAGAGCCATTTGAACCATTTTTGTGTATGGCGTTATGGTCACTATGTGTGGCATTATTTAGTACTTCTCAAGTGTCGATTTTCGCATTTGCTAGTGAAATGTCGATATAGCTGGTTCCTCCAGCATTGTTGCAGTATCTAGGTGTTTGTGTTGCTTTGTTAAGAGAAGAGCGGCTGCATTTATTTACTGTCTCAACGTTATCTGTTCCCTGTTGTCCTTTCGACTGTACCTTAATATCGCTAAGCAAATCTTTTGTACCGGGAAAATTGTGCTACGTCTCTTACTTAGCAAAGAGCTGTACTTTATAGTAATACTGTGTAGACATGTGTGTGGCTACATGATCAGACGTTTGGGAAGGCCTGGAAGTTTCCCGCTACTCACTTACGGCTCTTGCACTCAGATTATATCTACCTCCTTCAGGAACCCAACCAGTTCTAAGCCAAACGAGGTGCTCCTAACGCAGTTTAGGTGCGTAACCTTAACAGGGAATATCTAGTAAAAGTAAAACCGATTTTTCTCGTTAGGGACGAAATAAACGCGCCCATGCGCCCCCACCGAATACTTCTAAGGTTTATCTAGGTTGATACCTATACCTCTTCGTAAGCACCTTTGTTATAAGAGTTTGCAGAGTTCACGATGATCGGTTACCTGTTTTCTGTCATTTGTATCATTCTGTCTTTCTGTTCCGTGGTCGAGAAATATATTTTTCTGCGATTCGGGTGTTTGTGCCTTATCACCAGACGCAGAGCAGTCTGAAAAATGTCCTATTTTCTAACCGAGTTACGTGTAAGTCACCACTAAGATCGGCACAATAAATTACATTGTTTTCTCCGTTATTGAAGGATTTTGTCTGTGTCCTGTGAGACATCCAGACATTTCTCTTCCTCTGTTGTTAGTTTACAATGCGAATTGTGTGCGGATGAAGTATTTGTATTATTAGATATACTGTCTGTATTTTGCATTTGGCTTTGGTCTTTGTTATTAGAATGCTGTTAGCCTACATCCAGGTTATTTGGCAACACAGTGCCTTCTTTATGGTTATTTCCTTTTGTGTCTGTACAGTGTGTACTGCCACCATGCATACATTGGATTGGCTAGACACATATTCTGAATTAACTTTTAATGATGATTTTTCAAGTAGTGAAGCTTTAACAGGTGTTGTATCCAGAATGAGATTTTCACTCTGCAGCGGAGTGTGCGCTGATATGAAACTTCCTGGCAGATTAAAACTGTGTGCCCGACCGAGACTCGAACTCGGGACCTTTGCCTTTCGCTGGCAAGTGCTCTACCAACTGAGCTACCGAAGCACGACTCACGACCGGTACTCACAGCTTTACTTCTGCCAGTATCTCGTCTCCTACCTTCCAAACTTTACATAAGCTCTCCTGCGAACCCTGCAGAACTAGCACTCCTGAAAGAAAGGATATAGCGGAGACATGGCTCGCAGGAGAGCTTCTGTAAAGTTTGGAAGGTAGGAGACGAGATACTGGCAGAAGTAAAGGTGTGAGTACCGGTCGTGAGTCGTGCTTCGGTAGCTCAGTTGGTAGAGCACTTGCCCGCGAAAGGCAAAGGTCCCGAGTTCGAGTCTCGGTCGGGCACACAGTTTTAATCTGCCAGGAAGTTTCAGGTGTTGTATCCTTTTGTGTTTCTTGTATTAGTGTGTCAGTATGTCTATATGTTTCTTGTATATCGGTGTCAAAAAAAATGGTTCAAATGGCTCTGAGCACTATGAAACTTAACTGCTGAAGTCATCAGCCCCCTAGAACTTAGAACTACTTAAACCTAACTAACCTAAGGACAAACACACATCCACGTCCGAGGCAGGATTCGAACCTGCGACCGTAGCCGTCGCGCGGTTCCAGACTGTAGCGCCTAGAACCGGCCGTCCACCTCGGCCGGCTATCGGTGTCAATACGTCTATCTGTTTCTTGTTTTTCGGCATACTCTTGTATACGATTTTTCCATTGCTTTCTTACACTCTACGCTGCATTGGTGGAAAACATTCTCTTCCAGCTCTTCCACTCGTAGCACAAGTCAGGTTTGAAAGATAGCACACTAGGACATCTTGTGACTTGTTTGCCTAGCTCAGTGATAGTCAATGGCTACCTACACACACATGTCGTCGAGTAATCAGTGACGTTAAAATACTTTCGGTGCGTTATGTCACACGTTTGCGACGAGTGAAGAATGTTCGTTTCATGTTCTTTCAATTGTGCTATACCAATGCGGTGTCGCCAGGAGACCGCACGCCTCCCATCTCTTGTTCTAGTTGACAGAAAGGTAATGTTTGTGAATGCGTGTATTGTTAATTTGCATATCTATAACAGTTGCAGGTTTTCGGGACGTATGTATGTAACCAACGGTAAGTGTCAAAATCTTGGCTTCCATTAGTAGTGACGTGTGCTTTGTTCGTACCAGGAACACGTTTATCAGGAACAAATTCGAGAATGATGTAAATAATTGCGACTCAGCTAGACTTCCGGAATACGTAACTGAACGCAAAAGCGCTGGAGAAGATTTTTGTAATCACGTAAATATTTATAATTATTGAAGCCAGTAAGCAATGTCAAGTTGTGTTTCCTACCGCTGTTTACGTGATTTTACGTGACAGTGTGAGAGAAAAACGTTAATTGACAGCCTTAAGATTGTTTACGTGATGTAGCAAGGCAGAATAAAATTAATTTTGTACTATGCTAAATCACAGATTCGATTTGAAGTGATTAGACGTAATTACTTCAGTAACTGTTAGCGATAATCTTATTTGGACATTTCAGATTCATTTTTTTTAATTTGCTAGCAAGTAAGCAGTGCTACGTCAATACTAGTCGATGTTAAGCACAGTCAGACTCCAAGAAGATAATATTAGATACCTATCGATAAACTTTTAAGAGGAAAATTTTGAACAGAAATTAAGGTGTAAAAATTATGAAGGCATCCTACAAAGTATGGTCTCCGAATCTGTTATGTGAAAAATCTCAAAACTTAAACAAAACCCGCGTTGTTAACCTTCCACTTCAGTATTTCTCATGTGTACATATCTATTTCTCAACATACTGACCCTGGCAACGAACAAATGTCTCCCAACGATGACACCGTCACTGTACAATATTTGACTTCGTTGACGAAGCCACAGCCTCACATGTGCTTACACCGCTTCATCAATATCAAAGTGAAGTCGTCGAAAGCGTTTTTTAAGTTTTGGGGATTGTATGGAGGATGATGGATAAAAATGAACCCAAGGCATCGGATTGTTGCAGATGTCACAGAGCTCGTGCGTGGTCTTGCTTTCTCATGTGGAAAGAGAGAATGCTACATTTATGGATGAACTCTTTGAATTCCAAAGTTGATTACAGCATGCTGCATCTCACCCAGCGACACGATTAGGTTACACACCAGATGGCAGCAAAGAGGTGGATATGAAGACTATAGATGTAGAATGTTAGTAAAACTTGTTTTTTTGGAAAAGCTTTAAGAGGGTTCACATACAAAATTCGCAGGTATCATTTCTCAGCACACCCTCCTAGTTACATACGTATATCCACTTTCATAATATGTATGGATACTGTAATATCTCCTATTTTGCAATTTTACAGCAAACTGTCACCACAATAAATTATCTTTTATTACGAAGGCTGATTAATTTGAAATAAAATATTTAACTACGTTGTTGTAATTTTCTGTTGATTTTGAATTGAAATTGACTTTTTAATCTTTCACAAGTTCCAATAAAACAACAGTAGCGAAAACTGTGATTCCCGTAAAGAAATACGGATGCGCTCCGTGCCATGCTCGCAGGATTGTAAAGCTCGACCACTTTTTTCGAGGCTTGTGAATTAATAAAAAACGGTCTGCAGGCTCGCTCGCAGTCTTCTCGAGCTCTTAGTTACTCCATACGAGAAAGAATGCCTTAATTCTTCAAAGATTTGATTAGAAATAATCAGGATGCGTAAAGAATCTGGTTAAGTGTCAGCTTATTTTCGGAGAGACATTCCGTCATGAAATTCAGCAAGTTGTACAATGAGCAAACACATCAATAACGATTGTGAAATTTCACCTCGATCTCCAATACAGTTGCGGAACCAAAGGTAACAAAATTACACGCTGCTTGTCAATAAAGAATAGAGACAACATAACGTAGCATAAGATCAATCTTAAATGTTCACAACAGCCAGCAATTTGGTGCATTGTTAGTAAACAGACGTGCTTTGAATACATAAGTGAAATGTAACAAAAAGTCATAGTTACGAGCTGTGGTTGTGATGAGGGTAGTCGCCATTCCCAGAATGACACTTCAATGACCGTACAGTTTCGCGAAGTATCAATTTTATGTCAGGCAGTGTAGTCATTTCTTCGCTCGTTGTGCTAGTTACTAATTTCTATACTCCGTGTAGTGTTGACGCATTTATTGGAAAACACTCTCCAGCAGTCTCTACGCATTGCGTTGTCACTGGTTAAAAAGGAACGCAGCGGAATAGTCAGCGTAAAGTTGTGGAACAACCTTTAGTTGTTTTTAGTTTTTTGTTGTGTTTAGTTTAGTTGTGTTTAGTTTGTGACACTGCGAGGTAGACACGCATGCTCGCTTTTCAGGTTCCGGACTACACACACACACACACACACACACACACACACACACAAATGTAAGTTTCTGTTACATCCTCGTCTACTCCTACATATGATTACCTCGGCTGCTGACGAGGGTAAGAGCCAGTTTGCTTGTTTCGAGAAATTGTGCAGTGAAGTTTCAATGACATTTTATAAACTTTGTATTTCACGTACATACATTGGGATTTTTTTAGTCAGAGAAGTCCTGGTTTTCCAATATTTCCAGAGTAACGACATACGAAGATATGGACTCATCAAGAAGTAATGGTCTCATAGAGATGAAAAATGAAGCAGGCAATAGTGAAATAACGGGAGATTCCTGTATAGTGGCCTGTAGTTCGCCAATAGTGTGGAGTCCAGGTGCTGAGCTGTTAAAGATCCTGGATACACCCAAACGAAAGAGTGTAGATGTGAGTATTTCACAACTTTAATGAAAATGCTGAAAAGGTATTCGAAGATAGTGCTACTAGGATACAACATACTAATAAATAAACAGTACAAACTAATAAGTAGTTTGAACAAATTAGTGAGAAAGCGGAGCAGAAGAGCAAAAAAGTGGAAATGAATAGTAAAGAAATGGAACAGAATAGTAACCAAATGAAACAGAAAAGGATAGACGCATTCAAGGCTCGGTTAGGCCAACTGGTCGAAGAGTATACGAAACGTTATGTGTAGGTCGAATGTTAAATTGACGAAGTGCAAAAGAAAGTCAGCTGAAACTTCAGTCTACGATGATCATTTGGAGAGACTGGGTGGGGAAATACGAGAGTGTAAACTTAAGAAGAAAGCCGTTGTACTGACATAAGGTGCTTACGTACGCCGTGTGGAGCCGGTGTGCGCTAAAATAACGAAGAAGCGATCACTTATTGGCAATATTAATCAGTAGGTTGAACAATGAGTCACAGATGACGTATAATCATGATTACGTTACGGGCACGTAAACGGAAGCAACGTAATAGGTAAACAAAATGACGAAGTCTTCCTTAATATCGGGAACTTTGAAAAATTTGATCCCAACGGAAGATGGGTTCCGAGGGACAGTTATGTAAGATTCAAGGGGTTCTACATAGTCGAAGCATTATGGACAAGTGAATGCAAAAATTATTTTCCGGAGAACAAAACATATGAGCGAATGAAAAATTAAATTTTAAATAGTATTTGTTTATTCTGAAATTCGTTTTAATACAATATTGGTCCACGCGAAAACATACAGGTGCTAACGACCTCTACAGACTTTTTCGAAGACCACTGCAAAGGAAACCTGTATTTAGACGAGCCTGTCAAAATTGAGTTGACAACTTCTTTGATTACTTCCACACAGCCGGTAGCATGTCAGGAAAAGTTGCTGGCGATCCCCCAGGACGGTCTCAAAGCACTAAGAACAGCTGTGAGACAACTATACATGTTGTATGAACTAAGAGGAAGAGAAGAATCCGAATTCGATAGAGGGCCGTCGGGAAACGGCGAAAGGAACACTGGAGCGCGATCACCTGTTGACAGAATATGTAATGGCCAGTGTTGTAATGAAGTAGACGATAGATTTGAAGGAAGTTTTCGAGGTCGTGAAGTGTACCGCGTGCAACGCGGCGGCTACGGGCGCAACAACATGGAGCTCGTGACGATACTGGGATTTCAGCCTTGTGACTGAGAACGGAATTCAAATTGCGACCCTGAAATGGTGCTACATGATGAAAGTGAGGAAATCTACATCAGAGGAATGACGCGGTTCGCTAGGAAATAGATGAAGAAGGACCAGTGGTTAATGTCAATTCGCAAGATAGATGACACAACAGATCTGACAATTTGATGGCGGGAAATGGCGGAGAGCCAGACGAACGTATGCAGACTTTAGTAGATGTGGTGTTTATGAAACTCGGATAGATGCACTGGTCGACTCAGGTAGAGAAGTCAATGCTGTCTGACGGATACTCTATAAGCATAAAGTGCTTAGAACAGAGAAGAGGACTACCAAACTTTTCAGTGCATCGAATAAGTCATACAAATGCTGTGATTGCGAAAGCAAGATATTTACGGGGTAAATACTAATTACAGTGACGCTAAATTTTGAAGATTATCGTGTATCAGCACTTGTGGTATCTGGGTTAGGTGTGGAGTGTTTAACAGAGCAGAAATATCTTCAGAATTTTGGAAGAAGTAGTCCAGAAGTAAGGGAAGCATATCGTTATTTACTTTAAAGGGGAATTATTGTTGAAGAGGCGGTAGGAGCCACTAAAGATATGTTACATATCTGATTTGCAATTAGCACCACAGAGTACCGCCGGCCAGTGTGGCCGTACGGTTAAAGGCGCTTCAGTATGGAACCGCGTGACCGCTGCGGTCGCAGGTTCGAATCCTGCCTCGGGCATGGATGTGTGTGATGTCCTTAGGTTAGTTAGGTTTAATTAGTTCTAAGTTCCAGGCGACTGATAACCTCAGAAGTTAAGTCTCAGAGTGCTCAGAGCTAGCCACAGAGTACCGCAAGTACAGACTCCACAGCATTACGTAAGAAGCGATAGAAATTGGATGGAAGGCAGACACAGAATATCCTAAACTTGTAGTAAAGCAGAAACTCAAGTCCCTGGAACAACGAAAACGGGCATAAATGAGGGAGAGAGATCCTGAGGAGGGATAAGTAGATTTTCTAGAGCGAACGAGGAGAGATTGAGACAACATGATGTAAGCAGCAGGTCTGAGAACTTGAGCTATTTCTTTTATACGACTGTAAGTGATCTCGCTGTCAAAACGTGAACCAGTGGATGAAATTCAAGAGGTCATACAGAAGAACAATGTAGGGCCATAACTGATAACTGAATGTAGGCCTACCTCTAATTCAGTTGGAAGAATTATGAAGGAAGTCAACCACAGGTGTTGAAAGTATTGCCCCTGCAAACAGAGTAGATGAAAGAAAAGTTCAGAGAAATTGAAGGCGGAATGAAAATTTGCCGTGAATGTGACTCTGTGGCTAGCCAACATTGTACACTGACAATTTATGAAAATTTTGCAGAACTATCATAATTTTTTTTAACAATTTAGTAGGAATTTCCTTTGTACGTTTTGGACTTGAAGTGTGCGACGCTCAAATAGAGAGATACTTAGTGCAGTACTGAGAAGTTTTTTAATTCTAAGTCATCCGACATTCTCTCCATTTTATGTTTATATAATAAGGGTTGTTTCATGTATATATTTTTGCTGTGGAGGAGCCAGATACCTAGAATATAACTTGGAAAATATGTTCCATAATTTTTAGGTATGTTGGATGGTTTTTCTCCAACAAAGACATTAACTGCTATGTTATTTGGGCATAACACCTCATATTTACGATGGGCACAGTATTTGCTATGTGCACATGATCATTTAAAGTTTTTCAGATGATATTTAAGTTGGTGTTTTGTTGTGTAATATTTGTTGAGAACATAATAATGGCTACTTCTGCTAGATTTAGACTACATTTATGATGAGTTGGCTAGGAATAGGCCAGTGGTGACAGGGCACTGCCATGCTTGCTTCATGTACACCATGTACTGATTACCACGAATCGGAGGTGCTGATTTGATGCGTTATCTGCTTGTGTAAGCGGGCAGGGCCAAGACACAACATCCCCTCCCCACATTTCTATGTAGCGAACACTCCAATGGTGCAGTGCTGTGAGTATTGAAAATCTGTCGTGTGTGCATAGCCAAGATGTGAAGGGGCAGTGGATGCCTTACTTTGTGTTACTTTCAGCGATGCTTAACATGAATGCATCTTCTTTCGTATTTTTGCATCTGCACTTTATTTTTTTGGGATTTAAATAATATTATATTTTGTTTTATTTTCTTTCTTTTTCCGTACAAGATAAAACCTAATTAATGTTTTTGTTAACTTTCTCGTAACGGACTGCACTGTGGGTAGAAGCGTACATGTTTCCTTTGCACATGGATTATAATATTTTATTTTCTGACGATTGGTCCAAGTTTCATTGTATGACTATATGGTCATCATCTAGCTAAGGATGCGGCAACGTTCCCCACCCCACCACCATTCTTATTTTTCTATATAGTCTCCGTTCTTTGGAAAGCAGTTGGCCCAGTTGTCAACAGCTTGTGTATCCTTGCCGAAAAGACGGTTTTTGGTTGGTTGCAAGGCCACTCATTTACCGCTTCCTGCACCTCTGTGTCGGAGGAAAACTCATAACCTCGCAAAGCGTCTTTCAAAGCCAAAAAAAAAAGTCTGATGGAGCAAGTTGTGTACTGCAAGGTAGTTATTTCAGCAGCTCGTAACCAAGTTCCTGGATGGTTTCAAGGGTGCGGTGAGCCATGTAAAGACGGGCATTATAGTGCAACAGCATCTCGTCTTTTGCTGCGATTTGCTGCGTTAAATTTGGTAGTCTTTGTTGATGGTTTTCTCCTTCTTCATGTAATCTTCCAGTATATAGCCTTTTGCGTACCGAAACACAGTTAGCTTAACCTTTGGGGCCATGCCACAGACTCTAATTTTTTTCTTCCCTGGTGATTCAGCATTCCGATTCTGCCTCATAGTGATGGGCTCACGTCAAATCACAAGTCATTAATCTTTCCAAAAAAGGCTCGGCTTCTCTGTTGTAACGGTCAAGTAAGCGTTTGAGTTTGTGTTCTTTAGTGAGTTGTCTCGGCACCCATCGCGAACAAACTTTACGATAGCCAAGCTCGTCATAGATGGTGATGTAGGCAGAACCATGACTTAAACGCAGACTCAACGCCATCGATTGTAATCCGTTCATTCAACCAAATCATCAGTTGAGGTTGCTACATTCTGTCGGCCGCTTAGGACCTTGGTGGGCTGCCTGATTCCTGTTGTGCGTCACATCTGTCAGGCCACTTTTGAGCTTCTCCATCCACTCGAGAACACTTGATCACTTCAATGTACTGTCCCCATAGTCTACAAACAGTCTACGATGTATTCCAGCCCCATTCACTGTTACTCACAGAAGAAGTATCATTGCCCTTTGTTCTGCCTTCGCGCAAAATGCTAGCGGAGCTGACGTGTTTGCACTGCCACTGCCGCCTCACTTCTGATGCGATGAAGGTCAAATGAGTCGCACGTCACCATTGTAGTACCAACTACGCACGCATTAGCTGGCTGGTGACTGTTTTCGGGGGAGGTGACCAAACAGCTAGGTTATCCGTCCCATCGCACTAGGGAGGGATAGGGGAGGAATTCGGCGGTGCCCTTTCAGTGGAACCACCTCGGCATTCGCCTGAAGCGCTTTAGGGAAACCACGGAAAACTTAAATCAGGATGGCCGGAGAGGGGATTGAACCGTCTTCCTCCCGAATGCGAGTCCAGAGAGCTACCCACTGCGCCATATCGCTCGGTCTACGCACACACTCGTGGCACGTAATACGAATACTGAAAGATGTTTTCAATTTTCGCAGAACGCTAATTTAAAAGAGTCGTGGCTTCGCTTCCACAGTGCGCTGATCATGCAGCGCCAAGGCTGCGGCTGCAGAATGCAGTTTATAGTAACTTGTTGAAGCAATTAAAATTCTCGCCACGGAAGTATTTTATACACTACTGGCCATTAAAACTGCTACATCAAGAAGAAATGCAGATGATAAACGGGTATTCATTGGACAAATATATTGTACTAGAACTGACATGTGATTACATTTTCACGCAATTTGTGTGAATAGATCCTGAAAAATCAGTACCCAGAGCTATCACCTCTGACCGTAATAACGGCCTTGATATGCCTCGGCATTGAGTCAAACAGAGCTTGGATGGCGTTTACAGGTACAGTTTCCAATGCAGCTTCATCACGATACCACAGTTCATAAAGAGTAGTGACCGGCGTATTGTGGCGGCCCAGTTGCTCGGCCACCAT
The DNA here is from genome assembly GCF_021461395.2 of Schistocerca americana. Lineage (NCBI taxonomy): Eukaryota > Metazoa > Arthropoda > Insecta > Orthoptera > Acrididae > Schistocerca > Schistocerca americana. The sequence goes on along the minus strand of NC_060121.1, from coordinate 441,424,971 downwards.
TGACCAGACTTTTTCAACTGGTGAGAGATCTGGAGAATGTGCTGGCCAGGGCAGCAGTCGAACATTTTCTGTATCCAGAAACGCCCGTACATGACCTGCAACATGCGGTCGTGCATTATCCTGCTGACATGTAGGGTTTCGCAGGGATCGAATGAAGGGTAGAGCGACGGGTCGTAACACATCTGAAATGTAACGTCCACTGTTCAAAGTGCCATCAATGGGAACAAGAAGAGACCGAGACGTGTAACCAATGCTACCCTATACCATCAGGCCGTCTGATACGCCAGTATGGCGATGACGAATACACGCTTCCAATGTGCGTTCACCGCGATGTCGCCAAACACGGATGCGACGATCATGATGGTGTAAACAGAACCTGGATTCATCCGAAAAAGTTACGTTTTGCCATTCGTGCACACAGGTTCGTCGTTGAGCACACCATCGCAGGCGCTCCTATCTGTGATGCAGCCTCAAGGGTAACCGCAACCATGGTCTCCGAGCTGATAGTCCATGCTGCTACAAACGTCCTCGATCTGTTCGTGCAGATGGTGGTTGTCTTGCAAACGTCCACATCTGTTGGCTCAGGGATCGAGACTTGGCTGCACGACCCGTTACAGCCATGCAGATAGGATGGCTGTCATCTCGACTGCTAGTGACATGAGGCCGTTGGAATCCAGCACGGCGTTCCTTATTACCCTCCTGAACCCACCGATTCCATTCTGCTAACAGTCACTGGATCTCGACCAACGCGAGCAGAAATGTCGCGGTACGATAAACCGCAATCGCGATAGGCTACAATCAGACCTTTATCAAAGTCGTAAACGTGATGGTACGCATTTCTCCTCCTTACACGAGACATCATAACAACGTTTCACCAGGCAACGTCGGTCTACTGCTGTTTGTGTATGAGAAATCGGTTGGAAACTTTCCTCATGTCAGCACGCTGTAGGTGTCACCAGCGGCGCCGGCCTTGTGTGAATGCTCTGAAAAGCTAATCGTTTGCATATCACAGCATCTTCTTCCTGGCGGTTTAATTTCGCGTCGGTAGCACGTCATCTCCGTGGTGTAGCAATTTTAATGGCCAGTTGTGTATAAGCGTCGATGGTTTAGTATTGGTGACTTATTCGCCAGTGATAATTCCGAAATCGTATGTTGCATCACGAGATCAAGAATCAACCGCCTAGCGACTGTTATGGGACAAGTAAGATTTACTGGATAATTACCTGCATTAACACTAAAAGTGAGAGACACATAATCGGAATCACAAAATCTCACGTGTGTATATACTTTTCGTTCGGATATCTTATCACCAAATGCCCAAGCAGCCCCGCCACGATCGATCATGCGTACATGCGTCAAAATAACTTGTAACGCCACTAGAAATGATTTATGCTGATTGTCAGAACTGAGCCTCCATCTAAACTTAGCTTCTTTTAAGAGTGCATTTCATGTGTATCAAAACTGAGTGTTCAACTTCATGATAATATACATCAGCACATTCCAGTGGGCGAGGTGACTTAAGTGCCAATAAGTGAGTAACGTCAACGACTTTGATAATATAGTTCTTAACAGTTCAGTCCCAATGTACCATGTTTTATTAATTGAATGTATTTGGATAATTCCAGATAAAGTTAATTAATTAACAATTCTGGATCGTATCCTTAAATGGTTGTGGGAGAACCATCTATACCTACATGTACAGGAATACTCTGCAAATCACATTTAAATGCCTCGCAGAGGGTTTATCGAACCGCATTCACAACAATTTAGTGTTATTTCAATCTCGTATAGCGCGCGGAGAGAACGAACACCTATATCTTTCAGTGCGAGCTCTGATTTCTCTTACTTTATTATGATGATAGTTTCTCGCTATGTAGGTTGGTGTCCACAAAATGTCTTCGCATACGGAGGATAAAATTGGTGATTGAAATTCCGTTAGAAGATCTGCCGCAATGAAAAACACCTTCATTTTAAAGATGTCCACCCCAAATCCTGTATCATTTCAGTGACACACTCTCCCCTGATTCTCTATAATGCAAAACGTGCTGCCGTTCTTTCAACTTTCTCTATGTACTCCATCACTCCTATCTGGCAATTATCCCACACCGCGCAGCAGTATTCTAGAAGACGACGGACCAGCGTAGAACAGACAGTCGCTTTCGTAAATCTGTTACATTTCCTAAATGTCCTGCCAACAAAACGCAGTCTTTGGTTGGCCTCCCCCACAATTTTTTCCGTGTGTTCCTTCCAATTTAAGTTGTTCGTAATTGTAATTCCTAGGTATTTAATTGAATTGACGGCCTTCAGAATTGACTGATTTATCGTGTAACCGACGTTTAACGGATTAGCACTCATGTTCATGACCTCATACTTTTCGTTATTTAAGGTCGATTGCCAAGATTTGCCCCATACAGACATTTTTTCTAAATAGTTTTGCAATTTATTTTGATCTTCTGTTGAATTCATTAATCGATAAACCACAACGTCATTTGCAAACAACCTAACGGCTACTTATATTGTCACCTATATCGTTTATATAGATAAGGAGCAGCAAAGGGCCTATAACACTACCTTGGGGAAGGCCAGAAATCACTTCTGTTTTACTCTGTTTAACGTCAGTAATTACGAAGTGTTACCTCTCTTACAGGAAATCACGAATCAAGTGACTTAACTGACACGATAATTCCATAAGCACGCAATTTTACTATAAGCCGCTTGTGTGGCACATTGTAAAAAACCTTATGGAAATCTAGAAATACGAAATGCATTTGAAAACCCTTGTGAATAGCACTCGAGACTTGTTTTTCACAAGAACGATGTTTGCTAAATCCTTGTAGACTGTGTGTCCATGGACCGTTCTCTTCTAGGTAACGCATAATGCACCAATACAATACATGTTCCAAAATCCTGCTGCATATCAGCTGTAATGATATAGACCTTTAATTTAGTGGGTTATTCCTACTACCTGTCTTGAATATTGGTGTGATCTGTGCATCTGTCCAGTCTTTGGGTACGGATATTTCGTCGAGCGAAGGGTTGTATATGATTGTTAAGGACGGAACTATTGAATAAGCATATTCTGATAGGGATCTAACTGGTATACAGTCCGGACTGGAAGACTTGCTTTTGTTAAATGATTTAAGTTGCTTCACTACTCCTAGGACACCTACTTCTACGTTACTCAAGTTGGCAGCTGTTTTTGATTCGAATTCTGGACTATTTATTCGTCTTCTCTGGTGAAGGAATTTGGGAAGGCTGTGTCTAATAACTCGCTTTGGCGGCACTGTAGTATTTCCATTGCTGTCGCGCAGAGAAAGCATTGACTGTGTCTTGCTGCTAGCATACTTCACATACGACCTGAATCTTTTTGGATTTTCTGCATGGTTGCGATTCAAAGCTTCGTTGTGAAAACAATCATAAGTGTCTCTCATTGAAGTCCGTTCCAAATTTCGAATTTCTGTAAATGATCGCCAATCTTGGAGATTTAGCGTAAGTTTAAATTTGGCATGTTTTTTTAGTTGTTTCTGCGACAGTGTTCTGACCTGTTTTGTGTATCAAGAGGTGCAGCTCCGTCATTTGTTAATCGACTTGGTATTAATCTCTTAGTTGCTGCCGATACTGTTTCATTGAATTCAGGCCGTACCTGGTGTACATTTACACTGTTAATTTGGAAAGAGTGGAGATTTTCTCTCAGGGAGGCGCCAAGTGAATTTTTATCTGCTTTTTTTGAATCGGAATATTTTTCGTTTATTTTTGGATGATTTGATGGGTTACAATATTCAGTCTCGCTACGACAGCCTTGTGTTCACTAATCCCTGCATCCCTTTCGATGCTCGTTATTAAAGCAGGATTATTTGTTGCTAAGAGGTCAAGTGTATTTTCACAACAGTTTACTATTCGCGTGGACTCATGAATTAACTGCTCGAAATAGTTTTCAGAGAACGCGTTCAGCACAATTTCGGATGATGTTTTATGTGTACCTCTGGATTTAATCATCTAATTTCGCCAACGTATCGAAGGTAAATTAAAGTCACCATGAACTATAATATTATGAGTCGGGTATGTGTTTGAAATTAAACTCAAGTTTTCTTTGAGCCCGTCAGTAATTATATCGTCTGAACTGGGAGGTCAGTATAAGGATCCTATTATAACTTTTCCCGGTTGCCAAGAATGACCTCTGCCAATACTAACTCACTGAAACTATCTACTTCAATGGTTCAAATGGCTCTGAGCACTATGGGACTTAACATCTAAGGTCATCGGTCCCCTAGAACTTAGAACTACTTAAGCCTAACTAACCTAAGGACATCACACACATCCATGCCCGAGACAGGATTCGAACCAGCGACCACAGCGGTCGCGCGGTTTGGGACTAGAGCATCTAGAACCACTCGGCCACAGCGGACGGCTGTCTACTTCTATTTGGGGACAAGATAGACTATTGCAACACCAACAAATAGGCCACTGCTAGCTAAGTTTAGCTTATCATGTAGGAATGCTGTTAGATTTTTTGTAAAAGTTTCGGCTGCACTTGACTCTGGCTTTATCCAGCTTTCAGTGCCCAAAACGATTTCTGCATCAGTGTTTCTATCAGCGCTTGGAGCTCTGGTACTTTCCCAACAGAGCTACGACAATTTACAACTGTTATACAGATGGTTCCTGTATCTATGTTCTTTTTGTGTTCGGCATGCACCCTTTGTGACTGAACCCCTTTTCTTGTTTCACTGAGACCCTCTAACCTAAAATACCTCCTGGTTCTCGCCACACAGCTACCCGAGGTGCCACCTCTTGCGTGTAGTGGACTCATGATCCATTCGGCGGAACCATAAACCCTACCACCGTATGGCCAAGTCCCTGGGAAGTCTCCCACACTCTCACTCGACCATGGATGAGTGGTCAACCTAAGTGAGAGCAGTAATAGGGCTGGCGGTAGGTGAGGATCGATCCGAGGACTTGGACGTGCTGGACGTTCGTTAGATCCTCATGGCCGGCTCACAGCAATGATGCCCACTCACAGCAGCTTCAAGCTGTGTAATAGAAGCCATCACAGCCTGGAGCTGAGAGCGAAGTGTCACCAATTCGGCCTGCATTCGCACCCAATAAGTATGCTCCCTATCAATACTAAAGACCAAGGAAAACTTCACTACACAAAAAACGGACTATCCACACATGCTGCGAAGCTGTCCCATAGACCCTGACGAAAACGCAAGAACTATGTCAAATAACTTGGATTAATATGTGGAGATTCTAAAATCGAACTACCGAATCACTCACTTGAGAGCAAATATTCGCTCCTGATTTGGAACATGTAAAATAGGTTTACTGTCCGATGCAAACTAAAACGAGAAAACTGGGTATAGCAGAATTTAATTAACAAGCAGTAACTCAAGAAACTGAACAATCAGAGCACACAGATGAAGTTATGCAATTCGCTCCTGATCACGAACTCGTAAGAATCACGAAATCGGCTTCTTCCTTGTTGCCGCTTCTTTCTAGGCTGGTTGCTGCTGCCTGTCTGGCTGGCTAACGCCAACGAGAGCAACCACCGCAATGAAAGCAGTACGTGCAGCTTAACCGCGCTGTCGTAAAATGTCTAACATTCGTCCCTGCGTACGGAACTTCGTGCAGCATTCGAAGTGAGAGAAACCAATTACTTCAGGAAGAGCTATCCTCCAGGTGTGAAATAAGTGATATAATGGGCACAGGACGTTACCTTCTTGCAAACAAGTGCGTGCAGTAACGAGTACAGTTTAAATATGAAAATTAGTTTCAGTAAAGTGAGTTCTTTGTGAACTTATTTTTTACAATGGTTTGTAACAATGACGTCGCAGAATTAGGCAGCCATTTTAATGGAAATTGTAGCAAATAAAAAAGTTACTCAGCAGAGCAACAGACAGAGAGCTCCAATTAAAGCATCTTTTCTCTAACGCTCTAAGCGACACAAATTAATTTCAGCGCAGAGGTTTCTCCCTCCGTGTTTCATTTTCTTCCCTCAAAGTACTTCTAATTTACACCATCAGAGCACGAAGATACTACGTGAAACGGGTCAGTTTCTGTGACCTTGCGGCAGTATAACGGCACAGAGCCATCCTCCGACACAGACTATATTTATACATGGAGAACTTACTCGCACACTCGGACGCAACAGAGCTGCTACTTGCATACTGACAGTACAAACACGTCTCAAAGAAAATTTCGTGCCGTGCAACCTTGTCGTATAAAACGTCCGAAAAAGAAAGGCAATTTGGCAACTTCGTAATCAAATGTATGATAATTAACCTGATAGGATACTATGTATATCTTACAATTAATGCAGTAGGTGTCATTTTGCGTTAGTATGCTCAGGTTCTGGAGAGTTCAATGTTGGGCCTAGGAGCAATCATTTTTATTTTGTAAGCTTAAACTGCGTGCTATAGTATCTGGCATCTTAATAGTTATACAATACTTACAGCAGGCCTTACAAAGAGCTCTCGAAATTATTTAATATCAGCACAGAAATGGCAGTGCTTTTTGTTTTGTTGTGCCACTTTTAGAGACGCTTTTCGCTTTTAAAGATTTACTGTTTTCTCTTCCCTGGACGACATCACTCCATGCTCTCTGGTCTATAGCCAGCATTGCTTTCTTTTTCTGCAGTTATTCTCTTTCCCGTAATCTATAAATAACAAAATAAAAAAACTGCCTCAACCGCTTTCCTTATTGCTCTATTCCTGTTTTCTTTATACTAGGTTGTTCTCTAGCAACAATACAAATCACAGGGTGTATCATTCAAGTGAGTTGCTTCGCCGCCACGCGGAGTGGCCGTGCGGTTAGAGACGCCATGTCACTAATAGTGCGGCCGCTCACGCTGGAAGTTCGATTCCTCCCTCGGGCATGGGTGTGAGTGTTGTCTTTAGCGTTATGTTAGTTTAAGTAGTGTGTAAGTCTAAGGACTGATGACCTCAGCAGTTTGATCCCCTAGGAATTCACACAGTTGCTTCGCCCTCTTTCATCAACCACATTCGAAGTCAGTCTCCAGTGTAACCTCCTGCCACAGGTTCTGTCGGTTAGTACTACGTATTTCTTTATAAGAAGACATTTTCAAGGTCGCCGCCTCGGCTGTTGTTGACAACTATTTACTTTAATACATATTGCACGACTGGCAGCTTTACTAGAACAGTATGTGTCAATACACTCTAAAACTATCCGATTGCAATATATGACACCTACTGCACTTGCAAATGGCTTGCAAGGCCGAAGTGGCCATTCGTGTATCATGTGCAATACTACTTCTCAACAAAAGTTGAGTTGAAAACCTTTAAAATGTCTTACAACAAATACAGGATTGGGGTACCCCACATTAACAAATATTTCTTTATGATATTACGTAGAGCATTCGGTCTAGTAGTTAACTAACGCTTACTCTTACATGTATTCTACTTCGTTCAATATATTATTATTGGTTAGTTAAAACAGTCTTTATTTATTTATTATTACAAATAAATATTCTTTATGTGTGATTTTATTTTAATTCCTGTTTTAGTTATTAGTTTTCGTTGCTTTACCCTAGTTTCGTATTTCCTTTTATCTTTACTCTCCTGAAAACGTGGAAAATATTGATATTTCGTTTTAAATACCACAGGAGATCAAGAGATGTATTTCGCAGTGGTGACATCGAGGAAATTCCTCGTCGTTATCTGCTCCACCTGAAATCTCTAAAACCTTTATCTGCTATGCAGATCGCTCGGCACAACTATGTGCTATGTTGTTTGATGGGTCTGGATGATAGGTCCAACAATTTAGACAGTTAAAGTTTATTAATTCGGAGATAATCTCTCAATGAATTCTGACCATGGAAAATGCAGGTACACTCTATCGTTCCAAACTTCCACTACGATCGATGTACGTCTCGTAATATCTGTACCGTGAGAATTAACTAATTTCGGTATGGAGATATACACACCTGAATACTTGATGTTAGCTACCGGATTTATTTTGTGCAAAAAAACTATTAGAACATTTACTACATACCGTAATGGTGTCTCACAACAATACAATATCTCTCTTCCTCTCACATGTCCGATCACTCCATTTTTCTTCAAAAAGAGTCTCCAAAACAATATCTTTGGTTCGATAAGACGCAGAGATGTGTTCGTTACACGGAACGTCCAATTCTCCCTATCAATATATGCCGTTGACTACAATATCCAAGCATTGCACCCGAACTAGCGCTTTGCGTACGTTGATACATGATATCCGCTAATGAATGTGGATTATTACCTGCACACTTGTATGCTCCTTTTGTAACTGTGATTACAACTATGGTACAACGAGAAGCGTGATTCAATGGGTCGCGAAATACCAGGCTTTGCATGGAGACTACGTATGCTTTGTGAAGGTCTTATTGTGACTGATAATTTAAAGTATTACAGAAGGCTGTTCTGGATGTAGTATGAATGTTTAACATCTCCAATGACTAGTAATTTATTCGTAAGTGGTTATTACCTTTCATGTATATGTGTGGAATGACCAGCAATTAATATGTTGTACATTAAAAAAATCTGTAGTTGATGTATCGTTTAAGAAACAGTGTACGCTACAGGTTATTGGGCAGATGAAAATTATAAACATACAAAAAAATTCACCTAGAACCAGAACAGAACTCTAGTAATCGAACGCAAAACTCCAACCACTGGTATTCCCAGGCAACACAGTTACTCAGTATAGAATCAGAGTAAGTGTTTCACGTGCTCACGTTGATGTTAAATTGCCTTCCTACCGAAAATATGCATGAAAGGAAATTTTATTAGATATCTTTTGTTATCAGCATGAAAGGAATGACGTCGGTGTGCGGGGATATTTTGTCCACCATACATACAAGAGGGGCGATCAAATAAGTAATGCAATAATTTTTTTCTGAAAGCACGCTGATTTTACTCTGTTTCCCATTATTTCTACAAAACCTGTAAGTAGGCTGTTTAGGTTTGTATGTTGGTAACGCCACGTAGTGCTCTGTATGAAAATCGATGACTGCGCTGTGTGCAGTCTGTGACTGGTGTGACTCATTGTTGGAATATTCACTAGTGTAGCGTTGGGCAGTTGGATGTGAGCCACCAGCAGTGGTGGATGTGGGGAGAGAGATGCCAGAGGTTTGAGAGGGGACGATATATATAATGACTTTGGAACACTATTAAGGTAAATACATTGTTTGTTCTCTATCAAAATCTTTCACTCGCTAATTATGCCTGTCAGTAGTTAGTGCCTTCAGTAGTTAGAATCTTTTATTTAGCTGGCAGTATTGGCGCTCCCTGTATTGCAGTAGTTCAAATAAAGACGATTTTTGTGAGGTAAGTGATTCATGAAGGGTATAAGTTATTGTTAGTCAGGGCCATTCTTTAGAAGGGATTATTGAAAGTCAGACTGCGTTGGGCTAAAATATTGTGTGTCAGTTTAGTGATGATCAGAATAAGTAAAGAGAGAAATGTCTGAGTACTTTCAGTTTTACTCAGCTGTTAGAAAATCAAATAACGTAAGAGTTTTTCCAGCATTGCCATTCTTTAAATGCAGAGGGGAAGTTTCATACCCTATTTTTCAACGCAATCTCCGTTCAATGCGACAGCCTTGCCCCATATTAACTGTGGGGCCTGCACCTCCGTATGGTATCACTTGGCTGGCTAACCTCAGAACCATCGTCTTCTTGCATAAATAACCTCGACATCATCTACATACTGCTTCCCATGGGGTGCATCTTTCTTTGGGCCAAAAGGATGGAAGTTGGAAGGTGCGAGATCTGGGCTGTAGGGTGGATGAGGAAGAACAATCCAATTACGTTTTCTGAGGATGTCCGACAAAAAATTTTCACTATCAGCATCGTAACACACAAGAAAATCCGCAAAGATAGTCCTTCGTCGCTGATTATGGTCTTCTGTTACACGGCGAGGCACCCTGCCTGAACACAATTTGGAGTTTTCCAACTGGTGGACGGGTGTGTCAGCAATAGCAACGGACACATCCAGTTGTGCAGGGAGATGCTTGATTATGATCCGTCGATCACCTCGAATGAGAGTGTGCACAAGTTCCAACATTACAAGAGTCACAACTGCGTGTGGCTGAACGGCACGCTGGAGATCAGACATGTTTGTGCTACCTTGTTGCGATGATTGCAGATACCTCGCCCAATGACTCACCGTGACTTTGATCACTACCAGATCGTCGTAGACATTCTGCAGGTCTCTATGAATATTCGCCATGCTCTGGTTTTCCACCCAAAGAGACCAAATGACAGCTCCCGCCTTGGAAGGCGTCTCCGTTAAAGAAGTTATTTTGAAGGCGTCGCCACGCATCACAATGTTATGAAACTGTAGTGGCTGTAACGGGAATATTTCATGATGTCCTACAACAAATTTTGCATTTTTGCAACCGAAACTGGCCGAGATAAAAAATTTGCCGAAATATGTATAGGACACCCCTCGTAGTTTGTAATTTCTTGGTGAACTAGCACAAAATATAGAGTTCTGGTACAATATTAATTACAAGCTAACGAAGATATGTGACTTATAATATAATGGAGTCTACAAACCGAACTGATTCGGAATCGATTCTATGCAATATTTCTAGGGATATGGGAGAAACATGCAAGTTACAGTCCAGCACGTTATATTCAATCAACATTTTGGACCGAAGTGTAAGCGTATATTACAATGTTTCGGCAAAACATAGGTTCTTACACTGACATACTAATATCGTCTTTGAAAATTTAACAAGTGTGAAGTTCGATATTGGACTGCTTGAATGCAGAAGTGACGCCGAATGTGAAAAAGTGGCTCTGTTCACATGTGCAGACTGTTCCATTACGTGATGCTTTCAATACTTCACTGCAATCCTACAGCTGCACTTTGAAGACTCAACAGATGTGCAACACTATCACACCATATGATAAAGATTGTTGTTCAGATAGCTTAATAATTTTAAGTAAACAGGAATGTAGGTAATTGCCACCTTGAAATATGTGAGATTCGGATCGTATTACGTCGACATTTTGTTTCTTCGCATTGCCAAAGTTTCTCTCTTAGTCATTGAACAGTTGACCACTCAAATGTTTGCCTACCTATTGCTAAAAGCACTGTTTCAGGATGAGCGTTTTATATTTTAAGTATATTTTCGTGGTTTTCTAGCGTTAGAAGGTACTCTGGTCACTTGTAAGATGGACCCTATCTGTTCATCTGCATCTATTGTTTGGCGGATATCGCACATAAATAAAGCATTCCATACTGCGTACAAAGTTTTCTCGACTGAGTGGAAACACTGATCGGAGCTTAATTTCTTCCAGCAACGTGATGATGTTTGAGTTTACTTTACTGTGCCACTTCGCGACACATCGTCGCTGACGCGAATTATTGTGATCTTTGTCTCCTTGCGGCGGCGCTTCCGATAAGGTGAATCCGAAATGGCTGGGAAGGCAGTTTGGTATATGCCTACGAAAAGGAAGAATATGAGGTGACAGTAAACAGATTGCAGGGAATCGAAGTGTGAACTCGGAGTCTTATAGTACTGTAGAAGAATTTGGGGGCCCAGTAGTAGGCCATGGTGTTTGCAACAGAAGGTTGGTTTTCATCAGTCCTGAATTTCAGATTAGCGGCCACTGCTGTGGATGTAGGAAAAGCAACCATCTCAAAGGAGCCTTGGTTCATCTGTTTCAGAATAGTCGGACTTTCGGAAGCGTAGTTGTTGAGGACAGATGCATTCTACTCAACGTTACATACCGGCTGGTTATAACACGGAAATTGATTACCGTACGAGTACCAAACTCGATAGCTTTAATGTCCAGAGTATGGGTTGCATGATTTCCATGCGCCATAGTACCACCGTCCATTCCAACTATGGCCACCAGGTGCCATGACGAGTCATAAAGATTCATCGCCTCAAACTGACCAGTAGCAGTTGACTTGTTGACTTGTCGACATGAACTTGAACAAAAGGTACAGGGAATTACTGGTGAAACTCTTTTATCAAAACAACAGTAATACTGGAGCTGCGCTTCGACAATATCGCTGGGCGAAAGGTTTACTGAAGGGTCGTCTTTCTCCACTTGATGTACGAATCATGATGAAGCAGTTCGAATTAACTAGAGAACTGTGCTTCGCTCCGGGAAGAGCCCGACGACCTATGGCGCCACAGGTGGTTGATGAAATCACTGTTGCTATGGCTGACAACGCTGCGCGCATTTCCCGCTCATCATCAGGGAGTGCGCATGCTGTGTCACGACAGTTGAACATCCCGTGGTCCACTGTGCGGAAGGTGTATCAAGCCACTCTCAAATGGTACCCGTACAAGAACCATATCGTACAGCAGCTTGCATCACAGGACGCAGAACAACCTGTTGACTTAGCTCTACACTTTCTCGCAAGGACTGAAGTTGACAAGGCATGGCCCTCGACCATCCTATGGACAGACAAAGCTCATTTTTGTCTGATGGGTGGGGTGAACACACTGAATTGCTGAGTGTGGGGATCTTCATCTCCAGTCACTGGGCCTGAAGTTCCTCTGTATGGCGAACGTGTCACTGTACGATGTGACTTCACGATTACGTTCATCATTGACCGATTCTGTTTTGATCATGTTGGCGCTCAAGGAGCAAAGACGTACAGTGTGACTTGCCAACGTTACTGCGATACGCTTCGCCAGCATGTCATACCCGCCCTACAAGAGAGAGAGAGAGAGAGAGAGAGAGAGAGAGAGAGAGAGAGAGAGAGAGAGAGAGAGCCTGGTTGACCACAACAGTTTTCATGCAAAATGGGGCCCCTCCGCAGACCGCTCGCGAAGTTTACCTGCTTCTGACAAACACATCTGGAAACGATCGAATTATCAGCCGATCGTTTCCAAATGCTAGGCCGGGACGAAGAGCACCTAATCTCACTCTCTGTGATTTGTAGTTGTGGGACTACCTTAAGGACAGAATTTACCAGAGGAACATTCACACATGTGCGGATCTGAAGCGGAGTGTAACACGAGAGGTAGCCAGCATACCAACTGGCATGCTTTGTTCTGCTTTGTAGAGTGCAATAAGGCGCTTTCAGACTCTTGTGGACACTGATGGGCCCCATGTTGAACCCCTTTTGTATGAAATGGTATGATGTACAGTATAAGAGCATTAAAAGGTTTCAATTGAACTGATTCGGCCTTATTTCTCCTCCCCATGTACTGGGCATTAATGCTACCAACTTAGGTACTCGTACGGTTATCAGTCTTGCGTATTATAACGTGTTAAATAGGGAAATTTTAATGTAAACGTGGGCTTCCGCGGGCTTTGTCACATAAAATTTTTCTGGGTTTGAGGCGCTTTGCAATAGTCGTCGAGACGTCGGAATTTTACAGATGGCAATGCGGCCTCAAACCCAGAAGAATTTTACTGACAGGGAAAGTTTAATTTTAGCTACCCGGTAGAATGCAATTAGTACGCTTTCATTGTTATCTATTATAGACTCTTTAATCGTAGACTGCGTCTCAAGTCAGTCCACTCCCTATTGATTGTGGACTTGGAACTGACAGTATCTACAGCGCGTTCGTTTCCAGGTTCATCGTGTTTTGGTTGTGGCAGGCGAAGTAGGCTGGAATTAGTTCAAAAATGACTCTGAGCACTATGGGACTTAACATCTGGGGTCATCAGTCCCCTTGAACTAAGAACTACTTAAACCTAACTAACCTAAGGACATCACACACATCCATGCCCGAAGCAGGATTCGAACCTGCGACCGTAGCGGTCGCGCGGTTCAAGACAGAAGTGCCTAGAACCGCTTGACCACAGCCGCTGGCCTGGAATTAGTAACTGGTCACAGTGTTCGAGATGAAGACCGCAACAACCACCACATGCTGTTACTTACCCAGTTATCACTCCTCTATCGACCTGTGGTACAAAATGCTTTAGCATCCAACAGCAGAAGGACGTCAGCAACGTTCGCTATAAGTTGGGGCCGGCAGGAGTGGCCGTTAGGTTCTAGGCGCTGCAGTCTGGAGCAGAGCGACCGCTACGGTCCCAGGTTCGAATCCTGCCTCAGGCATGGATGTGTGTGATGTCCTTAGGTTAATTAAGTTTAATTAGTTCTAAGTTCTAGGCGACTGATGACCTCAGAAGTTAAGTCGCATAGTGCTCAGAGCCATTTGAACCATATAAGTTGGGGCATTCGACCTTTTACCACGGGTTTGGAAATATATTCTCTACTTTTGATTATAGTACCGTGTTTGCCTTACACTGTGAATGTAATACGTCAAGAAGAGTAAGCTTTACGTATATTGTCATCTGCATCGCCTGGATCTGCTTGACAATGAGCTGAGCAGTGGCTGTCACATTTTGCTGCCTCGTGGCATCCTCCCCTCTCCAGTGCACGGATGAACGGCAGCAGGTGGAGGGCCGGTTCACTGCGCAGTATCTGTGCGAACAACATCGTTGGCCCCGTGCCGGCCGGGGCCCGCAAGACGAATGGCGGTGCAATAAACTCAATTTGGCCGCAGGCGTCGGGAGGGGTGTGGCGCGGCCCGCCGTGGGGGCGGTGCTAATACGCGCGGTGAGGGCTAAGTGGGATGGATAGCCCTGCCACCCCCACATAAGTTAATACTGCCGCCGCCGCCGCATTAGCGTCTTCGGTGGTCGGTCGCCTGTGGCCTGGCGCGGCCCACACAGAAACCCGTGGCCGCTGCCCACCGCGGCAGCTGCTCCGAAATGTTGCTGGATTCACTCTTCGACGCCTCATAGCGGTAAACTCCCTAAGTGGATAGTTAAAATACCAGAATTAAAAAAAAAAGTTATAAGTCGGAGATAACTGTTAATGAAGCACTTCGAAATTCTGAAGGGAACAGAGGTATATTACAATGAACGAAATGGTATCAGCAACCTGTACATCAACCAGACAATATTTGTAAGAGTCAGTGGACGTGAAATTGGTACAATAGTTGACATGGGAGTAAGATACGGCTGTAACGTATGAGCGATGTTAGATATCTTTCCCCACGCCATTTCTGCCTGGTTTAGCAACAGTAATTCAACTTTAAAATTAAAAGGCAGAGTATGTCTCTGATATTTAACCTAAAATTGACGCCCTTCCCGCTGGTGGCGCGTCTTCAGTACGCCGATCGACTGACCTGGTTCAAACCTAATCCACGTATCTGTAAGTGTTAGAGAAATATGTTTGAGTTCCCATTTGCAGAATATACTGACATGATGCCTCTGATGGAGAAGCTCATGGCAATGGACATGATATACTGGGTCGCAATTATTCAGTTACTTGCATAAGTGGTTGTGTTACCAACATATTTTCAAATGGTAGTAGCATGGAAGCGGGAGGTTTCTGCACATGTGATCCTATTCAAAAGAATTTTGAGTAAAACTTACACATTTCTCTGAATACCATGTTAAAACTTGATTCTTTTGCCAAAACTCAACGGAGTTTACATATCTTACCTTACTAACATCTTGTGCAGACACAATTGTGAGAGAATTCTGAAACAGTGGTTCATTAAGTTTATTATATGAGGAACTGAGGAAATGTATGGTCAGCATATCATGAAAAAGCACATCCTTGGTACACATTAAACTTGTCACTCCTAAACTCATAGCATTTCCTGTTTCACCAACCATCGATTGTCCTTGAAGTGCCGGCCGCGGTGGCCGAGAGGTTCTAGGCGCTTCAGTCGGGAACCTCGCGACTGCTACGGTTGCAGGTTCGAATCCTGTCTCGGGCATAGATGTCTGTGATGTCCTTAGGTTAGTTAGGTTTAAGTAGTTCTAAGTTCTAGGGGACAGATGACCTCAGATGTTAAGTCCCATAGTGCTCAGAGCCACATTTTCTTTCTTTTTTTTTGCCCTTAAAAATTATATTCTTTCGTCAGAAAAGTCTGTAGTTAGTAGAATAACATGGTAGATAAATAGGTTTTACATAATAATCATACGAGAAAATACTCTCCTCTTTGTTTGGTATCATTTGCCAAAATCGCATTTCGATATCTCAAATAGTATACGTAATATGAGGAATGTTGTGTATATTTCATTCTGCCTTTATCGCTGGTGCGGTGCGATCGCAAATGAGTACACTACATCAAATCAGTTTTATCGAGGTCAGTGACACACAGATACCTCCAATAACGTCTACTGGAAAATTCAACATGTTATCTAAATTTCATATGCAGCAACATACATTAAGGACACAAAGAAACTGGTACACCTGCCTGATATCGTGTAGGGTCCCCGCGAGCACGCAGAATTGTCATAACACAACGTCACATGAACTCGACTAATGCCTGAAGTACTGCTGGAAGGATTTGATACCATGAATCCTGCAGGTGTGTCCATAAATCAGTAAGAGTACGAGAGGGTGTAGATCTATTCTGAACAGACGTTGCAAGGCATCCCAGATATGATCAATAATGTTCCAGTCTGGGGAGTTTGGTGGCCAGCGGAAGGATTTAAATTCAAAAGTAATTACTATTAAAAACAGTCTTGATCACGATTTATTTAACAAGGTGACCGGTTTCGACCACTACTGTGGTCATCTTCAGACCTACAAGATGTATACAAAGCACTAATTAGAGGGCTACATGCATTAATGAAAATACATAGAGCTATACGGCTATAAAGCTATAAAACGTTGAATTACCATTGAGTAGGAACCCCTTTCTGTTGGAGAATCACAACTGGAGAAACCAGTGCACGTCTTACTTCATATAATGGAGGCTCCACCCACTTCTGACTGCATGATGTCATTATTAACCAATGAGTTATAAGTCGAATTACAATTTAAAATTTCTTAGTTAAAAGAACATTGTCAGGAATTAGAAATAAATATACACTAAACTTAGCTTATTAAACAGCTATTGTCAATCAAAAAGCGTTAAAAATATTTAAATATGTAGGAAAATGAACTTCGGTTTGGCAGTACATGGGTTGCCCTCTCGTGGCCTGTCAGTGAACCATTTGGAACCACTGGTTGCTACGGTGAAGTTCGACGCCGTTGCAAAGATGAAGAAGCAAGCTTTTTCCACTGAAGTTGTTGTAGAGTCGATAGTTGAACTAGTGGTTGCCATGGTGAGGACAAACGCCGATGCAAAGATGTGGCAGCAGGCTTCTTTTCAACGAAGTTGTTGCGAAGTGGAATGGAAAAGACTGTGGCGTCAGACGATGTATTATTGAGTAGCAACTTGTCTTAATTGAAACGAAAAGAGTAAGCTACAATAATCTGTAGCTGATATATATACTACATGCTGCACAAATACGCTACAAAGTAGTTGACCGTATATATGAAATATTATCTATGAAGTTAGTATGTAGATTACAAGTGCCTTTTATTTTTTTTTATTTTTTTTTTTTAATAAGGCATTGCTATTCCTCAAGTTACATACCAGTCATATAAGCAAATAAAAATGAAAGAATTTAAAATTATTAAATGATGAGGCATTGTCAAAAATAAAATAAAACGATGTGAATTAGCAAAATGCAGTCCAAAAGCATAAAAGCAATAATTCAAAAACAGATAGTCAATCATAAAATAATGTTAGGTAAAATACAATTACAGTGTAAAGATAAAATATTTGATAAAAGTCTTAATAATTTAAAAGACCTTTTTTTAAAACAAATACAGAAGAGTAGACATTCTAAAGCAGATCATCGAAATGCTCAAAGAAATGTTTGTCTTTGAACTGAAGTTGTTCGTTTATAACAGATAATGGATTACTTTTGTGAAGTGAAAATATTTCAATTTCTTCTAAGGTATTTAGCAGTGGTCCTTTTGGCACAGTATGTAATATTTTCAAATTGCTAGAAATGCAACCCTCAGAATGATTGTGTTCATCAAGATGTTGACCGAATATTGATTTGATACGTGCAGCACCAGTAGTATGTTCTCTGAAACGTGTTAAAAAGTTTCGGCCAGTTTGGCCAATATACCGTTTCTCACAGTCATTACATATTATTTTATAAACACCTGACTTTTGGTATCTATTTGAGTCTCCAATTGTGTGTTTCAGTTTCATCTGTAGGGGGTTATTAGTTTTAAATGCTATTGCCACGCTTGTGTTCTTCAATAATTTATTTATTTTATCTGAGATAGGTCCCATGTCTGTCATTTGTGTAAATCTCTTCTTGGAATTTATAACGGCATCATTTTTTTCTTGTAATTTTTTATATATCAGATCAACCTGATGGGAATTATAATTGTTAGCAACTGCTATCTGTTTTAATGTATCAATTTCCTTTTGGATTGCATCATGTTGGAGAGGTAATTTCAGTATCCTATGTATCATAGTTTTAAAAAATGCCATTTTGTATCTTAATGGATGGCATGATGTAGCATTTATTATTACGCCGGTTGATGTGGGTTTTCTATAAATAGAAATATTGTGTCTTCCATTCTGTTTTGTAATCGTGAGGTCAAGGAAATTAATACTATTTTTACTTTCATGTTCTACTGTAAATACAAGTTTTGGATGTAAATTATTTAAGTTGTTAGCGAAAGCGTCAATTTCTTCCTTAGAGCCATTATATAATAGCAGTGTGTCGTCAACATATCTTTTGTAGTATATAATTTTATTGGTTATTTCTGGATTATTTTTGAAAAATTGGATTTCAACATAGTTGACGAAGATATCTCCTATAGTGCTAGCCAGGGAATTTCCCATTGCAAGTCCATCTTCTTGTATGTATATTTTATTATTAAATGAAAAATAATTTAAATCTAGACTAATTCTTAACAGTTCGATGAATTCTACTATTTCTTTGGGGATCATGATTTTGTGATGCGTTAAGTTATCATTAATAATATAGTCTCTTGAATAGGTATATTCGTGTAAAGATTTATGATGTCCAACAATGCAAACCTTGCGTTTTTTGGAATATCCACATCATAAATTAACTTAGTTAATTCGAAACTGTTTTTAATACTATAATTTTCTTCATAAACATAGAAGGATTTTAAGATTTGATTGAGCTTTTTGTTTAGGTTATAAGAGGGACAGTTGGTATTGTTAACAATTGGACGAATTGGTAAGTTTGGTTTGTGTAGTTTGATTTGCGATCTCAACTTAGGTAAAGTGGGGTTCATAACTTTAAGTGTTATTTTATCTTTAGGTGAGAGTAAAGAGTCATTATCATCAATCAGTTTTTTAATTTTTGTTTGAAATCTTGAAGTCGGATCTTTATTAACCTCAGTTGTTCCATTAGCATTAAAAAATTGTAAAGTCTTAGAAACATAATCTTCTTCGCTAACAATGACTAGAGTATTCCCTTTATCTGCCTTGATTGCAATAGCTTTATTAGTTATTAACTTCTGGTTGCTTTGCTTTACAAGTTTTAATTCATTATTATGTTTATTTTTATCTTTTTCATTAGTAATAACATTCTTAGTTTTACGTGCAATGTCACATATTTCAGACCTACTAAATTGTGCATGTTTTGCAGCAATCTTTACATCAGCAATCACACGTTTAATATTTGCATTGCTCAATTGTGGAGCTAAATTATATTTTAGGCCTTTGTTTAAAAGTGTTGTCTCGGCAGGAGTAAAAGAAATTTTGGTTACATTGGCTACTCTTGGATGAAAGTGATGTACATTTGGTGAAACATCTTGTGAACACATATTTTGGTGACTAACAAGGGCTGCAATTTTCTTATTATGCTTATTAAGAATAGTTTCTTGCACTGCATTAATTTTCTCATCTGTAAAGTTAAGTAGTTGTGAAATTATTAATGGTGACAACTGACTGCTAATTTTTAAATGTAAATCGTACATTTCAAGATTTAATGCATCTTTTTCTTTATATGCATCTTTAATTTCAGATCTAATCCACAGAATGCTACTCTTCTGTCGTAAAAACTTTTCTATAATTGATCTGGTATTAAAACTAATTTTTACATAATTAGGAATCACATTATTCATCAGGCATTGTTTGTTAAAAGATATTTTGGTATTAAGTTTCATAATTTTACTGCATAACGCTCTAAACTTCTTGTAATCTCCCAATACCTGACTAGGCAATAATGGAATTACTTTTGAATGCATTACGGGAACAGCAGTGATCAATGTCTTGGAAATAATTACTACTAAAAACAGTCTTGATCACGATTTATTTAACAAGGTGACCGGTTTCGACCACTACTGTGGTCATCCTCAGACCTACAAGATGTATACAAAGCACTAATTAGAGGGCTACATGCATTAATGAAAATACATAGAGTTATACGGCTATAAAGCTATAAAACGTTGAATTACCATTGAGTAGGAACCCCTTTCTGTTGGAGAATCACAACTGGAGAAACCAGTGCACGTCTTACTTTATATAATGGAGGCTCCACCCACTTCTGACTGCATGATGTCATTATTAACCAATGAGTTATAAGTCGAATTACAATTTAAAATTTCTTAGGTAAAAGAACATTGTCAGGAATTAGAAATAAATATTCACTAAACTTAGCTTATTAGACAGCTATTGTCAATTAAAAGCGTTAAAAATATTTAAATATGTAGGGAAATGAACTTCGGTTTGGCAGTACATGGGTTGCTCTCTCGTGGCCTGTCAGTGAACCATTTGGAACCACTGGTTGCTATGGTGAAGTTAGACGCCGTTGCAAAGATGAAGAAGCAAGCTTTTTCCACTGAAGTTGTTGTAGAGTCGATAGTTGAACTAGTGGTTGCCATGGTGAGGACAAACGCCGATGCAAAGATGTGGCAGCAGGGTTCTTTCCAACGAAGTTGTTGCGAAGTGGAATGGAAAAGACTGTGGCGTCAGACGATGTATTATTGAGCAGCAACTTGTCTTTATTGAAACGAAAAGAGTAAGCTACAATAATCTGTAGCTGATATATATACTACATGCTGCACAAATACGCTACGAAGTAGTTGACCGTATATATGAAATATTATCTATGAAGTTAGTATGTAGATTACAAGTGCTTTTTATTTTATTTATTTTATTTTTTTTATAAGGCATTGCTACTCCTCAAGTTACATACCAGTCATATAAGCAAATAAGCCACGAGAGGGCAACCCATGTACTGCCAAACCGAAGTTCATTTTCCTACATATTTAAATATTTTTAACGCTTTTTAATCGACAATAGCTGTTTAATAAGCTAAGTTTAGTGTATATTTATGTCTAATTCCTGACAATGTTCTTTTAACTAAGAAATTTTAAATTGTAATTCGTCTTATAACTCATTGGTTAATAATGACATCATGCAGTCAGAAGTGGGTGGAGCCTCCATTATATAAAGTAAGACGTGCACTGGTTTCTCCAGTTGTGATTCTCCAACAGAAAGGGGTTCCTACTCAATGGTAATTCAACGTTTTATAGCTTTATAGCCGTATAACTCTATGTATTTTCATTAATGCATGTAGCCCTCTAATTAGTGCTTTGTATACATCTTGTAGGTCTGAAGATGACCACAGTAGTGGTCGAAACCAGTCACCTTGTTAAATAAATCGTGATCAAGACTGTTTTTAATAGTAATTATTTACAAGACATTGATCACTGCTGTTCCCGCAATGCATTCATAAGAAATTAAAAAGTGTTTTTCTGGAGCAACTCTGCAGCAATTGTGGCCGAGTGGGGTGTGGCATTGTCCTGCTGGAATTGCCCAAGTCGATCGGATTGCACAATGGACATGAATGGATGCAGGTGATCAGACAACCTGTCAGAGTCGTATCTAGATGTAACAGGGGTTCCAAATTACTCCAACTGCTCAAGCCCCACACCATTACAGAGCCGCCACCACCTTGATAGTTCCCCTGTTGACACACAGGGTCCATCGATTCATGACGTTGTCCCCACACACGTACACGTCCATCTGCTCGACACAATTGTAAATGAGACCACGCAACATTTTTCCACTCAACAACAGTCCAATGTCGGTGTTGACGGGTCCAGGCGAGGCGTAAAGCGTTGTGTCGTGTCGTGTAGAGTACACGAGCGGGCCTTCGGTTCCTAAAGCGCATACCGATGATGTATCGTTGAATGGTTCGCACGCTGACACTTGTTGATGGTCTGTCATTGACATCTGCCGCAATTTGTGGAAGGGTTGCACTTCTGTCACGTTGAACCAATCTCTTGAGTCGTCGTTGGTCCAGTAATTGGAGGATCTTTTCCGGCCGCAGCGATGTCGGAGATTTGATGTTATACCGGATTCCTGATATTCACGGTACACACGTGAAACAGTCGTAAGAGAAAATCCCCACTTCATCTCTATCTCGGAGTTGCTATGTCCGATCACTCGTGGGCCAACTATAACACCACGATCAAACTTACTTGAATCTTGATAACATGCCATTGTATCAGTAGTAACCCTTCTAACAACTGCCCCATACACTTGTTGTCCTATATAGGCGTTGCCGACTGCAGCGAGGTTTTGTACCTGTTTACATATCTCTGTATTCGAATACGCATGCCTATACCAGTGTCTTTGCCACTTCAGTACTCTATGTAATATGCAACAGACTCAAAAGTTATAGCGATCCCTTTTTTTTTCATTGCAATGACGTGTGTCGCTTTGGATCAGAGGAGATTCTCTCTGGTTTAGGTCGGCTAGCGGACATGTTTAAGACTGCCAGTCTTGCTTGCGAGATTAAGGCGGAGCTCACCATCTGCAGCATCGTTGATGGAAACGACTGTGGCCCTTTGGTGTAGAGCCGAGTGGAGGGTCTGAATCAGAGGCTCCAGTGGTTCTGTGATCGTGTAGGCAGCAGATTCCTTGACTTGCGACATAGGGTGGTGGGTTTCCGAGTTTAGCTTAATAGGTCAGGAGTCCACAACACACTGGAAGCGGATACAAGGGTAGCGGGAGCTGTGTGGAAGAGACTGGGTGATTTTTTACGAGTCAGGAAACCACAGAAAGGGCGTCCGTCTAAAAGGGGCAGGTAAAACACAGTAAGGTAGTTGAAACACCAATTGTTATTGCAGTTGTAAATTTTCGTTGCCGTGTTGGGAAAGAACCAGAGCTCCAAGCCCTAATAGAAAGCACTGAAGCTCAAATATTTATAGGTACGGTAAGCTGGCTAAAGGAGGAAATAACGTCTGCTGAAATTTTTTCAAATGACCTAACAGTGTTCACAAACAATAGATTAAACACAGTTGATGGTGGAGTATTTATTGCTGTTACAAGTAGTTTGCCTTGTAGTGAAATAGAAGTAGATAGTTACTGAAATAGTATTGGTAGAGGTTATATTTGACAGTTCAACTAAGCTATTAATTGGATCGTTTCACCGACCCCCCCCCCCTGAGGAGTTCAAAGAAAAAGAGAAAAAGAGTCTCATTTCAAATAGGTAACAAACTCAGAGAATTATAGTCGGTGGTGACTTAATTCTACCCTACACTGGAAAAATTACACGTTTAAAGGCGGTGGCACACCTGAAACGTTACCTGAAACAATACTGAATGCTTTCTCAGAAAATTGTCAACAATTAGTTCATGAGCCCATTCGAAGCGCAAATGGTTGCGAAAGTATACTTCATCTCTTAGCAAAATTTGCAAATTTGTGGTAAAATCTTATGGGACCAAATTGCTTAGATCATCGGTCCCTAAGATTACGCACTACTTAATCTAACTGGAACTAACTTACGCTAATGACAACATACACCAACGCCCGAGGCAGGACTTGATCCTCCAACGGGGAGAAACGTGAAAAGACGCCTCTGACGGCGCGGGTATCCCGCGGCCAACTCTTAGCAACAAATAATTCTGGACAAATAGGGAGTATCACGATGGATACAGGGATTAGCGACCACAAAGCAGTTGCTGCTCAGCTGAATATCACGATAAAATAAGAGAAATCAGGGCTCGCACAGAAAAATTTAAGTGCTCGTTTTTCCCTCGCTCCGTTCGAGAGTGGATCGGAAGATTGACGGCTTGAAGGTGGTTCACTGAACCCTCTGCCAGTCACATTATTGTGAATAGGAGAGTAATTACTTAGATGAAACTTTTTCGAATTCCACGCAGTGTCTAACTTCCACGTAAATTTCTAAATAACTATCACCATTAAGGAAATGATGGGCTCATCATAATGAACGTGACATACAGAGCTACAAGTACAGCAAAAATGTATTTTGTTTGTCGAATAGTCTCCGTAAAATCCTTTGAGAGAGAGTGCGCGTCGATTCTATCGTCATCGACCGGCCGGAAGATGGCAAACGCTTATCGGTCTCACCTTCTGAACTACCTAATGAACTCGCTCTTTGCACGAAAACTGGTCACTGCCCATTGATCATAGTATCACGTGCGACCTACTACTGCTATTGACTTATGTAACTTATTAAACAGATTACTTACAAATCCTTCATGTGTCAATTTATGGTAAAAATTATCTGTACTAGATCAATTTCAAGTAACAAAATTTTGGTAGCTTTGGGAAGATTTGTGTCTCAATGAGCGACTTGTCACAAAGACCAAAATTTTTTGTGTGACTGTGATGACAGCTTTATAAAATAAAATCAGTAGCCAATTTTTCTATGGCTAAGTGACCATCAGCAGGTTTGTTGCTGGACGCCTACCACCATGACCTCGTGCTTACTCTTTTGATTTTCAACTTCATATTTGTTTTAACTCCTTTTAAAGCATTATTTAATAACCATTAATTTATTTAAGTATGTACGTCAGGCATTGTTTTCTATTATTGTTTTTCGTTGTCTTTCGTTATGTAAATGATGGCCACATACCAGGCACTATTAGCACTACCACTTGGCCCTTACAATCAGCTGTTCTCTCACGTCAGATCGGCACACGGCACGCTGTCCCAGCCAACATCCTGCGTAAGGTAGTTCTTGTACACTATTGTGCGATATGCCTATTTGCCGCATGCCTATCCATACGCAGATTTTCTCCATGATTTGGTAAGTGTGACTGTCTAATAACTCCCGGTTACGTTCTTCCAGCCCACAGCTACGGAAACTTCGTTCAAGAATTTATCTGTGTTAGACGGAGTTTTTATAAGAATTTAACTGTCTCCTCAAGCTTCTGGTTTTATACTTGACGATTATGATTACTCTCCATTCAACATTTTCTTTATGACTAGTGCTGTCTACGCCTTGTATGAGAAGTCCCTTTTGTAACTTAGTTGAGTCAATAGGGCCTTATGAGGTGTTGGATAGGCTCGTGGTCACAACTTCATGTAATATATACGTTGTTGTTAATTAACAGATATTTGGAAGATTTGACATTGGCGCGAAAAGCGTCAATTTTAAGTTGAATACTTGCGATAGAGACTGCCTTTTATTTTAGAAATATGGCCGATGTCATTCAATCTATACATTGACATTCAATACAGGGAACTAAGGATAAATTTGGAAATAGGAATTAATTGCAGGGCAGTGAAATAATATTTGTTGATGTCTTCGTAATCCACATCTAGATGTATACTCCGTAAGCCACTTTATGGTGTTCGGCGGAGGGTACATCCCCTCACAATTGCCTGTCGTTCACAGGAATGGCAGGTGTGAAGAATTATTCTTCATAAATCTCAGTAGTAGCTCAAATTTTTCTGATTTTCTCGTTTTAGCCACTTCTAGAGATGTATGTGCTAAGAAGCCGCATGTAGCCCGACTCTCTAAAAGGACATTTTCTGGCCAAATTCCAAACGTAAACCACTCAGTGCCGAAAAACGTCTCCATTGCAGCGTCTTCCACTGGAGTTGGTCGAGTATCTCAGTAACTCTCTCGCTCCGATAGAACGATTCCGTGATGATACGTGCTGCTCTTCGTTGGATCGTGTTCATCTGCTTAACTAGTGTAAGACAGTAAGGATTCCAGACTGATGAAGAGTGAACGACACACTGTCAAAGAGACTGCTTTACGAGCAGGTTCTTCCTTCGATCAATTACATTTCCTCTATATTCTTCTAATCAGTCCCACCCTTGCGTCTGCGTTTCCTTCCATTTCGATTATGCGATCATGCCGCTTCAGGTAGCTCCACGTGCATTACCCACCAGGTTATTTCTGTTTAGGATGATTCACCTAAAAGTTACGCTGCAAATACTGTGGAAACGGAGTGTGCTATGGACGTGCAGTTTTCACAGAATGGGTTGGTAGTCAGGGGATGATATATTCAGCCACCAAACAGATTGTAACAATACTTAGAAAGTGCACTTTGTGCAAACAAACTTTTTAAAATAATAATTATTGATATTAAGAAATTAAAACTAGTATAAATAAGAATGTCAACAGTGTCTGTTATAGGATTCTAATGCTAGTCATTTACGAGATATAGTATGTTGATAAGTTCCCACACCGACATTTGTTTGTGCCATTCAACCCTCAGTTGCTAGGTTACTATGTTGTTATGTTTGCTTACAGTGTGCTTGTGTGTTCCTTGAGTGCACTGCAACTTGCTAGTCAATTAGTATGTGGTAGTCTAAGCAATAGGTCTTAAGGGGACGACGCTATTTACGAGTGAAGAGAAAACCGGCTGCCCATGGTGTTTGCAGATTGTAGGAAGAATGAAGTTCCTTCTTGTACGTTGTATACGGCAAGCTATCCCAATAGACGTGAACCATCTCGGAAAATATGTATCAACCTTTTCAAGCAGCTGTGTGACACCTAGGCAACGTAACAAAAGGAAACGATTGACGAAATAAGAGGCAGAATTAATGTTATTGCTGCTGCTGTAGTTGATTCGCAATTGCACCAGGCAGTGGCATGAGTCAGGTAAGTATCCTAAGCATCGTTCTCTCTCCCTCTCCCTCCATTAAGAGCTGCATGGAAACGATTATGAGATTTGTATTAACTTCTGTAAACGAGCATTACGACACGATACTTCATATGTATCATGTATGGTATTTCATTTTCCAACCACGGCCACGTAAAGCGTCTAAATATGCGCTATTGGTCTGTTGACAATCTTCTGCATACGCTAGATGTGTTGATAAGTAAGGAGATTGCTGAACACTGTAGGGTGTGTTTCAAATGGACACCGGCAACGACAAAACACGCTTGCAGTCTGGTGTGGAACGACTGCTGTACATGTGCTAGTATTTCAGTGGAGATGTTCGCGTAGCACGTCACTGAATCTTATCGGGTGTCGTTGATATGTTCTAGTAGACAGCGTCTTTCAGCTATCTCCACAGAGAGGAGGAAGGTCATCATTAATCGAGTGTTAATTCGTGGTTTGGGACAGTGAAGGATCAGCTCATAGGCTCTTTTTTCATGGATCGTACGGTCAATGCATTTCTGTGCAGACTACGAGGAACCTATGGTACCAATACTATGGGCTTTCTGCCCATAGTGCGCGAAGTACTACAGCATGTTTTCACGCACTGTTTCAAAATCGTAGAGATTGACGCAGTGAACTTGTAAGTTGGCTGGTTCATTCGACGGATTTCACTCCTGTAAATTTTTCCTCCGTCGGGAAAGCGGGAAAATGCCGTCTACAAGGACATACAAACTACACCCTGTGATATTCAATGACGTTTCACAGCAGCCTGCCCGGGCATCTCCGCTGCTATGCTAGCACGTGTGCTGCAATCGTTCTATCCGACTGGAAGCGAATATTGCCGTTGCCGGTAGTCGTTTTAAGTACATTCCGTGGTGATTAGCTGTCTCGTTATTTGTCAGAATCCACATAACTAGTGAATGCACTTGTTTAGTGTCTGTTATCATAGACAATGAACAAGTGTCAGTGTGGGAACTGTTCAAAATGAGATATCTTATAAACGACTCGCTCTAGAAACCTGCAGTGAATGGTTGAAATGGCTCTGAGCACTATTGGCCTTAACTGCTGCGGTCATGAGCCCCCTAGAACTTAGAACTACTTAAACCTAACTATCCTAACGACTTCACACACATCCATGCCCGAGGCAGGATTCGAACCTGCGACTGTAGTCGTCGCGCGGTTCCAGACTGTAGCGCCTAGAACCGCTCGGCCACCCTGGCCGGCAAACATTGCTGCAGTAAACATTGCTGACTTCCTAATTGACCAGACTTTTAATTTGTTAACGTCAATAAGCATTATTGCATTTAAAATCTAAAAGCTCTTTACACTTCCTTAGGGTACTTCTGAAAACACCTTCCCATCTGTCGAAACGGCAAAGGAGCTGGAGAAGGTTGAATCGAATGGACAGTGTCTTCTAAAGAGATTATAAGATGAATACCAACTAAAGAAGAACAAGAGCAATGGAGGCTGTCGAATGAAAGAGGTCATACTGAGCAAATAGACTAAGAAAACAATAAACGGTGCATGAGTTTTTTATATTTGGGCAGCAAATAAGTAAAGATTGTCGAATTATGGAAGATATAAAGCCTAGTTTCACAACAACATGAAAATTAGTACATTAAATTTCGAGCATGCAGCCTCGTAAATAAAATTTTCTCCACTGATATTTCGGCCGCGTATCGTCCGGCCGTCTTGAGAGTGAGTCACAAGACTGACGACAAGATGCCAAGCGCAGCCTTATATGTTCCACCGCGGTGGTACTGCGCTTGAGGGTGACAGATGCTGGTCGGCGGCAGAGAAAAACGCTTACACATGTGCCGCTTGTGGCGAAGGCGTACAGTCATTCGATTCACTTATCAATGTATGATCGGCGGCGGTGACACCATGACGACTTCTCTGCAGTTTAAATACCCCAAGAGCTGGATTCTATTCTTTGTCCAAATTAAAACCATTATCTCTATTTATTAAATTATTAACTAATCTAATCTCTATAGCTTCCTTGAAGACAGATTCCCAAAAAGAAGAGGTGGATGCTAAAATCTTCACATCACTGTAATTCATGGAATGCCCTGTATCAATACAACGTTAGGCCACAGCTGGCTTGCCTGGCTGTAATAAGCGTGTGTATCTTCTATGCTCCACACACCTCTCATGAACGGTGCGTATTGTTTGACCTATGTACGACTTCTCACAAATTCCGCAAGGGATCTGATACACATCCGCTTTACGAAGCTGTAAATCGTCCTTTACATAGCAGAGTAAAGCAGCAATCTTCGCGGGGAGCCGGAAGATCACCTTAACATAGCGTTTTTCAAGAATACGGCCTATCTACGAGGAAAGAGCACGCACACAGGGCAGAAACGCACTAGTTCTGAAGAAATTATTATCTTCTTCCGCATCACATACCTGAATTTTAGGTTATCCATCGAAAGCTCTATGAATTTGTTGTGGAGAAAATTCATTCGACTTAAAAATGCTCTTGAGGTATGTGAGCTCTTCTTGCAAATTGTCTTTATCGGATATACAGTACGCCCGATGCACTAACGTCTTAAGGACACCAATGGTCTGTGAAGGGTGATGGCAGCTACTGGCGTGAAGATATAGATTTGTGTGTGTTGGTTTCCGATTTATGGCATGTCCTAATGTGCCATCACCTTAACGGCGGACGACAACATCCAAAAAGGGGAGGCAGCCGTCTTTTTCTATTTCCATATTAAATTTAATGCTAGCATGGATGGAATTCAAATGCTCAAGAGATCGATGTATTTCATCCAACCCATGGGGCCATACCACGAATGTATCGTCCACGTACCTACAGAAGTAATTTAAAAAAAAAAAAAAATTAACTCCTTCTATCTGAAACTCCAACATGAATAAACCATATGTTTCTTCTTCTCCATAAAGGTCTGTTACATCACACAACACTCTCAAATGTATCAGGTCTATATCCTATGCACATCCAATGCACATAAAAACACGAACCTTGTTAGCATGCATGCCTACTTTGCACAATTTGGTGTCTATCTTCCTGTTAGAACCAATGGACCATAATGTGTTAATGTCAGTTTGTCACCTGACACTGACCTCAAAGTCACGGTAGAACAACAAAATTTATGGCGATGTACAAAGCTGTAGTCATGCATTGCTTTGATGTTTTACAGCAAAAATCAATGCATCAAACTGCTAATGAAACAACTCATTAAATAAATGGTCTTGCTCCATTACAGGTGACAAAACTGTACACAGGTCTGTGGAAATGACTTCGATCACTACTGGACACAACAGATTAAATATATGGTCTTGCTCCATTACAGGTGACAAAACTGTACACAGGTCTGTGGAAGTGACTTCGATCACTACTGGACACCTGCTGCAATTCCCCAATACATATATATTTCATGAGATCACTACATATGGTCGATGTCACTATGCAGATGGTATATGTTTTTGATACATCGAAAGAGAGATAATCAGTAAAAAAATCTTCTGAGTTCTCTACCAGATGACATTAGTGATGTTTATAGAGTCCATAGTCTTACTCCACTGGATTTTATAAAAATGCAGAAGACAGAGACAGAAAGACAGAAAGAGAGAGAGCGAGAGAGAGGAAAACACTGTGCTGTTGAAGAAGACAATTACGCCATTACACAGTTGTATATCTGGTTTAGTAATCATAGGAATATAATAAAGGAGGTTATAATACTAATAGACAGTCGTTCGATATCAATAAACTGTAGGTGCTATGCTTCTCAGTTTCTTTCTGCAGTCCATGTATACTCTGTATGGCTGTGGATTTCCTTCTGTATGTTAGGGTCCTATAATTCTCACTGTAATTGCTCTCTAAGCTTTCGAAAGAATTATAAAGGGTCTGTAACTTGACAGGTGACTTCTCTCGCTCGTCAAAATCAGGTGGAGTCAAATACTATACATCCAAGAATGGAAGATTTTTGAGGAAACCATAGGTAAGCGATAATCTGACGAAAGGGGATTTGAGAGGTTACGTCTATATAGTGACTAAAGTAAAGTTGACAAACATATTAGAAACTCTCACAAACGTCTCATGAAATACTGCACTAAGAAAATAATGGGCTACTATGAAGGTTTTTAGCGAGAGGCAATGTGCAGCAAAAGTTCTGTCTTTTGTTTTCTCGATTAAAAAGAGAGAACATTCTCCTGTGGGTTCTGTGTACCGATAACTGAATTGGTTAACATCTTAATAGGTAGACTAAATTT
Organism: Schistocerca americana; assembly: GCF_021461395.2. NCBI lineage: Eukaryota > Metazoa > Arthropoda > Insecta > Orthoptera > Acrididae > Schistocerca > Schistocerca americana. Next base: position 441,394,090 of record NC_060121.1, on the reverse strand, counting down.
GCATTTATATCCACATGCATACTTTGCAACCCATCATACACTGTGTCACAGAGGCTAGACTGCACGAGTACTAGTCATTTTCTTTTCTATTCCTCTCGAAAATAGAGCTAGGGAAAGAAACACTGTATATACGCCTCCATAGCGTTAAATTCTCGTATCTTATCTTTGTGGTTATTAAGTGAAATATATGTTGGGGCGGTAGAATGCTTCTGGAGTCAGCTTCAAAAGTCGGTTCTCAATAGTGTTCCTCGAACAGAACATTGAACACATTCCCTCCAGGGATCTAGTCCTAATGCAGGCTACAAATTATTCACCATGCAGAGAGCATCCCATCATCAATTTAATTAATTAGTCAACCAGTTTGATATCAATGATGTCACACTGAGCGGGTGGAAGCAAGGGTACCACCGATGCTATTTGCGAGTTGGTGTTGGTAATCAGGCGTTTTTTCGTTGCGGTGACACCCATTCACGAAATTTCAATCTCCCACATACGTTCCTCGTAATAAAATGAGGTATATTAAAGAATTTATAAACTGATACCTAGACTAGCCCCTTATCACCTCATCATGAGCCCAAAATGAGATTAATATTCTAGTCCCAAAATGCAGTAAATAAGAGATGTTAAGCTGATTTTTTTTCACCATATGTGAAAATACTTAGAGGATGTATAGCCTACACCATATGGTTGTACTGTTCTTTCACAACAAATTATTATACCTTAGTGATGTAAAAGTGTATTTATGGTACAATTCCGTCTGTCTTCGAAAATAACTCATATAAAAGGAATCAATCTACATTTCCCATGAGAAATGGATATCATCATCTCCATTTTGGATTTAGTATTGTGGCCTTTTTTTTAAATGGAGTGTTTACGGGAGGGTGGAGTTGCTGTTAGAACAATATGTCCAAGCTGCTTGTCTAGCAGCGTCAAAATGAAAACTGTGGCTTGACCTTGCGTGAGCCACCTGTCGAAAGAATGCTCTGATCTGTCAGCTCTTGCCCTCAGCCATTGGGACAGGTCTCGTTGGTGGTTCTCACAGTGTGGGACCATTGGTTTTCACAATATATATAAATGACCTAGTAGATAGTGTCGGAAGATCCATGCGGCTTTTCGCGGATGATGCTGTAGTATACAGAGAAGTTGCAGCATTAGAAAATCGTAGCGAAATGCAGGAAGATCTGCAGCGGATAGGCACTTGGTGCAGGGAGTGGCAACTGACCCTTAACATAGACAAATGTAATGTATTGCGAATACATAGAAAGAAGGATCCTTTATTGTATGATTATATGATAGCGGAACAAACACTGGTAGCAGTTACTTCTGTAAAATATCTGGGAGTATGCGTGCGGAACGATTTGAAGTGGAATGATCATATAAAATTAATTGTTGGTAAGGCGGGTACCAGGTTGAGATTCATTGGGAGAGTGCTTAGAAAATGTAGTCCATCAACAAAGGAGGTGGCTTACAAAACACTCGTTCGACCTATACTTGAGTATTGCTCATCAGTGTGGCATCCGTACCAGATCGGTCTGACGGAGGAGATAGAGAAGATCCAAAGAAGAGCGGCGCGTTTAGTCACAGGGTTATTTGGTAACCGTGATAGCGTTACGGAGATGTTTAATAAATTCAAGTGGCAGACTCTGCAAGAGAGGCGCTCTGCATCGCGGTGTAGCTTGCTCGCCAGGTTTCGAGAGGGTGCGTTTCTGGATGAGGTATCGAATATATTGCTTCCCCCTACTTATACCTCCCGAGGAAATCACGAATGTAAAATTAGAGAGATTAGAGCGCGCACGGAGGCTTTCAGACAGTCGTTCTTCCCGCGAACCATACGCGACTGGAACAGGAAAGGGAGGTAATGACAGTGGCACGTAAAGTGCCCTCCGCCACACACCGTTGGGTGGCTTGCGGAGTATCAATGTAGATGTAGATGTAGATGCTCTGGATGGCTGGACAATGAACTAGCCAGTATGATGGTAGAGTGGTGACAGAAGCGGATGTGTGTTGAGTAAGAAGATTGAATATGGGGAGAGTTTGCGCTATATGATTATTTCCCCTTGTGTAAATTAATATGTTAATGGCTGAGTAGCCACAGAGACAGTCTCTCCAGCCTCTGAGCATCAGGTGCCACTAGGGCGTGGATACCTGCAGATGAGCTTCTAACTGCCAGCATGGTTGGTGTGACCGCACCTCCATGGCAGTTGGAAAATGGTGTGTGCCTCACTGTTGAGAATGTATGTACAGATGCGTTTCTTTTTTTTTTCGCCAGGTAAGGGTAATGCCAGGTGGAAACATTGTGGTGGCAGATCGAGCGTATATTCTCAAACATCAGTGCATACCAGACCTGAGATATATTTGTCACTGTGTCTGTTTGTGGAGGAAATTTAATGAAATGATTTGCAAAATGTTTGCGTGAGTGCCCCAGAAATTAAAAATATGTTTCATTACAAACAAGAATCATCGTATTGTGGTGGTGAGGGTTTTAAGCAATCTGTGAAACAACTGATCTGATAAGGGGCTACAAATGGATTATTTCCTGACATTCCTGATATTGAGGTCACACCAGCACTTCCTTCATTCCTAATATTAGGCAATAGAATATGGTATTCCAAGGATTGATGATATCCACTGTCTGTGTGCTTGGACACATTGATACATGCATGTGTTAACACAAACAGGAAGCAACCACATGAGAGAGACAGGGACAGGAAGTAAGTCTGGATATACCTCATCAAGGAATTGCCACCACCTAATGCTTTATTCAGGGGTCATAGAGCAAATGGAGGTCCACTTGGTGAAATTAGGACACTGGGCGGTTGTTGAGCTCTGCGGCGACTCCTGGATGAAAGTCACACATGAAGAGGACCCCAAACGGCAGCTTCATTGCATTTTTTGGGAATTATTATGTCATGAGAAGTTGGGGCACCGAATGCAGAGATGAGCCTCACTGAATTGGAGGAGCCCTGTTTCCCACAAACACATTAAATGAAGAATATGCAAACAGAATAGAACTATATGTTATTCACACTGAACTGAATTTTTTGTCAAGAGATCCTTCCTCTTCAGCACAGTCTTTTTCCCACTAATTTCCAGATGGATGTGGGGGAAGTGGGTGGAGAGGAGGGGAGGGCTGTGGGATTTCTCATATAGGGAGGAACAATTTATAGATCAATTTAGTTAATTGGTTAAGTAATTAGATATCAAAAGTGTGCTCATAACAGTGAGGGGGAGGGGGTGGGGTTGGGGATTTCCCAGAGGTTTATGGAGGAGGAGGGCGAGGTGGAGGGTTTTGAGAAGGACATATTATATCCTGGGGGTCTAAAATCAATCAACATAACAATATGTTAATATGAGGGGTATAGTTCTACCTCCTACATGAATAATATCTGAAACTGCAGTAAATTTTAATTAACATATCGGAACTGAATTATGGTGCCTGTTGTACAGTACATTGCTGCGTAATACAGTTGCTTGTACTCTCCCTTGTTCATTAACAGATGTATGCCTAGTTGGTAGTAACACGCCAAAGAGGTCACTCATTGTTCTTTGTTACCTGAGCAATTCGATTACAACTGCATAGATGGCGTAATTTTGGCTGATGTGTGCCACTGCAACTCCAAGAGCAGAATCATTCCATGAAGGCACCAGTAGTTTCAATGTCGGTCTCGTAAATAATCATTCAAAGGTTGTCCTGAATAGTCGTTCAAGAAATAGAGCTCCTTCAGTGGGAGTGTCTTCTACCTCAGAGGTCGAATCGTCTAACCGTTGTGACATGTGAGAACCATTCATTATATGTCTTGTCTGGCTTGTTTTGCGAGGGCGCTTGCTACAAGTCTTTGGTGATTTACAGTTTTGTAATTTCATTACATGTGTAGAGACTGAAAATAACCATTTCCTCTCACGTCTAGTGTTAAATAAAGTCATCAGAGTTCATTTAAGTTGGCAAGCGCACCACCATAATGTAAGAGTATGGGAAACACAGAAACAAATACCGTTGTCGAGCTAGAGAGAGACTCTTCAAAGCATAATATGTTTTTCTCCGTTTGTGAAAGACTGCATGTGCTTTCCCTTTCCACACCTATAGGGAACTGAAACTCTGGATACTAACTGTAAGGGCAGACATGCTGGGAAACTATGAGACGAGTTTGATTGTCATCTGGATGTCTATCATGTGTCCCATGGAGGTACACTAAATGTTTCAGAAGGACGAGTGAAAACTTTGACGCTAACCGTAAATGTGGAAACCACGTCGATGTCTTATATGCATGCACGACAAAATGAGATATAAAACGATACGGCTCTCATGAAAATTATAAATTCATGGTCCTGTATGTGAGTTACAGTTTTGATCTTCATGCCTTTAGGAGATACAGTCTCCATAAAATCGAATGAATATTTTTAAAATACCCTATATATTTCATTAACCAATAAGACATCTGTTTCAACTTCAAAGCTGTCAAGCCCATTTTTTGTTTACATGGTGGACACAGCTCATACGTCCAGATACATCACACATTTAAACCGAAGAAATGATTGTAGTTCATGATCAAGCTGTCTCATTACTTCCGTGTGGTCATTCTTCCTTAATGCTGATTATAAAAGTTATAAGAACAAATGGTCTTGGTTTCATCGGATAAACTACCTCTGAGCACGAAAAACGACACATCACGGTTTAGAACGATCAAAACTAATTCTTTGTGCATTGTTCATTGTAGAATGAGGGAACAGTAATATTGACAGTTCATAAGCTGTCTTATAGATTGGTATACAACACTAAAGGACCAAATTGGAGCAATATGCATGAACGACAAAGACAGCAGTGCTCGGATTAAAAGTAAGGCAAGGATGATTTCTTCCTCGGTGCTGTTCCACCTGTCAACACTGAAGAAGCTGTAATACCAATAAAATGAAGAATCATGAATGGGATTTAATTTCGGGTTGAAAGGAAGACAATCAGAAGATTCATTGGACTTGCTGAATTAAATGTACTGTCTAATGGGCACAGAATATTGGTGAGAGCAATCCAACTAAGGACGAAAATAATGAGAAGTTGCAGAACCGATGTTAGTGATGAACTTCAATTAAATTGAGGATTACATAGTAGACGAAGTGAAAGGATTCAGGTAATTGAAACCAAAATATTGCACATGATTCAAGCATGGAAGGTATAAGAAGCGCTCAGCACGGGCAAAGTGGATATTCCTTGCTAGAAGTAGTCTGCTAATATCAAACGTATACTGTAATTTCAGGAAGACATTTCTAACTGGAGCACATTGTTGCGCGGAAGTGAATTAGGGACTGTGGAAAGCTGTAAATGAGGAGAATCTTGTGTGACAGAAGTATGTCGGAAATAAGTCGAAAGATAAGAAATGAAGAGGTCCACCGCAAATATGACGATGACAGGGATATGTGGAAAAAAACTAGAAGAAGAATCAGGACCTAAGGACATCAGGGAATCACCTCCATGGTACTATCGAAGAGGGCAAAGCCTGTGAGTGGAGATAGATGTCGAAATATATCAACATATAATTAAGGACATTTGGTGTATGCGCTGCTCTGAGAAGAACAGTTTGGAGCAAATAAGGAAGACACCGTGGTCGCATTAAATCAATCGGAAGACTTAGAGGGAAAAAAAGCTACCGACAAAATTTAGAGTACATTGGATTTGTAACAATTTACGTAATCCATAACGGCCTCACAATGTGGATATGTGATACTGATTCCCATACCTATGGTAATATGAGGGATGATGGAATGAAGTCTATACAAAAATACAAGTTTACTGTTTTCCTAATGAATGTAATGATTCTATTTGTATAGACGTAATAAAGGAGAAAGGCTCTATAACGTACGTATTTGAACGACAGTTATTTCCTTGCACTGATTACTACTGTCAAATTTAGTTTCACTAACGTAGTTTTGATCTTATTCTGTGAGACATCCGAATATGGTCAGTTCCTGCAGTACAGGCGTTAAGTTTACCTGCGGTGAAACGAAGCTATGTACAGAAAGCGAATCTGTAACACCTCAAACGTGACAATGACAACCAGAGCAGAGGGGAACATGAAACAGTTGGTAGACGTGTAACGGAATTAAAAGAAAGAACAATGAGGTAGTTTAACTAAATTAAACTGGAAATAACGGCTGGTATAATAGTATCTTGCAGAAAGTTCGCGAGCAGTCGGACTTCTGGAATGGAATTCTCAACAGGTGCTTCAGACAGTATTCGTTTCCTCTTCTGAAGGCTGAAATTAAATAACTCCTGCAAGAGTGGATGATTTATTGCTCTAGAGACCGATTCGTCTAATTTTCTGAATTTGCTTTAAGGAGTATAGAAATCTCTCAGCCAGATGCACCTGTTACGGCTTAGTGTCGAAAACATGTATTCTGTTAGAAAACCTATCAGGGCCGTTGTGAAATTTGGTGTCACGAAAGGAAAATAAAGCTCTCTTCAGACTTCGTTCGAATTGTATTTGATATTCTCGGATGTGGAGAAAAGTTAATCCGATTTGGGTTCTTGTTTGCATCGACTTTGATTCAATAACTAACATTTTCACAATATTTGTGTTCCCATCCAAACATGGAAAAAATATATTTCCTATTTATAATAGATACTCATTAACTGGATAGAAACAGATTTTGTTTAGTCAACGTATTTTTCATAGGTTGTATTTCTCTTAAGAAATTTAGAGCCGTACTAGACGATCACCTAATAAAATCGAACGCAAATCAAATTCCGATCAGCTTCCGTGTATGGATAACGGAAATATTAGCTCTTATTTTAATGCCATGACTGCTTAATAGATTTTACTTGCTTATAAGTGTGGGTGAGGCCACGCGAGCCAAACCTACTTGGTGTTGGAATTTCTCAGTGCATACTACAAAGAATTGTGATTAAGATACACATAATCTGCATAAAATAAAAAAAGACAAGGTGATAAAAACGCGAGACAGGAAGCGAAGGCCGGCCGCGGTGGCCTAGTGGTTCTAGGCGCGCAGTCCGGAACCGCGGGACTGCTACGGTCGCAGGTTCGAATCCTGCCTCGGGCATGGATGGGTGTGATGCGCTTAGGTTACTTAGGTTTAAGTAGTTCTAAGTTCTAGGGGACTGATGACCACAGATGTTAAGTCCCATAGTGCTCAGAGCCATTTGAAATAAGCGAAGAAGTAAATTAGTAGCAGAGAAGAATTTTCAGCTACTGTGAAGCACCCGTGTGCTGAACAGAGGTAACGTAGCCTATACCGAGGTAACGTAGCTTATTACCCCAAGGAAACATCTCGATCTAGATTGGAAAACTGGGATATATCATACAATTTTTCAGTTCTGGTGAATGAAACCTAGTCAATATTGCATAACCTTATAATCTTCTGCATAACGCTTCGGTAAGTCTTAAACCTAAATTGTTACCCCAAACCGAAACCTTTTCCTTATAGTATACTGTACATGAATGTTATTGTACATTGTGAATTAGTCGGTATCGTCAACAACAAATTCCATAACGGAGAATACGCACAGCGATAGCAGGAATAGAATTCTGAGGTATTTCATCGATTGTCTACATAAAGTTCGTGAACTAACACTACAGAACTACGTAATCAGCTTTTTTCGGGCTTCGGATCTCCTTGATTGGTGTAGATAATTGCCTCTAAAGACTGTTTCGTAGGAGATAATATAGTGAAGACAAGTGAACCAAAGAAGCCTTTGGTTTCCGGGGTTGTAAGATGTGGATATTATTCTTACTCCCATCAAGAGACTTAGTGATTGAGGTAGCTACAGTATTAATACACACTTTTGATGAACAACATGTCAGTTTCAGCACAACCAAAATATTTTCGCTAAACTGAACCCCACTGAGGTCGCTGTAATTTTCAGCGACAGAAGTGAAACGAAATATTAATGTAGTATGAAATTTAATTTTTCTCTTACATGGCGCATTGTTATATTGCTGTTTTGTTAGTACTGTACTTAACTTACAGTTCAAGAGACTATTTTAAAGCAAGTTTATTATAGATCTGGTTAGTGCAAAATGTTATTTAGTGCGTATACCTTTCCTCGGCTGTTCCGCGAAGAATTTGCGCCCTTCTAACCAGTCTACTTAATTTCTGTATTCAACTTTAACGTTACAATTCAAACACTTCAGTTATCCATTTTTATAAATTTTCTACAGTTCATATTCAGTGTTATGATGCGCACTAACATTTTCAGAAATGCTTTCTTCCAATTAAAGCCTTTGTATAATACTAGTAAATAGCTTTTGGCGTGCAATGACCTCTTTGGCTGTGCTACTCCCCTTTTTTTCCAGTGTCGACCATAATTCGTTATTTTGCTTTGAAGGTAAGACGATTTCTTCGCCTCTGTTCGTCACTATTCTAATTACTGGCGCTCCACAATAACAGAGTCTTATCTTCGATTACTCTCTGCCTATTACGTGCACAGTAGATTGTTCATGCCTTGTAACAGATCCTACAATTAATCCTCAATTTCACACACTACAGAACTCTAAACCATAAACCTTACGACTAACATCGCTTTACGCCAACTTTAACTCAACTTCTGAACGTTGCTTTTATTTCTGTCGTTGCTTCCATGACTTTTTTAAACTGTCAGCAAATGAGAACATGATGCTGCCGTTGTAACGGTTCGCCTAAGATCATTGTTAATATTACTCCGCATTTAAAAGATAATGATAGCGGGAAGTATGAAATATACTACAGGCCATTAAAATTGCTACACCACGAAGATGACATGCTACAGACGCGAAGCTTAACCGACAGGAAGAAGATGCTGTGATATGTAAATGATCTGCATTTCATAGCATTCGCACAAGGTTGGCGCCGGTGGCGACACCTACAACGTGCTGACATGAGGAAAGTTTCCAACCGATTTCTCATACACAAACAGCAGTTAACTGGCGTTGCCTGGTGAAACGTTGTTGTGATGCCTCGTGTAAGGAGGAGAAATGCGTACCATCACTTTTCCGACTTTGATAAAGGTCGGATTGTAGCCTATCGCGATTGCGGTTCTTCGTAGTGCGACATTGCTGCTCGCGTTGGTCGAGACCAATGATTGTTAGCAGAATATGGAATCGGTGGGTTCAGGAGGGTGATACGGAACGCCGTGATCGACTCGAACGGCCTCGTATCACTACCAGTCGAGATGAAAGGCATCTTATCCGCATGGATGCAACGTATCGTGCAGCCACGTCTCGATCCCTGGGTCAACAGATGGGGACGTTTGCAAGACAATAATCATCTTTACGAACAGTTCGACGACGTTTGCAGCTGCATGGACTAGCAGCTCGGAGACCATGGCTGCGGTTACCCTTGATACTTCATCACAGACAAGAGCGCCTGCGATGGTGTACTCAACGACGAAACTGGGTGCAACAATGTCAAAACGTCATTTTTTCGGATGAATACAGGTTCTATTTATAGCATCATGACGGTGTCATCCGTGTTTGGCGACATCCCGGTGATCGCACATTGGAACCGTGTATTCGTCATCGCCACACTGGCGTACCACCCGGCGCGGCGTGATGGTATGGGGTGCCATTGGTTACACTTCTCGGTCACCTCTTGTTCGCATTGCCGGCACTTTGAACAGTGGACGTTACATTTGGGATATGTTACGACCCGTGGCTCTACCCTTCATTCGATCCCTGCGAAACCCTACATTTCAGCAGGATAATGCACGACCGAATGTTGCAGGTCCTGGTCGGGCCTTTCTGGATACAGAAAATTTTCGACTGCTACCCATGTCAGCACATTCTCCGAATCTCTCATCAATTGAAAACGTCTGGTCAATGGTGGCCGAGCAACTGGCTCGTCACAACACGCCAGTCACTACTCTTGATGAACTGTGGTATCGTGTTGAAGCTGCATGGGGAGCTGTATCTGTAAACGCCATCCTAGCTCAATTTGACTCAATGCCCGGCCTTATCAAGGCCGTCATTACGGTCAGAGGTGGTTGTTCTGAATACTGATTTCTCAGGATCTATGCACCCAAACTGAATGAAAATGTAATCACACTCCAGTTCAAGTGTAAAATATTTGTCCAATGAATACCCGTTTATCATCTGCATTTCTTATTGGTGTAGCAATTTCAATGGCCAGAAGTGTACATTAATGGTTGGCCGGACAAAGCACAGATATGGGGATATATCTTATACTCATTTCCTATAAAAACGAGGTAGAAGGAATATTTGCAACGCCTTGTAGTATACGATAGCGCTGATGGAGGTATAGTGCCCAGTGTAATATGTGTGTTTGTAGTGACAGTATGGCGACAATACTCCAGCCGCCATGGAGATTCGGGGCACCGCTGATGCTACCAATATACATTGACCAGCCAAAACATTATTATCAATGCACACCGCGACGCTGGGTGCCACCTGATGTAAATCCTGTAAAACCTATCTTGGCCGCTGTTGGGCGCCATCACCTCGTACGCAAAGCAGTGGCCCATTATTTACACGAATTACGTCACCTGCGCGGAGACATCTAATGCCACATACCTCCAAAAACCTAGCAACAAACTGTCGGATCCCTGATACGCAGAATCAGTGATGTCTTTCGTTCTAAAGACGGACACTCAAGCTATTAAGCAGGTTGTCATAATGTCTTGGCTCACCAGTGTAAAGTGTAGGTAGCGTCGCATTTGTAGAATGACTGACGCAGTAGTTTATGTGGCGCCAGGCCAACCTTTATGTTACAGAGAACGAAAGTTCTGAAATGGAATGACTAAGGATCAGCGGAAAAATGCTCCTTTCTTAGCACAAAAAGGTGGATAAGTTCCTGTTCAAAAGAACCTGACACTTTTAAAAGTGTGGTACCAGCTGCCTCATTCTACATTCCTCAGCACATTTAAAAATTCTCGCAAGCTTTTTAGCATACGAACATCTTCACACGCTTTTTAACATGCAACTCACTTTCCATTCCCAGAAGCCCCCCAACCTGTATCTCTCGCACTCTCACTTATCCATCGCTGTAAGTCGGTCATACCCATGCGCACCCTATTGTCCATTCTCACTCACCCATTCAGCCCAAATCATTACCATTGTCTCTTTGCGTCGCTGTCACTGTCTCCCGTCTCAGAGCCACAGTCTCCTTCATTACGTTCTGCTACTACTGCCTCCTCTCACTGTAGCTGTCTCCCTCATGTTATCTCTTACTGCTACTATCTCATTCATTCCTGTCCACTGGTGCTGGCTCTTCCCACTGTCTCCTTCTTCCTCGTTATCAGTGTCACAGACTCTGGCTACTCTGTCATCACTGGCTCTCACCCAATTCTACTTTCTCCTGCGCTTTATCCCTTTGTCATTGGCACTGTCTCCTTCACTCTTTTCATAGCACTGTTCTGTCACTATGTTCCACTGCCAGCCTTTCTCTCTTACTGCCTATACCTCCTTCTCCCTTTCTATATCACAGCTACTGTCTACTATATCCCGGTATTTATTACCTCTCGGTCTCTTTGCCACTGCCACTGTCTCCTTCTCTCTCAGCAAAGAAAAGTGTGAATGGTTTTATGTGCCAAAACATTTTTGAAAGTGCTGTGGATGGTAGACTGAGGGTGGCGCTACCCCACTTTTCACTCAGAGTCTTTTAAACAAGAGCGTATTCCCCTTTCTTATGCTCCAATAAAAGCTTTTTACTGCTGGTTCCATTTTCTGCTAGTTCATTCTCATAAAAATAACTTTATGGATCAGCAAAATCTTGATAGTTTACTTACGTGAAATCGGAATGACGCAAAGTAATTTAGCACCTCAGACTGTATTTTGGTTGACAAAAATTTTTCATTTGCTTCAGTACTACAATATCGGGTTCCCACAACAGAAACACTTTAGAACACATATTTCAGTGCTACGTCACTTTATAAACTACGTTTTCGCCACACGCTGGATTTTACGTGTTAAATTACGTGTTCAATTAGTGCAACCTCGAACTTCTGCATCTCCGAAATGGGTAAAGATATCAAGTTAATTTTCTAGGTTGTTGGAGATTTGGATAGTAGGAATATATCGTAAAAATTACAGGCATTTGTTGCACATAGCCGTCTTGGACCCCGTTGCTCGTTTCTGGTACCAAATCACCAAGTTTTCAGGGCGTTTCTCGACAACGATAAGTAATTCTGTAAGCAGGAATGACTAGGGAATATATCTTTGAAATTTGCGCAGTTTTCTGCGATTGGTTACTTAGGTACCCGCTGCTATCGGCGAAAAAATGGTGAAAAGCGCTTTTTTTGGGTTTTCTCAGGAACAGCCTATGATCTAAATGGTGCCTTGCTAAGCCCCTTATGGCACACCGTAGACTGCATCTAATGAAAAAATTACCAGTCGATTTGTTCGATTTGCTTAGGCTGAAGGAAGAGCGTACTATTTAAACCTTCACGCCTTACTACAGGATACAGTAAGACGATTCTTCTGTTGGGTATACAAATGGGGCTCTTCTCATTCTACATGTGTGTCACCAGTAGGATCCGAGGTATGATCCACAGAGAAAATCCCGTTTTTATGCGTGACGTTTTGAACATACTAGTAACACATGCTGTCACATGTCCACCGATGCACAGCGAAAACGTATGGAGCAGGGAGCACCTTATAAGAAATTAAAACATAATTAAAATGTGTTACAGCAGTTATCCTCATTGCTGTAGGTACTTTTTAACTGCAGCGCAGTCAGATTGAAATACGGGAGCAAGTATTAACACTTCAAGAACATAAGTTATTGCACATGTACTGGATCTTTAATTTTAAATCTCATGTGGATCGGATAGTGATAAAACGTTCAGGACCGTGATTCTGTGAGCAGATAGTTTCAAAATCATTCGTGATCACCCCGACGACAGAAAAACTTCTCACCGTAAAAAAAATGGATCAGTATATTGATGACATAGGGTGCTGCCCAGCGCAGAATAACCCACATTCCTCTTCCTTGCACACTACCTGCGAGTGACTGCTGGTGCCATTGCTGCTTAGGGCAACTACACTTTATGCGACTGACAACCTGCGCACTACTATTGAAATTACTTTGTTACCATCGTATCGTCGAGGCGAGTGGTAGGGCACAGCCGCCATGGAATCGTAGTTTTTTGTCGAGCACCACGTGTTCGCTGTGTTGCCTCTTTTGCGGGTACGAACAGTGCCTTGTGAAGCGTGGCTGGCAGCACGACGACACCACTGCCGCCGGGCACTGCAATATCTCAGTGACAAAGCAATTTTAATCGACGTATAGGATTTAGATGCTTTATCACGGTCGTCACGAACGTGCCTTGGAGCGCATACGTACTTAAAAATAGTCCGAAACCAATAGACAGATGCTAATAGGTGTAATAAACCAAAGCTGGTCTGTGAAAAAACCTTTGACAAGTTGGGGGGGTCACGTCATGCCACGCTGAATACTGCTCATTTAAGAGTGCCGTGGAGGCACAGAGGTATATTTTGCAAGAGTCCGATGTTGGCTCGCTGGTGCGGCACAGCTCGCCAGCTCGGCGTCGGTGTGGGTGACTGTGCTGACACATAACGGCTCCTGGCAGCCGTCATACACGCCTTTTATGTGACGCAGCAGTGTTCACGCTGCGCAGGGCGGCTGTTATGCTAATTAGAGGTCGTTACTAGTCTGGCAGTTTGCCTGACAATGCGCCGGTCAAGGACGGCCCTATCTGTCTGAAGGGCTCCCACAGCAGCCACTGACAATCCAGCTGGACTGCCAAAGAGAAGGGGGTGGCGGAAGTTCGTATTAATGGCACTACTGAGCTGCGTTTCACTTGTACTTGCACATGCCGTCCCAAGAGCCCGCGAAATAGAAATACGTATTTGTATCCTGTGATAAATGCCTACTTCTACTGGCGGGAGTGAGTATCTGAGTGAAATCGCCATTACAATACGTCAGATTTTCACCGCACCTCTTCTCCTTCGTTGACGTTACACTGTTCATTAAACTGGAAACATTTTCTGTGAATAGCATCTGTTCTTCAAAGCAACATTGTCCTTTTCATTGAGAATACAAAACAGAAATATCTGGCAGAGGGATAATGATTTCAGAAGCGACGAACTGAGCAGTAAACTGTGTAAATTGGCCTTTAGGCACTACGATTACTACGTGTAGACAATCGTAACAGCGTAGGATTCCCGATGACAGTGCCATTAAGGCAGAGCTATTAAACACGGTTTTCCGAAACTCTTTCACCAAAGTGGGCGAAGTCAGTATCCCTGGCTTCCAATGAAGAACAACTGCCAAGAGGAGAATCGTAGAACTAGATATCTTCGGATTAACAAAGCAGCTTAAACCACAAAATAAAGGCAGGCCTCCGTTCCAGATTGTATACAAGTCAGGTTCCTTTCAGACTATGCTGAAACAATAGCTCCATATTTAGCAATTACATACAACCGCTCGCTCTCAGAAAGAGCCGAACCTAAAATCTGGAAAATTGCTCAAGTCAGACCAATATCTAAAGAAGGATTTAGGAGTAAACCGCTGAATTATAGGCCCATATGGCTAACGTCGATTTGATGTACGGTTTTGGGACATATACTGTTGTCGAAAATTGTGAAGAACCTCGAAAAAAGAAATGATTTATTGACAAATACTTAGCACGGATTCAGGAAATATCGTTCTTGTGAAACACAACTAGCACATAATACACATGAAATAATGAGTGCTATCGACAGGGGATGTCAAATTGAATCAATATTTTTAGATTTCCAGGAGGCTTTCGACAGTGTCCCGCACCAGCGTCTCCTTACCATACTGCTTGCCTAAGGAATATCGCCTTAGCTGTGAAAACTGGATTCGTGATTTTCTGTCACAAATGTCAAAGTTCACAGTAATAGACGGAAAGTCATCGAGTAAAACAGAAGTAATGTCCGGCGTTCCCCAAGGAAGTGTTATAGGCCTTCATTTGTACCTGATCTATATTAACGACATGGGAGACAATCTGAATAGACGTCTTAGATTGTTTGCAGATGATGCTGCCGATGACCAAAACGAATTGCAAAACGATTTAGATACGATATTTGTATGGCGCGAAAAGTGGCAATTGACCTTGAATAAAGAAAAATGTGAAGTTATTCACATGAACACTAAAAGAAATCCGCTAAATTTCGATTACGTGACACGTCACACAAATCTGACGGCTGTAAATTCAACTAAATAACCGATATTCGAATGATCACTTTGATAATGTTATGGGTAGAGCACACCAAGGACTGCGATTCATTGCCAGGAACACCTAGAAGGTGAAATAGGTCTACTAAAGAGACTGATTACATCACGCTTTTCCGCCCTATTCTGGAGTATTGCTGTGCGGTGTGGGATCCGCATCATGTGGGACAGGCGGATGACATCGAAAAACTTCAAAGAAGGATCGTTCGCTTTGTATTATAGCGAAATAGGGGAGATAGTGCCACAGACATGATACGTGAATTGGAGTGGCAATCATTAAAACGAAGACGTTTTCCGTTGCGACGGGATCTTCTCATGAAATTTGAATCACCAGTTTTCTCCTCCGATTTCGAATATATGCTGTTGGCACTCACCTACATAGGAAGAAATGATCATCACGATAAAATAAGAGAAATCAAGGCTCGCATAGAAAATTTAAAGTGCTTTTCGAAAGTGGAATGGTAGAGAGACAGTTTTATGGTGTTTCATTGAACCCTGCGCCAGGAACTTTATTGCGAATATCACATTAATCATGTAGGTGTAGATTTATACGCTGCTAGAGAAAAAAATGCAGCACTGTCAAGGACAAGGTCATTTAGTTAACAAGTTAGGTGACAGGTAGCTCATTGTTCTAGGTGTTAATGATAACAAATTCAGACCAAATCAAACACACCAGTAAAGGGAGCTCGAACAGTCCGGCAGCATCACAGACCCGTACTTCCGCATGCAAATGACAGGGTGCCCATGCCATCCCGCAGTTACACTGCTATCCACGCACTTCCGCCTTTCGTTGCAGTTTGGCACGAGTTGTTGTAGACCCTGGCGATCTAGTGACTTTAAGCTTCATGATGTCCCATACGTGTTAAATTGATGAGAGACCTGATAATATTGCTGGCTACGGCAGTGGCTGTATACCACGATCAGCATACTGCCTTGCAGCAGCCTTACGTGCACAGGCAGTGTGCTGTTGAAAAAGGGCGTCACATTCCTGTCGTAGAAAAGCCAGTAACACGGAATAGGAGCCTTTGCAGTTGGTTGATTGGGTAATTTAGAAGGAGGAGACCTAAGAGCAATGTCATCAGTCCCATTAGATTAAGGAAGGAACCATCCCGCCATTGCCGGCCGGTGTAGCCGTGCGGTTTTAGGCGCTTCAGTCTGCAACTGCGTGACCGCTACGGTCGCAGGTTCGAATCCTGCCTCGGGCATGGATGTGTGTAATGTCCTTAGGTTACTCAGGTTTAAGTAGTTGTAAGTTCTAGGGGACTGGTGACCACAGATGTTAAGTCCCATTGTGCTCAGAGCCATTTTGAACCGTCCCGCCATTTGCCTGCAGCGATTTAACTGCACCACTTCGCTCCGTGCCTTTGCAGTGTGGTGGGCACTGGTTACTGTATCCTGCAGAAATATAATATCAAGTGTGAGTAAATGTTGTAACTGAAGCTCCATCCCCTCATACACACATGCCATAAATCCTGGGTGCGAGCTGTATGTCGCAAGGGAATACACTCTGGAAAAGGCCGCTGGCCGCTAAGTTGTTCTAGGCCACGCACGTGTACGTAAGTCATTCCCAATCAAACAGAACCCATTCTCTTCACTAAAGACAACAGAGCGCAATTCCAATCTCCAGTCACGTTTTCCACGACACCACAGTAATCATGCCTGGTAACGTCATGGTATGAGTTATAGCCTAGCCAGAAGCACACGTGAACGTCGTCCTGCCGCCAGGAGACGATTCCCAGATGCCCATAATGACACAGCAAGTGCAACATGTGTACGAATTTCGTCCCTTGATGATGGTTGGAACAGCCATAGCTGCTCACACAATACGTCGATCTTGACGTGCATCTGTACTACGCGATTGTCCAGAACAGGTCTGCCAGTGTACAAATATTCCACATCACCGACATAGTGTGCTCGACTCCCATCCAGCTTGCTGAAAGCCCACAACGCGACCATGTTCAAATGGCCGAAGCTCTTCAATAAGAGCATTTACTCGTCTGAGTGGTCAGAACGCTGCATAGCTACTGCTTGCAGATTCGAAACAGAGCGCCTACAGTCATGGCTCCTGAGTGCCATCCGATTGCTGATGATCGTAATAAAAGAATTACTAAAGAAAACCCCACTATGCACATATTACATCTTAGTGCCACTGAACACTGTCCTTAGGGCGTTGCATTTCTTTCCGGCCGTATAATGCGACTAATTCTCAATAGGAAAGCGAATCTGTGTATTGGAACAATTTTTAAAAGCAACATTTAATAATAATATGAATCAGATATCTGAAATATATACTTTCCATTGTAACGAAGATATTCCACATACCAGTAGAAAACGTCGCTTCTTAAAAATTTCTAACAAAAGGTTCCATTGGCTCTGAGCACTATGGGACTTAACTGCTGAGGCCATCAGTCCCCTAGAACTTAGAACTACTTAAACCTAACTAACCTACTGACATCACACACATCCTTGGACGAGGCAGGATTCGAACCTGCGACCGTATCGGTGGCGTGGTTCCAGACCGAAGCGCCTAGAACCGCTCGGCCGCACAGGCCGGCAGTTTCTAACAAGAGCATAGTCTAACAATTTCTTTAACTAAGTTGCTTTTCTGATTTTCATGACGTAAAAACATCGGCTTAAGTCGATGGACGTTGTGGTGCCATCTGTCAATGGATTAGAGTAATTTTTCTCAATTCGTTTCTGGGTTTAATGTGTTTATGCATGCTGTAACTGCCGATTTCGAAACGGTGGGGACCAGCTCGACATTCACTTGAACGAATACCGAAATTAACTTACAATCGAGAGTGTACTAGGCGAATTGTTAACATGGTGGCGTTATCTTTTACGAATATGATTCAGGTCGATGATTTATATACAGACTTTCATTTTGGAGGAACACCACTGCTTACCACCCTACTAATTTCCGGACAGAGATAAAATATGAATTTTTTCTTATTGATCTGCAGTCTGATACTAATCATCATCCAGTTTTCTGTGAGGTTAAATGAGAAACAGATTCGTTATGGGCTGAATGATTATCTACAAGTTGAACAGTAACCAGACTGTAAGTGTGGAAGCTGTAGTTGACCGCAGAATACGAGTGTTGTAGTCTATCCCTTATGATATTCAGTCTGTATATTGAGAAAGCTATGAGGAACAAGCAGGGTAGAATTGGAAACGAAGTAAATGTGGGAGGAGAAGAAACAAAAAAATCGATGTTTTGCGATGAAATTGTAATTCTGTCGAAGATAGAAAATAACTTGGAACAGCCGTTGAACGGAATGGATAGCGTAAAATGACGCAAAAAGTAGAGCGTGCTTAACACGAATTATTTACCAAACTGTAGGTAGACGCACTACAGGTGTCAGCCTTCATGGAGTGGCAGTTACTATATTGCTTTGCAATAAGAAGTGCTACATGTAGAAAACATAGATAAAATAAAGATACAGCTGAAATAAATTAACTGCAATTAGAATAAATGTATTTTCTGTAACCAAAATTTTTGTGTATATTGCGCGGTAGTAAAGTTAGCTTTGAAAAGCGCGCCGCAGCGCGTAGCGTGAAGCAGTCGCCCTCAGTTTTCGGGCGGTGGCGCCTTTGTCGCAATTTGAAGGCTTCGGTGTCTCCCTCTAGCCGGAAAGGGGCTGTATGGGCTCTCTTGGACAGTTGGCAGTTGGGGCGTCAAGAAGCCGGTGCTAGAAGGACAGCACGCAGACCGCGGCATCAGCGTAAGCGACGCGAGCAGCGGCCGCGTGGAATGGGGCGTTAACTGCTCGTCGCGAAAGGAATCTTCCTCAGCGTGGGTCCGCAAGGAGCCTAATCTGCAGTTCGGCGGTATGCTGTCGACCGGCGAGGAGGTTCTGAAAATCAGCGCGCCTTCCTGCGTCCGTTGTAACGGCTAGCAGCGGGCGGTTCGGAAGAGCATTTGGAGGTGCTGCGTAGGTTCAGTCCGGGGCGTCGTAAAGCACCGGAAGTTATTGATTGTTAACAGATTTTATGAAGGTTAATTCAATTCAATTTACTTATTCTTGTTAATTACACCAGCCGTATGTTTTGGGGGTTTCCCGCCATTCATTCTCGTCTGCCCACCCCCGGGAAGGTGGTAATATTAGAAAGGGTGGTCCGTTTGTCCCCTTTTGAGGACGAAAGGGGGGGGGAGTCAGAGTAAATCTGTGGTTCGGATTGCTTCTTTCCCCTTCCAGCTTACCTACGGGTTTATTCGACTGTTAGCCCCTGCCATGTCTGTGACGGCACCAATGACTGTACTGTTTAAATTGCTAGGCACTAAGACCTGATCCATTCTCTCGCCTGCCGTAACTAGTATTACTAGACTCACGTGTAAAGGGTACTCTAAGAAAGAAGAAAAATTCCTTTTGCCTCGTGGTAAGAACTAGTCAATTGCATAACGTAATCCTGCTCATCTGGAAGCTGTAACTTACGTAAATTTGTGTTAATGTATATTTGGCTATAAAAAGCAAGGTTGTTGATGTATACCGTAGTGGATTTTTTTATATTGTTTCTAGACAGCAAAAACTGTTGTGTGTTTTTCCAATTCAGTACCTTTTAAGGCTTTTACTCAACGTGCTTATGTGTTCTACACAGGTAGTTTGTTATTAGTGCGTTTTCTTGCCATGTAAAAGTTTGCCGTTTCATTACGGGTAGAAATTGTTGCCTTGAAAAGAGAATATTGTAAAAGATCGCAAGTCCTGCCTGGCGAGCGTGTGTGTTTGCCGTACGTTAACTGGCAGAAATTTGTGAAATTTGTTTTTTTATTAATTTTGGAAATGTTAGTGTTATTAACTGTGACCGCCCCCCCCCTCCCCCCCAAACCTCCGTGTGCATGACTCATGCGTTTTGATTTTTCTGTTTTGAGAACTGTTGTAAACAGGATTGTCTTTATATGTTGCAGACAAGTTAGATTCTGCGCCATTTAATGAATGGAGTGAAATTCACCTGTAATTTAGCTGAGCTTGAAATATTATACAGCAACGCGTTGTATACGTTCAATTGTTTGCCTGTAATTGGGTTTTACTGGCGTGAAATTCTTTTTATGATAATTTAATAATTTAAAAGTCCTTTCCTTTCGTAAATTGTGACTTATTTGTTAAATGATTGTTGTTTCCTCTTGAAATATCGTAAAGGCTTGCACCAAATTTGAATGAAGTATGTTGTAGAAAATGTGTGTAATTTCACCAGCTATTCCTTGGCACCTACTTCCACTCTACAGTTTGTGTATTGATTGAGATTAATAAACTTTGGTGAACCAGTAGTAATTTTACGGTTCATACATTATTGTATGAAAGTGTTAAATGGGCCTCCTTGACGTTCCATATTTGGTGCTCAGACTATAAGTAGCTACACAAGAAAACGTAATAACGAGAATCATGAATGTGCTAAGTATCATGTAGTTAAACATGTCTTTAATAAATGTTTCCATGCATGATTCTCGCTGGCAGTGAACTCTGTCATTTGTGCACTTGGGGATACATCGACAATCATTTCCCCCTTGACAAAGAAATTGAGGCAGCATGTTATTTTCCATCAATAAAACTTGTAACATTAAGGTGCCAAGATGGTGGGATGCTACACGTCCAGAGGGTTGCCATGTATTATCTGTAAGTTATTGTAGTTCATAGTGTGTCGGGGATGCAATGATCACTATGGAGGGGAGGCGTTCGTCTCGTTGTCTTGACGGCAGTGATTCTCCGGCCTCTCCATTGTTTGTTCGATGATTTAGTAAGAGCTACAGGTGTCTGACAGAGGTGAAGACGGCTGCAGCGAGATAAACGGTATGCATATAAACTCTTTTTATGGCATACAGTAGTAAAGAGTAGAAATTAGGCAAAAATGTTATTAAAACTCTCTCATATTGCCTCAGGCAAATTCAAGTCATACCAGAGGCATAGGCGGGTGCAGGAAGAGAGCCATTATGACGCAAGTAGGTCATGTTGATGACGCTGTCTGCCGAGTACGATATAAGCATTCAGCAGAGAAGAAGACGCTAAATCAAAGGAAGTGAGACAAGTATATTTGTTAGCTCGTAAGGCATGTTGAATGCTAGTGTATTTCGTAAGAGCCCTTAGCGACGGACTGACACAGTAATTAGTAACCTGTTAAGTAAATGTAACAGAATAAGGATGGCACATTCGGTCATTAAGAAGTGAACTTTTCGTGCCACACAACTGCCCTTAAATAATCCAGCTCTCCAGCTCTGTGATCATTTGCTCATTCGGATCGACAGCATTCACAGTAATAGCAATCGATTCCATGATTACGACACTGTAGTGAATCTATGTTCTAGATACTCCAGTACAGTCAAGAAGTAGTCGAAGATGTACTCAAGACAATCGCCTTTACATGACGAACTTCCTGCAGCTCACCGCCTAATCCTACTGATGGGGAAACTGACTGTCTTTTGTGGTGCTGCTCCAAAGCATAAACCTCTTGCGGGCCCATGTCCCGATTCAACACTGAGGCGCTTTCGGATGCTGAAATCTACCAGGGGTTGAGAGGATATTCTTCGACCACACTACTACCGACACTAGGTACGTTGCGGAAGGGTCATCAAGGGTAATCGAAAAATTCGGAGTGGGACTGCGGACACTCCGCAGCCGGCACGATTAACACTTCGCGCAGCCGCCACTCTGCTCGCAGGCAGCCCCCACGCCGCCAGGGTTGCTGACATCACCACCAGCGCGTGCAGACGGTGAGCTGACTCAACGGACTTCAGCTACAATCCAACAGGTGAGTTATCAACAGCCGAGGCTGCTGTAGAAGAACGACGACTTATAACCATTGTAAATAAATGACTGAAATCTAATAATGTTTCACCGGCGTCGACCGACGCTGATCATGTTCCACAGCGTGGTCAGTCGTCGATCTCGCGGTCCATGATGTCGAGATGCGGTACCACGATGACAGCTGCTGTTCCAAGGCCTTGCATGGGCGGCATGCCTCGACAATACTGCTGAACCAGATGCAGGAGTATGTTATAGTGACGCTGTTGTCCGCGGGGGGGGGGGGGGGGTTAGGGGGGGGGAGACTATGTCTCATCCGGTTGAGATGAATGTCAGCCGCCGGCAGTCGTCCCCGGATCGAGTACCGGTTAGTGCCCTGGCGGTGGCAACCTGTAGCAGGAATAACGTTGGCAGCCTCACGGCGGAAGCCAACGAACGTTAGACGTCGATTCGAAGCCCAGATACGATGACCATACGTCTTCCTTTCATACGGGACAAGACACGTCTTTCTGCAATTTAGGCCAGGTACGTGACCAGTAAGAGCCGTCGAAATGTCACGAAACGCCGGTTACTGCCCCAGTTACGTTCCGTGTTCGGATATCGGCGTCAGGCTCCGTATTTTGCCTGTGCAGCTCAGTAGTTATTAACGTCGTTTGTTTAACTGCTACAGAGATGAAGTGGCGCTAAGGCCAATATGAACACCAAAAGGCCCAAATTCAATGCATACAGCCGGCCGGAGTGGCCGCGTGGTTCTAGGCGCTACAGTCTGGAACAGCGCGACCGCTTCGGTCGCAGGTTCGAATCCTGCCTCGGGCATGGATGTGTGTGATGTCCTTAAGTTAGTTAGGTATAAGTAGTTCTAGGGGACTGATGACCTCCGCAGTTAAGTCGCATAGTGCTCAGAGCCATTT
Source organism: Schistocerca americana (assembly GCF_021461395.2). Lineage (NCBI taxonomy): Eukaryota > Metazoa > Arthropoda > Insecta > Orthoptera > Acrididae > Schistocerca > Schistocerca americana. The sequence continues at coordinate 441,371,286 of NC_060121.1, read as the reverse complement.
TTTTTTCGGTGCATACAGCCGTGATGTTGGTGTGTAGCAATGCATTTGTTGGGAGTATGACTGCAGAATTTGTGGGATATTACGTACATTGAGGTGTGGAACCAACCTTCTGAAACAAAAAAATTGGATGAATACAAAATTAAATTCAGGTAGTATGAACTCAATGGAGGGGGGAAGGCCGTGACGGGAGGCTGCTAGCAATATGATGGCCATTTTGGAAGCAGCCAGTTTATCAAATTGTAATTTGCAAATAGAAAGGACTTAAAGTGACAGGGACATATCAAACAAAAGGAGAACAACATCAGAAAAACAATGGTTCCTTTCGTTCGGTCATTCATTCTTGAATTATGACATGTTTCTTTCGCACAGTTGACACGAATTATGATGGCATTAATACCACTCGAATGCACAGATATCGGGAGAGAGGGCCTCCAGTGTTGTTACGGAGGACCTAAAACACTGCTATAGTGCGACATTGTAACATCTCGTGAAATGCTGTGAAACAGAGTGCATCGCATGCAAGCCGGATTCTATGTGATCGTAAACGGCTATTGATGAAGCAAGACCAAGCTGGTCTGGCGACGCTCAGTCGGAGTGCAGAACGCTGTACTCTCTCCACACATAAGATATTGAGATCAGTCACACTTAAAACATGGCGCCTTTGCATCTCACTGAGAACGATCCAAACTCTCGAGTTAAATTTTTAGAATGGCTTAGACGCATGGTGGACGAAAATCGTCGTTGACATTGTGGCGTACTGTATACAAATGCTCACTGATGTACGAGGTGTAACAAAAAATGTATAGCACAAATTGCCGTATCATTTCTTACACGTTGCCGAAGAAATTATTTTATATGACCATGGCTCTGGAAACGATTTATTTCTGTGTTACACTCATTTTCTCCAACGAGTTTCAACGAGATAACATTGTAAATTTTTCGCAAACGGCATGCATTGGCAGATATAAATCATCATGCAACTGTTGAAGCAAGTTATCAACAGATATTTACTGTCCGTGTTTGGGGCGGCAGTGTAGATGACTGTTTGGTAGGGTCTCATTTTTTTGCACCCACACCCAACGAACCAAATTATCATAATATCACAGAGAATGTTCTACATGATCTGTTATCAGATGGGCCTTTAGTTGTGCGGCAAAACATCTACTTCATGCACGATGGAGCATATCCCAATTCTAATGTTAATGTCAGTCGGCATCTAAATGACACATTCGGTGACAGATGGGTAGGTAGAGATGGATCAATTGCCTCCACGCTCTCCGGATCTAAACCTACTGGACTTTTAACTGTGGGGCATGTGAAATCTCCTGTGTGTGGAACCCCAGAACAACAAGTTCAAGGGTCTCCATACCCATATTGAGGCAAGCATCGTAGCCATACGCAATATTCCACGGCTACATCTGCGCCATGAAGGTTCACTACAACAGTGTGTTGGTGCATGTATGAATGCATACGGAGGGTGTTGTGAACATCCCATATTGGAAAGAGTTGCAACTGGTATGCTGCTGCGTTCTGTTCGTGCGTGTTACCATGATTAATAAGATGGAAAAAAATGAGCTGCAGCATGGAATCAAAGCGTTTCCAAATTCATGTTCATAAAACATTATTCCTTCGTCTACGTGTGAGGAATGTGTTCTGTAATTTGTGCCATACGTTTCTGTTTCATCCTGTAGATAAAGCTAACTTTGAACACAGAGATAAAGCAACGTATCAAGAGATATTTGTTGAATGCCAGCCCTCACTGGATGTATAAGTCGAAGATATCAAATAATTTGATTTTGTCTGGAATGCAGGTTTCCTAATACACCACAGCAGTCGCTTGTCTATTGTATGAGGACAGGACATCTCCAGCTTTCTTTCGGCACAATGATGTTCCATGTCATTGTGGTGCACCTGTTCTGGCATAACAGGATATACAGATATCCTTGAAGATGAATAGATCGCAGTATGATGGTGCTGCTCCCACTTTTCTCACATTTAACTCCTTAACATCTTAATCGATGGGAGCTTTTGAAATTATTGGGGTATGCTATGAAGACCAGTATGTAGAATTTCTCCACGTGATATGTTGGAACGAGACTCTTTGCACCAATATGGAGAACAGTATTTGCCACTTCTTATCAATGTGAATGTAATGTATTCCACTACTTAATTACAGTAACTTGCGGCAGAAGTAATGTAATTGACGCCATAGATATTATATCGTCTTGTTACTTAGTCTACGTGTCTTGACATACTCGACGACAATCTGGGGACTGAACCCGTTTGTAAGAAATAAATTAATTTTAGAAGTATTTAACGGCGAAAATATCACCATTTCTGACAGTAAAATGTTGCTTGGGTTGATTGGTCACCTTTCCCAGTCAACATTTGATTGAGTTATGCCATGGCGGCATTCCGAAGTTGTTTCCAAGTGGGTCACAGTGGACGTTCCCATGAAATCATCGAATATACTGCTTTAACTTAAATAATTATACACTAAAATAGTGGTGGGGGCGGAATTCTTTATTTTTTCTCTCCGGCATCATATGTTAAATCTTATTTCAACTTCATCGAATCTAAAATATAGTGAGTAAATTAAAATAAGCTCAATGGTTTGGAAATCTCTTGAGTCCGATGGTGGTGACGCCATCTGATAAAAATAAATCTTATTTACAACGAAAAAACTTCAGATGCGTGTACATTCAACGCAGTGACTGATACCGCAGTCGATCACTGTCATATCAGTACAGTGTCATTAATGTATGGAAATATGATCACATATATTAGGCCAATGATATTTAATCCTTATTATACTCTCCCTCGATATATTCCCACATTCAAAATCTCTCATACTCGTGTAATAATAATTAGACGTTTGAGATAAGTAACTTTTCGTATTCTGGCGTATTTCCATTTGCAGCAGTAGCCGGAATATATTTATTTTCCGTTGCTATTAAACTTCCGTTGCAAGTGAATGTAATATTAAAGTTTCGTTCATTACGCAAATATCGACATTATTATGAGTTCATGGAACTATTGTGATTTGATGTCGGCGGAATGGGCAGTACGTTTTGCTCCTTCCACTGATAATCACACTTCATGAAATTTACACACTGTACTTGTTAAATGAAAATACAGTAAGGCAGAGACTCGAGGAGAATTTCGTGTCACGGCAACTGAATCTCGACTGTATTACTAGAAGATATCATTAGACATGAAAACTGTTTACTTAAGTATCATTCGTTAAGCTTCAGTGAATATGGAAGAGTGAGAAGATATTTTAATGATCTGCATGAGAACCAGATATTAAAATCTCTATTTCAAGCATGTCAGGACGCACAATATGTTATTGCTGTCAAAAACATGAGCTTCTCGTTAGCTTTCAAATACTTTATGGTCCTATTATACACATAATCTTTGTTTAGCGAAAGACAATGCAGGAATGCGATGCTGTTGCCCTACTTCTGCGAAACTCATTTCGCACTGACAGTTTTACCCAGCATTTTTTCAGAAGGTTTTCATTCCTTCTTCGGTTGAATACTGCGTCAACCAGCGTAATATTGCGAGAGTACGTGTATGGGGTAATGGTGAGAGGCGTCTTCCAAACGTATTACCCGCACGCGTGTTAAATTTTCTCATGTCGTGTAGGCCTGAGTAGGTACGAGAGAAGCTATCACGCAGAACTGTCAAGTAGCAGCCAGGCAACGTGATGTCAGAAAGGAGGGAGACGAGGGAGAGAAAGGCCGCCTCAGCGCCGTTGCGCCTGGCGTCACCTGGTCCTGTCTCGGGGATGGGGAGCCCTGAGTAATGGCCGCTCTTGACACAACGACGCCCAGGGGATCCCCTAAAACGCCGACCATCACTCACCGGGGGAGCACGTCACCTTGCCACTGCATACCACCGCATCTCAGTTACGAGAATTCGGCGACCAAGAAAGCCTTGCGGAAACGCATCGACTGGTAGTGGCGAATGCTACAAGAATTCAAATATTACTCAATTTTCGGAAAGTTTGTTTACCGGCCATTCACTCTGCCTATGTACACTGAAGAGCGACGTGCCATGGACTCGACTAATGTGTGACTCAGTGCTGGAGGGAAATGACACTATGAATCCTGAAGGGCTGTCCATAAATCCGCAAGAGTACGAGGGGATGGAGATCTCTTCTAAACAAGACGTTGCAAGGCATCCCAGATATGTTCATTAATGTTCATGTCTGGGGAGCCTGGCGGCCAGCGAAAGTTTAAACTCAGAAGAGTGTATGCCTAGAGCCACTCTACAGCAATTCTTACGTGTGGGGTGTCGCATTGTCCTGCTGGAACTGTCCAAGTCCGTCGGAATGCACAGTGGACGTGAATGGATGTAGGTGATCTGACAGGATGCTTACGTCCGTGTCACTTGTCAGAGTCGTATCTAGACCTATCAGAGGTCCCACACTTCAACTGAACACACCGCACACCAGTACAGAGCCTCCACCAGCTTGAACAGCTCCCTGATGACACTGCGGTTTTATCGATTCATTTGGTTGTCTCCATACCAGTACACGTTCATCAAAATGGTTCAAATGGCTCCGAACATCTGTGGTCATCAGTTCCATAGAACTTAGAACTACTTAAACCTAACTAACCTAAGGGCATCACCCACATCCATGCCCGAGACAGGATTCGAACCTGCGACAGTAGCGGTCACGCGGTTCCAGACTGAAGCGCCTAGAACCGCACGGTCACACCGGCCGGCTACACGTTCATCCGCGCAATACAATTTGAAATGAGACTCGTCCGTTCAGGCAACATGTTTGCAGTCATCAGCAGTTAACTGTCGGTGCTGACGAGCCAGGCGAGGCGTAAAGCTTTGTGTCGTGAAGTCATCAAGGGTACACGAGTGGGCCGTTAGTTACGAAAGCCCATACTGTTGATGTTTAGTTGAATGGTTCACTCGCTGACACTTGTTGATGACCCAGCGTTGAAATCTGCAAGGGTTGCACTTCTGCCACGTTGAACGAATCTCTTCAGTCGTCGTTGGTGCCGTTCTTGCTGGATCTTTTTCCGACCGCAGCGATGTCGGAGATTTGATGTTTCACGGGATTCCTGATATTCACGGTACACTTGTGAAATAGGCGACGGGAAAATTCCCATTTCATCGCTACCTCTGAACTGCTGAATAGTATCGCTCGTGCGCCGACTATAACACACGCTCAAACTCACTTAAACCTTGATAGCATACCAGTGTAGCAGCAGTAACAGATCTAACAAACGCGCCAGATATTTGTTGTCTATTGCAGCGCCGTATTTTGCCTGTTTACATATGTATTTCTGTATTTGAATACGCATGCCTACAGCAGTTTCTTTGGCGCTTCATTGTAGTACAGGTAATGTGGTGCGTAGTCAACTGAAACTGAAACCTTTCCACAGGATAGTTACAGCAATGCTACAGTAAATAAATGTCAAAATAGTCCCATAAACAAGAAATGAGTGCACGGAGCGGATAGACGAAAACTTCATCGTCACTCTTGGAAGGGTCCTAGTGGAGGAGTTTAAACGATTTTCGGGCTTGCAGCCGGTCGTCGATTAATGCATAGCACTATTTCGATTGGGCACCTGACAGTCGGCTACAGGTGAGCCATCGAAGTTTGGAGAATATTTTCTCCGTTCTGCCCTACATATCGCTATCGGTGTATTCCGTGCGTGCGTCAGAATTCAGGTCTTAGAGACGGACCGCACTTCACGGCTGCAGCGTCACAGCTGGTGGAACGACGTAACTCAGCTGTCCCTTGTGTTACCACTCGCCGCCGCTATTGGCGCACTTTGTCGTTTTCGATTAGAACATATTTTGGAGATGACGGTGTTCCACGCATTGTCCAACTGACAGCCGCTATTGGGGTTTATCAGATTTTTCGCCAGGCGTAATTCCACGGATTCTTGAATAATGGAACCCAAAAAAGATGTATCTGTGGTCAGAACCGCTGTTCTATCAAACTCCATTGACCATGTGCGGGCACAAGGACGTAGCCAAACGATAGGGGGGGGGGGGGGGCGCTCCAAGTGTCTGGAGGTCCCCTTTAACTTAAATGAAATTACACATGTCACTGTTGTCATGTACATTCAAAGATATTTTGATTTTCAATCATACGACGAAAAAGTGATACTATACGATAGTTAGGAAGCAACAATGCCAACAGCAAGGCCGACGACAAACTGTCTTTACATCCATAGCAATATTGGCATTCGCCTATCCTTATTTCAGGCAAGCCCAATTTGTTGATCTTGCTTGAGCTCAGTTGTTGTTTTGTTAATTAATTCAGTTCTTACTTGCACTTGAATTTAAAGTGTTTGCATTTATTGTTTTTGTACTGTGTGCTATTGTAAGAGTTTTTACTGATGGAAAAGTAAGTGAAAAGAAAGGAGAACAAAACGGAATCTCAATGGTCCGCTAGCGTTATCGTAAGCTAGAAATATGCACGCACTGTTATAGCAGCGTCCGCAGCTCGTTGTCGGGCGGTAGCGTTCTCGCTTCCCGCGCCCGGGTTCGATTCCCGGCGGGGTCAGGGATTTTCTCTGCCTCGTGATGACTGGGTGTTGTGTGATGTCCTTAGGTTAGTTAGGTTTAAGTAGTTCTAAGTTCTAGGGGACTGATGACCACAGATGTTAAGTCCCATAGTGCTCAGAACCATTTGAACCATTTTGTTATAGCAGCCTAATTAACTATCGGCAGCAGTTTAACGTTAGCTTTTGAGTTGTTATTTGGTGTCTGGTGGAACATTGGAGTTGCAGTACCTTCATTTCAATATTTCACAAGGCAACGGATGGTTAAATATCATTAAAAACAACTTTAAATTAAAACCAATGCATAAAAATACAACTGGATATGTCTGTGTTGCCCTAAAATCGCTTTCGTCAACAAGAATATTAACCAAACGGCGACGGTTGTATTCATTTAAAAAAATTGCTCAATGTCATTACAAGCCTAAGTCGCGAAATATCGCCCAGTATGATCACCCGGGCGGTTGTCAGTTACGAAAACCAGTTCCGGTGCGGAACGATGGGGAGGGATTTGTGGAGAATAGAAGGGGTATGTGATGACAGCATATTCTATCCCATTAGTTCAAAATTTCTCGCAATACTGTCATAACTGAAGCCAGTAATTCCAAGCACAATTAAATCTCATAATGTCCATGAATTTATGCTCTAAAAATGAGTAAACACCCACAGCTAAAGGAAAATATTAAATGTCAGAATTCAGTTTTTTGTTGGAATGTATTTTATTTAATTTTTAAACAATGTAGGCCTATAACAACGAGTATTTCCAAATTTTCCTCCGACTCTGAGCAGCTCTGCGTGTTGAGCTGCTGAGCTAGCGATCCGTGGATTTGAGAGACGAGGTGGCTTGAATCCATCCACCAGCAACATTGAAGGTTGTATTATGTTGTTTCCTATTTTAAATTTAAAGATATTCTGGGATTGGTCCCTTACTAAATGCCACAGCTAATTCCTTCCGATTTATGTTGTTTCCTGACAGATTTCAGTCCCGTCCTGTACTTAAATGGAAAGAGCTGCACCCAAGATGATCCGAACATCTCTTCGGAAAATCCCAGCATTAAAAGACACACGATAAATAAGTAATACTAAATTCTCCTCATTTAGGCTCATGCATTTTTTCTGCCAGTCCATTCTTCAATACAGGAAATAGTTTTTCTCACATTGCAAGAAGTGACATATGCGTAAATAAGGAAATTTGTAAAAGTTTACGTTTGAATAATTCCATTTCCTTTGCATTTTCGCGACCAAAAATTGTTCTAGCTTCTCTGTCGAACAAAGATCTGCTTAATCAACAGATCTTCCACCATTATAGTAGAGGTTTCTTTATTCCGAAAACCTGTCGGAAGTATCCATGGTGTACCAGAAATTTGCGCTCATTCGTTTCTAACAACTTCCTCAGTTCAAATCCAGACTGAAAGAAGAAGATTGTAAAATGAGATACGAGGGTGAAATGAGATTGGAGCCTGACTGCTTCTTAAGAGTTTGCCACACTACAGCGCTCCTTTGTCATAAGATCAGTTCTCTACTTGGTAAAATGTCTGAGATCACTGACGAAGAAAATGCTTTATCATTCTTTATGGAAATTTTCAGAATAAATTAAAAACACGAGTCTTTTTAAGAACTTCTTTAACCAATCGAATCCACGTCTTCTTTGAGAAAATCCTGGCTACGTCTTTGAAATACAGTGTTCGGCAATAGCGGACTTGGTTGGTTTCAAAATGCTAGTGCCATATTGATACTGAGGGTAGCGATCTTTCAATGCTTGCGGTCTGTCCTATGTTAGCTGTACCACACTGATAAGGTATTTGTAAATTTCTATGTTCCGCAATAACAAGTGATACTTCACCGATCCGCAAATGTCTGCTATCTTAGACCGCAGATTCTTTGGCACTAGCTGAGAAAAAATTTCAGGCAGATGTCACTGCTTTGTTTATGCATGCTCCATCATCAACCCATTTTAAGTTCAATCATGAATGTTTTTAGGAGACTGATGTCGCTGCCATGGGCAGCTCTGTGTTTCCCTTGTTGGCCAACTTTCTTGTGGAGGATTTCGAGGACAGAGGGCTTGAACCAGCTCCCTTAAACCATGTACATTTTGAAGGTATGTGGACGAACCTTCATGGCGTGGCCTCACGGACAAATTAAATTCAGTACCTCAAGTCCATTCATGACAACATTCGTTTCACCATGGAAGTAGTAAAAGATGATTGTCTACCTTTCTTGAATGTCTTGGTTAAACGAAAGAATGATGGTTTGTTGCGGCGCTCAGTTTGTCGTAAACCCACTCACAATGGGTGTATTTGCAAGCGTCTAGTCTTCATCACCTGTCGCAAACTACGAGCATGCTTTAAACACTCATACACAATGTTCACACTGTCTTAAAACTAGACAGTTTATCTAAAGAGCTCGCTCACCAGAAGGTGGTGGTTAGAAAAACTGGACATTCCATCCAGCAGATTAAAAGGGGACTGTCAGCTAAAATTATGTATCAGGAAATGGATAAAGAGGAGGTTCTTCTCTCTATGGACAAAACTTTTGTTTAAAAGAACAAGAACCCTCTTTAAATTTCAAGTGAACGTGGTTTTCCGTCTTCCATCTAAGACTGTAATCCTTTTGGCATCGGCGATGGACGATTTGTTACTGTGGAAGTCAGGAATTTATAAAGCACCTTGGCAGTGTGGTGTTGCTTACATAGGACTGTCCACACGCACTATGAAAGAACCCTGCGCTGAGCATCAGCGTTGACTCGCCTTTTGCAACCAAGCAAGTCCGATATTGCCGAACACTGTATTTCCATTGGACATTCAATGTGGTACGATAGAACTGTGATTCAGACCACAGATACATCTTTTTGGGACTCCACTATTAAAGAATCATTCGAAATACGCCTGGCGGCAAATCTGATGAACCGTGATAGCGGCTACCAATAGGATAGCGAGTGGAACCGTTAATGACAAAAGTAGGACACAATGTAAGTATTGATCCATCTCATTTCGTAGAAATTATTTAGTTATTCTCTATCATAGCTGAAAAAATACGATCGGCACGAAGGCAGTTGTAAAAACCTGCGTAAAGCAGTGAGACGACATAGCACTGAGGGCGCATATGCCATCTAATGGCAGCAGGGTAAGGTAAGGCAGATTGCCGCTAAGGTGCTGCCACCAGCATGCGAAGAACGCAGACAATAATCTGCAACAGTGTTTTAAATATATAACTGTAAATAATATTCTTTTGAATTAATATCTATACATTGTTAAGTAGATATTACTTTTAAAAGTATCACAAACCTTTGTATGTAAAGCTGTTACAAGTCATGGAATTAGGCTTAAGGTAAAATATACAGGAACTTCTTCGTGGAAAGATAAGGCGGGGGAAGCTTTCTGACAAAACGTTGCAGATCAGTCTTCTTTGTGAGTCAGAAGTGTTCCGGAGTAGAGTGTGCTGCGTACTGTATTGTGTGGTGCTTAAAGTGAGCACAACCGTTGTTAAACGGCCTCAAATGCATGGGAAATCATTGCTACACATAACTCCACGTATTAAACACCTATTTGTTAACCAAACAGAAGTGACAATGTTATTAGGAGAGCTAGTGGGAAGTCGTCGTTTGCAGTGAAGGAGGCAGACATTATGATGAAGCATTACCCACTGTACTGGCCAAATACACTCCTGGAAATGGAAAAAAGAACACATAGACACCGGTGTGTCAGACCCACCATACTTGCTTCGGACACTGCGAGAGGGCTGTACAAGCAATGATCACACGCACGGCACAGCGGACACACCAGGAACCGCGGTGTTGGCCGTCGAATGGCGCTAGCTGCGCAGCATTTGTGCACTGCCGCCGTCAGTGTCAGCCAGTTTGCCGTGGCATACGGAGCTCCATCGCAGTCTTTAACACTGGTAGCATGCCGCGACAGCGTGGACGTGAACCGTATGTGCAGTTAACGGACTTTGAGCGAAGGCGCATAGTGGGCATGCGGGAGGCCGGGTGGACGTATTGCCGAATTGCTCAACACGTGGGGCGTGAGGTCTCCACAGTACATCGATGTTGTCGCCAGAGGTCGGCGGAAGGTGCACGTGCCCGTCGACCTGGGACCGGACCGCAGCGACGCACGTATTCACGCCAAGACCAGAGGATCCTACGCAGTGCCGTAGGGGACCGCACCGCCACTTCCCAGCAAATTAGGGACACTGTTGCTTCTGGGTTCTGGGGTATCGGCGAGGACCATTCGCAACCGTCTCCATGAAGCTGGGCTACGGTCCCGCACACCGTTAGGCCGTCTTCCGCTCACGCCCCAACATCGTGCAGCCCGCCTCCAGTGGTGTCGCGACAGGCGTGAATGGAGGGACGAATGGAGACGTGTCGTCTTCAGCGATGAGAGTCGCTTCTGCCTTGGTGCCAATGATGGTCGTATGCGTGTTTGGCGCCGTGCAGGTGAGCGCCACAATCAGGACTGCATACGACCGAGGCACACAGGGCCAACACCCAGCATCATGGTGTGGGGAGCGATCTCCTACACTGGCCGTACACCTCTGGTGATCGTCGAGGGGACACTGAATAGTGCACGGTACATCCAAACCGTCATCGAACCCATCGTTCTACCATTCCTAGACCGGCAAGGGAACTTGCTGTTCCAACAGGACAATGCACGTCCGCATGTATCCCGTGCCACCCAACGTGCTCTAGAAGGTGTAAGTCAACTACCCTGGCCAGCAAGATCTCCGGATCTGTCCCCCATTGAGCATGTTTGGGACCGGATGAAGCGTCGTCTCACGCGGTCTGCACGTCCAGCACGAACGCTGGTCCAACTGAGGCGCCAGGTGGAAATGGCATGGCAAGCCGTTCCACAGGACTACATCCAGCATCTCTACGATCGTCTCCATGGGAGAATAGCAGCCTGCATTGCTGCGAAAGGTGGATATACACTGTACTAGTGCCGACATTGTGCATGCTCTGTTGCCTGTGTCTATGTGCCTGTGGTTCTGTCAGTGTGATCATGTGATGTATCTGACCCCAGGAATGTGTCAATAAAGTTTCCCCTTCCTGGGACAATGAATTCACGGTGTTCTTATTTTAATTTCCAGGAGTGTATACAGGATGCTAACGGATGTGACGCAGGATGTTGCACACGCTCATTAGCCCCGCCAACGAAGGTCAAGAAATGTCGACAGGGAAAAAAATTCGTGTATATACAAATTCTTGTACATTTTGAAGATGGAGTGTAATAAAAACATACTTAGAATCCTGACCGCTGGAGTTTGAGCGTGGGGTTGGAGGCGAGGCGTGTAAAGGCTACTTTTTAGATTTTTCTTTAATAATTCGAAAACCGTGAGTTCTAGCAAAATATTTTCCAGTTAGATTATATTTAATTTCCTACAAAGAAGTACTGTCCATCTCTTCTCCATAACTAATATTTCACACTGCAGGAGATGAAAAGATCACCACAGTTTATTAAAGTTATCGTTTCGTGGTATAATACTCATGTTTACAGTTAAATAAGGTTGATTAAGAACAAATATTGAACGAGGGAAGCACATATAAATGCAGTAGAACTGTATTGCGGAATAAATTGTATTCTGTGAGTGTAACAAGGCGGAAAGGCGTTGGTAAAGGTTAGAAGGTGTGAGGGAAGGTAGTTTCCGAGATTGTGGTCATGCGCTTCCCTCCTAGATAGGTCTGCGAAATGAAGAGCTAGCAGGTCATTCGCCAGTCTGTCTGCCATATTACGTCATAAAAAGCAACTACAGGGTTTTTCGCTTATGAATCGCTGGCGACGCTGTGTGCGGGAACGCTTGAGGTGCCTTTATCTTCCATAAAGTACGTTAGAATTATATCGAATACAGATATCAGCTGCCCATAACACAAACCCAAGAAAACAATGTGGACAAATTCTACGTAAATCTATGTACAATGTTCTACACTGCTAGAAGGGAAATTGGTTCTTAGTCAACTTGTGTGGCGTTTGCAGCGTTCTTCAGAAAAAGGTGATTTCCTCCACAATGAGCGCGTTCCGGCTTTCAGTTTACAGACAGATTGTATCTCGCCAGCACTTCCTGATCTGTCCTCTCATGTAAGTAAACGAAATAACATGTTAACTTCGATGTTATCTTGTTTTACAGAGCACTTATTTTCAGTTTATTGAATGAGTGGTTATTTTCAGTTGATAAGTGATATTTTATGTGAATTACTTTCCTGAAATCAATGGCTGAGAATTGCTTAATTTGTAAGTGTGATGTCAGTGACCTATGTAGTTTTGGAGGCTAAGGGATCGAATTGGGAAATGGGGCATTTTACACTTGTCTGTCGTCTATAGCATATTGCTATGCTGTATAAGTAGCTTGGTGGAGAGGTACTGAATGACTAGAAGGTTACTGTATTTCTCTCACCATTAATTGAGTTGCTGACAGACTGCAAAATTCTTTTCCATTCGGAAATTGCTGGCGGTTGTACAGTGGGCGGCAATCACTTACCAAACATACACAGCGTATCTAGCAAAGTGGATGTCAATGTGTATAATGGAACAAATATGACTGATCAGGTTTAAATACAGAACAGTTGTCCGCTGTGATGCATTGCTTGACTTGTGCTGAAATATCTGGATTCCCATGGCACCTCAGTGACCCAGTGCTGATACAGGACATGAGGAGGGGGGAGGTGGGAGGGGAGGAATTGAAGCCTCTCGGTCTCTCCAGATACCGGGAAAGCTGAGGCCTGGGTGACGTATTTGATAACCTCTAGTCCGAAAAATATTGCAGCCATTGACAGTAGAGGTAATGAAGTCGACGTTGTCGAATGCATACTGACAGGATGTTTTTTTTTTTTTTTTTTTTTTTTTCTTGGGCAGCTGTTCAGTGTGGTAGACAGGTGACAGCTCCAGCTGTTAAGCTCTTTACTTAAAAGCTGATTTGACAACTTCAATAAATATTCGGTTAATAAATTGGAAATAACTCCACTATAGAAACACGAGCTCAGTGTTGTCATTTTGTCTACTCACATAAGGGAAGTGGACAGGAAATGCTGCGGCGGTATACTCGGTGAATTAAAAGTGAGCTGTACTTGTGGTAGGGTGACTTGATCTTTCCGGAATAATGCTACAGCTGGGTGAGAATGACTAACATAAGAACCAATGCTGTCCGCCTCGGTAGCTGCGAGGTACTCGTGGCAAAATGTTAACCGGAGATGCCCTGGTTCGATTCCTGGGGTGGTCGCGGGATTTCTTCGTTCGGGGATTGAATATTGCGTTATCCTGACGTTCGCACCGTCGTAGCTAACAAGAGACTCTACCACCAGAAAACCAATAAATTGAAAAAAGGCAGTTTTCCACAAGTATTTTGTAACAGAGCGCAGAGATTTACGTTCCTTCTCTCCACAAGTGTTTCTTGCGTTAGTTTTAATTAATAAATCATATCTATATTTCGTGTGGCGTTAACGCATCATGTAGAAAATAAACACTCACAGGCAAGTTTTCTTCATGTAGACTCGTAAGGGGAGCTGCGGAAGGGTCGGTATAACTCTGCAAAACATCCTGTAGATGCTTCCTGTGACTTAGTGCAGTAAACAGTATGAGGAACTGCCAGCTCACTCTTCATTAACCACGCCGTTTCATCCCGTTACAGCTCCAGAACACAGTTAACCCCTTAATATGGTTCTACGGCACTTACTTGTTGTACGGGCATTTAGTATTTGTTCTTAACCCACGTTATTTAACAACGTCATAAATTTTATATAATTAAAACCCTATATATAATAATCTGCGATTTTTCAGTCTCCCAAAACACGGAAACGATTACGCCCAGAGAAAAAAGACTAGGGTTTTGAAAAATTAATTTAGTTTAATTTTGTACTGGAAAGCATCTTCGTTAGAAGCCACAGTTTCCGAGATAGTTAAGAAAATTATACAAAACTGGACTCTCAGACACACACATGCCCCGCCCGCCCCACCTTCTCGCTAATACTCTACTGGTGACGATATTTAATATTTTATTCTTTACACTGTCTCCTACCACTGTACAAGCATTTGCGACCACAGTAATTCATCCACCTCATTTCCTTCGCTGACTAAACTACGTTGCCTTATTCCTTTAATGTTAGTATGTAACGCCAAAATACACTCCTGGAAATGGAAAAAAGAACACATTGACACCGGTGTGTCAGACCCACCATACTTGCTCCGGACACTGCGAGAGGGCTGTACAAGCAATGATCACACGCACGGCACAGCGGACACACCAGGAACCGCGGTGTTGGCCGTCGAATGGCGCTAGCTGCGCAGCATTTGTGCACCGCCGCCGTCAGTGTCAGCCAGTTTGCCGTGGCATACGGAGCTCCATCACAGTCTTTAACACTGGTAGCATGCCGCGACAGCGTGGACGTGAACCGTATGTGCAGTTGACGGACCTTGAGCGAGGGCGTATAGTGGGCATGCGGGAGGCCGGGTGGACGTACCGCCGAATTGCTCAACACGTGGGGCGTGAGGTCTCCACAGTACATCGATGTTGTCGCCAGTGGTCGGCGGAAGGTGCACGTGCCCGTCGACATGGGACCGGACCGCAGCGACGCACGGATGCACGCCAAGACCAGAAGATCCTACGCAGTGCCGTAGGGGACCGCACCGCCACTTCCCAGCAAATTAGGGACACTGTCGCTCCTGGGGTATCGGCGAGGACCATTCGCAACCGTCTCCATGAAGCTGGGCTACGGTCCCGCACACCGTTAGGCCGTCTTCCGCTCACGCCCCAACATCGTGCAGCCCGCCTCCAGTGGTGTCGCGACAGGCGTGAATGGAGGGATGATTGGAGACGTGTTGTCTTCAGCGATGAGAGTCGCTTCTGCCTTGGTGCCAATGATGGTCGTATGCGTGTTTGGCGCCGTGCAGGTGAGCGCCACAATCAGGACTGCATACGACCGAGGCACACAGGGCCAACACCCGGCATCATGGTGTGGGGAGCGATCTCCTACACTGGCCGTACACCACTGGTGATCGTCGAGGGGACACTGAATAGTGCACGGTACATCCAAACCGTCGTCGAACCCATCGTTCTACCATTCCTAGACCGGCAAGGGAACTTGCTGTTCCAACAGGACAATGCACGTTCTCATGTATCCCGTGCCACCCAACGTGCTCTAGAAGGTGTAAGTCAACTACCCTGGCCAGCAAGATCTCCGGATCTGTCCCCCATTGAGCATGTTTGGGACTGGATGAAGCGTCGTCTCACGCGGTCTGCACGTCCACCACGAACGCTGGTCCAACTGAGGCGCCAGGTGGAAATGGCATGGCAAGCCGTTCCACAGGACTACATCCAGCATCTCTACGATCGTCTCCATGGGAGAATGGCAGCCTGCATTGCTGCGAAAGGTGGATATACACTGTACTAGTGCCGACATTGTGCATGCTCTGTTGCCTGTGTCTATGTGCCTGTGGTTCTGTCAGTGTGATCATGTAATGTATCTGACCCCAGGATTGTGTCAATAAAGTTTCCCCTTCCTGGGACAATGAATTCACGGTGTCCTTATTTCAATTTCCAGGAGTGTATTCCGTTTCGGCGTAGTGTTTTATATTCTTTTTTAAATTGAAACTGTGAGTGATTTTCTGTTAAAAGAGAGAAAGATAGGCTGCGCGTCAATTACTCGTGATTCGGTTCCAATTATCGAAGCTTTCATCTGTAAAATCTAAGGAGAATACGAGGTCATACGATAGAGCACCCTTCAGCGATTTTATATGTTCACGGCCGTAGGGGCGATGTACAAAAAAATATAAACGTAGAATTTTGTCGCAGATCTTTCAGGTTCATTCTCTACCGAGACAGATTAGAAACGGCACGTAGCGCTTACAATATAAAACTGGTGAATTTAACTGTCACGAATTCACGTGTAGCCTGGGGGACGAGCAGTAACAAAGTTTAAGGGAGATATCGACATTTCGGTTGTAACCTTCCACCCCCTATAAGTCATTTCATCTACATTACCGGTCACAGATTTAAATAAGGTAATTTGAAATTATTTTGTCGTTGGGGAATAGCAGCAATAGTCGACCCACTTTCAACCACTACACAAATTGGTAAGTAGCCCATTAATCCTATACGTTTCTTTGAATCGCTAGTCAGTGTTCTTCCTCTCATGACGTTTCTCCCGTTTTCCTGTCATCGACATTAAATTCACATTTCATACTCAGTAATCATTCCACGTAAATATGTAGATTCCTCAAAACCCTGATTGCCTCCGCCAGTACCAGTGACACAATGACTATGTAAGAAGGGAAATCATGCAGACATCCGAAACTTCACACTGACAGCACTAAAAAGTCCAACACGCAAAGGAATTTTGCCCCAGTATATACAGTACGCTTTTACAACACTTATGTTGTTTTATTATTTACATATGTGGTTGTCTAGGAAGCGCATTAAGTCTAGTATCGTAATACTCCACTTTGGAGACATTAATCTTCCTCAAGAAATACTTATTCTGCAATACATTAATATCAAAAAAACTTTCACACTTTGGAGAAAATGACATTCCTTTTAACGAAATTGGTGATTGAGTTATTGTCCATCTTTTTCTTGTTTTTGAGACCTTCATAGAAAGTGAGTGTGTCAAAAACAGAAAGAAGTTAATTTTCATACTATTTGCGTTTCTGCAGCCCAATGAAGACGCTCAGAATAAAAAACAGAAGTTTTACTGTCATAGTTGCACGTTACAAATAAGTAACACTGTGGAACCATGTAGCAGTAAATAAACATTTTGAAAACTTATCCATCTTGGAAATGTCGCATGTCACATTTTGCGTAAAACAACATTATTCATCTTTTTTTCCATATTTTTAACCCCAAGTAGATAAAATCTTTGGGGAAGTGTTGTGCAGATCACTAAATTAGTATTTTGTCCGAAAACCTTAATTATGAGCGAATAAATAATGTTATACATACGCACAGAGAAACGGGTAACCCAAATTTAACATGAGACTTGAAATCTAAACCACCTCAATCCAGTATAATCTTCTTTCTTTTGATAGTATAATTTCCGGTAGTTTAAGAGATGAGACTAGTTGAAACAACAGAAAATTTTATTTCTGTGCTAGATCCTTGATACTTTGGATACGCTATGAGTCTGAGATATTGTTCTTTTCATCAGACGAACTGATAGACGCAGTATTTTAAAATACTTATCCTGCTTATCGACTTCGTATGCTAGGGATCCCCCAAATCGTTTGAGATGATGCGATGATAGTTTCTTTGAAAAGGAAACGACGGATTCCTGGCGTTGTCTTTACCCAGTTAGGCACTGAACTGTCGTTCCTGTTTGTGTGTTGGGAAGACACTGAAACATACAATTACACTTTTTCCTCAGAACGTAACCTTTCAATAAATCAATCTGCGTCTGAGAGTTAAGTTCAACAAGTTAAAATTTCATGACGTTGCTAACACGCTGATTAAAGCGCTAGTGGTTGCAATCAATACTAATTCGGCCGCTATGAGTTATCAGTCAAAGAATTACGACAAGGCAATATGCTATTTGTTTTCGAAGTATTAGCTGCTCTTTTATCAGCGAAATATTCTATTTTTCTAGAAGAATTGTATATGTTGTTGTAAACTTCAGTCCACAGATTGGTTTGAAGCAGCCCTACATGCTTCTTTATCCTGAGCTAGCCTCTTCATATCCGAGTAGCTACTGCGCCTTCATCCTTCTGAACCTGCTTAGTGCATTCATCTCTTGGTCCCCAATACGATGTTTACCCTCCACGCTTCCCCTCCAATAATAAGCTGGTGATCCCGTGATACCTCAGAACGTGTCCTATCAACCGATCCCTTCTTCTAGTCAAGTTGTGCTACAATTTCCTCTTCACCCCAATTCTGTTCAGTACCTCCTCGTTAATTACGTGATCTAACCACTTAATCTTCAGAGTTCTTCTGCAGCACCACATTTAAAAATCTTCTATTCTCTTCTTGTCCACGCTATTTATCGTCAATGTTTCACGTCCTTACATGTCTTCACCCCATACAAATACTTTCAGCAAAGACTTCCTGACACTTAAGTCTACACTAGATTTTAAAACATTTCTTTTCCTCAGAAACTCTTTCCTTGCCACTGCCAGTCTACGTTTTATATCTTCTCTACTTCGACCATCATTAATTATTTTGCTCCCCAGTTAGGAAAACTCATCTACTTCTTTAATGGCTCGTTTCCTAATCTAATTCCCTCACCCTCACAAGATTTAATTCCACGGCATTCCATTATCTTCGTCTTGCTTTTGTTGATGTTCATTTTATAAACTCCTTTCAAGACACTGTCCATTCCGTTCAACTGCTCTTCCAGGTACTTTGCTGTCTCTGACAGATTTACAATATCGTTCGATGAACCTGAAAGTTTTTATTTCTTCTCCATGGATTTTACTTCCTACTCCCTATTTTTCTTTTGTGTCGTTTACTGCTTGCTCAATATACAGATTGAACAACAACGGGGATACGCCACAAGCCTATATAACTCCCTTCTCAACCACAGCTTCCTTTTCGTGCCCCTCGAAGCTTATGACTGCCATCTGGTTTCCGTAAAAATTGTACATGGCCTTTCGCTCCTTGTAATTTACCCTGCCACTAAAAGAATTTGAAAGATAGTATTCCACTCAGCATTGTCAAGAATTTACGAATGCTAGAAACGTAGCTCTGCCTTTCCTTAGCCTGTCTTCTAAGATAAGTCGTAGGGTCAATATTGCCTCGCGTGTTCCAACATTTCTACGGAATCCAATCTGAGCTTCCCCGTGTTCGGCTTCTACCGGTGCTTCCATTCTCCTGCAAAGAATTCGTGTTAGTATATTCCATCCGTGATTTATTAGACCAATAGTTTGAAAATTTTCGCACCTATCAACATCTGCTCTCTTTGGGATAGGAATTATTATATTCTTCTTGAAGTCTGAGGGTATTTCACCTGTCTCCTACACCATGCTCACCAGATGGAAGAGTTGTTACGGCTGGCTCTTCTAGCTCTAACGGAAAGTAGTCTACTCCC
The DNA here is from genome assembly GCF_021461395.2 of Schistocerca americana. NCBI lineage: Eukaryota > Metazoa > Arthropoda > Insecta > Orthoptera > Acrididae > Schistocerca > Schistocerca americana. Next base: position 441,351,753 of record NC_060121.1, on the reverse strand, counting down.
AGGGCCTTGTTTCGACTTAAGTCTTTTAGTGCTTTATCAAGTTCTTCACGCAGTATCTTATCTCCCTTCTCATCTTCTCTACGTCCTCTTCCATTTGCATAATACTGTTTGACAGTACATCTCCCTCGTATAGACCCTCTATATACTTCTACCACCTTTCTGCTTTCACACTTTTGTTTATGATGGTTTTCCATCTGAGCTCTTGATATTCAAACAGGTGGTTGTATTTTCTGCAAAGGTCTCTTTAATTCCACTGTAGTCAGTATCTATTATGTATGCTTCTAGATCCTCAAATTTCTCCTCTAGCCATTCCTGCTTAGCTATTTTGTACTTCGTGTTGATATCATTTTTGAGACATTTGTATTCCCTTTCGCCTGCTTCATTAACTGACTTTTTAAATTTTCTCTTTTCATCGATTAAATTCAATATCTCTTGAGGTACCCAAGGATTGCTAATATCCCTCGTCTTTTAACCTGCTGGACTCCATGCTGTCTTCACTATTTCATCTCTCAAAGCTACCCATTCTTCTTCTATTGGATTCATTTCCCTTGTTCTTGTCAATCGTTCCTTAATGCTCTCTCTGAAACTGCCTACAACCTCTGGTTCTTTCTGTTTATCCAGGTGCCACCTATTTATATTCCTACCTTTTGCTGTGTCTTTACTTTTAACTTACAGTCCATATCCAACAAATCGTGGTCAGAGTCCACATCTGCTGCAGTAAATGTCTTACAATTTAAAACCCAGTTCCTAAATCACTGTCTTACCATTATATAATCTGCCTGAAATCCAGATTCTCCAGGCCTCTTCCATGTATACAACCTTCTTTCATGGAGAAGGTTACGAAAGTGTAGTGTAAAAAAAATATAAATCATAAATTCACACACAGTGTTCAGGATTTTGTTGCACAGTTCGAAGCGATAAAATAAATATTTCTTGTTACTGACGAGTGTATTCTTTCTTTCTTTCGCTTGTGCCTTTTCACGCAATTACGCAGGGTCGGCATGCTTACTCGGATTTGGCACTGTTATTGGAAGGGGTGGCCGGATGTCCTTCCTGCCGCCACCATGTACCCCCCCCCCCCCAGGATGGAATTAGTATACCCCAACTGTCTGCTACTAGTGTAGTCCTTGGAATAGTCCGAAAGTGGTCAAATGTCTGCGAGCCGTGTAACTGAGGCGGGATGTGGGGATCAGCCAGGTATTCACCTAGGGGGATGTGGAAAACTGCCTAAAAACCACATCCAGGTTGGCTGGCACACCGTCCGTCATTGTTAATCCGCCGGACGGACTCGAGCCGTGGACGGCGCACCTACCCGAGTCCAGGAAGCAGCGCATTAGCGCTCCCGGTTAACCTGGCGGGTGTTACAGACGAGTGTATGAGTGCTACAAAAGTACAAGCAACATTTTTAAGCGTTTATTAAAGAGCCAACTGCTAAACTGCAATTGTAGTTATGCTTAAGACAATGCAGGAAGGTAAGTTTGTTTTCAATAATTACAGGTTTCCTTTAAAAGACAAGCAACTAACAAAATGGAGAATTCTACATACGAAAGAAGACATATGGTTTCTGACTACAGTCAGTTGCCTATGTGCAACTCAGTGTACAGAAGACCATAGGTGCTTTTTTGTCGAAGGAAACACCACCTTTACTTTTCTACTACACTTGCCAAAGATAAGGGAGAACTTGTGACCGCTACCTAGAAAAGGAGCTTTCGACGATTTGTAAGAAGATGATATTAATGAGACATCAGTTGTACACAGTAAGTCTACCATATAATTTTACTCCATGCTCTTATGACGGTGGCGTAGATAATTCATAGTTTTATGTAGTGACTTCCGTAGTATAATCTTATGTTAGATAATCCCTGTGCCTGATACATATATTTATGATGGACACAGTTTTTTACCTTCCAAGCACAGAAATACTGATGACACAATATGTCAGAGTACAAACGGAAAATGTGCTACTGAAGAAGCACATAAAGCAAATGAAACAACTTCGGGCGCTAAATGAGAGTAGCATTTTGCAGATAGCTAATTTACTTGCTGGTTTTTGGAAACAACGAGAGCATAATATCGAAAGATCAGAGAAATGTTGTTTTGAGACTGTAATTGTGATACAGTTGTTGAAAATATTATTAGTTACAAATGGTAATTTCTTTTCACACAACTCAATTTGTGGAAGAAAACTTTTATAAAATATTCTCGAGCATTAATTTATCTGCTGAATTCATCCCTTATGTAAATGTAAATCTTTCCGCATGGTAAAGTATAAAACTGTAAACTATTTTATTTAAATGTCAGTTGAAACATTGAAAAAATGTAAATTTTCCTTTTTAAAGACGAATTGCAAATGGAAACCTTACAAAAATGAAGTGTTAATGGAACATTATAAAATGAAATGTTAATTATAACTCGTTACTGTTATTGAATTACTTGTGTTAATTAAAAGCAATACGTAACTTTTTTTAATATTCTCATCCGTAACAGACTGGCTTGTGAGGCTCCAAATAAAAAAAAAAAAAACACTATTTCTGCGCCAGTCGCTGCTTCTCCTAGCTAATCATAAAGCGTTTAGAGGTCTACTCCATAATCGTCAGGTGGTCCCTACCCAGGTCGCATTCAGTTACAGACAGTTTGTGAGGTCAACGGTAAATTACTGGGTAGACGAACAGGATGTTTTAAGTCGTCTTGCAAGTTTGTCTGCATCGAAAAGTTTATCCTTGTTCAGATTAAATCATTCCTCGATGTTACCACTGTACACTGAAATCAACGCTGTTTACTGCTTTTTGAGTTAAAATAAAAATAGCATTAGCTATTGTGATGTGGCGTTACATACTAGATGACACTCTTCACCAAAAAAAGAGGAAAATTGCGGACGGGAATTCATTTCGCTTCAAACATGGTGTACAACCACTCTATGACATTTTATCTCGTTGGTGAAGTATTAGTGCAAAAGATCTATGCTTAGATCCCATAAACCCGGACTAAAGAAAATATCACCAATCCGACAGCGGACGCCGGTTGCGACACAAGCGGCAGCAGAAGCGCTATGGGCAGAACTGTTAAATTCTCATTTATGATATCCTAGTGCACAAAGTAAATAATGAACTACAGGTTTTAAATTTTCCTCGGTTTTTACCAGAAATATATAGTGAATGAAATCACGTCTTTCGAAATTCTGTCCCTGAGATTATGGCTTTATATTTTTCTTGTAATAAGGGTAAAATTTACTTGCAATTTGTTTTGTGGTAAGTAATACACGCACTGATGCCCATTCAGTTGGAGGCAAATACTCGTATATGTGAATTGCAGACCATTTTGAAACACAAATGCATACTTCTGTTTTCATGTTACCTGCCGGCCGCGGTGGTCGTGCGATTCTGGCGCTGCAGTCCGGAACCGCGGGGCTGCTACGGTCGCAGGTTCGAATCCTGCCTTGGGCATGGGTGTGCGTGTTGTCCTTAGGTTAGTTAGGTTTAAGTAGTCCTAAGTTCAAGGGGACTTATGACCTAAGATGTTGAGTCCCATAGTGCTCAGAGCCATTTTTTTTCATGTTACCGTCTTTAACGTTTATGTTTGTTTTGCAGATTATAACTCTTTTAAATAACATGATTAGCGAAAATAAAAAGAAATTATCTTCCTGGTGACCTCCTATTAAAGTAACCTACAGTATTTAGCATGCCTATACTTACCTGTCACACTTTACAGTGGAGTTCATGTCTGACTGGCGGTTATATTTTCTCAAAACAATATGCACTCGTTCGTCTAGAACATACGTACAATTTTCTCTGCTACAATGTGACAACTCATAATACTATGCAGGGGTCCCCTGGCTGCTTTACATGCACCTCCATGCTGTACTTGAAACGGAAACTTCGATTCCAAAGCTTATTTTTCATTGATATGGAAATCCTCTTCTGCAATTTCAATAATGTTTAACACTGCTTCCAATACAGATTCTAATCTGTTGTCAGTCAAGTAATTTTGAGTTCTAATAATCTACGAATTTTGTCTCATTCAGAATGTTCACTTTTCTGAAATTTGTACACCGTACAAAAAATGGCTCTGAGCACTATGAGACTTAACATCTGAGGTCATCTGTCCCCTGGAAGTTAGAACTACTTAAACCTAACTAACCTAAGGACATCACACACATCCATGCCCGAGGCAGGATTCGAATCAGCGACCGTAGCGGTCGCGCGGTTTCAGATTGAAGCGCCTAGAACCGCTCTGCCACACCAGCCGGCTGTACATCGTACACATCACATAACACTTATCTCTTATTTGCTTGTTTTACGTTTCCCCGGCTAGATAATTGAGAACAGTACTTCTTGGTATGGAAACTTATATACGTCGCTTGTTTGTAAATTTTTTCTTACAGGCCTGGCTGCATCGTTGTTGTTCTGTGACTCATCACAATTACGCTGGTTATAGGTAGTCGATGAGTAACTGAGCATTTTTTGTCTTTCAGTTCCAATGCGTCAAGGTAGGAAATATGAAAATACTGTTATACAGTAAAAAGCTGCAGAGGTGTGGTTGTTGGCATATGTAGTACTGTTTTCAAGCAGCCTAATAACACTCATTTGGAACTGCAGAGCATCGTCGTATTTACCTTCAAAAGCTTTACAATTCAAATCAGTGAACAGTCTTTGTTACAATTATGTAATGGTCTTATTGGTTTCAGTTACTCATTTCACGCGATTACCCAGCATCAGAGTGGCCCGGTTGTCATGTAAAGCAGTATAGAGTGGCGGTGGGAAACGCTCTTGTTGTAATCTAAAAGTTAACGTAAAGGAACCCATAGCGTTAATATTTAGCTGACAAAGGTGTTCTCAATCACCGTTTTGCGTAACAGCCGCTCCCTATACCTAACGCTTTCAGCGTCTTAACCAATCTGATGGTGCACTAACCACGTAAAACGTGTAATTTGACTTAATAAAGTGATTACACAGTTACAACAGACATTGTTCACTCATTTCGGTCATTTGTTTACTGGTGCTGCTTCTGTCATCATCGGATGGGATATGTTCAACAGCTTTCCACATTAGAGTTTGCATTTCTCTCCAGGTCATTAATTTAAACCACTGGGAAATTATGTCTATAACATATGCAGTTGATGCAGTATAATTAGCTTTTGCTGAAACATTACGATTTAAAATTCCTTAAGCAAGGTGTATTTGCATTTAATCGCAATTTCCGGTAAGTTTTCTCGTAAGTTCCAAGCAGTGTCCAGTTCTTTCTCTCTGCCAGAATCATACAGCTTTACAAAAGGCTCAATGGACATAACTGAAAATGGCAAGTCATTGTCTTCGGCGACTTGTTTGGAAAGAATAATAGTCGGAAATTGCTGAATAGTTTTTTCATGTTCCTCAGAATAAGAGCAATATCAGGCATGAAATGCAGTCTGTTAACAACATCAGTGTTACCCATTTCATGCTGATTGATGTAAAATGAAGATAATAAATGACAACAGATTTGAAATGCAATATGATAGGGGATTTAAAGGTTTTAGGTAACTGTATTACGAATAAAGTAGTCTCAAAAAGGTAGTAGTATTAAGCGAACAGCAATGAAAAAAAAGAAAAAAACGTTCTCGCTCCGACTGACACTCGATCTCACGAACATTGAATTTTGAAGCCCAGCACGCTAACTATTACGCTAAAGGTGATAACAATTTGTTGGTACTTAAGCACCGGATATGGAAAATCATTCTTAAGTTATCCACTGTGTGAGAAATGTTTATCTATTTTACATAGTCTAGCCGATTAGTATAGAATTAAATGTGAACATAGTCCGTAGTAGGCTGTAATGTGATGTTACATATGTGCTTGACAATGACTCTTAGTCGAAATTAACTAATCTCACGTAAATAAACATCGCATTACAGCCTACTACGGACCATGTTTACGTTTATTAAGCATCTGGAGGCTGTGGATCCCCACAAATACAAAATTCATCTTTCCTTCCAATTTGATGCAACCATATTCTGCGTGTTTCAGGAATCATTCCGCCTTGTGTAATAATAATAATAATAATAATAATAATAATAATAATAATAATAAATGCTACCATCCTCTGCCCACGAGTAGCAGTTTACAGCAAAACACCGCGGCATTGTTTACCACAGAAAACTTGAAACCCTTTATTAGGCTCTTAATTTAATATAAAATGAATCTTTATGTTTGCAACACCCATTACACTCTCAAATAACCGCTAATTATATCAATCCTTCCTCTTACTCTCAAGTAGTACTTGAGTCCAAAGTCGCTGCCTTGTATTACGTAGCACTCAATTGGTCAATGGCAGCGCTCAGTTGTCGGCAATTATCACAGCCTACATTCTTGATTAAGGTGTTTATGTGTGCTTAGATGCGAACGCCATCTCCGGATAGTGCGGTGCATCTGTTGCGATTGCGGCAGACTATACTACGAATTGTAACTGTTAGCAATATGGTAGCATGGTATCCTACGATCGATTTTATATATTGAGATATGTAAAATTTGTTAATTTCACTTGTAAACTATAGAAAGTGCTCATACATTTGTAAACTTATTTCTTTACGAGAAACATTCGTCAGTATATGTTTCATCACAGAGAGAAGTTATGAGAAGTTTTGTTTTGTGTACGGTCATGGATAAATCGCCAGTTGCAGGAGGTTGGCTATCTATATTAAAGCAACTAATTGGGGACAAGATGTGTTAAGAAGTATTAAGGGGAATCACATTGACTTATGAGAAAGACAGAAGCTCTTTAGCTAAATTACTATTGTTCGGCTGAAAAGTGAGTTGTTTAATTAATACAACCGAGACTACACTTCAGGGCTATAACCTCAAGAACTTAGATATTGAATTTCAAAGTCGCCAATAGAATCGGACGTTGTTCTGGTATGTGTGTAACGTTGCGGTAAATTTCGGACTTGTCAATTGTGCCATAGATATATACACTGATAAGAACTGTAAGATATGATCAGCAAATTTATATATTTCTCCTCCTTGAAGAATATCCTGTAAAATCTTTGTCTTCTTTAATATCTTTATTCATGACTTTAAGTTTCTATCTTTTGAACTGTTTCAGTTTTCTGATTCATTTCCTCCTTCTATACATAAATTTGTCGATTATTGTACTGAAGGACGAATGGCGACACAATTAATATGAATTATACCTCTAGTTTATTGTATGTGCAACGACTTGCCGTGTCTTACTACAAAATATACGAATATTGTTATAGTTTTACATGGTAAATGGATTCCAGATTTTTGTAGATGTCGTGGAGAAAGTTTTTCCTTACATTTGTGTGACCATACGGTAGATTCTGTGATATTTCTACTCAGCAGAGTAAGCATCTTTCTTCAACATTGATAACGTGAGCCACGCGGGATTAGCCGAGCGGTCTGAGGTGCTGCAGTCGTGGACTGTGCGGCTGGTTCCGGCGGAAGATCGAGTCCTCCCTCGGGCCTGGGTGTGTGTGTATGTCTTTAGGATAATTTAGGTTAAGTAGTATGTAAGCTTAGGGACTGATGACCTACCGGAGAACATTTGTCTCACTAGTATACGAATCTGGTGAAATACTGTTGGGTTATTTTCTTATATAAGAAAGGTTAAGTACGTGATACAGTTTTTCTTATCTGAGAGAGTGCGGAAAAGAAATCAAATCCCATTTTTATGTGCAAACTCTTAATGCTTTTAAACAAAACAAATTTTATGAACATTCTATGACTTTACTATTAGTCACTAATATTTATATCTCAATATAGTCACCTTGGCGACGACCACAATTCTCTCAATGAGAGACCACTTTGTTGATTCAGTCAGTGTAGAATGTTTTACTTTGTTGACGGAGCCACAACCTCATCTCTACTTGTACCACTCCATACTCTCAAAGTCTGCGTGAGATATACTTAAGTTTCGGAATCAGATCAAAATCGGATGGGGGTTAGTCGGGACTGCACGGAGTATAATCGATGACAGTGAACTCTAAGCATTGAATTGTTGCAGATGTCGCAATGATCATGAGTAATTTAGCATTGTCATGCCGAAGGACAAGGTGTTCCACATGTATACAAATTCTTCTAATTCGAAACTGGGTTGCAGTGCCGTGTTTCTCGCGTGTCGGCATTATTCCGTTACGTATCGCCATGATACACGTTACAATTCGGGGACTTTCAGCGACAAAGAGCAAATATGGAGACAAGAAGAACACAGGTATATATTGTTAATAACGTCTGTTTCAATAAAAAAAAAAACCTTTACGAGTCCTCACATAGATATTAGAAGGCATTACTTACCAGCGCATCCTCGTGTTAACGTCCCTAACGGCTAGATATTGTCTGCATTTTCGTATTGTAAGGCACTCGTTTACACACAGCAGTCACAATGGAGAAGATAATTGATACTTTGGTGATGGACGAACCGATATTTTAAGAGACAGAATAAAGTGATTCATGACAGTACCCAATTTGGTTTGGCTGATATGCTTGTTAATTACTCACACTACGTGAAGTGGCTAAATGTTCTCCGTAAATTACTGCACGGTTCCTACGTCAGAGAAAGCAGTAATGTCATAAGTCGACCTTGCTTCACAAAACGCTGCTCGCTAACAGAATTTTAAGCTGTGGGAACAAGACAAAGAAATTCTGCGAACGTTGTTTCAACTGTGACAATGGAGTCCAATTAAGGCACCCCCGACAGCCTCATTTCTCCTGAGCCCACTGCAGGGCTGTGGACTCTCCCTCAGGCAGCTCCTACCGTCTCGCTACCTCCTCTGCTCCTCCCCCAGGAGCGCTTAAGGCACCAACAAACACCACCGCACTTGCAAAACGCCGGCACCAAAATTTACTGTTGGACAAATAGGACTGATTTCGTGGGAGACTATTTCGTAGCGGTTAATAACATAACCACACTTGCGAACTCGATTTTCCGAGAGAACGGCCCCGGGGAGCAGGGGGGCTGCGCGTTTAAGTCCCAGTGTTGTTAGGGGCCGTGGTGCGGGCGGGAGGAGGGGTGGCTGGAGCAGGGGTGCGGAGTTGGGTGAGGGTGGAGAACAGTGGGAAACGGCAGCGTGGGGCTGGTCAGCCCGGCTGAGTATCGCCGGCAAATTACCTGCAGGATAATTGTGTTCAGCGCCCAAATTAATCCGGACCAGCGGGGCCCCCTCCGGTCCGCTCTTGGCTAAGTCCCCACCGGCACTATTAACAGACATAGAGATATTTCTTTGCTACAGGGTTGTCCTATATTCGCTGCAACGGAATCCTTACAGAGGACGTGCGGTGTTGATACGGCAGTAGCATGCTATTAGATACGACGACAAGTTGGAAAAGTTAACAGTTAATCAGTTTTACTTAATTCGTTGGTGTGAATGAATGTGTGGGCAATGAATTCACAACCGTCAGTGCTAACACACATTTACGTTGGGCCTTCAGCGGGAATGGAAAATAAGCCTGCTTGTTTCTTTTGTTTTGTTTTAGGGAGCAAAAGCAGCTGGGGCCACACGCGCCCAAGTCAGAACACAAAGACAAAGAGAGTGTCTAAAATCGACTACACTTTAATCCAAAACAACGGAAGAGAAGATAAATAAAACAGGGACGTGGAGAAAGGTATATAAAATACACAATAGAGAAACTGAGGGTCTCAACTAAAAATTAATTGGCCTTCGTCTTTTTGCTACGAAGGATAAAAAGTAAAAGCCGGTCGACTGCCCACTCGTCTTTCGCTAAAACGGACGCTAACTCACATGGCAAACACAAACGTGAGCGTAAGGGATTAAAAAACAAGGGCATTCCATCAGGAAATGGCGGACCGTCAGAGGTTGAGCGCAGAGAGTACAAAGCCACGCTCGATTAGCCGAGCGGTCTACGGCGCTTCAGTCATGGACTGTGAGGCTGGTCCCGGCGGAAGTTCGAGTCCTCCCTTGGGCATGGGTGTGTGTGTTTGTCCTTAGGATAATTTAGGTTAAGTAGTGTGTAAGCTTAGGGATTGATAACCTTAGCAGTTAAGTCCCATAAGATATCACACACATTTTTCAGTGAGTACAAAGCGATGGAGGAGCACCATTTAACAAATGGCAATGGCTAAAAGGACAGTTCCCGATGCCCAATATAGCTATAATGACCTCCTCGCGGTGAGAGGGCCGAGAGGACGTCGTCCAAGCCTCTGGGAGAGACTTAATAACCGGAGCGTGTTCCCGTGAAGGGAGGATCGCTGATGATACCAAAGGGACGCCACCTACTGACATACAGGAAGACAGAGATCATTGGAGGGAATGTAAGAACTAGCAGGCTGAGGTATGAGGACTGCAGCCTTGGCAACAGAGTCAGCAGCCTCGTTTCCTGTCAGACCAGGAACCAACATAAACGTCACAGTGACTTTATTAAGACTGAGGAACTGACAGTTTTCCGTGACCCATTGCACTAAGGGACGGACGGTGTACAGCACACAGAGGTTTTGAAGGGCACCGAGAGTGTCGGAGCATATGACGCAACTCAAAAGCAAGTGTCGCTGGTTGTACTGCGTGGACTAAACAGGGCGAAAAGCTCTGCTGTAAATACTGAGTACTGTTCCGGAAGCCGATACTGAAAAACGAAGCTGCTAATGATGAAGGTACACCAGACACAACGGGCAGTCTGAGAGCAATCAGTGTACACAGAGATACTATAACGAAGTTCTGTGCTGAGGACATGGAACTGAAGGCGATAGAGCGAGGCTGGAATAGTGTCATTAGGAAGCGAATGAAGGCCAAGGCGAACATGGGTCGCTGCACGAAGCCAAGATGGTCAAGCGTTTACACCCTCCATGAAAGATGCAGGTAGCGTAAAGTTGAGCTGCTGGAGCAAGAGACGAAAGTAGAACTCCAGGAGGTAACAGAGAAGAGGGATGCACCCAGTACTGGCGATCAAATAAGTCATCGAAGAAGGAGGCATAGGATGGGTGGCCACGCTTGGCATACAAACGGTATGAGTGTCTACTGAGGAGAAAGTGGCGGCGGTCAGTTGGGTAGCGCATCGAGACAGTCAGCGCATCTGAAGTGGACACTGCGTCCGAATGGCACAGTGAACAACGCAACTGCCTAGTAAACAGGAAATCTGCGTTCGCGTCCCGTTCCGGCACACATTTTCATTCATCGCCGCTCATATCACATAATAGTCTGGAAGCAGCTGATAGCTTTAGCTTGTTCTCTTTCCTTTCCTCTCTCTCTCTCCTCTTATTTAAAATAATTGTATCTTCTTTGCATTTACTAATATAGTGGTCTTCTATGCTACTCCACCTAGTATTTTAAATTATTATTTCAATGTAATCACAATTATTCAGCCAATTTCATAAACTAATACAAAACTGTCAGTGTGCCCCAGTGTTGTGCCAGCATGACTTTGAACACGCAGCAAGATGAGAATACAGGTAAAAGTTGAAAACATTTTTATTCTTAGTAATTATATGACGGAACATTAATTTCTGAAAAATTACTCTATATACGTTTTTAATCAGCAAATTTTATAGTAATAGATGTAAGTACAGTCTATTAAGTAAGTTCGTGTTCGGGTTAATCAGTAGAAAAATTTATTTTCCAACAACTGGAACATATATATACACACACATCAACAAACGAAAAATGCATTTACTGTTAATACGTCCTATCACCAGAAGCGTCAATTGTAGCTTGGTATCTCCGAGGCATTCTTGAAACGAAGATTATCGGGTACTCACGTGAAACATATTCCTAATTGCGTCTAATTTGCGTTGACACGTGTTTCTAAGTGAAGATCTTCTTTCCGTGCCACTTCATTTTGATGTAATACGATTCTTTTTAATAACGATTAGCTTCAGGCGACTGTGAGGGCCCATCCAATACCTGCACATCTTTCGCGTTGCTGCAAAGCCTGCTGCAGTGCTTCAGATATTAGTTCTCCTGCAGTAGCCAGTCTTCATTATTGTCGATATACCAACGTTTGATAGTCAGCATAAAATATCTTTGATAAATTTATAACATCTTTTGTGCATTTAAATTGTCGGTAAACATGTGCAGATTTCAGTCAAAAATTCAAAGTAAACTAATACTTCATGGACATTGTATGATGGACAAACGTTTCCTCTAATAATTTTGAAATAACTAAGGAGATATTTTTATCGTGTGTATGTAATGCCGACCGAGCTCTTTCTTAACAGATTGTAAGTGTGCATGCAAGTATGTATTTTTCACATCACCTCGAAAACAACGGGATCGATTTGAACCAAGCTTGTTCCAGATATCGCTTATAGTCTAGAAAGAAGTGCTGTTGAAGTAAGAACTATCTATCTATTAAAGAGGTGGAGGTGGAAGTGAAAAAGAAATGTAGCGTAGGACTTATATTATATGTAGCCTGTTTACATGTTTGTATGTTGGCAGCGTTATAGACTGTATTAATATCGCTGACAGCGCTCTGCGACCTCGGTAAGAGACTCTGTGGTTGGACGGACTAGTGCTTACAGTTAGTGAGCGGACGGTTTGGACGTGTGTCTTTCATGGAGATTCAGTGTTGGTAGGACGTGCATTCTGAAATGATGATTGCTGTATTTGGTAACGTTTCGGTAGTGGAATTATTGATGATTATATAACTTTTGGAACTGAATGTCACATGATTAAGGTAAAATCTGCTAAATACATTGTTTGCTCTTCAACAAAAATCTTTCTTTGGCTAACCAAATGGCTACTAGTAGTTAGAGCCAATAGTAGTTAGATTTTGTTTTATTCAGCTGGCTGTAGTTGTTGCTTGCGGTAATTGCTGTAGTTCGTGTTTTGAAGACTTTCTGTGAACTAAGTGACTTACGAAAAAGTATGGGTTATTGTTAGGGTTTTTTTCCAATTTAGGGCCATTCTTTTGTGTTAATTACATGGTGTTAATTATTTGAAGTCAAGTTGTCATTTTAGAGCAGTCAGATTGCGCTGCGCTTGTGTATTGTGGTAATAAATGGTTCAAATGGCTCTGAACACTATGGGACTTGGCATCTGACGTCATCAGTCCCCTAGAACTTAGAACTACTTAAACCTAACTAACCTAAGGACATCACACACATCCATGCCCGAGGCAGGATTCGAACCTGCGACCGTAGCGGTCGCGCGGTTCCAGACTGAAGCGCCTTTAACCGCTTGGCCACACCGGTCGGCGGTAATAAATGAATAGGTTAAGTTTGAATCGTCTCTGTCAAGGCTAATTCTGTAGGACGGTGTTGTAATGATAAAAATAAGTAACGAGACAGTAGGTTCAGTTGCATTCAACAGTTTCGGTAGAAACTAAGAAGTTTCGCTACTCCGTTATTTCAGTAGAAAAAAAAAGAAAAAATAGAAAAAGACGTTTCACCATATACTCGGACTCCATTCGTCCAGTATTTCAGAATTAGACCACTTAGTCAATTGTAAAAAGCTTTACACATAATTTCACGAAACTTTTTCCCGCTAACGACCCCCACAAAATATCTAAAGGAAAAAGCTTATCATTTACTACATTTTCTCTGTACATGCAGTAAAACTACCGCATGTAATTTGTTACGTCGTTACTACTAACAGTATTCAATACGGATTTTGCATGTCGTATTCCCTTATACCACTGAAAGTACGTGCAAAATTATGTTATTGTAAGATACATAGTTCAGGAGATATGACTTCATAAACATTGAGATCTTCCCAATACATTCAGCAGACCGTATCCAAAGATGCCGCTCATTACATATGCAGAATTTTACCAGGATACGGCGGATACTTCAGGAGAAGAAACATTGAGCTGCCCGAAAATTGCAAGTGAAATTCACTAGAGATACAGGTTAAATATAGGTATGTGTGAAACTTGTTGAATAATTGAGAAACTTACATGAGGTGGGTACACGCTTGACGCCGTGCATAATAAGCCTTTCCTTAACCCGTAGATCAGTTTCAACAAATATGGTACTCATGTTCATTATTGTCAGCATGGGCGTATTGTTGGTGTAAGAACCACCAGCCTCCTACTGACGTGGGAGTGATGGACAGAGAAGTGGCGACAGAGAAAGGGGAGGAGGAGACGGACACAAATGGCGGCAGGAGGAGAGGAGGAGGAAGAGGAGAGGGAGGAGGAGGAGGAGAAAGAGGAAGAGGAAGAGGAGGAGACTTACATGGTACCATTCTACTGGTCGATATGGGTCCAACGTCTTGATGCATGAATAACTGAACCATCGCCCACGTACTGCATCCTGCGGAGTGCATCCTTTATTGGGCCAAACAGATAGAAGACGGAACGTGCGAGATCTGGGATGTAGAGTTTATGAGGAAGAAATCTAGAGAAGTTTTGTTAGTTTTTCTCGAGTGGGCAAACATGTGTGGGGCCGTGGGTGATCACAGAGAAGGGGAAGATCATCTGCATTTTTGTGGCGACGAATACGCTGAAGCCGTTTCTTCGGTTACCTAATGGTGGGAGAACAGACTTCAGTGTTCATTGTTGCACGTTGAGGGAGGGCAGAAAACAGAATTACCATTTTAGAACTCAAAAAAACCATCGCGATGACTTTACCAGCTAAAGGTGCGAATTTTAACTTTTTCTTCGAAGAGAGGTAACCTGGTGTCGCTCTCCGGTTCCAAGTGACGACTACATGTTTCAACGCTTGTGACGATGTTCGACAAAAATTGTTCTGATCAGCGATGTAAAGCTTAAGCAGTTCCGCACAGATGGTCCTTTGTTGCTGTTTACTGTCTTCCGCTAGACGGTGGGGAGCCTAGGGGACACACCAGCTGGTGGACGAGTGTGTCCGCAGTACCATCCGAGACGTCGAATTGTGCAGCGAGGTACTTGATTGTGATTCGTCGACAACCCGGAATGAGAGTGTAATTTAACTGGAATCTTCCTATATCTCCCCATCTGTGCCTAGTATACCACATCCTCTTGTAATTCTTGAACAGATTTTCCATAGTACAAGTTGAAATTTGTTGTAGATTTATGTTAGTCTTTTTGCCCCTCTCATTCCTACTACGAAGCCTATATGAATCCCCCGCAACGTCTTCTTCTACTCCTTCCCCTAAAATCGCCTTCCAGTCACCCAAGGCTATTTGGGTTTAAACTCCATTTACACATTCATCAACCCTTTCAAAATCCTCATCTACGTTCTGTCTCTCTTGGTCTTCTGCTTGCCGCGTTGGCATGTATATCTGAACTATGGTTGTCGGTGTTGGTTTGTTGTTTATTCAAATTAGAACAACCCTATCACTTAGCTGTTCGCAGTAACTCATTCTGACCTATCTTCCTAATTGTAACGAATCTCACAACCGTTATACGATTTTCTACTGCTCCTGGTATTATCCTATACTCGTCTGATCATGTCTTATTTTGATTTCACTTCAGTGACCTTCACTTTACCTAAACTGAGTCGTGGCATTTCACTGTTCACATTTTATAGCCTCAGACATTCCACGCCGAACTCGTAGAACGTTATCCTTTCTTCTTTTCAAGGTCACCATCCCCTTGGTGGTCCCCCCTTGGAGAATTGGTGACTAGTGCGAAAGTTTTTGCCAATGAAAAGCTGATCATGTTACAGACCATATGTCCTGTGGATACGCATTATATCTCCATAATGCATTATACACCCTCATTCCTTTGACCATCGCTGATTCTTCTGCCTTTGAAGAGCAGTTCCTCATTCTAATGGCAAGAGAGTGCCCTGAACCTCTATTTGCTCCTCCACTTTCTTTGGAAAGGCCGTTGGCAGAACGAGGGTGACTTCGTATGCTGGAAGCCTTCGGTCGCTAATGTTGGTGATTTTTATTCAAAATTTGAGCAGTTACGAGGTTCGAGCAGGGGAGTCAGGAAGTTTTGCTTATTTGTCAATAATGGTACTCGTAGCCCACGGATTGCAACTATAACGATACTCGTGATAATGTGGAAGCTGAAGCGTTCAGCAAGGAGGTAATACTGGGAAGCGAAGCGGTGTGGAGAGGCTGGAGACAGCATGAAAGTAAATTTAAAAAAAGACGGGGGTTGAGAGCTGCGACTACAGATGTTGACTCACACGCTTCATGTAATCTGCACTCATGTGAGGAGGGTAATTCTATTGGTAAGCAGCACTACAGCTGAACAGTCAGAGGGAGGAATCATTAACTACAGAATACTGTGAAGGAAATGCAGAGTTTAGTGCTGACACGACTGAAGACGTTCTGAAGGTGATGATTTTGCTGCTAGCGTGCAGGAAGAGACAGACGTGGTGATGGTGGTAAGGCATGCAAAGAGCCTCGTGTGTGCCAACGAATTATTACCTGGACAGCAGGGTGCTGCAGTAAATATTGTTACGGACAAAGTGGTTGGATCACCGGGCCCTGACAAGTGCAATTTTAAATGGTTCAAATGGCTCTAAGCACTATGGGACTTAACATCTGAGGTCATCAGTCCCCTAGACTTTGAACAACTTAAACCTAACTAACCTAAAGACATCACACCCATCCGTGCCTGGGGCAGGATTCGAACCTGCGACCTTAGCAACAGCACGGTTCCGAACTGAAGCGCCTAGAACCGCTCGGTCACAGCGATTGGCAGTGCAATTTTAAGCTAGGATGAAATTAAAGTTTTCGTCATTGCTAAGCAATTTCCTCTCGACGATTTCTGTTCTGACTAATTGAGAAAAGACGAGTGTGACTATAGCCGAGCTTTTACGATGATCAGGACAGGTTAGAGAACTGGTTGTTATCACAAAGACAGGCAAATGGAAAATTTGAAATAACCAGAAAATTGCGTAGTTAAAACAATCTGTGTATAAGTCATACGACTTATGAATATAATAATCTAAAATTATCTGGTCCTAAGGAAAATTCCCAGGTAAATCTAAGATTGCCACTGAAGACAGGGTACTTGAGCAAGTCTTCACTTTCATTTATTTAGGCAGACAACTAAGTGTGGACATGGACATAGACATAGCATGGCATTATGGCACTAAAAGAAAGGGAGATCAAAATAACATACACTCAGCAGAAATGAGATTTTTAAGAACTGTTAAAAGTTGCTCCACAAGGGACCACGTACAAAATGAACGTATTTGGGCGAAACTGGGAATTTATAATATAAATGAGAAGACTGAAAAATACAGAGAAGAACGGAGAGACCTGAAGCGGAGGGATGAAGGCAGATTTCCAGCAGTTGTAAACAATTACAAGACCGGAATAAGATGAGGTACAGGACGGCCGAGAAACGGAAAGATTTAATTATGTTAAGTCGGAAAGGAAATATTGCTTAAACCTTAAGGTGCATAAGAAGAATAGTCTGCTGTCTCCATGGCTGAACAGTGCAGTGTGTCACCTGGTGAGACATTGTTGGTGAGTATTTCACTGTAGGTAACATCTGACGTTGATCAATTGGGTTCTTGGGCCGCACCAGTAGTTTACTGTGTGAGCCTCGTTTCTACGAGGGCAGTTCAATAAGTAATGCAACACATTTTTTTTCTCGGCCAATTTTGGTTGATAAAACAGGAAATTTCTTGTGGAATATTTTCAAACATTCCCGCTTCGTCTCGTATAGTTTCATTGACTTCCGACAGGTGACAGCGCTGTACGGAGCTGTTAAAATGGCGTCTGTAACGGATGTGCGTTGCAAACAACGGGCAGTGATCGAGTTTCTTTTGGCGGAAAACCAGGGCATCTCAGATATTCATAGGCGCTTGCAGAATGTCTACGGTTATCTGGCAGTGGACAAAAGCACGGTGAGTCGTTGGGCAAAGCTTGTGTCATCATCGCCACAAGGTCAAGCAAGACTGTCTGATCTCCCGCGTGCGGGCCGGCCGTGCACAGCTGTGACTCCTGCAATGGCGGAGCGTGCGAACACACTCGTTCGAGATGATCGACGGATCACCATCAAACAACTCAGTGCTCAACTTGACATCTCTGTTGGTAGTGCTGTCACAATTGTTCACCAGTTGGGATATTCAAAGGTTTGTTCCCGCTGGGTCCCTCGTTGTCTAACCGAACACCATAAAGAGCAAAGGAGAACCATCTGTGCGGAATTGCTTGCTCGTAATGTGGCTGAGGGTGACAATTTCTTGTCAAAGATTGTTACAGGCGATGAAACATGGGTTCATCACTTCGAACCTGAAACAAAACGGCAATCAATGGAGTGGCGCCACACCCTCTCCCCTACCAAGAAAAAGCCATACCCTCAGCCGGTAAAGTCATGGTTACAGTCTTCAGGGACGCTGAAGGGGTTATTCTGTTCGATGTCCTTCCCCATGGTCAAACGATCAACTCTGAAGTGTATTGTGCTACTCTTCAGAAATTGAGGAAACGACTTCAGCGTGTTCGTAGGCACAAAAATCTGAACGAACTTCTCCTTCTTCATGACAACTCAAGACCTCACACAAGTCTTCACACCCGAGAGGAGCTCACAAAACTTCAGTGGACTGTGCTTCCTCATGCACCCTACAGCCCCGATCTCGCACAGTCGGATTTCCATATGTTTGGCCCAATGAAGGACGCAATCCGTGGGAGGCACTACGCGGATGATGAAGAAGTTATTGATGCAGTACGACGTTGGCTCCGACATCGACCAGTGGAATGGTACCGTGCAGGCACACAGGCCCTCATTTCAAGATGGCGTAAGGCCGTAGCATTGAATGGAGATTACGTTGAAAAATAGTGTTGTGTAGCTAAAAGATTGGGGAATAACCTGGTGTATTTCAATGCTGAATAAAACAGCCCCTGTTTCAGAAAAAAATGTGTTGCATTACTTATTGAACTGTCCTTGTACATACCAACTCATTCCGTCTCCAAGTCGGCGCAGTCACACCCGCCGAAATTAGTATCCTTTAGGTTTAGTTTAGTTACCTATATAAGCCATGGATCATACTTCTCACCCCTCGCAATGATGTGGAACGAATAGATTTCACAGTTACGAGCACATTGTCACGGGATAATGTGGTAGCAAGCTCACTACTCACATGTCTTAGGTTATTTTAATTTTTTTCTTTTCCTTCTCTTTTAGATGTTTTTCTTGCCACGGAAAGCAGATACCAGGGTACATTCCCGTAACTTACAGCAGTATAACATTGAGAACAATGATCGAACAAATATTTTTACATGTACATTCAGTAATTCAGTATTAATTTTATGTTATATTCATCGAGCGACCAAAGGAAATCGATTCCGCCATAGTGGGGGGGAGTGATCGCGATTCTGAGCTTGTAGAAACTGTCGTCATTCATTTGCTCTACAAAAGCGTACACCGCCTTCACTGAGAAACCGCGAATGTCATGAAAATAAGCAAAAGACTTTTCTTTTAATGAAAAGATAAAAGTAATAGTCCCCGGTTTCTAATAGATTAATGTTCATTATTGGTGAAAAGTAATTATTACAACTTTTCTTTTTTTAGCAACCACACGACTAACAGCTCGATTTCGTGATTCTAGAATCCCCTAAATCACACTCCACGTCCTTCAGTAATGCTTGCCTGAAGAACTGAGGGCTCATTGCTTGTTAAATAAGGGGTCAACAAATTTCGGTTTCGCTTTTGAACACATGGCCTCGATGTTTTCGTTTTCCAGCTCCTGAGAATAGGCATAACAACTAATCACTGGAAGTGGGAGTTCTTCACAGTGCATAACTGGGCATACTGGGGACTGAGTGCTGTTAGAAGACATAGAATGGCGATCTTTTGTTACCGACCTCTTTACAACAGAAGAGGAATAATAAATCACCGACCTACTCCTTCTGTTCTCTCTGAACCACAGCAAAGCAGAGGAGATACGCTTTCGTTTTCCTTTATCCCAGACACGAAGCATTTTCTCGTAGTTATTTGGAGTCTATTTCCTGTCTAGAGGAGCAGCACGAACCATAAGAAAAGGTTAATAGCCACGCTTAACGGAAGAAATTACATTTCGTATATTTGCCAGGGTAGAATAAAGCGGCGACAAATAAAACAAGAACCATCAGAAATATTTACATAGTTGTTTAGAACAAAAGAAGAAACAACAGGAAAGATGCGTTTCCTTCGCTTCAAAATTATATAGTTAAAGGAAAACGGATATGCTGTACTTTCAGGAATTATTGCGTTTCATGTTCGATGTTTGAATAAAATTTCAAGCTGCCCTGCAACATTATAAATCAGTTGGAGATGTTCGCCTCTACAGCTGAGTGGCCAGCACGCCTCACTGCCATTTGGGAATCTGGGTTCAATATCCGGAACAGCCAGGGAATCTCCCTTTCCGGGAGTAGTGGTACTGGGTGTATTAAGTCCCGTAAGAGCAACAGAGGTGCTACTCGACCGATTAGGTTTCGGTTTCGATATCAAAAAGCTACCATTCCGAACCGCATTTGATGACGTCATTGACAGAGGACCGCACGGCGCTCGGTAGGGACCTATTGGGCCGTCTACGGCCAGAACGCTGAACAATAGAGGAAACTTAGATGTAGCACTACGAAGAAAAAATGTAAACAGTGCTCACACTCGTACCGTTTTTGCGGAAAAACTGGAAGCGACCGAAAAATGTAACTTAACGTAAACAAAAGAAACGTTTGACCAGATGGTGCTTTGATATGTACTCGAAAGTGTGGGATAATCTCTTTGCCTTTTTAGCTAATTACTGCTTAATTCACGTCCCCACCGTAAGCCATGAGCGCTCTTCACTGATTCATTGATTAAATGGTGTAGTCCATGAGAGGGCTCTCAGACGTTTACCACCGCTAACTGCATAACGGCCATCGAAGGTGAAGTGCTGCCAGTCAGATGGTACGTGGATGCTATGAGCATTTGCAGGAGTTGAATAAGACTTTGAGCGGTTCTGTGATTCTCTGTTCTACCAAATTACATTGTCGAGACGCCCATCTGTCGGATTTCGAGGAACTTCGTCTGTTATTTCTGGCTACCGAAATGACAGGTGAAGTGGAATTGATAAGCAGTAGTCATCAGCACTTGTTGGACTTGATGGTGAACATGTTATTGTGCAGACTGTATCAACAGTTATTTGGACCTACCATTGTACCTTATAGTTTGGAAACTACATGTGTTGTTCTGTTTTAGTTTTGAGTTAACCTCAATTTTACTTAGCAAGTTTACTGGTTCCAGTTTCTCTAAGCTACCCTGCTAATACTGGTTATGTCACAGTTATCCAGAGTGAGTTTTCTAGTTTCCGTCTATAGGATTTGATTCCTGCTGGTTAATGATGAATATTACTTGTGCTGGCTATATGTAATGTATCTAGTACTCAGGATTTTTGTAATTCAATTTCGCTAGCTGTTGTTTTAGTTTCAGGTCTGTGGGTGTTGTTGTTTATATAATATTTAAGCAATGTTTTATAGAATTAGCCTGAGTTATCGTAACTAATAACTAAGATGTGTACGCTCTCTCTTGGTCGAGATTTGCATTTGGTAATTGGTTCCTAGTTTCTAGCTCCTTAATGAGACAACCGTTACCTGTTTATGAGACCTCAAATATTATTGCCGTGATTCACATAAAGTAAAAATTTAATATTGTTTTTAGAGTTTCTCATTGCCTATAGGGATCTGGTGTGATTACGGGAGATAGTTGATGTGTTAACAAAATTTTTATTCATGTGTTTTCTATTATTATGGAACATTAGTTAAATGAAATGTTTTATTGTGTGTTCCACTTATATCTGATTTCATACTGGGCTTTATGGAATTTATTTGAGACACAACACATGAGTCACGTGAAGATCTAAGCAAGGTCACGATTTGAAATTTGAAATTAATATTCATAAAATCTGAAGTACTAAATCATTATTTCTGTGTTTTTTTAAATGTGTGTAAAAATTTACTTCAATTGAGTTTGTAAAATTTCATGTATTTTTTGAAAAATTAATAATGACAGTTTGTACTACTTGTTACATAAATCTGTTGTGACCGATATGCTGTGTTTCTTGTGACCTGGTACCTCAGCATTCTCCAGCCCAGTGTTTGCTAACGATATCAAATGTGATAAAATAACATATAAAATTCCGATAGGCTTCCCATCCGAAGTGATAGCATTATCCAGGGAATGGCAGGGCGATGTAACATTCTAACAGTATTCTTTTACTAAATTTCAATATTTATGTTTCTCAAAGATTCAAAATATGATGTAATCTGATAAACATAAAGCGCAAACAACAATGTCTCATATTTCAAGTGCAAAAACTAACATCGTTCAAGTGGCGACTGTTCTTGTCCAGACACTCTTGCAGGAGAGTGGATAAATTGTCCCTACACCTTCCAAGCACTGCAAGGGGAATTTCTCGAACTCCTCGAACAATGAATCCTGAAAGAACTTACAGATTCCATGGATTAAACCCAAGATATTAGATAATCCTATAAGAGCTGGAGATGGAGGGGTGCCACACCTCATCCCAACGCTAAGAGATGAGGCAATTTCGAAAATCTTCATTTCAAATGCCATGAGTCATCTTGAGGCATGGGAAGTAGCCTCAAGTTGTTCAAAGCGAACATTATCGAGGTCAATCTGATATCCTGTCAGTTCTGGCGTAAAAAATTCTTGCAATATCGTGACGTAATGCGGGGTGTTGACAGTCACAATGCGTCCATTTTCTCGGAAAAAGTAGTATCACCTGATTCCGAATAGGACTAATCCATACCACACAATTACCTTCTCACTGTGTAGGGGCCACTCGTGGAGTTCTCATTTAATATTTTCCTACCACTACCGGCGATTTTCTTTGGTCATAGCGACCGCTAAGTGAAAAGGATCCTCATCACTCATTATCCAAGGTTTCAGCATCCATTCTGCAAATATATGCTGTAGTACATGTCATTTTACTTCCGTTGTTGACTCTTTTCAAAGAGCGAAGCTGAGGTCAAAATGTAAATTATGGCGAACTTCCCTTTGTGGAATTTTCCAGTGCGAGCATGTCGTACCGCTGAATGACGAGACCTGACTTCCACAGCTTGTCCAACTTTCTCGATGGGTTTTGCTATTCTATCTCTCCGGAAACGTCCCCGAGGTTTTCCAGGTCTCACCGTGTCTCTCGTTCTGAAGCTGTTGAATCACTTTACTACTGATGGGCAATATGGATCAACTTTATGTCGACAACATTAAACTGATTGAAAATCTTCGGTGCGTCTGCACTGCCGAATGAAATGGTCGAATGGCATTGTTGGGCGGGAATTCGGCCGCAGTACTGCAAGTCATTTTTAGGTGACGCCACTTCGGCGACTTGCTTGTCAATGATGATGAAAATGATGATGAAGGACACTCAACACTCAGTCCCCTGCCCTGACTCGAACCCGGGCCCCTTGCGTGGTAGAAGGAAACGGTACCGCTAAACTACGGAGGCGGACTGCACTACCGGACGACCGGTTGGAACAAATCTGTCGCAAACAAAGACTTGACAAAGGCTCTATAAAGGCTCTATGGCTACTGAAATGGCAAGTAATAAAGAATGTATAGCAACCTCTGCTCATACGCTAGTTCTCCGTCCGGCGCTCCTCCCTCACCACTACCACTTGGGGTATGGCTTATGGCGGTCTCTAAATCGTAAAACCTCTCAGCGATCCCTATGCATACGATAAACTGTGTAATCTTCAAAAATTGCAGCATTGTTACAATAGGCACAGCGAGCGAGGTGAGAAAAAAATAATTCTCCTTACGTATAACAAAATGAGTTAACAGCTCAGTATGTGCAATGTTCGATAGCAAAATAATGTTACCAATGTGGGATTTGTAAACGGCCAACATGAAGAAACAAGGAAAAATTTGAAAACATGTAGCAGGTTAACAAGGATCTATATAAAACTTCTTGGTAAATTAGAACTGTGTGTCGGAATGGGATTAAAACGTGGGATCTTTCCTCTCGCGGAAAGCCTTCATCAACTTAGTTATCCAAATACCAATCGCGACCCAATTACACAACTTCACTTCCGCCAGCATCTCTTCTCATATCCATATGGATCCAATGTATGTAGTGTAAATGACAGGTAGAACGGGTGGTTAACTTCTTATAAAACAAAAACGTGGGTCAAATTTTCGGATAGATCATCCAAAATAAGGTATTGCGTGGCTATCTAAAAAGAAGTGAAAACTATTTAGTAAGTACAGTACAGTAATAATCATTACGTGTTACAATTTGAGACTACATAACGAGGAAAAATGTAGTGGTGAAAACCAAATGCAGCGAGCACGTCGTGTCCAGCGGCGACTATTGGTTTAGTCCAGTTGCTTTCTAGTCTGGTTGCACTTGTCTCGGCGACTATCGGTTTAGTCCAGTTGCTTTCTAGTCTGGTTGCACTTGTCTCGTGGTTAAGAATGTTGACGAGGTACAACGTATGTACTGAACGGTTCTCTAAGATTGAATAACACTGATAAGGTAAAAAAACCATATTCGACTCATTATAGTGTGTCTCTAATCAATGGTGAAATGTAACATGTTTTCGTATTATTTGATATCAGTTCTGTATTGTATTTTACAGTCTTTGAAAATGACCGAATCTCGAAACATGTAAGGCGGTTCTGAAAATAATAAAAAGTGTGGCCAGAACGCCCGAAAGTTATTAAAGTGCAAATGTGAAAGTCACAGCAATGTCGCAAATTGAATGAAAAGAAAGTTAAGCGTGAATCACACCCACATCTTACACGAGATTGACGACACTTTTGTTTCAAGTGTGCTTTTCCTGCACACAACCGAGCTACATGTTACCGCCTAACAGTGCAGCAACACTGCAACTGTGGCTCTTGACACCAAGCGCCTCTTCCTTTCAGGATCCCTTACAGACTAACCCCAAAGATCACTAAGTTATCTGCAGTCGATATTAAGTACAGAATAACATCTCAGCAGTAGCCCTGCAATAACCAGTACGCGCAAATGATCTAATTATGAAATAGCAAGGTAATTCTGAGAGTTGCGGCGTAAGAGCCAACTTTCAAACTATCTGAAAATTTAGCAGTGTATTTAGACATTATACCAAACCTGCAAAAGTCATACTAATTTTAAAGCGGTTGAAAGCGAGTGGGAAAGTTAGCCGAGAGATGCAAGTGAAATGCAGTGTCCAAATTTCGCAAGACGGCTCTAATATTTCATGACTGCCTTTACATACAGTGAAGCAAAGACGGCAGCTGTGTTTAACTTGACTTGGCAGTTGCTGCTAATTGCAGCCGGTCCCCTTGAGTTCTTATTATGCTTCCTCTGGATTCTCTCTGCAGCAGACAACTCAAAGCAAGTTCTCATTTGCGCCCGTCTCTCTAGGCTGTCGTTCTGTGCTGCATAAAAGCGACAGGGCGAGCCTGCAACTCACTGATTCACTTGCGACTCTCTGATTCAACAGTGGTACATTCCTGTCTATAGCGGAACAAAAATCTGTAGCCTGTAAATGATTGTGGAATGCGTGGCTGCGGTTATATTTCTCATTGCACCATTTATTAGGAAGTTTTCGCCATCATTTCGAGTACGGTACTCACGAAGAATGAGTGCCAAAACAGCACAGTGTCCTCTGTGAGTAACCTAATATGTCGTCAATACTCAAAATCTAGTCAGTAAAATCAAAGATATGCAGTGTGGTTAAGATACTAAACTGTTTTCATTAGATATTATGAATTTTTATACTAACGTATCTGTTCAAACATTCATTGACATCGTTGAAAAAAATCTATGTACTTTGTAAAACATAGATTTCTGACGAGCATGTCACTGACCTAAGTGTTTACTAAGAATAGTAGCGAATTACAGTTATTTTGTTTCCAATGGCAAACTATACCATCAGCCTGATGGCCTAGCAATGCGTAAACCACTGGCTGGCATCTTAGCCAATATTTTCATCAGTTGGCTTGAAGAGAAATTCTTCAATAATTCTTCCGTTTCTGATCTGGGAATTTTGTCATATGCTCGCTACGGGTACGTGAACGATATTTTGATCATATACCTTGGTTCCCAGGGAGGAATTCAACATTCGTTTGAAATTTTCAATGGTCTTTATGAACAAATCAGCTTAACTTGTGAGTTAGAAAATAGCGATCGTCAGCTTTATTACTTGAACCTCAGTACTGGTGTTGACAACGACAGACTTTCTTCCGGTATTTTTAGAAGAGCAGCTAATACAGTTCAAACCGTGCCCGCAAGTTCAGTGCATCCTCGTTCCCATAAAAAAGCATTTTTCCATTCAGCCATTCATAGTACATTTTCTGAACCTTTGCCACGTGAGAAGCTCAATAAAGAGATGAATATAATAAAAACTATTGCAGTTAATAACGGCTAAGATCCTTCGATAGTTGAAAATACCTTCAAAGACAAATATGACGCTGAAGTGAACACGTTATCAATCAGTGCTGTTTCTGACAGTAACGAGGACAAAAATATTTTCCCGATTCGATTTCTAGACCCTGTTCCTTATAAAATTCGTCGTTTTCTTGATAAAAAATACGGGTTCAAGTTACTTTCTCCACTAACAATAACATGCATAAGGATCTTATTCGCAATCTCAAGTCCACAGTTGCTCCTACACACAGTTCAGGAGTGTATAAAATCTCCGGTGTGATACCCGTCCCGTTTATTATATAGAACAGACTGGAAGATGTTTTAGTGTCAGGTACAAAGAACATTTAATAGGAAACTAATTTACATAATTTCACTTTTTCTCATCATCTGTTAATTTCCGGTGACAAACCGAAAAACGTTGAAGAAGTTCCCATTTTGCATAGAGGAAAGAAAGATCACAGACCGGACGTAATCGAAGAGCCGGATGTTTTAGGCTTATTTCATCCACAATGAACAGCTACATTTACGTAAGAAAAATTTTTGTAATGGTTTTAATCCACTACTAGGGGAATTTTTATTCTTCAATTTTTTACTATATTTTAGTGCCTCTAGTTCCCAAACATCATTTTCTTAGATTTTCACACATGAGTAATACTATAGTTACCTACATTATTCTGTCCTTTAGATTCTGTAAAGCCTAACAGATGGCTCTTGTATTTCATCTGCTTGACTACAATGTAATTTCAAAAATACAATTGTAATTTGGTTTTACAATTAAATGTGGTTTTTTCCATTATTTCTATTATAATGTTTTCAAATGGGCACATGTCACTGCCCGCGCATGATAAGCGGCACTACTTGTACTGTTTTCATGGCAGTAATGTAAGCCACTAGGCCGATCAGTCGTGTGTTATTGCTAGTTAGGCATACGTGAGAGGGCTGGCGTATTTTGTTTTATTTTTTACTTGATCACAGCTGCTCTCAATTCTGACCATTGCTTTCTCGCAATGTAGTTTTAATCACGTGACTTTTGTACATCATGACACTTGTCATCTTAGTTAATGTCTCTTTTGTAATACTTAAATTCTTTATATTATCCTACAGGGTTCTCAAATTTTTATTCTGATGAGGTCATCAATAGTAGGTGTCGAAACCTAGGTCAATTGTACCAAACAGTTATTTGCAAGCGGTTGGCTGTGTAATTCCTATGTATGATAGTATTTTCTGCTCTGGCCCCACGATAAACAATACGTAACGGGCTCTAGTATAAGCGGTGATCAAAAAGTCTCAGTTTGTGGGCGTTGTTGAAGCGTATACGAAACCCAGCGCGACTCCGATGCGGGTATGTAAGCACCGACATGAATGCAAGAGTTTAGTGTGCCATTCGTATCCTTCCGATGTGCGCTCCGTAACCACGGAAACATGAACTGCGGTGATGTTTTTACCAAATAACTCCAAAGAGAACCTACGTGTTGTTATTCTTTCCTTATATACCGAAGTACAAACACCGGTAAACATCTGTAGCGTAAGGAGGAATGTGTATGGTGCAGCATCTCTTCGAAAACTACCGTTGCGGTATAGTGCGCTACAAGGGGTGCTGCTGCTTCCTGGTAATACTCTTCCGCATATCGCAAATGTCGTAACGTCGAAGGTATACCAACTCAAGCACCTCCTCTATAGTCCTGATCTCTCCTCATGCGATTATGACGCCTTCGGTTCCGTAGAAGAAGCCTTTAAGAGTCAACGATTCCTGTCGAACGACGATGTGCATCAAGGAGTTGTGAACCCCTTCACTCAGCAGGACACGGTGTTTCACCAAACGGATGTGTCGGTGGGATGATTGCCTCAATGTTCACGACGATTTTTCCTGTCTTGCGTACTGTTTCTGGACTCTACGGCCTTCGAACGGGAAGTTATTGGTCGCTCGGTATACATTCCTAGAGATTCTGCAATTAATACCGTCCTGAAACCTTTATAATCAGACTTAGTTTTTCAACATTTCCGTGACGTTCTCTTGTGAGCCACATAGGCCTACAATCTAACACCAAATCCATTAGGTGGTTAGACAGTGCCTTGTTACCCATAAATTTCTTTTGCAGGATCAACGTTTGGACGCTTTCTTGAGATCTTCTCCAGGGTCTTGTGGTATTCACAGCTTCCTGTGTTCAGCTAACCGTGGACATCACAAGATCCTCAAAAAGATCCCATTAGCAGATTCTAAAAGTAGATCGTGTAGAAGAAACTGAAGAACATCACCCAACGTAACAACATAAAGGAGTTTACCTCTAATGACAGGGGCCGCGAAAGCTTGCTGACTTTCCTATGAATAATCATACTATTCCTCATTGTTTGAGTTCAATATTACGTGTTACATCTCACTGGTAGCCGAATTTCTGGGATCATGGAACAGTGGAGCAATATGGGGTCCAATGATTTCTCATCCGTCGAATGATAATACTTCAAAATTTTCCCGTCACGCTCTGTAGCGAGTCACGTTCGTCTCCAGTCATTGTATGAGTCAAGGCGCAAAAAACTACTACCGCAGTTTAACAAAATTTTTGGAGATAAGTTTTCAAAAAGTGCAAAAATTATTGAACATGTTCAATTGCTATGGAAACTATACAACTTATTAAGTAAAAGAGGAGCAGATTGTTATGTATTGATTATTTTTAGATAGTTTCTGTCGTTATATTGTGAAACCAAAAAGGCAAGTCACGCAACATGCAATACTTGGTTTTCCATAAGACCCACGCTGGCACTGAGAATGACCCCGAATTCCATACTTCTCCACTATTCGATATTAGCCTCCCAATACAATTTCTTAAAAATGATTTCGGTGGAAAGTTCCCTAAAATTTTATCACCACATTGAAAAGTACGTACTGCCAAACAGTTGTAGTTTATCGGAATGAAGGTTCAATCTGCAGTTAATTGAAACTATATGTCAGACCGGGACTGGAACTTGGAAGTGGAGAATTCGTCTCGGCTAGACACGCAGTTTTAGTGTGCTAGGAAGTTACACCGTAAGTGTTTGAGAGATAAGAATGAATTCAGTTTCGACATAAAATTACAAATGTAAATGGATTCCATAATATCCGAACTTCATCTTTGTGTCCCACAAATCTGAACTGTTTTATCCGACACGTGTTGTGCAGTCCCCTTTGTAGGATCAATTTCCCTGTATCCTGCCAGTGAACCGCTATCACCCACCTCCTTTACCTACGAATGAGACTACACGGCGAATGCATTTCGTAACCGTACACACTATCCGTACACACTGTTACACACGTACACGTATTCGTTTGAATTAACTTATTCCTCTCAGACTCGTTGGCAGTGTATTCATGTGAAACTATGCTTTTGCGTTTTATGGGGTGTAAAATTTAACATTTACGAATATTTAAAGTAATTTTCTAACTTTTTAACCATGTAGAAGTCTTATCTAGATCTACCTGAATATTAGTGTAGCTTACTTAAATTGTCTGAAGCGTATTCATAAAGTAAGTCGACAAAATTTTATATTTTTTTTGAGAAAAAGTATTTTAGAAAAGCCTATAGCGGGACGTTGTTAATACATTTGATGTCTATATTTCGATATAACCGCCATCCTGTTCAATGCATATGGTGAGCAGTGCCACAGTACTCTTTATGCCCTCATCGAAAAACTCTCTCAATAGTTCCTTTAATTCAAAACGTATACCACGTTGACCACGATGGCACCGAAACAGAGGACGACCGAAGAAAGGCAGAAATACTGAATTCAGTGTTCCGAAACTGTTTCACTGCGGAAAATCGTAACACGGTCCCTGACTTCAGCCGTCGCACGGACGCCAAAATGGAAAATATTGAAATAAACGATATCGGAATTGAAAAAAAACTGCTATCACTTAGTAGCGGAAAAGCATCCGGACCAGACGAGATACCCTTAAGATTCTACAGTGATTATGCTAAAGAACTTGCCCCCTTTCTATCAGCAATTTATCGTAGATCGCTGGAAGAACGTAAAGTACCTAGCGACTGGAAGAAAGCGCAGGTCGTTCCCATTTTCAAGAAGGGTCATAAATCAGATGCGAATAATTATAGGCCTATTTCGCTTACGTCAATCTGTTGTAGAATAATGGAACATGTTTTGTGTTCTCGTATTATGACGTTCTTAGATAATACAAATCTCCTTCATCATAACCAACATGGATTCCGCAAACAGAGATCATGTGAAACTCAGCTCGCCCTATTTGCCCAAGAAATTCACAGTGCCGTAGACACTGGCGAGCAGATTGATGCCGTATTCCTGGACTTCAGGAAGGCATTTGATACGGTTCCGCACTTACGTTTAGTGAAAAAAATACGAGCTTACGGAATATCGGACCAGGTTTGTGATTGGATTCAGGATTTCCTAGAAGAAAGAACACAACATGTCATTCTTAACGGTTCAAAATCTGCAGATGTAGAGGTAATTTCGGGAGTACCGCAGGGAAGCGTGATAGGACCTATATTGTTTACAATATACATAAATGACTTAGTTGACAACATCGGTAGCTCCGTGAGGCTATTTGCAGATGACACGGTTGTCTACAAGAAAGTAGCAACATCAGAAGACTCGTACGTACTCCAGGAGGACCTGCAGAGGATTAATGCATGGTGCGACAGCTGGCAGCTTTCCCTAAACGTAGATAAATGTAATATAATGCGCATACATAGGGGCAGAAATCCATTCCAGTACGATTATGCCATAGGTGGTAAATCATTGGAAGCGGTAACGACCGTAAAATACTTAGGAGTTACTATCCGGAGCAATCTGAAGTGGAATGATCACATAAAACAAATAGTGGGAAAAGCAGGCGCCAGGTTGAGATTCATAGGAAGAATTCTAAGAAAATGTGACTCATCGACGAAAGAAGTAGCTTACAAAACGCTTGTTCGTCCGATTCTTGAGTATTGCTCATCAGTATGGGACCCTTATCAGGTTGGATTAATAGAAGAGATAGACATGATCCAGCGAAAAGCAGCGCGATTCGTCATGGGGACATTTAGTCAGCGCGAGAGCGTTACGGAGATGCTGAACAAGCTCCAGTGGCGGACACTTCAAGAAAGGCGTTACGCAATACGGAGAGGTTTATTATCGAAATTACGAGAGAGCACATTCCGGGAAGAGATGGGCAACATATTACTACCGCCCACATATATCTCGCGTAATGATCACAACGAAAAGATCCGAGAAATTAGAGCAAATACGGAGACTTACAAGCAGTCGTTCTTCCCACGCACAATTCGTGAATGGAACAGGGAAGGGGGGATCAGATAGTGGTACAATAAGTACCCTACGCCACACACCGTAAGGTGGCTCGCGGAGTATAGATGTAGATGTAGATATTTGTACCTCCTCGTCGGATGAAAAGAAGATAAAAAGATGATGATAAGAAGGCGCTAAGAGTGATGTATATGAAGGGTGGTTCAGAACATACCAACGAAATGAATGGAAGTGAGCTTTTTAGTTGGTGAGAACGGGCGTTATGCTGCAAGATGCACACTGCTCTCGTCAGCATTCCCCTCCTTGTGTTTTAAATGCAACTTTTGTAGGATCTCAAAATATCGTTGTACAATCAAGGTCTACCGCTGAGGCAGAAATTAGAACAAAATGATGCCTTTTAGGTCCCAAGACAATGAGGCGATCATTTCTAGGACTGAAATTGTGGTTTTGAATTTTTTTAGCCGGTGGGAAACGGCAGTGACGCCGCTGTGATCGATGCCGTTTTGTCTTAGGCATGTAATCAGCCACCCAAGTTTCATCATCAGTCACACTAGAGCTCAGAAAACCCGTACCTTCCACTTCAAAGCACTCACTATTCTTCTTGCGCTGCTCCGTCAACTCTTTGGGAGCCATCGTGCACGCATTTTCCGGTATTTCGGTGAATGCCTCTTGCAGAGTTCTGGATAGTTGTGAAAAAACGCAGTAATTTCATTCGCTTTTAAGCGGTGGTCTTCACGAACTGTTACCTTGATTTTTTACACCGACTCTTACAAGTTGACCATTATACAGCGTGTTACAAAAAGGTACGGCCAAACTTTCAGGAAACATTCCTCACACACAAATAAAGAAAAGATGTTATGTGGACATGTGTCAGGAAACGCTTAATTTCCATGTTAGAGCTCATTTTAGTTTCGTCAGTATGTACTATACTTCCTCGATTCACCGCCAGTTGGCCCAATTGAAGGAAGGTAATGTTGCCTTCGGTGCTTGTGTTGACATGCGACCCACTGCACTACAGTACTAGCATCAAGTACATCAGTACGTAGCATCAACACGTTAGTCTTCAGCACGAACGTGGTTTTGCAGTCAATGCAATGTTTACAAACGTGGAGTTGGCAGATGTCCATTTGATGTATGGATTAGCACGGGGCAATAGCCGTGGCGCGGTACGTTTGTATCGAGACAGATTTCCAGAACGAAGGTGTCCCGACAGGAAGACGTTCGAAGCAATTGATCGGCGTCTTAGGGAGCACGGAACATTCCAGCCTATGACTCGCGACTGGGGAAGACATAGAACGACAAGGACACCTGGAATGGACGAGGCAATTCTTCGTGCAGTGGCCGATAACCCTCATGTCAGCGTCAGAGAAGTTGCTGCTGTACAAGGTAACGTTGACCACGTCACTGTATGGAGAGTGCTACAGGAGAACCAGTTTTTCCGTACCATGTACAGCGTGTGCAGGCACTGTCAGCAGCTGAATGGCCCTTCACGGGTACATTTCTGCGAATGGTTCATCCAACAATGTGTCAATCCTCATTTCAGTGCAAATGTTCTCTTTACGGATGAGGCAGACATTGTTGGTGATATCTTGATTGGGCCCCATGTTCTTCCACCTACGCTCAATGGAGCACGTTATCATGATTTTATACGGGATACTCTACCTGTGCTGCTAGAACATGTGCCTTTACAAGTACGACACAACATGTGGTTCATGCACGATGGAGCTCCTGCACATTTCAGTCGAAGTGTTCGTAAGCTTCTCAACAATAGATTCGGTGACCATCCATGGCCTCCACTCTCTCCTGACCTCAACCCTCTTGACTTTCATTTATGGGGGCATTTGAAAGCTCTTGTCTACGCAACTCCGGTACCAAATGTAGAGACTCTTCGTGCTCGTATTGTGGACGGCTGTGATACAATACGCCATTCTCCAGGGCTGCATCATCGCATCAGGGATTCCATGCGACAGAGGGTGGATGCATGTATCCTCGCTAACGGAGGACATTTTGAACATTTCCCGTAACAAAGTGTTTGAAGTCACGCTGGTACGTTCTGTTGCTGTGTGTTTCCATTTCATGATTATTGTGATTTTAAGAGAAGTAATAAAATGAGCTCTGACATGGAAAGAAAGCGTTTCCGGACACATGTCCACATAACATATTTTGTTTCTTTGTGTGTGAGGAATGTTTCCTGAAAGTTTGGCCATACCTTTTTGTAACACCTTGTATGTATGGAAAAACGAAAATAATCTACAAACTACTGCGTGTACACATGTAAAAATCACTACAGACATTCGGATCTAGATTATGACATGTTAGATAGGCCTGCCATTATTGGCGATGTGGCGCACATGAATAGCGAATTTCTGAATGACCCGCTGAAGTACCGGAACATTGATGCTGTGGATGACCTCCTGAATGGCTGTTTTCAGCTTAGCAAGGGGTTCGGCGTTATTGATGCACACCTTGTCTTTAATGTAGTCCCACAAAAAGCAGTCGCAATGTGTTCAGATCCGGAGAATATGGCCGCCAATCGAGGCCCATGCCAGTGGCCTCTGGGTACCCCAGAGCCAGAATGGGTACCCCAGAGCCAGAATGCGGTCCCCAAAGTGCTTCTACAAGACATCAAACAAACTTCTTCTCTGACTGGGTTGAGCTCCGTTTTGCATGGAGTACTTCTTGTCGAAATCAGGATCACTTTGGATAACGGGGATGAAATAATCTTCCAAAACCTTCACGTACGTTCGGTAGTCCCCGTGCCATCAAGGAACATCGCACCGATTATTCCGTGACTGGACGGTGCACACCACACAGTCACCCGTTGAGGGTGAAGAGACTTCTCGATCGCGAAATGCGGATTCTCGGTCCCCAAAATGCGCCATTTTTGCTTATTGACGATCCCATTCAAATTAAATTCGATTTTATCGCTAAACCAAACCATGGATCTGCATAACAATTCCCATCATAACCGCGGCCAACAGTGCAGTTTGAAAGTACTAACACAAACCGTCCAGAAGTTATGTCGATTTTATTTCAAGTAGTTCAATAATTGTCACCCGGTAAATCCAAATGGGAGGTCTTCCACTCCTCTGCTCCTCATGAACATTGTTCTGTCTCCACAAAATTCCTTACGTCACCCAAACACATTCTTTCGGTTCTTAACAGCTTCGTCGTACACCATTTTGATTCTAGAGAAGAAATCAGTACGTGTTACTACTTCCGTAACTAGGAAGCGTATCACAGCACGTGGTTTGCACTTGTCTTGATTTCTTAATGAAATCTTTCACGCAATTGGACACTACAATTTTAGCTTACGTACTACCATGTTAATGCGATCCTCGCTCTGGTGCAGCAACCCTTCTCTGCCACTCAGTCCTTCCAACCCTCAAAACTTAAAAAAAAAAAAAAAACACATAGCCCGTTATGATCACAGTAGAATTACTTTCTGAACATGCTTCATACTTTTATGTAGATAAAGTTAAGAGACCGAAAAGGGCGATGTAGGCTGTTACCCATTTACCTTACGATAAGTGCCTTTATAATAGAGGAAGCTACAGCTGTTAAGTTCAGTACTGAATTCCTTACTACGTATCCGTTAAGTTGCAGCATTGAGTTCGCTTTTATGATTCGTTGTGGACTTTTCTGCTCACTCTGACGATTGACTGTTGACTTTCTTCTGCGAATTAGAGAAAAATCATCGCAAAAAAACAAAGTACGTGATGGAAAAGGTTCACAACATTTGCGTCTGAGATCCATATTGCTATTCGCAGGGCGACATGATACAGCTCACTAAACAGTATGCGTGGGCATGCTCATTCTCCACTCTGTTGGTGCTACGGTAGCTATCTCGTAAACAATTAGCTGTCAACCACTTCGTTATTCTAATCCACTTATACACTCTTCAGTGACTTTTGCCCGCAGATAACAATGTGTCCCCACTACTACGATACCCTGAAGCAAGGGGGCTTGTACATTTGTTAACAAATATTGATGTGAGATTGAGTTAGGATTGCCTTACGGAAGTCAAGAAGTACATTCCCGATCCGTCAGAGACTTGCTAGTGTTAAGAGTACTGCACTAGGGGAAGTCATCTACGACCTAATGGCTTTTGGCCAAAATGTTTATTCGGTCGTCTGAAGTCTTAGGAAAAGAGCAACCGAAACGGAAACGGATTCGTCCTAACAAGGGAAACTCCCCACTGCAACCCCACTCAGACGTAATAATAAGATGGCCCAGCGGATAGCACGTTAAAAAGAGAGCATAGAGAAAGCATGAAAACTGGAAGGTGTAATGAACTGTGAAAAAAACAAGCAAAATAGAAAAAGTGAACGGTCGTACCTAAGGCGATCTGCAAGAACAAGGGCATCGTACCTGTTTGGTCACAGTGTTGGAATGCAAAGCGGGAGACCCGCGGTAGAACCTCCGTCGACCGCCATTTTATTTCACTATTTTATGAATTGTCCGTCCGGTCATTGGCGTGTTTGTTGTATTTCCATAGTCTTGGCAACTCTATTGCTATACATTGGTTGCAGAATGTGAGTCATGTGGTAAGAATGTATTACTTCGCACGCAAATGTGATGAACTGTGAGAGCAGGCGACATGCCACATACACCTCTCACAGAAATGAAAACAACAAATAAAGAGTTGTGAACTATGATGCAACAAAGAAATTCTAGAGTTCAAACTTCCAAGACGGACGCAACAGTCGTAACATGTGTTACTTGCATGCAACAAATGAGAGGTACGTACGTCTGGAGCTCCTTCCTTACACCTCGCTATTGCAAACGGACGTTACAGCACGACACATACACAAATTTGAATACAGCCAACACATACGTCAATGACCGGACGGACAGTTCATAAATATGTGAAAAAAATGGCGAACGAAGTAGTTTTGGTCCCTGATCTCCAGCTCTGTATTCCAGCATCGTAACCACAAATCCACGACGTCATTGTTTCTGCAGTTCTCTCGATGTTGCATATCTTTAGCTACTACCGTTCACTGTTCCTATTTTGCTTCTTTTTTCTCTTTTAGAACGCATTCTTCCAATTTTCCCACTTGATCTGTGTTCAGTTTTCGACTGGCTATCCACTGGGATATCTCGCCACTAAATCTGGAAGTTTAAAATATAATACAATTTTTGTTGAGAGATATGGGTCTCAACTTTATTTATGGCAATGATAGAAAATGAAGAAAGCAATTAAAATTTGAACCAAAAACTGGACGTGAAGCTGGTCTCCTGTTTACTAGGCAGATGTGCTAGCCATTATACCGACGTATCAGTATGGGTAACACACCTGCAAGGACAGCCTTAGTCCAATTTTTTGCTTAACACAAACTTCAGCTCACGCCTTAAGTCTGTTTTCCCCTTCTTAAATCGTCAGTATTGCAGAGGCTCTCTGGTATTGGAATAGCATTCCTGCTTTTTCCCCGTTACGTACAAATCTGGATTGAGGTGCTATTCCAATACCGCACAGATTCGGCAACACTGACGTTTTAAGACGGTAAATAGGCTGAAGGCGTGAACTGAAGTTTGTGTTAGGCAGGGCACTGAACTTGGGTAGTCCATGCAAGTGTGTTTCCTATACCGCCTATACCGCCTCGTAAGCAGGAGATTGGTTAAGGTCACATCTGTGGCACAAATATTAATTTATTTCTTCAGTTTCTATCATTATCGTAAAAACAGAAATAGTTACATCGATTGTATTTATGATTCTGCAAAACATAGCCGGCCGGTGTGGCCGAACGGTTCTAGGCGCTTGAGTCTGGAAGCGCGCAACCGCTACGGTCGCAGGTTCGAATCCTGCCTCGGGTATGGATGTGTGTGTTGTCCTTTGATTAGTTAGGTTTAAGTAGTTCTAAGTTCTAGGGGACTGGTGACCTCAGATGTTAAGTCCCATAGTGCTCAGAGCCATTTGAAACATTTCTTTGCAGAACACACTTGAGCTTTTCAAAATATTATTTTCCTACATCGAAATTGCGGTTTTTATTTCCAGTGTCATATAAATCGGAAAAACTGAAAGTCTTACGCGGGGAATCTTAAATTTGACCCATTGGAAAATTAAATGTTAATTAATTTTCTTCTTCCTCTTAGTCCACTGCATCCCGGCCTGATTGTTCTGATTCATTTGTAGTGGTAAGAATGAATTCCTTGTTTAGGTGCTTCATAGTTTAGAAACGTTTCTTTGTAATGTTGTTTTCTCCCATTCCGTTTTGATGAGAGAAGAAACAGCTGATACGAGTGTGACTGCCCGTTAAATGTATACTGAGAGCAGATCCGCTGCGTACTTCGAACTGTAACCAATAAACTTGAGGAAAGAAAACAAACGGAGAATTAGACTGCCGTTGTTATCCTGACTTATGCTGTTGGTTTCCAATGCAAGAGCAGCAGTGTTTCTTGGAACATCGAGGCCAATTTGTCTTCCATCCACCGAAGCGAGCTCAAGTAATGCTGCATCGGGTAAGATGTGAATTAATTATTGTACTATTTTCTGACTATGGATGATTGGAACTTTACACAACACAAAATTAAATTTTTGCCTTGTCTCCCACTACAGTTCACTGAGAATCTCTGTGACACTCTCACACTGCCTTAACAAACCTATGACCAATTGTGTACCTCTTCTTTGACTTTATTTTCCTTTTTCCCTTAGCACCAAATTCTGTACGGACCGAGACCAACTAACAGAACTGCATTGTAAGCTACCGCTTTCGTGTCTAAATTGTTTTATCTCAGGGTGCTTCCGGCTCTCGTAGTGGCCGCACGGTTTAAGGCGCCATGTCACAGATTGCGCGGCCCCTCCTGCCGGAGGTTCGAGTCCTCCCTCACCCATGGGTGTGTGTGTGTATTGTTCTTAGCATAAGTTAGTTTAAGTAGTGTGTAAGTCTAGGGACGGACGACCTCACCCATTTCGTCCCTCAGGAATTCACACACACACACACACACACACACACACACACACACACACACACACACACACAAACTCACAAACATTCAGGGTGCTTCCAATTAATTTGGCATATTCCTACTGAACAGATAAATGAAAATTACTCTTTTCTCTTTTTTTTGTCATGCGTTCAATCAATAATAACGGTTAAAGTTACGAAGTACCTTTCTTAGTAGACATACTTTATTTTTGATCGAGTTCTCACACACATATGATGATGGAAAAGGATGACTAAAAATAGATAATGTGTACTAAAATTACATAACTACACTGTATTCTGAACAGTTAATTAAACACACAACTGTAGAATTCATGTCTTACCCAAAGGCCGACACGATATATGTCGAGACATATAAAAGTTTGGTAACTTATACAATAATTCGGTACGTTCACATACGTTCCATTTTCGAGCAAAGCAGTACAGTAGTAGTATCACAAGGTACCACCCACCATTGGTCATACAGTGGCTCGCGGAGTATGTGTGTATAAGTACATGGTGGTGGTGGTAAGTTCTTATGCGACCAAACTGCTGACATCATAGTCGGTCCCTACGCTTCCACACTGCTTAATCTAATTTAAACTAACTTACTCTAAGGACAGCTCACACACCCATGCCCGAGGGAGGACTCGAACCTCCGATGAGGTGAGCCGCGAGAACCGTGGCAGACCGCGCGGCTACCCCGCGCGGCTAGATGTACATGTACGAGTGGAACTCAATAAGTAACGTAACACATTTTATCTTTGTTTCATTCTCGATTCCGATACACCATGCTTTTTCTGTCTCATTTCGCTATAAAACCCTATCTCGAAACACAATCCTCGTTCTGGGCGACAGACTCGGAACAACTTACTGGGAGGGCCTGTATGTTCACAAGGTACCACTCTACCATTCGACGTCAGAGCCAATGTCTTGCTGGATCAATAACCTCCCCACCATCCACGAATTGCTTCCCGTGGAGTGCATCCTTCATTGGACGAAACGCAAGTCGGGAGGTGAGAGATCTGAAATGTGGGGTGGATAAGGAAGAACTATTCAATGAAGCTTTGTGAGCTCCTCTTACGTGCGCAGACTTGTCGGAGGTCTTGCGTTGGTATAGTGAAGGGGAAGTTCGTTTACATGATTGTCTGGTCTTCTGTCATGCGGAGAGAAACACAGCGGGCACACACATGTGAGTACCCTAAATGGTGGACGACTGTGTCAGCACTATCAACAGACCTCCAGTTCGGCAGCGAGGTGTTACATTGCGATCCGCTGATCAAGTCGAATGAAAGTGTTAGCACGTTCCAACACCACAGGAGTCACATCTGTGTGTGGCCGGCCGGTACGTGAAAGATTGGTCAGATCTGTGTAATCTTGTTGCGATGATAGCAAATGCCTCTAACGATTCTTCATGCATTTGTTCACTGCCAGATCTCCGGACATATTCTGCAAGCGCCTATGAATATCTGCGATGCTCTGGTTCTCCGACAAAAGAAACTAAAATACAGCCCTCTGCTCGGAACGCACCTCCGTTACAAATGTCATTTTGAAGGCTGTGCAAAACCCCACCACCTGCTGCAAATTCATGAAACCATAGAGGCTGAAGCGAGAATATTCCTTACTGTCCCATAACGAATTCTATGTTTTATCAGTCGCAATTGGCGATAACAAAACGTGTGGGATTACTTAATGAACGCTCTTAGGAGGTACAGCTGTAATTAAGTCTGTTATCGGTTTCGGTGACGAGAGACCACCATTAAATCTTTATGGGTTGGTAACCATGTAACGCATCAACTTACTGTCCACGTACGCTTTTCTCAACCTTTCAATACGGAGGCAGCCATATACGTGAATGAATTGTTTCTAATAACGATTACTTAGAACAATAGTGCTGATTTATCCATGTATGAACTCCAGAGACCCTTTTGTCCATCCTTACTAGTGTAGTCACACTACGCAGTATTTTAGACAAACATATGCTACTGGCCATTAAAATTGCTACACCACGAAGATGACGTGCTACAGACGCGAAATTTAACCCACAGGAAGAAGACGCTGTCATATGAAAATGATTAGCTTTTCAGAGCAATCACACAAGCTTGGCGCCGGTCGCGACACCTACAAAATGCTGACATGAGGAAAGTTTCCAACCGATTTCTCATACACAAACAGCAGTTGACCCGGGTTGCCTGGTGAAACGTTGTTGTGATGCCTCATGTAAAGAGGAGATATGAGTACCATCACGATTCCGACTTTGATAAAGATCGGATTGTAGCCTATCGCGATTGCGGTTTATCGTATCGCGACATTGCTGCTCGCGTTCGTCGAGATCGGTGGGTTCAGGAGAGTAATACTGAACGCCGTGTTGCATCCCAACGGCCTCGTATCACTAGCAGTCGAGATGACAGGCAAGTTATCCGCATGGCTGTAACGGTTCGTGCAGCCACGTCTCGATCCCTGAGTCAACAGATGGGGACGTTTGCAAGACAACAACCATCTGCACGAAGAGCTCGACGGCGTTTGCAGCAGCATGGACTATCAGCTGGGAGACCATGTCTGCGGTTACCCTTGACGCTGCATCACAGACAGGGGCGCCTCCAGTGGTGTACTCAACGACGAACCGGGGTGCACGAATGGCAAAACGTCATTTTTTTCGTATGGATCCAGGTTCAGTTTACAGCATCATGATGGTCGCATCCGTGTTTGGTAACATCGCGGTGAACGCACATTGAAAGGTGAGGTGAGTCTGCTTAACGTAGAATTGAAGATATAACAAGGTTATCTAGTTAAATTGTGCACTTTGTTTCCTCTGGTTCTCCAACACCTCATCGCCATACTGGCGTCTAACCCGGCGTGATGGTATGAGGTGCCATTGGTTACACGCTTTGGTCACCTTTTGTTCGCATTGATGGCACTTTGAACAGTGAAGTTACATTTGAGATGTGTTACGACCTGTGGCTCTACCCTTCCTTCGATCCCTGCAAAACTCTACACTTCAGTAGGATAATGTACGGCCGCATGTTGCAGGTCCTGTACGGGCCGTTCTGGATACAGAAAAAGTTCGACTGCTGCCCTTGCCAGCACATTCCCAGATCCCTCACCAATCGGAAACGTCTGGTCAATGGTGGCCGAGCAACTGGCTCGTCACAATACGCCAGTCACTACTCTTGATGAACTGTAGAATCGGGTTAAAGCTGCATGGGCAGCTGTACCTGTACACGCCATCTATGCTCTGTTTGATTCAATGCCAAGGCGTATCAAGGCCGTTACAACGGCCCGAGGTGGTTGTTCTGGGTACTGATTTTTCAGTATCTATGCACCCACATTGCTTGAAAATGTGATCACATGTCAGTTCTAGTACAATATATTTGTCCAATGAATACCCGTTTATGATTTCTCCTTGGTGTAGCAATTTTAATGGACAGTAGTGTATCAAATATGTTGTGTAAATGACTGAAAAAGTGGCCTGGAGGCCGCCGTGGAATATTACGGTAACGGCGCTGGCCATCAACCACTTAATGTCAACATGCACGGGGCAATAACAGATTCACAAGTGAAGTGCAAAGCGAGGATAGGAGAACGCCTCCGTAAACTTCCCCACTCAGCAATGAACGTTGAAGTAAGCAGGTCGTTTCCTCCACACACGAGCGAATCGCTTTGTTATGGACAAAGTGACTAGACACCAGGTTTAGAGAAACAAATGGGCAGTAGCAGAGCATAAATGACGCTGAATTTGAGGACAGGACATCACTCAGTTTCAGTACTTGATCATTGCCGAGTAGCTCTACCACAACGCCGGAGAACCGCCAGCAGCAGTCTTCAGTTGGCGATCGTCGTATGTTTGTTGCCGCACTGGGTGCTTAACAGGACTTGGTGCTACAGTCCCGCTGGCCTGCTGTCCATGCCTACTGCCGCCGACGCTGAGACCCAGGGAGGAACTTGGAGTCACAACGACAGCAACCACCCGCTGCCTGTCCGAGGGGTGCGGATCTCGACTCGCACACAGCCGCCTCATCCAGTGTGGAAGGAAGAGCGGCGGGGCTAACCGGCTGCCATGTCACTCCGCCAGGATGCGCTGCTGTCGCAACTGGCCATTGCATTGCCTTTGTCGCAGGGCAGGAGTCTTGACGCAGCACTGACAGCCACCGTCCTTGCAACCTATGCCAGGTGCACTGTTCAGAGTTCATGAGGAGAGGCGAGTCTGCCTGACTTTGAATTGAAGATATAACAGATATAATATGAAATTGAAGAATTGTCCACTTTGTTTTCTCTGGTTCCCCAACACGTAAGGCATCACCACGCACGCACCACCCGGTAGAGGAGTGCCACTAGAGAGTAGTCCGTACAAAAGTTGTCAGGAGGGCTGACATCACAGCAGTCAACAGCAGAGGATGTGCCACCCCCAAAGCATGTTGCTCGAACCACAGCCTAAAATATCACC
This sequence comes from Schistocerca americana, assembly GCF_021461395.2. Classification (NCBI taxonomy): domain Eukaryota; kingdom Metazoa; phylum Arthropoda; class Insecta; order Orthoptera; family Acrididae; genus Schistocerca; species Schistocerca americana. The sequence continues at coordinate 441,308,973 of NC_060121.1, read as the reverse complement.
ATTGTGGTGGTAATCATGGGATCCAAGTTCAGAGTGCGTGATTTTACGGAACCGTTAGGAACTTGTGGATCTGTCGCAATTAAGGAGTTATGGGGAAGATCATTGGTTAGTACCTGTACGCTGTACTCAGTGCAGTTTACTTGGGCATTCTGCGCCTTGTGCTGGACCAGTAGCGGAACAGCTTTACATATAATCAGATTGGGCATGTAGCTAGGCAATGTATAGTGTCCAGGTGGCTCACTATTGGGGAGGAGAAGTAACTTGGTAGAACACTTTGTATTATTTGTTGTTGTGTAATTTTTATGGGTAATAATGGATGGGTGCAAAGCCAAAACCAGAGACAAGAGGGTTCATTAGTGGAGAAACGGTGGAGTCAAAGGTCTGTGGCTCAATTGAGAGAGGATAATATGGTTATGTTTAGTGAACTGGAAAGAAAGAATAGAGGTGTTGAAGTCGCAAACTCTAGGAGTGGATACAACTGTGGCAAATCTTGTTCCTTCTCCTTTGGTACAGCGTCTGAGGGTATTTTGGCATTTAAAGAGGATCTTAAGTCATCAGCTAACATAGTGGTTCGTCCGAAAACAGTAGTTGCAGGTCGCAAAGTTATTTTTGTCAGAAGAAGGAAAATTATTCCTGAGCTGCACAGAAGCACTGTGAAATGCAGAAACTTTTGACCAGTTAAGACAGGGGTAGGAACAACAATACAGGAAACATGATTGTGTACAGTTTTTTCGTGAAATATTAGAGATGGTATTCATGAGACATAATGACGCATTAGAAGACTTTGCTGATAGAATTTGGAGGATGAACGAGGAGGAAAATAAAGTGGTGCTGCAAGAGTCCAAGCAACGAGCGCTCAGTGCTTTCGTAGGGATTTAACACCAGAAATGGCTTGGAGATCTGCAAGACGCACCTAAGGATATTCACGAAGGTAAGCTTAAGAATACGAAAAAATTAATAGGTCGATAGAGATAAAAGAGGGGAAACACGTATTTATATCTGTACATGCCATGCTCCCGCATTTAGGGATTTCGTCTTAGATTAGCAATCAAAACGCCCTCGGTCCCGGTTTTGAACCCCACCAACACCAATTTTGAATAAAAATCAGCACTGGTGGCCGAAGACTTCTATCATGAGTAGTCACGCTCATCCTGCAAACAGCCTTATTAAGGAGGGCAGAGGAGCCGACAGAGGTTCAAGACAGCCTTTTGCCCATTTGGGAGAAACTGGCCCTAAGGCTGGAAGATTCAGCAATGATAAACGTTATGAGGATGCAGAAGGTCATGGAAACGACTACTTAAAGACCCATATCATGTATCCACAGCACACGTGGCCTGTAGTTGAAAAAGTGTAATGACGCTCTTTCTCTTGCAAAAATATTCCGGAGGAGTCCTCCATTCGGATCTCCGGGACGAGACTGTCCATGGGGAGGTGCCCGTGAGAAAAAGAATAACCGACGAGAGGATAACGTTCTAAGAGTCGGGGCGTGGAATGTCAGAGGTTTGAACGTGGTAGGGAAACTAGAAAATCTAAACAGGGAAAAGCTAAGGCTCAATCTAGATGTACTTTGGAGGGGAGGGGGGGGGGGGGTAGTTAAGTGAAATGGAAAGAAGACAACGATTTCTGGTCAGATGAGTATAGGGTGACATCAGCAGCAGCAAAATATGGTGTAACGGGTTTCGAGATCCTTATAAATAAGTAGATACGGCATAGAACGTGTTACTGTGACTAGGTCAGTGATAGGCTGTTGTCATGAGAATCGACAGCAGGCCAATAAGGACGACTACAGTGCAGGTAAACAGGCCGACGTCGTAAGCTGAAGATGAAGAGAACGGGTAATCCAGTACGTAGAGGGAGATGGAAATCTTACACTCATGGGAGATTTGAATGCGGTTGTAAAAGGAAGAAGTAGAACAAAAGGTGTGTTGTGAGAGAAAGTTGGTTTGAACTAGAAACGAAAGAAGAGAAAGAATAATTGAATTCAATAACAAATTTCAACCTGAATCACAAGAGGGGGACATATACTTGGAAAGGGATGGCAAATACAGGAAGATTTCGAGTAGATTACATCGTGGCCAGAAAGAGGCTACGAAATGCGATACTGGATTGTAAGACGTACACAAGAGCAGATATAGACTCATATCACAATTTAGTAGTGCTTAAGTGTAGGCTGAAGTTTAAGACATTAGTCAGGAAGAATCAATATTCAAAGAAGTGGATTACGGAAGCATTAAACAATGAAGTGATACGATTAAATCTCGCTTTAAATACAGGAAAAAGGAATAGCTCGGTACGCTGTACAGTTCATGAGGAATGGTCATTTCTAAAAAGGTCAGTCACCCGAACCGGAAACAAAAAATTGGTAGAGAGAAGGTAACTGCGAAGAAACCTTAGTTAACAAAAGAAATACTGCAGCTGATCGATGAAAGAAAGAAGTATAAAAACTTTCATTTAGATTCAAGAATATATAAATACAAGTTGCTAGGTACGAAATAAATACGAAGTGCAGAGAAGCTAATTCAAAATGGCTGCACGAAAAATGTGAAGAAATCCAAAAACGAATGATTGTCAGAATGACTGACTGAGCATATAGGAAAGTCAAAACAACCTTCGGCGAAAGTTAAAGCAATGGGGATAACATTGAGTGTGCAACGGGAATTTCACTGTTTAATTTAGAGGAGATAGCGGATAGGTGGAAAGAATAGATTGAAAGCCTCTATGAGGGGGAAGATTTGTCTGATGTGATAGAAGAAGAAACAGGAGTCGATTAAGAAGAGATAGGGAATCCAGTGTAAGAATTTCAAAGAGCTTTGGAAGCCTTAAGATCAAATAAGGCAGAAGGGGTACATACCATACCATCATAATTTCTAAAATCATTGGCGGAAGTGCCAACAAAACGGCTATTCACTTCGCTGCGTAGAATGTATGCGTCTGGTGATATAACATCTGAGTTATGGAACAATATCATCCGCGCAATTCTGAAGACTGCAAGAGCTATCAAATGCAATAATTATCGCAGAATCAGCTTAACATCAGAATAATAAACAGATGGACGGAGAAGGAAACTGAGGACCTATTAGATGATGATTAATTTGGCTTAAGGAAAATGTAATGGCACCAGAGAGGTAATTCTGCCGTTGCGGTTGATAATGGTAGCATAGGCTTTGTCGACCTGGAAAGACCGTTATACATGTAAAATAATGCAAGATGTTAGAAATTCTGAGGCAAATGAGGATAAGCTATAGAGAGACACTAGTAACAAGAATGTACAAGAGTGGAAGACCAAGAACGAAGTGCTCGGCTAAATAGGGCGTAATGCAGGGAAATTGACTGTCGCCCCTACTGTTCAATCATGCAGTGGATCAAAATGGAAGCAGCATTGACGGAAATAAAAGACAGGTTCACAGCTGGAATTAGAAATAAAGTAGTATGTGTATCAGTGATATGATTCGCTGATAACATTGCTATCCTCTGTGCAAATGAAGAAGAATTACATTATCTTCTGAACGGAATAAACAGTCTAATAAGCGTCGAATTCGGATTGAGAGTAAACTGAAGAAAGATGAAAGTAATGAGAAGAAGTAGAAATCAGAACATCGAGATAATGAACAGCAGCATTGATGGTATAGAAGTAGATAAAATTACGGCATTCTACTATCCACGCAGCAAAATAACCAACGACGGACGCGGCGAGGAGAATATTAAAAGCTGATTCGCACTAACAAAAGGAGCGTTTCTGGCCAAGAAAAGTCTGCTAGCATCAAACATAGGCTTTATTATGAGAAATAAATTTGTGAGAATGTGCGTTTGGGGTACACATGGTAGTGAAACAGTTAAAACACGAGCAGCAGAATTAGGGCTTAGTTTGCATGATTATGTATTGAAGAAGAGGAGGAAATTAAGAACATAACGTCCTGTCGACAACGAGGTCATTCGAGACGGAGAGTAAGCTCAGATTACGGAAGTATGGGGAAGGAAATCGGCTGCGCCCTTTCAAAGGATCCATCCTGGTATTTGTCTCAAGCTATTTAGGGAAATCAGGGGAAATCTATATCTGGATGGCCGAACGCGGGTTTGCACTGTCGGACACCCGAAAGCGAGTCCGTTGTGTATCTCAAGACACCGGAAAATCACTGTGAGTGAATGTGGAACCGAACGTATCAGGTGTGACAGATGTAATGCAGCCATTGGAGGGTAGTGAAGGATTAGACACAGCGTCTTGTTTGGTGAAACGTAGTATTATACGTGTGCAGGACACAAATAGAGGAAGAGTGGTACTTCTCAATGTGGAAACTTTTGTCACCGAAGATGTAAGGCTGTCGAAGGAAAATTTATCTGCTACATTAGAGATTCTGGAAGGGGAATATTGCTACAAAATAGGTGTGAGCTGTAAGTGGGCCCAGGGCGTTGCTAGGACTGGATTTCGTGAGAAGCTGAAGGGTTTGAAAGGACCAGAAAGAGCACAGTTGGAGCACGTGTTGCTAGAATCCAGGGATCCGGGGTGTCAGCAAGGTCCGAGCAGGCACACGGGGGGAGGGGTTTATTAGTTGTTGGGAGCTCCAACGTTAGGCGGGTGATGGAGCCCCTTAGGGAAATAGCGGAAAGGTCGGGAAAGAAGGCCAGTGTTCACTCTGTCTGCTTGCCGGGGCTTCTCATCCGTGATGTGGAGGAGGCCCTACCGGCGGCGATACAGAGCACCGGGTGCACCCGACTGCAAATTGTTGCTCATGTCGGCACCAATGACTCCTGCCGTCTGGGTTCAGAGGTCATCCTCAGCTCGTACAGGCGGTTGGCGGAATTGGTGAAGGCGGAAAGCCTCGCTCGCGGGGTGGAATCAGAGCTAACTATTTGTAGTATCGTTCCCAGAACCGATCGCGGTCCTCTGGTTTGGAGCCGATTGGAAGGCTTAAACCAGAGGCTCAGACGATTCTGCGGAGATCTGGGGTTCAAATTTCTCGACCTCCGCTATCGGGTGGAGAAATGTACGATCCCCCTGAATAGGTCAGGTGTGCACTACACGCCGGAAGCGGCTACAAGGGTAGCGGAGTACGTGTGGAGTGCACATGGTTAGGTTAGAGAATTACCTCCCTAGGCCCGACAAGACGCCTTCTGAGACGCGGCAAGGTAGGAGTAGGCAAAATGCAACAGGGAATAACAATATTAATGTGCTAATAGTAAACTGCAGGAGTATTTATAGAAAGGTCCCAGAACTGCTCTCATTAACAAACAGTCACAACGCCCATATAGTACTAGGGACAGAAAGTTGGCTGAAACCAGACGTAAACAGTAATGAAATCCTAAACTCAGATTGGAATGTATACCGCTGAGACAGACTGGACAGTGAAGGGGGAGGCGTGTTTATAGCGATAAGAAGTGCAATAGTATCGAAGGAAATAGACGGAGATCCGAAATGTGAAATGATTTGGGTGAAGGTCACGGTTAAAGCAGGCTCAGACATGGTACTTGGATGTCTCTATATGCCCCCTTGCTCATCAGCTGTTGTGGCTGAGCACCTGAAGGATAATTTGGAAAATATTTCGAGTAGATTTCCCCACCATGTTATAGTTCTGGGTGGAGATTTTAATTTGCCGGATATAGACAGGGAGACTCGAACGTTCATAACGGGTGGCAGGGACAAAGAATACAGTGAAATTTTTTTAAGTACTTTATCTGAAAACTACCTTGAGCAGTTAAACAGAGAACCGACTCGTGGCGATAACATATTACACCTTCTGGTGACAAACAGACTCGAACTATTTGAAACAGTTAACGCAGAACAGGGAAACAGCGATCAAAAATCGGTTACGGCTTCGATGATTTCAGCCGTAAAGAGAAATATTAAAAAAGGTAGGAAGATTTTTCTGTTTAGCAAAAGTGACAAAAAGCAGATTTCAGAGTACCTGACGGCTCAACACAAAAGTTTTGTCTCAAGTACAGGTAGTGTTGAGGATCAGTGGACAAAGTTCAAAACCATCGTACAATATGCGTTAGATGGGTATGTGCCAAGCAAAATCGTAAGAGGTGGAAAAGAGCCACCGTGGTACAACAACCGAGTTAGAAAACTGCTGCGGAAGCAAAGGGAACTTCACAGCAAACATAAACATAGGCAAAGCCTTGCAGACAAACAGAAATTACGCGAAGCGAAATGTAGTGTGAGGAGGGCTATGCGAGAGGCGTTCAATGAATTCGATAGTAAAGTTCTATGTACTGACTTGGCAGAGAATCCTAAGAAATTTTGGTCTTACGTCAAAGCGGTAAGTGGATCAAAACAAAATGTACAGACACTCTATGACCAAAATGGTACTGAAACAGAGGATGACAGACTAAAGGCCGAAATAATAAATGTCTATTTCCAAAGCTGTTTCACAGAGGAAGACTGCACTGCAGTTCCTTCTCTAGATTTTTGCACAGATGACATAATGGTACATATCGAAATAGACGACAGAGGGATAGAGAAACAATTAAAATCGCTCAAGAGAGGAAAGGCCGCTGGACCTGATGGGATACCAGTTCGATTTTACACAGAGTACGCGAAGGAACTTGCGCTCCTTCTTGCAGCGGTGTACCGTAGGTCTCTAGAAGAGCGTAGCGTTCCAAAGGATTGGAAAGGGGCACAGGTCATCGCCGTTTTCAAGAAGGGACGTCGAACAGATGTGCAGAACTATACACCTGTATCTCTAACGTCGATAAGTTGTGGAATTTTGGAACACGTATTATGTTCGAGTATAATGACTTTTCTGGAAATTAGAAATCCACTCTGTCGGAATCAGCATGGATTTCGAAAAAGACGATCGTGTGAATCCCAGCTCGCGCTATTCGTCCACGAGACTCAGAGGACCATAGACACGGGTTCACAGGTAGATGCCGTGTTTCTTGACTTCCGCAAGGCGTTCGATACAGTTCCCCACAGTCGCTTAATGAACAAAGTAAGAGCATATGGACTATCAGACCAATTGTGTGATTGGATTGAGGAGTTCATAGATAACAGAATGCAGCATGTCATTCTCAATGGAGAGAAGTCTTCCGGAGTAAGAGTGATTTCAGGTGTGCCGCAGGGGAGTGTCATAATATTCACAATATACAATATACAATATACAATATTCACAATATACATAAATGACCTGCTGGATGACATCGGAAGTTCACTGAGGCTTTTTGCAGATGATGCTGTGGTATATCGAGAGGTTGTAACAATGGAAAATTGTACTGAAATGCAGGAGGATCTGCAGCGAATTGACGCATGGTGCAGGGAATGGCAACTGAATCTCAATGTAGACAAGAGTAATGTGCTGCGAATACATAGAAAAATAGATCCCTTATCATTTAGCTACAAAATAGCAGGTCAGCAACTGGAAGCAGTTAAATCCATAAATTATCTAGGAGTACGCATTAGGAGTGATTTAAAATGGAATGATCATATAAAGTTGATCGTCGGTAAAGCAGATACCAGACTGAGATTCATTGGAAGAATCCTAAGGAAATGCAATCCGAAAACAAAGGAAGTAGGGTACAGTACGCTTGTTCGCCCACTGCTTGAATACTGCTCAGCAGTGTGGGATCCGTACCAGATACAGTTGATAGAAGAGATAGAGAAGATCCAACGGAGAGCAGAGCGCTTCGTTACAGGATCATTTAGTAATCGCGAAAGCGTTACGGAGATGATAGATAAACTCTAGTGGAAGACTCTGCAGGAGAGACGCTCAGTAGCTCGGTACGGGCTTTTGTTAAAGTTTCGTGAACATACCTGTGGTGTCACCGCCAGACACCACACTTGCTAGGTGGTAGCTTAAATCGGCCGCGGTCCCTTTAGTAGATGTTGGACCGGCGTGTCGCCACTGTGTGATCGCAGACCGAGCGCCACCACAAGGCAGGTCTCGAGATACGGACTAGCACTCGCCCCAGTTGTACGGACGACATTGCTTGCGACTACACGGACGAAGCATCGCTCATTAGCCGAGCAGATAGTTAGCATGCATTGCTCATTAGCCGAGCAGACAGTTAAAATGGCTTTCAGCTAAGTCCATGACTACGAACTAGCAAGGCGCCATTAGCCTTACATAGTTTGATAGTTATCGTATGAAATGTCTCATCAAGAACACTTGTATCATCAAGGAATATTAAAAGATAAGTATTCGAGGAGCTGCATACTTTTCTTATTAGAATTCACTACTTATCCTGTTCCAGATTTCACGCCCGTCTGCGTTAGATTTCGGCCTCCTCTATCTAAAAGGTGTTGGCACATTTACCAACACATCAATACCTTCACCGAGGAGTCAAGCAGTATATTGCTCCGTCCTACGTATATCTCGCGAAGAGACCATGAGGATAAAATCAGAGAGATTAGAGCCCACACAGAAGCATACCAACAATCCTTCTTTCCACAAACAATACGAGACTGGAATAGAAGGGAGAACCAATAGAGGTACTCAGGATACCCTCCGCCACACACCGTCAGGTTGCTTGCGGAGTATGGATGTAGATGTAGATGTAGATCTGTGATTTTTTTTTCTTTGAGAGTGCTGTTGCCTGCCAACCCAGTAACACAACACAGGATTCCAATAGGGAATGAGACACCTAAATACCGTTTTTGTGACACCTAAATGTCGTTTTTGGAAACCCAGAATCTACTATGTAGGGATTAACATGGATTCCGGAAACAGCGATCGTGTGAGACCCAACTCGCTTTATTTGTTCATGAGACCCAGAAAATATTAGATACAGGCTCCCAGGTAGATGCTATTTTTCTTGATTTCCGGAAGGCGTTCGATACCGTTCCGCACTGTAAGAGCCTACGGAATATCAGACCAGCAGTGTGGCTGGATTGAAGAGTTCTTAGCAAACAGAACACACATGTTGTTATCAATGAAGAGACGTCTACAGACGTTAAAGTAACCTCTGGCGTGCCACAGGGGAGTGTTATGGGACCATTGCTTTTCACAATATATATAAATGACCTAGTAGATAGTGTCGGAAGTTCCATGCGGCTTTTCGCGGATGATGCTGTAGTATACAGAGAAGTTGCAGCATTAGAAAATTGTAGCGAAATGCAGGAAGATCTGCAGCGGATAGGCACTTGGTGTAGGGAGTGGCAACTGTCCCTTTAACATAGACAAATGTAATGTATTGCGAATACATAGAAGGAAGGATCCCTAATTGTATGATTATAGGATAGCGGAACAAACACTGGTAGCAGTTACTTCTGTAAAATATCTGGGAGTATGCGTGCAGAACGATTTGAAGTGGAATGATCATATAGAATTGATTGTTGGTAAGGCGGGTACCAGGTTGAGATTCATTGGGAGAGTGCTTAGAAAATGTAGTCCATCAACAAAGGAGGTGGCTTACAAAACACTCGTTCGACCTATACTTGAGTATTGCTCATCAGTGTGGGATCCGTAACAGATCGGTTTGACGGAGGAGATAGAGAAAATCCAAAGAAGAGCGTCGCGTTTCGTCACAGGGTTATTTGGTAACCGTGATAGCGTCACAGAGATGTTTAATAAACTCAAGTGGCAGACTCTGCAAGAGAGGCGCTCTGCATCGCGGTGTAGATTGCTCGCCAGGTTTCGAGAGGGTGCGTTTCTGGATGAGGTATCGAATATATTGCTTCCCCCTACTTATACCTCCCGAGGAGATCACGAATGTAAAATTAGAGAGATTAGAGCGCGCACGGAGGCTTTCAGACAGTCGTTCTTCCCGCGAACCATACGCAACTGGAACAGGAAAGGGAGGTAATGACAGTGGCACGTAAAGTGCCCTCGGCCACACACCGTTGGGTGGATTGCGGAGTATAAATGTAGATGTAGATGTAGATGTGGAGATCATATAACCTAAGTAACAACAAGTTTTTCTCGACAATGGACTAGAGTGGATGGCAGCTGTTAGAAGTAGCGCCCAAAAATAGACCAAAAACAGCTTTTCCAGCAAATAGGGGAATCTATCAGTACATAAGGACGCCTTTTGGGTTGAAAAACATGCTGGCGACATTCCAACGATTGCTCGATAGAGTACTGAGAGATTTGAAACCAATCCGGTGCTTAGTATATTTTGATTACATAATTGTCCGTTTAGGTGATATGCAGGAACATAGACAAAGTCTAAAAGGAGTATTCAGCAGATTTTGGGGAGCACATCTCACATTTAATGCTGAAAATTGCAAGATTTTCCAATACCACAAACTGCTAGGGACTTACAAGTTTTCCTCGGTCTCGCGAATTATTAGAAAGACTTGTGACGGGATGCGGATATTGCAAGACTGCTTATGCAGTTGTTGAAGAAAGGGGTTAAGTTGTGTGGTCAGGGAAATGTCAGGAAATATTTGACGAGTTAAAAAAATTGGTTGACATCCAGTAAAGTTTTGGTGCTCCCAGACTATCAGAAAGGTTTTATACTGTCCTGTGATGCATCGAACTACGCCTTTGGATGTGTTTTGGTAGGTGGTTATGTAGGGCAATGGAGTTAAGTATATGAACTCATGAGACAGAGAGAAGTAATGAGTACAGCAAACAGTGGTGTTTGCTGAAAGTTCGATAAAACTATAGGCAAAGGGATTAAAAGGTGAACTAAAATATTAAATATAAGTAGATAGCATGCTAATTACTGAACATATAAGGATGTTTGACTGACTGCATGAAGTATTCTTTAATGTGAACCTTGGTTACTTTGTAATCCATGTTATTCCTAAATATATATTTGTGTTCTCCTTTTTTTTTTGGTGGGGTTTAAGGGCCCTCAACTACTGTGGTCATTAGCGCCCAGTCACAGTGGTTAGAGCACATGGAATCTAGTAAAACTCAAGGGGAGGGGGGGACACCAGAAAGGCTTGACAAAGATGCAGATAAAATAAGTAAAAAAGTTAGATGTCTGCGGACAAGCCAGTCAAAGCTATAAAACGCAGAACACGAGCAGCTGCTCGAGCGTCATCAGCTAAAATATCCGGTAAAGTAGAGGGCAGGGACAGGACAACACGAGATTGACTAAAGCGGCGATGCGACAATAAAACATGGCGCACTCTTAATGCCTGACCACAAGGGCACTGCGGGGCTGGGCCACCGGAGAGCAGGTAGCGGTGGCTAAACCGGCAATTCCCAAGCCGCAACCTGGTCAGAAGGACCTCTTCTCGCCGAGATGGTCAGGAGGAGGTTGTCCAAGGAGTTTGGAGCGGTTTTACTGCCCGGAGCTTGTTTCCTTGGAGGGATGACCAAGCATCCCACCACAACGACACAAGCCTCTTGCAAACATCCCCACGAACGTCAGATGATGGCACACAATGGGAGGCTGGACGAGGCAGGAGGACTGCAGCCTTGGCTGCAGCATCTGCAGCCTCATTCCCAGGCACACCTACATGTCCGGGAACCCACAGAAAGCTGACAGGAGAACCATTATCAGCGAATGAATGGAGGGACTGCTGTATCCGTTGAACCAAGGGATGGACTGGATGAGGAGCTCCAAGGCTCTGAAGAGCACAGAGTGAGTCAGAGCAGAGTACATACGACGAATGGCGGTGGCGGCGGGCATACTGAACGGCCTGATGGAGAGCAAAAAGCTCGGCCGTAAAGCTGGAACATTGGTCGAGCAGCCTGTATTTAAAGGTGGCGGCCAGACGACAAAGGCACAGCCCACACCATCGTCAGTTTTGGAGCCATCGGTGTAAATAAAGGTGTGACTGGCAAGTCGAGCACGAAGTTCGACAAACCGTGAGCAATACACTGCAGCCGGAGTACCCTCCTTCGGGAGTGACCTCAGGTCGAGATAAATATGAACCGGAGCCTGGAGCCAAGGTGGTGTCGGGCTCTCACCCTCTCTGAAGGTGGTAGGGAGGGCAAAATCCAATTGTCGAAGCAGGCGACGGAAGTGGACTCCGGGGGGGGCAGCAGGGCAGACACATACAACCCGTACTGACGGTCGAGAGAATCGGCGAAGAAGGACTGGTAAGAGGGGTGGTCGGGCATAGACAACAGCCAGCAGGCATACCGACACAGCAGTACATCGCGCCGGCAGGTCAATGGTAATTCGGCAGCTTCAGCATAAAGACTCTCGACTGGACTAGTGTCGAAGGCTCCGGTCGCAAGACGTAACCCCTGATGGTGGATGGAGTTGAGACAGCGTAAGAGGGATGGCCGAGCAGACGAGTAGACGAAGCTCCCATAATCCAGCTTTGATCGGACTATGGACCGATACAAGCGAAGCAGGACTGTGCGATCCGCTCCCCAAGATGAGCCACTAAGAACTCTGAGGACATTAAGGGAACGTGTACAACGGGCCGCCAAATAAGAGACATGCGGAGACCAACAAAGTTTCCTGTCCAACGTGAGCCCTAGAAACTTAGATGTTTCCACGAATGGGAGAACAATGGGACCGAGATGTAAGTATGGCGGAAGGAACGCTTTATAGCGCCAAAAGTTGATAGAAACCGTCTTCTCTTCAGAGAACTGGAAGCCATTTGCCACGCTCCATGAGTATAGGCTGTCTAGACAACGCTGAAGGCAGCGCTCCAGGAGGCATGTTCTTTGGGCACTGTAGTAGATCGCAAAGTCATCGACAATGAGCGAGCATGAGACATTAGGTGGAATGCAATCCATAATGGGATTGATCGCGATGGAAAAAAGGGCTATGCTCAAGACGGAGCCCTGAGGCACACTGTTCTCCTGGAGGAAGACATCGGACAATACGGAACCAACATGTACCCTAAACGTTCGATCCGTTAAAAAGGAATCAATAAAAAGGGGGAGGCGACCGCGTAGGCCCCACCTGTGCATAGTGCGGAGGATAGCTCCTCTCCAACAGGTACCATAAGCCTTCTCCAAATCGAAGAACACAGCTACTGTTTGGCGCCTGCGCAAAAAGTTGTTCATGATGAATGTCGACAAGGTCACAAGGTGGTCAACAGCGGAGCGGTGGCGACGAAAGCCGCATTGGACATTGGTAAGTAGCCGTCGAGATTCAAGAATCCAAACTAACTGAGCGTTAACCATGCGCTCCATCACCTTACAGACACAGCTTGTAAGAGAAATGGGGTGGTAACTTGAAGGAAGGTGTCTATCCTTCCCGGTTTTGGGTATAGGAACAATGACGGCATCACGCCAAAGCATGGGGACCTGACCTTCGGTCCAGACGCGATTGTAGGTATGAAGAAGGAAGCTTTTGCCCGCCGGAGAAAGGTATGCCAGCATCTGAACGTGAATGGCATCTGACACCGGAGCAGATGACCGGGTAAGTGCAAGCGCATGTTCGAGTTCCCACATAGTATGGGGGCATTATAAGTTTCCAGATTCAGCGAGTGGAAGGAAGGTCGCCGAGCCTCTTCTGCCTCTTTCCTGGGAAGGAAGGCAGGGTGGTAATGGGCGGAGCTTGAAAGCTCCACGAAAAACCGTCAGAAGGCGTTGGAGACAGCCACAGGATCAACGAGGACCTCATTACCTGAGGTCAGGCCAGGTACCGAGGAGAGTGCCTTAATGCCCGACAGCCGGCGCAGGCCACCCCATACGACAGAAGAGGGAGTAAAGCTGTTAAAGGAGCTGGTGAAAGAGGCCCAACAACCTTTTTTGCTGTCTTTGATGACTCTAAGGCATTGCGCTCGAAGTCGTTTGTATCCAATACAGTTCGCCAACGTAGGATGGCGGCGAAAGGTGCGTAAAGCACGTCGTCGAGCACGGATAGCGTCTCTACAAGCCTCGTTCCACCAGGGGACGGAAACACGACGTGAAGAAGAGGTAGTACAAGGAATGGAAAGTTCGGCAGCATTGATGATAACAGCCGTGCGGTATTCGACCTGACTGTCACAACTGAGAAAATCGTGGCCTGGAAAGGTCGCCAGGGAGGAGTAAAGTCCCCAGTCAGCTTTCGGTATGTTCCAGCTCAAAGGACGTGGGGATGGGGTGTGGTGCAGGAGACGAACGACACAGGGGAAGTGGTCGCTCGAATAGGTGTCAGAAAGGACATACCACTCGAACCGATGGGCAAGAGTGGTATAACAGATCGAGAGGTCCAAGTGGGAGTAGGTATGAGTAGTCCGAGAGGAAAGTTGGGGCGCCAGTAATGAGGTAGAAAAGATTGAGATGGTTGAAGACATCCGCCAAGAGGGAGCCTCTTTGACAGGATGCAGGAGAGCCCCAAAGGGGATGATGGGCATTGAAGTCGCCAAACAATAAAATCGGTGGGGCAAGCTGAACGATCAGGTGCATCACGTCAGCCCGACTAACAGCGGATGACGATGGAATGTAGATGTACAAACTGAAAAAGTATAAGCAAAAAGAGTAATACGAACAGCTATTGCTAGGAGTGGGGTGGGCAATGAGATGGGATGGTAATAGACATCGTCCCAAACGAGCAACATGACCCCACCATGAGCCAGGATACTGTCCACAGGGGTGAGGTCATACCGCTCCGAGGTATAGTGGGTAAAGGCAATACGGTCAGTCAGGCGCAACTTGGTTTCCTGGAGACCAAGGTTGAGCGTACAGTGCAGGCGGAGGAGCAGTTGTAATTCCTCCCGATTAGATCGAATACCTCTTATGTTCCAATGTAACAAGGCCATCGCTAGTCAAAAAAGAGGGGGAACGAGAAGGGGGAAGAGCTGGTCACCTCAACGGCCGCGGAGGGCCAGGTTTCGAGGGAACAACGCTACAACGGGCGGGAGGCGGATCCTGTTCCATCGAGTCATCGCCAGCTATGGCCGCTGTCCCTGGTTGTGTAGGAGGGGCAGCATCATTTGCAGACGAGAGTCCAGCTGAGCGCCTGGCAGCATAGCGTCCCGGCGAAACTGAGGACGGCCGGGAGCAGCGACTCACAGATGGAGCGTCAGACGAAACGCGCCGGGGTGGAGAGGGGGATAGAGACTTCTTCTTGGAGGCCTTCTTGGAAGTCCAAGGAGGCACAGGGATGGTGGCCTGGACCCAAAGAAGGTCCTCTCGCGCGGGGTCCGTTGGGAACGCCGGAACTCGGAAGCTGGGGTCCGGAACGTTTCCCCGATGGACGCCTGAGAAGAGGATCGCTTCTCAGGCGGCGGGGCGGGGGAGGAGGAGGAGGAGGAGGAGGAGGAGGAGGAAGGGTGGCCCCTGGGGCAGAGGGGGTGGGGGCAATGGGGGAGGAGGATTTGGAAGGGAGGGATTTGGGAGGCGGAGGCATAGTTCCAGGATGGGGGGAGGAGGCGGAAGGCGGACAGGATATGGGTGAGGATACCACGGAAGGAGTGGACACAACTCAGGCAAATGAAGTGGTCAACCGCACGGGATGGAGGTGGTCATACTTCTTCCTGGCCTCAGATAAGAGAGACAATCCAAAGTTTTGAGTTCTTGTATCTTCTTCTCCTTCTGATACATGGGGCAGTCCAAGGATCTAGGCAAGTGGATGCCAGGACAATTAACGCACCGAGTCGGTGGGGTGCATGTATGTTCCTCACGTAGAGGACATCCACAATCGCCACAAAGGGGCTCAGCCGCATACCGTGACAACTTGTGCCCAAAGCGCAAACACCAAAAACAGCGCATAGGAGGCGGGATGTAAAGTCGCACGTCGCACCGGTAGCACATCACCTTTACCTTCTCTAGAAGAACGTCCCCCTCGAAGGCAAGGATAAAGGCCCCGGAGTCGATGCGACGGTCTTTAGGGCCGCGCTGGACTCGCCGGACGAAATGCACGCCTCGGCGCTCCAGGTTGGCCCTGAGCTCCTCATCAGATCGCAGCAGTAGGTCCCGATGAAAAATAACCCCCTGCGTCCTATTTAGTGCCAGATGTGGGACAATGGACACTGGGATGTCCCCTAGGCGGTCGCACGCCTGGAGCGCCGCCGACTGTGTGGCGGAGGTGGTCTTTATAAGAACAGACCCCGAACGCATCCTGGATTTCTCCAAAGAAGTCCTCAATGTGCTGAACAAAGAACTTGGGCTTGGAGGTGGCGAACGTCCCCCCATCGGTTCGAGAACAGACCAAATAGCGGGGGAAGTACTTCGCCCCAAGCCTGTCCCTCCTCCCAGGGAGTGGCCGAGGGGGAAAGGGCAGGAGAACCAGAACCAGAGACAGTTCCTTTCCTTTTGAAAGACTCGGCCACAGAGCGACCTGATACATGTTGACGTATGATCTGCGAAACGTCCGCCCCGATACCACCCACTC
The DNA here is from genome assembly GCF_021461395.2 of Schistocerca americana. Classification (NCBI taxonomy): domain Eukaryota; kingdom Metazoa; phylum Arthropoda; class Insecta; order Orthoptera; family Acrididae; genus Schistocerca; species Schistocerca americana. The sequence goes on along the minus strand of NC_060121.1, from coordinate 441,292,863 downwards.
CGACCAAGGGCTCTCCCCACGGACGCCACCCAGCCTCAGCAAGGGCCACCTGGCAGGATGACCGTTGCCGGGAGTCCTGATGCCCCAAGGAGACGGGCATCTACTCCTTGGCCGACGTGGGGAGGGTGCAGCTCAGGTATCGGCAGTATGATCCCTGTGTTGTCAGGGGGCTACAACCTAGAGGGTACATGACGACCCCACCACAACGGGCAGCCTACCGTGCTGGATTTCTGGTGCCATGGAAAGTCCATCATGATCGTAGGTGGAGATGGGGACGCTCTATGGGCATAACTTGTACAACCCATCAGGCGTTTAGGCCCAATTTGAGGAATAGTGGGTAGGGTTACAACGCCAGTACAATGCTGAGTGCCAAGGTCTTACTGCACTGAGCACCAGTGGTACACCACGTAAGGCGTACTTCCCCAAAAGGCTCATACTTCTGTAGAATTTTGAAAAATGGAGGTCAAACCCCAAGGGGGACCATCACATGAAAGGCCGAAACGGTTGAAACTCCTTTTAGTCGCCTCTTACGACAGGCAGGAATACCTCGGGCATATTCTTACCCCGGACCCGCAGGGGGGGTGTTCTCCTTATCTGTGTGTGTGACCTCTATCCTTATTGGTTTATTTCTTGTATCTGATCACAAACCTTATGTGCCTTTTCCTCCCTTACTCCTTATAGTTTTGTGTATTTTCATGGATTTTATACATACATATTTATTAGAGAAGATTTAGAATTTTCTGTACGTCTAATCAAGCCTATTACTGTAATCTGTTTGGCATGTCTTACATAATGTTTGTGTAGTTCATTATTATAAGACCATGATGCCATTTTTCTCTTAGTGTTTTAAAGACATGGAAATCTGCTTTTGTCATTACACTATATGTGCCGTCCATATGTACAACTACATAAGATTTTATTTTTCCAGTATTAATATTATTTATAAATGTACCAAATTGGAAATTCACCACAAATGGTTTAGAATTGTCAGGACAGAACAATTATGTCTAGTGATTACATAGTGAAATGTTGTATGTCACATGATGGCATACTTCACTTATACAAGCTGCAACTGAATTTCATAAGGAACTCTTCGACACTGCAAAATGAATTTGGAGTTATCAATGGATCTACAGTCAGCTTCAAGCAGATAATGTGACATTTTACTGTTTGTGCGGGCTGGGGTTGGTAGCTGAGAACTGTGCTTAGTCTCACTCAGTCTGCTACCACATAACTTTCTACAACTGTGAGATCATGCCAACGAGCTAAATAAAGTTTGATCATTTATGGCAAGGACACTTTTCCACCTACTTTCTTCATGCAAATTAATACTGCCATATTTGGTTGTGCTTCAGATTTGCAGGCCTTGTGTGATACAGGCACTCTGACGTACTTCCTGTTCGCTATAAAAACAGTCCAGATCACCAACACAAAATGTGACATACAAACTTTCAAAATAGCCCTGTGCAGGTCGTTCAGGTAGACATAACGAAAAATTGAACCAGTTGTGAATATTCTATTGATCAACCATCTTCATTTTCTTGTATTTAGTATAAATTTTTGCTTATAGTTCTTTAACTCATAATCTTGTAAAACAATTTTTATACTTGTATTTATAATTTCAATTTTGTCCTCATACCATTCCTACTAGGGTAAGGCGGAGGATACGTAAGGTGGTCATGTCGTTTAGGTTTTTGTACGTTATCGATGTACACGTCAGAGAGAGAGAGAGAGAGAGAGAGAGAGAGAGAGAGAGAGAAAGTTGCGTTACTGTTACTGTTAAACAATGTTTGGTCTTGTCGTAGCATTGTCTTTGCCTCTGCGCAGTCTGACAAATTCTTGGTTGATGTGTAGCATATGATGGACATATTTAGTAGTACTGTGTGGACTTGCGATTGTATGTGTTAGATGAAGAAAGGACAGCAAGGATATAGACAATGAAAGGTGAAAGAAATATAAATTATGAATAATGTGATTGTTTTTTGAGGAGTGGAAGTTTGAGATGAGACTGCTGCACTGCGCACCTTGTTTGTAAGAATGATTATTGTCAGCTAGTCAACTTGCTCGGAGCTGAGTGAAAGACCACATTAATTGATTAAGCCGTTAGATTTTATAGAAAATGTCAGTTAACTTTGTACCATTTTAAATCACTGTTCACTTTGTTAAGCATAGTATTGTTCAGACCCATGTTATAAGTGAAGATCATGTGAATTTTTACTCTGTCCTTTTGAATGCGTATACTCATTTCTAAAATCGTCGTCTTGGAATATCATTTCATCGGAATAGTTACTCTACCGACAACACTCCCTATCATTATAAGTTACCACATATAGCAGTTTGAATATGTATTTTGAAACAAGAATGTAACTTAGCCGCTGCGTGCTTGCAGTTTGCTGCTGTGCTTTCGAGGAATCTACAACAATGTTGTCAAAACGCGTGGAGGGTGGAAATTTTGATTAGGGCCAGATAACTATTTTACTTCCGTTGCGCATTTTATACTAAGGCAAGCTGCATTCAGATCAGTTACAGTTCATTTCATATTAGGTTCTGTAAAGTTGGGCTACATTTCAGACAGAAATAAAAATAGGGAGCAACTTACACATTTTAGAATGACGGTATCAACAAACTCGTCTCTCGTTGAGAAAAATGTATTCGACGCCAGGTTATGCTCGGAAATAAACATGAGGACATGGACAATGAGGGTGTAGAATGTTTAAAAAGCTTAAAAGTTTTCAGATAAAAGAAATCGTTGGCGTTACTTTTCGCCACGCCATCATATAGAGCATGATCATTAATAAAACCGACAAACTGCAGGAACGGATTCCTGACAGGAAATGAAGGAAACACGTTCCTATGAACATGTCTCCGGAAATGCATACTTGCTGAGGTAGATGGCGCTGACGAATGACAGTTTCTCTGACCACATGCGTGTGTTCCTTATGTGTTGCAGGCTGTCTGATTGGCGCAGCGTGCAGTAAGTAGTAGAATGGTCCTGTATTCATGTCAGGAATAAGTCAATATAGTATCTGCGTACGGCCAAGCAGATGGCAACGGTCGAGAGGCAGCATGTCTATACCACAACAAATACCCTCGCTGACAGGCACCAACCACATCACACAATATTTCATGCATTTATTGGCGAACTGTGTGATCATGGGTCCTTTCAGGCAAACGAGCGTGGAGGGAGGCGGTGAACAGTGGGTAAACCAGATTTGGAGTACCGTGTTATGCCATTCGACCTTTCCCATCTGCTTGGCTGCACACAAACACCGATTGTTCCACACATGAACACCGAATTATTCTGCTGCTTACAGTAGCTGCGTGAATCATACAGCCTACAACACACAAGAATGCATGGCACATGGTGAGAGGGACGTTTATCCGTCAGCGCCATCTACCGTGGTGACAATGCATTTCCAGACACATGTTCATAGGATCATTATTCCTCCATTTTCAGTAAGGGATCTGTGTCTGTAATTAGAGGGTTTTGTTGACGTTCACCCTATGTACAGCGTACTGCTTGATCAGATCATTGTAAGATACAAATCTCCAGCGAGTGAAGGCTCCGATACTGGGCCCTGGAACTCGCCGAGCGGTACACCTGTGTCGGGCCGCCACTCTGACCCGCCGCGCGCTCAGCTTTTCACAGAGATCAGTGGCCGGCATTAGCGCCCGGTCTGCGGGTCGCCTCAATTATTGAACTCCCGCAGCGCAGTTAACAATTCAGCTGGCTCGCCGCGGCGCGCCGCACTCCACTAGTGTAGCGCAAAGAATCCGCCCGGTCAGTGGAGGCCTCTGTTCCACGCTCGGCCACACCGCCGCTTATTCGCCACCAGACCAGAGGTGTACAGACCTGCTACCGCGGAGCGCTAACCCCTTACTGTGACTCGTAAGGGCCGCAACTTGAAAAGTATTGTGCCATGAGACAAGTTATTATTCCGGACTGGGGTACCCCTGACTACGGCGAGTTACTGTACTCAAAATAACGTAAACTTCCAACGGCTAGTCGTCTCTCTTTCAGGAAAGAATGAGTAAGAAACCGGAAAAAAATAATACCGAACGGTGAGTAGCGGCATATAAGGGGCTCGTAGCCCTCTGTCTATACATTCCGTGCTATAGACGGATACACCAATGCCGCTGCTAACACTGTGTTACTCGTTTACTCAACCAATATGCAGATAAATGTGAGAGGCCAAGGGAAAAGAAAAGAAGAAGAACAAGTCATTCTGCTGCCCCAGATATTCACAATTCATCTACATCACTTCCCTTCTATTAACACTTGAAGTATTGGGCAGACGGTCCAATAGCCCACACAGATTATTTATCGACGGTTCCTTTCTTGAGCAGCGCATAAGAAATTTGAACACCTAAGTCTTTCCACACTTGCTCTGTTTTATGTTATATTACTACGCTAGGTGTTTCTCCTTATGTAGTTGGGAGGCAACAAAACAAGACCGGTTACTGACGCAAATATTTATTTAAATTCTACATTTTTATTAGATTATTTTCCTTTTTTTCCACATACTGTAAAATACTAGAGTGTACATATATAGCTTTACTGTATTTTAGATCTGAAGATGATCATGAGTGATCGAAACATGTAATATAAATAAAAATGTGCAACTGAAACTGAACAATAAAGGAGGTTTATCTCAAATAGCACTGCAGCTGATGATTCTACGAGGCGAGTATGTCGACCATAATTAAAAAAAATGGTTTTTGCAGGATAAATTGATAACTGAAATGCTGTGAAAAGATCTCACCGCAAAGAAGAATTTTTTTCTCAATGATTGCCACCTCATCTAGCGTTCATTTTCGTGACACCGCCTCCTCTACTTCATAACAATATGATATGATATGCTCTTCTTAGAACTGTAAGATGTCCTCCTTTATTCTTATCTCGTTTATTCCATTCAGCGCATCAGTACTCCATAAAAAGGCGAACGCAGAGTAGGCAGTCTGTAGCATTTTGTAAGCCCGATGCCAATAAAATGCAGCGTTTGGTTCACCTTTCATACGAGCATTTTCTGTGTAAGGGTTCAACCTTAACATGTTACTAATAGTGAGAAGGAAACGTGCGAAGGAATCGAAAACGGAATGGTCATCATATGGACGAAAAGCCAAAATAGCCTTAATTGCAATTAAAAGGAAATGCGTCAACATTAAGAATGAGGAGTTCATCACTATCAAACGTAAAGAACGAATAAGACGAAAGAATTTATTGAAGACATTTATGAAGGGTGGATTTATCTGCTGATGTGATGGAAAAATAACTTGCTGTCGAAATGGAAGAACTGGAGGTTCAGTATTACAGAGTCTGACAGAGCTGTGGAACGTTTTCAGTCAAGAAGGGTGGACAGCGTAAATTTTAACAACATTGACGCAAATGGCAACCAAACTACCACTGAAGCTGGTGTAAAAATTCTATGGGACACGACAAAATGTTATCCACACAAGTTCGCGATAGTAATGGCAAATAAATGCAAGAATCATAACACAATCAGCTCAACAGCACCACACATTCAATTTTTTAATAAAAATAATACACAGCAGATTGAAAAAAAATTGAAAATATCATAGGTAACGATCTATTTGGGATTAGGACGGGTACAGCTGCCAGAGAAGCAGTTCTGAAGTTGAGATCAGAAATGGAAACAAGGCTTAAGAAAAATCAAAATCCGTTGACAGGATTTGTTGATTAGAAAAAAGTTCAACAGGAGTAAACGGTGCTAGATGCTCCACATTTCCGAAAAAGTAGATGTAATCTATAATGAAGACGGATAATAAGCAATGTTTGTAAGAATAAGATGGCTCAATAAGAGTGGAAGAGCAAGAACGAAGTCCTCGGATGAAAGCGGCTGTGACAGGTCTGCAACCGTTTCCCCTGTTGTTCAAACTATTAACCGAAGAAGCAGTGATGTAGGAAAAAATTTGTTTCAAGGGCGTGATTAAAATTCACGTGAAAGACTAACAAGGATACAAAGCGCTGGTAGCGTTACTCTCCTCAACGAAATTGGGAAAGAATTACTGATATACGGAGCGGAATGAACAATCTCGTGAACACAATACGTGGATTGACAATAAAATGAAGGGAGGCGAAAGTAATGAGTAGTGGAAAGTGTGGTATTAGTGATGAACTTAAGATTAAAATTCCAAACCACAAGGCTGACTGACTGATGAAATTCTGCTTCCTGGGAAGCAAAGTAATGCACTATGGACGAAGAAAGGAGCCCAAAAAGCCCCAAAGGAGAATAGAAACGAAGTGTTGGAGATGAAGAAAATTACATGGTTTGATTATTGAGGATGTTCTCCACAGAATCGTCACGGATAAAAATGCCTGGAAAGCATCGAAAAGAAGAATGGGCAGGATACTAGCATATGTGTTAAGTCAACAGGGTTTTTCTTCTGTGTTACTAGAAGGAGCTGTACAGATAGAAACTGTATGGGATGACAGAGAATTTTTGTGGCATCAGTCGTCTGACCGGTTTGATGCGGCCCGCCAAGAATTCCTGTCCTGCGCCAAACTTTCCATCTCAAAGTAACAATTATAATCTAAGTCTTCAATTATTTTCTAGTCGCATTCCTATCCCCTTTCTTCCACTACAGTTTTTATAGTCTATAGCTCCCTCTAGTACCATGGAAGTTATTCCCTGATGCCGTAACAAATGTTCTGTTTTGTTGTCCCTTCCATTTGTCATTGTTTTCATGTGTTGCTTCTCTCGCCAATTCCACGTTCCTTACCTTATCAGTCTACCTAACTTTCAGCGTACTTCTGCAGTGACTTCGATCCTTTTCTGATCCGGTTTCCCACAGTGCACGTCTCGCTATTACACAATGCTGCGCTCCAAACATACATTCCCAGAACATTCTTCTCAAGTAAAGACCTACGTTCGCTACTAGTAGACTTCTCTTGGCCACGAATACCATTTGTCCACTGATATTCTGCTTTATATGTCATTTTCGCTACGTCCGTCATGGGTTATTTTATTGCCCAGGTATAGAAATCATTATCTACTTCGTCATCACCAATTATTGTTGTTCTTATTTCTGATACTACTCATTAGATTTGTATTTCTTCGATTTACTTCCAAACCCTGTTTCGGGCTCATTAGACTGTTAGTTCTGCTAATCAAGTCCTGTAAATCTGCTTCACTTTCAGTGATGATAGCAATGTCAGCAGTGAATCTTGTCATATTGTGCCACGTTGAAATTTGATCCCACCCATGAATCTTTCCCTTACTAGTTTAAAAAAAAAAAAATCGTCGATATGGCTCTAAGCACTTTGGGACTTAACATCTGAGGTCATCAGTCCCCTGGACTTAGAACTACTTAAACCTAACTAACCTATGGGCAACACACACATCCATGCCAAAGGCAGGATTCGAACCCGCGACTGTAGCAACCGCATCGTTCCCGACTGAAGTGCCTAGAACCGCTCGGCCACAGCCTTCATTCTTTCATTGATTCTTGGATGTTTAGACTGAACAGTTGGGGAGAAAGACTGTATCCCTCCCTTACATCATTTTTGATACGATACATCGTTCTTCATCTTCGAGTCTTACCGTTACCTCTTCGTTCTTGTACATATTGCATATTACCAGTCTTTCCATGTATCTTACACCTATTTTTCTTTGAAGTATCAACATCTTGAGCCATTTTGCATTATCGAACACTTTCTCCTGGTCGACTAATCATATGAACATGATTTGATTTTTCTTCAGTTTTGCTTCCATTAACAACCGCAAAGTGACAACTGTCTCTCTAGCGCCTTTACCTTACCAAAGGAAGTCATCCAACTGATCCTCAATTTTCTTTATCGTTCTTCTATATAATGTTCTTGGTTTGATGAGCTGTTAAACTGAATGTGCTATAATTCTCGCACTTTTTGGCTCTTGCAGTCTTCAGAATTTTGTGAACGATCTTCTCCCCCAATATCTGATAGTATATCGCCAGTCTCATACATTCTACACACCAACGTGAACAGTCGTTTCATTGCCACTTTCCCAATGATTTTAGAAATTCGGATGGAGTGTTACTTATTATTTCTGCCTTATTTGAGCTTAAGTTTTCAAAACCTCTTTTAAAGTCTGATTCCAATACTGGATTCTGTATCCGTTCCCTATCGACTGTTTCTTCTTTTATCACGTCGTCCGACAAGTTTTCCCCCTCATACAACCCTTCAGTGCACTCCTTCCACCAAATTGAAATCGCCCCCCCCCTCCCACTTAAAAGTGGAATTGCAATCACAATCATAATAATACCAAGCTTACTTTAATTCTACCAAAGTTTTATATGGCTTTCCTGTATCCTGAGTCTTTTCTTCCGATAACCATTCCTTTTTCGACTACTTGACATGTTTAATGCAACAATTTTGTCTTAGCATCTCAGCACTCTTTGTTTATTTTAGTCCTAAGTGCCTTGTATTTTTGTACTTCTGATTTTCCCTGAATACCTTTGTACCTGCTTCTTTCGTCGACTAACGGAAGTACTTTATTTTCAACTTCCGTGATTGCCCTTCTTAGAGATGTTCATTGCCCTTCCACCGAACTCTCTACTGACCTGTTCATTGTTGCAGTACCTATAGCCTTAGAGAGCTTCAAGGGTATCTCCTTGTTCAATAATATTTCCGTATCCCACTACTTTGCGCACTGATTCTTCCTGATTCGTTTCTTAAAGTTTAACCTGCTCTTAATCATAAGTAAATTGAGATCTGAGTCTATATTTGCTCCTATGTAAGCCTTACAATCAATTCCGTGCCTGTCCGTGATATAATCTAACTGAAATCTTTCCGTAACTTTCGGCTTCTTCCTAGTATACCTCCACCTCTTGTGGTTTTTGAACAGAGTATTCCCTACTATTAGCTGAGATTTATTGCGGAAGTCAATTAGTCTTTCTCCCCTCTCAGTCCTATTGTGAAGCCCATTTTCTTCCGTAACCCTTTCTTCTAATCCTTCCCCTAAAACCGCGTTCCAATCTGCTAAGACTATTAGATTTTCATCCCCCTTTAAGCACTGAATAACCCGTTCAATATCTTATATACTCCGTATCTTCTTCTTCTTCTTCTTCTTCTACTTCTTCTTCGTCCTCTTCTGATTGCGTTTTTGGCATGTATACCTTAACTGATGATGTCGGTGTTGTTTTTGCTGTCGATTCTGATGAGAACAACGCTACCACTGAACTGTCAGCTGTTTTTATTATCAACGTCATTACGTAATCATTTCTTGCACTCATAAGTGGAATGGTTGTTATGATAATGTGATCAACTTCTTACACATGTACTGTCGTTTGTAAGACTTGAGAAATAGTTCCTGCCATCCGTCTCTAACCTAAATAAATACCGCGATACTCTCTTGCCTTCTTCAGTATTCTCGGTGAGGTGAATGTGGAATGCCGGAAAGTGGTACTAAATTTTAGATGGCATATTCTGCAAAAATGTACACACGTTGACACTTATCTCACGTTAAACATGGAGAAAGAAATCGAAAATTTACACTATAAGAAACAAATATCCTACCAGCATAGGGTGGGAATAGGATGACAAGCACTTCACTAAAAACAGATTTGTGATAGTGGAGACATACACGTAAAGTCCACACTTGACTTACCTGAGAGTAGGATGGTGGGACACTGCCATAGTCCCTTGTTACCGCAGCAGCCGCCGATGGTAAGCGTACACGAAGTCCCTTAGCACCGAGGCCTACGAGAAAGACAGGTGGCGGTGACCATGTCACGAAGGTACGCTGACCCCTTTTGCTCGCTCGCTCGCTTGCTCAACTTCGCAAAAAACTGCGTTTCTACACCTGTTAACTCGTAACTTGGTGTGTATGTGCATAAGAGATTTACATAATCTTCCGGAATCCATTATTATGGATTCTTACTGTTATTAGTCCTACAATTAAAGAAAGTGCATGGACCTACTAATAATTTGTCATGGCCGTACTGGGGTATAATAAAATTAAAATTATGTCAAAATGTTTATCAGTTGCATAAGGCATTACATCTTGTAAGAAATGAGGACTGTTACGCGGAAGAGACTAAATGCTACAAACAAGCCGTTTCACCATGTATGTTGAGAATTGATTTTAAATTTAGTTGTGCGAATAGTAATCAGTAAGACTTCGTAATACCAGATTCCAGTTGAAGACGCAATTCTCGTCAGTAAGTACACACCCATTTGCAAGTTAAAAGGTTTAGAAACGCATTTAGTCTCCTAAGTTAACCGAGCGAGCGAGCTCAGGACTACCTTCGTGATGTACGCGCAGCGGCCTGTCTTTCTCGCGGTCCTCGCTTAGTACGCTTTAGAGGAGAGAGAGGCTGCGCTCGGTATTCGTTCCGAAGCCAAGCCGTCTGCTCCCGGCCACCTGACTGAGACGACGCTAGCAGGTTTTCGTCTTGTGAGATTAGGCATCAGAGAACATGGAGTATGCAGCCATTCTAATTTTTTCTTATCACGCATCTCTCTCCAAACACCGAGAATGTTTCCAGTATTGGTATGTAATTAACAATTTGCATACTAGCGAAAGACTCATGTACAGTAAACATTTGGTTTGGATCGACACTACTAGAAAAAAACTCGCTCATGTAGCATCCCAAATCACACACCTTGATCAAGGCAGCAATTTTGTGATAACAATCATCGCACAGTGAAAAAATTTAGAATCACGTAACACAAGTTGTCGTAGAGCGGTAACTAATATGACTTAAAGCCTGCAGAAATTTCACTGTGACAGTTTATTACATTGTCACCCATTGTATTAACGGTCGCTGCGCGATGAAAAAACTCACATTACATAGCACTAAGTCTCGTAGAGCAGCAACTACTATTACCAATGCGTACCTGTAGAACGTTAGTTACACCATAACGTTGCGAGCAGCTCCACTGTTACTACTTTTACGCTTCAAATTATGATGATGTGCAAGCGTACAGCAGTAGCAATCGGTGGAAGAGATCAGCAGCAAAGTGATGAAGACGATCAGACGTTGATGAAGAGATCGTACCAGAAGTCCTTAGACTATCTTAGCTCAGGGAACCATTTCATATTGCAGCCAGCCTACAATTTCCACAGTAGGTCGACAGTTGTGTCGTTATCGGCTGATTTTTATTGATGTCCATTATCCTATGGAGAGCATGAACTGATGGTAAACTCCTTTCTTCTACAGTGTGAATGACGTAAGAGCCTAAAGAGTACTTTCTAGTGGCATTCCAGATGAGATTATGGCAACCTAATGGTGGTTTCTTGTCAACCATGCATCTGATGCCATTTACAGTTTATAATACAATGTTTTGCAGACAATCATATGGCACCCGAAGGCGACTTACTATCGTACAACACGCTATAGGCCAGCACTCTGAACACAAAGACCTTACTGGTAGTCTTAAAATCCCGGCAATATAAGATTATGGCGTACATTGACCTAGCCTGCATCAAGTATTTAGTAAACTGAAAGTACCTCGGGAATTCACCGTATAAATATGATCCGAACATGGTAGGAGTAATGTGACGTTACGTGGGTGCCTTAGAGGTATCCATAACATATTTAAAGTGCTGGTCGTCAAGAATTACCGCGAGTCCTGCTTTCCTGTTTCTCAAGTGTCAATGATACCATAAGAACTCCGACAACGTCCCCTTTACGACAGTGTCATTTCAGACCAAGCACAAATCGAGCCATAGACACCAGTTTAAGTGCATTCGACACATTTCTTCAAATACGTACTTCCCAGTGATGTCGATGGAAAGAAATGTATATCAAGTACCTTCCGTCGTGCTGAACTATTACCAAATTGTGATGCAACAATTGCTACATCGAGCAAAGAGTTGAATTAGAAAAATAATGATTGACGGAGAGTAGCAAAAACCTCTGGGATGGCGGACCAGATGTCACACACAGTTGCCAGTGCATAAACGCGGATGGACACGTTTCCCAGCCTTGGGTCAATCGGCCACATTATAAGAATCCGATCCCAGTCGTGATGATAGATCAGTTAGTTTTATTCTCGGTCCTATGACTCCCGCCTGGCAGTGAAGAAACCATAAACAGTTTCTCAGCGTAACTTCAAGGCCCTTAATGTAGATTTATGGTGTAGTATCGTAAGAAGTAATAGTATGAGTCCCATGCGGCGGACATTACAGTGCGTATAAGTTCATGAATTCGTGGCATATTCTGGAAATAGCGGTAAATACTAACATACTATACTTTTATATTACACTGTGTATAAATTAATGACGTCACGGTATATTCTGAAAATTTATGGAATGTTTTTGAATCCTTTGACTAGTAACGTGGAATATTCCAAAATATTCATTATACAGCATGGCACTGCGCCTGCACTGTGTTCCTGCGGGTTATTAGATTTTTTCTTTTTTGCTTTTCAAATTCGACACATAGTGGAAATCCAAAAATTTCTTCGATAAGCTGTAACATTGGCACTCTGGAAGGAAATTTGTAATACTGGCCGAATAACTGGCAAATTAATAGGACATCAAATACAGAAATTGGCAAACTATCTGTAAAATTTGGCAAGAGAGATTGAAAAATTGGAAGTCAACAGGACTGAAAATCCAGAAACTGACAAATTGATAGGTGCAAAAAGCCAACCTTTACATACGGTAAAACACAGGCATGGTTTGCTGACTTTACATATCTTAAGTACAGCACTAAGCCAAATGATACTTCCAAATATATAACTTCATGATAACCTAGCAACGATAAAATCCGTAAGTAATTTTCTGTATGTTAATAACACAGAATAAAGTCCAACTACAACTGACAAGTCATCGTATATATATTCTATGAGATCTATGGAAGAGATGGAAATAATAATAATAATAATAATAATTTTTGAGGAAGTAAGTTTGTCATATTGTAAACCCATAAAGGCCAGTTAAGTGTTATGAATATATAAAGTCAGTTTCTCGAACATTATGGTTATTGTTACTGTCATCTGTTATATACAGTATATGTATTATATGACTCTTTGCCTACTGTACTTGAACTGTATTCTGCAATATTAACATTTGGGAAAGTACAGATAGACGGCATCGTCGTTTTGTAACAATCAGGAGGCATAAAGATGTATTTAAGATACCTAAAATCAGAAATATTAGATCGTGTTTTATGATATGTATGGTTTGACTTGGGTACCTACCAACTGGCCATCTAAAATTTACTTCAAAACTCAAGTAGTCTTAATCGTCTCTCATCAATAATGCCAAGCCCATATTCTCCCATAAGCTGTTCTTCAGTACTTTCTCCTACAACAGCTTCCAAATCCCTGATAACTATTACATTTTTATCTCCATTTACATACTGAATTACCCGTTCAGTACCATCACATACTTTCTCCATCGCCTCATTTTCTGCTTGTGACGTTGGCTTGTATACCTGAACTATGGTTGTTGGCGTTGATTTGCTTTAGAATCTGACGAGAAAATTCTTGCCACTGAGCAGGTCACAGTTGCTCACTTTCTACCCTCTTTTCCTCTTCAGAACGAATCCTACTGCTGTTACATCATTTTCTGCTGCTGTTGATTTTTATATAAGTACGAACAGAAATCCTTACGTTCTTTCCATTTTACTCCATTCGCCCCACTGTATATAGATTGAGCCTCTGTTTTCTAGACCTCCTACTACCTTGAAAAATCTGACATTCCATGCTCTCACTCATACAATGTTATCTGTTATTCTTCCCTTTTCTCTTGATCACCTCCTCATTCGCAGTTCCCTCACGGAGTTCCGAAGAGGGCCTAACCGAGAATCTTTTGCCAACAGAGCGATCGTCTTGACACTTCTTTCAATTACAGTCCTCATGTCTTGTGGATACACATTATATGTCTTTCATGCAGTAATTTCCGTTTACTTCTGCATCCTCATGTTGTTGATAATGCTGATACTTCCCACTTTTCAGGGCATTATCCCACTCCAAGTGCAAGAGAGGTCACTAATAATCTGTCCGCCCCTCCATTGTCTTTGACAAAAGCTGCTGGTACATAGAGGGTGACTTTTTACTCCAGCAGTCTGCATACACCTTATTTATAACAAAGACCATTGTCTCCTCATATCATATGAACAATTACTGGAGCACTGAGATCGAAATGTGCTTTTACGACCAGTTCTTGGAACTCTGACACGAAAAAGTGCTGACTTGCTTATCTAGAACCATCAGTGCCTTTCTGCTGACGACATGCATTCTCATTTGTCACTCTCGATTTGTATGCATCAGTCAAACCTGATAAGGGTATAAGACTGAGATGCAATATTCAAGAATCGCTTGAACTCGATTGTTCTCCTTGACTATCTATCCAATGAGTCTAACTATGGCGTCTGCCTTTTCTACGATTGGTCTTATGTGGTCGCTACACTTTAAATACAGGTTATAATTACACTTTCCCTATTTAACACGTTGTAACGCGGAAACTAATTACCGTAAGATTACCAAACTCGGTAGCGTTAACATCAAGGACATGGGGAAGTGAAATAATGCAGAATCAATTCAGTTGAAATACTTTGAATGTGCTGCTACGGTACCTCACACCATTACATACCGGAATCATTACTGCTACAATAAGGGATCAATATGGCGCCCATCGGTATCCAGAAGTGTCTGCACAGCAGAGCGAAACAAGTCCGTAGGTACGCTGGCTACCTCTCTTGATAAGCTGGGCTTCTGATCAGCACATGTGTGAATTTTCACCCGGGAAAAACCCTGTCCTTCAGATAGCCCTACAACGTGAAACCACAGGGAGTGAGATAATTTGACCATGCGGGCCAGGCATTTAGAAACGATCGGCTGATATTTAGATTGTTTCCAACTGAATTTTGGAGAATATGGTGTACTTCACGAGCTGTGTGCGGTGGGGCTTCGTCTTATATAAAAGTTCAGCACACCTCTCTGCTGTGGGGCGGGTATGACATGCTGGCGAAGCATATCACAGTAACATTGGCCTGTCACACTACACGTTTCTGGACCTTCAGCGCCAGCTTCTTCAAAACACAATGGGCCAGTGATGAACGTTCTCGTGAAGACACACCGTACGGTGATACGTTCAGTATACAGAGGAACTTAATGCACAATGACTGGAGGTGAAGATCCCCACAGTCGGCTATTCGGTGTGTTCACCTCACCCGTCAGATGGTACATCGTCAATTTCAATCCTTGCGAGAAAGTGGAGAGCGAAGTCAACGCGTCATTCTGCGTCCTGTGGTGCAAGCTGCTGTGCAATATGTATCTTGTACGGATACCATTTGAGAATGGTTCGAAGCATCTTACGGAGCACCACGGGATGTTCAACAGTCGTGACACAGCACGCGCACTGTCTGACGATCTGGAATTACGTGCAGCGTTGTCTGCCATACGAACAGCGATTTCATCAACCACTTATGGTGCATTCGGTCGTCGGCCTCTCTCTGGAGCGACGCCCGGTTCTCCAGTTGATTCGAACTTCTCCATCAGGTTCGGCACAGCTGGCGGAGAAAGATGGCCCTTCTATAATCCTTGCAGCCGGCGACATCCTCGAAGTGCAGCTGCCGCAGTACTGTTGTTTTGATAACAGAGTCTTGGCAATACGGTCTCTGAAACTGACATACGGCGGGGAGAGAAGTGTGCAGACCATATGCCCCTCCATATCTGCATCTAGTGACGCCTATGGCCTGAGAATGACACGGCGGCCGGTCGGTACTATTGGGCCTTCATCGCTTTTTCAGGGAGTTTAGTTTAGTTTATAGTTTCAGCAATAACCACCTGCTCCTTTTGCCCAAGCTCATGTTGACATATGGACAATTACACTGCGACTGATCCGGTGTGTGAGAGTATGAATCACGATGATTGATCACTGAACCTGGTGGTCACAGTTGGAACTGGACGGTGGCACCATAACGCATGAAAATCATCCACCCCATACTCTGGACATTAATTCTACCACGTTTGGTAATCGTATGGTAATTAGTTCTCTTGTTAGAACCTGTTAAATAGGGAAAGTTTAATTATAACCACCCGGCAGTTCCATACGAATTTTCGTGGATATTCACGCGCGGTCATACATGCACTCACGCACACACACACACACACAAACAAACACACACACAAACACACACACACACACACACACACACACACACACACACACACACACACACACATTGTTAACAAGACGAGAGTAACCACGAGACGTCTTTGACGTACAACGAAAGCAATAACAGCAGAATGATTTATCTCTGTGGTACTTTTGTTCAGTACGAATTTGATGCACAGTCTCTTGTCGCTTTCAAACGTGAGCCCTAACTAAATATTTTTACTGTCACATTTTAATAAAAAGAAATGCTTTCGTAAATCTAGTGGCAACAATATTTAGGGTCCAGAATCTTAGACGTTTCCTTCAGGTTTTATCTGACACTAATTAGTTCAATTTTCATGTTATGATGTTTACGAAAACTTTGTTGTAGTCTGTCATATAATGTGTCAGTTGATGCTGAACAATAAACTCCAAGATTTGGCTACTGCGGGTGAAATGCTGATTGACTGGTGGTTGCAGATTTATCCACAGAGACTCTTGTAGTGTTATTTGAGTCTTGTCAGCTTTTTATTAATCTGTACAAAACGAGATTTATTAACCTGTTAGCCAATTTTTTGTAAAGATGATGGTCTGTTTGTATCTGTAAAAAGCTATCCAGGGCTAACTGCCATTGTTTCCTAAACGACTGGTACAGCTTCTTCTAATTTAACTTTCAAAGGACAACAAATAATTTTATTTGTGTGATCTTGTGTATGTGTGTGTGGTCTGCAAGATTGTCCATTTCTGACAATACGATATCGTAAAATATCAAATGTAAATGCTCAGACTGGATTTTATAAGCCTCTAACTCAAGCCATATTGTCATCTCATCGTTTGGTAAATCACAGAACTGATTTTAACTTAAAATAGCTGCTACACTCACGACAAAATGTAAAACGCTTTCCGCTAGAATGGTGATATACATTAGTGCAATGTCTATATTTCACACTGCCTCTAAAGTTCGATGCAATGTTCCTTCAGAGATGCGTGTATGTGCGAAGGAGTAGGTACTGCTGACAATTGATAACCGTATTAAATCAAGATATATATTACTAGATTGCGAATACGGTATTGCCACAGCTATAGGTTTTACTGGAAACAACTGAAAGTATGTGCCAGAGCGGGACTCGAAACGGAGTTTTCGTATTACGTGAGCAGTCGGCTTTCCTAGCTCGCCTTAGGAATAGACCCAAATTTCCGTATGTCCCAGTATCCGCTTCCTGCAGTGCTCGCATAATTATGTGATTCCCTCATACATACTTATTTACTTTCCTGACCAGGTTGCCGTGGCTTGCATGCCCCAAAGACCAGACATTTCTAACAAATTAAGGACGCATTAAATCATTTACATCTATTCCAAACTGCGAATACTGTATCTCCACAGCTATACTATTCATCGGAAACAAATGAGAATTTGGGCTGCACTGGGAATATTACGCTTTCAGTGAGTGGTTGACCTAACCGCTTTTTCCTGTCAGAGCACGCTTACAGAGGCGAATACGGCATCACCTCAGTTATACAAGTTACTGGAAAAAATTAGAAATGTTTGTAGGACTGCGAGTCGAACGCCGATTTCCTGGTTAGGGGAGCGGCCCCCTTAATCGTTAACTCGGCTAAAACTAATGATTACAGTCAAACAAAAATGTGATCTATTTTGTTCATAAAGTACTGGAACAACATCGCTGTCAATGAATACAATTTTACATAAAATGACAGTATTGAGAACGGTCGTGACGTACTTAATTTTCATTTAATTGTCTTGATTGCAAAGTTTTTGAAATGTAAATCCGCAGTGGGCGAGCTATTCTAGGCCCTTTAGTCTGGAACCGCGCGACCGCTACGGTCGTAGGTTCGAATCCTGCCTCGGGAATGGTTGTGTGTGATGTCCTTAGGTTAGTTAGGCTTAAATAGTTCTACGTTCTAGGGGACTGATGACCTCAGATGTTAAGTCCAATTGTGCTCAGAGCTATTTGAACAATCTTTGAAATATAATTACTGGTTTCGGCACTGCAATAGAAATTTTCAGAATCTGCAATAGAAGTAAAAAAAAAACACATTACTACATGTCACTTTAAAATATTGAATACAAAGAACAGAATTATCACAAAATCAACATGTACTACTCCTCCTCCGCACTGCAGCACGTCATAAAAACCTGAAGATAACGTGAGTGAAAATCGCCGTGCTTGTTTCAACCAGTTACATACCATGTACCAAGGAAAATCACCAACCTCGCTTGTTTGCAGCAGCTGTTTTATCTAGAGAACCTGTCTCGACATCTCAATAGTGCCGTCTTCAGGCCCCTAGGCATTCCACGTACAGACAATCAAATATATCGATAATTGCGTAACTGGAGCCATCAATATCTGCATTCCGCAAAATCATTTTTTGAATTCTTACTTCGCAGACTTGTCTTCTTCGTAAGTGAGTTCACTGAATTCATATATCGACGGCTCCAGTTATGACATTATCGATAAATATTGTTTACAAATGGAGAGCGTAGGAGTCTGAAGATGGCGTCATTGAGCTGTCGAAACTTATTGTCTAAATAAAATAATTCTTCAAAAGATGCGGTTGTTTGGAGATTTTCCTTGGTAAATTTTTGACTGGCTTCTATCCTGTATCCACACAGAGAGTTGCATACTGTTTGTAATGGGTATAAAATCAGATGTTTGTGTTGTTGACTGTGGACAGTGTATTGAATAATATTGTTTCAGCATTTACTTCGTTTGCAGACTAATAATCATAGATGATAAGGGAAGTATGTTTTTTGGCTGGTTTGTACTTCCAAGTACGTGTTGTGAGAGTGAGCCATTAATGTTTATTTGCCACTGGGTAGCAAACCGACTGTTGAAGTGCGGACACATTACAGTTAGTCTGTACTGACAGGCATGGTTCACTTAGTGGTGCAGAAAACAGCAGGTAGCACATTATATGACATGTTTGCAGGAAGACTGTTAGATGCAGAGAAGAAGCAACCAACACACCGATGTGCACACATGTTAAGACACCACATACAAAAATAGCTGCACACAGACCCGTTACACCTTGTACTCAATGCAAAGCTATCGCAGAAGTCGCTGATGGGAGCATAATGTACGAAGTAATTAAAGGGGTTTCACTTAAACGTATAGTTATTTAATGTATTATATGTTACTTGTAAGTAAGATATTTAAACATATTGAACCATATGAAAAATATATCCATCTCTTGACAGTTTAAAGGTGACCATAATCCAACAGTATGTTAAGGAAATAAAAACTGATTGCGGCAATCATTCTAAAGTTGAAAACATCGCATCTAGAATTTCTCCTGAAAAGGAAGAAGACGCAATAAACAATAAACTTCAAGAACATGTATAATGGTCTGATTCTCCATTCCATTGTGATTTGAACAATTATTAAAAAAATGATAATGGAAAGGGAACGCCAAGTAAAAAAAATAATTTAACTGAAAGAGAATTTGAATAAGACGAATGAGGGAGAGAATAATTTGGAGTGGGAAGGCATTAAAGCGCAGCGATTTACGCTAGGTTGCGCAGGCTACTCGTAGTTACACATTAGTTTTGTGTTGGCTTGTCAGGGAGAAAGAGCAACTAATTAAACTAAAGCAGATAAACATAAGATTTTAAAAGTCATTTATGACAGTGGTTTAAGTAAGAGACTGAATTACTTTTCATGAAAGTGGTAACACTGAAATTAAAAAATTTTACACTATGAACTTTCAGAAGACTTAAAGGATGATATAGACGTCTTGGTATTCCTATTTTCCAACTTTGGAAAAAAGTCAATGATCTAATGAATGCCAAAATTTAGGTCAAAATACGTAATGAACAAAAATTTATTGGTCTTGACGATATTATGCATTTGAAATACAGCCTCAGTAAATGGCTAAATAACAAGTTATAGGCCATGTATTCTTCTAAGAAATGCTTTAGTGTAAAGAATATGTACGACCATGCGCCACAGACTCATTATTTTACTTTCAATAATACAATATATGAATTAAAGATGGTGTAGCCATGGGAAAAATACAAAGAAGTACTGCAGCAGAAACGTTTATTAATGACTTAGTAAACGAGTTTTTCTTTAAATTTTCTATTTTTAAATAAAACATTATATATTATAAAAATACGTTGATGATATAATATATCTATACAGATGACAAGAAAATGAGAGTTAACATTTTTCCCAAACGCTGTGTTCTATAGCTTCCAATAATACGTTGAATGTGGAAATATGAAAAAAAAAGAAAACAGTATAAACTTCGTAAACGTGAAAATATCAAAATATCCAATAAGCACGCTTTTGTCATTTGTAGAAATCACACTTCTATTCGAAAGGAAATGCCCGTTTATTTCTTGGGCGTGGGGCCATTACTTGTTTGAGAGCGATTTTTGTTGTTACCTGCACCCTAAGCATCAAATTCCCCACTGCAACACATGTTATGACCTGCGCCTTGTCGTCCGCGATCTGTTGCTCAGTAACACTTTTGAAGTTCGTCACGGCGACGCACCTAGACGTTAAACCATCCAATGAAACACGGAAGGAACGCAACAGGTTTAAGGCGCAAATCGTAACGTTAAGATGCTCTATACTGAGTGGTGGGGGAGGGGGGGGGGCGGGATTCGAGGATCCACCCTCAAGATTCATAGGAACAGGAACATCTCACCATGCTCCATATCGCCTCCGATAGGAAACACAGACGACAGAAACTCATCATCGAGATCTACCCGTGTCGCACCCAGCAAGTCACTTGTTATGCCGAAATCATCAATGCCTTGTAGACGACTACCACACAGTGTACCAGGAGGAGACTGCCAACAGCTGTGGTAAGGAGTTTCTGTTACTACACGTCACTCGCGCCCTCGCCTGCGACGAGGCGGACGAGCGGACGAGCGCCGTGTAGTTCTAGGCACTACAGGTCTGGAACCACGCGACCGCATCGGTCGCAGGTTTGAATCCTGCATGTGTGTGATGTCCTTAGGTTAGTTAGGTTTAAGTAGTTCTAAGTTCTAGGGGACAGATGACCTCAGAAGTGAAATCCCATAGTGCTCAGATCCATTTGAACCGTTTTTCGATCGTAAGAGCTGACAGAGCCGGTTACGTGCGACGAAATCCGAAGTACAATCAACGAATGTGCTTCGAATAAGTCACCTGGCTGCGGCGGATTGTAAATTAAAATATATCGCGCCTTAGTTGCGCTAGGCCTAATAGGGTCCCGGTTACGATAATGTTTCATGAAATGTTCAAAATGGGCAACGCCATACCGCCACCCTTTGTCAGGGAAATTATTATACCTACGACAAACCGACACCGAGAGCGACGACATCGCATTACTATCCCCTAACGCTGCTTAACGCAGACTGTAAATTTTGGCACGTTTCCAGTCGACAAGTTGCCACAAGATACTGCCTAGCATTCTATCTCAAAACTGACGACTCCGGGTGGCTCGGTTAATATGCAAACGACCATAGCGGTACGTCGTGGTTTAATCCTACTGTCATCAGCGTGCGAACTCCGCACCGCGGTAGGTGCCATCGATTTTGACAGCGCATTCGACAAGTAGCGGAATCTTTTTCTATTCTCCGTAATGAGCCGAATGGGTTTTCCACCAGCCTTTCTAGACAGCATCCGGTGCCTTTACGGCAGTGCCGAATCCCAGATTCTGGTCCATGGTGGTATGATGAGACCAGTGACTACCCGCCGCTCCATAAAGCACAGCTGCCCACTTTCGACACTGTTCTATTGTTCTATGGACCTACTCATCGGGAGTCTGATGACTCACCTTTCTGGACTCCTAATCTTAGTCCCGTACGGATCTAAATATGGATGGTACTTGATTTCATACAGAACTGCAGCGTGCAGTAACATGAATGTGGCCAATGCCTCGGCGATGTTCAGTAGACACGGCTTCTCACACGACGACTTAGCACCCCTCCTATATGTACAGAAACGACGACGCCTTGGTATCGTCTTGACCTCCAAAGTACGCCGCTCCGCTGCCATCAATTTTCGGTGTACCCCACAAATTAACCTCTCGGTAGGAGGCGAAAATCTCCTCCGCTGACTTGATTCTTTACAATGTGTCGAATACTTCTCTCAACATGTGGCGTGTAGGTTGGTCCACAACCAACAGCTACTCCCACTGCCATCAGCTATTGGACGCAGCCTCTAGGCCACTGCCAGTAGACCACATCATTCACCAACTGAAACACCTCTCTGATTTCATCGTCGACTTATGCTCACACTTACCGAGCACGAGCCTTCCACGAAGCTCACAATTTCATTACATATCCAGCAACAAAGTCGAACTGAAACATCCATCGACAAGGTGGCCCACGGTTTGGCGTCATGTCCAACAGCGTTTCGTTCTCTCCAACGTCCTGGCAGCATGGTATCACGTCACATGTGGAAAATTCGCACAGATCAACATCTTCAAGCAATCGGATTGTCGTAAACTCCGGTTTGTTCAATTTATCACCTCGTGGGTGACGATACCTACCATCTGCCTTGTGCTCCAATCAGCGACGTCTGGAAACTTGGTCGACAGTTCGTTGCCTGTTACCTCCGCGTTCCGCCGGTCTCGACTGACCCATGGACTTTACTCCATCCTGATCATATTCATTTCCCTGCCCCCAAAAGCCATACGATTGTCGAGCACCGATCGCGCTACCGCCCTTTCTTCGCCGATTACCTCCGCGCGACCTTAAAGTCATCCCCGCTCACTGGATGGTGCCATACACGGACGGCTGACATCTGAGACTCCCTGCGCTACATATCCGTATTGTACCCCATCGCAAGGTAGGCGCATGTAAATGCGTCCCTTTCCTTTATTCAATTACCAGAGCATGTTGGTCATTTCTACAACTTTACTGTTCCATTCTCTGTGGCCTCTGGTCCCCTTTCGGGCGCTTCTTCCCGGTAGTGGTACCAGAGACATCGTGGCCAGGCCTCAGGCTTCGGATGTTGACCCCTGCCCGCTCTGGCCCCAAGCCCCATTTCCCGAGCAGGAGGATGCCTGCAAGTCTTACCACACCCCCCGCCCCTACTTCCCTCTTTGCCTACGGCATCACACCTCTCAGATTATTTGCATTATTATTTTT
Organism: Schistocerca americana; assembly: GCF_021461395.2. NCBI lineage: Eukaryota > Metazoa > Arthropoda > Insecta > Orthoptera > Acrididae > Schistocerca > Schistocerca americana. Next base: position 441,269,709 of record NC_060121.1, on the reverse strand, counting down.
ATTACTATTATTATTACTATTATTATTATAATACACCTTGTTAATAAAGACATATGCAAGCCTTGTTCGAGTGTAATGTCTCAAGCAGGTTAAGCCGAAGACAGACATTCAGTTGTATTTATGCTTGTGCAAGTTTTACAAACAAACCACATTTTGTTTACTCAACCCGATTCCTTTAAGTAAGAAGCAGATAACTGTATGCGTGGACTGATACCGAAGGTGAATCACTAATGTAGTCTAAGGATACTAAGTTTTAGTACTATGTGAGATTAATAATTTCAAACTTCTGGACACATTTTCATCACACCAAAGTATTAAAGAGATCCTACAGAATTTTTACACACTGTCTTCGATGTAGTACAGAACAGACATTTACGGCATCTGCAAAAAGTCTGAGTTTCCTTTTAATGTTTCCTGCCAATAATTAATAAACATCACGCTCAGCAAGGGAATGAACACACATTCCCTGGGTACCGAACATCTTTCTTAAGAAAAGGAAGAAAGATTAGTGTTTAACGTCCTGTCGACAGTGTGGTCTTTACAGAGAGCACACCTTTCGATGATTCTTTTGGCGGGATAAAACGTTGTGGCTTCCATACCAAGAGTTCTTAATCGAGTTACAAATGTTGTTTAACTCTGTAAGGCGTCATGGTCTCCTGAACTTCATTGCTCACATATTCCGCCCTCACTGTCATATTCCACACATCAAGATGCTTCATTCGAACCCAAACTCGGTAAGATAAAGTCAGTGTTGTATGAATTCATGTAAACGATATGCAAATAACATGTAAATCGCAAGTGCGCAATGAGATTGAAATACTCGAGGCTCGCATACACACACACATTCAAGACATGACGGTCACAAAAGCTTTTAGTTCGGGGGAGGCAAACTGCATGCCAGGAGGATGGTCCCTTCAGAGGACGAGTCAACCTATCTACGTTGGTAGACGACCGCCCGTGGAGCAGACTGCGTTTGCCTGCTTATTGCGTGGTGTGAACGGACAGAGCTGTAGTTAGACGCCTGCGAGCGAATTTTTGAGTGGCATCGCGGTGGACTGGTTACCTAACCGGTGTACCACGCCAATAGTTAGACTAGGGGAGAATAGAGGTCCTTGACTTTATCAAGGCATAGGGAGAGTTTGTTTGACGAAGGTCAATCCAGATAGAACAAGAGTTATCTTATTTGTCAGCAGCAAGCGGCGCAGACAGCAGTCATCGCAGCTTTCGGTTTTGTGCACTACAGCTCATGCGAGCCCCATATTCCCTCTGCAACAGTACACTTCTCAGCATTCCACACGTGACAGCCTCGACTGTACCTAGCAACATTCTAACGGATAATTATTAAGGTTGAGTAGGCGTGGCTCTCAGCCATTCTGCCAAGTCAATAACAATCTTAAACTTTGTATAGAAATTTCATTAGCGAATCCTGTCCTTAAGAGGTAACTTCACATTCCGAAAAGAACCCGGAAATAACTTGTTCAGTTCGTAACTAAAAGTGCCATTGCGATTTCTCAGGATTTTTGCAAAGTTAATAACAATTTTCGTTAGTTTCATGTTTTTCTTACACTAACTAGCACTACTCCAGTACCCAAGTATCCCACTAGTTACGTAAGGAATTTTGTGAATTATTTGTGTCATTTCCTTACAGCGGACGACTCTAGAAGATATTTATTGCTGAAAGTTTTTCAGGCATTTTTCTTTAGAACGTTAAGAGCGTCTGTCTGACACATGTAATAGTGTGGGGGTGGAAATCGCATCTTGCAGGAGCCACAGGGTAAAGGGTACATCTCAGATTAATCCGTTGCGCAGAATGACAGAATAGCACCCACACGTCGCTCACAACTCATATAGCATTACTTCTGTTAATTAGCGTTATTACAGAACTAAGTTAAAGGCTGTGTAAAAGTCAGGAAATAATTCATTGAGTTGACCATTACTTTCACATTATCGTGTGGGAAACTGCAAGTGGGTTTCACAGGACATTTTTTGTTGTAACACATGTTTGTTGGCGGAGAAAATTATTTTCGAGATGTCTCATTATGTTTGCGTTCAGATACACGACAATGAGGTTGGACAGCAATTTTGCGGTCCCTTTCTGACACCATTATTTGTAGATGGGTGTGTCCTGTTATTTATTCCAACCACTAGGACTGGTTTTGTGTTAGCGACATTTACTGTAAATTATGATTGCAAGGGAGCTAATATACGAAGATCTGTTGTCAATTTCAACGCAACTGTCTTCTTGCCTACGAATTTCAGGGACGGGGAGGTGGGAGATTGGGGGGAGTTGGGTACCTCGTGCTTACCCTACAAAAGATTTTTGAAAAAGCAAAATTCATTAATCATTTTTGATTTTACTAACAACATACATTTTGAAGATTTACTGATGAGTCTAGAACCTGAAAATACCTTTGGAATTCTCTTAGCAATGTCAACGCACTTTCTGTAATGTGTAAAGCTGACTTTTTCATCACTGCAAAAAATATAAAAAATGTTAATTTGGTTCATTATTGTTGACTTTTACTCATAACATTTTTTTTTTTTTTTTGAGATTTTGATGTGTAAGTAAGGCCCTGAATCTGGAGGTATTAAATATGACAATGACTGGGGAAAGTGACGTCTACCAGGGATTTATTTTTAAATAAAAATTTTGAAACATAGATGGAATCTGCCTGAAGAATTCATTTAAATAATTCCTTCTTTTCCAAATTTAAAAATGTAGCGAAACGCACTAGGCTACAATATATTCCAAAGATGAATATCAGTTTGTCACTTGGGTTGAAACGTGGCCTCACCAAATTGCGATGAAAACTAAATAGGTAGACCACAGTGGCAGGAAGTTGAACAACATGGCCCTGCCTGAAGAAATTTAAGCAGGTTTTGCCTACCGGGAAATTTAAGGGAAATGTTTTCCCGAATTCCTAAGAGATTCTTCTTAGTGGCAGTTTCACTGAAAAATGTTATTCAAGACTTCTGTTTCAGAAAATATGACAAAGTTCCCAACTGATATTTCATTAAGACAGCATGTACCACAAAGCTACAGTGGCAGTGGACAAATAGAATGTCGTTAGTATCTTCGTAGTGTGGTTTCCTAACCCTCATGAGACACCATCTGAAACTTATTTACTTCAATGTTTCTCTCAACTGTTGTCAAGGAATCATTAAGAGAATTTTATGGAAACCAACCTGTATTAAAAACGCCCACACGATCTTACAAACAATGAAGGCTCTTGCATTGACATTGGCCTCTTCAGTAGAGATTTTGTAGCTAACTTAAAAAAATGCAGAAATCTAGTTCAACAATGTTCAGAGACATATTTATTTCCCAATAACGATCAATTAAGTTTATTATAAAGAAAAAATAAAAAAATATTTTCAATAAAAAATTACAGTAGGTACAAGAACGAATCAACTAAACATATATACACATCAAAAAGTATTTTCATCACCTGGGTTCCGAGAGTTCCAGATCAAGTACAAAAAATTTTTATGGAAACCAACAAAAACATAATTTCCGCCCTTTTTATTGTTCATTAAAGCCACACATTGCATGTTGCACCACCATACAGTGGGACCTTGACAGGTGGTTGTCCAGAGTGCTATACACACCCGTACATCTAATACCCAGAACCACGTCCTCTTGCATTGATGCATGCCTGTGTTCATCGTGGCATAATATCCACAAGTTCATCAAGGAACTGTTGCTCCATATTGTCCCACTCCTCAATTGCGATTCGGAGTAGATCCCTGAGAGTGGTTGATGGGTCACGACGTCCCTAAACAGCCCTTTTCAATCTATCCCAGGCATGTTCGATAGGGTTCATATCAGGAGAACATGCTGACCACTCTACTCGACCGACGTCGTTATCCTGAGGGAAGTCAATCACAAGATGTGCATGATGAGAGCGCACCAACGGCGTACGTCGGCCCAACATTACCCACCCCAAAACCGCAGGGATCCTCCACCTTGCTGCACTCGCTGGACAGTGTGTGTAATGTGTTCAGGTTGACCGGGTTGCCTCCAAACACGTCTCCGACTGGTGGAAGGCATATGCGGGACTCATCAGTGAAGAGAACGTGATGCCAATACTGAGCGGTCCATTCGACATGTTGTTGGGCCCATCTTTACCGCGCTGCATGGTGTCGTAGTTGCAAAGATGTACCTCGCCAGGGTCGTCGGGAGTGAAACTGTGCATCATACAGCCTATTGCAGTAGAACATACAGGGACTTGAACAAGACTGCCAGCACCAGCTTCAGGAGGCTGGGGGGGAGGGGGGAGAACAGGGTGTAAAAAAGGAGAGAGGCAGAGAGGGGAAAACGACTGGTGAGTGCGTTAGCACACAGAATAAGATGTCTCGGCTCAGAGTTCATATAATTATGATATATTCATGAAAAGCATTATTCAACATGGTGGCCTTGCTGTCAGGGTTCGTCCGAGCGATAATCCGTAGATAGTGGTCATCCACTGCAGTAGTAGCCCTTGGGAGGCCTTAGCAAGGCATGTCATCGACAGTTCCTGTCTCTAGGAATCTCCTCAATTTCCGAACAACTTCGCTTTGATTCAATCCGAGAAGACTGAACGCTTCTCTTGTTAAGAGCCCTTCCTGGCACAAAGTAACAATGCGGATGAGATCGAACCGTGTACGCATGGTTGAGCTACAGACAACACGAGCTCTGTACCTCCTTCCTGGTGGGATGACCGGAAATGATCGGCTGTCGGGCCCCCTCCATCTAATAAGCGCTCCTCATGCGTGGTTGTTTGCACCTTTTGGCGGGTTTAGTGACATTTCTGAACAGTCAAATGGACTGTTTCTGTGATACCATAATCACAGTCAACGTCTATCTTCTGTATTTCTAAGAAAGAGGGTGATGCAAAATTTTTTGATGTTTGTATCTTCGTTCATCACAGTCAGAACATGTTATGTCAACGAAATGCATTCTGCATACTTCTTTTTACATTTAGAACACATTTTGGTAGTTTTCTTGTGTTTAAATGTGGGACATATTAGGCATCGTGGCATCTTAGACTTTTTTGGCTGAATCAGTCCCACTTGGACTTGCAAAAAATGGTTCAAATGGCTCTGAGCACTATGGGACTCAACTGCTGAGGTCATTAGTCCCCTAGAACTTAGAATTAGTTAAACCTAACTAACCTAAGGACATCACAAACATCCATGCCCGAGGCAGGATTCGAACCTGCGACCGTAGCGGTCTTGCGGTTCCAGACTGCAGCGCCTTTAACCGCACGGCCACTTCGGCCGGCTTGGACTTGCATTGCAGATTAGTCGACAACGATATAGTTTCAAGACCTTTGCACAGAAATATGTCCATTGCAGTCTGCAGGTCCCCAGGAAAATTTCTTATATTTGTTTTCCTGTCTTTGATCTTCACTTTCATCACATCTATGCGAATCGTTTTATAAAACTTCGATCCACCATTTCGTTATTATTGCTTATAACGTTTTTTCCTTGCTTTTCTTCGAGAACAATCTCTTCTTCTACCTCTTCACCGGCCTGTATCTCACTATCAGTTTCATGATCAGATATTTCTAGTTCATTGTCACTAGGCTGCACTGGTGTGTCCGATGAATCAACAGTCTTTACTAACTAAGAACAAAACGAAAGTTGAACATCGTTCAAAGGTCGCTGTTTGTGATAAAAATTAGAAGATTAACTATTTGTGATAGAAATAAGAAGAGTAACTTTTATGACTTCATGAGGTAGATTTCAACTCTAACAGGTACGTATCTATGAAAACAATGGTCGCTGGTTAGCGGACGGCTCCCCAAAGCGTAAGTATACAAAGTACATACAGGCGGAGTGTTAATGTTGGAGTAGAAACAGAATTGTAAGCAAAAGTGTGACGCATGAGGTAAAGAATTACCCCATGATTGTAGTTAAGGATTAATGAAAGAAAATCCACATTGGTTATCCGATTCTATTCCTTCAGATTGACATATGTTTGTGACTGCCAGAGTTTTCGACTTCGTTGAAGATATAGTTTTCCAAACCTTGCTCTACAGCAGACTGGGGATGGGATTTGCTTACACCAGAGCCGCACAAATACGGGAAACCACACGCGTGCCAAGCGAGGAGCAGCGAGTGCCTGCACAGTGCACCGGTTCAACTCGGCATACTTCGCTTCAACTCGGCTTGCTAGGTGAGGCCGACGCTGTGCGCTGCCGGATGCGCTGTCAGACGGATTAGTCAACATTGGAATACGTAAGCGCAAGACAATTACCGAAATATTGGAACCATCTGCTCCAAAAAAAGGGAAAATTGCCGAAAGTCAACAATTTAAACTGGAATGGGAACTCTCCTACTTTTTTGTGCGTTGTGGCGATAAAGCCTAATGTCTAATCTGCGGTGCACTAATTACGTGTGCCAGAAAATCGTCTATTGAAAGGCACTACAGCAAATTGCATTCAGAAAGGGATAGTGATATAACAGGGGATGCCAGAGAGGAAGAATTACGGAAGTTGCAAACTCTTGCAGAAGAGAATTCTGTATCTACAAACGAGGTTTGTTGCACGTACTTTAGCATGTATATTTTGGTTAAAGGTCATGCGAAACGAAGTAACATTTGTTTAGATTCCTTAGTTTCGTATTCGCATAAATTATTTCTAACATATCTTTTCTTCTCTACTTTAGGGTGAAGAAGATGAGGGTTGTTGCGCAAAGACTCTCAGAGCTAGTTACTAAGTTTCTCTACGTTTAGCAAGAGCTGGAAGGCCATTTATGGACGGGCTGTTAATAAAAAACATTATGTTGGACGTAGTAGAGACAATGAATCCCACATTAGCTCCCGCGTACAGCAGAATACCACTTTCCAGAATGACAATACATCGGAGAATCAACGACATTGCTGCGAATTTGCATGAACAACTGGCAGCCAAAATTGAAAACTTCCTAGCGTACTCCATCGCACTTGATGAGTCCACGGATATTAACGACACGGCTCAGTTAGCAATATTTTTGCGTGGCGTGAACGACGACCTACATGTAACGGAAGAGCTCCTGGATACGATTTCGTTGAAGGACACTGTTACAGGGGCGGATATTTTAGCAGCTGTTGAAATGGCCGCTGAAGGAATAGGACTCCCTTGGGAAAAGCTATTTTTCGTAACCACAGACGGGGCACCAGCAATGTGCGTTAAAGTAAAAGGGTTTATTGGCCTACTGCGGAAAAAACTTAACAAGCCGAATTTACATTCCGTTCATTGTTTTGCACACCAAGAGGCTCTTTGTGTGAAAGTTATCGGTCTTCAAGATGTGATGAAGGTAGTGGTGCGTATCGTGAAGTACATTCGTTCTCATGGACTCACTTAACGTCAATTCAAAGAATTTTTGATTTCCTTTGAAGAGGAGTATCCAGATATTCCCTACCACGCTGAGGTGCGGTGGCTGAGCAAAGGGAAAATGATTTTCCGAACTTTCGGCTACGCCACACTGTGGCTCAATTTTTGTAGAACAAAGGACGTCCGACGCCTCTTCTTCATGACCCTGAATGGGTAGCTGATTTAGAATTTTTAGCAGACATTAAGGCTCTCCTAAATGATTTAAGTCTGAAACTCCAAAACGGAAACAATCTCATCAACGATATGATCAGCAAAATAAACGCTCTCCAGTATAAACTGAAGCTCTTCAAAAACAACCTTTCAGAGAAAAATACGCAACACTTTCATGAACTAGGTAAGCGAAATATAAATTGTACCTTTATTAAAACAGGCTGATTTTTATAACCGCTCTAATCAAAACGTTACTATGGTCTAGGGGTAGCCGGCACGGTAGCTCAGCGTGTTCGGTCAGAGGGCTGCGTGCTCTGTGGAATAAAAAACTGAGTCAAGGAACCAACGATCAATTTGAACGGATGTCTTGTGACGTCCGCCCCGACCAAACGCAACGAACTATATCGAACAAAAAAAAAAAAAAAAAAAAAAAAAAGGGGGTAGCGTCTTTGATTCATAATCAAAACGTCTTCGGTCCCGGGTTCGATCCCCGCCACTGCCTAAATTTTGATAAATAATCAGCATTGGCGGCCGAAGACTTCCCGCATAAGAAGTCAGCCTCATTCTGCCAACGGCCTTGTCAAGGAGGGTGGAGGAGCGGATAGAGGTTCAGGGCAGTCTCTTGTCCTAGGGGTGGGAAATTGCCCCTAAAAGCGGAAGAATCAGCAATGATCAACGACATGAGGATGCAGAAGGCAATGTAAACCACTGCATTAAGGACACATAACGTGTATCCACAGGACGTGTGACCTGTAATTGAAGAAGTGTCTTGATGATCTCTCCATTGGCAAAAGATTCCGGAATAGTCCCCCATTCGGATCTCCGGGAGGGGACTGCCGAGGGGGAGGTTACCATGAGAAAAAGATTGAATAATCAACGCAAGGATAACGTTCTACGATTCGGGGCGTGGAATGTCAGAAGCTTGAACGTGGTAGGAAAACTAGAAAATCTTAAAAGGGAAATGCAAAGGCTCAATCTAGATATAGTAGGGGTCAGTGAAGTGAAGTGGAAGGAAGACAAGGATTTCTGGTCAGATGAGTATCGGATAATATCAACAGCAGCAGAAAATGGTGTATCAGGTGTAGGATTCGTTATGAATAGGAAGGTAGGGCAGAGGATGTGTTACTGTGAACAGTTCAGTGAACAGTTCAGTGACCAGGTTGTTCTCATCAGAATCGACAGCAGACCAACACCGACAACGATAATTCAGGTATACATGCCGACGTCGCAAGCTGAAGATGAACAGATAGAGAAAGTGTATGAGGATATTGAAAGGGTAATGCAGTATGTAAAGGGGGACGAAAATCTAATAGTCATGGGCGACTGGAATGTAGTTGTAGGGGAAGGAGTAGAAGAAAAGGTTACAGGAGAATATGGGCTTGAGACAAGGAATGAAAGAGGAGAAAGACTAATTGAGTTCTGTAACAAGTTTCAGCTAGTAATAGCGAATACCGTGTTCAAGAATCACAAGAGGACGAGGTATACTTGGAAAAGGCCGGGACATACGGGAAGATTTCAATTAGATTACATCATGGTCAGACAGAGATTCCGAAATCAGATACTGGATTGTAAGGCGTACCCAGGAGCAGATATAGACTCAGATCACAATATAGTAGTGATGAAGAGTAGGCTGAATTTCAAGACATTAGTCAGGAAGAATCCATACGCAAAGAATTGGGATACGGAAGTACTAAGGAATGACGAGATACGTTTGAAGTTCTCTAACGCTATAGATACAGCAATAAGGAATAGCGCAGTAGGCAGTACAGTTGAAGAGGAATGGACATCTCTAAAAAGGGCCATCACAGTAGTTGGGAAGGAAATCATAGGTACAAAGAAGATAGCTGCGAAGAAACCATGGGTAACGGAAGAAGTACTTCAGTTGATTGATGAAAGGAGGCAGGAAAATCAGGAATACAGAAGTACAAGTCGCTGAGGAATGAAATAAGTAGGAAGTGCAGGGAAGCTAAGAACAAATGATTGCAGGAAAAATGTGAAGACATCGAAAAAGATATGATTGTCGGAAGGACAGACTCAGCATACAGGAAAGTCAAAACAAGCATTGGTGAAATTAAAAGCAACGCTAGTAACATTAAGAGTGCGACGGGAATTCCACTGTTAAATGCAGAGGAGAGAGCAGATAGGTGGAAAGAATACATTGAAAGCCTCTATGAGGGTGAAGATTTGTCTGATGTGATAGAAGAAGCAACAGGAGTCGATTTAGAAGAGATAGGGGACCCAGTATTAGAATCGGAATTTAAAAGAGCTTTGGAGGACTTACGGCCAAATAAGGCAGAAGGGATAGATAACATTCCATCAGAATTTTTAAAACCATTGGGGGAAGTGGCAACAAAACGACTATTCACGCTACGAGTCTGGCGACATACTATCTGACTTTCGGAAAAGCATCATCCATACAATTCCAATTCTGACGTTACGGCTAATAATGGAACCAAGGCTAAACAAAAATCAAGACACTTTCATAGGATTTGTCGACCTGGAAAAAGCGTTCGACAATATAAAATGGTGCAAGCTGTTCGAGATTCTGAAAAACGTAGGGGTAAGCTATAGGGAGAGACGGGTCATATACAATATGTACAACAACCAAGAGGGAATAATAAGCGTGGACGTACAGGAACGAAGTGCTCGAATTAAGAAGGGTGTAAGACAAGGCTGTAGCCTTTCGCCCCTACTCTTCAATCTGTACATCGAGGAAGCAATGATGGAAATAAAAGAAAGGTTCAGGAGTGGAATTAAAATACAAGGTGAAAGGATATCAATGACACGATTCGCTGATGACATTGCTAACCTGAGTGAAAGTGAAGAAGAATTAAATGATCTGCTGAACGGAATGAACAGTCTAATGAGTACACAGTATGGTTTGAGAGTAAATCGGAGAAAGACGAAGGTAATGAGAAGTAGTAGAAATGAGAACAGCGAGAAACTTAACATCAGGATTGATAGTCACGAAGTCAATGAAATTAAGGAATTCTGCTACCTAGGCAGTAAAATAACCAATGACGGACGGAACAAGGAGGACATCAAAAGCAGACTCGCTATGGCAAAAAAGGCATTTCTGGCCAAGAGAAGTGTACTAATATCAAATGCCGGCCTTAATTTGAGGATGAAATTTCTGAGGATGTACGTCTGGAGTACAGCATTGTATGGTAGTGAAACATGGACTGTGGGAAAACCGGAACAGAAGAGAATCGAAGCATTTGTGATGCGGTGCTATAGACGAATGTTGAAAATTAGGTGGACTGATAAGGTAAGGAATGAGGAGGTTCTACGCAGAATCGGAGAGGAGAGGAATATGTGGAAAACACTGATAAGGAGAAGGGACAGGATGATAGGACATTTGCTAAGACATGAGGGAATGACTTCCATGGTACTAGAGGGAGCTGTAGAGGGCAAAAACTGTAGAGGAAGACAGGGATTGGAATACGTCAAGCAAATAATTGAGGACGTAGGTTGCAAGTGCTACTCTGAGATGAAGAGCTTAGCACAGGATAGGAATTCGTGGCGGGCCGCATCAAACCAGTCAGTAGACTGATGACCAAAAAAAAAAAAAAAAACTATGTTTTTGTTTGACAGCATCTGTGCAGGAAGGAGCGCGCTTTGAAAACTACGTCGAGGTGCTACAATCCCTTGAAAATGCGTTTAATGACCGATTGCAGGTAATGTGCCGGTATATGACATACAGCTAAATAAAGGTTATTGCGTTACATATGCAAGTGTAACAGTACATTAAAATCAATAGTACACATTACATGTTAATTAAAATCTATCGCATTTTAGTACTTCGAAACAACGGCTTACATTACTTTCATTTATTAACATTGGCTTTGTTATTGTTTCAGGAAATTACCTACCTGCAGCCAATTCTCGATGTTTTTGTGAAACCTTTTTCGATGGATATTGAAAGTGCGCCTTCAGATTTACATTTAGAACTAATTGATTTGCAAAGCGATGTTGACCGAAAGGATGTGTTTTACAATACAAAAGGTTTGCTCCAATTCTACCACAATTTGCCGAAGGAAGAATTTCCCAAGAAGCAGCGAAGATTATTTCTATGTTAGGTTCCACTTGTGTATGTGAAATGTTTTTTTCTGTTTTGTCTTGTACAAAAACTAGTTAGCGTGCGAGTATTTCTAATTGTAATTTAAAAAATTCTCTCAGAATTGCTGTCAGCCAATCTCTTGTTCCAGATGGTAGTAGCATAATTGCAAATAAAATAAAGAGCACATAGGAAGATACATTTGTGTTGATACCAAATTTAAAATTGTTACCATTACAGTTATTATATAAATCTCTTTTGTACCGGTACACCAAACTAAGCTCTCCACCTAGTGTACATTAGTATTTGGCAATGACGAAGACACAGGGTAAAAGCTTTGAAACAGGTCGAGACAGGCGGCGCGAGCGACACAAGCTAAGGAAGTGAGAGGCAGCGCTGTTGCGCATAGCCGAGGAGTGGGGGGTCTGCACCGTCGTCAACATAGCGCAGCCATCTTCTGCACTCTGCACTGTGCGATGCATCGGTGCATGCACCTTGTGCGGCCCTGGCTTACACCAAACCACTGACCTTAAATTAAATAACTGGGAAGAGAAATTTGATGAAATAGGAGCACGTTGAAAAATTTTATTTTGCACCAGGCCTGCCACTCGTATTAGTCGAAGAGCGCCCAGTGCAGTTATGGGAGGGCCACTTGCAGAAGCAGAGTGGTGGTGCGGCCGATACAGAAATAAAGCGCGGAAGTGCGGCTAGCGCACGAAAGACGCAGCCCAAGCTGAGTGCTGCGAAGTGTTCGCTGCGGGCAGTCTGAGCCTCCACCGGCAGCCCACCCGCCTGTTCTGGTCAGATGACGAGGCAACCTCCTGACGGGGCGGCTGAGTGCTCCAGTCTAACACAGCTGCGTCCGTCCAGCGCCTTCGAAACAGTTGCTTGTTCCACCAAAGAAAGATTCGCTGAGCCCGTCGCAATACAGTGCGAAATTCTCGTGACCTCTATCTAATGCTATGAAAGTAATATTAATCAAGGTAGGCAGAATTTAAAATAATTAAAAGATACACAGAAGTTTTCACAATATTTACGCGGTTTCCAAGACAGAAATGTCGATATGTAATACAAAAATATATGTATGTATGCAAGGATGCATGTTCTACATGTTAATGTAGGATAATCCACCATAGTTACCGGGTTCTATTCCTTCAGACTATCTACCAAGAATCGATGTGGGAGTAAGAAATACCTATGCATCAAACATATTTAATGTTAACCAGTTCATTGTTGATATATGTACTAATGAAGGCTGTGAATATGGAACAGAATAATGTGCCACAGAATCCTCACAACAATACACAAGCTCTTGCAAGATTTAAGTCTTTGCCCTCTATGTTGTCACTAGAAACGACTTTTTGCTTTCTACTAACTTATTACGATTGGCACAAAAGCAAATTGCTTTGTTTAGTCAAGGTTAAATCCATTATCTGCTCTACACGAGACTCTACAAAAACAAAAATTTAACCTCCTGAATTGAGGGCAAACTGATCACTTTGTACCAAGCAGTGAATACAATATTTTTCGAACTAAATTCAATGACTGCGAATCTCCTTGAGCTCTGCTCTATTCTGTATAGATGTACTACCCATTAGTAAGGTATGTTAGTTTATGCCGGACCGGTACTCGAATCTGGATTTCCTTCTTATCGCGAGGGGTCGCCTCAATTACTGCTGCCATCTGTGTACGCTCCATAGACCGATTCAAACTTCCATACGTCACGCTGTTTACATTTTTAAATCGTAGACTGTGGTATCGACAGATCCGATGCCACAGCCTAAGTCCACGCTCGTAAGTTGGCACTACGAGAGCGAGAGCCCGCTAGTCAACGCTGTGGAGCTCAAAGAGCGCAGCTCTGCTTTCTGCCCGTTTCATCAAGAGCAGACGGCCTGGAAACACGCTTCAACTTCAGAGTGTGTTGCCTTGCTATTGAGACTTTGTACTACTGACGACGGGAATACGGCTTGGCACTTACGTGCTCATCATCGCAAAGTTATGTAAGCATTTATTAACTTGTTTTCGCCTACAGTAAACTTCTTTAACTGCAATACCGAAGTGTTTTACCTCTCCTGCTACTACTCGCTTCCTTCATTCGGCTTATTTTGCAGATCGCAGGAGCAGACCCACGCGGCGCCTTCCAGGAAGGATACAAAATAGACTACTAAATTCGTCACCTAATTCTCGCTACGTTGCTTGTATTCTCGCAGTAGGCAGAATGAGACAACGAAGAATCGACACCGAAGTTGTTATCACCGTATGCTCACTTAGGCTTGTAATAATTACATCCATCTTAGAAAGAACAGTGGCTGTTGATGATTCACAGTTGTATAAAATAATTTTTAAATTAATTCGATGACTGCGAGTTTTCTTCACATCAGCTTTATTGGGTATAGTGACACAAAAGTTTGGATCGGTCCAGTGAGCGTGCACGAATAGCTGAAGTGGTTAGGATGACAGCTCATGATGAGCGTGAAATCTGGGTTCGAGACGCTGTCCGGTACAAATGTTCGCATTTCAATACTGGGTAACAGCTCTGTACCCACTTCAGTTGATATCAAGGAAATTCGCAGTCAGCGAATTAATTTCGTACAGCTGTCGATCGCCAACAGCGCCTGCCCATTCATATTAGTATTAGTCTTTTTGTAAGGAACTTTTATCATAATATTAGGCAGGGTGGAGTAGCTGTGAAATTGATTAACATTTGACAGAAACTGCAACTTTATTATGTTCATGTCGCATGATCCCACATCTCTGAAATTTACACTTCATTTCCACTGTTCAGTAAAGGTAGAACTATAAGGTTGCTTACCACGTTCCTTTAACCGAACTACGACTTGCACTCACATTGGCTACAATGCGGTAATAGTGTAAGAATAAAGGAGGTTTGTCTTCAACATGTTAGGTGTTTGCACTTAGCCTAAGATCTGTTAGCCTTGTAAGCATAGTTGTTAAGGAAATCCAAGATAAACTTTGTTAACTGGATGCAAATAATTCTTATAATCTTGAAAATTTTGTTGCATAATGCGAGCGGCAAAAGAACTTACCACAAACGAGAAGCAGGACATGCGGAGGTTATCGGATGAAATTGCTCCGTGGACGAGATCGATAGCAGAGCCCTCTAGCGTCAGGCATCGGAACACTGAAGCGCTGTGGAAAGGTAGTTCCACAATTTGTCCTCTTGAGGTAGCTGCTCATAGCAATGTTTTAATTCTAAGGGTAGTGCTGTGAAATATAGGACGAAAGAAAGAAATGTTCAAAGCGTGTTCTTCATGACAATTATTCAGTCGTTTTTTCTGAGACGTATATGTTCCGGTGTTAAATAGTACAGCCGATGAGCGAAATGTGTGAACTCTTTGAATAAGCTCTTTTCTCGATGAAGTTAATAGGTAAATGTTAATTATGTTTTGCTGGTGAAATATACTCATTTTTATTGTTAATGCTTGAAGGAGAGCTGCTTTTGGTTCAGAGTTGAAGATGGCAGTACGAAAATATTAATTGTTCAGCATGTCATTTTTACTACTGTGTTTAGATTTGAAGAGTATAGAACAGATAATGTGCCATATCACGAGTACCGAATAAGTATCGTTCACCACTACGAATTATACTAACTTTTGCTCTTTCCTATATTAAATGTAGGAAAATATTTGCTGTTTCCTATATGGAGAGATTTTATAACATACGTTTTATAACAAACTTAATGGAGTTTCTTGTGCACACTGAGACAGACAAAATATGCTCTTGTAAAGAGGGAGGAAGAAAGGAATCTTCCACTACTTTATCGTCAACATAGGTGTACGAGTGGTCGCGTGAACATCCTCACACTCTACATGACTCTCCTATTGTAATGATGGAAGCAATTACAGATCGTATAGCTACCACATTCCTGGTAAGAAGTGTGAACACCGACTACTGCGAACCACTGGGACTAGGAGAACTCACATTAGCCAATCTTCCACTCCCACCACAGTATCAACGTGCAAGGCTCGACGGGTGACATCAGAAGATCACTTGGAATGGTGCGACGTGGTCTTCAACGATGAGAGTAGATGCTGCCTGCACGCAACTGATGTTTACTTGCGCGCACATCGTAGATCTTGTGAGCTCTGTCTCGCAGAGAGCATTCGTCCAAAATGCACTACTGGCCATTAAAATTGCTACACCAAGAATAGATGCAGATGACAGACGGGTATCCGTTGGATAAATATATTGTACTAGAACTGACATGTGATTACTTTTTCACGCAATTTGGGTTCATAGATCCTGAGAAATCAGTACCCAGAACAACCACCTCTGGCCTTAATAACGTCCTTGATACTCCTGGGCGTTGAGTCAAACAGAGCTTGGATGGCGTGTATGGGTACAGCTGCCCATGCAGCTTCAATACGATACCACAGTTCACCAAGAGTAGTGACTGGCGTATTGTGACGAGCCAGTTGCTCGGCCACCACTGACCAGACTTTTCAGTTGGTGAGAGATTTGGAGAATGTGATGACCACTGCGGCAGCCGAACATTTTCTGTATCCAGAAAGGCACGTGCAGGACCTGCAACATGCGGTCTTGCATTATCCTGCTGAAATGTAGGGTTTCGCAGGGATAGAATGAAGGATAGAGCCACAGGTCGTAACACATCTGAAACGCAAGGTGCACTGTTCAAAGTGCAGTCAATGTGAACAAGAGGTGACCGAGACGTGTAACCAATGGCACCCCATACCATCACGCCGTGTGATACGCCACTATGGCGATGACGAATACTCGCTTCCAATGTGCGTTCACCGTGATGTCGCCAAACACGGATGCGACCATCACGACGCTGTAAACAGAACCTCGAATCGTCCGAAAAAATGACTTTTTGCCATTCGTGCACCAAGGTTCGTCGTTGAGTACACCAACGCAAGCGCTCCTGTCTGTGATGCAGCGTCAAGGGTAACCGCAGCCATGGTCTCCAAGCTGAGAGTCCATGCTGCTGCAAATGTCGTCCAAGTGTTCGTGCAGATGGTAGTTGTCTTACAAGCGTCCCTATCGGTTGACTCAGAGATCGAGACTTGGCTGCATGAGCCGTTTGAGCCATTCGGATAAGATGCCTGTCATCTCGACTGGTAGTGATAGGAGGCCGTTGGGATCCAGCACAGCGTTCCACATTACCCTCCTGAACCCACAAATTAAATATTCTGCTAACAGTCATCGCATCTCGACCAACGCGAGCAGCAATGTGGCGATATGATGAACCGCAATCGCGATAGGCTACAATCCGATCGTTTTCAAAGTCGGAAACGTGATAATACGCATTTCTCCTCGTTACACGAGGCATCACAGCAATGTTTCACCAGGCAACGCCCGTCAACTGCTGTTTGTGTTTGAGAAATCGGTTGGAAACTTTCCTCATGTCAGTACGCTATAGGTGTCGCCACCGTTGCCAACCTTGTGTGAATGCTCTGAAGAGGTAATCATTTGCATATCACAACATCTTCCTGTCCGTTAAATTTCGCGTCTGTAGCACGTCCTCTTCCTAGTGTACCAATTTTAATGGCCAGTAGTGTGCATTGGACCAACTCCAGGCCTTATGGTGTGAGGTGCGATAAGCTACCATTCTCGTCCACTTTTGGTGTTTTTGGAGGGGACAGTAACCAACGCCCGGTATGTAAATAATTTTGTTAGACGCGTTCTTTTGCTGTTTTTGCAACAGCAGGGTGATATTTTGTTTCAACAGGATAATGCTCACACATACAGTACCCATGATACTCACCATGCTCTGCAAGACGTGCAGCAACTTCCCTGGACAGTACGATCTCCGAACACGACACCAACCAAGCACGTATGGGATAGGATGGGACGAGAAACGTCTCGTGCGACTTGTCAGCCAACAACTTTAAAGAACTACGTCAGTAGGCCGAGCACACTTGGAATAACGTATCCCAGGATAGGTTTCGCCATCTGCAGCATAGACTGGATGTTAGAATCAGCGGTTACACATCCACCCGTGGAGGCAACACCACGTACTAATACCGGAGTTTCAGCGTGCGTCGATATCTGTTACCGCAGAACCACTTGTGCTATTGATTTGTAAATGTAATCATTTCATGTACTCGATATCCCCTGTTGTAACAATAAGTCTGGCGTCAACCGATATGGAGGTGCATTAATTCCTTTCTGGCAGAATTTATTCAGGGTGTCGACGACCAGCAATCCGAACTTTGAGCACACCATGCCCGAACTCGTACTGTAATCAGGAACTGCGAGTCAGAGGTTTATCGGTAGACGACGATACGTCACTGGTATGTAACAGGCTGTGGGTAGTAGGAGAAGCGTCCTCTAATGGCCGAGGCGATGAAGATCACTGCTGTCCACCAGCTGTTACCATTGATTCATTTCAATACCAAAATGCGGCTAATGTCTTTAAAACATTTGATAACTGTTAATGACGACAAATGGCAGGAATATAATTTTCGTTTTTAGCCACGGTCAGCGCAACTGGGGATTCAATTACGTTTTCTAACACCAATTCCTGTACCCCTACAGAGCATTAAGTGCTACATGTGTATTGATGGTGTCAAGAGTTCTTTTCTCTTGTACAGGTTACTTAATAGCACCAATTTTTTTTACGTACGTTGCCGACGGATCAACAAAAGGAATGCAGATGAAGGTAAGGGTCCGAGAATCGTTAACCAGAAACTGGCCACAGTTTTATTAGTTGCAAAGCTAAACTAAAATTGCCTCATTAAAAGTATTTAGGTGCCTGGTCGCACACTGAGAAGAAATGAGAGTCAAACGTTTGTTTTTCAGGGCTTGATATTGCCGTTCGAGTGTGAAAAACTAATGCAGTACTGTTTTAGCCATTATCTCTTACAGAAGCATGTAAAAATGACAGTTTCTAAATTTTTTATGAAACATCCAATAGCTTAACAAATTAGATCGGCCGAAGCTTTTATTACGTTTTCGCTCGTAATAGTCAATATCAGAAAACTCCCCAGTTCATCAAAGAAACGAACTTCCATGTATAAAACAGTTTCAAACGTCTGATTACCTTACAAATGAGTTAATGTGTTTAATATTTAGCGTTAACTATGTAAACCAGAAAAAGTTTAGAAAATCTTCGAAATTAGGATTATAGATTGTTGAAAGTCGCTACGTGCTCGCATTATTGTTAAACACTGGATAATTGTAATTTGCGAAATTTGCACTCCGTCTTAAGCAAAATCAAGTTTGAAAGTTGTATCAGTGATGTAATGGACGCTATAAAAATTACTTGGAAGTCAGAGATTGTGTGGCGACTATTTAATTACAAGTTTCATCACCACATCCATAAGACAATACCAAACCCATTTTGTATTTTCTTGTAAAGACAAAAGACTCCACACATACGTACGAAACTCTGATTAATCTGATTATGTATATATCAAAAATCGTGATTATAGAAAGTAGTCACTACACAACCAATGACTTCTATGTATTTTTTATAGCGTGCATTTCTAACATTCTGCGTGGTGTCTGTTTGTTCTAAGTCGTGTCTCCCTACCACTTTCGCGCAGCGACGCTCTGAGCGTGTTTTTTTAGGGAATTTACTAGCCACACATGACATGTAGAGTTCAGAAGAGTTCAGTGAGACTAGCAAAAAAAAAAAAAAAAAAGTTCTAATGTGTGTGAATTCCTAAGGGACTAAACTGCTTAGGTCATCGGTCCCTAGACTTACACACTACTTAAACTAACTTATGCTAAGAACACCACACACACCCATGCCCGAGGGAGGACTCTAACTTCCGGCGGGAGGGGCCGAGGAGTCCGTGACAGGAGCCTCAAACCACGCGGCCACTCCGCGCGGCAGTGAGACTAGAGATGATATTATCAAATACTTAATGATTTCAGCGTCAGCTCCACTGCACTCCCTATAAAAGAATCTTAATACTAATTAAATTTAGTGGAAGGGGTTCAAGGCTTTCCTAATTTTAGTTAGCTGATAAAATAACGTCGAAAAAGTAGTTACGTTTACCATTTGAATTTTTATTCTACTCACAAAACATTGTTTATAAATTGCACTATTGATAAAAGGAAATATTTTAATACAGGATGATAAAAACCAACTGCGTTCAACAAAAATGTGAACGAATATTCCCTGAATGGGTTTCCAAGTTCTACAATGGATCGAAGGATGACCTATGCCGTATCACATCTATAATTTAGGTTTAAGTTAGGTTTCATAAAAGAGAAAACTATCCAAATGATCCACAGTGACCCTCAATTATCTTTAATTACTTATTTAACTTGTTGTAAGTTACAGTGGCTGATGTGGCTTCTCAATAATTATATAACAGAAAAATCATCGTGTTTCAGATTTTAGCTTCAAGTAGCAAATGTGAATACCATGAGCTCTAATTGACGATCAACACTAGTATTACGTAAGAAGAGGATGTAACATATGAGAGTTCTGCAGTTCTGAGTGAAGCGTTATGCGCTGTTATGCGGCATCCCGTGCGTTCATTACCTTGAGGGTGTTTAGGCAGCGTCAGGGAGCGGCGGGCATCACAGCTTCACACAGCTCGCCGTCACGGAAGCAACTCTCTCCTAACTTCTCCTTACTACAATTTACCGAAGCTGGTATAAGAAAAGGTGTCTGGCTGTGTTTTCAAATGACCAATCTGCGTCTCAATGTAACTTTATGCTCTGCCTACAAAATTTCTGCCTATCCAATGAGAAACGTTATACTTTTCGTGGTGGGGCAATGTTTTTAACGTTTGCAACGTAACAGAGACGCGAAAAGTCTCACGCTAAAACTTGCAGCTGGTGTGGCCCTTTTAGTGTTATCTTAAGATCTATACTGTTCCTCTGGAGGCGTCTATCTTTTAACATGGGCTGGGGGGTGGTCCTGGCGGTCAGCCGGCGATGTGGGTGTCCGTCCCTTTTCGTAGGGCCTTCTAGCTTAACACGACACGGGTCTGCTCTCGGCTTTTTTTCTCGTTTCTTCCCTCGGAACTGCGTCTGTTTCACGGTGGGAAGGTACGACATGCATTTAGGCGTTCTTGTTTTAGTCGGTGGTATTCCCTTTGCTCACTCGCTGATCATATTACTTTGGTTAATTTAATGTCAGGATTTATTCGGAGCTTTGTGACATACTGCTGGATTTGCTATCATGTCAGGGTTTGCATGGAAGGTGTTGGATTTGTCTGACACCTTACACATTATATCGTTACGTAAAAAGGGGCCGTACGTTTTACGTGACTTCATGGCACACCTGGTAAAATCTCTTTAATTGACGCATTTGAATTTTTTTAACGGCGTAGCTCCCGAGGTATGTGTCGTAAGACGTGTAATTTTGAAGGAACATTCAGTGGTATACGTGTATACCGTCTGTGTAATTTGTTACGAATTGAATTAGTAGCGAAGAAGTCATAAACCAACCATCATGCGTGATGCTGAAGTCTTACTGCGCGAACAGCGAAACTGTTGTAAGAGATAAGCTTTCTCCTTTAATGATTTTTTTTTATTGGGAGGGGGAAGGGTGGGGGGAGGGGGGAGCGAGCGGGAATCAGCGAGAAAGGAGGTTTGCTGAAGGTCTCTAAGTGATTCTCTTACTGTGTTAATCTTTCAATATAGGATTGTACTCACTTATGACTACATTATGTTAGCACATTAAATTTTTGAATTTGTTCAATAATAATACGAAACACTAAAAATAAAGTTTTTGTTGTCCTAGGAAGACGTTATACAGGCAACCTGAAAGTAGGAATTTGAACTATGGACGAGGTAGTTATGTATGGGATGGTTTAAAAGGGAAAGAATGCGTTTTCACTCTCAGTGTAAGCTGTGAGAGTGAAGGGTTACGGTGGGACTTCATTAACCTCTACCCTCTACGTAGCACAAATTCAATGAGAAATCCGAACGGCATTAGTAGTTTGGCCGTCCTGTTCAGTGGATATAAGTAGAACACCTCACTCTATGTTTATTCAGTGCCATCATTCTGTGGTAAAAGTGCTGTCAGTGAAGGCTTGTTGGTTAGTTTACACCACATCATACTGGTTAGAATACGCAGTGCCATTAGGTAACTCAAAGTATGGACGGTCGGTCAACATTGTCAGAGACCTCGACCCGTAAACGACAGCCCATATTTACCCAAGGGAGCTCGTCACTGCCATGCGCAATGACTTTAGTGAATCAGTTGTCTATGTAATGTCCTCTGAGCTACCAGAAACAGTAATCACGTAGACCATTGAAGGTCGATCATCAAGTAAAATGATCGCGCTAAGTACGCAGCATGTTGTGCTTTTACTTTACTCTTTCGACCGATCTTTAGACCACTTGGCAGGCACTATTACTAATCACAAATTCAGTTGCTGCTTGTTAAATGAAAGTGTAGTCAGTTCCTTTACTTGACACGAAACAGTTTTCATGGATGAACACAAATT
Source organism: Schistocerca americana (assembly GCF_021461395.2). Taxonomy (NCBI): domain Eukaryota; kingdom Metazoa; phylum Arthropoda; class Insecta; order Orthoptera; family Acrididae; genus Schistocerca; species Schistocerca americana. Next base: position 441,247,747 of record NC_060121.1, on the reverse strand, counting down.
TTAGTACTTCAGCAAAAGATTGTGTAAAAATTTTGATACAGAAATGGCGTCTTTTGTGTTGTCTGAAAGCGTGATCGTAAACCTTCAGATCCATCTGCAGATAGGGTGGCAAACATTTTGCTGATGATTACTGGTAGCTCGAAAAAATTTATCAGGCGCCTTACGCAACCGACTGGTACTAAAGGAACATTCTGTAATTGTGTAAGTAATTATTTATACTTGAAAACATACCCCTTTTCATTTGTTTTAGTCAATACTTTTTAACTCTCTAAAGCCTGGAAGTTGAACTGACTAACAATTCAAAATTTAAAATTTGCACGGAATATTACTTGTTAGTGGAATAAATGGCTTGGTTTCTTATTTTCGCGACAGTGCCACCTTCGAATATCTGAGTGCGCTAATATTATTTGCACTAGCAAATCAGACTTCATAGATTAAATAAAGCAAGTTCTGACTAATTACTAAAATACATAGTGATCTCAGTGAGGTAGCCGTAAAGTCGGCTAAGCAAACTTCGTCCATGTCGATTATTGCCGATCATGCAGTAAGAATCAGCCGCATTTCGTTACAAAACCTGTTAATAACATATAAAATATATGCTATTAGCATGAAATAGTAAGCAATAAACGTAGTTTACTTTATTGTTCAAACTCACTCACATGCACGTACACGTGTAACTCGTACAAGACCAGGAGAAGGAAAAGTGAAGAGGGAAGTAACACGTGAATGAGGTCATAGAGAAGAAGACAAGGAAGTAAAGAAATACGCTATTGAGTCTCTATAAGCCAGATGATGAAGAAAAGCAGTGTTGTAGTTGCTTCAAGCGATTGTGACTGGCGAGCATCATGAGAAACAATACACCAATTGTGTAAGGATGTGAATAGTCAGTTTAATCGCTTCTGTTACGCTGAGAACCCTCACACAGGTCATCAAACTCCTCTTGACGTTCCTTGATCCCCAGTTTCTTGCAGTCTCATTATCGGATTGATGATCCATGATTCCACTGCCAATAAGGACGTTTTCCGTGAAATTTTCGGAATCTTATAACCTTAATTAAAATGGAATCACAGCTACATGCCACAGTTCTCCTAAGCTGCTTTCTTGTATGTGTGAAGCTCACACAGACGAGTAGACAATAGGCAGGTGTCACAATAGTGTGACTCGTCTATGAGGACTCATCTACGGAAATAATTTAAGGGGAAACTGTTTGAAAATAATGATAAAGTGGTAGAACATCTGAAGGAAAATATGCGAGGTTAAATTGATTCGTAAAGGGACTTTGAATATCATCTCAAGCATGCAATTTTACATGGCCACCATGTTCAGCTTTTTTTTATTTTAGATTGTCCTAATTTTAAATGTAATTTCTGCTACTAAACAAAAAGAGTTTCCCTATGACTGAATAAGTATTTTGTTAACGTGGCACCGCTTTTAACCTGGTGCATTGCAGCACTGAGACTGTAGGATCGGACAAGACAATCACAGGAATGAAGCATGAAGAATTAGCATGTGCTTTTGTACAGAGCACCTATAGACCGTCGGATGAGTATAAACGGGAGCTTTATTAGAAAGTCTGTTAACCACTATCTGCTGTGCGTATCTACTGTCTCTGTTTATTGGCATCTTCGAGAAAAGTTTTCATTATTTTAAAGTCAAGTTAATATGTCCTCGACATAAGCAAGTCACCCTGTTTGTGACCGTGTCAACAATTACTTTGATAGACGCTTCTTTCTGACTAGGATTTCTCTACCGACATTATGCCAGCAATAACAAATTGGAGCACGAAGTCACCTAATTTCCTATGGAAGCCAAGCGCAGCTTTCTGACGCGTTTGATGCGGCCCACGGCAAATCACACTCCTGTGCCAATCTTTTCAACTCAGAGTAGCGATTGGCATCTACGGTCGCAATTACACTACTGGCCATTAAAATTGCTACACCAAGGAGAAATGCAGATGATAAACGGGTGTTCATTGGACAAATATATTATACTAGAACTGACATGTAATTACATGTAATTACAACGCAGTTTGGTTGCAAAGATACTGAGAAATCACTACCCAGAACAACCACCTCTGGCCGTAATAACGGCATTGATACGCCTGAGCATTGAGTCAAACAGAGCTTGGATGGCGTGTATAGGTACAGCTGCCCATGCAGCTTCAACACGATACCTCAGTTCACCAAGAGTAGTGACTGGCGTATCGTGACGAGCCAGTCGCTCGGCCACCACTGACCAGACGTTTTCAATAGGTGAGGGACCTGGAGAATGTGCTGGCCAGGGCAGCGGTCGAACATATTTTGTAGCCAGAAAGGCCCATACAGGACCTGCAACATGCGGTCGTGCATTATCCTGCTGAAATGTAGGCTTTCGCAAGGATCGAGTGATGGGTAGAGCCACGGGTCGTAACACATCTGAAATGTAACGTCCACTGTTCAAAGTGCAGTCAATGCAAACAGGAGGTGACCGAGACGTGTAACCAATGGAACCCTATACCATCACGCCGGGTGATACGCCAGTATGGCGATGATGAATACACGCTTCCAATGTGCGTTCACCGCAATGTCGCCAAACACGGATGCGACCATCACGACGCTGTAAACAGAACCTCGATTCGTCCGAAAAAATGACTTTTTGCCATTCGTGCACCAAGGTTCGTCGTTGAGTACACCAACGCAGGCGCTCCTGTCTGTGATGCAGCGTCAAGGGAAACCGCATCCATGATCTCCGAGCTGGTAGTCCATGCTGCTGTAAACGTCGTCCAACTGTTCGTACAGGTGGTTGTTGTTTTGCAAACGTCCCCATATGTTAACTCAGGGATCGACACGTGGCTGCGTGATTCGTTACATCCATGCGGATAAGATGCCTGTCATCTCGACTGCTGGTGATACGAGGCCGTTGGGATCCAGCACGGGGTTCCGTAGTACCCTCCTGAACCCATCGCTTCCATATTCTGCTAACAGTCATTGGATCTCGACCAACGCAAGCAGCAATGTCGCGATACGATAAACCGCAATCGCGATAGACTACAATCCGACCTTTATGAAAGTCGGAAACATGATGGTACGCATTTTTCGCCCGTACACGCGGCATCACAACAACGTTTCATCAGGCAACGCCGGTCACCTGCTGCTTGTGTTTGAGAAATCCGTTGGAAACTTTCCTCTTGACAGCACGTTGTAGGTGTCGCCACCGGCGCCAACGTTGTGTGAATTCTCTGAAAAAGCCAATCATTTGCATATCACAGCATCTTCTTCCTGTCGGTTAAATTTCGCGTATGTAGCACTCTATCTTCGTGGTGTAGCAATTTTAATGGCCAGTAGTGTATTTGCTGAATGTAATCGAATCTCCGACTTCCTCTACAGTTTTTTTCCCTCTACGGATCCAACTTGATAAGAAATAAGATGATAAATTTTGCCATTGGATTTGACTGTGACATGAGTTTAAGGTACTTTGCACTCGTCGGCACAAGGATATCTCAAGGACAATGCTTCTCATAAAATGTGCTTCATAGGTTTACTTCATCAGCTGTTAAAAACACATTTATCACCGATCGATGTGACGTAGTGGTTAACACAGTGGACTCGCATTCGGGATAGCGACGGTTCAAACCCGCCTCCATCCTGATTTAGGTTATGCGTGTTTTCCCCAAATCTCTTCAGGCAAATGCTGGGAGGGTTTCTTTGAAAGGGCACGGCCGATTTCCTTCCCGATCCTTCCCTCATGCGATGGGACCAATGACCTCGCTGTTAGATCTCCACCCTCCACCCCCCCCCCCCCCCCACTCCAAATCAACCAACCAACTCATTTAACAGATGGAGCTCCAAGGTACAATCTCGCCTGCTACTACCCCTGTTGGAAACCTTTCGTTAGTATTAGCTAGAAAACACATACGGAAAATTAGATTTCGAGTGCTCTACTCTTTACAGACGAAAATTAAACACCAGAATTTTAAAATTCTTCGCTAATACGTTTTGAATATTTTGGTTATAATTTTCTATAAGCCAAGAATATTGTGTTAGTACTCGAAACCACTACTCCTAAAACCAGTGTAGTTAAAACCATTTCAGATATTAGATCGTTACTTGACTTTATATACTACTAGCGAACACAGTAGTGCTTCAGAATTACTAAATACTTATGGTACTTTGATGCACTTTCTAAACTTCTTCCCCCCTTACCTCTGCCCATCACCTCCTCCTCTCTCGTTTTCCCCCTCCACTCCTCCCCTTCTCTGTGCATAATCTCACCCACCTTCTCTCTGTCCACCTACTCCTCCCTCCCATATCCATTTCCTCGCTCCCCCTTCTATTATCCCTATCTCCGACGGTGATGCTTGTTTATTGTTACTGCAAACGAAAGCTCTACTGGGAGAAGAAGTCGCTAAAAATCGTTTGGGATCGTTGCTATTCGGGGTACGAGAGAGCCTCTCCACCAGCTGGCTCTCTGAGGGCAGTAGTTAGGATGACAGTACTTCATTTAGTTTAAATTTGCAAGTGAGCAGGATTGCAGCGTTTCGAACGATGCATATTCAGTTGTAGTATGCATATTCTAATAATAAAAAGATAAGCCATAAATACATTGTTACTGCTCTCTGTGAAACCGACGACAAAGAAGAAAGCAAAACAGTATATCTTTTGCGTACTATATCAGTTAGAAATTATCTATAAGGAGAAAGAATATGTATATGACAGTTTGTTTAATGGTGGGTATGTCTTGCTGTCGTACTTGGTACTGACTAAAAGAAACAAAACGGAGCCCCACATTTTCACAGCACAATCGTTTTTAACACAAACCTGGACACTGTCGTTTAAACAAATATGTAGCCTGTGTCAATTTCAGTGTTCATTATTGTATTCTGTACATATCTGAAAAAAGTCCGTCAAGAAAATTTCGAGATCTTTTCTAATAGCGTTTGAAATACATATATTAAATCTATATTTATGTATTATGTACGTCAGAAATATATATGCAATGTCCATTCCAATGTTCGTTACAGTTTCGAGCAAAAATTTCGAGATTCTTGATAGCGACGTTTCCCCTTGTTACATTACGTGTATATTAATATACATATTTAAAATAAATATTCCAATTTTGTCCAATTGTTTCTTAGAAAATCTTGTAAATATTTTAAGTAAATCAGCCAAGTTCTTTCCGAAATTATCGGTTACATCGTTTTCCATTGACGTGTCACATTTAGATGTAGCCTACGTCCATGCCAGTGTTGTTTAGAATATCGTGTAAAAATATAAAGAAAATCAGTCAAGAACTTTCGGAAATTTTTTCTATGAATTTTATCCCTTTACATATCACATAAATTTTTATATGTTGTAAAAATAACAAAAAATATGTTATCCATGTCCGAATATTCATTGTATAATAAAAACTTGAAGTACATAGGTAAGGAATTCCTCGAAATTTTTTGTAACAACGTTTCCTCTTTATGAATAACTTACATATTTATGTATTAGAATAATTTATAGCCTATACCCGTTCGAATGTTCGAGTGTCATGTTAAAATTTAAAGTATATCGGTAAACTATGTTTCGAGATTTTTGGCAACAACAGCTTGTCCTAATGCAGTAGCATAGAATCTACATTTAGTACCTTCACAGACGTGCCTACGCCGGTACACTACATTGTTGGTGCAGGTACTTCACAGGCCGTCGGTGGCACGACACTAATTCGGGAACAGGCTACCGTAAGGGAAAAGAGAGCTAGCAGTGCGACGTAATCTATGGCAAGCAGAGAGACGGGTCCGCGTTAAAATGTGCACGCGAATACATTCAGCGCCCGACAGGCGCGGGCAGCTAGTGACTGAGTACTCGGCAACAACACTCGGTAAGCAGCGCCGGGTGAGGCCAGCAGGGGTTGAACTCTTTGTAATGTCGCAAATCAGTATGATTGAATGTCAAAGACATAACTGCACTGTAGAAAGTTTAACTTTTGTGTATGTTCTACTATCGACGGGAATTTCGTTTTTTAAGTGTTTTTCCAAAAATGTGAAAAATATTTATAACTCACTCCTCCCGCTTGGATAAGCACGAACTATTTTTGGGCAAGACACTTTCTCTGTTCTTGGTTCCCAGACAGTTGAAAAACTATATTTAGTTTCTCAAGCCATTCCTTTTTGTGTTTCAGACTCCTTATTGTCGTCAAACTGCCTGCTGTTTGAGAATTCCCTCGGCTGGGCAGAAAATTTCGACGCACATGTTACTCTGAAGCTGTTAGCTGGGCCTAAATTTCGTCGTCCCACCCTCATTCCCTTCAAAACGAGTGGAAAGGTAATGACTGAGCAGCAGCATTGGCAGGGTAAAGGCGTTTTTACTCTTGTTTCTTCGAGTCAGTGGACCATGCATTTGGTAGTGACTTGGAAGCTCGACAGCGCCGTGGACCTTTGCGGCGAATTTAAACTGATCATAAGTGCGCAGTGCGTCGCGTGTTTGTATCCATTTCTGCGCCAGGCTTGTTGGCGAAGTTGTCTATGGTCCAGCCTCTTTCACGCACCTATTTGCGCGATGCCTATCTGCAACTGCATTGAACACATTTTTTCCGACTTTCTTGGTCCTCAACATCCCCTTTAGGCATTACCAGTTTAATCGCCCGCCTTTTGTAATCTTGTCTGCACCTCGAGTTTATCGACGGTATCAGGAGCAGCTGATTCAGGGCTTAAGCATTACGTCTATTACCTTGATGACATCTGGGTAATAGGCCCTATTCGAGAGGACCACTTACTAAAGCTTCTATAGGCTTTCCTTCGCCTCCTGGAGAATGGCCTGCGTTGTAAGTGTGAAAGTGCAGTTTTTTCTACACAAAGGTGCGTTTTCGTGTCATGTGGTTAGTGATAGTGGTATCGTCCCCATGGATGACCGCATCAAAGCTATCGCCAATCAGGCAGTATTAAAGAATCTGAAGGAACTCCAGTCTTTTTTGGACAAGAGTTTGTATTACGATCGGTTCATTCTCCGCATCGTGCACATTCACCAGCCTGATAACCGAATTCGACCGAAGGGCGTTAACTTATTCTGGCCAGCGAATTGTAAACGGGCTTTTCAGTCTCACTGTTAGTTTGTTCTCTGATCCCTGTCTGTCGTATTTTACGTCGGCTAGGCATTTAACCCTGGGCTGTGACGCATCCCAGTATGGCATTAATGCGGCACTGTCTCGTCGGACCTTGTCACCGAGCGGTTCTAGGCGCTTCAGTCCGGAACCGCGCTGCTGCTACGGTCGCTGGTTCGAATCCTGCCTCGGACATGGATGTGAGTGATGTCTAGGAGACTGATGTTAACTCCCAAGCTGCTTCGAGCCATTTGAATTTGTCTCTTCGGAACCCGGACGGCATGGAACAGCCCTTCGCCAACACATCTAAAACATCTTCCGGTGCAACGCTTAGTTATTCATAGGTGGAAAAAAGAGACGTTAGCTACCAGTTTCGCGTTTTCCTATATGGGGCGATGTTCCTCATCAACACGGCTGCAGAGTTGGTCCTCCTACTGAGTAACTATTGCCAGTACCTCCTTTATCACTCTACCACCCAACAAACCAATATTGAGTCACTGTCATGGCTGATGATGCCTTGAATCAATGGCTGACAGACTTTCCGTTGAAAACAGTGAAGTCGCGATCACCACGGCCGTTGACCGTTTTTGCTCGGAAAATTATTTCGGCTGTATAGCTGGGCTGGCGGCAGCAAGTCTTTTCATGGGCACATCCGGTTGCGGTGTATTTTTTTTTTCTCATTAGTGCTCGAGACAAATTTGACTAGAGCGTCCTCATGGTTGCCAGGGAGGAGAAATGCTGTCGCGCGGTCGTCTGTCCGGCATTGCTCACTTGCATACTAAAGATGCTGCATGCGCAGCTATAGGTTATGTCTCAGATGAAGGATTAGGTGAGACCTCACATGTACTGGCCAGTGATTGATCGTGATATAGAATTCCGGGATCTGTGCACACAAGCAAGCTGTGCCACTGCGCCAGGTGTTTCCTTCATTCGTCCCAAAACAGCCTTGGAACAAGGCACACGTCGATTTTGCTGGTACCTTTATGAGCACCATTTGTTTGTTGGTGGTCGATCAATTGTCCTATTTTCTACACATAGCCAAGTGATCCTCCATGTCACTGACTACCGCTGTTCGCACACCGAGTTATTTTTGTCATTTAGGGATCCCCAGAACCCTCAAGTCCGATAACGGTAGACAATTAGCGTCGGAGAAGTTTGAAGACTTTTGTGTTCGCATTGGTATCCAGCATCTCACTGCCACAGTTTCACCCAGCTTCTAACTCAGAGGTGCAGCTCTTTGTGCGTACACTGCTTGTTCCCGTGACGATGCATTGTCGAGTTTTCTGGCCACGTTCCAGGTGAAGCCAGTCAACAGATGCAGTCTGGTGGAACGTTTGCACTGGCTTCAGCTGCGGGGTCGCCTGGATTTGTTGTACCCTGTGTTGCATGCCATAGACCACTGTGGCCCACCGCATTTCCTCCTTCCTTTGGTTGGCAGCAGATTTGTGTGATGGGTGCCCTGTCGGGCCATAAAGGTCGCAGTTTTTTATGTAGTTGTTGGTCGGGAGCAACTAAACCACCATCCCCTGTTGGGGCATCACAACCAAGGTCTTCTCGTCATCTGAGAGGCAGGGTTCGTCGCGATGCTCTTTCAGGAGTGGGATCTCACTTGCAGTGGCGCGCCTCTCCAGTGACGCCTTATCCGCCGTCCTCCCGTCATCTTCAGTCTCAGGACCCAGGGAGGCTCAGGCCCATGACCTTTCACCCGCCTTCTCCCCTTCCGCTCCCTTCCTCCCTCTGGCGATAAAGTTAGCGTTGTATCCACTGCTATCGGTGGATCACCAGTTGCCTCAGCAACTGGTCCCTCTTGTCGTTACAGTGGAGTCTGCAATGCCGATGTTGCCTCCTTTGGTGGTCAGTCTGCTGACATGTTCTAAAGACCCCTTCCCAGTCCTCCACAGGAGGTCACGGTTAAAGCCTGTCCCATTTCGAACCAAAGTGACCTTTTCAATGGGAGGGATGGGCTATTCCCGTCAGAGCACATCTCGACGCAGGCTGGCGTGGGTAAAGCAGCGTGAGGCAGTAAGCCTAGTGGACCATTCATAGTGTAATGTTTCCCTCTTTTTTGTGACAGTACGTCCTTTAAAGGTTAAATGCTTGGATGTTAAACATCCGACAAAGGAAGGACACCCCACACAACCGGGAAGAAAAGGAAAATATTAGCTGCTAAATTCAATGATATGGTGATGCTCGAACTTCTTTAAAATTATAAACTGCAGACTCGAAATATGGAACCTAAAGCACATTTAACTATATTTTGACTAAAGTTCAGTCTTGATCACATCATGTCTGTTTTAATACATTTATCTTGTTAAATTTTGACATCATTAGACACTTTCAAAGATTGGTATCTAGTACTTCTTAAAATTTATCCACAGGTCTGATGATGGTTTTGTAGAAAGAACCGAAACCGGTTACCTATATTATTAAAACATACATGATGTGATCAAGACTGAACTTTAGTCAAAATATAACAATTAATTGATCACTGCTTTCCAAAAATGTTTACCAAAATTGTGCAAAGTTTGTCTAGTCAGGCAATTGGAAATTACAAACGGTTTAGAATTATTAGAACCAAAATTATGCTAGAATCAATACGCAATCCAAATCCAGTAATGTAACATATGTACAGCAAAAGAGTAGTATTTTATGGATTAAATCTGAAATTAGAGAAGCTTTTAAGATGAAAGATCTTTTAATTGTCGAAATGTATAGTCTGCATTTATTGCTAAGTAATGAACTCTCACCTTGATTTTTTTTATTTTACTAAGCAGCATTGATGAGAAAATAGACTTTTTACGTAAAGCGATTACCGAAAGACATCAGAGAAAAATTGATTTACTCGTAGCTAAACAACAAAATAAGCTTTTAGAAAAGGTCAACAATATACATCAATTTTATCCAAGGACAATGAATCTTACAGATATTCAGTTCACAAAGTCCGAAATGTCGCTACTTGACAAAGGCTTAAAATATAACTTAACTCCCCCACTAAATAATACGAATGTTAAACACATAATTGCTGATGTTATAGCAACAAGCAAAATATCGAAAACAAATAAACCCAATGCATGTAAGATAGCCTTAAAAACGAAGGATTTAATTTTAAAAGAGAAAAATAAACTGCATAGAAAAACTGAAGATAAAACACTTAAAAATATCAATAATAAACTACTAGCAGAGAAAGCAATTGTGGTAAAGGCCGATAAAGGATATACCCTTGTTATTATTAAAGAAGACGATTATATATTTAAAACACTCTCATTTTTTAATGAAAATGGGATCGCTGAAGTAACTAAAGACCCAACCCAAAGTTCCAGTTGAAGATCAAGAAATTAGTCGATGAAAATAATCACCTCTTGACTCCTGAAGAAAAGAATATGATGAAAAATATGAATCCCCAAATACCTAAATTAAGATCACAGATTAAACTGCATAAAAAAGAGAAATCTATACGACCTATTGTCAACTACATAAGTAGTCCTTCATATAAACTAAATATGAAACTTAATAAAATTTTGAAAGTATTCTATACATATGACAGCAATTTCAGTATCAAAAACAGTTATGAACAAGCACAACAAATCCACAATATAGACATTCCAACTAGTGCAAGTTTCGCCTCATTAGACATTAAAAATTTATATACAAATATACCCATTAATGAGACAATTAATATAATTAGGGATAACTTAATACAATACAAAAATATGACTAAAGACGAAATAATCGAATTTATAGAACTGCTTGAATGCACTTTAGATTACAATTATTTCTCTTTTAATACTAAAATCTATTGTCAGAAAGATGGCTTAGCAATGGGAAATTCTTTGGCTGGGACAGTTGCAGACATTTTCGTGAACCACACTGAGACGCAATTCCTGAAAAATAACCCTGATATCGCAAATAAAATCATATATTACAAGCGATATGTAGATGTTACATTATTACTTTATAATGGTTCAAAAGATGAAACTGAGAAACTTGCTATAAAATTAAATTCTATGCATCTGAAGTTACAATTTACAGTTCAGCATGAAAATCGAAAATCTATTAACTACCTAGATCTCACTATAACTAGTAACAATAGGAAACATTTATACACCATATACAGGAAACCTACAACCACTGATGTTATTATTAATGCCACTTCATGTCATCCTGACAAGTATAAAAAAGCATTTTTTAAGTCCATGATACACCGAATACGAAAATTACCGCTAGAAGCGAATGAGATAAAAAAAAAAAAGGAAATGACCATCTTAAAACAAATTGCAAAAACCAACTCTTTTGACACACGACAGGTAGATATCATTTTCAATAAAGTACAACAATCACAAAGTACTCCACTAATAGGTATTCCAAAATATATGAAGATGACATATATGGGAAACATATCAGATAGAATTATCAATTTATTCAAAAATTCTGGAATAACAATAGCATTTACAACTGACAATACTTTACAACAAAAATTAAGACATACTGTAAGTAAAGATAATGGAAAATCTACCAGATCAGGAGTGTACAAGATCCAATGTAGAGACTGTGAGAAAATATATATCGGCCAAACAGGTCGAATTTTTGCAGTAAGGTACAAAGAACATACGTCGGGTACCTCACGAACAAAGTCTGTATTTGGTCATCATATAGCATTCAATAATCTTGCTGAGGGGACAGTAGAACAGAATTTACAAGTTCTTCATTATGCAAATAAAGGCTTACTTATGAATATCCTAGAAGAAATCGAGATATATGCTCATTTGAAAACCAAATCATCAATGCTGCTCAATGAACAATTACATTTTCGCGAAAAATATTATTACGACCTTTTTGACGAAATTTTATAATAAAGCATCTACTCTTCTGTTTTTTAAAAATATAAGACTAGTTATACCCATGGCAAAAGCAATGTATGTAAAATATGCTGCACAACATAAAAAAATTATAAAATGACATTGATTATTATAAAAACTATTAGATCGATGATTTTAAAAAAATTTAATCAGCAGTCTCATCAGTTATTCAGATATACATAATGTGGAATGAACTCATGGCTGCTACCCTACTGCTATAAAGAATATTGCTATAAAAACTACAGTTAAAGTAAGACGATTCTGCAGCATCCAACAAAGATGCAATTGTGATGTAGGCGACTCGGTATAATCGATATATACCACAACGCCAAGGACTGTCACATCTTTGCTGTAACTGGCACTGTAATAGTATTAAGGTTGCCCATAGAGGGCACAACTATTACACATCGTAGTTCACTATTTTTATCTAAAATTTAAATAAGCTGTAGACATACTAACTATCTGTTAATCAGACATTTAAATGAATCAATTTTATGTTATTAGTGTATTTCCTACTTTTATACTTTGACGATGGCGTCATATTATGAACGCTGATTGGCAGTTGTGAAGTAGTGTGACAGGAAGTAGGCGGAGCCTCTGCATATTTAAGCTCGTGCTCAGCACTCATAACCATCAGTTGACTGCGTAGCAGCAAGGAGAGCTCCGCCTACCATCCTAAGGGAGCCATGGGTATAATTAATTTTATTTTATCTTGTTAAATTTTGACATCATTAGACACTTTCATTTTATTTAAAGATTGGTATCTAGTATATCTTAAAATTTATCCACAGGTCTGATGATGGTTTTGTAGAAAGAACCGAAACCGGTTACCTATATTATTAAAACATACATGATGTGATCAAGACTGAACTTTAGTCAAAATATAACAATTAATTGATCACTGTTTTTCCAAAAATGTTTACCAAAACAATTAACTAACTTTGGAAGATGCAAAACACGTAAAGGATTTTTGATTTGTGAATATGGTACTAAAATAACACTACAAAATAGAACATAATGGATTTCAAGTTTATTATTATTTCATTACTAATAAGATATGTAGGAACTACTTGTGCAGAAGTGAAGAAGGAGAAGAACAAGAGTGAGCTTTACAATCGTTTTCACGCTTTTGAAAACATTAAAAGACGACCTTTCCGCAGACAGCGGAATATGTACAAAAGCTAAACTTTCCACAGTGCAATTACGTCTTTGATATGCTACATTATGATGAGTTCAACCGCCACGGACCTCGACCGGCGGTTTTTCCAATTGCGGTTGCCAAGTGCTCGCTCGTTGGCCGCCAGCGCCTGCCACGTGCTGAGTTCTTTCCCGTGCCGGTCTCTACTTGGTTTCGAACTCTGTGCTTCCCATAGATTGACTGCTAACAACGTGAGTTGCCAGTCCATAATCTAATAACGCGCAGCGACGGAGAACGGACCGAAAAAAGGATTGTATTATGTAATGTAAGATATAACCTGATGCAGTGGCCATTGCGTCTCCAGGCATACAAATCCACCACCACTAATATCAGTCTGAGCGAAGCATCGGAGAAATCCCCAGAATCGAGTCAGACTCGTGGCCTGCAAACTGTCACAGAGTGTTGCAAATTTACTACCCGACAACATAATCCACCCATGGCCTACAAGTACAGGCTGACTAAGATGTAACAAACGGCACCCTGGCCAGGACCACTGACTCGTTCAAAGAGCGGAAGGAAACATCGTTGATGACCCGAAAACAGCTGCGGAGTGGACTGTCGATGCCGCAACCAAGCGCGAACCCGCTGGGCTCAGCGCGGGTGAAATTGGATAATTCCGCAACGCCACTGATCTGGATTGTTGCCGGTGGCAACACACCGCGATGGCAGGCGGCGAGGTCACTTGCAATATCCCGCACACACCGAACTGAGCCATCTGCTGATTGTCGGAATTGACGTTACTGCCGCCGTCTTGATCTCACGAGATGCTGGAATATGGGCAACGTCGGTTAAGGAAATGTCGGTCAACGTCAGTGCCCGAGTCTGTCTGGATTAAACACCATCCAGACAATCACGTCCCAAATTTGAGACTCTGCAAAAGAGGTAGCACGGCTGGGACACTCAAAACGACACTTGCGTGAGAGGTCTTGCAAATACGGATCCTCGCAGTGTACCAGAGCCCTGGGTATTTGTGGTGCTGGTTAAACGGCAAATGTTCCGCCGCCACGTGGACTTGGCGTTCGCTATACTATGCCAGCAGCTAACAAATCTCGTAAATGGGAGGACTCCCGGCATCAGTGGAGACATCCGACAACTCTATTTAAACCCGAGCTGCCGAACAACATGGAGGCCGTATCAAGAGGATCGACAATACGCCTTACAACAGCAGTTCTGCAAGAACCGGCACACGTAATTTTCCGCCTTCCGTAGGCTCATTAAAAACCTTAAAAAGGCGTCGGAGGGGGCAAGGAAACTGCCTGACCAATCGTCAGAGTGGCGAAGGCACGAAGCAAATTAGCAGTCCCGATTAGCAGCTCCTGCATCTGCTCTTCCTGTTGTATCTGGGCTGCTGTTCCTTCCGTAGGTGCAGTTGTTCCAACCGGCACTGCAGATATGCCAGGTCCATCGTGGTCCAACATTAACACCTGGTAAAGCGAAACAAGAAAAAAAAACGTCACATGTGTAAGAACCTCTTTCGTCGTTACTTCAATATCTGTGCAGGCGTGACAACGCTACAACACTACACTGACGGCGCGGCTACTTCACTGGTCGACCGTGTCTCGATAATAATCAGGTTACAGAACGTCGTCAGATGAAACGAATCTCGCAGTGCAAGTCAATCTACGCGATGCATGGAGTCCGAAACCACGTAGAGACGTGAACGGGAATAAACTCTGTATGCGGCTGGTGTATCGGCTAACGACTGAGCATTCGGCAGCAACACTCAGCACAAAGTGCAAAGCGAATTCCTCGTTGGTTGAGTTCAGGACAAGCACTGGTCTGCTCGCATTACTGTCGCCCGCAGGTAAGCACTAGCGTCTGCGGGTCTGCTCATACCCTGTGTTTCGTGAGCCCTTCATGGCATATTTACGCACTGTTCTGCTGCCCTTACTCTCGCCAATCCATCCGCATTCATCGCGGTACTCGCTAGTGGGGACACTAATCAACAGTTGTTACTGTGTTCTGCAGTTTTAAAGCTGGTTGATGGAGCTCTCCACTATTATCTGTGCGTGCCTCTTTATCTGTTCCAATTGTCGCAACCAGCTAGCTTACACAGTCAAGCCTTTGTGTTCATCTACAATCTTTCCTCACTTCCATTTTCCAGTAGTATTCCTTGAACCTTTTTGGTCAAGTTATGAAGTAAAGTCCGTTGATCCTACATCCAGCTCGCTATTTCCTAGTTAGTGATCCTGTCTGTTCATCTACTGGATCAAATGGCTTTACGCACCTGTGGGACTTAACATCTGAGGTCGTCAGTCCCTTAGCCTTAGAACTACTATCTACCCTAAGGACATCACATACATCCATTCCCGAGGCAGGTTTCGAACCTGCAACTTTAGCAGCCGCGTAGTTCCGGACTGAAGCACCTAGAACCGCTCGACCATAGCGGCCGGCTATTTATCTAATTTATCTGTAGCACGAAATTTCACCTGACACCTAAAAAAACAGTTACTACCGATATTAGTAGCATGTCTGTACTGGACAGACAAATCCCGTCTAGTCGTTCAGAAAACATCAACACCGAATACTGTATTAGCACTGAGTTACCTATACTCTTCGCTGACTTCAAAATGTTTTATAAATGCGAACAATTCTTAGAAGTTGGTTTGTGGCTCAAAATAACGCCAGTAGATCGATACAATAAGATTTTATATTTTCTCGTTTGAATTTTATTTTATTTACCCTTGCAACGACCAATAGTTCGCCAGGAAAACTAACGTTTAGCTGTTGGAGGAATACTTTTTAGTTTTCTCCTTAGAGTGTGCATAATGTGGAATATTTTCTTCCACAGAGCGTAGACTACCTTTATTTCTATCTGGCAGACAAATGCTAGTCACATAGATTTGCAACATATGGAAGGTATCCATTCGTTTACGGGACCTCTGGCTGTATCTTCCCTTTATAAAGAAAAATCCAACGCGTCGATCGTACTCTGTAAGGTTTCAGGACTACTCGAGGGAAATCTTCCAGACTGTAGCTTAGTGGTCCTTGCAACTTTTCCTTCTCAGTGTTTCGACCACGGCTGTGTCAGACATATTCAATATAAAAATTTAAGTAATGGAAATGGAACATCACAGCCGTAGTTTCAAAGTATTTATTATTCAGGAGACTAATTTAAACGCTACATTTGCCTTATCTTTAAATGCTACTGTAAACCAAATAAGTACTTCCAGTCACTCAGCCATGCCCATACAATAAGTCGATGCCGTGAATCGCTATTCATCAGGAGTGTATAGTCCGAAAATCTAATCGCCACTACAATTGCATGATACACACTCCAGATACATAGCGATCCACGGCAACCAGTTACTGTATGATGTGACGGAACGTCACATGGATTGACATTTCGAAATAAATTAAAAGCGTTTTTTGTGTGTTAAGAAATGGTGACGTGTGAATTATAAATTATTGAAAGACTGCGTCCGTGTGCGCGATGAATATCAAATTTGAAAAATTGTAGTTTATTATCTGAAAACTCGCCAACAGCGATGCTTTTAACAAATAGCCTTTTGTGTTTAGTATCTGTGTAATGTAGATGAAGAAGAACAGATATAATGTTTGTTTTTGGGTTAGATTTTTTTTCCGGGCTTGTTTCGTCTTGCGGAATGCAGCCATTGTATCACAGTCTGATATTAAATGTTAGTCTGTCTGTAACTTATCAGAATATATGTCCAATTGTTATTGGAAAGTGTTGTTATTGAAGTAGTTAGCACCTCTCATAATAGCCAACATTAGTTGTAATTAATAGCTCTATTTCAGAACTTCGTGTTGCGGGGAGCTCTCTTTCCCTCGCAGCATTTGGTCCACCATTACGCTGACGATATCTTTTCGTTAGAAATTCAGTCTGTAATGTGAAATGTAAATGTGGGAGACTTCTCTATTTTGATCTTTTAATAGTTTCAAAGGTTGTAAAGTAAATACAAACTCCATTCATTAATGCTTTCGTACTGAATGATTTCAGTATGTCTAAGATTGGCCGCTTAACGGCAGATGAGATTCTCCTCGGTTTTTGCCTTGCAGATAACGAATAGAAAATAAAGAAAAATATTCCGTTTAATAAGCATAAAAAAAGGTTTCTTTGTGAAAGTTGGTACATAAATGACCAGTATCCTCTGAGAACCAAATTAATCATTACGGTTTGCGTAAAAGCGCGCATATTTTCTTTCCGTAATGACAGCGCTCACTCAAACTATGTATTAGAAGGCGGTGAGTCGCGCGCTGTGTATAAAATATTAATTCGTGCGTACTTCGCAGTAGCCGATGTCTGTACGTATGTTATCGTGGTATTGGGTTATTTCAGAGTCTCATGCTAGCCCACAATATTTAACAGAGTAAATAATATTGCAGTATTCAGTGTTCTTTTCATTAATCACTGTATATACAGAATTTAACAAAACGCCAAATACCGAGTATCGCAACAATGGGACCTATAAAACATGAGCCAGTGACTGTAAATGCTTATTTGGTTAATAGTTGGACCAAAAGATGACGCAAATGTAGTCGTCTGAATAATAAGTGCTTCGAAAATACAACTTTAGTGTTTCACTTCCATTACTCATATTGCCCATATCTAAAAGAATTGCAGTCGTTCATACGTTCAATACGTGGTTGTAAACTACACCGGAACCACAAAGAGAAGTGTGCTTGCATGAATGAAGCAATACAAAATCTTTGTCGAGTAAGAAGAGGAGGTAAATCAAGTAGTAAAGCGTGTTCTATAGTCAGGAAACCATGAAGTGGTTTTTGCCGAAAACAAAATTTTTTCTTCAGTGACGAACTATAACCGTCGGACAAATGGAAGACGTCCCCAGTTCGCGTTGTTAATATGACTGTCCGCTGTCAGTCGGTGAGACTCAAAGAAAAAGGAGAACATTTGAAGATATCCATTTCAGCTCTGGACGAAAAGTCAGGAACAAAATTTTCATTTAGCACGACCATACAACCAGGAAGATCTATCAGCGGCCTCATTCCCATCTTTATACTAAACATTCGAATCCACAAGCGACATGACGTCCTAAGAAAGAGGGTATTCTGAGAGTTCCTTAGGCGGTGCTAGAGACCTGGGCTCCTTAAACACGTTTTAATTAATCTCGGTGGAGGGAAGTTTCCGTGGTCGACATTCCTCGTTCAGCCTACAGCCGCAACATCCAGCGGGGGCCAGGTAATTAAGCAGCCGAGGGCACTCCAGGTTTAATGAAAGCGCAATCGATCACGTCGCGACAGGGCTACACCTTATGCCGACTCCCAAACTGTTTACAGTGCAGGTGCACCTGTAGCTCGTCTATCGCTCTCGGATTCGACTGCACTAGAACTCTTGTATTTTGTAACCATCACGAGACCTGTACTTACTCTTCCGTGCCAAATTACAATTTTCGGATCCATTTAGAAGCATAATTAGTGGTTCTCTCTCTCTTCTAGAGGAGGTAGGGGAAAAAACTTTATAAAGCCATGATACCTAAAATAGCATCTTGTTAGATGACCGGTTTCGTCAGACCTACGCTGTCATTATCTGATCTTATGCTGTTTAATTTTTGTAACATATTATCCACCTGTGTTAGAAGTCGCTACACACTGCCTACGTACACCACACTACTATGAAGTAAACTACACATCGGCATGTCAGAGGTAAAATTGTTATTTACAAACTTAAACATAAATATATTGCGCTGAATGTGTTCGTGTTGAATACTAGATGGCAACAATTAGAAAGCATAAGATCCAATGATGACAGCATAGCTTTGTCGAAACCGGTCATCCTACACAA
The DNA here is from genome assembly GCF_021461395.2 of Schistocerca americana. Classification (NCBI taxonomy): domain Eukaryota; kingdom Metazoa; phylum Arthropoda; class Insecta; order Orthoptera; family Acrididae; genus Schistocerca; species Schistocerca americana. The sequence goes on along the minus strand of NC_060121.1, from coordinate 441,228,870 downwards.
CGCTTTTCAGCGTTGTTGGCTTATGAAGATTTCTTCGGCTACCACACACTGCAGATAGTCCCAGACTGATGATGTCAGGAATATACAATCTTCTATAGAAATCATTAATGAGGAAGAGGAACGCAGAATTCAGAAAAGATGTACATAATTGGGCAAGCACGTAAACCATGATCATATTGTGAAATACGCTGGTCTGCAGGGGCGTACGTCATACTAGTCTCAGGAAACAAGGACTCGAGACAACATATAGCACTTCTTATTAAATAAAACAGTAAACCTGTGAAAAACTGCTTTTAATAAACATTTTAAATACAAGAATGCACTTGTACAATCCGAGAAAACTTGCAGCATTTCTTATTAAATAAAACAGTAGACTAGTGAAAAAAAGCTAATATCTTCTGGGTACGCCCATGCTGGTCTGTGCTAGTATTTGAACTACAAACTCCACTTGGAAACTTTAATTCGGATGTGCTATACGTTAGAAGTTCTAACGCCATTTATTAATCCTATTTAAACAATATAATAGATTGTAAAGCGCTTTTCGCCTGCAAAACAACGTATTTACCTGGATGGAAGTGATGTATGGTGGAACGTCAGATCCTTTAGCTGCAGAATCAGTCACTATCAGTTACATTATTGCCTGTCAAAATTGCACCACAGACTCATTACTCATCGACTTCTACATTCATATTCTGTACATTCATGTTAACTGCATGGCAATGGATACTTCCAATGGTATAAGTTACTATAGTGTCTTCCCTTTAAAATCACCTCTGATGCTCACGAAGGGTGAATGCTTAAATTCTTCCGTGCATGCTGTAATTAGTTCCCTACGGTTGCGATATTTGGGGCACTTTATTGCATTCCTACACTTCTCACTTAATACAGAATCCTGTTATAAGTAACCTTTAAAAGGATGACTTAAGTCTTTCTTCAAGCATCTGGCAGTTTAGCGCTCCCGTGAATTTAACATGTTTAATTTTAGCGATAAAGGAGTTGGAGATAAAACAGCGATCTACTGCAAGGTATCACTTAACGAAACGGTCAAAACCGCAAACAATCATTTATTTAAATATGATGCCCGCTTTCTGCTTATATGCCCCATTTTCGGATATACGATACCATACCGCAGTAAAAGACCGTGCATCAAGCAACCGTTCTATGAAAACCACCGGCTTCAGCCATGTGTTGCCGTAGATCCGAAGAAGTGCAGCATAAGGGCTAACACCAGTCATCACTTTAAAATAAATGATTATTTGCCATCTTGACTGTTCCATTAAGTGATAATCGTACATGTGATTATTCGAGATGTTCTTCTTGGTTCTGCTCAAAATCTCTGACAGATCTACTTCAAACACACGTATGCAGTTTCTTGTGACTAGGTGTAGTAGTGTTTTGATAGCCGTCTTCTTTGTAGTCCGAATGTTTTACCCACATCGTATAGACGTACCGATGTGTGTCACCCGCTTTCCCTACGACTGAGTCTACGTATTTTTCCCATTTCGTATCTCCACCAGTTGTGTTACAAACCTATTTGCAGCAGCTGATTCATTCTAGCTACCAGTCATGGATATTGTAGTCATAAGATGCAACTCTTTTGCGTCTTTTGACCAGTTCAGTTTTACGTCTATGAACGTTTATAGCAAAAATGAACGCAAATTCTGACAATAAAAGTAAGTGGACCAGTCTGCTACTAATTCACACTGCGGAGCAATCTTTTCAATTGGTGTTATACTAAACTCATAAATTCGAGACCGGGGTAAGTAGCATCCTAATAGGAACCGCAAGTATGACTGATCAGTTTAGAAGAGTTCAGTATCAACCTCTGAGTAGTTATAAAGGGGAAGAAAAATCCATCTCAATCCGACTCTAAAAGAAAGCCTCAGAAAGAGATAACAGATGGCGTACAGAGTGATATCAGTCAAGTGACACACAAGAGTCTTGCTGAGTGAGTGCGCACAATAAAAGACTTACTAAATGCAGGTGCGATAGGGATGATCAAAGAAGAAAAGTGCATTTCTTTACGAGTTCATTTAGCTACCAATAGACCAGCATTCTGATTCTCAAAAATTCACCATGTAAAATTTTATTCACCCCTTAAAAACAGCACTTTCGAGCACTGTAGGTGATGTAAAATGTCATGCCAGGCAGAGATGCAAGTGAGGCATTCAGTTGTATGGAAAAGTAGTCAGATGCGTCAAACGTGACAACAAGGCAGGAAAGAGGTATCACGTTTGGACGTGCCCATGAACACCCTCCCGTAAGTTATACCGATTTGGTGGAGTGTAAACGTAGGCTAACGAACTCGTCTACTAGGTATGGTGAATTACTCAGCCCAGATACACGGTTTTAGATGGTAAAACGTCTTAATCCATAGGAACAGAGATGAGTGTCAGGCCTTGTCAATAACAATCTATTTCCAACTTGACAGGAATTGCTTCTGTCAGAGAATACTCCGTATCAATGAGTTTACAGCGATCACCTTATGTTGGCAAGATGTGCCCTGGCCTCAAGTTGTTGTAGAGTGACTGTACACATGAGGTTGTCCTTCGAGATGTACAAATCCATCGATCTCGTAGTTTTTCTGGATTCCATCAACGTCCTTCCACCAAAGTGGAAACGCTGGTCGTGGGACCGCAAAGAAGTGGTGGATGAAATGCTGTAATGACGATATATGGAGTAAATCCTCAGTTACTTGCATTGCAATAAACAGCACGGTAGTTGAATTTTCTTAAGGCATGCGATTTAATGACTCCTGTGGTTTTCCTCATCACAGGGCACAGTTCACTTACGACGTTTCTCAACATTAGTTTTCACTACCATTTTGGAATTGTACGCAGATTAAACTTTTGGTACCTTCGACACTTTAATTACTTCCGACACACTTTGCGCGACCGCTACGATTGATCGGGCCTTATACAATTAGAAACAATATTTTAATTGTATTCCTTAACGATCGACGAGAGCCACATCTGACCATGGTGGCCCTCTCTGCCGGACTGCATTTTGCCATACACTATTAACATAGCTTGCAAGACCACCACCGATACGCCTATTTACTGTGCCCCTGCTCTCCCACTAATAGCCCTGACTGACAAGGAAGTTGGACCTCACTCGCTTCAGCTAATACCAGTAACTGAAATCTCGTTATGCGGTACACAATTGAGCCCAGTTCAACAAGTCGTGAGTCTGTGACGTGAGTGATACCATGACTCCAGGCCACGTCACCCTCGTGTAACAATGGAGCCTCCACGTCATTCGAACGCCATATTATCCTTCTACGCAGACAATATGCTCTTCGTGATATTGCACAGACTTATGCAATCCAAGATACCTGTTATCTAACGTAAATTTTTTAAATCCCCGAACGAAGATTAAAAGAAATACTGCACGCAGTAGAAATCTGGAACCAGGCTCCTCGCAAAAGATCGTTGCTCAAAACATGGTTTTTGGGGGCCAAACAGCACAAAAAGAACGGGTTAGCTGAATGGAGCTGTGTAGTATCGTCGGACGAATTGCGCACTTGGCTCTTTTCGAACAACACAAGGTGCCAGGCACACCGACGTCTACATAATGTGTTTAATTAGCACTTTGTGAATAGTGTAACTCAAGGTAGAGATACTTACGTAATGTTTTGGGGATGTTTTTACTACCATGACGTGGATCCGTTACGTTTCCGTGAACAGTAAGTAAGATGCACAGTTTTATACACTATTTGATCAGAAGTATGCGAACACCACCAAAAACAAACGTTCTTCATATTAGTTGCATCGTGCTGCTACCTACTGCCAGGTACTCCTTATCAGCGCCCTCAGTAGTCATTAGACATAGTGAGAGTGCAGAATGGGGCGCTCTGCGGAACTCACGGACTTCGAACGTGGTCAGGTGCCACTTGTGTCATATGTCTGTACGCGAGATTACCACACTCCTAAACATCCCTAGTCATAGAGAAGTGGAAACGTTGAGGGACAAGTACAGCACAAAAACGTACAGGCCGACCTCGTCTGTTGACTGACAGACACCACCGACAGTTGAAGAGGGTCGTCACGTGTAATAGGCAGATATCTATCCAGACCATCCACAGGAATTTTAAACTGCATCAAAATCCACTGCAAGTACTAAGACAGTTCGTCGGAAAGTGAGAAAACTTGGATTTCATGCTCGAGCGGCTGCTCATAAGCGACACATCACACCAGTAAATGCAAAATGATGCCTCGCTTGGTGTAAGGAGCGTAAGCATTGGACGACTGAACAGTAGAAGAACGTTGTGTGGAGTGACGAATAACGGCACACAATGTGGCGATCCGACATCAGGGTGTGAGTATGGTGAATGCCGGGTGAACATCATCTGCCAGCGTATGTATGGCCAACAGTAAAATTCGGAGGCGGTGGTGTTATGGTGTAATCATGTTTTTTACGGAGGGGGCTTGCACCCCTCCTCGTTTGGCGTGGAACTAACATAGAAAAGGCCTAATTTGACATTTTAAGCACCTTCTTGCTTCCCACTGTGGAAGAGCGATTCGGGAATGGCGATTGCATCTTTCAAAACGATTTAGCACCTGTTCATAATGCACGGCCTATGGCGGAGTAGTTACACGACAATAACATCCTTGTAATGCCTTGTAATGGACTGGCCTGCCCAGAGTCCTGACCTGAATCCTATAGAACACAAAATGGCTCTGAGCACTATGCGACTTAACTTCTGAGGTCATCAGTCGCCTAGAACTTAGAACTAATTAAACCTAACTAACCTAAGGACATCACACACATCCATGCCCGAGGCAGGATTCGAACCTGCGACCGTAGCGGTCACGCGGTTCCAGACTGAAGCGCCTTTAACCGCACGGCCACACCTATAGAACACATATGGGATGTCTTGGAACGCCCACTTCGTGCCAGGCCTCACCGACCGACATCGATACCTCTCCTCAGTGCAGAACTCCGTGAAGAATGAGCTGCTATTCCCCAAGAAACCTTCCAGCACCTGACTGGACGTATGCCTGCGAGAGTGGAAGCTGTCATCAAGGTTGAGGGTGTGCCAACACCACATTGAATTCCAGGATTACCGATGGAGGGCACCATAAACTTGTAAATCATTTTCAGCCAGATGTCCGGATATTTTTGGCCACGTAGTGTACGTATTACCTTTCCACAAATAATGAAATGATATCAAGTTCGCCGTCGACTGTGCCATTTGTTACAATTTTCAAAATTATAATTCGACCTAAAGTCGTTTTCAAACGATTAAGGTACGCTCTCAACACGTTAATCACTTGGAAATTACATGAGGTCGAAACTGGAATAACAGAAGATAATACGTAGAACCGTCGATCAATAATATGTTACTTCGACAATTATAACCTTAAATGTTTGTTTAAATATTTTAACATTTTTTGTATAATATTAGCGCCTATTTACAGATGTAGGCTATTGTGCGCAATGAAGAAAGGAAAAATGGAGGAAAAAAGCATTTGCGGTCTTCGCTAAGGAACGATGGTGATTAAGATTTTAACTACATGACATACTTAACTTAAAAGCTTTAGGAACTTTAAGCAGTTATTCAGTGGTATAAAGTGACATAACAGAATACTCTGTTTCGTATGGCCATCGTTTGCATTTTAAGTCTGCCATCTCATACCAAGAAGTGGACTCGAACTAAATGCTTTTCATAAAATAAAACAAAAATCGGGATGCATTCTATTCCAGTTAATTTGATAGCGCTGTTCTCATACTTATTTGTTTGCTTTCTTCCTCTGCGTCACATTAATAAAACTCTATTGTTAGTGTACTGACAGTTAAGTCACATTTCCACATGCTAAAAACTTAAGTCACCTTTAAACATATTTAATAATATACATAAGGTAGATAAATTTAGCATCGATCTGTGAATGGTTTGTGTGTTGCTGATGAACACAGTTCCTTCTCGACGACTGAGATGTTCCGCTAGTATCAGAGCTGATACTCTGACAATGCTTTGTGAATCGTCACTCGTCCTCAAGCCTTTTCTCAGAAGAGGAGAAGGCTACCGTGGGTACCCAACACAGGATCAACTCTGTTGACCGTGTCGTAGTCACTCTAATAAAGTACTTCCTCATTTTCTTAACGTTTTGAATCGTCCATCTGTAACATTACAACTTTTTTGGAACCCAGTAAACTGTGATCTAAGCGTTCAAGGCAATTCTTACCAACAGAATTTTAAATATACTGAATACCCAAACAAGCCAGTACACCTGCCTAATATCGCGTAGGGTCCCTGCTAGCACGCAGAAGTGCCGCAACACGACATGGCGTGGACTCCACTAACATCTGAAGTAGTGATGGAGAGAAATGACACCGTGAATCCTGCAGGGGTGTCCATAAGTCAGTAAGAGTATGCGGGGATGGAGATCTCTTCTGAATAGCACGTTGCAAGTCATCCGAGATATACTAATAATTTTCACGCCATGGGAATTTGGTGACGAGCGCAAGTGTTTACACTCGGAAGAATGGTCTTGCAGCCACTCTGTGGAAATTCTGTATGTGCTGGGTGTCACATTGTCCTGCTGGAAATTCCCAAGGCCGTCGTAATCCATAATTGGAATGCATGATGCAGGTGATCAGATAGGATGCTTAAGTGCCTGCCACCTGTCAGAGTGGTATCTAAACGTATCAGAGGTCCCATGTCACTGCAACTGCACACGTTCCACACCATTATAGAGCCTCTTCCAGCTTGAACAGTCCCCTGCTGACATTCAGGGTCCATGGATTCATGAGGTTGTCTCCATATCCGTACACGTCAGTCTGATGAATACAATTTGAAACGAGACACCTTGGAACAGGTAACATATTTAGAGTCGCGAACAGTCCATTGTCGGTGTTGACGGGCCCAGGTGAGGCGGAAAGCCTTGTGTCGTGCACTCATCAAGGGTACATGAGTGGGCCTTCGGCTCTGGGGTCCGAAAGCCCATGTTGATGATGTTTCGTTGAATGCTTCGCACGCTGACACTTGTTGTGGCCCGGCATTGAAATCTGTAGCCATCTGCGTAAAGGTTGCAGTTCTGTCATGTAGAACGATTCTCTCCAGTCGTCTTTGGTTCCGTTCTTGAAGGAGCTGTTTTCGGCCGCAGCGCTATCTGAGATTTGATGTTTTCATGGATTCCTGATATTCACGGTACGCTCGTGAAATGGTCGTTCGTGAAAATCCCCACTTCATCTCTATTGGGAGATGACGTGCCCCATCGCTCGAGCACCGACTATAACACCACTCTGAAACTTACTTAACCTGTTACATAGGCTTTGCCGATGGCAGTGCCGTATTTTGTCTGTTCACATTGTATTTGAATTCGCATGCCTATACCTGTTTCTTTTATGCTTCATTGTATATGCTATGGCGTCCTCTGAGGCAAAACAACACAAGTGTCAAGTGTCTCACAGATGAAGAGAAACATTCGTTCAAACAAGTGTTAAGTAACGCAGAGCCCCTTGACCAAGCCTCGACTGCAGTGTTAAACGAAATAAAAAAACTTTATCTGCATTTCTCCCTCCGACACAACGTATATGGCGATTTTCCTTTGAGTCATTTATCAGTTGTACAGAAAATAATGTTACTCAAGCGGTTACTTTAATCAGTAACGGTAGGTCCGTACACTTGTACCCCGCTTGGCAGTGAGGTTGTAACACGAACCGGCGACAGAACCGACTGGGCTTAACAGGAGAGGCTGCAGAGTGTGCGCAGGCAAGCTGTTGGCCGATGCAAGCGGCGTGCTGCGGCACGTGCGGCGCTCGCTCCGTCCTGGCTTCGAGTCCTGGCTACGTCAACAGTGGCGGAGCGCCGGTAAACAGACCGCCATCCTCAACCGCTAATGAGTTCTGCTGTAGTCGTATGCAGGGTTGCACGTCCTCCGTCATCCCATTCTGTACCGTCTTTCCACTAGTAGCAACCAGCAAGGGCCATCAGGAGGCTGCAGCTCAGTTTGCCAACGTACAGTTTCTCTTTGACAAATCGAACAGCATTTTGTAGTGCTTTTAGAAATGTACAACACCTGCCTTCAAATAGAGGTGAAGAGTCGTAGGTGCAGGAGGGGAAATGAAAGGGAGGGAAGAGAGTACTGGACGAGCAAAGTAGTAGAGGCGCAGTGGTCATTCAGTATATCACTACCTATTGCTCCTTCACGGAGACGAGCAGAGGCAAATAAACTGAATCACTTGGTAGTGACGTCACATTAACAGCTGTGGGCATCGGGCGATTCTCCCAGTATAAGCTACCGTCGCCTCCCGCTATACTGGTAAAAGTATCGAAGAAATTTTGTAGGTGGAACTTGTACATTCTAAGTGAGGGAATGTAAGGATAATTATCTTCGTTCGATACAGGTTTTCGTTTTTGCGTTTTGATTTCTACTTCTTTTCTGATATTATTTCTGTTTCTCCCAGTGTTGAACATCAAAATGTTAAGGCCTGGAAAACATGATGGAATTCTCAGTCCGCCTAAGAAACGACCGAAAAGGTCAGCATTAAGCTTTTCAGAGAACTAAAATGATCGTGAATGTGTACGAGACAGAATCTGATTTACCTCCAACCACAAGATCAAACTCTGTTGCTAAGACTTCACATTCCACTGAGCGGCTCGTCCGCAAAACGAGTGCTTCGCTAAGATAAAGATAATCTCACTATTAAATCACCAACGAAAGACAGGCCTCGCAGATGAATAAGCCAAAAAGTCTACGACTTCGACAGAAACGCTATAAGGAAGGAAGTGCACCAGTTCTGCTTACGCGATGAGCTGCCTACCATTGGTGTAGTCCTGAACTATCGGACTTGAGAAAAACAACATTTGGTCTTTAGTGAAGGAGATAAATTTCAGGAACGTTAGTCGTGCAGTTAAAAGCATGTTGATCGACAAAGAAGTAAACATTGTATGGCGGAGGAGTTATATACGGAATATAAACTCAGCACGCCAGGAAGGTACGAGAATTAATTACTTGCACAAGACTTGACTAAATGCAGGCCACACGTGGAATAGAACCTGCACATATTATTCAGTATCATCAGCTAAGAATGCCTTTCCGTCTGGGTTATCTACAGGAAACAAAGCGCAATCTGGGAGGGGAGAACGATTAATAATAACGCATATTGGGAAATCCCCCCCAAAACGAGTATTTGTGGACTTTCCAGTGGAAGAAGTCGGGTAGCTATCACGAGGAAACGAACGCCAAGTTCAAAATGGTTTAAATGGCTCTGAGCACTATTGGACTTAACTTCTGAGGTAATCAGTCCCCTAGAACTTAGAACTACTTAAACCTAACTGACCTAAGGACATCACACATCCATTACCGAGGCAGGATTCGAACCTGCGACCGTAGCGGTCACGCGGTTCTAGACTGTAGCGCCTAGAACCGCTCGGCCACCAAGGTCGGTGAAAGCCAAGCCTTAGAATCTTGATTTTCCGAAGTTCTTCCTCGCCTTGAGGATCAATATGTTATTCTATATGATGATGTACCATACCACTACCGCAAACTGAAAAAAAAAATTCCGAACACGGGCTGACTTTAGTCCCGGAAAAAAAAGGAAAAATACCGTTTGAACCTTCGAAATGCATTAAGTGAAACAACTTCTGGTTGAAGTAGTCACTGACGTAATGCTAAACATGTGGCAGAAATGGTTACAGCATGAAAAAAAAAATAGAAAAAAAACGTTTGTGGGTCGTGGATAACATTGTAAAACCCCACGAAGAGAGTTTATTGATGAGAGTAATTAGCAGGAGCAGCAGCTCATCTGACTCCTCAGACGGATGATTGTTCTGCCCGTGCACGGAAAATAAGTAAATAAAGAGCTAGCCCCATAAAATTACTGCTGAGCAGTTTTATTAGTTTGTTCCAGCTTTTTCTCCAAAGTCAAGTAAAGCGCATATCTGTCAGGGAGCAGGAAAGACTGAATATAAAATTGTGTTCATAACTACAGATTTTTGATTTCCGAAACGTTATGCACGCTAAGCGCCTTGCTGTCGAGACACTTCGCCTTCCGTTTGTCCACTCCAGCTGAACGGTGATCGGGCGGTGCGCTACCCTCCTGTGGAGCAGCACATCGCATAGCATTGTTTACCCGCACTGTGTAGGTTTGGCGAATGGAGTATAGTTTTAGTGGAACTAGGAATAATTTGTAAGGCGCTGCAGTGTAGCATTGAATGAAGCTACTGCTGGGTATTAGGCACAGACAGGCATCATGTTGGTCTCAGCAACACATACACAAACGTCATACGCAATGGAAAACGGCACTGCGCAGCGGTAATAGCACAACTGGGCAGAACCAGCAAGCTATCGCCGGCCTGAATCTGTGGAGTGGGATGTGTCTTCCTCACGTTATTGACGACGTAATATGTATCTGAACCTAATAAATTACTGTTTCTCGGCCATCATTGTATCTACTAGGCTCCACTAGCCCGTCCCCCCTACCACCCCCACTACCGCCGTGCCACCGAAACACATAGCACATATGTCTTAGACGAATAGCTGGGGTAATGTGTACGCCGATACACTGTTAACTCTACCATATTAGTGCATTATCCTCAATACACAATAAAATAATGGTTTTGAATTGTACGTCAGTCAGCAATCAATAATAATAAAGAAACGTTTAAAAGTCTCCGAAGCGGCGCATTTGACGCTAAGAAAAGTAAGTTAATATAAGACACATGGGGTCATTAATGTTGGGAAATTCTACAAAGTGGATGACAGATCTTGACATGTGTAGTCACCAGATAACGTACGTCGCCACACGTGCAGCGATGAAGCCTAGCGATCTGCTGCATATTATCATACCAACACAAGTTAAATATTCACGTCGTTGTGTCTACGGACCTACGTGTGCGACGTAAGTGCTTGGAGCTCAGGGTTCAAGTTTTTTTCATTGTTTAGACAATTATGTGTTTACAATAAGGGAAGTTCCTTAATTTGTATACCGGTCTCGCGGTCACCGCTGGTTTATTGCACAGTGCAGTACAATAAACTCTACCGTATTGAGTCACAGGTACGAGCTTCCAAACTGCTTAGCTACCAGTAAATGATCTAAATTCTCTTTACTAAATAATGGCTGTAACCAAAACAATGGAGATGAAAAAGGAAAGAACGCAAAATACGAACAGCTTTTACTTATATACAGCGAGGACAATCATTTTGTAACTACGTTTACATCAGATCATATTATTCACCAAAAGTATTCTAATTTTTCGCCGCTAGAACTCAAATATTGCTACCGTGAATCATCCCGTCACGCTCATGCCCAGCCGCTGCATGTGCGGTCAGGAACGTCATCTGGTGACTTCACTTGCTCAACATTTCTCATTCGTTTTGGGGGGATTTCCCGATGTTTGTGACCCCGAGTGTTTTGTATTAAATTACTTGTCTCAGCTTCATCTAGGTCGCTTCGTTGATTTTTTAAGTGTTAATAAGAATTACTCTCTACAAAATGTCCGCAGTTAGTTATTTTTCCTGGAAAAGATCAGAGATCATTTTCCATAGTCCAGAGTTCAACAAACATTATCAAAAGAAACTGGCTGGTAATCTGCAGAAGTAATATAAATATCAATGGTCCTTGTAACCATCTAAGCAAAATTCCAGTTGCTTTTAGTCCTATGAGAGTATTTAGTGTATATTTTTAAGGACTGCTTGAGGCGTGTAGTGATGCAGCATTGAAACAACGTGAGCCAGACGTTCAGCCCACGCAGGAGCTCCTTGGCACATGGGGGTGGGGGACATTGGAACACCTACCATGTCCACCCTATGTGAGTCCGTGCGATTACGATAATTTCGCCAAAATGAAGGGATGTCCTTATGGGACGCGCTACAACACAAGAGAAGACTCCATCCGTGCCATAGGATGGTCCCTGCGAGACACCGTCAGATGTGGACGCACTGGCGGTGTACGACGTCTTCCACTTGTGTGGGGAAGATAGTCGAGAAGTGGGTCAGTTATATTTACCGTATGTAATATGGTGAACGTCTGTCTTTAAAATCTTGTATGAATTATTACAGTGTTGCCATCACAATTTATCTACCCCATGTAAACTTACGATGTCTCACAAATTTTCGTCATGTGGTGCAACTCTATTGCCGTCCGGTGTGGCCTTGCGGTTCTAGGCGCTTCAGTGCGGAACCGCGTGACCGCTACGGTCGCAGGTTCGAATCCTGCCTCGGGGATGGATGTGTGTGATGTCCTTAGGTTAGTTAGGTTTAAGTAGTTCTAAGTTCTAGGGGACTGATGACCGCAGATGTTAAGTCCCATAGTGCTCAGAGCCATTTCAACCATTTTTTTTGCAACTCTATTAACTCTTCGTAAGTGGTTAGTTGATTAAATAATTTGGGTACTCTGTTGTACCTCACATAGAAATAAAGCTACTGTACTTAGAAAGCTGATTCCCTTGCTTTCAATCGAAACCCGTACAACTGTAATACGGGAAATACTGTTTCGTATTACTTAAAAACTTTGAAGGCGACATTTCCTTAAATGTAAACGCCACTGTTTCAGTTCATATGATGAGACTTACTTTCCGCAACGACCAAGAAATTGCTCTGAATGTTAGCGCACAATAAATGTTTCAGTAGAGACAAGGTTTGTTTCTGGCGAGCTTAAGCACTGACGCTGTGGGCGCGGCAAATATTTTACTGTATTCATGGCGCATAATTTCTCTCGAGGCTTCGCAAGACCTTTACAGTGAGATAGATGTGCACAAGACTAACTGGGCCAGTAGGCCCTATTCACACGGAAACGGCTGGCACAGACGTTTGGCAGGCTTTTACACGCCGCCTCCTTGTTAGGAAATGAGGCAATTCACACAGACGTGGGAAGGCGAACATGCGCCGCACCGTGGTCCCGCGTGCCCAAAGAGATGTTCAATACAGACTGATTAAATCTTCATCTGTTTCTGAAAATAGTTTCTCAATAAAACCCATTACTTTTCGTGTAAAAAATTTAAAAGCGCTATTTTGGTATTCGCGCGTTCTCCAGTATGAAGTACGTCTCATTCGATTTTGAGGAAACTATTCGGAAAAAGAAACTGTTTTTGCGGCATATTATGGTCTCATGTTGCAACTTCAAAGTGAACATGGTTTTATTTTAATAATTGAGATTCTTGTGAAATGAGTAAACCACCAGGAGCATTTTGAAAAGTTTGCAGTGAAGAACGTAGTTGCTGGCCAGTTTACGATTTGGAGAGCTTTAGGACGTATGCTGCTGTTACGAAGTAAAGATAACTTTCCTACACTGTTTTTGACGGTGGAAGGAGAGCGATAGCTTTTTCCAGTCCCAAGTAAATAAGTGATTTATTTCGACGTTTGGCCACGACCAGCTACGGCGCCCATCACTCGTCGTTGTGACCAAGACCTCTACGGATCTGTGGCTCGTGTTGAGTTTTGATATGTGGTTCGTGAAAAGATAATCATATTTTAAGATAATTTTGCACTAGGACCTGTTTCTCTTTTAAAACTGTAAGTAGACTACCGCAGACCGAACGACGGGTTCAACTGGATACTGTACACATAAATATCTCTTGTGTACAGTAACAGTTTCTGTCAAGATGAATTCAAGAACTGGATCCGTTCACATATATGCGAACAAATGGTGTGTTCCAGCGAACAATGAAGTAGAAATCAAGTTTTGCTATTGGTATAAGTAAAGTATTCTGTGGTCTAGATGTTTAATGCTTACCTAATTGCTTAACTATTTTATGCTAACATGTTTTGGCTTTCTTGGTGCACTTAGTGTACATGAGGTAACATGCCATTTCCCATATTTTTGTAACTGTTATTACTCAATTACCTCTCCTTTTTTACATTTCCTGAACGAATAACGCTGCATCTCTGTAGTTATAACTCTGTGCTGCTCAAATACTCTCATTTTCCTGTGTTTCTTTCTTGTAGATATAGAAATCTTATTTTGAGAAAGCGGAACAACACTGGTCAAAAGACACACTGTATATTGATATACAGATCTGCAGAAGCAGCATAAGATGAAACGGCCGAATTTGTTACTGTTAAAATCGCACTGAAAATGTGCACTAGGCGCTCACATTTTCTCTGCTGGGTAAACTGCTTTTTCCAGAGAGACATGCAAATACTCTATTCAATTGGTACTTTCTCATAGAAATTCAGTTTTTCAGCTGAGATATACTGTCACTTTCCAAGTAAGGTTCCTTCTTGGCACTTTTCACCGGCAGAATTTTATCACACAAGACAGGGAAAACGTAAATGTTAACTAGCGGCAGAGTTCTTTTCGTGGTACCTCTCGGCTTCATTGTAATGCTTTGACACATGTACGGTTGCTGGATAATGTGACTTTTCCTTCCCCTTAATGTAGTAGGGTTGTCAGGTGATATGTGTAGCCAGACATACTCAGATATTTTGAATAAACTTCTGTGCTACTTTTGGTATAGTGCGCTAACATCCCTGAAATCCTTTGAATCCATCCTGTACGGAAGAAATCGATTGTCCTTGGTATTGGCAATAAAAATGGTTCAAATGGCTCTGAGCACTATGGGACTCAACTGCTGTGATCATAAGTCCCCTAGAACATAGAACTACTTAAACCCAATTAACCTAAGGACATCACACACATCCATGCCCGAGGCAGGATTCGAACCTGCGACCGTAGCGGTCGTGCGGTTCCAGACTGTAGCTATTGGCAATAACAGGAATCCAATTGTCTAGGTGAAACAATATTTTGTTCCACTCTATAAAGGCAATGGGAAATGGTGCAAAATGTTCGAAATTCTGCGAAAAATATGGGTGAGCTGTAGGGAAATACTGGTTATACACAAGATGTACAAGAATCAAGATGGAACAATATGAGTGGGAGACTATGAATGAAGTGCTCTGACTAAACAGATTTTTAGGCAAGGATGTAGTCTTTCGCACCAACTGTCCAATCAATGTTCGGAGAAGCAATTACGGAAATAAAAAATAGGTTTAACAGAGGAATTGAAATTTAAGGTGAAAGGATATCAATGATAAGATTCACTGATGACGTTGCTGTCCTCAGTGAGACAGTTAAATGGAATTAACAGTCTAATGATTAAAGCAAACTGAAGAAACAAAAGGGTAACGAGAAGTAGCCGAAATAAGTACAACGAGAAAGTTAACATCAAAGCTGGCGATCGCGAAGAAGACGAAGGTAAGGAATACCGCTACCTAGGCAGCAAAATAAGTTTTAACGGAAGGAGAAACGCAGACTAGCACTGGCAAAAAAGGGCATTTCTGACTAAGAGAAATCTACTAGTATCAGACATAAGCCTTAATTCGTGGAAGAAATTTATGAGAAAGTACGTTTGGATCACAGTATTGTATGGTAGTGGAACATGGACAGCGAGAAAATCGGAACAGAGAAGACTCAAAGCATTTGAGACATGGTGCTACAGAATAATATTGAAAATTAGGTACACTGATAAGGCAAGGACTGACGTGATTCTCCGGAGAATCGGTGAGGAAAGGAACACTGACAAGAAGAGGGGACAGAATGACAGAATATTTGTTAATACATCAGTGAATAACTTTCCTGGTAGGCCTACTAGTAGAAGCTGTGGAAGGTAAAAACTGTAGGGAAGACTGAGATACAAATACGTCGAGCAAATAACTGAGGACGTAGGTTGTAACTCTGAGATGAAAAGTTTGACACAGGAAACAGTTTCGTGACTGGCGGCGTCGGTTAGTGAATGATGAAAAAAAGCCCAAAAGTTTTATCACATGGGAGGAAACTTCGCCCATTGACGAGGCATTTCTGGTCTATAGCAGTGAAGTATTTACGGAACAGCAAATTTTACAAAAATGTCCAAATATTTTAACGTCCCTGCCAAAATCAGCAATATCTAGGGTTACGTTCGAAAGAAAATCATATAAAGAATAAGAATTATGATCAAAACTTTTTAATTTCACTAGATTTTTCTAAAAGTTGTCCTTCACTTCGTTAACGCAATACAGTAGCTCTTTTAAGACATTCTGTAAAAATGTTGGAAACTTTCGGGATACATGATCAACTGTTTCACTGCGTCGAAAGTGTCAATATTTTCCCCTTTTTTTCAAGCGTAACATAAGTTCCCAACATCTCCTTTGCCACTCTGCACTTACGAGTTACGAGAGATGCACCAATATCTTCATCTGGTGAAGACGACATATTGGTCCATTCGCAGCACGAACGTCCCGCGTCTCTCTGACAGCGCCACTTCAGTGTGAATTGCCCACGTCTCGTCCGTACCACGTCCCTCCGCCAGGTGTACGCGGCATACCATTTCTGTCTGAAATGGGCCGTAGGTAGACGAAACAACGCAGTTGTGAGGAAGGGACTTAAATGTTCCGCAGATAAATAACGAGAGGCATGTCGTAAACTGTAATGTGAAAATAATAAGAGAAAAGATATGTGTAGTCTCCCTGAAATACCGAGTCTTGCGCGTAATTACTTTGCAGCATCTCCGACCATTCCAGATATAATTGAATCGTGGTTTATTACACTAGCCTAGTGTATTAGAAATAGCAACGTGTAGTTCTCTTTTATTTCCCATTTTACAAACTCATAGAGTGCAATCTATTGTTTCCTATTCTTTGGAGTTTGTTCAAACAGTCATTACTCTTCTAACCATAACACAGTATCCCCGTTGAATGATCTTCAGCAAGAATTTCGTTCTACAGATTCACTTGTAGTTGTCGCCTAAAAACATCTACATGCAGTTACAGATGTCTGCTTCCTTTTATCACGGGATATTTTGCACCGATTGCAGCTCGTAGAGTGTGCAGTCTCACAAGCAGGAAAATCCATGGGATTTTTATCTCTTCTCTCATTTCTGACCAATTCATGTGGCCCACTGCATCGTCAACCGTTTCAGAGGTAGATGCGTGAATTTGTGTAACACTAGTTTTGAGTTGGCTTCGTTTGATTAATGCGATTGGTAATACCATTACTACTACAGTCGTTGTCTTTCTCTTACTTGCTACCGCAATCTTAAATGGTCGCTGATGCTTCTGTGGTTATACAATAGTCACTTCATGCGTGTAAGCATTCGTTCTTTCACACTGAAATTACTGATAGTGACTGTCTAACTAAAAAAAAGAAAAGATTAAGCACCTAGATGGATTAGATGGGGAGGAAGAAACTAAATGAACTTTCACGCTTTTAGAGGCTGAGTAATGTTATGTCTGTGACTACAAAACCCAGTAGAAATAAAAAAAAGAAGAAATGGCAATAAAAGTCTACGTTTCAGTTGACATTGCACCACATCTGGCCAGGAGGCATCAGTCCATCTTTTCAGTTAGGATCTGTGTCCCAAGGCTGTTGTGCTCTCTTCTGGGTCAAACAGTGCCACAACTGTGGTAACTGGTCAATGATGTTCTGGGTGTTGGCAGCAGAACGGAGCTCACAACCGATCTGGTCCCACACTTGTTCTATCGGGGACAGACCTGGAGAGCCGATCATGGAAGTGCCCCAACATCACGCTCGCATTTCGTAGATCTATGAGCCACATTACAGCCTACCTGGTTTTACTACGAGAAACTGAGAGAGTATCTCCATAAACAATTATTGGGAAAGCAAGAATGAATACTTATTATTATTACGAACTTCTCTTCGCACATTTAATAATAGAAATTGAACTTCAAATATATCCTCTACGTAAAGTGCAAATATCCTGATGTTAGGAATATTATTCTGAGATCATGGATTTGTTTTACTGCTACGAAGTATTATCTTTGGTAAAGATATTAAAGGTTTTTCTTTCTAACTTAAAATAAATTGAAAATTGTTTTAATTTTTAAACATTACTTCGTTAGGCTCAAGCCAAAGTTAAGGCAAGCTTCTGTTTGTGTGGTTTCAGGTAAAGATAAATTTTCATTAATCAAAGATAACCGTGCTGTGTTAATTGAAAATCAGATTGGGTGAATAATTTTAAAATGCAGGTTGTTCAGAATGTAAAGTGCGGGAAATGAAAGAAAATAAATTTTGAACTACTTTTGGGGATTAATCTAAAGATGACACGAGCTTCCACCTGTACAAATTATTCGTCACATTTTCACACTCATAATTATTATTTAACGCTAATTCAACTTACATGAGTTGGCAGCAAGGCTCCATACATCGCAAGACAAGACAAAAGGTAAGCAACAAGATCAAAAAGACAAGCGATCAAAAGAAAGATAACATGGTGTCTTTCTTTTATATAATAGTTCATGGAATCTTTATACGTCACAGAGAAATCTACTTGAGATGAATATTGCTTATTAAACGCCGGCCATTGTGGCCGAGCGGTTCTAGGCGCTACAGTCTGGAACCGCGCGACCGCTACGGTTGCAGGTTCGAATCTTTCTTCGGGCATGGATGTGTGTGATGTCCTTAGGTTAGTTAGGTTTAAGTAGTTCTAAGTTCTAGGGGACTGATGACCTCAGACCCTTAGTGCTCAGAGCCATTTTTTTTGTTACACGTATATCACTCCAATTACCTTCCCACTAATTAGATGCGTCACAGTCCCATGTATTGACGAGCATTGTTCAGTTCAAAAATGGCTACACGAAAACATCTCATGAAAGGTAAGACATGAGGACGTAGGTTGTTCGTGTCGTACCGTCGTTGGAAATGTTCCGTAGGCCACTGCAGAGTCTTGCTGGCGGCCCTCGCTGTATCTGTCGCCGCAAGTTAGCAACAGTACAGTGCTGAACCTGAAAGAAGGAAAGCGTTCGCCTCATTGGCTGAGCGGTGAGCGCGGCGGATTGTTAACCGAAGGGTCTCGGGTTCTGTCCACAGCCGGGTCGGAGATGTCCTCCCTCCTGGGACTGGGTATTGTGTTGTCCTTACGTTCGCATAGTATTACAATTGAGATGACTGTATGTGCACGACCGAAAGTGAATACAAATTATAAGAAAGAGGAAAGCGCGGACTGCCGAAGACAGTGGTGGACGGGCAAGTGAATGTGGCTTACCACCGACTGGATTGAACTGCTTCGTCGAAGCTGAGTATACGACAGGTACGTGGTGGCGAGGTTGCGAAGTACACTTTATAACCTGTAGTACACGGCAGTGGAAGCCGAGCAATGTAGGGATGTCTTATTAAGTCGTCGTGTACGGGCTTACACGGAGATGCGGTGCTCGACCTGAAGGAAGTTCCTCAGTGCGGCGGGTCGAGTTGGACATTGTAACCGTACTGGGCGGCGGCATTTGGTGGCTCGTTAAACGCGGAATACAATCAGTGCTAAGCACGTTTAGTGTGTGTCACATTGGGGTGGCGTTGTGCAGGGATGATAAATTATTCTATGTGGATGAACATAATTCAGCTTTGCTTCGGCATGATATGAGTTAGCATCTGCAAGTCTGTGACACCTTGTTAATTGCCCGCCCTTTAACTGTATGGTTTGCTTTGCTCTGCTGCAAACAGCGCTGAGCTTTGTTAGCCTTAATTTGGCATACCAATGTGCTGGCTGCTTTTCGAAAAAGGTATTTCATTTTCATATTAGTGTAAAGTTCCTTTTAAAGCATCTCTGTGATATCCATATGATTCATCTTAATAGAGCCGCTTTTATCGAAAATACATTCTTGTTTAACAACCTTGAATTTGTTGTCATCACAGGCCTATTAGGTTATCTCAGCAGCCGTTCATTAGTTGTTTGTACATGACGGTTATTGCGTTACCTTTTCAAGTAAAGTCTCTGCTGCGTAATTTTGCGGCGCCCTTAACAGACTCCTTATGTATTTTATTTAAAGTTGAGTGTTAAAGTCATCTCATTTACGATGAAATTTTATTCATCATACTTACCTCGAGCTCTTTGTGGGTTGTGGTCTTCTGAATTCATTATATTTATTGCTGCATGTATGTGTCAGTTTTTGTTTTATAAGCATGCTGTACCAATCTGTAATCAGAGTGCTCTTGATATGGCAGGCGGCCGATGTTGGCATCATGTGGGGCCTGTAGGCGTGCCGTGCTCATATGTAACAGCCTTTGTAAATAACCATGTATTTTGGCCACAGCTGTGTATTTGATCTAAAATATAGTAATGAAGCGTTGTGAATCTAAAACTGTTGCCTCTGCGTTATGTTCCCATGTACCCCCGAGTTTGAACGTAATTTTGTCGTTTCGCTTGTGCTCATGATTGTTCTTGGGCTACTTAATTTGTCTGAAATTTAATTCTAATTCTAATTATATATATATATATATATATATATATATATATATATATTATTCGATCTTAACGAAGTTGTCTGAAATTTAGTTCTATATATATTACTCGATCTTAATGAAGTTGGAAGTTCCTTATTTTCATGGTCTGCTTTTAAGGCAGAGTCGACAGTTGACAGTTCACCGCCACGGTTGCCTCAGTGCCTACCAGCCGTGACGTGAAGTACCTCTAGCTTCGTGCGCCATGACTCCATCACTGCGCAACTGCAGGTCATTGCAAGAATTGGACTTCTCTCCAGGTCATCATCGTACTCCCCGGAGATAGTCATTTGGAGCAGCGCAGAACGGCGATTCATCTCTGACCGAAATATGAACCTAATCATCAACAATCCATGCTACCTGATAACAGCACGATTAAAATCACAGGTGTCTGTGTTGTTGTATTAACGGCAGTCTACATATGGGACGATAATTTCCTAGTACCAGCTAGTGCTAGTGTGTGATCGCTGTCTCAAAAATCAACGGACCCCAGTCGTTGAATACTGGCCCCTGTTTTGGCTGGACCGGAGGTAGGAATCTTCTTACAAGTCTGTTAGGGGGCCTGAATATGGCGTAATATATCGACGAAACTAGTTGCTCAATAAAATAATCTGGAAATTTAGACGGCTGAACGGTGTTTTGATTTGACATTGTTTCTTCGCTTAAAATGAGTGCGCAAATCTGTTGCGATCATTGTTATACGGCATATGGGAGAGATCTCTCCATCTGATACATCCTTGCGTATACCAGCGTCAATGACATTATTGTCCGTAGTTTCAGTCTGCGGAGGGCTAGGGTTACAAAGTCTCGAGTGATTCAGATTCCGTAAGAGTAGCCCAGTCATAAGCCTTATCAGCATTCGCACCTTCCTCCCCCTGGTCCCATTCGACTCGACTTGTACCGACTTAGCCGGCTGGGGTGGCCGAGCGGTTCTAGGGGCTTCAGTCTGTAACTGCGCGTCCGCTACGGTCGCAGGTTCGAATCCTGCATCCGGCATGGATGTGAGGTTTTTTTTTTTTTTGGTCATCAGTCTACTGACTGGTTTGATGCGGCCCGCCACGAATTCCTTTCTTCTGCTAACCTCTTCATCTCAGAGTAGCACTTGCAACCTGCGTCCTCAATTATTTGCTTGACGTATTCCAATCTCTGTCTTCCTCTATAGTTTTTGCCCTCTACAGCTCCCTCTAGTACCATGGAACAAGGAAGTCATTCCCTCATGTCTTAGCAGATGCCCTATCATCCTGTCCCTTCTCCTTATCAGTGTTTTCCACATATTTCTTTCCTCTCCGATTTTGCATAGAACCTCCTCATTCCTTACCTTATCAGTCCACCTAATTTTCAACATTCGTCTATAGCACCACATCTCAAATGCTTCGATTCTCTTCTGTTCCGGTTTTCCCACAGTCCATGTTTCACTACCATACAATGCTGTACTCCAGACGTACATCCTAAGAAATTTCTTCCTCAAATTAAGGCCGGTGTTTGATATTAGTAGACTTCTCTTGGCCAGAAATGCCTTGTTTGCCATAGCGAATCTGCTTTTGATGTCCTCCTTGCACCGTCCGTCATTGGTTATTTTACTGCCTAGGTAGCAGAATTCTTTAACTTCATTGATTTCGTGACCATCAATCCTGATGTTAAATTTCTCGCTGTTCTCATTTCTACTACTTCTCATTACCTTCGTCTTTCTCAAGTTTACTCCTTAGGTTAGTTAGGTTTAAGTAGTTTTGAGTTATAGGGGACTGATGACATCAGATGTTAAGTCCCATAGTGCTCAGAACCATTCGAACCATTTGTACCGACTTAAATACAGCTATCCCGTTATTTGTTAAAACCTACTACGGGGAAGAAAGCAAAACAGCACATAGTTGTATACGTAGTTTATGTTTAAAACTGCGTGTCAGAAGAAGGAACATAATTATAAGTGAGAGAAAATTGGGGCTAAAATGCCCTAATATCGTAGTTCAAGCTGACAGCGAGAAAGAGAACGAAATCGCACAATTTGACAGCGCAGCACTGGACAGCAGTTTAACCAAAATTCTGTATTTATTGTTTATAAAAGTATGTAGGTCGACCAGAAAGTTTATTAGGGTAACGTGTAATAAACTAAGTACATCGGCGAAGATATTCTCGAGATTTTTGCTCACAACTTTTCCTTCTATGGCGCAATACCTTCCAGACGCTTATCGGATTATTGTGTTCAAATCTGAAGCAAATTGGTAGATTCTTTTCGACATTTTTCCTCGTTCAAATAGTGTAAACTACGCCCGTCTGAATGTTTACTAGTGTATCGTGTAAAAATTACAAGAAAGTCGCTGAAGAACTTTTCGAGGTGTTTGCTAACAACATATCCCCTTTATGTAGTGCACTGAAGCGCCAAAGAAATTGGTAATAGGCATAAGTATTCTACTACAGACATACGTGAAGTGGCAGAATACGGCGCTGCGGTTGGCAGCCCGCCTATATAAGACAAGTGTCTGACAAAGATATTAGAGCGGTTACTGCTGCTACAATTGCACCTTATCAAGATTTAAGTGAATTTCAACGTGGTCTTCCAGTCGTTGCGATGGGAAGCAACATCTCTGAGGTAGCGACGAAGTGGGAATTTTCCCGTACGACCATTTCAAGAGCGTACCGTTAATATCAGGAATCCGGTAAAACATCAAATCTCCGACCTCGCTGCGGCCGGATGAAGTTCCTGCGAGAACGGGACCGACGACGACGGAAGATAATCGTTCAACATGGGAGAAATACAACCCTTCAGCAAATTGCTGCATAATTTAATGCTGAGCTATCAACAGGTGTCATCCTACAAATCATATAACGAAAAATCATCGATAGGGGCTTTGGTTCCGAAGGCCAACTCGTGTACCCTTGATGACAGCACAAAGCCTTACTCCTCGCCAAGGCCCGTCAACACCGACATTGCACTGTTGATGACTGGAAACGTGTTGCCTGCTCGGACGATTCTCTTTTCAAATTGTTTCGAGCGGATGGACGTGTACGGGTATGGAGACAACCTCATGAATCCGTGGGCCCTGCATGTGAGCAGGGGACTCAGCAAGCTGGTGGAGTCTCTGTAATGGTGTGGAACGCGTGCAGTTGGAGCGATATGGGACCCCTGATACGTCTAGATACGACTCTGTTAAGTGACACGTACGCAAGCATCATGTCTGATCACCTGCCTACATTCATGTCCAGTGTGCAATTCTATGGATTCGGCCAATTCAAGCAGGACAGTGCGTCTCTCCTCACGTCCAGAATTGCTACAGAATGCCTCCAGGGACACACTTCTAAGGTTAAACACTTCCTCTGGCCACCAACATCCCGAGACATAAACATTATTGAGCATATCTGGGATATCTTGCAACGTGCTTTTCAGAAGAGATCTCCACGCCCTCGCAGTCATACCGATTTACAGACAGCCCTGCAGGATTCATGGTAACAATTCCCTCCAGCACTATTTCAGACGTTAGTCGAGTCCATGCCACGTCGTGTTGCGACAGTTCTGTATGCTCTCGGGGGCCCTACACGATATCAAGCGAGTGTACCAGTTTCTTTGGCTTTGATTTTATAATTATTTATTTATTATTATTTATTTTATTAATATTTTTGATTCAGTTTAGTAATCCGTGTAATACTGATGGAATTGGTATATTTATTTGCGTTGCTGTTGTTAACTTATTATGAAGTACATATGGTTATGGCTGTGAGCACTATGGGACTTAACTTCTAAGGTCATCAGTCCCCTAGAACTTAGACCTACTTAAACATAACTTAAGGAGATCACACACATCCATGCCCGAGGCAGGATTCGAACCTGCGGCCGTAGCGGTTGCGATGTTCCAGACTGTAGCGCATAGTTCCGCTCGGCTACCCCGGACGGCTATGGTTATGTCGTAAAGTTTTTAAGATATCGTTCAAAAATTTGTACCCAGTCGTCAAGAACATTACTTTAAACAACGATAAAGCAGTGTAGATTATGAATCTACTTAGGTCTGAGGATGGCAATCAATGACTGAAATTAGCAACCCGAATATGGTCCTTGACTGGATTAGCATTAAGTTCACGAAAAATATCAAGGATAAACTTAACGGAAGCCTCCCTCCTTAGCTACGCCGTCGGCATGTCCGTTTTCCTCGTGAAGGACGTAGATTTAATTGTCTATACTAGAGTGGATATTTCCTTCGTAGGGGGACTGCAACGGGGTGTAATCAGGTTCATGCCGCCGTCTAAGGAGAGACATTAGTGAGAAGTATCAGCTCCATGGCGTGGAAAACTGACAACTGCTAAAAGAGCGGTGTGCTGACACCATTACCCCTTACCGGCTACGAACGACGTAATTCGCAGCGGTTGGTTTGGCGGCTCGTCAGCACCGCATGGTCGTCGGGACCGGAATTCGCAGTTAGTAATGACCTAAATGTATAGGAACATATACTGACTGGAAAACGGCTTTTAGCCATTAATATAAGCACTGTATTCGCCTTCTGTAGGATAAGAAGATGGCATCTGCTCTTTCGGACATGTCCGAAAGAACAGACCCAACTTCATGTAGTTAAGGCTAAGCGGCTGAATACCTTCAGTGCGGATGCACACGATTTGCCTGAACTCTTACGGGACTCGGTGGATTCTCTGCCGCTAGTAATGGTTATAATGGCAGGGCAGCTACGAATGTAGTATGTGGGCTATAAGTTGAGAATGTGAGTCTGAAGGGGAGCGTGCCAGAGATAAATCCCTGCACTCGCACTATCCTCTGAGCCCTCTGTGGGTCGGAAGGATAGAGCGTCTGCCATGTAAGCAGTAGATCTCGGGTAGGAGTCCCGGTCGGGGCACACATTTTCAGCTGTCCATGTTGGTGTATATCAACGCCTGTGAGCAGCTAATGTTATTGATTTAATTGTCATTTCATTCTGTAGGATCAAAATTCAACCTTTCTGATACGTGTGACGTATAAGGTGCAAGGACGTGAATCCATGTCATCCTGCACCTACATATTATTACGAAGGTGTTTAGTGATAAGTGGTATCGTCATGTGATGTTTTCCTATCCAGTAATTAAGTTTAGCCTTTGTTCTATGCTGACCTCTGTTTTCAACGTAATAATAAAAAGAATACCGGGAACTTGAAACGTTATTGAGCTGTGAAGCCAAGCGTAATACGGAGACTTTTAATATCTCCGCGCCCCGTTGTACGAGCGTAATAGCTATTCTGCTGAATTAATCTGAATCTCATCATCCCGAAATTTCATGACGCTGTAACCTTCACTTTGTATGGAAATTAAATAGGAGTTAAACTATCGTCAATGTAAACAGATTATTGAAGTGTCACAGCTTTTATTCTCTGAAGTAACCGATGCGCAGCTGTCCTTGCCAAGCACAGAGATGCTACGCTTTGTTCAACGTTCGTAGAACCTTAGTGTAAATGAAAACGCTCTTCAGCTAATGGTCGCCGGCGGCAGTAGGCGTTCACCTGCAGTTGGAACAGCACTGGAAACAGTAGCTTATTATACGTTGTGTAGTTTGTTGTCATTTTAGCGTGAATAATACAGTACAGCGCCCTGTACCATCAAGAGTCTTCAGCGTTGTTGCTAGCCACAATGTCAACTGTTTAACACAGTTCTCGTTTGACAGTCACTTTCTGCATTCGATATTAGTGCCCATCTTGTCTTTGTCGTTCGCTTGCGCTGTGAAAATGTGTGAAGTGGTTCCACAGTGAATCAAACCATTGTGAACTGGCGAAAAATTACTTAATGTTCGGGGCAAGTGTTCAGAAAAATCCGTCGCAATAGGGAAGATTGTAGAAATAACATCATTGTTTGCCGGAAGTTTTGTGTTAAGTGTATTAAGTGCGCAGAAAGAAAAACAGTGGCATTCTATTGAATCCTGGTAAACTGACGAAACGCAATTTTGCTTGACGAATGTTGCACCAACTACTACAGCTGCTGTCGTGTAACACTGTACATAGTGTACATAAAATATGGATTGTAATGTAACCATTTGATAATTCGCAATTACAGTCCTCGCCCAATAGTCGGAAATCGTAGAACACACCAAGAGAATGATCTAAAGCATCGTAGATCAATAATCCGTAGAACAGCAATCGAAAACATAGTAGAGCTGAAATACCGCTAAAAGTCGGATCACTGAAGTTCGCTGTGACGGTAGACTTTAGAACAGCACTATTAAAAGTGTTTTGCAGTGGCCCAGCAGCTGGGTTTTATGTCGGACCGGGAGACGTTTTCAGCAGACATCGCAAAATATCGACCTCGCTGTCGGATGCAAAGATAAAGCACCAGCACCAAGGAGGGTACTTACGACGATAATAACTTCTATTTTAAGAGAAATATGTTCTGCAAATAAGCGATATATATTGGTTTGCAGTACTCAGATAGGAAACTACATTGTATTAAAATGCATGGAGATTATATTTCTTTGTAAAGGAGACGTTACAATAATCAGACCCAAGTTTTCAGACATGAGGATCACAAAATACAATACGTTGATAACACCTGGGTTTACCGACGACAGGTAATGCAAAAAGTATTACGTAATAAGGGCGAAGGTTTTCTTGCAGGTCTGTAACACGAGATAAAAAATTGGACACAAGTGAAAGAAGTGTAACTGTGGCATCTGTGGGTACCACAAGTAGTTCTTTGATGAGTGAATACTGCTTTTTCAAAGTTGTAAAATTTGTATCCTCAAGATAACAAGAATGGTCGTTTGGAAACGATTCAGTGATGTTCTGTCGAAACTAGAGCCCTCTGGAGTCTTAAGGTCAATGCTACATAATGCAACATCAGTTTGAATCCAGACTGTAAAATCTGGAGAAAAGCAAGAAAATGGCTGAAAGACAACCGACGTCGATCCAATTGCAGTTGCGCTGAAATGACTTCCGCCAATTGCGGATTCTAGTGTAGCATGCTCCATTGTTGAAATGCTAATAGCCCCTTGTTGTTATCCTTTGCTTTACCACAACTTTAGCCTTGTACAGCTTACTTACGGCCAGGTTGAATTGTATATAAATGGAAAACAGAAATATTTAGTGATCCGATAGCAATGAAATGAATAAACTAGCTTTCTCACATACTACAGCCGACCGCTGCTACGATATAGAAAGACGTTCTATATCATAAGAAGGCAAAATGGAGCTCTTGAATGGCTGGGCAACATCTCGTCGAAGTGATGGTTCACAGTTTCATTTGTGATCTGTTTTCCTCCAGTTTTGACAGTCTTAATATGGAAAGACTGTTGGAACACTAGGCGCTTGACTGTATAAATCATCTCCAAATTAGTCGATATAAGGTTATACCATGAAACCTCTTCAACACTCGTCTTCATTACAAATTCCTCGCGAAGATAAAGTAAGTTACTTTTGTGTCGGGTTTGTTTGAGGCTCGTTTTCTCGGCTAACTTATGGTTAATAGCGAGTGAGTGTGGAATTTATTAGTTGAATGTTATCGTGCTTTCCCTTTTTCCTAAATGACATTATTATTTCTTTCTTGTCTCAGACGTTATGTCTGGATAAAAATGGAGGGTGACGCGGACCTTGATCAGGCGTGACTTCCTTTTAACTGTACGGTATATGTTACACTGCATTTAGGAACTTTCGGATAATTGAACAAGTGTCAATACTTACAGATTTCTGTAGTTGTATATATAATTTTGGATGCAGCTGTATTGCATTGATGTACTGGTGGATATTGTGTGGTATGACTCCTGTAGTTGATAGTATAATTGGTACAATGTCAACTTTATCCTGATGCCACATGTCCTTGAGTTCCTCAGCTAGTTGGATGTATTTTGCAATTTTTCCTCCTGTTTTGTTTTGTATATTTGTTGTATTGGGTATGGATATTTCGATTAGTTGTGTTAATTTCTTCTTTATATTGGTAAGTATGATGTCAGGTTTGTTATGTGGTGTTGTTTTATCTGATATAATGGTTCTGTTCCAGTATAATTTGTATTCATCGTTCTCCAGTACATTTTGTGGTGCATACTTGTATGTGGGAACATGTTGTTTTATACGTTTATGTTGTAAGGCAAGCTGTTGTTGTATTATTTTTGCTACATTGTCATGTCTTTTGGGGTATTCTGTATTTGCTAGTATTGTACATCCGCTTGTGATGTGATCTACTGTTTCTATTTGTTGTTTGCAAAGTCTGCATTTATCTGTTGTGGTATTGGGACCTTTAAGAATATGCTTGCTGTAATTTCTGGTGTTTATTGTTTAATCCTGTATTGCAATCATGAATCCTTCCATCTCACTGTATATATTGCCTTTTCTTAACCATGTGTTGGATGCATCTTGATCGATGTGTGGCTGTGTTAGATGATACGGGTGCTTACCATGTAGTGTTTTCTTTTTCCAATTTTCTTTCTTGGTATCTGTTGATGTTATGTGATCTAAAGGGTTGTAGAAGTGGTTATGAAATTGCAGTGGTGTAGCCGACGTATTTATATGAGTGATTTCTTTTTGTATTTTGCTAGTTTCTGCTCGTTCTATAAAGAATTTTCTTAAATTGTCTACCTGTAAGTTTTTTATGTCGATAAATCCCCTTCCTCCTTCTTTTCTGCTTAATGTGAATCTTTCAGTTGCTGAATGTATGTGATGTATTGTATATTTGTGGCATTGTGATCGTGCAAGTGTATTGTGTGCTTCTAGGTCTGTGTTACTCCATTTCACTACTCCAAATGAGTAGGTCAATATTGGTATAGCATAAGTATTTATAGCTTTTGTCTTGTTTCTTGCTGTCAATTCTGTTTTTAGTATTTTTGTTAGTCTTTGTCTATATTTTTCTTTTAGTTCTTTAATATTTGTATTATCTATTCCTATTTTTTGTCTGTATCCTAGATGTTTATAGGCATCTGTTTTTTCCATCGCTTCTATGCAGTCACTGTGGCTGTCCAATATGTAATCTTCTTGTTTAGTGTGTTTTCCCTTGACTATGTTATTTTTCTTACATTTGTCTGTTCCAAAAGCCATATTTATATCATTGCTGAATACTTCTGTTATCTTTAGTAATTGGTTAAGTTGTTGATTTCTTGCTGCTAGTAGTTTTACACTCCTGGAAATTGAAATAAGAACACCGTGAATTCATTGTCCCAGGAAGGGGAAACTTTATTGACACATTCCTGGGGTCAGATACATCACATGATCACACTGACAGAACCACAGGCACATAGACACAGGCAACAGAGCATGCACAATGTCGGCACTAGTACAGTGTATATCCACCTTTCGCAGCAATGCAGGCTGCTATTCTCCCATGGAGACGATCGTAGAGATGCTGGATGTAGTCCTGTGGAACGGCTTGCCATGCCATTTCCACCTGGCGCCTCAGTTGGACCAGCGTTCGTGCTGGACGTGCAGACCGCGTGAGACGACGCTTCATTCAGTCCCAAACATGCTCAATGGGGGACAGATCCGGAGATCTTGCTGACCAGGGTAGTTGACTTACACCTTCTAGAGCACGTTGGGTGGCACGGGATACATGCGGACGTGCATTGTCCTGTTGGAACAGCAAGTTCCCTTGCCGGTCTAGGAATGGTAGAACGATGGGCTCGATGACGGTTTGGATGTACCGTGCACTATTCAGTGTCCCCTCGACGATCACCAGTGGTGTACGGCCAGTGTAGGAGATCGCTCCCCACACCATGATGCCGGGTGTTGGCCCTGTGTGCCTTGGTCGTATGCAGTCCTGATTGTGGCGCTCACCTGCACGGTGCCAAACACGCATACGACCATCATTGGCACCAAGGCAGAAGCGACTGTCATCGCTGAAGACGACAGGTCTCCATTCGTCCCTCCATTCACGCCTGTCGCGACACCACTGGAGGCGGGCTGCACGATGTTGGGGCGTGAGCGGAAGACGGCCTAACGGTGTGCGGAACCGTAGCCCAGCTTCATGGAGACGGTTGCGAATGGTCCTCGCCGATACCCCAGGAGCAACAGTGTCCCTAACTTGCTGTAAAGTGGCGGTGCGGTCCCCTACGGCACTGCGTAGGATCCTACGGTCTTGGCGTGCATCCGTGCGTCGCTGCGGTCCGGTCCCAGGTCGACGGGCACGTGCACCTTCCGCCGACCACTGGCGACAACATCGATGTACTGTGGAGACCTCACGCCCCACGTGTTGAGCAATTCGGCGGTATGTCCTCCCGGCCTCCCGCATGCCCACTATACGCCCTCGTTCAAAGTCCGTGAACCGCACATACGGTTCACGCCCACGCTGTCGCGGCATGCTACCAGTGTTAAAGACTGCGATGGAGCTCCGTATGCCACGGCATGCTGGCTGACACTGACGGCGGCGGTGCACAAATGCTGCGCAGCTAGCGCCATTCGACGGCCAACACCGCGGTTCCTGGTGTGTCCGCTGTGCCGTGCGTGTGATCATTGCTTGTACAGCCGTCTCGCAGTGTCCGGAGCAAGAATGGTGGGTCTGACACACCGGTGTCAATGTGTTCTTTCTTCCATTTCCAGGAGTGTAGATCATCCATGTGTAACAGATATGTGATTTTATGTGGGTATGTTCCAGTAATATTGTATCCATAATTTGTATTATTTAGCATGTTGGATAGTGGTTTCAGAGCAAGGCAGAACAAGAAAGGACTTAATGAGTCTCCTTGGTATATTCCGCACTTAATCTGTATTGGCTGTGATGTGATAGTATTTGAATTAGTTTGGATATTAAGTGTGGTTTTCCAATTTTTCATTACTATGTTTAGGAACTGTATCAATTTAGGATCTACTTTGTATATTTCCAATATTTGTAGTAACCATGAGTGGGGTACACTATCAAAAGCCTTTTGGTAATCAATGTATGCATAGTGTAGCGACCTTTCTTTAGTTTTAGCTTGATATGTCACCTCTGCATCTATTATCAATTGCTCTCTACATCCTCGTGCTCCTTTGCAACAGCTTTTTTGTTCTTCATTTATAATTTTGTTCTGTGTTGTATGTGTCATTAATTTCTGTGTAATGACTGAAGTTATTATTTTGTATATTGTTGGTAGGCATGTTATGGGGCGATATTTAGCTGGGTTTGCTGTGTCTGCGTGATCTTTAGGTTTCAGATAAGTTATTCCATGTGTAAGTGTATCAGGGAATGTGTATGGTCTGCAATGTAACTGTTAAATAATTTAGTTAGATGTGAAAGTGTTGAGGTGAATTTCTATAGCCAGAAATTTGCTATTTTATCTTCTCAAGGGGCTTTCCAATTGTCAGTAGAATTAATTGCTTGGGTGACTTCATGTTGCAAAATTATCACTTCAGGCATTTGTGGTATCATTTTGTATGTATCTGTTTCTGCTTGTATCCACCGTGCATGCCTGTTATGTTGTACCGGGTTTGACCATATGTTGCTCCAGAATTGTTCCATGTCTGTTATGTTTGGTGGATTGTCTATTTTAATGTGTGTGTTATCTATTGTCTGGGAAAATTTCTTTTGGTTTGTGTTGAATGTTTGGTTTTGTTTCCTTCTATTTTCCCTTTTTTTTTATCTTCTAAGTCGTTTGGCCAATGCTTGTAATTTCTGCTCCTTTTCATCTAATTGCTCTATCACTTCTTGTTGTGAGATTTTACCTGACCTTTTTCGTTTTTTTTTCTGACATTTCATTTCTTATAAAGTGTGTTAGCTGCCTAATGTCTTTTCTCAGTTTTTCTATTCTGATCTGTAGCCTGTGTTGCCATGCTGGTTTTGTGGGTTTCTTCTGTGTGTTGGTTGGTTCTGATCTCTGCCTAGTGGGTATATTTAGTGTAGTGAGTGCTCCTATATAAACCAGTAGTTGTACTCTTCCATAGTTGTGTTTTCCTTTATTTTGTTGTGTATGATTGTGTTGATAGTTTTTATTGTTGTTTCGACTTGTGGGTTATTTGGCGGTCTATGCAAGAATGGTCTAATGTCTGTATTTGTGTCTTTGTATTCTATATATGTCAGCTGAAATTTTTCTTCTATATCTAACATGTGTGTCACTTCATGCTCTATTTGTGTTTGTTCTGGTGGCTGTCTTAAGATTTCGTTTTCCTCTGACTGTTTAATTGATGTGTGTTGTTCTTTGTTTGTTTGCTCTGGGATGTTTGAGTCCATTACTGTATTTTCTTCTTGTTCTGATTGCACATTATTTTGTTCCAGTATTTGTTGTACTTGTCTGATGTTTTCTAATTCTGACTGGGGTATCCTGTTATTTTTTATTATTACACAGATCTGATCAGCTAGTCGTTGTTGTGTTAAAAAATTTAATTCTGGGTATCTGGTAATAAATGTTGTGTATACTTGTGATCTGTATCCAGTTGTGTTGGTTCCTAGGTTTGTTGCTTGGTAATAACAAAACATGAGGTGTCGATGAACTTCATCTGACCATCTCATCCTCTATCTTTGTTTTCCTTCTAGGGTGGTTGCAGGAAGCATATCCTGCAAAACACCTCTATTTGGATTTAAATCATTTTCCAGTTGGCTAGCAGTGTTGTTACCATTGTGGGCGGGCATGGGGTTCAAACGTCGTACCTGACCATGACGGCGCTTGTCCGAGGGGTTATTATTATTATTATTATTATTATTATTATTATTATTATATTGTTACAGGATTAATCAATACAAAGATTAATTAATAACAATATCATGTTGTATTCAGAATGAGATTTTCACTCTGCAGCTGAGTGTACGCTGATAAACTACCTGCCAGATTAAAACTGCCTGCGAAAGGCAAAAGTCTCGAGTTCGAGGCTCGGTCTGGCACACAGTTTTAATCTGCCAGGAAGTTTCATCATGTTGTATTACTGTTACATTCTGCCAACCCTCCTTATGCAGCGCATCTTCCTCGTCGATGCTGCGATGTTCCATTACTCCATTTATGTGATCTGTCGAAGAACGTCGTGGTCTTCCATGCTTACCTCTGCCTGATGGTTTCCATTTGCAAACCTTCGTAGGCCACTTATGATCTATCATTCTCATCATATGTCCGTACCATTTTAATGATATTCTTTCAGTCCTATCACTATAATACAGGCAAAACTACTAGACAACAAATTACGACATGAGAAACAGAATTAAATGAGAAAAGAATAAGATGTGGGAACAGAA
The DNA here is from genome assembly GCF_021461395.2 of Schistocerca americana. Classification (NCBI taxonomy): domain Eukaryota; kingdom Metazoa; phylum Arthropoda; class Insecta; order Orthoptera; family Acrididae; genus Schistocerca; species Schistocerca americana. The sequence goes on along the minus strand of NC_060121.1, from coordinate 441,195,645 downwards.
ATGTACTGAATTTGAGAGTCTAATAGGTGGATCAGAAACAACAGAATTGTGGAGGACAATTACCAGTGTGAAGACAACACAAGGAAACAAAGCAGTAGACAACGTAATTCCCTTAAAGGAAAGGAAAAAGCATTATGCTGACCTTTTAAATGAAGATAGGTCTTATTACACGCAAGGGAATGAAGAGAATATGGAAGTAATTGATCGAAATATGAACATTACAATAGAAGAAGTGAATTGTGCATAGGATGCATATACAGGGCCTTCGAGGCCCTTCTATGTCTTCATTTATAAAAAACTTCTGTAATTTTTTGTTTGATTTCTAACTGCTTTCCAGTCCTCTTTCACTAACACTGTGACATTCCTCCTATCATGTCTGAACGAGATACCTTTTTAAGTTTGTTGTATAATTCAATACGTTTACCCATACACCGTGAATGCATAAGCAGGGCTTCAGAAGCCCTCACACATTTATAAGTGTTCTTTAGCCTATATTGTCTTCAAAATTTGTTTGGGAGCAGTTATTAATTCAACAGTACCTGTAGTGGTATTTCCAGCAACAGGAGTGCCAACAGCAGCAGTAGCTGTAGTAGTAAAACTAAAAAATAGTACACATTACTTTCACATATTGGCGATGCCGGTGTATTATTGATCTTTTCGTTATCAAATGTTTTATTATTGCATAGTATTGTTATCCTGTGCTGCTCTTGTCAGCCTCATTGTTACTGTAGTTTGTTTGTTGCTGCAAGGCCCATACTGTTACGAGTATGACTCGTTTAGTGCGGCACAAGATGCTGTTCGAGAGACATTTCTTTTGCTATGGCTTCGACACGCAAAGAAAGCGTGTCACCCCTACGGACAAATGCAGCTAATTTTGAAAGTGTTGTGGCTCAGTGGCTTGAAGAAGATGATTCTTGCGAGGAAGGAAATATTTTTGAAGATGCAAGTAGTGAACAATGAGGCAATGAACCTGCAGATGTGAATATTGAGGCAGATGACAGTCCTTCCGATAATATTACTTCATCAGAGTCTGAAAATGAAGAACCGCCACAAAAAGGTATAGAAGACCACAGATACATTAGTCGGAATGGAACGACTTGGAAATTTCATACTCCTGCAACTTTTCGTACGCCTGTCCATAATATTGTAAATAAAGCCACTGGTCCAGCCTGTCGTTTGAAAACCTGTAAACCTAAGGATGCCTGGGATTATTTCATCTCCAAGCAAATACTAGAGGAAATCATCAACTGCACAAGTATTGAAGGCAGAAGAGTGGTTGCTTTACGAGGTAAAACGTGGAAAAACGTTTCGCTTGTTGAAATGGAGGGTTTTCTTGGTCTTTTACTGCTTTCTGGTGTTGAGAAGAGTTGGGATGTCCCTATTACAGAATTATTCTTGGATGAAAAGGCAAATCCTACATGTAAGGCCACCATGTAAGTAAATAGATTCGAGGATATAAGGAGAATGATTAGATATGACAGGCGTACCCGTGAAGCTCGATCTGCAGATGACAAACTTGCAACTGTTCGCTATGTATGGGGACTATATCTTAACAAGTGTAGAAATAGAATGATTCCCAATGATTCGGCCGCAGTTGACGAACAGCTAGTCCCATTCCGTGGAAAATGCAGCTTCACCCAGTATATGCCCTCTAAACCAGCCAAGAGCGGCATAAAAATATTTTGGTTATGTGATGCTACATCTGTATATGGTTTAGACGGAATTGTTTACACGGGAAGGAAGCCCCATGAACCTATTCAGAAAAATCTTGGATTGAATGTGGTGAAAGATCTTGTTAAAAGCATTGAAGGATCATCAAAAAATACTGCTGTTGACAGATTTTTACTAGTGTGCAGCTGGCAGAAGAGATGATCCAGAAGCAAATGACAGTGGTGGGAACAATCAAATAAAATAAACCAGAAAATCCTAATGAGATGAAACTATCTGCCTCAAGAGCGAGTCATTCCTCTTTGTTTTCATTTAGACGTGTCATTACAATGGCGAGTCATGTTCCCAAAAAGAAAGTCTGTAGTTCTCAATAGCACAATGCATCACGACAGAAACATTGATGAAACTCATGCAAAAAAGAAACCAGATATAATAAAGTTCTATAATTCTACAAAGGGTGGAGTAGATCAAATGGACCAGAAAATTCGTTATTACACTTGCAAGAGACAAACAAGAAGATGGCCATTTGCATTATGGATGCATATGATGGACGTCGCAGCAATGAACAGTGAAATTTTATTTTCCACCCAACATCTGACATACCATAGTGGGAGAAGTGAGAAAAGGTGTTTGTTCCTAAGAGATTTAGCAGCGTAAATGGTAAGACCACTAATGTAACTTCGTATACAGATCCCTAATCTTCCAAAGAATTCATTGATGCCATGCAAAGATGTGATGTTCAAAAATATGTCATATTGCCGAACCAACTACATGTTTCAGGAAAAAGAAGAAGATGCAATATAGTCCATACAATAAACACAGGAAAAGTGCTATGATATGCATTAAGTGTAAAACCAACATTTGTAAGGAACATAAGGCGTTCTTTGTGCTTCTTGTTTGTCACATGTTGAAAACTAAGAAAAATGCCATTTTATGTGAGTAATGAATAATAACTTTTTGTCAAAATATTGCCTATATACATAATATTGTGAATAATGAGTACGTTTTAATTGAAGAAATCGGTTGTAACAAATGTTATAAAATGTAAACTGCAACTTGTAAGTGAATTAATAAAATTATTTGTATATGTTATATGTAAATGGATGTAACTAATAAAAATTCACTCTTAGAGTTTTTTAAAAAATTTAATAAAACGTGAATCAGACCCACCAGATCCAGTTACTGTATCTTAGGAATCTTTCAGTATGACAGTAAATTTGACAAAAATAAATTTAACTCCAAAGAATGATAAAGGGAAAAATTGTAATTTAAGGCAGGGCCTTGGATGCCCTGCATATGCATTCATGTGTGTATTCGGCACCATGCATCCTAGGGTTAATATGAAGAATGGCCGATGGTCCAGGAAACATTCCTGTTGAATTACTGAAGTCTGGAAGAAGATATCTGAAGAAACGAATAGCCTGCCTGATGCACAACTGTTGTAAAAGGATTGAAATTCCCTGAGAATGGAAAAAGTCATATATCGTTTCTGTTTTCAAGAAAGGGAATAGAAAAGACACAAAATGCTATAGAGGCAGAAGTGTCAACTTTACATTGGGCCGCTTATTTAGCAAGATAATGTTTGATGAAATTAGACAAGATGTTGGCCACCATATTGATGAGGACCAGAGTGGGTTTAGACAGAACAGATCATGTACATATAACATACTTATTTTACAACAACTAATGGAGAAATTTATAGCAGTAGGGAAGGAACTACACACTGACCTCGTAGAATTAGCTAATGCTTACGATACAGTCCCTAGATCTAAGCTGAGGGAAGCTGTGAAAGGTATAGGTATGGATGATCACATTTTACAAAATATTATTAAAATGTTCAGAGATAATGTCTCACAGATTAAAGGAAGTTCGAAGTTATCAGAACCTATTAATGTCACTAAAGGTTTGCGACAAGACTGCAGTATGTCACCCAACTTGTTCAATTTATATGTAGTGTTAGGGTGTATGAATTCTTTTTGGAGGGATAAGAATATTTCAAACAGCAATAAGAAAAGAGTAGGTAACATAATGGTTGAATCAGTGCTATGTTATGGATCAGAACTATGGATCTTAAATGCGAATCTCAAAAGAAGACTAATAGCTGTGGAAATGGGTTATTTGAGTCGGAGTGCCAGAATATGAATAGAAACAAAAACTAATGAGGATGTAAGAGCTAGAATGAAGGCAAATGACACAGTAATAGATAAATGACATTAAAATTTAATTGCTTGGCATTGTCAGTTGACTTTCCGATCCGCATACATAGGAAATATATTCTCTACTGTTTGCTAAATGCACAGATTAGGTGATCTGTGACCTATAAGGGTTGTTGGCGACTGCACTGAACAAGCACGGTTTACTTGCGAAGGAGAACCAAATGAAGCAAAGAAACGCGTTATGGTACATAAGGAGCAATGATGCCATCTCTGTTAGGCTTAAGCTGAACAGAATCTAGTCACATCTTACGATAATTGTCACAAATTCTAACTGAACAACTAAATACATTTCCCAGCTGAACTTCCACATCCTGGACAATTTTTCTACAAACGAATGTCACGGTCTAAACGAAAAGTTTTTAATCCTGATTCATGAAATCTTCTCGGTGTAAAGAGTATTCTATGAAGTTTCGGGAGTGCAGCAGGATAAAGCCTACTCTTGCCACGGTATCTCGGCTGAAAATCACTCAACCACCTTGTGCTGAAGACTGCAAGATCACATCGCTATATGTATACCAGAAATTGGCGCAAACACGCATGCAAAGAAGCTAGCCGCTACGTGAGCGAAGTTTGTCGAGTTTCGCGACCTCGTCGAATATTAATTAATTAATTAATTAAATGTCGGTAGACGTGTCATTGGACATAAGACGTTTGCTTACTGAAGAAATGAAGGAAACCACCGATGCCTATGCCTTTTTCAGTTGAAAGCCGCGAACACGACTAATAAGATATTGTGCTAAACGTATTTTCACAGATTCCTTAATGACTGAAACGTAGAAGAATCTCGTCAAGACTTCCGTGGCAGAGTAATGTAATGGTTCAAATGGCTCTGAGCACTATGGGACTTAACATGTGAGATCATCAGTCCCCTAGAACTTAGAACTACTTAAACGTAACTAACCTAAGGACATCACACACATCCGTGCCCGAGGCAACATTCGAATCTGTGACCACAGCGGTCGCGCGGAACCAGACTGAAACGTCTAGAACCGCTCGGCCACACCAGCCGGCGCAGAGTAATCCACGGCTACGTCTGACTTATTGGACTGGGAAAGGCGCTCGTGGCGATCATGTCCAGCGCAACTTTAAGCACTGACCGCGTTCTCTGACCAATGTAGGCTTGGCCTCACCAGCAAGGTACTCCGTATCTTCCAGCCTACCGGATTCCCAGAACGTCCTCTGCCGAAACAAGAAGGTCACACGTCTTTTTAAATGGGCAGAAGATTAATTTGAAGTGATGTCTCCTTAAGATTTTAACTAATTAGAAGAAATTGTCGACGAATTGGAGGAACGCCCTGGCCTCAAACCGCTCCTTCTCCTCTTGATTTTGTGGATGCTCACATTTCTTCTTCCTTAAAGCTGCGCTAATCTGATATGGAGAATATCCATTACCTTTGAAAATTGATCGTAGGTGTTCTAGCTCATTTTCAAGGCTGTCTCAATCGGCAAAACATGTTCCCGGTGCACCAACGTTCGAAGAACGCCCTTGGTTTGCGATGGGTGGTGGCTTGAAGCCTGCAAGTACAGGTCTCGATCTGTCGTCTTGCGGTAAAGTGTTTGCAACAGTGACCTATCCGCTTTCCTACTGACCAAGCCGGCCAGAAATGGCAGCAGCCACCCTTCAGCGCTTCCACAGGAAATTTATTATTCTCGTGGACAGATTTCAGATTCTGCCAAAATCGTGACAGTTCTTCTTCACCGCGAGGTCACATACAAAAATACCATCCAGAATACTTTCGGTTTCAGTTATGCCGTTTTAAGTGAAGTGACCTTTCCTCTACGTCTTCTATAAAAACGTTTGTCATCAGATGGGAGAGAGCGATACCCACAGCACCCTTGAGTTTACGGAAAGAAATAAAATGCACCTCAAAATGGGCCGGAAATCCAGCATAGCATGTATCATGAGGTTTAACAAGACTCGACTAAATAAATATTTTGACCGTCAGGAAGCAGTCTTCAAGAAATACGGGTTTCCTCACGATCGTACTAACAACATGGACAAGATAGGCGCTAAAACTGCCCCTAAACTACTCCCTAAACGTGTTACAACTAGGAAGAGAGAACTGGGGTAATCAGAGGCTGCAGAACAAGGTCAAACAGTCACTGTTTTCTGTTCCCTGTCCCGTGAGTGCCGTGGGTCACCGTGTCTCACCCTCGACTTTGCATGGAAGCGACGTAATCCCTTACTAATAAATGGAGGTCGAATAGAAAGTGAAATGGCTGCATCCTATAAAGGCTACATGACCACAATAATGTTAATTACATGGCACAGTTTTTAAAAAGTTTCAAAGAGACAAACTCTTCCGTCGTCTTCGTCGGAATTAGAGACAACAATTGCTCTTACCGTGACATGGCATTTTCAGAGACCGAAGCTGAGGTAGAACATATTGCTGTTAAGACAGGAGACGTCGCAGTTGTAAAAGTCCACGGAAAAGCTAAATCTTCGTTTCGCTTTTATCTACTGAAAGTGCTTCTCTGTTTCAGTCATGGTTACGAAAGAGTGTTTTTACAAGCGTTTCCAAGACACGTCGAGACTTCAGGCAACAGGCGAGCAACGTTACGTAGAAAATAAAGGCCTTTGTAAAAAGTATCTAGACCAGTTTACAAGTAAGTAGCTTTCCCGATGTTCCGTCCGACTTGAAATTTTCGTTCAAATGCAAGTTTGGATAGGCAACATCCTATCTTTTAAATTTACCTATCTCTATTTAATGCTGCTACAAATATCTTAGTTTAAAAATAGCTCTTATCTGTTACTTTGCGTTGTTCTACAAGAGGAATGTGCATTTCTTTCATTGTGCGTTCTAGTTATGTTTATATTCAAAGCTACGTCCACTAATCCTTATTAGTAAAAGAGCTTGAGTTTGTGAAATTCTGATGGATAAAAATCCGCTCATAATTCTAACGTAATTATGTTCATGTGGTTTTCAAAAATAATAAACGGTTCCTAATTTGTTTTCTATGTATTTAATTGTAACCCTTTCTATTTTTCGTGGGTGGTGGTAGAAGTCGCACTGCACAGTCTTGCCCCAGGTTTGCGTATTCAAAATTATTTTTTTAAAAACTTTTATTACTCTTTAATAATTATTAGACAGCAAAGAAACTTTTACACCACGTTACCAATATGTCAAACTAGGTCTTGCTGCGTAATTAATGTAATATTTTTGCGTGTTTCTCTTAAATACTTAGTAAAACCTAAACTGCGTACTGCTGCCCTCACCTATCTCACGCCACCGCCAGGAATTTTGTTCAGACGGCTCGCCTTAATAGGACAGAAAAGATTCCATAACTTTCGAACGTTTTTGATTTGCAGCTTTAAAGACACTCCATCACTGAACCTACATCGAAAACGCCAATATCAGCTATGGGCAAAGAACTGTACGTACTAAGGCCATCATTCCGCTAAAATCCAGCGAAATATATTTGTTCAAATAAATGATAATTAATTGAACCCTCAGCTGCTGGCAAGTGTTGTTGACATACCTCGATGGTCGGACAGCTGAAAATGTGTGCCTCGACCGGGACTCGAACCCGGGATCTCCTGCTTACATGGCAGACACATTATCCATCTGAGCCACCGAGGACGCAAATGAATAGCGCGACTGCAGGGACTTATCCCTTGCATGCTTCCCGTGAGACCCACATTCCCAAGTAAGAGTTCGAGCAAGCTGTTCGCACTCGCACTCCCCATCAAGGTACGTTAACAACACCTGTCGCCAGCTGAGGGTTCAATTAATTATCATTTATTATAGAAAAGCTGCACGGTCCATCAGTGGGATCTGTTCTTTCGAGAACAGTTACTATCTTCATATAGATTTAAATGGCTACCTGGCCATTGACATTTGTCTGTGCGATTTCGCAATGGGTTGCCTGAACTCTTACGGGAATCTTCAACTTAAGTGGGCGCGAGTAGCGAGTGGATGGGCAAAGCATCTATTAGGAACATTACCTGTGTACAATGGGGACAATTGGGAATGTGGGTCTCACAGGAAGCGTGCAAGGGATATGTCCCTGCAGTCGCACTATTCATCTGTGTCCTCGGTGGCTCATGTAAGCAGGAGATCTCGTGTTCGAGTCCCGGTCGGGGCACATATTCTCAGCTGTCCCCATCAAGGTATGTCAACAACACCTGTCGGCCGCTGAGGGTTCAATTAACCATAATTTTTTCTAGAGAAGCTGAACGGTCATCAATGGTATCCGTTCTTTAATGAACAGTTACTATCTTCATATTTGTTCAAATGGCACTTAACATCTGAGGTCATTAGTCCCCTAGACTTAGAACTACTTAAACCTATCTAACCTACGGACATGACACCCATCCATGCCCGAGGCAGGATTCGAACCTGCGGCCATTGCAGCAGTCCGGTTGTGGACTGAAGCGCCTATAACCGCTCGGCCACAGCGAGCGGCAGATGTATATTAGATCATATGGTTTTCTGACACCTGACTTGTATCGAAGTAGACGGCAAGACAATTGTTCTCAGCCTGCAGTCAGTGTATTGTACACAAAAGCATCGCCTTCGCTGCTACATTGTATCTGCATTGCATTAAAAATTTCCGTTCACCATTAGAGAACCTGAAACGAAACAAAGTAAGTGGTTAAGACGAAGAACGAGGGACGAGAATACTTTTTTCTTTTAGTTCCTAGAGACTACCCGGAATTTTTCATTCAGTCGGTTACTCTCCTCTGTAGTAGTAACCAAGAACAGTATTACTCACTAAGTCTTTGTTGAAATAGGTATCGTACGTTGCTTTCTGTTTCAGTTTATATTCCCTTCTTCGAGAATAAAAGCACACGCTCACATCTGGAGACTCAGCCTATGTTACCGTAATTGTTAATAACGATTACAGCCGACTACAGAATATCGCAAGCTTCAGCAGTCAGTTTAAGAATCTTTGGAAAACTTATATTATTCCTGGCTTCTTCACTGTTAGTCAAATCAGTTATAAAAGTTTCAGTAGATTCAGTACGATAATTTTAGTTGATTTTAGAACGCCTTGTCACCCCTCACACAAACCGACCGATATAGGCCTTTTTCCACTGTATTACGATCTCTACAAGACACAAGCCACACGGTATCGCACAAACACTGGACACGCAGATGGGGCTGATTTTCGTCGCTGCTGTGGCAAGTATACAAATCATAGCACCTCGCGCCTGATGACTTCACGTGGCGGACATCTTGAGCTCCCTATTTTGGTGACGGGCACTTTAGTTGTTGCACATCATGATGAACGCTCCGCTATGGGTTGGTCCTCCAGGCCTTCATTATCGGCATCATGTCTTGGTTTCGTCGACTGCGTTGAATCGACAAACTGACTCCTTCTGAATACCATCTTCAGGTGATTCAGCTCGGAGCCGATGTGCTCCTCGTCCGAAATAGACCTGGCCCTGTGCAGTAACGTCTCGTTAGCATAGTCCCTTTCTTTGGTGGACAGCAAAATTTGCGCCCATAGAAGTACAGGGCTGCATGCTTAGGGTTTTGATACACCAAATGGCCCAGTCGTCTGTCTACTTTCCATTCAACCAACTGAATGTTACAGCCACAAATAAAATAATACATCCAAGAAAGGCAACTTTCTTTCCTTCTCCATGCCCATCGTGAATCCTATATTTAGATGCATACTATTCACGTGACCTGATGATCGTGTTGCAGAGTTATACCTTGGTTTCCTTGGCCAGGAATTTGGCAGGGAGAACCGTTTGGAGGGCCCAATCCTGCAACATCCAGATCTATGTGGCATTCAGGTGAGATAACAGCCCATTGTTGGACTGCAGGGGACGCCAGGTATAATCATCTAGGGTCCGTTTGACCAGACAAGTGAGGATCGCCGTAATGTGCATAAAGCACATCGTAACCTCTTAACATGTCACAAGTAATGGACTCCTTACAATGTTCTGTCGCCCCAGACCATTGGTGCCGGCCGCGGTGGCAGTGCGGTTCTAGGCGCTGCAGTCCGGAACCGCGGGACTGCTACGGTCGCAGGTTCGAATCCTGCCTCGGGCATGGATGTGTGTGATGTCCTTAGGTTAGTTAGGTTTAAGTAGTTCTAAGTTCTAGGGGACTGATGACCTAAGATGTTAAGTCCCATAGTGCTCAGAGCTATTTGAACAATTTTTGAACACCACTGGTCGAAGACCAGCAGGTGGACAAAGCAATTATCATCCACCTGCCCACAGTTGCTGTTATCACAGGGACAAAAACAGCTAAAACGAGTGTGGCCTTGACCACAGAGCATGGAGTGCTGATGATTGACGTTGCACTGTGTTAAGCGATGAATCTCGGTTCCGCACTAACCCGTTGCCGAGTCTGTCGGTTATCTGGCGAGAGGGCCCATCCTTCCATTGGTTTAAAGAGGCGCAATGGTGTTACTCGTGGTGCCGTTGCACGGGGTGCCATCAGGTGTGCCATCATGGCTGGTAGTGTCTCAGAGAAATCAGATGGCGCAACTGTTCGTCACGGACATCCTGCATCCGCATTCGTTACCTCACATACGACAGTACTCTCGTGCACACATGGCACGTGACTGTGTGAATTGCCTGTGTCATGCTGAGGTACTTCCCGGGCGAGCAAGGTCCCCAGATCTGTCCCCCATAGGACGTGTGTGAGGCGACATAGGTGGCCAAATCCGTCCCAGTGGCAGTATTCAGGTTATTAAAGGGAAGACCTCCCAATTTCTTAGTGAATTTGGTTCGATTTTGTAATCAATACACTAAAAATATATTCCACCTCAGTCCTTGACTTTTCAGTTCGCTTCCTGCCCCTCATGGATTCTTCACTGATTTTGTCATGCTTTGTATGTTTGGTTGCTTCTGTCTGCTTTGATATGGTCATCATACTTTGCAACTAGACTGTGGCACGAACTGTGAATTCTGTGCTATGAATTATCCTCGCACAGGCATCTTGATGGATGGAGGTGCGGAGCTACGCATCATCTCTGTTGGACAAATGAGCACTGCTGGCTGCCCGTATAACAGGCACGAAATTCTAGTGCGATAATTTTTCAGTTGCCTTTCCTTACACGCAACAGTCATCAGCAAGAACTTTATTCTCACAAGTAGAAATGAAATCTTTCACGCAATTATTAAGAGGATTAAACAGCTGACTAAAATTTGTGAAACTAAAAATGATTTCTGTGAACGACAAAGTACACTCTGACTGGAATATCACCTAATTAGAGAAACATGAATGTAACAACCTAGCTCACCATATTATGTGCGTAGAGAAATACTTCAGCTTACACCTTTAAGAATTCTCGTCAGCAACAACAGACTCTACATTATTACGTCATACAGTTTGCAAAGATGACGCGAGACCATGGTGGTGTAGGTAGAGTGGCTTTAACAGCAGATTGGCACGCATACAGGTGAACGATATCAATACCAATTTCGAGTGAAAAATGATACCTATTGAGAAAAAAGGTGCCAAAAACAGTTATTTTTGGTGGTAATAGAAACAATGTCATAGTATTTATCTGCTGACTGTAACATTTAAGTGAAAATCTCGGTTTTGGTTACTACTGAGGATTTACGTGTAACTCCTTTAGTATAGCGAAAACTACACTCCTGGAAATTGAAATAAGAACACCGTGAATTCATTGTCCCAGGAAGGGGAATCTTTATTGACACATTCCTGGGGTCAGATACATCACATGATCACACTGACAGAACCACAGGCACATAGACACAGGCAACAGAGCATGCACAATGTCGGCACTAGTACAGTGTATATCCACCTTTCGCAGCAATGCAGGCTGCTATTCTCCCATGGAGACGATCGTAGAGATGCTGGATGTAGTCCTGTGGAACGGCTGGCCATGCCATCTCCACCTGGCGCCTTAGTTGGACCAGCGTTCGTGCTGGACGTGCAGACCGCGTGAGACGACGCTTCATCCAGTCCCAAACATGCTCAATGGGGGACAGATCCGGAGATCTTGCTGGCCAGGGTAGTTGACTTACACCTTCTAGAGCACGTTGGGTGGCACGGGATACATGCGGACGTGCATTGTCCTGTTGGAACAGCAAGTTCCCTTGCCGGTCTAGGAATGGTAGAACGATGGGTTCGATGACGGTTTGGATGTACCGTGCACTATTCAGTGTCCCCTCGACGATCACCAGTGGTGTACGGCCAGTGTAGGAGATCGCTCCCCACACCATGATGCCGGGTGTTGGCCCTGTGTGCCTCGGTCGTATGCAGTCCTTATTGTGGCGCTCACCTGCACGGCGCCAAACACGCATAAGACCATCATTGGCACCAAGGCAGAAGCGACTCTCATCGCTGAAGACGACACGTCTCCATTCGTCCCTCCATTCACGCCTGTCGCGACACCACTGGAGGCGGGCTGCACGATGTTGGGGCGTGAGCGGAAGACGGCCTAACGGTGTGCGGGACCGTAGCCCAGCTTCATGGAGACGGTTGCGAATGGTCCTCGCCGATACCCCAGGAGCAACAGTGTCCCTAATTTGCTGGGAAGTGGCGGTGCGGTCCCCTACGGCACTGCGTAGGATCCTACGGTCTTGGCGTGCATCCGTGCGTCGCTGCGGTCCGGTTCCAGGTCGACTGGCACGTGCACCTTCCGCCGACCACTGGCGACAACATCGATGTACTGTGGAGACCTCACGCCCCACGTGTTGAGCAATTCGGCGGTACGTCCACCCGGCTTCCCGCATGCCCACTATACGCCCTCGCTCAAAGTCCGTCAACTGCACATACGGTTCACGTCCACGCTGTCGCGGCATGCTACCAGTGTTAAAGACTGCGATGGAGCTCCGTATGCCACGGCAAACTGGCTGACACTGACGGCGGCGGTGCACAAATGCTGCGCAGCTAGCGCCATTCGACGGCCAACACCGCGGTTCCTGGTGTGTCCGCTGTGCCGTGCGTGTGATCATTGCTTGTACAGCCCTCTCGCAGTGTCCGGAGCAAGTATGGTGGGTCTGACACACCGGTGTCAATGTGTTCTTTTTTCCATTTCCAGGAGTGTATATTTATTCAGCTGCGCATGTTCAAAGAATATTTAAAATTAATTAACATCTGTTACACATATTGAGCCATCAGACGACGATTATAGATTAGATTAGCTTTAGTTTTCGATCCAGCTGACCCACATTGAAGCGATCCTCCAGGACGTAGAACATGTCAGAAAAATATACAAAGAAAGACAAGAATACTTTGTTAATACTTTCTTAACGTCTTTCTAACTTCTGCTTATTCATAACAGATCATAAGGATAGAAACTGAAAACTGACTCCACTTATAGAAAATGGTTCAAATGGCTCTGAGCACTAAGCGACTTAATTTCTGAGATCAACAGTCCCCTTGCACTACTTAAACCGAACTAACCTAAGGACATCACACACATCCATGTGCGAGGCAGGATTCGAACCGGCGACCGTAGGGGTCGCGCGGTTGCAGACTGTAGCGCTTAGAACCGCTCGGCCACTCAGGCCGGCTCCACTCGTATACCTTTGGACGATAGCAAGAGTAACAGTTCCATAACATATGTTACATGTGTTTTGTATGAATTATTTTAGTTAAAACAGAGCGAAAGAAAACTATGCGCGATGCTTATAACGGCCCTGCAGTGTGCGAAGATATGAGAGCTGTGTATGCCAGTGGTATGAGAAATGATGTCAACAGCTGGCTCCCACGAGTTCTCCGCATGGCTCTGTTTGATGGTCTGCAACCGTACACCTCCTACGTGACTTGCGCACGGCTGGCTTCATGGTACACGTGGACCGTTCGGTAAACACACGTGTCGGACCGTCCACCGTGGGTGACGCTGCTGCGTGACGTCCCGACGAGGCGCGGGAAACTTCTATCCACAGCTGGAGGGAAAACTCTGTACGTAGTCGTTTCCAACACATCATACATACCTCGTTTAATTACCCTGACATAGTTGATTCAAATCATTCATTACCATTACTATTTGGAATTCATTTAAGAAGAGTATGGACTAGTATGCAATAAACGTAACCAAAGTATTAACGTATTTAAGCACTAAAAGTATGCTAAAACGTACAATACATTCCGAAAATATTCATACAGAATGCACATTCAGCGCATCATCCCTTGCACTAAAAATATGTAAACCAATATACAGTTCGCCTAATAAGCAATAAAAAACGTTGTGTAGATCACTTCTTTCAATCGCAGTGATATTTGTAGGAAATAACAGAAGTGAACCAGATGGCGTTAATTTATTTTAAAAAAGAAGGCACAACAGTATACGAGGAAAGAAGAAAACCTCCTTGAGAACTATTCGACTGTGTGTTACTGTATAGATCAATCAGCAATGGAAGAACTGCTTGTACTAAGAGGCAACGCTGTTGAGTCAGCCGTATGATACTCACGAGGTTCTAAACGAGACAGCGTACGCAGAGGATGTTCACCTCCGTGTGTGTAGATATCACAGGCGTGCAACCCGTCCTGTACATTGGCACAGAATATTATACAAATCAATCTGCATTCGTTCCCTGTGACCGTAACTGCAAAGTGTACGTGTAATACCACCTATGTGCAGCTAATTTCTGGTACTTAATGTAAGAACCCGTAAGCGTTACCTGTGACGTGGTACCCGCTCAAAGAAATTACGAGGAACGCCGGGAGAAGTCATCCATTGCTTAGGTTACGAGTTGTATCCGGATTAGATGGATTCTTAAAAACTAGTGATTACTTTATCTTGTAATGCGACTGTCGATTCAAAGTGTCAGCTGCAACCAAATGCGTGTGCTAACGGTAGCAGTCTTGAGGTCGTTGTCTTCATACACCCAAATAACATTTTGTCTGAATGAGTGACCTACATCGCATTTTACTCTACTGAAGTGCTGAACAAATCATCAAAACATCTCCAGCATATACCGGATTATCATGCTTGTCTGTCTCATTCTATTACCAAACAATTAACTGCACACGAAGTCTTCACAGTTTCTAGCCCAGAAATTTAAGCATTGCGGAAGGATGTCGCCATGATGCTTTCTAGCAGCTTAAAGGTATTAAAAGCAAACTGAGTCCACTTTGCTTGAGATGCCGCCCTTAAGCAGTAACGGTCCTACAGTCACTGCAGTGGACACTTACAGTACTGTTATAATAAAGTATAGAAAATAACGCAACGAAAATGTAAATTGTGGGAGCAAAGTCGTTGTAAAAATTCAGCATGGAAATGAAAAAGGTATTGTTGAAGGAAACAGATCCTCAGCTGGACATATTATTTGTTTTAGTTGACACAATCTGACTCGTGTTTGTAATACAGATTTCACAATGTAAATTAACACTTAAAAACTTCATGCTGCTTTCAGCCTCCCAATTGTTGTTCTTCAGGACCCGAACAAAATCCATAGTTGTGGTATCCTAAGTTTTCTAGAAGATTTTTTTTGCAAATGCATCGATGTAATTGAACTTTTCCAAGAAATGATATGGCCATCAATTGGAAGACATGAGTGGTGTTGCTCCCTACGCAAGTGTATCCTGTGCCAGACATAATATCTGAGTTACATCTGCAACCTCGACGCTCTTGAATTGCTTACTGTGTTGGGTTATTTTAACCCCCCCCCCCCTCCCGCTGCCCCCCCCCCCCCCTTAACCCTCCGAGGAACAGGCCGAGTAAGGTACTGATCGTCTACGTCCAAATCATTGGTATGAAAACAGTTCGCGAGGCCATGCTGTAGTGATACGTGGACTATGGGCTGGACAACCATGGTGTTGGTACCACAGGTTCCTCCGGTCTGGAAAGGAGTGTCTTCTACCATCCGTGGAAGATGGTCTGTTAGGAAGCTACGGTATTTGTGCGCGTTCAGTGCTCCGTCTAAGAAAAACGAGCCTATGAGCTAAAGGTTCACTGTCCTACGCCGCTCGGTTACATTCCGTGGATGGTGATGTTCAGCCTGACGAAGCTAACGGGGACTGTCAACAAACCAGTACTGTATGTTTCGGCGGTTTACCTGGCAGTGACTGTTATATGTGGCGTCATCCCTAAACAAGATACATGATACATCTGGAGTATCTTGTCTTGATGCCCATGTACTAAAGTTAAGGCGACTCTCATAATCATTTCCCGGCAGCTCTTCGTGTAGGGAGATGTGAAAGAGATGGAGCGTGTGTCGATAGAGAATTCATAGGACTCTTGCTTGACACATGTCACTTTCTCCTGCGATTGCCTGGGAGCTAACTTTCGGATCAAAATCAAAAGCAGAAAGGACATTAATTTCCTCCTCCTCTGTCGTCACGTGTTTCCTTCTGTTACGTTGTGTAGGAGTTACACTATCACCTCTACGTAAATGGTAAAACGAGTTTGATAAATAGCTGTCGAGATGGTTGATATCTATTGAGATGTGGCCACAAACACAATAGAAGGAAGAACTGCTTTCTTCCTACGCTCTCCATACATCCTGCGCATATTGGCTTTTTCAGCATTAGTAAATCCCGTCGTCTACTCACAACCTACTGCTTGGAGTGTCTCCCACTGACAGACTAGCAACTCGGAATGCACCCAAGAAACAGCCAAGCACACTGCTAGCAAACATAACACTACTGGGCATTAAAATTGCTACTCAACGAAGAAACGCAGATGATAAACGGGTATTCATTAGACAAATATATTATACTAGAACTGACATGTTATTACATTTTCACGCAATTTGGGTGCATAGATCCTGAGAAATCAGTACCCAGAACAACCACCTCTGGACGTAATAACGGCCCTGTTACGCCTGGGTATTTAGTCAAACAGACCTTGGATGGTGTGTACAGGTACAGCTGCCCATGCAACTTCAACACGATACCACAGTTCATCAAGAGTAGTGACTGGCGTATTGTGAGGAGCCAGTTGCTCGGCCACCATTGACCAGAAGTTTTCAGTTGGTGAGAGATATGGAGAATGTGCTAGCCACGGCAACTGTCGAACATTTTCTGTATACAGAAAGCCCCGTACAGGACCTGCAACATGCGGTCATTCATTATCCAGCTGAAATGTATGGTTTCGCAGGGACCGAATGAAGGGTAGAGCCACGGGTCGTAACACATCTGAAATGTAACGTCCACTGTTCAAACTGCCGAGACTTGTAACCAATGGCACCCCATACCATCACGCCGGGTGATACGCCAGTATGGCGTTGACAAATGCACGCTTCCCATGTGCCTTCACCACGATGTCGCCAAACACGGATGCGACCATCATGATGCTCTAAACAGAACCTGGATTTAACTGAAAAATTACGATTTGCCATTCGTGCACCCAGGTTCGTCGTTGAGTACACCTTCGCAGGTTCTCGTGTCTGTGATCTAGTGTCAAGGGTAACCGCAGCCATGGTCTCCGAGCTGATAGTCCATGCTGCTGCATACGTCGTCGAACTGTTCGTGCAGATGTTTGTTGTCTTGCAAACGTCTCCATATGTCGACTCGGGGATCGAGACGTGGCTGCACGATCCGTTACAGCCATGCGGATAAGATGCCTGTCATCTCGACTGCTAGTGATCCGAGGCCGTTGGGATCCAGCACGGCGTTCCGTATTACCCTCCTGAACCCACCGATTCCATATTCTGCTGACAGTCATTGGATCTCGACCAACGCGAGTAGCAATGTCGCGATACGATAAACCGCAATCACCATAGGCTGCAATCCGACCTCTATCAAAGTCGGAAACGTGATGGTACGCATTTCTCTTCTTTACACGAGGCATCACAACAAGTTTCACCAGGCAACGCCGGTCAACTGCTGTTTGTGTATGAGAAATCCGTTGGAAACGTTCCCAATGTCAGCACGTTGTAGGTGTCGCCACCGGCGCCAACATTGTGTGAATGCTCTGAAAAGCTAATCATTTGCATATCACAGCATCTTCTTCCTGTCGGTTAAATTTCGTGTCTGTAGCACGTCTTCTTCGTGGTGTACCAATTTTAATGGCCAGTAGTGTATGCAGATTGAATGGCACAAAAAAGTGTCGGTATCGAAACATTTCAAAATATGATATCTCATAAAAGATTCGCACTAGAATCCTGCAACAAACACCACTGAAATTCTAATTTATCCTACTTTCTGTTTGTTAGTGTGAAAATTCATTGTTCCATTTATAAAAGTGAATGTTTGCAGCTGGTATCCTACCTGTAGTGGTACTTCATTTTGCTGCTTCGCATTTATCTTGTAGGCATTCCATCCAGCTCTGCCCTTGTGAAGATTCTATAAATCGTATTCCTTGGGTATTGTTTCCATTCGCCTACTTCAACTCCGGCATTGCAATATTACCTCCCTTTGTCAAATAAATTTGATATCTTGTATGGTATCTAAAGATTACTACTGATACTCCTTTTTTACCTGGTTTTGTTCCTTCTGTATCTGCAAAACACTCAGCTTAGCATTTTTGTGTCTGAAGGACAAGGATTTAGCGTTTCGTCGACTACGTGGTCTTTACGCACCGAACATAAAGTCGGGTTGTTGGAAGAAAGACGTGGGAGGAAATCATTTGGGTGCGTTTCAAAGGAGCTAACTCTGGGTTCCTTTAAACCGATTTAGAGGAACGGCGGACCAGCAAAGTCTGGTTGGACGGTCGGGGAATTGAATCACCGTTCTCCAGAATGGGAGGCCGGTTGGTAACCGCTGCTCGCTCGCTTTCCCTTCCCCGGATCGATCCTGATAATATAAAACGTAAGTTTATAGTATATGGAGGCAAGTATCTTTATAGATCAAGCTTGCGATCTCTAAGATTTTGTTTTACAAATTGGTGAAGAATTTGTTATGAAATGAACTACGCTTACAACGCAAATATAAAATACGCATATGCATCTGTAAAGTCCAGTGCCACGAGGAAATTATTAGTGGCGAACGATAGCAAATCATTAGAACCGAAAGGATAATCGGAATCTGCTTCAAACGCATTGGAATAAAACAAAGTTTGGGCTGCGACCTTTTCCAATACCTACATTTTTTCCAGTAATATGTGTGCAAGAATTATTAAGCTGCTTCGATTGGGTACACGTTATAAAGTGAAAGCCCTTGCTATAAGTGCGCAGCTTAATATTTCCTTACGTTTAGTTTCCATAAATATTACTCTATTAATTTAATTTTTGTTTACGGAAATTATAATTATTTACCCCAGGCTTAGGGATGCTCTTAAACGAATGTGTTCTGTAGTTAGCCTAAGAAGCACTGAAAAAGAATGATACTGTACCATACTATTTTTCGTTTAACACTAATGTTACAGAAGAGTCTGTTTTTTGGTACAAATAAATTTTACTTTAATAGAAATGCATTTTCTGATTAGCTGTTACCAACATCAGGTCCGCGTCTTGTGGTCTTGCGGTAGCCTTCTCGCTTCCCGCGCACGGGGCCCGGGTTCGGCTCGCGGCGGGGTCAGGTATTTTCTCTGCCTCGAGATGACTGAGTGTTGTGTGTCTTTCATCATCATTTCATCCTCATTCACTCGGAAGTCGCCATAGTGGCGTTAAAGGTCTTGCGGAGCGTCAGCCGAACCGCCCCGCGAGGGGTCTTCCGGCCTCCCATGCTCTAAGCTCATTATTATTATTACCAACATCAGTCTCAAACCTTCGATTCTTGAAAATGTAGTGGTTATTGAAATATGCACTAAATTAATGAGCCCATTTTTTTTGGTTAGAGCGTCTCGAGGAACCACAGAAGGGACGTCCGTCTAAAAGTAGGCAGGTAAAATACAGTAAGGTAGTTGTAGAAACGATTGGTATTGTAGTTCTAAATTGTCGAAGCAGTTTTGGAAAAGAACCGGAGCTCCAAGTCCTAATAGAAAGCACTGAAGCTCAAATACTTGTAGGTACAGAGAGCTGGCTAAAGCCGGAAATAAGTTCAGCCGACATTTTTTCAAACGATCTAACAGTGTTCAGAAAGGATAGATTAAATACAGTTCGTGGTGGAGTCTTTATTGCAGTCAAAGACAGTTTGCCATGTAGCGAAATTGAAGCATATAGTTCGTGTGAAATAGTATGGGTAGAGGTTATGCTGACAATCGGACTAAACTATTAACTGCATCGTTTTACCGACCCTCGACTCAGATGGTATGGTTGCTGAACAGTTCGAAGAAAACTTGAGTGTCATTTCAGATAAGTACAACGCCCATACAATTATAGTCGGTGGTGTCTTTAATCCACCCTTGATATGCTGGAAAAATTATAGGTTTAAAGCCGGCGGCAGGCATCAAACGTCACTCGAAATTGTACTGAATGCTTTCTCAGATAATTATTTTGAACAATTAGTTCATGAGCCCACTCGAAGAGTAAATGGTTGCGAAAGCATACTTGACATTTTAGCAACAAATAATCCTGGACAAATTGTGAGTGTTGTGACGTATAGACGGATTAGCGACCACAAGGCAGCTGCTGCTAGGCTGAATACCGTAACACCTACAACCATCAAAAAGAAACGCAAAATATATCTTTAAATAAAACTGATAAAAATGCTCTTAAAGCCTTTTTAAGAGAGAGTTTTCACTCCTTCCGATCTGATCACGTAGGTGTAGAAAAGTTGTGGAATGTTTCCAAAGAGATAGAATCAACAGAAATTGAGAGATATATACCACATAAATTAATAAGTTGCGGTACGGATTCACCATGGTACACAAAAAGGGTCAGATCGTTGCTGCAGAAGCAACGGAAAATGCATGCCAAATTTAAAAGAACGCAAAATCCCCAAATTGGCAAACTTTTACAGAAGATCGAATTATGGCGCGTACTTCAATGTGAGATGCTTTTAATAATTTCCACAACGAAATTCTGTCTCGAAATCTGACAGAATACCCAAAGAGATTCTGGTCATACATAAAGGACACCAGTGGCAAGACGCAAATCAATACTTTCACTGCGTGATAACAACGGTGAAGTCACTGATGACAGTGCCACTAAAGCAGAGTTATTAAACACGGCTTTCTGAAACTCCTTCACCAAAGAAGACGAAGTAAATATTCCTGAATTCCAATTAAGAGCAGCTGCGAAGATGAGAAACATAGAAGTAGATATCCTCGCAATAACGAAGCAGCTTAAAAACTCAACAAACGCAAGGCCTTCGGTCCAGATTGTATACCACTCAAGTTCCTCTCAGAGTATGCTTATAAAACAGCTCCATATTTAGCAGTTATATACAACCACTCGCTCATAGAAGGATCCGTACCTAAAGACTGGAAAATTGCTCAAGTCACACCAATACCCAAAAAGGGAAGTAGGTGTAATCCGCTGAATTACAGACGTATATCACTTACGTCGATCTGCAGTAGGGTTTTGGGACATATACTGTATTCGAACATTACGAGGTACCTCGAAGAAAACGATGTATTGACGCATAGTCAGCACTGTTTCAGAAAATATCGTTCTTGTGAAACACAACTAGCTCTTTATAGTCATGAAGTAATAAGTGCTATCGACAGAAGAAGTCAAAGTGATTCAATAATTTTACATTTCCAGAAGGCTTTCGACACCGTTCCTCACAAGCGTCTTCGAACCAAACTGCGTGCCTACGGAGTGTCGCCTCAATTCTGTGACTGGATTCGTTATTTCCTGTCAGAAAGGTCACAGTTTGCAGTAATAGACGGAAAGTCATCGAGTAAAAGAGAAGTAATATCCGGCGTTCCCCAAGGAAGTGTTGTAGGCCCTCTATTGCTACTGATCTATATTAACGACATAGGAGACTATCTGAGTAGCCGTCTTAGATTGTTTGCAGATGATGCTGTCATTTACTGCCTTGTAAAGTCATCAGATGATCAATACGACTTGCAAAATGATTTAGATAAGATATCTGCGAAAAGTGGCAACTGACCCTGAATAAGGAAAAGTGGGAAGTTATTCACATGAGTACTAAAATAAATCAGCCAAATTTCGATTACGCGATAACACACAAATCTGAAGGCTGTAAATTCAACTAAAACTTGGGGATTACAATTACAAATAACCGAAATTGGAACGACCACATAGATAATATTGTGCGTAGAGTAAATCAAAAACTGCGATTCATTGGTAGGACACTTAGAAGGTGCAACAGGTCTACTAAAGAGACTGCTTACATCACACTTGTCCGTCCTATTCTGGAGTATTGCTGTGTGGTGTGGGATCCGCATCAGGTGGGACTGACAGAAGACATCGAAAAAGTACAATGAAGGGCAGCTCGTTTTGTATTATCACGAAATAGTGTCACAGATATGATACAACCCGCCAGAGTAGCCGAGAGCGCTAATGCGCTGCTTCCTGGACTCGGGTAGGCGCGCCGGCCTCGAATCGAATCCGCCCGGCGGATTTACGACGAGGGCCGGTATGCCGGCCAGCCTTCATGTGGTTTTTAGGCGGTTTTCAACATTCCGTTTGATGAATACCGGGCTGATCCTCAAGTTCCTCCTTAGTTACACGATTCACAGATATTTGCAAACGTTCGCACAATTTCATGACTTACACTAGTCGCAGACAGCTGGGGTACACTGATTCCGTCCCTGGGGGTTTGGGATGGCGGCAGGAAGGTCATCCGGCCATCCTCTGCCATTAACACTACCAAATCCGTCATAACAAAACCGGCTCAGCGTTAGAGCGCGACAAAGGCCCTAGAAAGAAAGAAAGAAAGGAAGTGTCAAAGACATGATACGTAGATTGGATTGGCAATCATTAAAACAAAGGCGTTTTTCGTTGCGACGGGATCTTCCTATGAAATTTCAATGAACAGTTTTCTCATCCGATTGCGAAAACATTCTGAATTTAAGTGCTCGGAGGAGGAGGAGATTAGTGTTTAACGTCCCATCGACAACGAGGTCATTAGAGACGGAGCACAAGCTCGGGTTAGGGATGGATGGCGAAGGAAATCCGCCGTGCCCTTTCAAAGGAACCATCCCGGAATTTGCCTGAAGTGATGTA
Organism: Schistocerca americana; assembly: GCF_021461395.2. Lineage (NCBI taxonomy): Eukaryota > Metazoa > Arthropoda > Insecta > Orthoptera > Acrididae > Schistocerca > Schistocerca americana. The sequence goes on along the minus strand of NC_060121.1, from coordinate 441,172,920 downwards.
GGGAAATCACGGAAAACCTAAATCAGGATGGCCGGACGCAGGATTGAACCGTCGTCCTTCCGAATGCGAGTCCAGTGTGCTAACCACTGCGCCATCTCGCTCGGTTTTAAGTGCTCGCTTTCCTCGGGTGGCGTTCGAGAGTGGAATGGTATAGAGACAGCTTGAAGGTGGTTCATTGAACTCTCTGCCAGGCACTTTATTGTGAATAGCAGAGTAATCACGTAGATGTAGATTCCGTGGCAAGCTATTCACGGTTGACGACCCGACCCTTAGAGAACACAGCAAGTTTGGGAAGGTGAGTCTCTACAACCTTTTCCTTGGAGGGGGCAGCATAAGATGTCTCACAGCAGCCAGTTTATTTTCCGTGAAAATTGGTGACTTCTGGTACTCTTCTTCGCTTCAGACGGTCCATATTCCATCAAACGGGGGATTCGTATCGTTATTGTTGAATTTTTCAGCATTCTGGCATTTTGATATTTCCCATGAAATGCGTCTACATGTCTACACCAAGGACTGGTAAAGTACTGTTCAACGATAAAAACTCATTGCTACTTAGTTACTGTACCAAGGACATGAGCCTTTTTTTTTTTTTTTTTTGATGCCGGGTATTCCGACCAAGTTACGCTTCACATTTCACTTGTGCTTCGTTATCTTCGCTGAACTGAAAGACAACTTTTACAAAATTTAGTTTCAGCAAATAAACAGTGTCCTTTACTGTCTAATCAGACAAAATCGCTCCCACCATTACCTTCCTCTTAAAGATAACTTACATTGACCACGTTCGAGAAATAGCCAAATGTATTGCGTGAAGCATTGGTGCAAATAGATTTGTCATTGTCAATGTTCATGCGGGAAAGGTGTTCACTTGTACTAAGCTTCTGTCATTATACTATGTTCGACGTTTTAAATTTATATTAATATAATTATTTTGAATATCTACATACCAGTTGGCATGATGGTGCCTTCTATGATGTTCCTGCAGTTGGCAGTGTCTGTCATACTCCAGAAAGCACGTCATACATCGTCAAAGTTCTACCAGGGATATTTCTCATCCAGATATCAAACGCACTGTTGAGGATCATCGCAACAGACCAAAAATACATTTTTATTTGGTAGTGCATTTAAAAATTCTGTTTTTGATTTAAGAAGAATCTGCATGCAATTACACTTCAAACATTGCATATTGTTGCAATATAACAACTAGCTCCCATGGAGTGAACACAGGAAGTACTGCTCAAATTGTTAAAATGGCTCTGAGTCTATTGGACTTAACATCTGATACCATCAGTCCCCTAGAACTTAGAATTACTTAAACCAAACTAACCTAAGGACAGCACACACATCCGTCCCCGAGACAGGATTAGAAACTGCGACCGTAGCAGTCTTGCGGTTCCAGACTGAAGCGCCTATAACCGCTCGGCCACAGATACTTAAAGAAATAAAGCTTTCCGAAAATTTCTAGCGAACTTCGTTTTATACATTACTTCCATTAAATTTGATGTTATTACTAAATTTGCTAAGGTATCAAGCACAACTCTACGAAACATAGAAGTATATTACCTGAAAACGTTTTGCGAGGGCAACCCTATCCTTCCATCATCCTGGCGTTTGGGAAGATTTTAAATCTTTGGATCTGTCGCAGCACCTCTGTATAGTTTTTTTTCTAGTTATGTTAAATTTTCTGCTCACTTCTCTGATAGATCTTTCATTCCGTGCCGGCCCTTGTGGCCGAGTGGTTCTGGGCGCTTCATTCCGGAACCACGCATCTGCTGCGGTCGCAGGTTCGAATCCTGCATCGGGCATGGGTCTGTATGATGTCCTTAGGTTAGTTAGGTTTAAATAGTTCTAAGTCTATGCGACTCATGATCTCAGATGTTACGTCCCATAGTGCTTAGAGCCATTTGAACCTTTTTTTTCATTCCGTTTATCACTGCCTGTCTCACAGTTGCTACAGAAACATTGCCTCTTGTCGTTTTATATCTGTAATTTTGAGTCATATTAAAACAAAACGGTATAACGAAGGTGAGTAAAACGAAACTACATTCAAAGATGCACATTGATTCGGCAGTTCAAAGCATATATACTGCAGAGTCCCATAAGTAATAATTTCTAATTTATATTACAATGTTTTAAGCTAAATACCTAAAGATAACATTAATTTTGGAAGGGAAAAATCTAATATCTAATAATGTTACCAGTTTAAAATCTATTCAGGAGACAATTGTCTTACATAAACATTGTACTGAATATGTTCTAGATTTTCACTACGTTGGGCCTATTAATGTTATTAGGAATAATGATTTAAAAAAAAAAAAAAACAGCGGGGCAGGTTAGCCATACGGGCCGACATGCCCATATTTAAGTGGGACACTATGTCCCATCGCCATGTAGGAATTATATTAGTTCTTTTACAAAAATGTTTTTAACACTTATCACTGTCCTTGATCTTTAGACTTTAATCGTTGTACTTAAATGTTTAGTGAGAGCGTTACCTGGGGTAGGCAACAAAATATCTTGAGCAAGTAAAATTTACTTACACTAACAAGAAAATGTAACATGCGAGCCCACCTCGCTCGATGATCTAGCTGTACTAGCTCCACGATCTAGCTGTAGTAGCGCGGTTGGGGAAAGGCGACGGTATTTTTGCCACCAACCACCTCGGTCGGTGGCGCATTCTAAAGGAGATTTAACGAAAGAATATAGAATGACTATAATGCTCATACGACCAACGTGCCCCAGTCTCCCATATTTACAGTTTATGCATTAAATCATCATCTTACTTTCAAGGATTAGGCTATTGCCTTTCTGTACTCAAAAAGAAAATCGTTTCAAACGGTGGATTATGGTAAATGTAATTACTGTTACTCCCTTTCCCGGTTTTGAATTTTTTATTTAGATCTATCTTGGCGTCCAGTGTTGGCCATGTAATTTTTTCCATCTACATATTACTCCCTTATTGACTACATTTTTGCGTCCAACGTGGGGCCCCTCTATTCCACTGGCATATAACTGTAGTGGCCTTCAGTCTAAAGACTGGTCTGATGCCGCTCTCCTGTCTAGACTTTCCTATTCAAATCCATTCATCTATACATCTCTACTGCAACATACATCCATTTGAGCCAGCTTACTGTACTCGGGCCTTAGTTTGCATCTAAAATTATTATTAGATTTAAAAACAGGCTTGATTGCAATTGATTGTTTTATTAACAATTCGTTTCGCCTTCGCGGAGCATCTTCAGATTATCTGTATGAATAATAATATAAGCAAAGTTGGACACGGCACGCGGCCGCATCCCCTGTTCGCGTTTCCGTAGAGACCGGAAGAGTGGACCCATTCTCCTTACCTGAATGGAATCTGTCAATTTTACTCATTGACATACCACCTTTTTAGTGGTGTTTTGTTCTGTCGGACAACGAATGTCGTGTACAAAGCTCCGAGCTATTTACCTATAACGGATATTTGGAAATTTGTAGTAAGGTCTTATGGGGCAAACTGCTGAGGTCATCGGTCCTTAGACCTACAAACTACCTAATCTAACTTAAACTAACTTACGCTAACGACAACACACACATCTATGCCCGAGGAAAGACGCGAACCTCCGACTGTGGGAGCCGCACGAACCGTGGCAAGACCCGCTGACCGCGCTGCTACCCCGCGAGGCGTAGCTATGATGATTTAGCTATATTTTCACCTGAAGATGTGGATTAGAGCCATGAAACTGGCAGTGATCTAAAAATAAGAAACTAAATATATCTGAAGTGATTTACAATACCCAAGATGATTATTAATAGTTGTGGTTGCCGTAACTGCTAGACAGTCTGCAGCAAAAATTAGAGTATGGTCCTAGTAAGTACGATTCTAAATGTGAATAAGAAAATATTACTAACTTTAAAATTTAATTTTACAACATTCTAAAAGACATAAAAGGGCCGTGTGCTAGATTGCAGCACGCGTCGAATCAGACGAACCCGAAAAACCTAGTCAAAAACAACTATTGCAATATCGTGTAACCGCAGCAAAGAATGTTAAATAAATATACCTTAATAAAGTCGTACGAGCAGACCAGAATGGTATGCGTATTTAAACATAATACGCAGAGATGTGCGAGCGCACGGACGCGCAATGGAATGGAACACGTATACGATGACTGCAGGGGGCACACACAGTTGGCACTGTAAGAGATATATGACAGCATATTTGATGCACATGAAAAGCATGTAAAAATTTCATTAGTCCATCTTTGTACAAGTTGGTTGAGGGACTTCAGCTATTCACAATAAAATGTAAAACTAAAAACGACTTCACCAGTCGGTATTTTGAAAGTAATTTCTTTATGTGATTAGTTCTGTTGTTTCAAAATGCGTCACTTTCAGGTCCCCCGATCAACATCATGTGCAATCGAAATAGGGACGAGAATTAAGCCAATGGTACAAGTAGATTTTACAATGCAGTTACTTCGTTCATAAACTGAAGACTCAAATCAAATGCCGACATTAAATCGTCCGTGTCTTACTTTTGTTGAAGTTTATATTATAATCCCTCCCCCCCCATGAACCATAGACCTTGCCGTTGGTGGGGAGGCTTGGGTGCCTCAGCGATGCAGATAATTGTACCGTAGGTGCAACCACAACGGAGGGGTATCTGTTTAGAGGCCAGACAAACGTGTGGTTCCTGAAGAGGGGCAGCAGCCTCTTCAGTAGTTACAAGGGCAACAGTCTGGATCATAGACTGATCTGGCCTTGTAACAATAACCAAAACGGCCTTGCTGTGATGGTACTGCGAACGGCTGAAAGCAAGGGGAAACTACGGCCATAATTTTTCCCGAGGGCATGCAGCTTTACTGTATGATTAAATGATGATGGCGTCCTCTTGGGTAAAATATTCCGGAGGTAAAATAGTCCCCCATTCGGATCTCTGGGCGGGGTCTACTCAAGAGGATGTCGTTATCACGAGAAAGAAAACTGGCGTTCTACGGATCGGAGCGTGGAATGTCAGATCACTTAATCGGGCAGGTAGGTTAGAAAATTTAAAAAGGGAAATGGATTGTTTCTGTTAGATATAGTGGGAAGTAGTGAAGTTCGGTGCCAGGAGGAACAAGATTTCTGGTCAGGAGACTACAGGGTTATAAACACAAAATCAAATAGGGGTAATGCAGGAGTAGGTTTAATAATTAATAGGAATATAGTAATGCGGGTAAGCTACTACAAACAGCATAGTGAACGCATTATTGTGGCCACACCTACTACAGTAGTACAAGTTTATATGCCAACTAGCTCTGCAGATGACGAAGAAATTGAAGAAATGTATGATGAAATAGGAAGTCCCGTGGTCTAGGGGTAGCGTCTTTGATTCATAATCAAAACGTCTTCGGTCCCGGGTTCGATCCCCGCCACTGCCTAAATTTTCATAAATAATCAGCATTGGCGGCCGAAGACTTCCGGCGTAAGAAGTCATCCTCATTCTGCCAACAGCCTTGTCATAGAGGGCGGAGGAGCGGATGGAGGTTCAGGGCACTCTCTTGTCCTGGGCGTGGGAAATTGCCCCTAAAGGCGGAAGAATCAGCAATGATCAACGACATGAAGATGCAGAAGGCAATGGAAACCACTGCTTTAAAGACACGTAACGTGTATCCACACGACATATGGCCTGTAATTGAAGAAGTGTCATGATGATCTCTCCATTGGCAAAAGATTCAGGAATAGCCCCCATTCGGATCTCCAGGAGGGGACTGCCAAGGGAGAGGTTACCATGAGAAAAAGATTGAATAATCAACGAAAGGATAACGTTCTACGAGTCGGGGCGTGGAATGTCAGAAGCTTGAACGTGGTAGGGAAACTAGAAAATCTGAAAAGGGAAATGCAAAGGCTCAATCTAGATATAGTAGGGGTCAGTGAAGGAAGACAAGGATTTCTGGTCAGATGAGTATCGGATAATATCAACAGCAGCAGAAAATGGTATAACAGGTGCAGGATTCGTTATGAACAGGAAGGTAGGGCAGAGGATGTGTTACTGTGAACAGTTCAGTGACCAGGTTGTTCTAATCAGAATCGACAGCAGACCAACACAGACAACGATAGTTCAGGTATACATGCCGACGTCGCAAGTTGAAGATGAACGGATAGAGGAAGTGTATGAGGATATTGAAAGGGTCAAGCAGTATGTAAAGGGGGACGAAAATCTAATACTAATGGGCGACTGGAATGCAGTTGTAGGGGAAGGAGTAGAAGAAAAGGTTACAGGAGAATATGGGCTTGGGACAAGGAATGAAAGAGGAGAAAGACTAATTAAGTTCTGTAACAATGTTCAGCTAGTAATAGCGAATACCCTGTTCAAGAATCACAAGAGGAGAAGGTATACTTGGAAAAGGCCGGGAGATACGTGAAGATTTCAGTTAGATTACTTCATGGTCAGACAGAGATTCCGAAATCAGATACTGGATTGTAAGGCGTACCCAGGAGTAGAAATAGTCTCAGATCACAATATAGTAGTGATGAAGAGTAGGCTGAAGTTTAAGACATTAGTCAGGACGAATCAATACGCAAAGAATTGGGATACGGAAGTACTAAGGAATGACGAGATACGTTTGAAGTTCTCTAACGCTATAGATACAGCAATAAGGAATAGAGCAGTAGGCACTACAGTTGAAGAGGAATGGACATCTCTAAAAAGGGCCATCACAGAAGTTGGGAAGGAAAACAAAGTTACAAAGAAGGTAGCTGCGAAGAAACCATGGGTAACAGAAGAAATACTTCAGTTTATTGATGAAAGGAGGAAGTACAAACATGTTCCGGGAAAATCAGGAATACAGAAACACAAGTCACTGAGGAATGAAATAAATAGGAAGTGCAGGGAAGCTAAGACGAAATGGCAGCAGGAAAAATGGGAAGACATCGAAAAAGCTATGACTGTCGGAACGACAGACTCAGCATATAGGAAAGTCAAAACAACCTTTTGTGACATTAAAAGCAACGGTGGTAACATTAAGAGTGCTACGGGAATTCCACTGTTAAATGCATAGGATAGAGCAGGTAGGTGGAAAGAATACACTGAAAACCTCTATGAGGGTGAAGATTTGGCTGAAGTGATGGAGGAAGAAACCGCAGTCGATTTAGAAGAGATAGGGGATCCAGTTTTATAATCGGAATTTAAAAGAGCTTTGGAGGATTTACGGTCAAATAAGGCACAAGGGATAGATAATATTCCATCAGAATTTCTAAAATCATTGGAGGAAGTGACAACAACACGCCTATTCACGTTGGTGTGTAGAATATATAAGTCTGACGATATACCATCTGACTTTCGGAAAAGCATCATCCACACAATTCCGAAGACGGCAAGAGCTGACAAGTGCGAGAATTATGGCACAATCAGTTTAACAGCTCATGCATCGATGCTGCTTACAAGAATAATATACAGAAGAATGGAAAAGAAAATTGAGAATGCGCTAGGTGACGATCAGTTTGGCTTTAGGAAAAGTAAAGAGACGAGAGAGGCAATTCTGACGTTATGGCTAATAATGGAAGCAAGGCTAAAGAAAAATCAAGACACTTTCATAGGATTTGTCGACCTGGAAAAAGCGTTCGACAATATAAAATGGTGCAAGCTGCTCGAGATTCTGAAAAAAGTAGGGGTAAGCTATAGGGAGAGACGGGTCATATACAATATGTACAACAACCAAGAGGGAATAATAAGAGTGGACGATCAAGAACGAAGTGCTCGTATTTAGCATGGTGTAAGACAAGGCTGTAGCTTTTCGCCCCTACTCTTCAATCTGTACATCGAGGAAGCAATGATGGAAATAAAAGAAAGGTTCAGGAGTGGAATTAAAATACAAGGTGAAAGGATATCAATGATACGATTCGCTGATGACATTGTTATCCTGAGTGAAAGTGAAGAAGAATTAAATGATCTGCTGAACGGAATGACCAGTCTAATGAGTACACAGTATGGTTTGAGAGTAAATCGGGGAAAGACGAAGGTAATGAGAAGTAGTAGAAATGAGAACAGCGAGAAACTTAACATCAGGATTGATGGTCATGAAGTCAATGAAGTTAAGGAATTCAGCTACCTAGGCAGTAAAATAACCAATGACGGACGGAGCAAGGAGGACATCAAAAGCAGACTCGCTATGGCAAGAAAGGCATTTCTGGACAAGAGAAGTCTACTAATATCAAATACCGGCCTTAATTAGAGGAAGAAATTTCTGAGGATGTATCGTCTGGAGTACATCATTGTATGGTAGTGAAACATGGACTGTGGGAAAACCGGAACAGAAGGGAATCGAAGCATTTGAGATGTGATGCTACAGACGAATATTGAAAATTAGGTGGACTGATAAGGTAAGGAATGAGGAGGTTCTACGCAGAATCGGAGAGGAAAGGAATATGTGGAAAACACTGAAAATGAGAAGGGATAGGATGATAGGACATCTGCTAAGACATGAGGGAATGACTTCCATGGTACTAGAGGGTGCTGTAGAGGGCAAAAACTGTAGAGGAAGACAGAGATTGGAATACGTCAAGCAAATAATTGAGGACGTTGGTTGCAAATGCTACTCTGAGATGAAGAGGTTAGCACAGGGAAGTAATTCGTGGCGGGTCGCATCAAACCAGTCAGTAAACTGATGACAAAAAAAAAAGCTGAAATAAAATGAATTATTCAGATAGTGAAGGGTGACGAAAATTTAATAGTCATGGGTGGCTGGAATTCGGTAGTATTAAAAGGGAGAGAAGGAAACTTAGTAGTTGAATATGGATTGTGGCTAAGAAATGAAAGAGGAAGCCGCATGGTAGAATTCTGCACAGAGCACAACTTAATCATAGCTAACACTTTGTTTAAGAATCATGAAAGAATGTTGTATACATGGAAGAATCCTGGAGATACTAAAAGGTATCAGATAGATTATATTATGGTAAGACAGAGATTTAGGAACCAAGTTTTAAATTGTAAGACATTTCCAGCGGCAGATGTGGACTCTGACCACAATCTATTGGTTATGACCTGTAGATTAAAACTGAAGAAACCGCAAAAAGGTGGGAACTTAAGGAGATGGGACCTGGATAAACTGAAAGAACCAGAGGTTGTACAGAGTTTCAGGGAGAGCATAAGGGAACAATTGACAGGAATGGGGGAAAGAAATACAGTAGAAGAAGAATGGGTAGCTTTTAGGGACAAAGTAGTGAAGGCAGCAGAGGATCAAGTAGGTAAAAAGACGAGGGCTAGTAGAAATCCTTGGGTAACAGAAGAAATATTGAATTTAATCGATGAAAGGAGAAAATATAAAAATGCAGTAAATGAAACAGGCAAAAAGGAATACAAACGGATAAAGAATGAGATCGACAGGAAGTGCAAAATGGCTAAGCAGGGATGGCTAGATGACAAATGTAAAGATGTAGAGGCTTATCTCACTAGGGGTAAGATAGATACTGCCTACAGGAAAATTAAAGAGACCTTTGGAGATAAGAGAACCACTTGTATGAACATCAAGAGCTTAGATGGAAACCCAGTTCTAAGCAAAGAAGGGAAAGCAGAAAGGTGGAAGGAGTACATAGAGGGTCTATACAAGGGCGATGTACATGAGGACAATATTATGGAAATGGAAAAGGATGTAGATGAAGATGAAATGGGAGGTACGATACTGCGTGAAGAGTTTGACAGAGCACTGAAAGACCTGAGTCAAAACAAGGCCCCCGGAGTAGACAACATTCCATTGGAACTACTGACGGCCTTGGGAGAGCCAGTCCTGACAAAACTCTACCATCTGGTGAGCAAGATGTATGAAACAGGCGAATACCCTCAGACTTCAAGAAGAATATAATAATTCCAATCCCAAAGAAAGCAGGTGTTGACAGATGTGAAAATTACCAAACAATCAGTTTAATTAGCCACAGCTGCAAAATATTAACACGAATTCTTTACAGACGAATAAAAAAACTAGTAGAAGCCGACCTCGGGGAAGATCAGTTTGGATTCCGTAGAAATACTGGAACACGTGAGGCAATACTGACCTTACGACTTATCTTAGAAGAAAGATTAAGGAAAGGCAAACCTACGTTTCTAGCCTTTGTAGACTTAGAGAAAGCTTTTGACAATGTTGACTGGAATACTCTCTTTCAAGTTCTAAAGGTGGCAGGGGTAAAATACAGGGAGCGAAAGGCTATTTACAATTTGTACACAAACCAGATGGCAGTTACAAGAGTCGGGGGACATGAAAGGGAAGCAGTGGTTGGGAAGGGAGTGAAACAGGGTTGTAGCCTCTCCCCGATGTTATTCAATCTGTATATTGAGCAAGCAGTAAAGGAAACAAAAGAAAAATTCGGAGTAGGTATTAAAATCCATGGTGAAGAAATAAAAACTTTGAGGTTCGCCGATGACATTGTAACTCTGTCAGAGACAGCAAAGGACTTGGAAGAGCAGTTGAATGGAATGGATATCGTCTTCAAAGGAGGATATAAGATGAACATCACAAAAGCAAACAAGGATAATGTAATGTAGTCGAATTAAGTCGGGTGATGCTGAGGGAATTAGATTCGGAAATGAGACACTTAAAGTAGTAAAGGAGTTTTGCTATTTAGCAAAATAACAGATGATGGTCGAAGTAGAGAGGATTTAAAATGTAGACTGGCAATGGCAAGGAAAGCGTTTCTGAAGAAGAGAAATTTGTTAACATCGAGTATAGATTTAAGTGTCAGGAAGTCATTTCTGAAAGTATTTGTATGGAGTGTAGCCATGTATGGAAGTGAATCATGGACGATAAATAGTTTGGACAAGAAGAGAACAGAAGCTTTCGTAATGTGGTGCTACAGAAGAATGCTGAAGATTTGATGGGTAGTTCACATAACTAATGAGGAAGTATTGAATAGTATTGGGGAGAAGAGAAGTTTGTGGCACTACTTGACCAGAAGAAGGGATCGGTTGGTAGGACATGTTCTGAGGCATCAAGGGATCACCAATTTAGAACTAGAGGGCAGCGTGGAGGGTAAAAATCGTAGATGGAGACCAAGAGATGAATACACTAAGCATATTCAGAAGGAAGTAGGTTGCAGTAGGTACTAGGAGATGAAGAAGCTGGCACAGGATAGAGTAGCATGGAGAGCTGCATCAAACCGGTCTCAGGACTGAAGACCACAACAAGAACATATTATAATCTATTTTCAAGACAATACACTTCTACTCAACGACTCTTAGAAGTATTCTGTGTCTCTGAGAGAATTTGCAATGTCATCAGCGAACCCTCGCCCTGAATTGTAATTTCTGTTCCAAACTTTTGCTTGGTGTACACAGTTTGCATATCGTGCACACCGAATAAGATTGAGGAGAGTTTAGATACTTGTATCAGTCACTTCTCAACTACCGCAAACCGTTTATGCCCTTCACTGTTGTAACTACATTATCCTTTCTCTGCAATTTGTTTGTAACCTTTCGTTCCTTATATTTTACCATCTTCTCTTCAGAATTTGATTGAATGTAGTCCATTCAACATTAACAAATCTTCCTTGAAATCTACATATTCTATAAACGTAGGCTTGACTTTGTTTAATATATAACGTCAGGAAATCCGTAGGTCCAGTGATGACTTGCGTGTTTCTACATTTCGTCGGAACCCAAACCTGATCTCTAGCAGTTTATTCATTCTTCTGTTAGTGATTCATGTGTTTATTTGGCAACCACGACTTATTAAATTCATATTTAGGTAATACCCATCTCCATCTGCATCTACCTTCATTGGAAAAACAATTGTTCTATTCACTGGGGGTTTTTAATCAGTCTCATAATTCTTCCACAACAGGTGGAATAGTTTTGCCATGAATGGCTCTCCCAAGGATCTCCATGAATCTGAGGGTTCAAATGGCTCTGAGCACTATGGGACTCAACATCTTAGGTCATAAGTCCCCTAGAACTTAGAACTACTTAAACCTAACAATCCTAAGGACATCACACACGCCCATGCCCGAGGCAGGATTCGAACCTGCGACCGTAGCAGCCTCGCGGTTCCGGACTGCAGCGCCAGAACCGCACGGCCAGAATCTGAGGGAATGTCTTCTTTTCCGTGAGTCTTCTTCTGACTCAGATCTTTCAGTGTTCTGCAAAATTCTTTTCAGAGTATCGTGTGCCCCATCTAACTTTGTTTTACTTTTCCGTCTTTTACTTGTATCATCGTGTTCAATTCCCTTTTATAGCCCTTTTACACTTTCTTTCCAAGTTTCGGTTTTTTCTTCTTAGATTCGTGCTGGATTACCATCTGAGTTCTTGATTTTCATACACCTGATTCCGTTTTCTCCTTAGGCCTGTTTAATTTTTTTATAGGTATCATCTATCCCTCCCCAATAATGTATCATGATCCTACGACCTTACATTTGTCTAGAGATTCCTACTTGGCAAACTTGCTTCTCTATATTCCCCTGCTTCGTTTGCTACAAGTTTAGGTATTCTTGCTCATTGGTTAATTCCAATACTTTTTTACCCCAGGAGATTTACTGGGCCTTGTCTTTTTATCGGTTTCATCCTCTGCTGCTTTCAACCGTTACATCTCTTTTTCTGTAGTATTCTTCTCCCTTTTGAAACTCTCAACAACCTTCGGTTGACTTCTTTTTGACTCATTTCTCGCAGCTGATGTTGTCTCCAAATTTCCCTTCTCAACCTTTTCCAACAATCTCCCATTAGGAATTTTCTTCTCTTTTAACTATTATTGTAACTGCTTTTATATCGTGGTTAGCAATTATAATGTTCTAACTCATCAGTACATACTTATTAAGTCGTTGATAAGAAAATATGTACGAATTTTTCCAGTCTCGGCATGGTGGTCCCTTTCACACAAGGCAAACACGGACGCTGCTCTCATGATGATGAAGGTGCCTTGGTCATGTGTTGTTGAGGTTTTAATATGTAGTTGTACAACATTATCATATTTCATAATCTAGTTGTAACTAGTAAATTGTTTATTGCTAAACTAACATGCGCTTGAACTTGCCCAGTGCACGCCATTTTGATACAAATCCTAAATTGGGCTATTTTGGCGTTCTAAGTCCAGTACTTCTCTTTGCGGTATTTATGATTTTGAGCTACAGCTGCCGAGTGCTGTAAAAATTTATTTAAGCACAGCAACAATAGTCATACACAAATCTAAAGATAACAGCTGGATCCAGCTGGTGGACCCTAATAGAATTTTCATTAAATTACTGTCGCAGCAGTCTCCCACAAACTGGTCCATAGCCTTCGTATGTGATTAAATAATTAGAGTACAAAATGTCAGTACGATCTCTATAGTACTTTGCATGATCGTTTGTGGGTAGCATAGAAGTCGAAAGGAATAGAAACATTAATAGTTCAGCGTGAGAATGTCTTGTAGTACCGTGCTCAATTTTCAACGACGCGGCTGTCTCCGCACATACATTGAGTATTAGTAATACACCAAAAGCAGAGGATATAATAACAAAGAAATTATAGCTGTATGCTGAAGGTCCTTATGTTTCATTCTTCTGTTCGACCATCTGAAAGAAATTGGTAACATACGTATACAGAAAAGAATTCAGGATACTGGAAATACACCTTCTAGTATTAAAATACTATTCTCAGCAGCTGGTTTTGTTAACAAGGATAGTCAATCAAGTAAAGCGTTATGCTGAAAAGAGATCCTACGGTTTTAATTATGGATATAGCTCAACATGATTACTGCAATTAATCGCATACCTTGGCCACGATGAGGATGAGTTTCAGATGAATTAAGTACTTCTTTGTTAATTTGTACTGAACGCTAAATGAATGTATTTTGTTACCGAGCTGTACGAGCGTCGTTTTGCATTTTTTTAAAAAAGCATTACAAGGCGCGCGCAGTTGGTTAACATCCCACACGCTGTTCCAACCGCTGCATTACGGAAGCTGCAGCACTGTTAATGCTGGTACGTACAACACAGAACGCTCGTTAGGTGTCTGAGTGTATGTGAGTTAACAGCTGTGAAACGAAATAACAGAGTATGCGCGTTTGTTTTTGAGTTCAATGAGGGCTTTAGAGCAGAAAATGGGTTACACGTAGTGGAACATAACTGTTGGCACGTGTCATACACAGTTATGGAAATCATACATGTATGTCCCAGATAGCCAGGAACAGTTTTGTATACGAATAAATACAAGAATTCATTATCATGGAATAAGTATCTTGCTTGATGAATGTTGCTGGAAGTAAATGAATGGTAAGGTTTTGTTAACTAATGTTTTAAAACATAACATAACTATAAGAAAGAAATCGTAATGACATCATCAAATACTGAACACTACTCATACGAGAAAACACGTAAGTGACGCCGTGTAGATATATAGCTGTTGGAGAGGTACTTTATCTAAGGTCTTCTAATTGCACGTATTCACAGTATGTGTACCATATGTCTAAAACGCAGGGATCCACATGGGTTGAAATGAGTACGTCTCTATCAGTGCCCTAATAATCGATATATTACGGCCTCTTCCTTTTCAATCACAGATTATGTGACGTAATTAACACTGTTTATTATTTTCTATGTTAGCTGTTATTACGTTAATGTTATTGACGTGGAACGACTTCAGAAGGCTGAAGACAATCCACTTTTTAACATTAGGTCTTGCTACTTTCATAACACACTGATACGATAAGGTTTCAGTTTCCAGCATTTCTGTGACATTCTGACTCAAAAAAGCTTATAACCACCGTGTCTGGCCTTTACCATTGTTATTGCGACATCATAACCGTTACGTTCCATTGAGGTGGTTTGAAAGTTTAAAAAAAATTGTCATTCACATACAAAACGCATTTATATCTCATTCCACCAATCAGCTATATTTGGTTGTAGGTCTGCAGCAATGTTGCATTATCTCTTTATGAAACCATATTTCCAAGTATTTACATGACTTGTCATGTTCCAGTTGTCAGACAAGCAGAGTATTCAAAGAAACTGTCCTATGTTACATGAGATTATGCTTCCCAAATGTAGGAGAAAAGCTTTGATAATGAATGCTTAGAAACAGATCCTTTTTCGGGTAGGGTAGTTTAACGAGCACAGTCAACACTGAGGGGCGTAGGCCGTTTTGCTTCTATCGTTTGTTGCTCATCTGGATGTGTGACTCTTACTAACGGCGGACTATGCCATTACAGAAAGGAATCAGATGTGTGTTATGCGTCACTGAACGCCATCTGATCTTCACCTTGTATGACAGGATGGTAAATCGCACACTGAAGCGGTAAAGAAACTGATATAGGCATTCATATTCAAATACAGAGATATGTAAACAGGCGGAATGCGGCCCTGCGGTCAGCTACACCTATATAAGACAAGTGTCTGGTGTATTTGTTAGATCGGTTACTGCTGCTACAATGACAAGTTATCAAGATTTAGGTGAAATTTAACGTGGTTTATACCCGGCGCACAAGCGATGGGACGCAGCATCTCTGTAACAGCGATGAAATGCGGATTTTTCCGTACGAACATCTCACGAATGTACCGTGAACATCAGAAATCCGGTAAAACATCAGATTTCCGACATGTAAGCGGCCGGAAAATGATCCTGCTAGAACGGGACCAACAATGACTGAAGATAAACGTTCAACGTGACGGAAGAGCAAACCTTCCACAAGCTGCTGCAGATTTCAGTGCTGGGTCATAAAGAACTGTCAGCGTGCGAACCATTCAACGAAACATCATATGTATGGGATTTCTGAGCCGAAGGCCTACTCTTGCACCCTTGATGACTGCACGACATAAAGCTTTACGCCACGCCTGGGCCCGTCAACCCTGTCATTGGACTGTTGACGACTGGAAACATGTTGCCTGTTTGAAGGAGTCTCGTTTGAAATAGTATCGAGCGGATGGACATGTACAGGTATGGAGGCAACCTCATGAATCCATGGACCCTGCATGTGAGCAGGGGACTGTTCAAGCAGGTTGAGACTCTATGAGGCGTGAGCAGTTGGAGTGATATGGGACCCAGGTACGTAAGCATTCTGTCTGATCATCTGCTTCCATTCGTGTCCATTGTACTTTCCGACGGACTTCGGCAATTCCAGCAGACACTCCACAGGCCCAGAATTGCTGCAGAGTGACCTCAGGAGCACTGAGTTTAAACTCTTCCGCTGGTCACCAGTCTTCCCAGACATGAACATTACTGAGAATATATGGGACACGTTGCAATGTGATGTTCAGAAGAGATCCCCCTCGTACTCTTACGGACTTATGGACAGCTCAGCTTTATTCACGTTGTCAGTTCTCTCCAGCACAGATTGAGACATTAGTCGAGTCCATGACACGTCTTGTGTTGGCACTTTTGCGTGCTTGTGGGAGGGGCTGCACACAATATTAGGCAGGTGTACCAGTTTATTTGCCTAGTGTGTATAAGAAATTTCGTTATCATGCTCTTCCAGCTCACGTGACCTCTACGTTTCTGACTATGCGTGCCTTTATGGATATTATTGTAATCTGCACCTATCGTCACACTCCATATGTTAGAGGAGCGTGTCTGTAACGCATGTGTCCAGGAGATGAAGGATGAACAAGAATGACTATTATCCAAACAGAACACCACCTGTAGTGTTAATAAACCTGTGTCTGCCGTAGTACATATTTCCCCACGACAGAAGATGTATTTGTTTCTGGACATTAGTACCTATATTTGACCTGTAATATCTCCCGTAAGCAAATGACAATTTTTTTAAAAGTTCTGTACACAGTTATATATGTTACAATGTGCACACTCGTACATGTTCGAAGATACATCGCGTTCTATTTCTGGACATGGCAGGCACTGATAGTGTATCGTTCGACACCAGGAAAGCGACGTTCAATTAAAATGTATTCCCTGTAATGGAATGCCATAAAGAATGTACCAGTGCACCTTGTGAACACATGGCTGCCGAAGTGTGGAAGTTTGGGTCTGGGCGTGGGGACCTCACAATGGTAAGGCGACCACTCGCAATTAGCGAGAAATCCGGGACAGGGTTCTGGTCTGGCACAAATTTTCACTGTCGTCAGATGATCGTTGTCCATATTCGCAACTAGGAATATATTTCACGTATTTCATAATGGCTGTAGTCGCTGCAGTGCCTGTTCCTTCGGGCTCGCAGTATGGGCTGTATACGTAGCCAGATGCTGAAACATCGTAGATATGTTCATTAATCGGTGAACTCGCGAACCACACTGGTTCTGCGTTCTGCCACCAGTTGAAAATATGGCGCTGTAAGTAACCAGAAGGAGTTGCGGCTGCAAAAAAAGGGGAGAAACGATTAGACGCATGATACCGGTGGTTCGTTACAAGTTACAACATACGCTCAGAATCGTTTCCTGACTCAACAACAGCCTGCTTCCGTAACACGGCATGATCGAGAGTTGTTCGTAGCATATCAGGTGTAATCAGTGTGATATGTCGTGGTCTGCTGTTCTTCAGATCAAGATGAGTCCGGATACATAGGCACTTAGTTTCAGATATCCCCACAACAAGAATTCACATGGATTTAGGGCTGGGGTTTGGAAGGCTACACATCGCTCAGAGGTGATTCCATCGTTATCGAAGTTTTCTCGAAGCAAATCCTTCAACTGGCTAACGATGTGTGGTGTCACCCCATCTTGCATGAAAATAGTAGTGTGGACACACCTACTTTCTAACAAAGCTGGAATCACGTATAGCACAAGGTGGTCCTTGCAACGTGCCGATATTACTGTACACCTAACAGAGACTCGAGATGACATCTGCTGAAGACAAACCTGTAGAGAATGAACGAGGTTATGAATTCAGAACACACGGCCACTTTAGCTGAATGCAGTGGACGTTCCTGCCCAACACGTGGCATAACGGAACCCCATAAGGGACAGTTCTTTGTATTCATGGCACCGTGCAGAGTCAAATGTGCCTCGTCATTCCAAGAACAATCCACAGCTACATGTCATTCTTTGTCATGGGTGTCAAAAAACCAAAGGCGTTCTGGACTATCTTGTGGCCTCACTTAGTGCACATTCTAAAAATTATAAGGACACCAGTGTAAAATGAGCAGCAAAATTTTCCTACCTGTTGAGGAGGCGAGAGACAATTCCCAGCCCCGCGGGATTAGCCGAGCGGTCCTGGCGCTGCATTCATGGACTATGCGGCTGATACCGGCGAAGGTTCGAGTCCTTCCTCGGGCATGGGTGTGTGTGTTTGTCCTTAGGATAATTTAGGTTAAGTAGTTTGTAAGCTTAGGGACTGATGACCTCAGCAGTTAAGTCCCATAAGATTAAACACACCTTTTTTTGACAATTCCCATGACACATCTCCAGCCCTGGCTGTAGAACTTGAGACACGTACAGCACGGTCGGCTATAGCTACAGTACATTTATTAACAATTGCGTATTTATTGATTTTTAGGAGATTTACTGACGTGTAGCCTCCTTACAGCTGCTTCTGTCTGCGATATTCCCGCAACGCAGCGCCACTATTGCTGTCTTTCTGATAAAGTAACTTCATCAGCAGTGCATCGTCTTTCTTCTCAATAACCACTGCATTTCGTACGGAAAATTTCAACCCTCTTAATGCTTTACATCAACAGTTACTTCACAAAATAAATCAACACGGACAGCATGCGGACATCAAATCAGGAAATATTTCACTCTCTGACTGCTTACAGCAGGATTTTTTCGCGTGGTGGCAGAAAGTGGTGCTACAATTTTTTCAGCATACTCGACGAGTTAAACGATTAATGAACGTACCTCAGTTGTTTCAGCGTCCTGCGACGTAATAGCCCGACTGCTGCTTTCGGAACACCGTCAGTTTAATTACACCCAGAACGGGGCGCCTGATCTGTTGTGGCTGGATCCGAACGTATTTGAAAGTACGAGCAAGTACAGAGGGTGGGATTACTTGTCATTGATAGCTCCAACTTCAGCTGGGTGATGGAGCCCCTTGGGGATATAGCGAGCAGGTCGGGAAGGGAGATCAGTGTTTACAGATTGCTTTATTGCACTTTATGGGCCGCGGGAGATTGACCCAAAGGGGAGTGGGGAGGGGAGGGGAAGGGAAGGGGGGTAGAGGCTCAGCAAGCAGCGATTGCGCGCACTCTGTGCACCCGACGTCAAATCGTGCCTCATATTCGCACGGATGACACTTTTCGCTTGTGCTCTAATGTCATTCTCACTTCCCACAAGTGTCTGCCTGGTTTGGTAAACACATCCATCCCCGCTCACAGGGTTGAAGCAGAGCTATCACTGGTAGCATCGTTCCCATAATCGGTGGAGCCGAATGGAAGGCTTAAACCAGAGGCTTAGACGATTCTGTGATGTTGGGTATTATTAACCGGTTCAGCTGCATTTAGCCTTTTGTTACTGTATCACTTCCGGTTTGGTGGCGCTAAAAGACACATCTTAAAGTGAACAATAGATGAACAAATCAGAGCTGAAGTTCTCTAATGTTTCAATCATACGATCACCTGAAGATGTGGCTTTTAGGGTCACGAAACTGGTAGTGATACAGTAATAAAGGACCAAATACAGCTGAAGCGGTTATTAATATCCAAGATGAATACTCATAGCTGTGATAGCCCACGCACAAGGTTGTGTCCGGATTCTGTGATGATTTCGGTTGCGATTTTTTAACCCCTGCTGACGCGTGGAGAGATCCATGTCACACCTTCATTACACGTACGAGTACGTGTTCTGTGCAAATGCAGGCTTTTCAGTACACAGAAATCCCTACAGAGGCCTGATAAGATGTGTTCCAACTTCAGACAGAACAAAATATTGTCTCAATTAATTGAGAAGCGTATCACTCGTCTTCGCATATCGGAAAAAAATATGTTAATACAGCATTAGTTAAATGCAGGTGAGTCTATGGAAAGGCCACAGAAGTGGTCTTCATTCCAAACGATAAAAGTGCTATGGTAAGAAAGCTGTCTGAAATCAAATGTTTATAGCTATGTAGTTCTAAATGCCGACTGGAATGGATGTCGCGGTGATATGTTAAACAGTAATGTGGTAAGTACAGATTCCGGATCCGAAATACTTTGGGGAAAGGTATGTGTTAAATGTGGATGAAATATCGGCTTCCGATGCTTCTCTAGACCTTTTGCCCCGGGAGCGCTCGTGGCAAAGTATTTGAGGGGATACTAGGACAACACTTCTCGTAAATTTACTTGTTATATTATAGTATTGAAGCCTGGGAGGCTGAAATGATTACAGAGGAAGATAGGGACAGGGAATCTTCTCAGTTGTTCTAAATATCTTATATGGAAAAACTTTAAGCAGTTAATCAGAGAAACTACTTGTAAAACTAACACATTTGATCTTGTTTTCACCAACAGGCCGGAGATTATCGACTCAGTGTATAACAGTGTACCACTGATTGTAAGATCGTTACAGTGTCACTGAATATGGCTGTAAATAGAAATATAAAAGGAAAGATGAAAATTTTGCTTGGAAAGAGGGACAAGAAATAGGTATCAGATTAATTCAGCTGTCAAAACGAAAATTTCATCCCTAGCACTGACAATGTAGAGTACCTTACACAGTTATGTACCCAGATAAGATGTGAGAAATGGGAGGCACCCACATGTTATACAGCTTGTACTAAAGCAAATAGAACTAAACTGCAAATTTAAACGTAACCAAACTCTCACAATAATTGAAGGAGGCCAAAGTTAGCACTGGGTGAGTCAGGTGTTCAGTGAATTCGAAAGTAAATTTCTATCTTCCGACTTATGGGATAATCCTGTGATTTTTTGACCTTATGTTGAATGAGTAAACGGATTGGAGCCCTCAGTCAAGATACTCCTTGATCACAACTGCATTGAAGCGTAAGATGACAGAGAGGTGCCCGAAACCTAAACGTCTTTTTCTAAAACTGTTTCACTGAGGACTCTCGCACTGTAGTCGCATGAACGTCAGAATGATCTACATCAAAATAAGTGACCATGACAACTCATATAGCTCTAAAGACGAGCAAAGCGTTCCTACTGATCGGAAAAAGCGCAGGTCTATCCCAGTTTCTAGAACAGTCGTCGATCAGGCGCACAGATTATAGGCCTATTTTCCTCCTCGTCGCTCCATTGTGAACTATTGGAACATGTTTTATGATCGAAAATTACTAAATTGTTCTACATATCTTATCTGAAAATCTCTTATGTATGAATCCATAAAAGTTCCGGAAAAGATACTGAGTGGAAACCTAGTCATCCCCTTCACATTTCACTTCATCTACAGCTTCACGGCAATGACTTCCAAAACTGGTAACTGTCCTCCGAATGTTATCCACAGAATAGCAAAGTGATGCCGCATACGTATCCAACATTTTGTTTAAGGAGGAAGCCTCGTATACAAACCATCGAGAAGTAAATCATTTCAATACGCATTAATAGCTGAAAATCCATCCTGACTCAAAGAAGGGGATACAAGCGCTCTTTATCTATCAACGTTTGGTGCGGGTTTGCCAGACACTTATCATTGGTAGCTGTTTCTTTGATGGGAAGTAAAATACTCTAAAGTATATCTAGTTCATTAGGTACGGTACTGCTGCAATTAGTGAAAGACATCCTACTGAATATTGGGCAACCATTGTGGAACAAACGCTACGGATGACCTTCCCATCCACATACATGAGGCCCTGTTAAGAGAACAAGTTGATTGATATGTAACAGTCGTTCAGGAACAGCCACACTCAAAAATCGTAGCACTTCCATTCATTGATCTGTGTCGAAAATTAAAATAGCGGGGCTTTCAGGATTGACGACTCCCAAAGGCCTGTGCTGCGTTTGCTATAAATGAAATTCAGCGTGCAGTTTAGTTTCTACAGGATCACTTCGTAGCTTGTAGCAACGCTCAAGGTCAACATGTTGACCAGTTAGTATGACAGCCGTCACAATTAAGAAGCATGAATTTAAGTGTTTTCTTACATTTGGTACAATATGGCAGGCGTTTATGGAACTTGTTCTCCTGGTTGCCGGACGATCGTTTATGGCGCTATTATCTTGATGATGTTTGATCGAGTCCCATACATGTGACGAAAAAAAGGCTCTGTGAAGGATAAGAGTTATATACGAATGTCAGCTATAACTTGGCCAAAACCGCCTCATGATATATTTATTCATTCAAGAAATACTTTGGGTGGCCTGTCTTAGCTATATTGCCCTATATAGATTTGCAAGGTATGGTCAGAAAAGCGTATCACAATAACCCCACTGCGTGGTATGCCTTCCTGACAAGCTGCATAAAGTATTTATGGTAATAACTACTATAACACATCCCTTAGAAGAGCATTTTTTACACAGCGTGTAAACAGCGACCGGTTACACTTGCGAAACGATCCCTTACGAACTATTTTAGGTATCCAACCATTAGTATACAGTCAATTTATACAGGGTGTTAAAAAAAAGACACAAAGGAATTACAGACGTTGGCTGCAAGTGGGATTGATTTAATCAATGGAGAAGGTCGAAAATTTGTTCCGCGTCGAGACTCGAACCTGTCTCCTGCTTACTAGGCAGTTGCTGTGACTACTAACCCATCCAGACATTGTGACCATCGCAACTGCACTGACTACTCTACCATGCCCCACATCAGACCCAAATTTGCAGTTTATCCATACACTACTGATGTAGTGCCCCTCCGTATTATCCTCACGCAGCATTTGGAGCCCGGTGTTCCTCAGTATTGAAATGCTCATTGGCCATCCTCCCCTGCTGGTGTCAGTTCCATATACACATATCCGAAAGAACCGACAGATATATAAGAGTTTTGCATCACTCCGGTTCCCAGATCTTTGTAGTTCAACCATGCCTAGACGGTGAATACCGCGGTTCGACCACGTCCGCATTATTACTTTGTGCCAGGAAGGGGTCTCAACAATTGAAGTGTCAAGGTGCCTCGGAGTGAACCAAAGAGATGATGTTCGGATATGGAGGATATAAAGAGAGACAGGAACTGTCGATGACATGCCTCACTCGGGCCACCCTAGAGCTACTACTGCACTGTATGACCGCCACCTACGGATTATCGCTCAGAGGAACCCTGACAGCAAAGGTACCATGTTGAATAATGCTTTTCGTGCTGCTACAGGACGTCGTGCTACGTACGACTAAAACTGTGCGCAATAGGCTTCATGACGCGCAGCTTCACTCCCGACGTCCATCGCGAGGTCCATCTTTGCAACCACGGCACTAAGCAGCGCGCTACAGGTGGGCCCAACAACATGCGGAATAGACCGATCAGGATTGGCATCACGTTCTCTTCACCGATGAGTGTCGCATGTACCTTCAACCAGACAATCGTCGGAGACGTGTTTGGAGGCAACCCGGTCAGGTTAAAAGCCTTAGACACACTGTCCAGCGAGTGCAGCAAGATGGAGGTTCCTACTGTTTTGCGATTGCATTACGTGGGGCCGACGTACGCTGATTGTGGTAACCGAAGGCACCCTAACGGCTGTACGATACTTGAGTGCCATCCTCCGACCGATATTGCAACCATTACGGCAGCGTATTGGCGAGGCATTCGTCTTCATGGACGACAATTCACGCCGCCATCGTGCACATCTTGTGAATGACTTAATTCAGGATAACTACAGAGCTCGACTAGAGCGGCCAGCATGTTCTCCAGATATGAACCCTACTAAACATGCTTGGGATGGATTGAAAAGGCTGTCTACGGACCACGTGATCCACCAACCAACCACTCTGAGGGATCTACGCCGAATCGCTGTTGAGGACAGTCTGGAGAGGTGGTGGTATGGACCAAAGCGAAAAAGGTCCACTAAACATAAGGAATATACGAGTGTCCACTAAACATAGGCTATAAAATACATACCTTATGGGCGATGACCACCTGTTCATCTTTCATATTGTGCAACTTATCTCTCCTAGTGAAACCTCTTCGTTTTTACGAACAACTTACAGAATGTAGTGAATTAATGAGAACACATAACATGCAGTAAGCACATGTTAGCGTTGATACCGCAATCTATAGTCACAGTTCTGGGTAACTGCATGCCTCCATTCGTTCTAAAGGAACCAATGTGGAATAGCAGGCTTCTATTATATCGCTAAATACGGGAATAGAACTACATTGTAAAAGCGTTTTACAGACGTAACACTAGACAAACTGATTCCACTAGAGCTAATACAGTATATACACTAACACAAAACTGTGACTACAGCTTACGGTTTCAACACAAAGCCCATGTTTACTGGACATTATTGAACATTTTGCTGCTAATTTTGGTCGACTCTAGCACCTTTCAAAATATGGGTCACTTGCGTTTAAAATTCTGTATGAAAAATTGGTAATGTCAGATCTAAAGGAGAAGGCTCGATGCAACACCCGATCTTGACTATTGTTTGTAACTATCTTATCTATTCTTATCCATCTTTGTTTTATTCCCTTTCAAATTACTTAAATTTTACTTAATGTTATCTCCAAACCCCACTTCATTTAACTAATTTGTAGTTTTCCTTTCGTTTCTAATTCATTATATCTTAGTTGTCAGCAATATTTGCATGCAGTATGGAAAATATTATATTACTACATGATGAAATCTGTAGAATATTCGGGGTGTTTTAATGTACTAGGTAATATCCCACCAAATATTCAACAAATAAAAAAGAAGGAGATGACCCTTTTCTGTTCCGGATTTTTGTATATTTTATGCTTGGTCTAAAATTTCTCTGTTGTCAGGTACATATTTTACAGTCCAAGTAAAATTTTGCTTCTCATGACGATCATGTCGTAGGGATGATAATCATTTGGTAACATTTCGGGATCTTGGGAACCATTCTTCTCACGAATCGTCTAGGTTGAGTAACTGTGTGTATTAATTACCTTTCTGCTTAGAATACTCCAGCTGGGATCTGTAGAAAAACGCTGTTATTTTGACACACTGTTAACTCGGCCAGCCCTGCAATACTACAAACGCTCCGAAGTTTTAGCCTGTTCCCTAAAATGTTTTTTCCCCTCGAATACACCAACTTAAACCGCACTTAATAATTAGTCTACCTGAAAAATAAACAAAGGAACTAAAAAAATAGCTTTTGGTGCAGAGTTAGGGATTTGGCACAGGACCATGGGTTTTTACAGACCTTCAGGAGTACCACTTCAGAGATGGTATTTGCTCACAGAATAATTTGTGCCCAAAGTTCGTCAACTAAAGTAGGACCAATTGGGAAAATAGATCTTCGTCTGATGCCAAGAAACACTCTTTCTCTACCGCTCCTGAAACTTTTCACCTCGTTCTCAAGTGAGGAGCACTCCTTTCGCTGCAGAACATTTGCTTTAACTCTCCAATAGATAAATTTCTGGTTGACATACGTGACCTGCTGAGTACTCGGTAAAGTTAAGAAGCTCTTACAAGAAGCGAGGTGCCTGCTTCGAGGGTTGAGAGCTCTCAACGCAGCTCAGGTTCCCACACGTCTACTCCAACCACTTCCCTTCCCTTCACCCCACTTTGCAGCCATCTTTCCGGTGATAGCATTTTCGCTGCACGCGACGGCGCATTCTTGGCTTTCAGAGGAAGAGCACGATGCGACGCTTGGGGACTCCCGAATTACGAGAGGTGGCTTATATCGTCGACGCTTAGTGGAAGAGCTCCAGACCGCGACCACATCACCACCGCCTTACTACTTTTGCACCAAATATATTATTAATACTTACCTCAATAAGCTCCTGCTGAATTTGATCATCTAAGTAAATCTTATGCTGCATACTGTAATTTTTCTGCTCTCTGTGTTTGATGATGTATATCCTTAGGATCGAGGCTGTTCCCGATATACGTAATGACTTGGCACCCCATTTGTAGCTTTCTCAAGAAACTCATAAATGGTTCAGGGTGGGGTTACATCGGTATATACGTGCTACAAAAGGTAAGGAATTGTTTATTATCAATACGTGATGTAAAAACACGTAGCTTATTTTCGATGACATCAAATGAAGCGTGCTGTTCGAAAATAAAGTGTTGAGAAATTAGCACCGATTCTGGATTTGGTACAACAACAATTCCTTTAAATGTTTGTAAACGTCCGTTTCAATGCCAGTTACGGTTAACAAAGGTAACACCCGATTATAAGGTAAGTGAAATGATTAGTGTAGCCATTTAAATGTTGATCGATAAGACTAATACACGAGATGTAATTGGATGAACTTGTACATTCAATAGTCGGTAAGTTGATCTGGAGATTTTTATTTTACAGAAGTGTCCTTTGTAGTGGCATTGAAGTATCATGTTGCACGCTAGTGCGGCCGTTTCTAGAATACTTTTCAAGTTTTTGGAGCTTAGTGATTCAGAGGCGGCCTGTAGAGCACGTAACATTTTGACGACTTTGATTTCATTTGAATTGGACTTTTAGCAAGAAGGACGATGTTGTTTTCACAAAAACTTACACACTGGATCTGGAGACGCAGTATTGGAGGAGTGTCCGACTGCCAGTCGATCTCCTGCGTTTATCAGGCTACAGAATCCTACAGACAGATACGTTTCCCACGCCCATTATAGAACCTCACATTCAGGAAAGAGTGATACGAGGCATTCGTAAATACCTAGATACACATATGTAGAACGAAAAGGTGGTTCTGTGATGCTTGCTCGGGTATAAAGGGATGAAAGCGAGAATTCGTACGCGTAAATTGTAGTCTCAGAAGATTAATCGATTTGACCTGTGATGTACGCACTACGTAGAGTGGCCGAGCTCTTCTATATTAACTCGATAAAAGCTATTTAATCTCCGCCGCCCTCTGCGTATGTGACAGATATGAGAACTCCAGTCAGAGAAGTGTCTCTTAATCACTAGTAGAGTAGGTAGGTACTAGGTTTCAGAGGTCACTTACAAAAGACTGCAGGTATTCCACCGCAAACAATGTAGGGCCTTCTTCTCACTTCACATTCGTACAACACAACTATAGGACTGCTGATCTCCAGTATAAGCTGAATGTAATCTGGCTCCACCAAGCACAAGGGTTTCTAACATGTCGGTTATCATCCCGCTCGAGTTGTCGTGTATTCAAGACTGTAAATAAGAGATCCATCTTTCCTTGAAAAGTGATTGCCTTTACACAGATTTTAAATCCCTATATTTTGCTTCTTACCCTCCAGCCTTCATCTGTATTCACATGTGACGCCAAAATTTGCTGTCATCCGATGTGATCCTGAACTCTATTTGAAGTTGATCTATATTTGAAGTTGATCTCAGGTTGTTGTAAGCGCCCCACAGTCAGTTTCGTTAAGGGACATAGGCTGTGTCTACGTCTTACGGCGGACGAATGCGACCATTTCCATTGGCTCTCGTAGATATGGATTAGTCATCCGTCTCTGTAGAGTCCTAAAGGGTATTGTGACAGTTGGAAGTGGTAGTAGGTGCTCTCGTAGCAGCTCTGTCTCAGACGTCCTGTCACTGATCCTCACATTCCGAATCTCCCCTCTCTCATTAAGAGCGAGTGCTTGCAATTTAAGGAGGTATTTAATCTTCCAGAGCTGATGATGACGTGACGGGAAACCGTGTCGTCGGGCTCTGCCCACCACTGTAAAATGTACTATAGGGCAGAGCTTTTTTTCTTTCTCTTTGGCGATGTGTGTGGGTACAGGGGTGGACGTATGGTGGGGGTTATGGCGATGGGGAGGTCGACTCTCATTCTCTGCTTCGATGCAACCCACACCTCTCTGATCTAGCAATTTTTCTGTGTAGCGCATAGACCCAATGCCCTCAGTTACGTGTTGCATACTGCCAACTACTACCGCCATACTTTATTTCCGTGGACATTATTCCCTATGAACGCCGATTCTGCGGAGAACGCCTTCAAACTTAACAGTCTGCTGAACTGTCGGCATCTTTCTTTAATACCTTGTCTCAAATGCTTTGATTCTCTTACTTCCCGTATTCTCGCTGTCCACAACACATTATGTACAATGCAGCACTACAGCCTTACATTCTCAAATATTTGTTATTTTTGTGATGGATGTTTCTTTTGTGTGAAGTAACCTACTTCTTACGTATTCCTTTCTCCGTCCGTTAACCGTCTCCTTGATTCCACGGTAGCAATTTTGTCATTAAACCATTTTCTGCGCTCAGTATATTATTCAATTTATTCAGCAGAGGCTACAGCTCTTCTTTATTTGTCACAGAGGTAACTAATCATCTCACCATTTCCGTAATTTCGTAATCAATTATAATATCGCCTTTGATCCTTTCTTGTCGTATCTTATAATGCCACTGTACATCTATAGTGTATGTATATGAAGTTTTAGAATTGTCAGGTGCGTTTTCTCTGGCGTTTTGGCACATATTTCAAGTTGGTTTTTGCGTTTTTGGCACTGCGTAGCTAGAGTCAGGCCAAACAAATACTACATATCAATTCTGTCATTTGACGCCGACGGAAGGAATAATGCTCTCCTTAAAAAAATAACAACAAAACATTAAACGGAATTTTATGAGCTTATTTGATACTGTGGTGTTAGATTATTCGAGAGTGATATTTGGTTTGTCGACATGTATTAAAGAAGCTTAAAAGCAGAAGAGCTAGAAGTACTAAAACAATGAAACCGGGTGCCGCCCTGATCCGCGTTGACTGCTACTTTGATGTAACAGCGCTACTCAGTCGCCGTTTGAGACTACTTACCGTTTGTCATGTTTTAATGTTCCAGTGCATACATGCCGAATTCAACCGAATTTCTCACTAAACTAATTTGGAACTCGTATCAGACTGACACGTAAAATCCCGCTTTAACAGTATACGACGTTTTGCGAAGACACAGGACGTAGCATGAAAGACGTGATGAGTAATACTTCTCTTTGTTCTTCTTTTGTTGATTCCAGCTACACAGCGCAAAAACGAAATCACAAATACTTGCCGAAACGCCAGGCGAAATGCGCGTGAAGGACCTTAGCAGTGTCACCCTACATATACACTTCTCGGCGACATTGGGCATCGTTCTAAATTAGATATGCTCCTGAGAGATGGTAGGGCACAGGCATTCTGCGCCGTTCCTATGTAATGTATGCTGCAAATTATCCACCATCTGGCCAGTATGAAAGGCGGTTGGCCACGGGTAACTGAAGTTCCTGATTCGCTTCTAAGTTATCCTTCTCCGTTTAGAGACACTCATGGCTTTCTTGCTGAAAAACACTCATCAATTTATCGGGATAAGTAGTATGCTGCGCGGCTGATTTGTAGACGTACTAGTTCGGTAAGGTTTCCTCGTCCTAGGGTCGAAAAATACTGAAAAACGTCTACTGGGGCTGGAAGCTTCGGCGAAGTTTCTACCTCTAACACAGTTGTTCCCGATGATATATCGCCCCTACACGTCTGTTGCAAAGACTTTGAAACAGCAAGTATACATACGAGATCTTCCAGGAATCTTTCCAATTTTTGATGGATTTTGCTTGGTTAAAAAACACTTATGGAAACTTCTTTACGTTTCCATTACCAAAAAAAGCGTTGACCAGCCTCCCTGGTGCCTCCGGTTTTCAAATTTCATTAACACATGCATATTTATATTCCACGTTCCGTCTCGTAGAATGTTAGAATGATTTCCTGTCATTGGCTTCTGAACCATTTTATTCCCCATTGGAAAACTCCTCTCGAAGATTCAAGAGGGGTAAGGAGGGGGGGGGGGGGGGGGGAGGGTGTTGGTTATTACATAATCTTCTGAAAATGAAGAGACCATTATTAAGCTATTTCAATTTCTGGTCCACACAAGTTACATATCTCTAATGCAGATGTTCCTTTTACTGAAGGGCTTTCTACATTTATCATTGCGTCTTTAGGTACAGTTACGGAAACCAAAGTGAGAGGGATGCTGAGCATCCTTACAGATAGTTCCTCCATGTTGCAAGAAGGTCGTTGACTGAATGGAATGGCTTTATTGATATTTATTATACTAGGTAAACCTTTCACGATCGGTCTCAGTCTGAAAAAAAAATGATTTTGGGTGTTCGGCCGCGTGATTATAAAACAGTGAAACAACTATAGGAACCACTTTCGAATGGCTTTCCAGTGATCACGTTGAGATCGCCATGACGTGGACCGCTGCAAAGACTGCTGGAACGTTGATTGTATGGTTCGTTCTTTTCGTTTGTAATGACGTGGCGTAACTCCCGAAATTGACTACAATTTGTTATACTGTCTGAAAAAATTAGGAGCATGCAGAACTAATGTGATATCATCGTATTTCATTCTACTGAAACAGAACTATTCTTGTTCAAACAACTATTCTTTATGGTCATATTTTATTAGCTGTAGTTTTCAGATATTCAGATAGCGGTTTGAGATTACGTCAATGCACGAAAGAGTTTAGAAAGTACGAACTTGTTGCGCATATCGTTCCGGAGTTTGGCACATTATACATCGCAGCTTGTAATCGAGTAACGTCGCAGCTTGTAATTACGTAATAGCAGAGCGCCTCGTTTCTGCAGGAGAGGACGCCGCTATGGATGACTGATGTGTTTCGGGGGCGGGGATTGAGTTACGAGTCGGTGTCGTTTTCAGAGCTCGGCGTTGCAAGCGCTAATAATTACTTCCTATTGGTCATTGTCCTCGTACCGCTTGCACTGATTATTTTCCAGATTAATGATGGCATATTGCCGCTTGATTTAGCGCAGTGGCTACAAACCACCACCATTATCAAATCACGTCCTGTTATTACGATATTCACTAGAAGACAAATAAATCTGAAACGGGGACAGAAAGTTATTTATTATTTCAGCACGACTAATTGTGTCTGATTACTGTGCTGCTTACACAGCATCTTTCGAGTACTACATGTTCAGGAAGAGGTA
This sequence comes from Schistocerca americana, assembly GCF_021461395.2. Classification (NCBI taxonomy): domain Eukaryota; kingdom Metazoa; phylum Arthropoda; class Insecta; order Orthoptera; family Acrididae; genus Schistocerca; species Schistocerca americana. Next base: position 441,142,186 of record NC_060121.1, on the reverse strand, counting down.
AGCGTGGGAGTTTGGGGCCCAAAGGACTACATGGATTAGAGTGCAGCAAAGGCTAGTACACTCCTAAATTTAAATTCCACAATCCACAGAACAGTGGCGGACGTATATGGTATCTTAGAAACACCTGCCCATTCCGTGTTTTATTCGGAGATGGTGCATGGGAAGCAATACTGCCAGTAACCATTTTTATACACCCACGTTTCTCCTCGTGATTATCATCGAAGACTTCCCAGGATTCGCTATTTACGTATGCAATGGTATCCTTGAATCAATTATGGATAACGGTTGGTTGATAACTTCATTATAGATAAAACCACCTTTCCTCCTCCTCCATGCCCTACATAATATCTGCTTCTTCAATAAAATTCTGTTCGTAATAAAAATCGTAGTAGGTGAAAATGGAGAGCAATGATGTTGACCACTGGGCACACTTCCCTACCAGTGGAAAAAATTTCGACTACAATTTCAGAAAGCACGAGTACATTTCAAACACCTTATACCCAACATGGTAAAATGGTGCAAGAAGCTCGAAATTCTAAGAAAAATAGGGGTAAGCCGTAAGGAGAGATGGGTAACAAGGACGAAGTGCTCGAATTAAAAAGGGTGTATGGCATGGATGTAGTCTTTCGCCCCTACATTCAATCTGTACACTCAAGAAACAATGATGGAAATGAAAGAAACTCTCAGGAGCGGAATTAAAATTCAGGGTCGAAGGATATCAATGATATGATTCGCTAATGACATTGCTATCCTGTCTGAAAATGAATAAGAATCTCATGATCTACTAAATGGAATGAACAATCTAATGAGTACGGAATATGGCTTGAGAGTAAGTCGAAGAAAGACGTAAGTAATGAAAGTAGCGGACATGAGGACAGTGAGGAACTTAAAATCGCGATTGGTGGTCACGAAGTTGATGAAGTTAACTAATTCTACAACCTAGGCTACAAAATAACCTATGACTGCTGAAACAAGGATGATATCAAAAGCGGACTAGTACTGGCAAAAAGGGCAGTCCTGTCCAAGAGAAGTCTAGCAGTATGAAACATAGGCCTTAATTTGTGGGGGAAGTTTCTGAGAATGTACATTTGGAGCACAGCATCGTATGGTAGTGAAACATGGACAGTGGGAAAACCGGAACAAAAGTAAATCGAAACACTTGAGACTTGGTTCTATAGTCGATGTTGAAAACTAGGTGGACTGATAAGGCAAGGAATGAGGAGGTTTTGAGCAGAATCAGGGAGGAAAGGACTTTCGGACACTGACAAGGAGAAATGGTAGGATGATAGGACTTATCTTAAGACATGAGCGGATGATCTCCATGGTACTGGAGGGAGTTGTAGACGGCAAAAACTGTAGAAGAATACATCCAACAAATAGTAGAGGACGTGGACTGCAAATGAAGAGATTGACACAGGGGCTGAATTCGTAGTGCGTGGTGCACCACATCCAACCAGTCACAAGACTGATGACTCAAAAAGAAGAAAGAAAGAAAAGGAAAGAAAAGAAAAGGAGAAATGCCCACCATAATGACTGAGCTGACACTCAAGTGGTTGATAAATCAGATATATTCTATGTCTCGGCACAGAATTGCATCTTCCCTTCGTGAAACTTCTGTCTTCGTAAGTGTTGCTAGCTTAATGAGTTAGCTTGGTAAATTACTATCATGTTTGTAATACTGACAGAGTAAAAGAAGACGATGAAACGTAACAGCACATAAACCACCACTGTCAGTATCGTAACATACTGAGTATACGTTTGGAATTTAATTCAGGACGTTGGCAGCTACCACCGAGTGGAACACCACAATCCAAAACTTATTTAGCAATCCTATTTGGGGCTTCCTTCATTCAGTTGTATCCCGCCTTGGATGCGTTCAATATCTTCTCGTGAACATCCTCCTATCTCCCTGGTAATAGTGATCATGTTTAATACATTACAATGACAAATCATCAGTTGTAAACTTAGTAGAGGCAAAGGTAAAATACTTCTTCAAAACTTACATTATCTTCAGAAGTCTTGTAAATCAGAACCTTCTTTATACTAATACACAATACAGTCACCTCAATGTCACCACTGCATGTTTTAGACGTCAAAGTGCAATAAAAACTTACCGACGGCAGGTGGCAACTGAAGTAATGAAGTGAATATGAAGCGTTTTGAAGAGTGGGGTGGCTAGGCGGAAACGGAGTAGGGAAGCGGACAAAGAGAGCAGTCGTTATCGTAATGCGGAAACGTAGCAATGTATCTTACCTCCAAAAGGACATGATCATTGGCTTTCGGGTCAAGAGCGGAAACGTTTCCGAAACGGCTAAGTGTATGAACTGCGTGCCGCCGTGGTTAAAGTATGCCATGCATGGCGAAATGGTACTATCCAAAACCGCCACCGAGGCAACTGTGATGGATCACGCTCCATAGGTGACAGGAGTGAACGTCAGTTACGGATTTATATGCGGGCGAGTAGATGTGCAACTCTTGAGCTGCTGACCATCCAGGTGAGCCAACATGCTATGAACAGTGACTGCTCAACGACAGTTGAACAAACGTTGCTGTGTAGTGGTCTCCGCAGCAGGCAACTGGTTCTGACACCCACCAATGCTGACCGCGGCTCATCGGCGACGAAGGCTGGTTTTAGCAACAGAACTCCACTGAGTAGTGAAAGGCGGCCTTTCCAGATGACACACGTTTTATGCTCCCTCTGACAGATGGTCTTTGCCGTGTACGGCGTGAAACGTCTGAAAGCAAACACGCTATAGCAATTGTCGGAAGGGTCGATGCCAGAGGAAGGAGCTTTATGGTATAAAGAAAGCTTTCGTGGCAATCACTGGGGATTTTGGAGGGCACAACGGATCAACACACATACGGTACGCATCTGTCCTCTAGGAATATGTCATCCCATACATCCAGTTTGTTTTTCCTCTGCCGATAGCATCTTCCAAGAGGACAATGCAAAGTGTCACACAGCTAGCAGTGTAGCACCAGGGTGAGGCTGCCGTAATCCCCTGGTCACTGGACTCCCTCGATTAAAGCCCAATCGAAAATCTGAGGCCACCTGTATCTGGCTGTTCGCGCCACCGACCCTCAACCGAGAAATGAAGCGCAGCTGACCACGGCAGTGGAGTCGACATGGTTCCAGAAATCTGTCGGTACCTTCCAGAATCCCACTCATCCTCTTCCTGCACGTCTCGCAGCCGTCTGCGCTTCAGAGGGTGGTTAATCAGGCTTTCGACAGGTGGTCACACTAATGCGACTGAACAGTATACGTCTTCTTTCGAAATAAAAAAGCCTCGTAAGACCACGTCCAAGAGAAAACACAATAATTCGTTTCCAAAATAAATCGGCAGGACACTGAACATAGTCTTGGATATCAAGTATGCTCTTGGAAAAAAAAAAACAATGGAACCTCATAACTCTCTTTTAATCCAAAATTCCTCTCAAAATTTCCAACAATTCTTGAAAACTAAAACTCTTTTTGAAACCTAAAACCATGACTGAATTCTGAGGATCTACGTGAAAAGCAAAATTACACCTCAAGACAATTATTCCTGAAATACCTGATGTATATTATATCACATTTCACGCAATACTGATGGAGTTTTACCAGACTCAGCTGAAAACGAACGTACAGCTTTACTTGTAGTGCTCTATTGCTCGTAAAAATCTGCTGCACAGTAACGTGCAAAAAGAACGTCAAGGAATTAGTTTACTTAAATGTGTAACTAAATTTTTGGGTACGGTAGTTTCAATAGCTCGCGGTTGCCTTTAACTTTATTTTTCAACGCCACAGTAAGAATGACAGCATTTACGTTACGAACCAAGTAACTTTGTGTTACGTGGTGACGGTCGATTGACTGGAAAGGAGAGTGACTGAATGTTTACTCCAACGATGACTATCTTGGAATTATTCAATTTTTAAAATAATTATGGGTGCATTCATAACTTTCGAGATAATTCCTACTCATGTGTCTAATTTTGCCTTGCATGGAAAGTAAGTTGTTGATTTGTCTCTAGGTATCGTTCTGCTAAGAAGGTTTAATCAGATTATTGTGGAATATGATTTTACACATACCTCCTAAGGCACTCTGAAGTAGTTAACATCCCGTTAGAAGTTTCAGAGGAGGGGGTAAGACAAGAATAGAATATGCAGTTCAGAGTATATTAGGATCAGTGTCTACGTAGGTGCGAACAGGCTACTGCTAAACAGGAAAAGATGAAGATTAGATAAACAAGTAGAGGTACTGAAGCCTTAGTCAAAGTAATTTCTTAATGTCCAGAGTTATTTCAAGGACATAAAGAAATCTTGTGAATATTTTCAACACCCTTGGACAGGAAAATCTATGATCTGCTCGTCTCGCGTATCCTTGGAACAACTATGATGTAGTCGTATGGGCTGAATACTGTATAAAGAAAATGTGTCATTAAGAAACTTTCCATTAGTCGCATCTAAAATAAAGAGGCATTTACAAAAGTATTAAACTCACTTTTATCATTGTTTTCGTGAAAGGAATCCATCCCAGCTGTTTGATAAAGCGATTTTTGTCTTGCTTGTGCAGTCCCAGACTTCAAATCTTCATAAAATGACAAATTGGAAGTCAATGTATTACATACAAAGGAGTAGACTTATGAACTCGGTAATTACCAGCGTTAACTGGTAATGCCATTTCATTAAATGGTAGATGCTTTTTATTTGTATATCGTTAATAGATGTCCAGCAACGTCGACCCCTCTATACTGAGCAGCTGTTTGTGCAACACTAGACGCAAAATTTCTCTCGAGTGTGGTTTAATTGTTCTGTCCCCAGCGACCTCCAAGGAATGTACCCGTGTTTTATTGAACGCAATAAATGGAGGTGAGAAAAACCCCGAAAGGCATTATTGGCGGTTTAGCGCGAAAGGGGTCCTATAGAATTACATTCCTGGGTGAAAGCGTTATTTGTAAAGGCCTTGAGCTTTTACGCGCTTTTTACGACCAGTTCTAGCAATCCACACCCTGTGATAAATGTGGGTGTGGGGAAACCTGTCAGTTTTCTAATGGACGCAGAGGAAGCTTTCTGTCGCGTTTACTACGCTTAGAATGTTTTGGTATTGTGAAAAGGGGGGCAGTGTCGAATGAATTGAGTTTGTCTCGTTCTCTACTTTCGTTACTCACTCCACGAGGACCACGAAACAAATTAGTTATTAACCTGAAAATAATTAAAAACTAATTACCAACGGTATGTTGTCCACGAACTGACATATCAACCCTATGCTTGAACAAATCCTTAAGAGAAAACCAAAATTCACTTAATAGTATAGTGCAACTCTTAGATTTTCCGTAGAATATCTACATAAATAATTTTTTCAAAGACTGAGTTGTATAATATAAGGTGTAAGTTGTTTTTATTTTACTGCGTAAATATCAACACAAATACTCGTTGTTTTACGAAATTTCTGGCGTGTTCTTCGAAAAATATATTTCCTTAGGACTATGTTAACAACACACAGAAATACATTTCTTTGTTTTCGTTGCGCAATGATTGCTTCATTAAGTTTTAGGCGTGCACCCGCATAATTTTCACTTCTTCTAATACACCGCTCAGGCATCTTCATAGTGGGCCGGAGTGCGACACTCCCTCCGGCCTTTTAACCACACAGACTTCACTACATACGGTGACAGTTACACAGTCATCAGAGACGTTGATCTGCGGCAAAGAAATACACATACGCAGGAACTGTGGCTACGTGCCGGCCGGGTTGGCCGAGCGGTTCTAGGCGCTACAGTCTGGAACCGCGCGACCGCTACGGCCGCAGGTTCGAATCCTGCCTCGGGCATGGATGTGTGTGATGTCCTTAGATTAGTTAGGTTTAAGTAATTCTTAGGGGACTGATGACCACAGCAGTTAAGTCCCGTAGTGCTCAGAGCCGTTTGAACAACTTTTTTTGTGGTTTCGTGGTTGATCCAAACTGCGAAGTCGAGGGCCGCACTGTGGTGACGCCCGTGCAAGGAAGAGAGGAGCTCCTTGATCCATCCAAGCTGAAACTGCTATCGCAATTATATAAATTCCACGCCAAACGAATGTCATCTGCTCGTCTCGCCACCGTGTCCCAAAAAGATGGAGTCGACGACAGAACTTCGACACTTTGGTGCAGCACAGAATGAACGGTATAGATGCAGTGCTCTTCTAAAGCTGATTTACTGGGCTGTAAGAGATGTATGTATGTAGTTGCGTGTATCTTCCAGAGACTGCGCGATTCGCCTGTCAGAAGGTCGCAGTTTAAAAGATCCCCTGCGAATGTGGCCTGTCGTATATCGTACAGACGATTTGTACAGTTAATTAAAGATGCACGTAAAACGGTAGGTACACCCGACTCTTAACAGCCTAACAAAATAGCTGTGGCAGAGCACTACATCGACACTTGGCACGCTGAATTCCATCACTGACTTAGTCTTTTTGGGACTCGGTGGTGAAAGATGCATGCTGAAATTTGTTTGGAGAATTAAATTAATTATGATACCCTTCCAGGTTGGAGAGGTCATCGATTTGGTGCTTTCTTTAATAAACTTGCAGAGAGGTAGCCAAAGTGCGGCTCACAATTATACATCAACTTTGCAGCGTGAATACACCGCGTAGCCAATATTAAATGTATACAAACTTTTTTTCCTACCGATCAATGTCTCTGTGACGCTTGTGTACATGTTTTCGCATGCGAAGTGGCGCGGTCCGCGCTCTTAAAAAGTACAGAGCTAGTACTATACCGCCAGCCTTTCGTGTACGTAGGGTGTCTTTTGTTATGCACATGTCCAAAAGAATACACGCCATACACATGTAAATATAACGGCTGAGCTCCTACGGGAAACCAGTGTGTTGCAGCAAGCATGGAGCGTAAGTACTGGGCGACAAAATGGGAATTTAGACGAGACGGAAAACGTGCTCGGATAGCCGACTGCTTATGTAAAGCGAGAATGCGGGTTCGAGTCACAGTTGGTTACAAAATTTCACTTGAAGCCGATGTCAGAATTTATTTCATTTCGTTATGTCAGACTTACGACTCACTGTGTGGATGGCTGAGCGATGTAAGGCCAGATTAGAAGAAGACAAAAAAGGAGAAGAAGAGGAGGAAATGGAATTTATGCACCTGCACGCTGGAAATTTGATGGAGCAACATTTACAATATATTTCATTGTGGTGTCGAATGCAACAGTTATCAGGGTTATCAGTTTTAATAAAAATTGTGTGTATTCATTATTTATTCTGAATATGTTTCACTACAGCTTTGCCAATTAAAATTAATATTATGTTACGTTTACCATGGATGTAGGTTTCTATCGATTTGTTATTGAAATGCATGTCCCTTGCTAATAACTGATTCCTGATCACTAAGCTATTTTACAAAATGTATGCTGGTGAAGCAAGAATCCTGTTGAAAAGATGGTGGGCGGCGTTAACTAAAAGTTTTTGGTACATTTAGCTATTTCTATTTTCAAAAGCATTTATAACTACATCACAGATGCATAACGATGACAAATCTGAAATGTGTCTCAGCATGTTGTTACCTACGCTTACTAAAGTAGGAGGTGTTCTTCAGTTATCTCCGTCACGGTTCTTTGAACCTGCCGTAAATCTTCTAATCAGTTTCCCTGTAACGCTACCTTGGCCTTCGGCTACAAGCAGAAGAATGAGAAGGCTGCCGGTTAAATGTTCAGGCAACACCTGCTCTCCCATGTTCAACCGTTAGAAATATTTGTAATCCTGACTGCAAGTTTTCTGTAAAAAGAAAGATATATTTAGTAACTTTGTTGGCGTTTGTCTGATAAGACGTTTCGACACAGCATCTCAGCCATGGGTCCACTCAAGTAAGTAGAACTGATGATTTAGATTATGTCCTCCTGATGATGGTACATACGATCCGTAAACGGGACGTACTAAGGTGATGCTTCATTACGGAACTGCACAGATTAAGTGCATGCAACTAACTAAAATTCTGCTACCAAGTGCTTTTTTGGGACTGGCAAATAGTGTCATCACAATGTGTATTAAAGGCATAGTAGCTTCGGCATGATATTACTCAGACCAGGATAAGGAAGAACATGCTCATCAGTAAACACAGTTGTACAATCGTCACTGGGGTAGTGTCTTTACACGCTATCCATGAATCGGATATTTATCTATACAGATTTATACCACCTCTTTTTACTTGTCCACAATGTAGCAACATATTGTGCTGCATGTTGGTACATATATTTCATATTGTCCATTATTAAAATCACAAGACATATGTGTCATTAGAGATTTTGTACCAGGTAAATGTTACGGCAAATGGTTTTTAAGAGCACTTTCACATAATTTTCGCACTAACCTTAAATAAAATGTCGTCAGGAATCATTAGGAAGTTGTGTGACATCAGATATAAGTTGTGGATGCGAAATGGAGAAAAATGTATGAGAAACATGAAAAGAAAACGACATATCATTTATCCTTATACCGGAAAAACCTCATGAAACATCTTTATGGATAGCTAATGCGCAGCTAGCGGATCACAAAACATAATTAGAGCTACGTACTGAGGAAACAGATAATAAGTAATGAAAAGCAGTACAAAAATGGAAACAAAAAATTATTGCCAATCAACGGATACCTTTCAATAAAACTGGTACATGAGTTCCGAACTCTGAAATACTATAACGGCTAGGTTGAATAAATTCTTGAAAGTGGTTCATAACGGACAATGATTGTTGGCGAGAGAATTACCCCGTCGTTCTGTCGTGTCGTGTCAGCCTCAGCCTCATAATCCCTTGATATTATAATAAAAGGTGCTGAAAGGCTACTTGATTCAATTCCGCAATTATAATTCTCAGAGTACCCGGCTCCACAGTTTTTGCCGATTAACTCCCAGAACAGGTCGTAATCAGTATGGACTACTGTTACACCAAAACGCGTGGCACCTCGGTCACAGTTTAACATAAGACTGTTAAAACACAGCCACATGTTTTCGATCCATATCCAGTCATCTGCATGAAAGTGCGTCAATGTTTCGTTTCCGCACCTGCAATGTGTTATACACTACTACAGACAAATAAAACTTCTTCCTTGATACCTACCTCAACGAAACGCTTCAATGCATATAAAATGTTACGATATTTGTTCGCCACAATCTCATGCATCGTGCGGCACATGTGAAAGTTATTAAGTTGTTCTTACTATGCAATATATTCTCTCCTCTGAAAGGCTCTACACGATCCGCCTAATGGCGATACTTACAGGCTCCATATTCCACCGAAAAATCGATAAACTTACATATATTTGTACATGAATTGAAAGTAATGCTAACTCATCTGGAAAACGATGTTTATAAGTAATGGCATTATCGCATGAGAATACCATACCTCATTCTCCAACAAGAAATGACATATCTCGAATCAGGTATAGCACTGAAACTGTCTAGTATTATTAATACTTACTCTTGCATTTTTTAGTACACTCAGAATCCACAAATCATTATCACTTCACATCTAGTGCAATGTGGCAGATCAGATGTGCCCACATACAGTCTATGCTGTCGGGGAAACAGGAATCGATACTAATCACTAACAACAGACAAGTCTGACTTATCATACAGATAAATGCTGTCAATAGTCAATTGTTTAGTTTCCTTAGCAACGTTGTGTATAGGTAGCTATACATTCAAATCTAAACACAAGAAAATACAGCTGAGGTGACTGAACAATCACATGTCCCAGCATATGCCTTGAGGAAAGACGTAGTAGCAATATATGCGACTCAGTCACGTACTGAGAAGATCTTAGCTACTTCAATAAAATTCTTCAGGGTATCAGACCGCATCGTCATAATTTTAAAATGCGCCAACGTTTCGGCCAGCGTTGCAGCTAGCCTTCATCAGGGCCTTACGTTAACTGCTAAATGAACACACTTGGATTCCTTAAATAGCTGCGCGAGAAAACCGTGTCGTTACTTGATTGGCTGTACTAGGAGGAGGAGGAGGGGTGAAAGGTAATAAAGGAAACACCAATAAAGCATACCTTTCACCCCTCCTCCTCCTCCTAGTACAGCCAATCAAGTAACGACACGGTTTTCTCGTGCAGCTATTTAAGGAATCCAAGTGTGTTCATTTAGCAGTTAACGTAAGGCCCTGATGAAGGCTACCTGCAACGCTGGCCGAAACGTTGGCGCATTTTAAAATTATGACGATGCGGTCTGATACCCTGAAGAATTTTATTGAAGAAGACAACAGCCGCGGAAGCCTACGCTTACAAGATCTTAGCTATTCAAGAAGTTTACACATCGAACTTGTGATACACATACCGCGCTTGATGTCGAGCAAGAATGCTACAAATTACAAAAGTGTGACCGTTGAGTTTCTATTCGCTGAAGAGAACCACGAAAATAGATCTAAACACCAGTAATACGGTTGACTTGAGCGTTTGTAATGACGCAGGTTATCTTCTACTTCTTTACTCCTTATTTTAACAGAAGAGATCGTTGTAAAACATCTTATCAATCCTATTTCCGAAATCCAGTTATAGTGTGCAGTTCAGTAACACTAGCGGGAATGTACAATGGCGTGTTAAAAAAGTGAAGTGCTCAGAAGGGGAGGAGAAAACGGTTTAGAACTTCAGGGATTTATAGGGTGTGTGACTATTTCGGTGAAGTTTTTTTGGGTCGTCAGTTTTCTGAGTTGTTCGATGCGGCCACCATCAATTGCTCTCCTGTGCCTACCTCTTCATCTTCGAGTAGCAGCTGCAACCTACGTCCTAAATTATTTCCTGGATGTATTCCCATCTCTGTCTATCTCCACAGTTTTTGCCCTCTGCAGCTCCCTCTGGAACCGTGGAAGTCACTCCCTCACATTTTAACAGAACTTCTCGTTAGCAGTTTTTTCACATTTTCCTTTCCTCTCCGATTCTGTGCTGAACCACCTCTTTCTTTACCCTAACAGACCACAAAATTTTCAACATTTGTCTGTAGCACCACATCTCAAATGCTTCGCTTCTCTTCTTTTCCAGTTTTCCCAAAGTCCATGTTTACCTACCACACAATGCCTGTACTTCAGACGTAATTTCTCAGACATTTCTTCCTCAAATTAACGTCTGTGTTTGACGCTAGTTGAATTCTCCTGGCCAGGAATGCACTTTCTGCCGTTCTTACCCTGCTTTTGATGTCCTCCTTACTCCGTTCGTCTTTGGTTGTTTTAGTGCCTAGGTAGGAGAGTTCCTTAAAATCTGCGGCGTGACCATCAATCCTGATCTCAAGTTTCTCGCTGTTCACATTTCTACTCCTTCTCATTACGTTCGTCGTTCTTCGATTTGCTCTCAGTACATTCTTTAAACTCATTAGACCGTTCCGTTCAGCAGATCATGTTATTCTTCTTCACTTTCACTCAGGATAGCAATGTATTCTGCGAATCGCCTCAGTGATATACTTTCAGCTTGAAATTTAATTCCATTCCTAAATCTTTCTTTTATTTGCATCATTGCTTCCTCGATGTACAGATTGAACAGTAGGGGCGAAAGGCAACATCCTGGTCTTACGCTCTGTTTAATACGAATACTTCGTTCTTGATTGTCCACTTTTGTTATGCTCCCTTGACTGTTGTAAATATTGTATATGGCCCTTCTGTCGCTATAGCTTACCTCTACTTTTCTCAGAATTTCTTAAGTTCATCTGCTTTGTGACCATCACTCCTGTTAAGTTTTTCGCTGATCTCATTTTTACTACTTCTCATTAATTTCGTAGTTCTTCGATTTACTCTCAGTCCATATTTTCTACTCATGAGATTGTTCAATCCACTCAGCATATTTTATAATTCCTCATCACTTTCACTCAGCGAAAAATATCACTGATATCCCCTCACCTAGGATTTTAATTCCAGTCCTAAGTCTTTCGTTTATTTCCTATGAACGTTTCTTGATTTTTCTTTAGTCTTCCATTATCAAACACAACGTCAGAATTGCCACTCTGGTGCCTTTACCCTTCCTAAGGCCGAACTAGTTGTCATCTAGCACATCCTCCACTTTTCTTTCCATTGTTATGTATATTATTCTTATCAGCAACTTGGATGCATGATCTATTGAGATGATTGTGTGCTAGTTCTCGCACTTGTCAGCTCTTGCAATCTTCGGAATTGCGTGGATGATGTTTTCCTGAATGTCAGATGGTATGTCACCAGACTCTTATATTCTACACATCAATGTGAACAGTCGTTTTGTTGCCACTTCCCCCGATGACTTGAGAAATTCTGTTCGAATGTTATTCGTTCCTTCTGCCTTATTTGATTGTAAGTCCTCTAATGGTCCCTTAAATTCTGATTGTAATACTTGATCCACTGTCTTTTCTAAATCGGTTCCTGTTTCTTCTTCTGTCACATCAGACAAATCTTCCTCGTCATAGAGGCTTTCAAAGTATTCTTTCCACCTATCCGCGCTCTCCCGTTGCACTCTTGTTTTGTGTTGTTTTGATTTTTCTTTATGCTGAGTCTGTCTTTCCAACACTCATTTCTTTCTCGATTTCTTCACTTTTTCATGCAGCCATTTCTTCTTAGCTTCCCTGCATTTCCTAATTATTTAATTCCTCGCTATCTTGTATTCCTGTATTCCTGAAAGTCCCTGAACATATTTGTACTTCCTCCCTTCGTCGATCAACTGATGTATCTCTTTTGTTAACCATGGTTTCTTCGCAGTTACCTTCTTTATACCTATGCTTTTCTTTACAGCTTCTGTGATGGTCCTTTCTAAAGATGACCATCCCTCTTCAACTGTACTGCCTACTGAGCTATTTCTTATTGCTGTACCTGTAGCGCTTCAAGCATATCTCCTCATTTCTTAGTACTTCCGTAACTCACTTATTTGCGTATTGATTCTTCCTGACTAATTTCTTACACTTCAACCTACTCTACATCCCTGAGTCTACGGCTTACAATCCAGTATCTGATTTCGGAATGTATGTCTGACAATGAGGTAAACTAACTGAAAATGTAATAGACATGGGGGACTGGAATGGAGATGTAGGGGAAGGAGTAGCAGAATATGCCGTAGGAGTATATGGGCTGGGGACAAGGAATGAGGGAGGAGAAAGGCTAATCGTGTTCTGCAATACATTTCAGCTAGTACTAGCAAATACTCTGTTCAAAAATCAGAAGAGGAGGTGGTACACTTGGAAAAGACTGGGTGATATGGAAGCCGTTCTGTATTACCCTTTCAATATCCCCATATACTTCGTCTTCAGCTTGCGACGTCTCCATGTATACCTGAACTACCGTTGTCGGTGTTGGTTTGCTGTCGATTCTTACAAGAATCTGTACACAGTAACATACTCTATGCCCTACGTTCCTATTCATAACGAATCGTACCTGCGTTATAACATTTTCTGGTGCTGTTGCTATTACCGTATACTCATCTGTACTGAAATCCTTGTTTTCTTTCCATTTCACTGCACTGACACTCACTATATATAGATTGAGACTTTGCTTTTCCCTTTTCAGTATATCCTGTTTTTCCAGTTTTCCTACCACGTTGAATGATTTGACATCCGACACCCCGACTCGTAGAACGTTATACTTTTGTTGATTGTCCAGTCTTTTTCTCGTGGTAACATCACCCCCCCCCCCCACCCTTTGCTCCCGGAGATCCGAATGGGGGACTATTCCTGAATGGAGAGATCATCGTGACACTTTTTCTATTACAGGTCACATGTCCTGTGGAGCACGCTACGTGTGATAAATGCAGTGATTTCCACTGGCTTCTGGAACCTCACACCGTTGATCACTGCTGATTCTTCCACCTTAAGGGTAGTTATCCACAGTTTCGCTGTAGCAGTGTGTACTACATCACACAGTTTTTTGGGGAAGATCAATATGTACTACGAAGAGGCACTAAGTCGTTAGTGGGGATGTAGCTGGCGATGTCCCTACTTAGTACTCCTCTACTGGTTTAACAGGACATGTGACAAGGTCTGAGCACTGAAATTTTTACTTCCGTGTCTCTCCTTAAGGCAACTGAATAACGGGCTACAACACCGCTTCAGCTTCCCTCACTATAAACAGATATATTGACGAACGAGTGAGTAATAAGGAGGTACACGAGGTATCAATTTAGGTCATACTCACAACTATTTATTTACGGTTGCAAGCAGATTATTTTTTTGTGCTGAAAGAATCGTGGAATTTGAGTCTGCCACGTCTATCATTACTATCTGGAACACAATTTTCATTACCGACTATGGGTTTCTGCTGCAGATTATCTTCAGGTCTATCGCCGCAGAGTGCGGTTTGTCGATAGTAGCGGAAACTAACACCAGACTTGAAGATGATACGCAGCGCTGATTCAGACAGGCATCGGGAGCAAAAAGATGTGATCCAGACGGTGTTTGTTCATTTACCCGTCACAAGAGTTTCGCTTTCTTCCTGGAAATGAACAACGTCTTTATCACTTTAAACAAAATTAATTCCCACGAAAAACAATATAAATGTTTATACATGTAAAGTAACTCAAAAGATTCTCATAACCTTACACCAAAAGTGTCTCTGAAACAAAAACAATGAACTATACCAAAAATTAAATGAATGGGAAAGTTAAGCGGAGATGGGAATTAGTGAAAAGTTAATTGCTCGGTTTTTTCTGTAGTCCGCTTTGCCCTTTATCACGCCAGCAAGTACATGCGGCGACACGGAATCTCTGTGTCTGTCGTATTCTCTGATTCCCACAATGTTGTCCAGAGACTCTGTACGCAGCAAATGCGTCAGTATTCAGTACAGTATGCCTGTGAACTGAACCGCGAGCAGGCGAGTTAGCACTGTATCAGCAGATCGCTTCGGAATGTCGCACAGATCAATCCTTTTATACGAGAGGCAACGCAGTGATCAGATAAGCTTGTGAATGTTTATTTTTCACCAAATATGTTAACTGTTCATGAGAAACAAAATCAATAAACAGTTAAAGAACGCAGTAAACGCACATTAATATAATGTACATCTCCGCACGCTGCAATGCACTGCTAGAGGGGAAAACGATTTTTAGTCATCCTAAACGGCAGCTAGGAGCTCTTCTGGGTAAAACGACATTCGCTGCTTGCTCTTAAATTTACTGACAGACTGTACACTACAACGAACCCAGAATGAATTCACTTTCTCACGAATGCTGGCACCGATACATTGTTCGTTTCGGTTCCTAAACATGTCGGCGCGTTTGAGAACGAGGCTGCTGATGCTACTAGGAGGCCTTCATCTCTACTACCTAGGCATCTTAGATGTTTTGCATCCGGGACGGTGTCAACGTTGCTACGTGTAGGAACATTCTGTCATTCTGGCACGAATACTGGTCATCTCTTTTTGAGAACAGCCTCTGGGTTCATTGAGAATTTGACACACCCAGATGAGTAGAAAGAGTGGTGACTCCCTGCCGTGGGTACTGTCCACTGAAACCGGTAGCCAGTAGGATAAATAAAACTTTGCGATTATAAACTAAACTATACTCATTCGCAGGGAGATTATATTCGTCTCAATGTCTTCCTCTAGTCCTTCTCACCGTGACTGAATCTTTCTAAATTCACCATGCATAGGGCATTGTCTTGTGAGGCATTGTTATCTTTTAATTTGCGACTCGGTATCATATTTCTCCGCCGTAACGAAACGTATCAGATTTTTGATTTCCACGCTTTAATCAGTATTTACCATCTGAACTATTCAAGGTTTTACGACTTCCAGCACAGACTGTAGAGTCTAAGGTGCTGCAGCCATGGCCTGTGCGGCTGGTCCCGGCGGAGGTTCGAGTCCTCCCTCCGGCATGGGTGTGTGTGTGTGTGTTTGTCCTTAGGAAACTTAGGTTAAGTAGTGTGTAAGCTTAGGGACTGATGACCTTAGCAGTAAAGTCCCATAAGATTTCACACACATTTTTGAACACACTGTAGATCACCTTATATTCGTTGCCCTCCGGAGCAACATGGTGCAAGAGATTTTAATTTCGCTTCTGATTGTCCTAAAAACTATCACCACATATCTTCTAAAAAAGTGAGGTCTCTTTATTTTACGTACCCTCTGTGTTTGTTACTCTTTAACTAGCGTTGCAGGCTCACTACCATTATTCATTACCATGTTACCCACCTATGTGTCAAGTAGCTTCAGGAACTACAGTACACTACCCCAAAAAACGCTATATTTTCAGTCATAATTTCGGTGTTCAGGTCTTCAGTTATTCTTTCATCGAAAGCTTCAGCGAAAAACAAAACACCAAACATTACGCATGCGCATCAGGCACCACTGACCACCCTATGACGACTCAAAGTTGCAGCTGACGTGCACTGTGACAATGAAATTACAGGACCCTTCATTCCGATGTTGGTTTGCGGGAGGTTCTGCCTGGTTGGATGGTAAATGACAGAACTTTAAACCGTCTCCCATGGATCAAAGGAAACTGACGTAGGGGTGACATTACTAAATCAATGAGTAAGCTTACGTCTTTCGTACGATTTTAGTGAGTAATAAGTGGCATAATTGCGACATAATTTTGTTTGTAATGGTGATTATAGCTGACATTTCTCTGTGACAGGAAGAGTAATCCTATCGCAATTCTTCGTGATGAGAGGATCAGTGTATACATCAGAGTTGCGAGAGAATAACGGCATAAAGCTACGGGAAAGGCACGCAATAGGTGAGAGAAACATTCCTGACTAATATATATATGCCAATAGAAGGTTGTACGTTCAATAAGCACTGCAAAACTACTATCTTCGTACGTTTTTTGGCGAATTAGTTTCACCTTTCGTGCTGATATGTGTATAACCTAAGGGTTGCAGCGGATGGCCAGTCCGGGGCCGCTGGCGGCGAGCACGCGCTGTTGAATCATAAGGCGCTAGCTGCGAGATGACTAAGTTCGTTGCCCACAGAACCTGGACGCTGAGGTTGAGTGATTAGTCAACCTGTTATGAAGCCTCCACTATTGTGATATCTCTTCGTTCATTTGTGGGTTGTTGCTCCCTGGGCCATTCGAGCTAGCAGCAATGTATGATGTGTTGGGGTCGGCGAAATCCTGCAGCCATATTCCTATATTGTGATTAATAATTAAATTGAATGTTAATTACCAGTGAAGTGCAACACCGGTATTTTCTGCCCTATGGCCGTTAACGCTCCAGTTACCTGCCCTGGCCGTTAGCATACTTATCCGGCAGTGAGCCTTTCCTCATCGTGTTGATGCTGTCCAGCACGGTGTGTAGTTTAACAGCCTTTTAAGTTGCTTGCTTCATATTAGCTTAGAGTGGTTATGGTTTCCTTGGCTGTTTTTAAACGCCAATTTCTGAAGAAGTCATGCTGTTCGTATCGTCGTCCTCGGCCGATATTTTCCATCGTTGTGCCATTGGTCGGACGGAAAGGACTTGGTTAAATTGTTGGTCTGTCCTTGGGCCGTCCCTAGTTTGGATTGCCATCCGATTATTTAACTTCAACACTTGGCTGCCTGTCTCACCTCATCTTACGTTTGAACTACCTTCTCAGGCCGAACCCTGGAACACTTCTGAGTACCCCTTGTTCTTTTTCTTTTAGATCGTGATTTTGATTTTAGTTTGAAGTATTATGCGAGGCCTCCGGCCGTGTATTAATTCAGTGGTTTCTTTTTTTTTTTTTTTTTACATAAAGGCCATCAGCCGTGTTAAATTAAAATTTAGAAGATTGATTTTATTATTTCAATCATAAATTGTTTGTAGTCCAGGCCCTAATCCGTTAATTGTTTGATGTGTTACGTGTGACCTTCAGCCAAGGATTTATGTGAACCCCTTTTCATAAGGCCTTCAGCTGTGTGTATACTTTAGAGGCAAATTTTTATCGGAAGGAAGGAGTTTCATTTAAATTGTTTGCCTGACTTGTTGTTTAGGCCTTTGGCTGTTGCTTCAAATTTGTTTGTGTCATTCATCCGTGCTGTAAGTTGTTATTTATTTCATTAGGCTTTTGGCCATTCTGTTGTAAGTTTAAAAAGAAATTTCTTGGTTGCAAAAATGGTTTATTAATATGTTTTCATTATAGTTGTCCTTCAGATGTGTAGTGTAGGCCTTCAGCCGCTAATTGTTTTCAATTGCGTGTTTCTTTAAAGAAGAATGATTTTTTACCGTCTGTTTTTAATTGCTTTTGATTTATAAGCTAAGCCATTCACCGCTCTTGTTTCTGGTGTGGTTTTGGGCTTTCAGCCCAGAAAGCATCTCAGGTTCCTTAAGCAGGCCTTCAGCCATATTGTCTAATTGTGATCTTTCAAAGCAATGTGTAAATTAGTCACTCTTAGAAAAATAAAGTTGTGTGTCTGATTG
Organism: Schistocerca americana; assembly: GCF_021461395.2. Lineage (NCBI taxonomy): Eukaryota > Metazoa > Arthropoda > Insecta > Orthoptera > Acrididae > Schistocerca > Schistocerca americana. The sequence continues at coordinate 441,123,906 of NC_060121.1, read as the reverse complement.
AGCAACTAACAGTAACTATTTACGGCCCCATCCACAATGTTAACCTTATCCTGTGCGCTCTCTGAGTACCTACCAACCTGGTTTCATATTAGGACTTTCGTCGTTGCGAAAATAAAGTACATGTATATGTGGCTGTACGTCTTGTAATCCATGCTTTAGGTCTTTATTATATCCGTTAACAAATGACAGCACTTAGCGATTACACCTCGTTTCCATCGTTACTAGTTGGCGTCCTTCTTGCCATTGCTATTTCTTAACATCTTTGATTATTTGTGAACGTATATCTACGTCTACATCGATATTGATAGTCCAAGAGCAACCATTCCACTAGTCATTCCCTTTCCTTCCCCATTCGCAAACAGACCGAGGTCTAAACGACTGTCTATACGCCTCCGTAAGAATCTTAATTTCTCGTATCTTATCTTCGTGGTTCTTACGCACAGTGTATGTTGGCGGGAGTAGAATCGTTGGGCAGTCAGTTTCAAATGCTGGTTCACTCTAGCAGCCTGCCTGTGAATTGCTTAGATGTCTTCTTTCAATTCGACCTAGTCCGGTTCCCAAACTCTCGAGCAGTACTCAAAAATAGGTCGCACCAGCGTCCTATATGTAGTCTCCATTATGGATGGCCACTCTTCCTACAATTGCCCCAATAAACCGAAGTAGGCCTTCTCTATCGTACTTCTTACACGCTAGTTCCATTTCATACCGCTTTGCAATGTTACGTTCAGATATTTAAAAGACTTGACTGTGTTAAGCAGAGCAGTAGCATTAGTACATTCGAACAATAAAAGATTGTTCTTCCTATTCGTTTGCATTAACTTACATTTTTCCATACTTAGATCTAACTGCCAGTCATCACATCAACTGGAAATTTTATCTAAGTTGTTTTGTAACTTCCTACAGTCACTCAACTTAGATACCTTACCGTACACCACGATATCAGCAGTAAACAACCGCAGATTGAGGCCCACCCTGTCTGCCAAATCATTTATTTATATAGAGAACAACAGCCCTCCTATCACGCTTCCTAGAGACATTCCAGATGATACGTACACTTGGCATCGAGAACATACTTGGTTCTATTACTTAAGGAGTCTTCGAGCCACTGACATATCTGTGAACTCATTCCATATGTTCATACCTTCATTAACAGCCTGCAATGGGCACCGTACCAATTACTTTCCGGAAATTTACGAATATAGATTGTGCCTGGTGCCCTTCATCCATAGTTCGAAGTATGTCATACGAGAAAAGGGCAAGCTGGGTTTCACACGAGCAATGTTTTCTTAACCCTTGCTGATTCGTTGACATAAGCTTCTCAATCTCAAGTAAGTTTAATATATTCAGGGATTCCGAAGCGAACAAAAGTTACGGATATTAGTCTGTAATTTTTGGGTTCCTTCTTTTATTATATACTGAAGTCCATTGTGATTTTTCCCAGTCACTTGGAACTTTGTGCTGGGCGAGAGATTCATGTTAAATGCAGGCTAGGTAAGGGGCCAATGCCGTAGAGTAATCTCTGTGAAACCGAATTAGAAATCCATCTAGACCTTGTGAATTATTTGCTTTCAAATCTTTCAGTTGTTTCTCCACACCAGGGATGCTTGTTGCTACGTCGTTCACACATGAGGTTGTCCAAAGGTCAAAAGACGGTATGTTTTCACGATTCTTCTGCGTGAAATGGTCTGCTCAGCGGATGCCTCAAATAAAAGCTTATAGCAAGTAAGTCTTATATGGTGCTAACTAGAGAGAATCCTGGAGAGATAGGCAAATAAATGTACAGAATCGTACGAGAGAGTGCTGAAAAGTAATGCCTCCGAATTTTTACTTAAAAAACTTTAGATATATTTTAATAAAATAATCGCTGTTAACATTCTACATCTTTGTTCTTCGCGTCCACATATTTGCAGCCTTCTGCCGCTAGATGGCTCCAAATTGCAGCCTGTAACATGGCAGTGACGGTACACAAGTAACATCATGATGTATGTAATCGTGTGCCGAATTCGAAGAGTTCGTCTACACGTGGAACACAATACCAGGTCACAAACGAGCGCTGCGACAACAGCGGCAAACCGAAGCCTTGGGTTCACTGTTGTTGATCACCCTCCATACAGTTCCTACTCCGCCGCATGTAATTTCATCTCGTACTACAACTTAAGAACGCCTTCAAAGACTTCACTTTGGTAGAAGTCTAGTGGTGCAAGCAGAGGTAAGATGGTGGCTCTCTCAACAAACATTCTACAGTGACGTTGTTAACAAGATGATCTCACGGTGGGAGATATTTCTTCGTGGCCAAAGTAACTATGGTGAGAAATCAATATGTAGACAGAAAGCATAAAGACGTCAAATGTTGATAAAGCTTATTTTATTTAAAGAAGTTTTGCAAGTTTTCACATGAAAAATTCGGAGGCATTTATTACCAGCATGCCCTCGTGTGTATAATCTGTGAAGTGCTGTAAAGAAATAAAATTTCATCATTACCAGTACCAATCAACCGATCATCGTCAGGCACCATAGAATAATTTACATCATTTTGTATCAGTTTCATGATGTCTCTGCTGAGACATCAAAGGAAGCAACATCATAGGGTCGTGGTGAAAGAAGTGACAATTCAAGCTGAGAATGTTCTTTGAAGTTTGGGGAATAAAAGCACATTATACACTTTATTCGTATGATCCAGTGTGGAATACAGTCCGCAGCACCGTGAGAGAGTAAGATCCTCCCTCCCTACTTTCCGTCCTCTGGGCCACACACTCTTACCTTTAGTGCAGTTAAGGATTGCGCAACAATATCATTGAAATTATAATCTTTGTAATTACCACTGCAAGGATAGCGATCTAAACAAATCATTAAAAAAAATCAAAACAGTTGCTTCAGTATGTTCAGAAAACTTTTCTGTATTATTGCAAAAATTGCTATTTAAATGTGATCATAATTGAGAAAGACATTTGAGACTTGTTGACATTCGAGTGCTTTTAGAGCAGGTTATAGGAGATCGAATGCTATCAGCATAGAGTGGCGGAAGAAATACCCCTTCAGGCGGTGGTTATAGAGTGCAGCAGTCAGCGGAAGTGAGCAGCCCCTGACATGGCAGCGAGAGGCGTAGACAGCTGCTCCCTTAACGTGTAACCGTCGCTTGTGGTGTGCCCGGAGTGTGCGAGCCTCAGATCAGAATCTTTTGGAACATCCTGCTTACCGCGAACAGGACTGTGATAATACTAAGTTACCATTTAATGAAATAGATTTTTCGTGCAGGAGCCGGCTGGAGTGGCTGAGCGGTTCTAGGCGCCACAATCTGGAACCACGAGACCGCTACGGTCGCAGGTTCGAATCCTGCCTCGAGCATGAGTGTGTGTGATGTCCTTAGCTTAGTTAGGTTTAAGTAGTTCTAAGTTCTAGGGGACTGATCACCTCAGAAGTTAAGTCCCATAGTGCTCAGGGCCATTCTTTTTTTTCGTGCAGGATTAATGAAAGGCTAGTTAGACTGGTGTTAGCAACTGTGAATTTCCTTTATTTGCAATTCTTTGTGTGCATCGTATAACAAAATCACGAGTGGCCCACGGAACATTATACTTTTCAGCATATGAGCTAGCATGTCTATTACTAAGCTGGCCGATGTTTGATGATAATGGTAAACGTAATGTATGGAGCTCTAGCAGAATTTTTGAATCTGAATACTCCTAGGTACTGAGTCAAAAGGGTTAGCTTTAGAACGTTTTACTTTAGTTAACACTATCAAAAGAACTTAAAATACACAGAAGTTTCTCAGAAACTTCGCTTAAATAATTTCATTGAAGTATTTTTTCTTTTCTTTCTTTCTTTCTTTCTTTTTCTTTACTGCCATGAACCGCTACTAAATAATGATTTTTTATTTGATGAAAGTTCAGATGTCAGCAAGCGTAATTCACCGGTCCTTATTGCCTGGTGGATTAGAGACTGCTGTTATTATTTACAGCCTATTTCCGCAGAGAAATATCCAGCACTATGCAGAAATATGTTTTCATCCCTCAGAGCTGGCGTGGTGACAATGTGTAGTGTCCCGTATGCCGTTGCACTACTCTTTTGGATACGTGCCTTGACGCTAACAACCTTGTTTCCTTACGGTAGTAGCGCTGTCGTGAACAGCCGAGCGAATTACGAGTCCGTTATCTCTCGCGTTAGTCGCGCGCGGTCGTTGATAACCTGTATGACGTTGAGGACATCTATCCAGAAATTTTTGGTTCCACATTCTCATGAAAGTTACGGGACCTTAATCAAAGCGAGTAACAACACGCTGGAACGATACCCCACAGCCCCAATAGGCTGAAGCTGTCAAGTACGGACAGACTTTCGCCTTAGCCAGAACTGTAATAGATTTCTAATACATTCTTTTATTCAATTCTTAAGTGATGGTACGACTTTTTATGTTCTACAGGCTCTTTCTGAAATTACAGAAAGTGCTCTGGAAAAATTAGGTTTTTCATAGTGTGGAGATAAAGTTTCAAAACACAAAATGGCCATTTACCAAGAAAAAATATCGTAAGCGTTGCAATTCAGAAAATCTTGTCAGTATGGAACTTAGCCCGCTGTTACATTATTGTAATACTAATGACCAATAATCAGAAAGTGAAATAAAGATAAGCAGAGGTATTATCAAAAACCAATTACAAGTTAAATAAATTTTGATACAGAAGTTACTGGAAACTAATAAATATTTCCATTTTCGAGACAGGTAGAAGATGAAGGAGCTTCTTCTTTAAGGTACAAAACGGTGCACAACCATCGAGGTATGACTTCACTGTTCACAAGTCATACATATAGTGCTAAAGATTAAGGTTTTATGCATGAAACATTTCTATACCTGAAGGAATAAAAATATGTACCAATCAGCGGCAAATCCGAAGGAACAACCGTTTTGGTCGTTCGGGAAACAATACCATTACTGTCGCGTTTCGCCCTTCTGAGATATCATAGAGAAATTTTAATAAGCTGCCCTAGAATGGCGAAAAGCGTCAATAAAGGAATTACTTTCCTTGAAACAAAGAAAGATTTGCTGTATTAGATATGCCATGAAGCAGGAAGATTGTAAATTGTCTTAATAAATGATACGGTACTTATGTACGTTGAACATAAAAGTATGTACAAATGCTGCACAAAATTTGTAATGGTAGTTTCCTATGGAACCAAACTGCTCAGGCCATCGGTTCGTCGGCTTGCACAGTACTTAATCTAACTGAAACTAACTTATGCTATCGACAACACACACGCCCATGCCCAAGGGAGGACTCGAACCTCTGACGAGGGAAGTGGCGCGAACCTGGCAAGGCGCCCAAGGCAGCGCAGCTACCCCGTGTGGCTGCTGCAAAAAATACAATCCGTTGTCTAAGAAGAAAGTTGTGTAAAACGGCGGAAACTGCTTGAAACAGACTATTTCGCATCTCTTCATGCGAGTGTAGTATTAGTCAGTAGACTAAAGTCCCGATCACAATACAGGACAGTATTTTTTCCTAGTCACAGACTGATCTGGGTGCAATTAGCAGACGTTTCTCCTTCTTCGACGACGAATAACGTGATATTTTCAGAAGCCACCAGTGTTCAATGGCTATTAATGGTGTGCTTTTGGGTATACAGCTGAGTTTTGATAACATTTCAATGAAAAGCGTTTCGTCGACCGATGAAATATTCAGTTGCTGCGAACTATAGTGTTATTAAAACTAATAGCACGCACCCCAGCCATAATGTGAATTATTATTTGCTACTGATATCAACAGCCCAATTCGACTCCAGGCGCCCACTATGCTCTTTTGTGCAGATTTGTTTTGCAGGTCACATACTGTAGCGTTACTCTTACGTCTTTGTGTGTTTGCGATAAAATGCTGTTAACTTACATATGCAATCGTGTAGTTTGTTACCAATTTGATGTTTGTTGCATGCTAGCATAATGGAGTCGCAGTTTTGATGATCATCGGGGTAGTTGTAGCGTAAAATGGCTCGATCAACAACCTTGTTGAGAACTTTAATGGGCTCGCTTTAACATAATTGGGCCTACGATTCCAGGGCTGATATACTAAGCCCTGAACTACGCAGTCGCCTGTAAAAGAACCGTGAGTATGCTGAGGGCTTAACGATACGGAGTCCTACGGAGTCGATAGCCCGGGCGCCACAGGTGGAGCGGCGCCTGCAAGGTCGGCAACCGGCGCAGCGCGCAGCACGTGTTCCATCGCCCGCCTCCGGGACCGCTTCTTGCGGCCTGGCGCCGGCTTGTTTGTGCGTGGCGTTTTATGACCGGCGCGTGGTTCAACAACAAGATGCTGTGCAGGCAAGAGAGGAAGGTCATTTACTCGGATTCCGAAGTCTTTACCAGTCAACTGAAAGAAACCTTGTTACGTAGAACTTTAAACGTCTCTCGCTTCTCTCAATCGGAAGAAATAAATTATCGCAGTGTAAGTTCAGGGTGTAATTTGAAATATGGATCGTAAAAGACACGACGGGACCATAAAATTGCAGTATAGTGTCATCTGTGATTTCAATATAACGTGGAACTAATAAACAGTCAAATAAAGTGGATGTAGCCTATCGTTTCCACAGTGCCTTTTTATTTTGATTTCCCTGACATTTCCACAACGGTTAATAAGCTTAGAACATGTCCTGGAACAACAAACAAAAGCGTAAGAACCATGACAGATCTGCCAATGTGGGCTTTTCTGTATGTTATAAACCAACTTTAATCGTAAGTGGCTATGTCTCTACCGTTAAAACAATGACATTTCCCTTTGTAACCAACAACAGTGTCATGTTAATGAGTCTACCATACGTTAACAAACGAGCATGATGCCACATTAGCCATACACTCCGTCCCGCGATACAGATACAGTCTTTCTGTCGTTTTTATTAAGTTATTTGACTTTAAGACACCGCAGATTTTCTTGCTCATCGTTCTCCACTCTGTTTTTTTCTTTATTTCTAATGACTAAGACGTCGACTGGACGCAACTTCTACACTACTGGCCATAAAAATTGCGAGAGCAAGATGAAATGCAGACGATAAACGGGTATTCATTGGACAAATATATTATACTAGAACTGACAAGTGATTACATTTTCACGCAATTTGGGTGCATAGATCCTGAGAAATCAGAATCCACAACAACCACCTCTGGCCGTAATAACGACGTTTATACGCCTGTGCATTGAGTCAAACACAGCTTGGATGGCATGTACAGGTACAGCTGCCCATGCTGCTTCAGCACGATACCACGGTTCATCAAGAGTAGTGACTGGCGTATTTTGACGAGCCAGTTGCTCGGCCACCATTGGCCAGACGTTTTCAGTTGGTGAGAGATCTGGAGAATATCCTGGATAGGGCAGCAGTCGAACATTTTCTGTATCCACAAAGGCCCGTACAGGACCTGCAACATGCGGTCGTGCATTATCCTGGTGAAATGTAGGGTATCGCTGGGATCGAATGAAGGGTAGAGCCATGGGTCGTAACACATCTGAAATGTAACGTCCACTGTTCAAAATGCCGCCAATACGAAGAAGAGGTGATCCTGACGTGTAACCAATGGCACCCCAAACCACCACGACGGGTGATACGCCAGTATGGCGATGACGAATACACGCTTCTTGCGTGTGTTCACCCCGATGTCACCATACACGGGAGCGACTATCATGATGCTGTAAACAGTACCTGGATTCTTCCAAAAAGATTACGTTTTGCCATTCGTGCACCCAGGTTCGTCGTTGAGTGCACCTCCACAGGCGCTCCTGTCTGTGATGCAGCGTCAAGGGTAACCGCAGCAATGGTCTCCGAGATGATAGTCCATGTTGCTGCAAACGTCGTCGAACTGTTCGTGCATATGATTGTTGCCTTGCAAATGTCCCTATCTGTAGACTCGCGGATCGAGACGTGGCTGCAAGATCAGTTACAGACATGCGGATAAGATGCCAGTCATCTTGACTGCTAATGCTACGAGGCCCGTTGGTATCCAGCACGGCGTTCCGTTTTACCCTCCTGAACTCACCGATTCCATATTCTGCTAACAGTCATTGGATCTCGACCAACGCGAAGAGCAATGTTGCGAAACGATATACCGCAATCGCGATAGGCTGCAATTCGACCTTTATCAAAGTCGGAAACGTTATGGTACGCATTTCTCCTCCTTACACAAGGCATCACAACAACGTTTCACTAGGGAACGCCGGTCAACTGCTGTTTGTGTATGAGATATCGGTTGGAAACGCACCTCATGTCAGCACGTTGTAGGTGTCGCCACCGGCGCCAACCTTGTGTGAATGCTCTTAAAAGCTAATCATTTGCATATCACAGCATCTTTTTCCTGTCGGTTAAATTTCGCGTCTGTAGCACGTTATCTTCGTGGTGTAGCAATTTTAATGTCCAGTAGTTTATTTCTTCGTTGAAGTGTGTTTCATCGTCTCCAACCATACTAATTATATTACCAGCTGACTAAGTATCTTTCTACTTTATGAAAACTTAAAATGAGTAGAGTATCTTGTAGGATCAGTTATTCTGAAGGGCTCAGTCACATTAAGCAAGTGTATAAATTTCTGTAAAACGAATTTCATTGATGCATTATTGCAAAGGGATCGGTGACAACCCTTTGAAATTACTGAACTAAATCACTGCAGAAATTGACAGCAGACTACCATTAGGTTTGGTTGGTATTAACTCTGAGTCTTAAGGTATGGAAGACAGCCGTGGTTCATGTGCAAGAACAACTGGAGAATCAGCTTAACGTCTAATAACGTCTAGTTGCTGACACGAATAATGTACATAGAATGGAAAAAGTGATTTTGGCGTTACCCCTAGGACAAGAGAGTGCCCTGAACCTCTATCCGCTCCTCCGCCCTCTTTGACAAGGCCGTTGGCAGAATGAGGCTGACTTCTTATGCCGGAAGTCTTCGGCCGCCAATTGTGATTATTTATCAAAATTTAGGCAGCGGCGGGGATCGAACCCGGGACCGAAGAGGTTTTGATTATGAATCAAAGACGCTACTCCTAGACCTCAGAAGAATGGAAAAGAAAATTGAGACTGCGCTAGGTGACGATCAGTTTGGCTTTAGGAAAAGTAAAGGGACGAGAGAGGCAATTCTGACATTACGGCTAATAATGGAAGCAAGGCTAAAGAAAAATCAAGACACTTTCATAGGATTTGTCGACCTGGAAAAAGCGTTCGACAATATAAAATGGTGCAACCAAGAGGGAATAATAAGAGCGGACGATGAAGAACGAAGTGCTCGTATTAAAAAGGGTGTAAGACAAGGCTGTAACCTTTCGCCCCTACTTTTCCATCTGTACATCGAGGAAGCAATGATGGAAATAAAAGAAAGGTTCAGGAGTGGAATTAAAATACAAGGTGAAAGGATATCAATGATACGATTCGCTGATGACATTGCTATCCTGAGTGAAAGTGAAGAAGAATTAAATGATCTGCTGAACAGAATGAACAGTCTAATGAGTACACAGTATGGTTTGAGAGCAAATCGCAGAAAGACGAAGGTAATGAGAAGTAGTAGAAATGAGGTCAGCGAGGAACATAACATCAGGATTGATGGTTACGAAGTCAATGAAGTAAAGGAATTCTGCTTCCTAGGCAGTAAAATAACCAATGACGGACGGAGCAAGGAGGACATCAAAAGCAGACTCGCTATGGCAAAAAAGGCATTTCTGGCCAAGAGAAGTCTACTAATATCAAATAGCGGCCTTAATTTGAGGAAGAAATTTCTGAGGATGTACGTCTGGAGTACAGCATTGTATGGTAGTGAAACATGGACTGTGGGAAAACCGGAACAGAAGAGAATCAAAGCATTTGAGATGTGGTGCTGTAGACGAATGTTGAAAATTAGGTGGACTGATAAAGTAAGGAATGAGGAGGTTCTACGCAGAATCGGAGAGGAAAGGAATATGTGGAAAACACTGATAAGGAGAGGTGACAGGATGATAGGACATCTGCTAAGACATGAGGGAATGACTTCCATGGTACTACAGGGAGCTGTAGAGGGCAAAAACTGTAGAGGAAGACAGAGATTGGAATACGTCAAGCAAATAATTGAGGACGTAGGTTGCAAGTGCTACTCTGAGATGAAGAGTTTAGCACAGGAAATGAATTCGTGGCGGGCCGCATCAAACCAGTCAGTAGGCTGATGACAAAAAAAAAAGAGGTGAAAGCAGCACAGACGGAGTTATGATTGAATTTGATAACTGAAACGAGACACATTGATAAGATTTATCGATATAGAAAAAATGGTCGACAACTTGAAATTGTGCTAGATACTTGAATTCTCATGGTACTAGGTGTATGTGTGAAAGAAAGGTGACTGATGTACATTATGTGCAATACCTAAGAATGAAAAATAGCAATGGAAGATGAAGAACAAATCTCTCAGATTAGAAATAATTCATGTCAGGGACGTACTCTTTCGTTCATATTGTTGAATCACCGTGCTATACTGGAAATAACAGAAAATTTCAGGACTGGGATTAATATTAGAGGTTAATCGATGTCAACGATAAGATTCACTGATGACATTGGTATCTTCAGTGAAAGTGCGGAAGCACTGCAGGACTTTTTCAACGGAATTAAGGGTCTAATGATTACACACAATGGACTGAGAGTAAACCGAATAAAGACAAGAGTGATGAGGAGTAACAGAAATGAGATTAAGTGCAAACTTAACGTCAAAATAGGGGACCATGAAGCAAATGAAGTGAAGGAATTCTGCTACGTTGGAACCAAAATAACGCATGACGCAGGACACAACGATATCATTAAAAGGAACTAAGTTAAAGAGGCATTACTGTCCAAAGGAAATTTACTACACTTATGCTCATAAATAAAGGATAATGCTGACACATGTATACAACACCACAAGAAGATCGATATCTCACCATGAGTGCCCGCAGACGGCCACGGAGTACTGCAGGTAGCCTTGCTCGGGACCTTACCACAGTCACTGGAACAGTTGTCTCCAGACACACAGTCTACAGAAGACTGAACAGACATGGTTTATTCTCCCGGAGACCTGTAAGGTGCATTCCACTGACCCCTGGTCACAGGAGAGCCCGTAAAGCCTGGTGTCAAGAACATAGTACAGGGTCTTTGGAACAGTGGTCCCAGGTTATGTTCACGGACCAGTCCAGCTATAGCCTGAACAGTGATTTTCGCCGGGTTTTCATCTGGCGTGAACCAGGAATCAGATACCAACCCCTTAATGTCCTTGAAAGGAACCTGTATAGAAGTCGTGGTTCGATGGTGTGGGGTGGGGTTATGATTGGTGCACGTAGACCCGTGCACGTCTTTGACAGAGGAACTGTATCAGGTAAGGTCTGTCAGGACGTTATTTTGCACCAATAGGTCCGCCTTTACAGGGGTGAAGGTCCAACCTTCCTCCACGGCCCCACCGAGCTGCCATCGTGAAGGAGTAACTTGAAACAGAAGATATCAGGCGAATGGAGTGGCCTGACTGTTCTCCACACCTAAACCCCGTCGAGCACATCTGGGATGCTCTCGGTCGACGTATCGCTGCACGTCTTCAAACCCCTAGGACACTTCCGGAGCTCCGACAGGCACTGGTGCAAGAATGGGGGGCTATACCCCAGCAGCTGCTCGACCACATGATCCAGATTGTGCGGCCTGTGTACGTGTACATGGTGATCATATCCCATATTGATGTCGAGGTACATGCACAGGAAACAGTGGCGTTTTGCAGCATATGTGTTTCGGGACGGTTTTCTCAACGTATCACGAATACCATGGACTTACAGTTCTGTATCGTATATGGTGCCGATGTGCCTATGCTTTTAGCGCCAGTTTTGTGTAGTACCACGTTGTGTGGCACCACATTCTGCAATTATCCTTAATTTATGAGCATGAGTGTAGTATAGAACACTGGCCTTACTTTGCTTAAGAAATATTCCTTATTATGTACGTTTGGAATAAAGAACTGTTTGGGAGTGCGTAATAAGCCATGGAAAAACCGGAACTGAAGAGAATCTATGCAGTTTGGAAATGGTGTTAGCCTCTAGAAGGATGTTGCAAATTAGGATGACTGATAATATAGCGTAGTAAATTCGAGAAATTCGTGGAAATTAATACACAAATGAAACAATATTTAAAGGGTTAATTACAGGAAACGTTTACATTTATTATAATGTTGTCGATAGAAGTACAAGCCTCAGTGCCCATTAGACTGAGAATGAACGCCAAACAGTAATTCGGACAATAGGGAGAGATTTACCATGTCACCTCACCACTTGGCGCAGTCAGTTTTGTACGGAGCAATGTGCTGCTTGTGCGACGCTCACGCGATGGATTGATCCGGGTGGACAACTGGCAGCTTATGTGTTTCGTAGCTTATTCGCTTCGTTCGGCCCTTATTCCTCACTGGCTAATCGGCGACCTAATCATTCAGGCAACTAGAGGCTCGCCGGCAGACGAACTGTTTTTGTGTTGGCGCTCCTTGCAGCGACTGTGATACTGTCTTGCAGAAGCCGTGTCAATATAACGTTTTGAGGATGTCACACAACGAAAATTCTGTGGTATACTTAATGAACCAAGTACTGCAATTCAGCGATTCGTCCATCCAGCATGGGGCGAAAATAGTCGCAAAGTGATGATAGACATTGAAGTGAAAGTAAGTATCTCACCGAACGACCGAAGGCAGTCAACAGTAGGTAGTCATGCGTCCTGAAATTGAGCTCCCTGGCGTTTCTGTTTCCTCTCATACTGCTTACTGAATGGCTGAATAATGCAGTCACAGTTGCACTGTCTGAATTTCCTGCAAGAATTCCTTCACGTCTGTAGCTTCACAGTTTTATTACTCACCTCATTCTTGCTTTCCTTCGGGGCGCTAAATTTGCAATACCACCCAATGACTGACTGAAACTGCGCAAACACATCTCCCTGTCTTTGTGAAGGTTGAAAATTGCGTATGTGGCAGTGGCTGGCGTGGAATCCAGGTACTTCTGTCTGTTCTCATGTGCTTCATTTTCTGTGTTTCAATTTTGTGCATTCAGCTGTTTGTGATTTCGCGATATCCCTCTTGCTGTCCATCAGACTTGACATGACAACAACCTTTTCTGAAGTGAAACAAACACTTCAGTTGCTATGACTCCGCCTGTATTTGGGGAATGCCTCATGCAAGGAATTTGACTTAAATGTCCCTCTCATCTATATCGCTTTCTAGCAAAGTATTGCGGTACCATAAGAAATGAGAAGATTCTTCATGAATTGTCATAGTCCCTAGAGATACACCTAGAACGTATTGTGCAAAAATGTACTTCATATTCACGGTACAATATTTTCTGCTGAAACAGTAGCCAGCTACTACCACAGACCGACATACTGCTGACAATCTAATTAAGGTCGCTTTTTCCCATCCCACTCAAGTTTCCATTGGTGCAAATAACGGTGCATCAAATAAAGGTGGGAAAGTTGTAGCCAACAGCACTTGAAAAGTTACCCAAGGAGGTAAATATTACGTAGAACTGTCAGTGACACCCAGTATATGAAACAGAGATTTTTCAATCTTTTTGAACATTCATGAAGGAGATATCATAAACAAACAGTATTGTATGTACATTTTACTAAGAAAATATGCTTTTAGTGGAAACACACAGACCTTTGGAATAACTGGGAAATTTGTGTCTTTGATGATACACAGTTTTACCCTGCTGTAATTATCATCTAATGTCGCAGAGGATTTGCAGTTAACAAATCCTTAACTGTGAAGAAAAGGTACTCTCCGTACTGGTCTACAACTAACCGATATTATGACACTGGACAGATTTCAGATTGAAGGTCACGTTAGGTGACGTGCACTGCTACTGAGGCATAAAATTAAATTTAACCTCCCACAATTTTTCCATTTCTCCTGGTAAGTGAGACGCAATAAGAAACAATTTACAGAGAATGGTGAGTTGTGCAACAGTCATTCAACATTGCAAACTATTGGTAATTGTTACATGAGGTTACGAGAGTATAAGTATTAGTCACCATTCTGATAACATTTTCGTGGGCACATTTTTTGTGGCAACTCAAGGAAGCCAATTAGTTTCTTATCTTATCAGAATTGTGATCAACAGGCTGTATATATTTTTCGATAATTTAATTTTTGCGGTTTCGGACCAAAAACAATGGTGGTACATATGTCACCACAGCACCTTTGTGAGGCATTTAAACTATGGAGGTAAATGGATTTCTCACTTTCCTTTTGTGAGCTGTTAGATAATATCATTACAGTTTAAAAAATAATGAACAGTTCTTTTTCGTTTTATTTTATATTTTCTTATACTTTATTTAGAAAATAATTGTTATCGATATTGACGTTTATTTATTCCAATGTGAAAACAATCCTTAAAACTCTGTGATGCAATAAATGTATGAGCTGATACAGGTCACAATAATGTCCATTATGGAAGCGAAGCAGTGTGTTCCGACAACAGCAGTGATCCCACAACAAACACAAACTTATTGTTGTAATAGTTTTTATACTTGTGGTGTAGTGTATTACATAAGATGTCAGACACAGACAAAAGTGGTAAGACGATATCCCCAAAAGCTTTCAGATACCACTAACTTGGAGGGAAGTATCTTTCCCAAGAACCACAAATGAGGAATTAATATTATGGTAAGTATACTTCCCAATCCCCTTCCAGAAACTTCTTTGGTGGCACCCATACTTCCCAATAACCATTAAAACACCATTGTTTGGTGGGATATATACTTCCCACAGTCCTGAAGGGTATATTTCAGAATAAACTAGATGCCAGGTGCGTACAGAATTGGTAACACATATCTCCTTAAATAATGTAAGGAAATACATTTAACAGGAAGTTTATCTCCCATGGCTTGTGGAAGGGTTAAAAGTGTCATATATTTCCGAAATGGGTTTTATTTTGAAGGTTCTTTTCGGACAGACAGTTAGTAACACAAGATATACTAGATAAATAGAGACGATGTGCATTATGAACACAGCCCTACCACTTCTTCCTCCGTTCACAAAATTATGCTCTTAGATAAGTTGACAGATATGTGAAATGAAGCACTTTAAAAAGCGTAATTTTATTAAGTTCTTAATCGTCGTGTCCCTTTTATTAAAAAGCAAATCATGCGACATGAGGGTACGTAAATAGGTTTTACACTAGAAAAACTGGAAGAATATGACAATTTTTCCGTATTTAAAATAAGATTGAGCTATGTACGTTAACTCATCCTTTAAGAGTGAATATCCAGAATGTTTTCCACGAACTAAAGTGATTCCCTGCTGGTTTTTAATCTGCCAATTAATAATATGTAATACATTACTTTTAGAAACATTGCTTGGAAAAGTGTCAGTGGCTCCAAATTATGTCGTCTACAATTCACTTATAAGTTACAGTGAAATGGAATGGGACTTTTCAGTACATCACTCAACAGGTTGGTTTTTATGTTTACATTTTACTGAAAGAATTCTTAATTGTAATGTTATGCCAAGTAATTTTCAATTGATCATGGATTACTAAGAAACATTTTGAGATACGAAAACGGGTAAAACTTACCTAACGTACTAAGAAATATACAATATGGGAGGTTAATAGTATGACGTCCTATAACGTAAAAGGTTAAAATTATCTCAAAGTCATACACAAGACTTGTCTGCCGATTGATATGTCAAATGCAAAAATGGTTCTTCATGTTTGTTACCTTTAACTCTACTCACCGTTATACAGGGTGTCCCAAAAGGAACTGTAAATATTGAGTGACATGATAGGAACGATCATTCGCAGTAAAAATGTCCGGTAAATTTGGGCTCTAAGGCACATACCTTAGGAGCTACCAGCACCTGTTCATCTTTGCCACTGTGAAACACGTATCTACTGTTGAACAAGTGCTCATCGTTCTTAAGGTATCCACATCAAACCCCATGTTTGCTAGACATATTGGTTTTGTTTTCGACAGTGGTACCACAACTTAAGAAACGATAAACAAAGGGATTGTGGCAACTGTGTTTTCATTCACAATATCAGAGACGAATAAATGCTCGAAGCTCTTAAGAGATGCATTGTGGAGCTCATTTTTACTACATTTTACTGCTTCGAATGAGTGTTTGTGTCATATACCTGAATATTGGTCATTCGTTTTTGGCACCCTATGTACAGAGATCATTTGTATTAGCTTACTGACAAGTTCAAAAGAGCTTTATAATTAGACATAATGTAGAGGGCCATTGATATTAGTAACTATTTACAGTTTTCCTGTTCCTCTTTCACTTGCCTTTTTGGAGATGGAACACAAGATGAAATTGAGGAAAGAAACCAGTCGTCCACGTAGCAGCAACTATCACGACAATCATCTTAATTGATTTTAAGAAATCATAGAAAATTGTCGTTGGTGAACTGGGATACTAACTGAGTCGTCGTTACGAATTGAATTTCCATTCAAAACACTGTGTCATCTCGTATGGGCTCTCATGTGCAAGGGTTTGATGTATTACAATAGGTTTGCTATGATTTCTAATCAAAGGTCAAGGAGTAATTAATTTCTTGTTTATATAGGCATGTCTGTTGTGACGATTCCCAGAGCTCATAATGATCTCGTTAAATAATTAAACAGAGGCTACTAAAGTCTACAGCGCGTAAAGGGTCACTCAGTAATTGATTCTGTATCAATTGCCTTGTTCCACAAAGAGAAAATATCTTTTACGCTGTATGTTACTTTTCGTTGGTAGTTTAAGTATTGCTGACCAAAAAGCACTATTGCCCATAAACGTTAACGCATAGCAATATTAATTTTCATTTAACATGGAAAATGTCATTACATATCTAAAATATTGTTTACTTACATTATACGAACAGCTCGAAAGGAGCTGTCTGCATTTCCCTGAAAAGAAAAGAGAAATATGAAAGAAACACCTGTTTCAAACAGTGAGTTATGTAAGATGCTCTTTTTAAATGCCCATCACTACACATTGCTCTGTATATACTTGCAACGCTGCAGTAATATTTCCGACATTCCACTTTAATTAAATACTTTTGAAACTAGTGTTTCGCAAATTGATGACCTTTAATTTGATGGAAAAGTAAAACAAGAAGTATTTATTGGGAAACTCTATTAAAATTTAATTATGTCATTAAATTAATGAAGTTCTGGAAACGACAACAGTGACAATGGGCTTAAAAACTAATTTATGTTTCATAAATTGCTCTACAATTCATTGGAAGGAGTAGGCAGCATATTTATACATAATTGTATGATCAACATTCAATTGTTTCTTTGCAACTTGATCATCGATATGTTCAATGAATTTTATCTTTTTGGCAGAATTCAAGGGCAAACTGTTTAATTGTTAAAAATCATTCAACAGTCAAGATCGCATAAGGTATTTTCTATGTAAGACAACCGGTTTCAAAGCACTATGCTGTCATCTTCAGGTCTCAAAATCTTTTTGTAAAACATATCAATTTTACGCTGACCTAACCCACTAGATGCCAAGTTGATAAAAATAACACGTTATAAGAGGTTGTTATCGCTAAAATATTTAGAAACATAAAGCACCTTGCGCAACGGGCTATTTCCATATACATACTGCTCACAGCTTCGTGTTGCTTCATACAAACACAGTGCACAATAGCACAACTGTTTACATATGCTGGACATATGCTAAAATGTATGGATCCACTTTAAATGGCGTGTAAGTTGTACGTTGTACGGAATTGTGTTAAAGTTATTATGTTTAAAAATTTGTTTAAGTCACTAGCTTATTTCATTTGATACTTGGCAAACAAACTGTGTTTAAATGCATGCTTTGCAGTATTTTCTTACAATCTGTGTCGGTGCACAAAATTCATTTAATCAAGTTTTAGTCTCTGTAAATTGTTACTAGTCAGTTGTTGAATGTGGGTTTTATGATTCTGCCAGTTATATGTCTTGAGGAATGACTGTTTCTGAAATGAAATGACTAATGGCTTCATTGTGTTGGTATTCTTGATGTTATAATTTTAATCAGTCTTTTTCTTAATGCCGCTCTTTGTTAACCTCGAGTTGGCACGAATTCAGCGAGTTGCTAGTAGTTCAAGATGCTGATTGCCTTAACAATTCGCAAATGTTAAAAGGAAACATCTTACTTAAAATACCATTTTGTTGGGATTTGTTAAAGCTAATGTTTATCATTTTCATGGAATTACTAGTTAAAATATTTAAAGATCTGAGTAAAATCTTTTTCCTTTAGAGTTTCATTATTTTAAATAAATGCTATATCAAATTAAGCTTGTCAATGGTTAAATAAAATTTCTATTAAAAGTTTTTAACTACGAATGGTGTTGCTATTGCGTTACGCTCGGATTCCATTCCACACCACAGCTCTCGTGCTGACCGTTACTTTCCCCATGGTAAACAATTTTCATGGTGTGTTAGTGGTTAGAAATAAGAATGCCATTGACAATGTAACAGTGGTAAACCATGCCATAAAATTTTACCTTTAGTGGACACGTCATCAGAAATACTTGAAGATACTGAAAATCGTAAATTTCAATCATTGTTATACATGTTGATTTCACTGGTAAGTGTGTTAGTTCCGATTTCTGGTATCACACAGACATAAGTAAGATGTCTCACCTAATAGAGACATGTCGGTATGTTTATTTTAATATGATCAGAAATATCTGTCGACGAAAGATTTTAACATAACAATTTATTACGCGCGGATTGCCTAATTCTACAAACATTCAGAATCGATTATGGCAATCTGTTGGCACCTTACCTGTCGCAAAAATTTTCTTTTGCGGCCTGACGACATGGCACGTAATTCATTGCAGTTTTTTATACGCCTTCAAGACGTTCAGAATGCATACGCTCGTAAATCAATGTCATACATAACGAAAAAACTGTTTGTGGATTAATTATGACAGAAGACAATAGAATGAAGGCAGTGGTGACATGAATATTATAATTATTAGGAGATCTTTGCGTAACATATTATCATATAATAAACGTTTGTAAGGTTGAAGATGTCATTTGACACCATGTTATCTTTCAGAAATTTATTGAATTCCAAAAGTACTATCTGCACATGCGCTAAACTCTATTGAATGATATATTGCAAAACTTCAGCGGAGCTTTGTGTTGTTATTAACGGGAATATGGTATCTTTAGTGCTGGAATAATAGATGCACATGACGAAACCTCTGCGATATGGGTACTTTTTAGTTACATATGAGTTTTTTGTATTGTTTTCTCTTGCCACTTGGCACAGCACCGCTAGGCATTTCATTCCGCACACCGTTAAGAGTAGCGTAAACGTCACGTCCCGATGTCTCAGAGACTCGAGTTATCGCTGAGAATGGCGTAAGCGTTTGTGTGTTCCGCCATCCAAACAGCAACAGCACAAATGATTCCAGTATGCAATGTAAGCTTACTACGTTATTTCTTGGCAGATCTACAAAATTATCGTATCACTGAACGTATACACACATATCCGGCGCAAATAATAACACAAACCAGATATTTCAAAATAGTAGTAACGACTGCATTTTTCTGAAGTTGCATGTCAAATGATTTATGATGCGTAAGTAGATTGGAAAAGCTATGTCTGAAACATTTTCTATTCACATTAATGTAGTTCTTGTTGAATCAGGGATCTGGCTGGACGTAATATATGCTAACAACTCTGTGTTGAGCATTCGTCTTCATCACGGAAAACAATGTAGTATTAATGGCAATGATAAAGTCGATGCTTGGTCTGAGGATCAGTCTACTTCAGCAGTCAGTAAGGTACCAAAATTGCGTTTTGGCTCGAAAAGAACTGCAGCAGAAGCTTCAAAGTGACCATGTATGCATTATATTTATTACAGGGGGTTATATCAGCAAGTGTAGTATCGCTATATGGACCCATCTTCCTACTGTGACTGCGACTCCGAAGAAGTCCTGAACTCTATCTTTTACTACTGCCCCAGGAGATAGCAGAAAACCAGTAAATTACGGCAAGGATTGGTGTTATTCCAAAATAAGCTTCCAAGGAATGACAAAACGCTATTAGCGACAAAAATGATAATCCTACACAGAACGCAATATAACATTGTATCTTAGAGTCAGGTAATAAATCAGCATGTAATAAACTTGTAATGAAACCAATAATCGGCCCATTATGAAATTATGGTAACACGTAAGTCTTCTTCTTCCTTAGCTTCTTCTGAACTGCAAGGGATTAGGCCCTTCATGTGTTCTCATCTCATTCTATGCGATTCTTCCATGGCCTTCTGGGATCTCTTTCTGCTGGTGGTCTACAAAAAAAAAAAAAAAAAAAAATGGCTCTGAGCACTACGGGACTTAACATCTGTGATCATAAGTCCCCCAGAACTTAGAACTACTTAAACCTAACTAACCTAAGGACATGCCCGAGTCAGGATTCGAACCTGCGACCGTAGTGCTCACGCGGTTCCAGACTGAAGCGCCTAGAACCGCACGGCCACACCGTCCGGCGGTGGTCTACAGGTCATACCTTGCTTTGTAAGTCTTCCCTCAGGAAACCTATGAGTAAGCCTTAATTATTTAATTCATTTTGCTACTTTTTATGGTTCCATACCTGAATCGGTAGAAACGAAATTCTTATCGATCAGTTTGTTGTGCATTTGTCTGTCCATCATTCAGCCTGTTAAAACCTATTTTCTCAGGATCTGGTAGACGTTAAAATTTATGCCGAATACGAAGGCCTACGATCCCTTGGTGCTGTAAAAAATTGTAGCTTATAATTCAATGCATTCAAAAGATACGGCACTTTAAGTCACTCACACATCAAAACGTATAGAGTACTTCCCGGTTGCCCAGGTTTCTCAGTACAAGTACGGGAAAACAATCGGAAAACTGTCATATCACACGAAAATAATATTTTTTTGTCATTTGATAGCTGACTTCAAAATAAGAATTAAAATTATCTCGAAAGCATTGGAAAACCTGCTACTGATAATGCCAGATCAGTGTCGATAACAGGCAAAAATCGCATATACCCTCTACCCCGATTTGGATGAAAGACTGTTTACCCCACATGTGACACGGAATTATTTATTTGGTTGGATTAGGCATGAGTGAGGTGTTGGCTGCAGTGATACGGCGTTGCATTTAGCCGTACCGACTTGTTGGGTGTGGTGCATGGCCAACTGACGCATGGCGAACTGACGGAAAGTTTCCACTGAACGTGGCTCAAACCCTTGGCCTAGAGTTGTGGAGGCTGGAGCATGGTTGTGTCAGCCTGCCATGTGGCGATTGGTGAGGTCAATTTATTTTCAACGATGCTATTATACGAATTTCGTCAACACAATGGAATCGTACTGAATCCGGTGAGACCGAATGTACTGCGTACTGGAACCAGTTGTAAGTAACTTCCCAAGTACCCACTTTCTTGTAATACTCTTTCCCGAACCTGGCAGTCTTAAAAATAAAATTTAGTTCACAAGCTGTTACATAGTTGTGAAATGAACAGTGACTCGAAAATAGAATAAATTTCCTGTAGTTCACGTCCATGGTGTCAAATTTTTATGTCATCAGGCTACCGGTTTCGGTCTTTAATATATATGTTTTCATATACAAATAACTACATGATGTGAGTCGATTATTGCTTATTTATATGTATATTGCGCTAGAATGACTAGGCGCGTGTGGAAGTTGGTGGTTGTGACTGTTTTCGGTACGAATTTCCTTTCTGTTACTAGTAACCTTATAATTTCTGCATTGACGACACTGTCACACACTTGATTACTAACGTTACTAGTAACCTCATATATATATATATATATATATATATATCTTAAGGATTTATATAGCACTTTCGTAACTAAGTTACGTAGCCCCTGAATCGGTGTGTCTAGTCCAGGAAAGGAAAGGAGAATGCCCTTCATAGTATGAAACTGACATTTATTCCTTAACATTAAAAAATTATGAAAGTGCTATCTGAAATCATTGTGTATAAAATTTATTCAATGTTAAATATTGATTTTACTGTACCATAAGTTCGTATTGAATACTGAAGCTAAATTACATCAAACACATTTGTTAAGCTTTAACTAACTGTTTCAAAATTATTCCTCTGGAAAGCAAATGAAATTTGTGGAAGATTTTTATATATCAGACCTTGCACCTCTCGCTCCCTGCTCCATGAGCTGTCTTTATTCCATAATCGAAACAGAAGAAATTCGGAACTTACTGGATAATCCCGAATTTCTTGACATCAGCTGCATTAGGTACAGAACCCGGTACGCGAAAAATTTCCGTACGTCGCTATTGTATAGTAGGGCTGCACGTAATATAGTTGTTGCCATAACAATGTCAGACAATAAATTTCGAAGTATTTCGAACAGCTGTGGATCGACAATAGTGGCTATTCTTGCATGTATGAATGTACCAAGTAGAAGGAGCTGAAATTCAGAAGTTCGGCGTCTGTCAAAGGAATTAATCACTGACCCAAGAGAATAAGGTGCGCACGTTCCGAGTGTTTCACAAGACGTAGGCCTCGGCAGAGGAAAGAGATCCCGGTCTATAACTTGTAGTGGAGCAGCAGTACATCAAAGGAGATTACTGTGCAGAGTCTAGCGGGGTGGAGCCGCAGTGGCCGGACAGCGAGAAATCGGTCGGTCTTTGATCTGCTTGAGGTAGATGCCCAAAGAGAATACACTTCCACCTGCCTTATTTCGGTTATACTGGTAATTCGGCTGCTGACATGCGTGTTGGTAGTCACGTAGCAGTGTTACGACCGCTTGTGGCAGAATCACTAAACCTGCGATGTTCACAATCTCTGCCACAGACACGGGATCAAAGATATAAAAATCATCTCGCTAACAGAATCTTCATTGCTTATCTGATCCAGGTGGCTGGAACACTTCTTGTATTAGATAATTTTAGTTTCACTGGCCTGTATAGGCGTTTTGTCTTGCTTACGTAATCTAGCAGACACTAAGCCGTTTGCAGAAGCAGTTCTACTTGTGTTGATTTCCGTACTTTCTTGCTACTTCTCTGCAAATTGTAACACACAACTTTGGATAATTACAAAATGGTTCAAATGGCTCTAAGTACTATAGGACTTAACATCTGACGTCATCAATCCCCTAGACTTAGAACTACTTAAACTTAACTAATATAAGGACATCACACACATCCGTGCCGAGGCAGGATTCGACCCTGCCACCGTAGAAGCAGCGTGGTTCCGGAATGAAGCGCCTAGAACCGCTCGGCCACGGCGAGCGTCTTTGATAATTACACTCTAAAACAAAAAGAAACAAGAACGACGCACCACGATGGAGTTATCCGAATGGGCCGGAAATCGGTAGGTGTGACGCACATGTACAGACATACAATTGATCAAAATTTCAAAAAAATTGCATGATTTATGAGCTTCACAAACTGAGTTAGTCAACAACTCGTTAGTCCACCTCTGTCTTTTACGCAAGTAGGAATTCGGCTTGGCATTGGGTGATAGAATTGTTGGATATCATGCAGAGAGGTATTATGCGAAGTTCTGTTTATCTGGCGCGTTAGATTGTCAAAATGTCGCGCTGCTTTGTGCATCCTGCCCACAAATCTCCAAACGTTCTCTATTGGGGAGAGATCCGGCGGCCTTGTAACCATAACAACATCTGGAAAGCACGAAAGCGTCGCAGTTAGCGGATAGGCATTACTTTGCTGAAATTTGAGATCAGGTTCACTTGCCGTAAAGGGTAATAAAATGAGGAGTAGAATTTCATCAACATACAGCCTTCCTGTAAGAATGCCGTAGTTGAAGACCAAAGGGGTCCTACAGTGCAAAGAAGTGGATCCCAGGTCAACTGTTCAGGTTGTCTGACGTACTGCGGTGCATCCCACCACTGATCTCACCAATGCACCTCTGTCCTGGGCATCTCCAGACACGTCTTCATTGGTCATCGCGAAACAGTTCGAAGCAGGATTCATCACTGAAGATCGTTCTGCTCCATTCAATGAGATTCCACGCCGAAGAGTTCCTGGAGACGCCCTGGACAGCGGTGGAATACCAACCTGAGTGTCGTTTACCATACAGCACGACAGCCAGGAGTAGTGGTCTTGGCTGCCATTTCATTTCATTGTACGACCTCTTTGTTTGTCATCCGTGGCACCCTTAAAACTCAGCGGTACGTCTGCCCCGTTTGTCACCCTTCGGGTGCAAGCCATCCTGAGCTAAAATTTCAGCCAGATAACGCTCGCCCGCACGCTGAGAGAATTCATATTGTCTTGATACCTGTCAAACCCTACCTAGGCTCTCTAGATCGCCAGATCTCTTCCCAGTCGACATTGTTTGTAAAAATATGGGCTGAGACCCCATCCTGGCTCGTGATTTTGACAATCCAATGTGCCAATTATACAGAATTTGGTACGATATCCTTCAGAACATCGAATAACTCTCTCAATGCCAAGCGAATAATTACTTGCATTAGTGCCACAGGTAGACCAACGCATTATCGACGTGCTCTGTTTGTGGAGCTCTTTCTCTTCAAGAAATCATCCAATTTTCCTGAAATAATGATGTGTTGTACCTCTGTACAAATACGCCAAATGTACCAATTTCCGTCGCATTCGGATAATTCCTTCGTGCTGCTTGATAATATAATTTTTTCCGTTTTATCATAGACTCAATTTAATTGCAACGTGTTCTGTATGTCATTTTCGAGCTAGTGGTGGACATCACACTGCAAGAAATAATGTGAAACGTGCAAAGCCATAATTATAATAGTTCTGTCAGACATATTAAATTGTAATCCTAGAAACCTGTTCTAGGTAATATACACTACTGGCCATTAAAATTGCTACACCACGAAGATGACGTGCTACAGACGCGAAATTTATCTGACAGGAAGAAGATGCTGTGATATGCAAATGACTAGCTATTCAGAGCATTCACTCAATGTTGGCGCCGGTGGCGACACCTCCCACGTGCTGACATGAGGAAGGTTTGCGACCGATTTCTCATACACAAACAGCAGTTGACCGGCGTTGCCTGGTGAAACGTTTTTGTGATGCTTCGTGTAAAGAGGAGAAACGCGTACCATCACGTTACCGACTATGACAAAGGTCGGATTGTAGCCTATGGCGATTGCGGCTTATCGCATCGCGACATTGCTGCTCGCATTGGTCGAGATCCAATGACTGTTAGCAGAATATGGAATCGGCGGGTTCAGGATGGTAATACGGAACGCCATGCTGGATCCCAACGGCCTCTTAACACTAGCAGTCGAGATGGCTGTAAGGGATCGTGCAGCCACGTCTCGATCCCTGGGTCAACAGATGGGGACTTTTTCAACACAACAACCAACTGCACGAACAGTTCGACGGCGTTTGAAGCAGCATGGACAATCAGCTCGGACACCATGGCCGCGGTTACCCTTGACGCCTGCATCACAGACAGGAGCGCCTGCGACGGTGTACTCAACGACGAACTTGGGTGTACGAATGGCAAATCGTCATTTTTTCGCATGGAGCCAGCATCATAATGGTCGCATCCGTGTTAGGCGACATCGCGGTGAACGCACATTGGAAGCGTGTATTCGTCTTCGCCATACTGGCGTATAACACGGCGTGATGGTATGGCGTGCCATTGGTTACACGTCTCGGTCATCTCTTGTCCGCGTTGACGGTACTTTGAACAGTGGACGTCACATTTCAGATGTGTTACGACTCGTGGCTCTACCCTTCTTTTGGTCCCTGCGAAACCCTACATTTTAGCAGAATAATGAACGACCGCATGTTGCAGGTCCTGGTCGGGCCTTTCTGGATACAGAAAGTGTTCGACTGCTGCCGTGGCCAGCACATTCTCCAGATCTCTCACCAATTGAACACATCTGGTCAATGGTAGCCGAGCAACTGGCTCGTCACAATACGCCAGTCACTACTCTTAAGGAACTGCGGTGTCATGTTGAAGCTGCATGGGCAGCTGTACCTGTACACGCCATGCAAACTCTGTTTGACTCAATGCACAGGCGCATCAAGGCCATTATTACGGCCAGAGGTGGTTGTTCTGGGTACTGATTTCTCAGGATCTATGCACCGAAATTGCGTGAAAATGTAATCACATGTCAGTTCTAGAATAATATATGTGTCCAATGAATACCCGTTTATGATCTGCATCTCTTCCTGATGTAGCAATTTTAATGGCCAGTAGTGTACTTTCTTGTGCACATCGTCCTCGCTTTCTTCTAAAATAATTGAGCATCAGTGAACGATGTAGTTTTTAATCAGATAAGTAGTGCTATTTTAGTGTCTCATTTGACCTTAATTATCAAGTGTGTGACAATGGCGTCAATTCATATATTAAAAAGTTTGATCAACAATTTACACTCTTTTTTCACACCCTTCCTCTGTTCCAGTCGGCGTGAAGAACGAATATTGGTAACTTCGATGTGATTTCGATTCTCTCTTATTTCACCTTCATGATGCTCTTGCAAGATGTAAGTAGGAGGAAGCAATACAACGGTAGAATCTGCCAGGAGTGTCGTCTACGATAACTGCAACAGCTAAAACCACAAAGTGACGCAGACGCCTCTCATCTGGCATCTGCCACTGGAGTACGCTGAGCATCTTAATTACGATTTTGCGCTGGCTAAATGAAAGTGTAACAAAATGCGGTACTCTTCTTTCGATATTCTCTGTCTCCTCCGTCAGTGCAATTTGGTAAGGACCTCGTTTGCAATCACGTAAAGGTCCAATGATTATTTTCCAATGAATCTGAGTTGGCACTTGCATTAAATGCGATTATTTTCATGTTGCAGTTCCACTTTAAATAGTAGTATTGGTGCGCTACTAGATATTTAAGGAAAATGAATACTTTGAGTGATTGTTTTGCAATCCTCCGCCGGTCGGTGTGGCCGAGCGGTTCTAGGCGCTTCAGACTGGAACCGCTGAACCGCTACGGTCGCAGGTTCAAATCCTGTCTCGGGCATGAATGTGTGTGATGTCCTTAGGTTGGTTAGGTTTAAGTAGTTCTAAGTTCTAGAGGACTGATGACCTCAGATGTTACGTCCCATAGTGCTCAGAGACATTTGAACCATTTTTGCAATCCTCTAACAGTACAATTTTGGAACTTTCTGCCTATTTATGCACAATACATTACATTCTTTTGTGTTGAAGTCCCTGCCTCAAGCGCCGATCCTTCGCTGGTCTTCCGGCATTTTGCTACAATTTTCTGACGTTGGAAATACTCTGGTGGCTCTGAGCACTATGGAAATTAACATCTATGGTCATCAGTCCCCTAGAACTTAGAACTACTTAAACCTAACTAACCTAAGGACATCACACAACATCCAGTCATCACGAGTCAGAGAAAATCCCTGTCCCCGCCGGGAATCGAACCCTGGAGCCCGGGCGTGGGAAGCGACAGCGCTACCGCACGACCACGAGCTGCGGACCTAATGTTCTGGTACACTAAGGCAACATTTGGAAGAACTCTCATGAAACGTCTGACTTTATTCACCAGTTCATTTACATACATATTGAAAATAATGCTCTAACATTCCTTTGATGTAGGCGCGAAGTTACTTTTACCGACAGTTTTGTTGAAAAGCGTCTGTAAAACCAGAACATGTACACACATCAGACCTAAATGACTAATCAACAGTGAGAGGTGAAATGTATAACATTAACTGTGATTGTATATAGTTAATTAACATAATTTAAATTTTTTATTCAGAGTTGCATGGTTTATGTTGTATGAAGAAACTTTATAAGAGCACATTTGGGTTAGCTGCCAACACTCAGACGAGCTACGAAGTCACACAGTCGGGCAGAGATACCACACCGAGGGGAATGCTCGGAAGGAGGGGCCAGCAGAGGCACTGCTCAACGCTACTCGGCTGATCAGAATTTCCTTCCAGATGCCATACCTGGATGCCGGGTGCCCCATAAGAAAATGGAGTAAAGCCGCCAGCAGTGACTTTTTACGACTCGAAGATGGACAGAGGAAAAATACTGAATTTAGCGATGTTCAGGAAGGCACTATGGCGAAAATTAAGTAGAAAGCTTTGTCTGTTTGGAAAAAAATCAGACGCCATAGATAACATGCAGCAAATAGAGTGAGAACCTGCGCTTTGTGACATCTTTGTAAATGTGGGACACAGCAGAATAATGCATCCACAAAAACTACACTCCTGGAAATGGAAAACAGAACACATTGACACCGGTGTGTCAGACCCACCATACTTGCTCCGGACACTGCGAGAGGGCTGTACAAGCAATGATCACACGCACGGCACAGCGGACACACCAGGAACCGCGGTGTTGGCCGTCGAATGGCGCTAGCTGCGCAGCATTTGTGCACCGCCGCCGTCAGTATCAGCCAGTTTGCCGTGGCATACGGAGCTCCTTCGCAGTCTTTAACACTGGTAGCATGCCGCGACAGCGTGGACGTGAACCGTATGTGCAGTTGACGGACTTTGAGCGAGGGCGTATAGTGGGCATGCGGGAGGCCGGGTGGACGTACCGCCGAATTGCTCAACACGTGGGGCGTGAGGTCTCCACAGTACATCGATGTTGTCGCCAGTAGTCGGCGGAAGGTGCACGTGCCCGTCGACCAGGGACCGGACTGCAGCGACGCACGGATGCACGCCAAGACCGTAGGATCCTACGCAGTGCCGTAGGGGACCGCACCGCCACTTCCCAGCAAATTAGGGACACTGTTGCTCCTGGGGTATCGGCGAGGACCATTCGCAACCGTCTCCATGAAGCTGGGCTACGGTCCCGCACACCGTTAGGCCGTCTTCCGCTCACGTCCCAACATCATGCAGCCCGCCTCCAGTGGTGTCGCGACAGGCGTGAATGGAGGGACGAATGGAGACGTGTCGTCTTCAGCGATGAGAGTCGCTTCTGCCTTGGTGCCAATGATGGTCGTATGCGTGTTTGGCGCCGTGCAGGTGAGCGCCACAATCAGGACTGCATACGACCGAGGCACACAGGGCCAACACCCGGCATCATGGTGTGGGGAGCGATCTCCTACACTGGCCGTACACCACTGGTGATCGTCGAGGGGACACTGAATAGTGCACGGTACATCCAAACCGTCATCGAACCCATCGTTCTACCATACCTAGACCGGCAAGGGAACTTGCTGTTCCAACAGGACAATGCACGTCCGCATGTATCCCGTGCCACCCAACGTGCTCTAGAAGATGTAAGTCAACTACCCTGGCCAGCAAGATCTCCGGATCTGTCCCCCATTGAGCATGTTTGGGACTGGATGAAGCGTCGTCTCACGCGGTCTGCACGTCCAGCACGAACGCTGGTCCAACTGAGGCGCCAGGTGGAAATGGCATGGCAAGGCGTTCCACAGGACTACATCCAGCATCTCTACGATCGTCTCCATGGGAGAATAGCAGCCTGCATTGCTGCGAAAGGTGGATATACACTGTACTAGTGCCGACATTGTGCATGCTCTGTTGCCTGTGTCTATGTGCCTGTGGTTCTGTCAGTGTGATCATGTGATGTATCTGACCACAGGAATGTGTCAATAAAGTTTCCCCTTCCTGGGACAATGAATTCACGGTGTTCTTATTTCAGTTTCCAGGAGTGTAGATGTTTACGCAATACAAGAAATACCAGGTTTGGATAACGTAAATAAAATGGAAGATACAGATAGAAGAACACGACTCTGCTGCGGAGGTCCCACTTTTATGGCCAAAGAAAGAGATAGATAGAGAGTGATATGCTCCTTTCGGGCACGAAATGGTAGAAATTTTGGAAATTTGTGATAAGGTCTTGTGGGATCAAACTGCTGAGGTCATCGGTCCCTAAGCTTACGCTCTACTTAATCCAACTTAAACTTACACTAAGGACAACACATACATCCACGTGAGAGGGAGGGCTCGAACCGTCGACGGAGGTAGCCGCGCGGACCGTGACAATGTGTCTTAAAACGCGTGGCTAGCACACGCGGCGAAATGAAAGAAAGCGAGCTACTTGTTGACAGCCTGAATCAGCGGGACCACCATCTTTTATGAAATCTTTATACTGGTCAGCACTTGGAACACCCATAGACCGGCCACAGTGAATGAATTAAAGAATAAAAAAAATGTAGAAATACGAATCTTCTTTTTCAGCACTAGTTGGTGCAAACTACTTCAACTAAGGAAGTTTTCATCACCGAGAATCTTCTTTTCCATCGGCATTCGTTGCCGCCAAAGTCCATCTCCCAGATGATGAGGTGAGAATCGTAGAAAGATTTTTATCTGACTTAAACTTAGCTATTGGGTGAGTCTGCAGCTGCTTCGTCCTCCATCTACGTACAGATGCGTTTAAATCGAGCCGAAACAGCGAGATAATCTGCGGCTATAGTAAATTCATTTTTGTAGCGTCTAAATAACTTCAAACTTCAGTTTTAAGACCTGCTTCCAGGTTCATAAAACCTATAGCCTTTCAACTTCGGCCAGAGAGCAACGAATTCCCTTCTCTAACGCTATCTGTCTTTCACACTAACATCATGACAATCACTGTACATTTCCCACAACTGTTAGTGTTTCATCTTTATACGTAATTATCAGAATCTAACCCCAGGCCCTTCAGTCACAAATACCAAGGTCTCTTACTTTGAAACTTCGGTTGCCTCTCGTAAGTTAAATGTGTATTTTTGGTGTAATACACCGAATTAAATGCGGTCCTTATTTTATTTTGTAGCATTTGATTTCCTAATTCATATTTTTCAAGCTAGACGAGCGAATTAGCATACACTTAGACTACCCAACCTGCATCGACGTTCATTGCTTTTACATCTGAAGGTTTATGTCCGTTAACGGTGACCAGATGTCATTTACTTGGTAGGAACTGTTTTGTTCAATGACGTAGCTGGTCTGATATTATTCGGCCCATATCCAGTTTGATTGTTAGTCGCCAGTGCGGAACTGTGTCGAACACCTGGAAGTCAAGGATCACAGAATCAACCTAGGTGTCGGTGCCTACCTTCTGCGTCCTGGGTAAACAGAGTGGGCTGGGTTCCACATGATCATTATACGCAGAGTCTATATTTTCTGCATCTGTTCGATGTCCCAACTGGAAAACGGGAATGAACTGCATATTTATTGTACTTCATAAAACCAACGTTTTCATGTAAACCTCTTTTCTTACTGTTAGTCTTTCTATAATATTATCCCTACGACAACTTCCAAGGGAAGTGAGTCTCTGGTTATCAAAGACTAGTGTTAATATTTTACTATGTACCTCCCCCCCCCCCTCCCCCCCATGCACACACACAGGATATACCTACAGCACATCGTGGCTGGCAGTAAAGGTTATCAAAAGAAAGGAAAATCGTTGTCAAAAGAAAGGAAACATTTTCTTAACTCGAGTCGTTCGCATACATGTTTCCTCTTCTCTTCCTCGGGTCTCAGTGTATCACGCACTGCAGTGCAAGACGCCCGTCTGCAACTCCTTGCCATGTAACAGACCGTTGTGTACTGGTAAGAGGGTGCAAATGAAGAGGCCTCAGGCGTCTGCTGAGTGCAGCAGCGGCGCAGACAGGGCAGTAATGGCGGTAATTACGGCGGCGGGACTCACCACCCCCACCCCCTCCCCCAACACCTCCTTCCACCCAGGACGCAGCCGCTATCTCACGCGTAGCACGCTAATGCGGCTATCGCAGAGCAAGCACGTGCGCGCTCCACTTCGCCGCTGTCTCCGCCGCCGTCGCCGCCGCTGCTGCTGTCCCACCGGCGCCTCCTCTCGCAAACTTATCGATTAGTCGCGCTGCTACACGTCGACATATGTCCGATCCAGCACGTGACAGTCCTCAGATACAGACAAGAGTAGGCTGCTAATATTCTCTGACTCAGCCACCTCCTCATATTTCTCTGTATTATTTCGATTTTATTTCACACTAGCAAACCCTTCAATAGTTCGTAATTGCTAAATGTGTATAAGAATTGGATATGCATCGTAACTCCTAACCCCCACTCATAATTCTGCCCAACTCGTCATCCCTCTCTCCTCGTCCTTCTCCTCATGCTGCACCTCCTGTAGGTGCATCGCTTCATCCTCTTCTCTCTCACAAGCTGAGACATGGTCGTGGATGAAAACAGTGACACAGAAAGAGTGATCACATAGTTTGTGGTTCTTAGAATATCGTTTTCAGTCAGCAATGACCATCTTCAGACCAGCAGCAAATCGTGGGAAATGGAATAGAACTAATCAACACATTAAGTTGTCATGACGAGAAATTATTTCTTCATAGATATGAATACGAGGGTGGCCTGTCGGTTTTTATTACTTGTGCTATAATAATAAAGTCATAGTGGCATAGTCACAAAATGCACGCAAAATCAGCATAGAATCGTCGTACAAATTTAAACATGATGTAAACTAGGCCACACTTCTGGCAATGTCATACCGTCTCTATCTCTGAAGGTCAAAACAGTCTGAAATTCCACAATGTATGGCACCTACCACCACCCCCACCTCTGTCCCCGTCTTTCACTGACCCCTCACTCCTTTCTCTGAACTTCCGTCTTCTTTATTGTTATTCCCAACGAAAGCTTGATTGGGAACTGAAGTCACCTGAAATGCATGGGTAAATCGCTGGGTTATGAGGGAGACTTCTCCCGCTGCTGGATCTCTGAGGCCGAAGTTCCAATGACTGTATTTCGCATGGTTTTGGTCTACGAATGAGATGGATTACAAAGATTAGATCGACTCAGACTCCGTAATAGTATTATAATCGTGAATGGATAAGTCGTAAAAGAAACATCGTCGTTTCAAAGAATATATAGCCACAGTCTGCCTGAATGTTTATTAGTGCATCGTGCAAAAATTTCAAGCAAATAAGTCAAGAATAATTCTAGGTTTTTGGTAATAGTGTTTCTCTTTTATATATTACATATATTTAAAAACGCAGCGACGGAACAGAATCGGATCTCCAAAAATAATTTAATGTGGAATAATGAAATTTAGGGAATATATTTGTCAAGGTAAAATATTTAAGTGATTAACATTGCAAGATCGCAGGTTAATGAAAGGGCGAGATAAACCATTGCACAAGTGAAATGCTGCTACATTATCATCCGGTGTATCCGCCAGAATATTGAAGGCATATATGCAAACGAGCATGCTCCTTGTATTAAACAGGTGCCGGGTGTTAGATTGTGGGATGGAGTTGAATGTGTGTGACTTAGCTGCTAAGGTCATCAGTCCCTAAGCTTACACACTACTTAACCTAAGTTATCCTAAGGACAAACACACACACACACACACACACACACACACACACACACACACACACACACACACATGCCCAAGGGAGGACTCGAACCTCCGCCGGGGCCAGCCGCATAGTATATGACTGCAGCGCCTGAGACCGCTCGGCTAATTCCACGCGGCGTGGGATGGAGTTCCGTGCCTGTCGCACTTGATCGGTCAATACGAGGACGGTTAAAGCTGGTTGTGTATGACGCTGTAGTTGTCGCTGATGATGTCGAATGCGTGCTCCACTGAGGACAGATCTGATGATCGAGCAGACCAAGTCAACACGTCGATACTCTGCAGAGCACTTTGAGCTACAACAGCGGTATGTGGGCGAGCATTATCCTATTGGGCAACACCCCATACAATGCTGATCATGAACGGCAGCACAACTGGTCGAGTCAACTGACTGGCGTACAGATTTTCAGTCAGTGAGCTTGGGATGGCATTTAATCCACGGGAGTCTACTTCTTTCTGAATTTGGGGATTATCCGGATTTTGATAACACTTACTCCTGAAAAAGAGGTTTCCACTACAAACCAATAGTAAATTAATGTGTGTACTGTGGGAGTGCCTCTTAAGATCTTGACGCCATTCACACACCGCATCAAACTTCACCGCCTCTCCAGCACACCTCCAACCGACACTTTGAGTTCATGTAGTTCATAGCCTTAGATGAGATATACTGTGTCACACCTATCATAGTCATCCGTTCTTAGTCATAATCGTGAACTGTAAGATTCATAAGCACCTTGGTCAATCTAATATTCTTAGACGCGTCCAACACTTTGCTGAACAGAATTGCTCAGAAGACCAACACAAAATCTCCTCGTTTTTCGCAGCTATCTTAACTTACAGAAACAATTATACGCCATTTTGGCCAAGTCATCCGGCTGGAAATTCGAGAAATATATATTAGCAGTACAAAATTTTCCTAAGAGTATCAAAGGGCTACCGACATTCTGGATATGAAGAGAACCCAATCTACATCTCCGGAATAACTATCAGTTTAACAGGACTGTCGTACATCTACATCTCCTCCCGGAATGGCGCCTTATTGCTTTCGGTGGAGGGCATTTCCGGTATCTCTATATTTTACACCACTTTTTGTTCCAGTCTCGATGGTGCTTGGGAAAATTTGACGTCCGTAAGCTTTGGTATGAGCTCTACTTTCTTTCACTTTCCTGTCGTAGTCACGTGAGAGGAAGTAACATATTGACCGACTCTGCGATATATGCACTCGGAAATTCGACTGTAAATCTCTCCGTGACAGAGAATGCATCACCTGTATCGTGAGTCTGTTAATCATTTCTGCCGGCCGGAGTGGCCGAGCGGTCTTCGGCGCTACAGTCTGGAACCACGCGATCGCTACGGTCGCAGGTTCGAATCCTGTCTCGGCCATGGATGTGTGTGATGTCCTTAGGTTAGTTAGGTTTAAGCAGTTCTAAGTTCTAGGGGACTGATGACCTCTGAAGTTAAGTCCCATAGTGCTCTATGAAGTTAAGTCCCATAGCGCTCAGAGCCATTTGAATCATTTCTCGCTCCGACTAAAGTACCTCTGAATGAAGGGCGCCCATTTCCGTTCACTTTCGTTTCTCTCTGCTATTAATCTACCTTGATGAGAGCCCGACTCCGATGACAGTACTTATGAATCGGTCTGTCAAGTGTTTTGTAAAACATTTCATAATATGTAAATTGAAGGCCGATGGGAGTGACAGGAAAGGAAAGAGAAGGGATTTATCAGCGGCTTCTGGACGTAACGCAGAATCGGCGGCGACTGGTGAAACCGCCAGACCGAGATGTGCCGCTAACTAGGTAGGTGCGTTGACAACTGCGCCACCCGAAACACACTGTTCATCGCACATTTGCTGACTACCTCGGCGAGCCTCACGGTCGACCCACGTTTCCACTGAGCGCCACCTATCTGCAGTCCGTATCAGTTAACTCAGTGCTCGCTACTTTGAGACACCACGCATTCATATAATATTCTCCTTCGTGGATGATTTTCTTAAAATTCTACAAATGAGACTCATATTGGCATTAATATACAATATGGTTTATGTGCTCCTTCTTTCTTAGGTCGTCCCGGATAGCAATGCGTGGTTGACCTAAGCGATTATTGCTTCCTGTAACGTGTCTCCATCAGTGCAATTGAATAACATAGCATTTCTTATTCCCAGTACATCGTGTCTAAAAGCGTCCACGCAGTAAGCCTCGTCTCTCTTCATTCTTCAGTATGTCATTATGCAAACTAGTCACATTTTGCATGAAAATTAGAGTCAATAAAACACGAACATATTTCACACTGTATCCAGTCGAAATTGGGGAGACTCTGGAAACGCACATGTATTTCCGATTGCAATACAACAATGGTTATTTCCATTTCTTCCATCACGACACTTGTAGATAGTCCATTACATCTACAGGGTATGACCTAAGACGATTTCTGCATGCTGAGCCACTCGCACAGCAACCACAGCAATTCAACAGAAGAACCACCCAGCTCCCGCCGGTTTCAAAGGCAGAGAAAGCGCTGGCCTCTAATGCGGGACTCAGGTACGGGAGTAGCGATTCTGGAAATGGCCGCAATAGTGCTGTACCCGATTCCTGGAGAGTCTATCGGCCAGGCGCACTCTATTACATCAGTTGCAGCTGATGAGCGAAGGAATCGCGTTGTTAAAAATAAGTCGGTCAGGAGCCCTGAATATTATATAGTGTAACGTTGAAACTCGTGGAAAAATAAATTAAAATCTGTATGCGGCTCCGGCCAAAGAAAACCATCATAACGACCGGGGGAGCGGTGTGCTGACCACGCGCCTCTGCTATCTGCATCCTCAGCTGACGATGACACGGCGGTCGGATGGTCCCGATGTGCCATTTGTGGCCTGAAGACGGAGTGCTTTTTTAAAAATAAGATAGACCGCGAAGAGTGTCAGAGATTACGTAAATAAAAACACGAAAGTTTCAAAGTCATCTCCGAAGTGATGCTCTTATTCTCAATGCCAGAAAGATTTTGTTGATTCCCTCTTGGCATAGCAGCATACCAGTAGTCTACTCCAGATCCTCAGATCCTGTGAGGACACACAGATCGAGTAGTACGCATCTTGCTGTCAGGCACTGTGTATGGCTGTAAGCCGACCACAAGCCGATCAATCATCAGAAGTGACAAGGACTGTTGAGGCTCGAAGGCCTACTCCGAACTGGTGCTCCTATCTTCACTACCAGAAAGATTTTGTTGATACTCTCTTAGCATAACAACATACCAACAGTCTACTCCAGATCATGTGATGACAAACAGATCGAAGAGTACGCATCTTGCTGGCACGCACTGTGCCCGCCGGTCGATGTGGCCGAGCGGTTCTACGCGCGTCGGTCTGATACCGCGCGCCCGCTACGGTCGCAGGTTCGAATCATGCCTCGGGCATGGATGTGTGTAATGTCCTTAGGTTAGTTAGGTTTAAGTAGTTCTAAGTTCTAGGTTACTAATGACCTCAGACGTTAAGTCCCATAGTGCTCAGAGCCATTTGCACCATTTGAGCACTGTTCGTGATAGTACGCCTCCCGCAAGGCGATCAATCATCAGAAGTGACAACGACCGTTGACACTCGAAGGCCTACCCCGTGCACCTCTGTATATCCTTGTGCCTGCTGGAGGTGTTGGAATCAACTTTACATACTCGGACTCAGATTGTGATTTGGACTGCGGTATCAGAGACCACGTTAGGAAAGGTAGCCTGCTGCCTGCTTGTAAACAGTTGTCGGCAACGTAATGTAAAGAAAAGTTCGGGAGTAACATAAGGGAGCGTTAAAAGGGCATTATTGTTTACAGTATGAATTAGCGAACTTGTGAATGACACCAGAGTATCCGTGAAACTCTTCACGGAAGATGCTCTAGTCTGTAGGCATGTTATAACCCCACCAAGACTATAGGGAAATGCTGCATGGCTTGCAAGGGATCGACGCTTGGTGTTGCGACTGGAACTCGGCACTGAATGTTGATACATGTTTCGATACCAGCCATCGGTATTAAAGTGAGGAAAATGGTGCTAGCTGAATACCTATCGGGATCTCTCTCCCCCAATGAACCACACTCTTTAAACTGTGAGCAATAGGATTGATAAACATTATTTTTCGTCCACCAATTGATCAGTGAGTAGTCATAATAGGATGGTTTCCTTAATTGTGCATATACATGAAGTTCACAGGTACGATAGGTTTCTAAGTGTATTGGCACACACTGATTTCCTTTCAAGCATTGTCAAGTAAATATGCAAAATTTGCTTGACATGTAACAACAGTAAAGACAAACAAATAAAAGATAAAATTAAATATCTTCAATATTTCGCGGACCTGTCAGCAAATTTATAAATATTAATTTTATTTGATTAGCAAAATTAAAAGATAAACTGGAATGAATTATGACTCGAAAAGTTCAGGGAGGGAAGCACTTGGTGGTAAGTTATGGTCTCTAACAAGCTAAATTTTAATTCACTCAAACCGGAGATTCGACAGCAATATTGCATGCATGCTTGGTTTATAGGAGAGGTTGTGGTGCAAACGTGCCAGCGACAGTAGTCAGGAACAACCTAACACTGAAATTATTCTAGGTTATTAAATTCATCGTGACCAATACGACATGCGATGCTCGTAAATCTCACCACCTTTGTATGAAAGTGCTGGCTGCGGAAGGTATCGGTTCCTCGCTACGTGTTCCTATATGCAGTCTAGAAGACTCCCCGACAAATTCTTCGCCTGGGGCGTCCTGACCGAAGGATATCCCCAACCCACAGCCTCTGTACCAAGACAAATGAGATGTGACTCTGTTGTAGATGGAAGCAAAAACGTGCTCACTGCAAGCGTAGACTGAATTCACCCTACTCAGAGCATAATCTGGTCAAAAATGCACGGAGAGCGTCAGTTCTGCGAATCTTTCAGTATCTCAAGGACTACCTACAAAACAGAAAATAACGTTTTGTCCCACCAATTAGAAAATGCAAGCAAACGGCAGTGTACTCCCACCAACATAATAGAGATGCGGCCCTTGTGATAGAATGTACTGAAACCCTTAGTGCAAAAACTTGCTTCAAAGTATTTTACCTTATGATTCTCCAGCCTCTCCAGATATCTTTTATTTCGTGCTTTTTCCACACTGTTTTCTGGCGTGCGATAATAAGAAAGAAAGGGAGATATGTTGGGCTAAATGACGCGTAGGCCGCCAAAGGTTGTGACCATCATTTCCAGTGACAGACCTTGTCTTTCAGGAAGCTTTCAAGATTGTCATGTCCATTACAAAGGTCAGGAGGACTTAAAAAACTGGGTATCTTATTTAAAAAATCCTCTTTCCACCAGAGACACGTTTCACAGATGTCCTTATCACAAAAAGTCCATCTTTATACAGGATGGGGGCGGGATAACGACTGTTCAGTATAAAGTGTCAAATCAAAAACACCATCAGACGTCTGTATTTCAAAATCTGTATGCGTCGATTTTCTGTGCACAGAATGTCTGACATTCTGTGTACAGAAAACCGAGGCATACAGATTTATATCCAAACGCGCGTAGTTTTCACCACCCAGCTACGAAGAGAGCTATGCTGAATACCTTGGTTCACAGAGCAAGGACTATTTCGGACAAGGATCACCTCGTCTCCGAGATTAGCCACCTGGCGACGGTATTCAGAAAAAATGGATATCCTGATCGTGATATCAGATCTACTCTGGCGAAGAAACCTAGGAATGGCGCCGTTCGAGCAGATGAAGAGGACCAGCACATCGCGCGGCTGCCATTCCGCGGTGCAACGACCAGCAAGATCGGCAGAGTCCTGAGCCGGCAGGGAATCAGACCAGTCTTGCGGCCACCCAGGAAGATTAAGGAGATGTTGCGACCCGTGAAAGATAATCTCGGTCTGAGAGTACCGGGAATTTACAGCATTGCTTGCGAGTGTGGCAAAAATTGTGTGGGCCAGTCTTTAAGAACTGTTGCCGATCGCTTGGTGGAACATCAGCATCACCTGAAAAACAGGTATCTAGAAAAATCGGCGGTGGCTGAGCACAGTTTGCTAAATAAACGTAAAATTTTATTCGATGAAACAAGAGTACTTGCTCACGCTTCAAACTATTGGGACTCTGTCATCAGGGAAGCAGTTGAAATTAGACTCTGGGAAAATCTGAACGCACAGAACGAAGAGGAAAGGACACAAACAGGGGACAGACGAAGACAAAGACGGAGGAAGACGAGGACGGAGGAAGACGAAGACGGCCAAAGACCAGGATCGGACGGCAGCGGCGGCGACCAGGCGGCGGCGGCGACCAGGCGGCGAGCACCGGCTGGCCGCAATGCAAGGAAGCGCGCAATTGATAAAGAAAGAGCGCAGAGGGAGACTTCTCACATTCCTCGCAGTTCTCCACCTGTTGCGATGGATGGCGCTGCAAGCAACGCTGGATAAAGCGCGCAAAGAATATCTATGGATATAGAGGGCGCCACCTCGGTAAGCGCCGTTTTCACCGTGACGTAATCCAGCCAATGAGAAGCCGTCCACTGCTTATAAGAGCGGAAGCCTCACCGGTCCACGATCCAAGCCAAGGCACGTTCCCGACTCCGTCTCCTCAAGCTCCTTTCCGGCCGCACGTGGGGTCTGGACCCCTCCACAATCCTCCACACCTATAAATCCCTCATCCGCCCTATCCTTTGTTACGCCCATCCAGCGTGGATCTCCGCCCCCCCTACCTTCTATAAATCCCTCCAAATCCTTGAACGCCATGCTCTCCGCCTTGCCTATCGCATCCGTCTCCCCTCCCCCACGCGGATCCTGTATGATCTCATCCCCTTCCCCCACCTCCTCCTTTTCCTTGAAAGGATACGTATCCTGTACACCTCACGTAAACTTGATCCTCCTCACCCGCTCATTTCCCCGATCCTCTCCCACCCCCGCCCGCTGCCGCGCCTGTATTCTCACGTCCCACCCGGTCTCCATCTCTCCACCCTCCATACCCTCTCCCAAGGAGAGGCCCCACTCGCCTTATGTGGTTCTTCTCTGAGGACGCCCCCTCCATTGACCGTCTCCTGAAGGAGGGTGCCCTTCTCTTCAACCAGCGCCACACGGTCGACCCCTCCCGTTCCCCTCCTCAATCCCTGCACTGCCAGAGTTGTCTGTGCTATTATGCACACCCAACAGCTGAGTGCCGCGAGGCCCCCACCTGCCCGCATTGTAGGCAAGCACACTTCCTCCGGCAGTGCCCTAACCTTCAATCCCCTCCCTCCTGCAGTACCTGCAATCTCCCCCATCCCACCTACTCCCAAAAGTGTAAAGCCCGACCCCCTCCAACCACTCCTAAACTCACCGTCCCTGTCCGTCCCCTGGACGCCCCCACCCCTCCTGGCAATTCCCTTCTTCCCCCCCCCCCCCCCCACCGCTGAGGACATCATCAGGTTCCTCACAATCGTCCTTCAAAATGTTCATCCCTTTCAGCGCCCCCACACCCTCCAGCAGATCTCCCTCGCCACCCGTTCCATATTCCAACTCAAGATGTACTCCACCTACTCCAACAACCAGACCCATTTCACATTCTCCCGTCTTGACACCCTCGTCTAAATCCCAGTCATGGCGCGACAGCAACATATCCTTTTCAACAATATCCACTCCCTTTCCGCCAACAAGAAACTTTTCCTGCACACCCTTGCCACCCACCGCGTGGATGCCTTCCTCCTTAATGAAACCTTCCTCCAACCCCACCACTCCATCCACACCTCACCCTATCTCCTCCACCGCTCCGATAACCCCCTCCCAATTGCGCGTGGCGGAGTTGCCATTGGTCACCACCGCCAGATCCCCGTTCGGCTCCAACCTCTCCTTCCCGACCCCACCGAACACCTGATCCTTAGTCTCTTCTTCCCCGGCCTTACCGTTACCTGCGCCACCATCTATGTCCGCCCTAACGCCCCTATTCCCTTCGACTTCCTCTCCCACATTGACCGTACCTTCTCCTCCTACGTGATCGCCGCCGACCTCAACATCCACAGTCATTCCGCCACCCAGTTCCGGCGGTGGCATCGGTTCCTCTCCTCCCTTCAAGGCGACCTCATCTCCATCCCCCAGCACACCCGTCCCGAATCCAACTCCACTCCTGATGTTATCCACTCCTCCCCCAACCTCCTTGGCCACATAATGGTGGATGTCCTGGAGCCTATTGGTAGCGACCATCTCCCTGTTCTCCTCACCAATTCAGACGGTCGTCGCCCCTGCCCTGACCCTTGTACTGACCCTCCTCCTAAGTATGTCCATGACTATTCCTGTGCCGACTGGAATGCCTACCGGGATACCCTCTCCACCCAGGTCGATAGCCACCCCTTCACCTACCACCACCCTGCCAATGTCACCCATGCCGCCTCCTTTCTCCAGCAGACCTTGTCTAAGGCCGTGGAGGCCACGTCCCTACTGTCGCCATCCACCCCTTGCCACCTACCTTGCCCCCACAGGCCGTTCTCCTCCTCCGTGAATCCCGTCATCTCTACCGTGCCTTCCTCCGCACGCGTGACCCGGACACACTACGACGCCACCGGCAACTCCAGCGAAACATTCGTAATTTGCTCACGGCTACGAAACGCCGGGACTGGCGACAGACATGCACCCGTTTAAATGCTACCCTACCAATCAACTCGTCCAAGTTCTGGTCGGCCTTCCGTCGCCTTACCGGATCTAAACCCTCCCCCTATTATTCTCTTCTCCATGATGATCACCCTTTCCCTGACACCTTTAGTAAGGCCAATCACTTTGCCTCCTACCTCTCTGATGTATTTTCGATCCCCGATGGTCCCCAGTTCGATTACTCCCTCTTCCCGGATATCCGTGATCGAACTGACACCTCCGTCCCTCCCCTCGCTCCTGGTTTCCAGTACTTGGACAACATTGCACACACGGAACTCAGAGCCCCTATCACTACACCTGATCTCATTGCTACACTCCGCACAAAACGCAACACCGCTCCTGGTCACGATCGTGTCACCTACCGTCACCTTCGTGAAGCACCTGTCTCTTACCTCTCCACCCGGGCTGGGCTCTACAATGTAGTCCTGTCCACCGGTTACTACCCCGACCTGTGGAAAACCTCCCGTATCCTCATGTTCCTTAAACCTGACAAACCACCGTCCGCCGTCTCCTCCTACCGTCCCATCAGCCTTACCTCAGTCTTCAGCAAGGTCCTGGAATCTATCCTCACCCGCCGCATCCACCAGCATCTCCGCCAGCACCGCCTCCTTCCCGTTACCCAGTGTGGCTTTCGGCCGTCCTTCTCTTCCGACGGCCTTCTTCATCTCACTCATCTCCTTTCCAAACAGCTTATTCCCGTCGCTCCGCAATCTTCCTCTCCCTGGACCTCGAACGTGTATATGACCGTGTATGGCATTCTGGTCTCCTCTTCAAGCTCCAAACCTTCGCCCTTCCCATTAACTACGTCCGTCTGATCGGCTCCTTTCTCTCCCGCCGTCCTTCGTATGTCACCATCCATAACACAGATTCCCACTCCTTTTTCCCCTCTGCCGGTGTGCCCCAAGGCTCCATCCTCTCCCCCCTTCTGTACCTTTTGTACACGGCGGACATGCCGCCGCCGCCGTCAGTCCCCGTCCACCTTCTCCAGTTTGCCGATGACACCGCCTTCCTTGCTCTTGCCCCCACCCTACAGCGCACCCAACACCTTCTCCAATCCCATCTTGACCGGTTCACCGCTTGGTGCAACCAGTGGTTGCTCAAGGTCAATCCCTCCAAAACCCAGGCGATCATTGTAGGTA
Organism: Schistocerca americana; assembly: GCF_021461395.2. Taxonomy (NCBI): domain Eukaryota; kingdom Metazoa; phylum Arthropoda; class Insecta; order Orthoptera; family Acrididae; genus Schistocerca; species Schistocerca americana. Next base: position 441,080,940 of record NC_060121.1, on the reverse strand, counting down.
AAACCACCCCTTCCTTCCGCCTCCTTGATTTCTATCTCACCATCTATGGCCGTCCTATCGCCCTCACTCCCACCCTTAAGTACCTTGGCGTCACCCTCGACCGTCGCCTCTCCTTGACTCCCCACCTCCGGACAATCCAAGCCAAGGCACGCTCCCGACTCAGTCTCCTCAAGCTCCTCTCTGGCCGTACATGGGGTCTGGACCCCTCCACCATCCTCCACACCTGTAAATCCCTCATCCGCCCTATCCTTTGTTATGCCCATCCGGCTTGGATCTCCGCCCCCCCTACCTTTTATAAATCCCTCCAAATCATTGAACGTCATGCTCTCCGCCTCGCCTATCGCATCCGTCTCCCCTCCCGCACGCGGATCCTGTACGATCTCATCCCCTTGCCCCACCTCCTCCTTTTCCTTGAAAGGATACGGATCCTGTACACCTCCCGCAAACTCGATCCTCCTCACTTGCTCGTCTCCCTTATCCTCTCCCACCCCCGCCCGCTGCCGCGCCTGTATTCGCACGTCCCACCCGGTCTCCATCTCTCCACCCTCCTTACCCTCTCCCAAGGTGGCTTCCGCCAGCTCCCTCTCCCTGATGATGCCCTCCTCCCCTCCATCTACCCCTCCTACCAACTTTGATCCTCCCTCCCTCCTCCTGTACTTACTCCTCTGGGCACCCTCCCTCCCTTCTCTCCCTTTTCCCTCCCTCCTCCTTTTCTCCCCCCTCCTCCCCCGGGCCTCCCCTCCCCTGTCCCTCTCCTCCTGCCCCCGTCTCCTAAGCCATTGGCATCCTTTTTTTCTCCCCTCTCCCCCACCTCACCCCTGTTCCCCTCTTGGCAGGTCCCCGGACTCGCACACGCTCAGTGGACATTCGCGCGCCGGAGATCACCGCCATCAGTGTATCGTGTGTGCCGTCATGTTTAGTGTTCAGTGTTCACCGTCACTCCATTGTTCACCAGTGCCATCGTCTTCTTCAGTATTTGTGCGTCGTGTCAACAGTTCGTAGTGTGGATTGTCATCGAGTGTGAACGGCTTCTTGTGTTTTTATGTTCATGTGTCTACTGTTTTTTCCCGCCGTTTTTCTAAGTGATGTCTCTTCTCTGTTTATCTCATTGTACTCTCTTCGGCTGAAGAGCGGCGTATTGTGCCTGCTGCCAGCCTACCTGATTGTTCAGGTGTCAAAATAACAATAAAGTAAAAAAAAAACCGGTCTACGACAGTCACTTTTACGCCTGACGAAGATGACGGAGGTAGTCATCGAAAGCTTGGGATGTTATCCAAATTTGACGCGGCAAGTAAACCGAGAACTTTTTATGCAAGGACTCCGTCGCGAAAGACTTCGTAGTCAGCCAGTTGAGTGCTTGGGGAAAGTGGATCTGATTAGCTTTTCTCGTCACCTTATTACTGTTTACTGCGTTCACCTTGTTACAATTCGTTACGTTCAACCAGTGGTATTTTTCCTGCCTGGTGGCCGCTAACGCCACAGTTACCTGCACTGGGGGTTAGTGTATGTAACGGCAGTGTACGTTTTCTCGCCTTGCCGCTACTGTCTGGCAAAGCGTGTAGTTTTGACAGCTTTCTTGATTGTAGGGCGTTTGTGATTTTTCTACTCTGGTGGTAGTGATTCCTTTCTCATTCTGGGCGCTGTATTCTGGGGGCAGAGTGCAGTCCGCCAATTCCGGCTTTGGCGTGTTGTTCCATTATTGCATTTGGTTTATTGGACGCCAGGTAGTTTCAGCAAGATTATCATTAATCATTCGTTAGACTGCCACCAGTCTGAGTTACCATCTTGTGAAGTGAATGCAACTCTTGGCTGCCTATCTGATCGTTCGCGAAAGTATTTTTTGCCGCACCTTCTCAGAGGTCGATTCCTGTAGCACCGTCTGTGACTGGTCCTTGTGTTTTATTATTGTATTATTTGTTACCATACCTTATTATGCCTACATTGAAGGTTATGTATGTCTAGTTCATAGTTCCGGTCGCCTTCTGGAATAAATCTAGCAGTGTAAGGGTTGTGTTACAAGGTTACCATCATCTTATTTCACCCGTTTGGTTGCCAGTTGCTTGTTTCTTTTAATTAACCTTTGCTTCTATTTGGTGTTTTACAGCAGGTTTCTAAATTTGTTATATAATTGCCGTTCCTGACGTGTAAGCTCTTCAGCCTTGATTGTGTTGATTTGCTTTAAAAAAGTAATTCGATAATTGTATTTCATCAGTAAGCCTTATAACCTTATTTACTGCCATTCCTGGCATCTGATACCTTCTGCTGTGTTTGTGCCCACTTGGTTCAAATGGCTCTGAGCACTATGGGACTTAACTTCTAAGGTCATCAGTCCCCTAGAACCTAGAACTACTTAAACCTAACGAACCTAAGGACATCAGACACATCGATGCTCGAGGCAGGATTCGAATCTGTGGCCGTAGTGGCCGCGTTGTCCAGATTGTAGCGCCTAGAACCGCTCGGCCACTCCAGTCAGCTTGTGGCCACTTACTTCTTAATATTTCAATACCTGTAAGTTGTAATTACAGTGAGTTCTTAAACATTCTTAATTTATTGCCATTCTTGGCGAGTAAGGCCCTCAGCCGTGATCACAATGGCTTGTTTTTTTTTTTAAACATTATCTGTACCTGTATTTTAAGGTTATTTTCTAAATTGTAACGCACTGAAAACACTGTTATTTTCACAGTTGTTTATTCCTTCATTAATAGCGTGTGGTATTTTTTTTATTATTGTTGAGTCTGGATTTGCTGTTTTAAAAATTAACTGTAAAAGGTAAACAGTAGTTATTGATTATTTCCCCGCCCACAATCGTAACCGAATCCGGCCTTCCCTTGACTATGAGGTTTCAATGCCATGTACATGACACGTTTGCTGACACAATTTGTACTAAGATCACACCTTGTTATTTATTCTGTGTACATGGTAGACTCATGTGTGTCATTGTATAACAATTTATTGAGATATATGGGTATATAGCTTCCTAGGTCACTGCGAGTAGGTTGTTGCGGTAGCAGTCTGGTAATGACAGTAGTTCTAGACCATTATATGTTACGTAGACGATCCTCCAAAAAGTGTAACAGTACTTCTCTGTATTCATTTAAAAATGGTTCAAATGGCTCTGAGCACTATGGGACTCAACTTCTGAGGTCATCAGTCGCCAAGACTTAGAATTACTTAAACCTAAGGACATCACAAACATCCATTCCAGAGGCACGATTCGAACCTACGAACGTAGCAGCAACGCGGTTCCGGATTGGAGCGCCTAGAACCGCTCTGCCACCGCAGCCGGCTGTATTCATTTAAGATATCTGCGATCAACTCTGCATCGCATGGCCGCGGTTTTCCTCTTTGGTCGCTTTTCGGCTATTTAAGCTCACGTCGTTTGTGTGGACAGGTCTTCTTTTGGTCGGTTGGTGGGCTTTCTGGTGTGCAGTCTGGCTGTCGACGGTCGCTCTGCCTCTTTCTGTCACAAGGGCAATGGCGCTGCGGGCGGAGACGTTCTTGCTGTCGGCGAGTGTGCTCTGTGTCTAGTGAGAGGGCGATGGTCTCGTCTGTGCTGCTAAACGATGTGAACATGTAAAAGTGGCTTCGGAATGTATCAACCTGCAACCGGATACGTTACAAAATCAAGCGGCGCGAATACTGAATTTCGTGCTGTTTACAAATAACGGCTTTATCTGTGTTTGGATGTCAATGTCATTTCGTATTGACCACCCTCGCACAACTTATTGAAGAGTGGTTACCTGAGTGAATGAGGATTGTCTATTTTGGACGCAGCTGAGATATGGACAAGGAGTGTATATCTAAGTGCTTGTCTTTGCTCTCCGAAATAACCCCAGGTTCCAATTTGTGGCTGTCTGTTGGTGTTTAGGTTATGTGTTGAGAGGTAAACAAGCAGGGGCTTAATGATGAGAAATTTGTTGTATGCCAGAGTCCTGTCGTATTATAATTACTGTGTGTGTGTTTATGGATAATATATTTTATAATTAATCGGTACTGGGATTATGTTATAAGTTACGAGTGTTTGTATTTGAATGTATTATCACTTGCTGCTCTGGCAGTAAGAAGCCTGTCTGCACATAGTATTAATGACAAAGTAGTGCAGATATTTAAAGTGCTTAATTCTTAATTTTGAGTGGCTAGTGGGTCCCTTATGGCTGTGTCCCTGTTTTGAAACTTTTCTAATGTTTTAAGGCTTGCGTTACTCTGGATAAAGCCCAGTTCCTGTGTGGTTGTACGTTGTTGTTACAATTCTATATCAGAAGTGCACGTCGTCCGTTGTAGCTGCTCGTTTAACTGGGGAAGGACGCCTTGGCGGCAGCCAGTTTGAGTTATATCCGACAGCGCGGTCGCCTTGTTTATCAGTAGACTTCTGTCCTTTGGCGAATTTAGGTTGAGTATTTTATTACTTCTTCCTGATGAAGCCGAAGCATCAGCCTTTCCTTCTCCACAGTTCCTTTCAGCTTTCTTTCAGGCTCGATCTGAGTTGCAGTTTCAGCGTACATCTGATGTGCTATCATTTGTCACTGAAATTTTGTAATACCTGAAATGTGCATTTCGTTGTACGGGGTTTTTAATATCTTATTCAGAAAGAGGAATTGTGAGCTTTCTCCGCTCTTATATCTCGAAGGTTGTCCTGCTTCTGTGGAAGTGTTTCCCAGTAAACCATTTTTGTGTATATGGTTCTTAAGATTTTTGTAAGAGGTGGTTTAAAATTATTTATTATTTGGGTGGGGCTTTGATACCAGCAGACATTTTTTCTGTTTAGTAATGTTTCAAATTCTGGGACGGTTATGTATATTATTCTGGAGTAACAGCAGTCTGGTGTTTTCATGCAATGTTAAATATAATCTCTTGCAAATTACAAGCCAGAGTATGTGTTAGACTGGTAATTATTGCTTTGTCGTTATTGAGTTGAAGTATCCTTGAGCGTGTGTCCCACGTCTCAGTATTTGTTTGCAGGGAGTATCATCATTGATGGCGTAAATGCATACAGTTCAAAATACACGCTACCAGAAGCAAGAAATTTTCAGTAAACATAGGTCCGCAAACGAATTGTTTGCGGAATAATTGCGACATTGGGGCTACCAGTAATTACTGACGGGTCTCCTGTGTAAATGCCATAGATCGATAAGTGATGTGGTCCTGTTTACGTTTTCGAGACGTGGAAATGTAAACAGAATGGGTACGACAGTACAGGACACGTAGCGTCATCGAAATCAGCTGTTGTGGAGCGTCTGCGGTGCTGGAACACTACAGTAGCGAAGAGTATGCGAATTTGCACTACATGAATGGGGTTAGCGTCATTGATTTGTATTCAAAACGTCTTCGGTCCCCCGTTCGAAACCCGCCCCTGCATATATTCTGAGTGAACATCACCAGCAATACTGACCAATGACATTCGGCGTAAGAATTAACCCTCATTGTCCTAACGGCTTGTCAAAGTGAGCAGAGTGGACAGAAGCCCAGGGCACTCTACTGCGCTTGGGTTGGGAGACAGCCCCTAAGAGGCGGAAAAATTATCAATGATCAAAAGCATGAGTATGCAGAGGGCAGTGGAACCTACTGTATTAACAACACACAATGTTTATCCACAGGGTATGTGACCTGTAATTGAAAAAGTGTCATGATGATCTCTCCATTGGCAAAATATTTCGGACTAGTCCCCCATTCGGAACTCTGGGAGGGGACTACCAAGGGGGAGATGACCATGAGGAAAAGATCTAATAACCACGGGAGTTAAAAGGAAAAAAAGACAAGGACCTCTATCCCTGTATATCCATTGTGGATTCGGGCCAGCTACTGTTCAATTATTTATCAAGGAAGATCGCGACACAGTAGCATGTATTTGAGAATTTATTTTAATTTACGTTGACTACCATTTTCGGAACTTAATTGTGCCATCTTCAGGCCCTATATGCACTTCAGATCTCTAAATATCTATATACGAACTGCCAATGGGGCCCGTAGATAACATACGGAAATGTAGACACTGGCAGTCGAAAACTCAAAAGCGGACGGCTGTTTGGCGATCTCCCTTGACAAATAAGGATTTCTTATCAGACTTGTATAGAGTAGTATTATCAGCAGCAGGTAAATGAGTTTATTATGAGTAGGAAGGTGAGATAGAGAGTAAGTTACTGTGAGCAGTTCAGTGACACAGGTGTTCTGATCAGAATCGACAGATCAGCACCGACAAGAATAGTTCAATAAGTAAACGGAGATGAAAATCTAATTGGAAAGGTGGATTGGAGTGCGACTGTGGGGGAAGAGTAGGAGAAAGGGTTATTGGTGAGTATGGACTTCGTTGTAGAAATGAGAAAGTGTATTTGAGTTTTTAAATAAATTGCAGATAGTAATAGCAAATAATGTGTTCAGGAATCACAAGGGGATTAAGTATACTTGTAAAAGGACGGGAGATACGGGATATTTTCATTTGGATAACATCATGGTCAGGTAGCGACAGCAACAGAATCATATACTGGACTGTAAGGCGTACCCAGGTAAAGATACAGACTCAGATCACAATTGGTAATGACGAAGATTAGGCTGAAGTTTACTAATCGAGCCACTAAGAATCATACGCAAAGAAGTGAGATACAGAGGCACTAAGAAATGAAAAGAAATGCTGCAATAATGAATGGCTCAGTAGGCAAATCAGTTGAAGAGGAGTGGACGTCTCTAAAAAGGGCAAGTACAGAAGTTGGAGAGAAAATTGTAGGTACACGGAAAGTAAGTGCGAAAAAATCACGTGTAAAAAATGTTCATGAACACAGAAACAGAAGTAGCTTAGAAAAGAAATAGATAGGAAATGTAGCGTAACTAAGGCGAAATCTTTACACGAACAGTCTGAAGAAATCGGACAAGAAATTAGTTCCGAAAGCACTGACTCAGTATATAGAAAGTCAAAATAGTCTTCGGTGAAATTGAAAACAATCGCTGTGATATTAAGTGTGCAATGGGAATTTCATTGTTAAAAACGGAGGAGAGAGCGAATAGATGAAAGTAATACATTGAGGACTACCATGAGGAGGAGAATTGAGCTGATGACGAGACAGAAGAAGAAATAGGAGTCGATGGGGAAGAGACAGGGTATCCAGCATTAGAATCAGAATTTAGAAGAGCTTTGGAAGATTTAAAGTGAAATACAGTTGACAAGTGCGAGAATTATCGCCCAGTCAGGTAAACAACTCATACATCCAAGTTGATGACACGAGTAACATACAGAAGAATGGAAAAGGAAGTTCAGGTTGTCTTGGATTAAAATCAGTTTGGCCTTAGGAAAGGTAAAAGTACGTGTAGTTCTGACGTTGTTGTTGGTAATGATAGCAAGAGTAAACAACAATCAAGACACGTTCATACGGTTTTCCGAACTGTAAAAAATGTTCGACGATGGAAAGTCGTGCAAGATGTTCGATATTTTGAGAAACGTATGGGTAAGCTTTAGGGAAAGACAGGTGATGTACAATATGTACATGAATCAATATGGAACTATAAAAGTGGAAGAAGAAGAAGGAAGCACACGGATTAGAAAGGGTGTCAGGCCAGGCTGTTGCTTTTAGCCCAGCTGTTCCGTCTATACGTCGAAGAAGCAATGGCGGAAATAAAAAGGTTTCAAGAATCGAATGAAATTTTAAGGGGAAAGGGTATCAATGTTAAGATTAGGTGATGTAACTGCTATTCTCAGTGAAAGTTAGGACGACTTACAAAATAGGTTAAACGGAAATAATAGACTACTAAGTACATAATGAGAAAACCAACGACCGGGAGAGCGGTGTGCTGGCCACACGCACTTCCTATCCGCATTCTTAACTGAGGATGACACGGCGGTCGAATGGTCCCGATGGGCCACTTGGGGCCTGAAGACGGAGTGCTTTTTTTTAAGTACATAATGAGGGTTTAGAGTAAATGTAAGAAGGAAGAAAGTAATGAAAAGTAGCAGAGACGAGAACAGCGAGAAACTTAACGTAATAATTGGTGATCACGAAGTAAATGAAGTTAAGGAATTCTGCCACTTAGGCAGCAAAATAACTTACGACGGACGGATCACGGAGGGACACGAAGTGCAGACTAGCACTGGCAAGAAAGGAATTCCTAGCCAAGACAAGTCTACTGGTAACAAACATAGGTCCTAATTTGAGGAAGAAATTTCTGAGAATATACGTTTCGAGCGCAGTATTGTATTGCAGCGAGACATGGATTGTGGGAAAACCGGAACAGAATAGAACAGAAGCACTTGAGATGTGGTGCTATAGAATAATATTGAAAATTATATGAAGGACAATATAAGGAATGAGGAGGTTCTCCGCAGGATCAGCGAGGGAACGAATATATGGAGGAAACCGACAAAATGAAGTGACAGGAGATTAGGACATCTGTTAAGACATCAGGGTATAACTACCAGGGTACGAGAGGGAGCTGTAGAGATTAAGAACAGCAGAGGAAGAGAGAGATTGGGACACATCCCGCAAATAATTGAGGTTGTAGGTTGCAAGTGATACTCTGAGATGAAAAGGTTGGCACAGGAAAGGAATTCGTGGTGGGTTGCCTCAAACCAGTAAGAAGATCAATGAATAAAATGAAAAATAGGAAAGAAGAAAGGAGAATGTTGAAATGCGGCAGGCAATATGCCTGTATCAAGACGCATACCCTTCCCAAAGGCACTGCAACTATTGAACCTTTATAAGCTTTCATCAGCGTCTGCGAGAAACTGGGAACATTCCACATGCTGCTGGAGAGGGTTGGCCCCCACGAATTACACCTATGCATGACGCTATGGTGATGGAAACATTCGAACACTCTCCACAAAGCTCGGTAAGGACTATTGCCACATAAATTCCTTGAATGAGCCACAGTAGTGCTTGGAGAATAGTGCATCGCATTGCAGTGTACCAGTACCACCTCGAACGAGTTCAGTGTCTTAGCGAGGCGGACATTATTGATCCTAACGTTCGGTCAGTCGATGTAACAACAAGCTGTAGGGAACCCTACCTTTGAAAATACTACTTTTTTTACAGATGAAGGGGGTCCAGCTGTGACGCTGTGTTTAATTATCAGAACTTTCACTTGTGGGGCCATCTAGTCTTCACATCAGCAACGTTTCTCATTGAATGTGGGGTAAGGAGTACTAGGTGATCTTCTTATTCGAACATACATGATACCAAAAAAACTCAGTGGATGCAATTGCCATCGATTTCTCCGGTATCATCCTGAGGGATTGTTGGGGACGTTCCCTTAGAGCAATGACAGAGGATGATTACGTGCATGATGCATGGTGGAGTACCTGCATATTTTGCTGCTATGGTGAGGCATGTAACGCGCCGATGTGGTGAGAAATGCATTGGGTGAACGGGGCCTTACCGTGACCTCGAAGGCACTTGACCTGAACCGATTTGAAAGTCACTGTGGCGACAGTTACAGGCCTGCATCAGTCTAAAAGGGTGACACTATCAACACCTCCTTCAAGCATGAGTGCAGTCACATGTCTGTTGTCGTGTTTGTTCAAAACACTTACACTTCTACTAAATTATCTCTAATAACATGTCTTAATCTTGTACAGTAATGTTACCTTTTTTTTTTAAACTGGGATGACATTTATACAGAATCAAGTCACTGGTGGCTGGTAACCACGAAGTTGTCACTATTTTGCAAGCGGTTAGTTCGCAGAACTATGTCTACTGAGACATTTACGGTTTTACAATGATGTATGCATGAATGTAATTTATTATGATACTTCCTTTATTTCCAATCTAATGATACTGCGTGGTTACCTATGACAAGTCAAAGGTTGAAATTTAAGATACACTGAAATATCAGACATTTCGACCGCGTTACTATAGTCTTACTAAGGGTGCTGCAGGCCGGCCGAAATCTCGGATATTTTAGTATTTCAACGTTGTAGGTATTTTACAAGATGACGCGACAGCACATCCACAAGAATTTGTAGGAGATGGACTCCGGATGTGGACGAGTTGCAGTGTAATGTGCAAGTCAAGACAGGTATTTTCGTAATCCGACTTTAAATGCTTCTGTCTAGAAACGAAATTTGTGTATCCAAAAGACAGTTCCGAGAGGGCTCGGGAACTATAAAAGCTCCGTAAGCCCCTAGGAAAAAAGTGGAAGACATTTGTTTGCTGTGCGCTGCTTCAGACTGCCACACGCAAGCAGAGGGTAGGATTACCGTAGCGTTGTGTACACATGTGAAGTCCTCGGCGAGCTACCTGGGCTCTTTAAAAAATCGCGGGAGCGGCGGTTGGAGACGCGAAGCGGAGAGGATATGCATACGCGAGGCCGGTGTTAGCATCTGAAACAGAAGCTTTTGGTAATCCGTAACCAAGACTGAGAGAAACAGAGAATAGTTTTAAGAGACAGGGAGAAATGGGTGGAATTTGCGTTCTGTAGAGGGTAGGGCTCATACGGTCAGTCGAACCCAAATACAGTATGATTCAGCTACCCCTACCGATGTCATTTTATGCAACCCACCATGTTCTATCTACCTTTGAAAACCACACTCGTGATTTTCATAATCTCTCTCACGCCACGCGCAAACAGTCCTACAGATAAAAAGGAACAGAAACGTTTTTACGAAATTAAATATAGGTAGTTATATTTCATACGGGGATACGTTTTCGCCAGAAGCTGTAGTTTTCCGAGTTGTTCAATGAAAATGTACAGCACTGATATTCAAACCCGCCGTCACTCCGACACTCAGCTCGCACCACTCAGGATTTCTAGTATGTTGTTCACAGTGCTCTCTCCTACAGTTGTAAAAAATTTGCGACGTCACAAATTATTTCCCACATTCGGTAATTTTTGTCTCCATTGATTGTAAATTTCACCTAAGGGTTTTGTGTATTTTAGCAGCATAAAGTAAACAAATAGGCCGTTGCATTCGTTAGACCTTCCGACTGTGAAACTACTGTGCTTGAAAGGCTTAAGTTTGGATCGAATTGTCAACATAACTAGTTTTAGCATAACGTTTAGCAAAGTCGTCTTTACTTTATTACTCTCACGGGCTCGTTTAAATTAATAATGTTAAAGAAATAGCCGACTATGCTGGTGGCGACAATAGAGACCAAAAAAGGTCGAACGTCGAGAATACCGCGGGCAGCGGAAAATTTTTGTACAGTGGTAGGAAGGAGAGCCACGAGCTACGTACTAAAAATCCCGACAGGTGAGGGATGGGTGTAAGGTTACTTTTGTTTTTCTTTTATAACTCAGAATCCGTGACCTGAGGCGAAAACGCATTCCAGTATAAAATTTAAGTACGTCAAATATCTTACAACAAGGTCCTGTTCGTTTTTGCTGTAGGACTAATAGGTTTTGCGTAGCGAGTGAGAGATTTTGAAAATGTAGGGCGTGGTTGTTGATGCCCAGGTAATACATTGCGGATAGCGTAAAACCACGGCAGTAGGGGGAACAGAATCACCAATATATTTAGGAAGAGCAAATATATAGATGTTCAGTTTTCACTACGCCATAGTCTTTTGTGTGACGATTTTTCTGACGTTTGCATTCACAGATACCCAATACGATTCTCTTTCTTTAAGGAACCACATATAGGACATTAGGTTTCCAGGATCATACGGATTGAAACAACACGCCACTCCTCAGGAGAAGACATCCCACTAATTTCTGCCGACTATACCATACTGCAGAAGACAACCCATTTCATTTTCACCACTTGTGAAAATCATCTGCAATAGAATATCTCTACTGCTCGCCAAGAACTAATGACATCAGGAGATCTTTCAAATGGTTCAAATGGCTCTCAGCACTATGGGACTTAACATCTGAAGTCATCAGTCCCCTAGAACCTATAACTACTTAAACCTAACTAACCTAAGGACATCACACACATCCATGCCCGAGGCAGAATTCGAACCTGCGACCGTAGCAGTCGCGCGGTTCCAGACTGTAGCGCCTAGAACCGCTGGGCCACCCCGGCCGGCCAGGAGATCTTTAATCATTGTAATAGCGTCCAATGGTGGTATTCGCACGACGATGCGAATCAGTGTAGTCTTTGACGACTGGCAGAGTACAAAGCACCAGAGCAGATTTGTTATTGAATTAAAGTTTTCCTTGCAAATAACTGACCGCATGCAACTGTTATCCGAGGGAAAAGACTTAACAGTAACTTCCGGCGTACCCAAAGGGATGATGTAGGATCACTACTGCTCGAAATACACCAGGCTAATTCAGTGAAGTTGCTCACCTCAAATATTCCTGGAATCAGCTATGAGACGGCTGTTCAGTTTTTAAAGGTAAGGTCAGAAAGACTTAACTACATGACGTATATTCTCGTTTTCAGCGGTATTAATTACGGAGTTATCAATATTAAAATGTCTTTCTGAAACGGAAAAAAGAAATTTCTGCTCGAGCTATTGTACTTCTAAAAGAGGCGAATTCAGCGGCGTTTCACTGTACAAAATTCATTTAATATTTTCTGCGTAGTTACAGTATTTAGAATTTCGAAATTATCTCCTGTATATAAACACACATCAAAAAACGTATTCCATCACTTCGGTTCTCAGAGCTCCTGAAGACAGACGCTGACCGTGTATCACAGATTCAATCCCTCTTCAGAGATGTCACTGTTGTTGTTGTGGTCTTCAGTCCAGAGACTGGTTTGATGCAGCTCTCCATGCTACTCTATTCTGTCCAAGCTTCGTCCTCCCCCCGTACCTACTGCAACCTACATCCTTCTGAATCTGTTTAGTGTAATCATCTCTTGGTCTCCCTTTACGATTTTTACCCTCCACGCTGCCGTCCAATACTAAATTGGTAATCCCTTGATGCTTCTGAATACGTCCCACAAAGCGATCCCTTCTCCCAGTCAAGTTGTGCCACAAATTTCTCTTCTCCACAATTCTATTCAATACCACCTCATTAGTCATGTGATCTACCCAACTAATCTTCAGCAGTCTTCTGTACCACCACATTTCAAAAACTTCTATTCTCTTCTCGTCTAAACTATTTAACGTCCACGTTTCACTTCCATACATGGCTACACTACATACAAATACTTTCAGCAACGACTTCCTGACACTTAAATCTATACCCGATGTTAACAAATTTCTCTTCTTCACAAAGGCTTTCCTTGCCATTGTCAGTCTACATATTGTATCCTCAATACTTCGACCATCATCAGTTATTTTGCTCCCCAAATAGCAAAACATATTTACTACTTTAAGTGTCTCATTTCATAATCTAATTCCCTCAGCATCAACCGATTTGATTCGGCTACATTCCATTATCCTCGTTTTGCTTTTGTTGATGTTCGTCTTAAATCCTCCTTTCAAGACACCGTCTATTCCGTTCAACTATTCTTCCTGGTCCTTTTGCTGTCTCTGACCGAATAACAGTGTCATCGGCGAACCTCAAAGGTTTTATTTCTTCTCCATGGATTTTAATTCCTACTCCGAATTTTCCTTTTGTTTCCTTTACTGCTTCCTGAATATACAAATTGAATAACTTCGGGGATAGGCTACAACCCTGTCTCACTCCCTTCCTAACCACTGCTTCCCTTTCATCCCCTCGACTCTTATAACTGTCATCTGGTTTCTGTACAAATTGTAAATAGCCTTTTGCTCCCTGTATTTTAGACCTGCCACCTTCAGAATTTGAAAGAGAGTATCCCAGCCAACATTTTCAGAAGCTTTCTCCAAGCCTACAAACTTAGGTTTGCCTTTCGTTAATCTAGAAGTCTTAGAGTCAGTATTCCCTCACATGTTCCAACATTTCTATAGAATTTAAACTGATCTTCCCCGAGTTAGGCTTCTACCAGTTTTTCCATTCGTCTGTAAGGAATTCGTGTTAGTATTTTGCAGCCGTGGCTTATTTAACTGTACGCTTGTTGACACGCGCGAACAGCAAGATGGTGTGATATCCTGGATCAGAAACAAATTGCGAAAGATTTGTTTTTCTGTGTATAAAAGCAGCTACATACCATCCAACGAACATGACTTGATGTTCGCTAAGTAAAAAACGGCAACAGAAAAAAAGCGCTCAGAAAATATGACACAAACAGCGAAAATAATTGCTTAAAACATGCTGTGACATACAACAAATAAGATTTAAAAAAACACTGATGATGGTGATATTTGTCGCCATAACTAGTTTAGAAGGATAAAGAAATAAACGAATAATAAGGTGTTATGCATCAAGGCGGATTCAATTTCTGATATAGATGGACCACACTCTCCTAAAATTCTCCCAATACCCCAAAGTCGACCATTGGCCTCCCCTCACATGCTATTGTGATGTTGAGCCTAATTAATTTAATCGCCGTGACTCTGACATGTAGCACATTAATAATGCTGTATTCGAACAAACGGGAATGATTTTCTTACTCATCTGCATGACTTACATTCTTCCACATTTAGAGCTACCTCTTATTTGTCATACCAACTAGAAATTTTGTCTAACTTATATTGTATCCTTCTACAGTCACTGAACGATGACACATTCTTGTACTCCACAGCATCATCAGCAAACAGCCACAGATGATTTCAGACCATGTCTCACTGTTGCGGACAAGTTATTAGCATATCTCAGTGAATAAAAGGTTTCGAGCATTTATCATAAAGCATATGTGCCCCTATGCGAGGTACCATTTTCAGGAAACCTCGTTTAGATATATGGAATCTTTCATGAGATATGGCGATTGTTATGACCGCCTTACGCGCAATATGCAAGGACTTGAATCGGCGTGTCGCACTTATTGAGCCTTCGGATATAAAGCCCAATACCTCGAGAACGGAATCATATATTCTACGGTTGTCAATTTTAAATCAAATTTTGGTATCACCATTTTACTCTCTGCAATGTATGAGCTACAATCAACCACACACAAAGTTTACACAATATGATTTTACCCCTGCGAATTCTTTGAAACTACGTAAAATGTTTAACTTGATCCATGTCGGTTAACGAAATGGAAGTAAGTTCTTCATCGAGTGAAGATATCGGACTAGAAGATGTTCAATCATTTAATTTTTCAGCTAATAGCTTTCGAGAAATCGGATGATGCG
Organism: Schistocerca americana; assembly: GCF_021461395.2. NCBI lineage: Eukaryota > Metazoa > Arthropoda > Insecta > Orthoptera > Acrididae > Schistocerca > Schistocerca americana. The sequence goes on along the minus strand of NC_060121.1, from coordinate 441,065,911 downwards.
TATTTCATAAGAGCCGGAAAGACGTCTCTAAGCAAAGACACTAACATCTGGTGAGCAGTACAGCTACAGCGAAAGCAGTTTCAGCGAGAATACAAAGAGGTCATCGGGAGCAACGAAAGAGTTACGGAGCCGCCGACCGAATTCTGCCCGTTTGCATTCCTTGAGTTTTCGCCGCCCAATGTATGTCGTTCGCGACTAATCGAGAAATCGTCAACTGCGTGTCGTGTTCTTCTCTACCAAAAGGTTCCATCTCTCGCCTGTTTAAAAGTAAGCTCCATCTCAATGGACTTCCATGTCCACAAAGAGTTGAATGTTCTAATTCCTTGTGAGTTTATATAAGACAAACGTGAACTGTGAGTCATTGGCCCCTCTTACGGCGTTATGTGGATGCTGATTGGACAGTTGAACTTTTGGGTAACTGTTTAGAGTCAAAATTAGATACTAAACTCTAAAATGATGACTTATCCTACTACGCACCAAGATGTACTCATTACAGTCACGCACTTTGTACAGAGGAATAAACATCAGCAATGTCTCTCTCTGCTGTGCCTTGTAATGGTATAATACTATGACCGATTGATAACACATGCAATAAAATTTAGTGGCGAACTGCAGGGCTGCCCGTGAAGTATAGACGAACAAGACAAGTGGGCAACTCGTAAACGGCTACTTGGGTAAAGAGGATGCGGACGGATGGGTATCTCGGCGGTGGAGACCGGGGAACCCCCCAAAAGAGCGCGGGCCGCTCATTTCGACGCGTAATGACGCGAGGGCCGCGACAAGAGGCGCGGCGGGAGGAGCGCCCTGGTGGCGAACGCCGCAATTAAAACGCGGCCCAGGCCGCGCCGCGCCCCTCCCCCCCACCGTCTCTCTCACCACTGCCTCACCGCGACCCGCGGCTCACAGCTGTGGAAGAACGCCCCGGCGCAATTAAGCAGCCAGAGCCGGGTGCTCGTCCCCCTACACGCATCGCTCGCTACCCAAAGGCGAGTTAAGCTTTAAGGTACTAAGCTGTTGCCACATCTCTGGATCCTGTTTGTCAAGAAATGTCTTCTCAATAACCCAAACAACTACATTTTATACGTGGACTCCTCCAAAGTGTTTGATAAACGACACACTTTACTCATGCATGGTTGCACCATTCAGAACATTCTCTGAGAGGAGCAGGTATTTTGTTTGCCACTAAACCCGCTTCAATAACTCGTGTTGAGCAAGAGAAGGCTGCATGTAACGGTAGATTGCTCCGTAAGACTCTGGATCAAGTTCTTATTACGATGAAATCTGCAATGGATTGCCACAGCGTTTGATACTACGTCCACTACAACTATAGTTATAATACAAATATCATATTATAAATGGATAAACAAACCTCTTCCCTTTGTCATAATATAAACAAGAACCTCGACAAAGGCAAGCATTACTAGCAAACAAATGTGTTCTGTAACGTAACTGGTTGCTTTCCTCTGCTTGCACTACCACATTCCTTAGATGATATACCGTTCATTCACTTCGATACAAAAGGGGATGCAAGTCCAGTAACACCGTTAGGTACAATGAACTCCACTTTTACGAGATACAAATATAAGGAAGTGATTGGAGGAGAGGTGGCGAAGCATATAATAATATAATATTAATAAGCTAACATTTGTATTTAGTTAATGCAGAAATGTTCTGTTTCTCAATTTTTAAACTTTGCTGAAGAGCATTTTATTACACAAATCACCTAATTAATCGATACCATGACACATCATCTGAGATGTAGTTTTCGTTGATTTATTCTATGAGCAATTTAAAGTGTATGTGTGTTCTGGCTTTTCAGAGGATGTAATCGATTTTCAGAACTACCTGCACAACGTGTAGACATTTGCAAATATTGATGCTAAATGTTCTTTGTGAATATTAAAATTGGCAGGTATTAAGTCACTGTACGATGTGACAACATTTAACTCCGCCATAATGCACTGTTAGTTACCTGTCATAGGCGCTGCATCAAGCTGTCATAAAACGTCAATTTTTGCGATAGTAATGGTAGCATAAGCAACCCGGTTTACCGAAAATCCAAGCGCACAGACCGTCACCTACACTGGGATTCGAACAATAATCCACAACAAAAGCGAGGCACCATAAAAACCTTGGCCAACAGAGGAAGGAACATCGTCGAACCAGAGCTACCTGATTCAGATTTAAACATTAAGTGCATTGCTCGAAGATGGTTATTCGTCCGCTGAGGTAAGTAGTAATTGCCAAATCTACCCAGAAGCTACAAAATCACCTAAAACTGTCCAAGGAAGCTCGGCAGCGGGTGGAAAAGCAAAAATATATAGGATTCCGTGTATTTGTGGGTTGGTATACGTGAGACAAAAAGACAAAAAGAACCTTCAAAAAAAGACTTGAAGAACACAAGGGCAATTGCAAAAGAGGGGAGGTTAAAAGATAAGCTGTTGCAAAATATGCTTTGCATCCAGGAGAGGCAACATTGATTGTAAAATATCACGTGAGTTTCAGTAGAAGGGGCAAAGCGTGAAACTGAATGATATCTGGATTCTGGTGCTGAAGATATCTACAATGGGGTGTAGGAAAATTAGAACGGAGTTTTGCTGGAGGGAATAGCGATCCAGGGTGTGAATCGGACATTCAGGGAAGCTACGATCCCCTTGAAAATATCCTCCGCGAATGAGGATGAAACGCTTAATTTAAAAGTGAAATTCATTCGACCCGGGACCGATGGCGTTTTGATTACTAATCAAAAAAACTATCCCTAGAGCATGGGTAGGACCCTAGACGACTGGATAACCGTGGCCTAGTCAGGAAAGCCTCGATTTCAGTTGGTAAGAGCTAACGTTAGGGTTCGAGTGTGACGCAAACCTCACAGAGCTAGGGACCCAAACTGTCAACAAAGCCCTGTACTGTGTAAGCTGCTTTTGGTGAGGGCAGTGTTTTCATGGAATGGACTGGGTCCTCTGATCCAACTAAAGCAGTCAAGGACTGGAATTTTCTACGATAACTTGGAGACCATTTTCTGTCATTGTTGGACTTCATGTTCTCAAATAAAGATGGTAGTTTTATGGATGACAGTGCGCCATTTATGGAGTTGCATATGTTCGAGATAGGTTTACAGAACTTTCTGGACGATCTGAGCAAATGGTTTGGTCGCCCAGACCTCCCGACATGTAGCCTATCAAATCGAGAGGTCAGTCCGTGCACAAAAGTGTAGCCGGCCAGAGTGGCAGTGCGGTTCTGGGCGCTACAGTCTGTAGCCGAGCGACCGCTGCGGTCAGAGGTTCGAATCCTGCCTCGGGCATAGATGTGTGTGATGTCCTTAGGTTAGTTAGGTTTAATTAGCTCTATATTCTAGGCGACTGATGACCTCAGAAGTTAAGTCGCATAGTGCTCAGAGCCATTTGAACCATTTTCAACAAAATTCTGTATCCGCAAAACCTTCTGAATTATGGACAGAGGCTGCATGGCTCAATATTTCTGCAGAAAGCGTCCAAAAACTTTTTGAGTCCATGATACGTCGAATTTCTGCACTAAGTCGGGCAAAAGTAGATCCGACACTAAATTAGGAGGTATCCCATGACGTCACCTCAGCGTATAAACAAGTGCCAGACTAGGTGTTCCCCATTGCCGCTTACTGTTAATGCACTGTGCTATGGCCACGTCTACTTTACACCGGCGACGGGCAGTGTATAAAGCAAAAACTCAATATTCCCTGTATACATGTTTGTAAGATCTCCTACGTATTCTATATGTCTTTAAATGCTTAATTTCAACTAAATTTATTATCCATATTTGCTAACTTTGTTTAAGAAGACGCTGAACAGTTTTATTTGAGTTTTCCCAAGCATGAACTTCATATGAAAACAAAGTAAAAAATTCTGCTCTTATACATAAGATCAAGTACTAAGACAAGTGGCATAATTTTCGGTTAACGAAGATGTTTAAGGATTTCTGTTTTAAGATTCTTGAGGATGTAGAGGGGACTCAATAATGATGTTTTCACAAGAACTCATGTCCACAAACCTCACGGTACGCTCACAAGAGGGACAACGAGATCTTAACCATCACGCTGTACAGGAGCCCTCAGTAAGGGCAATGATTGGAGTACTCGTCATCGGGTTCTTCTCTACCTGACAAAAGAGACGGTGCAGAGCGTCCGTGGAGTACACCGGCCAACCATACCAGTTGCGAAAGTACCAGTTGCTCGCTGCCGTTGTTGTAACAGAACGACAGCTGGGAAATTTTGTTAGCAAATATCTCGAAGGGTTCTTGACCGATTTAGTTCAGACTTTTACGCAGTACAGTAATAAACATTCGGATGGGCGCAAAATATGTATTTCTTGAAGCAATAACGGAGACGTTTTCTTTTGATATGTCTGCGAAAAGAAAAGGTTGTGCTTTGAAAACTGTCATTATATTCTCCCAACCGGTCTTAACTACAATAGTGCAAAGTAAGTGGGTAGATCATCTGAGACAGAAGCTTCAATAATATTACTTCGCATAGTTCTGTTCTGGGAACACATGGCACTAAGAGTTTCGAACGACTCAGCTAGCGTAGTACTCGTTGGTTACAATTAAAGTGCAGCCACTCACGGAGCTCAAGTGTGGGCTGTAATTATTGTGTGATAGCGAAATTAGCTAGATATGCTAATGCTTTAATGCGGAAACGATGTTCCCAGGAGAAAACAGTTCCAGTTTTGACCACCAGATGCCAATCTGGCGCAGTACGTTCTTTGTATGGCGCTGTCCTTGGACAATCCATAATTTGAGTGAACAACATCATATTGAGAAAAACTGTGCCCTGTTAATGAAAGTTTTTATTTGAACAGTAGCAATTATATTCCTGCATTGAGGGAGGATCGCCGACTGAAACGTCCGAGGAGGCACACGATGTCGTTACACTGTTTAAAGAAGATGATCATGAAACACCTGGAAGGCATCCTATCGCGGAGGAAAGTGCTGACAATGTAGCATGTGCCCTGGGTAGTGCCTCACTGACCAAGCCTCACAAAGTGACTCATTAAATCTGTAAATACTGTTCCCGGTGTGCTTGAGAAACAGCGGAACGCGGACTAGAATAAGATACTGTAAAAGCAGAAGTCAAATAATGAGATGGTCAGTGCAGTGTTTGAGGTGCTGGAGGCAACGACAGCGAACCAAGCGTAACACTGGGACTCTGTCCGAGTACAGGCCGTATGAACAGTCCACGGAGACAAAGATACACCCTGTCACCGCTCCAGACTCTAGAATCAGACATTTCGCATACCTGATAGAGACTTCTCGTTTCTTCGTCCAAATATTGGGCATGCCTGAGTCGTCGAACCGATTGTTCGCCTGAGAACTTATTCTTCATCACATTCGCCAGGAAATACTGAAGTGTAACATTAATTGTTGACCGTAGCAATTCCTACTGCCTGACGATAATCATTTAAGCTTTCGCTTAACTGAATAATTTAACTGTAAAGTTAAATTGTATACGATCTCATGTCGGCTCCTGAGATGGCAAAAAAAAAAAGAAAAAGAAAAAAATGGCTCTGAGTACTATGGGACTTAACATCTGATATCAACAGTTCCCTAGAACTTAAAACTACTTAAACCTAACTAATCTAAGGACGTCACTCACATCCATGCCCACGGCAGGATTCGAGCCTGCGATAGTAGCAGTTGCGCAGTTCCGAACTGAAACGCCTAGAACCGCTCGGCCACCGCGACCGGCTTGAGGTGGTACATAGAAAATGATGGATCATCAGTGTTACATGCAACGCTTTGATTCATTATGTTGAAATTGGGACCGCGGCTACAGGGAAACATTTAAAAGTATGATAGCACCACCAGCTGTCACTTTCCTTAATGCTTCGCTTTGTTAATGCACAATTTCAGTCTTAGACAACTGTCAAGTACGTATACAAACATTCAGCGATGGTATAGTATGCTATATAAATCTCTGTAACTTAGATTTCAGTGGCTTGAACATTATACCATGCAAATCTCTGCACACGTTTCAGTTGATCGACGTCCAGCACAATGACAGAGGACACCACTTATATATACAAAGAAACTTAGCACCCAGAAGAAGACGAGGTGACGGAGATTTAAACGGTATGAGATGTTCTTTCAGAGACTAAAGATAGAGTCCGGCTTACAAAGTACTTCGCAGTATGAGATCAGTTATCAGTATGATGATAGTCACACTGAGCAGAATGGATGCACTGATTTAGCTGGAAAATGTGTCATGAAGGCGTTGCAATCTCGCCTGGAGAAAGCTGGCCCACAACAGTCACTTCTGGTCCTTGATGTCCTGGCACGGACGGAACAGATGTCCGAGCTTTCTGTCAGGCACATATCTAGCTGGGCACGACACATTCTCAACATCAGACATGTCACGTGTGGACTTGCTTTGTGCTGCTCTACGTTACCTTCGCGTGACAGATAACACATGAGGATGGGGGATGACCGTCAGATTTCACTGCCATCCATGACATTAAGGGGGAAGCCCATATTAGGAGGTTCAAAAAATCGAATGTTTTAATTGAATAATTCGTTAGCTTAACTAACCATGAATAGCTGTCAAAATTTCAAAGCAAAATTCGCATTCGTTTAGATTTTATGAACATAGAACCGAGTGCATATCGGGTACAGGCTCGAAATTCTTCCAAATAAAGATTTATCAAGGAATGAATTACTAAAGAGATGTTTAGGTGGCAACAAACAAAATGCGAATAAAAGTTTTAATTCCACTATTTGGCGATTAGGTCATTAACACTTGCACTCTGGAGTAAAAGTCGTTGAATTGGCATCGTATTTAGTAACGGTCTTATTCAATGAATGAAATTCATCCTTTCTGATGGTCATGAACGAGGCAGGAATTGCAGTAGGCACTCAAAGCTTCATTTATGCCGAACAAATGGATAACCAGTGAACCAGCGCGTGAGCCGGCAGAAACGATCTAATTCATTGGAATCGCGGAAGTCGAAAAGCTCGGAAAGCACTGCTGCAAGAGCAAAACGAATCCTATAAAGAAGAAGAAGGATTACTAATGGTGCTGGAATAGCAAACTAATCGGTAAGCATTTTATGTTATTGTTAACTTCCTTGAATTTCTAGTTTCCGAGAATTTATTTTTCAGACGCGTTCACTCGAAATGACCTTTTTCACATTTGGGTGCTGTTCAAATCAAAAAGTATAGAACCGATCATTATGAAATTTAATAGTATGATTCTCTATAAAACTACAAATTATATGAACCAAGTTGTGAGATGACATCATGATTTTAAGAGTATTTTTCTTTGCACAATTAGAAAAAAATCGTAAAACTCGAAGTAAATTGTTCCAACCCCTGCAAAATTTTTTATTTTCATTATTTTCCCCTGCATTGAGGTTTGTATTCTTAGAAAATAAGTTATTAATGTAAAATCAAAACCTTTTTTATTTCAGATGAAAATCGGAATAGCTACACGGAAAGCAATTGGGGAACTATTCTCACAATCTTCAGCGTTCATCACGGCGAACCTTCGTTACTTTTGGCTGAAATTATTCAAAAAAATTCACAAAAACTTTTCAAAATATGACTGAAATGATGTAAAAATTTTGTTACATTCTAATTAATTCTTCCCGCCAAAGAAAATCCCAAAAAATCCGTGTCAAACAGCCTTATAATGTGTGAATTTTAAAATTTTCCCGGCAAATTGACTGTCCCAACAAATTCCGGCCTTTCAACCGGTCGTCGTTCAATACCTCGCACGATATTTCACCTGAGCACCTGCCAGTCACCGGCCGGGGTGGCCGAGCGGTACTAGGCGATACAGTTTGGAACCGCGTGACCACTACGGTCGCAGGTTTGAATCTTGCCTCGGGCATGGATGTGTGTGATGTCCTTAGGTTAGTAAGGTTTAAGTAGTTATACGTTCTAGGGGACTGATGACCTCGGAAGTTAAGTCCCATAGTGCTCAGAGCCATTTGAACCATTTTTGTACCTGCCAGTCATCAGCACGTCAGCCGTCGCAGACTGGCGAAAACGTCCTCCGTTCCGCAATATACAGCGCGCTGTAACTATTCCGGGCATGCGTCGAAAACTTGATAGATATGGAATAGCGGATATCAGTCACTCTCTGCGTTGCTATTTGCCGCGGCCGTCGGCGCACTCCGTCGTCTTCGATTTGAGCAAATTGTGGAAATGATGGGATTCCATGCACTGTCCAGCTGGTAGCCGCTGTCACGGTTCAACAGATTTTCCACCAGGCGTATTTCTACGGATTCTTTAATAATGGATTGCAAGAAAGATGTTGCTGGGGATAAAATCATTGTTTTCTCATGCTCCATTGAAGGTCCCGTGGAAATACAATGTTCAGCAATAGCGGACTTGCTTGGCTGCGAAAGGCGGATGTAACGTTGATGTTCAGTGCGGCGTTCTTTCACGGTGCGTGTGGTTTGACCTATGTAAGCCATACCACATTGGCACGGTATCTTGTAAATTCCGGCCTTTCATAGTAACCTACTGTCCTTTACTGTTCCTACGAGGTCCGAAATCTTCGGTCGCGCGAGGTATTAAACGACGACCGAGTGCAAGCCCCAAATTTGTTTGAACAGCTTCCTAATGTGTTTTCCCTCTTAAGCCATACCCGATGGATCTCCATGCCATGACGCCAGCAGTAGAGCTGCTGTACCTCTCCAAAAGCGTGGATGTATGGGCCCTCTTCCCAGCTGCTGCTAGTCTCTGACCAGTGGTGCGGGATGACACAGAATGTTGGTTCAAACTCTGCCAGGACTGATAACATTCACACACGTACAGAGTATCTCTGACTCCTGCACAGCGGTCACTCAGCAGGCCGTTTCATCTGTCACGTGGAACTGAAACTCTAATCATTGACGTATCCGCCAAGTAGTGACCAAATGATTCCTTATGTTCTGCTGTTATGACTGTATAACGAAGGCATCACACTCCATGAAAAGAGGTTAAGCGTAGACACTTTAAAGAACTGATTTAGCTAAACCTTAGATTAGAAATATTAACAATACATGCTTGCCTGCAAAGGTGATCATAATTCAGAGTAATGGCGTAATTATCTAGTCTAATTTATGACTATGTAGACTTTCCCGATGTATCAGTATATCAAATTCTTGTCCGGTTTCCAGCCGGATCGAACTGTCATCTGAGCACAATACTGTGCTGAGATGACAGTTTGGTCCGGCTGGAAACCCGGCCAGGATTTGATAGTCTAATTTATCTTTGGATAAGTTTACTTATTGAATACAGTGGAAAGCACAAAACTGGAAATGGATCCTATATAGTCGTAGAACATGACCTGAATTACGATATTTGGTATTACTGCCACCGGTAGTGAAGTGTTGCAGCAGTGTTTAACCTTGCTGCCTTCATATGTACGCTTTAGAGCTTTATGTTTTAAGGATATGGAGAACCATAATGATTCTTAATAAGATTTTAACTTTGTGGAAATTTAATGTGTGCTGCATGAAAACAATTATATTAACTGGAAAGACATACATTAGTTTGAAAAAGGGGTCTTCAATCGCAGCTCTAGAAATGGTAACGTAGCTTATTGTGGTATGACTGGTTAGCTCAGATGTGCACATTTAAATGCTAAGTTTACCAGCGCAGTTGTTGAATATTATATAGCTACGTAAATGAAATGAATAATATCTTTGTGATGGATAGAACTCAACTACGTCAACCCAAGTTTTTCGATTCCAAGTAATGGTGATCGGGGTTTTCACAAGGATAACTGGTTACTGACGAGTAAGTCGTCTGTCATTCGTCGTCTGTCATTTGTCTAGGGGAAAGCACATTTCTTAAATTTCTTTAGAAGATTCAGTATAGCTTTGAAAATGAAAACGAACTGGCTGAGTGTCATTACATACTAGATAATGTTGAAATATGTAATTTTAAATAGCAAGAAGAACTCAAATATTGTGGTTCACCCAGTATAGACGCTGTATGGTTAAATTCATCATGATATGCCTGTAACAGAATTATTGATTTATATGATGAAAATATTATAAGTTCAATTCATTTTGTACAAATGCATTAGGTAACATGCACTTACGCACAATGTATTCATTGCAGAAATCGTGCAATGAGGATTATATGCGCTAACATCTAAAAATTCCTATTCTTTCAACTATACAGACTAACATCTTCACTTCTGATCTATTCCATAATAATGTGAGTAACAAAGAAATATATCTGCACATAAAAACGTTATGGAGCAATGTACATTGTTAATTACATGAAAGTCAGAAAGAGCAATAAATGGATAAGGAACCACAACACAGTATGTAAGGCTGCTATGGATAAAACTATAATTAAGGTGGGCCCTATTAGTAGCTCAGGAAACGGGTGATGCAGAGACCAGGGAATTGTTGTTAGTTATCATTGGTTTTCAAGACAGAAGAACAGGTCGAGACGACAGCTTAATTGAAGGACGGGCGATCACTTTGCAAATCTTAGTGGAGTGCCGAAGAGCAAAAGGTAAGGAAAGTCCTGGAAATTTTTCTGTCAAACAGTGGATATCAGATGCCTACTGCATATGATACTGTTGCTGCTTATAATGATGATGATGATGATTATAATTATGATGGTATGCAGTGAGAAAAGACTCGATTAATTTACGCATCGTAAGTACTACAAAGAGAAATATCTGGCTGTACATTGTGGGTGGTGTGTGCATGCGTGAGAGAGAGAGAGAGAGAGAGAGAGAGAGAGAGAGAGAGAGAGAGAGAGAGAGAGATTTCGTATCCAATAGACTATATATCTATACTAAAAATAGAACTGTGAAAAAGTTGTGCCTCTTTTAACACGCTAATCCTCAAAACTACTAATAAAATTTTCATGCGGTTTTCAGAGCTAAATTGAGAGTAGCTATGGGCAACATGTCGGATTGATTTAATCAAAATCGGATCAAGGAAAAAAATATCATGATCTAAATACTTATCTGAAACAGTCGAGTATGTGTGTTTCAACACGCTAGTCTCCGAAAGTACTGCACAAATTTTCAAGCAGTTTTCTCAGACAACTCCGGCATAACTTGGGGCAACGTATGAGATATATTTCAATAAAATCTGAACACTCAAAACAAGGTATTGTAATTTAAACCCCCAGTATAAAATCGTATGCTCATCTCAGTATTTCTGATGTTTAGTTATCATGGTTCAGTATACCAAAAACCAACAGATGGCACTGTTAATTTCGCAGTACACCAAAGATGGCGCTGTTAGCTTTCTCTTCTTCTATACTTCAGTGTGACATGTAGTTACGGAAGTTTACGTCAGTGACAAAATTGAGTGCAGCAATCTTATCTTTATGAACGCAAACTAAAATTGAATTTACTAGGCTAGGAGCTACAGATCTGCTGCTTTGGCTCTGTGTATTAATGATTTAAGGATACTGTTTCGTTTCTACGCATAGATTTTATTCATATTTGATTTCTTGACCAGGGAACAGAAATTTATAGGATTTGTTCTGTGGTGTGGGTGCCTGATTATTACACATTGACTCGTACTGTCTACGGTCAAACATAAAGAAAACGGTAGAGTCTTTCTCAATACACCAGAACGAGTAAAAGGACTATGCGGTCTCCAGAATGCAGTTGCGGCTCGAGGATATCAGGCGTCCACCCGCTCTTTGGAAATTCCTTCCAAAGGCGAGGTGTGACGTAAATGAGATAGAGCGTCACTCCTCAGAGCTCCTCGCTCACACAGGCTTTAAGTTACTTCTTTCCAAAGTAACATCATAGAAGTGGAAGTTCCCACGGAAGTGGCCCAGGATAGCCAGCCTTTGTTCTCTGAATCCCACTTATTTCTAATAATTTATCCTTCCGCTTTAAACGTGTACAGTCACCGATGAGCTTAGGTCATGCCATGACCATAAATAAATACGAGGTCAGATTCTGAGTGTTGCGGGCGTCGAACTCAGTGTCAGTTGGTTTTTGCACCACCAGCTCTACGTGGATCCCTGCTGTGTTAGTGGAGCAAACAAGCTCTTCGTTCGTGACCACAATCCTACTACTACAAACGTTGATCAAAATGAAGCTCCGTAAGTGGAAGATAAATCCCACGCGTACGAGATCTGTGGCAAAGCTATAAATAATGCCTGGGTAACGCTGAGTTTCTCACCTACAGTGTAATAAAGATTATATGGACTTACATGTAAATGTTTTCATATTTATCGATGAAATGTAATGTTTCGTGAATCCTTCGACATGTTTGGCAAATCAAGGAACAATTGGCAAAAGATCGATATCAAAAAAATGCTCAGAAGAATGGCAAGTTCTCATGTACGTCCCACGTACATTGAGCATAGTCCGAAGTATGCCAAAGTAAAATTTAGAACGTGAGTTGAAATAGAAGAAGCAGAATTAGAACTGTGAGGTTTGGCGATGACATATTAATTCCATCATAGAAGGGAATATATTTGCAAGATCAATATAACGGAATTTATACTGAGTTTACAGGAGGAACAACCACTAAAGGAAATGTAATGAAATTAAAATAGCCGAGGGTAGTAAATTAGGTAACGAGTCAATAAAGGAGTTGATGGGTTCGGCTATTAGGAAGTAAATTACCTGACAATGACCAAAGTAGAGACGATATAAAACGCCCGCTGGTAGCAACAAGAAAAGTGTTGTCGAAGGAGAGAAATTTGGTAACGCCTAACATACATATAAACCAACAGTTTGAAGTGGTGGCTCGATACATCTCTTTGAAATTTAAAGACAAGCATGTTTGAAATTACTTGTGTAATTTAATCCTAATTTCCAACAGATTTTAGTGGTAGCGACCGTCTTTGCAGGAAGAACTAAATCTGTGCATTAACTTGACATGTAATTCCTATAGAAAACTGAATTGCATACGCATCTAGTGCACATCTATTGATCATTCTATAAAGATGGTGTTTCGATCCGTACCGATAGAAAACAAATTGTACAGCTGATGGCAAACATGCAATTCTTCAAATACTTATACGCGTCTGATGGTTCTTTCTGAATGTGTAATTGACAGTTTTTAAATATGGTACTGTAGAATTATGCCAAAGATTACAAGTCATGACTGGATACTTTATGAGGAGGCTGTCAAATGATAGCAAAAATGCAGATGAATCCAGCGACCACTTTAGGTACTGAGTGAACTGTGGGGAGCAAAGTAATTGCAGACCGAGATTTGGCTACAGTATACAGGTTCACATGAATACACAAGGAATGGACTAAAATGTGGCAACAACAGGCATGTAACTCATTACCAAGCCTATCACGTTGCCGGAAGCCCATTGGCATTCGAAACAGCTTCCAGTCCTCTCAGAATTGGCAAATACATGTCGTGTGTGATTTCTAGGGAATCTTGTATCACACTTCCCGTAAAATAGCGGCAAGGTCAAGAATCAATGATGGCGGCAGATAGCGATCTCGCACCTTTCTCTCCAAAGTAAAATACAAAGGCAAAGTAGTACTGAGATCTGGTGGCCAGGGGAGATTCCACAACACATGCTCGCGCTCGCAAAACCAGCCTTTGACGAGGCGAGCTCTTTGAACAGGAGCCCTGTCGTTTTGCAACACAGTTTCACCATTTCGGAACAAGCGTTTTACCATGGGATGGACCTCATCGGCCAAAATGTTCACATATTGCTGAGCAGTAATTCGAATTTGCAAAAAACTATGGGGCCCGCGGAGTAGTACGATAAGGCCACCCAAATCATCACCGAAACGCCGCCATGTTTCTCTCTTAGCAAGTAAACTCGGCCAGGAGTTAGAACCAGTGTGGAGCCGGACTCATCCTACCAAATGACTTTCTCCAGGTTTTATGGTTTTGGCACCATGTTCTCCTGTTACGGGAATTTCCATCACTGATAAATGGTTCGGAATTTCAGCTAGCTCTGCAATTTCCCACTTCGGTTCTGACATGATTGGCGAGTGAGACATATATTTCTGCAGTGACTTTTGCAGTTGTTGTCTACTAATATTTCCTCACAGTCTTCTGCAATGACCGTCTGTCGTAATCATTCAACACTCACCCTCTGCCGTGTTGTGACTTAGGGCATCATGTTTCTCTGCCTGTCGTGTACGTGGTATTAATGTTCGAAAAGATACCTCTTGAAACACAGAACGCTTCGACTCCCTTAGTTACGGAAACACCCACCATACGCGCACCAACAGTTTACCAACGTTCGAATTCACTTATCTTCGACGTACTGCACTCACAACAACACAGAACAGTCAGTCTTGGGTCCTTTGTTATTCTTAATATATGTTAATGACTTGCCATTCTATATTCATGAAGAGGCAAAGTTAGTTCTCTTTGCTGATGATACAAGTATAGTAATCACACCTGACAAACAAGAATTAACTGATGAAATTGTTAATACTGTCTTTCAGAAAATTACTAAGTGGTTCCTTGAAAACAGACTCTCACTGAATTTTGATAAGACACAGTACATACAGTTTCGTACAGTGAATGGTACGACGCCATTAATAAATATAGACCTTAATCAGAAGCATATAGCTAAGGTAGAATATTCCAAATTTTTAGGTGCGTCCATTGATGAGAGATTAAATTGGAAGAAACACATTCATGGTCTGCTGAAACGTTTGAGTTCAGCTAGTTATGCAATAAGGGTCATTGCAAATTTCGGTGATAAACATCTTAGTAAATTAGCTTACTACGCCTATTTTCACTCATTGCTTTCATATGGCATCATATTTTGGGGTAATTCATCACTGAGGAATAAAGTATTTATAGCACAAAATCGTGTGATCAGAATAATAACTGGAGTCCACCCAAGATCATCCTGCAGACATTTATTTAAGTATCTAGGGATATTCACAGTAGCTTCTCAGTATATATACTCTCTTATGAAATTTGTTATTAACAACCAAACACAATTCAAAAGTAATAGCAGTGTGCATAACTACAATACTAGGAGAAAGGATGATCTTCACTATTCTAGATTAAATCTAACTTTGGAACAGAAAGGGGTGAATTATACTGGCACTATAGTCTTTGGTCACTTACCAAATAGTATCAAAAGTCTGACAGATAACCAACAAGTATTTAAGAAGAAATTAAAAGAATTTCTGAATGACAACTCCTTCTACTCCATATAGGAATTTTTAGATATAAATTGAGAAAAAAGAAAAAAAAATATTTGAATAATAAAAATAAAGAATAGAAAAATAAAAAGACACGAAAACTAAAAAAGTTGTTATGTTAACTTAAGTATGTTGTTAAATTAACTTAATTATGTCATGTATTGGAAAATTTGACTCGTTCCACATCATTACGAAATTTCGTATTCATGATCCATGGAACTAGTATTAATCTAATCTAATCTAATTAACTGCTGTTGGTCCATTACGGCCAGGGGACGTCGGCTGGTACGTACTTTTCAATTCACTAAACATTACCAACAGCCGTACACTTTGAGATATTTTAATTTATTCTGAAAGCAGCCAGTTTCGTCAATTCATTTTGCCATCTTCAGGCCCCATAAGATTTTTTTAAAATTTTTTTCAAATCAATGAACTTATCGTATAGCGTCACAAAACTGGATATCGTGAATTCCAATCGTTGTGCAGCTGTTTCATAAGAAAACACAACGATAGGAATTCACGATATCCAGTTTTGTGACGCTATACGATAAGTTCGTTGATTTGAAAAAAATCTTATGGGGCCTGAAGATGGCAAAATGAATTGACGAAACTGGTTGGTTTCAGAATAAAACAAAATATTTTGAAGTGTTCCGTTTTTGATAAAGTTTATTGAACTGATAAGAACACAAGACTGACGCTTGCAAAGTACTGAGGACATTGAACAGTTGCCTTTCGCAGTCAGATACAACAGCGCACGTTGCAGGCATGGCTAGCATCGGAATTTGTGTTCATGCATGCATTTCTCGCTGTGTTTCCATATTTTTAGCCCAACCCCCGTTAAGTTGCATCAGTAATGTAGAGATGAAGGGTTTCGTCAGGATAGAGCTGTGTCAAACCCGTCTACAGACTGAGGAGCACTACAGAAATAATGATAACCCTGTGGGTGACATCTGTTTTTTACGTAATGGGGTCATATGCTACTATGTAATTTTTGCAAACGAAATGAATTAGAAACGTAGAAGTTTCTAATGATGTAGGTAGTCTGTGGAACATCTTGAGCAGAATGAGAAAAACCTCACTCAGCTGCCCCCAATGTTGGAGTGTCGATGTAGTATAATCTTCAGTCGAGTCACGAGGCCTTTTGATGCGAAGCCGTCTCTAGAGCCAATTCTCATGTTAAAATGTTTTCGTTTCATTCCGCACCCGGCATATATTCGAGATCTGTTGTTGATGCACGTGCAAAGCTACTGGGCGTAGGCAGTCGAAGTTTGGAACGCGGCCGCCTCAGCGGACAACACTCACTCCGGGCACCAGAAGCGGAGGTAGCGATTTGCGAGCGGAATAAGCGAGAGGAAGAGGAAAACGTGCCGGCGCTCCATCACCGCGCGGCAATCTGTCGGGAACTTGACTATTGGATTAGTTGCGGCCGCTCTCAGGATCGACCACTCCCTGCTGAGCGTCTCTAGGGAGGCGTGAAGGCCGGGGAATAAGCTCTGCGCTCGTGAGCTCCTCAGCTGCCAAGATCTATGCTGCATCCGCAATTCCGCACGGCTCACACCACTGGGTACTCTCATCTCTTCACAAATCAAATGATACTGCATTTGTTCAATCGAAGATGATACTGCTACTTGCATCAGTAGAGTTTGATTGGGACACGGCCTTTCTGGGTCTCTCATATTATTTCTTTGCCACCAGCTCCATATTTTTTTGGGGGGGGGGGGGGGGAGGGGAGGGGGTAAATCAGTCGTCTGACTGGTTTATGTGGAATATGATGAAATCCTCTCATGTGTCAACCTCTATATCTCAGAGTAGCACCTGCATCTTACGTCCTCTGTTATACAAGGTGTTTCGGGTACTAATGCAGATATTTTTTTACTGATTGAGGACAGTTTACTGAACAACATTTCGTCAGTATTTACTTCATTTGCAGACTAATAATGTAGCTGTTAGGAGTACTATTCTTTTAGGTTGGTTAACAGCTCCAAGTACATGTGGCAAGAGCTAGCCATTAACGCTTATTTTCCCTGCCCAGCACTTCGTATATTAATGTGTGAATGAGTTCACGGACGATGTTTAATCTATACCGACAGGCGTAGTCCATTTAGAGGTACAGTTACGACCATGTAGTAGAGTTGTGTTTCGGAAGAGACTGATGGATGTAGGAATAAAACTACTAACACACTAAAGTGGGTACATGTTAACGTACCAATAATCAGAACATCGGCACACAGATGCCTACATTCTGTATACTGTACATATTCAACTCAATACAGGTTCACACGACTTACTGAGATCGAAATAGTGTTCGAAAATGTAAAATGATGCAACAAATTCTGAGAGAAGTAGGGATAAGCTATAGGGAAATAATAGGGACTAATAAGACTGGAAGACCAAGAAAGTAATGCTCGCATAAAAATCTGTGTAAGGCAAGGATCCAGCCTTCGGTTTCTACTGTTCAGTCTATTCGTCGAGCGAGCAATTGCGGAAATGAAAGAGAGGTTCAAAATTCATGGTGGAAGAATATCAATCATACAATTAGTTCATTACATTCCTGTCGTGAGTGAAAGCGAACTGAATGTAAAAAATGTTTCAAGTGGCTCTGAGCACTATGGGACTTAACATCTGAGGTCATAAGTTCCCTACAACTTAGAGCTAATTAAACCTAACTAACCTAAGGACATCACACACATCCATGCCCGAGGCAGGATTCGAACCTGCGACCGTAGTGGTCGCGCGGTTCCAGACTGAAGCGCGTAGAACCACTCTGCCATCTGTTGAATCAAATGAACAGTCTAATGAGTACGAAATACGCACTGAGAGTAAACAAGAGAGAGACGAAAATAATCATGTTTAGACGAACTTAGAATAGCGAGCAACATAACATCAAAATTTCTGTTCACGATACAGTCAAAGTTACGGAATTCTGCTACCTCGTAAGAGAAGTAAAGGAACAAATGTTCGATATGAGGCATAAGATTGTATAGTAGTCATCTCACACTGGACGATTCTCTTCTTTTCCAGTTTTCCCACACAGAATGATTCATTTCATAAAAAGCTGTGATAAAAAAGCATATTCTACGATATTACTTTTTTCTTAAGCAAAGGCCGGTGATTCATACCGAATTTCTCCCTTCGGCGAGAGTTGCTCTCTTTGCTTTTATGTGCTCCTCTGTTTTGTGTTATTTTGCTTGCAAGATAACAGACCCTTTTAATCTTCTGCTTCGTGATCTCTAACTTTGATGCCCAGCTTATCCCTAATCTCATTTCTGTAATTCATCATTACTTTTGTCATTTTCTACTTACTCTCAATCCTTAGTTCCTGCTCGTTAGGCTACCAATGCCGGTCAACTGGTCCTGTAATTATTCCTCATTTTTACTGAGGATAACAAAATCAAGGGCAAGTCTCATAGTTGATCTTCTTTCACCCGAAGTTTAATCTCATAGCAGAACCAGAAGGTGCGAGAAACGACATCTGTTATTTATCCTCTCCAATCCAAGGACTTAGTTTTTATATACCCTCTCCAATCCAAGGACTTAGTTCTATGTCTTCCATTTTTGTTTTTCCCTCTTGTCTCTTGTACAGATCCTACATTATGCTCTTAAATCTGCATCTTACACTCATTCTCCCGAGAATTTAGAAACATGGTTTACTTTACACTGTGATATGCTTCCTCCGAAACTATATTTTTCTTGACCCTCGCCTTTATTTTCATGCCAGCGGGCAGAAATTCTTCTGTGGTGTTTTCCCTTTCCTGAAGACAAAATCTTCGTCATGTAACATATCTTCAGTTTTATTTTCCATTTCTCTGTATTTAAATTTTGTTAGCAGCTGGGATGCACGAAATATCAATGGTTGATGGCACGCTATTTATCACGCTTATCTGCCTTTTTATCTTCGAAATTGTGTGGATGATACTGTTCTTTAGTTAAATTGTGTGTATACAGACATATCAATTCAGCAAAGTGACTTGAATGGTCAATTGGTTGCAATTCCCAAATAATTTCAGAAATTTCGAGGAATATTATATATGCGGTCTAAACCGTTCGTCTTGTATATAGTGTAGCAAGTATTAGACATTGCTGAGAGGACGTGCTCCACAGTTCAGTAAAGTTAACTTTCATGGAAATTGTTGGTAAGTTCTATGGGACCAATCTGCTGACGCCATCGGTCCCTATCCTTACTACTTACTCTAACTTAAACTAACATACGCTAAGGACAACACACACACACACACACACACACACACACACACACACACACACACATGTTCGAGGGAGGACTCGATCCTTCGACGGAGGGAGCCGCGTGAAACGTGGCAAGACACCTAGACCGCTCGGCTACCCCGCGCAGCAATTTTCATGGTTGATATGTTTGACACATTTTGGTAGAGAGATTTCAGTTCACTGGTAATTATTCCTCAGACTGCGGTAGCTCAGTTTTCTACAAGGTTTGAAAAGAGATTGGCTAGCTGAGTTGTAAGTTCAAGTACATCTATAATTTGACTCAGGTGAGTCACCGCTGACGTTTCTAAATTTAAAATTCTCAGGAAATACCATTTGAAGTGCATAAAAATCATAACTACAGCGCTAGATTACGTGTCGGACTCTGAAAATAATGTTCTACAGAGAATGGCTACAGAGAATATTAAATGGTAAAACTATGAATAATCATCTCATACAACAATTACTATTAAAAAGAAACTGCACATAGTGCAATTAATTGGAAATACAGTACTGTATCTTTCAGTTACTTTTCAAAGAGGACGATGAATTTTGAGAACTAACAAAAATGAATTTGCTTTGAAGAAAATTTAAGGAACTGCACCTCGCACAATTAATATCGACTAGTCCTTACAGCAATGTTATTAATAACAACAATAACCGTAGCCTGGCGTAACTTTAAACACGGCAATCTAAATTCCATGGAATTTAAGACTGACGAATGCATAATTCCAATAAATTAATTTATTCCGAGAGTGACGGTTTTTGGATGTTGCCTCCACCGCTTAGCATCAGTTATAGGGATACTGGAATCTCTAGTGCCCAAAGCTTTCTGGCAGCGTGGAAATTCTTTGCATGAAAGAGATTTTTTCTGAGGGCATAATGAAAAGGATTTTATCCCACTTCCCGTGGTTTTCCCATTACTCAGCTGCAATATGAGGCAAATAGGTCTTCAAGTTCTTGAAATGTAGTTTACGGAAAAGTCAGCTATCACAAAGTACTGTTAAAATATAATAAAAACTGCATAAAATATTTTATTTTGAAAACGGTGACCGGTTTCGACCAGTACTCGACCGTCCTCAGACTGTCAATATTTTTTTACTCCTACTCTGGAAATTTACATGCCTGGGAATCAAAACAGCTACATGTAACTGAAGTGTTACGTTCACTCATAGACAAAAGCAAATTCGCTGGCTTAGCTGAGTGGGTGGACCAGGCTAACAAGTTGGATGATCGTCACTCTTGGAAAAAAGAGAGAAAGAAATAAATACCAGAGACTCAAGGAAATGCGAAGCTGGAGTGTTACCGGAGAGCAACTTGAAACTTTCCTTAGGTGTGTTGGTGGTAATAAATAAAGAAATACGTGAAACAATCAAAATCTGGTGGGTCCTTAATTATTACGTTATTATGTAATCCATCATGACTGAGTACTAAACTCCTCCTAAATAGAATAAATAACCGTTTCTGGTTCATAATTCAAAGCTCTTACTCCACATAGTATAAATACACAGTATATAATGAATATATTTCCTCTGCACAATATTCCACTGATAACCAATATGACTGGATTGACCACAACTGCCATTTCATTAAGATAATTTAAAAATATGTAAGTTCGTTTTATCTTGTGTTCAGGAGGGCCTGGAGTGGTTCTTCCCACGCTGCAGTTTAATGCAAACACATATGTTTTTATTTTCAGCTCAAACTGTATTCATGAGTTACGTACAGAGTTCTCTAAACATCGGTTTCATAGCTCATAGATACATTGGACATGCCTATGCTAAGCCCATCTGCCATGACAGTGCTGGTATCACGGAGCTTGGAACGAGACACAGGGTACTCTGAAACAAACCGGCTACCGCTTCCTCCATATTAGACTGGTGTGGTATTTTCGGTTCTCGCCACTGAAAGCTAATTTAATTAAAGTTACCCCCATTACAGGCAACAATCTACAAGAGACGCATTAAAGTAGATGAAACAAAGCCTAGTAATTAAGGTTAGGTTAGGGTAGTGTTTTTTAATGTCCCATCGACAACGAGGTCATTAGAGACGGAGCACAAGCTCGGGTTAGGGAAGGATGGGGAAGGAAATCGGCCGTGCCCTTTCATAGGAACCATCCCGGCATTTGCCTGAAACGATTTAGGGAAATCACGGAAAACCTAAATCAGGATGGCTGGAGACGGGATTGAACCGTCGTCCTCCCGAATGCGAGTCCAGTGTACTAACCACTGCGCCACCTCGCTCGGTCTAGTAATTAAGTACAATGATAGTGTTATGTGGACTACTTTTGGGACTGAGTCCAATTTCCTCGTCTCATTTTCTAACACCAACGTAATCAATAGATGAGGCCCAACGTGTTTCCCGGATATCTGGTTGCTCATCGTATGGTAGCATATTACACTTCCTGTACAGTCTGGCAGTGCAGAGCCTGAATTTATTTCCGTTTACCTTAGTAAAAATTCAATAACATTTCTATTTTAAAAAACTACGAATATAAAATTGAAGAAACTTTCAAAAATACATGTCACACGCTATTGCTCTTTAAGTACTGCACGATACGAATGTACAGAAGAGCCACAACATTATAACCACTGCCCAACATAAAACTGAATGCTGCGTGATGGCGCTACTGGCATTTGACGTGGTAATGAATGTACACAGGGTGACGCGAAAGGTTGCACACAAACTGATTCAACAGATGCAGTCAGAATACAGTAACCTTGGAATCAATCCGGACACAACGAAGGCTTTACTATTTCAGGAATTGAGAGGGTAAATAGTTGATTGAGCGTCTGGATCCCTTGATTTGAAGACTCTCTTCTTATTTTTTTCCTTAGGGGGCATATAGAAAACCTTGTGTAGGTGATAACAATTCCTGACGAAGATATACATGTTGCCAGGACACCTGCAGGCCGGCCGAAGTGGCCGTGCGGTTAAAGGCGCTGCAGTCTGGAACCGCAAGACCGCTACGGTCGCAGGTTCGAATCCTGCCTCGGGCATGGATGTTTGTGATGTCTTTAGGTTAGTTAGGTTTAACTAGTTCTAAGTTCTAGGGGACTAATGACCTCAGCAGTTGAGTCCCATAGTGCTCAGAGCCATTTGAACCATTTTGACACCTGCAGCGCATCATGAGAGTCGTGATGTGACTAGTATACTTGGCACAGTGCGCTAAAATTTTCTACCGTCGTGTTACGCCTGTGCTATATGCGGTAGTAGCCAGTTTGTATTGCTGAGTAAGCAGTAAATTTCCTCTGCTGAGAATAAAACAATTGTCTTTGTTGTTCGTGACATTGCAGGTTTTAAGCGTGAGAGAATTACTTCCTAGACCATATGTTTCTATTCCAGAGCTGTATTTCGACTCCTCTATAAGCACCGTCAGTCTGTGCACCGTGATTTGTGCCGCTCTGCACAAGCAGAAGAGAGATGAATGAGGAATCATGGAGATCGGAGGTTGGCCCGACTGTAAAGATCACGATAGGCTACAATTTGGTAGATCAATTCACACTGTACAACGCTGGTGCAGGCAAAATTTTTCAATGCGCAATGCAGAAAATGTGGTACTGTAACCAACGTCCCACACGTGTTAACAACGTTGACCCAAAGACACCGCAATTACGATTCCAGTGAGCACGGGCTTATCGAGATTGCGCAGCGGATTCATGGAAACGTGTCGCCTGTTGCTTGTTAGGAGAGGTCCTTAGTCGTATCCAGATATGCCACTACGCAGGCGAACGGCGTTCCGGGCAATATTACGCTACGCGGGGCATGCACGTGGGCTTTCAGAGGGTCTGTGCTGGTAACTGAAGGCGGAACGAATACGTGAACTTTATTGCCGACCATCTGCAGCCAAACATGTGCTTCACAAACGATGGCGGTATCTTTCAGCAAGATGACGGTCAGTCTCACAATGACAGTATCACGCTGGTGTGGTTTGAGGGCTACTGCATTGACGTCAGTTGTCTAAACCACCAAATCTGAACCATGCAGAACAAGGCTGTGAAAGTATAGGGCGCCAGCTCCGCCCTAACAAACCATCGTCCCGTAATACACGTCAACTAAATGCCGCATACCACCGGAAACCTACAAATAACTTGTGGAAACCACTCTACCCAGAATCTCTGCTGTTTTGGGTTCTTAATATGTGTAAGTATGCTGGCATACAATTAGTTATAACGTTTTTTGTTCATCAGTGTACGACTCACAGAATATTACCAGCATTTTTATTGAAGAATAGAATATTTAATGTGGTTTAGCTACATGGAATGAAACTGCATAAGAAAACTAATCCAATTCTCCTCTTATTATGTCATTTCTCTTACCTGAAACAAACTAAACCCAGAATAAAGCGAAGAACAGAGTATTTAATGTGGGAGAGCTGTATAGAATGAAAATGCATAAGAATACTAATTAAATTCTCTTACATGAAATCAACTAAACCCAACACAAGACTATTTCAGCTGTGTTGTATGGTTACTGTGTGGGGTGGAGATCATTTGATTTCATACGGCCACTATTTCCATTATTTTTATTACGTAGCTTTAGCTGCGTTCTGGTCATAGTGAAATATTTTAGATTATCTCAGGGAAATGGAAAGTAATTACTCTCAGCTATCAAAGTTCTTTCTTCTTAACTACCGAATATAAGATGAAATCAAAATTTCTTATTTGCAAAAAAAGTTACAAATTCAGATGCACCGGAAACAGATTAGCGCCTTGACCTCTCAAAATATTTAAAATGTTACATCGTTGTTATTGTCAGTTTGTTCGATTAACCACCTCTGAAACAACGATAGCAATGTTAGTATTGTTTCCGGCTCTGTCTAGCGATCGATGTAAGCGATTGCAATACTCTTAATCTTCAGAATATAATTATAGAAACAACGTCCCTTCCAACAGGCAGTTACAGACTGTAACCTTACACGATACCAGATAAATTCACAGAATTCATCTATCCTAACTGAATTTAATTCCGATATGACATGGGTTATGCTCATTCTAAAAACTAATTGCGGAAAAGCAGTACAATAATATTTTCATTTCTGCAATATTTTATTAATTTTTTAAAAAAATGGTTTGAATTTAGTCTTGCTCTTAATTAGTACATCAAGTTTACTAGCTAGTTTGTAAGATGGAGCAGTGAATGATGATACAACTGGACGAATAGGAACATCTTGTTTATGCAGTTTAGGAAGCCCATGCATTCTAGGAGGCACTGAGTTCATATTAGTTAATAGTTTTGCTTCAAATTTAGAGAATATGCTTTTGCATGAAATGATTGCATATTTAACATCCTCTTTGAACAATTTAGTAGGGTCTTTAGGAAGAACTTGGAAGCCTGTGGTATTCAGAAAATCATTAACTTTATCTACACAATCACATTTTTTCAAAAGCACAATACTGTTGCCTTCATCAGTTTTTATTAAATTTTTAAAAATTGTTTGAATTTAGTCTTGCTCTTAATATTGTAGAGCAAAAGCAAATGGGTGCTCTTCATTTATTATAATGTTGTTCTACCAAGAACCGACGGAAGATTATGATATTTTCTTTTTTCCAGTTCATTTTCTTGATGACGATAATTCATTGTAGACATTAATTTAAAAGTTTTGCTAAATTCTCATACCCTATGCTGCGTAAATATTGCAGATTTAAATGGAAAAACCTCAGTTTATAATTAAATCTGCCGCAAAACACATCTATTTTTGAATCTTCGTGCCAGATTAAAACTGTGTGCTGGACCGAGGCTCGAACTCGGACCTTTGCCTATGGCGCAAGTGCTCTGCCAACTGAGCTACCCAAGCACGACCCACGACCCGTCCTCACAGCTTTATTTCTGCCAGTCCCTTGTCTCCTACCTTCTAAACTTTACAGAAGCTCACTTGCGAACCTGAGTCGTGCTTGGGTAGCTCAATTGGTAGAGCACTTACCCGCGAAAGGCAAAGGTCCCGAATTCAAGTCTCGGTTCAGCACATAGTTTTAATCTGCCAAGAAGTTTCATATCAGCGTACACTCCGCTGCAGAGCGAAAATACCATTCTGGAAACATCTATTTCTGTTCTTCACAATACGCTTCTCCCAGCAACAACTCGATCTTCCAAGCACCTCCAACATAATCAGCTCACTATTCGTACTCTGCATAAGGGAACTGACTGCTAAGGTTGTTTTGAAAAGCATAAATATAACAAATAAATACAGGTTAGAGAAATGATTTACGAATGCATTTTGGATTTTATTTTAATTATTATACATGTTACTATTCAATTCATTTGCTATTAGTTTCAAATTATTGCTCTGAAATTATATTACTAAAATTTAATGCGACAGAATTACACATATTTGTGGCTTCTATGAAAATTGCTTCTAGAAAATGTTTATAAACAAGAAGACGTAACATGACTCGAAAACTACAAAATGAGCTTGTAGATACTCCCTTATTAAAGTAAGTTACCTTACCGATACCGCGTGAAAGAAACTCTTTACCTCTGTAAACATTACCAGGCGCAAAGATCTACAGATAATGTTACCGAGTCTCAGCAATTAAATCCAACAAGTTATATAGCCATTTTAAAGAACGGAAAAACACTGTTTTGTGATTTTACTATTTGGTTAAAACTGTATTAGAAAAGTATGCGTAAGTTCAGCGAGAAATAAATAATGAAATCGACTCCTTCACCAAAAACTGCAGAAACAAGGTAAAAAAACATATCATTTCTTTCAATGTTCAGTAAATGCTTCAATGTCCAAAAATTAAGACACACATTCCTATAAATTTATCAGTTTTACTGAACGCCAATTTTCTTATTTCAGGAAACACCATCTCGTTTAAAACCTTACAAGTATTCATAATAATGCTTCCATATCGTCGCTCAGAGTAACATCGATTCCTGCCTATAACATGGCCAGAACTAGACTACATTCACTTTCCAAATGGGTCTATATTACTATAGGCGCACGTGTTGACTGATGACTAAACAATAAGCGTTCGAATTTTAAACTACTACCTACAAGAATCTGAACGCTTTAACAGTACCAATGGCACCTTCCCTTAAGTCTTCCTTGTAACACAGGATATTAGCTACATTGTAGAATTAGGGTTAAAGCTTAGATACTTCTCTCATTTACGTGAGTCTTTCTTTGCTGGGCCACAGATAACTGGAAAACGGTGGTCTGGTCACATGAGCCCTGGTTTCAGTTGTCACAGAGCCCAAGGAGCCCTGAACCCAAACTGTCAACAAGGCATGGTAAAAAAAAAAAAAATGGCTCTGAGCACTATGGGACTTAACTTCTGCGGTCATAGTCCCCTAGCACTTAGAACTACTTGAACCTAACTAACCTAAGGACATCACACACATTCATGCCCGAAGCAGGATTCGAACCTGCGACCGTAGTGTTCGCGCGGTTCCAAACTGTAGCGCCTAGAACCGCTCGGCCACACCGGCCGGCCCGTTGTAAAGCTGGTGGTGGTTCCGTAATGGTATGATCCATCTTCATGTGGAATGGACTGGGCCCTCTGGTCCAACTGAAGCGATCACTGACTGGAAATGATTTTGGTCGGCTACTTGGACCGAGAACGTCCATAATGAATCCCATAGAACATCTGTGGTCGGTTTATCCACAACATCCAGCACCGGCAATACTTTTGCAATTATGGACCGCTGTATAGGCAGCATGGATCAATATTTCTGTAGAGGACTTGTAACTACTTGTTGGGTCCATGCTCCGCTCAGCTTCTGCCACTCACTATACGGAATGTGTATTCAGCCCTAGAGTAGGAAAAAGCAGGTCCAAAAGTTCTCGCAGTTTCTAGTTGAGCTCCGCACGTTGTTCCTGGCAGCCACTTTCAGCTTAGTGTTCCGTCGTGCTGAAAACCGTTTCAGTCCTACATACCCCCAGGTATTTCGGATTTGCACATTGTTCCTTTACTTTACCTTCCTCGTGGCTTCAAGTGGTTCCTATCACAGTGTCTATAGAGGGTGTGTTGGGCATCAGTAACTGCTATACCGCGAAAATTTTCTGGCATAGTGATAATGCGACCGTCTAAGAAGATGCAACCTCAAGTCCTCGTGGTATGTATTTTAAACAAAACTAAAGCTTTCACGCATTCTTTAGGTAATTTAACTAAGAGTTTCGTCCTGATAAATCAATTAACTTGGAATTTCACAAGGTAACTTCGATTGCAAAACATAATTAGCACAGCGGGATAAGGATATCACGTAGAACAAAGCGGGAATTATATCAAAATGTTAGAAGTAGTCACAATAAAGCTACAGTAGCCCAATTCAAACAGTATTATATGGTGCTTAAAATCTTATCAGGGAGGCAAAGAGTATGTGGTACGCAAATAGAATAGCTATTTCACAGTTGTGAAGTAAGTGTCTGGTCAGCAGCACAAGGTCGACGATATAAAGACAGTTCGAAGAAAAAATATATCTGTTACTGATAAATCATATATATATATATATATGTACAGTATTTAAGAACCATTTTCTGAGCATTGCTGGTGAATTAAATAAAAATTTAGTTTCTTCAGGGAATCATATAATTTTCTTGGCAAATGCCTTCCGAGATTGTTGTCTGAGATACTCCTCTGTGATAGAGATAGGGGGGGAGATTGAGTCAATAAGTAAATCACTAAAGACTAAGGACTCTCATGGATATGATGAAGTGTCTAATAGTAGTACTGTGCTGCACACTTTAGCCCTGTATTTAGCCTGTATTTTTCCTTTAGGAATGGTCAGTTTCCTGAACGTTTATAGTACTCAGTAGAAAAGCCGCTTTATAAAAAGGTAGAATGGGATAATGTAGATAATTTTAGACCTATTTCTATGCTATCATTGTTTGATAAAGTTACTGAAAAGGCTGTGTATTTAAGGATAATTTATCATTTCATACCACACGACTTGCTACCACTTGTATAGTTCGGCTTTAGAAGTTGTTTTGACAAATGAAAATTCTATATTCTCTTTTCTCTGCGAGGTACCGGATGGGTTAAACAAAAGGTTCCGAACGCTAAGCATACTGATTGTGATGATCACAAAATATTGCTTCATCACTTAATACGGGGAGTAGCTAACACTTGTATCACCGCTTACTTTAGCAACACACAGCGAAAGGTCATTATTTACAATGTTGAGAATGGCTGTGTTGTGGGGTCTGAGTAGGATATGGTCAAATGGGAGGTGCCCCATGGATCAATGTTGGAGCCATCCTGTTCCTTATTTATATAAATGATATCCCTGTAGTATTACGAGTGGCTGTAAACCATTTCTGTACGCTGATGACACTAGCTTGGTAGAAAAGGATGTTGTGTGCAACATTGGCTCGGTTTCAAATAGTGCAGTTAATGGCCTAAGTTCATGGCTTGTAGAAAACAACCTTATGCTAAATCACAGTAAGACTTAGTTTTTACAGTTTCTAACACACAATTCAACAAAATCTGACATTTTAATTTCACAGAATGCGCATATGATTAGTGAAACCGAAAAGGTCAAATTTCTAGGTGTTCAGATAGATAGATAGCCCACGATCAAAGACTTAATGCTGCCATTTTTACTACTAGAACGGTATCTGAAGCGAGTGACCGTTCGATACGAAAATTAGTCTCCTTTGCTCATTTTCTTTCGCTTATGTCGTATTGTATTACATTTCGGGATAACTCTTCCCATCAAAGGATTTCTTTGGCTCAGACATGGGCGGTTCGGGCAATAAGTGGTGTAAATTCAAGAACCTCTGGTCGACCACTGTATTTTAACATTGCTCTCTCATATATATTCCGTACTGTCATTTCTTGTTAACAATATTAGCTTATTCCCCAAAATAAGCAGCTTTCACTCAGTTATTACACGGCAGAAATAAAACCTACATTTGGATCGGACTTCATTAACTCTTGTGCAGAAAGGTGTGCAGAATACTGCTGCATCCAGTTTCAATAAGCTACCATTCGAATTCAAAAATCTTAGCACTAATCCACGCGCTTTCAAGTCGAAACTGAAGAGTTTTCTCCTGGGTCGCTCCTTCATTTCTGTCGAAGAGTTTCTTGAAAAATTAAGATTTTTCTTGTTGCATTGTTGATTGCGATCACTTAAGCTTACGGACTGACTTTTTCGGGTGAATAAAGATTTTATTTTTATATGTTATTTCTTTTATGTTGTAATTTCATGTACTGATACGTTCCATGAACTTGGAGATTTGCTCTTCAATATGGTCTTCCGGAACTTGACGTGTAAACAAAAATAAATAAATAAGTGTATCGTCAGAAATAGTCTTGTTCGTTGATATTTTGAAGAGGAATAATTTCTAGAGTTGTGTAACTCTTACTATGCCTACAATCAGCTTGTTCTGGGCATATTATTGTATCTTATTTATTTATATTTTACTTCTCAATTTTTAATTTAGTTTGAGTGCTTATTCATTGTGAATCATTTAGCGTCGTGCGTCGGGTGTTAAGCTGAAGGAACGCATAATTAATCAATTGCATGGCAATATTCAATAAGAAAAATAATTACGTCAAGGTCCTTGAAGAAAGATCTTTATTCTTCACAGGAAGCCCACTTCTTAGAAGGAGGTCAAATATCAAATTTTTCATTTATTTCCGTTGTGGAATTTCGCGTAATGATGTTTACCTTTAATTTCCCGCTCTGAATACTGTCTGTTGTGCAGCATGGAATATTCTCATCCCACTTACTACAAATCGCTCTTCCAAATCAAATATGGTATTTGTTTGACATTTTACGAACGTTCTCATACACACCACGACACTTACTTTATCTATTTGCCCTCCCTCGATTTCCTTTGTTATTTCATCAAACTCATGTGGGTCTAACACCATGTTGCGGGTATAAATATAAGGCTCGACGAGTGACGCTAAAAGATGTTACCCTTTTCTGATACATCAATATCCCAAGTATTTCTTTAGGGAACAGTGGTAGAAAAATCTTTTACAGTATCAGAAAGAACTATTGATATTCTTTGATGTTACTTATTGCATTGTTCAAACTTCTGTTTTAGAATTAGGTACACGTTATGAAAAAGAATCTAAAGGACTTTGTTGTGGCGGATAATATGTAATATTTTTAACACAGGTGGCACTTACAAGAAACTGAGGGGACTGAGCTGTTTAAAGGGGCACCAATTAGTGGGGTTTTAAATTCAAGAGACGGTGAAAAAGAATGAGACCTTTCACCTCGTCCGCTGTTCACACCGCCATCGCCCCCCACCTCCCCACACCCCGCTCACCGCCCTCCTCTTCCCATCCCCCACTCCGCCTCAACTCCTCACTCCATGCGTGATTGCTTTAATTTCGAAACGCACTGCTGCCATTGTTCAGGGTAATCTGTCAATGTCACTAACTGATTTTCTCGACGAAGATGTAAAGCTGACTCTTCTATGATAAGGAGAAGCGTTGAGTACCTTCAGATTAAAAAGGAATTTGGAACTTTTTGTGAAATAAACTATATGCCTAATTTCTCCTTAAGGCTTCTCTGAGAGTGAAGCTGTTTAAAAAATCAGGCGTTTCTCCGAAGATCGAAACTGTCAGAGATTGTTAACGCTTAAGCGCACAAGATGATACACCTGAGGGGCACAGACCATGGAGAAACCTATAAAAGTTCGTAGTTTAAAGGGAAGTGGTCTGCTATTCCTATTGACGTTTACAACTGTGGCAAGAACAAGAAGTAGTAAAGTATGAGTCCTGGTGAAACCAACAATCCTTGCGCTGCTTCAGCAGGAAAAGTCATTTGTCTGTAGAAGCTGTACGTGACGTGTAGTGTGGATAAAACATATTCGGAGTGTTTAATGGTTTGCAACAAAACCTACAGGAGATGGACGTTCCTGTGTGATGACAACGTATTATCGTAAGTTGAACTGTCCGGCGCAATCACATCGATTTCCATCGTCATATCATAACACAGGTCCACTCTGACCACTGCGAAAACCAAAGTGTTAAATCAAACAATCCCTGAGCGTCTCCAGTTAGACAGAGACGTTCTTGTCAAGTAGTTTCCAGGTGACCTTTCATGCGATTAATACCCTTGGCGGTCTTTCTTACCGGAAATAAAGGCACGTGGGGGAAGTGGAAGTAAATGCTTCCGAATTTTTTAATTCTATTCTCGGTGTCGGTTGGGGTACTACATGTCAGGCATATTACTTTGTCGACCTTCCAACTTCGCTGATGCAGCCTGCAGCCCTTAGTAGCTAGAGTGCTCCGAACTGTAGTTTGTAACATGGCGGTGTGTAACGTAAATATGTCAGTGTACTGCGTGGCCCTCAGAAAACTGAAAGTACGAATTCGAAGAATTTGTTCACCCGTGGACCATCCTCTCCTTTAACAAGACTACAAAGAGCACACACGAGTGCTGCGATATCTGCCACAATCCAACCCATTGGCTTCGGTGACATCGATGATCCTCCACACGGTACAGATCTGGTTCCAGCCGACCTCCATCAGTTTCCAAAGCTTAGATACCTTCGGGACTTCATTTTGATAGCGATGAAGCAATGGAAGCTGAGGTGAGTTTGTCTCTCCGTCGACAAAGCCATACATTTTACAAAGAATGTATCAACAAACTGGTCTCTCGTTGGGAGAAATGTGTTCGTCACCAGGGTGACTACGTTGAGAAATTAATATGCTTACAAGAAGAATAAATAGTTTTTGAGAAAATTTTTCGTGCAAAACAGCGGTTTTTTAGCACTTTAAAATGAACGTAAAGAGTCTCTACCGACAGAAACGTTTCGGTCAGTTTTAGACCATATTTCAGACCTCATACCATGACGGTAAGCGGTGGCTGTGAACGGAGCAGGGTTACGACTCAAGTAACATTGACGTTCATGGAGTCGTAACACTGGCTTTGTTCTCCGAAACTGCCTACCGTCATGGTGTGGGTCTGAAGATAGTCTAAAGCTGAGCGAAAGCGCCGAGACCAATTATTTTCATTTTAATTAAGAGTAAAGATTTGTAGAACGTTAATAAAATTGTTTTGTTTAAAAATTTTGAGGCATTACTTTTAAATACGCCCTCGCATACTGTAAAGAGATCAATCCTGTTCGAATAATATTTAAGGCAAGCGGGCTCTGATACGTTAGAAGCCGTCCTCTTCGTTGTCATATCTTGTGCTTAACTGTTCATCTCAACAATTACTCTCAACATTTTCTACAATTTCTTACCCATATTCGAACCCCTGTCTGTTTTGTTCACTATACTGATTTTCCCATCACCACCTTAATCATTCCAACCTGGCTCACTGAATTATTTTCCGCTGCTTCCATGTTATCAAAGATTACTTATTTTCCCAACTTGCACTGACCGACTCGAACACACTGATTTCCGTTCTTAGATCGTAAGACAGGACTCCTGGTTTGCTTTGACCAGCGTGGAAAGCACAACGTCAAAACAAACAATGACTGAGGGTCTCCAGTTAAACTGAAATTCTCTTGTCAAGTAGTTTGTGGGTTACCTTTCATGCAGTTAATATCTGCGTACCGTAACTGCTAGAAATAAAGAGTACGTACTGAAAGATAATATATTGTCTGTCCACTGAAATATTAAAGTTCCTCGGTAGCACCGCATTTTCAGAGTTGCTAAATTCAGTTTAAAATTTTTGGTTATATATATTTCACTCCTATAAATCACGGTGTAACGTTACAGACACTTCTATAAAGGTCATGCTAAGTTTCACATCCATTCCCGATGCCACCGTAAATGTCACATGGAAGACAGCATTCTACGTCTGCGTCAGTCCATATCTTCTTTGCTTCCGCCATCCTGAGTAATCTTGTTTCCAAACAGTATTCGTTCCTTTCTTCCCATTCTCTATTCTGGTTTCCAATTTTTATGTTAATCAAGCCATTGTCCTGTCTGCTACTCAGTACCTCGGTCGTCATTGCTAAGCTCATTCTTGAGCCACATTCTGTGTGAAGTGTGATTTTCACACGAGTACGATATTCAGTCCCTTCAAGAAATTGTAGAGGTCTTTCTTAAATCAGATGAATCATGTTCAACTATAATGGTAAGTAATGTATCTTGCGCGCAAATGCACATAAATAACTGAAGTTCCACAGTCGTATCGAATTACAATTTATTTGTCAGTTCAACGCGAATATGCATTACAATTTAGATGTCTTCTTCTTGATCACTAGTGTGATTTCAGTACAGCTAAAATTTACCATAAACTAATGACTGACAAACTAATAGAGTATTTAGAATCTGTATAGGTACTAACCTATGTATAGGTACTAACACATGAAAGCTGATACGTTCCACAGACAGAATCACTAACATCACAGTCAATGAACTAGTTACGATCGCGATTTGCAGTGCCACTTAATGAAGAGAAGTTTAGTGGCAGTGATCACAGACCCATGGGAATGTCAGTCCTGGAGCACCAATCCCACGGGAAGCCTAATCGGAAATCTTGAAGTCCCTTGGCTGACGTGGTGGCTGCGGTGCGGTTTCCTCGGAGGCAGGTTAGAGCTAGAACTGGTGATGTAGATCCTGGGCGTTGCTCTGCGCCAGAACTGCTTGTAATGCCTTAGCGAACTCAACTGCCTCATACGATCCAGGCGCCGCCCTAAATACAAGCTTGGTGGAGTGATACACTACTGGCCATTAAAGTGGCTACACCAGGAAGTGTTGCAGCTGATAAACGGGTATTCATTGGACAAATATATTTTGCTAGAACTCACATGTGATTACATTTTCACGCAATTTGGGTGCATACATCCTGAGAAATCAGTACCCAGAATAACCACCTCTATCCGTAATAACGGCATTGATACGCCTGGGCATTGAGTCAAACAGAGCTTGGATGGCGTGTACAGATACAGCTGCCCATGCAGCTTCAACATGATACCACAGTTCATCAAGAGCAGTGACTGGCGTATTGTGACGAGCCAGTTGCTCGGCCACCATTCACCAGACGTTTTCAGTTGGTGGGAGATCTAGAGAATGTGCTGACCGGGGCAGCAGTCGATCATTTTCTATATCCAGAAAGGCCCGTACAAGACCTGCAACATGCGGTCGTGCATTATCCTGTTGAAATGTAGGGTTTCGCAGGGATCGAATGAAGGGTACAGCCACGGATCTTAAAACATCTGGAATATAACGTCCACTGTTCAAAGTGCCGTCAATGCGAACAAGAGGTGACCCTGACGTGTAACCAAAGGCACACCGTACCATCACGCCGGGTGATACGCCAGTATGGCGATGACGATTACACGCTTCCAATGTGCGTTCACCGCGATGACGCCAAACACGGATGCGACCATCATGATGCTGTAAACAGAACCTGAATTCATCCGAAAAAATGACGTTTTGCCATTCGTGCACCCAGATCCGTTGTTGAGTACACCATCGTAGGCGTTCTTGTCTGTGATGCAGCGTCAAGGGTAACCGTAGCCATGGTCTCCGAGCTGATAGTCCATGCTGCTGCAAATGTCGTCGAACTGTTCGTACAGATGGGTGTTGTCTTGCAAACGTCCACATTTGTTGACTCAGGGAGCTAGACGCGGCTGCACTATCCGTTACAACCATGCGGATAAGATGCACATCGTCACGACTGCTAGTGATACGAGGCCGTTGGGATCCAGCACGGCGTTCCGTATTACCCTCCTGAACCCACCGATTCCATATTCTGCTAACAGTCATTGGATCGCGATCAACGCGAGCAGCAATGTCGCGATTCTATAAACCGCAATCGCGATGGGGCTACAATCTACAATCCAACCTTTATCAAAGTCGGAAACGTGGTGGTACGCATCTCTCCTCCTTACACGAGGCATCACAACAACGTTTCCCCAGGCAACGCCGATCAACTTCTGTTTGTGTATGAGAAATCGGTTGGAAACTTTCCTCATGTCAGCACGTTGTAGGTGTCGCCACTGGCGCGAACCTCGTGTGAATGCTCTGAAGAGCTAATAATTTGTATATCACAGTATTTCTTCCTATCTGTTAAATTTCGCGTCTGTAGCACGTCATCTTCGTGGTGTAGCAATTTTATTGGCCAGTAGTGTATATGCTCGACACTTAGGGAGCACGTGATTGGCGGATTCGAAGTTGCGGTGTCAATTCTGGCGCTGTTGTCAGAGAGGCATACACGGCTGGTCTCCCGGTTGACATTCCTCGTCGTGAAGTTAACCCCGCATGTTCCCATAGTACACTTGCATTTCACATTGACTTATTTCGCGCTCACGATAACCGGTGATCTTGCAGCGTTAATCACTTAAGTATGTTACTTAGACGAATGTGTTCCCCAAATATCATTACTGTACACTAATTATTTTTGAAGTTGCTATTTTCTCCCTCATTGTGGTTTACTGTGATGCACATGCCGCTTTTGCAGCACTGTTGACATTTTGGTAGTCAAATAAGGACTGGAGCGCTGGCAACTTCTCGAACACGTCTCTGGTGTTTGTAGCCACTCCCGTAGGTGAAGATTGTGGATACAGTTTTAGCTCTAGAAGTGTACAACAGGATCAGACTGACCCTAAAGTTCTTCGCTTGTTACCTTTCTTTCGCCACGACACATACAAAGCCTGAAGCGACCAACGTACTAGTAGATTCAGCACTGAGTGAGGCCTAGTAGAGGACGGATGTTCGAAGTCGTGAGACATTATTCATTAAATAATTTGACATAAACGATTTTTGAAGGTTCACTGGGAACCTGGAGTACTCTTTGTGTAACTGTTCTGTCGCTGTGTATTACGGACATTTTGGCGGAAATGGCCCTTAGAAATGGCAGTTTACTTCGGGGGATGCTATACGGAAAGCACTGTTAGAACTCAATCATGACTATGACGTAAGTGACAGTGCTGATGAAACTGACACTGAAATTGATTATCGACAACGGCGAAACTGATCAGTCCGCCGGATCATCAGACACCGACGACGATAATACAGTTGTCCACTGTAATAATGTTCACTGTTGGAACACCGAACATCGCCCTCTCTAATAGAACAGGCTGGACAGTCGAATAACACTGTGGTCTATATTCGAAAAGTGTGGAAATAAGGAATGAATGGATTTGTGAATAATCACCTAAAATATTTGTGTAATATTTCCATTTCATTAAATGAATAGTGCTTCATCTAATTAAACTGCAAATGAAGTTTTTAGATCCGAATCACTTTCAAGTTTGGTCAGTGAAAAGCCTCTGTGGCAGTATGTAATTAGTTGCGAGTTTTAGGTCTATTAATAGTAAAATTGACTAATAAAGTACACGACAGAGCCATCTGACCACGTAACGGGACCGATTGGCCACTGTACATCAACATTTCATACATTTGGGTCCACAGCGGCGGAGTACAAATGCGCTGGTGTGCGTTCCCATCAGAAACGAGGCCACGTCAGTCTACAACTGGAAATCGTCCCACTATCTGCAACAGGAAACGCTCTTTCTCACCTGCTGCTACCACGGGTCCCCGAAAGGTGCTGAAGGCCGAAGCATTTGCCCCACGATGACCGACGCAGACACTCGCGAGGTGCCCCATTTTGCGGCATGTGCGGCATGTGAAGCATATGACGTAACAGAAAGTACACTGCCGTCGAGGATGCTAGTCGGGCGACCTGGACGCAATTTGACGGCACGAACATTTCTGTCGCCTTTCGACAACAACAGAGAGGAAAACAGTGTATGAGTCTCCGCTCGATTTGGGACATGCCGTAGGCGAACAAAGCACTTGCATTTTTGCTTCTACCGATGGTGATGGCGGCGGATCGCTAACGACTACGCTGACTGCTGAATCCCGTGCCGTCTAACTACGTGCGGTATGAACAGGTACTCGCTAAAATGGGTGATGAAATTGTATGGAAGTCATCAGCTGATCGCAGAGCACGGCTGCAGCTGATACAGCTAACAACGCCAACACCACAGAAATCGTGAAAAACAGTTTGCACTGACATAGTTCCTTGTGAGTTTCGATAATTTTTAACATGACACTGACGGTGTGCTCAAATGCCTCTAAGGTTTTCCGCATTAGTTTAAGGATCGGGAGCGAGACGGGCATTAACGTCACTGCTAGTGGGAAAGATGACACTTGCGTGCCCAGGATTGTAAGACAGCAGCCAATGTTGCGTAGCACTGTTAACGTGGTTTTTCATTTCTTTTTTTTTCGAGTAATCAGTCTTGGGGTTTGATGTGACCCACCACGCATTCCTCTCCTGTAGCAATCTTTTCATCTCATAGTAGCACTTTCAACATACATTCTCAAGTATCTGCTAGATGTATTACAATCCCTGTCTTCCTCTACAGTTTGTACCCTGTACAGCTCTCTCTAGTTCCGTAGAAGTTATTTCTTTATGTCTTAACAGATGTCTTATCAGCCTGTCCCTCCCTCTTTTTTTCCAGAGATTCCGATTCTGCACAGGAGGGAAGGAAAGGAATGAGGATTCCTTTCCTTACCAGTCACCTATTTTTCAACATACGTCTGTAGCACCAAATCTGAAATTATTCGATTCTCTTCCGTGCTGTTTTTCCCACAGTCCATGTTTCACTACTGTTGGTACATGCTGTGCTACAAACGTACATTCTCAGAAATTTCTTTTTCAAAGTAAGGTCTATATTTTGTACTAACAGAATTCTCTTGGCCAGAAATGCAATTTTTACCAGTGCTAGTCTGTTTTTCATGCCCTCTATGCTACGTCCGTCATTAGTTATTTTGCTGCCTGTCACCATCGATCCTGATGCTAAGTTTCTCGCTGTTCTCATTTCTACTATTTCTCATTGAATTCTTCTTTCTTCGATTTACTCTCAAGCTATGTTCGATACTCATTAAACTCTTCATTTCTTTCAACAGATCACTTTCGATGAGGGCAGAAATGTCACCAGCAAAACTTATCACTGATATCCTTTCTCCATGAATTTCAGTTCCACTCTTGAATCTTCTTTTATTTCCATCACTTCTTCTTCGAAGTGTAGATGGAACAGTAGGACCGAAAGACTGATTTTACATCCTCTTTAATCCGAGCACCATGGAAGTTATTCCCCAATGCCTTAACAGATCTCTTATCAGCCTTTCCCTTCCTCTGACGTTTAAGAGAAATCAATACGCAGAGAAGAAGGATACGGAATACTACGGAGTGAAGAGATACTTTTGAAGTTATCTAGGACAATAGATCCTGCAATAAGGAATGGCTCATTAGGCAGTACAGATGAATAGGTCTCCCATCCTTATTATTCCTCCTTGGCTCTTGTACATGTTGTATATTAACTGTCTTTCCCTGTACCTAAACCCTATTTTCCTCAGAATTTAAAACATTTTGAACCATTTGACACTGTCGAACGGTTTTTCCTGGTCATCAAATCGTTTGATCGTATTTTGATTTTTTTTTTGTTTTGCTTCCATTGTCAACGGCAATATCAAATTTGCGTCTCTTGTGTCACCTTTGCTTTTAAATTGACCGACGATTGTTTTGTCTGTCCTGTATGCTGGCTCCATCCCTCTGACAATCATTTCATTTTCGATTCGTTCACATTTCTCCTTAGCCACCATGCAATTCCTGTTTACTTCATTTCTCAGTGACTTGTATTTCTGGAATTCTGAATTTCTCTCAATATTTTTGTACTTCCTTCTTTCAACGATTAGTTGTTACCCATAGTTTCTTTGCAGTTACCTCCATTGTCCCAATGATTTTCTTTCCAACTTCTGTGATGGCCCTTCTTAGGGATGTCCTGCCTCTTTACCATTATTGCCTGTTGGGCTGTTCATTGTAGCAGTATCTATAGTTTCAGAGAACTTCAACGCATCTGTTCATTCCTTAGTACTTCCGTAACCCTCTTCTTTGGGTATAGATTCTTCCTGGCTTATGCCTTAAACTTCAGCGTACTCTTTATCACTACTACATTGCGAACTGATTCTATATCTGCTTCTGGGTACGCCTTACAATCCAGTATCTGATTTCGTCATCTCTGTGTGGCCATGATGTAATCCAATTGAAATCTTCCCGTATTTCCAAGCCTTTTCGAAGTATATATCCTCTTCTTACGATTCTTGAAAAGAGTGTGGCTGCTACTAGCTGAAATTTACTGCAGAACTCAGTTATTCTTTCTCTCTCCTCTTTGCTTCCAAATAAGAATCCCATATTCCCTAGTAACCCTTTCATCCACTCCTTCCCTTACAACTGCATTCCAGCCTCCCTTGAAGAATAGATATTCATCTCCATTTATGAACTGCATCAGCCGTACAACATTCTTATATACTTTGTCTGTCTCTTCATCTTGTAATGTTTTCAGCTTTGCAGCCATTATGTTCAGGTACAAGAAACTCTTCTCAGAGCAGATGAGAAGGCGGCAATAGCAAAATGAGACAGATGGCTTGTACGGCACGAGTATCGCGCAAAGGACAGCCTAAATTATGGTCCTTCTCCGCGATTGGGTGCCGCGTTCGGAAGTTGCGCACCAAAATGACGGTTTTCTGTTATTAATATTAGACTAACAGAAAAGCCTATTTACTTGCATTTCAGATTGAAGCATCTCTCGACAGCGTGCTATCATTCCATTATTTCACAAGTATTAATAACCAGCAGAATAATAAACAACTGTTAAAGGAAAAGGCAGACGGAAGCCGTTCGGAGATCTTCGAATCGCGCTTAACTTGAACGAAAGGCGAAGTGGTTCAGCTGTAAGATCGGAGCTGGTTCTGTCTAGTTAGCAAATTATAGCTCGTTCGGCAGTCTCGGAGGACACATGTGTTGTAAGCAACGGTCGACATCAGGTTCAGACTTTATCAACATTCTATGGTTATATGGGCATGTACTTGGGAACAATGTGAAATATACAATTCATTATTTTGTTGAACAATGGAAATCATTTGCAACTCTAAGTGCAATGTAATTGTGCAGTTTCTCGTGTTCTGCCAATAAAGAGCGAGTAGCATCTCATTTAAACAAACTAATTGGAAATTAATTATTCACATAATAACAATTTCTCTTTGAGAGATTCTTAAAGTCTCAAGATAAGGGATTCTCGACCTAAGTGCTGTTTTCTGTGCAGAGGACAAAAACTGTAGAAAATGCAGATTGGTTAGCATTAAAAAGAACCTATGCACTCCAGTCACGGAATCTCGTGTTTACTGCAATCTTAGTACAAATGAGGTCAGTGACACACCGTCTGTGGTAACACCGAGGAAGTATGAAGCAGAGAAATTTTTGAGGGAATGGGTGTATCATACGCACGTACATATCTCAATCTCTCGCTCTCTCTTTTTCAGGTTGCAGTACACGGCATCCCTGTTCGGTATAATCTTTGAAGCCGAAGAGCCTTGGAATTATGAGGCTAGATTTTATTAGCAAGAAAGGTGAACTGTAACCGACACGCGAATTGTGTATGGACTGTGATACGGGTGAACTGTAAATAACCGATCAGTGAACTACTTGAGAACTGTGATAAGTGGGCTTTGAACCGTGTTTAAACGTTTTCCTTATCTATAGTTGAATTATATTATCTTAGGCCAAACAATCAAATTTCCCATTACAATAAAAGTAGTATTAGTAACTGAGAAACAGGAAGTGCTGAAGTAATACAAAGAATAAAAGTTAACGTTGTGTCCTCGGTCTATGGGGTTACGCTACTTCAAGATTCTTCATGCTGTGAGACGGCGATGCGGGCAGAGCAGCGCGAGGCAGCCACAGACTACCGTCCAGGTGCCGTAGCAGTAAGCAGCTGCCTGCGCAGTTAGGTGCACACGGCGCGTTTGGAATGTCAGCTTTAGCTCACAGCTACGGGAATCACCAGCAGTATGTTGAGGAAGCGAGATACTGCGAGTGTTGCGTTTGCATATAGTAGTCCAAGATTTGTAATTGGAACGTTAGTAATACGTCTGGGGAAAAGAATGTAAGATACGCCTTTGAGAAGTACAGAAGGAGTGCACTCTCAGAGTAGTAGTGACGATGTTGTGGGACATACAAATAGATGGTAGCCAAATCGGGTATGGGTTTAGTGATATATCAAATGTAGTCACAAATAACCAAAGTCAAAACGTAAATGCTAACTTTGGTGACGAATCCGAAATAGCTAATTGAATAACCGGTAATCACACTGAGAATTCTGAGGTAACCACGAATGATTTCACTGGAAATGTGCAGTTAACTAATGATGAGGGCAGTGGAAATGCTGGTTTAGTGCCAAACAATGATAATGTAAACACAGGATTTGTAGACTCTAGCCAAAAATGAAATGACGATAGTAGAGAAAATGACTCTGACGCTGACATTACTAACGAGCCAGTAGTTATGTGCATTAAGTCAAGGTACAGCATTAGCTGACACGTTAACAACTTAGGATGAAGAACAGGATCTGAAGTCGATGCTAGAATTAATTTTGTATGAACAAAAGGTAGTAAGTAAGGCACTAATAGAACATAAAGAGGTATCAAGAAAAACTCAAAATAAAAGAGAGAAAATAGATAAGGAGTTAAAGAAATTCAATGTATGAATATCTCAGATTAACGGTAAGTTCAATACCTTGGGACAAAACGTTACAAACCTTCAAGCTAAAACTGAGATATGTTGTAGGAAAGTAGATTAGGAAACAAAAGAAAAGGGCAAAAAACTAGAAGTCTGTAATCAAAAATATCGAAAGGCTGACCATCAAATCAAAAATTAGAATAACAATTTGCGGGACCAAAATGGGGTGATAGAAACAAAAATTAACGAAATTAGTAATGTAGGACAAGAGGAAAGCAAAGCTACTATAGAAAGTCAGGATAAGCTTAAAATACAGTGGAATAATTTACATACTATCAAAAACGACCGTGAAAGACTTAACCGTAATATTTCACATGTAGAATCCTCTAGTAAAGCAACAGAATTGCGATTCGGGGCAAAATGGTAGAAAGAGGGCAAAAAGTACATCCTAAGATCCAAGACAAAACAGGAAATGAAAAATGAAATGTGAAAGAAAGGTATTGTTCATGAAGGTAACGTAACAAATCAGGTTCATGCATCTACATTCCATGATATCTCTAGTAACGGAACTATATACACAGTAGCCTTCATTAGACAATTTGAGAGCATTTTTCCTGAAAACATGACTGAACAACAGAAAATCGAATTCGTGGCCAGTGGGTCAGAAGGAGAAGCGAAATCATGGGCTACAGGGGTCAATAATACGTATAAAACGTTTAAAGAACTTCCTCAAGCGTTCTTAAATAAGGATTGATCATGAAGCACACAAAATAGAGCGAGAGATGAAGGATTTGTCGACAGAAGGCTTGGTGGTGAAATAGTCATTATATCACAAATGGACAGGAGTAATGTACTAGAAGGTCCCGTGCCGAAGTTCAATGGCGTCAAGATACCAATGAACATAGACTTGAGAGCCAGCTTCTGTCAGAAGCCGCTAGCAAAATTAAATGTATATTGGATGCGTCTATGGGAGACAAAATTATCCGTTCAATTCTAAGAAGCATCACGTGGGGGTAGGTTACCTGGTTGAATCTGAGAAAGATGTGAATCAAGTGTTCTCATTCTACTACGGAAATAACGCCATAACAATTATTGGAAGAGATGTCAATCAGTGAAATGAAAAAAATATTATCAGTGCCAACCTTTGGGGCAATAACGTTCTTTGTATTCCTAAGTAACTTGCCAGAGTTAACTAACATCATATTTCATTTTCTTTTCCTGCTGTTAGTTCTTCCCATTCTTTCCTTCATAGCTATATCTGTCTTCTTTAACGTTATTTACTGTCAAGGTTAAGATGAGTAATTTTTTTTTACTGTGAATGCGACAAAAAGAAACAATCTATGACAAAAACAAAACATCCCAGCAGAATATTCATCGGCATAGCACGGATGAAAAAGTAGACTTTTGACGGAATATATGTGAAGGGGCTAGAATATATGAATTATAGGATTAAAGGTACACCAGCAAGAGAACATAGAATATAGTTACAGCAAGACACCAGAACCTTATTAATGCACATAACATAAAATGGATTATACAGTATGTGCTAGAACAACTTTTAAATATGTACAATAAAGATAAATAAACCTCTGTGTCTGAATATCGTTTAAGATTA
The DNA here is from genome assembly GCF_021461395.2 of Schistocerca americana. Classification (NCBI taxonomy): domain Eukaryota; kingdom Metazoa; phylum Arthropoda; class Insecta; order Orthoptera; family Acrididae; genus Schistocerca; species Schistocerca americana. The sequence goes on along the minus strand of NC_060121.1, from coordinate 441,022,592 downwards.
GAAAGCAAGAAGAAGGTTGTTATGTAAAACACAGATGAAATAACGCAAAGTTATCGTTGACAAGCTGAAGGCTGCAGAAGAAGAGGACGACGCTGAATTAGGTAAGTGAATGTGATAATGTTCGAAAGCCGAAATTCTGGTAGCTAAAATGATGGAAATAACTAAATGTTGTCTTGAAATTATGTTCAGATTGTGTGAACGTGGGCATATTGTTACTCTTCAGTATGAATTGAAACGGCAAGTGTTTTCCGCTGTAATGAATTATGAGGCAGTGGCAGGATAGTGATAGTCCTGCCGAAGAGGTATATGATAATTGGAGGGTTATAGTTATCATGAACCATGGACCTTGCCGTTGGTGGGGAGGCTTGCGTGCCTCAGCGATACAGATAGCCGTACCGTAGGTGCAACCACAACGGAGGGGTATCTGTTGAGAGGCCAGACAAACGTGTGGTTCCTGAAGAGGGGCAGCAGCCTTTTCAGTAGTTGCAAGGGCAACAGTCTGGATGATTGACTGATCTGGCCTTGTAACAATAACCAAAACGGCCTTGCTGTGCTGGTACTGCGAACGGCTGAAAGCAAGGGGAAACTACAGCCGTAATTTTTCCCGAGGGCATGCAGCTTTACTGTATGATTACATGATGATGGCGTCCTCTTGGGTAAAATATTCCGGAGGTAAAATAGTCCCCCATTCGGATCTCCGGGCGGGGACTACTCAAGAGGAAGTCGTTATCAGGAGAAAGAAAACTGGCGTTCTACGGATCGGAGCGTGGAATGTCAGATCCCTTAATCGGGCAGGTAGGTTAGAAAATTTAAAAAGGGAAATGGATAGGTTGAAGTTAGATATAGTGGGAATTAGTGAAGTTCGGTGGCAGGAGGAACAAGACTTCTGGTCAGGCGACTACAGGGTTATAAACACAAAATCAAATAGGGGTAATGCAGGAGTAGGTTTAATAATGAATAGGAAAATAGGAATGCGGGTAAGCTACTACAAACAGCATAGTGAACGCATTATTGTGGCCAAGATAGATACGAAGCCCACGCCTACTACAGTAGTACAAGTTTATATGCCAACTAGCTCTGCAGATGACGAAGAAATTGAAGAAATGTATGATGAAATAAAAGAAATTATTCAGATTGTGAAGGGAGACGAAAATTTAATAGTCATGGGTGACTGGAATTCGAGTGTAGGAAAAGGGAGAGAAGGAAACATAGTAGGTGAATATGGATTGGGAGACAGAAATGAAAGAGGAAGCCGCCTGGTCGAATTTTGCACAGAGCACAACATAATCATAACTAACACTTGGTTTAAGAATCATGTAAGAAGGTTGTATACATGGAAGAATCCTGGAGATACTAAAAGGTATCAGATAGATTATATAATGGTAAGACAGAGATTTAGGAACCAGGTTTTAAATTGTAAGACATTTCCAGGGGCAGATGTGGACTCTGACCACAATCTATTGCTTATGACCTGTAGATTAAAACTGAAGAAACTGCAAAAAGGTGGGAATTTAAGGGGATGGGACCTGGATAAACTAAAAGAACCAGAGGTTGTACAGAGATCCAGGGAGAGCATAAGGGAGCAATTGACAGGAATGGGGGAAATAAATACAGTAGAAGAAGAATGGGTAGCTTTGAGGGATGAAGTAGTGAAGGCAGCAGAGGATCAAGTAGGTAAAAAGACGAGGGCTAGTAGAAATCCTTGGGTAACAGAAGAAATATTGAATTTAATTGATGAAAGGAGAAAATATAAAAATGCAGTAAGTGAAACAGGCAAAAAGGATTACAAACGTCTCAAAAATGAGATCGACAGGAAGTGCAAAATGGCTAAGCAGGGATGGCTAGAGGACAAATGTAAGGATGTAGAGGCCTATCTCACTAGGGGTAAGATAGATACCGCCAACAGGAAAATTAAAGAGACCTTTGGAGATAAGAGAACGACTTGTATGAATATCAAGAGCTCAGATGGAAACCCAGTTCTAAGCAAAGAAGGGAAAGCAGAAAGGTGGAAGGAGTATATAGAGGGTCTATACAAGGGCGATGTACTTGAGGACAATATTATGGAAATGGAAGAGGATGTAGATGAAGATGAAATGGGAGATATGATACTGCGTGAAGAGTTTGACAGAGCACTGAAAGACCTGAGTCGAAACAAGGCCCCCGGAGTAGACAATATTCCATTGGAACTACTGACGGCCGTGGGAGAGCCAGTCCTGACAAAACTCTACCATCTGGTGAGCAAGATGTATGAAACAGGCGAAATACCCTCAGACTTCAAGAAGAATATAATAATTCCAATCCCAAAGAAAGCAGGTGTTGACAGATGTGAAAATTACCGAACTATCAGCTTAATAAGTCACAGCTGCAAAATACTAACACGAATTCTTTACAGACGAATGGAAAAACTAGTAGAAGCCAACCTCGGGGAATCAGTTTGGATTCCGTAGAAACACTGGAACACGTGAGGCAATACTGACCATACGACTTATCTTAGAAGAAAGATTAAGGAAAGGCAAACCTACGTTTCTAGCATTTGTAGACTTAGAGTAAGCTTTTGACAATGTTGACTGGAATACTCTCTTTCAAATTCTAAAAGTGGCAGGGGTAAAATACAGGGAGCGAAAGGCTATTTACAATTTGTACAGAAACCAGATGGCAGTTATAAGAGTCGAGGGACATGAAAGGGAAGCAGTGGTTGGGAACGGAGTAAGACAGAGTTGTAGCCTCTCCCCGATGTTGTTCAATCTGTATATTGAGCAAGCAGTAAAGGAAACAAAAGAAAAATTCGGAGTAGGTATCAAAATTCATGGAGAAGAAATAAAAACTTTGAGGTTCGCCGATGACATTGTAATTCTGTCAGAGACAGCAAAGGACTTGGAAGAGCAGTTGAATGGAATGGACAGTGTCTTGAAAGGAGGATATAAGATGAACATCAACAAAAGCAAAACAAGGATAATGGAATGTAGTCGAATAAAGTCGGGTGATGCTGAGGGAATTAGATTAGGAAATGAGGCACTTAAAGTAGTAAAGGAGTTTTGCTATTTGGGGAGCAAAATAACTGATGATGGTCGAAGTAGAGAGGATATAAAATGTAGGCTGGCAATGGCAAGGAAAGCGTTTCTGAAGAAGAGAAATTTGTTAACATCCAGTATTGATTTAAGTGTCAGGAAGTCATTTCTGAAAGTATTCGTATGGAGTGTAGCCGTGTATGGAAGTGAAACATAGACGATAAATAGTTTGGACAAGAAGAGAATAGAAGCTTTCGAAATGTGGTGCTACAGAAGAATGCTGAAGATTAGATGGGTAGATCACATAACTAATGAGGAAGTATTGAATAGGATTGGGGAGAAGAGAAGTTTGTGGCAAAACTTGACCAGAAGAAGGGATCAGTTGGTAGGACATGTTCTGAGGCATCAAGGGATCACCAATTTAGTATTGGAGGGCAGCGTGGAGGGTAAAAATCGTAGAGGGAGACCAAGAGATGAATACACTAAGCAGATTCAGAAGGATGTAGGTTGCAATAGGTACTGGGAGATGAAAAAGCTTGCACAGGATAGAGTAGCATGGAGAGCTGCATCAAACCAGTCTCAGGACTGAAGACCACAACAACAACAACAGTTATCATACGACATAAAAGTCAGCCAGTTATTTCAGAAGGGAGAAAAGAGACGAATGGAGCTTTACAGCTTAGGCGACAGGAAAGTCGTCCAATTGTGTACATAGAGAGAAGTAGGTGAAGTATTGGTATTGGTCGACAGAAAAGACGGCCAATCATTAATTGAGAGTGAGGGAGGAAAAGCAAAAGGCGGCATGTAAGCCGGTCAGTAAGCAGCATTTATGGGTGAACTATTTTATTAAGTACAGAGAGTAGTCATACTGTCGACATAGGACACAACACTGACATGGAAATCTCATAAAAGGCATAAATGTAGTAAGTAAGGCTTAAATAGAAGGCCATGTAATATGATGTACTGAGAGTAAAACCACACGCTGGTTTTAAATACGGAAGATAATTGGGCCCTATATATTACAATGTCACGTTGTTCTCACATATGAAAATCAGTAGTAAATACACATACATTACTTGAACACAGTTCCACTAGTACGATTTGTAGCAACGACATCCGAATGTAGAAGGAACGATTCCATATACGGTGGAATGAAGCAACGATTTGATAAATGAGTGTTGGTAAATTAGGCTTGAAACGAGATTCTAGAAAGTCTCTCGATGTATCTGTGAATCGCAATTGTAAGCCCCCGTAGGAAAGAGCTGAAGACCACGGCTAGCGGCGTGAGTCATTACCAAAGCGGGTCTGTGAGTAGTAACAGATGGGGCATGCGGACACAGAGAAGAGTGAGAAGGGCAGTGCCCAAGCTGTGTGTAGCAAAGGCTGTGATCAAACCAAAAAAGTTGATGAACAACTCTAGAATTACGATGTACACATTGACTTTGTTTATAAACATCCTAAAGCAAAACAAAACATTACTTATTATGGATTCATATTGTAACAGTGTATGATAACATGTTAATTTAAAATTTATTTAAAACTATTAGGAAACCATTTTAAAGCATTTTCTGTTGTTTCATGGAATTGTACTGGAGCTGTATGCTGAGGCTGGAGATGGGAGAATCGACTGACAGTTGTTGAGCTGAATACTACTTGGGAAAGTTTAGAGTTTCACAACGCAAGACCATATTATGGACGACAGAATCAGTATGGGTTGCTGTCGTATGCTGCTTGCGTATGTTCTGGTGGAAGGTGTGAATGTAACGTTCTTCCGTCTCCACGTCTTTGTGTGGTGTATAGGTGTTGAGTTTATGTTATTTGTAACCATGTCAAGTGGACGTCTTTATGACGCATTCAAATATAATTAAGTGCATAACGGCATGGTGCCGACATAACTGTGAAAGAAAGTCTAATGTGTCAAGAATGTTTATCGAACTGAAAGGACGGCAATGTGCCGATAGTAGTTGTATAACAGTGTAATTTATAGATGGTCATGTTAAAGAACGGCAATGTGCCAAAAGTTAATAACAATGCAAATTCTTTAAGAGAAATATTTAATTTAAGGGACGGCAATATGCCGACAGTCGCTTAACAGCAATATAAAAATCTTGAATGAAATTTGCCTACGAGGTAGTGGAGTGCTATAGTGTATTATAGCAGAAATGGTAGATCATAAATTAACAGAATGGTTCAAATGGCTCTGAGCACTATGGGACTTAACATCTTAGGTCATCAGTCCCCTAGAACGTAGAACTACTTAAGCCTAACTAACCTAAGGACATCACACACATCCATGCCCGAGGCAGGATTCGAACCTGCGACCGTAGCAGTCCCGCGGTTCCGAACTGCAGCGCCTAGAACCGCACGGCCACCGCGGCCGGCATAAATTGACAAAAAGATTGTCAACAACATAAACGTGTAAAGTGACCCTACTTAGAAAATTTTTACTATTTAAAGAATGAGGTAATCAGTATAGAACAATTAATGATATTGGGATGTAGGGTGGTACGCGAATTTGCTGAGGGTAACAGTCGGTTTCTTCTAATCACAAAATAATTAAGCCTATGGATATATATGTAAATTAATAATCTGAGAAGTAGATTCAATCTTTGAAAAAAGTACTCAAGTATAGTGTTATGGTACGGCTCTTGAGAGAAGATAACTGAAATATTTTGAAACATTTCATTAAAAATAGTCTATTTCACAAATTGTATGTTGTCTGCGAGAACATCAAAATTTTTGGAAATCACAGAAGGTGATGGATGTGTAATATTTCTGGCTGTGCAGCATTCATATATATGTACAAGGAGCTCTTCTAGGAACAGCTGAGAAGGCAGCAATGGCAAGATGGCTTTATGTGGTGTGAGGTACCGATGGCAGATGGTTTGTTCGGTAACGGTATCGTGAGAAAAACCGCCTAAATTGTGATACTTCTCCACGATTGGCTGCTGCGTTCGGAAGTTGCGCGCCATTATGACAACCTTCTGTTATTAATATTAGACTAACTAAACAGCATATTTACTAACATTTTCGATCAAAGTATCTCTCAGTACCTTGCTATCATTCCAATATTTCACAAGCATTAATAACCTGTAGAATAATAAACAACCGCTAAACGAAAAGGCAAATGGAAGCACTTCGGAGATCTGCGGATCGCGTCTGACTCGGATGACGGGCTAAGTGTTTCGGTTGTAAGACCAGAGCTGTTTCGGCGGTCTCTGAGGACTGACATGTTGTCTTCCGCTGTCTAATCAGTTAAGACTGGAATATAAATGTCTAGTTTACAAATTGTAGCTGGCTCTGTAGCCACGGTCGGCATCAGGCTAAGACTTTGTTAGCAATATATGGTTATATATACATTTAGTTGAGAACAGTGTGACAGAAATTACGGAAATAGGAAGTTCATTGTTTTGAAGAATGGAAATTACTTGTGACTCTAAAGTGGAATGTAATTGTCATGTTTTTCTCGTGTCCTACCAATAATGAGTGAGTGGCATCCCACACAAACAAAGAACAAAACACCTAACTGGAACTATAATTATTCACATAATATGAATTCCTCTCATCAAACTATCCAAAGGACTTACGAACAAAAATAAAAAAATAGAACCGGGCCCTGTTTCCATTTTGTCTTTCAGGTATTTTCCAAGTGTTGTTCTACAGCAAGACAGTGGTGCCCAAAATAATGCAGAATCGTCGGTTGATATAATTCTATTTATGTTCTAAGATTGCCTCTCATTAATTGTGTATTAGTGGACATATAATTCGATGTATTTAAAATTTACTATCTTTTTTAGGTCGGTAATGCCCCCTTGTCAATTTCTTTCAACATGACATTTATTCTGATAACTGAAGCACCTATACTAGGAGAAGCCGTCTGATGTCTCCATGGTCAGTGGACAGATGATTTTCAGGTGAGATTATCTTTATCAGCTAGTACGGAAACAGTGACAAGCATTACTTCTGGTTTCTTATATAATTCCAGCATTCACAGATATGGTATTTTCAAGGTGATTTCCCAGTCTCCCCTAGTTACAGGTAACAGAGCTGCTTTTACTCGCCTACCACCAAAGAAAATCATTAATTACACAAACGTTTGCTACTCAAGAAAGTTTGTAGTATAGAAAATATAGTCTCCACCGGGCAGATTCCATCCGGGACCAGCACAGCTCCCTGTCTCCGAAGCGGTCGCGGTAAAACGCCCTGTTACCCGTGTACATGAAGTTTATGGAATATTTATTGTTGTGGAATACTTAGTATCCCAGTGGACACAAAAATAAAAAGTTCGTTACGTGCACGATAAGCGAGTCCTGCAGTGCATCTTTAGGAATTAGGTTCAGACTGGTGCAGAATATTTTCTCGAACGACAGAGGCTACGATACAAGCAGAGACGAGCTCAACCCGTAAGTTGTAAGCTGACAATTTCCGGAACGGATGTCAGGTCCGTCGTAAGCAATATACAAACGGTCACAGATACATCGAAATCGAAATCTAGTTGCGCGATGATCGACACAGTGCTACACTGCCTAATCGCATTAAAGCCACCAGCTGTCAAAAGCCTCAGTAACCACTTTAGTATCACTGACCAGTATGATACGTGTAGGAAGAGAGACAGTTACGTTACGGGAATAGTGACAGGGATGTGATGCCACGCCGACTCCAGCAGCATGGGGACTGACACGTTGCATTATCCTCCTGGTAGATGCCACTGTGCAGGGAAAAAACAAACTGCGTGTAGGCGTAGACACTGTGCTTTCCAGAGTGACGGGATCACCCAAGGAATGCCTCTCCTCAGACCATAATATCTCTAGGATGTTTGCTTATCGATGTTTCATGCCTTTCACGGCAGAGGCCATCTCTCGGTGGGTTACAAGCCATTATTCATCTGTCGCCACTCACCGGACGTCCAGAAGCGGTAGTGGTGTACAAGTTCCAGCCTTCGTCGCCGATAAATAGCAGTTAGCACGGGTGCATGAACAAGGTAGCCACTGAAGAGGCCCATACACAGCAGTGGTCCTTGAGGAGACACTGTTGGTAGCACATCAGTTCATCTGGGCGATCAGTTGCTCAACAGTTACCCATCTAATCGCCCGTATACATCCTCGCAGCCGTCGTTCACTTGTCGCGTATGGCCTGTGGTGCATTACAGCTGCCTCATTGCCGGTTTCGGATCGCGCCATTTAGTCATACGTGGTATACTTTGATCGAGGCGGAACGCGAACAGTTTACAAACTTAGCCATTCCGGGAATGCTTCCACCCTTGGGCCGAAAGCCAATGACCATGTTCAGATGAATCGCTCCGTTTCCCCATTATGACAACGCCTTTACTCCTCCCCTTCCCCCTCCCCCCCCCCCCTCAACACACACTTTATGTATCATCTATAGCTAGTGTTGCCTGAGGCGTGCGCGGCTCGTTTTCATGCCGTTTCTTGCTTGCAGCTTCTCTTGACGGAACTATCGCCTCGTTTCTTATTCGATTTACTGGCATCACTAAATTGCTGACTAGCCTGTCCGTGAGTGACAGCAGCAGCGCGTATAGATAAGAGCTCTGTCGTATTATCTCTCAAGCGACCACTAGTATTTACGGCTCGTCGTGTGTCAGGGGTGCAGTCGGGACGCAGTGCTAGTGAGGTTCGGACAGGCAGTATTCGCCGACCGCTTGCGACACACATGCGCTGTCCGATGGAAGGAGAATGGAGCGGGAACGACCGTTGGTTGGTCGTTCGATCGGTCGTCTCATCAGGTGACGTGTAATGGGTCTTTTTACCGTGTCTGGGCCTGGTCAGTTGGTCATCTTGCCGGATGTGGGTCGATTACTTCCTAGTGCAGAGATGTCGGGTGGCCAATGGGTAAGTGTTACCTCTGCATGGTTGGGTCCGAACCAGTGTGCCCGGGTCACCGTGTCTCCGACATCGAGATGAGTCGGGATGGAGCTGCAGTGAGGTCCGGAAAACCAAGACTCGTCCGACTGTCGCTGACACACGTGAATTGAGTGCAGACGACCGTGGTTGGTTGTTCGGTCGGTCGTCTCAACAGTCGACGTATATTTGGTCGCCGACCGCTTCAGGTTCTCTGTGTGTGTCGGCTTGTCATACGTCCTGGTTGTTCCACAGTGATTTCTTTTACGATTGTTCGAGTTCTTGTGGAAGTGTTTTTGTGGCACTGCATCTAGCTTGTGTTATGTTAATGCTGTCTGCGTACAGGAGTAGGCAGCCGGTCGGTTGGAACAGTGCAGCGAGGAAGTCTCTCCGGCGAGGGCCTTACAGTAGTGTTCCGCATTGTGTTTTTCCACACCGTGTTGATGCTGTCCGTACCGCGTGTAGTTCGACAGCCTTTTAATTTGTTTCGTTCATGTTTTGCTTAGAGTGGTTCTTGTTCCCCTGGCTGTTCTTAGACGCCAATTTCTGGAGACGTAGTGCTGTTCGTATTCTCGTCGTCGGCCGGTATTTTCCATCGTTGTGCCGTTGGTGGAACGGAAGGGAATTGGTTAAATTGTTGGTCGGTGCTAGGGCCGTCCCTAGTTCGGATTGCCATCCGATTACCTAACTTCAACTCTTGGTTGCCGGTCTTACCTCACCTTACTTTTGAGTTACCTTCTCAGGCCGATCCTTGGAACACTTCTGAGCACCACTTGTCCTGTTTCTTTTAAATTGTGGTTTTCATTTGCTGAAGTATTGTGCGACGCCTTTGGCCGTGTATTATTGTTTTTTTTTTTTTTTGTAATTTTATATAAAGGCCTTCAGCCGTGTTAAATCAAAACTTTGAACATTGTTTGTTTCTTAAAAAATGTCTTTTTCTTAGAAAGCGTTCAGTCTGAAACTGTTCGTAATCCAGGCCCTATGCCGTTAGTTGGTCCATGTGTTATGTGTTCCCTTCAGCCCACGATTTGCGTGAACCCCTTAATAAGGCCTTCAGCCGTGTGTATTCTCTAAAGGATTTTTTTTTTATAAGAAGCAATGGGAATATTCTAAATTATTTATCTGACTTGTTTTCAGGCCTTCAGCCCTTGTTTCCGATTTGTTTTTGGCCTTCAGCAGTGCAACAAGATAATCAGGCTTCGGCCATTCTGTTTTAAGTTTAAAAAGAATTTTTCTTGCTTGGAAAAAATTGTTATTAATGTGCCTTAATTATAGTTGCTTTCAGACATGTAGTGTAGGCCTTCAGCCGTTCTTGTGTTTGCTGTGTGGTTTCTTTAACCAGGCCATCAGCCAACGTGTAAATAAGCGGTTTTTAGTAAAATAATGTTGTGTGTTTGATTGTGCAACTCACAGTAACTATTTACGGCCCCATCCACAACTTTAACCTTATCCTGTGCGCTCTCTGGTTACCTAGAAACCAAGTCTCATTGCCTTTTGTGACTGGTAATTAGATTTTGATGTTGAAAATAGACCGTTGTCACTTTCCTGTGACTGGATCGTATATAATGATGTAATGACACGCGAGGCAGTGTCTGTTATCAATGCTGTGTGAAAGGTCAGCAAGATAGTAACTTCCGCCCTATGTGCCACTGCCAAGTAACATAGCTCGAGGAAACCTGGACGATGTCTCCAAAGAGTGTGAATAGTACTGTATCGAATGTAATTGAAAGAAACAGCAAAGAGAAAAACAGAACAGACAAATCACATCGAACATGAGACGTGGATGAGCTCTTGGAACGAGAGGATATTTGGCGAAGAGACTTGAATTCCGACAAGCTCGTGTGGAAGACTTGGTGTCACGTACTACAGGACGTCCACATGTGGCAACGCCCATACAGGAGTTACTAGCTGCGCGACTGGAGGAATGGAATGCCCTACTAGAAGAAATTGTTACCAACCTTGAGGCCATTTTGGGAGCACGTTGCACATCGTGCACTGCCAGCCGTGGTGATCACACACGATATTAAGAACCGTTTTTTCAGGGGACCATCATAAATCATGGTGCTTTACTTTGATTAAACCTTTCCAATAAATGCATCGTTTCTTTTCGTCTCATTTCGCTTTTCTCTCATTCACCTACCGTGATACACTGTATGGTTCAAGATACATCGAGCTACGGCTCATGGTAATGGCACATCATGCGAAACATTCTTTCGTCGTTAAGTTTTGCACATCAGTGTTTAACAAGAGTACTGGTTGCTGGCCTTTGTGGAACTTAAACACTACTGGCCACGAAAATTTCAACACTACAAAAGATGACGTGCTACAGAAGCGAAATTTAACCGACAGAAAGAAGATGCAGTGATATGCAAATGATTAGCTTTTCAGAGCATTCACACAAGTCTGGCGCCGGTGGCGACACCTACAACGTGCTGACATGAGGAAAGTTTCCAACCGATTTCTCATACACAAACAGCAGATGACCGCGTTGCCTGCTGAAACGTTGTGATGCCTCGTGTAAGGAGGAGATATGCGTACCATCACGTTTCAGACTTTGATAAAGGTCGGGTTGTAGCCTATCGCGATTGCGGATTATCGGATTGCGACATTGCTGCTCACGTTGGTCGAGATCCAATGACTGTTAGCAGAATATACAATCGTTAGGTTCACGAGGGTAACACGGAACGCCGAGCTGAATCCCAACCGCCTCGTATCACTAGCAGTAGAGATGATAGGCATCTTATCCGCATGGCTGTAACGGATCGTGCAGCCACGTCTCGAACCCTGAGTTAACAGATGGGGACGTTTACAAGGCAACAACCATCTGCACGAACAGATAGACGACGTTTGCAGCAGCATGGACTATCAGCTCGGAGACCATGGCTGCGGTTATCCTTGACGCTGCATCACAGACAGGAGCGCATGCGATGGTGTACTCAACGACGAACCTGGGTGCACGAATGGCAAAACGTCATTTTTTCGGACGAATCCAGGTTATGTTTACAGCATCATGATGGTCCCATCCGTGTATGTGCGACTACGCGGTGAACGCACACTGGAAGCTTGTATTCGTCATCGCCATACTAGCGTATCACTCAGTGTGATGGTATGGGCTGCCATTGGTTACACGTCTCTGTTACCTCTTGTTCGCATTCACGGCACTTTCAACAGCAGACGTTACATTTCAGATATGTTCGACCCGTGGCTCTACCCTTCATTCAATCCCTACGACACCCTGCATTTCAGCAGGATAATGCACGACCGCATGCTGCAAGTCCTGTACGGGCCTTTCTGGATACATAAAATGTTCGACTGTGGCCCTGGCCAGCACATTCTCCAGATCTCTCACCAACTGAAACGCCTGGTCAATGGTGGCCGAGTAACAGGCTCGTCACAATACGCCTGTCACTGCTCTTGATGAACTGTGGTATTGTGTTGAAGCTGCATAGGCAGATGTACCTGTACACGGCATCCAAGCTCTGTTTGACTCAATGCCCAGGCGTATCAAGGCCGTTATTACGGCCAGAGGTGGTTGTTCTGGGTACTGATTTCTCAGGATCTATGGACCCAAATCGCGTGAAAATGTAATCACATGTCAGTTCTATATAATATATTTATCTAATGAATACCGGTTTATCATCTCCATTTCTTCTTGGTGTAGCAATTTTAATTTGCCAGTGGTGTATTAGAAGTGGGCCGAGAAATGGAGGTGTCTGTCCATCTAGATGGTTGTTGTAATTGAAATCGCACTACTTGGGATGACCCCATCGAGGAACATTTTGTGGAGGCATTATAATTACATTCCTATTTGAAATATTGAATAAACAATTGAAAGAAACACATTTTAGTTTCCATATAAGTGATCTCCATGTGCAGTGTTTACTTTCAGGGTTACAGATGTTGCTTAATGTGATGACCATTGACACCACCTTTTCCTGAAAGTTCTTGCGGATACCCTCCCACAATTTTTCGCAGAGTTTTTCGAATCTTGGACCGTGAAATATTCAGCGGTCGTGACGTAGCTCGTGCTCGGCTTTAAGATGGCACATTGAGTCCAGCATTGTCAGCAATGGTAACAATAACTGCTTTGACAATTTTTGGCGCAATTGTCCGTCGATCTCTCGTACGAGGAATTCCATAATCGCAGATAATTCGAACTTCCAAATCATGTTCTTCGACCCCTGTGCGCAAAGAGGACCTCTCAGTATTCCTTTATTGCGTCGTTACTCGCTAGGGGCATCAGCAGTATTTTTGTCGTATTGATAAAACAGCTTCACAAATAAAGCCCTGCTCATCTTGTTGTGACCCTAGCCTGCAGCTCTGGCCGAGCGGTTCTAGGCGTTTTAGTTCGGAACCGCGCTGCTACTACAGTCGCAGGTTCGAATACTGCCTCGGGCATGGATGTGCGTGCTGTCCTTAGTTAGGTTTAATTAGTTCTAAGTCTAGGGGATGATGACCTCAGATGTTATGTCCCCTACTTCTTAGGGCCATTTCAACCATTTGTTGTGACCCACTTTTAGTATGTGTAGCATGTTATTCAATCTGTATATTGAGCAAGCAGTAAACGAAACAAAAGAAAAATTCAGAGTAGGTATTAAAATCCATGGAGAAGAAGTAAGAAGTTTGAGGTTCGCCGATGACATTGCAATTCTGTCAGAGACAGCAAAGGACTTGGAAGAGCAGTTGGACGGAGTGGACAGTGTCTTGAAAGGAGGATATAAGATGAACATTAGCAAAAGCAAAACGAGGAAAATGGAATGTAGTCGAGTTCACTCGGGTGATGCTGAGAGAATTAGATTAGGAAATGAGACACTTAAAGTAGTGAAGGAGTTTTGCTATTTGTGGAGCAAAATAACTGATGATGGTCGAAGTAGAGAAGATATAAAATGTAGACTGGTAATGGCAAGGAAAGAGTTTCTGAAGAAGAGAAATTTGTTAACATCGAGTATAGATTTAAGTGTCAGGAAGTCGTTTCTGAAAGTATTTGTATGCAGTGTAGTCATATATGGAAGTGAAACATGGACGATAAATAGTTTGGACAAGAAGAGAATATAAGTTTTCGAAATGTGGTGCTACAGAAGAATGCTGAATATTAGATGGGTAGATCACATAACTAATGATGAAGTATTGAATAGAATTGGGGAGAAGAGGAGTTTGTGGCACAACTTGACTAGGAGAAGGGACCGGTTGGTAGGACATGTTCTGAGGCATCAACGGATCACAAGTTTAGCATTGGAGGGCAGCGTGGAGGGTAAAAATCGTAGATGGAGACCAAGAGGTGAATACACTAAGCAGATTCAGAAGGATGTAGGTTGCAGTAGGTACTGGGAGATGAAGAAGCTGGCACAGGATAGAGTAGCATGGAGAGCTGCATCAAACCAGTCTCAGGACTGAAGACCACAACAACAACAGCTTTGTTTCAAACCTGCATCGCCTTACCAGTACCGGAGCCTGATGGCAATTATTGACAACGAATATCCTGTAGGACACAACTTGATTATCATTCCTACAAAAAAGCGTAGCCATACGGTAAATCGTTTTCTGTCTACACTAGCTCAAGAACCGAAAGTTTTATCATAAATCCTTTGCAAGTCGTGCTACATCTCGGTCTGTGCAGTGGCGCTGCTCAATATTAATGCTTTGCATAACTATCGAGGCAACTACTCGGTCCACCTACAAAAATCTGCTGCCCGGTGTGTTAGTAATTGTGTATAGGTCCGTAGTTTAGGAACTCAGTGGGTTTTGAAGTATGCGGTGGTAGACATTGGAATCGTAACTGGAATATAAGCATGAAAAAGCGGAACAGATAACTTTACGTAGTATTGTAAGGTTTATAGATATGTGGACAGAAGGAATGTGGCGTCTGGCAGAGTATTTTTCGCACCTTCTGCATACTAACAGTCGGCGCAAAACCGGCAAAGAGCGGCAATAGACGTTCTGCTATCGCAATCACTGTCGAAATTCTGGTAACTAGACGGCTGGGTACGTTGTTCTCCCCGTCGGAAACGAAACTGCGGTGGAAACAAACGCCGCCGTAAAACGTGCTTCACCGGCACCACCAACCGTAGCAGCGGTTGAAAGCGTACTGCCGCGGCTGCCCACCCAGCGGTATCTGCAGTGGGCGGCCCTCGCATGGCCGTTGTTTACGCGCCGCAAATGTGCGCCGCAGCCAGATAGCAACCCCTGGGCCGGACTGCGCGGACTACCTCAGCGGCAGCTGCAGCTCCTGTGGACGTCCACATCCGCAGAGCAAGAATATCAAGAAGACCGGGTGCTGCCCTGGGGTAGCTTTCTCACCGGAAACCTCAGCCTCTATAAACGCAAATCATCAGAAAACATATGCTATATAAAAATGTTATTCCGTAAACATTGAGTGGATGATGATAAAACGACAACGTGAGAAATTGATAGGAGAAGTCAAATAAAATCAAAGTTTTAATGCTATCTTTCCATCAGTTCTGATTTTGGGAACTACGGTTTTAGTGCACATAAGGTGGGGAGGGAACTGGTAAGGTGTTGGGGATAATTTTAACCTCGATTTTTGTACGAAGTTTTTATTAGTTAATTCCTCTACTAAATGACAAATATTACTTTTTTGCAAACAAATTTCTTCATTTGATCATTAAAGAGCATTACTTGATTCAGCAGTGAAAACAGAAATATCCATGAATTTAATAACTAGTACAACTTTCAGCTAACTGAACTGATTAACAACCGTTGTCTCAAATGTCACTGAGATTGTGTGTGTGTGTGTGTGTGTGTGTGTGTGTGTGTGTGTGTGTAGGCCGGCCGGTGTGGCCGAGTGGTTCTAGGCGCTTCAGTCTGGAACCGCGCCACCACAACGGTCGCAGGTTCGAATCCTGCTTCGGGCATGGATGTGTGTGAAGTCCTTAAGTTAGTTAGGTTTAAGTAGTTCTAAGTTCTCATATATTAAGTCTCATAGTGCTCAGAGCCATTTTAACCATTTGTGTTTTGTGTGTGTGTGTGTGTGTGTGTGTGTGTGTGTGTGTGTGTGTGTGTGTGTGTGGTCAGTGGTTTCATACGACCCACCACGAATTCCTCTGCTATGTCAAATTTTTTCATATCAGAGCAGTAATTACAACTTACGTCCTCAATTACTTCCTGGACGTATTACCCTCTACAGCCCCTCTAATACCACTGATGTTATTCCCTGATGTCTTAAAAGCTGTCCTATCATCGTGCCCTTTTTCTTGTTAGTGTTCCCCATATACTCCCTACCTCGAAGATTCTCCGCAAAACCTCCTCATTCCCCATACTATCATACCACCTAATTTTCAAATTTGTTCTGTAGCACCACATCTGAATGTGTCGATTCTCTTTTCTCCGGTTTTCCCGCAGTCCACGTATCGCTACCACACAATGATATGCTCAGAACGTACATTCTCAGAAATTTCTTCCATAACATAATGTCTATATTTTATAGTAGCACACTTCTCTTGGCCAGGAATGGCCTTTCTGCCAGTGCTAGTCTGCTTTTTATGTCCTCCTTGCTCCGTCGGTCACGTTCTGGCTATGTGGCAGAATACCTTAACTTCATCTACTTAGTAAGCAAGTAACCCATTGTTAAGCTTCAGGCCATTCTCATTTCTGCCAATTCTCATTACTTTCGCATTTCTCCAATTTCCTCTCATTCAGTATTCTATACTCATTATTTTGTTTATTCCATTCAGCAGATATTGTAATTCTTCTTCACTTAATCATTCATGCTTCAAAACAATAAGTGAAGTATACATCTGCAGGATTGGTGTTGGCATAACTAGCCACATGGTAGCTTGGAATAGTAATAAAAAATGGACAGGATAAGAAATTACAGATTACTATAACAGACAGAAAGTAACAGAATTTTAAAAGAACACTTGTGTTAACAGCAGAATGTAAGAGAAAGGCAGTTACAGTTCAGTTCAGTGATGTGAACTTTATGCTCCTTTGGTGTTCTCCGTTGGTAGAAAAAACAGAAAACAATAGTTATATGATAATTGGACTTCTCAGCTAAGAAAATAATAAAAAGGAGCACAGTACTAAACCGTTATGATGAGACTGGTGAACAGGAGCACACAATGTCCATCATGATTGACGGTAACAACGTGACTCCAGTGTGAATGTCGGTGAGGTCCAAAATGACAATGTTTAATATTAGGCTGTCACCAAAACAATTTTCCTCTGTGATCGTCCAGCAACAACGATTTTCTAGACGTCGGTGTCAAGTGATAACGTTAACGCGTTCGGGCTGACTTCTTTCTTATAGCGCTTCCCGAAGTTCACTGCCACTACCCACATCTCCTCCAGTACGCGACGCGTTTACGAGGCAGATTCAGGTATCTCGGTTGATTTCTCGTAATGAATATTGTGTAAAAACTGTTATACACTCATGCGGGAACCTCTAGTATGTTAAGACACATTTTCGAATTTGTACAGGAACTTCCTCCGTCTATATATATTTTGAAAGAGGGCAAAGACCTACTGACTGACAAGTGTGTGGAAATGTGTACTAAGGACTTGGGGCCGTTTAGCCGAGTAAAGACTTTCTAAATTTAGGGCAAACATTGACTGAAATAGGAAAAAAAATATGGCTCTGTGGCTATTGAAAACCACATTCTACTGTGGTGCTAAGTAGTGCAAAGAAAGCTTAGTATGAAAGGACCAAAGACTTTTCCGAATAACTTTAAAAACCAGCTCTTTGTTTGCTAAAATGCATTTGAGGAATTTATAATGAACTATTTTGGTCACTTAGAATGATTTCAGCGATCCCGTAATACACGTCCTCGGAAAAGTAATTAAAATCGGTATAATGTGGGTCATATTTGATTGAATCACACCAAGGGTACAGAAACTAGACTTTGGAAACCTTTCTCCAGTCGGCGCTGCAGTGTAACAGACACCTTATGCTTCTTAGATGCAAAGCTTCTCGACTTACAGAGATTATTTTTCTTACTAGAGAAAACATTTATTAGAGGCGAAGTGATAACCGCCCAAAATGAGACTAATCAGTACTAGTCAAAAGAAAACCGTCAGTATCGAAATAAATAAATAAGTCCGAAACACGACGATACAGGAAAAAGGAAACAAATAAAAACCACAATTTTGTGGCCTACAGTTATCCAAAATGAAGACATATTTCAGTGATGCTTCTCCTGTGATACTCGGGTAGAAAAAGATTTTTCATCAACTTACGAATCCAGTTCGTAATATAAGCGCACAGAATAACCTACAACGTAGCGTAGCACATTGGAAAGACGGGCAGGCAAGCACGATTCCTCTAGCCTGCTTGGCTTGGGCACAGCATGGCTTGGATGGGAGTAGAGCAGATTGGCCGTTCTGCTCTTATAACGTGCGGCAGCTTGCCTTCCGCCGGTATGTATAGCACAAATACAATGGCGGAAAGAATATTACACCCTTTTACAGGTTTCCAATATACTCATAAAATGTATTGTTCCAACAGTGCATATAGAGTACATTTAATGGTTACATTTACAGGTCAACAGCATAAGCTGTTCTGAGGGACCTGGTATCGACTCATACTGAAACACACACATTAGTATGTGGTATAGCCTCAACGGGCAGCAATGCAAGCGCTGACTCTGGCATGCAATCGATCGTACAGATGGCGAATACTATCCTGGAATACGATTGCTGGACCTGTTCAGGTAGTTCTGTAAGAAGTGTTGTTGGACGATTCGCACGGGTCACTTGTCGCCCACTCATATCCCATACGTGCTCGATTGGAACCATGCCCGGAGATCGTGCTCATGGGGGAAGTTGCCGCACGTCTAGCAGAGCTCATTGAGTTTCACAGGAAATATATGGTTGAGCACTATCCTGCAGGAACAATACGCAGTCTTCCAAGAACGACGAAAGAACGAGCCTAACAACATTCTGCACGTAACAAGCGAAGGTTAGCGTCCCCTCCAGAAGCATCTACATCTACATCTACATCTATACTCCGCGAGCCACCTTACGGTGTGTGGCGGAGGATACTTATTGTACCACTATCTGATCCCCCCTTCCCTGTTCCATTCACGAATTGTGCGTGGGAAGAACGACTGCTTGTAAGTCTCCGTATTTGTTCTAATTTCTCGGATCTTTTCGTTGTGATCATTACGCGAGATATGTGTGGGCGGTAGTAATATGTTGCCCATCTCTTCCCGGAAAGCTGAACGAGAATTTTCGTTTATCGCACCTCAGATCATAAGGCCTGGGGTGCAGAAAGTGTGTCTTGGGTGAATTCACTCTGCGAGACAGCGATCGCCTGGTCCATGTCGTACACGTAAACGACCATTACCTGTACGCAGGAAGAATCCCACATTCATCGCTGGAGACTACGGCCCCCATACGATTCCATCTTCCTAGTGATCCTCTGAAGGCACCAGTCAAGCCTTGCACGTGGATGCTGAGCCGTGAGTGGAAGAATTGCTACAGATGTGCATGCCCGTCTTCACACAGCTTCGCAACTGTGTGTGTTTATGATCGAAAATAAACTCGAAACCTTGATTTAATATCAACAAATTCTCCTTTTAAAGTATTGTACTCAGATACTTTTGCTATAAGTAATAATATGCTGTAAAAAGTCGTTTCATCTAACTTCATGAAGATCACCCAACCTAAGGATTACTTGTCTTAAGCACATTACTAAATGTCCTTAACCAGACTGACAGATTTCTATCAAATCTTTGATGTACCTGCGAATCGTAACATGGTCAAAGTTGAAAATCATACAAACACAATGTTCAGTTAACAGCAATCAGAGCATTGCCAGAGCTATCCAACGAGACCGGGAGAGACACTGCAGAGGCAAAACAGTTAGTACGGGGAAAAATTATTTCTATGCCATAAATAACGTAGAGCACGAACACAACTGAAGATCGAATCAGCAATAGCAAGGCAGCTCACTACTTAACAGTGAACCTTAACATTAACGACGACACTGAAGAGCCAAAGAAACTGATACACCTGTCTAATATCACGTAGGGCCCCCGTGCGCACGCAGAAGTGCCGCAACACGACACGACATGGACTCGACTTATGTCGTGAAGTAGTGCTGGAGAGAATTGACACCATGAATGCTGCAGTACTGTCGATAAATCCATAAGAGTAGAAGGGGTTGGAGATCTCTTCTGAACAGCACGCTACAATGCATCCCAGATATGCTCAATTATGTTCATTTCTGGGGAGTATGGTGGCCAGCGGAAGTGTTTAAACCTATAAGAGAGTTCCTGAAGCCACTATGTAACAATTATGAACGTGTGGGGTGTCGCACTGTCCTGCTGGAATTACCCAGGTCCGTCGGAATGCAAAATGGACATGACTTGATGCAGGCGATCAGACACCTGTCGGAGTCGTATCTAGACGTATCATCGGTCCCATATCACTGCAACTGCACGCACCCCACACCATTACAGAGGCTCCACCAGCTTGAAGAGTCCCCTGCTGACACGCAGGGTTCTTGGATTCATGAGGCTGTCTCCATACCCGTACAAGTCGATCCGCTCTATACATTTAGAAACGCGACTCGTCCTACCAGGCAACAGGTTTCCAGTCATTAACAGTCTAATGTCGGGGTTGACGGGCCCAGGCGAGGCTTAAAGCTTTGTGTCGTGCAGTTATCAAGTATACGCAAGTGGGCCTTCGGCTCCGAAAGCCCTTATTGATAAGGTTTTGATGAATGTTTCGCACTCCCAGGATTGAAAACTGCAGCAATTTTTTGAAGTGTTGCACTTCTGTCACGTTGAACCATTCTCTTCAGTCGTCGTTGGTCCCGTTCTTGCAGGATCTTTTGCTGCAGCAGCGATGTCGGAGATTTGATGTTTCACCGGAGTCAAGATATAATGGTACACTCGTGAAATGGTCGTACGGGAAAATCTGCAATTCATCGCTACCTCTGAGATGCTGTGTCCCATCGCTCGTGCGCCGACTATAACACGACGTTTAAACTCTCTTAAATCTTGATAACTTACCTCTGTAGCAGGAGTAACCAATGTAACAACTGCGCCAGCCACTTGGCGTTGCCAACCGCAGCGCCGTATTCTGCCTGTATATATGTCTCTGTATTTGAATAAGCAAGCCTATACCATTTTCTTGGGCGCTTCTGTGTAAATAAGCTGGAGGAAATGAGAAGGAAAATAAAATAGAAGGCCCTAGCTCAGGACAAAAAATTAAAAATTAACGGAATGTGTATGGACGACGTGAAGAAGAGATAGAAGCAGAGTAGCATTGGCATTCCTTGTCAAGGGAGGCTTACTGTTATCAAAAATACCCCTTAATCCGATGAAGAAGAGAACGTACGTTTGGAGCGCAACAATGTACGGTACAAAACCATGGACTGTATGGAAACCAGAGAAGAAGAGAATTGAAGGACTTGAGACATGGTTCTACACAGGAATGCTGAAAATTATGTTCGCTGATAAAATAACGAATAAGGAGGTTCTCTGCAGAATCGACGAAGAAAGATACATATGGAATACACTGACATGAAGAAGGAACAGGATGATGGGACATACGTTAAGCCATTAGAGAATAACCTCCACAATATTAGAGGCAACTATATAAGGTAAAAACTGTACAGGAAGACAGAGACCAGAATGTATCTAACAATTAATTGAGGACATTGGTTGCAAGTGCTACTCTGAATTGAAAAGCTGGGCAAAGGACAGGAATTCGTTGCGGGCTACATTAAACTAGTCAGAATGCTGATGAATGGAAAGGAAGTAAAACAACATCTCAACGGCTTCCATTACCTTCGGCTGCGTTTTTCCTGCAGTCCATATGAAAACTGATTTCTTAGGATGGGCAGGATAATTTTACGATTGTGGATGGGGTCGTAATCAGTTACTCCCGGTTGCACAACAAATACACAAACTTTATTTAAAGAAATTAAAATTTTAAAACAATCTCTTAAAAAACAAAATTGACTGTATGATGGCTGAAGGCCTTATCACAAAAAATTCCACAATTTTGGGGCCGAAGGCCACCAACAATAACCTCAAACAACAAACGGCTGAATTCCTGAATTAGAAGTCAGAAGAACAATTACAAATACCCCATATTAAGATGAATACTTCGTTTTCGAACAATGTGCAACACGGCTGATGGCCTTATCACCAAAGAAGTGAAATTGTTGCTCAGCTGAAGGCAACACCAACATTACTTAGAAAATAATAATTGTCCTAAAGACAAACATCACAATCTGAGGAATCAGGACAAGCAGTTCTCAGCAAGTTTTCCATGGGTCGGCCTGCGAACGTAAGTCAAACATAAGGTAAGGTGAGACAGGCAGCCAAGAGTTGTACTCACATAACAGGATGGCAACTCAAACTAGGGGCAGCTTAAGCCCCGACTGATCAACTAACCAATCCGCCTAACGTCCGATCACCGGTACAACAATGGGATATTTTTAGGCAAGGGCAAAGAGACAGACAGCATTACGTCTTCATAAGACATCTAAAGCCGAAGGAAACTCTAGAACCAAGGTAGACCTCCCAAAACGTATGCAGAGTACAATACAAAAGGCTGTAGAATTACATGTCGTGTTGGACAGCATCAACACTAGAAGGAAAGGTACACTACAGGGAAAGTACGCTAACCTACAGGGCAGGTAACTGGGGTGTTAGCGGCCACAAGGCAGAAAATATCGCTTGTTGCACTTCACTAATAAGAATAATAGTAAATTCAATGATGAATAACATATAGATAAAGTCGGAAGCAATATAGCACCATCTCGAAACACTTCACTCGTTGCTGCCCGGCTCAGTGGCCCTGGGTGCAACAACCTGCCAACCAAAGGCAAGATCTCAGAATAGTCAAGGTTGCATTAGCAGTTAACTCTTCACTCAAACGTCCAGGGTACGGTGTGCAGCGAAGTCGTCGCTCTCGCCACTACCCCTCCTCGATCCGGCAGTAGCAGCACGCTGCCAGCGGCCACGGCTTGCCCTCGCGCTGCACGAACCGGCTCGCTGCTGCGCCCCCAACCGACATGATGTCCGTTCTCAACTCCTCAACAAATCCCGTACGCAGACAACATTACAATAAATGCCCATTCAAAACCACAAGACACACACACGGATCCAGGAAAACAATTCCATCACCAACTCACAATACTAAAACCAGTCACTGTGGAACGACACGGACGAATTATAAGTTGGCACAAACACAGAGAAGCCAGAAGCGGTCGGAAGACCACATGCACGTCGTCCGCTGCGATGAACGACCGAACGACCAACCAACAGTCGTCCCCACTCAAGTCAGGCATGGGAAAGATCCCAGTGTAAATCGTCGACTGAGAAATTATTGCCATGAGGGCACTTCGATGGGCAAACACACACACACACACACACACACACACACACACGCAGGTGAAAATAGCACTACCCGAATATGATGGTCTATTCAACTAAAACTCGCTGAATCCGGTCCTTGACGTGGTCGTGCACTATCATGACCGCATCCTTCTGTCGGACAGGGCATGTGTGTCGCCAGGTGTAGGGCGAGTTCTGGCTGTCCGGACCTCACTGCGGCTCCGTCCCAACTCCATTCACTCGACACACCACGATCCAGAAATACTAGAGGTCGCTCCAAAGATGGTACCACAGTACACGCTATCGATGAGAACTGGTGCTGCCACTCACGAACAGACAAGGCGAACAAACGTAGTGGCGCCAGTGAACACACAGAACGAGACGCCACTATCGCTATTACAAGGTGGCAAGTTATGAACGGCATCAACACGAGCCGCACACGGCTCACCATATTTCACTACCATAATAAAATGCTGTGCACCAAACGTATATTCTCAGAAATTTCTTCCTGAAATGAAGATTTATGTTCTATACTAGTAGACTTCTCTTCGCCAGAAATGCCCTCTTTGCCTCCGCTAGTCTGCTACTTACGACATCAGTAGGGGCGAAAGACTACATTTCTGTGTTGCACCCTTTCTAACCTAAGCGCTTCCTTCTTAGTCTTCCAGTATTATTGCTCCCTCTTGGTTTTTGTACATGTTGTGTATTACCAATCACTCCCTATAGCTTACCCTCACTTTAATCAGAATTTTGAACATGTTGCACCATTTCGCACTGATGTTCAGGTTGACAAATCTTACGAACCTGTCTTGATTTTTCTTCAGTCTCGTTTCCATTATCAACAGCAAAAATGCGTCTCTGGTGCCTTCACCTTTCCTAAAGCCAATCTGATCATGTAACAGAGTATCAGATTTCTTTTCCTACCTTCTGTATGTTATTACTGTCAGCAACTTGGATGCATGACAGGGATGGCGGTTATGGCTGAAACAGCCGCTTTTCGGTTACACCGGTTAGATTTAACCTGACTGTTAAAAACGCTCAAAATAATCGGTTCCTGAGAGAATCGATTTTCTCTTTCTTATTGCTGTTATTTACACTAATAACCGTAGGATACGAAGAAAGATAGTAATGAAGGTGTAAAGCTGGAGTCCATGCTAGATATGTGGCGATACGTAGGCAAAAATCAATCTCATCGTCTCCAGCAAAGATTGCGCTCGAGAAGGTGAAGAGCGTGGCGTCAGTGAGACCGAAAGGTCACAAGTTGAATACTTTTGCTTTTGGACAATATATCAGTTTTATACCGTAAAGAACCAAGACTAAGTGTTCAGTTACCATCTCAAAAACCAATTTGAAATTGACCTAGACATGATATCTGTATGGTGTGAAATGTGGCAACTGCCTCTGAAAAAAGAAAAGTGTGAGATCCTCTACATGAGTACGAGAAGATATATGTTAAATTTCGGTTAAATTATAAATTACACAAATTCAAAGTTTTTCAATTGAACTAAATACCTAGGAATTATAATTACAAGCAAATGAAATTGGAATCATCACATAGATAACGTTGTGAGGAATGCAAATCAATAACTGCGTTTTATTGGCAGTCACATAGAAGATGCAAAAGCTCTACTGAGGAGATTGTTTACACTACGCTTGTTCGTCCTTTTGCTAGAGTACTGCTACGCAGTATGGGATCCTTACCAGATAAAATTGACGGAGGAAGTTGAAAAGAAGGCAGCTCGTTTTGTATTATCGGGTTTTGTATTAAACGAGTTACAGCTAAGGCGAGGACTTTTCACGAAGTTTCAAATACCATCTTTCTCCGTCGAGTGTGCAAAAATTTTTGTCGACAGCCTAGATGTAGAGAAATTATCACCGTAATAAAATAAGAGAAATCAGAGCTCTACAGAAAAAATTAAATGAGAAATAGTGTGAAGGTGGTTCGAGGAACCCTCTGCCAGGTACTGAATAGTGAACTGCAGAGCAGTCATGGAGATGCAGATGTAAATGTTTGTAGCAATTCAAGAACAAAAAAATGGTTCAAATGGCTCTGAGCACTATGGGACTTAACATCTACGGTCATCAGTCCCCTAGAACTTAGAACTACTTAAACCTAACTAACCTAAGGACAGCACACAACACCCAGCCATTACGAGGCAGAGAAAATCCCTGACCCCGCCGGGAATCGAACCCGGGAACCCGGGCGTGGGAAGCGAGAACGCTACCGCACGACCACGAGATTCGGGCTAATTCAAGAACATTGTTGGTATATAACTCAAATATACTTTCTCTTCGAACGACCACTGTGTATAGTTCCTCCTTATATGATGTCGCAAGTTTGTTGTGCATACTATCGTTTTTAATCTTTTCTAGGAAACTGAGCTTTGTACTTCACTTCGTAAAGTAGTTCTGCGTTAGGAAAGGTACCATGCTGCAATACAGCTGATGTCCGAGGACGGCCGGAAGGACCTGTCATATAGACGAGGTCTTTTACACTCGATTTAGTTGAGTACCGTCTAATAGGCCACGCCACACGGCAACTGGAACATCATTGTCTCAGCAATGCTGTACCGATTTTTATGTCATCTCTTCGTTGCAAGTTTATAACTGAAGACTTTGTTATTGAAATAATGCTGACAGCTTTTCCAAATTTCTATACTAGCCCAATATATCAAAGCAATGAAAATTTTACAGATAAGCATTATTTGTTTTTTAAAAAAGTGTTATTTAAAAACAAAACAGATCTCGCGCTTTTTAGGGGCAGTTTCCCATACCATGGGCAAGAGAGTGCTCAGAATCTCTGGTAGCTCCTCTGCCCTCTTTCCATGATGAGCGAAAAAAATCATTATTACTACTATTTTACCTTTTAGATAAACAACATATTTAAGTGCACTTATTTATTCATTTATTTATTGACTTACGAGTTAGTGATCTTTGATTGAACTGCAGCGGAGAAGCAACTCCAGACCTTATTTCACAATTTGTTATTATTATTATTAATATCATTAGTGTTTTATTCTCATTGTTATTACAACCCGCAATACATTGATTAAACTCTCGTTCCCTCTTAAGTCCTGTAGTTCATATGCATAGCCCGAGAAACAAACAATACAGTAATTTGAAAAGAAATGTGTTAGTGAAAACAAAGTGATGTAGATAAGAGTAAAGGAGAAGAGTTGGTAAGTTTGAGGAAAGAAAATTGCTATTTAGTAACAAACAAATCTTATAAAAAATGATACGAGATTAGCAATAATGGTAAAAAGTAAAGAAGTTAGTGCCAATACGGGTATCTGTGGTATGTTTAAAAAGAGAATTACAAAATGTCGAAACTCGAACGAACTAAGGACAGATCTTAAGACCGACAGCTTTATCCGGTTATGTTGTCGCCACTGCATTGTGGATGGACCTCTACTGCGGAATTCGACAGGCTCGTACAACTTTGACAGTGGATATCTCGAAAACGATTGAGGGAATATCGTACTATAGCAAAAGTCGGTATCTCTACGTAGCTACTGAAATGTGCAAAAGATAGGCAAAGCTGCTGACCCCTTGTGGTACGCTTAACTTGTAGGATTTTTATTTGCAATCTAAGCTCAACTGATGGTTTAGAATAGATGAAAGTCATCTTTATGCTTGAGGGTACAGATAGGTTGAACATACGGCCTCTGTGTCACAGATGCGGTATAATGAAGGCTGTAATAGGCTATCCAGCGGGCACGAAGCCAAAACACGTGTTAACAGCGGTACACCGCTGCGGCAGCATAATCGAGGTCCTGTGGGTGGGTGGAGTGGGAGTACCTGTTATTAGCTTCCTTTATGAGAGCTACTGCCGTCGGCCACGAGGCAGCTTGGGCATCACAGCAAAGCACAGAACGCATCACAGAGACCCAAATCCCACCACCTCCGCAGCCGCCGCCGCTGCCGTCGCTGCCACCGCTGCTACAGCCGCCGTGGCGGGAACGCGCTTTCTCGCTACACCTGTTTACATCGGCGTGTGTGGAGAGTCCCTATTACACACAGTAGCAGTATCCCCGAACACATCCGAAGCTCTCGCGCTTTCTCTGAACATCGTTCACCAACAAAGTGTGGCATCCTCTCGTTATTAGCTAAGTGCAATTATTTTGTCATCAGCCTCTCACAAATTATTCTGCTGTGCCAACGTTTTCATCTCTGAGCAGCACTTTCAGCTTACATCCTCAATTGTGTGATGAATATTTTCCAGTCTCAGTCTTCCACTACAGTTTTTACTCTCTACAGCCTCCTCTAGTGCTACGGAAGACCTACGGTAATCCTATGTGTCCTTCATGTCAGTGTATTCTACATATTACTTTCCTCGCCGCTGTATAGAGAATCTTCTCGTGCCTTACCTTACCACTCCCCTAATTTTCAATATTATTCTTTAGTACCACATTTCAAATGCTTCTCTTCTGTTCATTCTCAGACATTTCTTTCTCAATTTATGGCCTGTGTTTGATACTAGCAGATTTTTATTGGCCATGATTGTCCTTTTTGCCAGTGCTAGTCTGCTTTTTCTGCTCATCTTGTTCCGTCAATCGTTTGTGATCTTGCTGCCCAGGTACCCGAATTACTTAAATTCGCCTATTGCGTGATGAACTATTCTTATGTTAAGCTTCTCGCTGTTCTCATTTCCGCTTTTTTCATCACTTTCATCTTTCTTCGATGGGCCCTCAAACAATATTCTATGCTCATTAGACTGTTCATTCCATTTAACAGATTTTGTAATTCTCCTTCACTTTCACTGAGGATACCAGTCTCATCAGCAACTTATATAAACCACACCCTTTCGTCTTGATTTTAATCGCTCTCTTGAGCCTTTCTTTTATTTCCGTCATTCCTTCTTCCATGTAGAGATTGAACAGAAAGGGTGAAAAGCTACACCACTCTCTTGCACCATTTTTAATCCGAGAACTTCATTCTTGGCCTTCCAATGTTACAGATCCCTCTTGGTTCCTACAGTTATTATATATTACTAGTCTTTCCCAATAACATACACCTGTTCCTCTCGCAATTTCGAACGCCTTGCACCATTTTAGATCGTCGAACCGTTTTTCCAGGTCGACAGATCTTGTGGGCTTGTCCGGATTTTCTTTCAGTTTTCCCTCCATTACCAACCGTAACGTCATAACTGCTTCTAGTGTCTTTACCTTTCCTGGCGCCGACATGTTCGTCACAACTTCCAACTGCAATATTAACCGTTTCAATGCCCGCATCCGTCAAATGATGGGCCACGAAAATGGTGATTTCATCAGATGAAGCACCATTGAATGCGTGCGCTCAATATCAAACTTTTCACATGACGATATATTGCAGGTGTACCTCTACTGGAGATCTAAACTAAATTTTATGCTATTCAGTATGGTCAACACAGTGCTATAACCTACATCAGCCTATTATTTGTTTAAAGTCTTGACGCCTCTTATTTTTTTCCAGACGATGTGTTTTAATTGAATCAGGTAGAACTTGAACGCAGTTATTGTGATAATGGAACCTGCTATTGATGTTTTATTTTCGCTGAATGGATTACTAATCAGAGGCTTGTACTGCAAGTCAATCAACAAATTGTAATAATACTCAGCAAGTGTTTGTTGTGCCCAGACATACGCGTTTTTAAATGGATCAACACCTATCGACGTTAACACACTAAAGGTAGCGTAAATTATAATGTCAGTGGTGTTTAATGCATGATTCTAGGGCGAGTCGTTCACGAAATATCGTATTTTGAAAGCTTCCCGCACCGACGTTGTACAATGTCTGTGGTGGTATACATTAAAAACAACACAAGTGCATACACTAGAACGTCAATTCTTACCAATAACGAGACAATCCATCATCAAATGTTGTATTCACAATGATCACCGGCAGCGGCGATGCCCCCATCCAGTATGAAATGGAACGACTGGTGCACACGTGCTAGTACTTAATCGATGATGTCCGAGCAGGCTGCGGTATTACGTCGTGGTATATCATTGGGTGTAAATGGAATGTCTGTGTAGACAGCGTCTTTCAGCTTTCCCCACAGATGAAAGTCAACACGCGACAAATCCGGGAACGAGCGGGACACGGTCCAGATCCTCTCCGTCCAATCCAATTATTTGGAAACAATTCGGGAAGGCATGCTGTAATAACAAGTTTGTGTGCGTGGCCATCCTCTGCAGAAAGCACATAATTTAATTTGCAGCAAGAAAAGGCGGTTTATTTACAAAACAAACAAGCTGTAATCCTTAGTGTAGTGTGAACTGGAGACTACCGTGTTGGTACCAAGGATTCGTCCTAGTCTGTAGGGGAACGTCGTCTATCGTCCCGGAAAAATGGTCTGTGAGGAGTCTACGATATATGTGTTCAGCGTTCCGTCTATGAAACACTGGCCTACGAGATGATGATCCAATATCCGTTCCATAGACGCTGACGTTCCACCTGGCGAAGCAAACGGGGATTGTAATAGATCATTTACTATGCCGTGATTGCTAAATGTGGCTTCATCACTGAACAAGACGCGTGATACATATGGGGTATCCTGTCTTAATGGCATCTACATAAGTTAACATGATTCTCATAATTGTTACCGTGGTGGACACAGGTGTGATGAGGAGAGAACGTATGTCGATGGATATAGGTCACTTGCTTGACTCAAGCCACTTCCTCGCACGATTGTGCCGGAGGTAGCTTGGAATAGCAGCAGGAAAACAAATTTTCCCCTCTTCTGTCGTCACTTGTTTCCTTCTCTTTCGTTGTCTAGGTGATACACTATCACTTTGACGCAACTGGTTGAAGACGTTTATAAATAGCAACCGAGATGGTTGACGTGTACTGGGATACATTGCCACATGCACTGAAGAAGAACGCACTGCTTTCTCGTACACCCTCCATACACAAGGAGCACGTCGGCTTTTTCTGTGCTGGTAGATTCCATCGTCCACTCACCACTGCTTGGAGTCTCACAGCCTAACAAAACAGCAAGACTCATTGCACTCAAGGAACACACAGGCACAATTTAAGAAAACATAACAACATCGTCCCTTGCAACTACGAACGTGAATGGCACAAACAAGCGTCGGTATGGTAACTTTGCACAAGAAGATATCTCCTAAGCGACTCACTCTAGAATCCTGCAACAAAGACCACTCACATTCTTATTTATCCTATTTTTAGTTTGTTATTATCAATAGGCTTCCTTCCATTTAAAAGATGTTTATTTTTGCACAAAAATACACTGTTTAAGTTCACCACAATCTGTTGATTGAGTAACAGTACCAGCCCCTGGCTACCAATCCATGCTGTAAAAACAGCAGCCGGCCGATGTGGCCGAGCGGTTCTAGGCGCTACAGTCTGGAACCGCGGGACCGCTACGATCGCAGGTTCGAATCCTGCCCCGGGCATGGATGTGTGTGATGTCCTTAGGTTAGTTAGGTTTAAGTAGTTCTAAGTTCTAGGGGACTGATGACCTCAGATGTTAAGTCCCATAGTGCTCAGAGCCATTTGAACCATTTGTAAAAACAGCGCATCAGTGACACATTCCAATATTTTTCGTGCAAGTTTTACGTAATTCGCATTGTATAAACACATCGCATTAGTTCACTTGACAGTTTCACTATTCAAAGATCGATGTCCTATACTGGCATGCAGGTTCTTAAGTAGCTGTTCGTACTCAAACGTGTTTTCCATGAGCTGTGGTTTCGATGATAAATTATATTGTTCGTGACCTACTAACAGTAAATTTTCTTTACCGCAGCCGTCATTATCCTCCTACTAAAGGCACCAGTCAACGGAATATACGTCTCTCAGTCAATGGAGTAGTGGGAGGCAGCAGTGTCGGAATGTAGAGCACAGGCAACGGCTGTGTGACCTACGGAGACCGGTGACAAGGACGTCGTACCCTGAAACACTCTCCGGAACTGA
Source organism: Schistocerca americana (assembly GCF_021461395.2). Classification (NCBI taxonomy): domain Eukaryota; kingdom Metazoa; phylum Arthropoda; class Insecta; order Orthoptera; family Acrididae; genus Schistocerca; species Schistocerca americana. The sequence continues at coordinate 440,991,500 of NC_060121.1, read as the reverse complement.
ATCCGGATCCTGGTTGCAAGCATCAGCATATGGAGAGTGAATTTGGAATTCTCAGCGGGGTGTCGATTTCCAAGATACGTTGGACATAGAAAGGTATGCAGATAATGAACAGTCACTTGAATCACAAATATATTGTGTATTGTGTATCCCATTAACAACGGCTGCTCAAACAGATAACAGTGACGTAATTAAAAGGGGGATGTGTTAATCAGGACAGTGTTGCTATGGAGCTTATTTATGAATGTAATGGTTAAGCCACATAGGGCAGTGAGAGATAAAAGCCATATTAATGGCGTCGAGGAGGATGTGTTACTGAAATTCTTACAGGAATGAGATCTTCCCGATAATTACAAAAAACTTGATGATGTTAAACAAGAACTTAGCCCGGAGATTGATCTTTGAATAGTGAAACTGTCAAGTGAACTAATGCGATGTGTTTATACAATGCGAATTACGTAAAACTTGCACGAAAAATATTGGAATGTGTCACTGATGCGCTGTTTTTACAAAAAACTCCACGAAAACAGAGATATACTGGACAACATTTTGGAGCAAAAGATAGTAGATAGAAAAGTTTTTCAGGAGCCGTTCATAGATTTGGAAAAGTAGGTTAGAGGACGACAGATATCGGAACCTACTGATGACGTTCCGAGCATCACAAACAAGTGAAGAAGTAAGAGAAAGAGAGGTGGCTTAAGTTCATCAGTCTGTTGAACCCAGTACAGGAATCCATGATGCTGCTGTTGACAGGTCATGCGACGAAAATATATTGGAAGCCAAGTTAAATTTGTATGTACGATATTCTGCAGAGTTTGAAAATATTTCCAATGAACTGGTTCAATTTTTCAGTGCCAAACATCGCTGTCTTTGACTGGAATTTGATCATAGATGATACTGATTTGCTAGTGAAAGAAAGTTACGATGAGGACTATTATTGCAACATGATGAAAGACAATTTTTCTACTAACAGAGATTATAAAGTTTTACTTACACGAAATCAGAATTATGCAGATAAGCCTGGTTATGGCGGTCAGCGAGAAAGATGTTATGACATCTACTGAGTTCAAAACGTCCTTTTCAAGTGAATATTTGTCCATAGACCGGCGAAATAATGTGCGTAGTTTACTACGTCACAGCAATTAAATATAGATCTACATCTACATTTATACTCCGCAAGCCACCCAACGGTGTGTGGCGGAGGGCACTTTACGTGCCGCTGCCATTACCTCCTTTTCCTGTTCCAGTCACGGATGATTCGCGGGAAGAGCGACTGCCGGAAAGCCTCCGTGTGCGTTAGAATCTCTCTAATTTTACATTCGTGATCTCCTCGGGAGGTAGGGGGAAGCAATATATTCGATACCTCATCCACAAAACGCACCCTCTCGAAACCTGGACAGCAAGCTACACCGCGATGCAGAGCGCCTCTCTTGAAGAGTCTGCCACTTGAGTTTGCTAAACATCTCCGTAACTCTATCACACTTACCAAATAACCGTGTGACGAAACACGCCGCTCTTCTCTGAATCTTTTTTATCTCCTCTGTCAACCCCACCTGGTAAGAATCCCACACTGATGAGCAATACTCAAGTATAGGTCGAACGAGTATTTTGTTAGCCACCTCCTCTGTTGATGGACAACATTTTCTAAGGACTCTCCCAATGAATCTCAACCTGGCACCCGCCTTACCAACAATTAATTTTATATAATCATTCCACTTCAAATCGTTCCGCACGCATACTCCCAGATATTTTACAGAAGTAACTGCTACCAGTGTTTGATCCGTTGTCATAATATCATTCAGTAAATTATCCATCTTTCTATGTATTCGCAATACATTACATTTGTCTATGTTGAGGGTCAGTTGCCACTCCATGCAGCAAGTTCCTATCCGCTGCAGGTCTTCCTGTATTTCGCTGCAATTTTCTAATGCTGCAACTTCTCTGTATACTACAGCATCATCCGCGAAAAGCTGCATGGAACTTCCGACACTATCTACTAGGTCATTTATATATATTGTGAAAAGCAATGGTCCACAACCCTCCCCTGTGGCACGCCAGAGGTTACTTTAACGTCTGTAGACGTCTCTCCATTGAGAACAGCATGCTGTGTTCTGTTTGCTAGAAACTCTTCAATCCAGCCACACAGCTGGTCTGATATTCCGTAGGCTCTTACTTTGTTTATCAGGCGACAGTGCGGAGCTGTATCGAGTGCCCTCCGGAAGTCAAGGAAAACCTGGAAGCCTGTATCTAATATTTTCTGGGTCTCATGAACAAATAAAGCGAGTTGGATCTCACACGATCGCTGTTTCCGGAATCCATGTTGATTCCTACAGAGTAGATTCTGGGTTTCCAGAAATGACATGATACGCGAGCAAAAATCATGTTTCCTGCATACAAGAAGAGGAATTTAAAGTGGGACGGTGGATTGAAAAACTTCGAGAGAAAGAAAGAAAGAAGAGACTATGCTAAACTTCGTCCTGAGCCACTCAACATTGTTCCCAAATTTATTCAAGAAGTAGGCCAACCTCTTGTCACTGGAAAGGGGAGGGGGGTGAGGGCGTAGGGGCATAAGTGGAACCATCACATTTATTGTGTCACCGCCCAACTCCTCCCCACCTCTCCCACTTCTCCTCCAACTCCCACACTGCCACTCATCCCCCCATTCCTCCAAATCACCTCCCAACTCTCAACTGTGAATGGGTAGTTAAACGACTCAGTTTGCCAGAGGACAGGGATGTAAGGCACGTTTGTATTTCCTTTGGCAGGAAACGTATTTTTTGTGGCATTACCTGCTAGTGGATTGTCCTTCACATTCTACCACGCCCTACCCCCACTTTTTCTGATCGAGTGTGTGTACGCTCGCTTTGAAGTCTGAAGACCACAACACTTCCACTTTCCTCCGCCCCTCTCCCACCCCCCCCTACCCCCCCACCAACCTCACACTTTCACCACTCGCATCTTTGCGTATGTTCATCTCTTTGTTGTGTTCATCTCTTTGTTGCACCATAGTCCATAATACTAGACCAAATGGGTGGGAAACTGGTCTGCAGGCCCCGGCCCCCTCCCTTACCTTTCCATTTATGAACTGGCTGGGAAAAAGATGGAGTCTGCCTTTGAGCTGCTGGCGTGGGAGGATCTCATGGCAGTAATATATTTCCAACTTCATTGCATTAGACAATTTAAGCATTTGAATATTATTTAAACAATTTGTGCAGTTGATTTAGCACTGTAATTCAATTTATTTAAACATTTTCGGCACACTATCAAGCATGATAAGTTTGATGGGGAATCTCTTTTAGTGTTTGCGGCACCTATGTTTATCTGCAGGGGCCAAGACAGTGTCGAATATTGTTTGTTTAAACAATCTGCATTGGGGTTTCTGTGTGCTCTCGTACCGGAAGCATATTGATAGGTGATCACAAAGTAATTAAATCTGTATTCAAATCACACACGGTGGAAGACTGTAATTATGTTTGTCACTAAATCTGTCTGAATATTACACATCCAAAACAGGTAATTACAAATACGTTCTAGTACTAATCATACCTGAAGTCTTTAATAACACTTGAGCATCACACACATCTTCATATTCCAAAAAACAAGTAATTAAATTCCGGTCACAAATACCGGGTAATCAAAAAGTCAGTATCAATTTGAATACTGAATAAATCACGGAATAATGTATATAGAGAGGTACAAATTGACACACATGCCTGGAATGACATGGGGTTTTATTAGAACCAAAAATTTCAAAAGTTCAAAAAATGTCTGGCAGATGGCGCTTCATCTGATCGGATTAGCAGTAATTAGCGTAACAATGTAAGACGAAGCAAAGATGATGTTCTTTACAGGAAATGCTCAATGTGTCCATCATCATTCCTCAACAATAGCTGTAGTCGAGGAATAATATTGTGAACAGCACTGTAAAGCATGTCTGGTGTTATGGTGAGGCATTGGCGTCGGATGTTGTCTTTCAGCATACCTAGAGATGACGGACGATACACTTGCGACTTCAGGTAACCGCGAAGCCAATAATCGCACGGACTGAGGTCTGGGACTTGGGAGGCCAAGCATGACGAAAGTGGCGGCTGAGCACACGAGCATCACCAAATGACGCGTGCAAAACATCTTTCACGCGTCTAGCAATATGGGGTGGAACGCTATCCTGCATAAACATCGTACGTTCCAGCAGGTGTTTATCAGCCAGGCTGGGGATGATGCGATCAGCGTATCTGTCACCCGTCACGGTAGCAGTTACGCGCCATCTGTCGGACATTTTGCGAACATTGTTTTTTTCTTGTTCTAATAAAACCCAAAATCATTCCAAGCAGGTGCCTCAATTTTTACCTCTCTATCTACATTATTCCGTGGTTTATGAAGTTTTCAAATGTATACTGACTTTTTGATCACCCGGTACATTGGTAAGTCCCGTTTCGGAATACTGACACACTCAATGTTGCACAAAATATACAGCAAAAGACGTCGAACACAGCGAAAGAGACGTGTTGGAGTCGACCTATCCGTCGACTATGTGAGTACCGGAAATTGAAACCCTACCGGTCGCTTCAAGTATCCCCGCGTGCGCAGGTCAGGAGAGAGGTCGTCCGCACACAGGGATGTCTCATGTTGTGTGCACACCGACAGTTGCGCTGGTTCCCGAATAAATGCCTACAGGTATGAGGGAGAGGAATCAGACATCAAATAACCAACTTTCGGTGGATTATGGAAAAGGCAAGAGAATTCCAGGAAGACGTGCATCTCTACATTACTAATTGTGCCAAATCACTTGAATGTGTCTATTACAATTAACTATGGGAAGTTCTAAGAACTGGGGGAGTACCATATCACCCCATTCATCTCATATTGAGTTTATGCTGTGACCATGAAGCAAACGTGAGAAATATGTATGGAACAGCTAAATGGATCAATATCCAGACAGGGGTACAGCAAGGTTTCTTATTATCGCCTTACTTATTCTATCTGTTCGCAAAGCACGTTATGGGGAATTCGGGGATAGATGGAGAAGAAACCGGAACTGAAGTACCTAGGATAAACATAAAGAACCTTAGATACACAGATGATAGTATAATGTTGGAAAAAAGTGAAGAAGAATTAAAGACACTCTTGCTGAAGGTAAAAGAAGAAAGTGAAATAGCTGGTCTTAGGCTAAATGCTAAGGAAACGTCGATTATGGCACGTATTATTCCATCGTATATGGGATGTCAAACATTGACAATATTTTAAGGAGTAGAGATACAACTTAAGCAACAAAGATCCGTATTGTAAGGTCTATGATCTTTCCATGTCATGCAACCGTGGTCTAGGGTAGCGTCTTATATTAGTAATCAAAATGTTCTCGATCCTGGGCTCAAAGCCCGACACCACTAAAACTTTGATTAATAATCAGCGTTGACGGCCTAAGGCTTCCGGCATAAGAAGTCACCAATGACCTTGTCAAACAGGGCGGAGAAGCGAACAGAGGTTCAAGGTGCTCTCTTGCCCTTGGGGTAGGAAACTGCCCCGAAATGTGGAAGAATCGACAATGGTCAAGAGCCTGAATATGAATAACGCAATGGAAACCACTGAATTAAAGGCACATAACGTGTATCCACAGGAAATGTGACCTGTAACTGAAAAAAATTATGATTATCTCTCCACTGGTAAAAGATTCCGGAATCATTCCCCATTCAGATCTCTATGAGGGGACTCCCAAGAGGGAGGTGACCATGAGAAAAAGATTCAATAACCAACTGAAGGATAACGTTCTACGAGTCGGGGCGCGGGATATCAGAAGCTTGAGTGTGGTAGGAAAGGTAGAAAATCTTAAACGGGAAATGTAGATACTCAATCTAGATGCAGTAGGGGTTAGCGAAGTGAAAGACAAGGATTTCCGATTAGTTGAGTATTGGGTAATATCTACAGCAGCAGAAAACAGTATAGTGGGAGTAGGATTCGTTATGAATGGAAAGGTAGTGCAATGGATGTGTCACAGTGAACAGTTCAGTGATAGAGTAGCTCTTGTCAGAATAGACAACAAACTGACACCGACAATGATAGCTCAGGTATACACGCCGTCGTTGCAAGCTGAAGATGAAGAGATAAAGAAAGCGTATGAGGATACTGAAGGGATAATAACCCATATAAAGGGAGATGAAAATCTAATAGTCATGGGGACTGGAATGCAGGTGTAGGGGAAGGAGTAGAAGAAGAGGTTACAGCACAATATTTGTTTGGGACAAGGAATGAGGGAGGATCAAGACTAATTGAGTTTTGTAATAAATTTCAACCAGTAATAGAAAATATTCTGTTAAAGAATCACAAGACGAGGAGGTACATTTCGGAAAGACTGGGCGATACGTGAAGATTTCAGTTGGATTAAATCATGGTCAGACAGAAATTCCAAAATCAGATACTGGATGGTAAGGCATAGCCACATCACAATGTAGTAATGATGAAGAGTAGGCTGAAGTTCAAGAGATTAGTCAGGAAGAATAAATACGCGAAGAAGTGGGAAACAGAAGTGCTAAGGGGTGTCGAGATACGCTTGAAGTTCTCTAAGACTATAGATATAACAATAAGAAATAGCTCAGTAGGCAGTATAGTTGAAGAGGAATGGACGTCTCCAAAAATGGCAATCATTGTTGTTGGAAAAAAATATAAGTATAAAGAAGGTAACTGCGAAAAAAGCGTGGATAACAAAATGGTTCAAATGGCTCTGAGCACTATGGGACTTAACTTCTGAGGTCATCAGTCACCTAGAACTTAGAACTACTTAAACCTAACTAACTTAAGGACATCACACACACCCATGCCCGAGGCACGATTCGAACCTGAGTGGATAACAGTTGCTCGATGAAAGAAGTAGGTACAAATATGCTTAGGGAAATTCAGAAATGCGCAAACAAAAGGCGCTGACGAATGAAATACGTAGGAAGTGCAGGGAAACTTAATCGAAATGGCTACATGAAAAAGTGAAGAAATCGAAAATGAAATGATTGTCGGAAGAACTGAATAAACATATAGGGAAGCCAAAACAAGCTTCAGTGAAATTGAAAGCAAGATTGGTAACATAAAGGGTGTAACGGGAATTCCGCTGTTAAATGCAGAGGAGAGAGCGGATAGGTGGAAAGAATACTTTGAAGGCCACTATGATGGAGAAGATTTGTCTAATGTGATCGAAGAAGTAACAGGTGTCGATTTAGAAGTGATAGCGGATCCAGAATTAGAATCAGAATTTCAGGGAACTCTGGAGGACTTAAGATCATGTAAGGTAGAAGGGGTAGATAACATTACTTCAGAATTTCTAAAATCATTGGGGAAGTGGCAGCAAAACAATTACTCACGTTGGTGTGTAGACTGTGTGTGACATACCATCTGATTTTGAGAGAAATATCATAGACTGAATTCCAAAGACTGGAAGAGCTGACAAGTGCAAGACTTAAGCACAATCAGCTTAACAGCTCATGCAACCAAGTTGCTAACAACAATTTCAGACCTCTGGCTAAAACAGATTTTTTTGCATAAAATAAACATGTCACAATATTTGATTATTGGGAAATTCAGTTTAAAGGTACATTTCATCTGTTACTCAACTCTGTTGTTCTTAAAACCCCACAGTTGCATAACATTCTTGATTTGTGTGTTCCTAATCTTCTCTGTTCCTTTTATTGCTCCTCTTTGCTATTCTGACCCCTTTAGTTGCCTCAAGAATCTATTTTTCGCCTTCGGCCTCTCTCAAGGAATCGATTGACATCAGTGCTTGCCTCATATGGAAACCAGGAATTAGTCCCAACAACTCTAAAACATCACATCTGCTAACTGCCCCATCATTAAAGCAAATTACTGCATCTAATACACCTAATCTCATGGTATTGAAACCAACAAAGACAGTTTTAGGCAGGCGTTCCCATATCACAAGGTTGAAACATTCTTTAACATTTTGTGTCTTTCCATGTAACTACCGTGACTATTGTTTAGTGTCACTTAGGTCTCTGTATTTGGGCTTAATTGCTTCCAACATCTCAGATGGCAGGGAGTGATGGTGTGCATAAGTCTCATCATTTGCTGTTGCTGTTTTTGTATCCACACCATGTGTCTACACCACTGCCGCAGAGAGCATGCTGTGGATGGTCATCCGCAAAATCTTTATGGAAAAAGGTAGCCCATACTGCTTTCTTCATTGCCTCATATTGTCTCGATTCCTTTTTATGGCTAAACCATAACAGAGCTGCAGTTTTTCCACCTGTTCCTTAGTAAGACGACTCCGACCACCAATTGGTTTGTAATCACTGAGTTTCCCTTCATATCTTTTATTAGCTTAGGTACACGTCTACCCATCCTCTTTTGGTCATGGCTAATACACTCTAACTTTTCAATATTTACAGTTCTTCCATAAGGCATGTTTTCCAACACATTTGCAAACACTTTGGATCCAAGACATCATACCGATATATCTATAATTCGTTTTTAAAGATGGTTCCATGTCCGAATCGATTCATTTAACTACCATTTTGATCACAAAACTCTAAATATTGATTTAAGAGGGAAAAAAATTCAAATTTTTGAAGCAGATTCACTAGCAACTGACCTTAAAATAGTCAGAGGCCAAACTGTACGTCGTAGGGAAGCCGTCTTGCGTGGTAGACGTACTCACTCTGCAGCATGGGAATCAGTGTCCAGGTTATGTATTAATTTCGATATAATCCAGAATTTAAATTCTTATAATAAAGCATAAACCACCGTTGTGCAGGCTCTACTCATTTCCCAGGATGCGAAGTTCCCTACGAGTTACGGCAAACCAAATAATATTCGAAGGCACCGAAAAGGGAGAAGTTAAAAAAAACACAAGAATTAACCATAGCTTTTCGATTCATAAAATTACATTTTCCGTAAATGATTTTCATAGCTATATATCAGCATACATTATATATTGTAAAAGAGGAAATATTATCATAAATAATCAAATTACATTAAGTATTGTCACTAATTACAGTTTCGCTTTGATCCTACTCCCTGCAATTCTAAATCAGAAGTAAGAGGCTCATGTACACGCCATGTTCCACATTATATCCACAGAGTTCTTATACCACAAGTCAGAGATAATCTGCCTCTCGCAGTCGTAATCAGTGTTTGAGAAATATTAATTAGTTCCATTATGATAATAAGTTCGTGTTACGTGATATAGAGCACTGCACAGGCAACGTTCCTGTTTTTCGGGAGTTGCTGCTTGGCTGTGCCGCATGGTCGCCACCTTATAAATGGGGTGATGGCGTATGATACGTGAACGACATTTTGACACTAAGGAATAACAGGTGGGAAGATGCCTGGTGTTCATTTGTCTTCCAACAAAGCCAGCGGCACTGGAGCGACGACGCGATTATTCCAGTTCGTGTGACGCGCTCATTGTGTTGCTTAGATTGTTTTACAAAAAAGCAGAGTACCCGTGAGTACGCTGAATATGATGAATAAGTCCAACACAAAATTATTTGGGTATGTCAAATAGTAATTTATGTCATTTGATCTGTGCACTAGATGCCACTAGCCCCCCCCCCCCCCCCCAATGTGTTCTCTCTTTTTCCATCTCTTACATTTATTAATTATCAACTTTAGTGTATTTATCTTGAAATGTTTATTTTACTTGTGTATAAATGCATTTCCCTATATATGTGATCACATTGTCTCATCACCATGTCAGAGTTTCATCTTTATGTGATCTCCTCGGTGGAAAGTTCGTTAATCTTCATGGAGCTTCTTAATGAGTGATGGACAAGGAGAGAAGTATGTGCTGATAACTTCTTCTGTAAGAAAACGTTTAGTTGCGATTAGGTAATACATTCCTGGTGAAGCTACGTATGTCAGTGATTTGCTAACTATCTTTCCTTCCCAGCAGATGTATACGTTTTTAATGAACGTACAGAGATAGAAGTTGTGCACTAAAGATGTTCCTGTTAACTGACTGACAGTTACTGTTGTTCGTCACAGACATTTAAGGATAACAGTTTCCTAACTTATTTCCAACAACTTTTTCTTGGTCATAACATAAAGAATTTGTTGCAAATGTCACAGAAGCTAATGTTTACGATATTTTCGTACGGTCACATCAATCCCGAGTGAATAATTTAAATGTTTGTCAATGAAGTAGTTCACTAAAGTGACAAAAGTGATGAGATAGATCCTAATATCGTGTCGGACCTCCTTTTTTCTCGCAGCTCGACGTGGCATGGACTCAACAAGCCGTAGGAAGCCTCCTGCAGAAATACAGACCCTTGCTGCCTCTATAACCGTCCATAATTGCGCAAGTGTCGCCAGAGCAGGAGTTTATGCAGAAACTGAAGTCTCGGTTACGTCCCATAAATGTTCGATCGATTCATGGCGAGCGAACTGGTTGGCAAACTATTCGCTGGCAATGTCCAGAATGTTCTACAAGTCAGTCGCAGACAATTGTGGCCTGTCATACACAAAAATTCCATCATTGTTTCGGAATATTAAATCCATGAAACGCTGCATGTGGTCTCCAGGTAACAGAACATAGCCATTTCGCGTCACATTTCCCGTCACTGATCGGTTCAGTTGGACCAGAGACCCAGTCAATTCTATGTAAACATTACCCACACCATTACAGTGCCACCTCCAGCTTGCGCAATGCCTTACGCCAACTTTGGGCCACTGTATCTTTGGATCTGCGTCACACTAAAACCATACCATCATCCCTTACAAACTGAAATTGGAGTCATCTGATTAGGTCAAGGTTTTCCAGTCATCTAGGGACTAACCGATGTGGTCACGGGCTCGGAAGAGGCGCTGCAGAAGATGTCCTGCGGTTAGCAAATGAACTCGCGTCACTCGTATTGCTTCCATAGCCCATTAACGCCAAATTTAGCCCAGTGTTCCAAGGGACACGTTCGTCGTACGTCCCACATTGATTTCTGTGGTTTGTTAAGCTGCGTTACTTGTCTGAAAGCAACCGCCGCTTCTGTCGGTCGTTACTGCGTTGTAATGTGAGAAGAAATGCCTGAAATTTGGTATTAATATGCAGCAATTGACACAGGCCTAGTGTGTGCTAAAATTATCGTAAGGCTGTAAAACGTGGTAGATATATACATGCGTTGATGTGTAACCGATTTATGCTAGGAAAAAGAAAAGAAACAGTTCAGATTTTGGTCACCAGTTGTATAGTCGGACGTGTGAATGCAAGAAATATGCACAGAAATGTTTCCATATGTAACGGATTACAAACGGAATGTGAACAGAGAAGCCCAGACGATTGGGTAAGGCATAATGTTGATTTTATTATCAACCACCAGTTACATTGTTTGTCCAATACGAGCACTGGAGACGTCGAGATGCTGTACAGCGCCAGGATTTACACCTGGTAGCCTAAATTGGAACTAATATTTTTCCATCGTAAACCGAGTCTGCACTAGCAAATATACCACATGCTGCTATATGGTCATTACAGCCCACACGAAACCTTCGTGAGTAGTGGCACTTTAAGCACAACCACACAATACTTTTAAATGTAAATGTTCGTTAGTACTGCTAGCACATTAAGTAATTTGTAAAATTTGTGGTAAATTTTCTTCCCACACCAAATAGCAGGCTGCTGCTAACGAGAAGGGAAGGCTGGATGTTTATAAGAAGAAGTAGCTGCTAAGACATCACATGTTAATCTCTATTTTTGAAAGTGCAGTAAGGCGGAAACTGACACGTCTAAAATGCGTTGTAATGTCTCCTGCGCTCGATAAAAACCTAAATACGTCAGAAACAAAGTTCCAACCAAAAGGCGAGGTTTCCCAAACTATGCTGAAGAAAATTGTTCTGCACTTTGCCGATAAACATCAAGAAGCCTGACATACAATCCTACAGCGTGCTTCCGAAGTATCCCTTATAGACTTTTATGTTAAATAAAAGAAGTGCAGACTTTGAGCAAAGCAGGAGTAGAGCGCAACAAACGCAAAAGAAGTGAGTTTTGTCGGCCCCGCGAGAGGCATCTAGAATATTGCATTACCCTAACAAAATAGTGGGGGCGCGCCCCAGCGGGCGAGCACTACTGGCGCTCTTTAATGCGCGTGGCCGGCTAGCCTGTCCCCAGCGTCTACTGCTCACGGTCGGAGGAGGGCGTTGCCGTCTAACAGGGCAAGTGCGGGTGTGCTGTGAACACGGACTCCGCGACTGTGACACTGGCAGCTGATTATGGAGGTCTCACGCCTGCTTCGACTTTTGGAAAATAAACTAAAATAGCCCACGATAGAGAGACACAATGGACAACGTTATTTCCAGACGAAACGACCACTTTTTTACAGTCTCTTTTTTGTCACTGAACATGATCAGTAACTAAGAAAGAAAGAATAAGAACAAAGTCATCTGAAATAAATTCTTTATGGACAGTTAAAGGGTGAACTTTAGAGATGAAGGAAAGGAATCAAAAGACGTTATAAAAGACGATGCATGTATGTATGTTCCAATCTTCTCCTAAACCAATGGATCGATTTCAACCCAATCTGGTACGCATTTCTCTTGGTGCCTGGAGAGGACCACCGTGGAGGCAAGAATCACAGAACCACCTATGTCTCAAACCATGGACAGGGGGAGGTGGAGAGGAGGGGGAGGGGGGGGGTGTGACAAATAAGCATTACTCAGGACGTGCTGACAGACTATATTCACCCAGTATTTGAAAGTGAGAGCACATTGTACTATTCATGGTTCAGGAGATACGAAGCCATAAGAAATGAGATGCTGAGAAACTACAGCGTCAAGCATGAAGTTTTAATTTATTACTTCTTCACTGCTAACTCCATACGCAACACATTTCACTGACCAAATATGCCACTACATGTACTTGGAAATTATTATTTCATAGCATGACATAGTAAGAAAATATTAAAACGCACTAAATGAATCAGGCGAAAAGGAATAAAAACTTCTGAAAAATGAAATCGACGGGAAGTGCAAAATGGCTAAGCAGGGATGGCTAGAGGACATATGTAAGGATGTAGAAGCATGTATCACTAGGGGTAATATAGATACTACCTACAGGAAAATAAAAGAGATTTAGGAGGAAAGAGAACCACTTCTATGAGTATCAGGTGCTCATACAAAAATCGCCTCCAAGCAGGGAAAGTAGAAAGGTGGAAGTAGTATATAGAGGGTCTATACCAGGGTGATGTACTTAAGAGCAATAGTATGAAAATTGAAGCGGACTTACGTGAAGATGAATACTGCGTGGAGAATGTGACAGAGCACTGAAACACCTAAGTGGAAACAAGCCCCGGAAGTAGAAAAAATTGAAGTAGAACTACTGATAGCCGTGGAAGAGCCAACCATGACAAAACTCTTTCATCTGGTGAGCAAGATGTATGACACAGGCGAAATACCTTCAGACTTCAAGAAGAATATAATAATTCCAATTCCAAAGAAAGCAGGTTTTGACAGGTGTGAATATTACCGAACTATCAGATTAATAAGTCGTGGTTGCAAAATACAAACACGAATTCTTTACAGACTAATGGAAAAACTGGTAGAAGTTAACCCCGTGGAAGATCAGTTTGGGTTCTGTAGAAATGTTGGAACACGAGAAGCAATACAGACTCTATGATTTATATTAGAAGATAAGATAAGGAAAGGCAAACGTACGTTCCTAGCATTTGTAGACTTACAAAAGCCTTTTGACAACGTTAACTAGAACACTCTCTTCCGAATTCTATTTAAAATTTTTACTGAAACCAGATGCCAGTTATAAGAGTCGAGAGGCACGAAATGGAAGCAGTGTTTGAGAACGGATTGAGACAGGGTTGTAGCCTATTCTAGATATTACTCAATGTGTATACTGAGCAAGCAGTAAAGGAAACAAAAGGAAAGTTTGGAGTAGGAATTAGAAACGATAGAGAAGAAGTAAAAACTTTGACGTTTGACGACGACTTTGTGAATCTCTAAGAAACAGGAAAGGACCTGGAAGAGCAGCTGAACGGCATGGCCGGTGCCTTGAAAGGGGAAATTAGATTTTCATCAACAAAAGCAAAAAGAGGATTGTAGAATGTAGTCGAATTAAATCGGGTGATGCTGAGGGAATTAAATTAGGAAATGAGACGCTTAAAGTAGTAAATGAGTTTTGCTACTTGGGGAGCAAAATAACTGATGATGGTCGAAGTAGAGAGGATATAAATTGTAGACTGGCAATGGCAAGGAAAGCGTTTATGAAGAAGAGAATTTGTTAACATCTAGTATAGATTTAAATGTCAGGAAGTCGTTTCTGAAAGTATTTGTATGGAGTGTAGCCATTTACGGAAGTGAAACGTGGACGATAAATACACTCCTGGAAATGGAAAAAAGAACACATTGACACCGGTGTGTCAGACCCACCATACTTGCTCCGGACACTGCGAGAGGGCTGTACAAGCAATGGTCACACGCACGGCACAGCGGACACACCAGGAACCGCGGTGTTGGCCGTCGAATGGCGCTAGCTGCGCAGCATTTGTGCACCGCCGCCGTCAGTGTCAGCCAGTTTGCCGTGGCATACGGAGCTCCATCGCAGTCTTTAACACTGGTAGCATGCCGCGACAGAGTGGACGTGACCGTATGTGCAGTTGACGGACTTTGAGCGAGGGCGTATAGTGGGCATGCGGGAGGCCGGGTGGACGTACCGCCGAATTGCTCAACACGTGGGGCGTGAGGTCTCCACAGTACATCGATGTTGTCGCCAGTGGTCGGCGGAAGGTGCACGTGCCCGTCGACCTGGGACCGGACCGCAGCGACGCACGGATGCACGCCAAGACCGTAGGATCCTACGCAGTGCCGTAGGGGACCGCACCGCCACTTCCCAGCAAATTAGGGACACTGTTGCTCCTGGGGTATCGGCGAGGACCATTCGCAACCGTCTCCATGAAGCTGGGCTACGGTCCCGCACACCGTTAGGCCGTCTTCCGTTCACGCCCCAACATCGTGCAGCCCGCCTCCAGTGGTGTCGCGACAGGCGTGAATGGAGGGACGAACGGAGACGTGTCGTCTTCAGCGATGAGAGTCGCTCCTGCCTTGGTGCCAATGATGGTCGTATGCGTGTGTGGCGCCGTGCAGGTGAGCGCCACAATCAGGACTGCATACGACCGAGGCACACAGGGCCAACACCCGGCATCATGGTGTGGGGAGCGATCTCCTACACTGGCCGTACACCACTGGTGATCGTCGAGGGGACACTGAATAGTGTACGGTACATCCAAACCGTCATCGAACCCATCGTTCTACCATTTCTAGACCGGCAAGGGACTTGCTGTTCCAACAGGTCAATGCACGTCCGCATGTATCCCGTGCCACCCAACGTGCTCTAGAAGGTGTAAGTCAACTACCCTGGCCAGCAAGATCTCCGGATCTGTCCCCCATTGAGCATGTTTGGGACTGGATGAAGCGTCGTCTCACGCGGTCTGCACGTCCAGCACGAACGCTGGTCCAACTGAGGCGCCAGGTGGAAACGGCATGGCAAGCCGTTCCACAGGACTACATCCAGCATCTCTACGATCGTCTCCATGGGAGAATAGCAGCCTGCATTGCTGCGAAAGGTGGATATACACTGTACTAGTGCCGACATTGTGCATGCTCTGTTGCCTGTGTCTATGTGCCTGTGGTTCTGTCAGTGTGATCATGTGATGTATCTGACCCCAGGAATGTGTCAATAAAGTTTCCCCTTCCTGGGACAATGAATTCACGGTGTTCTTATTTCAATTTCCAGGAGTGTAGTTTAAACAAGAAGAGAATAGAAGCTTTCGATATGTGGTGCTACAGAAGACTGCTGAAGATTAGGTGGGTAGATCAAGTAAGTAATGAGGAGGTAATGAACAGAATTGGGGATAAGAGAAATTTGTGGCACAACTTGACTTGATGAAGGGATCGGTTGGTAGGATACGTTTTCAGGCATCAAGGGATCATCTGCTTAGTAATGGAGGAAAGTGTGGAGGATGAAAATTGTAGAGGGAGACCAAGAGATGAATACGCTAAGGAGATTCAGAAGGATGTAGGTTGCAGTAGTTATTCGGAGACGAAGCGGCTTGCACAGGATGGAGTAGCATGGAGAGCTGCGTCAAATCTGTCTCTGGACTGAAGACCATGGCAACAGTATGACACACAGATCTGCAAATATGACCTAATAAATATATAGTTGCATGGAAAGGAAACTGCAGGGCACAATTTACTACAGATGTAGGGGAAAAATTTGTACAGATTTATGCGAAATATGGTAAACATATGTCAAAAATTTGTGACGCTGTGTACGAAAGCAGAGGCATGGGTGTAAACCTCCCTATAAAATCCTCGATCTATTTCAACCAAATCTGATGTGCACATTACTTAGGATCTGGAAGGAAATACAGTGAGGGAAGAAACAGCATTTAGGTGGCGATGATAACGTGGAGTGAGAAATGGAGAAGGAAATGGTGAGTCAGAGAGGGGAAAGGAGGAGATGAACACAAACAGGAGTCAGAAGAAGGTGAACAGAGAGATGGGGACAGGGAGATGGAAAGAAAGGGGACGAGATGGATAAAGAGATGGGGTGTTGAAATGGACAGATGGAGAGAGAGAGGAGCTGTGAGGAGGAGAAGGGGGGTGGGCGTGGAAGCAGCCATACACAGAGAAGATCAGGAGGAGATGCACGTGGACGGGGGATGGAGGAGATGGCCAGAGAGGGGAGGTAGGGGGATATGGACGGTGAGACAGAGAGGAGAAGATGCATTGAGAGAGGGGTTGGGAGGAGTGGACTAATTAAAGATATATAAATAAATCTATACTTGGACAAAGTTAGATGCTCAGCTAGTAATATTATAAAAGAAGAGCTTAATATTGACTGTATAAGCCGAAAACGAAACAGCCGTGTATTAAATGGATGCAATGTATCAACAGGCATATTGTATGTATGTGTGCACTGAACCAGGGACCTAGAAACGATGGAGAGGCATCGACCCGCTGTTGCCCAGGCCACAGCAGTCCACTTCATCCCATTGCCACACCACACCGAACCCAGGGTTATTGTGGCGTTCGACCTCCAGTGCTCCCCTCCCCCCCCCCCCCCCCCCACACACACACACACACACACTTCCCAACCGGGGAACGTCTCATACCAGACGAGTGTTATCCCAGTTTTTTGCATGGCAGAGTAATTATGGTGTACGTGTACGTGGACACGGTGTGTGCGCAGTAGTCGCCGACACAGTGTAACGGAGACGGAATAAGGAAAACCAATCCGCATTCGCCGAGGTATATGGAAAACCGCCTGCCACACCGGACTTCGACACTAATCCACCGTGCGGATTCGTGCCGGGGAACGGCACGCCTTCCCGCTTGGAAAGCAGCACGTTAGACCGAGAGGCCAACTAGGCAGATTTGCTAAACAAATAATAAATTTTGAACCAATAAGAAAAAGAGATGGAGGACGACAGAGAAACAGATAACGGCACTTAAGCCGGAACAAGCTGTAAGCTTATTACTTGAAGTGAAGAAGGAGGAAGAGAAAGAAGGAACACAAAACAGTGATCATTACTGAAATTAATACTGATCCATATCGCTCGTGTCATCCTTACTAAAGGAGCAACTGACTAAACTGCACCGAAAAACAGATTATAATTTAGAGGTGTTGCGAACGTGGCATGAGTCTAACTTCCATTTTTGGTAGTCATTTGTCTACTTCGTTAGATGACAGCATCGTCCATTCAGGACAACCAATGTTTATAATTTTCCCTTTGGTCCTATACATCGACTGCTACCTACGTATGTTGTAAATAATGATATGCTGCTGCCATGTTATCGGTTGGAAAGTGATCAGCACAGTCTTGACATAATGCTTTAATTATGTCTAACGTCAAGGACTTTGGACGAATGCTTAAGCCATGCTATTATCCTAACCATCGCAGTGTACTGTTAAAATACTCTTTAGGAAACATTTTTGTGAGATAGTTTTCTATATAGTAGCTAAAGTATGCTAGAAAGTGCAGCTTTAATACCCTGGGAGGCACCTAGCTTACCTACCTCAAATCATTTCTGACGCCTTAAAGCCATTTATGATCTGGTTTCACCTAGACGAACAGAGACCGGAGACACATGAAACCAACATCAAGACATTCTACCGACGTCAGTAATTAATGACGTGTAGGCATGAAGTTATATTTGAAAAGGGACTGAAGTACCTATCCTCGTCGAAATTGCGGATCACGTTAAAACAAACACAGTGGCATATATCTTCTACATCTCTGGAACATGAAATCACGGAGTAAAAATACACTGAGTATTGTGCTGTAATTGTGGCCATTCAGTGGCCCGCCATCCGAAATCCACTCTCCATAGAGGTTAGTGAAACATTTATTCCAGATTATCAGTTATTGCAGTTACGACTATTTTCTATACGAGTTACTTTTAACGATTATTTTAATATGAAATTCGCCAGACAGAGGTATAGTTAAGTGAGTAAGCGGGTAGAATCCATCAGTTTCGCTTATCAGTTAAACGAAAACTTTGGATTTTGCGAATTGTGAGGAATGTCGGCTGAATCGTACCATAACCTCTGTCAATTAATTGTCCATCACATTTCGGTTGATGTTCGAAGGGTTATCGGTGTTTCATGTTACGTGTATACAGGGCGTTCGGAAATATCCATTATATTCTTCCAAGACTAGTAGAGGGAAGTTCGTAGACAATGTTTTGAATTGGAACCCATATCCAGAAACGTACCGTGTCTGTGCTGCCACCATTTGAAAACATGTTGGTAACGCAACCACTTTTACAGGTAATTGATTAGGCGTGGCCCTGTATATCACTCGCCTCACAGTTCCACTTATAAACAGCCAGAAAAACTGCTGGTGCACTGCTCGACGGGCTCTTTTAACCGGGATGAACTACGGCCTCTCCCAGTTCAGCTGTGCAGCGTCGCCTTGGAGCACCACAGTCGTGTCTGCCGACGGTGAAGGTATCCTTTCTCGAAGTCGTTGCGTAAATGTGGCAAAAAGCCTATCGAATGGAGTCAAGCATAGTGGGGAACGATCTTCATAAAGGCGACGATTAGTTCTTACAGGACCGTGAGCTATTACATTACCGTGTGATAAGCCATCCAAAAGGGGCATGCAAACGTGTACTCAAACATGTTGCTCTAACATTCACAGACGCGTGAATGAGGCTCGAACCAGGTCAGATATTTGGGATGGACGTCAAATGACTTAAGCCAGTCCGACGTACACATCCCACAATAACTACTCTGTTGCATTTCTACTTAGCAAACATGTTTTCTCACGGCTGCAGCACAGAAACGGTTCATTCCCGGACATGAGATTTTATCCAAAATATTATGAACTCAACGCTTTCCTAGCAGAGGAAATTATGGGTCACTATCGAAAATATAATTCTCGAAGCTTCTACAGCATGTAAATATACAAAATGTTGCCACAGCGCTATTAAAAGTGACATGTTAAAGACATGCTTAGCAAAGTATACGTAAGGAGACTACTTTACGATATATGCAGAGTTTAATTTCAGGTGCTGTACACTTACTGCAGTAAGTGTAGGGCCATAAAATACAACACAAAAATAAACGTGACTTGACAGATTCCTTTACTCCAATATAAGATATCCCATTTGACACAACTGAGATTACGGCAGTAATAGTTTATGTAAGATTTCAAAACTGGTTCGATTTCTGCAGCATTTCTTCAGCTATTGACAGGGCCTTAATTTTTTAGTGTAAGAATGGCTAATTATATTTTTATGAGCCCTGGAATATTCTCTTTCAGATTCTGATGCTGGCAGGGGTCAAATACAGGGATCTAAAGGTTTTTTACAATTTGTACAGACAGTAGATGGCAGTTATAAGAGTCGAGGGACGTGAAAGGGAAGCAGTGGTTGGGAAGGGAGTGAGACAGGGTTGTAGCCTCTCCCCGATGTTATTCAATATGTATATTGAGCAAGCAGTAAAGGAAACAAACGAAAAATCTGGAGTAGGAATTAAAATCCAGGGAGAAGAAATAGAAAATTGGAGGTTTGTCGATGACATTGTAATTCTGTCACAGACAGCAAAGGACCTGGAAGAGCAGCTCAACGGCATGAACAGTGCTTTGAAAGGAGGATGTAAGATGTACATCAACAAAAGCAAAACGTGGATAATGGAATATACTTCAATTAAATCAGGTGATGCTGAGGGTATTAGACTAGGAAATGAGACACTTAAAGTACTAATGAGTTTTGTTCTTTGGGGAACAAAATAACTGATGATGGTCGAAGTAGAGAGGATATAAAATGTAGGCTGTCAATGGCAGGGAAAGCGTTTCTGAAAAAGAGTAATTTGTTAATATCAAGTATAGATTTAAGTATAAGGAAGTCTTTTCTGAAAGTATGGGAGTGAAACATGGACGATAAATAGTTTAGACAAGAAGAGAATACAGACTTTCGAAATGTGGTGCTGCAGATGAATCCTGAAGATTAGATGGATTGATCACGTAACCAATGAGAAGGTGTTGAAGAGAATTGGCGAGATGAGGAATTTGTGGCACAACTTGACTAGAAGAAGGGATCGATTGGTAGGACATGTTCTGAGGCAAGAAGGGATCACCAATTTACTATTGGAGGGAAGTGTGGTGGGTAAAAACCGTAGAGAAAGACCAAGAGGTGAATACACTACGCAGATTCAGAAGGATGTAGGTTGTAGTACTTTCTTGGAGATGAAGAAGCTTGCGCAGGATAGCATGGAGAGCTGAATCAAACCAGTCTCTGGACTGAAGTCCACAATAACAACAAGCCCTCAGAGAGTTCTGTATTTCTTACGTCTGCCGTTATTTATAACTCTTTTTTAAAGTGGACAAGTAAGTGCTAAATAATCTCTCTTACTCCCGTACGGACAGTCCGGAATATTTATTCCTTGGAAACTGAATAGCTATGACAATAATTGTGAAAATAAAAGGAAAAACCTGGGGTGCATGTAATAAGTATTTATTACCACTAAGGATGGAACTGTGAATTTCTTCAACGACACCTACTCTCTACACCCCTTAGAATTATCTGTTGCATGCGCCCCATTTTCTCCATTTTAAATTTTACAAGTATTATCATAGCTATTCAGGACGACGTCTACTGCGACCTACCAGAGTCCGGGACACATTTAATAGGTTAAAGGATACGTATAGTGGCAGCCTATAGCTCCCAGGGAACGAGAACTATGAACGAAAAGTCGATGTCACATGAAAACTAACACAGGTATATTCATCCACTAGCAGTTATTTTCAAAGATCCCACTCAGTCCGACAATTGTAACTGCCACAGAAAAATAACTGATCTACTGAAGATTATTTCCATAGTCGATCGAATTCCTGATGGTCACTCTACGTAATTAGGAACCGAAGTACACTCTATGGCAAAGAGACGGCGTGCTTTCTGGCAGTTATTTTCATGAACTACAGAATGCCCTAAAGATGTTCTGTTCATATATCAGATGATCTCGCACTTCAGTAAACAAATGGTGTCACGCACTACTGACTGTTACTTCAAATGGTTCAACTGGCTCTGAGCACTATGGGACTCAAGTGCTGAGGTCATAAGTCCCCTAGAACTTAGAACTACTTAAACCTAACTAGCCTAAGGACAACACACACATCCATGCCCGAGGCAGGATTCGATCCTGCGACCGTAGCGGTCGCGCGGTTCCAGACTGTAGCGCCAGAACCGCTCGGCCACTAGCGGCCGGCTGACTGTCACTAAAATGACTGCTAGTAACAAATCAACGGATATTACGGCAACTGCTACCCCTTCGTAAACTAGTTTTTGTCATCTCTACTCTAAAAGCAAGCTTGATCCACTGGGGTAACGAGTACGTGATGTTTTACGCTACTGTCGGCGGAAACCTGAGCCTCCGGACGAGAGATACGTTGTCAGTTATGTATTCCCTTATACAGGAGTTAGTTGAAATGCAGTGGAACCACTGCCTGTGTAAATCAGGTTTTTTAAGTAGAACAGTGGTATCATTTGGGTGTATTGTTTCTAAAACATCTACTTCGTTGAATCGTTAGTAATTAATATACCATTTTCTGCTTTACAATGCCATTTAATAATGAATAATTGGTACACATGCAATTAATTTGTGGTGAATGACACCGAAATGCATCAAGAGGAGCGTAACTGTATATAGAACGGTTCCCAGGCAGACGCTGTCCTATTCACCCTACGCTCGTTAATAAGATCGAACAATTCTCCCGACCGGAAGTTTTGCCCCAGAAAACGTTTATGAAAGAACACTGCTACCAACGAACTGACAAACCAGAGGTTCTAACAGCTGCTACAACAGATCACCAGGCCAGTTCTTTCAATACAAAGAGAAATTGGTATCAGACAAAGAAGCACTCTTTGTGATCTTGATAGACGTAAATATTACCTGTTCCATATCTCTCTGCATCACGAGCTACATGGCAGTGATTTTCAACATCGTTTGAGTTGTCACTAGGTTTTCCAGCAAGACAATTCTTTTTGGGCATAATATTGTTTACTGGTGAGGCTACTTCCACTGATCGCAGAAATGCAGGTCTGTGAAACATAGGCTACGGGTCGACGGAAAACGCGTGTTGGCTTCGTCAGGTTTTCAGCCAACGACAGGGGAATCTGACTGTGTGGTACGACAGAATCAGACAGCACATGATTCGTCGTTATTTCAGTGCTGGTATCTTCAACAGAGAAACGTGCAGAGATATTTGATAAATGCAGCACCATTAGCGAGCCAGGTGGCACAGTGGTTACTTTGCTGGATTCGCATTCGGGAAAGAAGATAGCTCAAATCCACGTCCAACCACCCTGACTTAGATTTTCACGGTTTTCCTAGTTCGCTCCAGGAAAGTGCTGCCATGGTTGTTCTGAAAGGTCACTGCCGATTTCCTTCTCCATCCCCAAAGCAATCCGCGATTGTCCTCCGTCTCTGATTCAAGACTTTCTTGCAGATAGAAGTCACCACGTCGCTCTCAACGGAACTAAATCGACAGATGTAAAGGTAATATCCGGAGTACCACAGGGAAGTGTGATAGGATCGTTGCTGTTTACAATATATGCAAGTGACCTAGTAGAAGGCGTAGGGTGCTCTTTAAGGCTATTCGCAGATGATTCAGTAGCCAGAAGATAGTAAGAATTTGCAGAATGACCTGCAGAGAACTGATGATTGGTGCAGACTCTGGCCGTTGACCCTCAACGTAAATATATGTAAAATATTGCGCATACATAGGAAAGGAGTCCAGTACTGTACAGCTACGCTATTGATGACAAGCAGCTGCAGACAGCGTCTGCCGTTAAATATCTTGGCGTAACCATTCAGAGTGACCTTAAGTGGAATACACAGTTAGTGGAAAAAGCAGGTACAAGATTCAGATCATCGGAAGTATCTTAAGGAAATGTAACTCATCCACGAAAGAAGTGGCTTATAAGACGCATGTTCGCCCGATTCCTGAGAACTATTCATCTATCGGGGATCCCTGTCAGGTAGGGCTGATAGAGGAGATAGAGAAGATCCTACGAAGACCGGCGCGTTTCGTTAAGCTGGCGAGAGAGCTTTACTGAGATGATAAACAAACTCCACTGCCAGACGTTACAAGAGAGACGTTCTGTATCACAGTGAGGTTTACTATTGAAATTTCGGGACAACGCTTTTCAAGAGGAGTCCAACAACATATTACTTCCGCCCACATACATCTTGCGTATTAACCACGAAGAGGATATTCGAGGAATTAGAGCGAATAAAGAGGCTTACCGACAATCATTCTTCCCACGCACTATTCGCTAGTGGAACAGGTTGGAAGGATCAGATAGTGGTACTGAAAGTACTCTTCGCCATACACCATTAGCTGGCTTGCGGGGTATGATGTAGATATAGACGTAGAAGTAATGGCGTTTTTGTAAGCGTGACGTTAATCTTCCTTCCCTCCTTCTTCCTTGTTGCTTCACAATTTTGCCTTGAGAAATTATCAAATGATGTGGCTCCAGCATGATGGGTTTCCTGCCCGTATTTCTTTAATAACAAGAGATACTTAATCTCCGAAACAGTGGGTGCAAAGAAGTAGTCCTATTCAGGCGCGTCCAGCACAATCGCCTTGCCTGACCTGACGCCGTTAGACTTATTCCTCTGGGGCTAAGTAAACTATTTGCAATACAAGGTTTCCAACTCTGGAGGTGTGAGAGAGTGAATTACTGCTGCTTGTAAACTGAGTACTCCAGATGTACTGAGATTAGTGTAGGAAAGTGTCGTGGTGCAAATGGTTCTCACTTTGTATGTATCTTTGACTGCCATCCTTATCAGACATGTTTTAGAGTAGAATCATGTATCGCCACAGAACACCCCTTGCGTCAATACATTGGAGGATGTTTGGCGTGAAGTATTGGGAGTACATTCTTGAAAGTAAAACGAGCGGTTTGCGGTTGTCCTGCCCATCAGAGACGGTAGAGGGTGAGAGATGGGACAGTGTGCCACTAGCTTACCTTGACTGCTTGGTAAAAAATATGTCTGACTGAATCCAAAAATGTCTCCAGTTATGAAGATAACCAACTGGTATGCAAGATGAGAGTTTGCATTGAAATCTTTCTTAAGATTTCGTTCTTTAGTTTGTCTTTATCAAATGGAAATTGGTCAATCTTATTTACTTTTGTTCTCATATGACTGCTCCTGACAGAACAGAATCAGTTTTGGGTCTTATTATGTTCAGGATTATTAATAAAGAAATAGGCAACATTTAGTTGGACCATTAATTAATGCACCGTGGCATCTTTCAGCCCTGATTTACGAGGCTTCCCGGGCGTATAGTGTCATGTTCAAAATGTAGTTTTGTGAATGACATCTTTCAACCCTTGGCGTAACCACAGTGGTGTCGTGCGCAAACTAGCGGTCAACGTCCGGTGACACCAAAGTGGTGTCGTCGTCATAGTATAGCTCAGTGGCCGGCGACACCACAGTGGTGTCGTTAGCATAGTATCGCGCAGTGACCGGCGACAGCACTTTAAGAGTCTTTTGCATTCTGTTGGTGTTTTGTTTAGGTAACAGTAAGTTACACACGACAACAAGTCTTTTTGTTTTTATAAGCGCTTATGCCTTTTCATCATGGCGGACGAAATAGACAGTCGAATTATTTACGATGGATGCGCGGACGTCTTGTCTGACGTTCCGGGACACTTGGCCGATTTGGAAGAAGACACTGGTTATCAATAAAAGGAAAGTGAAGCAGAATCGTAGGAAAACAGTGAAATACGACCAAGAAGAATTCGGCGAACGCTACGGTTGTCAACTGATTTGGCTGAATCAGACCTAGAAGACAGTGCACGGTGGTCAGACCAATAATAAATTTGAAGAATCCCCGGGTCCAAACATATTACCCAAAGAAACGCAGAGCTTCGAGGATATCGTAGAATTATACATTTGGAACGATCTAATTGAATATATTAGCAACGAAACCAACGAGTACTTCAGTCAAAATTGCAATAGAAGGGAAATGGATTTTAAAAAAATGCCAAATTTGTCGACGTTACGGGACCCGAACTTAGAAAATGGTTTGGGCTTGCTATCCTTATGGGAACTTTAAAAAAATTATGGATCGATGATTTTGGTCAAAGAATCCTTTGATAGACACACCGATATTTTGCAAAACGATGTCCCGCTACCGATTCCGACAAATATTATTATTTTTACATTTTTTCGACAGCAGCAATAAACCGGATAATGCTGGCCCTCTGATTATTTTTCCAAAAAGTTTAAAGAAACGTTTAATCTAAGTCAAAACATCTCAATTGATCAAGGAATAATACCGTGGAGTGGAGGGTTAAATTTTAAAGTTTACAATCCGTCGAAAATTACGAAATACGTCCAACTCATTCGGATGCTGTGTGATTCGAGTACGGGATACATTTCCTCATGCAAGACATATTCCGGCGCTGGACAGCCTTAAGCAAAAACAGTGATGGAACTACTGACACCTTGTGATGGAAAGTGCCATCATCTCTGCATGGATGATTATTATAACAGTGAAGAACTTGCAGAGAAGTTAATTGAAAAGAAAAATCGAGTTTATGGAAGGGTAGAGGATGTCAAGAAAATTAAAGCGCGCAAAAGTACATGCGTTTGAAGCTTGTCATTAACGGAACGGTGACAAGCGGCCGGTGACAAGCCAAGTAATCCGAACTAGCGCTGCCGGCGCCAAGCGAATAAATTTGTACCAGACGTGCGGACGGCAAAGTGTTAAGCCCGTATTGTGTGGCATGTGCCGTCTGCAGGCTCCGTACTGTGGGAACGCTGGCGAAAAGTGATCGACAGCTATCTAAACGAGCACATACGTATACGCAAAGCCGGGAGCGTGCTGCAGAATTCATCTGGCAAGAATAGCAAACACATTTGGTAAAACATCTTGCTATCGGACACAGGTAAAAGATTGGTTAATCACTGGCAGTGGTAAGCTAAAATTAGTTTATCTTATGTATTTCCTTTCCTCTACGCCACGTGGGATATTATTTGCAGCAGACACTTCTGACTGAAAATCTTCTTTTCTGATTGTTTTATCGCATAATTCCCTCTTGGTTAACTGAAACTTTACACAGAAAGAAGGAGAAGTATTCAGTGAACACGTAACAAAGGAACAATGCTTTGTGAGCGAATGCAGACTTGCAGATCACAGACATAGAATTCCATATAACATTTTATGTTGCCACAAGTGTTTAAGTCCGCTATTAACGTAACTAAGCTTCTTTTCCCCTGCGAAATCATAGACCTTGCAGAAATTCCCTAGTTTCACTTACTACTACAGCAATGCCACGCACTGAATTCACTAGAGTGAAATTTATTCTTGACGTAAAGAGTATATCATGATCAATAACGAAAACTGACGTCGGTAAAAATAGACGACAAGAGAGACAAAACTTTTCCAGTAAAGAAAGGTCCGCCAATGAGTATTTCGAACTGAAACTGCACATATATGGTCACGAGCCGGTACTCAGCACTAATATATTTGAGTTGTAAGCTTTTCTATTAACTCCACATCTGAGTTCAGATTTTTCCGGTGGCCTATATCTGAGAAATGTGAACCTCGCATGAGTGGTAAGAACACATATAGTCAAATGTGACTCAACACGGATATGTCGAGCGAGGTCTGTACTTTGGTCTACAAAGTATCCTGAAAGCAAAATTCTAGATTCTTCTGTGTAGGGTCATCAGAGAAGTGAACAGTATACCACTGAAATTGGTATGGCTGAAGAACGGAAGTGAACTGTTGTAAAGTGTGGTTGAACTGTAGGAGTTCAGGGATATAGGGAAGAAAGTATAATCTAATGAAGAGATTACTGTATTGTTATATGCGTATGTGAAGACCTCGCATGAAACACCTGATTTAACATGAATGACTGTCCTGTGAAGTGTAACATTTAAAGCGTCGAGGAAGAATTGAAATTTTTGTAAATGTGTGGCATGCAAGACATTACCATGGGTTATTAATCGCGAAGATTAGGCTTCAAGTACATTCTCATTAACTAGAACTGCTCAGATAAATATGGGAACTAAGTCTTTTATTACAGCACTGTTGTATAACATGTTGTCGGAATTCTTGCCGTATCAGTTCAGAGCAAAACCTCGAACTTCCGAAGATTAACCCCATCATATTCGTCAGGAGCAACTCACTGTCAAATCTGCCGCTATGGTTGCCTTACATAGTCCGTAGATGGCATCTGATTGGCCGGCAATTAGGCAGTGCTGTCACAGATGGTGTCAACGTCGGCGCTGGTTGCGCCATCGCTCCATTCATAGCATAAATATTCCGAAGAATTTCACTTCCCTTTCTCCTTATAGAGAGCTGGTTTCCAAGCACCACTGTCACGGTTTAAGTTGCTCTCGTGCACGCTTATTTCTACAGTCTCTTTAATTATAGAATCCCAGTATGCAGGTGCCAGGAACAAACATTTGTTTCGTCTAACAGTATTTGGTATTGGTTGTTTGTGAGGCCGTGCTCAGCAATTGCAGACCAATTCTAGATTTTTAATATGCCGTTATGTTCCGCACAACGGTCGGAAACTGTACGGATGGACTGACCGATGTATTGGCTTCCGTACTGACAGGGGATGTTATGAATCCCAAGGGTCCTGAGCCCGAGGCTGTCCTTACAAGAGCGTAATATCTTTTTAATATTCTTGGGAGGTCGAGAACTTCAAGCGTATTTCTTCATTCCTTAGTACCTCCGTGTCCCTTTTCTTTGCGTATTGACTATTTCCAACAAGTTTCTTAAACTGCAGCCAACTCTTCGTCAGTATTGAGTAGTGATCTGAGTCTTTATCCACTCCTGGTTACACTTTACAGTCCAGTATCTGATTTCGGAGTCTCTGCCTGACGATACTGTAATCTGAAATCTTCCCATATCTTCCGGCCTTTTCCAAGTATACATCCTCCTCCTATTGCGATTCTTGAACAAGGTATTCGCTATTGCTAGCTGAAATTTGTTTCAGAACTCAATTAGTTTTTCTTCTCTCTGATTTGTAGTACGAAGCCCATATTCTCCCGCAACTCTTTCTTCTATTCATTCTCTTACAACTCTGCTCTCACTCCTCCATTGCTATCAGACTTGGATCTGACTTTGCGTTCTAGATTACCTGTTCAATATCTAGTACTGCTTTCGCAATTTTTTTATTTTGACGCAGTGTCGTCGGTTTGTATAACTGAACTGCCCTGGTTGATATTGTGATGAGAACAAGCTTATCACTGAACTGTTCACAGTAACTCTCTGCCCTGCGTTCTAATTTATTACGAACCCCACTCCCATTATACCAGTTTCTGCTCCTGTTGATATTGCCCTACACTCATCTGACCTGAAATTCTTGTCTTCTTCACGTTCACTGGCCCCCACTTTATCTAGACTGAGCCTTTGCATTTCCCTTTACAGATTGTCTAGCTTCCCTGCCACGTTCGAACTTCTGACATTCCACGCCCGATTCGTAGAACGTTATTCCTTCTTCGGTTATTCAGTCCTTTTGTCATCGTCACCTCCCTCTTGGCAGTCCCCTACCGGAGCCTCGTGCGGGGAAATATTCAGGAATCTTATGCCAATGGACACTTCTTCAGTTACAGACGATATTTCCTGTGTGTCTTTAATGCAGTTGTTTCCATAACCTTCTGCAGCCGCGTGCCGTTGATCATTGCTGTATCTTTCGCCTTTACCACCCCAAGGTCAAGAGAGTGGCCTAAAACTCTGTCAGCTCCTCCGTGCGCTTTGAGCTGATCGTTGGCACAAAGAGGGTGATTTCTTGTGATGGAAGTCTTCAGCCGCCATTGCTGGTGATTTGTATTCAAAATTTAAGCGGTGGCGCGGCTCGAACCCAGGACCAAAGACGTTATTTGATTACTAATCAAAGACGGTATCGGTGGCCCAAGAGTGAGGAAACGGGAACAGAACTATATTGGCTTATTAGTAGGATGAGAGAGAAGAATGAGTAATTGTATTCAGGAATAAATTACAGGTAGTTACAGCGAATAATCTGCTCAAGATTCAGAAGAGTGGAGGTATACTTTGAAAAGGTCGGAAGATGGGTCAGCTTCGAATTAGATTAGATCATGTCCAGACAGAGATTCTTAATTCATATACTGGATTGTAGGGCGTGCACTATTCGGAAACGACTAACAGTAGGTTCAAGTTCAAGAAGCTATAGAGGAAGAATTAGTGTGTAAGAAGTTAGATACGAACGTACTACGGAAGAAGAAATACGAGTGAAGTTTTCTGAGGCTAAAGGTGCTGCAACAATAAAAATTTTAATAGGATGTTCAGCTGAAGCGAAATAGACATTTCTCCACTACTGGCCATTAAAATTGCTACACCAAGATGAAATGCAGATGATAAACGGGTATTCATCGGACAAATATATTATACTAGAACTGACATGTGATTACATTTTCACGCAATTTGGGTGCATAGATCCTATGAAATCAGTACCCAGAACAACCACCTCCGGCCGTATTAACGGCCTTGATACGCCTGGGCATTGAGTCAAACAGAGCTTGGATGCCGTGTACAGGAACAGCTGCACATCCAGCTTCAACACGATATCACAGTTCATCAGGAGTAATGACTGGCATATTGCGACGAGCCAGTTGCTCGGCCACCATTGACCAAAAGTTTTCAATTGGTGAGAGATCTGAAGAATGCGCTGGACAGGGCAGTAGTTGAAGATTTTCTGTATCCCAAAAGGCCCGTACAGGACCTGTAACATGCGGTCGTGCATTATCCTGCTGATATGTAGGGTTTCGCTGAGATCGAATGAAGTGTAGAACCACGGGTCGTAACACATCTGAAATGTAACATCCACTATTCAAAGTGCCGTCAATGTGGAACAAGAATTGACCGAGACGTGTAACCAATGGCACCCCATACCATCACGACGGTGGTACGCCTGAATGGCGATGACGAATACACGGTTCCAACGTGCGTTCACCGCGATGTCGCCAAACACGGATGCGACCATCATGATGCTGTAAACAAAACCTTGATTCATCCGAAAAAAATGACGTTTTGCCAGTCGTGAACCCAGGTTCGTCTTTGAGTACACCATCGCAGGCGCTCCAGCCTGTGATGCAGCGTCGAGGGTAACCGCAGCCATGGTCTCCGAGCTGATAGTCCATGCTGCTGCGTGCGTCGTCAAACTGTTCGCGCAGATGGTTGTTGTCTTACAAACGTCCCCATTTGTTCACTCAAGGATCGAGACGTGGCTGCATAATCCGTTACAGCCATGCGGATAAGATGCCTATCATCTCGACTGCTAGTGATACGAGGCCGTTTGGATCCAGCACGGCGTTCCGTATTACGCACCACCGATTCCATTTTCTGCTACCAGTCAATGGATCTCGACCAACGCGAGCAGCAATGTCGCGATACGATAAACCCCAATCGCGATAGGCTACAATCCGACCTTTATCAAAGTCGGAAACGTGATGGTACGCATTTCTCCTTCTTACACGAGGCATCACAACAACGTTTCACCAGGCAACGCCGGTGAACTGCTGTTTGTCTATGAGAAATCCGTTGGAAACTTTCCTCGTGTCAGCACGTTGTAGATGTCGTCACCGGCGCCAACCTTGTGTGAGTGCTCTGAAAAGCTAATCTTTTGCACATCACAGCATCTTCTTCCTGTCGTTAAATTTCGCGTCTATAGCACGTCGTCTTCGTGGTGTAGCAATTTTAATGGCCAGTAGTATAAGAAGGGCAAACACAGAAATCGGTAATAAAAACATAGATCCAAAGTAGATTACTGCAAAGAAATCAAGAGTGCCAGAAGAAATATCGCTGTAAAGGATGAAAGAAGATAGTACACAAATGTTCAGGGAGATTTAGGAATACAGAAATAAATGTCTCTTAGGAATGAAATAAATAATACGTGTTAAGAAGCTAAGGTGACATGGCTGCATGAAAAATATGATAAATCGAAGAATCAATATTTGTCAGAAGCTCTCTCTGTTCCGAAAATGTGCATCTCACGAAGAGCAGAGCACTGTTACTGTTATTTTGGTAAAACAGCTTCACGATAAGGCCCTCCTCACCTCTCATCTTCATCCATTTTCACTGTCTGCAACTCCAATGCACACTGATGCCTGTTTTTCAACCCCTCGCTGTCCTACCAGTAGCGGCGCCTTACAGCAAGCCATGTCATCTCGATATGAAGGGGTCCACTGTAATTAGAGATCCTAAGGGGTACGATAGGCTAATTGTTGTCGAAGTAACAACGTTCTATTACACTGGAGGTCATTGAGTAATCTCCTGCATACTGAAATCTGTGCATGTGAAATGTTTGAAAGTATCTAATATTTTGTATATGACAAGAGACTGTCGTCTGATAGAAATTGAAGAAGAAAACTGCGAGTAAATTATTCTAGATGCTGTAACTATATATTGGTTTTATAATTGTAAGGAAAACCTCAGTCAACATTAAACACAAGCAGCTGACGTATGATGAAAACATTTAAACACAATCATTTTTAAATCATCAACTTATGTTACGAAGCTATGCACATTTCCTTCATTGATCTTCATTTCTTTGGCACTTCATTTTAAATGTTATTTATTCGAGCTCGAAAGCCGTCAAGCTATATTTGAACGAAAACTATACCACAAAACGTCGGCCGTTGTGGCCGAGCGGTTCTAGGCACTTCAGTCCGGAACCGCGCTGCTGCTACGGTCAGAGGTTCGAATCCTTACTCGGGCATGGATGTGTGTGATGTCCTTAGGTTAGTTAGGTTTAAGTAGTTCTAAGTCTAGGGGACTGATGACCTAATGTGTTAAATCCCATAGTGCTCAGAGCCATGAATAACAAAAAACGAAAAAAACAACTCCGACACTGTTCAATATATGACTAAAAGAAGTTATCAGCAAATGGAAAATGTTGAACATGAAAGAGTTCTTTTAGATAATGACACTACTCTAAATGCATACGCAGATGAACTAACTCGGATCACTATGATCACAGAGAAGCAAGATAACAGTTAGATGAGAATCTGTAAGATTTCGGTAGGTAAAACGAAAGGCATGTCATGTCACGGCAAGCAACCAGTAAGAACTGAAATAGGTAACTTTTAACATTGCAGCGCGTCAGAAATCGTCAATAATTTAATGATTATAAAGAATCCGCCTCGATTGCAAATAGAAACCGGATGCTGACCTAGGTTTCGGCGCGGATAACCACGCCTTCTTCGGAAGAAACGAAAACTACAAATTGCAATTTGCAATCGCGGCGGATTCTTTATAATCATTAGAACTGAAATAGTCTTGAATAAAATATGTCGGAGCAAGTTACACATATGAAATATCGAGTGTGCGACATCATTTACAAGCCTTACCATACGTGGACCAAAAGTTAAATAAATTTACTTCCAAATGTCGAACCAATGTTAAAACTTCCCAGAACAAAGACAGAAAAGAAACCCAGCTGAATTTTTATTAAACGATATCAGTACCAAACCTTACTCAAGCAAGTGAAGCATGAGGAACAAAACGACACGAAGAATGTACCATACAGGCTCAGAAAGTGAGATTTCTAAGAAGAGTGGAAGGATGAAGAAGAGAAGATCGAAAAAGAAATGATATAAGAAAAATTTTAGGAACATATAGACTAAACGAAAAAATGTAGGACAATAAGGGGAAATGAAGAAGGTGTAAACCGTGTGGATGGAGAAAAATTTCCTGTAAAGGCTCGTAATTATAAGTGCACCGCAGCAAGAAATGTAAGAAGACCACGCAAGATATGAATTGCCGCAACAAGCAATTTGCCTAACACACCAAGTGAAGAAGAAGAAGAAGAAAAAGAAAGGAAAGTACTACACTACATAATCTCTGTGCGCACCACAATAATGTCTTCCGGAACACACGGAGGTGTTACGGCATTACCACTTTCATAAATTATGAAGAATTACAGCAACATGGGTTGAAGATATTACAGAGAGTTTAGTGAATTAGGTGTGTTGCCCATAATCATTAGGTCTCTAAGATATAAAATACTCTCATATGTATTATACCGTATTCATTTGTTAATACTTTCTGTCTATCCTCGCAATTCTTCGTTTCATGGTTACACTGAAGTGCAGTTCTTAACTGTAAAAGAGCCCTAAATGGTTCAGAAACAAATATAACCTAAGCAACATATACATTATGCACTGCAGTGCTGTCAAACTGACGTGTCTGGCCGCGCGGGATTAGCCTAGCGGTCTTGGCGCTGCAGTCTTGGACTGTGCGGCTGGTCCCGGCGGAGGTTCGAGTCCTCCCTCAGGCATGGGTGTGTTTGTTTGTCCTTAGGATAATTTAGGTTAAGTAGTGTGTAAGCTTAGGGACTGATGACCTTAGCAGTTAAGTCCCATAAGATATCACACACATTTGAACATTTGACGTGTCTGTATCAAAAGGAACACAACTCATTTTTACATAGTGTTACACGTACCCCGTGCAAACGCTTGTATATAAATTCAACTTCTGTCAACACAAGTTCCTCTGCAGTTTGACTGCAAAGTTAAACATGCTGTCCGTTACACTACAGTGTACGAGAATAGTCATAAACTATTCTTTACCACATAAAAATGTTACATAATGCTATTTTTGCTTGTTTACAGGTAAAAGTCTGCTTTCCAGTTAGCCAACGCAGTTCTGACGACGCAGCAAAGTAGGAAGCAGCTAGATGAGTGGAGACAAAATACTGCCACCCTCTGATAAAGTGCAGCATCGTACTGCAGTCTGTTTTCAGCAGCATAGGAAATGTTGCAGCTCTGTTATGCCAGTCCTGTTGGCATTACTTATTTGTCTGGATCGGTTGCCGACAGTTGAAACCTTTCCGATGCTCCAGAGGACGGGTTACTGCTCTGGACTCCATCACAGAGGTGTGTCGTTTTGTTATCTCACCGCTAACGACGTAGCAGAGTACTTCGACGAGACGATTTCAGTGCGTAGACGGACTGCAGACATGTATCTCAAAAGAAACAAAAATTACTTACGTAAATGTACGTTTTGGAGGAGGTAAATCTTTATGAATTCATGCGAAAAGTGTATTGTTGAAACACATTACTAAACTTTGTAGTTATGTTGCACCCACGACTCCTTACATCTATCACCAAACGTACATAATTTACAATGATAAAAATGCAAGAGCCTGGCTATATACCGTCAGAATTTCTGAAAAAAGGCTCATCCACACATTTATAAAGATTTCAAGAGTCAATGAGACCCAAAGTTATTGCACAATCAGCTTAAAAGCTCATGCAACCAAGCTGCAGCAAAGACAATTACACAGAATTATGGAAAAGAAAATTGAGGAGGTCTTAGGAAAGATAAAGACACCAGAGTGGCAGTTCTTACGTTGCTGTTGACAACGGAAGCAATATTGAAAAGAAAAGGAAAAAAGGAGACACGTTCGCAGGATAGTCGACTTGGAAAAGGCATTCGACAATGTAAAATGGTGTAGGATGTTCGAAATCCTGAGAATAATACAGTTATCTATAGGGAAAGAAGAGTAATATATTAATATGTACAAGAACCAAGAGGAACAATAAGACTAGAATACCAAGAACGAAGTGCACAGATTAAGAAACGGTGTAAGACAGGGATGCAGTCTTTTGCCGCTGCTTTTCAAGCTGCATCTCAAAGAAGCAATGACAGAGATAAAAGAAGGATTCAATAGTGGGATTAAAATTAAAGGTGGAAGGATATAAAGGATACGTATTGCTGGTGACATTGCTACCCTAAAGAAAAGTGAACAATGATTAAGAATCTGTTGAAGGAAATGAACGATCTATTGATCACACAATATGGACTGACATTAATGATAAGTAGCAGATATGAGAACAGCGTGAAATTTAGCATCGAAATTGGTGACCACGAAATATACAAAACTAAAGAATTTTGCTGCCTAAGTAGCAAAATAACACACGTCGGACGGACCAAGGAGGACATAAAAACAGAGTAACATTGGCTAATAGGGCATTCTTGGCCAGAGAAGTCTGCTTGCATCAAACACAAATTTCAATTTTAGAAAGAAATTTCTGAGAATGTACGTTTGGAGCACAGCCCTGTATGATAGTCACACATAGACTGTGGAAAACCGTAAAAGAAGAAAACATATGCATTTGTGATGTGATGCTACAGAAGAACGTTGAAAATTTGGCGGACTGATAAGGTAAGGAATAAGAAGGTATTCCGTAGAATCGTAGAGAAAAGAAATATATGGAAAACCTGAGGAGAAGAAGGGACAGGATGATACGACATTTGTTAAGAAATCTGGAATTAGTTTCAGTAGTGCTAAAGGAAGCTGTAGAGGGTGAAAACTGTAAAGGAAGATACAGACTGGGACACATACAACTGACGACGTAAGATGCAAGTGCTGTTCTGAGATGAAGAGGTTGACACAGGAGAGCAATTAGTGGCGGTCTGCATCAAACCAGTAAGATGACTGACGACAAAGAAAAGAAAAACAAAGACTTCACTCTTGAGTAATGTAATCACACGATCACTCTAATATAAGTACGGATCATTCATATATAGGGTCATACAAAATGACTCAGAGAACTTAGCTGTGACAGGGCAGTCTCCTTCAGGTGCAAGGAATCGAACTTCAGGTGAGACAATACGGAAACAACAACGGTTTCTGCTGGCAGAAAACAATCGGGGTAAAGTAGAGCAGCAAACAATAGCAATAAAAATAACGGCTCACGTACGAGATTGACTCATCAAGATAGAGGACGGGACTCGGCGAGATGTTCCCCTCTCAGGGATACATGAGGCGGCGCGCGAGAATGCGGGTCCAGAATGCCAAGAAGGCGGCAAAGAAAGCAGGGCGGGGTGTCCTGCCCGAGGAGGTCGTGCCACTGCTGCCAGACACTTGCTCTCTTAATTGGTTAATTTATGTATTTTATCGTTCTGGGCCTCATAACTCCGTATAAAGCAACATTTCTAATGAAGTGGATTAAACTGCTATTCGAATGGTGAACACTGAAATTCTAGAACAAAATTGGAAAATACGAGAAATAATAACAATTATAATCATAGTAATATTAATAAATGACGTAACATGTGTTTTTGCAACTGTATAAGCTCGAATAAATAACATTTGAGGTCAAATGACACAGAAATAAAGGGCAGTGAGGGCACTATCACATAAATTCCTAAGAGAAGTCTACGATTTGAATCTGAATGTACGTAAACGTTTTCACCATACACTATCTGCTTAATTTAATGTTGACTGAAGCTCTTGCTTGCAATACTCAAAGCAACCCATGCCTCGAAAAGTCAGAATAGTTTATCAGAATTTCTCTTGCCCAGTTTCATCAAGCAAAAACCTTTAGTATTACGTAATATATTATAAATGCTCAAATATTATGTACAAGCAAATATTATAAACAGGAAGGTTCCCGAGTGACTTTCAGTATATTAGAACTTGTTAGCTCTACAATTATAAGCATATCCTAACCGATGGTATTTAGTCTACAGTGGGCCCGTTTTACAACGAGATTACATTAATCCAAGGTTTTACAACGTATTATGAAATTGCAATAGTTTTCCGTTCAGCACTCTCAAAATTTCTTACTGACCTTCTAGCAAGGCTGTCATTTTTATTGTCTGATCACATGTGACTGATCATTTTTAGGAAAACGGTTATTGGTAAATGATTCTCAGATTTAAGGATCACACAATCTTTTCCGCGGGTCACTAACCGGTTAGTGTATTCTTATCAGCAATAGAGCTACAACATGAACTTCAAGTTTTACTTCATGACTGTCTTACCTTTTATCGGCATACAAGTATCAATCACCATTTGGCAGCTTGCAAGACGTTGCTCTGAAATTATGTAGTATGTTGGAATATTCGTAGGTGTCTATAAGAGAGGTCTACCTCCATGGCACCTTCTGTATGATGATTCCAAGTGCAGTCTACCCTACAAACGTGTTCATACCTGATTCACTACCTGTAGCTCAGTTATAATATAGAGTGCTGAGAAACAACATGTTTGAAAATGTGCACCTAAAAGCTGTTTTGCTATTTACTGCCTAAACATGAAACGAAAATAATTTTTAGAAGACGTAGATGTTGTTGATTTCGCATATATCTTAATACCACCATATTTCTTCAGTATGAAGTATGGATAATCCGAAAATTGCTTGCAGAAATACATATAAAAATATCCCACGGGTACACTAAGTTAGACAAAGTATCTTGTTTCATACGATCCATATTTGGCAGGAAAGTAGGGTATTCACAATTACCAACAGCATATAATAATCGTGATTACTGACTGAAATGGTTCCACATTGAAGTGTCTTCATGGCCTTTGCAATCACCAGTAAAATTATATTTAAATTTTGATGTAAATTCTTAAAGCACATCTATGTTTCAATATATTCAAAAACGAAGTCTGTACTTGGGGATTCTTTCTGTGTAACTGCCCGAAAAATGTTAGTGTACAATGGGATTTCTTTGAAGCTTCTGTTTCTTTCTTTTATTTACTATTCACCGACATTTTCAATACGTTTGAAGTTTCATTTACACATTTATACAACGATTTTTCAAATAGTTAACCAGTTACTGTCTGCCAATCAATTTCAACTGTGAGACACACGGTTTATTACAAAAGACTGCAGTGACTTGTGTATATGACTGTTGTACTTGAGCCATTGTTGTAGGAACCTTTCTTCCACATCTGCGGTTGATAAATTGTCTTTGTTTGCAGATTCATATTGAGAGATATTTGTTCCTAGCACTCAGTGGTGGTGTTATTTATGAATATAATTTTACTGATTGCTTGTGAGTTACTGGTCAACCGTGAACGAATATTATTTGCAGATCGATGACTTGCTTGTAAGATTGATTATGAATGTTATCTAACACATAACTGTCTTAATAACAGCACAGTTTCCTTTCTGATAATCTTTCAAAATGAAATACACTTTTCGAAACCATTTCAATAATAGTTGATTTGGCAAGGAATAACCTTTTCCATCTTTGAACTATGTCTAAGTTTCCTCGTATCGACAGAGGCTGTCAATACCTTATACACTTGCACCCATGAAAAACTGGGATGAATATGAATTCAGTATTCAGAGTTTCGTAATATTTCCCTAAACCCATTCAAGCTAATACCGGTAAGGCTGTTTTAAAAAAGACACCATATATTTTCCGCATACTTTCACATTCCGTGCTTCTGCCAAGTCTCGAGCGGGTTCCAAAAGCTACATCCTGATCTACTTCCCTTCTTCCAGTTCGTCAATGCCAGAGAAACAGGAAACGTCATTATTAATTCGATTGCGTAGCTTCTGTCCCGCGCCCGACCTCAGGTCCTTATATGGGGTTAATAGGAGCCAACAGTGTGGTGCAGCCCACATCACAGGTTGCAGTGGTGATGGAGCTCATCTGGCTTATTGATATTGGTGTGAGGCGTGGGCTGACCCGGAACGGCCGCTTACTGTGGGATCACTCACGCACGCGCCGTAATCCCTCCAGTGGCAACGTGCGGGATTAATTACAAGGCTCAATGGGGCGAGATCAATAGCGAATGAGGTACGATCCCGCTACATTCTCGGTGGTTCCGTCCGGCGTCTAGGAAGACCAAGCACAGTTACCGCAATGACTCTAAGTTGGCCTTAATTGCTGACAATGAGCTAGACAGTTGAAAATAACCATTTAAAATATCGTTTGCGTAACGTCCGTTGCTTTCGTAAGAAAATGAAACACTATAGCCGTCCTGAAGATGTAACTTATTTTGTAGCTACCTGTTTCGACGATTTAATGCACCATCTTTAGGCATTTGTAGATGCTGTAGGTGGTTATAACAATCCATATATACGATGCATTAGTTGCCAACATAACCGGTTTACGTAGATAACCTGTAACTGTGATGTTTGGAGAAACGACATCACTCTTACGGGTAATCTGCGAAAACCAATCATGCTGGCCACTGTATCTTATATATGTATCAACCAAGATTTGAAGATGGCGCATTGAAGCGCCTGAACAGGTAGCTACACAAGAAATTACATCTTTAGAGCGGCTGTAGGTGTTTCATTTTCTTACAATAGTGAACGGCCGTAGTCCCCTAGACCTCAAGCCACAAGGGTGGATATACGAAGATCTTTTGTTTACAATGGAATTTTGTGGTTGTTGCGGTCTGCTGCCTGAGTACTAACAGCTCTCTACGCTACTCTGTTCTATAACATACACTCCTGGAAATGGAAAAAAGAACACATTGACACCGGTGTGTCAGACCCACCATACTTGCTCCGGACACTGCGAGAGGGCTGTACAAGCATTGATCACACGCACGGTACAGCGGACACACCAGGAACCGCGGTGTTGGCCGTCGAATGGCGCTAGCTGTGCAGCATTTGTGCACCGCCGCCGTCAGTGTCAGCCAGTTTGCCGTGGCATACGGAGCTCCATCGCAGTCTTTAACACTGGTAGCATGCCGCGACAGCGTGGACGTGAACCGTATGTGCAGTTGACGGACTCTGAGCGAGGGCGTATAGTGGGCATGCGGGAGGCCGGGTGGACGTACCGCCGAATTGCTCAACACGTGGGGCGTGAGGTCTCCACAGTACATCGATGTTGTCGCCAGTGGTCGGCGGAAGGTGCACGTGCCCGTCGACCTGGGACCGGACCGCAGCGACGCGCGGATGCACGCCAAGACCGTAGGATCCTACGCAGTGCCGTAGGGGACCGCACCGCCACTTCCCAGCAAATTAGGGACACTGTTGCTCCTGGGGTTTCGGCGAGAACCATTCGCAACTGTCTCCATGAAGCTGGGCTACGGTCCCGCACACCGTTAGGCCGTCTTCCGCTCACGCCCCAACATCGTGCAGCCCGCCTCCAATGGTGTCGCGACAGGCGTGAATGGAGGGACGAATGGAGACGTGTCGTCTTCAGCGATGAGAGTCGCTTCTGCCTTGGTGCCAATGATGGTCGTATGCGTGTTTGGCGCCGTGCAGGTGAGCGCCACAATCAGGACTGCATACAACCGAGGCACACAGGGCCAACACCCGGCATCATGGTGTGGGGAGCGATCTCCTACACTGGCCGTACACCACTGGTGATCGTCGAGGGGACACTGAATAGTGCACGGTACATCCAAACCGTCATCGAACCCATCGTTCTACCATTCCTAGACCGGCAAGGGAACTTGCTGTTCCAACAGGACAATGCACGTCCGCATGTATCCCTTGCCACCCAACGTGCTCTAGAAGGTGTAAGTCAACTACCCTGGCCAGCAAGATCTCCGGATCTGTCCCCCATTGAGCATGTTTGGGACTGGATGAAGCGTCGTCTCACGCGGTCTGCACGTCCAGCACGAACGCTGGTCCAACTGAGGCGCCAGGTGGAAATGGCATGGCAAGCCGTTCCACAGGACTACATCCAGCATCTCTACGATCGTCTCCATGGGAGAATAGCAGCCTGCATTGCTGCGAAAGGTGGATATACACTGTACTAGTACCGACATTGTGCATGCTCTGTTGCCTGTGTCTATGTGCCTGTGGTTCTGTCAGTGTGATCATGTGATGTATCTGACCCCAGGAATGTGTCAATAAAGTTTCCCCTGCCTGGGACAATGAATTCACGGTGTTCTTATTTCAATTTCCAGGAGTGTATTTCCCTATATAATTGCTGCAATCTGCAGGCACTTGAATGTGCTTCTTGTATTCCACCAGCGCATTAGCCTTCATTGCCTAGTTAACAATATCCTGATGCGTCAGAACGTGTCTACCAAACTAAATCTTTCTTGCAGACAAATTGCGCCACAAAATATCTTTCTCCCAAATTCTATTCAGTTTGTCGTCGTCAGAGAACTGACCTGACCATGTAATCTTCACCATTCTACAGAGTGCCTGACGGCTCGTTAGTTGGCTACTTTGTTGATTTGGGGAAGGGGACCTAACAGCGAGTTCATCGGTTCCATCGTATGAGGGAAGGATGGATAAGGAAATCGACGTGCTATTTCAATGGAACCGTCCCAGCATTTGCCTAAAGCGATTTAGGGAAATCACGGTAAACCTAAATCAGGATGGCTGGACGTGGGTTTGAATCTTCGCTCTCCGGAATGACAGTCCAGTGTGCTAACACTGCACCACCTGATTCGGTCTACTGAGTACTTAATAAGTTCTTTGTTGCAATTATAGAAAACCTTCTATATCGTAAATCGGAAAAGGCAGTCATTGGCTGTCAACAGCCGGAACAGAAAACAAAAAGAAATATATATGTTTTACTTGTCAGCTGTAAACTTTCGTGACAACATAAAGAGTGCATAAAAAGTTTAGTTTCATATAGATTGAAAGTAGCGTCAGATGGTCACATAGTACGAGGTGCATTCAAGTTCTAAGGCCTCCGATTTTTTTTCACCGGACTGGTAAGAGATAGAAACATGCGCATTGTTTTAAAATGAGGCCGCATTCATTGTCAATACGTCCCAGAGATGGCAGCACCGTACGGCAGATGGAATTTTACCGCCAGTGGCGAGAATGAGAACTGTTTTAAATACTTAAAATGGCGACGTTTTCCTTACTTGAACAGAGTGCACTCATTCGTTTTCTGAATTTGCGTGGTGTGAAACCAATTGAAATTCATCGACAGTTGA
Source organism: Schistocerca americana (assembly GCF_021461395.2). Lineage (NCBI taxonomy): Eukaryota > Metazoa > Arthropoda > Insecta > Orthoptera > Acrididae > Schistocerca > Schistocerca americana. Next base: position 440,949,416 of record NC_060121.1, on the reverse strand, counting down.
AGAAGACATGTGGTGATGGATTTGTGGATGTGTCGAAAGTGCATTCGTGGGTGCGACTGTTTAATGAAGGCAGAACATCATGTGACAACAAACCGAAACAACCTCGACGACATGATCGAGAAAGTGGAGAGAATTGCTTTGGGGGATCGCCGAATGACTGTTGAATAGATTGCCTCCAGAGTTGGCATTTCTGTGGGTTCTCTGGGCACAATCCTGCATGACGACCTGAAAATGCGAAAAGTGTCATCCAGGTGGGTGCCACGAATGCTGACGGACGACCACATGGCTGCCCGTGTGGATGTTGGCAAGCAATGTTGACGTGCAACGGCAGCATCATTGGGACTTTCTTTCCGTCGGTTGTGACAATGGATGAGACGTGGATGCCATTTTTCAATCCAGAAACAAAGCGCCAGTCAGCTCAATGGAAGCACACAGATTCACCACCACCAAAAAAATTTCGGGTAACCACCAGTGCTGAAAAAATTATGGTGTCCATGTTCTGGGACAACGAGGGCGTAATCCTTACCCATTGCGTTCCAAAGGGCACTACAGTAACAGGTGCATCCTACGAAAATGTTTTGAAGAACAAATTCCTTCCTGCACTGCAACAAAAACGTCCGGGAAGGGCTGCGCGTGTGCTGTTTCACCAAGACAACGCACCTGCACATCGAGCTAACGTTACGCTACAGTTTCTTCGTGATAACAACTTTGAAGTGATTCCTCATGCTCCCTACTCACCTGACCTGGCTCCTAGTGACTTTTGGCTTTTTCCAACAATGAAAGACACTCTCCGTGCCCGCACATTCACCGGCCGTGCTGCTATTGCCTCAGCGATTTTCCAGTGGTGAAAACAGACTCCTAAAGAAGCCTTCGCCGCTGCGATGGAATCATGGCGTCAGGGTTGTGAAAAATGTGTACGTCTGCAGGGCGATTACGTCGAGAAATAACGCCAGTTTCATCGATTTCGGGTGAGTAGTTAATTAGAAAAAAAATCGGAGGCCTTAGAACTTGAATGCACCTCGTAACAGTGTCTCAAACTGAATAAAGCGCAGGGTACTAGTGTTATGAGAAAAAACACCTAAGTTATAATGACAAGAAAACAAAATAGAACAGTGCGACAGGAACGATGCTCTGCTCTCTACATCGAGTGAAATCATTAATATTTACAAGCAAATGCCATTTTTATGTAGTCCTACTCACAAGAATGAATACGAGTCAGTAGTGCGATCATTTTTGACCCTTCTGCTATGTTATACTATTATCCAAGTGTCCATACCCAATTCAGTGAAGACTGTTTCCTCAACGAAAATTTTCTCCATATTCGTAAGGCCAAAAATATCATTATTTGTATCATTATTTGCAACCGACAGCTCCATCTACACAGGATGATTTTCGTGTGCAAACTCTATGGAGTGTTAAATGAGTGGGTATATAAAAAAAGTGCGGAAATGGTTGGTTTCCATGCTACAGATAAGTTATTCAATCACACTTTGTTAAGGAGACTCCGGTCTAATACGCGCCTTACGATGCAGCCACAGCTACTGTATGTATGGTTTCCTCGTAGAGGGTGGTACTGTTCCTTATTCATCATTCCCACTCGCGTTCTCCTTCCTTAGTCGTTGGTAATGTGTCACATTCACTTTTCTTGCTGACTAATCGAGAGCTTGCCGACATGGTGTTTAGTTTCGAAAAGGGAAAGGGCAACGAGTGGCAGGCAGTAAAGCTGTGCCAGGAGACCTAACCCCCCCCCCCCCCCCCCCCGGGCGCACCGGCCACCGCGAGGATAACCACAGCATTCAGTGTTTGCAACAATGTTTCTTCGCTGTTTGTCTGAGACAGGGTCGTTTCAGTAAGCTGGAAATCTTGAAGGACGCACCCGAAATGTCTCGACAGCAGACTTGAAGGGAAATGTGATTAACACTGAAAGGCGACCGCCATGTCAATTCTTGGCAGTTGGTCCACCAATACAGGTAAGGCAGGCGACCGCATGGAACATTCTCTATGAGAGTTGTTACTACCCATATCACTTACACCATGTGAAGGGAACACTAGCGACAGACTTTCCGTATCGGGAGCAGTTTTGTCACTAATTTTTTTTACCAGGAAACCACGATTCCGGGATTTGTGTAATCCATCCAGTTCATAGATGAGGCCATTCTTACGCAAAGTGGTATCTTCAACTTTGATAAAAGTCATTTGTGGGATAGTACGCAGAAACCCGATGTTATGGTGACAGCGAATCATCAGCATCGGCCTAACAGGGCAGAACTATCGGGGTTTATTTTGGGTGACTGCCTCTCCTGCTGCACGAAATGCCGTCTATGATTCGAAGGATAATGTAGCTGCTACATGATGCTGCTCCTACCCTCTTTGCGGTCAACGTTCAGATGCATTTCAATCGTGTCTTCCCTGGTCTGTGGATCGGACGAGCTGCTATAGTTGCATGGCCTGCTCGTGCACCATATCTCAACCCGTGCGATTTCAGGTTATGCAGCCATTTCATAAGTACTCTGTATGCAGAGCCCATTCCAGATATGGAGACCCTGAAGCAGCGTATTCATTCTGCCTTTGACACTTTTCGGATGCAGCCTGGGCGATGTGAACCTGTACACGCATTAAGTGAGGCACATGGAAACCATATTCAACGCATTTTGTAACTGTGCCTGTTTGGTACAACGAGAATTAGGCGGTAGTCTCTGTAACAGTGTGTGAGTGAATAAATGATCTGTAGCATGGAAACCATGCATTTCCGGACATAAGTTCATTAGACCTTTTTTGCTCTGTATCCTCTCATCGACGAGTCCTAGAGTTTGTACAAGGAGGAACAAGCACCCTATACGTTTACAGCACATAGCCCTAAATTAATAAACACCTACAATTGTTCCAAATAACTGTAGGAAAAAGCTGCTAAATATATTATTCTTCACAGCAAGACTCAGCAACTAACTTCACCAAACAAAACTCTGTGTATCATATATAAAAAAAAAACCGTCAACACACCAATTTTGTTTTGTTTTGTATCACTACTATCCTGACTGGTTTAATGCGGCCCACAGCACACAATTACTTAAGTTGTGAAGACATAGTAAATTAACATGCTGTGACGGCCTAGACCGCGGCCAGTGCCTCTGCCGTATCTAAAGTTTCAGCAGCTACAGCCAACTTTCTGCTGACAGAAGCAAGCTTCAACATGGTTTCAAATGGCTCTGAGCACTATGGGACTCAACTGCTGAGGTCATTAGTCCACTAGAACTTAGAACTAGTTAAACCTAACTAACCTAAGGACATCACAAACATCCATGCCCGAGGCAGGATTCGAACCTGCGACCGTAGCGGTCTTGCGGTTCCAGACAGCAGCGCCTTTAACCGCACGGCCACTTCGGCCGGCCAAGCTTCACCATGCTCTTGCTTCTGTGTCATCAGACTTCTGGATGTAAATCGCCTGGAACGTTAACCAACATCATGAAATTTCCTCAGTTCAACCCACTATTGCTTCACAACAGAACGACCTCGTTCACCAACCCTGTTCCATACATTTCTGTCTGACGCAGAAATAGGGCTCTTTCCGTATAAGTCATCACTTAACAGCTACATTTGAACACCCAACCGAGTTGGTGATCCACATGAAGGGGCACAGATGTGAGACTACGATCCTGCTGGGTACTTCATCATACGCGATCGGTACGCGAGCGACATGTCAACACAGCGCCAGCTGCACCAGATCAATGTGACTCCTCCTGACCAGTGCATATACACCGCTGACTGTTTACTTCACCCACCCCATGGACCGAGTCGATTGGAAATATCACAACGCGAAATAGCTCCACGTAAGACATGATTCCCTAATGAATATCATTTAGTGGGTTAATAATGAACTGTTTATGCTCATTAATTGTTTGTCTGCAGCTTCCCTCCAAAGCTATCGGAGGAAACTGGGATGTCCAGGTGGGTGCCAATCTACTTCTAACACACACCGGGGCGTCTCACACCAACCGGCAGCGGTCATTCGATCCCCCAACCATTACATTGTGGTAACAGAACACGGTTGGTTAGGAGTCGGAGATAAATGTACGCTTCATTCTGACGATAGTAGTCTTCAATGGTGATCATATATAGCGGCGAAGCCTTTAGATATTTACTCACAGGATCAATGCATCCTGGTATATTTGTATACTTGTTTCCTTGCATCATTATAAACTTGTAAACTTGTTTTTCAGTATATAGATTTAAGACTCAGTTTTTGCAAAGGCCGGAGGGTGCAATGAATATCTCATTTAATATGCACTCATTCTAATTTAGTAGGGAACGCATGATGAAATTTGTTGGGTATCCCACCAAAAAGTGCATTTTTCGAGTTAGTGCCGGGAGTATACCAGCATTAAACATACTGAATCCCTGATACCAGTGGAACTACGGAACACGCTAAATTAGCAACGAGTTGTTCTTGCAAACAGGAAGTTTCTACTGTACACTGAAAACTTTTGCTCAGAGGGGCTTTTACTTTAGTACTGTATTACATAGAATAAGCGAATACCTGGAACGTAGTGTGTTTAGCAATGGGGTAGATATAAGTAGTGGTAGTTCACCACTGACGAAGCAGAGCATGGTCTTGGTCTAGCAGCCGCAACAGAATTGGATGATCCAGGTTTCCTGTCATTGCATTGTGTGACACTGACCCAGAGCAGCAATGTGCTGAAGCACTTCATGAATGTGAGACAAATAATTGTCTGACTAAAGAGTCCAGCTCCGCATATGGTAATGGAGAATCCATCAACGAAATCAAGTCGCGCAGGAGAGCTTCTATGAAGTTTGGAAGATAGGAGACGAGATACTGGCGGAAGTACAGCTATGAAGAGGCGTCAGGAGTCGTGGTTGGGTAGCTCAGTTGGTACAGTACTTACCTGCGGAAGGCAAAGGTCTCCAGTTCTAGTCTCGATCGGGCACACAGGTTTAATCTGCCACGAAGTTTCGTATGAGCGCAGACTCCGCGGCAGAGTAAAAACTTCATTCTGGAGAGCCATGTCTCCACAATATCCTTTCTTCCAGGGGTGCTACTGCTGCAAATTTCGCAAGAGCATCTGTAAGCTTTGTAAGATAAGACACGAAGTAGTAAAGCTGTGAGCACAGCTTGGGTAGCTCAGTTGGTAGAGCACTTGCCTGCGGAAGCAATGGTCGCCACTTCGAGTCTCGGTACAGTTTTAATCTGTCACGATGTTTGATATATATGGAGTTCCGACATTATGAGCGGACGTACTGGTAACTAGGGATAGCTTTATATAGGTTTCCATAGGTGCATTGTGGGCCCAGGAGGGACCCTTTTTCGAATCATTAGATTTATAAAACGTAAGAAATAAGAAGATATGAAAGTTGAGAATTTTAGCATGCAAATAGTAAGTGGGTTAGAATACTCTCCTGACCTTAATTTCCTTCGCTCCATGTGGAATGACGTAGTTGCTAACTGGTCTAAGACTTAGAGCGAAAGAAGTGCAAAGAGGAACACAAAGAATCAGTGTTTGTGAAATAGTATAGAAGAAGAGAAGTCACTGTGAGTGCAACAGAGCACGCAAAGTCTAAACATTTGTAATTGAATGAGTGCTTATTTTGCACCCAACCTACGACAGTAGTCTGGGCGGTTGAATTTTGTTTCTGTGAAGGAAGAATTTACAGCCTAAACCACAGCCAGTGCCATGCTCTATCTAGAACATCAGCAGCCGCAGACAACGTCCTGCTAACAGAAGCACCCTTGGCAGGGTCTCTGCTTCCCTGTCGTCAAACTTCTGTGTCAATGGCCTGGGACATGCAAATGTGTATTACTTCTGAAACTTCCTCGCAGATTAAAACTGTGTGCCCGACCGAGACTCGAACTCGGGCGTGAGTCGTGCTTCGGTAGCTCAGATGGTAGAGCACTTGCCCTCGAAAGGCAAAGGTCCCGAGTTCGAGTCTCGGTCGGGCACACAGTTTTAATCTGCCAGTAAGTTTCATATCAGCGCACACTCCGCTGCAGAGTGAAAATCTCATTCTGGAAACATCCCCCAGGCTGTGGCTAAGCCATGTCTCCGCTATATCCTTTCTTTCAGGAGTGCTAGTTCTGCAATGTTCGCAGGAGAGCTTCTGTAAAGTTTGGAAGGTAGGAGACGAGATACTGGCAGAAGTAAAGCTGTGAGTACCGGGCGTGAGTCGTGCTTCGGTAGCTCAGATGGTAGAGCACTTGCCCGCGAAAGGCAAAGGTCTCGAGTTCGAGTCTCGGTCGGGCACACAGTTTTAATCTGCCAGGAAGTTTCATATCAGCGCACACTCCGCTGCAGAGTGAAAATCTCATTCTGGAAACATCCCCCAGGCTGTGGCTAAGCCATGTCTCCGCTACATCCTTTCTTTCAGGAGTGCTAGTTCTGCAAGGTTCGCAGGAGAGCTTCTGAAAAGTTTGGAAGGTAGGAGACGAGATACTGGCAGAAGTAAAGCTGTGAGTACCGGGCGTGAGTCGTGCTTCGGTAGCTCAGATGGTAGAGCACTTGCCCGCGAAAGGCAAAGGTCCCGAGTTCGAGTCTCGGTCGGGCACACAGTTTTAATCTGCCAGGAAGTTTCATATCAGCGCACACTCCGCTGCAGAGTGAAAATCTCATTCTGTGTATTACTTCTGTTCAGTACATATTGTCATGTAGTTTCCACAGAGTGATACATCTACATCTACAAATACATGGATACTCTGCAAATCACATTCAAGTGCCTGGCAGACGGTTCGTCGAACCACTTGCACAATTCTCTATTATTCCAGTCCCGTATAGCGCTTGGAAAAAACGGATACCTATATCATTCCGTACGAGCTCTGATTCTCATATTTTTTATGATGATCGTTTCTCCCTATGTAGGTCGGTGTCAACAAAATATTTTCCCATTCGGAGAAGAAAATTGGTGATTGAAATTTCATGGGAAAATTTCGCCGCAAGGAAAAAAGCCTTTGCTTTAATGATGTCCATCCCAAATACTGTATCATTTCAGTGACACTCTCTCCCCTATTTCGCGACAATACAAAACGTGATGCCCTTCTTTGAAGTTTTTCGACGTACTACGTCAATCGTATCTCGTAAAGATCCCACATCGCGTAGTAATATTCTATATAAGGACAGACAAGCCTAGTGTAAACCGTCTCATTACATTTTCTAAGTGCCCTGCTAATAAAACACAGTGTTTGGTTAGCCTTCCCCACAACATTCTCTATGTGTCCTTTCCAATTTAAGTTGTTCGTAATTGTAATTCACAGGTATTTAGTTGAATTTACGGCCTTTAGATTTTACTGATTTATTGTGTAACCGAAGTTTAATGGATTCTTTTCAACACTCATGTGGATGACCTCACACTTTTCGTTAATCAGAGTCAGTCGCCAATTTTTGCACCATACAGATATCATTTCTAAATCGTTTTGCAGTTTGTTTTGATCTTATGATGACTTTACTACTCGATAAACGAAAGCGTCATCTACAAACAACGTAAGACGGCTGCTCAGATTGTCTCCCGAATCTTTTATATAGATAAGGAATAGCAAATGGCATATAACACTACCTCGGGGAACGCCAGAAATCAGTTCTGTTTTACTCGAGGACTTTCCGTCAATTACTACGAATTTTGACCTCTCTGACAGGAAATCACTAATCAAGTCACATAACTGACACGATATGCTATAAGCACGAAATTTCACTACAAGCCACTTGTGCAGTACCGTGTCAAAAGCCTTCCGGAAATCCAGACATACGGAATCAATTTGAGCAGCGTAAGTTAGCATTATCAGAAAAGATTGACAAATATTATGACCTGCAAGCTAAAGTTAATACCGTAATATGGGGTTCCCTATCATGTTTAGCTGACTTTGATTTAGCTTTCAGCCAAAATACGATGAGTTTCTGAGAAATTTGGATCAGCTTACTTTGGTATGACTGGGAGTCAAATGATAACCAAACACCCACCACAACGGGGCCATGGAATGGTTCGATTCAAAAGTACTCACTGTACGCGTAAAACATTTATCCTACTGGTTTTCAAGAATTAATTCTTTGCTTCGTAAAAAGTGGTTGTCCGCTTACGGATCCGCAACCGCACCCACTCCTTCATTCCCTTGTCGGACGAAACTGACGTCCATGTATGTCGTTCTTCTAGTCGCCAACGATTTGAAAATCACTAGATAGACGATCCGGGATGCACGGAGCTTACTGCAGTTTTCCCAACCAAGTCGCTGCGGCGTAGCCTTCATCAGATTGGCAGTGACGGTGCGCGTTAACGTGCAACTTGGATTGCAATTGCTCGAGTATGGATACACAAAAAATGAGAAGCGCTACGAAGACGCTTTGCAGAAACTTCCCAAAAAGTCGAAATGCTGAGGAATGCTGTCGGAGAGAATGTTCCTCTTGCACGATAGCACCCGCCCCCACGCTGCCAATCTGAGGAAGGTTGTTCTTCAGCGATTTGGTTTGCAATCACTGCAGCAACCTCCGTACAGCACCGATTGTTCACCATGCAATTTACACATTGTTGGCTACCGAAAAAAGACATGCGTGGGCGACGATTTTAGCTAGACGAAAAATACAAGGGTGGGTGCGGCTCATCGCATAATATGAAACAGAAACTGTTCCGTTTATCTCAGAGTGGGATAAATGTCTTAATGAGTGTGGTGACTACTTCTAAATGGAACCATTCCATGATTCCATTGTGGCAAGTGTTTGGTTTTAATTAAATGCCCCTTATACAAGCATCGTGCTATTCTCATCGACCGTTGCACATCAAGCTGTAACCTAGATCAGCAGTTGAGCACATATATGATTCTTTATTTTAGTAATTTGAATTCTTATGTAATTTCACAAATTTATGCATGTTTCAAACATCGATTGAAGCTCGTACATTAAACTAAAATTTATGTCAATTGTGAAAATAAGCTAGCTGCATGTGTTTTGACAATTAATCCAGTTAATTTAGACGGGTGAAATTTAATTTCATGGGTCAGTGTTCTTTGCAAGGTGAAGTATAATAATCAAGTTTTGGTATTAGCCAATGTACATTAACCTCTAAGTTTTATCGGTGGTACCAGTATGCAAGCCATGTGTATTCTTTTCAGTGTTATAGAAGAATTAACAGTAGTACCACGCGCGTTTTGCTTTCGAAATCTTACATATTTTGAAAAACAGTTTTATTCTAAAATCAAATTTTTTGCTGTGCAGAAATGTTTCAAATGGCTCTGAGCACTAAGGGACTTAACTTCTTAGATCATCAGTCCCCTAGAACTTAGAACTACTTAAACCTAACTAGCCGCAGGACATCACACACATCGACGCCCGAGGCAGGATTCGAACCTGCGATCGTAGCGGTCACGCGGTTCCAGACTGTAGCGCCTAGAATCGCACGGCCACCCCGGCCGACTGCGTTGCAGAGATCGTATTTCCCACATATCGAAGCTGTAGCTCTTTGTGTAAAACGATGGTGACATCACTTGTAGTCATGTTCACATATGTTCAAATGGTTCAAATGGCTCTGAACACTATGGGACTTAACATCTGTGGTCATCAGTCCCCTAGAACTTAGAACTACTTAAACCTAACTAACCTAAGGACATCACACACATCCATGGCCAAGGCAGGATTCGAACCTGCGACCGTAGCAGTCACGCGGTTCCGGACTGAGTGCCTAGAAGTCACATTTGTATTCGGTACATTAAAATGGTCTTCTTGCAAATTACCAAATCTCTTTAAAAACACGTTCATTCCTCCTTTAAATGGTGCTTGCTCAGTTAGTTTGTCTTTAGATCTATTTAGTACTTTTACATCTCGTATTTTAGAGCTTTATAATTGTATTTTGTTATCATTTGGTAGGTTATTACGCAAATACAATCCGTAAAAGTTTTATTGAACCCTGACACCACAGTTCTCACTGATAAATGTCACAGCCTTCCTGGAAAGTTATTTCTTGTTCGTAACCGCAAGTACGCCCAGACCAAGTGCAATAAAAGCCATTATTATCCTGTAAATGTAGTCAATTATATTTTGTGTGTAGAACATGATGAAATGTTTTCTTCCCCCCCTACATTGATTTTTGGCGAGGTTAAGCACTACCGAAAAACTTCTATGTGTATGAACACACATCACAGACGCGGAACACGTTGAGATACACCATTTGCGTATTTTGATGGAGGTTTCAAGCGTGAAAATAACGTTGTGATGCTAGATGTAAATATTATGTCTATGACGCAAAGATGTTTCTCGCCCACCCTGTTGGTTGCATCAGTGCGGGGCAGGTACATTAGCCGGCCGCGGTGGCCGTGCGGTTCTGGCGCTGCAGTCCGAAGCCGCAAGGCTGCTACGGTCGCAGGTTCGAATCCTGCCTCGGGCATGGGTGTGTGTGATGTCCTTGGGTTAGTTGGGTTTAAGTAGTTCTAAGTTCTAGGGGACTTATGACCTAAGATGTTGAATCCCATAGTGCTCAGAGCCATTTGAACCATTTTTGAACCAGGTACATTAATTTCAGTATAGCTCTTATGTGGCAGCATCTTTGCAGAGGCAGGGCAGCCCGGGGGCTGTTTCTTGTAGCATGACAAAGCAGCGGACCATCTGCAGTATCAGGCGGAAGTGGCATCAATATGAGCCAGTGTTGGCGGTCATAGTGGAGACTTCTCTCAACTCGTGAGGTTGTGCTTAGGCAATTTTTTTTTCTCATTGGCTTGGTTGGTCGAAGGAGACGACGCACGAAACATTCACCAGTAAAAGGGGACTCAGCAGTTAACGGAAGGTAGTGGCCATATCGTTATGTACAAGTGCCGGAGGCTGTTCTGTACAACGGCCAAGTAGCTGTGGGATGGCATCTGGGTCTTGTTCCTATGGCGGCTGAAGTTGTGTTTGCATTGACATGGCTGGCTGTGAAATTGGCCACTCAAATCCACTGATAGTGAACGGTGATACGATTTAGCGCACTGCCGCCAACCAAGATAAAGCCTGGAGAGGAGAGCATTTTGGAACGGCGATCAGCATGAAAACAACAGATGGGTTCTGCCTCGGTCAGCAAGGAATGTTGACAGCTGTACACACTTATGTAATTGAGTTGGAGTTGTGGATAGTGTCTTCTTGTATGTGACAAAGAGAATACTGCATTTCAATGTCGCTGATGAGGAATGTGGAAGTAATACCGTTGTTTACCGTGGGACAGTGTAGAGCACAAAATGATGAGTGCTTTTGTTGCTGTTGGCAAGAAGTGGCAACTGTCAGAAGTTGGCTAATTAGGTTGCAGTGTGATGGAATGCGTTGGAAAAGAGAAGGCTTGATTCAGTTTGTTATTGTATAAAGTAGTTTGAGGAGGTGAGAAATTTTATTGTACTTAAACTACGGGCAAATTTTACACACGGCATGGCGCTGGAGGTACACAGAGTAATATTTCAGATTGAGAAATTGTAAATACAGTAAGGACATTTTTCGATGACAATGCGTTAGCAATAAATAACCACTATTTTTTTTATTGTGTCTTTACGTAAGAGAGATTTCTTCTGTTCGATGTAGTGGTTGTAGCTCTTTGTGTTTGTGTTCTCTCTAGAGGTCAGGTGTTGATAATGGTAGACTGTGGATAATTACAGTGAGTCACTTGCTTGTGCTAGTTTATTGTAAAGTTGTCGTGGACAACAGTTAGTCTATTTCCTTGGAGCCATCCTCTGTAGTCATTGTGGATCAAGCAATCTTACTTTATCTATTTATCTATGGATATACATACCCGGATAGATGAGCATGCTAGCCCGAAGTTTCCGAAAATCGGGGTGATATGCAGACCCCGAATCGAATTCGCCAGGCACATTAACGACGGTAGCCAGGGTGCCAGCTGGTCTTGATATGGTTTTTAGGCAGTTTCCAACATCTGCCAAGGTTTACACCTGGATGGTACCGAAGCTCCATCTTCGTTACGCCATTCGCAAACATTTAGAGAAGGTCGCACATTTCGCATGGATAATTTTACACTGCTTGAACGAACGTCATGGGATAGCGAGCGATATGCACGCGTACAGATAGCGATAATATCGCATACACAAGGTATAAAATGGCAGTGCATTGGCGGAGCTCTCATTTGTACTCACATAATTCATGTGAACATGTTTCCGACGTGATTATGACCGCACGATGAGTATTATCAGATTTTTAACGCTGAATGGTAGTTGGAGATAGACGCAAAGGGAGAGTCCATATCAGAAATAGTTAGCGATATATATATATATATATATATATATATATATATATATATATATTTGGATCCACAGTGTCAGTAGTGTAACGGGAAACGCAGTGGACGACGGCCTTCACATAACGTACGAGAGCAGCAGCGCATACGTAAAGTTGTCAGTGCTAAAAGATTAGCAACATGTGGGAAATACGCCGAATACATCAGTCAGGACAGTGACGCGAAATTTGGCGTCATTGAACTGTGACATCAGATGATCGATGAGAGTGCCTTTGCTAAAAGCACTTAATCGCCTGCAGCGCCTCTCGTACACCCGTTACCAAATCGATTGTACCCTAGAAGACCGTAAAACCGTAGCCTGGTCAGATAAGTCCTGGTTTCAGTTGGTAAGGGCTGATGGTAGGGCGCAGACCCCACGAAGCCATGAACGCAAGTTGTCAAGAAGTCACTGTAAAAGTTTGTGGTGGCTCTATAGTGGTGTAAGCTGTGTTTTCATGGAATGGACTGGGTACTCTGGTCCCGGTGAACTTATCATTGACCGTAAATGGTTATTGTATGTTCATCCTTTGGACTGGAGGCCTTTTGGACCACGGCCGTTCACTATTGTAGGAAAATGAAACGCTTACATTCGTCCTTATCATCTTATTTACTGTGTAGCTACCAGTTTCGGCGTTTCAATACTCTATCGTCAGGTCTTAGTCGATGCTGAAGAGGTTATCACGATCCACATATACTCTGCAACAGTGACCATCAGCTGGTATAAGCAGGCTATATGTAACTGAGATGTCAGCACTCCAACCATCAGCTGTTAGTTGATTAACTTTAGTGTCCACAGTCATGATTAGCCATCAATTTTGACAGATCTGTAAGTACGCACTCGCGCCTGCGCGTGCGTGTGGACGAAAAACTGTGACACTTGACTTGAACAATGCATTTCTGTATTGCGTACGTACGATTGCAGACATTTTAGACTTTGTGGTTACGGTGTCAAACTTGTCAAACGTGACTAGCGTCATACGTATCATGGAATAATTGAGATATAGGTCTATTTTACTAAAGAGTCCACTGCACAGTACAAGACCGTGGTATAAGCTTACATTTTTGACCTCGGAACCATTTCTACTGAATCACAGTAAGGAAAATGTTTGTTTCAACATGGAAAACTGTAATAATGACAATAATTTTTGAAGATGGTGTCGTTTTACGGAACTCAGGTGAAGCCTACATATTTTTGTTATATGCGTACATGTGAGATGAGACTTAAGTATTCTGATCATGGCGCCATCTTGTGTTGTAAAATCAGCTGGAGTGGTGGACAGAGTATAATTGGCCACCATAAACTTGGATGTATTCGAATATCTCACCACTAACAACCCGGAGTTTCCTATTTTCATTTAGGGGACTGATGACCCCAGAAGTTGAGTCCCATAGTGCCATTTCTTTTTCATTTACCACTACCGCCACATGTCATTTTTATAAATTTGGCTGTCCCGATCTCGCAGCTTCAAATTTCTCAGCAGTGCTACCTTGTATTTTTGAATTTCCAACCAGCGTAATTTTGGAGTTTTGGGTGATTGCTTTGGCGACTAACGGTGGACGCTTGAACTACGTTTCGGAATTGTCATTCCATACTATTTAAGACACTGTCTTTACCCACTTCTCCGAGATTATTTCTATCTCTTCGTGTTAAATCAGTCCAATCCTCTTAATACTGCAGTAATATAATTAGTATTAGCCTGTAATTGGCCCCACCTCACCGTTTCAACCAAAGCCCTTAATCGAATAAAGGCATTACGACAAAAAGGTCACAACACGGATGCACAGACAGCTACACAGAATAATTAATTATTAATCGCATATTATTTAAATGTTAAGATCTTCATTTCTCCCTATTTCTACAAATTAAAAAAATGGCTCTGAGCACTATGGGACTTAACATCTGTGGTCATCAGTCCCATAGAACTTAGAACTACTTAAACCTAACTAACCTAAGGACATCACACACATCCATGCCCGAGGCAGGATTCGAACCTGCGACCGTAACAGTCGCGCGGTTCCGGACTGCGCGCCTAGAACCACTAGACCACCGCGGCCGGCTCTACAAATTAATTGCAAGCTTTCAGATAGGTGAGTTATGCCTCACCTTCTGCGTTTAGATACCCTGTTCGGCTCGCACTGTACATCACCATATCGATTTGCTACTCCTTATTCTCTTCCAAGAGCACACTCCAATGATATATGTAAATCTCTAAACTGAATTGTACTATAATGTTCCGCATTTGATGCACCGCTATGCTTTTCCAGCATCTCCCACCGGAACATTCACCAACCCTCAATTATTAACTAAGAAAACTGTTTCAGAATACACTTGTCACATCAGATCTACTAAACAAACTCCATTCCTTGCATTACTCGGTCTCTGTCACTTGTTGCTTTTCCTCACACCAAATAACCAGAGGTGCCTCTTACCTGTCTCTTCACGCCCCGTATCAGCTTTTCATCTCAATCGCAATCGTTTCCATACACTATCACCATCGTATCCGAGTAGCATCAACACTATCATCTCTGTATTAAATATGCTACAAATAACTTGTAATCTAAATTTTGCGTTTTACGTCGCACTTGCATGGTATGTGTACTTAAACGAATATTATCTTGTTCGTTTATTATATTTCAAAACCGTAAAATTTTAAACACTTGCCACCTTTCAGCCTGCTTTAATTGTTCTGAATCCAAATTAAATAGCACGGAAACGCAGAATATGCATCTTGACACATGAGTACTGAATATTTTGTGCACCACACCATTCATTGGTGAATTCACTGGGATTAGTTTCTGACAGTAGCGTAAATTATCACTTTCGCCCAAAGCAACAGTCGGCTGTTGATGCAACTCGCTTGAAGTACTGCCTTCAGGAACTGTCCCTATAGTACGAAAATCTAGCAGCGTAATTTATCAAGCTGGCCACTATCTCGTTATTCAAGAGGAGGAAGACTGCTGTTCATGTGAGCCTGTGTCGTGTGTCATTCTCCACACTGGTCTAGAAAAATGATTGGTAAATTCTGTAATATTCACACACAGTTGCAATACGAGTACGTAGGTGAAGAACAAAACTGCCACGATTAACAGACAAATGGCGCACACTTCCTCCTCTTGCGGAATCTAGTGGTTGCTGGAAAATGGAAGCACCATACCGCAATATTACAATGGCAGAATCGTCAAGTCAAGCAGTTAAGACAATTTGTCATCATTGGGCCCTTCGATGACAGGTTTAACATGCCAGGAAAGTTCCCTTCTGCACAGTTTGTCTTCCAAAATCAGTTCTGTTGAAATTTTATCTATACTATCAAAGTGATACGTTAGACTAAGAGCGCTACACCCCAGTTTTAGGGTAACTTTAGTACTCACCAAATACTGTGGAAATAGCTACATTATTTGTCAATCAGAGTCCATCATTTTTCCCTCTGAAATGTTCTGAGGCGATAGCGTAGAATGGACTACACAGTTTTCTTGTAATTTCCCTACGTCGATAGACAAATAACTAATACTCAGTTTCTCGTGAAAGTTTTTGTTCGTAGAGATTTTGACATGAAATATTTAGATTCTGTTCGGTGTAACCTTCTTAGTTCATTATAAAAATTTTCACATTATGCTGATTAAATACTGCACAGCTGAAGGCGCACATATTTAAAAATACGCTGTGAAGTATGACGCCTTAGTCAGCGCATTAGTTGAATCTGTTCTCAAAGCTTCCGACTGTGCCATATGCTTGACTCCATGGTACGCATATCTCATAGAATGCCTGTGTTGGATACGTTTCAAAATTAGACTTGGGCGTCAGCTGTGACGTCGGAGCAGTACGCAGCAAGCTACAAGGATTGGAATTTTAATAGTGCCAACTACTTACTTGCAAAAAATGGTTCAAATGGCTCTGAGCACTATGGGACTTAACTTCTGAGGTCATCAGTCCCCTAGAACTTAGAACTACTTAAACTTAACCAACCTAACGACATCACACACATCCATCCCCGAGGCAGGATTCGAACCTGTGACCGCAGCGGTCGCGCGCTTCCAGACTGTAGCGCCTAAAACCGCTCGGCCACTCCGGCCGGCACTTACTTACAGCTCTTACAAATTAGATATGTGTTTCAAAGTTTTCATGACCTTCAAACTGGTCACCAGCATTGCGTATAAGCCGTTGCCAGCGATGTGGAAGTCGTAGGATACTCTTAGCAGTGCCAGTTGTTTTGACAATTCGAGTGGCGCGGTCTATTGCCCGACGAATTTGTAACAGTTCTGAAGTGAATGCCTTGAAGTGTTTCCTTCAGTTTAGAAATCGAGTTGAACTCACGAGGGCTTAAGTCAGGGGAGTGCAGTAGGTGGTATAGCACTTAACAGCCCCATAAGTCAAACAAATCAGTAACAGCTTGCATTGTACGTGCTTGAGCATAGTCCTGCAAAATGATGGTCAGGTTCTGCAGAAAGTGTCATGACTTCTGTCTCCATGCTCTTTATTTGTGGAACACAACCTACAACCAGCTTACAGATAGGAGTGAGGACACTTTCTGCAGGACCTGACAATCGTTTTGCAGGACAATGCTCACACACGTACAGCGATAGCTGTTACTGATTTGTTTCACTGATGGGGTTGTTAAGTGCTATACCACCTGCTACACTCCCTAGATTTAAGTTCTAGTAAGTTTAGCCGCGGGGGGTAGCCGTGCGGTCGGGGCATCTTGTCATGGTTCGCGAGGCTCCCCCCATCGGAGGTTCCAGTCCTCCACCGTGCATGGGTGTGTGTGTTGTCCTTAGCATTAGTTAATTTAAGATAGATGAAGTGGTGCGTAAGCCTAGAGACCGATGACCTCAGCAGCTTGGTCCCATAGTCCTTACCACAAATTTCCAAAAATTTCCTGGTAAGTTCAACTCGGATTCTAAACTGAAGGAAACACTTCACGGCATTCGCTTAAGAAATGTTACAAATTCGTCGGGTAATAGACCTCGCCGCTCGAACTGTCAACACAACTGGCACTGCTAAGAGTATCCTATGACTTCCACGTCGCTGGCAACGCGTTATACACAATGATGGTGACTACTTTGAAGGTCAGTAACACATATCTATTTTGTACGAGCTATAAATAAGTAGTTGCCACTATTAAAGTACCAACTCTCCCATATTCGGGGTGTGGGAGCTGATTGCCAACGTTCTGAAGATGCGACTGACGAGTGAAACATGTCAGTAAGGTATGGTTGTATAAGGCTGTTGCACAATCGTAATTTGTGACGGTCGGTGTTCTCCCAGCAAACGAAGCTAGCGCTGGCCATATACGTTCACTTTGTCATCCGCTTTCATTTCCTTTCAAGACAAAACTGACGTAATACTATACCATAATTGAAATCGGGATAATCAGGAGGAAGAAGACCATCATAGCGACAAAACAATGTCTAGCGCCACACTTGTTTAAAGAGTTGAGAAGCTTACGTACAGATAAGAGGTACAAAAAAATTTGTAACACACTTTTTGGTTGTGGACAGCTTTATAAACATGTATTAATGCTTCGGACTTTAATGCAAGTTGCCTATTTCAGTATATATAATACATATGTTCTCCTATGTAGGCCACTTATAACACAGAAGTATCACATCATAATCTTACTCTCTCTACAATACAGAAAACATTTGTTAATGAATTGGGCTCTTGTTGAGAAACTCCATGCTTACGTTAGTATGCATTTGACGTACAGTAACTCTTTAAAGTGCCACAGAACGAAGAGGCCGGCATGGCGACTTGACGTGACCTGTTACTGAAAAATTTACTTATAAGTAAAACTCCGTTCGCAAAGATTCTATTGAAATACACATTTTTAGCCAGATGTAACTCAATTGATGCAATAATTAATGAAACTTTGTTAAAGGGTATCCTATAATCAGTACCTCAAGGTTAAAATGTGTCAATACATTCTGAGACGTAAGGTCACCTACAAAAAATTAGTCACCCTTTGACAAATTGTTACCAGTATCATTTCATACAACGTAATTCCTACCCTGGACTTGATAACCGGCCAGATTCGGTTAGGAACTGAGTCCATAAGGCTTTGTAAGTAAGTCGCTCAGGTTACGAGACTCGCTGTGGATTTGATCACCCAATTCCACCAAATTACGGGGATGCTGATGTCGACGCTTCGCCAACTGTTCCAATATGTCTCATAGTTTTTCTATGGTATCCATGTCAATTGATTTTGCACACCGGTCGAGATATAACAGGATGGGGGTGTGTACAGATATCTTGCCATTTATTCTTCTAGCCCGATTAACTTACCTGTTATCGTCTTCATGTGACTGTGTGAACAATGGCCTCTTGCGAGAAGACTGACCCGTATGTCCATTGGATGCAGTTCCCGTCAAACTGTTCTCTCGTTAACAGGCTGTGGTGGACTTTCACTCTATGCCTTAAGTAATTCCTGTCCAGTGTGTAAGCTGTTTCTATTTTCAAGCCTTGAAACGCATCTCCGGTCCCTCTCCGTGAAGATCTCTCTTCGAGCGCAATTCTGAAGTCGTGTTTTGTGGCCATGTGTGTTACGCCACTGCTTAAAAACACGTTGAACAGTTCACCGTGAAACACAAACGAATCGACGAGCTACACACACTGCATGGCCACGGTAAGGCCAAACACGACTGCCCCTTTTTGCCACTTCGCTATGGCCTTAAGCTTACCGATGTTTATGTACAATGTACGCTTGAAACATAAATGTCTCACTGATCGTTAGTGCCTGACGCTCAAGGAGAAGCAGTGCGGGCGCGTTTGAGCACCGTACTCGATCGCTGTCCCAACTGTAAAGGCTTTACGAGTGATCTGTGACTGCTCACTGGGTGAGCCGTGGCGGCTGGCGTTAGGGTGTCCTACTTGCATCGCTGATATCGATTTTCGGCTCTCTTGCTATCGTTGACTGCTCCCCCCGGCGGTTTTGCGGATGAACGTGTGATGGGAGAGTCTCCGGGTGGCGTTTTGTGTTGAAAACAAGCCGGCGTACCTAGACCGTGGTGCATGATGGGCCTCGCCGTGCTCGCCGCCCATTTCTTTTGTCGCGCCAGATGTACGGTGCCGATCATTTGGTGCCTTGATGTACAAAATTGTGGTGCGTTCTTCGTCTCACGCTGAACCGCTTCCCAACCCGTAATTTGCAAGCTCCAAGCTAAGTATGACTTTTATTCTGTGTTTAACTAAGAAGATTGTTGAAACTTATTGTGGCATGGGTAGCTGGCGCAGATCGTTCTGAATTTGGTTCCACAGCGGCTACTTTAAGATGGCTGATATTCCTCATTTCATTTTTCATCATCTGTGGAGTGTGTGTTTGAAGCGGTTTCCATGCAAGTTTTAACTTGTTTTATGACATATTGATCGCTTGGGGACTGGTTGCCGTTGTGTACGCGCCCGGCAGCCGTAGAGTTAATGGTTTAATCATTTGTCACGGAAGGATTTGGTTTGTTTATTTAATGTTGAAAGTGCCTTAAGACAACAGGTAGTGATCTCTAAGTTTCCTGCTAATATACTGGTAGACGGGTTATGTTAGAGTATTGCTCCATAAGAATTTGAGTGCATGCTTATTATATATGGCTGTATGGCTGTGATTTGACCTTGTTTTCAATGCAATCCATTTGTGCTGCAGGCCATTTGTTAAGTCTGCTCATTTCCTGCCATCTGAGGGGTTATGGATCCTTGTTAGGACCGCTCATTGTGAAGCAGGTCGGTCTATATATAAATATATACTGCTTGCTAGTGAGCATGTGCACAAGCCATGGGAAGTGAACGCTCGTATTGCCTGCCGGCCGTAGGGCCATTGCTTCCAAATACTGCTGTGGGCTTTAACGCTGTTCTCTAAAGTTACGTGAGGCCATTTTGTTAATATTAGCGGTTCTGTAAATTATTTTACTGATTGAGTTAGTACTATCCATTCTTATTTAACATTTACGTTAATCAGTTGTGTATCTTTAATGAATGTGCAACTTGTTGTTTTTCGTGTGTGCCAGTCTTGAGACCTTGGTTGGACCACATAGCCTTTTTAGTAAAAGCATGTTTCACAGTCGACCTTTATGTGGGCAGTTTGGTTTTATTAAACTTTAAGATCTGGTTTTTTTAATGAAGTTGTGGTATTATGTGGCTGTGTAACTTTGAGTTGACAGTGTATTGTGACAGTCTTTAGGGATATGGTTAAACAAGAACGATTGTTTATGATCGATTATCCACCGTGCTCACTATCTATGATTTGGGTTGCGGACGCAACATATGATTGTTATTCGTGTTTATGTAATTGAATTAAAGTGAAGATTTGTGTATTGCATCATTAAGAGTCCAAATGCCAGAGTAGAAGTTTATTATAAAGTCTGTTTTGAGTCAAATTGAAATTGTAAAAAAATCACATGCTTGTCCATCGCCAGTGATCCCGGGCTTCCTATTTCTTTCAAATATCTGTGGTGAGATTGTAATTTTTGATTTTCTAAAGAATTGAGTAGCACCAGGGTTCAATGGGTTAGCTAATTATTTGATCTGTGAGATTGGTAACATAATGCCTTGAATCCGGAAACTGAATTCATGATTTGTGAATGTGCTCGCTATTAACTGAAGAAGTTGGAACTTTGAGGAAATTGTGGCATAGAGCATGAGACCAGTCAGATGAGAGACGACCCATTAACATAGAATGTATACACTTACTGCTACAATTAAAGCAACCGTCATAGTTGGGATCTTAGTGAAAGGTATGTAATATGGTTTGGATGTGGTAGTTAAACCAATTTTTGCAAAGAAATTTAACTTATCTTTAAGTGTTAGGAAGATTTCACTGAAAGTATTAGTCTAGTATGTAGACTTGCACGTAAGTGGGTAATAAGTAGTGCAGACGATAATAGAAAATTATGAAATGTTTAGCTACAGAAGAATGCCAAAGCCTGGATGGGTAGATCAAATAACTAATGAGGTGCTACTGTGTAGACGTGGGGAGAAATGAAATTTAAGGCACAACTGACTAAAACGGGGCAATAATCGATGGAGCACATCTGAATTATAAAAGAATAGTCAATTTGTTAGTGCACGTCTGACCGAGCGGCTCTATGCACTTCAGTCCGAAACCGCGCTGCTGCTACGGTCGCAGTTTCGAATCCTGCCTCGGACATGGATGTGTATGCTCTCCTTAGATTAGTTAGGTTTAAGTAGTTCTAAGTCTATGGGACTGGTGTCCTCAGATGTTGATTCCCATAGTGCCCAGAGCCGTTTGAACCACTTTTTTTATAGTGCAGGAAGTGTAGGAATGGGCGGATGACCATAGTATTGGTAGAGAAAGAACGGTGAAGTGAACGTTGCTTTCGTCGTTGTATGTAGAACTTACGCGGAAAGGACGGGCTTGGACAAAATACTCTTAGTCTGATGCATGGGTCTCCAAACAAAGACCTCCGCTCGCATACAGCCCACGAAGGGAAATGATCCGGCCTGACCAAGATATCGTCAAGCTTCGTTTCTTTGAAAGCGGAGATTGAAAGATTTCCGAATGGGGAAAACAGACTTAAAAAGCTCTGCAGGAGAAAAAAAATGCAATGGAAATGAGCCTACTTCAAGAAGGTGGCTCTCTATTTGAACTGAATGAGAAATTTCAAAGGGAGTACGAGATGACGATTGCGTGCTGAAAAATAATGCCTTCGAATCGCTGATGACAAAACTGTTAAAGTTTTAAAACTAAAATAGACGTTATCCACACATTTGCAGCCGTCTGCCGCGTGTACATGACGGTGTGTAATGTTATTATGTTGGTACGTGAGAAACAGCGAGCTGTAATCGAATTTCGAATTCGAATGAGTTCGTCCACACGCGGAAAACCCTCTCCATCAGCATCTCAATTCCAGAGCACAAGCGAGCTCAGCAACAGCTGTAACAATCCAACGTCTTGGATTCACCAATTTTCGTGTTTCCAGACTTAAAGCACAACTTTTGTTAATGATGAAGCTGTGCAGGCAGAGGCGAGGTATCATCGCCATAGTGACTACTCTGAGAAATAAGTATGTAGACATGAATAATAAAGATGTACAATTTGAGTGACGGTTGTTTTATTTAAAAAGCGTTATAAGTTTTCTCATAAAACATTGGGAGGCATTTGTTTCAAGCTGGTCCTCGTATTTGTGACCGTTATACGAATATAGCTTTCAGACCAAATCAGAATGATTTTCTCACACTTCCTCAGTCGCCGGTCACTGAAAAGTGAGTGTGGCTGAAGTTTTCCACTTCCGTTTGCTATGGAATTTCTTGGTGATCTGAAGTAACAGTTCTCTTCTATGTCGACAGATTTACGTGCTCTTACAAGGAGATCCAAGTTTTCCAAAACCCCGTATCTCGAGAAATAGAGGATGTTTCAGTAGCACTGGAAATGTAAATCAGAGACGCAGAGCTTCACGAGACTGTGAACAAATTTAAATAAAGAAGTATTTTCCAATTCCCCAAGTATCTCATGGATAGCGTAAGAAGAAAGACTTTACAAGAGCTTTGTTGTCTGTATTTGTCAATACTTACAGTAATGCAGAAACAATTTTTTTGCTGAATGTTACAAAATGTAAATATTTTAGTAATTTGAGTGACGAACAAATACCAGTTATTTTACTCCTGTAACAGGCTATGTTAGAGGCACAGTTTGAGATAATTTCCGGATAAAAAAAAGGTTTACACCTCTCACTAGCTCTATTAATCCCCTCTCTTCTATACCTACAGAAAAAGCAATGTGCTGGTTAATTGACTCATCATTGCCATGCCAAGATCGCTAAAGATACAAACTTCAAATTTGGAAAAAACTGTGCATCTTATACTATAAGCGTTGTTTAAGAAGGGATTTTTCTAAATTCCAATCCAAAGAAGTGAAATAGGTAGTGAAAGCCTTCCGAAAAATGTCACTATTAATCCAGTTTTGAAGCTAGACCTACGAAAATTGGTATTTGGTTTCTCCGTCAGAAATAAAGAAATGGATGTTTCAACATTTTCTGAAATTTAATCTTATGGGAGTGAAATAGTGGGTGAAACCTTTTTTGAAAGTATGTCATTATTAAAGAACTACTAAAGTATTTTCAATGCTACAGCAATGAACTTCGCTATTTGACTTCTCGGTTGCAAATACATTGAAGAGCCAACTGGTGCACCCGCTTAATATTGTGTAGAGCCCCCATGAACACTCATGACAGCAGCAACACGACGTGGAATGGACTTTGTAGCCCATGTTAATGGTTGACGCGCTGGCACTTGTTGATGGCCCAGTACTGAAATCTGCAACAATTTGCGGAAAGGTTGCACTTCTGTCACGTTGAACGATAGTCTTCAGTCGTCGCTGGTCCCGTTCTTGCAGGATCTTTTTCCAGCCTCAGCGAAGTCGAAGATTTGTTGATTTACCGGATTCCTGATTTTCTAAGGGCACACGTGAAATGGTCGTACGGGAGGATTCCCACATCATCGCTACCTAGGAGATGCTGTGTCCCGTCACTCGTGCGCCGACCATGTTCAGACTGATTTAAATTTAGATAACCTGCCATTGTAACAGCAGTAACCTATCTAACAACTGCGCCAGACACTTATCTCATATAGGCGTTACCGACCGAAGCGCCGTATTCTGCCAGTTTACAGATCTCTGTATTTGAATACGCTTGCCTATACCAGCTTTTGGCGCTTCAGTGTAAAAAATACGTGTTTCAGTGTTTTGGAAACGGAACACGTTTGGGGGCGGTGAAATAGGCGGAGAGATTTTTTATGAAAATATTTTATTATGAAAGCGTTTTTAAAGCTAAGTGTATGAATGTTTTTATTTTCCTTCTCTGTTAGAAATAAAACTTACGAGCGTCACTATTTATGAAAATCCAAACCCTAAGGGTGAGAAATAGGAGGTGAAAGATTGTATGAAAATATTTTATTG
The DNA here is from genome assembly GCF_021461395.2 of Schistocerca americana. NCBI lineage: Eukaryota > Metazoa > Arthropoda > Insecta > Orthoptera > Acrididae > Schistocerca > Schistocerca americana. The sequence continues at coordinate 440,925,291 of NC_060121.1, read as the reverse complement.
TGAAAGCGTTTCTAAGGGCAAATCTCTAAAAATTGGCGTATTATTTCTCGCGTAGAGATGAAGAGATAGTGTTTCATTGTTTTTCGACACTCGGACCTTACGCACTGACTTTCACCGCCCAGCCCAGACAGCTGAAGATAGAAGTTTGAAGATAGTGTGGATCTTTTATTGTAGGCATAGTTGAAGAAGGTTTTGTCTGAATTTCACTCCTAAATGGGTGAAATAGAGGAATAAAGGCATTTTGTAAGTGTGTTGGTATTATGGGCGTTTTGAAGCTCATTCATCAAATAAATAAATAAATAAATGTCGTGTGACTAGGGCCTCCCGTCGAGTAGACCTTTCGCCAGATGCAAGTCTTTCGATTTGACGCCACTTCGGCGACTTTCGCGGCGATGGGGATGAAATGATGATTATTAGGACAACACATCAGGCAATCCCTGGGCGGAGAAAATCTCCAACCCACACGGGAATCGAACCCGGGCCGTATGGATTGACATTCTGTCGCTCTGACCAATCATCTACCGGGGGCGGACATTCATAAAAAAAATGTACATATTCAGGATTTCTGGCAGTTCGACCACTATGGGCGGGGGTCGTGGGGTGTTAGAATAGTGGCTAAAATTTTGTTTGAAAATCAATAATTGCTAAGGAATTACTACAAGATTTCTAAGGCTACATATAGGACAATTGGTATTGACTTCTCGGATAGAAATAAAACGAACGCGTTTTTAAATTTTTCTGGAAATCCAACCCCTAGGGAAGTGCAATAGGGGCAGAAAATTTTCAAGAAAATTTTTTGTCATAATAAAAAATAATTTGTAAAGCTAAATTTAAAAAAAAACTGGTATTTCGCTTGTCGGTTAGGTATAAAGAAATATTTGTTAGGGGATGAAAGCTGATATGGAAATATCTTTACAAAAACCCAAAAGCCATGATTAACAAAAACTTTGGACTCCAGCTACCAGAATCACTTTTTGGTCAGAATTACATTCAAAAAAGAGCATGCTTGTATGGCCTAAACTAGCGTGAAAAGCTTAGAATGTGTTGCAGTTTGCAAACAACATAAAAATTCTATTAAATAAAAACAAAAATTCTCTACTGGCTATACAGTGTACGTGGACGAATCAGTCGGCACTAATCTAGTGTAATAAGGAATACCTGAGGCCTTCACTGAATAATCTGTTTGTGTTAAACTGCAGTATATTTTGTTATAATATTCTTTAATTTATGTGACAACAAGTTATCCGGCTCTTTTTGGAGGTCCAAAACTAAAAACGCGCTCTCTTAGGGGTGGCGCTCATGCCGCAGTAATTTGGGCTGGTCTAGTGTGTCAAGCTTGTCCAACCAATCATCCAACTCATTGACATTTGCAAAGAGAATAAAGTAGTTCTTTGTGGCGCTGATCAGGAAATGAAGTAATAAACGCTTTGCAAACACTACACTATTTAATTGTCTGTTTATTCTCTGTCGAACTGAAAATAGTAATCAAGCTTTATGATTTGAGCTAGGATCTTCGTAAACACCTGTTTCCCTTCATTTAGGACTATACGAAAATAACGGATTCCGTCGGCGTTACCAGGCGTACTTTACGGATGAACTGTTTTCAAATCACGCTCTGCTAGGAGTTTCTCCCGTTTGCGTAAGACATGGTAACATGAAACAGGCTCAAAAATTTTGTCCAACTCGCTTGAAAATGTTTGCTTAAAAAATGAAAAATCTGGAAGGATTTAGCTTCCCTTTCGTTTTCTGCGTAGTGTATGCGCGTCGGCCGTATACGGACCGAGAGTGTGTGCGAATGAATGAATGGACCGTTTCTCGGCATGCGGGATTTTCTCTTGTTGTGATTCGATTCCCGCGGCGGCGCGGGTGGAATAAAAGATGAGGGCGTCCTGCAGGTACTGGTCCAGAGAGCAGAGAGCGTATATCGTGTGCTCGTGTGCGACACAAAAGCGACGTGGGCCCAGTTTGCATATGTCATACCCTGGAAGGTATTAGCAGTCAACCTAATAACCTATATTCTATTTCAAATCAGTATTCAACATGTATTTTCTTAAATCGGTGATAATGGTTTTTTTTTTCTTTTTGAAGCGTAGTCCTGTCAGAGTGACGAATGGAAGTATATTTACTTTTTCTGAGTAAATCTAAAGCACTAGAGTTCACTAAACACTTTCACATGACTAGGCGGCAAAGTAGGGAGCAGAGATACATGTTCAGCCAGTCATATTTAAGTTTCTCCGGAAGGATTGGGGCACATGCCGTGGTCATTTCTTTGAAAGGACTCTGCGAATTTTCTTCCCTGTCCTTATTCTGTCGGAAGATGCTCCTTTTCTAATAATGTTGCCGTCCTTCCACCAATCTCACAATCATAGTTCTCTCTCTTTACCAGTGAAACTTTTTTGTGTTAATTGACATTGGCTGCACCCATATACGATGGTTGGAACTTAAATAGTGGTAACTATTTATTCGCAACCGATACAAAAGAGTTACATGTTTGAACCTGTTACTGTCCTTCAAAGTAGTCACCAGCGTTGTGTAGAACCCGTTGCCAGCGATGTGGAAGGCGTAGTATACCGTTAGCAGAGCCTGTTCTGTTGATCGTGCGGATGGAGCGATCTACTGCCTGTCGAATCTCTGGAAAAGTTCTGAAGCGAATGCTACGAAGCCAAAACACAAACGCAGATCCAACTAGTGGCGTCATTATGGGTCGCCACGAAAGTCCAAAGTGCGTCAGAGCCCTAGTATGGTGAAAGTGATAGTGATTCTCGTGTATGACTGTGATGGCGTTATCCTAACGCATTACGCGCCTCCACCAGAGACCGCCAATGCACAGTATTACTGTTCGTTTCTGGAGCATCACCCTTGCGAAAGAAGCGGTGACACTTCTGCGCAAATCACCCATCATTTTGCACGAAATAGCGCGGCGCATACAGCACAAGCTGTCACTGCTCTGTTCGGTCGATGGGACTGAGAAGTACTGTACTATCCACCTTACTCGCCGGACTTAAGTCATTCTGACTTTGATTTGATTTCGAAGATGAAAGAATCGCTTCATGGCATTCGCTTCAGAACTGTTGCAGAGATTCTACAGGCAGTAGACCTCTCTATTCGCACCATCAACAAATCAGGCTCTGCTACCGGTGTACTACGCCTTCCACATCGCTGGTAACAGGTTCTACACAACGCTGGTAACGACTTTGAAGGACAGTAAGAGGTGCAAACATGTAACTCTTTTGTATCGGCTGTGAATAAATAGTTCCCACTATTTAAGTTCCAACCCTCGTACGTAGCCGAAAGATTTAACGCCTTCTAAAAGTAAAATGATGTAAGAAACAAAGAAAACAACGTCTTCTACTTATTTTGAAATTAATACGTAGGCCCTTACCAAGAAACCAAGGAAGTCCTTTACACACACACACACACACACACACACACACACACACACACACACACACACGCGCGCGCGCGCAAAATAGTTATAACTTAATCCTAACATTAAGGAAACTCCTGTAATAACCTCAACAGACATTTTGCGTCTGAAACATGTATCAATTAGTATGAATTTTGGTGTGTGGAATCCTAATGTACCTTTTGAAACGTTAGATACAATCTTTTTGAGTTTTTGTGGTTTCCTATTGATTATTTTCCGTATTTCGCTGTTTATTGCTGTTTGGTTGGATGTCTTAATTCCTTAATTTATGTTTTATTGCTGGAGGAGTGGTATAAGATTTACAAGTCGTTACTAGATGGCAGGTGTGAAAAAGATTCTAAACTTTACTCCCCTTATGGCAAGACATGTCCTAGCGTGAAAAATATTTTACGAACTATTGCATTCTAAAATAGCATACTTACCTTGGCTACACAGTGTATTCCGAGATTTCGTTATTTCAGTGAGTGTTTTCTGTGAGAGATAGTGGAGCGTTGTGGTGGCTTCATAAAAATGGCACCTCACAAACGTCACTGATGTCCAAATCATGCTAACAAGTTTTGTTTCTTGTGTGGGGTATTCACTCAAAAACCTCAAAGAAAACCAGTAACTGATTTCCTTCGGAGGGCATATAAACTGTATATCAGTTGTCCTGTTGGTGACCAAGATGAAACTGTGTGACTCATATTACCTGCATAAACTCTACTACCACTTAAAACTGAATAGACGAAAGGAAAGCGCCGAGCCACGCGATTCGCTACTCCAGTGGTGTATGTGAGCCTAATATCATTTTCCAGACTGTTATTTCGCAATAACCAAGAAAAACTAGACAAAGTGTCGAAATCTACCTACAGTGCATTTCCTGTTCCTCGTTATGAAGGGTTGCTTGTCCCTGTTCGTAAACTGCAGTCTACGCTATCAGACCCAAAATTTCAAATGGCTCTGAGCACTATAGTTTTATCTTCTGGGGTCACCGAACTAACCTAAAGACATCACACACATCCATGTCCAAGTCAGGATTCGAACCTGCGACAGTTGCGGTCGCGCGTTTCCAGACTGTAATGCCTAGAACCGCTCGGCCACTTCATCCTGCTATCAGACCCAACTGCAAGTCAACCAGAAGGTACCGGAAACGTAGAAGAATATTGCCGTCCATCTCACAGTTCTTCGCCTCAGCTCTTTAATGAAAAGCAGCTAAACTTGTGTCTCAAATAAGAGAACTGATGAAAGATCCAAGATTTGACACTAAACTCTCAGGTCGTAACATATCTGTCCTCGTTCTAAGTACATACGAATGGCATTTTGGGCTACACAAATCGTTTCCAAGGTACAGCTACAATAATCAACGTCATTGGAACAGTCTGATGGTAGGCACTACTGCAAGGTGTTGTTAATATTATGAAGTGTCAAACAAAAGAAGACCATCGTTCTCACAATATTTGCACACCAAAAATGATTAAAGATGTCAATACGTTGTGAACTGCTCTAGACCTCCCACTGGCGAAATGTTCATACATAAAAATTAACTGTATTTAGTTCTGAATATGTATTTGTTGTTTGTTTTAAAACTGTCAACGTTCGCCAGTAGTGCTTTGATCATATTGTGTATTTGGAAAATGTGATGCGACAAAGATATACTAGTGTTACAGTCATTATAGTACACTACTGGCTATTAAAATTTCTACACCAAGAAGAAACGCAGATGATAAACGGGTATTCATTGGACATGTATATTATACTGGAACTGACATGTAATTTCATTTTCACGCTATTTGGGTGGATCAATCCTGAGAAATCAGTACCCAGAACAACCACCTCTGGTCGTAATAACGGCCTTGATATGCCTGGACATTGAGTCAAACAGAGCTTGGATGGGATCTACAGGTACAGCTGCCCATACAGCTTCAACACGACACCTCAGTTCATCAAGAGTAGTGACTGGTGTATTGTGACGAGACAGTTGCTCGGCCACCATTGACCAGACGTTTTCAATTGGTGAGGGATCTGGAGAATGCGCTGGCCAGGCTAGCAGTCGAACATTTCCTGTATTCAGAAAGGCACGTACAGGACCTGCAACATGCGGTCGTGCATTATCCTGCTGATATGTAGGGTTTCGTAGGGATCGAATGAAGGGCAATGTCACGGGTCGTAACACATCTGAAAAATAACGTTCACTGTTCAAAGTGCCGTCAAGGCCAACAAGAGGTGACCGAGACGTCTAACCAATGGCACCCCATAACATCACGCCGAGTGATACGCCAGTATGCCGATGACGAATACACGCTTCCAATGTGCGTTCACCGCGATGTCACCGAACACGGATGCGACCATCATGATGCTGTAAACAGAACCTGGATTCATCCGAAAAAAAATGACGTTTTGCCACTCGTGCACTCAGGTTCGTCAGTGAGTACACCATCGCAGGCGCTCCTGTCTGTGATGCAGCGTCAAGGGTATCCACAGCCATGGTCTCTGAGCTGATAGTCCATTTTGCTACAAACGTCGTCGAACTGTTCGTGCAGATGGTTGTTGTCTTGCAAACGTCCTCATATGTTGACTCAGGGATCGAGACGTGGCTGCACGATCCTTTACAGCCATGCGGGTAAGATACCTGTCATCACGACTGCTAATGATACGAGGCCGTTGGGATCCAGCGTGGCGTTCCATATTACCCTCCTGAACCCAATGATTCCATATTCTGCTAACAGTCATTGGATCTCGACCAACGCGAGCAGCAATGTCGCGATACGATAAACCGCATTCGTGATAGGCTACAATCCGATCTTTATCAAAGTCGGAAACATGATGGTACGCATTTCTCTTTCTTACACGAGGCATCACAACAACGTTTCACCAGGCAATGCCGGTCAACTGCTGTTTTTGTATGAGAAATCGGTTGGAAACTTTCCTCATGTCAGCACGTTGCAGGTGTCGCCACCGACGCCAACCTTGTGTTAATGCTCTGAAAAGCTAATCAATAGCATATCACAGCATCTTCTTCCAGTTGTTTAAATTTCACGTCTGTAGCAGTCATCTTCGTGGTGTAGCAATTTTAATGGCCAGTTGTGTATTCATCCAGGTACAGCACAAAGTTTCTGAGAAATTAAGACTAAGGCCCGACCGAGAACCCTAGTCACTTGTACCTAACGGCTACATCTCTGCCGTGCAAGTCACTTCGTAATGCTTGGCGGCCGCGCGGGGTAGCCGCACCGTCTAGGTCGCCTTTTCACGGTCCGCGGCGCACCCTCCGTCGGTGGTTCGAGCCCCCCCTACGGGCATGGTTGTCTGTAGCATTACGTAGTGTGTAAGATTGGGGGCTGATGACCTCAGTAGTTTGATCTCGTAAGGTCTTACCACAGAATATCAAAATTCCAAATGTTTGGCGGACGATACTTCAGGTACTATTGGGTACTACTTGGTAAATAACTGTACGGAGACGTGGGCAACCGATTGGTGCAGCAGCTGTCGTCGTACGAAAGCTGGACAGGGTCAGAAATGATTAGCAAACATGTAGATACACTAAACAGAAGGTTAACTTAACTTGTAGCTGTCTCCAAGCTTTGGGATAAAAACTTAACTAAAGAACAAACAGCAATAAGGACAAACTACTACAAAAAAGCTAACTAAAGGAAGTCGTCCAGTGCGAGGCTACCGCTCCTAGTGAGTGAGCTAACAGCTGAAGGGTGACTGAGATTGTAGACTGTTGAAGACTGGAACTGAGACCGTATCGTATACTTGTCGCCGGCCATCCTACACCGCTGCAACACAGGGTGATCAGTCGGAGCCGCTAAAAGCGTATCGAAGCCGACGCTCATCTTTGGATTCACCTGGTCCTTACGCGACCACTGTCGGCGTCTGTCGGAAACGTGCCTTTCCGTTGCCACCTGTGAGACGCCGATGAGGGTAGTGAAATTAAATGATAGTATGGGATTGTAGGCCGAGAAGCCCCATTCGGGGAGGTTCGGCTGCCGAGTGCAAGTCTTATTTCAGTCGACGCCACATTGGGCGACTTGCGTGCCGGTGATGAGGATTAAATGATGATTAGGACAACACAACACCCAGTCCACGAGCGGAGAAAATCCCCAACCCGGCCGGGAATCGAACCCGGGCCCGCTGCATTGGAGGCAAGCACGTAACCATCCAACTAAGCAGGCGGACAATGGGGGCTGGTTTCTATCTATGATACTACAGGTCTCACTACTACTTTCCATCTTTCCTGACTTACGTCGGAGTGTCAGGCAGAAGGGAAAAAGGTACTCACGTATGCCTCTGTATGAGCACCAATTCCCTGATGACACTGTAACGTTCATTTTGTGAGAAGAAGCAGTACTGCCTGATTTATTGGAATGTACGCTCATGGAAATTGAACGGTAAATTTACTTATGTAGCATCTTACTATCGTTGAGGTTTAACTATCAGTCACCACATCAACTGATTAATTCCTTCGTATGTTTTGGTACACAGTGTCGGGCATTTCAACAATCCCCTAGCCATCAACTTCGACCGTGGAAAGCCTTATAGACAGACCGATGTTAACCATTGTATTACTGACGTGTATTAAAAATTATAAGTGGTGTGTAACACTCCAATGGGATACTCCCAAAGTTAATACCAGTCGAAGTGATTCTGTTCCTATCAGAACGCTGTGTCCTATCTGCTACAGTGATCTGCATTTAATCATATATTTGGCTGGGCATTCGATAAGCTCATATTTGATTCATTAAGCGACAATGCTGCATTACATCGAACGAAATCTTTCTAATCAAGGAAGATTTTAGAAACTGAAAGGTGATATTTGGGGCAGAGGCACTGATTCTGATCATACGTGGTTCTCTAACAATACATTCCAAACGGTATGAAAGAGAAAGTGCGTATTTTGGAACACAGATTGGAATTTACTAAAGAACGTAGAGTGCATACAGCGATACACGTGTGGAATTAGATTCTGCTGCCGCTTATGTGTGTGAGGGAGGGTGTAGTGAGGTTGATATTCGGCAAGAAAACGTATAGCTGGTATGTATACAGAAAAGTATTCGCTACCATGTGGGAACGTGTCATCTGTCGTGTTATAGAGAATGTAGTACTTGTGTTTGTAGGTCGACAAATAGGACCCGCGACAGTGTAGTGTTGTGGTAATATCATCAGCAACCCGCTTAGAGGAAAGAAAATATCTTTATTGCTCTGAAAAGACAAGAAAATGTATTGTATAATTATGTCGTTATTGCAGGGAACGGATTACCTTTTGTTGCTGCAGTTACACTTAAGAGTTAAAAAAGAGAACTTTTTTGGAGGTTGATATTAATTTACTGTTGTTCATTCATTACACTACTATATTAGCTTTCATGTATCTATATTTCTAACTGGAAGATCCTAAAGAGTTGCTACCCATAGGAAAAAAGTTCGTTTTACAGCAATGCAACATACGAAAAAGTGTCCCTGAAAAAATTCTATTAAACTATACCACATAGCTTTATACAGTAATTAACTCCATATATGAACTAAGACAATGTGGAAAACTTGAACATGTAATTGCAAAGTGTGTCCAGCAACACTTTGTGCTCATTAGTGCTGACTATTAAGTACTTAAGGGTCTTAAAAAATGAGGCCGCTGGGCAACGTTATCAAGATACTGAACAACGTACATGCTGATTACTTATAAAGCAAAACCGTAATCGTTGAATAAACAAAAAGGAAATAAAGGATTAGCGAAATGCTCGTAGCCTTTAGTAAAATGTGGTTGAGGAAGCGGTAACACTAAGGTCCTTTGATGAAGGTGCTTTTCAATCAGCTCTCAACGAATTTACCGATGTATCTCGTATTATATGCAAACAAATTTTGTACCCCATTACAGTGGAACAATATTGTGGCAAAATTGCAGTTTTTTGTCACCTTCAGTGCTCGAATAAGTTTAAGAAGCATTAAATTCGAACGTCAGGCCTTCTGAATGCTAAGTCTTTACCTGCAGATTTGCCTGATTTATCAGAAAGTCGCACCTTTTCTCAAAATCATTAAATAACTAAATCGTTTCACCAGGATTGGTACAAAGAAAAAAAACCTTTATTCATCAAATTACAATTGATACAGCTTAACAACTGTCGACTCTGATGAATCAAGACACAATAGTTATTGATTCACAAAACCTGATTAAGTTGGAGCGTGCAAGAGAACTTAAGGTTAATGTACAAAAAGGTGAAAGGGCCTTCCAATGCTACCCACAATGAGACTATTAGCCATTTCACTCACAAACTGTTTAGCAGCAAAACTCGTGAAAAATAATGAAGAAATTTTTTGATATATTAGCTCGTTAACAGTCCACGCTGATGTGGATCGACCCAGGACGCATTTCTCAAACGCATCCCAAATCGTTAAAATTAGTATATAAGTTGATTAATTACGCTCAGAGAAATACAAAAAAAATACTCATGTGGAGTTGGTAACGTACTCAGTAGTCAATTTCACACATCAAAAAAAGTTTCGCATCACCTCGGTTCCGAGAGTTTTGGAACCTGTACAGAAATTAGGAATAGAGATCAACATAAACATCAACTTCGCCCCTTTTATTGTTCAGGAAAACCACATACTTCTTGTTGTACCATCATACAGCGAGACCTTCAGAGGTGGTGGTCCAAATTTCTGTACACACCGGTAAATCTAATACCCAGTAGCACGTCCTCTTGCATTGATGCATACCTGTAATCGTCGTAACACACTATCCACAAGTTCATCAAGGCCCTGTTGGTCCATGTTGCCCACTCCTCAACGGCGATTTGGCGTAGATCCCTCAGAGTTGTTGGTAGGCCAAATTGCCGACAAACCATCCTTTTCAATCTATCCCAGGCATGTACGATAGGGTTAATATCTGGATAACATGCTGGCCACTCTAGTCGAGCGATGTCGTTATCATGAAGGAAGTCATTCAAAAGATGTGCACGATGGGGGTGCGGATTTCCGTCCATGAAGACGAATGCCTTGTCAATGTTCTGCCGATACGGTTGCGCAAACGTTTGGAGGATGGCATTCATTCATGTTTCGTACAGCCGTTACAGCACATTCCATGACCACTACGGCGTACGTCGGCCCTTCATAATGCCACCCCAAAACAACAGAGAACCTCCACCTTTCTGCACTGCTGGACAGTGTGTCTAAGGCCTGACCGGATTGCCCCCAAACACGTCTTCAGCGATAGTCTGGTTGAAGGAATATGCAACACTCAACGGTAAATGGAAAGTGATGCAATTCTGAGCGGTACATTCGGCATGTTTTTGGGCCCTTCTGTACCGCTCTGCATGGTATCGTGGTTGCAACGACGGATCTCGCCATGGACGTCGGGAGTGAAGTGGCACATCATGCAGCCTAATGCGCACAGTTTGAGTCGTAACACGACCTCCTGTGGCTGCACGAAAATCATTATTCAACAAGGTAGCATTGCTGTCAGGATTCGTCTGAGCCATAACCCGTAGGTAGCGGTCATCCACTGCTGTAGTGGCCCTTGGGTGGCCTTAGCGAGGCATGTCATGACAGCTCCTGTCTCTCTGTGTCTGCTCCACGTCCGAACAAAATCGCTTTGGTTCACTCTGAGACGTCTGGACACTTCCTTTGTTGAGAGCCCTTCCTGGCACAAAGTAACAATGCGGACGCGTACGAACCCCGGTTGAAACCTGGTAGTCAAGGAAGGCAGGATTCGGTTACATTTGTGACGCGGCCGTAATCAGTTACTGTTGGTTCTCTTTTGCAATAACACACAGTTATTTTAAAACTCCAATTCCAGACTGAGCAGTAAATAAAGATATCACATGTTATTAATGAAGGAAACAATAATTGTCTATTTAATAGAGCTTCCAGTGATTTACAACTTACCAAATGAGCATAAAATACAGACACAAGAAATAATGTTTTAAAAAACAAGCCAATGTGATCCCCATTAGAATTTTAAGGCAAGCAACCATAGTCACGGGTGAAGACCTTTTACGCCAAGAACGGCAATTATTAAAAAAATTAACAAGCATACTGTAAAACAGCAATGGAATAGCAAGGTTAATTTAAAAACAGGCAACTGATCACCAAACGGGTGACGCAAAATGATGGTGAACCTGGTTGCACAACCGTTTAAACCTGCTGTAAAGCCAAGAATGGCAATCATATAAAAAAAAATATGAAAGATACAGTAAAACAGTAAATACATCAAATGTTATTTTAAAAGGACAAGCAATTGTTCACCAAACAGGTGAGACCAAGTGATAGTAACCTTGGTAGCACAATCATTTAAAATTGCTGTAACGCCAAGAATGGGAATTATATAAAAAAATTTAGAAACATACAATAAAACAGTAAACACAATAATAAAACACAAAGGCCAGTCACAGACGGTGTGCCAGGAATTGACCTCTGATTAGGTCCGTCAAAAAAACACTTTCGCGAGTGATTAGATAGGCAGCCAAAAGTTGCATTCACTTCACAAGGTGATAACTCAAACTAGTGACAGTTTAACGAACGACTTATGATAATCTTGCTGCGGCTACCTGACGTCCAATAAACCAAATGAAAAGAAGTAGAAATACGCCAAAGCCGGCACCGGCAGTCATGACTCTGCCCACAGAATAATGTGTTTAGAGTGCCAAAAATGAGAATGAAATCACTACCATCAGAGTAGGAGAATCACCAACCAACCTGCAATCAACAAAGCTGTCAAAACTACACGCCTCACTAGACAGCGGCGGCAAGGCGAGGGAACGTACACTGTTACTTACAATAACCCCCAGGGTAGGAAACTGGGGCGTTAGCAGCCACGAGGCAGGTAAAATACCGCTGGTTGAACTTAACAAATAGTAATAAACTGAACGCTATAAATTGTAATTAGAAGTCCAGGAAAGCTAATCGGATCTGCCTTCCCCAAGTGGTCCACTCGCCGCTCTGCGCCTCGGCAACACTACGAGCAGCAACACGAACTGAAGTCACTGAGAATCGCAAGATCTCACAGTGGTGGAGGTTTCTCTACTTGAATCCAAATGCACTCAACTTAAAACTTGCAGGATCCAGTTACGACGACGTCGTGCGCCCTCGTGACCACAGGCCTTCGATCCAGCAGTCAATGCGCGCCGCCAACAGTCCAGGATTGTTCTCGCATTACGCGAACCTGGTGCCTTCTGAGTCTCCAACCGAACTGCACACTGACACAAACCGGAAGAACCACGACTTCGCCTCAAAGATAGAGCCACAGTTACTACATACCAATAACCACCGCTGCTGTCATAGCGGACAGGCAATGCTTGCGAAACCAAGTGGCGCCAGTCAACACGAGAAGAAGACAAACAGTCCCAACCATATCAACTAAACGATACGGTCTGGCCTCCAACAGAGCCAACATGTGCCGCAGCATGGCTCAGCGATATTGACGGTCTTTCCATGGATGAACTACAGTCAACACGAGCGGTGTACCTCCTTCCTGGTGGAATGACTGGAACTGATCGGCTGTCGGGCACCCTACGTCTAACAGGCGCTGCTCTTGCGTGGTTGTTTACATCTTTGGTCGAGTTTAGTGATATATCTGTACAGTTAAAGGGAATGCGTCTGTGCTACAATATCCACAGTCAACGCTATCTTCAGGAGTTCTGGAGATCAAAGTGATGTAAACTTTTTGATGTGTGTAACTAGCGATGTACAGGAAGCATTATCTCTCTATCATCAAGAAAGTATGTCCTTAGCTTATAACCTCATCCACAGGAAGTATCACTGTTAACATTGGTTAACATTGACAACAGTAGTAGGGCAACCTCCATACAGCCCCACCCTGCATTGATGCCATATTTATTCAAGATGTTGGATCCAAGAGAACAGCGATAGACATGCAATGTCGCAATGACGTCATGGCAGGAAATTCTAATTTTGGCGGAAAAATAGGTAAATTGGACTACCTCCACTACCCTGACCCCCTCCTCTCCCCAAGAAAATGACGGAAGTTCAAATTTTGTGGGAAAAAGGTCCCTTGTGCTACCTAACCTAAGTAAATGGAAGAAAATTGGTCAATCGAGCTACCTCCACTAATCAGTCATCCGACCACCACCTCTTCCTTAGAATTGGCGAGAAAAGCACTCAATCTCTGCTGAATATGATGGATCTAAGTATTTGGTACGCACTGTTCATTTAAACAATTTGAGTTGTCATAGGCAGTAGCTCCATCCAGTGTTTTCACCTTGAGGTCTGGATTCCAACCGGCCTAGTACGCAGTACCACCACCAGATTGAGCTGTCGTCCCTCCCATGACGTAATTCAAGATGGTGGTTTGGGGAAAAATGGTTCCAACAAATAGGAACCCTTAATCCATTCACATGTTATGCTTGAGTCAGTAGGATGGTGGTATCTGGTAACATCATTGGAGCGGTATATAGAGCAGGCTCAGCAGCTCTGAACCTGAAACCTGAGTCTCGCTCAGTCAGCCAGCAGCACCAGCATAAGAAGAACAAGATTCAAAGTTACAATACTTATACACGTAATATGTACACGTAATATCCACTATGAGACGTAAATGTAGTTTTAACCGACGTAGTCAGTGCAGTGACAAAGAACTGGCTAAAAAGGGTCTGAACAATACCGAAAAAATTGAAAATGACAGCCAAAGTTATGTAAAACTAGAAGAACTGAATATATGTAAAATGTTTCTATAACATTTGTACTCTATTAAGATACTGATCATAATCCGGGCGTTTCCGTTCGATAGTGATCGAAGGGGAATTGTATAGCAAACTATTTTGTGTGAATCTTATAATATGCATTGTTATTGGTTCTTTATGTGTGTTAACTGTTGAAACTTTACTGATACACAGAATTCTTTTTATGTAAGCAGAACACCCTGCTGCTGTAGGGAAAATAAGGGGACCAGAGAAAAAAGCTCCTGATGTAGCACAAAATGTCGAATATGTTAGTCTTTAGAAGCCTCCGACAGAAAATTCTACAACCAGCTACCTCAACGATATTTTGCCATGAGAATATATTGGTGCTTTATTGTGCCAAAAGTGAGCAGTGACGATGGAAGAAAGAGGAGACAGTGGCTGCAAAAGAGTAAGAGATACTGATGGAGATGGAAGCAGTGGGCAGAAACGTCAGAGGAGACAGTGGACATCAAATATACAGATGACGGGAGACCATACTTTGGCTCTCTGACTCTGCGAACTCTAAACACGTAGAGATTTGGAAAAGAGCATTTTGGACCTAGATTTGAAAAAAATTGGTAAAGGGGGAAAAGGTTAGACTACCTAAACCTCAGAACTGCCGAGGTATGGTGAAGACGGTGGCAATGAGAAAGAAAGACAAGAGGGACAATGTAAGTCGAGAACACACGGTAGCAGTGGGATATACAGCAAATCAGTAGGAGAAAAAGGAGACAGTGGGCGAGAGACATATACAGATAGTGGAAGACGTATGCACGTGCTGAGAAAGGAGGCTCAACGATTGCGTATAATGAGGATGTTCTGTGTTAAATGAGCGCGAGTAAGTTCACATGGCAGGATTTTTGGTGAGGAAGACGGAATGAAGTTTTGAGGCAGCCAGCTCCCCACTTCTGTCACAAACTTGCAAAGATCAACATATTAGTTTTTTTTTCTTTCTTCAACAGGAGCACTTTTTCACTGGTATAAACATACCGCCAAAAGATAAGGAAACAGCAACACTCTTATTACACTCGTTTTGGGGACAGTCTTGACCCAACTATTAACCGTTGTGATGCTCAATGCAATCGATTCAATTGTGGTACACGCTTACAAAACTAGTCGTGTAAATGCAGGCAAAGAAAGAGTAAGAAAGGTAAATAGAGCCAAACGGGATGATCCGTTTTCCAGTCTCTTAGTACTGCTTTTCTCAGATTCAGAGAATCTGATGTGCTTTCAGTCTTCTGTATTACGGAGTCCTCCTCAAAGCAGCATTAAAACTTCGGAAAAAATATGTGTAAGGAGGTGACTATACGCATTTTCCAAGATTAATACAGGGACAGAACGAAAATTTTTCCTTATTGAAATAGTGATGAGTGGCAGAGGATACCAGGGAAGAATGCTTGAGTTTTTTTCACAGTGGGTTCCGTGTTTATTAGGAGAGAAAGCTCTCTTGCTTATTTTTCTGAGGCTGTAGATATAAACTGCTCGTCACCTATCAAGGAAGAATATGAACAAAAATACAACATTTACGTAGTAAAAAAGAGAAATAAGATTTACGCCATATGGACTACAGGGAATTCGAAACATTTTCCATAAATTTAAGTTGTGGTTTAAAATTCCTAACAAAAAATTAACGGAAGGGTTTTTTTGCCATATTGCCTCATCAGTACTAAGAACAGTCGTGTAGTAAGAAGTCAATAAACATTCCAGTGTCACTATCTTTTTGACGTGAAAGAATTTTAATAATAAATCAAGTACCATACGGCGCAGAATTTGGGATTGTGTAAGCTTGCAGAACGGACCCTGAAGTGGTTGGTAAATTAATGTATTCATAACCAAAGCTATGTTTCGTATTTAAAAAGAACTGGTAATAATTTGATCCAGCTGCATCAGACGAACCACTGAGAAGCGATGGATGTGAGAGGGCATTAACATGAACAAATAACGAATTGCTTTTAGCGATGAGACGACACTAATTCACTTCGTGTAGTTGATAGACCTATGACCAAAAGACAACGGTGAAAAGTGTTGTCGCGCTGGTGCTTCAATGTTCCTCCATAAGAGTTTCCATGGCTTGCAATTTTTGAAGGACGCGTTCCACTCTGCACTCTGTAAGTAGAGTTATCTACAGTTTGTGGAGCAGACCATTCGGAGCTTAAAGGACGTGACATAAGACAAATAGTTTCTTGCCATTTTTTCTTATACCCAAAGTCGGGTTCCGATGAGGAGCTTGTAGTCTTTTTCTATGTCCATAAGAGCGTACCTAACATGTAAGGCCAGTTTTCAAGCTGTTGAATGTAATTCCTCTCCGGACCCAGTATGGCAGTAGGGCATATTTCATGCGCCAACTTTTCTGACGATATATCAGGATTCTCACAGAGTTTATGGGCTTCATCGGGACTGCTTTAAGAAAAAGGGGCGGAGGTAGATTTTTACCAACGTTGCGCTGATGTAAGGATGCATTACTTTGCTCGCTAAACCAGCTTCGGTACCGAGAGAGATTCATCGCCTTTACGTGTTCCGACTGCCGCTGTCTAGAAGTAATATATCTCATAAAATTTTGTGGCGAAGCTAGACCGTAGTACGAGAGAGGGTTTTCTTATTGTTAGTAGATTGAAACTGCTGCAATGTATTTGTATTTATCCTGTTACTGTCGTATTAATATATTTATATATATACATCTCTCTCTCTCTCTCTCTCTCTCTCTCTCTCTCTCTCTCTCTTTCTTTCTCTCTGTGTGTGTGTGTGTGTGTGTGTGTGTGTGTGTGTGTGTGTATGGTGTCGGACATGTCCGAAAGAACCCCAGATATAATTTTGATCCAGCAGCCACTAAGAATAAAGCCACAAAGGAATTAAGGAATTACAGACATTGGCTGCGAGTACGCGTTGGTTCAAATCAATGACGAAAGTGGCAAATTTGTGCTGGACTGGGATTCGAACTCTGGTCCTCTGTTTACTAGGCAAATGTTCTGACCACTGAGTCATCCAGACACAGGAGTCATCGCCAATGCACGGGGTACTCAAGCACGCCAGACGTCAGACTCAAATTCTCGATTTATCAACAGACTAATAAAGTAGTATCCCTTGCGCAGTATCCTAATTACTCGTGGCATTTCGCCGATTCCCGTCACAGTTCGAATCTGACGTGCATCCGCAATGGAGAGATTAATGGGCGTCCTCGCGTGATTTATATATATGCATTTCCTGTCCGGATAGCTTAATGGTTAAGGCATCTGTCTACTAATTAGGTGACCCGGGTTTGAATCCCGGTCGGGCACAAACTTTGAACTTTACCTATCGATTTCAACCAGTGTCCACAAGCAGACAAGGTCTGTAATTCATTTGTGTCTTAAATGTACGTATCTTAAAACGCTACAATACTGATAGCTGATATTAACTGTAATTCCTCTTTGTAGTTTTTCACCATTAAATTCAAATAAGAAGTGCGGACAAACATGTCTCGCTTTGAAACTCCCAGGAATTATCAGGGACGGAATGTGCCTCATCGTAACGAGAGGATGCCATGTCGACAATCCAGATAAGTGGTCGAGAAAAAGCAGATATATTATAATTCTACCTAATACAGTAGTTAAAGATGCTAACGTTTCCTTTTAGTTTTATTAAAGAACGTAACACAGCAATATAAAAAAATGTACCATGAGAATGAGATTTGTACTTCATGAGGTTAGTTAATGAAGTATGGAAACGATTAACCCTCAGAGTCGATACGAACAAATGTGTCACTTGATCAATATATTCCCTAAGTAATATATTAAATGACAGAATCGTATCAACGAAGCTGTCAACGTATTAATGTGTTTCTAACCTTAGAGGCACATTGATCTAAACATCCTACTTTATCGTATTAATTTGTCATAGACACTAAATGCTATTTATGTTCAATTGGCGGTAGTTTCATCGAATGGGAGGGCTAGTAGCAAAAGTCCTATGCTGTGCTGCGATGAGAGACATAATAGTTTTTAGAGATAGCAGTGCATACGAAACATAATAAATAGAGCAGTAACCATTAACGTTTACTGGAAATTAATTTGAAAACAACACACTGTTGTGCAGTTGCTTGGCCATATATGATGGGTTCGGGTCATTCATTCAGCAGATAGGGAAAGCCATGCGGTACAAGGATTTGACGGACTGTGTAGGATGTCTATGATGTCTTATATATATACCAAGTGATCACGTCAGTTATAGTGGTCTTTTATCTGTGCCTTCGTTAGCAGTTTGTGATCTTGTGATTTGCGTTGCTAGCTCCCGGTTACAAGTCTTGGGTGTTCATTTGCCCTCGTGTGTGTGTGTGTGTGTGTGTGTGTGTGTGTGTGTGTGTGTGTGTGTGTGTGTCGACGTCGTCAACATCGACACGCAATTCCCCTGAAGTTGCGTCAAATAGAAAGACTTGCACCAAGTAGCTAAACCCTCACACCCCAGAAGGGAAGGCCCGGCCAAAAGTCATACAAACATTCAAATTGTTGTGACTTCGTTACAAGTTTCATTGGTTGCAAAGGGTGAGGAGCTAAAACAACGAAAAAGCAATTTCCAATTGTAGTAGAATCCTTTTGGTCACTAGTCAGCGTTATTTTGCAACTAGGATCAGTATTAAATCCAATATACTTCCTGTGTTTGGAGCGGTTCTCTCCAGGGCAACTAATCTGCGGTTCTCTTGGGATGATTGTCGCTATATATGTACTTGTTTCGGTTCGTAGGTGAAAAGCGACGTCACATACCTGTACGTCATTCAATATTAGAAAGTCAAGATGCCTTTGACGGAGTAATTGTGTTGATAACTGTTGTTTGTGCTATTCTAGCAGGTGGGTGGCAAGCAACAGCACATCGGTGGCTTATACATTGAGGTGACCAAAGTAATGTGATACATCCTAAGCCGGCCGGAGTGGCCGAGCGGTTCTAGGCGCTTCACTCTGGAGCCGCGCGACCTTTACGGTCGCAGTTTCCAATCTTGCCTTGGGCATTGATGTGTGTGATGTCCTTAGGTTAGTTAGGTTTAAATAGTTCTAAGTTCTAGGGTTCAGAAGGATGTAGGTTGCAATAAGTACTGGGAGATGAAGAAGCTTGCACAGGATAGAGTAGCATGGAGAGCTGCATCAAGCCAGTCTCAGGACTGAAGACCACAACAACAACAACAACAACAACAAGTTCTAGGGGACTGATGACCTCAGAAGTTACGTCCCATAGTGCTCAGAGCCATTTTTGATACTTCCTAAAATAGTGTCTGAACTCCTTTTGCCCTGTGTATTTCAGTAACTGTGTTTTGTATGGACTCAATAAGTCATTGGAAGTCCCCAGCAGAAATATTGAGCCATGCTGCCTTTACAGCCGTCTATAACTGTGAAATTGTTGCTCGGACAGGACAGTGCTCACGAAAAGACCGGTCGGTTATGTTCCACAAATGTTCGATGGGACTCGAATAGTTCAGAATGTTCTTCAAACCAATTACGAACACCTGTGGCCGGCTGACATGGGGTATTGTTAGCCATAAAAATTCCATTCTTTTTTGGGAACAAGAGGCCTATACAGGTTGCAAATGGTCTCCATGTAGCCGAACATAGCCATTTCCAGTCAATGTTCTGTTCAGTTGGGCCAGAGGAGCCAGTGCATTCCATGTAAACAGAGCCCACATCATAGTGGAGCCAGCACCAGCTTGCACAGCGTCTTGTTCACAACTTGGTGAATGGCTACGTGCGCACTGCACCGCCCTCGGACCCATGAGCTGTTACCAAATGAAATCGGGGCTTATCTCTCGACGCTACGGTTTTCCAGTCGTCCACGGTCCAACCGATACGATCACGAGCCCAGGAGAGGCGCTGCAGTTGACGTCACGCTGTTAGGAATGGCACACGCGTCGGTCGTCTGCTGCCATAGCCCATTAACGTCACATTTCGCTGCACTGCCCTAACGAATAAGTTCGTCGTACGTCCCACACTGATTCCTGCGGTTATTTCACGAAGTGTTGTCGCCTATTAGCACAGAAAACTCCACGAAAACGCCGCTGCTTTCGGTGAAGGGCATCGGCTACTGCATTACACATGGTGAGAAGTAATACCGGAAATTTGGTATTTTCGGCACACTCTTGACCCTGCGGATATCGGAATATTAAAATGCATCTAGGTCCAACTATCATTCCACGTTCAAAGTCTGCTAATTTCCATCGCGCGGCCATAATCATATTGTAAACCATTTTAATTGCATCACCTGAGTACAAATAATAGCTCCAACACTGACTGCACTTTTATGCCTTGCATAAGCTATACTACCACCATCTGTGTATGTGCATATCGCTGTCGGACAACTTGCTTCAGAGGACACAGGGGGATGTGTTCTCCTGAAAGGAAGACATCGATGCCACACGGCACTTCCCTTCCGCGCACTTGTTTATGCTGGTGCTGCGAGTTCTTAAGATGCAGCCCGTAGGACTGGGATCACACTAAATTCTATTTGCTATCATTCCCTCCGTTCATGCTGTTAGGGCTTATAATTATACCAATAAACTCTGATGAATCCAACATTGCGATCGCTGCCTACCGCGTATTGAGCGCAGCCATTTCATTCATGCGTAAGGATACGACATTGGTAATGCTGAGACTTCTTACAGTTCCTCTTTCTGTAGTGTAGCCAGAAACAGAGTGGTAAGCTCGTAAGGGTGCTGCAAGGTAGGTTGTGCTGGGAAAAATAAGGTTAGGAAAAATATTCATACGTTGCGCCGTTTCTGAGTTAAACACCACTGCAGTTCGCAAATCAGATCGTCACTCTCGGAAATTCTAGAAGACGCCAGAAATGTTGCCGCCAGTGGTGATCTTCGTTTGGTTTCCGAAAACCGAATAAGAGAACGATACAAAATTTGGACATGGGACGGTAGCAGGGTTAGAACCCTAGCCAACGACTGAGAAGTCTGGTGAACTACCATCCATGTTATGGGAACAATCGTATCTGGTGAGCCTTTTGAATTTGCACGCGCAACGTCCTGATTGGCTAACTTCAGTGCTAATTAAATCGGAAACGGCGATGCGTATCGAAACTTTTTCTTAAGAACTATTTCTCAGCACAACCTACCTTCTAACACCCTTACAAACTTTTCATGCCTAGTATATACCTTCTGTTTCGCTGGATTTACATTCTGAATGATTCCACATGATTCCTGTCCGATTATCTTTATGTCTACTTTATACTGTATAGAACAAAGAACCTGCAAGAAGCGTGCTGTGAACAACACGCACGTGAGGTGTGAATCGGTATCTTTGTGCTCACGTCCAGGATTCGATACCCCCTTGCTCGCAGGACCATGTATCACACCTATCACCTTTGGTACTGCTTCGTTAAAATGAAAAATTACGAGTTGCATCGATGCCCATATTAATCTGCGAACTGTATGTCCCACTACGACTGCCTACACAAACCAGTTTATGTATCTGCAGAGGGCAAGAACGTACCATCTACAATGCGACCATTAGTACAGTCAATTTGTGCACAAAAAGATCTCTAACGGTTAAGTTGTGGGGAATAGTTTTGATTGATTTCATTCTATTCGTTTTTAGGGTACTGAATCCGATTTTGAGGTTGGCAACAAAATTTCGCCATGAAATACCTAAAGAATCCTTTTTTGGCTCTTTTGCTGACAGGGCTCGGAAACTTTCAACTATTTGTACATATCATCCCTATTAAAAAATAAATTTGCTAAAGATTTCATTATTTAGGTTTCTTTCTCCACGAGACTTTGTGGCTCAGACACTAGTTGAAAATGTGCGTATTTTCTTATCACCCGCAAAGAAACCACTCTTTCTATTCTAAAACTCTAATATAAGGCTGCAATTTAGTGACTTCAACCCTAATTTTAAAATGAATACATTGTAGAGTGGTTTTCACTTGTTAAGTCAGCTCCACTACTAAAATACATTTCCAAAATACATTTCCAAAAATCACATAGCATTTAATTTATTTGCAAATATAATTCCGTCTTCTACGTCTTCTCGTTTTACTTATTGTATGCCTTCACCAGGGCCGGTTCGAAAAAACTTTTTCAACAGGGGTTACTTATGAACTCGCACCCTCCGCCTTCCTTTTTTCCCCTAGAATATTTTCACACGTGTCGGCTACTAATTGTGAAAAATACCGTATGAGAATATTCCACTTGGGCTACTCTGGTGCCCCTTTCACCTTTGCGCTCCAAGTGGCCGCTACTAATTCTGCTATGTCCTGTATACTCTATTTGGAGCCTACATGTTGGCCAAATAGTGATTCAGTCGATGGCCCTGTTCTCAAAACTGGTGAATCAATTGGTGGACATTTTGTTCAACATGGACAGAACAGTAATTTTTTCTAATAAAAGAAGAGTTCAAAGGTAAGCTTCAGTTGTTGGAAGAACATGGCACTAATAGAAATCTGTGAGTTGTGTGTTTTGGAATGGTGACTTTGATTAAATTATCAAGCAGTTCACTAAAGCAGAAAGAAGTAGCACCTCTGATCTACACCTCATGACGGTATATGAAATGCTGCATTTCTTTTACACCAGTGGGTCAGGGATTTTCTCTGCCTCGTGATGACTGGGTGTTGTGTGATGTCCTTAGGTTAGTTAGGTTGAAGTAGTTCTAAGTTCTAGTAGACTGATGACCATAAATGTTAAGTCCCATAGTGCTCAGAGCTTTTTTTTTCACACCAGTAGCCAGTAGCAATATGCAAAATAGAGCAGTCTTTACCTCCAGAGCATGCATACCTTCAAAGTTGCAGTGTCATGCTAGGATGTTTCTCAGTTCGTAACAGTGAGGAACTGTGGTCTGGCATCTGGAGCGATATGACGATTGAGCAAATTCTAATTAAGTCTCTAAAGACACATGGTGCTCTTACTCAAAGCCGTGGTGTAACTGCAGGCGTTGTGAGAAGATGGACATAAGGGATGACAGCATTGCATAATATGTGCCAAGAGATTGAGTGCTTTACAGAGTGCAACTAGCATCATCAGAACAATACGTTGAGAGCAGAGACACTTCGCAAAGCGAGGCAACACTACCACCTGTAAATTGCTAAATTGCTTCCACAACCGTCCTCCTTACCCAGAGGCGAATAACCTAATGTCACTAAGCACAGGCGCTGTCGCAAATGAGAGGATCAACAGGTACTTGTCCAATGAGATGGGCATGAAAAGTATACGGCGCATTGTTTAATTTGAAACTGTGAGATTCAAAGGAAGGGAAATGCGGAGCCACCTGCGATTTTGAGCAGCTGTACTCAGAAACAAGGGAGGGCTCTGGTCATCATTCTAACCACATTTTTCCAACTAATAATCATCGTGACACATTCTGATGAATATCGGCGAGAAATTTTGCGTTATCAACTTAGCCCTAACCTTTTCCCTTTTTCCGAAGAACGGTATGAAGAAAGGAAAACATGCAGCTTTTACAGGGCGTTTGCACCATCTGAGCAGCCGTACTGAAACGGTACAAAATATTTCATCCACGGAGGGTTTGCGTTACAAATAGCTGCGTTGCTAATGCCAGAAATATGCAGAAATCGGCAGGATCTATTTGTAATACGTCAAACTACAAATTAAATGTCACTGGCATTTTCAACGGGTACCCTGCCGAAGATTGTGAACACACCAACCGCATAGAACGATTGGAAATCGTACAAAGAAAACAGCATGCTGCCATAGAATTTACAGAATTGATTGTGGCCACTGTCTCGCAGTAAAAATTTCTTGAAAACTGGAGAAACAGATACTGTTTCCTATCTAAGCCAATGCAAAAATTTTATCATGCGAAAATCGATTCACAGCAAGCTGTGGAAGACGCTGATGTCTTAATTATTACAACAACTATATTGGTACCGACCAGTGGAAATTTAACAGCAGCAGGGGGAAGATATCGACCTGTGTAGCTGTGATGTAAAGAATACCTCCTTTTTGAAACCTGAAACCAGAAACAAGAAACGGGTCTCAGACAGTCTACAACCCTCGTCCGGCCCCTGACAAAACCCTCTCAGAGCAAATATCGTTCCTATAAGCGATGACTGGTTGTGCCAAACTTCTGGTTTGTTTACGAAGGTAATCTAAAATATCTCAATGTCTTGAAGAAGAACCACGATTTAGCTCCAGTCATTGATGCTTTCTAAGAACCTCATGCACACCACGACTAGGCTGCCGAAGCAGGAAACGTGTTTCTCATAGCTCTATACGGCAAAGGACATAAGAACAGCGTGAGCGATTTCTGATATAGGCAGTACGTCTCTTCATCGTCCGAAAATAAAACCAATATTGCCTCACTACACCGTACCGAAACTTCTGCACGATAACATACACTGAGAGTTTACTTTCTGGTGCAACAGTGGTTATCCAATCCCAAACGACACCCTAGCGAGGTGGGTTGCAAAACCACAAGGAGTGGCCTCGTGCTGCAAGACTCAATACTCGGGCACTCTTCTTGTTAACGTAAAAATGCTGCCAGCGTAATTGTGAACACGGAAGGCAGGCCTTCATTGCTTCCCGATTTGCACATTTTTCGATGGACTGTGTGAAAACATCGAGCCAGAGCCATGGAAGAAAGTACTGAAGGACTTTAGAAAAAGGCCTTCACGATGCGGAAGTTACATCTAATCTCACGATCTATTTCGTAATCGTTCATGTCTCTTTGAGCTATGATCACAAGTTGTTTTCTTACCGCCTCATTCATCTTCCAGATGAATACGCCGCAGCGTTGATAACAGAACAACACGAACTTGTACCATGACGCACTCCCTTCCAAGAACATTAGACAGAACCTTCTGAACGATAACGACGCATATAATTTTGGCTCACATAATAATTTAATAGATAAACGTGTGTAATGTAATGCAATAATATAAAAGATTTTATCAACGTTTCCCTTTGGAATTTCAGCTTCTATGTAACGGCATTTGTACAATTTGAGACTTAATTAAGTAACCTGAGTACCACGAAATTTAAAAAAAAAGAGCCTGCAGCGTTACATATACGAACCAAATAAAGTGTGTGCAGTGAACGTGAAGGAATTCACTGAGACCTTTAACATAAATTAGCGTTTTCGAGTGGAAAAATCGTTTTTTCTTCGGAGATGCCGAAATAAGCCAGTTTTCAACTAGCGCTTGAGACGCAACGGTCAGTCGGAGGAAAAAACTAAGTAGTGATGTTTGTGCGAAATTTCAGGTTTTTTCGTTTTGAATGGGGAAGGTATTTACGAAAAGTTTACAGTTTATGAGTTATAAGCAAAAAGCCATCATAAAATAAAATTTCTTACTTTTTTCGCAAATTTTTAAAATACGTTATAAACTGTATTGGAGAATCTAAGATTCGGATTCAACATCCCAAAAACATATAGAAAGGAGAAAATCAAAACTACTTCACAACTTTCCTGTTTAAAACACAATTTGACGGAATACATGTCTTGTGAAGACATGCAGAGTTGAAGATGAGGCTTTCTGTAAGGTATAAGACTCTTACGTGGGTGACAAAGAGTGAAAGACATGCAGGATCGCCAAAATCATTAATTTGCTACAATGCGATTATCTTCATTAAATCAATACAAATGCCATATCTCTTATTAATCTAATAAAATATTCATGCTATAGCGCTCAATGTGAATCTGAATCTGGGTCATTGCAGGCTTAAACTGCACAGAGCCGAGAGTATGAATATTCTTTATATAGCTAACATAGGCCCACGTGTCACGTACTACGGCGTTCAGAGTTACAGTTTGGGGAGTCTCACAGTCATAGCCGATGTATGCTTCAAGAAATCAGCGAAAATCTTTGCTAGTGGGCGGTACGACTGAGAAAGTAAAAAGCATTCTTCAAGTTCACTCTTTGCATTCTAACAAGATATGCATCCACTTACATCGCAAGACGGAGGGTGCCTTGTACCACTACTATTTATTTCCATTTCCAATTCCGCTCAGAAATGGAACGAGGAGATAAGCGACAATCTACATACCACTGTGCGAGCCCTAATTGCTCTTATCTCTAGTCCTTACGCGAAATGCACATTAGAGGCAGTGGAATGGCCCTGCAGTCTGCTGCAAATGCTGGTTCTATGAATTTTTGTCAATAGCCGTTTATGAAAAGGACATCGTCTTTCCTTCAGGGATTCCCATTTGATTTCACCAAGCAGCTCCGTAGTACCCTTGTAATGATCGAACTTACCAATGTTTTCATTTCTTCGCTGTCATCCTTTGATTCAAATTGGTTGAATTACTATACACTCGATCAGTACTCTATACGCAGTGTTCTTGATAGATGTTTGACAATTTCCTGTAATTCTCTCGATAAGGTGTAGTCGACCATTTGCCTTCCTACTACTCTTCGATTTCATCTCGCTATTCAACGTTACGCCCAGATCTTTAATTGACTTGACTGTGTCAAGCAGTACGCCATAACGCACCGTTCTAACATTACAGGGCTGTTTTCCTTACTCATTTACACTAACATAAATTTCACAACTATAAATTACTCCACGCAAAAATTGCTTCTTATGTATTCCGGATCATCCTATACTCACCTAACGACGATACTTTCATGTTCACTGCTGCGACATAAACAAACAGTCGCCGACTGCAGCTCACCCTGTCCGATACATGTCTTTGATGAATACCCGACATCGAGCACAACGCATTGGCTTTTATTACTTAAAAAGTCTTCGAACCACACACATGCCTGTGAGCCTATTCCGTATTCTTGGACCGTCGTTAAGAGTCTGCACCGTATAAAACGCTTTCCGAAAAAGTTTTTCACGGGTAATGGCTACCAGGTCCACGCTGAATTGTGGACAGAAGCTTCTCTCTCTGAAAATAAATTATGTTCTAATGTAGAATATGTTGAATAATTATGCAGCATAGCGATGCTATGGATATGACTATGTGATTTTGCGGGCCCGTTCTTCTACCTTTCGTATATGCAGGAGTCCTGGTCTTTTCTCCAGTCGCTTGGGAGTTGTGCTGGACTTGCGAGTCAATGGATGGAAGCTAAGAAAGAGGGCACTACCGAAGAGAAATTAAACCTAACTGGGATTCCATTCTGACCTGGCGACTTATTTCGTTTTTCTACCCAAGGCTGCCTATTACAATGAACTCCATACGGGAGTCTGTGCGACGGTCAAACGATGGTCAGTCGGTACAGTCATCTACATCTACATGATTACTCTGCAATTCATATTTAAGTGCTTGGCAGAGGGTTCATCGAATCATACTAACCGAGCGAGGTGGCGCAGTGGTTAGACACTGGACTCGCATTCGGGAGGACGACGGTTCAATCCCGCGTCCAGCCATCCTGATTTAGGTTTCCGTGATTTCCCTAAATCGCTCCAGGCAGATGCCGGGATGGTTCCTTTGAAAGGGCACGGCCGACTTCCTTCCCTAATACGATAATACCGATGACCTCGCTGTCTGGTCTCCTTCCCCAAAACAACCCAACCCAAAATTGATTGAATCATACTATCTCTCTACCATTCCACTCCCGAACAGCCAGCGGGAAAAACGAACACCTAAACCTTTCTGTTCGAGCTCTGATTTCTGTTATTTTATTTTTATGATCATTCCTACCTATGTTGGTTGGACTAAGCAAAATATGTTCGCATTCGGAAGAGAAAGTTGGTGACTGAAATTTCGTAAATAGATCTCGCAGCGACGAAAAACGTCTTTGATTTAATGACTTCCATCCCAACTCGCGTGTCATATCTGCCACACTCTCTCACCTATTACGTGATAATACAAAACGAGCTGCCCTTTTTTGCACCCTTTCGATGTCCTCCGTCAATCCCACCTGGTAAGGATCCCACACCACGCAGCAATATTCTAACAGAGGACGAACGAGTGTAGTGTAAGCTGTCTCTTTAGTGGACTTGTTGCATCTTCTAAGTGTCCTGCCAATGAAACGCAACCTTTGGCTCGCCTTCCCCACAATATTATCTATGTGGTCTTTCCAACTGAAATTTTTCGTTATTTTAACACCCACGTACTTAGTTGAATTGACAGCCTTGAGAGTTGTACTATTTGTCGAGTAATAGAATTCCAACGGATTTCTTTTGTAACTCATGTGGATCACCTCACACTTTTCGATATTTAGCGTCGACTGCCACCTGCCACACCATACAGCAATCTTTTCTAAATCGCTTTGCAACTGACACTGGTCTTCGGATGACCTTACTAGACGGTAAATTACAGCATCATCTGCGAACAACCTAAGAGAACTGCTCAGATTGTCACCCAGGTCATTTATATATATCGGGAACAGCAGAGGTCCCAGGACGCTTCCCTGGGGAACACCTGATATCCAGTTTTACTCGATGATTTGCCGTCTATTACTACGAACTGCGACCTTCCTGACAGGAAATCATGAATCCAGTCGCCTGAATTAAAACGATACTCCATAGGCCCGCAGCTTGACTAGAAGTCGCTTGTGAGGAACGGTGTCAAAAGCTTTCCGGAAATCTAGAAGTACGGAATCAACTTGAGATCCCCTGTCGATAGCGGCCATTAATTCGTGCGAATAAAGAGCTAGCTGCGTTGCACAAGAACGATGTTTTCTGAAACCATGCTGATTACGTATCAATGGATAGTTCTCTTCGAGGTGATTCATAATGTCTGAATACAATATATGCTCCAAAATCCTACTGCAAACCGACGTCAATGATATAGGTCTGTAGTTCGATGGATTACTCCTACTACCCTTCTTAAACACTGGTGCGACCTGTGCAATTTTCCAATCTGTAGGTACAGATCTATCGGTGAGCGAGCGGCTGTATATGATTGCTAAGTAGCGAGCTATTGTATCAGCGTAATCTGAAAGGAACCTAATCGGTATAAAATCTGGACCAGAAGACTTGCCCGTATCAAGCGATTTGAGTTGCTTCGCAACCCCTAAAGTATCTACTTCTAAGAAACTCATGCTAGAAGCTGTACGTGTTTCAAATTCTCGAATATTCCATTCATCTTCCCTGGTGAAGGAATTTGGGAAAACTGCGTTCAATAACTCCGCTTTAGCGGCACAGTCGTCGGCAACAGAGCCATCGGCACTGTGCAGCGAAGGTATTGACTGCGTCTTGCCGCTTGTGTACTTTACATACGACCAGAATGTCTTGGGATTTTGTAATAAATTTCGAGACAATGTTTCGTTGTGGAACCTATTAAAGGCATCTCGCATTGAAATCCGTGCCAAATTTCGCGCGTCTGTAAATTTTAGCCAATCTTCGGGATTTCGCGTTCTTCTGATCATCGCATGCTTTTTCCGTTGCCTCTGCAACAGCGTTCGGCCCTGTTTTGTGTACCATGGGGGATCAGTTCCATCTCTTACCAGTTTATGAGGTATGAATCTCTCAATTGCTGTTGCTACTATATCTTTGAACTTGATCCACATCTCGTCTACATTTGCATAGCCAGTTCGGAAGGAATGGAGATTGTCTCTTAGGAAGGCATCTAGTGACACTTTATCCACTTTTTTAAATAAAATTATTTTGCGTTTGTGTCTGGTGGATTGGGAAGAAACGGTATTGAGCCTAGCTACAACGACATTGTCATCACTAATCCCTGTATCAGTCATGATGCTCTCTATTAGCTCTGGATTGTTTGTGGCTAAGAGGTCAACTGTGTTTTCGCAACCATTTACAATTCGCGTGGGTTCGTGGACTTACTGCTCGAAATAATTTTCGGAGAAGGCATTTAGGACAGTCTCGGAAGATGTTTTCTGCCTACCAGCGGTTTTTAACAAGTATTTTTGCCAACATATCGAGGGAAGATTGAAGTCCCCGCCAAATATAACCGTATGAGTGGTGTATTTATTTGTTACGAGACTCAAATTTTCTCTGAACTGTTCAGCAACTATATCATCGGAGTCTGGAGATCGGTACGAGGAGCCACACATACCAATTCACACGGATTATCTACTTCGACTTCACTGCAAGATAAACCACTACTGACAGACACAAACACTCCACCACCAATTCTGCCTAATCTATCTATCCTGAAGACCGTCTGAGACTTCTTAAAAATTTCTGCTGAACTTATTTCAGGCTTTAGCCAACTTTCGGTACCTATAACGATTTCAGCTTCTGTGTTTTCTATTAGCGCTAGAAGCTCAGGGACTTTCCCAGCACAACTACAACAATTTACAACTACAATTCCGACTGTTCCTTGATCCAAGCATGTCCTGTATTTGCCATGCACCCTTTGAGATTGCAGCCCACCCCGTACTTTCCCGAGGCCTTCTAACCTAAAAATAGCGCCCAGTCCACGCCACACAACCTCCGCTACCTGTGTAGCCGCCAGCTGAGTGTAGTGAACTCCTGACCTATTCAGCGGAACCCGAAACCCCACCACCCTATGGCTCAAGTCAAGGAATCTGCAGCCAACACGGTCGCAAAACTGTCTGAGCCTCTGATTCAGACCCTCCACCCAGCTGTGCACCAAAGGTCCGCAGTCGGTTCTGTCAACTATGCTGCAGATGGTGAGCTCTGCCTTCATCTCGTAAGCAAGACCGGCAGCGTCCACCAAATCAGATAGCCGCTGGAATCCAGAGAGAATTTCCTCAGATCCAAAACGACACATGTCATTAGTGCCGACATGTGCCACCACCTGCAGCTGGCTGCACCCTGTGCTCTTCATGGCATCCGGAAGGACCCTTTCCACATCAGGAAAGACTCCACCCGGAATGCACACGGAGTGAACACTGAATTTCTTCCCCTCCTTAGCCGCCATATCCCTAAGGGGCCCCATTACATACCTAACATTGGAGCTCCCAACTACTAATAAGCGCACCCTCTGCGATTGCCCTGACCTTGAAGGCTGAGAATCATCCTGTTTGTCAGACGCACTGGGGAGGCTTTCTAATCAGCCTCTGGGGACGTCTTTCTCTGCCTGCCACGCCTTGGAACGACCTCCCAATCAACCACAGGCGAGGGCTCAGCCCCACTGCGGGCAGCAACCGGGGCAATCACAGCGGCAGACCGATCTGGGGACAGACGGGACGAGGTTGACATCCCCGTGGTACCCAAGTCCGGCTCCCCACAGTGATGCCCATTGGCAACAGCCTCAAGCTGCGCGACAGAAGTCAGCGCTGCCTGCACCTGTGAGTGAAGGGATGCCAACTCAGCCCTCATCCGAGCACAGCAATCACAGTCCCTGTCTATTCTAATCGATGTCGAACGACAGTTACTGAAACACGAGTCCATGCCCAGATAACTCAAGGGAAACATGCAAAGAACGTGTGAACTAACTTGTAGAAATACCTAACGACTGCGCTACAATCTGCCTGAATTTACGATTACAGTAACTAAAACTCGAAACTACAACTCCTATACGAAACTCACACGCAATTTAAGTAAGAATCTACGAAGTAAACACAGAAAAGAAGCTACATACTATCTTTCTGCGCTGTCGATGCGCACCAACTGGGAGCTCAGGCCACACTGGTCTCTGAGAGCCTACTAGACAGATAAGTACCACTGACGTACCTCCTGAGTGAATGAATTTTTAAACGAGAAATTTAAAATTCAGCTTTCCTTTTGCTGTCTTATATTGTAACACAAGACTAGCAGACGACTTCTTGTTTAGAAGCCTTCAGCCCGCTTATTGATTTTACATAAGTTCAGAATCTTCTCTGGTTTTTGGAAAGGAATTATGATAAGGTATAACAGTTCGAGTTTTTCAATGCTTCATGCGTCAGAGGCACAAATTTTAACTACCTTCTTCATACCGTCATATGCACACTCTGTTTTGAAACGAATGTGAAGCAGTCTCAAGTTTCTCAGCTTTTTCCGAAATTTTTGTTGTACCTCGGTGAGTATTTCACGTACTTAACCCAATAACTCTGTAGATACATCCCCCCAAAGCGCAATTTACAAGCAGTTTTAACTCTGCCAATATTCCTCTACTACATTATAACGGGACTATATGATGGCCTTATATTTTCTAAATAGCATGCTAACAACTGTTCATTTGTTCTTTCCAAACATAAAAACTCCCCTAGCCTTCTTGACTGAATAATTTACTTTAGTATTCATCGTCACTGTGATGACGTAATGATCACTAATACATACCTCTATACAGATTCGACAATTTCAGGTCTGTTTGTAGGTACAAGGTCTCATGTATTTTCATTGCGGATGACGCACTATAACATATAACCACTTAGACAGGCGAATTCTTCTGCACGGGAAAATAAAACATGAATCACTTTCTATTATTCTACCTTTTAATCATCCTTTGTTAGAAACTCACATAGATTAGTTGACTGTGATCGAAATAGACAAGTGTGCAGTATCTTAGAAACATTTCTCTTGTTATCTACAGTTAAAGGAAAAACCGGCCCTACTTGAGCATATATTGGCTCGCAGTGTGAATTCCTTAACCATCAACTCACAGCTAGGAAGGTAAGCGCAGATCGGAACTGATAATAGCATAAAATGAAATAGGCAGTGATTAGATGGTTATTTTGCACGCTTATGACTTTACTTATTTCTGTATTCAACGTGTTTATTCTTGTGCATCGGCGAGTAAATAATACGAAATCGGATCAAGGAAACAACACCAATGCTAGTTTGATTTCTATGTCAGCCTCTCCCTCACTTCCTGCCTTCCCTCTTCTCTTTGTTTGTGTGTGTGTGTGTGTGTGTGTGTGTGTGTGTGTGTGTGTGTGTGTGTGTGTGTGTGTGTGTCAAACAAGACGTCTGCAGATGGCAACTGCGGCCGATAACTTAAATGTGTTACATTCTTTTCATATAGTGCTTCAATTTTCTTAGCTTATTTATTCTAATTGTATGAAACAGACTGAAGACAGCAGAAGAAATGAGTACAAAATTGGTAAGTCCATTATCATCATGGGAAGTAACGTATGCACTCCACAACGAAGGAATGCAGTAACCAAGTGGATGGCTACTTCTGACATGGTTGCTTTGGAGGCGCCGGTATGGCAAGTTGACAATAGCACCGCCTCCCATAACTGACAATAATTGTGTTGTTTTTAAATTACGTATACTCGTAAAAGAAAATATCCTCCCCAAATGTCAGCTGTTAATGCTCTCATTATTGAATCACATTATCTTACTAACAGACTATGAAGATGAATTATGGCGTGCTTTAAGACGTAGTAGTGGACTGGAATGTGAAATCTCACTTGTTTCTCATTAGCAAATGTAAAACAAAAGTTATATGTGGTTGCGTACGATAAACATTTCCGGTATCGATGTTGGGTATGGACTCCAACTGGATAAGAAGGACGCAACACGTTTAGTTATCCTCCTTAGAGGTTAGTTTTCTCCCACTAAACAGATATCAGAAATGAGAATTTCTGGAGTTGTGTGTGTGTGTGTGTGTGTGTGTGTGTGTGTGTGTGTGTGTGTCACTTCTAGAAAGTAGTGAGGAATGGACGAACAGAGCGTTGTACTACGTCGGAAGCTTACGAGGAACGTTATCATAAAATGCGTTACCAGCCTGTCCCTGATATTGTATGCCTCGCCCGACATTTGATCCCTGTGATGCCGATTGTCCCCCGCTACGATCAACAAAGATACATTGTCCTAGAGAGGCAGATGGGAACCAGCAGGCCATACTGGGAAACAAAGGTCAGAGAGGTGTGTTTACTCAAAGAGATACTTAATGGGTTCCAAGTGTTATTGGATCGTTAGAAGTAATAATGTCTTGCAGTAGCCCCACGAGGCAGGAATTTACGTGTTCTTGTAACAGACAAAGACACAGTTCAACGCAAGGCACTTACAAAAATCCCCTGCTGTGGCGAATCCAAGATAGTTTCGACAGTTTGGAGAACTGCTTGATTTTCAGTTGTGTGCAATATTTACTGCAACAGTTATGACTATGACTTCTGTAGCGGATCAAGTGCTGGATTAAATAACCGTCTGTGTAGTAAAAATGCACTATTTCTTCGACACAGGAGCCCTCCCCCACCCGGACCACATTCGGGTTGACGCATAGTGTCCAAAAGTATCTATTAATTGGGTTCGTTTATTTAGAAGCAACGCTTGAGGGACGCGACACATTTATTTAGCTACAGGAAATGTTGAAAGTTGATGGATGCCAGTTAGTACTGGGCTATGCAGCGATGTTGTAACGCGATTGTTGTTTTACAATCCACACATCATTTTTATCACTAAATGGTTTCATCCAGCAACTTTAGAAAACCAATGTAAAACTCGCCCTACGTAGTGCAACGAGTTATTAAGTGTCCCTTTCACCACTCCATAAATACTGCCCACTCGTTTACCAGTAAATATAATCAACATCACTTTCCATGCCGCTGCGTCCCTAGGTTCCAACGACTTCGTTGACTGTTACGTGCTATCTGGCTTGGTGCAGTCATCGACAGCATTACCTTCATTCAATCACTTGCTTCTCTTAAAAAGTAAACCGGTTCAGGTTTTTCTGAGAAATATGCTTTTGTTACTCATTCCATTGAGAGCTCAAAGTATTTTTCATCAGACTCTGATAAACGTCTCCCTTCACGAATGTTTCATGTGAAACATAACATGCCATGGACCCACATGTACAGGGGCTGGGAAACATATGGAAACATGCCTAATACGGTGTAGGAAACATGCAGTCATTCAAATAGGGTCCCGTATACATATAAAGGGAGGCTTATACCATTCTTCCTGCAAAGTAATGGTAAGCTGAGGTAGCGATGATGGAGCAGATAACCATCAAACACTCATGTCTCGAAGCAAGGCTGCAAAGATTCAATAATATCACGATCTGATGATAGAGATGGCCAATTGGAGATGATAAAATTGTTCCTCGTAATCAGAAAATAGTCCTGAACAATGCGAGCTGTGTGGACAAACACCCTGACGTCTTACATCACACCATCACCATTGGAGGCCAAATATTGTACAACGCGATGGACCAGATCGGACAAAATAGTCACTTAATCCTTTGCAGTAATTTGACCTTACAGGGTAACCATGAGATACCACCATGTGGCTGCCCTAATCATCGCTGAACCACATCCAAGTTTCTCTATTGATAGCAAGCAGTCTGCATGGTAGGCTTCGGACGGCATACGACAGATGTAAACTCGGCACGGAAGTTTGTATCAAACAGCATTAATATTCTGTTGCCACATTGTCCAGGTCTTGCCAGTTCGGCAACACGTTTTCGTGTTACGGCCATTTGCATCACTGATGTGTGATTTTTATATTCTTGCTCGGCCTACAATTCGCTGCTTCTGGAACTCACTCCGTGTTCATTCCATGTAGGCTTTCACGGCCGGCGTCTTTGTCAGTAAGTTGCCGTGGTCGATCTGTAGAACTTCTTCTCCCTGACGTTTCGTTCTCAACTACGGAGAACATCTGCCGAGGTGAGTCGACACTCCGTGTTCTTTTGCTGCTGACATGGGTCGCGGGTTCAATCATGATATGTGTTCTGTAGCTATCGTCCTCTTATTTTTCTTCAATTTTCCTCAAGGAACTTCTGTCACGATCACTTGACACACATTTTGGTTCGTATTGTGG
Source organism: Schistocerca americana (assembly GCF_021461395.2). NCBI lineage: Eukaryota > Metazoa > Arthropoda > Insecta > Orthoptera > Acrididae > Schistocerca > Schistocerca americana. The sequence goes on along the minus strand of NC_060121.1, from coordinate 440,889,743 downwards.
TTTAGCGGATGATGTTTATTTGATTTCCATGTATGCGATACAAATCTTCAATGCGGTGCTTGTTGGAACACTAAACACTTCGGCTATCTAAGTTACGGAAGTACCTACCATACGAATATCAATGATTTGACCACGTGTGAATTCACTCGTCTCTGACATAATGCACTTACAGTTGCACAGAACGGAGCTCTGACCACGGCTGACACTTCCCACGTATCGAAGAAATTGCAGGAATGGCTGATGTTGGTCAAGAACGCATTGTTCGAGAACATAATTCTCGCGGTGTTGCCATTCTTTTTTTTCTTCTCTGATCATTAAAATACTGTGAAGTTTCTTGTTGATATCATTTGTGATGTTTCACCTGCAATAATTACGAGACATATGTCACCTCGTTTTTATTCAGCTATTCGTATCATTCCTGTTGTTAACACGTAGACTCATTATAAATATTCATCAACTTCATATGAAATGTTATCGGCGATAAAAAGGCCAAAACAACTGTATAACGGCACGGATTCCATATCGAACATTACAAAGAAACGCAAGATGTCTTTTTGAAGAAGGGTTTTAACAGAACAGTACCACCTAATAATATAGACACTTAGCTAACGTTATTATAGCATATGCCTCAACATATTAAAACTGAAGTGTAGGTGGTACTAATACCGTCTAAGTGCCAGCCAGACACATTTTCACCATAGGCACTACAATCGGTCGCAAGAACAGTCGTTCCGACTATCACATACCGTAATATTCATCCATTCTACCCCCATTCCCCGTTCACCTCTTTAAAGAAGTTTCGAGGTTCGAGAGTAATAACTGGGCAGCCCAACGTTTTGAAAAGTGTCACCTCACATTTATTCAGAGCACAATTTGTTATCAAGAAATTGAATGCCAGTGCACAGAGATAACTACGCTGCACTATATTTTAATTAAAGCAGAAGAAAATAATATATGAGGTGGTTTCATGAAATTCGTGTGACGGACTTATTAGAATGATTAAAAACAAAATCTACATAAGCCTCTGGTAACAATCTGTGTATCAACTGCAACTGGTAATAGGTACATTCACTGGTACTTCAAATGTTTGCTGAGGAACAATCCCGTGAGCCTATAGAAAGGTTCTGTAATATATTTCATTTTCACATGAAAATATTTGAAAATCTAGCAAGTTGTACAGCCGTATGACCACACATATTTCATTCTGACAATGCAGGCAAATACACAGTGACGTGACGGTGCAGATTGGATTCAAAATTCAGCAGTGTTGAATTACTTCGTATCGAGTAGAGAGTACTTATCTACATCAAGAGGCTGCCTTTTCACGGGAACATACGAAATCAGAGACTACTAAATATTATGTGCTAGAAATTCAATTAATCATCTAAATTCGCAAAACAAATTTAATTTGTAAATTAAATCACAATTACGTATTAATAATTCTAGCGCGCGTGCACCGTTAATTATGAAAAGGTTGGTTTAATTTTCGCAGTAGTCCGACGGTTAACTTATTAATCTCTGTTACTATTTTATAATTATTGGCTCAGAATGTGAGAAAACATAAACATGATGCCGGCCGACCTTTTAGTATGGGTCCCAAAGACTCTTCCAGAGATTTAGTCGTAGAGACAGTTCCCGATCCTAATTACAAGTAGCCCCTACTAGCTTTCTCTCCGTTGTGGAAATAATAAGGTTCTTCAACTAGAACGTATCAGTTGTAGAGTTTCGACGCTACAAACTACGTTCTTATGAACAAGTTCATTAATAACAGTAGAGTCATCGTCAACGAGTGATCGTAAAACGTTTACAGAACTGCAGACTGTATTTTGAACATACGTTCTCTGGACGAAGATTTGCACCCGGATCTCTACATGTCGTGAGGCTACCTATGTTTTCATCCGTGTATGTCTCACGTAACGACCAGCGATTTCAAGTTGTCCCTTGCACAGTCTTGAAAAACAAAATTGTGCGGTCGTTAAATCAGCACCTGTTCCGCTTAAATGTAGAAAAATAATAATTCTAAAATAATCTTTGGCTTGCTGCTTCGTCCAACTATGTGGCGGTGACAGCCTTAACCTGAAGCAAGTAAATTCGCAACACTATACTGCGAGGGGGCTGGTGTAAGGCGTTCCTGTCATTTTGATTTTCGTATGTTATCGATGTGCACGTGATTAGAGAGAGAGCAAGTTACGTAACTGTTAAAGAATCTTTGTGGCTCAGTCGTTGTCTCTGGGCAGTCTGATGCTTTCTTAGTTGAAAAGTGGTACGTGATAGACGTATACAGTACCGTTGTGTTGACGTGTGATGACATCTGTTAGAGAAGAAAGATCGATTGTGAAGGAGAGCGGCGACGAACAATATGTGTATGTTAGAAAGCGAAGAGAAAATAAATTTTAGTAATGTAACTTTCTTTGAAGAGAAAAAGTCTGAGATAAAACTGCAGCAGTGCGCTCCTAATCTCTAGAAAAGATTAATGGGAGCTAGTTAACTTCGTTCAGTTGCTAAGTGCTGAGACAGAGACCACCCTACTACCCTGAGTCATGCATTAACATATTAACTGGTTAAACTGTTTGATTTTTCTATAAATTCTGTGTTAACATTGTACCCTGTTTAAATCATTGTTTATTTTGTTAAGCATAGTACTGTTGACACCTCTGTTGGTGTGTGATAGCATTCCGTCTTCAGGCCACGAGTGGCTCAAATGGCTCTGAGCACTATGGGACTCAACATCTGTGGTCATAAGTCCCCTAGAACTTAGAACTACTTAAACCTAAGGACATCACACGCACCCATGCCCGAGGCCGGATTCGAACCTGCGACCGTAGGGGTCACGCGGTTCCAGACTGAAGCGCCTTTAACCGCACGGCCACACCGGCCGGCTACCACGAGTGGCCTACCGGGACCATCCGACCCCCTTGTCATCCTCAGTGGAGAATGCGGATAAGAGGGGCGGGGGGTCGGCACACCACTTTCCCCGTCGTTATGATGGTATTCTCGACCGAGGCCGCTACTAATCGGTCGAGTAGCTCCTCAATTGGCATCACGACGCTGAGTGCACCCCGAAAATGGTAACAGCGCATGGCGACCTGGATGGTCACCCATCCAAGTGCCGACACGCCCAACAGCGCTTAACTTCGGTGATCTCACGTAACCGGTGTAGCCACTGCGGCAAGGCCGTTGCCTGTTCGTGTGTAATGATCACTGGAAATTTTATGCTGTCTTTTTGAATATATACTTCTTTGTAAAACCGTTGTCTTGGAATATCTTTTCTTAGGGATAGTACTCTCCTCACCTCCACCGTTTATCATTACGCATTATTACATGCGACATGCCACAGTTGGAAAATTTATTTGGAAATTCGAATCTGTCTTAGCCGCCGCCTTCTTCCTGTTAGCTGTTGTGATTTGGAGAAATTTGCAACAATGTTATCAAGACGCGAGGTGAGTGGAAGTTTTGATTATGGCCAGATAACTGTGTTGCTTCAGTTGCGCATTTAATAAATGGACAGGCTGCGTACAGATCAGTTACAGTTCAGATTAGACCCTGTTCAGTCATAAGGTAGCACACGACTTTAAGCTGGATAACAGTTTCTGGGAATATAATCTTGGTAGTGCGTAGACTTTCAAAGAGTGGGGGCTAAAGTTGGGCTAAATTTCATACAGAAACAAATATAATGCGGAGGTCACAAAGGTAGTGCGCTTTGACCAATAATTCGAGCAGTCCGGCGTCTATACTACTTAGTTCTTGCGAAGAAAAGAACTATACGTATACTCTGCGGCACTGGCCATATAACTCAGTGGTTTCAGCGACAAGCGTGGCCCAGTAATCGCACAGCCAGACGGCGAAGCTGCGGTGGTCTCGTGGTCGGCCCAGAAGCATCCTGGAAATGGCTGGGACTCTGTCACCGGCTTATTAGCCTCTGCCTCATCGCCTTGTTCTCCTTTTTCTTGTTCTTGTTCTTGTCCTTGTCCTTCTTCTTCTTCTGATTAATGTTACCCCTGTCCGTTAGCTCCGTTCCTTGGATATATACTGTACCGTCTGGTGGCCAGTCCCTTTGGTGGTATTCCGGGCCGGGTAGTTGCGTCTCTGCCCGTAGCCCACGTTCACAAATTTTAGTCAGTCTTGTGGGGTCCATATGATCCTTCCAACTTGTTTCTCTTCTCTTCATCCATTTATTTATATACAGTATTCCACACTGTTCCCTCACCGAAACATTTGTTATTTTGTCCTAAACGGTTAAGCCGTGGCACAAAGGGAGAGGCAGCTAACTTTGAAGTGAAAGAATATGGGATACCCAACGTTACGAGACACAGCGTCGTTGGCACACGGTGCGAGCCGGTTAACGTGATTGTGTGCTCTCAACGCACTCCAACGCAAGTTGTGGGCTTTATTTGGATCGGAAACCATATAGTTTGGTCACTAAAAGTGGAAGCGCCTGTAATTCCTACATTAGGTCTATTAAATCGCACATTTCGTCTCTTAACATTATGCTAGTCATGCTTTCTATCTGTGGTGTACAAAAATACTTTAGTATCTGTAAACGTATCAGAAGTCAAAAATGAAAGACAGATGTCAATTCAGTAAGGACATCAGCTTATAAAAGTTCATCAAATAGGAAAAAATCTCACTCGTCATAGAGAGTACACTTACTTTTACACATCATCAGTTATTACAGAAATTATTTATATTAATTCCATAGGCAAGTCCCACAACCTTTTAGCAAAGGCGAAACTGGAAAAAGAATATACATTGTACACTAATGGAAATGGAAAAAAGAACACATTGACACCGGTGCGTCAGACCCACCATACTTGCTCCGGACACTGCGAGAGGGCTGTACAAGCAATGATCACACGCACGGCACAGCGGACACACCAGGAACCGCGGTGTTGGCCGTCGAAAGGCGCTAGCTGCGCAGCATTTGTGCACCGCCGCCGTCAGTGTCAGCCAGTTTGCCGTGGCATACGGAGCTCCATCGCAGTCTTTAACACTGGTAGCATGCCGCGACAGCGTGGACGTGAACCGTATGTGCAGTGGACGGACTTTGAGCGAGGGCGTATAGTGGGCATGCGGGAGGCCGGGTGGACGTACCGCCGAATTGCTCAACACGTGGGGCGTGAGGCCTCCACAGTACATCGATGTTGTCGCCAGTGGTCGGCGGAAGGTGCACGTGCCCGTCGACCTGGGACCGGACCGCAGCGACGCACGGATGCACGCCAAGACCGTAGGATCCTACGCAGTGCCGTAGGGGACCGCACCGCCACTTCCCAGCAAATTAGGGACACTGTTGCTCCTGGGGTATCGGCGAGGACCATTCGCAACCGTCTCCATGAAGCTGGGCTACGGTCCCGCACACCGTTAGGCCGTCTTCCGCTCACGCCCCAACATCGTGCAGCCCGCCTCCAGTGGTGTCGCGACAGGCGTGAATGGAGGGACGAATGGAGACGTGTCGTCTTCAGCGATGAGAGTCGCTTCTGCCTTGGTGCCAATGATGGTCGTATGCGTGTTTGGCGCCGTGCAGGTGAGCGCCACAATCAGGATTGCATACGACCGAGGCACACAGGGCCAACACCCGGCATCATGGTGTGGGGAGCGATCTCCTACACTGGCCGTACACCACTGGTGATCGTCGAGGGGACACTGAATAGTGCACGGTACATCCAAACCGTCATCGAACCCATCGTTCTACCATTCCTAGACCGGCAAGGGAACTTGCTGTTCCAACAGGACAATGCACGTCCGCATTTATCCCGTGCCACCCAACGTGCTCTAGAAGGTGTAAGTCAACTACCCTGGCCAGCAAGATCTCCGGATCTGTCCCCCATTGAGCATGTTTGGGACTGGATGAAGCGTCGTCTCACGCGGTCTGCACGTCCAGCACGAACGCTGGTCCAACTGAGGCGCCAGGTGGAAATGGCATGGCAAGCCGTTCCACAGGACTACATCCAGCATCTCTACGATCGTCTCCATGGGAGAATTGCAGCCTGCATTGCTGCGAAAGGTGGATATACACTGTACTAGTGCTGACATTGTGAATGCTCTGTTGCCTGTGTCTATGTGCCTGTGGTTCTGTCAGTGTGATCATGTGATGTATCTGACCCCAGCAATGTGTAAATAAAGTATCCCCTTCCTGGGACAATGAATTCACGGTGTTCTTATATCAATTTCCAGGAGTGTATCTCGCTTGTCGCGTTCTCCCTATCGTTCTACTGTTCATTCCATAACGCGTCCCCTCAGTCAACTACGCTACACCCAAAACTTTAGACGTAGTGCCCTCGTATTTTATGTTAAAGTCTTTTCAAAGCATTAATCGTCGAAATGTCATTAATTGGCATCTGTTCGTAACAATTCCTAATAATAAAAACACGTTTTCATGAATCTTCAATCGGTCGTTGCCTTTAATCGGCTTACTCTAATACCACGCGAATTACAACGTGAAAATAACTACATACGAAAATTCTTTAACCAGCAATAAGACGTTTCCTGTCTTCTCAATATAATAAACCTTACCAATAGCTACTCATTCTCGAGACATTCAACGTGCTCTTTCGTATAAACAGCAAATATTCGTTGGGTGTAAGGTATAACATAAAACCGACAGTTAACACGACAAATGAAATACCGACTTTTGCATTCTGCTTGTGACGTAGGGAATGTTCTAGCTTCCTGTTGGCTCTACTTAACGTGGTACGTTGCCGAAATATCGCAGAACTTATTTTGTGTAGTGACAAAATGGCTCCTCAACGTGAAATAGCAAGAAGTTTCGTCACAAACTCGTAGAGCGCCATATCAGCGTTACCTGACTGGTCCCCGTAAGCCGACATCTTAACTCTAGGATCGGTCCTAGTACCAACATTTCCTCTCCTGTTAACTTTTGTTTTATATCTTTTCGTTTCTTCTGTAGTTTCTTTTTGATATATCATAACAGGACCCACCATTACTTTAAATATTTTGTATTTTCTCCTCAGCTGTCATAAATTAGTTTTTCCTGCAGTATTCTCAAGACATCCGGTAAATCTTACTGCCACTGTCACACGAATTTTTACTTCCATGGGCAAGTCTTTACAGCTGGTGATAACAGTCTCTAGAAAGTTAAAGCTCATAACTTGTTCAATCGACATACCATCTGCTTCTAACTTACATGGTGCGGATGTTTCTGGGTCATCGTAATTATTGACAAGTATTGGTAGGCAAATAACTACGAGAAATGGGGAATCACACAAATAGTGCGTATCACGCCTCTAATATTGACAAAAGTCTTAATTAGGCGAGGCAAGGAGTCCACAAGATTCTTCGGGTATGCAATGTCCAACTAAAGCCGCTTAATAACCAGATTCCGCAGAGCAGCTAACTAGTGAGGATGTTGGTTGCTATGTTCTGAGCAGCCCCAAACGCTTTCTGTGGGATTAAGACGGGACGGTTTAGCAACTACTTGTGGTGAAGTAAAGTATCTGATTTGTCATCGTCACCACCACATCATCATCATCATCATCATCATCAACGTGACCTCCAGGGATTATATAGGTTTTTTCCTGTTCCGCCTCAGAATTGTTTACAACATCTCTTTAACGGTCGTCCAACGTTTCTCTTTGCTTTTGAGAAGAGTAAGAACGAAGTGCTGAGTTAAAAGAGGTGTAAGATAGGGCTGTAGCCTTCCGCCCATATTGTTAATTTCTGAGGGTGACGTCACGATGAGTCATCGGAAGGACTGAGTCAGCATATAGGGACGTAACAATATTATTCAAAAAAATGGTTCAAATGGCTCTGAGCACTATGGGACTTAACATCTGAGGTCATCAGTCTCCAAGAACTTAGAACTAATTAAACCTAACTAGCCTAAGGACATCACACACATCCAAGGCCGAGGAAGGATTCGAACCTGCGACCGTAGCGGTCGCGCGGTTCCAGACTGAAGCGCCTAGAACCGCTCGGCCACACCGGCTGGCAACAATATTATTCTGTGAAATTAAAGCAAAAGCCGCAACATTGAAAGAGCAATGTGAATTTCTTTTTTAAGGCAGAAGGGAGAGCAGATAGACAGGAAGTGTACGTGGAAGAAGAACTATCCGATGACACCGATGGAAGAAGTACTGGCAGTCTATACAGAAGACATGTCATGCAGTGACAGAGGCGTAATTCAAAACAGCTTTGGAAAATTTGCGATCAGATACCGTAGAATACAGTTTTTTTGTAAAATCTGGCACAATAGTTATTCCACATGGTCCAATCGTACTAATGGGACTACCGTCTACGTTCGACGTGCAGTAGTCACTTACAGACGGCAGGTGGCAATAATATCAGTGAGGAGTATTATAGCGTGTCGGGGAAATCGGAAAAGAGTGCAGTCTTTGCCTTAAGTGGAAACCGAGCGATTTATCTGAGCCCAAGATGCCATGATCATTGACTTTCGGGCCAATGGCGGAAGCATTTTCGAAACGGCTAAGTCTGTAACTTTTTCGCGTCCCGCTTGGTTAAAATACACCGTACACGGAAAAAATGTCGCTCTCCAAAAGAGGCACCGTGGCAACTACGGTGCACCGGGCGAATGAAGAAATGTATGAGTAATTAGACTTGCAACTGTTGAGCAACTGACAGCCCAGGCGAACCAAGGGGCCATCAGCAGTGTCTCCTCAAGGATCGTTCAGCGAACATGGCTACTTGTAGGCCTCCGCAGAAGGTGCCTGTTTCTTGCACCGATTCTGTCTGTTCTTCACGGGGGACGAACGCTGAACTTGCTGGTCGTCCTCTGAGTGACCATAGGTGGCCTTTTGAGATGAATCACGTTTTATGCTCCATCGGACAGGTGGCTGTTGGTGCGTACAGTGTGAAACGTCTGGAAGGAAACACCCCCTAAGCAAAGGGGACCGTTGTCATTTGGGGAATGTTTTTGTAGCATTCTCTAAGTGATCTCGTCATTCTGGAAGGCACAATTCATCAAGTGTGCATGTATCGTTCCGGTCCATGCTCACCCGTGCATGCAGTTTTCCTTCCTTGACTCAATGACATCTACCAGCAGCACAACGTAACATGTCACACCGCTCACAGTGTACGCGTTTGGTTCGAAGACGACCAGGCTGAGTTTAACGTACCCCTCTGGCCACCAGATTCCCCAAATTTAAACCAAGTCGTGAATCTATCGGACCACCGCGATCGGGCTGTTCGCACAATGGATACTCAATCGAGAAATCACCGCAGCTGGCCACGGTACTGGATCAGCTTGCTCCTCTTGATAGACGTTTTTCATCAGAAAGTGCTGCAAATGTTTTCGCTTGAGGCACGTAATCACATTAATGTGGTTTACTGTTACTCTAAGGAACCAGAAAGTTCTCCTTAGAATCGGCGAAGAAACGGGCATGGAAAAACCAGACAGGCAGGAGGAACAGGATGATTGGACATATGTTAAGACATCAGTTAATAACCTCCATGGTGAGCCGTAGAGAGTAAAAATTGCAGGGTAGCACAGAAATTGGAATTCTTCCAGTATATGTGGTCGTATTTAGCAAGTGCTGCTCTGTGATGAAGAAGGTAGCATAGGAGCGGAACTCGTCACTGACCGCATGAAAACAGTTACACGACTGATGTTTCGAAATAATATGAAATAAATAGATGTTCGTTAATAAATACAAGATTTTAAGTTGTTATGTAAGACACTTAGCTTTGACGGTATTTTTTGCTGCATTAATGGTCACACACGATGTCCAGCCTGTAAAATATGTGGTTAATATTTCATTCACGTGCATCATGGTTGCGTGTTTTTGTCTATAATATATACTTTCAGTTTTTGGAACCCGTGTCGAAAATTAGATTTCCCTCCACAGCTTGTTTTGATGTGTTACTTGCATATACGAATTCAGGTGAGAGACTGGCCAGGTGTCGTTCGCGGCATGTGTGTAGGAAAACGACGACCATTCGGAGCTATACTGAAAAGCCGCGGGGTCTCTCCGTGACCGACCGGCGTCCAGGTCGTCGCCAGAGCCGCGTCAGCGACGCGTGTGCCCGTCGTCATGGAAACGACCTGAACGTATGTTGGCGTCAGACGTTGACCCGCTACACGTTTACAAGTGGTAACAGGTCAAAATTCTCCAATAGTGAATAACCCAGCCATGAAATATAATACTATAATATTACACAAGCACACACACACACACACACACACACACATATATATATATATATATATATATATATATATATATATATATATATATATACACGCACAGTTTATGAATAATTCTTATTAAACGTAGCTATAAGCCAAAAAAATGTAATTAACTGGTTAAATAAATCCATCGCGAATATACGACGCGGGTCATACTGTCAACAGATTTATTCCCTACGTCTGTAAAACGTTTCCTTTTCAACCGTGATGCAGGAATAACTACCGATGGTCACGATTTCAGGGCAATAACTCGACCAAGTCTTTGATCTAGACATATCATCATGGTTGTCAAACGTGTTTCATCCATCAGTGAATATTTATGGCTGATTGTATGGGAGAGCGTTTTATTTAGAGTGTACCTAGGAATACATGATGTTTCTTGGTCAGTAGTTTGGAAAAGTGTCGTTATTTTACAGTGCTTGGTGCAGACCGGTATAAACAGTTTCTGCCATATTCTAAAGTTTTTGTTGCTGCTAGACATGAGGTTGCGCTTTGTGCAGCATTTGTAAATATGTCGAGTTTTACATATTTAAGTGCTGTATAGCGAATTCAATCAATTGGAAATACATTGTTTGTTCTTCATTCACAGAATTTTGTGTGTTGTGACTTCCAGTACAGAGTACTCCCAGAAGAGTAAACAATATTCAGGAATAATCATTCGAAGCAAAAATGACTAGTCATCGCGGGCTCTGAGATGCGTACCTTGAGAGTTATGAGAACTTCTTCTTCTTAGATACTGTGACACAAATCACTTCTACTACCAGACCTTTGCTTTCCATATTGTGGGAGGACCAAAACAAGAATAAAATGTCTATGGCACTCGAGCTCTAAAATGCATACTCTAAGAAAAAACAAAATCAAATGGGGGTAATGCAGGAGTAGATTTAATAATGAATAAAAAAAATAGGAGTGCGGGTAAGCGACTACAAACAGCATAGTGAATAAATTGTGGCCAAGAGAGACACGAAGCCCATGCCTACTACAGTAGCATAAGTTTTTATGCAAACTAGCTCTGCAGATGATGAAGAAATCGATGAAATGTATGATGAGATAAAAGAAATTAATCAGGTAGTGAAGGGAGGCGAAAATTTAATAGTTATGGGTGACAGGAATTCGAGAGTACGAAAAGGGAGAGAAGGAAACATAGTAAGTGAATATGGATTGGGGGTAAGAAATGAAAGAGGAATCTGCCTGGTAGAATTTTGCACGGAGCATAATTTAATCACAGCTAACACTTACTTCAAGAATCATAAAAGAAGGTTGCATACATGGAAGAATCCTGGAGATACGTGAAAGTTTCAGATAGATTATATAATGGTAAGTCAGGGATTCAGGAACTAGGTTTTAAATTGTAAGATATTTTTAGGGGCAGATGTGGACTCTGACCACAATCTATTGGTTATGAACTGTAGATTAAAACTGAAGAAACTACAGAAAGCTGGGATTTTAAGGAGATGGGACCTGGATAAACTGACTATACCAGAGGTTGTACAGAGTTTCAGGGAGAGCATAAGGGAACAATTGACAGGAATGGGGGAAAGAAATACGTTAGAAGAAGAATGGGTAGCTTTGAGGGATGAAATAGTAAAGGCAGCAGAGGATCAAGTAGGTAAAAAGATGAAGGCTAGCGAAATCTTTGGGTAACAGAAGAAATATTGAATTTAATTGAAGAAAGAGAAAATATAAAAATGCAGTAAATGAAGCAGGCAAAAAGGGATACAAACGTCTCAAAAATGAGATCGACAGGAAGCGCAAATTGGCTAAGCAGGGATTGCTAGAGGACAAATGTAAGGATGTAGAGTATTATCTCAATAGGGGCAAGATAGATAATGCCTACAGGAAAATTAAAGAGACCTTTGGAGAAAAGAGAGCCTCTTCTATGAATATCAAGAGCTCAGATGTAAACCAAGTTCTAATTAAAGAAGGGAAAACAGAAAGGTGGAAGGAGTATATGGAGGTCCGTTACAAGGGAGATGTACTTAAGGACAACATTATGGAAATGGAAGAGGATGTAGATGAACATGAAATAGGAGATACGATATTGTGTGAAGAGTTTGACAGAGTACTGAAAGACCTGAGTCGAAACAAGGCCCCCGCAGAAGACAACATTCCATTAGAACTACTGACGGCCTTGGGAGAGCCAGTCCTGACATAACTCTACCATCTGGTGAGCAAGATGTATGAGACAGGCGAAATACCCTCAGACTTCAAGACGAATATAATTATTCCAATCCCAAACAACGCCGCAGTTGACAGATGTGAAAATTACCGAACTATCAATTTAAGAAGTCACAGCTGCAAAATACTAAGGCGAATTCTTTACAGACGAATGGAAAAACTGGTAGAAGCCGAACTTGGCGAAGATCAGTTTGGATTCCGTAGAAATATTGGAAGACGTGAGGCAATACTGACTTTACGACTTATCTTAGAAGAAAGATTAAGGAAAGGCAAACCTACATTTCTAACATCTGTAGATTTAGAGACAGCTTTTGACAATGTTGACTGGAATACTCTCTTTCAAATTCTAAAGGTGGCAGGGGTAAAATACAGGGAGCGAAAGACTATTTACAATTTGTACAGAAACCAGATGGCAGTTATAAGGATCGAGGGACATGAAAGGGAAGCAGTGGTTGGGAAGGAAGTTAGACAGGGTTGTAGCCTCTCCCCAATATTATTCAATCTGTGTACTGAGCAAGCGGTAAAGGAAATAAAAGCAAAATTTGGAGTAGGTATTAAAATACATGGAGAATAAAAAAAAAATTCGAGGTTCACCGATGACATTGTAATTCTGTCAGAGACAGCAAAGACTTGGAAGAGCAGTTGAACGGAATGGACAGTGTCTTCAAAGGAGCATATAAGATGAACATCAACAAATCCTAAACAAGGATAATGGAATGTAGTCGAATGAAGTCGGGTGATTCTGAGAGATTTAGATTAGGAAAGGAGTCACTTAAGATAGTAAAGGAGTTTTGCTATTTGGGGAGCAAATTAACTGATGGTCGAGGTAGAGAGGATATAAAATGTAGACTGGCAACGGCGAGGAAAGCGTTTCTGAAGAAGAGAAATTTGTTAAAATCGAATGTATATTTAAGTGTCTGAAAGTCGTTTCTGAAAGTATTTGTATGGAGTGTAGCCTTGTATGGAAGTGAGGGTATAAGATTAACATCAAAGTGAAACGTGGACGATAAATAGTTTGGACAAGAAGAGAATAGAAGCTTTTAAAATGTGGTGCTACAGAAGAATGCTGAAGCTTAGATGGGTAGATCAGGTAACTAATGAGGAGGTATTGAATAGGATTGGGGAGGAGTTTGTGGCACAACTTGACAAGAAGAAGGAACCGGTTGGTAAGACTTGTTCTGAGGCATCAGGGGATCACAAATTTAGTACATGAGGAGGGCAGCGTGGAGGGTAAAAATCGCAGAGGGAGACCAAGGGATGAATACGCTAAGCAGATTCAGAAGGATTTAGGTACTGGGAGATGAAGTTTGTACAGGACAGAGAGTAGGATGTAGAGCTGCATCAAACCAGTCTCAGGACTGAAGACCACAACAACAAAAACAACAATAAATATGAGCACTGGTTTACAAGCAATTATGTTCTTCACTGCAGCGGTGATGAAAAAGTGCTCATAGCTGTTAAGGTACGCACTTTAGTCCTTGTATACCAGATTTTTTTTCTTGTTGTGGGTTGTACTTCACATGGTTCAAATGGCTCAGAGCACTATGGGACTTAGCATCTGAGGTCATCAGTCCCCTAGTTAGGTGTAAGTAGTTCTAACCTAAGGACATCATACACAGCCATGCCCGAGGCAGGACTCGAACCTGCGACCGTAGCAGCAGCGCGGTCCGGACTTAAGCGCCTAGAACCGCCCGGCAACACCGGCCGGCTTATGGTCTGTACTACAACCTTTCGAAATATGGAAAGCAAAGAGCTTGCAGTAGAAGAGCTTTGTTTACATAAAATATGTAATTTAAAGCCAATTTTTAGTATTTTTTGCTTGGAATGGTCGTTCCTCTCATATCCTTGGACACTGACCAGTCCTGAGACTGCCTGTACATTTTAAAAACTAGTTATATAATTTGTTGACCGTCAAGCCACAATTCGTCCATTACGCATCACCTTAATCCTTGAAACAGAAGAAGGTATCTTACCACATAACATTTGATATTTACAAAGGAACAGTGTTTAGTTTATGTCTTAACAATTTAACATGTCTTCAAAGAGGAAATTTGTGTTAGTTCTCAGTTGCTTGTATTTCGAAATGTATGTAAGTTCTAATTAGATACTGGGTGAATGTCAATTTTTATGGTTATCCCTAGCTAGCACCGAGCCACAGGAAGGTAGGTTCCAGACAGTGTCGCCACTGGAATGTGAAACAGGGAGAAGAGTCGACACCGCAATATCGTGAGAGACAATCGGGGCCACTGCCTCACATGTCTTGAGCGATAAGTATGAATTGCCAGTTCAGCAATATGTACTCACTGGGTACAGGAAGATAACGTCATACTGACAAAGCTACATCGTGCCAAAAGAATGCCTAAATCTTACAATCTTACACAAGAAAGTCCACTGCAGCCTCGAGTCCAAATAGTGGTTTTCATGTCTTCAGCTTGTTACTTTTCTGTGCAACATAGCTGCTGTATGGGATCACTTCCACTCTTCCCAAAACCGGATTGATCCGTCGTCACAACGAAAGAAAGTTTTGCAAGGTTGCGTTTGTTTTGGCACGAAACAGTATAAAGAGGCGATAGTAAAATAGGAACAATGTAAAGAATGCAGAACTCAAATAACTGCTATATGTATAACGACAGATAAGAATTTTCTTAGTTTTTTCTAACTTAACGGATTTGCACATACGTTCCGACAACAGGTTAATGTGCTCAGTATGGGGTGTGACCACCTCTGACAGCAGTACAGGCCCGACAAAGACAGGGCATGATGTGAATAAAGCCATCAATCTCATGTTGAGGCTGTAACGCCCACTCTTCCTGCCGAGTTGCTCGGAAGTCTTGAGAGTGGCTGGTGGAGCTGACGTGATGCAAACTGCCTACCAAGTGGATCCCAGAGAAGTTCCACGGGTTTCAAATCGGGAGAGTGAGCAGGCGATGTCACGTGTGAATCATTTTCCGTTTCCAAGAAAACATCAGCTACCCTTTCTCTATGAGGTCGGACGTTGCTGTCCATCAATACGAAGTCTAGGTCCACACCACATTGCAAGAATTGCACTTGAGATCCCAAGTTCTCGTCACGATACCTTAGAACAGTTAAATCTTGCAGATTCGCCTGAGCACGTTCGTGAAGGGTTTTTCGAGTGTTCGTCATAGTCCTTGCCTATACTATTTGGGGTCCTCCTCGATATTGGTCTCTGTCCTCAATTTTAGGGTCCGGAAATCGTGTTCTATGTTCCGTGCAGATGGGAATGCTTGGAGAATCGCTCTCCAGACCAAATCGGGTCTCATCTGTGAAAAGAACATTGGCCCACTTTTCGACGACCAGGAGGCTCCCTGATGGCTGCATTCTAGACTTTCCCATCTGTGAATGCACATCAGAGGTACACATACAGCAAGTCTCAGACAGTAAAGACCACTGTGCAAAAGCTTTCTGTCACCGTTTGTCTGATATAACGCGTCCAGCGGATGTTGCGAGGTCAATGGCCAGCCGCCTTACATTACCAAGGCGGCACTGTTGTGCCCTTACAGCAAAATAGCACTCATCTCTTTCTGATATCACACATGGTCTGCCATGCCCTCGTCTTTGGGATACTGTTTCTGTCTGTATAAGTTGTAGCCACATTCGAGAAACAACAGAACAATTCACATTAAGCCATCGGGCCACATGAGTTCGCGACTGTCCTGCTTACATTCTTCTTATAGCCCTTCACGGCAGGGAGTCTGGTAGGCGTCTTTTTTGTGGCATACAGATACGTCTGTGACTGTATACACAGCAGTTGTGGATGAGGGACTATTCTGCGCACACTATCCGTTTGATAAGTGCTCTGACGTCATCGTTGGCGTGGTTGTCCGTTGACCGAAATGCCGCCTTCCGTGCAGAACTCGATTGTAAAGATATCTGTTGACAGTTTGTATTGATATACCGTGGATTAGAAACAAGGGGGGAAAATAGCGATTTCTTGCTTCAATTTTGGACACTAATGTACATGATCCATCCATGATCAACTTTTACGAAATAAATAGATCATGTCTCTGTCACCCTCCTTTCGCCAATCTAATGTAGACATCGTTCACTAATAATAAATCTTGTCCAGGAACGATGGGAGAACCCATGATCTTTTATTATTTTTGCACCTGACGATGCGGCTTTAGGCAGCGAAACCGGTTGTGCGATAAAAGAAACAACAGTTTTATCATCTGTCAGTGGGTTCTTCTTTACATCATACCTTTCAATAGCTACAGGTGATCAGAATATAAATTACTGTGTCTTTTGTGTGAGCTGTCAGTGTAGTTTTTCCCGTTGATTCTCTTGTTGTAATGGCAGTTGTAGACTATACAACATGCCATACTCACTCACAGCTACTGTGAGTGACTCTGTTGTCACTGTATCTGAGCAACTGACTATGTTGTTGGCATTGAATATTCAGCAGAGACAATATAATGAGGAATTACGTGGGCAAGGAAGTACTGTAAACACTAAAACACTCTGGACCACGATACGTAAAATCAGTATTAAGTGTGCATCATTATTCCATAGATCCATCAGCAGCCAACCTGATAACACATTTTTCATGGTAAACGACAGAGGCTGTAATTGTATTTATTAACGATGTCATAACTACCTCCAAACTGAGTTAATGGGCAGACGAAACATATTTATGTACGACTAATTTACAGTTAGTAGGCCAGACTAATATCTATGTGACATATCATGAAGCACTTGGGAAGGCAGAATTGTTCCAGAAGCTAGTTAGATACCTGCACCAGCGCCACCCAAAACAAACTGAAATTTTTCAGGAACAAACTAAAGGTTTGGTACGCAAACATAACGAATTAGTGGACTCCCTCTCAGGCAGACTCTGAAAAGTCAGTGCACAAATGCATGTGTTGATGCGGAGTGCAGAAACTGATGCAGTTATCTTACCTGAAATATTTCTTGCTACGCAGAGTCATGATGGGTAACACATTTGTTCTGGCTAAAGCTATTATAATCGCCACACAACTGAAAGGAGTCGATATTGATACAACAGAGCATAACGACATAACGACCGTCAGATCTTCTCCTCTGGTTATAGATCTAGATGTGTGGGAAATCTGATGACGCAATGTCGTCAACCTGAGCACTAAGAGAGTGACCGCTCATAAGGATGAAGAATACAGAAGTGGGAAGCAAGGAAACCAGCAACTGGAAAAGCAAGAGTTAAATGCAAAACTGGAATACATTGCCCATCAAAAAGCTTTCCCAGTATAAGATGGAATGCTGCCTTGTAGTCTTAGGACGGGCCAAGGAACATAAGATTTTGGTAGACAAAGTTGTGCAACCGATAGTCTTTAGTGTGAACCTCTCAGACAGAAAGACACTCAAGTTTTCACATTACGGATTATCTGATACCGCGCCGTGGAATTTGAATCCCCGCCAGACGTCATGGACGTCAAAGACAACTAGAGGTCTCTGCACCATCGCGTCGTAAGCTGTGGCGGCGCGCGGCTCCTGGCCAGCATTTAGAGTGAGGGCGCCACAGTGGAACACGCGGTTGCAGCGGCCAATAGCGCCGTCCCCGATAGCGTACATAAGCGCCTGCCCCCCGCTCAGCCTGGCCGCCGTCACCCCCCGTCCACCTTCTCCGGTTTGCCAATGACACCGCCATCCTTGCCCTTGCCCCCACCCTGCAGCGCTCCCAACACCTTCTCCAATCCCACCTTGACCGGTTCACCGCTTGGTGCAACCAGTGGTTGCTCAAGGTCAATCCCTCCAAAACCCAGGCGATCATTGTGGGCAAAACCACCCCTTCCTTCCGCCTCCTTGATTCCTATCTCACCATCTATTGCCGTCCTATCGCCCTCACCCCCACCCTTAAGTACTTTGGCGTCACCCTCGACCGTCGACTCTCTTGGACCCCCCATCTCCGGACAATCCAAGCCAAGGCACGCTCCCGACTCCGGCTCCTCAAGCTCCTTTTCAGCCGTACGTGGGGTCTGAACTCCTCCACCATACTCGACAACTATAAATCCCTCATCCGTCCTATCCTTTGTTACACCTATCCGGCCTGGATCTCCACCACCCCTACCTTTTATAAATCCTTCAAATCCTTGAACGCCATGCCCTCCGCCTCGCCTATCGCATCCGTCTCCCCTCCCCCAAGTGGATCCTGTACGATCTCATTCCGTTCCCCCACCTCTCCCATTTCCTTGAAAGTATATGGATCCTGTACACCTCCCGCAAGCTCGATCCTCCTCACCCACTTGTCTCGCCCATCCTCTCCCACCCCTGCCCGCTGCCGCGCCTGTATTCCCACGTCCCACCCGGTCTCCATCTCTCCATCCTCCTTACCCTCTCCCATGGTGGCTTTCGCCAGCTCCCTCTCCGTGATGATGCCCTCCTCCCCTCCATCTACCCCTCCTACCAACTTTGATCCTCCCACCCTCTTCCTGTGTTTGCTCCTTTGGGCGCCCTCCCTCCCGTCTCTCCCTCTTCCCTCCCTCCTCCATTTCTCCCCACTCCTCCCCCAGGCTTCCCCTCCCCTGTCCCTCTACTCCTCCCCCCATCTCCTCAGCCATTGGCATCCTTGTTCTCCCCTCTCCACCACCTCACCCTTATTCCCCTCTTGGCAGGTCCCCGGACTCGCACACGCTAAGTGGACATTCGCGCGCCGGAGATCATCGCCATCAGTGTCTCGTGTGTGCCGTCGTGTTTAGTGTTCAGTGTTCACCGTCACACTCCGTCGTTCACCAGTGCCATCGACATCTTCAGTGTTTGTGCTTCGTGTCAACAGCTTGTAGTGTGGATTGTCATCGAGTGTGAACAGCTTCATGTTTTTTTTATGTTCATGTGTCTACTGTTTTTTCCTCGCCGTTTTGTTCCAACTCATGTGTCTTCTCTGTTTTTATCATTGTACAATCTTTGGCTGAAGAGCGGCGTAATGTGTTGCTGCCAGCCCACCTGTTCTACGGGTTTTAAAATCACAATCAAAAAAAAAATAAAATAAAATAAAAATGCTCAGCCTGCCAGTCTAACCTTGTGCACGTCTCAGGACATACCGCCTCGCCTTAGACAGCGTCTTTACTTTCGTGTTTAGTTTACAAGTGGCAGTATTTGTCTAGTTAGGTTTTCTTGGCTCTATTGTTTCGCTTGTTGTTATCGTAAGGTCCTGCGTTGGTCGTGTCCGTCCTCTCCGTTGTGTTGTTCGCGGGCCGCTCCGCGAGTCCCACCGCGTTTTCCGTCACTTCAATCCCCGCGACTGTTCTGGTCGCCGATTCACATTTCTGGGGAAGGTGACAGTGGCGCGAAGCCATTACGAGCGACAGTGTTCGACTTCTTCATTAGAGCCAAAAGCGTTCGAGAGCACATGGAAGTGTTGCTACATATTTGGAAAAGGTTAATCTGCAGCTATTGAACTGCACTTCCTCGACAAAAGTCTTTCTAGGATCTATCTCTAATGGTGTACAGCTGAAATTGGAACATCTTTTTCCTCCACTGGGGATATCAATTGCAAGCGATGCAATGTCGCAGCCAGCACCAATAATGAAAGTGCTTCCAACTGAACTGCGAACACATACACTAAGGAATGGTTCCCATCACAATATACCACGATGAATATTGTGAATAATCATTTACCGTATGAGGTATTGTGTGTGGTAGAATCACTAGAGAGTAATGAAGAACTGGAAAAAATGTTTGTAGAAGCATGGCACATATTAGTAATATAAATGGTGAATTTATGGTTCCTGTTAGCCTAGGTAATTTTAGCTTGGACGAGGTTAGTCTGGCAAAGGGGTTAATGATTGCCATTGTTGATGCTCTGGATGAGGACAATAATAATAGGCATGTGATGGCCAAAGCCACAAACAAATTACGAATATATCTGCATTACACAAAAAAAAATGAATTACATACAAGGCAGTGATCGCCATGCGATGGAAGTTTTCTAGGTATGTTTCATAGATTTGTTTAATACAAATTGTCCATTACCAGTAATGTCTGTTACACATCATACTCCTACAGGTAACAATACTTCAGTCTACAGAAAATCATTATTTGTCACAAGGTGTCTGGAACCATTAATGGAGAAATTCATTGACAAGCAACTGGTAGAAGGAATAACAGTTAAGACGCTCTAGGAGCGGGGTCGGGGGTAGGGGGGGCCAACGTGATCGTTGTCACAAAAAAATCACCAGATGGTACTAAGAAGTACAGATTCTGTCCTGATTACCAGCACCTGATTGACAAAATTGTCTCTGACACTTATCTCCAATATTACTGCGACATTGTACAATTTTTCTGTGATGGATATAAAAAACGATATCAAAAACTTGAAGCAGTCCATGTACATTTGTCATAAGCAGCCCTAACTAACCGAGGGGTCAATTTCAGGAGTGCAGAATGCCATTTGGTCTTAAGAATGTATAAGCTACGTCTCAGAGATCACTGGATAGAATACTTCATGGATGAAAGCCTAAGAAATTCATGATGTACTTAGACAACATGACAGTAATGTCAAAAGATATGGAAGAACATGTGAGACTATTATAAGAAGTATTTGTAGACCAATAACAGGACTTATGACTCGAAGCATGGATGAATAACTAGTGAAGAAGGTGTGGAAATCAATTTCCAGTTGATGTCGGCAGTTCATGACTTCCTAACACCACAAATGGAAGAGCAGTTGCAGTCATTCATTTGCTTATTAATTTTTATCTCAAATTAGTCAAGAACTTGAGGAATTGTCAAATATAACTTGAAACATTGAAAAATTCCATAATGAATTTTTCACTCTGCAGCGGAGTGTGCGCTGATATGAAACTTCCTGGCAGATTAAAACTGTGTGCCGGACCGAGACTCGAACTCGGGACCCTTGCCTTTCGCGGGAAAGTGCTCTACCAACTGAGCTACCCAAGCACGACTCACGCCCCGTCCTCACAGCTTTACTTCTGCCAGTACCTCGTCTCCTACCTTCCAAACTTTACAGAAGCTCTCATGCGAACCTCGCAGAACTAGCACTGCTGAAAGAAAGGATATTGTGGAGACATGGCTAAGCCATGAGGACTGGACGTGAGTCGTGCTTCGGTAGCTCAGTTGGTAGAGCACTTGCCCGCGAAAGGCAAAGGTCCCGAGTTCGTGTCTCGGTCCAGCACACAGTTTTAATCTGCCAGGAAGTTTCATATCAGCGACATTCCGCTGCAGAGTGAAAATCTCACTCTGGAAACATCCCCCAGGCTGCGGCTAAGCCATGTCTCCGCAAATCCTTTCTTTCAGCAGTGCTAGTTCTGCAAGATTCGCAGGAGAGCTTCTGTAAAGTTTGAAAGGTAGGAGACGAGGTACTGGCAGGTGTAAAGCTGTGAGGACGGGGCGTGCGGCGTGCTTGGGCAGCTCAGTTGGTAGAGCACTTGCCAGCGAAAGGCAATGGTCCCGATTTCGAGTCTCGGTCCGGCACACAGTTTTAATCTGCCAGGAAGTTTCATTGAAAAAATTATTGATATCATACCTAGTGCTTGTATTTCCTCATTTCGAGAATTCCGGCAATAAAAAGAAAGGGCCTTACGCATCTAGACAACTAAACAAGATAATATGGAAGTACTTCACCCATGAGAAAAAGAAGTTATTAGTTATTTGCAGGACAACATATTTTTCCTGCTGTCTACATGGGCCGAAATTTAAGGTGGTAATAGACCACACATCGCCAAAATTGTTGTGAAGAGTAAAAGATCCTTTTAGTAGACTGTTGAGATGAGCACTCATACTGAGAGGATTTGATTGGGAAGTTATTCATTAGCTTGCTAAGAGGTATACTAGCACTTCAAACAGTAAAATAGCAGAGTTACAGGCACTAGGCAAAGTGAGATTAAATCGTAGAAGGCACAAGCATCTGATGTAAATTGTCAGGCATTCAGGTCTCAACCGCAACTTGTGATACATGATGGCCGATCCTGCAGCTCAGCAAAGTGTGGAACATGTGTCTTGGCTGCAGTCATGTTCAGAAATGAAGTTCTGCAAGAATTATATGACCACATGTTAGCAGATCACAGCAGTCATAGAACGGCAGATATCAAGCAGCTTAGAATTTGTGGAGGAGATCTAGGGACTGTGATGCGGAACAATGTGTGAAAGACTGTGTATATTGCGCACAGAGGACTGATCGTAGAGACAACAAAATCTAGCTACAAAGACTGCTAGAACCATCTAAATCTGTATAAATGGTTAAGGTAGGTAGATTAGGCCCATTTAATAGACAGCAGCAGGAAATAATACATACTGACGGTAATAGACCACTTTCATTGATAAAAAGCAGCGACTGTAACTGCAGACCAGCACGCTGACGTAGTTGTACCCTTACGTTTGGTGTACCAGATACCATAAGTACTGATCAGTGTACAAAGTTCATGCCAGATTTAATACAGCAGTTGTGTCAATTACTGCAAACAAGTGCCTTTCATCGACAAGCAGATGGACGAGCTTGAAAGGTGCAGAGATTCACCTCATTAATAGCCACCACAACGACTGGGACACGTACCTCAAATTCATAGGGTCAGCACACTGCTCCAAAGTCCATATAAGGACCACTCTTTCATCACACGAGGTGGTTTACAGCAGATAGAGGCCATCTACCTTTGACAACATAAACAAATACGGCCTCAGCAATAGAACTTGAAAAACAGTTGCATGAAGTCTGACAAAGAGTAAAACAAAACCATCACGAAAGCCTAACAACGTCAGGAACAGAAGTGGCAATGTATAGGCACCTGCCGCAGTATCGACCTGGTCCGTTGGTGGTACTAACCAACTGTTATACTCCTAAAGGAATAAACAAAAATTTTTACCCAAGTGCCACCTCCATACCAAGTTGTTGTAATGAATTCGCCGGTAAATGTTAAATTACGATAGCCAATGGAAACATCTGCTGCTCGTTTGAGTAGCGTCCAACCATTCAAAGGAGCTGTAGATTCACTATTGCAAGTTCCATCGGCTACACCTGTGGAAAATAGAACTTCTAAAGGAATCAGGAAACGGTCCCCTAATGACTATCAGCTTACACACAGCCTACCTTATGTGTACAGATCATGGGGCAAATAGTTCAGGACTCGGTTTTTATTTAATTTTATTTATTTATTGCGTATACAGCTGTAGCATGCATTAGATGTCTTTTTTAAAATTGTTCTATGAATGTTTGCTGATTATATATCATGGGTTTGGAAAGCATTCTCTGCACTATAGTTTAAAAAGTGGGGTTAAAGTCGTTTTATTTTTCCACTCATTTATACTCGTTTCCTGAGGAGGAAAGGTACTGAGAAAGATTCAACTCTTCGGAGAAGTGCCAACATGGACGTCCAGGATGATTATCCTAGTCCTGATATTGCTACAGTTCTTCAGGGTAGGAGTACTCAACGTAGTTCAGAACCAGCCTATAAATTCTGGAATGCTGTTCCCGAAACAGCGAGATATGCTATTAACTAGCCTTTGGTGGATATTACCATTAATTTCCGACGTTTGGAAAACACGAAATAGATTCACCGGTTACAAGATGTATTCACGGTATTACATAAGGAAGCACAAACCCAAAGTTGTAGAAGATATACAGAACTTATACCGAGAACCTAGACTCTCATGTGTGAAACTGAGAGATCAGCTGAATCAGTTAACAGAATTAGCGCCACAGACATTAGCACAATAAAAAAGGAAATGGTTGGAACGCAGGATGGAAGTTACTGGAAACAGTATTGGACATAGTAGACAGATCAGATAGATAAAATCTAGATAATTCAGTAGAGCAAAGGCAATATTAGCTGACACCGCTGAAACCAAATTGGAATGGCATGTACTCAACCAGCAAAACTGGTACAGAATGTGTTAAATATTACCAAGATGGTAATAAAACTGATTACAGAATTTGTGCAGCACACAACAACTACTATGTAGACAATAAATACGAACCTAGAGGGGTACTAACTCGGTTAAGTGAACTGCATGAAAGAATGACCCTAGCTGAGTAGTCCTCAACCTGGGGCCTACTACCCCCTGAGTGGTAAAATGAAATTTTCTGAGGGGTCAAAATTAAACGATTCGATTCTGCTTCCGTCTCGAAACCAAATTATTTTCAATAAATCGTTACTATTATCACAATTTTTTAAGACTCCAATACTGATTACTTTAGTTATTAATATTTACTTTTCCTCAAGTAGTAGCGTTAACGCGACAGAGCTTACAGCTTTCTCACATAATCCACCCACTACACACTCATATTTTTCTTTGTCCTATGCATCGCTGACGGAAAAATTGAGACATATACGTAAGAACTGCTAAATAAGTCAAAAAAATGTGTTCCCCAAGTTGCAGAAAGTACCTGCAGTAGTCCAGAAATTTCTTCATTACCCACTTCGAAAGATACACTAGAATTAGTGGATAGCACGACACAGCAGGGACCACATACAGGGTGACATTATTGAACTATGTGAAAAAACTTAAATTAAATACAAACTACGGCAAGCACACACTCAAATCAACAGGTAAACGTCGCTACATATATTCTGATTTAGGTTATGATATGTTCGATATGACTGCCAGCATTGGCGATGATGAGGTGCAGACGAATAGCGAAATTCCGCTTGATCCGCTGAAGTGTCGGAATATCTATGCTGTCGATGACCTCCAGAATGGCTGTTGTCCGCCGAGCAATGGTTTTGGGGTTATTTCTGTGCACCTTGTCTTTAGTTTAGCCCCACAAAAAGGAGTCGAATGTGTAGAGATCTGGAGAATATGGTGGCCAATTAAGGACCAAGCCAGTACCCTCTGGGTATCCCAGGCCAGAATGCAGTCTCCAAAATGCTCCTCCAGGACCTTAGATACTCTCCTGCTTGGATGGGATAGAGTTCAGTCTTGCAAGAATCACATCGTGTCGAAATCTGCTCACTTTCGATAAGGGGGATGAAATCATCTCCCAAATCTTCACATACCATTCGTTAGTCACCCTGCCATCAAGGAATATCGCATCGATTATTCTGTGACAGGAAATTGCACACCGCAGCCACCAGTTGAGGGAGAAAGCACTTGTCGACAGCAAATGCGGATTCCCAGTCCCCCAAATGCACCAATTTTGCTTATTGACGAACCAAACCAAATGAAATTGGGCTTCGTCGCTAAATCAAACCATACCGAGTATACTAATTTCCATTACGCCCCGCGGACAAAAGTGCAGTTTGAACCCCCTAACGCAAACCGTTCCAAAGTTAAGACGATTTATTTCATATAGTCCAATAACTGTCACCCTGTAAGAGCTAATATAGAGTTGCATACAGTGTTGTTATTGTTATTATTATTATTATTATTATTATTATTATTAGTAACTGTGGTCAGACACAAGACATTAATAGGCTAAAGTTTTCCAATTTCTGTCAGTTTAGAAGTAAGCAGTGCAGCAATCAAGTGACCTACGAAGAGTACGTATAGTGCACACATTTTAAATGGGGTAGCAATGTGTAAGTCAAACAAGTTCCGCAACAGAGAGGAGTAATGCAGGGGAAGTATGTTTTGTAACTATAGATAGTTAGCATTCTTACATGAGAAGGGGGTTATGAGTAGCACTTGCGATGCACTACGAATTCCTTCGTCAGTAAAACTGACACACCCACTCACCCACCCACCCACACCCACACACCCACACACCCACACACCCCCCTCCCCCCCCCCCCCCCCCACACACACACACACGCACACAAACCATATGCCCTCCATCTTTCATCATTTTAATACTAAATGTATTCCAAGTAAAGTCTATCATTCTACAGTTTACTTAGATGCTAAATTTGGTGATAATATGGGGGAGGAGGCATGGGGCAACAGACGGCACAGGAGAGGGGAGGGCGGGTGTACTAGCTAATGGGTAATTGCACCCAGGGGTATGGTCTAAGAAGGTTGGGAACCACTGCCGTAGCTAGACAGTGGCGAGCTCTAACATATAGCCTCAATAACGCAAGACAGGAAGCACCAAAACTACAAGAAACAGTTAACCACGCAGTACCTGGGCAAATGAGTTCTGCATTGCCAGCTTCCATCCGGTTCCCTATAGCAGGCATGAATGCATGATACCAGTTTATCCGTTCATTCACATCCAAGAAAGACAGAAACTGCAAGAAAATGTATACAAGTACAAATTATGGCATAATTTTAGTACACATCAGAATATTACTCATTGTTTTGAAACTGGTATGACAACAGGTATTCTTTATATTTTCGAATGTGCTGTTAACGAAAATGTTAACGAAAATACAAGATTAGTTCCCGTTTGCTGTTACGATAACTCCACGTTATTGCCTATATAAGATTATTCTTGTATTTACCTTGGTAATATACCTCAGAGGAAGATTACCGAAGGCGGAACTACTTTTTTCTGTCGATTATAATTTTCTGCTGCTGATTCCTTGATTAGTGTCCTGCAATGATCAACTGGTGCTGATCTACTCCCCTTTCTCTGGTATCTGATTCACATGTACGAAGTTTGCTGAAGGAGATGTTCTCTGTGCTCGTCAGTTGCAGCACCACAGTTCTCAAGAAATAAGTCCAAGAGGAAATCCTGGAAGTGTGACTGAAGGAAACGTGGCAGCCCCGTCTACTGTAGCAGTGCAGAAGATTTGTCATAGAACTGTTTAGCCATTCGGAAATGCGATATTCCTTGATGGCGCGGTGACTACCGAATGGTACGTCAAGTTTTGCGAGATGATCTCATCCCAATCATGTAAAGTGACCATGATTTCGATGTGGCTCATGCAAGAGTAAGCTCGACCCCATCGATACAGGACAGTATTTGATGTCCTGGAAGAGCACTTTGGGGACCGCATTCTGGCTCCGGGGTATCAGAGATTACTGGTATGGTCCTCGATTGGCCCCCATATTCTCCGGATCTGTACACATAGGACTCCTTTTTTTGGGACTAAATTAAAGAATAGGCGTACAGCAATAACCCCAAAACCACTGCTGAGCGGAAAACCGCCATTCAGGAGGTCATCTCCAGCATCGATGCTACGACACCTCAGAATAATTTAGTTAATTCCCTGGAAAGTTTGTTGACATTAGGACAAATTATGTTCCTGGATTCGACAAGTGATTCATGCATAACATTGCGAGAGCCTGGTTCAAGTGACTGAAGCTTAGGCAAATCTTTCTTTTTCCTTTAATGAATTGCCTTGGCTCAACCTTCCCCGAGACACAGGACGCGATAGAATTTGGTGTAGCCATGTTGTTGCCTAAGTAATATATCTGAGACTTAACAGATCCCCGGAAATCTGCCATTTAAACGTGTCATAGATCAATTGTTTTATGTTGTCATATGTTTCTTTCATATAGTGTGCAGACCCAATCACAATCTATGGTAACACGTTAGCATTATGCAGTAGCAAACGCTTGGGATTTACTTTGCAGGAGCCGAAGATCAAGCTACACTGGCAACTTTCACAGCCAACACCCATAGCTGCCATCAATCCCTTACATTACGACACAATACCAAGTTCTTTTCACGCCAGAAAAATGGAAGGAATGGCGTATGGCGGCAACGGAACGCAGTCACATTTACAGTCTTATCGAGACAATTCCATTGTTGTTGTCTTGACGCCAATACGTTAGCTCTTCTGTTCGGAAATTCCAGATCTCTCAGTAGGATTTAGGCTCGCATTGTGTCTTTTTTTTTTAAATCTCTGTACAACAATCTTCACACACAAAATCCGGATCTCTAGAAGGACTGGTTTTTGAAGATCATAGTGCGGCACTAGCTTCACCACCGCCCTCGTCACTATCAGAATCAGGTGCGCCAGGAACAGGCGGTCCGTCTCCTTCAGGCAGTGGTCCAATGGCCGACGGTATGTTAGGATATTCCAAAGAAAACTTTTCCTTTTTAGAAGTGCCATGTGTTAATGGAGTTTTCATACAGAAGTAACATTCACATCGTTTGTTATAAACGCCCATGGAAGGACTTCTAGGGTCCAAACGCGAAGAAGACGCGAGACACAAGATATGCAGCGTACGTGAGGACCCCAGGACACGGTCCCAGATTTCAATGCCAAAGTAAAGGCTATACGCCTTCCGAATTTTATCGCGTTCTTAGCCTCATTTGAGATTTCAGTGTAGCCTTTCCGTCAGCAAACTTTTATTTCATCTCTGTTAAATGTTCAGTGTCTGCTAGTTTTCATAATTTCGAAACATAGAGAATCTTGCTTTCTCATGTCACTGAAAGATTCTTGAGAATGTTTGAAAGAAAGCAATAAGATGTGTCCAGCCAGAGTGATACACACTAACGCACGGGCATGTGAAATGCAACTGTTTTTGAGGAAAACGGTATCAACAGAGTGCTAGAGAGAACCATTGGCCACACAACCTCATCTCCAGTGAGTGGGAGGACAATGGGTTTAGTCGGTTGTCTCACTTGAAGTCATAATTATGGGTTATTACGACAACAGAAAAGGCATGGACATGACAAAAGTAGAATTAAGAAACAGTGGTATATCGGTAAATGACAAAACTGGTATCCGGCCGGGGTGGCCGAGTAGTTATAGGCACTACAGTATGGAACCGCGCGACCGCTACGGTCGCAGGTTCGAATCCTGCCTCAGGCGTGGATGTGTGTGATGTCCTTAGGTTAGTTAGGTTTAAGTAGTTCTAAGTTATAGGGGACTGATGACCTCAGAAGTTAAGTCCCATAGTGCTCAGAGCCACTTGAGCCATATTTGATCAAAACTGGTGATATAGGCTGAGCACAATTTCACCCTCCAGTTATCATCATCTGTGCGACCACAATCAGGCAATCTCAAACTGCGTTTGAATTTTACATCTATTACGAGCACAAGACCTAACGTTCGTAAACACCATCTTGATCTCAGACTTATTGCACTCACTGAACGAATTGTAGCGTCGCAGGAAGGAAGAGATACGTCAACATATGGAGGTAAAAGACCGTGTAACATCCCGACTGTAAGTGTTACAACAACCACCATGTTCCTACTAGCAGTTTGTCTATTCCAATTTTCCTGCTGAGTTAACAACACATCTGACAATTTTCGAGTGCTTTTCTAGTGTAGTTTAAAGTACCGAGGGTGTAATTGAATAAAATCTTAATCCTGTATTAGAATACAAGGCGTTAATTGAAACAAGACAGAATTAACAAGCACAGAGGGGTCTTTTTGAAGCTGCTTCTATAAAGCTTCAAATGGAAAAAATGCACAATGGATAACTGTGCATATAACATGTAGGTAACATGACTGTTTCAGAAGCAAATTCAGAAAACTTTCGTGCGAATATTCTACTGGCAAGAGGAGTGTTGTGCCACTGAAGGATATACTGCACAATTTTTTTTTAATTTTCTCTAGGCAGCGCTGAGCCCTTGCAAGACAGGTAACCATGACGACAAATATGCAGGAGAGGCGATGCACACAATCAAGGACACTGCCTCACATCACTTGAGCGAGATGTATGAATCACCAATGCAGCAAGATGAGCTCACTGTGGAAGGAACCTAACGCCATTTTGATAGTACTGCAAGATGCCGTAACTACATGTAAATCATACACAAGAGTACTTTTCAATCTGCTCAGATAGCAGAGAATCACGAAGTTGAAGGGCTGAAAGACGATGTTGGTACATCAAGGTGCAAAAAGACCTGTAACGAACCTAGGAAATGGGACCACATGCGGTCATTTTGGCCAGGACATAACGTCATCACCTCCATCTGGCGATTATAAATAGTCGGGCTCCCGAGCCCCTGTGCCATGCAGTGAGCCTGCATCGAAGCACCACCTGCCACGTGCGGTCTACCTTTCGCCACGTGAGTCACACTTTCAAGACTGCGGCTAGCTTGGCCGGCTGGACGTAGCCGCAGTAAGATGCCAAACTTTCATCCACTGGTGCTGCACAAGAATGTTGGAAATTAGGTGAACTGATAAAGTAATGTACGAGCAAGTTATCCACAGAAGTGGTGAAAAAGGGAACGTTATGGGAAACACAGATATCAGGAGGAGAGACGATGACAGGACATGACTTATTTGTGGCTGACAGCAGTACAATTTTACTGCCGCCAACTTATATTTCGCGGAAAGACCACAAAGATAAGATAAGAGAGATTAGGGCTAGTACAGAGGCATATAGGATGTTACTTTTCCCTCGTTCTTCTTAAGAGTGAACAGGGAGAGAAGATGCTAGTTGTGGTACGAGGTACCCTCCGCCACACACCGTATGGTGGATTGCGGAGTATGTATGTAGATGTAGATATGAGACATAAGGTATTTGCATCCATTCTTCTACAGGGAACTATAGAGCGTACAAACTCTAGGGCAAGGGTGGTATTTGAATACATCCAGCAAATAATTTAAGAGGAAAGTTGAAAAGCCTAACGATTACTGCGAATGTACTGTAGTGTTTTGTATTATTATTATTATCATTATTATTATTTCTTTCTAGTCTCAGACGTTATGTCTGGTTAGAAATGGAAGGTGACGCGGACCTTGATCAAGCGTGACTTCCTTTTAACTGTGCGGTATATGTCACATTGCATTTAGGAACTTTCGGGTAATTGAACAAGTGTCAATAATTACAGATATCTGTAGTTGTATATATAAGTTTGGATGTAGCTGTATTGCATTGATGTACTGGTGGATATTGTGTGGTATGACTCCTGTAGTTGATAGTGTAATTGGTATAATGTCAACTTTATCCTGATGCCACATGTCCTTGACTTCCTCAGCCAGTTGGATGTATTTTTAAATTTCTTCTCCTGTTTTCTTTTGTATATTTGTTGTATTGGGTATGGATATTTCCATTAGTTGTGTTAATTTCTTCTTTTTATTGGTGAGTATGATGTCAGGTTTGTTATGTGGTGTTGTTTTATCCGTTATAATGGTTCTGTTCCAGTATAATTTATATTCATCGTTCTCCAGTACATTTAGTGGTGCATACTTGTATGGGTGAACATGTTGTTTTATAAGTTTATGTTGTAAGGCAAGCTGTTGATGTATTATTTTTGCTACATTGTCATGTCTTCTGGGGTATTCTGTATTTGCTAGTATTGTACATCCGCTTGTGATGTGATCTACTGTTCCTATTTGTTGTTTGCAAAGTCTGCATTTATCTGTTGTGGTATTGGGATCTTTAATAATATGCTTGCTGTAATATCTGGTGTTTATTGTTTGATCCTGTATTGCAATCATGAATCCTTCCGTCTCACTGTATATATTGCCTTTTCCTAGCCATGTGTTGGATGTGTCTTGATCGATGTATGGCTGTGTTAGATGATACGGGTGCTTGCCATGTAGTGCCTTCTTTTTCCAATTTACTTTCTTCGTATCTGTTGATGTTATGTGATCTTAAGGGTTGTAGAAGTGGTTATGAAATTGCAGTGGTGTAGCCGATGTATTTATATGAGTGATTTCTTTGTGTATTTTGCTAGTTTCTGCTCGTTCTGTATTATTATTTTATTATTATTATTATTATTACTTTTATTATTATTACCTTCTCAGGAAACATGAATAGTTGTAGCAAAATCAGCGTTTGATGAAAGACTGGTAACAATATTGACTGCCACCTCAGTAATAACGCTCGTATGCAGCTGCGCAATAGCTGGTAGTCTCGTACGGCGTTCAACCGTATCGTAGAATTTTGAACCTCGCTTAGTAAAACTTGCTAGAGTAGCACTTCACAATAGGAAATGGAGCAGTAGTGGGTAAAAAATGTAGGAAATATGGGAGTAAACACTACAAATAATGGGGAACGTAGGCTACAAGAGCTGCTGCGAGACGAAGAGGTTGGCACAGGAGAGGAACCTGCGGCTGGCAGTATCAAACCAGATGATCCAATGAAAAGATGAAATATTTGTCACAACTTTCATAACGGAAAAAATCTCATGGGAAGCATGGGTATTCGGTCATGTGGGAATAAACGAAGATTCAGTTGAAAGAAGAAAACTGACAGGTGTGTTCGAGTTCCATTCAGAGAAGTTTTTGTATTTAAAAAGTTTGCTATTAGAGGGACCTAAATCGTGTATTCCGTCGACGTTGATGTACAGAACTAGAGAGAGCGCCGACTCAATTGTCCGTGACCGGACCGGAAGTGAGCAGCGACATATGGCGTGTATTAGGGCGAGATCAGCGTTGTGAGCGAGTCAATTAGCAGGCGCCTAATTGGCGATAATTACATGACGACAGCACGCCGGGTTTACAAGTGATAGCCATGCGTCGCGTCCGTGACCCCGCCAGCCGATTACCCACGCAGCGCACCAGCTGGCACTTCACGGAAGATTGCGCTACGTAAATATATACGGTGCCCAGTGGCTAGGTGCACACAATTTTAAGGAAGGTTGTTTCACGGTATGAACTGTCATTTCTACTTATATAATACGTAGTGTAAGTTGTGCAATGTCGATGATCTTCGAGTATTCATGTCTCTCTTTCTTCGAAGGGCCGCTGTGGGTGCTTCAGTCCGGAACCGAGCTGCTGCTACGGTCGGAGGTTCGAATCCTGCCTCGGGCATGGATGTGTGTGATTTCCTTAGGTTCGTTAGGTTTAAGTACTTCTAAGTTCTGGGGGACTGATGACCTAAGAAGTTAAGTCCCATAGTGCTCCGAGCAATTTGAACCATTTCGTAAGCTTAGAGACCGATGACCTCAGCAGTCTGGTCCTATAAGACCTTACCCCAAATTTCCAATTTCCAGTAGTTTCCTTTTTTGACATGATACATCTTTTAAAAGTTTTGTTCGTTAAATTTCAATTTTTATTTAACAGCTACTGAACGAGTTGTATGAATATTGATATCTACACATTCTTACTTTCCTGATATTGCTCACTAGATCAGTAACCACAAGGACGAAGAAACGTGAAGTGTAATACAGAAATAATGCTGGATTCGCGTTTGGGTGGAGGACGGTTGAAATCTAAATCCGGTCATCCAAGGTTTAGGTTTTCCATGATTTGCCTAAATCGTTGATGGTTCCTTTGAAAGGAGACGCCAGATTTCCTTTCCCATCCTTGAAAAAATCGTAGCTTATGCTCCGTCTCAAACGATATCGATGTCGACGGGACGTTTAACACTGGTCTTACTTATTTCCTCCTTGTGAAGTAATAAGGATATGTAAACCAATGATTACTATCCTTATATCGAATGTGAATGGGTAAAAAAATGGCTCTGAGCCCTATGGGACTTAACATCTGAGTCATCAGTCCCCTAGAACTTAGAACTACTTAAACCTAACTAACCTAAGGACATCACACGCATCCATGCCCGAGGCAGGGTTCGAACCTGCGACCGTAGCGGTCGCGCGGTTCCAGACTGTAGCACCTAGAACTGCTTGGCCACTCCGGCCGGCATGAATGACTCCTTTCAAACCTTATTACGTTTAAGATATTCCTAGGAATTTATCTTTTAAAGGATCTGATTATCTTTCTCCGAATTCGAGTACATAAGGGTTCAAAATTCACTCTTTCACTCAAATAATTTTTGAATTTTCCACCGACGCTACGTTCAAATGATATGGGTTGATGATTTTTAATATATTATAATAATTTGTGATAACGTCATGTTTTAGAAAGAAACTTCCTCCTCTATGTTGTAAATATTTGATCCATTTTCGTTTGATGACATCAAAACGTTGAGTGACGGTTAACTAGATACCTCCAGTTGGGGAGTGCTTCTCAAAGTTGCCAGCCTAAAATTTTCCTACTTTTAAGCTGAAAAAATAGACAGTACTCGATTGAAATGGGTAGTTGTAGTCTCCAACATTCGGGAGTATAATATCGTTAGTTTTTTTTACCTTAGGATCAAATTAGGAACTTTAAACACTTCAAGTATCACAGAGTCACAGAATGGCGACCTTGCCCGATGTAAACGGGCCAAGTGGCTACCTGCTTTTAAACTCAAAAATAAAGGATAAGAAACTGTTTTACCAAAGAATTAAGTATATTGTATTGCAAAACGTTAATCAAATTCAATTATTTATACTTTTTACAAATAAACATTGAAACTGCGTTTCTCAACTCCAGCATTGAGTTCGTGGGCTTAAAGAGAGCACAATTGGCCATAAATCAACTGTTTTTATCGCCTCGAATTTGAAAATTTTTCTTCACAGTAGATGCACTCTCTGTTTTTATCCTGTCGTCAACAAGAGCTCCTCTATGGTTGTTGTTTTTCGCTCTCTTCTTTCTACTGCCGTTCTTCTCCTCGAATGTTTTCCGTTTTTCCTTCCTTTCATTTTCCTTTTCTTTATTTTCTTTCCGTCGCTTGTCGCTCTTCTAAAGGCTTCCTGTAAGTACCTGTTCCTTCTATACAACAGGTGTCTGGCGTTCTAACTGGCCGGAGGCCACTGCCGAGATTGCCACTTATCCCGCATTGACGTCCTTACTCAAAAATGGTGTACGCTGTAATAGCGCGAGCGAAGCTGCAGTAACGAAAGTTGAATTCTGGAGCAAGATTTGACACTTCCAACGCAATTTCATTAATCAGGTAAGTATTCAGGTAAGTATCCACGTTCTCTCTCCGCAATATATATGCAAACTGATCACTTAGCTCACAACAGGATAACTAAAGTCCACAGAAATGATTATAACTCTGAGGAGCGGTGCGAAAGACAAGTTGGACTTCATTAGGTGACTGGAACTTGCAGGGATAATAAGTATAGACGTATCCCTCGCCATTCACGAATGCTCAAGCTCACATTGCCCGGCTCTACTCTAGACGACACATTTGCTGTTATATACGTAATACTGTAACATTCGGAAGGAAGAGTACATTGTAATGTGCCATATAAGACGAGGTCATCTGAGACAGAGTACAAACTCGGATTGGGGAAGGATTGGCAAACAAAAACATCCCGGCATTCACGGTAACCGATTTGGCGAAATGGCAGTAAAACGGTCTGGATAGCCGTTCTTCCGAAGACGAGAGTAGTGTATTGCCACTGTAATACCTGTTTCGGTCTATGAATCTTGAGTGACAGTGCTCTGGCAATGAGCAGATACTAGAGAACTCGAGACTTAGCCTCTAGGTTCTTGCGATAGCGAGCTGCCTTTGCCAGACAGCGAGGAAATGAAGGCACTGTACTCTGCGGACGGTCGTGACTGGTGCCAGGGGCCAGCTGGTCTGGCGAGTGATTTCGTCCCGCGCATCTGCCGTGCTGGAGCTCCTTCCTGCTTGACTTGCAGATGTCGCCGTAAGAGTGCGCCAGCATCTGCCGTCGCGGTAACGTCGTCTGTGTCACGTCCTCCAGACGAGGGGAAGGAAGTACGGTCGCCGGCGCAAGATCGAAATGTAACTCACCTCTCAATGACACCGTTGCTCTGGGTAGACAATTTTGTCATCTGTATTCGTATTCCTACTGAACTGGCAGTTTGTAGCCACAAGTAGGTTCATAAATTGAGTGTCGAATAAACAATCATTATTTCGAACAATATAGAGCGTAGCACTTCGTTTGCAGAACTAGTGAGAGAGACGGCAGTTCCCGCCCTCTCTCCAGGGAGACATACACTGGTTGGACAATGATATGGATAAACCTTGGAAAATGCATGCTTCGATATAAATGCGGGTACTAACCAAGTCCGCCGGTTGCAGTGTTGCATTTGACCGCGAACGTCCTCAATACATTGCAATTGTGTCTTGTGGTGACAACAGTGTCCTGTGTAGTAGTGGGTATACTATGTCGGGGCTGTCGGCGCTTGTTTGGAGGTGCTTCCGCAACTAAGGTAGCCAAAGTGTTTGATGTTTCAAGGGGCACCGTATCGAAGATTTAAACCGTTTACAGGAAAAGCGCATGAAACATTATCCGCTAAGTCACAATACGAACGAAATTGTGTACTGAATAGTCGTGACAGACGGTCACTGAAGAGGATATTGACGAAATATAAGAGCACAATACCTGCAAAAGTCACTGAAGAAGTTAATGTCGACTTGCGAATGCTGACAGCATCAGAACAAAATGGAGCGAGCTCCAGACGCAAAAAATTGTAGGACGAGCTGGAATTCCAAAACCGCTCTGATGCAAGTACCCGTGACAGGTAAACGTCGTGCCGAAGCCATAATAACTGAACTATGGAGCAATGGAACACTGTTTCCAATTTATCTTCAAATGTGTGTGAAATCGTACGTGACTTAACTGCTAAGGTCATCAGTCCCTTAGCTTACACACTACTTGACCTAAATTATCCCAAGGACAAACACACACACCCATGCCCGAGGGATGACTCTAACCTCCGCCAGGAC
Organism: Schistocerca americana; assembly: GCF_021461395.2. Classification (NCBI taxonomy): domain Eukaryota; kingdom Metazoa; phylum Arthropoda; class Insecta; order Orthoptera; family Acrididae; genus Schistocerca; species Schistocerca americana. Next base: position 440,853,202 of record NC_060121.1, on the reverse strand, counting down.
GAGTTAACATTCGAAGAGTTAAACATGGTTGGGGGTCGGTGATTATTTCGGCATGCATATCGTGATATTCCAAAGGCCCCATTGGTATTCGACAAGTTCACGTTATTGCAAAGGATTATTTGACCACTGACTGATCAGGTCATCCCTTGGTGGAATATTTGTTACCCAATGATAATTCTGTGTCCCTAGAAGACAAGTCTCCCGTTCGCACAGCTTGCATCACCCAGGAATGGTTTCTGCATCTTAATTGCGTGATTATTCTGCTGTCCACAATTAAGTGCCTGGCAGAGGGTTCAATGAATCACCTAAAAGCTGTCCCTCTACCGATCCACTCTCGATGGCGAGCGGGTACAACGAGCTCTTAATTTTTTTTGTGCAATCCTTATTTTCTGTTATTTAATCGTGATGATCATTTATCTCTATGTAGGTGAGTGCCAACAGAAGGTTTTCGCAATCGGAGGAGCAAACAAATGGTTCAAATGGCTCGGAGCACTATGGGACTTAACATCTATGGTCATCAGTCCCCTAGAACTTAGAACTACTTAAACCTAACTAACCTAAGGACAGCACACAACACCCAGTCATCACGAGGCAGAGAAAATCCCTGAACCCGCCGGGAATCGAACCCGGGAACCCGGGCGTGGGAAGTGAGAACGCTGCCGCACGACCACGAGATGTGGGCTGGGGAAATCCGGTGGCTGAAATCTCATGAGGAGATCCCGTCGCAACGAAAAAGCCTTTGTTTTGATGATTGCCACTCCAAGTCACGTATCATGTCTGTGGCACTATCTCCCCTGTTTCGCGATAATACAAAATGAGCTGCTCTTCTTTGATCTTTTTCAACCTCATCCCTCAGTTCCGCCTGATATGGATCCCACAGGACACAGCAATACTCCTGAATAGGGCGGACAAGCGTAGTGTAAGCAGCCTCTTAGTAGATCTGTGGCACCTTGTAAGTGTTCTGCCAATGAATCACAGTCTTTGGTTTGCTACACCCACAACATTATGTATTTCATCATTGAAATTTAAGTTACTTGTAATTGTAATCTCTTAGTACTTAGTTGAATTTACAGCCTTCAGATTTGTGTGACTAATCACGTAAAACAAATTTAGCGGATTTCTTTTAGTACTCATGTGAATAACTTCACACTTTTCTTTATTCAGGGTCTATTGCCACTTTTCGCACCACACAGATATCTTACCCAAATCATTTTGCAATTCATTTTGGTCATCTGATGACTTTACAAGACGGTAAATGACAGCATCATTTGCAAATGATATAAGAGGGCTGCTCAGATTGTCTCGTATGCCGTTAATAGTGATCAGGAACAACAGAGGGGCTATAACACTTCCTTGGTGAACGCCGGATATTACTTCTCTTTTAATCGATGACTTTCCATCTATTACTACGAAATGTGACCTTTATGACAGGAAATCAAGAATACAATCGCACAACTGAGGCGATATTCCATAGGCAAACAGTTCCGTTAGAAGACGCTTGTGAGAAACAGTGTCAGAAGTATTCTGAAAATCTAAAAATATGGAATGAATTTAACATCCCATGTCGATAGCACTTATTAATTCATGAGTATAAGGAGCTAGTTGTACTCCGCAAGACCGATATTTGTTAAATCCGTGCTGACTATGTGCAGAGAATCGTTTTCTTCAATGTTCTTCACAATGTTCGAATATGTGCTCCAAAACCCGACTGCAAATCGACATTAGTGATATGAGCCTGCAATTCAGCGGATTGCTCCTATTACCCTTTTTGGGTATTGGTGTAACTTGAGCATTTTTCCAGTCTTTAGGGTACGGAACTTTCTGTGAACGAGCGAACGAGCGGTTGTATATAATTGCTCAAAATGGAGCTATTGCATCTGCATACACTGAAAGGAACCTGACTGGTATACCATCTGGACCGGAAGACTTGCATTTATTATTCAGCTGCTTTGCTACACCAAGGATATCCACTTCTATGTTTCTCATCTTTGCAGTTGTTCTTAATTGGTATTCGTTAATATTTGCTTCGTCTTCTTTGGTGAAGGAGTTCCGGAAAACCGTGCTTAATAACTCTGCTGGGCGGCGCTGTTATCAGTGACTTCACCATTGTTATCGCGCAGTGAAACTATTGATGGCGACTTGTACTTGTGTGCTTTATACGGGGTGTTACAAAAAGGTACGGCCAAACTTTCAGGAAACATTCCTCACACACGCTCTCCTGACCTCAACCCTCTTGACTTTCATTTATGGGGGCATTTCAAAGCTCTTGTCTACGCAACCCCGGTACCAAATGTAGAGACTCTTCGTGCTCGTATTGTGGACGGCTGTGATACAATACGCCATTCTCCAGGGCTGCATCAGCGCATCCGGGATTCCATGCGATGGAGGGTGGATGCATGTATCTTCGCTAACGGAGGACATTTTGAACATTTCCTGTAACAAAGTGTTTGAAGTCACGCTGGTAAGTTCTGTTGCTGTGTGTTTCCATTCCATGATTAATGTGATTTGAAGGGACGTAATAAAATGAGCTCTAACATGGAAAGTAAGCGTTTCCGGACACATGTCCACATAACATATTTTCTTTCTTTGTGTGTGAGGAATGTTTCCTGAAAGTTTGGCCGTACCTTTTTGTAACACCCTGTATATGACCAGAAGCCCAAAGAGATTAGGGTATTCTGCCAGATTCCGAGACAGAGTTTCATCGTGGAAATTATTAAAGGCGACTTGTACTGGTGTGCTTTATATATGACCAGAAGCTCAAAGAGATTAGGGTTTTCTGCCAGATTCCGAGACAGACTTTCGTCGTGGAAATTATTAAAGGCATCTCGTATTGAATCACATGCTATATTTCGAACTTCTGCAAAATATTGTCAATCTTGGGGATTTTGCGATGTTTTAACTTTGTCATGCTCTTTTCGTTCCTTCTGCAGCAGCGATCTCACCCGTTTAATGTACCAGTAGCATCACTTTTTAGTTTATGTGGTACATATCTCTCAATTTCCGTCGATACTACCTCTTTGAAATCATCCCACATCTTTTCTACGCCAACGTTATAAGGTCGGAAGGAGTGGAGACTGTCTCTTAAAAAGGCGTTAAGAGTATTTTTACAAGCTTTTTTAAATAGATGTTGTTGTTGTTGTTGTTGTTGTCTTCAGTCCTGAGACTGGTTTGATGCAGCTCTCCATGCTACTCTATCTTGTGCAAGCTTATTCATCTCCCAGTACCTACTGTAACCTACATCCTTCTGAATCTGCTTAGTGTATTCATCTCTTGGTCTCCCTCTACGATTGTTACCCTCCACGCTGCCCTCCAATGCTAAATTTGTGATCCCTTGATGCCTCAAAACATGTCCTACCAACCGATCCCTTCTTCTAATCAAGTTGTGCCACAAACTTCTCTTGTCCCCAATCCTATTCAATACCTCCTCATTAGTTACGTGATCTACCCACCTTATCTTCAGCATTCTTCTGTAGCACCATATTTCAATAGCTTCTATTCTCTTCTTGTCCAAACTAGTTATCGTCCATGTTTCACTTCCATACATGGCTACGCTCCATACAAATACTTTCAGAAACGACTTCCTTACACTTAAATCTATACTCGATGTTAACAAATTTCTCTTCTTCAGAAACGATTTCCTTGCCATTGCCAGTCTACATTTTATATCCTCTCTACTTCGACCCTAAATAGCAAAACTCCTTTACTACTTTAAGTGTCTCATTTCCTAATCTAATTCCCTCAGCATCACCCGATTTAATTTGACTGCATTCCATTATCCTCGTTTTGCTTTTGTTGATGTTCATCTTATATCCTCCTTTCAAGACACTGTCCATTCCGTTCAACTGCTTTTCCAAGTCCTTTGCTGTCTCTGACAGAATTACAATGTCATCGGCGAACCTCAAAGTTTTTACTTCTTTTCCATGAATCTTAATACCTACACCGAATTTTTCTTTTGTTTCCTTTACTGCTCGCTCAATATACAGATTGAATAACATCGGGGAGAGGCTACAACCCTGTCTCACTCCTTTCCCAACCACTGCTTCTCTTTCATGCCCCTCGACTCTTATAACTGCCATCTGGTTTCTGTACAAATTGTAAATAGCCTTTCCCTCCCTGTATTTTACCCCTGCCACTTTCAGAATTTGAAAGAGAGTATTCCAGTTAATATTGTCAAAAGCTTTCACTAAGTCTACAAATGCTACAAACGTAGGTTTGCCTTTTCTTAATCTAGCTTCTAAGATAAGTCGTAAGGTTAGTATTGCCTCACGTGTTCCAACATTTCTACGGAATCCAAACTGATCTTCCCCGAGGTCCGTTTCTACCAGTTTTTCCATTCGTCTGTAAAGAATTCGCGTTAGTATTTTGCAGCTGTGATTTATTAAACTGATAGTTCGGTATTTTCACATCTGTCAACACCTGCTTCCTTTTGGATTGGAATTATTATATTGTTCTTGAAGTCTGAGGGTATATCGCCTGTCTCATACATCTTGCTCCCCAGATGGTAGAGTTTTGTCATGACTGGCTCTCCCAAAGCCATCAGTAGTTCTAATGGAATGTTGTCTACTCCCGGGGCCTTGTTTCGACTCAGGTCTTTCAGTGCTCTGTCAAACTCTTCACGCAGTATCTTATCTCCCATTTCGTCTTATTCTACATCCTCTTCCATTTCCATAATATTGTCCTCAAGTACATCGCCCTTGTATAAACCCTCTATATACTCCTACCACCTTCCTGCCTTCACTTCTTTGCTTAGAACTGGGTTGCCATCTGAGCTCTTGATATTCATACAAGTGGTTCACTTCTCTCCAAAGGTCTCTTTAATTTTCCTGTAGGCAGTATCTATCCTACCCCTAGTGAGACAAGCCTCTACATCCTTACATTTGTCCTCTAGCCATCCCTGCTTAGCCATTTTACACTTCCTGTCGATCTCATTTTTGAGACGTTTGTATTCCTTTCTGCCTGCTTCATTTACTGCATTTTTATATTTTCTCCTTTCATCAATTAAATTCAATATTTCTTCTGTTACTCAAGGATTTCCATTAGCCTTCGTCTTTTTACCTACTTGATCGTCTGCTGCCTTCACTACTTCATCCCTCAGAGCTACCCATTCTTCTTCTACTGTGTTTCTTTCCCCCATTCCTGTCAATTGTTCCCTTATGCTCTCCCTGAAACTCTCTACAACCTCTGATTCTTTCAGTTTATCCAGGTCCCATCTCCTCAAATTCCCACCTTTTGCAGCTTCTTCAGTTTCAATCTGCAGTTCATAACCAATAGATTGTGGTCAGAGTCCACATCTGCCCCAGGAAATGTCTTACAATTTAAAACCTGGTTCCTAAATCTCTGTCTTACCATTACATAATCTATCTGATACCTTTTAGTATCGCCAGGATTCTTCCAGGTATACAACCTTCTTTTATGATTCTTGAACCAAGTGTTAGCTATGATTAAGTTATGCTCTGAGCAAAATTCTACAAGGCGGCTTCCTCTTTCATTTCTTCCCCCCAATCCATATTCACCTGCTATGTTTCCTTCTCTCCCTTTTCCTACTGACGAATTCCAGTCACCCATGACTATTAAATTTTCGTCTCCCTTCACTGCCTGAATAATTTCTTTTATCTCGTCATACATTTCATCTATTTCTTCATCATCTGCAGAGCTAGTCGGCATATAAACTTGTACTACTGTAGTAGGCATGGGCTTTGTGTATATCTTGGCCACAATAATGCGATCACTATGCTGTTTGTAGTAGCTAACCCGCACTCCAATTTTTTTATTCATTTTTAAACCTACTCCTGCATTACCCCTTTTTGATTTTGTATTTATAACCCTGTAATCACCTGACCAAAAGTCTTGTTCCTCCTGCCACCGAACTTCACTAATTCCCACTATATCTAACTTTAACCTATCCATTTCCCTTTTTAAATTTTCTAACCTACCTGCCCGATTAAGGGATCTGACATTCCACTCTCCGATCCGTAGAACGCCAGTTTTCTTTCTCCTGATAACGACGTCCTCTTGAGTAGTCCCTGCCCGGAGATCCGAATGGGGGGCTATTTTACCTCCGGAATATTTTACCCAAGAGGACGCCATCATCATTTATCCATACAGTAAAGCTGCATGTCCTGGGGAAAAATTACGGCTGTAGTTTCCCCTTGCTTTCAGCTGTTCGCAGTACCAGCACAGTAAGGCCGTTTTCGTTAATGTTACAAGGCCATATCAGTCAATCATCCAGACTGTTGCCCCTGCAACTACTGAAAAGGCTGCTGCCCCTCTTCAGGAACCACACCTCTGTCTGGCCTCTCAACAGATACCCCTCCGTTGTGGCTGCACCTACGGTACGGTCATCTGTATCGCTGAGGCACGCAAGCCTCCCCACCAACGGCAAGGTCCATGGTTCATGTACTTTGATGTACTTTGCGTTTTTTTATGGTTGTGGATGCTACGGTATTCAGCATAGCAGCAATTGCCTTGTGATCGCTAATCCCTGTATTCGTCATGATACTTCCTATTTGTCCAGGATTATTAGTTGCTAAAAGGTCAAGTATTGCTTTGAGTAGGCTCATGAACTAATTGTTCAAAATAATTTTCTGAGAAAGCATCCAGTACAATTTCGGATGACCTTTAATGCCGGCCGCCAGGCTTTAAACCTGTAATTCTTCCATCATACCGAGGGTAGATTGAAGTCGGCACCGACTATAATTGTATGAGTGGGTTACCTACTTGAAATGAGACTCAAGTTTCTTTGAACTGTTCAGCAAATGTATCTTCTGAGTCGGGTGCGGTAAAATGATCCAGTTAATAGGTTAGTCCGATAGTCAAGTATAACCTCTACCCTTCTACCTACTTCAATTTCACTACAAGGCTAATTACTTCCGACAGCAATAAATACTTCACCACCATTTGTATTTAATCTGTCCTTTCTGAAGACTGTTAGAGCGTTTGAAAAAATTTCGGCTGAACTAATTTCCGGCTTTAGCCAGGTTTCTGTACCCATAACTATTTGAGCTTCAGTGCTTTCTATTAGGGCTTAGAGCACTGGTTCTTTCCCAAAGCAGCTAAAACAATTTACAAATACAATACCGATCGTTTCTACAACTACTTTACTGTGTTTTACCTGCCCCCTTTTAGACGGACGCCCTTTCTGTGGTTTCCTGTGATCCTCTAATCTAGAATATCGCCCAGTCCCTTCCATACTGTTGCCGCCCCCCCCCCCCTACTCTTGTAGCTGCTTCCTGCGCGTAGTGGACGCCTGACCTATTAAGCGGAACCCGGAAACCCACCACACGATGGCAAAAGTCAAGGATTCTGCAGTCTAAGCAGTCACAGAACCGACTGAGCCTCTGATTGAGACCCTCTACTCGGCTCTGGACCAAAGGACCATAGTCGGTTCTGTAGATGATGCTGCAGATGGTGAGCTCCGACTTAATATCGGAAGCAAGAGCGGCAGTTTTTACAATTTTATTTAGCTGACAGAAACCAGAGACATGGCCTACTGCCTGCAGTTGGCTGCACCATCTACTCTTCATGGCATCCGAAAGCAACATTTCCACATCCGAAATGACTGCTTGGTGTGCACACGTAGTGCACACTTGCTTCCTTCCTCTCCTTGACAGCCGTGTTCCTAAGGGGCCCCATAACACGCCGAACATTGGAACTCCCAACTACCAGCAAACCCACCCTATGTGAATGCCCAGACCTTGCGGGCCGAGAATCTTCCTCTGGAACAGGATTGACAACTGCATCCGGCTCAGACACCGCGTCAGTCACAGATAATGCGCTAAATCTGTTGGTCAAACGATTCTGAGAGGCCCTACGATCGGCCCCACGGAAAGTCTTTTGCTGCCTGCCTCCCTCTCGACCACGGTGAGGGTTCAACCTCAGTGCAGGCAGTACCCGGGGCGACCACAGCAGTGGACCGATTGACGGACACATGGGTCGTGCTCGACGGCCGTTGCATCCCAGCGCCCGACCCCCCATGGTGGTGCCCCTTGGCAGCAGCCTCAAGCTGTGCAAAGGAAGTCAACCTGCCGGCAGCTGTGAGCAAAGGGTTACAAACTCAGCTCGCATCTGTACGCAGCAATCACAGTGCCTATCCATTTCTGAACTCGCTCCTGTTTGGAACTTGTAAAGATATGAAATAAACAAACAATGTACTCGCCTTATTAGTAACAGGAATACGTGACGCTCTCTCACTGATGGGCCAGCTGACACTGAGCTATTCTAAGCAAAACAAATGAAAGCCTGTACCATAAAAGGGTCGATACAACGGTCGATAGCATCGGTGGTACTGTACACCACACAGTTTTTAAAATGAAACGTTGCTCCTAGTAAACACTCAAACACACAATAAGTTACAAAGACATACTAGTAACTACAAAGGTAACTGAAAAGAAGTCGGCTGATCCCGCGGAGGTTCAAGTCGTCCCTTGGGCAAGGGTGTGTGTGTTTGACCTTAGGATAATTTAGGTTAAGTAGTGTGTAAGCTTGGGGACTGATGACCTTAGCAATTAAGTCACGTAAGATTTCACACACATAAGATTTATTTAAAAGAAGTCGCTCCTGTTTGAAGCTCATAGAAATATGTAATAAATAAAGGGTGTACTCGCCTTATTATCAACTGGAACTTGCAGTGCTGTCCCACCGACGGGTTCACTGTCACGTATCAGTTGGCCACCGCAGTCATCAGGTCTACATTACTGAACTTCTGAGTTCTACTTTAGAGAGAAGGATGAGTAACCGCTATCAGCCTCCATTATCATTACCTAAACTTGTCACTATTTTGCAGAAAGAATGTTATAAGATTCCTTTGAAAAGCATACAGGCCCTGTATTTTTTCATTGCAAGACAACTGGAAGATGTTCTCAATGCTGACCGTCTAACTACATCTTATTAGGTTCACATTTTGTTGCTCACATATATTTGTCTACCATTTAGAAGTGCAAAAAACTAAAAACATACAGGGTATTGCCAGTTGACGATGTTAATTTTTGGGTATATAACGAATACGTTCATGAGAAATAATAGATTAAAATGGCTCCTTCTTGCAGCACCAATCGTTAATGGGACACTTAAACATTTTACTTGTGAACTGTCAGAGTAGCTAGTCACCACACTAAAACTGTCCCATACTGCTTTTGTCGTCCCACGAAGTGCGTCAGTGATCGCATATTCAGCTGAATAAACGGTAATGTTTTATTAATGAATTATTGAAATTTGTAGAAATAATGCTACACCAACGACTGCTACGTATCTTCACCGAATGTTGAAAGAGGAAGAGTATTCCCAAAGACTGGAAAGCAGCTAGAGTGATATCAATATTTGAAAAAGGAGATAGAATCCTACGTCGTAATTGCAGAGGAATAAGTTTACTGAACTTGGGATACAAGGTGTATGATAAGATTTTAAATATAAGGCTTAAAAACATGGCAGAAGCAATATTGCATGAGGAACAAATGGGTTTTAGCAAAGGACGCTCGACAATAGATGAAGCTTTTATTACACCAAATATTAGGAAAACGGAGTGAGTATAATAAAGAAACTCACATTTCTTTTATTGACTTTAAAAAAGCTTTTAATAATGTCAACAGGCAGAAGCTTTGGGAAATAATGACGAATCGAGGGTACCCAAAGCATCTAGTAAATCCGATAAAATTTATATCAAGACACTAATATCATCTAGATCTCAATGGTAAAAGAACTAACTACATACCAACTATCAAAGGGTTATAACAAGGCCGCTGCATCCCTCCAACATTGTTAAACATCTGCATTAATGAAATAATACATATATGCAAATAATTTCCGAAAGGTATCAACCTAGGCAGGAACATTCTTTTAAATAACTTACTATATGCTGATGATGTAGTGATCCTAGAAAACATGGGAGATGACCATCAGAAAGGAATCTACTTGCTAAAACAAATATATGTTAAATTTAACATGGAAATTTCAAAAACCTTCACGGGGAAAGAACCAATCAGAACCAAAACAGTGATACATCAGAAGATTTTAGAGCAAGTAAACCATTTCAGTTGCCTTGGATGTGAAATGACATATGGCTACAGCAGAGATATTGAAATCGGTAAATTCAGTCAGGTACATGGAACAATTAACAGGAACCTAAAAAACAAAACCTGGAAAACCATTCAAATTAAATTTTAAAAAACTGTCGCAGCTCCTACATTGCTGTATGAAAGTGAGACCTGGGTGGTTACCAAGCAGCAAGAAAGCCCGATTCAAGCTCAAGAGTATAAGTTGCACAAGAGAAGACAGGCTCAGAAATCAAGGTATTAGAGAAGAACTGCCAATCGTTAGACTCAAAGATGATTAAAGAAGAAAATGGAACGAACATCATCAAAGAATGGAGAGTGAGAGACGTCCTTAAAGGCGAGAATGTGCCAAAGTGCCATGGGAGAAGAGACAGAGGAAGAACCTGACAGACATGGGTACCGTAACAGGCAATTCCTGCCTGATACCTGAAGAGAACATGATGATGATAGATCATAATGTTGCAAATAAGAGCAGGATAGATGCCTCAAAAGCCTTGAGGTTGTAGGGGTGTCAATTTAGGCCTTTAGGAGGAGGGATATCTTGGGGCTGGTGGGCGTGGCGCCAAGATTAGTGAACACACTGCGCCTTTGGTGCGACCGGCACCGTTCTTGGCCACGTCTTGGTAACTATTGGATATGCTCGGCTTTGGCCTGGGGTAGTTTTTCTTCAGGTCATTCTTGCTTGTGTCTATGCTTAGAGCTGGGGGATGGCGTGGGTGCGGGGGGGGGGGGGGGGGGGGGGATGGTAGCTGACAAACGAAAATCGTAGTGGATTGACGCCACTAAGCATCTAGCACCCGTCTGATCAGATTTCAGTCCTCTGTCGTCAGTGCTCTGTTCTCAGTTTAATTATGCAGTCGTTCATGGCCCATCTGCAAAGTGCGTTCAATAAGTAATGCTAACTTTTTTTCTCGGACATTTTGCGGAATTTTCTGTGGAACATCGCGGAATATGCCCGCTTCAGCCAATATAGTTTCATGGAATTCCGACAGGTCATGGCACTATATGACGCCTTCAAAATGGCGTCTGTAGGAAAAAAAAGAGAGCCACATACATTTATAGGAGCTCGCAGAATGTCTACGGCGACCTCGCCGTAAACAACAACACGGCCAGTCGTTGGGCGAGACAATCTGACAATACCGCAACAGGTGGCGCAAACCTATACGTTCTCCTTCGTGCCTGCTGGCCACGAAGCGCTCTGACTCTTGTAATTTTGAAATTTGCGAACATCCTCATGCGAGGTGATCGATGGATCACACTCAGGCTCTTCGCTGCTGAATTAGTCGTCTCTGTTGGTAGTGCTGAGGCATTCTTCAACCAGTTACGGTACTCAAAGGTGTGTGCCCAATGGGTTCCTCACCGTCTAACGGAGGATATCTTCAGTTGAAACTTCCGGGATGAGAGGCCGTGGTCGATGTATAAACTTTCCACCTGACGTTTCGTCTCCATCTACGGGAGACATCTTCTGAGGTCGACCGGCTACTGCCACTGAGTCACCATGTACTCTCGCATTTATAGAGCGCATAGAGGGCACCACCATTCGTCACGCGATGCCGACGGTATGCCTATCTTTGGAAAGCGTCATCATTCTCGATTAAGAGTAATCGGTTGTCATTCAGCTGGCGCAACGTCGACATCCATAGTTTGTCCAACTTTAAAACTTTCTCTTTTCTATTAAAATTGTTATGGTGTTTTTGAATTTCTATTGCTTCTCTATACATGCGAGAATGATAATGGGATTTTCGTGCTAGAACGCTTGTCTCATTAAATTTAATTACGTGATTCCCATCTCGAAAACATGCTCAGCTACGGCCGATTTTTCGATGTGTCCTAAACGACAGTTTATTTTATGTTCGGCCAAGCGGGTTTTTACACTTCTTTTCGTTGTTCCAATATATACTTGTCCACAACTGCATTGAATTTTGTATACCCCAGCTGTTGCTAGGGGATGTCGGGCATCTTTTGCAGTTCTTAAATATTCCTTAATCTTCTTGGTGGGGCTGAAGATTGTTTCGATCCCATACTTGGCCAGAACTTTCCCGATACGGCCCGTAACCTTATTAATGAACAGTAGGAAAACTTTTCCAATAGGTGACCGTTGTTGCTCTGGGCCTCTGGCTTCTTTTCTTCTTTGATGGAGGGTTTGATCAATTTCCTTGCTGGTATATCCGTTTTTGATGAAGGCTGACCGTAGGTGATTCAGTTCATCTTGTAATTAAGCCGGCTCGCAGATTTTGTTGGCTCTGTCCACCAAGGTTTTCATGACACCTCTTTCTTACCTAGGATGATGGTTAGATTCCTTGTGAAGGTATCGATCCGTGTGTTATTTCCATATACCTTGTGGCCCAGCGTCCCATCCACCCGTTTAATTACCGACACATCCCGGAAATTGAGTTGACCGTTGCTCTCTTTCTGCATCATAAACTGTACCTTCGGGTTAAGCCTGTTCAGGTGCACCAAGGAGATTAAGGAATATTTAAGAACTGCAAAAGAGGTAAGAAATCTCCTAGCAACACCTGGGGTATACAAAATTCCATGCAATTGTGTGCAAGTATATTTTGGAACAACGAAATGAAGTGTAAACACCCGCTTAGCCGAACATAAAAGAAACTGTCGTTTAGGACACATCGAAAATTCGGCCGTAGCTGAGCATGTCTTTCGAGATGGGAATCACGTAATTAAATTTAATGAGACAAGCGTTCTAGCACGAACATCCCATTATCATGCTCGCATGTATAGAGAAGCATTAGAAATTCACAAACACCGCAACAGTTTTAATAGAAAAGAGGAAGTTTTAAAGTTGGACAAAATATGGATGTCGACGTTGCGCCAGCTGAATGACAATCGATTACTCTTAATCGAGAATGATGACGCCTTTCAAAGATAGGCATACCGTCGGCATCGCGTGACGAATGGTGGTGCCCTCTATGCGCTCTATAAATGCGAGAGTACATGGTGCCTCAGTGGCAGTAGCCGGTCGACCTCAGAAGATGTCTCCCGTAGATGGAGACGAAACGTCAGGCGGAAATTTTATACATCGACCACGGCCTCTCAGCCCGGAAGTTTCAACTGAAGACAACACCGGCCGTGAAAGCCTACATTGTATGATTAACGGAGGATATGTTTGGAGCAGTGAACAATGCACTCCGCGGAAGCAGTGAGTGGACGAAGGGGAGGTTATTGATGCAGCAAGACGATGAATGCAACGTCGACCAGTAGAATGGGACCATGCGGGCGCACAGACCCTCTCAATAATGTCATGTAAGACCGTCGTACTGAATGGTTATTATGAAAAATAGGCTTCTGCAGCCAAAAGTGTGGGCAATAACTCGGTGTATTTGAAACCTGAATGAATCCAACATGCTTTCAGAAACAAAATGTGTCACTTCATTATTGTATGTTCTTCGTTCTTCCTTCCCACAACGCCAACATGTGAGCATCTTTCCATGAAGTGAACACGTCTCTTTCTTACCCTCCCTTGCTGCATACTATATACTCAAAGTGTTGTTAGACACTGCACTGAGTGCTCCTTTGAATGACTAGCAGCTCCAGGACAGTAAGGGGTTTCTAGATTCTGTGTGTATCGTGGTACCTGAAGTGCTCTCCGCCACACTTCGTTAGGTTCTTGTGGAGTATAACTGAGCTGCAGACAGATGTACTTCTGTGTATTGTTCAAATTTATATACACTCCTGTTCAGAGAAAACGCAACAACTGGAACGACTGGAGATATGACGTTCATATTCACTGGACGTGTACATTAGTATGTTCTGCTGAAACGATTAGCATTTCAGCCTCCTCGGATACGTATGTGTTCTGCAGCCTAGTATTCACAGTGTCCGCCGTGGGCCCTGATAACTTGCTCCATGCGTGGTGCATTCACCTGGTACCAAAATTCTTTTGTTGTAGTTGGCACTGGGTCTCAAGGCTGCAACCTCGTTTCACCATATCCAACACATTTCGATTGACGGCAAGTCTGTTGATCTGGCGGGCCAGAGCAAAAGGCTGACATACCGTGACACCAATATGGCACGGTTCGTGCAGCAAGATGTGCTCGTGCATTGTCTTGCTGCAAAATGGCGTATGGGGTGCTGTGCAGAAAGGGTAAGGCTACGGGTCGCAGGATGTCATTCAAGTAGATCACATTGGTCACACTGCCCTGGACACTCACCAACTTTGATTGACGGTTGTACCAAATAGCAACCCGCACCATGAGGCCTTGAGTTGGAGCTGTACGTCTTGTGAGAATGCAGCCACAGTGATGCCGCTAACCCTGTCTGTGACGAACCAAAATCGGGCCATCATCGTCAAACAAACGGAACCTATAATTCATCTAAAAACAATATTTGCCCCCAGTGACGTCGTTCCATACGCCGTTGCCCTGTAACATGTTTCTGCACATTCGTCAAAGGTAGGCACAGAAGAGAACGACGCGCACGTATTCCACGTCGTAATAAACGGCGACCAACAGTCGCATCTGATAGCGTACGATGAGTGAAACTGATGCGCCAGAGGCGAGGAGGACGCAGGTATGTCCTGCAACGCCATTCGGATGAGGTGTCGATCTTCTCGGGCGGTTGTCCTTGGTGGTGCGATCTGACCCATCTCGTCGTCTTCTGTGACCTTCCTTCAACATTTCTGCACACACCCATTACACTCCCGAAACACTTCGTCCCACACGAGCAGTAATATCCCCGATTGATGCATGACGTTCTCTCATGCAAAAAATGCACCCTCTTTCACACTCATTGCTTTGACGGTACGACTCCCGCATATGTTAGCGCGGCATCCTGCATGTCTGCTGAAGTCACGCTCATTCATTACCTTCCATTCATAGCGACAACGAGAGCAGCAGGCACATTTCGCCGGTACCCAGCGTTGCACGGCGGTATCGATGTTGTCCTTGAACCAGCAGTGCCGACATGGTTCAAACGCTAATCATTTATTCAGAAGATATTAATTTACATGTCGTGTGAATATGAGCGACCTGGCTCTCGTTGTTCAAGGTGCTCTGTTTCTTTGAAGATAAATGTAAGTGCACGCTTTGACCACAGCTCTGTGGCAATTCTAGTTGGACTCGTATCTGTTGAGACAACATTGTAGTTATCGCTAAGCTCCTTAATATATTCCTTGCACTTGCTTTTCTCTGACAAATATTTCATTTTATTGTATTCAGCGGAGAAAAGGAGCTACTTTATCCCTTATTGGACATGGTAAATGGGAAATTCACAATCTGCAAAGCTGCAGGAAACGAACTTGTCCTGAATGTTGGCAACGAAATCCGAATTGCTTATGCAAAGAGTGAATTATTATACCGTCTTTGTTGCAAGTGATTTATTTCGTAGTCACGACAACGTCCCTCTGAAGGCTAGCTTTCCTCACACAGGGGCATCCGCACCCCCACCATTGTGAGTTATGTGCTAGCAAAATGCAATCTTGAATGAGATTTTCACGGTGAAGCGGTGTGTGCCCCGATATGAAACTTCCTGACACATTAAAACTGTGTGCAGGACCGAGACTGGAACTCGGGACCTTTGCCTTTTGCGGGCAAGAGCTAGAGTGGTAGAGCACTTCCCCGCGAAAGGCAAAGGTCCCGAGTTCGAGTCTCGGTCTGGCACACAGTTTTAAACTGCCAGGAAGTTTCATATCAGCGAACACTACGGTGCAGAGTGAAAATCTCATTGTGGAAAGATCCCCTAGGCTGTGGCTAAGCCATGTCTCCAAAATATCCTTTTTTCAGGAGTGCTAGTCCTACATGGTTCGCAAGAGAGTTTCTGTAAAGTTTGGAACGTAGGAGACGAGGTACTGCGGAAGTAAAGCTGTGTGGACGGGGCGTGATCGTGCTTGGGTAGCTCAGTTGGAGGGCACTTGCCCGCGAAAGGGAAAGGTCCTGAGTTCGTGTCTCGGTCCGGCACACAGATTTAATCTGCAGGAAGTTTAAAATGCAATCTTCATTACATTTTAAGTCAGACATTACAGTCATACAATGCAGAGGAAGACAGAATATATGTGCAGGACACTTAAAGAGATATGTCAGATTTCACTTTTACTATGATGCCTGGCGCCGTTGAGGAGGCGGTGAAAGTGGGGTTTATGCCATGGTGACATGTAATAACGACTGCTGAAATGTACAAGACAATAAGGTGCAATTTTCTTTCACAAAATAAGCAGTGGCCAGTGCTCGACATCACTCAACTTATCTGAAGAGTTCAGAGGATTTATAAGTTCCTAGATGTCAGTATATTTGTGTTAACTGTCCATACTGCATTATGTCCTAGCGCACCTGCACAGAGTAGAGGAAAATGTTCTACCTGCAGCTTTAAACAATCATTTACCCCACGGTAAATTTGTCGGTAGTGCAGTACCTTTTCACCTAGATTTTCAGGATGTTTGATGATTCAAATCCTGCACAGGCTAACATGATATACACGAAATCTTAACTTCTGCGTCGCTCTCTGAGCACTGTCATACGAAAACTGAGACTGTGTAACGCCAAGAACCTACCGAGGGTCATCACGCGTAGGAATTGCCGATTTCTGACCCATTTTTTATGAATAACTCTTTGGTGATCTTCCTTTAGTATTGCCAGTTTTATTTCGAGATTCCCCAGGTATTAAATGGCAACTGTGCACGATTAAAAACTGGGAGAAGAGAAGTAATAAAAGATACATATTGTTCACATACTGACGAACAGTATACCAGTATCTAAACTCGGAGTGATCATTTTGAGAGAATTTTATGGTGGTAACAGTTGTCTTCAGACCAAAATTGAAAGCGCTCCTTATTCCCAAAGAAGGCGAAGTGGTACAAAAGCGGCTCTGTTTCGGCGATTAGATTTTATGCAGGAGGGGAAATACTTATGAACAAAGGACTCAGCAGGTGACCGTTGTTCCAGCTGAGCCATGTGAGGGCTCCACCCACCGCTCTAATGTCACGTCTTAGGCTCCTTGCCTGGTTACTGTGGATCGAGCGCTCCGCTAAAGGGCAGCGATGTAGTGGAGGATCACGAGGATGTATTTTCGCGCCCGAGTTACGACGAGGAGGTTGGTTGAGTGTCCACTGCTTTAGTTTGACCTACGGGCGAAATTTTGCTGACGTCTCCGTGCGACGGCAGAGGGATTGGCTTCTGCAGTTGCGTCCGCTTGGAGTATCGAGGCGGACGTTTGTACCGTTAAATGGGCGGCCACGGTATTGGAAGTGGCTGGCTGCTTCCTGCTTAGGCGGGAGCTACTTTTTTTTTCTACTTACATTGTAAATAAAACTGCATGAGGCCAGTAACACTAACAAAAGTACTGTTCACGTTTATTGTTACTTGTCCTTCGATTTGTTTCGTGCATCTTCGGCGTCAACTGGTATTTATATTTTGCCCGCATCTCGTGGTCGTGCGGTAGCGTTCTCGCTTCCCACGCCCGGGTTCCCGGGCTCGATTCCCGGCGGGGTCAGGGATTTTCTCTGCCTCGTGATGGCTGGGTGTTGTGTGATGTCCTTAGGTTAGTTAGGTTTAAGAAGTTCTACGTTCTAGGGGACTGATGACCTAAGATGTTAAGTCCCATAGTGCTCAGAGCCATTTTGAACCATTTATATTTTGATAGATATGGCCTCTCAAGCTGGCGTTTGGTGGCTGCACTTTAGTGTATTCTTTTTTAGTGTATGAAGACAAAGTATTTAATCTGCCCTGTGTGTTTTAAACTGAAGTTTAATTCTGTGTGTTTGTCGAAGTTGGATTTAAAAGCTTAAAGACTTTGGCGTATTCCTGGCAGCCTCTTAATGTTTAGAGGTCTTGAATTCGTACAGAATCTGAAATCTTAAAATATATCCCTTAGGAGGGACATGCTTCGTAATGATTATGTACAAGAGCTGCTTTCAATGTTTTGGTAAACGTCTGAAATTTAGTTGGCTACCTGAGCCTTACAGTTAAAGTTTGGTGTTCTTTGTTTCGATAATTGAATCGGGCTATTTTCTTGGGTGGTTGACGAATACTGTTTTCTTTAATTTGCCTACCATGATCGCGAACTAATCTGAGATATTAATTGTAACTGTTTTAAAATTGTATTTAAATACATTGGTCGCTGTGAAGGCGCTTAGTTAATTATTGCTTTTCTTTCTTCTATTGCCTTTTAAGGTAGCTAATGACGGAAATTGTTTTTCATATTTCATTTCTTGTGCCCTCATCATTCTGGGTGCTTACCAACGTGGAAAAGTAAATAAAATGTAACTTTTTTCTTTAATGTGTCTGCCTTCGCCACTGAGAGACCTAAAACTTCTTGTTCACGGTGACTGACCTTATTGTTAAACAACCTAATTGAAACTGTATCCCCGGCATGTGTGGCCTAGCGGTTCTAGCGCTTCAGTCTGGAACCGTGTGACCGCTACGGTCGCAGGATCTAATCCTGCCTCGTGCATGTATGTGTGTGATGTCCTTAGGTTAGTTAGGTGTAATTAGTTCTAGGTTCTAGGGGACTGATGACCTCAGATGTTAAGTCCCATAATGTTCAGAGCCATTTCCAACTTTATCAGTTTACTTCATCTCACATCTTGCCACTCACTAACCTACCCCCTACCATTTCAAAGGTAGCAGTGTTTTGGTCATTTCTACTGATAGGGAGAAACTGCGATTGCTTTTTGTCTACGTGTATTGCGTCTTTTATTTCACATCATTGTGAAGCTGGATTTGGTTTATGGACTGGAGAAGTGCACTGGGAACTACATACCTACCCAAAAACTAGTTTCATAACTAGCTTATCATATGACGCTTGTCAGTGGAAGGTAGCGTGGCAGAGATAAGCCAGCACTCTAACGGTGCATTGGACTGCGGCTATCACAACAGAGACAGTTGGCGGGGTCTGTGACGCCTGTGATATGTGTCGCAGTTCGCTGTCTTGGGACGTCGGCAAATGTTGAGCTCTTATAGGCTTGTGCCCCAAAAGAAAGTGCAGGTCTTTAGGGTCCAGGCACATTTAAATCGTTTACGTAACTGCATTCGATTGTAGTGAATGTTGGTCTCAAGCAGACCCCTCACATTCAGTAACTGAAGGGGAAAACTACTCACGGTTTGACGCCAGTTTGCTGTTTAGGTAAGATAGTGTACGATGAACCGAGGTTCACTTCTCAGGCAGGCTACTGAGTAGGAAGGGACTGAGGGCTCAGGAAAGAACTGTCAAGGAAGGTAGAAATTACTTAATGAACTGCCTAATCTACTTTGGCCAACAACGCCAAGCATCGAGATATTATCTATACACACGATTGTATTCCTGGCAGTTCGTTTGCAGAATCATGCCCACAGTTTTCAAGTTTCCGACACCACCATATTTCAAACTGTCCATCCCTAAACTATAGGAAAGGTGAGAAGAATTACTTAGGCGTCACTGTGTGGGTTCCGCCAAAGCTCACTGTAGGGAAAGTCGTCCAGGAGAATTCGGAATGAGCAGGCCAGTCCCAATATTTTTACCATGTCTGAAACCATAGGGAGACACTTTTGCCACGTATTATGCAGGATATTAGAGTAGCTACGTCAGCCCTTTTCCTTGGTACGGTAGGTGATGAAAAGTAATGCCTCCACATATTTATGCGAAAATCCTTAGAGACATTTTGAATAAATTTTTTTTATTAGTATTCTACATCATTTTACTTCATGTATACATCTCTGTTTCTCAACATAGTCACCCTGGTATCGAACATTTTTCTACCACCAAGAGACCATTTGGTTGATAGCGTCACTGTACAATGTTTGACATTCTTGACAGAGCCAAAACCACCTCACCTCTGCTTTCACCACGTCATCACTATCAAAGTGAAATCCTAAAAGGTGCTCCTTAAGTTTTAGAAACAGATGATACACTGATGAGGTTAACTCTCGACTCTATGGAGAATGCTCGATGACGGTGAACCAAAGGGGTCGGCCTGTTGCGGATGTCGTGGTGCTTCTGATGCTGGAGAAGAGGGTGCCCCGTGTGTGGAAGAAAGTTTCCTGTGGTTAGAAATTCGATTACAGCATGCTGTTTCTCATGTGCTGACAAAGTTACGTCTCACACTACTATGTTAGACTCTTCACTTCGGAGCCCTCTACCAGCAGAGTGTTGAAGCTTCCGTCAGTGAAGAAGGGAAGTCGACCGAGTAATATGAATGACAACTAATACCTTAACTGATATTGAGCATGCCCTTGTACATCAGAAGCAGAGGTAGTCAATAATGTTTTGGGAGGTATGTTTCCAGAGGACCGGTGACGTATACTTTTCACTATTAAACATAAACATTCATAGAAGTTGTAAAACTGTTGGTGATCATAGAAAACATTCGTTTTAGTGATAAAAATTGCAATGGTAATATAGGTCAGAGTCGCTTGTAAGCGGGAACGGCCCACAGGAAAGTGCATTTACCTCGAGGGCATTCGAAAATAGTACATGTTTTCGATGCAGTCACTTATGATACTTGGAGAAAGACGGCACGGTACCATGGGACAGGGCGAAGTAAAGCTGATTGCAGAAATAGCAGCCCAGGGTGAGAGCTTATGGGGACTGTTTCAGACTGTAGTGAAGTGAAAGCGGCTTCTAAGTCTCGGTTAAGTTTTGTTGTGGTATTTTGAATGACGAACCGATTTTCGCTTTGATGAAGTCAGGTAGTAGTACATCTCTGCATGGTTACTGGTGGTATAGCAGGGTCCATCGGATATGCAAACTTTCTCTTCCGTAAGGTAAACATGCAATGATGGAACGTGGCCGGCCGGAGTGGCCGGGCGGTTCTAGGTGCTACAGTCTGGAACAGCGCGACCGCTACGGTCGCAGGTTCGAATCCTGCCTCGTGCATGGATGTGTGTGATGTCCTTAGGTTAGTTAGGTTTAAGTAGTTCTACGTTCTAGGGGACTGATGACCTCAGCAGTTAAGTCCCACGGTGCTCAGAGCCATTTTTTTTCCTTTTTTTTTTTGGAACGTTAGTGGTTGGTTGTTGACTGTCTTGGGCAAAATTCCTTTTAAAATAGGGATCCAGTCGTTGCCATGGCCACTGAATTTTACTACTTTAAGGGCTTAGTGTACCAAGACATTGCTTGCGTATCAGTTTTTCGAAAAACATGGCATATTTTGGATCATGTTAGTAGGAAAATCATGCGCAGATTAAAGGCTGATAGGAAGTATGACTTATATAATCATAACTATCGTCAAAGTATGCATAATGTTAAAGGTATGTGTCATATGAGCAAAGAGCAGGCTCGGGATGCTGCTGAAAGTATTGAAGGAGCTTCCTGATTGCTTAGTAATCAGTTAGGTGTCATTAATAAGATTCAAAATAAAACCCAGCTTACTTCCCCGATCCCTCTCCGCCAGTCCTGTTACCTAGGTCGCCTCCTACGATGAGGGAATTGCGAAAGACTGTTTTAGTAAAATTTGGCCCCATTTGGGCTAGTTACAAAGGCTGCACTGTTGTTACGGTTGTTGGACGCCGTGTTAGATGACCTGAAATTTAGATGTGTGTGCAGTTGCTTGGATTACATTGTCATCGGCAGTAAAACCTTTGATCAACATCTGGGTCATTTGTGGCAAGTCTGCACAGATTGCGTCGAAGGTCATGCTGTCCTGCTATTAAATTTCTTTTTTGGCGTACATACTGCCCGATAATGGAATAACAGTAGATCAGGATCGCGCTAAAACGATTTATAAGTTCCCTCTACTTAAAGGCAAGAAAGGTATATCCCGTTTTATGGAAATGGTAAATTTATTTTGCCAATTTATCCGTAACTTTGTGCAGTTGGCAGCACCCCATAAACCATTTGCGTCGTAACGGCGAAAAGTTTCAGTGCTTTAAAATGGCTTTATCAGGTGTGCCTTGTTCACCATTTTGAATTTCGATCATGAGATTATCTTACAGACCAATGCGACTACTTCCGGAATGGGCAGCGTTTAAGGGGAATTAGAAGGGAATTTTTTTTCACATTTTAGAAATTTTATCTCATTATGAAATTTGCAATTTTCCGAATAAAATGACATGTCTTATAAACTCACATGGAAAGTACTTTATTTAATTTTTTAAAATATAATCTACACCGGTGAAAATGTTAAAAATTTTACGTGCGTTACTTCAAGATCAACAAAAATCGGTAATATTTTATACAGAAGGCTGAGGATTGCTGTGTTATAAAGGTTAAATGACGTAATTATACTGGTCATGTCCAGAAGAGGATAAGCACCAGGTTGACGAAACGGAAAGAAACTTCCTGATGGTAAAACCATAAGCTGCAGGCTGACAGACAAAATGACTGATGAACTACAGCAATATTATGAGGTGGCGATTAGAAATAATACTGAGGATTTGTTTAATAAGATGCAGGCAGTAAGGGCTACCTTCTTCCACAGAATGTCAACTGATGAAAATCCAGTACACCACCTTTGCCCTTCGGGACCTGATTCATGGTGCTATTACCGCAATGCCCAGTACTCAGACAGTTCATAAAGCCATAAACATTCCATCCCAGCAGCAGTCATAGATATCATAAAACCTATTTGTTGAGACGTGGCAAATCCTGAATTACAGTATAAGTGTCTGCATGGTCAGACTCAAAATCCCAATACGTCGTTCTATATTATTATGTGGACTCACTTATCAAAAAGTGTTTTTGTTGGAATGAGGACACTAATGTGGGGGGAGGGGGAGCTCAGTGATGCTGTTATTGCTTTTAATGATGGAAACTTTAGTAGGGTGAAAGTGCCTCAGCATATAGGAGTTAATTCTGGAGCAAACTACATCTGAGAACTTGAACGGATGGACAATGTTCGCGTTGATAAAACAGAGTATAAAGCACAGTTGGGCACTAAGGAGCCTAGAAAGAAAAGAAGAAGAAATTTGGAAAAAGAACAAGAGGATGATATACGGTGTGGTACAGGTTGCTTCTGAGTGATTAAAAATAAAAAAAATTAAGCATATATTGAGTTATAGTCCTTTGAAACTTTAGAACCCGTTCCTGAAAATTTACATTTTCTGTTTCATTTTTCCATAAATATCAGAAACTATTTCGATTAGAGTATTCAAATTTTGGAAGTAATAACATACATATTCTGAGTCTACTGAACGAAAATGAGAGCTTAATTTTGTATATAATTAAATCTATTTAGGACAACATACAAAAAATTACACAAAATTTTAACCATATAATTAAAAAATTGTATTTCCGAGAGCAGTTGCTGAAATGCAATTATTGCAGTTCAGTAGACTCAGTACATACAGTTTAATGTCTTGTACAGATCTTTTGTCAATGGCAACAGTGGTTCCTGAAATACAGGCAAGCCATGTAACTAAATTTAATAATGTCGGGTTAAGGCGTTCCAATTCTCCTTACAGGAGAAACGAAACTGACTGGCTATTCCTCGAATTCCCTGTCCGACGATGAAAACAAATACTCAGTTTGTGAGTTGTAGGCACAGGCCATCCTATTTATGTCGGAAAAATTTAAATTTAGTCAGGAGAATAAACCATTTTGACTGATAACCAGGCCTGAACCTATGTACAGTCCAGGCCCCGTAAGACCGGAAGAATCGCTAGACAGGCAGTGAACATTTTGACCTTCCGGTCCGATGTGTGGCACATCAAGGGTGTGGATAACCACTTAGCTGATGCCCTAAAATGCATGTTCCACCACGAGCACGAAGTCGTTGAGGCCCCAAAAGCTATTGAGAAGCTGGTGCGTGTTCCCACAGTGCTTGGTAACCTGGGGGAAAAACTTCATGTAGACGCCCATTTAAATGACACTAAACAAGTAATTAGGTATGATATAGGTACTCCAGGTTGTTCACTTTGCAAGGGCTTTCTCTGTTACCCGAATCGCTGTGAAAGGAAAGATAGAGAGATGTCACCCGAGGAAGTTGATTCTTCCCATATTCAGGTACTACGTGGAGGACATACAGGGGTTTATAAGACCGACTTGAAAATAAAGGATCCTTTAACCTGGCCAACTATCGGTAGCGATGTTAGGGAGATAGTAGGGCAGTGTTGAGCCAAGTGTCCATATATGTGAGCGGGAAAGAGAAACCCATAAGCAAAATTTTTATCCATTTTCTCAGTCCCCTTCGTCGTATCAAGCGAGCACCTATAACTTATTAGTGGTGGTCGATGCTTTCGAGCGTTACTTGAGGCTGCTCTCAATAAACTTTACCACCATTGGGGTTACGATTAAATGTTAAGGCGGAATATTGTTTGGAGCGCCTAAGGTGTTAGTTAGCTGCAACGCTCCAGCCTTCTTGTCTCGAGAATTTAGGAAATTCTGCTTCAATAGCGCTAAATCTCACATCACCACCAACCCCTTTACCCCCAACAGTCATTATCTGAACGAGTTCACCGAAACATATTACCTCACCATTTTCCACGACCAGCTTCAGGCCAAGTGAGATCAATCATTCCGTAGGTTTCATTTTGTGTTTACTACCACTGTGCATAGAACTCACGGGACTACCACCATGAAGCTGATGTTCATGGTTCTTGTTACCTCGCGTATGTCCCAGTTGTCGATCAGTGACCTCCTTTCTGAGGATATTAATACGAGTGTTAGTGGAAAAAATTTGTAGGTTGTCAGAAACAACTTTTTTTTTTTTGAACACAGAGCGACATTTACCGCTACGATAGGGCAGAGGCCCTGCTTCGTTGTGGACTAGTGACGTTCTTCTGAAAATTATCTGAGCTCAGAGCGAAGGTAGCCAAAAGGCCACTGCGAAAATGCTTCTCCGCTCTGTGAACACTCTATTTAGCTTCCTAGTCCAGGACCGATCCACGTAGAAACAGGTTAGATCCCACACAAGCCAGCATACATTTGCGCCTGGCAATTGGGATTTTCGGAAGACGGAAGTGTCTGAAATTTGGAGTTCTCAACCCTCCTCCCCTGCTCTTTTTTCAATTTAAAGGTTAGGGAACTGAGCTGTGCGAGAGTCTTTATCGATGACTGACCCTCTGGCGCTTCCACTATTGTTCTGCGACTTGTGGCAGACATTTTGGTGACGGCTACAGGAAAAGTCCAAGGGATTGGCTCCAGGAGTTGGATTAGCTTCGAATATCTAGACGGATGTGTTGAAATTAAGAGGGCCGCCACGCTGTTGGAAGTGGATGTTTGCTTCCTGCTTGGGCAGTGGCGAATCGTTTGTTGGAATCGGAGTCCCTGAATAAGCTGCTTTCACTGAGCAGGGAGCTTATGGAGGTTCTGACTCTCGTTCAAGAACAATGTGTACACTAAGGTGAACATCCGCTTTAGAGCCATCAGGTGCCAGGGTGGCCGAGTTTGGAACACCTCTGCGATCTTGAGATAATGTGTGGTACCGACTTTTGTGGGCGCAGTGATTATGCACTATTATTTTAATAAGCATGTGCGTTTCATCATCTTATATTTTCATAAAAATGTGCTTCAAATTTGGTGGAGATAGCCTTGCCCATTCAGTACGTTGGCGAGGAGGCAGTGTCTATACGCAATCTATTTTATTTAGGTTTATATTTTATATAAAATAGCGTGAAGCCGGTAACAATGGCAAAAGTATTCCGTACGTTTATTAGTGGCCTTCCACCGGTTCTGTGACACTTCAGCATTAACTGGTATTTCTACTTTTACCCTTGTGGCTTCCCTCTCGTGCTGGCAGTTGTTTGGTAGTTACTCCTAGGAGTATTCTTAATTTTTTTTACTTGATGATTCAATGCTCGATCTGCTTTGTTTATTTTAAGTTCAGGTTTAATTCTGCATCACTACCATATGTTTCAGCTGCTGACAATTCATCTGAATTGTATAGCCTTGGTCCATGGAACTCTTCTACCCCTGACGTTTCATCCAAGGCTACATTGGACATCTTTGGAGGTGCTCCTGGTTGTGCTGAAACTTGCCGACTGTCAGCAAGATTTAGCACATCCAGGAGCACCTCCGAAGATGTCCAATGTAGCCCTGAATGAAACGTCAGGGATAGAAGAGTTCCACGGACCACGGCCATACATCCCGGCAGAATTCTCAGCAGTTTCATTCTACGTGTTTGTCGATGTAGTATGTAACCGTAGAACATTATAGAGCAGAAAAGTTACTTTGTTGCTAAACCATCACAAAGTTTGCTACTCCACATTTTATTCAAAGGAAGTAGTAATTCATAATTATGCATAGTTAGTTACGATTATGAGATGTTGTAAGGTGGCAGATTAAATGAAGATCAATTTCGCACCTTAGATGAGAGTTCTTATACATCGTAAAGGGAAGGGTGAATAGGTCACCTAACATAAATTGGCAGATTTGTGTACAAATGTGTACAGTATGCAATGCAAAGGGATGACACTCAATCAACGGTACTGAAGCACCCAAACTATATACTGTATGTTAATGAGCAAAATGTGAAACAATCGGCGAGAGAGAACCGTGCATTTGGAAGGAAGTGCGAGGGGCCCATCACAAGTGACAACAGAAAGCTTTTGAAGGCGTCCCATGGCAAGAGTCAACGAACGGGCCAGATGACTCAGCCAGGAGGGCAAGTAGTAGGCCACCAGAGTAGCATTGAAAGAAGCTTTAGAAAACTGCGTTGCGGAATTTCCAGATGGATGCAGTTGATCATGTCAACAGCGCATGGCACGTTCATGATGGATGCAAGTAACTTTTAGGCGTCTGGAGTGGTCACAAAATGTCCAATTGGAGGAAACGAACTAGGGAGGAGTAAAGCGCCGAGATTTCTACACAGTTTAATGGTAGGGCCTTTGCAATTGGCAGAGAGACTTTCCACAAAGTAAGAGAAACGCTCCTATTGGTCGGAAAAAGCCATGACGTGGAGCACGAAAGGACCAAGGAGGGCGACACATTTAGCTACGAGAAAGACAAGACGAAAAATTTCGGGCACTCTCCTCTGAACTGGCGTCAAGTGCAGAGCAGGAAGCATAATGCTCTGTACAGCGCAGAGGAGAAATTTGTGTGAACATTGCATTCACGGCGGCTGACATTCAGCTAGATGTTAGCTGTAGCATCGTTGAGCTCCAACAGTGGAGAAACGAACCAGCCACATAGTTAATAGTTCTTACAAGAACTGAGAGGGTTTTGTAATATGCACTCCGCTCCAGCCATGTGCTCGCATATCACCATATTTGATGACTAGGGGTGAGTGCATGTTTTTTCGCCTAACGAGAAACGTAGGACACTTTCTGCTGAATAAAAATCAGCAAACGTTTGATTAGCTTTTATAGGAATTTCAGAGGACGAGAGCACCCATTCAGACGACAGCTCATCGCAGCTAAGGTAAATACTACGAGCTGAGGTGTAAACTTGTTGGTTCACCAGCTTGTGTCCACTGTGAACTCGAGGAGCCTTTAGTAATCTTTTGCTCAGCTTGCCACAAAAACTAAACATCCTCTGTAGACTTGACTGTGATCCTAAGTAGTACCAAACTTACAAACGGAAGCGGATGATTTGTCGTAATATTGGCCAACTTCATGACATAGCACTAAGACTACTTTTGTAGAGAAAATTCTGATGAATATTTGATGTTCTTCTGTTTAGAGTTATTTCGATTACTCAGGACGAGATTCGTTATCTTGAAAACTATCCCAACATTGTCACGTCACAAACTATGTAAATTCCTGTATTTCTTTGATAAAAATTCCGCATTATAACCAATTTGTTTACGCTTAAACACTATTGTGCTTCATCACAGAATAAGGATCCACTCCTTACCCCATTCATTTATTCTATAGACGCCAACGCACACAAAGAGTGTTTCTGATGACTTCTGACGAAAGAGAAAAGGAGTGAAGTGTCAGAATGTCTAATCCTACGTTACATGCCAAATTAAGTACAAAATATACTGCGATCGTAAATTTTGCGAGGGTTTAGCAATTTAGGATTAAAAACTTACAGACTTTTTGGGCATTACTCGTAGCCTCTTAATGTTTATGGGCCTTGAAATCGTAAGGGATTTAAGATCTTAAAACTCTCCTAGTTTCTGTCAAAGAGCTGCTTTCTCAGTTGTGGTAACTTACCTGAATGTAGTTGGCCACCTGTGGCGAATATTCAACTTGTGATGTTCTTTGATTTGATAATTTAATGTCAGCTGTCGCTGCTATTTGCCAAATGTTATATTTTGAAATTTCCTTGTTTTGATTACAGCCTAAGGTGAGTACTAATTGCTAAAGTTTCAAAACTGCATTGAAACAGTTCGTTCACCGTGAAGGCGTTCAGTTCATTCCTGGGTATCTTAGTCAATTGTCTTTTAAGGCGACTAATAACTGCAATTATTTCTCATATTGTACTACTTGTGCTCTTATTATTCTGAATATTCAACACAGAGAGAAGTTAACAGAGTTTAAATTGCTTTTGTAAAGTGTCCACCTGGGACATTGAAAAAGGAAGAATGACTTCTTTTTTGATTTATAATGTTATTGTTGTCCGCCCCTGGTAGCTGAGTGTTCAGTGCGACGGAATGTCATACCTAACGGCCCGGGTTCGATTCCCGGCTGGGTCGGAGACTTTCTTCGCTCTGCGACTGGGTATTGTGTTGTCCTCATCATCATCATTTCATCCCCATCGACACGCAAGTCGCCAAAGTGGCGTCAACTCGAAAGACTTGCACCAGGCGAGCAGTCTACCCGACGGGAGGCCCTAGCCACACGGCATTTCCATTATTTCCTATCTTATTGTTTAACAAACTTACTGAAATTGTAGCAATTTATTCGGTCGAGCACGTTACCAATCACCAACCTTGCTCCCTATTATTACACAAGACCCCTCCTTCCTGTGGGTACTAGCCATATTTTCATGGATTTGAAGGTCACCGGTGTGCGAGCGGCCTCTTTCCAAGTTTTCCGTAATACATCAAGATTCTCCTCAGACCAATACAGCTCGCTCCAACAGTTCAAAATCAGTTGGTCGTTATTTTGATTGTTGTACAGCGTGGTAACAAACACACTGAATAGTTTGTAAGATTGTTGCAGAGTATTTTGTGCTGGGAAGTAATTAGTACCTTGCACCGTTTTGGAGTTAATTAGCACTGAACTCAGCCAGTGAAGCCGTTTCGTGTGCAAATTCAAACGGCCGACCAGAAGTAAACCTCTGTCGTCAAACTGAACAAGAGAGCGATACAGAAAATGGACATGTGACGGTAGGAAGGACCGAATCCCAGTAAAATACTGAGCCTCTTCTTGTGCTATCATCATGAAAAAATTTTCTCTGTCAGCCAGCTTGAATTCGCGCGTGCAACGCTCTAATTGGCTGACGTCAATGATAATTAACTCCAAAACAGCGAAACACATCAAATTTTTTCTTCACGATTATTACACAGCATAGCATACCCTGCAACATCCTTACAACCTTTTAAGTGTTTCTGACTATCCTGTATATCTCATTTCCCGCGTCAGTTCTATGCTACCTTTGTATCTTTTGCAGTGTATCTTCGCAGAAAAAATATCCCACTCTTAAATCATAATCTATTTCAAATTGAGTTGTATTGCCTGCCCACTTTCCTCAGTCGTCAAACTAATTCGGATCCACTGCGAGTAGCAATGACATTGATAGCTGTCCACCGTTGGGACTGAGTTACATCTGTATTTAATTCCTGGAAGTTTACTAATTTCTGCCCCAAAGGCAGAGCCAGTTGCTAAGGTCAGAGAATTCCGTGGCAAAATATTTACGGTTGACGATCCTACCTTTAGGGGACAGAGCAAGTGTGGGAAGGAAAGTCTCCGTGAACTTTTTGGTGGAGGCGGCAGCATCAAATGTCTCACCGCAGCCAGTTCATTTTCCGTGAAAATTGGTGACTTCTGGTATTCTTCTTCGCTTCAGACGATCCATATTCCATCAAACGGGGGATTAGTATCGTTATTGTTGAATTTTTCGGCGTTGTGGCATTTTGATATTTCCCACGAAATGCGTCTACATGTCCACACCAAAGACTGGTAAAGTATTGTTCAACGATAAAAACTCATTGCTACTTAGTTAGTTACATGCTGCACAGATCATATGAAAGGTTCTTTTATCGGAACGATATGGGACGAGTCAGTTTACAGGACATGTGTACATGATTAATGTTAATGTTATCGAACGTATTACTTTATAATTCTACTCATCCACCTAAACTTAGAAACTAGATTTAACACGCTAGCTGTTCTTAAATAGTGGGTCGCAGCATAGATTATTAACATTTTTCCGTAAGTTAATAAATACACGGATACACAATACAGAGACACTAGTCGTAAGTAATATACACGAGAAGAGAATAAAGATGTATTTTGTACAGCTGGTGGTGCAGAGATATATTTCTTCACATAGTTGACAGCTGTGAACAGTTACCTTATTGAACTTCTACGAGGGTTGGAACTTAAATAGTGACAACTATTTCTTCACAATCGATACAATAGTTACATGTTTTCACCTGTTACTGTCCTTCAAAGCAGCCACCAGCGTTGTGTAGAACACTTTACCAACGATGTGGAAGGCGCAGTGTACCGTTAGCAGACCCTGTTCTGTTGATGGTGCAAATTGTACGGTGTACTGCCTGGCGAATCTCTGGACCAGTTCTGAAGCGAATGCCAGGAAGTGGTTCCTTCATCTTGGGAATCAAATCAAAGTATGGTGGATGATACAGTACTTCCCACTCCCATCGACCGAACAGAGCAGCCATAGCTTGCGCTGTATGCGCCTGCGCATTGTCATGCAAAATGATGGGTGGGGGGTTGCTCAGAAAGTGTCACCGCATCTTTCGCAAAGCTGGTCGCAGGTGATGCTCCCAAAACGAACAGTAATACCGTGTGCGCTGATGGTCTGCTGTGGAGGTACGTAATGCCTTAGCATAACACCATCACAGTCTTACACGACTTTAGACAGCTCCATTCCCATAATCAACATAACAGGCTCTACTAACGGCATATTCACTGACAGTCGTCGCCTCGCAGTTTAGCTAGCTGTGAAGGAACGTTAGTCATCGTGTACAGAGTGGTCCATTGATCGTGACTGGGCCAAATATCTCACGAAATAAGTGTCAAACGAAAAAAACTGCAAAGAACGAAACTTGTCCAGCTTGAGGGGGGAAACCAGATGGCGCTATGGTTGGCCCGCTAGATGGCGCTGCCATAGGTCAAACGGATACCAACTGCGTTTTTTTAAATACCAACCCACATTCATTATTAAATATTCGTGTAGTACGTAAAGAAATATGAATGTTTTAGTTGAACCACTTTTTTCGCTTTGTGATAAATGGCGCTGTAATAGTCACAAGCGTATGGCTCACAATGTTAGACGAACAGTTTGTAACAGGTACGTTTTTTAAATTAAAATACAAAACGTAGATACGTTTAAACGTTTTATTTCGGTTGTTCCAATGTGATACATGTACCTGTGTGAAATTATCATTTCTGAGAACACATGCTGTTACAGCGTGATTACCTGTAAATACGACAGTAATGCAATAAATGCTCAAAATGATGTCCGTCAACCTCAATGAATTTGGCAATACGTGTATCGACATTCCTCTCAATAGCGAGTAGTTCGCCTTCCGTAATGTTCACACACGCATTGACAACGCGCTGACGCATGTTTTCAGGCGTTGTCGGTGGATCACGATAGCAAATATCCTTCGACTTTCCCCACAGGAAGAAATCCGGGGACGTCAGATCCGGTGAACGTTCGGGCCATGGTATGGTGCTTCGACGACCAATCCACCTGTCATGAAATATGCTATTCACTAATACCACTTCAACCACACGCGAGCAATGTGCCTGATATCCATCATGTTGGAAGTACATCGCCATTCTGTCATGCAGTCAAACATCTTGTAGTAACATCGGTACAACATTACGTCGGAAATCAGCATATATTGCACCATTTAGATTGGCATCGAAAAAATGGGGGACAATTATCCTTCCCCCCATCATGCCACACCATACATTAACCCGCCAACGTCACTGATGTTCCACTTGTCGCAGCCATCGTGGGTTTTCCGTTGCCCAACAGTACCTATTATGCCGGTTTACGTTACCGCTGTTGGTGAATGACGCTTCGTCGCTAAATAGAACGCGTGCAAAAGATCTGTCATCCCATAATTTCTCTCGTGCCCAGTGGCAGAACTGTACACGACGTTCAAAGTCGTCGCCATGAAATTCCTGGTGCATAGAAATATGGTACAGGTGCAATCGATGTTGATGTAGCATTCTCAACACCGACGTTTTACAGATTCCCGATTCTCGCGTAATTTGTCTGCTACTGATGTGCGGATTAGCCGCGACAGCAGCTAAAACACCTACATGGGCATCATCATTTGTTGCAGGTCGTGATTGACGTTTCACACGTGGCTGACCACATCCTATTTCCTTAAATAACGTAACTATCCCGTGAGCGGTGCGGGCACTTGAATGATGTCGTCCAGGATACCGAGCAGCATACGTAGCACACGCCCTTTGGGCATTTTGATCACGATAGCCATATATCAATAAGTTATCGAACTTTTCCGCAATTGGTAAATGGCCCACTTTAACACGGTTAATTTATCACGAAGTAAATACCTTCCGTGCTGGAGGAATGTTGCGTGATACCATGTACTTATGCGTTTGTGGGTTTTACATCGCCATCTATCAAAAAGCAAAAAAAGTGGTCCGACTAAAACATACATATTTCTTTACGTACTACACGAATTGTAATAAAAATGAGGCTTAGTATAATAAAAATCCCAGTCGACATCCATTTGACCAATTACTGCGCCATCAATCGGGCCAACCATAGCGCCATCTGGTTTCCCCCCTTCAAGGCAGACGAGTTTCGTTCTTTGTAGTTTTTTCGTTTGATACCTATTTCGTGCGATATTTGGCCCAGTCACTTTCAATGGACCACTCTGTATAGTTGAGATATGGACACGGACAAGATTCACAAATTAGTCCATGTTATTTGACTGCTGTCAACCTCAGAACTTCAGATTGGGCATAACTGAAGTTAAGTCCCAAACGGTTCCTGTAACAGAGTGTATTTTAACTAAGTTGTATTTTATGTTGTAGTGAGAGGAAACCGGCCATCCATCTATCACACCCAGTTTTCCTCATTCTGTCAGGGAACACAAAACATTGGACGACGGCACTGTTGTTAAAGTATCCTAGTGCTGTATGTGCATAGTGTCCGCCTCTTGGAACGTGGAGTGAGGTCTCTGGGGCGGCAGTATGATGTGGTATTCTGGCTAATTCGCTTGTGAAAGTCACAGCTTGAGCCCTGGGGCTTCTCACTTAGAACCGAAGTCTGCTGTTTTCCCAACCATTCTGGATACAGTGCGAAAAGCAACCACGAGCAGCACAAGGCCACAAGGCAGACATATTTAAGCAGAAGGAACCGCTGGTAAACAGTTCAGCTAGCTCGCGGGGTAGTCATATTACAGCTGCCAGGTAGGTGCCTGATGTCTCACGACGCGCCTGGCTGTCGCCATGTCTGGAAGAATTAACTCAGGCCGTGGAAAACCATCGAGAGCCCAGCACTGACTGGCGGGCAATATTAATATGTGGTCTCATGGGAGAGCACGCCAGCAGCTTTCTGTTCACTGGTTGGCCTTGTAATATTCTGTGGGAGTGAGAGTGAAATGAAAATTTGTTCCTATAGTTTATCAAGGACAAATTCTCTATTTGGAGGAAAACAACGTAATTTTTAGGAAAGGACAGGCAAGCCAATCTTCGAGGTGAGTAGGAGAGAAGGAATGCTATTCAGGCTCGTGCTCTGTTTCGGGTCTGGTTACTGTGAAAGGGGTTCTTCTGTGCCAAGGATCCGGATGAGAGGCTTCGGGATCCTGCCTTCGACGCTAAGATTTTCGGACTTCATTGGTAAGAGTACACTGTAGCGTCCACAATGCCTGGAGTACTTCCTTCATTCTTTAGGTGCTATTAACTTGTGCTATCCGGACATGAACTAGAGGCTGAATTCAATATTCATAGTCTTTGGCTAAGTACATGTATCCTTTTTCTTTCCACAAGAGTTGCATTTCAGTAGAGCTTACGGCAACCATTTCATTCAGAGATCGCGGGTTGAGTGCGCTTGATAATTATCTTGCAGGGGTCACGAGTCCATACTATCATCTCAAAACTGCAAACGTTTATCTGTTTAGTCATGTTATTATTGGCATAATTTCGTGCTTCTTATATGTATGGTGTACAATCTCGAGAGCAGTGAGTGAAAATTAGCTTGTCTGTTACGTTATTTATGTGTCAAAAAATGGTTCAAATGGTTCTGAGCACTATTGGACTTAGCTGCTGAGGTCATCAGTCCCCTAGAACTTAGAACTACTTAAATGTAACTAACCTAAGAACATCACACACATCCATGCCCGAGGCAGGATTCGAACCTGCGACCGTTGCGGTCGGGCGGCTCCAGACTGAAGCGCCTAGAACCGCTCGGCCACACCGTCCGGCATTTATTTGTCTTTTTATAATAAAATGTGATTTGTAACTCCATCTTCAATTTAACACTTACTCGATGATCCTGGTTCACTTCTGTTTGATAATAACGTGAATGACGGCACACCACACGTGATTTGGTGGAACCATCCATAGCTCCGTCCAAACAGGCCTTGGAAGGCCCAACGGTACCGACCGCCGGCCGTGTTATCCTCAGCCCACAGGCGTCACTGGATGCCGATATGGAAGGGCATGTGGTCAGCACACCGCTCTCCCGGCCGTATGTCATTTTACGAGACCGGAGCCGCTACTTCTCGATGACCGAGTGCATCTCGCTTGCCAACAGCTCTTGGCAGACCAGATGGTCACCCATCGAAGTGCTAGCCCAGCCGGACAGCGCTTGACTTTGGTGATCTGACGGGAAGCGGTGCTATCACTGTGGCAACGCCGTTCGCTACCACTCAATAACAGTAATAATAACGACAATAATAATTTCCGTTTCTGTTGCGTGAACTTACTAGACTCACATTTGTGTCAGTGGGAAACAAAATAATTCAAATTGGCCACCGTTTCTAAATATCCGACGACGAGGGCCGCTTTTCATTTAAACCTTCCATAGACACTGTACCATGCCGTAAGTATTGAAGTCCCACTGCAGCATCACCTCAACGTGTACTGAGTTGAAAATAAAAATTATGAGCGATGTTTATTAGGCCTCTCTGTGAGAGTGTTAATGCAACTACACAACTGGCCATTAAAATTGTCACACCAAGAAGAAATGCAGATGTTAAACGGGTATTCATTGGACAAATATACTATACTAGAACTGACATGTGATTACATTTTCACGCAATTTGGATGCATACATCCTGAGTAATCAGTACCCAGAACAACCACCTCTGGCCATAATAGCGGCCTTGATACGCCTGGGAATTGAGTCAAACAGAGCTTCGATGGCGTGCACAGGTGCAGCTGCCCCTGCAGCTTCGACACGATACCACAGTTCATCAAGAGTACTGACTGGTGTATTGTGACGAGCCAGTTGCTCGGCCACCATTGACCAGGCGCTTTCAGTTGGTGAGAGATCTGGAGAATGTGCTAGCCAGGGCAGCAGTCGAACATTTTCTGTATCCAGGAAGGCCCGTATAGGACCTGCAAAAAGCAATCGTGCATTATCCTGCTGAAACGTAAGATTTCACATTGATCGAATGAAGGGTAGAGCCACGGGTCGTAACACATCTTAAATGTAACGTCCACTGTTCAAAGTGCCGTCAATGCGAACAAGAGGGACCGAGACGTGTAATGGCACCCCATACCATCACGCCGGGTGATACGCCAGTATGGCGACGACGAATACACGCTTCCAATGTGCGTTCACCGCGATCTCGCCAAACATGGATGCAACCATCATCATACAGTAAAACAGAACCTGGATTCATCCGAAAAAATGACGTTTCGCCATTCGTGCACCCAGGTTCGTCGTTGAGTACACCATCGCAGGCCCTCCTGTCTGTGAGGCAGCATCAAGGGTGACCGCAGCCATCGTCTCCGAGCTGATAGTCCACGCTGCTGCAAACGTCGTCGAACTGTTTGTGCAGATGGTTGTTGTGTTGCAAACGTCCCCATCTGTTGACTCAGGGATCGAGACGTGGCTGCACGATCCTTTACAGCCATACGGATAAGATGCCTGTCACCTCGACTGCTAGTGATACGAGGCCGTTGGGATCCAGCACGGTGTTCCGTATTACCCTCCTCAACTCACCGACTCCATGTTCTGGTAACAGTCACTGGATCTCGACCAACGCCAGCAGCAATGCCGTGATACGATAAATTGCAATTGCGATAGGCTACAATCCGATCTTTATCAACATTGGAAACGTGATGGTACGCATTTCTCCTCCTTACACGAGGCTCACAACAACGTTTCACCAGGTAACGCCGGTCAAATGCAGTTTGTGTATGATAAATCGGTTGGAAACTTTCCTCATATCAGCACGCCGTAGGTGTCACCAATGTCGCCAACCTTGTGTGAATGCACGGAAAAGCTATAATTTGCATATCAGAGCATCTTCTTCCTGTCGGTTTAATTTTGCGTCTGTAGCACGTCAACTTCGTGTTGTAGCAATTTTAATGGCCAGGAGTGGAGATACGTCTGCGAAGTATCCGTTGCGACTAAGCCGCGAAAGCCGAAACAAGGCAGAACTGCTCCGCGCTGTGCAGCTCACAAACTTTCGCTCCTGTTTCTTCTTTTGTGTTTTCAGCGAGCGAACAGTTCCTTTCAGCAAAAGCATTGCGTCCCATATCCGGCAGCCGGAATTTACGAGTGAGTGGCGGGGAAATAAAAGGCCGCAGCCGAAATGAGGGGCCTGCAGGCGTCGCGACGCCGCGCCGCGCCGCATCGCGCTGAGGCCAGACCGTCGAACGAAGCGCCGGCGCCGGCACCGGCACAGACGCCACGGGATTTACGAGCCGTAACTCAGTTGGGGGCAATGTGTGGCGTGGCGTGGCGCGGCGCGGATTTACCACCTGCCCGCAGACAGCGTCCAGCGCGACGGCGCTTCGGGGGATCCCCGGCCAAAGACCTCAGTTTAGTTCGACGACATGGACAGTTTACAGTGGACGAGCCTGGCTGATCTCGTCGTTGACGTTACGGGGACATTCCAACAGATTCTTCAGCCTCAGTGTCAGATACCATTGTACTATTGAGTGCGGCCAATATTTCCCTGTTGTTCTGATCTTCAGTCCGAAGACTTGTTTGATGCACCTCTCCAAGCTACTCTACTTGGTAACAGCCTCTGCATCTCCGAATACCTACTGCAAATTATATCCTTCTGAATCTGCTGATTGTATTAATCTCTGGTTCTCGCTCCAATACTAAATCGGCAGTCCCTTAATGTCTCAGAATGTGTTCTATCAAACCATGCCTTTTTCTAATCAGGTAGTGCTACTAATTTCTCTTATCCCAAGTTCTATTTCGCACCTCATTAGTTACGTAATCTATCCATCCAATCTTCAGCATTATGCAACAGCACCAAATTTCACGAGCTTTTACTCTCTTCTTGTCTAAATTGTATAGCGTCCATGTTTTGCCTTCCAGAGAAAAGTGTTAACACATCTCTCTTCCTCAGAAACGCATTTCTTACTTTGGAGAGAAGAGTGTGTGGTCGTTATGGGCCTAAACCTGCCGCTGTTTTGCAGGAAGAATGGTAAAAGAGTTCGTTGGAAACTACACAGGGATTGTGTAAATCAGTTCGAGACGACTGAAAGCTGTTATGAGCTACAATAATTTTTCCACACTACATTTCGCATAGTAATGTTTCCTTTTTTTCGTGATTCCATATTTTGGCAACTCCTGTATAATGTGTACCCATAAGACATGCGGTCTGCCATCGAAGAAAAGAATGATAATGATCTCTTCAGATTCCAGATTAGTCCCCCATTTGGATTTGTTTGAGGTGAATAGTAGGAGGGAGACGAGTGACCACGAGAAATGATTGAACAACCAACGGAAGTTTAATAGTCTACGAATCTGAGCATGAGAGGTAGTAGTTCTGAATCTGAAGCTATAAAATCTGAACAGGAAAATTCAAAGACTCAGTCTAGATATAGTTGCGTTCACTAGCTGAAATGGAAACGTAATAAAAGTATCTACTCAGATATGTAGAGGATAATGTCAACAGCAGCAATTAATGGTTCAATAGGTATAAGATTGGTTATACATAGAAAAGTGTGGCGAAGCGAGAATGTTAACGGTGCGGAGACAATCTGGTTCACATAAAAATCGAATGCTGACCAATGATAACGATAAACGTTCGATATACATGGCGATCTGACAAGCAGATAATGAAGAGTGAGTGTATGAGGATAATGAATGAGTAATTTAATATTGGGTTGGAGGTGAAAGCTAAATAATGTTCGGTGAGTGCAAAAGTGTTTATCGTCCATGTTTTGCCTTCCAGAGAAAAGTGTTAACACATTTCTCTTCCTCAGAAAGAACAGAAGATAGTTATGAGAAAAAATGGGCTTTGTAGTGAGAATGACACAGTCGAAAGCCGCGCGGCATTAGCCGAGCGGTTTGGGGCGCTGCGGTCATAGACCGTGCGGCTGGTCCCGGCGGAGGTCCGAATCCTCCCTCGGGCATTGGAGTGTGTGATTGTCCTTAGGATAATTTAGGTTAAGTAGTGTGTAAGCTTAGGGACTGTTGACCTTTGCAGTTAAGTCCCATAATATTTCACACACACACGGAGGAGAAAGATGACTTGTGCTCTGCAATAAATCTGAGCTATTTTCGCCGGCCGGTGTGTCCGAGCGGTTCTAGGCGCTTCAGTCTACAACAGCGTGACCGCTATGGTCGTACGTTCGAATCCTGCCTAGCGCATGGATGTGTGTGATGTCCTTACGTTAGGTAGGTTTACGTAGTTCTAAGTTCTAGGGGACTGATGACCCCAGATGGTAAGTCCCATAGTGCTCAGAGCCATTCAGCTGTTTTCAGCGAATGCATTGCTCAGAATTCTCAAGATGTGTGCTTGGAAAAGGACTAGAAACAAGGCAAGATGGATTACGTATTAGGTAGACAGCAATTAAGAAATCCGATACTGGATTGTGAGGCTTACCCTAGGGTAGATACAAACTTCGTTCGTAAACGGGTAATGATACAGAGGGGACTGAAGTTGAAGATAATGGTCCAGGAGAAGCAGTGGGATACTTAATTTCAGAAGAATGATGAAGTGCATCTGTAGCTCTCTAATACTGTAAATATTGCGATAGTGGGGACCGAAACAGGCAGCTGAGTTGATAAGGCTTGGACACGTCTAAAAGTAGCAATTACACATTCATGCAGACGAATGTAGTTATGGGGAAGGTAGTTGCCGAGAAACCTGAGATAAGAGAAGTGACATTTTAATTGATCGATGGGAAGTATGAAAATATTTAGGATAAGACAGGAATGCAGCAACATTAAGCTATGAAATAAATAGGAAGCGTACGGAAGTTACGGCAAACGGGCTGCAGGAAAAATATGAGGCAAGCGAATAAAGAATGGTCGACGGGGGGACTGATCCTGCGTATAGGAAAGTCGAACAGTAATTTCTGAGAACAGTTCTTTTGGGGAACAGTGGTTTTCCTCAGCATTTTAACATGTACATCAATTTCTCGACCGTAGGAAATCTTTATTTTTGTTGTTACCGGTTTCGGTCATTTAGTGACTATCTTCAGACCTCATAACATGTTCACAAATTTAGAGTACATTGTATGGTGCTAACTCTGATTAAAACAACAGTCGAAATGGCAATAACATTTGTTTATTGTTACCGGTTTCGGCTTATGTTAAAGCCATCTTCAGATTTGGTAGGCCCTGCAAGGGTAGGAACAGCAAAGTTATTAACAGTACTACTACGTATGGTGTTAAAAGAAAATAGAGAAATACTACAGCGTTTATTCCTATGGCATGAGCTGGCAGCTATTCCGTTCTTCACGTGATACCATGATCGTACACTGTGACTAATGACTGTGGAGAGACGGGTCAAACAGTGGTCAGTTCCCACGCCGACTACGAATTCCATCAGCAACAGCCAGATTCAAACGCTTCACAAGGATTGAAACGTTGTTGCTGTATAAAATCTTTCAGGTAAGTTCTCGTAAACCAAGTATGAGTACATAAGAAGTTTAAGCATTATAAACCATCAGGTAAGTAGTCATTTATGTTCAAATAAAATACACATACTTACGAAACAAGAGGAAGCAATGTCATCAAGATTTAGATTTTTCGTGATTTCACTAAAACGCTTCAGTCAAATGCCGGAATGGTTCCTTTGAAAGGGCACTGCCGAATTCGTTCCCCATCCTTCTCTAATCTTATAGTACCGATGACCTCGGTGTTTGATCCACTCCCACATATCAACTAAAGACCCAGAAATATACTAGTCAATAATGATGTGGATGAAGTCGGAATTTAAGTACGAAAACAAGATACAAAAGTAGGTCCCTACTTGTACCTATGCCTACAAGAGTGATCTTGCTCTTATTATGTGTGCAATGTTACGCAGCACGGCTTTGAGTGCCGACACATCTCTTTACCGTTCAGTCATTCATTTGCAGACTTCTGAATACTGTTATGAATTATCGCACCCAGAGGAAAGTATCTCCCTGAGAACGATCTGCTAAGAACGAATGCGGCAATCGTTCAAGCTACGTCTGCATGCCTCTAACTGTTAGAAAGTGGTTTGGGTCACCGGTTGTTTAGGACGGATATGGATTGAAATGTCTTATTATGCCGTGCGCTTTAATTGCATTAAGACTTAACACTCGCATGTGCAGGGTGCTTATGTGAGACCTGAACTTCAGCAGGCGTATACAATGTTCAAATAACTTACGGGAATGCAGCCGGGTGTCGTCGTTGACACCAGCCGGTATTTAGACAGGTGACCACCTCGTTTCAAGGCTAAACTGCAGCAAGCAAGGGTTGTGCAAGTGAGCTCTCGGTTTACAGAGAAAGACCGAAAAGGTAACACTCAAATACACTGTAACTCTAGCGCCATCACAAAGCAGTGATGACCGACTTCAGAAGTTACCGATAATGAGGTAGCATAAACTTTGTCCTTCTGATTCCTGAAAAAGGAGGGAGCAGGTTTTCACGAAGAGTTTCAACAAAGATCACCATTTCCAATTGTAAGGTTATTTGCTAATTTAGTTTGCTTAATAACACTACCCCAACGGCCAGAAGTGCATGCCATAAGCTCTGTGAT
The DNA here is from genome assembly GCF_021461395.2 of Schistocerca americana. NCBI lineage: Eukaryota > Metazoa > Arthropoda > Insecta > Orthoptera > Acrididae > Schistocerca > Schistocerca americana. The sequence goes on along the minus strand of NC_060121.1, from coordinate 440,812,078 downwards.
GTTATATCCCATAGGATGACCATTGCCAACACAATGTTTATGGCGGATTTGCTCCGCTGTTGTAGGTGTATGTGCTCCGCTTATGCTCAGTACACCTGTCCTCCATAGTCCTTATAGTGCGACAAATATATGACATGCCACAATTGCAACGAATGCGTTAGACACCTGCCTCACGCAAAAAAAGCCTACCCTTTATGGAATCTAGAAGGACCCAGATCTTATATGGTAGTCGAAAAACACACTTCACATTTCCGCAAAATATGACCTATCCCGTTGGAAATTCTCCCTGGGTAATGGAAAAAGGCCGTATAGTTTGGTGCCTCCTCGTTATTATCATCGCTACTACGGTGCTCACTTGATCGATAGAGAAATCCACGTCTGATTTGTATTTCAAAATAACCATTCTAATGAATGGCAACTTCGAGACAGGCTAACTCTGGTGACCAACTCTTAGGGTCCAGGACGATATGACCCCCACGAAACAAGGTAAGATGCACCCCATGAAATTGAGCCAGATGGTAACAACTATCAAAGAGACGCCCTACTAAACCCGCATGACAGGACAGGTGGCTTAAGTTGTGGAAAGGGGCCAAAATAAACGGCTGACAGTTACACTCGGACATACAACCTTTTTTTACCGAGCGAGGTGGCGCAGTGGTTAGCACACTGGACTCACATTCGGGAGGACGACGGTTCAATCCCGTCTCCGGCCATCCCGATTTAGGTTTTCCGTGATTTCCCTTAATCGTTTCAGGCAAATGCCGGGATGGTTCCTTTGAAAGGGCACGGCCGATTTCCTTCCCCATCCTTCCCTAACCCGAGCTTGCGCTCCGTCTCTAATGACCTCGTTGTCGGCGGGACGTTAAACACCACTAACCTAACCTAACCATACAACCTTTTATTTGATCAAACATTACAAGAGCCAAGAAATTGTTTAAAAAATCACAGCTGTACCTTTGCAACTTAATTAGGTGTTGAAAGCACCGTACGATCCCATGCCTTAAGGGAAAGACCACATTAATTTAAAAACGGCTGAAAGCCGATAACTTAAAGCTCAACCAAAATAAGAAATTTAAAAGGCAAAGCCTTATCTAAAAACAATTCTCTAATTAGGCGAAAGGCCCAAATAATCTGACATTTTACGAGCAAAACAACTTAAATTCAAAAATCTGCTTAAGACTAAATAACATTAATAAAAGGAAATGCCAAAGGTTTTACGTAAAACAGTTCTTAAATTAGGCTGAAGCCCAAACCATCTGATGCCTTAAGGCCAAAACAACCTGAATCTAAAAATCGGCTAGAAACCATACAAGTACAAACGACAAGAACAAACAAGAAAAGGCAGTACACCCCAAGGCGCTCAAAAGTTCCGAGGGTCGGCCTGGAATTCAAACACTAACGCTTGCTTAGGTGAGACAGTCAGTCGGTCCAACCATTGTCAATCCAACGACAACCCAACCGCCTGAGAGTCAACGGACCCACCGACATGATAACCTCCGCCTCACCCGACCAGCACACAACGTGGAGTTCAATGGAACAACATACAAGCTATTGGCGCCCACAGCCAATCATACATTGAGCTATCAAACTACACACCGTGCTGGACAACGACAACACGAGGAGGAAAATACACTGCCTGAGTTTACGTCAACGGCCAGGGTAGGTAACTGGAACGTTAATGGCCACAATGCAGAAGATTCCGCTGGTGCACTTCAATTCAAATAACAAAGTACAGTTAAACTCCACAGGAGGGTGGCTAAAATTTGCCAACTTGAAAACACACGTTGTTGATCGCGGGAATATCCTAACAGTCGACAACGAACTCCAAACGACATAACGTGAATAGTCGTGACTTGCTGGTAGATTAAGTCAAAACTCAACTTTCATGTCCAGGATCGGTAAGCCACGAACCTCGTAGCAATGGGAATAGCGCCACACACTCTGACGCCATAAAGAGGCCACCAGCGGGCACGGCCAACTACTCACCGCGGAGATTTTCTCGCTGCTCCACGCCAACCGACCAACTCCCAGGCCCGGAGAAGGTGAAAGGACCAACTATACGTCGGCCGATGAGACGACCAGCCGAACGACCAACCAACGGTCGTCCCTCTCAAATCTCCCTCCGCTTGTCAGTACATGTGTGTCGCCAGCGGTCGGCGAGCACTGGCTGTCCGTGCCTCAGCTGCGCCCCCTCCCCGACTTCACTGCTGCCCGACTGCACTGCTGGTCTCTCCCCAACTGACGACTAGACACACCACGACCCGGAAATACCATCGGTCGCTCCATAGATGGTAAGACAGCGCACTTATCGATACGCGCTGCTGCTGCCGCTCACGGGCAAGCGAGGCAGGAAGTTAGTCACGCCAGTAAATTGAGTAAGAAGACGAGGCTTCAGTACTGTAATAGAAGATGACAAACAATAAATGGCATGAGCACGAGCCGTGCACACCTCAATCAGCCTGCAGATACAAGTCAGTGTGAATAAGCTTCCTATAAACGGCGTCTGACCAACACACCAAGGAAGGGAAGACAGTAATTCTTTTCAACCTCCATCGTGAAACGGATATTCGGATGTATTGAATTCAAGTGCTTTAAAAAGTCGTTCAACGTCTCACGTCGACATTTCTGGAGATACGTGTAGGTTTCAAAGGCACCGACTCCAAGGCGCTTTCCTTGGAATCTTCCATAACCAAATTGGCAGTAATAGGAGAAAACGTGCTTACCATCGCAATTCTGTCTCCTAGTAGTGTTGGTCATTGAATAAAAAGTACGTGAAAATCAATACACGTAGGACTAGTTTCGTTAATTCAGCACCAAAATTAGCCAGAATCAACCGTAACGAATAACACGGAGGAACACGAGCAAAGAGAGGTACCACATCAAAACTAACTAGAATGTCAGTGTCATTCAATCACATTCCCTCTTTTCGACGTAAGAAATTCACCAACCTGCACTCACACCCACCTACTATAGGGCTCAACAGAGTATCATGAAGTTATGTTGCGTCGGAGCATCAATGTTACAATCGGTTTAGAGGAACATCTTATCTGTGGGCGAACATTACGATACCAATGAAGGCTCATGATGATCTCCTGCGATAAGGAACTTTTCTTCAGGAGGCTGCTAGTCTTTCTCTGTACACATTTTTTGGGGTCGGCATCGATCCTGCGATACGATGAATCAGACATTAAACACTGCATCTTTTGCACGAAATCTTGCTTGACTAAGACAACGGTAGCATTGCCCTTGTCAGCAGGTAAAGTAACAATATTCGTATCAACTCTAAGGGAAAATAAAATACCACTCTCAGTTGCTGTCATTTTAATCTTGAGTGGACGCACCCCAGTAAACACACCACATGGCCTCTTGCCAGCCTACTCTGCAACATCAAGAGATCGCTTAAAGACAGCCCGTTCAACAGACGTAACAATAACAACCAGTGGCAAACGCTTGGGAATCGGTGCAAACTTTAAAGCTTTCACTAGGAATGATAAAGCTCTATCGTTATAAGCTTCACCCATGGTACTTATCACAGAACTTCGAGACACAGTATTACATTCAGAGCCACTGAACCATTCAAGCTTCGATAAATGCCACGCAGCTACAGAATGAAATACCCAATCAGACAGCGACCATGAAGCGCCGTACAGCCGGTCGCAATAAAAATCCGAACTTTTTGAAGCAATCATTAAATGAAACCAAAACAATTCACTGCAAACAAAATCTAACTGTCGACGATTGTAAAGAATCCTTTCGAGAAGAAGAGCTAGGATAGCGCGTTGCTTGATGAGATTGGTGGCAGGAGAATTAATATGATGCACAGATTTCGCAAACGTTGAAACTATAGTTTGCTCATGACACCTCAGGGAAAACGACAACGCACATTGCAGTCTTACTCCACTGCTGCAAAGTAAGACTGTATTGTTCATTGTCGTTTTATTATTACAGACTGAGAAATTATGACGAAGGATGTTGTATCGATGTTGAATTGCCAACACTGGAGCAGAAGTAAAACAATCGCGACCACTTATTTTTAAATTACTCTATAGTATGATGTTTCTTCGTCCATGCAGTAATCTCAGACGGTATATCGGTTTACATGGGAGATAACTGTGAAGACAGTTTACAGTATGCATCCATTTAGTCAGCCTCATGCAAATCTATATACGTATTACCGGACCGAAACCGTATATTGTATATTATTTTGTGCGAGTTTTCTCACTATCAGTTACTGTAAAATGAAAACAACGTTTCCGTAGTCACGTCTCGTTACAGCTAAAATGTACGGAAATTTGCCGCCTCGATAGAAACTTCTACAAAGGGACATTCCTCCAGCTAAACGACACAGAGAAGTACGAATTTTTCAAATTCTCACATTGCCTATCTTGCGGCGTCAAATAGCTACTTTCCATTGTTTTTGATTTATAAACTTCATCAATACTTTTTACATGCACTGATAAGTGATCTGAAAAAAGAGGTATCAGTAATCTTTTCCATCACTAAAAAAGTGATTATGTCCCAGACCAATACATTTTGGTTGTCTAAATTTCATAGCCGCACTAATTCGGCCATAGCGTCTTATTTTGCAGTCCAATTAGGAAAACCCAGCTACAACTTAGTGTCCGATTTCATAATATAATTCCCTCGGTTTCGTATAATTTGATTCGACTGCTTCCAATGATCCTTGTCTTACATTTTTTGATATTCATCCTATACAAACTATTTTGGACATACTATTCTGTTGCTTGTCAGTGGAACAACGAATTTCTTTTAGGATTTCATAGATCAGTTGTTAAAAACGGAAGACCTGTAGGAACATTTTGTCATCTATCTGTCTGTCACTCCGACTGTTAAAAATCCATTATCTCAGGAGCGGGCAGACATATCAAGCTAAAATGTATGTCACATTCTAAAGTCTACGGTGCCATGGAGGTGTAAAATATTGAACCTTCTAAGTCAGTGCAATGTAAAGATATCGCCATACAGCCAAATGTTTTCATATAAACGCATTCATCAAAACCTATATGGTACTTCCCTTTAGCCTTGAATCATGAAATTTGGTAAGAAGGAAGAAATCACAATGAAAACGCAGAAGAATTTCGAAAGTTATTATTTTGTGATTATTTCGAACGAAAAAGTTGTCATTTATTAGCCGCCTGTATATCTGTTTTTTCGTCTGTTAAGAGACCGTATCTCAGGAATGGGTATGTGTATCAGGTTGAAGTTTTTGTCACACACTTAGTTCCATGATGCTTTGGTGGTGTAATAAATGTAAGCTTCTAAGTCAATGCAATTAAAAGATACAGTCATTTATGTCACACATTTTCATACTTGCAAACACATTCATCAAAACGCGTAGGGTACTTCTCGTTTATCTGGAATCATGAAATTTGGCAAGAAGCAAGGTTTCTCAATACAAGGAAAGGAAAATATCAGAAAATGGTTAATTTGTAATTATATCACAAAAATTATTAACATCGTCGTTTGTTATCATACTTTAAAATTAAAATTAAAACATTCAAGGAAGCCTAGGAATTCCAGTGACATATATTTTGCCAGTATCAACGTCAATAATAGGAAGAAATTACCGAAATTTTCGATTCTCTGGATGGATGACTTAGTTATATAAATAATTAATTTGTACAGAATCCTTAGAACGCGAATCCTACTCGTACCTGACTAGTTGTTTCATTTCGTCTCTCAGAACGTTAATTTGCTCTCCAAACTTTTTCTTGGTTTCTTCTATTGCGTCCTCAAAGCGCATTTTGAGTGCTAAACTTAAAACGTTGACAAAAATAATATAATTGATTGCTGCACTGTTTTCGAAAGTACTGCTTCTTTTCTGGAGAAGTATAATTTTCCTTGAAGCAATGGTAAGGGGTTTAACGTTTTATCAGGTGCAAAGTAAACTTAAATTATTCGGTGGCGTGGAAAGAATTTCATTCCTTTGTGGACGGCAGAGAGTGCAGTTCCCGTCCCGCCCTTGATGAGATCTATTAATCCCCAGCTAATCCCACGAAATGAATAGTGCCATAAAACGTGCATTAAGAGACGGCCAGAAGCCTGGAAAATAGAGAGGCGGTGGGCGCGGCAGGCAGGAAGACGGCCGAGCGGTAAAAGTGTCCTCCCAGGGCCACTCGCTCACCCCCGCCACCGGGCAGGCACTCCCGCTACCCGCAACACAGGCATCGCTACGCTGCGCCGCTTCCCGGCCCCGGAAGCGTTACTCAAATGCAAAACACTTGGAACGCTCTAATCGCGGGTCGGATCGCATTCGGCGGCCGCATTGTCGCCTATAAATTGTCGGCAACAATCGGAAGGAAGAGCACTCCGGGGTCTACTACTGCTGACGACGGCATTACGTAAACAAAGTGCCGCCCCCGTCGCCTCGGCCTATAGCTGGCACTTTCTACGACAGACATGGCTGTGGCATATGCGAGAGACACGTTACTAGTTCCAAGGTGACTATTCTTCTGCAAGAGCACTTCATCTGTGACAGTTATCTATCCAGCTACAACGTTTATAGTGATTAAACCTAACAATATCAAGCAATTTTTGATAAGCCGCGTTACGAATGGGGTGGATGGTGGGGAAGCCGGGGGAGAGGGAGGATGGTGCCTTGTGCCAACCATAAAAAACTGGAAAAACGAGATTCTTGAACTGTTGCCGAATTGTATTAACAACACGGTTTTTTAATAGGTACTGATGCGTAATCAGGGACCACATCTAGAAAATATCTTTAAGCATATGCTCAGCAATAACAATGACTCTAAAAATCTCAATAACGTATACTACCGATCTTCTGATTACCAATAAATATAAAAAACTGACAATTTCATTCATTGTTGTTGACTTTTACTCTCAACATACTTTTTTGAAGAGGTACTGATATGTAACTAAGGGACTGAACCTGGATATAATGAATACGACCTTCATTGCTGAAAGTGACATCTACTAGAAAGACCTAAATTTTTCTGCTGAGTTCAACTGAAAAATTTAAAACATATATGGAATATAGTAGAAAAATGCAGCAAAATTATAAATATTTTTTTCAAAATTTTAAAATATAAAGCAAGTGACATGATTACAATATTTTTCCAAGATTGGCATAAGATATTCCCCCTCCCTCCCATGTTTATCGATGCTAGACTGACAGAGGGAGGTAACGACTTCCTTGCCATGTCTCATTTTCTTGAAATTATTAGGGTTAGGGAACCAGTCCCCAGACACTAATTTCCGAAATCTACGTGGTGCAATTATCAAGAAAATAATAATAATAATATAATGTCGTCTTTGAATATTACAACATTACTGAACATTGTTAAGTGTAACAAGTGCTCACTGAAGAAATACGAAATGTAGTAACAACAAAATCAGTTAAAATTTGCATAACGCCTTGGGATAACGCAGTGACCATCTAGGGACGTGAATGTAGTGTCATCTCCCCCTAAAAACTCGAAACTGTGTCCTTAGAAGGTAAGATGATGCTAACTGTACGTTTCGACGTCCGAGATCGAATAGTCTTAAAATTCCTGGAGCAAGGACAAACCATTTATAGTGACATGTTCTGTAATACACTGTATAACCTACGCAGGTCCATCAAGAGCACATGGCCTGGGCTGCTCACGAAGGGAGTAATTCTACTGCACGATCACGCGTGTCCACGCGTCTCCAAGGTCCCACACTGTAATGGCCAATGACGTGACATGCTGCGACGTCCACGTGCTTGTCCCACTAAATACTTCTCAAAGGGACGCACCTCAACTATATCGACGAACAGAAGGAAACAGTGGAGGAATGTCTCCCGTCACAACTACACGAATTTTGGGAACAGTGAATTCTTCGGCTCGTTAGACAATGGGATAGCTGTTATAGTTGTGCTCATGCATCAGGTGATCACTTTCGTATAAACACGTCAATTTTACTCAGTGTCGTTTCGTATCTTTTATTCTGAAAACCACTCTCACAAAATATTTCAACTTAATAACGTATATGCCGATAATGACGTGTAGCGTCCACGGTTCTTAATTGTGAGATTGCTGGCTCGAGTCTCGGTAACAGAAATTGTCTTTCACGTTTATTTAAACCTTTTATTTCTTAACAAATCATTAGCGTTATTAAAAAATATTGAATCATTACCTTTCATACAATCAAAAATCTCTTTATTACTGTTCATTTGAAAATAAATTAAGTTTCGCATTGTTAAATAAAGAAATATACTGAATATCAATGATACTATTCTACCTTTAGAAACAAAAAAAGTATTTCGTTTCTCACTAAACGTGTATTTATCTATGAGATTTAAGTTCATTGTGAACATTTGCGTTTTTCATGCAATTAGCAGTTATTAAAAGTAAAATGATGTAATTTTTATTAAAAAACGTTCAGCATTTCGCATCTCCATTCCTAATATATATGGATTAAAATAAAAGTAAAATGTATTACTGTTGGAAAGAGAAGAAACAGTGATTTTACCATTACAAGACTTTTACGCTACGCACTTAGCTATTGGATACTGTGTTAGCAAATTGTGAATATTTTATACTGAACAGCACGACAATATATTCTAGCTATGAAAGATTTTTTTTTTTTATTTTCTTGAGAATTAGGATACTGATGTCCCGGCATTGAACTTTAAACTTTGTAAATACATTGCTTTACAAAAGCTGAAGCACCCAAGAAGAAACTATCGAAAGTCAATGGTATCTTCACTTATTTACACATCATCAGCGGATATGTAAATGATTAAAATTTCAGTTCTCTGTGGCAGGACTAACGACCAACAGAGTACATTTGTGTTGTTCGTGTTGAGTGTTGTTACCAGGAATTATAGGGTATATAAGGTACATGAATAACGTTAGTTGTTAAAAGATAATTGTAAAGGATTAATCTTAGTTAGCTTCTCATTGTGCGTCTCCACTTGGATTTCAGATTGAATCATGAAATATCCTGATTTGTGGAGCACCCAGATGCGGCGCCAGCAAGATGTTGCACTGATGGGGCATGAGGGCTGAAGTGTTCAACATTTAGGTCGACCACGTCTGACTACGACATGGGAGGATCACGGTACTTTACACCTATAATACTATTTGTTTATGATTCATTTTAATGTTTAAAATTTTTTTACTTTAAAATTTTCGGATATTGGTACTATATTTCCAGTATATGTAAAGTAAAGTGTGCTGTACTTGAGTACTAAGACCCAACATACAGTCAAAACCTGTAAAATAGATAACTCTATTAATCCACTTTTCCTATTAACAGGACTATCCTCCCATAGTGTACATTATTTGGAAACTAAGCTAAATTTAATAAGGGGGTTACATACGGGTTTTAGTGTGATAGGACATTTTGTCCTGTTCGAATACAGTATACATAGAGACAGGTCTTCTGTTACTTATGTAAAAGCGTACTAAATTACAACAGTAGTGCTAGGGTTATACGCCAAGCACATCTGACCTTTTTCATATCGGCGCCTGCCTTCCGAGAACAAGTAATGGGCTCCCTGCTGTATTCTGTGTCACTCCACACCATTGCTAGGACTAGCACCACACCATTGTCGGGACTAGCGACAGCCAGACTAGGGAGGTATCGTCCCATGTGTAGGCTATCGTAACACCACAACACAAATGGCTATTTCGAGGGTTCCGTGAAGCAGGGACTACTGATAAATGGCGTCGCAGTGTGTTCAGCTGTGAATCGAGGTTCTGCACTACGCCACATGGCCATTGTTGGCGTGACAGCTGGCGCCCTTGAAAGAAGGCCAATTCATCCATTTTTTTTTTTTAGGCGTGCATTGGTGTTACTCCTGTCATCATTGTGTGAGGAGACGTTGGATATGACTTCAGGTCAATTTTGGTAATGACTTGGGGACCTGTGAAGCCACAACAAAAGTCACGGACATAGCCCGTCCTCATGTCTTACTTCTCACGTGGTGCCATTTTTCAACAGAACATGTTCGGAACGAGTTTCGATGGATTTTCTGCATGATGTTGAGATAACCCCGAGTCCAGAAAGATTCCAACGTATGTTGCTGATGGATAGTGTGTGGTAACAGCTCGGACGCCAACTCTGTCCCATTGCCAGGACTAAGTATATCAAGGATCAGATAGAGCAGTAGCGGTCCAGCTTGCCACGGTAAAGGATACATCGGTTTAGCGACATTCTTCCCAATTTAGCTAGTGCATCTAACCAGAACATGGGGCAGGGGTGCGACACTAAGCTCTTAAGATTGTTTATTTTAACTGCGACTGATTTTGAAGTATTTTATGATTTAATGCTGAGACATCTAGATATCCAACCGAGTTAAGATACAATCTACAGCAAAGGCAATTAGATTTTTCAGTAATTCACATGTTAAACGTAACCTGGGTGGAAACTATATGCAAAGAAACAGATTGGAATATATCCAACACGTTATTGAGGACGATGGGGCGCTGAGAGAAAGAGTTTGGCACAGGAGGGAAATAAGGGACGAGTAGCATCATTACCGTCAGAAGAAAGAAGGCTCAAAAAATGTTTTGTGAACATATGCAGGCGTCTTATGATCACACTATACAGTATTCGAAAATGATTGTAATGAAGTTCCAACACAGCTTAGTGGACAAGTACTATGCAAGTAGACTATGTGCTCCAAATGTTGTTCTGTTTTCACGGTATGGGAACAAAAAGGGCTTGTTAACCCAGCGTCATGAAGGTATTTTATTCTGTCTCCTTCTGTTTATAGGACACTTTGCAAACACTTATGTGTTGATGGAACTATTGTTCTATCTTGCTTGTGAACCTACGTTTCAGTAACTACACATATAGATCATACAAAAAGCGCTTACTTACAAAAAACTGCTATAAAACGGAATATTTAAATTAATACAAATACGTTAGTATTTAAAACAAGCAAAAAATTAATTTGGTTCATATCCTGCATACGTGTAGTTGAATTATTCAATAATATTAATTACTTCTATTTCTATATAATTAATACGTCGTAAGTGTCTGCAGATGTATGTAATACCTTACTTTGAAGAGTGTAAAACAATGCAACAAATATACCCCAAGCACAAATAGTTATTTGACATACACTTTTATTGTAGAAATGAGAGTATGAAAATTACTTCCTGGGTGCTATCGTTAATTACTTCGAAACAAATAGGACACTATCAGGTAAACTTCTGCTGTTTCGTTAAGGAAGTGAGTGGCAACTTACGTCACTATAATGCAGAGGTGCTCCCTCAAACGTTTGACAATTATGTTTATTGGAAATATGATGTATTTGTATTGTTCTGCGAATCTTTAGATACTATATGTTAATTAGAACTGTGGTAACATGTGTAAATTATTTTGTACGATCCTTATTAGCGAGGCACCTAGAATGTAGACAAATGTGAGAGGCTTCAATAATATTAAGATCCTGCCCCATATTTTGTCACTGCGAATCATGCTGTGCCCGCAGTATTACATGGATCAGGGGAAGCATTGTAGATGACAACGAAGAAGATGGCTGTAAGGTTGTTTCATTTTCATTCACATTAGAAACTTTCATTATCACCTGCTTAGGGTCCCCTTCCTTTCCACTTATTGAATACCCGAGTGTCGCTGTTTAAGTCGTTAAAAGAAAATTATTACAAGACTATCACTGCCAGTTTTGTTTCCTTGCCAAAATATAATTGAAAGTAAGTAGCAATGAAGAGTCAGTAAGTTAACAGTTTTATTTAAATTTATTTAGAGGCCAAGTTATACCTCATAATTTAGTGATAATAACGTAAAGTAACGTAAATTTAAGCTGACGTAATTCCGGCAGTTTCAGATTCAAGAAAAGAAAAAAGTCAATTCACGTATGTCATATCTGTGTCTGTTGTAGAAATGGTATTGTGTAATGGCATGTTTCTTATTTTGGTGTTATCAATCTGTTAAAGGCTAACAGTTGATTATTTGGTCCAGTAAGTGTTTATAATAATTATAATCTGTCCAAAGTACGTAGCCCACCATATTCAGAAAAGTGGTGCACTTAAGTAAACGTTAATACGAGATTGCCTAAATTATTATCGAACGAAAGAGCTATCTACGGTAAATTATTTACTTTTCAATGAGGAGCTGAATACCTTTTCTATATCAACATATTTTGCCGCGGAACTTCAACTAATCAAATTACACTCGGAAAATGAGTACAGATTGACAGTCAGCAAAACACAAATATTACACTTACCTAGTATGTTACCAAACTCGTCACAACAAAATCTTCACAGAGAAGTTAACACGATTAAGCTCCGATGGAGGAACAGTTTACAAGTAATAAGCCGTTACGGGTAGAAAAAACCGCTGATGCTCCAATTTCACTACAATTCGAAAGAAACACCATACAGATTCCCTTACACTTATTTCCAGACATATAAGATATCCCGCTTTTCACAGTGATAACAACCCATAACACTAACAGGAGATATATATGGCTCCAAAACAGCAAAGACAAGACTTAGTCAAACGCAGATCTTAGTATCAACCTTTCATGTACTTCCAGTAGCTCTCTGTCCACTCATCTCTATGTTATAACATTCTAGAGAGGGCTCGCAGCACTTTTATTTGAAAATATTCACTGAATACCAGTAGCAGCGTTATTAAAATTTGAAGCCAACTTTAGCATTACTGAACTTGAAAACTTAAATCTACTTAATTCCTTAATAAATTTAAAACCACAGCAATATAGGACATATGGATCATAAAGATACGAAACAGACACTTACGTAACTTACAACATCGGCCAAATGTGTCATGCAGGTGCATTTTCGGTCACTAGCGTCGTGTATTTCCGTTTATCTAACCGCCGTTACATGTTCGGGCCGTTCTATTTGCTGTCCACACAGGGAACTCGTAATTACTATACTTAAGGTTCATCTGAAACAGAGATACTATACGATACAGCTCCGAGAGCCCAGAAAGATGCAGAAAAATCTACGTGAGGTCCGATGGCACAACACTCCACAGTTAGGTGAAAACGATTTGATACAAATAATGCACCACAGCCCAGTTCCTCACATCACTGAACTATGAACTGCATCTAGCACTATAACATACGCACTAACCCGATAGATAAGGAAACTGCAACAACGTCGATTCCGTTATGTGAGTTCTACATTGCTTAGAGTGTAACAAGGAAATGACCTCCCACACCGCCCATGATTTTGCTGCAAAACACAGTGAGAACATGCAATGAGTCGTATCAGTTCTAGTGAAGGGTTCACGTTGAATTACTCAAAGGCCTGTCACATAATAATTCCCTGACTCGATCCATCCGTACTCAACTATTACTTACCATGAAGAGAAACATACCATCGTCTCAACGGTATATGGGCCTTGTTTCGCTCTGGAGGCAATGACTCAAAGTCTCCACAGACCTAACGACAGAAGTTACTGTAAGTTTCAGCGTCAGTCACAGAACGCTGACTGTTGTAGCCACACTTGTTACACACACGTTCCGTTAGTTACTGCCCCTACATCCCGCCCGCACATGCTTTTAGTCGCTCCGCGGTCCCTCGTGTTACAATCGTCCTCCCGGCCTCCGCCGTTCTCCCACCGACCGCCACAAACCGATCGATAGGCAAAGACGTGCCAACCGGCCAAATGTCTGAGTATGAATAAGAGAATTTCTTTATTTATTTATTATCATTTTGTAATATGTGTCGTCTGAAACGAGTGCCAACGTTCTGTTACCGTACGAACAGCCATTGTTGTCCGCATTATTGATCAGATAGTAGACAAACAGTGCACCAAGTGGGCTGCCGACCGTATTAACAGAATCCTGCGTTATTTCAATTAGTTCTGGTGTGGGCCATTTAAGTTATGTAGTACACCTTTTCGTTCCATACGTTACCTGAGCGATGACACTGTTTTAACATTTAAACAAAATATATGTAACTTCTGTAGAGCGAATTCTTGGACGCGTCTCTCCACTAACCAGTCCAAATTTCTTATGACAAATTAGTCTTATCAAAAATGAAATTCATTTGGCTCACTCAATCACAGTAACATTATCGCATTATCCGGTTAGAAGGGCGGATGTTACAAACTGGTGTTTTGGTGTCGAACAACGTTAAGTCTGATTAACAGGAATGATTCCGAACAAATTTTTACTCTTAACTTCACAGGCAAAGTGTTGAGGGATGATGTAACAGCGATCAAATGTCTCCATGCATCCTCAACAGCGAAGTGCCCGCAGTATGTGCAAACCGGAAGTGTCTCTCTTACATTCTATAAAATTCGCTCATGTTCACTCTTTCCTGTTGTCTACTATGTTTGGATTCTCGCAACGCCAGTCAAACTCTTTGTCAGAATCATTCATTGCATTCATTGCATTGTTTTATTACCTCAGAAATACATACTTGCGTAAAAATGGTCCCTCTAAATGAGTCCGGAGCAAAGCTTAATATGGTGATATGTCTCCACGATCTGAAAAACACTATGTGCCTTCGAGCCGTAAGTTGTGTAGTGCATTTAAGAAATCTCTAGTTCATCCATTGATCAGTATCACTGACCTGTCAGATCCAACTAGCAAGGGTTTCTCACCCACAACTATAGCGGCGCTCTGGAAGCCGCTTTTGATACGTGTTCTGGTGTAATGATTCCTTTCTTGTCGGTGATTTGAAATACTGCCTAATTTTCAAAAACGCAGCAAATAGGAATTCCAACAGTGATGGAATCTATTTTAGCACCTCAACATGAACATTTCCTTTGCAGAAAACAGAAATTTAGAATGTGAGTGCTTTTAAGTAAAAGAGAGTTTATCACATTGCACAAATATTTTCAAAATAATATGAAGGACAAAATAAGAGTTATATGGTATAAGTTTTGTTGTTGTATGAAACTAATACTGACAGTTACTAATGGTATTGAGGTATTAGATTTCGGGTGGCTCACGTGATACACTCATTCTGTTCTACGACGTTTACTGTATGTTTAGAGATATTAGATGCATGATATGTTTATCTTCACTAACTGCACGTACGTTTCTACAATATGTACTCCAAGTTCTGAACACTAGCTGCTTCTACATCTACGTTGCTACTCCGTAGTTCACAGTTAATGGCCTCGCACTGGATTCTGAGATCCTCTTCCAGATTGTTCCGTGACCGTTGCACTCTCGAAAATGAACACCTAAATTTTTCCGCACGAGCTCTAATTTCTCAAACACTGTTACGATGGTCATTTCTCCATATGCTGGTGGAAGCCAACAAAATATGTACAGTTCAGTGGAGAGAGTTGGTGGTCCAAATTTTGTGGAAGGATCTCGCCGTGAGCAAAAACGTTCATGCTTTAATGATAGCCATCCCAGATCGCGTGTCATATCCGTGACTCTGGCGATCATACACATCCAGTTTGTACATGTGGAGGGAGAGGGAGGTAGGTTGTTACAATGTACAGGAGTCCGAGGGGTCATGACTTGTGAGTGGTCATTCAGAGCCCCGTTAAATGGCTGAACAGAAAATTAGGTAATATAAAGAGAATACTTTTCAATGCACGGTATACAAGGCATACGGCTCTGCCTCCGAAGAAAGACGTCTGTTCTGCTCGAGGTCTGGATCACAAGAGAGCGAAGCAACTGTGTACTGCACTGCAGAATCCTCCTGAGCCCACACACGTGATCTGTATGTCATGCACGCTATTGGCCAAACACAATGGAATGAATTCGCTAGCAGTTTCAGGAGATCGCTCAAGGCGTCTCTTGTCAGCAGCTTTGACTGGACAGCGCTGACGCGTTACTGAAAGGCAGGCAACTTGCATCACTTAGGCATAGCCGAAGCTGCTTTGGCAGAAAACTTGTAAAGATCTGAATGGGCCTTTGAAATAATTTTTTTAAACCAATTACCTAAAATATTCCTTGACCTGCTGCCACCCTGGACATTCCTTCCTATTTCCAGAGAGATAGTGACTCACATAGTTTACAAAAGGGTGTCAGTCACTCCCCAGAAAGACGGTTTGACCTAGAAGTGGACTTAAAATTCATGGGAGGGATCCGTTAAACATTTTATCTAGTAAAGGAGGGATCTTACACGTAATCAATTTTGTCATGTTTCGTGGTATAAGTAAACAGTGTAATATTCAATAATCAAACTTTGTGTGGAGATACAATAGCTTCTGTAATAATGGATATCATCGTGGTTCAGATAATCAGGTCCTTAAAAAAAGAACAAAGTTAGAATCATGCCACAAAGTGTCACACAAGAAGAATAAACTATTACGGTTTCTGCAAGTTTGTGGGAAAAAATCTATTGTTAATTTACTGTTGCAGTACTAAAGTCAGTGTCAAAGAAAGTAAATGCTGGCCGAACTGAATCAGCTTTGTTATTGGTTTACAGCAGTCCCTAGAAGTATATATTGGGTTCTGTTGTGTGGCAAATATGAATATCATTGCTGCGTAGTGGAGAATACTTAATTTTATGATAATCGATGTATTTGGGTAAAGAAACATAGTAAATCAACTTAGTGTGCAGAACATAAACAGCTGTGTTGGTTTAGACCTGGATTAAGTACGTTAGAAAAAGATGCACAAGTTCCGCAGGTTACTAAATATTAACACAATTGCAGTTAAATGTGTAATTGAACTGTTAAATCCTAGAGATAGGTCACCACAAAACGCATAACCCAAACTTTATCCATAAAATATGAAACGTAAGTAGATTTTGCAAGGGGTAATTCTGGTTTTAAGATTAAAAGGATGGTGTCATATACATATCAAGGTAAAAATAATTCAAAATGGTAAGTATAGCTGCTTACGGCAATTTAACAAGAAACCAAAATTAAAATCGTAAAAGCAATCACTGGAATATTTAGCGTCTAAGTTGATTCCATTACTTTGGATCATTTTAAAATACAATATGCTGGCAAAATATTGGATTTACGGATACAATTAAGGGATAGGAATGATTACACCACACAACCCACGAATTCCTAAAACTAAAATTCTAACTACTGAGTTTATAACACCATAATTACTTCGTAATATAACAGTCGTTCAAGACATGGGATATCGAAATACTGAGAAATACACAGCAAGAGACAGTGAAATATTACACGTAGATCCAAGTTACACAGTAGTTTCAACTGGAAAAATAGTGGCACAAATTTGCCCGAGAATCTGATTAACCGACACTGTCTCAAGTTGGATACATCATTGGAAATGGCCAATACAGCTATTAATGGTGAAAATCTAAAAAACATAAAAGTGAAAGATATGCTTATTCACTCAAAAAGCATTTTAAATTCCCACATGGGGTAATAGTCCTTATGTAGATCATTTAGTTTAAAATGTAAATTAATTAGTCATAACTCAGGCAAATGAATATTAAAAGGTTGACATGTGACCTAGTAGTGGTCATTCAGCCCTCCAACCCTGTTCCACTTACGCACAGCGCTTAGGAAGAATGATTGCCGGTAAGTCACTGTATTGGCTCTAATGACTCATAACTTCTTCTCAGTATCATTACGCCAGACGTCTGTGTGTGGAAGTAATTTATTGTCTGACTCTTCCCAAAAAGAGCTATCTCGAAATTTAAATAGTAAATGTCTCCGTGATGCAAAACGCCTCTCTTGTAACGTCTGCAGTGGAGTTTGTTGATCATCTCCGTAACGCTCTCGTGCCGACTAAATGATGCCTTGGCGAAATGCGCCACTCCTCATTAAATCTTTTCTATTTCTTCTACTAGTTATATCTGCAAGGTATCCCAGCTAGATGAACAGCACTCAAGAATCGGTCGAACAAGCGCCTCATCAAGTCACGTCATTCGTGGATGACTTACATTTCCTTAATATTCTTCCTATCAATCTGAGTCTGGCATCTGCATTTCCCACTATTTGTTGTACGTGGTCATTCCACTTAAAACCACTCTGTATAATTACTCCTAGATATCATACGGCAGATTATCTTTTCAGCGGTTAGTGGTCAATAGGGTAATTATACAGTAGCGGATTTATTTTCCTATTCATGCGAAGTATGTTACATATATTGCCAGAGCCTGCACCATTGATCAGTTCTCTAGAGGTCTTTCTGCAAATCTTTGCTATCTTTTGGCGTTGCTACTTTGTTACACACAATCGCACCATCTGCGAACAGCCTTAGAGAACGGCCGACGCTTTCCATTAGATCACTTAGTCCTATCACACTACCTTGGGGTATTCAGTAAATTGCCTTTATATCTGTCGATTTGGTTCTGTTAAGAGCGACGTGTTCAGTTCTTTCTCCTGGGAAGTCTTACGGGCTCTCAGATCTGCTCCAATACTCGATAAGCTCGAAGTATTTTTCAGTATACGTCACTGAGAAACGATGTAAAATTTTTTTCTCAGCTTCTTTATTCCGAACACCATGTTAATTTTTATAGACGAGATTTTCCAAGTGTTTCATAATTCCAAAGTTCTAGAAAAACTGTCTTGTTTTTGTTCTTAGAGTTTACTGTTTCCAGATTAACAGGAGACCTTCATATGATATATCATAAGCTTGCAAAACAGAGATATAGGCATGGAGAAATACACAGGTAAAACTCTTGAAAAAGTAGATGAAATGTGTGTCCACAGTGATAAAACAATTAACACATCATCTTCCTATTCATGAAACTTTTCATATAGAAAGGGAAAGTTCACTTCATAAAATACGGAAAGATTCGCAGCTAGGATGTGGCTCTGTGCGCAGGAGCGCTCGTACCGTTTGTAAACAAACTTCCGACTGATGGGAGAAGAGCACTTTGCTTGTACGACGGGGATGAAGATACATGCATGTTTGGCACCGACAACTTTGAAGGCGCTTCTCTCTAGTAGGGTGAGGGAGAGGGGATTCTCCGCCCCCCAAAGTACGACTTGTGTGAGGAAACAGGGAGGAGAGGTAGGCGCGAGGATGGAGGAAGGGCTATAGGGGTGAGGGGGAGGTGACACTTTTGGCTCTCGGCAGAGCACACCTATGCTTACTAAAGCGACCTTGAAGAAAATCTTTTTTGAAGCACAGCTTATATCACTACCACCCACTACTGTTATACCATAACTTCAAAAGTTGCAGACAGTGCGTTTAATGAAACTATGTTGTTAAACCAATTATGGCATAAAGCAACAGTACAGTGTTACATTATGAATGGAATATTTTTGGTGTTGACCTTGATGTACTTAACGGAGGTGGCTTATCGGATGTGAAAGTCAGATTTACTTAAATATTTAAACAGTAACAAACAATATTTTATGTATCCACACAGTTTAAAGAATAAAGAAAACGGCTGCCAGCCTAATTAGGCATGAGAATGATCCTTGTTCAAGAAAATAGATATGAATAACTTTAATGGACAGACACAGCCTACACTTTATCACACCTCCCGAGTGCAATGAACTCTGTCACTAGCAGACGTTGACGTTAAAGAAAGTGCTAATAATTATAGATGAACAAAGCTGTTGGCATAAGTACAACAGACAATCACATACACTTGTACCTTCAAGGCTTGGTCAAACTGAATGGTTTCAATAATATTACTATTAAAGTGCACTTTAGAATCATAAATAGGACATAGATTTAGTATCACTTTTCGAACACTTTCCTATCTGACATGAGATGTGAGTAAAGTTCACTGCAAAATTATAGATTGGGTATAGGTTTAGTCTTTCTTTTGCCAATTACTTTTGTAACGGATGTGGGAATAAAAAAAAGTTTACTAGGGAACTATTTTTCACTGTCCTCTAAATAAAAGAGGCTACTGTTTTCATAGATAGTGGTCTTTCTGTTAATTGTTATCTATCATGAGCACAATGGACAAACTGTGGATCCTGTTACACCATTAATATGCACTTTCAATACACAAGAGAAACAAGCACTTAGCAAGCATGATTATATAACTTCCCACATTTACAGTTCTCAACCTTTACTGCAGTGACACACGAAGTTGACACATTTATAAGACACTGACTCACCTTTTGAAATTTACAACAGGAAGCACTATGATCACTTACGAAGCAAAACTTTGTAAGCCTGAGTTTTAAAAACTTTTAATTTTGAAGTTGACAGCAAACTGCTGTTTGTACTACTTTATTACTTTAAATTCAGTTTTTCACTTTAGTTTATTTTAGCCCACAAACTTTTAATAAGCACTTTTAATTGCAAAATTACTTTCAGCGAACATTATTTACTTTAGCACACCCTTTTGCCATAACTTTCTTTTTATTATGTTCAAGAGGCATTAATTAGTAAAAAACTGGGGTTTAATATTCTTTCAATAAGGACACTCGGTAAGCACTTTAGCATGGGAAGGAGCCTAAGTTGGGATGTTACTGATGATAAATAAAGGTAAGTTTTCATAGATTTTTTTACCTTATTATTGAAAACAAATAAATCATCCACATGAGCCGATCCTTCACTGTACACTTCTACAATTCCTTGGTTCCGTTACAGTGATCGCGCAGCGTGGTGGCGAGTGCACGTTGGTGAGTGGATTTGCTGGCGGAAATGCTGGACTCTGTCATTTCTTGGTGGCTATGATAGATACCAACACCAGAATAGTTTTAGCTATTGATCCATCAATCCGAGGCTTTGGCACATTGGAAAACATCACGATAAGCCTCTCTCGGCACCAGCACAAAACACAGCTTTTACCAGAGCTGTTGGCGGGTAGGTAGCTCGTCCCAGAATAACTCTTCGTTCCACTTTTCTAGCCATGATAACCACATTTTGCGCGTGCTGCACGATTCTGATCCAGAGGGGAACCACAACACCTTTTATAAATATAAAGAGCTGATAACCCTAAGTGAGGATCAGCAAATACAGAGTAACAAGGCATTTTGAACTAAACATATCATCTGCACATATTGACAGTTCTAGATAAAATTATTTATATTAATTTTCAGTTATATATAATACATTTTGTATTCCATCAAGTAAGGGAAAAAAGTGTAACTAACCAAGACAAAAACATTGCATATGTTTTTACCAGGACATTAAAGTTTTACAAAGAAGAAAGGAAACACTCTTACGATATTGAAATAATCATACAATAATTACAGAACTCAACAATGGAATGTTGAACAAAACAGAAAGAAAATAAATCAGCAGAGCATTAGAGATATGGTGTTACAAGCTAATAGCAAGTACCGGCCATATTAGTACACTATGTGATCAAAAGTATCTGGACACCTGGCTGAAAATGACTTACAGGTTCGTAGCGTCGTCCATCGGTAGTGCTGGAATTCAATATGGTGTTGGCCCACCGTTAGCCTTGATGACAGCATCCACTCTTGCAGGCGTACGTTCAACCAGGTGCTGGAAGGAGTCTTGGGGAATGGCAGCCCAGTCTTCAAGGAGTGCTGCCCTTAGGAGAATTATTGATGTCGGTCGGTGTGGCCTGGCACGAAGTCGGTGTTCCAAGACATCCCATAGGTGTTCCCAAAGGTGTTCTACAGGATTCAGGTCAGTACTCTGTGCAGGGAAGTCCATTACAGATATGATATTGTCGTGTGACAACTCCGCCACAGGCCGTGTATTATCAGCAGATGACCGATCACGTTGAAAGATGTAACCGCCATCTCGGAATTGCTCGTCAACAGTGGGAAGCAATGTAGACCTGTGCTGTGACTGTTCCAGACGTAACAACAGGGGGTACAAGCCCCGTCCATGAATAACACAACCACACCACAACACTACCACCTCCGAATTTTACTGTCGGCAGATAACGTTCACCGGGTATTCGCCATACCCAGATACTGCCATCGGATCGCCACATTGTGTACCGTGATTCGTCACTCCACAAAACGTTTTGCAGCTTTTCATTCGTACTATGTTTACGCTC
Source organism: Schistocerca americana (assembly GCF_021461395.2). Taxonomy (NCBI): domain Eukaryota; kingdom Metazoa; phylum Arthropoda; class Insecta; order Orthoptera; family Acrididae; genus Schistocerca; species Schistocerca americana. The sequence continues at coordinate 440,790,281 of NC_060121.1, read as the reverse complement.
CTTACACCAAGCACGGCATCTTTTGGCATTTACTGGCGTGACGTGTGGCTTACGAGCAGCCGCTCCACCACGACATTCAAGTTTTTTTTACCTCACGCCTAACTGTCATAGCACTTAGAGTGGATCCTGATGCAGTTTGAAATTCTTGCGTAGTGGTATGGATAGATGCCAGCATATTACACATTACGATGCTCTTCAACTGTCGACTGTCTCTGTCAGTCGACTGACGAGTTCGGCCTTTACGGTTTTTTGCTGTACGGGTCTCTTCACGTTTCCACTTCACTATCACATCGGAAACAGTAGACCAAGGGATGTTTAGGAGTGTGTAAAGCTTGCGTACAGACGCATGACACAAGTGACACCCAATCACCTGACAACGTTCGAAGTCCATGAGCTCCGCGAAGTGCCCCATTCTGCTCTCTCACAACGTCTAATAACTACTGAGGCCGCTGATGTGGAGTACCTAGCAGTACAATGCACCTAATATGAATAACGTATGATTTTGGGGATGTCCGGATACTTTTGATCACATAATGTAAGTGCAAAAACAGGTTAGAGAATGCTGTCTCATGGCAGGTTAAACATCAAGTATAGTGCGACACCAAATTTGTGCAAGAAAGGATCTTAACTTTTGTATGACAAAACCAGATGTAAGGAAACATAGGGAACAAGGTTTAAGAAGGCTCAACTCATATCGTTGTTTTAAATTTAAAACAGAAATACGTTCTTGAATTTCAGCAAACACAAAATTCAGACAATGCTGCCCAGTCGTTTTAGGAAATTATTGCCTGCATGAAAAATACAACTGAATGGTCTGAAGGCAACGACAATTCCGGCTCGTAATGGTCGGAGTGCTAAGAAGTACTACAGCACTAAATATACCGTGTAAAACACGTATGTAAGAAGGAAGTAAATGTTAATTTCACTGGACACAGGTCAGAAAAGTTGTAGAAAGAGAGACTAAAGGGAAACGGTTCTTCAACAGTACCAGCAGTTGAATTGTATCGTCTGCAGAGCAGCGGACATTAGTTATAATAATTAGATTACAATTCGAAGTGCAGTGGTTCACTGAACAATAAAAGGAAAACAGAACAGACAAAGCAAATGCGGCTTCGGATTCTGTAATTGGCAACAAACGAAACATTAAAAACTAGAGTTATAAGAAATTTTTACTAGGGTAAACTTAATGCAGTCTTTCGAAAGGTAAAACAAAATCCTCGTCAACGAAAGACATTTACAAGTCAAATACAGTAATTCAGATGTTTAAAACTAAACTGAATAACGCAAATTGCTTAATATCACCAAATCTCAAAGACGTAAACAGCATATGAGAGATGGTATCTTTGTACACCTCAAGATCTTCGTAAATACACTCCTGGAAATTGAAATAAGAACACCGTGAATTCATTGTCCCAGGAAGGGGAAACTTTATTGACACATTCCTGGGGTCAGATACATCACATGATCACACTGACAGAACCACAGGCACATAGACACAGGCAACAGAGCATGCACAATGTCGGCACTAGTACAGTGTATATCCGCCTTTCGCAGCAATGCAGGCTGCTATTCTCCCATGGAGACGATCGTAGAGATGCTGGATGTAGTCCTGTGGAACGGCTTGCCATGCCATTTCCACCTGGCGCCTCAGTTGGACCAGCGTTCGTGCTGGACGTGCAGACCGCGTGAGACGACGCTTCATCCAGTCCCAAACATGCTCAATGGGGGACAGATCCGGAGATCTTGCTGGCGAGGGTAGTTGACTTACACCTTCTAGAGCACGTTGGGTGGCACGGGATACATGCGGACGTGCATTGTCCTGTTGGAACAGCAAGTTCCCTTGCCGGTCTAGGAATGGTAGAACGATGGGTTCGATGACGGTTTGGATGTACCGTGCACTATTCAGTGTCCCCTCGACGATCACCAGTGGTGTACGGCCAGTGTAGGAGATCGCTCCCCACACCATGATGCTGGGTGTTGGCCCTGTGTGCCTCGGTAGTATGCAGTCCTAATTGTGGCGCTCACTTGCACGGCGCCAAACACGCATACGACCATCATTGGCACCAAGGCAGAAGTGACTCTCATCGCTGAAGACGACACGTCTCCATTCGTCCCTCCATTCACGCCTGTTGCGACACCACTGGAGGCAGGCTGCATGATGTTGGGGCGTGAGCGGAAGACGGCCTAACGGTGTGCGGGACCGTAGCCCAGTTTCATGGAGACGGCTGCGAATGGTCCTCACCGATACCCCTGGAGCAACAGTGTCCCTAATTTGCTGGGAAGTGGCGGTGCGGTCCCCTACGGCACTGCGTAGGATCCTACGGTCTTGGCGTGCATCCGTGCGTCGCTGCGGTCCGGTCCCAGGTCGACGGGCACGTGCACCTTCCGCCGACCACTGGCGACAACATCGATGTACTGTGGAGACCTCACGCCCCACGTGTTGAGCAATTCGGCGGTACGTCCACCCGGCCTCCCGCATGCCCACTATACGCCCTCGCTCAAAGTCCGTCAACTGCACATACGGTTCACGTCCACGCTGTCGCGGCATGCTACCAGTGTTAAAGACTGCGATGGAGCTCCGTATGCCACGGCAAACTGGCTGACACTGACGGCGGCGGTGCACAAATGCTGCGCAGCTAGCGCCATTCGACGGCCAACACCGCGGTTCCTGGTGTGTCCGCTGTGCCGTGCGTGTGATCATTGCTTGTACAGCCCTCTGGCAGTGTCCGGAGCAAGTATGGTGGGTCGGACACACCGGTGTCAATGTGTTCTTTTTTCCATTTCCAGGAGTGTATTTAAACCCTTTACAAAACACAAACTGGTGTTGATCTGGGCCACATTTCTCACTACACACATTCAAACACATCAAAATCCTCAAAATACTTAACTTTTTCACAAAATACAAATGGGTAGGCGCCTCGGACATCCTTCTCACAAAAGGTGTACTTATAACCATTTAAAACCTAGTATATACTAATCAATAGCCAACTGAAAAAAATGTTTCAAATGGCTCTGAGCACTATGGGACTTAACTGCTGTGGTCATCAGTCTCCTAGAACTGAGAACTACTGAAACCTAACTAACCTAAGGACATCACACACATCCATGCCCGAGGCAGGACTCGAACCTGCGACCGTAGCGGTCGTGCGATTCCCGACTGTAGCAGCTAGAACCGCTCGGCCACTTCGGCCGGCAAACTGAGAAGGTCGAAGGTCACAAATAAAAGAGAAACTACAAATTACAACGAAAGTAGTGAGTAAAGGATCTTACGAAAGATGATGGAATAGTTTCCCACAAAGATCACTAGATTTTACGCTCGCGTAAAACCTATACAATCAATGACTTATAAATCAAATGAAAATTAAACTTAATTACGGTAGACAGTACGAAGAAGGGGAAGAGAAGTTGTACCAGGCGGGAGCGTGGCTCGTTTATCGCAAGACGACAGCTGATTGTTCGACCATGCGGTCTCCGCATATAGTATGCTTTCATTGGTAACACAACCTTCAATTTAAACGGCTCCAAACACTTCGCCTGATATGATAACTTGCTGCCTGGTAAACTGATTCACAGTTAACGTCTCTACTCTCACCCCTGGAGGCGACAGCACTAAAAAGATCCTATACCATCACTGAATCATCTTCTCCCATACAATTAGCAACATAACTAGCATTCATTGTATCCTCCTCGTCTTCCACAACAAAACATTATCTGTAAACAGAAACAGCATAACCTAAAACAACTGGCATAGGTAGTCGTTACCTTCAACCACTTGAATTACAGAACACTTGCCCACTCACAAATAACCTTAACACCACAATCTCTTACAGCTCTTTATATCAACAAAACTTTCTGCCCTCTGGAGTATAACAGGTGGAAGTCATGATATCCTCTCTTATCAACTTACAGGAGTACGGCAGAGTATCTCTTTTCATTATTACAGCTCTTATTAAGGTACAACACTCAATGCATCTAAGCAACTACCACATGCGAGAAACAGAAGCTCTGGACAGAAAAAGAAAAATAGTTTGGGAAATAAATGTAGAGAGACGAAGAAGAAGGAAACGAGAAGGTAGAAAAATTTCATTCCTTTCGTTCCGCAATGCGGCATGCCAGACAGCGTCCGAGGGTTTCGACAACCCAAGTGCTAATCGTGTAATTACGACTGTGTGTTTAGGGCCTCAAGTCGCCTGGTACCTGTAATAAACTATAGACAATACCAGGAACGTCAGAATCAAATTGTTTGTCGCGTCTCTTACAAAGCCTAAATGCTGATTTCGTGTCTGTACACCAATAAAAACAAACACTTGTTAAGCTAAAATTATGTAGAGCGCCAACGATTTCGGAAATCTTGCATACACTTTTTGGAGGCACAGCGCCTTGTAGAGCCCTTAAGGCGCTCACGCCTGTGGAGTAAGTAGTAGGAGCCTACTTGCATCAAACAGCACACAATTGATGCTTATAGGGAAGAGTAAAGAAAATATATTGGGTCATGACAAAAAAACGAAGTGGAAGAAAATAACATGAACGGCTGAGAGACTCTGCTTGCCAACCACATTTTACAAGCTGCAAATTCCCAGAGACAAAATGAAAGCTCTCAAAAATATACCACTTGAAACTTATCATTACAACAAATGGCCATGAAATACTTCATCGATGATACATTTTAAAACAAGGGTAATAAATTAACTGCAGTACACAGATTCTGAGGAAGTACGTTTTCAATTTACACAGGCATTAGACATCCAGCCAGCATACACGTGAAGAGCTTATCTAGGAGCAATTACACATTCAACGTATCTCCCAGCAATTATTCTCACAAAAATTTAAACGAGTCCACATACGTGACCTGTATCCCACGGATGCTATTGGGTAATGCCGATGGCGTCAGTTCGCTAACAGTTTCAGCCGAGGGGTCGAGGCGTCTCTTGTCAGCAGCTTTATCTGAACAGAGCTAATTGTTTCACGTAGGCACAGGCGAAGTTTCTCTGGGAGATAACTTGTTAAGATTTGACCGGACCTTAGAAATACATTTTCTAAACCATTTCCCTAAAATATTCGTTGACTCGCTGCGAACCTGTACATTGTGCAATCGTTTGAACTTTTACAACGTTCTCCGTCAATTCCATCTGGTAAGGGTCCTATGGCGCGCAGCAGTGCTCTAGCAGACGACGGACAAGCGCAGTGCAGGCCCTGTCTTTCTTGAGTTTGTTTCATCTCTGAGTATTCTGAAATAAAACGTAATCTTTGGTTCTGTTATCCCCATAAAATTTTCGATATGATGTTCCAGTTTAAAATGTTCGTAATTGCAACCCCCTGGGTATTTAGTTAGTTGAATAGGTAATCTTTAAATTTGTATTATTTTTAGTGTAACCAAAATTAAATGAATTCTCTTCCGTGTTGCTGTGGATTCAACACGTTATTGGCCAAGGTCAATTGCCACATGTTTGACCATATAGTTATTTCGTCTAAATCACTTTATTTTTTTTATAATGTATTCTATTGACTTTACAAGAGGGGAAAAGACAGCATCGCCTGTAAACAAGGTGAGAGCTGAAACTTCCTGGCAGATTTAAAACTGTGTGCCGGACCAAGACGCGAACTCCGGACCTTCGCCTTTCAAGGGAAAATGCTTGTCGGGTTGGTAGAGTATTTTCCTACGAAAGACAAAGGTCCCGACATCGAGTGTCGGACCGGAACACAGTTTTAATATGCCAGGAAGTTCAATGTCAGCGCACACTCCACTGCAGAGTGAAAATATCATTCTGGAAACACCACCCAGGCTGTGGCTAAGCCATGTCTCCGCAGTATCCTTTCTTCCAGGAGTGCTAGTTCTGTAAGTTTCGCCGATCTTCAGTGAAGTTTTCAAGGGAGGAGATGAGGTACTGACAAAACATACTGTGAGGACGTGTCGTGAATCATGCTTGGGTTGCTCAGATGGTAGAGCATTTGTCTGCGGAAGCCAAAGGTCCCGAGTTCGAGTCTAGGTGGGGCACACAGTTTTAATCTGCCAATACGTTTCATGGCAGCGCACACTCCGCTGCATGAAGATCTTATTGTCATTATGAGGGCTGTTCACAATCTCTCCTAAAAAGTTTGGCGGGAAAATGTGTAGCGGGTTATAAACATCAGAGGCCATTTAACACTTCTTTGAGAACTCCATATTTTACGCTCTTTTACTCGATGACTTGCCGTCAGTAACTACAAAAGGTGTCTCTTCTGACAAGAAGCCACATATCCAGTTGCTCATCTCAGACTAAACAGACTGTAGTCCATGGCATTTGATTAGAAACCGTTTGTGAAGAACCTTGTCAAAACCCTCCAAAAATTCTAGAAATACTGAATTCCTTTGAATCCTCTGGCGACAGCACTCTATGATTGGTGTGAAAAAAGGGTCTTTTCTGATATTTTCGGAATATGCGCTGAAGGTATGTCAATGATCATTTCCTTTGATGTACTTTCGAACAGTTTATATTCGAAATCGTGCTACAAATAGAAGTCAGTGATGGGGTTCTGTAATTCACTGGATTACTTCTACTTCCTTTGTTGTGTATTCATCAAGGTGTTCTTAAGTACGGGTCTTTTGCCACACGATCGGATTTATACAGTATGTTTATTAAACATGGAGTTGTTTCATCAGCATACTACGAGCGGAACCGAACTCGTATACAATCTGGAGTGAAAGACTTGCTTTTATTGATGTAAAGTACTGCTTTTATTAAGTGATTTCAAGCAAGGATGTAAGATTAAAGCTTAACGTCCCGTCGGCGGCGAGGTCATTCAGGCCCGAGTCCAAGCTCGGATTAAGAGGAGGAATGAAGTCGGCCGTGCTCCTTCAGTGGAACCATCTCGGAATTTGTCTGGAACGATTTTGTCGAATCACGGAAAAACCTATCTCTGGACGGTCTGATGGGGTTATGAACCGTCTTCTTCCCGAATGCGGGTCCAGTTTGCTAAACACTGCATCACCTCTCTCGGAATAGGAGATCAAAGTCGCATCGCTAGCCGCGGGTATCCATCGCTAGCCGCGGGTATCTACCTCTGTGTTATGTTGGCAGCTATTCTTACTTCTATTTCTGCATTAAGTAACTGCATCATCTTTTGTGAATGAGTTTCGGAAAACTGTGTTTAGTAACTGCGCTTTATTGGCGCCGTCTTTGGTAACATTGGTGGATGTCGCATAGTAAAATTATTGATTGTGGATGTATTTTACATACTACTAAAATCTCTTTGCATTTTGTGCCAGATGTCGAGACAGAGTTTTAATAAAGGAGGTGTTAACACTCGGATAACTAGGCTTTGCCTGTCTGCTCAAATGCCCAAAGGGGTAATTTTGACCCCTACCATTTAAAAAAGTTTTCTGAACTATTATTGCAAAATTTTAAGCATTTATTTTATTTTAATGTTTACAATATTTATAGTCATTTCAGATACAGAGTTGTGAATAAAAAGAACAAACACAAAGTATATTATTTATTGACATATAAGAAAATTTCACTGAACCTAGTAACACACAGACAAGTGTCAGCAAGTGACAGGCTATTCTTTTTGTTGTAAATTCATAAAGAAGTGAACTTTTCATGAGCACAAAAATTTCAGGTACTTCATTGTTTTACACGACTGACACATTTGTATTCAGTTTCTTTTGTTCATTTTCCACAAATCATCATCTTACAAACACTGCTCTTCTAAACAGTTTTATTACATTTGAAGAATTTGGGAACTTGACATTTACGGCGCTTCTGTGGCACTTCGTCTTCATCTTCATTTTCATTCTTTTCATACTTGTCTGCGGTCGTACGAGGAAAGCGACAATCCACATACTCAGGGCATATTTCATCTACAAGCTGCTGAATAAACTGTCTTCTTTTGATCTTCTTCCCAGAAACAGTCCTAAATATCACATATGCATTTATTTCTGCTAGAACAAGGATATTGTAGAAGGAGTGCACTGGCTATCTTTTTGAGGAAGCCTTGACTGAATAGTGCCTCGCCATTTTGTCTACTGTATCAACCTCAAATTTTGTTTTGTTGCTGTAACATACGGTTGTGGAGTTTTCTCCTACTTTGTATTTATGGTAACACTAGGATGAAGGGAAGATATTACTAGCACATTTGTTGCATTCTTTCTTTGATAGACTGACAAGGAAATATCATAATGTTTTAAAACTTTTGAGGAATAAGGGGACTTTTCAAGGACTTTTAAACCTGTGGCATTTCTCTTCTTGTTCTATTCATTGTTCCCACAATGGAGATTGATTTTTCTTTCATTTTTTTGGCTAGTTTGAGTGAAGTCTGTAGTGACTTTTCTGCCTTTGCCCAGAAATGGTTCCATAGGACGTATAACGAAATAATCTGAAACCCTTTCATCTTGGGATCTTGCAGTATCCTTACCAAGATAAGGGAAACCATTGAGTGTATACTTCCTTTCAACACCTATAGCTAACCAGTATTTTTGTCCATACTTGTCAGGTTTTGAAGCCTCGAATTTTGTGAACAGGCACCTAGTTTTACTAGGGAAGAGCTGCTTGTCTATTGTTATATCACTTCCATGTTTGTAACACAGTTTCTATGAATTTGTTCCAGACAGCAGATTTCAATATAAACTTATTATTCTGTACCGGTACAGAGCGTGTGTACTCGTCATCGAACCTCAGTAACCTCAAAATCTCACAGAATCTTTTTCTACTCATGGTTTCTACACAAAATGGTAGGGCGAAGGACTCTGACAATAAGTTGTGGAGGTCTGTACTTTGATAACCCCCTCACACAACGAGCGTAAATAATTGCAGTAAATGCTTCTAGTTCTCCCGTGGTCATTGACCAGCTGCCCTTTTCCTCTGTTATAGTACGATTCAAAATATTTTTGATTATATAATTGTCTATGAACAAGTCCGAAACACTTGATACAAGTTCACCACTTACATTTCGTTTTGCATGTGGTGTAGGTCCAAGAGTTTCTCTCAAATTATTGTGCTTAGGAAGACGCTCACCTTTCGAATTAGGCACTGCTTCTATCCAGACTGTTCTATCTGGAGCTAATTCTTTATGTCTTTTATCTGACGACAAAGAAGCAGTAACTTGTTCTACACTCCAAGGAAAAGGATTATCTCCTCTTCTGTTACGTGATTCTTCTCGCTTTATAGAGCACGAATAATAGAACAAATGTAAGAAAGCCACCATAAAATCTAAATTAAGTGCAGTAACATCGTATGTAGATAAGAACATGATTATTATAAATTAGTAGCAATAGTTATAATATACTTACTAGAATGTAAACGTCCATTATCTGTATCTGAAGAATCAGAATCAGAATCATTAGTATTAAATGATTCATCCTCTCTCAATGTCTGCAGAGAAACTCTTCCTCTGAATCGTCAGAAAAATGTTCGCCATCATGTGAATCACACTTCATAACTCTTTGTAACTTTGTAAGAATCTCTTAACCTCGTGAATACTCTTTCCGATTCATTTTAATCTTCAGCTCATGATCACCTTCAAAGACTTATTCGTACAAGGGAATGACGAACAATGGTGAACTGAGTCCATTGTTGTCATTTCATATGGCAATAATATGTAAGGAAGTAAATTATTTCGCTACAGAGTAAAGCAGCCGAGGCTAGAGAATGCCTGACATAAATGTATTGCATAACTGTAAAGAAAATTATAGCTTTTTTTCTGAAGGTGTCGATATAACCACTCTGGGCGTTAAGGGAAGAAAGTGATAATCAACTAGGCGAAACGCATTGTTTTAATATAATGAAACTACATACCAAATGAGTATATGTCACGAAAGTAAATGTCGCTTGAATCATTCTTCAAAACATAGCTAGCACTTAAAAAACTAAAAGCGTCATTTTGACCACTGTGGAGGTTCGAGTGTCAAAAGTACCTCGCACAGACGTCCGCGCTAAATTTCGAGCCCATGTAGAACATCGCCTATCTGTCTTGTTTCTTTCGTTGCTACAACATTGGCCTTCAGTGCTCCACACAGTCATCTGAATTTCATTTGTTACGAACTGTTTCTACTATCTACTACACTCCTGGAAATTGAAATAAGAACACCGTGAATTCATTGTCCCAGGAAGGGGAAACTTTATTGACACATTCCTGGGGTCATATACATCACATGATCACACTGACAGAACCACAGGCACATAGACACAGGCAACAGAGCATGCACAATGTCGGCACTAGTACAGTGTATATCCACCTTTCGCAGCAATGCAGGCTGCTATTCTCCGATGGAAATGATCGTAGAGATGCTGGATGTAGTCCTGTGGAACGGCTTGCCATGCCATTTCCACCTGGCGCCTCAGTTGGACCAGCGTTCGTGTTGGACGTGCAGACCGCGTGAGACGACGCTTCATCCAGTCCCAAACATGCTCAATGGGGGACAGATCCGGAGATCTTGCTGGCGAGGGTAGTTGACTTACACCTTCTAGAGCACGTTGGGTGGCACGGGATACATGCGGACGTGCATTGTCCTGTTGGAACAGCAAGTTCCCTTGCCGGTCTAGGAATGGTAGAACGATGGGTTCGATGACGGTTTGGATGTACCGTGCACTATTCAGTGTCCCCTCGACGATCACCAGTGGTGTACGGCCAGTGTAGGAGATCGCTCCCCACACCATGATGCCGGGTGTTGGCCCTGTGTGCCTCGGTCGTATGCAGTCCTGATTGTGGCGCTCACCTGCACGGCGCCAAACACGCATACGACCATCATTGGCACCAAGGCAGAAGCGACTCTCATCGCTGAAGACGACACGTCTCCATTCGTCCCTCCATTCACGCCTGTCGCGACACCACTGGAGACGGGCTGCACGATGTTGGGGCGTGAGCGGAAGACGGCCTAACGGTGTGCGGGACCGTAGCCCAGATTCATGGAGACGGTTGCGAATGGTCCTCGCCGATACCCCAGGAGCAACAGTGTCCCTAAATTGCTGGGAAGTGGCGGTGCGGTCCCCTACGACACTGCGTAGGTTCCTACGGTCTTGGCGTGCATCCGTGCGTCGCTGCGGTCCGGTCCCAGGTCGACGGGCACGTGCACCTTCCGCCGACCACTGGCGACAACATCGATGTACTGTGGAGACCTCACGCCCCACGTGTTGAGCAATTCGGCGGTACGTCCACCCGGCCTCCCGCATGCCCACTATACGCCCTCGCTCAAAGTCCGTCAACTGCACATACGGTTCACGTCCACGCTGTCGCGGCATGCTACCAGTGTTAAAGACTGCGATGGAGCTCCGTATGCCACGGCAAACTGGCTGACACTGACGGCGGCGGTGCACAAATGCCGCGCAGCTAGCGCCATTCGACGGCCAACACCGCGGTTCCTGGTGTGTCCGCTGTGCCGTGCGTGTGATCATTGCTTGTACAGCCCTCTCGCAGTGTCCGGAGCAAGTATGGTGGGTCTGACACACCGGTGTCAATGTGTTCTTTTTTCCATTTCCAGGAGTGTATATTGGAACGTTTGATACAACCTTTTTAAGCCACTTAAACATTCCACGCAAAAAATTCTAGACTTTGGCTTACTTGAGTCAGTGGATATAGTTGCGATGGGAAGGTGTAGTGGCAAAAATTAGGCATATTCGCAATCGCTGTAACACCTTCCATCACGAGAAGCGAGCATCAGAGATAGTGATCTGTCGTTAAGCGTTACCGCTTGTTGTGCAAGTGGCTTGTTCTTCAGATGTTTGTCTCCATATATCAGCTGATGACCATAGATTTTTGGTCATACGGAACAAATAACAGGGGACAGAAATAAAGGGATAACAACACAACGTCATATTTGCAATGCAGAATGTCAAGACATTTCCATTCACTGAGAATTTGTTAACGTACAATCATTTTAGGAGAATTTATGAGTGCGTCAGTATTTTAAAAAGGGTCAGCATCGATATTAGCGTACCGGTGTCTATTCCTAGAGAGTTTAGAACCTGTATTTATCCTTGTCTATCATTGTATGTAATGTAAACACTGTAATTCACCAGCTTAATCAAATAATTCATCAGCGAAATCACCAGTTGCATTGTCCGCAGGTCGTGGTCATGCGGTAGCGTTCTCGCTTCCCACGCCCGGGTTCCCGGGTTCGATTCCCGGCGGGGTCAGGGATTTTCTCTGCCTCGTGATGACTGGGTGTTGTGTGATGTCCTTAGGTTAGTTAGGTTTAAGTAGTTCTAATTTCTAGGGGACTGATGACCATAGATGTTAAGTCCCATAGTGCTCAGAGCCATTTGAACCATTTTGAACCAGTTGCATTGAAATATTGACAGTAGGCTCAATAAGATTAGGAATTATCTCGAGATAAAGTACATGACTACATTAACATAATTACTGTTGTATATTTCTGCATATATTTTTCCCCTAGCCACACATTCACAGTACTGATCACAGTCATTCCCTATCACGTCGACAAATGTTCAAATTGTATTCCATTTAGAATCAGTGTCGCATTCCGTTGGAGTCGTTTAACATCCCAAAAATTGTTCTCCTTCGGGGCAGATTAGAGTTTGCGTGAGAGAGTGTTGTGTGGTGGAGCCAAATATGGAGTATGTAATTGTGGGGGAAAGGGTATTTGTGGACTGTCATCCTATCCTGGTTAAAATTGACGTGCACTATCATTGCTATATGCCAGCAAGGTAGGTAAAAGAATAAACGTGTACTATTTAACATCTGTTGTGCTTGGAGAAATTAGATAAATTAAAGTGGAAATCTGATAAAAGCTGTACTTATGATGTTATTAACGGAAGCCAGGAATGAAATTAAATTAATCCATCTAATGCAGGCTCTCATGTAGTCGACATGATGAAGGAACAGATGGTCTTGCAAAACACAGCATCAAAGAAGGAGACCTGCCATTTAAACAGCGTTGTATTGTGACATTTCACTATGATTCAAGAAAAGTAGCATACGGTCAATAGGAACATTAATGACAAATATTGTTGCAAAATTATGGCTTTTCGTTTGTTCAGTGCAGAACACCATCAAATCCATGGTGCAGCTAGAATAATCTCCTGAACGGGAACAGTTATTGGGATAAGGATAGATCACACATATTGCCCTGCACTCCTATATAGGACTGGAGTTCACTAATATGTATCGAAAATTCATAACACTACGGAGGTATTCAACATATCACTTTGAGATTCTCTAAATATGCTCTACATCAGAATAAACTGCGAAAATCTCTCAAAATTGAACATACCTTCCCAAAATACGTCAAACATTATGAGTGAGGATAACCTCAAAATTAATGTTCTAATGGCAAGTTATCTGTAAGCAGTGGATATATCTTCACTGTGTGATAGCGGTGGCAGTGCCACTGACGACAGTGCTATTAAATCAGAGTTGCTAAACATTGTATTCCCAAATTTATTCACCAAAGGACACGATGTAAACATTCCAGAATTCTAACCAAGAGAAACTGCCATCACAAGCAACGTAGACGTAGATATACTCTGTGTAGGAAGCAGATTACATCAATTGATAAAGGAAAGGCTAGCGGTTAAGGTTTTGCACAAGTTAGTTTGCCTTAAGAGTATGCTGATACACTAGCCCCACTCTTAAAAATCGTATACGATCTCTCGCTCATCGAAAGATCTCTACATAAAGACCGGAAAGTAACAAGGGTCACACCAACAATCAAGAATGGAAATAGGAGAAATCCGTTGAATTACAGATCTATTTTCCATTTGAGTCCATAGACGTTTCACGACACGACACTGAACAGATATTTGAATGCTGTGCAGGAGCAGCTGAATTTAGTGAAACTAAACTTCTAATTGTTGTTGTTTATAGGTCCTCTAACTTCGACTTCAGAGCATCTCTGCTCAAGTTACAGTGAGTTCTTGATTGACTTTGTAGGAAGTACCAGAAATTCGTTGTATATGGTGACTTCAATATTAATTTTGTATATGATGGTGCAAGAAAAAGGATGTTGGTAGATATCCTAAATTCATATTATCCGATGCAGACTGTGTTTTTTTCCAACTAGGGTGCAGGGGAACAGTAGCAGAGCCGTAGTCAATATTTTTATTCATTCTTCATTACTAGATGGGCATTCTGTTAGTAAAAGCGTGAATGGCCTTTCAGACCATGATAAACAAATTTTAACACTAAAAGGCATTTTTACTCAAACCAATGTCATATTCAATTACAAAGTATGTAGTGAAGTTAATCCAACAGCGGCAGAGAGTTTTTTGAACCGTGTGAAGGAACGAGAGTGGCAGGATATTTGTACTGGCGATAACACTGATGAGAAATATATTGCTTTTCTTAACATATTTCTCATGCTCATTGAGAGTTTCTTTCAATTAGAACGGTCTAAACGGGGTAATAGCAGCAATAGGCAGCCCAGTGGGATAAGGATATCTTGTAGAGGGAATTATCTCAAAATGTTACAAGTAGTCACAATCAAGCTAAAGTAGCCCATTACAAACAGCGCTGTAAGGTGCTTAAATATGTTATTAGGAAGGCAAAGAGTATGCGGTATGCAAATAGAATAGATATTCACAGGATAAAATTAAAACCATATGGTCAGTTGTGGAGGAAGTGTCAAGTCAGCAGCACAAGGTCGACGATATAAAGCCAGTTCGCAGTAAAAATATTTCTGTTACTGATAAATCAGATATATGTAAAGTATTTAACTATCATTTTCTGAGCATTGCTGGTGAATTAAATAAAAATTTAGTTTCTACAGGAAATCATATAACTTTCTTGGCAAATGCCTTCCCGAGATTGGTGTCTGAAATAAAAAATAAATAAAAAAATTAAAAAATAAAATATTACCGATGTCGATTTACGATAGGATTTGAAACATGTATCGTGTTCTAACTTTATGAATTGCTTGTTTAAATGTGGTTTATAGAACATTACTCAACACTGGTTCCGAAATATCTTCCTTGTGAAATACAATTAGCTAATGACTGCTGTCGACAGTAGACGTCAAACTGATTCCGTATTACTAGATTTCCACAAGATTCGACGTCTTCCCTCACATATTGCTTATAACGAAATTGCGTTGCTACGGAGTATTATAACAGTTGTAAGACAGGATTCGTAATTTCCTGTCGGAAAGGTCACAGTTCGTAGTAACTGACAGAAGTCGTCGATTAAAACAGAGGTATTATCTCGCGTTCTGCAAGAAAGTGTTGTAGGTTCTCCGGTGTCTGATCTACAGGGTGTTACAAAAAGGTACGGCCAAACTTTCAGGAGACATTCCTCACACACAAAGAGAGAAAAAATGTTATGTGGACATGTGGCCGGAAACGCTTACTTTCCATGTTGGAGCTCATTTTATTACTTCTCTTCAAATCACATTAGTCATGGAATGGAAACATACAGCAACGCAACGCACCAGCGTGACTTCAAACACTTTGTTACAGGAAATGTTCAGAATTTCCTCCGTTAGCGAGGATACATGCATCCACCCTCCGTCGCATGGAATCCCTGATGCGCTGATGCAGCCCTGGAGAATGGCCTATTGTATCACAGCCGTCCACAATACGAGCACGAAGATACTCTACATTTGGTACCGAGGTTGCGTAGACAAGAGCTTTAAAATGCCCCAATTAATGAAAGTCAAGAGGGTTGAGGTCAGAAGAGCGTGGAGGCCATGGAATTGGTCCGCCTCTACCAACCCATCGGTCACCGAATCTGTTGTTGAGAAGCGTAGGAACACTTATACAGAAATGTGCAGGAGCTCCATCGTGCATGAACCACATGTTGTGTCGGACTTATAAAGGCACATGTTCTAGCAGCACAGGTAGAGTATCCCGTATGAAATCATGGTAACGTGCTCCATTGAGCGTAGGTGGAAGAACATGGGGCCCAATCAAGACATCACCAACAATGCCTACCCAAACGTTCACAGAAAATCTGGTTTGATGACGTTATTGCTCAATTGCGTGCGGATTCTCGTCAGCCCACACATGTTGACTGTGAAAATTTACAATTTGATCACGTTGGATCGAAGCCTCATCCGTAAAGAGAACATTTGCACTGAAATGAGGATTGACGCATTGTTGGATGAACCTTTCGCAGAAGTGTACTCGTGGAGGCCAATCAGCTGCTGATAGTGCTTGCACACGCTGTACGTGGTACGGAAACAACTGGTTTTCCCCTAGCCCTATCCATACAGTGACGTGGTCAACGTTACCTTGTATAGCAGCAACTTTCCTGACGCTGACATCAGGGTTATCGTCAACTGCACGAAGAATTGCCTCGTCCATTGCAGGTGTCCTCGTCGTTGTTGGTCTTCCCCAGTCGCGAGTCGCGAGTCAAAGGCTGGAATGTTCCGTGCTCCCTACGACGCCGACCAATTGCTTCGAACGTCTTCCTGTCGGGACACCTTCGTTCTGGATATCTGTCTCGATACAAACGTACCACGCCACGGCTATTGCCCCGTGATAATCCAAACATCAAATGGGCATCTGCCAACTCCGCATTTGTAAACATTGCACTGACTGCAAAACCACGTTCGTGATGAACACTAGCCTGTTGATGCTACGTACTCATGTGGTTGATGCTAGTACTGTAGAGCAATGAGTCGCATGTCAACACAAACACCGAAGTCAACATTACCTTCCTTCAATTGGGCCAACTGGCGGTGAATCGAGGAAGTGCAGTACGTACAGAGGAAACTAAAATGACCTCTAACATGGAAATTAAGCGTTTGCGGACACATGTCCAAATAAAATTTTTTCTTTATTTGTGTGTGAGGAATGTGTCCTGAAAGTTTGGCCATACCTTTTTGTAACACCCTGTATACAAAATGTAGGAGACAACCCAAGCCGCCCTCTTAGATAGTTCCTAGATGATACTGTCATATACCATCTCATAAAGTCAACAAAACTAACATCAAAATTATTTAGATAAGATATTTCTATGACGTTAAAGGTGGAAACTGACTATTAATAATGAGAAGTGTGAAGTGATGCCCATTAGTACTAAAAGGAATCCGCTAAATTTCGTTTAAACAATAAATCACATAAATTTCAATTTTGTATATTGAACTAAATACTTAGGGATTACAATTGCAAATAACTTAAAATGGAACCATCAGACAGGTAGTTTTGCGGGGAAAGCGAACCAAAGACTGCGATTTACTAGCATCACGCTTAGAAGATGCAGCAGCTCTAATAAAGAGACTGACTACGCTGCGTTACGCTCTTTTTGGAGTATTACTACGCTGTGTGGGATCTGCATCAGATAAGACCGCGGGAGAACACAACAGAAGTTCAGACAACGGCAGTTCGTTTTGTATTATGGCGGAGTAGGGGAGACTGCGACGGATATACAGTGGCGGAATTAATTTAATACGCCACCCTAAAGGTTTGCGATTCACTCAAGATTTATCGTTGCAACAGGGCATATGGAGTAGATGACATGACTACATTTGCAGATCAATAGCACAAACGGTTTTGAGGTACCACGTATCGACTCAGGCTGAAACACGCATATTAGTACGTTTTGTATCTTCCACAGGTGGCATTGCACGCACTGAGTGGTATCCGTTCGATCGTAAAGCAGGCGAATTGTATTGTTTCTCCTGGGTGGACTTGGGTTTAACAAAAATGTAAACTAAATATTACGATAGATTTTATAAATAATCGACAAGTACGCCAAAGAAGAAGAGATAGAACTATAATTGACATGTTATTCCATGGACTCTTGCTCTCCTAATCATGAAATATCTTCTCTTTGCCATTCGTTTGTCTTATCTGCTTGGATTCGGACCTAAGAGGACGTTCTTGTGTAAAGCTCATCTTGCTGTACCAGCTGATAATCTAAGTTGTACTTAAAACCCGAAAAATATAATGGTTATTTTGTCAAAAGAATTTGTGTATGTGGTCACTTAATTGATCGCCTGATATCTAGAGTGTCTTAAGTAGATATGGGCCTTAACAAAGAAATTTCATTGTTAAGCGCCATCTTAGAAAAATCATTAATATTTTTCTTTTAGCTGATTTACGAGACGTGCCGACGGTTAGGACAATTAACTATATTTCAGGTTCCACCTAACCGGAGGCAGCTATTAATAATTTAACAATTTTATTTACAGATTTTCTTTATATAACGAGATAACACCTTAGGCAGAAAAGGTCCGGTCACAGGATTCCAGTTCCATTATAGGATTTCATTTGTAGTTGCTACTCTTGTTATCTTATGTTGGGGAATCGAGACTAAACCACGATAAGTTACGTATTACAGTAGTGTTCATCGAACAGACTTGGCAAATATTCTCTGGTGCAATAAGCACACGACTTCTCACGAACCTGGAATGTCGGCCGAAGTGGCCGTGTGGTTAAAGGCGCTACAGTCTGGAACCGCAAGACCGCTACGGTCGCAGGTTCGAATCCTGCCTCGGGCATGGATGTTTGTGATGTCCTTCGGTTAGTTAGGTTTAACTAGTTCTAAGTTCTAGGGGACTAATGACCTCAGCAGTTGCGTCCCATAGTGCTCAGAGCCATTCGAACCATTTTTGAACCTGGAATAATATCTCTGGTGTTGGGAAATAAGAAAAGACAACTAATTTTCGACGATTACGTAACTACCCTGAGAACTGAGCTAATAAACATCATATCACAGTGTTAATAATATTCCTACAATAGTTATTTCTCTTTTATGCTGAGCCATTGCATTAATGTGTCTTTCTTTTTTGTGTAAGTCACGGCTCATATTTAATTTTATTACAGTACAGAATACTGTCCTGGGATACGTAATGCCTATCTCTAACTGTTCATGTAGTTCTGTATGAGTTGTTGGCTTACAATTTATTCGGATCACATCTCTTTCCACCGTATCCCACACGTGCTCGACTGGAAAGAAGTCCCGAAAATAGTGCTGGTTAAGGAAGTTGCTGCACGTCTTTCAGAGCACGTTGTGTCTCATGGGAAGTGTGTGGAGCAGCATTACCCAGATGCAACAACACACCACCTCCCTGTTCCAACACCGGCAAAAGAACGGGTGTAACAACATTCTCCACGTACTGAGCGCTGGTTTGTACCCGTCCAGAAACACAAAATATGAACGAGAATTATAGCTGATCACACCCTGGACCTTAAGGCCTGGGGTGGGCCAGTGTGTCTTGGACGAATGCACTCTATGCGACAACGCTCGCCAGTTCTACGTCATACGCGCAAATGACCCTCACTGAAGACCACGGCGCGCCACTCCACTTACAACTGAGCCTCTTGACGGCTCCAGTCGAGCCGTGCACGTAGTTGCTATGACGTGGCTCGAAGACGGGCTGCCGGCCAGGGGGGCCGAGCGGTTCTGGGCACTATAGTCTGGAACCTCTCAACCACTACGGTCGCAGGTTAGAATTCCGCCTCGGGCATGGATGCGTGTGATATCTTTAGGTTATTTAAGTTTGAGTAGTTCTACGTTCTAGGGGACTGATGACCTCAGAAGTTAAGTCCCACAGTGCTCAAAGCCATTTGAACCATTTTTGAAGACAGGCTGGACGTGTGCGTGGCCATAGCTCGTTCCACTACTAACAATTCGGTTAGCAACAGTCCGTGGTGACACAAGCCCTCATATCTCTGCTGTGGTAGCAGTTCGATTTGCCACTGCTGCCGTTACAATACGACGATCCTGGATGGCTTCTGTGCTGTGTGAACAACCATAATTTCGTCAGCTTATTTGAGAATGATGTAACCACTGATACCAGCATCGTGGTATAATTGACGCAGCAAGTCCAACTTGCGCGGGAATGCTCCACAAGGACCATTCTTCCAGCAAAAAGGCCACAATATGAACGTTTTCAAACTCTCTCTGTTGGCTGTAGAAGTACGAGTGGGTCTCCGTGGCATGGCTACCTACTTGATTCATATGTCTTCGTCAAAACTGGCCTTCTACCCGTGAGCAATCCCTATTAGATGGTACACACGGGTGGCGCTCTGAAATTTATGCTACTACGCTATCTATTAGTGGACAACATTGAAATCTTTGTCAGAACTGCTGCTATCCCTCAGGTGGCGTATTCCGTCATCGAATCAAAGTCGACGCCATCTTTCCAGCTGTAATAATTTCTTCCTCAGTATATTACTCTGATTTGGGTGGCAATCATAAAAACAAAGCAGTTTTTCACTGCCGACGGACGGCAGCAATGTGTTGTCATGAGATTTCAATCACCGACATCTTCCTCCTAATGCAAAAATATCGAGTACATGCTCAGCTAACTAGAGACAAATGATCATTGTAATAAAATGAGGGAATTCAAAGCGCGCGAGGAAAAATTAAAGCGTTCCTTCTTACCACTCACTCAGCGTGAGTGAAACGTTAGAGAATTGAAGCCTCTGAAAGCAATTAACTGCAAATTACAGACTAGTGATGTAGGTGGAGATGTAGATTAATTTCTGAAGTGTCAAATAATTAATTATATCAATAAATGAAAAACCTATACATCTTATTAGAATGGTTGTGTGTATGAATGCGTGTGTGTGCGTGTGTGTGTGTGTGTGTGTGTGTGTGTGTGTTCCACAATTCCTTGCAAACTAGTGGACCGATTTCAACCGGATTGCTGTCAGGCGGTAATCAGAGTGGGGTTAAGAACCACCTATCCATCTAATTCATGGGGATGGAAAAAGAGCGTAGCCGGTGACACGCGTATTTCCAGGCCAGCCAGTATTTGAGAACGAGGGCACGTAGCGACTTGCAACAAACTTTCTCGTAATTTCCAACCCTCACTAAATGTTTTCTCATTGACAATGGCAGCAAAATGATGACAGGAAAAATGTGTATTGCTTACTGCTTTTTCACTGTACGTGTAGTAAGTATACTGCGGGAGGCATGACGTTATAATTTATAACTTCTTTACTATTAAATGCATTTCCGACACATTATAAGGACCCGTTGTTGTTGTTGTGGTCTTCAGTCCTGAGACTGGTTTGATGCAGCTCTCCATGCTACTTTATCCTGTGCAAGCTTCTTCATCTCCCAGTACCTACCGCAACCTACATCCTTCTGAATCTGCTTAGTGTATTCATCTCTTGGTCTCCCTCTACGATTTTTACCCTCCACGCTGCCCTCCAATGCTAAATTTGTGATCCCTTGATGCCTCAAAACATGTCCTACCAATCGATCCCTTCTTCTAGTCAAGTTGTGCCACAAACTTCTCTTCTCCCTAATCCTATTCAATACCTCCTCATTAGTTACGTGATCTACCCACCTTATCTTCAGCATTCTTCTGTAGCACCACATTTCGATAGCTTCTATTCTCTTCTTGTCCAAACTATTTATCGTCCATGTTTCACTTCCATACATGGCTACACTCCATACAAATACTTTCAGAAACGACTTCCTGACACTTAAATCTATACTCGATGTTAACAAATTTCTCTTCTTCAGAAACGATTTCCTTGCCATTGCCAGTCTACATTTTATATCCTCTCTACTTCGACCATCATCAGTTATTTTACTCCCTAAATAGCAAAACTCCTTTACTACTTTAAGTGTCTCATTTCCTAATCTAATACCCTCAGCATCACCCGATTTAATTTGACTACATTCCATTATCCTCGTTTTGCTTTTGTTGATGTTCATCTTATATCCTCCTTTCAAGACACTGTCCATTCCGTTCAACTGCTCTTCCAAGTCCCGTATGCACATATAACATTGAATTCAAGTGCAAAATAATCAATGAACGACGCAGGGTTCAGTAATTTGAGGTTATAAACGTTAAGCCAACCCACATGCTGCGGGATACGGCCGTGGACGTACAGCTCTAATTAAATAGCCGTACAACGCCGGGTTTCTGCGATAGTTTATGCATAAAACAGCTGTGCACTTCAAGCTGAATTGTTGCCACTAACCTTACTAAGTAATTGACAGACGCCATTTTGAAACCATCCTGTAGTTACGACATCTGGCAGAAATGATGGAAATTTCCCGTGCTCACTCAGACTTCATGTAACACATACGTAACGTTTCGCATTCGAAGCATTGTTTTCAGCTGAGAAAATTATGCGTTGCATTACTTTCTGGGCAACCCTTCTATGTACAAAGCCTTAGCCGTGGAATACTAAATTACTTGATTTGAATGTTTAAAATAATATACAATTATGTAACAAACTGTGTTGAGAACTCCTACAAAGATTGAAATAGTCTTTACTGATTACCGGTTCTTCAGCTCAATCAAAAATGATGTTCAGTATGTGACAATAATTACACATCGTGGTATTCTCAGAGCTAAGACGCCCTAAATTGACAAAGGTAATCTGTAATCAAATACTGTTGCAGAACCTATGATGCAAACACGTGTAGAAACGATCGATAGCAATGACAACTGCTTCGCCATGAGTGGATGAAAACAATATATTAGTTATAATATTTATAACAAAAGCAAGGAAGTGTCTGTGTGACAGGTGTCGTGTGACAAACTGTAGAATGTATTTTGTGCTGTCTATAGCAATCGTTTATATTTTCAGAATGTAATGTGATTCATCAATGAGCAGAAACTGGTTATTAATAGAGGAAATGTCCAGTTTTTAAGTACACTACTGGCCATTAAAATTACTACACCACGAAGATGACGTGCTAAAGATGCGAAATTTAACGGTCAGGAAAAAGATGCTGTGATATGCATATGATTAGCTTTTCAGAGAATTCACACAAGGGTGGCGTCGGTGGCGACACCTACAAGGTACTGACATGAGGAAAGTTTCCTTCCGATTTCTCATACACGAACAGCAGTTGACCGGCTTTGCCTGGTGTAACGTTGTTGTGATGCCTCGCGTAAGGAGGAGAAATGCGTGCCATTACGTTTCCGACTTTGATAAAGGTCGGATTGTAGCCTATCGCACTCACGTTGGTAGGGATCCAATGACTGTTAGCAGATTATGGAATTGGTGGGTTCGAGAGGGTAATACGGAACGTCGTGCTGGATCCCAACGGCCTCGTATCACTAGCAGTCGAGATGACAGGAATCTTATCCGCATAGCTGTAACGGACCGTGCAGACACGTCAACCATCTGCATGAACAGTTCGACGACGTTTGCAGCTGCTTGGACTATCAGCTCGGAGACCATGGCTGCGGTTACCCTGCACGCTGTATCACAGACAGGAGCGCCTGCGATGGTGTACTCAACGACGAACCTGGGTGCACGAATGGCAAAACGTCAGTTTTTCGGATGAATCCAGTTCTGTTTACAGCATCATGATGGTCGCATCCGTGTTTGGCGACATCGCGCTGAACGCACATTGGAAGCGTGTATTCGTGATCATCATACTGGCATATCACCCAGCGTGATGGTATGGGGTGCCATTGGTTACACGTCTCTGTCACCTCTTGTTCGCATTGACGGCACTTTGAACGGTGGACGTTACATTTCAGATGTGTTATGACCCGTGGCTCTACCCTTCATCCGATCCCTGCGAAACCCTTCACTTCAGCAAGATAATGCACGACCCCATGTTGCAGGTCCTGTACGGGCTTTTCTGGATACAGATAATATTCGACTGCTGCCCTGGCCAGCAATTTCTCCAGATCTCTCACCAACTGAAAACATCTGGTCAATGGTGGCCGAGCAACTGGCTCGTCACAATGCGCCAGTCACTACTCTTGATGAAGTGAGATATCGTGTTGAAGCTTCGTGGGCAGGTGTACCTGTACACGTCAACCAAGCTCTCTTTGACTCAATGCCCAGGCGTATCAAGGCCGTTATTACGGCCAGAGGTGGTTGTTCTGGGTACTGATTCCTCAGGATCCATGCACCTACATTGCGTGAAAATGTAGTATATATATTTGTCCAATGAATACACGTTTATCATCTGGATTTCTTCCTAGTGTAGCAATTTTAATGGCAAGTAGTGTAGCATTTACTTTTTCACACGTGTTTCGCATTTTTTTTTACCGCCCCGTCATTGACTTCGAGTCATGACTCCACTTTCAAGTAATATCTCTAACCAACGATGCACTGGCGCACTTCATAGTGAACTATCACTGGAAAACGACATTGCAAGTCGAAATTGCGATGGGGCGTAATGAATGATTCTAACGGCGGTAAAACCCGACAAATTTTACTTTCCAAGCCATGAAACTATTTTTTTGTGATAACCGATTTATTGTTGTCGTTCCAAAGCAACATGTGTTCCCATGCAGCAAGACTACCATGGGCCTCAGAGACACAGGTCGCCGATTTTCACGTTCTCCTCGTTGCACGGCGCAGGAAAATTCTGCCCCGGAAGCAAAGCTAACTCGAGCGCTCTGAAACGAAGTTACCTTTTCTGGCCACACGGGTGAGTGGGTAAGCCAAGCGGCCGCTTCACGCCCCGGCTCTCAAGGTGATGTCTACCGAGACAAAGCTCATAGCGGCGTAAGAGGCGCCCTTACCATGCAAATTAACTCGGCAAGCCGGGGGCTCGCGGGCGGAGCTCTACGCGTCTAGCCAGCAAGGCCGCCTGTTCTCCACCTCTGCACCTCCTCCCAGAATAATTCCGCCTCCAATCTTTTTAATCCCACACATCGTTGGTCTTTTTATGATGTCATTTATAACTTGCACTATATCGTACTTAGCGTACGCTACACCCAGGTGAGGGCAGCACTTGAAGGACCAACTAGAACGAATGAGGAGGGTAAACTTTTCCATTCTTTCAACACAACTTGCTTCTCATAAATGATCATGAGCCGCTACTTTATCGCACCGGCAGCGAAATTTACACTAAGGTGACAAAAGTCATGGGATACTGATATGAACATACGCAGATGGCGATAGTATCGTGTACAGGAGGTATAAAAGGGCATTCCATTAGCAGAGCTGAAATTTTTACTTGAGATGATTCATTGAGTAGGTTTCCGACTTGATTATGGCCGCACGACGAGAACCAACCAACTTTAAAAGCGGAATGGTAGTTGGAGACAGCACGACATCGCCTGCAGTCCATCTCAAAATGTTCAAATGGCTCTGAGCACTATGGGACTCAACTGCTGTGGTCATTAGTCCCCTAGAACTTAGAACTACTTAAACCTAACTAACCTAAGGACATCACACACACCCATGCCCGAGGCAGGATTCGAACCTGCGACCGTAGCAGCAGCGCGGCTCCCGACTGGAGCACCTAGAACCGCACGGCCACCGCGGCCGGCAGTCCATCTCCTAGACTCGTGAATATATCAGTAGTATCCTCAGATGAGCCCCGATTTCTGTTGGTAAGAGCTGATGGTAGTGCTCGAATATGACGCAGGCCCCACGAAACCCAAGTTATCAATAAAGCACTGTGAAAACTGGTGGTAGCTCCGTAACGGTGTAGGCTGTGTTTGCATGGAATGGAATTTGTCCTCTAGTCAAACTGATTCGATAATGGACTGAAAATGGTTATGTCTAGTTACCTGGAGACTATTTTCAGCCATTCATGGACTTCATGTTTCCAAACAACGATGAATTTTTGTGGGTGTCACTATGCCATGTCACTGGGCCACAACTATTCACTATTGAACTGAAGAACGTTTTGGATGATTCTAGCGAATGATTTGGCTACGCAGATCGCTCGACATGAGCCCAGTCCAACACAGATGAGACATAATCTAGAGGTCAATTCGTGCACAAAATCCTGCACCAGCTAAAGTTTGGCTGTTATGGATAGCTATAGAGGCAGCATTGCTCAATATTTCTGCACGTCACGAGCAAATACTGGTTGAGCCCATTCCATATCGAGTTGCTGCAATGCCGCAAAAGAAGGTCCGGCAGTTTACTCCTTGAATAAAGGAAATGGAAACAATGTCCACCCACTGAAGCTCTTTGTAGTACTTCCGAATATTCCAGTATTCTCAGACAAGGCTGATAATGACCTAGTTGACGGTAAGATTTCTGATGACTAAATAATTGCCGTTCGTTACCCTCCATACAATGACGACTGTTACGAGGGATTAGGTGGCAAAGTTGGCCATCATGAAACATACAGAGGGAACAAAATAATAGCTTCTTAGGGACGCGAAGCGGAAACTAATTCGGTCGAAACAATCCTTCCGAGACGCCTGTTGCTAATGCAGCACGAAAACTAAATCCGAAACAGATTTAAAAGATACTTACCAAATATTTCAGGAAATAAAATTCATAGTTTAGCTTTTCGCTGTGCGGTCGCAGTAAGCGACGTACAATTTGAGTTTTTACGAGAAAGTAAAAGATATGTGTGTGTTTCTGTCTTTAAATCAGTGACTCTAGTTTTTTCCTGAATTCCAAGATTATTCGGATTTTCAATAGTGCAGACGACCTGTGATGCAACGAGTCCCGATAAATAAGATTCCACTGCATATTTCGGGCAACATGCAAAACAGGCAGTAGAGCAATAGGAAACACTGCCTATATCACAATTTTCTAAAATTTACTGCTCCGACATTATTTTCCATTAACAATGAGCGGACAGTCTCCTGATCATGGCTGTCCTATAAAAGTTACCAAGATGCTCTTCATTACTATTAACAGAAGGTTTTGTAAGTATTCAAAGTTTGTATTTGGTGCTGCATTATACTACTGAGAATATGGCGTAAGGGGCGATCACAGAGTTTCTGTTCGAAGGCCATGCAGTCCAAAATCCCTATATCAATCAGTCAAAATAGCGTTGATAATTGAGGCCAATCGATGTACCGAGATATCAGTTTGAAGTAACGCGTGAACATCGCATAGGGAGAGAGCTGGACTGCAAGATGGGTGCTCGAGTATCTCCCATCTGAGATGGCGTAACTGTTGTGCCTTTTACGATATCGGGACATACGTTACCGTGAAGCAGAAGATCCCTTCGCCGCATTATTCCTTGGCGCAACAGTCCACAACGGAGGTTTTCAGCATATATTCTGGCCCACAAACATTATTCATTATCGGTTGAATGTCTAACGGTGGTTATCCTTAGGCAGCAAAGAAAGGAATAGAAGCATGTTAGTCCTGTTCGGATCATTTGATAATAACGTCCCATAAGTCACGTTTCACCGTATACCGCACACACGTTGGAAAAGACACGAATGCCACACACTAATCCGTTGCCTACAACCCGTCTCGGAAAAGTTCAAATGGCGCTGAGCACTATTGGACTTAACTTCTGAGGTCATCAGTCCCCTAGAACTTAGAACTACTTAAACTTAACCAACCTAAGGACATGACACACATCCATGCCCAAGGCAGGACTCGAAACTGCGACCGTAGCGGTCGCCCGGTTCCAGACTGAAACGCCTAGAACGGCTCGGCCACTACGGCCGGCGCCTCGGAAAGGCACGAATGAAACACTAATCTCTTGCCGACATGTCATTGTTCTATAACCAGCATCGGAGTCGAGTCGCGTTACGTTGCACATACGTAGCAGCAATGCCATCAAAGGGGAACATTTTGATAGCTCCTTATTCTTCTTCTTTCCTATGGGCGAGCTAAGGACCACGATATTCAACTTTTCAGCCTGGAGAGGGACTTGATGTTTGCCCAAGAATTCCGCATTCTCTGGCTAATTTTTTCCTTTCTCTCCTTTGTCTAAAGGGCGCCGGTATTACGGGACATTTCTTTTAGTATCCTTCTGAGAAGTGCTCGGGTTCTAATGTCACTTTCTTGACTTCTATCACCCATGGTGTCACGATCTTCCTGCTCTTCCAGTAGTAGAGAAGTCGATTGGGCAGTCTTGTTTGGTCCATCCTTGTGATATGTCAGTAGAAAGCGAGACGTCTCTTCCTGGCTACATCCGTGATTTTCTCAGCATGATTGTATAACTCCTGCTTTGATTGTCTTCTGTACTCACAATCTGTTTTGATCGGTCCGAGAATTTCTCTCAGGATCTTCGTCTCCTAAGTATCTAGTTTATCTGTCAAGGCTTTCCTGTTCAGATCCAAGCATTCTCAGACATATAGGGCTTCAGGCAGCTATCTGGTAGTGTTTTAGCTTGGAATTGCGAAATAGGCATTTCTTATTATAGATGTTCTTGGTTAACCCATTAGCTAATTGTAACTTATTAATCCGAGTAGTTAGTGCTATTCCTTCTGATAGATTAGGTTTCAACCACTCTCCTAGATACCTGAATCTGTCTACTTTCTCAGTTTGACCTTGTTCCAACTGTAGTTCACTGGAACCATCACTGATGTTGATGAGGTATTTAGACTTTTCTAGTGACAACTGAAGTCCTACCTTGGCAGACTCGACTTGGAGCATATTGAGCTGCTTTACTGTCACTTCAACTGAGCTTACTATAAGTGCCAGATTATCTGCGAAAGCTAAACAGTCTCCAAGTAGCCCCTTCCGTTTGTGTTATTATTATTGTTATTATTATTATTATTATTATTATTAAGTCATGAATCTTAAGACTTGTTTGTTGGGGCCCGTCACGAATTCTTCTCCTGTGCCAACCTCTTCATCGCAGAGCAACACTTGCAAACTACATCCTCAATGATTAGGTGGATTTATTACAATCTGTGTCTTCCTTCACAGTTTTTACCCCCTGCAGCTCCCTGTAGTACCAGGGAAGTCATTCCCTGATGTCTTACTAGAAGTCGTACCATCGTGTCCCTTCTCCTTTTCACTGTTTTCCACATATTCATTATCTCTCCAATTCTGTACAGAACCTAGTTTTCAACATTCGTCTGTAGCACTATATCTCGAATGCCTCGATTCTCTTCTGTTCCGCTTTCCCCATAGTCCATGTTTCACTATCATACAATGCTGTGCTCGAAACTTACTTTCTCAGAAATTTCTTCCTCAAACTGAAGTCTGTGTTTGACACTAGTAGACCTACTAGCCAACAATGCCCTTTTGGCCAGTGCTCTTCCACTTCTGATGTCTCCTTGCTCCGTCCATCATTGGTTATTTTGCTGCCTACGTAGTAGTATTCCTTAACGTCACTCACTTCGTGGTCCGCCTGCTTAGCTGGATGGTAACGTGCATGTCTCCCAAGCTCTAGGCTCGGGCTCAATTGCAGGTCGCGGTGGTTGAGCGGTTCTAGGCGCTTCAGTCCGGAACCACGTTGCTGCTACGGTCGAAGGTTCGAATCCTGCCTCAGGCATGGATGTGTGTGACGTCCTTAGGTTACTTAAGTTTAAATAGTTCTAAGTTTAGGGGA
Organism: Schistocerca americana; assembly: GCF_021461395.2. Lineage (NCBI taxonomy): Eukaryota > Metazoa > Arthropoda > Insecta > Orthoptera > Acrididae > Schistocerca > Schistocerca americana. The sequence goes on along the minus strand of NC_060121.1, from coordinate 440,761,250 downwards.
CTGATGTTAAGTCCCATAGTGCTTAGAGCCATTTGAACTATTTGAACCGGGCTCGATTCCGGGCCCCAACACTCGGCTCTGCACCAAAGGACCATAGTCGGTTCCGTCGGTGATGCTGCAGATGGTGGCTCCTCCTTAATCCCGCAAGCAAGACTGGCGGTTTTTACCATCTACACTGGCCGCCCGAACCACAGGGGGTCTCGTCCGATCCAAAGTGACACACGTCTTTGGTACCGATATGTGTCACCACCAGCATTTGGCTGCATCCTGTACTCTACTCTTCATGGCATCCGGAAGCAGACTTTCCACATCCGGAATATCTCCCACCCACAGTATGCACACGGAGTGCACACCGGCTTCCTTCCACTCCATGGCAGCCATCTTCCTAATGGGCCCGATTACGCACCTAACGCTGGAGTTCCTAGTTACCAGCAAACCCACCCAGTGTGAATGCCCATACCTTCCGGACCGGGAAGCTTCCTCTGGAGCGGGGTGGATGACTGCATCCGGCTTACAGAATTGCTCAGCCACAGATAATGTCCGAAACCTGTTCGTCAAACGAACAGGGTAGGCCGCTAAGATCGGCCCCTCGGAAAGTCTTTCACTGCCTGCCAGGCTTTGGAATGATCTCCCATTCGACAACGGGTGAGGTGTCAACCTTAGTGCAGGCAATAACAGGGGCAGCCAAAGTAGTGAACAGTTCGGGGGACACGTGGGACGTGCTCGACCCCCACAGTGAAGGCCCTTGGCAGCAGCCTCAAGCTGTGTGACGAAAACCGACACTGCCTGGAGCTTTGAGCGGAGGATCAACAATTCAACTCGCATCTGTACACAGCAGTCACAGTACCTGTCCATTACTGGAGTCGCTCCTGTTTGAACCTCGAAAGAATATGTATTAAACGAACGGTGTTCTCGCCTTCTTTGCAGTAGGAACTCGCGGTGCTCTCTCACTAGCGGTCTACCCGACACGGTAGAGGATCCAACAGTTGGAGTTTCCTTAATTTTTGATTAGTGTCTCGGGCTCTGACTTATAAAAACTTGATGTGAAAACGGCTCACTGTTGCTGATGAGGTAGGTCATTGTCCATGGGTGAGCCTGTGACTGTGTTCCTGGCTGTTACGTAAGATTTGTACCTTCCCAATGTACTCAAAAAATTTATTTTATTTCTCTTCTATCTTGGTGACTCAATTTTGTGGGTAGGTTCTTGAGTAGGGACCAACCTGGTAACCCGAAAAAACCAGGAATTTCTCTCTCACAGGAGATGAAACTTTTGCAAGCTACCTTGAATTGCAGTAAAGAGTCATTAAACTTTTGACGAGTAGTGTCTGATATGAAGTCGCGATGCTTAAACAAAAATCTTTAATTTAATATCCTCCACCCTATAACGAATACAGTCGAGACTCAATAACTGTGATCTCAATTACACCGATTCGCGATTATGCGGACTGTTAACCTTGAGCAAATAACATTGCAGTCTAGTCGTGCGGAACTGCCCGCCCGCGTGCCGGGCGACTTCTGCGCTGAGCGTTTGATTACTGTTTGAATTAGGACAGTTGCAACTCACTGCGCTGAGACGCGTCTGTGCTAAAAAATGTCTAAGCTGAAGGGAGCGATGTTGTCGCTTGAAGACAAAAGAAAAATACTGATTGAAGGAGAAACTGGTCGTAAGTTAGCTGACAAGTATGGTTTAGGTGCTTGCACAACAAGTGATATTATGAAGAATAACGATTCAATTTTGTTGTACACTTGCAGACTTGATAGTGAAGAAGGAAGTAAACATCGATAAGTGATGAAGAAAGCGATAATCGAGGTTTTCGAAGAAACTCTCTACTGCCGGATTTTACAAAAACAATCATCTAACAGCATGTTATGGCGCTAGAAAGACAACCATGTGATATCGTACCTAAATGACAACCATACGCAGGTAAGTTATCTTTCTAGGATTAATAATACAAAAATTGCTTCTCCTCATACATTCAATTATTCGGATGATCGATTATGCAGATGACATAGTACAACAATTACTCCGGTTAATCGTGTGTCCACCGTACGTTAAGAGTTGTAAGCTACCGATGTTTCCCCTTCTTTTAAACGACTTTATTTACAAGGCCTCAATGCCATCAATTTCGAGATCATATGATCTGCATCGAATCGTTTAGTAGAGGTGTATTTTGTAATCAGCGTCAACAATAATTATTATCTGATATCTTGCATCAGCGATTCAAGTAAATGAAGAAAGTGAGCTCTTGTATAGTGGATTAATTGTAGCAGTTACTGTACATCTATATTTACTTATGCCACAAGCCATCGTCCGGTTGGTGGAGGAGAGTACCTTTACCACTACTGGTCATTTCCTTTCCTGCTTCACCAGCAACTAATGTTAAGGAAAGACGATTATCTATATGGTTCCCTACAGGAGCTAATGTCTCTCATCCTATCTTCTTGATCCTTAAGCGAAATGAACGTTTGCGACAGTATAATCGCTATTAAGTCAGCTTCTGTGTCTTTAAAATTTCTCAACAGTGTTCCTCGAAAAGAAAATTGGTTTCCCTGCAGCGAAGTTCATCATAATACTTGTCTGTTGTTAGAACCTACCGATAACAATCTAGCAGCCTGCATCCGAATTCCATCAACGTCTTTGTTTAATCCGACTTAGTGAGGATCCCAAACACTCTAGTATTCAAGAATGGGTACGACTATTGTCCTATATTCGCTCTCCTTTACAAATAAACCACACTCTCCTAAAAGTTTCCCACTAAACCAGATATCGACCATTCGTCTTTCCTACTACAATCCTTACATGATCGTTCCACTTCTTATCGATTTGCAGCTACGTGGCAGTGTCAAGCGGCTCACTACTAATGCTGTAACCGAGCATTAAGGGACTGATGCTCATACTGAGCTGGATCAACTTATATTTTTCTACACTTAGAGGCAACTGCCGGTCATCAAAACAACTAGAAGCTTACGTGAGTCACCTCGTATCCTCCTACTGCCTGTCAATGGCGAAACCCCTCCTTACATTGCAACATCATCATAAAAAACCGCTCGTTGCTGCTCTCCCTGTCCACCAGATAATTTATGAATATTGAAAATAAGAGGGATCCTATCACCCAACCCTATGGCACTCCTGACGATAACCTTGTCCCTAATCGTGCGGGCTAGCGTGGTGATTCGCACACTGGACTAGGATTCTGGAGGACGACGGTTCAAAGGCTCTCCCGGCAATCCTGATTTACGTTTTCTTGAATTCCCTAAATCGCTTAAGGCAAAAGCCGGGATGGCCCCTTCGAAAGAGCACAGTCAGTTTCCTTCTCCATCCTTCTCAAATCCGAACTTCTGTTCAAATGTGTGCGAATTCCTAAGGGACTAAACTGCTGAGGTCATCGGTCCCTAGACTTACACACTACTTAAACTAACTTATGCTAACAACAACACACTCATGCCCGAGAGAGGACTCGAACCTCCAGCGGGAGGGGCCGCACAGTCCGTGATATGGCGCCATTAACCGCGCAGCCACTCCTAGCGGCAAAATTGTGCTCCAGAACCTCGTTGTCGATGGGACTTTAGACTCATATCTCCTCCTCTTCCTTCTCTCTAATGAACACTTGCCGTCATGGAAAATGTATTTGGTTCTGTTACTTCTGTCTTCGAGCCACTTCCATATCTGTGAACCTATTCTGTACTTCCGTTAACAGTCATCAGTGGGCATCGTGTCAAAAGCTTTTTGTTAATCCAGGAACACTGAACCTGCTTGTTGCCCTTCATCCATAGTACACAGGATATCGTGTGAGAAAATAGCAAGCTGAGTTTCACGCCAGCCATGCTTTCAAAAACTGCTGATTCGTGGACAGAACATTTTCTATCTTAAGGAAATGTATTATATTCGAACTTCAAATATGCTCAAGAATTCTGCAGCAGACCGATTTTAATGATATTATTCTATAATTCTGTGGGTCCACTCTTTTACCCCCCTTGTGTACAGGAATGACCTGCGCTGTTTTTACAATAGCTTCGCGCTGAGCGAAGATTCGCTATAAATGCAAGCAAAATAAACGGCCAATGCCTTAGAGTTCTCTCTGCAAAACTGAAATTCCTGACGAATTATTTGTTTTCAACTCTTTCGGTTGCTTCTCTACGCCAGGGATGCTTTTTTTTTTTTGTGTCCGCCATACGGGACTCTTTGCCGTGGCCAAACAACGCATGTTTGTACGATTCAGTTGCCTGGACTATCTCTTAAATGCGAAAAGTGAAACTTCTGCTTTTCGATTGCTGTTGTCTGCTACCTCACCAGACAAATCAACAAGTGAATGAATAGAAGCATTGGATCCGTTTAGCGATTTTAAATAGGACCTTCATTTTCGCGTGATCTTGGCGAGCTATATAGTAAGGTATGACGGCGGTAGTTTTTGTATGCGTTGCTCATCCATAATTTTACAGAGGCACGAATATCTGCCTGCCGTTACCTGCGAGCTCTGTTTTGAGCCGGCAGTGTAACAGCCCCTGCTTCATCATTTTGTCTAATTTCCCCGTTAAACAACAGCGGTTCTTTCCTGTCTTTACTCGGCACAAACTTATTCAGAGCACGATTTACAGTTCGTTTAAACATTGCTCATAATTCCTCTACGTCCATTATACGGAAACTAAATGATGTCTGTTTGTTAAATGAAATGCTAACAACTGTTTGTCATCTCTTTCTAATAGGAGCAGTCTGTCCACATTCTTAATTGGTTTATTAGCTTCAGTAAGCATAGTCGCTATGATACCCTGATCACTAACCATGTGTCTATACGGAGCCGGTCGATTAAGTCAGGCCCTCTTGTGGCTACAGGGTCTAAAGTATTTCCATAGCGTGTAGGCTGTCGAACTACCTACTCGTGACAGTTTTAGAAAAAAAATGTTCACAAGTGCTTTAGAAGACACTCTGTCTACATCACCTGAAATGAATCCATAGACATCCCAGTCGCCTCCAACTAATATTTCATTATCTGGTTATTTCCACTCTAATCACCGAATACTGTCTTTGAACAACTCTAAAACTATCACAGCGGAACCGTGTGGACGACGAAGACATTCAACGATTAACTCTATTGCACCTACGCGTGTTACAAGCAATCAATTAGCTTCACGGTCACGCTCAAATTCGACCTAAGTAGAGGCAACATTTATGTCCCCATCCTTTCGCTTCTAATCTGTCTTTCCAAACTCTGGACAGTTGCAAGGGCTCACAGCATTATTCAAGGAAAGTAGTAGGAATAATCAATTAAATAGCAGGTCCTATCGTTAACGTCGGCATGCAGCAGTTGTTTGGAGATTATATTGCGTTCAAGTATTGTGAATTAGATGGAAGAGATCGGTCTATTGACACACATTCAACACAGATTTAGAAAATATCGTTCTTGTGAAACACAACTAGCTCTTTACTCATACAAAGTGTTGAGTGTTATTGACAAACTATTTCAAATTGATTCCGTATTTCTGGATTCCGCAAGGCTTTTGACTCTGTACCACACAAGTGGCTTGTAGTGAAATTGCTTGCTTATGGAATATCGTCTCAGCTCAGTGACTAGATTCGTGTTTTCCTAACAGCGAGGTCACAGTTTTTAGTAACTGACGGAATATCGTCGAGTAAAAGAGAAGAGATATCTGGCGTTCCCCAAGGTATGGCTCTGAGCACTATGGGACTTACCTTCTGAGATCATCAGTCCCCTAGAACTTAGAAAAACTTAAGCCTAACTAACCTAAGGACATCACACACATCCATGCCCGAGGCAGCTCCCCAAGGTAGTGGTATAGGCTCTCTTCTGTTCGTAATCTATATAAACGATTTAGGAGACAAGCTGAGCATCCGTCTTACGTTGTTTGCAGATGACCCTGTCGTTTATGTCTAGTAAATTCATCAGAAGTTGAAAACCAATTGCAAAAAGATTTAGAAAAAATCTGTACGGTGCGAAAATTGACAACTGACCGTAAATAACGGTAAGTATGAGATCATCCGCATGAATACTAAAAGGAATCCGTTAAACTTCGCTTATACAATAAAGTAGTGAAACTTAAGGCTGTAAATTTTACTAAATATCCTGGAATAACAATTACGAACAACTTAAATTTAAGAAAAAGAAAACACTTAGAAAATGTTATGGGGAAGGCAAACCAAAGACTGCGTTCTATAGGCAGAACACTTGGAACGTGTAACAGATCTGCTCATGAGATTGTATACTCTACGCTTGTCCGTCCACTTTAGGAACACTGCTGCGCGGTCTGGGATCGTTACCAGATAGAATTAACAGAGTACATCGAGAAAGTTAAAAGACTAGCAGTACGTTTTGTATTGTCACTGACATGATACAAGATTTCGGGTGGACATCATTAAAACAAAAGTGTTTTTCGCTGTGGTGGAATGTTCTCAAAAACTTTTAATCAACAACTTTCTCCTCCAAAAGCGGAAATATTTTGTTGACGCGGACCTATAAAGAGAAAAACCATCATCACCATAAAAAAGGTAAATTAGAGCTCGCACTTTAAGATATAGGTGCTCGGTTTTTTGCGCGCTGTTCACGATTGGAATAACAGAGAATTATTCAGATGGTTCAAATATCTCTGAGCACTATGGGACTTAACATTTGAGGTCATCAGTCTCCTAGAACTTAGAGCTACTTAAACCTAACTAATCTAAGGACATCACACACATCCATGCCCGAGGCCGGATTCGAATCTGCCACCACAGCGGTCGCGCAGTCCCAGACTGAAACGCCTAGAACCGCTCGGCCACTGCGGCTGGCAGAGAATTATTGTGGCCCGCATCTCGTGGTCGTGCGGTGCGTTCTCGCTTCCCACGCCCGGGTTCCCGGGTTCGATTCCCGGCGGGGTCAGGGATTTTCTCTGCCTCGTGATGGCTGGGTGTTGTGTGCTGTCCTTAGATTAGTTAGGTTTAAGTAGTTCTAGGTTCTAGGGGACTGATGACCATAGATGTTAAGTCCCATAGTGCTCAGAGCCATTTGAACCATTTTTGAATTATTGTGAACGTGGTTCAGTGAACCCTCTGTCAGGCACTTCAGTGTGATTTACACAATACCCTTATAGATGGTACATTCCATAACGTGCTAAATATCTCAGAGCTTCCTAATTCGGGTTTCAGCCAGCTCTCGATCCCGACAATGATGTGAGCGCAAGATATTTCCAGTAGGCTAGTAAATTCAAGAGCTTTTTTGAGAATATTTCGGTGGTATGCCTATAAAATTCTGTCAGTCGAAGTGTTTTTACTCTGAACGCTGTCTGATTTCGCCATATTCGTGTCGTCTGTCGAGTGTTCATCAGAGTACCTCAAACTCCCTCAAAACCAAAAAAAATCCCATGCGGCAGGACAACACACGGAGTAAGATAACCGTAGATGACATTCAACCAGTGTGAAAGAAGTTTCTTACGAAATACGTCCACCTGCTGCTTGTTTTGATCCGTCATTGTGGCTCACTTGTCGAGTTGAAGTAACAGAAGAGACAAATGAAACAAGACCTCTGCGCAATTCGTCAATGATCGTCTTCAACAATGTGAGAAGAGCGAAGAAAACGTCAGTGAGCTATAGTGGAAGAGTCTGAGGTAAATATGTAGGTCACATTACCACCTCTTATGTGCTTAGCTATTACTGACGCGTCGTAAACTAACGGTCCCTAAGTCCAATGGTACTTGTGCTGGCGTGTGGATGAAGAGTTCAGATTATATGCAGAACATGTCCGTCAGAATAACAAAACAACATTTAACAAGGATTTGTGTGTCTGTGTGTGTGTGTGTGTGTGTGTGTGTGTGTGTGTGTGTGAGGGAGAGAGAGAGAGGGAGAGAGAGAGAGTGAAGGGGAGGGGATCACCCGTGCGTCTGGTTAATAAGTATAGGATATAACGAAAATATCAGTTACATGAGATGCATTGCCATGAGGCCCGATGTCCACTTTAAATTACGAAAGTAAGCTTTCCGCTGAAGTGCAAAAAGTGTATGCTCAAACTGTATAGAGAATCGATTCGCTTCGTACGACATTACATCTCCTGTAATGAAGCTGGTGACATATTACAATGACGTGTGGACTCTCTAATCGAAGCCGAGTATTCTTGACTTTGGCAGGTAATGATCTTGCAAGTCATGTAAGGGTTGAAGTTTGAGTCCTGATTCAGCACACCGTAATTAACTGACAGTAACTTCGCAACGTTGCCACTTCGTTGCTCACGTAGAGATTTCTGCTGTATTTCACATGGTAAGGTAGGGAAGTTAACGCTGGGGTTTATGGAACGTTTATATTAATGGCCAAAACATTCACTGACACCCAACACATTATGGCCAACTGATTATAGAGAGCTGGCGCACGTATGCAAAGCGCTGCAGCGGCGATGGTGCGTGGCATGGACTCGAGAAGTATTTGGTAGGTTTTCGGAGGTAGGTGGTACCAGACGTCTATGCACACGTCGTGTTCCAGTATTGTGGTCAGGTGGTTTGTGTGCACCGAGCAGCGGAACAAAAACTACCTGTAAATATTTCATCAACGTCAGATTAGGAGAATTTACGGAAGAAGACATCAACGTGGATTCACTACTATGCTTCTCAAGCCACTATTGCACAATGCTGGCTTTTTGACACAGACTGGTATCCTACTTGTTTCTTCCACCGCCGTCGGAGAGGGCATCGAGCGAAAGGTATGCATGTTGTCCGCACGTAAGTTCACATGGCCTGAAGCCTCGTGATGCTTTCGATTAATACTACTATTACGACCACCGACCTGGTGTAATATGAAACGTAATTCATTCGTCAGGGCGCCACGTTTCGGTTGACTAACGGGCCAATCTCGATAACCCTGCGCCAACTACAATTTTAAATCAAGCTGCTGTTGATTCAACACTGGGACACATAGGGATCGTCTGCAAAGGAGTCCTATTCTCAATTTCGTATTTTTACCCTATGCAATTTACGTAATATGGTGTACCATGACCGAAATTAAGATAAAAATAGTAGTAACATACAGTGAATGAAGGTAATAAACAACATGTACGAGAACTAAGACGGAAGATAAGAATCGATGACAGAGAACGCTAGGATTGAAAAGACTATAAGACAGGGACGTAGTCTTACGTACCTACTGTCCAATCCACACACCGAAGAAGCAATAACCGAAATAAAAGTTCAAGAAAGGGTTTAGTATTCTGCTCGGAATGATAGCAATGATAGGATCCTCTGGTGTCATTGCTGACCTCAGCGCAAGTGAAGAAAAATTACAGGACCTATTGAATGGAATGAATAGCTCACTGTGTACAGAAAGTAGAATGAGAGTCAATCGATAAAAGACGGAAGGTAAGGAGCAGCGGAAACGAGAACAGCGAGAAACTTGTAAAAAAGGTGTTCACATAGTAGACGAAGTTTATCAATTCTGATACCTTGTAAGCGAAATGACACATCACGGACGAAGCGAGGAAGGCATAAGAAGAATACTACTACAGGATAAGACATCATTCAAGGCCAAGAGAAGTCAATTGGTATCGTATTTTGGTCTAATTTGAGAAAGAAATTTCTTTGGAGTACAGACTTATATAACGCTGTTATAATTCGTGTAAATCATAGCCTCAGTGATAAATGGAAAAGAAGATACTACTAGCATCAAAGATGGCCTAAAGTTTAGGGAGAAATTTCTGAGGATGTACGTTTGGAGAACAGGTCGTAAATCATGGGATCAGGGATACTGGGAAATAAAAGTACTGGTACTAGTAATAGCAAAAATAGTCTCAATTTTACGAAGAGATTTATGAGAATTTACGTTGGGAGCACAGCATTGTATGGACGATAACCATACACTGAAGGAAAAACAGAAAGGAAAAGGGCTGGAAGTGACGGAGGTGGTGTGAAAAATAGGCGGACTGAAATGATCAGAAATAGCAAGGTTCTCTTCAGAACTGGCGAAGAAAGAAACATATGAAACATTGACAAGGAGATGGTCCGGGACTATAGATTTGTGTAAGGAGGGAACGACACGATGACTATCGAAAAAACTCAAAATTTATTTTATTACAAAATTGGAACGTATATACGTTGAAGAAAAAAAAATGGTTCAAATGGTTCTGAGCACTATGGGACTCATTTCTGAGGTCATTAATCCCCTAGAACTTAGAACTAGTTAAACCTAACTAACCTAAGTACATCACACACATCTATGCCTGAGGCAGGATTCGAGCCTGCGACCGTAGCGGTCTCGCGGTTCCAGACTGCAGTGCCTAGAACTGCACGGCCACTTCGGCCGGCTATACGTTGAAGAATTATTCACTAAAATATTAAGGCCGAACTCCAAAAACTCTGTTTGAAGCCGAGCGTGCACGGAACACCTCGTCGTTAGAGAACCGGTTCCGCACTCATGCTCCCTTCCTTGAGCCCGTGAGATGTTTAGGGCTGATTCTTATAGTGTAAATGTTTACCAATAATTCGATCGCATCGTATTGTACTTTATAGAACCGGCGATATAGAAACGACTGAGAGGCTTTGTCCATGCCGTAGCCCTCATTGGTTACAACCCCACAACAGGCTACAGCCGTCCGGACACCCCACGCCGAACCCAGGGTTATTGTGCGGTTCGGCCCCCAGTGTGTTTGCTGATATGAATGTAAGTAGTATTAAAGTATTGTGAAATTCTGATTGTAGTAATGAAATTTTAAAATAGTGTAGTTACGTGACAACAATAAAATTTGTTTATCGCACTGAAAGTTTAATTTTACCTTTCAGGGATCAATCACCGCTAGCTTTGGAGGATATTTGCAATTTTCTGTTGCAATACAAAGTTCACAAAGATTGAGACTAGTGTGAAATAATCTGCTAAGAAATGTAGCTAGCAAGGCTCCAGTAACCTCATTACTGCTACACTTGTACGTAGAGCCGGCCGGGGTGGCCGAGCGGTTCTAGGCGCTACAGTTTGGAACCGCGCGACTGCTACGGTCGCAGGTTCGAATCTTGCCTCAGGCATGGGTGTGTGTGATGTCCTTAGGTTAGTTAGGTTTAAGTAGTTCTAAGTTGTAGGGGACTGATGACTTCAGAAGTTAAGTCCCATAGTGCTCAGAGTCATTTCAACCATTTTGAACTTGTACATAGACTAATTTCAGAAAATTAGTCTCCCTGTGCGGGAATATCGTTATGTTCTATAGCGTGCAGCAGCACAACATGAAATATCCCCGTGACCTTGTTTCGTTCACAACCCACTCCCGTACCAGAAGGAGTCGGCAGCGGTACTGCGCTAGAAGCCCTATGCTCTCAGTGTTACACCAGCAGTGTGCCACTACACGTTATAGACGCGTCTGCCGTTTTCGTCGGTCTCGCTAATCGTAGTCGTCGCTCAGCTGCAGGGGTTTACTGCCCTGCCACATAAATGGTCGACCCGCAGCCTGTTAACCTGCGTGCTCTTAAAGCCGCGCCGCTCGCAAACGGCTCCTTCGTAATTGTGTCATTAGCGGCGCCAGTTTTAACGTGACACAACGCCATCGTGCCCGAAGGCGTGCCGTTTAACGTACGCCCTAACCTTATGCAAGAGTCGCTGTTCTCCATAACAGAAAAAACGACGCAGAGCGAACTGGGGCGATCATTACGTCTCGTAGCATCAAACAACATCTCTGTTGTGCTCATACTAAAGCTATACACCTTGTACTAAGGTGCTGTGGAAAAAAGGTACCTTGCGTGAACGGAATCAGCATATTCTGGAACTGTTTGATGACATCAGAATCTGGTTTATTATTGATGAGACATTTGATTTTGTACGACGCCCGTTGAATGCTGGATTATGATACGAAGAAGCTGTCTTCTTTCGTAGTACACACCTCTGCATACAAGCTTGACCGTGTGTATCTTAATGGGACGAAGGCTCGCCCGAAGTTTTTATCCTTCCTTGGGGATAAATTTAATTGGTAATTTAACTCCAGACTGAGCTGATTAAACTTTGCAGGATCGTTTATCTGACACAGAGAGAAGGGGAGGTTCAAACTGTGACTTATATTACGACGCCTTCAGTCTTTAGACGTATAATGTTTCGTGAAACAATGCAATATCGTGTTGGCGAGATTCTGGCTAGCAGCAATATTGTTTAAATGCACTGTGGTGTAACGATTAGCTCCCAACGTTTAAATATCGTCTATCGTCAATATCTAGGCACTGTGACCTGATTAATCAGCGGTTTATGCCTTTCAATAGTTTTGAAATTCACTTCTGATTTTCTGCAACAGTTAAAATCTTGGGAAACGGATGATAAATTTCTTGTACGTAGCTTACAATAGATCGATAATTAGTCACTGTGCAGATCAAAATTGGCCACAAGAACTTTTTGATAATTAAGTGCTTCAATTATTTATCACCAAGAACTGACGTATCACTTTTGCCTTTCTGAAATTGATGAAATTACTGTTATTAAGCCACTTTCCCTCTTCATGAAAAGTTCAATCTGCTTCAACTTCGTGAATTGCGTGTTACGAAACTTTTCAGAAAACACATTTTAATTATGGAAAACGTCTCCAGAAATTTCAGTAAGCCTTTGGTTCACGATACATCTCAATATTGCCTGTCGACTCCAAGGTATTGCAGACACTTCAGCAAAGTCAGTGCTCAGAAAAGCCATTCCTCATTACCTTAGTTAACAGAGATTTCGACGGCATCATAAAATGTTAATACCTACGCAGTTATCAACTCCAAATTAAAGTCCTTACTTTTTATAACGTTTTTTGTGATACAGTTCCGTAACAATAAATTCATAGAATTTTAACAACGGTGGAGCTATTTCCTCGCCGATAACAACTGTAGTCTCCATCAGACGAATTGCCCCGCATCGGCTGACGCCAGTTCTGGACGAACACCACTGGAACACCTTGTCAGAAACTTCCTCCAATAAAGGCAACAAACAAAAAAAGAAAGACCTTCTAGTATACATTTTTAACGTGAACTCATTACAAAAGTTATTCACATAAACAGGGTTTACCTGAGTTCGCTTAACCACAGAAGCAAGGACAGCTCGCAGCCAAACAGGCGCTCTGCGTACTCCTCATGTACATTGTCTGCACAGTCGATCGTATACGACACCAAACATTCAACTGAGGTACGTTGCAGAAACGCTCATATTTGTGTGTCAAGTCCCTCTTCCCCCCCCCCCCCCCCACCACCCTCTTACCCTTGTCTCTCTCTCTTTCTGAAATTCCTTGGGTTCCTATCTGACGAACGTTAACTTCGGCAACCGTTGTACGTAAAAATACAATGTTTTCTCTGATTTGTATCAACACCAGCAGCATTGTACCACTGTTGTGAGCTACTCCTCGACTAAGCAGTTCAACTACGTATCATAGCATCATTCTGTGTTGGCCATTGCATACCCCCAGTCCCGCCCCCGTTTGCCAATATTTGCCAATATTTCGGTTGCATTTTAAAGAACATGTGGGGCGTCGAATGTTGTACATATCCTTAGCCTTTTATGATATTCCACACAAGGGGTATCTTCTAAGCGGTAGACAAACCTGTCCCAAACTGAGAGACGTCTAATTTCTTGACATTGCTTAAACCAACAGCTTATGGTTTTCCTAGTTGGTCGTACAGTGTTGAATCGGAGAGAAGATGCCCACTTCATAGTAACTGCCGATACGCTTCTTGTAAATTGAAGAGCGCAGTGAATCTTTTGCTGCATCGGTGGTACCTTACAACTGTATATTGGCACAAGTACCTTGGCGGACGTCCACACCAACTGTCATAACCCTGGCGACCGTTATTGCAACTATAGTCCGATCCAAAATGGTGGCGTTTCGCGCAGGTCGACACAAGGACGGGGACAGCATTGTTGCCGGTTCCAGGAGTAACACTGGCCTTATAAAAGTAAACTAAAAACTTCACATCCTTCGGAGCCTTCTGACAGTTTATAAACCTTCATCTAGACTGAGAGAATCACCTTGCCATCGTGTGTATATGACTATTTTTGCTGCGTACAGAAACAGTCGACTGCTCAAAATACAATCCATATACAGTCGATAATTTCTCGCATTTTTTTAGTTTGGCCAAGGATTTAATCACTAATTAATATCAAACACTTTTTTCTATAGAAATGGCTTTCGGAAACAGTCTGTGCTAGAATAACCCACCGTTCGTTAGTGATAGAACAAGCAACCACGCAGGAGTGTTGACAGTACGTCTTGGAAAGGTCCTACCTTTCCCGGCTATTACAAGGACGCAGTGAAAATTAATGCCACCGACTCTTTAATGTGGAAACTGAAAACTCTTTAAATAAAACATTTATCAACATTCTTCTTCTTTATTCTTCATGTCTACATATTTATTTCTCAGCATAGTTACCCTGGCGACGAACACACTTCTCCAACCGAGATACCAGTTTGGTGATACCGTGAATGTTTGACTGTGTTGACGGGGCCACAGCCTCAACTCTGCTTGCAACGCTCCATCATTATTTATGTGTAGCCATGTTCTTTAGGTTTTGGAAATGACGAAAATCGAAAAGAACCAAGTCGGGAATGTATGCAAAAATATCAATGGCATTGAACCCAGATGATCAAACTTTGGCAGACGTAGGAACTCTCGCGTGTGGTCCATGCTCCATGTGTGAATGAATGTTTCCTGCGGTTAGAAATTCAAATGCAGTACGCTGTTTCCCACACACCGACATAGTTACGTTACACGCCTCCACGCCACACTCTACAATTCGGAACCCCGTAGCGGCCGACGGTTGGAACGTGGGTCAGTGAAGCAGGAAGTTGACCGAGTAACTTGAATGACGTGTAATACTTCAACAGTTATTGAGGAAAGATTAAAATATTTGGAGGCATCATGTTTCAGCGCGCCCTTTAACTACACCTAGTTAAAACAGTACTCGCAAAATTAAGTAAGATTGAAATGCTTTGATGAAAGCCAGAATACGCCTTAAAGCAACTGACTAAAATAACCATACTCGATATTCTCACCTCACAACCCATAGTGCACCAATTGGAAGAGTTATAAGTACCGTAAGTAATGATTTGTGCACCAGTGCCCATCGAGCTCACAACTGGGCACTCTGAACTAGAATTATCTCAGAGTGGTGCACACCTTCAATCACATTCAGCTTAACACAAAATGCTTCAATGATAAATGAATGTACATGTAGTATGGGTTTGTGGCTAGATCCCATACTACTTCATTATGAGATGGGCGAAGTTGACGTATAATTTTGGTATCTGAATCGATTGTGAGCTAGCAGCGATACTGTAAGGCATTGCAGAATTAAGCTAGTATATCTGAACTGCGCGAGAGCGTATTGGAGCAGCCAATGTTAAGCTTTGGTAAAGAGGGGCAGTCAAAGTTTAACTGTGTTAGAGTTGAGCTGACAATGTTAAGCAGTTTCTGAGTAAGGATGCAGATAATGTTAACTTGTGTTAGAGTGAGGAAGCAATGGCAATATTTTATTTGAAATTTAAAGTCTCAGTTTATCGACGAATTTTTTGTGAAATGGGGAAGTATAATGGAATATCAGGTAAATGATCTAATGACGTTACCTTTTTTTCACTACTGCTGCGCCATCGAACTAACTTGATTATTGTACTGAAAGCTGCTAGTTTTGAGTCATAGTGAACTGTAAGGTTTGGATGTTAAGAAGTTCATTAAATTTAAAATCTGCCTTTAGCACTTTATTACAGTATAGAAAAAACTTTGTGTTGTCATTTGGTGCACATTCAACTTTCTTACCAACTTTTCTTTCACAATACTTTTTAATGGATCATCCTACCATGTATGTTCGAAACGCAGTTCGAGTTGCAATTAACAGAGAACTCATTGCACCGCTCGAGTCTCTCTATATGGATATAGTAATATGCAGCTTTAGCACAGCGGCGCGCGAGAGAAAGCAATATTGCAAAGCGTTAGCCAGATATGGGCAGAACAGAGGTAAGGAGAAAATATTATGATTTCTTTTTTAGTTATTCAGTCAGGGTCAAGTTATGTTATTCAGAGACAGTCTTTGTAATAAATTTTGCAAAGCCAATTACTCTAGGTAATTATTCAGACAAGTTAATTCAAGTTTATTATTCAGGCAATTAATTCTTGCAGTCAGTTTGCTAACTTTTACAGTACGAGAGACCTCCCTTTTTATTAATACGATTAATTGTTATTACTATACAGTTTTGCTTTCACATTACGACAGTAAAAGTTTCATAACATCAGTTAATTTATTATTGTAGCTCAGATCTTATAGTTAGAAACAGAGTAATTCAATCTGTATTATTAATTTTTTGAGAACTTAAAAAGTAAGACATATGCACCCCCATACACATTCACAAAACACCCTTTCAGTGATTAACTCTGCATTACTTGCCGTCTGTCCATATACCCACCCAAATCCCGATCAAACCTCACTTCTTTCACTTATTACTGCAGCGCCGACAAATTTTATCGTAAATTATACATCCAAAATGGCCCTGAGCACTATGGGACTTAACATCTTAGGCCATCAGTCCCCTAGAACTTAGAACTACTTAAACCTAACTAACCTAAGGACATCACACACATCCATGCCCGAGGCAGGATTCGAACCTGCGACTGTAGCCGTCACGCGGTTCCAGACTGAAGCGCCTAGAACCGCTCGGCCACCACCGCCGGCCAATTATAGCTTCCCTACTAGACCAATGGTTCAGAATACACAGAGGTTACGTAATTTTACATCTATACAACAATATAACAGATTCACACTATATATTACCCTACATTTTCATTCTCATTCAGACATGAGTTGAATAGAAATTCTGAAGGCCTATCCATTCTATACACACTTTAGAGTTGTTTGAGGAAGTTTGTTGATCCACAAAGTGGCAAAGCATGCTCGTTATAATGGTAAATGACGTTAGTGTAGCACATCAGTCTCTCAGCACTTTAGATTAGAGTATAGATGAAATTAGATTCAGTTTTCGTTCCATACACCGAAAAATGAGATGATTCTCGTGGGTGTGGAACATGTAAAAAAGTATAACATAAAAAACGTAAGACCTCTGAATATTATACTCACTAACCTCATCATTTGTGAGAAGATCGTCAGCATACTGCTAATATTTACAGAATTAGTACACTGTCAGAATGAAACATAGTTATGAACTTTTAAGAAATTTATCATATACGTCATACCTAATCTTGATTGTTGTGACCAAGTGCTGTTAAAACTGAAGTCTACCACTCATTCGTACTTAAGCAGGTCTACAGTCCCTGCTAAGATATTCGTGTATAGAGTAGGAGTTGCCTATCAAAAATTCTTTCAAACCCTGTTTAAACTGTGCTTTATCTGAAATTAATTTACTGAAAATGTATGTTCCTGAATACTGGACTCCTTTCTGGACCAAGGTAATTGATTTTTAGGTTTTTATGTAGATTGTTGTTTCTCCTAGTGTTGATGCTATGTATTGAGCTATTGGTCAGAAGTAGAGATATATTACTTGCAAGAAATTTCAGTAAGGAATAACAATAGTGAGAACCAGTGGCTAGATTACAAAGTTCCTTGAACTGGTGTCTACATGATGTTTTTCAGTTTACACCAAAAATGATTCCTATTAAGCGCTTTTGCACACTAAAACTTTTGCTTTGTTTCATGAGTTACCCCAGAATGTGATCCTGTATTACATAATAGAATGAAAGTGAAGAAAGTATGAAATTTTTTTCATTTATATCTTCTGCATCTGACATCATTCTCACTGCAAATACAAGCTTGTTGAAGCACTTCACCACTTCTGTGGCACGCCCTCCCCAGTTGAATTTGTTGTCAAGTTGTAATCCCAGGAATCGTATAGTGGGTCTTTTTACAGATTAAAGACAGTGATATAGCTTCATACAATTTACTAATTTCAGCAGCCATTTCTAAATCGTCACTTGACTTGATATTTGTTTTATGTTTATAGCAGCTGCAAAAAAAGTAAAAAAAAAAAAAACAAACTAACTTGGCATTTTGCTATGTAACAAGCGATATGCCATTAATGAACAGAAGAAAAAGCAATAGAACCAAGTGTGATTCTTGTGGAATATTCCATGAAATTAATTCCCAATCAGATGTAGACTGAATCATTACTACACAGGTATTTCACAACAGCACCCTTGGCTTACTTGTAGTTGGATAAAACTCAAACCTTCCAGTGACACCACAATATTCCAATTTACTTAAGGGAATGCTGTGAATCACACAGGCAAACGCTTTTGACAGGTCACAGAAAATAGCAGTAGCCCTAATTTGTTATCTAATGAATGAAGGACATTCCAATTCTGTGTATAAATAGCTTTCTCTGTATCAGAACCTTAAGAAATCCAAACTCTGACTTGGACAATACATTATTTGCAGTCAGACGCTTAAGGAGATGCTTGAACACAACCTTTTCAAATATTTTTAAAAAAATCTGACAAAAGTTAAATTGGTCAGTAGTTTAATGGTATCCCTTTACCCCCTTCTTGTAAAGAGTCTTAACTTCAGCATATTTTAGCCAGTCCGGAAATGTTCCGTTTTACTGGCGTTATTTGTAAAGACTGATCTCAGATATTCTATGGCACTGTTTACTCAACCTGATAGCCCCAAGCCTTCAGTAACAGACACCAAGTACTTGTTTAAGAGGTTTGCAACACTTCATGCACTTGTTACCAATTTCTCATTTTTAGAGCTTGTTCCTCTTCCTTTTTTGGCCCAAACTGTCTCTGTTTTCACTATATCCCATTCAGATTTTGTTTTGTTACCTGATGCAATAAGGCTTTTTCTCATAATAAAGCTGCTTCGATTTCTGTATTACTTACTTCAATACTTTTCTGTATTCTTTGTAATGGATTACAATACTAATGTCAGAGCTATATACCGTATAGTATATACCGTCGTCTTTTTGTCCCAAATGATATCTTTAGTCCCTGTGTAATCCATGGTTTATTTTCATATTTCTGTTTGGTTTGGGTTATCTTTAGAGGTAAACAGTATTCCAAAGAGGAAGTAGGTTTATTAATGAACGCTTTGTATTTTCCGTTTAAGTCAGTAGAAATAAAAAATCTACTCAGTTCACGTCTTTGAGTAATCTCCTAAAATTCTCAATTTTTGACAGATTTATTACCCTCCCGTATTCAGATTTAATAGATTTTTTATCCTTACAAGTTTCAACATTTAACAGAAGATGCTGCTTGTCTTGGTAAGATCACCCATTCACTATTGATTTTGTGATATCAATAGCAGTCTCAGAGCATGTACATAAACGGACTTGGTATGAAATACTACTTGTGTAGCACGAGCTTCTAAGTGGTGAACTAAGAACAATATATAAATGTCAGTATTCTTGAAATCAAAACAATTTCTCGCAGATGTGGCAGCTCCTCCTTTCTCCACATTCTCTCTACAGATGTAAGAAGATATCTCGAATCCTATAACATTTGACATATCTATACAAGTGGTCCCATGTTGTTCGGAGAGGCAGATTATATCAACTGGTTTGCTCAGTTCTCATTCTTCAGCACAAATAAGTAACTCGTTAAGCTTACTCCTTAGTCCTCGGATGTTCTGGTGAAATGAGCATAACTTAATTTGTGCTCTGGATGAATTACAACTTGATGAAGCTAATTTTTCCGTTAGTTTTTCAATATCTTTAATTTCAATGAGGCTGTCTGCATTAATTATGTACATTAAGATTTGCTTTCTCGCTACCTGTTTTATCAATGAGAATGTCATTTTCAACACCCCTCTGAACATATTTGGTTTCTGCGCACCCTACGCTACAAAAAACGCTGTTGTGTCACTTGTAACCACTGGTACATCATAACTTTAGATAGTGCCCCCTTAAGTTATTTGCTATTAGCCCAGCCAGTTTCCCTTCCCTCTCCGGCTGAGGTGAAGGCCATGCCAAGGCAGTCTCACCTGCTGTTAGAGTCAACGGACGGAGCAAGGAGGACATCAAAAGCAGACTCGCTATGGCAAAAAAGGCATTTCTGGCCAAGAGAAGTCTACTAATATCAAATACCGGCCTTAATTTGAGGAAGACATTTCTGAGGATGTACTCCTGGAGTACAGCATTGTATGTTAGTGAAACATGGACTGTGGGAAAACCGGAACAGAAGAGAATCGAAGCATTTGAGATGTGGTGCTATAGACGAATGTTGAAAATTAGGTGGACTGATAAGGTAAGGAATGAGGAGGTTCCACGCAGAATTGGAGAGGAATATGTGGAAAACACAGATAAGGAGAAGGGACAGGATGATAGGATATCTGCTAAGACATGAGGGAATGATTTCAATGGTACTACAGGGAGCTGTAGACGGCAAAGCTGTAGAGGAAGACAGAGATTGGAATACGTCAAGCAAATAATTGAGGACGTAGGTTGCAAGTGCTACTCTGAGGTGAAGAGGTTAGCACAGGAAAGGAATTCGTGGCGGGCCGCATAAAACCAATCAGTAGACTGATGACAAAAAGGTCACCCTGCATATCAGCACTGAATGAATTTGCAAGAGACTCAGTAAAAACGTAGATTCGTTAACAGATTTAGTAGAAGCTACAGTTTTCCAAAAAATGAAGACTTTCTATATGTGAGGTCACGTTTGCGGAAAGCTGTACGATGAACTGCTAGCGTAATTCGTTTGCGTATCAGATGTTCCGAGGGTTTCGCATGTAAGACGACAATGTTTCTCCTGTTGTTGTTGATTTCTTTCCAGTACCGTGGGACCGAGAGTATCATTCTGTTAGCATGGCAGACAGAGAGATAGTAAGTTATCGGTAGGTCGTGCTGGTGGCGTTCACGGGAGGAGTCCCCCGCAGTGGGCTGCACAGCCCCTCTCATGCGCCCTCGTGAAAACCATTCATCACTACAGCAGCCGCGAGGCCGTCAGGGGGCGGCCTCATGGAACACCGAGAGGGTTATTGCCGCCACTCACCTGGCTTCTGGCCTAAAATTTACGGCACTCCCCCATGTACTGTGACTCAGACGCTGTGTACAACAAGTGTACCTAGCAATTGCCGGGATTTAGAGCAAAGCTAAATTTAAGGTGACGTTTTTGCAGGGTTGAAGTGCGGTGACATGGCCATGCGGCTGCGATAGCAGACGTTACATTAAATACGGGTACTTGGCGGCGCTGCATCTCGTGTGGCGTATATGTTTAAGCGACTGTAAACATGTAAAGTTATGCTTGTGGACCGCAACTAGAATAACGTTAAAAAGTTATAAAATATCCTAATCAGCGTACATTTCGCAGTTTTGTGAGCATTTATGCTGAAGGATATTCCTGATATGATTGAATTACGTGGGTGCAATGTTCATTTTGCTAGTCTAATTAACGAAAAGCTATGAAAATTTTAGCGTTCCACTGTTCGACAAGGTGGCCATCTCTTCCAAGCGGTTCGGAGAGGTTGCCGCTAAGTCTCGAAGATGGATCGCCACTTACTTTTGATGTGATTTTATCCACTGATAGCTTCCAAGTTAGGCACGTGAACGTATTCCTGGAATCTTCACATCATTCTCGGTCTTTCGTGCAAAGTGTTTGGTCAAATGTAAGCAGAAGAGCAAAGCAGAAAGCGTTCCCTGGAAACGAAAAATGATTATTCCCAATCGACAGATACTGAAACATCTCATCGAGAAGACCATTTCCAGAACGAGATTTACACTTTTCAGTGGAGTGTGTGATCATATGAAACTTTCTGGCAGATTGAAACTGTGTGCCGGACCGAGACTCGAACTCGGGACCTCCACCATTCGCGGGCAAGTGCTCTACCATGTGAGCTACTCAAGCACGACTCACGCTCCATCCTCACAGCTTCAATTCTGCCAGTATCTCGTCTCCTGCGGCTAAGCCATGTCTCCGCAATATCCTTTCTTCCCGGAGTGCTGGTTCTGCAAGGTAAGCAGAAGAGCTTGTGTGAAATTTGGAAAGTAGGAGACGAGGTACTGGCAGGATTGAAGCTGTGAGGAGGGGCGTGAATTGTGTTTGGGTAACTCAGATGGTAGAGCACTTGCACCCGAAAGGCAAAGGTCCCGATTTCGAGTCTCGGTCCGGCACACAGTTTTAATCTACCAGAAAGTTTCCTTACTCACCTGTTCGTCAATCGCAAACCAACAAGCAGCAAACCATCTGTCGAAGTTTGATGCGGATCGCTGGTGGCGGATAGGCCTCCATATGTTCCAGGAATGCATTTAGAACAAATCTGCCCTACACCTTTCACCAGAAAAACGAGCTATATCGATTTGTATTCTATTACACTGTGAAGAACAAATTTCATTCGTTAGAAATAAAGTTGAAAGAAACGAAAGTGATGAGAACAAATCTTTACTGAACGGAAATGGTCAAAAGGCACGTAACCTTCGTCAACTGTAAAAGGAAAGGGTGTGAATACAAGTGTGGCAATAAAGCAATCAAAGACCATACGAAAGAAAATTTAGGGAAAGTGCTCAAGAACGTAGACTCATATTCCTCAAGTGTAGATCAAGAGGATGAGGATTCAGTGTTTTGAGTATCGAGAGGAAAATGATTTTGTTGGAGATGACAGTGTGGTTGAATGAGTAAAATAAGAACGACGATCGTTTGGAGAGTATCGTAACGAAGACCTCGTACCACAGAAAAACATATTTTATAAACATTTCGAAGACATTCGGTTAAATAGCATCCAAAACGACGATGAATCTAGCAAAAACACCTTGTTTTCCATTCGAAATTTCTTTATTTTACTTATTACTTTATAATGTCACTTATTCCTACTAGCGCTATGCTCCATATTGGACTCTCCATCTCAGTAGGATAACAGTAGATGGCATAACGCAGTTTGTTTTTATTCTATTATATTTTTGAATCGTTTGAACGTAAACACTTCTATTTTCCCCTCTTAGATTGTGTAAACACGTTAACGTTCATAAGTTACTGTCGGATGTATAAATTATTACATTACCTCCTCAAATAATTGAAGGTATTCACATTTTGAGACATAGTCCATCACAACCCACGGTAACGTACACACTTTCCCAGTTGTCAAGAGATAAATGTAAGTAACTGTTGCGATTTTTAGTAAGGGAAATGATAAGAAACATCCTACTACCTATATCAGTTTTATTTTAAACACAGAGAATCCTGTGGAGTATGGCACATATTTCAATCTTCATACTGTGTTAAAGTTTGTACTGTCCATGTGTTCATACTATGTCAGTGTGATGTTAATGTACACCAGTGAGAAATGACTATTTCATGCTACATCCATCAATTTTCTTTACACTATCAGAAAACCTGAAAATCTGAACCGATGCGGACAACCTGGTGATTTATTAGAGAGAACGATATGAATGCTGAAAACGTAAATGTATTCATAAAAGTCTCCCATTAGCCGATCGAAACATTTAGCACACGCTCTCTAAAAAGCTTCTTTCAATCATCTAATTCTGAATCCCAGTTTCCCTTGGAAGGCTCCTGCGGATATCTACCGCGTTATTCGTAATATATTCACCCAATGTGTCTCTGACAAACAGATACATGCGCGGTTTCCCATTCAATCGTTGCAACAATATCGCGCTGCAAGCTTTATTAATGCAAATGGCAGAGTAGATAGCCTCATTACAACTGCGTAATTAAATTCCGTTATCTTCTGATATGACTTTTATGTTACACACGCTCTCCCAGGTTTGCGTTGGAAATATGGCTCAACAGTTTCTCTACGGCCGTGATTAATTACCCTTGTTTTCGCTGGTTGCATAAATACCGTTCGCTAAATTACTTGTGAAATGATAAATGTGTTAATAGCGCAGGTTTTGATTTGAGTTTAGCGGGTAATAATACAGATTATGTTGCAAGTTTCTTCTTTATTCTATATACATTATTTAGGACGCGTATGAATTGTAAACTGCATTTCAGTCTCCATCACAAACGTTCAAAATAATGATAACTCTCAGCCTTTATTTGTTTCAAATCGACATTTCAGATTATTCGAAACATTTATTTCGTGACTGTGTTCCTTATTACTTTTATTTCTTTCAATTCGCCATCGACAAGAAGGATGAGAGACAAGAAGGATGAGAGACAAGAAGCAGCCTGACAAAGAAATTTGTGTATCAAAAATAGATTCGAGAATTTGAAATTAGCGTCACCTGATTTGAGATGGTCACTGAAAACTACCAAATAAGCAAACATTACGTATCAACAATAGTTTGCACGCTTAATTACCAACTACTAGAATACCGTAACGTCGTTCGTGCACTTGCAGCACGTGTTCGAAAGCAGTACATAGCATCTCTTCATCTGAAGACAAAGAAATACAAAAATATTACATTCTTCGTCGCGTGTGAGATGTGATTCCGCTACGTGAACCTGTAATCTATGCGCTTCCTTTTCTGAAATTAACTTGACGAATTTCGGGCATGTCGCATGAAGCTTCTGCTTTTCAGAAAATCTGTAACGTTACCTTCCGGCCGGGCATATCATGCCCGTTGTGTTTAAATTGAAAAAAAAAAGGAAAAACTGACACTCTTGTCCCTACTTATAACATAAATCACATCTGAGGTATAAATACTTATACAGAAACTTACTTTCAAAATAATTTTATTTATTTAAAGTTTATATTTAAAAGAGTCTCAAGTTTTGTACTTTTATTGGTGTTTTTTAAGGATATGTAGATTATTGTCATTCTACACTAAGTGTCTTGATAATGTAATTCCTTTTGAAAATTTGTGCTGGATCTGCAGACAATAGTAGAATGTTCCGAGCATACTGGTTTGGTCCATTTATAACAAGTACTTTTACTTTTTCTTTGTTATCTACGCTTTAAGCACATCTTCTTTTCTCTGCTAGACGTTTCGCTGACCTACCTGGAACCCATGATACTAATGAATGCCTTGACTTCTTTAACCCAGAAAATTGCTTTCAAAAACTGCTGACGAAAGAAGGATGTCTCATTTCTCATTGGTAGCGATCATCATTGAAATTATGTATGCATTCATTACACTTACCTGCATATTGTTGAAACAACCACCAATGAACAGCGCCTTGATTTCTGTTCGCACTGTAGTATCTCATCTTCTGGTCCATGTTGTCAACGTCACCTTTTGTGGCTTTGTATGTCATTATAACTTCATGTTTCTTTGCTTTTGATGATAACAGCGTTAATTGGCCATAAAGAGAAAATGGTTCAAATGGCTCTGAGCACTATGCGACTTAACATCTGTGGTCATCAGTCACCTAGAACTTAGAACTACTTAAACCTAACTAACCTAAGGACATCACACACATCCATGCCCGAGACAGGATTCGAACCTGCGACCGTAGCGGTCACGCGGTTGCAGACTGAAGCGCCTAGAACCGCACAGCCACACCGGCCGGCGCCATTAAGAGAGCTAAGGACGGTAACAACTTTGTTCATTTTAGGAACATAAAACGCTCTCATCGCACCTTGTTGAAAACCGAATAATGTGGCGTATGCAAACCGAATAATGTGGCGTATGCTTCACGTCCTTTAGATGTAAGAAAACCAACATGCTCTTCACCATTGTTTTTTCGGATAGTAACGACCAGTGTCAGAACTTTTGACAACAAATAATGAGCTAAATCGAAAGAGATATGAAAGTTATCACAGTTGAGCCGGCCGCGGTGGTCTAGCGGTTCTAGGCGCGCAGTCAGGAACCGCGCGGCTGCTACGGTCGCAGGTTCGAATCCTGCCTCGGGCATGGATGTGTGTGATGTCCTTAGGTTAGTTAGATTTAAGTAGTTCTAAGTTCTAGGGGACTGATGACCACAGTAGTTAAGTCCCATAGTGCTCAGAGCCATTTGAACCATTTTATCACAGTTGATTGCACGTTCAGACAATCCAGGCTCAGTCACCATGGTTTTCACATCATCTCCAAGGCGCACCGCCCTTGGATCTTCCTATTTCTCAAAATACACTTTCATCTTTTTGCACTGTCACAAATTGCACTGGATTTTATTCCGTAGCTACTAGGCTTTGATGGAGTGTATTGTCGAAATAGCGAACTTGAAAGGTTACGAACTTCTCATCCTGCTTGTAAAATACGCACATTTTGTAGTGTCCGCCATTAAACAATTTGGCTACGACCAAACAGGAGAAAGTAACTGAATTTTCATTACTGAAGTGTGTAAACTGCATGAAAACATCAAATCTGACACATGGAAGTTGGACAGATTTCCTTTAGGTCTCAGCACTTCTCATGCTATTGGTTTTAAGACCCATTGTTTGACCTTACTTACCTTTTAGCAATATGTGGTAACTATTTCGGTTCCAT
Organism: Schistocerca americana; assembly: GCF_021461395.2. Lineage (NCBI taxonomy): Eukaryota > Metazoa > Arthropoda > Insecta > Orthoptera > Acrididae > Schistocerca > Schistocerca americana. The sequence continues at coordinate 440,735,025 of NC_060121.1, read as the reverse complement.
TGATTTCTGGTAACTGTCATAAATGTATTTTATCAATTATTTGAACATTAAGTATTAGAGATGTTAATCTCGTTTCGTTAGAGACGTTTACTTCAATTTGAAATATCAATTACTTTTTACTATCAAATTTTTGTGTGAACACAAACAAAAGTAATGACAGTAGGATTCGTACTTGGTAAGACATTCATGCAAAAAAGAAGAGTTTCTTCCTGCACAACAGCTCGTGTTTAGATCAGTAATGAATGGGGAAAACGACACAGTGGGTATACCACCTGTCACACAACATACGTCGAATCCTTGTATACAAATAAAGACGCCAATTTACTTATTGCAAATATTCACTACGAGCTTTTTAGCTGATCTGATGAATTTTCCATCTTTTCCTATTCTTTGCTCATTTATAAACTTCTATTTACCCTGTAGTCCAAAAATACCATATCACTTGTCTCAGAAATTTCAGTATTCGTCCGTCCCTGTCACGCCATAATCTGTGACCCTTACTAATGGTCGGTGCGTGCCGTAACAGACAACACACTAGTGAAACTACTCTTGCTTACAAATTAATTATACGTTCTTTGCTTGTCTTCCAACTCTAATGCCTCCAATTTTACCACCCTAATGTGAATAGTTTGAGTTTGTCAGTATTAACATTTTACTACTTTCTCGGACTCCTGACATATTCTTTCATTCTTTATCGTTTTAGATATATTTATACAACTGTGTGTGGGTTGCATTGATTACAAATACCAGAAAATGTAATCATTCACAGCACTAACCATGTTACGTCACTGTCTTACCTATGTGAGTAATTATGGAGGTACCAACAAATTAAAGGGTCCGTCTTTTGCTGTTGTCGAAGTCATGAGATGGGCTCACTAGAGATAAATATTCACTTTGCTCCGCATTTTACGGAACAAAATTCTACGGCCCGAACCTTTAGATTTAATTTTTTACCCGTTATATTCAAACTACTGAACTATCGGCGTTCCGAAACTGTTCTACAATACGGGTAGTGTTTATCCTTAGAAGGTAGACAAATGTATTGTGCGGTAATACTACCGCTGACGATGGAGTACACTGCATACAATACTGCCGTTGGAAGGCGAAAACTTAAACTCTTCATTGTAAGCTGTAAACGTACACTTAAATACGTTCCACTGCATTTATATAATTCTTTCGGATCAAGAATACACATCAAGAACAGGCCCTTGAGTTCCCATATTTAAATATTGAGTGCCATACTTCTCACTCAAGCCAGCGGCAGAAACTGGAAAATATCGAAACGTCGCAGCTTGAACTAACTGTTATTTCAATAAGTATATTTTCTTCTAATAATTATTTGTCACGTCAACGTTTCGCTTATGTACGTGTCAACGCGAGTACTATCAGATACATCTCAATAGTATTGCAAGAAGCTTTCTGATGCGCTCTTATCGAACAACTTTTTCAAAGAGCCTAAAGCAAACAACTATGATTCAACTGAAATAATTTGAGGGGAAAAGTATTTCACTTACCTAAGGCAACAGCCCCTTCACTGCGAACTGTTGATGATCCTGAAACAAAGCATGTAGAACATCATTTGAACATCACTATGAAAGCAGCAGTTAGAGGTGATGATCTATTGCATTTCAGAGAATACTGGGACTCAGTGAAATTAACTGGGTGATTACATAACTACAGACACCTGGAAAAGAAATGACAGTTCAAGTCGCCTTGGACGCCTTTAACTCACTATCGAATGCGTGATCGTGTTCAGTGGAAGACGAGGTCTTTACTGCACCCGCCCATACTATATTATATCCTGGCCATAATGAGATATGTTAGGTGGGAACATCCATCACTGTGCAGTGCTGTGCTTTCCGGTTACGGATATTAGATTGGTACACTCTGAATACTCAGGTATTGCCAATGAGAGAGCTGTCCATGACTTAAATAACAAATTTCCCTTGTTTCAGCGTTACCTTACTCTTTAGAAAACAATGCACTGTAAACAAAAATAAACTTGGGCTTATAAAATATCGGACCACCTTTGAGAGTTCTTTAACTTTTCTTTACGAGTCGTAGACGTCAGATGCACGACGGCATGCTGAAATCTAATGCCTCTGAACTTTTGATGCGAAAATTCGTACAGTATTTTAAACCAAACAATCGTTATTAGCGTTCTGCATCTGTGTTACTCGTGTTTACAAATCTCTACCCCTCTGGTGCAAGAGGGCTACCAATTGAGGCGTGTACCTTGGCGCTGTGTAACGTAACTTGTCGGCACGTAATAAGCAACGTGCTATATTTGAATTCCATGAGTTTGTCCCCACGTGGAGGATTCACTCCTTCAGCATGTCAATGCCTGGCCACTCACCAGCGCTGCGTCATCGCCAACAATCCGAAGCCTGGGGTTAACTGTCATCAATCATTCACTACAGAGTATCGACTTGGCTCTGTCCGATTTTCATGTGTTTCCAAAATTTTAAGAACCTTTTCGAGGACTTCATTTTCATAGTGATGAACCGGTGCCAGCAAAGGTAAACAAAGTCAAATATTCTACAGTCACGGTATCAGGAAACTAGTCCCTCGCTGGCAGATGGTTGGTTGGTTGTTTTGGGGAAGGAGACCAGACATCGTGGTCATCGGTCTCATCGGATTAGGAAAGGATTGGGAAGGAAGTCGATCGTGCCCTTTCAGAGGAACCATCCCGGCATCTGCCTGGAGTGATTTAGGGAAATCACGGAAAACCTAAATCAGGATGGCCGGACGCGGGATTGAACCGTCGTCCTCCCGAATGCGACGTTGGCAGAAATGCGTTCGTCGACCTGGTGATACGTTCGGAAATAAATAAGTAGATATGAAAAATGAAGATGAAATGTTAATAAAGAGCCACAAGAGCTATCACATAAAAAATTCGGAAGCATTAGTTTTCAACAGGCATTCCTAGATAATTTGTACCGTAAGGAAGTGTTACAAGGTCGTTACTCTCCAATATATATATATATATATATATATATATATATATATATATATATATATATATATATATATATATATGAACCGGTGCCAGCAAAGGTAAACAAAGTCAAATATTCTACAGTCACGGTATCAGGAAACTAGTCCCTCGCTGGCAGATGGTTGGTTGGTTGTTTTGGGGAAGGAGACCAGACATCGTGGTCATCGGTCTCATCGGATTAGGAAAGGATATATACATATATATATATACTCTCTATGCTCCGTAAGATCTTTGAGTTTAATCGTCGCTTCTAGAAAAGTCGCGAGGCCAGAAAACTGTAGATTAATCCATCAAAATCTTCAGACGATCGGCGATTATTGCACCAACTAATAACTGATTTTTGATTAAAATAAATCAAACATAATGCGCATGAATAGTAGTAAAGACTAATTATCCCACGATTAAGCTGTGGCCAATTAATCAATTGAATCTCTAACGACCATGTCGTATTAGGGAGTAACAACCGGTAGTGACGAAGTAGAGCGACCACATAAAAGTAATTCTGGGAAGAGTGTACTGAAGAGTAAAATCCTCTGGAAAAACTTTTAGGGAATATAAGACATAAAAGAAAGAGGTGTTGTGATCCTATCAATCGTACGAATTAGAAATAGCAAATGTGAAACAATAGTTTTAATTATTTAGCAGACAACACGTACATATGAATGACAAATGCTGTTAACAGCCGTATGTGTTTATCCCACCATACACTCTCATTTAAAAATGCATAAAATGGTCTTTGACTTAAGTGTAAGTTTTCGGGCACAGTATCGACATTACTTTAAAATGAGCTACACTTGTTCCTCAACTTTTTTCTTCATCACACAACCTTCCGTTCACCGAATACCCAGTTTCTATAGCAGTACAATCTGCTTAACGTAATTCAGACTGCCTGTCCGTACACCAGCTTGTTCTGTACACAACTATACGAAGCCGAATGGCTGAACGGAGCCACCTGCGTTCCACCCCACGTCAGAGATGTCACAGGTGCCACGAAGAAGCGACGTTGTCAGTATCGTTGAAAACGTCTTTCGTATGTCGCACTAATTCTTAACTATAAAAGAAATTCATGAACCCTTTGAAAGAATCTTCCTAGGCACCAACTTCAAATCTTCTTCAATGCCTCTCAGTGGATCATCTGGCACGAGAAATGAGTGTTTCGCTATTACAGAGTTTCCGGTGTTCAGTGCAATAGCGTGTACCTGTTTGTGACGCCTTCTCGGTAATGTTCTACCTATCAGTCCCGAATACATCGCATCTCGTGATGGAAACTGTATTTTATTCTTGTAGTTTACTTTTCCCAGCTCCGACCACATTTTAAAACTGTAATAACGGTTCCCGCTTGGAACGCAACGTGACATTCACTGCAACCATTGCGTGTGGCGAATTGCAACTGGATTTATAATCCAGTTACCTCGGTATGATGTGCAACAATAGTGTTTAACTACTGCTAATGAATGCTAAATTAGCTGCAGAAAATTATGTATGTTTGTACCATTAGTCAGCGGAATCAGCAAAATGCGGCGCCTAGGTGCACAGTATCCAGATAATGTTCCTGCGACACCTCTATCTGCCAAGGAGGGCTGCAGTCCCTTGAAAAAAGTTAATCGTACAGAAAATAAATTCTATCAAAAACTTGAAAAGATACTGGCTACATAGTACGTTGAAATTAATCACCAAAATGACACTGAGTGGTTTAAACATACACCGGTTACTCTGATGTTTCCAAAAAAACATGGCACGTTAACGATTTTCTTTTCATGCTTTGTAATATGTGCATTCGGTTTTGGGATACACTTATAATCTGAACCTCTCGATGTGCTGTTTCTCGTATTCTCTGGTTTTTCCGGTTGTTCTTTCGTCAAGCGACCAAGGAATTACATGATATCTTAGTGCAGTATGTCCATTACTAATTTCCAAACATAAAGAGACATACTGGCGTCGTACGATCTTTCACATGGTATGAATTTTGAAATGTGTCTTTCACTGCACAGAATCCTCAGCATGCGATTCTTAAGAAACTGAGTCATTTTAGAGCACCTCGCATACGTAGTGATACATCACTTGCTCTTCAAGACAGTAGCACACTGGGAGAAATAAATCGCAACACCAAAAAATAATTAATGCAGAGTAATGAAATTTTGGTAATACATTTGTCTGGAGATTACCATTGCAAGATCACAGGTTAACGTAAGTGCAGGATAAACCATTGCAAATGTGAAATGCTGGTACATTAACAATAGGTATAACCGCCAGAATGTTTGTAAGTAGCCTGTTTATTTGTTTGTACGTTGGCAGCGCTATAGACTGCATTAATATCACTGACAGCGCTGTGCGCCCTCTGTAAGACTCTCTGTGGCTGGAAGGCCTCAACGTTAGAAGATAACAGTTACCAGTGATAGAGGTTGGAAGTGTTGACGCGAGTGGACGGTATGTCCCTGATGGAGATTTAATTTCGATTTATCATGGATTTATAAATGTGGGTAATGTAAGTATTGGTGATTACTTAAATTTCTGAACTGGATGTCACAGACGATTATGTACTTTTTTTGAACTGGTTGTCACATGATTAAGGTTAACTCTGTTAAATACATTGTTTGATCTGCAACGAAACCTTTCCTTTGCTAACCACATGACTACTAGTAGTTAGAGCCTACAGTAGTTAGGATCTTTTAATTTAGCTGGCTGTATACTTGCTGTAGTTTGTGTCATAAATATTTTCTGTGAGGTAAGTGACTCAAAAATGTGTGGGTTATTGTTAGGATTTCTTCTAATTCAGGGCCATTCTTTTGTGTTAATTAATAGTCAGATTGCGTTATACTTGTATATTGTGGTAAAAAAATGAATAATAATGAGTTGTATTTGTCAGGAATAATTTTGTAGGGCAGACCAAAGTGACAATACGTCCAGATTCACACTGCAGTTTCAGAAGGTTCCGTTGCATTAAGCTATTTAAGTAAAACCGCAGAGGTTTCACTTTCTCAGTTATTTCAGTTTAACTAAAATGTATATTTAGAAGTTCCATGTTGAATGGAGACGTGCATGTAATGTATTGAACAGATGCCAGATGGCTATTTGTGGCATGGAGTTCCACACCTGTCGTACTTGATCGGTCAATACAGGTACGGTTAATGCTGCTTTTCGAGGACGCTGGTGTATGTGTGTTTAGGGTTTATGGAACCCCAAGGACAAGGTTATCAGCACCCGACGTTGGAGTGTCGTCCGTTGATGTCCCTTATGTACTCGACTGGAGACGGATCTGATTTTCAGGCATTCCAAGGCAACTTGTCGACACTTTGAAGAGCATGTTTGGTTACAACAGCGGTATGCGAATGAGGGTTATTCTCTTGAAAAACAGGCACAAGAGGCAGTAGAACAGGTCGAATCATGAGACTGACGTACAAATTTGTAGTCACGGTGCAGAGTGCTCCTGCTGTCACATGAAATCACACTCCGTACCGTAGTTCCAGCTGTAGCTCTAGTTCAGTACCACGCAGACCCGCGCGGCTTCCCCCGTAGGAGGTTCGAGTCCTCCTTCGGGCATGAGTGTGTATGTCGTCTTTAGGGTAAGTTAGTAAAAGTTAGATTAAGTAGTGTGTAAGCTTCGGGACCGATGACCTCAGCAGTTCGGTCCAATAAGACCTTACCACAAATTTCCAATTTTTCCCACGCACACAGGTTAGTTACTGGCCCTCGACTGGCCTCTTTCTAACCAGCACACTATCACTGGCATCGAGGCAGAACCAGCTTTCACTAAAAAACGCAACAGACAACGCCTATTTCTAACCAGCACTCTGCCATCAGTGGCATCGAGGCAGGACCAACTTTCATCAAGAAACGCAACAGACAAGCACTCTGCCCTCCGGTGAGTTCTCAGTCGGCGGAGGTTTGCCGTCGGTGAAATGCACGCTACAGGATGTGCGGCTCAGAGTTGCCCTGGCAGCAACCGGTTTGTAACAACTCCTTCTGTCTTTTTGACGCCAACAGCTACTCACATTGCTGCTGCAGATACAGCACGATGCCCAAGAGCCATACGCCTTGCACGATGGTCTTCCCAGTCGGTAGTCGACGTGGCCGTTTTGACCCCTCCTGCCAAGGATATCTTCAAAATCGCAGAAGGAATGTCCATCTTCTTGTAGCCCTTCTACATGTATTCGTTTAAACTCAGTGAGGGGATTGCAGATGACTTCTTTGTCATCTTAGGGACATTGTTGACTAACAACAACTCACCACGTCCAACCTCAAAGCTAACTAACGCTCACGACCATTATAGAGTGTACTCAAAGCAAACCTGATTTGCATCCTCATAGTGACGCTACTAGCGCCATTCTTATGCAACTACCGGAAATATGAATAGATTTTAACTTTCGAATGTAGAAGCACGCCCAGCAACTATCGTTTCTGTAGCACATCTCCTTAGTGTTGTGAAGTTCTTTCTGCCAATGTACTAAGCATAAAAATATCGTCGCCGTTTTGAGAAGTTGGTATTCCAATCGGAGCACAAAATTAATATAACCTACGGCATTAGATCGCTAATGATAAAAATAATCTGTAAGATGCGTGAGTATGTCAATCACAGCATTCATTATGCGACGCTAGGGTTGTGGCACAGACAGGAAAAACATTCTCCAGAAGATATAAAGTGCAGAAAGATGTTTTATAACTGCGAATTTATGGACAATATGCAGAAGTTAAACACATATACGTGGCAGTCAAGCCACCAATAGGCACTGTAGAATATTTGGAGTTGGCTTAATTACGAAGCTCGAGCAATTTGAAAAAATGTTAGTTGCCAGTGTAGTTTGGGTAAAGAGATCTCTGAAGTGACCTAACACGGATCAAGAATCTATCTTGAAATTAACAGTAATAAGATATAAGTAAGCAGTTTTCACAGATTACCATAGACAATGTTGTTTATTCAAATTCCCTTTGCCCTCATCTCTCGAACAGAGTTGAACAGTTGGTAGACAGAATGAGATTTTCACTCAGCAGCGGAGTGTGCGCTGATATGAAATATCCTGGCAGTTTAAAATTGTGTGCCGGACCGAAACCTGAACTCGGGACCTTTGCCTTTCACGGGCAAGTGCTCTATCATCTGAGCTACCCAAGCATGACTCACGCCCCTTCCTCACAGCTTTACTTCTACCGGTATCTCGTCTCCTATCTTCCGAACTTTACAGAAGCTCTCCTGCGAAACAGGAACAGTTGGTGTCTGACTATAGTCAATAAGCGCCGTATGCTTCATGGTCACAGGCCAAATCAGTTACGTAATGCAGGCGCAGTCGGTGGTAGTACCAAACAGACGTAATACAGATTGTAGTACAATGAAGCAGAACAAGGGGACAAGAGTAGCTGATTTTAAACTAAGGCTTGTATTTTATGCCCGAATACTTTTATTCTATTTAATGACTGTTTTTATGTAGTTTTGAGTGCGTATTTGTGAGGCGAAAACTGAAGAGACCCTGGTGGTGGGGGCTCGACTCTCGAAACGCGTAGCTCCAGATAACATTACTTATAGTTTGTGTTGCATACTAAATAACCTTAACGATAAGTGATGTGCATTACATAAGACATGTTCGACCTACTCGCCAGACTGGCCCCCTAGAAAAGAGGGATTCATACCGAAGCTGCAAAAGAAGAGTGGAGTCCCTTCAAGATGATGTTTAAGAAGCGTTAGAGCGTTACTTAGATAGTCAACTATTTCCAATCCAGTACTGTCGCTGCAAGGGGAGGTGGGCTCAAGGTAATGTTGAAAGATAGAACGTAAAAGGTTGTTCAAATGTGTGTCAATTCTTATGGGACTTAACTCCTAAGGCCATCAGTCCCTAAGCTTACACACTCCTTAACCTAAATAATCCTAAGGACAAACACACACACCCATGTCCGAGGGATGACTCGAACCTCAGCAGAGGCCAACCACACTTCGATGACTGCAGCGCCTGAGACCGCACGGCTAATCCCGCGCGGCCGTAAAAAGTTGTGCTGGCACTAAACAGTGCTGGAAAGTATGAAAATTTTAGTGCCTAGGGAGAAATCAAAGAAATCAGAAATGGAGGCCCAGAGGGTTCACTTTTAGGCCCACTCCAAGTCCGTATAAACACTATGTAATCAAAAGTATCTGGAAACTCCCCAAAACATATGTTTTTCGTATTTGGTGCATTGCACTGCCCCCTACTACCACGTACTCCATACCAGCGACATCAGTAATCATTAGACACCATGAGACAGCAGAATGGGGCACTCCACGGAACTCATGGGCTTGGAACATGATCAGGTCATTGGGTGTCACTTGAATCATAAGTCTGTATGCGACATTTTCACACTCATAAACAACCCTAGATCCACTGTTTACGATCGATAGTGAATTAGAAATGTGAAGGGAAACGTACAGTGCAAAAGCGTACAGGCTTACTACATCTGTTGACTGACAGAACCATCGACGCTTGAAGAGGATCTTAATGTGTAATAGGCAGACATCTATCCAGACCATCACAAGTGAATTCCAAACGGCATTTGAGTGGGAGGTGGGAACACTTGGATTTCATGCTCGAGTGGCTAATCATAAGCCACACAATACGCTTGTCAATGCCAGACGAGGACTCGATTGGTGAAAGGAGCTTAAAGATTGGGCGACTGAACAGTGAAAAAACGTTGTGTGGAATGAGGAATCACGGTAAACAATGTGGCGATCCGATGACAGGGTGTGAGTATGGCCAATGCCCGGTGAACGTCATCTGCCAGCGTGTGTAGGGCCAACAGTAATATTTGGAGGCGGTGGTGTTATGGTCGTGTTTTTCTTGCAGGGGCTTGCACTGCTTGTTGTTTTGCATAGTGATATCACAGCACAGGTCTACATTGAGTTTTTAAGCTTCTTCATGCTTCCCACTTTTGAAGAGCAATTCGGTGATGGCGAATGCATCTTGCAACACGATCGACCACCTGTTCACAATACACGGCCTGTGGCGGAGTGGTCACACGACAATAACATCCCCTGTAATTTGCTCTCCTGCACAGAATCTTGACCTGAATCCTATAGCACACCTTTGGGATGTTTTGGAACTCCGACTTCGTGTCAGGCCTCACCGACCGACATCGATACCTCCTCTCAGTGCAGCACACCGTGAATATTGGGTAGCCGTTCCCAAAGAAACCGTAACGCACTTGACTGAACGTAAGCCTGTGAGAGTGGAAGCTGTCATCTAGGCTAAGAGTGGGCCAACACCATATGGATATCCAGTATTACCTATGTAGGGCACCACGCACGTGTATGCTAGTGTTACAATAAATCGCCTATAGTGATAGCAGCAGAAGATATAGTACATGATATTTTCGAAAGAATTACGAGTTGCTTTTTAAAAAACGTACTCTCCAATAATTTTGAAACAGTTCACTATGTCTCGTTTTGTACAACAAACTTAATAGTACCTACAACTGATGTAATACGTGATCATGAGTGAGTAAGCAGGGCATATTGCTCCAAAATTTTGAGTGTAGAAATTGAAATTTGTAACGGAAGAAGAGTATTACTGAGCTTTTCAAACAATTAATTCCAGCTATTTTTTCATGTCGTAAAATTACTAATGTCTGACACAAACGAATTAACCTCATGTAATTTTTGCATCTTTCCACTCAGTAATGTCTTATGGAATAATTTTCTGAGGTAATTCAGCACTTAGAAAGAGAGTGCTGATTGCACAAAAGTGCACAATAAGAATGATATGTTGTCGGACACCATGTAGGTACCTCTTCAAGGAGGTAGGAGTTTTAACTGTGCTGTCACAATACATATATTCGCTAACGAAACTGTCATAAATAATATCAGAGTTTGAGGAGAACAGTGATAACTCTAATCTACAACACTAGTGGGAACAATGACCTTTATAGACATTATTAAAGCTGTCAGTGGCTCAGAAGGGAGTTCAATTTGCAGAAACAAATATTTTTAATTATGTGTTCAATACTATAAAACGTCAAAAGGAAGTACGACAAAGAAAAACCTTGTTTGCAAATGTAGTTGCATTTGTAGGAATAAATAAATAAAGTGTTAATTAATGTTAGCACTAATCGTTTATATATATCCTGTTCAGTGACTCATTTCGATAAAAGATAGTTCACATGGTCTGTGGAACATGCAACTAACCGAAATATTTTTTTAGAGTGTACGTTTCAAGTGGAGTCACGCCACATATCTCAACCTCCCACACAACGTGAAAATCACAATTTAAGTTTAGCGGCACGGGTCCTCTCCGCCCAACCATTCACAAATATAACTATAGAGAGAGAAAATAACATTCGTCTGGAAATTAACCTTCGTCAGACGCAGGGCTGTACCTGACCGTGTATGTGTGCAATTGCGGATGTATAAGAGTAGTTTCCACCATTTTGGCTGCAGTAGAGGTCTTATAAATTTCTGAACCAGAGCTCTACTAACCCCTAAAGTATAAAAATAAGTTTAATTACAAATGCCTCACTGTAAAACTTTCTAGTAATATTTTATCAGACTGACACTAACTGAAATATTATAAATGTTTTGATATATGATCACAAGTACTGAACATCAAGAAGTTATTCGAAAACCTTACGTGACAGTCAAGTACGAGAGATGTTAGGCCGGAGAGAATAGATACGTAAGAGGAGTTACTCATCATGAGCGAGGAAGAAAGATTACTTTTTTACGGTCGGTAGATATCGAGGTCACTTGAGACGGAGGAAAAGCTCGGACTGGTAAATAAATCGGCAGTGCTTTTCAAAGGAACCGTCTCGACATTTGGATGCAGCGGTTTAGGGAAATAACGAGAAATCTAAACCTGGATGGTCGGGAGCGGATTTGACCCATCGTCCTGCCGCAAGCTCATCATGACCATATTTTCCATAAAGTAATATGTACATATTTCGTGTATTGCATCAATGTTAGTAGGGAATCAAAGTCAGTTCAGTTCCTGAGTTACGCCTGCTATAGTGTCACTTTCCACATTCATTTCTTATACAACTTCAAGACCCAGTCACGTGACTTTCTTTCATCCGAGTTTTAACGTGCATCTGTGGTTAATAAGCGACAATACAATATTCGGCGCGGAGATCGCAGTAAAAATTGTGTTCCGTTCTGTTTCTGTTTACGGATAGCTGCCTAATTTATGTAATGGGCGTTAAAAATATCTATTTGAAAATCATACGGCCCAGAGTCGGTATGCAAATCAGGCAAAATCGCCGTCTGCGTTGAGGTAGTCATCCCTCTCTCCCAACAGGTAGAAGACACTCGTCTCGTGAAACAGTGTTCTGCTGCGTGAAGAAACCCATAACTCCCTCCTGCACATACTCGACCGACAGGAATCTTGAAACGTTCAAAGGCTTTTAAGGGATAGAAGACTGATAACATTGGTCCTGTTTGGACACATTTGGTAATAATGTCGCCATAGTTCACGTTCGTGCATTTCTGCACGCACGTCGGAAAGACACGAAAGTCACACTAATCATTATCATTTTGCCCTCGGTTGCGCAGGGACTGAAACCCGTCACTCGCCAGCATAGACTTGAAGCATCGTGGAAAGACGCGCCCAAAGCGGACACCTAACACGGTTGGAATAATTATTTTGCTAGAATTGGGAGACCTGAGTGCTAAGTTTTTCACATTTTATACCTACAAATTACTAACAAATCTTTACAACTAGTCATCTCAAGACCCTAGATACGCACATAGTATAATTTTCTTATTTACTATCCTTCCTGGAGTTAGAACTTAAGTGGCCAGCAGTGTATGTCTCAAAAGTTTGTGAAATAATATCTTTAATAGCATCTACATTTACTTGTTTCAAAATAACAGACGAAAATTAAAAATCCACTTTTTCTGGTTCTTTACAGGCTAATAGTGCTATTATATGTCTCTCTCTTTAAGAGGGGTGAAGCTTTGGTTGAGATGCAGGAGACAAATTTTAAAGGGTAGCGGTTAAATTCCTCGTCTCGCCATATGGCGTAAATCCTTGTCGAAAATGTGTATACGAGACCATTAAGAAATTCAAGATTAATTTCCTTCCTCACCTTTCATTGACAGTAGCTTGTGCTTGTTCTCCCATTACCGCACCGTCCACGGGACGTTAAAATTCTTGGTATCTGATTTACCAATGTACTAAATATCACACCGAATGTGTGTTTCGACAGAGGTATAAGGAAACTAACAGAAAACAAAGACCTCCTGTTAGTTGCAATTCTAATACTTTATTAATTTCTGTGTGTGTGTGTGTGTGTGTGTGTGTGTGTGTGTCTGTGTGTTTCTGTGTGTGTTAGTGTATGTGTGTCATACACACACACTCACTCAGCTCGTAAGTCAAGCGATTAAACAAAAAAAAAAAATCAGTACTTTAAACATAGCTGCGCTACAGCAACGGTTCCACGTAAATCAAAGAGCAGCCGACCAGTTGCAAAGGATAAAGTAATCTTTACCTAGGTTTCAATAGATATAAATCTATCTTCTTCAGAAGACGGCCTGGGGACAATGAACATCGTAACATATATTAAGGTATGAAACAAGAGTCAAGAATGAAGTTTAACATATATTTGGAAAATATTGTATTACAAGATGTGAGAAAGATTCTTGGTACTTACAGTATTATAACAACATGAAGTGATATGTCCTTATCGTTTAGGCAAACATCTGTATAGTTACATTGATCATATAAAATATAGCCCTGAAAACAGGGTTTGTCAGACAAATAAAATAGGTACATGGAAGTTGCAGAGCGCCTAAGCGACTGAGTAAAATCGGCCAGCGTAGTAGCACAGCGGCCAGGGCAGGTGGCGCTCATGTCGCGAACTATGTGCCGATAGGCGTACTGAAGTAACATTTGAAACATAAATATTAAATGCGTTCTTAAATAGAGTGATAATAAATAAAATGGCAAGCATTTAACACTCCCGTTATGACATTGTGGGAGGTATAGGAACAATAACGTAGATACATACATCAAAAAGACAGGTGGCGCTTCCGCCGTGAGTTACATGCAGTGGTCTATATAGCCAGAATATAAAAGTTATATTACCATATTAGTGAAGCCCATAGAACGTATATAAGTCAAAACATCAAGAACAATCAGTAATGGCTCTTAAGAAAATTACGAGACCTGGTCCACAATCCAGTTACTACGTAATATAGAATAAGAGAAAATTACATGAGGGCCGCTGTAGTGGCAGCCATACATCGTGAGAAGAACACATTATATAAACGGTAGTAAACTGAAAGGTTTGAAAGTGCATTATAGCTTCCTGAGGAAATAGACTACTGAGGTTACTAGCATTAATGTTATATATTAAACAGTACGGGTTTAAAGCCTTCGAAAAATTGTTTACAGGCAAGGTTCAACTGATCATTCAGTATATTGCCGTCTTTGAGCTCTAGATGTTTAAAAATAAATAGCTCTTCCCACAGATCTAGTCTCCGTCCTTTGACCTGTCTATGTAGGATAACCGTGTCTTCTAACTATTTAGGCGTATGGCCGGTTATCAAGAGGTGTTCAGCAAAGGTAGAGTTGCGAATATTCGTTCCTTTTTTACCTAAAAGATGTTCTTTATATCGTGTTTTCACAGCTCTGCCGGTTTGACCAATATAGTAAGAGGGGCAGCTGTTACAGGTTAGCTTGTAAATACCTGAATTAGAAAACCAATCGCTGGCAATCTCTACTGACTGTACAAGATTTCTTTTTAAACTGTTATCTGTAGAAAAGGAGACGTTACAGTTATATTTTTTATTTAGAAGACGTTTAATCCTATACGATAAGTTACCCAGGAAAGGGATGGAAATAAATTTTTTAGTTTCTGTGGTATCCGTGGGGAGATTATTTCTCAAAGTCGAACATTTTTGGGAGATTTTCTTATTGAGCAGGTAATCGATCATATTCTGGTTATACCCATTATTAACCGCAATCGCTTTGATGACATTCAATTCCTTTTTTTGATCCGCAGGTGATAAAGGAGTGATTACCATTCGGTGAATGGCGGAATGAAAAAATGCCAATTTATGAGCTTTTGGATGGGTTGAGTCAGCAGGAATGACATTATCTGAATATGTTTCCTTGCGGAAGATATTAAAATGGAAGGACTTATCTTCTATAGAAATTGTTAAATCGAGAAAATTAAGTTCACGTTTATCATTTTGAAGTTCTTTTGTGAAGGAAATTTTTTCATGTAAACCGTTGAAAGTGTTAAAGAGATTCTCTAACTCATGATCAGTGCCATCAAAAGCAATGAAAATGTCATCAACATACCGTGCATAATAGCGGATTTTGTGGCGTAATTCTGAACTTGAATTGAAGAACGTTGTTTCCAGGGCGTTAATGAAAACCTCTGCTAGAATACCGGCGAGGGGGCTACCCATTGCTAGGCCATCTGGCTGTACATACATTTTCCCGTTAAATGTGAAGTAATTGTATTTTAAAATGACCTTAAGCAAACAATGAGTTCGGCAATCTGAGTTTCACTTAATTTTTTATGTTTAAGAAGATTCTCTTTTACAAGGTCTGTGGTTTCATCAACCGGAACATTTGTGTAAAGGCTGACGATGTCAAAGGACACCAGTCTAGTGTCAGGTGTACAACTTATATATTGAATATTGTTAATTAATTCCTTACTGTTTTTCACAGAAAAATTATTTTCAAATGTAAAAGCATCTTTAATTTTAAAATGGAGGCGCCTAGCAAGTGTGTGATGTGGACTGCCTATACCATTCACTATAGGGCGGATCGGGTGATTTTGTTTATGCAGTTTAAACTGACTTCTGAGCACTGGTGGTTTAGGGTTCATATTTATAAGCCCTTTCTTTTGGAACTTATTGAACAAGCTGACGGAATTCGTTAAAGTACGCCGGATTTCATTTTGCAGTTCAGTAGTAGGATCTACAGTAACCTCAGTGATGTCGTTTTCCTCAAAAAACTTTACAGTCTTCTCTATATATTCATTTTTATAAGCCACGACAATGGTGTTCCCTTTGTCACTCTTAGTGACTAAGGCGTCGTGCTCTCTAAGTTTATGATTAATGCTTTTTATTATACTATATTCGCCCGATTGCTTATTAGGAGATAATTTAATTTCTTTTTCTATTATGTTGTTACATTCGTAGGCACATTTGACTTGCTCCGTTTTCTCTAATTTCAGAGATTCTAAACCGATTTTTAGATCTACAATGAGATTACAAATAACTGGATATTTATCGAGTTTAGCAGGCAAGTTATATTTAAGGCCTTTACACAACAAGTCATTTTCGGCCTGCGTAAAAGAAATATTCGTTTTATTTAGTACTCTATCGTAAAATAGGTGCTTAACACTATTGTCTGCTGTATTATCACTTTTACTTGTGGTCCTATTACTAAAGTTTAAAAGCTTTCTTTCATGTCTGACCTTGATTATTTCTTTACGATTAGAGAGCCATTCATTAATACTATTCCACAAGTGGTCAATTTGAGGGGGGGGGGGGGGGGGGAGACGCGAACGGTAAACCTACATTGGCGAAGGATTAGATGTGGACATCGCCACTTTCTCTGGGGTCAAGTGGCTCGAGTTATCAGTGGCTGAACGCTTACGTTAAGAATGTAAAACTTCAATTAATGAAGTTCTTTATCAGTATGGAGATTTCTGAAAACTGCCAGGAGTTTCTTATGGCTATCATTCACATTATGTTTTTGTTTAATCGCTTGACTTACAAGCTGAGTGAGTGAGGGATGTAACCTGCAGTTACGCTCATGGCATTCAACCATTCATACACAAGCACTTAACAAGTACGAAGCGGTTGATGAAGTCATCAAATAAAAACAAAATAGAAATATTAGGTCAGAAAGTCCACATCCCATTTTCTCTTTTCTTTTTTTTTTTGTCATCAATTTTGTGACCGGTTTGATGTGGCGAGCCACGAATTCCTCTCCTATGCTAACCTTCTATCTCAGAGTAGTAATTGCAACATACTTCCTTAATTATTTGCAGAATGTATCCGAGTCTCTACAGCTTTTACCATCTACAGTTCCTACTAGTACTACGGAAGTATTCATTGATGTCTTTACAGATGTCGTATCAGCTTTTACATTCCTATTGTGAGGGTTTTTCATACACTAATTTCCTAGCTGATTCTGCGAAGAACCTCCTCATTCTTCATTAGTCACCTAAATTTCAACATTCTTCTGTAGCACAACATCCCAGACGCTTCTATTCCCCTCTATTCTTGTTTTCCCACAGTCCATGTCTCACTACCACACAATGCTGTGCTTCAAACGTACATTCTCAGAAATTTCTTTTTCAAATTGAGATATATGTTTGATACGAATAGATTTCTCTTGGTCAGGAATGCCCCTTTTGCTATTTCTAGTCTGCTATTTGTTTCCTCCATGCTCCATCCATCATGAGATGCCTAGGTAGCAACATTCTGCAACTTCATCGCCACTTATTAAGTTTCTCGCTAATAACATTTCTGCTACTGCTGATTCTTTTCGTCATTCTTTGATTTACTCTCAGTCCATATTGTGTACTCATTAGGCTGTTCATTCAATTCAGCTGATGCTGCAATTCTTCTTCACTTTCACATAGGTTGTTAATGTCGTCAGCGAATCTTAACAATGATATTCTTTACCTTGAATTATAATTCCACCCATCAAACCTTCCTTTATTTACGTCATTGCTTCTTCGGCTTATAGACTGAATAGAATTTGCGAAAAACTGCATTCCTATTTTACACCCTTTTTAATCCGAGCACTTGTTTCCTGGTTTACGACTCCTTTTGATACTTCCTCGCTCTCCTACATATTCAGTATAACCCGACTTCCGCTATAACTTATCCCTATTCTTCTCAGAATTTCGAAAATCTAGCACTATTTGACATTGTCCAACGCTTTATGCAGGTCTACAGATCGTATGAATATATCTTGAATTTTCTTCTGTCGTGCTTCCGTTATCAATTGCACCATTAGAACTGCCTATCAATTGTCTATACATTTCCTAGAGAGAAACTGTTCTTCATCTTACAGATCCTCAGTTACCTTATCCATTCTATTGTACGATTTTCTTGTCAGCATCTTGGATGCACGAGCTTTTAAGCTAATTGTGCGATAATTCTCGCACTTGTCGGTACTTGCGAACTTAGGAATAGTGTGGACGATGTTTTTCAGAAAGGCAGGTGGTATATCGCCATTATCATATATTCTAAACACAAATAGGAGTAATCGTTTTGTAGCCGCTGCCCGCAATTAACTTCATGAGTTCCGATGGATTGTCCTTAAAATGGTTCAAATGCCTCTGAGCACTATGGGACTTAACTTCTCAGGTCATCAGTCCCCTAGAACTTAGAACTACTTAAACCTAACTAACCTAGGGACATCACACACATGCATGCCCGAGGCAGGATTCGAACCTACGACCGTAAAGGTCACGCGGTTCCAGACTGTAGCGCCTAGAACCGCTCGGCCACACCGGCCGGCGATTGTCCTTCCATATTACAGACCATTCCGATGAATGTTTCTCCATACTACAAACCTCACACGGGGGTGCTCTTTTCCTGTACTGGCAACACCGGACACATCTTCTTCAGGTCGCACCATATACCTTTCCGTGCACTGGCTAGGTCTGTAAACAACTACGACTGCACAGAGCAATACTGTTCCATGCTGTTACAAAGGCCTTAAGAAACAACTGTACATGTTTAATGTATCACAAGTGGTCTCAAACGAGTTTTGTAAATCCACTGAAGAAAGCGTTACCGCTCTGTCCGAAATTATCGTATCTTTCTGTGTGAATAACTATTTGGTGTTCTTAAAGTATGTCAAGTATGTCGCTAAGAGCATCACAGTTAAATCCTCATCAGTTCTTGTGGGTGGGTGATCTGCATGTATTTGTTTCACTACCACCGATTTACCGTAGTCGTAAGTCTGGCCGAAAATTTTCTTCTCGTCTACCCTACACATATCACTTAATGGGATGCACATTGTATTTTATACACATTTTCTGCTGTATTTATCCTGTTACCAGCTTGCCGCGCTCAACTGTATACGCTTTCAACGCAAGACAGACACTGTGTGGCTTAAATATCTAGACCAACTTTTCTGATATTTTCTCTTTAAAAATTTCAGGATGGCTTCAATTGTTGTGAATCACATCTGTTTCAGTTCGCGTGCCAATGATCTTAAGGGAATGTGAGCTGTCTTGCCTCATTAGGTCAAGAACCAAACATGGAAGACAATTTTTATTTCCGACATCTATCATTTCAAGTTTCTCGTTTCTTTCTCGGCTGCAGCAATGCCCTCGTACGGAAACTTTTTGACTGCTCCTTCTTTGTTTTTCGTCTTTTGTCAGATGTCCATTCATCGTTGACATTGTTTTCCACATATTACTTTATTCTCCGATTCTGCGCAGAACTTCCAGATTCCTTACCTTATCATTCCATCTAATTTTCAACATTCGTCTGAAGCACAACATCACAAATACTTCACTTCTCTTCTGTTCCAGTTTTCTCACACTCCGTGTTTCACTACTATACTATGCTGTACTCCAGACAAACATTCTCAGAAATTTCTTCATCAAATTAAAGCCTATGTTAGTTAGGAATCCATTTTTTTCCAGTGCTAGTCTGCTTCCGATGCCCTCCATGCTCCGTCCGGCGTTATGTTGCTGCCTAGGCAGCTGAATTCCGTAACGTCATCTACTTTGTGAGCATCAATCCTGGTAATAAGTTACTCGCTGTCTCTTTTCTGCTATTTCTCATTACTTTCGTCTTTCTTCGATTTACACTCAGTCCATATTCTATATTCATTAGAATGTTCATTCCATTGAGGAGATGATATAATTCTTCTTCGTTCAGTCAGGATAACAATGTCTTCAGCGAATCGTATAATTCATCTTGCACCATTTTACATGGTCCAACGCTTTTTCAAGGCCAAGAAAGCGTATGAACGTGTCTTGACTTTTTTTTAGACTTGCTTCTCTAATGAAACGTTATGTCAGAATTGTCGGTCTGGTGCCTTTACCTTTCCTGAAGCCAAACCGATCGTCGTCTGAAACATCCTCAGTTTTCTTTTCCATTCTTCTGTATGTTATTCTTGCCGGCAACTTTGAAGCATCAGTTCTTCAGCTAATTGTGCGATAAATCTCGTACGTATCTGCTCTTCTAGTCTTCGGAATGCGTGTATGATATCTTTCCGAAAGTCAGTTGGTATGTCGCCAGACTCATACATTCTACACACCAACGTAAATAGTCGTTTTGTTGCTACTTCCCCAATTTCTGATTGAATGTTATACTTCCCTTCTGCCTTATTCGATCTTAAGTCCTCCAAAGCTCTCCTAAATTGTGATTCTAATATTGGATCCCCTATCTCATCTAAATCCATTCCTGTCACTTCTTCTACCACATCAAATTTTCCCCTTCATAGGCGCCTTTAGTGTACTCTTTCCACCAATCTGCTCTCACATCTCCTTTTAACAGTGGAATTTCCGTTGCACTCTAAATATTACCACCCTCACTCTCAATGTCACCGAAGGTCGTTTTGACTTTCCTATGTGGTGCGTCAGTCTTTCTGATAATAAATTCTTTTTCGATTTCTTCACATTTTGCATGGAACCATTTCGTTTTAGCTTACTCGCATTTCCTACTTATTTCAGTCTCCAACGACTTTTATTTCTGTATTCCTGACTTTCCCTGAACATTTTTGTACGTTCTTGCTTCATCCGTCAGCTGAAGTATTTTTCTGTTACCCTTTGTTTCCAAGCAGTTACCTTCTTTGCACTTATGTTTTTCATTTCAACTTTTGTGACTGCCCTTTTTAGAGATTTCTATTCCTCCTCAACTGTGTTGTCTACTCAGATATTCCTCACTGTGGTATCTATCACCTTAGAGAACTTAAGCGTGACTCGTCATTGCTTAGTATTTCCGTATCATACTTCTTTGCATACTGATTGTTCTTGACCAATGTCGTCAATGTTAAATTTTGATCTGAGTCTATATCTGCTCCTGGGTAGTCTTATAATCCAGTACCTGTTTTCGGAGTCTCTGTTCAACCGTGGTGAAATCCTACTAAGATCTTCCTGTATCACCGCCCCTTTTCCAAGTATACCTGCACCACTTGTGATACTTGAACAGAGTATTCGCTATTACTAGCTGAAATTTATTACAGAACTCAATCTTTCTCCTCTCTCATTCCTTCCCTAGACCGTATTCTCCTGTGACCTTTTCTTCTACTCCTTCACCTACAACTGCATTCCAGTCCCCCATGACTATTAGATTTTCATCTCCTTGTACGTATTGTATTAAATTTTCAATATCCTCATATACTTTCTCTGTCTCTTCATCTTCAACTTGCGACATCAACATGTACATCTGCACTAATGTTTTCGGTGTTGGATTGCCATCGATTCTGATCATAACAACCTTACCACTGAACTGTTCACAGTAACACACTCTCTGCCCTGCCTTCCTATTCGTAACGAATGCTATCCCCGTTACACCACTTTGTGCTGCCGCTGATATCACCCATACTCATTCGATCAGAAATCCCTACCATGCCACTGCACTGATAGATAGATGAAGCCTTTGCATTTCCCTTTTAAGATTTTCTAGCTTCCATACCACGTTCAAGTTTCTCACATCCCATGCGTGAGACTGTGCTTTCATGTGTTCCAGGTAGCGTAATAATCGGGACTGTATGTCCTAGAGCATGTACTGCTGGGTGACGAGCGTTATGTATGCCATGGTTTAGTGGTCCCTTGTTACCGATACTAGCAAATTATTCAGTCATTTGATGGCAGTAGCTACAAAGCTGGTTCTGGGCGCGATGCCTGAGTCTCGTGTTGCTTTAATTCTTGAAACGACATACAGCTTTACTGATGCGTGAAATTTAATTCTTTAAGTGAATCGGAAAGTAATTCATTTAAAGAATGATTGGCAAGCTTTTAAATGGTTTATAGCTTCGTTAGTGTCCGGCATTTTTGCTTTTGTCACTAGTAAAGTTTGTCAGTGCAAGAACTCTCTGGCCTGTAGCCGCAGTAATTTTCTGGAGCTTAAAGTTAGTTGAGCGTTTCAAGGTTAAAATGAGAAACTGCGATTGAAGATTCTTCCGTTGAGCTTGCTTCTTTAAGTCCATTGTGCACATGCACAGTTCAGTGTATGTTTAAAACCTTTTTTATCATCTGGGAAACTTCATCTGTAATAAATGTATTTTTAAGTATTGTGTTTAATAGCTAATCCAGCACCTAGCCCCTGGCTACCGTACCGTTTCTGAAGGATCGTCAGCTTCTAAGTTGCTAATAAAAATTTCTGTATTTGTATCCGAAATTCGCGCTCCAATAGCCGAATCACTTTTCTGGATGTAAAATGTATTCTTAGCTAGAAATAGTTAAAACCGCCGAACAGTTGCAGCACCTCTGTACACTGAATCATTTCGTTACTCGAGATCCATGAATGCTTGATTAAATTATTTTTAATAGTAGCGATCATCCCATTTACAAGAACATCAGCGTACAAGCTATTAATGCCCAGGGAGGCTAGTTGAGAGGATTCAGTGTTTGGGTTTTCTTTCATGTGACTAATTAGGGCCATGCTGTTGTTACCAAGCACGTAATTGTCCCTGAGGAACCGGTTCAGCAAACCCATCTAGTCTGGAACCACGAGACCGCTACGGTCGCAGGTTCGAATCCGGCCTCGGGCATGGATGTTTGTGATGTCCTTAGGTTTGTTAGGTTGAAGTTGTTCTAAGTTCTAGGGGACTGATGACCTCAGATGTTAAATCCCATAGTGCTCAGAGCCATCTGAACCAGTTTGAAACCCATCTCTCTGTAAGAAGAATGTCTGTTGTAGTAACAATACGTCAGATAAGATGATTTTTGTGACCTTTTACTTACGATCTTAATTTAGGTCCTATGTTTCTGATATTATGACACTGCCTCTTCTCAGTATTTGTATAGAAGAATGACAACTGCTTTAAGGTTGTAATGAGTTGCTTTAAAAGTTCACTAGTTACACCTTTTGGTATTACAGTAATGCCATTTTGATCATAAAGAATGAAGCTTTAGCTGCATGAAGAACTAAAAACTAGCAATTAATCGAAGCAGATTCGCTATTGTGCTCAATATACAAATGGGATAAAATGGCAACGCTTTCTTTATTGGCTTAATGGATCTTTTTTAAGTTAAGTAGTGATATTTCATATGTTTGCGGTTTATATCTAAGTATTTGTATCTTGTTTGTTCATGTCCCCTATAACATCTTTATAATACTATGGAAGAGCTGGCTTCTCATTACAGGCACCTGGAGCCGCATACGTTTTAGTGAACTGGTCAGATCCCAGAACCGCATTCAGTGTGACTCGAAGCACATGTGGCGATGTCAGCACTACAGGAAAGGACCACTCCAGTGAATGTGTAGTAGTTCGGAGAAACGTATTAGAGAATCTGTTGTTGCAATACACGTGGAATATGTCTGAATACTCTTATTTCGTTTTTACTTTTTTCAGTATTTCTTGCTTTTTAAGTGCATGTGCATGAAGAGTTAAATGCAAATAGTGAGATGTGGGACCTTGACTATCGAAGTGCGTAGCTGTGGATTAGATTTTTTAGATTTGTGTGTTGTATGCTGGATAACGATAACGATTAATTTCACAACAAATACCACCACTATCGATGAGGTAAATAATTTAACAAAAACTGATTTCTTGCAGTCAGGTTTTCGTATGGGTTTGTACTGAAGCACCAGACACTAATTATGAGGAACACAGTCATGCAAGTGTTATGTTACAACTTACAAAAAAAGTTGTCAGTATTTCTGTTCCCATTCACCTTTAGCTACTTTTACTTCTAGTGTGACTACAGATTTGGTAAGCCGTAGTTTCTCTTACGGTCATGAGACACTGTAGTTATACAATATTTCGAAGGTCCTTCATATGTCAATGAAAATGGAAGCTAAGACATTTGAGATTAAATTACAGTATTCAGTATTGTGAAGGGACATTTTTGAGTGCGGAGAGGGGGTGGGGTTTGCTAGAAGACTTCCATGATCTGATATATTGATAGCTACATGTTACCTGAAGATTGTAATGACAGAATTGCAGAATTTCGCCTGTTGTCAGTCTGGTTTCGGGACAGTAGTGGCCGTTGATGGACGACCTCTGCTGTGACAGGGTTATGTAGCAATGGTGGGTCATTGTCAGGATACTGGTCGTCAATAGTACGTCCGAGAGGTTAGGGCAGTATGGGATGGAAGTCGGCCTCGCCGGCCGGTGTGGCCGAGCGGTTCTAGGAGCTTCAGTCTGGAACCTCTACGGTCGAAGGTTCGATTCCTGCCTCGGGCATGGATGTGTGTGATGTCCTTAGGTTAGCTAGGTTTAAGTAGTTCTAAGTTCTAGGGGACTGATGACCACAGATGTTAAGTCCCATAGTGCTCAGAGCCATTTGAACTATTTTTTTGAAGTCAGCCTTGCCCATTCACAAGAAATAACCCGGCGTTTACCTGAAGCGATTTAGGGAAATCACGGAAAATCTAAAGCATGATGGACGGACTCGGGTTTGAACCGTCGTCCTCCCAAATGCGAGTCCAGTGTGCTACCCACTGCACCCCCTCACTCTGTAAAAGTACACGTAAACTGCGTCTATGGTCATACAATTTATTCAGACTCAAGCTGCAATGCTCATTTCGCTGCTTCGTGGCGACCACGCCCCCACTGA
Source organism: Schistocerca americana (assembly GCF_021461395.2). NCBI lineage: Eukaryota > Metazoa > Arthropoda > Insecta > Orthoptera > Acrididae > Schistocerca > Schistocerca americana. The sequence goes on along the minus strand of NC_060121.1, from coordinate 440,710,358 downwards.
CGCATGGGAAGCAGCACGAAGAGGACGCTGACACCATAAGGCAGCGTAGAGTCACCTGTGATCTGAGCGACCGGAGGAATGGTGACGCCCAGAGTTCACGCAGCAGCTATGCACAGCATGATTACTTGCTGCAAGGCCTGCCAGTGACTTGGAAACCTAGAATAGTTCTTGCAGGCGATGTGAGTCCTCAGAAGTGGAACTCTCCCTTGAAAGTGTACACGCGTGTCAGCAGGACATCCGCACCAGCGTTGGGACGAGGGGCTGCACCAACGGCTGCCCTCTCAGCAGTAGCCGGAGTGAGCTGAAAGTTTTCTCACGAGTGGGAAGGCGTCAATTCCAAGATTGTAGATTTAGAACCTACAGTGGGACAGGCGGTGATGGTAGCTCTGACTCGTGATGACGCCATTCAGAAACCGTATCATCCATTCGCCCGGAGTAGTCCTCTCTTCACGGTTGGTGCGGCCACATTGGTCACCGTAGGTTAGAAATTGGTATTCAAACTGATTAGGTGCACAATTGTTATGACAGTATACCGCTTCTAACCACGTAAGGTAAAACAAGTCTCTAACCTGAAGGTAAGAAACCTGGTCCGCCGGTCGCATAGTGGTCGCGTAGTGTCTCCAGTATTACGGTACTTGGCTCGGCTTGGCTCACAATGTGTAAACAGGCCTGTTGTCGCAAATACCACGGTGTTTTTTTGCTGTCGCTCCCTTCTAAGACTTCTCACAACTGCAGTGGTGGAGCTGCCATTTTCGTAGTACCGCCGAAGAAATAGTTTTTGATCTACAGTACGCCCCGATGAGCGAAAACATTATCAACAGCTTGCTGTTCCTTTCCAAAGGAACATCTCCGCTCTTCCCTTCAACATTTATCTATAAGGAAGTACTGGGTGAAAACAGCTGTATTTTCAGTATGACATCGATAAGATTCCAAAGTAGTGCGAAGACTTTCAATTTGCAGTAAATGTTTAGAAATGTAAAATAATGCACATTATGAAACAAAACAATTGCAGTTTCCTTCAACTACAATACACAGAAAGGCAGCACGCATGCTTACAGATATGTTTCACCAGCGGGAGAACGCCACTGAGACGCTGAAAAAATTTAAGTCGTAGACGCTTCAAGACAGATGCAATCAATCGCAAGAGAGCCTACTTACAATGTCTCAAAATTCGGATGGATCTAGGGATATACAACAATCCCTTACGATCGCTCGCTTAGGAATCAAAAGGACAAGACTAATTAGAAAACCGGTTTTTAATAAATCACTTTTCATCATTACATACGTCAATGGAACAGGAAGAAGCCCTAATAACAGGCACTATGAAAAATTATCCTCTGCCATGCACTTCACAGTGCTTGGAGAGTACGTAGGTTTTAATTGAACTTTCCTGTTTCAGAAGGCCCCCACGAAAAACAAGTGATCATAGCACAATATATTTTTCTGGATACCTGCGGAAAAGAAATAACGAATAAACCATTGAAAGAAACAAATTTTAATTTCAACATGAGTGAGTAACATCTGTTAATGGTGTAACATGTTTACGTTCCAGGCTACAGACATTGCTCAATGTGATGACCATCTGCATCCGCAACATCCTGCAAGTTCCTGTGATACCATTTCACATTTGTTCGCAGTAATTTTCGTATGATGGACTGTGGGATGTTCAGCTGTCGTGACATAGCTCAGTTTCAAAAATGGTTCAAATGGCTCTGAGCACTATGGCACTTAACTTCTGTGGTCATCAGTCCCCTAGAACGTAGAACTACTTAAACCTAACTAACCTAAGGACATCACACACATCCATGCCCGAGGCAGGATTCGAACCTGCGACCGTAGCAGTCCCGCGGTTCCGGACTGCGCGCCTAGAACCACTAGACCACTGCGGCCGGCCACAGCTCAGGCACTGCTAGAATATCGTACATTGTGTCCAACAATCTCAGCCATAGCAACAGTGACTTCCTCAATAATTTGAGACGCAATTGGCCGTCGGCCTCTTCCAGGAGCAGTTCCCAAATCGCCACTTAATTCGAACTTCTCAACCATGTTATTCAACCCCGTTGCGGAAAGAGGACCTCTCCGTATTCGTTTAATGTGTCGAATAACACGAAGTATAGCAATACTGCTACTGTTGTTTTGATAAAACGGATTTACCAGAAGCTCTGCTCACCTTTTCCAGACCCATGTTGACTGCAGCTGTAATGCAAACTGCAAGAAATCATGACACTAACATTACTAACAACGCAAACCCTACAGCGCACAGTCTGAACATCATTTCTATAAAATTGGGTACTCATACTGTAATTACAATGGCAATAATTGATGTTGTATATTGCCTGGTCTTTATTACTGAACGTTGTGAACCAGAAATACGTCATGATATGCAAAAATAGTCCATGTTTGTGTTGTGAGGGTTAGTACGTACGGTCTGTGGCAACCAAGTCATCTGTAAGCATTGCAGGACTTATGCTGGGTGTCATTACGAGAGTTTTGTTACTTCGCAATGATTCGGACAACAGTAACGTACGATCAGAGGCTCTGTATAGCCACCCTAATGGAGCAGGGAATGAGATAGGTGGACGTCGCAGCATATGTCCTTGTGAGTCAAAGAGATGTGCCTAGAATGTGGAGCGAGCTTCTAGCGACATGATCGTCACGGAAGTGGTCGCTGGAGAAATACAAGTGTGCAGCACCCATATCTACGTGTCACAGCAAGCAGAAACACTCATCAGCACGACCCTATAAGCTTCGGCTGCAGCTCCAAATGGCTGCATAAGTGAACGACACGAAATGGGCTACGCGAACCGAAATTACATGCCGGAAGATCTCTCGAAGCTATTCCACAAATTCGAGTTCGAAGAGGGGCTCGTGACACAGGAGCATGAAGCCACTCTTTGTGGACTATGAAACAGTCCACAACGCTCGGGTGATACTCGTACCCGTCTTGAGGCTGACACTACTGGTATTTGGGTGTGGAGGCAAACAACGGCAACGTTTACACCATAACTATTTCGTTGGCCGCCCCCTTTATCAAGACTATTCCGTCATGTTTTGTGATGGAACTATGTACGCTGTATGATCAAAAGTGTCCGGACACCTGGCTGAAAATGGCTTGCAATTTCGTGGCGCCCTCCATCGGTAATGCTGGAATTCAGTACGGCGTTGGAACACCATTAGCGTTGATGACAGCTTCCACTCTCGCAGGCATACGTTCAATCAGTTGCTGGAAGATTTCTTGGCAGCCCATTCTTCACGGAGTGCTGCACAGGGAAGTGGTATCAATGTCGGTCGGTGAGACCTGGCATGAAGTCGGCGCTGCAAAACATTCCAAAGGTGCTATAGGTTCAAAATGGCTCTGAGCAGTAAGGGACTTAACTTCTGAGGTCATCAGTCCCCTAGAACTTAGAACTACTTAAACCTAACTAACCTAAGGACATCACGCACATCCATGCCCGAGGCAGGATTCGAACCTGCGATCGCAGCGGTAGCGCGGTTCCAGGCTGTAGCGCCTAGAACCGCTCGTCCACTCCGGCCGGCGGTTTTATAGGATTCAGGTCAGAATTCTGTGCAGGCCAGCCCATTACAAGGATGTTATTGTCCTGTAACCACTCCGCCACAGGTGCTCGATCGTATTGAAAGATGCAATCGCTACCCCTGAATTGCTCTTCAACAGTGGGAGCATGAAGCTGCTTAAAACATCAATGTAGGGCTGTGCTGTGATAGTGCCACGCAAAACAACAAAGGGTGCAAGTCCCCTCCATGAAAAACACGACCACACCATAACACCACCACCACCATCTCCGAATTTTATTTGCTGGCATTACACACACTGACAGATGACGTCCAACGGGCATTTCGCCATACACACACCCTGCCATCGGATCGCCACACAGTTTACCGGCATTCGTCACTCCACACAACGTTTTACCACTGATCAATCGTCCAATGTTTATGCTCCTTACACCAGTCGTTTGGCAATTACCGGCGTGATGCGTGGCTTATGAGCAGTCGCTCGACCATGAATCAAAGTTTCCTCACCTCCCACCTAACTGTCATAGTACTTGCACTGGGTCCTGATGCAGTTCGGAATTCCTGTGTGATGGTCTAGATACATGTCTGAGTGTTAAACATTACGACCCTCTTCTACTGTCGGCGGTCTTTGTCGGCCTGTACACTTTTGTGCTGTATGTGTCCCACTTCATTATCATAAGAAATATTGGACCTAGGGATGTTTAATTGTTTTTAAATCTCGCCTACAGATGTATGACATAAGTGGCATCCAATCACCTGACCACGTTCGAAGTCCCTGAGCTCCTGGCGTTCCCCTTTTTGCTCTCTATCGATGTTTAGAGAGTACGGAAGTCGCTGACATGGAGTACATGTCAGTAGGCGGCAGCACAGTGCACCTAATACGAAAAATGTATAGTTTGGGGGTGTCTAGATACTTTTGGTCACACAGAGTATGGACGCAGGACACCCCTAGTGCCACTACTGGAGGAAGGCTTGTGTGAATTATCAGGACAGCATCCTTTCCCGCACTGTGTCTCCACTTGGTGAACATATTTGAGCGGGATTCACGCCGATGGGATGCAGAAAGACAGTAAGCAGGAAATGTAATGTTTGCAGTGGAATACTTTTCAAGGCTGTTGTTTTGTTTCTTTGACGCTCGGGATTAGCCGAGCGTCCAGCCGGCACGGTAATTCAGCGTGTTCGGTCAGAGGGTTAGCTGCACTCTGTAATATAAAAACTGAGTTAATAGACCAACTACGAACTGAAACGGGGATGATTTATGTTAAGTAGTAAGTAAACTTAGTGACTGATGACCTTAGCAGTTAAGTCCCATAAGATTTCACACACATTTGAAAATTTTGTTCCTTTGTGTGTGATAATCAAGCGGAAATTTATATTCTTTATTTCAGCTTTATTATTATTGGTTACCTGACTGTACATGAAAGAACAGAATCAGTTTATTAGGAGATATAACGGAAAACATGGTGTTGCACGTTGAAGGGAAAGGGTTGATGCCGTCGTTCAGAGGACGTAAAGATTTATTGTGCCTTGAAAGAGCAGGGCGTCGGCGTTTTAAATGAGATGACATGAGTGTTAAAAGTGTAACGCACATTTGAGCGACATCACCCTTAAGAAGCAGCCACTAACATACTTTACCTAGTGACACAGGATTTTGGAATGGTACTTCCGTTCAGTCAGCTGCGTAGATTTAGTTTTAAGTTAGAATGTGCTACGACCCGACAGGCATCTCTCACAGATTCTATGGCGTACAGTATGCCTAGCATCGTTGGTGCTGAGAATTAGGTTTCAGGTAAATATTGTTGCTAGGCGATGGCAGGGTGCGACAGTATCTCGGAAACGGTGGATGCACTGGCTTGTGATGTTGTATGGTTTGAACTGACATTGCATGTGTGTAGTCTGTTTTTAAGTTGTTACGAAGCCTGAAGATATAAATAAATTTAAGATAGGTTATAACTTAGAAGGTCTGTAATCCTTATATGTCTGTCAGCATAACGAGGATTATTTTTTCTGTTTCCTTGTTTTTAACACTTGGAAGTAGGGTAATGTTGTCCCGAAACATGTTGTGGCGAGAGTCACGCATTTGGGAACTGGGCTAATATACTACCTTTTGCTTAAATAGAAGTTCTTTGATGGCTTCACATGAGGAAAAAAAAATAAATCTTTTAAAGGAACACATCGTCAATTGACTGTTTTACTGCCGGCCGGAGTGGCCGAGCGGTTCTAGACGCTTCAGTCTGGAACCGCACGACCGCTACAGTCGCAGGTTCGATTCCTGCCTCGGGCATGGATGTGTATGATGTCCTTAGGTTAGTTGAGTTTAAGTAGTTCTACGTTCTGGGGGACTGATGACCTCAGAAGCTAAGTCCCATAGTGCTCAGAACCATTTGAACTGTTTTATTGTTTATGTAAGTACAACCCAGGTTTCGGCCGATTATGCCATTTTCAAGTATTTGATTTTATGTCTTTAATATATATTGCAGGACAGTTAACAAGTTGTCAGGTTCAAAGTTGGTTATAAATTAATAAAAACATTGTAAACAAAAATAGGTTTTTCAAAAACAGGCTTACGTAGGTAAATAAATAAGTTTTTTTTACCAACGTAAGCCTGGTTTTACGAAGTATGCTGTGCTCTCCCGATTATTTACTGCCCTGTTAAAAGGTGGTGATATTACATTTGGCATTTCATGGGTAGCCAGTATTTTTCTTACATTATGGCCAACTTTGAACTTCACAACATGTTAAGTGTCCTGTAGTACACGTTAAGGACATAAAACCAAATACTTGAAAATGGCATAAAAGGTTGGACCATGGGTTCTACTTAAATAAACAATAAACCGGCCAAATGATGGTGTATTCCTTTAAGAAAAGGTTTTATGACTGTTGCTCAGCAACATAAAGAACTATTTAATATGTTTTGTTTCCTGTTATGTCCAGAAACTCACTACAAAGTAGTACGTGACATTATTTTGAGCACTGTAGTTTACTGTCTACAGTGGCTCAAGTAACGAAAGTCTAATAATAACCACCTTGTAAATGTAGATGTAGAAGCGACTTGCGGGTATCATAGAAAAATCTGGAAGGGCAGATGTTACTAGAACAGTGTTTCGAATGCGAGTAAAGAGTTTACCTCTGCTCCATCTCGCTTGGTCAATATTTCAAAAATGACTGAATGGAGTATGGTGCTCATGCAGCATATCACTTCGTAATGCAGTCCTCGGTTGATGAAAAAATAAAAAATTAATTTTTTCTGCCATTATTCTCGCTTCCGCGTGGAGCTGAGCATCGAGTATTCCCACGGCCGCTGGACGCATGGTGTACGCTGCGCACTTTGTACAGCGACGCCGCGCCTGATGGGCAGCGGCGCTGATGACAACGTGCGCTACACAACATACGCGTACGGACGGACGGGCGGCTGATTGAGTTGAGATTGCTGCCGGATCCGGCAAACGCGGCGGAGGCCCATTCCGGCCACCGCGGCTGGCCTCTGCAGCCGCAGGGAGCGGGCCGCGCAAGTGCAGTATTTGATCACAGAATCACCGCAGCGGATTACAGGCCGCTCCTATAGGGTGTGCCGCAGCGTGATGAACTATTTGGACTCGCCGCAGACCAACTAATTCTGACTGGTAGCTTTACACGCTTCAACATCCATTTTGAGGTGAACATGCGTTTGATGTTCCACCGCTGTATTTCAGAAAGTAGGCTACTTGTGGTTCGCCGTTCAGGTTCTGGCAGTGCTAAATGATAAACACGAAATATTAACAAGTAGGACATATAAGTAGAACAGTATTTTCAGAACATCGGTACTAATAATTAAAGAGTATATGTGTTTGAAGCTAAGCACTATAAATTAAAAGGCGGTACGTATTGGAAAACGGCAGTGTACAAAAACTGTGTTACCCACATTTCATTGCAATTATTTGACTGATACTTAACTTTTTCCACGAACCGTTTTATCTGTCACCCTACAGTATTAGTTTCTTTTCCACTTATATTGAACTTTTTCATCTGGTATCCCTGTTATTGGCACTTCGTCTTCTTCTGTGCGTAATGATAATCATTTCAGAATTTGTAACACAGATGTGGTGCTATGTGAGACACCTGTATCATACTGCCATAACGGAGTAAAATATTTCAGTTCAAAGATCTGCTTTTGCTGATGTGCTTATAATGGAACAACATTCGTAGCACACCAGTGAGTTTTCATTTTCGTTTGTGACAAGACGCCTGCTCAACAGTCATTTATGATACGCGTAATTACATGTTACAAGTTTGAAAAGCATGTACTTATAATTCGTTTTTGTAAAAAGTCGATCATAATCATACCAGCTAAAAATGCAACTGTCTTAGCACAAAAAGGCGAATACGCTCCTTTTTTAAAGATTCTCACTGCTAAGATGTAAACCAGGTGCCTTAGTCCTCATTTCCCCTAAGTCACCAAAATTCTACTTCTCACTTCCACCCTCACTGTCTCTCGCTTACTCTCTTTCACACAGGGAAGTGAGAATATGTTCGTATGCCGAAATATTTGGTAAAGATAGCGGAATGAGGAATGAGGGAGCTGGTTCCCCATTTTTCTGTCATAATCGTTTAAAGATCAGTATATTCGCATTTTTGTTCCCCGACATAAGCATATTTCAGCTGATTCGCTTCTTCTCTCTATTACTGCTGATGTGTTGTTATTTAAAACGAATTCGGTAGATCTCCATGGTTTTGACGGTTTCTGTGCTTCGGCACATTTACTCACTTCGACACATTCAGTGAAGAGCCAAAGAAACTGGTACACCTGCTCAATATCGTGCAGGACCCCTGTGGGCACTCGTAAGTGCCGCAACACGACGTGGCATGGACTCAACTAATGTGTCAAGTATTACTGGAGGGAACTGACACCATGAGTCCAGCAGGGCTGCCCATAAATCCTTAATAGTACGAGAGGGTGGACGCCTCTTCTGACCAGCATGTTGCAAGGCATCCCACATACGCTCAGTAATGTTCATGTCTGGGGAGTTTGGTGGCAAGTGGAAGTGCCAATCTTTAGCAATTATGACGTCTGGAATGTAGCATTATCTTGCTGGAATTGTACAAGTCCGTCGGAATGCACAATGGACATGAATGGATGCAGGTGATCAGACAGGGCGCTTACGTACGTGTCACCTGTCATAGTCGTATCTAGACATGTCCCATATCACTCCAATTGCACACGTCCCACAACATTAAAGAGCATTTACCATCTTGAATACTCCCCTGCCGACATGCAGTGTCCACGGATTCATGAGGGTATCTCCACACCCGCACACGTCCATACAATTTTAAACGACACTTTCCGACCAGGTAACATGTTTCCAGTTATCAAGGGTCGTGCAGTCAGGAGGCTTACACGAATGGGCCTTCGGCTCTGAAAGCGCATATCGATGATGATTCGTCGAATGGTTCGTACGCTGACACTTGTTGATGGCCCAGCATTGAAATCTACAGCAATTTGAAGAAGGGTTGCATTTCCGTCACTTTGAACGATTCTCTTTATTCGTCGTTGTTCGTGTTCTTACAGGATCTTTTTCCGGCCTCTGCTATGTTGGAGATTGATGTTTTGCCGGATTCTTGATGGTCGTACGGGAAAATCCCCAACTCATTGCTACCTCGAAGATGCTGTCTCCCATCGCTCATGCGCCGTTTATAACACCACGTTCAAACTAACATCTTGATAACTCGCCATTGTAGCAGCAGTAACCGATCTAACAACTGCGCGAGATACTTCTTGTCTTATATAAGCGTTGCCCACCGCAGCGCCGTGTATTACAATACGTATGCCTATACCAGTTCCTTTGGCGCTTCAGCGTATACACAGTAAATAAGTAAGCATAATGCCAGGTTAGCACAAAAGCGTCTCACATTGAGCGTAATTTCACTGTACATTACGTAAAAAATGCACAGCATTTTTGGTCGACATCTGAAGTAAACCAAAAAATGCGGTGTCTGATTTGCTAGCACAAATAATTTCGTATGTCAAAATAACGATTTGTAATGCGTTTGCACCGCTATATGACATCATCTATTCACTACCATGCAAGACACTCTGTGTAGGTGTGAAGTGCCCACTGCACAGAGTCAGCGTGTCATAAAGTTCTTCCGGTAAATAAAATGGAACTAAAATACATAGTCTGGCGACGTCAGAACCCAGAAATCTTGTCATGTGTTCACTACGGCAATTAAATCTGCATTTATGCGTCAGACTGGATATTACGTCCATATATTATGTTCTTAAATAACCGGAAAATTTAATTCTCTGGATCTCGTTAGCGGAATGAAGTCAAAAAAGTTTTCGAAGTTTGCCTAGAGCACCGCCTGAAGAACATATGGTAAAAAATTTGAGTGGTTTGCCACGATTAGAAACGATGGAAGTGGTTATCCCTGCAATTAGTACTTTCGATACCTAAAACTTACGGTTGCTTATCGTTGTTGTGTCAGGAACCACCTATGTAGAAATGGTGCTTTTATAAGCCATCTAAGGCCCATCCCAGACCACATCTAATGCAAAAACCCAAACAATTTTCACAATATGCCTGGGTTGGGGGAGGCGTGTAACATTGAAGGGATGATTCTATATTGTAGGCCAGCTACATTACGCCACTTTTCCTATTGGTAGGCCAAGGGCGCTCCAAAACACGGGACCGCTAAGAACTACTGCATACATCATGATCGAGGTCCTCAACAGTTTCACAACTATATCACTATAGGGAAATCTTTAGTATACACGAGTTATATCAGCTTTTGCTTAGGAAATTTTATTAACAATTTCATTTCAACAACGCCTTACTTTCAGTCCAGTTAGACCTATTATCACATATCGATATATGATGTTGTATATAAAGACTTTATTAAGTAACACCCTCCGTTAAAATACATGTCAGTTAACAATGATACTATGTCTAAGTGAGCAAGGTTTACACGACCTGTTGAATTACGTTAACAGTCTACTGAGCACATAACAAGGACTGAGACTTGCTCCAAAACGCTGAGTCACCTCTCTCAGAAAATTCATTATTCGTCAATACTTGTAACTGTTACATGTAGCCTCTGCTATGGACCTGTGGTTCTTCCTGTGTACCGTAACTGACGCAACGCTAATCTTGTCATCACATATGGTAGTTATTTATAATGACCTATTACCTTAACCACCAAATTAAGTACCTACATTTTTACTTTCCTACTGTAGATCTCCAGTCATTCTAGGTTATTACTCCACAAAACTGATAGACTTCTCGCATTCCTAATGTACAATCTCTGTTTTATCTTCGTCTTGGACACACCTACAGAACTGTGGTTGACACGATTATACTATAACTTGCAGAAAAATAATTTAGTCACAGCGGTATGTTCACAGATAATCCTTTTTTCTGTTAACGAAGTCGTGAGATGGGCTCATTAAAATTCAGTATCCATCTTATTTGTGAAATAAAGTTTAAATCCTACCGTTTGGCCCATGATAAAGTGGATGACAATCATATTTTTTCCAGATATAACGATTATATAATTCCACCAGCTGCGACATAGTTGCGTGTATGTATAGTGGTCCAATACTTTGAGTTGCAAAAATGGCTGTATGGGCGATGTGGCCTATTCTACACCTTATTTTGGATCTATGTGACGATGCTGTGCTGAGTATATTTATATGTTATGACGATGACATTACGGCCTTATCACTTTAGGACATGATGTAGAAAAGATCTGAGGATGGTCATTACTGACTGAAACCGGTTATCATCTAAAGAATTGATATTGTGATCAAGGACTGGAATAAAAACATTTGATTATGTAATTACAATATAATAACAACGTAAAATTCTGTTCGATTAGTAGCAGAGGTCTGCTATAGAGTACACCAAAGAAATCACAATTTAAGTAATTTCACAATAATGTAGATGGAATGGAACTCTTATCTTTAGTAAACTGGAATTACACTAAACGGCATTGATATGAATTCAGGTAACTCACTCCCGAATTATACTTTTTTATATCAATACTCCAAACGCATGCAGACGTAAGTGTATGTGAATAATTTGCAATATTACCCGAAACTGTAAGATAAACCATCGGTGGCACCAGATACGTATCTGGACTTTAAGATACATGAAATGTAGTCCAAATGACATAGCTAACAAAGCTATATACTACAGAGTCGTATGTCATTCAGCACACAGTTCCATATACGAATCTCTAGCAGTACATGATAGATTTTCATATTACAACAGGCGCTTTTATTAATTCCATTAAACTAACAAGAAACATATGGTGTCGTGAGATATCATTATCTGGAAACACTGAATGGGAACACTGTAAAAAAAAGAGGAAATCATATTAATTCTTAAATACAATTTTAGCAGTATACTCAAGTGCATCCCTTGCTTTTACGATTTACGCCTAAAGTATTCCACCATTTGACGTCAACGAAACCAAGGTGACAGAAATTTACTAACTCGTTTCGAATACGATATTGTACTAAGGGTTAAGTTTCAGTCAAAAGACACCGAAAAACAGAGTCTGCTCTTACTCAGATGTAAGAAATTAGTAAAAAGCGCTGAATGTAACTACACTGCTGGCCACCGTAAATGCAACACCCTGAAGGAAGCATCCGAATTAAGTGAAATTTACACCATGGGTTTGCAGCGATGAGATACGCAACTGATTAGAATTTCAGCACCGACGCACATCACGCGCGCCTGTGGCGCCACCTCATAGCGCCATTTAAGGCTTGGCGATATGGAGGAGTGTACGTTCGGCACGTGTGTTTACCTTGTGGTTGTTTCACAAGACGATCAGTTATGCCTCGTAGACAACAGCGAACATCGTTTGATCAAGTATCCGAGTTCGACAGAGGAAGGATAGTGGCTTACCGAGATTGTGGATTATCATACAGAGAAATCGCTAGTCGTGTTGGACGAAACCAAACAACTGTAATGCGGATATGTGACCGTTGGATGCAGGAGGGTACGACGGACCGACGTGGTTGATCGCATTCACCTCGATGCACCACTGCACGTGCTGATAGGCAAATTGTGCGCATGGCAGTGACGGATTGCTCAGTGACATCCCGAACCATAACACAGCACATTGCGTCTGTAACGCATCATCCAGTGTCTGCGCGTACCATTCGACGCCGTTTATAGCAGAGTGGTCTGTCCGCAAGACGTCCATTGCTTCGTCTACCATTGACGCAGAACCACAGACGTCTCCGTCGCCAATGGTGTGATGACAGACGGATGTGGACGGCAGAATGGAATGACGTTGTCTTTACTGACGAGGCACGCTTTTGTCTGCAGCACCACGATGGTCGGATTCGAGTGTGGAGACACCGTGGAGAGAGGACGCTGGACAGCTGCATTATGCACCGCCACACTGGTCTTGCGCCGGGTATTATGGTATGGGGCGGTATTGGATATTACTCTCGCACGCCTCTAGTACGCATTGCCGGTACTTTAAATAGCCGGCGCTACATATCCGAGGTGCTGGAGCCAGTTGTCCTTCCTTACCTTCAGGGCTCGGCCACAGCCATATTTCAACAGGATAATGCGCGACCACACGTGGCACGCATTGTCCAAAGGTTCTTCGTCAATAACCAGATTGAAGTGCTTCCCTGGCCGGCTCGCTCTCCGGATCTTTCGCCGATAGAAAACATGTGGTCCATGGTTGCTCAACGAGTGACCCAGATTACATCCCCAGCTGCCACACCAGATGATCTTTGGCAACGTGTGGAAGCTGCTTGGGCTGCAGTACCCCAGGAACACATCCAACGTCTCTTTGACTCAATGCCGAGACGTGTGGCAGCGGTGATCTCCAACAATGGCGGCTACTCTGGCTACTGATTCTGGCACGAACCACATGTCACAGACGTCTGTAAACGTAATCATTTGATACTTGGTCAACATGTTATCTACAAAAAAAATAAATTTTGTTGTGCTACCTCTTGTCTTTCTTGGTGTTGCATTTACGGTGGCCACCAGTGTAATTGCGGTTAAAACCAGTTACTTAATATGAGGACGGAAACTACACGAAATTCGTGTCAACTTCAAACCACGGACTTCCGTAAAGTCATAGTCTTCGGGAAATACGTCAACGCAGCATTTGTAGTCTCTAGTGACCCTTCCAGGTTTCGCATTGGCAGCACTATGTATTTATGGTGGATAGCATGCCTGGCATAGTGTGACATTTCTTTATAGCCCACTGCACAGAGTTATGAAATTCAGAGAACAGCACTATCTAACTTAAGATCACCACGTTCACATAAATTCTAACTTTCTCTGTGCCATATTTAAATGGCGTTTGTATTAATATCTCATAGCAGTGGCGGAGGCCGCAAACTACCACGCTGCACAGTTCGCTCGACTGTGCGGTCTGCATCCACACCCTCTAACTGCAATGCCAGTACAGTATGGTCCACCCGGCCTCAGAGGTGTTCGGCTCGATCTATTGCCACTTGCCAGTCCGCTGGGTCAAGAACCGGTCTCCCTGAGTTAACGTAGCTGTGTGACGTGTTCCCGCGTTTTCCAATGTAACATCGCTACGAAACGCCCTGTGCCATGCAACATCGGCACAAAGACATGCGACAGTGGCATAAAGCACAATCAGTACAGACTAACCTCTGCCACGCAACAACGTACGGAGCACCCTCCACCGTGCAGTGTGGTAAAAAGCACCCGCCGCTAAGTAACATCGGTTAGAAGCACGCTCTTCCCTGCAGTATGGCACAAGCCACCCTCTGCCATTCACAATCACTATGGACCAAACGACACCACCCAAGATACTACGGAGCAGCCGCCGCTTCTCTTCATGGTACAAAGCACTCTTTACACATAACACTGGCTTGAAGTACCTTCTGTCAGAATCTTGGTACGAAACAAAGCACTCTCTACAACGCATCATCAGTATGTAATACCCTCTGCCGTCGTGTGTTGGTATGAAGCATTCTATGCTACGGCGTAACAGTGGTGTCAAACAGCTTCTACTAAACAAAATTGATACGAAGCACTTCTGCACATATCATGTACACTCCTGGAAATTGAAATAAGAACACCGTGAATTCATTGTCCCAGGAAGGGGAAACTTTATTGACACATTCCTGGGGTCAGATACATCACATGATCACACTGACAGAACCACAGGCACATAGACACAGGCAACAGAGCATGCACAATGTCGGCACTTGTACAGTGTATATCCACCTTTTGCAGCAATGCAGGCTGCTATTCTCCCATGGAGACGATCGTAGAGATGCTGGATGCAGTCCTGAGGAACGGCTTGCCATGCCATTTCCACCTGGCGCCTCAGTTGGACCAGCGTTCGTGCTGGACGTGCAGACCGCGTGAGACGACGCTTCATCCAGTGCCAAACATGCTCAATGGGGGACAGATCAGGAGATCTTGCTGGCCAGGGTGGTTGACTTACACCTTCTAGAGCACGTTGGGTGGCACGGGATACATGCGGACGTGCATTGTCCTGTTGGAACAGCAAGTTCCCTTGCCGGTCTAGGAATGGTAGAACGATGGGTTCGATGACGGTTTGGACGTACCGTGCACTATTCAGTGTCCCCTCGACGATCACCAGTGGTGTACGGCCAGTGTAGGAGATTGCTCCCCACACCATGATGCCGGGTGTTGGCCCTGTGTGCCTCGGTCGTATGCAGTCCTGATTGTGGCGCTCACCTGCACGGCGCCAAACACGCATACGACCATCATTGGCACCAAGGCAGAAGCGACTCTCATCGCTGAAGACGACACGTCTCCATTCGTCCCTCCATTCACGCCTGTCGCGACACCACTGGAGGCGGGCTGCATGATGTTGGGGCGTGAGCGGAAGACGGCCTAACGGTGTGCGGGACTGTAGCCCAGCTTCATGGAGACGGTTGCGAATGGTCCTTGCCGATACCCCAGGAGCAACAGTGTCCCTAATTTGCTGGGAAGTGGCGGTGCGGTCCCCTACGGCACTGCGTAGGATCCTACGGTCTTGGCGTGCATCCGTGCGTCGCTGCGGTCCGGTCCCAGGTCGACGGGCACGTGCACCTTCCACCGACCACTGGCGACAACATCGATGTACTGTGGAGACCTCACGCCCCACGTGTTGAGCAATTCGGCGGTACGTCCACCCGGCCTCCCGCATGCCCACTATACGCCCTCGCTCAAAGTCCGTCAACTGCACATGCGGTTCACGTCCACGCTGTCGCGGCATGCTACCAGTGTTAAAGACTGCGATGGAGCTCCGTATGCCACGGCAAACTGGCTGACACTGACGGCGGCGGTGTACAAATGCTGCGCAGCTAGCGCCATTCGACGGCCAACACCGCGTTTCCTGGTGTGTCCGCTGTGCCGTGCGTGTGATCATTGCTTGTACAGCCCTCTCGCAGTGTCCGGAGCATGTATGGTGGGTCTGACACACCGGTGTCAATGTGTTCTTTTTTCCATTTCCAGGAGTGTATATGAAGCACCCTCTGGACTTAACACTGGTACAAATCCGCCGCATACCCCCCCCCCCACCCCCACCCCTGTAAAACTGATTTGGAGTAACCTCTGCCACCACATCGGTAGGAAGCACCCTCCGCTTGCTACTATAATATGTACTGATGATTCCAAAGAGCTCTATCATCCACCACTACAAGATAGTGGCGGAAGAGGAGTTAATTTCATCATATTTCAGCCATTTGCATGAAATATTGGTAAATTACGAGGAGAAGTCAAATGAAAAGGAGTAAGTAAACTGTTTATTATTCCAAACGTAATCGACATGTCTGTAAATACAATTAACCCACTGTGAGACCAGACGGTCACATATGTTACCAACGCTTCTTCGACTACGCTGCATAAGTTTGGTGGTAAGAACTCACACGTTCTACAGGCAGTCGCGATGTCCCCCCATGTCTTAACACATCTTTCATGCAGCACCGATCTCTCCCCATGTGATTTCTATATTTTTGGAGCCCAGAAGGAATACATTCTAGACTGTAGATTTGCGTCGGACGAAGGGGTGTACGCTTGGGTAGAATTAAACACTGGAGCGCCAAACAAATTGCTATAGGCATGTGTTTTCAAAGAGTGTTACAAAAAGGTTCGGCCAAACTTTCAGGAAACATTCCTCACACACAAAGAAAGAAAATATGTTATGAGGACATGCGTCCGGAAACGCTTACTTTCCATGTTAGACCTCATTTTATCACTTCTCTTCAAATCACATTAATCTTGGAATGGAAACACACAGGAACAGAACGTACCAGCGTCACTTCAAACACTTTGTTACAGGAAATGTTCAAAACGTCCTTCGTTAGCGAGGATACATGCATCCACCCTCCGTCACATGGAATCCCTGATGCGCTGATGCAACCCTGGAGAATGGCCTATTGTGTCACAGCCGTCCACAATACGAGCGCGAAGATTCTCTACATTTGTTACCGAGGTTGCGTAGACAAGAGCTTTCAAATGCCCCCATAAATGAAAGTCAAGAGGGTTGAGGTCAGGAAAGTGTGGAGGCCATGGAATTGGTCCGCCTCTACCAACCCATCGGTCGCCGAATCTGTTATTGAGAAGCGTACGAACACTTCGACTGAAATGTGCAGGAGCTCCATCGTGCATGAACCACATGTTGTGTCGTACTTGTAAAGGCACATGTTTTAGTAGCACAGATAGAGTATCCCGTATGAAATCATGATAACGTGCTCCATTGAGCGTAGGTGGAAAAACGTGGGGCCAAATCAAGACATTACCAAAAATGCCTGCCCAAACGTTCACAGAAAATCTGTGGTGATGACGTGATTGCACAATTGTTTGCGGATTCTCGTCAGCCCACACATGTTCATTGTGAAAATTTACAATTTGATCACGTTGGAACGAAGCCTCATCCGTAAAGAGAACATTTGAAGTATTCGTACGCTTTTCAACAAAAGACTCCGTGACCGATGGATTGGTAGAGGTAGACCAATTCCATGGCCTCCACGCTCTCCTGACCTCAACCCTCTTGACTTTCATTTATGGGGGCATTTGAAAGCTCTTGTCTACGGAACCCCGGTACCAATTGTAGAGACTCTACGTGCTCGAATTGTGGACGGCTATGATACAATAAGCCATTCTCCAAGACTGCATCAGCGCATCAGGGATTCCATGCGACGGAGGGTGGATGCATATATCCTCGCTAACGGAGGACATTTTGAACATTTCCTGTGACAAAGTGTTTGAAGTCACGCTGGTACGTTCTGTTGCTGCGTGTTTCCATTCGATGATTAATGTGATTTGAAGAGACGTAATAAAATGAGCTCTAACATGGAAAGTAAGCGTTTCCGGACACATGTCCACATAACATATTTTCTTTCTTTGTATGTGAGGAATGTTTCCTGAAAGTTTGGCAGTACCCTGTATATATTATTGGTGTTTTTTCCTTAAAGAGCATTTGGACTAAACTACATTGCCAGTTCCTTTGCTGCCTTCCTTGCTGCCCAAACTTCCCTCATTCGCTCGCTGTGTTTCTGTTTCCGGTCCTCTGTCCATGCTTTTTGTCGGCTTTGTGTCTTCGGCTTCATCTTGATTGCCTTTTTGGTTTTCCATATTTCTTCCATCTTCAGGCTGTGATCTTGCTTGCCTTCTTCGGTCCATTTTATGCCTGTTCGTTTGTCACACTGTATCTCATGTAGTTTACTTTTCTTAATGTTGTTTCTGCATTTTATTCTGTCGTTTATTGTGTCTGCTGTTATGTTGAGTTGGTTCAGGTCGTTTTCTACCTCTGCCACCCATTTGTTGTTCCTAGTGGTTACCCAGTCAAAGATCTGTTTGGTCAGCCTGTGTGATGGCATTCTGTATAGGTGTCCATAGAATTGTAGTCTGCGTTTTCTAATCTTTTCTGTGATTGTCTCCGTATGTTTGTTCAGTTCCTCTGTAGGTGTCTTGATCCATATTCCATTGTTGTTAGTTGCGCCAAATATTTTCCTAAGTATTTTCCGTTCTACTTTTTCTAATTGTCTGATACGTGTATGCCCTAGGATTAGTGTGGTCTCTGCTGCATATAGTGCCTCGGGGAGCACCACCGTATCGTAATGGCCTAATTAGGCTTTTTGTGAGACAGACTTCTTGTTGTAATGATTCCACACTACTTTGTATGCCTTGTCCAGTTCAGTCTTTCTTTCTTCGTTTGAGTCTCTGTTATGTCCACTCATTTGTAGTGTTTCACCGAGGTATTTGAAGTTTGCCGTTTTGTAAATCGTGCCATACTTTGTGTTCAGAGATGAGAGTTTCTTTGTGCTCATAAACTGTGTCTTTTTGTAAGAGATCTGTGGTCCAGTTTTGGAAGCGATTTCGTGCAGTTTTTCAATAGCGTCTTTTGTTTCCTTTATACCTTTCGCGACAATCGCCAAATCGTCTGCAAAAGCCCGGCATTTAATCTGTAGGTTCTGATGTTTCCCATTCTTTTATGACCTTATCTAACACCAGATTGAAAAGGAGAGGACACCTTTGCGAATTTCAAAGGGCTCTGATAGTTCCCCACAGAACTTTACTTTGGAGGTCGTGTTGGTTAAAGTTTGCTCTATGATTGCCCGTGTTCTGTTCTCTACTTTGTATTCTGCTAGAATTTTGAAGAGAGTTTTCCGGTCGATAGAGTCGTACGCCTTTTTGAAGTCAACAAAGGTAATGATCAGGTTCTGTTTGTGTTGTAAAATCATTTTCAGGTTCCAAATTTGTTCCGCACAAGACCGCCCTTTACGGAAGCCTGATTGGTATTCCCCAATCAAGCTGTCGGTCTGGCATTCTAGTCTGTTCAGTAAAGCTTTAGAGAGGATCTTGTATGTGACCGGTAGTAGGGATACTCCTCTGTAGTTGTTCGGGTCAGTCTTGTCACCTTTTTTGTGTAGTGGGTGTATTAGGGCAGTTTTCCAGTCGTTAGGAATTTTCATGGTCTTCCAGATATCTTCCAGGATCCTGTGGATGTCTTTGGTGAGTTCTGGGTCTTGTAACTTCCAGATTTCCGCGATCTTCTCCTGGTGCTATATATATATATATATATATATATATATATATATATATATATATATATATATATATATATATATAGGGAGAATACGGCCCTGCGGTCGGCCACACGTGTATAAGAGAAGAAGTGTCTGGTGCATTAGTTAGATCGCTTACTGCTGCTACAATGACAGGTTATCAACAATGAAGTGAGTCATAGTATGAAGGCTTTCACGACCGGATGACATATCTTCTGGTAAACCTTCCGGGATGTAAGGTCGTGGTCCATGAAACTCTTCAGCTCCTAACGTTTCGTCCAGAGCTACGCTGGACATCTTCAGAGGGGTGTTTCTCCTCCGGTGAGTCTTGCCGACTGACGGGTCGGACGTCTGAGAGCGGCTTATGTATCGTAGAAAGTGGGCGTGACCAGAGTTACACGTGACATGCAGTGATAACCTTTGTCAGAGATAAAACTTAACTATCGATCGTAATCTCGTCACGGATAAAACTGTCTAGCAATTCTGTAGTGCTACTGTCCAAATATCACTAAGTTTCATGGTCTCTTCTTTCCGATTAAAATTATCCTTATGTTTATATATTTCAATTGCTTCTCTACAAAGCCGTGGATAATAGTTCGTCGTCGTAGATAAAATTTTTGTTTCGGAAAACTTCACTTGATGATTTCCTGGCTGAAAAGCGTGTTCTGCTACAGCCGATTTATCTGTTTTTCCTAATCGGCAAAGACTTCTGTGTTCTTTTAACCGTGTATTTACGCTTCTTTTTGTTGTTCCAACATAAACTTTACCACATGTACACGGGATTTTATATACGCCACTGGCTGATAGAGGAGCGCGTTTATCTTTTACAGGCCGAAGAACATGACAAATTTTCTTCGTTGGTCTAAAAACAGGTCTAATATCGTGTTTACTTAAAATCTTTCCAATCTGATCCGTTACTTTCTTTATAATGTGAAGTGAAGCACCTCCGAGGTACTGTTGAACTAGGATTTTTCCGTACGACCATTTCACAAGTGTACCGTGAATATCAGGAATCCGGTGAAACATTAAATCTCCAACATCGCTGCGGCTGGAAAATATTCCTACAAGAACAGGACCAACGACAACTGAAGAGAATTATTCAACGTGGCGGATGTGCAACCCTTCCGAAAATTTAGGCAGATTTCACTGCTGGGCCATCAACAAGTGTCAGCGTACGAAACATTCAACGCCACATTATCGATATGG
Source organism: Schistocerca americana (assembly GCF_021461395.2). Lineage (NCBI taxonomy): Eukaryota > Metazoa > Arthropoda > Insecta > Orthoptera > Acrididae > Schistocerca > Schistocerca americana. The sequence goes on along the minus strand of NC_060121.1, from coordinate 440,689,612 downwards.
GCTTTTGGAACCGAAGGCCCACTGACTTACAATTTACGACTGCGTGACACAAAGCCTTACGCCCTGCCTGGGCCACTCAGCCCAGACATTGGACTGTTGATGACTAGAAACATGTTCCCTGGTCAGACGAGTCTCGTTTCAAATTGTATAGAGCGGATGCACATGTGCGGGTATGGAGACAACCTCATGAATCCAGGGATCCCGCATGTCAGCGGGTGTTGTTCAAGGTGGTGCAGGCTCTGTAATGGTGTGGGGCGTGTGCAGTTGGAGTGAAGTGGGACCACTGATACGTCTGGATACTACCCCGAAAGGTGACACTACGTAGACATCCTGTCTGATCACCTACATCCGTTCACGTTCATTGTGCATTCTGATGGAGGTGGGCAATTCCATCAGAACAATGCGACACGCTACACGTCCAGAATTGCTACTTATTTTGAGTGGCTCCAGGACCACTCTTCTGAGTTTAAATACTCCCGCTGGCCATTAAACTCCCCAGACATGACCATTATTGAGCATACCGTGTTGTTAAGAAGTGATCTCCATCCCCTCGTACTCTTACGAATTTATAGAGAGCCCTACTGGATTCATGGTGTCAGTTCTCTCCAGCACTACTTCAGACGTTAGGTTCGTCTATGCCACGTCGTGTTGCGGCATTCCTGTGTGCTTGCGTGGCCCTACACGATATTAGACAGGGGTACCAGTTTCTTTGGCTCTTCAGCGTATTTCCGTTGGCAACCGCAAATATTGTTCCATGAAGGCACTGACTGTCCTCTCTCACTGTGGGATTAATGTATTAATACGTATGTCCATTACTTTTGAAGTAATGAACGCTTGAAATACTTTTTTCCCATTTGCCTCTCTTCGATTTTACTGATTCTTACATATTCACAAATTCTATTCAAATGGCTCTGAGCACTATGAGCCTTCTGAGGCCATCAGTCCCCTGGAACTTAGAACTACTTAAACCTAACTGACCTAAGGACATCACACACATCCATGCCCGAGGTAGGATTCGAACCTGCGACCGTGGTGGTCGTGCGTTCCGGAATGTAGCGCCTAGAACCGATCGGCCACAGCGGCCGGCAAATTATACTCGTCGGTCAGTCTATTAGTGTGCAGGGGTGTTCTGTCTGGGCCATGCACTGCATATGCAAGTCCCACATTATCCACCAAATTGCACCGATTTGAGGACTGCCATGGCAACCAGAAATGTGCGGAGATCAAGTTAAGGGATCCGAACGCATAGATATAACTGTCACATGTCTATTAAAACGCACAATGAGTAAAAGTTGCACTGCAGTAAAAAACACGTATTACGAAGAACTTCTTGGAGGACTTATCTGCCGGAAACAAATGGGCTCGGTGCTGAGCAGTCGTGGGGAAGGGGGGGGGGGGGGGGTGAGAATTTATCAAATCCACAGACAGGGCCATCTCGTGCAGAAACGCCCCTCTGATCTTACCATGGACCGGACATTGGTGGCGCCATCGTCTGGCAGCAGAGGAACCTTCCCCGAATCCTGGAAACGGCGCCGCTGTGGTGCTGGGGCCGTTGACCTCAGACCACGGGCGCGTCCTTAAAGCAACTCTAATTGGACAGCCTCTGGGCAACCAGACAACGAGCGGGAGTGACGATGGATAGGTAGTTCATAAGAAAATTGTAACCACTGGACGTCCCGAGCGCCGTCTGGTAGCTATAGAAATTAAAGGACTCGTGATTTGGCTTCGAAGGGAAGCTGTCGCTTTTGCTCCCGTCCTTGCGACGGTCAGATACCGAAGCAGCGGGACATCAGTTTTGCACATATCCCATGGCACTGGACAGTCACAACCACAACAAGACCCTGATCCATATCCCGACTGCTGTGGGTTGAACGTTGCAGAGAACATCACAGGGTAAATATGCGCAACTTCGGCGTATTCAAATCGCTCGTGCCGAGATAAGTATAGAAGGGCTAGTTGTGGGCCATATATGCAGTGCAGTGTGTGCTCAAAGTGTAGTTTTGATCTGTATGACAATAACCTTCATGTTGACAGGGAAATCATCTAGAATCTCGTGCGCTCTGTCAGTGATAGGATAGGTGCCAATCCGTATTGAAAACTGAAAAAAATAGTCCTCTAGTGTTAGTTGTCATTTTTATCTATGCACACCGTGCCGTAATTAATCAGCAGGCATCACTTCATCATTAACATTGAGATGTTGACGCATAAACCTAGTAGTAACAAAATTTTTTTTCATTCTGCACAGTAATCCTGGCCTTCAGTAAAAAATTTCCTGCCAGTTCCCTCAAGGCAGTGGTTCTTTTGGGGGATTATTTTTGGATTTTTATTAAAATGAGTCTTATTATATGAGTGCGTCCTCACGTGCTATGATTCATCAGGGGCAAGGGATTATATGTCAGATATTGCGTACAGGAGTCATGTCAGGGAGCTTCTTTATGGAATTCCAAGTGAGCATAATATACGATATGCATACCACCTCACAGATCTTCTCGGGGGACGCCTTCCACGTCGAATCCTTGTGATTATCCCTATCATGGTTTGTTGGATTAGCCCAAAAATACAGGCACAAACTGTCATGGCGGACTCTATTTCCTATTTGTGGTAATAGAATACAGGTATATACAGGGCAGAGCAAACAAAAGTGCGGATACGATTGGGCACCGTGACGCACACACCACGTGTACACTCGCCACGTAATCCACGAAGGTTCAAGATGTAGTGCGGGCTGTGTCAGTGTGAGTGAAACAGTGCAAAAGGGACGATGATACTCACAGTGGAGCAGCGAGTGTTTGTTGTGGAAAGTTACGTGACAACAAAGTCGCGGAAACGTTATGATCAGTTATTTGCTCAGAAGTATAATAGTGTCAAAATACCAGCAAGGAATGCCATCCAATGCTTAATCCGAAAATGGCGTCAGACAGGACCTGTTTTGAGCATGTTAAAAAACATTCCGAAAAGTGCTCGCACACCAGAAAAGGTGTCAAGAGATGAATGATGGTCACTTTCAACATCTGCTGTAGTGAGGTTAGTATTTGCCTCTGCTGTGTTTCTTTGTACCCTTCAGCTCTGTTCTCCGGATCACTTTTACTTGCCCCTCTCTGTATAAGACAAATATATAGATACACAGCTCTAAATGTAAACTGGGAACACCAATGATATTTGAACTGCCTGATTTCGTAAATCCTAACAGTTTTTGGGTCACTCATTTTGCTAGCCCCCGGAAGCGCTCATTTCGTATCAATATTGCCGTAAGTATCTTACAGTTCACTACAATAGTTACATTCGTCATCACAATTAAATTATACATACTACTGCGACGTCAGCTATCTAGATTCCAATTCTGTTCAAAGAAATTGAAGAATTAACTGCCAAATATATTCAGTGTTGCATATACAAAATCTTTCCACACTTCAGGATCAAACTGTACGCCATCCCGTAAGTGAATCAGATAATCCACGATGTAATGTGCACTGTTATTGGAGACCGTTACGAACTGAGTGGGATGTTCTACTGGTGAGCAGTTCGCTGGTAGGAATAACACCATTGATTTTTGTTGTGGTTGGCAGGAGAGCCAACACCGTGTTATTAGAGGAGGCCGAAATGCACGCGTTTTAGCTCACGCAGGCTGGCATGAGGTCTGGAACAGGACAAGGAAATTAGATGATGGTGGTGGTGGTGGTGGTTAGTGTTTCACGTCCCGTCGACAACGAGGTCATTATAGACGGAGCGCAAGCTCGAGTTAGGGAAGGATTTGGAAGGAACTCGGCCGTGCCCTTTCAAAGTAACCATCCCGGCATATGCCTGAAACGATTTAGGGAAATCACGCAAAACCGAAATCAGGATGGCTGGAGACGGGATGGAACCGTCGTCCTCCCGAATGCGAGTCCAGTGTGCTAACCACTCAAGAAAATTAGAATGTAGAAAAAACGGACGTAGCTGGTGGAATACTTAACTTTAATCCATTAATGATGAACGTTTGTCTATGACGGTACATGATTCACAATATTAATAATAACTGATAATGGCGCCTTGCTAGGTCGTAGCAAATGACGTAGCTGAAGGCTACGCTAAACTATCGTCTCGGCAAATGAGAGCGTAAGTAGGCAGTGAACCTTCGCTAGCAAAGTCGGCTGTACAACTGGGGCGAGTGCTCGGAAGTCTCTCTAGACCTGCCGTCTGGCGGCTTTCGGTCTGCAATCACTGATAGTGGCGACACGCGGGTCCGACGTATACTAACGGACCGCTGCCGATTTAAAGGCTACCACCTAGCAAGTGTGGTGTCTGGCGGTGACACCACATTTTTAACGTTTGGTCCAGTAGTGAGGTTCGCTTCCAACAAGTCAAGTGTCTGTAAGAACCTTTTTCCCTGACTTAAACGGACAATATCAACGTGGGGATATTTTGTATTCTGTAGTTTTAGTGGGCTGTCAGATTGGTTCCAGTATTACACGCTCATCCTCCAGTGACGCCCTGATATACAGATTCAAAAATTGTGAGGTGGCTGACAGTGAGATATGGGATAGAAAGCTTGATACTAACTATTTCGTTCACTGACGCAGAGGGTTTGCGGTGGCCCTTAGCAATCGACGCTTTACATGGTTTTACGGAGTAATCCACAGGATGTGTTGAGGGTCCTAACACAATTACGAGTTCTGTACGACAGTGATCATGGGATGTTTCCGGTTTTCGATGAAAAAGTACTTTGCTTCGATTGTACATGTATTCTTGACCATCCGTTTGGATTCTCATCCTGCACTAATGAAATAGTTACTATTTTGCAAAGTCAGTGTATCATACTCCATATGGTATTGTCAAAAATCATACTTCCCGTTTTCGTTTCAGACTGTTCAGCTAACACAGTCTACTGAAAATTTCATTGAATATGAAACTGGATACAAAACAAATTACAAATCTCCTGTAAGTTTTACTTTTTCACATTTCAAAACTACATTGCATCAACGAGGTGGTGAAACGTGTTGGCACGAATCTAGCATCGTAATATACCTCTCACCTCGGTAAGTGCGATAATTCCGAAATATCAGTGTTGAACGTCGCTTCTTCATTTATTTCCTTAAATAACCAACTACCGTTAAAATATTCAGCACCTGTGCTTTACAACTGCTATCTGAGAACTTCATATATTATTCTGCCCAAAAATCCGTATACAAGAGTATCTCAATGGGTGTAAGTGAAAAGAGTAAAGTGTTAGGCGCTTCACTTCGACACTTTGTTGCTTCTATTCATCTCTTCTCATAGCGTTTTGTGTGTGTGTGTGTGTGTGTGTGTGTGTGTGTGTGTTTGTGTGTGCCTACCAATGATATAATGAGTGATGGTTAAAGCAGTGCATAAAACAGAAACGTCGCTTTTGAATCCGAAAAATTTTTCACACCACACGAAAACATATTTTCGTTACCCCTCCAACAGAGCGATGTTTTATTTCTAAAATTGTATGGTATGTAATTCTGTTACTAAGATTTATTATCATATGCGGAAAAGTGTTTTGTTTTGTAAATGGCAATTGTTCATAGTATAGCGTAGAGAAAGTTGTCAGTGTTCGAAATTTAATCATAGGTGGACGAAACGTATTCGATAAACAGAGTTCTTTCCTTTTTGTCCTGCTGATACTGATGGATGGACTACAGGGCGACGGGGTGCCGAGAGCTGAACAAAGGCGGCTACACAAATGGAAAAGGGACGCATTTGGAGCTGTCAGCCGCAGTGCGCTTGTAACAGGGGCAGAAACCACTGACGCACGGCGGTGCTAGGAAACGAACGCGGGCCACAAAACGCTGTACTGCGCACGTCTCTGTCAAGTAGCTCGATCTGGCGAGATGAGAACAGCGCGAGAGGCTAGAGACGTCCAGCAAATATGTGGAAGCGTATGAGAACGTAGCCACGAGAAACTGAAATGTTATGTTACCTAACGAAAACAAAGTAGTGTTGTTATAGAACCTGTAAGAGGCTAAATCAACTTTAGATAATTTTAGTCTTTTTCAGACTGCTGCATCCCATAGAATTGTCCGTCCATTGTACGTATCCGAAAGCAGTATCGTTCATCACAATAGCAGTCTTGCACCACCAACGAAGTATTGATAGGGTGATTATTAGTAAAGTATCAGAAATGGGTACCGAAAAACAGATATCATTGTTCAAATAACACGTAGCATACAACAAAATCCCAAAAACCACAACGCCAGCTGCCTATGCAAGGAAAAACTGAAAGTTCATTGCGTCGAAACAATATGAATAAAAATACTGTAAACTTTTATTCTGAGAAATTTTCTTTTAAATTTAATGTAAGGCTGCAGATGAACGTACAACTATTAAGGTATGCAGATCGTTTCCGAATGAAATTGTACTGGAGTATTTGGAGCCCCAGTTTCTCACGTCAGATCAGACCAGGTTTGGCCTGTCAGGACATTTGACCTCACATAACATGCGAGATTATGCAGCTGAAAATCCACTGAATACCTTATACTACATTGAATTGTATCAAATTCGGTATCTGATGGTCAGTTACTGCGCCAGATAAATTTTCGCCAATGTCTATGGAACGTATAGTTGCAATGAAATGTCACTATAACTGAGGTTACTAAAGAGGGCTGATATGAATCATTGAGGTGAGAAGTGATTCTTCACGATATCTGGACGAAAACGGAAAATACAGGCAGTGATATGCGAGCGCATGCTGACAAGTAATTCCTTCGAAATATGTAATCTCTTCTAAAACAATCGGTTGAGGTATTACATGTCACGCACATTACTCGGTCGATTTTCCCGCTTTGCTGGCGCGAGTTTCAACCGTCTGCCATCAGAGGTACCGAATTGTAGCTTGTGTCATGGCGGTGTGTTATGTAAAAATGTTTGGGCTTGAGAAACAGTGTGCTGTAAAGAGTTTGTCGTCGCAGGAAAGGTGCGGGGAGTACTTCCACACATGAAGCAGACTCTCCTTCAGGACGACAATACCAGAGCACACTCAGTGCAGCATATACAACAGTACGACGTCTTGGGTTCACCGCCATCGAACCATCCAATTTTCACGTGTTTCCAAAACTTAAAGAACACTTGGCAGGACTTCACTTTTATAGTGATGAAGCAGTGAGGTGAGTTTGTAGCTCAGCCAAAACAGTCAAACATTTTACGGTGACGATATCGAAACACGGTTTCTCATTGGAAGAAATGTGTTCGCCTGAATGGTAACTATGTTGGCATATATACAAATGTAGACGTCAAGAATAGAAATGTAGAATGTTAAAATACTTGTGTTTTATCTGAAAATACTTAAGAAGTCTCACATAAAAAATTCAGAGGCATTACTTTTCAGTATGCGCTCGAAGGTGCACTAATAATAGAATATCATGTGTTAAAACGCAAGATCTTCTGTAGAGTCTCTTGGTTTAGAGAAAGGCTATCCAACCTTTTAGGTTATCTGGATCATAGTGGAAAAAGACAAGTATCCTTGGGCCACTCACAATCTCATAATATATGTAATATACTTAATACTACCAATAACTACTAACGAAAATAAAAAGAAGGGCGGTCGGTGGTGCATGGTTAACACATTTAACTAATTTAGGATTTATTAATTTATGATTTTTTACTCTAAAGAACGCAAGGTGGACTTAATTTTACATTTTATATATGAGAGTGCATTAATAAATATGAATGTAAGCAATTACAAGAACAAGAAGTATTGTGACATTTGACTTTGAATTTGGGAAGCTAATGTTAATAGTAGGTTATTCTGAAGTTTTCAGGGTGTTCTCATGTAAGTATCTGAAGCCGTAAGTATCGTGGACCGTGGGCACCTCCGATTTTGGGGCATGTGATGCTGTCGCTGTTACTGCATTCGTCGGATAGAGTCGCTAACTTAAGCGTCACACTCTCATCTATCAGAATAGGTAGATGTGTGTCAGGAAGTGGCTCTGCCCCCTCCCGCCTTTCTCTAAGATCAGAGTCATCCACAAGTTACAGATCCGACACAGTGCTCCACATTAAGACAGCAATCAACACAAACGTCAAATGATCGAATACTGCCTGCGCGACTTTGTCGACGACAATATCGAGGGGGCGCTAAAGAGTAATGTCTCCGAATTTCTCACAATCTTAAAACTTTTTAAGTAAAGCATATAGTAACAGCCTACGTCTTTATTCATCATGACTACAAATTTATTTCTCAACATTATCACCGTGGCGATGAATGCATTTCTCCCAACAAAAGACAGTTTTTGCTGATAGTTCCACTGTAGAATGTTTGACTTTGTTGACGGAGCGACAACCTCACGTCAGCTTGCAACGCTCCATCACCATCGATGGGAATTCCTCGAAGGTGTTCGTTAAGTTCTGAAAACAGATGAAAATCGGATGAGACCAAGTTGGGACTGCATGGAAGATGATCAGTGAGAGTGAACCCAAGGCGTACAGTTGTCACGCAACCGCTCGTGCGCGTTCCGGCATCTTCATGCTGAACGAGAGAGTGTTCTCTGGGCGGACGAACTCTCCGAATTCTAGCTTTCAGTTTTCGGAGGGGCTAGTAGTACTTTTCAGAGTTTATGGTGATACCGTTAGGTATGAATTCCAATTGCACCACAACTGAACATTCCAGAACACTGTCAGCATGACCTTGCCTTCAGATAACAGGGACCTGAACTTTTTTGCCATCGGTGGTGCTTTGTGGCGGAATTACATTTATGCTATCTTTTTTTGTGGGCGGAAATGGTGAACTCAGGTTTCATCACCTGTTAAAATATTGATTTAGATTCAGTCTTCTGTGGATTTCAATTATTGGTCCGTTTACTGCAGCTGTTTCTCACGCACGGGTATGGGTACGTCATACACCGCCATGTTACACACTACATTTCCGGAGTCCTCAAAGCATCAGAGAGTTTCAGCTTATGCCAGCGAAGCGGGAAAGTGACAGAGCAATAAGCGTGACATGTAATACTTCAGTTAATATTGAGAACGGAATAAACAATTCGGAGACACTTCTTTTTAACACGTGCACGTATTTATTCTTCGCAGAAAGTTATTCACTTAAATCTGTTGTAACGAAAATAAAAGGCTGACTTTATGTTATAAATAAACACAATCCTTGTAATTCATAGTGTTTTTATCACCATATTAATATCTGTATTAGTGTTACTAATAAATATTGATGAGTTTGTAAACAGTCATGTCTAAAGAGAAGACAAGAGAATGTATTTATAATATATCCCGGCCCCGATGCGATAATAGTCATTGAGATAAAAACAATACCATGTCCTATATACTGAGAGGTTGAAGGGAAAAGCTAAGTGTATAAACCAGAAGAGTTAATCCATCAGTACTGTTCATAACTACAATGATGCAGCATCAAAAACCATATAGTACAAAATTATCATCAACTACTATTTAAGGTACTGTGACTGTTAATGAACTTCTTTGCACAGATGAACTTTCTGTGAATTTAATTTTGTGGTTCAAATGGTTCAAATGGCTCCGAGCACTATGGGACCGAACATCTGAGGTCATCAGGCATCACACACATCCATGCCCGAGGCAGGATTCGAACCTGCGACCGTAGCGGTCGCGCGGTTCCAGAATGAAGCGCCTAGAAACGCACGTCCACACCAGCAGGCTTTATTTTGTTACTTGGAAGGTGAGGTACTGCCTTTCACCATGACCTCGTTATAGAGCTCCGCTGCTCTTCGTTGTCTGCAGCTCTATAGCCACAGGTCCACCATAGGAGAGGTCACACGCCTGTCCCCTACACTTCGCATCTGCTGAGTGGGAGATTCGCTGCTACCAGCCTACAAACAACGGATAAACCAACCTAAAAATAAGGAGAAAAAATTGGTAAAGGTCAGCGCAGCCTCGAGACACCTTAAGAGAAAGAGGTGTGGTGCAGGTAACTGCTATACCAAGGTTGGGAAGTGCGGTAACGGCCGCTATACGATCGGCCACACTATCAAATACGCTCGCCGCCAGTTACGTGGCCGCGTTTCCTCAGGCCGTCACGGCGATACGATACTACGCCGCAGCGAATGAGATGCAAGTATCCTCTCTCCGGAGCTCCTGAGGTGGGTGTACTTAAGTTCGAATATTCATGCACTGACCTCACTTTGTATGTCTGAAAAATATATAACACTTACAGTCTTTAAAAATGGCCAGGGCTCGACGTCTTCTGAACAGACTCTGAATGGAAGAGAGACAGATTTATTAACCTTTTGTGTCCGTATACAGGGTGGTCCACTGATAGTGACCGGGCCCAATATCTCACGAAATAAGCGTCAAACGAAAAAACTACAAAGAACGAAACTCGTCTAGCTTGAAGGGGGAAACCAGATGGCGCTATGGTTGGCCCGCAAGATGGTGTTGCAATAGGTCAAACTGATATCAACTGCGTTTTTTTTTTAAATAGGAACCCCCATATTTTATTACATATTCGCGTAGTACGTAAAGAAATATGAATGTTTTAGTTGGACTACATTTTTCGCTTTGTGATAGATAGCGCTGTAATAGTCACAAACGTGTAAGTACGTGGTATCACGTAACACTCGGCAAGTGTGGACGATATTTGCTTCGTGATACATTACCCGTGTTGAAATGGACCGTTTACCAATTGCGGAAAAGGTCGATATCGAATTGATGTATGGCTATTGTGATCAAAATGCCCAACGGGCGTGTGCCATGTATGCTGCTCGGTATCCTGCACGATATCATCCAAGTGTGCGGACCGTTCGCCGGATAGTTACGTTATTTAAGGAAACAGGAAGTGTTCAGCCTCATGTGAAACGTCAACCACGACCTGCAGCAAATGATGATGCACAAGTAGGTGTTTTAGCTGCTGTCGCGGCTAGTCCGCACATCAGTAGTAGACAATACGACGGTGTTGAGAATGCTATATCAACATCGACTGCACCCGAACCATATTTCTATGCACCAGGAATTGCATGATGACGAATTTGAACGTTGTGTACAGTTCTGCCACTGGGGAAAAGAGAAATTACGGGACGATGACAGATTTTTTGCACGCGTTCTATTTAGCGACGAAGCGTCATTCACCAACAGCGGTTACGTCAACCGGCATGATATGCACTATTGGGCAACGGAAAATCCACGATGGCTGCGACAAGTGGAACATTAGTGACTTTGGTGGGTTAATGTATGGTGCGGCATTTTGGGAGGAAGGATAATTGGCCCCCATTTTATCGATGGCAATCTAAATGGTGCAATGTATGCTGATTTCCTATGTAATGTTCTACCGATGTTACTACATGATGTTTCACTGCATGACAGAATGGCGATGTGCTTCCAACATGATGGATGTCCGGGACGTAACTCGCGTATGGCTGAAGCGGTATTGAGTAGCATATTTCATGACAGCTGGAAGGCCCGCACGTTCACCGGATCTGGCGTCCTCGGATTTCTTTTTGTGGGAAAGTTGAAGGATATTTGCTATCGTGATCCACCGACAGCGCCTGACAATATGCGTCAGCGCATTGTCAATGCATGTGCGAACATTACGAAAGCCGAAATACTCGTTGTTGAGAGGAATGTCGTTACACGTATTGCCAAATGCATTGAGGTTGACGGACATCATTTTGAGCATTTATTACATGAAAGTGGTATTTACAGGTAATCACGCTGTAACAGCAAGCATTCTCAGAAATGATAAGCTCACAAAGGTACGTATATCACATTGGAACAACCGAAATAAAATGTTTAAACGTACCTACGTTCTGTATTATAATTTAAAAAACCTACCTATTACGAACTGTTCGTCTAAAATTATGAGCGATACGTTTGTGACTATTACAGCGCCATCTATCACAAAGCGAAAAAAGTGGTCCAACTAAAACGTTTATATATCTTTACGTACTACACGAATATACGAGGGCAGTTCAATAAGTAATGCAACACATTTTTTTTCTCGGCCAATTTTGGTTGAAAAAACCGGAAATTTCTTGTGGAATATTTTCAAACATTCCCGCTTCGTCTCGTATAGTTTCATTAACTTCCGACAGGTGGCAGCGCTGTACGGAGCTGTTAAAATGGCGTCTGTAACGGATGTGCGTTGCAAACAACGGGCAGTGATCGAGTTTCTTTTGGCGGAAAACCAGGGCATCTCAGATATTCATAGGCGCTTGCAGAATGTCTACGGTGATCTGGCAGTCGACAAAAGCACGGTGAGTAGTTGGGCAAAGCGTGTGTCATCATCGCCGCAAGGTGAAGCAAGACTGTCTGATCTCCCGCGTGCGCGCCGGCCGTGCACAGCTGTGACTCCTGCAATGGCGGAGCGTGCGAACACACTCGTTCGAGATGATCGACGGATCACCATCAAACAACTCAGTGCTCAACTTGACGTCTCTGTTGGTAGTGCTGTCACAATTGTTCACCAGTTGGGATATTCAAAGGTTTGTTCCCGCTGGGTCCCTCGTTGTCTAACCGAACACCATAAAGAGCAAAGGAGAACCATCTGTGCGGAATTGCTTGCTCGTCATGTGGCTGAGGGACCTCACACAAGTCTTCGCACCAGAGAGCTCACAAAACTTCATTGGACTGTTCTTCCTCATGCACCCTACAGCCCCGATCTCGCACCGTCGGATTTCCATATGTTTGGCCCAATGAAGGACGCAATCCGTGGGAGGCACTACGCGGATGATGAAGAAGTTATTGATGCAGTACGACGTTGGCTCCGACATCGACCAGTGGAATGGTACCGTGCAGGCATACAGGCCCTCATTTCAAGGTGGCGTAAGGCCGTAGCATTGAATGAAGATTACGTTGAAAAATAGTGTTGTGTAGCTAAAAGATTGGGGAATAACCTGGTGTATTTCAATGCTGAATAAAACAACCCCTGTTTCAGAAAAAAAAAGTGTTGCATTACTTATTGAACTGCCCTCGTATAATAAAAATGGGGGTTCCTATTTAAAAAAAAACATAGTTGATATCCGTTTGACCTATGGCAGCGCCATCTAGCTGGCCAAACCATAGCGCCATTTGGTTTCCCCCTTCAAGCCAGACAATTTTTTTTCTTGGTAGTTTTTTCGTTTGACGCTTATTTCGTGAGATATTTGGCCCGGTCACGATCAATGGACCACCATGTATATTTTTACATGTCAGCAACTGACGCTGCAAATACAGCAAAAGTTGTGTATTTTATACTATTCAGTGTGTCCGACGTAGAAAAAATTAATATCTGAATTCTATGTTCATGAAGGACATCTGTCCCTCGCTCCTGTATCCAAAACAACCACACAGCGTGCGAAGGAAGTCATAACGAGAAGTTACGCCACCTCCTGTGCCAAGACGTGGTTTGAGGGAGGTGGTGAAAACTGGAAGCGTGATGTGGTCCGCTATATGGAGCCCGGCCGACTTTTCTGTTTGTTTTCAGTGTTCCGTTTCCTTTGTGCGATCTGTAACCCTCTTGTATTTGAAATCAATAGCTTTGTTTATTTAAATTTGTACGCCTTTCCTTGTTGTTTGCTGAGGTGGATCTGCTACTTAGTTCCACCCAACCATACAGCAATCTTCAGAGAACTTCATCTCCTTCTGCGTGGATGAGTGCTCAAAGAGAGCGTTACTTGTCGTCCAAACTGCACAAAGGTCGTCCAAGCTAGAAGAAGGATCTAAAGAACTGCACTTTAAACTTCTGTATTCACATCATCTTTTAAGATATCACAGTTCCGTAAATCAGCGGGTTGACAGTTAGTCTTATATATAACGTGGATCGTTTTAATCCATAATGGGAAATCAGTCTGGGTAGAGATGAGATTACAGCAAAATGATTTAGATGAAAGTTGTAGGTGGGAAAGAGAGTCACGCGTTGCAACTAATGGCCTTCGCTCGAAATTGTTTCTTCAAGATAGTTTGGAGGTTAAAGAGATTTATATTTAACATGAAAACTCTAAGCGGAGCTTAGTGAACCTTCATCAGCAGGCACCCCTGGATAGCGGTGTTCATAAAAAACGTCACCCGCTTGAGTCAGCAGTACGGCCGTAGCTGGCAGAGGCTGTGCGGCGCTGTCTCCGTATGACAGCCCCATCCACGCTACTGGCCTTCCTCCTCTAAATACAGCGCAGGGTAGGATGGTATTATCGTATAGCCCCAAGGTTTTAAAAGAGCGCCAAATTTTACTTATAAAACAATACATTATTCAGGGTCATTAAAGGTTAAGTCAAAGGCAAATAAGCAAATATGTTTATAGTTCCAGTAGGGATTAACTCGGAACAGCTGAGGGATATAGAGAAATATGTTAGATGCCGATTGGAAGCGACGTCAGGGGTCACGCACCATTACCAGTAACGTTGATCTTAAAGGTAATTATGGAAGGTCATTCGAAAGTTGAGTTATGTTTCATGGAAGACCGTATTTGTGACATCTGATTTGGAAGCAGCAAAAAGAGATTTAGGCTTAAAGTTTTAATTAATTTGTTTATTCCACAAATAAATACATCATAGCGTATAATTGTTACTGTAGCATTTGCAAGACTGAATAGACATTTAAAAAAATATCATCGAATTAAAAGTTGTGGAATGAGTCTCCTCGCCTCTCATTCCTCGGGAACCCCCTTCTAATCTGCATCTAACATTTTATTTCGCTAAATGTTCCTCCATTGTAAGCTGATCCCTATTGTAACTGAAAACGTATTTTCTCGTTTGACCTAAATTAAACTAGCCCCTACTTTGAATAATGTATCACTTTATACGTGATATTTGCCGCTCTTTTCAAATCTGGAATCAAATATTACCGTTCACATCAACAACAATATCACTTTAACCTAAATATCCCCTTAAAACTACGTTCAAGGCCACGCTTTAACCTCTAGTGAGACAAGTTTGGTACAGATACGTTGTCGCCTCCAGGGTGTCGTAGTGAGGCGCGGAGCTTAGTGAGCCTTCATGAGCAGGCACCCCTGAATAGCTGTATGCATAAGGAACGTCACCGACTTGAGTCAGCAGTACGGCCGTAGCTGGCAGAGACTGTGCGGGGCCATCTCTGTATGACAGCCCCATCCACGCTGCTGACCTTCGTCATATAAACACAGCGCAACGTAGGATAGTACTAAACACATAGCCCCAATCCATGATCAACGCAGAAGGTATGTGCTCGGCCTAGACGAAGATAAAAGTCGATGGAAGCCTCCAGGAACCAGCGCATAACGACATGAGGGATACGGATACATCCATATCCACTAGAGAGGTGGCTGCCACGACAAGATGGTCACCCGGAGGGAGACGTGTTGGTGCATGGCTAGCTGTACTGAGTCGTCTGCATACAATCCGCCGAGCAGGCGGTTGCCTGCTAATAGTGGAGATGAACAAATGTCACAATAAACAAGCAGTAATGTATACAACATTAAAATGTGAAGGTTATATTAAGTAATAGGAACGGTAAGTAATTATAGTGAGAGTTTGTCAGACAACGTGTGTTTCGCCAATTTGTTTTGCGCTGATGCTTATATTCTAGAGGCAGTTCTGACAAAGATGTTTAAGGTATATTTGGGACATTTAGGAGGCGACGGACTTGTGATTGTGGAAATTATTTCAAGCGACACATAAGTCGGCAATTTGATTACTAATAATTGAGATAATTGGCAGTATAAGACGATGTGGTTTTCGCCAAAGATTACTGAGTTATTAGGGAGCAGACAACCAGTGACAGGTGAGATGATCTATTACGAAATGTAATTTGAAGAATGACACTACAACATACGATTAGAAGAACAGTCATTCTCACATAATACAGGTAATTAAACGGGTTACAGCACATTTTCCTAGTCTCATCAGATGTAATGCATTTTACACCCGAAAGTATTTTATTGCATCTGTAATACAGTAATACAAGGATGGGTCATATGATTCGTAAACAATGTTTCACGTTTCTTGAAAAAATGGGAAGGCAACAAAAGAATAATAGGTCACAGACAATACCACGACAAAAAGGAATGGTCCTGTGACTGTAGAGTGAAGGCAACGATATATTATGTCTCTATTCTTTTCTTTTTCTCTAATGAAGGCATATCGTCAAGAATTATTTGACCTTCAGAATTGCATGTTCTCTCAATGCCTATGAATCAGAACTGTATCTCTACAGATTCTTTAAGACAGCCTGCTACTATCAAAGCAAAACATACACAGTGCCCCACAATTTATGTAAAACTGATTGATACAGTCACATTTGAGATGAAAAAATATCGAAAAGCATACATGTTAATGCAGATGTTGATATAAGCAATGAATACCATGAGGATTTATTGTGGTTTGTTTCAAGGTTTGACTACGTTAATTCATTTATTAATTAATTGCATTTTTATATTTTCATGAAAATATGTACTAGACCTGTATACTGTCGATGGAGACGAGAGGAGGGAAAAAGGGTATTCATTCCTATGCCAACTTCTGGGAATCTAACACGACGCAATGCAAGGTCACGCTACAGATGGTTGAGTCCCGTCCAGATGGAACTTGGACACTTACTTTATGCCTCTGTCACTTGTTGAGTGAAGGAAATCTTTCATATCCATGCTTCTGAGATTGTTTATGTTTGGTGCAGTGTTTAATGTAGAAGAACGTCATTGAGACGAATGTAGAAGTCTATAAAAGTAAACTGTTTATGTGTAGTGTCAAATAAAAAGCAAGTTAATGCCAAGAGATTCAGTGGTATAATGTAATAGGATGGCAGTGTGTAGAATAAAGAAGTTTCCGAGTAATAAAAATCAGTGTGAGTGTAAAATGCTCACTAAAATTACACATTTCTACGAGAAACGTATTTTCGCATAAGGTTAGTTATTGAATTTTTTTTGTATATGTTAACTGGCTGCTGAAGTCTTTTCGATAACTCGTTAGGTTGACAGCATCCAAAACTTTATGACCCATAATTACTTCAAGTCAGTATGTTAACCTTTAGAATTATTCATGATAAAATAATGGATCAGTGATCATACATTAAAACAATCTAATTTGTAGAAATCTCAGGTGTTAACTAACTATAATTTGTAATTTTTGCATCTTACTTGTATGTTAGTTAGTTATATCATTACTGTTTCCTGTGTACTGCTCATTTTATTCAATTCGTTTTCATGTTATTTATGGACCTCAGATACGGTCAGTATCCTATGATGATAACATTGTTATTGAGAATTCCTTGTGTTTTCACTTTTGTTCATAGTTATAGTGTGGAAGCATTGTATAAATATATAATATACATAAAGCCTACCGATTAATTGTGATTTAAGGGGGTTTTGATGAGTGGTTCCAATTTGATCTAGGAAAATGGGGTGAAAAGTTTTTCGTTTAGCCTAGACCAGCGGCCATTTTTGTACCCATTCAAACATCCATCTCACCGCAGATTTGTTACAGTATATTAAGCAAAGTTTGAATGGCAAACGGGAGCTGCCGACCAGGAAAATTAAGCGAATCGATTAATTCCTTTTGCAAAAGATCTTAACTGGGCTGAAATTAAGGCTCGGATAAGGTCACAATTTATATTTGCAGCGTTCGAATTTTATGAGCGAAAATAGTCACCCTTGTTCGGTTGTTCGGATTATATGTACAAAAATAGTCACCGTTAAATAATTCCGTACTGGAGCGAGACTCATGGCTCAAATTTTGTCCTCCGGTGCATCGAACCATGGGCCTAAGGTAGGTTTTAACAATTTGAAAAAAGATCTTGCTTCATGTGTATTCCATACACGAAAAATCCTTTTTTCTGTGAGGTTATGAAGCGCGCCACTTCTATATTTTAAACTTGTACTAATCGATTCAAACGTTCCTCATATATTTAACTGATCCATTAACGGAATCCGATCTTATAGTACTATAAGATTGAAATTCCCGTTGTCAGTGTAGATAAAAGCATAAACTCAAAACGAACTTTTTAAATCTGACAATCTTTTTCTGTTATCGAGATATGATGGTTTAAATTCCCGCTAAGTGTAGCACATAAAATTTGTTCTGAGAGAAGACAAACTATTCTCTCACCTATTTTTCGTATACAGAAAATTATTAAAGATTTTGTTACAACCTTACACACCTTGAACGAGACTCTAGATAGTTAACGCCCTGAGCAGACATTGACAGAGCCTGGTAGGTCACTATAAGCATGAGGTATTTTTATGGGTCTTAGCTCACAGAAACGGCATGGTGGAAGTTGAAAGCAATTGGCAGTGATCCCATCCCTCAGTAAATCTTGCCTGACAGGCCCATAGTCATACATAAAACACAGAGCAGCCCCTAGTTGAGACAGGTCTTCAGCAGAACAATGCCAAGCTACTTGCTGTGGTGACAGTGGAACGCTGGGCTGGGGGCGACGAACTGAAGGAACAAGTCTACACAGTGGAGTCATATACAGGGCATTGTGTGCAGATCCACACGTAATAAAAATTCACAAGTTTTCGTGTTCGCTGATACTGCAAGTAGGTCTGTGACTCACTTCCATCGTCCGCCTCGGTTGTATAAGAAACTCTGGCATCTGAGAAACGTTTAGAGACAGAACATTTAATACACCTCATACCTAGGACTAACAAGCTCCAAGGCACAGGCTCTTTAGATAAAGATCTGTAAGATGGTATCTGTTCACTAGTTGTCGCGGGAAGTGACGCGACTTCGGAGAAAAACATCTCCTTCCTCCACGAAAAATTAAAAAAGCCAGTAATTGGCAGATTCTTTTTTTCAGACGTAGGTTTCTTAACTCTTGCGCTGGTTCGACAGGAGTTTGTGCTGTCCTGTGGAAGGGAATATTTACCGCCTCTAAAGCTCTGGGATTGGCTCAAAGGCGTGAAGGTGGTGTCTGTCGTTCATGTACTGTAGGGGAAAGTGGAATTTTTTGTGTGGAGGGTTGTAAGGCTCTCGTGTTCTGAACTTTGGTGTGGAAGCATCTTCTGGTCGAAGCTCCGGCATGCCTGGTTGGTACTTGGGACTTGTCCTATGACTGACTTCACTTGCGAGTGTTTAGACTGGGGAGCCTGTGGTGAAGTTCTTACTGTACAGACAGTGTGACTTCGAACGTCTCGGAGTACTCGTTGGCCGAGGGCACACTTTTTCGGTTCACCAGTCTCAACGTTTGGTATCCTTGTGCGCACTGTCGTATAAATGAGTCAAATTAGTTCTTGGTACGACCAGCGAACGGTTGTGTCACACACTGAAATCTACCGAGATTTCAGGGCTCTGGTAGGGACTGAATTGCGATCCGTCAGCCTGATCGCTAGACCATGAGATTTTAGCATTTCTTTTGTTTCTGCGGTCGATTCACAGGTGCCGCCTCCACATCTCGCCACTGCCACGCACTTCTCGCCAGCTGCAATTTTCATCGCTGCACGAAGCAAGGAGGATAACGTACTGCTGCTCTGGCCTTGTCAGGGCACACAGAGCTCAATTGCCACTTGTTCTGAGCTGCACCTCTATTGAGAAACTTCTGTAGAGTATCAATCAAAGTACCCTTGTGTGCTCTGTCATATAAGTTAGGCAAATTGGTCCTTGGTACAGCCAGCGAACGGATGTGTCACACACTGAAATCTACCGCGATTTCAGGGCTGTGGTAGGGAGTTAATTGCGATCCCTCGGCCTGATCACAAAACCGTGAGATTCTTGCATCTCTTTCGTGGCTGCGGTCGGTTCACCGGTTCCACCTTCATGTCTTGCCACTTCTCTCGAACTGCAATTTATATCGCAGCACGAAGCAAACAGGGTAATGTACTGCTGCTCTGGCCTTGTCAGGGCCTACAGATCTCAATCGCCACTTGCTCTCAGCAGCACCTATATTGAGAAACTTCTGTAGAGTATCACTCAAAGTCTGCTCAGTGTCAGATCAATTCAGATTGCATTATCCACATTTTTAGGGCCAGAGTACTTGACTCACTACTGCCTCCCAGGTTTCGTGTCCATTGTTCTGTTAACCCAACTGTTAGCGTTTTAAGGTATTCAGTCAATAACTATAATTTATGTGCGTTTTTTCTTTTGAAAAGACTTGCAATTCTTACGTGACTTGAATAAGAGAAAACAGTTTAAAGTGAATAAAATAAATAAATCGCGTTATTACGATAAAACTGAAAATTCGCTTTCAAACATCTCGCTTCATTCGCCTTTTCATGTGTAAAAACAATTTCCTGTGAGTTTCGTTACGAGCACCTCTTTTGTGTTTCAAACTTGCGGGAATCGGTTACAATTTTTTTACGAGGATGACAAATACATATAATTAATGATCCGCCTCCTGTTTGTTGAAAATTTCATCCGTTGCCGCGATATAGTGATTCTAAGGCGCATATAAAATGCACATAAATCATCCGATTGTGTGTTAATCGTACGTGCGGAGACCGTTTAAAGTTATGCAGAAGATAATAAGAAATATATTCGCTCGTAAATTATAAGAGGCGTTTGCAAAAATGTTTTATCGTTCGAGTTTCACGTTTGAAATATTACGTAGAAATGCGTTGCATTTTAAGCGCTTGATATATTAAAAAGCTACTTATCACTGTTCACTGTCGTTTCGCTTTTTATACGTTAAAGGTTTTATCCGCCAGTTGCTTAAAACTATTCCAAAATATTTGGACGTGCAGAACAATGCATGTACCAAACCAGAATTATGGCTAGCCCCTTACAGAATGATAAATGTTTAATCTAGCTTTTAAATCTTTTTCGGTGACCAGGCAGAAAATTAAACTTACCCCTAAAACACTATAAAGCCGAGCGGAGTGACCACGCGGTTTGAGGCGCCATGTCACGGATTGTGCGGCCCCTCCCGCCCGACGTTCGAGTCTTCACTCGGGCATGGCTGTGTGTGTTGTTCTTAGTATAAGTTAGTTTAAGTACTGTGTAAGTCTAGGGACCGATGACCTCAGCAGTTTGGTCCCTTAGGAATTCACACACTCTTGAACATTTCTTAATTACTATAAAAATAACTGTCAGAATGAAGGTCACCTTATGTCTAAGAAGTTTTACTGCAGCTTCTACAACAAAATAACATGCTCTCTTGTATAAAACTTATTTTTGGAAAAAAACAACTGATACTCCTCATTTTTCTCACGCGGTGGAGCAGCTGATAGTATCCTGTCGTGAATATGTTGTTTCGCAGAACATCTGCATATTTCAGCCAAACATGTTCCTACTTAACTCGGATAGATTGTTGCAATACTTCGCACAATAATTAATTCACCTGAATTTTTCCAGTGACGGTTTCTTGATTTTGTATTTTTATTACTGCATACTTAAAATAAACAAGAATTTTATGGAAAGAGGTAATAACAAGATCTATGCTTTTCAGTAGTTTGTTACTTGTAGCACGAATCGTTCAGCTTGCTATGTAGTAAGATTTTAAGTAAGGTTAGCTTTGTAATATGATCATATCGTAAGTTTATCTGCTTAATACAAACTTCTTATATACATTGTCCTAAACGTCGCACAGTATTTATTATTTCTTTCGATATCGTATTATGTTTGCAGTTATTTTGCGCACTGTGTTTAATATTTAGGGGTGTTTTTGATATGTTTGCGTATACAGTCTCATGCTAATATGAGTAAAAGTGTGACACTAATAATCAAAAAAGCTAAAAAGCATTAAAAATTAAATAATGTTTCAAAAGTGAAAAATAGAAAACAAAATAAAATAAAAAATAATAAGAAAAACTTAAAGTTTTTAAAAATAAAACAAAAAGCCTCCCTGGAGCATGTGACCTTGACGTGGTGGTGCTTGGCCTCATACACATTCAGGAGTTAGCTACGAAAAGAGAAACAACCACGCACATGCCTTGCATGGCGTTCACCCAAACTGCCAACTTCTTCCACAACATACATACGAGCAGAATCGATTACCATTAAAGTTATAGCACTTTTTACAACGCAGTTCAACAACATACTTCTGTGGAATTTACGTTCAGTCTAAGAATTGAGTCCACACGCCGAGTTGAAATAGTGAATGCGCATTCCAGGCACAGGCAATTGACATCAAAGTGCATCAAACTCAAAGCAAGGCGTTCCATGGTCCACACTCGAATGGCACATCCAACTGACCATGCTGCTGACTCGGTACACAATTCACGGCATCTAACTGGCCAAAATCTTCTCACACACTAACATGACAACAGCTGGCTGTGCCTCATTCCACTTGCACTACATATGCCGAGTCGCATCCTGGTGCTAAGCAAAGTCGTCATTCCACGACTAACCCAGCGGCCACTCTGAGTTTGCCCACCCAAAACCCTCACAGCTGTCCGTACTCTGCCTCTAGTACCGCCGGTGTGCACTTGCTCAGCTCTAATGATCATAATTGGCAAACCGAATCCTTAGGAGCCTCCACAAATCAACAATTAGCTGGGAGAAACTGATTTAAAGGACCAGTGGTCTAGGGGTAGCGTCTTCGACTACTGATCAAGACGCCCTGCGTACCGGCATCGTAGCGCACCACTGCTTAAAATATGGATGAAAATCATAAGAAATGATGGCAATGAAGGCATAAGAAGCCGACCTCATTTTTCCAATGGTACTGTCGAAGACGGCGGAAAAGCGGGCAGAGGTTCACGCACTCTCCAGGCCTTGAAGTGGGAAAGTGCCCCTTAAAGGCGAAAGAATCAGCACTGATAAACCACATGAAGATACAGAAGGCAATGGAAATCATTGGATTAAATACAAGTAATGTATATTCACAGAACATGAAGATCACAACTTGCGCTTGAAAATCTCTGAGGTTGTAGATAATGTGATAATGAGTAGATTACTGGGCACTTCAGTTGGAGAGGAGTGGAGATCTCTAGAAAGGGCAATCAGAGAATTTGAGAAGAAAAACCCAGACACAAGGAAGGTAGCTGCTAAGAAACCGTGGGCATCAGAAGACATATTTCAATTGATCTGTGAAAGGAATAAGTACAAAAATGCTCAGGGAAATTCAGGAACACAGGTATAAATGTCAGTTAGGATAGAAATAAATAGTAAATGTAGGGAAGCGAAGGAGAAATGGCTACATGAAAAATGTGAAGAAATCGAAAACGGAATGGTTGTCAGAAGGACTGACTCAGCATATAGAAAGATCAAAATTTGAAGCAACGGTGACAACATCAACAGTGCAATACGAATTCCACTGTTAAATGCAGAGGAGAAAGCGGATAGCTGAAAATAGAATACTGAAGGACTTTATGAGGAGAGGGCTTGTCTCGTGGCCTGATGGAAGAAGAAACAGAAGCCGACAGGGAATATAGGGGACCATGTATTAGAGTCAGAATATAATTGAGCATTGGACGACTTAACTACAATTAAGGCGGAAGGAATACATAACACTTCATCAGAATTTCTATAATAATTGGGAAAAGTGTCAACAAAAGAGCTATTCACACTGGTGTGAAAATGTAAGAGGCTGGAGATATACCATCACATTTTCGGAAAAACTTCATTCACACAATCCCAAGAATCGACAGAGACCACAACGGCGAAAGTATCGCACCATGAGCTTCACAGCTCATTCATCCAAGATGTTCTCATGCTGAAAAGAATAATATACAGACGATTGTGAAAGAAAATTGAGGATCTAATGGATGATAAGTTTCGTTTTAGGAAAGGTGATGATACAGGAGTGGTCGTTCTGACGTTGCGGCTGATACTATACACTACTGGCAATTAAAATTACTACACCACGAAGATGACGTGCTACAGACGCGAAATTTAAAAGATAGGAAGAAGATGCTGTGATACGCAAATGATTAGCTTTACAGAGCATTCACACAAGGTTGGCGCCAGTAGCGATACCTACAACGTGCTGACATGAGGAAAGTTTCCAACTGATTTCTCATACACAAACAGCAGTTGACCGGCGTTGCCTGGTGAAACGGTGTTGTGATGCCTCGTGTAAGGATGATAAATGCGTACCATCACGTTTCTGACTTTGATAAAGGTCGGATTGTACCCTATCGCGATTGCGGTTTATTGTATGGTGACATTGCTGCTCGCGTTGGTCGAGATCCAATGACTGTTAGCAGAATATGGAATCAGTTTGTTAAGGAGGGTGTAACCTCCCCACCGTAATTTTAAAAGAAAGAAAATAAAATTGACAATACTTAATAGAAATGGGAGCCAAGTGTAACCTCCCTACCGCAATTTTTAAAAGAAAATAACGATACTAATTAGAAATGCTGATGGACATGGCTCTATGCGTAACCTGCCCACAATGAAATGTACTGACAATGGCAACAAAAAAAGTGAAATTCGCAATCTGACTCAAATATAAATCCTTCAAAAAATTAAAGTCCATTCAGTGACAAGAAAATTCAATTAAACCGAAATATCGGTCTTTGGCCCTGTGTAAAACAATCAGAATTAAAGTCTTACCTCAGAATAAATCGATGTCACATATCTGCTCTTGTTGTTGCGCACCGCTTGGAGGAACTGCATTGCAAATAATAATATTCTCTTTTTTTGTGATTTTAGTGGAGTTTTTCTTCAAAAGAAGTGGAATGAAATGGGAAGTGCAACGAAATCTTGAGTTCAATAAAAAATTAAATTTTTGAGAAAATGCTTTTGAAATAAAAAAAATTATTATTGGGAGATTTGTTGGAGAATAATTACATTAAATAAAATTTTTCATTATCTAATGATTATATTAATTAACAGTATACCTTATTGCTCATCTTGACCATTGTTGCCGACCGCCTACATCACACAACCGCACTGGGCTGCTACTACTGACCGACCGCTCTGCATGACGACTACAGACTGAGTACTGCTCTCAACTAGACAGAGCTACAGACTCGCAACGACTGAACTGACAGACTCGCAACGACTGACTGACTGCTACTCTGCATAGCGACAACTAACTCGCAAAGACTACCACTGACTGAGAACCGCTCGCAACACTCGCGCGGTCAAGCGCATACTCTCTGGTCACAGATGCTACAATGCCTCGCCATCGCTGCTGCGTTACATACGTGTTTCATAACCCTCCACTCGGGGGGCAAAAATTTGGCAGCGATGGTGAGTCATTTGGACTTGCCAAGCGCGGCAAAATTTTTCTTTAATTAACAAAATCCTACAACTTACAGAATATTTAAATGTTGTGCACACGCACTAAGTACAAAATATATCAGACAAGGACAAAATGTGAATACTAAACATAGTAGCAAATCAGAAATAAGTATATACAAATTATTTGACAGATAACAAAGTGCACAGGCACTGAAAAAATTCTTTAGCATATTCAGAACAAATAAACAGACTGGCAAAAAATATTATGTTGACAAGTGTACATGCACTGAAAAATGTCTTTAGCATTTTCACAACAAATAAACATAATGGCAAAAAAAAAAAATTCATGTCCAAAGTGCACATGCACTGAAAAATGTCTTTAGTATTTTCACAACAAATAAACATAATGGCAAACATCATGTCGACCAGTGACATAAGTGTACTCACACTGGAGTTTAGCGAATCGAAAAATGTATAACCTATGAACATAAATGATGTTACCAAAAAAAAATTTTTTCTCTATGTGACAAGAATCAGGATAGGAAAGGGAAGGATTGCATCATGGTTGTAGCACTTTAGATTGCACACAGCTGCTCTGAAAGTCCATATCTTTCCACAGTAGTACAACACCAAGTGACACAACTTGAAGTTCTTTTCCCATCAGAATTTATCAGTGTAGCCAAGACACTGAACTGTCGTAGTAATGTTCCATGTTTTCATTTTGGCAGTACATTAGGTACACCAAACAGTGGGACCATAATAATGTCTTCATCGCTCATGGTGGTGGACAGCATGTCGTGTCAACACCACACTCTTACAAGGCACACCAACGTAGAATTAGTGCAAAACCAAATATAGTGCTCCATGATCACTGGGATAAACAGGACAAATGGACATTGCAGTAATTCAGGGTAGTCAGCTTATGAGGTGAAGGACATCAGGTCACATAATATTGACAATTACAGTCTTCATTGATAGTTCGTGGCATTCATAGCCCAGTTATTGAACATTTCTGTACCAAGTATGTAGTATTACAGAAAAATGTTCATTAATTGTTTTACATAGAATCAGTAGCCTTCTTTTCCTGGTTACAAAATATTATGAAATAATCGCATTCTTTTCAGTTACAGAGTATAATTAAGAATCATTAACCTTTTCCTAATTACAGTTAATTAATCATTTGTCATTAATGAATCATTTGTCTAATTACAGTTAATTAATCATTTGTATAATTACAGTTAATTAATCATTTGTCATTAATTAATCATTTGTCTAATTACAGTTAATTAATCATTTGTATAATTACAGTTAATTAATCATTTGTCGTTAATTAATCATTTGTCTAATTACAGTTAATTAATCATTTGTCATTAATTAATCATTTGTCTAATTACAGTTAATTAATTAATCATTTGTCATTTCAATATACTAAGAATTATTAGCCTTAATTAATTACAAAGCATTATTAAACAGTACCATAGTTAATTAATTATGTGTCATTCCAATCTATTAAGAATCATTAGTCTTTTCCTAATTACAAAGCATGATGAAACAGTCACATTCATTTCCAATAACAAAGTATCAACATTGGAAACAAGAGCTAATCAATGGCATAATTAATAACAATTCGTGGAGTGACATTAATTATTGGCACTCAGTGGCCAGCAAGTATTGAATAAAATCATCATTCAGTATTATTCAGATTATTACGAAGTCATTATTAAAAATCAGTTAATTACAGTCAAATCATTAGTAATCACAGGCATTACAATAAACAGTGGCAGTTATTAGCTAGTGACAAAGCATTATTTTGAATATAGTCTCATTAAGAGGTCATTACTCGAGTGACATGCTATTCAGAGTTGATCAGTATTATTCAGAATTATCATAAACTAGTGACATTATGTGGGACTGGTAATACATTTTTTTGGTAGCAATGCATTGCGTTGGGATCGATAATTAATTGCTGAGGCATAATACTTTTTGCTTTTGACCTATTGCTGCAAATGAGGATAGGTAACGTCATTCGTCATGAGTCAGCTGTAGCAAGATTATGTAACAAGGCAGTACATGTGATCACATTTATAAATGATAAACATAAATGGGTAAAAAATATAAAAATGCAAGTACTAGAACAGGTATAATAAGTAACAGGTTTAGTAAGTGTCATGAAAAACTTCTCCTGGAAAAAAATACAAAAACGGATTATTGACCTGAAAGAAGAAACGCACACTATGCTGAAAAGTAGTGAACTTCGAATTAACAAGTAGTGAAATGTGTATAAAATGTGTTCCATAGCTGTCCTTTCCAAAACTTTCCGTCATCCTACTATGCAATACAACACCTGCTGTCAAAACAAACTGCAACAAATACTTAAATAACTACGTGGCATAAAGAAAAAAACTTCATTATCCATATCATCATCATCTGTAAAGAAAAACTTCATTATTCATAACAGCATATTCTTCATCATTATTCGTCAGCATTCATTATCATCTGCAAAAAATCACTTTATTACTCATTATACAACTATTCCTTATCTCTAGCATATTTCATCACTAAAACTAAGATGTGTAGTTCTCTCTGACAGCCTGCATCAATCACCTTGTATTCTGAAAGAAAAAATTAGTTAAGACTGCTATTCTGTGATGAGTATAGTATATTCTTGTTAATGCTTGTTAATCCTGATCCCTTTACTCTTCCTCATAAAGTTATTGCATCTCCTTTCGTTTATTCCGTAGGTTAAATTCCCATTTATGTTAAATTTATTTCTTAGAATCATCATTCCTTTCTGAAATTGATGAACAAAGATTAATGTCTTGCATTTAAATCCTATACCCACTAAATAATGACTGGTTTATGGTGACACAATTAACCATACAGCATAACATGACAGAAAACGTAATATGTCCAAGACATTGACAGTGTTCGGATGCAAAAAAATGTACACAGAATAATACAATGCAGTAGCAAAAAAAATGTGAAACAGTCACGATGTTGAGATGTCATAAGGCAAAAAAAAAAAAAAAAAATGTCAAAGTCGACTGGTGTGTGTTATATCTTAACTATTTCCTAGTGCATACAAACAAAACTGGAGTACAGTCACATACACAAAAAAAATGGAAAATGTGCACGGTCTGATGTGTAACGACAAGAAAAGCGACCTGCTAACCTTACCTTGCCGGGCACTTGCCAAGAAAAAAATACGATAATCATCAATAAGTAGTCACATAAATATAATTGCAGAAATAGTCGTAAATGTGTAAATTCATCTGGAAAAATATGCATGGTCTGATGTGTGACGACAAGAAAAGCGACCTGCTAACCTTACCTTGCCGGGCACTTGCCAAGAAAAAAAATACGATAATCATCAATAATTAGTCAGGTGAATTAATTGCATTAGTAAATGGCATCATAGTGTGTTGAATCATACAGTGGTTTCACTCAATAAACGGTTTAATGTTTGAGATATGGTGATTGCCTTTCGATTTTCTGGTTCTCAAAGTTTCGACGTGTACAACATTGGGGTGAGGGATGCTGCGAATCCGATACGGACCTGCGTATAGAAGTTCAAATTTACTGCACTTACCTTTTAATTTGCTGGATAAATAGTGTATACGTACTAATATCTTCTGTCCAACGTGAAAGTCGCGGCGTGTACAAACCTGTTTTTGCTGTCTTCTCCGGCGCTCTGCGGCACGTTTGATGTTGTTCAGCGCAATGTCAATTATTTCGTGGTGTCGTAGGCGACGATTTTTGGGGAATTCTATTAATTCTTTAATTTTGTTCGGTGGTTCAACGTTTTTCAGTATAACAGTCGGAGATAGCATAGTGGATTCATTTGGAATGGAATTAATTACATCTTGGAATGAGAGTATGTGTGTATCCCAATCAATATGTCTTTTGTGGCAGTATATTCTGCACAGCTTACCAATTTCCTTCATTAATCTTTCACAAGGGTTCGAAGAAGCGTGGTACTTGGATACATAGATCGGAGAAATGTTTCTAGCTCGTAACATGCGTGTCCATACACTACTACGAAATTGAGATCCATTATCAGAAATTACTTTCATTACATGCCCTACATGAAATAGAAAATGTTTTACAAATGCTTTCGAAACAGTTTTAGCAGTAGCTTTGCGTAACGGAATGAAAGTAACAAATTTTGAAGTGAGCTCAACAGCGACAAAAATGTAGCAAAAACCTCTGTTAGTTCTCGGAATCGGACCAAAAATATCTACTGCGGCCATGTGTCTTAATTTCACAGGTATAATGGGATATAAAGGAGGAATATGTGAAGTGGTGTCTGATTTAGCTTTCTGGCAAATTTTACAAGACGCTAAAACTCGTCGTATACGTTTTTCCATGTTGGTAAAATAACAGTTCTGTCTCAGTATAAGAAAACATTTTCGTGCTCCGTAATGTGCGTAACTTAAATGAGTGTACCAAATTAGTTTGTTAACCAGTTCGTCAGGAATGCATAATAACCAATTGTTGCTGTCAGGATGAGAGCGGCGAAACAGAATGTCATTGCGTACAGTGTAGTGGTTCCTAATCGTAACATTTTTCCTATCTTGCCAAAGGTGTTTAATTTCTTTCCACACATTGTCCTTATTTTGTTCTTGTGCTATGTCCTGTAATGACGATGAAATAAAATTTTCAAATGCAACTTGCTGAATGTACATGACACTGAAATTTGTTTTGCAGAAGTTGGTTGCTACGTCTTGCTGATTGTTACTGAGAGAACGCGATAGTGCGTCTGCTATAACATTTTGCGTACCGGGAATGTGAACTATTGTAAAATTAAATTCCTGTAAATAGTTTCCATCTGCTTAATCTATCGTGAGTGAATTTAGCTGAAAGTAAAAATTGAATCGCTCTATGGTCTGTGTAGACGGTGGTATGTCTGCCGTAAAGAAAGTGCCTAAATCTCGTGAAAGCCCATACAACACATAATGTTTCAAGTTCTGTGACGGAATAATTTCGTTCAGCAGGTGACAAAATGCGACTTGCAAATGCGATGTTTTTAATTACTGTAGAACCATCTTCTTCTATTTCCTGGAAAATGTGTACGCCTAAGGCGGTGTTGGAACTGTCAGTGGCAATGGAAAAATTTCTGGTGAGATCTGGGTGCGATAATAGTGGAGCATTCAACAAAGCATGCTTCAAATAACATTCTCGTGAGCAAAATTCTGCTTGTCAAAAGTAATGTTTGCGTTACTGTAGTATGCAATCTGTGCTGTATCTGGTTAAATTCTATCGTTCGTCCTGTTATTTACGGGAGGATGCTGTGGCATATCCACTATATGAACTGTTCTGTTATTTCTTACTGACGTGTTACGCTATGGATGACACCTATTGTCTGTTTCATTCATGATTATTTGTTGTTGCTGATGTTGTTGCTGCTCATAAGATCGACTGTTATTAAATGTACGCTGAAAATTGTGCTCATCATTCTTTTTACGTCTGTCCTAATAATCATTCCTATACGGTGTATTGCGATAGGAGTTGAAATAGAGTGTTGTCTGTACGTAGTTATTTCTTTGCTGCCATGCGTTACTATTTGTTGGAGCTGAGACTATACATGCACGCGGCGAAACATTAAAGTTTGGTTGACCTTGTAGACTGCATTGTTGGTTAGGTATGCTAAGCGGTTGACTTTCATGCTATTGTGGTGAAAAACATCTATTGTTACCAAAAAATGCGTTTGCTGTTAATTTTACTTTTACACATACTGATGATTGCGATTTTATCTGTAATTAAAATTACGGCGGTAGTTGTCATTACGGGAGTGCCTACTGAAAATTGTCACATTCGGTAAAAGTTTGTCACATCGGATATTCATTACATGTTTCTTAATACTACAAAGAGCAATAGTTAAAGAGCAGTTTGGATAGATATAAAGGATAGTAGAAGAGAAGGCAGCAGTGCAGAAAACTAAAGATGAAACAGCACTACTACAGCTCGGGGCCCTATGCTCGCTACGGCACATATTCATTAAAGCGTAATGAATCCCCTGAGGTCATTTACGCACTGCAAATAAATTTTAGCTTTTGTGTTACAGGCAATAGCGGTAAAATTTCAAAGGCAAATTGTTGTATTCGTGCTAATTCAAATTTCTTCATTACAGGCAATGCTGTTGTAAATACAAAAATAAATTGTCGCATCTGGTTCAAAGCTAGTTTCTCCATTACCGATAATAGCGGTGAATGTACAAAGATAAATTGTCGTATACAGTGCAAATCGTGTATCTGTGTTCTGTCATTATTAAATTCTTTACATTTGCTTACAAATGCAAATTGCTCGAAATCTACATTCTCGTCACTCAGTTTGATAACACGTTCAGGTTTGTGTGTGAATCTGTTCGTCTGTGTCATTTCGGATTTCAAGTTGCGTAGCTTTTCAGATTTTAAGTCGCGTGGCTTTTCGGATTTTAAGTCGCGTAGTTGCTGTAAATTGCTCACACTATACACGCTGCGTGACTCTGACACATGTTCATAAAGTGGCGTCTGTTGTGGTATGTTATTAACTGACATGTTTTTCATCTCTGTTACTTCTTGTTGTAGATTTAATAACTTCCGACGTAACGTGTTGTTAGATGAATCGATTTCATTAATTGTCTGCTGTAAATTTTGAAATTCAGGTGTTTGGATAAAAGAAACCGGTGCAGTATCGTCTGATTTATTGTCATTAGCATTTTCGATAACATCAATACGACTGGCCAATTCATCACATTTTTCAGTCAATATCTTAACCTGATCATCGGTTTTAGAATCAGACGCATTAATCTGTTTTTGCAACTTGCGCGTAGTTTCGCTTAGTTTTTTAACATCAGCTTTGATAACATCACAATCCTGTGTTAGATCTAATTGTTCGAATCTATCTGTCACTGTTTGAATATTTACTGTGTGTGTATCTGTTTTTGCTTTAAGATCAGAAATTTCATCCTGTAATTCCGCGTTCAATTGTTCTATGGTATTAATTTTGTCGGACACTGTAGTAATATTATTGTCTACATACGTCTTCGCTTTCGCGAATATTTTACGTTTGTCCTCTTGTCTCTGTGCAGTGATTGTTTCCATGACTTGTCGTTTTACTTTGTTTTGATCTTGAATAAATCTGCGGAAACGCGTATCACTGTTCTGTATGTGCTGATTAAAGCGCTCGTTAATCTGAGTGTTCTGCTGTTCGAATTTCGCGTCTATCTTTGCGTCCATAGTGCGCGAAAGTTCTACCGTCATTGCTCTAAACTCGTCCCGTAATTGTGTAGCTTTTTCAGAGCACTGTTTGGCGACTCCGCTAATTTCGTCTCTGAGTGTATCTGTCGCGGCTGTTTGCATTTCCCTTAATTCTTGCGCAACCGACTTTATTTCTTCGCTATTTTTTTGTGAACAAGCCTCAATTTCCACGCGCAACTGTTCCTTAGTGTCATGGCACTGCGCGGCAACGGCTGTAATTTGTTCACTAAGTTGTTTGAAATTTTCGTCATTATTGTCAAGTTTTTCATTTAAGTGTATGTTATCTTCCCTAAGTTGTTTGACCTGTTCATTGAGTTGTTTGAGATTGTTGTTAGTTTTCTCACTTTGCTGTTTGTTCTGTTCTATCAATATTGCCATAAGTTGCTCCAAGCTGACATTACCTACTCTATTCTCAGTACTGTTTGATGGTGTATCTATAATTGTCGCGTTTTGTGTGACCATTTGGTCATTCTGTAATTTACAAAAAGGTTTATCAGTCGGATGTGCACTATCAGACACTGTTCCGGAATTAAATGGATCCGTCATACTCTCACTACGCTGACCATTTTCATTCGAAAAATTTGTCTGTACATTACTTAGATTTTCTAAATCGGGTGTGTTAAACTCGGCAGCGCTCATTACAATAGAGCGTCCCGCGTCATCGATTGTCGTCATATCAACAGAGGACATAACCGAGTTCGTTTGTTCATCATTAAGACAAAAGTCATCATTAGTGGTTGTATTGCACTGATTGTTAGTGAACGCAGGATTGTCATCATCACACTGCGTGTCATAATTACTATCGGTCACGCTGTTTGAGTCGATAATTTCATTCAAAATACCTCGCGATACACTATTCACAGTCTTTCGCGGCATTTTTACAATAGTCACAATTTTTCAGAAAATAAATAAGCACAATGCAAAAATAACACACAAATACAACAAAGCAACAAATTGCCGTTGACCTGTAGAGAGAAAGTCACAATATTATTAAAAGCGTTGCGCTAAATCCTAATTATATCTAAGCAAACAAGAGCAGATATCTGACTGTCGCTCAAAAGACTCTCAACGAAATTCGATCCTGGACTGGGTGTCGCCAAGTGTAACCTCCCCACCGTAATTTTAAAAGAAAGAAAATAAAATTGACAATACTTAATAGAAATGGGAGCCAAGTGTAACCTCCCTACCGCAATTTTTAAAAGAAAATAACGATACTAATTAGAAATGCTGATGGACATGGCTCTATGCGTAACCTGCCCACAATGAAATGTACTGACAATGGCAACAAAAAAAGTGAAATTCGCAATCTGACTCAAATATAAATCCTTCAAAAAATTAAAGTCCATTCAGTGACAAGAAAATTCAATTAAACCGAAATATCGGTCTTTGGCCCTGTGTAAAACAATCAGAATTAAAGTCTTACCTCAGAATAAATCGATGTCACATATCTGCTCTTGTTGTTGCGCACCGCTTGGAGGAACTGCATTGCAAATAATAATATTCTCTTTTTTTGTGATTTTAGTGGAGCTTTTCTTCAAAAGAAGTGGAATGAAATGGGAAGTGCAACGAAATCTTGAGTTCAATAAAAAATTAAATTTTTGAGAAAATGCTTTTGAAATAAAAAAAATTATTATTGGGAGATTTGTTGGAGAATAATTACATTAAATAAAATTTTTCATTATCTAATGATTATATTAATTAACAGTATACCTTATTGCTCATCTTGACCATTGTTGCCGACCGCCTACATCACACAACCGCACTGGGCTGCTACTACTGACCGACCGCTCTGCATGACGACTACAGACTGAGTACTGCTCTCAACTAGACAGAGCTACAGACTCGCAACGACTGAACTGACAGACTCGCAACGACTGACTGACTGCTACTCTGCATAGCGACAACTAACTCGCAAAGACTACCACTGACTGAGAACCGCTCGCAACACTCGCGCGGTCAAGCGCATACTCTCTGGTCACAGATGCTACAATGCCTCGCCATCGCTGCTGCGTTACATACGTGTTTCAAGGGTAATACGGAGCGCCGTGCTGAATACCAACGGCCTCGTATCACTGGCAGTCGAGATGACAGGCTTCTTATCCGCATGGCTGTAACGGATCGTGCAGCCACGTCTCGATCCATGTGTCAACAGATGGGGACGTTTGCAAGACAACAACCATCTGCACGAACAGTTCGACGACGTTTGGAGCAGCATGAACTATCGGCTCGAAGACCATGGCTGCGGGTTTCCTTGACGCTGCATCACAGACAGCAGCGCCTGCGATGATGTACTCAACGACGGACCTAGGTACATGGATGGCAAAACGTCATTTTTTTCCGATGAATCCAGGTTCTGTTCGATGGTCGCATCCGTGTTTGGCGACATCGCGGTGAATGCACATTGGAAGCGTGTATTCATCATCGCCATACTGGCGTATCACCCGGCGTGATGGTATGGGGTGCCATTGGTTACACGTCTCGGTCACCTCGCATTGACGGCACTTTGAACAGTGGACGTTCTATTTCAGATGTGTTACGACCCGTGGCTCTACCCTTCATTCTATCCCTGCGAAACCCTACATACAGCGGGATAAAGCATGACCGCATGTTGCAGGTCCCGTACGGGCCTTTCTGGATAAAGAAATTGCTCGATTCCTGCCCTGGTCAGCACTTTCTCCAGATCTCTCACCAAATGAAAACGTCTGGTCAATGGTGGCCGAGTAGCTGGCTCGTCACAATACGGCTGTCACTACTCTTGGTGAACTGTGGTATCGTTTTGAAGCTGCATGGGCAGCTGTACCTGTACATGCCATCCAAGCTCTGTGTGACTCAAAGCCCATGGCCAGAGGTGGTTGTTCTGGGTACTGATTTCTCGGGACCTATGAATCCAAATGGCTTGAAAATGTAATCTCATGTCAATTCTAGTATAATATATTTGTCCAGTGAATACCCATTTATCATCTGCATTTCTTCTTGGTGTAGCAATTTTAATGGCCAGTAGTGTAATAGAAGCTGGACCGACCGAGAAAAGACACGTACGATTTGCCGACCTGGACGAAGTGTTCGCCAAGGTGAAATGGTCCAAGATGGCGCAAATTCTTAGAGAAATAGGGGTAAGGTGCACCGAAAGATGATATACACTCAACATTTAGAACAGACAAGAGAGAACAACAAGAGTGGAAGACCGAGTAAGGAGCGTTCGGATTTAAAAGAGTGTAAGGTAGTGATACTATTCAATTTATTCATCGAAGAAGCTGTGATGGAGATAAGATTAAGCTTCAAGATCGAGTTGAAAATTCAAGCTGAAATTATATCGCTGATGACGTTGCTATCCTCAGTGAATGCGAAGGATTACGTTCCCCAAGAGGGCAGAATATGGATTCATCGTAAGTCGAAAAAAGACGAAAGTAATGAGAAGTAGAGAAATGAGAACAGCAAGAAACTTAGCATCAGAAACGGAAATCACGAAGTAGTCGAAGTTAACGATCTCTGCTATGTGTGCAACAAAGCACCCATGTCGGACGGTACAAGGAGGACATTAAAGACATACTAGCACTGCAGAAAGGACACTTCTGACCAAGAGATGTCTTCTGGTAGCTAACACTGGCCTTAATATGACGAAAAATTTTCTGAGAATGTACCTTTGGGGCAAAGAATTGCATGGTAGTGAGAAAACCTGGACAGAAGGGAATTGATGCATTTGAGAAGTGGCCCTGCAGCAAAAAGTTGACATTTAGGTGGCTGAATGAGGATGTTCTCCGCCGAGACGGCGACGGAAGAAATGTATGGAAAACACTGACAAGAAGAAGGGACAGGCTAATAGGACATCTGATATGACATCGGAGAATAACTTCCATGAATCTAGAATGAGCTGTAGAATGTACAAACAGTAGAAGAAGATAGAGATAGGAAAATATCTTCCCAAAAATTGAGGATGGTGACTTCAAGTGCTACCCTGAAAAAAAAAATTTTGGCACAGCAGAGAAATTCAGGCGGGTCTCATGAAACTAGTCAGAAGACTGATCACTCAATTGAATAGTATTTGATAGCACACACATCAAATAAGATTTGTATCACCTCGGTTCAAAGAGTTCCCAAACATGTACATAAAAATGGGATGGAGATGAAGATAAACTCCATTTCAATCCTTGTTATTGCTCATGAAAACCACATATTGCATGTAGTACCACTATACAGCGAGACCTTCATAGGTGGTGGTCCAGACTTCTGTACACAGTGGTGCCTCTGACACCCAGTAGCACGTCCTCTTCCACTGATGGATGTCTGTATTCGCCGTGACATACTATCTACAAGTTCATTAAGGCACTGTTGGTCCAGACTGTCCCACTCCTCAACGGCGATTCAGCGTAGATCCCTCAGAGTGGCTGGTGGGTCACGTCGTCAATAAACAGCCAATCTATCTCAGGCATATTCGGTAGGGTTCAAATCTGGTGAATTTGATGGCCACTCTAGTGGAGCGATGTCGTAATCCTTAAGGAAGTCTTTCATACGATAAAGCGTTGGAGGCGCGAATTGTTGTCCATGAGGGCAATAAGCTGCCGATATGGTTGCACCATTGGTCCGAGGATGGCATTGACGTATCGTACAGCCGTTACAGCACCTTCCATGACCACCAGCGGCGTACGTCGGCCCCTAAAAATGCCACCATAAAAAGGCCGGGAACCTCCACCTTGCTACATTCGCTGAATAGTGTGTCTAAGGCGTTCAGCCTGGCCGAGTTGCCTCCAAACAAGTCTCCAACGATTCTCTGGTTGAAGGCATGTGCCACATTCATTCGTGAAGAGAACGTGATGCCAATCCTGAGCGTTCCATTCGGCATGTTGTTTGGCCGATCTGTACCATGCTGGATGATGTCGTGGTTGCAAAGATGGACCTCGCCATGGACTTCGGGAGTAAAGTTGCGCAGCATGCAGCCTGTAGCGTACAGTTTGAGTCGTAACACGACGTGGCTGCACGAAAAGCGTTAAACAACATGGTGGCGTTGCTACCAATATTCCTCCGAGCCATAATACTGTAAGTGGATAGGGGTCATCCACTGCAGTAGTAGCCCTTGTGCGGCCTGAGCGAGGCATGTCATAGACAGTTCCTGTCTCTCTGTATCTCCTCCATATCCCAACAACATCGCCTTGGTTCTCTCCGAGATGACTGGGCACTGCCTTGTTGAGAGCTCTTCCTGGCACAAAGTAACAGTGCGGACACGTTTGAACTACGGTATCGACCGTCCATGCATGGGTGATCTACAGACAACACGAGCCGTGTACCTCCATCCTGGTCGAATGACTGAAACCGATCGGCTGTCTGACCCACTCCGACCAATAGGCGCTGCTCTTGCATGGTTGTTTACATCTTTGGGCGGGTTTAGTGACATCTCTGAACGTACAAAGGAAGTGTGTCTGTGATACAATATCCACAGTCAACGTCTATCTTCAAGAGTTCTAGGAACCGGGGTGATGCAAAACTATTTTTGATGCGAGTACAATGTTGTCAATAATGAATGAATCAGTATTGCGAAGCATTTGCTTACCTTTAATTCGTTAGACAAATTACCTTCTCGATTCTGACAAAAATGAATTGTAATTAAGCAATGCATATCGTTTAACTGAAATTGTGAAGTGGCGAAATGAAAACAAAAATGATATTCTCTCCTGATTTGTGATCAGTAGCTCACAAAAAAATACATGTATTTAGCACAGGACAATATTACTGATGTCACATGAGACGCTTAATGCAAACGAAAATGGCACATAAAGGTCTCCTCTTCAGAACACCGTGAAAAACGCGAAGTGCTAAGCCCTTTGGTGGTTAAAATTCTGTCTTGCATACTCGATTACGGTCAAATACGGTTCGTAACACAAGGAAACTGCTCCATTTCGCAACCGCAAATACCTCGGTGCTATTTATTCTTTTTTTGGTGACCATGGAATGTTACTGTCAGAATATGACTCCCTAAGTTTGCACACATAAAAAAATATTACCCTGTCTTTCAGAATAGATGCACGGAGAAATATTGTGCCCAATTGTCGGTATCTCTTCACGAATACGAACCATAGTCTGTTTCTGTGTGTCGCTTTCCATCTTTATCACATAACTGAAAACTGCCGCGGTCGTTAGCACATCGTTTCACACTCAAGTAAAAGCTGACTTTCACTCAGAGTTGAGCGTTATAGTACGAAGAAGATGGCTTTGTTCCACTTGAAACCTTTGAGCCATACGGAGCGTAACAGCACGTTCAAGTCCTGCTCGCTGAATCCATCTTGGAGCAAAGATCGTAGCCAATATGAAGTCCTATATCAGAAGGAGAAACAAAACCGTCATTCTATGGGTTGGAGCGTGGAATATTGGATCAATTAATAGGGGAGGTAGGTATTAAAATTTGGAAAGGGAAAGTAATAGGTTGAAGTTATACAGTATATAGCGGGGATTAGTGAAGTTTGGTAGCAGGTCTGGTCTAATGAATATAGAGTCACTGAAACGTCCCCTTTGAACAATTATACATGACTGTGCTTAACCTAACACACAATATTTTTAGCGCAACGCAATCTGACTTTCAAAAAATCCCTACGAAAGAATGGGCCCTGACTAACAGTAAACTATACCTTTCACAAATCACTTACCTCACAAAAATCTTCGCTACTCAAGCTACTGCAATACAGCGAGCGCCACTACTGCCAGCTAAATAAAAGATTCAAACTACTGAAGGCACTAACTACTGATAGGGATAGTTAGCAAATGAAAGATATTAATAGAGAACAAACAATGTATTTACCTTGATATCATCATATATAAATATAGCAGTTCATGACAAATTTCAAAACTCCGCCATCTCTCTCCCCACATCCACCACTGCTGGCGGCTCACCTCCAACTGCGCAACGCTACGCGCTGTTCACATCCAGCTGCCGCTGCCCAACACTACAATGGCAGACAACAATGCAAACTAGCCACAGACTGCACACAGCACAGCCAGTGATTTTCGTACAGAGGTGGCGTTACCAATAAAAAACTTAAACAGCCTACTTACATTACAAATACAATGCCAAATACGTAAGCAGGAGTCGGTTTAATAAGGAATAAGAAAATAGGAATTCAGGTAAGCTACAATGAACAGCATAGTGAACGCATTATCCTAGCCAAGATACACATGAAGCTCAAGCCTACCACAGTAGTACAAATTTACACGCCAACTAGCCCCACAGTTGAAATATGTGAAGAGAAAAAAAAATTATTAAGATGTTTAAAGGAGACAAACATTTAATCGTGATAGGGGACTGGAATTCGATTGTAGGAAAAGGAAGAGGTGAAAAAATAGTAGGTGAATGTGGACTAGGGGAAAAGAATGAAAGAGGAAGCCTACTGGTAAAATATTCCATAGAGCATAATTTAATCATCGCTAACACTTGGCTTAAGAATTATTTACTGCAACACAAAAAAAAAAAAAAAACTGATATAGGCATGCATATTCAAATACAGAGATGTAAAACAGTCAGAATACGTCACTGCGGTGGGAAACGCCTATAAAATACAAGTATCTGGCACAGTTGTGAGATCGGTTACTGCTGCTAGAGTGGCAAGTTGTCAAGATTTAACTGAGTTTGAACGTGGTGCTACAGTCGGCGCACGAGCGATGGGACACAAAATATCCAAAGTAGCGATGCAGTGAGGATCTCACATGAGGCCATTTCACGAATGAACCTTGAATCCGGTAAAACATTAAATCTCCGACATCGCTGCGGCCGGAAAAAGATCCTGCAAGAACGGGACCAACGACGACTGAAGGGAATTATTCAACGTGACGGAAGTGCAACCCTTCTGCAAATTGGTGCAGATTTCAATGCTGGCCATCAAAAAGTGCCAGCGTGAGAACTATTCAACGAAACATCATCGTTATGGGATTTCGGAGTCGAAGGCCCACTCTTGTACCCTTCATGACCTTACGACGGAAAGCTTCAGGCCTCGCATGGGCCAGTAAACACTGACATCAGACTATTGATGACTGTAAACATGTTGCCCAAACAGACGAGTCTCGTTTAAATCGTATCGAGCAGAAGGACTTGTTCGGGTATGGAGACAGCCTCATGAAACCTAGGACCCGACATGTCAGCAGGGGACTGATGAAGCTAGTGGATTCTCTGCAATGTTATGGGTCGCGTGCAGTTGGAGTGGTGTGGGAGAGTGTGCAGTTGGAGTGATGGACTCCTGATACGTCCAGATACGACTCTGACAGGCGACAAGTACTTAAACATCCTGTCTGATCACCTGTATCCATTCATGTCCATTGTGCATCCCGACGGACTTGTGCAATTCCAGCAGGACAACACGACACCCCCTATGTCCAGAATTGCTACAGAGTGGCTCCAGGAACATTTGCGCAGGTCACCAAACTCCCCAGAAATGAACATTATTGAGCATACGTGGGGTGCATTGCAAAGTGCTGTTCATAAGTGATGTCCACCTTCTTGTACT
Organism: Schistocerca americana; assembly: GCF_021461395.2. Lineage (NCBI taxonomy): Eukaryota > Metazoa > Arthropoda > Insecta > Orthoptera > Acrididae > Schistocerca > Schistocerca americana. The sequence goes on along the minus strand of NC_060121.1, from coordinate 440,648,968 downwards.
CTTAAGAATTTAGGGTCAACATACAGGATTCATGGTGTCAATTCCCTCCAGCCGTACTTCAGACATTGGTCGGGTCCTTGTCACGACGTGCTGCGGCGCTTCTACGTGCTCGAGGGGTCCAACACGATATTAGGCCGGTGTACCAGTTTCTTTTGCTCTTCAGAGTACAAGAAGGTTGTATACGTGGAAAAGACATGGAAACACCGGAACTGTTCTCATGGATTATATAATGGTTAGACAGAGATTTAGGAGTCAGGTTTTAAATTATAAGATATTTCCAGGGGTACATTTGGATTCTGACCACAGTTTGTTGGTTATGAACTGTAGATTAAAAATGGAGAAATTGGAAAAAAGTACGAAAGTAAGGAGAAGAGATTTGGATCAGTTGAAAGAACTCGACGTTGTTGAGAGCTTCATTGGAACCATTATGCAAACAGTTGACTATAACACGGGAAAGGAAGACAAAATAAAACGAGTGGGTAGCTTTAAGATATGAAATAATAGTCAAAACCATTAAAAATGAGACTGTCAGTAAGTGCAAAATTGCTTAGGAGTAAGGACCACAGGACCAATATAAGGTTTTAAAAACACATTTCACTACGGGCATGACAGATAACGCTTACAGAAACATTTAAAGAGACCTTTGGAGGAAAGAGAAGTAGCTGTATGAATATCAAGAGGGCAGATTGTAAACCATTCCTGAGAAAAGAAGAGAAAGCTGAACGGTGGAAGGAATATTTAGAAAGTCTATACAAGGGCGATGAACTTGAGAATAGTTTAAGGAAAGGCAAACCTACATTTGTAGCATTTGTGATCTCAGAGAAAGCTTTTGACAGTGTTCACTGTAATACTCTCTTTGAAATTCTGATGGTGGCAGGGGTAAAATAGAGGGTGCGAAGGGTTTTTTACAACTTGTACAGAAACCAGACGGCTGTAGTAAGAGTCGAGGGGCCATGAAAGGTAGGCAGTGGTTGAAAATGGAGTGAGACAGCGTTGTAGCCTGTCCGCAATGTTATTCAATCTGTACACTGAACAAGCAGTAAAGGAAACAAAAAAAAATTGGAGTAAGAATTAAAGTTAAGGGAGAAGAAATAAAAATTTGAGCTTTGCCGATAATATTCTGTCAGAGGCAGCAAACGACTTGGAAAAGCAGTTGAACGGAATAGGTAGTTTCTTCAAAGTAGGATATAAAATGAACATCATGAAAAGCAAAACAAGCATATTGAAATGTAATCGAATTAAATCAACTGATGCTACGGGAATTAGATTAGGAAACGAGACACTGAAAGTAGTAGATGAGTTTTGCTATTTGGGAAGCAAAATAACTGATGATAGGTGAAGTAGTGAGGACATAAAATATAGAATGGCAATGTGAAGAAAACCATATCTGGAGAAGAAAAATTTGTTAACGCTGAATATAGATTTAGGTCTTAGGAAGTTTTTCCTGAAGGTATTTTTCTGGACTGTAGCCATCAATGGAAATGAAATACGGACCATAAACACTTTAGATAAAAAGAGAATAGCAGCTTTCAAAATGTGGGGCTACAAAAGAGAGTTGATGATTAGATGGTCGATGACGTAACTAATGAGGAAATACTAAATAGAACTGCTGAGGCAAGGAATTTATGACATAATATCAGGAGACCACCAATTTAGTGTGTAGTGTGGAAGGGAAATGTGTGTGTATGTCGCAGTGTGAGAGGGGGGGGGGGGGGTGTATAATCGCAGAGGGAGAACAAGATGTGAATACAGCACGTAGATTCAGAAGGATTTAGGTTGCAGCAGTTATTCAGGAATGAAGAGGCTCGCACGGGATGGAGTAGCATGGGGAACTGCATCAAATTTGTCTTCGAACTGAAGACCACACTACGACAACACAACAGCATACCAGAAACCACAGTGAATCTACGGAGAATAGATGTGGCCGTAGATAAGACAGCAAAGCTTGTTCGTGAATATCAGACGCGTAAAACCTAAAATACGGAAGTTGGCAAATTGCAACCAATTTCAGAGTGTGTTAATTCGTGGGCTATGTCTAATAATGGTATGTATCATACGACGAGATGGACCCATACGTTATACAAGGTGGTCAGAAAGTGACTGAAAACCTTGCAAGCTTATGGGAGGGTAGGCTGTACTGAGAAAAATTTGATACGTTGGCCCATTCCTGACTTAATTATCACTGAAGTTAAACAATCAGGACATTGTGAGATCAAATTTAAGCGGCCTGCCAGATAGAGCTGGTGTTAGTTTCTGTCACGGCCTAGATTATACCAGAACAAACTGTGTAGGACTCGGCTCGAGTTTGATCATTAATACCGTCGCATGTCCAATTTTTGGATCGTTCTTTGTTCGATTTTAGGAACCCTGACGAAGGACAGGTTTGGTGAAACCGTATCTGGGAGGGGGGGGGGGGGGGACATGAATCTGCGCGGGCAACGGTGTGATTGGCTAATTAAATGGTAGTTAACTCAAAATGGCACAACGTATTTCATTCTTAGCAGTTATTTCTCACCGCAACCAACCTGCAACATATTTAGACGCTTTTCAGACTGTTTCAACACTCTACCAAGCGAGCCGGCGTAGGCGTTAGCTGAATGGACTCGGATTTCGGAGGACTACGGTCCGGCCACCCAGATTAAGGTTTTCAGTGATTTTCTTACAGCTCTCCAGATAAACGCCAGGACGGTTCCTTTGAATGGGCAAGTCCGATTTCCTTTCCAGTCCTTGACGCAATCCGAGCTTGTGCTCCAGTGACCTCGATGTCCGCCGGACGTTAAACCATCATCCTTCTCTCTTCACACACACACTGCATATTACGCAAGTTTACTAAATTTGTTTGTGTCTAATATGTAGTCTATAAGCTCTGCATCCGATAAATGCTTTTTTCTTTATGTCTTGCTATTTCAGATCGATAAATCAACCTCTGCAGTTGGTATTTTCTGTACCGCATTTTCGACGAAAGATCAGACTTTGGTTCACCAAGCATGCTACACTGAGTACAGCTTCTGGTAGGAACACAATATGCCAGGAAGGTCTGCTATGTTATTGCATGCAAAGGTTGCGGAGACATATATTAATTCAAATTTCTGTTGTGGATATATGACTGGTTTTGTTTTAGAGAATAATTCTTACGACGCAAATGAATAGCCTTTTCATGCTAAGGAGACAGAAAAATAACACCTCACTTAAAGGAGTGAAACAATAACGAAGGAGTTCATTTCAAGTAAGGCTTCGACATTTAACACGAATGACGGGTTAAAGTTTGTGCTTCCATTTCCAACTCGCATTTATTCGAGAGCGTCCCTAGTATTTTTCCGTTTGTCTAACAGAATTCTCGCGGGCTGCATTCAACCGATGAACTGGAGAATGAGACGAATAGAAACTTGGTCGGAATGCCCGCACATTTCTCGAGATGTAACTCTTCCGAAAGCGTGGCGCTGGCGACAGCCGTTCAGCAGACTGAAGAAGCGGCAGCACTTTGCAGAACAAACGAACCGCCTGTCCCTTTACGGCGAGCATGCGGGGTGAAGCTCCGAGATGTGCAGCCCTCAGCTTTTACTCTGTTAGAGCGGAGACACGGGGCTTTCATTGTCCTGCTTTTACGGTATGGTTCTGTCATACGAATCGCATGTGAGAACCTCTTGTTGCAACGGAGAAGGAACCTTAGCTTAGGAACGTCTATGACTGAGAAACTTGTATGCTGAAGAATTTATTTAGTAAACTACGGGAGGGTGGATAAAAATGTCTAAACATCGAAGACACTACACATTTGCATGCATAATAAGGTGTAAGAAAACCAATGATATTCAAAACAGCTTCCACTCGACTCCGAATGGATAAATAGAGATCCAGTATGGTTTTTAAGAGAATCTTATATCTTCTTCTTGACAAATAATGAAGAGTTTGGTTAACGGTGATCGAAGTGAATAGCTGTCACGCACCATCCTCTCCAAAGTAGACCACAAAGAGTCAATATTAATGAGACCTAGTGACAGCGGTAATTCATCCACGTCCTCACGAAACCAGTCCTGGACGATACGAGCTGAGTGATTAGAGGTCTTGTTGTCGTAGAACACATCACAATTGGGAAACAAACATTGTACCGTGGGATGGATAGATGAGACAAAATGGTCACACAACCCTTGGCATAAAGCGTTGCTGTATAAACATGGGGCCCACGAAATACCATTACGTAGCTGCCCAAGTGCTCACCACCCATTCCATGTTTACTTCTGAGACGAAAACTCTGCCAGTATTTGGAACAAGACTCATTCGAGCAAATGAAGTTCTTCTATCGCTCCACTGTCTGGTTCTATGTTTTCGGCACGACGTTTCCATGTTACGTGCATTTAAATTACTGACGAGTGGTTTTGGAATTCCATTTAGCCTAATAGTTCTCTGCTTATGGAGCTCTCTTCATGTTGTGTTAGTGCTGACAGCGTTTGTGAGTCCGACATTCAATTCTGCAGTGACGTTTGCAGCTGTCCTAGCTTTTCGTCAAACTCCATTAGCATGAAGTGTATCATGATCACTGAACCAACACTTTCTTTGGCGTCGTGATTTAACGTATGATGTTTTCCCGCTTTCCTGTATGCGGTATTAATCTTCTATATGGTGCCTTTTGAAATCCGAACACTTCTGCTCTCTTGGTTACGCAAGCTGCCACCATACGAATACCAACAACTTTCACAAGTTCGATTCACTTAGCAGCAACATAGTGCACTCACAACTACAAAAAACACAGTTAGGAGCACAATTGACAATTGCACCTTACTGAGGATTTGTACAGGGACCGTTCGTAGACAAATAGAACACCGCTACCTGAAGACTTGGATTGAACTTGCGTTTACATTCAAACATGCAGTGTTTCCATATGTCTCTTTAATCCTCTATACAGCAAGCTCTGCCGAAATTACATACAAGCTGGAGTTCAGTGAAAAGATGAGCTACAATACATCAACACATACACACTCATCCAAGTAAGTTCCACCTATCTTGAGCCGAATAACTTTCTCACCATTATTGATGTATATACACTATGTGATCAAAAGTATCCAGACACCTCAAAAATATACATTCTTCATATCTGGTGCATTGTGCTGTCACCTACTACCAGGTACTCCATATCAGACCTCGTCTGTTGACTGACAGAGTCCGCCGACAGTTGAAGAGGGTCGTAATGTGTAATAGGCAAACATCTATCCAGACCATCACATAGGAATTCCAAACTGCATCAGGGTCCACTGCAAGTACTATGACAGTTACGCGGGAGGTGAGAAAACTTGGATTTCTTGGGCGATCGGCTGCTCACAAGCCGCAAATCTAGCGGGAAAGGCCAAACGACGCCTCGCTTGGGGTAAGGAGCATAAACATTGGACGACAGAACGGTGGAAAAACGATGTGTGGAGTGACTAATCACGGTACACAATGTAGCAGTGTGTGGGTATGGAAAATTCCGCGTGAACGTCATCTGCCAGCGTGTGTAGTGCAAACAGTAAAATTCGCAGGCGGTGGTGTTATGGTGTGGTCCTGTTTTCCATGATGGGGGGCTTCACGCCCTGTTGTTTTGCATGGCACTTTCACACCACAGGGCTACGTGGATGTTTTAAGAATTTTCTTGTTTTCCACTGTTGAAGAGCAATTCGGTGATAGCGATTACATCTTTCAACACGATCGAGCACCTGTTCATAATTCACGGACTGTGGCTGAGTGGTTACACGACAATAACTTCCCTGTAATGGACTGGTCTGCGCAGATTCCTGACTTGAAACCTATAGAGCACCTTTGGGATGCTTTGGAACGCCGGCTTCATGCCAGGCCTCACCGGCTGGCATCGATACCTCTCCTCAATGTAGCACTCCGTGAACAATAGGCTGCCACTCCCCAAGAAACCTTCCAGCACCTGATTGAACGTAGACCTGCGAGAATGAAGCTGTCATCAAGGCTAAGGGTGGGCCACCACCAGCATTACCGATAGACTACGCCACCAAATTGTAAGTTATTTTCAGCCAGGTGGCCGGAATCTTTTGATCATATATATGTTGGTCCATTGATCGTGGCCGGGTCAAATATCTCACAAGATAAGCGTCATACGAAAAACTACAAAGAACGAAACTTGTCTAGCTTGAAGGTGGAAACCAGATGGCGCTATGGTTGGTCCGCTAGATGGCGCTGCCATAGGTCAAGCGGATAACAACTGCGTTTTTTTAAAAAAGGAACCCCCATTTTTTATTACGTATGAGTGTAGTACGTAAAGAAAGATGAATGGTTTAGTTGGACCACTTTTTTCGCTTTGTGATAGATGTCGCTGTAACAGTTACAACCAAATGGCTCACAAATTTAGACGAACAGCTGGTAACAGGTAGGTTCTTTTAATTTAAAATACAGAACGTTTGAACATTTTATTTCGGTTGTTGCAATGTGATACATGTACCTTTGTGAACTTATCATTTCTGAGAACGCATGCTGTTACAGCGTGATCACCTGTAAATACCACATTAATGCAGTATATGCTCAAAATGATGTCCGTTAACAACAATGCATTTGTAACGACATTCCTCTCAACAGCGGGTAGTCCGCCTTCCGTAATGATCGCACATGCAATGAAAATGCGCATGTTGTCAGGCGTTGTCGGTAGATCACGATACTAAATATCCTTCAACTTTCCCTACAGAAAGATATCTGGTGTCATCAGATCCGGCGAACGTGCGGGCCATGGTATGGTGCTTCGACGACCAATCCACCTGTCATGAAATATGATATTTAATAACGCTTCAACCGCACGAAAGCTATGTGCCGGACCTCTATCATGACGGATGTTCATCACCATTCTGCCATGCACTGAAACATCTTGTAGTAACATCGGTAGGACATTACGAAGGAAATCAGCATACATTGCACCATTTAGATTGCCATCGATAAAATGGGGCCATAATGCCGCACCACACGAACCCAGATAACCCTGACGTCCTTCTTTAAGGACGACGTCACTCACCGTTGAAATAATTTATTTTTGCGAATAACACATTATTGGACAGACTGTGACGCATTGTTATATGAAATAGGCAGAGTCAGTTGCGCGCTGCGAGAGTCAGTTTGACACTGTCGTTCATAGTGAGTGAGAAACTGTGTCTTGAAAATAGGGCCGATTTTACCATGGACGAGCTGAGTGACCTTGTCATCGATGGGTGTGTATATTTTCTCTCATATCGCGTCAATAATTCTGAAACTTGTCATATAATCTCTTAAATAATTAACCTAAATCATTTATGGGTTCATATTACGATTGAAAGTTTTCGTCAGTTGTAATTCAATAATGTCTTCAACCGTCCTTCCAGAAGGACGTCAGGGTAATATGTTGTCATTTTGTATTCACATAAGACGATGTTCACTGATGGAACTTTTGGAGACGTTAGAATCAAAGGATGAGGAAATACCTAATATTGGTGTGAATGTAACATTACACCCTCCTGTAAAATCAACTGATGACGTAACAGATGAAGATTCGGGTGCTGAAGAAAATCCAAGTGTAGATAAATTACCAGCAAGTCAGCTCAATGCTACTGCACTTTGTGATTGGGCCATTTCTGCCAATCGTAATGCTGTGAATGCGACAAGGAAACAATCCTTTTTCCTCTGATGTTGTTCCAGGACCCTTCAGCAGAACAAAAAACAGCAACAATAGCAACAACAACCACAAACAAACCAGCAAGGCTATCGAAAAAAATGGTTCAAATGGCTCTGAGCACTATGGGACTTAACTGCTATGGTCATCAGTCCCCTAGAACTTAGAACTACTTAAACCTAACTAACCTAAGGACAACACACACATCAATGCCCGAGGCAGGATTCGAACCTGCGACCGTAGCGATCGCGCGGTTCCAGACTGTAGCGCCTAGAACCGCTCGGCCAGTCCGGCCGGCAAGGCTATCGAAGAATTAAGTTCTAAACCTCAAGCAATATAACTGGAAAAGTGGTGAAATAGTTAATCTAGCACCTGTATGGTCTCTAATGTTCACAGTTGCCATGCAGAAAGGGCGAACACAGATTGAATATTTCCAACAGTTTTTTTAAAACGAAGTGCTTCAAATGTTGGTCACTTACACAAATCAGTACGCAACCAAGAGAAATAGACTAGGTGGATTGTTCAGAAGATGAGATGTTGGTGTTTATTGCAATACTTCTACTAAGTGGATATGTAACAGTGTCATACAGAAAGATGTACTGGCAATCAGATAAAGACAGTCACAACGACCTCGTAACAAATGTCACGTCCAGAGATCGGTTTGATTTTATAGTTTCCAATTTGCATGTTTGCAACAATGACAATTTAGATAAATCAGACCGTTTTGGGAAAATACGTCCATTACTGTGTATGCTGAATGATAGATTCAAACAATTTGCGTCACACGTGCGGCATCATTCTGTCGATGAATCGATGGTCCCATACTTCGGAAGTCACAGGTGCAAATAATTCATGAAAGGGAAACCAATCCGATGCGAATTCAAATTTTGGTGTGGAGGCACAGGTGGTGGATATGTTTTTTGACTCGAACCCTACCAAGGAGCTGACACGTGTAGTAAGGATTATGAAACGAAAGGTATGGGATACGGTGTGGTAATTACTTATGTTGACCAGTTACTTCCACATATCGAATATACTTTGATAACCTCTTTACCAGCATTGAACTACTACACGACCTAAAAGAGAGGGGCGTGGAGGAAGAGGAGGAACAATAATAGGAAGCAGAGTTACGAATTGTACTCTCTCATCTATAGATAAAATGATAAAAGAAAATAGAGGATCATTTGAAGTTTGCTCTGACTCAGCATCCGGGATTTCCGTTGTACGTTGGAATGACAACAATGTTGTTACTGTAGCCACCAACTTTGACAGAGTGCAACCACTACGCTGTGCAGCAAGATTTCCCAGGGAACAAAAGAAAAGGATTAGCGTGCCTCAACCTAATTTATTACACTCCTACAATACTCATATGGGAGGCATAGATCGAGCTGAATAAAATGTATCCCTATACAGATGCTCTTTAAGAGGGAAAAAGTGGTATTTCGCGATCATTGCACATTTTGTAGACGTTGCAGAGAAAACGCCTGGGATCTTTACAAGCACAACGAAGAACCCATAGATCATCTGACATTTCGTCGTCGAATTGTCACTGCAATTCTTGAAAGTAACAAAAGAGTCACTACCAGCAGAGGACGTCCTAGTAAGAGGGCAAAACTAGGTTCTAGATTTGATGGAATAGAACATTATGTTGCTGAATTACCGACAGACGAGATAACAAAAAAGAAGAAGCAGCTGAAATGTCGAAGTTGCCACAAAAAAAACTACTTCTATTTGTGTAAAATGTAACAAACCACTTCATGTTTGTTGCTTTTTGTCTTATCAAACTAGTGTATAAAATATGTGTATACGTTATTTTCTTTGTTTTTTTCTATTTATTAGCTGATATAGCCCATAATTAAAATTTATTTATGTATATTTGAAAGTATAAAAACCAAAACAAGTTACTTTTGCAATGTCATATACTTTAACAACATGTTCCCTTATTGTCCTCACGTCCTTCAACACTTTCTTTGGCGTCGTGATGTAACGTATGATGTTTTCCCGCTTTCCTGTATGCGGTATGCGGTATTAATCTTCGATACGGTGCCTCTTGAAATCCGAACACTTCTGCTCTCTTGGTGACGCAAGCTGCCACCGTTTCCATTTTGGGAAATACTAAATAAAAATAAATACTCCAAATTGTTTTTACTTTCTTCCTTACAACCTTGTGAATGAATGTACATAAGATATAAATCAATTTTGAAAAACAAAGAATTCAGGACTATCTGGGTTCCAAGGTCGCTGATGTTCCACATGTCGCAGCCATCGTGGACTTTCCGCTGCCCAACAGTGCACATTATGCCGGTTTAGGTTACCGCTGTTGGTGAATGACCCTTCGTTACTAAAGAGAACGCGGGCAAAAAATCTGTTATCGTCCCCTCATTTCTCTTGTGCCCAGTGGAAGAACTGTAGACGATGTTAAAAGTCGTCGCCATGCAATTGCTGATGCATAGAAATATGGCACTGGTGCAATCGATGTTCATGTAGCATTGTCAACACCGATGTTCTTGAGATTCCCGATTGTCGCGTAATTTGTCTGCTACTGATGTGCGGATTAGCCGCGACAGCAGCTAAAACATCTACTTGGGCATCATCATTTGTTGCAAATCGTTGTTGACGTTACACATGTTGCTGAACACTTCCTGTTTCTTTAAATAACGCAACCATCCGGCGAACGGTCGGGACACTTGGATGATGATGTCTAGGATACCGAGCTGCATACGTAGCACACGCCCGTTGGGCATTTTGATCACACTAGCCATACATGAACACTTTATCAACCTGTTCTGCAATTGGTAAACGGTTAATTTTAATACGGGTAATGTATCACGAAGCAAATACCGTCCGACTGGCGGAATGTTACGTGACATCACGTACTTATACGTTTGTGACTATTACAGTGCAATCTGTCACTAAGCGAAAAAAGTGGTCCAACTAAAACATTCATATTTATTTACGTACTACACGAATATGTAATAGAAATGGGGGTTCCTATTTAAAAAAAACCTAGATGATATCCGTATGACCTATGGCAGCGCCATCTAGCGGGCCAATCATAGCGCCATCTGGTTTCCCCCTTCAAGCTAGACGAGTTTCGTTCTTTGTAGGTTTTTCGTTTGATGGTTATTTCGTGAGATATTTGGCCCGGTCACTATCAATGGACCACCCTGTATATGCGAAGCAAATGTTGTTTGGTTACCATGGAGACATTAAACGGCAGTACTGCCTTTCTTACGAATATGTGGATAGCATATGTATTTCTCTTTATTCTGTAATCATCTGCTCTCAGTAAACCTATTCAAAAACTATCACAATGTACCATTGACGGAAACTTTACGATCGAAAAGACGGAGCACAAATTACTTTTGAGTTCACTGTACCGGTGCATATTGGAAGTGTGCGGAGAAACTCGTCCACTTGTTTGAGCTGATAGTAAGCCAATGCAAAATTGAGAAAAAGTACATATCCGTCATTTATCCAATCGGCAAAAGTTGTATACTTGTACGAGTACGCTGTAGGGTATAAATGCTTCTCTTCAATGTAGGACTTGTTTGAAAGATAGAAAATGTAATAATGTAATCTTGTGTACAACAGGAATAATCTATTGTAGTACACACATCAAAAATCTTTTGCATCAGGTTCCCTGAACTATTGAAGGCGGATATTGAATCACAGAAACAGTCCCTTATTGTTCCGATATGTCACTAAACCCGCCCAAAGATGTAAACAACCATGCATTGGCATCATCTATTAGACAAAGGCGTCCGACAGCCAATCAGTTCCAGTCATTCCAAGAGGAAGGAGGCACACAGCTCGTGTTGTCTATAGTTCAACCATGCCTAGACGTCCAATAAAGCGGTTCGACCGCGTCCGCATTGTTACTTTGTGCCAGGAATGGTTCTCAACAAGTCAGTGTCCAGGCGCCTCGGTGTGAGACAAAGCGACGTTGTTTGGACATGGGTGAGATACAGAGAGACAGGAACTGTCGATGACAGGCCTCGCTCAGGCCGCGCATGGTCTGCAACCTCTGTGGATGTCCGCTATCTACCGATTATCGCTCGGAAGAACCCTGTCAGGCAACGCCATGTTGAATAATGCTTTTCGTGCAGCCAGAGGACGTCGTGTTACGACTCGAAATGTGTGCAACAGGCTACGTGCTGCGCAACTTCACCCCTGACGTCCATGGCGAGGTCCATCTTTGCAACCACGACACCATGCAGCGCGTTACAGATGGGCCCAACAACATGCAGAATGGACCGCTGAGGATTGGCATCACGTTCTCTTCACGAATGAGTGTCGCATATGCCTTCAACCAGAGAATCGTGGGAGACTTGTTTGGAGGCAGCGATTACAGCAAGGCGGAGGTACCCTGCCTTTTATGTTGGCAATATATGGGGCCGACGTACGCCGCTGGTTGTCATGGAAGGCGCCGTAACGGTTGTTCGATACGTGAATGCCATCCTCCGACCGACAGTGCATCTGCTTCGGCAGCATATAGGCGAGGCATTCGTACTCATGGACGACAATTCGCGCCTCCATCGCGTATGTCTTGTGGAAGACTTCCTTCAGGATAACGACATCGCTCGACTAGAGAGGACAGCATGTTATCCTGACTTGAACCTTATCGAACATACCTGGGATAGAATGAAAAGAACTGTTTATGGACGACGTGACCCACCAACTATTCTGAGAGATCTACGCCGAATAGCCGTTGAGGAGGGGAACAATCTGCCCCGAAAGTGCCTTGATGATCTTGTGGATAGTATGCCACGACGAATACAGGCATGCATCATTGCAAGAGTGTATTAGAGGTACCGGTGTGTACAGCAATCTGGACCACCACCTCTGAAGGTCTCGCTGTATGGTGGTACAACTTGCAATTTAAGGTTTTCATGAGGAATAAAATGGGAGGAAATGATTTTTATGCTAATCTCTATTCCAATTTTCTGTACAGGTTCCGAAACTGTCGGAACCATGGTGTAGACATACTTTTTTGATAGGTGTGATTTAAAACGATGTGTTGTGTACAGTAAATATACTTCTCCATTTAAAACCTCATCACTACTCTTTATGTTGTTAACGAAAAATGTAATGCTACTCTGGCGGTGGAAGTATGCAGAGATCACTTTTGAGGAAGCTCAACTCCCAGATGGATATTTACTTGTGTTGTTGTAGCAATAGGGTGTGGCTAGTTCAAGGATTTTTATGGTACGAAAGGTATCGTTCCACGCGAATACTTCTGCTGGCAGGGCGTCTCAGTTCACCCATTATTAAAAAGAGAAACGCCAACACTGGAAATTCGTCTCATCTAACACTGCGTTGCTACTATGTTCGTTTGTACCACCGTTGCTACGGGGGGCTCACAGACCCGACCTGCGTGTCTGATTTGTTAAGGATAGTTAGCACAAAAGGGCTTCATATTCAAGTATGTTGTCTAGATGAAGTAAACAAACACGTTTTGCTTTGGGTCTGAGTAAATTGTTGTTCTTTATTACTACGTAAGCAAATTATATAGTGATTGTAACATTTACATATCGTACAGAAAAAAATGGTTACATAATGTGACTGTCGCGTGTCGTAACACGCAAAGTGGAACAATGACAGCTACGAAAACCAAACTGAGGTATGTACAGATGAGTAGAAAACAAGTACGAAAACGTTGTAAGTAAACGGAGTTTACATAACGTCTTTTGAACGTACTGTTTCCACATGCAGTCTTTAATCAAACATGAGTGTTTTTTTGAGACACACAAAGTCAGAGCATTGGTAACAATTATATTGGGTTTTGCTATCCTCACACCCATAGCACAGTCCTCTCTTAGGCCCGTACTCTGGGTCACACTCCGATTGTCTTATTGTTCGACCCCCGCCTGTATGTTGACAGATCTTTGGAGAGGTCTGTTGTTATGCTTACTGCCAGTCCTGTGTAATAAAAGGCTTCTGACAAGGGCCTTTCCAAGCGAATTCAGAAAGTCTCTCCTCTTGATCTCCCCCTGCTACATTCAGTAAGCAAAAGAACAAGGGTAACGGACACCTTCTAGTTGTTCTTGCTATATCATAGGTGGCACACATCTGATCTACTAAATCAACCCCACCCTTGGTAACATTATACAGACTTATCATCTCCGGGTTCACTTCATTAGTAGTTATTGCATCTATTTTGCTGTCATGGTGCATAGTCCTCATTAGAAGTAGGTTACTGTTTTTCTTGGTACATAAATCACTAATGTGCACGTGTTCTGAAAGCCAAAGATACTTGTAAAAGCATCCCTACCTCTTGTGTTCAAGTTTCTGGGGTAATTTCGATGTTGCTCTTCCTTACTGTTCCCAAAAGTGATAATTTATGCTCTTTCTGAAGTGATAGGGCCAGTTCAAAGCTCATAGACCAGCTATCCATCGTTATGTTCCTTGATGTTTTGGAAATATGATTATTCAACCTTTGGCGACATCAGCTGCGCGATTTCTCAACTTACACTGTCCATCTGATTGCTCACCTAAATAAACGTCCAAATTTGACGTGTACGCCGTTCTTGCATCGGCTATATTGAACACTTTCATTCCATATTTGCCAGATTTGGAAGGGATGTACATTCGAAAACTACATCGTCCACGAAATTTGACAAGCATTTCATCTACAGTGACACATTCTCCAAGAGAATAGTGTGCCATGGAGTTTTTGGCGAACAAATGAAATATATTTCATATAGGAGCCAATCTATGCTGTATTTGCCTGTCGGACCGCGTTGACTTATCGTCAAATGTCAGGCACTGTGCCAGAAACCTGAATTTCTGTAGGGTCTTTGTAGAGTACAATAATTCATATCCTCTTCCATCTCTGTCACGGAGTTGTTCTAAATTAACCACACCAACCTTTTAGATTCCACCCAAATACAAAAGACCAAGAAATGTTTCAATTTAACCTTTATCTGTCTCATAAACGAATGTCTGAGACGAAGAGTATATCGACTTAGCGAATTCGATACATTGGTTAGAATGTAGAATTACTTCATCCATTATTTCATCCGTGAAAAAGAGCCACCATATTTCTACATCTGTCCTTCTATTCTTTGCCATTCCCCTCACAGCAGGAATATGTGACACAATATTACATGACCTCGCTCTGATACGAGGAGTCTTTCATCAATTTAGTACGCTTGTCCCTACCAACAAAATATTTCTTATTACTCTGATATCCATTACTGTCATCCCGACTTTCATTGCTTTCCGTATTGTGTTCACTGTATAGTTCGACGTCTACGTCTCCACCTTCGACACCTGATCCGGCACTAACGACTCTATTTCGCAGTGCATCTTTACATGGATCTTCTGTTACATCCATTATAATTCTCGTCAGAAATAAATAGGCTGATTCAGAAATTTGAATGTGTGCTATAAACATATTTGCGTTGGGACAAACGATAAATCACTATTGTGCACATGTTCTGAAAGCCAAAGATAATTGTAAAGGCATTCCAACCTCTTGTGTTCAAGTTTCTGGGGTAATTTCGATGTTGCTCTTCCTTACTGTTCCCAATCTGGATTCTATAGCCCCAACAAGTACTTACCTACCTGCTGTGGTCGGTCTGGCAGACGCAAATACGCTACATACAATGGAATTCCACCGTCACTCGAAGAGCAAATGGCACAGCTGTGTAAGGTAGGAAGTTACAGCGAATGCTGCTCGTGTGCAGTGATGTGAACCTAACGAAAACGAATCGCTCACACAAGTCCGGGTCCTGGAGACCCACCAGTAGCAATGCAGGATTAAAGACATCGACTAAACAGGTCACAGAACATCCCGACCACAACGTAAGAGGTTATATGAAGTTACAGAAGTCATTTGGTTCTTCAGAACATTTTGTGCAGCGGTGGCGCCCCCTTAAGCGGGCTAGTAATGTCAACAGAGAGACATCGACATGAAACTCTCTAATACGCCTAGTTTCTTGGGCGATGCATTTCAGATTCGATTCCCGGCGGGATCAGGGATTTTCCTTGCCTCGTGATGCCTGGGTGTTGTGTGATGTCCTTAGGTTAGTTAGGTTTAAGTAGTTCTAAGTTCTAGGCGACTGATGAACATAGATGTTAAGTCACATAGTGCTACTTGTCTTATGCCATTCGATCCCCAGAAACCCCTTTTGTTGATGGTAGATGCCTAGGATTTCGGGATCGGTGCTGTGCTTGCGCACAAAGATGGATCGCATGCTCGCCCTATTGCCTTTGCGTCCAAATTACTCTCGTCTGTGCAAAGAAATTATTCACAGATCGAGAAAGAAGCATTGGCTCTCGTATTTGGTGTTACTATGTTTCATGATTTCTTGTATGGTCGTCACTTTACCATCATCACAGACCACAGACTTCAGATAATGATCAGTCCAGGGTCGTGGTCCCACGTTCGTTACAGTCCTCTGTCTTACAGCTTCTCCACCAAGGACATTGGGGTTTAGTGAGAACGAAACAACTTGCTCGTCAGCACTGTACTTGGTTCGGAATCGATGCTGCGATTACGAATATGTGCTCTTCTTGCATGGCGTGTGCCGAACAACAATCCGCACCACCGCGGAAATTCTTTGCATGGCCAAAAGCCACTTCCCCTTGGCAACGCTTACACATCGATTTTACTGGTCCATTCTGGAATGCTCGATGCTTGGTTGTGGTCGATTCATTCAGTAATTTCCCTTTTGTTGTCCGGATGTCTTCCACGACGTCTTCTGCCACCATCCAAGCGTTATCGGCTATCTTTTGCATTGAAGGTCTTCCGCAGACTATTGTTTCCGACAATGGCTCACAATTCATGTCCGCAGAATTTCAGTCATTCTGCAAGGCCAATGGTATTCAACACCTGACGTCGGCGCCGTTTTCGCCGCAATCAAACGGTGCCGCTGAACGTTTGGTCAGGACTTTCAGGTCACAGATGTTGAAGTTGAAAGAGTCTCAATCTCGGGAGGAAGCGTTATTGCTCGTTTTGTCCTCGTGTCGCTCTCAGCCTCGAGATGGTCGCTCGCCGGCTGAGTTGTTGCACGGTCGCCCTTCTCGCACCTTGATGTCTTTGCTACGTCCGCCGCCTCAGGTTCCTGGGCAGCGGCAGGCACCTGCTTTTGCCCCAGGCGACGTTGTATACTATCGCAACTATCGAGGTTCACGGCGTTGGCTCGCAGGGCTCATTCTTCGCTGCCTCGGCCGCGCTATGTATCTGGTTTTGGGGGCCTCTGGTGAGGTGCGTCGGCATCTCAATCAGCTGCGCCTCTGTCGTCGCACGGGTTCTGCCGCTCCCCGTCTGCTTTCAACGACGGTGCCGTCCGGTCAGCGCCCTGGGGACCCATCTACTGGCTCGCTTCAGCCCCAAGTGTTACCGACGATGCCTTCCCTTTTGCCCCATGGCGACGCGCCGCCACCGCCACCGCCGCCACCGCCGCCTGTTCTCCCGCCGGCGACGCCCGCAGTGGACGCGTCGCTGCAACCGCCGGGCGCCTCCCTGGGTCACGCGCCGCCGATCGCTTCCCGTGACCCGTTGTCCGCCACCATGGACTTCTTCCCCGCTCCGGACCATAGGACGTCTTCGCCCGTCCGGTGCCCCGTCTCGATGGAGGGCGACCCTTCGGCCCCTCCTGTATCTCTACGGGCGCATACACCGCATGTGGCGTGCACCCTGAAGCAGGTTTTCAGGCGTTTCCTAGCTCCCCTCGGGCCGAATGGCAGGGTGCGGGTGGCACAGCCTCGCCTGTTGTTAGGCTCCCCACCTCGTCGCATACGCCAACATGGGGTCCTCTCCACGGCGGGTGGAAGCCTTATACCACACCCGTCCGCCGATTTGCGGGGGAGGAATGCGGTGTCACCGCCAAACACCACACTTGCTAGGTGGTAGCCTTTAAAGCGGCCGCGGTCCGTTAGTATACGTCGGACCCGCGTGTCGCCACTATAAGTGATTGCAGACCGAGCGCCGCCACACGCCAGGTCTAGAGAGACTTCCTAGCACTCGCCCCAGTTGTACAGGCGACTTTGCTAGCGATGGTTCACTGACAAAATACGCTCTCATTTGCCGAGACGATAGTTAGCATAGCCTTCAGCTACGTCATTTGCTACGACCTAGTAAGGCGCCATTATCAATTGCTATTTATCTTGTGATGCATGTACCGTCAGACCGATGTTCTCCAATTATGGATTAAAGTTAAGTATTCCAGAAGCTACGTACTATTTTTGCTACTATGAAGACCTTGTCCTGTTCCAGACCTCACGCCATCCTGCGTGAGCTTAAACGCGTGCCCTTCGGCCTCCCGTCCTTATGGATTGGCTGTCTTGCCAGTCCACAACACTTAGGTTCCTCAGGTTTAACTAGTTCTAAGCTCTAGGGGTCTGATGACCTAAGAAGTTAAGTCCCATAGTGCTCAGAGCCATTTGAACCATTTAGTTTGACTGATGGGGCTGGTAAGTGCTATACAACCTACTGCCCTCCCCTGACTTAAGCCCTCGTGAGTTCAACTCGATTTCTAAGCTGAAGGAAACACTTCACCCCATTCGCTTCAGAACTGCTACAAATTCGTCGGACAATAGACCGCGCCTCTCGAACTGTCAACACAAATGGCACTGCTTAGAGTATCCTGCTCCTTCCACGTCGCTTGCAGCGGGTTATACACAATGCTGGTGACTACTTTGAACGTCAGTAAAACTTTGAAACACGTATCTATTTTGCACGAGGTGTAAATAAATAATTGCCACTGTTAAAGGTCCCAACCTCGTAGATGTGGTCATTCGCCTGCTCCTTCACTATACTTGTAGCATCTTAAAATCGATGTCACCTAGAAACCACTGCATAAGTAACGGACTTTCTTTAAATGGCCTGTTGCAGAAATCCGCACGTGTGTACAGGTACGTAGATTTAAACTGCATTAAAGAGGGAGCAAACAGGTGTTAATTCGCATGCGCAGCTGCGATGAAAAATTAATCCCGTGCTCGGCATTTGAGCTGCTCAAACGCCTCTCCTCCCATATCTGCTTGAAATTTCGTTGTTTGGTCATCTGTAGGGCTAAGTATCAACCTTCAATCCATTTTCATGCTACGTGGGAACCCATCGTTCCAAAACGAAAATGCCATGCTTGGCAGTTTTCGCACTACAGTTTGGGTACTATGAAAACTATGATACTGATGATGCAAAGATCTTTCAAAAGGACGTCATTTTTTAATGCAACATTAAGTAGTTATAATCGTAAAGGCGACGTCGATGCATAAACGTTTGAAATTCAGTCTATCACTGTTCACAATTACGAATCAAGCTACGTTTCTAATCTTGTACGTCATTAATCCTATAACTGCCTTATAACACACTCGTAAAATACCTCCGGAAAGCACTCACGAGTACAACGTGGCAAGAGCCATAATCAGATTTTCCATAAATTTCTATCTTTTGAAAAAGAGGTAGAAATAAGATTACACATGTCTTGGCTTAGACGTTCATACTCCATCATTTCTGATAAAACGACAGTGAAAGACTTCGATGTAGTTTGTGTTCCTTTAAGCAGTAAACAGTTAATCCTAAGCGGTGGCACAGTGGTTAGCATTGCGGTCCCACTCTTCGGTGCTCCCTGTTCGAAACCAGATTATTATTTTTATATGTATTACATTTGTCTACCCATTGCCGTAGAATATTACTGCATGAGTATGTTTCAATGTTTAATGAAAGGACATCGTCCTTATTCGTCTTATAATTGCATGGTTGGTAAAAGAATTAAAAAAAACAATAAATGAATGAGAAAGTTATTTGAAATTGTTTCAGATGAAATTCTTAGAGAGTATGTGGTTTCGTAGTATATTACAAGCTCCAGTTTTCGGAAAAATTATCCGTTATATATTATTTCACGCGAAATTACTGCAAACACATGAAATATTCAGATGTATTAACGAAGTTTCTGTCCCAAATGAGATGATCGTGGCGTTCGTAATTTCTGTGTTTCAAATGTACGAACCTTCTTGAAGACTAAACGTAAGAATAAACTATTTGACTTGATATGAAAATAATAAGAGATTTAAAATAGATTGCAACCCTTGGAAATACCACACATACGTGTGTAATGTAATTAATGGATGAAGTTATGAAACGCTGTTATAGTTTAACATTTAATATAGCGTCATTGTATGTCCTAATTTGATAAGAGACACTGGTATGGTAAGCTTCTGCGGAATTAAAATAAATGAAAGCAATAATTGAATTTCGGACACGGAGTGCAGAGATGACAGACAGCGATGCTACGTGCTGTGCCACGACGTCGGCTGCGTTCTGAAAGGAATTCAAATTATGGTGAAACTTTTGACAACCGTTTTCACAGAAACGGTTGAGTGTCTAGAGATAAGCCGAGACACGTGTTCGCATATTTCAACTCCTCTTCCACTGAGCAAATTTCCTGTGAAATGGGATTGTGATACTTGGTGTGCGTGTTCTTCTCATTAGTACAAACATCAAAAATGTTTTGCATCACCTCGGTTCCGAGAGTTCCGTATCGTGTACAGAAAATTGGAATAGAGATCAACACAAAAATCATTTTCGGCGTGTTTATTGCTCATGAATTCCACACATTGCATGCTGTACCACAATAAAACGAGACCTTCAGAGTTGGTGGTCCAGATTGTTGTACGCACCGGTATCTCTAATACCCAGTAGCACGTCCTCTTGCATTGATGCATGCCTGTATCCGCCGTGGCATACTATCCACAGGATCATCAAGGCACTGTTGTTGCAGATTGTCCCCCTCCTTAACGGCGATTCGGCGTAGATCACTCAGAGTGCTTGGTGGGTCACGTCATCCATAAAGAGTCCTTTTCATTCTATCCTAAGCATGTTTCATAGGGTTCATGTCTGAAGAGTATGCTGGCCACTGTAGTCGAGCCATGTCGTGCGCGACGGGGGATCGAATTGTGGTTCATGAAGACGAATGCCTCGCCAATATGCTGCGATATGGTTGCACTATCGGTCGGAGGATGACATTCATGTACCGTACAGCCGTTATGGCGCCTCCCATGACCACCAGCGGCGTAGGTCGGCCCCACATAATGCCATCCCAAAACAACAGCGAACCTTCACGTTGCTGTACTCCCAGGACAGTATGTCTAAGGCGTTCAGTCTGACCGGGTTGCCCCCAGACACGTGTTCGACGATTGTCTGGTTGATAGCATATGCAACACTCATTGGTGAAGGGAACGGGATGCCAATCTTCCGCGGTCCATTCGGCATGTTACTGGGCCCATCTGTACTGCGCTGCATATTGTGGTGGTTGTAAAGATGGACCTCGCCACGGACGTCAAGAGTGAAGTTGCGCATCATGTAGCCTGTTGCGCACAGTTGGATTCGCAACATGACGCTCTGTGGCTGCACGGAAAGCATTATTCAAAACTGAGGCGTTGCTCTCAGTGTTCCTCCGAGCCATAATCCGTAGGTAGCGGTCATCCACTGCAGTAGTAGCTCTAGGGCGGCCTGAGAGTGGCATATTAGACAGTTCCTCTTTCTCTGTATCTCCTCCATATCCCAACATCATCGCGTATGTTCACTCCGAGACGCCTGGTCACTTCCCTTGTTGAGAACCCCACCTGGCACAAAGTAACAATGCGGACGTGATCGAACCGCTGTATTCATCGTGTAGGCATGGCTCAACTATACATAACAGGAGCCGTATATCTCCTTCCTGGTGGAATGACTGGAAATGATCGGCTGTGGGACCCGCTCTGTCTAATAGGCGCTTTTCATGCAAGCTTGTTTACATTTTTGGGCGGGCTTAGCGACGCCTCTGAACAGTCAGCGGGACTGTGTCTGAGATGAAGTGTTCACAGTCAACGTGTGTCTTCAGGAGTTCCCGGAACAGGGGTGATGCGAAACTGTTTTCGATGTGTGTACAAGAACATTGTTTCAGCAGAGCGGAATGATATTGCCTGTATCTTTTCTTTCACAATTTTGCTATTTGAATTCCTTGGTGAAATGGGCTATTTTTACAAAGAAAGATTTTTGCTGTGGGAATGTTGTGACTCGTTTTATGTCTTGTAATTTGAGCGTTTGGATGTAATTCTTTACTTTTAATTCCAACAGACTTATATGATATAGATATGTACACACTGACAAGTTCTGAAACAAGGGAATGGAGGTCGTGCATATATATCTGTTAATTTTTATGGTGCCTGGCCTAGCAGCCACAGCTGTTAACGCGATCGCTTACGGGACGGGGAGATGCACCGCCTGGGACCGAATCCGTTTGCTGGATTATGGACAAGTGGTCGATGCTTCGGCCAGCATGGATGTGGTTTTTAGGTTGTTTCACGTGTCCCACTAAATAAACAGCGACCTGTTTCTCAAATTCTGCATAAGATACATGCTACGTAATCATTTCTCAGACTTACACAAAGAATTTACTCTACATGCTGACAGGCTGCGTGCACTGCTTCTATGCTTAGGGACAGACTTATGACCTTAGCAGTTTGGGCTCACACTTACTCCGCAGCACCTATTGGCTATTCATTGCCGTTTTCTGAGGGACAACAGTGTCTGAGTTATGAGGTGAGAACAACTGCAACATGTGTTATGCTAATAGACCGGACGGCTCAAATGGCTCTGACCACTATGGGACTTAACAGCTGTGGTCATCAGTCCCCTAGAACTTAGAACTACTTAAACCTAACTAACCAAAGGACATCACACACATCCATGCCCGAGACAGGATTCGAACCTGCGACCGTAGCAGTCTCGCGGTTCCGGACTGAGCGCCTAGAACCGCGAGACCACCGCGGCCGGCAATAGACCGGACGCAGTACAGTTTCAGTTTCGTATTGTGCTCGGCATTAAAACACTGTTAATTCCTGTTCTTAGATATTAAAGTTCAGGAAAGTGGTTCTATATAGCTTAAAGTTGAAGTTAACTTGCTGCCTAATTAAATTTACTTCATTCCTATATAACGTCAGTCAGTTATGCAGAGCTACAGCTACACTGGAGAATCAGTTAGAATGTGTGGCCGTAAGTTTTTTAGTTCTTTTATTAGTCGGTGTTAACTAAACTAAAGTGAAAAGTTGGTTTATACGGGTGTAAAAAAAAGATGAGAACCAAGCAAAATCTATTAGTATAATAAAAATAAGCTATAATTTACCCAAACTGACGTCCTTTAAAAAGAACAATAATGGTTCAAATGACTCTGAGCACTATGGGACACAACTTCTGAGGTCATTAGTCCCCTAGAACTTAGAACTAGTGAAACCTAACTAACCTAAGGATATCACACACATCCCTGCCCGATGCAGGATTCGAACCTGCGACCGTAGCAGTCTCGCGGTTCCAGACTGCAGCGCCTAAAACCGCACGACCACTTCGGCCGGCTTAAAAAAAACATGTGGTCACTGTAACAATTAGGTTTATTACCGTAAAACATCATGGAGGTAAGTTACCTACTGTATTAAGTATATAAGCAATTAATGAGTGGACAAAGGAATTGCAATCATGACAGATAGCCTTAGCGCAGGTAGTTGGACATCTGAAGGCGAAACATCAAACTACATTGGGGATGAGTTCTATGACTACGAGTATATTTAGTTAGTCGTTTAAAGAAAGAATCCCGGGAATATACATTCTAAGACAAGAAGAAAACAACGAAGCACCACGAAGGAATTATCTGAATGGGACGGAAATCCCTAGACGAGACATAAAAACGTACAGACGAACAAATAATTACAATTTCATAATTATTGGATGATTTATTCAGGAGAAAGATGTTCATAAATTGAGCCAGTCTGCAACGAGCTAGCCGACCCCTGGCCATTATGCACCCTTTTATTCGGCTTGGCATTGATTGACAGAGCTGTACGTTCTCCTGAGTGATATCGGGCCAAATTCTGTCAAAATCCCTAGTTGTTCAGAGGGTCGTGCCTATATTGCTAAAAATGTTGTCATATTGCGAGGGATCCGGCGACCTAGCTGGCCAAGGTACGGTTTTGCATTCACGAAAACGAGAAGTAAAAACTCCCACCATACGCGAGTGAGCATCGTCTTTCTGAAATGTAAGCCCAGGATGCCTTTTCTGGAAAGGCAACAAAACAGGGCGCAGAATATCGTCGATGTGCCGTTGTGTTGGAAGGGTCCTGAGAATCACAATCTGGTTTTCGAGCTGTAAAGCGGGTGACAAGGCGGGACCCCACATCGTCCAGGACTCACCAGAACGTCTTTGGCGGTCATCCAACGTCAGTTCGAAGCGAGATTCATCACTAAAGACAATTTTACTCCAATCAATGCGATTCAAGGCCAAGGACGTGTCTGGGGACGCCCTGGACGGCAGTGGAATACCAACCCCACTGTAACCCGTCACACGGTCCGAAGTCGACGATATTGTGCGTACCGTTATGGTACCCTTCGTAGCAAGCCTCCCTAGACTTACATTTCAGCAACATAATTACCACCTGCACAGGTCGAGGGTTCTTGTTGCCTGTCTTCGCGCTTGCGAAACCATCCTTTGGCCAGGAAGGTCGCCAGATCCCTCCTCATTTGAAAAACTTTGGATCATTATGGGGCGGGCCTCCAACCATCATGAGATGTTGACTATGCAACGAGCCAAACGGAATGAATAAGGCTCGATATCACTCAGGAGAACATCCAACAAACGTGTCAATGACTGCCAGTCCGAATAACTACTTCCGTAAGGGCTAGGATGGACTAAAGATTTATTGACCTACTCAACTTCTAAAGCTCTTCCTCTTGAATAAATTGTCCAGTTTTCCTGACACTGTATTCATTTGCTTGTTCGTCACATCTATCGATAGCTGCCCCATTCGGACAACTCCTTCGAGTTGCGTCGATTATGTGTTTCATTCCATCTAAGAGTGTAAGTACGAATACCAATACAATTGCCATAGTGCATGATAGAAGCGACAAGCAGTCTGGGAACAGGTAAACTGTGTAATAAAACTGTGATGTACGTTAACTAGCCCTGCACCTCCTCGATTTAATGGTTACATCGCCGGCTTATTCTTATTACTCCTATCTGGTGTGAATGTGGAAGACGCTTGTTGTGACGACTGGAAATTCTGAGTCCAGCTTGCCCGCTGTACTCAGTTATAATAGAGACATCCTTCCGTGTGATACCATTGCAGTAAGCATGTACTCATTAATGTATGAACGGCAAGCATGCACACAGTTATCTTCGGGCAGAAAGAGTCATCTAACCTAACTTCTCGAATCTTGGTTGTTTCTATGTAGACTTCCTAGGTGTATTCCGATGTTAAAATCTGCATAAGTTATCAGCCGAATGGTGGCATCGTCTTGCTGCAATGTGTTAATGTGTTTTGTACCCACCTTCCTCAGGCGAAGTGAGGTATACTTTGTGAATGAAACATACAGGACACTACAATTTTTTTTTTTTTTTTTTGCGTTTTAGGGTGTTACGTCATCATCTGGTACAAATATGAGTACATGGTGCCGTGATATTTCGTTAGATCAAAGATTTTCTACTAGTACATGTACAGAGTATCTTCATTCCCAGAGTTAAAAACTTTTAAAGATAGAATCAGGAATAAAACAAGCATGATTATTTAAAAGCAAATGCGTAGAGAAATTATTTAACTAGGTAAAATTATGCATCACATTAACTAATGAACTATAACAAATTACAAGAATTTTACACAGAAGGTAATGGATCTGATCACTATGGGACTTAACAGCTGTGGTCATCAGTCCCCTAGAACTTAGAACTACTTAAACCTAACTAACCTAAGGACATCACACACATCCATGCCCGAGGCAGGATTCGAACCTGCGACCGTGGCAGTCGCCCGGTCCCGGACTGCGCGCTTTTTTACACAGCGAGAGAAATTTTACTAACTAAAATAAAGGAAATGCACTTCGCCTGAATGTAATGGATATAAAATTCACTGACAGGTTGACAAGATGGTGCCACCACTATGGTGACCACCGACATTTCATCCCAGTTTCTGTCAGCATGGGAATCTTGTTGGCCAACTGCAGCTGACCTTGCGGATTCCGACCAATAACAATTTTATGAATAAGATTAAAAACACCTACTCTCTAAGTTTTTGTCATGGTTACCAATGCTGCTCTGGCGTGGGAAGGCAAGCTACTGGTTCATAGCCATGGGCCAATCGAGAGCCTTGCCCATAGCCACAGGCAGGAAAGTTTTGATCCCGCAAAAATAAGTATTGTTAGCCAACGTGAATCCATGTTACTAGGATTTTAAATGAAATGTTCTTTCATAGCATGTTGACAGAGAAGCGACCGATCATAAGCTCTGCCATTCTCAGGGTTACAACTGGATTTCAGATTTTGTCTGCCCTAAAAGCGCTTCTCCTAGCCTGTCTTTCAAAGTAGTTTTACGGGAACAAGCCTCTCTCGAGGCGCCTGATGTGTGAAGATGGGACATAGCAAATCTTCTGTCCTATACTTCGGAAGGATTGCGTTCAGCACACAAACACTTTTAACTAAGCTTCGATATAGCATAACCAAGGTAGAAATGGCTCGCGTGGCTGCAGAAATAACAGGTTCTTCTCACCACATCGAAGGTAAATAGCTGAACACTCATTGGCAGTGTTGAATATTGTCTGAAATTATGATGCGACCTTAAAAAATTGACCATGGTGTTTATTTGGATGTGCATATTACACTACAAAATCCGTTGCATGACAATTTGGTGATAAATAGCCATGTAGCAGAAGCTGATGTCACTGTAAGGCATTAGGCACAAGGGTCACAAGAGAGTAACATACACATAGTTATTATAATCCAACAAACCCTATTTTGTTGTGTATTACAGTTCGTTAATATCTGTTGTTACTCAGTAATTGAACGGAACCAAAGTGAAAAGGTGTGCGTGAAACGATTTAAAACAAACTATTGATCTGAGTTTGAGAAACTGACCTAGTTAGAAGGAAATGTATTAACTGGCTAAGTAAAAAGCCGTTCTCTGCAAGCACTAAGTGTAAGGAATCATGCGCTGTGCCATATGGTATGCAAACATCTAACTTTATTCTTGTTTGCACAACATCTAAATTCAGAAATCTCAACAAATACATATTTAGCAATACATTTTGCTGCTACCAAGTAAGCTGGAATATATTGAAAATGTAGCTGAAAACAAAACGCCGAGACGGTCATGAAAAACGAAATGGCAGCGACAGTGCCCATCATGTGTAGGCATTAGTGCATGAAGAGCACTTCCAGGATGCGAGAAATTCGTCACGTTTTGTTTGTTTCAATGGGTCGGAAAACAATTTATACCCTGTTATTAAACAAAATCATTATGAATAAGGCCTTCCAGATGTAAATCAGTGTATTCGAATGTGAGAATTGAGTAATCAATTGCTGTGTTGTATCCATGTATCCATGACACGAATAAAAAGCATACTTAGTTTCTGAGAATCATGGCGAAGCTCCAGCCTTATTCTGGAAAGCACAGAGAGCGTAATTTCACGCTGCCTTCGCCAAACAACGTACAGCAATTTTCCCTGTCGTTTAACAGATGAGAAACCTAGCTTCACTTTCAGCAATAAAACGTCGTGGAGTCCCTACAACCCCTCCTTTACGTGCTTCGTATTCCACGAAAATTATGCTCCAGCACAAGTGAAGTTTACAGCAGTCTGTGTACCCGCCCGGCGGTTCAGTGCATTCTCCAATTCGGTTGATATCTTAACTACTACTGCCCAGATTCAAAAACATGCCGTAAACAGTTATCGATTAAAAACTTTGCTCTTCCTCCAGACAGCACATAGTGAACGTAATATACGTTCTAGTTTCACAATAGCCCAATTTCAAATCTTGCAAAATTGTATCTCCTACAAAATTCAAAGGTTTCATCTGATAAACAGATATTTACTCCATCTCACAATGATTTGTCTTTATATTTTATACGATTCTTTACCACACGAAACTCAACAGTTCGTACAGTACAACATTTTTGAAAACAGTTTCTCTATCCCGTGTGATTCAGTTACACCGCCTTGTGATATGAAACTCACAGCAACGGAAGTTTTTCATTTGTTGTGGGTGGCTATAATTGAAGTGCAGATACTCACAGAGATCCAGTGTGGGCTGTAATTATCATATGGAAGCAAACCTTGGTAGATATGCTAATATGTCAATGAAGAACCGATTTATGCTCGAAAGAAATTTATTGAATTGTGTCCACCAGGCGCACACATGGCACTGTATGCTATTTGTATTACGGTCTGAAAACTACGCTAACATTTGAGAAGTCAACTCTTGAGTGAATAGTATGATTATCGAGAAAAAAGACCGTGCGACGTTAATGAAACAGCTTCATGTAAACGTCAGAGATTACAGTTCTGCATTGAGGGAGTATCGTCGACTGAATGGTTTGAGGAGTGGCTCGGTGTCATTTAACGGTTTAAAGAAAATGATCATGACGGTCGCAAACACAGGTGAGCTTGGTGTGTAGCTGCTTACAGAGGTCAGTGTGGGCTGTAATTATAGTATGTCAGCGGAAGTTGGTAGTTATTCTAATGCGGAATCGACCTAAGCTGAAAAAAATTAGGACCACTTCCGAAACACGGAAGGCAAATGTGTCCTGTCCTGGTGGAAATTACTGATGAGGTTATTGCTTTAACTGACCATGCAGCACGTGTATTGGGTAGTGCTAGTGATCGTGCAGTATCCCGAGAATCGTCCATCCCATTGCCAAGAGTACGAAAAGTCTTGTGGTCATTTTTACACTGGCAGCTGTACAAGATTCAGACGGCCCAGCAACTGAATCCTCATGATCCGCCATTATAAACTTGGTTTTCGGCTTCTGGCACGAATCGAAGTTGATGACGTGCGAGCAGGCAATAGTCAATGGAGTGCCGAGGCACATTTTACACCATGGGGCTTAGTGACTACACAGAACTGTCGAATTTGGGGTGCTGTTAAAGCGAGAGTTGTGCACGAAGAGACATTTCACTCGCTGTATGTGACTGTGTGGTGTGCATTCACAACTACCTTTATTCTCGGTCCGTTCTTCTTTCAAGAGAATACACCCAGAGGGCCTGTCAGGTGTATCGTGAAGTCTGCACTCTATCGAGACCACGTTGTACAGCATATGATTCTTGCTTTGGAAGAGCACAACTGCGTGTAAACCATTGTTTTCATACTTGATGAGGCAACACGTCTTGTCGCTAGCGCATTGAAAGATCTGCTTAATGCAACCTTCCAGGAACATGTTATCTCATGAGATTATCCAGATGCATGGCCTGCACGATCATTAAATTAAAATATTAAAATCCACGTGACTTTCGGTTCTGAGGCTATCTAAAGTGTAAGTAGGCTGTTTAAGTTTTTTTTTTTTTTTTTTTTTTTTTTTTTTTTTTTTTTTTTTTTTTTTTTGCTAGCGTCACGTAGCGCTCTGTATGAAAATCACTGGCTGCGCTGTGTCCAGTCTGTGGCTGGTTTGCATTGTTGTTTGCTATTGTAGTGTTGGGCAGTTGCATGTTAACAGCGCATAGCGTTGCGCAGTTGGAGGTGAGCCGCCAGCAGTGGTGGATGTGGGGAGAGAAATGGCGGAGTTTTGAGAGCGAATGATCTGGACGTGTGTCCAACAGAGACAGCAAATTTGTAAGAATGGATGTCATGAACTGCTATATATATTATGACTCCTGAACACTATTAAGTTAATACATTGTTTGTTCTCTATCAAAATCTTTCATTTGTTAACTATATCTATCAGTAGTTAGTGCCTTCAGTAGTTAGAATCTTTTATTTAGTAGGCAATATTGGCAGTTGCTGTATTGCAGTAGTTCGAGTAACGAAGATTTTTGTGAGGTAAGTGATTCATGAAAGGTATAGGTTATTGTTAGTCAGGTCCATTCTTTTGTAGGGATTACTGAAAGTCAGATTGCGTTGCGCTAAAAATATTGTGTGTCACTTTAGTGAATGTCTGGGCACGTTCAGTTATGCTCAGCTGTTTGAAAATCAAATAACGTAGGGGTTTACCAGCACAGTAATTTATTAATTTTTCTAAGGGGACGTTACAAAAGGAACACGTATACCAGCGACGCGTTCAGTCTCCAGCTGATCTGAAAGCCAGTATGCAAGAACACGTTGTTCAGATTCCACCGGAACTGCTGCGAGAAACTTCGAGCAAGTTGTACGGATGCACCATCTCGTGGACGTCTACGGTATTCATACTGAGGAAATTGTGTAAGCGGTGGTCAATAATGAAGACAAAATTATGACTTTATCACTTGTTTGACAATTTTTGCCCACGGCCCGTTTCTAATCCATCACGTAGGGAAATTTTTTGCGTCCGTCTTTCTTACATTCGCAACACCAGATCTGCACCAGATGGCCAAAATTGGTATTATTTTTTTCCGCGTGGATCTGTTACGCATTAGAATATCTTCCAAGTTCCGCTGACATGCTATAACTACATCCCACACATGACCTCTTTGAACAGCTGCACTTTAATTATAACCACCCGTTATGTAAAGTCTTCCTGTTACCAGCATTATCTGAAATGAAGATTTCTTCATTTTGTAGACACTTGTACCAACTAATACTATGAGAAACGTTATTACAAGTACCTAATCTGTCTTTGTAACACCGTTTCCAGTTATCATAACGGACAAACAATAAATCGTCGTGACAGCTGGTAGGTCTTCAGAATAAAGGTGTGATAGGTGTTTAAAGGAAGAATGTGCCGAGAGTTATAGGTTACAATACTTTCTGTGAAGTAGCCTATGAACTCAGAGCAGTGGTAACGCCGATGTATTGGCGTTCTGTGGCTGGCCATAATGGCCAAAGAAAATAAATTACTGTCCTGTCTGATTCAGTGCGTCATAAAATATTGAAAATAGTGTTGCAATACTTTAGTTTCAGAAATAAAATAAACCGTAAATAATAACGCAAAAAGTAGTCACAATCGTCTGATCTTTATGCTAAAATTAGGTATGGATGCAAGTAAATGATTACAACACAAAACGAACTGTTTATTGAGGGAAATTTGTTCACCAGTATTTAAAATCTATACAGTAGTTGCTCATCTTTGTTGTAGATATAGAAAGTGATCTGACAGGGCGTGGTTGTACAGAGGTTTCGCGTAGTCTATTGCCGATACGATTTGTAACCAAAACCCTTGCTTCCTGCAACCTAATGATTTATCCGCATGATGATAGGAACACTTCGGGATGTAGGACAACTAAAATTTCGTCAAATTTATATGAGCAAGCTTTGCTCGGAGTTAGTTGAATCTAATTTTGTCATGACCAAAATTCCATTTAACCCTTGTTTGCTTACGAGAACAAACAACAAAGTAGAGACATTTTTGTAAGATGTTTTTTCGGCTATGGGACCTAGTGAGAATACCCCACAGTCATTCAGAGCGGCGTGTCACTGTTACTCAGCCATGAAATGGATATACAAATTTTTGCCGTACCTGTTTGAACCAACCCTGCCTCGTCTGAACAATATTTCAGGCGACGAGAATTTTTTACGGGGATTGCTCTTCGGTCAGAACAGTTGTTGCATACGCCGGACCCTCTGCATGACGGCACTTTATAAAATGAAACTGGCTTCCACTAGGTGATCCATCTCGCCAGTAAGTATGATCTACTCTTCCAAGCCACCTACAAAAATTTTTTGATACAAATTTTCCGGAACAGGGCGTGCTAATCCTAAGCACGTACGTACAGGAATGTGAAGTGTGCAGCTTCCAAAAAAGAGAGAATTAAGCTTCTAACAATCGCAATGCACACTGGAACGACTGGTAGGGTTTTCTTAGTCAACAATGTTAGCAGCTCCTTCTTCTTTTCCTTCTTCTTCTTCTTCTTCAGTGTTTGTGTTTTGTAGTAACCTGGCCGCGTATTTGGTTCTCTGTCCTCACTTGGCGCGCTCTTGTGTTTGGTCAGGGCAAAGACCGACTATCTTGACCCATACGTGCATTGTACCAGGACTGCATTAAGTCCCAGCTCGTGGTCAAGTGCTTAGCGCTCCTACCTCACGACTACACGCCCGGCCGGGTCGAGGATTTTCTCCGCTCGGAGACGCGGTGGTTGTGTTTTTCTCATCATCATTCGGAAGTGCCGTTATTAGCATCAATATATCAGTAATATTCAATGTATCAGTAATACATAGGTGAAGCATAATCCGGACGGTCTAAGATGGTTCTTTAATGTTTGGCCTTGTCGTTGAAGCAGCCAGCAGTCAACAGAATACAATCAGTATGAAGAAAACCAAGAAACTGATTTTTAAGACCTCTGGTGGCTCAGTTTGTTATTATGATAAAGAGAAAGGGAGAAAGAGCAGATCCTTGATGACACCAAGAGAAACGTGAAAATCACGTGATATCCGAGCAAGACAATGTGCTCGATTGTTAGAACTGTGCTAGAGTAGCCGAGCGCATTCAATTAGTTCTTCAGGTTATTCATGCCCTAACCTCCTCCCTCCCCCCTCCCCCACCTTCCCCGAGAGTCAACTGTATGAGATGACTTGGTACTTGGTAAAACACCCTTTTTCAAGTCCACCAAAGCGAAGGTGCTTTCTCATAAGGAACTGAACTGTATAGACAGCATCAAAATTACTACTGAATTTCTCATAGCAACGCTAATCGGGTTTTAAATACTAAAACCTTGCCTATTCTGCTGTCTACTGTGTCGTATACACAATGATTCGTAGTTTCTTCTCTGTCAGTGTTATCCCATAACAGGTTTTGTTTCGAATCTATTTTTCCGGGCAACGACTTCTTATCTGTTGTTGTTGTGGTCTTCAGTCCTGAAACTGGTTTGATGCAGCTCTCCATGGTACTCTATCCTGTGTAAGCTTCTTCATCTCCCAGTACCCACTGCAATCTACATCCTTCTGAATCTGCTTAGTGTATCCATCTCTTGGTCTCCCTCTACGATTTTTACCCTCCACGCTGCCCTCCAATACTAAATTGGTGATCCCTTGGACTTCTTATCTATAATTGGCATATTAGTCCTTGTACATCATCGATTAAATGTATATTACAGCTTCAGGCTACAACCATTGGTGGTGTTACTCATTTATACACGCTTACTAACGAGATTTCGTGTGACGGTGCTTTACACGGAAAGGTCTCGGTAGTCCTTACACAGTTCCCTTTCGTCCTCTTGCTTGCATCTGGATGTTTTTTACGTTAGCAAATGATTCCAATAAACGTTGCCATGACAGAGGGCAAGCGACATTAATTGTGGTAGTTAGTATAGCGTTGTTGCTACTATTCATCGGTTTATTAACATAATCGTCGGCTTTCTGGGCGGGAAGGAGCGCCGGACCCGGCACGAATCGGCCTGGCGGATGTGTGTCGAAGTGCGGTGAGCCGGCCAATCTGTGGATGGTTTTTAGGCGGTTTTCCATCTGCCACGGCAAATGCGGGCTGGTTCCCCTTATTCCGCCTGAGCTACATAGCGGTTGCTGCGCAAACAAGTTCTCCACGTACACGTACACGTACACGTACACCACCATTTCTCTACCACGCAAAACATAGGGATTACACTTGTCTGCTGTGAGACGTTCCCTGTGGGGTGCACCGGGGGCCAAACTGCATAAAATCTCTGGGTTCGTTGTGGGGCGGCAGAGGGGTGAAGTGGACTGCGGTAGTCGTCGTGGGGTTACGTCCCATTGCGGGTGCGGCGGGGGCGGAGCCACTCCGTCGTTTCTAGGTTCCCGGTTAACATAACATAACATAACATAATCGTTTCTATACATCATTAAAGGGGAGTTCCCTTTATCTGCCTTGATGATGACTGCATTTTCATCGCTAAGCTTTTTATGAATTTGCTTAAACGTGGCAAGGGAGTTTTTCTTAACCTGGCCGCTATTCTTCATCTCTTTAGTGAATAGATATTTAACTTTACATCCTATCTTGGCTTCTTCACATCTGTGTAACTTAACAGCGTCTACAGCAAGTGTCACATCGACAACCAACATAGTAGCAGTAGCTTGATCTGATGGGGTCTCTACATTATGCTTGAGACCTTTATTTAGAATATCGAGTTTAGCCTCGTCACAAGGTATAGTGATTTTATTAAAAACCCTCTCATATGAAGTAAAATGGAAAGTATTCTGATCATGCTCATGACCTAGGGGCCTCTAGGCACTCTCAAGCACTAAAAGCTTTTTATGAAAGATCAACTCACGGTCTAAAATTAATCGCTCATGAACCGATTTTAAAATAACATCAACCTACGTAGGGTACAATAATCTACAAATGAAGCGACATTTCTCTGAATTTTTACTTTAGATGACACACAATTAGGAACCAGTTTTCGTGGGAGACACTGCTTGTTAAATAAATAAGTAAACATGCTTGTTCGCTTTAAGAATAATAAGCTTAATACTTGAAGAAGTTAAGAAGTTCATTTAATTAAAATTTATACAGCTTCACTGCTGCAGATTGACAACTGTGAATAAAATTTTAAACGTTAAGCAATGAACCACATCTGTGGATGAGGTTAATAAAGATATGAAAGATATTATTAAGAAAGATGTTAAACTGAAAGTGGAGAATACTGTTGTTGAAACAATCATTGGCAAGGAGGAGACCTGAAACGTTTTTTCAAAAGGACATAGAGAGTATAACGAATCTACACTCATTCTCATAAAATAAGGATAATTGCAGAATGTGGTAGCACACAACGTGGTATTACACAAAACTGGTGCTAATAGCATACGCACATAGCGAACACACACAACACAAATCTGTAAGTCCACGGTGTTGGTGATACGTTGAGAAAACCATCCCGAAACACACGTGCTACAAAAGGCCAGTGTTTCCTGCGCGTGTACCCCGACATCAATATGAGATATTATCACTATGCACAAGTACACAGGCCGCACAACGGGTTGGCATACTCTGGATCACGTGGTCGAGCAGCTGCAGTGCCTCTCGGAGCTCCTGAAGTGTCGTAGGGATTTGAAGACATGCAGTCATATGTCGACCAAGAGCATCCCAGACGTGCTCGATGGGGTTTAGGCCTGGGGAAGAGGCAGACCACTCCATTCGCCTGATATCTTGTTTCAAGGTACTCCTCCACGTCGGAAGCTCGGTGGGGCCGTGCGTTATAACCCACCAGGTGGAAGGTGTGACCCACTGCACCCCTGGAGAGGCGGACGTACTGGTGCAAAATGACGTCCCGATACACCTGACCTGTTACAGTTCCTCTTTCAAAGACATGCAGGGGTGTACGTGCACTAATTACACCATCAAACGACGACCTCCATACAGGTCCCTTTCAAGGACATTAAGGGGGTGGTATCCGGTTCCTGGTTCACATCAGAGGAAAACTCGGCGAGAATCACTGTT
Organism: Schistocerca americana; assembly: GCF_021461395.2. Classification (NCBI taxonomy): domain Eukaryota; kingdom Metazoa; phylum Arthropoda; class Insecta; order Orthoptera; family Acrididae; genus Schistocerca; species Schistocerca americana. The sequence goes on along the minus strand of NC_060121.1, from coordinate 440,614,066 downwards.
CAGACTATAACTGGACTCGTCCGTGAACATAACCGGGGACCACTGTTCCAATGATGATGTACTGTGTTCTTGATACTAGGATTTCGGGGCTCTCCTGTGATTAGGGGTCAGTGGAATGCACCTTGCAGGTCTCAGGGCGAATAAACTATGTCTTTTCAGTCGTCTGTAGTCTGTGTGTTTGGAGACAACTGTTCTAGTGGCTGCGGTGAGGTCCTCAGCAAGGCTATCTGCAGTTCTCCGTAGCCGTCTGCGGGCACTGATGGCGAGATATCGGTCTTCTTGTGGTGTTGTACACTGTGGACGTCCCGTACTGTAGCGCCTGGACACGTTCCCTCTCTGCTGAAATCGTTGCCATTATCTTGAGATCAAACTTTTGGCACATGGAGGGCCCGTTCTACGACCTGCTGTGTTTGACCAGCCTCCGGTCGCCCTAGTATTCTACCCCTGATAATGTCATCAACATGTGTTCTTTGAGCCATTTTCAATACACAGTCACCATTAGCACACTTACTCGCTGCACCGTACTCTGATATGCACTGACACACCTCTGCGTATGTGGACTGCTGCCAGCGCCACCATGCGGCAACCGCAGGTCAAATGCACAGAATGACTACATCTACATCTACATCCACACTCCGCAAACCACCTAACGGTGTGTGGCGGAGGGTACCTTGAGTACCCCTCTCGGTCCTCCCTTCTATTCCTGTCTCGTATTGTTCGTGGAAAGAAGGATTGTCGGTATGCCTCTGTGTGGGCTCCAATCTCTCTGATTTTATCCTCATGGTCTTCTCGCGAGATATATGTAGGAGGGAGCTATATACTGCTTGACACCTCGGTGAAGGTATGTTCTCGAAACTTCAACAAAAGCCAGTACCGAGCTACTGAGCGTCTCTCCTGCAGAGTCTTCCACTGGAGTTTATCTATGATCTCCGTAACGTTTTCGCGATTACTAAATGATCCTGTAACGACGCGCGCTGCTCTCCGTTGGATCTTCTCTCTCTCTTCTATCAACCCTATCAACCCTATCTGGTACGTATCCCACACTGCTGAGCAGTACGGATCCCACACTGCTGAGCAGTATTCAAGCAGTGGGCGAACAAGCGTACTGTAACCTACTTCCTTTGTTTACGGATTGCATTTCCTTAGGATTCTTCCAATGAATCTCAGTCTGGAATCTGCTTTACCGACGATCAATTTTATATGATCATTCCATTTTAAATTACTTCTAATGCCTACTCCCAGATAATTTATGGAATTAACTGCTTCCAGTAGCTGACCTGCTATATTGTAGCTAAATGACAAGGGATCTTTCATTCTATGTATTCGCAGCACATTACACTTGTCTACATTGAGATTCAATTGCCATTCGCTGCACCATGCGTCAATTCGCTGCTGATCCTCCTTTATTTCAGTACAATTTTCCATTGTTACAACCACCTGATATACCACAGCATCATCCGCAAAAAGCATCAGTGAACTTCCGATGTCATCCACAAGGTTATTTATGTATATTGTGAATAGCAACGGTCCTACGACACTCCCCTGCGACACACCTGAAATCACTCTTGCTTCGGAAGACTTCTCTTCATTGAGAATGACATGCTGCGTTCTGTTATCTAGGAACTCTTCAATCCAATCACACAATTAGTATGATAGTCCATATCCTCTTACTTTGTTCATTAAACGACTGTGGGGAACTGTATCGAACGCCTTGCGGAAGTCGAGAAACACGGCATCCACCTGGGAACCTGTGTCTCGTGGACGAATAGCGCGAGCTGGCTTTCACACGATAGTCTTTTTCGAAACCCATGCTGATTTCTACAGAGTAGATTTCTAGTTTCCAGAAAATTCATTACACTCGAAAATAATACGTGTTCCAAAATTCTACAACTTATCGACGTTAGAGATATGGGTCTATAGCTCTGCACATATGGTCGACGTCCCTTCTTGTAAAAGGTGATGACCTGTGCCCTTTTCCAATCCTTTGGAACACTATGCTCTTCTAGAGACCTACGGTACACCGCTGCAAGAAGGGGGGCAAGTTCCTTCGCGTATTATGTGTAAAATCGAACTGGTATTCCATCACGTCCAGCGGTCTTTCCTCTTTTGAGCGATTTTAATTGTCTCTCTATCCCTCTGTCGTCTATTCCGATATCTACCATTTTGTCATCTGTGCGACAAGAACGAACGACAGTCAGTCTTCCTCTGTGAAACAGCCTTGGAAAAAGACATTTAGTATTTCGGCCTTTAGTCTGTCATCCTCTGTTTTAGTACCATTTTGGTTACAGAGTGTATGGACATTTTGTTTTGATCCACCTACCACTTTGACATAAGACCAAAATTTCTTAGGATTTTCTGGCAAGTCAGTACATAGAACTTTATTTAACGGTCACATCCTGGTATAGGATATTATGCACGAGAGGGACACACAGATCGAACTCTTACGTGGGCTTACTAGCCTGATGGACCAGGAAAAAAAATTAGCTCTGGAGATGGTTAAAAACAATGATATTCCTGGCAAGCTTTGTCGTGTGGTTTGAGTACGGTGTATCTGATAGAACATATTATTAGCAGTCAATAATTAATTAGAGGAGGATTATTGTCAGATTGAAATGAATCACGTGCAAGGAACACAGGAAATAGACCACCTGTCTAGCAGGGAGGGGCCATGGCGTTGGGATCACGGATTTACTTCAAGCATCCTTAGTACGCCATTGAAACAACATTATATGCAAGTGGTAAGGTGCGCTACTCTGACAGTTCGGAAAAATAACAAAGAAGAATTTGGAATTTGCACCTAGACTATTCGTTCTTGCTGCATTAGCAACGTTTCACCGCTACATCGGTTAATAGACAAATGGGGGCTGCCTCTGCGTCTGCAGATTGAATCGTCGCCGTGCAAAGTACATCTACAACATACTCTGCAAGCCACCTAATGGTGTATGGTGGAGGGTACTTTTGGTACCACTATATAATCCATCCAACCATGTCCTACTCGCTAATAGTGCTTCGGAAGAATCATTGTCGGCAAGCCTCTGTATTGGCTCTAATTTCTCGAATATTCTCCTCGTGGTCAATGCACGAGATGTATGTGGGTTGAACTAGTATGTTGTCTCACTCCTCCTGAAAAGCGCTGTCCCGGAAATTCAATAGTATATCTCTCCGTAACGGCTGAAAGCAAGGGGAAACTACAGCCGTAATTTTTCCCGAGGGCATGCAGCTTTACTGTATGATTACATGATGATGGCGTCCTCTTGGGTAAAATATTCCGGAGGTAAAATAGTCCCCCATTCGGATCTCCGGGCGGGGACTACTCAAGAGGATGTCGTTATCAGGAGAAAGAAAACTGGCGTTCTACGGATCGGAGCGTGGAATGTCAGATCCCTTAATCGGGCAGGTAGGTTAGAAAATTTAAAAAGGGAAATGGATAGGTTGAAGTTAGATATAGTGGGAATTAGTGAAGTTCGGTGGCAGGAGGAACAAGACTTCTGGTCAGGTGACTACAGGGTTATAAACACAAAATCAAATAGGGGTAATGCAGGAGTAGGTTTAATACTGAATAGGAAAATAGGAATACGGGTAAGCTACTACAAACAGCATAGTGAACGCATTATTGTGGCCAAGATAGATACGAAGCCCACACCTACTACAGTAGTTCAAGTTTATATGCCAACTAGCTCTGCAGATGACGAAGAAATTGAAGAAATGTATGATGAAATAAAAGAAATTATTCAGATTGTGAAGGGAGACGAAAATTTAATAGTCATGGGTGACTGGAATTCGAGTGTAGGAAAAGGGAGAGAAGGAAACATAGTAGGTGAATATGGATTGGGAGACAGAAATGAAAGAGGAAGCCGCCTGGTAGAATTTTGCACAGAGCACAACATAATCATAACTAACACTTGGTTTAAGAATCATGAAAGAAGATTGTATACATGGAAGAACCCTGGAGATACTAAAAGGTATCAGATAGATTATATAATGGTAAGACAGAGATTTAGGAACCAGGTTTTAAATTGTAAGACATTTCCAGGGGCAGATGTGGACTCTGACCACAATCTATTGGTTATGACCTGTAGATTAAAACTGAAGAAACTGCAAAAAGGTGGAAATTTAAGGAGATGGGACCTGGATAAACTAAAAGAACCAGAGGTTGTACAGAGATTCAGGGAGAGCATAAGGGAGCAATTGACAGGAATGGGGGAAATAAATACAGTAGAAGAAGAATGGGTAGCTTTGAGGGATGAAGTAGTGAAGGCAGCAGAGGATCAAGTAGGTAAAAAGACGAGGGCTAGTAGAAATCCTTGGGTAACAGAAGAAATATTGAATTTAATTGATGAAAGGAGAAAATATAAAAATGCAGTAAGTGAAACAGGCAAAAAGGAATACAAACGTCTCAAAAATGAGATCGACAGGAAGTGCAAAATGGCTAAGCAGGGATGGCTAGAGGACAAATGTAAGGATGTAGAGGCCTATCTCACTAGGGGTAAGATAGATACCGCCTACAGGAAAATTAAAGAGACCTTTGGAGATAAGAGAACGACTTGTATGAATATCAAGAGCTCAGATGGAAACCCAGTTCTAAGCAAAGAAGGGAAAGCAGAAAGGTGGAAGGAGTATATAGAGGGTCTATACAAGGGCGATGTACTTGAGGACAATATTATGGAAATGGAAGAGGATGTAGATGAAGATGAAATGGGAGATACGATACTGCGTGAAGAGTTTGACAGAGCACTGAAAGACCTGAGTCGAAACAAGGCCCCCGGAGTAGACAATATTCCATTGGAACTACTGACGGCCGTGGGAGAGCCAGTCCTGACAAAACTCTACCATCTGGTGAGCAAGATGTATGAAACAGGCGAAATACCCTCAGACTTCAAGAAGAATATAATAATTCCAGTCCCAAAGAAAGCAGGTGTTGACAGATGTGAAAATTACCGAACTATCAGCTTAATAAGTCACAGCTGCAAAATACTAACACGAATTCTTTACAGACGAATGGAAAAACTAGTAGAAGCCAACCTCGGGGAAGATCAGTTTGGATTCCGTAGAAACACTGGAACACGTGAGGCAATACTGACCTTACGACTTATCTTAGAAGAAAGATTAAGGAAAGGCAAACCTACGTTTCTAGCATTTGTAGACTTAGAGAAAGCTTTTGACAATGTTGACTGGAATACTCTCTTTCAAATTCTGAAGGTGGCAGGGGTAAAATACAGGGAGCGAAAGGCTATTTACAATTTGTACAGAAACCAGATGGCTGTTATAAGAGTCGAGGGACATGAAAGGGAAGCAGTGGTTGGGAAGGGAGTAAGACAGGGTTGTAGCCTCTCCCCGATGTTGTTCAATCTGTATATTGAGCAAGCAGTAAAGGAAACAAAAGAAAAATTCGGAGTAGGTATTAAAATTCATGGAGAAGAAATAAAAACTTTGAGGTTCGCCGATGACATTGTAATTCTGTCAGAGACAGCAAAGGACTTGGAAGAGCAGTTGAATGGAATGGACAGTGTCTTGAAAGGAGGATATAAGATGAACATCAACAAAAGCAAAACAAGGATAATGGAATGTAGTCTAATTAAGTCGGGTGATGCTGAGGGAATTAGATTAGGAAATGAGGCACTTAAAGTAGTAAAAGAGTTTTGCTATTTGGGGAGCAAAATAACTGATGATGGTAGAAGTAGAGAGGATATAAAATGTAGGCTGGCAATGGCAAGGAAAGCATTTCTGAAGAAGAGAAATTTGTTAACATCCAGTTTTGATTTAAGTGTCAGGAAATCATTTCTGAAAGTATTCGTATGGAGTGTAGCCATGTATGGAAGTGAAACATGGACGATAAATAGTTTGGACAAGAAGAGAATAGAAGCTTTCGAAATGTGGTGCTACAGAAGAATGCTGAAGATTAGATGGGTAGATCACATAACTAATGAGGAAGTATTGAATAGGATTGGGGAGAAGAGAAGTTTGTGGCACAACTTGACCAGAAGAAGGGATCGGTTGGTAGGACATGTTCTGAGGCATCAAGGGATCACCAATTTAGTATTGGAGGGCAGCGTGGAGGGTAAAAATCGTAGGGGGAGACCAAGAGATGAATACACTAAGCAGATTCAGAAGGATGTAGGTTGCAGTAGGTACTGGGAGATGAAAAATCTTGCACAGGATAGAGTAGCATGGAGAGCTGCATCAAACCAGTCTCAGGACTGAAGACCACAACAACAACAACAATCTCTCCGTAATGCACATTGCCTCTCTTTTAACGTCTGCCAGTGGAGTTTGTTTAGCATCTCTGTAACGCTCTCTCGCCAGCTAAACTATCGTGTAACAAAACGTTCCGCTCCTCGTAGGGTCTTCTCTATCTCCTCTTCGTTGGATCTTCTCTATCTCCTCTATCAGTCCTACCTGAAAGGGATCCCAAATAGATGAACAGTAACCATGAATCGGGCGAACAAGCGCCATATAAGCCACTTCTTTCATGGATAACTTACATTTCTTTACGATTCTTCCGATGAATCTCAGTCTGGCGTGAGGTTTTCCCACTATCTGTTTCATATGGTGGTTCCACTCAAGGTGGCTCTGGATAGTTACGCCTAGATATTTTACGGCAGACGCTGTCTCCAGCTGTTTGTCATCAATAGCTGTACCGTAGATGATTTCTTTTCCTACGTATACGCATTATTTGACATTTATGTACGTTCAGGGTCACCTGCTGGAGTCTGCACCTTTCATCAATTCTCTGCAGGTCGTTCTGCAAATTATTACTATCTTCTGACGTTGTAACTTTGGTGTAAGCAACAAAATCATCAGCGAATAGCCTTGAAGCCCATCCGACGCTTTCTACTACATAATTTACATATATTGTAAACGGCAATGATACTATCACACTTTACCGTGGTACTCCGGATATTACCTTCGCAGTTGTTGATTTAGTTCCGTTAAGAGGAAGTGCTGAGTTCTATCTGCAAGAAAGTCTTGAATCCAATCGCAGTTCTGCTTCAATACTCCGTAAGCTCGTATTTTTTCATTGAAAGGCAATGTGGGACGCTGTCAAGTGCCTTACTGAAATCATGGAACACGACATCAACCTGAGCGCCGTTGTCCACTGCGCTCCGGATCCCACGGAGGAACAGAACGAGCTGAGTTTCTCAGGATCTCTGTTTCCGGAATCCATGTTGATTTTTATACAGGATACGCTCATTTTCCAAGAACGTCATAGTTCTTGAGCACCAAACATGTTCCATAATTCTACAACAGACTGACGTCAACGATATTGATCTATAATTGTGTGGGACCGTCTCACAGCCTTTCTTAAAACGGGAATGAAGGCGCTTTTTTCCAGTCGTTAGGTACCTTTCGATGCCAAGCGCTCTACGATAAGTTACTGCTAGAAGGGGAGCAAGTTCTTTCGCCTAATCGTTATACAATCTTATAGGTATCTCATCTGGTCCTGAAGCATTTCCACTACTAAGCGATTTTAGCTGCTTTTCAATTCCGCAACCGGTTCTCTCAATATCTGCCATTTCGACGTTCGCTCGATGATTGAAAGGAGAGAGAGTGTTACGATCTTCCGCTGTGAAACAACTTCGGAAGACCGCGTTGAGTATTTCGGCCTTCTATCTGTTATCTTCCGTTTCGGTGCCGGTCGCTGCAAAGTACTTCCGGTCACCTTACCAGATTGCATGGGTAAGGAATTTAAAAAATCACAACAGGCATACATTTTCACGAAATTCTAGTGTTTCTTCATTTATTTTTTGATAGTTACAAGTATGCTTCTTTTTAAGAACCAAATTTAATTAAAATATTATATAGACAAATAAAATGAAATTCACAAGAACTTGTTTGGTTGCTTGATTTGGAGGAAGGGACCAAACAGTTCCAAAAGGAAATTAAGAAAATTCTACATTTTATCGGCAACACATATCAAGGATAATACTTTCCCGGTAGGTATTTTACTTCTGGAAACAACATTACATTAGGAATTAATGTAACATTGTTGAAATTCTATCTCTCTTATAACTACACGTGCATAAACTGTTGGCACTTTTGTATAAAAGCCAGTAACTACAAATAACGTTAAACTATACGACGAATATCATTTTAGAATTATTAAGAACTAATATGACGCTACATAATTAACCAGTGTCTTCCGTCGATGGTATCCAGCCCATTTCACCTTTTACGAATGCAATACTTCTTCAGTGGGTTCGTCGAAATTGTTTGAGTATCAGATGATGCAGATATATCTACAGATGACCTATTTCAGAGTTAACTCGGCCATCGCTAGCTAATTTCGAAATAATGATACGTACCGTGCCGCAGAGGTTAGTAAGAGTATCAACCAAAGCCGCACTACACACCATACGACACTCATACCAGCTCGTCTTGACAAGTGGGGAATATCCGTGGCATCTGACCTTTGGTGGGCTGGCAGCGCAATTCTATACGTAACTCTGTTAACTATATGGCTATCTGGATGCGATGTGCGTATCTCCTAGCACTGGCAGCAAATCGATCGGTAATTCTAGGTGCGCTAATAGTGTAACAAGATTCATTCCTGTACCATGTGCCAGAGGCAACTCGTAAGCTCATGAGAAATGCTGGTGGTATAACACTATTTCACGCATGTACATATAGTCAGAAGACCGTAACTAAAATTGGCGACTTATCAATGTGTTAATAAAAAGCTTTGTAGAGACAATGGTTGTTTGTTGCAATAAAGATGTCCGAACAAGAAATGCAAGGCAACTGGAAGTAGAACAGTTTACAGTATTCGGAAAGATTTCAGAAAATACTCCCTTAAAATTACTGCTGCATGAGCGACACATTACTCGTGTGTCTTTGATAGCGAGGCGTGGTACACATCAGTAAAAACATCCATACGCTCTTGCAGTGTTAGATACGTTGTATAAATGGTCACCTGCTGGATTTAGAAAGCTAATTATTCAGGCTATGGCGAACCAATGGAATTTTTAACATCAGAATCTCAGCTGAGAGTTGCTATCTTTGCAGTATAGTTAACATTGACGGTTCCAGGCTGAAGAAATACAATTTCAGCTAACCACTTCTTTCTGTTTTTAATTAAATTATGCGTCTATGCATTCACTACCCAGCGTCAGGTTAGGGATCGAGACCAAATTTCGTCCCCAAAGATTCAAGGCGTGATTGTAGTGATCCTCAATGGTACGAGGGAAGTAGCCGCTTCGGGGCTCTCCTGTCTACGAAGCAGTGATTAATGAGGCTTCTGGAGTGAAATAGACTCAGTATTCTTACAGAAAGCCAACAGAAAGAATGCTCACCAAATTGATGCGTGGCCAAGGAAAACAATGAGATGTGACGCAGTAGAGCGAAACGGCGGCATACCATAACATAAAAGAAGGCAATATGAACAGTGAACTTATATTCGCAGGAGAGCTTCTGTAAAGTTTGGAAGGTAGGAGACGAGGTACTGGCAGAAGTAAAGCTGTGAGTACCGGGCGTGAGTCGTGCTTCGGTAGCTCAGTTGATAGAGCACTTGCCCGCGAAAGGCAAAGGTCCCGAGTTCCAGTCTCGGTCGGGCACACAGTTTTAATCTGCCAGGAAGTTTCATATCAGCGCACACTCCACTGCAGAGTGAAAATCTCATTCTGGGAACTTATATTCGTTTTCGAACCGGAGTTGACTTTGGATACGAAATCGAGACGCAAAGTGAGACTGGACCTGTCACGCTGAAGGTGAATTTTAAAATCAGTACACCGTCGACTAACTTGCAGATCGATGACGTTCCTAAAGCTAGCGCCAAAGGGAAACAGGACGTAGATTACGCAAAGCACTAATATTACACAAAATCACTCAAAAATTGTAACAGTGTTTGTTGCCTCGTCCACATTTATTTGTACCATAATAGTTCGTTTTCCTTCTCCGTTCTATGCTACTTTCCATTCCGCCTCCCACACTTACCATCGTTATTAGTTCTCTTTTTTGATCTGTTTTCTCAAATTAGGTGGAGAATTCCTTTAATGGAATAATTGCTTAGAAGTACATGCACATTCCCGACCCCCCACCCCCCCCCCCCTCCGGAAAATGGAACGATAAAAATAATTATATTTTAGATGGTGGGTATAATCCTTCAGGTGGTGTAACTAGTCCCCACCCCCCTTAATTGAGAACAACGCACGGAATATTCATACAGTTGTATGATATTGTTAGGGAAATAATATTTTGTGATGGTGTTCACAATTTTTGGCTCTGGCGAAGCATCAAGGAGCCCACTCTGCGTTTATTATTTATTTATTTATTTTTTTTTTTTTTGTGGCGGCACATCTACTAACTAATAGCGCCTGCTCATAACTCACTGTTGCTTACATTTGTTAGTTCTAACTGTCACTGTATTTTCTCCGCTGACGTCGCTTATCTGCCAGCAATAAAATTTATCTAGGAGCTTTCAGAAAGGACTCTGCATGTTCTTTACAACAGATTTCAAAATTTAAAGTAAAAATCTGTCCATTTCAGGAGCAAGATGAAGGACCACCAAGAAAGATATATAAATGTACAAAAATGTTTTGACAAGCGGTATGAATTTCAGGTGATCACAGAAATCATATCGGTATCGTCCAGACTGTGGGATACACATAGTCTCCTTATGGCTCCGATGCAGTGTGATAAGGTAGTTTAACATCCCTATATCTAGAGGTATATCGTAGCTAGACCGACGATCCAGGACATATTGTGTAAATATTCTCCAGAACAACCTGCTGCCCTTGAAACACGGCTGGCTGTAATAACCCCTTTACATAGCGTGGAATCTGTCAGTTTTATACGTTCGCTTTCATGCAGTACTGATATGTTGGCAACTGCTTTTCAAGCTAAAAGTGGTGATGAATGCACCGAATGTCACGAGCATATCACACAAGTTAGAGCAGCGTGGGAAAGACGTTGCTGATCGACTATGGAGGTGGAAGTTAGTTATTTAGTCAAGTGTTCCACTGATCAACCTCACGGTATCACTTACGATGTGGATCGTGAAAAGTGCATAAGAAAGACAGCAGCACGTGTTTCCGCAGAAAATTAACTTCGTATAATCAAATTTGTTAAGTCGCAGAGAAGTACTGCTGACCAGGGGGGGCCGGCCGCTGTCGCCTGGCGGTTCAAGGCACTTCAGTCCGGAACCACGCGGTTGTTACGGTCGCAGTTTCGAATCCTGCCTCGTGCATGGATGTGTGTGCGGTCCATAGGTTAGTTAGGTTTAAGTAGTTCTAAGTTCTAGTGAACTGATAAACGTCGGGTGTTAAGTAAGTCCCATAGTGCTTAGACGCAATTGAACCATTTTTTTTTTTTTGACCAGTACGGGAGGGTGGCGGAGTGCACTAATTGTTGGACTATCATTCCGTATTGTCCACCATGATAGCTGAGTGGTCAGAGTGATGGATTGCCGTCCTGCGGGCCTGGTTTCGATTCCCGGCTGGGTCGTAGATTTTCTCCGCTCAGGGACTTTTTTTTTTTTTTTTTTTTTGTGGTTTTAGGGCGCAAAACTTCTATGGTCATTAGCGCCCAGCCCGTGACGTAGAAAACAGGAAAAAAACGAAATTTAAAATCAGCAGCAATGGAAACAAAGTCAGAAAATTTGAGAAACTAAAGGCAGAAGGAATGCTTAAAAGTCCACTATAGAAAGGGGTTGGTTGTCCCCCAAAAAAAAAGCTTCAAATGACTGACGTCATTTCACTGTCTCTAATAAACTGTAGAACGCGGTCAGCTGAGCGCGTGTCATCTGCTAAAATCGACGATAGATCAGGCGACAGCTGTAGACGGGAGCGTAACGGATTAAAATAGGGGCATTCAATTAAAAGGTGTCTGACCGTCCACAGCTGAGAGCAGTGGGGACAGAGTGGGGGAGGATCACCGCTTAAAAGATGTCGATGACTAAAAAGACAGTGCCCTATCCGGAGTCGGGCTAAAATTACCTCCTCCCGACGACGCGTTCGGGAGGAAGAGGTCCAAGCGCAAGGAACGGCTTTCACTTCCCGCAATTTATTGTGGGGAAGTGTTGACCAATGCGCATGCCATAAATGAGTAACTTGGCGACATAAACCGCTCCGTAGATCGGTAAACGGAAGAGACTGAAGAGCTGGCCGAGGAAGAGAGACTGCAGCCTTGGCCGCTATATCGGCCGCCTCATTTCCACAGATACCAGCGTGTCCCGGGAGCCAGAGGAACGCCACTGACACGCCCCCCAGGTGGAGCAAGCGCAGACAGTCCTGAATCCGGTGGACCAGAGGGTGCACAGGGTAAAGAGCTTGGAGACTGAGGAGAGAGCTGAGAGAATCTGAGCAGATTACGTACTGTATCCGCTGATGGCGGCGGATGTAGTGGACAGCCTGGAGAACAGCGTAAAGCTCCGCAGTATAAACCGAACACTGGTCGGGAAGCCGAAAGTGATTTGGGGTGTCGCCAACAATATAGGCACTCCCTACACCTAACGATGTTTTCGAGCCATCGGTGTAAATAAATGTGGCTTCCGTCATTTGTGCACATAGAGCAGCAAATGCCCGACGGTAAACAAGTGTAGGGGTACCATCCTTGGGAAATTGACATAGGTCTCTGAGCAAGTCGATCCGGGGACGGAGCCAAGGCGGTGCTGTACCCCAAGTTGTCAAGAAGGTTTTAGGAAAGCGGAAGGAAAGAGAATGGAGCAGTTGACGGAAGCGGACTCCCGGGGGTAGTAGGGAGGAGGAGCGGCCTGCATACCCTACATCAAAGGAGGCGTCGAAAAAAAGGTTATGGGCTGGATTAGCAGGCATGGAAGACAGATGGCTAGCATAACGACTCAGAAGGACTGCCCGCCGATTGGACAGCGGAGGTTCAGCAGTCTCAGCATAAAGGCTTTCCACAGGGCTGGTGTAAAAAGCTCCAGACACTAAACGTAATCCACGGTGGTGGATAGAGTCGAGACGCCGAAGAATAGACGGCCGAGCAGAGGAGTAGACTATGCTTCCATAATCCAATTTCGAGCGCACTATGGCGCGATAGAGGCGGAGAAGGACCACCCGGTCCGCTCCCCAAGAGGTACCATTCAGGACACGGAGGGTGTTAAGGGAACGCAGGCAGCGAGCCGAAAGATAGGAAACGTGGGAGGACCAGCACAGTTTTCTGTCAAACATAAGACCCAAGAATTTTGCGACGTCGGTAAACGGAAGGTTGACAGGACCTAGATGTAAGGAGGGCGGAAGAAACTCCTTACGTCGCCAAAAATTAACATAAACGGTCTTACTGGGTGAGAAACGGAAGCCGGTTTTGATGCTCCACGAGTGGAGGCGATCGAGACATCCTTGAAGACGTCTTTCAAGAAGGCTGGTCCGTTGAGAGCTGTAGTAGACCGCAAAATCGTCCACAAAGAGGGAGCCCGAGACATCAGGAAGGAGACAATCCATAATTGGATTAATGGCGATGGCAAACAGTACAACACTCAGCACGGAGCCCTGGGGTACCCCGTTTTCTTGGGAGAAAGTACGGGAGAGAGTAGTGTTCACCCGCACCCTAAATGTGCGCTCTGCCATAAATTCGCGAAGAAAAAGGGGCAGCCGGCCTCTAAAGCCCCAAGAGAACAGTGTGCGGAGGATGCCTGTCCTCCAACAGGTATCGTACGCTCTCTCCAGATCAAAAAATATTGCTACCGTTTGGCGTTTCCGGAGAAAATTGTTCATGATATAAGTGGAGAGAGCAACAAGATGGTCAACAGCAGAACGATGCTTTCGGAATCCGCATTGGGCTGGTGTTAAAAGACTGCGGGACTCCAGCCACCAAGCTAAACGGTAATTCACCATACGCTCCAAAACCTTACAGACACTACTCGTGAGAGAAATGGGGCGATAGCTAGAGGGGAGATGTTTGTCCTTTCCAGGTTTCGGAACGGGAACGACAATAGCTTCCCGCCATCGCCTGGGAAAGGTACTGTCGGTCCAAATTCGATTATAAAGGCGAAGGAGGTAACGCAGGCTATGGGTTGATAAATGCAGCAACATTTGGACGTGGATACCATCCGGTCCTGGGGCGGAGGAGCGAGAAGAAGAGAGTGCATGTTGGAGTTCGCGCATGGAGAAAACAGTATTGTAGCTTTCGCGATTTTGAGAGGAGAAAGCAAGATGTCGCACTTCCGCTGCACGTTTCTTCGGGAGAAACGCTGGCGGGTAATTTGAAGAGCTCGAAATCTCAGCAAAGTGCTGACCCAATGAGTTAGAAATTGCGACGGGGTCCACTAAGGTATCATGCGCGACAGTGAGCCCAGAGACCGGGGAGAAACTAGGCGCGCCTGAGAACCGTCGAAGCCGACTCCAAACTTCCGAGGAGGGAGTGAAGTTGTTGAATGAGCTAGTAAAGAATTTCCAGCTTGCCTTCTTGCTATCGCGGATGACGCGACGGCATCGCGCACGGAGCTGCTTATATCGGATACAGTTGGACAAAGTTGGATGGTGACGGAAAATGCGAAGAGCACGTCGCCGCTCACGTATTGCGTCACGGCATGCCTCGTTCCACCAAGGAACTGGAGGGCGCCGGGGCAATTCGGAGGTGCGTGGTATTGAACGTTCCGCAGCTGTGAGAATAACGTCGGTAAAATGTGTCACCTCATCGTCGACGCTGGGAAAGCGACGGTCATCGAATGTCGCTAGAGACGAAAAAAGTGTCCAATCGGCTTGGGCAAACTTCCAGCGTCGCGAGCGCATATATGGCAGTTGAGGCTGCAGTCGAAGAACACATGGAAAGTGGTCACTCGAGTGTGTATCATCAAGGGCGAACCATTCGAAGCGCCGAGCTAGCGGAACAGTACCGACCGCAAGGTCCAAATGGGATAAATTTGCCGTGGAGGCAGACAAAAATGTGGGGACCCCAGTGTTGAGGCAGACTAGATCCGCTTGGTGAAAGACGTCTAGCAATAGTGAGCCACGTGGACAAGGATGTGGAGATCCCCAAAGCGGGTGGTGGGCATTGAAGTCCCCAACCAGCAAATAGGGGGGTGGAAGCTGACCAAGAAGATGACGGAGATCAGCTCGTGCCATTGGTGTAGACGATGGAATGTATACCGTACAAAGAGAGAACGTGTATCCAGAAAGGGAAAGACGGACGGCGACAGCTTGGAAGGAAGTGTTTAAGGGGATTGGGTGATAATGGAGAGTATCATGGAGCAGAATCATGAGTCCTCCATGGGCTGGAGTGCCTTCAACAGAGGGGAGGTCATATCGGATGGACTGAAAATGAGGGAGAACAAAGCGGTCATGGGGACGCAGCTTTGTTTCCTGAAGACAGAAGATGACCCGCGAGTAGGATCGTAAGAGGATCGACAATTCCTCCCGATTGGAGCGAATGCCGCGGATATTCCAGTGGATAATGGACATAGGGTGAACAGAAATGGAGGAACGTCACCAAGGGTGCTGTCAACTCAACGACTGCTCAGAGCTTGCGACCGACAGGATGGAATGGCATTCAGTCGAAGGCAGAAGATCCTGATCCATAGGTAGGTCAGGAGCAGCTCCTGCCACCAACGATCGGCCAGTTGACCGGCCACCAACAGTGCGCCTCGGCGACACAGAAGATGGCCGAGGGCGATTTCCGCCAGGTGGTGCTGTAGATGGGACACGCCTTGGCGGAGAAGGAGAGGAACTGTGTTTCTTCGTAGCCTTCTTGGAGGTATGTTTAGATGAAGGAGGAACCGATGGTTGTGAAGTTGCAGAACGTAAAAACTCTTCACGAGAATGCTCTTTTTTTGAAGACTTGGCGTCTGACTTTTGGGCTCTAGATTTAGCAGAACCCGACGAAGGGTGAGCCATAGAGTGGGCAGGCGAAAGAGGTGAGGTTGAACGGGCGATCTTTGCGCTGGCCGATCTGACGACCGTGGTACTAAATGTGAGGTCGCAAGTCTGCGTGGCCGCCTCCTTTGTTGGCCGAGGAGAAACAAGGACAGCGCTGTATTTTCCTTTCTGAGGCACGGTGGGCTGTCGACTGGCGAGTAACTTTCGAGTAGCAAAGGTCGACACCTTTTCCTTCACTCTTATTTCCTGGATCAGCTTTTCGTCCTTAAAAACAGGGCAATCTCGAGAGGAAGCAGCGTGGTCACCCATACAGTTGATGCAGCGAGGGGATGGAGGTGGACAAGCACCCTCATGGGCATCCCTGCCACACGTAACACATTTGGCCGGATTGGAACAGGACTGGCTGGTGTGATTGAACCGCTGACATCGATAGCAACGCGTAGGGTTTGGGACATAAGGGCGAACGGAAATTATCTCATAGCCTGCTTTGATTTTTGATGGGAGTTGAACTTTGTCAAATGTCAAGAACACAGTGCGGGTTGGAATGATGTTCGAGTCAACCCTTTTCATAACCCGATGAACAGCGGTGACGCCCTGGTCAGACAGGTAGTGCTGAATTTCTTCGTCAGACAATCCATCGAGGGAGCGTGTATAAACGACTCCACGTGAGGAATTTAAGGTACGGTGCGGTTCCACCCGGACAGGGAAGGTGTGGAGCAGAGAAGTACGCAGCAATTTTTGAGCCTGGAGGGCACTGTGTGTTTCTAACAACAGGGTACCATTCCGTAATCTGGAACAAGACTTTACAGGACCCGCAATTGCGTCGACACCTTTCTGAACAATGAAAGGGTTGACCGTGGAAAAGTCGTGACCTTCGTCAGACCGAGAAACAACAAGGAACTGTGGCAACGATGGAAGAACCGTCTGTGGCTGAGACTCAGTGAACTTACGTTTGTGAGCAGACATAGTGGAAGGTGAGGAAACCATTGCGGAAGAATCCCCCATGATTACCGGCGTCTCCGATGGCGCGCTCCTCCCTTGTGGGGGCCCTCACCGAGGGCACACCCGCCTTAGGTGATTGTTCACACCTCAGGTCACACCTCCCGACAAACGGACGGAGGGACCAATCGGCACTTTCGGAAGGTATCAGCTCGGGTAATCACCCCTCCCTGGGCCTGGCCGTTACCAGGGGGTACGTACGTGTCCTACCTGTCTACCCGGGGCGGGGAATTACGCGTTACCCCGTCACCGGCTACGCATGGAAGTGCGTGGGTCGGCCTTCTGACACGCACAGGGAGGAAGAAAGAGACAGGGAAAGGAAAGAAGAGAGGTCTCAAACGCCGCAGCGGAGAAAAGGGTAAAGAGAAGAGGTAAAGAGAAGAGGTAAGGGAAAGAGAAGGACGAAGAAAGATGAAGACAAACAAGCAAGGAAGGCGAAGAGTGCGGTACATTTACAAGCGTCCGTCTCCGGACGTAGGCACAAACCATACTCCCAGAGGTGGAGAAAGGGAAGGAAAGAGCCAGAGGTGAGGGGGGGGGGGCGAAGATGGGGGATGGGAAGGATATGGAAAGGGGGGTATGCAGCCCGGAAAAGAAGGAAGGCCACATTAGCTCGGGGTCCCGTGCTCGCTACACACGTATCCACAAAAGAGTTGTGGATCCCCTGGGGGGCCGCTCAGGGACTGGGTGTTGTGTTATCTTCATTATCATTCCATCCCCATCCGGCGCGCAGGTCGCCCAATGTGGAGTCGAAGACCTGCACGAAGGCGGCCGGACCTGCCCAACAAGCAGCATCACGGCCATAGACGCCAAACGCTCATCTCCAGTTTTCCATTCCGCTTTTTTAATTCATTGATTTAACAGGATGTAAATGAGTTTATAAATACCATGAAATTTAGCGAACCATTGGCTCTGATTACATATTGGTGCGCTCGTGCTGTAGGTCACGGCACGTAACTGATGGGGGAAGTGGGTCGAGTTACCACGCACAGAATTAACGTGTAATGATCCGTTACCAAAATTATTTAAGACACAAAACTGGACAGAAACCGTTGCCACAATGTTTCACCTAGGGATGAAATAAATTTTAGTAATGGTTAACTGAACTTGACCTCGTTACTGGAAGGTGTGACATAAATGTGGGGATAGGTGTTGTTTTCTTTAATCTATTTCCTACAAATTGTATGCATTTTGTTATTATTCTTCATTTCTCGTGCAAATTCTAAATGCCAGAAATGAATGTAAGACATGGGGCATCACATCCACTCAGTTATTTTAAAATATAATTGTTTCACATTTGAATTGTTGAAGTGACACGAATTTGACGTAGTGTAGGACCTTTAACCTTTCAACCTATTAACCTATAGGGCAGTTGAGTGGGTTCCTCTATATCTTTGCATTTCGAAAGATTTGTTGGAGTCAGAGTCAAAAAAGCCCACTTCGACAATCAGTTGTCAGTAATAGAGCGTTCTGTGAACTACTTCGTGTCTAAAGGGTTTAATTTTCTTACAGAGGATTGTTTGAGTGTTTCTTAATTGATCCTGGAAGGAAGGATATTCCGGAGACATGGCTTAGCCACATGTCTCCGCTATATCCTTTCTTCCAGGAGTGCTAGTTCTGCTAGATATTCAGATCTTCTGTGAAGTTTGGAAGGTAGGAGGCGAGGTACTGGCGGAATTAAAGCTGTGAGGAAGGGTCGTGAGTCGTGCTTGGGTAGCTCACATGGTAGAGCACTAGCCCGCGAAAGACAAAGGTCCCGAGTTCGATTCTTGGTCCGGCTCACAATTTTAATCTGGCAGGAAGTTCGAAGATACTGTTTCTTACCTGTTGGAATAAATGGCTCATAATGAAGCTGTTCCTTGCGATGTTGCTTGTATAGTGTCGCTATATAATACTTCCATTGCTACAGTATTAGATAATGCTTTGTTAGTTCATAAATTTGTTGGTAAAATCGCTTTTCGAACTGGCTCTAACTTTGGTCTTTAATTACTGTTAGGATATTGTCAGGAATCAACGTGTAACAAATCCGTTTTGAAAAAAAATTAGAGCTGATATGTCCATTATGTGTACGTATGTGTGCTACTATTTCATTTATGCAGTTATTTATTGTGGGGTCCGTAATTTCATTGTTTTGTGTGACATTTCTGTGTATCTTTTTTGCAACATAGTATGACGGTGCCCTCTGATATTTTATGATATGGCTTGTTGAAGTATTACGCTTATGCGTTTTTTGTTGGCTTTTCAGTGTTGGTGACTTTGGCTTTTAATGTCCGTCTGTAAATGTATGTTTGAAGCTCTTGTGACTGCTGTTTGTTTAACATTATTTATTGACTAACTTTCGGCGGAAATTCTGTCAGTAATACTTGCAAGCCAAATTTATTTCCACCGTAATAAATTTGAATTTATTTCCAATATACTAGGTGCCTGGCGCTGAGTCCATACGTAAACATAGCACTTTTGCGCAGAAACTAAGAAAACCACCTTTTCCAAAATACCATGACAAGAAAGATGGAAGTATAACATTAAATGAAAAGTCCAAGGCTTTGTGTGTAACAAAGAGAGATACATATATTAATTTCATTATTCTGGTACGCATTGCTCTCGGTACAAGACTATATCTGTATCATGTCCACTGAATTACCCTGATGATATGTCACATTATATATTTATTCGCTTTTCTGTATTGTCTTAAATGCAAATCCTGTGGGCACTGAATAAAACAGTAATCAGAATTACATAATGTTTTGGTTGCCGAAGGAGATTAAGGGCATTTTGTAAACTAAGATTTGTACACGGATCTGACCTACAGTAATAGAGAGATAGACATGACTAATATGGCCAAAGGTTGCCATCTTCATGTGAGATTTAACAAAGCCCTGCTACGTATCTCACAAGAATATACTTAATTAATATGCTGGGAAAGTTTATTCAATGGTAATAATTATAATGAAGTAACTGCAATACATGGTGGTACGCTAGATTGGTTGATTTTCGGGCAGGGGACCAAAGAGCGAGGGCATCGGTCTCTATGGATTAGCGAAGGATGGCTCTGGCTGTGAGCACTACGCGACTTAACTTATGAGGTCATCAGTTGCCTAGAACTTAGAACTAATTAAACCTAACTAACCTAAGGATATCACACACATTCATGCCCGAGGTAGGATTCGAACCTGCGACCGTAGCGGTCGCTCGGTTCCAGACTGTAGCGCCTAGAACCGCACGGCCACTCAGCGAAGGATGGTGAAGTACGTCGGTCGCGCCCCTTCAAAGGTATCATCACGGCATTTGCATCAAGCGGTTTTGGGAAATCACGAAAAACGTATATCAGGATGGCCGGACGCGGGTTTAAACCGTCGTCATCCCGAATGCGATTGATGTGTGCTAACCTCGCTCGATGAGGTACAGATGACGACATTACAAATGGCGAGACATGGAGATCAATAGCGTGTGTGATCATCACGACGGCAAGGCTATGGAAGAAAACTATCCAGCTTGTTCCCATATTGGCCACAAATTGATAAGGAGTAATTTTGTTAAGGCATTCTATTCCGCCAACAGTGAGGTTCACAGCTGCTGGATGGTCTTTGGTGAATGTCAACGTGCCGCATGTGCCCAATTGGATTTAGGTCGGGGTAACCGGCAGGCCAGTCCTTTCACTGAATTTATTCTCGTTCAAAGAGCTCTTCCATCTGCGCTATCCGATGCGCGCGCACATTACCAAACATAATAAAGAATTCAGGGCCGAATTAGCTCTTGCAAAGACCCACATGGGGAGGGAGTACAGTGACACAATAACGTCAACCGTGATCTCTACTGCGTTTAAGGATTTGAGGGTAGTATGCACACGCTACATTATGCCTGCTCATAACGTAACACCTGGGCCACCTAAATTATTATAAGAACATGCTTGACAATGATGGACGTACACTAAAACGGCGAGAGATGGGAACAATTAATACAGCCAGGAAAACTGTCGTAAATGATCATGAGGCGCGCTGTGGCTCACGTTGGTGCTGTTTGTAGGTTTCCGCCCTCTGTTGCAGGCTAGACAGTATCGTCTAGTTGGCAAGGTTGCAGTTTTTGTCTTCCTTGTGTTGACTGGTGCCACTCGTTTTGCAAGCGTTGCCTGTCCGTTAGTGGCAGCAGCGGCGGTTATCGATATGTAATAACTGTTGCCTTGTCTGTGGAGCGACGTCGTTGTTTTTCGGGTCGTTTGAGTGTGCCAGTTCGGTTAGGACTCAGGAGCAGCCGGTCCGCGCAGTTGAAGAACATGCCGGGACCGCTCGCGGCACGCATGGACTGCCGGATGGAAGCGCTGTGGTCACGGGGGTGCGCGACCTCGTCTTAAACCGGATCCAGCATGCCTTAAGATGAGTGCATTTCAATCCAGGTACAGAAACCTTCACCATTGTGATATCTCTCGATTCTACAGTGAGCTGGGTTCGTGTTGCTGCTCGTAGTGTCACTGAGGCGAAGAGCAGCGAGAGGAGTGCTTTCTACTCTGATGTTAGTGGTCCCTTTCTCGTTCTGGTCACTCTAAACACAGTATTCTCGGGACGTAATGCAGACTGCCTGTTTCGGCTTAGGCGTATTGTTCCATCGTTGCACTTGGTTTATCGGACATCAGGTAGCTTCAGCAAGATTATCTTTAGTCATTCGTTAGATCGCCACTAGTCTGAGATACCATCTTGTGAAGTGAATGCAACTCTTGGCTGCCTATCTCATCGCTCGCGAATGTGTTTGTTGCCGGACCTTCTCAGAGGTCGATTCCCGGAGCACCGTCTGTTGCCCCTTGTGTTACAAGGTTTACTGTCATCTTATTTCACCCGTTTCGTGATCATTTTCTATTTTTTTATATTATTGCCGTTCCTGGCGAGTAGGGCATTCAGCCGTCATTGTGGTCACTTGCCTTAAAATTCGAATTTGGTATTTGTACTTACACAGTAAGCCTTTAAAACCTTACATGTATTTACGGCCATTCCTGATGTCCGATGCCTTCTGCTGTGTTTGTGGCGACTTGCCTTTAATATTTCGATACCTGTAATTTGAAAGTTGCAGCGATTTTTAAACGATTTTTAATTTATGGCCATTCCTTGCGTGTAAGGCCTTCTGCGCAGATAAGAGTGGCTTGTTTTTAGAACACTATCTGTTGAATCTGTATTTAATGGCGATTTGCTAAATTGTAGTTCAGAGAAAACACTATTATTAGCACAATTGTTTATTCTTTCATTAATAACGTGTGGTATTTTATTTATTGTTGAATCTGAAATTATTAGTTTAAAATAAACGGAGTGTAACAGTAAAAGGAAACCAATAGTAACTGATTACGGACCCATCCACAATCGTAACCGAATTCTGCCTTCCTTTGTTCACCAGGTCTCAGATCATTTTGGTGGGCAAGGTGTTATTGTGTGGGCAAGCACAAAGTTTCGTGAACTGACTGAGTTCCACTTCTTTTAACACGGTGCACTCTCTCGTCGACGACATTGTGACCATGTGCTATTTTTCATGTGCTTTTTTCGGGGGGGGGGGGGGTATATTAGGCCCTGAATTGTTGTTGATGGATTACAGTGGACCACTGCGAACTTCATAGGTGGAGTAGCTCTTGCAACGAGAAGATCCTCGGTGAATCAACAGGCTTGCCTGTTTCCCCGAGTTAGAGCCCATACACCACGTTTGTGAAGAGTGTGGCAGACGCCTATCCTGCAGTTGTTAACAAGACTTATGGAGGAATGGAACACCCTACCATAATAATTCCTTACCAACACTATATCCAGCACATTCAGTGTATGATTTGTCGTCTTTGGTCAACACACACCCCGTTAACAATCATGTTCCACCATTTGTAATGTCCAGGGGATCATTACAAATCGCTGTGGTTTCAATGTAATTATTGTCCATGACTAAGAATGACACTTCCATATTTCATATGTAGACATTTGTGCCTGGTACAGTTGACACCATAGTAACATATTTTTGCTGCATGTAAATTTTATTATTACATATGAAGTGGCTGGAAGTGATTATTGGTATAAGCAAGTCCATGAATTCAACATTTTCAGGCAATTGTAGCGTTTTTGTTTTATGAAGTCTGACCTGATCCCTTGAATTCTGGGATAGTTGGGTTTGTGTTTAGTTTTACTGTTACATCATACTAACTTCTCATTGATAATGACTGTTTTTCAAAAAGTGGTTTTCTGCATATTTATTTGGCTTGGCTCGTATCTAGTTATGTTCACTTATAGCTTTGTAATTTGAATTGTTTCTCTGGTTGAAATGTTTGTGGCAACTTTCAAATGGTTCAAATGGCTTAGAGGACTATGGGACTTAACATCTGAGGTCATCAGTCCCCTAGAACTTAAAACTACTTATACCTAACTAACCTAAGGACATCACACACATCCATTCCCGAGGCAGGATTCGAATCTGCGACCGTAGCGGTCGCGCGGTTCCAGACTGAAGCGCCTAGAACCGCGTTTTCCTTTTTCTTTGTGTATTTTTTAGTCGGGATCTTAGCCTTTGTGTTCGAGAATTCGTTGTAGTACTACTATTTTTATCACACTCAGCAGGAACTGTGTGTTCTTTTAGCTGCGACATTAGCACAAAGTGGTTGAAGCAATAAAGATTATTTCTTATATCTGCAATACATTCGAGAAATTCCATAAAACAGGAAATGTTTATGTACTGAACTATCCAACGATATGACAAAACCTGAATGTTGTACGGCATATAACACATGTAATGGAACAAGACAAGAGACAACAGGTTTGGGATTAGGTATTTGTAAAACCTACTACATGATCAGAGTCTGAAAACCTATGTTGGCCATCTAACATGTGATCGTCACATGGCGTCATGTACAGACAGTATGGGACAGCATGTGGGCAGCACGCCACGCTCCCGGCCGTTGTCTACTTTCCCGGCCTCCGAGCCGTTCCTTCTCATTCAACCAGGTCCTCCATTGGTATCATGCGTCTGAATGCATCACGATGCAATCTTCCCACCAAGGAAAAATCCCTGGCAGAACCGGGAATTGGTCACATATCCTCTGTATGAGAGTCAGAAGCGCTGTCCGCCTGGATATACAGGCGTATGTCGTGTTGTGACAAAAGGTGGAAATCCGTCATAGCACAATATTAGAATAATGCATCTGTGACATGGATGTTATCGTACAGACTGAGGAGCGTGTTAGGAGTACTGACTTTGTACCTAATAATAGCTTTATGTAGAATCATATTAAAGCAGCTATAAATATATACGTTGATGGGGTGATCTCGGGAAAACTAGCAAAACTGTACAAAAATAATTGCGAAATCAAATTCTGATTTTATTTTTTTCTACAGACAGTATAAAAACATACATAGGAAGCTCACAATCTAAATAGTGAATAGTCGGAGTTGATCCTGTTCAGCCATACAGACATGGATTTTCCTGAATTTCCTTCAGCTGATGAAAAGTAAGTAAAGATGATTCCTTCAGTTGGCTACGATCAGTTTCCTCCTACACACTGAGCTAGAGTTCTCTCTCTCTGATAGACTTTTTGTTGACAGGGGTGTTATACCCTAATACTTTTCTCTTTTTTGTCATCGATTGCAGCAGTGTACTACAATCCCAGCCTTTCAGTAGTAATGCAAATAAATCTTCACAGGAGCCTGCAAAAGTCTGAGAAGAGCGGACGAAACTAACTACCGAGGTAGCTGGACCAAATACTTCATCTCATTATGAAAACGGATATTACAGGAAAGATATTGTACCGAAATGCCAGCAGCAGACTGTAGTAACTTGTTTCGGCGACTATTAAATACTGCCACCCACATTATATAATGGAATTTCTTATGCTGAAATAAAAACATGGATTACGAACAGAAAGGTGTGAGAGGCGTGATCGCATACCTTCCGCCCTAGAGCAGATCTATATCACAAAGGTTCTAGAGTGTTCTTTGTTCTTCTAGTAAATTCACATAGAAAAAAGGATAAAGTTGAAACAATTCTAAGATGAACGTTAACATACAACTCCACGAACGCTAGAGCAGTTAGCACCCGTGGAGTTTTAGCGCCTGTTCCGTGCACCGCCACTGCCTATCGCTATCGTATCAGCTGTCAAGATTGTCTAAACCAAAACGGAATCGATAACCTTAAAAAATGTTTGTTGCGGTTGTGTATGTTCATTTTAAAGTAATAAGAACCCGCTCTTCTCCAAGAGAAATGTTCTAAAAATTACAAATTCTCAAATATTTCGTGGTAATAGTGAACATAGAACTAATAATTGGAAAGAAAAAGAAAATTAATTGGGGTGTTACGAATGCAATATAATTACGAGGCAAAAAACCTAACGCAGAAAATAAATCTTAGAGAAAATACTTTAAAATCTTGCTGCTTCCGTGGCTTATACAGTGGTTCTTTGTTAGGTTCCCGTCTAATTAAAATAAAAAAAAGATCGGAACTGAATATATCTAGATTAGCTAAGGTTTCCCTAAGCCAACCTGAATGAAAGTCGATATCCTTACCTCACACGCTTACGGCCAATATGCTCCCAAATCATTGTTAAGTCCGAGATTGAATTCATCTCAGAAGCTACAGACAATTTTAAAATGGGGCAGCCTCAGCTAAAACAGTGAAACTAACAGATTTCCTTTAGCAAGGCACACCCTCGTTGCCAGTTCTGTCCTGATTCTTGTAACATCCGTCATGTGTTATTTTGATCCAAGGTAACAGAACTCTTTCACTTCATCTGCTACGTGGTCTCCAATTTAGTTGTAAACTTCATCGCATTTTAACACCTAGGTGCTTAATTAAACCCTCTGGAATAATTGCCAATTCATACACTAAACAGTTTTTTTTAACACAGTTCTTTTAAAACCGTTAAATATAAAACTGAATGCGAAGTCCAGTAGTCCGCTGTAGCTGTATTTATTCAAGTCGACTGTAGACCCACACAACCCGTTTCGCAGCTTAAAACACAGACGTGACATTCATCATTGCTGATGGCTTTTTCATCAGTTCTTGATAATTTCTTATCAATTGAGTAGGGTTGAGAACTTGGCATGGTTACGCCAATTATTATTCTGTGGCATTCTGTCACTGCTCTCCACACCATATGACAAAGCGTTTATTTACGCCACGAACTTGCGAAACCAGTTGTATGGATCCATAATCGACATTAATAAATACAGCTACAGCGGTCTACTGGACTTCTCATTCAGTTTCATGTGTGACACTTTTAACAACAGCACCCGTGTACTGTATGAATCGTCGATCGATCATGCATCATTCCAGACGATCTAATTACTCACTGAAGTGTTAACATGCAATAAAGTGTGTAACTGAATTGGTGACCACGTAGCGGATGAGTGGAAGTGAAGCAGGAGCTGTGGGAGAAATGGTAAAAGAGACAATCGAAGATCCTGAAATGCAGTGTCGCAAAATGTTGTTGAAAATTGAGTTGGCCAATAATATCACAAAAAATTTCGTGGTCATTCATAGATGCGGCAAGGAAATGAACATGTGGAAAAGGCTTGCTAGAAGATGGGACAGGCTCATTGGATGTAACACACCAGGGAAAAACTTCCCTGATACTAAAAGTAGTTGTGGACAACGAAACTACGAGTACATGGGTACACGGTGACTGGAATGTACCCAGGAGCGTAACTAGTGGCAAGCTACATCAAATCACTCACAAGACTGTTGGAGAAAAAAATGATAATTACAGATTTTTATACACAACTTTCTGATGGAAGTAAATTATAGTACACGATATTATAAATATGTTACGAAACTTAGAATGGTAGTTCCTTTCGAGTGACTCTTGCTTCAATGCTCACAGAGTCACTACTATATTAAATACGAAAACTAAGTTGTATAATTGGTTGCCAACAAAACAGAAAACAGAAACAAAATATGACAGATGGGAGCATCACAGCACCCAGCAGCACAGCAGAAACTAAATACTCGTTTAAATATACACTAATGAAAATGTGAAGAGGACGTAATGAAATGTGTACGCTACCGTCCGTAATATCGCACGCCGAACTGTAGAGGATAGTTAAATACGGTGCCATCGCTCAACGCGTATGCAGAATGACAAAACAATTCGTAAACGGGATACTGTAAATAGCTGTTAAAGCTTGTGCGCCAGATAGTCTGATTCAGTCTGGTTCGACGAATACATATTTTTCCTTCAGAGTTTTATATTTCAGAGCTGCTTAGCATATATTCGATTACGTTTTAAAATCTATCATAGTATTTAGTTTCATGAGCCCGTGCCTTATATTCCTTCAGAGAAAGTCATTTATCAATATCTTTAGTTGTTGCAGATTTCTGCGCAGAAACGATTAAGCAGGCCAACTTATATACATACATATACATATATATATATATATATATATATATATATATATATATATATATATATATATATATTTATATATATATGTGTGTGTGTGTGTGTGTGTGTGTGTGTGTGTGTGTGTGTGTGTGTATAACGATGCAACAAAACTCAGTATTTATTGCTGCTATTTACACTATTATTAAGTGTATTGGACACAGTACCGATGTCCTGCCAGACACAATGAAAAATAAGGAAAGGGTTTAGTCGTTTACTCATTCGTGCTTTACAGATCTTTACTGCAGTACTGGAATGAAAATAACGGTAACGAAATTCCTGATATCACTGATATAATTAATTACCGACCAACGACTTAACAGAGGGGTAAACTTAGATGTACGTGGTTGTGTGACAGAAAATCTGTATTGTTTCCAATCCTCTCAATAACATTGTAAATAACAATAAGTACTATTTTTTGTTGTATCGTAGAGCGTCAATCGCATTGCGATTAGATCAAGGTGGGGTTAACGCTTGAATCTCGGTATGTGCAATAGCGGCACGTTTAGTATATTTCAAACGCTTACTTCTCTTCGCAGTTTCTAGGGATGTAGCTGACGTATTGCGATGCAAACAAAGCAATTCTTTTTGTGATTTTTCATGTTTCTGATTGTGTAAAAAACAATAAGGGGTGTCTATTTTAAAAAATAGTAAATTTGCCTAGAAAATAATATTTTCTTAGCTTTTAGACAGTCTCGAAGTAGCTACTTTCATGAGCCCACGCGTTACATTCATATCAGTGAAAGTCGTTTTGAAATATCTATTGTTGCTTCAGAGATACTTGCGCTGCAACCTTTAAGTGACCACACTTCGTGTTACGTAAGACATAAACCCTTTTTATTCCGTGAACGCCGGCCGGAGTGGCCGAGCGGTTCTAGGCGCTCCAGTCTGGAACCGCGCGACCGCTGCGGTCGCAGGTTCGAATCCTGCCTCGGGCACGGATGTATGTGATGTCCTTCGGTTGGTTAGGTTTAAGTAGTTCTAAGTTCTAGGGGACTGATGACCACAGCAGTTAAGTCCCACAGTGCTCAGAGCCATTCCGTGAACGGTTACACATATCGAAACGCGGTTCTCGGCAAATGTTAGAGCGTCGGGGGCACTTATGTATTTGTTTGGTTAATGTTTTTAGCAGTGGTATCAATAGAGATATTGAAGAAAGCAGATATTTTAATGGAACCGTATACGGTTTTTACATCTGCATTAAGTATCTTTTGAGAAGACAATTACAGTGGCACAGCGTTTGTTAATGTTGGTGTTGAAGCATGTGCTAAGAAAATTCGAGAGCTGGCCTAGGATGTGAGAGCACGGAGGCCGTAAACGGCATTTACGATGCAAACACTGCCAAGTAGGAGTCACGGACCATGTTCCGCAGTTGTATAGCGTAAGGTAGGCCTGCGCTACGATAACAAAGCTTTATTTCCCCTCGAACCAACTTACGACCTAGATGCATGTTCACCTACGAATGTTGTATATGGAAATACGACTTAGAGTAGAATCTAGCGTACCACAAAGGGCTTAAGAAAACTATTTCAAATTTGTGTATCCCTCCACCCCCCAGATTTACGTGAGCTGAAACACGAAGTGAACTGAAAAATATGCGCTGCACAAAGCAACTATTGTATTAAATGTCTAAATGTTAGAAGGAAAAGTTTCCTATCTTTCCCTGTATGTGGATGTGAGTTTCTCAAAGGTAAAATACGTGCTGTCGGACAGCTTTCTCTACCTACACTGCTCTAAATTATATCAATTGGGATACATTCGTTGAACTAAACATTTTATAAATAATAGCTTGGTGCCTACCTGCACACCACAAGACAAATCTTTCTGTTAACGAAACTTCATTTCATTTCAGCGCGCAATAACAGTGTTACGAGGTGTATGCAATAAACGCTGTAGACCATTTTAAATTGCAATGCAGTTTCGTACACAAGTAAATAAACAATTTACAAACAGTGATTTGGTAACCACACAAATCACAAAACATGAATTTTTGTCTTCCAGAGAAGTAACTTTATCCTTTACTGAAGCATGTGTTCAAACTGTCGACCCTGAACTGAGGGCCATATTTGCTGTCGCCATTCGAAACAATGATGAACAAATGTAATTACAGTGGATGATATGGTAAAGCATGCGCTAGGGATTCAACGACACATATTGTCCAGCGTAGTTGGTGGTTCGTCATAGGCTGCATCTTTGAATACCCGCCAAAGAAAGAAATCAAGAGAAGTTCAATCGGGGGATCTCGCAGGCCGTTTAACAACAGAATTTCGTAATATTGAACGTCCAGGAAAGTTCTCGTTCAATATTTGCGTTGCAACATGGGGCGAGTGAGCTGGGCAAATGTCAAGTTGCAGCCGCATACACTGTCGAATACCTAGTGGTGCCTCTTCTAGAAGAACCGGCAGAATGTTCATCAGAAAGAGAGCGTACGGATGAACATTTGGAACGCCTGAGATGAAGTAATGTCCTACAAAAGAATTTCCTGGGGGGCCGGAGCTTGCGTTTATGTTCCACGGCTGTTGTTGCACCTGGCGAACCCAGTGTGGGTTTTCGGCTGGCCTGTAGCGCATGTTACGCAGTTTTAAATTAGCGTGGTTATAAACGTTACGTCATCTGTGAAGAGCACATATTGGAAAAATGGTAGGGTCTTCCCTTAGCTGCTGAAGGGCAAACCGACGAAAGTCTTTACGACGTTAGAAATCGCAGTCGTTGAATATCTGATATACTGACAGATGGTAGGGATGCGAATGACACTCGTCTGCCTCATTCCACATTCCTTGGCACTATATCTCTTGGCGCTGTGAGGATTCATTAGCGTCGTAGCCAGATAAGTTCTTTGTGTTCTCTTTCAGGTGCAGTCTTCTTTCTTGTCCTCCTTTTGACGTCCAAGCAGCCTGTCCTCACTTGTATCTTAGTAATTCGTGGTACTGACTGACGCATCCGATATTGGAGATCCGAATAAATAAGTTTATATCTATACCGCTGTACTGCTTTTTATGGCATTTCTTATACATTCATCATATAAAAGTAGTTTGTCCAACTTCTCCTCACAGATGTACATATTTGCACTCAACGAAGCAAAAGTGAGCAGCCTGCAGTGCAGACAAGTAAACAGGAAAATGTGTTGACGTTCTGACACAACACAGCACGAGATTTCTATGGTAAGTTCCCACGGCAACAAACTACTGGCGTCATGGATCCCTAGGCTTACATACTAATTAATCTAACTTAAACTAACTTACGATAAGGACAATACACACACCCATGCCCTACGGAGGACTGGGACCGTGCCATGGCGCCCCTGACCGCGCGGCAATCGAGATCTCTGCTTGGCGGTGTATGTACCGCTAATGCCAATTGTGGCCACAGTGCTCTCAAGTTTTAGACTTTCCTCGAAATTTTTTACGACAGGTTTCAGAGTCAAAACTAGTAAAGGCTATACCACTGTAATTGTCTTCGTAAGAGCTATCGAATGGAGTTATAAGCATATGCAGTTGCATATTTAAAAACGTGCTTTCTTCAATATCTGCGTAGATAGCAGCTCTAATAACATTAACCATGCAAACAAATATATACTCCCTGACGCTCTAACATTTACCGAATTCCGCGTTTCGATATTTGTAACCGTTCATCAAATAAAAGTGCTCATACGTCTTACTTGACTACTCCTGGTACAAGAACACTGTTACATAATTTGTTAGGTAGTTCTACTTGTGCAAATAAACCGGAAAAGTACAATGAATATGTGTGCAAATTTCGACTATTACGAAGGTGCAACGGTTTGAAGGCTACACGCATCCTTTAATTATTATGAAGACAAACGTGAATATTACATACTGGAATGCTGTGTAGGAGCTGTGGTGGACAGAATAATGGTGGGAAAGATGACCGATGCGCTGGAGGGTGGTGTGTGTTGTGTTGCAAAATGGTTCAAATGGCTCGGAGCACTATGGGACTTAACATCTGTCCCCTAGAACTTAGAACTACTTAAACCTAAATAACCGAAGGATATCACACACATCCATGCCCGAGGCAGGGTTCGAACTTGCGACCACAGCGGTCGCGCGGTTCCGGACTGAAGCGCCTAGAACCGCTCAGCCACCGTTGTGTTGCACATCGAACATCATCTCCGCGGGCTTTAAATGCTGCGAACACCGTCTGTGAAGCAAATGACAATTTCCTCACATGTGTCGTCCGTAGCGTATACAGTCCGCACTAAACAGCCCCATAAATATAAGTGTGCCGCGCGGGATAGCCAGCCGGTTTGAAGCGTCTTGCCGCGGTTCGCGCAGCTGTGTGTAAGCCTAGGGACCGATGACCTCAGCAGTTTGGTCCCATAGAATTTACTACATACTTCCAAACATAAGTGTAATTGGGTTAGATCGGGTGTATGGCAGGTCATTTACTATGCCTGCCACGGCCAATTACCATTGAGGAAACGTATTCTGCAGATGCTGGTATAATTGTCTCGGGCAGTGAATCCGTGATTCATCACCTTGCAGGTACAATTGTCATCGTTGCTCCAATGTCACAACTACCCCAAGTGCAGGTAATCTGTGTATGCTGAAGCTCTCGTGTAATTTGGCAGGAAAACAGGCCCTACCATCAGGTCATGAGTCATACCACACCAATCGTCTGCTGAGAACCGAACTTGGAATCTTGTTTCTCTAATATCGGTTCTCCACCCCCAAAGCACTGCGGGTGTTCATGATTCCATTGCGAGTTAACGCAGCCTTCCCTATAAAATTGCACAACGTCTCTATTCGCAGCCAACCATTCACAAAATTGTTGTCTCCTTACAGTCACCTGACTGCAGAAGTTACACGGACTGCACATGGAATGGCTACAAACGCTCGGAATGTAACGTACACCATACTTGACTTTGTAGAATGTCGATTTGACAGCTGCTGCTCCGTGTACTGGTGGTGGGACTCTATTGTACCATTTCAATAATGGATTCCATTTCCTTAATTGACTGGACGTCCTCACGTTATAAGGTAACATGTACACTGAGTAGTGTTCCAGATTCACGTAGTGGTTGAAAACCGTGGAAAATACCCTGCCACAAGCGGTTCCTTGATTGGGGAAATGACTCTGGTATTCTGCCACAGCCGCACTAGCACTACCATTACAGTACCCGAACACAAAAAAGTGGTTAAAATGGCTCTGAGCACTATGTGACTCAACTTCTAAGGTCATCAGTCCCCTAGAACTTAGAACTACTTAAACCTAACTAACCTAAGGACATCACACACATCCATCGCCGAGGCGGGATTCGAACCTGCGACCATAGCAGTCGCGCGGTTCCAGACTGTAGCGCCTAGATCCGCTCGGCCACCTCGGCCGGCTGAACACAAAAAAGATTCTGTATATTCTGCATGGGTGAAATATGTGGCACATTGGTATTTACGAACAAAATGGATTTGTTCAATTAAACAACATTCAAGCATGACGCGCACACAGCCCCACTACTGCTCACTGGTCCAACTCATGATGGCACACTGCGTACGTTTGCAGGCAGCTGTTGTCCGGTGTTACGTCACGGTGCTGCCATGGATTGAAGATCCCCTACACATCTTGTAGAATGGATCAGTCATCTGTCCCATCATTATTCTGCCGACCACAGTTTCTACGCAGCATTTCGGTAAATAGACTTCAAGTCACTTCAGTTCCGTAACGATCGAAAATCGGACACATGTTCATTGGACTTTTTCAGTCCATTTACACATGTAGAATCACCTTACCAATTACGTGACATTACTCCTGAGTCCCTGTGTTTATGGGGTGATCAGAAAAAATCTAAAAAGCTTGTATGCCTATTGCAGGTGAATTTGTAGTGATAAATAAAATTTTATATCTTGCTGCGTTACCTAGGTCATTTAGCACTGACGTTAGGAGTTAATTATCACTGTAGCTGGTTAATGAGGTCGTTGCGCGTAGAAATTCAAGCAACTGCATGCGCTAAAATGCAGTAACGCACAGACATATGTGGGTCCGTGAGTTACCACACGTTCAATTGCTACGTCGGACTCTCCAAGCACTCTGAAGGGTTCTCGTTCAAGAATGCGGTCTGGTGCCACATAGTGACCTCTGTAGGTCAGAATAGGTGTCAGATGGTGATAAATGCTTACGGAGGGCATACACGTTGTTGAACGTATGAAAGTCCAATGGAAAGCATGCAGGACTGCGGGATGAGTTACTGTTCTCACTTTGTTGTCTACTACTGATGGTTATTTCTGCTCTTCTTATGTAAGTGAAAGAGGATGTAATGATGTTTTCTTGTGTGCAGTAATTAATTTGTGAAAGATAAATAATTTGGTAACCTATTCAGCCCTTTGCTATTACTCAGTGGTGTATGGAAGATGCCCAAAATTAATTTTCTGCTAGTTCTTTCGAGCATTACATACTTTTTCAAACTTTGGAGTGTGGTTCCATATACCAAAACAAAACAAAAAAAGGTTTTGATAGATTTCGTTTTCGAGCTATTAAAGAAACCTTAAAATAAAGGTGGTTGGAGCTCATCAACACACAAATCCACAGCAGATCATCGAAGTATCTTCCCTTTGCTTTCATACATGCCTGCAGCCGACGAAAGATGGATTGGCGTACCCTTTCAAATACTGTGTGACTGTTTCGAATGGTTTCGCAAACCTCCGCGATAAGTCGATGAAGAGTCTGTATATTCAGGAGGTCTGTTGCAGAGTCAAATTTGTTTAACTTGCCTCTAAGAGATAATATGCCAATGGGTTGAGGTCGGGGGAACGAGGAGGCCATGGAACTGGTCGACCTCTACCTATCCCCCTGTCATGGTAGATAACAGCCTGTGCATCTCGAACACTTATACTGAAATGGGCTGTAGCTCCGTCATGCATAAAGCATTTTTTCTACATATTTGCAGGGGCACATGTTCTACAATTCCTTTTTACGCGCTATGAATTAAATTCATGTAGACAGTGCCTATAGCAGGTGCTGGAAGAAAGTATGGCCCTACCAAAGATTCACCTCCAGTTCTAGCCCACCCACTAATCTTAAACTGCTGCTGATGTCTACTCAGTAGTGTAGCAAGTGGATTGCGATAGGAGTATATGTGATGGTTGTGGTTATTTGTTCAAATGGTTCAAATGGCTCTGAGCACTATGGGACTCAACATCTTAGGTCGTAAGTCCCCTAGAACTTAGAACTACTTAAACCTAACCAACCCAAGGACATCACACACACCCATGCCCGAGGCAGGATTCGAACCTGCGACCGTAGCAGTCCCGCGTTTCCGGACTGCAGCGCCAGAACCGGTAGACCACCACCGCCGGCGGTAATTTGTTATTCTATCTCTTCCGAACGCTGCCTCGTTTACAAACAAAACTGAGGACACAAACAATGGATTGGTAGTTTGTGCAACATTCTATCGGTAAAAGTTTCCCGTGCTTGGTAGGCGTGAGACCATGCGTATGTGAGTTGCTCGTGGAGTCTCCCCCCGTTGAACCTGGTGATGTACCAAATGGACTAATGTCTCGTTTTTCTAGGACAGTCGGTAGAAAGTGCTCCTCTTGATCAAGCGTACGGACAACATGTAGTTTATGGTGTCACGGATCCTTCTGGGAAACGCGGCGATACATAGCAACAAAGGGTTACTGACTGTCTTCGGTCTGGAAACGCCATCTGATATGGCCGTGCAGTGTCATATACTTTAGTATTTGCACGACCGTACATAAAAATCATGTCTGCCTGTTCACAAAATTACCCTAGTATATTTGAACGGAGTGCTCGTTACCTCTAGTACATACACAAAACGGACACGTTGAAGACAGAGGACTGACGAATGTAAACAAGTCTCCCTGGCCTCAAAACGCCACTTAGGATACAATCAGTCTAACGAGTGAGTTGTAAAGTGAAGTTTTGGGGCTGTACCTCGACGTCCATTATATCTCAGCTTAGATTAATAACTCGAAAAAGAAGCATTTTCGGACATACGTTTATAACAACATTTTTCTTATTATGCAATAGGAAACCTGTTTGTAAAAAAATATTTTTGACACACCCTACACCGTATGTACTTTATAAATGCCTACTCTCCCAAAAAGACGAGGTTCATTTTGTTGTAGATGTATCAAATGGTAATTGAAAATCGTTATCTTTGACAACATTAAATTCATATTTACTGGCCTTTTCTATTCGCATTCAGATGCTGCTCAATCTCCGGTGTACTACACCCACTTCTAAGGCCAGCTTATTCGTTTTCCTTTTTAGTAACCATTATTTTATAAAGTTGTAATAACTTTCGTGAAGATCTAGTTTAATACACCATCAAGAAGTGATTGGTAAATTTTTTGCTTTTTACGTCCTGTCTGTTTACATCCTTCCGAAGTAGTAGTAATTATTACAATGTAGAAGCATTGTCCGCTACGGTCGCAGACTGGAATCTTGCCTCGGGCATGGATGTGTGTGATGTCCTTAGGTTAGTTAGGTTTAAGTAGTTCTACGTTCTAGGGGACTGATGATCTCAGAAGTTGAGTCCCATAGTGCTCAGCCAGTTTTGAAGCATTGTCTTACTACGTAGTCATTTCTTATATATCTGCGTGGATATAGACTGAACCGTCTCCTCTCAAAAACTTCATCTCCAGCTTTAATTAGGCCTATTCTTAAGGTTATCTTCGTGTGTCTCTGAGTGTACTTCAGTTCAGTAAAAACTGGTATGTCGTCTGGGAAACATTCATTAGTAATTTGAGATTGTCGACCATGTACCCATAGAGCCTACTTACGTACAAGATAATGTTACACTACTCACTGCACTCCACCACTAATATAAATGGGTGACTTTTACGTTTGATTTACTGATCAGTAGCTGTGTGAAATATTATTCCAGATTTTCTCTTAATGCAAATAGCATGACGTCATGTGCAATGGATATACATATATTATTCAGTTCTGACATACGAAAATTTGTACCGGACAGGGAATCGAAACCCGATTTTCCTCTTATCGCGACGAGTCGCCTTAACCATTTCGGCTGTTCGCGAACTCCCCACGGCCCGATCCAAACCAACACTGCTCACAACTGGGTACTACGTCTGTACCCACAACAACGTCTTATTATTCAGAAAAATTAAATACCTCCGAAAAACTTCATAACTTTTATCTTATTAGACCTTACCTTAAATTAAAAGATTCCTTTTCATTATTTAAGTGTTCCATATGTTCTATGAGACATCAGGGCGATCGTCAGCGATACATTTTGAAGTGCTCTAAAAATCAACACTTACAGTAACAGACACTACGTCTATCAGAGCAAAAGATGTAGTCCAGAGGGTGTCTAAGAGTTAACAGTAGATAACTTGACGGTTTGCCTCTCGGGAGAATGTTTCGCGAATCCGGCGAGGCTGCTGACTAGCTGAGACGGCAAGCGGGACTTGGCCGAGCGACAGCCGGCTCGTCTCCTGGAATGCGGGCAACGCCGCCGCCGCCGCCGCCGCCTCCGCTGCTACTGTCAGGCAGACCCTCCGCAGAACTGGCCAGAAACTCTGACGTCCGAAATGACTCAGGCGGCCATCCGGGGGCAGCACAGAGCTTTAATCGCGCCTAGCCTGCAGGCCATTGTTGCGAAGCAAGTTGGGCGTTCTTGTCATCGAGCTGTGCTGGGGACTGCCGGAGCGGAGACCGGTCTCCGCGAATATCCTCTGCCCACCCTCGACCAAGTACAAGTGAACATCAACTTAACATGGAATTGTTGGTGGCATACTGCACCAGTTATAGTCTTAAAGTAGAGAAATTACTGAACGTGTTGAAAAGAATACATGTTTAAAGTCGATTCTACGTATAAAACTCCTTAAAAAAAATGGCTGTGAGCACTATGGGACTTAACTTCTGAGATCATCAGTCCCCTAGAACTTAGAACTACTTAAACCTAACTAACCTAAGGACATAACACATATCCATGGCCGAGGCAGGATTCGAACCGGCGACCGTAGCGGTCGCGCGGTTCCAGACTATAGCGCCTAGAACCGCTCGGCCACAACGCTCGGTTAAAACACCTTCCTAAATTGTACCAAATGGCTTCTCAGAAAATCATTCCAGACAGATGATTATGGAGCCTACACAAAGCGTAAATTCACTGTAGGTCTATCTTTTATACAGATAGGAAATTTATACTTGATCTAACAATACGTGTGTCTTCTTTCCATCGCAAGCTGGATACCTTTGAAAAAGACATTTCAAATCTATAATTTATCCATTTTCCAGCAATTCTTGAATATAAAAATAAGTACTAAACAGACATGGTATTTTCAGATTTTATGTCAGTTCTTAGACTGGAGGAAGACTCCATGACTCTGCAAAGAAAGAGAAGTTGTCACAAGTCTTTTGAAGTTTCTCCAGTTGCATTACGGACTGATGCGGCTACGAAGTTGTTCCACCTTTCAAAGCCTTTAGGCCGAGCGGTTCTAGGCGCTTCAGTCTGGAACCACGCGACCGCTACGGTCGCAGGTTCGAATCCTGCCTCGGGCATGGATGTGTGTGATGTCTTTTAGTTAGGTTTAAGTAGCTCTAAGTTCTAGGGGACTGATGACCTCAGATGCTAAGTCCCATAGTGCTCAGAGCCATTTTTTTCAAAGCCTTTACTCAAAATGGAGACAACAGACTCGTAGGAAACTGTTTCCACGCAAACGTATAAAAGTGCAGAAGCCAAAGAATTTTGGAGTAAATTTGTCCCAGAAAAATACAGAAACGGCAAAAATGTAGCCTTTTACTGGCTGCTATGTTTGGCTCCACATATGTTTGTGAAAATTCATTTTCAAAAATGGAATTTTTTAACCCGTATCGCACAAGATGTACGGCTACTCATCTTGATTAGAATCTTCGCATAACTTTAAAAAACTGGCTCAAAACCGTTAATGTAAACTCTCCCACCGATTTTTCAATAAAGCCCATGAATTGTATATACTGTTTTGTGAATGAAAAGTAAAATAAACATTAGTATGAAGACGAGTTTTCTTTGAGCTAGTTAGAAATTTTTATACGTATTCGCACCTGACCCAAAATTACATGACAACCTGGTCAAGGCGGTGATTGTTACTACAACGTCATGCTGAAAATATCCATACAGTTGTTCACCTTCTGTGAGTTGTTGCCCATACATATTACACATTTCATGGGCTTACTGATTAGCATTAAGAGTTAAGAGTTTGGGGAAAGAGTCATGATAATATACAGACACCAGAAATAGCGGACCAAGCACCAATCAAGGTTATGGCGTGACTGTTCAGCGAACTGATGGCGATCTCCTGACAGATACTGGAGCATGTTCTAAGAGTTCACTTACCCTGAAAGGCTGAACGAGGCCTCATCTCAAGGAATGAAAAACTGACAATCCAAAATTACTGTGTGCTCTTCACTCAGAACCCATCAGCAGATCTCGCCATGTAGAAGTCCGCCTGGACGATTTCACTCATGCGCAACAGGAATTTGAAAGGATAAAGACGCAGGCCCTCCTTATTTTTCGACTGTACAATCTCTTAATTCCACGTTCAAGGATAAATGTCGTTCAAATTTCGTCTGACTTTGTCCCATTCTTTTCACGAGAACGGCTTTGTTTTCTGGTGTTCGAACTTTTTCTGATAGCTATGGTTTTATGCACAACAGAATCCATTACGTAACATTTTGTCACGAAATTTTGCATTGCAAAGTTCGGTGGAGGTTTTGTCAAAACACATCCACTCCTAAAGTCAGGCGCAAATAGTTCTGCATACTTTTACCAGAAATTGTCCTTCACATAACAGCGTATAATTAACACGTTCTGATTCATCCTGAGGCCAATTTTGTGTTGCACTCTAACCGTCACTAAACACTTTTCCTCCTCTCGCTGACTCACTCTTAGTGACAAAGTAACGTACTTGTGAAATAGCCTGTGGAAGATGAGCGTGTGGACGATTCACATTCGCTGATGAATGTATCTAGATCGCGGTTTCCAGGATTTTCTCTGCTGAACAGTTGTGCTGTTAGTTGACATGGGTCAACTACCCGTTAATCTTAGGAACACAATTCACCAGTTGGCAGCGTATGATATCCCCTGTGAAGTGATCTCGCTCAGCAAGAATTCTTCTTCAAATATATCCAGTTCACGACCTCAAACCTCCATCAAACCTCACTGAAATTTAGCTTAACAGAACACAGTTATAAAATGTGTTGAATTTAAATTAGGTTTCATTTGGTGAAGGTATTTGGAAAAACGCTGGAGACACTCGCAACGATTGCATCTGGTAAACTGTCACCTTACACAGACATTATTTTGTCCATACGGACAACACGGATTTTGAAACACTTAGGATTTCAATCAAACTACTATGACATACTACTTACAAAATTTCCTTTCTTTGAAATGCAAGGAAAATCAACTTCACCATCACGTATCGTCTAGTGGAATGCAGAGTTGATGGAAAGCAGATGTTTTGTCACAGGCATTGCACACACACACACATACACACACACACACACACACACACACACACACACACACACACACAGACACACACAAACACACACACACACACACACACACACAAGTTCACATGCTCTGAGAAATTTACAGCATAAAATCTGAGAACTTTACTACATTACCAGCGGTTGCCTGGTTTCTATCTCCAGCTGCATATTTCTTGTGCCGAGAACATCCGCTCTAGTTTAATTTGCATGTTTGGTAAAGTCGGACAGTAATTCCTCTCCTGCGTTAACCTTTTCATCTCAGAGTAGCTCTTACGCCCTATGTCCTCAATTATTTACTGGATGTATTCCAAGCTCTGTCTGTCCCTACAGTTTTTACCCTCTTCTGTTGGCTCTAGTACCAGAAGATTATTCCCTCATATCTTAACAAACGTCCTATCATCCTGTCCCTTTTTCATGTCACTGTTTCCATATGTCACTTTCTTCGCCGATTCTGCGGAGAACCTCTTCATTCATTGCTTTATCAGTCCTCGTAATTTTCAACATTCTTCTGTAGCACCACACCCAAATCGTTTCGAAGCTCTTCTGCTCCGGTTTTCCCACAGTCCATTATTCACTAACATACAATCCGGTCTCCAAACGTATGTAGGAACGTTTTCCTCAAATTAGTGACTTTGACACCAGTAGAGTTCCTTTGGTCAAGACTGCCTTGTATGCCTCTGCTAGTCTGCTCTTTATGTACTCTCTGCTTCGACCATCAT
The DNA here is from genome assembly GCF_021461395.2 of Schistocerca americana. NCBI lineage: Eukaryota > Metazoa > Arthropoda > Insecta > Orthoptera > Acrididae > Schistocerca > Schistocerca americana. Next base: position 440,573,726 of record NC_060121.1, on the reverse strand, counting down.
TCCTTCCACAACACAATTCCTTAACTACGTCTACTTCATGATCACTAATTTTGATATTAAGATTCTCACTTACTGCTACTTGTAATTACTTTCGTTTCTTTCTGGTTTAGTCTCAACCCACTTTAGATATTCATCAGACTGTTCATTCCTTTCAACAGACCCAGTAATTCTGTGAGGGTAGCAGTGTCAGGGCGAATCTTATTATTGATATCCTTTCACTCACTTTTAATCCCACTCTTGAAGATTTCGTTTATTTTCTTATTTTCTCCTTCGAAGAACCGATTGAACAGTTGGGCGAAAGACTGCGCCCTGTGTTATACCGTTTTGAAACAGATCACTTCGTTCTTAGTTATCAAGTCCTACTGTCCCCACTTCGTACGTGTACAGGTTGTATATCATCCGCCTGTCCAGTTAGCATTGTGATGTTTATCTAAGAATTTCGGACATGGTGCTCCTTTTGCACTAACCATTTTTCTTGGCCGTCAAATCCCATGAGCTTGCCTGATTTTTCATGTTCCATTATAAAGCGCAACGTCAAAATAGTCTCTTTGGTGACTAAATTTCCTAAAGCCAAACTGATAATCATCTAATATATCTTCAGTTTTATTCTCTATTCCTCTGTATATTATTCTTATCAGCAGCTGAGATGTATGAGCTGTTAAGCCTATTGTGACATAGTTCTCGCACCTGTCCGCCCTTGGTGATACTGTACATAGCATTTGCAAAAGTCTGGTGTGCATCACCCACTTCATAGACTCTACGCTTCAACATGAATATCTTTTTGGTCCTCATTCTCGTTAACACTATACTCCGCCCGAAGAGTCCTCGGGAGGCACAACGGGACCGACTGACCGCCGTGTCATCCTCAGCGGACGGAGTCACTGTATCCGGATATAGAGAGGCATGTGGCCAGCTCCCGCTCTCACGGCCGTCGTAAATTTTTGTGACCGAAGCGTATACCTCTCACTCAAGTGCAACCTGCTTGCCAACAGCGCTCGATAACCCGACCCGGAAGGGCACCAATCAAATTGCTAATCAAATCCAACAGCGCTTAACGTCGTTGATCCGACGGGAACCGGTGTTGCACTGCACCAATGACGGTGGCCGTTGCCTGTATTGGTCTTCGGGCTTCCTATGGAATGTTATTTGTCCCAAACTTCTTTTTTGATCTCAAGTACTCTTTAAATTCTAACACTTGCTCTTCGAATTCATCCATAAAAACTCCAGTTTATGTTGCTGTCACAACATCAAACAAGTCCGTCCCCTCACATAGTGCCTCATTCCATCCATCTGCTCAGACCTCTGAACTTATCAATGCAATTCACTCTGCTCTCTCAATTTTACTTTCTTTCTACATTTCGAGTAAATCCTCCCGACTATCATTTCCTTTTCGAGTTCTTCACATTATCCTATAGCCATTACTCCTAGCCTGCCATGAACTTCCTATTTAGTTAATTTCTTAGAGATTTGCATTGCTGTATTTCCCTCTTCCCCGTAACACTTTTCTACTTTTCTAGTTCGTAAACTAACTGAAGTATTTTTTGTGTTACACGTGGTTTCTTCAGGGTTATCTTGCGTGTACCAATGCTTGTCCGTCCACAATATGTGGCTGTACTTTTTAGAGATGTCCACTTTTGTTCAACTGCACTGCTTTCTCTAGTATTCCTTATCACAATATCCATATCCTAAGCGAACTTCAAATTCTTCCAGTTATTCCTCCGTACTTCAGTGTATCATTCCCGTCCACACTTGATTCTTCCGTACTCTTATCTTAAACTTCAGTCTACGTATCATCACTACCCAATTATGACCGTAGCGGAGATCTGCATTCGGGTGCGCCTGACAACCTAACATCTGATTTCGGAATCTCTGTCTGACTATGATGTTATGTTGCTGGTATCTTTCAGTGAATCCAGATCTTTTCCAAGTGTTACTCCACTCCTTGATATGCCTGAAGAGAGTATTCACTATTATAGTCTGAAATTTATTACAGAACTCAATTAGTCCTTCCCCCTCTCAATCCTACTTTCAAGCCTATAATCTCCCACAACACTTTCTTCCACTCCTTCCTCCGAAGTGCGTTCCTATCCTCCATGACAATTACAATAGCCTGACAAACTAACATCTGATTTCGGAATCTCTGTCTTACTATGATGTTATCTTGCTGGTATCTTTCAGTGAATCCAGATCTTTTCCAAGTGTTACTCCACTCCTTGATATGCCTGAAGAGAGTATTCACTATTATAGTCTGAAATTTATTACAGAACTCAATTAGTCCTTCCCCCTCTCAATCCTACTTTCAAGCCTATAATCTCCCACAACACTTTCTTCCACTCCTTCCTCCAAAGTGCGTTCCTATCCTCCATGACAATTACAATAGCCTGACAACCTAACATCCGATTTCGGAATCTCTGTCTTACTATGATGTTATCTTGCTGGTATCTTTCAGTGAATCCAGATCTTTTCCAAGTGTTACTCCACTCCTTGATATGCCTGAAGAGAGTATTCACTATTATCGTCTGAAATTTATTACAGAACTCAATTAGTCCTCCCCCTCTCAATCCTACTTTCAAGCCTATAATCTCCCACAACACTTTCTTCCACTCCTTCCTCCGAAGTGCGTTCCTATCCTCCATGACAATTACATTATCTTCTAGCATTACATGCCCAGTTACACGTTAAGTATCCTCATGTGCTCCTTCCATACCTTCATCTTCTGCTGGCGACGTCAGCATATGTACTTGAACTACCTTTGTCGATGGTTGGTTTGCTATCGGATCAGACGAACAGCACCCTATCACTGAATCATCCACAATAGCTGACCCGCTTCTGTACGTTTATAATCAATGAAGCCTCCCCCAGTTATTTTTCTGCGGTAGATATTACTCTGTATCTATCTCACCAGCATTCCTTATCCCCTGTTCATTTCACATCAATGCCTCTAAGTATACCTACATTAAGCATTTTTATTTTCCTTTTCAGATTTTATACGCCATCCAACTGCGGTTAGATTCCTGGCATTCCAGTCTCCGATCAGTAGAACACAACGCTGCCATTGATTATTCCATATCTAAATTTATCCATGTCGTGTGGATGTTGTATGAGGTCAGAAATTGTATTAATAATTATTAATTAATTTTAACTGCTTCAGTCACGTTTTACTAATATTTTATTAGCACAATGTATTTCTGCTGCACGCTGCCATCATCAGGCGCATTATACGGTTACTTATTCATCAGCTGATAGGTTATGTACATTAGCTGTGTGTGCCAGTGGGGTTAAGAACCGAAAAATAAACCTGTGTGGAAGGATACAACTACTGTAGTGTGTACATTATGTGAATAGCGTGATTTGGTAAAATATATAAAAATACGTTTACTTACATTTTTGTTGACGATTTCATTTTCTGGCACACAGAGCACAGTAACAGGTAAATCATAACCTAGCATTTCCACAAACGTCTGTTTACAACTTTGCAAATAGTTTTAAAATGTAAGATAAACTACTTACAGTTTCAAAGACTGTAATATATACCTGTAGTGAAGATGAAAATTTTTATCTAGGTGTAATGGCAATATGTAGAATGTTACATGGATACTTAATGAAAACTATGTTGTCAATGAAATAAACATTTAACATTGGAGAAGTTTTAGAAGAAGTTAACATTATTACTTTCAAGCTTATCATTTAATAATAAATCTCCATGCGCTGTGCAATGAATGAAGATTTCCAGTTCTTCATATATTACAGTATTTGAAATTGTGAGTAGTTTATCTTAGATTTTAAAACTCGTTAGAAAGTTGTAAACAGATGTTTGTGAAAATGCTAGGTTGTGATTTACCTGTTACTGTGCTCTGTGTGCCAGAAAATGAAAACGCCAACAAAAATGTAAGTAAACGTGTTTTTTATATTTTACCTAATCATGCTATTTACATAATGTATACACTGCAACAGATTTATCCTTCCACACAGGTTTACTTTTCGATTCTTAACCTTACTGGCACACACAGATAAAGTATATAACCTAGCCGATGATGTATAAGTAACTGTATAATGGACTTGATGACGGCAGCATGCTGCCGAAATGCATTGTGCTAATAAAATATTAGAAAAAAGTGACTGCAGAAGTATAAAATTATTCCACATACTACTACATACTTGTCTCCAGCTCGGCAGTCGCTTCCCGGAGATCCGGATGGAGGATGGATGGTTGGTTGGTTGGTTTTGGGGAAGGAGACCAAACAGCGAGGTCATCGGTCTGATCGGATTAGGGAAGGACGGGGAAGGAAGTCGGCCGTGCCCTTTGAAAGGAACCATCCCGGCATTTGCCCGGAGCGATTTTAGGGAAATCACGGAAAACCTAAATCAGGATGGCCGGACGCGGGATTGAACCGTCGTCCTCCCGAATGCGAGTCCAGTGCCTAACCACTGCGCCACCTCGCTCGGTCCGGATGGAGGACTTATGGAGAAATCATGACGACATTTTCAGTAACCAGGCCACGTGTCCTATGGATACACATCGTGTCTTAAACGCAGTAGCTTCCATTGCCATCTGAATCCTCATTTTGTTTATCGTTGCTGCTTCCTCCGCTTTTTAAAGTCAGTTTCCCGCCCTAAGGGCGAGAGAGCGCCCATAATATGTCCGCTCCTCCGCCCTACTTTACAAGGCCGTTGGCCGAACGAGCATGATTTATGGAGCCGGAGGTTTTCATTACTAGCATAAAACGTCACGTCTATACCAAGGGTGAAGCACGTTAGGGATACCGAATGGAAAATGAGCTCAGAAACTAATACTAACCTCCATCGCCGGAGCCGTTAAAGTAGCGATATCCGGTTCTAATCCTGGTGGTGGAAGAAATTTGTACAGTCCATATCTGACCGGTAATGAGGGCAGGTAATGACAAAGTTAGTGGTGACCAAATTCCAGGCATATCTATAGCGTCTTATGGACGGAACATGTGACATAGCTGCAGATGATGTGTCTGTCATCTGGCGATGTTAAGCTCGGCGATACTTCGTAATTTCTAAGAGAAGGACATTTCGAGCAGGCACTCTGTGGCACCCACTCGAACTATCATTCCACACAAAAATGACATCACACTATAAAGAGAATCATAATACTCACCTACACTCAAGAGTTACTCTTACGACTTACAACTTGAGGAAATCGGCAGTTGTGCACGGAGGAATGATCCCTGTCCCATCAGGCGCCTGAGCAAACTTCTCGAGCACTTTTATTGAGTGCTGAGAAACGTTTCACAACACGGAATGTGCGAATAGAGTGTCATCATGGATATTAAGGTATGACATTTTGGCATATTGTTACACTTCCTAATTTAGACCTATTGTTCGATGTTCAAGAAAGCTTTTCAGACTGTTCTATGCTACCCACATCATGTGGTTTTATGATCGAGATCCCAACGTGATTCCTGTCGAACATCATTGCGTTCAGCTACAGCTTCGATTATGTACCAGATCATTGTCTCTAAAACCATGTGACGACTATTCACCGCGAAAGGAAAGTAGTTCAGAAGATTTAATATTCTACCAATGACACAAAGAACTGACACTTACTCGGCGAGTTTTCACAAAGTAGTAATAGTGCAACGAAAAAAAAGACGAAAGTTGATTATAAACCAGTAAATGTTGCAATATAATTTGTTACTGGTAACACAAATATTATGTATCACCGCCTTTGCAGAGAGTGATAGATAAATTCCGAAATTATAACGGCTCGACGGAGAGAGTGCGCTAAACACAATCATATCTTGGAAGAACTTACGTGTTAGCCCGAGTAGCACATACTGACCGTAACAAAAATAGCTCCTCTCTTTAAGATAAGAAACTACGTTTATGTGCAAGTGTTTTTGTCTCATTCAGTTTATCAATGTTATTTAAATTAATCGTTAATAGGAGATATTTTCCTAGAGGTAATACAACAATCAACAAGCTGATCTCTTTAGACTTAAGGGTATTTTTTAAAAAGGAAGTACAGCTTTGTGGAAATAACCTATCTTTGCTAGAAACTCCACACGACTTGACAGGTGTAGTGGAAAATGTATAGATACAGTGAATATTAATTAACTAGCCCTTTGTTTAAAAAAAAACTGTAACTGGTAAATGTCACGTAGGTTATGATGATCCTACCACCTAATAACAACAGTAGGAAATGACTGTGTAACCTTACGTATAGTTTCAAACGTGTGTTGAAAGAAATCAGAACAATGTTGAGTAAAACATCATTTGTTGCCGCCTGCACATTTAATGTGTGACACATGAAATAATGCTTTTGCAGGTTTTTTTCTTAACAACTTACTTTCCTATTACAACACTTTTATATTTAACCTCAGTTTTATTTCGCTTAGGAAGAGCTCTGGCTACTGCTCAGTTGGATGCAGTTGACTTGTTTGTTTAATAACGGCGTCCACATGACAGTTTACGGTATGTACTACGTAATTTGCTTGTCAGTTCTATGGCATAGGGCGTAAGCAGTGTCAGACGCGGTTTACACATGTATATAGTGGGTATGCTAGATATTTACCTGACTGTTCAAAAATTATTAAACTCATACATGATTTACTTCGATTTATTTCATTTACATTTTTGTGGATTTAAATTTCATGCAAGCATAAATGTTCTAAACATAATCATATAAAACTGGAAATCAACTCGAAACTAGAATTACAGAAAGTCATAGCAGCTAGGCCAAAGAAAGGTACCAGATTTTTAGCATGAAGCATGATGAATGCGAAGATAAACTATATGGATTCCTAGCTAACAACAGTATCAGTCGACTTGATAACTTCCTATTAAGAAATTTAATGCTTTGATCAGGGAAACCGCGAAACATTATAAATTCTTATTAATAGACAAGGAAATATCCCGTCTTGTAAAAAATCCCAAGACCATCAACTTCAAAACATACCCAAAAATATATAAACAAGATAACGCCATCCACCGTGTTTTATTACGTAAAAAGTGTAACAGTGTGATCAAACGACAATGAGACCACTTATGGAGTAAACAAAATTGAGGAAAATTGCTAAACCGAACTGAAAATGTCCTAATTCCAGCGAACAGCAAGCTGCTCCGCTACGATATCACTAAAATTTGCACAAATACACTGTAGCGCCAAAGAAACTGGTGCAGACATGCGTATTGAAATACAGAGATAAGTAAACAGGCAGAACACGGCGCTGCGGTCGGCAGCGCCTATGTAAGACAACAAGGGTCGGGCGCAGTTGTTAGATCTGTTGCTGCTGCTTCAATGACAAGTTATTAAGATTTAAATGAGTTTGAATGTGGTGTTATAGCGGCGCACGAACGATGGGACACAACATCTCCAAGATAGCGGTGAAGAGGAGATTTTCCCGCACGACCATTTCAAGACTGTACGGTGAACATCAGGAATCCAGTAAAACATCAGATCTCCGACATCGCTGGACCGGAATAGGATCCTGCAAGAGCGGGAACAATCTCAACTGAAGAGAATCAACGTGACAAATGTGTAACCACTACGCAAGTTGCTGCAGATTTAATGCTGGGCTTTCAATAAGTCTCATCGTGCGAACTATTCAACGAAACATCACCGATATGGGTTTTCGGAGTTGAAGGCCCACTCGTGTACCCTTCACGACCGCTTGAAGGATAGCTTTATGCCACGCCTGAGTACGCCAACACAGAAACTGGACTGTTGATGATGGGAAACATGTTGCCTGGTCGGACGAGTCTTGTTTGAAATTGTATCGAGCGGATAGACGTGTACCGGTATGGAGACAACCTACCGATCTCCATGGTCCCTGCGACTCAGCAAGGGACTGTTCAAGTTGGTGGAGGCTCTGTAATGGTGCGGGGCGAATACAGTTGGATTAATATGGGACCCTAATATGTATAGATACGACTCTCCTGTCTGACCACCTGCATCCATTCATGTCCATTTAGCATTCCGACGGTCTTGGGCAATTCCACCAGGACAATGCCACACCCCACACCTCCAGAATTGCTGCATAGTGGCTGAAAGAATACGTTTCTGAATTTTAACACTTCCGCTGGCCACCAAGCTCCCAGACATGAATATTATTATGCATATCTGGGATGCCTTGCAACGAGCTGTTGAGTAGAGGTCTCCACCACCTCGTACTCTTACGTATTTATGGACATCCCTGCAGGATTGATGGTCTTAATTTCCTCCACCACTACTTCAGACATTAGTCGAGACCATACCGCGTCGTGCTGCGGGACTTCCGCGTGCTCGCGGTGGCTCTACACGATACTGAGAAGGTGTACCAGTTTCAAAAATGGCTCTGAGTACTATGGGACTCAACTGCTGAGGTCATTAGTCCCCTAGAACTTAGAACTAGTTAAACCTAACTAACCTAAGGACATGACAAACATCCATGCCCGAGGCAGGATTCGAACCTGCGACCGTAGCGGTCTTGCGGTTCCAGACTGCAGCGCCTTTAACCGCACGGCCACTTCGGCCGGCAGTACCAGTTTCTTTGGCTCTTCAGTGCATATGTTTAGTAGATACTATGGAAATTATAAAAGAACAATGAGTAGTTGAGTGGCAGGCTCGCTTGTGAATGTCCTTATCAATCATACTGAATGCAAATTTTTCCAGAAATTTAAACAAAACTAATGAGAAAGTGATAAATTGTAATTGTTACATATAAAGCAAATTGGTTTTGTTTGACGGTTCTTTGTATGAGGTTCACACTGTGTATCTCCAGCGAAATAGCATGCACTGTAAGATAAAGTTTACGATGGACCCAGATAAGGAGAACAGTATAAGCTTCCTTCACACTATCTCAAGCAGGTCTCTAGAGCAACGTTTCACAGTCTTCCATTATCCGCGAGCCATTTTAAATCATTTTCTTCCACCCCTCCCCTTCCTCACTCGATGACACATAATGTGTTCTGAGTATTTTGATACTAAAGCTACATACTTCCAAACCTTACAAAACATCAACAATAATTAAATCAATTGCTTTTTTGCAACATCTATCCGCTGCATTGGCAAAACCAGAAACCACGGTCCCCTATACCTCTCAAAACCCCACCTTTGCTAAACCGGGTTCTGCACTGGCTGCTGTGATGACAGAAAAACGGGTCACAGCAGAACATAGAAAATAGCTCAGAGTGTCTATCATTAAACCCTCCTTCGAAAAACTTTGCTCTATAAGCCAAGACCAAAGGAGTCAACAATAATTAACGAGCTTGTTTTAAATTTAGTACTGAAAAGTAAATGATTAAATACATTTGCTGTACTATTTCAGTTCTAGGGTATAAATTCATTAAGAGAGTGTAAATGAGAATTTAATTTTTTCTTATGTCAGAATGGATTTTGTTTTTCTTTTCTTCCAGTAAATTTATACATTTTTAGTCCATTTTTTTTCCTTTGAATATGCTCGCGCCTACTATTTACGGTTATCACTAGTGGTTTTATATAACAAGTATCCTTAACGAACAAACCGAGCCAAACATAGAAAGTTTCTAATAAACTCCTATCAAATACTGCATGTAATACTTTTCAGTTGATCTGCCAACTTTAGAATATTATCTAACACCATCTGCCGTTTCACAGTGACGCGGTACTCTCGTAGTATTAGAACCATCCTCTGTATATCGTATAGCGTTCCTTTGGATTTCACACTTCTTTCGATTTCAGATTTATCTATTGCCTTACGTAACATGATAAATAGTAATATTTCAATGTCAATAAATACTACAAATTTTCTGTGGCCGCCTCTATTTATATTTGAATTAATCAATTAAAACGTGTCATCTCCATGTTAAACAGAGTATCTTAGTCAGTACTCTTGGTGATTCCTCCTTTTTAATCTACACCTGCATCGACACTTTGCCAATCACACGTGAGTGCCTGGCAGAGGTTTCATTGGACCACCTTAACGCGAGTTCTCTTTTATCCCATTCTCGGACAGCGCGCGGAGAAAACGAACGCCTGTACTTCTCCAAGCGAAATCCGATTTCCCATACTTTATTATGATGAACATTTCTCCTTATGTAGGTCGACGTCAGCACAATATTTTCGCATTTGAGGAAAAAAGTTAATGATTGAAATTTCATGACAAGATCCTCTCCCGCCCAACGAAAAACTCCATTGCTTTAATTATTTACACCTCAAATCCTCTATCATGCCCGTGCCATTCCTAATAATATTCTCTGTGTTTTCAGTCCACTTTAATTTGTTCGTAATTGTAATTTTTAGGTATTTAGTTGAATTTACGGCCTCTAGATTTGATAGCTTTATCTTGCAACCGAAGGTTGGCGGGTTCCTTTTAGCACTCATGAGTATGACCTCACACATTTCATTATTGTCTGTCTAGTTTTGGTGCTTTAGATCTAATATTAGGTGTCTAGTAATTGTACGTAATATATCAGTCTCTTACTATTTATAAAGGGCCGATTGAGGCCGTTGCTACAGCGTACATGCAATGGAGCGCGACTTCGTTATGGATATACAAGCATCGATATGTCGGCAAGCGGTTAATGCGGTATTCGTGCCTTTTAGACATGTGTGCGGGAAATGCGGAAACGTGAACTATGGCGACGTTATTACCAAATGCCTCCAAAGGAACCAACTTGCAGTTATTCCTTTCTTAATCGGTAGGCTGTCAATGGAGAATGATGACTGTATGGGCAAGCGTGTCTTTCGAAAGCTACTGTTCTGGAATGCTGCGCCAAGTCCCGTGCTGATTCGAAACAGGGGGCGCCCGTAACACAAATGTTGTAAGGCCTAAGTTACACCAACTGAAGTGGGAGATACTCTAGTACCCGCTCTATAATCCCATGCGAATATCACACCTTCAGTCTGTAATGGTTATTCATTTATGTGACCATTACGGCACTCCAACCCCAGTTCTCGATACCATTAATAACGTACTACTTTTCTGCGAAGTAACAGACATATTTTTGTGACAATATTCACATTTTGTTTTATTAATGTATAGGTACTCCGATGTATGGATATGTTACAGCGATATGGTTCTTGTGTGTATTCATTTCTGTGAGACTGTCATAATCATTGACTTACTTGTAACCGATTTGTTGCGAATGCGCACAGAGCAGTCTTTCTTTCACATTGCTGAAGTTAGGTTGTTATTTCGCTTTGTAAAAGGAGTCTTGTGTTTGGTTAAAGTGAAAATTAAATATATGTAGATTGATACAAAACTATTTTCTTGATGATGTGACAATTAAGAAGAAGTATATGTGAATTTACAAGAAGTTTAATAAAAATGTGGATCGTGAACACCAAGTTAAAAATTATTTCTACCATAACATTGTTCTGATCTGGGATTGTTTGATCATTAAGAATTTCCTGAAAAACACATTTGTTAGGTCATCTAATATTGCTAAAATACAGATCTGGACCTTCTAGCAGTCAAAGTGGAATCACCCTAGAATCAAAAAGATGGGCCATAACAACTTCGACGAAATCTACGTGGGAATCCTTTCAAGATAAGTGCCAAAATTAATGACTTTTTTACAGTGACTTCATTATTTCAATTCTGACGATACCATCCACAGTCAACAACTCTGTTGTTGCCTAATAAAGCGTACATATGCTGCATGAGCAACATTATTAATCTGATTTCAAACCTACTTGTAAACAGTGGTATTGTTAGAAGTCCCATAAAAAAGGCCTTGAAGGGCTGACGACTCCTGTGCAGCACGCGGTTACCTACTTCTTCTAGCAGCAGGTCACTTTGTTTTACCAAACGGCTATCTTCAACTTCGTGAGTCGGTGGTATTATTGTCTCAGTCCTCAAGGCGATTTTGATTCATCGGCATACCAATTGTGGACCGTACGGTTTTAGAAGGGAAATTTTTTGATCATGCAATAAACGCATCATTTATTAACTGTTTTTAACTGGCTACTGTGGTTCCAGGGCTGTAACTAGTAAGAGATAAGAGTAACGAATTTGACCATGTATGTATCCTTACCAATGTACATACACTCCTGGAAATGGAAAAAAGAACACATTGACACCGGTGTGTCAGACCCACCATACTTGCTCCGGACACTGCGAGAGGGCTGTACAAGCAATGATCACACGCACGGCACAGCGGACACACCAGGAACCGCGGTGTTGGCCGTCGAATGGCGCTAGCTGCGCAGCATTTGTGCACCGCCGCCGTCAGTGTCCGCCAGTTTGCCGTTGCATACGGAGCTCCATCGCAGTCTTTAACACTGGTAGCATGCCGCGACAGCGTGGACGTGAACCGTATGTGCAGTTGACGGACTTTGAGCGAGGGCGTATAGTGGGCATGCGGGAGGCAGGGTGGACGTACCGCCGAATTGCTCAACACGTGGGGCGTGAGGTCTCCACAGTACATCGATGTTGTCGCCAGTGGTCGGCGGAAGGTGCACGTGCCCGTCGACCTGGGACCGGACCGCAGCGACGCACGGATGCACGCCAAGACCGTAGGATCCTACGCAGTGCCGTAGGGGACCGCACCGCCACTTCCCAGCAAATTAGGGACACTGTTGCTCCTGGGGTATCGGCGAGGACCATTCGCAACCGTCTCCATGAAGCTGGGCTACGGTCCCGCACACCGCTAGGCCGTCTTCCGCTCACGCCCCAACATCGTGCAGCCTGCCTCCAGTGGTGTCGCGACAGGCGTGAATGGAGGGACGAATGGAGACGTGTCGTCTTCAGCGATGAGAGTCGCTTCTGCCTTGGTGCCAATGATGGTCGTATGCGTGTTTGGCGCCGTGCAGATGAGCGCCACAATCAGGACTGCATACGACCGAGGCACACAGGGCCAACACCCGGCATCATGGTGTGGGGAGCGATCTCCTACACTGGCCGTACACCACTGGTGATCGTCGAGGGGACACTGAATAGTGCACGGTACATCCAAACCGTCATCGAACCCATCGTTCTACCATTCCTAGACCGGCAAGGGAGCTTGCTGTTCCAACAGGACAATGCACGTCTGCATGTATCCCGTGCCACCCAACGTGCTCTAGAAGGTGTAAGTCAACTACCCTGGCCAGCAAGATCTCCGGATCTGTCCCCCATTGAGCATGTTTGGGACTGGATGAAGCGTCGTCTCACGCGGTCTGCACGTCCAGCACGAACGCTGGTCCAACTGAGGCGCCAGGTGGAAATGGCATGGCAAGCCGTTCCACAGGACTACATCCAGCATCTCTACGATCGTCTCCATGGGAGAATAGCAGCCTGCATTGCTGCGAAAGGTGGATATACACTGTACTAGTGCCGACATTGTGCATGCTCTGTTGCCTGTGTCTTTGTGCCTGTGGTTCTGTCAGTGTGATCATGTGATGTATCTGACCCCAGGAATGTGTCAATAAAGTTTCCCCTTCCTGGGACAATGAATTCACGGTGTTCTTATTTCAATTTCCAGGAGTGTATAAAGTACACAAGTCTTATAAGGGTATAAGCTCCGAGCTGTAATATTTTTGGATGCTTCCATCATTCTAGTCCTTATTGGACAGCTACTATTATTTAATTATTATGCAAAATGTGAGACAGTGTTGAGAATACAGTAGATGATTATCCAACACAAGGCGGGTTTCAGATTAAAACGCAATTCTAAACAGTGAAGGCTTCCAAAGTTAAATGTAGATCGAAAATTTAATTTTGAGAGCGTTGATTCTTTCGTAAATGAAGGCGAAACTGGTCACCTAATGAATAAGTACCAATTTTATTCACAATCCATGCTGTATTTTTGCATCATTTCCTTTACTGTTTTTTTATGTATTTTTGTGACCGTAGTTTTGACCATTTCATCCAAAGGTTCTCTCGTAAATGCTGTGTTAAAGGAGTGTAGAGGAGCATGAAAGTCGACTTCATGGGTACTTTTGTAACATAATATGCCAACGTAAAATAACACATAAACAGTTTCACTTGCAGTTGCATTGTTTATCATTTTATCTTAATGATCCCAATTTATACTTCGGTAACATCAGTTACGATCCTTATTGAAGAGATCGGGGGTAATTGACCTCTTTGGTGGGTGGGGGCACTTTATGTCTAGTGAACAGGATTGCATTGAGCTCTCCACCCAAGTCGTGATCGCTGCAAGTTTGTGGGTAGAAATCTAGCGGATGCATCCCAGTAAATCAAGAGCATAAGATTGGCGTAAGTTTGTCTACAATTTTACAAAACTACTGGCATCACAGCCACCAGCGGGTTGGTTCAAATGGCTCTAAGCACTATGGGACTTAACTTCTGAGGTCATCAGTCCCCTAGAACTTAGAACTACTTAAACCTAACTAACCTAAGGACATCACACACATCCATGCCCGAGGCAGGATTCGATCCTGCGACCGTTGCGGTGGCACGGTTAAAGACTGTAGCACCCAGAACCGCTCGGCCACCCCGGCCGGCCCTCCAGCGGGAATTGGGCGTCAACGCTGGTGAGAATTAAGGGTGCTGATCTGAGCGAAAAGCGTTACAATACTGTAGTGTCAGCGTTCCCTCTTAGGAGGATGGGAATGAGGTACTGCCAAGTTATGGGTGCAGTCCTGGCGGCGCACCGCTGTGGCAGCCTCTGTGGCTGGTTGGCTCCTGAAGGCATGGGTCTTAGTTCGACGTGAGCCGATCTGTGCGGAGGTGAACAGTGGACCCCAGTGAGGACGGTAGCTTCAGCTACGGCAGCTGAGGGGTGTCCCCACACCGGGCGGTAGGCTACAGCAGAGTTTGCCCGCACTGGGCTATGAGCAGAGTGGCGACCACTTGTGAGGTCGGAGGCCCGCGGCGCGTAGGTCACAGCATGTGACATCACAGTTCTTACGAGTGACAGCACCCGTCTCTGGCGGGGAGCGAGTAACTATTTCAGACGAGTTTAGTAATTCGTGACTGCGCGATTAAGTACATGCTAGTTGTCGATAAATTTAAGACCTTTGCTGGATACCATTTCAATTAATTGTTGATTACCTGTGGGGCCTTAATGGGGCCCAGAGTTAACGAAGTGTGGCCGACAAGCCGACACGTGTGACGTCAGAAGATTGTTGCACGGCCCGTGTATCTCGTTAGTCAAGATGATGATCGCCGCAGCCTTGTCCTCGAAGCTGGCTGACGGCGGTGACTGACACTGCTTGTCTAAGACGGGGAGTATTTGTGTGAGATCACTCATGACCATTGTTTCTGAAACGGCAGCAGAACCGTGCCCAACGCATGGTTGTTGAGCAGTTCCTATCTTCCCACTGTGTCAGCTGTATCATAGTTCTGGCTTTTCAGGAAACCCAGGTGACGATTGCCACGATGTCAACATTATCTGTATATGGATTTCTGCATGAGAATATGCCAAGACCTATGACTCTGAGGTTTCTTGCTTCAACCTGCCTTGACGCATTCGCGTTAAGTCAGTCACGGAACTCTTCCGCTGGTCAAAATGAAGGTATGGTACCACGGTTTGCACAAAATAAACAGAAAATAATCCGTCCTTCCCATCATTTTACCATTTTCCCTTCAATTTACTGTTTTAGTGAACATACGTCAGACAGAAAGTATGTCTACTATTACGTGTATATACGCACACTGAAGCGACGAATGAAAATTTGTACCAAGGTTCGGGTTTGAACCCCCGTCTCCCGCACACTAGACAGATGCCCTAACCACTACACGACCCTGGCATAAAGGCTTTAAACAACTGCACGAACTATCTTAGATCGCCACCAAATTCCATTCCACGTCTCAGTCCGTTTGGTATTCCCCCTAAACTTCGAAAGCATCGCAGAGGCTCTCCAACGTTTGCAATGGCACCTCAGCATCGAACGAAATTGGGGATCCTGCCTGAAACTCAGGCAAAGATGCTAGAATCAAATGAAACTATATGGTTCCAGAGAACTTTTTCAAGTTTCAAACATCTGTATGTATATACGCAGACTGAAGCGACAAATGAAAATTTGTATCAAGGCCGAGTTACAGGTTTTTCTTGGACTTGTTTCCTTAAAGATGTCGCTGCATGTAGTTCAGTGTTCTCTCTCACTTCTGAATTACTTGGTTGCGTGCTACAGTTAGTACAAAATAGGATATCATGGCTAGAACATTGAAGCCTGAAAATGTGGTAAACCATTTTACTATATGATGTTTTCACCTATTGTTTATGCCATTTTTTCCTGTATATTCATAACGTTTAATTTATATTTTACTTTTAGTACATTAGGACAACCTCACACTGCAGATGAAATTACATGACTATAGCCCAAAATAGATTAAAGATTGAAAGTATTCTTTGTATTTTTCTTTTTCTGTATTTATGTTGCGGTATCTTTTCAAGTGGTTGGTTGTACCTCGTTCTCTCTTTTATTTTCTGACGTACATGGAGTTGCTTGAAACTGGCTAAACAGCAGAAACTTTGTAACACAAAAAATAAATATGAAATGAATATACAAAACAGTACACGCTGTAAATTCATTTCTCAGAGAGTCATTTTCATGTCAAACAGTTTGTATCTAACGTGAAAAAAATTAATAGCCCATAAAAAATGCTGATTTCTCAGTGTAACTGATTTTGTTTGGTGTGTTTTGCCAGTGAGATGCAGATACGATGAACTCAAATTTGAAAATTGTATGATGATGCACATTCCCGTGCTTAGAAAACCATATGCCACAAGTCGATCACATAAAAATTGTGTAATGTTGAGAGTGTGACAGGGAGAAAGGCTCTAGCCCGTAAGACTGGATACTACTGTGGTAGATCTCTTTGAGCTTCTCTAGTGCACAGTGTAATCTCAGACCAGTGTCGGCCTCCTAATGAAGCCATTACAGGGCTCACACTCTAGTCCCTTATCAGCAACGGTGCCACAGAGAGGCTCCCATTATCCCACGGACAAAGCGCCAAGCCACAGGAAACCTTCCTTAAAGGGTACTAAGCTTACGCCTTTAGACGAGTTCTTCTGTATAGCCAACAGCTGATACACCGCCAAAGTAACCAACACAACCTCCAATAGTATTATAAGCTGTTACGCACACGTACAAAATTCAATCATTTTCAAAAGAGAGGACCATTTACTGCCATGATTTTAGTTTACAACCATTGTCTGACTATGGGTACGTGAAACATAACTAGCTCTTTATTCACACGAAGTAATGCGTGCTGTCGACGGGAGAACTCTAACCGAACCCATGTTTGTAAATTTCCAGAAGGCTTTTCACACCTTTCCTCACAAAATACTTCCAACCAATTGCGTTCCGAGATAGTTGTGGTGCTAGAGTGATTATTTCCTGTCAGAAAGGTCACTCTTCGTAGCAATCGATGGAAAATCATTCACTAAAACAGAAGTCATATCCGCCTTTCTCCAACGTAGTGCTAGAGGCCCACTGCCCTTTCTAATTTATGTAAACGATTTAGGAGACAAATGGTTCAAATGGCTCTGAGCACTATGGCACTTAACATCTGAGGTCATCAGTCCCCTAGAACTCAGAAATACTTAAACCTAACTAACCTAAGGACATCTCACACATCCACGCCCTAGGCAGGATTGAAACCTGCGACCGGAACGGTCACGCGGTTCCAAACTGAAGCGCCTGGAACCGCTCGGCCTCAGCGGCCGTTTCAGTTTCACATGCGACATAAATCCGGTCTGAAGTTACGATATTTCACAATATCGTGGCGGAGACCTCTCTAACTATAAATAACATAAGTCAAAATTAGTAGTCCCTAATTAAAGATTAATGATCACTACAGGGAACAACCTCAAAATAACTAATGGCTTTCCTTTCACACCGAAATTTAGTATTCATCCTGAAAGTCGTGGGCTACTAGTTTCATTGTTTTGTGTTACTGGCATTCTATGCACTCTCAACTGCACACAATATTAAGTTTGGCAGCAGTCACTCGTCTGGATACCATCCTTCCTCACTTTGTTTGCTATGCTAATCGGATCACGTTACTACTACAATCAAAGTTTCATCCAATCTGCAGTGTAAATCCCAGCTCCTCTACGCTTGTAAAAAGTTTTCCCTTGCACTGTTAGATCCAGCATTAATCATTCCTGCATGCCTTAGCAGTTATGCAACTAACCCATTCCTTGTCGAGCACAGGGTTTTCCCATCTTTTCACGACTATTCGTATCAGTATGAATGAAGACTAAATTTCACCCTAAGCGAAGGTTATGTTCCAGAGCGAATTGCGTTCTTCTTTATTCTCATCCCTGAAGTATATAGCTCATTCCTGCAAAATGAATATTTGACTGCGAATGGAACTGTGCGCCAACCCGAAATACACACTCCTGTAGGCACTTGACGAATTAGTTATGGAAAAGGTTCGAAAAATGGTGAAGACACATTTTTACTGTGTGTGTTTGGGGGGGGGGGGGGGGACTATTGAGTCAGCAGTATAAGTAAAGCGAAGATTCTTTATTTGTTCTTAAGACCATGAACGTGTTAGGAATTGTCATAGAGATGAGCAAGACAAATTTCGCGATGTTCTCAAGCCACCGTAGGGACAAGGAATGTCTCAGTTTGTTAAAAGAACCCGAATTGAAAAAAAAAAAAAAAAAAAATGCTGCACCAAATTCAGCACCAGGGCATACACGAGGAAGAGAAAGGATGCTTCTGTGGTCCTCAGATCGTAGATTAATCCCAACTTTTGAACAACGTCTCATAAATATCGTACGGCAGCTAACCTGTAGGGATAAAGACTGAGTGTACATCAAAGAAAGTATTTTTGTCGGCCTCGGTAACTGCACTGTCAGTGCGGGGGATTGTTAAATGAAGAGGATTCGGTTCGATTCCCTGAGTTACAGGCTCTTTTGTATGTTAAAACTGCCCTGTGTCAGAATGAAAAGAATTTAGTGCTCTATGTACGTACAACAGCGTATTTCGTACAGAAAATCTGAATATTCTCCTGGAAGCAGAAGAATGCCGCTAAATACTGAGAAAAAAAGAAGTAAACATACATCAAATGCGGACAAGTTAACCAGAACGAATTACCAAATTGGTTTTAGTAACAATCTTCGTATCACAAACAATTCTACATATGTTCGCATGTATTCTCAGTGCCAGAACAAATTGCACAAACAAATGCAAGGAAATTATTTGAGAGGTTCGTAATTCATTAAAACGAAGTATTGTACATATAGAACACAGGATATGTATTCGGGATAACGACAGTTCAAATCTCCGGAATACTGTTTGTATTCGGATTTTCTTAAATCGCTTAAGTCAAAGGCCACGATGGTTCCTATGGAAAGAACACAACTCTTTTTCCTCCTCGTACCTTTCCTACTCCAGTTGTTGTCACCAGCAATGAAGGGTGAACCTCGGACAGTCTCTCGTGCTGGCGAAACGTCGGAAAAGATCTTTAAAGAAATGTTGTCCAAAGATACCTACACCAAAATTATCGTGCAATAAGTGGCTTCGAATGCCTCAAGAATGTTCTACAGAGAGGGAATTGTACAGGAGTGTGAATGTTTCACCAAAGAAAGTATATTTAAATGATGATGCTTTGTAGAAGTAATCTTCGGAATAACTTCATTCTGATACTAATGCAAAATATTTTGGTCCAGTTTATACCAAGTCAGCATCAACAGTTCTACTGAAAAATATATGCATAAATAAAAGTTTGGTTCAGACTTCATCAGTGGGAAATTAAAAATTGATAGAGGAGTTACGCAAAGAGGTTCCATATGACCAAAACTATTATCAGCTGCTCCTAGATTTCATTTTCCGATTAAGTAATAATACCTGTTTGCAACACTTACCTGATGACACCTCACTGATCGCTTTCAGAGTAGATAAATGTCACCTACGAATACAGAGAAGTACGTGTAATAGAGCAAGTTTGTATGTGTGCCTGACATATACTACATGTAGGAAAAAGTTATACTGAAATGATGTGCCGTAAATAAACCACAAAAAATTTATGAATTCATTCATAATGATGAATTACTGCGTTTAGAACTGTTGAAGACAGTAACTCGAACATTAAAACATGAAAATGGAGTCGAAATGTTCTAGAGTGCGCTTAGTAACCTCAGTCAAGTACTCTTTGCTGATTTTCATGTGTGTCTCAAACGTAATATTTGCCAACTCTAAATTACGGCAATTATTGCAAGTGGACTTTAGATCCGATAACAATGAAAAACTACTGCCGTATGTTTAGTGAACAATGGAAATATATACGTTGGAAGCTACTAAAAGAGACATGAAGACATGAAGACATATTTGTAATATGGATGATGGTGACGTAAATTAAACTGAGGTGGGCGGGACATGTGAATAGTTGGTGAAGCGACCAATAAATTTATGTGCAGGTTTTCAAGAAGTGTGAAAAGAGCGAGATGAATAATATGATGGAGAATGCTTAGTGGTAATCAAAGTATAAGCAGAAGTAACATGCGTATGTGTGGATGATAACTGTAATGTGTTTAAATAGCGTGAGGAAATGCTTTATATGACAGTTTATGGAAATGGTAACTATGATTTTTTTGGTAGAAAAAGGATAACATCCTTGTTTTACTCCTTCACACTACGAAAACTCTTTACTATCTTTCAAAAAATTTTAGTTTTAAGATTTGTTTCTTTGTCCCATAACTTACATCAAATATGAAGGTAATCCTCATCACTGCTTCACACAGTAAATTAGCCACCAATAATTCGAGAACTTTAGTACAACCGGCTTATGTGACACATTTTCCAAATTCATTTTCACTATTTCTCACCTCTGTCACTATGTCAACGCCAGCTTGAATTGGTTACATCGTATGCTGTTGATCTCCTACTCTAAAAATTTTCGTGGCCTAAATGGTTGTAATTGGCCAACATATAGCGTCTAGTATGTAATCCTGTATGAAATCTCGTTGAATTTTCAATAACTGACATTTGATTTGTAACTGGTCATACTGTTTTTCATATACGTTTTCAATCCTTAGTACTAACAGTCCATATCTTTCTTCCAGAAGAATATGTATGTACAGTTCGTTTAAAGTTAATATATGTAAGTTATTTATTACCTTTGAAGTACCAAAATATCTGTGGGATTCACCTTGTTTTCTGTAACTAATAGTTTCGCGTTTGAAAACTGTGTATGGAACAAAACGAGTTTACGAAATATATGGAACAAACTTTATTGTGATGCCAAATGTAACAGGAAACAGTTGAATTAACATCCATGTTCTTAATTTCAACATAATTTGCTTGTCTCATTCCGTAATGATATGTATGTTCCATCCCGTCTTTGCATATTTGAAATAGTATAGCCCCCCGGTAATACACGTTTCTAGGGGTATGACATCCTAATCAAGGTCATTCGATACCCAACTGAAGGCATGAAGATACGGCACTGTTGAAATAACAGCAGACGGTATTCGTTATGTTTTCCAGTCTTTTATACTGTCTCGTTTTTGTCAAAATTGAACCGAATGGGTAACATGAAATTACCATTATCACTACCATTATTGTTAATGTTACTCCTAGTATCACTGTTTTCAGTGGTACGTTAACATAGCTTGGCCCAAGGTTTCTTTATCGCACCTCTCTTTTCCTTTTAAAAAGTGCGAGTTACGTTATGCCTTCTACGAAATTTTAAACAATGGAAAATAAAGGTAACTGAGGAGTCAGTTGTTTTTCGCGTTATTTTGGAGCTTGACACTAACGGACAACTGCGAACCTTGTGTTTGAATCCTTTCTTACGATTCCGTGCCTCAGTGTCTATAAAAATAAACCTTAGAGGATTGCTTTTCCTTCCATCTGTCTCTATCTGTCCTCCCCAGCACTGAGAACCCTTGTTTTCAGAAAAAGTAAAGGTACCATGTGCAAATTTATATCACTTAGTAGAGTCTATGGGCCCTTGGCAGGGTAAAAAGATTAAGCTTCGAAGTGAACGAAGTCAAAAGATACGTCACATATTTGCGTCACATATTTTGATACTCGAAAACTCACTCATCAAAACCATTCAGTACTTCCCATTGACCTAGAATCACAAAATTTGGCAAGAAGCAAGACTTCACAGAACAAATAAAGAGAAAAATCCGGAATTGTTAATTTGTAATTATATGACAGGGAGAAAACATTTCTGTTGTCGTTCGTTATCTGACTTCAAACTTGAAATTAAATGTTTTGGAACCACTTCTTGCCAGTATCAATTTCGATAGCAAGCAAAAATCGTCAGTATCGTGAATTGGAGGAATGGATAAACTATTTACATTCATAATTAAGTTTGTACGGGACCCTCAGTGCGCGAGTCCCACTCGCACCAGGACAGTTTTTATTTTTTTCCATTCCCTTCTTGTAACGTGAATGACTGACGTGCAGTACTGTTTTTCCTCGTGTATAGCATTGATAGGACGCCGAAAAACAGCGGTGGCGTATTCGCAGTTAATGTATGCTGGTGCGGCGATTCCAGCCCGGTCCGTCACGAAATTCATTATCTGGTGATAGCATATTCTAGCCGGCAGTGAACAATGGAGACTCGAGCACACACAGCGCTCTGCCGCGGGCGCTCGGGCCCACTCATTCAGGGCTGCAGCCAACAGCTGCCGGCTGCCGGCTGCGCCTAGACTGCTGGGACCCGCCTTGCCGCGCTGTGTTCAGGGCAGACGTACTCTGCCCGCTAAGTGAAGCCGCTCCGCGAAGGAGTGTCGACTTGCTAGCAAGCGTTAGTGAGGATAAAATATAGCAAAAATGCACAGTGTAAGACGGACTTGATACGGTACTTAATCTATATTGCGAAACGACTGTCCCGGACACCGGGCAACTGTGGTTTTATCCATTTTCAGGTTGCCTTAATGCCTTCCAGGGGCAACATTTTTTTTTCGTTATTTTCTATAATTGTAGACCGAATTTAAAAATTTAAAATACTATCACAATCTCCAATCATTAAGAGTATAAATTATATTAAAAATCTAATACAGTAAGACCAGTATTATAGTTAGCCTCGGTGAACACGATCGAGTAACAGCCGCTCGTGCTCACAGTGAGGTCACGGCCTGAGAAATCGTTCGAGCGCATACCCGGGGGCATGGCAGAAATATTCCCGCAGCAGTAATAGATTAGAATCCAACCGGTATGCATGCAGGTAGGAGAAAGCATGTAGTATTTGCTTAATTCGTTTATGTGTATAGTAGGAAAGACAGGAGGTGGTTTTCCACTCAACCAACGGTTACTTTACGGCTGCTGAAAATAGCGTTCGTTACACTGTTTATGGCTTTCAGGGAAGATATAAGTAAATTCTTTATTTTCGAATGAAGGTACAATCGTTTGACGAATTAACTGTTAAACTACAGCTGTAGCGTGACCTGTTCATCTTTTCCAGATACCTTGGCAGTGGCTGCATTCTAATTAATTGCATTATCAATAAAGGATCGGAAACACAACATTGCGTAAAATAGTAAGGGAAGGTTGTTAAGCCGCGCGGAGTGGGCGCGCGTTTAGGGGCGCTCTAATTGCGCGGCACCTCTCGCCGGAGGTTCGAGTCCTACCTCGGGCATCAATGTAAGTGTTGTCCATAGCGTAAGTTAGTTTCAGTAGTGTGTAAGTCTAGGGACCGATGATCTCAGCAGTTAGGTCCCTTAGGAATTCACACGTATTTGAACTTTGTAAACCTGTGTGGGAAGTCCTGCATACAGAGTGCATACCGAAGTTCACGATAGAAAGCTGGTTGAAAAATGCTAGGGGACTTGAGACGCGTGCTATGTGATCTCCAAAATGAAATCTGATTAAGTCGAGGAGGTAATTCACTTAACAGTAGAAGAATTGTCTTTACTGATTAATTTATAGACAATACTGGTAAAGCACCATTGCAAGACAAATGTATCCATCAATAACAATTGTAGACAGTGGACGAACATATTCTCGAATGTGAAAGGTTATTGAATTTAGCCAATATAACTACTTAAATTTGTGCAGTTAGGGATTTTTTGGCTGCAATACCTACAGTATTGATTAAACTGAACCGGTTGAGGTAATGGAATTTATTTTAAACAGTTAGTGTCAGCTGAAGAAAGGTCTCTCGCCAGAGAGCAAAGAATTTGCTGCTTAGGACACGAACAAAAATAATTGAACAGTAATTTTTACCTATATCATCTCTGTCCTCATTCGGTTTCGTTGCAAATCTCTCACAAAAACATACACGCGCTTCAAACCACGCGGCTCTGTTCTAAATCGTATCATGATAGCCGTTGCGGGATGTGTCCCATTTTGTAGGGTAATTTTTTCTCTCATTCAGTTCACAAATGCACCACCAAACCCGCTGTATCCATGGGAAGCTGACGGCAGATGACGGCTTGCAAGCGTGTCTGCACTGCCCCGTTCACCTGCGACAGCTCCTTCGTGGCGATCGGAGAAATCACTGCGATGCAGCAATGGATGGCGAGCACAAGTCTCGCGCCGCACTGTCGCTGTAGCGTGCATGACTCTATTGTTCCACACGTACTGCTGAAATCCGCTAGAAAATGATGTTGCGAGCTCGGGTGCATCGAGCCTCGTAAAGTTTGTGTTGTTTCGAAGTAACTGACGATTTGCAAATGCTCGGCTTTTGGTAATCCAATATTTTGGAATGAGAGAGCTTTAGCGACTTCCAACAAATTTCACAGATAATTTCCAACCTTCTCGAAACTTTTTCTCGCTGATACCACATAAAGACGAAAGAATGGACTTTCTCTCTTGCTACATTTCCTCTGTTCATGAAGTAAAACGGCAGCATTAGATATGACGTTTTAATTTATTATTTACTTCCTTTTGACTGTAAAGGTAATACACTTTGCAGGCAGTATCTACACACCGGGCTAATCAAAAAGAAGAAACAGATTTCATACATCTGTTGCTTCAAAACTACAAAACATAGAAACACAATTCCAACGTTCCTGAAACCAGAAAAGCTACAATTTTATTTATTCAGTGTGAATACATAACAAGTATGAAAACGGTGGCCAATTTACTCCAACACGCGAATCAGATAGTCTCTCATTACCGAATTCACAGCTTCAACAGTGCGATGTCGCAGATCTTCAGGAGGGGGGGGGGGGGAGGGGGTAGGATACAAAGGCGATCTATTACATTGCCCCACCGATAAAAGTAACAAGGTGTAATATTTGGAGACCTGAGAGTCCACCGGCGATGAAGTTCATCTCCCGCTCTTTCTATACAATTCAAAGTCCTGGAACGCTTTCATTGTAACGTGCATAGAAAAATTCTCTAAGCACGACCAACGTTGAACTGGAAAAGGAGGAGCAGATGTTGAACATCACCGGTGGACTCCCACGCCTCCAAACTCTGAGCTGTGGGGTTACGTAAAAGACAGTGTTTTTTCCCCCTACGCCTAACATCCTTGACAGTCTGTAATATCGCATTGTTGAAGCTGTGAATTCGATAATGATAGACCACCTGGTTAGTGTGTAGCAGGAAATTAGGCACCGTCCTCATATTTGTCCTGTAACACACGCTGCTCACACTGAATGTAAAAAAATTGTAACTTTTCCCTTTCCAGGAACGTTGGAATTGTGTTACTGTTTCTGCAGGTTGTAAGCAGTAAATATTTGAAATCTGTTCCTTCTTTTTGAATAGCCCTGTATATCACTGAATACAGCTGAAAAATTTAATTGCTGCGCGACACACAGTACATGCGATATGACGTCGTGAAAAACTAGTTGTTGTTTTAATTGACGCACAGTAAAGAGGCTCTGAGCACTATGCGACGTAACTTCTGAGGTCATCAGTCGCCTAGAACTTAGAACTAATTAAACCTAACTAACCTAAGCACATCACACGCATCCATGCCCGAGGCAGGATTCGAACCTGCGACCGTAGTGATCGCTCGGCTCCAGACTGTAGCGCCTAGAACCGCACGGCTACTCCGACCGACCGCACAGTCCTACTTCAGTATCAGGGATGACGTTTTATTTATTACTTATTTATTATTATTTCTGTTCGCTACAGACCTTTCATACAGTAGCTACATCAGGGGTGGCCAATAATTCTGTTTACAAACCGTGCAACAGAGGTAAGTGACACTGCACATGTTCCCCACCGCAACGCCATGATGTCTGAGAGGCAGGAGGTAGAATACGCGTAAATGGAGAACACACCTTATTTCAGTGTCAATGCCGTCGTACTGCATACGACTTTGTTTCATACGTCTCAACAATACAAATCACAAAGGAAACAAATTTCCCGCATAAAATTACTTTTGGTTAACTGATGGCATATAAAGTTTATCTGGTCTAAGGCACTGCAGTCACTGAATGTGCGGCTCATCCCCGCGGAGGTTCGAGTCCTCCCTCCGGCATCAGTTTGTGTGTTTGTCCTTAGGATAATTTAGGTTAAGTAGTGTGTAAACTTAGGGACTGATGACCTCAACAGTTAAGTCCCATAAGATTTCACACACATAACTTGTATCTGGTACGAACTGTCGTCATAGAGGCAGACGGAAATAATATCACGTATGACACACAGATTTCCACCTATTAGTGTTTTCTTTACGATCATAATAGAAATAAAGCCTTTCACAAACATATTCTTATCGAAATATCTTATCACATTTGCAAACTCATTGTAGGGACGTGGAAACTTTCCCTGGGGAAAATAACGTAGACATCCAGCACAGCGTATTAATTAACGAAAAGCCGCTATAGTTTAATTATTTAGATGTTATTAAGTTCTCGCGACAGTTTCATCTGATGATTTGACGATGCTTATCTACAGAATTACTTTTAGGTGCACTTGATAATGGCCCAATGTAAGGGCTGAGATAAAAGCAAATGAAGGGGTTCGAGAGGCTTTTCATTTATTGTACATCAGCTATAGGATCATCCAGACATGGAGAAGCTAATAATAGTAGAACGACTTATCTTTAAAACCGGAATTACACTTCAGACCAATCAGTTACATCTGCACACGTACAGGGGCGCTTTCAACTGAAACGCCAAATGGTCTCGAAAACATTTCGAAAGAAGATGAACAGATGTAAAATTGGCAAATTCCTCACAAAAGATTTGGAAAACTATACTTATAATTCTTTCAAGGAAACAGTCTATTGTGCAATCGTCGCGTTTTGTGTAACATCGGTTAGCTTAAGAAAATCTACGGTGTTTCTTGTCAAAACTTATTTCTTCCACATGGTGGTTTTCATTTTAATGCATCCCCCTGAAATGAGAAATAAGTTGTTTCTCACTCCGAAGTGTCTTACTATGGACAGTACGTAGCGAAATCGACTTATGCAATGTATCTAAACCACTCCATAAATTCAACAATGGCAGGTTTCTAATCGAAAAGTCCTTCCAGGCATGCCCCTTGGCTTCACAAAAGTACATTACGCTAATACGAGGGCTAATCGGAAAGTAAGTTCCCATCGGTCGCGAAAGGGAAACTATGTGAAAATCAAAACTGTTTTGTTTGCAACAGCTAGGTCACTTAGCCGGTACTTCTCCACATAGTCGGCGCTTCGACTTAGACGTTTGTCGTAGCGTTATGCCAACTTTCCAATAGTGTCGTAGGAGGTAGCTGCCTGTGCTTTCCTCCACTTCTCTACGCTAGTCTGCAGTCCGTTGTCTCTGCTAAAAAGTTGTCTTCAAAGCCAACGGCTCATGTGGGCTGATATGAAACTAAGGGGCATCCAATTACGATATGTATTGTGGGTGACCACACATTTGCCATCGATAACGGTGCAAGAGCATCTTCATTGCCTATGAAGAGTGCTGCCGAGAATTTTCAGGAAGAACGAGACGAATGAGAGTTGTTTTATGTGGGCTTCATGACATCAGGCGAGATCCCTCACCAGGCCCTCATATTAGGCGGGAAACGCCACTAACTAGATATCTTTAGGTGCTCGCTGTACACTCAGAACCGAAAACACCGACATGACGTGATCATTGGGCAAAATAGAAACACTACCTAACACATCTGTGCAAAGCGTCATCGAATTTTCACATTGGTTTCCAATTCACGACAGATCGGAACTTACTTTCCGATTAGGCCTCGTATACTAATTCCCGGTACCGTACGTTGAGTTTCACCAAAACCTGTTGCAACTGACAGCGGAGTAATCCGTGCGACTTCGACTTCGTACCACCTATTGCTTCACGTGTTCCATGCATGCAAATTTAGCATAAAGTGCTTCTTGATGGACAGAACAATAAACCCCGTCTGTCGACCCTTCTAATTTTTTGTTCTTTCATTGCCAAATAAGTCTTTAAATTCTTCCTACATGGTGCTGTAATTTAGTTGCATAGGAAATTAGCAGTATCCATCGATTATGTAACTCCATAATAGACGCTGAGAATTCACAGCCCTCTCATCCGTTCAAAAATGGTTCAAATGGCTCTGAGCACTATGGGACTTAACATCGGAGGTCATAAGTCCCCTAGAACTTAGAACTATTTAAACCTAACTATCCTAAGGACATCACACACATCCATGCCCGAGGCAGGATTCGAACCTGCGACCGTAGCGGTCGCGCGGTTCCAGACTGAAGCGCCTAGAACCGCTCGGTCACTACGGCCGGCCACCCTCTCTTCCGTCATTCACATTCATTTGTAAATGTTTATGACGACATATCGCTGACTACCTCATGTTGAGGGAGCAGCCAGTGGACGTGTGAACGTTAGTCACACCTGGAACAAATAATGAAATGTAAACATCCAAGACTCTGACGAACTGAAGAGAGTCGCACCACCGAAAACACTGATTCACCGAAGTGCTAAATTAAATGTCACGCTGTAACGAGTTCTTCCAGGAAGGAACGGGCTAACCGGAGATAGGTCGAGGCTTTGCTCTCCCGCGCACTGAATGTACCTGCAAAATTAGATCCTTATATGAGACTCAGTTTACAAGGAATGGCGTCAAAAACTTTGGGATGCGTGATAAATGACCTTTAGTTTAAAATGCAGCGCAAACTATCCAGTTTATATGACCTGCTGCTTAACGATGATAGCACTTTGCGATTTCTAACAAACTTTAAGTATAATTTCAAAAGGTTACCTATAACTTTTCTCGGTTACATGCTTAAATCATATATTTAACACCTTCAATCATTTGTTACTTGAGAGTTCGATTTCTTAGGGAATTGCGTAATCACTGGTCTGGTCGGTTTAAATGTACAGTCCGTCCCATACGAACGGCAACTGATGTGAAATAAAGTGCAACAAGTTGTTCGTTTTTAGTTCATATGACTCTTTATCGCAGTGTGCTCCTTGTGAGTCAATACCCACCCGGAAGCATTACAGAAATTGTTCATGCTTTCAAACCACCTGCATTCCCATGGTGGAGGTCTTCTGGATATTTGAAATTGTATCAGAACGCTTTTCTTTAAAAAACCATTTTCAGTTTCGAAAATAAAGGCCCTAAATGGTACGGAGACAAGTCAGGCGAAAAATGAGAGTGTTCAAGCATCGTGATACAGTTTTGAGCCAAGAAATCGGATACCGTCTTGCTTTTATGAGCCTGTGCATTGTGTACAACAAACAAGTCGAACCTTAACTGTCCTCATCCACAACGATTTAGACTTCCAAGCAGTAATCTTGGTTCACCATTTGAGTTTTTGGAGAGAATTCTCTATGGAGAATTCCTTTCGGGACAAAGCCAATAGTGAAAGGCGTCGTGACGTGGCTTTTCCGCATGCGCACATTTTACGGTCTCTGAGATTCTGGGTCTTTCCATTCCAACCGGTGGCGCTTTGTAAGTGGCCTATACTGCAAGCACCATGTTTCTTCACGTGTTATTGTGAAAGACATGAAGCGTGGGTCCACAGAGCTCATTCAATTTATATCTGCAGTGTTCAGCTTTGCAATCAGCTTGATCGTCACTGAATGAAGAACATAGCAACATTAGAGCTTTTGTCTAGATTTGCAGTGAGAATGAGATACTTAACTGTATTAGGAAATTCAGTAACCTCCTCACTTAATCTGGTAGATGCAAAACGATCGTGTCGAAGAATTACACCGACTTTTCGAACATTTTCATTGGCTTGGCTGTCGATGATGGTCCTGTACTTGGATCATCCTCAGTGCTCTTGCATACCGCGTACAAACGTTCTTACACGACTCATTGTTCCACTACCTTAAACAGACTATATCATTTCAATATTGTCTTTGATACATTCACCGAACTTAAAAGAAAACTTAATGGTTCAAATGGCTCTGAGCACTATGGGACTTAATTTCTCAGGTCATCAGTCCCCTGTAACTTAGAACTACTTAAACCTAACTAACCTAAGGACATCTCACACATCCATACCTGAAGCAGGATTCGGACCTCCTGCAACCGTAGCGGTCGCGCGGTTCCAGACTGTAGCGCCTAGAACCGCTCGGTCACTCCGACCTGCAGAAAACTTAATATTCGAACTTGGCGCCTTTACTCTTTTCACGACCGAAGTGTAAAATATGCTGCTAATATTTAGGTTCTCACGAGAAAAATGTGATACTAGCGCTGTTAAATTTCAGATGGGCTGTACTCGAAGTACCACGTTAGTTAATTCATGCATCCATTCCCATGCGGCATATGTAGTTACGTGAATATAAATCCAGCCGCCATATTTGTGGGCCGGACTATGTAAATTATAGGAGTGGTGTGTGTGTGTGTCAAGTTCTTTCACTGAAAGGCAGAATCGGTATATTCAGGGAATCCTTGCCTGTCCTCGAGAACCAAAAAGAATGTCACAAAAATCTGAAAATCGTGAATTTCCAGTATTATCATCCATTTTCATCAGCTTCGTACGCTTTAGCCATTCATTTCCTGTATTTGGCTATACGCGTAAGGATACCGACTTCGGGCTGTGCGTCTGGTGTCAATTGTTGGATGTATGGACAAGATAAGAACTGATGAGTCTGGGATGTGATGCTATAAAAGATAAGAAGTGAGGTTATCCGGGGAATCAGGCAAGGAATGTGTGGAAAATATCGACAACAAGAAGGAACAGATTGCTCGTCTAATCATTAAGACTTTCACGATTCTGGAGTGGGATTAATATTCAAAGAGAATGGATGTCAGTATCAGTATTCGCTGATTGCTCTGCTCAGTGCAAGCGGGTAAGAATTGCAGAGCTGCTGAATTTCATGCTCATATGAGCTTACGGATTGAGCGTAAACTGCAGAAAAGTGAAAGCGATAAGGCGTAGCATAAATGAGATAGTGATAAACTGTAAATGACAATGAGCGGCAACAATGAGATCAGCAGTAAATTTATCAAAATTTGAGTCTCCAAAGTAGACGAACCTTTGTATGCAAAATAACACATGATGGAGGAAACAGCACAGACAGACAATGCAAGGAGAATCTTAAGGAAGTGCAACTCATCCACGAAGGACGTGGCTTATAATGAGCTTGTTCGACCAATTTCTTAGTATTGTTGATCTCTCTGTGATCCCTGTCAGATAGGACTGATAGAAGAGAAAGTGAAGATTTAACGCAGGGCATCGCGTTCCGTCACGGGATCGTTTAGCCGGTGCTAGAGCGTTACGTAGATGCTCAACAAACTCCATTAGCAGACGTTACAAGACAGATTTACTATTGAAATTTCAAGAGATCAGTTTCTGGGAAGAATCGGACAGCGTACTGCTTCCCTTCACATATGTCTAGCGTAATGACGACGAGGAGAAAATTTGGGAAATTAGAGCTAATCCGGAGGATTACCGACAGTCATTCTTCCCACACGTTACTCGCGAGTGGAACAGGGTAGGAGGGCTTAGTTATTGGTACAAAATGTACCCTCCGCAGTGCACCGATAGATGGCTTGCGGAATATACTGTAGATGTAGACATATTAATCAGAACAGCACAGACAGAGAGGTAACCGAAGTCGGCTACTACGAAACATTGGCCTTCATTTGTGGAAGACGTTTCGGAGAACATGTGTGTATAACAGATTATTGTTGGGAATGCAATCATGGTCTACGAGACAAAGCATAAAAGAAGAAAATCGGAACGTTTGAGATGCTATACTGTAGAATGATGAACATATGGTGGACTGATAAGAAATGAGGTGGTGCTCCGCAGTATCAACGAGAAAGAGGAACATCGGGAAAAAATTGGAAGGAAAGAAGGATGTGGATCATGGGCCGTGTACTAAGATACCAATGAATAAGTTCCACGGTACTTGAGGGAGCTGTAAACGGCAGTAACTATAAGGTAAGATCAAGGTGGAACATACCCAACAAATATTTGACGATATAGGATGTGTAGTGGGACGAAATTGAAGCGTCACCCATCCACCAGTGTCAGCCCAGCTTGCAGGTGAATATAAGTTTAATTTAGTTTTGTTTATGTATTATTTGTAATGGTTGTGAAGTGTCTAAAGTTTTTGTGGTTTTTTTATGTTTCATGTACGGAGAGGGCGGCGCAACGAACGGAGACAGCATCTTCGTTGCCGGGACCGGAGAGAAAATTGCTGGCCACTAAATGTCGCGGGTCGACAGCCAAAGAGCGACAGAAGATTCTGAAACCGATTTGTTGCGTCGCGCTTCTAAAAACTGAAAATGAATAATTTGTAATGTTTTGTGCAACAATGACGTCGTAGAGAGTTTAATCTTATTAATACTGTTAGTTTTGTCTCGTCAAGGCTCAGGTTCACGTCCGTATGTAGGAAGATAATAAACTAGTGGATGCTACTAAAGTTGGAATACGTGTTCCGAGGATTTAATTATGCAGAATTATGTGAATGAATTAATAATATATTTGACAAGATTATTGGATTTTGACAGCGTTCATCGCGACTTTGAATCTCAAAAAGTTTATTCAATGTGGTTCTATTATCAATTAAATCTGATAACGTGTATCAATATAAAATCTGAGGAGAAACAAACGACGTCTAAAATTGAAAAGGTTTACGTAAACCAATTGGCCCGAGTGACGTAATTCTGTGCATACGACTCAAATGATGTTTTACAGTTTCGTTCAAGAACCATTCTGAGACAATTTAAAAAGAATTTAATTAATTTTGAACTGGGTTGTAACTGACGTAGGTGACGAAGTCTACACACGGTCATATGTCGAAAGAAAATCATTTATAAGAAACTTACGTCGTTACACCACAGATGTAAGGGCTGCTCAAAAGAAGAAGTCGTGGCTGACCGCAATCAGACCCTGAAAGGAGACTGAGGATACGAAGGGAAAATGCCTGCGTCTAAAATGTGTCATCTGCGTCTCTTATAAGGGAAACAGCTATAAGTAAATGAAGCGAAGCTGTCAGTTTCTGCAGTTTTTCGTAAAACATTTCATTTTATTTAGTCGAAGTTTAGACTTTTTATGTTGATAAGAATCTAAATTATGCATGATCTGATGTTATCTACAATTGAAAGCTGTTGCACTAGCTACCATATTACAGCAAGCTGAAACTGTATACAAACAGAAGCGTATACACATCCGAGAAATTTATTGTATCTGCACAGCTTGTGGTATGACTGGCTAGTGTCACATGTCATTCCTTCATGACAAACTGCGGAAATCTTTGGAATTTTGTGCATGATATAGGTGCAAAAGCTCGCAATCGTGAAACTTAGACCACTATCGCTCTTCCCCTTGCCTAATGCTGAAGGTGAAAATTCGTTCCATCACCACGATTCGAATCGACTTTCCTCCGAATAGAGTGTCAACTTAATGGTGTGAATTAGTGATCTCGATCATGGTAGTGGGTTCTTTTACTGCAACAACCAGTGTTCCCGTTCTGGCCTTGAATACTGGCAACAGAAGCTGAAGCGAAATATAGCACTCGAGGCTGGTTTCCAAGAGTGGTTTTCTGAGGCTTTATATCATTGAGACCACGATTAACTCGATAAAGTCCTCAATCTTTGTAGTCGGATTGCCGAAATATAAATCATTACTTATTTAACCAGTGTATACGCTGGTAAAGCAACCCGCGGTCTAAAAGTAGCATCTTTCATTTGTAATGAAAACGTTCTCAGTCCTGGGTTCGAACTCCGTACCACTTAAATTTTTGCGACCAAAGACATCCATCATAAGAACACACGCCTCATTCAGCCAAAGGCCTTGTATAGCTCACGCAGAAAACGGTGGCCGATGCGCAGCGAAAAGTTTTCGCCCAAAACTCTGGACGAGTTCATTAGTTTGAAGGGGAGGCCGTTAATTGTTCTCCACCTCTCGGCCGGTCAGCAACGACAGAATCGAGGCGCGCACTCTCCAATCTTTCTCTAACGATTACAAAAACTACTTCTTAAAAAAATTAATTTTTTATTTCCTTATAATTTTATACGTCAGGTTCATGATGATATGATGATTATGGTCACAGATATTGTGAATGCAAGACACTACGCAAAATGCAGAAAAGTGTGCAATGAACATTAGAGTTCGCTATGATTTTGCGTGTGGTGAATATTACATAATATGTTGTTGCAAATGAAATTTAGCTAACATACTGAGTTTTTCTTTAGACTTGGGTGGAGGTATCCATCCGTCACTAATCTCGAGAAAATTTTTCTGATGTAACAGACTCATTTGTGACCGTGCCGCGCCAGCAGGACAGCCAGAATAAAACATCCACAACATTGCTTGTATTTCGTAAGGGGTTTCATACATCGAAATAAGATGTTTGCAAATGTTTGTATGCAAAGAAAAGAGTATTTTCCCATGTCGTTATTATGTAAAACTTCATCATCTACCGTGGTATTCCAATAACTACAGACTTTTTCGGTAGAAGAACGTAATTTTTAAGGGCCATCGATAGCTGATGAAATGAGAAATACTATGGGTTCTGGAACATCATACGAAAAGAAATTACACTTTTTTAGCACCAAATATCAGCTTTTTCATAAGTTTCTGACCTTACTTTTCCACAATTCCTCTCTTAATAAACTTAATGAACAACGGTTCCAGAATTCTACTGTAATTGTATCTGCACAATATGTTAGGTGAGACAATGTAAACTACGTTGTGTTTTCTCAAAAGAAGCAAATTTTAACAAGTCAACCAGAGAAATGTGTAGGTTGTACTCAAAATTCGCCACTCATGACTCCTCTCTTGTAGTAACGTATGGTTAACTAGCCAACCGAAAATAAACCGCTGCTTTATCGGCAAATTCTTTTTATATACTCACGGAGGCGGAAATGACTGTAGATCTGTTTCAATCAATGGTTACTATGCAAGTGGGGGCGTGGAGGGTCACCCACTTAATATTTACAAACAATGTCCGTGTAAGCTACAGTGTAGAACGGCACATTCTCTCCAGCGCTAGGCATGTCCCCTACAGCACTCTGAGCGGCACCACTGCCGCTCCCCTCACACTTCCCCAGCCCACCGCGCATCTAGCGGCCACGGCATTTTGTGCCCAGTATAAAAGAGGGTGGATGCACTCTCTTGCCCATGTGGTGGGAAACTGCACCTAAAGGGAATGAATTAGTAATGATCAATGGTACGAGGATGCAGAAGTCAACAGAAACCACTGCATGACAGACACATAATGTGTATCTACAGGACATATAGCCTGAATTCGAAGAAGTGTCATATTGAACTCTCCACTGGCAAAAGATTTCAGACTAGTCCCCGATTCCGATCTCTGGGAGGGGACTGGCAAGGGAGATATGACCTTGAGAAGAAGACTGAATAACTAATGTAAGGGTAGCTTGCCTCAAGTTGTGGCATGGAATGTCTGAAGTTTCAACGTGGTAGGGATCCTAGAAAATCTGAAAAGCGACATACTAAGGCTCAGTGGCGGCAGTGAAATAAAATGGAAGGAATACAAGGATTTCTTGTCAGATGAATACAGGGTAATACAGAGAGCAGCAGAAAACGGTATTAGAGTGAATAGGATGGTGGAGCAGGGAGTGTGTCACTGTTAACAGTTCAGTGATAGGGTTGTTATTAACAGAATTGACGACAACCTAACACAGACAACGGTAGTTCCGGTATACATAATGACATCGCAAGCTGAAGACGAATAAATAGTGACAGTATGTGAGGATATTGAATAGGTAATACAGTACGAAAAGGGAGATTAGAATCTAATAGTCATGGGGGGGTTGGAATGCAGTTGTAGGGGAAGCAGTAGAAAAAATATTTACAGGAGAATATGGGCTTTGGACAAAGAATGATAGAGGAGAAAGACTAATTCAGTTCTGTAATAATTTTCACCTAGTAACAGCAAATATTCTGTTCAAGATTCATAAGACAAGGATATATACCTGGAAAAGGCCTGGTGATACGGGAAGATTTCAGTTGGATGACATTATGGTCAGACAGTGATTCCGACATCAGATATTGGATTTTGAGGCATATCCAGGTGCACACTGAGACTCAGATCACAAGTAATGATGAAGAGTAGGCAGATGTTTAAGAGATTGGGCAGGAAGAATGAAGTTAGTGGGGTAAGGAAGTACTAAGAATGAAGAGACATGCTCTATGTTCTCTACGGCTATACATACTTCTACAAGGAATAGCTCACCATGTAGTTCCGTGGAAGAAGACAGGACTTCTCCTAAAAGGGCACAGAAGCTGGAAAGGAAATCACTGGTAGAAAGAAAATAACTGCGAAGAAATACTTTAGTTTGTCGATGAATGAAGCATGTACAGAGCCGCTGTGGGAGATTAATACACAAATACAAGTTACTTATGAATGAAACGAACAGAGAGGGAAGGAAAGCTAACGCAAAATGGCTGCATGAAAAATGTGAAGAAATCGAAAAAAGAAATGATCGTAGGAAGGACTATCTCAGGATACACAAAAGTGAAAACAGCTTTCGATGAAACTAAAGGCAAGGACGTTACCAGAAAAGTTGCAATTGGAATTGCACCGTTAAATGCGTAAGACAGAGCGGATAGGCGGAAAGAATACATTGAAGGACCTTATGAGGGGTAAAACTCGGCTGATGACTTGACAGAAGAAGAAACATGAGTCAACAGGAGAGACATACAGGACGTAATAATAGAATCAGAATTTGAAAAACCTTTTGAAGACTTTAACTCAGAATAAGGCAGGAGAGATGGATAACATTCCACCAGAATTTCTAAAATCATTGGGGGAAGTGGCAACCAAACGACTATTCACGTTTGACTGTAGAATGTGTGAGACGGGTGTTATACCATTTGACTTTCAGAGGAAAACATCATCCACACAATCAAAAAGAGTGCAAGAACCGACAAGTATGGGAATTAACGCACAATCAGCTTCACAGCACATGCATCCAAGCTGCTGAGAAGAATAATATACAGGATAATGGAAAGAAAATTAAGAATCTGTTAATTGGTGGTCAGTTTGGTTTTAGGACGGTAACACATCAGACAGTCAGTTCTGACGTTGCGGTTGATAATGGAAGCAAGACTAAAGATAACTCAGGACACTGTCAAAAGATTTTTCGACCTGGAAAAAGTGTTCGGCAACGTCAAATGGTGCAAGATGTTAAAAAAGTAGGGGTAATCTATAGAGAAACAGGGGTAATAAAACCATATTTACAAGAAACGAGGGGGAACAATAAGAGTGGAAGAGCAAGAACGAAGTGCTCTGATTAAAAATGGTGTCAGACGGAAATGTATTCTTTCACCCTACTGCTCAATCTATACATCGAAGAAGTAACAACGGAAATAAAAGGAACGTTTAAGAGTGGGATTAAAATTCATGGTGAAAGGATGTCAGTGTTAGGATTCGGTGAACATATTGGTACCCTCAGTGAAAGTGAAGAATAACTACTGGATTTGTTGAGCTGAATGAACAGTGTAATGAGTAACAAATATGAACTGAGAGCAAATCAAAGAAAGACAAAAGTAATGAGAAGTAGCAGAAATGAGAACAGCGAGAAACTTAACTGGAGGTATGATGAGGACGAAGTAAATGAATTAAGGAATTCCGCTACCTAACAGCAAAATGTCCCATGACAGACAAAGCAAGGACATAAGAAGCTGACTAGCCATGGCCAAACGGATTTTGCTGGCCAAGAGAAGGCTACTAGTATCGAAGATAAACTATAATTTGAGGAAGAAATTTCTGAGAGTTGGCGTTTGGGGTACAGGATTGTATGGTAATGAAAATTGAGCTGAAGCGAAACGGGAACAGAAGGGAATCGAAGCATTTGCGATGTGTTGCTGTAGAAGATTGTTGAAGATTAGGTGGTTTGATAAAGGAATGAGGAAGTTCCTTGCATAGTCGGCGGGGAAATGAACATATGGGAAACATAGAAGAGAAGAAGAAACAGGACGGTGTGACATCTGTAAATACCAAGGTGCCATAGAGGGTGAAAACTGTAGTGAAAGAGATTTGAATACATCCAGTATTTAATTGAGGACGTAGGTGATAAGTTCTACTCTAAATGAAGAGTTTGGCACATGAGAATTTGGCACGAAGGAGTGGAAGGAATCAACTCTGTGTGAATATGGGGCGGAGCTTTTCCAGATATGGAGCGGGTGCTTCTGGATGCCATGAAGAGCACAGAGTACGGCTAGCTGCTGGTGGTGGATCATGTTGGTACTAACGATGTGTCGCTTGGGATTGGTAGAGACTTTATCTGGTTTTGGAAGTCTAACTGAAATAGTAAGGACTACCACTCCTGTTTGCGACATGAATGCGGAGCTCACCATATGTAGTATCTTCGAAAGAACTGACGCTGGTCGTTTGGTGCAGAGCCCAGTGATGGTCCTGAAGCAGAGGCTCAGACATGCTGCGGCTGTGTAGGATGCAGATCCTCGACTGGCACCATAGGGTGGTGGGTTTCTGGGTTCCGCTGCATAGGTCAGGAGTCCACTACATACAGGAAGTGGATAGACGAGTAGTGGGAGCTGGGCGGTTGTTTTTGTTGGTGCAAAAGGCCTTCAGTTTGGAAGGGTGCAGGACGAACACAGGAAGAGGGTAGACATTGGCACAATCGTCAGTGTAAACTGTCGTAGTTGCGTTAGAAAAGAACCAGAGTTCGAAGAGCGAAAAGCTAATAAAAAACAATGTATCTTAGATCGTAACAGGTAAAAAAAGCTGGATAGAGCGTGTAATATGTTGAGTCGAAATATTTACAAAGCAGCGAACAGTTTTAAGAAAGGATACATAAAATAGAGTTGGTGGTGGAGTGTTTATTGCTGTCAGAAGTTGTCTACCTTGCAATGAAACTGAAGTAGGTAGTACCTGTGAGTTAGTACTGGTAGTGGTTATACTTGACAAGTAGAGTAAACTACTAATTTATTCCTTTTACCGACCCCCGACTCAGATCATACAGTAGCTGAACAGTTCAAATAAAACTTGAGTATCAGCTCACGTAGGTAGGTACTCATGCAATTATAGTTTGTAGTGACTTCATCTACCCGATATGTTATCGAAAATACATTTTCAATGTCGGTGGTACACTTAAAATGTCGTCCGAAATCATAGTGAATACCGTCTCAGAAAACTATTTTGAAGACCTAGTTCAGGAGCGCATTATACGTGTAAATGATTTAGGAAACATACTTAACTTATTAGCACCAAATAGTCTTGATCAAATGATGAGTAACATGACAGATACAGGGATTAGTGACCACAAGGTTGCTGTAGCTACACTAAATACCGTAACATCCAAACACACCAAAAATAAAAACAAAATACATTTATTTCGAACAGCAGATAAATATTCTCTTGAGGCCTTCATAAGGGAGAGTTTTCACTCTTTCCAATGTAAATATGCAAGCCTAGACCAGACAGGGTTAAAATTCAGAGTAATGGTATCGACGTATATTGAGAGATACTTACCAAATAAATTAATAAGAGATGGTTATGACCCACTAAGCTACGCAAAGCAGGTCAGATTACTATTGCAGAAGCAACGACAAAAGCACACCAAATTTGAAAGAAAGCAAAATCCCCAAGATTGGCGACGTTTTACAGATGCTCCAAATTTAGAGCGAACTTCAATGGGAGGTGATTTTAACACTTTTCACAACGAAACTTTGTCTCGAAATTTGGCAGAAAACCCAAATTCTGGTCGTTTGTAATGAACACCACAGACAAATTGCAATCAAGACTTTCACTACGCTAACAATCGTGATATTATTGATGACAGCACCACTAAAGCAGAATTACTAAACGCAGTTTCTGGAAATTCCTTCACCAGAGACGAAGTAAATATTTCAGAATTCGGATCAAGAGCAACTGCCGACATGAGTAACTCAGAAGTAGATATGCTTGGTGTAGTGAGGCAGCGTAACACACTTACGAAAGGCAGTCCGTCCAGTCCAAATTTTGTACCACTAAGCCTCTTTTGATAGTATGCTGACACAACAGCCCCATACTTAGGAACCATATACCATCGCTCGCTCGTAGAAAATTCCTTACCCACAGACTGTAAACTTGCACAACCCACACCAGTACCCAAGACAGAATGTATGTATAATCCACTGACTTACTTACCCGGATCAATAACGCCGATTTGCTATAGCATTTCGGATATATACTATTCACGAACATTATGACTCTCCTCCAAGTACACGATTTGCTGACAAACACCTAACAAGGACCCACAAAATGTGATTCTTGTGGAACACAACTAGCTTCTAATTTTCACAAAGTAATGAGTGCTATTCACTGGGGACGTCAAACTGAATCCGTATTTTTAGGTTATAGAACGCTCGTGGCAATGTTTCTCGCAAGCAACTTCCAATTAAATTCTCTGTCTTTGGCGAATCGTCTCAGTTGCGTGACTGTATTCGTTATTTCCTGACAGAAATGTAACAGTTCGTAATAACTGACGGAAATTCAAAGCGTAAACCGATGTCTGGCGCTCTCCGAGAAAGAATTAGAGGCCCTCTCTTGTTCTTTATCTACATAAATGATTTAGGAGACAATCTAGGCGGTTATCTTAGATTGTTTGCAGATGCTGCTGTCACCATCATCTAATGTCATCAGATCAGGAAACGAATTGCAAACTATATGTAATGTTAACAAAAAACGAACTGTACGCAGTCTAAATGGGATATTTAAGCGTTATTTATAAAATAAATGCATACAATATAATCTTAAGTGAGTAAAGACTAGAATTTGTCTGTTTGTGTTAATGTTCAAGTAACAGAGATAATAGTGTCTCGCTCTCACATTTTTGAGATCTGTTTTGTAAGAACCTTGTCCATTAGCACTAATCGCTTCCACGAGATGTGTAACTCTGAACAGGAAGTTGAAACTATATATCAATATTATTAAGATTGTGCGTTACGCGATGTATCCCAAAAAGTGAATTCGCCGTACGGTCGGATCCAAAGATCATGAGCTATTGCCAAGTGGTACAAATCGGTTAAAGAAACAGACAGCTTTATTTTCGGAGATAGAGAGACTGGAATTATTCACAGATAAGGAATATGGACAGCGAACAAAACTGAATTAATAATATTTGCTATTAGCTTTCTGAAATTTCAACGTAGCGAACATTGTGCTACGCGATAGTCCGTTGTTCAGTAATCGTTTAATATCAACTAAGCGCCTAACATCTGTGGTCGCTGTAGAAGGCAAGCATTGACGTCATTTTTCTACGAAAAAGTAGTTTTAGAATATAACAAAAGTACATTTCAGTATACTAGGCCCAAGACTACAAAACCAGATAATGGAAGATATTTTTCATTTCTATCAGAGAAGCAAACCAACGACGCTTAGTTTACGACATAAGTAAACTTTACTTAACCGGGATCCTTGATTGTTTTTTCTGCCTCCACGTCCCCGAGGTATATCGATGTTTGCATCATAATAAAATATACTGCTGAAACTTAACAAGAAAGACTTCACAGAAGCGCATCGAACTTTTAATACCACCATTAATAAAACATCAGCCAGGAGAAAATCAGGTCAAATACTTTGTATGATGAAAAAAGTGGTAATTTACTCTAAATCATGAGAAGTGTGAAGTCATCTACATTAGCACTGAAAAAAATCCACAACTTGCAACCTACGTCCTCAATTATTTGCTGGACGTATTCCAATCTCTGTCTTCCTCTACAGTTTTTGCCCTCTACAGCTCCCTCTAGTACCATGGAAGTCATTCCCTCATGTCTTAGGCCGGCCGAAGTGGCCGTGCGGTTAAAGGCGCTACAGTCTGGAACTGCAAGACCGCTACGGTCGCAGGTTCGAATCCTGCCTCGGGCATGGATGTTTGTGATGTCCTTAGGTTAGTTAGGTTTAACTAGTTCTAAGTTCTAGGGGACTAATGACCTCAGCAGTTGAGTCCCATAGTGCTCAGAGCCATTTTTGAACCTCATGTCTTAGCAGACGTCCTATCATCCTGTCCCTTCTCCTTATCAGTGTTTTCCACATATTCCTATCCTCACCGATTCTGCGTACAACCTCCTCACTCCTAACCTTATCAGTCCACCTAATTTTCAACATTCGTCTATAGCACCACACCTCAAATGCTTCGATTCTCTTCTGTTCCGGTTTTCCCACAGTCCATGTTTCACTACCATACAATGCTGTACTCCAGACGTACATCCTCAGAATTTTCTTCCTCAAATTAAGGCCGATATTTGATATTAGTAGACTTTTCTTGCCCAGAAATGCCTTTTTTCCCATAGCGAGTCTGCTTTCGATATCCTCCTTGCTCCGTCCGTCATTGGTTATCTTACTGCCTAGCTAGCACAATTGCTCAACATCATTGACCTCGTGACCATCAATCCTGATGTTAAGTTTCTCGCTGTTCTCATTTCTACTACTTCTCATTACCTTCGTCTTTCTCCGATTTACTCTCAAACCATACTGTGTACGTCAGAATTGCCTCTCTCGTTCCCTTACTTTTCCTAAAGCCAAACTGATCGTCACCCAGCGCATTCTCAATTATCTTTTCCATTCTTCTGATTATTATTCTTGTAAGCAGCTTCGATGCATGAGCTGTTAAGCTGATTGTGCGATAATTGTCGCACTTGTCAGCTCTTGCCGTCTGTGGAATTGTGTGGATGATGCTTTTCCGAAAGTCAAATGGTATATCGCCAGACTCATATATTCTACACACCAACTTGAATAGTCGTTTTGTTGGCACTTCCCCCTGTGATTTTAGAAATTCTGATGGAATGTTATCTATCCCTTATGCCTTATTTGACCGTAAGTCCTCCAAAGCTCTTTTAAATTCCGATTCTAATACTGGATCCCCTATCTCTTCTAAATCGACTCCTGTTTCTTTTTCTATCACATCAGACAAATCTTCACCCTCATAGAGGCTTTCAATGTATTCTTTCCACCCATCTGCTCTCTCCTTTGCATTTAACAGTGGAATTCCCGTTGCACTCTTAATGTTACCACCGTTGCTTTTAATGTCACCGAAGGTTGTTTTGACTTTCCTGTTTGCTGAGTCTGTCCTTCCGACAATCATATCTTTTTCGATGTCTTCACATTTTTCCTGCAGCCATTTCGTCTTAGCTTCCCTGCATTTCCTATTTATTTCATTCCTCAGGGACTTGTATTTCTGTATTCCTGATTTTCCCGGAACATGTTTGTACTTCCTCCTTTCATCAATCAACTGAAGTATTTCTTCTGTCACCCATGGCTTCTTCGCAGCTACCTTCTTTGTAACTTTGTTTTCCTTCCCAACTTCTGTGATGGCCCTTTTCAGAAATGTCCATTCCTCTTCAACTGTACTGCCTACTGCGCTATTCCTTATTGCTGTCTCTATCTGCTCATCTTCAGCTTGCGACGTCGGCATGTATACCTGAACTATCGTTGTCGGTGTTGGTCTGCTGTCGATTCTGATTAGAACAACCCGGTCATTGAACTGT
The DNA here is from genome assembly GCF_021461395.2 of Schistocerca americana. NCBI lineage: Eukaryota > Metazoa > Arthropoda > Insecta > Orthoptera > Acrididae > Schistocerca > Schistocerca americana. Next base: position 440,530,155 of record NC_060121.1, on the reverse strand, counting down.
TCACAGTAACACACCCTCTGCCCTACCTTCCTATTCCTAACGAATCCTACACCTGTTATACCATTTTCTGCTGCTGTTGATATTACCCGATACTCATCTGACCAGAAATCCTTGTCTTCCTTCCACTTCACTTCACTGACCCCTGCTATATCTAGATTGAGCCTTTGCATTTCCCTTTTCAGATTTTCTAGTTTCCCTAACACGTTCAAGCTTCTGAAATTCCACGCCCCGACTCGTAGAACGTTATCCTTTCGTTGAGTATTGAATCTTTTCCTCATGTCAACCTCCCCCTTGGCAGTGCCCTCCCGAAGATCCGAATGAGGGACTATTCAGGAATCTTTTGCCAATGGAGCGATCATCATGACACTTCTTCAATTACAGGCCACATGTCTTTGGATACACATTACGTGTCTTTAATGCAGTGGTTTCCAATGCCTTCTGCATCCTCATGTCGTTGGTCATTACTGATTCTTCCGCCTTTAGGGCCCTAGGACGAGAGAGTGCCCTGAACCTCTATCCGCTCCTCGGCCCTCTTTGCCAAGGCTGTTGGCAGAATGATGGTGACTTCTTATGCCGGAAGTATTCGGCCGCCAATGCTGATTATTTATCAAAATTTAGGCAGTGGCGGGGATCGAACCCGGGACCGACGACGTTTTGACTATGAATCAAAGACGCTACCCCTAGACCACGGTGATTACAATTACGAGTAACTAAGTTGGAGTGATCACGTATATAATATTGGCAGAACACACAGAAAATGCAGCATACTAGATACACAGGTAAGTGCGTTGTTATCAACAGCAAGAGAACGGCAGACGTTATAAATTGAGTGTAGTGTAATAAGCATTACTTGATTATAACTGTTCATATAAAAGAAATGATTTACAACGCCAGAAGCTTGTTTAGATTATTTACGAAGAACGGTAGCATCTATCAACATTATTCGAAAAACCAAGAAATCAGAAGCGATTGGTAGTAAACCTACAGACACAGGGACTCGACTCCTAGTGCCTCCAGTCGCAGTTAATGCTCGGCATAAGCAAAAATAAATTGTGCATAAACGAACGGGGAAGTCGTAAGTCTTTGATTACTTCGTTAGTGACAAATTATCTGAAACATTTACAACCACAAAATACTCGGATGGACATGATATGTGCCTGCAACGGTTTAATATTATTAATTCATCATCTGTAGATTATTTATGTAAAACCATCGGTTGAGCGTCTTGTATTTCATGCAAATCTGAGACTGTGTGGAATCAATAAAAGTGAGACGATTCGGAGAGGGGCTATTCGTTTCCTAACCGGCTTGTTTAGTCGTTGCGAAAGTATGATGGGAACGCAGTGTGATGTAAACACCCAACGAACAGCACTGTCAGTTGTCACTACATAGGTGATGTACATTACGAGGATGCTTATTGTTAACACTTGGGCGTTCGTAGGTTCCCAGTACAGCAGCGCAAGTTGGACTGCTGTAGAACTCTGTTCTCGTTAGCAAAACATCACGGCAGACCGTGTGTTAGGTAGAGGGACCCCGAACTGGGAGAGATTTACATTTCCAGCATTCACATCATAATGAAACAAGAACACATGCGGTGAAGGGATGAAGACGGACAGCGAACAAGGAGACCGGCTAAAAGACACAGACCTGACGCAGTTCCAAATCCTCACATACAGAGGCAAGACAAGAGGAGAAGAAACGCAGTAAAAAAGGAAAGGAAACACAAGGAAAAGAGAACAGAAATCGAAATGAAACAGGTAGGTAATCGTGACTGGCGGAGCTCTTACCTAAAACCTGGGCGAACCAATCACCCAGTAATTAATTTATGGAACAGTGCGTGCGTGTGTGTGTGTGTGTGTGTTTTACGATTTTTTTAACCTCATTTCTTTCCTAATAGACCTAGGTGGGCTATTGTAGAACTCAGTTTCTTTTCAGCCAAATATTTTAGTAGGCTAGGAAAGGAGCGACGGTGCTTCAAATTGTTAACCTTGCGAAATGAGAAGAGTCACAGCTTTTGTTTTGAATTTTCTTCAGTGTTGTCACGCTTCCTCATTTACAGCGGGCGGAGCATATCGCTCTTTAAGCAGTGAAAACGGCTGCTTCCTTGATATTCGTGCTGTTTCGCTGCCCTCGCTGTAATATCCGCAGACGGCCCGCGGGTGCCTTTAGCAGAAACACCAGCGGCCCCGGCACGGCTAAATTAAAAGACGCGCCGGTCGGCCGCCTCTCCCCGGTGCTGGGGGCGGCCACATTTTTATGGTGGCCGCCGTCGCGCCCTCGGATGTACCGCAAGCCCCCAGAATAAACGGTCACCCCGCCCGCGCCGGCAGCGCGGCACCCACCCTGAGTTACGACCGCCCCTCCTGCTAGAAGATCTCCGCAGAGTGGCAGCTCTGTTGTCACCGCCTCTGCTGCTTAGCAAACGGCTGCGCGTCTCGGTTTCCAAGTCGCGGCAAGCAGCCACCTCATCACGTAGGGACTTAACACGTCACCGCCATTCACCAGTTTATTTATTTTTTAGAGAGATTACTTCTACAGACGAAAGCAAGGCTTACATTACTGTAAACAATGTGCACAGCTACCTGATTAGAATCTAAAGGAGTGTGGTACGACTTACGTGTTCCGAGGTGTGATTTTTCTGACTTAAACGTGCACATACTAGAAGATTACCATAACCCGATATAAATTTATTTTCTTATTTTTTTTTCTTCCCTTGTAAGGGGTCCGTAGGCCCTTACTATAGCTTTGCACTTGACACAGGTCGATAGGGCGAACAATCGATTGGGACGTGTTGAGAGAGCGAGTGTCGAGATGCGCCAGAGTGGTTGGCGGGAATGGTGTGTGCGCGGAGGCCATTATTGGAATACAGGGTTTTTAACAGAGAAGGGTGTCACCATCGCCGTGGTTAGACCCCTAAATAATAAACGAATACCGGGAAAGTGATGAAGTATTTTTATAAAAGAGAGCAGTGACGTTACTAGTGCCGATATTTAGTTTAGCTTCTACCGCGCCGGCCTAACCTTGGATTGCAGTGATGGATTAGCGTGTCACAATAATGGAAAATGAAGAAAGCCCGTGCTGAGATTAGCCGTAATTAGATATGTATGACGAAGGCAGTGGCTGGTTTCTTTTTGTGTTTTGAGAAGAATATAAGTTCGTAATTAGTAAAACTGTGTTGGTGTTCCTTATTGCCGTACATTCAGTGTTATAATATTGAACAGGACGAAATGGAAAATAACTTCCGTAGCAGTCAATTCCGATTACCAGCCCCATTAGGTTCACTGTCTTGTTAATAATAAATATTGGGCTGCTATTCGATCAGATCAGGTCGAGATAAAATCGGAGGTGTTACACCCTTCACATCGAAGATAAAACTGAAACCGTGTATGTCATGTTTTATGTTTCTTCTGTGTGTATTCTGTAACTACCATCTACGCAACTCTCATTTTGATTTCGTGAAATTATGTGCTTGGAAATTTATTAAAACGTTACTTCTGAACAAACCTCGAAGGGTCTTCAATAAGTAATGCAAAACTTTTTTTCTAAATGCAGGTTGGTGTTATTCAGGATCCCAGATCTTTTCACTATTTTTCAACCAATCTGCGATCAATGTGACGGCCTTATGCTACCTTACTTGGAGAACCTGTATGCTCACATGGTGCCACTCTCCTGACCAAAGTCTGAGCCAATGTCTTGCTGCATCAACAACCTCCCCATCATCCAGGTCCTTCTCACCACGTATTGCATCATTTATTGGGTCAAATAAGTGTTCCTTTGTTGCTCCTTATGGTCGTATAGTAGGCGGTGAGGATCCCAGCGTGCAAACACCTGAAGTGGTGGACAAGTGTGTCAGCACGATCGACAGTCAGATGAACAGCGGCGTGATTGATTGTGACCCATTGGTCACTTCGAATGAGTGTCTCCGCACATTCCAATACTGCAGAAGTCACAGCTGTGTGCGAGCGACCTGCATGTGGAAGACTGGACAGGTTGGCGTGACCTTGAGGCAATGACAACATAGAAGTCTCCCATCGACCCACCCAACTTTTGTACACTGCATGGACTCCGTAGATATTCTGCAAGCCCGTGAATACGTGCGTTGCTCTGGTTTTCCCCAAAACAAACACAGTCGCTGGTCTCTGCTTCCAACATACCTTAGTTACTGAACCTGTTTGGAATGCTACTGCTAGCGCCGCCTCCTATCGGAACTTTGTGAAACTACAGCGGCCGAAGGGGAATATTCCTCTATGTCCCACAGTAAATCCCGCACTTGTCAACCGAATATGACCGAGAAAAAGATGTTTTGCCTTTCTCACTGAATGTTACTCGCACATATGGTGAAAATTGTTTTCAGTGTGTAACTAAACGGTCTTTTCAGACCTTGAGGATATGAAGTGGGGATCAAAAAAATGGCTCTGAACACTATGGGACTTAACATCTATGGTCATCAGTCCCCTAGAACTTAGAACTACTTAAACCTAACTAACCTAAGGACATCACACAACACCCAGCCATCACGAGGCAGAGAAAATCCCTGACCCCGCCGGGAATCGAACCCGGGAACCCGGGCGTGGGAAGCGAGAACGCTACCGCACGACCACGAGATGCGGGCGAAGTGGGGATCAATGTGGTTAAGTTGAGCAAAGGGGATCATATCTGGAAACGTAATGTTTTCCCACTAAAATCAAAGTATCACAACACACGTTCAAATTTCCCATTATTCGCCGTCAATTAGTAGATTGCTACGTACTGTACGTCATTCACCGATCACCTGACGTCCCTTGCTCGCTACAGATTGGATTGCATGCCTTTCAGTTGAGTTTATGATGACGCACCGCCTCATCATACCACGTGCGGTACGAGATCATCTGGACAATCGATATGGTCATCAATCGATAGGACGTGATGGGTCGACTGCTTGACCTGCACGCTCTCCCGACTTGAGCCCGCTAGACTTCTTACTACCTGCGAAATCACATGAAATTCTTGATTTACGAGACCCCTGTGGCATCCAAGGGGACCTACTGGTGCGAGTTCTGCCTGAGACTGTTGTTGCAGGACCATGTATTACTGATGGTGTGCAACGGAACATGCTACGGAGGTACCATATTTGTATTGACGACGTTGGTTGTCTCATGGAGACTTACTTGTGAGTGGACACAGATGACATGCAGCAGGAATGAGAGAGCAACATTTGTTGTGGTATTGTGCGTGTAGCGGGAAGTCAGAACGTTACTGAACCTTGATCTTCTCGAACCCCACTAAACGCCCTCCCATTAAATGTCCTCGAAGTCTGTACGGGTAATTAAGTTACATTCCGTATCTGTGTGAATATTTGAAAGACCTGTAATTTATTTGATACTTTGCGAAAGGGGCGAGCTTTCTAATATATCGATTGGTCAATCCTCGACAGACACTATGTGGCTGAAAATGACTTACAAGTTAGTTGCGCCCTCCATCAGTAATGCTGGAATTCAGTATGGCGTTGGCACACCCTTAGCCTTGATGATAGGTTCCACTCCCGCAGAAATACATTCAATCAGGTGCTGAAAGGTTTCCTTGGCTGCCCATTCTTCACGGAGTGCTCCACTGAGGAGAGCTATCGATGTAGGTCGGTGAGACTTGGCACGAAGTCGGCGTTCCAAAACATCCCAAAGGTGTTCTATAGGGTTCTGGTCAGGACTCCGTGCAGGCCAGTCCATTACAGGGATGTTATTGTTGCCGGCCGTAGTGGCCACGCGGTTCTGGCGCTGCAGTCTGGAACCGCGAGACCGCTACGGTCGCAGGTTCGAATCCTGCCTCGGGCATGGATGTGTGTAATGTCCTTAGGTTAGTTAGGTTTAACTAGTTCTAAGTTCTAGGGGACTAATGACCTCAGCAGTTGAGTCCCATAGTGCTCAGAGCCATTTTTTATGTTATTGTTGTATAACCACTCCGCCAGAGGCCGTACATTATGAATAGGTGTGCTCGATCGAGTTGAAAGATGAATTCATCATCCCTGAACTGCTCTTCTATAGTTTGAAGCACGAAGGTGCTTAAAACCTCAATGTAGACCTGTGCTGTGATAGTGCCACGCAAAACAACAACGGGTGCTAGCCCCCTCCATAAAAGACACGACCACACAATAACACCACCGGCTCCAAATTTTACTGTTGGTACTACACACAAGCGCAGGTGGCGTTCACCGGGAATACACCATACCCACTCCCTTCCATCGGATCTCCACATTGTGTGCAGTGATTTTTCACTCCAAACAACGTTTTGTCACTGTTCAATCGTACAATATTTACGCTCGTTACGCCAAGAGAAGCGTCGTTTGGCATATACCGGCGTGATGTGTGGCTGTTGAGCACCCGCTCGACCATGAAATCAAAGTTCTCTCTCCCTCCACCTAACTGTAATAGTACTTCTAGTGGATCCTAATGCAGTTTGGAATTCCTGTATGATGGTCTGGATAGATGTCTGCCTATTACACATTACGACCATCTTCAACTGTCGGTGGTCTCTATCAGTCAACAGACGAGGTCGTCCTGTACGCTTTTGTGCTGTACATGTCCCTTGACGTTTCCACTTCACTGTCACATCGGAAACAGTAGACCTATGGTTGTTTAGGAGTGTGGAAATCTCGCTTACAGACGTATGACACAATCAACACTCAATCATCTGACTACGTTCGAAGTCCGTGAGTTCCGCGGAGCGCCGCATTCTGCTCTCTCACGATGTCTAATGACTTCTGAGGTCGCTGATACGGAGAACCTAGTAGTAGGTGGCAGCACAATGAACCTAATAAGAAAATCGTATGTTTTTGGGGGTGTCCGGATACTTTTAATCACATAGCACCAGAGAAGAGCAACATCTTATACTGGGAGTTAAGATAAGTTACCAAAGCTTACTAGAATCATCAGCTGATCATTAGCGTTAGTAAGGCGCATAACATACAAAGGAATGCCTTTAATCCAATGCCTCATTTTTCTGCATTGGCTCATACATAATCTCTGGTGTGGCACATCAGCATCTACAAATACCTAAACCAACTTCCCTGTACCAACAGGCACTTTGTCATGCATGAATTTCTTTAATGTTGGTGTACGCAGCTCAGTTGGTGATTCCATAGCAACCGGTGTACTGTGCGATATTGGAACATTTACAGGTGTTGGACTCATCAGTAGCTATTTCCCACGAAGTTCAAATGTACCCTGTGAAAGATTAATTTCGGCATTATGCCTATCCATGAAGTCAGAACAGAGAATCACGAAATCCCCTTACCTCACAGTCAGGAACGGTTCCATATGGTCACTAAAATCCGCAGTTCCAGTTCTAAAATGAACCGTCTTGTCCGCAATGAGACCTAATCATTATTTCCTTGCCAGCCGCGGTGGCCGAGCGCTTCTAGGCACTTCAGTCCGGAACCACGAGGCTGCTACGGTCGCTGGTTCGAATCCTGCCATGGGTATGGATGTGTGTGATGTCCTCCGGTTAGTTAGGTTTAAGTAGTTCTAAGTTATTGGGGACTGATGACCTCAGAAGTTAAGTCCCATAGTGATTGGAGCCGTTTGAACCATTATTTCCTTGGAGTTCCGAGTCTTCTGTTCCTTCTGCTACAAGGACAGGTTATCAAGACTTAAGTCCGTTTCAACGTGGTGCTGTAGTCGGTGCACTAGCAATGGGACATAGCATCCGCCAGGTAGTGATGAAGTGGGAATTTTCTCATACGACCACTTCACGAGTGTACTGCATATAACGGGGATCTGGAAAAAAGTCAAATCTCTGACATCGCTGTGGCCGGAAAAAGATCCCGCAAGAACTGTACCAACGACGACTGAAGAGAATCGTCAACGTGACAGAAGTGCAACCCTTCTAAATTTGCCGCAGATTTCTATGATGGGCCATCAACAAGTGTCAGTGTGCGAACGATTCAACGAAACAACATAGATATGGGCTTTCCCAGCAGATGGCCCCCTCATGTACATTTGCTGATAGCACGACAAATAGTTTTACGCCTATCGTGGGCCCGTCAACAGAGACACTGGACAGTTGATGACTGGAAACAAGTTGCCTGGTCGGACGTGTCTCGTCTGAAATTGTACCGAGCTGATGGACGTGTACGGGTATGGAGACAACCTCATGAATCCATGTACCCTGTATGTCAGCAGTGGACTGTTTAAGCTGGTGGAGGCTCTGTAATGGTGTGGGGCGTGTGCTGTTGGAGTGTTATGGGACCTCTGATATGTCTATATACGACTCTGGCAGGTGCCACGAACGTAAGAATCTTGTCTGATCATCTGCATCAAATCACGTCTATTGTTTACTCCGACGAACCAGCATCACAATGCGACACCCCACACGTCCAGAACTGCAACAGAGTGGCTCAGCAATACTCTTCTGAGTATAAGCCCTTCCGCTGACTACCATACTCCATAGAAAAGAACATTATTGAGCGTATCTGGAATGCCTTGTAACGTGCTGTTCAGAAGAGATCTCAACCCACTCGTGCTATTACGGATTTATGGACACCCCTGCAGGATTCGTGTTGCTAATTCCCTCCATCACTAATTCAGACATTATTTGAGTCCATGTCAGGTTGTGTTGCGGCACTTCTGAGTGCTCTTGGGGGGGGGGGGGGGGGCTCTACGATATTATGCAGGTGTAACAGTTTCTTTGGCTCTTCAGTGTCGTACGGGGGAATTTTATTCAGAAGTAGAAATAATAATTACACCTGTATACGTATGTAATTGACGTATGTTATTATAGTGCAGGCAAACTCAGTGTTCTGCGTTATGTATATAGTTAAATAAATAAAATGTACTTACTTCAGCGAATATATATGTTCATAGCCTTCATAGCAGTCTGTCTGCCAAATTTCCATAGATTCTATACCCTGAAATACAAAATATTTATGGGTGTCAGCAGCGGTCACGGCTTCTGGAAACGTTCGAACGGTGGATGGATGTGAACTGTGTCCTGAACCGAAATACTGCGTTGTCTGCAGCTGCGCGTTCTCATTCGCTCCCGACGGATGGATGAGTCTAGACTGATAAAACGTCAGAGAGAAACCAGAGCAGAAAAAATGTTACAGACTTTAGTAGTCAGGACAGAGGTAAAATTCTTGCAGATATGGTTCTGCAAGGACATCGTTTGGAGGTATCGACGGGAAGGTGTTTTAATATAAAAAACATTAACAATTGTTAAAGGTGGACGTGGATGTCATTGTAGCATTGTAGCTCTGGTGGGGCACCACTGATGATGATTCTTCATTGTTCGACACACTGTGACTGGTACCTGAAGCAGGACAGTGTGTACCTTATCGCGTGACGGCTCCGCAGGTAGGGGAAAATACGCTTTAAATTTCTGTGTGCGTTACAAAAATATATGCAGACAAGTTGCGTAGTAAATGAATTGGTTTGGTAATTATAAGTAATTTGACTCAGGCGATGCGCAAAGCTTTTATCAGTCGCGACGCCTTAAGTACTATATGTGTAGATAACTTGGTTGCCTTTACTGCACCGATGTATGCTGCCTCAGTGTTGTGAATTTACTGTCGTTGATTACTACTGGGTTACTACAGGAGGTGAATTCCGTGATTTTACGTTTGTTTGGAAATGACAGTATTTCCTGAACCATCCTGGCAATGCTGCAGCCGTACCCGCGTGCCTGGTACAGTTTTCAAACAGGGAATAACTATGGGAAGTTATGTTTGTGTTACGGTGCAAATATCAAGCGTACCGTTAGCACGAGTCCGAGCGACAAAGGCTACCTTCGCTAGCGCACTGCTAATTTTGATCGAAGCAGCTGGAACTTCGTGCAGTTACTACAACTGATGTACATATATGGAACTGAAGGACACTGCGCTTCGACAATATTTTAAGAATTTGCCATATTCGTTTGTGGTTCATTTACAGGTGTAACAACTTCCCCCAGAACATTATTTTCCAGCTACATTCATTCTCAGAATTCATTTGCTTGTGTGTAAAGTGCTTGTGAGCCGTCCTGTAGGTACGTTAAGTGAGTCCGACAGATGTGGACGATGCAGTTGGGTTTCAAAGTTGCAATACCAAAAACGTAGAAGAATTAGAGCCACGGACGCCTTTTAGACTACAGCGTCGTGGTACAGACAGTTTATATATGGTACATCGTTGGTGAGAGTTTGGATCGTCGTTATTTTCTCTCGTAGCACGCCGATGTGTTTAATCTGTTTATCACGAAAAATGAAACAAGTTAAATTCACGTAAACTGTGGGAGGGAGTTTCGAAATAGTTACAAAATAGAAGACGGTATTGGCAGAAATAATTTTCTATCTTTAACTACCAGTGGATTCATATAATGCTTTACGCAAATAACCGATTTCTACCATTATCAGTCACGACTGCTGTCAGACACATTGTATGTTGTGTACATTGGTGTGCACAGGTCTGTTTGAAGGAATTTCCGGTCGTCTAACTGTTTTCCAGTGTACCACTGGGTGGAAACTATTCACCATATCTTAGCAAGTCGTCTGAACTTCGACGTGATCCATCTAACTGTAAAGCTTTCTGGGCAACATCGGTCGACAGACAAAGGGTTTCTCTAGTCTGGAGAATCGGTTCTTCCGCTTGCTGCTGAGCGGACGAACTGGCCTGTTTAGTACAAACATTTGTATTATGATTATGAAAGCACCACTAGCATGCTTGCGCAGTATTCGTGCAATTGTATGTTTCATGATTTAGGAGATCATTAATTTTTTTCTCCGCGATATAGTTTGCAGTTGTGATTTGCGTAGGAAACATTCGGTCTTTGTTCGTCTTCAAAACTTTTCTTAATATGCAGGAACCAATATCCACTTTTTATTCAATCATAAAAAGTTTTCAAGTCGCTTATCTAATCGCACTTCCATTCATCTAATAATATATCTACCGTTAATACCAATATGACCTGTATGATGTTTTCTATGTCTATTTTAAAGCGATTGTCGCGTACAGACATGTAGTGCAATGGAATTTTTTATGAAAGAAAAGATTTTATATTTAATTTATGAGCAATATATTGACCGTGCAAATAATTTAGGAGTTTCATGAATCTATTTTCATACCTCTGATCTCCATTCAAGTAAATCTTCCATATGTTCCATACGTCAACAGGAATTCACTTAAGACTGTACTACCTTCGCTTTACCTACCATATGAAGCTAAGAGGGAGTGAACTTCATTTAGCAATTATAATAAATTTAGTTTATATAAAATTTTCAGCTCTTCAGGAGAGTTCTTGTTGTTGTGGAACTTAAGGATAGGTGCCTGTGGAGACGCAGTGTTGAAGATAAAATTTTGCTATTACACTATCCCAGATTTTTTCCATTTACTTGGTTACGATGCAGAGACACATCTATAAAGTGTAATTCATATAAACCTATAGTTCGTAGTTGCATGATGCTTGTTGTACGGATTATTGTTTGAATTCACCTTTAATTATAAAGTGACACTACGGGAAAGTTTTCGTCACTACAACGTATTAAGACAAATTTAGTTTCCCTTACTCGCATATGGCTCAGACTCCGTTTTAAGGAGTAATGTTTCAGTGTATTAAAGACTAGAATCACAGTCTCCTATGAAATCACAGGTTAAAGTAATGCAAATGCTTCAAATTTCTCAAAATAAACTAGCATCGACAAAATCCCCAGCCTAATTTTATACGGCCAGGGGGAACTCATCGGGGGGTTACTATGGTGCTGAAGATACAAAATACGAATATTTTAGAAAATATTTTAGAAAATATTTCCTCTTTTTAATTTAAATTTTTAGCAGTTCTGATTCCACAAATCTGATAAAAATTTAAGACTATTCCGCAGAGACACTCTTTATAATGACCACTATCTCAATGGCCATTTGAACATTTAAGAAAAAAAAATTTAAATCCAGAAAACATTTAACTCAGACGATCTTATAAATTCAATAAGATACTGAATATTTACAAAGTTGCTCAGCTTTAAAACAACAAACCACAAAAGAGTGAAGAACAATTCTATTTTTTCAATATATTTCAAGCAGCATTAAAAGGGAGCTGAAAATGGATGCATTAGCTAACATAAGATAATCAGCTTTAGGTCAACCACACATGACGCAGGTGCATGATTCAGCTCATAATCGAAAACACACGTGTGCTAGACATTAAAATTATGTAACAAGCTGCACATAGGTCTTAGACATTGGCGTAGTAAATATAAAGAAAGAGAAACACTTTGTTTTTAACCCACGAGTGCTTTAAAGTCACATAGACAATTGGAGATACAAGTGTTTGGTAAAGCTGGAACACCTGAACATATAATTTGAAAACATCAATAATTACGCTTAATCACTTAATAATTTAACCAGACTTGGAAAATATGAGCCTTTTTACATCTGTATTAAGAATAAATTGCGCATATTCCGATTACCAATGATGTATATCCAGATTAAGAATCCCCTAGTTTGGTACAATCTCGATTGCGATGGATCGACAGTGATCGTTATGGAGTTGCGTTGCTAGCCCGTTATGAGGCCGTGTCACCGGCGGCGAGGTGCCTATCTCTTACAGTCTCTGCTGACAGTCAGTCAGATACCTAAGTCCTAGAGAATTAAGGTTGATGGGTCAACGAATCCTTAGTCATAGCACAGTTAAGTCGCAAGTCTGCAAGTCGGTCGGTGACGATTCAAATTTCAGTCTCCAGAAGCGGTATTACAGCCCTGTAGTCTACCACCTTCACAGTTCCAGGCATCATTTGAAGATTTATGTGATAGGATTGAAATTTAGCGGATGAAGCGAGTTACGGTCAGCGCGGAAACTACTCGTCTCTGTGTGCAGCGATTTGACTCCATTTACTATCAGCAGCGAATTGGTAGTAGATCACTGGGACAGGTTTCAGAACGAGGTTAAGCATGTTGGAGAAGTGACTCTAATGCAGTCATAAAGGTGAGCATTACATGTGTCAGAAGCATCGACGTATCAATAGTACAACCAGAGGTTAGATCTTAAGCCGAGCCAGATTCTACTCCATACAATTCTTGCTAAATTTTTTTTAATCATCGGTTACAGCATTACAATTTCTCTTGTAATTTGTTATGAGAAATTTCAGTTCTTTGTAAGCAGTGTACTGCACAATCGCTTGCTTTACGCTACCTGTTTTACTGCTGAAAGAGAAAAAGACTAAACTGCGTGCATTAAGTGAAGTTTTCCTAGTCTTATTATAAATGCATGTAACGTTTATGTTACAAATCTAGACCGAGCGAGGTGGCACAATGGTTAGCACACTGGACTCGCGTTCGGGAGGACGACGGTTCAATACCGCATCTGGCCATCCTGATTTAGGTTTTCCGTGATTTCCCTAAATCGCTCCCGGCAAATGTCGGGATGGTTCCTTTTAAAGGGCACGGCCGTCTTCCTTCCACATCCTTACCTAATCCGATGAGATCGATGACCTCGCTGTTTGGTCTCTTCCCCCGAACAACTTACCCGCAGAACTGGAATGGGTTTAAGAGTTTAATGTTTTAGGACATTGGTTTAAGGGCTTATGGTTGGCCACATGTTGATGAGAAGAGATAAACTAAAATGTAATTACTTTTCTGGTTGGGTAATCATTTTGTTTTTAGCTGATTAATTTAGTGCCAAGGTTGTTTATGTTCCATGTTCGCTTGATTTGACAACTTATATCTACTGTCCATTTCACATTATACACCTTTCTCTGTTCTAGTTGTACTATCGAATTGTGTGTAACAATTTGAACCGCTGTACCCATGAGTTGAGGCGATGACTGAACTTGCTTCCGAACTGCTGTGATGAAAGTCTTTTATAATTATTAAATTCTACATTCGGAAAGAATTGAAATTCCCGTCTTTCCTGTTATCCTTATTGATTGCCACTTTACAAGACAGCTTGGTCAAGTTGGTTCGTAACGTGTAAATGATTAAAGTTTAACGATCTTTGCTATTACCTGTGAACTCTGCTAAATTAAAAATTCAAATAACACTCTGTAAATTTTTTCTGTGGTCTAATACCTTCCGCTCACCCAAATTCTCACTAGTAATTCCAGAAAACATAGGTCAAATTAACGATCCCAAGCGAAAGCTAAGGAGAAATAAAAATTGAGATGAGGGGCTCTGTGAAAGAGTTGGAGTTTCCGCGAACTGCTTCCAAAACTTAATCAATTACATGGCAAAGTGCTCATAATTATTTCTTTGCCAGACCATAACTGACAGGACCACTTCCACCAACTGCGGCAGTAGAAATGGCAGCTGTTCTGACTCAGAAGACACAGCCCAAGACCACGAAGGCGAAAGGAACCACTGATTATTCAAAAGGCGTTGGCATTCTCTCCACAAACGGTCGTCAACCACAATACACCGCAGAACTCCCGTCCTCGACAAGCGCGCCTGTGGGCATCCAGAGCAGCTGGCAAGATAAGCCTCTCTGAGAGGCGCGGGCGATTAAATCGCTTCAAAGAGCAGCAATGCTGCCCCCTTGTGGGACGCCAGGGAAGTAGTTGTTAAGACCAGAGAAATTAAAAGGCCCTCGGAATCGACTTGAGTGCACGCACAGGTGGCTTTTGTTGAGACTTTACCGTTACGTACAAGCAGTTGTGCAGTAGAGGTAGCAGTAAGCGTACCACACTTTCAACAGTCAACGAGACAATTCTACTTTTGTACACTTTTATTCTGTTAACATGGTTGGAAGAGTCACTCCATGCTTAAAATAGCTTGGAATTCCCAAACGAACTGGCCTAGACCATCATCCAAACATTCAAATGAGATCATGAGACATAAGATTTTGAAAATTTATTTCGTAGGGTCGCTCGAAGTACCCTAAAGAGAGTGCAGTATAACTGTGCACTGCATTTATAGAGGCAATATGGGAACCATTGACGACACAGAATGGCGAGCAGCTGTTGCAAAGTTCCAGTAAGGCCTCAGCGTGTCCAATACGAACAACAACATGAACTTTCAGTAGCAAGGGTTGCAGGGATGCTGGGCAGTGGGAAGATCTGTAATGGAATCTGGATCGTGCCATTATCGTCGTAGAAAAATGTGGAGGCCACTAGTTATCAAAGAACGTCTCAAGTGTGCTTTCCTACATATTCAGCAGGGACGCAGTTGTTTAATATTTCGGGCTTGTAATTTATACGGGTGTCAAAAGCCACTCCCCGCTATTGAGGACAATTTGGTGAGTGTGCAGTGATAGCAGCCCGATGAAAACTTTCAGCTTGAACAATTTGATAAAGAGAGGATATTTGACAGTGTGGTTGAATGGTACGATATTACTATTATTTGGTTCGCGCATAAGCCCGTAGCCGTTCTCGATCAGTTTTATAAAGATGGTGCCATCAAACATCGTACACATCTGATAAATTCCTCAGTCCCGGTGAAAGAATCGGGCGAATGACAGTCTGCTGATTTTGATTACGGCTACTGACCACGCTTGGAGCCAGTTGGATCTTGCAGTACGTCGTCACAGGATAATGTCTCACAGTCTGGATGGTCTCAGGCAGGCCGTTGTCGAGGAGCAGAACTCTGTTTAGCAATAGAATCTCCACCATGTTATTGACAACGTGATAAATACCCTGTTGTGCATGGTATTGAGCCACACGCTAAGTTATCTAGCAGCAGATTTTGACCTCACATATGTCTATTTTCGAGTAGACTGCCGTTAACTGGATTGCTGTTTTGTACACAAAGAGAAATTTAATTTAGTAAATATTTACTGCTGTTGCCTGCATCCGTCACAATCTGAGACCTTACATGTTCTCAGTTATTTTGAAGAGTTTTGTTTTGTTTTATGTTCAACACATGTGAAAGAGAGGCATCATTTGTGTTAGTTGACAAAATGGCCACCTACAGGTGAAACTGAAGAATAGCGCTCAAGCTCGCTGTCATCTGCAGGCAACATTTTGGGATAAGATGCCATGTTAACCAAATCGAAAATAAATTAAACGATAATATCATTTCAGAATAAAAGAAATAGTACTTGAGCAGTTGTCATTACTGTTCAAATGAGCCGTATTGCATCGTCAATTTGTGTCGTAATCAAGAGAGACGGAAGTAGACTGTCAATAATTACGCGAATTTGGAAGAGCCTAAGCAGATAGTCACTATTGGAGCAATTGAGGATTACCTTAAGGGGAACCTCATTCCCTCCCTCCGCCCGATAAGTAATTATTTTTGATACACGTCACCAAAACAGTATCACAGTAGACACACTAAACTGACGGTAAAATTCTTCATACTATACCGTATCGCGATACAAGAGCTCTCTTAAAAATCAGTCTGAGGCACTCACGTGATATCAAACTGATGAGACCTATCACCTTGAAACAATTTGATAAGGAGCAGGAAACTTGACAGTGTGGTTTAGTGGTACGATATTATTATTGGGTTCTTGCATAAGTCTGTAGCGTTTGTCCATCCTGTGGTGTCACCGCCACACACACCACACTTGCTAGGTGGTAGCTTTTAAATCGGCCGCGGTCCGCTAGTATACGACGGACCCGCGTGTCGCCACTGTCAGTAATTGCAGACCGAGCGCCGCCACACGGCAGTTCTAGAGAGACTTACTAGCACTCGCCCCAGTTGTACAGCCGACGTTGCTAGGAAAGGTTAACTGAGAATTACGCTCTCATTTGCCGAGACGATAGTTAGCATAGCCTTCAGCTAAGTCAATTGCTACGACCTAGCAAGGCGCCATTTATCCTTTGCTACGTATATAATGAAGCATGTACAGTAACAAGACCAATGTTCACCAATTGTGGATTAAAGTTAAGTATTCCAGCAGCTACGTACATTTCTTTATAGCATTCATTACGTATCCTGTTTCAGACCTCACGCCAGCCTGCGTGAGTTTAACCGCGTGCCTTTCGGTTACCCGTCACTGTGGATTGGCTGTCTTGCCAGTCCACAACACATCCGTTTAATAAACACAACAGATACGAGTAACGTAGACTTTAGTCATCAATAATATGTTCTCCTTCACCATTAAGAGCTGAGGCAAATGTAGGAATTACGTGGTTTTGAGACGAAGAACCTGTTGAGCTATGTTCGGAGCTCATTTTCATACGGAAATAGAGGTTCCTTGAACGTTGTTCGACAGAGAGTAAAAAGTGAAAAGTCTGTGTAGCGCTTTTTATCAGTTTAGCAGAAAGCGGGCGGGCGTTGTCACGGTGTAGCATCACCTTCCTGGTCATTGTTCTTGAATTGCGTCTGCAGGATTTCTCAGTTGTTGACGATAAATGTCAGCAGCGATGGTTACATCTCGAGGAAGCCTTTCGTAGTACACCACACCGCCGCTGTTCCACCAGATGCATAACATTATCTTTTACGGATGTTTGCACGTCTTTGTACGGGGAGGTGCTGCTTTGTTGGGACTCAACCAGTTATTTATTTTCCTTATGTTAGCATAAAGACACCATTTCTCCATTTCTCGTGACCACTAACGATAAAAGATATGATTGGTCGGTGTCGGTCACGAGCCAATTGATGGCGAGCAAATAGAGAAGTACATGTGGCCACCTGCTGATTTTTGTAATTTGGCTTAGAGCATGTGGAGCACATACAGCTGATTTTTGAACCTCCCTGAGCATGCTAATGATGAAAGTTAAAACATCTACTAGTTCTCGAACATAGTGACGAGTATCATTGGATATTAATGCGTTCAAACGATATTCATCAAACCAGAAGGGTGTTCCTGAACGTCGATATTCATTAACGTCAAAACGATCCACCTTAAAACAACAAGATCATTATCTCAGCGTGTTCTGACAAACTGCATTATCCCCATATACGGCACAAATGTGTCTCCACTGCTGACACTCCTCTACGAAGCTCAAGCAAAAGAATATGTCGGAAATCTTCCGGTTTTTGCACTTGTCACTCCATTTTCTAGCGCGCACAACTCCATTATCTCCAAATGACAAAATGGCAATATCTGAACTCAGACAGCAACAGTGCACCACAAATAAACATGACAATCGACAAATAAACACATAGCAAACGGAATACCAGCATGAAGAACAAAACTCTATGAACGTCAGCACCAATCCAATACCTGAATTCTGAGTACCGTTACTCTCAGTGTGAGGAACATAAGTTAGAAAATAAAAACCTCCTACATGATTTGTTGACGACCGATATTACAGTGTACATATTATACTATGGGCTGATCAGTGCGTGGCACACAGCACAGTCTCATGTGAGAAAGTAAGTATTACTTAGTCCTGTGTTGCTAAAGGAGAGATCATCCTCGCTAAACGTATTCTCGATATTGGTGTAACAGTAGATCTAAATTGCGTCAATTTTGTCAAGAACCTTGCCGCAGTGGTAACATCGGTTCCCGTTAGGTCACAGAAGGGCTGCCGGACTGGGGTAGCACCTATATGGGTGAGCATCCTGTCTGCCGAGCGCTGTTCGCAAGCGAGACGTTCTCAGCCCTTCTGAGGCAAAGTAAGGAGCTGTTTGTTTGAAGTAGCGGCTCCGGTTTCGTAAACTAACATACGGTTAGGTTTTAGGTACGTATCTACAGGTTATGGATTTTTCTTTTTTTTTTTTTTTTTTTTTTGTTTGTGGCACATGATTATTACATATGGGGGATAGATGGACGCGACCTTTGACTCTACTTGAACACACATTAAAAGCATTATGAATAAAATATCGCCATTTTATGTTTTTTATGATCTTTCCAAGGCGTCTTAGACAATATTTTATGAATTAAAGGCCATACAGCTGCTTCGGTTGAGTCATACTTAACAGACAGAATGCAAAAACGTTGTGTGAAGTAACTCAAGCAGTATCCAGAATGAGATTTCCACTCTGCAGCGGAGTGTGTGGTGATATGAAAGTTCCTGTCAGATTAAATCTGTGTGCCGGACCGAGACTCGAACTCGGGACCTTTGACTTTCGCGGGCAAGTGCTCTACCAACTGAGCTACCCAAGCACGACTCACGCCCCATCCTCACATATTTACTTCTGCCATTACCTCGTCTCGTACCGTCCAAACTTTGCAGAAGCTCTCCTGCGAAACTTGCAGAACTAGCACTCTTGAAAGAACGGATATTGCGGAGACATGGCTTAGCACAGCCTGGGGGGTGTTTCCTGAATGAGATTTTCACTCTGCAGCGGAGTGTGAGCTGATATTAAACTTCCTGCCGCACGTGCTTGGGTAGCTCTGTTGGTAGAGCACTTGCCCGCGAAAGGCAAAGGTCCCGAGTTCGAGTCTCGGTCCGGCACATAGTTTTAATCTGCCAGGAAATTTCAACTCAAGCAGTGCTCGAACGAGGGAATATTCTCGTAGCTCAGGAGAAATCGTGGAGACCGAAAACGTTTAATTTTCGAGACCACTCCTTATCCCTAGACGTATGAATGTTCTACCACTTAATGTTGATCAAGTAGAATTGGTACTCTTTGCAAACGATACTGGCGTCATACTAAATCTTATTAGAGAGAGAGAAAGAGAGCAACAGAATGATGTTTTCAAGAAATTATTAAGTCGTTCTCTGAAAAATGACTCACCTGTTAATATCTGTAAGACAACTAGAGTCATACCAACAAGTAATGTGGCACACGAACAAATCTGCACAAACAAGTACAATGCTCAAATGGCTCTGAGCACTATGGGACTCAACATCTCTGGTCATCAGTCCCCTAGAACATAGAACTACTTAAACCTAACTAACCTAAGGACAGCACACAACACCCAGCCATCACGAGGCAGAGAAAATCCCTGACCCCGCCGGGAATCGAACCCGGGAACCCGGGCGTGGGAAGCGAGAACGCTACCGCACGACCACGAGATGCGGGCAAGTACAATGCCTCAATGGTTCGGGTGAGCATGTTGATGAACACATGAACGGAAACAAGCATATTGTTGAGCTGCTCAAGCAATTAAGTTTAGCTGCTTTCGCTTTATGTGTAACTGCTAGTCTAGGAAAGAATCAATCTCTTGAATTTAATTTTACATGTATCCACTCACTAACGTCTTACGGAATACTTTTCTCGAGTAACTCATCACTCCGAAAGAAAGCATTGCTTTCACAAAGGCGAGTAGCAAGAGTTAAATATGATGTTGAACCTAGGTAGATATGTAGGCTCCTCCTCAAGGATTAGAAAATTTTAGCTGCATAATCACACTACATATTTCTGTTATTGAGATTCGCCATAAGGAATCAGTCACAATTTTAGAAGAACATTGGTGTCCACACATACAGCACCAGAAGGAAATACGCAACAAGTGTGAGTAGGACTCGCGCTGTGAGGATTCTGAACAAACTTAGTAATGTGTATGCATGATGATTGTGACGACAGTGGTGCGATGCAAGTCCTTTTATTGGATGCCATCTCGGCGACCTTAATGTCTCTAACCTCCCCAATTATCGAACTGATGAAAGGGGACGTACAGTTTAACTTGGAATCCGAAACACGTGTTGTTTTTGCCAACTCATCATAGCGGCCGGCCTATTTGGACGAGCGGTTCTAGGCGCTTCAGTCTGGAACCGCGCGACCGCTACGGTTGCAGGTTCCAATCCTGCCCCGGGCATGGATGTGTGTGATGTCTTTAGGTTAGTTAGGTTTAAGTAGTTCTAAGTTCTAGGGGACTGATGACCTCAGATGTTAAGTCCCATAGTGCTCAGAGCCATTTGAACCATTTTTCATCATAGCGTTGAGAAGTGATGGCTAGTGATGGTCCGACAACATTCGATTCCGTGACTTACATACGCGCTGTATCACTAGACCATAAGGCCCGAGACGTATATAAGTCGTACAGTTACAGGTTGTGATGAGTTCGCAAGTTTCTAAATATCTGACATATTCACGTTCAGAAAAAAAAAAACAGAACACCTTGAATGACTAGAGATAGGACGTTCATATCCACCAGACATGTACATTAGCGTGTTGTGCAGAAATTATTAGCAGACGAACCATGTCGATCCCCGGGTTCAAGGTCCACAACATCAAACATCGCGGTGCAACACCACCTATCGCTAAAATGTTTCTGCAGTTCTCGTTGTCGCTATAAACCGAAGGTAATGGATAAGTGCCACCTGATCAGACGTGCAGGATGCCTCGCAGACGTAATACGCGAACCGTACCGTCATGGGCAAAAGTGATGCATACATCTGGGAAATTGCAGCTCTTGTCGCACGAAGTGTTTCGGTATTGCAACGCATGGAACAAGTTGTCGGCGCCCATGGTGGACCGCGTATATACTAGTCAACAGGACAGGTGTTGAACCGAGATGACAGAAACGGTAATCATTTACGCAGGGCATGCCAATGTACGTATACTGCGAATATGAACGTCCTGCCTCTAGTCTTTCGAGACTATTTTTAACATGAGTTTTTATCGCCGTATCTTTTAAATGCACAGATTTAGAAGCTTACATTATATACGCAGCCACGGGACCGTATATCGTAATATTTGACAAAATTTTAGCTTGTTACCTCTACCCGAGCCTGAGAAAAAGGGATCTTAACAGACAGACGGACGGCCGGACAGACAGACAAACAACGAACGGTAAAATAAGCATTTTTTAAGGACAGCGCAGCGCAGTGAAGGAAATAACTCGTGTCGCAGTTGGGTGGACGTTTCCACTGTACGTCCACCCCGCTAGAGCACGTGGTCTGTATGTAGCTCGTCAGCTTAGTGGCGCTCGCAGATTAAACTATGTCCAGGGCACTGTTTGGCGCTGGTGGAAGCTAGTGCCTGAATTTGTGCTGTTGCATTGTCACCCGCCAGTCGCAAATAAACTTCGCTGCATTGTCATGCCATGCCCTTCGTTGGCTGTGTCTCAATTTGCACCTGGCTTGGCGAAGGTTTTTCTAACTTATGGGTGAAAATACAACAGCGGATACTACGGCATAGGGCAGGGCAGCACAGTGCCAGCTTCAGCCTGCGCCACGTCGTGTCGGACTGCATACAAATCACGTGCATTTGCAGGGTGGTCGCGACAATGGAAACTGCCTCCTAATATGCACACACACTATGCCGCAAAGTATTTCCCTTGCTATGCTGCCTTGCCGTGCCCCGCGCTTCTTCGGCTGCTTCCCATTATGCGCCTGGCCTTAGAGTCGGACATTCAGGCAGATAGACCGACAGACAGATAGAGAGACGGAGAACTAAGTGATACTATAACAATACTGTAAGAATTACGGTACCGTACAAAATACCTTCATCAATCATTATTAAAGCATAAAATGTACTCGCATTTACGAACATAGACAACCATCTGGTGAATAATGGAATGATGACAACGAAAATTTGTGGTGGACTCGAACCCGTATTTCCCGCTTATCGCGAACGGCTGTCTTACCATCAGATTATGCGAGCACGACTCACGGCCAGACCCGAACTTCCGGTCGTAGTCAACCATGCGTGGCATGGCGACCGCTTGCTGTAAGCTGGAAATGCGGTTTCGAGTGCCTTTCCGGCACAAATTTTCATTGTCGTCGTTGCATCATGAACGTCATGGTTGTCCAATTCGTAAATGCAAAAACATTAAATGTATTTCATAACGGCTGTAGTCACAACAGTGCTGTGCTTTTCATCGTAGTTCTAAATAAGACAAACACTGCATTTTGCATTTTTAAGCCGTCAATGGCTGAGAAGGAAATGTTTATTATTTACTGAATTACATTGAGTATGTAAGAGGTAGAAAACCAAGTTTGAATATAACCAAATGTCACTTCTCCTGCACAGCCCCTTCTATTCAATGGGCAAATTTTGTTTCAATATTTGTAGCCTGCAACACAAAGTAAAATATTAAAAATATAAAAAGCTTACTTATAATGTGATGTTAAAAGAGCAGAACAAAAAAATGTCATTAGAATACTAATAATGTACTCATGCCCTGTAAAGTGGCTCGTTCGACATTATTTGCATAGAAGTGTCGTTCAAGTTTGCAGAAATAACGGTAAGCATTCAATCGCGTTTCTGTATTGCACACAGCTCAACAAAGCATTTCGAGATAGACTGCTCTCACCAACAGTTTGTAAAACTCAGCTCATTGAGTTAAAACCCTCAGAACACTACCAACAGTAATACGAGTTGTTCCGAATTCCTGTTACAAATTTCAAGGTCTTGTTGAGAGGAGTGGATACAAAATTTTTTAATACGAACGCTTTTCTGGGAATTTACCGTATCCGTTCTGCAATGGTTTCAATTCAGGTGTATAACGCGTGCACGTCTGCTGAGGGAAAGAGAAAAGTCTGAGAGATGCTTGATCTGGTGTGCAATACGGTAAACGGGATGACATGTGCTCCTACAGACTACTACTTGTGAAGTCCTATGCAAAGTTTAATTTACGAGTACATGACCCCAGTAGAGACAAATGAAGATCTGCTGGCACGAGTTCTGGCCGCTGCACTAGACACTGAAAAGACACCAGATGGGCTGGAGACTGTGTACCAGAACTTGATTCGTAAGTAAAGCGTCTGTGACAACGTTGTTAATCGCCATATCGAGCCACTGTTTTAATATATCGGCAAGACTACGCACGTACATTATGCTGGGTTCCTTTCTGTTTTGGAGTAGTGTAAACGCGTTCAAGTATTAGTAGAAGTAAACGTTCTTATGTGATAAATGGCTGTATCGTTAAGTTCCTTTTCGAACTGTTGCCTAATAACTGTACTGTCACTCTAATTTCCACTCCCCATGTAGAAGTGGATGAGGTAACATCTGAATATAAACCGTCATAGAATGGAAACGGTACGTTTCCTGACATGGGTTCCTATTCAGAATATTATGTACTCACTCCCACACACTTTGTTTTCGGCGTTCGTAAGATTAAATAGTACAAAAACACTCTGGAAAGTCCTTGTCTTACACTAAAATCGTAGAAATTGGTCAGTGGGCGTTCCATCTCAAACCACACGCTACATCAGGCTTCCTTCTATTGCTCTGTTGTAGATTCCAAGAACATCAAGTTAGCATCTCTGCGAAGGTATGGAGGTTGTTGTGCACTGAGATGTCGACAGTAGGGGGGCCTATTACTGTGTAATGGTGGGTACTGGCTCACCTATAATCCTGTTCTGCTTTCTGTACTTTTTGTCATTTCCTAAGCCTTTTATCATCAGCCTCTAGCTATCCCACCAAAGAGGTATTACAAATTTACAATCAAGTATCTGCCCTAAAATAATTCTACAAAGCCTCTAAGAAAACTCATGTCGTTGTCTTTCACTTTTGCGTTTAGTATATTGTATGTTTCTCTTCATGTAATAGCTGATTAGCCGTAATTACATAATGTGATTGCATCTTTATGGTCCTTACGCATGGTAGAAAATGTTCCTGCTCTCCGTCCATTACACAGGGTGTGACTGGTTTACGTGTGGTTTTTTTTGTATGTGATACCATGGTATGTTGTTTGTTTATCTACGTCGAATGGTCAAACACGTTACAGACTTCAAGACCTGTTTTTACTGACGTTCGTAAAACATCACTAACAAGGGGGCTTTACGGTCTCGGAAATTAAGTTCGGGAAGAGACTCCGCAGGTTTGTAGTACACCGCAAGGGTGACCGCCAATAAGATTTGTTAAGAGCACAAGCCGTAATATTCGAAGAAAATATGCGTCTACAGTCTTAAGTGCGTATATCGATCAACTTACTCTAACAGCATAGCGAACGGACTCCCTTGCCACCTGGGCGATCCAGGTTAGATCCTGCCTTCAGGTAAAATTTTATATTTTTAAAACTGTTTTAAAACTTATAACAAGTTTTAAATGAAGTTAATGACCCGAAATATTATTTTCTAATTCTCGAAAATTAACTACAGGACAGCGTTTTCATATTCTTGAAGGTTTTTTAATGTCTTCTGTGGGATAATAACAGTTTCTATTTGTTACTGACTTTTAGAGAGGACAAGCAATGCATGAATTATGTGATGAAATCTTTCAGGATGATAAGAAATCACCGACATGCACAATTAAAGTTATTCCTCCAAAATGTACTCCTCTTGTTTAATCTTGTGGTGTCTGTTTTTATACAAAGATGAAAATGCTAATAAAGCGTATACAAAATGGGCTATTTTTATTCAAAATAATGGATAGACCAATTCCCGTGAAGACCGTATA
Source organism: Schistocerca americana (assembly GCF_021461395.2). NCBI lineage: Eukaryota > Metazoa > Arthropoda > Insecta > Orthoptera > Acrididae > Schistocerca > Schistocerca americana. The sequence continues at coordinate 440,505,106 of NC_060121.1, read as the reverse complement.
AAAATACCATTAACCGCGTATCTTGAACTGTCATCGTCAACTTCTAATTAAATGATCCGGAATCCTGGTCCCACTTTGCCTCCAGTATTGTATAGGTGGAATGGAATTTCCCAGGGACCTTTAAGCAGATACTGGATCTCCCATTCGTACTGCCATTCGCTTCTGGCCATGTCTGTTGGACAAATTGGATCGCCAGCTGGTATACCTCTCTCTTGAATTCCAGTCCAAAATTTCATTTTAGTGGATTGGGTATCGCAGCTCCACCGCGTTACCCCTCAATGCTTCTGAGCACAAGGGAAGTTCCGTGTCGCGGTCGCTGCTACGACGAGTGGACCGTGGCGGAGACTGCCGGCGGACGCCGCAAGCTGCTGGTGCGCCCGCATCGGCACGAGTCCTCGGCAGGCCGCTAGTGTCCGGCGGCAGGCCGCTAACCAAGGAGGGGGCGTGCGGGCGCGGCAAACTCCTCCGCCCAACTACTTCCAGTGAATTTCAGTAGCCGTGCTGGCGCCCGTGTTCGCTAACGAACTCCGGTGCACGGAGTATCACACACTGAACACCCCTTACAGATTGAAGAGGAGTGAGGTGGAGGTTCTGTCACTGTTCAGCACATTCACACTCTCAAGTTCCTCCACACCCACCCTGCCAATATAGGAGTAATTCTAACTTCCGTTTGTTAATTAAGTTAACGCAATACTGAACCAAGATAATTAAAACAGTAGCTACCTCCGTGGAATGAATTGACACCCACAGTGTTTACGGTTACTACAAGCCACACCACAAGTTGGGAAACGGGGCCAAATGTCTAGTAGTTTACTGTCGAGTTGAGATTTTCACCTTACACTAACTAGCAGTACGGCAATAAACAGCGTTTTAAACATGCCGCTAAAGGCAATCAAGTAATTTATAGCAATACAACAATTTTTAAAAAAATTTAAAGAACATTAGTAAACAGGCTACTAAAGTAAATACAGAACTTCGTTAATAAAGTACGGTGAGGTAGTGAAGCTACCAACACCGCCATTAAAAAAAAATTAAACAGGTGTCAGCAAACATACGATTAATAGCAATAAAAGGAATTTACAAACTTGGAGGAATTTAAAAAACTTTTAAACAAAAGTGGCCTGGAATATCATTAGAACATAACAGACATTACAAACCCGTGTAAGGCGGCCACAAATCACCCACTCAGGGATGCTCAGGCTAGACAGAATAATGACCAATTTAAATACGCCCGTAAACACAATTGCCACTCTCAGGCTGGTCACTGCACCGAATTTTAGCCAGCGTAAACTTCTTGTAAGATGGCTTAACTTGCTGACAGAATTAGAGCTACCGCCGTGCAACGAGTCATTACACCACACAGTCCTGAATGAGCGACCACATGATCAACTAACAAGAAGCATAAATTTACTCATAACACACGACAGAATAGCGAAACAAACTGCCAAAACTACACGTCCCATCAGACAGTAACGAGAGGAGGGGGAAAGCTCACTGTCTTCAACTACACGGGTGCCGGTGACAGGAAACCCGGTCGCCGGAGGCCACAAGGCCGAAGAGACGCTGGTTACACAAAATTATTACTTAATGATTAAACCTTCCACGAACTTAACTTGCAATTATGCTCGAACAAGTCAGTACACGACCTCCTATTGCAAGGATCCACACACCCGACCGTGCACTCGTCGGCAGCGTACCCAAACGCCACGGTCACGCGACAACACGCTCTGTCACCGGAGTTCACGTCTTCTCTGCAACGTTGACGAGTAGGGACCGTTCCTTCATGTTAGGTGTCCCATTTTAAACTCCAGTGCTGAAACGGAGGATTTAAGCAAGCTTGTTAACGTCCCACCAAGGCGAAATGAACAGCAACTACTCGTGGGGCGATTCTGTATACAACCAACATGCAGGGAGCTCTTCCGTCAACTCGACCCGCTCGTTACACGCAACCGACATACATCACGTGGCGACTGGGTTCAACCGACGACGCCTGCTTCGCGCTGGAGAACCACACTGCCCTCCCACACTCTCTGCGCGCAACGTCCCTACTTCCGCGCCACCACACGAGGTTACAACCGGTCAAAGACCTCACTTCCTCCATAGCAGTTTCCCGGAAGCAAAAACGCAGATATCGATAGCAGAGGGAAAAGACAACCAAGCAGCCACTTAATGACAGACAACATGTCAAACAAACATGTCAGGGGAAGAAAATGAAAACCAATGCAATCTAAACACAAGGTGTAACACCAGTTGATACACGGTTCAGAATGGTTACAAAATGGCTGAGAATAATGCTCCAGTTATAGTCTTGTTTTGTGATGACATCAGTCAGTTCTCTGTGCTTATCCCGTTGTTATATTTATGGTCTTCTATCCGAAGATTGGTTTGATGCAGCTCTCTACACTACTCGAACCCGTGCAAGAATCTTCATCTACATTTAGCTACTGCATCCTAAACTTATTTGAACACGCTAATTACATTCATTTCTTGGGCACTCGCAACAGTTTTTAACCCCCAAACTTCCTTACAGTCTAGACGGATGATTCCTTGAAGTCCCAAAATGTGCTCTACCAACTCATTCTTTCTTTAATACATTTAGGCTCCTTCCACTTAGATTTTGTATCTCCTCACTAGCTGCGCGATCTAGCCATCTAATCTTCAGAATTCCTCTGCAGCAACGGATTTCAAAACCTTGTATTCTATTCTTGTTTAAACTGCTTATCGTCCACGTATCACTTCGTTGCAAGGCTACACGTCAGACATGTAACGCCGGGAACTACTTTTTAACAGGTCAAAGAAAACGGCTCTGAGCACTATGGGACTCAACTGCTGAGGTCATTAGTCCCCTAGAACTTAGAACTAGTTAAACCTAACTAACCTAAGGACATCACAAACATACATGCCCGAGGTAGGATTCGAACCCACTACCGTAGCGGTCGCGCGGTTCCAGACTGAAGCGCTTAGAACCGCTCGGCCACACGGGGCGGCATTCTTCTAAAACTTTCATTGTTCATTTTCTATTCTTATTCCCTCGGTGACGCTAGATTTTATTCGACTACAATCCATTACCGTTCTTTTACTTTTGTTGATGTTCATCTTATATCCTCCTTTCATGTCACTGCTCATTCTGTTCAACTGCATTTCCTAATCCTTTACTGTCTCCGATAAAATTGAAATGTCATTACCAAGCCTCAGAGCTTTTATTTCTCCTCCCTGTAATTTGCTATGCAATTTTTTCTGGTTTCCTTTATCGGTTGCTGAATATACAGATGGGAGGAAGATTACAAACCCATGTCACTCCCTTTTCAAAACTGCTCCACTTTCACTTCCTCGACACTTAAACGGCAGTCTGATTTTAGTAGTTGTAAATAGCTTTCTCTCCCTGTATTTTACCCCTGTTATCTTCAGAATTTCAAACATTGCAATTCAGTCAACGTTGTCAAAATCTTTCACTCTTTCTTGAGCCATCAATGTTGTAACTGGTTTGACGCGGCCTGCTACGAACTACTATGCTGTGCCAACATATTAAAGTCAGAGTAGCACTTGAAACCTACGCCCTCAATTATTTGCTCAATATGCTCAAATCTTTTTTTCTCTCTCTACGGTTTTGCCTCTCTTCATCTCTCTCTACCACCATGGAAGTTATTTCCGGATGTCTTAACAAATGTCCTAACATCAAGGCCCAGTCTTTTTCTCAGTGTTTTCCATATATTCCGCTCCTCGCCGATTCTGCGGAGAACCACCTCACTCCTTACTTTATGAGACAACCTAATTTTCAAAATAATTCAATAGCCCCCACATCTCAAATACTTCCATTCTCTTCTGTTCCGATTTTCCCACAGTCCACGTTTCCCTAGTATGCAATACTGTGCTCCAAACGTACGTTCTCAGAAAATTCTTTCTCAACTTGATACTAGTAGACTTCTCTCGGCCAGAAAAGCCGTTTTCGCTAGTGCTAGTCTTCTCCTTATGTCTTCCTTGCTTCGTCCGATGCGGGTTCTTTTCCTACCTAGGTAGCAGAAAATGGCTCTAAGCACTATGGGACTTAACATCTGAGGTCATCAGTGCCCCAGACTTAGAAGTACTTAAACGTAATTAACCTATGGACATCACAAACATCCATTTCCGAGGCAGGATTCGAGCCTGTGGCCGTATCTGCAGCGCGGTTCCAGACGGAAGCGCCTAGAACCGCTCGGCCACAACGGGCAGCTAGGTAGCAGAATTCCTCGACTTCATCTACTTCGTGATCACCAATTATGATATTCAGTTTCGCGCTATTCTCATTTCTGCTACATCTCAATGCTTTCTCTTTTCTTTGATTTACTCTCCGTCCATATTTTGTACTCATGAGGCTGTTATTTCACTCACCAAATCCTGCCATTGTTCCGCACTTTCACTGAAGATAGTAACATTACCATGGAAACTTATCACTGACATCCTTATAACTTGAATTTGCAACGTACTCTTGAAGTGATCTTTTATTCCCGTCATTGCTTCTTCGATGTGCAGATGGAACAGCAGAGTCGAAAGACTAGATCCCTGCCATACCCTCTTTCTTGGTCCTTCACTTCTATTTTTCCCTCTTGATTCCTTTGCATACTGTATGTCACCTGTATTTTCCTATAGCTTACTCCTATATTTCCCAGAATTTCCAAAAAGGTTGCACCATTTTACATTGTCGAACGCTGGAAGTGTCCTGATTTTTCTTTATTCTTGCTTCCATTAGCAGCCGCAATTTCAGAACTGACTCCCTGGTATCTTTGCCTTTCTTAAAGCCATCAGATCGTCAGCTAACAGATCCTCAATTTTGTTTTCCATTCATCTATATGTTAGTTTTGCTTAACATGAAGTAATTGCTGCCTTGGACAAGTCCGATGACGAAAAGATTAATAAGGCAGCTGCTACGCGTTAGAAGAAATTTCACTTGCATTGCTATCCTATCAGACATATAAGCAGTGGGTGGTTGACCTAAAATGACTTAAACAGAATTGCAAATTCAAGAGCAAATGCGGCCATTACTTTAGTGGTACCAGTGACGCCATTATTTAAATGTGTCCGGTCCTAGCTCGTCGAACAGAGTCTTAAATATCATGATCCTAGATTTCAACACATTTTGGAATTAGTAGTGGTGGTACCCGTGGTCTAGGGGTAGCGTCTTTGATTCATCGGTCCCGGGTTCGATCCCCGCAACTGCCTAAATTTTTATAAATAATCAGCAATGGCGGCCGAAGACTTCCGGCATAAGAAGTCACCATCATTCTGCCAACGGCCTTGGCAAAGAGGGCGGAGGAGTGGATAGAGGTTCTGGGCACTCTCTTGTCCTAGGGGTGGGAAATTGCCCCTAAAGTCGTAAGAATCAGCGTTGATCCCGTTCTTGCAGGATCTTTTTCCGGCCGCAGCGATGTCGGAGATTCGATGTTTTACCGGATTCTTGATATTCATTGTTCAATCGTAAAATGGTCGTACGGGAAAATCCCAACTTCATCGCGGCTTCGGAGATTTTGTGTCGTATCGCTGGTACGCCGACTATAACACCACATTCAAACTCACTTAAATCGATAAACTGCCATTGTAGCAGCAGTAACTGATCTAACAGCTGCGCCAAACACTTGTGGTACGTAGGCATTGCCGACCGCAGTGCCATATTCTGCCTGTTTACGTATCTCTGTACTTCCTATAACAATTTCTTTGGCTTTGAGGTGTTTTTGGTGGTTTTCAGCGACTCACCGTCGACGCCCTTGGTAGGTCAGCCAGCGTCTCCCGTTCATCTTAGATTCTGGTTGCAATAATTGGCGACGAGGAAAACTTAGCAGTGTCTTACGGATGCGAAACTCGTGCAACCAGTGGAACAGCAACGGCTGCTGCCGCAGCAGCATTTGCCCAACAATTAAAGCAGCAGATGCAGCAGCAAACCGAATTTTTATGACAGGAAATTCAACTTTTGTCAGAAACCATGCAGGTGCAGCGTGAAAAGCCATTCAGAAAGTGGTCAGTTCCCATGTGGGGACCTACGCATACGCATTTCCGCCGTTTAACGACATTGAAGAAGACTGGGACACTTATTTACATCAACTGAAGCAGTATTTCAACGCTTTTCAGGATCCTGGTAATACTCTCCAACGTTCTCTCTTCCTTTCCTGGGCTTTTCCAGACTTATTCTCGCTAAAGAAGTTGACTTCCCACTTAAATCCGAGCACGTGAGAGGTGTTCGTTGCTGTCGAACTATTATTCGCAATGATTCCGCGTAGCCGCGACGCGCTATGTGTTCACTCAGTACCGTAAGTAACTAGGACAGTAATATCGCTCTTTGGTGACAAATTTGCAAGGACCGAGTCGACGTTGTAATTTCACTTTCACGAATCCGTCTTGAAATACCTCATTTGAGGCTTTCTTGGAAGAATACATGCCGGCCCTTGAGCTACACGATTTTTCTGTGTAAGATATTTAGAAAATCACGAAATCTTTCGAGATCTTGCAGCAGACGAACGTGTTACGGCTCGTCGTTAGGTACAGCTGGTAGAGCTCCGCCAAAGGGTTGGAATTGTCGTTAGTATTTTCACCGCTGGGAGGGTTGTGACTCATCACTTTCATATTTGTCAGTCGCTTCTGACCTGCCAGCCGATACAATCAACAGCGTCTCACATCTTGTTCTATTTCACAACGCATCAAGGTAAAGATTGTACACAACACTTGGTACACTGTGTCCTTTCTGGAAAGGATGAGCATGTCCGAACTGTTCACCACCAAGCACCTGGACACATGAACTCCGCGGCTGCTCGTCAGGACGTCTGTTTCCAAGTAGACATGGTAGCGACGGTTCCTCTGGTGACCTCCCAGCATAAGCTTGTCTGGCTTACCCAGCTCTGGCCACACCCTGCGGCAACTTGGTTGCATACGGCGACAGTTCATTTCCATCCGCGTGTCAGTTCTGAACTATGGCTGTATACAAGAAGTTTACATGACCGAGAACGCTGTTAGTGGTCCACAGTCACCCAGCCAGCAGCATTTCGCCAGGGTGCTCTCTCACTGTTTGGGTTTTCGATCACGGACGAAGTTCAGGACGTCTCGGAAACGGTCACCCTCCTGCAATTTGGCTACCCTTGTGCCTCTTTCGCGTCTCTGTTCGAACCTGATCAGAGGATTGCCACCAATTTACAGGTACATATTTCTCTACATCCAGGTTCGGTGCTTAATTTCTGTCGGAATTTCCACTTCGGGTCTCCCTATGGACGTCGTTTAAGCTTGAATTCGATCGCCGTCACGAGACTGGGCTAACTTAAACTGCTTGGGCAATTAACATGGAGGTAATTAAGAAATGAAAAGGCTCCTTCCGGTTATGTGGAGATGTTGGGCAGCTATCAATGCCCTGGCACATACGGAAACCTATCGCATACCACGTCGATAGGACCTCCTAACAAAGTATTTTGGTGCTGACTATTTATATAAGATATATCTTGCCGATGCCTATTTACACATCCCACTGGATGAGGAATCGTAACACATCCTGGTTATCAAACAACCTTTGGCTAGTTAAAAAACAAAAGTTTTCTGTTTGGGATCTCTTACACACTGTAAATATTCCAGAGATAACTGGAACTGCTTGCACCACTGACCTAGATGACTTAGTAGTTATGAATGCAACACCCCAATACCGTATGCACTACCTATGCACCCTCTTTACTACGTTGTGTGATGCACCGCTCAAATGCTCCTTCCACAAATGTCAATTTCCTCAGGTGGAAGTGGAGTACCTTAGTCATTTTCTCTAAAAAGATGGGATTCAGCTCACTGACCGCAATGTTCCGGCTGTTGACCCTCTTCCACACCCCCAAAAACTAAAGAAACTGCATGCTTTTTGGATAAAGTAAATTATGATTCTAAGTTCCTCCCATGAGCAGAACACATTATGCACCCACTTAACCAGTTGCGAAATGTGACGTTCCATTTGGTTGATTGGCTGTTTGTGACAATACTTCCGCTCAGCTGAAGCACCTACGTCACTCATCACTCTGCCTTACACCCTTTTCTCATTAACTGCCCTGTTTTGGCTGTTGATGCTTTCCCTTATGGCACTGGAGCAGTGCTGGAACAGCTTAACGATGATGGTACTGCGCAACCCATGGCTTATGCATTGGTAGCTATTGACACCTGTTCAAAGAAATCACTCACAAATGGAGAAAGAGGCTTCAGCGATCATCTTTGGAACTAATTTTAGCCTCATTGCTAACCACAAAAGTTTGGTAGTGCTCTCTGGGACAGATTCACGGTTTCCAGGTAAAAGTAAGCATTGGGCTCTTATCCTTAGTTCCTACAATTACACCACTTAACAGAGCCTACTGCATGCCACACAAACACAAATGTATTTTCTCGTCCACCCTCAGGACCAGAGCCAACATTAGAGCAATAGAAGATCTCGTTTACCACACTAACACTGAATGGCAATGCATCTCGGATGGGTTTCCACCACTGCTACTCAAAGCGCTGCAGACACATGCTGTAACCCTATCTTATGGAATGTCATACACTATGTGCTACATTGGTGGCAGACTTATTTTGCCAGCTAGGCTGATCGAGAACTCTGAGTCTAGGATTGCAGTTCTTGTCATTTTTGTCTTCAATGTTCCCTACTACATTCATATTCAGATCCCCACCATGTTCTCATTCTAGCTCCCTTACATCCTAGTATCCTGTAACTCCTTTTTCATGGATAGTGGGGTACATAGGAGAAGAAAGACCTTGCCTGGCGACATGCCTAGTGGCCAGGACAGAATGGTCTTGGAGGCCATGGTGTGCGGCTGTTCCACATATGCCCAATGTCAGGCCGGTGTGCCTCAGTCTTTCGCCCCTGGCCCACCCACCATCGCCCCTGGGACTACATTCGTCTGAAATTTGCTGGTCCCTTTTCGTGCTCAATGTGGCTCATTTCGATGGACATCTATTCCAAATACCTATGCAGTCCTGCGATTAGCATGGCATTCTTCACTACTATCATTACACTCAATGTACTTACCCACACTTTCGCCACTGGAGGTCTTTCCTGTACCTTCATGTCTGACAGTGAGCCGTAATTCACAGCGGCAGCCTTCGAAAAGTGCTGAAAACATCAATGGCATTAAACACCAGATTAGCCCAGCTTTCACCCATCCTCCAATGTCACATCAGAGCAGATAGTGTGTATATTCCAGCAACAAATATTGAAAGCAGTGGGCACATCCACAATTGTAGCACCATTCACATAGTCCTTAAGCGCCTGTGGGACCACCAATGTCCACAACAGCAGCCTTGCGGAGCTCCTCGACCTTCTGGTACTGCAGCACTCAGAACCCCAGATCCTCCACACTGTATAATATCCTCCTAGGTTTAGGAGATTTGGCAGGTTCATATGGAGCATAATCATCATTGATGCTGGCTGTGGTGGTGACCACCCTGGGATGCACCCTCTGACAGTTCATACACTGAGTGGTTTGGAGCAGCCACACGCCACCCAGCTCTGTCTCCACTTACTGACTGTGCCATGGTTGTTGAGTCCCTCAGAGCTACAGTGCTTAATCTGTAACATCCCTCAATTGCATAAATATATCCAGAATGAGATTTTCATTCTGCAGCGGAGTGTCCGCTGATATGAAACTTCCTGGCAGATTAAAACTTTGTGCCGGACCGAGACTCGATCTCGGACCTTTGCTTTCGCGGGCAAGTGCTCTACCAACTGAGCTACCCAAGCACGACTCACGCCCCGTCCTCACAGCTTTGGCAGGTAGGAGACAATGTACTGGCCGATGTAAAGCTGTGAGGACGGGGCGTGAGTCGTACTTGGGTAGCTAGGATGGTAGAGCACTTGCCCGCGAAAGGCAAAGGTCCCGAGTTCGAGTCTCGGTCTGGCACTCAGTTTTAATCTGCCAGGAAGTTGCATGGATATAGTTTCACATCAGGGCACCTTTGGCAGTTCCTGTGGATTTGGGTGTGGAGGTTAAGTCCTCACTGCAGCATCCATCCACTCGTCAGTTATCTCCCGTGCTGCTGTTCCCCAGTTCATTACCTGACAGCCCACGTTCATTCTCCCAGCTGATGGTTCCCTCTGACGAACACTAACCACGCCACTAGTTCACTTTCTGAAACGCCGTGCAGAGCTTTTCGGGCCCTATGCGCCCTTTTCTTGGAGGGGGGGGGGGGGATCTGGTATCCCAACCCAACGAGTTTGAAGGTCCGCTAGAACATACGGACCTAGACGACAACCGCATGACGGCGCTCCAAATATTTGCGAGCGCTGCTGTCGCCTCTTCGGCGCTAGGCACGTGTGATCCCCAAGCGCCAGCCTATCAGCGCCTGCGGCCACGCTATAAAGCTAGCAGCTCAGGCGTCCCGACCTCAATAGTGTTTGAGTGTTCTCACGTATCATTCCTTGTACACAGCCTTTCTTGGTTTCACATACTGCTACGGTTAGGCTCTCGATGTGGTTTACACTCTGGGCTTGTCATTCCATCGTGCTGTACCGAGCGAGATGACGCAGTGGTGAGCATACTGGGCTCGCATTCGGTAGGATGAAGGCTCAAACCCGCTTCCAGCCATCCTGATTTAGGTTTATCGTGAATTCCCTAAATCGCTACAGACAAATTCCGGGAGGGTTCCTTTGAAAGGACACGACCTACTTCCTTACCCATCTTTCCTTAATCCGATGGGACTGATTAACTCAAAGTTTGGTCACTCCCTCCCAAACCAACCAAACAACTATCCATCCATCGTCAGCGTATCCTGATCGTGTCAGATTCCAATTGCTGTAGCTGACCCCAAAAGGGACTGTCAAAAATACCTTAGTAATGAGACATGTCATGTTTTCAATGGTATTTGGAAGGTCATTAAAGTATGAGATGGAAGTTACGAAAATCAGCTATTAACTTAATCATTTGGCTCTGCTGAACACCCTAGTTACATTCTGATGGCTGCATCTCCATGAAATATAATAATGGACACGTGCTATATAAAGTGATTTATGTCACGTATTGACAGAGGAGGTAATATTGGTAACCAACTGTACTTGCTCCAACGGCGGGGTGCTGGGTGCCTGGTCATGTTCGAATATGGGGCAGTGAACAGGCCGATCGGGCTGCCAAGGAGGCCTGCAGAGAGCAGGATGTGGTCCAGTGTCCTATCCCCTAGCAGTCTGCAGTCTGTCATCTCTGCACTCCACAGGAAGTGCATGGAGTTGTGGGAGAAATAATGGCTGGCGGTGACGGCCAATAAACTGTGGTTGGTGAAGTCAACAACTCGGCCGTGGCGTTCGTCCTGCCGGTTGCTCAGGCGGGAGGAAGTGGCCCTCACACGTCTTCGGATCGGGCACTGTCCTCTCACACATAGCTTTTTATTACGGCGGGAGGATCCTCCGTTTTTTGATGCTTGTGGTGTGCACATCTCTGGCCGGCACATTTTAACAGACTGCATTTTATACCGTGATGCAAGGGCAGAAGCACGAGTTGATGGGGATCTGCCTTGTGCTTTAGCTAACGATGAGACGTATGTGTCTAGGGTTTTAAAGTTTTGTGATATGTCTGGAGTCTGGCCTAAACTTTTAGGCTGGAAGTTTTAGTGTACTGCAGAGTGGTTGACTCCTCCCTTTCTTCCTTGCGGTCAGCTAGCCACTTCCATCTGCTACATTGTTTTAGCTCCCTCTACCACTTTCTTTCTGTGTTGTCCATGTTTTACTGCTGACGCCCTGCTTCATCCCACGCTTCGGTGTGGGTAGGCACATACATTTTAAAGCTTGTTACCTGTATTTTATGTTCTGTTTTATCTTACTGTTCTGAGTTTTTCCTTGACACCCGTCTCACTACGTTACTGAGCGGGCGCTGAAGACCTTGCTATCGTGCGCCCAAAAAGCACTCTACTCCTACTACTACAAGAAAAGTTCTTATACCTTTGATATATGGTCTAAGTTGGCCTCTAATTTCTCACTTCTTACGTAGATGTAAATATTATAGGCAGTGTTGCATGTGGTTACATGAAATCGTGACTCATCCTTCAGCCGTTCTTCGCCGCGAATCACAAAATTTGACGTATACTGGGCTGTAGTATGATTGTGTCATATGCTTTGGTTGCACAATCCTGTAACAGATGCACGTTGTCTATGGATTGTTCATACACAAATGCCTTTAAATGTTGCAACAGTCAGAAACCAACGGCTTGAGGACTGGTGAACAAGACGGCCGTTGTGGCCAAGCGGTGCTGAAGCACCTAGAACCGCTCGGCCACCGCTGCCGTTGGTAGGTTTGTTACTTTTACTACTTTGATTTATCAGTGCTAAGGCGCCATTATTTTACACTTAAGCACTGGAACAGAAAGAGAAAACCGTGAGCACCCTCTGTTACGTCTCATTAAAGTATTTGCTGTGATTCGTAAAATGTCTTGTTCTTTGAGTGAGGCTCTATTCAAAAGTTACTTTGCGTTCTCACCTGCTGTGCCGTGTAGCTACCATAACGACGACTTTCTTGGCCTCAGTGCCCAATGTCAGAAAGCATTGTGGGTTAGCAGTACTTGCCCAAGTTACTTTAAGTGAACCTGTAAACGGCAAACAGAATTCATAGTTCAGTGTTGGTTATTGTTATTGAAGGCTTTTTTATGTGTTTGTTTATTAACAATAATTTGAGCTTTTAAATCGGGTGCTTCTGTATAAATGTCCATGTTTTAAAACTTAAAAGCTGTTAACATTATAAAGAGTTTCTTCTCTTTTTAATACTCGTGCGTCAAATTATCACAATTAAGGGTTAATGTAATCAATGTTTAAATTTCATTAATATTGATTTTCTTACATTTTATAGTATTTAACAGCGGTAGTTTGAAATTTTTAAAGCTTTCTTATATGTTGTATCCTTTGGCTTGTGGGACACATGAACAAGTGTATGATGTACGTTATAACGCCAGGTTTGTATTGTTCGTTTCGTCAAAGTTCGTCAGTGTTCAAATGCGGCTGAAACGAATAAATGTTGTTAAAGATTTTTTTACTTTATTTTATTTATTTACTTTTCATTTCTTGGTTCTAGCATCTCATCACACCCAGCTCCACGCCACCTAGCATTTTATACTCTTCTTATTTTCTAAATAGCGTAAACGTTTAGCAGACTGGAGGTATTGCATATTTGTGAGGTGGAGTTACTGAACCTCAGTGCAAGAATCCATTGAGGCAGCTAAGGGACCATGTAGTACAAGTCGCCAAAGACACGTCTTCTCGCCGTAAGGTTTGGGACGTTGCACACAGACACAAGGCGCGCAGCAGTACAGCAGGCGGTTTGGAGCGCTGAGTATCGTCATCGGGGCGCAGAGTAATGACACTGCCGCAGGTGTGCCGAAAGCCTGGCGGGCTGGTGTGGTTGGCCGCTCGCTCGCGACTGGTTGCGCTCTGCTCACCAGCACGACAGCCCCGGTGAGCTAGCCAGTGACCTGTACAGGCCAGTGCAAAGGACACGGTCTGCGCCTTACTCGACTGCGTGTATCGACTGTTGCGTGTATCGACCAGCTGCATCCCCACCCACGCCCTCACAACCTGTCATTTCACATAAAAAAGAAATTTAATTTCTGGGTATTTATTGTACTTTTCACGGCTGTTTATAAACACAAAGCGGACAAAATTTCAAATGAAACATGGGATGGTCGAATTCGTGGTATCAGCTGTTACGTTTAAATCGGCAGAGTGTTCCGAAAATCCTGTACCAACTTCGAGGAGTTGTAGTGGCGAATGAGTATATAATATTTTGAATAGGATCCCATTTACAAAAATGTTTGCTAGGTAGGTAAGCGGTAGACTAAGTGGGTGGAAAGTGGGGGTGCCCATGTTGGATCGGCTGACGTCATTTGACGTCTATGCTATCTCTCCGAACTGGTTCGAGTCTCACTTACATGTCTGTGAATGTTAGAGCAACATGGCTGAGTACAAATTACCAGAATACACCGACATGACCTTTCTGAATGGTGAAGCTCGCTTTAATGAAAGAGCTGCTCGTCGGTTTTATCAAGATCGTTCTCCCAAACGTCCGGCTCCATCACATACCTTTCCCATTACAAGTACGCAACAGCTTCGAGAAAGGGTACCCACACTGTCAGCAGGCATGACTGTGTTGCTCAGAGGAGACGCCGGACACCAGAACTGAAAGAGGCTGTACTCGATCAAGTTGGAAAGTGTACGCGAGCAATTTTGTTGGTAATTAATGAATGGGTCAGTGAAGCAAGTGATGTACTGGGTCGCCACTAATGAATTATTTGTATAAGTGGTCGTGCTAACAACGTACTTCAACATGACTGTAGCACGAAAACGTTTATGCACATGGGTTCCAACTCTAAATACTATATACTCACTCTCTTTTACAATTCCTTGAAGTTTATAACAGGATTTTCCGAACACCCTGTTTGTCCTGAGTGCCAGCCACAAGCAACTCTAGTCTCCAAGATAGTGCCACAGTGATTACCGGGGCCATTTAGAACGACACTTTGACGAAAAGCTTCCCGATATACTTGTCCCTGAATAACTTAGCCCACTGTCACATGGCTACCAGAGTGCAGTGGGAGGAACGACGCACTTGGGTGCAACAGTCTATGGCTAGTGAGGAGAGAAACAAGTTTCAGTGGAAACAGCTATTCAGAACGTTCTACTTGTAGTAAGTGTAAATAATTTGATTCATTTAATCGGCAAGGCAGAGGAAAATACACAATAAAAAAACCACATCTGATTTCTGTGCGGTCATTCATCTACAATTTGTCTTAGTGAACGTAATAAGTCATGTAACAATAATTTATTGTTATTCATTCCCTATCATTGTTTTAGTGAAAAGGAGTATCTCTTCTAGGCCTTGAAGACCCAATGAATGTCGATCCGCCACATTGTCGTCCTCTGCCTTCCGCTGTCATGCAATATGGAGCGGCAAGTGGTCAGTACACCGCACATCCGGCCGTTTTGCCGACTGTCCAGAGCGTGTCTAAGGGTGGATCCGATAATTCTAGTTAAATGGCTCTGAGCACTATGGACGTAACATCTGAGGTCATCAGTCCCTACTTCTAGTTAAGTATCTCCTCAAACGATCTCCAGAGTGCACCCTTCCAGTACTTCGAGCCCTACCACCAAGATCTTTAGCGGTACTGAGAATCGGACAAGGGTCCTTCGAAAGGCAGTCGTCGCTGCTGACCTCACAGCTAAAGAGGAAGGCAGAGATTTAGTAAGCGAACTTTAAACGCATTGTGACATGGACACTGCTTTGACTTTCAGCCCTAGAACTTGGCTTACTGTGGATTTATTTGAATTTGGGAATGTGAATGTTTTGTGCACTCGCATGCAAGATGCATACTGAACTATAAACAGTGGAAAAGAGATCATGAAATTCTTTGGTAGTATTTAGTGTGGTTGTTTACAAATGCCTCTTTTCTAGTCCCTCTTTACCAGAGACAGGTGTCGTATTATTTCTTCGCTGCCCGTCATTGGTCTCTCTCCGATTTAAAAAAGAACACTTTCTCTTGACTTCTAAACAGTAAACAGCGAAAAAGATGTTGCTTCTGTTTGTAAAATGTCCAGCATTACATTTTCTGAAACTCTTAGCCTTCAATGTCACTGTTGCAGAAGGAATGCGGTGCTGTTTAGCTCATTATTCGTCGAAACTTCCACAGCGTATCAGTACACAATACAGCAAACGACAAAATCACATCGCGACACACACAAAAGGAACATAATCGTACAGAGCGGCGAACATGTGATCAGTTAATCTTGTCTACTAACCTCACAGACATCCGGCGCTGCTACACTTTTGGCTATAGATACGTTGCCATACAGCAAATGTTAATTTTACAACTTGCTGGTACATAATCTACGAAGGATCTTCAATCCAGCTCTGACCTTAGTAACAAGCACTTTTTATTCTGTCCATGTGCCCGTACGAAAGTTTCCTGGCGTTTCTCGCGAGTATTAAGGACCATCAGTGTGATAAACACTGCGTGAAAAAATGAACCACCAGGAGGGAGGAAACGGAATGAAACTTCATTTGATGTTATTTAGTGTTTAGAATAAAAATTAAACTTGCAAAGAACTAGGCAGTAATAGGCCGCTTATCAGTAAAACTTTGCATCGCCTCTGGCCTAGTTACGTGCCCTTACTCGTTTGGGAAGGGTGTTTTAAATACACTGCATTCTTTCCTGAGGCCAGCCAGCCGTCGGCCACGGTGGCCGAGCTGTTCTAGGCGCTTCAGTCCGGAACCGCGCTGCTGCTACGGTCGCAGGTTCGAATTCTGCCTCGGGCATGGATGTGTCTGATGTTCTTAGGCTACTTAGGTTTAAGTATTTCTAAGCCTAGGGGACTGATGACCTCAGATGTTAAGTCCCATAGTGCTTCGAGCCATTTGAACCATTTGAGCCAGTCAGCCCACAATTGCTGTAGCTGCCCCCTGACAAACTGCGTTCTGAAAATGAGATGCAGTAGACGTCCACGATGGCTCTACAGAAGTTCTGTAGCAGTCAGGATGAGCGACTACTGTGGTGGAAAGAAAGCTGGCTATAATAGGTCAGGTTATTTGGCAGTTCCACACTCCTAGGACTGGGCTGCTGTTGAGGGGTGACAGATGTCGATTGGCAATCCTTCATGGAAACAATTCTGGCTGAGTTAGTCCTTTTTCTAGCATAAAAATTGAAGTAATGGTGACAGGAATGGAGAAGCGTTCGGTGGGTGGTATCTGTGACGCAGGCAGCCTCAGCTGGTGTGGTGGAACGGAAGTGAAGTTCAGTGCGCTGCATGTTCGCCACGGCGATGGTGGTGCCTCGTGTAGTCCGCACAGTAGCAGAAGTGACGACATGGGGAGGCGGTGGCTTCCTGTTTTGGTGGGGAGAAAATGAAATCGACTGTTTGTCGGCTTCTCCAGTTCGGAACAAGGCATACTGTGGCACATGTGATCGAACCGCGAGATATTTGCTTGTTCCTGCACTGAGCGATGGACTGCGGCAGTGTTTGGCCGTTCTAGTTGGTGATGGCCAGAATTCGAACCAAAGTCCTCCAGGAATGCGACATATGGCAGATGGCCACGGAAAGGTGCCAAATCGGACTCAGGGTATGCAGTGGCCTGCAACTACTGATGGCAGTTTCCGAAGATGGCAGCTGCTTGATTTCTTCTTAGTGAACTAATGGGGTCGAGCTTCCCTAGGCTAGCAGCCGGTGATGACATGATGTGAGCACCTAAATTTAGCGGTATTTGTGTTAGAGAAGTCTGCTTTCGTTTCTTAAACCGTATTTGCTCTGTATGTCAAGGTGGGGGCCCCAGAACTTGAGCAATCTGACAACACGATACAGTTCCTCTGTCATATCTGTGGCCATAACTAATGACTTTCATAACGTCATCTTGCTGCATAGTCGTCTTTGTGCGCCGAAAGGAAGTGCTTTCGAGATGTCACGTAGTCACCGAGCTGATACGCAACACCGTATTTATGGTTCGTGTTGCTGAGTCGTCACAAGAGTGGTGCTGTGCCAGGTGGGACAGTGACGCAACACTCCTCTCCGCTTTGGAAAAACCTCACCATTTACATTTATGCAAAGTCGGACAACACATTCAATAGTTTGAAAAATATTTACTATCCTGCTTACTCTATTTCAGCTTAAACAACCACTTTAACTGGCTGCTCATTATATTAATTCCTGTGTTCTGCGGGTAATTGATGCACTGAGTGTTCAAGTGGTTGCTCAGTTTCCCGCGTAAAAAAGATACTGATTATGCAAAATAGAATCAGAACTGCGACTGTACAAGAAGCCGTGAAACTCAACTGTTCCGTCGTTCGCTGTATCTGCTGGAGCATATGCACGTCAATAATGTGTCCTTCTTTCCTTTCTGTAAGTTCATCCAGTGAATGAGAAGGAAAGGTTCCAAGTTATTGTTTAGGTATGCTAGGTTCTGGGCAGGAAGTACTTCCAATGGCTTTTCTCACTACTACAAAAATGACTGTGTCACATTTGTAGTTGTTTGTCCCCATTGTAGTAGCTCTGAGACCAAAAGCTGCTCCTGAGATGTTGCAAGTTGTTCCATTAACTAGTATCCCATTACCTCGCAGTCCTAGTCTCATTATCCCCGTAGTTCGATCCTGTTCACAGCAATTCGCAATAACAACTCCGGGTATGAACACCGAGTAGATCCAATGCACACCAGCCCTTTGGAAGGAAGAGAGCAGTGCCGCGATATCACGTGAGCATCATCCTGCTTCTGCGTTCCGTAAAAGCAGGTCGTGTGGGCCTGTGCCAATCAGGTCAGACATATCAGAACCCGCGCTCACTGCCAACGACGGCGTTCGTCTGCCGATATCAAAACATAACTACCCTTTTCTTTAGAGCTCAACATCAGATCCTATCTTCTAACATGTACTACTATCCCACAGCTTCCCACTTTAATGGCTATGGGTGGGCTATGAAACTAGACTATGAAACATTCATACCATGTGTTGAAGCGTGCCACTATAAACTGAACCATTACACGGAATCGGGCTCTAACGGTGCTAATCCCTTCTATGTCAACTAGACAGAATACCGAGAAGCTCTGGTAATTCGTTTTAACTATGTTTTCCAGTTCCACTGTTAGTTTCTCCTGGAATATTTTCGGAAGTTACAGTTTAGAATGCACAGCATGGTGTACGGCCTCCAGTAATGCTGTTCCCTCTACCACAGCATATCCAATATGCCAGGGCTGTGGCGCGTGAGCTGGCGAGAAGCTGCTCGCGTTCACTTGGAGCACGTGTGTCGATGTGGGGGTGCGATGCGCGCACCGCTCACATTCTATTACTCGTGAACGGGACTGAAGACTGCACGCAAAACACGATCGACGGCTGACAATAGTATTTGTAGCCACGTTAGTATTATTTGCGTTGTCTGAAGTATTACAGTAAGACATTAGAAGTAATAGGGAGTGATAGTCACTGTGGAGCACCGATTATCACGATTATCACTGTACCCTGAACGTCAACAGGGAGGACAATAGTGTATATGTCCTATTGGGATTAAGGCTAGCTATTTCAGTACTAAGATGATAAATGATGCATATCTGTTATGAAATACTATGGGTAATCTAGACAACTCTGTCCAGTGTAAATGCTTTTCTAAGCTACAGCTGAAGAGTGGTTGCCATCAGTTGGAGGTAATGCCAGACGACTCTTCAAAATGTGTCATTATAATCCCTTGGGATCATTAACAATATAAGCAAAAGCTATTAGGTTTAAAAATGCACCAGCCAATTTTTCATGAGTGCTAGATGGGATGTTTACAGAGATTTAATGTTGCATCAATGCATGGATAGCTTCGATGACACGACTGTATTTTCAAAGGATATGAAGGAACATCCACACAGTTTGAAAGAAATTGTGAGAAGTTACATTAGACACAGTTGGCACTAAGTATTGGGAAGTGACATTTTACATTAACACATGGTAGCTACCTAGGGCACATTAATAGCCAGTATGATGTAAAAACTGATCCACTGTAGGTCGATGAGGCTCATAGTTTCCCAGCACCACAGATAGCTAAAAAGGTAAGGTTAATTTTAGAATTAGCTAATTACCATAGAGAATTTGTAGTGGACCCCATGGATATTGCAAAGCCACAGACACTTTTGCCGTTAAGAAGGGTGTGAAGTTCCATTGGATGGTTGAATGTGAAGTTGCCTTAGAGAAGTTGAACGGGGCAACAACTGTACGCCCTGGGTTGGTACTCATGGATTGAGGACAGGAATTTATTTTTCCAAGTGATACTTCCAACTACTCAATAGTTTGTGTTCTAAGACAAGAAGTACACAGCAATAAGCAACCACTGGGTTAAGTGGCAAGGCAATTAAACAAGGCTGACAGGATTTACTCAAGAATGGAAACTCTAAGCTTGATATACAGTGTCTAGTACTTTGCGTGTTACCTGTATGGCACGATATTCAAAGCATTACCAAACCATGCACCATTAAAATGGTTGTTATGTTTAAATGACCCTTCAAGCAGACTTACCTGCTTAACTGAAATTAACTACAACTACGACTACGAAGCTATTCACAAATTTAAAACATAGCATGATAAAGCAGATGGACTGATCAGGAAGATGGGCATCATATCAGCACTTGCGCTTACCCTTGCAGAGAGGCAAAAGGCATATTCTCCTAATTCAGGCAGTGAGATATTCAAAAGGTAGCCACTGCTTGCATTTGAAGAGGGCTTGTAGTGTGCTGTGAGATGAAGTGTTTTAAGAAGTGCATGACCATGTGTTGTCTGGAAGTCGAGCGCACAGATAATGAATTGCAGAGTGGCCAAACATTACTCGGGGTAGACTCAGAAACAAGATGTTGACCAGTAAGTAAGGAATTGTATGTCATGTGCTCAACATGCAGCCTTAAGTTTTGAGCCGGTCCACTTCAGAGACTGCCAGACACAGTCAAAATATTTGAGATGATTAGCAAGGATACAATACACCGATTAGCCAAACAATATGACTACCTGTTTAATAGCTTCTTTATCCACTTTTTAAATATGGTACAACAGAGATTCAGCTTGATGTGGATTCTACCAGTCCTCTACAGGATTCCAGAAGTATGTGGCACCAGATGGGTTTGCACAGGTCTCGCAGTACACCCAAGTACGGGATAGTGCATTACACGCACGCAGCTGGATACAGATCAGGCACATTTGCTGAGGAAGACATCAATGTGAGTTCACTATAATTCCCCTAAAAACACAGAAGCATGATTCTGAATTTGCAGTGTTGACAGTATTACTGCTGGAACACGTTATTGCCATGGGTGGAGACTTCAAGCATGAGGCGATGCAGATGATCCATAGTAACGTTAACTACGGTCATAACGCCTTCAATTACCACCACAGATCCCACAGAAACCCAACTCAATGTACCCCATAGCATGATTTTGCCCTCACAAGCCTGCATCTGCGGCGTGGTGCACGCTTTGTGCATCCATTCACCTGGATAATGGACGCTAGGGTTCAACTATCGATCCGGTGTAACAAGAAATGCGACACATGGGACAGACGACACGTTCTGTTACTATGTGGGAAAAATTCTGTGATTCTCCACCGACCGACGATGTCGCTGGGTGAACAAAGGAACATGTAGTGGTCATGTGATGAGGAGCTCCATTTTCACAATGGCCTTTGATCGGTGCGGTCCGAAACAATTGTGCCAGCTCCAGAATTGTGCTCTGTCGTCATATCTGCTATAGGTCATTGCCTATCTGGGATTGTGCACTTTATTTCATCATCCTTCAACCACTTTTCACAGGCTCTCATGACAATAGAACACCAACAGGCGACGAGCTTCAACGCTTCAGAGCTCTCGTTTCCAGCTGCAGCGGCACAACAACCGTTTATATCAGTTGATTTCCACTTTTGCGGACTGTTTCTTCGCTATAATTACTGCTCATTCGTCTCTGTCCAGCTTACATTCTACTATGGCCCATGGTCCAGCAGACTGCACTGTGTGCATCTCGCTGGCCGCGTGCCAGCATAGTCTTCATTAACAATTCCTATAAACTAGGAAAGGCCAGAAAGTTTCTCTGTGCCCTCAGAGCAGTGAAACAATAATAAGTCATCTCACCAGCTAGCTCTGATGAAGCTGCAGGATGGAGCTGACGATGACGAATATGTTCCGGCTGACGGTAGCAGTAAGAACTTCCGAAACCACTTATAGTGGCAGATGTGAGTACCACTGTGTGGAAGTAAATCTGGGTGTGATGTGTCTGGATATACATTAGTTCATTCCCCAGGGTTGTGGCTGCAGTGGAATCGGCGTAGGTGTCAAGCAGTGATGTTTTAAGGAAACAACACAGTCTTCATTGTGTGTTGGAATTGGCAGTTGCCAGAGTGAAGGACACTTCATTGTGTACTCTCCTAGCGATAGGAGCAGCTGACAAGGTGCTGTGGCCAGCACATTAGAAAATGCACTGATTTGGGGCAGTAGCAGCAGATGGTGGCCTTGGCTGCTAGCCTGCTTCTAAAGGCAAAGCAAGGAAGCATTGTTAATGATGGGAGCGTGTGCCAACTCTAGTGATAGTGACTGTTTGCTAACACAATGTGATTATGGCCTGACAGTTAGATACTCTGTATCGATCCCAGTCTGCCAAAAAGGCAATCAGTGGCAGATGACAGTCACACAGCCAAGCCTCACTCGCGGAAAGACGTCAAGTGGGCTGCACTTAGACCTAGCACATGCACTGGTAATTTGAATTGATGGCAGAACCTGGTGATGGCAGCTGGCAAGTTCATCTTCACGTGTGGACTATTGCAAACAAACTTAGGCACTCACCCAGTGATCACCAGCCGCTCCCATCAGATAGTGGCTGTTGATGACACGGTACGTGGATAAAGTTCTTGCTGTTTATACCATCCAGATGACATGTTCTTAGTAAAACTGCAGCAGTTGTGCCCTCTAAGTCAAGATGCAAGGCTCAGGTACAGAGCAGCCATGACGCCATACTCCAGTTCTTCCATCAAATCCGGAACTTCACAGCACTGGTGGTAGCGTAAAGGTGTAGTAGCTTCTCTTTCCAGAAGCTCTGTCCGGCTACTTCTGCAATTACAGATTGCTGAAGAGCAGGCCTTGTCTAGTGAGTGTGTGTTCTTACAACATGGCACTTAGCCACAGTGCTGACTTGCAGTATGCTTCTTATGACATCATGTGTCACGCTAGGTGGCCTGGGAGACTTGCTGTCCATGGGAATACCTCAGAATTATGCAAACAGTTCATGCAGACATGTTACACGTGTGGAGCAGTATCTTTATGCGAAAAATGGCTCTGTGATACTGTCACATGAAAAGTAACACATGAAAACGCAGGATGCCCATGGCGTAACTTCGTGCTGTCATATTTATCTCAGTCGCTACCAGCCACGATCTGAAGTTGTGCCTGATGGTTTTCCACACCATAACGCCAGGAGTAACAACGTTGTACTTTTCAAAACGCTGTAACTTTTCCACTGGCACAGGGATACTCGCCGAGTATGGTAATCCGAATTATTACAGAAGCATGATTCATTTCTAAACACAACATGACACCTTTCACCAATAATCAGACTACCCAGTCACAGCACCATCCAAAGTGCAGCAATTTGTGTTGTAATGTGAACACCTGGGACTGTAGTCCCATACTTCAGCTGTTGACAGTCTCTGCCTAGTGGTTTGGGATGAAACAGAATGCTGCAGGGAGTAAATTACTTGTTCCAAAATACCAGGCGGAGGTGTGAAAGAGTTATGATGTTTTTGATGAAGAATATGGAAATCTTCTATTTTGGTGGCCGTATGTGCTCTACTGGAATCTTGACGACGTGTATGTGTGCTCTTGTGTTGCCACACATCCAACACAAAGTTACTGTATTATCTGAGTACCATATAGACCTGGGTATGACACGATTCGAACAGCCACCCAAATGGAGACTCACATCGAGGCACTTTCTAACTCCATTACGTACTAACAGCGCTCTCCACCAGGACTATGTTTCATCTCTGTACTATTCATAGTTATCACACAGACCGGCAACTTTAAATCATCAACGTACTGACAAATGATATGTACATGTAAGAAGTTATATTGACAGCCATCAACGTCTCCTAATTTTTTCACATTTCTGTCTGGCTGTTTGTTATTATAATACAAGTAATATAAATGAGAATTTAGTAGCGACGAGTATCAAAATAAAGATTTTTATAGCCCACCAAAGGAATTGCTCAATATAAACACTCTTAACTGCGTTTTAAATGACTATCTCACATTTTCAACCATTATTTATCGTATAAAAGATTCCAGCAGCGTTAGATTTCGCGCTCTTACACAAAATCAGTTTTAATGAAGAATGATTATTTCTTGCTCTTTTAGTATTGAAATTACGAACTGCGTCACTCCTCCTAACATGTACATATGCATTTTTAAAAGTACATGCCTAGAGGAGGTAATAGCTAAAATGCCTAACTGGTCAATTATACAGCAATACCGTAAATTCAAAGAAGATGAAATCAGAAACATTAAAAATGTGGTGCCCTAATGAAACTGAGAAATTAAGTGTGGCATAAGACATTAAATGAGGAAGATCTGACATGAGCAAATAAAAAGTGAAGTCAATCGAGTACTTTAGCCAGTAAGCGTAAGGCCTATTGGATCAAGAATTCACCAGACTCTGAAATGTGCTCTACAGTCAAAAAATGGTTCAAATGGCTCTGAGCACTATGGGACTTAACATCTGTGGTCATCAGTCCCCTAGGACTTAGAACTACTTAAACCTAACTAACCTAAGGACATCACACACACTCATGCCCGAGGCAGGATTCGAACCTGCGCTATAGTCACTACAAAGACTAGAATGTGCAGTAATTGCTATAGAGATTATTGGATGTAGTAGTTATGTAGAAGATTTCAGGCAGATACCATCATGGTCAGGCAGAGATTCGGAAAACAGATAACGGATTCCAAAGTACACCAAGCAGCAGATGGAGGCACGGATCACAATTTTATAAATACAAAACGTAGTCTGAAGTTTAACCTGCCAGTTAGGAAGAATCCACTTACAGAATGCTAAGGAATGAAGAGATACGCTTTAAGTTCTCCAAGGATATAGATATTCAAATAACGAATGTTCTGTAGGCAGTTCAGTTGAAGAGGAATGGACATCTCTGAAAAGGGCACTCACAGAAATTGGAAAGACAAACATGGGTGCAAGATAGGTAAATTCGAAGAAGTCATGAGTAGAAGAAAATCATCAGATGATCTACGAAGGAAAGAAATACAGAAATTTGAGTGAAATTCAAAAATATAAGTCGCTTAGTAATGAAACAAATAAGAGGTGCAGGGAAGCTAAGGTAAAATGGCTGCAAGAAAAAAATGTGAATAGATCAAAAAAGGTCCTTTAGAAGGACTGACTAAGCATATAGAAAATTAACTGCTGACAAGTGTGAGAATTAACGCTCAATCATCTTAACAGCTAATGCATCCAAGTTGCTGACTGTACAGAAGGATGGAATAGAAAACTGAGATGTGTTAAATGACGATCAGCATTGACGTCGAAAGACGGGACAAGGCAACCTATCATGCCCTGGGCGACAGTTGAACATGGGTCGCCAAATGGACTCCAAGAAATTATCACTATTATTAGAGGAAATGCTACAAATTATATTACTACATGTTTCTTTGCAGGGGGTGGGCACCAATAAAGTGTAGTGTCATGTTCCGGGCGTCGTGCGCCACTTACGTTCGCTACGCTGCTGATCAGTTTGGATTCAGTCCTGGTAAAGGCACCAGAGAGACATTTGTGGCTTTGTGGTTGCTAGCAGAAGCTAGAATGAAGAAAAATGAACACACGCTCGCAGGATTAGTCGATCTGGAAGAAGCGTTCGACGGTCTAATCATAGCAATATATTCGGAATTCTAAGAAAAATAGGGGTTAACTAAAGGAAATAATTTGTAATAAAAATTTATTTACAAGAAGCGAGACAGAACAGTGAGAGTGGAAGACAAGAATGAAGTGCTCAGATTAAAAAGGCTATAAAGGACGTTCAATCTACACATCGAACAAGCAGTGACGTATATAAAAGGAAGTTTCAGGACAGGAAATGAAGCTAAAGGTGAAGGATATCAATGATAAGATTTGCTGATTATTTTGTATCTTCAATGAAAGTGTGAAGGATTACAAGATGTGTTGAACGGAATGAAGGGTCTAATGAGTACTTAATATTCAGAGTAAACCAACGAAAGACGGAAGGAATGAGAAACAGCACAACTGAGAAACTTAACATCCGAATTGGTAATCACAAAGAAGATGAAGCTAAGGAGTTCTACTACCTAGGCAGCACATAGCCAAGGATTTTCTGGCCATGAGAAGTCTACTAGCACCAAACACGTACCTTAATTTGAGGAAGAAATTTCTGAGAATGCTCGATTTGAGTACAGCATTGTATTATAGTGACACATGAACTGTGGAAAAAAACGGAACGGAAGAGACTCGAGGCATTTGAAATGTGGTGGTGCTATAGAAGAATTATTCAAAATTAGGCGGACAGGTAAGGTAAGGTACGAGGAGGATCTCCACGGAATCGACAGGGAAGGAAATATGCACAGGGTGTTACAAAAAGGTACGGCCAAACTTCCAGGAAACATTCCTTACACACAAAGAAAGAAATTATGTTATGTAGACATGTGTCCGGAAACGCTTACTCTCTATGTTAGAGCTCATTTTATTACTTCTCTTCAAATCATATTAATCACGGAATCGAAACTAACAGCAACAGAAAGTACCAGCGTGACTTCAAACACTTTGTTACAGGAAATGTTCAAAATGTCCTCCGTTAGCGACGATACATGCATCCACCCTCCGTCGCATGGAATCCCTGATGCGCTGATGCAGCCCTGGAGAATGGCGTATTGTACCACATCCGTCCACAATACGAGCACGAAGAGTCTGTACATTTGGTACCGGGGTTGCGTAGACAAGAGCTTTCAAATGCCCCCATAAGTGAAAGTCAAGAGGGTTGAGGTCAGGAGAGCGTGGAGGCCATGGAATTGGTCCGCCTCTACCAACCCATCGGTCACCGAATCTGTTGTTGAGAAGCGTACGAACACTTCGACTGAAAGGTGCAGGAGCTCCATCGTGCATGAACCACACGTTGTGTCGTACTTATAAAGGCACATGTTCTAGCAGCACAGGTAGAGTATCCCGTATGAAATCATGAAAACGTGCTCCATTGAGCGTAGGTGGAAATAAGAAACTAAAATGAGCTCTAACACGGAAATAGTTTCCGGACACATGTCCACGTAACATCTTTTGTTTATTTGTATTTGACCGATCGCGAAAAAATACGGCGTGGTGAAATAGTGCATTGTGATCCGTAAAAAATTCCTCAATTTTTTGCTACAAACCTGTCATCGATCGGTTCAGTTGGACCACAGGACACAGTCCATTCCATGTAAACAAAGCCACAATATTATGGAGCAAACAACAGCTTGCTTTGTTGACGACTTTGGCCAATGGCTTCGTTGGGTCTGCGCCACACACGAACCCTACCATCAGCTCCTGCCAACGGAAATCGGGACTCATCTGACCATGTCACTGATGTTCAGACGTCTAAGGTCTAACCGACGTGGTCATGATTACGGAAGAAGTGCTGAAGGCAGTGTCGTGGAGTCAGCAAAGGCACTTGCGTCGGTCGTCCACTGCCGTAGCCCATTAACGCCAGATTTCGCCTCACTGCCCTAACGGATACGTTCGACGTACGTCCAACACTGATTTCTGCCGATATTTCATGCAGTGTTGCTTGTCTCTTAACGTTGACAACTTTACACATAAGTTGATGCTCTCCGTCGTTTAGTGAAGGCTACAGGCCACTGTTTTGTCTGTGGTAACAGACAATGCCTGTAAGCTGGTATTGTCTGCACACCGCTAATACTGTAGATCTCGGAATTTTGATTTCCCTAACGATTTCCGAAATGGAATGTCCTATGCGTCTAGTTCCTACTACTATTCACATTCAAAGTCTTGTTTATTCCCATCGTGTGGCCATAATCAGATCGGGACACCTTTCCACATGAATACCTCAGTACAAATGACAGATCCGCCCGTGCACTGCCGTTTTACACTGAAAAGCCAAAGAAACTGGCATAATTAAAATAATGTAGTGTGACTAGAGCCTCCCGTCGGGCAGACCGTTCGCCTGGTGCGTCTTTAGATCTGACGCCACTTCGGCGGCTTGCCCGTCGATTGGGATGAAATTATGATGATTAGGACAACACAACACCCAGCCCTTTAGCGGAGAAAATCTCCGACCCGCGGAGAATCGAACCCGGGCCCTTAGGACTGACATTCTGTCACGCTGACCACTTTTTTTTAGTGTTTGCACGTATTGATCGCTGTGTTTGGTCGTTGCGGACCATATGACATCCGTTCCAGTTCGTTTGTTGACCCTTTTACTCAGTTTTTTATTGCAGAGGCCAACCGGCTCTCTGACCGAAAACGCTGAGCTACCGTGCCGGAACTTTTTTTTTTTTTTTTTTTTGGTTCGCTTTTGTTCGTTGAATCTGCTCGGGGCGGACGTCGTAAGACATCCGTTTAAGTTCGTTGTTGATCGATTAGCTTAGTTCTTCTATTACAGAGGGTAGCTCACCCTCTGACCGAACACGCTAAGCTACAGTGCAGGCTACCACTCAGCTACCGGGGGCAGACAAAGAAACTGGTACATATGTCTAATACAGTCTAGGGCCCCGCGGACGTGTCGCCACACGACGTGGCATGGACTCGATTAATGTCTGATGTAGTGCTGGAGGGAAATGACACCATGAATCCTGCAGGTCTGTCAATAAATCAATAGGAGGACAAGGGCTGGAGATCTTTTCTGAACAGTACTTTGCAAGGCATCTCAGATTTGCTCCCTAATGTTTATATCTCGGGAGTTCAGTGGCCATCATAAGAGTTTGAACTCATAATTGTGTTCCTGGAGCAACTCTGTAGCAATTCTGGACGTGTGGAGAGTCGCATTGTCCTGCTGCAATTACCAAGTCCGTCGGAATGCACAATGGATGGAGGTGATCAGACAGGATGCTTAGGGTTCGTGTCACCTGTCAGAGTCTTATCTACACATATCCGGGATCCCACATAGCTCCATCTGCACACGCTCCACACCATTACAGAGCCGCCACCAGTTTGAAGAGTCCACTGCTGACATGCAGGGTCCATGGATTCATGAGGCTCGATATAATTTGAAACGAAACGAGACTCGACCAACCAGTCAACATGTTTGCAGTCATCAACAGTCCAATGTCGGTGTTGACAGGCTCAAGCGCAGCGTAAAATGGTTCAAAAGACTCTGAGCACTATGGGACTTAACATCTGAGGTTATCAGTCCCCTAGAACTTACGTTTAAGTACCTAATTAATCGAAGGACATCACACACATCCACGCCCAAAGCAGGATTCGAATCTGCGACCGTAACAGTAGCGCGGTTCCAGGCTGAAGCGCCTAGATCCGCTCGGCTACAGCGGCTGGCCTCGGTGTAAAGCTTCGTATCGTACAGTCATCAAGGGTACATGAGTGGCCCTTCGGTTTCGAAAGCCCATATCGATGACGCTTCATTAAATGCTTCACACGCTGGCACTTGTTCATGGTCCAGCATTGAAATGTGCAGCAATTTGCGGAGGGGTTGCACATCTGTGACGTTGAACGATTCTCTTCGGGTAGTCGTTGGTGCCGTTTCTGCATGATCTTATTCAGGCTGCAGTGATGTTGCAGACCTGATGTTTAACCAGATTTCTGATATTCATGCTACACTCGTGAAATGGTCGTATGGCAAAATCGCCACTTCATCGCTTTCTCGGAGATGCCGTTTCCCATAACACGTGCACCGAGTGTAACACCATATTGAAAATCACTTAAATCTTAATAACCTGTCGTTGTATCAGCAGTGACCGATCCAACAAATGTTCCAGACAAGTTCTCTTGTATAGGGGTTGCCGACCGCAGCGCCGTATTCTGTCTGTTTACATATATGTGTATCTGAATGCGCATGTCTGTACCAGTTATCTTGGCGCTTCAGTGTATATCGGTAACAACCGATATGCAACAAATGCTTTGCAGCCAGTAGTATAGTACGGTTGCACGATTTTTAGTTGTAGAGGTGGCAGTGAGGTCCTTCACTGGGGCAGCGTTTAAGGACTCTAGAGCTCGGATTGGCGCTACAGAGTCCCTCCGCACAATGCATTCCTCGTGCGTTAACTGTCAGCGTCGGTCTTTCAGCGGCCAGACTATACACAGTGGCTCGCAGTTCCGGTACATCTGTCCTTTTGTCAAATTTCAAACTGCAATGGTTTCTCATGCTGATTTTTGGCATAATGATCCTTGAAGTCTTAACAATAGCCTGGTAGAAGGTCAACGTGCTAGCGCCGCTGCAGCAGACATCCTTGTCGCGAATGTAACAGTACGTGTCTGACAAGCCGTAACATTGCCTTGGAGCAGCGGGACAATACCAAGCCTTAGATTTTGTGTTTTGTAGCCCAGAATATGTCGAATTTATCCTCAACACCGAGAGACATGACCCTGGTTGCCTTCCACGATAACACCACAACCCACAAGGTGTATATCGTGTGTGGGCTTCTGCCCAGCGAACGGGTCACAATCCTGGATCACCCACTGTATCAGTCGGATAGGCACGTATCAAACAACATGTATCTCGTATTTTTCCGTTTACTACAACATACTCAGAGCCAACGTAATCGAAGTGTATCCCAAGGTAGGTTTACTTTAAGAAGCATCGCCATATATGTAAATTAGCATTGTGTTATTCAAAGTAGTATTGCAGCATGACTCACTGAACATTACTGAAACTATCAATATGAAACACAGCTCCGTTTGAGACTTTAATTGACTATAATTCCAAATGACAGAAGTCCTTACGATGTTTCAGTCGATTTTTTTCTTTCTTTCTGTTTTTGCCTTCCTTCCTAACATTTTCATATCAGAATAGCACTTGCAACCTACGTCCTCAATTAAACATGTATGGCAGTGCACAGCGACTAGTACCCTTATGAAGGCCTTCACATTTTATGATCCGTCCAAATCCGAGTCGATGAGGACTGAAACATAATTACTTCATTACGTATCCTAAGCCACGCTACATTTTCGTGCCTCTGTCTCCCACTCCCTAAATATGAGGGCAGTGCAGGCAGTTGTAGAGCACTGTTCTTTCAGATAAATTCTTCTAAAATGTGCACTGCGCTCAAGATCTTAGAAAGAAATAATACCGATTCTTGAGTAGCTTTTAAAGTAGTTGTTGTTGTTGTGGTCTTCAGTCCAGAGACTGGTTTGATGCAGCTCTCCATGCTACTCTATCCTGTGCAAGCTTCTTGATCCCGCAGTACCTCCTGCAACCCACATCCTTCTAAATCTGTTTAGTGTATTCATCTATTGGATGTGAGTAGCTGCACTCTAATTGTAACTGATCGGTACATTGTCACTGCCCAGTGTCAATCCATTTCATAAGCGTACATTCAAAACACCTAATGCGCTAACTTCCAGCTGCTTCAATCAGAATTCAGAGTGCGCTTGCGAACTGTCGCCTCTCGACCCGACACTACCGGTAAGCAAGATAAAATTACTCTCACCAGAACACACCCCCGTCATTTCCCACAGTTCGACTCTGCTTGAAAACTGTACTTGCCACGCGGGTCTTGTCACCACATCGCCAGGATGGTTTAGAACATTCTGGCAGTTCTCACCAAACACAAAGTCGCGGAAGTCCCTTCCAACCGTAACGAAATGGTCATCAGTGACAATAAATTCGCAACACTGAGGCAGTAAACATCGGAACATCAAAGACAGCTAACTTTCCTACATCCATTGCAAAAATAGCGTTGTGACTAGTATAAGCATTGCGCACTGCCTGAGCCTGCGAATGTGTCATCAATCAAAAATACTTATTTCACCAAAAAAAGAATCACTTCTATGCGATTCAAATTTTAAGTATATTATTTATATAATATGCACAACGGCAAAGCTTACTTTGCAGTTCTGCGCAGCCGTTTCTCAGTAAGTTTCTTCGCTTCAGGCTCCAGCCGTGGTTTTCTCGAACAGTGGCCCGTACTCCTATTTGCTATGTATGGCGGTTTTCGCTGAAACAATCGATTATCAGTTGCACCGTCCATTTCGTCTCCAGTTTAATCTAACTGTGGAAACGTCTCACAATAACCTGCTTCTGAAATAACCAATTTTCATTTTTTATTGCTATTACTTTTAAAGTAGCCCCTGTAATTTCAGGTGAAACGTAATTTTCACGTCATGTGGCGGCAGCAGTTACTATTCCAAGATCTTTTACGTGTATTGTGAGGAACATGTAATGATAATGGAATTACTAACGACCACTTGTTGTGTACTTCTATGCCGAAATCCTCCCGTAACATAATAATAACGAGGAAGATTTAAAACAAACTAATTCAATAACATGGCATGTTTCGGTTTGACAGCCTTTTTCTAACGGATGCTGGAAGTTGACTCGGTGAAACACTCAACCTAACAGACTTTTTTATAGGTGAGCTGTTAAAGCACTGAGTTCCCCTTTGTGCAGTTGCGTAAGATAATGAAAGCAGTATAAACCTTTCTCCTTTAAATATCTCACGCCTCTGGGGCTTGAGATGCTGCTGTTATAATGAGTTCACTGGAGTAACAGCACTCCCCAGTTACGACAGAGACGATTCGCAGCTGGAATTTCATCCAAATGGCTCAGCAACACAATGCAGAGTAAGTGGAAATAAAATTCTAATGAAAGCAGATTGGTGCTGATTAAAGTCTGCGAATGTTGCTTCATCGCGACTGTAGCTCCTAGGCGGGACACAGATAACGATTTAGACGGTTATTAGCTCCTCCAACACGGTCTCCAGGGAGGAGGACAGAGGGCAAGCTTCTGTCTTCAGGTAGATTTCCAGTCAGAAATTGGGAACGCGGAGCGAATTCCTCCCAGATTTACGGCATCGTACCCGGGCTATGTCTTTCACTAAGACAGAATCAAATCCGCGCGCAATTGTGAGAAATTGGGTTTGTCTTTGAACTCAGATTCATTTGACGGATTTTCGAGTAAATGCTTGACAGATAGGGCAACAAGTGCAGATACGGAGTACATATAAAACTTATAGGAAGTATCGCTCTTAGTTCACTTACCTCAAAAAACTGAAAAATTCACACTTTTGTATGAGACATTTCAGATACCTCATCAACAGTTTAAATGTCACAGTAAACCACGTGTAAAACGTATCTTACGATATAAAAAGAACATTTTCAGTTATGAGATCCTAAGTACGTACAGTATTTTTTCAGTGCAATATGAAGAAATGACAGACATAATTTCTTAAGTTGTTAATATTATCTATTATAAAAGATACACGTTAAGGTGACAAAAGCCAGGGGATAGAGATGTGCACACATACATATGGGGGTAGTACCGCTTACACAAGCTATTGCAATGCGTTGGCCGAGCTGCCATTTGTTCTCAGGTCATTCAGGTGAAAAGGTCTCCGACGTGATTATGGCCGCACAGCGGGAAACAACATACTTCGAATGCGGAATAGCAGTTGCAGGTAAACGCATGGGACATTCCATTTCGTAAATCGTTAGGGGTTCAGTATTCCGAGATCCACGGTATGATGAGTGTGTCGAGAACACATACACTACTGGCCATTGAAATTGCTACACGAAGAAGAAATTCAGATGATAAACGGGTATTCATTGGACAAATAATTAGTAGTAGAACTGATATGTGATTACATTTTCACGCAATTTCAGTGCATAGATACTGAGAAATCTGTACCCAGAACAACCACCTCTAGCCGTAATATGGACTTTGATACGCCTGGGCATTGAGTCAAACAGAGCTTCGATGGCGAGTACAGGTACAGCTGCCCATGCAGCTTCAACACGATTCCACAGTTCATCAAAAGTAGTGACTGGCGTATTGTGACGAGCCAGTTGCTCGGCCACCATTCACCAGACGTTTTCAATTGGTGAGAGATCTGGAGAATGTGTTGACCTGGGCAGCAGTCGAACATTTTCTGTATCCAGAAAGGCCCGTACAGGACCTACAACATGCGGTCGTGCTTTATCCTGCTGAAATTGTAGAGTTTCGCAGGGTTCGAATGAAGGCTAGAGCCAGGGGTTGTAACACTCCTGAAATGTAATGTTCACTGTTCAAAGTGCCATCAATACGAACAGGAGGTGACAGAGACGTGTAACCAATGGCACCCCATAACATCACGCCGGGTGATACGGCAGTATGGCATTGACGAATACACGCTTCCAATGTGCGTTCACCGTGACGTCGCCAAACGCGGATGCGACCATCATGATGCTGTAAACAGGACCTGAATTCATCCGGAAAAATGACGTTTTGCCATTCGTGCACCCAGGTTCGTCGTTGAGTACACCATCGCAGGCACTCCTGTCTGTGATACAGCGTCAAGGGTAACCGCAGCCATTGTCACCGAGCTGATAGTCCATGCTGCTGCAAACGTCGTCGAACTATTCGTGCAGATGTTTGTTGTCTTCCAAACGTCCCCATCTGTTGACTCAGGGATCGAGCCGTTACAGCCATGCGGATAAGATGCCTGTCATCTCTACTGATAGTGGTACGAGACCGTTGGGATCCAGCACGGTGTTTCGTATTACCCTGGCGCAGTGGTTAGCACACTGGACTCGCATTCGGGAGGACGACGGTTCAATCCCGTCTCCGGCCATCCTGATTTAGGTTTTCCGTGATTTCCCTAAATCGCTTCAGGCAAATGCCGGGATGGTTCCTTTGAAAGGGCACGGCCGATTTCCTTCCCCATCCTTCCCTCACCCGAGCTTGCGCTCAGTCTCTAATGACCTCGTTGTCGACGGGACGTTAAACACTAATCTCCTCCTCCTCGTATTACCCTCCTGAACCCACCGATTCCATATTCTGCTAGCAGTCATTTGATCTCGACCAACGCCAGCAGCAATGTCGCGATACGTTAAACCCCAATAGCGATAGGCTACAATCCGACGTTTATCAAAGTCGGAAACGTGATGGTACGCATTTCTCCTCCTTACTCGAGGAATCACAACAACGTTTCACCAGGCAACGCCGGTCAACTGCTGTTTATGTATGAGCAATCGGTTGGAAACTTTCCTCATGTCAGTACGTTGTAGGTGTCGCCACCGGCTTGAACCTTGTGTGAATGCTCTAAAAAGCTAATCATTTGCGTATCACATCATCTTCTTCCTGCCGGTTAAATTTCGCGTCTGTAGCACGTCATTTTCGTAGTGTAGCAACTTTAATGGCCAGCAGTGTAGTTTCATTCATTACCTCTCGCCATAGGCAAAGCAGTGACCTACAGCCTTCACAAAATCACGAGAGCAGTGGCGCTTGCGTAGAATTGTCATCGCTAACAGAGAAGAAACACGGCTTGAAATAGCTGCAGAAATCATTGTGGGACATACGACGAACGTATCAAGCAGGTTAGTGCGGCGAAATTTGGCGTCTGAGTGCTATTGCAGGAGACGTCCGACGTGAGTGCCTTTGCCAACAGCATAACATAGTCGGCTGCAGGCCTCTCCTTGGCTCGTGTCGATATCGGCTTGACGTTTGACTACTGTTAATCCGTGGACCG
This sequence comes from Schistocerca americana, assembly GCF_021461395.2. Lineage (NCBI taxonomy): Eukaryota > Metazoa > Arthropoda > Insecta > Orthoptera > Acrididae > Schistocerca > Schistocerca americana. The sequence continues at coordinate 440,469,981 of NC_060121.1, read as the reverse complement.
ATCAAATGAGTCCGGACCTCACTTGATAGTAGGGGTCATGTATGGCACAAACCTCTGAACACTATGGACTCAAGTTGTCAACAAGGCACGATGCAAGCTGATGTTCCTAAACAAAGATGGTTCTTTAATGGATGACAGTGCGCTGTATCACCGGGACACATTTGTTTGCGACTACTTTGAAAAATATTCTAGACAGTTCGATCGACTGTTTTGGCAACGCCGATCGCCCTACGTGAATCCTATCGAATATTAATCGGATATAATCTAGAGTTCAGTTCGTGCATATCACCCTGCATCGACAACGTTTTTCCAATTACGGAGTCAGCATAGCTGAATATTTCAGCAAGGAACTTCCAGCAACTTGATATATCTATGCCACGTCGAGTTCCCGCAATACGTCGGATACAAGGACACGATATTAGGAAGTACCCATTACCTTAATCAGCTGAGTGTGTATGTACTTCATTTACAGGGTGAGTATTTTTTATACTGAGACAACGAAACGCAGAACGACACATCGGATGAAGGAACTGAAAAATGAGCGTTCAGTTTTTTTTTTTTTTAACGCTCTCCGGAAATACCAATGCTGACCCCCGGCACAACTCCCAGGGTATGGTCGGGGGAAACTCTGAAATCTGAGATAGGTATGTCCTATTTTTATTGTAGAATCGGATTCTAAGGAGAAAATACGTAACTTCTTCATTTAACATCCTTGTCGTTCCGTCAAAAGTAGAGCTGTAATCGCCAGCTAACACGTATTAGTTGTAAAACAGTATTGTTTCGAGAAAAATGCATTGAATCGAAAACATGGAAGCAGGCTTGTGTGGCGAACGACTCAGTGACTGCCGTTCTGTCTGTGTGGCTGTCTTGAAACACTCGTTCATTGATTCATCGAGTAATTCATTATTTTACCAAATCTCATTCGTGCACGTTGTACCTAATTTCTTAAATATGTTTCTTCATCACTTAACTGCATTATAAGTTAGAATGTATGCCATTCCGATAGAAGAGATAATTTAAATTTTTTGGAGAATGTAAGACGAATGTCAGTAATGCTATAACACTAACTGCTCAACGTGTACTCGCCCGTCTTTTTGTTGCGTTATTCGACAGTCCTCCATCGACAGAACTGTACAGCCACGAAAAGAGCCACCGACGAAGAATTTGCTGTAGTGAATCATACCACCCATATTAACTTTTGGAAATAAAGTCGTGTATTGGGAAGTTTCAAATTACTTTTAGAACTTTCTACATTGCAGCACTGTCAGCAATCGTGATAATATGATATATAACAAAGCATCAGCCTCGATTGCGGCAGTGAAACCACCCGTTACCTAGGTTTCAGCACAAGTAATTGAGGCTTCTTCCGAAGATATACTTGATCCTATAATATGTCTGCGGGTGCATGGTCTAGAAATAAACACGAGCTCACGAGGCCCACCGCACGGCGCCCATGGAGACGAGGCGCTCGCTGGAGCTTAAGTCTTGGTGGTGACTTAGTATCCATGTACCGCATTTCTAAAATGTGACTACGCGTATTCAGGATGTTTTAGTTTTATTTCTAGATCATGCGCTCATAGACATATTATAGAATCAGATACATCTACTGAAGAAGCCTCAATTACTTGAGCTGAAACCTAAGTAAAGGTTGGTTTCATTATCGCAATCGAGGCATATAGTTTCTTATATATTTTAAATTACTGTTTGGCGAATTTTGAAATGTAGCAAATGTAATTAGTTTTACTTTTTCCTGCATCGGGAAATTCATGGCAATGATTTTCAGTACCGAGTAACATTTAGCCAGTCCCCGCTTCGGAAACTACAGAGAGATGCCAATTTCTTGAATCAATTAATTTTCTCTGAGGATTCGGGCATTAAGACCTACGGTGTTGTTAAACGACACAAAATTCATGACTGGAGGATGGAAAATTCGCAATTAATGCAGAAAGTTGAACATCAGTGGCCATGGAATGTGCGTATATGGTGTGAACTAATTGGTGACAAACTTACTGATCCAATAGTTACGGATAATACGCCGAATGGTGTTAAATATCGAACTTCCTTAAATGACGACCTTTCAGTATTGTGGATCGCGACCAAGAAAGTGGTTTCAGCATTATGGTTGCTCAGCTGGTTACTCTGTAGGTGCACACGCAGTAATAGATCGCGTGTACAGGCGTTGGTGGATCAGAAGAGGCGTTCTAGTGTCTTGCCCTGCAAGATAGCGACATATTAATTCTCCTAAGTTTTAGGTGTGGGATTTTTGAAGAGTGAGTGTTATAATGCAGTGCCAACAATGCACGATAACATGATCCAACGTATGATGAAAGAATGTCAGAAGATTATGTCGGAAACACTTCTCATTCGCGTCGAATCATTCCATTTGCGGATAAATAAGTGTATGGAAGTGGGCGTCGACATTTTTGAGCACTTACTGTAAAATGCTTCTCATAAAGAAACACCTCATTGGTGTTCAGGCAAAGGACACACATAGAGCAAGCTTTTTCCTCCATTTACTGATCACGTTAGGTTTTCTATTTTTGTCCAATTAATTTCCCTCGAGTTAAAACAGTTTTGCAACTTAGTTGTATGAGGCAGTTCATCTGAAGAAACATCCCTAAAAATGGACAAGCAAAGAGACTGGATACACGAATATATGTAGATAACTGCTAGGACACCTTGGGAAACTGGAAAAACACTTCAGTGCAATGCTCAACGAAACAATGAAGCTAATACGTTCAGAGACATATACGAATACAAAAACTTAAGTCACTTAGAAGTAAAAAAAATTGAAATGTTAAGAGACATGACGAGACAGCTGAAAGAAAAATGCAAAGAACTAGAACAGGAATGGTCATCACAAGAATTGATTCGGTATTTAAAAAATTCAAATATTTTCTGTGATATTAAAAGCAAAGGCGTCAACATGAATAACCTGAGAGCGAGTCTATAACACAGAGGAGAACGTCGATGGGTCACTACATGGGGAGGACCTGTCTGATAACGTGGTAGAGGAAATGAGATTCGATTTGGAGGACACAGGGACCCAGTAACAAAGTTTAACACGGCTTTGGAAAATTTACGTTATGATACGGTGGAAGGCATATTGTGTTGTCGCGGAATAGTAAAGAGTTGGAAACGTGGAATATTGTCAAAGTTTCGTTGCGTATGCTGAGAGCCATAGGCAGTAGGTTAGCCAAGAGATAAGAGGATGGCACATGTATCGGAATGTGTCGTCACGCAGGGGCAGTGGCCTGGTTGCACACAACAGGCGAGAGAGAATTGCTTAGCAGGCGGGTTTGTGTTAGACGGAGACTTTCGTAGAGTGTAAGACAGAGGTATAGCGTCAGCTGTACTGCATTTCATAACTTCACGTAAGTCTGCCGTAACAACACATAACTCTGTCACAAGATCACCTAAGGGGCGAGTACGACAGATAAATCAGCAGTATAAGTGGAACGAATGTGTTCATAACAAACGAGCATGACGTCAGGACGTCGCTCTTGCTTCCTTTAAATACGACAGCTTTGATAGCAACAAGGCACTCGCAGTTAGACTTGCAGTTAGATGTGTACTGAGACGCTGTGTAGCGCTCAGGTCGGTGATCGACATGTTAATCTTTATTAAGGAGATGTTGCATTAAGGCCAGCCCATCCAGCAGCAGGCGTGAAGGGACAGTACAAGCTCTGGTCCTCTCTGCTGCCGCTGTCAACCATCAACCCAGGATTAGCAGACAACTCGGCAGACTCGCTCGCCGCCAATGCTGACCACATCAGGGAGATGTCGAGATCGTGCGGAGCCTAGGCCCTGTGCATCCGCCGTCACAACCGTGTGAGCTGACGATGCAGGGGGACTGCAGCCCGTTCCGCCCGTCCACCGCGAACGAGCCACCATGAGGAGCAGGGAAGAAGACGGAGTGGGATAGAGTACACTCCACACTACGAGAACGCTTCTCATGCCAACAGCGCCGGGACTCCAACCCAGAGCCTCCTACGCGCTGCGGCGTGCTCTCCACCGCCGAGCCGGCTGGCCAGCCGGGTGCCGCCAGCCACGCGAGGCTGAAGTAAGGGCATTCCACCACTACGTCGCAGCACGCGGATCTGCGCTATCAAGACTGGTGCGGCCTGGAGCTGATGTCATCGCTCCGAGTCAGCGAGGACTCATGGGAGGTCGTTGATATCACCAAGCTCAGCCAGCCTGTGTTACGCGAACCACATTGTACTCGGCAGGAATAAAAGTGTCATGAATTAATAATGTTTCTTTGACGTTTCTGACGCGTCCACAGTCATGTCCTAGCATCCTGTCAACTGGAGAGGTCACCGCTCCGCTTCCAGTCCACTGTAAGCGACCGGGCCCATCGGGGCGCCTACAATATACTAAATTCCTTCAAGAGTCCCTAACGCCTTGGTGGAAATAGTAACCGAACGGCTATTCCAGCTGCTTTCTAGATCTACGAACGTCTAGATACATACTAGCAGATTTTCTGAAATATATCGATCAGACAATCACAAAGTTGGCAAACATAGATCAGCACGAGAACTACTGCTCAGTCCGATTAACACCTCATGTATCCAAGTTGGTGATGAGACTAACATACAGAAGAATGGAAAAGGAAATTGACAATCGGATAAATGACAACCCGTTAGACTTTATGATAAGTAAACGCATTAACGTTGCAGTCCTGATGTTCCGCTTGATAAAGGAAACAAATCTTAAGATGAATCAAGATTATTTCGTACGACTTGCGGGACTGGGAAAACTTTTAACAATGGATAATGGTGAACAGTGTTTGAAACTTATCGCTGAATAGGTGCAAGCCATAGGAAAACACTGTTAATATGCAATCGGCTGAAGAAAAAAGAGGGATAAAGGAATGGAAGATCGAGAATGAAGTATTCAAATTAGAAATGGTGAAAATGTCGGATACTGTCATTCTCCTGCACTGTTCAGTGGATAGATCGTTGAAATCATAACGGAAATAACTGAAAGGTTCCGTACTGAGAATAAAACTGACGGTAAATCGATGTCTATGGTATGTTTCGATGAGGAAATCTTTTTGATATTCAATATTCCAAGATCCACGGTATCAAGAGTGTGCCGAGAACACCAAATTACAGGCATTACGTCTGACGATAGAGAACTCAAAGAAAGTGAGGAAGCCTTGCAGGACCAGTTCAACTGAAAGGTTTGATTACATCCTGGAGACAGAGAGTAATCCTGAAGCGAAATAACACTTGACAAACAATAAAAGGAGGGCTTAAAAAGAAGACATTCCTGGCCAAAAGAATCCTTTTAGTATGAAACATCAGTTTTCATTTCAGAATGCAATTACTGTGAATATTATATTACAGACGCAGCTCAGCAAGAAAATATTCATGAACTAAGGGTAAAGAGCAAAGTAAGAGAATCGAAGAATTTGAGATGTGGTGCTACAGAGATATATTGAAAATCAAATGGACCAGTAAGCTAAGATATGACGTTTTCCGTAGATTTAGCGACGACGAACATCTGAAAAAAAGACATTCAGAAGTGTAAGGGGTCGTATAATAGGATGTGTGTTAATACATCATCAAATACCATCCATATTGTTGCAGGAGCTGCAGAGAGTAAGAACAATAGGGCAAGATATTGACATACACACGCAAAGTACACTGAATCACTAAAGAAACTGGTGTAGGCATGCGTATTCGAATACAGAGATATGTAAATAGACAGAACTCAGCGCTCTGGTCGGCAACACCTATAGCCAAGTGTCTGTCTTAGTTGTTAGATCAACTGCTGCAGCTACAATGGCAGGATATCAAGATTTAAGTGAGTTTGAACTTGGCGTTATAATAGGCGCACGAGCGATGCGACACAGCATGTCCGAGATAGCGGTGAAGTTGCTATTTCACCGTACGACTATTTCACGAGTGAACCATGAATATAAGGATCACGGTAAGAAATCAAATCTCTGACATCGTTGCGGCCGGTATGAGATCCTGCAACAACTGGACTAACGACGACTAAAGAGAATGATTCAACGTGACGGAAGGGCAACCCTCCCGCAAACTGCTGCAAATTTCAATGCTGGGCCATCAACAAGTGTCAGCGTACGAACCATTCAACGGAACATCATCGATATGGGCTTTCTGAGCCCACTCGTGTACCCTTGATGACTATACGATACAAAGCTTTACTCCGCGGTCGGCCGTCTCGCCTGGGCCTGTCAAAGCAGATTGGATCATGTTGCCTGGTCGTACGAATCTCGTTTAATATTGGAGACTACCTCACGAACTTATGGGTCCTGCATGTCAGAAGGGGGCTGTTTAAGCTAATGGAGGCTCTTTAACGGCGTGCGACGTATGCTGTTGAAGTGATATGCGACTCCTGATTCATCAAGATATGACTCTGAAAAGTGAAACGTCCGTAAGAATCGTCTCATCACCTGCATACATTCAGGTAATTCTGCATTCCGACTACCTTGGGCAATTCCAGCCGGACAATACCAACCCCACACGTCCAGAATTGCTACAGAGTGGCTCCATTAACAATTTTCTGGGCTTAAACACTTTTGCTAGCCAGCAGACTCCCCAGACACGAACATTATTAAGGATACTTGGGATGCCTTGCTACGTGTTGTTTACAAGAGGTTTCCACTCTATCGTACACTTACAGATTCATGGACAACCCTGCAGGATTCATTGTGTCAATTCCCTCCAACGTCTTAAGACATGAGTCGAGTCCATGTCATGTCTTGTTCTGCCACAGCGTGCTCGCAGCGGCCTTAGATGATACTGGGCAGATGTACTACTTTCTCCGGCTGTTCAGTGTATTTTGGGACGAAAGTCTGAAGAGGTTTTTATGTCACAAGAATTCTTAGCGTGACACAAATAACCTTCAGAAGACTGACGATCCCAATAAAAGAACGGGAATTTGAAGATAACATTCTCGATAATTATGACAAAGTAGATTGAAATGATACTGTATTACGAAAGGAAGTGATACAACATAACACGACCTAAATCGAAGCAAGGAATCTTGATTAGACCCATTTCCACACAATTATTGAGACGCTTGGTAGAAAATACCATGACTAAGCTATTGCACTTCTTGCGCGAGACGTGAGACAAGCCCTCCCATGAACCATGGACCTTGCCGTTGGTGGGCAGTCTTGCGTGCCTCAGCGATACAGATAGCCAAACCGTAGGTGCAACCACAACGGAAGGGTATCTGTTGCGAGGCCAGAAATTGGTATGGTTCCTCAAGATGGACAGTTGCCTTTTCAGTTGTTGCAGGGGAAACAGTCTGAATGATTGACTGATCTGGCTTTGTAACATTGACCAAAACGGCCTTGCTGTGCTGGTACTGCGAACGGCTGAAAGCAAGGTGAAACTACAGCCATAATGTTTTCCGAGGGCATGCAGCTTTACTGTGTGGTTAAAAGATGACGGCGTCCTCTTGGGTAAAATATTCCGTAGATAAAATAGTCCCCCATTCGGATCTCCGGGCGGGGACTACTCAGGACGACGTAGTTATCCGTAGAAAGAAAACTGGCGTTCTACGGATCTGAGAGTGGAAGGACAAATCCCTTAACCCTGTAGGTAGACTAGAAAATTTAAAAATGGAAGTGGATACGTTAAACCTAGAGCACGTGGGACATATGAAAGTTCGACGGCAGGAGGAACAAGACATGTGGTTAGGTGAATACGGGGTTATAAATACAAAATCAAATAGGGGTAATGCAGATATAGGTTTAATACTGACTGAAAAATAGGAGTTCGTAAGCTACTAAGAACAGCATAGTGAACGCATTATTGTAACAAAGATAAACACGAATCCCACGCCTGCCACCGTAGTACAAGTTTATATGTCAACTAGCTCCGCAGGTGACGAAGATATTGAAGAAATGTATGATGAGATAAAAGAAAGTACGCAGATAGTGAACGGAGACGAAAATTTAATAGTCATGGGGTACTGGAATTCGATAGTAGGAAAAGGAAGAGATCGAAAAGTAATAGCTGAATCTGTAATTGTGGTATGGAACGAAGGAAGAAGCCGCCTGGAAGAATTTTGCACAGAGCCTAAATTAATCATAGCTAACACTTTATTTAAGAATCATTAAAAAAAGAAGGTTGTATACGTCGAAGAAGCCTGGAGACAATGAAAGGTTTCAGACAGATTATATAACGGCAAGACATTGATTTAAGGACCAGGTTTTAAATTCTAAGACATTTCCAGAAGAAGATGTGGACGCTGACCACAATCTGTTTGTTATTAACTGTAAATTACACTGGGAAAATTGAAAAAAAAGGTGTGAATTTAAAGAGATGAGACCTGGATAAACTGAAAAAACAAGAGGTTTTACAGAATTTCAGAGAGAGCATTAGGGAACGGTTGACAAGGACAGGGGAAAGAAACACAGTAGAAGAAGAATGGGTATTTTTGACGGAGCACTGAAAGACACAAGTGTAATGAAGGCTCCGGGAATAGACAACATTCCATTACAACTACTGCAAGCCTTGTGAAAGCCAATCGTGACACAACTCTACCATCTGGTGAGAAAGATGAGTGAGACAGGCGTAATACCCCCAGACTTCAAGAACAACAGAATAATTTGAATCCCAAAGACAGCAGGTGCTGACAGGTGTGAAAATTACCGGACTATCAGTATATTAGGTCCCGGCTGCAAAACACTAACACGAATTCCTTACACACGAATGGAAAAAATGGAAAAACAGGTAGAAGCCGACCTCGGGGAAGATCAGTTTGGATTCTGTAGATATGTTGGAATATGTAAGGCAATACTGACCCTACAACTTACCTTAGAAGACAGATTAAGGAAAGGAAAACGTACTTTTCTAGTATTTGAAGACTTAGAGAAAGGTATTGACAGTGATGGAAGTGAAACATGGACGATAAATAGATTAAACAACAAGAGAATAGAAGCTTTCGAATTAGGGTGCTACAGAAGAATGCTGAAGATTAGATGGGTAGATCACAGAACTAAAGATGCGGTACTGAATAGAAATGGGGAGAAGAGGAATTTGTGGCACAACTTGACTAGAAGAAGGGATCGGTTGTTAGGACATGTTCTGGAGCATCATTGGATAATCAATTTAGTACTGGAGGCAAGCGCGGAGGGTAAAAATCGTAGAGGGAAATCAAGGTATGAATACACTAAATAGTTTCAGAAGGATGTAGGTTGCAGTTGTTACTCGGAGATGAAGATGCTTCCGCAGGATAGAGTAGCACGAAGAGCTGCATCAAACCAGTCTCAGAACTGACGACAACAACAACAATATGAGACAGGCCTAAAGAAGACTATATCAATTCCAATTCAATACAAAATTGTAGAGAATATTACCGAACCAAATGTTTAATAATTCTTGGTTGCACTCTGCTAAAACAAAGTATTTGCAGAAAACTGGAAAGACTGGTAGAATGCAACTACCGGAGAGATCAGTATGGGTTTCAGAAAAATGTCAGAATACATGAAACAACAGTGAAATATTTGTAAATTTAGAGAAAAAAACTGTTGACAAAATTAAATATGTTACAGTCTTTGAAATTACGTCGATAGGAGTGATCAGATACAGTCTGCAAAACGTTGTTTACAACTCGTTCAGGAATGAGACTTCAATTTTAAATGTTCAAGGACGTGAAAGGAAGCAGTAACGAGAATGGAGTGGGACAGGATACTCAATCTGGACACTGAACATACCAGTGAAGGATTGTGAGGAAAATATTGCTTACATAATTAAACGTCAGGCGCAAGAAATAAAAACATGCAAGTTTGTGTGTGACAGTGTAATTCAGGCGCCGAAAGCGAAAAGTTTGGAACAGCGGTTAAATTGAATGATTTTTGCCATCAAACGGGTTATAAGATGCACATCGACAAATGTAAAAGGATAATGGCATTTAGTAGATTTTAAATGAGATATCGCAGAGGGAGTCAGATTATAAAATCAGACAGTAAAAGTAGTAGATGTGTTGTGCTATTTGGGCAGCAAAACGGCTAACGATAGGTGATCGTGTGAACTTCCGGACTTACAATGGATCTTCAACTCGAGTGTTATCACTATTTCAGATACGTGTTAAATTAATTCTGTTTATTCACCACATGGTTCTGCTCCGTGGAATGCGTCCTACACCAGTGTGGCGCAGAATCTCGCGGAGAGCCGTTTCACTAATCTTCTACTGTAGGCGAGTCTGTTAAATGGTGCAATCGAACTTTCTACATTTACATCATTCATCGCTTTGCGTATGTGTAGTGTGATTTATTTAGTCATCCGAAACTGATATAATAATAGGTGTGAAACGTTTTCTGTCGTAAAAGTTTTCACGATTTTATTACTTTATCATTACAAAATACAGAAATCCGCTTGGACTGCTTAGCTGGATAATACGAAACTCGAGTGCTATGAAATGTCAGGTATTAATTCACCAGTTCATCCACAGCAATCCATTTCTGTTGGTATTTCAATTTTATTGCTTGTTATTTTACTGGAATGTAAATATTATTTTAGATCATGTAATGACTTAGCGTTTAGGGAAGATATGACGTTGAAGATAGATTCAAAATCGTTTGTAGAAGATGGAGCTGTCTCCGAAACATCCCGCTGATAATTAATTTCATTGTTGCCCTGTCTTTTATCAGTAACTGGATTTAAGGAATGAATAAGCTGCTTTTACTGAGTGATGTTTGTCTGTCGCTGGAACTGCTACTGATAAGAATAACCTCTAGTAATCCACTAATCGAAAGAGAGAACGGATGCAGTTGTGACTTCCAATTCATAGGAGTCGAATGCACTGAAATTCCAAATCGACCCTCCGTAAGTGTCCCAAGGCGAAATACGCATCCTTGACCAATTCGAACTTATCTTTCGTCAGAAATTACCACTTTGACGACAGCAAATAACTTAATTTTCCATCCTTCTTTCCTACCGTCCTTCCTCACTTCCATCCCTTCTGAAATTAGATGAGCGTCTTGTGGTCCAGGATGTGATACTATAATACCCTCTGCATTTACGTCCATTTTCTGAAAAATCTGCGAAAACGTAGATTAAATGCCGCAAAATAAACATTTCCTTAGTGAAAGTATTTGATACTATTACACATTCGTTGCAGAATTAAATTCCACTTTGTGATGATTTTAATATCTGTAAGGCCATACACGGACGTAGGTTTCATCTAATAAAACATGATAAAAGGCCACATAGCTTCATGAGTCAGCTGAGTCGAAACCCCCCTCCCCCCAAAACTGCCATGTTCTAACTTCCAAACAGAATGGGTTTACTTTGCTTTGCTGTAGTCTACTGTGTCCAAACTCTGTGGCGATAAAATACTCGACTTTATGCCTATTGACGTCGCGAAGGTCTACAGTGAACAGTTGTAAACTTGTGGTTCTATCGTCCGTCCACGCGTGAACATCGTACTGTAAGGCTCACAGTTGCAGCAACGTGGATAGCTGCTTAACGAAAATAAATCACCCTACTTTACTTAATATAAATAAGATTCCCTCTTTACAATTGTTTCCATGGTCCATAAAATCAAAAATATTTTAACAAATAAATAGTACATACAGGGACTAACAAATACAAAGTTGTTAAGGCTTTCGTGGCTAGTTGTTGACACTTTGCCAAGAGGCAGTTTTCACTACCGAAAGTTAATGATGTGGTCATTAGACTTCTACAAGCAAAAATAATGACTTGAACTACTTTTTGGTCAGCGACAAATAACTTATACATCCCACATAAGGACTGCGAAATCTATTCCGAAGTAAATTTGCTATAAACATGTTGAACTACATTATTTTGTGGTATTGTGACGAGACTGCATATAAATTACCTTTTGAGTAATTTCGCTTTTGAAGACATCACTAATATGCATTAAGCGTTGTTCATGTGGTTCTTAATCCGAAGCAGCTCTCCACTGTATCCTGTGCGAGTCTCTCTGATCCCGAATAGCTGCTGCAATCTGCATCTTTTTGAATGCGCATCTGCATTCATCTCTTGCTGTTCTTCTGAGAATTTTACCCCCGCAATTCCTTACAGTGCTAATTTGGTGATCCCTTTACGTCTCAGTATGCGTCCTTACCAGCCGGTGAGCGAGGTGGCGCAGTGGTTAAACACTGGACTCGCATTCAGGAGGACGACGGTTCAATCCCGCGTCCAGCCGTCCAGATTTAGGTTTTCCGTGATTTCCCTAAATCGCTCCAGGCAAATGCCGGGATGGTTCCTTTCAAAGGGCACGGCCGACTTCCTTTCCCGTCCTTCCCTAATCCGATGAGACCGATGACCTCGCTGTCTGGTCTCCTTCCCCAACAACCAACCAACCAATTACCAGCCGATCCTTCTTTTGGTCAAGATGTACTACAAATTTCCTGTCTGCCCAAGTCTATTCAGTAATTCCTTATTAGTTGCATGATCTACGATCTAATCTGCTACATTCTTATGTAGCACCACATTTCGAAAGCTTTTATTCTGCTTTTGCCTAAATTGTTAATCGTCCAAGTTTCAGTTTCACATGTAGCTACAGTCCAAACTAATACTTTCAAGAAAAACTTCCTAAGACTTAAATCTTGTTCCCAAGTCTGTGTCTTACTATTATATAATCAGTCTGAAACCCTCCGATGTCTACAGGCTTTTTCCACACAGTAAACCTTCTTTTATGATTCCTCAAGGAAGTGTTGCTCTTTGCAAAACTGTAACAGACGACTTCCTCTTTCATTCCTTTCTCCCAGTCCATATTCACCTACTATGTTCCCTTCTCTTCCTCTCCTACTATCGAATTCCAGTCTCCCACCATCATTAAATTTTCGTCTCCCTTAACTGTCTGAATAATTTCTTTTATCTCGTCACATGATTTTTGAATCTCATCATTTACACAACTAGTGGGCATATAAGCTTGTATAAGTGTGGTGGGTGTGGATTTCTGGTCTATCTTGGCTTCAATGATGCGTTCACATGCTGTTCATACAGCTTACCCGAATTCCAATTTTCTCATTCACTATTACACCTAGTCCCGCATTACCTCTGTTTTACTTTGTATTTGTAACCGTGTATTCGTTTAACTAGAAGTCTTCTTCCTACTGCCTCCTGACGTAGGTGTGGTTAGACACTGGACTCGCATTCGGGAGGACGACGGTTCAATCCCGCGTCCAGCCGTCCTGATTTAGGTTTTCCGTGATTTCCCTGAATCGCTCCAGCAAATGCCGGGATGGTTCCTTTCAAAGGGCACGGCCGACTTCCTTCCGATGAGACCGATGATCCCGCTGTCTGGTCTCCTTCCTCAAACAACCCAACCCCAACCCATGACGTAGGTAATTTACAGCACATCTAACTTCAATTGATCCGCCTCCCTTTTTAAATTTTCTAGCCTATCTGCTCGATTAAAGGATCTATCTTTCCACATTCAGATCCGTAGAATGCCACTTCTCTTTCTCCTCATGACGACGTCCTCCTGGGCAGTCCCCGCCCAGAGATGCGAATGCGTGACTATTTTATTTCCGCAATACTTTACCGAAGACTACGCCATAATCATTTAACTATACAAAAGAGCTGTATGTCCTCGGAAAAAGTTACGGCTGCAGTTTCTCCTTTCCTTCAGCTGTTCGCAGCACCAACACAGCAAGTTCGGTTGGGTCAAGGGCCAGATCAGTCAGTCATCGACACCTGCTGCCCCTGCAACAGCTGGAAAGGCTGCTATCCCTCTTCAGGTACCAAATGTTTGTCTGGCGTCTCAACAGATTTCAGCATAATAATGAAATTGTTTAAGAAAATGGCAAAATTTAATAACAGATTTTATGCATAGAGACGAAAACACGATTAGTAATATTCTGAAACTTAAAACACGTTAAAATATCTAAATGATAATTAGAACCGTTAATAGACGATTTGTGACACATGTATGCAATACAATTGTGACAGATGTGAATTCTCCCTGCCAGATGTTCAACAGCTGTGTTCGTAGTCAGCTGTGTAACAGAGAAATATACCTGTACGGTCTTCAGGACGAGCCTCTGCACGTTGCTCGTGGGCCGTATCTTTCCTCTGGCTATACGCTTCAGATATGCTGTGTATTCCACAGCAATGAATTCCGAACATGTCACTGTTTATCTTCTTATGTAAACACTGCAATATACCGACTGAGTTACAAAACACAGTTCGATAAAAAGTGTCCACTCCACATTGAACTACACGAGACAGACAGCTGCCATGAACCCAAATGCTTAATATAATTGTTATGCAACACAAATCCTGGTTACTTTAAAAAAAATTAATTGCTTAAATGAGATCAAAATTGGCCTAAATCAATGAGTTATTAATATGTGTGCTTTATTTTCTTTCGGACATGTTGGAAAGAACATAGGCCATTCTTAACCCCACATTTACGTGATCAAATGAAATAAATTCCTCATACACCGCAGCTGGTCACTATAATAAATTCAATGCCGACAAGAGAAAATTTCTGCCTGGCCGAGACTCGAACCCGGATTTCCTACTACTTCGGCCATTCCAGCACGCTTTCCGTTGGACGAAAACTCCCATCTTTTCGCACACTACGTAAGTAGCGCTCGCTATCCACCATATTCATTGCTTGCCTCGTCATGCTGGACTCCCGCAACAGCTCAGGAGCCGAAGTGAATCAGGACTGAAATAATCTTGGAGGGTGTCAAGCAATATGTATTTACATATAAGTGGTGTCTGCTTTTTCGGAACAAGATATATAGGCCTTGACAGCCATTAAGATCACCCACAAATTCTCAAGGAACTCATACATAAATTCATTTCGAAATGTTGTATGACTTGAGATTTTTATTACCTCCTCATGTTCTACTGTCGACAAGAGTCTGATTGGTGGTCTGTTATAGAAGTATCGAACGGTTTGTGGATGTAGTCATATTCAGAAGAAATTTATCCTCGAATTGTGGACGAAGGTTTTCAAGGTATACTACGCCCATTCCATTAATTTGGTATACATACAACTCATTTTCCTTCACGAAATCATTGAGAAAAATGATATCTCGCAGTTATTGATCTCCATTTGTGTTTTTCAGAGTCCAGGTTCTCTCTTAAACGTAAGCACACTCTTCCTTAGAAAGATGGTATTAGTATTTAGGCCTTGATGTGATGTATTAAGGCCATTTAGTTTATAAAATGAAACGTCGGTCAAGTAGCTTATTATCAGAAGCCATTTTTCATCCAGATTTAGAGCCGCGAGTGTAGAGCTGCTGCTCAATAGCGGAAGATGGAGTCCGTCCTGGTTCACAGCGTGACGAAGAACCTTACCACGAGACAACCAACGTGCCTTTGTGTGCAATAGAAGTGAATCATGAGTAGAACCCCAGTCCGCGAAGAGAACGGAAAGTACCCAACTGTTGAAAGCTCGTGCTCACACGAAATTTACAATACTAACGCCATCGTTCCTCCATTCATTTTGACGGCAGCGGGATGAAGTAATTTCTCGCCAGTAATGCGTTGCGATTTGGATTTTTCAGTTACGTAGATGTATCTTTAATGCTCGTATGGTTTACTTAGGAACTGATGTCTGTTTTTTTTTGGAGGTATCTGACGGGTTGTGTTTACTGTCACCAGGCGAAACTACTTTCATCTGGCTGCAAGTTTAAGTTCTGTGACCGTTCTGGCTGAATGCTCATCATACTATAACGTATAAAATATTGCGTCGGTTTATTACATTAATTTGACACACTCTTCTGGTTAATTTTTAACTATTGTGGGCAATGAAAGCATCACTTAATGCATAAGTAACAAAGTGTTTTCTTCAGCTAGAATATTCAACATTAGCACAGTTATACGTTGCAATGAGACTTCGACCAACACTGTCCTCCTAGACGATGTTGACTGCTGAAAAGGAGGTCTCGTACTTGGTAGATTCAAATGGCTCTGAGCACTATGGGACTTAACAGCTGAGGTCATCAGTCCCATAGAAATTAGAACTACTTAAACCTAACTAACATAAGGACATCATACACATCCATGTAGCGGTCGCGCGGTTCCAGACCGAAGCGCCTAGAACGGCTCGGCCACTCCGGCCGGCTACTGGGTAGAGATCTTGTATCCTCGACACTATATTGACCTAACTGTGAGGGCGCTGCTTGGGCGAGAGGAGCGCCTCCCATACGTCGTTACAGATGGCAGCAGGCTGTTGCTGATGTGTGTGGTATCGTTTCGCGTTGCCAAATTTGGTATGGGAACGAGGTATCTATACGATGCCGAAGTTTCAGTTGCTGCTCATGTTGGTTAAAAAGATTCGATGAGTCAACTCACATGGTCAGGATGTTTCATCTGCAGGTGCCTATTTAGTTTCACACTTTTCAGCTAACGTAGGCTAAAATGAAAACGACATTGTGGTCGTCCTCGTAACTCGAAAGAATGCTGGTGAAACCTAAGATCAGAAAATCAACTCGATACTTACACACGCTGGTTTTGCGTGTAGAACTAACGTTTCTGAACAGAACGGAGACAGACACGTGAAATGGATGTACTTTGATCAAATTCAAGCAGTTTTCCTTATTAGAACTGCACTCTTTAGATGGAAAACAGGCAGACGTTGAATCACTATCGTGCGGTCTCTTGTTACCACTGCGAATCTGTCGCTTATCCATGGGAATGGAGGAAACTGTATTACATTATTTTAAATCCACTTATCCACACCAACTGAACACGGACTAGAATTCTACTTCCAGGTTACTTATTACCTTTGAACTGACTTCGAAAGCCTCGCTTGATTATGGCTGTGATTAACAGTCTGTTTACTGCAGTTAGCTTTTCAAGAAAGTGATGGTTACATTGTCAATGACTTATTGTCATTAGTGGTTGCTAAGTGCTTGGTTAGTAGCTAACTCCGAGGTTGATCGGTGACAGTCTCCTGTTGGCAAGATCTTCGGGTCTGTTCTTGTGAAATAAGACTGCAAGTTAACGATGGAGGAGCATCTTGTCTTCACTAACGGAAATGAGGATCTTACGCTAGCAATATACCATCAACCGGAAGTATGTTTCTCACATAATATGAAATACAAATATTTCACCCCTAGTACTTTCAGCGCCCCCACCAGGGGGCGCGCGTCCCTATATAGAGGCTCGATGATACAATGATGGGGTCGCGGATGGCGGCAGGGGGGGGGGGGGGGGGAAGGCACCGCTGGGTTCTGTTTTGCGCGTCTGTATCTTTCCTTGATATATATGACTGATACTCCCGAAGGCTCAGAAAAATATCTGACTGAACATGGTGGAAGTGATACTGTGGAACGTAAAATAAGAAATAAAAAATGGTCGGTGGTATCACATGTGGCCTCCACAAAATAGATTAACGCTTGATAGCGACAAAATGCGATGTACAGAGTTTCAGACAAGAAAATCTGCAAAACCTTTTTTACTGTGACAAGGTGGTCTGTCAGGGTCGTGTACATTATTAAATTCCTAACACTGAAGGTGGATGGAAGGCTGCATGCTGTTATCTTAGCTGTAACAATGATCCCTTAAAGAACACTAGTAAATGATGACACTGACTGTTGTACAGTCAATTTAATATTTGACGCATTTACCACCTTCAAACGTACTATAAACGTAAGTGTAAGTTCTGTATTACAGAAAGTTTAACGTTTAGTGCTGTCAGTCAACAGTAAATACAATCTTAAGTACTGTTAGCCAAATTGAAACTGTATATTTTGATGATGCTCTTGATTATGTGAAGTATGAAACGGCAAATAAATAAAAAATAATAGGTGCAACTTGTGGCTGCTTTCAAAAGCTTAAAGAAATATTTTGTGACTGCTCAATTTCTCCAGGCGTATCTTATAAAAATGTGTTAGGGGGCTGCCCTCTTAGAAGCATTCTCTAGTCGGTCAGTACATCAGCGTTCCTGATGATGAAGACAGGACCGACTGCCGAAATACTGTGGCCGTTTGCACGGACACAACCGGTATTCACGAAAATGTGAACTGTGCTGTTTTCACAAACAAATGGTGAAGCAGTCTGTGAATTTCTGTGAATGTCTGTGTTTGGAAATGGGTGAAGAAGAAACCCATGGCACAGACAGATTGTAGAACAGAGCACCAAAATTTATTCCTTCAGTTTCCTGGATCTGTTAATTATTTGGGGGGGGGGGGGGATGTCTACCTTCACTCAAAATATTACAACATTGTCCATAAATGCTTGCGTGCTGACATCAGATGTTATCACCTACTGGAGAGGAATGATACAAATGAGTCAGCGTTCCTGTAGTGTGTGTTCGTGAGAACTGTACAGACATTCGAGTTGATAAGGTCTTCTGTGAACATAATTGGTCGATATTATAAACTGAGGAAGCACAAAGTAAAAAGTTTTTGCATGGTACATTAGTCCTAAGACACATTTCTGCTTATATTAACAGTAACCTCAGATATATTGCAGACGATAAAATTATCTAAAATGGAGAACTGCCCCGGAAAATATGCAGAAACATACAGTCAGTTATTGTTACGATTTCAAAGTAGTGCAAAAATTGGCATCTAGCTTTCCGTGCATTGAAAAGTAGAGTCATGCGCATCTCAATATGAAAAATCATTCTATCGTAAGACTACATTATCAGTAACTTACATTCAAAGTCAGGCATCTCTCACAAATACCGGTGTGTAACAATTTGTACAAATATGAAATAGAATGATCACCTAAGCTTGGTCGTGTTTAGGGCAGCTGACAGACTACTGGGAATATAGTCAGTCTTCGATTAGAATTAATAATAATGTTGTATGGTGTCATGCCTGGTGCATTTCTATCCACTGAACGCAACTTCGGTGACCATCATGTACCGCATCCAACGACGTCCTGTTTCCCCCAGACTGTCACCCATCCAAATACTAACCAGGCCCAGCGTTGTCTGACTACCGTTATGGGCCGGGAACCTGTGTTACCAACGTGACAGGGCCACCGGCTACAAAGAGGACGACTAGAGTATACTGATCGTTTCCAATGAAGGGTTACGCGATTGGTCACAGGTATATTTGACTGAAGCGACAGCGTCACCTAAGGTGGAGAAATCTAAAACGGAAGACAGAAGTAAAAGGAACCGCAAAAGGCTCTTAATAAAATTTTAAGAGCCAGTATTAACAAGCAGTCTGTGGGTATTCTAAATATACCTTTACCGTATGAATCGTGAAGACAAGAGTAAACTAACAGCAACACCTGCACAAGGTTATGTACACCGAAGGTCAAATGGGGAGAAAGGAAAGGGAAGAACAGGAATTAGTATCGTCAGCTGCACCGGGACCTTTTTCAGAATCATGAACCCGCGATCTCCGGCTTACTAGGCAGTTGCGTTAACCACATCGCCACCCACAGACAGTGTTTACCACATTTGGGTGTAGTATCTCGGCACAGCTTTTGGTCGAACTACAGTCCCATCTAGCGTCACCTATCCGCAGCCCCCTCCAGATCCTCTGCGCTCGCTTGATATTCCCGCAGGAGGCCGAATGTAGTTGTGCATCCCCACTGATGCTGGTGGACTCATGGCCCATCAAGGTGAATAAGCTATGAATTATATGAATGCTGTCCGAAATAAGACACCAAGCGTTCATATAATTCACTCACCTCAATGGACAGTGAATCCATCACCTTCAGTGCGGATGCACAATTACATTCGACCTCCAGCGGGATTCTCAAAGAAGCGAGTGCGGAGGACTTCGGCTTGGACTGCAGAGAGGTAGCGCTCGGTGAGAACATGGGTCGGAAGAGAGTTGTCTACGCAATAGAGATAAACACTGGGTCCGAGTGGCGTTGTGGTTAAATCAAACAGTCTGCAAAACAAGATTGCTTACAAATCACTCCTGCGACCAGTTCTAGAATATTGCTCAAGTGTGTGTGACCCATACCAGTTAGACTTAAAAGAGGATACTGAAATAATTAATGTATACAGAGAAGGGCAGCACTTGTTGTCACAGGTTCGTTTAATCCGTGGGGGAGTGTCACAGAGATACTGAATGGGTTACACCGGCAGGTTCTTGAAGACAAACTTAAGCTATCCGGTGTAAGTTCCTTCACAAAGTTTCAAGAATCTGCTTTAAATGATTACTCTAGGAATATATTACAGTAGCCAATGTATCGGTCACGTAGGGATCGTGAGGATAGGATTAGAATAATTACTGAACCCATAGAGGCATTCAAGCAATCATTCTTCCCAGGCTCCATACGTGAATGAAACAGGAAGGAAGCCTAATAACTGGCAGAATGGGATGTACCCTCTGCCATGCACCTCACAGTGGGTTTGCAGAGTATAGATGTAGATGTAGTCATAGATGTAATTGTAGACGAATAGTAAGCAGGAGATCGCTAATTCGAATCCTGGTCTGGTACACATTCTCATTCATCGCCGTTGATTACCCATAAGCTCTCGATGCAACTGGCATAAATAGTTAAGTTCCTTTCCTTTCCTTTCTCCACCCTCTACCTCCTATTTCCGTTATATGTATTAAACTGCTGATTCCGCGTGTTGTGTGTTCTTTCGGATACGTCAGAAAGGACTGATCCCACGCTTGTGGTTGGATCGGAAAGAACATTCATTAATACATGATACAATGGCCATTATCCCGTAATATGCTCTCCACATAGTTGTGCAGAGTATGTATGTAAATGTATCTGTAGTTGGAGTAAGTAATACAGATATATATCCGATTTTTTCCAAGCAGTGTCGTTCCCTCCCACATAAATGTATGTACCC
Organism: Schistocerca americana; assembly: GCF_021461395.2. Classification (NCBI taxonomy): domain Eukaryota; kingdom Metazoa; phylum Arthropoda; class Insecta; order Orthoptera; family Acrididae; genus Schistocerca; species Schistocerca americana. The sequence goes on along the minus strand of NC_060121.1, from coordinate 440,449,284 downwards.
TCCGCAACTTTGTAGGTGAATTTTTGGAGCAGAAGCTCGCAGTGGTGTCGGAAATAGAAAAAGTTGGAGCCGTCGCGAGCTTTCTCAGGAAAATACTGCCTTTGTGGGGCCCTGCATGCCTGTCTGCACGCTGAGAGCTTCTTCTTTAGTAAAGCCGAGCCGAAGGCTCCGTGCAGACGGCGCCAAGGGGGAAGACTCTTCCGCCAAGGTAAATATAGCACATTTCCCTTCTGAACGTTTCTCGCCTTGTGCATGTGTTTCAATTGAAAAATGAAGGAACTTTGATTTTAAGATTTTCTTACTAAAAATAGAAATAGACAAAAAGGGTATCGTTTCACATATATTCAAGTTACGGGGTTGAATTTGAGATGCTTTGAAACATTTTCAGCACCATAAATAAATCCGAAATGTTTACCATTATGGCTTGCTGTGCTTCCTACAGAAGCCAGTTGTAATAATATTTTACTAGCCATTTGTTAAAATGGTAGATGTCACATTTTCTTATAGTTTTCATTTTTCCACTGATTATGAAATAGTATAGTATGCATGAACATTTTAATTACAAGTAAGTTTAAAATCCTGTTATTTCCTTCGTATTTCCTTCTTTTGTTAAAAGGTCAAATGTCCTCAACATCTTCCTTTTTAACAAAATACTTCACATTACCTTGTTACTGGGTTGTATTTTGGTGTATGTTAGTGGAGAGCACAACAGTGAATTACAGTTGACAACACTTGGCCCTGTTAGTTCAGAGCAGAAATATGCGTTATAAAATGTGCATTATCGGTATAAATTTCATTGTTTAAAAGCATAATCATCTCCATGGTTTTCTCCGGTAAAGATGAATGTGTTTTTGGAGAGAAAAGAAAACTGAACCCAGAAAACTGTATGAGAAACACAAGGAAGCAAGCAAAACTGAGGCGAGCACCTTATAAGAACTACTCTGGAAAGAATATAGATGCCAAAATAATTAGTGGATAATGCAGTTCATTTCGTAATGTGTGGTTTTTTTGTTTCATACACCTTTCTGCCTAGGAACATCATTCAATCAGATGAATGACAGAATTCATTTTAGTGTAACTACACTATACCACTTCATTTATGATCTCAACAGGCCTGGTTGTATACCATTCATCAATGGACGCTTGACCTGACTACACCTTTTATAATGCCCTAAGCCAGCATGTTGAGCTACCTAGAAACGTATACTATCCTCCTGATAAGTCCCCATAAAAAAGGCAAAAGATGGGAAACCATAAAATCATTCAGTATGTGGAAGATAGCTGAAGTGAATTTTGTGTGTACATCCTGAAGGACGCTTTGGTGGAAGCAGATACCGAATTAGAGGACTGATACGAACTTGTTACATACGTCTCTCTGTCTAATTTCCTTTCCGAGCATAATAAAAAGTTGTGGAATGTTTCACAAATATTAGAAAGGAAATAAAATAGTTATCTGATTAATGTATATGTTTGTCCTTTTTAATTGGATAAAGGGCACAAATCTGGAGTTTTTAAGTGTAATAACATTGTCATTCTGCTCAATATAGTTTAGGTCAACTGTTCTCATTAATCGTGATAGTACTGTGTGCTGGAATGGAAAAGTCGGAGAAAATTCATGAAATGTAGTAATAAATAAATTTTTTCTTCACAACCGAAAATGCGTTGTAATGAAAATCTGCCATTTCAACAGGTAACTACTTAACTACTAATTTTTGTAATTCTTTCTTTGTCATGTCGACTTCGCCAAATTTGTATCATTGAGTTATTAATGTAGACAACAAAACGGTTGAAGATTCTGAAGTCAGGTTAAGACTGTAGGGAAGCCAAAAAGTCTAGGAACACATTAAATTATTTACTGCACAAGAGCTAAACATTGTACAGATATCATACGTATGTAATTTTGAAGAGAAACCCTGAAAGTTTTTTTCATGTATACTGCCACTGCGTAGTTTCGTAATTTGCCGATAGTCAGAGTTAGTCGCAAACATGGAGAGGTCAGGTGTGAATGGCTCTGAGCACTATGGGACTCAACTGCTGAAGTCATTAGTCCCCTAGAACTTAGAACTAGTTAAACCTAACTAACCTAAGGACATCACAAACATCCACGCCCGAGGCAGGATTCGAACCTGCGACCGTAGCGGTCACGCGGATCCAGACTGTAGCGCCTTTAACCGCACGGCCACTTCGGCCAGCTAGAGGTCAGGTGTGGCGCGCACTTTCTGTGTGATGGAGTTCGACAAAAACAAATGTGTTACAGCTGTTCAACGGATGTTTAGAACCAAGTACGGAAAGAAGCCACCAACAATGAAGGCCATTTACCACTGGCACAACAAATTCATTACGACGAGTTGCTCGTGACCGGAAAAGAGAAGCAGACGTCCCATTTTGAGTGAAGTGAATGTGGAGCGCGACGACAGACATTCGTAAGGAGTCCAAAGAAATCGGTGAGTCGTGCATCCTGTGACCTCGAAATGGCTCCAATGACAGTGCAGAAGCTCAATGACGACGACATGCACAAGCGTTTTGAGTTTTGTTCGCAGTTGCAACAACTGAATAACGATGGAGATAGCATTGTTGATCGCTTAATTTTTAGCGGCGAAGCCACTTTTCACACTAATGGGAAAGTGAACAGGCATAATTGTCGGATCTGGGTACAAAGAATCCACACGAATGCATTGAATTTGAGCGTTATTCTCCAAAGGTAAATGTTTTTTGTGCCATATCAAGTCGAAAACTGTACGGGCTATTCTTCTTCGCCGAGAGCAGTGTCACTGGATATTTCTACTTGGACATGTTGCAGCAGTGGCTGATGCCACAAATGCAATCGAACTCACTGTTCATCTTTCAGCAGGATCGGACCCTCCCCAGTTTCATTGTGAAGTTTTTGTGTACCTGAACACAGTGCTGCAGCATCGATGGATCGGCTGTGCTGGGTAAGGCGAAAGCTGTTTCATGAAATGGCCTCCGCGATCACAAGATCTCACTCCGTGTGACTTTTTCTGTGGGGGCACATTAAAGATCTGGTGTATGTACTATCTCTACCAAGCGATGTAGCAGAGCTCCGGGAGAGAAATCGGGAGGCGACTGCCACAGTAGACGATGCCATGCTGGGACAGGTATGGCAAGAATTCGATTACCTCATTGACGTCTGCCGAGTTACTCATGGTTCGCATATCGAATGTTTGTAAAAAAAACTTTCAGCGTTTCTCTTTAAAAAACAATATTTATGACATCTGTATAATGTTTAGTTCTTGTGCAATAAGTAATTAAAGTGTTCCCAGGATTTATGTAACCCTGTGTATATATATTATTTTGGGGCGGTTGAATATTTTTATGTATCACAATAAATCAACTACTAAGTACCCGGCGTCTTTTCTAGCAAAAGGCACTTAACAGCCTTTGTGAAACAGTTTAACAGATATTTTGTGAAGCAAGCAGATTAACGTGTAAGGTGCCTTCAACGACGAGATTATTCTAAGCAGAGCACAAGCTCTGACACAAATACTAGTAAAAAGGTATGTGGTTTATTTTTCAAAATCACCATGTCAGTATTTACCATCAACCTTAAGTGAACCAAGGTACACCTAAATTTCCGAGTCTGGTTGAAGAGTAACTGCCTCTCGACGGAATGCATGTGCAATGCAAGAAGTTAATGATAAGAATCATCAGTTGTGATTAGCGTGTTGCAAGAAAATTACGTTACTAGACAATTCATCTATAACAAGCAGTCGAGCAGTTTCAGGCGTTGGATTTCTTAAGACGCGCCTTTAGTGATTTATCAAAGTGCACTACAACACAAAAAAAATTTTAAAAAATTTAGTGCTCATTTTCTGTTGTGTTTTTGTGTACCAATATTATTGTATGGTGGTAGCACCCTGGAGTCGACGTGTACATGAAAAGTTTTTCTTTACGTTATTATCAACGTTTTTGGAAAACTCTGGAGTAAGTAATACGAAAAAACTGGCTCTTTGAAAGGCATAGTACTCTGTTTTGTGTATTTGTGCTGCAGTGTGTCTCGAGTACTGACGCTGGAAACTTATTCGAAAAACCTTTATGAAGGACAACATTGTATGTTCCCTATGATTTATTATATCTGTGCTCCGTCGCATCACTCCAGTATGCTAACATCGAAAAGCCAAACACTGCTCACAATATCTTTGATCTCGATTTTTACCTCCAAGGAAACATCACCGACACGACCTCGTATTTTAAGGTGGAAAAAAGCTCACTTGTAAGATACGAGCCCCATCCATCATGCCCACACGAATTATGATCTGAAAGTACAGCTTCTAAACCTCCGCGAGCATCGGTTGTCAGTCACTCGCATTGCTCCCTGCAGCCACCTAATATCCGAACGCGAAGCCCGTACAGTGGAATGAGAACCAGAGTCCTCCTATTCACGGTATGCCGAAGGAAAACCCCATGTGCATATACGTTTAATATGATTTTAACAGTATGTACTTCTTGATACTGTACAGTCGTATACACGCCTTAAAATTAATAAGCCTAGTAAAGTGAAGAATGATTATGAAATGAAATGAAAATTATGAACATAGGTTTTCAATTTAATGATGGCAATCACGGTGAATAACAGCGCTTCTCCTGCAAATATACTTCGCTTGAACAGTGCTTCCTCTAAAATCTAAAGAAAAATAATGCATAACAACGATGTAAATTGTTACGTAGCGCTATTCGTCTTCTTTACTGGAACACTAATTCATTTCACTCATTTACACAGCACCAAGAAAAGAGATCTGTGGCACCAATTACTGGTTAGAAACCGCGTACTTTAATACAAGGAACTAAGCATGTTACGAGTGAAAAAACAACATTTTACAAATATCTTAGTAACTTTACTGTACAGTTCTCCGCGATTAGGTATTCCACTGCTGCAGTGTCACGGAGCGAGTGACAAACAATCAGTGCGCCGAAGTTCGAAAGTTGTACAATCTGAAGGTCGAAACTGTGCAGTGTCAGAACTATAGCCCAAATTGTCGCCGGGGATCGACTATTGGGTCTGATACTTTGCAAGCGTGTCATTTTGTCCTCAAAATATGAGATCGAGTTGGTTATATTCCCCTGTCAGTAGCTGTGTTAGATACACTTCATCCAGAAGACGCCACTCAGGATTACTGACGGATTCTTCCTAGGGTGATGTGCGATGTTGCACACCTTTAGAGGCTTCACTCTCGGTAAAATGATTATCTCTAGCAATTGCCTTTCATTTCCTAGTATCACGGTCCTACAAATCTTAAGAACATACTAGCATATACAGCATTTAATACGTTGAGCGAATATTGCAGGTATTTTTATTTTGTTTAACAGAGCGTTTCCCCACTCAGAATAACCCCAAAGTAATCTGAAATAGTAGGGAATACTGATAATGAAACGTTAACGACGCTTTGACTTTGGATTGATTCGTTACCCGCCTTCTCTGTTGTTTCCACACTTAGGAACGTTTCACGGTTATAAGGGAATTTTACATTACAATAATTGTATTATACACGCTTTTCTGAGTAGATGAACTGCACGTTGCTTACCAGAATTCCAAATGGATACAGCAAGCTGATCGTCCAGCACTGCGCACAGCTGAGTTCGGTGTGGCACTAAAAACATTCCGTGAACGGGCTCACAACAGCAGAAACAGCTGTGCAAACACAAGTGCCGTCAAACTGGCAGTGGCTGAGGCCGCCAGCAAATGAATTCCATCGAGGCGATAGTTTCGTGATAAACTGCATCCTAATTTAGCTGGCGCTGCCAGTGTGGCTGAATTTCTCACAAAAATAAATCTTCAGTGTTCAGTAATTATCAAACCGTATCTTTATATCTACAAATCATAAGATCACGAATATCATACTGGAAGTATCATAAGCGAGATATGTGCATTTATAGCACATAATATTAAGAAGAAGTTTTTTTTCACATTATTGCCATTGAAAATTTGTTCTAACAAACCGTAGTAAAAGGTTATAATAACAGATGTAATACCGCTGAAAACTTTGTTATATGCCACTGAAGTTTCTTCAGATTCATTTCAGGTTGTCACCTGCCTCTTTAATAATTTTGTCGACGACTGTACGTGACGATCAGGATCATCACGCCGAAATCAGACACGTAGCCGAAATCTGGAAGTACCGGAGAGAGGTCAAACGAAGCTGAAGCTTCAGAGCGCATGGAAGAACCACGTTGAGTTTAATTTTTCGGCAAAATCTGTTTAGTTTGATACGGAGAATATCTTTGACTTACAAGCCAGAAGAACGAAACCGACTGTGTCCTGGAAGGGGTAAATCGCCTGAAATACTTAAGGAAATGCACAAAAATTATAAGCATTATGAGTAGACGGAGTTGAACTACAGTCCTTCCAGTTACTCAGCCATACTGCCCTGCTGAACATTTGCCTCGCTACGTGAAGTTGATTGGTATGTATACAAAGTCACCATTGGGGAGACAGATTTCGTAATTAACCTCTTTAGTTTTCAAAATATCCATTAATTATCATCGGAAATCAGAAATATCTAAGTACGATTAGTCTGTAAAACCAATATGAGGTTGCGGTGTGCAACAGTGAACTAACAAAGCAGAATATTTACGAAAGTGTGCTAATAAGTAATGCCTCTTACGATTTTATGTCAAAAAATTGAAGATCTTTAGCTAAAACAAACGCAATTAACATTCTACATCTTCATTCATCATGTCGACATACTTTGAAGCCCTCTGCCACTATAGCCTATAACACGGCGGTTGGTAATGCAACTACAGCTACGTCGGTGAGTGAGAAACAGCGTGCAGCAATCGAGAATCTAATCCGAAGAGCTGGCAGACTCAAGTGTCTCCTTCAGAATGAGAACAACACACTACACACGACTGCTATGACGCCTGCAACAACGAGACGCATTGGATTCACGGTCATCGATCATCCTCCATACTGTCCCGAATTGGCCCCATCTGATTTTCATCTGTTTCCAAAACTCAAAGAACACTTTCTAGATCTTCAATTTTATAGTGACAATGAGGTGCAAGCAGAGCTGAGGTTGTAGATCCGCCTACAAAGTCAAACTTTCTACAGTTACGGTATCAACAAATTGGTCTCTCGCTGGGAGAAATGTGTTCGTCAACAAAATGATTATGTTGAGAAATGTAGAAGGGCAGTTCAATAAAGAATGATTATAATTTTTTTAAGAACATACCTTCACGCATCCTCATAGTTTCGATGGTACTTGTCAAGGTAGTCTCTCATGAATGCGATGCGCTTGTCCCAGCGTTTCTGCCAGTCTTCAAATACATACTGGAAACTATTTTTTGAGAGGTCCTTCAAAAACGCCCCCGCAGCCTTCAAAATGCTTCTCATAATTGATAAGGCCTCCCCCGAAGGTGTTTCTTCTTGTTAGGGAATAGAAGAAAGTCACATAGGGCTAAATCCAGACTATAGGGAGGGCGAGGGATGCACTTCACGTTGATTTTTGCAACATATTCAGTAACAACATTGACAATATGCGGCCTCGCTTTATCGTGGTGCAGCGCCCAGATTGCTTCGCGAAAATGTGGTCTTTTGCGTCTTATATGGACTGGCAATGTTTTCAGGACATGCCTGTAAGACTGTACAGTTACTGATATGTGTGCAGGTACAACACGCTGATAAACCATATTACATGAATATAAAAGATTGAGATAACCATAACTTTCCCAGCAGAAGCAACCACGTTTGTTTTTTGGGGGGCTGGTAATGAAGGAGATTTTCACACTGAGCTTTGCTGTTTGCTCTCAGGATCCAAATGATAGCCAAGTTTCATCAAAAATGATTACATTTGTAAGAAACTCCCGATCTTCCGCTATCAACATTAACTGCATGCAGACCTGCACGCGAATGTCCTCTTGTTCGGGATTCAGCAGTCTTGGAACCCATCGCACACAAACCCATGTCATGTGTAATTTTTCCATCACCAACGTGTGGGTGGCACCCAATGAACTGTTCGGTATTTCAGTGAGTGATCTTTAGGTAATTCGTCGATCCTCCCTCACAATGACAGCAGCAGTGTTGGTGTTTTCTTCCGCAAGAGCAGTAACTGGAGCACCGGGTCCATCTTCGTTTGAAATTGTCTCTCGTCTTCAAACATTTTAAACCATCTTCGAGCTGTACTGTAGGGAAGAACAGACTCTCCATAGGATTCCTGTAGTATTGTATAGGTCTCAGCTGAAAATTTATTGAGACGAAAGCAGAATTTCGAAACCTCATATTGTTTCTCGCGTGTTACCTCCATTGCAACGCTAGGCGATACTGAACATCTCTGATCTTGCCTGCCTCTCACAGATGAGAACCACGAGTCTAACAATGAAACTACTACGGCGTGTTTCTTGCACATTAAGCTAACAGAATATCATAAGATTGAATTTCAGCACGAGGAATTATAACCATAAGAAAATTATGATAATTCTTTATTGAACAGCCCTCTTATATGCAGACGTGAAGAATAAGGGTATAGAAAGAAAATAACGTTCGTTTTTTGAAGATTTTTAAGAGCTTTCACATAAAAAAAATTCGGAAGCAACACTTTTCATCTCGTGCTTGTATATAGGCACTATGTGTTGAAAGCGTATACATTTCAGGCCATACGCTGTAAACTTCGGTTTTCATTGCTCTCATGAGCATCCAAGCCTACAACTTTAGTCATAGAAATCCTGCGTCACAGCTCCAGTGACACAAACCAAGGTGAAAATCATTTCCTTTCCTAACGAAAAGCTTAGGAACTGATTAATTCATGGATAGTTCACAGCTTTGGTGAAACAGTAATGGTTAGTCCACAGGCTTCGTTTAATGGTGACGCAGAACCACAAGAATAATTTTCTTTGTGATTGAGTGGAAATATATATTGTTAACAAATCAAATCATTCTAGACGATTCTTTGTACCAACTTTTCGCAAAATAGGAAATCAGCACATTTTTTCCAGCTAAAATATCCCGCACCTGTAGCCGATTGCCAGTTATGAGCCACGTTTGGATCCCAGTTTGAGAAAGCGTGTTAGACAATGGATCTGTGACTAGGATAGGTCTAGTGATCTTTGTGACAGTGCAGACTCAAGATACATCCCTTTCTCCTGTGAATGACAGAAAAATCAGCACCACATCGACTGGTTCTTTCCTTTCCTTTGCAGAATATTCCCTGACTCAAATATAGTAAGATAGATATAAAACTCTATTTCGAAATTAATGACTTGAGACAAGCTTATACATCCAATTCAATTTGTCGACACCACCAATTTAAAAAAATTAAAAAGGTTGTCTGACGACAAAATTGTTTGTTTCGAACGGGGATGTTCAAAGCACTCCTGAGCAATTTCAATCCATGGTAGAACGTTCCATTGTTTGGATGTAGCCGTCAATCAGTCGTGGTACTCCATCAATGAGATCAGCAAACCAGCCGCAGTCCGAATGGTCCCATTCTTCAATTGCGAGTCTGCGTATCTCGCACAGAGCACATGGTCATTTTCGACTTAGAAAAGCAACTCGATTCAATCGACCACACACGTGTTCATCTAGATTCATGTTCGAGGAACAGGCAATCTATTGCTTTCTGGTGATCCTGGCATGCCGAAGGAAAGAACAGTGCGATCGCCATAACTTACGTGATACGGCCCCAATATCGGTTTCAGAATCTGGTCCCTGTCTTGCGGAGCAGCGGATTTCCCTCAACAGCCACGAGAGAGTTGTGGCGGCCCCATGGTAGTACCACTGGAAACATGGCTCGCCAACACCACTTTGTTGTGAGACACAGCGTTGGAGGCATTCGATATTACCGGGTTGTCCCCAAACACGTTGTTTGCAGTTATCAGAATACTAACGGATCCGAGCTTCGTTCACGAATAACACAAGATTCGAGTACTGTGACGTCCATTGTGCATAATATCGTGCTCATCTGTAACGGAGTGCGTGGTGTAGTGGTGTACGATGCGATGTTCGACTAGATCGCAGGAAATAGTGATACGCCTCATATAGCTTTATGCGATACATGATCTCCTGTAGCCTCTTAGAGTACCTAATTCAGGTCTGAGGCAGTTCCTTTGATTCAAAAGTCGTAGATATCGATGATCCTGAACACCTATCGAACTTAGACCGTCGGTGAGTCTCAAATCGTCAACACCACCTGTCAATTGGAACCGATTACACGATCGCACCAAATCACAGATCGAGGTGAAGCAGTGGTTAGCACACTGGACTCGCATTTATGAGGACGACGGTTCAATCCCGTGTCCGGCCATTCTGATTCAAGTTTTCCGTGAGTTCCCTTTCGCTCGAGGCAAATGCCAGGTGGATCCTTCGAAGGGGCACGGCCGACTTCCTTCACTATCCTTCCCTAATCCGATGAGACCGATGACTGCGATGTTTGGTCTCCTCCGCACAAACAACGCAACCCCAATCCAACCCCGCATCAAACCACTTTGACTATGCAATTAATTCCAGTGTGGCTTTCTACCAGTAGGTGACGCTGATATCAACTGTGTGTATGTTTGCAAGTAAAGGTAACCTATGACCCTCCGATTGGTACTCAGGCACTATCACAATAGATAACCACCTGCACGACATGTGAGGGTGATGCAATTTTTTCGTTATTTGTGTTTTGTTTGCCACTGTTCGATACAACGAGACAATGTAAAAATCAAACGTGATTGTGGCTACATAATATATCAGTCTTCAAAGATAGACATCCTAAATTGTGTTAATGGAACTGAGCCAGTGATGGAAAGGCAGACACGTTCACAGACGTCTTGAGAATTAGAGGAAAAGAATATCTTCTGCCGGGCAGGTAAATGCTGAGGCTGAATCTAGATACAGCGATGATCAGCGAAGTGAAATAGAAAGAAGACGTTGGATTTCTGGTCAGATGAGTATAGGCTATAGCACAAAATGGTGTGACGGAAGCAGGTTTCGTTATGGTTGGCAAGTAGGATTCTTTATGGACAGGAAAGAAGAGCACAGAGTGAGTTACTGTGAACAGTTGAGTGGTATTATTGCTCTCATGAGAATCGACGAAAACCAACACCGACAGCGGCAGTTCAGGTGTACATGCCCACATTGCAAAGTGAAGAAAAAGAGGTATAGAAAGTATATCAGAATATCGAACTTGTATTTCAATACGAGAAGATGAAAATCTAATAGTGAAGGGGGATTCCAATGCGGCTGTAGGGGAAGAGTAGAGGGGACTGTTAAATGAGTACATGGGATTGATACTAGGAAATAGAGACGAGAAAGATTAATTGACGTCTGTAACAAAATTCAGCTAGTATTAGCAAATACTCACTCCAAGGATCCGAAGATAAGTTGACATACCTGGAAGAGGCCAGGATATAGGAGAATATCTCAGTTACATTACATCATGGTCAGACAGAGATTCCGGAATCAGATACTAGATTGAAAGTGGAACTCTAGAGCGGATATAGAACCAGAACACAACTTAGTAATGATGAAAGGTGGACTGAAGTTTAAGAGATTAGCTACGAAGAATCAGATTGCAAAGAAGTGGCATAAGGAAGTACAATGGAATGAAGAGTGTTGCATGAAGATCTCTGAGGCTGTAGATAATGCTATAAGGAATAGCTCAGTAGGCAGTTAGATTCAAGAATCGTGGACATATATAAAAATAGTCAATCACAGAAATTGGAAAGAAGAACATGAGTACAAAATAGGTACCTGCGAAGAAACCAAAGATTGCAGAAGAAAACTTCATGCGATCGACACAAGATGCCGGCCGCAGTGACCGAGCGGTTCTAGGCGCTTCAGTCTGGAACCGCGCGACCGCCACGGTCGCAGGTTCGAATTCTGCCTCGGACGTGGATGTGTTGTGATGTCCTTAGGTCAGTTAGGTTTAAGTAGTTCTATGTTCTAGGGGATTGATGACCTCAGATGTTAAGTCCCACAGTGCTCAGAGCCATTTGAACCGTTTTTTGACAAAAGACGGAAGAACAAAAAATGTTCTCGGGAATTCAGGGAAAGCACTGAAGTAAAAGCGTAATGACTGGTTGAAAAATATGAAGCTATCGAACAGAAATAATTGGTCCGTAGGATTGACTCAGCGTATAGAAAAGTGGAAACAACATTCTGTGAAATTAAAAGCAATGGTGGTAACATTAAGAGTGCAATGGGAATTACATTATTAAATGCAGAGTAGAGAGCAGATAGGTGGAAATAGTACACTGAAGGCCTCAATGAGGAGGAAGACTTGTCTGGTGTGACTGAAGAAGAAGAAGGAGTCGATGTACAGTAGAAGAGGTAGGGGATCGAGTATTATAATCGAAATTTAAAAATGCTTTTTACAACATCAGATAGAATTAGGCAGAAGGGATAGAAAATGTTCCATCAGAATCTCTAAAATTATGGGGGAAGTGACAGTAAAACGACTATTGCCGTTGGTGTGTAGAATGAATTAGTCTGGCGATAAATTTTGCAAAAACGTTATCCTCCCGAATCCGAAGACTGAAAGGAACGATAACAGCGAGAATTACCTCAAAATCAGCTTAATAGCTCTAGTATCCAAATTAATGACAATGACACACACATAAAAAAAATTGCGTCATCTCGGTTCCGAGAGTTCCGGAACGTGTACAGAAAATCGGAATAGAGATCAACATAAACATCACTCCCGCCCTTTTTTTGCTCATGAAAAACACACATTGTATGTTGTATGACCATACAGCGAGACTTCAGAGGTGATGCTCCAGATTACTGTACACACCGGTACCTCTAACAGTAGCACCTCCTCTTGCATTGATGCATGCTTGTATTCGTCGTGGCATATTGTCCTCAAGTTCATTAAGGCACTGTTGGTCCATATTGCCCCACTCCTCATCGGCGATTCGGATTAGATCCGTCAGAGTGATTGGTGGGTCACGTCGTCCAAAATCAGCCCTTTTCAATCTCTCCAAGGCATGTTCGATAGGGTTCATTTCTGGAGAACATATAGGCCCTTATTGTCGAGTGATGTCGTTATCCTTAAGGACGTCATTCACAAGATGTGCACGATGGGGCACGAATTGTCTTCCATGAAGAATGCCTCGCCAATCTGTTGCCGATATGCATGTGCCGATATTGTTGCACAATGGGTCGGAGGAAGACATTCTCGTATCGTACAGCCATTACGGCACCTTTCATGACCACCAGCGGCGTACGTCGGCCACACATGATGTCAACCCAAAACAGCAGGGAACCTCCACCTTGCTGCACTCGCAGGACAATGTGTCTAAGGCGCTAAGCATGACCAAGTTGCCTCCAAACACGTCTCCGACAATTGTCTGGTTGAAGGCATATGCGTCACTCATGCCAATCCAGAGTGGTCTATTTGGCATGTTCTTGGGCCCATCTGTACCGCGCTGCATGGTGTCTTGGTTGCAAAGATAGACTTCGCTATGGACATTGGGAGTGAAGTTACGCATTATGCAGCCTATTGCACACAGTTTGAGTCGTATCACGACGTCCTCTAGCCGCATGAAAAACATTATACAACATGGTGACGTTGCTGTCAGAGTTCGTTCGATCCATAACCCGTAGGTAGCGGTCATCCACTGCAGCAGTAGCCCTTGGGAGTCCTGCGGGAAGCAAGTCATCGACAGTTCCTGTGTCTATGTATCTCCACCATGTCAGAACAACATCGCTTTGGTTCACTCCTGGACACATGGACACTTCCCTTGTTGAGAGCCCTTCCTGGCACCAAGTAACAATGCAGAAGCGATCGAACCGCGGTATTCACCATCTGGGCATGGAGGAAGTACAGACAACACAAACCGTGTACCTCCTTCCTGGTGGAATAACTATAACTGATGGATTGTCGGACCCCCTCCGTCTACTAGGCTCTGCTCATGCACAGTTGTTTACATCTTTGGGTGGGTTTAGTGACATCTCTAAACAGTCAAAGGGACTGTGCCTGTAATACAATATCCACAGTCTAGCACTGCAAAAAAGAGCATTCCTGGCCATTAGAAGTCTACTAGTATCAAAAATACCCCTTAATCCAATCAAGAAATTTCTGAGTTTATACATTGGAGCACAGCAATGAATGGTAGGTAGACACGAACTGTGAGAAAAACGGAACAAAAGAGAATGGAATCATTTGAGATGTCATGCTAGAGGAGACTGTTTAAGATTAGGTGGACTGATCAGGCAAGGAATGAAAAGGGATTCCAGCTTATCTGCGAGGAAAGCAGTACGTGGGAAACACTAGCAAGAAGAGGAGACTGGACAAGAGGGCATCTGTTAAGACATCAGAAACTATCTTCCATGGTATTAGAGGGACGAAAACTGTGGGGGAAAACAGAGATATGAATGTACCCAGAAAATAATTGAGGACGTACGTTGCAAGTGTAACTCTAAGGTGAAGAGGTTGGCACAGGAGAGGAATTCATGGTTGGCCGCATCATATCAGTCAAACGACTGATGTCTCTAAAAAAATGGAAAAATAAACTACTGGCCCAGCTCAGCCAGGAAGCATATCACCTGCAAGCAGCAAGACTTTGGGGTGGAGTCATCGTTCGTGCTTGTGTTTTTAAGTTGTGAAGAACTTTCAGATAGAGGTAATTCGTCAGCGATCAGTATAATGCTACTGCTCGCCTGGAGCCACAATATTTCAGAGCAGTTTATTGCTCTCAAATGTATTTAAATAGGTTGACAAACATATTCCTTAATGTTTCCAGATTTGCACTCATATGTAATAGGGGGATGCACATCTTCTCCCAAAGGCTTCCACGATTTTAAGGTACGTTGTGAAACGGCGATAATGCTTGGTAAATACGCAGCTGAAAGAAAAAAAATAAAGAAAAGCTTCGCTACTTTATGAAGCGGTATATTTAATATCTGAGTAACGACTTATCGCTAATATCATTTAGCAATCTCGGAAGATGAAAGCAATAACTTAGGTCAAACTCGACATATTTAATGCTGCTCAGTAGAAGTAGCAACATCTAAGGGCTGTAGAAGGAAAAAAAAAATAAAAAAATATTCCTAGCAATTGTACTAGCTATCGTTCTGATGAGTTAAACTCAAAGGAAAAGAACTTTGTCTTTCCACAAAACTATTGAAAGATTCTAATTACAATTGTAGCATAGATTATGGTTTATTGAAGATAAATACACAGAATATTAAGGTATTCTATTTCATTGTATGTCATGTATCACAACGAAAACCTTCGTGCTCAATAATAAAGATTATGTAGCTAAAGTATATGATACTTTCAATATATCTGCATGTTCGAATTTCTGAAGATAATAAACTGATTTAAGCAGTAGCACCTGAAGTGTAAATTTAAGGAATGCCTCCCTTCGAATCTTTTTACACAAGTGGGTGGTAAGATGAAGTTCGCTACGTTGATATTCACTATCATATCACATTAAAATGATTACCTGTCAGAAGCCTGAACAAGCACCTTTTGAAGACGGGCCACTGCGAGACAGGCATGTTGAGACTCAGTTTCTCCAAGATAGTGACAGGGATAAGGAGTCAAGTTGACTCCAGTGCTTTGGTCAGCTGCGCCATCTTTCCCGTTTCAGGATCCATGGTGCGATCATCCTGATCGAGATGGTCCCACAGGGTCTCAGTCGGCTTTCAATCCGGTCTTTTCGTGGCCAGAAGAGTAGTGTGAATTCATCATGGAGCTCTTCAAACTACTAACCACGCACGTTCATTGCGAGCTGGTTACACGTTGCACTGTCCTATTGTCGAGGAAAAACAATCTGATCTACAGTTTCCTAGGCTCCCGCTTTGGATAGCGACATTACGTCATCCACAGTATACTTTAACCACAGTGGCACGTGAACAGTTCATAAAATCAGCCACTTCGGGAATACTTCCACCCTTGGCTGAAAGCCTATACACATGCCCTAATGATAAATGGGTCTGGTTCCGTATTACGACAACGACTTCACTGTTTCCCTCTTCATATACTCTCCATTTTCAGCACTCCCACCTGCCGTCTGTGACTGGTTGCTGTAAATTGACATGTAACATAAGCGGTAATCATACTAATGTATATTCCGTAGCCTGGCGAAAATAATGGCTCTGAGCACTATGGGACTCAACTGCTAAGGTCATTAGTCCCCTAGAACTTAGAACTAGTTAAACCTAACTAACCTAAGGACATCACAAACATCCATGCCCGAGGCAGGATTCGAACCTGCGACCGTAGCGGTCTTGCGGTTCCAGACTGCAGCGCCTTTAACCGCACGGCCACTTCGGCCGGCCGAAAATAATGTTTCAGATTCTTACAGGAGGTTGTACAGATAAATATGGTCTGTCATTATAGGTTATCTGTATTGAGCTGACTGCAATGTAAATAACAAGAATTAAACCAGACGCGTTTCGCTTTTATTTACAAAGCATCTTCGGTGGTATTCTGTAAATTGGACACACAAGTTTGTACATTTATTTTTTCATTCTTTTAGGTTAAAACGGCGTTTTCTTTATGAAGCTGATCTGTAAGCTACTTACGGTGTTTTTTTACATAGTCTGCACCTTCCCCTCATGCTAGCATTGGTTGATGTCGACAGGCTTCATTCCACATGTGCAGTCTTTGGCATTTTGCGTTATTTCCTGCACTGAATATAAATGACTTTCTTAACTGTTTTTCATTTATCACTATTACAGTGTTGATGCCTATTCATTTGTTTCCGTTCACGTTGTGAATGTTGCCAACATATGAAATGATTTTGTGTGTGTGTGTGTGTGTGTGTGTGTGTGTGTGTGAGAGAGAGAGAGAGAGAGAGAGAGAGAGAGAGAGAGAGAGAGAGTTAGTGAAATTATTTTCTATTTAGGTACAGACGTGAGACAGGTTGTGACTTTTTTCCCAAGGGGGGGGGGGGGCGGAGGAACGACAGGGATGGCCTAGACAGTGATTATGGGACAGATGTGGGAGGAAATGTTAGTGGTAAATGGAGCCTGTGATTATATTTGTACTTGTAGTGTTATATTAAGTGGTCAATCAGATCAAACAGTGTGTGGTTTGCCAAGATGATCTGATCATTTATGAGCTGTTTCTCTTTTGTTATGGTTTTTTGGATGTGGTAGTTATCTTGTAAGGTGAAGAGTTGTTTTTCGTTGTTGCGTATCCTTATGATTTGCATGTCAGTGTCTCTGGTTGTAATTTTATATTGGTGTTTGTGTAAGTGTAATGATTTGTCTATACTTCCATGTTCTTACATGTTCCTTGCATCTGGCGTCAATTGTCCTCCTGGTTTGACATACGTGTCTTCCATCACGTGTATTGCATTTTAGTTGGCATATTCCTGATTTCTGATATAGATCAGAAGGCCGGGGTGGCCGAGTGGTTCTAGGCGCTACAGTCTGGGACCACGCGACCGCTACGGTAGCAGGTTCGAATCCCTCCTCGGACATGGATATGTGTGATGACCTTAGGTTGGTTCGGTTTGAGTAATTCTTTTGTTACTCTACGCGTTAAACAGGGTGAGGTAAGTGTAAATCGAAAGGCTGTGCTACTTAAGTCAAACGGAAGCCTCAACGGTACATTCCACCTGGAAATACAATAAAATGTCCAGTGCGTTGTTCTATTGGCTTGCATACAGTGAACCATTTCCAATGTGGTTGAGAGTTCTTTTAAGACAGACATCATACAGGTCAGTCAGCGAACACGGAGCAGCGAAAGTCGCGACAAGATGATTCAGAAACCAGTATGTGTAATCAAACCTACAGGACAAGTTACTTTATCCCAACCAAGTTAATCTCTCAGACCAAAAGAAGACTACAGTAGGTTACGGTTCCTCCTCTGGTTACTAAATCAGAGTGCCAAAGTGGCGCATTTCACATATTGTGTTTTATTTATAGATAAGTCTTCATTGGCAGAGGCTGATGATTTCCTCGGGATTTTGACCTCTGGACTGGGAAAACTTATGACACGGGTATAAGGGATGGGGGAATGTGGGAATTTTTTTCATTAACACTGTATCCTCTTTCTTTTGCTTCCACTGCTTTTATCTCCATCTACCTCTCTTTCTCTTTTACCGCCACCATCTGTCACTGACCAGCACTACTGCTCTCTCGCTTTGGTTCCCACTGTGACCTTTTTCATCTACCTCTCTTCCTCTTTCACTGCGCTTTCTGTTTCCCATCATAGATGTTTCCTGTCTCTCTGCCTCCCAGTGATATTGTCACCGTCCATCCCTTTCTCTCCTTCAGTGCCAGTTTATCTTTGCCACCATCACTATCCGCTCTCTCTGTCTCCCATTGGCACTGTCTCCTCTCTCTTCCATCCTCCATTGTCACTATCTCTCTGCTACACTCTTTCAGCACAAAAAACTTAAAAAAAGCGAGGCACCATGAAAGAATTATCCGAATGGAACGGAAATCGGTAGATGTTCATAAACAGACAGAATATCATTACAGTTTCAGTAATGCATTTGTTAACCTAATACACTTGCAAACGAATATTCGGCTTCTCATTATCTGATAGCGTTTGTGGCTGTCCTACAATATGATACCTTGCCAAATTCTGTCCAACAGGAGCGTTAGAGCATCAAGATCTCGATTTGGACACAGGGCCCTGCGCATAATGCTACAAACTTTCTCAATTGAGGAAAGATCCAGGAGACCTGTCTGGCCAAAGTAGGCTTTGGCAAGCACGAATACCATTAGTAGAAACACCAGCCGCTTGCTGAAATGTAAACCCAGGATGATTTGACATGAAGGGCATCAAAACTTTGCATAGAATAACGTTAGCGTGTCGTTATGCTGTAAGGTATCCGGTAATGTTATTGCTGCATCTTGGCTCATTTCGTTGTGCGATTCATCACAGTAGACAGTTCCACTCTAGATCCGAATGATCACCAAAGTCGTGTATGGAGATGTCCCGGAGAGTGGTGGTGTACCAAATTGACTGTACCTAGCATATGACGTGAGAATCAGGAATGCTGGTGTGGGATGACATTTCATTACATGGCAGGACCTCTTTGGGTGTCATACGCGGCACCCTTACAGCAAAGCGGTACTTTGGCGAAATTCTACACCCCATTTTGTTGCCTTTCATGGAAACCCATCCTGGGCTTATATTTCAGCAAGGTAATGCCGACCCACACACGGCAAGAGTTTCTGCTTCTTGCTTTCGTGCTTGCTAAAGCCTGCCTTGGTCTGCAAGGTCGCTGGATATCATCCCAATTGAGAAAGTTTGGAGCATTATGGACAGGCCCTCAAACTAGCTCTGCATTTTGAAAATCTAAGGAACCAGTTGGACAGAATTTGGCACAGTATCCGTCAGGATGACACTCAACAATTCTGTCAGTCAATGCCAATCCAAATAACTTCTTGCGTAGGGGCCAGAGGGTATTGACTAATTCAATATGTTAAGCTCTTTCTGTTGTATGAATCATCAAATTTTTCTGAAATTGTAATCACTTCTTTGTCTATACATGTGCGTAACATCTACTCACTTCCTTACTGTTCGGCAAATCTTTTTTGCGCTATTAGAGTGAATATTTGCATGCCAAAATTTTTGTCAAGGAAAGAGGAATGAGGATTGACGCAGGTGGTTTCCCATTTTTCTTTCAGAATATTTAAAAGAGGAACATATTCACCTCTTCAGCTGATTCCCCTCGTTTGCCTTCTACAGCAGGGTGTGCTGGTTACACAAAAATAATTCCGTAGGTCAATAAAGTTTGCCCGACAGTTTATTTAAATACTTCGTCACATTTTCGTTCTTGGACACATATCAATAACAAATAAATGTGTACAATATAACATTGAAACAAAATTATCTCCCAACCAACGCATGTTCACTTTAAACCACTTAACATAGAGGTGTACAATTATCTCCAGGAAAACCCATTATCACTTTAATCCACTTAACATAAAGGTGTACCATTATTGTAGGGCATTCCTACAGCAGACCACGAAATGAACTGGTTGATTTCCAAGTACAAAGAAATTTGTATTTAAAAATAACTGTAAGGTGCATAAGTCTCCAGGTGGCACCATCGAATAATTTCCAGGTCAAGACAGCCTACGTAGGCGTAAAGTGCCAATTGTACAGAGTCTGTGTGACGTAAGATGTATTAGTAAAAATACGGTGGCAAAAGCACATTTTGGTGATTTCAGAACCCTTGCGACGTACCTAAAATCTCTGCCGTTTGTTCACTACAATAAAATTAAAAATACCGTCATATTGACAAAGAGGTTGCTTTAGGGTAGAGAATGCGGAAGAAACAGCAACACAGCTACAGAGAAGGGTACAATGGACGTGACGCAGATAGTTGTGTTGGGCAGTTGTTTGTCGAACATTACCGTTGAAGGGAATCAAAGACTTCAGTATAATACACTTTGAAGAGGGGTATACTGCCTACACGTAAATTGGACACCCTTGCATGTTGTAATAGTGCAAGTGGGAACGATAACATATGCTTGAGAGGAGGTATACCTGGGTAATATGGGAAGTTAAGGAGTATTATATCTCACAGTAACTCTCTCTTGTTTAGTTTGCACAGAAACATTCTTGCCATGATCAGAGGTCATCGTTGACGTCCTTTCACATTAGTACGAACCAAAAGTAGCCAGTCATCATATGGTCACGCATTTTCAAATTGAGTACTTAAAGGTAAGAGAAGGATTTGATATACTTCTATATTCTATTGGCGAGGTGGGCGGAGTGATTGCCTGTTCTGAGAGGACTGCTGTGCGGATTCAATGTTAAGTATTGTTAGGGATTTATTTCTTGGTGGGAGGACTGAGAAGAGGTGCGCTGCAGGGCACTGTATGCGGGTGGCAAAACCGTGTGTCTGGCAGACGTTTCACGCTGCCCATGTCGCCATATAGAGCTGCCGATTGTGAAGTCTGTAGACATGTGAGCGGATTCTCACGCAGCCACAACCACTGATTGGTGGCACTGCTGCCCGACTCGGTGGTCTGCCTCGCCGCATGTGGCGACCACAAAAGGTGGCTGCACTCGTAACTACGCAGGGAACTGTAACGGCAGCGTACACACGGCGCAACAGCCACACCACTGTTTAAAACGCGCGACTGCAAAGCTGCTAACACTCTAGTCGTTGACCGCCTTTCTCCTCGTGGTTGATCTGCACTGTGGTAGACAATGGCGCTGAATACGAGAACACACGGTCCAAACTTCAATACGGAATCTTTCCTATGAGGCTGAAAAGTAGCCTGCAATATTGGATCTGAAACATGACCCCCGCTTATAGCAACGAGATCGCAAAGAAAAAACATGTGGTAGTCCGTCACAGAAAAATTTGAAACAGATTGCACTGGCATGTCCCCAACAAAGAGGAACTTAAACAGTAATGAAAGTAACATTTGTTTCAACCATATACCAGCAATACGTCAAATATTACAGTTACTGAAATACTTTACAAAATCAGGACATACAAAGTTGTATTTCAAGCAGACATCTCACCCGCAGGATAACCATTATTTCAAACCTTCCTACATTTTAGTCATTTCCATGCACCTTGAGTCGTAATTTAATCGTCAAACACTGTTTGGATGCTTATAGTAGCGTTTGCATGTGCAGAGTTTTCTATGGCTAATTCATACTGTAGTTTGGTAACGCAATGTGTCGACGAACATATACCTATCTACACTATGCGATCAAAAGTATCCGGAGACCTGGCTGAAAATGACTTACAAGCTCGTGGCGCCTTGCATCGGTAACGCTGGAATTCATTATGGTGTTGGCCCACCCTTGATGACAGCTTCTACTCTTGCAGGCATATGTTCAGTCAGGTGCTGGAAGGTGTCTTGAGGAATTGCAGTCTATTCTTCAAGGAGTGCTGCACTGAGGAGTGGTATCGATGTCGATCGGTGAGGCCTGGCACAAAGTCGGCGATCCAAAACACCCAAGAGGTGTTCTGTAGGATTCAGGTCATGACTCTGTGCAGGCCAGTCCATTACAGGGAAGGTTCAAATGGCTTTCAGGACTATGGGACTTAACGTCTGACGTCATCAGTCCCCTAGACTTAGAATTGCTTAAATCTAACTAACCTAAGGACATCACCCAGAACCATGCCCGAAGCAGGATTCGAACCTGGGACCGGAGCAGCAGCGCAGTTCCGGACTGTAGCGCCTAGAACCACTCGGCCACAGCGACCAGCCTACTCCACCACAGGCCGTGCGTTATGAACAGTTGCTCGATGGTGTTGAAAGATGTAATCCCCGAATTTCTCTTCAACAGTGGTAAGCAAGAAGGTGCCTAATATATCAACGTATGCCTGTGCTGTGATAGTGCCACTCAAAACAAGGGGTGCAAGCCCCCTCCATGAAAAACACGACCATACCATAACACCGAATTTTACTGTTGGCACTAAACACTTTGGCAAATGACGTTCACCGGGAATTAGCCAAACGCACACCCTGCCATGGGACCGCCACATTGTGTACCGTGATTTGTCACTCCAAACAACATTTTTCCACTGTTCAATTGTCCAATGTTTCGGCTCTTTACACCAAGCGAATCGTCGTTTGGCATTTACCAGCGTGATGTGTGGCTTATGAGCAGCCGCTCGTCCTTGAAATCTGTTTTCTCACCTTCCGCCTAACTGTAAGGGTACTTTCAGTGGATTCTGATGCAGTTTGGAATTCCAGTGTGAAGGTCTGTATACCTGTCTGCCCATTATACATTTCGACCCTCTTCAACTGGCGGCGATCTCTGTCCGTGAAGAGACAAGGTCGGCCTATACGCTTTTGTGCTGTACGTGTCATTTCAAGTTTTCACTTCACTATCACATCGGAAACAGTGGACCTGGGGATGTTTAGGAGTGTGGAAACCTCGCGTACATAGGCATGACACAAGTGGCATCCAATCACCTGACAACGTTCGAAGTCCACGAGTTCCGCGCAGTGCCCCATACTGCTCTCCAACTATGTCAAATGACTACTGAGGTCGCTGATGTGGAGTACCTGGCAGTAGGTGGTAGCACAATGCACCTAATAGGGAAAAGTATGATTTTGGCGGTGTCCATACTTTTGATCACTAAACTTAAATCTTTTGGGTTGTTAGGTCATGTAATTCTTATAAACGATCGACGCTTCGACTCTTCTGCTGAGGTCTTCTTCCGGATGTTGTAGTGTCCACTGTTGATTGAACAGCGTGTTAAATCTACAGTGGACATCACAAAGTCCCGAAGAAGATGCCAGAAATTTGGTCGGAACATCGTTCGTTTATAAAAAATACCACACGTGTCATTGACCCAGAAGATTTTAACTTCATATACTCATCTCTTTATTTGGCGAACTCATACGAAGGGCAGCAAACTTCTTTAAGTTCTGCCTAATCTTGTTGAACATTTTATGAAATATGTTCAACTGGTTGCTTAGTATTTTACGCAAGGTGATCAGAGCTTGCTGCGCCACTAACTTGCCTTTACAGTGCCCCTACTGTGCGCCTGGAGCTCTACTCACGATCTGTAGCATCGCCACTAACGTCAGCGGAAGCGCTGTTTGCGAATCACTGAGCAGCGCTACAGAATGACGCAGAGCTGTAAGTCCGTCTACACTGCAGTTATGCTATCTATGCACATGTGCGTGATTTCCACGAGGCTGTGTAACCTGTGCAGTCGGTTCTGTCGTTAGGGGAGGTAGCGTCGTCGGTCATCTTGGTCAACTTCTGCCAATTTACGCGAAGCTTATACGCCATCTTTCTCTTGCACTTAGCAGCTGAGTGAACACCTCGTGTGTAGGGCAAGTGCTTTTTTTCGTTTAGTGAAATGAGACTGATGTTGACAACCGAAAAACTATTTCTAAACGCAGAAAAGGATCCTAGGTAGGTAACTTGACACAGTCCTTTTAATATGACGTCCGAAAGAGGTCTTTGGCAAACATCAGGAATTATTAATCAGTGTAGGAAAGTATAGTTTGCGAAACATTGTTTGTTTAATTTAGCCTATTAGGATTAGATTTTTCAGGCCCTCTCTTACATTGGTTCTAGAACGATAAAAATAAAAAAATATTACTAAAACGTCCTTTACTAAACAGTCTTCTTGTGACTGTTATGTATAAAACTGAGGTAATATCACGAGAATTATTAATTCTATTAATGTTAGTAATAACAGATATTACTAGTGGTGATTGCAGTTGTTCAGAATCAAATTAATATTGATCTCTACAGCGCTTTAAAATGCAGTCTGTAACGGATATAAATGCTGACATTTCTATTGGTGACTGAGAACGGTGTACTGAACAACATTACATTAATAATTCTAGCTATCGCAAGTCGTAGTTTTAGGTTTGGTAGTACCTTGGGCAGCAGGTCAGGTATTGTGAGGACGCGAGGTTGCGAAACGTTTAGTCTATACTGTAGATAGCCCACTTAATGCTGCAGCTGCGACTGAGCAGAAAACATCAGATTATACAGTTTGTGACATGTTTGTGGGAAGAGTTGCACGCAGAGAAGAGTCAACCAACGAAGTGATGTGTGTACATATTAAATTGCCAAATATAAAAATATCAGACCTTACTCCATCACACTCTGTATACTTATAAACAGCAAGAGTAATACAGTAACACAGATGAGAAGAATGAAATGATAATATTCGTATCTGTTAAGAGAAGGCAAAAGCAAATGTTAACCATTTTATCCTGCCTGTATAGATACGCGCGTTAGCACTCTGCTTACGGGATTCAGGAAGGCACGCTTACGCAGAAACAAATCCACCCACTAGATTAAAAACATAAAAAGGTAGTAACTGCTCTCGAAAGAACAGATACCATTGATGATCAGGCAGCTACTCTAGAATAAATGATAATTAATTGAAACCCTCAGCTGCCGACAGGTATTATTGATATACCTCACGGGAGGCGTGCTAGGGATATGTCTCTGCAGTCGCGCTATTCGTCTGTATCCTCGGTGGCTCAGAAGGATAGAGCGTCTGCCATGTAAGCAGGACATCCCGGGTTCGAGTCCCGGTCGGGGCACACATTTTCACCTGTCCACATCGAGGTATATCAACAAAACCTGTGGGCAGCTGAGGGTTTCAATTAATTGTCATTTATTCTAGAGAGGCTGCACGGTCATCAATGGTATCTGTTCTTTGGAGAACAGTTGCTATCTTCACATACAGTTAAAGGCTACCCGGTCGTTGACCTTCCTCTGTGCGAATGCACACAGGTTGCCCGAACACTTACGGGAATCGTCACCTTAGTTGGTGCGAGTAATGAGTGGATGGGGAAATATCTATTAGGAACATTACGTATGTAGATTGTGGACAGTTGGGAATGTGGGTCTCACAGGAGGCGTGCAAGGGATAAATCCCAGCAGTCGCACTATTTATTTATTTCCTCGGTGGCTCCGATGGATAGAGCGTCTGCCATGTAAGCAGGAGATCCTGGGTTCGAGTCCCGGTCGGGGCACACATTTTCAGCTGTCTCCAGCTAAGTACTTCAACAACACCTGTCGGCAAAAAAAATGGTTCAAATGGCTGTAAGCACTATGAGACTTAACATCTGAGGCCATCAGCCTCCTAGAACTTAGAACTACGTAAATGTGGCTAACCTAAGGACATCACACACATCCATGCCCGAGACAGGATTCGAACCTGCGACTGTAGCAGCAACAGGGTTCCGTAGTGAACCGCTTAGAACCGCTCTGCCACACAGGCCGGCACCTGCCGGCAACGGAGGGGTTCAAATAATTACCTTTTATTAGATTAACAACAGGTGTCAGTATCGATCGCATCTGGTTTTTTGGCGGTTTCCGACATCGGAGTAGGCGAATACTGGACTGGTAACAACATCCAGTCTTCTCTGTTGATCCAGTATGGACGTAGGACGTCGGCTAGCCATGTATTTCACTAAGAAATTCGCCAAACATCCGTGGAAACTGAAAAGTTCTTTTATATCATTTCGCTACCAGCTTCGGCAATTCAGTACGCCGTCATCAGGCCCCATATGCACTTCTAAAAAATAATCTATATTGGCATACTGGGGCCATATGTTTCTGGATGTTGTGAATTTTCAAGTGTTTGCTTCGAGGAGTTGACTGAGCAAAATGAACTGCCGGAACGCACAGAGAAAATAATGTAAAGAACGTCTCTATTTGCTTGTCTGTCTGGCGAATTTCTTTGTTAAACATCCCGCCTTAGTTCAAGATTCACAAACATTTCGATAACATTCACACACTTTCGCAGGAATAACACTAGAGGCAAACAGATGAGGTACGCAGTGTACATCCTAGAGGGTGGGAGCGGGGTGGGGGGGTTGGTGGGAGGGGCAGGTAGAAGGAAGAGAGGTTGGAGGAGCAGGGCAGGGGAAGTACGGAGCAGTTGAAACGTGGCGCCGGCCGGAGTGGCCGTGCGGTTCTAGGCGCTGCAGTCTGGAACCACGTGACCGCTACGGTCGCAGGTTCCAATCCTGCTTCGGGCATGGATGTGTGTGATGTCCTTAGGTTAATTAGGTTTAACTGGTTCTCAGTTCTAAGGGACTAATGACCTGAGAAGATGAGTCCCATAGTGCTCAGAGCCATTTTTTTTTCTTTTTTAAACGTGGCAAGAGGAAGGGCATCTGGCCGCCCTGTACAACTAACATTGACAACCCTGTGAAAATACGGGGTAAACGCCAGGAAAAAGAGCTACTGACTAGAAGTCTAAGATTGTGTTACAACTGATCAGTCTTATAGAAGAACTTTATGACCATACAGCCTCAATTGTATCAGAGCTAGTAGAGGATGAAGCACTGAAATATAAAATAGGAAAAACTGTTGTATCGAGTTGTTTGTTTTTCTAGTACGTACCGGTTCGTTTTCCACAGGGTCAAACTGAAGCACAGTCCTGAAACAAGAGAAAATACAGTTACTCAAGGGAGGAGAAAAGTAATCCGCACAGCCTGCGGAGCGTGTCCCGTGGCGGTCGACCCGTGCGTATGACCGCTGGGGCAGGCGCGGCAAGTTGTTCGCTCGCAGTCCGGCGGCCCCACTACTGACTTCCCTGCCGTGGCCAGCCGCCCGCTAAGTTCGCCCGAGAACGCCATTCAGATCTAAGCCGCAGGGTGTTGAAGCCAGCAAGTTACTCGCGGTTAACTGGCTTTAACAAGAGGTCTGGAAAGTGTCACTCTGGACTTGCACTGTACTCTACGCGACACAGCGTGCACGGGCTAAATTAATGTAGTTGAAGTCGCGTTTTGACGGGACTAGTTAACGAGTAGCAAGTGCCGGCGCGTAGTGAATACAATTACCCTCACTAGTTAGTTTCCAGATTACAAGCCTGCAGCAAGTAGAACTCAACACCTAATTACCTGGCAGTCCGCATGGCAGTCACGTGCAAACTTGGAACGTGGCGCTTCCACGTTTATACAGCTAGTCAGTCTTTTCTCCAGCAAGCTGAAAGAGTAGCATGGTTTTGTAGAGGTGGAGTAGAAAGTACGTGGTGAAATTACCAGGCAGCTTTACTGCAATTAAACGTGCAACATTTTCATTATTCTGGATACATAGGCTGGACCATCATATCGTAAACAGACAAGAAAAGTGTCAGAAGCCAAGAAAACGGCAATATTTGGTTTATATCACTGAAAAACGTGTGAGAAGCACGAAAAACGTCAGTACTCCACATCGCAATTTGTAAACCACAGCGCAGTTGTCAGTTTGGTTATGACAGCTTCATCATTCACCGCGATAAGAATAGTGTGAGACAAGAATAGTGTATGTTCATTGTCGCAACAGGCAAGAGTGCGTGAGTCATTCAAGAAGAGCGGCCCATCGGAGCTGGACACTTTTCATGTAGAAGGTGGCTGGAATGTAATTTCTAATACACTGACTATTACAATGTCGGTGTTTATACAGTGTCAGTATCCTGCATTAAAACGTCCTCCAGACGTGCAAACATGTCTTAAGCAACAGACAACTACAGGCGTTGTTAATATTACGAAATTTCGCACATTGCAGCGTTCTGCTATAAAGAAATTTCATACTGAACACCTTTTCTCGGTGAAATTTATTGCTTTATTATTCAAGCCCGATTCTATGTTTTCGTGAATTGTCTTCCATAAATTATACCTAATAACGTCCCTCATTAAATTGCATTAATTTCCATAATTTATAATTTTGACATTTTTCTTTTTCTATTAAAACAAATTTAATTTGTTTATCTTTTATATTGTAACCGAAGTACTAATTTTTCCTCATAGATGTTTGAGTGTCATACGATATTGCAGCACATAGAGAGTGTAACAGGAGGAATGGCAAGCATTCAGAGATATGACAGGGAAAGTCTCGTGAACATGGACTCTAGCACGTATTTCTTGAGACTTATGAGCAGTTCTTCATCTTCGATACCGTAGAACAGATCTCTTATACAGGCAGATCTTTACTTTGAGGTGTAGTATGGATTAAAATAAGAAATGAATAACCAGGCAACATGGGCTCCAAGGTGAACACCTTAGGAGCTGTGAGCACTTCTTCATCTTCACTACTGCGAAACACATCTAC
Organism: Schistocerca americana; assembly: GCF_021461395.2. Taxonomy (NCBI): domain Eukaryota; kingdom Metazoa; phylum Arthropoda; class Insecta; order Orthoptera; family Acrididae; genus Schistocerca; species Schistocerca americana. The sequence continues at coordinate 440,420,881 of NC_060121.1, read as the reverse complement.
TCTGCTGATCAAATATTCATAGCTCCTAAGGGATGCATTTTAGAGCCCATGTGAACTAGTCAATTTTTTCTTGTTTTGGTTCATACTACCTACTCCCAAATTAAAGAAAGCAAAGGGCTTCCACTAGAAGAGTGCTCATAGCTCTTAAGGTAAGCAGTTGAAAGCCCAGTTTAAATCCCAGACATTTTTGCTCCGAACCATCGTTCCTGTCGTATCACTGAATACTGACCTTTCCTCCTGAAACACCCTGTGTATGGGGTGTAACAAAAATATACAGCACAAATTTCAAGCCGGCCGGAGTGGCCGAGCGGTTCTAGGAGCTTCAGTCTGGAACCGCGCGACCGCTACGGTCGCAGGTTTGAATCCTGCCTCGGGCATGGATGTATGTGATGTCCTTAGGTTGGTTAGGTTCAAGTAGTTCTAAGTTCCAGGGGACTGATGACCTCAGAAGTTAAGTCCCATAGTGCTCAGAGCCATTTTTGAACAAATTTAAAAATGTATTCCTCGACGAAGAAATTATGTTGTATGAACATTGGTCTGGAAACTCTTTGTTTCCATGTTACACCCCATTTTCTCCATTTTGTTAATCATGGGAAACGCACAAAAACAGAACGTTAGAATCGTCGGGTACGTGCACTCTTGGTCACGTCTGGTTACTTTGTGCACCGTCTACGCCTCTCTTTTCTTTTCTTTTTTTTTCTTTTTTTTTTTTTTACATATCCCTGTTGTAATACGATGTACGTCAACTTGGCTCCTGCACTGGCAGTGTTCACAAATGCAGAGTTGGCAAATCCCCATTTGATGTGGGGGTTAGCTAAGGGAAATTGCGCGCCCGCTCGACATTTGTACTGGGAGAGATTTTCAGAAGGAAGTTACCCGACCCGGATACGTCATGAAGCCGTAGCTGCAAAACTGAATGTTCACCACATGACTGTCTGGCGATTTTTACCCGCGAAGACTAGCTGTATCAACATCGCATTTTCCTGCATGGCTACACTTCTGCGAATGGTTTATTCAACAAAGTGTCAACCCTAATTTTAGTGCAACGGTGCTGTTCACAGATGATATTGGATTTTAAATTTTCACTGTTGGCATTTATGGGCAGACGTCACTCCTCATACAACTGTTACAACAGTTATCGGCAATGAATTTGTCATCTTCCTTCCAGGCTGAACGAACAAAGCTACCATAATTTTGTAGAAGATGTTGTACCTGATTTGTTACCGGATGTGCCTGTGTCTTTAGCTGAGCGATAAAATATGTACTTCATGCACGATGGAGCACCTTCTCATTTTTATGTTAATGTCTGTCTCGGCTTCAAAATACCAGATTCTATGACAGATGGGTAGGCCGAGACGGACCAGTTGCCTGGCCTTCACGCTCTACCGACATAAACCCACTGGACTTCTACTTGTGGGGGCTTTTGAAACCTCTTGCGTATGGAACCCCAGTGCTAGACATCCACTCTCCGTCCCCATATGTACTCCATGGATATATTAGCTTATCCTACGACGGCGGTTTGATGCATGTATCAATGCCGACGGAGGGCGTACTGAACATCTCCTGTGAGAACGAGATGCATATGCTACGCGGTTCATAAGTTTCCAATGGTTAATGATGGAGAATGTGATTTGTAACATGCAAAAAGAGTATTTCCAGACCCATGTTCTAATAACATAACTATGTAACTTTTTCGTCTACGTGTGAGGTACGTGTCATGCTATTTGTGCCGTACGTCTCTGTTACAAGTTGCGAAAGTAATACATGAGGAACGTAAACTAAAAAGCAAGAAATGTGATGCAACTCAGTGAACTATTGAATAATTACTTGACAATAACTCACATTCGATTAGTGCAGAGTAGTTGTATTGAATGTAATTGAATTTAATGCCAAAAATACCTACTCGAAATTTAAAGGTAGCTGGTACTGTTTTAATATAAGTTTCACTGAATTCTTTAAGTCAAATTTTCTCAAGTACCAAATATTATAGGTGTGTCACAGTTCTTACAAGACTGAATTATGACACTCCATTAAGAAAAAATTTGTAAGAAGTTGTGGAGGTAAGCTGATCAGGTATTAGTGCATATTAAGACAGACGCTTTTCCACGAAGTTTAATATCTTGTAGGTTAATTTAACATTTTAATTTCAATAATTCCTTTCCAGTGGCCACAGGTAAATCACAAGCCTTGTGTACAGTCGAGTATTAATTGTCTGGAACCATACACAGACGTTCCTTAACATTACGTACACCTGAGTCACCGCGTCTCGGCCCTTCTCCGCAATCTTGAATATCAGAGATTCTACACGTCATACATTTGAAAAGTCCTCAGTGCGTTTCTAGAGGTATTTGGCTCAAGGTGTGAACGTACAGATGGCCAAATTCGCATAAATAACATGTCGGTAGTTTGTGGACACTGAGCTGGCGCCCGATAATTCCTAAATGTCCTACGTAGGTTTGAAATCAGGCGAATTCCAAGGCCAAGACATTAACAACTGTTCACTGTCATGCTCCAGAAGCAGCAATGACAGAGACAGTTATCCTGCTGGAATACTCCACCGCCGTCGTGGATGAAATCGAGCAGAAATAGTTGCAGCTAGTCTGCATTAATGTACATATAACTGAAGGCAAGGGCGTCAACATTAAGAGTACAATCGAAACTCTACTGTTAAGAAAGGATAATTATATTTTCCAGCTTGGCTGTTATAAAGTTGTGGGTGTTTCACCAGGAACGGAAGGGAAACCTTATTCCAGTGCTGAACTCAGAGAACAGGATGGATAGATGGAAAGAATACACTGAAGGACTCTGCAAGGGCGAGTAAAAGTTTCATGGCGTGACTCAGGACGAAATCGTAATCAAATAAGGCGGAAGCGATACATTGCATTCGTTCGGAATTTTTCAAATCATTGGGGGATGTGTCAACCAAAGAACTGCTCGAGATGATGAGTAAGATGTATCAGACTGGCAACATGCCAACAGTCTTATTGAGAAATATCATCCACATAACCCCGAAGACATCGTGGGCAGAGGAGAGCGAGAACTTAACGGTTCATGCATCCAAGTTATTGACAAGAATAATACACATAAGATAGTGGATCTATTAGATGATCAGAGTCTAGTAGAAAGCGTCGGCTGCTCCTTAAGGCTATTTTCAAATGATGCAGTTTTTTACACCAAAGTAGCAACGCCAGAAGATAGTAAGAATTTGCAGAACGACCTGCAGATCATTCATGAATGGCAGTTGACCATGAACGTAAATAAATGTAACATGTTGCGCATACATAAGAAAAGAAATCCACTACTGCACAGCTACACTAGTGATGACAAACAGCTGGAGACCGCTTCTGCTTTAAAATATATAGGCGTAACTATCCAGAAAGAACTGAAGCGGAATGACCACATAAAACAGATAGTGGGAAAATCAGAAACCAGACTCAGATTCCTCGGGAGAATCTTACGGAAATGTAATTCATCCACGAAAGAAGTGGCATATGAGGCGCTTGTCCGCCATAATCTTTAGTATTGTTGATTTATCTGAGATCCCTATCAGGTAGGACTGACAGATATGGTCCCACCAAGATCGGCGCGTTTCGTCACGGGATCGTTTATCCGGCGAGAGCGCGTACGGAAATGCTATACCAACTGCAATGACAGACGTTACAAGAGAAGCGTTGTGCATCACAGAGAGATTTAATATTGTCATTTCGGGACAGCGCCTTTCAGGAGAAGTCGGACAACATATTATTTCGCCCCCCCCCCCCCCCTCCTCCTCCCCACATACATCTCGCGTACTGACTACGAGAAGAAAATATGAGAAATTAGAATTAGTATTCGCGAGTGGAACTGGCTGGAGGGATCAGATAGTGGTACCGAAAGTACCCTGTGTCTCACATCATTAGGTGGCTTGCGGAATATGATGTAGATGTAGTGAAGATATGATGTTGCGATTCGTAACGTTAGACAGAAATAAAATGAGGCCACTCTAATTGATGACACGTAAAAAGCGTTCGGCAATATAAAATTGTGCCAGATGTTCGAAATTCTATGATAAAAGTAGTAACCGGTAGGGAATGAAAGATAACATACAACATGTACGAGAATCTATTTGGCTGAACAATAATTGAAGATCAGGATCAAAGTGCTGAGATTAAAAAGGGTACAAGACCGGATTGCAGTATCTAGCCCGTACTGTCGACTCTATACATCGAAATGGCAATGACGGAACTGAAAAAGACATTAAAGACTGGGTTTGAAATTGGTTGCGAAATGATATTAATTATACTGCTAAAAAATTACAGGGAGTGTTGAATGGATTGAGAGGAAGCCGAAGTAGACGAAACATGTGAGGAATAATAGAAATGAGATTTTGGATAACACAACATCAAACTCAGGGACCGAGAAGCAGTAAAAGTGAAGCAACTTCTGTATCTTGTAAGCAAAATAAAACTGTACAAATGAAGAAAGGACGACATGAAAAGGGGCTCATCACTGTCAAAGAAACCTTTCCTGCCCAACAGAAGACTGCTAGTATCAAATCTGAGGAATAAATATCTCAGAATTTTCGCTTGGAGCATAGAGTTGTAAGGAAATGAATCATTAACTAGAAAAACTAGAAAAGAGTAGAATCTAAGGATTTGGGATGTTACATAATGTTGAATATTAAGTGGACTGACAAGATAAGGAATGCGGATGTTCTTCGTAAAATCGATGAAGAATGGAAAACATAAGAAACACAGATAAGTAGAGACAAAATGATCGAACATCTGTTACGACGTTAGGGTGATATTTCCTCTCTACTAAGCTACAGAAAACATAAACTGTAGTAAGGGAAAATAGATACTGGAACACCGCCAACAAGTAGTCGAGACTGTAGGCTGCACGTGCTATTCTGAGATGAAGTAGTTGACGCAAGTGACGAATTTATATCCGGCCGTATGTAACCAGGCAGGAAATTAATGACTCCAAAACCCTGAGGTCAAAGTGCCTCATAGCATAATAATGTGCCCACCGTCCTGTCTCCATCGCGCTGTCCATATTTCGATCAACCATTCGCCTGAGTGATGGCGTATTCAGACTTAATCATCGACCTCATCTAACAATAAACTTTAATCATACGACCAGGAGTCTCGTTTCCATTGCACCTAGATACGATGCCGATGCCTGTCCATATTTCGATCAACCATTCGCCTGAGTGATGGCGTATTCAGACTTAATCATCGACCTCATCTAACAATAAACTTTAATCACACGACCAGGAGTCTCGTTTCCATTGCACCTAGATACGATGCCGATCATCCCACGCCCACTTCAAACTGTAATTTACGATCCCGTTGGCTCCACATAAGAATCCGTAGTTTCTTAATACTGTCGCGTCCGAAAATGTGCAGTGAGCGGTATGCTCCGAAGCACTTGCGTCTCTTCCTGCACCGCTCTCTGACGCAGGATCTGCAACAGATCTCCGCCTACCATACTTTTCAGGGCAGCCAAGACTCCAATATGCACGATCGGTAATGAGTTATGGACGTCCACCACCTTGCCTCCCATTCGTGATTTCACTGTATTTGGACAATATTCCACACATGCCCTTGACAGTAACACGCAGACAGCCTACCACCATCGCCGTTTTCGAGATACTCATTCGGCGGCGCCTGATCCGAGCCGAGACCGCCTGCCCTTTTTCTCAATCGCTTACGTCACCGAGTTTCCCATATTCGGCTAATATCCTCACTCAAATGATTTCCGTTTCATCTCTGCTCCGCTTATAAATTTTCCATATAGCGTCACTTACCAAGATCGCCACCAGACAGCATTCTTTCAAATACACCTCGCCTGGACCCACAGTGTGTCTTATGTCTATACAGAAAATGAAATATGGTTATGATTTTATAGAGCTTCAGTGATTTTAGAAAAGTCTATTACGATGATTTAATCTCAACCAGCTGCTACAATCTTGCAGTTTATCACGTAATTTCAGATTACAGCTGTTCAACACACAGGGCTGTATGGTTGCGAAACATGGACTGTCCCGAAAACGTGCGCATGCGTGTCTCATGTTCGAGTGGAAAGTGGTTAATATCCATGGCTCGATATAAGACAAGATCATCGGGTAATGGATGATTAAACATAACTGTGAAGCGAATAAGATCTACAGTAGCCCAAATATTGTAGGTATGATAAGAAACAAAAGGCTTGTACGGAAGGTCAAATCACTCGGATATGCATACAGGGTGTTACAAAAAGGTACGGCCAAACTTTCAGAAAACATTCCTCACACACAAATAAAGAAAAGAAGTTATGTGGACATGTGTCCGGAAACGCTTAATTTCCATGTTAGAGCTCATTTTAGTTTCGCCAGTATGTACTGACTTCCTAGATTCACCACCGGTTTGCCCAATGGAAGGAAAGTAATTTTGCCTTCGGTGCTTGTGTTGACATGCGACTTATTGCACTACAGTACTAGCATCAAGCACATCAGTACGTAGCATCAACACGTTAGTGTTCAGCACGAACGTGGTTTTGCAGTCAGTGCAATGTTTACAAATGCGGAGTTGGCAGATGCCCATTTGATGTATGGATTAGCACGAGGCCATAGCCGTGGCGCGGTACGTTTGTATTGAGACAGATTTCCAGAACGAAGGTGTCCCGACAGGAAAACGTTCGAAGCAATTGGTCGGCGTCTTAGGGAGCACGGAACATTCCAGCCTATGAATCGCGATTGGGGAAGACCTAGAACGACTAGGACACCTGCAATGAATGAGGCAATTCTTCGTGCAGTTGACGATAACCCTTATGTAAAAGTCAGAGAAGTTGCTGCTGTACAAGGTAACGTTGACCACGTCACTGTATGGAGAATGCTACGGGAGAACCAGTTGTTTCGGTACCATGTACAGCGTGTGCAGGCACTATCAGCAGCTGTTTGGCCTCCACGGGTACACTTCTGCGAATGGTTCATCCAACAATGTGTCAATCCTCATTTCAGTGCAAATGTATTCTTTACGGATGAGGCTTCATTCCAACGTGATCATATTGTAAATTTTCACAATCAACATGTGTGGGCTGACGAGAATCCGCACGCAATTGTGCAATGACGTCATCAACACAGATTTTCTGTGACCGTTTGGGCAGGCATTGTTGGAGATGTCTTGATTGGACTCCATGTTCTTCCACCTACGCTCAATGGAGCACCTTATCATGATTTCATACGGGATACTCTACCTGTGCTGCTAGAACATGTGCTATTACAAGTACGACACAACGTGTGGTTCATGCACGATGGAGCTTCTGCAAATTTTAGTCGAAGTGTTCGTACGCTTCTCAACAACAGATTCGGTGATCGATGGATTGGTAGAGGCGCACCAATTCCATGGTCTCCACGCTCTCCTGACCTCAACCCTCTCTTGTCTACGCAACCCCGGTACCAAATGTAAATACTCTTCGTGCTAGTATTGTGGACGGCTGTGATACAATACGCCATTCTCCAGCGCTGCATCAGCGCATCATGGATTCCATGCGACGGAGGGTGGATGCATGTATCCTCGCTAACGGAGGACATGTTGAACATTTCCTGTAACAAAGTGTTTGAAGTCACGCTGGTACGTTCTGTTGCTGTCTGTTTCCATTCCATGATTAATGTGATTTGAAGAGAAGTAATAAAATGAGCTCTAACATGGAAAGTAAGCGTTTCCGGACACATGTCCACATAACATATTTTCTTTCTTTGTGTGTGAGACATGTTTCCTGACAGTTTGGCCGTACCTTTTTGTAACACCCAGTATATAGACCATATTGTGATGAGCCGTTTGCCACCAGTGTTGGCTGATCATCCCCGACTCGTTTTCTCGATTACTGAATGAATCTGTAAGAAAACGTACCGCTCTTCTTTGGGCCTTCCCCATTTCCTCTGTCTGTCCTGTCTGCCACGGAACCCACGCTGTCGATCAATATTCTAGCACTGGTCGAACGAGTGTTTTGTAAGTTACTTGCGTTGTTGATGGACTAGCTACTTTCGCTGAGAACTCTCCCAATGAATCTCCTGTGTGTTTAGAAATAAATGACCTGACACAGTAAATAACTGTTTTATGCTAAGTTTTCGATTAATCAGACATTCTGCTTGCAGTTTACAGTACCTATGATTATTACAATTTACAACTTTGTCTTTTAAGGTTATTATAAATGCTGTAAAAGAAGATGGAGCTGTACCTCGAATACTATTTATGTATGAAGTAATTAACACAAAGGATCTTTACTGCCCAGTGGTTACTCGATGGCAAAGCTGGTGTCATTTACCTTTAACAATTCAAATGTTGGTGCATTTCAGTCACGAGGCTGGTTTCGCCGTAGAGGGTACGCGCTGCTCATTGGCATTACTCCTGAGCAAAAGTACGTTGTGAAGAAGAGAAGACAAACGCACATTATAATAAAACGGAGCTTGATCTATCTCGGCTGTGCGAGCGACGACAGTGGAATATGAGACGCATACTTCCCTTTGCGGGTGAAGTGCAATAGATGGGAGACGCTATCACTGAAATGAACGTTTTTGCTCCGTAGTTTCATACGAGGCATTATTTACATATCGCGACAAGCAAGCAGCGTTTCATAGGGAGAGTCAAACAGAGGCAGCACTCAAGAGTATGAGTACTTGCAATTCACTCACAGGTAGAGTTCTCGTTTGAATGCCAACTACTCGTGGTAACTGCACACTTGACTACGAATACCTGAAATTGTTGGTGTAGTTACAGTTTGTCTCCCCGATTCGGAATGCAAAGTGAAGCTCGGAAATTAAGTAACAGACATGATCGTACGTCCGAGACTAAATTACCGAAAATATAACGCAGGAATATTTCCAGAATCAACATTGGAGGTGACAAAATCTGACTTGCTGCATATGCCAACGACGTTCCGATCTTCGAAAGAAGTGATGTGGATGAGAGACGTCATGATTATTGCAGCAGCAAGATCGGTTTCGTGATGGACGAATCGAGGACCGAATATATGCTGACGAGGCTCATGAGGAGGCTTCACGGCCATTCGAGGGACACAATCCAGCAAGAGGGAGCCGGAAACCGATCTCACAAAAGAGTTCACGTTTTAAATATCAGGAATAATAACTTACATAGGACGTAAGGTGTTAACCACAAATCAGAACGAATATCCAGACTGGAAACTGTAATGGAGTGTCAACCACCTTCTCCAGTCATGCAGTCTGTGAAGATGTTTCAGATTCCAGGCGTATAAAAAAATTAAAAAACATAAGAAACTGATTCGAACCATATGGCTGTAAGGTTGCGAAACACAGAGTGCCCGGAAAAAGGGCAAATTCTTCTTTCGTGTTCAAGCGTAAGGTGATAAACATCCATGGTCCGGTATAAGAGGAGATCATCGGGTACTGGATGATTATACATCATTATGAAGTTGATGAGATGAACAACAGCCTAAATATCGTAGGTATGATAAGAACCAAACAGCTTTTACGGGAGGTTCAGTCACACGGCCGGGCAAATGTCAATGGCTTTTTAAATTCCTGGATTTTACACCCCGTGGTATAATATCATTACGTAGTCCAAATAGAATGTAGGGAGACTGGATCCATGAGGACTTAGTATATATCGACAGAGAAGATTATTGCCGGCTGAAATCAGTAAACAGAACCCAGTGAAGGAGGAACATGGTAGTTCAAATGGCTCTGAGCACTATGGGACTTAACTGCTGAGGTCATCAGTTCCCTAGAACTTAGAACTACTTAAACCTAACTAACCTAGGGACATCACACACATCGATGCCCGAGGCAGGATTCGAATCTGCGACCGTAGCAGTCGCGCGGTTCCAGACTGTAGCGCCTAGAACCGCTCGGCCACCCCTCCGGCGAACATTGTAGTTTAACATGGTTCCCGGGCCTGATAATGTAACTGAATGAAATGATGAATTAGTCGTGTTAGATATGACTGTTGAGAAGAAGAAAGTAATGAGTATGTTTCGGACTAATTTTAGAATTCTGAGCAAGGAGATTGAAAAGTTGAGAAGACATATTGTAATGTAACAAAATAGCAATAACGGATGGCGCAACATTATGCTGCGATATCAACTGCAAGTATCATTCGTTTTGACAGGTATCGCTCGGTGAGATAATATTCGGTAGAAATATTGTCAACATTTCACTTCATTCTTCTCTTGTACAAAGTAATGCTTTCGTCTGTAAGTTCGAATATTTCGAAACACATATTTGTCATAACGGGAACAAGCTCACATTTAGATGTACATCTATACCCCGCAAGTCATCTTACCGTGTGTGGTGGAGGGTACTTTGCATAATAGTTTTGATTTCCCCTTTTACTGCTCCCGTCGCACATGGTTCGCGGGAAAACGACTGCTGATACGTCTCCGTGTGGGATCCAATCTTTTTAATTTTGTCTTGATGACGTTTCCGCTATATGTACGTAACAGAAAGCTTGACTCTTGCTCGACTCTTCTAGGAACGTAGGCTCTCGGAAGTTTAACTGTAGACCATATCATAATGCAGCGTCTGGCTGACCACCACCGAAATGTTTTCTCGCTTACTAGTAACGAAACGTACTACTCTTCTTTGGATCCTCCTATTTACTTTATCAGGTCTATGTGGCACGGAACGTATGCTGACGAGCTGTATTCTAGTATTAGTCGAACGAATGTTTGTTAAGTTCGTACTTACATTATCAATAGACTACTTTTCCTGAGGATACTTCCTATAAGTGTCAACATGGCATATGTTTAATTTTATGTGGTCGTTCCATTTCAAATCGCTCCTTATGCATACTCCTAGATATCTTATGGAATGAAATGCTTCCACAGTGACTGTTGTGCAATTTTACAATCATACGATAAATGGTCTTTTAGTCTATGATTCGCGATACGTTACAGTCAATTATGTCTCGGCAGAGTTACCACTGTTCCCACCAAGCGTCAATCCCATGCATGTCTTCCCATGCCCCATCTGTCATGTCTGGCTTCCCAGGCCTCACTCCGAGCGAGTATTGATTATGAGGTCTCCTGAAGTTTACCGCGATCGTTACAGCTCGCTAGGGATGCTAAGAGACAATGTACGACGCCAATTTCTCACCATACCTACCAGGATGCTGCACAGTACTAGTCACAACACTGTCCCTCGACTACGGGTATTGTTGATGAATGGCAGTTGAAATGTTGAGCGCTTGTTACAAGGACCACCGTCTTTACTAAAAATAATTGTTATGCTATTTATAGCTTAGTTATCGTCTGAAGCATTTGTTACTCATTTCACGCAGTCTATTTTTAAGGTTTCCTCCAGTGCAATACTTTTAGGTTTCAATAAAGCCTCATGTTATTCCAAGAGTGTGTGTCAATTTTTACCTCTTTCCTTCCAATATTCCGTGAAATATTTGATTTTGAAATGTTACCAGACTTTTCGCTCGCCATTTGCTTTTCAATTTTCTTTCTTTTTTCATTGATTTTATTCCTGTATCCAATAACGTTTCCTCCATTTCTATTTCCATAGTTTTGTCTATCGTATTTAATATTGTTTATTCGTGAATCTAAGCGTTATAATCAGTAAACGAGCTCACTATAGAGGACTTTATATATCGTAATCATGATCAGACACATCTAAAGGAAGTACCTTAGAATACGAATATATTGACAGTTAATGCTTCAGTTCTTTTCTTTCTTCTTAATAATAGATGGATATTTTAGTGGTGTCAACAGTATTCGGCAGAGTGCCTGTTGCCCCAAGAACCTTTGGTTCAAATGGCTCTGAGCACTATGCGACTTAACTGCTGAGGTCATCAGTTCCCCAGAACTTAGAACTACTTAAACCTAACTAACCTAAGGACATCACACACATCCCTGCCCGAGGCAGGATTCGAACCTGCGACCGTAGCGGTCGCTCGGTTCCAGACTGTAGCGCCTAGAACCGCAAGGCCACTCCGGCCGGCTGTGGAATACCAACCATGACGATCGACACGTCCTCTTTCTCGACAATTGTGATGATAGGCGTTTTGCGTTCCAGTGTTCGATTAGTCTGAATTCAGAACACCGAGAAAACGTGCCCCACGTACTCTTTCATTGATTTTCCAGTAATGTTTCTTAGTGTTACTGCTGTTTTATTATACGTTAAATTTTAGTCACATTCGTGTTGCATTAACACCTATTCCGTGTCATATTTAATGTTAGAAGTACGTCTTGGTTCAACCAGAAAATGAAAAAGGTAAGCTGGTCTTAGTTAAGAAGCAGGAATTTTGAGCCAGGTGGTAAGTAATGTGCAAGATGTACGGCGTCATACACTCAGCAGTGTCCAAATGCTGAACGAGTTTTCTGACAGCGAACTGCTTAGGTTGCCTACGCCTTACATCAGTCGTTGACAGGTCAATTGATACTGGACGCCTCTGGTGAATGATTGCCAAAGACGTTGAGAGAATATCCACTACGGAAGACAGAGAAAGGCAGCTACTGGAAACAAACGGGGGTGCCCAGAAAGTGTGGGACGAAATGAATACTTTTTCAGTTGTTCCACTCCTCCTTTTGCAAGTCGCCTCTCATTTCCCACAATTTAATTAATGTTTCATGTCAGTGCACGGTGGAAACAGGCCAAATAAGGATATTCTAATGAGAGTATTTGTACTGTGAGCTCAAAGTACTTTTCACTTGATTCCAGTGCATGTTTGGAACTTTATGTGGTCTTGCTTTTAGTTTCCTCTATTATTTCGCTGGGTGGCCTGTTGCGAGGTGAGGACCGGAGGATGCGGCACACTGCGCGTCCCGGGGGGGCCTGCAGTTTTGCAATTACTGAGAGAGTCGTACATCAATGGGCTTGAGCGCCTTTCAAGACGAATAACTTCGGTCGAGTTCCGCGTATTGTATGCAGGGCAAAACGACCGGCGAGTTATCGGAGTGTCGCCGCAGTTTATGTGTTTACTGTTCCGGTGCGTCTGGAACGAAGACTGCTGGCGCCAGCTGACTGTATTGTCTTCATGATTCTGAGAATACTTGTGGACCGTTCCCCGTTGGGCGCGAGTGTCAGGCGCCGGATGGCCAGTGGTCTAGACATGTTGCTTTCGTAGCCGATCGAACGTCAAGTTCAGTGCCCTTGGCTAAATAGCAGCGGTATGATTGATCAACTTACACTGAGGTCAGTTGACGTCATAAACCTCTGCTCGAAATAAGAGGGAATGGTCGCTATTGGCGTGAATGATGTTCTGAGATAGTGTGCGGGAATTTTGGAATCAGCACTGAATACTGATACACGGTTTTCCGAGGATTGTGGGGGAGTTGAACAACGTGGGATTCGCTCTTGTATGGCGCGGGGACAGGGCATTTTAGATCTGATCTTCGTCAGAGTCGGACGGTCTTGTGACTTAGCCGCACTTTTTTGGCAGAACTTAGATTTCTCGGACAGACTTCCTGCACAGCTCAAGTCGGCACCTACATCATCAGAACGCTGTCTACCGACGACGCACTGCAGGTTTCAGGACTGGTAAAGTGTTTTGCGGCTTTGGCGTTGTAGGACCTATCAGATTTATACTGATGTCGTCAGGTGCACACGCGCTCGCTTTGCTACAAGTCCACTTTGCTTCTTTCTCCATGTGATCCCATTTGAGCTCTTACTACTAATAGCCATACAGCATTATAGTTGGAAGAGTAATATTTGATTCATTACGACCTCTAGTCTTTATCGTCAATCTATTGCATCACAGAGAATAGGAGACCCTTGTCCTCGAGCCAACTCTTATTCTCATAATTATCCAGTATAACCTACCTTTGAGCCTACTGTTTCTATTGACAATCAAGTACGACAGTATTCTGATGTATAATAAATCACACCGTAATTTTAATCCGCATATCGTTTCATAGATAGATGCAGAATCCCATTTTCTGTAATTTATTATCATAAAATTTCCTTTTTCTTTGCTGGGTAGATAATTTTATTAAATTAGTGTGAATGTGCACTTATTTTTTTACCAACTAGCAGGGTCCACCCTCAATTCCTTTCGATACCGTTGTGCACATAATCAATTACTTGGTAGGTAAGGAGGGGGTCGGGTGCATGTCAAGTTCTCATGCAAAATTCGCCAGAATTAAAGAGGTGAAACTCTTTTCCACCCCAGGCACCTGCAGACTAAACACGTGTAAAAAGTTCACTAACTTGCCAGCGGAACAGAGTAATAGCCTCTGCTGCAACGCTGGTGATAAATGCGAGGAAACAACTAAATGTGAACCACTTTACCGCAAATCTCAGTAAACATCGGAAAAGAGGAAGGAAAGTTACGCCCTTCTTAAATACTTGAAGTCTACATGAGCTGTTAAAATCACCCCTGGCACAAGAGTATCAAATAAACACGCTATCTGTAACCGGAGCTATAAATGTGAGAACATTTCGGACGGATTTCATTCGACGGGCCGATATTAGTTTTCCGAAATGTCAGATAGATGGAATTGTTAAACCAACGGCACCAATGTGGTACCAGTTCATTTACTGCTGGTGATAATTAAAGCAGTCTTCAGCATTGTTCCCCAGGTCCTCCACTGTCACGCCTACAACAGATTTACTGAAGTTACTCAAACAAGTGACACTGTCACTCGAACTCGCGGCCTTTCATTAAATGACCTCACCTGAGCACGACAAACAATATAGAACAAGATGAAGTTTTCTGTGGGGCTCTATACTTTATGGAGTACGTAAAAATACGGAATCTATTAAAATGGTTTTGTGGTAGTATGTATCAGAGCCCTGTCCTACGCTCTAAAATCGCATGTAAGTTGTTAGAAGTTTCGATTGCTGTAATATTATCAGCAGATAATTGAACCATCGCGAAAAGAATAATAAAATTTTCGGAGGGTAAAACTTAGGTGTGAAGATAAATAACGTGAGTAATTTAGAGAACTATTTCATAGCTATGTAGCGATGAGAAACACCGTTGACCATCACACGGTACTTAGCTGTTAAGTAGTGGAGGTTCCGTGTACTGGCTCCTGCAGGTACAAACGAGATTCTGTGAATGCTGTGAAGGTGTATAGAAATGTTTCTATACGTAATGTGTTAGGAACGGGACATGGGAAAGAAGGATCAAACAAGTGAGAAGAGCACAAATTAATTTTATTGTTAGCCGCCACTTACACAGATCCTTCAATATGAACGCCAGAGACGTCGATGAGTAGCAGTGGAGCACCAGAATTCCACCTGGTGGCCAAAATTGCAACTACTTTTCCCAGCAGAAATATGTCCCACGTTCAAATTTCGCTGAGTCGATAACTATTGTCACCTAGAATAACTCCGGAAGTATGATAATAGCTGAAAAGTTTGTAAGACAAATGTTGCATGGGACAACTGGGACTATAATATGCGTTTTGTTGCTAGGTGGGGTCGTGTCAAAGATATGAAGGTCAACTTTACTTTTTAAATGGGATGATACATTTTGGTACTTATTTTCTGATAGCGGCTATCGAGACGATTCGAGTGATTTGCAGCAGTAAGGTCAGCGAAGGTCACAAAGGTGGCCTGAACATCCATTTACGAAACTACTTCGAAGTGATGATAATTGGTATCAATGCAGTGCTGCAATCTTCTTATCATGGACTGAGTTGTATTCCTAATCATTTCGGCACTTATCGAAACACATGCTCTGACAATTCTCTCTCATATATGGTGCGAATAATAAATATTCGCTGAATACAGCGTATCCATCTAACATGTCACTGACATGTAAACACGATTCGATGGTTTCGCAGTAAACACTGATAAGAACGGTAAAACTAGAATCGTCTAATCAAGCGAATGTGAATAATGTATCACTTCGAACAAGTCGATATGCTTCTCATTTACGAAAATTCAAACGAAATGTAGTGAGAGTTAGAGACTTAAACGCAGAAAGATATCCTCAAGATACTCACCCTACACGTTGTACATTTAAAAATGTGTATGATAAATTGAGAAGAACTGGACCTTTAACTCATAGGAAACATTTTCGGCAAAGGAAAGTTACTAACGAGGAAACGGAAAGTGGTACTCTTGCCACTGTGGTACAAGACCCTTGTGTTAGTTCGCGCCAAATCGCAAGGGAATCTGACATGAGCGAGATTAGTGTTGTTCATATTCTGTATCGCCATAAATAGTATCCTTAACAGTCTCCACCAAGAATTAACCAGTACCGATTTTATGCGTCAGATTCAACTCTGCCGACGGGATCAGTTTCAGGTCCAAAGGGATGGGACATTATTAATTTGATTTTACTTACTGACGGCCGGCCGAAGCGGCCGTGCGGTTAAAGGCGCTGCAGTCTGGAACCGCAAGGCCGCTACGGTCGCAGGTTCGAATCCTGGCTCGGGCATGGATGTTTGTGATGTCCTTAGGTTAGTTAGGTTTAACTAGTTCTAAGTTCTACGGGACTAATAATCGCAGCAGTTGAGTCTCATAGTGCTCAGAGCCATTTGAACCATTTGAACTTACTGACGAGGCTGTATTCACGAACCATGGAAATGTTAATTTGCATAACCTGCATTATTGGGCAACTGAAAATCTATATTGGTTGCGGCAGCTTGCACCCCAAAAACCGTGGTCTGTGAATATATGGTGTGAGATTCTGGAGGACAAAATTATAGGCCCCCTATTCGATCGAAAGAAATCTTAATGGTGGGAAATACACCACATTTCTGAAAGAAACATTAGGTCAGTGATTGGAAGAAATAAATTTAGGAACAAGGAAAAGAATGTGATATCAACACGGTGCGTGTCCGGCACATTTTTCGCTGATGACTAGAAATGATTGCAGAGACAATTCCCAAATCTTTGGATTGGACGCGGAGAAAACGTGTCGTGTCCGCCTCGTTCACCAGACTTGATGCCTTTGCATTTTATATTGTGGGGACTTGTAAAGAACATTTTTTATAAAGGCTTTCCAACTACTCCTGAAGATATGCGAGAGAGAATTATCAGAGCATGGGCTTCGATAAGTGCCGATGCGATAAGAAAGACAAGTCAACACATGATAAAAAGATTGTTCTATTGCGCTGATACAAATGGTCATCACTTCCAACACCTTCCGTAAATGGACGTTCGTGCCATCCTTGTGACCTTCGTTGACCTTCAATGACCTTACTGTTACTCATCATTGGATTCGTCACGATAGCCGCTATCAGAAAATAAGTACGAAACTATAGCATCCCATTTAAAGAAGCAAAGTTGGCCTTCATATCTGTGAAGCGACCCCTTCCCACACACACACACCCCCCACCCCTGGCAACAAAAAACCAACGTCATATTATGGTTCCAGTTGCCCCATGCAAGTTTTGCCCCACAAATGTTTCAGTTTCTATCATACTTTCGGAGTTATTACGGTTGACAATAGTTAGTTGCTCGCCCTGTACAATTACAGCCGACATCAAAGCTCTGCAAGTAGCTGCATTTTAATTATAACCCCAATGTACTGCTAAATTACGAGGTATGTCCCCAAAGTAAGCTCCGTTTGCTTATATAAAACAAACGTGTACATCCAAGGAAAAAATATTTGTTGTACAAAAATTTACAACTGTTAAACTACTTGTCTACATAGCTTCCGAAATTTTGTAGGCACTTGTCATAGCGTGGGATATATTTTTCTATGCCTTCTTCGTAGAAGTTTGGAGCCTGTGTATTCAATCATGTGGTAACATGTTCTTTCAGCTCGTCATCATCGTTGAGGTGTTGACCACCAAAGACAGATTTTAGGTATCAGAAGAGATGAAAGTCGAAAGGAGCGATGTCCGCGTTGTACGGAGAATGATCAAACGCGTCCCAGTGAAATTCCCCTAAGAGTTGTTTGGTCACATTCGCCGTGTGAGGTCGGGCATTATTGTGGAAGAAAACACCTTTAGACAGTAATCCTCGGCGCTTATTCTGTACAGCGTGGCGCAATTTCTTAATGGTCTCGCAGTAACCATGTGCATTGATTGGTTGGCCTCGTGATAAAAACCAGTCCGAAAAATACCTTTTCTGTCCCGAAAAACGATGCACAAGGCTTATCGAGGTGTCAAGCTTTGCTTAGGCTTAACCTTTGATGGAGATGAAGTGCGCCTCTATTCCACTGACTGCCGTTTTGTTTCAGGAATGTCGTATGATAACCAAATTTCATCCCCCCTGACTATCCGAGAAAGAAAACCATCGCCTTCTTCATTGCAGCGTGTCAAAAACTGAAGTGCACTGCCCATCCGTTGTTTTCTGTGTTGTTCAGTAACAATTTTGGGTACCCAACGTGAGCAAAGTTTACGAAATTTCAGTTTTTCAAGAACAATTTCATGAATTAGTGATCGTGAGATTTGCAGAACTGCCATATCAAGGGCACTAAGCGTAGACTTAGGGTTGTACTTAATCTTCTCTTCAATTGTGTGAACCAGTTTATCAGTAGCCACAAACGGGCGTCCACTTTGTTTTTCATCGTGCAATTGATCACGTCCTTAAGTAAACAGTCTGACCTATCTTCTAACCAGTGAATCACACATAGCATTTTGTCCATAAACCTCGCATATTTTCCGATGGATTTACTTTGGTTTAAATTTCTTTGCATTTAGAACGCGAGTCACTGATTTGATTTCATACACAACGACATTTTCCATTACGGTTGACATTATAAAGAAGCACTACAAAGCACACGTCGGCAGCAGGGATCTGAAAATTGCGTACATGTCTTCTCCTTGAATCAGAGTGACTGCCGAGCATGTTCGGAACTGCGATCGTAGCGCTGCCGCGGATAGATATAGAAACGGAACTTACTTTGTGGACGAACCTCGCGTATTACTGTATGACACATAATATAGGACATTTGACATCACAAACAATGAACTGCATGAAAACGAAACTGCAGGGTGAAATTATCTAGACGTACTGGTGGAATATGTGTAGAAATACGACTGATATATTTTAAATATTTGTGGAATATGACAACTGCATACGCTCTTCCTAAATCCGTGGACCGATTTCCGAAATTTTGTAGGCACTTGTCGAAGCGTGGGACAAGTTTTTGTATGCCTTCTTCATAGAAGGTGGGCACCTGTGTATTCAATCATGTGGTAACATATTCTTTAAGCTCGTCATCATCGTTCAACACTTCATCGTTGTACACATAGTGTTCACTAACTGGAAAGAAATAATGCACAGGTAAGAACCAGCAACCTCCTTACTCCCTGTTGGGTGGGGATGCTAATGTGGAGAAAGAGCGGGGAGGAGCAAATGGACGCAGATAAGGGGAGGAAGTGTACTGGACAAGTGGTAGGAGGAGGTTCATTTATAGAATGGAAGAGGAAGATAGACTGGGTGATGAGGTAGAGCGCGTGATGGAGAGATGTTTGAGAAGAGCAGGCAGGAGGAAATGGATTTTGGAAGGAGGAGACGGACAGAGAGTAGCGGAGGAACCTGTAGCTAGGGGGAGGATGAGGATGAGATGGACAGAGACTGGGGGTGAAGATGGTGGACAGAGAACGCAAGGAGTAGGAGAGAGAGTTAGGAGTGAGGGTGGTAGAGGACATTTGTAGATGGGGGAGGGGGATATAATGGTTTGAGGAGGCCAGATTGGGGTGAGGAGGAAATGGAGTTAGAGGGGGAGTATGAGATGGTCAGTCTGGAGGAGTGTATATAGAGAGGAAGGTGGAACAGACGCAGTGAAAGAGACGGCAGTAGCGGAAGGACTAAAAGATGTTGAGCAGGTGGAGTTAGATAGGGGTAGGAGGAGATGGACAGACATTGATGGGGATGGAGGTGGACTAAGAGAGGTGGATGGGGAGATACATAGAGAAAGAGCACAGGATCGACAGCGAGAATGGGAATGAAGAGATGCACTAACAGAATACAGAAATAAATATCCCAGCGACGCCTGCTACTCAGCTAATTTTCCCTAAACAACTCGTATCGTTTACCAAGAAAATAAATATGGAATAACTTTTGAAGTACTTCCTTTCTTTAGTTGAGATATTAGATGATTATTCATCAGTGACATTCAGTTCTATTACAGTAGGAAAGCTGCACGGCTCTAGCCCAGGCCACTGTAATGACAACAGCAATGCTAGAATCTTTCATGATCAATTCTGTTGTTATAAACCTTACAGCTTCTCAATACTTTTGGAACCATGGGCCGTCTCTTGATGTTATTTAGAGTTTCATTCACTTGTCCACAAATGTCACTCGCACTGCGATTTGTGCAATATGACCAGGGCTAACACAGACCAACCTCTCGGCTTACACGAGATTCACAAACCCACCTTGCACCATGTTTAATACTGGAGTGCCGAGTATATTCACTCAGAAAGAACAAACCAAAGCCCAGAGGCGTTGCTAACATCATAGATTTCTCTCTGATAAATATAAAAACACCTAACTGTCCTAAGACTACATACAAAAATGACACAATGTAACAATTACATAAAATTAGAAGTTTGTTAAATAACATTTTCCAAAATGTGTATAAAATACGGAAACCATACTTCGTTTCTCTAACAGGTGTTACTGAGTTACAGAAAATCTAATATTTTTGCTTTTACAAAATTACATAATTAAGAAAAGCACTGAATAGGTACATCAGTCGATTAAGTTGACACTGGCTCCAGTGAGAAAATTTGACATGCTTTATGACTTACCAGTTGTAGCACGCTAATCATATTGGGTCATAAACGCTCGAAGTTAGGAAGAAGATTGCAGCAGCAAAAGCCGCAGGCGAATGTGAGTGTTGTGCTTTACGAAGTATAACATCGCCTCGCAATGTCGCGAGGCAGTCCAGCCTGGTTCGGTGTGGAAACAGTCAACGCAGCAGGACTCAAGGACCAAGATCTTACAACACTTCCCACGCAGGAAGTCGCCGAAGTGTTCAATGTACATGCCAAAATATGTAGCACAAGCCAAATACACACATGTCGGAGGAGTATACGAAGCCTGAACTATTTGTAAACAAAATCACTTCTGTTAGCACCAGAGCACTTCCACCACAAGCGCTGTGTCGCCTGGTCGCCTGGCGACCGTATTGAATGCTGATCGAGGACTGCGATCGCTTCTATGCCAGGGCAGCCCTACCTAAAGCTGTTCGACCGTGGAGCTTTTGCTACAGCAGCTGCGCCCACTAGCAAAGGGGGAAGTGGGTCACGGTCACAGTCACAGGTCAGCTGCCTTCCGACAACGTGGGAGTAGGGATGAAGATCGCAATGACGGAGCACGAGGGGCCCTGCAGAGGCCGCCGAGCATATAAAATCGCCACTAGCTGAGGAGGCTGCGTCACAAGGCCACAGCTGCCCAACAGTGCGTTCCGTCACCAATACTGGGCGTCAACAGTCCTAGAGGCAGCGAAATTCCTTGAACAAGTCTCCTTCATCTTGTACTGGGCTGTGGCAAGATGCAATAGCACAGAGTATTGAGTATTTGCAGACGGTCCCTTTGGAGCTCCTGGCGTTCGTCCAGCAATACACAGCTGGCGACACATCCCGAAAGTGGTGCCAGTAGTCACCGCACGTAACAGTTTATAGAGCAGCGTATGTTCTAACATAATTGTCACTGATTGCATAAACCACTATAGTTATACTGCCTTCTACGACGAGTATCTGAAAATTAACTTCTGATGCTTCAGCTGTTACAATCAAAGGTCACTCTGCATATTAGAATAATGCATATAGACATGAAGATCAAAGTTGATGACTAACACGAAGTATTTCTACTGTAATAGAGTACTATAGCCCCGTTTACAATACAATTAACAGAAAGTACGGACATAAAAATTTTAAAATAAAGAAGTGTAGTTGCCCACACATGGGTTTGAGTAGAATCAGGCATCACCAAGGAACGCATCACAAGTACATATTGGGCAATGTAGAATAGTGTAGTTATAACAGGTCCATATGATGTATAGTTCTATTAAGTTGGCAAACCGCAAGCTCTTCTGACACAGTCAGTAAATGATGCAGTCAGATAAGATGGAGATCGTTCACTTAGAACCTTAATTAAATTCATTTTCTTTTGTATCCTTTAATTTTATTTTTATCATTCCGTTTTATTTCTAAGTTATGTATTAATAGTATATGCAGTTAACGTGATTTAGAACCTTATATATAAATGGATGCATTGTATCGTGTCATAATTACTGAGCATGTATGAGTTGTTTAGCGTCTCTATGCAACAAATCTAAACGTTTTGGTGATAAACTGGACTGTAATTAAATTTTATGAAACCAAGCTTTGGTGACCAAGGCTGTCGCAATGTTCTAGATCTCTTTATGAAGATGTTGCTTTGTAGTGTTAGAGAACTTCTCCTATTTCTTAATGATCCCTAAACTGCGTATGACATCACATCACAATTTTAAAATTAGTCTGAAGGTATTGAAAGAAGTGGGCCTTCGCAAACACTGTACACTACTGTTTCCATTTGAAGACTCAGTGTAACGCCACTGTGGCCGAAATGTAAATTTTAACGGTTATTAGCAGCTATTCCGATATGTCGTCGTAATACATCCACAGGACTAAGAAAAACGCCAACGAGCATTCAGAACTATTTGCCTCAAAGTGCAGAAAACGGGATTAATTAGAAAAAGTGTAATTTATAAGATAAAATACGTCTCCAACCACACAGGAAGATATAGTTGAACATTCCTTACTATCATTGAGAGTACTACAATGCAGAAACGTCCCTTTGAAGCATAGATGACATTAAATTATTTTCCTTTCTTTTATAGCTCCATTGTTAAATCAGTGTTTCCGAGATATAACCTCAGTAATTAGAGGTCGGCGCTTGCGATAAAAAAAATTTAACGGCCGTTATGATAAATTATCGTTAGAACTTTTTAAGTACATCATACAACATGATATCAGTTGCTGTTTGTAGGTATCATAATAATTCTGGCAAATAAAATTCGTCGTTTCACAAACTTCCAAGGAAAAAGTATTGTCGACAGTATAAGTTGTTGAATGAACTGAAAAATTAAGAATTGTTACGAGAGAGACAGAAGCCCGTCACGAATGAATGTTCCGAAATATTTGTTGTCGTGGGGTTAGGTTTCGTCCTGCGAGGGGTACAGTTTTATGACAGGGCATTTATGGAGATAATACACCGTGAATCACGTGCAAACTGTCAACGGTAAACGACTGGCGGAATCTGAACTATGACGGAAAACCTTTTAATAGTATGAACGTGAATGGGTAAAGTGCGTGCATTCTGGAAATCCTTCTATCCCTGTGGTGAATTATAGATGATGTTTT
Source organism: Schistocerca americana (assembly GCF_021461395.2). Taxonomy (NCBI): domain Eukaryota; kingdom Metazoa; phylum Arthropoda; class Insecta; order Orthoptera; family Acrididae; genus Schistocerca; species Schistocerca americana. The sequence goes on along the minus strand of NC_060121.1, from coordinate 440,397,679 downwards.
AAGGTGTAATCCCTCCTAGCACGAAAAATCGTTTAGGGTCATAACCAGCACATCGTGAAATATCACTTAAGTAAACTATAGCTTACTTGTCGACGTTGATGCACTTCAGTAACAATATGATCAAAAAAATGGCTCTGAGCACTATGGGACTTAACATCTGAGGTCATCAGTCCCCTAGAACTTAGAACTACTTAAACCTAACTAACCTAAGGACATCACACACATCCATGCCCGAGGCAGGATTCGAACCTGCGACCGTAGCGGCCGCGCGGTTCCGGACTGAAGCGCCTAGAACCGCTCGGCCACAGCGGCCGGCAACAATACGATCAGGTTCGGTCTATGGGACGACTATCAGTTTTGTGATAAACGCGAAGGTGTCCGTTATTATTTGCGAGTATTTACTTACAGCTAGAATACATATAAGACTTCTACATACCAACTACAACAGATCGTTAATTCGTATTACGAACAGTTAAGGATATTCTATATTTTGTTAAGTATCTTTTGACAGGTAAATTACATCTAATATTTAAATCACTAATTACTAAAATAACATTAAATTTATAGACACGAAAATTACTTACGTGCTTGATAAGAGATACATCCGGCTAGTATTTCTAGAATCCGGAAGACTTCTACCAAGCCAAAGAGCGAAAATTACATAAGTTTATTTTTCCAAGACTCATTAGTCTACTAACTGGTTTGATTCGGCCCACCACGAATTCTTCTCTTGCGTCAACCTCTTCATACCCAACTAGCACTTGCACCCCCCCTTCCCCAACGGTTTAGTGATATATTGAAATCTCCGTCTTCCTCTACGACTTTTACCCTCTACAGCTGCTCCTAGCATCATATAGGCCATTCTAAGGTATCTTAACACATGTCCTATTATTCTCTCCCTTCTTTTTTTTCGGTCTTTTGCGTATGTTCCTTTTCTCAGCCAGTTCGGAGGAAAACCTTCTTGTTATGCACCTTACCAGCAACTTAATTTTCGTCATCCTTCTGTAGCGTCGCGTCTCAAACGTTTCGGTTTTCTCTTGTTTCTGGGTTCTCACAGTCCATCATTCACTAACATACAATGCTGTGCTCCAAAGAAACATTCTCAGCAACTGCTTCCTCAAATTACGGGCTATATTCCGAGCTAATAGATTTCATTTGCTCAGGAACACACACTTTGCGTTTGCTACTCTGCTTCTTTTATCATCCTAGCTTCACGGTTTATTTTGCCTCCAGGGTAGGAAGATTTCTTTGAGCTTTGTGATCACGAATTTTCATGTTCAACTTCTCGCTATTCTCATTTTTGCTCTTTATCATTACCTTTCTCTTTCTTCTCTTTACTCTCAATCGATATTTAGTACTCAGTAGACAGTTCATTCCGTTCAATCGATTTTGAAATTCTACTTCACTTTCTCTGAGGATAGCAATGTCACCAGCGAATCATGTCATTGGTTTCCTTCAGCCTGAATTTCAACCTTTGTTTTATATCTGTCACTTCTTCTTCTGCGTGTAGATTTAACAGTAGGGGGAAAAGGCTACAACCCTGTCTTACACCATTCTTCGCCCCAGCACCTCGTCCTTGGCCTTCGAGTCATTTTGTCACTATTTGCTTCTTCTTGTGCATATTGAATATTACCGTCATTCCCTACAGCTTACTCGTATCTTCCTCAGGTTTTCAGCCATCAAGAATTATTTTTATAATGGAACAATTTTTCCGGGTCCACACATCCTCTGTGTGTGTCTTGATGCTACTTCAGTCTTGCTTCGATTATCAAGCCCAAAGCCTATGGGGCCTTTACCTCTCATAAGGTGTATGTAAATGATTGTCATTTAGCAGGTCCTCCGTTATCTTTTTCATTCATAAGTATATTATTGATGTTAGCAGGTAGGATGCATAACTTGTTGACTGTGCCATAGTTGTCGCAATTATCTGCTCTTTCTTTCTTCAGAATAGTATGGATGTTCCTTTCCTAATGTTTTAAGGTACCGTACGTCACCTGCCTCCGGAATGTATCTCTTTTATATGAACTAAAGCTTCTTCTTCTGTCACGTCAACAGACGATTATTTCACCTGTATACCTCCAATGGACTCTCTCCACCTATTCGCTCTCTCTCCTGCATTTAACAGTAAGCTCCCCCCTTGCTTTTCATTTCGCCGAAGGTTGTTTAGACTTATTCATATGCTCGATCAGTCCATCCAACGATCATTCCTTTTTTCTCTTTCAATATTTTCAAGCTTCACCTGCAACCATTTCCTCAACAGTTCCTGCAGTCCTTATTAACGTTCACTGAGATTACCCATGTCATCAGCGAATCTTATTACTGACAGTGTTTAACCTCGAATTTTAATCCCACTCTCGAACCTTAATTTTGTTTCCGTCATTATTTCTTCAGTGTATAGACTGACAAGGGAACCTCCCCATCGCACCCCGCTCAGATTTAGTTATAAGTTGGTACAGTGGATAGGCCTTGAAAAACTGAACACAGATCAATTGAGAAAACAGGAAGAAGTTGTGTGGAACTGAGAAAAAATAAGCAAAATATACAAACTGAGTAGTTCATGGGAAGATAGGTAACATCAAGGACGCCAGGCCAGCAGGAGCTCCGTGGTCTCGTGGTAACGTGAGCAGCTGCGGAACGAAAGGTCCTTAGTTCAAATCTTCAATCGAGTGAAAATTTTTATTTTTTATTTCCAGTTTATGTGACAAACTCTTATGTTTTCATCACTTTTCTGGGAGTAATTATCACATCCACAAGAAAATCTAAATCGGGCAAGGTAGAAGAGTCTTTTTACCCATTCGCCAAGTGTACAAGTTAGGTCGGTCGAAAACATATTCCTGACATGTGACGCACATGCCGTCACCAGTGTCGTATAGAATATATCAGATGTGTTTTCCTGTGGAGGAATCGGTTGACCTATGACCTTGCGATCAAAAGTTTTCCGTTCCCATTGGAGAGGCACGTCCTTTCGTCTACTAATCGCATGGTTTGGCGATGCGGTCGCAAAACACAGACACTAAACTTATTACAGTGAACAGAGACGTCAATGAACGAACGGACAGATAATAACTCTGCAAAAATAAAGAAAGTAAAATTTTCACTTGTGGGAAGACTTGAACCAAGGACCTCTGACCTCTTCATCTGCAGCTGCTCAAGCTACCACGAGACCACGGCGCTCCTAAACCCACAAACTCCGTGATGTTGCATATCTGACCCATGGACTACTTAGTTTGTATATTTTGCTTATTTTTTCACAGTTCCACACAACTTCTTCCTGTTTTCTCAATTGATCTGTGCTCGGTTTATCAAGGCCTATCCACTGTGCCAAGTTATAACTAAATCTGAGGGGGGTGCGATGGGGAGGTTCCCTTGTGAGCAGCGAGGGTAAAAGGCTACATCATTGTCACACATCCTTTTTAATCCCAGCCGTTCTTTGTTGTTACCTCATCGATTTTTGTGCATATTCATCTATCCTTATTGCTTACTCCTGGTTGCCTCAGAATTTCGAACACATAGCACCATTTATCTCGAGCCTTTTTATAGATCGATATAGCCAGTGAATCTGTGTGAATGCCGGCCGCTGTGGCAGAGCGGTTCTAGACTCTTTAGTTCGAAACCGCGCTGCTGCTATGATTGCAGGTTAGAATCCTGCCTCGGGCATGGATGTGTGACGTCCTAAGGTTACTTAGGTTTAAGTAGTTCTAAGTCTAGGGGCTGATCACCTCAGATGTTAAGTCCCACAGTGCTTAGAGCCATTTGAACCATTTCGTACGAATAAATTTTCAGTCCTATTCCTGTTACATCAAATGAAATCCCCCTTTAACTCCATTAAAGCCAAACTCTTGGTCGTCTATCAAATTCTCTATTTTATTTTCCATTCCGTATATTATTCTCGTGAGGAACTTGGATGCATGATTAGCTAAGACGATTATGCGATAGTTCTTGCAATCGTTTTCCCTTGATGCCTTTGAAATAACCTGTGTCGTGACGTTTGTCACATACGCCACGCTAATCGAGACACTTCCAAAGTAATAGGTTTTCACCAGTCATTCAGGCTTCCACTGCCGCAGCTGGTGGCACTGCAACATTGGCTTCCAACTAATGATCGACATGTCCCCCTCCCGGGCAGGAAGCGCCGCTGTCGATAGGTATAAGAGGCTGCCATACCACTGTCATCAGCGAACTTCAATAATGTGATGCACGCCTACGAGTTTTCAGTCTCTTTCTTTCAGTGACTACAGTGTAATACTGATTTTGAACTCTGGATTACTCTTGGATCCAACTGCCCCTGTGTTCGGAAACCCACTAAGTGAACGATTTTACTTAACTGTTACGATGTCTGCCATTCTCTGCTTTCTGTTTTAGAACCCACGCATCGTTACAGGATACAACAGTGTGGATGATGTTTCTCCGAAAGTCTGATGGTATGTCATCAGTCTCTATACACCAAAGTGAACAGACGTTTTGTAGCCACTTCCCCCTAATGATATCAGAAACTCCAATGGAGTGTTATCCATCTTTTCTGCCTTATGTCATCTTAAGTCGTCCAAAGCCCTTTTAAATTCTGATCGTAACACTGCATCCCCTATCTCTTCCCTATGGATTGCTATTCCTTCTTCTGTCACATCATCCGACAAGTCCCTCATAGACGACTTCACTGTACTCTTCCGTCAATCCCCTCTATCCTCTGCCTTTAATATCTGGATATGCATTGCACTTTTCATGTTTTAACTTCGCCGGAGGTATTTTTAACTTTTCTATATGGTGAGTCAGTGCTCCCCTCGATCGTTTATTTATCGATATCTTCACATCTCTCATGCAGCCATCTCGCCTTGTCAGCTCTGTGCTTTGTAATTACTTCATTTCTATGGGATAGATGTTACCGTATTTCCGTCTTTTTCTGAAGATTTTGTACTCAATTCTTTCGTCGATCAACTGAAGAATTCTTCTGACAACAAAGGATTTTTTGCAGTTACCCTTCTTCTATCTAATTTTACCGTCCAACACCTGCGATTTCCTTTTTCAGAGACCTCCACTCATCTACAACTAAACTGCTCACTGTGGTATTCCTTGTCACAGTATTCACATTCTTAGCGAATTTCAAACGCAATTCATCATTCGTTAGTAATTCACTATCCCACAACATTTCTCAATAATTATTCCGTACCGTACTCTTACACTTCTGTCTATTCTATTTCGTTACTAATTTGTGATCTGAGACTATATCAGCGCCTGGGTACGGCTTACAATCCAATATCTCATTTCGTTATCGGTTCCTGTCCGTGATGTAGTACAGCTGGAATCTTTTCGTGTGTGCAGTTTTCTTCTACGTATACCTCTACTATTCTGATTTTCAACAGAGTATTCCTATTGGCATCCGAAATTTATTGAAGAAAATTTGTGTCTCTCCTCTCTCGTTCCTACTGCCCCTAACCCTCGTAACCCTTTTTTCTATTCTTACTGAAGGTACTTCGTAAACCTTTTCCAATCCCGCATGTTTACTAGAATTTACGCCTCCCTTTACATACTGAATTACCCGTTGAATTTCCTTCTATACTTTATCCAGCACTTCATCTTCCGCTTGCGTCGTCGGCATGAATGAAGTACTACAGTTGACGGTGCCGGTTTTCTGTCGAATCTGACGAACCCTATCAGTGAACTGTTTAAAGAAACTCACTCTCTCTCCTACTTTCCAGTTCAGAACGAGTCCTCCTGGGGTTGATATTATCCTATATTCTCCTAACTGGAAATCCATATCTCCATTCCATTTCACATCGCTGACATCCTCCATATCTAGATTGATGTTTCGCATTCCCCATTTCAGATATTGTGGCTTTTCTACACTCATACACTCATAATTGTAAGCTGTTGTTATTCCATCTTCTTGTAACGGGCACCACACGCTTGGCAGTCATGTCTCAGTAATCCTTGTGAGTTACTAATACGGAATGTTTTGGCAACGAAAAGATAATCATGACACTTTATTAATTACAGGTCAAATGTCTGAAGGTCACACATTATGTACCCTTAATGGTTCAAATGGCTCTGAGCACTATGGGACTTAACATCTATGGTCATCAGTCGCCTAGAACGTAGGACTACTTAAACCTAACTAACTTAAGAACAGCACACAACACCCAGCCTGCCCTTAATGCAATGGATTCCATTGCCTTTTGCTGCCTCATGCCGTAGATCATTACTGATTCTTCCACGTTTTAGGAACAGATTCCTTCCCAGTCTCTCCGCTACAACGCCCAGTTTGACACGTTCGTTGGCAGAACGAGGGTGATTTGTTATTCCCCAAGTCTTGGGCTGCCATAACTGGCCACTTGTATTAAAACTTTACGCAGTGGCTAAGTTCGAACACAGGACCCAGGACTTTTCGATTAATAGTGAAACCCATTACCCCAATCCTTTCATTTTTGTTTTCGTGTAACGTGGAAGAAATTAAATAATGAAAGAATTAGTTTGATGTGTCATATTTATCTATTGGTTGTCATTATTTAAATTAAATTTCTTCTTTTCACTGTTAATTATTTAAGTCAAATTTGTTCCTAATTGTGAATTAAATGATACTGAAAATTTATTATAAAGTGAAACTGAAAAACCAAAGCAAAAATACGTTAAATTTCTTGTTCTTCCATTCATTCACCTATAAAATAATGGTTCAAATGGCTCTGAGCACTATGGGACTTAACATCAGTGGTCATCAGTCCCCTAGAACTTAGAACTACTTAAACGTAACTAACCCAAGGACATCACACACATCCATGCCCGAGGCAGGATTCGAACCTGCGACCGTAGTAGTCGCGCAGCTCCCGACTGAGTGCCTAGAACCGCGAGACCACCGCGGCCGGCTCCACCTATAAAATGTAAAGTAATTTCTCCTTCTGAAATCCTTTACGATTCTCCTCCTCCTATAAATGAAATATGTGCTTATATTTGGATGAAAAGAAGAAGATACTTCGTCGAAACCCAGTTGCTTTCTCTATAAAGAAATTTAGGTTCTCCTTTCTTTTTCAGGGAAACTGGATGCATGAATATAACAAATTTCTTCGCCTTTTTTGTGTTACATTTTTTTCACTACCTGTATCACGCTTGGAGGTCGTAAGGTGCACTTAAAATACTGGTAACATAACTACAAGGTAAAAGCAGAGGATTCAGTAATATATACACTGGTTTTAATGTGTCAGGTGCTAGGACACCATGTTATTGCGTATTTTGAAAACTTTCTTCATAATTTCCTCTGCTTTGCACTTCAGGACGTCAGTTTACACTTAATTTCTGTTAAACCAGGTGATTCTGATGTTACCACATAGTGTACTGTATGTCACGACAGCCAGATCACCATAAAGTTTTTATGGCCAAGGTATCGCTTACGGTCTAATGTCACAACTTCTTTTATCTTGTCACACTGAGGTGTCGTCGGCAGTATTTATGCTAACCCCTGGATTCTGTGTGCTTGTTGACATGTGTACAGGTGCTTCTCCTTCATTACACTTACCATAATTCGGTGAATTCGATACGAGGATAAAGTATAACTTCATGGGCATTGGAATCGTAACATTCTGTTCTATGATTCGTCGTAAGATTGTTGTGATTGTTCTTCCAAACCTCAGGCCAACTGACATGTAGGAATTTAGTTTTCTTTCTATTAGGCACCGAAAGTTTCGTGGTATAGTGGTACCATTCCCTGAAGTTGCAAATTTTGTCTTCCTGGGCTAAGGAGCTTTTCTAGACTATGGCGGTTGTAAGAAATCCTTTAATGTATTTTGCCAATACTGAGGGGTGATACTTGACTTACTGGCTGAACCGCTTTTACAAGTATAATTGCCACGCTAATAGGGCTGTTATTTTTTTTTTTTACGGATAATGTTCTAGTAATGCTTTACATTTTGCGTCAGTGTTTATTAATCCAATCGCACTCTCTTCAAACTGTAATGTTAGAATACTGTGTTTACCTTTCTAATCATGTATTAGTTACTTGCATATGTTGAAATTTGGCGTTTGGTCTTTTTGGCTAATAAAAAAACTAATATCACCAACGAATACGACTCTGTGTCATGTCGCTGATACAATAGGCATAATTTCCTGTTAAACTCGGCCCTCGAGATTCTACGAATGCTCCAGACGGAGCATACACTTTTACAAAAACTGTATCTTCTATTTGTGTTAATATTCCACCCAGTTTCTGACACTTCAATACCTTTTCCTCTTTAACAAAAAATCACTGTACGTGCACATTCAGAGCTGTTAAGAATTACGTTATACACAGCAATTTAATCTACATCGTTAGGTTCAGCTTCCTGCAGAAATGCTATATCTTTTTAGCCGCGTATATGAACCGTTGGAGAACAGGTCCGATTGAACAAAGTTGATAATCCGTTGATTTCTGATAATCGAGTTTTATAATTTTAATAGGCCATAAATGTCTTTTGTGTGATTTCATTTTTCTCATTTCGGGTGCCAAACTCATTGTCCGTGATCTTGTAATTTGTTGAGATTAGGGACAGACATTGAGATTGGGTTTCGCCTTTCTTATCCTGTAATTCCGCTTCGTTCTGCGTGACTCAACAGTCCACAGCTTCTGTAGTTTCCTTTCTCTCATACGATAGTCCGTGTATATTTGATGATGTTTGGTTTGTCGGGACCTCAACTTCACGGTCATCAGCGCCCGTACAAAGTGGCTCAAATGGTTCAAATGGCTCTGAGCACTATGGGACTCAACTGCTGAGGTCATTAGTCCCCTAGAACTTAGAACTAGTTAAACCTAACTAACCTAAGGACATCACAAACATCCACGCCCGAGGCAGGATTCGAACCTGCGACCGTAGTGGTCTTGCGGTTCCAGACTGCAGCGCCCTTAACCGCACGGCCACTTCGGCCGGCCCCGTACAAAGTCCCAGCTTTTACGCAGTCCAATTTTTACGCTCTCTCTAATGTACTGGAGGGGACTAGGAAATGCTGCTAAGGTCCTTGACCGGATGAAGGGAAACTCCTAACCTACACCTCCACGCGGTATAGAGTGGGCAACGTCACTTCATGTGATGGCTAACGTAGACAGGGACCGAGGGATGACCGGGTTAAGTCACCACCCCAGCATTTGCTGGACAGGGCACCCTCTTGCCCTGGAAATGAGAAATTATTTCCAAGGGCGGGAGAACCAGCTGATGGTAAACGGAATATTATGTGGAAGGCAATGGGATACCACCACATTAAAGAACTACGGTTATCCCAAGCATCAGCAGTAAACCATGTCAGTATCTTCCGTAAAATTTTCCGGAGATAAATAGTCCCCCAATCAGATCTCCTGGTGGGGACTGCGAAAGATACAGACAACATGAAGGAAAAGAATCCCAATTTTAACATAGCTGCTTGGAATGTGAGAACACTGCTTCAGTGTAGCAAGCTAGAAAATATAAAACTATGAATGGAACGACTGGAAATCAATGTCCTAGGCATATCGGGGATGAGATGGCCCCACCCAGGTGATTTCTGGTCTGGAGAGTACAGAGTCATTCACACCAGAACTGACCAAGGTAGACCAGGAATGAGAGGAGTTGGATTAATTTTGAGGAAAAGCTGTGGCTCACGTGTCAAGGGGTATGTGCAATATAGCTCTCGAATAATACTAGTCAAACTTGAAACTAAACCAAAGGACACTGTGATAATACAAATATTCAGGCCAACATCCAAAGAAGAAGATGGAGTCATTGACGAAATATACGAAGAAATAAGTAATGCGATGAGAAATGTTAAGGGAGGTGAAAACCTGATTGCCATGGGGGACTACTGGAAAGCGATTGTGGGTGAAGACCCGAAGTAAGGAATTGTAGGCAAATATGGACTTGGAAGGAGAAATGAAAGAGAATTTCGACTAATCGAGTTCTGGTCGAGGAACCAATAGTTGTTGCAAACACACTTTTCCAACATCACAAACGAAGAAGATACACATGGAAGGCCCCTGGAGACCTGAGGCGACAACCGATACATTACATTCTACTGAAAGCACGTTTTAGGAAGAAGCCAGTGAAACTTAAATGGGAACTAGAAAAACTCACAAGCAAAGCCCTATTCTCATGAAACAGACAACCTAGCCAAGAATTTTCTACATGGTGGAGCAAATGAAGACTGGGATCAGTTTAAGTCTCGTATATACAAAGCAGCAGAAAAGATAGTTGGAAGAGCTGAACCCTAATAACAAGAGGAAATGGATTGCAGCAGATATTATTGAGCTTATAGAAAAAACAAGATTAAAATAAAAATGCAACTGATGAAGAAGGAAAAGCTGAATACAGAAGACTAAGGAATTTAGTTAATAGAGAAGCTAGGAAAGCAAATGAAAATTTTTTGATGTGCAGGGAAGTGGAAGAAACTATGCAAAACGAAAGAACTGATTTAGCCTAGAGAACAGCAAATCAATTTTTTAACAAATGTAAGAAAACGCTGTCAGGCACAATAGAAAAGAAAGAGGGGAAAATGCTGTTTGCTGAAGACATGTTGAAGATATGGAAAGAATACATAGAGCAGTTGTATGCCAGTACACCTCCTTCGGATATGCCGGTACATCTCCTTCGGAGGAAGTAATAGGAAGAGAAGATCAAGTAGACCAAGATGACAAGGGAGACGACATTCTGCAAGAAGAATTTGACAGATCTCTAAAAGGACTGCGGCACAACAAAGCATCGGGTATCAATGACATCCCTGCAGAGCTAATAAAGAATGCTGGTGGCAGCCTGAAAATGATGCAGCTTAAAATTATCCATCTATAACACAGGAGAGATAGCGACAGACTTCCAGATATATATCATTGTTCCTATACCAAAGAAAGAGGCAGCTACAAAATGCGAACAGTACCGAACTCTAAACCTAATATCACATGCATCAAAAATTCTCATAAAAATAGTTCTGAAGAGAATTGAAGAGAAGGTGGAGGATATGCTGAGTGAAGATCAGTTTGGTTTCAGAAGGGAATTGGAACAACAGAGATGATTCTGGCACTGAGACTCGATATCGAAAAGCTATTACAGGAAAATAAACTAACTTATATTGCCTGTGTACACATGGAAAAGGCATTTGATAAGGTTAACTGGCAAGAGTTGTTCAGAGTGCTGAGGGAAGTGGAATAAAGTACAAAGAAATCCGTGTGACACTCAGTTTCTTTAAGAATGAGGTGGCAGTGATTAGGAACTTTCACCAGAAACAAGAAACAAATGTTAGGAAAGGGGTAAGGCAAGGATGTGCTCTCTCTCCTCTGATATTCAATGCTTACATCCAGGATGCTATAGCCCAAGTAAGAGAAACTGAGGTGGGGATCAAAATTAATGGGCAGAAGATAGACATGCTACGTTATGCAGACGAAATTGCTAGAGCCACGGAAACAAAAGAAGATCTAGAGTAAGTCCTCAGAACAATGGAAAAAGTTCTATCCAAAACTCCGTATGGAATGAGAATAAACAAGAAAAAGACTAAAATGGTGGTATTCAGTACAGGAGCAGAATATGAACCTCTGAGAATGAGAATTGGAAGAGAGGAGCTGGAAGTGACAGAAAAATTTACTTACCTGGGAAGCAAAATCACAAGGGATGGTGGAATCCGGAAAGAAATTGCTAGCAGAATACAAAATGCCAACATTGCATTTAATCGGAGAAGAAACTTACTCAGCAGCAACAACATCAGTCTGAAAATAAGGAAACGTATCATGGAAGGTTTCGTTAGGAGTGTGGCCCTATACGGATGTGAAACTTGGACAATTAGAAGAGAACAGAGAAAACGGCTAGATGCCCTGGAGGTGTGGTGAAGATCAGCTGGAGAGAGAAAGTAACAAATGAAGAAGTGATTAGAAGAATACAGGAAAGTAGATCTCTGTGGAGGCACGTCCAAACAAGAAGAGACAAACATGACGCTGAATGTAACACGTAAGTGGAAATGAAGAGGAAGGCAGACAGGAGAGAGGAACGGCACTTTGCTGCATACCAACCTCAGGGTTGAACACTAAAAGAATTTTTACGCAGTCCAATCTAGCTACTGTCACGAATGATGACGACGATGGTGATGAAATGATGAGGACAGTACAAACACCCAGTCCTTGTCAAAGGAAATTCCCAACCTGGCCGGGAATCGCAGTATATATTTGACATTCGGTATGGAGGATCGCTTCTGAGTCAATGTCGTATGTTCAGTCTCGCTGTCCCCTAGGTCACTGATAGAAGTTGTTGTGTACCCTTTGTTTACATCTTTTCGCCCAGCTTCGTCTCTACTCGCACCAATTTTTCTCTTAGAATTTTCAGCGAAACTTGATTCTTTGACCAGCAGACTCACTTGTGTACGTCTGTGATTTTTCCATTGCTTGATGGAGAAATTACAAATGCTTCCCGTTGAGAGTATCATCGATTTAGTTTGAAGGTTAGGCTTCGGAACACCGTCCATCGTGCCGCCGTGAAAGGCCTCGATCGTGAGCGTATCCGAGTTGGTTATTCTAAACTGTCCGACAGTGACTGCTTTGTCAGAAGGTCTGTTTATTTTTAGCTAGCTGTCTTTACATTGGTTACCTGTGCTTGTACTTCAGTCGTACCATTGGCATATACGTGACTGTCTCACCGTGGGTGAGAATTCTACGTTCTTAATCCCGTGCGATTCTTTCCACGTACGCCTCAAGTCGGCGATACACTTTTGTTTCACACACATTTAAATATTTCAGCTGATGCGGCACTGTTTGCTAACGGCTCACTACTAATTCGTACTACGAGATCAGAAATAATGACTTACGTTTACTTAGGTATTCAGACTTACTGTTCACAATCTCGGGATCAGTAACAGCAGCTGAATTACTTTCGGCCGATGTGGTACTGTCTACTACCGTTCACTAAAGATTCCTGCTACGAGGTAACTGAATGTAGGTTTACGTTTAGTAAGGTTGAGTTCAAGACAGAAGTTTCGTCTGGGACAGTCTTGTTTAAAGTAAATTATTTCATTAGATACGAAGAAAGCTGGTGGCTGCCTCATGTATTAATTCTGCTTGATAGCACCTAACAGTCATTACAGATGGGACAGGTTTTTTACATTCAGTTTTGATAGGTTTTCTATGTGGGACGAGGAACCGATAAAAATCAACCCTGACATCGTTCCGAATTGTACAAATGTTTCCATACACTCCAATTTGAGTTTTGTTACTGCGTTTGTAACATCAATTGGGCTGTTAAACACACGCATATTTTGTCAAGTTTCCTTCGATTGGACTAGCCGTAAGTGTAGTGACAAAGCATGTTGCTAATGTTAGCTGAAAGTGGCTTGTATTTTCAAGAACTACTCACTCTTACACTAAATTACAGTAAAGTTAGTATTAAGTTGCACACCGTCTACTTGAACTGTTGTTAGTTTCCAATAGGTAATTACTTAGCTCTGTATTTCGAGAGAAGGAGGCCACTCCATTTCCTTGTTTAGGTTTCCATTGTTGTTTATACATTATACTTTTCACACACTTAAGAGAGTGTGTAAAGAGTAGCACTTTCCGTGTAACGCAGCAGTGTAACAGAGCTACACTAGACCACAGACCGTGAATTGTAAACAGTGGTTGCAGCACACACTTGTAAACACCGCCTGACCGATAGCTACGACCGCTGTAACGAAACTGTCCCTAGACTATGGTTTTATTCCTACATTTCAGTCAAAGCTACTACTGTGCTGCAGTAACTTTCCGCTGTTCCATTTGGTGCAGCTATCAGCACCATCAATACTCCAGATCATAAGTTACCTCTATGACTCCTGGGCTTTTGCTGCAAGAACGTATACCGTCCAGACTTCTTGCTGCTTTACTGTAACATGTCACGTTTGCCTGCCACTGAATCCACTGATATCGTAACTCTTAGATTTCCTATACGCCCGTCGGCCCATGACGAAACGTAGATACATGTCAAATTCACGATCTAATTTATAATTGTTTATATTATTTTATTCTTAATGGTGATCCGCTCCTTGTATTCTGCTTTATATGAAGGTCAGTCTTTACTCTCCATCTCGGATAATTGAATTAATTTTGGTACCGTGACTCAACCCATCCGGTGTTGTTCATTATTTAAGCTTTTCTTGCTTGACGACGTCCCTGAAGTGAATAAGTAACGAAGATTGTGGTCTGTCCTTTTAATTTATCCGAAGTCAGAGATACTGTGAAGTTTTAGTACTCTTCCGACAGGTCTTTAACTTAAATGATCCCACACCTTGAAGACGGGATGTAACGAATTTGAAGACTTTGCGCCGGCCATAGTGGCCGTGCGGTTCTAGACGCTACAGTCTGGAGCCGAGCGACCGCTCCGGTCGCAGGTTCGAATCCTGCCTCGGGCATGGATGTGTGTGATGTCCTTAGGTTAGTTAGGTTTAATTAGTTCTAAGTTCTAGGCGACTGATGACCTCAGAAGTTAAGTCGCATAGTGCTCAGAGCCATTTGAACCATTTTTTGAAGACTTTGCCTCTCACTGGGAGTAAGCTAATATTTGTCTCTGTTTTTTTCTATGTCCATATTACGCTCCCTCCTTTTGACTTACCATACTTAATGGATATATTTGTAGTATTAAGCGGTTCTGTGTGCTCTTGTAAATCTGAACACTCGACGCAGAGGTAATTTAGATTGCACCTGCCTTCACCTAAGAGCCCACAGATATTCAGCGTAACCTAATACACAGGCGAGTAGACGTTCATGATAGAACCTGATGCTAACAACAGAGGTAGGCGGAAGACGTTCTGTCGGTCCTTGTAGCTTGGTTCGTCGGATTGACAGCACCTTGGCAGACGGTTTCAATATGTTTATGGCATTAAGCTTTTCGTCATCATGAATTACCGAGTATATTATTACTCTGCTATAAGTCGAATTGTTACTTAATCTTCTAGTCTAGTTTCCTTGTTCGTGGAAGCTCTACTTTGAGCACCACAAATGGAGCAGTGTCACGTCACCCCCAATGTTGTCTTCTAATTCAGTCCCAGTGTTTCGTACAACTACTAGCTAGTCGTCGGTGTGCTCTACACGCCGTTTTGTTGGAGGTAGTTAACTTATTTACACCCATATCTAATTTACTTGTTATTTATCGACAGAACGAGCCAAATGAGGCTGACTGAGAAAATATTTATGTCTGGGGCACAAACTGACCCTTGTGAATGAACGAACTGTCTATCTCAGGCGAAGGTAGAAGGCGTGATTTGGATGCACCAATCGGTTGCTGATACATATCTCCTGATGCGCATTTCATGCGACTGATTGGAGCAGACGTGTTTAGTGACCTGTTGGATCGAACACTGAATGGTGCTAATGATAAATCAATACTTGTTCTTTGCGAGAGTAATGCTGAGCAGCATTCGTTAAAATCGTGTGCAGAACACTTTAATCAGAAGTTTAAGACAGGAAGTGCTTTGTGTAACCTCCTACAGCGTAAAATTTACTGGCAAAATGCAGCGAAAGGGTATCTAGGATGACCTTCATTGACAAGGATCAATCCTGCTTCAGTCTTATTGTACACATTTTTCGGGCCTATTTCACTTTTCCTACCCCATAATATAGGAGGAGGAGGAGGAGATTAGTGTTTAACGTCCCGTCGACAACGAGATCATTAGAGACGGAGCGCAAGCTCGGGTGAGGGAAGGATGGGGAAGGAAATCGGCCGTGCCCTTTCAAAGGAACCAACCCGGCATTTGCCTGAAGCGATTTAGGGAAATCACGGAAAACCTAAATCAGGATGGCCGGAGACGGGATTGAACCGTCGTCCTCCCGAATGCGAGTTCAGTGTGCTAACCCATAATCTAGGGTTAGCGTCTTTGATTACTAATAAAAACGTCCTCAATCCCAGGTTCGAACTGCAACAAGTTTTCTTGTGGCAGAAGACTGCTGCATAACAAGTCTCCATCATTCAGCGAACAACCTTGTTAACAGATTAGAGGAGAAGACAGAGGTTCACGGCACTATCTTGCCCTTCGGGTGAAAAACTATCCTTAAAGGCTGAAGAATGAGCAGTGATCATCTGCAGGTGGATGCATTATGCAATGGAATCAACTTCATTAAACACATATAATGTGTATCCACAGGACATGTTGCCTGTAGTGGAAGAAGTGTCATGCTCAGGGTTAGGAATTGTAGGGGCAAATTTCAAACAAGAAAGTGGAAGGGGAAAGATGCTAAAATACGTTAAAAAAGGAACAAAAGTTGTTGGTTTAACTAATTCAAATGCTTCTCTTCCCACTACTCTAGTTTACTGAATTATGAACAAATACATCAAATTATCACTCATCGAAAGAAGGAAAAAACAGGAAGCTGTGACGCGCGAAGTAGCCGCGCTATCTCGGGCGCCTTGCCCTCTTGGCGCAGCTCCCTCCGTCGGAGGTTCGAGTTCTCCCTCGGGCATGGGTGTGCGTTGCCCTTAGCGCAAGTTACTTTAAATTAGAGTAAGTAGTGTGTAAGCCTAGGGACCGATGACATCAGCAATTTGATCCCATAGGAACGTACCACAAATTTACAGATTTCCCATGCTGCTGTTGTAGTTCAACACGTCAAGCACCTCTACTTTTTCTAAAAATAAGTCTGTTTCTATTGGGAGACAAAGTGTCTTTGTATCGGTTAAAGCGTCTTTCGACATCCATCGAAACCGGTGGGGCAAATCTTGTATTCAGTCGGAACAGCAACTCAACAGAAGTGGTGAATTCCTCAGTGTCACGATTCTTCAGAAGATTAGACTCAAGTCTGTTTTTGGCCATGCCTTCCTCACAGAAGTAAAAATGTCCGACGGTTTTTTCCTTTTCCTGAACTTTTTCTTGTACTCGTTTAACGGCTGCAGTCAGGTACTTGTAACTGTGTACACAATATAGTTCTTTGTGAAATTACGTATTTTCTCTGGCAATAAATGTTCCTGTGCCTTGGAAATTTCACCTGCATCGGGTGGATCCAAAGAAAGCATTAACACTGTAATTTTGTCAAAATTCGCACGCAACATAGCAGCACTCTCAATCCAAAATCGCGAATGAATAATGACCGGCAGATTCGTAAGTGGTAGGCCAATGGTTTCCCTGCAGGGAACAACACCACTCGGAGCTTTCAGCAGAGTCTTCTTCATGGCAGAAATGATTTGATTTGCAATGCACTAGTCCCCTATGGATTTTCACAGACTCTGTGAAGGGCATGAACCAATTATGTCACAAGCTTCAACTTAGGATATAAATGTTACAGTTGCTTAACAAATGAAACTACGTATGAAGCCTGGTCCGTAACCACAAGAAGATTTTCAAACCCGATACCAGTAAGCCAGAGTTTTTGGTAGAAGTCCTTAATTGACTGCATTACTGTAGTGGCATTGGCTTTCTGCAGCTCATACATTTTTAATAACATTGGTTTAACTTTCTCCCTTGATAAGCGAAAAACTAAACTGTTCAAACCATATCGTTCGTTTGAGACTATGGTCTCATCCGCAATGATTCCAACATCGCAATTAGACAATTTCTCCTCGATTCATTTATGGTTTATTGGTGAACAGGCGCCATGTAGTTTTTTCTTAAAGTACTCGCATCGGGTTTTGACATTTACAAGAAATCTTTTGAAGGTTGGATGGTTCAACTTATTGGGTGGAATTCCTGCTTACGTAAGAGCTGCACACAAATCAATGTTTAATTCAATCAATCTTTTGCTTTTTGAAGGATTCTGTTGAAAGGCGTTTCGTAATAAGGATTTCCGCAAATTGTATGCCTTAACAGTCTTATTCATTTGGTGCTTAGAGCTGGAAATGTGGTGTTTGGTAAGACCTAGGTGGTTTTCTGCATCTAACAAAATTCCTGAATCGCAAACAGTACATCACATAGCGGTTCCATCAGTCTCTCAGAAACCTTGTTTAAATTCCTAAGCCAGAAAAATAAATCAGGCATAGGACACCTTTGGCATGGTAAAATCTAGTACAACACTCATTTAGTAATGTAACAAAGAGCTGACACCGGTTCACTTGCTAGCTTAATGCGACTGTCACACAACATTCTTGAGCCCACTCGCTCACTTGCTGTCCACACTCTCTTTTAGAACACCACAACAATTATCACACTGTTGTCATTCATACTGGAACTGCAGCCTCAGCGATTACTAGTAGCTTCGAGCAGAACACAGCCTCGATTCTCGGAACTACGCAGGTGCGTTTACAGCCGTCTCTGGGTGACCAGCCACCGCCTCCACGCGAACAAATGTCTCTCAGAGTAACGAACACACATTCATGAACAGCAGGCTACTGATTCTGGTGAAATAGAATCACTCATTGTCAATTGCATTAGTGCGGCTTAGTATACGGCTGTAAAGCGTGAGAAAGAGGTTTTCTCGAACACACAGTTATTTTTCATTGTTGCAGTTTTGCTTTTAAGTCCCACGTGGCATTTACTGAGGGGACGTTGACAAAGTTAAATATTTAATATTAATTATAACTCTTATTAAATAAATTAGAGTGAAACTTGAAAGAATAAAAGGGAGAAAAGGGGATTATGGAGATGATTGGTGAAAGAAGGGGTAAAGGTCCCTAAAGAGGGAGAAAGGTGCGTGAAAAATGACCCTTTTCACAACAAGAAGCAGAATTTCACACTATGATATCTTTCCGAACGGCTTTAATTTTTCTTATGAAAACAGGAATGCAACTATGAATCCTAACCCTGGTCGTGATGATGGCAGAAGATTCCGGAATAGTCCCCCATTCGGGTGACCTGGAGAGGACTGCCAAGGGGAAGGTGACATGAGCAAAAGACTGAATAACCAACGAGAGGATAACATAATAGGAGGCGGGGTGTGACATGTCAAAAGTTTGAACGTGGTAGGGAAGCAAGAATTTCTGAAATGGGAAATGCTAGGGATAAGTCTACATAGTGGACGTCGGTGTTGTGAGGTGTAAAGAAGATGATTTCTTCACAGGCGAGTGTGGGGTAATATCAGTAGCAGCAGAAAATTTTATAACTGGAGTAGGGTTCTTTACGAACAGGAAATTAAGCCATACAGTGAGTTACAGTGAACAGTTTCGCGACGATGTCACTGTCATTATAATCTACAGCAAAACGACGACAACGATAGGTACACATGCTGAAGTCGCAAACAGATGTTACATAGATAAAGAAAATATATTAGGACACTGAACGGGTAATTCAGTGTGTCAAGGAAGATGAAAATCTAATAGTCATGGCAGACTCGACTGATGTTGTGGAGGAAGGAGTAGACGAAAGGGTTATGGGAGAGTATGGACTTCTTCCAGTAATTTTCGGGTTTGCAGCCGGATCCCATCAACATTCGACCACGATATTTGCCTCAAACCCGAAAATTACTGGAGGAAGAAATACGCCAGGCAAATTTCAGAAGTCACGAGTATGGACTTGTTAGTATGAATGAAAGACGAGAGAGAAGGAGTTGTGCAATAAATTGTAACTAGTAATAGCGAATATTCTAGTCAGGAATCACAAGAGAAGAAGCAATACTTTGAAATGGTCTAGATATGAGGGAAGTTTTCAGCTACATTACGTCGTCATCAGACAGAGGTTCACAAATCAGGTACTGAATCGTAAAACGAACCCAGGATCATAATAGCCTTAGATAACATTGTAGTGATTTTTGAAGATCAGGCTGAAGTTTAAGACATTGGTCAGGAAGAACCAATGCGCAAAGTAATGGGATGCATAAATACTAAGGAATGAAGAGCTCTGGTTCGGGTTGTCTGAGGCTACAGATAATGAGATAAGGATTGGCTCAGTAGGCAGCTCACTTGAAGAGTAGTGGACATCTCTAAAATGGTCAATCACTGGAGTTGTAAAGAAAAACAAAAGATGGTAACTGCAAAGTGTCCATGGTTAACAGAAGAAATACTTCAACTGATTGATGAAAAAGGTATATACAAAAATGTACTGCGAAATTCAGGAACACAGAAATAGTAATCATTTAGGAATGAAATAAATAGGAAGTGCAAGGAAGCAGAGGTGTACTACTTGCATGAAAAATGTGAAGAAACTGAAAAGGAAATGATTGTCGGAAGGACACACTCAGCGTATAAAAAGTCAAAACACCTAGACTGAAATTAACAGTATGGGTGGTAACACCTCACTGTGAAATGTAGACTAAAGCTTGCATAGGTGGAAAGAGTACGTTGAAGGCCTCTATGACGAGAAGACGTGTGACGACGTGATAGAAGAAGAAAACGAAGTCGATAGAGGAAAGAAACGTGATCCAAGACTAGCATCACAAATTAAAATAGCTTTATAATTACGAAAAAGGTACGGCGTCCGGGACAGACATAATTCCACCAGAATTTCTAAAATTATGGGAAAAGTGGCAACAAAACGACTATTTGGCAGTGTGTCTGGAATATATGGATGTCTCGTTTTACCTTCTGACTTTCTGAAAAACGTCAGCCACACAATCCTGAAGGGTGCAAGAGCCGACAAGTGCGAGAATTATCGCACAGTCAGCTTAAAACCTTATGCATGCAAGTTTGTGACAGGAATGGAGAACAGAAGATGAAAGGGAAGGTAAAATCACCACAGAGTTTATAACGGAAGCGAGACTAACGAAAAACCAAGACACGTTCATATGATTTGTAGAACTGGAAAAAGCGTTCGACAATGTCAGATGGTGCAAGGTGTCTAAATTATGATTAAAATTTGTGGTAGGTTGCAGGGAAAGATAGGTAATGTACGAAACGTGCCTAAAGCATTTAGGCAATTATCCCACCGACGCATCAGGTTGAAAATTCCTGTTTGGTAAAACATAATGTCGAGCTGTGTAAGTAAGTCTGCTGCATATCCTAATCCAGCAGGAATCGACAACCCTTCAAGATCGTTATTAAGCGACCGAAGGCGTGATAATGGCATGGGGAGAGATTAGAATAGTAGGACCGGTGATTATCGACAGGCTTTCTGCCGTATACACATTCTGCGTTTACCGGTGGGTGTGATTGTTCTATGGCAGCCATCAAAGGAACAACATATGATATGAATGTGCGGTGTCAGTTATTTCAGATTTGTCAGAAACAACAAACATCACGAAGAACTCGTAACTGTGATACATTTTATGTAAATAGAGGGTGGAAGGACGAGAAAGGAAAGGAACGGGAAGGAAGAACTGATGTCAGCTGCATTAGAACTTTATGCGGAATCTGCGGCGACGTGTGAAAATTCATGCCGTCACCAATGATTCCGCATAAAGTCCCGATGCACATGAAATCAACAGATGCTTCCCTTACCTTTCCTTCCCTACCTCCTCTCTCCCCGTTCAATTTATACACCTAAGAGCCAAATAATCTGATACACTTGCCTTATATCGTGTAGGAAATCC
This sequence comes from Schistocerca americana, assembly GCF_021461395.2. Taxonomy (NCBI): domain Eukaryota; kingdom Metazoa; phylum Arthropoda; class Insecta; order Orthoptera; family Acrididae; genus Schistocerca; species Schistocerca americana. The sequence continues at coordinate 440,376,369 of NC_060121.1, read as the reverse complement.
GCGAGCACGGAGAAGTGCCGCTGCACGACGTGGCAAGGTCTAGACTATTGTCTGAAGTAGGGCTGGAGGGAACTGACACCATGGATCCTGCAGGGCTGTCCATAAATCCGTAAGAGTACGAGGATATTTCTCAACAGGACGTAGCAAGGTATCCCAGATAAGTTCAATAATGTTCAGGTCTGGGGAGTTTGGTGGTCAACGGAAGTGTTTAAACTGAGAAGAGTGTTGTTGGAGCCACTCTATAACTTTCTGGACTTGTCGGGTGTCGCACTGTCCTGCTGAATTCGCCCAAGTCGGTAAGATTGTGCAATGGACATGAATGGATGCAAGTGATCAGAGAGGATGCTTACGTACGTGTCATCTGTCAGAGTCGTGTCTAGATGTATCAGGGGCTTAATATCACTCCAACTGCACACGTCCCACGCTATTACAGCGCCCGCACCAGCTTGAACAGTCCCTTGATGACATTCAGAGTCCATGTTTCGTGAGGTTGTCTCCATACCTGTACATATCCATCCGCTCGATACAATTTGAAACGAGACTCGTCCGACCAGGCAACATGTTTCCACTCATCAACAGTCCAGTATCGGTGCTCATCTCCTTCGATCCGTTGGGCAATGAATTCACCATCATTAGTGTGGACGCACAACTACGTTCGACCCCCTCCTGGAATCACAATATAGCAAACATGGATGACAGGGACGGAGACTTTGGATAGGTGATTATAGGTAGGTATGTGGGTTGGCCGGGAGGGATGACGAAATAGTCCCTCAATTGCGATAAACGCTGTGGCAGGATGGCGCTGTGTTTAACGCAGCTGCCTAAAAGGACGATATTCCATTGCGGCCAACATTTATACTCGTCGCCTATGATTGAACATGAAGACCCCATACAGCCGGGATGAGTAGTTCCTTCCGTTTCCTTTTCAGTCTCCTCCCTCAACTTTCTGTTCACATAAAAGAATAACAGCATTCAACTTCAGTTTGGAAGCATTTGGTAACAACATCGCCGTAGTACACGTTCCCGCATTTACCACACACACGTTGGGATGACACGAATGGCACCCTAATCCTTTGCGTACATTTCGGTGCTGATATAACCCATCAAGAAAAGCAAAACGAGGATAATAGAATGTAGTCGATTGAAGTCGGGTGATGCTGAGGGAATTAGATTAGGAAATGAGACACTTAAAGTAGTAAATGAGTTTTGCTATTTGGGGAGCAAAATAACTGATGATGGTCGAAGTAGGTAAGATACAAAAGGTAGACTGGCAATGGCAATGAAAGCGTTTCTGAAGAAGAGAAATTTGTTAACATCAAGTATAGATTTAAGTGTCAGAAAGTCGTTTCTGAAAGTATGTGTATGGAGTGTAGCCATGTAAGCAAGTCAAACGTGGACGTTAAATAGTTTAGACAAGAAGAGAATAGAAGCTTCCGAAATGTGGTGCTACAGAAGAATGCTGAAGATTAGATGGGTAGATCACATAACTAATGAGAAGGTATTGAATAAAATTGGGGAGAAGAGAAACTTGTGGCACAACTTGTATAGAAGAAAGGATCGGTTGGTAGGGCATATTCTGAGGCATCAAGGGATCACCAGTTTGGTGATGGAGGGCAGTGTGGAGGGTAGAAATCGTAGAGGGAGACCAAGAGATGAATACACTAAACAGATTCAGAAGGATGTAGGTTGGAATAGGTACTGGGAGATGAAGCTTGCACAGAATAGAGTAGCATGGAGACCTGCATCAAACCAGTCTCTGGACTGAAGACCACAACAACAAAAACAACATAATCCATCAGAGTCCCGTTACACTGCATACACGCTGGAGCATCTTCCTCAAACGGAAACTTCTTGATCGCCCCTTAGAGTATATCTCTCCTTTCTCAGCATTAGTCATGGGGATGCTACCTACACTCCTTCATTGGCCTCTGAAAGAGACTTGCATATTCCTTGCTAGAAGCGGACAGGCTATTTTCACTAAAATACTTAATGTCCTAAAAGGGTGCAATACACTAGGTACAATAACTTTTCTAATTGGCGATTTATGATCCTACTGACATCAGTATGTAAGAAACTAGATTGTTCGTAATGACAATTCAGTCGATGGGTATTAGTGTGTATGTCCGTTATGCGTCAGTAGTGCTGGATGACAATTTTTGGTCACTATGGTAACCTTTCATAAGTTTGTGTAACGGGGCTCTTCTGAAACTTATTAGTTTGTACGCCTACTGAACTCTACGCGTGTCAGATGTAGTATTAGGAGTCTGCAGTTCCTGAACAGCGGAAGCTCACGTTATAGTACATGTGTCATGAGTCCAGAAGGTTTCGTCGCATCTTTGACATTCACACGTCCACACAAATTTTATCGCTAAAGAGCCGACTGGGCAGTACAGACTATCTTGTACGTTAAAATTGGGTGTGCCGTTCTTGCTGTGCAATGGTTAATCACCAAGATCTATCTGCGACTAACTACTCTACCAGACAAAAAGTGACTGAAGCACCCCTCAGATACGATCAGATGTCAATTTAACTTCTTCCAAGCACACACCTTTGGCGGTTATATAGATCATTATAGTTGCAATACTCTCTGAAAGTACAATGGCCACCAGAATGTTGCTCTTGTTTACTAGTGGTACCACACCTGATAGGGTATATAAGGGGCGTGAACCGCATCACATGTTGAGTGATGACTATGAATTACAAAGGGATGCAATGTACTTGGGTGAGAGAAAGTTACTACCACATGACAGAGTTTGGAAGGAGCCTCATTCTAGGTGGCCGGTTGGCCGATTAGTGTAATATACAGTTTTGAACTGCAAGGAAAGATGACGGTAGGAATACTCGCAGTTGAGGTTACGGTAGACCATATCTGTCCAGGGGATGGAAGGATCGCCGTATTGTGCACTGATCACAATGTAACGCCTCAGCATCTGTGATTACCATCGGAGAAAAATCCGTGGATCTTCTATGTCTTTGTGCAACGTTGATCGGAGGCTATCAGATGCCGCCCCCTGCCAAGGCTAACTTTAACACCTCGACACAAACGGCTGCACCTGGTTAAACCCCGCAAACGGAAAGCATGGTCTACCGATGAATGACGTCACAATGTGATCAGCAGTATCCCGTAGGACTATTGTTGGGGAGCATGGCGGCGACCATGGCCAGAGATCCCATTCTTATAATACTTTGGACGGGCAGTGCAGTTTACTCCTGGCGACATGGTGTGGGGATCCTTTGGGTATGACTTCGGGTCACGGATGGTATTCACAGTGGGGACTTTAACGGCACAAAGTTACGTCATGCGTAACCTCTCTTGTAACGCTAGGTTCTTGGCGTTTACCAACAGGACGATGTTCGTCCGCATAATTCACGTTTCTCTGTCAACTATCAGTGTGACTTTAACTTACACCCATGGCCAGTGACACCGCGAAATATCTACACAATTGATAGCGTGTGAGACACCACGGACGTCAACTCCATCCCAGTGAAAGTAACCAGCTTATCAAGGTGGAGTGTAATAGCTGTGAGCTACCTTGGCTCAGGAGAGGATATAACGGCTTCATGTCACCGAAATAAAGTCAGTGCATGCATCCAAGGGTACAAAGTCAAACTGATAAGCGAGCCCATATTGTCAAATTATTTGTACTTGAACCCATTTTCTGTCATTGCAATAACATCACATACACTTTCAGCCCGCGATGGTCTAGCGGTTCTAGGTGCTCAGTCAGGAACCACGCGACTGCTACGGTCGCAGGTTCGAATCCTGCCTCGGGCATGGATATGTGTGTGATGTCTTTAGGTTAGTTAGGTTTAAGTAGTTCTAAGTTCTAGGTGACTGATGACCACAGATGTTAAGTCCCATAGTGCTCAGAGCCATTTCAACTATTTGAACACTTTCAGCCCATGAAGTTACGTATCGCTTCCTGCCCCGGCTTTGTCAGGCAGTGTACTCTACACAATAGTGTACTTACTACTTTTGTAGCAGCACAACAATTACTAGCTATTCGTAGAATGTTTACAGCATATAAACACATTTCTCAGATACCAAACATTCTGGTCCGATCCACATACCCCGCATGTTAACATGGGTACACCTCTAAGTCGACTGACCACATTCACGATCATGAATTTTGATTATATTACTTTTCAGTGACAAGGTTGATCATAACACTGACTTATCAACTCATCATTTCTCTGCAATCACTCTACCTTACAACTAGTAAACTTTCTATTACTTTTACGACTTTAGAAACAATCGCCATCTATTTTTGAGTATTTCAATTTCCCACTCGCGTGCGTAACGTATCATGGAGTAAATAACTAGTAGTGTCAGTCTACCATTAGCTCGTACTGCTCCACAAACTCTTGAAGTGAACATTGTCAGTTTCTCGGTCGAAGGATCGTCGGCTAAGACGAAAACATAATTATAGTCAATAAATATTAGTGAAACCAAACGGAATATTAGTATCTCCACCTTCAATATTTTACCTGAATTTTCAGTTTAAAACATTCTCTTCAATTCCGAAAAGTCAGAGGCCATCAGTGAATCTGACACGTCTCAGGGTTTACAAGTTTTAATATGCATGTACGAAATGACAAAAAAGGACATTTTTAAGGACAATAAGACGATTCTAATTGTGATCTGCATATAATAATAAACTTCCGTTGCCAGTGAGCCATCGGTACCGGTCTAATTTGTAGTAAGACCACAGTCTGTGTGGGCTTCGTCGTTGGATCTTAACGCATCAGAAAACATCACAAAGTTCTATAATATTTACTGACTTGGCGTCTTCAATAGAAATAGCTTGTCCCATTGAAGTGAAAGGCGTCATGTTCGATCTGATCAGGTATTGCTTGGAGAAATGGATTTCTTCTATATGTGACTCGGATATTGAGGACCAAATAGACCGTTGAGTGACTGATGGCAGTTTTGCATTCACGAAGCTAACGTTGGGAGAAAATAACGAATCCACAGTTGTCACGAGGTCGTGTGTTACATCAATAAGCGGTTTACAAACCACACGCAGCATAATCCACTCATGTATCAACTTTTCCTACTCAAATATGTACTGAGTCTGTATCGCTTGCAGACTCGCTGTATGATCTAAAACTATGCTGGCTGGCTGGAAGAATCACAGCCAGAGTGGATCACTTTCCTGGAGCATTCTTCATGCCAAGAAGACAAAGCATGACGTGAGTCAGGCTGTTAGTAGCTTTTTCTTTATGATTGAACTGTTATCATCAGTATGATTCGACTGTTGTTATCAGATTGTAAGTCACACAGGAACGGAATAAATGACGGAAAAAGATAGAACACCCTTCAAGAGGTTTCTAAATCATTCAAAATATATAGTTGCAACAGTGCGTATGACCTATATGAAATGATTACATTTACAGAGCAATAGCACTGGCTATACTGAGGTAAAAGGTATCAGCCCACACTGAAACATCCATTTAGTACATGGTGTAGCTTCCACGTATGGCAACGCAGACGCTGACACTGTCATTCAGTAGATCGTACAGACGTTGAATACCGTTCTGAGGTACGTTATGCCTGCTCGACTTGTTTACTTGCTTCTGTGCGAGTTGTTGGTTGAAGAGTCACAATAGTCACTTTTCGTCCTATCATATCCAAAATGTGCTCGTTTGGAGGCAAGTTTAGAGATCGCACTGGCCAACAAAGTTGCTGCACGTCTTACAGTGCACGTTGAGTTTCATGGTCAGTGTATAGGCCAGAATTACACTGTTGAAACTACACATCCCCATCCTGTCACAAGAATGACAGTGCAACGGGTCTAACAATATTCAGCATATAACGAGCGCTTGGTAGCATCCTCTCCAGACATACCAAAGGCGAACGAGAGTTGTATGTTGTCGCACCCCAGACCATAAGGTAAGAGAAGGGACCAGTTTGTCTTGGGCGAATGCACTCTACAACACAGCACTCGCCATATCTATGCTGTACGAGTAAAGAACTGTCACTTGCGTTCACGTGGAAGCTGCTCTCATAGCTGAAGACCACTGCGCGCCATTCCATGAATGGAAGACGGGTTACAGGTGTGCGTGTCTGTAATCCCTCTGCCAATAGCCGGTCCTGCTGACACGTCTGGGCTCACAGGCCATCTCATCTCTGCTGTGGTAGCTGTACGAATTACTACTGCCCCCCTTACAGTGTGACGATTCTGGCAGGCGTCTCTGCTGCGTGGAAGTCCAGAAATTCGTCTACGATTATGAGAACGTTCGCTTGACCATTCATATCAGTATCGTTGCACAACTGACTTATCTCGTCCAACTTGTGAGACAATTCTTCGAAGGGACAATCCCATCGCTCGAAGGCCACAATGTGGCTCCTTTTAGACTCACTCAGTTGGCCGTAAGAAGCACGGTGCCTCTCTGTGGCGTTTTTGTCTGCTTCCCAGGCTTCTGACTGTGAGCACTCCGTATTAAAGAGCGGGAACTGGTGGTGCTGTGGTGGCTATGCTACTACGCTCTCTTGTCGGAAGGCGCTGAAATCATTATCAGTAAAACTACAATTCCCCCGGTGGCATATGCCGTCATCGGATCAAAATCAAGGTCGTGTTTCCTGGTGTAAAATTTTTTCCGGCTGTATAAGCAGGGAGTCAAGGTAAAACGGCTGCTGGGAAAACGTGGATAAATCTAAAATGAAATAATCATCGGAAGGGTTGATTCACGGTACATAAAACTCAAAATACTCTTGATGAAATTAAAAGCAAGAGCATTCACATCAAGAATGCCACGGAAACCCACTCTTAAACGCTGAGGAGATAGCAGGTAGATTGAAACAGTATACTGTAGGCATCTACCAAGAGGATTAAATCTCTGATGGGATGAAAATAGAACTTGGAGTCGATATGGAAGACATGGGCCGCCATTATTAGAGTCAGATCTTAAAGAGATTTTGGAAACTTACTACCAGATAAGTCAGAGGAGATAGATTAAATAATCTAGAATTTCTATAATCTTTGTTTGAGTTGGCAACCAAACAACTATTTAAGTTGAATTGTGGAATGTACGAGACTCGGAGCATTCCATCAGACGTTATAGAAATTGTTCTCCACACATTCACGAAGGTAGTAGGGGCAGATATCTGCGAGGACTATCAGCTTGGCTTTCGGAAACTTAAAGGGAGGCACACGAGCGGCCTTTCTGACATTACGCTCGATAATCGATGCAAGACTCAAGCAAAGTCACGAAACGTTCCTATGACGTCCTAGAGGAAGCATTCGACAACGTAAAATGGTGCATGACGTTCAAAACAGAGCACCTGGTAATTAAAATCCCCGGTCCCCAAAGGTAGGACAGTAAGATACAAAATAAGTCTGTATCACAACGTCTTTTATCAGCCTGTCTACTCACTCACCAGTAAGCTAGTCGCCTCTCTCTTCACTCCTGCACGTCCTAGCAGCAAGGATCTTAAGTGTGAACGCTCTGAAACTTCGCTGTCTCAGTCAGAACAGAAATATTGCTTGTCAGTTGTGGCGAACATAGTGAGTTCCACCCAGTAAATCTTAAATAAAACATTTGCGGACTTACGCTGTGTTTAACCAGTGGAGGCATAAGGTAGGTAGGCAGGCAGGTAGACGATCTGTTCCACTCCATAGTGCAGTTTCGAACCAGATGTGAGAGATGCTCCGCACACATAAGAAAGTGCACTCTCTATGGAAAATAGCAGTAAGAAAAAACCGCAACGCTGGATTCTGAAATTTAAAGTGGATGCTATTTTGTGTCACCACTGCTGAGGTAATGTAGTTTCACAAGCTTGCCTCACGAGACGGACACCTGCTAGATTCCTTACGTTCCTAAACAGCTTCTTTATACACTGCTGTGTTTTTATATGCAAGATGGCTGTTGCATCCACCACCCAGAGAGTGTGGGTGAGAGAGCAGATTGCCACTCTGGGTACCTGAGCTAACACCCAGCACTGGACCCGGGAAATTCTTATGGTAGCCAGCTCCTTTTAAGACTTATGTTTTGCTAACCAATTCACAGGTTCTCATCCGCGCAGTACTTTCACTGTACCATAAGATAGACGTGAAAGAAAGCAATAGAAGGAACAACCATTGGTGCTATGGAATCTTTACTGCAGTTATTATTATGTGGCGTCAGAGATTGACTATCTGATCATGGGAATGAGCATAAAATGCTTTAAAATATCGTTCATGAGAATTTCAGTGAAACTGACTACTTAACACAACGCACACCAAATGCATAACACATTTCGCTAGTGGGAATGGAAATATATCAGAATTGTAACTACTGACATCAACAGATGTAATTCGGAAAGAGTTCCAGACGCAGATTTCAAATAAGGAATGCAGTGTACAATAACAGTCCAGTACCTTCTGAATAACCAACTGCAATGAAAAAGAAAATACGATTTAACCGAAAACCATCACCCCTAAGACCAATAAGTCGATGTATAGAAGAGGACCTTCGATTTCACTGAATTCATTTTGCGTCTTAGAGTAAGGCTGTGTTCCGCTCTTTGTGATTTCTGTACTTGATGAGCCCTTTATTTGCAGCGCAGCACTCGTGTGCTGTGCGGATTACCTGATTGCCTACATAATTGTCGCCACGTCCACGTGGCAAAATACACACACAAAGGGCTCTTAAATCTAGGCTGTCCTTCAGTAGACGCAAAAAATCATCATTTGCGGAGGTCGGAAAATCTGTTTAATGCCATTTTCACGTATCATGCGCCTAGGTATGTATGTGGTTGCAGAATGGAAGGAATGCTGTTAGCTTATCTGCTTCTCTTGGAATGGTGATTTTGGACCTTCATTTACTAGCTTCTTCTGTAAGTGTTCCAGGTCAGCTACCAGGCAATTGCGATCACAAATTGTCTGCGTTCTGTGTAATGACATGCTTCAGAGAGAATGTCTTTGAGCTGGATGGTGAAACTCGCGCTCATTTAACATATGATACATGTGAATCGGCTTTCTGCACATGGAATGATCCAATCGTCCAGCTATTTTATATTGTGCCAACTTCCACAGAAACGTCTTCGTTTCTAGTTCCATACTAACTTTGATGTCTCAATGTGACTAGATCACGTGGTCCAAACAGTGATGTACTGCATTTATTCCGTGAGGACAGATTAAAAACTTGTCTTCGACATACACTACATGTTCGAAAGTATACGGACACTTGGGTGAAAATGACTTAAAATTTCGTGGCACCTCCATCGGTAATTCTGGAATTCAGTATAGTCTTAGCCCAAACTTAGCCTTGATGAAAGATTCCGCTTTCCCAGGCATACGTTCAATCAGGTGTTGGAAGGTTTCTTGGGGACTGGCAACCCATTCCTCACGGAGTGCTGCACTGAGGAGAAGTATCGATGTCGGTCGGTGAGACCTGACACGAAGACGGCGTTCCGAAACATCCCAAAGAGTTTCTATCGGTTTCGGGTCAGGACTTTGTGCAGGCCAGTCCATTACAGGGATGTTATTATCGTGTATCCACTCCGCCACAGGCAGTGCATTATGAACAGGTGCTCGATCGTGTTGAGATATGCACTCGTCATCCCCGAATTGCTCTTCAACAGCGGGAAACGAGAAGGTGGTCCAAACATCAATGTATGCCTATGCAGTGATAGTGCCACGCAAAAAGAGAAGGGGTGCAAGCACCTCCATGCAAAAAAACGACCATATCAAATAGATGGCAACTCAAACCAGTGACAGTTTACACGGAGGCCAACACCCCTGCAAAATCTACCTAACGTCTGTACATCGGTGGATTAATACAGGAAACGTGGAACCAGCGGATAGCCCAGCGTCTTCAGAATCCGGTGTATAGAACATGCAGAAGCAGAAGTAACGACTACGACGAAAGCAGTCCAAAAGAAACAAATATCCGAACCACAAACAAGGAGGCTGTCGAACTACACGCCTTGCCGGACAGCAGCGGCAAGGCGAGAAAAGGTACACTGCCGCCAAAAATACGCTAACCTTCAGGGCAGGTAACTGGGGCGCTAGCAGCCTCTATGCAGAAAAATACTGCTATTTGAACTTCACCAAAAAACACAAGAAATTCAGTGAGGTCTGCTGTATAGGTGAATATAAACAGCGGCTTCAGTTATTGTGAACGTTACATAGCTTTGGTTACTGATAACAACTTGACACCAGTGCCTATCAGTGTAATTTGTACACTACAGGACTGAAGATGTTGCCTATGTCATTGAAAATCGATTTTGCGGTCAATAAACCATTAAAATTACGGCCAACGCTGGATGGCTCATTAATTTCACCAACTCCAAATACTTCACTCGTTGCTTTTCATCTCAGCGACCCTGTGAGCAGCAACGCCGAACAAACGTCGTGATTTCAAAATAGTGAAGGTTTCACTACTGGGTTAATATTCACTCAACTCGAACGTCCTGGGTCCGGTGGAGAACGAGTTTGTGGCCCCCGAAACTACAGCCCCTCGTTCTGGAAGTGCCTTCGTGCGGCCATCGGTCCCGGCTTGTCCTAGAGCTGCCGGACTTCACTGCTGCCCCATCCGAACCGAACTCCCTTACACACTCCAACACGGAAAACACTTGACACCCTCCCAAAGATAGTACCACGGTATTAGATATTGATAACCGCTGCTGCTGCTGCCACTCATGGACAGACAACACTAGCGAACGCAGTGACGCCAGTAAACACAAGAAGAAACTTCTTTAGTGATAATAGTAAATGTCTGAAGATGGCCTTGTAAGCTGAAAACCGGTTAGCAATAAAAGTAACATTGTAGAACAAAAGCAAACTGGTGCTTTTCATTTATTACAAGAAGAAAACGAGACGGCACTTTCCCCATTACACAACGCCAACCTACCAACGGCACCAATGCGAGCCGCAACGTGGCTAAGAAACTTTATTACTCTTAAAGGGTCAGATGATTCTGAAGATGGCGTCCGTTCCTCTGTCACTGAAAAGCGGCCTGGTGTGGTAGGGGTGACAAACTGCCACGTTATCGATTACCTGCATTTTCACATGTGAATCTCGTGTTCTAGTCGTCGTCACCGAACACACAAGAGAGTCTTCCAAGAGACGTCACTCGACCAATCACAAGACTGAACGCACTATGGAGAAGGCAGACTTCCCTCCCTGCAGACTGTCGTCATCTCTTAACAAAGGGGTAATGTTCATCTTCGAAACCTCGAAGTTCTAACACCAATTTGATTCGTTCTGAGTACGCAGAAGTTTTTATAAAACGATGTTGCCACGAAAAATTTCGAGGTAAAACTCTTAATGAAATTACAGCGTCCAATAACGCCAATGTGTCCACCTTCCAAAAGCCTGAAGAACTATCTTACGCTGCGTGGATCGTTACGAGACGTGCAGGAAGAGAGTACGTGAGGTTCTGGAAGGTACCAACAGGGATGTGGCGCCATACCGACACCGTTGCCGTGGCCAGCAGCGCTAGATTTCTTTGTTGAGGATCCATGGGGCGAATAGCCCAATAGATTGGGTTTGTGTCTCGGGGTCTGGTGTCCAGGCGAGTACAGTAAACTTTTGGTAGCGGCTCCAGTCTCGAAAACCAACATACGGCCGGCAGAGCGTGTGCTGACCACATGCTCCTCCGTGTCTTCACCTGCGGGCTGGAGATGACACGGCGGCTGGTCGGTACCGTTCGGCATTCTTGGACTGTTTGCATTGAGTTTAGTTTGCACTTTAGTCTTAGACCAATAGCTGGCAATGGTTTTAAGAGAAGTGTAATGGACTGTAGACCCAACCAAGAAGAAGTAAGTGAGATTTAATTGCAATAAATGTAAGCTACACAGGCACATCTCATTTCCTTGAAGTTAAGTTAAGTATAGAAAAACACACATACGTTTATTCTATTATGTAAATCGGTATTATATTTTGGGGTAATTCCACACACCGAGAGAAAGATTTTAAAGTGCAAAAGCGTCCATTAGGACTCGGTGTAATATAGCGTGCTATAAACAGTATATTATGTACAATTAGAGAAAGAAAAAATCGGAATATTTCGAGTTGACTATACCCCGTTTTTTATTGCTGCCATCTTCAGCGATCTATCAGTACTGGCTCTTTAGATACCTTTCCAAACGTTTTTGTGCTTTGTAATTCAGTTCAGAAATAATGTGACGCATGTGTTTAAACACGAACGTCTCTATAACCGACTTGCGCGAGTCCTTGTTATTTCTGTACTTGCTGATTTTTACGAGACGAGCGCATTCCTGGGTTGCCAATACTGACCGAAACAAGCTAACATTCCCACTCTCGCGACCCCCCTCTAAGCGTAGGCTGTCGTTCTGTCTGTGCTCCTCGCTTCCCTTTAGCCAAACCGTATTTTTTTTACGTATGAGCACGAACAGAGAAACGTCGACCATAATACCGAATAATTATACGAAAAAGTTTCGAGATCTGTCGGCCTCTGAGTTTGAGCTATCGATAGTACTTCATGGGATTAAAATTATACCAGTGATCACTGATTAAATCTATGGGAGAAACAGGCAGGCAGCATGGGAGCCGGATGGACTAAAAAGTAGTTACTCTACTATGGGTGACCCGGTGAAATACAGGAGAACTGATCACCCTAGCTCGAAGCCAGCTACACATCACGTACGGTGTGTATCAGTCTGACTTAAGAGTAAATGAAACTCTGACGCTGGAAACACACATACGCAACGGCCGAAGCCTTTTGCGGACAAATGAAGCACTCTGTATTGACTGCGCAAATGACGATGGTCAGCGTATCCAGCGGCGCGCTCGTGGCACTCGAGGGAGTTGTATGACACGTGGAGAGCGGGGTTGGTGGTGGGGGAGCAACGAGGAGGGGGGGGGGTCAGTGATGATGCCGGCTAGGGTGCACAGCGACAGCGTGGACCATTACGCGGCACGGTTAATGGCGGCGCAGGGCTAAAAAACGCCTCGTTGCTAACGAGGGCGCTAGAAAACAATGAACACTGCACACCGGACACAGGGTGTCCTTATGTCCCTTCTGCCTGTTAGCAAGGCGTACACTCCTAACACAACGAGGAAGAGGAAAACGTTTTAATGCAAGTTATTATTACACTTCGTTTGATCTTGAGACAAAATACTTAGGAGACTTCACTTTGACAAATAATTAATTAGTCCTGAGAAATGTACGAAGACGGTAAGTCTCTGATTGTTTAACCAAGATAACAGACAATCTACACTATTAGTGCTAAAAAAAAGTTCTACTAGGCTTCATTACGTCATTCGAAATGTAGCAGAGCACTTTCAGTCTTTTCATTGATCTTAAGCTTAGTTCGAAGTTAAAATTTATTTTCCTAAGTCTGTTGTTTACATAGGCAACGTAAGGTCAGTGTATGGTCGCTGAAAACCACTATGACACTAGCACGTTGTATCCTTTTTGGTTCTTACAAGAGACAGACACAAACATGGTTCAAATGGCTCTGAGCACTATGGGACTTAACATGTGAGGTCATCAGTCCCCTAGATCTTAGAACTACTTAAAACCTAACTAACCGAAGGACATCACACACATTCATGCCTGAGGAGGGATCCGAACCTGCGACCGTAGTGGTCGCGCGGTTCGAGATTGAAGCGCCTAAAACCGCTCGGCCACAACGGCCGGCCGACACAAACATCCTACGTTCCGTAGGAGGCAGATGACTTCATTAGAATGTACTAATTATAGTAAACATGGAAGGAACGCTACGCTTGTTGTTCTGTGCATGGCACCTTAAATCATTTAATAGTGCATAAATTTTTTACTAAAAATAAACGAACTGAAAAAATAATCCATCTGCAGGATTTCTGTTTTTTTATGACTTTGCTCCGTCTTTCCTTTATTTTCAAACCAAACTAATGGAATGTACTTCTGACGTCAGGTGTAGTAACTGTGTCGTATTGAGTCGACAGTCACCAAAATTGTGGCATTCATTATCAGTAATTTGTTGAAACAGCATTCTCTAAATTCTGCAATCACTTCCATTGTCAGAGGTATTCTCAAAGCTACTTCGATATCTGTGTAAGCACCTCTTAGCCCACATTCTGTAAAAACCTTCAGAATAACAAAAGGGAAGGAGCGTCACTGCTGTTCATCGGCTCCTTCAAGTGGAAGTTGAAAGCAGGTATTTCGGTGGTACTCGGCTTTCTCAATATATCTCCTTTACTACGAACCAGAACACGTTCCTCATTTTTGAAAATGACATAAAGAGCTTTCCTTTAGCACTCCCCACATTTAAACTAGCCAGACGAAATTTTATGATACGTGTTATCTGTAATCAGCTTCATTTTTTTTTTATTCATCTGATTTCTGACTGATTTGGTGCTGTCCACCATGAATTGCTTTCCTGTGCCAACATCTTCATCTCAGAGTAACTCTTGCATCTAACTATATCAATTAATTGCTTCTGTATTCCATTCATTGCCTTCCCCAACAACTTTTACCCTCTACATCTCCCTCTAGTATCTGGTATGTCCTATCATTCTCGACAGTGTTTCTAGTAAGTTCCTTTCATCGCCAATGGCGCAGGAAACCTCCTCATACCTTACCAATCCATCTTATTTTGAACATTGTTCTATCGTATCACATCTCAAACGTATTGATTCCCTCCTGTTTTGATTGTAAATGGTTCATTACCATGCGATGCATAGCTATACTTTTTAACATCTTCCTCAAATAAAGGCCTATTTTTGATACTCGTAGACTTCTACTCACCAGGAATTCCATTTTTTCGGCTTCTGGTCTCCTTCTTAAACCCTCCTTTATTCCTCCGTCATGGATTATGTTACTTCCGATGCAGAAGAATTTCTTAGTCTACTTCCTGATCGCCAAATTTAGTGTGAACCCTTAACCCGAAACATATCTAAAATGTGCGTAACTAGAAACATGCGGTCTCTCAGACCACCCAATATTTTATATTACAGAACTCCACATAAATTGACAGAAATCAAGTAAATAGCCAGTCAATTCATGTTATAGGTAAATTTAATACTTTTCTACCCATATAAACACTTTGTTGTTCAAATTATCTAAAATAAACACGAATTTCACAAGTACGTGCAGTCATTCAGTGTCAGATTTTATATGATTTTGACCACTATTATATCAGACAATACATTCCTAGTTATAAATAGAATATTGCATAAAATGTAAAAAAAGATAATAATCAACTGAACTGAAACATTAAATCACATATCTTTTGCACAGTCGACACGCATCTTTCTGCTGCATTCCAGGCAAACTGGGTGACCACATTTGATGCACTTATACGCCATTTTCCTTTTCTTGGACGCAGGGCACTTCATACATGTCTTCGTTTTCTCCCTTCTAATACTTGATTGCTAAGCGTCTCCCAGAACTTTGTGGATCATTTTCTCGATATTTCTAGGTAAATTTTGTATTTCCAGGCGTCGTTTTAGATGGGGCTGCATCACCTTTTCACTTTTGGTGAATTTGAGACGAGTTAGCATGGTGTTTCCTCTGTTGCACAAATAAGAAACAAAACTGTTCACGCAACTGATGTTTACAAGGGTGTATAATACTGCCATTGGCCGGCGCCATGTACGTCTATTTGACGAATAATTGGCACATTTCATGTCGAGCAAATCTTCTCCATATTTAGTGGCATTGTAGTAACAAATAATTTCTCGCTTATTTTTTATGGTATCATTTTCAGCGAAATGATGCATTGAAGACACAAGAATTACTGCCTTGATTCTCCTAGGAACAGATGAAACCAGTGTTTTACTCTAGGAGAATCCATATAATGCTGACCCAACTGGCCTACTTTTATCAGCCAAAGCTCTTGGGGAATTTCGCGTTTGTTCTTTCTGACCGTTCCCACGTATGCTGGTCCTCTCTTGTTCAGCTCACGAATGAGTTCTAGAGATGTAAACCAGTTGTCAGCGGTAACGTTTCTGTTACTTTCTTCTATTGGTTTCCACAGACGTGGAACAGCCTGAATGGGTTTAACAAGTTTTTTCTCTTCTTCTGTCAGGTCACATCCATCACTATCTTTCCCTGAATATACGTAGGCATTGAAGAGGTAAGCGCTTCCAGAGTCTGACAGGCATATAATTTATATGCCGTATTTGACTGGTTTGCTAGGCATATAAACGCAGAAAGGACATTTTTCCCTGAATAGTATTGATATTTCATCCACTGTAACGTTGCCTTTTACACAATATAACTGCTGAGAACTTAAAACGAATTTCTCAAAAATATTTGATTTGCAGCTGCGCTGTCTGACTTCTTTCTTTCGTCTGTGGTAGTAGCATCGTCAAGTCCCAGGCTGCTTAGAAGTATTTCAAAGCGCTTTGCCGACATTATCACCACAAATATAGGACGACCGGTCAGATCCTTTTCGAAAAGAGACAACATATCTTCATGAGACGATCTGAATATTGATGTCATCATTAGAAGGCCTATGAAAGCTTTGATTTCAACGTTGTCAGTATCTCTGTAATTGGACAAATTAGTGGTTTTCTGAAACTTTGCCGTTATTGTATTCACTTTCACAATTGGATGTAAGAGTATTTCATCTATCATTTCAGCATCGAATAAATTCTCTCGTATTTGATATTTAGTAGGGCTTTGTCCCAAACTTCGACTTTTGGCTGTTAGGCCAGGCACTCCTCCTTTCGGAATGTTGTGCTCTGGTGATCTTCTCGTTCTAACAGGCTCAGAAAGTTAGCATTGGAAAATATACCATAAAAGTACTGTGTTTGCTGTGAGGTATTATCTGTAGTATAGACCGCTCCGGGCTCTTCTTCCAATAAAACATTTTCTTCGCTATCATCATCAGAATCATCTAACGTGCCGTCATCGATCATATTTTCCTCTTCATCAAAATCCCGTAACTGCACTTGCACCCAAGCTTCCAAATCTGGATTAGCTGCAGGTATGTTACTCTTCTTAGAAAATCGGTCCATGTTATACCTCAAATACAACATAAATTCACACATTGAAGAAAACGCTATAAAATAACAGCCACTGAAAGCAGAATACGTCGTAATTAGGAACATGCGGGCTATTGGACCTACCAAATTCTTGTACGTAATACCACTTCGCGCACTCCTCTAAACAATATGCTATATGTCTTCACTGACGAAGTAAAACATTGTTGACTGCTGCTTTACACGCGGCAGTATTGCGGCGAAGGTACTGGGAATGTGAAGCCGCACTTTTTTGCAGTGCTGCCACACTCGACATTTAAAATGAACGAGGGGTCTGTGAGACCGATGTTTCGGGTTAAGGGTTCAGTTTCTCACTGGTCTTATATCTTCTACTTTACATTACTTTCGTCTTCTTCGATTAACTCTCAGTCTACAGTCTGTACCTATTAAACTGTTCATTCCATTCAACCGATCCTCTTATTATTCTTCACTTTCACGTAGGATACCTACGTCATGGAAGGATCTTATCACTAACATTATACCACTTTGAATTTTAATCCCACTCTTGAGGCTTTCTTTTATTTCCGGCATTGCTTCTTCTATGTTTTGATTAAATAGCAGAGGTGAAAGACTATATCCGTGTCCTACACCCTTTTTGATCCGAGTCTTTTGTTATTTGTCTTCCAATGTGACGGTTAAATCCTGCTTCTTGCATGTAATGTATATTACCCATCTTTCGCTACAGCGTGCATGTATTTTTATCAGACTCTCAAGAACGTCTTACATCACGTTACATTGTCGAACGTTTCCTCCAGGTCAGCAAATCCTATGAAAGTTTCTTGACATTATTTCACTCTTTCTTCTGTTATCAAGCATGCCAGTATTCATCCAGTTGTGATTACTAAATGAAACAAGAAACACAATTAATTGGGTTTACTAAGGTAAGGTAACTCATAAATCATCTGGCAAGCAGCCATAATTCTAAAGTAAAAGCTTGACACATCTGACAATAGGGATTGAGGTAAGATTCTGATAATCGCGTAGTGAAGCAGTAGCGTAATTGTTGTGATGATAGTATAAATTCCAGATAGGAGGAGAGATGGTAATGTGAGACATATGTGACAGGAGTGGGAAGCAAACAAGCTATTCCAAGCAGAAAACGAGTCTTCAGAGTGAAGATTGAAGTTATTGGAATTCTATAAAAACGAATTTACTCTCCCTACGAATCATCTCGCTGTTGTGACACTATGTCACCATTTCGAGGCTGCAGCATCTGCAGGATCAGCCATTGGTGGCGTACCAACGACGCTCGCCTGCAGCTAAGTTCAAGTAAGGCCGAAATCTTACTAGGGTCCACCTCATCTGCTTGAGGATGGCCGATGGTGGCGTCGCAGGGCAACGGAGGAGGTGTCTGCAAGTGAAGACTCAAACAGATGGAGTTTTGTACCGATTGATTCTTAAAAGAAATACTTTTTTTTTTTGTTTGTTTGTCTGGGCTACGGATACTGGCCAAAGATGCTGGTCCCCTTCGCTGAGCTTTTGATCACGTACGACTAGTAACACTCTTATTACTATTTAGTCTCTCTCTCTCTCTCTCTCTCTCTCTCTCTCTCTCTCTCGATCTCTTCCTGTTGCCAATGAACTGGGACCTCATCAGTACAATCCAGATTCTCTGTCTAACTTCCAAAATATTTGCATTAGCCGAGTAATAATTTCACTTCTTTACAATAAGGCCCTCAGCCGTGTTACAGTTTCTATTTTAAAACGAAGTATTTATCTTAATATGTGCTATTTGGAATTGTTCTTCTGACTTCTAATTCAGGCCTTCAGCCGTTTGTTGTTTGAGGTTATTGTTGGTGGCCTTCGCCCCCAAAATTGTGGAATTTCTTTCCTGTGATAAGGCCTTCAGCCATCACACAGTGAATTGCATTTTTTTAGAGATGGTTTTAAAATTTTAAATTCTTTAAATAAAGTTTATGTATTTGTTGTGCAACCGATAGTAACTCATTACTGCCCCGTCGACAGTAGTAACCTTATCCTGCCCCCCTCCCCTCCCCCCCAAAAATGGCTCTGAGCACAATGGGACTTAACATGTGTGGTCATCAGTCCCTTAGAACTTAGAACTACTTAAACCTAACTAACCTAAGTACTTCACACACATCCATGCTCGAGGTAGGATTCGAACCTGCTACCATAGCGGTCACGCGGTGCCGGACTGAAGCGCCTATAACCGATCGGCCACAACCGCCGGCCTATCCTGCCCCATCCTGAGTAACCAGCTCTCAGTTTGACTTTGAATAGCCATTCAAATAAGTAATTGCTCCACTGCGAAGAAAATAAATCTTTGAGACTACCAACAACTGTTCACTAAAAATTAATCTTCTTGCTAGCACGGCACCTGACAATCCTGACTAAACACTATTTGCTCAGGAATGCAAGGTGAGATCTGTCCTGCAATCAAAGTGACTTACCTCTTGCTCGGCAGAAGAATTTTTTCTCTAGAGTACTGACGTTCTCGAAAGCAACTACTTGTCAGCAGTTGTAGCAGCCAAAGATGAATAATCTACTACAATTTTTTTGCTTGTAGAAGCAATCTGTTGCTGCATGTGGCGTAAAGTGCAATCCGCCCACGACAGAATATTTAAAACTTTAATATGAACCATGAAGGTGGTTTTTTTTAAACAAAATCGTTTTTGAGAAATCAAAATCAGATTATAAACAACAGGACTGCACAACAACTACAAAACTCCTTCATAACGAAGACACTGCATAAGCTTCAACCAATTGAGGTATTTGTGGCAAAATGACAAACGAAGAGGTCAAAGCCACACTAACCATGAAAGTTATTATTAGTCTGAGGGAGAAATATTTCCGTCAATTAATAGTTGTGACAAACATTTCGTTACTGCTCAACACTTCGTTACGTTTAAAATTCTCTCCATGGATATAAATAACGGGAAAGTATTATAGACGAATTTCCACCTCCATAACAAAATATTCCATGTAGTTTCTCCCAGATCCACAAGCAACAGATCTCATTCTCTGAAAGACTCAGCTGATCGCTACTGTGGCTCAAATTAGAATGCCCCAGGGCTTCAAAACTGACAGGCAAGTCGACCACAGATAAAATCAAACAGGGTCGATAATCTTGTTCACTCTCAGGCGGCAGTGCGCTTACTCATCTTCTTCCCACTACAGTATAGGTTAATTATGTACAATATCAGAAAACGTGTTAGAACGTTACAAGTTGAGCAATGTCCTAAACCTTCATTAGGAATGCTCTGAATAAAATGACTAGCTTCAGTAAATATTAAACGTGAAACCAGCTTACAGTATGCAGTCGCTAAGAGACAAGGATTCATAGTAAAGCAATGACATAGTCCTTTCCACGTGCCCTGTTAGTGGTAAAAGTTACTGGAGACAGAGTAGCGGCCGCTCTAAGCTATGCGCAAAGCCATTTGAGCTATAGCGCTCACCATTTGTTAACTTTAATGAGTCTGACGTCACTTATAAATATGCCGGTAGGGCCCATAAACTGTTGTCGCTAACCATCATTAGTCGCACTTTAAACTAGGTTTCCAGTTCAAAGCGGGGAACTGAACCCCTTGTAACCAGACAAGCATTAACTCGACTAACTACAAAACACGGCATACAGCGGTAGCCCTAATGGTAACCAGCACCTTAGGTAGACTAATTGAATTAGAACAGTTCTCGATGTACGACTTTGCAGATGAAAGATTAAGACCGCCACGTCGACAACGAACACATGTCCGATGTTCCTTACGTAACACTTACGCGTATTATTCGCTCACCGCTAACAGCTTACACACTTCTATTTTTTTTTTTTTTGTTTATGCAGGGGCTCCAAATGTAATACGTTGAGCTTTAAAGAATTCCAATAACAATTATTTTGTGAATTAACATATCTACTACAGTGGAGCCACTATTTTCACAAAACGAAAGTAAGGTTAGTGTCAATTTTTCTGTTATGTACCCTATTCAAAATCACTTCACAAAGCCGCAACTTTTTTGCAGGGTCACCAGATTTCAGTTCTGGGACAGCACTTGCTTTATACGACTCTACCGTTAGTAATATAGTGGCCATTTGAACTGCGCCATAGCCAATTTTCATTTGTAACAGAGACACTGAACTGATTTTCTAGGAGTCCATCGCAGAGCTGGTCCAAAACTATCCAGAATTTATTCTGTGAGTACGTACGTGGTTGCGTACATTTTCTGTCAAGAAGACTTCCGTTTCACAAAAGTTATTTGCAAATCGATCAAACGTACTACAAGTAGAAGCTTGAATATCACGTTATTCCTCTCGAAACAATCCCATAGCTGCACTGTCTGTTTCTGTACAAGCGAATGAATCATACATTAATTAACTTAGAAGAATAGAATACTTGCATTTCCTCTATTCACGTAAAACACTTTCACTCAGTGCATCGTATTGGGACCCCTAACAGAGATATGCGCAGGGTTTGTACACAAACAAAGGCCTAGCAGTGGAGGGGAAAAATACGCCCCGACAGTGCTACCTTTGTGTTGTGTGCTGTCCTTAGGTTAGTTAGGTTTAAGTAGTTCTAAGTTCTAGGGGACTGATGACCATAGATGTTAAGTCCCATAGTGCTCAGAGCCATTTTTTTGAGTGCTACCTTTCCCGGCAGCCAAATCCCGGCCGTGCGGTTGCGTTAACGATTTTCCTATTACTTCACATTATTCGTGCTGCCATTTTGCCTTCATTGCCTTCTACTTCCTATTTGTCTCACATCCATGGATTTATGGAAAAACTTTCTATAGCCAATTTATTATCCCAGGATGCACATGGTTAGTGAACTTCGAACGAATCTCCATATTCTTCCTGACTTCGGTATAGCTCTTCCTCCCACAATGATTCTTCATAATTAATTAATTGTGATCTGAATTTGTGTATGCTCCTGGGTATTCCCAAGAATCCAGTCGCTGCTTTTTGCATTTCCGTCTGACCATGATGTAAAGAAACTGGAATCTTCCTGTGTACCCAGCTCTCTTCAAAGTGTACCTCCTCCGCTTCTGATTCTGAAACAGGGTATTCGCTATTACCTTCTGAAATTTGTTGCACAACTCAATGAGACTTTATTCTTTCTGATTCCTATTGCCATGCGCATGCTCTACCGCAATCCTTTCTTCTATTCTTTACCCTACAACCTCGTTCCAACCCCTAAAATGATTAGATTTTCATGTCCCTTTATACACTGAATTAGCCGTTCACTATCTTAATATACTTTCTCCATCCCTTCGTCTTCTGCTTGCTAAGTCAGCATGTATACCTGAAATATCGTTTCCAGCGTTGGTTGGCGTAGAGTCTTACGAGAACAACACTATACTCAACTGCCCAAAGCAGCTCAATCTCTGCCCTTCGTTCCTATTCATAAAGAATCCAATTCCTGTTATACCATTTTCTCCTGCTATTGATGTTAGACCACATTTGTCTGAACAGAAATTTTTATCATATTCGCATTTCACTTCAGTGATCTCACTGTATCTAGAATAGGCACTTGCATTTCCTTTTCAAGTGTCCTTTCCTTCCTACGACGTTTTAACTTCTAATATTTCAAGCTTCGACTCGTAGTGTGTTATCGCTTCGTTAGTTTTTCCATATTTTGCTTGTGGTCACCTCCCCCTTGGCATACCCCTTCCGTAGATCCCAATGGCGGACTTCCCCGTTATCTTTAGCATGGAGAGGTCCTGCGCATACACATTCAGTGCCTTTAAAGTAGTGGTTTTCATTGCTTTCTACATCGTCATTCCGTTGATCATCGCTGATTCTTCCGCCTTTTAGGGACAGTTTTAAACCACAAGGGTAAGAGAGAACTGTAAACCTCAGTCTGCTCTTCTCCCGTCTTTGGCAAGTCCGTCGGCAGAACGGGGTGACTTACGTCGAAAGTCGTCGTCTGCCACTGGTGGTTATTTTTATTCAAAATTTAAGCAATGGCTGTGTTCGAAGTAGTGACCTGCAACGTCTTCATTGCTAGTCAAAGACGCTACCCATAGGCCACAGGTTCTGTTCAATTTCATTTCATAATTGATTAATTACTGTGAAGCGCTCTACTTCACTGTTTATATTCTCTCGGGTGTCCACTCAGATGAAGTCCTTCATATAAAACGACGTTTCGACAGCGTATCTTGTCGTCGTCTTCAGATGATACCTGCACAATTTCCGCCTTCACTCCACCGCACCTTCTTTAGGCACCTATCGCTTCTTACCCCTCGCCTAACTACCTACATCTACATCTACATTTATACTCCGCAAGCCACCCAACGGTGTCTTGTGCAAGAGAAGACGCGATTGCCGCATGCTGGGGAGAAATTCCGGTCTCTCAGTACTTCTGCCGTTCCCATCGGATGCGAAGTCACTCTCGTTGACGTTGGGACTTCAGTCGCTGAGCGTTATGTCCCATGCTTTCCTGAGAGTGAAGCCACTATCAATGAGCCGGCCGCTGGTGGCCGAGCGGTTCTGGCGCAACAGTCTGGAACCGCGCGACCGCTACGGTCGCAGGTTCGAATGCTGCCTCAGGCATGGATGTGTGTGTTGTCCTTAGGTTAGTTATGTTTAAGTAGTTCTAAGTTCTAGGGGACTCATGACCTCAGCAGTTGAGTCCCATAGTGCTCAGAGCCATTTGAACCACTATCAATGAATTCGTCGGCTATTAGACTCATTTACAACAGTCATAATACTAGGAGATATGTCGTACTGCTTCCTTTTTGTTCATAGTCCACTGAGTACCCCGGGACCCCACAATGTAATGGAACTAAAGTTTTTGTTGGTTGCTAAAGTTCGGTGTGTCTGCTGTCCTCCTTGCACGTTTCTTCGACTGTCCGGACATGCGTAGCCCTTTTGGAAGCAATACGGTAAACACCCGGTCTACGGAGCCCTAAGTCATCTTTCACCGATCATAACAGCACACGAGTTTTCGGATGTGGTCGGCACACGCATTTACTATCACGATCAGCAAAGGTTCTGTCGATTTCTTCAACACTTTTCCGGCATATGGTAGATACGCCATTTTCTTACACTCCTCGTCGTGTTCTATATTCTGGGTCTGTATCTTCTGCCTGATAATAAGTCGGATTTGGTTCCCACCGTAATTGTTCTCCTTGAATACTTCCTTAAGAAATTGAGCCTGCTTGATAGGCTTTCTTTGTCCGATTTTTAATGGATCTTGAGTACCAGTGCATGTTGCACAAATTTTCGCTGTGAAGAATGGTGGCAGCTGGAGGCGTGCAGATGCTAGTCATGGCTGGCATCGCTGTACAATCGGAATCCTATAGTGCCGTCCGCTCTGCAGCTGACTAGGACGTCCAAAATTGTGAGTTAGCCATTCTCATCCCCTTCCGTACCGATTCCGGTGCTGGGGTGCAGTGAGTTCAGATATTACAGAAACTCCTCGCTTCCGTGTGGCCACACCATAAATGTCTCCAGCGTACGTATCAAAGTGGTGTGACAGACACGTTGCGAGTGGACCTGACTTTAAAGACAGGTGGAGAGAGGCTACACTTGTCCTTCGCCTATCGTTAACGACGACTATCACAATGACTAACTCATGGATGACTCCCTCTTCTTTTAAAAAAAAATATAGAGTATGTCATAGACGAGCCCAGACGCTATGGCCACTGCCTACAGCACACGACTGAATGTCGCCTTGTGGTGATACGGACACGTTACGCGTTAAGAAATATTTACAAGTGGAATTGACGATACGGGCGGCAAGCGGGCAAGTCCACCTCACACAAGTGGCCTTAACAATGATGTCGCAGCGCCTGGGAAAGAGCACCTCGGAAAAGGCGAAGGTGGTCGGCTGATTGAATGCTACTGTCGTGATCATCTGCGGACAATGGTTTAAGGAAGGTGAAACCATGAGTAGGTGGTGATCTTAGACAGGTATGGCTAGGGCCGGCACAAGGGTGTCAGAGCACACGGTTCAGTGGAGGTTGTCAAACATGGGACTCTGCAATGCATGATTCGTGCGTTGACCCGACGACATTGTCATTTACGATAATCGTGAGTTAGGGATCATTGAGATGGGACCCTGTAACAATGGAAACATGTCGCCTGAGCATGTTACACCAGGTAGATGACATTGTGACACGGACACAGAAATTTGAGGGTGGTATTACACCATGGGACACTTTCACCTACGTTTGACAAGGGACAGTGGTAGTAATCGTAGGCACCACTACAGTTATAGAATGTATGAACATTTGTGCTAACACCTGCATTCAGTCGCTCTTGAACTCGTCCCCAAATGCGATGGCATCTTGTAGCATAATTGCTGTGCGTGTCATATTGCCAGAACCGTGTTTTCAGGAGCATGTTACTGAACTCATGTTGATGTGTTGGTCACGAAATTCGCTTTGTCTCAGCTTCACAAAACACTCCTGAGACGCTATTCGCAACCCACAAACCAACGGGACATAATTGACTGGAATTATGTGAACTTTGCGTGGGCAGCTAGAGTCATATCGTCCGAAAGCTAGCAAGGGCTTGAAGAATCTATGTCGATTATAATGGCTTCGTATTGCGTTCCAAACGGTGGACCAGCACTCAGTTGAGCAAGTGATCGTAATGTTTCAACTCATCAGTGCAGCTCGGGATTTATTGCTTTACCTCTTTTATTTGCTGCTGAACACTTCACAAATTAACCGAACGTAGTCAGATTCTGCTGTTGAATACTCTTCTTCAAATTAACTGAACGCAGTTAATTCAACGAAACTTACATGCACCTTAGTTTTGCTAGAAAACTAATTGCGGTAGGATTTCATGGCACGATTACCTTTACCCAATAACCTACGACTACGATTAAAATACGAAAAATAAGATTAAAGAAATGCCCTATACAAATGTTTGCCTCTTCATCTTCTATATTTATTCCGTAACCCTAGAAAAGAACATAAACATAAAAAAATCTATACATTGATCGTAAGATCTTTTTTCACCAATACAGACTCTTCTAAAAGGAACACGATTGAAGTCAATACGAACTGCATAAATGAGTCTGGGTTGCTTCCCCAAATTACTACTGTGCAGTCACCTAGATAATCGTCCGTTATATATTTGCGGGCTGCCTGCTTTGAAGCTGCAATGACGCGCTAATTACCATCCACCAATAGAAACTGATGAATAGATTAACGGCTTCTGTGAGGGCACTAGATTTGTTTGAAATGACGTAGATTTATAGCTGCATTTGCAAAATCGTTTCTAGAATAAACTTCTGGAAAAAATATGTATACAGGGCGACACACAAATAAGCATACGCATTTCTACCCATGAAAGTCCGATACTCAACCGTAAATTAGAAACACTCATGAATATACGGCATAACACATGGGTACCTTTTTAAAGTTCAAGTTCAAAGGAAATTTGCAATAATCACTAGTATAAGTTTTAATTAGAATGCTTTCAGGATCGTATAGAAATATGTATACGTCTTTGATTTTGAGGAAACAATTTCAAGATAGTAATTTCACCGACATGCGATGCGGGGTAGTTAGTTAGTTAGTTGCATGCTCCATGGACCATTTTGACCGATAGATCGTAATGACGTGGAACGGGTCATATTACATTCTCGTCGCAAATTAATTTGTACATACGGTTCACTCCAACTGTACACGCCCCACACCATTACAGAGCCTCCAGCAGCTTGAACGGTCCACTGCTGACATGCAGGGTTCATGGATTCATGAGGTCGTTTCCATACCGGTATTTGTCCGTCAGCTCGATTCCATTTCAAACTAGATTCGTCCGACGAGGCAACATGCTCCAAGTCATCAATTAGTCCAATGTCCGTGATGACGGGCCCCAGGCGAGGCGCAAAGCTTTACGTCGCGCAGTCATCAAGGGTACACGAGTGGGCGTTCGGCTCCGGTAGCCCATATCTATGATGTTTCGTTGAATGGATCGCACGCTGACACTTGTTGATGGTTCAGTAATGAAGTTTTCAGCAATTTGCGCAAGGATTGCACTTCTGTCAAGCTCGACGATTCTCTAGAGTCGTCGTTGGCCCCGTTCTTACAGGACCTTTTTCCGGCCGCAGCGATGTCGGAGATTTGTTGTTAGCGGTTTTCCGATGTTCACATGACACTCGTGAAATGGTCGTACGGGAAAATCCCCACTTCATCGCTACTTCGGAGATGCTGTGTCCTGTCACTCCTGCGCCAGTTTAACAACACGTTCAAGCTCACTTAAATCTTCATAACCGGCCATTGTAGCAGCAGCAACTGACGTAACAACTGAGCCAGACACTTGCTGTCTTATACAGACGTTCATATTATAGTCATACATACAGAAACGTTCAGAATGTAACCATATGCAGAAATAATTTGCGTATTACGAAAAGAAAAGAAGATTTAGTGGTGTGGTTTAGTAACTCCTACCCACCACGTTTTACACATTATAGTAACAGAAATTCTGGTACGGAATAGATGGAGTTGTTAAGCAGAAACTGTCTCAGTTTCTCAGTTAGATAGATGCCTCTGTGGTTGTCTGAAGATGCAAATAGCTCCGAGACTGAGGAGCTTGCCTCTCCAGCATGCATGCACCACATCAGTTTCGTTACCTGACTTACAACCGATTTCGATAGGGTGGGGAAGAGGTGAAACACGATATTGAAACTGATAATAGGAATATCATAATTTCGGAAAAAGAGACATTATTTGTAAGGTATCTTTAACACTTTTATCCTTTCAATTTAACGTCATAACGCTAACTGAAAAAAATACATTCTCATTCTACAAGGTGTTTCTCGATGAACTGAAAATACTGCAAGAGGTTTTAGTATTGATGGCTTGGAACAAAACATTCCTTGTAAGAAGTAGAGCTTTTGCAATGAAACCCAAGAAACTACTCACAGAGGGTGTTCAGCAAAGGTAACTGAATAAACTGAAAGTATGTTCTTGTAAATTCTACCTCCGACTGAGAGCAACTCAATTTGTAATCGAATACAATTTTGACTGTTCACTTTTCATTTTCTTTTTTAGACATCGCCTGTCAATCATTCTTACAGGCACAAATCTACGGGACCATGGTGTAGGGACCTCGAAAAGTTTAGATAGTATGTCGCTTGACTACTAGAACGAGCTGGGATCCGGTATTGCTGCATAAACATACTCATCCTTGTAGCCAAAGGAATCTCATCCAATATTACTGAATGTTCGTTACCAATAAATTCTTCATAGCGGGGCCATGTAAGACAGCTGGAGTCTCATACAGATTACTGAAAATCGAATGAACACTGTGGAATCTGGTACTCTGTCGTTAGGATATCGTCTACCTTATTCTCTACAAGCAGCAACAACATCTCCACCACGAAATCTATACACAAACACAGGGGTTGGATAAAAGATTTAAAACACCAAGAACGCAGCACATTACTGGACCGAATACGATTAAGGAAAACAGCTTCCAGTCGTCTCAGAATGGATAAATACTGTTTCTGTATCGTTTCAAAGAAATCTTATACTATTCTTCCTGCCTGGAAATTTCAGATAATGATGCTGAAAGTCAACAGCGATATGATCACGCCTATCTACAGAGTAGACCGGAAAAGCTCAATAATACTGGGATCAGCTGACTGTGATGGTGAGGGCTGATACATTTCATCCTCGTGCTCACGAAACCAGTCCTGGACGACGTGAGCTCTGTTGTCACGGAAAACAGCATCACCTTGCGGAACAAACAGTGCGCAAAGGGATATCCCTGGTCGAGCACAATGGCCACATAAGCCTTGGCAGTAAAGCGACCTTGCAGAGTATCTTTCGGGCCCGTGGAACACCACTATATAGCTACCCAAATTATCACCGAACCCCTGCGTGTGTAACTCCTAGGACGTAAACTTGAACGGAGTAGGAAACAATGTGAGACATGGCTCATCCGACCTAATAACATTCTTCTACTGCTTTCATAGTCGAGGACTTAAGGAGTAGGCACTACGTTTTCCTGTTATGAGTATTTGCAACACTGACAAGGACGACTGGAACTATAGCTCGTGCCTTAGATCCTTGCTTATGGAGTTCTCTAGGTGTTAGTTTGGTACTTATTCTGAGTATGACTTTCAGTTTCGCAGTGACTTTTGTAGTAATCGTCCTCTTACTATTCGTCACAGTCTTCAGCAACGATTGTCTGTTACGATCACTTTCCTCCGTTTATTTGCTTACCGGGTGATATTTTTCGCTTGCACTGCAGCCGGTACAAATCCTCGATACAATATCTTGAAACATCAAACACTCCGCTGTCTTCGTGATGGTAGCAGACTCCTTAGAAGCCTAAAAAATGTGCCTACCTTCGGTTCATTTAAGTCCACAAAACGTATTTGCAGTTATACATATAACCACGAATGAAAATTGCAACGTACTGAGGACTTTACACAGGTGTTGTTAGTGGTCATATGCCACGACGCTACCTGCAGGCGTGTTTAGCTCTCCCTTTTATGTTCAAGCATGCATTTCTCGCTGTGTTCCCATATTTTTGTTCAACCCTTGTAATTTATCGGCATGTTGACCATTTATAAATACATGAGACACTTGCAGACGATATGCTAGACTTAGTCAACAAATCGTAAACACATATAACATTCAGGTATGTGAACTCAAGCACTAATACAAGATTCACACATCCAAAACGAAAACGCCAATCTATAAGCAAACTCATTGCAAATGAAGCACCAACACGTGACTTGGAAACGTTTGCCTGTTACCACGTATGTATCAGTAACGAATAAAAATTGGATAGGTATTATATGAAGTGTTTTACTCGAATCAGTCTGAAGTACACATTCCTAAAAATATATTCTTTCTTTCTCCAGAAATATCCAGTATACTGGTAGAGCAAAATGTCTCAGTTATTTAAATGTAATACAGCCTTCGGAATAAAACGAACATCTTTTTGGATATGCGAATCAACATAAATTATAAGAATTTAAAGACTTTTCCGTGTACTCGTATCTCCGATGCAGACGAATTAACTAGAAACTCTCCTGACTATATTATCGGCTTTTCCATTAGCTTTCTGTGAGGACTCATCTGAGCACTCAACATTTATTTGCCCTCTCAGTGCGAAAGTTGGTTCACTTCCGATTCCATTTCAGTTTGCTGATATGAAATGCGCGTATCAATACAATACTCTCCTTGAATCCCGCGTGGCATTTTAGCCTGTTTAGCAACATACGAGCCTAGGAAGTATCGCTCCAACTTTGTAAACAAACAGAAATGTAATGAGAAAGCAGAAATACGGTGTCGTATCACCTTACGCTGAATCTCTTAGAAAAATTTACAGTGACGTGTACCGATTACTGAGAGAAAGTCTGAAAACCTTGTAATGGTGCTGAAGAGTACGTTGTGCCGAGAAATTTGATACGTCACGCTATTCCTGAGCTTATTAGCAAAGACGTTTGCACATAAGACCGGTTCTTGCTCAAGTTCAAGGGGGCCGCCAGATATAGCTTGTATCAGTTGTTCTCACAGCCTGGAAGATAGCGTACGAGATTGCTTAGACCTTTACTCCCGTCCCAGCCTTAGAACTGTCCCAAGTCCAAGTTTTCTATCGCTCACTTGTTTTAGGAAACAAAACGAAGCTCAAGTTTGGGGACAGGTCTTTGGCTGTACGCTTGGACTTGGACGGGCAACGGACTGATTGACTAACTTCAATGCTAATTAACCCAGGAACTGGGCAACGCTTCGAATTTTTTTCTTAATTATTATTTCTTAGCGTACCCTACCCTGCAACACTTTTACAAGATTTTCGGACTGATGCTGACCACCCTGCACAGTGACATAAAGAAGTATCTGAGCTGCGAAAAAATTGTAATGCGGTACAGTATCGAAGACAAATTACAGACTGGTATTATGTCTTGCGCGATGAGACGTGGCCGCTGCTGTGTTAGATTATATATTTTACTACAAGAGCCCTATTTCGGTGATATTGCCATCTTAGGGTTAACTGTGTAAATATATGGTGTGGTATAATATTACAGATTTTGAAGTACATAATTTGATGTATAATGGAATAGGGTTATGCTTTGATACGTATATCACGTGGTCTTGATATCCATTTTTATCGCTTAATTGCTTTCCCTACCATGTAAGTTTGGTCATTTGATGTTAGTGGAGCTGTGGTAGGTATTAAACTTTAGCTGGACAGTTATTTTTGGAAGAAAGCTGATGGTTTGCTGTTACTCTCCATCACTTAAAGACAGTACGACACACAGCGGACTACATAGAGTGGGCTATCGATGTGTTACACATTGCTGAAAAAGGACTGGTAAAGAACATTCTTGAAATATCGAAATATATTCAGTCACACAAAATTATCCTCAAGAAATTCTAAATAAACAGATCGATTTGAAATACAAATATCACAAAGGAATTTTTGATAAATTATTCTCAAAATCATGATATGAGTACACAAACCATATCTATAAACATGATAGAGGTCATGTTACCACTAAATTAAAAACAACTACCGGGAAGCAAAGCTTTGAGAATAAAATCACATCGGGAAGTTGTCAGAAACCTCGCCTACCACAAGGAGTCCGTAAAAATCCATTCGCCGTGCAACTCGACAGCTCAACATGCCACCGATGTCCGTGTGGCATGTGCTGTGTCGACGTTTACACATGAAACCATACAAAATTCAGTAACTGCAAGCTCTTCCTGAAGGTGACAAACAACAACGTATGGAGTTCTGTAATTTCGTTCTTGGCAACATGGAGGACTACAGTTTTCTTACATTCTTAGTGTTTAGTGACGAGGCAACATCATTACATAAGAATTTTGGGTACGGAACAACCACATGAAGTCTTATAACATGAGAGAGATAGTCCAAATTTTAATGAATTATGTGCACATTCACGGGAGAAGGTGTATGGTCCATTTCTATTTGCCGAGAACACTCTTACAGGAAGCATACATCTCGATGTGCTTGACAACTTTCTTTTCCCACATTTGGAGGTTGATTCGGACGAATTCGTTTATGATCAGCACGGGGCACCACCACGCTGGTATCGTGTGGGAATATTTAAATAAAATGATAACTGAACGATGGATCGCTCTCGTTGGGCCAAATGATTCAGCCTTACATTAGTGGCCTCCAAGGTCACCGGACCTAACTGTGTGTGATTATATCTTGTGGAGTTTTATAAAAGACTCTGTTTTCATGCCTCCTTTACCGTCAGCAGTGAATGAGTTGAGACACTGCTTAACAGCAGCTGTGAAAGCTGTAACTCAAGACATTCTCACTGGATTGTGGGAACAGTTTCAATACCGCATTGACATTTGCCCTGCATCTCGAAGTTGGAATATTGAACATCTATGAAGAGGTATGAAAAAAAGTTCTTGAGTTTCCCGTTAATCAATACATTCATTATAAGTGTTTATAGCTTCAGAAATGTAGATGTGCCAAACCGGATGATTCTTTTTGACGCATCCGGTACTGTAGCAGTCCTTTCTATGTGCGGCTGAAATTTCTTCAAACTACTCGTATGTAACTTTGCGGCGACACAGCATACAAAAATTTAATTAGATATGAAATTCTGCACAGCATTGTAGTTGAAATCTCGAAGCAGCGCGACGTCCAAGATCGAAAAAATGCTGATTTAGTAAGAATAAAGTATTTAGAAAGTTAGATCATGTTCTAAATGTGAAAAAAGAATAAAATGTGAGAGATGTAGCCATAGATGTTAGGATGCAATTGTTGCAGTGACTAGCCTTGAGTAGTGTGATTCTGGAGATTTGAAAATTTATTTAAGGTGTTGAAACACATGCTGTACACTTGCGTAGATGACAAAATTCCATGTAACACAGATGACACGGAAATGCAGAAAGTCAGACATCCAATAGAGTAATAACATTCGAAATCTATCAGCCACTTCAGCATAAGGTTTAAGACACCTCTACACTACAGTGGTCACTGAACGTTATAAGCAGCTACCGACATGAGATGTGGATTACGGTACTCCGCATTGCCTTAATCATAATACTAGTGGCGTAGTGACAACTTGGTTAAATTGTAAAGAATAGGAGTAGTTTCTTGTCAAGAAAATGTATACTTTCTCTGAACGCAGTGAACGTTAGAATATATTTCGTATTGCGAACTGGAAGCTGATTCATGGGTGTTCCCCTTCTGACTTTATTTCCACAAGCATGTCCTTAGTAGCGAGACGCGCATTCGTGATTCGATAAGACGTCGCTCACGAGTGTATCTCGCATGACGCATGCCCCCTCGAGCGGTAAGTTTATAACGACGCGCAGGCGACGCTCGACGTGTTGCCAGCACCCCAGGCGCTCCGTGCTGCTATCGCCGTCTCTGAGAAAAAGGTACATCAATTTTTCATGTAGGCGCAGACGTTTAAAGTTAGCTTCAGGTGGTTCGTAACGTTATGAGCGCGAGTGCTCCAGCTGTGGTGCGTCTATCTCTAACGCCCAGACCAAATGATGGCAACCCGGATCAAAAGGACGTACCATCATTTGAACGCCGCCCTGACTCCCGTTATGAGACATCCTTAGTGCTGGAAAGCAACTGAAAGTGTGGGAAACATCTCAGTTTTGCTTTAGATAGATTACTCTTCGGTATTTATGCTTCTTTTCATTTATCGCTAAGTTCTCGCCCAGCGCAAACTCCCAAGCAACTGAGGACAAGCGCAGCTTACTCCCGTATGTAAGGAGGGTAAAAGAACGACCTAGAAAATTTGAAATCATCGCCAGTAATGCCGATTTACTAAACAATTCTATTCTATTAGAATGTAATAAATTATACTGAGACGCAAGACCCTCTATCCGAAGACTAGCACAGATTTTGAAAGCACGGTTCGTGCGAAACACATGATGCCCTTTTCTGACACGGTATCATGTGAAATACAAATAAATAAAATAAGCAGATAGCATATTTGCGCATTATCAGACAGCGTTTGACACGGTACGGCACTGTAAATTGTTTATGAAGATGCAAGCATCCCGAATTCGTTCACAGATATCTGAGAGACTCTGAGACTTTCTGCCGAATCGAACCCAGTACATTGTCGGGGCCGGGTATGTTTCCTAAGAGACTAAGGCACCGTCAGGTATTTTCCAAGGAAAAGGGATAGAACGGCTCCTGTTTTCTATATACATAGGCGCTGACGAACAAACCAAGTAGCACTCTGCCATCGGTAGCTTGCTCCATTTGCCTTGGAATATCGAATAAAGTATTAGTCACATGAGCAAATATGGAGGTAAATCGTCGAAAAGTGACATACACAGAACAAGCAGGTAAGCTCTGTTGCAGGGTATGCGAATGATCGACTGACTTGGAAAACTCTAAGAATGTGTCACCCAATATTGAGTACCACTCGAGTTTTTGGATCCCCACTGGATAAGATTAAAGGAAGACGTCGAAACGATTCATAGGCGTTCTGATAGATTTGTTACCCGCAGATTCCATCAGTACACCACTATCACGGAAAGTCTACGTTAACTGAAAGGGGAATCCCTAAGGGAAAGAAGACGTCCATTAGCGAAACCGAGACATTTAAGATCCATTGCAGAATGGTTCTACTCTTACCAACTTACATATCTCATGAGGACTGTGAAAACAAGCTAGTAGTAGCAGTAGTATTATTAGCTTTATTCATCCGTAGATCTGTTTTCACAAGGATATAGTACTTGGCGAAGTATTTACAAGTTGATATCAATTTAAAAACGCTAGTTCGTTTACATATACATTTACATACTTCTAGTTAGAGACAATCATTAGATTTGCTCCTGGTATACAATACTTTTTGTGCAAATAACTTATTAAATTATGCAGTGGCACACTGTTCACTCATATCTCATCAGTCACTGCACACACTATTCACACATTGATTCATAACACTTAACTCACTACAAACAGACAGACAGACAGACAGACAGACACACACACACTCACACACACACACACACACACACACACACACACACACACACACACACTGGTGATATATGGACCATTTTCTGTACCGCAATTTCTCATTTGCTATCCTGAAAAACTGAGTCAGCATCCCTCCATAATGAGTGAGATGTTGGGCTCAGAAAGAGGAAGTGGTGTTAGCATAGTGCTATGCTTATCTTGGGGGGTAAGTACTTCTAGAAAAGAAAAGAGGGAAAGAAATCATAAAGTGAAGGTGTTATGTGGAATGTTGGATGTTTTATAATCATTATTATCATTATTATTGTTAATATTTATTTGTATAACATTTTTTTACCAACCCCAACTCTATCCACGTAACCCTTCAATGTATAAAATGTATTTCATAATACGCACTTTTAGCTGCCTTTTTAAAAATGTGTGTGTATGCAATTTCTTCAATCTCTTTTTGGTAACTTATTGTACAGTTTTATTCCTTGGTAGAAAATCCTGTTTTCAGTTTGGTGTTTATTTTTTCTTGGTAAATGTATGTTGAGTCTATCTCTTGTTGCATGGTCGTGAACAGAGCTATTTGTGCAGTAATTACCAAGGTTACTTTTGATGTGTACAACTGACTGGTAAATGTATTCACATGTGGCAGTTAAAATCCGCAATGTTTAGAACAGATATTTAAAATGAGCTCGACTAGTATTTTTGCTTATTATTCTTGTGGCTCCTTTCTGGAGTTTCAAAATTGTGCTCATATTTTGTGCATTTGTTCCCCAAAAAAGAATGCTGTAGCTAACAATGGAGTCTACATATGAATAATATGTTACTAAAAGACACTGCATGTTACACACTGATGATAGGATTCTAAGGGCATAAAATGCTAATGACATTCTGTTTGCAAGAATCTTTGAGTGTTCACACTACTTCAGCTGAGAATCAATATTCATTTCCAGAAATTTTACTTTTGTTACACAGTCTATAGAGGTGCCACCTACAATTAATTTAACATTGCCATTTCTCCTCTGCAAACTGAAATTCATGACATTAGTTTTCTTCATTTTCAATGTCATTTTATTGCTTATTGACCAATCACAAACTTCCTTGAGAGTTTCATTTGCTTTCTTGGCAAGGAGTTGTCTTGTATTCTCAGTGACTATAATACTGCTGTCATCAGCGAAGAGAATTTTTTCACCATGAGTAACACTACTGGGAAAGTCATTGATGTTTATTAGGAACAGTATTAGTCATAATATGCCACCTTGCAGAACTCTATATTAATGTCTTTTGATTCTAATAAGAGTTCTACTAAATGTTTAGATCTATTTGAAGAATGTGTTGTCTCCACTCCTTGTATCCTATCGGTTAGGTATGATCGAAACCAGTTATTAGCTAACCCTATTATTCCTAATTCTTCTAATTTATTTTGCAGAATCTTGCGGTCGACTGTACCAAACGCCTAAGAAAGATCCAAAAATATGCCTGCGAATTCTACTATGGATGAATCCATATTTTTGCCACTTCAGAAACCAAACTGTTATTCGCTTAAAAGATTGTATTTATTCAGGTAGTTCATTAATCTGTCTTTTTAATTGCTTCTATAATTTTTGAGAATGCTGACAGCAAGGAAATGAGCCAGTAATTTTCTATGTCTTCTGCATTACCTTCCTTAAGCAAAGTAGAACTATTTCCCCTTTTAACTGCTCTGTAAATGTCCCAGATGTGAGGGACTCATTTATTGTACTTGTTAAGGGGCCGTGTATAATCCCCATGCGTTGTTTCAGCACATACATTGTTACTTCATCTAAGCCTACTGACCTTTCATTTTTTAGTTTTGAACAGTTTTATTGACTTCATTCTCTGTGGTTGGAAGTAACATCATTGTATTTATTGCAACATTATTTACAGGTGTTATATTTGTTTTGGGGAATTTTTGCTGTAACATGTCTGCAATCGTTGAAAAATGCTCTTTTAGATAGTTTGCTAAGTGTTGTGGATCGTTTATTACCTTATCCCCCTCCCTTACCAGTATGTTATTCTGCGTTTGTTGGCCTCTCCCCGTTTCCTTTTTCATTACATCCCAGGCTGCTTTGGTTTTATTGTCTGCATTATGTAATGTCTTTAAGTGACTTTTTTTGCAGCAATCAGCCCCTTCCTATAGATCTCTTTGTATCTATGACAGAAATTTAAGAATTCACGATAATTGCGAATCCTTTAATGGAACTGTGAAATTAAGTGTTTGGAAGGACTTCTTAATACCTGCTGTTATCCATCGGTTTTTGTGAGATGTTAATACAGACATGCATACTTTTGGAAATGCCTTTTCAAAGTTGAGTTTAAACAATGTGGAGAATTTAGAG
Source organism: Schistocerca americana (assembly GCF_021461395.2). Lineage (NCBI taxonomy): Eukaryota > Metazoa > Arthropoda > Insecta > Orthoptera > Acrididae > Schistocerca > Schistocerca americana. The sequence continues at coordinate 440,339,248 of NC_060121.1, read as the reverse complement.
GGTTTCATATTCAAATTGGTTTCGTTATACACATCATCCCAGCTTTTGTTTTTCTATCACTTTAGAAAAATCTTTTATTTTAATTTCTGATAGATGTCGTTTGTGGGCATGAGTCGATACCTTATTTTGCTGTTGTTATTTGACAGAGATGGTCTGATAGTCCGAGAACTTTTAAAGCTTCGTCACATTTTTCCCTGTCGATATTTGTGGTCACATGGTCAATTACTGATGCAGTCGTTCTAGTAACCCTTCTTGCGCTACTGACCAATAGGGACATGCCTAAAATTTGAATGATGTTTATGGAGGTGCTGCTAGATTCATTTATGATATGAGTGTTGATTTTAATGACCCCACACAGAATTATGCTGACCTTTGTACTTCAGACTATATCTAGATCTCCTGTTATTTATTGAAAGAAGTGTTCACACTACCACTGGGAGACCTATACACACACTAAATGATTAATTTCTTGGTGATATCAAGCCCTGTTGATTCAATAGCTGATAATTCACTTACATTACTGAGGTCATGTCTTGATTTGAACTTTGTTCCTTTTCTGACGTAAATGCATGATCCTCCTCCTCTTGAAGTTGTTCTGCAGTAAGAGTTTGACTTTTCATACAATCATGATACTACGTGTTGACTTTCTGTGTCTCTACACTAGCGCTCAGAAATACGAACTACTGTGCAGTTCAAGCATTGGAGCTCTACTTCTAATAGTTGTATTTTATTTTTTATTGGTTCCATATTTTGATGGAGGATTGTTAAGTCTGTGAAATTCCCCATGTTACTCTTTCCAATGGTTTGTTTTTCTCTGAAACACCTGGTATATGTTATATTTGAAGTGTTAAAATCTGTTTTGTGAGTGATACGATTTAGACAGTGATACGGTCTAGAGAGAGGAAATTGTTGCCTTAATTTATCCTAAATAAAACCTACTTGTCGTACCTATGACAACAGGTATTTGACCATGTGAGGCCCGAGATCCACCCCCTATACTTTCATGAATCAGCTGAAACGGGAATCTCTAAGGGGAAGAAGTCGTCCATTAGTGAAACCGAGACATTTTGGATACAATACAGAATGGTTCTACTCTCACCAACTTACAGCTTTCATGAGGACCGCGAAAACAAACTACTCGTCCCAATGCAAATACAAAAAGATTATTACCTCCCTCCATTTGCGAGTGGGATACGATAAGAAATGTTTAGTAATAATAAGAAAAGATACCTTCCCCCATTCTCCTCATTTTGGCTTGTGTACGAGTATGAAGCTCAATTCACGATGGTAATCACGAATTTAATTGAGGGTATGATACAAATTCAACCCTATCATATTTACCGAGGCACTGACAATTTTTGACTAGTAAATTAAGCACCGGGAATTCCGTAATCAAAGAGTAGTATCTTTGACTAAGAAATGCCCTAGGTCCCGGTTTGAACCTAGCCACTGCTTAAATGTAGTACTGAAATCATCAGCAATGGCGGCCGAATACTTCTGCCAACGGTCTTGTCAAATAGGGCAGAGGCTCCGAGAGAAGTTGTTCTTGGGATGGGAAACTACCGGAAACAGGCAGAAGAATTTGCGACGATGAAAGGTATGAGGATGCAGAAGGCAATGTAAACTACTGCCTTAAAGATACACAGCGTTCGTTCACATGTCATGCGGTCTGTGTAAATGAATTTCTTGAGGATCCCTCCATTAGCAAAAGATGCCTAACTAGTGCCCATGTCGAATCTCAGCGAAGGAGAGGTAACCACGAGAAAATGAAGGAACTACCAATTAAGGGTAACACTCTGCGAGTTGTAGCTTGGAATGTCAGAATATTGAACGTAGTAGGAAAGCTAGAAAATTTAAAAAAGGTAATACAATGTGCCAGTGTAGATACGGTGTGATAAGAGAAGTTTCGTCGGACAATGTAGGGTTACATAAATTGCAGCAGAAAAAGGCGTAACCGGAGTAGCGTGGAGCCATGTACGCCAGAACGCGGTCGTCTCCGTGTTACGTTCCGTAATGCTTTTATTCATCCCATTATGACAGCACCATGGCTCCTTATAAAATGATGTCTTAATGTCAATGTGGGTATTAATAGCCGAATGTTGGTTTTCTACGTTAATTTTTACGCCAATCTGGTGATGCCTCAAAAGAGCGAAAAGCACCATTTTCCGTAAATAAAAAAGTTTTGCAACCGAGAAATTCACAACTGATTGCTGTACCACGCACCAAGTGTGGAATGGTACCAGTTTTACTATCAACAGTAATTTCACATTATTGATGATGGCATGTGAATCTATATGGAATTCGAAAGTCGGCCGCCGCACCTGTTATGTAACGCAGTGACATTAAAATTCACTAACAGCTGGTTGTGGAAGACCAGCTGTTTTAACTGCATAGAGCTCCAAACCCCATAAGTAATTGCAGCGTAGACTTAGCAAAGCCCTCCTATCTGAACCGAAACTTAAACACAGGACCAACCTTCGTTGCTGACTAGGCATAAAGAGCCGTATTATGACTCAGTTAGTAAATCTGAACTACAAATTATGTATCGAAGATGTTTATACTGTACCGGGACTTCTGTCTATGAGGCTAAAATTCAGCTCCCCAGATGCTTTATTTCACTCCCAGTGGTTTAACGGAAAGTAGAATTTCATTCAGTAAAGTCACTTAGTCCTCATGCACGTACGTTTCCACGTCCCGTGAGAGGACTGGTTAAGGAACCCGCTGACATCGGCTATTGTGGTAATGGTGGATTCTTATAACGGGTACGTGGGAAATGCGTCACAAAGACGACGTTGATGGTAGGCTGTGCACAACACTGTAGTGTCCTATGGCAAATCCTTGACGGACAGTTAAACCGCGAGACGGTGAAGAAGTTTTTATACCAGTCATTCCATAATACCTTCTCAAAAGTAATTTCTTTTTTAGGACAAGAGATTTTTGAAAATTACCTGGATTCCCCAAAGTTCAATGATAATTCGTAGTGCTCTTGTTTTCCAAAGCTTGTAAAACCACCTTATGCCCGCCTTTTGGGTGAACAGAAAAATGAACTATGAATTTATAAAACTACTATTAAGAGTGTCAATTGATTACTGAAACCTCTCATCAACAACGTATCACTAGTAATTTCACTGTGCTGATGATGGCACGTGGATCTATGGGCAGTTCGAAAGTCACTTACCGGACGTGTTATCCAACTCAAAGCGACATTAAAAAGCATGAGAACCTAGTTGCGAATATGTTCAAATTATAAAAAACATGGCCAACTGTGTTGATTGGATATGGCTTCAGTCCCAGTAACTATAGGCAATGGATGAGAAACAACAGTAAAATGAAATTTTGTGAGTTGCTCTCGGCTGCGTAGACTTTTCTAAGATCTTACGTTGTCACGGAAACGAAGTTCGTTTGCATTCCTGTGGCGATGAAAGCGCTGATTTTGATCTTCAGTTGCCTGATAGTAGCGCAGTACACTTCAGAGTTACCTGTTGCATCATAGGGGAGGAAATCAAACAGAAAATGCCTTCAGAGTCGTAAGGAGTGCCACCACGTCTTTATCTGCTGAGGATGCGGCTTCGAACGTTCTCTTAGAAGGAGAAATGATGTAGCGCCCCTCCGTGGATTGCAGTTTTGTTTCCGGTTCGAGCCGATGAACCCATCCATCGCCTGTGACGATGTTCGACAAAAAATTGCCTCTATCAGTCTCATAACGCTCAAGCAATTCCGGACAGATGGTTTACAACCGCTGTTTACAACCTTTTGTTAAGCAGCGAGGAAAGATGTTAATGAATAGTAGGACATTCCAGTCATCAGTACTGCCTAGCAAATCAGCGCTGGGGGGAGAACCAAGTGCCACTCTCCCAGAGAGTTGTTACTTCTTCCTCAAAGTTAACGGACTACACTAAGGCTAGAAAAGCACGACGTACAGTACGGCTTTGTTCAATAAACGAAATAAGCTAATTTTCATTTTCTTTATTGCTGTTTGTTTCAAAATGACTGGTAAGGAGCAATTTTGCCCTTCTTCATCGCTGTTAAACTACAAAAAAATTTGCCATTGTGTTTTAATGCTATGTGCACAGAACTTAAGATTTTTCTAATCTAACTACAGCGCAACAGTCATGTAATATGCCATATGTTGTTACTATTTAAACGCTGTGTCCAAAGCTTGATAAGTAAGTTCATGAAATGAAAACGCCAAAAAAGCTCCCGGGTGAACAAAGTCATTTCGTGCCTTATCAGCTTTGGAATGTGACAGAGGCTCAACCAAACAACTGCAGTGGAGGCCCTCTGCACACTGTGTTGCGGCGAATTTGACACAGTGAAGAAATCTCAGCGTGGCGCTGCCTCAATACTGCACTCCCTGTAACATCTTCCAATGGGAAGGTGAGAAGACAATTTTAAATGTTCCTTATACGTTATTTAGGTTGCTGGCTAGAAAAATGCTGAGTGTCTAATGTGTAGGAATGTTTTATGTACAAACAACTCCCGTATGGCATTTTAATCCTTGTAGAAGTTATCCTTTAAAGCTACAGCTGTTACGAACCAGGCAAATTGTGTTGTAGTTCTTGTTTTTTTTTCTTTTAATTCCAATATTTTTGAGAGGATAAGTAATCCTGATCAATGTTATATGTAAAATTCTTAGGATATTTTATGTATGAATTATTTCAGTATTGTGTTTTAGATCCGTTATTACAGAGTAGCTCTTTCTCGTGGTTGCCTATCTGCAACTCAATTCTTATGAGTTTTGGTGAGTAAGCATGCTTCCGTACATGCAGTAACGTCAGCTGTCCTCACGTGTCTGCCTGTCCAGGTAAGCATAGCTCCCCCCTCCAAGCTGTCCCAGTGCATTCTGCGTCTCACGCGCAGTTAGATGACGACCGATGTGCACAGGGAAGAATGGACAGGAATGCCTGTACTGTTGAAAAAGCTATAGAGTATACGTTTACATTATGCAACAAATAGTGTAGAAATATGGATTAAACACATTCAAGCCTAGTATTCATTATTTTGAATCGTATCGCATAACACATTTCAAGCCGGCCGAAGTGGCCGTGCGGTTAAAGGCGCTGCAGTCTGGAACCGCAAGACCGCTGCGGTCGCAGGTTCGAATCCTGCCTCGGGCATGGATGTTTGTGATGTCCTTAGGTTAGTTAGGTTTAACTAGTTCTAAGTTCTAGGGGACTAATGACCTCAGCCGTTGAGTCCCATAGTGCTCAGAGCCATTTGAACCATTTGAACACATTTCTACATTTTCACAAATGTAATAAAGATCAAAAGTCAAAGAGTATACAGCTTTCTCAAAGAGTAAATATTTTTACTTCATTTGCATAATACCCTTCAAATCAGTAAGAGTCTTGTACTGCATGTAGGCCCCTATGTTCTTCCACAGGTTTCAATCCATCCCATTGTGCATATGATGCGGCAGTTTGTTGCACATCTTAATGTATACGACAATCATATGAACATAATTGTGTGTAGAACAATGATACAATTTTGCTGGCACATTCAGTTTGTGAACAATGTCCGCAGAACTCTTGAGAATACAGTTACTAGCAAGGAAACAATAAATAGAAACATCTTGTTTTATGTGACAGTTTAGGTGCTTGAAAATCGAAGAATGTAGTAAGAGATAAAGTGTCTCCTTTCATCATTTTGCGGGGATTGTAAGCGAGAAAACGTTTCGTAAAGGTTCGAAAATTTGTATAAAGGTTGCTGCAAGCCATTGACCACTCTCGCTTTCCAATACCTGAGGACTAAAACCAGGCTACTCGAGCGTTTAGGCTTATATTTCTTTTTAACGCCCGTCCCTATGACAGGTAGTTCGTTCTTACCCGCACAGCCATTCATTACAGACAGAAAGTGATATGTGTACAAAGTACGGTTGAAATCGATCAGGTGGTTCGGAAGGGGTACGGAGTACGCATATGTATACACGTAAATACAAACATCTTATAATATGCATGATTGTCTTGGTATTCTTTATCCGATTTTGATGAAATAAAGCCTGCACGCTGTCCCACGCTGTGCTTAAATAACCTGTAAAAATTTCGTGGAAATTCGTCTAGTCGTTTTGGAGAAGGGTGTTCAAACAGGCAAACAGAGAGACACGACACTTTTAAAGTTATAGGGTCATCTTTAATGATTGCATCAATCAAATTCCTTTTAAGAACTTTGATACAAAGCGGCAGCGCGCAAGTATGTTTTCAGTACATCACAGCTGATAGTTCCATCGACAACAACATATGGTACGTTATACAACTTATGTATTGTAATTAGACTATAAAAACTTTTAAGCTTTGTAAACATAAGATGAGAATAGAAGGGAAATACATTTTGCTGTTTAACTGCTCTAGAGATGGGCAACGTTGTTCATAACGTGTTATTCTGATATGAACAGCGATCGATACAATGAAAATAGACGGATTTTATATAAATAAGGTATGTATACAAATATGTAGCAAATAAATGTAAACGTTAACTCATACGTGCTGAGGTTTTCCGCAGAACTGGCTAAGAAAGGATATAAGATTTAGGGGTTGTTTGGGTGAAGAGACCAAACAGCGAGGTCATCGGTCTCAGCGGATTAGGGAAGGATGAGGAAGGAATTTGGCCGTGCCCTTACATAGGAACCATCCCGGCATTTGCCCGGAGCGATTTAGGGGAATCACGGAGAACCTAAATCAGGATGACCGGACGCGAGATTGAACCGTCGTCCTCCCGAATGCGTGTCCAGTGTGCTAACCACGGCGGAGTATAAGCAATACACTGAAAAGAAGAAGGGGCCGGATGGTAGGTCTCCTGTCAAGGTGTCAGGCAATAATTTCCATGGTACTAGAGGCAGCTGTAGGGGGTAAAAACTACAAGGGAAGGCAGAGACTGGAATTAGACCTCAACGGCCGTTGTCACACGATATAAAATTATTCTGATGATGTAACCATATGGTCAGTGTGTAAAATTCTCTGACGTTTGGGATACGTCTATTTCCACCCATCACAATAAATACTGCAAACGCTAAGAAAGGACGTCAAAGTCACCTCTTCCTCATCCTTCACACCCTAGCAGATTGCAATATCCGCCTCTTCCGCCAGTGTATGAGAAACTAAACTTCTATGATTCGGCAGTTAGCAAAATTCCTTTTGCATCAGTGGCCGTAACGTCGGAGACTTGTAAACTTTGACAGTGCGCTCACACTCCCAGAGGAATTTTAATGCTTGTGACCAATTTGACATGCTTTCATACAGTCTAATTTAAATTACTGCTAAATCAGTTGGTCATACTTGAATCCTGAGAAGAATAGAAACATAAAGTCTCGCTGTATGCTGGTATACCAATCTCTTTTTATGAATAAGTTAAAAATTATTTGATGACAAACACAAGAAATTTCCTCCAGTACTGTCGTTGAACGATGGCATAGAGGTAGGATGAACAGGAAACGACGTTTCGTTTTAGCTTAACTGTCACATAAGCCTATGTCATAGCAGAATTACTGGATCTTGTAAACTGCTGGAGCCTAATCCGCTGTACATGTCCTCCGAGCTCTCTAGAAATTTAATTTCTGCGGCGGTAAATCCTCGGTGTGCGAAAGATTTCTCAATCCCCCCCTATCCTCTACGTATGCTTTTCACATCTTTAGATATTACACGACGAATCTCTTGCAGCGCTTTCGGAATTTCTTAAGAGGCTGACAAAGTCGTTAAAAGCAAATTTAGAACACGCAGAAGGCGCTGGTGGAGGTGGCTGTGTGTTGTGGTGGCGTTGGTAGGGGGTGAGGGGGCGGTGACGGGCGGCCGTCTTCCCAGTGCCACGTGTACTTCGCGTGCAGACTGGAGCCTCGCTGATGGCCGCGGCGCAGGAGAAAGGCGCCGAGCGGAAGGGCGGCTGTGGTGGGATGGAGGGGGCGGGGGAGGCGTCTGCGCGTCGCCAAAGCTTTTTCTTCCGGGGCTTACAGGGCGAGCGGCTGCAGCCCAGAGGAGCCGGTCTCACGGAGCACAGGGCTCCCTGAATCCAGCGGCGTCAGCAGATAGCCTTCTCCCTCCGTCCCCTACCTGTCTACCTCACTGGCCACGACACGCGCACTTATTATTCCCGTATGTTCAGTGTAATGCTATGGGCGTTCTTGACCGATAACCACACCATAGGAAAAATGTATCATCCGGAGGAGGCATCGCACAAATACAGCGTAACAGCGCCTACATCGTCGGTAACGAGCTCGATTCGGCTTTTGGAGGACGAACAACGTGCGTAGTGCGGCCACGTCGGCCAATCCCTGTTGCAGAGAGAGCCAAACAAAATTAATTTGAAAATTCTATCTCAGTTGTAGTGGTTACAAAATTTCTAGATCATACATGCTAATAATAAATAGCTTGTGACACAGAATAGGCTCTATTTCATCATAGTCGGTTCCCAAACTGATGCTATAAATGTGAAACTAACTTTCTGTATTACGTTTTCACATCTAATCTTCAGGGATTATTTCGATGACTTTCGGTATGGAGATAGGTGAAAGGCTGAGGAAGAACATACCCTTATTTACCAAGTGTGTCGTACAAGATACTTATTGATTTATAGAATATTACGGGAAGTAGGCTGAAGTATTTACTCTTTGAAAAACCAGTTTACCATGTTTGTGAAAACGCTTTTATGGTTCAAGTGGCTCTAAGCATTATGGGCCTTAACTGCTGTGGTCATCAGTCCCCTAGAACTTAGAACTACTTAAACCTAACTAATCTAAGGACATCACACACATCCATGCCCGAGGAAGAAATCGAACCTGCGACCGTAGTGGTCGCGCGGTTCCAGACTGTAGCTCCTAGAACCGCTCGGCCACACCGGCCGGCTACTCTTTTATGCTTTAATGCATACCACGTGATATGATTCAGAAATGAATACAGTGCTCACACAAAGCCCAACGTGTTTTAGCCACACTTCCATACAATTACACTATTGCTACGGCTTTCGTGGTCACTTGTTGACATATTGCCTGTTGACTTCGCGCTCTGGTTTTTCAATCAACGTTTGTTTGATGATTTCTCTTACATTTTACCAGCAGGATTGGCTGGCAATGTCAATGTATCACTCTCCATCGTTAACGGTGAACCATATGTTGCAAAATGTACATGTCGTAGAATATACAGCTACTTCAATAGTATGATGCATAGAAGCACACTCCTGTCCATGCTGTATATGCCGACTCCTCACGTTTTGGGACAGCATGTGAGGGGGACAGTGAGGCGCACAACAGGAGCTACACCCAAAAGGAGACGTGAGGGCAGCTAACGTTAATTAACATACAGTAGCTTAGTTTCTCAACATCATTCATCGTAACAAGGCTACTGGTATGCGATTGCAGCCACAAGTAACAGCTAGTTATTCTCAGACTGAACGGATCATTAACAAAATACCTTAAAAATTAATCTACAAGTTTACATAAAAAGATTCGCTCTCCTTAGAAAACGAGTGCCATTGCCGGCTTGCCTATATGGAGGACGCCCAAATGGATTTGGTGAGGTAATTTCCACATGCTCCGTTTGTTTAATGTACAAAATGGCCAATTTCCTTACAAATTCCTGGCCATTACTTTTCGACATAAGGTAAAGCCATGCGGTGGTGGAAATATACCAACCACATCTCTAGTTCTGAGAATTCGCTCACTAATAGGTGTCCCATTAGAGTTACGAAGGACGATGCTATCCGCCCTCCGGTAATGTTGCCTATGGGGATTTACTTGTAATTGCAGATGCATAATACGACGAGGTATCCAAATTTACGAAGAGCTTCGAGAGCCCCTTCGGTTACACATCTGGGATGAGTATGAAAGATACCAAACCATTTTGGCTTTTCCTCTTTCATTTCTTTCTTTTATTGCTCTTTCTGGGGGGGGGGGGGTGTACGAAAAGATGACTAGGTAAGAAGACCTTTAATTACTCTTCGTTCGAATTAAATCAGGTGATGGTTCTTAGGTAATTTTCCTAGGTCTGTTGGTGGACAGTCTGCGTGGAAGAGGGGCACAGAACAGGGGAGTTGTATGTGGCCGCCTCCACTGGATTCCTGGACGGCTGGACCCCAGAGACAATGGCAGTGTTTGTGGTGGTCTCTTTCAAAGGCACTAGTGGGTGTGTTTCGAGCGGATGGAAGGAAGCGACGTCCTTGCGCCTGTGCTAGGGCAGTCGGGCACTGAATCAATGCGCTCTTAGAATCGTTACTTAGCGACAGGGAGTGGGCGCCTCACGTAGGCACAGTAGATTGAAATGTCGATTGCACTTCCTATCCCGCGGTATTCCCTCGTCCGCTTTGCAAGAGGAAACCTCCAGGCAGACAGGACCGACAGTCAGAGAAATCGTGGAGTAGAGACAGGACATCCGTTAGAGTTAATAATTTCCTCTGTCTCGGTAGCCTGGACAGAATTTTTTAACTGCTGATGTAAACTGCCGGTCAACATAACTCAGTTTCGATATACCTACTTATCGGAACATCGTCCATGGCCGCAGCTCGTGAAGGAGGTCAGCAGTCTTGACTGCAGCCTACAATGCAGCCCATTGCAGAAGGTTGTACGAATCAGGCATAGCGTTTGGCAAAGTATCTGGCAGTTCCGGTACATTAGGGACTCAATCAGTTATTTTTTTAAGCACCTAACCTCCCGCAGTGTGCTAGCAGCAGATCTAATTTAATGTGGTATTCTACAGATGAGTTCACTTACTCGATCGCTCTTCCCCAAGTTAGCGAGTTATGAGTCTTTTAGAATTATCAGCCCACTTATAAGTAGAGGAAGGGAACTATAATATTTCAAAACTGTATTCATTTTTGTTTTAAATCAATAAAGTTTATTATGATATCAAATACAGCAATGATTTCAGAAATCATAGAACCCCATTAGCGTGCCTTGCATGTAATCAAATTTTTGGGGGAAGGTTATTCGGTACAGAGTAAATTATGTAAATGGGGCAGCCCATGGACATTAAAAACGGAGCCAAACAAATTCTTCCGCGTAGGGATATCCTTGTGCCGAATAGAAGATTGACAGTTCTTGGGGGTGGTGTATATCTTCATAAAACTGAGACAGAAATTTTACTCAAATCCGGCGGTTGGTTTCACTTCGACTACAGGCACCGTTGCAGAATACGGGAGGGAAACCAAACTTTGTCGAACCTCGTCCTCTCTCAGGTATACATCGCAAACAGTAGGAGTGCCGTTGTCACCGTCGTGTTTATACGCAAGTGTTGATTCCCACTGCTCTGACAGCAGCTTTGTGTTAAGACTGCCCAGGTTGGTCATCATGTTTCTTGCTACATAACCAGCAGCATCTACGGTGGCTGTTTTCGTGCGAGAATCCGACACAGTAGGCACACTGAGGGTACTGTGGTTAGTCCTGCCGTTCGGCCCCTACCTCCATGCCCTTATGGCTCAACGTATGCCTAGCATATTTCAATATTTTGATTCGTTTTACTTAAGCATTCCTCTCTCTCTCTCTCTATCTCTCTCGAGGAAATGGACCTATTCTCGTTTAGATTGTCACTGCATTTGATTTATTTTTCTCGCATTACTCTTTCGACGGTAAAAGTGCATTTGGCCAAGACTTCCTGAATTATGTACCAATAGGCCTTATATACCTTTCGGTGACATGCTATATCTACGTACAATCGTTTCTACTGACTATCATTGTAGCTTTCCCTCTACTCCTTTTTCTTTAAATTAATCAGTTAGGCAATGAAACACCTGATAAGTGGTCTCCATAGTCCTCAGACAGAAAACGGGTCAGTACTACTAACTGTGGTAAGGGAAACAGGGATAGGTGGTGATTTTACCAATTTATTCATATCATGAATGGTGGGCTCCATGTGGTTCCCAAGTCGTGCAGCGACTATAAACCGTAAAATTACCAAATATGCAGCAACCAGTCGCAAAACCGTATCTTATTTATTCACTTTTGCAAATCGATTTCAGCTCATTAACAGCACCGATGATGGCAGTTGCAAAAGTGAATAAATGAAACATGATTTTGCGACTGGTTGCTGCATATTTGGTAATTTTATTCATAGCACTCAGCATCTACAGACCAGTCGCTACCCAGGTGGGGCCTTTCATTGATCAGTCTATTCCGTGGAGCAGCCGAAGTACGAGGATCTTTATTAGAGCGTTTCAGTGAACTACTCGTTATAGTCTCAGACTTTTCTGAACACCAAGATCGGATGATTTAGCGGGCAATTCTAAATACGATAAAATGCCTGAATATTCATCAAACCATGGATGCATTAGTGCTGCAAATGACTTCCAGAATCAGTATCAATACGGTTACACTTATTTCTTAAATTATTGCGATCAGATATTTCAGATACACACTTACAAACTTACTAAAGTATTCATATACACTCAAGGAAACATGAACACACATGATGAGTAATATCTATGACAGGGCAAGATAACGAAGAATTAAAGCCTGGATGTACTGGAGTTGTCATAAAAGCACACAAAAGTAGCATGAATTCACAGCAATCCAGAAACAGACTTCAGAAGTAGTTCCAGCTTTTAATCGGCATTATATTGAAACCAGACAAGCGGAAATAGAGCAATAGTTCAAGAAAAATGACACAATGGATTTCTATTGAATTTTTAGACAAGAAGTGTCAAGCGATCAGTTACCCGGTGCCTGCTTCAGACGGCGAAGTGGGACTCCAGAAACAAACTATAAACAAAACTGTAAATAACAATACAGTTAAAAAAATCTTTCAAACTGTGGATAACCAACAGTCGGATTCCCTTTTAAAAAAGCAGAGCCAAAGGCAGAATCAGGACCTCCAACAACAGAAGCTGACAGAGCAATACATGAACTTAAAAACAATGAAGCTGCATGGGAAGATGGGATGCTAACATAAATGTGATAAATAGTTGATAAAGGCCTCAAGCACCAAATTCATGCAATTCTTAGAGGAATTTCGTTGAAGGAAATAATCCCTGAAGAATGGCAGTGGGACATAATCCATCCATTTCACAAGAAACGGGAAAAAACTGATTTCTGTGCTGCTAGGAGCTTAGTACAATCCCTGAAATTGGACAGAAAATTTCTTATGAAAAAACCCATTATATGGAAGGTTCTCCTCGATGTTTCAATAATCCAAATTTAAATATCTTGTAGAAATCATCCAAACTTCTGGATTAAATCGTGAAACAAAGAATGAAAAAATCAATAATTTACAAAAGGTTCATAGGTGTACCCGGAATAGGTAATAGGTGCAATAAAATCAGTATCTCGTAATGCAATATTAAAATATTACCTCGCAACAGTCACACCTGCAGGGTTATATGCGTCATTAGAGGCATACTTTTAACTACTGACGTAGACAAATAAGAAATGCAAACACTAAAGAAAATTTCTAGTACGGTTTGCGTTGAGATAATGTGTTCGAGACGGAAGTCTAATGAGTTTCATAAAAATGTGGAGAAAATATCGAACATCTTCGAGAAAGGAATATAATAATTCTCAGAATGAACGGCGTAAGACTGAGTAAAAGAATTCTTTTGGTCGCTCTCTCAATTAAAATTAAAAGCAATTTCGTACTTGCATTCAAAACTCATTTTCAAAAAGCACGTATGACAAAGAAAATTCTACAGGACAAAGCTGTAGGTAAAACTGTAACCGACAAGCACCGGTCTAAAGATAGACTAGGTGTTACTTCTAAGAAAACAGGAACAGGAGAATGCAAGAAACCACACAGTGAGGAAACTAAGAAACTTTAGGTGAAGAAGAAAGTAAACGCATCAGCAAAATAAGCTCAATTGTGCTCAGAAGTTGGAAGGTTCGCACTCGAAGTTGCAGGTCCCAGACATTCTGTGTCAAATGTGTAGATGCAGCAAGCTGGCTGTGCTCAAATTGAGTGGCAATTCTGGGATGATTCTCCGTCTCTGCTTGGCGTATGCTGGAGCTGATTCTTGACGTGGGCTGCTAGGGTGCCTTAGCCCTCAAGTCCCGATGAGATGTAGCATGGCCGTCCGGAGTGGCCGAGCGGTTCTAGGCGCTTCAGTCTGGAATCGCGCGACCACTACGGTCGCAGGTTCGAATCCTGCCTCGGGCATGGATGTGTGTGATGTCCTTAGGTTAGTTAGGTTTAAGTAGTTCTAATTTCTAGGGGACTGATGACCTCAGATGTTAAGTCCCATAATGCTCAGAGCCATTTGAACCATTTCTTTGTTCAGCATGTATGCCAACAAGAAACCTTTCTTTCTCTTCAAATGTAACGTAAAAAATTTGGCTCCATCTCAACAGTATTTCTCTCTGTCAATTCTGCGAATTACCTCGCCTTCTAGATAATGAGCATGTTTCATCAAAAAGTAGCAAAAGGCCGTTAAATAACGGTACTTTAGAATTTTTTATGCCATTTCACCGAAACTGGCCAGAAATATTTAAAATATAGAAGACATCTTGCGATGCATGATATATTGAACATACAGGAATGACCTAATCGATAAAATTCAAAAACATGAAGAGGCTCTCTGACTGACCAATTACATGTCAGCAGTCGGAAGCTAACTGTACGAGAGAGGACACACATTGACGGCGTAGAAGATGACCTGTAACTCCTGCACATCGAAAAGTAAGGAAAGGAAACACGATTAGATCGAAAATTTAGAATTAGCCACTCACTATAGGATATTCAACAGTGTTTATTGTATACAAGTGAGTGATAAACACAACGAATTTTTTTATATAATTTTGGAATTATTTTCATGCAAATCAACAGTTATAAGTATTTAATGTTTCACGAGAACAATAGCTATAATTTTGCCAAATAGTATCTTCGAAACTATAAGCACGAGATATGCATGCCAGTAGTAGATCGGACATAGTACATAGCTCACTAAAACCTCCCAGCACTAGGAGAAATGTCGGGTCGACATTTTTGTTACCCACTGAGGTAGAAAATGACAGAAACCGCCTCGAGGTTACGGTGTGCGATTAGGACGAAGTCCTATAGTCAATGAGTATTTCATTTAATTTCATGAACGCTATAAAGTGAATGTCAATAATCTGATAATCACAGCCGTGTCTTCTGTGTCAAGAATAATGAAACTGGTTAAATGCAAATAATTATTAACAACAAAGTGCTACCACCGCTACGTTACAACGGAAGTATGGAGAATCCACATATGTTATAAAAATGTACGTAGGTATTTACGTGCCATGTCTCTTTCTATACCAATTTCAGCCAAACTGGGTACACATACTCGTATCACTTAGTGTCTGGACAGAACAATTGTGACAGTGAGAAGCACTTCTCTTTCCAAGGAGTGGCTGTGAAATAGTATCGTAGCTCACGATGCACCAATAACGAAATTATATTCACCTAATTAAGAATGACAGCAGTTAGTGACTCACAATACACTTTACACATAATATCAAACCTTCACGGAATTTCTCGCGCTGACACCACACATAAAATGATGAAAGGAAGAAAGTTTATTATTTGCTATATTTTCCCTGTTCATGTAGTAAAACTGCTATATAAGGCATGAAGTTTTACTTTATAGCTGCTGTACTGCAAACCAAATTCGCAACACATTCTCCAGACCATATTCACATTCGCCGGTGAACGTAACTGCAAAAACATGTCATTGTACTATACACAGTTCCGGAGATTTAACTTTACGAACGTTGAGCTGCGTGAAACCGGAACTGTAGGATGAAATCCGCTAGTGACACACGCGAAATATGTTAAACATGTAAGAAATAGATGTCACAAGTACGTAAGCGGGCTAGGATAGGAGTACGAAGCTACTCCTAAGCCCCTTGAATCGATTGGTACTAATATTACTTGCAGTGTGGAAAGAAATGGTGTGGCGGAAGAACTAGCAGCCTCCTGTTAGGGTAGGGGTGACATTAGCGTGTGAAAACGGTTAGGAAAAATTTGAAAGAGAGATGGGGAGGGAGAAATGAACAGAGATATAGGAGATAGCAAGCGAGACCAAGGTGGAGCATGCGGACTGGGAGAGGAGGAGGAGGAGGAGGAGGAAGAGGACAGGGAGAAGAGAAGGAGGAGGAGATAATGGACAAAGAATGGGGGAAGGAGGTGAAGAGAAAGAGGGGGGAGAAGGAAATGGATGGGGGGAAGGGGAGAGGAGGAGTTGGACAGAAAAAGGGGGAGAAGGAACTCGGCCTAGAGGGAGAAATGGAATGAACAGAGGAGGAAGGAGCAGATGTTGAGAGAGCGGAGGAGCAGATGTACAGAGAGGGTGGCAGTAGGAGATTAACAGGAAGGTAGAGGAGGGGAAAAAGAGAGAATGATGAGGAGGAGACAGGCAGAGATTCGAGGAGGAGAGATGGACAGGAATATGTGTGACAAGGAGATTTAATAAATGTTTGCAATAAATACATATCGGCAACGCCAGGTACTCAACTAATACAAAATACAACCTACACAGTTGCTTCAGAATGTACATATTTATCATGAAACAAACTTTATTTACCTTTATAGTTTACACTGACTTTTTCCTTGTTTACTGTTATCAAAAGTTCATGGTGTTAATTTCACCCTTTGTGGACGGAAGACAATCAGCGGCTTCTTTCGACTTTTAAGAGTAGCGCTCTCTCTACGTTTTACCCACCGCTGCGGCAACTTAAGCGCAACGAACTAATTATTCAGGAACTGGATTGCCACGGCCGTACGAGCTGCAGGCAGAAATATTAGCGACTAATGAAGAGCGCCTCCGTTGTCAGCCCGCCGTGCCATGCCGCGGCTGACTGCGAAATGGTTCGTTAATAATGGCCGCCTCGTTAGGGACAGCGCAATGCCGATGGGCTGTGTGCAGTCCTCCACTCTCCAGCTCTCACTATACTTAGCTAATTAGCTGCGTCTGCTGTTCGGCAATTTCGGCCTGTATCTAATACACACAGACCCCTACCGACAACGCTAGTCCGATAACATTGGATTTACTGAAATTTCCATACTTGTGTATTACAGTGCTTCATGCACCCTAGGTATAGAGTAACGTTTCTACATCGCACATTTACTCGTATTCCTGAAGGAAAATTTGTAGGAACAAAAGTATTTACCATAATTTTTTTGACGACTGAATGTGTTTAGTATATTAAAAGGACACAGCATATAAAATTATTTAATCATTTCCGTTCATTCTGTGACGAAGCACGTATTATACCGCACTTCTTTTTTCTAACCGCTCTTGGATATTACCCACACAGTCAGTCTCAGAATGATTTGTAACGTATCACTTTGTAGCAGCCTGAAACTCTTGATATGAAACATGTGAACAAATATCATTACAATTATTAACAAATAAATTTATGTAACTTGAAACTAAATACATTAACCAGGAAAATAAAAATAAATTCATTAATAATACTGTAAAATAAGGGTGATAACACAAACCATACTTAATCAGATACTGTATTATTATGCAAAGAAAAATATGCTTCACATTTGTCTTTCTGCTAGCTATACTATAGGATTCTACACACTTAGAAGCCTTATATTCTTCGGTACGTCATTACCAGAGGTCACTACACTCACATAATAGTCGTGATACCTTGATATCTTGTGTCACAATCGATGGAGATGTGGTTAACTTCTCTGTCGTTGCCACATTCACATGAAGTAGATGGGATCAGGTTGAGATAGTAAAGTTGCTCACAGAATCTATTGTGACTAAACAGCAAACGAGTGATGGTTAGTCGAAACATTCTGCTGTGTTAGAAATCTTGGTACTAAGTTCATGATTGGAGATGAAGTACCACTGCAACGTACTTCCTACTATTGGCCCTGTAAGACTGGTGCAGTTTTTGCGCTTTCAGGTCCTGATCCACATCCTGTGGTACTTTATTGTGCCCACACTTCCTTAGCTAAAGTTTATACGGTATTTCCCTTTATATCTCTGTGAGCCCGCACCGATAACACAATTGCAGTCTTATTTAGGGAGGAAAATTCTCTAACTACTTCTATAATGTGATTTAACTGATAAATTTTAGTGTTGCTGACATTGTACAACTTATGAACATCAACGCTCATCGTGAAACAGTTGGAAAAATTATTTCTTCTTCTGCGTATTTAAGGTCTTTAAAAGGAGCTGTAAGGTTGTTAGTTTGGTTTGAGGGAGGGGACAAAACGGCGATGTCATCGGTGCCATCGGATTAGGGAAGTATGTGGAAGAAGTTGGCCGTGCCCTTTCAAAGGAACCACCCTGGTATTTTCCTGAAGCGATTTAGGGAACTCACAGAAAACAAGCAGGCTGGCCGGACGGCGGTTTAAACACTCGTCAAATGGTTCAAATGGCTCTGAGCACTATGGCACTTAACATCTGTGGTCATCAGTCCCCTAGAACTTAGAACTACTTAAACCTAACTAAACTAAGGACATCACACACATTCATGCCCGAGGCAGGATTCGAACCTGCGACCGTAGCAGTCGCGCGGTTCCGGACTGCGCTCCTAGAACCGCTAGACCACCGCGGCCGGCAAACACCCGTCCCCCTGAATGCGAGTCCCGAGTGCTTACCACTGCGCCATACCGCTAGGTGCAGCTGTAGGTTCTGCGAAAGTATGGGAGCTTTGCCCAATCTGTTCTGAATGTATGCCACACCCGGATATAAATCACACCACTAAGATTTGAGAGTCGTGGTGCAGAGGATGGCGGAGGAGTGGGGGAGGGGGGGGGGGAGAAGAGAGAAAAGCCACTGAAGAAAAATTTATTTCCTAATATTAACTAATAGAAACTGTGATGGTGGCATGATCCTAATCAATCGCATTTTGTTGTTGTTCTAATGTAAATGAATTGATCACAGTCGTTTCATCTCCATTCCCTCCTACCACTACCATTTGGGCCACTAGATGTTCAGCACTTCATGAACCACTTGATAATGGAATGGGGTTACACCGAGCAGCAATATAAGGTAGTTAACTCACACATAACGCTGTCTGATGAATTTGATATAGGCCACCTTCAAGAGGCCGGTAGGAATAGTAATTTCTGAGACCAATATTATTAAGAGCGAAATGCCCAGGAAGCTAATAGATGTGTGAGATAACGTGATGATCATAAAGGAAATCATCTTTGAATACATTCATGTGCCAGAGGCCCAGTTAAATACTGAAATATCTGTAACAATACAGAAAAATATCAATATCAATCACCGTGCACTTAATTCACGTGAGAGGCACTTCGTGGAATTCAACAGTTTGTTTTTACTTAAAAATTAATTTTACCAAGAGCTTATTGGTCATATACACTAGTTAATATGGAGCTTTGTAGATAACAGAATATACAATATAAAATGTACTCTACTGATGGCTTCAAAATAAGGAAAGGAGTAAATCAGTAGGTATACTTATTCGGAAGATCAATCAAGGACCACTACAAAAAAATGGAGCCGAAATTTGTGTGTTAACCAATGTATGGTAACAGGCTTAAGCTCAGTCCCACTCCTCGGACAGTTGCTCAGTTCAGCACAGATTCTATAATAATTACACAGAAAATACGTTACAGTTACTAACATTTAAGTCGCAAGTATAACAAATGCCTAAACATGACACAGGAATTGAGGACAAGTAGTAGAGTACTTTCGAAGCACAAGTACTCTGGCAGAACCAAACTTACCTAACAAAATAAGTACAACACACAACTGGGCCACATATCTTTTACTGACTATAAAAATTTAAAAATGTTTGCAGTTAGCCGCGTGGTATTAGCCGAGCGGTCTGGGGCGCTACAGTCATGGACTGTGCTGCTAGTCCCGGCGGAGGTTAGAGTCCTCCTTCGGGCATGGGTGTGTGTGTGTGTGTGTGTGTGTGTGTGTGTGTGTGTGTGTGTGTGTGTGTGTGTGTGTGTGTGTGTGTTTGTCCTTAGGATAATTTAGGTTAAGTAGTGTGTAAGCTTAGGGACTGATTGTTGTGACTTGGCAAGACAGCCAAGCCACTAGGAGGAAGCCGAAAGGCACGCGTTTAAGCTCACGCGGGCTGGCGTGAGGTCTGGAACAGTTAAAGGAGTTGAGTCTAGTAAAAATAGTACGTAGCTTCTGGAATACTTAACTTTAATCCATAATTGGTAAAAATCGGTCTGACGGTACATGCATCACAAGATAAATAGCAAATGATAATGGCGCCTTGCTAGGTCGTAGCAAATGACGTAGCTGAAGGCTATGCTAACTATCGTCTCGGCAAATGAGAGCGTAATTTGTCAGTGAAGCATCGCTAGCAAAGTCGGCTGTACAACAGGGGCGAGTGCTAGGAAGTCTCTCTAGACCTGCCGTGTGGCGGCGCTCGGTCTGCAATCACTGACAGTGGCGACACGCGGGTCCGACGTACACTAACAGACCGCGGCCGATTTAAAGGCCACCACGTAGCATGTGTGGTGTCTGGCGGTGACACCACACTGATGACCTTAGCAGTTAAGTCCCATAAGATTTCACACACATTTACACATTTGAAGTTAGTGCAGGTAGAGCTATTTTTTTGGATGAAGGTAAACTGTCGGTAGAAAATTCTGAAGTTAACTAAACCCACAAAGCACACAGTGATACGGATGAGATCAGGTCTTTTCGGATCACGTCTTATTGACAATGAAGGTATTAAACAACAAAAAAACACTTGCAGAAGAAGTGCATGAGCCGCGCGGCTCGCACTCATGCCGTTTATTACTCATCATCTTGATTTTATGGCTCTGTCGCCTCGTTTTCCTTTTAATTTGATTTACTGGATTCACTAGGTTGCTGGTTTGTTTGCCCGTGAGTGGCAGCAGCAGCGCTTATCGATAAGTGCACCGTCGTACTATCTCTGGAGCGACCGCTAGTATTACCGGGTCGTTGTGTGTCTGGAGTTCATCTGGGAGTTCAGTCCGGACACAGCAGCAGAGAAGTCGGGGACGAAGTGCCAGTAAGGTACGGACAGCCAGTGCTTGCTGAGAACTGGCGACACACATTAACTGTCAGACGAAAGGAGATTGGAGCAGGACGACCGTTGGTTGGTCGTTCGGTTGGTCGTCTCATCGAGCGACGTATATTTGGTCTTTCGACAGTTTCTGGGCCTCATCACTTGGTCATCTTGCCGGACGTGGGTCAGTTCCTTCCTTGGGCAGAGATGTCGTGGCCAATGGGCAAGAGTTACTTCTGCATGGATGGGTTCGATACAGGGGGCCCGGTTCACCATGTTTCCGAGTTCCGAGCGGACCTGGAGGTGAGTCAGGTTGGAGCTGCAGTCAGCTTCAGACAGCCAAGACCTACCCGAGCCGACACACATAACTTGAGTGGGAGCGACCTGGGTTGGTTGTCGTTCAGTCGTCTCATTGGACCACGTGTATTTGGTCGCCGACCGCTTGTGGAAACTCTGAGTGTCAAACTGATTCGTCTTGTTTTTTCACAGTGATTGCCTTTACGATTGTTCGAGTTCTTGTGCAAGTGTGTTTACGTCCAATTGTGTGTAACTTCTGTGATTTCCCCTGAGCAGATGAATGCTGTCTGCGTACTGGAGTAGGCATTTGGACGGATACGACAGAGGGAATTGAGAACGTTGCTCGTTCCTTCTTCAGCCGTCCCTAGATCGTGTTGCAACCCGTTTGTTTAGTGTTACGCTTGGCTGCCTGTCTCACCTAAACTGCTGTTAGAGTTTCCACCCAGGCCGACCCTTCGAACACTTCTGAGCACCATTGTTTATTGTTTGTGTTTGTCATTTTATTTGGTCGCAGGTACTGTGCCAGGCCTTCAGCCGCGTATTAATATTGTCTGTTTCATGTTTAGTACACAGCCTTCAGCCGAACTTCATGACAACTATTTTAAGATGGGGCCTTCAGCCATGTTTCTTTTAAAATTCTTGTTGCTCTGTATTTAGACCTTCAGCCGCATTTGTTTCAGAATCTGTGGCTTTAATATGTAAGTCCTTGTCTGTAAGACTTCTCTTTAATTATCTTGAATTCTTGACATGGCCTTCATCTCTGTTTTTTAAATGTTTATCTTAAGGTTGTCTTCAATTATTCTTGAGTAATTGTTTGGGCCTTCAGCCGAAAAGATACTTCAAGTTTTTCTGTTGTACTGTGTAAAAGCTTACCTTTAAAGCCTCTCTTTTATTATGAAGAAAATAAATTTTTTTATTAAGCTGTCAGCCGAACAATTAATTTGAATTTCCCTTAATATGGCCTTGAGCCTAAATTTGTAAATGCTTGGCTTTGAAATAAATCCCTTAGCTGATCTCTCATATTATTTCAGCCTTTATCCGAGATGATATTGTAATTTTACTTAAATAACGCCTTCTGCCGTTTCTCTAAATCCTGATGTAATACTAACGCCCGTTTAGGTGAAACAGGCAGCCTGTCCAATGACTTCTTAATCTGGAGGCAACCCAATCGACATACAGCCGACCGACCAATCAACCAAATCAGTTCCACTCCACGCTACCAGCAAAACAACCACATGATTTCAATACACGACACACAGAATATTGGTGCCCACAATGACCAACAACACCTCACCTGTCTATCTACACCTTGTGCTGGACAGCAACAACACGACGAAGAAAACGCATTGCCTAAGACTACGTCAACGACCAGGGTAGGTAACCGGACGTCAATGGACAAAAGGCAGAAGATACCGCTGGTGAACTTCCATAAGAGGGAATAAATTAAGTTAAATTTCACAGGAAGGCAGTTGAGATCTTTGCCAACTTGAATAAACACATGTTGTTGCTCGCGGGAATGTCCCAAAAGCGTCAACAAGGATCAAACGAAGAAATGAAAACAGTAGAAGCTCGACAGTAAGTTAAGTGAGGACTCAACTTTCATGTCCAAGATCGATGGGCGACGAACTTCGTAGCACTCGCAAGCAGCACCTCGCACTCCAACTGCGCGTGCACGCCGCCAGCAGCTCCAGCCCGACTCTGCACGATGGGGGCTTTCTTGCTGCTCCATGCCAACCGACCGACTGCTGGTCCGTCCGCGACTGCTGCTCCGACGAGACTACACTGCTGGTGCGTCTCACACTCGCTACCCCACACATGACGACCCCGGAGTCCTATCGATCGCTCCAGAGATGGTCGGAAGTGCACTCATCCATACGCGCTGCTGCCACCACTCACGGGCAAGTAAGGCAGGAAGATAGTGACACCAGTAAATGGAATAAGAAAAAGAGGCCGCACTACCATAACAGAAGATGAAAAACAATTTATGGAATGAACATGAGCCTTGGACGGCTCACTGCCCATTTTTCAATTTAAACAACATCGGGAACGGTGTGGATGCCACTAACAATACTACAGAGCCGTTTCAATCACGGTCAGCCCAGTATGTCATTACCCTTGATCTGTCGTGCTAGGGTGTCAGTGGCGCTCTGGAAACTGCAATACACTAGTTTCGCTATGCTACGACAAGGCTTCATTCTGAACGATCACAGCTTCCCATTGCGGAATTCCCAATACTCTAAAAGCATGACAGTAACTGTTATGCCGGCCGCTGTGACCGAGTGGTTCTAGGCGCTTCAATCCGGAAGCGCGTCGCTGCTACGGTAACAGGTTTGAAACCTGCCTCGGACATGGATGTGTGTGGTGTCCTTATATTAGTTAGGTTTAAGTAGTTCTAAGTCTAGGGGACTGATGACGTTAGATGTTAAGTCCCATAGTGCTTGGAGCCATTTGAACTGGAACAAACTTCTACAGTCACAGTCAATTGAATGTTACAAAGCTGAAAGGGATAAATGCATCAAAAGCAAGTTGACTTAATGTATTGCTGCTGATATTGCTGCTGATACCGCATTACACGTTATCTACAAAGTTTACTAATTACTCTTAATGTGAAGTACTAACGTCTATCTTCATCTATCTATGCACTAACCATTACTGATTTAGGATTCTAATGTATGAAAAAAATGTAAAAATAAAAACCAAATTGAAAAAATTAAGGACATTTAATCTATAGATACTCAAGCACTACCTATTATTGCCGAATGTCTGGACGTACCAGCATTGCATCACCTGACGATTTGCAGCAACATTTCCTACGAGTGTTTTACCTATTCTGCATAAATACACATAATACGTGACCATTGCGGAAATATAGAAAGTCATGTGATGGTTGCAGATGTCTTAAGTTCGGTCTCTGACACACATCAAGCACGCTGAATTGTTTTGATGCTGTTGCGTATTAGGCTTTCGGTAAAATCGTTTTTATCTGCTTCTCTCTTACCGCACCAATGCGCTGCTTCCGTCACCTATCATTTGCGGCAATCTATTTGAAAACAAGGTATGCCGCCCCGTATAGCGTTCGAGAAATTATTTGGTGGCTTCAGTGGTCCAGTGTTGCAGAAGATGCTATCGGTCTAAAGAAATGTCATTCAATTTGGGAGATGATCTCCTGTCAACTTCTCTTTGTGCACCATAGCAGCACAGCAGCAGGGGCTTAGGGCTTCTGTGCCATCTCACGCTACGAACGAAGTCGATTCTCTGCCCACCAGACAATAACATTCTGTGCAACCCTTCTACCTCGTTGTGGCTGCGTTTGCGCCTTCTACTACTGAGGTGTGTTTGTCCTAGATTCTTGTGGATGATAAGAAATTTCTTCAATTTGCTCTCCAAATCTATTTCACATGTGAATCTGTGCTGCGCTAGAAGTAGACGTGCCGAGCTTTGGTCATGATTGCAAATGATACAACCTAGAGAAAGCAACCGCTAGTGACGTAAGGTGAAAACACTGGCACTGTCGCAATAAATGTGTTACGCAAGTTTACTGATAGAAATGTATGTGCACCCATCTCAACTCCGTTGTGTGACGCAACAGATTGT
The DNA here is from genome assembly GCF_021461395.2 of Schistocerca americana. NCBI lineage: Eukaryota > Metazoa > Arthropoda > Insecta > Orthoptera > Acrididae > Schistocerca > Schistocerca americana. Next base: position 440,314,497 of record NC_060121.1, on the reverse strand, counting down.
TAAGGTGGGTAGCACGTCAAACGGGCCGACTTGGAACAGGAGAGGCACCACAGGACATTTTAATTTCCACTGTCTATACTTTTACATATTAATTCATAAAACTTTGTCAGCATGACCAGGAAGGATCCACAATTTACACTCGTAACAGTGGAAGTTCGGAAACTTAACATAATGATTTTTTTTTACATGTGAAATTTCATAATTTTTTTCACCTACTTATGGCAGTATTTGTTGCTGTAGGTACACTTTTCTTCAGAAGTAAGAGCGATGTTTCGATGAATTTTGCACAGCATATAAACCATACTTAAAGGTGTATGAAACTCTAGAATCTTCCAAATCTATTAAAAACTGTGGTAAAAATTGAGGTAATTAACGATAAAATTTGTGTTTTCTGTAAACATGAAGTTTAAAATATAACACTTGTTTCGTTTTTTCATAAACATAAATTCTGCAGTTTCGTACACCTGTAAGAATGGTATGTATGCTGCGCAAATTTCATGGAAGAATCTCTCTAACATATGAAGAAAAGTGTACCTATAGCAAAAAATCCTGCCATTACTAAGTGAGAAAAAATGATGAAATTTGACATGTAAAAAAATTACTTCGTTATGTTTTCGAACTTCCACTGCAATGAGTGTGGGTCCTGAATCCTTCCTAGTGATGCCGACAAAGTTTTATGAATTTATTTGTAAAAGTATAGACACTGGAAATTAAAATGTCCTGTGATGCCTCTCATGCTGCAAGTCGGCCCGTTTGACGTCCTATCCCACCTTAATGTCAAATTTTTGTTTCAAAAAACTATTGCCAAAGTGCTCGAACAGTCGATGGGTGTACTGCCGGTCCATAGGCAATGCTACAGTTGTCCTTTCCGGTAAGGACTACATTGAGGAGATGTAGAGCCTTCTAAGTGACGAATCTCACAAGAAAATCAACGCTGACCCCACAAAGAAGTGGCTCTTCTGAAGGACGCGGATTTACCAGAGGCTGTCGCCAAGAAATTGACACCTCAACGAACTGTACCGCCAATACGTTATGGACTCCCTAAAGTCCACAAAGAAGGGGTGCCGTTATGCCCAATTGTCAGCAACATTAGGGCATCTACATATTTGCTGACCAAATACCTGGTAGAACTACTAAGCCCTTACGTGGGTACATGCCCTGATCACGTTCGGAATTCTATGGATTTCGTAAAACGTCTCGAGAACTTCAAGCTGAAAAACTTAGGTATCCTGGTGAGTTTTGACGTTGTCTCGTTGTCTCATTTGAGCGTATTGCACAGAAATTGACGAGAAGACGATCGACCTTTGCAGGCACGTTCTGACCACGTATTTTTTTTTTAATGGAGAATACTATGAGCAAACAGAAGGAGTCGCAATGGGGTGCCCACTTTCGCCTGTGGTCGCGAATTTCTATATGGATTATTTCGAAAAGGAAGCTTTGGCGTCATCCAAATGGAAACCTACTAGTTTTCTACGTTATGTTGATGACACGTTCGTCATATGGCCCCATGGAAGGGACAAGCTCCTAGACTTCCTTACACACCTGAACTCCATACATCCGAACAACAAATTCACTATTTAGACCGAAGCCGAAGGAAGTTTACCATTCCTGAACGTCATGATCAAAAGAAGAGCGCATGGCACCCTGGGCCATGGGGTATACAGGAAGAAAACGCACACCGACCAGTATTTGCATGCAAATAGCTGCCACCACCCTTCGCAGAGGAATGGGGTACTAAAAACACTGGTGCACAGGGCGCGCACCATCTCTGACGCAGGGAGTCTGCCCCGTGAGCTGGAACACCTCAAAACTGTATTTCGGAAAAACTAGTACTCGGAATGGCAGATCAGACGCGCTCTCCGCCCCACCTCTACCGTATACTGGCGCACTATCGGGGAAAATAGGACGAATATTGAAGAACACCGAGTAGAAACTGTCTTTTGCCCGCCCAATAAAGCACGAGCTTTATTGGAAAGTGTCAAAGACGATTTCAGATTGCGGAAGGCCGGCATATACCTAATTCCTTGTGAGTGTGGGAAGACTTACATTGGACAGATAGGGCGCACCATCGAAGATCGTTGTCGAGAACACCAGAGCACACTCGACTTATGTACCCCAACAAGTCAGCAGTCGCAGGGCACTGTTTGTCCGAAAATCACGAAATGAACTACCAACATACCAGGGTCTTGGCACAGACATCTAAATAGTGGGAAAGCGTCGTTAGAGAGGCTATCGAAATTCGTACCAGGGACGGACTCATCAACAGAGATTGCGACTATAACCTCAGCAAGGCATGGGGACCAGCACTGACTCTAATTAAAAAGAGGCTCAGTAAAGAAAACGAAAGAGCGATCAGGGCGGACGAGGCAGTTACACCGACGCCACCACAGACGCCAAGGCCAGCCTCTTAGCGACCGCAGAGAGAACGCCTCGCGAGGGAAAGTGATTTAGGACGGCCGCCCACCCTCAGGAGCTCAGTTCGACAGCGCACCTGACGATGGTGACGTGTCTGATCGCCGAAATATTGTGCCCGTTGGACACTGTGGACCGGCAGTACACCCGTGGACTGTTCGAACAAGAAATACGCCGGGGGAAGTTGAAGAATCATATTACAAAAGTCTTTGCACATTCTTCAGCAATGACTAAGATATTTAATTTGGCCAGATTTGAATTGCGGCTTCCTTTCAATCATGTTTATAAGACGAAAACCATTTTGAAAGATCGAGCTAAATTATGAAGATCATTCTCACATGCATTCAAAACAATTTAAACAGTTCTGTGGTAAACTTTCTCTCTATTGAATGATGAGAGCTTTAGTTTTCTCGCTTTTGTTATAACGAATAGAATTTCTTTTAACGGTAGTTACACATTGATGTCTCATCACAAGCTGTTAGTTCACATTCATGTGAAAGCAATATTTTAACTGAAGCACTTGTTCAACGTATTGAGTCGTGTCTATAAACTCGAAGGATATTTAAGAATCAAGGAATATCATGAGCCTTGTACTAATGGGTGCACTAAAATGTGTAGTATAATGTTCGTAACGTTTGACGCTACAATATTTATTTAAGCTGTAAAGAAAATCATCATGGGACGTGGTTTATTTTTTAAGTAACCCTCGACTGATGGCTTACTAAACATTAGTGGAATATATGATGTCCTCGTGTAGCGATACAGTTTGTTTACTAACTTCACATGCTGTGACTCCAGTTGTCGAGCACAGGCTGCACTAAAGTTGGACGAAGGTCCTTTGAAAGTATACTGTCAATAATTTTCGTGTTTGGACTGCCGTACATCGAGGTGGGAAGTCCCATGTACGAGGGCAGTTCAATAAGTAATGCAACACATTTTTTTTCTGAAACAGGGGTTGTTTTATTCAGCATTGAAATACACCAGGTTATTCCCCAATCTTTTAGCTACACAACACTGTTTTTCAACGTAATCTCCATTCAATGCTACGGCCTTACGCCACCTTGAAATGAGGGCCTGTATGCCAGCACGGTACCATTCCACTGGTCGATGTCGGAGCCAACGTCGTACTGCATCAATAACTTCTTCATCATCCGCGTAGTGCCTCCCACGGATTGCGCCCTTCATTGGGCCAAACATATGGTTATCCGACGGTGCGAGATCGGGGCTGTAGGGTACATGAGGAAGAACAGTCCACTGAAGTTTTGTGAGCTCCTCTCGGGTGCGAAGACTTGTGTAAGGTCTTGCGTTGTCATGAAGGAGGAGAAGTTCGTTCAGATTTTTGTGCCTACCAACACGCTGAAGTCGTTTCTTCTATTTCTGAAGAGTAGCACAATGCACTTCAGAGTTTATCGTTTGACCATGGGGAAGGACATCGAACAGAATAAACCCTTCAGCGTCCCAGAAGACTGTAACCATGACTTTACCGGCAGAGGGTATGGCTTTAAACTTTTTCTTGGTAGGGGAGTGGGTGTGGCGCCACTCCATTGATTGCCGTTTTGTTTCAGGTTCGAAGTGATGAACCCATGTTTCATCGCCTGTAACAATCCTTGACAAGAAATTGTCACCCTCAGCCACATGACGAGCAAGCAATTCCGCACACAGATGGTTCTCCTTTGCTCCTTATGGTGTTCGGTTAGACAACGAGGGATCCAGCGGGAACAAACCTTTGAATATCCCAACTGGTGAACAATTGTGACAGCACTACCAACAGAGATGTCAAGTTGAGCACTCAGTTGTTTGATGGTGATCCGTCGATCATCTCGAACGAGTGTGTTCGCACGCTCCGCCATTGCAGGAGTCACAGCTGTGCACGGCCGGCCCGCACGCGGGAGATCAGTCTTGCTTGACCTTGCGGCGATGATGACACACGCTTTGCCCAACGACTCACCGTGCTTTTGTCCACTGCCGCATCACCGTAGACATTCTGCAAGTGCCTATGAATATCTGAGATGCCCTGGTTTTCCGCCAAAAGAAACTCGATCACTGCCCGTTGTTTGCAAGGCACATCCGTTACAGACGCCATTTTAACAGATCCGTACAGCGCTGCCACCTGTCGGAAGTCAATGAAACTATACGAGACGAAGCGGGAATGTTTGAAAATATTCCACAAGAAATTTCCGGTTTTTTCAACCGAAATAGGCCGAGAAAAAAAATGTGTTGCATTACTTATTGAACTGCCCTCGTACGTTCAGGTGTTTGCACATCTGGCAAGTCAGTTGGATACAAGATTCTTCATACTCCTGTACCACGTATTAAACCACAAGGCTAAGTATAATTGGTATGTATTATCTTACGTAATACCATTCTATTTTCCCAGTCTCACAGTATGTACACTATCGCTCTATATCACCTCTAGAGTTCACTGCTATCGCAGTACCACTAACGAGGCCATGTATCGCAAGTACCTGTAAGACGAAATCGCAACACTTCTTAACAGCATGCTGGTTCTTCTTTGGTGTGCAGTACAGTAATTATTTAGCGTGGCACTGATTCTGCTAATTCTTGATATCTTGCCGGAGGTATGTGGGATGTCTACACATAGATCATTCGTTTCCTGTAATGCACGATCTGTGGGTAGACATCTCACATACCTCCATAAATCACAGGCCAGTGGGTGCAGTACAGGCACTCTTTGGTGTAACAGCTGTGTTCCATCGACTTATGATAAGACGAACTTAGAGGCCAAGATATCGACGTGACTTCACTATCATGCTCCACAAATAACGTAGACAGTTATCTTTGCGGAAAAAGATGTCGCCATAAGGGAAGACAACAAGTGCGAAGAGCTCGAAATGGTCCACAGTAACGTTTTGATTATCCACTGCTGTCACTTTGCCTTCGATTACTAGTACAAAGCCCACTATCTCATCGAAGACCAGGTGAATCTTTCCCCGTAGCATAATATTGCTCCCAGCGTTCTGCAGCCACGGTGCAGTGCATGATTCTAGCAGCAATTCACCTTGATATTTGTATATGTGGCTACGATTGTGGATCTTGTGCAGCTATGAAATAACCAGGTGAAACGTATCCACTTATTCATGGACGTACCTTGATGTTGCGTTCTCACTGTAACTGAAGTTGTTGCATCACCAATTAAACATGTAGCGTGTCTGGAGCCACATATTCATCAAGATGCACTGAACAGTGTGCCTCCAAACCCATATTCCTTCCTCATAACTGCAGTCCGTCGTCAGGTCTACCACAGACCACCACCCAGTCTACATTACATGAATTACAGATGGGGAAAGCCCCTATAACCATGTAGTTTCGTGATACGTCGACGTCCAAAACTTTGTCATCTACAAGTGTTTACACCATCCTTGAAGCAATTCACATAGCTGCACCCAGCAGTAGCAAATGAACAAATGACCAGCTTCGCTGTTTTCAAGATACTCATTCACATGAGCGATGTCATGTAATCAGTTATTTGCCAAAGACACTTACTTCAAAGCCGTTTATGTTAGTGGATTTTCCAAGTTTTGTCCAAATCATCACTAGAATGACCCCACAGTCATCTCAGCTCAACTTATATGTCTTCGTTACCACGTCACATGCCTGTAAAAACCCTAGTCGGCATTAACTCTCATGGTGGCAGTTCTGGCTTGTATTAATATACAAAAACTTAAAAAATATGTATACATGTCTGGGAACCACTCCCAGAGCCTGCACTCAAGTGAACCAAATTTGGCATACACACTCCTTGTCACCAGTAGACCAACATATGTGGGTTTATAATTCTCTAGCTCTAATATGTGCAGAGATACAGACATGCAACCTTTTTTAAGCTCTTTCTATAATATAGAGATAAGGCTGCCCTGCATGATAGGTGTGTAATGTAGGCATAGTATCGACCTACATTACCGACCTCCTCTGCAGGGTACCCTACTCATCAGTCCCCTTATGGGGCATATGCTCATCGGTTTTCTTCCTTCTGCAGATGACAATGTATTGTTTCCAAGTACACTACACACATTGTGATTTGTCAACCACAATGTGCACCACATCGTTTGGTCACAGGTTGTACCCTAGACTCTTAGTACTGATATGTACCATTATATTCACACAGTTTGAAATGCCGACATGTTTCCACCCAATTACACTTATGTACAAATGCTGCATACATAATGTGTCTATGAAGGACTATGTAGTACACTGTGAAATGTGGCTAAATGTCACGGACATGTCCCGACACAGGATATGAACTGCTTCAAAACTTCTTTACTGAAACACAAACGATAAACGTGGGTGCCACATTCTAAGGCACAAGTAGTGCAAGTAAGTTACTTGTAGAATGTGCAAGGAACAAACGGAATGGAGCAACATCATAAACAGATGTGATTGACTGCAGCAATATTCAGAGGATTCGAGTCTGCTAACGACCGAACTGTGAGGTTTTAATGACTAGGACCATATGTTTCCCACTCACATCAGATATCACCAGGTAGATGCACAGCCACACACCTTCATGCTGAAGTATCATTACATACCTCAAGCGACATATGCAAAGATAAAAATTGTTTGTGGGACTGAAATATCGGCATTATGTACAGATTATGGTGCAAAATGGTTTCCAGCCGACCCAAATGGCATGAATTGTAGGAATGTGCCAGTTGAAGCTGCCACAGCCGAATCGACCACCAGCCACATTACACACAGTAACAAAAGTGGACATGCCACCAACTAGACTGTTTTTGGGGCACATACGAAAATGTAATGCAGTGTTCCATATGGTACTTTTTGGTACAACAGCACCATATAGGCACACTGCAGCGACTACAACTTTCAAGATCCAAGGGCAGATTTATTACCAAGTGGGGTATGTGATGCCACCTAAAGGCAATACACCAAAAGCAATAAATGCATCTGAGATCTTCTCGTACACCCCTGGATTGATTTCAATCAAACAATGTACAAAAACAGAAAACACTTTGACTGCAAGTACTGTGGGGCTTATAACTCCATAGCTCCAACTTGAACAGCGATTTTCGACTCGAGGAAGGAGATTGCATGCATCATACTTTAGGTTTAGTTCAGTGGAACCATCACAATAAACGTTGTTAACAGACTCTGTCAGACTGTGTTTATGCAGGATTTGCACTTCTATCCACGTGTAACAACGTTGGGAAAGCATATTTTCTTATCAATATTTCTTCCGAACTTTCGACTACTTGAAATTCTTTGCTTCTCATGTTGGTCGGCACTAATTTTCGGAAAACACCTGACAGACAATTAGCGGTTCCTAATGGCTGTGACCATCTGCTAAGTAGTAAAAAATGACCAGATTTCAGTGGTGTGTTAACTTTTTGCACGTTTTCACTGATCATATTATTGAACCTGGTACTCCGCTATTCATCACGCTTTTTTGTATGACCACCTTTAAAGTACGGACACCAGTATTCAGCCTTCTCGTGTCTCACCACAGTAGGCCAACAAACTAATGACGGCTGCTGACGTAACGGAGCAGCCGTAGATTCTGCTGCAGAAAATAAAAACATAAAAATATAAAGCCGAATTATGTCACTCACTGTATACCTGACGGGAACGAAAATTTTCATAGTTAATTGCTTACACCTGCAGATCACGCACCACTCCATTAATTGAACTACTTCTGTTGCTTTTACCGCAATAACTAGGTTGTTTGCTTTATTTTTTTTTCTATTTATGCTTCTAGCAGACATATATTTTAGCCTCCAGAAATTAAAGTTATTTACAAACATATCAAAGTATCAAATTCCCATGTTGAGACATACATTTTAGAACAAAAATCGTGAAATTGTATTAATATATTCTTCGCAGTATTGCAAATGTCTTTCTTTTACAGGCAAGAGCTACACAATCATTAATACCAGCAGTAGATTATAATCATTGCCTTTTTCTTGTATTTCGGAGTGGTCATTACCGTTAGCATGATGCCAAAGCCTTCCGAACATCGATATACTTCGTGATTTTTCAGCGTTCTGAAGTGCAAACATATAAAGTGAAAAGACCCTTTTAGAATACGAATCGTACCACACCCAGTTGTTATTGTGTGTATCCTCATTATTATAGAACAATTTACTGCACACTACCAGCTTCACGTCTGACGTGCATGTTACAGCCCAGTGTAAAACAGTTGGTTGATTTTCGTGAAGACTGAGATTCGTGTTGGTAACTTTCAGCGATACTTCGTGTTCCTATCCATTTACTTCAGTTCTATGAAACATGCAAAATGAAGTTGTCCGAAAATTGCAGTGAACGTCTTGAAAACATTCGTAAGTACAAGAGAGAATAGCTAATGTTTAACATATTGGAAATGTGGCAGACAATCAACTTTTACGTAATTTTGGGATTTTATAATTTCGTTTGGAAGAAGCTGCCAGAGAATTTATATATTTTTCATGTCTTGGGGGAGGATCACGCTATGAAGCGGAAATGAGTATCTCGTGTGGTCATTATCAAACATTTGACATTCAGCTCATTATGTACCAATAAACACAGGTCCTAAAAATGGTGAATTCTGGTCGAAGTTTTGGTTTCACTTTGCCGCAGTAACCTCGGAAAGGTGGCTGAATGTTATCTTCGAAACAGGCCTGTAGCACCAGTGAAACTTGACACATGACCGCCCACAGCGTTTTAAACGTGCCGAAATGTGACTTCTTTCTCTAGACCCATGCGCTAAAGAAGCCATGTTCGAATTTTCGACATTGAACTAACTGGAAAATTTTCGGGCGAAGGGACCAGACGTTGTCTCTCCTAGCTTCAGATTGTAGCAGACGCCTGCTAGTATTGGAGAATCCTTATTGGTGATCGGTTTGACTGACCTACGCAAATTACGCTATGGCCGAAATAAATTTCTTGAAAGATTCAGCAACTGCACTGATATTTAATACAAACGACATTTATTGTTCCGTATCAGTTGCACATTATTAAGTTACTTGCATGTTTCGAACAATCTCCAGATCAATAGCAGAGTACTGATAGGTGGTTCTGAGGAGAGAAGTCGGGTTTCTGATGCAACTACTTAGATCTGAAAATGATCTAGATTGATCGAAAGATGCAATATAAATAAAAAAACTGTAACTCAGGCGGAACCTTAAATGAGAATTATCTCTCCAGGTTTTCTTCCATCTATGTACGGGGAGGTGAGGCAGATTGGATTTTATGCGGAGCCAGGCAGTCGCTACTCCACGGTCATGTAAGTATAACGTGTTGCTTCTGTGCGTCCTTAAAAGATGATTTTGATCGGGAATTAGAAAAGCAGTAGGAACTATGGTCATGTGTGACGAGCATTACCGTGCTGAAATGTTAGCCTAGGATTGCTTGCCATGAAGGGCAACAAAACGGGGAGTGGAATATTATTCATTTACAGCTTTGCTGTAATGGTGCTGCGGTTGACAACCAAAGGGGTCCTATTATGAAATGGCTGATCAAACCTTCAGTCCTGGTTGTCGATCCGTATGGGAGGTTGCGGTTAGGCTATCTCCAGGCACGTCTTTGACCAGGAATCTCATTGACTGGACTATAATTGTGTTCAGTGATGATTCCCGCTTCAAACTGAGCCCTGATGATCAGGGATACGTGCCTAGAGGCCCCCAGGACGGCCCACCATACCGCCCGACAACCTGGGTGGCATTTCATTTCATAGTTGAATCTCTTTAGCTGCCGTCTGGGACACCCTTACATCACAGCCGTATGTCGACGACATTCTCCGACGCGTTTTGTTGTCCTGCATGGCAAGCCATCTTGGGCTTACATTTCAGCAAGACATTGCCCGTCCACGGCAAGAATCTCTACAGGATCTCTCCACAACTAGAAAAGTTTGGAGCATTTAGGGCAGGGCTCCCCCTAACGATCTCGTCATTTTGACGATTTAATGCACCAGTTAGACAGAATGGGGTACGAATACGCTCAGGTGGATATCCAGCAATGCTATGAATCACGGCCGAGTCGAATCAATGCCTCTGTAAGAGCCAGATGTGGACCGACGCGTTACTGACTTATCAGTTTTTGAATGTATTTCTCTTGAATAAATCATTCATTTTATTTATAAATTGTTATCATTTGCTTGACAGCACACGTGCATCACATCTACCAATTTTCATCCCATCTGGACAATTTCTTTATGGTAAGTATTTTTTCGTACTAAAGTCTGGAATTTTAACCTTGTGGTCCGTCGTTCTAGCAGAATGGTAGTTACTCCCTACTAAATAGTCAATCATAATTGTGATCCACGAGATGGTACTCACTAATGACTATAAACTGTGTTTTGTTTTCGATATAGTTATTTTGCCCGACTGAACGTTCACAATGGACACGAGGAGAAAATTTTCCTCTGCACTGATTCTGTCTCCTGGTATCTTGCCATATACGACCTTCCATGCATTTTCTACGATTTGATACAATAAAGGGTGCAAAGTAATATTCACAGCGCCTTTTCCTGTTCCCTTTATACAACGTACAACGTAAAGGGGCATCTGGAGAAGGAAGTTAGCTAAGATATTTTCACACAGACCCATGTGAAAAGAAAAAGATGAAATATAGAAAGTTACAGGAAAAAAAAGAATATTGCAACTTTCCGTGGATGGCCATGCTCTACTCACGCTTCACTAATGGACGAAAGAGGCGTGCTTTGCTTACTGCAGGGACCGAAACGCATTACGCGAACACGGATTGGTGGCTGTTGTCCGGGTCACGGGGCCATTACGCCTGCCGGTGCGGAACCGCGGGGTTTTCTTGGTGGTAATTTGAGCCGACACGCCGTATCCATTAGTAGCTCTCCTGGCGTGCTGGCGCCGGCAGATTGTGCCGTGTATCCGGCACGCCGGCAAGCAGATGCGCACCTTTAAGGCGGGAAGCGATGTGGAGATGTTATTCCTGCTTGTTGCTGGTGCCGGCTAGGCAGAAGATGAAGCACCGGAGCATTCCCATGATGTTGAAAATTACTTCATCACAAGAGAAGAAAGTGTCACATGGACAGGTGGCTTCGCTATATCGGTAAAAAAATTCGATGTCGCATCAGCCATACTTGCACAATGTACGGAATAACGATATCGAATTAGTTCGTGAGTAAATACAATTTCCTCTCAAAGCCCTTACGGCGAACACTGTGAATAAAGTTCCTCACTACAGTATCGCGAAAGTTGACTGGAACCACTTTCTAAGCCAGCTTCGGCCTCTGCTGGCCCCTGAGTTCAGATAATGCGGCTTGTAAAGGATATATGGCTGACAGGATCGGCAGTTCATCGATGAATGTTATCGACTAAAGTGACCTAGTGGTACGCTTCGATGAAGCCTCTGCAATGGAATCAAGACCTGCAACAGGTGTAAATCGACAGTAACCCGCCAGCCACAGTGGCCGAGCGGTTCTACGTGCTTCAGTCCGGAACCGCGCCACTGCTACGGTCGCAGGTTGGAATCCTGCCTCGGGCATGGATGTGTGTGATGTCCTTATGTTAGTTAGGTTTAAGTAGTTCTAAGTTCTAGGGGACTGATGACCTCCGATGTCAAGCCCCATAGTGCTCAGAGACATTCGAGCCATTTTTGACAATAACCTAGTGGTTCTCTTCGATGAAGCCTCTGCAATGGAATTATTACCTGCAACAGGTGTAAGTCCTTTCCACCTCTCCTTTGCCACATTTTCTATTAGGCATGTTAAAACAGAGTCAGTAGGATCTGATCACTTACCAATCGGTTTCTACATTAACATCAGCGTTGATACCAGACAAATAAATTAAGAGTTCAGTGGGGTCTGATCATCCACCAATCAATTTCTACAGTAACATTAACACTGACACTAAAATAATACACTGAAACGCCATAGAAATGGTACAGCCATGCGTGTTCAAATCCAGAGGCATGTAAACAGGTTGAATGTGACCCTGCGTTCGGCAACGCTTGTGTAAGACAAGTGTCTGGCGAAGTTCTTACATCGGTTACTGGTGCTACAATGCCTGGTCATCAAGATTTAAATGAGTTTGTATGCAGTGTTATAGTCGGCGAACGAGCAATGGGACACAACATCTTCAAGGTAACGATGAAGTGGGGATTTTCTCGTATCACCATTTCACGAGTTGATCGTCAATATCAGGAGTCCGGTGAAAAATCAAGTCTTCGACATCACTGCGGCAGGTAAAAGATCCTGCAAGAAAGGGATCAACGAAGAATGAGGAGAATCGTTCAACGTGACGGAAGTGCAACCCGTTTGCAAATGGCAGCAGATTTCAATGCTGGGTCGTCAACAAGTGTCAGCGTGAAAACCATTCAAGGAAACATAATCGATATGGGCTTTCGGAGCCGAGGGCCCACGGGTGTACGCCTCGCTTGGATTCAGCAACACCGACATTGGACTTTAGAAGATGACTGGAAACATGTTGCCTGGTAGGACGAGTCTTCAAGTTGTATAGAGCGGATGGACGTATACGGGTATGGAGACAACCTCATGAATCCATGGGCCCTACATGTCAGCAGGGGACTGATGAAGCTGGTGGAGACTCTTTAATGGTGTGTGGCGTGTACAGTTGCAGTAATATGGAACCCGTGATACGTCTAGATACGACTCTGACAGGTGACACGCAAGGATCTTGTCTGATCATTTGCATTTATTCATGTCCATTGTGCTTTATGACTGACTTAGGTAATTCCAGGAGAAATAATGCGAACCATACACGTCCAGAATTGCTACAGAGCGGCTACAGGAACACTGCTTGAGTTTAAACACTGTAACTGGCCACCAAACTCACCAGACATGAAAATTATTCTGCATATCTGAGGTGCCATGAAATTTGCTGTTCAGAAGAGATCTCCACCCCCTCTCACGGATTTATGGATAGATCTGCAGAATTCAAGGTGCCATTTCCCTCCAGAACTACGTCATGTGTCACTTTTGCGTAGCAGGTGTATCAGTTTCTTTGGTTCTTCAGGGTATATTACGATAGCAGCAAGTGGGAAATGGCAGAAACCTATTGGGACACATATAGGATTGCATTTCGACGAAAAATACGGTTTAAATGGCTCTGAGCACTATGCGAAGTAACTTCCGAGGTCATCAGTCGCCTAGAATTTAGAATTAATTAAACCTAATCAACCTAAGGACATCAAACACATCCATGCCCGAGGCAGGATTCGAAACTGCGACAGTAGCGGTCGCTCGGCTCCAGACTGTAAGGCATAGAACCGCACGGCCGCTCCGGCCAGCTGCATTTCGACGAAAACTCGATATAATTTCGCATGACTTACGGGAATAAGAAGCGTACCAAAGTATAATCAAAGGTATGGAAGTCGCAACAGATATCAACTTTCCAAAGAAAAATAGTGTTTACCGTTATGAAACAACATTCCCGTCCTTGGTGGGATTCCAAATGCTTTAGTGAAGATGCAAAACGCTAACTAGCTTTGAAAAACTGACAGCAGGATTGTAACTTGGAGAAAAGCAAAAGCCTGTGTTGAGAAATTCCTGAAAAAATTTACAAATTTATTCAATTTTCCAATTCTCTCAATGAGAAACCATTAAGACAAATATTTGCTATAAAAGAAAAAGGATTTCAGAAACAATCATCCGTCTTCCCCTCTTTGTACTGGAGTTGCCTGGAGAGAGAAATTTTTCGATACGCTCACTCTTCTCATTCCATGACAACCTATTCCCATTGAAGATCACTATCACCATATCCTAATTTGTCAATTTTCTACGGAAAAACTCATTGTTGTCATTACATCATCTTGCGAGAGCTATCCTGGTATTCAGTCTTTATTCTGCGCTTGCAAACTACAGCATGGAAGTGAAATATTTGCTGTTGTTCGTTTCTTATCAGTACTATACGCAACAAAACGCCATGGAAACACAGAATATGCACCTTAAATTCAAGTTCAGAAAAATGGGAAGGTCCAGATGTGGCTACTAACCATTGGCTGATTGCACTGTCGTCCCGTGTAGCTAAAACGAGCGCTTGTTGAAAAGAATGGGACAACGCCTTGAAAATAATAATCTGAGAACTCGGGTTTGGTACTGTGAGGTAACGGGCCAGTTATGCGCCCTGGAAATATTATATGTTCGGATTTGGGGCGGCCGCACAAGACGCTCGGCCAGTCAGGGCCCGGCAGCAAACACGTGGTGCCGAACGTTAGCTTCACGAGAGGAGTAGCCCCAGCGCGTGGTCCAGCCGCGTGGCTGGGAAGTCCATTGTCACGCTGTATCGATGAAGGAGTCACGCTGGGAGGGCCAAAGATCGCGGACTTCGTGAAACCTTAATAGCAGACGTTTCACATTTCGTATGGAAATTGATGGTTGGTTCAAATGGCTCTCAGCACTATGAGACTCAACTTCTGAGGTCATTAGTCCCATAGAACTAGTTAAACCTAACTAACCTAAGGACATCACACACATCCATGCCAGAGGCAGGATTCGAACCGGCGACCGTAGCGGTCTCGCGGTTCCAGACTGCAGTGCCCAGAACCGCACAGCCACTTCGGACGGCTGGAAATTAATAGTAGTCGGATGAATCATTATACCTCAAAAAGAAACATGTACGTTACTATTATTTGCACGATGATTCTGATGGTGTAATCAGATTTTCAATACATTTATTAGTTTAAAGTTTAGTATCTGACGATAAATCATACAATTAATTTTACAAGCAAGTAATTATAAAAGCAACGAATTTCCAAAATCTAAACAGTTCATCCGTTTCGTCGATCTACTTGTCTTTAGATAGCTATTAGTGTAAACCTGAATTGGTATGAATTTCAGGTATGTAACTTAAATAGTACATTAGTTATTGGAGGTCAAAGTGGCCAATTACTATCGATCGCGTCAGGCCATAAGTACTCCACAGTTACACGAAAGAACGGTAGCGGCATGCTTGTTAACATATTTATTCGACTTTATTTATATCCTATATATATTATTCACGAAGAAATTGGTTAAATATTTACTGTGTGTTAGAAAGCACAGAGCTATTAAGCTCCTGGACTACCTTTTGCTTCTTTTCTTTTGATATATGTGTTTATTTAAGTGTTTATGTATTTAATAGTATGTGTTACAGCGTGTTTATGATCCAGCCGTATGAATATTTAACTTCCTGGCAGATTAAAACTGTTTTCCGGACCGAGACTCGAACTCGGGACCTTTGCATTTCACGGGCAAGTGCTGTAACATCTGAGTTACCCACGCACGACTCACGCCCCGTCCTCAGAGCTTTACTTCTCCCAATACCTCGTCTCCTACTTTCCAAACTTCACAGAAGCTCTCCTGCGAACCTTGCAGAACTAGCACTCCTGAAAGAAAGGATATATGCGGAGACATGGCTTAGCCACAGCCTAGCGGTTGTTTCCACAGTGAGATTTTCATTCTGCAGCGGAGTGTGCACTGATATGAAACTTCCTGGAAGATTAAAACTGTGTGCCAGACAGATACTCGAACTCGGGACGTTTGCCTTTCGCGGGCAAGTGCTTTATCAGTTTTAATCTGCCAGGAAGTTTCATATCAGCGCACACTCCCCTGCAGAGTGAAAATCTCATTCCGTAGGAATATTTATTTAATTTCAAGTTATTTAAATGTAAATCCAGTATTTAGTATGTGTTTCAATATGTTTGCAACAGTATGTTGGCTTGGAGACATGGAGGGAGCGCTCTAGCAAATCACAGCCCACCTTACTAAGAGAGACGCATGGACGTTGGGGAGGAGCATACTTTCTGGAGAGTACATGGGGGTAGTTCGGAACAGTGCGGCACGAGGGACAGGACGGCAGAGGACACGGGAAGGGCTGGACGCGATGGCGTGACGGACGCGGAGTCGCCGGAAAGACTTGAACAGTGGAGCAGTTTGCGCGTCGACGCGGAGGATAGAAGTATTTCGGAATGCCGACCAGTGCTCTTGTGTGATTTTCGTGGATTCTGCAGTGATGTCGTAGTATGTGTTCAGAAGGGAATATCTCGCGAGCTTCGTTGTTGTTCATAACTAATTACGTGAAGTAGAAATCTATTGTTTCCCCGTTAGACCGGGTTCCCGCGTTCGATTCCCGGCGGGGTCAAGGATTATCTCTGCCTCGTGATGACTGGGTGTTCTGTGGTGTCCTTAGGTTAGTTAGGTTTAAGTAGTTTTAAGTTCTAGGGGACTGATGACCAAAGATGGTAAGTCCCATAGTGCTCAGAGCCATTTGAACCATTTTTGAACCCTGTTAGTCAACTTATATTTTATTTAACTGCTGGGTCATCGACGCCAATAAGTGTTTTGCAGAAATATACCGCATTCTCAAAAGTACTTCTACTATCATTCTCATCATTTAAAGGCGTTCAGATAGTACCTGCAGTTATTACTTGATTGCGGTCTTTCATTTACAAATTTCTACGTTACATTCGCAGTTGCCGTGTGATAGGAACCTTCGACAATTCGATTCATGTGTATATTCATATTGATTACTGTAGACTTAGCAGTATTTGACCTTTAATGAGGCAACTGCGTATCCCAGCCCCTAGATTAACGAAACCAGCAAAAACCTTTAATATTTCAGCTCTGAGTCTGTGGGTGCGTAACCGAGGGCCACATGCACATCATTTCACAATTTTTAAAGGAAATCCCGCAGAACAATACTATAAAATGTAAAGTGACTATGGAAACTAAGTATCCGCTTGCGATGAATACGACCTCGGCCTTTCACACGAAAAACGACGGTTGTCTCAGATTTTATTGACGTTAGGTGGGCTTATATTCACTTTGAGATACTGGTTCTCTTGGATAACCTGCCAGAATTCAGAAATCCTCCTTGAATGAGTAATGGTATCAAAATCCTCGTCGCTCAAAGAACAGTCTATTTCACGTTCTAGGCAAACAAGCTCGGACCTTTTCTTTTCTTCCAGGCCTTTCGGTAGCGTGCATGTTTAAGCTGCCTCTTGTACACTTGGCATACTCATGATTTAGACCATCAGTTCCTTTCCCCACTAAAATGCGAGGTGTGAGTTTATTCAAATGCAGACTCGTATCTTCAGGCCAAAACGGCATTAATCATTAACATCGAACGCGTCGATGAATGGACATCCAACAAGGGGCTGGAGTTTTCAGTTGAGAAAGAGATGATCGTCCCTTTTTACAAATCCAACGCTGCTCGCAATGACGGCCATGAAACAAGTGGAAAGTGTGCTTCCCAGTTAGAATTACATGCTAGGTTCATAGAAATAATATTTGACTCTGGGTGGTGTCTCACATTAAAGTGTGAAGAAAGTCGGCGCATCAGGGTATTCCACTCATCGTGTACTGAGGAAATGTTCGACCTCGACTGGACTACGATTATACTGTGTATCACAATGCGCAAAACGTTCACACCAAAACTGGGTACTCTTCAATACAGAGCTATTTGTCCCCGTGTTGAAGCCAAGCGTTCATTGACCGCAAACGCCCTTTTAGTGGAGACAGGGGAGATGCTCTTGAGTATTAGACGTGAAATTTTGTCAGATAAATTTTACATTCAACGAGGCCGTTCGTAGGTAATTCTGTATACGAGAGTGGAGACTGCATTTACCAATTACAGGTTTATCAATTACAGGCTATTTCCAACAGCAGAAATTAAATTCTCATCCCTTCTACCATGCTCTGCGCTTACTCTGTTGTCATATATAATGTTTTAGTTCTACGCACCTGCCTTAATTTGAATACTAGTTATTACCTGTAGATGCACTCGCAAATCAGTGTGTTATTGTAAGTGGAAATGAAGCAATAAGCTATTTTACCACCTGACCACGATAATATTAAACTTGGGTTCCTATGGCTGTTATCAGAAACATACGTTGACGGTGTGCATGTTCAAGCTGCCTCTCGTACACTTGGTATAGTCATGATTTAGATGACCCCTGCCTCCCCCCCCCTTCCACATCTCATCCCGGGAGCTACCCTAACGCGCGACATGCTGCCACGATACGACGCACTGCGTGGCTGCCAAGCGCTGCGTGCTGGAGGTACATGGTGGAGCATACATGTACGCGTTGTGTGTTGTTGAAGTAGTTATACACTGTGAAACACATAGAATTTAATAATTTGGGAACATGGTTGATGTGCATTGATGTGGAATGAAGTTTTACACTTTATCTTTTTTCTTTGTTTGCTTTCGAAAGAAACGTGTTCTTTCTCAGGGATCAAGCGGCATCCATACCAAATTTCATAAATACCTGTTTCGTGGTTTAATCATTAACTTCGCATTTAATGATATTCCTAAGGGAGTAAGGATTAAACACGTTGAGGGATGGATAAGCATTGTATTCATTACGTTTAATCGTGT
Source organism: Schistocerca americana (assembly GCF_021461395.2). NCBI lineage: Eukaryota > Metazoa > Arthropoda > Insecta > Orthoptera > Acrididae > Schistocerca > Schistocerca americana. The sequence continues at coordinate 440,295,784 of NC_060121.1, read as the reverse complement.
TAGGTAGAAAGTATCACCGAAGAAAATCCTTTTCTCAAATATGATACAGTTCCAAAGTCAAGGATGAAATATCTTTTTCACAGATTTAATATATCTCCTTAATTCGCGTATTATTCTTTAACTAATAAATATCTTGCACTACAAACTTTCGCAGTGGTCTGCGTTCTTCTTCGAGCTATATGCATACCACATTTCGTCCTAATCGCTTTAGCGGTCCCTGAAAATGGAATATGAAGAGTTAATTTCGCATTTAGTAGTATGGATGATCCTGAAACACTCACTTGCCATATTACTGTCTCTCATTATAATATGGAGGGTCGGAGAGAGTTAATGTGTACTGCAAATCTTAGTGGGCCCGTTATATCATTGTACAGGCCTGCACCTGTGCACCTATCGATTCATCTTCGCAGTCGAACGCTGGTGAACTATATTCATTATTACTCTAAACAAGAGGACGCGCGCCGCGGCCGAGGAAAGGATGTTCAGCCATCGTCACACGGGACGAGGCAGTTAAAGATGACATGCACGCAGACGGGATGTTCAGCGTCATGAGACGCAGCGCCGTCGGCACCCGGGACGAGGCGGTTAAACTGATTTGGCGCTCTCAGCTCGCTGGAGCGGGGCTGTCGGCATTATTTGGCTAGCAAACAATACAGTTTGCTCACGAAAATAGACGCGCCCGAAATTCCTGTGTTTATTCTATTAGAACACACATTTTTTTTTCACATGTCCATATGTTAGACTTGTATAACGCTCATCTCTTCACTTATAATGCTAGACGTGTTGTTGCCGCGTGGGATTAGCCGAGCGGTCTAAGGCACTGCAGTCATGGACTGTGCTGCTGGCGGAGTACTCCCTCGGGCATGGGTATGTGTGTGTAAGCTTAGGGACTGATGACCTTATCAGTTAAGTCTCATAAGATTTCACACACATTTTGGACAGATGTGTTTTTCTATTTGTGGTATGCATAAATAAGAACACCAGTATCCCTAAACACATAACGACACAAAAAGGAAAGCTACCTGCCCGGGTCAGTAAGGACATCAGCTTCTAAAAGTTTATCAAATCGTAAAAGAACTCAGTCCTAACAGAGAATACGCATATACACCGGAGAGCCAAAGATACTGCCACACCTGCCTAATTTCGTGTAGTGCTCCCGCGATAACTAAAAATCAATTCCAGACTTGTGGAATGTCACATTGTGCTGCTGGAATTGCCAAAGTCCGACCGAATGCACATTGCACATGAACAGATCCAGGTGATCAGACAGAACGCTTACGTACATGCCACTTGTTTGTCGCGTCTAGAAGTATTACGAAACTCATATCTCACTAACTGCACACGCCCCACACCATTACAGAACCTCCACCAGCTTGAACAGTCCGCTGCTGACATGGAGGGGTCATGGATTCATGAGGCTGTCGCCGTACCCGTACGCGTCCATCCCTTCCATACAATTTGGGATGAGACTTCTCCGAGTAGGCAACTTGTTTGCAGTCATCTACAGTCCAATGTCGGTGTTGACGGGCCCTGTCGAGGCCTAAAGCATTGAGTCACGCACTCGTCAAGGGTGCAAGCACATATCGATAATGTTTCGTTGAATGGTTCGTACGCTGACACTTGTTGATGGCCCAGTATCGAAAACTGCAGAAATTTGCGGAGGGGTTGCAATTTTGTCACGTTGAACGATTCTCTTCAGTCATCATTAGTCCCGTTCTTGTAGGATCTTCCGTAGCGATGTCGTAGACTTGATGTTTTACCGGTTTCCTGATATTCACGGTACACTCATGAAACGGTCGTACGGGATAATCCCCACTTCATCGCTACCTCGGAGACGCTGTGTCCCATCGCTCGTGCGCCGGCTATAACACTACGCTCGAACTGACTTTTATCTTGATAACCCGCCATTGTAGGATGAGTAACAGACCTAAAAACTGCGCCAGACACTTGTTGCCTTACACAGGTGTTGCTGACGGCAGCGCAATATTCTGCCTGTTCACACATCTCTGGAATACGCATACCTGTGTCATTTCCTAGGCAGTTCAGTGTATTTACATAACATTATGTATGACAGAAATCATTTTTATTGATGTCGTAGGTAAGTCACACAGCATTTTGGAAAATGCGAAGTTGAAGAAAGAAGTAGATAGAACAGTACACGAACACTATACCGAAATAATCTTTGCACTGCAATGTGGTGCCACTACAAAATACGCTAGGCTTTAACTTCGTTCTAAGAGACTTTGTAATTTATCTTATAGCCTTGTAGAGGCTTCAATCACCGATGTATTATTTTCATTTTATTATAACAAATGCTAATAAGAACGACACATTTTACGTGAAACTTCAATGTGCTGTTGCCTTAAACTGCTTGCAGCTATAACAAGCGAGCTATAATGCGATAATAAGTAAGTACGAAAATTCCGTAACCACCATTTTTGAGATTAGATGCTATGTGTTTATTATCTTCAGTAGTCAGACACTGTTTTACTGTAAATGAGCAACGTTGTGTTGACAGCTCACTGTCATACTGTATGGACTATAGCTTCTGGAGAAATTATGCCCCCGAGAGGTTTTAGAACATTAATTGTTTAACTGGGGTAGGGACCACGCTGAGGTAACGTAAGCTATAGAGCAAGTTCCCTGTTGCTTAAAGAGGCAGAATCCCGTTAGTTTGTTTAAATTAATTTTGCTCAGGTTAATTAATGTAAATTGTAGAAAACTATTTCTATTATTTGAACACGCAGAAGCTCTTGACCTGTTTTTAAAATAATTTTCCTGAGATTAAAGTGGGCTAGAGCCGACGCAAGAATTACGTATATTACAGATCTAGTTCTCAGTTGTGCTAAGAGCAGAAGGTTTCAATCTTTCTTAAACCATGTTTGTGGGCCGAGGCCCGGTTGTTTTGTTAGCCTATTGGGTTAAATCTTAAGTGGGTTAAAAATCTTGTATAAGTCTAGTTATTTTAGCGCGATGAAGCCGAATGCATGTGTATAGCTATTTGGAGTGCCGTCTGTTGTGTTTCTGCAATTAGTTGTGGATTTATAATTGCGTTGTGAATAACTGTGTTATGAGTCAAGATACCTGCTCAAGCATCAATATACGCAAAATATGTTTGTAGTTATTTGCTGTGCACACAAATTTTGTAGTTAAAGGTTCAACGGATTATAACTTAAGTATCTCTACATCTCTCCACTGAAGTAAACTTGCTCCACGGTTAGTCCTTTACCAGCCCTGTAACAATAACGATGCATTAAAAAATTCTACTTCAGGAGTGCACTGGATGTGTTTTTTAAGTGCCCTCACATTCAAGTGACTTAGTAAATCCTTCAAGCTACGTAAAACTGCTCCAGTTTTACTGTGGTTACTGTGGTAATTTTGGAAGTAATCGAGTACATATATTCAGTATACTTCCCTCCAACTTCTATCTTCAGCAACCACCATCAGGTATCTTTAGCATCCATCTTAATTTTGTCCGACTCCGAAAGTGTGGCCGGCCGGGGTGGCCGAGCGGTCCTAAGCGCTTCATTCTGGAACCACGCGACAGATACGGTCGCAGGTTCGAATCCTGCCTCCGGCATGGATGTGTGTAATGTCATTAGATTAGTTAGGTTTAAGTAGTTCTGAGTTCCAGGTGACTGATGACCTCATATGATAAATCCCATTGTGCTCAGAGCCATTTGAACCATTTGAACCAAAAATGTCATTAAGAATATTCAACACCAGAATGAGACTAACATAACAAACCGTCACATATAACAGATCAACATGGGTTAGTTAGTACGGAAAGTAAATAGTGTTTGAAATGCCTGGGCTAGTAGGACAGAGCGGATTAGGTTGTAAAAAGGGTGCAAAATAAGTTGCTGTCAGTTTCACTCAACACAACAAGGCAAGACAAGAGCGTTAATTTAAGAGATATTGATACTCAGCTGAGGGCCACACATCAACCAAATAACTAAAACCCAAATAGTGAAATTACTACATAACACACAAGGAACGGCGCTCAGAAGTTTCCAAGGGTCGGCCCGAGATTGTAACACTAACGCCCATTTAGGCGGCCTGTCCCACGACTTCCAACGACAGACAGCCGACCGACCTATCAACAAGATCAGTTCCCCTCCACGCAACCAGCAAAACGACCACAAAATTTCAATACAACGACACACAGAATATTGGCGCTCAAACGACCAAAAATACCTCAGCTGTCGAACAACACGCCGCGCTGGACAGCAACAACACGACGAGGAAAATACACTGCCTAAAATTACGTCAACGACCAGGGCAGGTAACCGGAACGTCAACGGTTTCAAGGCAGAAGATACCACTGGTCAGCTTCAAGTTAAACTGCACAGGAAGACGGCTGGAATCTTGGCCAACTTGAATACACACACGTCGTTGCTCGCGGGAATGTCCCAAAAGCGACAACCAGGATTAAACGAAGAAATGTAAACAATTTGGGCTCTATAGTAGGTTAAGTGAGGACTCAAATATCACTGTCCGAGATAAGTGGGCGACAAACTTCGTACCACTCGCAAGCAGCACCTCACACTCCAACCGCGCGTGCACACCGCGCCAGCGGCCCCGGGTAGAGACTTTCTTGGTGCTCCATGTCAAACGACCGATAGCCCAGGCCCGGAAACGGTGAGAGGACAAATATACGTCAGCCGATGAGACGACCAACCGAACGACCAACCAACGGTCCTCCCTCTCCAATCTCCCTCCGTCGGACAGTTCATGTGTGTCCCCAGCGGTCGGCGAGCACTGGCTGTCCGCGCCTCACTGGTGCTCCGTTCTCGACTTCACTGCTGCTCCGTCCAGACTGTCCTGCTGGTCCGTCTTCGACTGACTGCCACACAAACGACGACCCGGAAATACCATCGATCTCTCCAGAGATAGTACGACAGTGCACTTATCGATACACGCGGCTGCTGCCGCTCATAGTCAACTAAGGCAGAAGTTAGTGACGCCTGTAAATGGAATAAGAAAACGAGGGGGCACTACCGTAATAAAAAATGACAGACAGTAAATGACATGAACGCGAGCTGTGCACAGCTCAGTGTTCTTAATTAATACGGGACTCTTGATCATGAAAATGTCATCAGCGTTTTTTCCCATAAGCCTCAGTTGTATCTGTACAGCTGCTTCTCGTCCCAACCTAATACGGGCACCTACAGTTAACTGGTGATAGGAAATCTACACTCATGGAAAAAAATTACAACACCGATAAGTGGGCAGGCGTGTTTATGCGACTGATAGTTAACGTTTAATCAGATTCCATGCCACTTTCACAAAAGTAGCGCTAGTAGCGCCACAATGAGAATGAAAATCAGGGTTGCTTTAAATACATGCTGAAATGGTCGTGACAGATAGGTACCTTCGAAACTGGACGGGTGAGTTGATGTTAGTCAACACTGTCACAAAATCAATAATGAATTTATTGTCATACCTCCCTGAGTTTGAAGAAGACTGATCAATAGAGATACGAAAAACTCGATGATATAACGATTGTGCAGAAAGACTTGGCAGGAAAGCAGTTGCTGTACATGAACGCTGGTAGCGCTGGTCACGACGAAACCGGATTCAGAATGGCCACCTATCACTATGAAGAGGGAAGGCTGTGGTCTTTGACTTATGGTTCTGGCGCATGGTATAGCACCTTCAGCTGCAATTTCAGCAGCAGTTGACACCATAGTGACGAAACGGTCTCAAATTAGATAGTTCAAGGACAGCTTCGAGCCAGACGCCGTGTAGCAGGCAATCCACTGACCAAACACCATCGCCATTGGCGATGTCAGTGGTTACAAGCGAGAGCTTACTGAAGGGCTGGGTGGAGGTGTGTCCTGTTTCTGATGAAATATGGTTCTTTTTCGGTGCCAATGACGGCCATATCCTGATTAGGAGGAGGCCTCGTGACACTAGCAACCAAGCTGTCTGCATCCTAGCCACACTGGCGTGCACATGGAGTCACGAGTATTTTGCTTTCGTGGGGATACACAGTCCCTACGTGTTTGATAAAAGAAAATACTGTCCGTTGCAGGCTGTATTGTGCTTTATTAAAATAGAGCTCTTAGCTAATTTAGGTCGTGAGCATTATAAAGCACATTTGCTACGTAATGTGTTACATGCTTTCAGGATGTAGTATTTCGGGTATGTTACATTGCTGTACGACCACTGGTGTTGTTGTAAATGGTGTTCTTTTCTATCAAAACAATGTTCAAAATGGCAGGAAGGAAGTGTGTGGATAGCCAAAACACATTTTTTTACACTTACGGAACTCACGTGACAGGTGGAAGACGTCAAAAATCACCGGAATTTGTGCAGAAATAATATCTTGCTTATTTCGGCATGAAGCTCGAAGATCAGAACAAGTTATTTGCTCCGCAAGTGAGACATACATCTGTCAAGCAATTGAGAGAGTGAACGAAAATAAAATTATGTGTTTTAACTTTGCTATTCCCATGTTATGGAAAGAGTTGAATCACGGCCATGATTGTCACCCCTGTATGATGAAAGCTACAAGATACAACGAAAGAAAAATGAGAACATTCTTGTATGTGTACATACGTAGTGAAGTTTGAAAGCATAACTGCTACTTTAGCATCGGTGCAGGTGTGTCAAAACTGCAAAACCACACTGTCGGCACGGGGTTCCATACAATCGACAGTGCCTACAAAAGAAGCTGGGGAACAAAACCTGGCGTGAGGAGAATCAATCTACTTCAGGAAGTCTGTACGGAATCAACATAAACTTAGGAGGCGTGGTCGGCGAACACCTGAGCACATGGTACAGGGTGGAGAGGTATTGTGTGGTTGAACTCGGTGTTATAGCTGCACTGTCTGGTTCACTGCCGCCAACAGGTAAACACTTTTGTCAGCAATTTTGTCCATGGAGCATGTCGTATGCATGTCTTTGGCAGCTGAGATCTTGATCGGCAAAAACCATGCCAGCTCATCTCCCTCTATCGCTATATCTGCTGGCGGGTATACTAAATCCGCCCAGCCCCCCTCACCCCTCCTCCTGTAAAGGCCACATAAGACGAAAATTCCCAATCTCGGTCTGCAGACTCCAGTGCAGAAACAGAGAGAATGCCAGAAACTCTGGCGTCGAATGACCATTAAAGGAGACGACGCTGACACACATGGTTCTGCCAGAGTGACAGAATGGTGTAGAGGCGGTAGTAACAATCCATCCACCAGCAGCGGTGAAAGCGGGCCCACATTCACTGGCGATGTGGGTACGTGGTGTATGAGGAAGACGAAGAGAAGTCAGAGGAGGAGCAGGATGGATCTATATCTATGAGCCTCACCTTCCTATGGACGATGTGAGTCACGCTGGGGCTTGATACTGCAGTCAAAGGTAGGGTAGCAGACGGCTCCAACAGGAGGAGGAAACGGGAGTAACAGTGAAGTATACCAATGGAACAAAGTTATATCCAATCCTGCGATCCAGCTCGTTGGAAGGCAGCAGCGTTGCTGACTCTGAGGATGTGGGGAGAACTTTGCATAATCGGTCACCTGATGCCGACTGACATCCCCCAAAAACAACATTTGTTGCCCACCACGAAACACAGCAGTTGTCATCCGAAAGACATCCAAATCGAGGTCCCGTGGAGCGCGGCGGGGGAGGGCATCCGACTCAGGGTTCGATAGAAATGAGCGAATGACATTGTTGGTCATTAGGCCGCATCCGGGGAAGTTCGACCGCCGAGTGGGTCTTATTTCAGTCGACGTCGTAGCGGACGATTTGCGTGCCGGTGGTGGGGATGAAATGATGATGGAGACAACACCCAGTCCACGAGCGGAGAAAATCACCAACCCGGCAGGGAATGGAACCCAGGCCCGCAGCAAGGACGGCAAGCACGTTACCGTGCAGCTAAGAAAGGTTCAATAAATCCAGGAGAACTGAAAGCTGACGCACAAGCAAAAGTTCCACTGGACTACTGCCACTGGTTGGCGTCATCCGGTACAAAGCCATAAATCTCGGCAATGCATCATCACTATATGACATGGAATTTTTCGGTTGTGTCTTTAAAACAAACATGATCATCCCACCTCCGAGTCAGATGCTTGTGAAACCGTGGAGAAGTCGATGCTGCGTACCAATGCGAAAGCAAAGGTCTGAAAACTCCGGTGACACAAATGGCCGACCGTTGTAAGGTATGAGGTTCCTGGGGATTCCTTGATACTGAAATGCTCGACAAAACGTGAGTAGTGGCAGTCGCTGATTTGGACAGCCTGGTTATATACGGATAATCTTACATGGCATCGACCACCAACAGTTACATGCTGCCCAAAACGATCATGCACCCTTGAAGAAGTTGCTCTAGGCATGCACCCGCATCTTGTATTCGTGCACCCACAAGATGTTTCATAGTCGCGATTGATCACTGCCCAGCTTCATAATGGTCATATCCCACTGCGAAGAATGCAGCATATGAAATCTGCAGGGACACAAAACTCGGGACGATGACCACTCGAGAGCACTGCTACTCTGTAACATGAATGAAAACCCCCTGCACAACGTTTAATCAGTCATGAATGAGAAGAAACTTATGCCATGCGAAATCTACATCGGAAGAGACATGCTTTGGCCAACAAACCTACGAAGCCGAAATAATTTTCCTGTAAGGAGGATCTACGGCCGTGCCAGACACGACCTCTCGCGCTCTCAGTGGAAAATTCGACAATATTTGCGGCAAGCTATCGTAAAGCATGAACGTGACAGCCGCCTGCCGACCAAACATAAGATCAGGCTCTAGCAGCAGCCGCGACAGTGCCTCAGAAATGGGCAATGGAGCAGTAACGTATGTCATAACAACAATTACGGTAAACGGGGGTGCATTACGAACTGGAACGTTGCTTTATCTAGACCCTGCACTGTGATGGTATGGAGCGTGTGCAGTTGAAGTGTATGGGACCTCTGAGACGTCTAGATACAACTGTGGCAGGTGACACGTAAGTAAGCATCCTGTATGATCACCTGTATCCATTCATGTCCATTGTGCATTTCGACGAATTTGAGCAATTCCAGTAGAACAATGCGACACCTCACACGTCCAGACCTGCTACACAGTAGCTCCAGTAGCTCCTCAGTTTTAATATTTCCGCTGGCCAAACAAACACCCCAGGCATGAACATTATTCAGCATATCTGGGATGCCTTGCAACGTGCGGTTCAGAGGAGATGTCCATCCCCTTGTACTATTACGGATGAACGGATAGCTCTGCGGGATTCAAGATGTGATTTCCCTCCAGCACTGCTTCAGACATTATTCAAGTCCATAACACGTTATGTTGCTGCACGTCAGCGTGCTCGCGAGGTCCCTATACGATATTAGCCGGGTGTACCAATTTATTTAGCTGAGTTGGGCCCGTGTCTGGTCACGTTGGACGTTACTATCTAATACGAAGCCTGTTGAAGGTGGTTCTTAGACGTTTGTCCGGAGTGCACATTACTGTATACGATCTCGGCCCTGTGTGTCTATTGAGCGCCAAAATTTTTTTTCATTTGAACGGTCAACTCATCTTCCTCTCATTTGTGTATTCAATTTGTAAGGCCTAATGCATGGAGCGTGTGGTATTTTGGAGACTCTGATTAAGTGTCTCACCTTCGGTTTAGGGGATAACCTTGCTGTCCGTTGGCCCAGTGAGCTGGTGTCCGGTTGAGCACATCAGACGGACTAAAGCAGGCTTAGGTGATATTGGTGGTGTCTGTTTCCCGTTCTGGTATCTTACCCCCTGGTGCTAGGCAGAATCAAGTGGCTGCAATGCCTAAGATGATATTCTAATAATCGTATTGTTGGTTCTTATTGTCAATAGTAGATCTGACAGGGTAAAAGTACTTCAAAATGAGCATTCACTTCAAACAAACGGACCGTTTAAATGCCAACAGGCAACATGTTAAACAGGAACAAAGTTCGGAGTACGTGACCATGTACACAATACTTAGAATTAGTGCAGCTCTCAGTACCATACAACGACGCTGACTGACCATGGCAGAATGATAATTGTCCCATTGATGGTGAAACTCCATCTTGAAGAGATAAATTTGATCATTTGTCATTAAAAATTTTCTAATAAAAGTTAATAACCTTTATGATGACGAATGCATTAAATATAATGCCACTCTTGCGTTTACGATGTTATCTTACCTACAGCCAAGAGAGTGTTATTTCACAAAAAACCTTTGGCCACCCATACAAGCTTTCTGCGTCAGAGAAATGAATGACATGATGAATGAGAAGATGGAGACAAAAAGGCGTCCTACATGTCGTTCTTCAACTCACCAAAGACGTGAAAATCACACGGTGGATGATCCGGTCTCTACAGGGGATGTTGCAGTGTTCCCCGTCAAATTGCTAAAGCGTTACCATTCGAGCAACTGGAAGAGTGAGGGCTGGCATTATCGTGAAACAGGATGGTTCCACCCAATAGGATTCCAACAGCCAGAGGGCAAATGGTTAATCCAACAGCGAAAAAATCACACATCTCCCATGCCAAAGAAATCCAGAGCTGCTGAACCAAGTTCCATTGAGTTCATGGTGATCTCCTCCTTCGACTGCAGGGACCCTTCGCTCGTCGAGTTCCTCGACGGTGGTACCACAATCAACGCGCAACGCTCTGAAGACACTATGCAGGGACTGCGATGCACCATAAAGTCAAAATGCCCAGGTATGTTGTCGGACGGAATCATCCTGTTGCACGATTACACCCGCAACCTATAACGCCAGTCGGACGAAGGCATCGCTTCAGCGATTTGGTTCGGAAACACTGCAACATATTCCGTGCAGCCCGATCCATCGCCGTGTGATGTTCACAATTTTGGAGAACCAAAGTAAGACTTGTGTGGACGTCATTTTCAGTCGGACAAAAAGAGCAAGAGTGGGTACGCTTGCAGATCCGCCAGCGGCGGACCGCGTTCTACAAATCAGAAATTGAGCACCTCGTCTCCCAGGGATATAAGTGCCTCAACGCATTTGGAGATTACAACTACATCTACATTACAATCCGCGAACCACCTAATGGTGAGTGGCGGAGGGTACTGTCAGTACCAATATCTGATCGCTCCAACCCTGTTCCACTCGCGAACAGTGAGTGGGAAGAATGATTCTCGGTAAACCTCTTTAGTGGCTCTAATTTCTCGAATTTTCTCCTAGTGGTCAATACGCGAGATGTATGCTGCGGGGAAATAATATGTTTTCTGAGTCCTCCTGAAAATTGCTATCCCGAAATTTCAGTAGTAAATCTCTCCGTGATGCACAACGTCTCTCTTGTAACGTCTACCAGTGGAGTTTTTAGCATCTCCGTAACGCTCTTTCGCCAGCTAAACGACCCCGTGACGAAACGCGCCACTCTTCTTTGGGTCTTTTCTATCTCCTTTGTCATTCCTACCAGATAAGAATCCCATATACATGAACAATACTCAAGAATCGGGCGAACAAGCGCCTTATAAATCACTTCTTTCGTGGATGAGTTACATTTCCATAAGATTCTTCCGATGGATCTGGGTCTTGTGTCTGCTTTTCCCACTGCCTGTTTTATATGGTCATTCCACTTAAGGTCGCTACGTATTGTTACGCCTAGATACACTCCTGGAAATGGAAAAAAGAACACATTGACACCGGTGTGTCAGACCCACCATACTTGCTCCGGACACTGCGAGCGGGCTGTACAAGCAATGATCACACGCACGGCACAGCGGACACACCAGGAACCGCGGTGTTGGCCGTCGAATGGCGCTAGCTGCGCAGCATTTGTGCACCGCCGCCGTCAGTGTCAGCCAGTTTGCCGTGGCATACGGAGCTCCATCGCAGTCTTTAACACTGGTAGCATGCCGCGACAGCGTGGACGTGAACCGTATGTGCAGTTGACGGACTTTGAGCAAGGGCGTATAGTGGGCATGCGGGAGGCCGGGTGGACGTACCGCCGAATTTCTCAACACGTGGGGCGTGAGGTCTCCACAGTACATCAATGTTGTCGCCAGTGGTCGGCGGACGGTGCACGTGCCCGTCGACCTGGGACCGGACCGCAGCGACGCACGGATGCACGCCAAGACCGTAGGATCCTACGCAGTGCCGTAGGGGACCGCACCGCCACTTCCCAGCAAATTAGGGACACTGTTGCTCCTGGGGTATCGGCGAGGACCATTCGCAACCGTCTCCATGAAGCTGGGCTACGGTCCCACACACCGTTAGGCCGTCTTCCGCTCAAGCCCCAACATCGTGCAGCCCGCCTCCAGTGGTGTCGCGACAGGCGTGAATGGAGGGACGAATGGAGACGTGTCGTCTTCAGCGATGAGAGTCGCTTCTGCCTTGGTGCCAATGATGGTCGTATGCGTGTTTGGCGCCGTGCAGGTGAGCGCCACAATCAGGACTGCATACGACCGAGGCACACAGGGCCAACACCCGGCATCATGGTGTGGGGAGCGATCTCCTACACTGGCCGTACACCACTGGTGATCGTCGAGGGGACACTGAATAGTGCACGGTACATCCAAACCGTCATCGAACCCATCGTTCTACCATTCCTAGACCGGCAAGGGAACTTGCTGTTCCAACAGGACAATGCACGTCCGCATGTATCCCGTGCCACCCAACGTGCTCTAGAAGGTGTAAGTCAACTACCCTGGCCAGCAAGATCTCCGGATCTGTCCCCCATTGAGCATGTTTGGGACTGGATGAAGCGTCGTCTCACGCGGTCTGCACGTCCAGCACGAACGCTGGTCCAACTGAGGCGCCAGGTGGAAATGGCATGGCAAGCCATTCCACAGGACTACATCCAGCATCTCTACGATCGTCTCCACGGGAGAATAGCAGCCTGCATTGCTGCGAAAGGTGGATATACACTGTACTAGTGGCGACATTGTGCATGCTCTGTTGCCTGTGTCTATGTGCCTGTGATTCTGTCAGTGTGATCATGTGATGTATCTGACCCCAGGAATGTGTCAATAAAGTTTCCCCTTCCAGGGACAATGAATTCACGGTTTTCTTATTTCAATTTCCAGGAGTGTATTTTACGGCAGACTCTGTCTCCAGCTGCTTGTCATCAACACTGTAGCTGTATAGTAGGCGATTTCGTTTCCTATGAATGCGCAATATTTTACATTTATTTACGTTCAGAGTCAACTGAGAGGGTCTTCACCATTCATCAGTTCTCTGCAGGTCGTTCTGCAATTTTTTACTATCTGCTGGCGTTGGTATAAACAACTGCGTCTTCTGCGAATAACCGTAAAGCGCATACGATGCTTTCTACTAGATCATTTCTGTATATTGTGCACTGCCACGGTCCTATCACACTTCCCTGTTGTACTCCCGACATTACCTATAAATCTGTCGATTTAGTTCCGTTAAGAGCGACGTGCGTGTCTTGAACCAAACCGCAGCTCTGCTCCGATACCCCGTAAGCTCGTATTTTTTTCCTTAAACGGCAATGCGGGACGGGGTCAAATGTCTTACTGAAATTAAGGAGCACGTCCTCAACCTGAGTACCGTTGTCCACTGCGCTGTAGATCCAATGGAGGAACAGAGCGAGTTGAGTTAGCAGGACCTCTGTTTACAGAAACCATGTTGATTTTTACAGAGGAGCTGTTCATTTTCCAAGAATGCCATAATTCTTGAGCATAAAACATGTTCCATATTTCTATAACAGACTGACGTCAGCGATATAGGTGTATAATTATGTAGATCTATCTTACGGCCCTTCTTAAAAACCGGAATGACCTGCGCTTTTTTCCAGTCGTTAGGTACCTTTCGTTGCTCAAACGATCTACGATAAATTACTGCTAGAAGGGGAGCAAGTTCTTCGGCATAATCTTTACAGAATCTGGTGGTGAAGCTTTTCCACTTCTCAGTGATTGTAGCTGCTTTTCAATTCCGTGATCGCTTATCTCAAAATTAGTCATTTCGACGTTCGCACGACGATTGAAAGGAGGGACAGATTTACGATCTTCCACGGTGAAACAACTTCGGAAGACCAAATTCAGTATTTCTGCCTTCTCTCTGTTATCTTCCTTTTCTGTTACGGTGTGGTCGCTGAGAGAATGAATAGATGATTTCGACCCACTTACTGATTGTACATACGACCATAATCTCAGTTGACAACGCCTTACTTTCGAAATCGTTGAACGCTTCTCTCACTGCTGTCCTGACGCTCACTTTCGCTTCGTTAAGCTTTCGTTTGTCAGCTAGTTCTCTTGAATTTGAGATGAAGTGCTCTTTGTTTACGTAGTGCTTTTCTAACGTGGTTGTTAAACCATGGTGGATCCTTCTCATCCCTTAAAACCTTACTCGGAATATACTTGTCTAGGGTGTACTGAACGACGCATTTGAATTTTTTCCATTTGTTCTCCACATCTTCGTCCTCTTTACCGAATATTTGATGGTGCCTTCTGAAATATTCTGAAATTTGTATCCTGTATTGCTGAGCAAATATATCTTCCTACCTTTCTTAACATTCCCTGAAGAACCCGTCATCATAGATGCTGTCACAGCCTTATGATCACTGATACCTTCCTCTACGTTAACTGATTCTATAAGATGGTTTGAATGGAACCATTTCATGGTCCCGTTGTAGCGTGTGTTCGGTTTTCATTCGACTTTCAAAGACAGACAGTTTTGTTACAAGAAAATCTTGCGAGACCCACATGCGAGGTAATATTAAGTTCCGGAGACAGTTTTGGTTCTTGAAAAGTATTTGCTTTCGATGGAACACATCATGTGATGTGAAACTGATGATACTGATTATTTACTTACAGGTGTAGAATGTAATGTAATGCATTTATGAAACATTTAATGTTCAGTCTATCCGTTCCTATGACATTTTGTGACAAATGTAACGCTATGTTTTTCTACCTGTATGTTACTATCACTTATTCTACATGTATCTTGTATTCCTTCACGTGATACGCTGATAAAATAATCCTTTAAAATAATCACTGAAAAGGTTACAAATAATCGGTTATATATTATTACTGGTTTTTACTATACACAGATGTATCCACGCAAGTAACTTCGACACCAATCTTTTTTTTTTAATTCTCACCGTTTTTAGAGACATCTTCTGACAGATGCAGTAAAGGATTATGGAACATACAATTATCCTAGTTTCCTCGCATTAAAAACCAGAGCCGGACGGGGTGGCCGAGCGGTTCTAGGCGCTACAGTCTGGAACCGCGCGACCGCTACGGTCGCAGGTTCGAATCCTGCCTCGAGCATGGATGTATGTGATGTCTTTAGGTTAGTTAGGTTTAAGTAGTTCTAAGTTCTAGGGGACTGATGGCCTCAGAAGTTAAGTCCCATAGTGCTCAGAGCCATTTGAACCATTTACATTTAAAAACCAAAAGCGAGGTACAAATATGAGGGTTGGAACTTCAATAGTGTCAACTACTTATTTACAGCTCGTAGAAAATATATACGTGTTAAAGTTGTACTAACCTTCCAAGTAGTCAGCAGCATTGTGCATAACCCGTTGCCAGCGATGTGGAAGTGGTAGGACACTCTTAGCAGTGCCAGTTGTGCTGACAGTTCGGGAGGCGCGGTCTATTGCCCGACGAATATGTAGCAGTTCTGAAGCGAATGCCGTGAAGTGTTTCCTTCAGTTTAGAAATCGAGTTTAATTTAGTACTGAAGTCTGGGGAGTGCAGTAGGTGATATGGCACATAGCACCCCCGTCAGTCAAAAAAAAATCAGTAACAGTTTGCACTGCACATGCTTGAGCATTGTCCTACTAAATGATGGTCAGGTCCTGCAGAAAGTTTCATCACTTCCGTCTCTATGCTGTTCATTTTTGGAACACAACCTACGACCATCCTAGAGACAAAAGTGATGACACTTTCTTGTGCCGGCCGGAGTGGCCGTGCGGTTCTAGGCGCTACAGTCTGGAACCGAGCGACCGCTACCGTCGCAGGTTCGAATCCTGCCTCGGGCATTGATGTGCGTGATGTCCTTAGGTTAGTTAGGTTTAAATAGTTCTAAGTTCTAGGCGACTGATGACCTCAGCAGTTAAGTCGCATAGTGCGTGAGACGATATCTTTTTATTTCTTTTTTGCAAGCGGGTTCTGGGAGGGAGGAGGGAGGAAAGATGGGGATGGGCCTGTGCTGTGATTATAGGACAGAATCTGGGAGAAAATGGCAGTGGTAAATGGAGTCTGTAGTTATATGTCCATTTTTAGTGTTGTATTAATTGGTCAATCAGTTTAAAGAGTGTCTGGTTTGCCAACCTGATCTTATCTTATTTCATGAGTTATTTCTTTTCTGTTATAGTTTTTTTGGATGTCGTGGTTTTCTTGGAAGGTGAGGACACAAAGAATATCTAAGAGTATGGAAGTACAGGACAAATCATTCAACTTTTGAGAGCGCTTACAACAATACCGACATAAAATTACAATTAGACACACAGACATTGAAATCATAGCGATAAAACAACAACAAAAGATATCTCCTCAACTTACAAGAAAACTACCACTTCCAAAAACCCTAACAGAAAACAAACAACTCACAAATGATCAGATCAAATTGGCAAACCTCACATACAAGACAATTTCACTAACCCTCTCTCACTCTATCTCCCCCCCCCCCTCTCCCCCCCACCTCTCTCTCTCTCTCTCTCTCTCTCTCTCTCTCTCTCTCTCTCTCTCACACACACACACACACACACACGCACACACACAAAATCGTATCATAGGTTGACAACAGTGATCACGTGAACGAAAACAAACGAACTGGCATAAAACTGTGGTAGTGAAGAATGGAAAACAGTTATGAGTCAGATGTAAATAGTTCAGCGCAAGGAATAAAGCAGAATGCCAAAAATTTCCAAGTGCAGATGTGCAATGAAGCCTGTCGACACCAACCACTGCTAGCAAGAGTGGAAATAGCCGATTATGTGAAGAAACACCGTAAGTAGCTTTCAGACAAACTTTGTAAAGAAAACTCTGTTAACCTAAAGCAATAAAAAACAAAATTATACAAATGAGTGTATCCAATTTACAGAATAACCACAGAAGATGCTTTGTAAATAAAAGCGAAACGCGTCTAGTGTAATTCTTTTTAATCAGATTGTAGTCAGCTCATGGCAGATAGCCTGTAGTAAACGATGTTGACAGCTGTTGTGGAAGATGGCCACTCAAACGAACGTACAAATTAATAGTAATTAGATTCGTTCATGATTTCGTTATTCGCTGTGAAACTGAGGAAGAACTGCAGTCTCTGTAGACTGGGATGGTTTAAAGACCAAATACTATGATTATGCGTAAACCGAAGGAAGACTAAAGTAATTAAGAGTGGCAGAAGTGAAATCATCTACGAACATAGTATTAAAACTATCAGACGCAGTGAACGTATTGTGGTACACTTGGCAGAATAAATCACTTTTGAAGACGCAAGAGGGCATAGAAGATGACTAGCAAGGGTAAAGACGGGATTCCTGGACAAGAGATGTCTACCAGTATCAAACATCAACCACAGTATAAAGAGAAATTTTATGAGAATTTTTCTATGAAGTATAGCATTTACGATAGTGGATCATGGAGTCAGAGAAGCGAAATAAAATAAAATGGAAACGTCTGCGATGTAATGCTGTATAAGAACGTTGCCAATTAGGTGAACTCATGAAATACAAGGAGATGGTCCTTAGAATTGGCGAGGAGAGGAAGATGAGGAAAACACTGACGAGTAGGAAGAAACAGTATGGTAGCACTCGTTTCAATACATTACGGACTAAAGCCCGTGTTACTAGAATGATCTGTAAAGGGTGTCAAATGTAGGTGAATGCAGAGATTGGAATACATCCAACAAATAAATGAGGACTTTGGGTGTTAATGCTACTTTGTGATGAAAGTCTCTAGTGGGCAGTCAGAGATGGCCCCGCACCCAAGAAGAAGAGTAGAGAGACGAAAAAAATTGGACACATGTCAAACAGAAGTGAAAGATGGTGGGTTACCAGTGGAAAAGCTGGTAACTGGAAAAGAAAGATTTTCGCTGCTAATCAGTGATGGATCTGTAAAAAATTCACACGTCACTGAAAGAATTATAGTAGAACTATAATTTTTCTCTCAATATTTGGAATATAAAGCATATTCCTAAGAGTGATACGTAGTAAATATCTCATACCAGCTGAAAACTTATTTCTTCCTTTGGAGCACACTCAACATTAATTACGCACACACAATGGCTATTACAATACATTCCTAATCCAGGGTAAATGCAGTGAGTTGTTAGTTCTCTGGTAGCCAAATGAATTATAATTTGTCAGTGAGAATTCTCGATACCATGTACGTCTGAAAGTGGAACACCGAATAACACAGGAGAGACTTAGCATACTGAAGCAAGGATCTTTGACACCTCGTAAGTAATTATAGAAACGTTTTCCGCCATTAACAAAAACCACTTGGGCCTAGTCTTACGCAATAGCCTAGTGCAGCAGTAGCGCGCATCCTAAGTGTGGTAGCTTTGCGCAGCAGAGACTTGCATGGCCGTCTCGTCAGAGGAGAAGTCTCGCTTTGCCTCTGTGTGCGCACCGTCTCGTGTGTGTGTGTGTGTGTGTGTGTGTGTGTGTGTACGCTCGCTCGCATGCTTTTTTGGCTCGCCCTCGCGGAGCAGACGAATTGGCTGTCAGCAACGCCTCTGACTTCATCGCAACGCGTCGGGCTCGCCCCCACGGCTCAGTCGCAACGAAAACGGAGCCAGCGACGCGAGACGGTTCCCCGTCGCCTCTCGGAACGACAAGCGTAGATTGCCCCGCCCGTGCGAGTGTGCCGGGCCATTTCTGAAGCGCAAACGGGCCCTGCAAGAAATGTCTACCGCCACTGTCTAAATCGGTTCTGTCATACGAGAAGTAGGAACCGCCCCGGTTAACCAGTCGTATTAGCTCTCCACTTTCAGGATTCGGACAGGTGTGCCGTCCCCTGACTGAACCCACCTGGTTGATTAACGACGACGTTCGGTGTGCTGGCCATCTTTGATATGGTTTTTAGGTGGTTTCCCACATCCAGCAAGATGAATGCCGGGCAGGTAGGTAAGTCTCGTGTTAGTTACACGTTTTGCAAACATATAGAAAACGTTCGCACACTTTCGCACAGCTTACATTTTAAGTAGGCCGTTTAGGTTTTATGTTGGTAACGCCACGTAGCGCTCTGTATGAAAATCACTGACTGTGCTGTGTGCAGTCTGTGGCTGGTTTGCATTGTTGGAATATTTGCTATTGAATTGTTGGGCAGTTGGATATGAACAGCGCGAAGCGTTGCGCAGTTGGAGGTGAGCCGCCGCTCGCTGTATTGCAGTAGTTCGAGTATACTAAGACTTTTGTGAGGTAAGTGATTCATTAAAAGTATAGGTCATTGTTAGTCGGGGCCATTCTTTTGTAGGGACTATTGAAAGTCAGTTGCGTTGCACTAAAAAAAAAATATTGTGCGTCAGTTTAGTGACAATCAGAATAAGTAAAGAGATCGTAGCGGTCGCGCGGTTCCAGACTGTAGCGCCCAGAACAGCTCGGCCGCTCCGGCCGGCGTGCCATAGGTCAGAAGGATATCAACTGCGTTTTTTTTTAAAATAGGAACCCCCATTTTTATTACATATTCGTGTAGTACGTAAAGGAATATGAATGTTTTAGTTGGACCACTTTGTTGTAGATGGCGCTGTAACAGTCAAAAATTTATAAGTGCATGATATCACGTAACATTCCGCTAGTGCGGACGGTTTTTTCTTCGTGATACATAACCCGTGTTAAAAGAGACCTTTTACCAATTGCGGAAAAGGTCGATATCGTGCTGATGTATGGCTATTATGATCAAAATGCCCAACGGGTGTGTGCTATGTATGCTGCTCGATATCCTGGATGACATCATCCACTTGTCCGGACCGTTCGCCGGATAGTTACTTTACTTACGGAAACAGAGAGTCTTCAGCCATATGTGTAACCTCAACCACCACCTGCAACAAATGATGATGCCCAAGTAGGCGTTTTAGCTGCTGTCACGGCTAATCCGCATATCAGTGGCAGACAAATTGCACGAAAATCGGGAATCTCAAAAACGTCGGTGCTGCGAATGCTGCATCAACATCGATTGCACCCGTACCATATTTCTATGCACCAGGAATTGCATGGCGACGACTTTGAACGTTGTGTACAGTTCTGCCACTGGGCGCAAGAGAAATTACAGGACGATGACCTATTTTTGCACGCGTTCCATTAAGCGATAAAGCCTCATTCACCAACAGCGGTAACGTAACCCGCATAATATGCACTGTTGGGAAACGGAAAATCCACGATGTCTGCGACAAGTGGAACATCAGCGACCTTAGCGGGTTAATGTATGGTGCGGCATTATGGGAGGAAGGATAATTGGCCCCAATTTTATCGATGGCAATCTAAACGCTGCAATGTATGCTGATTTCCTACTTAACGTTCTACCGATGTTACTACATGATGTTTCACTGCATGACAGAATAGCGATGTACTTTCAATATGATGTATGTCCGGCACATAGCTCGCATGCGGTTGACGTGGTATTGAATAGCATATTTTATGACAGTTGGATTGGTCGTCGAAGCACCATACCATGGCCCACACGTTCACCGGATCTGACGTCCCCGGATTTCTTTTGTGGGTAAAGTTGAGCGCATTGTCATTGCATGTGCGAACATTACAGAAGGCGAACTACTCGCTGTTGAGAGGAATGTCTTTACACGTATTGCCAAATGCATTGAGGTTGACGGACATTATTTTGAGCATTTATTGCATTAATGTGGCATTGCATTAATGTGGTAATCACGCTCTAACAGCATGCGTTCTCAGAAATGATAAGTTCACTAAGGTACATGTATAACATTGGAACAACCGAAATAAAATGTGCAGCTGTACCTACGTTCTGTATTTTAATTTAAAAAACCTACCTCTTACAAATGTTCGTTTAAAATTGTGATCCATATGTTTGTAACTGTTTCAACGCCATCTGTCACAAAGCGAAGAAAGTGGTCCAACTAAAACATTCATATTTCTTTACGTACTACACGCATATGTAATAAATAATGGGGGTTCCTATTTTTAAAAAACGCAGTTGATATCTGCCTGACCTATGACACGCCGGCCGGAGTGGCCGAGCGGTTCTGGGCGCTACAGTCTGGAATCGCGCGACCGCTACGATCGCAGTTTCGAATCCTGCCTCGGGCATGGATGTGTGTGATGTCCTTAGGTTAGTTAAGTTTAAGTAGTTCTAAGTTCGGGGGAACTGATGACCTCAGAAGTTAAGTCCCATAGTGGTCAGAGCCATTTGAACCTATGGCGATGCCATCTAGCCGGTCAACCATAGTGCCATCTGGTTTCCCTCTTCAATCTAGGCAAGTTTCGTTTCTTGTAGTTTTTTCGTTTGACGAAATAAACATTTCGTGAGATATTTGGCCCGGTAACGATCAATTGATCACTCTGTATACATTTTAATTATTTTATTTTTAATTGTAACGGTCTGATTTCAGTCACTTGAAATTTACCTTGTTTATTTTTAAGATTTCTTGTTTGGAGTCCTTCAGCCGTGAAAGATTAGGAGTCTGAAAGTCGTAGTTGTAAAAGATCGGCTATGTGCGCTTTGGTTGTAAATGTGTTATTAAATTACTATACATTACAATTATAAGGTGGAACCGACGCAAACCTTGTTTGGCCCTCTCACATTCCTAATCACTTGTTCTTTCCAGCGGGTTTAGCGGGCGTTTAAGTACCTGTCACTGTCACTT
Source organism: Schistocerca americana (assembly GCF_021461395.2). Classification (NCBI taxonomy): domain Eukaryota; kingdom Metazoa; phylum Arthropoda; class Insecta; order Orthoptera; family Acrididae; genus Schistocerca; species Schistocerca americana. Next base: position 440,274,064 of record NC_060121.1, on the reverse strand, counting down.
TGTCTCATACAGCGGACATAACCACAATAGTGAGGGAATTAGAGCTATATCTCCTATCTGTGGGTAACTTCCTCTGAGGTGTAAAAACAAAAATAATTCCGTAGTGATTTGGTAAATCCACTTTCTATTTTGGCCGACTGCCGTTAAGCACATCATAACTATCATCGTAATCATCCTTTCTACAAGGACCCTCTATAATGTTTTTCAGGCACTGTGGTCTTAAGCGACAAGCATCCATTTGTTTATGAATCTCTGTATCCTATTCTTTTAACAAGTGGATTATTTTGCCCGTTGTTCTGCCTTCTCACTGAGCAGATACAGACTTTTGAATACTTTTTCTTCTCTCTCAAAAAGTAAGGAGTGGTACGACAGAAGGACAAAGGTGAAGCCTCCATTTACTGCCATGCTTTAATCTTTTATAAATAACTCTCACAAAACCCCATAAAACCAACAGACTTTTCTCTTGAACGTGTAAGCTTTCACTGGCATCATACTGATAGCACACCAAACTATGGAAAACTTTCACCAATGTTAGAAAATATGGTGCAGATATCGGTGCAATTTGCCTCGAGAACCAACGGAAGTCGCAAAATGTTAGCAGAGATACAGGGCCTTTCTGAAAGCACTATCACATTATAAACAGACTCTTTTAATCATACATCCGTCGAACAAAAAAATGTGATCAGAAGATGGAAGGTGACAGGTCACACCAATTTACAAGAAGGGCGCAGGAAGTGATCCTCATCCGTTGTGGAATCTTAGGAGATAATCTGAGTTATAAAGCAATGTACTTGGAACAATTTTTCCATGTCAACCAGCATGGATTCCCAAATATCACTCTCTTCCCATCTGACAAACAATCTTTTTTGTTTTCTTCCTCATTTTTGGATCCTGAATCTACTAAATAGTTTGATGTCGCCCCCAACGAATTCTTCTCCTGGGCTAACCTCTTCATCTCAGAGTAGCACTTGTACCCTGCATGCTCAAAAATTTTCTGGGTGTATTCCAATCTCTGTCTTCCCCTGTAGCTTTTACCTCTACAGCTGCCTCTACTATAATGGAGGTTATTCCCTATTCCCTGATGTCTTAACATACGTCCTGTCGTCTAGCATCATCTTTTTTTTTCAATGTTTACCGAAGAATCCTTTCTTCTGAGATTTTGTGGAGAAATTTCCCATTCTTTACCTTACCAGTCCACCTGATTTTCAACGTTCTCCTGTAGCACCATATCCCAAACGCCTCGAGTCTCTCCTGTGCCAGCCGCTTCAGTGTCCATGGTTCACTGTCACACAGTGCTGTGCTGCGAAATTATTTCCTCCAATTAAGGGCTGTATTAGATATCAGTAGAATTCTCCCAGCCAGGAATGCCCACTTGGCTCTTTTGATGTCTTCCCTGTTCGTTCATCATGGGTCATTTTTCTTCCAAGGTAGTAGAATTCCTTGTCTTTGCCTACTTCGTGATCACCTATGTTAGTGTTAAGTTTCTCGCTGCTGCTATTTCTAGCTTATTTCGTCTCTTTCTGGTTTGCACTCAGTCCATAATCTATACTAACGCCTGTTCATTCCCCAGAACAGGTCTAGTAATTCTTCTTCACTTTCACAAAGGATTGCAAGTTCATCAGTGAATATCATCATTGGTATCCTTTCATCCTCACTTGAACCTTCGTATTATATTCGGTGTATATACCGAACAGCCGTGGTGAAAGACAGTATTCTCGTCACGTAACACTTTTAATCCTAGCACTTAGTCCTCGGTCTTGTTGTCTTATTTTTCCCTCTTCATTTTTGTACATACTCTATATTAAACGTCTTCCCCTATGGCTTACTCCTTCCTCCACAACCACTATATAATCTCTCATGATTATTGGATTTTGATTTCCCTTTACATACTGAATTGCTTATTCACTATACTCATATTCTCTCTTTATTTGTTTTTCTTGTGACGTCGACATGTATACCTCAATTATTGTTGGCGGTGTTGGCTTGCTGTCGACACTGATGACATCAATCCCATCACTGAACTCTTCATAGTGGCTCACTCTCTGCCCTACGTTCTTATGCAAAACGATTCCTATTCCCCTCATACCATTTCCTGCTTCAGACGATGTTACCCTATACTCATTTAACAGGATATCCCTATCTTCTCTTCATTTTACATCACTGAACCCTACTGTATCCAGTGAATGCCTCTGCATTTCTCTTTTCAAATGTTCTAGCTTTCTTTATGCGTTCAAACTTCTGACATTCTAAGATCATATAATGTTATCCCATTATTGGTTATTCCAATTTTCTCATGGTCAGCTCCTCCTTGGCAGTCCCCTCGCGCAGATCCAAATAGGGGACTAGCCCGAAATCTTTTGACAATGGAGAGATCATCATGACTTTTTTTCCAATTACGTGCCTTATGTTTTGTAAATTCAAATTACGTTTGTTTAATGTAGTGGTTTCCACCGCCATCTTCATTTTCGTGCCTCTGATCGTTGCAGTTTCTATCGCCTTTAAGGGCACTCTGCCATCCCAAGGGCGGCTTTTTCACATGGCCGTCGGAAAAACTAGGGTAGCTTCTTATTTAGGATGTGCTAGGCTTCGGTTTCTGACTGATTTTTACTCAGAATTCAAGCAGTGGCTGGGTTTGAGCCCGGGACCCAAGTTTTGAGTAACTGTCGAAGCCCCCAGGCTGTGGCTAAGCCATGTCTCCGCAATATCCTTTCTTCCAGGACTGCTAGTTCTGCAAGGTTCTCAGGAGAGCTTCTGCGAAGTTTGGAAGGTAGGAGACGAGGTACTAGCGGAGGTACAGCTGTGAGGACGGGCCGTGAGTCGTGCTTGGGTAGCTCAGTTGGTGCCGGCACGGTAGCTCAGCATGTTCGGTCAGAGGGCTAGCTGTAATAAAAAAAACTGAGTTAATGGATCAACAACGAACTGTAACGGGTGTCTTTCGACGTCCGCCCAGAGCAGATGCAACGAACGAAAGCGAACAAAATGAGATTTAAAAAAAGTTGGTAGAGCACTTGCCCACGAAAGGCAAAGGTCCCGAGTTCGAGTCTCGGTCCGGCACACCGTTTTAATCTGCCAGGAAGTTTCACATCGGCGCACACTCCGCTGCAGAGTGAAAATCTCATTCTGAAGAAGATATTCCTCGATCAGGTGGATGCAGTAGTACCTTACTATTGGAAATCAGTGCACGAGAGTTTATTAGCGAATAAAGGATCATATTGCTGTGAATCGAATTTAGTTACTGAACTGAAGATTTCTTGATACAGAGATCTTTGTAGGAGAGTCATCGAAAGACATAGAAATGATTTTATGCTTGCCCCAAGGAATTATAATCGAAGGCTTGTTGTTCGCGATGTGTAGTATTCGGGAGACAATGTATTCTGAGACATTTCACAGATGCTGCAACTACGTATAATGAAGAACTGTATGATAAAAGCTGCACACATATACTGTTTAATATATATTAAATTTCAAAATGTTACAAAGATTATCAGTTTGCTTTAAAAGTTCAGAGTGGCGCTTTCCCCAAATGAAAATGACTGCAATCTGAATCTGTCACAACTATGATCAGCCAACTGATACAAATATATAGTCGTAATTTTTTTTGTATGAAGCGGAAAGACCATATAGCGGCTGTCCCAGGTATCTAAGGTGGCAGACATATGTTCAGTGGGAGATTACAAGGAAAATACAGCTAGTTTACAAACATGATCGCTTTGAGAGTTTCTCTGCAATTCAGCCTAGAATGTTGCTAAAGTGTTGGGGATCCATATCAAATAGGACCTAAAAAAGATAGTATAAGTACAGAAAGAAAGGCAGCACAAAACCTTACATAGTTTCCGGAGATACTGATGAACGTAGACTGCAAACTATTCACAACAGGTACGCACAGTCATGAGATGGAATACTAACCTTAATGAAGCAGCTCCAATTGGAATTCTAGAAATGCACCACAACCGCTAAATATTGTTCCTGTAGAGGGCGTGGGTATGAGTTTGAACTGGACAGTCTTCTAAGCCATCTTTCTCCTGTGCTCCATGCGTGAATGCAGCGGGAAACTGAAATACTAACTGGCACAATGGAGAGTTCCCTACAAAGTGCTTTCCTCAATATAGATGTACTTGCGCATGTACCCCATATTCTACAAGATGGGTTACTATATTTTAATGTCTTACCATGTGCCTACCAGACCATTTTCACTTTTCTGTTATACCCTTTATGCCATGTACAATATTTACATTATTTCGAAACGACGCAGATTATAGCCCTTATCTAAGGTACCAGAGGGCGTTATGGCCCACATAACGTCTGAGAAATTTTAAGGCTATTTTAGGTAGATTTCTCTAGAAATCTGTACTCATTTGTTAGCTGGAGCGTTCTTTATATGTAAAAAAACTATAATCGTAATTTGAAGCTGAAATTTCAATTGGATAAAATTGCTGTTTTCCGATAGTCTACATTTGGGTCAAAACAGCATGTGTATATGAGTGGCCCACTGATTTTAGATATCAAGCACTGAACATGTTTACTCAGGAACTCAAAATGCAATGAAGAAATGTATTTGTGAACTAGTGCAGTGAAGTTAATTTAAAAAATATATATATATATTACTTCCAAACTGTTGCTGAAAACCCAAATTTTAAATTTTGCAGTTCGATTCATATTATTAGTACTTGTAAATAGGGTTACACGAATTAAATTATAATTTTCACAGGTGCGGCAAATAAAATGTTCGTGATCTTCTTTCGACAAACCGTACATTCACCATGAACATTAATTACCACACATTATGCACTGTCTCATGTCCCTGAAAGAACATATTTCTAACAAACTGAGCAGTACCAGCCTGTCTGGGATGATATTTTATCCTCTTGCTCTTAGCCTCTTTAATATGAGGATTTTATTTCTTTCCTCCTACTGGTCGAATCAGTTACAGTTTTTCTGGCGTTGACCGTTGTGTCTTCAAGTGCGCTCCACATGAACTGATAGCCAGTTTTCTATTACTGACTTTCTTAATTTCCACCCCCTTGTGTGTGGGGAAATACTCAACAAACGAGATTTGACCTGACGACTTTTCATCCAAATTATGCTTCGATTGTAAAGGTGCTTTGGGCTCTTCTTGAGTGCTCAAGTCTCAAATGAATTGTAGTAGATGCTTCCGGAGTCTGCTGAAGATGCTGAAACTCGCAGACGACATTTGGAAGTCTTCTTGGTTGCAAATATCTTTGTGAGAAGGGATGAAAGAACTGAAAGCCCTGACTGTGGGTTATCCAAATGTTGATTAAGTTGAGGAGTTTCGTGGTGATAAGGTTTATCCGCTGTGGCACTAAGCGCTCACGCCCTTTTCGGGTAGTTGAATGCTCGAAGAGGTGTGTACCCGTGTGTCTTTGTATTGGCACGCATGATTGAACTTTGTCCCCTGTAGTAATTGGGTATGTCTCTGAAACTTCTCTGAAATTTCGGTTACCTCTTTGTTGACGTCATAATACAGTATTGCCTCTTGATCCCAAAAACTCCGAAATCACCGAAAACACTCCTATCAAAAGGCTGTAACTAATGTGTGGTAGTTGAGGGCAAATAATAGTAAATGGTATTGTTTTAAGCAGCAGCATCACAGATTTTGGAGTCTAAGTGACATCTGGCTAAATCATCAACAATGATTTTGCCTGTGGCTTCAACCTGGCAAGGTGATGTATAAAGTTTACAGAGGTGTCAAAGCGCGTATACTTTTTTTCCATAATATGGTTTCTTCTTTGACCTTTGAATGAAACCACTGAAGGGATGATTATAGCAACAGCCCTAGAATAAGCCACGATAGTGGTACTTTCCCCCTGCTCTTTGGCGATTATACGAACTTATTTAGCCCATTTTTGTGCCGAAACTGACGGATCGTTATGGAAGTGAAAAGTGCTATCTATTTCATCGATATTAATATTCCTTCAGGACAATTAAAGAAATTGTGCTAATCAAAAATTGCTTTTATTTTTAGGAAATTATCGTTAACAGTTGTGCCCAAGCAGTGTTCTGGGACAGTGATTTTTCTTTTGCTACTTCAGGGCTTCTCGTTAAAAATTTTTCAACCACCTATCAACCTCCTCTCGTAAAAACTTGTTGCTGATATTTTTTTAAGAAGAATATACCTAAATATTAAACTTTTATGTATTAGATAACAAACATTATTCATTTCGAAAACGCGAATGCATGAGTCTTTCTCCTGTTCAACAGGGAGGTTACATTTCACACATTGTTCACATCAATCTACAATCCTAGGAGAGGTATCGGCGAAGATTGCGCCTCGGTAACAGAAATCCTGTTTTCTTTCACCTGTTGAAAGCCTCGAAGGATTCAATTGTCCATTTACTCCACTTCTTCAGTTGGTTGCCAACAGGATTACCTTGTTTCCCCACTACTACCGAATATCTGCAAGGAAGAAACATTATTACTGCTTTCATTTTCTTAGAATATCGTGTTTGTGATATGACCCTCCTGGCTATAACTGTGTTAGTTATACACTTCCCGGCAAGGCATGGACCGTATCAATACAATGGTTATTTATTTTATAAAGAATGTCTCATAACCACGATATTATTTAATTAAACAGAAATTAATTCATTAATAGGCTCTACGTAGCTGAATGATGAAATAGCAACAATCAAAACATGTTACTACGTTTGTTAGGTAATAAAATAGATACCTCGGATCTGGGAAAAAAATAACAACGGAGAGTCCAGCTTCGTTTTCCTTTAGCAAATGGCGACATCCAGTCACGGCTACCACGTCCCTCCCTAAACCAACAGACCTAATCGACTTTTGCGAAGTTTCTGTTGTGTATCTTACTACCATATACCGGGAGCTATGCTTGCTAAGCTCTCAATGAAAAATAAGCCAAACACGAAATGGGCCAAAACACCCTTACGTACCTTACTACACGTTGTGTTCCTGGAAGCACCACTTTCCACCAAAAGAATATGTCAGGTGTAACAAACACGATGGTTTTCTAAATGTAACATCCGTGTCCCCATTTTCTAAGACAACTGGGGCAACTTGCATCTTCTAAAGATGAGCTGTAGCCGTCACCCGTATTGGGTTCTTTTCCGCCAACTGCAAACTAACGTACAAGCAAAAAACAGTGCAAAACGAAGTGGCAAATGACAAGTATCTCAGTGCTAATAGGTAATGAAATCCTGAAATTTTGGAATGTCACTTGATTTCCTTTTATTCACAGTATGATAAAATCTAGAAAACGGTTCCTAGAGCCATCAACTTTTAATACTCACAGCAAAGTTCCCAGAGAGTACTTATTTATAGATCACTAAAAAAATTAGCCATAAAATGCCCCATACGACGTGATAATTTACACGACATCTCACATACACGTTTACCGAGGCAACTTTAATAAATGTGTTTCATCACTGGGCGAATCTGCATTTTATACATGAAATAACTTGTTACCTCCAAAGAAACCGATGGCCGACTGGTAGTAGGCTATCAAAAGGTTTGGCACATGCCGTCTTAGGTCTCACTTGCGACTTGTCCTTTGTGTCTAACAATGAGTGTATATTGTAACTAAAATTTGTGTTTAGTCTCTGAATGCGAACTGAATGTTACAGAAATTATTGCCGCCAAGTTCTTAGTGGAAGTAAAGTGAGCTACATACAGGGAGATGTATGTTAACAGTGAATAGTAAATCTAAATAAAGACACACACGCTTCTCGTCGTCAAGCCTGGTAGTTGAATCCGCGCTGTCTTTACAGGCGCCAGCACTATACGGTTCCCACTCACCCCACCGTTCTCACGTTCTGAGACCACGTGTCGCATCTTGTGACGGTACAAATGGTACTACCCCACAGTGACGTGAATAACAGTATACTGTACGTTAAAGCGCAACAACAAAATATAATAACGTGTAGGCAGCGATGTGCTGTCAATGCCACATTGTCATCAGTTCTAAATGTTGATTTCAGCTGCGGAAAACGGACATATGACTGCTTTTCTGCATTGTAGATGAACTGGCACTCACTTGCTCCTATTCACAGAACTGCTACCAATATGCGGAGATAGGCAGACATTCATGGAATTGAACAGTTACAGATGTTGAAGTATCTAATGGAAATGTTTGGAAAAGGTGGGTTAGATGTGCTTGCCATAACTGGGAGGTCTCGCAAAATGGACACGTCATTTGGAGCAGGGCGTATAACAAAAATGTTTATCAAAGAATACCAAATATGCAGTGGGAAACCGTAGTGTCATGTCTAGCACTGAATCGTAATTTACATTAATGTTAGAGAGAAGAATCACGAAGAGGATTTTTGAAGAACAATAAGGAGTGCAGAAACCTAAACATTAAGAACCGATGGTGTTTCAAATAATAAGAAAAATAAGTCAAATCATTTACTGAACTGTTAGATAGGGCTAATAACAGGAAGATGATGAAACAAATCTGGAAAAGAAATCAAGAGCAAGCTGGTTCCGAGAATTGAAAATAATTCTCTCTCTCTCTCTCTCTCTCTCTCTCTCTCTCTCTCTGTCTCTCTCTCTGTCTCTCTCTCTGTTCATACCATCAGCTCTTGGAAAGCCCATCTTCACCGACCGACTGCCGTGCCATTCTCGACCTTCTGGCGTGATCGCGTGCGGATATAGAGGAGCGTGGGTTGTGCACACCGCTCTTCCTGACACTGCCACTTCTCTTGCTTGTAGGTGCTGTTACTAGGTCAGGTAGGTGCTCCTTTGGCATCACGTGGCTGAGTGTTCCCCAGTAGTTCAACAGTGACATTGGCCCGGATGATCTTCGTCCAAGTGTCCACTAAGTCGAATAGCGATCTGACAGGCCCTGGTGTATGACCGAGGCACTGTGTTTGACGAAAGGGTGGGTCGTAAGTATGTAGCGTTTTGGTTTTGCATGTTCGTCTTTGGTTCCTATGGGCTACTTATCGACTGTGTAGTTCACTGTTGCTATTTGTGCTTAAATATTGTAATTTTGAGATAGTGTGTGATGTTGTGGACCCAGCCAGAGTGGCCGAGCGGTTCTAGGCGATGCACTCAAGAACCGTACGACCGCTACGGTCGCAGGTTCCAATCATGCCTCGGGCATGGATGTGTGTGTTGTCCTTAGGTTAGTTATGTTTAAGTAGTTCTAAGTTCTAGGGGACTGATGACCTCAGCAGTTAAGTCTCATGGTGCTCAGAGCCATTTGAACTATTTTTTTGAGGTTGTGGACGCTAGAAGATGGAGTGCCAAGTGGAGATATCTGAATATTTTCTACACATTCTACTGTCTGAGTTCAGTAGAGGGATTATATCAGCGGAGGAACCACACTAGACGGAACACGACCCGAAAAAAGTTTCCTCGTTTTGAGGAGGACAGTTGTGATATTGATCACTCTCCACATTCAGGAAGACTTTCGGGGTTTGATGAAAATCGTTTAAACACATTAATCCACAAATATCCATACCACTCTACTCAATTACTGGTAGATGTGATGAATTGTGATCCTTCCATCGTTGTGTGACATTTGCATGCAACGAGGAAGTTTCAGAAATCGGATGTAGGAGTATCGCATTGCTCTAAGCCAAAATCACAAAAATCGGCGATTGGTGGTGATTTGTGCATCTCTGCTTGTTCGTCATGAATTGGCTCGTGAACAACAGGAACCATTCCTATTCTGTATCGTTTCTGTTGACGATAAATGATGTCTTTAAAGTAACATAGGAAAAGAAACGAATGGTTGAGCCTCAACAAAATAGCAACTGTACAAAGACTTTTGTGGATCTAAAAAAGTTAACTTTATGCATATAGTGGAAAACTATTAATTGCTTCCTCGATATATAAACATTACCGCTGATATTGTCAACAGGTGAGACGTTTTGCACACGCAATCCCATAACGACGAGAAAGATGGCGCGAAGTGCTGCTACTCCACGATAACGCCCGCCAGCATTATGCTGGTCTAACAAAAAATCGTTCCGCACTAGCCTTATTCAGCCGATCTTGCGAACTTATTTTTTCACTTCTTCCGCTATCTATTTAACAAACTTCAACTGGATGAAAGTGCACTCCGAACACAGCTCGACGAGTTCTTCGCCTTAAAATCACGGGTTCCTACAGTCGCGGAATCGAAAACTTAGCCCAGTGTAGGCATACTGTCGTCTACCCGCTGTGTTTGCTAAATTTATTGAAAAAAGGTATCAATTAAGGCAGCAAGCCAATAGGTAACAAACAAAGATTAAAGCAGAAAGAAGTATTTGCCGAAGGTAAGTGTTAAATTTGTGCAATTCCAAAGCGGAACCAACAAGGAATCATGTATGAAGCGGTCTGAACAAAGAGTCATGGAGGAATGATGAAAAAGCATTATTGTCACGTGTTGCCAGGTGGCTAATACATAAGAAAACGCGAGAGAGGGCGTTCTTTTGATGCCACCTATATGGTTGAGGAATGTTTGCCAGGGTCTCCGAAATATTGAGTTCTTAGTTACGTAATAATGCCACGACACAGTCAGTAACATTTAGCCCGAAAGTTAATGACGTTTGTGACTACAGAGCGTCATTTCTACTACTGCACTGAATATTATCTCAGTCACTGGGTAACACAGACACCATGTCAGCAACATGTTCACGCTGGTGAATGGTTAAGGGAAACTGGCCCCTGTTTTGCAGCTGGGACAGTTACGATTAACGCCAGAGGAAACGATGGCGGCGCACCGGGCACCGTGTACTGCTAATGTGTACTCGGCTCGGCACAGCAACCGTAATCGCAGCGCTAGATGACGACGGGCCGGGGGGTGGGTGGAAGTACGGGCAACCGGAAGCGCGTATGGTCGGCAAAGGCCACGTATCACACCGCTGCGCGGGACTCCGCTTCCGCCACCGTTTCCATATCGGCCGGAAAATGCGCAACCACGCGGTGGCACGGCTGCGGCAGGTCCCCACCGTAAACGCCGTGCGCGCCGGAAAGCATACCTCACAGGGGCAGCCTGTAAAGCGGGCGCGCGCTACACTTCCCCTATCGAAATATTTGCATCAGCGCAATAAACAACAGCGAAAAAAAAATCAAAAAAATCATTTGCGCCGCACTTAACGTGCTGGCTCGGCGCTTTTATTTTGCGGTTTGTGTGTGTGTGTGTGTGTGTGTGTGTGTGTGTGTGTGTGTGTGTATGCGTGGCATTTAATCTCATCGCAAATTTATTTTGAATGCTCAAAGAAACGTTATTCATATCGTAAATAAATATGAATGAGAAATAGCGAGTATACCTGACAACGCAACTCATGCTAAATTAACACTGCTTGTGTACCAGCGTTTATGATTTCCTTACCACATTCTCAAAGCCAGCCACATAAAATCAGAAATATTTGTTGTTTAAGAACTCCGATGAATGAAATGTATTATGACATTTCTGTATGACTATTACAAGGGACATATGTGTAATGTGCTAACGGGGAGCACGTTTTTAACGAAGACGACTCAACAGATTCCAAACCCACTACGATGTGGCTTAATTTCATTTTCCATTCTTATCGTCTAGTAAGGATTGAGTGCCATATTTGTTTCATTACTGTATTTTTAGATCTCCTGATTCATCGCTTGTGCTTCGTTTGTTTGCAGAAGGTCTTTTTTGCCATCGCAAAACTTCCAGAAGTGTCGAAATTTACCTCTGATGCATATTCTACTGTCGATTGTAATTTCGTTTATGTATTGCATTAGATGTAAAGACGATATATAACTCCCGCATGACTTTCTCTCTCTTTTCTTCGACCTTCTACTGGAGGTGGTCCTGCATATTTTGTTAGTACAATTTTGTGATAATTATAGTAACGAGTTGCTGAAAATAAAATTTATTTTAATTAGTAGTGTGTGCGTAAAAATCTACTCCAATCATAGAAACGCTTTTATGCTTTTTCAGCCTGTTAAATGGAATGAAAGTGATGGGTTTGGTGTAGCAGAAGCTCACTTTTTGCATTAAAACTAACAATTACACGGTCAGGCGTCACCAAGCTTATCATCATTATCCAGCTATGACCTCGGGCTATAAAAGACCCGTTTCGACGAGGAAAGGTATTTTTATGGTACTAAAGACATTCTTGCGTGCTACCACTGGATTAATGTTCTTATCTCGCCGGCTTTGTAATGGGAAGTGTTGAGTTTCAAAGCACATCTCTGAATCTGAATTCCTTTGTATGTGGCATCACAATTACCCCGATAGCTGTACGGAGAGATTCTTTAATCGAAAGAGTGTCGCACTCATTATATAGTGTTGTGCTGTAACTTGAGGGAGTACGCCTATTGTGGGTATTATGACTCAGTAAATCGTACCCGTTACTCACCGATGATTTCTGGAATTTTCTAAGCGGTGTTGCTTTCTCTCTGGTTTGGGGCGTTGTCTTGCTACATTACGTCAACAATGCCCCAGCCATTCGATTGCTTCAGGATGCGCTTGCGTGGCGCCATGCAGCGTACACTGTCAAATGATTTTGCTAAGGAGTTGTTTAACAGTCTGACAGAATTATGTGGGTTTGTGGGATAATAGTAATTTATGATTCGGTTTATTCGCGGAAAGATACGGCGAATCGTTCATGACATATGTGGAACAAATTTGTTCGTTTGTTTCGATGCTAGTGACCGCTAATTGCCGTCAGTAAGCCAGTCAGGCAGCAGCAGCCGGCCGAGACAGAAGCAGCCACGGGGAAGTAACAGAGTTCGTAACCAGGGGAGAATTGTATAATTTTATCTGGATGATTTGACAGTTCGGATTTTGAGTTTCTGTGTGTTATTTTAATATATAATGGACACAGTTCTCGCGTTTTCGTTTGCGTAAGAAAGTAAATCGATTTTGTGACATATCAGGTAAGAATTATTTACTCTCACCTGAGTTCGGTCTCACCTAGTTTCCCTGAGCCGTGACTTCAAAAATGGTTCAAATGGCTCTGAGCACTATGGGACTTAACGTCTGAGGTCATCAGTCCCCTAGAACGTAGGACTACTTAAACCTAACCAACCCAAGGACATCACACACACACACACACACACACACACACGCACACACACACACACACACACACGCACACACATTCCCGAACAGGATTAGAACCTGCGACCGTAGCGGTCGCGCGGTTCCAGAATGTAGCGCCTAGAACCGCTCGGCTACTCTGGTCGGTAGCCGTGACTTCCTGCGATGCTCTGGGCAGGGCAGTTTCTCTGTCAAAGTTACAATCTTTGCGGCGTCGTGGTTGGTTAGCGCGTTCCATTTAGGACGGCCGGGTCTCGCGAGGTGGGGGGAGACTCAGTCGGGGCAGTGACAGGGTAGACAGCGCACGGAACATGGCGAGTAGTCAGTCGGCGCTTGGTGTACTGAGTACTGCGAGGACGCACGTTCTCGGCATTACGACGCCGGGTGTGGCGACTAACCGAACTGGAGTGCTGAAGCAGTCACTGGTCAACATGGGCTCTGTTTAAGAGTCGCGTCTGTCTCGAATCCTGAGGAGAGCGCTGGAGTTTACCCTGGCGTGCATGTTAACAGCGAGCTCCTGGCCTAACTTTAGGTGGTGAGCCATTTTGCAGTGGAGCTTTTGGATGTGCCTGCTCAGTGTAGCCACTTTGATTTTCGCTAGTCATTCCTTAAACCACTTGGACGTGGGTCCGGGATGCTTGGGTATTGCGAGTTCATGTAACAGCGCTGTGCCCTGGTTCCTTTGCATTAATCTCGAATTACAAGTGCGGCTATATACTCGGCGATTCCATTTTTATTATTATGGTCAATATGTTGGGTGATTAATTTTATGAATCTAATTTTATTCTCTGTATAAAACTTCAGTCGCTAATCTAAATTGGAATTGCAAACTTCTTCCTTGTTGGCAACTAAAATAGTCACAATGTAGCGCCGTCAAACGGTGCTTTGATGTTTAACGTTGTGTGCGGAGCGTCTAGTCATTATCACCTTGAGCCACTTGAGGTTTACAAATTTATGAAGCAAAATTTCACGTCATTTGCGACTGTTTAATGAACTATTGCTTTAATAGCAATTGCGGTTGTCACACTGTAATGTTAAACATCTCTTCCTGCATTTGGTGCTACCCACTGCGGTTGTCACACTGTAATGTTAAACATCTCTTCCTCCATTTGGCGCTACCCACTGCTTCGGTGTTGGATTTAGTATTTTAGTGGACTGTGTATTAATACTGGATTTGCCCTAGAAACCGTTACTGGCGTGCGCAGGACCTCCTGCCTGTTGTTGTCACTTGAGCTATTGAACAGGGAATTCAGACACGCGGCCAATGTGAACACCAAACGTCGAGAGTGTGCTGATAACTGTGTAGATCTTTCAGGTTATCATAAGATCATATTGCAAAATGTTTTCCGTAAGAACTAATTCACGTTTATGTGAGATCTTGCTACGTGAGAACTTCTGAAACCTAATAGCTTTTACAAATTTTTATTTTTGATATTCACAAGGCCTGATAACTGACCTAATTTCAGAGATAGTGAGCTCAGATTTGCAGTTTTGTTAAACTTACATTGGTGTAAAGCAGTTTTTCTTATCAATTTAAAATTGGGGCCATAAGGCTGTTTTTCTTTTACATTTTTTTAAAATTATTCTCACTGCTTTTATACAACTGAATAATCGGTGTAGATAGCAGCAATTTGCAAGTGACAATTAATAATTGTGTTCTTACCAGTGCTCTGTTTGAAACAACGTGGTGAAAATAAAATTTTGTATCGTAGAATGGGGTCAGCATTCCACTCCCACAGCCCATGCGCCCTTCTTAGTAATTCTATACCTTAACACTCACCTAGCTCTGTTTTTGAATCTCTGTGTATTAACCTAATTTATTAGACACCGTTCTGGCGTTTTCATCAGGGTCTACAGTAGAGTTCCGCTGGACGTGCCGATAGTCCATTTGTTTCGGTAGCGTAGTTTTCCACGTATTTAACATGAATAGGGACTGTGATTGTTGTGTGTTTATGCGAGCCGAGTTGGTGACACATCACTCTCAGATCCTGGCTGCGATGGCTTCAGTTATGCAGTTTGAAGCTGCAGTGGATAGGCACCGCGTTTGTAAACTGGACATAGTTATCCAACGGACGTCCAGCACGTAAGACTCCTGCGAGTGGTCCTCAATGGTGGCCAGCCCAGTTACTGCTCGCACTGAGGTTGACATCTCACCTGTGGCCGAGTTGGAGGTCACGTCAGTGCGTGGCAGGTGGCGAAAGGTCTGTGGCTGATACTGTTGCTCATCCAGATGCAGTAGCCTGTCCTGTTTCAGAGGAAACCTCTCAGCCTGCAAGATATGGGCAACCACAGAGGGTGGGATTATTGATAGTTCGGGGCTCCAATGTTAGGCGCGATATAAGGCCCCTTAGGGACATGGCTAAGAGGTAGGGGAAGAAAGCCAATGTGCACTCTGTGTGCATGCCGGACGTGAGAAGTTTCCTGTCGGATGCCATGAAGAGCACAGTGTGTAGCCAACGGCTGGCGGTGGCTCACGCCGGTACCAATAATATGTCGCTTTTGGGTGGATGAGGTGCTCTCTGGTTTTGAGCGGCAAATAGAATTGATGAAGGCTGCCAATCTCGCTTGAGAGATTTACAGCATAGTCGACAGGATCGGGTGTGGAGCTATGGTACAGAACCAAGTGGGGGGACCGAACCAGAGGCTCAGACGTTCTATTACACTTTAGGCTGCAGATTCCTCGACTTGCGCCATAGGAAGTTTGGGTCTCGGGTTCCGTATAATAGGTCATGAGTCGACCACGCGTAGGAGGCAGCTACACGGACAGCAGGGGCTGTGTGGCGTTGACTGGACGGCTTTTTAGGTTGGGGGTACCAGGAAAACACAAAAATGGTTTCAGTCTCAAAGGGTTCAAGCCGAACACAGGATGAACGTAGATACAGAAACCGTAGGTATAACAGTTGTAAATTGTCTTCACTGTGTTGGGAAAGTACGAGAGCTCCACAAGCTGATAGAAAGCACCGATGCTCAAATCTGTGTAGGCGCTGAAAGCTAACTAAAGCTGGAGATAAGTTCAGCCGAAATTTTTGCAAAGAACCTAGCTGCTTTCCGAAAGGATAGGACAAACACATTTTGCGGTGGCGTGTTTGTTGTGTTTTAGGTTGTCATGAAATTGAAGTAGATAGTTCCTGTGATTTCGTTTGGGCAGAGTCATTCTTGGCAACCGGAATAAAGTAATAACTGGGGCCTTTTACCGGCATCCCAATTCAAATTATACAGTTTCAGAAAAATCAAAAGAAAACTTGAGTTTCATTTCAAACACGTACCCGACTCATTCGTTTGTAGCTGTTGGTGACTTACATTTACCCTCGATATGTTGGGGAAAAAACAAGATTAATTCCGGAAGTACGCACAAAACTTCATCCCAAGTTGTACTAAACGAGTCCTCTTAAAATAAGCACATGCGAGTATTAAACGGTTGTCAAAACACACTTGACCTCTTAGCAACAAACAACAGTGAGCTCATGAAGAGCATCAAACCGGATACCGGGATTAGTGAACAATGAGATGTGATAGCGACATTGAATACTTAGCCCCCAAATGCTCCAGAAGTAAACGAAAAACGTACATTTTTGAAAGAGCTGATAAATATTCTCTTGATGCCTTCCTGAGAGACAGTCTCCACTATATCCAAATTAATAATACACATTATGTGATCAGACGTTTCGGACACCTGGCTGAAAATGACAAGTTCGGGACTCACTCCATCGGTAAAGCTGGAACTCAGTATGGTGCTGGCCCATCCTTAGCCTTGATGACAACTTCCACTCTCGTAGGCATACGTTCAATCAGTTGCTGGAAGGTTTCTTGAGGTATGGCAGCCCATTCTTCACGGAATGCTGCAGTAAGGAGTGGTATCGATGTCGGTCGGTGAGGTCTGGCACGAAGTCGGCGTTCCAAAGCATAAAAAAGGTGTTCTTTAGGATTCAGGTCAGGACTCTGTGCAGGCCAGTCCCTGATAGTGATATTACTGTCGTGTAGCCAGACCACGACAGGCCGTGCATTATGAACAAGTGCTCGATCTTGCTGAAAGATGCAGTCGCCATCCTCGAATTACTGTTCAACAATGGGAAGCAAGAAGGTGCTTGAAACATCAATGTAGGCCTGTGCTGTGATATTGCCACGCTAAAGAAAATGAGGTGAAAGCCCCCTCAGGGGAAAACAAGAATCTTTCAATTACCACCACACACGCTGGCAGATGATATTCACCAGGCCTACACTATACACATACCCTACCATCGGATCGCCACATTGTGTACCATGGTTCGTCACTCCACTCATTGTTTTTGCAGTGTTTAATCGTCCTATATTTACGCACCTTACACAAAGTGAGGCGTCGTTTGGCATTTACCGGCGTGGTATGTGGCTTTTGAGCAGCCGCTCGACCATGAAATCCAAGTTATCTCACCTCCCGCCTAACTGTCTCAGTACTTGCAGTGGATCCTAATGCAGTTTGGAATTCCTATGTGGTGGTCTGGATAGATGTCTGCGTAGTACACTTCACCATCACATCGGAAACAATGGACCTAGGGATGTTTAGAAATGTGGAAATCTCGCTTAAAGACGTATGACCATAGTGGCACCCAACCATCTGACCACGTTCTAAGTCCGTGAGTTCCTCGGAGCTTCCATTCTGCTCTCACACGATGTATAATGACTACTGAGGTCTCTAATATGGAGTACCTGGCAGTAGGTGGCAGCACAGTGCACCTAATATGAAAACTGTGTGTTTTTAGGGTATCTGGGTACTTTTGATCACTTAGATGTGGCTTGAATTCAAAGAAACATTATCGACAGCATTGGAGACATTTATAGCAAATAAATTAACAAACGACGGAGATGATGATCCTCTGTATAAAAACCGTGTCGGAGCACAGTGACAGAAATAACGAAAGCAACACGCCAAATTTAAACTGTCACAAAATCTCTTAGTTTGGCAGACTTCAATGCGAGATGCGTATAATAGTCTCCAAAATGTAACTTTCTCTCGAAACCTGGCAGAAAATCCAAAGAGATTACGGTCGTACGTGAAGTCTGCTAGCGGAAAGACAGAATCCCCCCTCTCTACGAGATAGCAATGATAATGCTGTCGACGACAGTGCTGCCAAAGCAGAATCACTAACCACAGAATTCAGGAATTCCTTCGCCAAGGAAGACGAAGTATCATCAACATCGATATTCAGTAGGACTTTGGAACAAATATTGTTTTCGAACGTTATGAATTATCTCGAAGCAAACATTTTGTTGACACAAGGTCAACATGGATATAGAAAACATCGTTCTTGTGAAACACCACTTGCTCTTTGCTCACATGAAGTGTTGATTGCTATTGGCAAGGACTTTCAAATTGATTTCGTATTTATAGATTTCCAAAAAGCTTATCACCCTGTATTACACAAGCGGCTTGTAGAGAAATTGCTTGCTTATGTAATGTCAGTTACGTGACTTGATCTGTGATTTCCTGTCACAGAGATCACAGATCGTAGTAACTGACGTAAAGTCATCGTGTAAACCGGAAGCGATTTCTGGCGTTCCCCAAGGTAGTGCTTTAGGCCCTTTGTTGTTCCGTATCTGTACAAACGATTTAGGAGAGAATCTGAGCAGCTATCTTGGGTTATTTGCATATGACTCTGTCCTTTGTTAACTAGTAAAGTCAGCAGAAAACAAAACCAAATTCAAAACGATTTACAAAAGATATCTTTACAGTTCGAAAAAAGGCATTTGGCCCTAATTAACGAAAAGTGTCAGGTTATCCACATGAGTACTAAAAGGAATCCATTGAACTTCGGTTACACGATAAATCAGTCTACTCTAAAGGCAGTAGATTCATCTGAAGACCTAGGAATTACAATTACGAACAACTTAAAATGTGAAGGGACACATAGAAAATGTTGTGGGGAAGAGTAACCAAAGACTGCATTTTATTGGCGGGATACTGAGGAAATGTAAGAGATCTACTAAAGAGATTTCCTACACTAATCTTGTCCGTCTTCTTTTATAATAATGCTCCTCGATGTAGGATCTTTCCCAGATAGGATTGACGGAGTACATCGAGAAAGTTCAAACATGGAAAGCACGTTCTGTATTTTCGCGGTACAGGGGAGAGAGTGTCACTGAAATGATACAGGATATGGGGGGGGGGGGGGGGGACACATCATTAAAACAAAGGTGTTTCTCGTTGTGGCGGAATCATTTCACGAAATTTCAATCACGAATTTTCTCCTCCGAAAGAAAAAATGTTTTGTTGACGCTGACCTAACTAGAGATAAACGATCACCATAAAAAAATAAAGGGAATCACAGCTGACACCGAGAGATACAGTTGTTCGTTACTTCGACGCACTGTACGAGATTGGAATATTAGAGAATTGTTGTAAACGTAGTTCAATGAACTCTCTGCCAGTCACTTAAATGTGATTTGCAGAGTATCGATGTAGATGTAGATGTTCATGTAGATGAAGATGTAACTTAGTTAATGAAACAAATTGCCGCGTGGACAGATACGAAACGGCATCCACGTACAATGATAACGTGTTAAATTACTGTGGAAATGCACTCAAGAAATAGTTACTTCAGTACGAATGTGACGTGAGCTTAACTGTTAATATAAAACTGTATGAACCTAGGCCTTATTATGTAGTGTGTTATGTACCTGAAAAACAATAAAACGAAGTATTACGATCAGTAATACTATTATTTCGAAGTGAGAGTTTCCTTTTGATAATTGACTAATCTTAATATTTTAAAAGTATAACAGATAACTGCTCGTATAGGCCACTTCGTCAAGTTTATTTAGTAGCGAAGAGATTTCTCTTTGCAATACTCCCATATTCGAATCTGACAGCCGCAACATTGATAGACAAAATTCGTTAAGTGAATGTTTACAACCTTTTGACCACACTGTTATTTTAAACCATATCTCAAATCCCGCACCTTAACAGTTTTAATTAATTTTTCCAGTAAATATAAATATTTAACTGACAGTTAAGTTTTAATTAAAACCTTACTTACTTACGTAGAAAAATCTCAAACCTACCACATAAGAGAAAGCAGGAATATGTAGAATTAAGTGCAAGAACATGTTCTACATACGACCGCAAGACGATAACAACTTTCCATATTTAGTGAACATTTCCAATAAAATGGACACTCTAAACGTGAACCATAAACTTTCCGTTCTTCTTAGAGCCGAAAGAGGACGGTCCTGTCGTAACATTGAAGAAATGGAAGTTTAGACATATTTGGCAAATAATTGAAAAAACATTTTAAACAAGCAGGAATGAAAAACATGCAGCCATTGTAACGTGTTCAACATCAGACAGACAGGACGAAAAATTTTGTGGGACCTGTACCAAATAGGACTAATAGGGGATACTGAACGTATATGGAGAGAAGGCAGCACGAATGGTGAATGGTTTGTTTTACCCTGTGGGGAGGTGCACAGAAATCAAGGAACCCGCCTGCCACATTCTTCAAGATAGATGTAAACTACCCCGAAAAAACCTAGTTATAAGGTTTTAAAAACCGGATTTAAATGATGTCTCTCGGAACATACAACAATCCCATACACATTACTCTCATAGGGATCGTGAGGACACGATTAGATCGCCTTGTCACGGTTCGCGCAGCTCCCCCCGTCGGAGGTTCCAGTCGTCCCTCGGGCATGGGTGTGTGTGTGTGTGTGTGTGTGTGTGTGTGTGTGTGTGTGTTCTCCTTACCGTAAGTTACTTTAAGCTATATTATGTAGTACGTAAGCTTAGGGACCAATGACCTCAGTAGTTTGGTCCCATAACACCTTGCTACAATTTTTCCAGGATTAGATCAATAATAACACGCACGGAAGCACAGAAACAATCATGCTTCCCGCACAACATACGTGAATGGAACAGGTTGAAATCCAATTAAATGGTACAATCGGACATACCCTCTGCCATGCACAGTGGCTTACAGAGTACAGAAATACGTTTAGACATAGACAGTAAGGTGTGTAAGTAAACGATGTCAACATCATTTCAAGCGGGTTATGCATTGTTTGAGACGCTTCAATTTATGTATTCATTATACGTATACGGTTTGTGCTATACTACAATATGCAAATCAAGCAAAAAAAAAAAAAATTAAAAAAATAAACTGCATTCTCCAAAAATCTGGAACATCCGATTTAATAGAGAACGCAACAGAAATTAATTTCCTTTTGTTTCATATGTTGTAGCTGTGCAAGAAACAAAGTACAAGAATTTGTAGCTATCACGGTCGAACAGTTTCAGTTTGACATAGAGTTTAGGAAGCCTTCACTGGCAGTGAAAGAGCTCTGCTTTACTTCGCGTTTAGCGAGAAGCGAGAACTGATGCGTAAAACTTAATGTTGACAGAATATTTGATTCTTGCAATCCAGTAGTCGCAAAATGCACTAAAACAGTCACGTAGCGACAGGGACTGGAATTCTGTGAAAATTAACAAGTCCTGGTAACGTGTGTGCGACAATTAAATGACAGACGACCAGAAAGACTGAGAACCTGTATTTTGATGTCAGTCACATAAAATGTCAGACAATGTTAAGAGCTACATGCGGACTGAGTCTGGATGTAACTCTTAACAGGATCTGGCATTTAATGTGATTGATTTTACTTATGTTACAACCTTTGATTATAAGGGCCTCATTACAAATGGACATACATATCGTTACCGACACATTCCATGAGGAGATTTTAGATCGCTTTACTAACTTACTGTCTACGTGTGAATGCAACCATTGTCCTTCTGAAGAAGAGGATCTAAATCCTACGAAACATTGGTTAAGGTTAATTGAAAATTTCGATTTATTGCAACTGATTGGCTGTCTTATTCACCGGCTACACTTTTTTATACTTAGTTTGTTGTTAGGCCAGTATAAGTCATTTTCAAAGCTCGGTAGGTTCCTCGCTTTTAGTTGCAATGCAAGCGTAGTCGAATGGTTACATTCAAATATGTAAGTTGTGAAGATTGTAATCTGGATTCTTGAGATTTTTTGATATTAATCAATGCTTTTGCCAGCGGAATGCCCGGTTCTATTTTAATATACTCTGTGTCAAGACATTATACATGAGCGCTAGATAACTTTATAATAACACAGTGAATTCTCCCCTGGATTTACGCATCATTGTTCGTTCTGTTTCCTGACATTCCGAAGCTAGTGACGCAGAGAGCCCCCATGAACCTAGTATATACAACAAAGCAATGCATGAGGAAATGGCACTAAATCCCTACTTAACATATAATGAATCACTATAGAAATGGGCGCAACAACGAAGTTAGGGCAGTGGGTTCCTTAGTACAGGCAGAAGGGGCCCAGTGGTGCAACCTAGGTGTTATGAGTGACTCAGAGTGCCGCGTTAGCAAAACAGAGGCACACAGCCGTTTATAAATAGGTGACGGTTTTCTAACGAGGGGGATTCAAGTGTTGCAGCTCTCTTGGATGGCTGTGCGTGTCACACCACCGGCTACACTCAGCAGCAGTTGCGCGCGAGCGTTCCAGTCCATGACAGATCGCTGGGTCGACCTTCTGAGGCCAACGCGGGGTCTATGGTCAGCCAGCGGCGTGCCACTCGACGGCTCGCTACGCAGGCAGTCTTGTTGGCTCGCATTACATGCCAGTGGCATCCTGAGGCAAGGGCCTCGGATTTGGCTGTCGGATCGCAGGCGTTTGAGGCACCCACGATCTTAACCATGATGGCGAAGAAGCACGTAGCGGGCTCCCCTGCAGTTCCCAGCAGGCGGTGCCCAGGCAACAGGGACGAAGACCGCTGAGTCGCTGCCGGCGCATTCTGACGTCGTCCAAATTCCGCGGCTGGGCGCGGCCTGCGCGCCGCAATACGTTGCACGGGTTGCTGAGTTAGCCCTTCCGCACCAAGCTGGTTGCAGACAGCGCAGTGGCGTCCTCGGCATTGTGGGACCCTGTGACGTAGACAGAGAGGAACGTATCACTGTAGCTGAGAATAATAAAGCACTTTAAGACCACGGCCGAGTTTAAATGTGGCGCATCATGACGGTTTCCATCCATCTCCTAGATTCCTCCACCACACGACAACATCTATATATGGCAGAAACAGCTACAATTACAACACCCCTGTCTCTGGTGAACACTCGCCGACGGGGACAGCATACTGATTCCTATTACATAAGAAGTCTTCGAGCTACTGACGTATCTGGGAACATAATCAGTATGGTCGAACCTTCGTTAATACTCTGCAGTGGAGCACCATATCAATGGCATTCCAGAAATCCATGAATATGATATCCACCTGCTGCTCTTCATCCACAGGTCGTTGGATAATATTTCACAGAAAGGTAAGCTCTTTTTCACACAAACAATACTTCTGAAGTCTGTGTTTTTGTAGACAGAAGCTTTTTCCATTTCAAGGTAACTTTTTATACTCTAAGTGGAATATGTTCTAGAAATATGTAAGAAAGCGATGTTACGGCTATTGGCATGTGATTTAGTGAGTTCTTTCTTGTTCCATTCTTATACACAGGAGTCAAAACTGCTCTTTTTCTACGCACTTAGACTTTTCGCTGGGCGAGATAATTCCGATAAATGCAAGCTCTCCTATGAACAAATCCCCGCGAATCCTCCAGGCATTGTATGTTAGTTGCCTTTCCAGGCGTTTTTGATATGACTATTTTGTGATAGGTATTAACATTTTTACCTTCATTAGAAAATACGTAACTTGGCGCACTTCATATACAGGGAAATCCACACAGAAATCCACACTTTACATGATGCAACATAGATTTGTATGTGGTGGTTACGGGAGGCCGAGGCGGATATCCCCTTGCAGTGCCTCCACAATGCTTCGTTTTCGTGAATACCGTATAGCATGGACAGATGGAGAGGCGCGAGCCACGCAGTCGAGACTCTGTCATAAGCATCACTGTTAAAAATCATATTACCTTCACTCCTTTGATTACATATCTGTCTGCGAATTGTAATAAAACAATTGTACTAAGAAATTCAAAGTGTTGTGTAAAATGAGTATTTCTTTATATAATAGGAGTTAAATATGGCAAAAAGTTATTAAATAAGCTCTTAGTATCACCAGCAATGGTACAACAATTGAAGTGATAGTTGAAGCTTTAGTTTGATCATCAAATAAGATCACAGTTTTTCTTATTTAGGGTATATCTTAACAACGCTTTCTGTTATTTTTAGAAGCAAAAAACAACGTTTCATTACCTTATTTCATTTTTCGTTTTCTTTCCAACCCTGTGCCTGGCTTTTTCGATTATATGGGGCAGAAAGTTCTTATTTTATAAGAAACATTTTCGCCATTCTTTTGACGTAATTAAGACAATGAAAATACAGAATAACTTCACAGAAGTGGTATCAAGGAACAAGAGTATTCTCTAGAAGACCAACAGAAAAGTGCAGTCTGGCAGAAAGTGTTCCTATCAGATTATTTGTATGTCGTTGTCGGCTCCCAAGTGACAAACGAGAGGACGGTGTGTCATGATAATGTCTCGTGAATGGTTTATTTTTCTTCATTGATCACTGACCAAGACATTGTCGTATAGCGTAACGCTCAGCGTGTTAGTAGTGTGAGTTGCAGGTGAGCTAGACCGGTACGGTAATCGTCCAGTGGATTAACGACCGTGGGCTTTTGCACAGGTCAACATGAGTGAGGTTATTAAGCGGTTTCCCACTTTAGTTTAGGCAGATGCTACGCTGTTCCCAGAGTTCGCCTCGGACACACAAATAGTTAGTCACACGCAGAACAAAGTGACACTCTTCACGTATGGATGCCGTGCACAATTTCCCTTCTTTAAGTTTAGCTGACGACTGTGCTGTCAAAAAGGACATCCAGTCATAAAGTGAAATGGTAAAAAAGTGCCCTAATCCTGAAGAAGCAGGACGTGTCTAGAGGCGATAAACGTCTATGAAAATAGAATGACTCAGCATTACGAATCGACTGTTCTTCTTCTGTGAATAGCTATTTATTAGTAAGAATGCCTTGAGGTTAATAATGTGCGATTAGAATAATTTGACTGGTGTCATTATTAATATAATGATCCCACGACGTAGTTTGATGGTGGCATTCACCTTGGATTACTGATGACATCGTTTATATAAACTGACATGCCCGTTACTGACAGTGTCAGATGGAAACATCTCCACCAAACTGTCAGTCACATGAAACTATTTATCTATGAGAATTATAATACATATTTTAGTATTACTTGAGGTAAACAGGGAGATCACAATTAATAGCAAAATCTCATTTTTCGACTCATATTTACTCAAAGATTGTCTTCTTCTATCTTATACTTTGACAAGTATTAATTTATTAATTTCCGCTTTTAATTATGATACCTTCGGCATTGCACACCACAGTCACCTGTAGAGGGTGAAGAGACTCCTCGATTGCGAAATGCGGATTCTCAGTCCCCCAAAAGCGCCAATTATGTTTATTGACGAACCCGTACTAATGAAAGTTGACTTCGTCGCTAAAACAAACTATACATGCCCATACTAAGTCCCATCACACCCCATGACCAACCGTGCAATTTGAACGTCATGACGCAAACCGTTCAGAAGTTATGACTATTTGAATTCATATAGTTCAATCACTATCGCCCCGAAAGTGCACAGCCTTAAAGCAAACCAATCAAGTACGAGCAGCAATCCTTCAGTAATCTGCCGATTAATTTAATTAGTTATAAAATACATTAAATATGCTTAATAATTTTCTTTGTCTGTATGTCTACAACGTAATATAATGTTTCACAATTACAATACTTTTTCCACACACAAGAAAATGGGCCATATCCGACTGGCAAGTAGTGGTTTTTGATGCATAACTCACAACGACTACGGCGAGATGAGAACAATATTAGATATCACAGTATAACATCACAGACTTATAGTGACAATTCCTTAATACCCTCACGACCATCAGAAGTGAGCTTCATAGAGGGAATAATTTGTCCCCTTCTAATACACCAGTAACGTAAGCCACCAAAATGGCAGAAGTCTTTAAACAAAGCGCAGATAATTTAGATGGGAATGGAGAAGATAACGCACCAAATTAATACTTTGCTGTCACAAAACGCCATCATATTATTCTGATAAGGTGACCTAGTAATCTTCAATAATCTGTGCCGCAATCCACAATTGTAAGACATCTCTTCTTGCAAACTTAGAATTCAATCCGGCTAGCCACTGGCAAATTACCAAAACCAAACCAGTGCCATTTAGCAGACACCAACTATTAAAACGTCAGCAGTGCTCGTATACTGCAGACATTACTGTCTGACCGCACCGGCCTCCACTACCCGACTGCGCCATGCATCTGGGCTCCTCTGCTTTACGACTCTGGATGGCGCCGCAGCACGGTTCAAGGAGGCTATAATTCGCAGACGTGCCACTCGTCGCCACAACGCTAATTAATAAAGTCTTTCTTCTATGTAAGTATTTAATAAGTTTCGTTAGCAGTGTTACAACGATCTATCATAGATTTAGTGATTGGCTGTGGTTTCATGAAACTAGATCTTGTTAGCATTTTTTTAAATTCCTGTTATACATTCATAGTTTCAGCGTCAGTTTGGGGAGGGGGTTGGGCTGGAAGGGGTGGTGGATCGCCTTCCATGAATGAGTTTATTTTTATTTTATTTTTAGAGTATCAAATTGTTATGAATGATATTTAATGTGAATGAAAGGTAATAACCAATGTTATCTGAGAAAGTCTCTTTGAATTAAATCTTCTTGTAATTACGTCCCTATTATTGTTAGAAACGATGAAAAATTTCGATTGCTAAGCTACGAGCAGTAAGTAAAATTTAATTACACAACAACGTTTGTATTGGAAATATCAGTCACAAATGTCTAGCACTGATTACTGATTTTACTGACAGCAAAGAAATTTCCTTTGACCATGTGAACAATTACTCACGCCACATTACACTCACATGGCTGGGTAATTGTTCTGGTGCGGTATTAGTCATACTGCATGTAACAAATCCTGCGATAATAGGGAGTAGTTTCGGATGTGTGTTGCACTGTATAAAATCATTACTGGTAGCAGTCGCAGAAAAGAAGTTTAAGCTGTTGTTATCGTTGCAAGCGAGCTTGATGCAGACGATGACGAGCGTAGCGTAAGAACGCCGCAAAGCAGTTACGTTTCAGTACACTGTGCATTGCACTATAATGCGATAAAATTTAATCTGTATTCGCTTCCAAAACTTAATATTATTAAATTTTTCAAACAACATAATGTACTGAACGTAACTAGGCAGCTTATGCATCATGCATCTACCACTACTACGACTCGCCAACTAGTAATGTTAATCATCTTTCCTATTACTATTTGTATTACAGTTTTAGTACTTCATAGTGTTACCTCCATTTATGGTTAGCAACATGTTTGTACTTTGTTTTGAATAAAAGCCATAAGGGTGCTTCTTATCCACCAATCGCCGTTTACGCCACAAAAATGCACAAGAAAGTTCTGTATTTGGTTTCTGAAAGGCAGCTGAAATCTTCCTTACTTTTGAGCATGTATTTAACACATTTTACGAAGTACTGGGTTTTCTAGTCGGGATCATGCCTCCTACTTACTTTTCTATCTGTATCAGAGAGTACGGTAAGTCGGTCATATGCGCCACCCGCAAGAGCCAATGATGAGGAATTTTGTGCTTCATAAAGTGGTGGTGGTGGTGGTGGTGGTGGTGGTAAGTTCCTATGGGACCAAGCTGCTGAGGTCGTCGGTCCCTAGGCTTACACATTACTTAATCTAACTTAAATTAACCTACGCTAAGGATAATACATACATACACACACACACACACACACACACACACACACACACACACACACTCATGCCCGAGGGAGTGCTCGAACGTCCGACGGGGGGAACCGCGCAAACCGTGGTCAGAGTCTTTGTAGGAATACACTATGATCACGTAAGTCTAATGTGGTCTCCAACACTGCTTCTGCTATCATTACTTCATTTAGCAAGATCCTTACTAGCGTTACTGCTTCAATTATAACTATTGTTCGTATTTGGGTACAAGCGTCGCCCCCTCCCCTCTTCCCCTCCCCCTCTTCAACCCCTTTGTTTACTGTCACGCACAGAGAATATCGATAGCCGCGACCGTGCTTCGTAGCTTCGTATGTCTTCGGTCGTAACCTCGGAACGAGACCATGGCATCCAGTGAAGTGGCATGCCAGCGGAAATTCCCGCTCTGATTTGAGGCTGTGTGATTTCTGGTTTGTGGTGAGAAGCCAAACTGGAGGTGCTCGCTGCTGTTGATGAGCCGCGTTGGCCGCGAAAACTTTTCCCCGGTTGCGTGCTCGTCGCTGTCAGTCAGTGATCCATATTCGACCACACTAGCATCTAACATCCTAGACTTGCTAACCGTGGCATGTCTGATTCTGTGTTCTCAGTATTTCATGAATTTCATTATTCTCGCTTTTATATTTTAAATTTTTCAGCATTGTATTTTCCGCTAATATTTTTATTCGAATGGGCGCCTTTTGTTGTAAAGATCTTTTATTTGTATTTCTTCATAGTAATTGTCATAACCTTAACTGAATTTTTTGATGGTGTTGAAATTCTAATCTGAAGAAATGTGGGTAACATATAAGTCCAATTAATCTGTGTAAGATTATATTCATTATAATCTCGTATTGCACATTCCTCCTGATGACGTGTACTTAACAGTTAAAGTCAAAACTGAAAATAAAAAGAATTGTAATCACTTTTGTTGAATTGCACGGAGTTCTTAAATGGTAGGTGATTCACCTTACTCGTTTAACTTACGCATATGAAGGATAATAATTCTGGATGCTAAATCTACAGAGCTGTAACCACTTCGTTTTGCCAGTTTTTTTTGTTATAGAAACTACAATAAACCACCAACAGTAACACACTCCTCAGAAACAAAAACCAATAAGGATCCCTTCTGTGGATCAAGCAAATGACAATTAATTACTAGAATCAGACAGAAGCGACGTATCACAACCAATGCGAAAGAAATGATGGTCGAGGTGGCACACCACTAGGCCGGCCTATGTTCACCACACTCGGTGAGTCGAGAACTGCCACCTGAATGTCCTGAAGCTGGCTTATCTAGCCCTAGACAGAAGGATATTTCCAAGACTGTTTGCACACACGCGATCACCAGGAAATAGTTCCTTCCTCTGCTGCTGGTTGATATCCTCTAATGGACGTTGGCGGCACCTACGTGTTTGTTATCAACTGTGGTACTTGCTTGTAAACACTTTTGGGTCGGCCAGACTTTGCAGCGGTGTCGGCAACCCGCATCGCTGGGCTGTCTGCTGTGTTGCTGCGGCCGCAGGCGTCTGCGGTGACTTCAGCACTGGAGAAGCGTGCTGTCGTTTCCTGGATGGCCATTTAAGTGGCTATTCAATGGATAGGAATATGATAATATGTAATCTTCTCAGTTTCTGATTTTAAATAATTATTACTAGCGCTGCCAACCTATACTTAAAGGTCTTACTCGTTATGCGTATTGCATTTGAATTTCTTACCACTTCCTGACTCAAGTTCAAATAAAGTTTAACTGGAACACAGCTGCACAAATTCTGAATGGGTCACTTAGTAAAAGGTCATTAGTTACCGAACGAGGGACTTCAATATTACACATTTGTGCATAATCCATCATCAGGTATTTGTGAAATAGAGGAGACTTAGTCATATGGAAACTCAACAACGCTACAATGGCTCATGATGAACATATCCACATGTTAAAAGTAAAGTACATATGCCAGATACATCGACTTGCACACATGAACTGATGTGATACATACATAACACTCAAAGACAGTCAGATGGTTGCACTGCAATAACATAACGAAACGGAATTCTACTGGTAGGCGCCAATAGTGACCTATTCAGCATTTATACATTTCTGTTCCACCTACACAACTTGGTCGCTTCCTCCTTGTACGATTTTTTTCTGGCATGTACAATTAATTCTGCCATACTGGGATATATACGCATTTCTCCCTTGCTGAAAATATCATGATTAACCAGCTCAAGATCCCTTTTCATAAAAAGTCATAATAGTGAAATAATTCCCAAGTATGCCACGCTTGAGTTGAATATTGTGTCAAATACTTCATGATGAATTAAAAATAAATATTAACATACATGGATCAGGAGTGAAATAAGAACCACATGCAGACCCAACAGCTTCGCAAATATCACAGGTACTGATCTCTGTAATCATTTGTTTCGTATTATTTCTGTGCTGAAGTTCTTTGATTTATGTAGTTTTGTTAGCGATGTATTGCATTGCGAGAGGCAGGCACATGTGTAAGCAACTTTCAGTTGTTGTGTAGAATGCTCAAGTTGGCAAGTGTTAGAAGTAAACACCGATTTTGCGACAGTTATTAACAAACTTGAAGTTATCACCTGATGATCAAAACTTATTCGGAATAGGCTTAAGTTTTAATCTCTCTGAAAAAGCCAACGGTCAAATTGTTAAAAGCACTGCAGCTGAGTTAAAATGCCCTTTAGAACACAGCAAGTATTCAAAGTTTTTTCAGGTAAATATAGCTGTTAAAACACGAGAAGCTCTTCAACAGTCCTTAAACACAACACATATTTCCTAGGTTCTCTCGAAAACGATTAACAATCTTAACGCTATGTTGTGAGAAAATAATTTTCTGACCTCAAGGGCAGATAAAGCGGCCTTAGTAATGCTTATTTATGATTTTTATTGTATTTCCAAACTCTGTACTTCTTTGAATCCAATGACAATGTTGAAGTCAAGAAAAATCCAATTTAACGTTTTATTAACGACTTGAAAAGATTCTCTCTGTTTACATCTGACTATGCGAAGAAAAAACAGTTCATGATGAATCCTAAAAAGCCTAGTCTGGTGTCTCAAAGAGGCGTAAAACTAATTTCCCACTTTGGCCAGTAGTGAGTGGTTACAAAGGCCCTAACCATCTTTTAAAGAGACCTTCACATTTACTCAATCTTAGGGAGTAAAACAAAAATAGTTACGCGATGGGTATGGTTCTTGGAGCGTCTTTTGGCTCAGAGGACACAATGCTTGCCTCTTTTGGTATAACTAACTTTTTCACATGTCTCTATAGACGAATCTTTGAAAATTATACGAAAAATCCATTTGCGACACAGAGAACTGAATATTGGTGAAAATACGGCTCATAGGTGTTACTCCTTCTCTGACATTTCCACGTTTTGTATTAAGATTTGGCACCAAAGATTTATTTGTACGGTATTTAGCCTTTAGGGTATCTTCGTCGACATATCCGTTAAATACCTAGGGAATAATTTTTTCGCAAATGATGAATCAAATAATGATTACATTGTCATCTACCGTAGCTGACGTTTTCGTTTCATGTCGTGGAAGTGTTGAGGATAAACAAAATATTCCGTCCAACGAAGTCTTCAGTGCAGATGCACATCAGGGTATCGGCGAAATGCCGTTAGTAATGGGGAGACGACGTTAGTAGTGTGTGGAAAAATTCTGATTTTTGGCCTGACAGGAGATGTGCAACGGTAGTCCCTGTAGTTGCAATGACCACGGTGTCCAGATGGCTTAGCGGTCAGAGCATCTCTCTAGTGAGCAGAGGACCTGGGTTCGAGTCCCGGTCAGGCACAAATTATCAGCTTCCCCACTTATTTAAATAAGTACTCACTCGCAGCCATGTCTGTAATTCATCTGTGTATTATAATTAACGATGATTAATTTCACTCACATGCACATAATGGTGCGAATTTCCTGTCAATATTTAACAGATTATCTAAGTTGTAACTAAGTTGTGAGAAACAGTCGTGCAGGTTGCATTAGCTAATGGTTACTTTGAAAAATTTATAAGTGGTATAGTTCAGAAAGATTTTAGCAAGCCAAATTGTCAGCCTGTATGAGCAGACGAAAAGGTTAAATATGCATCCATTTCCTTTTCGTGCCCACATTGCCAAAGAATTGCAAATGCACATTTTCTTCAGCACCCCAACAAAAGTTGCGTTGCTTTTGCGTTATTCCGTGGGTTCGGGAGATACGCAAGTACCAAAGGTCCGGCATGTATAGGATTAGATGTGGATCTTGCGACAGTATTTATGTGGAACAGACCGTTACGGAATTTGCTACTGTCTGTTACAAGATGGCATTCCATGCGTCCGACTGAGAGAACACTGAGTGGTGAACCAAAAGAATGTGAACTGCGGAATGGGGAAGAGGTAGGGGTATAAATGCATCAAACACCATGACCTACTACAATACCGTATGGACAGTTGCACCTTGATCGCCAATAGCTTTTCGTCAATTTAACGACATAACGGCTATGTAATATTTGGAATACCACAACCCCTATCTAAGGAAATTGCTTTCTTCTTATTTTGCGTATTTTAAAATTTATTTACCGCTTGTCAAGATGTAACGATCACCAGGTAGTCTGATGGACAACTTTATTTTACCGGTTATAATGCACAATGTCTATCAATATTTTAGCAGTGCGTATAAACAAAGGAACATAACTAAGAGGTGCAAATATTAAACTATACTTTTATTCCCTCATGCTCCAATGCTCCATCTATTTATGTTGTTATCTTGTATGTACCTGCATTTTATCTTTTTAAAAAAGGAAAATCTGATTCTAGGAAAGTACTCTTATTTGCCACTCAACTGTATGAATTACATTTCTTCGAATGGTTACCGTTGTTTCAACAGTCGTCAAATGGAATAAAATTTAAAATCTGTTGGTTTAAAAATGTCAAAGATGTAAGAATTTTTCCTCCACCTGATGAAACAACGAGAACCGGTCGAGTAGATATAATTTATACAGCTGGTTGGCAAATAAGTTCCCTTTCTGGCCATTAAAATTGCTACACCACGAAGATGACGTCCGACAGACGCGAAATTTAACCGACAGGAAGAAGATGCTGTGATATGCAAATGATTAGCTTTTCAGAGCATTCACACAAAGCTGGCGCCGGTGGCGACACCTACAACGTGCTGACATTAGGAAAGTTTCCAACCTATTTCTCATACAGAAACAGCTGTTGACTGTTAGCAGAATATGGAATCGGTCGGTTCAGGAGGGTAATAAGCGAACGCCGTGCTGGATCCCAACGGCCTCGTATCACTAGCAGTCGAGATGACAGGCATCTTATCCGCATGGCTGTAACGGATCGTGCAGACACTTCTCGATCCCTGTGTGAACACATGGGGACGTTCGCAAGACAACAACCATCTGTACGAACAGTTCGACGACGTTTGCAACAGCATGGAGTATCAGCGTGGAGACCATTGCTGTGGTTACTTTTGACGCTGCATCACAGACAGGAGCCCCTGCGATGACGTACTCAACAACGAACCTGGGTGCACGAATGGGAAAACGTCATTTATTTTATGAATCCAGGTTCTGTTTACAGCATCATGACGGTCGCATCCGCGTTTGGCAACATCGCGGTGAACGCACATTGGAAGTGTGTATTCGTCATCGCCATACTGGCGTATCAACCGGCGTGATGGTATGGGGTGCTATTGGTTACACGTCTCGGTTACCTCTTGTTCGCATTGACGGCACTTTGAGCAGTGGACGTTGCATTTCAGATCTGTTACGACCCGTAGCTCTACCCTTTATTCGATCCCTGAGAAACCCTACTTTTCAGCGGGGTAATGCACGACCGCATGTTGCACGTCCTGCACGGGCCTTTGAGGATACAGAAAATGTTCGACTGCTGCCCTGGCCAACACATTCTCCAGACCTCTCACCAATTGAAAACGTCTGATCAATGGTGGCCGAGCAACTGTCTCGTCACAATACGCCAGTCACTACTCTTGAGGAACTGTGGTATCGTTTTGAAGCTGCATGGGCAACTGTACCTGTACACGCCATCCAAGCTCTGTTTGACTAATTGCCCAGGCGTATCAATGTCGTTATTACGGCCAGTGGTGGCTGTTCTCGGTACTGATTTCTCAGGATCTATGCACCCAAATTGCGTGAAAATGTCATCACATGTCAATTCTAGTATAATATATTTGTCCAATGAATACCTGTTTGTCATCTGTATTTCTTCTTGGTGAAGCAATTTCAATGGCCAGTAGTGTATAAATCTCTCGCAGTTCTGGACAGTGACCTACATTAATTGTTGTTTATACACACACCAAAAAGGTTTCGCATCACCTCGATTCAGAGAGTTCCGAAACCTGTACAGGGAATTGGAATACACATTAACATAAACATTACTTTCGCCCTTCTCATTAATCACGAAAACCACGCATTGCATGTCGTACCACCATACAGCGAGACCTTCAGAGGTGATGGTCCAGATTGTCGGTCCTCTAACACCCAGTAGCACGTCCTTTTGCATTGATGCTTGCCTATAATCGTCGTGGCATACTGTCCACTACTTCATCCAGGCACTGCTGGTGTAGATTGTTCCACTCCTTAACGGCGGTTCGGTGCAGATCCCTCAGAATGGTTGGTTGGCCAAGTCGTCCATGAGCAGCCCTTTTTCATCTATTGCAAAGAAGTTCGGCAGGTTTCATATATAGTGAAGATGCTGGCCACTCTAATCGAGCGATGTCGTTAACCTGAAGTAAGTCATTCTCAAGAAGTGCACGATGGGGGCGCGAATTGTCGCCCATGAAGATGAATGCATCGCAATTATGCTGCCGATATGGTTGCACTATCGGTAGGAGGATTGCATTCACGTATCGTACAGCTGTTACGGCGCCTTCATTACTTTCAGCAGCGTACGTCGGCCCAACATAATGCTACCCCGAAACAGCAGGGAACCTCCACCTAGACGCGCTCGTTGGCAGTGTGTGTTGCGCTCGTTGAGCAGTGTGTCTAAGGTGTTCAGTTGCACTCTTTGGGCAGTGTGTCTAAGGTGTTCAGCCTGACTGGTTTGCTCCAAACACGTCTCCAACGATTGTCTGGTTGAAGGCATATGCGACTCTCACCGGTAATAAGTGTTATGTGACTAGGGCCTCCCGTCGGGTAGACCATTCGCCGAGTGCAAATATTTCGATTTGACGCCATTTCGACGACTTCCGCGTCAATGGGGAAGAAATGATGATGATTAGAACAACACCAAACCCAGTCCCTGAGCGGAGAAAATCTCTGAACCAGCCGGGAATTGAACCCAGGCCCTACGGTTTGGCATACTGTCACGCTGATTACTAAGCTACAGAGGTTGGAGACTCTCATCGTTGAAGAGAACGTGATGCCGATCCCGAGCGGTCCATTTGGCATGTTGTAGGGCCCATCTGTACAGCGCTGCATGGTGTCGTGGTTGCAAAGATGGACCTCGCCTTGCACGTCAAGAGTTAAGTTGCTCATCATGCAGCCTATTGCGCACAGTTTGTGTCGTAACACGACGGCATGTGGCTGCACGAAAAGTATTATTCAACATGGTGGCGTTGCTGTCAGGGTTCCTCCAAGCCATAATCCGTAGGTAGCTTTAATCCACTGCGGTAGTAGACCTTTGGCGGCCTGAGCGAGGCATGTCATCGACAGTTCCAGTCTCTCTGTATGTCCTCCATGTCCTAACAACATCGTTTTCATTCACTTTGACACACCTGGACACTTCCCTTGTTGAGAGCCATTCCTGGCACAATGTAATACTGCCGACGAGATCGAAACGCGGTATTGACCGTCTAGGCATTGGTTGATCAACAGACAATACGAGCCGTGTACCTCCTTCCGGGTGTAATGACTGGAACATATCGGCTGCGGGACCCCCTCCGTCTAATAGGCGCTGCTCATGCATGATTGTTTACATCTTTGGGCGGGTTTAGTGACATCTCTGAACAGTCCAAGGAACTGTGTTAGGATGCAAAACTCTTTTTGATGAGTGTATTTTCTAATGTACAGCAAAATTTTTCTACTTTGTACGTAATTTGCGGTGGCGCTTTTAATCTTTCAAAAAAGTTTTCTTATTTTCCCTTCGTTAAATTATTTCACAACTTTTTCCCACCACGTAGGCGCTATAAGCTACCAATGCGTATTTTATATTGCCAACGGCATCTTTCTGTAGGTATGGCCGTATGTAATTCTTCCAAATATTGTGGGGCATCAATAATAATTAGGCACCTGACCGTGTGTAGCGCCTATCACCGGTAGAACTCTTTTCTTTTCATGGTGCTGTCATCACTGTGTAACCGTCAGTCTTTCTCTGATATTCGTGCTACATACCTTTAGCCCAGAAGTAGAACTCGATATAAGCACTACGCGTATGCCACTGGCATCCTGTCGATATTTTTGTGATGCGCCGTGGCAGCGCTGTTGCGTTTACTTATGACTATATTACCTCTATTTCACAGGTATCTGTTAACTGATTATGCGGAAACTCGTACTATTAAAGTCATTAATTCACCATCTGATGACAATTTATTAAGTAATCTTTTCAGCATCTGTGCTGTCCTGTTGCGATTACACAATATGCTCGCATGCTTCTTCTATGACTGTTTGTCGCATGGCCAAGTAATAAGGTTTGTTGATTTCAGTTTTTTTAATATTTTTCTAGCCACAGAAGCCTAAACTCACCGAATACGCTCCCGGCCTTTTCAGTGTTGTTGTCGTTATTATTATTATTTCTTTCCTTTCTCACACGCTATGTCTGGTTAAAAATGAAAAGTGAAGCGGACCTTGCTCAAGCGTGACTTCCTTTTAACTGTACGGTATATGTTACATTGCATATAGGAACTTTCGGGTAATTGAACATGTATCAATAATTACAGATTTCTGTAGTTGTATATTTACGTTTGGATGTAACTGTATTGCGTTGATGTACTGGTGGATATTGTGTGGTATGACTCCTGTAGTTGATAGTATAATTGGTATAATGTCAACTTTATTCTGATGCCACATGTCTTTGACTTCTTCAGACTGTTGAATGTATTTTTCAATTTTTTTTTTCCTTTTTTCTTCTGTATATTTGTTGTATTGGGTATGGATATTTCGATTAGTTGTGTTAATTTCTTCTTTTTATTGGTGAGTATGACGTCAGGTTTTTTATGTGGTGGTTTTTTATCTGTTATAATGGTTCTATTCCAGTATAATTTGTATTCATCTTTCTCCAGTACATTTTGTGGTGTATACTTGTATGTGAGAACGTGTTGTTTTATTAGTTTATGTTGTATGGCAAGTTGTTGATGTATTATTTTTGCTACAATGTCATGTCTTCAGGGGTATTCTGTATTTGCTAGTACTGTAAATCCGCTTGTGATGTGATTTACTGTTTCTATTTGTTGTTTGCAGAGTCTGCATTTATCTGTTGTGGTATTGGGGCCTTTAATAATATGCTTGCTTTAATATCTGGTGTTTATTGTTTGATCCTGTATTGCAGTCATGAATCCTTCCGTCTCACTGTATATATTGCCTTTTCTTAGCCATGTATTGGATGCCTCTTGATCGATGTGTGGCTGTGTCAGATGATACGGGTGCTTGCCATGTAGTGTTTTCCTTTTCCAATTTACTTTCTTTGTATCTGTTGACGTTATGTGATCTAAAGGGTTGTAGAAGTGGTTATGAAATTGCAGTGGCGTAGCCGATGTATTTATGTGAGTGATTGCTTTGTGTATCGTGCTAGTTTCTGCTCGTTCTATAAACAATTTTCTTAAATTGTCTACCTGCCCATAATGTAGGTTCATTATGTCGATATATCCCCTTCTTCCTTCCTTTCTGCATAATGTGAATCTTTCTGTTGCTGAATGTATGTGATGTACTCTATATTTATGGCACTGTGATCGTGTAAGTGTATTGAGTGCTTCTAGGTCTGTGCTACTCCATTTCACTACTCCAAATGAGTAGGTCAATATTGGTATAGCATAGGTATTTATAGCTTTTGTCTTGTTTCTTCCTGTCAATTCTGTTTTCAGTATTTTTGTTAGTATTTGTCTATATTTTTCTTTTAGTTCTTCTTTAATATTTGTATTATCTATTCCTATTTTTGTGTGTATCCTAGATATTTATAGGCATCTACTTTTTCCATTCCTTCTATGCAGTCGCTCTGGCTATCCAATATGTAGTCTTCTTGTTTAGTGTGTTTTCCATTGACTATGCTATTTTTCTTACTTTTGTCTGTTCCAAAAGCCATATTAATATCATTGCTGAATATTTATGTTATCTTTAGCAACTGGTTGAGTTGTTGATTTGTTGCTGCCAGTAGTTTTAGATCATCCATGTATGGCAAATGTGTGATTTTGTGTTCGTAGGTTCCAGTAATATTCTATCCATAATTTGTATTATTTAGCATGTTGGATAGTGGGTTAAGAGCAAGGCAGAACCTGAAACGACTTAATGAGTCTCCTTGGTATATTCCCCGCTTTATCTGTATTGGCTGTGATGTGATATTATTTGAATTTGTTTGGATATTAAGTGTGGTTTTCCAATTTTTCATTACTATGTTTAGGAACTGAATCAATTTAGGATCTACTTTGTATATTTCCAATATCTGTAGCTACCACGAGTGGGGTACACTATCAAAAGCTTTTTGGTAATCAATGAATGCGTAGTGTAGCGACCTTTGTTTAGTTTTAGCTTGATATGACACCTCTGCATCTATTATCAGTTGTTCTTTACATGCTCGTGCTCCTTTGCAACAGACGTTTTGTTCTTCATTTATAATTTTGTTCTCTGTTGTATGTGTCATTAATTTCTGTGTAATGACTGCGGTTAATATTTTGTATATTGTTGCTGGGTTTGCTGTGCCTGCTTGATATTTAGGTTTCAGATACGTTATTCCATGTGTAAGTGTATCAGGGAATGTGTATGGGTCTGCAATGTAACTGTTAAATAATTTAGTTAGATGTGAATGTATTGAGGTGAACATCTTTAGCCAGAAATTTGCTATTTTATCTTTTCCAGGGGCTTTCCAATTGTGCGTAGAATTAATTGCTCGGGTCACTTCATGTTGCAAAATTATCACGTCAGGCATTTGTGGTATCATCTTGTACGTGTCTGTTTCTGCTTATATCCACCGTGCATGCCTGTTATGTTGTACCGGGTTTGACCATATGTTGCTCCAGAAGTGTTCCATGTCTTTTATGTTTGGTGGATTGTCTACTTTAATGTGTGTGTTATCTATTGTCCGGTAAAATTTCTTTCGGTTTGTGTTGAATGTTTGGTTTTGTTTCCTTCTATTTTCACTTTTTTCGTATCTTCTAAGTCGTTTGGCCAATGCCTGTAATTTCTACTTCTTTTCATCTAATTGCTCTATCGCTTCTTGTTGTGAGATTTTTCTTCTATATCTAACAGGTGTTCTATTTGTGCTCGTTCTGGTGGCTGTCTTAAGATTTCGTTTTCCTCTGATTGTTTAATTGATGTGTGTTGTTCTTTGCTTGTTTGCTCTGGGATGTTTGAGTCCATTACTGTATTTTCATCTTCTTCTGATTGCACATTATTTTGTTCCAGTATTTGTTGTACTTGTTGTTTGATGTTTTCTGACTGGGTATCCTGTTATTTTTCATTATTACACGGATCTGATCAGCTATTCGTTGTTCTGTTGAAAATTTTAATTCTGGGTATCATGTATTAAATTTTGTGTATACTTTTAATCTGTATCCAGTTGTGTTGGTTCCTAAGTTTGTTGCTTGGTAATAACAGAACATGACGTGTCGGTTAACTTCATCTGACCATCTCATCCTCTGTCTTTGTTTTCCTTCTAGAGTGGTTGCAGGAAGCATGTCCTGCAAAACGCCTCCATTTGGATTTAAATCATTTTTCGTGTGGCTAGCAGTGTCGTTACCATTGTGGATGGGCATAGGGTTGAAGCGTCGTTCCCGACCATGACAGCGCTTGTCCGAGGCTTCATTAGCTCTGTCCTGAACCAACTAATCACACTAAAAAGGGGGTTGACCCTATTAGTGGTATGTTCGTTTCGTCGCCTTTTACGACTAGCAGAACACACCGAAGGCCTGTTCTTTTCCCGGGCCTCCACAGGGTTTATTATTATTGTTATTATTATTATTATTATTATTATTACTATTATTATTACGACGTAAACGAATGTTGGCGGGCGTGGTACGACATCTGTAAGATGGTGTCTAGTTAAATCTCTCGCCAATCTAGTAAGAGTGGCGGTAGTAGCGCCATTATGAGGATGCAAATTAGTTTTGCTTTAAACACACGCTGTAATGGTCGTGAGCATTAGTTACCTTAGAGACGATGTGAATTGACGTCAGTCAAGAATGCCTTTAAGGCGACAAAGACGCCATTATCAACAGCTGAATTTGATGAGGTCATGTAGTAGGACTATGAGAAGATGGGTGTTCCTTTTGCGAAATTACAGGAACAGTTGGCAACAATGTACCCACCGGATATCTTTGCTGTCAGCGGTGGTCATGAGAAAGTACTGTTACAAGAAGACAGGTCTCCGGACAGTCATGCGGCACTACTAAGAGGGAAAATCATCGTATCCGGTGTCGAGCTCTGGCGCATCGTACTGCATCTGCAGCAACAATTTGAGCAGCAGTTGGCGCCCTAGTGTTTCCTCCACCACCGCCGGGAGCACTGGATCCGACGGTGCGTTATCAGATTTTAAATTTTAAAAGACGTACTACTGTTGCTGAAGGTGGTTGTGTAACTGGAACAGCTGCTCTCCTCATCAGATGACGTCACTGGAGAGTATTTTAAGGCGGTGAGGTCACTAAAGGCCAGCTTTGGTTCATTGTCCTTAAAAGCTGTGGCTTTCCCATAAAGACTGTTACTAATTTTCCAAATTGCAGAATATCCAGGATCCCGCTGATACACATTGAAATTTGTTGTTCACTCTATATGAGCACAAGCTCCTTCTGCACACGTTACGTAGTATCCAGGGCGTCACAGAGTTGAGTACCAGTTGCTTCCAGTCGCCTGATGGGTTTTGCCTCCACCGCATAGTTGACGTAGCATTGCAAGTTTCTAGACAAGCTATCTGTAACGATGTGTTTCATAATCTTGATAACACCTGATTCGCCGCCTGTCAAGCTCCCGAAAGACTCTTTATTTTGGTGTAATTGATGTAATAATATTGTAACAACAGGGTAAAGGGAAGTGTGTGTCTGTGTGTGTGTGTGTGTGTGTGTGTGTGTGTGTGTGTGTGTGTGTCGGAGGTGGGGGAGAGGTGGTGGTCAGTAAAGGCACTTTATTCTTGAGCTTACACATCCGTAGATAAACTTTCATATAGATTTTATTGGCACAGGAAATGAATTTGTTCACATCGTGATAATATTGTCGCTTATCACCTGAAAGTCTGTTAAATGCAAGTGCTAGGCAAGTGACTGGCAGC
Source organism: Schistocerca americana (assembly GCF_021461395.2). Classification (NCBI taxonomy): domain Eukaryota; kingdom Metazoa; phylum Arthropoda; class Insecta; order Orthoptera; family Acrididae; genus Schistocerca; species Schistocerca americana. The sequence continues at coordinate 440,232,825 of NC_060121.1, read as the reverse complement.
AGAGATTCTGAAGAACTTTGATTGCGATAAACGTGTATGAAAGACCATCTGTTACTAGCAGCGAAACATTGTCTCTGTTCACACAATCTGTCGGCAGTTGCTGCATAGAGTTGTCAAACGAAGTAACTGTTCTCGAGTTGATTACTCTCTCGAAAAATTCACGTGATAGAAGGAGCATTTCTCAGACCCGTCACTTTCAGAAGACCAACAACATCTTTTGGAACATAAGGCCCACCCTCGTCCGTGATTTTATCTATGGACACCTAGGCGTTAGTAACACTTACTCATATTTTGTTCCGTACCTTCTCACATAACACAGATAAATAGTTCTTTCTAAATGTAGACTCGTCTGGAATAGGATGTAGTGTGCGCTCGCTGAAGAGTGGGTTCTTGAGCTTCTCCTATAGGATGTTGCAAGACAGCACCATCTCATCCAAGCCCCTAAAGAATGATCCCACTAGTGAAGATAATCTTGTCTGCTAAAATAATGGCGTTTTGCTGTCAGTATTTTCAGCTCTTCTTTTCGCACAGCTGTTGTGTTTGGTGGTATTACAGTGCTCTTGCACATAAAATCACATTCCTTCACTTACGTTACAAAATAATATGTCTCCGCCAGTGCTGAAGAACGTCTCTGAAAATCAAGAACACTACATCGCGACTTCATTCTGTCTGAATACTTTATTTTGTAGTTAAACCGGTTAATGTGAACGGATGCCCGTTGCTTACTATGTCGGGAGACTCCATTTTTTTGCTTCTAGAGCGCTTTGACGATCCCGCACAACAACGTCTTTCGTCAGCGAACAGACTGGTGAGCTTCTTGTTACTGTAATCTCGATAAACATATCTTTGCAGTAATTGTTGTTTACTGAGACACTGTCATATGAACAACCCCACTTTTTTAGTCTTGCGTCTTTAAGGATACCATGACCATATGCATTTTTGCAAATACTGCCCAAAAAAATCACCCGTCATGGCAAACGTTGGCCGGAATATGGCCTGTTAGGAAGATGTCAATATGACATTCTACGCGCAATAAAAATGATTCTTCTTCATCACAGTACCTGGATATGTGTATAAATTTTACTAAAAATTCACGCTAATGATCAGGAAAAAATGATTCTTTGTGATAACCCGGGCGATAACTATTATTATAATTATCAACATTGTATGTAAATTGAAGGAGTGGGAAGGGGGAAGAATTCTTGTACGGGACTGAGATTCGAACCCAGGATCTCCTGCTTACTAAGCAGCGGCGTCAACCACAGTGCCACCCGGGACACAGTATTATCCCACCTGCGCTATATATCTCGGCACGCCTCACAGCGACCCACGTTCATACTGAGCTCCACCTACTTGCAGTCTTTCTCCACTTCCTCCATGCTCACAAGTGCGTCCCGCACGAGATCGGACGTACTTGTGCATCTGCAGTAAAGAAGGTCGATCCACTGCTCAACTACGCAAATTAATTACATATGAATACGTGGTGTCTGTTCTTCCGAAAATGACCGAAAGGACCGACTTCACCTTTCCACGTAACAATACCATTATCACTGTTACGTTAGTGCCGCCCTGTGATCCACCTTTATCAAGACATAAACTGTGGGCTGCCCCTTCTCCGGGACGCAGGCGATACTGCTGCAGAGATGCAGGCAGAGGTACGACCGCAAACATGAGCACGCCGTGCTTGTTGTCGACCGCATCTCCCGCAGCCGCCACGGTAATACGTGGCGCCAGCTTCGCCGCTAGAGGCTCGGCAGGCTCCGCAATTAGTGCTGCACGTTCGGGGACCGATTATCCTTCCGCTTGTCATGTGCACGCCAAACGGGCTAATAAATACTTCCGCCGGGCGGCTATAAATGCCGTCGCGTGGGAGACAGGAGCCATTTCTCACCGGGAGTCGTCCTGGGCCATAAGGGAGACTGTAGCAGACACCACGTATTCATATATAATTACTTTGCGTAGTTGAGCAGTGGATCCACCTTCTTCACTGCAGATGTACAAGTACGTCCGATCTCGTGGGGGATGCACTTGTGAGCATGGAGGAAATGGAGGAGAACTGCGAGTAGGCGGAGCTCAGTGTGAACGTGGGTAGGCCGTAGGGCGTGCCGAGATTTGCAGCGCAGTTTTGATAATACTGTGTCCCGGGTGGCGCTGTGATTGACGCCCCTGCCTAGTAAGCAGGAGATCCCGGATTCGAATCTCAGTCAAGTACAAGAATTCCCACAACGTGAGCTACCGCCGTCCAGCGCTCCACGTCTCGTCAAGAGCTCTTCACGTTGGATCTGCCTGAGCGTAGTTAACCATTGCTGCTTCCACCACCGGCCGCTTCATCGGTCCGACTAAGGCAGGTATTCGTCAGCAACAGACACGTATACCTCCGACGGCGACCAGCCTTGCTAGGACCTCTCTCCTAGACTGTCCTCGTGTCATAAAATTCTTCAGTGATATGGCCGCAATAAAGTCGTCCGTGCAAGTTGTTCCAAAGTGCTACAGCAATGATTGTCGGTGCATTAGTACCAAGTACTATTTACTCAAATCCGATTGACTGTATTGTATTAACAAAGTTCATGTGTTCCTTTCAAGACACTTTGATGTGACTCATTCATCCACGACGCATAAACTATTAATTAGTTTAATAATTCCCAATACGTAAGCCAGAACAGTGGAAGCGAAATATCATCTAAAGTCTAAGTTCTAAGGGTGTACTGGTGTCACAACTTATCCGGCACGTTCTGTCATAGACACTTCTGGTCATTAAAACAGCAACCCCAAGAATTATAGCAAATTAATAAATTTATATAATTGTGAGACTATGGCATTACATAAAGAGTATAATTTAATTAGTAGGTGGTATGGGATTACACAAGGATATAATCCAGCTGGTTATCCGGTAAAACTGAGCTTGTATAATGTGTGTGTGAAATCTTATGGGACTTAACTGCTAAGGTCATCAGTCGCTAAGCTTACACACTACTCAACCTAAATTATCCTAAGGACAAACACACACACCCATGCCCGAAGGAAAACTCGAACCTCCGTCGGGACCAGCCGCACAGTCCACGACTGCAGCACCTCAGACCGTTTGGCTTGTATAATGGATGAGGTTGCACCGAGGAGGAGGAGATTAGTGTTTAACGTCCCGTCGACAACGAGGTCATTAGAGACGAAGCGCAAGGTCTGGTGAGGGAAGGATGAGGAAGGAAATCGGTCGTGCCCTTTGAAAGGAACCATCCCGGCATTTGCCTGAAGTGATTTAGGGAACTCACGGAAAACCTAAATGAGGATGATCGGAGACAGGATGGTGGCACCGATCCGTGCCTCTTCAACTCCGCACAACAATTAAGCAATTGTAGTACCAATATGTCAGCAACGCATGACCGTAAGCAGGAGGAGGAGGAAGAGGAGTAGGAGATTAGAGTTAAGCGTCACGTCGACAAAACCAGGTCATTAGCGACGGAGCACAAGCCCAGATTAGGGAAGGATCGAGAAGCAAATCGGCAGTGCCGTTTCAAAGGTGCCATACCGGCATTTGCCTTCAGCGATTTAGGGGACACCTAAATTGGAATGACAAGACGCGGGTTTGAAAAAATGTTCAAATGTGTGTGAATTATTATGGGACCAAACTGCTGAGGTCATCGGCTCCTAGACTTACACACCACTTAAACTTGCATATGCTAAGAACAACACACACACCCATGGCTGAGGGAGGACTCGAACCTCCAGCGGGAAAGTGCGGGTTTGAAACCCAATGTGAGTCTAGTGTACTATCCTCTCCGCAATCTCATTCGGTATGACTAGATTTTTTCGATGCGGAAGAGATCTGGGGAACGTGCTGGTCAGGATCAGATGCAAAGCCTGCAGATTTGCAATATCTTACTGATAGGTGACATCACGGATAACTTGAATTTAGGGCACAACCAACGGCCAGAATACAATATAAATGTAACAGCTGCCTCCATAATTTCCGCCACTGTATGTGAGAGATGATCGCGTTCTGTATCTGACGACCAACCGTACCATTACGTTGTTTGTTGCACCTTTATGAAGATGGAGAATGGAATTGGTCAACAATCGTTCTCCTCACAGCTTAAATGGTTCAAATGGCTCGAAGCACTACGGGACTTAATATCTGAGGTCATCAGTCCCGTAGACGTAGAACTACTTAAACCCATATAACCTAAGGACATCACACACATCCATGCCCGAGGCAGGATTCGGACCTGCGACCGTTGCAGCAACGCGGTTCCTGACTGAAACGCCTATAACCGCTCAGCCACTGCGGCCGGCTCTCCTCAGAGCGTCGAACACGAATATGTCCCTCTTGAGCGAGACAGAAGTCTCCTGCATTCAATGCGGTATTTGGGCTCAAAACTGTCGGTATTTATAATTCTGATGGCGTGTCATGGCATTGAGCTTGACCCTCCTGGACACGTTGATTACACATTTGCATCTTTCTCATTGGCGAATTAGGATACCTGGTTTAGATATTTCTCCTTCCTACGTGAGACACAATACGATGTTCTCACAAACAACAATCAATGAAATGGGATATCAGAATGGAAAAATCCGTTGCTTAATCTTCCTTGATATAAAGGAATATGTGTGATAAGTAACACAGATTACAAATATAAGGAAACAAAGCTATAAATCCCTGCTGAAACATAAATGCAGATGTGAACCACATCTACAGGTTGTGGTGTTGTGTTTGACGACGAATGGCAGATCTGAAATTCCTTCAATACGTTGTTAGTGTCGGTCATGATCAGAACATTTTTGTGTGTAATTGTGACTGCATTACGTCGGAGTTGACTTCGAAGGCGGGTAAATTGTTTGTGCTTGCACGGGCCTGTTTAAGTTGAAGTATTCGGTGTTACAAGCGGCCATACATCGAAGGTCTACACCGCATACAGGGACATCGATAAACGTCATCCACTAAGTCACAATAGGTCGATTTTGTGTGTTGAGTTACCTTCACAGATAGTCATTGTAGAGGACTGTGAAGGAAAGCAGGACGACGACAGCTGCAGAAGCCACTGCAGAGCTTAGTGCTAGTATTAGATCAAAATGAAGGGTGCTTTGTAAGCAGGCAATTGCACGGCGAGCTGGAATTTCGATAGCACACATCAGTGCTGCAAATGATCGACAGGAAAATATGGTATCGAGGCCAAAAAACCTGGACTATGGATCAACGGAAGAAAGTTACATGGTCTTATGGTGCTTATTACACACCGTTCTCAACTTCGCCCAATTTATGTCCTAAGAGTGAAACATGGTATGGGTGAGCTGGTGATCCGGGGAACCACATAGTGGTATCCAATGGTCATTCGACATGCTCGAATTACTTTCAAGAACTTGGTGCCCATTTTGGCTGATAGATCGACCCCATGAATCAATGTTCGTTCCCCAGCGGTCGTGCTATACTCCAAGATGATCTGGCAGGTGTTCAAACAGCTCGCGTTGTCCAGACCTAGTTTTGTGGGCATGAAGTTGACTTGTCGCACCTGCCCTGTTAACACAGTTACCAAATCTCAGAATTATTGGGCATTTATGTTCTGCTTTGGAGAGGAATGTGCGTGAGCGCTGTCCACTTCCCTTATCTTTATCTGAAATTGACAATATTTAGCAGGAAGGATTGTACAATATTCCCTTCGTAACAATACGGGACCTGTAATTATGCATTCTCAGACGACATGAATCTGTTTTGAATGCGATGGTTTTTTGTACACTGTATTGCGCGTGGTAATGTGTAGTTTTTTGACGTTTTTATACTATTATCCACCCCCTGAATATGAAAATATTATTATAAACGACGAATGTTTACTATGCAGAATCTAATGTGCTGAGGATATATAAATTATAAGAGATTTTGACCCGCAAACAATTACTCACAGGGATAATGATATTAACCCGTTTTACACAGGTCTCCATTTGCATGTACATTAAACTAACTTAACCATAACTAAAATGATAAACTTTAATGGAGGTTCTCTGTCTGAACGAAGTCCATTGGTCAAGCGCATAAAGACATCTATAGGGAATCAAGCAAAAGGGTGTCGTCACTATGGAAACAATGTACATCTTTTACAGTGTGCCCTTACTCTCAATTTGGCGAATGTCGTTCATCAATTGTTGCATATTTTTCCTTACAAGCATCAGCGGCGTGGTATCAACATGAAGCACGAAATTTTCCACACGACAGCTTGCCTTGCAGTCAGAGCCCGGGGTATCCACTGGCTGCTGACCTGATGATAGCCTTACTCCGGCCGGATAACGTGTTACACGCTCCCGAAGCTCATCATATTCTCTGCTAGTGCACGAATGGTTATGAGCCAGTCCGCCCTAATCGCTTGATCAACAGCCCGCTTGTTTTTATCTGTAACGGATGAGGCTGGTTGGGTTGTGGTTGGGTTGTTTGGCGGAAGAGACCAAAGAGCGAGGTCATCGGTCTCATCGAATTAGGGAGGGACTGGGAAGGAAGTCGGCCGTGCCCTTTCGAAGGAACAATACAGGCATTTGCCTGGAGCGATTTAGGGAAACCGCAGAAAACCTAATTTGGGTTGGTCGAACGCGGGATTGAACCGTCGTCCTCCCGAATGTGAGTCCAGTGTGCTAACAACTGCGCCACCTCACTCGGTGATGAGGCTCTTTCTGATCCACCGTCATCTTGTGTGCAACTGTGACCAGCATGGAACTTGGAGCACCATTCATAAATGGTGATTTTCGACAGACGTACTGACATTCTTTTCTCTCTGGCGGATGTTTACTAGTGTTAGTCCTTCAGCAGCCATGAAAAGAATAACAGCACATTCGTCCCATTTGATCAAATTTGGTTATAACTTCGCCATAGTTCTCGTTTCCGCGCTTACCGCATACACATCGGCAAATGCCATTCATTTCTTACATGTCTGTGTTCATATTCCCAGTGAGAGTTGCATTATGCTGCATATACGCCCTGAAACAAAAATGTTATGAATGCCCATTAAAATTACGTTTTCACTGACTTGTAATATATTCTATTCTTCGTAGCACAGCTTTGTCCATATCACTTTGTTCCACCAACACCTTCTGTATAGACATCACAATCTGTGACCTGGGGTGCCACTACTCATCTTTGGAGGGCTTCCTGAATGTTGTTCCATCTTTAGCACCTTAATATCTGACGGAAACATAGCCACTGTCATTGATTAACATCATAAGTTTAGATGCAACTTGCTAGGAGTATAAATGAAGAATTACATACAGTAAAACACGTTCCAGGACACTGACGTTAGTTACAAAAGTTCTCTGATACATTAATCGCCTACAGCGTTACATTCATCGTTGCCATCCACATTGCTGTATTTCGTAGGTTACAGAAGCAAATCAAGATCTGCCAACATCATGTTCAGAGTTAACGGATACTTTACCCTGACTCGCCGACAAGCACCCACCCTAATTCAGTTTAATACAGTTTTCTGAAGGAAATATTTTCAAAGCACAGATGTCCGCAGTAAGTATGATATTTGAAGATAAAGTAATCGTGTTCCGAGGTGGAAATAAAATTGCGTACGAATTTCTACCACTTTGTAGTAAGTAAATGCGCTATTAAATTATCGTAAGGGGAGAAGCGCTAACCTACGGTTCAAGGAACAGAAACAGTATGATTACTCAGCATAATTACACAAACACATCATAATTACTTTCAGGTAGCTGTAGCTCCCCAAATTTAAAACAGAAGTGGAATAGAGTTAATCTACAAAAGCACTGTGTAGCAAGCCTGGCGCTTAATTTGATACGAAGAATTGTATTTCCTGCGGCCTCAGAAATATGTTCATTTACTTAAAACTCTCTACCTACACCACTATTAGCAGTAACTCATTTTTCTGGTACAAAATGTATCTACTTATGGGCAGTTTTTATTCTGTAAGCTGTACTTGCGAAAGTACAACATGACTGGTATTCTGAAAGTAGTTAATTTCATTTCTCTCAGAACCGTCTCCAATGTTGAGATGTTGTGAACTATGTACCTCACTTCGATAAACACTTCTTCTACGTTAATGTCACCACAGTGGGACATCAAAGGATTAAAAATTTCGTCGGATGCTCGTCTAAGTGTAGGGTGCACCACTCACTAAACTGGCACTCTATAAATAATTTTGAAATTTCCTCGAGACGAAACATGCACTTGAGGCAGCCTATTACTTTCAATAAATGATGAAAGAGTCTTTAAGAATAAAAACCTATCTGGAATCTGACATGGTGGTGACGTACTGGCGATATGTTTCACCATCGTCTCCAGCATTTTTTGGAAAATATCTGTATGTAACTTGTGCCTGCTTTTTTAAAATCAGTATCATGTCCAAATTTCTTACTGACCACTAGAATAATTAAATAGTTAACGGATACTTTACCCTGACTCGCCGACAAGCACCCACCCTAATTCAGTTTAATACAGTTTTCTGAAGGAAATATTTTCAAAGCACAGATGTCCGCAGTAAGTATGATATTTGAAGATAAAGTAATCGTGTTCCGAGGTGGAAATAAAATTGCGTACGAATTTCTACCACTTTGTAGTTAATATCATTTGTCATTTCAATATCAAGTATGTGTTCGCTCTACATTTTGTGATCTGTCCTCCTGGGTGGCACTATTACGGTCGTTCTAATGAATTCGCTGGTTTTTATCGACAAATGTAACAAGACGAACACTAGGCACACCGAAGATATCCATTCCAATAACTCATATTACACTTCACTACTTAGCATTCCAAGTGAAGATTGTCGTACCTGAATTCCGTCACAATGTAGGAAAAGACAGATTGTTACGAGTACTTACCGTAAAGATAACACGCAGCGGGCTTGTGTGTGTGTGTGTGTGTGTGTGTGTGTGTGTGTGTGTGTGTGTGAGGTGTGCTTGCTTGTATGAATGTGTGTGTGTGTGAGGTGTGCTTGCATGTATGAATGAGTGATAAGAGTATCTCTTTTTCTGATGATAGTTGTGGCCGAAATCTCGTATTTAACTGTCTTTTAATTGTGTCTGTCTGCTACTTAGGGTGTTAACTTTACGGTAAATAGAAATCTATATTTCCCTACATTGTTGATATTTCTACGTGAAGTTTCCATTGTTCTATGTCCATAATAGCTATTCAGCAATGCTGCAATTCTACATGAGCTAATAACGATTATATTAACTGCTGGGACCGATCTATCACGAACAGATAATGTTCAGAAACGAAGGAAGATCTAAGTTTAGTGTCTCGTCGACAGAGAGGTAATTAGAAACGGTCCACAATCTCGAGTGAAATGAAATTTACTCACACCATTTCCGAAAGAAGCACCTCAACATTTACCTGGAACGGCTAAGGAAACATACGAAATGTCTAAATCCGTATTCCTCGGCAGGATTTTGAACTGTCCTCCTACCGACTGCTTGATTGTGCTAACCATGCTAACCACTGTAGACAGTGTTTAATTTCGTTTCTTTATTGTTTTATGATTTTTATTTTAATGTTGACTCATTTTTGATAAGAGAGTAATTTGAATCAACTAAATGTTCTTACATTCACATGTGAGGAGATGAAAAAGAATAAAGGGAGTTTCCATATTGATAGAAGTTCCAAAAAACACATAACGTGAATAACGATTCAGTTCTTACCTTTTTGTGTCCGTGATTACAACCGCAATGAGAAGCTTGTTTTTGTGATTGTGGTTACTCTAGTGCACCTACCCCTGTAAGCCATCCTCGACGCCCTCTGTCTACTCACCGCCCCAATAAATGCAAACCAGCAGCCCGTATAATACCCTGTTGACAGCCACACAACATTATACACGGAATCACTCATGATTCGGACCGTCACAATAGACGTATGATGCGGAACAGTATTCCGGCCAGTAATCCCATTGTGCTGCCTGATGAGCATGACGTCCATAACTCTGCGCGAGACAACAATTGAATGACAAGTGCCAATATGGAATGACGTTGCGAGAACTTCGGCGAGTCAGCCGAAATGTTGTTTCAAGAAATGAGATACAGTAAGCTGAGCCTCAGTCCGATACTTGGTTTCCCTCAAGGAAACAGTTTTGAAACTAATTATGTACCACCGTCAGTTCTATTCTGTGCCTGTATACTGAATTCGATGGCTACGTAATTTCACTTCACTGAAAAATATTTGTGACTGTATTTCTCCAGAAGCTATCACACTCAGAATATTATCTGTACATGAATATCTCACATCATGTTAAACTGAACTGTATCTCTCTCATCAGAATAATCACCGAAACATTGCTATGAGTGATGCGACATATCGAAAACTTACCTTCTCAGCTAGAGCTATCAAAAACTTGTCACAATATTATACATGTTAACATTTTCATCTGCTTGAGACAAATCGCTGGGAAGTGTAGTTTCTGAATCCACTCACACATTTACAACAAAAAAAGAAAGAAAGCGAAATGGAAATTCATTGTTAAGAATTTCATGTACATCCAAACAGGCATGTTAAACAGCACTTTGGCTGAACTCAACTATTGTCCCATGTGTTGAATTACCATAAACTTGAAACCCTGAAAACGCTGTATGTGGGAAGTAACAGCGATCAGCCAATTATCACGGGTTATGACTCCCCTCTGGGTGAAACATAGAAGACGAATGTATGCAGTGGCATACTTGGCAGAAAACAACGCATAAACATAAGAAAGAGCAGAAGGCAATAGGAAGAAGTGCAGAATAAATAAGAAAATGTACTATAAGAATGTTGATAAAGTTGTAACGGTAATAGTAAATCAATTTTAGTAACAAGGAAGACTATAGAAGAACATTGGGTGGTAACAAGTGCCGGAAGAAGATTGACGCAGGCGAAAAAAGTATAGCAAATATCTACCGGTGTGAAATGTTGATATGGAACTGAGGCAGAAGTCATCTTCGCTCAGGATAAAGCAGGAGACTCGTACGTCATTTGAAATGTGATGCTATGAGATGTGGTTGTAAAGAAAGTCTACAAATTAGGACAAAACTAGTAGTTGCTGAAAACAATAGGTGAGGAAAGATCATTATTGCTTACCAGAAGAGGAAACATGACTGTTAGACACAACTGTGGATAACCAAAAATAAATACTTAACTTTTGAATAAAACTGTCTCGCCAGTTCAACTTTTCTATTTATTTTAAAAACCGCTACCGGTTTTGGCTGCAAGGCCATTATTCAGTAGTATCTATGTGGTATCGAACAACAGAATTCAACAGAAATAGTCGAATATAATAATGCAGCAGTAGCACCATCATCAACAAATGTATTACATGCAAAGCAACTCGATCACACAACAGCAAAACTACAAAATAAAGTAGTGTGAAATAACAAACCAGCAAATTACAAAATAAAGTAGTGTGAAATCGCCTAGTATTAAAATACAGATTATGCACACTACAAAAACTAGCCGAAATTACTAAGAAAGTTTATAAAAAAGTGAAGAAACATGCACAAAATGTCGGAAATCAGTATGGCTCACAACAGAATAAAGGCAATATGGAGTATTGTGAAGCAAGAGAAATTACAACCAACGATAGAAGATAACAACATTACTACTGAGTGGAATGGAAGGGTTATAAGTGATAAGTCACATGTAGCAAATATTTTTAACAATCGTTTCCGAAACACAGTAGAAAGCATGGGACCAACAGTTCAAATGAAAGATCAGAGCAATAGGTTGAAGAAGTAACTCTCATAAAATTACATCATATCAATGTACCACCAACTTCTGCTTCTGAAATTACGAGGGTCATACATTCTCTCAAGAATAAAAGCTCTTCTGGTTTTGACAGTGTTTCCAATAGAGTACTAAAATTCGTTCCCATATTATAAGTCTGGTATTGTGTGAAATATGTAATGCATCACTAACTGAAGGCATTTCTCCAGAGAGACTAAAAGCCATTGCTAAAGCCCATTTTAAGAATGGTGATAAGAGAGAGGTCAGTAACTACCGATCTATTTCACTGTTGACAGCATCTTCCAAAATTTTTGAGACGGTGATGTATTCTAGAATACCATCTCATTTTGGAAATAGTTATATCCTCAGAAAATCACAATCTGGGTATCAGAAGGGTTGCTCAACTATGAATGCCATTTACATGTACACACACCAGATATTACAAGCATTAAATAAGAAAATAGCACCGGTAGGTGTTTTCTGTGAGCTACCTAAGACATTTGATTGTGTCAAACATAGTATACTCCTAGTTAAATGGAAGTTTTATTGTACTAATAGTATAGCCAACCAATGTATCATATCTTATCCAACAAAAAGAATGCAGAATGCTGTACTTAGTAGTAATTCAATCAACAGAATCCTGGGACATAATTCTGACTGGGGAGAAATCATATATGGAGTTCCCAAAGGCTCAATCTTAGGTCCACTACTGTTTCTCGTATATATAAGTGATCTACTGTCTAATGTACTACAAACAGAATTAGTTATTTTGCAGATGACACCAGTACTGTAATTACTCATAGTATACATACAGAATTGGAAGAAATGGTGAACAAAGTTCTCAAAAGTATCATGATCAGTTTTCTGCGTATGGTGTCAAGCTGTATATCACAAAGACACATCATATTCATTTCTGCACCCCTAGTGGTACTGCACCAGTGATAAGTGTGATACATGCTGATGAAATAATACAAGGGGTGGAAACTTCAAAATTCTTAGTTGTCCATATTGATGAGAATTTGAATTGCAAGAAACACATTTTGGAGCTCCTAAAACTTATTACTTCAGCCACATTTGCAATTAGAATAATAGCAAATTTTGGAGACAGAAAAATCAGTAAGTCGACATATTTTGCTTACTTTCATTCAGTAATGCCATATGGAATAATATTCTGTAATAACTCATCTTTAAGAAAAGAGGTCCTCATTATCCGAAAACGCGCCGTAAGAATAATATGTGGTGCTTACCTGCGATCATCTTATAGACATATGTTTAAGGATTTGGGCACTCTGAATACTGCTTCACGATACATGTATTCCCTCATGAGGCTTGTTGTAAATAATCGACTAGAGTTCAAAAGGGACAGTGAGGTACATAACTACAGTATTAGATGAAAAAAGGACTTTCATTACTCAACATTAAGGTTGACTTTAGCACTTTGAAACTGAATTGAAAAAGTTTCACCTTGAAAACTCCTCATATTCCGTAGAAGAATCTCTATGTTTGTAATGTGTAAAATGTAGTGGGTAGGAATTGCTAACTCAATCTGCATATCATGTTTTCATTTTGAGGAAAATAATAATTATTATATGGGGATCTTTAGAGTACAATTTGATGTATAATTTAATTTGCAACATGAATATAAAATGACTCATTCCACATCAGTCAATTTATCGGACAAAGTGATCCATCAAACATGAAAGTAACTAACTAACTAACTACCATTATGTGAACTAATGATAGAAACATTGTATGAAGTCATTTACATTATATTCAATCAACTTATGTCACATGAACCTACATGTGATGTGTCCTGAGAGAACAAGAAACGAGTATTGACACGTGGCAAGAAGTGAAACTCAAACAGGGGTGAGAAAATTTATAAGTGGGTCTGCAGAGAGTAGGTAGGTAAGTAAGTAAGTAAGTAAGTATGCCAAGACAAGCAATGTGATAAAAGTTAATAAGATGAGCAAAACTAAATACAGAACAAAATGGCATGAAAAAGTTAATAAACAGTTAGGTGAAAAACAAAGGACAACATAACACGCTCAGATATCCTACGATGAATGGCAAGTCGATCTCGGAGATCAACTATGTGAGTTATCTGGAAGCACTGTGACATAATAAAACGGGTAGAGTTACGTATATAAAATCTATAAACAGGAAAGTTTGTTGTACTTAATAGAATTCATACCATAAAAAATAGTGTACATGCGTTGACAAAAATACTTGAATAGCTTATACAGAAACCCTTTGTTGAATTACTCTCAAGTGTAAAATTTCATTGATGTGTCGCAAATTCCTCTGCTAAGAAAATACACTGATGAGCCAAAAAATAATGTACAAAGCCCGGCACGAGACTTATTAACGCCTGATGGCTTTCTGGACAAGTGACGCGCAAAGTGAACTATGTGGCACCGAGACGAATGGGTAATTGTTCTAGTGACTCGACGGGTCGCCAATGGGGAAATGTATTGTCAAATCTGAATAGAGACTACAAAGATAGTGTAGGCAATACTGTTTTGGAGCATGTCGTGTCTGGATACTTCGCTTCTGACACAGATAGACAAATTCATGGCTGACTACACTGACGTTTGCCATCATCCTCGCTGGGCTAGTCAGCCATACTCCCATGTCTTTTCGGAAGATCATACTGTGTGAAAGATGGTAGTTACTTGTAGAAATGGGAAAGTAGCATATACATTTCAAAATACAGATATTTCTTCAAAGTAATATCGCTGTATTTTGTCGAATTTTAAGTTACTGGTATAGCAGTTACTCGATATTTAATATTAAATATAGGAAGCAATATTTTTATTTTTATCTTCTCGATTCATAGACACAGTAGGGAGTTTGTGGCAGGCTGCATGAAATCAATCATAACACTGATGACCCAAGCAAAAAGTGGACACTATATATCTCATCAGCAGATTTCTTGCGCATTCGAATTACTACCAGTCACTGCGAGATGACAGTAAATGTTTTACAATGGGCTTAACTTAATATCCTAATCAGCAGTAAAAATGAGCACCAGATTTGAACATGAAATACCTACACTGCATATTCAATCACTTTGAGTATTGGGGGGGTTGTTTTGGGGAAGGAGACCAGACAGCGTGGTCATCGGTCTCATCGGATTAGGGAAGGATGGGGAAGGAAGTCAGCCGTTCCCTTTCAAAGGAACCATCCCGGCATTTGCCTGGAGCGATTTAGGGAAATCACGGAAAACCTAAATCAGGACGGCCGGACGCCGGAAATCACTTTGATTCTCCCATTTCAGTGACAGATGAAACAGTGGAAACAACTAGGGAAATTCGTTCAGAGCGTAGGGAAATGAGCCAGTCGTCACTTGTCACCTGAACAATGACCTTCATATGTAACACAAGAAAACTTGCAACTTTGCAGTTTATCGCAGTATGAATTACTGTAGTCCGAAAGCTCAGTCACACAAGAAATTTCAATTTCTGATTCCATGTCAAACGTGCTAAAACGGTACGTCGATCAATCACATTTATGACGGAAGGATGATCGTTTGAAGTTCCTGACTGATAGTCGTCATTTGACGTCCGTTTTGTCAGAAGTAGCTAAAAAAATATTCCATGTGCCAAGCATCTTCTGTGTCGTCCGACATAGTGGCTTCTTTAGTAAACTGTTGTGCCACGTAACAGAAGCAGTCTGACATGGAAACATATTAAAAAAAAGACTTCTGTTAATGTCTGTCGATGATAATTATTGCTTTCATTAATTAGTTTTTTTTCCAAATGATTGATTTTGTAGAGCACTGTGTCTTTTATTGGTTGTTTCTGGATATAATGAAGTCTTTGTTATTTCTCAAATATTTCTTAGTCATTTCTGTGCCTTCGATCATTTTCTTATAAATGTGCTTTAAATTTTGAAAATATCAATCGATATACCCAAATATCCATAGTTTTATCTCGCTGATATCGATATCTTTTATTAATATGGAGCAACGTACATAAATATTGTTAAATTTAGCCCATCCCTGGTTATGTGACAAGATTCGGGAAGATCGTTCGGCAGGTAGACACGGCAACGGTTGCTAGTGGTTCCAATGTGTACCCAAGAGCAAAAAGTGTCAGCGCTCTGAGCACCAAACGGGTGCGATCACGTCCGACGGGGATACTGCTCCACAGTGTCTTTAGGGCAGTGTCAAAGGTTGTGAGGAACGTTCTCCACCTACTCATCGCACTGTAAACTGTCTATTGCGACTACATAGTGTGTTGGAATCAACGCCCCAGAGAAAGCAGTCCGTCGATTAACTACCTTTAAGCCACATCATGCTGCCTTTTCGTGCCAATTATGAGCACTAATGAGTCGGGAATATAAACTTCGGCCGCGCGGAATTAGCCGAGCGGTCTCAGGTGCAGCAGTCATGGAATGTGCGGCTGGTCCCGGCGGAGGTTCGAGTCCTAACTCGGGCATGGATTTGTGTGTTTGTCCTTAGGATAATTTAGGTTAAGGAGTGTGTAAGCTTAGGTACTGATGACCTTAGCAGCTAAGTCCCGTAAGATTTCACACACATTTCAACAATATAAACTTTATGAAAAAAGCCACCTGATGTGGCCGGCCGGTGTGGCCGAGTGGTTCTAGGCGCTACAGTCTGGAACCGCACGACCGCCACGGTAGCATGTTCGAATCCTGCCTCGGGCATGGATGTGTGTGATGTCCTTAGGTTAGTTAGGTTTAAGTAGTTCTAAGTTCTAGGGGACTGACGATCTCAGAAGTTAAGTACCATAGTGCTCAGAGCCATTTGAACCATCAAAAGAAGAGACGAACTTTGGGTAAGGGCAAAGCGACGACCTTCCTATCATGTGATGCGACCACAGTGGCATTTGGCCGAATTGTGGGAAAATTTGGTGCCAGTGTAGCGTCATTAACCCACTTTTCCCGTCACATGCACTCTAACCTGTGGCCTCTTGTTCACAAATGTCAACAGCTTGTGACTGAGATGACACATGCACTCTAACCTGTGGCCTTTTCTTCACAAGTGTCAACGCCTTGTGACTGAGGCGTCGTTGATACAGAAGGTCTCGTCGCGAGGCGCCCCGCTTTCGAAACATAGGACGTTTGTAAGCAATTTCAAATTTAAGCCTCATAATGGGTGGGAATTACGTGGTTTGCATAAAGTGATCCTGTAATTCTGTTGCGCTGTGTAGGTCATTCTAACCTTGCATAACGCTCCATAGATCAACGTTGCCCTATCTTCTAATATATTCTCTCGTATACATTGTCCTACTTATAACTGGATGCACGATCTGGTAAGCTGATTGTGCTGTAGTTCTTGGTTGTCGTGTTTCGATCATAAACTATACGCGAACTGTGGCAGGTTTCACGCGTTTATTACGATCACAAACTCTCATTGAACACGGACTGCTGATTGGGGAGATGATCCATTTGCTCATAAACGTAATTTTACACTGTGTGGATGGATTTATTTCACGTCAGTAATTTAAATGCATTACTCATGTTGTAGCAGATTCGACTGACGTCGACTCCCCTTACATGTCAACGATTTAAATACCACACCTGCTGTAAACATATATGTTAAAATGGTTCAAATGGCTCTAAGCACTATGGGACTTAACATCAGAGGTCATCAGTCCCCTATACTTGTTGTTGTCCAGAGACTGGTCTGATGCAGCTCTCCAGGCTACTCTATCCTATGCAAGCTTCTTCATCTCGCAGTACCTACTGCAACCTACGTCCTTCTGAATAAGCTTACTTTATTCATCTCTTGGTCTCCCTCTACGATTTTTACCTTCCATGCTGCCCACCACTAGTAAATTGGTGATCACTTGATGCCTACTTGGTGCCTACCAACTGATCCCTTCTTCCAGTCAAGTTGGGCCACAAATCAATACCGCCTCATTACTTATGTAATCTACCCATCTAATCTTCAGCATTCTTCTGTAGCACCACATTTCTAAAGCTTCTGTTCTCTTCTTGTCCATACTACTTATCGTCCATGTTTCACTTCCATACATGGCTGCACTCCATACAAATACTTCCAGAAACGACTTCCTCACAATTACATCGATACTCGATGTTAACAAATTTCTCTTCATCAGACGCTTTCCTTCTCATTGCCAGTCTACATTTTATATCCTCTCTACTTCGACCATCATCAGTTATTTTGTTCCCAATAAGCAAAACTCATCTACTACTTTAAGCGTCTGATTTCCTAATGTAATTCCCTCAGCATCACCCGCTTTTGTTGACGTTCATCTTATATCCTCCTTTCAAGACTCTGTCCATTCCGTTCAACTGCTCTTCCAAGTCCTTTATTGTCTCTGACGGAATTACTGTGCCATCGGCGAACCTCAAAGTTTTTATTTCTGTCCATGGATTTTAATACCTACTCGAATTTTTTCTTTTGTTTCCTTTACTTCTTGCTCCATATACAGATTGAATAACATCGAGGATAGGCTACAACCCTGTCTCACTCCCTTCCCAACCACTGCTTCCCTTTCATGCCCCTCGACTCTTGCAACTGCCATCTGGTTTCTGTACAAATTGTAAATAGCCTTTCGCTCCGTGTGTTTTACCCTTGCCACCTTCAGAATTTGAAGGAGAGTATTCCAGTCAACGTTGTAAATAGGTTTCTCTAAGTGTACAAATGCTAGAAACGTATGTTTGCCTTTCCTTAGTCTATCTTCTAAGATTAGTCGTAAGTTCAGTATTGCCTCACGTGTTCCAACATTTCTACGGAATCCACATTGATCTTCCCCGAGGTCGGCTTCTACCAGTTTTTCCATTCGTCTGTAAAGAATTTGCGTTGGTATTTTGCAGCCGTGACTTATTAAACTGATAGTTCGGTAATTTTTGCATCTGTCAACACCTGCTTTCTTTGGGATTGGAATTAATATATTCTTCTTGACGTCTTTTGAAGTTTAGGCTTAGAATTACTTAAACCTAACCAACCTAAGGACATCACACACAGCCATGCCCAAAGCAGGATTCGAGCCTGCGACCGTGGCAGCACCACGTTTCATGACTGAAGCGCCTAGAACCGTTCTGCTGGCAAGGCATATGTACGCAAACACAAAAATCATGACACGTCAAAAGAGGATATGAAACATATACCGACAAAAGTCACCACCGCTATCGCCGTGTGCCTCGGGTGCGTTCTTTTGTCGACGGGGTTAAAATTATCATATAACATGTCGTTTATCCTACATACAGAAGTATGCTTAGGAAAATGACAGAAAACTGAACATATTATACTTCGGGTATGACCAGTACAATGTACGTCTGTGGACTTTCGTAGAACGTCCTCTGCCGTTCTCATAGCACTATGTTACACTCGATTCTCAGCGAGTCTAAGGCGTCCCACACATGACCGACTGATGGAAATGACCCGCCGCGTGGGCGATCGATCCCTTAGTGGACCGCACGTATGTAACCAAATCGCAGCGAACGGTTGCCGATCGCTGATAGTATGATACATCCCAAGCAATGTGTTGGATCGCAGATGCGATTCGTGCAAGCAATGTGGCCGCCTGGCTGGTTAGCTACAGTATCCGCAATATAGCTGCAACTCATCTGTCCAGATGTGGTTGTGTAGTTTAGTTTCGTTCCGCTTTGTCCAGGTTGAGTAAGAACATTGTATTAAAATTTGTAGTTAATCAGGAAACACGAATCACACTTTCTAGTTAAGCTTTGGCCGGAGTTTCCTTTTATATAAAGAAATGATGCCAAACACACCCTCCGATTTTGCAGTGATTAGCATTAGATTAGCAGTGGATGTTTATAGTAAGACTCACGGTACACTGAGCTCCTTCTGATGATTTTGATTGATTTATAAAACTGTTACATACTTAATAAAATTATTTGCCGGCTGAAGTGGCCGTGCGGTTAAAGGCGCTGCAGTCTGGAACCGCAAGACCGCTACGGTCGCAGGTTCGAATCCTGCCTCGGGCGTGGGTGTTTGTGATGTCCATAGGTTAGTTAGGTTTAGCTAGTTCTAAGTTCTAGGGGACTAATGACCTCAGCAGTTGAGTCTCATAGTGCTCAGAGCCATTTGAACCATTTTTTTGAAAAATATGTACCGGGTAAACAAAATGACGTTACATGAAATTAAGTGAACATTTTAACTGAACTTCTCTAGAGAAATCAGTTATACACGGATACTCACGTTCCTATTGTCCGCAGCTCGGCGCCCTGTGGCTAGTGTTGCTACCTCTTGATCACGGGTTCTCGGGTTCGATTCCCGGCCGGGTCGGGGATTTGCTCTGCCTGGGGTCTGGGTGTTTGTTTTGTCCTCATCATTTCATCATCATCATCATCATCATCATCATCATCATCATCATCATCATCATCATTCCTGATGGTGGATTGATTGGGTTGTGAAAAATTTCGGACCTTGTACGGGCGCTGATGAGCGCGCAGTTGAGCGCCCAACAAACCAATCATCATCATTTTCATCAAGTTCCTATTCATTGTATATAACTAACTCCTCCTCATACGATTTGCTGTGGTAGTCAGTAGTGCTGCTACCGACAATAATTCTATAGACATATCGAAACTTCAAAATAAATTGTAGTAAGTCTTGCAAGTATCTACAAAACTAACGACAGGAAAATAATTGAATATAATAAACGAAACATGAACTGTATTAACACACTGGAAAAATCTACGCAACCAACTTGGTGTAACTGAAATACGTGATTTATTCTGCAACGTACCCTAGAGTTACCAAGGAAAGCTCGATAAAGCAAACGTATTAAATCACATTTATTCTTCCTAAAATTAATTTTCTTGCAAGAGACACGGAGAAAAATCTATCATCGCTGCTAAACGCAAAGAATTTTACATATCAAAAGTTCTTCACACAGTGCCGTTCGTAATACCAACTGAAATCGCTTGGTAAGCCGCTCGACTGTGGTGGGGTCAATGCGAGCCACACATGGCAGCGAAATCTAATCGAATGCAACTGATCATCGGTGTGTGTGTGTGTGTGTGTGTGTGTGTGTGTGTGTGTGTGTGTGTGTGTAAGAACCCCTTACGAGCAGTTCTAGCAGAGTAAGAACCCACTGGCTCGTTAAAACACATATCAGTCGCCTGCTCCGGCCATATTGGACGCAGTGGTTGCAAGTATGCGACACTGCGGCGATAAGCTTACGAGGGTATCTGAAGCCTGAGATGTTCTGATTCCCGCCCTGTCCTGCGATTCGTTACAAGGAGGGCGTTTCTTTTATATTGTGGGAAGCAGCCTGTTTTCTTCTTAAATTGACACAATAGTTTCTTAGGGCATGTGAAGAGAGTCCTTAAGATATTGTCAGACTGTCGATCCCATTCTACAACAAATAAAAAACAAGGGAGTATTAGCGACTGTGGTGATCTCATGCAATGCTGATATTGAAGATCGATGTCAGTTTCTAAGGAACTGAAAATATAATAATTTAATACCTGTATCATTACAGACATTTATAAATATCAATATGGAATCTCACTGTGTAACGCTTACCTAGAGCTGCGCTCTGAAGAAACTACAGTTCGGTAGTATTGGTACAATTCGTGATTGTCGTAGTACATAGTAAGATTCCAGTTAGTGGTGGTAGCATTGGTAGGGAAAGAAACATGAATGATTGTGTGTGAGAGAGACTAGGAGCCGACGACTTCTATTTGTTTGTTTGTATGTTTTCCCCATTAGAGGAACTAGAACTGTACAGTGTTCATTGTTAGTCCCTTGTATGTTTTATATCCCTAAGAAATATAAATTGCATTTTATAAGTCATAAAAATTAGCTTCTTGTGTAGCTTCTGCGCTTTTATGTAGCCAAAGTAATTATTTTTGATGGAAGTACGCTTTATTTACACTAACGTACTAAAATCTCTATACTTCCAGCTATTATTTTGTTCTCAATATTACATTCTTCATCATGATCTAAAGCAAGTGTTTCCTGTTATTATTGATAAGTGGTAAAGTTGTTTATAAGTAACAGAAACGTATTTTATATAAGCACGATGAGGTTATGTTTGATATGTTTTGGTTTGGCGTTTTTTTAACTGTACCTTTTTATTGAGAAAATTGCGTTTTCTATCACTACATGATTAATCTGGATTGTTTTTAAATTTTTATTATGACAACCCTCTGTTTCACATAAAAATCAACAATTTTCGAATAAAACCTTAACTGAACATTGCGAATTTCAATTTCGATGGAAATGTTGTTTAGTTTTAAGTAACGGTCTGGAATATAACTACGAGTATGTAGAACAAAAATGTGCCATAAGCTATGCAGAACCTTACTCAATCCTAAAGCAGTCTCGTGAGATACTGATCAAATACACAGACAAAACGATGGAAAAGGGGTAACGCCTAATAGATATGCAACACACTTACCTTACTGGTAACGAGGTTCGATCCTAAGTGACCATGGCTACTAGGCAAACTGCCATGGTTTTGTCTTTCTTACGTTAGACTACCGTTGCCTTCGGTAGTTTAACAACGCTACACTTACAATTTACGTCAGTGTGTTTCTATTTCAGAAACCCGAAACGCAGCTATTCTATTTGTGAATGACGGTATACAGTTTTATGGACCCGCTTTGTTGCAGCAAGGAACTAGAACACCGCAAAGCCGGGCACCACGCCAACCTGACGCTCCTCCGATGCTGCCGACGCCCGCCGCCTACATTCCGCGGCCCAAAGCGGCCGCAGACGCCCTCCGCAGCTGCCTGGGCATGGACCGGCGCCTTCCTGCGGTCCTAATTTCCTGGCGGAGGCCGACGTGGGCGGCGTCGTAAGGAGGCGGCACGCGCCCCGGAAATGCGCCGCGCAGCCAATACCCAGCAGCAGGCCCCGGCGCCCTAACTTGATAAGGCGGCGCCGCCGGCCGTGACGAGCCGCTACGCCACGCAGCTCGGCTGCCTGGCCGATCGCTCCCCTTTAACGGCTGCGCTGGGCGGGGGCCAATACAGCGCCACGTGGGCGTCATCTGTCAAACAGCAGGCTTTAAGCGGCGCCGAGCGCTGTATTCGCTTTGCGTTGTTTTCGTGGTGACACTTCGTCCACTTTTTATTTTACTCTACAGGCAGTAGAGCTGCGTTTCCAGTTCAATATTTTACGCACGTGACAAGAACTGAATAATCCGCGTCACTGCATAGTTCAAGAACTGAAACTCGCTAAACTAAACTCTTCTATTATTGTAAAAATTAGTGCATAAATTATCCTTTGTCAATGTTGCTAAAACTCCTTTATTTCAGCTCAGTGACGAGCCATTATCAGATCAACCAATGGTGGCTCATAGCCCCATCTGACAGGGCTTTTGTGTAGCAGTAACGCTACTTGTGTGGCTAGTCCTCTGTCCGCAGACATGCAGCTACATCTTTGTTCCTGTAGCGCAGCGACTAACAAATAAGTGTGATGACGTAACCATGAGAATTGGAGCGATTCAGCTGAAAAGGTTACGACGATATGCAATGAATGATGGAGATAAACACGAAGTTAACGAATCAAAGTAATATGGGTCCGAAGATGGCTCGTCATAAAGCTGAAAATGTGTATCAAACAGAGGAGTTTTAGCGATTTTAAAGTAGGATTTTTAATCCATGTATTTAATAAAAACACTCGGTCGACCTATACTTGAGTGTTGGTCATCTGTGTGGGATCCGTACCAGGTCGGGTTGACACAGGAGATAGAGATGATCCAAAGAAGAGCGGCGCGTTTCGTCACAGGGTTATCTGGTAAGCGTGATAGCGTTACGGAGATGTTTAGCAAACTCAAGTGGCAGACTCTGCAAGAGAGGCGATCTGCATCGCGGTGTAGCTTGCTGTCCAGGTTTCGAGAAGGTGCGTTTCTGGATGAGGTATCGAATATATTGCTTCCCCCTACTTGTACCTCCCGAGGAGATCACGAATGTAAAATTAGAGAGATTCGAGCACGCACGGAGCTTTCCGGCAGTCGTTCTTTCCGCGAACCATACGCGACTGGAACAGGAAAGGGAGGTAATAACAGTGGCACGTAAAATGCCCTCCGCCACACACTGTAGGGTGGCTTGCGGAGTATAAATGTAGATGTAGATGTATGTTCCTATTTGACAGTGTCACATAACAACGTATTATTGTTGTATATCTGCATCTACATCTACATCTTCATGGTTACTTTGCAATTCGCAAATCAAATGCCTGCCAGACGATTCTTGGAACCACCTTCAGGCTATCTTTTTCCCGTTCCACTCTCCAACATCTCACGGGGAACAGGAACACCTGAATTTTACATCACGATTTCTGGTTTCCTTTATTTTATGATGGCGATCATTCATCCCGGTGCAGATAAGGCCAAACAATATATCCGCATTCGGAGGAGAAAGTTGGTGAAACAAAATTCATTATAAGATCCTGCCCCAATGAAAACGTCTTTCTCTTAATGATTACTATCTAGACTGAAGTATCACATCCAACGCACTCTCTCCACTATTTCTCCATGATGCAAAACGAGCTGCCCTAATATGAACAGTCCTCTGTTAACGGAATCTCACACAGATACCACACATCGCAGAAACTTTCCAGACTATTCGATACAAGCCTAGTGTATACAGTCTCTTTAGCAGACCTGTTGCATTTTCTTTTTGCCAGCGAACCGCATTAATAGTTTCCCTTTACCCACAACCCTATCCATGTGGTCGTTCTAGTTCAGGTTATTCGTAACTGTAATCGCTGCGTATCTAGTTGACATCACAGTCTTTAGGTTTGCGTGATTTATGGCGTAACTGAAATTTAGCGGATTCCTTTTCCAAATCTTGTCCAAATTCTCACCTTTTTTTTATTATTTAGAGTCTATTAACGCATTTCGCACTACTCAGATGTATTCGTTAAATCATTTTGCAAATGACTTTGAGCATTTCACAACTTCTCAAGACGTTAAGCGACAGCATCATGTACAAACAATCTAAGAAAGCTTATCCTATTGTTCTTAAATGGATCTGACCACTATGGGACTTAGCTTCTGAGGTTATCAGTCCACTAGAACTTAGAACTACTTAACCCTAACTAACCTAATGACATCACACACATCCATGACCGAGGCAGGATTCGAACCTGCGACCTTAGCGGTTGCGCGGTTCCAGACTGAAGCGCCTAGAACCGCTCGGCCACTACGGCCGGCTACCTCTCTGTTGGCGGGAGATGTCGCGGTAAGAAATATGTAAATGCAACAAATTAACTTTTATTGAGTTTTCTCAATTTTTTAATTTAATAATGACATTGAATTTTTCACAAGTAACATCAATCAAAAAGGAAGTGAATAATAAGCACAGTTTTAGCTCACTTATTTGCAATCCCAGTAAATGAATTCCTACCGAAATACACTCCTGGAAATTGAAATAAGAACACCGTGAATTCATTGTCCCAGGAAGGGGAAACTTTATTGACACATTCCTGGGGTCAGATACATCACATGATCACACTGACAGAACCACAGGCACATAGACACAGGCAACAGAGCATGCACAATGTCGGCACTAGTACAGTGTATATCCACCTTTCGCAGCAATGCAGGCTGCTATTCTCCCATGGAGACGATCGTAGAGATGCTGGATGTAGTCCTGTGGAACGGCTTGCCATGCCATTTCCACCTGGCGCCTCAGTTGGACCAGCGTTCGTGCTGGACGTGCAGACCGCGTGAGACGACGCTTCATCCAGTCCCAAACATGCTCAATGGGGGACAGATCCGGAGATCTTGCTGGCCAGGGTAGTTGACTTACACCTTCTAGAGCACGTTGGGTGGCACGGGATACATGCGGACGTGCATTGTCCTGTTGGAACAGCAAGTTCCCTTGCCGGTCTAGGAATGGTACAACGATGGGTTCGATGACGGTTTAGATGTACCGTGCACTATTCAGTGTCCCCTCGTCGATCACCAGTGGTGTACGGCCAGTGTAGGAGATCGCTCCCCACACCATGATGCCGGGTGTTGGCCCTGTGTGCCTCGGTCGTATGCAGTCCTGATTGTGGCGCTCACCTGCACGGCGCCAAACACGCATACGACCATCATTGGTACCAAGGCAGAAGCGACTCTCATCGCTGAAGACGACACGTCTCCATTCGTCCCTCCATTCACGCCTGTCGCGACACCACTGGAGGCGGGCTGCACGATGTTGGGGCGTGAGCGGAAGACGGCCTAACGGTGTGCGGGACCGTAGCCCAGCTTCATGGAGACGGTTGCGAATGGTCCTCGCCGATACCCCAGGAGCAACAGTGTCCCTAATTTGCTGGGAAGTGGCGGTGCGGTCCCCTACGGCACTGCGTAGGATCCTACGGTCTTGGCGTGCATCCGTGCGTCGCTGCGGTCCGGTCCCAGGTCGACGGGCACGTGCACCTTCCGCCGACCACTGGCGACAACATCGATGTACTGTGGAGACCTCACGCCCCACGTGTTGAGCAATTCGGCGGTACGTCCACCCGGCCTCCCGCATGCCCACTATATGCCCTCGCTCAAAGTCCGTCAACTGCACATACGGTTCACGTCCATGCTGTCGCGGCATGCTACCAGTGTTAAAGACTGCGATGGAGCTCCGTATGCCACGGCAGACTGGCTGACACTGACGGCGGCGGTGCACAAATGCTGCGCAGCTAGCGCCATTCGACGGCCATCACCGCGGTTCCTGGTGTGTCCGCTGTGCCGTGCGTGTGATCATTGCTTGTACAGCCCTCTCGCAGTGTCCGGAGCAAGTATGGTGGGTCTGACACACCGGTGTCAATGTGTTCCTTTTTCCATTTCCAGGAGTGTAATTATCAGCAATAGATCAGAGTGAGTATATTCAGACATGCAGTCAGATGACGTTATCCTGAGGCGACCCAGTTAAATAAAAGGTAAGGAAAATATACAGGGTGAGTCACCTACCATTACCGCTGGGTATATTTCGTAAACCATATCAAATACTGACGAATCGATTCCACAGACCGAACGTGAGGATAGTGGCTAGTGTAATTGGTTAATACAAACCATAAAAAAATGCACGGAAGTATGTTTTTAACACAAACCTACGTTTTTTAAATGGAACCCCGTTAGTTTTGTTAGCACATCTGAACATATAAACAAATACGTAATCAGTGCCATTTGTTGCATTTTAAAATGTTAATTACATCCGGAGATATTGTAATCTAAAGTTGACGCTTGAGTACCACTCCTCCGCTGTTCGATCGTGTGTATCGGAGAGCACCGAATTATGTAGGGATCCAAAGGAACGGTGATGGACCTTAGGTACAGAAGAGACTGGAACTGCATATTACGTCCACATGCTAACACCTTTTTTTGGTTGGTTGGTTGGTTGGTTGTTTCGGGGAAGGAGACCAGACAGCGAGGTCATCGGTCTCATCGAATTAGGGAAGGACGGGGAAGGAAATCGGCCGTGCCCTTTCAAAGGAACCATCCCGGCATTTGCCTCGAGCGATTTAGGAAATCACGGAAAACCTAAATCACGATGGCCGGACGCGGGATTGAACCGACGTCTTCCCGAATGCGGGTCCAGTGTCTAACCACTGCGCCACCTCGCTCGGTCCCTTTTTATTGGTCTTTTTCACTGACGCACATGTACATTACCATGAGGGGTGAGGTACACGTACACACGTGGTTTCCGTTTTCAATTACGGAGTGGAATAGAGTGTGACCCGACATGTCAGGCCAATAGATGTTCAATGTGGTGGCCATCATTTGCTGCACACAATTGCAATCTCTGGCGTAATGAATGTCGTACAAGCCGCAGTACATCTGGTGTAATGTCGCCGCAGGCTGCCACAATACGTTGTTTCATATCCTCTGGGGTTGTAGGCACATCACGGTACACATTCTTCTTTAACGTACCCCACAGAAAGAAGTCCAGAGGTGTAAGATCAGGAGAACGGGCTGGCCAATTTATGCGCCCTCCACGTCCTATGAAACGCCCGTCGAACATCCTGTCAAGGGTCAGCCTGGTGTTAATTGCGGAATGTGCAGGTGCACCATCATGCTGATACCACATACGTCGACACGTTTCCAGTGGGACATTTTCGAGCAACGTCGGCACACCATTCTGTAGAAACGCGATGTATGTTGCAGCTACTCGCCGACCGTGGGCCGTGTCTGTTACAACACGCAACTGAATGTCAGATGTTTCAAGCGTCAACTTTAGGTTACAATATCTCCGGATGTAATTAACATTTAACAATGCAACAAACGGCACTGATTACGTATTTGTTTATATATTCAGATGTGCTAACAAAACTAACGGGGTTCCATTTAAAAAACGTAGGTTTGTGTTAAAAAACATATTTCCGTGCATTTTTTTATGGTTTGTATTAAGCAATTACACTAGCCCCCTCTCCTCACGTTCGGTCTGTGGAATCGGTTCGTCAGTATTTGATGTGGTTTACGAAATACATCCAGCGGTAACGTTAGGTGACTCACCCTGTATATGTATGTTTTCAGGTTCACCGCATAGACAACCAGTACTAAGGGCCACGGCGTAAGCTTATATGTTCACGTCGAAATAATCTGCTTTTGATGAGTCATATTAATACTGTTACCAATAAAGTCACATGGCGTACAACATTGTGTACGCTGAAGACTATCAGATCAGACACGTTGTCAAAAGCAAGTCCAGACATTGAAGCTGCAAGACGCTAAAAGATCAAATCTCTTTCTTTCTTTCATTAGATGGAAAGAAAGTTAAATTTATTTTATTCTAGACGGGTAGGTTATCGTCAAACGCATTAAGTTAAATTATTTCTTTTATTTATTCGACGGGAAGGTTTAACTACTGGTCAATTCGCATTTACGTGCGTGGCAGAGCTTGTGGCATTTAAATCTTTGGACGTGGCTAAAACCCAGAGAACATTTACCAACACGAGACAATGCACTCTTAGAATAACTTGACTTTCCATGTCACGTCGTTGAGACTGGTTTGGTGTTTGATTCGACGCATAATTATTCATGTAGTCACAATTTGGCTTCAAAGAAGTGAGCAAACAGCGGACTTCCTTTTCCAAGCGATATAGCGATTCGGAAAGGACAAAACACATAATCTCTGTTAGTCAACAATTCCGCTGAAATGTGGAACTAGGAGAGGGACAGTCCGTTTATAACTGCAAAACAGGAACACGTTGACTAAAAATTCACAGCAATGCGTCAGCTTATTGTCCGGTAAGAGAAAAATATGGCTGTCATCCCAAGATGAAATACGTACATTTTTGTTGTAGGTCACTCTGCACTTTCCGAACCGTTCCGCACAATAGGTGGATCACCAGTCGTCGTGTATTACTCCTCTCAGTGCGAATGAAAGATGGTCTAATGGACGTCATTGTGCTGTAGCGAAGACGTGACAGTTAGCGGTACATTCAAACTGTCTAAGTAACACAGCCTACATCACAATATTATTTGTTTGCAATGCCCGATTTCAGTCACCATAGACCGTCTTTAGATCTGGTTACGTAAAAACAAGTGTCAACAAGTACTGCACGCCGTCATTTACACGGACCAGTTTCTTCACCGAGTTGTGATCTAGTGTGCTACTAATACAGTCTTACGATTGCACAAAATCACGGCCTCCCAATCAGCTGCAAGATTAATTTTCTTTTCTTCAGAAAGGCCAGTGATTCCTCTACATTTTAATGGTTTCGGAAGGTTCATTTGTGAAAATATAAGTTCAGAGTGACTTCTGCCAATCAGAAGAGTGTGGTCATTGGTTGGACAACAAATGGCTCTGAGCACTATGGGACTTAACAGCGGTGGTCATCAGTCCCCTAGAACTCAGAACTACTTCAACCTAACTAACCTAAGGACATCACACACATCCATGCCCGAGGTAGGATTCGAACCTGCGACCGAGGCAGTCACGCGGTTCCGGACTGCGCGCCTAGAACCGAGAGACCACCGCGGCCGGCGGTTGGACAACAGTTCCAATGACTAAACAAGGAAATGTAAGCATATAAGGCCCCATCTTCTACATAGATAATGAACAGTAAATTCCTTGGTGAGCTATAAGACAGGGCTCTGTCTGTCGAGTTTGGAAGACCATACCACGACATATGTTTTAAACGAAGATCTTATAAAATGGGATTGTATTGTTAAGCTTAATCCTTCAAATGTGATGCACCTACATTGACAGCGACGGCAATTTGTTCGGTAGTTTTCCCACAAAATGAAATACAATTACGGCGAAACATTGTTTCAAAAGCTTCCGTCCAATGTGCGTGATATATGGGATACTACGGAGACTATCAGACATGTACGCTCTCTGTGAATTTATGCGTAACTCGTCACTCTTTTTAACACCTCCTCTATAACCACTAAACGCCGCCGGAAGGTGTGGCCGAGCGGTTCTAGGCGCTTGAGTCTGGAACCGCGCGACCGCTACGGTCGCAGGTTCGAGTCCTGCCTCGGCATGGATGTGTGTGATGTCCTTAGGTTAGTTAGGTTTAAGTAGTTCTAAGTTCTAGGGGACTGATGAACTCCGATGTTAGTCCCATTGTGCTCAGAGCCATTTGAACCAACTAAACGCCATCCATCAGGCAGCCTATAGAAATTTCATGTAGTTAGTTCACTAAAGTGCCAAAAGTGTTACAGAAGTAGATCAAGTATTTTATTCTAGTACGGTAAAACTGCCCTCAAACTGATGGTCAGTTTGCCTACCGCGATGTTCTGCCACGCTTGGCCCTAGTGCCTCCACTGAGCATTTATCTTGAACCAACGAGAAAATACCCATGCCGTTAGAGGATGGCTTAGACTTAAACGTAGACTCTGAAGACGATGAAACTTGCCATTTTCACTAAAGCAAATCTTTGTTAAAAATCAGAAGCGCAGGTGAAAGAACAAAATATACTAAGAGCTGACGATTCAGCTACAAGCTTTCGGATTGATTGTCTGTCATCCATTAAGACATCGAGACTCATATATCACTAGATGAAGTGTAACAATAAGATGATAAACTTTTTGGCAGAAGTGTGACTTACCTCACAATTACAGTATCCGTATAAAGGCTGAACACCAGTACTTCTTTTACTATGGTTCCTGTGAAAGAGAAGCAAGAATGAGTGATCAACAGTGAAAGTTTTCCACACAGCGCGGCTTCAAAATGTAAATCGACATCTACATACATCGAAAAAAGTTTTGCATCACTTCAGTTCCGAGAGTTCCGGAACATGTACAGAAAATTGGGATAGAGATACCCAGTAGCACGTCCACTTGCATTGATAGATGCCTGTATTGGTCGTGGCATACTATCCACAACTTCATGAAGGCACTGTAGATTCAGACTGTCCCAATCCTCACGTCGTCCATAAACAGCCCTTTTAAATCTATCCCAGGCTTGTTCGATGGTCTTCATGTCTGGAGAAAACGCTGGCCATTCTAGTCGAACGATGTCGTTATCCTGAAGGAAGTCATTCACAGGATATGCACGATATGGGCGCGAAGACGAATGCCTCGCCAATATGCTGCCGATGTGGTTGCACTATCGGTCGGAGGATGGCATTACGTATCGTACAGCCGTTACAGCACCTCCTATGATCACCAGCGGAGTCCGTCGGTCCACCTTGCTGCACTCACTGGGCAGTTTGTCTAAAGCGTTCAGTCTGACCCGGTTGCTTCCGAACACGATTCGGACGATTGTCTGGTTGAAGGCATATTCGACATTGGTCGGTGAAGTGAACGTTATGCCAATTCTTAGCGGTACATTCGGCATGTTGTTGGGCCCATCTTTACCGCGCTGATTTGGTGTCGTGGTGGCAAAGACGGACCTCGCCAAGGACATCGGGAGTGAAGTTGAGCATCATGCTACCTATTGCGCACAGTTTGAGTCGTAACACGACTTCCTGTGGCTGCACGAAAAGCGTTATTCAACACGGTGGCGTAGCTGTTAGGGTTCCTCCGAGCCATAATCCATAGGTAGCGGTCATCCATTGTAGTAGTAGCCCTTGGGTGGACTGAGGGAGGCATGTCATCGACAGTTCCTGTCTCTCTGTATCTAAAAAGTGGTTCCAATGGTTCTGAGCACTTTGGGACTTAACTTCTGAGGTCATTAGTCCCCTAGAACTTAGAACTACTTAAACCTAACTAACCTAAGGGCATCACACACATCCATGCCCGAAGCAGGATCCGAGCCTGCGACCGTAGCGGTCGCGCTGTTCCAGACTGTAGCGCCTAGAACCGCTCGGATACCACGGTCGGCTCTCTCTGTATCTCCTCCATGTTCGAACAACATCGCTTTGATTCACTACGAGACTCCTGGACACTTCCCTTGTTGAGAGCCCTTACTGGCAAAAAGTAATAATACGGACGCGAGCGTCCAGGCATGGTTGAACTACAGACAACACGAGCAGTGTACCTCCATCCTGGTGGAAGGACAGGAACTAAGCGGCTGTCTGACCCCCTCCGTCTAATAAGCGCTGCTCACGCAAGGTTGTTTACATCTTTGGGCGGGTTGAGTGACATCTCTGAACAGTCAAAGGGACTGTGTCTGTGATACATTATTCACAGTCAACGTCTATCTTCAGGTGTTCTGGGAACCGGCGTGATGCAAAACCTTTTTTAAAGAGTGTATATTGATACTCTACAAACTACTGTGTAGTGCACAGGAGAGAGTACTTCACATACTGCCACATATTAGAGTTCCTTCCCATTCCATTCGGATATAGGATTGGGAAGAATAGCTGTTGTAAAGCTTCCGAGTGCACTGTAGTTAGACTAATTTTGACGTCGTAAAAGCTACAGGAAAATTTACAAAGAGTCCATGTCCGTCACCTGTCGGGCAACGGAACTTCTGGAAATTCTATGTATACGTACAGTATCTCCTGTTGATCCTTCCTGGAATGGGTCCCACACACTTCAGAATAGAGTAGGAGCGTACGTACGTGTTCTTTTTAAGCAATTTGTCTGTAGCCTGACTACATCTTTCCGGAAGAATGACAACGAACAGATCCTGTGTTGTCATTTCACTCTATACTCCATAAGCAGCTACCCCCAATAATTTAAAAAAAAATTACTGATTCCGTTTCTGATTCAGTAACCTTGTAATCATAAGACAACTTCTTTGGATTTTCTGAAAGGTAAATTTTACCTCTGTGAAGATTTCAATCAAGCTGCCGATCTATGCATGCTTAGAGATATAATTCCGATCTGGCAGGATATCTGTACAGATATTTTTCACATAGTAATAGATAACTAAATCATTTGCTGTAAGTCTGCCAATTCATTAATACACACTAGTTTGAATTCACTTTCCTGTTGAAAGTCTGAAGGATACGCACAACGACTGATACACTCATTTCATAAAATTTTTTTGGAGAATTGATTTCACAATACAATCGAAACGTGTGCTAAGA
Source organism: Schistocerca americana (assembly GCF_021461395.2). NCBI lineage: Eukaryota > Metazoa > Arthropoda > Insecta > Orthoptera > Acrididae > Schistocerca > Schistocerca americana. Next base: position 440,199,826 of record NC_060121.1, on the reverse strand, counting down.
AACCCACTTTGTGTCAGACGACAAGAATATGGAGCGGTTATTCAAACTGTTTTCCATTTTTAAATGTGGACCATAACAGTTATGATACAGTGTTTCACGAACGGAACTATCCTAAAATTTAATTTAATCTGAATAAAAAATTTATGATCCACAATTAATGTCGATGAATTCTGTTGGTATATAAAGTGCAAAATAATCTGTAATTAATGAAGATTTTGGAAAAATATTTATTAAAAAGGGAACTCAGTTCAACTGTCATATTACAGTAGTTCTGCACTATCGTTAAATTCCTGTCTTGTAATAAGGACAAAAAAAAAAAGGAATCATTGTGTTTGAGAATTCATTTGGAACATTGGGATTTTCAATGGAAAGACACAATTAAGGTGTGTCCACAGGACAGAATACTTCAACAGCAAGTTTTAGAAGCTGCGATGGAGAATTCCATCATAGCGTCCATTCACACATCGCTATTGCTGACATACTAACCCCCCATAATCGGATGTATTACACTTTCTTCAATTATGTAAGTATTGTCAGCTTCTTTAGCCACATAACAATTTCTAAAGTTTGCTTGCAATTAGACTGAGGATGTGTAGGAGAAGGAGAAGGGACAGAATAACTTTTTAATGGTGGTGCTAAAAATTTCTGGAAAATACATTCTTAGGATGACGGCTTAGAACAGAACTTTCTGTAATGTCGTTACAGTGATTACGACTGCGCGTCATAACATTTGATTCCGAATAAAAAATTTTCCTCATCTTACTGCGCTGCCGGTATTTATTTATCACTTCTAAGAGAGCGTAAAAATCTGTAAGGCAGTGCAAGTTAACGGAACTGCTGGCGCCGAGCCTAATGCAACTACTACAGTATAGAAACTCAATCGATTCAATCGGTTCAGACGTTGCTTGTTGCCCGAGAAATGTATTCAGAGTGCTTTTGAAGATTATGCTTTCTACGGATCTTCTCAAATGGATAATTTTATAACGCTGGTATATAAAGCTGTCTTTATAGATGACCCTCAAGAATTACAGAAAATATTCACAATCTAAAAGAAAATAATAATTTCCGACCGACTGTCCTCAAACGGTTTTAGTGCCTTAACTAAATCATAAGTAGGTGGTTTATTTAAAAGACTCTTACCCACTCTTATCTTTCTTCATCACATGAATATCTCGTCACTAATTCCTCAACGTATTACGGGATGTTAATAAAGTGTTTCCTACGTATGATTGTATGAATCTTGTGTTTGTTGCGGTGGTAGTTAAACTTGAAGTGGCAGGTTAACAATCTCCTCACCAGAAGACACCGAGGTAGCAACAATAAAAAGATAAACAGCATTCATCAGAAAAGGGAATCATACAGATCCTTATCACCAATATTTCGTAAGAATAATTAAATCATGCAGTAGATGAATCACAGGTTTCTTTTTCGATTATCGGATAAATTGAAATGTGTTAAAGCAAAGCGAAATACTGTGTTGAAGTCATGCCGTGGTTCAGAGTTTTAAACCGTTATGAAGTCTTATAGCGAATGAAATATTCATTCTAACAACGTTTCTCAAGATTTGGCTTAGCTATTTTGACTTAAAACTGTTTTACCCGAAAACGTTAGCCCAATAAAAATTAGAGCAGAGTGCGACATACTTAAACTTCCGAAATCTATATTTCCTCAATGTATTAAATGATTAATTAGGTGCATGATCGAATTAAAGTTCGTTAGTGACTAGGGGACGGCAACACAGCTGCCACACTACTATGTAAAGGTTGTGTTCATTTTTAAAAGATTTATTGATTTACTGGCAGGATTATGGTTTGTGATATGAAATGAATAATGTCCTAGACACAATATGGTTAGTTTTTACTAATAAATGTTTATTAAACCCTTGCACGGTAAAGTGAAAGAAACAATAGCACATTGAGCGGCAGCTAGATTATGGATTTGCTAAAATCGGTAACTTTCAAAATAAAAGTCGACGAAGCTATGCAAATAATTTCATGTGCTTTAAACTTCTCTGTTGTTCAAAGTCCGTGACGGTAGATCACGAGAACTTTTACCATTTCTGAATTCTTGGAAATCTTTGCTGGTCACGCTGTCTTTGGATGTCATAGACATTGTATATTCTACCCAGCATTGTAATAAGTAACTACTGAGTACGCTTTCACGACTAGTGGTGACAGCACTTAGAAATTCCGGGCTAACAGACCGTGGTCGATGTATGGAACTTTATGCCAACATTTCCTCTCCGACTACGGAAGAATGTGGCGAACTGTAACCAGAATTCGAGGAAATACCAAATATACGGGCAGTGTAGAAAGCACCACAGTTCATGGCGTCGATTATCAGATTATTTCTGGTAATACCAACATTGAAGTAATCGATCGTCGTTCTTATGTTGCAACGTTTCCATTAAAATTTTATCTGATTTAGCATCTTACTTTTTTCTGAGATTTTTGAGATTTATAAATACCTTAATAATTGAAACTCATGGTGTAGGTGTAGCGTCTTTGATACATAATCAAAACGTTCAAATCTTGCCGCTGCTTAAATTTTAATTAATAATCAGCATTGGCGGCCGAAGAGATCCGGCATAAGTGAACCCTCATTCAGCCAAAGACACTGTCAAAGAGGGCGGAGGAGCGCACAGTGGTTCAGGGCACTCTCTTGTCCCAGGGGTGGGAAACTGCCCCTAAAGGCGCAAGAATCAGCAACGATCAACGGCATGAGGATGCAGAAGGCAATGGAAACCTCTGCAGCAAACATACGTAACGTGACATGAGGCATGCGGCCTGTAACTCAAGAAGCGTCATGATCACCTCTCCATTGCCAAAAGTTTGAGGAATAGTCCCCCATTCGGACCTCCGGGAGAGGACTGTCAAGGTGGAGGTTACCATGAGAAAAAGATTGAATAATCAACGGAAGAATAACGCTCTACGAGACGGGACGTGGAATGTAAAATAAGCTTGAACGTGTTAGGGAACATATAAAATCGGAAAAGGGAAATGCAGAGGCTCAATCTTGATATAGTAGAGGTCAGTGAAGTGAAGTGGAAAGAAGACAACAACAATTTCTGGCCAGATGAGTATAGGGTAGAATCAACAGCAGCAGAATATGGTATAACGGGAGTAGGATTCGTTATGAATAGGAACGTAGGGAAGAGAGTGTGCTACTGTTAACAGTTGAGTGATACGTTTTTTTTTATCAGAATCGACAAACCAACACAGACATTGGTGGTTCAGGTATACATGCCGACGTCGCAAGCTGAAGATGAAGAGATAGAGAAAATGTATGAGGATATTGAAAGGGTAATACAGTATGTAAAGGGATATGAAAATCTGATAGTCATGGGAGACTGGAATGCAGTTGTAGGGGGAGGAGTAGAAGGAAAGGTTACAGGAGAATACGGGATTGGAAAAGGGAATGAGAGAGGATAAATTGAGTTCTGTACCAAATTTCAGCTAGTAATAGCGGATACTCTGTTCGAGAATCACAAGAGGAGGAGATATACTAGGATAAGGCCTTGGGATATGGGAAGAGTTCAGTTAGATTACATCATGGTCGGACAGAGATTCCCAAATCAGATACTAGGTTGTAAGGCGTACCCATGAGCAGACATACACTCAGATCACAGTACAGTAGTGATGAAGAGTAGCTGAAGTTTAATACATTAGCCAGAAAATAACAATAGGTGGAAACAATACATTGAAAGCCTCTATGAGGGGCAAGATTTGTCTGATCTGATAGAAGAAGAAACAGGAGTCGATTTACAGGAGACAGGTGATCCAGTATCAGAATCAGACTTCATAAAAGCTTTGGAGTACTTAAGATCAATTAAGGCAGAAGGGATAGTTAATCTTCCGTAAGAATTTCTAAAATCATTGGGGAAGTGGCTACAAATTGACTGTTCACTTTGGAGTGTAGAATTAAGTCTGGTGACATACCGTCTGACTTTCAGAAATGCATCATCGACACAATTCCGAAGACGGCAAGAGCTGACAACTGCGAGAATAACCGTAGAATCAGCTTGACAGCTCATGTATCGAAGTAGCTTTCAAGAATAATATACAGAAGAATGGAAAAGAAAACTGAAAATGTGTTAGATGACGACCAGTTTGGCTTTAGGAAAGGTAAAGGCACGAGAGAGGCACTCGTGAGGTTAATAATGGAAGTAAGACCAAAGAAAAATTAAAACTCGTTCATAGGATTTATCGACCTGGAAGAAACATTCGACAATGTACAATGGAGCAAGTTGTTAGAAATTCTGAGAAAAGTACGGGTAAGCTGTAGGGAGAGACCGGTCACATACAATATGTACAACAGCCAGGAGAGAATAATAAGAGTGGAAGACCAAGAACGAAATGCTCGTATTAAAAAGAGTGTAAGACAAGGATGTAGCCTGTGGCCCCTCCAACCAGCTTAAGGGAATGAACAGTCGAATGAGTACCGAGCATGGATTAAGAGTAAATCGAAGAAACACGAAAGTAATGAGAAGTAGTAGAAATGAGAACAGGAGAAACTTAACATCAGGATTGATGATCACCAAGTAGATGAAGTCAAGGAATTCTGCTACCTATGCAGTAAAATAACCAATGACGGGTGGAGCAAGGAGGACATCAAAGGCAGACTATCAATGGCAAAAAGGGCTTTCCTGATCAATAGAAGTCTGCCAATATCAAATATTGGCGTTAATTTGAAGAAGAAATTTCTGACAATGTACGTCTGGAGTACAGCATTGTATGGTTGTGACACATCGACTATGGGCGAACTGGAACAGAAGAGAATTGAAGCATTTTAGATGTGGTGCTACAGACGAATGTAAAAAATTAGGTGAACTGATAAGGTAAGGCATGAGGACGTCCAACGCAGAATCGGAGAGGAAAGGAATATGTGGAAAACACTGATAGTGAGATGGGACAGGATGATAGGACCCGTTAAGATATGAGGGAATGACTTCTATGGCACTAGAGGGAGCTGGCGTAGGGCAAAAACAGTAGAGAAAGAGAGAGATTGGAATACATCCAGCAAATAATAGAGGACGTAGTTTGCAAGTGCTACTCTGAGATGAAGAGGTTAGCACAGGAGACGAGTTCGTGGCGGGCCGCATCAAACCAGTCAGGAGACTGATGATCAAAACTAAAACATAAGAGAAAAGAGGAAGGTGTTAAATTAGATAATATTTTCATGTCAGCATTGTAAAACAAGAATGACGTACAATTGTTTGCAGTCGGGACTGTTGACGTAACCAGAGATGATCTAGTAGCCGGCGTCATGTGATGGATTGTGGTGCCCTCTACACTCTCCATACATTTGGCGTTCATTCGAGTTCTGGTTGCAGTGCTCAACTTTACCATCGAACATGTCTACCTCATTCGGAGAGGAAGCGTTAGGAGAAAGATTTATACATCTACCAGGACCTATTAGTCCGGGAGTTTTAAGTGATGTAGAAGGGCACTAGTTAAAATCAAGAAGCATAGGATAAGGAGGAGAGTACGCCCGCTGAGTATCTTTCTTTTGTTGGCAATGTTTCGTTGAAAATGGTAGCCGGCCAGAGTGGCCGAGCGGTTCTAGGCGCTTCAGTCTGGAACCGGTCGCAGGTTCGAATCCTGCCTCGGGCATGGATGTGTGTGCTGTCCTTAGGTTCGTTATGTTTAAGTAGTTCTAAGTTCTAGGGAACTGATGACCTCAGAAGTTAAGTACCATAGTGCTCAGAGCCATTTGAACCATTTGAAAATGGTAATAATCCTCAATACATTTCAGGTAAACTGGTTGTCCGCTAACGTCTAGCATTACAGACATTCTGGGGTCAGTGGAGTACAGTTTGGGACTGTGTAAAGCTGTTTTTTTTTTTAGAAAATAATATGCCAGTTCAGTATGGCTTACATAGGCCCCACCATATGCACTGCGGCAAATCACTGTACGGAACTTCAACGATAAACTCATCTTTTGAAACCAATAAACACTGGTGAAATTGTATCCCCGCTGGACTGTCAGTGGAATATGATAAAACAGTAATTTCGGCTGCGTCATATTCCTGTGACTCTGTTATTAAGGAATTCATGGAAATTAGCAGGGCGTACATTCTGATGACCCGTGCCAGCAGACACCAGTGATTTCTGCTGTTTGCTCTACTAGAGGACGGCAACAGTACGGCGACAGCAGCGGCGATTGACAACCCCGATGACTGCTGAGTTCGGCAATTCCACCAGAAAAGACGCTGCAAGTCGCGCAGTGGGAACAGAGTGCCAACACGATCTTAGCTCATGCGCGGAATACACACACAGCGCTAATGAGTAGCAAAAATGTCGTTAAATGCATTCAATTTTTAATTTATTGCCTACATTTGACATTTAGCAATTTTCAAGTTCCACGTTGTCTTTAAATGACGCAAAAATTACAGTTTCTTTTCAGAAATAGATTTAAGTAAGTAAAATAGTAGGTCATTGTGTAATAACAGTCACAATTTTTACCACACAGAATCAATTAACTTCCGAGTCTAATAAAAACAAATTGCAGCTGTTCAACATGGCGATATATGCCAATAGCTACATTTACTTCCGGCCATAATACAACTTCTAACAATTAACTAAAATATAAAGTTAGTCCACGTATTAAACAAATCCTTTCACTTCATTAATGAGCTATTTATCGATATTCCTTCCTTTGAAGTTATTTTAAATGTTTATTATTAAGAAAAACTATATAAAAAGTCATTAAGTTTTGAAAGATGAGTAACATCAATACTGTTGACATCAGTTCTATCATTTTAATAAATGTTTTGCTTGAAAGTGTATACAACTACCTTATTGATGTGAATTTACGAATGTGAACCCTTCTGCATTGTATACGGAGTTTATGAAAGATATCGAATAGTGCATTATCAAATAGCCTATTTCCTCAGCGGTGTCGATATGTGCTATGTGCAGTGAAAGATGAGCTATTGAACGTGTCTGTTAGAAGTATTTTCCTGCAATCGTTTAGAGCTGTCAAATACGGATTTCAATTGCTCTAGTAATTTTCTTTTTTTTTGAGAACTGAGAATACACATGATTAATTATTATTAATCTAGAACAGAGGTACTGCTTTTCCTTTAATTTAAAACATATTACGAAACAAGCACTATTCGAATAGAAATCCTTGCAGTGGGAGTGAGCTTTTAATGTTATGTGGCAGCGCTACGTAATTATAGTAGTGGTAAAATCATTCTGCCTAAGTAGATGTTTTATAGTGGAAAATCATACCTTTGACCACTGTCGCACATGGCACATTTAACAAGTAATCAGATGCTTTCTTAGAAGCATTTCTTACCTTCTAGGTACCGAAAACTTTGGTTCTAGCAACTTGAAAATACGGTTCTTCCACGTGCGGGGTTGAGGCTCAAGCTGGCCAGATCCTTTGTGGAGAAGAAACGAATTCACAGTTCAGGGTAGAATTAAAATAGATTGTTTTATTCCACGAAATTGGGAGAAAGGTGGAAAGAATTTTTAAGTCTTCTCGTTATTTACATCACTCACGAGAAAAATAATAGTTCATAAAAAATCGCCAGGCGCGGTGGCCGAGTGGTTCTAGGCGCTTCAATCCGGAACCGAGCGACCGCTACGGTCGCAGGTCGAATCCTGTCTGGGGCATGGAAGTGTGTGGTGTCCTTAGGTTAGTTAGGTTATAAGTTCTAGGGGGCTTATGACCTCAGATGTGAAAATCCACAGTGCTCAGAGCCATTGGAACAAAAACAAATCATTGCTGGAAACCGAAGTACCGTAATTATCCTGCAAATTAACCGTCTTTTGTACGAAGATTTGTATTTATTTAGTTCCTTCCGCAGTAACGAATTTAATCATAGTCTCTGATGAGGTGGATGCCTCGGCGTCATGTTTCACTTCGCCTTCGTATGCTAGCGAGCCTTCTCTTACAGCTGTTGCACGTCGCCGGAGGGTTAATAATTGCCTCCTCTGGCCATATGGAATTTCACACACAGATTATTGAACCAATTAAAGTTTGAATATTGGCAGAATTACCATCGTAATTATCTGAAGTAGCGTGCCCCCAGTTTTTGCTTCATTAATTGGAATTGTTTCTCGAAACTATGTCGCTGCTGCTCCTAGCGTTCAACCGAAAGGCTTAGACAGAATAGACATCAAAACTTTCGTACGCTCGAGTCTCCCCAATCTCAGACGTGAATTGGTTCCCCAATCGTTCTTACATTCTGTATACTGTGTAGTAACTTCAATTAAACCCATCTGTTATGTCTAGCGTTCACACAGAGAAATATGAGCAATCCCCTAATTCACATTTCCTGTAAATGATGTGACTGACTGAAATCGATTGTCCACCAGTCGTTTCAAAATTGTGCATTAGACGGCCATCATCTTCAATAATATAAAGATCTATTTCAGATCACCTCTTGATCCGCCAATTAAACTGCTAGTTCGTTTCTCCCGCAAATGCTAGTTGTTGAGATGATAGCCACGACGGGTCAGCACGACTCTTACAGTGGCAAATGTCCGGATCTGAGCTAGTAGTCTGAGTAGAGTTCGAGTTGCTCATCAATGTAGCCATAGTTAAGCGATCAGCTCAAGGTTATCTGACGTTAGAAGTTAAATTATCTTTGGGTGACTAACAATTCTCTATTTTTAAAAAAATTACGGTGGGTGACCATGATTCTTTTGATAAGAACTATAAAGTGTTTTACAGCGTCATTTCAAACTTATCACCGAATTAAGAAAATATTCTGTCATAGCAAGCACTGATGATTGGCGTAACACTAATGCACGGTAAGGCGTAATAGTAGTTCTTCAAATAACTGTTTTGAACGTTTTAAATATTTCCTGTACCACAGCAAACCGAATACCAAGATCCATGTTCCCTGTAGTAACTTCTAAGCAAAAAGATTATTTATCATTTAAATCCTGAATATTGAATGTTATATTGAGTAAAAGGAAAGACTTAAGAATAAAATTGTACGAATCTACTTTTCTTTGCTCTACATTAAAATCGAAGTGTAGGAACATCCACAACTCAATGATTTTTTTTAAACTAAGGATATTCTGGTTCGTATCCCGGTCAGGCACAAATTTTCAATATAAATACTAAGATGGTATCTGTTCTTTCGGACATCAGATGGATAGAGCGTCTGCCATGCAAGCAGCAGATCCCGGGTTCGATTCCCGGTCGGGGCACACATTTTCATCTTTCCCCGTTGACTTATGTCAACGCCTGTAAGCAGCTAAGGGTGTTCATTTCTTTGTAGTTTCACAAATTTTCAACTTTCTCCACTGATTTTAATTAATGTCCACCCGCCTCTGCCTCTGACTTAACAAACTTCTTTCCTTGCCTCTTGCCCTTTGCGTTGATGAGTGTCGCTACGAATATTTTAATGATATCATGTATTAAGGCAACATAATAAAAGAGACAGGTTTAGCTTCGAAAGCATTAAATTAGTTCGAAAGGAGTCTACTGGGTCACACTTGTATGTGGCACCCGTATATGTAAGAATATTAATGTAAACTAAACTGAAACTATGATATAATAAACAAAGTTTGTCTCTCATAGGTTTTATAAAGCGGATCGTGCGCGTCCGCAGAGCCAAAGGTCTGCTTCTGATCTGAGACTGTAGTGTTGGAGTAAGAGAGAGCTTGGCTCTCAGTTATCCGTAGCTGTCTGCGACCGAAAGAAGACGGAATAGGCAGTTTTGGTTGTGTGCTGTGTGAAGTCACCAAGAGTTAGATTAATTTAGTTATGTCAATGTTGTTGAACTTGGAAGCAGAAGTCTTCATGCAAGCAAGGTAAAGAAGTTAAATAATTATGATTCCTGTTTTGGCCAGCGCTTTAGTATAGATTAGTTGGCTATTAATTTGTAATTGTCGAGTAACCCCAAAACGTGCCCAAACTGTTATGATAAAAAAAGGCTAGTTAGATATTTCATTATTGTAATGCTCCTAAGATTTCTTTACAGAGTTATATGTAATTTGATGGTTTGCACTTATACTGGTTTAATGAGGTTACATAATACTTATTGTTTAAATATTATTATTTGTGAATCAATTGTGAGTAATGTAGCTTCAATTGTCAGACGTTTTTGAAAAGTCAGACTTAGCTTGCAATTTAACTTTGTTAAAAAAGCTTACTGTTAGTAATTCACTACAATCAGTACAGTCTTCCCGTCCCGGTCATATGTTTTTCAAAGAAGTTGCATTTTCATATATGTTTTCATTTATCAGCCAAAACAATTTCATGTGCATTTCAAGTATTATGGATAGCATTGCACACTGCTGAGCCTGTAGCTAGCACATTTTTATTTTTCATGAAAGACCAGAATATATCGCGTTACACCGTTACTGCTCTACAGGTAAGACTGTTCAATTTATTATTATGTCCACAGGGATATAAATTAGTTTTGAACAAGGCCAGAGCGTTGAGTGCCTAAGGGGCTGAATATATTTTGCAATGACTCTATTTCTTTATTGGTATTGGGAGCTTCAATCACCAATCATTTAGTATTAAGTTTTGCTAACTATTACACACAATAAGCACTCCACTTGCATTTACAACATGCAACAAGACAATTTCAGTTCAGTATTCATTCCACATTTCAGACACTCATTCAACATAATCGTGAACTGTAATATTTAATTTTTTCAAAGAACGTTAGAAGTTGTTCTTGAACCTTCCTGGAGTGGTGTTAGTCCAAGAAACTTTTTTGTTCATAACGTTTTGCCCAGAGATATGTTCTGCATCTTCAGAGATGCTTCGGATTTCGTAGAACCTTACCGGCAATCCGACACATCTTCATACAAACAGATACATCTCTGAAGATTTCAAATGCAGATCTTGACAAAACAACATCAGCGAAAAGTATTTCATCGATTGTGGCTATACAATTGGAAAAATTCAGCAGACACTATGGCAACCGGTCGGTATCATTCAATTAGCATAATCATTTGAAATTTTGTAGTTGATTTCTTTTACTCTACAATCAGACAAACTTCGGTTTCATCTTACAGTAATGTCTAAGGATTTTTTTTTTCTTTAAGATCTTCGATGTAATCGTTTCCAAAGACAAAATTTCTGGTAATTTTGGCTGTGAAAGAGAGTCAATTAGGATACTGGAATTCGTAGTGACGTTTATCATAAAAGGTGCTCCACACTGAAGGAGGAGGACTGCAATAGGCAAGAATAGTGACGCTACCTGTGTCCCACTCAAAGTTACTTCAGGATTTACGAAGGAAGTGTGTGAGGAACACGGTGGACAGCCGGCGTTCTTTCTGCCAATCTCAAGTAACCATTGGCCATAGCAATCCTCACTGAACAATCATCCAACCAAACCACAACACTCTCCCCGCCGGCGTTATGGCTCAATTTCTACAAGCTTGCTCTCCTGTTTCATGGTTTGGATCAACTGAAAGTGCGATGTCCATCTTGCACTTTGAGTCGAATGGTATAGATTTAGATAAAGTTCAAGAACTTGAAATTTACGAACACGATAGGGTAATCTACACTATGCCTTGAACGGAAAAATCGACTCGAATTGTGAATGGTTCCTTGTCATTTACAGTGCTTTATCTTATATATAGCTCTGCTCTCTCCCTTCCCTGCATCAGCATTTCTATTTCCCCGTGCGCCCCACCAATCCCAACCTCTATCACCACACCTTATTTTATCAAATTACAGGGTGTAAATAAAGTCCAGGAACACTTTCAATTACTTACTGCACGACAAATAAAGATTGCACAAATGTCACAGGTATAACATTTTGTAGAGAAACTCTGAAAGTTTTTAATTTTTTTATCTTTTTATACAAACTTTCGATGCGTACTATGAGTGACCCGGCAGACGTCAATACGGTAATCGAATTCTTACCATACCCGTCCCAGCATGGCATCGTCGACTGTGGCAGTCGCTTCCCGTATTCTCTCTATCTCCCGGGGCTCTGCTGCATAACGTGGTAGAGGCAGTATATACTCCAGATCTTTAATGTGTCCTCACAGAAAAACGTCCCACGGAGTGAAATTTGGTGATCGGGGAGGCCATTTCATGAAACAGGTGTACCGTTCATTACCCCGCTTGTCTTTGTCGTCGTCATTGAGCTTCTGCACTAGCTACAATTTGAATGGTTTCATAGACAGCTTCTGTAGCAGGACTTCCCACACTGTCATTGGAGCCATTTCAAGTTCACGTGATGCACGACGCACCAATTTCTTTAGACTCCTTATGAATGTCTCTCGTACACTTCACTCACACTGGCACGTCCGCTTCTCTTTGCCGGGCACAAGCAACCCGTCGTAACTAATTTGTTATACCAGTGGTAAACGGCCATCCTTGTTGGTGGCTTCTTACCGTACTTGGTTCTGAACATCCGTTGAACAGCTGAAGCACACTTGTTTTTGTCGAACACCAACATACAGGAATCTCGGTCCGCGCCTGAACTCGCCGTGTTTGCGACTAGCACTGACTATGGGCAAATTACCAATCTACGCTGCGGCGGCCTAAATTTAAAAACTTTCAAGCTTTCTCTTCAACATGAGATACGTATGGTATCTGTACAATGTTTCGTTATTGTGCAGTAAGTAATTTAGAGTGTTATCGGACTTTATATACACCCTTTATTTACAGTTTACAATGCTATACAATGTAGGCTTTCACGGCCGATGTCGTCTTCAGTTAAAACTTTCGTAGATTGTAGGACAACATGGTTGTGGAGAGAAGCAGCTATTATTATGATTAATCAATAATTAAAAAAGTCTTAATCGTATTTATTATTATTATTATTATTATTATTATTACACCGTCAACCGGTTTCAGCCCGACGTAGGGGTCATCTTCTGGGCGTTTACACCATTGGTCGACTGCTGGTGGGGTCACTCCTGTCTACATAACGGCAGGAAACTATAGTTTTCATATTGGGTAGGCGGACAATTGTAATTTTCTTGATGTCTACTTTGTGCTTGTTATCTGTAGCCATGCATTTTTTTTATTACGATAGCTGTAATTTTTTTACGTATTATATTTGTATACTCAACGAATTAAAACTGTGTCACCATTTTGCATCACGCTTGCATGTGCAACGCCTTCTGGAGTCGAAATCTTGCACTCTCGTGAATACTCTCAATGAAAATTCTGTGAATTATACCGTGGAATTACTTTACATTACGCTTAGCTTCTGTAAACTTTTGTGTCTTTTATTGTAAATTGTGTTGTGTTCTCTTGGTTTAATGCTGTTAACCTTGTGTTGAGCGCGGTGTTTTTCGCAACGAGATCGGGTGCTGTGTATAAAATTATTCATATCGCTTATTCACGTGATTATTTATTAAATTTCACTAACAAAACACAAAATAAATTAAAAGTATCTATAAAGAAAGGCAAAAAAGGCATACGAGCACAACAGCAATAGAAATATTATTCATTCAGATTTATTTTCGTCAGTGTTGGATTGTGGCAACACTTGCTTTTTTATCACATTTCACTAATTACACTCTTTATAAATGACAAATATATTTACAGAAAGGCTAAGATGACATTATAGCACAATAACAATGACTACATTACTTATTCTGTTGCATCATCGTCACTTTCGGAATGCGGTAACGAATATTACCTTACCACAGTCACAACTAAAAGATTCAATGTGCATCAAACACACATTTTGCAACAATATTTTGTCAATTTTCTTTACTATGCAGGTATTACACCTTTTCCTCTTACTTGCAGTTGTTTTTTCTCCTCCTCTGCTTTTGTCTTCCGCTTTATCTTCACACGTTGCCCTATTATGTTGTAACCTCAGTTGAAGAACGCTGTGAAGTCCTGTGGTGTCCAAACTTCTTCGAACCAAGAGACGTAGTGCTAATGAATGAGACAGCTGTTTCAGGAATCCTTTTCTTCTGCTACAGTTCTCATTGTCGCCATAATACATTACTTGCGCCTTGATTCCACTCATATAGATCACTGCAAAAAATATAAACATGGGTCAACGGCGCACATTTCTTGCAACACTGTACGAAGAGGTCAACTTATCTTTACTGTCCACTCCACCTTTGTTGCTATGCTTAAATGTTACAATCGATGGCCTTAGGTTATCTCCAGCGTCAGTATCTATTGAATTATCGTCATGCAAGCTTGATACTAGGATCACACACCTCCCCTTTCCAGGAACATAGGCAACTACAGTACATCCTTTCTTGAAGCCAAAGAGTGAACTGTTGGCAGCACTTGCTTTACTGGTAGCAAACTGCAGAGGAATCTCACGCATGGTTTTTTTTTCGTAGTTCCAAGAAAAGAAAGATTTTTCCTTCGTAATTCTTCTATCAAGCCAATACTAGTAAACCAGTTGTCGGGGGTCACATTTCGGACTGACTGAGTCGCAGAACATCATCTGTAGGTTTATTGCTTACGTGATATAATCCTTCTGGTTGCAACCCAGCGTATATTTCCGCATTACACACTTAAAATATTTGGGAATCCACAAGAGCACATATCTTAATCCCAAATTTGTTTGCTAGGTATATATTTGCAAAACTGAACCTTCCAGGGAATGGTTCCTGTTTTTCATCTACTACAACATTTTATCCGATGGTAAGCGATTTCTCGCAGTTCTGTACAAATATACAAAATATTTCCTGAATCGCTGCTGTCTTGTCTAATCGTCTCCTTTGATGGCGATTTGCACGATTGTCAACTCTCAGACACCACATAGAGAATTTGAAGCATTTTATGTTCATTACAAGGCGAAATTTCTCAATTCCATCCCCATCAGTTCCCTACAGATCCTCTAAGCTTTGTTTGTTACTTTTGTTTACTCCACCTAAAAATAAGAGATTGATGAAGGCTTTCAATTCAAGAATGTCTATTTGTCTTACATCTCTCTCACGCTGGAACACAGCTCTGACGCTCTCAATATATTGGTATCTACACACACCTGTAATAGACAAAATTTCGTAACCTATAATGAAATTCCAGCATATCAAAGGCGTTTTCGTTGCGTTTGCTCCTATAGATCCAGGAAACTTCTGAAAAATATTGAGAGCCCTGAATCGTACTGTCTGCGATGGTGGAACTTGGTTCCATTCTGTCTCTTTGCCCCTGCCAATATATAATTGGCCGTTTTTCTCAAGTACTTCGTCGTCATCTTCACTGTCCTGTTTCTGCATCTTCTGGCAGTACTTCAACTACGTCATCACCATCTGTGTCTTCAAAATCCTCCTGAAATTCATCATAATCCTCTTCGAATAGCATCTTTCGGATATCTGCAACACGATTTGTGTCGAGGAGGTTATATGTCTTACTGCAGTGTATCGTCATCATGTACATCCAACACGAAATCACAAAATCCCTATAAAAAACGCAATCGGGGATGGTGTATCAATTCGATACTTGATATTCAGACAACTCTAAAAGATGAATAAAGTCTCCAAAAAGAATGTAAGTGAATTTTACATTCGAAATTAGCTTTGTAGTACTTACTAAGTTATGTTCATAATCAAAGAAGTTAACCGTTTAAAAGTAACGGGAACGGGGGTGATGTATCAAAATGAGCAATCAGGAAAAATGTCGACAACACATCAGTCACGTTGATACTGAAGCACAAAATAAAGCGTTGGAAGAAGGGAAGCTATTAGCGGGAAGGTGCCAGTGCTGTCAGTTGCTGACAAGTAATTTACAGGAAGTATCGATGTGTATCAATTTGAACAGCCGCGCGCGATGGAAGTTTAATAAGTTATACATAATTTCACACGATGGCGCTGTAGAGCTCCACGCCCAGCTTTGCAAAGCCATCTGGTGTTCTTGTATCGGTCTGCTGCCGTTTGTCACCAGTTCAACATGTGTCTATTATGGCCACTGGTTACTGGAAGTACCAGGATGTGTGTCTTCTTATTATGATGATGCTTTTAATTATATGTTTATGTTGTTTTTGCTGACCAATTTTTATTTCATATGTGATGTAATATATTTCTCTTCGACTGATTTATGCCGATGGAGAACGCCGATACACAAAATATTGGATTAATAAACTCATTTTTTATTCAATTAAAGACTTTTGTCTCAGTGTCGTATTCAGTATTTTGCAGAGTGTACACATTTTTCAACGTAGTTGCTTAGCGCCTTTTGTCTAAGGTTACGGCAGCGCTGTGGTTTATTTCGTCCTGTGATTTCTTACGGGGGTTAACATATTATGTCACGTGTTGTTATGCGAAAGTAAAACTTTATTATTTAATAACAAAGCCATTATCAGCAATGGAGGCTCGTAGTATTTCTCTCTGTATTTCAGTCTCAGTACTTAGAGGAAATCTACCTCACGACTTGCAATATAATTGCAGCACCGTTGAGGAACTTTTCCCTTGCTTGGTTGTTGTTCTGTATTATTACGATTGGACTCGTCACATATCGCCTCATACCGATTAACTACGATTTTAATTTTATGTTGTATTAAAATAGCAGGACTATAAGAAAACACAGTGACCCGTTAATTAAGTGGAAATCTGTTTCTGGTAAGGAAAGGAAACGAGCAGCAGCATAGCTCTTCACCGAAGAGGGGAAAACTATTCATCAGATTTAACTAGGACTATGTCTTGTCACATATGTCTGAGATAGACGTAGGAGGAGATGAAAATATGATTTACCTTCAAGTGGTTCTGAGCACTACGGGACTTAACTTCTGAGGTCATCAGTCCCCTAGAACTTAGAACTACTTAAACCTAACTAACCTAAGGACATCACACACATCCATGCCCGAGGCAGGATTCGAACCTGCGACCGTTGCAGTCACGCGGTTTCAGACTGTAGCGCCTAGAACCGCTCGGCCACTCCGGCCGGCTATGATTTACCTGTAACGGTTCTTTCACTTACTGGATTCACCTACATAATACAGCGAAAGAATTTGCAGCACATCGAAAATCTATTAACATTATCAGGAAATGCTTTTCCCTTAAGGTTTTACGTAATTAATCCACAAAATCTGTTGCTATAAATAGCACTGTTATCGAAATGTAATGCAGGTCTTCCAGAGAACACCTATCCCAGTTCAATCTCGGTACAATTAATACTTTGCTAATCAGAACTAGTAGAGCGAAAAGTAAGATCATACATATGATCCCTGTGAGTTGTGGGAGGTCCGCGCCTGCTGAAGCGGCAGTCCTGAAATTATTGTAACTGAAATTTCGAAACTTCGAAAAAATATTGAGATGGTTATCGCAACCTATTCTTCTCGACTTCGTTATAGATTATTTGTTTCATGACTTTTCTTAACGAAATAAATTTATTTGTTAATCGTAAGCTGCTTCCTATACTTGTTTGTGTATTATTTACAAAGCACTCTTGTTCCAAAACCTATCTAGTATTTGCTTCAAACCGTATCAGAATGGGGTTACTTGTGAAACGCATGTCAAAGAATTTATCAGCGGCCTACTGTCAAGTACCGCTGAATGTGGGTGCGCCCGCTAGTTGCACTGCACCAGGTCTGAGCCCAGTAACGATCTACGTTTAACAACGGAGCTTCGAGCTCGGGGGGAGGGGGTGGGAAGTGAGGTTCCATTCCAGCCGGTGGGCCCACTGTACTCGACTAGCAACTGCTTCGCAATCCAATCCCGCCGGCGGAGCTACGGCTGCGGCCGATAGCCGATGCGTGTAAACGAGCTTCTCAGGTTGGTGCTGTTCTCTGGACATTGGCTCCCCGTGTAGGTGCGGCATCAGGAACAATGTCTCAAACGCCATCCAGCGTGTCTAGCTGGCGTAGGCTCAATATCTGTCGCGGTGCCGTAGGAACACGTCCTCCACCGTCAACGAACTGAAATGTGCGCATCAATGTCTCAAAATCAGTTAAATGTAAAAAGTGGATTAGGTGTGTCAGAATCCAAACACTTTTTGCCTGTAGCATTTTCTTCGTTTCGCCACATATGGCGCTATAATCGGAGGAATAGAAATAGGTACCCAACCGTAATTCACGAGATGCTGCACAATGGCCCTTCGATATCCAATAGCACGTGGGACTTACCTCAAAGCTGTAAGGGTCGGTCAGGCCAATATTTTTAACTTCTAACTGAAAAACCCATTCGCAAAGTCGTATTCCTCCGACATATCGAACAGGGGACAACTCGACGCGCCACTGTGGCCGTGACTCGAGGCGAACGCTATTCTACTGTTCTAATTAGAATAAATGTTCAAACGTAGTTCTACCAACTTCAACACACTTAGTAATCCGATTTTCAAATGACCTGACACAGGACAGAAGCATATCTGAGGGGATGTCAGAGCAGGCACTTCTGAAGCGGTCGACCATGTCTTCACGGCCTGTTGGCCCTTGCTGATACATCTTATCTTTAAAATATTCCTACAGAAAAAAATTCGGTGATGTCAAATCCGGGAATCTAGCGGGCCAATTAATAGGGCCTCCTCTTCTTATCCACCGACCAGTGTAAAGACGAACTAATGCCTCCTGTGGTTTAATTGCGTGATGCGCAGGGCAGTCGTCATGCTGTAACTATAAACGTTATCGATCATTCAGGGCAACATCCTGCAGTAGTACCGGTAGTGCCTGTTCCTAAAACGTTTAATATTTGCGTCAATTCAAGGTGCTGTCGATAAAATACCGATGAATGAACTTGTTGCTCGGTACGTTACACCATAGTTTAGGACGTTGATAGTCAATTTGCCGTGACCAGTGGAGAGTGTCTACACTCCGCCGGTTAACGCTACCATGGATTGTGAATGTAAGCTTATCGGAAAACGGTACCTTGGAAAAACATGGCGGTGGTTGCACTTGTGGACGTGCCAATTCACTAGACAGTACCCGCTTATGGAAATCGGCGTCATGAAGTTTTAGATGCAATGACATGCGGTATGGATGATATGTATGATGCAGTATTGTGAACATACTACCTACGGACATACTAGAAAAGCTGTGTAAATTGCTGGGCGCTTATCAGTGGGTTGAGGCGCACTGTTACTAGTACAGCTATTTCATTAGCTTCTCCTGTACCACGTTTGCGTCGTTTCCCTTTACCGGTGTGTACGCTACCATAGGACATGAAGGTGTTCACAACCTTGTAAAAGAACAAACGAGAAGGGGCTTTTTCTGGTAAACACTCTGTATACAAGGCAACAGCAGTCTCAGCATTTCCCCTTCATTCTCAGTAAATCAGTATCATTTGAATTTTTTTCTGTGGTTGTAACGTACGTCGTCTGCTTGCGCACCTGTTCTCCAAATTATTGTTAGGTGTGCAGGCAATAAACACTGAGCAAGTATTATAATGCTTAGAACCACTATTTTTTCTACGTCTGCACGATAGTTAAGCTCCGGTCTCAGTGGACTGCCTGTTACGATTCGTCGTAATTCGCTACACGGCCACGGAGACGTGTCGATTAGTACCCTGTTCCGTATTATGAAGGAATACAACGTTGTGAATGAAGTAAACAATCAGAAATTATGAAATACTGGTCTGTCGTATTCTCGCAGATTGGACATGAGGTCCCACGTGCCATTGGATATTCGAGGGCCATTGAGTAGCAGTTCGTAAATTACAATTATATTTTCCGATGACAGTGCCATTTGTGGCGAAAGGAAGAAAATGCTTCAGTCAAAATTTATGCTGATGTTGTGTACAATCGTGATCTCTAACAAAAAACCAGACTTCCAACTGAAAATTTAAGAGTTGCCACGCCATCCATGTACGGGACGTGGTGATGAGTGTGGTATCGCTGGATGTATCCCTTCGATTCTAACAAACTGGAATTATTACTTCTTTTCATTCAATGTGTAGTTTTCAAAATATTTCAATGTTTCAGTTAAAATGAACACCTTGTATATATGTTTCAAGTAAATTATTCTTCTAATTTATGCATGTAAGGAAAGGACAGGGAACTTTTAAACTTCATTACAATGTAGCAAGTGGTGAAGTAGTAATACCATAACAGCTATAAATAATAATAATCAAAATGATAATGATAATAATAACTGAATCTACGAGACTACTGCGGGAGAATGAGAATTTGGACGGGGAGAACCCAAAATTTAACACAACGGGAAAGTAAAAGAAACACTAATGCAAATAAAATAGTCGCAGCAGTCCCTAGAGCAATCACAAGCTCAGAAAACCTACTACATTACAGTGCACGCACTTACGGCAAACACTCTCTGAATAATGAACCATGGAATGATTGTAGCTGGTTAGTTTAGGTTAGGTTGTTTGGGGAAGGAGTCCAGACAGCGAGGCCATCCGTCTCATCGGATTAGGGAAGGACGGGGATGGAAGTCGGCCGTGCCCTTTCAAAGGAACCATCGCGGCATTTGCCTGGAGCTGTGGGCGGCGGTTAATTTGTAAAAAATCTAATTGCTGTATAAATGCTTGCATGTTGAATCAGTTTCTGACTTTTAGAATGTTGTTAATGCTGTCTTTCGCCGTTCTCAACACTGGCTCTCTATTTACTTTTTAGCACCCAGAAAGTGATTTAACAAAACGTGGAGCCTGTAATTAGAGATCCTAGTGCCCACTTCATCTGAGAATACCATTATAGCTGCAGCTTATAGCTCTGAGGAATTAGGAGATTGTCTGGGATTTCTAATCAAAAACGATTTTCCAAAATAGTTGAGTATATTCTGAAATTCACTGATAAAAACACAAGTATCCCTACAACCTAACTAACAGAGCAGTTCAGAGTCTAATGCGCTGATGCAACTATAAAAGTCCGAATTAAATGTTAAAAAGAATGTTCGCCATAATTTGATGAAAATATTTCATCAAACGCCACGCAAAATATTTGGTAGAATGTCTGTCCCGCGACGGCACGTGAAAATACGACAATACGCAAACTGAAGCTAGAAAATGAAAATCATCCCAGAATTAACACTTCTCTTGAAATGTTTTCATGGTTCCGCGTATCTCTAGTAACTTAATACGGCACCCGAGGCTGCTTGTAGCAGTGATACTGATGCGACGCGACTCCCGACACAGATGGCGTGTCATTCAGCGTTTGGAGAGAACTGGGGCCTGCCTTCCTCGCGCAGCGCTCGTATATATATAGCCGCGGTGCGGACGGCCTGATCAAATCGGCTCTCCCGACTAGCCGCTGGGCTAGTAATGCACCACTTCAAGTTACATAATAATTTATAGCTTCTTTTGCTGATGGCGATGAAGCTCTTAATTTAAACGTGCATTCAGCACGCAGGTAAGTATTGATAATAAAATTTTGACGTGGCTAAGTTAAATATTTTGGGCGAGAGAATTAATTTAATTACACTGCACGCAGTAGACGAGCTCTGAACTGGCCCTTTTGAGATCCGCTATCGCTATAATTTTATAGGTATTCAAAAGAAACTTTTCATATCTTGATAGTCATAGCGGACCTCCAATCTATTTAAATCTAAACATCCTAGGCTTATTTATTAGCCTACTTAATCTATCTTGCTTCCTTCAGTTTTGAGACTAAAACCAGAATATCATGAATTTCCACTAAAATCTTAATTTGTGAAATCCAAAGTACTGTTTTTATTAAATCATTATGAAAGATGAATCTAAATATAAATTTTGAAGTCTCTAGCTCTTTTCTGTTGCGCCAATGATTTTTTCAGAAAAACGTCCAAATTTAGAAAATGGCTGAAGTTATCGAACTGATATTTAACACACATTAATTTAGTATTATTCCTGACATGCTAGAAAAGTTTCAGGTCATGTGCTTGATTTTTAATGTATTGCGCAACATTTATGACGTCAGAGCTAGTTGCAGCAGACTGGCTGTCACACAATGGAAACTGATGTGAATTTACTACATCGTGACTAGGCTGCTTCCCTACAGAGCGATTTAGGGAAATCACGGAAAACCTAAATCAGGATGGCCGGATGCGTGATTGAACCGTCGTCATCCTAAATGCGAGTCTAGTGTCTAACCACTGCGCCACCTCGCTCGGTGTAGCTGGTAACTAGCTTAATTGTAGCTACCGGTTCCAGTCTTAACCAATTTTTGAGTCTTGTCGTTACTTTCATATGGATTTTTCATTTAGGATTTCTGTGTCGGTTTCCCCATATTTAATGTTCTTTTCATGTTTATCCATAATATTATTGATTTCCTTTCCCGTTTTATCGTTAGATCCTAGTTTCTTCTCGCCAAAAGCACCCTCTTTCACGCTGAAGTCCAGTTATATTCAATAATTATCATTAAACATTAACGCTGTTTCACAATATTACGATTTCACCATGCGATCTACTGTACCGGATTTAAACATTCTATGTGCTCTTATTACCAGCATACATTACGATAGTAATTTATTTCATACATGCATATTTCCCTCTTTTTTTTCCATTTTCTTTAACATAATTTCTTTACGTTACAGTTCATGGCTAAGTAATTAATCACGTGAACTAAGTAATTTAACATGTGCTACATTCGTTTGTTTACGAATATGGTCAGTTGCTTTCAAAGATTACTTCTATGTATCGTCTTCGTTTTAAGTATGACGTCGCTGCTCAAAGTAGACGGGTGTAATCGGACAGTATAACTGAGCCATGTTATCTCCATGCTCTTGTTTTCGCAGTTTACCAGTTCGTGTTGTGATAACTACACATCTGTTAATATATTCAGGACGAATAGCAATAAATTTTTTTTCTTTCCACTTCTCAGTAGTGGCAAGTGGCCTACTAACAGACCAAACGAATTTGTCCAATTGTAATTAGAGGTCTGTTTTATTATAGCACAAACACGCATCTGATTGAACACGCACTGACAACATTTTCGAGACTGAAATTGTGCAGACTGAATAAATACAATCCATTTATTTCCTGTGATACGATTCAATACGATATACACACCAATACTTAGCTCTGCGATTCTTGTGATAAGTACTTCTTCTAACTTCGGTATCGGGGATGTACACAAGCGTAGTTCATCAGAGGAAACTGAAAAGTAACAACAATGATATTCTCATCGTTGACTTAATAGATGGTAGTGAAACACCATAATACATGTTCGTCATTTTTTACAACTATGTCGGGCACCACAATAGTCTGTCAAAACGAGAGGCTTATAGATTGTAAATTGTAACGGATAATCAGCAACTGTTCAATCTAGGCTTATTTCTCTCACGGAAATTCTAGAATCTTTCACCCAGTGTTTAATCGGACATTAACTGCCCTCACATGCGATGTAGTATGGTGTTGTGACTTCCGCATTCCTACTGGAATGGCAAATCATATTTCCCTGCCGCAACAATGTTGATATGAAAATCGATACTGATTACACATTCATTAAGCTCTGGCCAGCTCAGCATTTAATGTGACAATACGAGTAGTGTTTACATTCGGTACGCTTCGTTGTGAACAGATGTAGCAGTTGCACAGTGGCTTGTTTGTATGCAAACTGGCATTGTTCTCACTCATTCGCGAGATTGAAATACTGTTTCCCCGTGCATATTGGGGAAGTCCATCATCATTCTAGCGTCACATATCACTAAACATGAACAAACATATGCACGCTCTTGTATTAAGTGGGACATTACAATTTCACATCACTTTCGCACTTCCCGAATTTTCATTCACTTTTACATACTTTTGAAAGCTACTTAACGTGTTAACCATTACGGTGGAAATATCAACACCACTCAAGTACCTTCGTAAATCTGAGCGGTGTTAGCACACAGATTCTTAAAATTTTGTTTTGTATAGAGTCTATCATTTCATGAGTTCATTAATTTAATGACTTCGAAGTACAGGAGCGGAGATTTTGTTAAGGCATCAGGGACTAACTCAGAGTACTACGGTACTAGAGGAAAAATTATAGACGAGGGCAGAAACTGCAATACATCCAACAAATTATTGTGCATCTTGATTGCACCTCCTACTGTCAGATGGACATGGTGACACCAGACAGGAAGCATCTCATCAGATCAGTCATAAGAAAGTTAAATCTCACACCCGACCCACCCAACCCCCGGGGTCTCGAAAAGAGAAAAAATTTCAATATCCAATCTACCAACTAATGTAGAGTTCAAACGTTTGAATCGGCTTGCATATTCTTGGGTACTGTCCTACTCTACTAATTGGGCTTTCTTCTATAGATCTTCCTCTATTACAGATTCCACATCTCAATGTCTCCCTTTGCAGCTGTTCCTGATCTCCTATGTGCTATGTTTTGCAGACAGGACTAGCTTCATTTTTCATTATTTTAACTGCTTTTCTGCTTCGAAGCCCGAAATTCTTTTCCATACTACCTCGTTGTTAACGGCCATTGCTTTGTGAGGTTTAATTTTCGTAAATTACCACACTGCCGCCTTGAGTGTTCTTTAAACTGTCACACGTATTCTCCGATTTTTGGAAAGTTAATCTATCTCCAGCGTAAGGAAATACATTCACATACTTTCTATATCATTATTTCATGCTCCATGTGCCATGGTTCCCTTTCCAAGCTCTTATTGCTCTACATACCAACACGTTAAAAATATACGAAGGTGATTTTCAGTATCCCTGCCTTAATCCGAGGAATGCATGTCAATCTCTGATAGTAACTGTCTTCCAGTGTCTAAAATAATGTGAGACTTGTAGGAAGACTATATGATACATCAGACAGGTTTTTGGCTGTCCTGTTTCCCGCGTTGTGTAATATAACGTCTCCCTGTCAACACGATGTAACATTATTCCGGAGTACACTTAAGTTATTAGTGTCTTCAAGTTCAGTTTATGTCTTTGTTTTTAATTATTGTGAAAACTGTCATATTTTCATTCATCAGTTATAACTCCTTCAGAGATATTTTGACGCTTGTCATTTATTTCATTTCCATATATGTTTTAAGAGTCATTTAAAAGAGCAGTACGATCGTAATTACTAGGATGATTTCTTTTTATTTTCTTAAGTAAGAGAGCTGTTATTCAACGTCGCTTATTCAACAGGTATTTCAAATCTACCTCCACGTAACACATTTAGCCTCTCTGGGTGACCTGGTATTTGACACTCCCAATGGTTCCTCCTAGTCTTGCTACCTCCAACTACTCTTGTGCAATTTGTTCATACTCCAGGTAATAGTGGAGTTTGGTGTTCACAAGGTTTTTACCTTATCTTTTGTTATATCTCTCTCTCTGTTAAGGCGTTTCATTAATTCCATTTCTTGATTTCAGTACATATCCTGTTCTCTTCTACTTATGATCGTGTAGTCGTAATTGCATGTGTGCTACATCAACGACATATTTTGCCATATTCCTTGTGTAATGGCATTATTTACTATGTTTTATTCTGAAAATTAATAACTTATTACCGTCGCAAGACCTGTCGCATAATGCTTTGTTGTCTAGCCTTTCTTGGTCTGGCTTTATAATTGCACCTCGGATAGTTTCACAGCGACATTAAAGGGAAGCAGTGGTTGGGAAGGGAGTGAGACAGAGTTGTAGCCTCTCCCCGATGTTATTCAATCTGTATACTGAGCAAGCAATAATGGAAAAAAGAAAAATTCGGAGTAGTTATTAAAATCCATGGAAAAGAAATAAAAATTTTAAAGTTTGCCGATGACATTGTAATTCTGTCAGAGGCGGTGAAGGAATTGGATGAGCAGTTGAACCGAATGGACAGTGTCTTGAAAGGAGGATAAAAGACGAACATCAATAAAAGCAAAACGAGGATAATGGAATGTAGTCGAATTAAGTCGGGTGATGCTGAGGGAATAAGATTAGGATATGAGACAATTCGAATAGTAAAGGAGTTTTGCTATTTCGGGAGCCAAATAACTGATGATGGACGAAGTAGATAGGATATAAAATGTAGACTGGCAATGGCAAGGAAAGCGTTTCGAAAGAAGAGAAATTTGTTAACATCGAGTATAGATTTAAGTGTCTGGAAGCCGTTTCTGAAAGTATTTGTTTGGAGTGTAGCCATGTATGGAAGTGAAACGTGGACGATAAGTAGTTCGGACAAGAAGAGAATAGAACCTTTGGGAATGTGGTGCTACAGAAGAATGCTGAAGATTAGATGGGTAGATCACGTAACTAATGAGGAGGTATTCAATAGAATTGGGGAGAAGGGGCGTTTGTGGCACAACTTGACTAGAAGAAGGGATCGATTGGTAGGACATGTTCTGAGGCAACAAGGGATCACCAATTTAGTATTGGAAGGCAGCGTGGAGGGTAAAAATCGTAGAGGGAGACCAAGAGATGAATACACTAAGCACATTTAGAAGGATGTAGCCTGCAGTAAGCACTGATAGATGAAGCAGTTTGCTCAAGATAGAGTAGCATGGAGAGCTGCATCAAACCAGTCTCAGGACTGAAGACCAGAACAACAACAATTTCCAATTCCTTATTAATAAGTACCTTAGTATTAAAATTATTAAATTATTGAGTCAGTCTGCCAGGTATAAATCGTGAATAATCTTGTAATAAATGTGATTTAAAAACTCGCGCTTGCGTGTGCCTGTGCGTGCGCTTACGTGCTTGTGTGTGCGTGTGTGTGTGTGTGTGTGTGTGTGGGGGGGGGGGGGGGGGTTGAGGGTCGAAGAATGCGTGTTTTATCTCCTGGTGTCTATATCCTTCCTGTATCTGAATTTGGGATAGTACGAGATAACAGCCTGTCACTATATTTCCTCCCCTGTAAACGTGTGTGCCAACAAGGACTACTGGAGTCTTATTTACACTCTCTACTTCACTAACAAATCAACGACCTCACATAAATCAAGATCTTTAATTTCTTTGTCAGTAAAAATTGTGGTTTTTCACCAACAGTTCATTGACGGCTGAAACGGTGTCCTCAATGTACTCGGTAATTCTGTAACTATGGAAAGCATACGAACACTAGTTACTACGGTAGCAGGCAACCACTCTGTCAGATGATTTCGGGATTCAGCTTACTGTGAAGATGTATGAATGCTTAATGTATGAATGCAAAGTAGAAGAAATACATCTTGGATAAATAGTGAAACGGATATGCGTTAAGCATAAGTAATTAACAGCAGTGGTGGTTTGTTTTTTAAAAAAAATGGTTCAAATGACTCTGAGCACTATGGGACTTAACTTCTGAGGTCATCAGACCCCTAGAACTTAGAACTACTTAAACCTACCTAACCTAAGGACATCACACTCATCCATGCCCGATGCAGGATTCGAACCTGCGGTCGTAGCGGTAGCGCGGTTCCAGACTGTAGCGCCTAGAATCGCGGTTTGTTCTTCATTAAGCTTGATATACCTCCACATTTATTCGTCAGTATAACTTCCGTTGTGTCCGTCTCTATCATTTTGCTTTGACTATTTCTATGAATCATCAAGTATAGGCTGCATGTTGTGATCAAGTGAAATCAACAGAAAAAAAGATTTGAATGAACAACAATACGTCCTTAAATCCCAGCTTTTAGGCAGTCTCCAACATAGTACGGTAAAATATTTATAAACCTTTCAGAATAAAAAACAGGTTTCAAATAAGCAGATCAGAAATAAAAAACTTACGACCATCATTTTCTTCTATGCCTAAAGACAGTGTCACGGAAAGTGTTGCTCTGTAACGATATAACTTTTACTGAGTTCGCTTATGTAACAGTTCTTTCCTTATTTTCTTAGAAATTTGCGTTCGTATTTAATATTTATAAATATATAAGACAGGTCTTACAGTTATCCAATTGTTAATCAAACGATGGTAGATTTAGTAAGCGCCGGAAATTCTTTGCTTTTATGTGACGTTGTATGTTGCTTATATCAACGTCATGTTGAAAGTCATATATTATCGCTGAAATAAATGCCTTATACTGTCGTAAATGTAAGATGGCCAGTGTAAATCGTTGAACTTGCCAAGACCAGTGCATATTTCCTTCAATGCTACGAAATGAGAGTATAATTTACATACAATTTCGGACTGAATCCATATCACGGACATGGAGTCTCAAGAGGAATATGGCAGGAACGATCATTTTAAGAAAAAAAACTTCGCATGGGCATATGCCCTATACTGAATAGGACAAATTTTTTGTACATTTCTGTTTATTTTTTGTGTTATTCAATGTGTTGTCGCGTTTACATGTGAACAGCAGTTAGCAAACACCGCAATAAGCGTTCAACAAACCATCACTTGAAAGTTACCTGTTTGTAACACTTTTACGTCGAAGAATTATCATTCACGTCGTATTACAACTGTTGCACAGTTCACAATAAATGTTAAAATGTCCAACCGGCAACTTCAGTGCATTTCTACAGTCTCGTGAGACGATGATGTGTTGCTTGTGTGAGTGACGGGATACGTTCGCTACTGATGGCAGCATCGTGCATGGTGCAACCACGCAGTTCATCTTGCGTGTTTACATTACGTTTGTACACATAAGACTTCATCCAGCCACATCAAGAAAAATGGAACGGCGTAAGGTCTGGTGCCCAGTTAATTATGCTATCAGATCAATCCAGCGATTAAGCTAAGTGCAGTTCAGATGTTCCCTAATAAATCTAGTAAAATGTGGAGGGTTCACGTCATGGTCGAACTACATCCCGGTCCACGTGGCCAGACTAACATCCTAAAGGTATTCAAAAGACGATTAAAAAAAACTTCAAGCATTTCTAGTCCTCAATATTTTACCGATCGTGAGCACCAAACATTGATCAAAGAAAAGTACTTGGAAATTGGTTTGCACTATACTGTGTATATTTTCCTGCCACCATCGACGCTTACGTGTATGAAGTGTGTTGTAGATTCAATTCCGTATGAACTGTGGTTTCATTACTAAATAGCCGCTCGGGGTAGCCATGCGATCTGAGGCGTCTTATTACGGTTCGCGCGGCTCCCCCCGGCGGAGGTTGGAGTCTTCCCTCGTGCATGGGTTGTGTGTGATGTCTTTAGCGTAAGTTAAGTTACATTAAGTAGTGTGTAAGCCTAGGGACCAACGAACTCAGCAGTTTGGTCCCACTGAACTTACCACAAATTTCAAATTTCATTACTAAATAGCATTAATGGAAGCAAATGACAATTCCCCTTAAATCTGTGACAGAATAAAAGTCGTACGATATTTTCGCCAATTTGAAGATTGTGGACACATTGTGTCTGAAATGGATACAAGGTCTCCGCGTGTAATCTTTTTCCAGACTCGTGGTAGAGGGAAACTGATACGTGCAGATAGTTGCAGTGTGCCGGTGGCAGGACTACGCTGCACTATTTCAACAATGTGTCAGTGTTTTCAACAAATTGATGAACTACACATTCAAAAGAAAAATTAGAACTTAGAAGAACACATGTTTCACGCAGGTGCTCGAAAGTCTGGTAAACACACAACGATCAGGAATAAGAAGTGTCGAAAAGCGCCGAGGGTATTATCTGACAGCAACAGGAGCACTATCGTCGCAGAAGTTGTAAACATACACCACATCTACACATTCTCATTAGTGTGGCATTTTATCCAGCGCGTGTACAATAAACTCTTATTGTTTCGCATTAATTCACTCACAACACAGCATAGCCAACTATAGGCAACTTTAACGGCAGAAAGACACCCCGAGGAAAGATGTTGAAAGCATAGAGGTAGGTAGCTTGGGCTAGGAAGGAAACAGCAAACTCATTGCGTGGGTAAGACATTTTTAGCGCCACTAACCAAAAAACAAATGTATATACATGAAATGTGCTCTATCTACGTAACGATTCGCAATAGGCAATATGTCTATTAGATCTATTTTGCTTCAAATGAGCGTTCCTTTCATAACACTGAATAATCAATATTTCTTTTGGGACACGCTGTATTAATTGCTACTAACCAACGACGTACAGCCCCAGAGTCCACATACTGAAGCTGCATGCAGGATATTCTCCTGAAGGTGAGGAGCGTTCCTGTACCAAGCTGTTGGTTCGACAGCACTTTATTGCACCTGAATATCTGACTGCAGCTCTGAGAGATTTACTACCCAGGCAGTACATATTCTAAACAACTGATTGGGAAAACTTAGGCTCTGATTTGGGTGTATCATGTGGAATTTAGCCTGAGCGCAAATAAACTTGAATGTACGGCATTCCTTGTATCCAGGTTTTAACACATTCCATGCTGTTGAATTTATAAACATTGGTTTTAATGTTTCAGACTTCGCAATCATTTTGCTGTCATTATTACATAAGCCAGTTACAATATGAAATGGAGATCAAATTCAGAATTAAATATATTGGTTCCCTTTACGTTCCCCCGACTCAAACAATTCATTTGCTGGACAGTTCAAAGAAAACGTATTTCTGATAGGAACCCCAGTCATAAAACTATACTTGTTAGTGACTTAAATCAACCCTAGGAATGTTGGGGAAATACAAGCCGGTGGTACGTATAAAATATCGCCTGTAATTGTTCTCAATGCTTTCTCTGAGAATTATTTTGAGCAGTTGGCTCAGAAGCCCACTGAAAGTGTAAATGGTAGTGAAAACACGTTTGACACACTAGCAACAGTGATTAAACAGAGCATCACGAGGGATACAGTTACTAATGAGTACAAAGTCGTTGTAGCGAGGGTAACATCTAGATATACCAAAAATAAACGGAAAATATATCTATTCTAAGAAACAGATAAAAATTCGTCTTACTCCTTTCTACGAGGGATTTACCATTTCTTCCAGATTAAAATTTATTTCAAACAAATAGTATCTGCGTCAACTGAGACATTTATACCGAATAAATTAATAAAAGATGGTACTGATTCCCCATCGTATCCCAAGCAGGTCGGAACACAGTTGCAGATGCAACGAAACAGGCGTGCGAAAATTTAAAAGAAGACAAAAAAATTCCGCTCGTATGTAAAGTAAGTCATCGGCTAGACACAATCAGTACCTTCACTGCGCGATTCCATTGGCGCGAATGACAGCACGGTTAAAGCTGGGTTACTAAGCACTGTTTCAGGAGATTCCTTCGTCAAAGTGGACGAAGTACGTATTCCAGAATTCGAAAGAAGAACAACTGTCAAGATGAGTGACTTAGAAGCAGATAAGGCAAATCTTACAGTCCACACTGTATACCAATTGGGTTCCTTTCAGAGCATGCTGTTTCAAAAGCCCCATTCTAATCAATCATATACTACAACTCACTCGACAGAATATCCGTACATAAAGACTGGTAACTTCCATTGGTCGATTCAGTACTGAAGAAAGGAAATAGGAGTAATCCGCTGAATTACAGGCCCACATTACTTACTTTGATAAGCATTAGGATTTTGGAACATTGGTGTCGCCGCCAGACACCACACTTGCTAGGTGGTAGCCATTAAATCGGCCGCGGTCCGTTAGTATACCCGCGTGTCGCCACTATCAGTGATTGCAGACCGAGCGCCGCCACACGGCAGGTCTAGAGAGACTTCCTAGCACTCGACCCCAGTTGTACAACCGACTTTGCTAGCGATGGTTCACTGACAAAATACGCTCTCATTAGCCAAAACGATAGTTAGCATAGCCTTCAGCTACGTCATTTCCTACGACCTAGCAAGGCGCCATTATCAGTTGCTATTGATCTTGTTAATCACGTACCGTCAGACCGACGTTCACCATTAATGGATTAAAGTTAAGTATTCCTCCAGCTACGTCCGTTTTTCTGCATTCTAATTTCTATTTCCTGTTCCAGCCCTCACGCCAGCCTGCGTGAGCCAAAACGCGTGCCTTTCGGCTTCCTCTCATAGTGGGTTGGCTCCTACCAATCCACAACAGAACATATACTGTGTTCGGACATTACGGATTACCTGGAATGTAACGGTCTATTGGCACACCTTCATTTAGCAAATATCGTTCTTGTTAAACACAACTAGCTCTTTTTTCGTACGATTTAAAAAGTACTTTCGACAGGAGCCCTTAATGTATTCCATATTTGTCGATTTCCTGAAGGATTTCTACACGGTTCTTCACAAGAGACTTCCAATAAACCTGCGTCTATGTGGGTGACCGTTTCAGTTATGCGTCTATATCCGTGATTTCGTGTCAGGAGGCTTACAGTAGACAATAAAGGGCAGATAATCATGGTGTAAATCAGGATCAGTATGTAGCATTTCCCAAGGAAGTGTTTTGGCCATCTGCTGTGTGGTGAACGGAATCGGTTAAATTTAAGCTACACGATAAGGGGTAGCATCACACATATATAAATGCTGTCAGTTCAGCTAAATACTATTACCTATAAATTACAATTACAAAAAAATTAACGTGCCTGAATCACATTATAACACTGAGGGGAAGACAAACCAAACACTGAGTTTTATTGGCAGAACATTTATAAGACTGAATAGGTCTACTGAAGAAGAGTGTCTACAGTAAGTTTGTCTGTCCTCAAAATGAGTCCATCCTTACCAGATGGGTTTGTCGTAGGACGTAGAAAAATTCTAAAGGGGCAGCGTGTTTTGGCGTATCGCGAAATAGGGGACAGAATGCCGCAGATGTGGTAAATGAGTTGGGGTAGCAATCACTAAAACAAAGATGTTTTTTGTTTCGGCGGGATTTTTCCACCAAATTACTATCACCAGCTTTGTCCTCAGAATGCGAAAATATTTTGCTGTCGTCAACCCGCATTGAGAGGAATCAGCATCCCAATAAAATAAAAGTAAGGATGTATCGTGTGGAAATATTTATTGTATATTCTTTCTACAACAGTTTTGGTGGTCAAGGAATGTGAAGTGAGCTCTATACTTTCATTCTAAGTGTCATACTTCCTATTTGTATACCGGACATAAATACGTCTCCGACGATTGTCTGGTTGAAGGCATATGAGACGCTCATCGGTGACGAGAACGTGATGCCCATTCTGAGCAATCCATTCGGCACGTCGTTGGGCCCATCTGTACCGTGCTGCTTGGTGTCGCCGTTTCGAAGATGGACCTCGCTATGGACGTCAGGAGTGAAGTTGCGCATCATGCAGTCAATTGCGCACGGTTTGAGTCGTAACACGACGTACTGTGGCTGCACGAAAAGCATTATTGAGCATTGTGGCGTTGGTGCCAGGATTCCTCCGAGGCATAATCCGTAGGTAGCGGTCATCTATTGCAGTAGTAGCCCTTGGGTGGCCTGAGAGAGGCATGTCATCAACAGTTCCAGTCACTCTGTATCTCCTCCATGTCCGAACAACATCGCTTTCACTCGGAGACGACTTGGACTCTTACCTTGTTGAGAGTCCTTCCTGGCACAAAGTAACAATGCGGACGCGATCGAACGGCGGTATTATCAGTTTAGGCATTGTTGGACAACAGACAATACGGGACGTGTACCTCCTTCCTGGTAAAATGCCTGAAACTGGGCAGTTGTCGGGGCCCTCTCCGTCTAATAGGCGCTGCTCCTGCATGGCTGTTTACATGTTTTGGCATTTTTAGTGACATCTCTGGACAGTCAAAAGAACTGCGTATGTGATACAATGTCCACAGTCAACGTCCATGTTCTGGGATCCGGGGTATTGCAAAACATTTTTTATGTGTACTTTTGTATAAGTGATTCTGGTAAAGATGACTGCATCTGTTAAAATGTTTCAATACAGTAGAATACTAGCCTCGTTTACCTCATTCAGTAAATGCAACATATTCCACCGTCTTCTCACAAATTCCAGGTTTTCATTATGTTTGTCGCCGCACTGCACTCTCAGCGCAGCATGGTTGCTTAAAAGTGAAGGACCATCTGCTTAGCACAGCTGTGTGCCCTTGCATTGCGCAAAGATTTTCTTCAATTTAGTTGTTTTAGTGCTGAGCTGTACTTTAAATGTTCATCAATTTCTGGCAATACCGAGTTTTCGTTGCCACTGATAAGTTCAAAATGGTTCAAATGGCTCTGAGCTCTATGGGACTAAACCGATGAGGTCATCAGTCACCTAAAACTTAGAACTACTTAAACCTAACAAACCTAAGGACATCACACACATCCATGCCCGAGGCAGGATTCGAACCTGCGACCGTAGCGGTCGCGCGGTTCCAGACTGTAACTCCTAGAACCGCTCGGCCACTCTGGCCAGCCACAGATAAGTCACATAAATTTGTTAGGGACAGTTTAAAATTACATTCAGGACACACACAAATCATTCACAGGTAGGTATTGCATTTTACAATGAATATCAGGTTCAGAATGAGGTTAAATTACATTTCTTGTCAGAAAGTCTCATTCTTACAAAGCAGTAATACATCCGTATGTTTAACACTTAGTATTTGGAATTTTATTTAGTTAGCTGCTTACTTAGAATCACAGAACATTCCTGTAGAACCATTTTCTCTTTAAGGATTCAGTCAAAATTCGTTTTGCAATTTCATGAAGCGTTTTTACTGTGTTAATTATGTGTATTGAAACTGAAAACCACGTACTCTGACGTCACGCATCGTAACAGTGTTGACTGCACTCCACAATACACAGCTTCATAGGACAGTGTCTTTAGCATAAAGTTTTAGGTTTTTTGAATGTTTTGCTAAAGGTTTATTCAAATATAGTTACAGAATTTCAGGAAGTCTGGGGACCCATTTTACCAGAGAGCACTTCCGTAAGTACATAACGTGCATTTTTCAGGATTACAGCTCAGACACACCCCAAAATTAATAACAGGAAACCGATTCCGTATCAGTTACATTTCACAACATTCAAACTTCTTTAAATTATATTTAATTAAAAGCTATACTTGGCAAACCCTTTGGCTAGGAGGTGAGATTTTAGTAAGTTTTGGCTATTTTCGTTGTCAGCAACTACCTTGTATATTAGTTTGCGCACGCGCTGCTTTGCTGGCTAATATTTGTGTAAGAAGTTTGTACATGTTTCTCTATTACTATCACTTGTATTTTCAAGATTTGTGTTGTTTCTGATAATTTCTTCGTGCTATTTGCGTTATGTTTTCGCGCTTTTGGTGAAAAGCAATTGTACATTCTGAAGCCATTGTGGTACTGATTTTACGTGTTTCTATTTTACACATACTAGTAATTTTAGTTATTCACTAGCCGGGATAATTTTTATTTTGTGAACAGGCTGTGACTGAATGTTCCATTTTTTGTGTGTAACAGAATAGTTGTGTTCACTTTTGTCAGGAATCGGCACTATAGCTAACAATACTACATCCAGGAGAGATGAGGAAAATTCAGAAAGACAATTCTACACCCCGAGAAATAAACTTTGCCGAACATTTGTCACACATTAGAAACGTGACCCAAAATCTATGAAACCTCTTAGTCATGTAAGCTTACATTAATCTAGTACCGATTCAAACTGCTGAACAGGACGTTGTCAGTGGAAGCTTAGGTTTTGAAGAATTATCTGTGGAAGATGAGACACCGCAATACAGTGAAATTTCACAAACGAGTCAGAGAGCAACTGTACATTCCGCTTTTGCATAAACTTCTTTTGTGTGAACGGTACCTGCGTCGCCTTCTGCTGGCATTGGTATCGAAGCTGTAGCAATGTTCCTAACGATGAACGAATATATTAAGTAAAACACAAGAAAAAGGATAAGAAATTGGGGGAGATTCTAAAGTCTCTGGACAAAACAACAGAAACCGGAAGAAAGTACTAAGGCATAGGAAGAGATTAAAGGGTCATAGGAAGTTACAAAATCACATCTACAGAATTTGCGACCTCGAATTAGGAAAGGGGACCATAATGACTTTTAGTCAATAAGGAATCCCACTGAGACCACACCCTGCAATAACGAAACGGATCAGCGTCAGCAGAATGTAACACGTACCGAAACGGATTCGAATATTGAAACAACTAAACGTCAGATCAAAGGAGGACACCAAACTAAAACAGATAATGTAGTAACAAGTGGTGACGTGACCACACAAAATGAGCAGTTTGATGCTACTACTTGTAAAATAGGTAGACTAATAGTAGCGTTCAAAATACAATCAGTGTTACAGAAACAACCACTAGGTGCGGTTTCTGAAAGATTCCACGAACTGATTACGAAAGCGACAAACTTGTCAACGAACACGAATAAAGATGCTAACAATACTTCATCGGTTCATTTTCTGAAACCGGCGAATATCAAGTTTTAAAACAATTTACAGATTGTCGAATGAAGATCAACCAACACCAGACACGATAAGTAAATAAGATTCTTGTACAACTGACAGAAACCGAAAGTAAATCGAGGTGGTGATGCCAATGATCTTTGTCATTCCCTTGCAGAGAACTTAAACGAACATTGAAACTTACGGCGTGTAGACCGACATTCTCAGAAACAAAATTTCTCTCGCGGGCAAATTAGTAGATTTCCGCTGGCGGCTTTACACAGAGCATGCGAGTACACCGAAGGGCGACAGTTTCAAAACAAGCGTTTTCTGGTGGTTAGAACAGTCAACATGTACCAAAATTTTAGCAAAAAAATTGCTAAATAAATTATGAACATTTCTCATTTTGTATATTTATACATAGCTACATTTTTGCATCCAATTGTTTACTTTTTTAACTGATGGAATGTGCATAGCTGTATGTATTCTTATCCACATGTACTCTATTGTGATACAGAGGATATGGTGTTCTGTAGATGGTATTTTCCTATCGTTTGAAATGTCTTTTTGTATGTTAAAAAGATGTATAATTCCCAAGAAAGATCAAGTAAGGGATGTATTTTATGGGATGCTATACGGAAATATATAAAATAAGCTACAGTATGCGCCAATATGAAGTTCCAAGTCTGGAGAAAGAGCCGACACGAAGAACTTAACTTCATTCTAAAGTGTGCATGAGAACTTTTAAATTTAATGGATGGTACGTATTTAGGATTTTTCTGCTGAAGTGTGATGTTAGATAATTGGAACCTGGAAGGCGAAATCAGTAGATGATGATAGTACGTATTTTGTATATATTTACGTTTTCTAACTGTTTGTGCTCTTGGCGAATTTTAAGAAATAAGAGGGATGAAATGTATATAGGCAAATGAATAATGTGGTACTTTAGGGTATTGTCAAAGGAAACATACTAACGAAGTAAAGGCCTGGACTGTAGATATAAGATGTGGGACGTTGACCGAAGATAAATGAGAATGAAGTGAAGATATTATTTTATAGCTGATGAATGAATATGAAACTTAAGGTATAAAAATGAAAAGTAATAAGATGTAACATGAGGTGAACTATGAGGAATTAGAGGAAGTAAAAGCATAAGAGGTAACGTTAGCAAGAAGTAATATGTTTACTATGGGAAAATATGATAAGAAGTAAAGAAGCAATGAGAATTGTTATTAGTTCGGTGCACTGAAGGGGTATTTTATTTACTTCTGTCTTTTTCACTACAAACTTTATGTATGTCATTATTGGTTTGCATTCTGAGTCTCTTGCAACTAAAATGTTGAAGATGAGACAACAAAACAGGCCATTTATAACATTATCTCATCAGTACGTTAAGTTTACTATTGATTACCATATTTATCTTTTCGTCGTTTTCATTGTTAGCAAAGAGTAATAATTCAAGTTTTTCCTTGTTACTGACTTATGACTAATGACTCTCTAACTGGAGTTTTGTTGCAGCTAACTCTTTGAATGCAAACAATAAACTTTTCTTTAGTTAGCCTTACCATGGTTGTTCTTTTACTTTATTTGTGTTTAATTCATTCAATTCCAGTTCTCACATGTGATTGTAGTTACTGTACTCCTTGTCCGTGTATATGTTTGTAGTGTTTACTGGTTTGTGTTTTCTATGTGCAGTTAGGCAAAAAGTGAAATACGTTAGGGCCGTTCACACAAACAATACTTCTTCCAAATTTTTACCATTAGTTCATAACGTGTAGCAATTTTGATGTTTACTGCTGTCCATAATATCTTTTGTCACTTCTTTCGTAATTTTTAAAATGTTTTACATATACTACTGCTGGGAATATCATTTTTTGCTTATGCCTACTGCCACGATTACATTGTATGACCAGCATTATATCAGCAAGTTATGAAAGATTACAGTCTTAAACTCATATAGTTGTAGCAATTTTTTATGAGAAAATTGGTTATATCTGCTTAGATAATGATAGTATCTTTTACATCATTCAGTAATGCAATACCTCTCACCGTCTCCTCACATATTATTTATTCGTCCAGTCTTATAGTATTGTACGTCTGCATGGGACCCTTACCAGTTGGGTCTCATTCAAGAGATTAAAGAGGTCCACAGAAGAGCGGCGAGATTCGTGACTGGTACCTTTAGCCATCGCGAGAGCGATACTAATCTCATAGAAAGTTTGAAGTGGGATACACTTACAGATAGACGCCGCGCTAAACTGAAGGGGCTGCTCAAGAAATTCCGAAATTCGATCTTCGGCGAGGACTCAGAGCATATATTACTACCACCAACTTTCAGATCGCGCAATGATCACCATTCAAAGATAAGGGAAATTAGAGCTTAGGTTTCCTCTCAGACAGTATCATTCTTACAGAGAAGACCATCCAGACCTATATCACTTAGTGTTTTGAAAGTTATTTAGTCAGCTGCTTACGTAAAACCACAGAACAGTTTTTGAGAAATATTTTCCGTTATTTATTTTCCGAAGGGAGTTTCTCCAGTTTTATGAAGCATTTGTACTGTGTAAGTTTCGTGTGTTTCGTGATGCCAACGTTGTAGCACGGTTCATCGCACTGCACTGCACAGAATTTCAAACGACAGGACTGATTGTTTAACGTACAGTTTTAGGTCGACTGATTAGTTTGGTAATAGATTATTTCAATACTGTGATAGAATTCAGATAGTGTGCTGATTCATTTCGTCAGACAGCGTTCCCGTAAGTGTACCACTTGCATAGTTCAGGATTACAACACAGATATGCTTACAAAGTTACAGATAGGGAAACGATTTTACGCTACTCGAACCTTAGTTCAAAACATCAAACCGTTATTCCATAACATTTAAAAGTGTTCATTTTACCCAAGCGTTGTTAGATAGTAGGCCGGTGGAGAAATAATCTGCAGGTGGTTAGACTATTTCTCTGCCACGCAAATGGTTCAAATGGCTGTGAGCACTAAGGGACTTAACTGCTGAGGTCATCAGTCCACTAGAACTTAAAACTACTTAAACCTAACTAACCTAAAGACATCACACACATCCATGCCTGAGGCAGGATTCGAACCTGCCACCGTAGCTGTCGCGCGGTTCCAGACTGTAGCGCCTAGAACCGCTCGGCCACCCCAGCCGGCTCTGCCAGGCAGTTAGTGTGAATTAGGGAGTAGTGATACATGTGTTGATGGAACATCCTATTACTATGTTACAGGAAATCTTAATACTGACTGTGTGTGTTTGAAGTAATATTTTATTAAGAAACGATTAACCATCTCTTAAACAACCTTACAAATAATCCTGGTACTTCCTCAAGTGGAAATTATAGACTCAGTATTTTCAGTTGAAAATTCATAGTTCATCATTATTAGGACTATAAAGTGACATACGATAACACAAAATCTAGCAATATGTTGGAAATTCACAGGAAAAGGAATAAAGTTATAGGTAAATAAGGATGTACACGATATATTCAAAAACCACTAGGGAAAAATAAGATTAGACGACCAAGTTCGAAGTACTTTCATTTAAAACGGTGTATGACATGGATGTCTCTCTATTGTTTAGTCTGTAAAGGGAAGAAACAACGGCGGAATGAAAAGAAATTTCAGGAGAAGGATTAAAATTCAGATTGAAACGATATCAATGAACAGATTCACTGATAACATTGCAATCCTCAGTGAATATGAAGGAGAATTACGAGAGATGCTGACTGTATTAAGAAGTGTAAAGTGTATAGAATGTTGACTGAACGTAAACCAAAGGAAGAAAAACGTAAAAAGAGTATCAGGAATGAAATCAAAGATAACATTAAAATGCTGACAACGAGGAAGATGAAATGAAGGTATTCTTGAAACAAAATAATGTATGATGTTTTGTAAAAGCAGATAAGCACGGGCATTCCAGTGCAAAGTAAGTCTGCTGGTATCAAACATCGGTCTTAATTTTGAGAAGAAATTTGAGGTAATACATCACTGACTAGTTTTCGTGGTACATGAGGAAGGTTTACTGAGTAAAACCTGTAGGGGAAGACTGATACTAAGATATATTCAATAAATAATTTAGAGTCTTCCGTGCAAGTTCGCCTCTTGGATGAAAATGTTACTGCAGAAGAGGAACTGATTTTGAGGTGGACCGCATCAAACCAGTAAACAGATTGATGAAACCCCGGAAAGAAGAAAGATTTAAAAATACTTTTGTAGCTATATTGGTGAGTATGTATGATAAAAATATGTGTCTTTACTGATTCTTAAAGAACGAGTGTTCTTAGAATCTTGTAGGAGTTAGGAGAATGAGTGGAAATTTTCTTAACCTCATATTTTATTGCCCTAAAACGTTCCTTTTTATATTCATTGACATAAAGCGTGGCTTAAATGTTAAAATATTTCACAACAGCTATTTACTGCAAGGGGATCTGGTGCATATGAACACTCGAATGAAACCGACGTAGTATTAAACCATGTGACATAAATAGCCGTATCCTTTGACTGCATTGACGTACAAGTTTACGTTCATTACACCGCAGACGAGCTATACGCGTTAGCATGAGACGTGAATTTCAACTTGATTGGACTAAACGTTACTGAGGAAAGGGGTCTTAACAGGCGGACAGACGGACAGTCGGTTAACAGAAGGAGGGAAGGACGATTGGGTTTCACGACCGGTCGAGATGGAGGTCAGAAGAGACGAAGCACCAGCTCGGATTTTATCAA
Source organism: Schistocerca americana (assembly GCF_021461395.2). Lineage (NCBI taxonomy): Eukaryota > Metazoa > Arthropoda > Insecta > Orthoptera > Acrididae > Schistocerca > Schistocerca americana. The sequence goes on along the minus strand of NC_060121.1, from coordinate 440,159,255 downwards.
GGATGCGTAAGAAAATCGGCAGTGCCGTTTCAGAGGAATGATCCCGGCATTTGCGTGGAGCGGTTTAGGGAAATCACACAAAACCTAAATCTGAATGGCCGGAGGCGGGTTTGAACTGTCGTCCTCCCGAGTTCGAGTCCAGTGTGTTAACCACTGCGTCGCCTCGTTCGGTAGTCGGATGATAAACGAAAAACTATTTCATTGTTCTAGGTCAACGGAAATTGCACTATGCTTATAATGAGGGGGTTTTTGTGTATCCAAATATGTGACCTAAATGGTCGTAAATTTCATTACTTTGGCTTAAAATTTGCAATTTATTACACTACCAACGGGCCGCAGACTCTATGGGGCGTAAATTTAATCTTTATTCAACTACCCGTTCGTGAGGAAAAGAGTTCTTAACAGTCAGACAGAAAGACGGACAACAAAGTGATCCTATAAAGGTTCCACTTTTAACGACTGAGATACGGAACTCTAAAAAGGGCAACTGTAAGGTGTTTGTTCTCTTTCACTATTAAAAAATACACCTTGAAGCTTTAAACGCTTTGTTTTTGAAAACGACGTTTTTAAAGTTCACGGGAGCTGTATCTCATGAAATTACATGCAATTACGTTTTATATTTTGCAACTTGTTAGACGGATTTTTTCCACTTTAGTATGTAGGATTTTGTAATGTATTTTAATTTTTACATTTGGTAGATGTTTATAACGACATTTCGTCAAAGAAACTGACTTATATTTCTGCGCCCCCACTTTGCTACGACAAATTTTTTTCAAAAAAATATTCCTACGTACTGTGTTATACACTATCATCATTTCAAATCAGTTTCTGAAATTTTGTTGTAGCCTGAAAATACTAGCGTTCAGACTGCCAACCAACCGTCCTTGCACTCTATGAAGTCCTTTCGCCGATTTTGTGGTACTGTCTTCTGAGTACAAGTCCTTACAAAACAAATTCTTAACACAATCAAATCAGTGTAAGATAAGGTTTAAAATCAACATTGTATATTATTTTGTTGATAAAATTTCGTGAATATCGGTTCCAAAATCGAACGTCACCCTGGTCTACTCTTTAATTCCATTAAATTATGAGAAGTGAGGCATTTTCTTAAATGTCGGTGCTTGCGTTGTGACGAAGTACGGTATGTCACAATAATACAAGTTCGAGAGCCTGAACGCTTGTTGTACGGCTCTATCGATTTGCCCGGTAATGTAGGGTCTCTGTGGCTTTATGTCACGTTTAAGTGGGTGTCACGGCACCTGAGCCTAATACAACAACTATTTACGAGTCTGTGGACATAAGGGCAGGCAGGATGATTTGCTGTCACTTGGTGATTATGCAATATGGTCGCCACTCAATACCTGACCTGTATGTGTGAACTAGACTCTGAGCAGCTATCGAGACATGGAACGATAAGTGGTCCTTTTGGTGATACTTCAGTGTTTCACTATTGGAGTGCAAAATAATTGTTAACGAAAATGTGCTGTCACGTACATGTATGCTTCACAGCACTTGTAATATTCCACAGGGTAGTATAGCGCTACATTTGAATCAATATTTGAAATACTCTCTGGCCACTCTCATTGAAACTTTTGGACCAGTCTTCAAATTATTACGCAGTTTGTACTACTGCCTGATCTGAATTATGTGTAAGAACTCGCTCAAGTGAAAGGATTTGATTTTTGGACTTAGAAATGCACTAGAAAGCTTGTATAAGTGTGCGCAGCCGGCCCCAAAGACGACTACGAACTATTGTAAATCAGGATCGTACATTTGCTCCGTTCATGTCCAATAATTTTCTTGTTGCCCCATTGGCAAGAAGCACCCTGGTAACAGAGTAATAAATGTGGAACCCTATACTGGTACAATTCATGTCATTTACCGAATGCAAGGCTTCAATACGGATACCAAATCTAATGCATATGTTTACCAGCACCGGAAAGTGTTACCCCTTCGTTTATTTGTTCCGTATGGCGACATCTCTCAATAGAATGTTGTTTAAAATCTAACATAGGCTCTTTGAGCCATTTAGTCTGATGCCATCATATTGAGGAAGGCGAACATGTTTATACCGCCTGGCGCTCCGCACACACAAATTCATGATCATACTGACATCTCACAATATTATAAAATTCTTTTTCAATATTTAAACATAACCTTTCCGAAACAGACAACTCGTATTCCCGAAACAGTATTCTTAATGTCATGGCGTAATATTCTGATCCATTCAGGTCTGGTTAACATAAATAGAAAAGTGACACACACATGTGGCAAAAACAATAAATACAGACAGGGGGTGACACAGTTGCTTTCACAATACATCAACGCCGACACCTACACATGTCATACATCCAAGCCGCGCATGTCGTGCCAAACACCATGAATGCTACATGTGTGGGACTTTGGTCACACGAGAATAGGCCTGTCCCGGCTTTACTTTCTCCATGCAATTACGCGGTACAATGTGACGTTTTATTTAGCATTGCGGTAGGAAAATTTTCGGGTGGCACGACTTCTCCAATTTGGCGTAGCTGTGGTGTCAGCGCTGTTTATCTTTTGCTATTTGTTCATGGTAAGACGGACGTGGCCTTTGCACAAAAAGAGGCACTCTAGTGATCTGTTGTCACAAGCCTTCATAAAGGAATGACATTGACAGAAGAGAAGGATAAGAATTCTCAATGTGTATTATGCAGTCGCATAATCGACCTGTATAGCAAATATGACATCTAACGACATTACAAAACCATGTAGAGAGAATTTAAAAGCTTACTTGGCAATGAAAGAGCAAACATTACAACGTTCGAAAGACAGGATACATTACTCTGTATTTGAAGAAGCACTTGGTGCTAATTTCTTAAGCTCAATACACGTAAAGAGACTGGTGGTACGAATAGTAATATATCTTAAGTGAAACACATTATAACACTGTTAAATTCAGTTGTTTCCGACTGAGTTGAACGAATAGTTGGGGTCTATATACTATTGCAAACTACGAGTACATTGGTTAAGTCAAGGTGCACCCCTCAATCGATTTTTCGATTTGAGATCTGCTACTGTTGAAAGGAGTGCAGGAAAGGAAACTAGACCATCCAGAATGGATTACATATCAAGCGTTTTAAATGGACTGAATTGCACACTGCTCACAACTGGACACTGAATGGTGAGAAACAACTCGTTTCTAATTTGCTGAGTATTCATTTACAAAGAAATCCTCGCTACATAAGGGAAAAATTCTGGGAAGAAGACAAAGCCCAGTTCCCTGAGCGGAGTAGCATTAAAAAGAATTCGAGGCCTGAACAAAGATGTGTTTCAAGAATTACGAGGACAGCTTTCTGAACATTTTGAGAATAATGCCAGTCTTACATCCATCCTTGAGCTGTCTTCGGGACTGTTTGTGCTTTAGGTGAAAGGGCTTCTGTGCATGTGAAGATGGTAGTGACTGATCCGCAATAAATATTTCTCGTTTTAAATTGCCATTTTAAAGACAGCTTGTTGTGTAGAAGCTGACAAGGATACCTACACTATTTTGCTCAGGAAGATTTTCCACGTCTACATATTAAATTTGAGAACATGGTAAGATATTTCGATCAAAAAATATGTTTGAAAGACAATTTTTCGGTTATCAACTTAAATAAATCACGGTTACATGAAATATGGTAGAAAAAATCTGTGAAACTGAATGCGTCTCTCCGTATTCCGACAGTTTGTAACAGATAAAAAGTATTTTATGTCCTCAGTGCGCCAGAATATAATTAAATATTACCAAAAATACTTCACACGTGTGATCCATGCTACTAAGAAATATGTAACGAAGTCATATACTATGCGACTGGATTGCCATCTAATTACAGCGACTTGCAGTTTCTCCACTTTCGTGCTCCTCCCTCTGAGACAGCATGGCATACTGATGCGAGAAGTGTGCAGCCAGGCTAAGAACAATATGAATTCTTGGTCGCCCCAACCACACATGATGGAGCGCCACAGAAAAGCAAACAACGGGGAACTCTGGCTCCTCACACAACGTTTATTTACATTGCTATGGGAGTCGATAATACCAACATCTCAAATCTCAATACACTTACACAGTACGAAGACCTGAGGATATAGGAAAAATGCCCCATGTACTCTTTTAAACTATGTCCTAGCAGATTCATTTATAGTATTTAATTAGCTAATAATGTAAAAGGGAAAGGGGAGTACACTAGTTTGCTATAAATAAACGTTTGTGCATTTACTTCTTACAGGCGATTGACGTTTTAGTAGAAAACCCCACTGTGTACGTGCGAATGGAAATGACTAACATATTCTAATTTCAAAAGACAAATCCTCTAACATAAAAACTGTCCAGGATTTCTTTTATGGTGGATTTGTCACTTAATAATGCATGTACTTACTGTACTTACAACGTTTTCGTAATACGTATACCTGTATTTCAGTGGTCACAAGGTATCATTCCCCTCACGTCTAGATCACGTACTACAAACACAAGTAAGGAAACGAAGTGTATTATGAGCCAACAGTCGTAAAGAAATTCTGGAGCCTTTGAGCACTGAACGAGCGTGCTAGAGTTTGCAGTAAAGTGCAATATACTATACATAGTGCGTTACTGACTTGCTTCCGTTCTCGAAATGATGGGGATATAAATACTCCGAAACGTATAGTAGGAAATATGATCTATAATAAATGTGACTGCCTGCAGTAGTTGCATTTTCAATTGATACGCAAAAGCCGCGCGGATAGTGGCATCGTGTCACGGATTGCGCGGCCTCCCCTGCCGGAGGTTCGAGTCATCCCTCGGGCATTGGTGTGTGTGTTGTTCTTAACCTAAGTTAGTTTAAGTAGTGAGTAAGTCTAGGGACCGATGACCTCAGCAGTTTGGTCCCTTAGGAATTCACATACATCTGAACAATTTTTGATATGCAGAATGTTAGCCCCATAAGGGTGTCACAAGACCGTAGCTTCGTCGCTCTGTGGCATGTCGACAATGTGTGCTGGAGTTCTGGATGGACGACGAGTCGGCCAAACGGCGGCGCAGTGCGGCCGACGGCATAGCGGCGGCAACGTCCGCAAGCAGCAGCATTCATCCTCCTCCATTCAGCGCGGCGCGGTATCTGTTTATGGGAGCCGCTGCCTTTCACGGAGCACAGTGTTTCCGCGACAATGCAGCCACCCCCTTCCAACAACAATCCTCTACCCTCTTTTTCGCGCGCCCTATATTCCTGCAGGGCCCGCCCTGCTTCCGGCTGGAAGAGCAGGAAAAGGGGGCACCCGGTGTGCCTAGCGGGCATTTCTGGAAGCATCCTCCATTCTGCGTCAAGGGTTTCTTCCTCCTGCCTCAGCAGTAGGTACTTCTCTCAGCGGTAATGGTACAGGGATAGCCGCTAAAATTCTACGAGCTCATTGATGCTACTTTACCATTGTGTTGAATATTTTGGCTCAAATGGCTCTGAGCACTATGGGACTTAACTTCTAAGGTCATCAGTCCCCTAGAACTTAGAACTACTTAAACCTAACTAACCTAAGGACATCACACACATCCATGCCCGAGGCAGGATTCGAACCTGCGACCTTGAATATTTTGCCTTTACGAAAAATGATATTTGTATTTAATACCTACGGTTTCTCAATGTACTATTCAAAATTAAACAAGAGCTACGCCGTCATCAGCACATGAATCATTTTCTAACGGCATAGTTATAGTTATACAGAGTGAGACATGCGACGGCTTGCTGAAAAGTCATCGCTCCCAATTTTTATGTCAACATCTAGATATATACTCCGCTAGCCACCAAGCGGTGTGTGTGGATGAGGGCAGAAATCGCGACAAAGTCATATCCCCCCCCCCCCCCCCAATCTGTTCCGCTAGGGGATCGCACGACGAAAAGATGACTGTCTGAACGCCTCATTACGAGCTGTAATTCCCCTTATCTTTGAATGATGATCATTTCTCGATTTGAAAGTTGCTCTACATCCTTGCCAAACATCGGATTTCGGAATTTAGTGAGCAGCCCCTTCCGTTTAGCTCGTCGTCTATCTGCAAGTATATCCCACTTCAAAGTTTATGTGAGATTTATAACTCTCTCGCGATGGCTAAATGTACGAATCTAGCCGCTCTTCTTTGGGCCTTTTCAGTCTCTTGAATGAGACCTAACTGGTAAGGGTCTCAAACAGACGAACAATAAGACTGGACGAACCAACGTACTGTAAGCAATTTCCTTCGTTGAAGGACTGCATTCCTTCAGGATTCTACCAATAAACCGCAATCTAGAGTTCGCCTTGCCCGTTGCTTCTGTAATTTGATCATTCCATTTTAGATGATTTCGAATAGTTGCACGCAGATACTTTACGGATGTCATTTGCAACAGTCCGACGCAGTGGATTCACTGTGAAATCACTTAAAGCATTTTAAATAGAACATACATTATTAACGTTCTGCTCCATTCTTGTTCAACATATTTGCAGCTCTCAGCAAATAATGTGTTCCAAATTGCACTGTGTAACATGGTCGTATATAAAATACCTTTGTCAGTGACTGAGATACAGCATGCTGCTGTCGAGTTTCGAATTCGAAAAGTTCATCCACCCCCTGAGCACCCTTTTCCTCAGAATGACAATGCCGGGCCATACACGAGCGCTGGGTTATTTGCGACAGTCCGACGCAGTGGATTCACTGTAATCAATTATCCTCAGTAAACTTTCGACTTCACGTCAGCCGATTTTTATTTGTTTTCAAAACTTAGAGAAGAGTTTCGATGGCTTCACTTTGATACCGATGAAGCGGCCCACTCAGAGGCGAGGTTATGGTTCCGTAAACAAAGTCAAACATACTACTGAGACGTTGTCAACAAACAGATCTCTCGTTGACAGAGATGTGCTCGTCGACAGAGTGACTATGTTGCTGAATATATTGGAAATTTGTGGTAAGGTCTTATGGTACGTAACTGCGGAGGTCATCGTTCCCAAAGCCTACACACTACTTAATCTATTTTAAACCAACTTAAACTAACTTACGCTATGGAAAACACACCCACCCATGCCCGAAGGAGGATTCGAAAAAGATAAGAGCACAGGTAGTCCCAGTTTTCAAGAAGTGTCGTCGAGCAGATGCGCAAAACTATAGGACTACATCTCTGACATCGATCTGTTGTAGAATTTTAGAACATGTTTTTTTCCTCGCGTATCATGTCATTTCTGGCAACCCAGAATCTACTCTGTAGGAATCTACATGGACTCCGGAAACAGCGATCGTGTAGGAGCCAACTCGCTTTATTTGTTCACGAGACCCAGATAATATTAGATACAGGCTCCCAGGTGGATGCCATTTTCCTAGACTGCCGGAAGGCGTTCGATACAGTTCCGCACTGTCGTCTGATGAACAAAGTACGAGCATGCGGAATATCGGACCAGGTGCGTGGCTGGATTGAGGAGTTTTTAGCAAACACAACACAGCATGTTGTTCTCAATGGAGAGACGTCTACAGGTGGTGGTGCTGGTTAGTGTTCAACTTCCCGTCGACAACGAGGTCATTAGAGACGGAGCGCAAGCTCGGGTTAGGGGAGGAAGGGGAAGGAAATCGGCCGTGCCCTTTCAAAGGAACCATCCCGGCATTTGCCTGAAACGATTTAGGGAAATCACGGAAAACATAAATCAGGATGGCTGGAGACGGGATTGAACCGTCGTCCTCCCGAATGCGAGTCCAGTGTGCGACGTCTACAGACGTTAAAGTAACCTCTGGCGTGCCACAGGGGAGTGTTATGGGACCATTGCTTTTCATAATATATATAAATGAACCAGTAGATAGTGTCGGACGTTCCATGCGGCTTTTCGCGGATGATGCTGTAGTATACAAAGAAGTTGCAGCATTAGAAAATTGCAGCAAAATGCAGGAAGATCTGCAGCGGATATGCACTTCATGCAGGGAGTGACAATTGACCCTTAACATAGACAAATGTAATGTATTGCGAATGTATAGAAAGAAGGATCCTTTATTGTATGATCATATGATAGCGGAACAAACACTGGTAGCAGTTACTTCTGTAAAATATCTGGGAGTATGAGTGCGGAACGATTTGAAGTGGAATAATCACATAAAATTAATTGTTGGTAAGGCGGGTGCCAGGATGAGATTCATTGGGAGAGTCCTTAGAAAATGTAGTCCATCAACAAAGGAGGTGGCTCGCAAAACACTCGTTCGACCTATACTTGAGTATTGCTCATCAGTGTGGGACCCGTACCTGGTCGGGTTGACAGAGGAGATACAGAAGATCCAAAGAAGACCGGCGCGTTTCGTCACAGGGTTTTTTGGTAAGAGTGATAGCGTTACGGAGATGTTTAGCAAACTCAAGTGGCAGACTGCAAGTGAGGCGCACTGCATCGCGGTGTAGCTTCCTCTCCAGGTTTAGAGAGGGTGCGTTTCTGGATGAGGTATCGAATATATTCCTTCCCCCTACTTATACCTCCCGAGGAGATCACGAATGTAAAATTAGAGACATTCGAGCGCGCACGGAGGCTTTCCGGCAGTCGTTCTTCCCGCGAACCATACGCGACATGAACAGAAAAGGGAGGTAATGACAGTGGCACATGAAGTTCCCTCCGCCACACACCGTTGGGTGGCTTGCGGAGTATAAATGTAGATGTAGATGGACAAGAATACACATGTAAAATTTTAACGATTCTTTTATTAAAGAAATCTGCAAGAGTTTTCACATAGTAAATTTTGGCGCGACACTTCCCAGTAATTCCTCGTACCTCGTACAGGAGATATACAAAATAATTTTAATAGTGGTAGTAATCGGATACTTATGTTTGTCGGTCAACAATGCAGGTAAGGCACGCGTCGCACCGGACTGTGCGTGTTCAGTACGGACTAGGCATCAGTGCAGGTTGTTTACGAGTAGTGCACACCTCGTATTTGCATTTTGAGGTTGAGGTTGACATGCAATGAAAGACAGAGTTCCGTAAAGGGCAGGTTTTGATGGCTCGATTAGGTGGAGCATCAGTAACCAAGATAGGCAAGACAGTCAACTTATTGAATGTTTCAAGAGCATCTGATTGGAAAGACATCATCGTGTAAACGTAATAGTGGGCGCAAATCAAAACTAGACAGACATCGTCGTACGCTCACACGAATTATGTCAAAGCAACAAAAAGCAGTGGCGGAGGTTCTATGCCGGAACCATTAGTGATGACAACCTAACGCTAAAACGGGTAAAACATGGTGTCAGGAGCATAAATCCCGGACTGCTGATCGGTGGAAACACGTCATACGGTCCGACGCCTCATCGTTTTCTTTATTTCCAACATCGGGCCGGGTTTACGTCTGGAGAACGCCAAAAGAAGCCTACAATTCTGACTGCTTAGTTCCAACGGTTAAGCAGGGAAGTGGAAATGCTATGGTGTGGGCAGCCGTATCGTGGTAGTCTGCTTGTCCCATCATTACTCTCAAAGTAAGTGTTGTTCCCCAAAAGTGCACCCATTCACACAGCCAGGACAGGACGCTAGAGGTATGAGGAGCATGCGACTGAACTGCAGCGTCTTCCCTGGCCATCACAGTCCCCGGAATTGAACATTATGGAACCCTTATGGGCGGTATTCGAGCGCGGGCTCCAGAGCAGATTTCCACCTCCCTCGTCACTACGAGAGTTAGAAGGCGTTCTGATCTAAGAGTGGCAAATGGGGATCCAACCCCTTAATAGTAAACCTTTCCCAAGTAAGTACAGGTGTCCACATAATTTTGCCTATCCCCCGTATTTGTTTAGTAGAGTAAGGTATTGTGAGTTAAAGGGAAAGAAAGATGAAAAGCGGAAGTTCCGATAGGAAAAAACACGAAATATGGTTCCAAGTAATGCATTCGATACTATGGACAGGAATATTTACGTAACTCATAGAGAGATGAGTGTCTCGCCATCTAGACTAAAAAATCTAACATTTATTGAAAACAGCTACACATGAAGAAACACACATGAGTCAATAATATCAAAAGCAGCAGCTATCAACACTCGTTGCGAAGGACGGCACAAGGACTAACACCGACATTACACTTCCTGAACAGCACACATGTTTTGTTACTGACTTACCAGTTGTTTTCACGACATAAATAAAACTGAAGCTTCTTCGATTCGAAGGCAGGCTTTACACCAAAGTTCTGTCGCAAAAGTAGTCGAACTCATTCAGCACACTAAGCATGGATTTGAAAAACGACAAATCGCAGCACTAGCTTTCATTGACCTCTCTGCTACGCATAACACAATGAATCTCCGTTAACTGTTAGAGCACATTTTTGCGCACAGGAAGGACTCAAAACATAACATATTATTGTCAAACTTGCTGAAGCTTCACAAATTTTTGTTGACTTTAAGGGTCAACAAAGGAAGAGAAAGATGTGAAAAAAAACTGATTGCTCCAGGGAATTGTGTTGGCCTCGTTCCTATTCAGTGTGTATACTAATGGTCAATCACTGCCCAAAGATACAGGAAGCTTTACCTACACAGACGACCTTGCACCAGCTTCTCAGGGTGCAACCTTCAAAGAGATAGGACTCTCCCTTGATAGCGCTCTGAAGGAACTGAAGCCATATTACAGGGGTAACCACCTAAAGCCAACCCAACCAGTATCTTAACATTGTGCTTTCAAGTTCTGTAACAGAGAGGCTTCAAGGAAATTACATATTTTCTGAAAGAGAACCGTCTTGGAACATTCATTCACCCATAAGGTAATGCTGGATCGATCCTTCACTTTTAGATCACACGGACCCAACAACGAGAATTAAGTCAGTGTCAGAACATTATCGAAAACTAAGAGCTATACGGTTTGGTGGAAAATCACGAGTTCTCAGAACTACAGCACTCGCTTTGTATTACTATGCTACAAATAAGCGATACTGTGTGATATACATCAAACTGCGGCGAGGTGAGTTGGTCTTTACCTTCCTTAAACAAGCTGCCCACCTACCTGGATAGGCTTCAAGTTGTCTGCCCCTTCACTCTGCGATGGTAGATATTAGTTTAGCCGATAAAAGCAGCAATGACGAAAGTCAGTTAAATACCTACCAAGCAAAGACTACATAACTCCAGTCCATGGGAAGCATCTGAAAGTTAGCTTAACTATCGGGTGTCCGACGTTCCTGCATCACTCGCTTGAAAAATGTCTAAAATTTCCTGTAAGTTGGTTTATTGCCTTTAAAAGACAGAAAATGGCTATCAAGCCCTTATTTAATATCCTGTCTGTCTCTGTAATACAAACATACCAATAAGCAGCCAGAAGATATTTAGTCCGACTTGATATTCTAGACATGACCGACGACTGATTGCAAGTTGACACAGTCAGTCGTTCAGTATTCTACATGTACAGAAGTGACCGACATAATGTCTGTTATTCCACACAAAACATGCTACGCGGAGTCCATGTACGACTTTAAACGTTCACACTCAAAATTTCCTGAAATAAATCGCTCACAAAGCTCGAACTTTCTCAAAATCTCATCACTGTAGCCACTTTACATCAACTACACGAGAACCCATCAAACGCGCGGTTTTCTTAATTTTAATACGGATTTGATCAGTGCAATTTAACAGATGTGTTTACCAGAACACGGCTCCCGAGCGACTAAATCGACTCATAGATCTGAGGCACAAAGCTTTACTAAATCACGCGTGAAATACTGAACTCCTATTGGCTAGTACATTAAGCAGCCAATGAGATGATCTGGAGCACTTCTACAATCGCGGTATTTCAAATGTCAGCCAAGCATATTACCGCAAGTAATAATGCTAGAAATCTCGAACCTCCGAAACTAAATAAAATTTAATGTTAACAAAATACGATTCCTTTTCAAAAATAAATACTAATAAATTTAATAATTAGCACCCCCCCCCCCCCCCTCCTTCTGGCTTCCTTTCCAAATCAATCTCACTCGGACATTCTTCTTAATTCCAATATTACACAACAACTTTCTCACGCCTACATTTTCATACTTTTAATAAAATATCAGTTTCTCACTTTACGTATGTCCTCCATTCGCTCTTAATCTCTCCAAAACACTCACAAAACGAAAACATAATGAAATAATAACTTTAAAATGTACTGTTAATTACGTCATACATTGTTGGCAATGAAACTAAAGAAAATTCCAGAAAATTAAATTACATTCCCTTACAATCTTGGTTGAAGTTTCAATTGATACTACATTACAGTCCGTAACACGGTTTCACAATGCTAGCATGTTACGTGTTTTGGGTAAACATTTATACCTCCGGAAGTGTGGAGGTTGTTGGTTTGATATTTTAGCAGTATGGTTCTGTTATCCATAGAATTCGGTACACTAAGTATGAAAAAGGTCGATTAATATTTAGTAGTACTTCTTTTCGTTCATAGTGAATATATGTTACGTACTGCACGCAGCACTAGTCAAGTACACGTTGGCCAAGCCCTATAGCCAACCTCACCTGTGCGAGCGTGAGAACTAGCATCATCTCTCCTCCCGGGTCTACGGCAGGCTTCGTTATCAATGCAAGGTGACAGCTCGTAATAGTTTGCTACGTTACAAACCCATATGAAGACAGAGAGCCCTGCCTGGAATGAAGCTTGCAGCTTAATCACCAGAAGCGTAATACTCACCCCAGTCGAGACGAAATACTCTCTTGATGGCATCATGACATCACACTTCTGAGTATTCATTGAAACGTTACTACTGATCTATAGCGGCTGAACGTGGATGTCATCGAAGCTCGTCCACTGTTTGGCCATCAACAGTATCAACCTACTCTGAAATCAAGGAAAAGATTTCTCGAGACACACGAACTTTTGGAAGCGCCTCCAGGTAAGCGCGACTTTCAATCTGCAAATTTAAGCACCAAGACTGAATTGAGCTGCGTGATCATCTTCTGGCTGGCTGCACTGAGAACTGGCACACTACTTTAATAGCCATTATCGTATTGGATGTGATGTGCCTTCTCTTCCTCTGGTCTCCTCTTCCTCTGACCTTTTCTCTAACCTTTAAACTCACTTACTCGACGAACTATAGGGGAATTTCCAGCTTCATACGAGAGATAACAGAAAAATCGCAAGCACAAACGAACATTGAAACTCATTTAACGAAAAAGACAAAAAACTAATGTGGATGTTAGCTACGAAGTCGTACATTTATTTAATTTATTCTTAGCCCGAATCTTAGGTTAGGCAACATATCTCTCAGTTTCGGCCAGGATCATTCAGGAATCTGGAAGAAGAGGAGAGGGGGACATCGGAATTGGTCATGTCCTTGCGAAAAGAATTTTTGCAATTCAAAGAAACAATGGAAAAACTAAATGTTGAAATGGGTATTGGGATTTTCGCTTCTGAAAATAATTTTCAAATGAAGAGATTTCGAGGGCATCTTAATTAGCTTTCATACTGATTGTGATATAAAAAGTGAACCGGAACTCCGACGAGAAACTCGTAGTTAGTAGTAGTAGACACCAAAACAAGGAAAAAATATCCGGTAAACTTGTACTGTAAAACCCATGCCTAAAGAGCTACGCACAATTAACTATCTTCGATACTGTGAAACACACCTCTCTCACTGCAGGCTCTTTGCTTTCCATATTTTTGTTTGAAAGAGTATGGATCAGTAAATGGGATCTAAAGTGCTCACCTGTAGGGCTGTGAGCCCTTGCTCAGCAGAAGTGACACTTATCGCAGTAGCGAAGATGAACAAGTTCTTATCGCTAGTAACGTATGAACTTTAAAACCCATATTTGCTGGACGCTTTTTTTCTTATTTTGACCTATATTACGACCACTGGAAGTTTTCCGGCAAAGTTCAGGCTCACCCTATTGATAAATGTTCAAGTGGATGTCATCTGAAGTGCATGGCCGATGCAACTCCATATTGGGAACCTGCAGAGCGGATATTTATTTGATAACTTTCTGAGGAGATGAATTTCAAAAGTGTAGTTTCACATACCGTTCCGTACTTTCCTTTAATCTGGGGCCCTCGCGTGCTACGATTAATGGGTGGGATTTAAAGAAGAGTGGTTCGATAATCTCTGGAGGGTTTTCATGTAAGAACACGGCAGATTTGCTTCCCTATCGTTTAATCAGTTGGAGAATTTGGCCCGTCGGGAAAGCGTTATCACTGAAGGTAAGCTGAACCCTAATAGTCTTTCCTTCTTTCTTTCCTTCAGTAAATGATAAAGGTTCATTGAGATACTAAACAGCATACAACGTTAACGCTGCAGGAGAGATAGTTTACGCCAGGGTGAGATTTACTGTGAGAAAGGTCTAGAGCGCATGTTCCGGGAATAACAAAGGAACATATTACTTCCTCTCTTTTATATCGAGCGAAATACCCATAACGGTTAAATTTAGACATTGGATCTCCTTTGGCACAATAAGGACTACATATCTTCCTGTGCATCATATGCCAATCAATACCAAGTGACGAGATTAGAGGATCAGCAATAGACGGATAATGTGCTGTGTTGGTAACCTCTAAACAAGAGAAAATTAGGAAGATCCTGTGCACAACGAAAAAAATCAAGTGGAAGAGGCCATGAAACGAAGATATTTCAGAGTAGATATATATAACGATCGAGAAACTTGCATTCGAGTTGGTGAGAAACGGTATAAAGTGCTTCATACAAATACCGTACTGAGAAAACTCTAACACACACCATAAAGTAGTTTCCGGAGCGTAGACGTAAACTGTTGATTTATAGGTCTGAGTCTTTGTTACACGAAAAGAATTATGCCTCGCCTCACTCTTCTTTTTGAAAAGTGTTTAACCATTATTGCTCGTTATCTATCCTTACGCTCATGTCTTCAAGAACTATCGAATGAACATCAAATACGTGGTATTGTATCAGAAAGCAAGCACCTCTTTGTGTGTTAAGATATTCATGCTTAAAGTCAGTACCTTGGTAGTACTTAGTCGTAAACATTTCATACATCCATACATTTTGTCAACAATCATTCTCAGAATCAAATGACAGATATACAGACAATATCTCTTGCATGATTAGTACTTTTTAGCGTCATTGTGAAGCGCCTTATTAACCAGAGTCCGAAGTTGGTTTGAAGCGGCTCTTCATGTTGTTCTATCCTATGTAGGACTACTTCTGTAACTTACATCCTTCTGAATCTGTTAATTGTGTTCATCTCTTGATCTCCCATTACGATTTTTATACCTGAAACCCCCCACCCTCATCCCCCGCCGCCACGTTTCCCATCCATCTAACCTTCAATATTCTTCTGCAATATCACATTTGAAATGTTTCTATTCTCGTCCTGTCTCGACAGTTTATCGTCCATCTTTCACTTCTATACATGGCTTCACTCAATATAAATACTTTCAGAAAAGACTTCCTAACGCGTAATTCTAAATTCGACGTTAATAAGTGTCTCTTCTTCAGAAATCGTTTTGTTTCCATTTCGCGTTTACATTTTATATCCTCTCTACTTTTGCCATCCAAATAGCGAAAATCATCAACCACTGTGAAGGTCTCGTTTCCTAATCTAATTGCCTCAGCATCACCTCACATAATTCGACTACATTCAGTTATCTTTATTTTGCTTTTGTTGATGGTAATCTTCTATCCTCCTTTCATGACGCTGTCCTTTCTGTTCAACTTCTCTTCCAAGGCATTTACTGTGTCTGAAGGAATTACCGTGCCATCGGGCAACCTCAACGTTTTTATTTCTTTCCGTGAACTCTAATTCCTGCTACAGAATTTCCATTGATTTCCTTTACTGCTCGCTTAATGTACAGATTGAACGTCGTCGGCGATAGGCTACAGCCTTGTCTCACTCCTTTTCAACTACGGTCCCATTTCATCCCCTGAGCGCCCCATAAACCAATCATCATAATGAGATCATCCCCTTGACTCTTATATTTGTCGTCTGGTTTCCGTACACGTTCTGAATAGCATTCGCTCCCTGTATTTTACCCTTGTTTCCTTCGAAATTTTAAGGAGAATTTTCCAGTCAACATCGTAAAAACCTTTCTCTAATTCTACAAATATTATAAACATAGGATTGATTTCCTATCCTTAACCTATCTTCTTGCATAAATCCTAGAGTCAGTAATGCCAGGTTTGTTCCTCCGAAAGTCTCCACAACCCTTTGTTCTTCTAACTTATCCAGAATCCATCTCCTTATCTTCCCACCCGTTTTGTAATTACTTCAGTTTTTACCACGAGTTTGTAAGCAATAAATTGTATCTAGTTTACACATCTGCCCTGGAAATATCTTTCATTGTAATATCTATTTCCGAAAGCTTTACCTCGCCATCACGCAATCTGTTTGAAACCGTCCGATGTCTCTAGGTCTCTTCCACCTGTACAGCCTTCTTTCGTCATTCTCAAAACCACGTATTAGTGATGATTAAATTATTCTCTGTGCAAAATTCTACCAGGCGGCTTCCTCTTACAGTCCTCCCCACTCCCCCCCCCTCCCCTCCCCCTCCCACCGGTCCATATTCACATACTGTTTCACCTACTCTTCCTTTTCGTACTACCGAATTCCAGTCCCTCATCACAACTAAGTTTCATCTCTTTAAAATATATCAATAATTTCTTTTATGTACTCGTATATTTCTTCAATTTCTTCCTCATTTGCGCAGGTAATTGGAATATAAACTTGTACTTCTGGGGATAGTGTTGGCTTCATGTCTATCTTGGCTACGATAATGCATTCGCAATACTGTTCATAGTACCTTACATGCATTTTTTTATGAGATATTAAACCTACTGCCACATTACCCACGTTTGATTTTGTATTCATAACGCAGTCTTCACATGATCATAAGTCCTTCCCGCTATCTAACTTCACTAATTACCACTGTAATATCTGTAGCTTGCACCTATCAATTTGCCTTTTCAAATTTTCTAACCTACCTGCCTTATTAAAGGATCTAACATTCTACGTTCAATCCATAGAATGTAAGTTTTGCTTCCTCTGATGATGACATCTTCCTGTGCGTATATACGACGTATTCCAACCCTCCCTTCGTCTGCCAGCCGAAGTGGCCTTGCGGTTCTAGGCGCCACAGTCTGGAGCCAGGCGACCGCTACGGTTGCAGGTTCGAATCCTCCCTCGGGCATGGATGTGTGTGATGTCCTTAGGTTATTTAGGTTTAATTGGTTCTAAGTTCTAGGCGACTAATGACCTCAGAAGTTAAGTCGCATAGTGCTCAGAGCCATTTGAACCTCCCTTCGTCTGTACTCATTGGCGCCTCAAAGCGAAATATTTATCAATAACAGCTACACAAAGTATTGGCACAATTCGCTTTAGCGTTACCCGGTTATTTCCTGATCGGACGTTGACTGTTACGTTGGAGAAACTGTGGGTGTGGACACAAGTAGTTGCTACACTGGGACTTTATTGTGAATGTGAGATGCTATGCAGGAATGTAACACGTAAGTGAGCAGAATTTGCTTGAAATGAAGAGGTTAGGATATCACTTAAAGACCCATAAAGAAGTCGTGCCTAATAAGAAAGAATGTCTTAATTGTAGATATCATCAAGCAATCACAGGTACCCAACATTGAATGTGGGAGGGAATGCGGAGAAAGTGAGAGAAAGTTTTACAAAAAAAAATGTGTAATTAGTACACCTTGTTAACGACTTTGGATGTATCATATATATAAATAGTATTAGAGAAATGGGTATCACATAATTCGATAAGATGAATGAAAATAATAAACTATAGATCGATTTAAACAACTCATCTAGTGGTACACAGTATTCTACAGAAAGGAAAGTACAAAATTTGTCGTTCATTTGCTTTCTTTTCAGAATTATGCCTGAGGGTTGTTGCAAAATAACTGAATTTATTCCTGACATAGACGTAGACGTCCGCGGCCACTGTCACATTCAATAAAATTTTTCTGGTTTTGTGTTTTTATGACTCATATAGTGTATTTTTCTGCTAATGTAAGTTATTTCCTTTTTGCATTATCGCTTGCTAATGTTTGAGAAGATAGTAAGTTCATCGTTTTCTTCTTAATATGTCCATTGGTATCTGTGCCCTTGTGGATTTCCCTTATGTCCAATTATTTAATCCCCTGTGCGTGACAGAAGTGAGTGAACGTGAGTTCTCGTAATGGGTGGCTGGTATTTGTTGTCTGCTAGTGCAGTTGTATCAACAGTTGTAGCTTAGCCGGAAACCCAGCGAGGTTAGCGCGACAGGAGCAGGTCCACAGTTGAATTGGCAGGAAGACTGTGGCCATCACTTGCTACTCTCTCTCCCTTCAATAAGAAAGATCGGTAGGCGAACAACCGCTTTGGGTGGTCCGTTGAAGTGACGTGGTAAAATCAAATGTGTTATTTGGACATCCTGGAGACATTGGTAGTTAAATGTACTTGGTGCAATACTTCGCCACCTTTGTTGCAGTCTTTTTGATATTAGAATAAAGTTATGTTAGTTATGGCTTGAGGAATTTCTGATGTTGATTTACCATTATATTTGCGGTTTTAATTCTTTGGTGTGTGAGTTGTGTACCGTTTATGTGGTAGTGCGAAGTAGCACTTTTCGCCCAGACAGTAAGTACAGCGATATATTTTCCTAATGTCTAAGGCAAAGTCGTCGATCTTACGTGAAAAAATGTGGAGATGAATACACAATATTTATGAATTTATAGGGCTTCAAAGTGGATGGCGTAGTTCAGTTGAAATGCCACATGGGCAGTGGTAGAATTTAAGTACATTCCTTCTTGGCTCTCATTAAACGGTAGCACCTGAATGATTTGTGCGATGTTTCCAAATTTAAGAATAATTTTTGCACCGGTGGATGTTCTTCGTGTGAACTACGGTGCTTTCAACCATGTGTCACTCGGAGTACATCGAAATTCAGTTCTTTTCTAATCAACCGATGGGTCTAAATTCGTGAAATATAATGAATATCTGCGTGCGAGAACCTTTTTATTTTTGTTTTTGAATTGTGAAATTGAATAGACTTTTCGTGGTTTGGCAGTTGGCAGCGTAAAGATATCTCGGCCTATCATGCTGCTGGCTTCGTAGTGGCTATTGGTAGTTAGAAGTACTAACATTTCTAGGTGTTGATGCATGAATGAGTGAGTGATTAAGGAATGTGTAAAAGAGAGTCACGCCTTATATACGAGCGGCATTCAGTACACAGTGCAACATTTTTTATTCTCTGCTGAAAAAATGCGGAATTTGTTGTTGGATATCGTGGAATATTCCAGCTTCAATTTCTGTATCTTCATGAAGTTACGATAGGTGGCAGTGCTATACTAGTCTTCAAAATTGTGTCTGTAACAGTGATGCAATTCCAAGTAAATAGCCATCCTTGTGTTTGTTTTTGGAGGAAACCAGAGAGTCGCAGATACCCATAGGTGCTTGCACAAAGTCTACGGCATTGAACAAAGGCACTGGTGTATTATAATCTCCTCCCAGTCTTACTTTATTCGTTAAGTAATTTCGTAGGAATAAGATTAGACGTGGTAAACTAGTCCCATGTTTGGGTGAATTGAGGAGAGTAAGTTAACTGTTAAAATGGTTTGAAGAGCCATTATCAGACCTCAGTCATAAGTGGACCCGTAAACCAAAAGAGTAATTGACAGAATATAATGAAATTAACTTTATTTATTGTTTTACAACGAGAATAGAAAGTAGATGCATTGCACATCATGACTCTTTCCAAAGTTATCAGTGAATAGTAACCTGTCAAGCGTCTACTCTTTTCAGGATCGTACAGTTCAGATGAACAGTAGACGATCAGTAAGCGCTCCAGCCTAGTACATAGAGTAGTATCAGTAATCATTTAATTGTTCTGGACTGCCCGGATTTATATCTTTTTCTTACTGCAGTAAAATCTGAACCGCCGACCTATCCTACAATATTACAGATAACAGCAGTGGTAGCTATTCACTTGTTCTATGCCAAGATTCCCTTTTATTACAATATAAAACTATAATAGTGTGTCAGGAAACAACCCATGAAACTACTTCGGACAGCATGAAATTTGGTTAGAGAACGGGAAAATAAGAAAACAATTGAAGAATCAGGCAAAAGGGTGCAATGTAACTTCGGATGAAAAAATCTGTTTTCTAGAAGATTTAACATCTTCGTTTTCGATGTAATCACTACGCTGTACGCGTAGTCGCACGACTGTATAGAGATTTCTTCGCACGCACGTCACACACTGGCCTTTCTAATTTATTTCCACCTTGTAAACTGCAGTGATACTGTGACAATAGCATTCTAGAGCGAATAAATTTAAAGACGAGTTTGCCTCCTCCACTGCGTTAAGGTTTTCACTGAGGAATGTGTTTTTCAAGTGGAGACTCTCCATCAAACGCTTACGTAACTGAACTGAGCACCTTAGAGTACCGATATACTACCCAGCTGTTGTTTCAAGGTATCGAACTAATAAATTTGGAGTGCTTCGTCTTTCTGCTAGATATGGTTATCGAAGCGGAATTTTAGCGTGTATCGTTTAAGCAACTAAATTCGGTGTATCTCGACGGAGAGGTAGGTAATTTGTATCTCGGTGGTTAGATAAATAGCCGCCGGTAATCAGACAGCTGTGGGAGAAGAAATGGTGATCGCATGTTTCTGATGAGTGGACTCCAAATAAATATCCCCTGTCTATTTCGCTTCTTCTCCACTAAAAGTAAAGAATTGTGATGATGTAATGTAATTGATTAAGACTGAGGAACAAAGCTTTACATCCGATAAAACAAAGAGGATTCACCTTGTCCTTGTTATTCTTGCTGTCTCTCTCTCTCTCTCTCTCTCTCTCTCTCTCTCTCTCTCTCTCTCTCTCTTCATTATAATGTCATTATTTTCAACACAGGCTACACGCTTCATACAACGTGACCTCATAACCCCAAGGCGGTTTACGTAGTGGTAATTCATACTTAGCACACGAAGTACTTTAAACAAACATATCAAGAACGGAGATGATGAAACTGAGTAGAGAGGAAAATGATCTTGCTTAAGGATACATGGTACTTATAAATGGTGGAAAATGGAAATTTTCATTATTTATTGAAATCTATAGTCTTTCCTAATTACATTGAAATGTACGATACAAAGTTTCAAATCAAAAATGACCTATATGTACCTAATTTTAATGTTTCGGTCATGTATGCGGCAACGCCCCCTTTATTTTTGTTACAGAAACCAGTATTATTTCGAAAAGAATTGTGACCTTCCTATTTCCAGAGATTATACGTATGATACATTGTAAATGTTGGTAACAGTGCAGTTTTCTAGTGTCTGTAAATGATTATCTTCTCTAGTATTTACTTCTGTTTCGCTGAAGCAGTTTGTTCACGTGTTGCTGAATGTTTGTTGCCAAAGCGCTACATATATTTGTGGAAGTACATATCCTTTACTGTGAAATAAATAAAAACTACTGCACGCATCAAGAAATTGTATAAAAGGAAATTCCATGGTAACCAGTTCACAAACAAAGCAAGCCCCAATGTTGAGAGTAACCCATGTATCACGGAAGAAACTCCCATATGGCGCACCTGCTGGTTATTCAAATTTTTGTGTTAACAGTGACACTGTATGTAGTGGATTTGCAGATCTTGATGTGGGTAGCTTATCTTCTTTGATAAAGAAAGTGGCGAAATGTAAACAATGTAATGGTGGAGGTTGTCTGGAAATAACTGAACACAAAATAGCTGGAACGGTTTAGCGTTAAAATTAGTTGTTCTGTGCAGATCTTGCAATAAATCTACCTTGAAAATGACTTCGAACATTGTGCATAGTTCGTATAATTTGAATTTAAAGTTAATGTTTGCAATGCGTGTAATGGGAAAAGGAAAAAAAGGCTGCTCAGACGTTTTGTGGTTTGATGGAGCTTTCTCCTCCTCCCCGTAGTTTCAGCAAGTACATAAAAATATTTGTAGGTGCGTTGATGGTTGTGTCTAAAGCATCTATGAAAGGTGCAGTAGAAGAATCTGTAAATATTAGTGGGAAGAGGAACATTGCTATTGCAGTTGATGGGACATGGCAACGTCGAGGAAATCGTTTCTTGAATGGTGTTGTAAGTACTACTTCTCTGTAGAATGGAAAAGTTGTTGGTGTTAAGTGCTTATCTAAGTACTGCCACACCTACCATGGTAGACTGAAAGACATATTGAACATCAGTGTTCTAATAATTATGATGGCTACAGTGGAGGTATGGAGCTCTAAAAATATTTCAGAGGTCGGTGCTCGTTTATAATGTTAGATATACAAAGTACCTATGCGATGGGGACTCTAAAGCTTTCAGTACAATAAATGAGTTCAATATTTGTCGTGATACCTTGGAATCAAAACTGGAGTGTTGTGGACAAGTGCAAAAGTGGATGGGTGCTAGATTGAGGAAGCTACGAAGAGAAATGAAAGGAAAGTTGTTATCTGATGGAAAATCTCTGTCTGGCCGAGGCATTATGGCAGAAACTGAAATAGACCACTTCAAAACTTATTATGGACTGGCCATTGGACGAACTGCGCTTCTGAATGATGTTACAGCAATCGGAAAAGCTGTATGGGCCACCTACTTTCGTATGTTGTCCACAGTTGACCTCCCTGTTCACGGGCATTGCCCTAAAGTAGAACATCCTTTGTCTGGTTACCGAAAAGCAAAAGAAAGTGGTGAAATATTCCATCGTAAGCATTCTCTTTCTGAGCCTGTTATGAATGAAACAATACCAATTTTTAGAGACCTGAATGACCCTGTTTTCCTTAGTAAATGTCTATATGGGGGCACTCAGAATGCAAATAAAATTTTCAGCCATTGCATATGGAAAAGATTATCCAAGAATGTTTTTGTAGGACTAAATGCATTAAAAGTTGGTGTACTAGATGCAGTGATATGTTTCACTGATGGAGACGTAGGAATGCTGGAAGTCCTGAGAAATTTAGGCATAAAGTGTGGCTCCAATATGGAAGATCAATTGCTTTTATGTGACAGACCACAGGTGCATGAAGCTGAAAGATTCGGTCTTGGAGTTACCAAAAAAGCAAGAAGTTCTAAAAGAAATGCCAAGAGGAAGCTTGAAGATGAAGAAATGCTGCAGGATGAAGACTATGCTTCACGAATGTTTTGAGGCACAGTTTAACGGGACTACTACAAGTAATATTTTTCAGAATTCAGGTACAAATGTTTCCTAAAATTTATAAAGCATTGCTCTAATTTTTTTCTGTGGCTTGCAATAGTCCACACTCATGTAGTAGACCTAAACTTTATTACAAAATCAACTAAACTATAGGAAAAATAACATTTTACTAGGCAAAAAATTATAGAAATTAAATGTAAGAAGTGATCTCTTTTTATCTTTGTAACATAAATAATACGTACTACCTCAGCCATTATGTCAAGCATATCTGGTAAAAATTTGGTCTCCTTCAAACGTATAACATTGGATTAAATGGTACCTCAATTTTAGGAAGCATTTTGGAAAAAAATTGCATCAATTTCTTTGTTATTTTTTAACAACCCTAAGCATGTTCAAAAACATTCAAAATACTTCTAATTTGTTAAGAAAGTTTGCTGCGTTACGTGATATTAACAACAAATCTGTAAAACATATAAATAGTAAACAGTGCCTGAAAGAAGTAGTTGGTGCTTTTTACATAATATTGAGCCAGAGAAGTACACCGTACCCTTAACATTAAAAGTTTCAACGATGGAGGAAGAACAGAACGTATTTCCTCAAAATCATTTGAGGTCGCCAAAGCACTGATGCTATCAGAGGTTGGTTGACACTTCAGAAGCAATCTGGCATGAAAAACCAGATCTGCTGAAAATATAAAGTAATACAGAGCTGAAGAAGTAGTTCAGGAAGGATACGTCTGAATCGCAACACTCTGAGAAAGTGAAATGTATTCGATGGAAAACTTTTATTCTATTGTTGACCCTCACGAGAAGAATGGACAGGTTACCGGGACAAAGGAAACGGCATCCATGATTAGTTAACTCTGCGCTGGAAGGTATAAAATGTGAGCGAAGAGTGGAAAGTGCAGACAGGAATAGACTATGTAATAAAGGTTTCAGAGTATGACAGGAGTGCAAGTTACATAAGCTCGAGAGACTGTCACTAGGAGATGGTGGACGACGCAAACCAGATGGAAACTGACGACTTTAGAAACAACTGCGTTTTACTTTATTTGCGCTTGTAATAAAGGAACTTTCACATCATTAGATTACATTTCTTTTTCTCTCTTAGAAGGGATTGTGAATGAAGACAGAGGATACAGGATACTAGTATAGACACTCATAATCATCAGAGAGGTCGTCGAAATTACAAAAATGGTTGAACTGGCTCTGAAAACTATGGAACTCAACATCTGAGGTCATCAGTCCCCTAGAACTTAGAACTACTTAAACCTAACTATCCTAAGGACATCACACACATCCATGCCCGAGGCAGGATTCGAACATGCGACCGTAGCAGTCGCACGCTTCCAGGCCGAAGCGCCTAAAACCACTCGGCCACCGCAGCCGGCTCGAAATTACATACAAGTGCGTTATCTGTATGCATTCGAAAATCTCTCTTAATAGTTTTGCCGACTACTAATTTTATTTGCATGTGTCGAAAGATACCTCTAAAACGAAGAAGCTAATTGGTTGTATGTTGTAGTAGGATTGGTACTATGTGTTCACACTTGCTACTGACCAAGAGGTTACACGCTATCTAGCCCAACCATCGCGCGACGACATTCGACATGTTAGCACAGCCGAAGTCTCCTGGGCTATAATGCATTCCGCTGATAGGAAAGCCCCTGGTCATGATGGCATTCAAAACCGTGTCCTCCAGGAGTTCACGGTGTGAAGCCGTTCTGTTCACTAGAAGACCGAAGCAACTGCGCCAACACCGCTGCTGCAGACCAATAACTCTACATGCACGTCCAATACGTTTCCGCGAGAAAGTCAAATACCTCGGTGTCTGGCTGGACCGGAAATTACTCTGGGGGGACCACATACAACACATGACCAACCGAGCTAGCGCGAGGCTCAAACAGCTCTATCCTATGCTCAACAAGCGTAGCACACTGAACAGAAGGGTGTCGAGGTCCATGTACATGACACTTATCCAACCCCTGATGACGTACGCAGCTCCTGTCTGGGGGATACGCTGCGCCTACACGCCTGCGCCGTCGGCAGCTCATACAAAACAAAGTACTCAAAATCATAAGCAATGCTCCACGATACACACGCATCGCGGACCTTCACCGGGAATACCGACTTGAGACTCTCACAGAGGTAATCCACAAACTCACCACAAGACTATACAGGAACTCCAGACATTCGCAGAACCCGTTTATTCTGAATCTGGGGAACTACGACCACAACCACAGTTGGAAACGTAAAAGACCAAAAGACATACTTTTAAGGACTTAACATCTATGGCCAAGCATACGCAAACATAACGGCACAGGCGAGCCCCTGTTAATCAGACGCCATTACTGGATATCCAGCTGAAATACACTGCCGAATAACTGGCCCACACAGGGAAGCTGTACCGTACACTGCATGCAAACAAGCTCCACACATCCCACACACAGTAAGATGATCTATGGCCGATCTCCCACTAATGCATAACGATTTTGATTGTTCCATGAATGTAGCAGCTGCAGCAACTGGGACACATCGCCATCGCTTGTCACGGTAATGATGCATGATACCTATACTAACAAATCCAACCTTGCATGAGCTATCGCAGCTAATAAGCCACTACTGCTCTTGCTACCCATCCCACTTTCGCAGAGGTTTTTTTTCCCACGGCACGAGCCATGGCACTTTTTTCCGTCTGCTCTTCAAATCACTACGCTCACTCGCGTTTCGCCCACTATCTATCACCTGATGGACCGTGTTAATGCATAGTCTTACCCAGACCCACGGACAACATCACAGCCCAGCATCCTGTGATCCACTTACTAAATAACTAACATGTTTACGGAGGTGACAGTAGAACTTTTGGTTTGGTCACCACGTTGGTGCGGGCGTGGAGGGGCCCCACCACTCTGGTACTATACTGTTTCCCTTTTCTTTTAAAGCTTCGGTAACACTGCAAACGTAAATGCACTCATATGTGCCCTCTTTTTATAACTGCTACTGAGTGACAGGAGAATCAATGTTAGTGGTGGTTGCTGTAGTATAGTGTCTCCCCTGTTGTAACTCTAAGTATGGAGCGAAAACGTGTATGTATATGGGTACTAACACCAGCAATTTTACTCAAGAACGAGATAAACTATAATTTCTCCGGTTGTGACATAAATAAGAAGATAACTGAGAAGTACTCCTAAAACACGTACGTTCTGTTCGTTATTTAATAACCGTTTTAAGTTTGGCAGTCCATTTTACTATCCATAAATACTCCACTCCTGAATCCATCATTCTCGGAATACGACATTTATACCAGAGGAAATTATGAACATACGGCTCACAAATGGAAACAGAGACATTTGTACCAAACAGTGTCGAGTTTTAAGGCGAACAGCATCCACCATTGATGCTACCAATGAAGAAGTAAGTGTCCTCTATACATGTCGCTGCTGCACTGAATGTGTACTTAGCCTCGGACGGCTCTTCCAAGCTATAAAAAAAGGTTCGCTATTCCTCCTATGGCGGAAAATGGCACATTTAGTCGTTATTAGGTGCGCCAGACGCGAGGAGAGATAAAAATTCTTATAACTCCGTCTCAGAGTCCGGAGAAAGCACCTCGTAAACTGCAGACACGGTTTACAAACACCGTTGAAAGGGTGTACTCTGTCTTCATGATCTACGCGTAAGACAGCCTGCTCCGTAACAAGGACGCAATATTTCGGAAGGAAATTTCGTAATTTTATGTATTGAAAAAGAAGTTTTTTAAAAGAAAGTACGCAAAAATTATTATGTTTCACTGTTTTACTTCTATGGAAAAAAATTTATGCGGAGTTACGTATTTTTATCGTGAGTACAGGAAACATCATTTGTTTTGGATTACGTAACTTATATGAGTAATTTAAATAATATCGGTTTGACAAGGTGTTCAGATATTCGCGTTACGAACTTCTAGGTCATAGTTTGTATAGTGGTGTTGGCCTGTATCGGATCGGCTGATGTCATTTGACGTCTGTTCTACCGCTCTGACTTTGTTCGGGTGTCATTCAATTGTCTCTTAGTGTTAGAGCCACTTGGTTGAGTACACGTTTGCAGAATCCACCAGCATGATCTTTCTGTATGACGAAGCTCCTTACAATGGAAGAACTGCTCATCGCCTTTTTCAAGATCGTTATCCACAGCGTCTGACTCCATCGAATAATCTTTCCCCACAGTTACGCTACGGCTTCACGAAGGGTTCCTTCAGCGTCAGCATGCGTGACAGTGGTGCTCCAAGGAGACGCCACATATGCGAACTGGAACTGTTTGTGAAAATTAACTAAGTTTACTTAGTGTTTCTTTGGTTATTAATGAGAGGAACTGTAAAACATGTGATATGCTGAGTAACACCTAATAAATTGGTCGTATAAAAGCTCGCGTCACCAACTTGTTTTCAAATGAATGTAGCACGGAAACTGTATGTTTCCGGAAATGGGGTCCTGTTCAAGACATCACATGCTCACCCCCTCTAGATGTCTTAGAAGTGTGTTACGGGAATTTACGAACACCTCATAAAATCGGGATTACTGTAATTACTCGCATAAGTTATTCAATCGAAAACAAATGATTGTTCATCCGTACGCACTACTGAAATACCTTACCCCACCCGAAAACATTTCAGTGGTAGGAAAACGGTACAACATGATAACCCGTGCATAACTTTTAAAAAAAAAATTCAGGGGCTGAAATTCCGAACTTGCTTTCCGGTGATGGTGATTGGCTTGTGGGACGTTCAACTGTGCGGTCCCAATTCTTCCACAGTCCAATTTTTCCGCAATCCAATCTAATCACTGTCACGAATGATGAGGAGGAAATGATGAGCACAACACAAACACCCAGTCCCCGTGCAGAGAAAGTCCCCGTGCAGAGAAAGTCCCCAAAACGGCCGGGAATCGAACACAGGACTCCTTGATCCAGAGGCAGTAACGCTAGTCACCAGACCACGAGCTGCAGACAACTTGCTTTCCCAAGTACCAGGACCGTGTGAGGGAGGAGGACATCTTGCGTGTAGTTCATGAAGACAACGGATACCCTTTCAGCAGTGTTTGTATACCGCGTCACGGAAGTTTGCAAACACTCTGTATAACTCTGAGTTATCAACAAATGCGGAATATAGTTTAAGATTAAAATTTTTTCGAGGTTTATTCCCCTCGTTATTTCTAATAACGTAACCAATTGAACTGCTGCCCAAACTTCCATACGTAGACGTCGTTGACGGCATACCATTAAAATGTAACATGTATATTTTAAGACAATGTACAATAACTTGTTCGTTTATTTTTTCTTTCGATTCGGAAAGGTAAACGCTGGTGTGTTGTGTGAAATATTACGCCGTTTGTATATGCTCTGATGCTGTTCCCAACACTTGTCTTTGATCTTTAGAGTGTAAAAAGAGTGTGTAGTCAAGAGAAGCTACAATAAGGTTGGAAGTTATTCATGTTGGCGTGCTTCCTGCTATTTTTGCTTACGTGCTATGATTTTGTTACCGTTCATTGCAAAACAAAGCTCAACCCTGATGGGCCAGTCAGGACTGAAGAACCACTGTCATCCCCCCGCCAGTAACGTCATTCAATGCGCCATGGGGGTAAAGGATGTTAGGAAGGAAGATTAGGGTTTAACGTCCCGTCGACATCGAGGTGATTAGAGGAGGCACAAGCTTGGAGTATTCCAGGGTTAGGAAGGAAATTGGTCCTACCCTTTCATAGAAACCATCCTGAGATGTATGGAGAAATCTGTAGTCGGTACACCGTTGTCGGCTTACTTTCCATTGAAGCCACTGCTTCAAATTCAAATAGCTTCTCATACGGCCTCACATGGCTGAGTGCGCCCTCTGGCTATCCTTTCACCAAGGAAACTCCTTTGCAGTTTCAGAAATGGAACCTGGATCTCCCGCATAGCGGCCAGACACGCTGACCATGAGAGTTCTCGATACGATCAATGGCGACGAAGACTTACAAATAAAACTTACAAATCGATCGCCCTCACTCGTCTTCTCTGATTTCGTCCGAATTTATGGTAAAGGCCGGGCTTGGATAGAAATGAAGGCGACAGAATTGGGAGCCTCAGAAGGCTCTGCAATTACAAAAAAAATAGCATTTACAGCGTTGCTCGGTCGTCGTCTGAGCCGCTTATGGTAATGTGTTACCCACGCAACGGTTGGCGTGGCGAAAAGCGTAGAGGCTAGTAAATGGGTTCTACTTCATCTGCAGAAACATTTTTCCGTTTTTATTTTCAATATTTACGTTACTTACCTTTCAACTAAAAGGAACTAATGCTAAATACAAGGAACTGTGGGTGTATACGCCACTGAATACAGCAGTACTTTCATTATTTCATCAAAAATGTAGTGCCGGTCGTTGTGGCCGTGCGGTTCTAGGCGCTTCAGTCTGGAACCGCGTGACCGCTACGGTCGCAGGTTCGAATCCTGCCTCGGGCATGGATGTTTGTGATGTCCTTAGGTTAGTTAGGTTTAAGTAGTTCTAAGTTCTAGGGGACTGATGACCATAGATGTTAAGTCCCATAGTGCTCAGAGCCATTTCAACCAAAAATGTATGAGTGATGTGATGAATCCCTACGTGCATGAGAAATAATTTCTTCCTTTAATCGATAGACCCGTGGTCTAGTAGTAGTGTCTTTGCTTACTAATCACAAGGTCGTCGGTCCGTGGTACTGTCGGCTCTCTGCGGTGTTGCGAAGCTGACGAGGGGCGGGCCTTCCGTGCAGCGCTCCGCGAGCTGGCCGTTGTTTATCAGCGCGTGTAGTGATACTGTAGTGTCAACAGATCACCTCGAACGACGATGACGCTTTCTTATACACTCATGCTCATAAATTAAGGATAATGCTGATACATGGTGAAACAAAGCTCTGGTGGGCGGTTTTCGGGTTTAAATCTCCTCGGGGTATGACCATGCGGTGCATCTGACCTGCGGTCGTCGCACGGTGGCGCTGGCAGCAGTCCACATACACAGAGATGTGTTGGTGCATGTCAGAGTACGGTGCAGCGATTAAGTGTGCAGACGTTTTCAGACGTGGTAATTTTGACTCTGCGTTGAAAATGACTCAAAGAACACATATTGATGAGGGGTAGAATACTAGGGCTACTGGAGGCTGCGCAAACACAGCAGGTCGTAGCAAGGACCCTCCGTGTGCCACAAAGTGTGATCTCAAGATTATTGCAACGATTCCAGAAGACAGGAAACGTGTCCAGGCTCTACAGTACGGCTCGTCCACAGTGTACAACACCACAAGAAGACCGATATCTCACCATCAGTGCCTGCAGACGGCCACGGAGTACTGCAGGAAGCCTTGCTCTGGATCTTACCGTAGCCATTGGAACAGTTATCGCCAGACACACAGTCTACAAACAGACATGGTTTATTCGCCCAGAGACCAGCAAGGTGCATTCCACTGCCCCTGGTCACCGGAGAGCCCGTAACGGCTGGTGTCAGGAACACAGTACTTGGTCACTGGGCCGGCCGAAGTGGCCGTGCGGTTAAAGGCGCTGCAGTCTGGAACCGCAAGACCGCTACGGTCGCAGGTTCGAATCCTGCATCGGGCATGGATGTTTGTGATGTCTTTAGGTTAGTTAGGTTTAACTAGTTCTAAGTTCTAGGGGACTAATGACCTCAGCAGTTGAATCCCATAGTGCTCAGAGCCATTTGAACCATTTGAACAATCGTCACTGGAACATTGTTCCCAGGTTATGTTCACGGACGAGTCGAGGTATAGTATGAACAGTGATTCTCGCCGGGTATTCATCTGGCGTGAACCAGGAACCAGATACCAACCCTATAATGTCCTTGAAAGGGACTTGCATGCAGGTCGTGGCTTGATTGTGTGGGGTGGGATTATGATTGGTGCACGCACGCCTCTGCATGTCTTTGAAAGAGGAAAACAGGTCAGGTGCATCGGGACGTCATTTTGCATCAGTATCTCCGCAGGGGTGCAGTGGGTCCCACCTTCCTTCTGATGGATGACAACGCACGGTCCAACCGAGCTGTCATCGTCGAGGAGTACCTTGAAACAGAATAAATCAGGCGAATGGAGTGGCCTGCCTATTCTCCAGACCTAAGCCCCATCGAGCACGTCTGAGATGATCTCGGTCAACGTATCGCTGCACGTGTTCACAACCATAGGACATTTCAGGAGGTCCGACAGGCATT
Source organism: Schistocerca americana (assembly GCF_021461395.2). NCBI lineage: Eukaryota > Metazoa > Arthropoda > Insecta > Orthoptera > Acrididae > Schistocerca > Schistocerca americana. Next base: position 440,128,014 of record NC_060121.1, on the reverse strand, counting down.
GGTGCAAGAATGGGAGGTTGTATCCCAGCAGCTGCTCTACCACCAGATTCAGAGTATGCCAACCCGTTGTGCGGCCTGTGTACGTGTCCATGGTGATCATATACCATACTGATGTCGGGGTACATACCCAGGAAACAGTGGCGTTTTGTAGCATATGTGTCTCGGGACGGTTTTCACCAATACCGTGAACTTACAGATCTGTGTCTTGTGTTCCCTGTGTGGCTATGCTATTACCGCCCGTTTTCTGTAGTGCGACGTTGTATGGCAACACATTCTGCAATTATCCTAAATTTATGAGCATGAGTGAAGAAATTCCACATTAAAGTTCCAGGCTCAGTATCCACGACGTGAGGCAAACGATGCAATGGGTTTCCCTCGTGAAGTGATGCACGTCGATCGACAGGAACTTCTCGGTACACATCTATCGATTTTCGTCAGCACAGTTTACCCGAAGTTTGTCGATGAAGCACCGTGCCAATGGTTTATTCGCCGTTCCCCGGATGGATATCGTTTCCACCACTCGGACGGCAACGTGGATGTTGTGACTGTCGACCATGCAGGACTCGGCGTTCGTACCTTACGAAGCTGCTATTTGAAGTTCTGGCTACGCTTGTCGTGAACGCTCTGCGGCCTTACGGGGAAGTCTAGGTCACGTGGAAGGAAAGTGCCACACGTTCGAGACCTATCCTGTTCCAAACGGAGTTCGTCAAGTACGGATCGAACTGCGCGAACACATCCCGTCGAACGTGACCGCTGGTAGCTGTGGAGCGTCATTTATAACGGTCAACCAGGCACTTTTTCGGTGTGCAGGAAGGGCATGTACCCTCTGAATGACAGCTGAGACGCCTCGTCCAGATACCACGTGCCTACACAACGTCTACATGGCAACCGACGACGCTGCCCATAGCATATGTCGAGGAAACGAGGAACATGACGGACGTGGACGTTGTTTCGTTCCAGTTACCGACCCAGTGGAACCTGTTCCCGCGCCAACACTGCCACAGCCAGCATCGGAACCGTTGACGTTCTCGACAGTAGCGACAACGTCTACTTTCCAGCCGTGTGAGTAAGTGGAGCACCTGAAGTTCGAATCAAGCTCTGACGCGGAGATGTGAGAGGTGCCTACTGTTCGTCGAGATCCACAACACTCAGACGCACGTTTCGGCAAACAGAAGAAGCGAAAAATGTCGAAGGAAGAGGAGGCTGTCGGCAGGGAACGGTTCGCGAGATTGTGACTCGTTGCGTCCTGGGCTGTGGACCTCTCTCCTGTGGACACGACTCCAAAGGTTCCTGGTTCACTGCTGGCAGCGTCCGCCCAAGAACAAAGCCATGTTGACAATGCTCAGCCTACCAAAGAGTCCTCTGGCGAATGCGGCAATACGCTAAATGAATGTTATGCGTCGCCTGACTTACCATACCTCCAGCTTGCTGATTGGGGGTCCGAGATGGAGATGGAAATAATTATGTCAGACTCTATCGAAAACCTGATGCCCGCGGCGGGCGGATCGCCGGAAGGACATGTTGTCTCTGCCGATCGGTAATTTGTATGGTGCGGGTGACAGGGGCGGACAGATGGGTGACGTGGCGCTTACTGGTTTAAACGAATGCACGATATCTCATCGTACCATCCAACGAACCAGGTGCATCAGACGTAAACGGCATTAGTTCCAGATCAAAACCCAGCTGTTAGAGGACATGATTCGGAGATGAACACTGATATCGTGTTTCGTCGAGAGATAGGCATGACCTGCGCCTGGAATTTTATGGATACCCTTCTTACGTCAACCCAACTTCCGATGTTGGTTATGGTACGACCATACTACTACGCGATGGCGTAGAACCAACGTATATTGAGTATTTGCGAGAAGCACCGTCCACGCAGTCAACATTGTGAATCTCTATGGTCCGTCTAGTACTGCGATGCGTCGATAGCGGACATTATATGGCTCTACTGAGGTAGCTCCATTTTCTCAAAGCGCTACAGAGCACTCCGTGGTGGGCGGCGACTTTAACAGCGTCTTACACCATGACGGTCAGATCGATTACCATGTACCATGCCCAGTTGCGGTCAAGGGCCTCGCTTTGCATGATACATGGACATTAATAAATCCACGGTGACGATGCGAATATACACATTTCACCAGCCACTCGGCCAGCAGGTTGGACTGGATTTACGTCTTCCGAAGTCTTCAGGCAGCGACTGTCTGTGGCGAGCTGTGGCCCACTGCATTCACCGATCATCAAGCTTTCATTTGCACCGTGACTCTGTCACGACAACAGACAACACGTAGTAGAGGACCTTGGTCCCTTAACGTAAACATTCTCCGCGAAGAGGCTCGCCTTGTAGCCGTCACTGATAACTGGCACAATAGTGAGGGACGCGTCATACCTATGGTTCCACGATTCGATGGTGAACACACTACGCCAAACTAGCTCTTCGCTGCACGCTCATGACGGATGGACGAGACATGGCACTTTGCTTCCGATCGACCTCTGAGTTTTGCTACACGGTCTTGCGAGAACTAGCCTCGTAATAGCCTTAGCCAGAGCGCCAAACGGCCGTCCACCGGACACAGGTACGCCTTTTGCAGGTCATCTCCGATAGATTGGACGACACGCGGGTTCGAGGGAGACTGCAAGATTCCATTAAAGAGAAACGTCCTTCTCTTTATCACATCGTCAGACAACGGAGATATCGTAAGAGGCGACTCATCACGGCAGTTATTTCGGCGGCCGGGCAACGTGTAGAGACACACAATGCCATCTCCCGTGTCCTCACAGATTATAACCCAACCCTCTATCCTGCAGGTCAAAGACCTTACAATAACGTTGAGGACGTCCTCACGACCTGCGCCTTTCGGCTAGGTCACAAGGCGACGCCACATTCTTGGAGGCCATCATGTGGGAAGAAATGCGCATGGCCAGGGCGCAAAACCAATCTCCTGGACCTGACGCTCTTCTGTTTGAATTTTATAACCTGAGGGGATAATATGGCGGCAGATGTAGGGCGAACTCCAGCATCCAGACTTTCGCTTGCCCACCGAAGTTTGGGGGGCATGATGATCCCAGTTCCAAAACCAAACGCGTTGTGCAAAGCGCAAGACTTCCGGCCGTTGACTTCAGTGAATTAGGATTACAAGCTCTTCGCCCACATACTCCGTTCTCGCGTCCTCGCTATTGTCAAAGATGCCATGTATACAGACCCAACACGCGTGGTAGGTGGCAGTAATGTAAACACGGTGTTATGTTCTTATTCGGATGTGGTGGCGCTCATGTCGTCATGATGCTTAGAATGCGCCCTTTTGGTAGCTGACCGAGTTGAGCACCATTAGAGAAGATGGGACTGTCCCAACTATCGACAGCTGTGGTTCGCCGTCTCTTCCTTGAGGCGCCTTCCACAGTCCTGGTAAACGGCTACTGTTCTCCATTGTTCACAATTGAGTGACCAGTGCGACAGGACAGCCCACTGTCTACCTTCCTCTTTGCCGTCGTCCTCGAGCTTGCCCTTCGTGGTGTAAGACAGACCTACGCAGTGTCGATCTGAAATTTTGTTGCTACGAGGACTATGCAGTTTTCTTTGCGCGGTCGGCAAAAGAAGTATGTACGGCGATCGCGTGGCATCAGCAATACGGCGAGGTGACCGGTAGCCGTATCAACCTGCGAAGTCGCACTACATGAATGTGGGCAAAGGATTGAATGTGAGTATGCCAGTTCCCATTACCACGGTTCCGTGGGTACGTGCAGTATACAGCAGCAGATACGTATCGCACACAAGTTGGTCTCCATACCTTCCCAACACTTGACTTGATCGTGTGGATACATTTTGTTAAAGTCTACCTCGTTCCAAAACTTAATCATTACACACACATTCTCCCAATGGCTGCTACGGTAGCTACCAAGTTCCAAATTGCCTTAGGTCATTTCGTCAGCGACGGTAGGGTGTTCAAGAACCATTACGATACACTAACGTTATCCACGCATGCAGGCGGCATGCACAATAGGGCACGCGCTCTCTTTCTGCGGACGATGCATAGCCTATGTACTTCGGACTAGAACTCCCTGGTACACTGTTCGAGGAGGTGGCGTCTCAGTCCCTACGTCAGCGGACTGGGCATACCACTGTGTCACATTTGCACCTTATAGGTCGACATGAGTTATCTGTTGGTTGTCCTACCGACCACGTAGGCTCCTAGAATCACGGACTTCTGCAGCTACCTTCTACGTACACTGCCTGCTAATGCGACTGGACACCGACATCCGGCGGTTGGCTGGGGCCGGTGAGAATAACATACACTCGTCTTTCCCTCCCACCGCGGTGAGGGCGCTATGGTATGTGATAACGACTGAAAAATTCCCCACCCGAAAACGTTTATACGTTATACATCTTGCCGAAGATCGTCTCTGTCCCAGATGCGACGTTGTACACACCGAGATGCTACGTTTCGTTTGTGATGCGGCTGCCGACTGCTGGAACCTCACAGGGCGCATGTTGACATGGACGCCTCAGTCCGTAGAGCACACCGAACTGATCCATCCCGACGTCACTTACTACCCTGTTACTCGTCATAACGCCACGGTGTGGGTTAAGGGTAAGGCATCGTCATACTTTTTTAATGGGGAGCGTTGGAGGATTGTCAGATTTTTGGCACTATGCACACGGTTTTACGGCGCAAGGCATCGTATCGTTCGCTCTTTGCGAATTACTTGGGGTTGTTGTTCACGCGCCCTCCAGACCATTAGGGTATACCGGTTGTGAGACGAGATTGAGATGTCGCATATGATCTAATGATGAGTGACTTCAACTGTAATAATAGCCGTTTCACCCTCATTGAATGAGAAGACGGCCTCTACATCACGTCTTCTGGCTGCTGTGGACACCTCTGGATAAAGTTAAGAAAACGTAAAGGTAAAGAAATTACAGGTAAAAACGCAATAATAAAAAATGAAATGTAATACAAGTATTGTACGCTTTCCTTATTCCTTTTCTTTTTTAACAAAACGTTAGGAGGTGAATTTAATTTTTGTTCGTGGGCGGAGCGTGAAATGGTGCAAACAAGCGTGCTAATTACCTTTTTAGCTTTTAGTGTGACATTGGCTGCGGCACTAGCTTTGTTTTTGCTTCTAGGTTAGATAGGTTTTGGGGGGTAGTGTGTGTGATAGGGGCCAATGCCTGATGTGCAAGAGGTGTAAGAAAAAACAAAAATAAGACGTCAGTTGAGTGAAAGGGGATAGCGTCTTTGATCACTATATCAACAGATCCTCTGTCCCTGGTTCGAAACCTGCCACCGCTTAAATGTTGACTAAAGCAGCAATGGCGGTCTGAGAATTCCAGCATAAGAAGTCGGCCCCATTCTGTCAAGCTTTAAGAAGGCGGATGAGGGGACAGAGGTTCAGGGCCGTCTCTTGTCCTAGAGGTGGGATACTGCCCCTAAAAGCGGAAGAATCAGCGGTGTTCAACGTAATGACGATGCAGAAACCACTACATGAAAGTCACATAACGTGTATCCATAGGACATGTGGCCTGCATTTGAAAAAGTGTCATGATGATCTCTCCATCGGCAAAAAATTCCGGAACAGTCCGCCATCCGGATCTCCAGGAGGGGATTGCCAATGGGAGGTGAGAATCAGAAAAATTTGAATAATCAACGAAAGGATAACGTTCTACGAATTGGGGCATGGCATGCCAGAAGCTTGAACGCTGTAGGGAAGCTAGAAAAACCTGAACACGAAATGCAAAGGCTCAACCTAGATTTAGTAGGGGTTAGTGAAGTGAAATGGAAAGAAAGCAAGGATTTCTAATCAGATGAGTATGGGGTAATATCAATAGCAGCAGAAAATGGTATAAAATGAGTAAGACAGGTCATGAATAGCAGGGTAGGGCAGAGAGTACGTTACTGTGAATATTTCAGCGACAGGCTTCTTTTTATCAGAGACGACAGCAAACGACAACGATAGTATAGGTACACAAGTCGACGTCGCAAGCCGAAGATGAAGAGATAGAGGAAGTATATGAGGATATTGAAAGGGTAATGCAATAAGTAAAAAGAAGTGATAATATAATAGTCATGGTTGACTGAAATGCAGTTTTGGGTGAAGGAGTGCGAGAAAAGGCTGCAGGAGAATGTGGGCTTGAGACAAGAAATGATAGAGGAGAAGGAATAACTGAGTTCTGTAATAAATTTCAGCTGGTAGTACTCTGTACAAGAGTCACAATAGGAGAAGGTGTACTTTTATAAGGCCGGGTGGTACAGTAAGTTGTGAGAATACATCACGGTCTGGCATAGATTCCGAAATCAGATACTGGATAGTAATGCGTACCCAGGAGAAGACACAGACTCATATCACAATGCAGTAGTGATGCAGAATAGGCTGAAGTTTAAGATCCTAGTCAGAAAGAATTAATGGGGAATGATGTGGGGTGCCGAAGTACTAAGGAATGGGCATGACGAGAGAGGCTTGGGGTTTTCTGAGGCATACATACTGCAATGAGGAAGAGCTCAGTAGGCCATAGAGTTGAAGATTAAAAGAAATCTCTAAAAAGGGCAGTCACAGAAGTTCGAAAGGAAGACTTAAGTAAAAAGGGGCTAACAGCGAAGAAAGCATGGGTAACGGATGATATACTTCAATTGATCGACGAAAGAAGCTCAAATATGTTCAGGGAAATTCAGAAATAAAGAAATACAAGTCACTGAGTAATGGGATAAGTGTGAAGTGCAGGGAAGCTAAGACGATATTGGTGCTTGAAAAATGTGAAGAAATCGAAAGAAAGATTGTCGGATGGACTGACTAAGTAGACAGGAAAGTCAAAAAACCCTTCGGTGACATTAAAAGCAAAGGTGGTAACATTAAGAGTGCAAAGGAAACTCCACTAAGAAGGGCGGAGGACAGATCGGCTAGGTGGAAACAGTACATTGAAGGCCTGTAAGTGGGGGAAGATTCGTCTGATGTGACTGAAGAAGAAACAGTAGACGATTTAGAAGAGACAGGGGATCCACTATTAGAATCAGAATTTAAGGGAACTTCGGAGCACGTCAGATCAAGTAACACAGAATTTCACGAATCATTAGAGAAATGGCAACAAAACGACTGTTCGAGTTGGTGTGTAGAATGTTTGAGCCAGGCAACATACCATGTGACTTTCCGAAAAATTTTGACCACACAACTCCGAAAACAGAAAGAGCCGGAGAGTGCGAGAATTACGGCAAAATCAGCTTACCAGCTGATGCATCCAAGTTGCTTATAATATACCGAAGATTGGAAAAAGCGTTCGACAATGTAAAATGGTGGGAGATGTTCGAAATTCTGAGAAAAACAGGCTTAGGCTATAGGGAGAGACGGGTTAATGCATAACATGTACTAGAGCCAAGAGGGAATAATAAGAAATGACGACCAAGAATCAATGGCACGGATTAAAACAGTGTAAGACGGACATGCCGTTTTTCGCCTATACATTTCAACCTGTACATCGAAGATGCGATGATGAAGATAAGAAAAAGTTTCGGAAGTGGAACTGAAGTTCATCCTGAAAGGATATGAATGATACGATTCGCCGGTGACATTGCCATCCCGAGTGAAAGTGAGGAAGAGTTACAAGATCTCCTTTATGGAATGAACAGCCTAATGAGTACGTAATATAGGCAGAGAAAAAATCGAGGAAAGACGAAAGTAATGAGAAGCATCAAAAACGAGAACAACGCCCCAACAAGGATTGATGAATTTGAAGTGGATGAAGCTAAGCAATTCACCTACCTAGGCAATAAAATAACTAGAGACGGACAGAGCAAGGAGGACATCAAAAACAGACTAGCACTGGCGGAAAGGGCATTCCTAGAGAAGAGAAGTTTACTACTATCAATCATAGGCCACAGTTTGAGGAACAAATTTCTGAGGAGGAAGAGGAGATTTGTGTTTAACGTTCCATCTACATCGAGGTCATTAGAGACGGAGCACAAGCTCGGATGAGGAAAGGTTGGGGAAGGAAACCTGCCGCGCCCTTTGAAAGGAACCTTCGCGGCATCTGCCTGAAACGGTTTAGAGAAATCACGGAAAACCTAAATCAGGATGACCGAAGATTGGTTTGAACCGTCGTCCTCCCGAATGCGAGTCCAGTGTGCTAACCACTGCGCCACCTCTTTCGGTAAATTCCTGACAATGTACGTTTGGAGCACAGCATTGTATGGTAGTGGAACACGGACTGTGGGAAAACCGTAAAAGAAGAGAATCGAGGAATTTGATAAGTGATGCTACAGACTAATCTTGAAAATAAGGTAGAGTGATAAGGTAAGGAATGAGAAGGTTGTGCACAGGATCGGAGAAGAAAGGAATATTAGGAAAACACTGATAAGGAGAAGGGATGGGATGATAGGACATCTGTTAAGACGTGAGGGTATGACTTCCATCATACTTGAGGAAGCTGTAGAGGGACAAGACTGTAGAAAAGGACAGAAATTGTAATATATCCAGCAAATAATTGAGAATGTCGGCTGCAATTGCTAGGCTGAGATGGCCCAGGAGAGGAATTCGTGGCGGGTCGCATCAGGCCAGTCACAAGACTGATTACTCAAAAAACAATCCTCCACAATTATCATCGTGCGGCATGAAACAGATCGTGACAACTTATCACCCCCCCCCCCCCCCTCCACCGCCCAAATGAATTCCATTACTGCAACGGTGCAATTTCTGATTTTAACACCAAGTGAAGAATTTGACCAAAAAAGTTTCATAACTACTCTGATCTCATCGTGGTGGACAAAAAAATCACACCCCTATAAGGCTGCATCAAAATACATTCCACCATATATCACCAGCCATCCTAGCCTATATTAGTCTAAACGATTCGTTACGTATTCTTTGCTGCCAAACTGTTCGATAAGAGAGAAGATTTTGTTAATGTGAGAAAAGTTTTCTTTTCCATAGAACACAAGAACCATGCAATTGTAAAAGTGTGGTACTTAGAAAATGCCGAGAGAATTACTACTTCCTATGTCTTTGCGATAAATGTCACACCAGAACGAGTAAATCATCAAAAGTAAAACAACAGAAGTATCTAATTTTACATACGAAGCTCTCGTGTACGTCTTACAATTCCTTACTGGAAATTAATTCGCAAGCCAAAATTTTCCTTGACCTTTCCATTTAATGTCTTTTTAAGAAAAAATTACTAAATACAGTCTGTACTTCGCATTTCTCCGGTTTATCTGCAATGTAAGTTACCAAAAGAGAAAAGGAAAAAGTGTTCACATAGGAACTCGTTCCGACGGCCCTTTGATTACCGATGCCGATTACGTTGCGCCAACCACCTTCTACGTACTACACTATTTTAAATGGGTCATGTCTTGCTCGTCCGCCACAGGAAATGCTTTTTTTCCCTGAACGAATGGCCGTCTGGAGCTCAGACTTCTGTCACTTTTACTTCTGTCGAAGGCCTGTTTTTGCCATAATTTTGAAGAAATAGGTGATGAGTAGGCACGGTCCCCTTGTTAACATCAGAGTACACCAGGTGTTTGGGTAATGTAAAAAGGAACGAAGGAAAATGCGCCAATCTGACATTCTTTGATGGGATAACAGAACAAATTCAAGCATCTGTCGTTTCAGCCATGTTTTCTTTGACAGGGTTATATTGCACACTTGGGGCTGTACGGATAGTTGGAGAATGGTTGTTGACTTAAATGAGCTGTGAATTTGTGCACATAGTCGTAAATTCATTTTTAATTTCACACAGTATCTTGTTTGAATACATTTGTGTGTGTAATTGACAAAATCAGTTAAATTGTCCAACATCCGTGTAACTAAGATGTTATTTCATTTTATTTTGACGACAACCAGTCTCGGCATTCCACTATGCCATCTTCGGGGTCCATATGCATTCCTCAAATTAAACGATAATGCCATACAGTGCCGTGTATCTCTGCGTTTTATGAACCCAAACCGTTTCAGAATTGCTTCAAAATGGCTCTGAGCACTATGCGACTTAACTTCTAAGGTCATCAGTCGCCTCGAACTTGTAGCTAATTAAAACTAACTAACCTAAGGATATCACACACATCCATGCCCGAGGCAGGATTCGAACCTGCGACCGTAGCGGTCGCTCGGCTCCAGACTGTAGTGCCTAGAACCGCACGGCCACTCCGGCCGGCAGAATTGCTACATTCGAAGATTTGGTAGCACATCATCACAAGACATTGGGTAAGTCACGGTGCCGGGAAGCTGCTTCCCTAAATGTGACAAAATTTTTGCATATAAGTTTTCAAAAATATGCAATAATAACTGAAAATGTAGACTAAGCAATTTATGAAGTAAGAGAGTAGCAGAACGTTATGTATGGCTAAATTTTTGATTAAAGATACAATGGCGTTTCAGGCAATGTGGAACACTTGGTATACCATAAAACCGACCTGTACTACACAGGTTCTGATATCGAAAGATAGATTGTGACTATGCAATTACATGAGGGTAAACGAGGAATAACTGGATTTTCATTGAGTTCACACTTGACCTGATGAAATAATACAAAAGTAATAATTGTAGTAATGGAAGTAACTGGATGCTGAAATTGGGAATTTCAACTGCTACTAGTTTCAGATTTTACGTGCGGATTAAGCAGAGGTTCAACAGCGAACTGATATACATTTCGTATGTTCTCATTGAGGTCGAAATTGCCGCCTGTCCAGACGTTCCGCTAGTGCGTGTAAGTAAGTATAAGCGATTCCATCACGCCCACCCGGAGCGGTGAACGGCGCGGAAGCGGATGCTCCTGAGGGACAGTTCACAACAATAACTACGGGCAGCGCTGCCCCTGGGAAATCAATAATTCGGGTCCAGGCGCCGCGCCGCACGCCGCCGGTCGCTAAATTATTGCCGGCAGCTAGGCGTCGGCGTCGGAGGCGGCGTCGGAGGCGGCAGCGTCTGCCGGCGTCATTGCGCTGGACGGCGCGACGGTAGTGGTGTAGGGAGGGCGCTGGCAGCCGCGAGAGCGGTGGGCTGGGCGTAGTCCCTGTTAGCAAGCGTCACTCCTGATCTTGCTTCCCGTAGAAAGTCACTTAGCTACCTGCCACGTAAACCACAATGGTGTACACCAGGTGCTTCAGGAGGGCGGGTCACTATTCCGTTTGATTCCACCAATAACCATACGCTTGAGTGACTAAAGTTATGCGATAACTCACAATATCGTGTCGACCTCTTTTGCCGAGCGAAGTGCAGCAACTCGACGCAGCACTGACTCCACAAGCCGGAAGCACAATGCAGGAAGACTGAACTCTCGATTATGTCCTATTAAGGCCTAAATAGGTGGCCATATCATTCCCTCGATTTGTACAGAACGTTCCTCATTGCAATCACGAACGTTCGTGGCTCGGCGACATGGCCCATTGTCATGTCGCAGTAAAAATTCCATCGTCTTTAGCGAACATAACGTCCATGATGGCTGAAGATGTTTCCGAGTAGCAGAACATAATCATATCCAGTCAATTACCGTTTTAGTAGGACTATAGGACTAAGTTTATTCCGTTGTGGAGCCACCACTTGCTGGCACAGTGCCTTGTTGACAACTTGATCGTACGATCTGCATCGCACTCTACTATCAGCGCTTATCGAGAAGAATCGGGACTCATCTGAGAAATTCACCGTTTTCTTGTCATCTAGGTTCCAGTCGATACGGTCAAGAGTCCAAGAGAGGAGCTGCAGGCGATGTGTTGCTAGCAAAGGCCCTCGCGTCGGTCGTTCCCTGCCATAACCCATTAAAACCAATTCCGCCTTACTGTCCTAACCGATAAGTTCGTTGTGCATCCCAGACTGATTTCTCCCATTATTACGAGCAGTGTTGCTTGTTTGTCAGCACTGACAACTCCACGCAAACGCTGCTGTTCTCAGCCGTTATGAGAAGGCGGCCGGTCACTTCGTTGCCCGTGATGGAGATCACATTTGATTGACACTGGTAGATCCCAGAATATAGAATTCCATAATCATTTCCAAAATGGAATGTCCCATGCTTCTAGCTCCAGCTACCACTCCGCGTTCCATGTTCGTTAATTCCTGTCGCGAAGCTATAATCACGTCGGAAAACTTTTAACGTGAATCACCTGAGTACAAAGGACAGCTCCGCCAATGAATTGCACTTTTATACCTTGGGTACGCCATACTGACGCCTTATCTACATGTGTTAACCCATAACTTTGGCCACCTCACTGCAGTTTTGTTGAGATGTTAAATGTTCTTCGTTAGCAGCACGTCGTTTCTACCGTACCCATTGATTGTCTTAGCTCTGGACGTCTGTGCTCGGAATGTGTTTGTTACTGTGGAAGCATTATTGAATCCAGAGTTGACGATATGTGCTTAAACTGGGAAGTGGTTATCGCTGAAACACGTGATAAATGTCCATTTCTGCACGCTTTCAGCAACTGGCAATGCGTTTACGAGTGACTTGCACACAACTCGTCAGTCACGCGTTTGATCAACTCTGGCGCGGACTGGAAGCAATTTCGAAAGGCACAGTCGTGTCTGTCATCCAACGTATGTGCAAGTCAGTGTCCAGCGGGGTAGAGCCGTTATTGGTGCCAGGTAAGTTATAGATTTCGCAAATTAATTTATCATCATCTCCCCCATATCCCCACTGAAACACCTACAGATCTAACCATGTAGTCTTCTAACGTACGGTGTCGCCAAATAAAATTTCACAATACTACTTGGTGTTTGCAATAACGGTGAAGTACTTCAACAGAATCGGTTGAAATTCACTGCGCAATGTCACAGTAAGAGTCCGTTAGTTGGAATGAAATCACTATACTGTTACATGCTCACTGCGAAAATATTGTTAAAACATACGATCATACCTAGCAATCCTATTTTATGGGCCCTAAATAAATGGAATACCAATGAACAAGTTTCAAACTTCTGTGCAGCCTTTCTTGTTTGGGTTACACACTATGACTATATAGCTTAAGAGGCCTGGCACAATGATTCATTTGATCAAGACATACTTAGAAGGATGCAGGTGCTTCCAATAATTGTTATTGTCCAATATTGCGCTTCCTCCAACTAAAATCGTGAACACGACGTTCAACAAGAACCTACCTCCCTACCTCTTAAATGGCCTTACAAACATGTGTTCAGTGTTAATCGAAAACTCAGAAGCTTTTTACTCATTTAACGTCTTCCCTAAGTACTAATATTAATTCGCTACCGTTAACATCATATTCAAGTATTACAGCGTCAATAACTCATAGTAATCTGACAACCCGAATGGCACTATGGAAGTGGATCATTTGCTGTAGCGCAATGAACTCCATCTCGTTAAATTTGAAACGTCCCCTTTGAACAATTATACACGACTGTGCTTATACTGACACACAATATTTTTTTTAGCGCAACGCAATCTGACTTTCAAAATTCCCTACAAAAGAATGGCCCTGACTAACATTAAACTATACCTTTCACAAATCACTTACCTCACAAAAATCTTCGCTACTCAAGCTACTGCAATACAGCGAGCGCCACTACTGCCAGCTAAATAAAAGATTCAAACTATGGAAGGCACTAACTACTGATAGGGATAGTTAGCAAATGAAAGATATTAATAGAGAACAAACAATGTATTTACCTTGATATCATCATATATAAATATAGCAGTTCATGACAAATTACAAATCTCCGCCATCTCTCTCCCCACATCCACCACTGCTGGTGGCTCACCTCCAACTGCGCAACGCTACGCGCTGTTCGCATCCAGCTGCCGCTGCCCAACACTACAATGGCGAGTATTACAACAATGCAAAGCAGCCACAGACTGCACACAGCACAGCCAGTGATTTTCATACAGAGGTGGCGTTACCAATAAAAAAACCTAAACAGCCTACTTACATAGAGAAAACATAAACAGCCTATTTACAAATTGCGTTACTTTTTAGGAAATAATAACTGGTTACAATAACTTTTTTGAAAAACACCTGAACTGAAGATCAGGAATATATGCAGTTGTTCACAGCGAACGATTGCACCCTTGGTCTAAGTCTAGCATCTTCGCTTAGTAATCAAAACGTTATCGTTCCTTGGTTCGATTCCTGCTAATACTTGAATTCTGAATATAAATTAACAGCAATGACGGCCGAAGACTTCCAGGATAATAATTCACCTCATTCTTATACTGCCATATGAACGATGGTGGAGAGATGGACAGGTCTTAACGGCACTCGCCTTCTCCTGGAGCGGGAAACTGCCCCTACAAGGTGGAAGAACCAACAATGATCAACGGCATGAGAACGCAGACGGTAACGGAAACCACTGCATCAAAGACAAGTGGCCTGTGACTGAAAAAGTTTTGCAATGTACTCTCCATTGGCAAAAGATTCCGGAACAGTCCCCCATTTATATCTACGTGTGGGGTCTACCAAGGGGTAGTAACCATTATAAAAAAGACTAAATAGCCAATTAAAGGATAACGTTTTACGAGACGGGGCGTGGAATGTCAGAACATGGTACAGAAGCTAGAAATGTGGAACCGAAACTGTAGGGCTCACCCTAGATATAGTGGGCGTCACTGAAGTGAAGTGGAAAGAAAACATGGGTTTCTGGTCAGACGCGTATGGGACGGTATCATTAGCACAGATAACGGTATAACTGGAGTAGGATTTGCTATCAGTACTAAGGTACAACAGAGAGAGAGAGTTACTGTGAAAAGTTGAGTGAATGGATTGTTCTCATCAGAATCGTTCGCCTCGATAGCTGAGTGGGCAGCACGATGGAATGCCATGCTGAGGGGCACGGGTTCGATTCCCGGCTGGGTCGGAGTTTCTGTTCTTCAGGGACTGGGCGTTGGGTTGTCTTAATCATCATCACCTCAACCCCATGGACGCGCAAGTCGCTGAAGTGGCGTCAACTAAAAGGACATGTACAAGGCGACTGGTCTACCTGACGAGTACACGACGTTTTATTTCATCAGAATCGACAGCAAACCAACACCGAGAACAATAGTTCAGGTATACATACCGACGTCACAAGCAGAAGATTATGAGAATAAGAGAGTATATGAGTAATTCAGAACTTGAAGAGAGATAAAATTCTAATAATATTGGAGGACTGGAATGCGGTTTTAGGGGAAGGAGTAGAACAAAGGGTTTCCGCAGAAAACGTGCTTGTCACTAGCAATGAGCGGGGAGAAAGATTAATTGAGCTCAACAATAAACATCAGCTGGTAATATTGGAAAAGACCATGAAATACGGGAACATTTCTGTCAGATGACGTCATGGTCAGGCAGAGACTCGGATACTACATGTGGGATTGTGGGGTGTACAAAGGTGCATATACAGAATCAGACCACAATTTAGTAATGACGAAGAGTAGCCTGAAGATAAAGGCACCACTCATGAAGAATCAGTGCACAAAAAAATGGTTCAAATTGCTCTGAGCACTATGGGACTTAACATCCGAGGTCATCAGTTCCCTAGAACTTAGAACTACTTAAACCTATCTAACCTAAGGACATCACACACATCCATGTCCGAGGCAGGAGGCCTGGGACCGCTCGGCCACACCGGCCGGCCAATCAGTGCACAAAGAAGTGAGATACGGAATTGGTAACGAATGAGGGGATACGCTTGAAGTCCTCTTAAGTTTTAAATACTGTGATAATGAACAGCACGGTAGGCAATTCTGTTGAAGAGGAGTGGTCATGTGTAAGAAGGGCAGTCACAGATTGTGGAGAGAAAAACATAGATACAAAGAAGGTAACTGCGGAAGAATCATATCGTAACAGAATAAATATTTCAGTTGATCGATGAATGGAGGCAGTATAAAAATGTTCTGGAAAAATCCGGAATACAGAAAAGCAAGTCATTTAGGAAGGAAATAAGTTGGTGGTGCAGAGACGATAAGGTGAAATGGCTACGTGAAAAATGTGAAGATATCGAATGAGAAATAAATCAAGAAGGAGCGACTCCGCACATAGAACAGTCAAAACAACCTTCCGTGAAATTAAAAGGAAGGGCGGTAACATTAAGAATGCAATGGGAATTCTACTGTTAAATGATGAGAGAGCTGATTGGTTGAAGGAGCACAATGAGGATCTCTATGAGGGGGCGAGACTTGATGAGATAGAAGAAGGAATAGTAGTTGGTAGGGAAGAGATAGGGGATCCAGTGTCAGAATCAGAAAGTAGGCCGGCAGCTGTGGACGTACAGCTCTAGGCGCTTCAGTCGGGAACCACGCTGCTGCTACGGTCTCAGATTCGAATCCTGCCTCGGGCATGGATGTGTGTGATGTCATTAGGTTAGTTAGGTTCAAGTAGTTCTAAGTCTAGGGGACTGATGCCCTCAGATGTTACGTCCCATAGAGCTATGAGTCATTTTTTGAATTAGAAAGTATAGGAGCTTTGGTGGACTTGAATTCAAATAGTGCATCAGGGAGGCATAACATTGCACCGCCATTTCTAAAAACATTCTGGGAAGTGACAACAAAAAAATGTGTGAAATCTTATGGGACTTAACTGCTAAGGTCATCAGTCCCTAAGCTTACACACTACTTAACCTAAATTTTCCGAAGGACATAAACACACATCCATGCCCGAGGGAGGACTCGAACCTCCGCCGGGACCAGCCGCACATTCCATGACTGTAGCGCACTAGTCCGCTCGGCTAATCCCGCACGGCAAAGTGACAACAAAACGATTAATTACATTGTTATGTGGAATGTATGAGACTGATGATATACAGTCAGACTTTCGGAAAAACATCATAAACACGATCCCCAAGATTGCAAGAGCCTACAATAGCGACAATTATCGTACAATCAGCATAACAACCCTTACATCGAAGTCGCTGACAAAAATGATAAACCGGGGAGTGGAAAAAAATCTTAGCAATGTTAGATGACGATGAGTTTGACTTTACGGACGTTTAGGATACCAGAAACTCATTTCTGACGTTGCGGTTGGTAATTGAAGCAAGACTGAAGTAATATCAATACACATTCATAGGATTTGTTGCCCTGTAAAAACGTTTGACAGTGTCAAATTGTGAAAGGTATTCGAAATTCTGAGAAAAATAGGGGTGGACGGGTAATGCACAATATGTACAAGAACCAAGAAGGAGCAGGAAGACTGGAACACAGAGACCGTAAGTGCTCGGATTAAAAAGTGTGTAAGACAGGGGTTAGTCTTTCACACTTATGGTTCAATCTGTTCAACGATGAAGCAATGAGGGAAAAAAGATTCAAGAGCGAAATTGAAACTCAGGGTGAAAGGATCGCAGTGTCACCGATGACATTACTATCATCAGTGAAAATGAACAAGTACAGGATGTATTGAATGAAATGAACATTCTAATGAGTACGTAATAAGGATTGAGAGTAAATCGAAGAAAGACGAAAGTAATGAGACATAGAAGAAAGGAGAGCAGTGAGAAACCTAATATCGTAATCGGTGATCACGAACTACAAAAAGTTAATGAATCCTGTTATCTACACTGCAAACTAACCCATGACCGAAGGAGAAAGGAGGTCATAAACGGCAGAGTAGCAATGGCAAAAAATACTTTCCTGACCAAGAGAGGTTTACTAGTACCGAACATAGTTCTTAATTTGAGGAAGCAATTTCCGAGAAGGTAAGATTGGAGCAGAGCATTGTATGGTAGTGACACATGGACTGTGGGTAAACCGGAACACAAGAGAATATAAGCATTTGAGACGTGGTGCACACGGGTGTTGAGAATCACGCGGACTGATGAGGTAAGGATTAAGAAGGTTCTTCAAAAATTCGCGGGGAAAGGAATACATGGAAAACACTGACAAGTAAAAGGAACAGGGTTGTATGCTGTTAAGATAACAGGGAATGACTTTCATCATACTACAGGATTCTGTAGAGGAAGGCAGAGATAGGAATACACCATGCAAATAATTGAGAACCTACTTTGTAAGTGCTGCTCTGAGATGAACTGTTCGGCACAGGAGGGGAATTCGTGGTGGGCGGCATCAAACCAGATAGAGGACTGATGACTCATGAAGAAAAAAGACAGTGAAGCCATGTACTTCCATTGCGATAGAACCACTTCAAGTGTTACCACACGTGAGGAATAGCATGCCAGCCGAAAGTACCCTAATTTCCGTTGGCGGTGAAGGAAGCCTCTGCGGAAGGTTGTTGTGTTGGTTGTAAAATTTGTAATAACTGTCGTAACATTAATTTATGATACAAGGTATATATTTAACACTGTAAATTTGTCCCGCACACAGCAACTTGTAATAAGTTGGAAACTATATTTAATTTCCACGATCCTCTTCACTTTATTAACACAACAGCTGTTCGAAATATAGCATGTAACCACACAGCTAACCTTAGAAAACTTTATGTTAGTTCCCGTAACACAGTCTTGTAATACTACCTCCAGCGTTGATAATACAAGGGCGCTCAAAAACTTTCCGTTTGACGGTATCGCTGCAGTGTATATACAAACCTAGCAACACTTCCCTGCGGGTATGTAAACACACATATTAGGCAAGGGATTAGTGTGACACTTCCAACGAGCGCCCGGTAAATGCGAAAACTTGAACTACGGTGACATTAATATCAATTGCGTCCAAATAAGACCTGCCATCTACTGGAAAGGTGAAACCCAACCTGTTCTTTGATTACGAGGGACTACAGCTTATTGACTTCAAGGCAACATGCGTCTGAATCTCTGGGGAACGGTATGCGTAGCGCTGGAGAAATTACGGCGACTATAAGCCACGTCTTCATATGGCAAATGTCACAAAGGGGAAGTTACACCAACTCAAGTGGAAGACACCAAGCACCCGCCCTAAGGCCAGGACGTGTGCCCATACGATTATCACGCCTTCGTTCCCTTAACGAAGGTGTTTAAGCGTAGACGATTCCTGTCGGACGATGATGTGAAACAGGCAGTTACTAACTTCTTCACGGAGCAGGACATGGTGTTTTACCAAACGGGTATGTTCAAATTGGTGCTTCGCTGGAATAATGGTCTCAGGGCTCACGGCGATTTGCCTGACTGGCATATCGAGTCTGGATCGTGCGGCCTTCGACGGGAAGCTTGTTGATCGTCCCTTATTGATTAAGTTCGATGAGGAGGAGTAGCCACCAGTTCCTTCAGATATGCGGTATATAGCTGAAGTTGCTGATTGATGAGTAGGTCCATTAAAGCTATCAAACTGAGGGGATGATATTTGTCACGTATTACGCACTGTTCCAAATTGTGGTTGATACTTATTCATTTATCATTCCTTTTAGATAAATAAGAAAGAATGTGTAGATACAGCTACATAATAAAATTCGTTTGCAGTGTCATTACACGTAAATACAACGAAAATATTTTCCCTCAAAATAGTATTTAAATAAATAGGATGAAGAAACATGCATCTACGTCTAGCAAAGAGCACGCGAAATTATATGAGGGCCCGTCGCTGTAGTTTTGACATATTAATGGCAAGTGTGTGAGTGTCCTGGCCCAAGAGTATCTCTTTTTCTGCGCTAGTGTTTGTCGTTTCAGTGTCGACTCGCTATCTAACCTGCTCAGTTACAAATGAAATTTGTGCTAATCACCTGTATAGCGTCCTTCAGAGACAGGCGTCTTACTCTGAGAATACCATAAAATAATTCTTCTCTCTCTTTCCATTCACCTTAATATTTCGAGAGCAGTTCTGTCTTAGTTTGGTAATGGTAAATTGTTGTCTGTATAAGAGCGCCACTGATTCAGATTACATGGATGCGTGAAAACGTTATAACCCAGATGCTGAATGCTGTGACGTTGCGGATACATGATGCACCAAGGAAAAGCATGTATACAGCGCAGAACGAATTCGTGAATAATTTTACCAGGGTCTTTCAACAACTAATGAAACCCATTTTTTTCTGAAACACGGTTCCGTATTCCCACATACCATAACATTTCCCACTCTTAAGCCTACAAAGTCTAATTTTTCAACATTATTTCCGTTCGACGATACAGCCTTGGATGAGGAAGAATAGCCCAGTGGAGCTTTGTACATCATTCTCGGGTGTGCAGATTTGTGTGAGAACTTGCATTGTCATGCCGATGGAGAATTTATTCCGCACTTTTGTGGCACGTTCCAACATTGCAGGGCCACAGTTGTGTGCAAACGTCCGGCACGCATGAGATCAGATATATATCCTCGACCTTGTTCAAACAAATTTCGGGCTTGCAGGCGGTCGTCGTTCAATACTTCGCACGATATTTCAACTGGGCACCTGCCAGTCATCTTCAGGTGAGCCGTCCAGACTGGCGAAAACGTCCTCCGTTCCGCAATATATAGCCTGCTGTAACTATTCTGCACATGCGTCGAAAACTTGATAGTTGAACCACACTGCCCGCCGGCAGCGCCCTCGCTGGTGGAATAGCGGAAATCAGTCGCCCTCTGCGTTGCTGTTTGCCACGGCCTTCGACGCACTCCGTTCAGCAAGTCAGCAATAGCGGCCTTGCTTGGCTGCAAAAGGCAGGTGTAACGTTGATGTTCAGTGCAGCGTTCTTTCACGGTGCGTGTGGTTTGACCTATGTAAGCCATACCACACTGGCACGGTATCTTGTAAATTCCGGCCTTTCGTAGTAACAGGTTGTCCTTAAATGATCCTACAAGGTCCGCTATCTTCGATGGTGGGCGGAAAATCACTTTTACCTGAAATTTTCGGAGGATTCTTGCTGTTTTAAACGAAGTGTTGCCAACGAAAGGAAGAAAAGCTGAAGATTGTTTCGGCATGTTCTCCTCTTTATTCACTTCCTGCTTCTTAGTTTTAACTGTTAGTTCCCTGTTAATCTGCCGGATGGAATACCCATTTTTGCTGAATACAGTCTTTAGATGGGCGAGTTCTTGAGGTAAGCTATCTAGATCTGAGACGGTATGAGCTCTATGAACAAGTGTTTTAAGCAAACTCATGGTTTGCGATGGGTGATGGCAACTCAATGCTTGCAGGTACAAGTCACTGCTTTGTTCGGGCACACTCTTTCCTCAACTTATTTTATGTTTAATCAAGAATATTTTGAACAGACTGACGGTGTCGCCATGGGTAGTCCCCTGTCTCCTTTGGTGGTTTGAAGAGAGAGCGTGCGAATCAGTTGCCCTGAAGCAAACAGTTTTTTGGCGGTATGTGGATGACACTTTCATAGTGTGGCCTCATGGAGAAGATAAATTAATGGAGTTTCTACATCACATCAACTCGGTTCATACCAAAATCCTGTTCACCATGGAAATAGAGAAAGATGGTTGTTTGGCTTTCTTGGACGTCCTCGTTCGGAGGAAGAATGATGGTTCTCTAGGGAATTCAGTTTACCGTAAACCCAATCATACTGATTTATACCAGCAAGCATCGAGTTGCCATCACCCTTCGCAAACCATGAGTTTGCTTAAAACACTTGTTCATAGAGCTCATACTGTCTCAGATCTAGATAGCTTACCTCAAGAACTCGCCCATCTAAAGACAGTATTCAGCGAAAATGGGTATTCCATCCGGCAGATTAACAGGGCACTAACAGTTAAAACTAAGGAGCAGGGAGTGAATAAAGAGGCGAACATGCCGGAACAACCTTTAGCTTTTATTCCCTTCGTTGGCAACATTTCGTTTAATATAGCAAGAATCCTCCGAAAATTTCAGGCAAAAGTGGTTTTCCGCCCACCATCGAAGATTGCGGACCTTGTGGGCTGATTTAAGGACAATCTGTTACTATGAAAGGCCGGAGTTTACAAGATACCGTGCCAATGTGGTGTGGCTTACATAGGTCAAACCACACGCACCGTGAAAGAACGCTGCACTGAACATCAACGTTACACCTGCCTTTTGCAGCCAAGCAAGTCCGCTATTGCTGCACATTGTATTTTTACTGGACATTCAATGAAGTATGAGAAAACAATGATTTTGTCCACAGCAACGTCTTTCTGGGACTCCATTATTTAAGAATCCGTAGAAATACGACTGGCGGAAAATCTGTTAAACCGCGACAGCGGCTACCAGCAGGACAGTGCATTGAATCCCATCATCTCCCCAATTTGCTCAAATCGATGACGACGGAGTGCGTCGACGGCCGTGGCAAACAGCAACGCAGAGGGCGACTGAGTTCCGCTATTCCACCAGCGAGGGCGCTGCCGGCGGGCAGTGTGGTTCAACTATCAAGTTTTCGACGCATGTGCAGAATAGTTACAGTACGCTATATATTGGGAAACGGAGAACGTTTTCGCCAGTCTGGACGGCTCACCTGAAGATGACTGGCAGGTGCCCAGTTGAAATATCGTGCGAAGTATTGAACAACGACCGGCTGCAAGCCCGAATTTGTTTGAACAATCAATTCGCCGGGAAAATTTTAAAATTCACATCCTCGACCTTGTTGCGACGATGACGGACACCTCGGCCAACGGCTTGTCCAGCTTTTTTTACTGTAATGTCTCAATAGACATTCTACGTGAGCCGATGAACATCTGCGATACTCTGGTTTTCCGTCAAGAGGAAATCAATGACAGCTCATAAATGGTTCAAATGGTTCTAAGCACTATGGGACTTAGCATCTGAGGTCATGAGTCCCCCTAGACTTAGAAGTACGTAAACATTATATTCTCGTCGGGTGTGCAGCCGGTTGATAACGTCATCTTGACACAATATTTCAGCAGTCCAACTGGCCACTATCTTCAGCTGAGAGTGCTGGTACAGGATCTCTCCGGAACTGACCTTTCAGAGCAAGCGGCGGAGCAGTGTCTCACCAAAGGGACATAGAATGCTGTACGACAAGATACAAATGGTTGCCCCTGCCTCTCGCTATTGGGACTGTGTTTTGAAAGAAACCATAGAGATTCGATTATCTGATAATCTTATTAATAGAGACAAGCGTTACCTTTTAAGTAAGACTTGGAACCCGGTGTTATCAGATATTAAAAAACAACGGTCTGTGTTTCAATCGTCGGAATAATTTTTAATTTTTGATAGCGATATCTCGATTTCACCTGTTTCCAGCACTGGGGCGCGATAAGTTTACTTGCGGTAGAGGGCAGTTACTGCACCTTCTCACGCACGCGTTGTGGGCCTTCTGCGGCCTATATAGGGGCCGCCGCTTGCGCTGAGAAGTTAGTTCCGGCGAAATCATGTACCAGCACCCTGACCTGAAGATGGTGGCCAATTGGACAGCTTAGATATTGTGTCAAGATGACGTTATGATCCGGCTGCACACCCGAGAAGAATATTATCAATTATTACGCCGGAAAAGCCTTCGTAATCACTACGTAAACCTAACTAACCTAAGGACAACACACACACATCCATGCCCAAGTCAGGATTCGAACCTGTGACCGTAGCAGCCGCGTGGTTTCGGACTGAAGCGCCTAGAACCGCTCGTCCACCGCTGCCGCCTCAATGACAGCTCTCTTCGTAGAACGCACCTCCGCTAGGGACGCCAATTTGAAGGCTACGTACAGCTCCGCTGCCTATCTGAACTACATGAAGCTATAGCGGATGAAGCAAGAAGTTATGTCTATGTCCCACAGCAAATTCTGAATATTTTAAGCGATACAGGCTGAGAAAAAACGCCTAGCATTACCTATGGAACGACCCTCGTAGTGACGATCTGGGCCACAAATGTGGAAATACACTGACATATGGGACTTGATCGTTGAACGTAGACGGATATTTCTCGTTGCCCGGGATCGAGCATCTCGGTAACGGCGAAATTTGTTGACTGTTCGCGTTGTCGTGATGATCTACGGAAAGAAGCTGGAAGATGGTGAAACCCAGAGACAAGGTGCACGCTCCAACACAGAACGTGGAAGTTGGAGGCTTGCTCGCTCTTGGCGTGATAGGTGGCGATATGTTCCAGACCTCACGACAGAGCAAAATACTGGTGCATCCACCAGTGTTAAGGAACACGCCGTTCAGCTCAGACTGATGAACTAGTGGTCTACAGGAGACCACCTCCGTGTGTTCCCATATTGACCCTAAGACATGTAAATTACGATTGCAATGCGCACGCTATCATCGAAGTTCAACCGTGGGTCAGTGGAAACGTGTTTCCAGCTCGAATGAATCACGTTTCTTGTTACACCAGGTCGATTGTCAATGTCTGGACACTCTGTCATCCAGGTGAAGTGATTATCAAAAGTGCACCGATCCACGTACGGTAGCCAATGGTGTTACTCTGGGTTTCCACGGGACACGTCGTACTTATCGTATGCACCGTGACAGCTGTGAACTTTGTTACATCTCTCCTGGTGGAGATGGCGTCTACGTGGAGGATAACTGTCCGCGTCATGAAGATCGTGGTACAGTGGTTTGATGTTCATGACAGTGAACTGAGTCACGTCTTGGTCACTAAATCTGACTAATTTAAATATGCCTGGGCCGCTATCGGGCGCCAGATGAACGTCCAGAATCAACTGGCCCGTAATTTAAAGGAAGCTTGTGTACTGAGCATACCAATCATCTATTTTCCGGATCTAGAAACGAACCATGCAACTTCTGAGTCTGTGGCACGCATTACAGCTGCTGTATTCTCTTCAAAACATGGACCAACACGCTGCTGAGAAAATTGTCATTATGTATAGGCTCATCAGTGTATATTGTACTTTCCAAAACTACCTCTAACGTCTCTGCTATGCTTTCAGCTAAGTCACTACGGCCTAAAATGTTGAATGCCTTGAGTTACAGTGATCTAATGAATGTTTGTACGACAGCCTTTCGTCATCAAACAATGAATTTTATCGATGATGTCTTCTTAAATGTCCGCCGCCATAGCCCTCACACCAAAGCTGAGAGCCCAGTTCCGCTAACCCGTACTTTCCAGTAAATTTTGGAAGTTGGTCTGTTTCTCTATATGGAACAACTTCATGTATCAACATGGGAAAAAGATTTACAAATTCAGAAGAACAAATTAAGATATTATATCCAGTTGGAGTGGACATTTTGACCCCAGTTTACATTCTGCCTGGCATCAAGCCAGTCACCGAGTACAATTCTTTTTGTTCCCCAGTTTGTACTTTATTCTCTCATATTACTATGGCATGTTCTAAAGAGCAATTACCGAGGTGTAATTAACCACAGCAGACATTATTATGAGCAACGTCTAATCGCGTATGCAATCCTTAGATATAACAGATGGACACATGAACATAATCGCGTAAGTTCTAGGTTGATTCGTTCAGCGCATAATATCAATAGGGATTCACAACAGACTTCGTTAGAGGCCCAATGAAAAAGTAGTAGGATTAAAGGTCGATCTAATGACTTGATTGTAAAAATTACGCAATGAACGCGCACTTTCCGCCATGACGTTGGACTTGGCGTGGCGGTTAACACTCCAGGCAAACAAACAGCAGCGGTAGCTGAGATAAGCCGGCTGAGTAATGGACAGCTGGGCTGTGAGCGACATGGCCCTCTGGGACTCTGGTAATCCCATGGCTGGACAGCTGATAGCCCAATAAGGCTGGAGCAGCTAGCCGCGACAGCCAGACAAATGGTCCTGCCACTTCTGATTCCATCCTCCCACTACAGCAGTCTACATACGGTCAAGCGGTCGACTGAGCACCAGGTGATCTGATTACATGTTGCCTGTCTCATAAGTCATACAGATGATTTGTTACCAGTCACCTTCACGTTATGTAAGGATGTTCCTTCCTCTGCGTATTCACTTAGTTTCCTTTTCTTATATCAGTCACAATGTAACGACGCAACTGACACTTCAATTTTATAAACTAATGAAGTAAAAGTGTAGTAGTTGTAACTTGGTAATAACGTGTGAGGGTGAGTCAAATGAAATTGAAAATTTTTTTTAAATATTATTTATTGTGCAGAAATGATACAAAGCTATATCACTTTTCAACATAATCTCCCCACGCTCAATTAAAGTCCTCCAGCGCATACACAGTGCATGAATTCCTTTAGAAAAAAATTCTTTTGGTATTACATGCAACCACTCATGCACTGCGTGTCATACCTCTTCATCAGAACGGAACTTCTTTCTTCCCATTGCGTCTTTGAGTGGTCCAAACAAATGGAAATCACTTGAGGAAGGTCTGGAGAGTATGGTGGATGAAGAGGACACTCAAAATGAGGGGTCCGTGATTTTTGCAACTGTTGTACGGGTAGTGTGGGGCCTTGCATTGTCACGTTGCAAAAGGACACCTTCTGACAGCAATCCACGTCGCTTTGATTTGATTGTAGGCCGCAGATGATTTTTTAGATCAGTGGTCCCTATAGGCATTTAATGCTCCAAAATGACGCCTTTTCCGTCCCGAAAGACAGTCATTATAACCTTCCCAGCTGATGGTTCTGTTCGAAACTTCTTTGGTTTTGGTGATGAGGACTGGCTCCATTCCTTGCTCACTCTCTTCGTTTGCGGGTTGGTGGAGGTGAACCCAGGTTTCGTCCCCAGTAACGAATCTTGCAAGGAAGCCAACACCTTCTCGTTCGAAGTGCCGAAGAAGCTGTTCAAAAGCATCAACACGTCGTTTTCTCATTTCAGTAGTCAGCTGCCGTGGCACCCATCTTGCAGACACTTTGTGAAACTGGAGCACATCATACACAATGTGGTGTGCTGACCCATGACTAATCTGTAAGCATGCTGCAATGTCATTCAGTGTCCCTCTGTGGTTTTCCTTCGCTATGGCTTCAACTGCCGCAATGTTCTGTGGAGTCACAACTCGATGTGCCTGACCTGGACGAATAGCATCTTCCACTGAAGTCAAATCATTTGCGAACTTCCTACTCCATTCGTAGACTTTCTGCTGTGACAATCATGCATCACCGTACTGAACCTTCATTCGTCGATGAATTTCAATGGGTTTCACACCTTCACTATGCAAAAACTGAATAACAGAACGCTGTTCTTCCCTAGTGCAGGTCGCAAGTGGGACGGCCATCTTTATACTGATACTGCGACGGTATGTGCGCATCTGCACTATGGTGCCACCTACAGGCCATTCTGCATGCTGTTTGTAGCACGCTTATCAACTTACAGGCGCGAAATTTCGATTTGTTATTGCAAATTTAAGTTTTTCATTTGACTCACCCTCGTAGTTGGAGATAACCTAGCATCAAATAAATAACAAAATAATACTGGACTGACGACGAACTAGTGGAAATAAACATAGAATGAATTGTGGAATGAATTGTGCTTTGTTATTATTTCCACTCATTCTTTTGATATGCTGTACTGTGCCGTCTCTTCGAAGGAGTACCATCCTAAATCCAGATTTTCATTTACGTGCCACGGAACATTAAATAGAAAAAAACGGTATGTAAATGTAAAATTGATATGCTGCTCCATTCAAAACTGTTATCCCGGTGTGACTTTGTAAGCGTACTGTCGTATCGCTGACCTATCGATAGCTGGCCCTGCGGCGAGGGTAGAACGCATCAAGTGTAGCTCAGTCAGCGTGGGTGCGGGGATCGTGCAGTGTTGATGCCGTGGCTGCAGCATGCATGTTTCAAGATACTATGACGCAATTAAATATGTTTGCCAAACAACTTGTATATTTCATATGAGTTTTCACTGCTCAATATTAACGTTTATCACCACCGAGAGAGGTGGCGCAGTGGTTAGACACTGGACTCGCATTCGGGAGGACGACGGTTCAATCCCGCGTCCGGCCATCCTGATTTAGGTTTTCCGTGATTTCCCTAAATCGCTCCAGGCAAATGCCGGGATGGTTCCTTTCAAAGGGCACGGCCGACTTCCTTCCCTGTCCTTCCCTAATCCGATGAGACCGATGACTTCGCTGTCTGGTCTCCTTCCCCGAAACAACCAACCAATATTAATGTTTATCTAAAAGGTGATGAGTTTCGTTCTCGTGCGTTGTGTCTTGAGGACAATAATCAACCGTGTCGGGACATTCAGGAAGACAGCGTCGACATAATTGATTCTAATTACAAGTTACAAGTGAAAGGAACATGCATGATTGGACTGTCTGAATATCACAATGGTAGGTATTTTCTCGTTTCGGATATCGCACACCGAATTTTCGAAAAATCTGCATCGGGATTCGGTCACGGGCACTCTTCTGTAATGAACGAAGGAATTGTTCAGTACGGACTGAAACAACTGTGGTTTTCGTGGACTTACAAACCGCCTTTGAACAGCGAATTTTATGTTTGTTAAGTGTTGCACGTATCTGGATTGGTTAATATTACTTCCGCAATAACCTTAGTAACTCAGAACTGATTACGCTACTGGAATGCAAATACCAACTAGGTCAATTTGGAGTAACTTGGTTGTGAACGATGCAGCCCAAATTTGTTCGTATTTTTAACAGAATATACAGTATTATACCAGACTATGTTGACACTGTTTGTGTGAGTGGCTCCGCACACATGGAAGCAAGCAGTGCAAGGAGCACAAGAGCAAACGCCGCAGGAGAGCAAGTTACTTAGGTTTTAGGTACCCGGCCGATGAATATCAATTCCCCGTTCTTGTGTTTAGAGAGCACTTTTGCAGAAGATTGTAGTCTTTTCCTGTCGGTTCAAAGTACTCCCTGCTACAAATCTTCGACTGAATAGAATTTTTCATATTCTAGAAAAACGTCTTACAAATACAACACATTTGGAACTTACAGCTGTTTACCTGCTCTTGGCTTTACCTAATGTAGCGTTTTCCAAACACTACATTAGCATCCTAAGTCTGGCCGCTGGCCGCTGAACTTCGTTTTCATCTGATACCGGCTTTCAGCTAGAAGTGACGCGAATTCTCGCCTACATCTCTATTCGTCGGATGTCGTTCCGACACCGAAATTAACGTCTACTCTAACTGTACTCCTCTGAACAGTAGCAGTGTACACCCATTGTATGTCAAATCCCGTATATGTCCCAAATCATATGATGTCCGTGGCAAGGTTTCATCAGAATGGCAGGTTGCTGCGCTGTCTGTCTCTGTGTGCTGCCGACCAACCACCTGGTTTTCATTTTATTTTGATTTTTCATTTCAGTTTTTCCTGTAATTTTCGAGTATACTCATCTGAAAAAAATGTCTGAATTCATACTGGAACGACAGCGATCTCCATAAGGAGAATAACAAGAACAGTAAGTCTGGATCCCAACAAATACTTATTTATTCTGGTGACAGGTTTGCGTAAAACATGACCTCCTTCACGATACTAACTTCTTAGTGACATGTGGAGCCGCTACACTGTACTGATCGCCAGTTCAAGTGAAACCGGTTACGAAACTAAGCAAGTATCAGTTGTGATCTAGACAGATATACTGTCTATTGTGGGCAACGATCAGAGTACGGTCATCGCTTTGGTAATGGTTTTTACAGTGGAATAGTGTAACAGCAAACCACTGTGCGTAGTCAACAAGAAGCTGAACAGAGAAGTCTCGTGTTAAATGATAGCCGCCGAACTTCGTTTCCATCTGATCCCGGCGTTCAACTAGAAGTGACGCGAATTCTCGCCTACATCTCTAATCGTCGGATTTCGTTCCGAAACCGAAATTAACGTCTTTTCACGACTGCTGTGAGTGGCCGCTTCACCAGCCGACATGTGTGCGGTTCAAAATGTTCAAATCTATGTGAATTCTTAAGGGACCAAACTACTGAGGTCATCGGTCCCTAGCCTTACACTCTACTTAAACTACATTAAACGAATTTCCGCTAAGAACAAAACACACACACCCCCATGTCCGAGGGAGGACTCAATATCCGGCGGGTGGGGCTGCGCAAACCGTGGCATTGCGCCTCAAACCAAGCAGCATGTGTGCGGTCATATGTATCTCGTCTGCACATTATAATAACTTTTCGGTTACTGTTTCATTGGAAAAACTACTTTCAGATGCCCAGATACTTGACTACCCTGATTACACCCCTACTGCACCTTCACATATGCTGGCCGCTGTGGCCGAGTTTTTCTTGGCGCTTCAGTCCAGGACCACGCGGCTGCTGCGGTCGCAGGTTCGAATCCTGCCGCGGGCGTGGATGTGTGTGAAGTCCTTAGGTTAGTTAGGTTTAAGTACTTCTACGTCTAGGGGACTAATGACCTCAGATGTTAAGTCCCATAGTGCTTAGAGACGTTTGATCACCTTCACATGCCTTTTAGACCTACTGGATCGGTGTGGGCACGACAAGTGTGGCGAAGGGGGAAGTCTTGGTGAGTGGTTATACTGTCCCTGTCGTCAGTTTGGAAATATTTCTGATGGTTTACGTAATCTATTGAATGACTCTTAATTACAAAAATGGTTCAAATGACTCTGAGCACTATGGGACTTAACTTCTGAGGTCATCAGTCCCTTAGAACATAGAACTACTTCAACCTAACTAACCTAAGGACATCACACGCATCCATGCCAGTAGCAGCATTCGAACCAGTGACCGTAGCGGTCTCGCGGTTCCAGACAGAAGCGCCTAGAACAGCTCGGTCACATCGGCCGGCTCTTAATTACAGCGTCTCTCATATGTAAGTCTTCCGATGAGCGTGTCCGTTTGAATTCTTTGCATTACCGCATAGAATGAAGTGTGATAAGAGCATCCTCTTCATCCGCCTCACAGGGTTTTTACTGTCATTTTGCGTACCACCCCATGAACGCCGAACAATCTTTAAATTCATAATATAGTGTAGTAATTAATTATCTGATATTGCTAACAATCGTGAATAGAGAAAAAAGAGGTCGCACGGAACAAAATCATCACGATAACCTTAAGAAATGATCAGTCCCTCATCCTCACATTAACATAATTGTAAGTTAAAATAAAACAAAAAAGTACAACAACTTTCTGTTTCGCCACAGTTTACATAAGCCTGTTTCTCCCTGTGGCGAGGCTGTACAAATGTTGCAAGCGACCTCAGTAACAGCAACTGCTTTCATTGATGAAGGGTTCTCTTCCTGCTACATCTATGTTTCATGCTAAAAGAGTTTGTCGAAAAGAAAACAATACCTATCTTGAGAAGCATCTTTGGTGCAGCGACACTGCTAATAGCTTGGGAGTCATTGTAACGGATGAAAATTAACAATAACAATGAAAAGTAACTATTGCTGTATAATACGGAAAGATCATGCCGTACAGCAAATAAATCATTAAATTATGACATACTCTCCAAGACAACCGTTTTTACTATGCATTTGTATGAGATGCGGATTCTGTTTAACAACGATAAATTATGCATATTTTTAAATAATAATTTTGGCGCCCAATATAAATGTTTCCGTGTTTAGTACTCATGTTTAAGTGCTGTGGATTTTTACACCTCTTTTGCACATAAAGTCTGTTTTACAGTATGGAAGTGGACTGCAATGTCCCGACATTGAGTGCCAGATATGAAGTGCATGAAATTATTAACACTAGGAACGGAGGTAACTATAATTACATTTGCTATTCGTACATAATGCATGCATCGTAAGTATAAATTTCACAGGGCTGATTTGACTGGGTATAGAAGTAATTGGGCTTGTAGGGGAATTTTACCTCATCACTCTGTCATGTGCAGTACGTGAAGGTATAGGCTGCCAGTGTGTTGTCGAGACGAAGTGCCGAATCTCGAAGCGGCCCACTGACATCCTATGGTTTTGTTTCTACAGCCCTGGTTTCACGGGCTGCGACCAGAGCAGCTTAATCCCTATTCTGCCCACCGCGTCCTTTTTAGTCATTCTCCATCTAAAACCTCCTTCCTACAGCCAGTGTTTCCTAATTCTTCCAATCCGTTCACTGTCTCGCGATACTCCAACATAGTCTTACGTCCTGAATAATTCGACTGCAGGGGCAACGGCCAAGATATATTTCGAGGTATCTGTTAGTAGGAACACACTTGAATATGCGAGCACCTGAACATCGGACCGGAAGATAATCCATCAGACGCAGAAATCACTAAATGACAATAAACATCAGGGTCAATACAGGAAACACTTTCAGAGTCTGAAAACCAAATAGGAGGCGTACTGACATGCCTCCGGAATGGAAAATAAGAATAATATGTGAAACAGAATGAACTAACAACTTAGAATTACTTCGAAGCAACCGTATTCTTCCCTATATCCGCATGAATGTCCTTGCATGGGAGATATGACTCCCTTTCCTCATTCTTGTTCTTTAGGCTGTGGAATTTCGTGTCGAATCGTCATGTCAGTGGCCGGCTCAATTATTAATGTCAGTTCAAATGAACGCTAGTCGCTCTGTAACTTGACCCTGGGTGTTAACCATTTCGATCACGCTTCGAAAAATTCCTGGGGGGTCACAGGTGTGGAGCATACGAAATCAGCTGGAATTCCCCTGGCTCTGTCCCTCCATGTCCAGTTGCGGTGCCAGTCACTATATGTGGCAAGTTCGCTAGTAACTGACTCACTGGATTTTTTTCAGATTCGAAGGTTAATGTTTCCAGGGGCCTCTTATCTGCATTCTGAGTCGTCAAGAAAATCGGTTAAGGATAGGTCTCATTGTTTGTAAAGGTAGGACTTTTCAGACACCTAGCCCAATGTCTCTGTCTTCTTGGTGTCCGTTAGCTTTCAATGGGTTATCGCTCTCAGCGTGAAGGATGACAACTGTAAAAAGAAACTGTCTGTTTTCTATGAGTTTCGGAAATCTCTCACGATAGCAAGACGCAACATTAATGAAATCCTATTATTTAAAGTGTCGTGCCTCAAAGTTTCACAGCCTTCGTTTCTTGTCGTTGACTTGCTACAACTGGAGAAAATGGAACACGTAATATTTTAGATAACAAAAAGTACTGTGCAGTCACACTAATGTGAGCACCTGTCCAGAGCATGGACTATCACCTTTTGCACCGCGGGCCGCTGGGAGACGAGCAGTGAGGTGTCAGCGGGCATGTGGAGCTTCGCCGACTGCAGCGCTGTGACCAACCGCGCGAGTTTCGGCGGTTAGGGATCAGTTGGGCAAAAAGCCCAATCGGTTTGGTTCCACACATTCTCGACTGCATTTAAATCCGTGGAGTTTGGTGGCCAGGGGAGTTCGATATGCTCCTACTTTGGCTCTTCGTGACATTCACGTACACTGCGAGCTGCGTGACGCGTTGCACTGTCCTGTTGGTAGATGCTATAGTGCCAAGAAAAGAAATGTATGTACAGGAAGGCATGGTACCGAAAGACAGATGCAAAAGTGTGCTAACTGGAAGACACATTTAGCCTTCCAGAATGACTAGATCATTTAGGGAAAGCACAAAAATATTTCAGAGACCATAATGCTACCTCCTAGGCCTGGACTGTTCCGATGATTTATAACGGTATTGGCTGCCTGCTGCGGACTTCTATATGCAGAAACTTCCGCTGAACAGTCTTTGAGGGGACGCTATTGGTAGCCGCTTGTTTCACCGGGCAGTCGGTTACAGTTCGTCTGTACACACCTCTGAAGCTGTCGTTCACCCTTGTCATTCATGGTCCACGGCGCACCACAGTTGTCTCAGGGCCGGTTTCAGAAAGCGCCACGTTGCCATTTCTAATCCCGCCGTCACAGGAACACTTTACGAACTTACCCGTTCCGGAAATCCTTCTACCATTGGCACGGAAGCCAATGGTCATGTTCTTTTTTACGTCCGATAAACCTTTGTATCCGCATTACGACAATGGGTTCATTGTTTTCGTCCCCCGTATACGCTTTCTGTACACTCCACTGATAGCTGCACCACATGTCCTCAGTGATTGTTTATTGCACGTTGACGTCGAGCACAGGCTGTGGTCATACCAAAGTGACAGGACCATGTAATAATGTAACTGCATAGTGTTGCTTCCCCTACATACTATGCACCTTGAAGTGATGAGGTGGTTTATGTCCCTGGTTTATATGCCTTAACGATTATGTCGGACCAGTTTGGGGTCCGGGAAAATGTAATAACACGGATGGAAATACTAATCCTAAGACTCAGCTTTGACGGTAGGGTGAAGAAAGGCAAACCGTTTTGCATTTGAAGACTTAGAGAAAGGTTTTGAGAAGATTGACTGTAATACACTCCATGAAGTCCTGCCGCAGTGATAAAGTACACTGAGATGACAAAAGTCATGGAATACCCTTACCCACGCGTATAGATGGCGGTAGTATCGCGTACACAAGGCATAAAAGGCTGTGCATTGGCGGAGCTTTCATTTGTACTTGGATGTTCCATGCGAAAAGGATTTCGCTGTGATAGTTGCTGCCCGACGGAATTAACAGACTTTGAATGCGGATTGTTACTTGGAGCTAGAGGGATGGGACATTCAATTTCGGAAATCGTTACTAAATTGAATATTCCGAGATTCACAGTATCAAGGGTGGTAGGGGAATATCAAATTTCTGGGGTAACCTCTCACAAAGGACAATGGTGTGGCGACGGCCTTCATTAAACGACCGAGAGCAGCGGCGGCTGCGTAGACTAGTCAGTGCTAACAGACAAGCAACACTGCGTAAAATAACAGCAGAAATCAATGAATAACGTATGCCGAATGTATCCCTTAGGGTAGTGCAGCGAAATATGGTGTTAATGGGCCTTGACTGCAGGTGACGTACGCGAGTGTCTTCACTAACAGCACTATATCGCCTGCAGCGTCTCTCCTGGTCTCGCGACCCTAATAACGATTGGACTCTAGACGACTAGAAAAAAAACTGGCCTAGTCAGATGAGTCCCGATTTCAGTTGGTAGGAGATGATGCTAGGGTTCGAGTGTAGTGCAAACTCCATGAAGCCATGGACACAAATTGTGCACAAGTCACTATTAAAGCTCGGTGTGGCCCCACAACGGGGAACGCAGTGTTTTCATGGCAAAGCCTGATTCTCTGGTCCATCTGGACCGATCATTGACTGTAAATGGTTTTTTTATCTACATGGAGATGGTTTACAACCATTCATGTGCTTAATCTTCACAACCAACTTTGTCACGTCAGCGAATCAATATTGTTCGTGATTAGTTTGAAGAACGTTCTGTACAAATCGAGAGATTTACTTAGTCTCCCACATTTATGTGACACGATCAATTTGTGCACTATATCAGGCACCAATAACATTTACGCAATTGTGGACGATTATAGATCAGAATGGTTGAATATTCCCACAGCAGACTTCCAAGGCCTTTGAATACATACCACGGCCAGATGCTGCACTGCGCCCGCAGGAGGAGGTCCGACACTGTACTGAGTCATCTTATGACTTTCATCATCTTAGTGTATACAACTTGTACAGACACAAGACTGTGGTTATGATAGTCGAAGGGCATGAAACGGGAACAGTATTACTAAAGGAGGTGAGACAGGGTAGCACTCCATAACAAACGATATTCAGTGTATACGTTGAGCCCTACTGAAGAGGTGCAGCAGCCTTTTCAGTATTTGCAAGGGCAACAGTCTTGATGATTGACTGATCTGGCCTTGTAACACTGACCAAAACGTTCTTGCTGTGCTGGTAATGCGAACGGCTGAAAGCAAGGGGAAA
Organism: Schistocerca americana; assembly: GCF_021461395.2. Taxonomy (NCBI): domain Eukaryota; kingdom Metazoa; phylum Arthropoda; class Insecta; order Orthoptera; family Acrididae; genus Schistocerca; species Schistocerca americana. The sequence goes on along the minus strand of NC_060121.1, from coordinate 440,092,695 downwards.
CTACGGCCGTTATTTTTTCCGAGGGCATGCAGCTTTACTGTAGGGTTAAATGATGATGGCGTCCTCTAGGGTAAAATATTCCGGAGGTAAAATAGTCCCCCATTCGGATCTCCGGGCGGTGACTACTCAAGAGGATGTCATTATCAGGAGAAAGAAAACTGGCGTTCCACGGATCGGAGCGTGGAACGTCAGATCCCTTAATCGGGAAGGTAGGTTAGAAAATTTAAAAAGGGAAATGGATAGGTTAAAGTTAGATATAGTGGGAATTAGTGAAGTTCGGTGACAGGAGCAGCAAGACTTTTGGTCAGGTGAATACAGGGTTATAAATACAAAATCAAATAGGGGTACTGCAAGAGGAGGTTTAATAATGAATAAAAAAATGCGAGTGCGAGTAAGCTACTATAAACAGCATACTGAACGCAATATTGTGGCCAAGATAGACACGAAGCCCACGCCTACTACACTGGTACAAGTTTATATGCCAACTAGATCTGCAGATGATGAGGAAATTGATGAAATGTATGATGAGATAAAAAAAATTATTCAGGTAGTGAAGGGAGACGAAAATTTAATAATCATGGGTGACTGGAATTCGGCAGTAGGAAAAGGGAGGGAAGGAAACATAGTAGGTGAATATGGATTGGGGTAAGAAACGAAAGAGGAAGCCGCCTGGTAGAATTTTGCTAAGAGCTCAGCTTAATCATAGCTAACTCTTGGTTCAAGAATCATGAAAGAAGGTTGTATACATGGAAGAAGCCTGGAGATACTGGCAGGTTTCAGATAGATTATATAGTGGTAAGACAGAGATTTAGGAACCAGGTTTTAAATTGTAAGATATTTCCTGGGGCAGATGTGGATTCTGACCACAATCTATTGGTTATGAACTGCAGATTGAAACCGAAGAAACTGCAAAAAGGTGGGAATTTAAGGAGATGGGACCTGGATAAACTGACTAAACCAGAGGCTGTACAGAGTTTGAGGGAGAGCATAATTGAACAATTCACAGGAATGAGGGAAGGAAATACAACAGAAGAAGAATGGGTAGCTTTGAGGGATGAAGTAGTGAAGGCAGCAGAGAATCAAGTAGGTAAAAAGATGAGCGCTAGTAGACATCCTTGGGTGACAGAAGAAATACTGATTTTAATTGATGAAAGGAGAAAATATAAAAATGCAGTAAATGAAGCAGGCAAAAAGGAATACAAACGTCTCAAAAATGAGAGCGACAGGAAGTGCAAAATGGCTAAGCAGGCATGGCTAGAGGACAAATGTAAGGATGTAGAGGCTTATCTCACTAGGGGTAAGATAGATACAGCCTACCGGAATATTAAAGAGACCCTTGGAGAAAAGAGAACCACTTGTATGAATATCAAAGGCTCAGATGGAAACCCAGTCTCAGAAAAGAAGGGGAAGCTAAAAAGGTGGAAGGAGTATATAGAGGGTCTATACAAGTGCGATGTATTTGAGGACAATATTATGGAAATGGAAGAGGATGTAGATGAAGATGGCATGGGAGATATAATACTGCGTGAAGAGTTTGACAGAGCACTGAAAGACCTGAGTCGAAACAAAGACCCGGGAGTAGACAACATTTCATTAGAACTACTGACAGCCTTGGGAGAACCAGTCCTGAGGAAACTCTACCATCTGGTGAGCAAGATGTATGAAACAGGCGGAATACCCTCAGACTTCAAGAGGAATATAATAATTCCAATCCCAAAAAAAGCAGGTGTTGACAAATGTGAAAAGTACCCAACTATCAGTTTAATAAGTCATGGCTGCAAAATACTAACGCGAATTCTTTACAGACGAATGGAAAAACTAGTAGAAGCCGACCTCGACGAAGATCAGTTTGGATTCCGTAGAAATGTTGTAACACGTGAGGCAATACTGACCCTACGACTTATCTTAGAAGCTAGATTAAGAAAAGGCAAACCTACGTTTCTAGCATTTGTAGACTTGGAGAAAGCGTTTGACAATGTTGACTGGAATACTCTCTTTCAAATTCTGAAGGTGGCAGGGGTAAAATACAGAGAGCGAAAGGCTATTTACAATTTGTACAGAAACCAGATGGCAGTTATAAGCGTCGAGGGACATGAAAGGGAAGCAGTGGTTGGGAAGGGAGTGAGACAGGGTTGTAGTCTCTCCCCGATGTTACTCTATCTGTATATTGAGCAAGCAGTAAAGGAAACAAATGAAAAATTCGGAGTAGGTATTAAAATCCATAGAGAAGAAATAAAAACTTTGAGGTTCGCCGATGACATTGTAATTCTGTCAGAGACAGCAAAGGACTTGGAAGAGCAGTTGAATGGAACGGATTGTGTCTTGAAAGGAGGGTATAAGATGAACATCAACAAAAGCAAAACGAGGATAATGGAATGCAGTCGCATTAAGTCGGGTGATGCTGAGGGAATTAGATTAGGAAATGAGACACTTAAAGTAGTAAAGGAATTTTGCTATTTGGGGAGCAAAATAACTGATGATGGTCGAAGTAGAGAGGCTATAAAATGTAGACTGGCAATGGCAAGGAAAGCGTTTCTGAGGAAGAGAAACTTGTTAACATCGATTATAGATTTAAATTTCAGGAAGTTATTTCTGAAAGTATTTGTATGGAGTGTAGCCATGTATTGAAGTGAAACATGGACGATAAATAGTTTGGACAAGAAGAGAATAGAAGCTTTTGAAATGTGGTGCTACAGAAGAATGCTGAAGATTAGATGGGTAGATCACATAACTAATGAGGAAGTATTGAATAGGATTGGGGAGAAGAGATGTTTGTGGCACAACTTGACCAGAAGAAGGGACCGGTTGGTAGGACATGTGTTGAGGCATCAAGGGATCACCAATTAAGTTTTGGAAGGCAGTGTGGCGGATAGAAATCGTGGAGGGAGACCAAGTGATGAATACACTAAGCAAATTCAGAAGGATATAGGTCGCAGTAGGTACTGGGAGATGAAGTAGCTTACACAGGATAGAGTAGCATGGAGAGCTACATCAAACCAGTCTCAGGACTGAAGACCACAACAACAACAACGTTGAGCACACGTGAAGAAAACCATAGTGAACGTTGGACAAGATATTTATGACTGGACCTTTTTTCTTTCATTCTTTCTTTCTTTTACTTGTGCCTTTATCTCGCATTTCGCAGGGTCGGCATGGTTAGGTTCGAATTTGGCAAGGTTAACGTTAATGGGTGGCCGGATGCCCTTCCCACCGCCACCCTGCACCCTCCGGGTTGGAATTAATGTACCCCAACTGTCTGCGTCTAGTCTAATCCATGGAATAGTGTGAATGCGTTCAGATGTCTGCGAGTCGTGTAACTGAGGCGGGACGTGGAAATTGGAAATTTGTGGTAAGTTCGTATGGGACCAAACTGCTGAGGTCATCGGTCCCTACGCTTACACACTAATTTATCTAACTTAAAATAACGTACGCTAAGGACATCACAAACCCATATCCGAAGGAGTACTCGAACCTAAGACGGGGGTAGCCCAGCAAACCGTGGCAAGGTGCCCCTACACCACGCGGCTACCCCGCGCAGCGCGGAACGTGGAGACCAGCCCGGTATTCACCTAGTGGAATGTGTAAAATCGCCTAATAACCAGGCTGGCCAGCAAACTGGACCTCGTCGTTAATCCGCCGGGCGGATTCGATTGGGGCCAGTGCCCCTACCCGAGACCAGGAAGCAGCGAATTAGCGCTCTCGGTTAGGATGGCGGGTAATATTTATGACAGGATAATGAAATGAAAACTCTGAAGTCGGCCGATGACATAGAAAGCAAAGGAATTGATTGATAAGTTGAACATAATGGATAATGCGATGAGAAAATGTTGTAAGACGAACATCGGCGAAAGTAATACGTGTTTTATGAAATGTAGTGGAAAACATTTGGAAATATTGATGTTTTGTGTTAGAAAATTCGAATCTAAAAATAGTAAATAAATTTTGTCATTTGGGTTGGCAAAATAACTGGCAATGGCCAAACGAGAGAATTTAATCTTGAGATTGGCAATGGCAAGAAAAGCGTGTGTGAAGGTCAATAGTCCATTACATACACGATGCTGCTGCAGAATAATAGGGGCTGTGTATAACTGGCTGGGCAATCTTTTATTTTAGAGGGTCTCGGTAAAACACAGAATAGGCTTAACAAGGTTACTGTTAAAACACAGGAAGAGGGTGGACTTCGGAAGAAACAATATTGCAGTTGTAAATTGTCGTACGTGTGTTGGTAAAGTACTAGCGCTAACAGAAAGCACTGAAACACAAATCGTAATAGGAGCTGAAAGCAGGCTACAGCCGGAGATAAGATCAACCGAAATTCTTACATGGTTCTTAACGTTGTTTAGAAGGGACTGATTAAATACAGTTGGTGGTGGAGTGTCGATCGCTGTTAACGGTTTACCTTCTAGTGAAACGAAATAGATAGATTCCCTGAGGCAATATGGGTAGAGGTAGAGGTTTTACCTGACAGCATGAATGAATTATTGGTTCCTTTTACCCACCGCTTAACTTAGATGATACTATTTCTGAATAGTTTAGTGAGAACTTGCGTCTCATTTCAAATAGGTACCTTACATGTAGAATTACAGTTGGTAGTGACTTCAATATACCATTGATATTACACAAAATAAATTAATGAACAATTGAACTTATTCTTCATGGTAACTAAACTAGTCGCAACATTGTTGCAGAAACAAGAAAATGCAGGCTAAATTCAAAAGAATGCCAAATACTCTAGATTAGCGAAGCTTTACAAAAGCTCAAAATTTAGCCTGAATTCAACGTTACTTGCTTTTCATAATTTCCTCAACGAAACGCTGTTTAGAAATCGGACACGAAATACGTAGTGATTCTCATCGTCTGTAAAATACACCAGCAGCAAGACACAATCAGTACCTCAATTACACGATACCGATGGTTTACGTACCGTTGAGTGTGCCACTAAAGCATATACAGTGTGATCCTATGATCGTAACCGGACCAGATATCTCACGAAATAAGCGTCAAACGAAAACACTACGAAGAAAGAAATTTGCCTACTTCAAGGGGGAAACCAGATGGTGCTTTGGTCGGCCCGCTGGATGGCGCTGCCATACCTCAAACGGATATCATCTGCATTTTTTATTTAGGAACCCCAATTTTTATTACATATTCGTATAGTACGTACAGAAATATGTATGTTTTAGTTGGACCACCTTATTCGCTTTGTGATAGATGGCGCTGTAATAGTCACAAACATATGGCTCACAATTTCAGACCAATAGTTGGTAACAGGTAGGTTTTATAAATTAAAATACAGCACGTAAGTACGTTTGAACATACGGCTGAAGAGCAGCGCATATGCTGCTGCCAGCCCGCCCCGATGGGGAATTGAAATACAATAAAGAACAAAAAAAAATATTTGAACATTTTATTTCAGTTGTTACAATGTGATACATGTACCTTTGTGAAGTCCGCCCCAGTAGCTGAGTGGTCAGCGTGACGGATTGCCGTCCTCTGGGCCCGGGTTCGATTCCCGGCTGGGTCGGAGATTTTCTCCGCTCAGGGACTGGGTGTTGTGTTGTGTTCATCATCATTTCATCCCCATCCGGCGTGCAGGTCGCCCAATGTGGCGCCGAATGTAATAAGACCTGCGATATGGCGGCCGGACCTGCCCCGCGAGGGGCCTCCCGGCCAATGACGCCAAACGATCATCATGACCTTTGTGAACTTATCATTTCTGGGAACGCATATTTTACAGCGTGATACCTGTAAATACCACATTAAGGCAATAAATGCTGAAAATGATGTCCGTCAACCACAATGCATTTGGCAATACGTGTAACGACATTCCTCTCAACTGCCTTCCATAATGATCACTCATGCATTGAAAATGCGCTGACGCATGTTGTCAGGCGTTGTCGGTGGATCACGATAGCAAATATCCCTCAACTTTCCCCACAGAAAGAAATCCGGGGACGTCAGATCCGGTGAACGTGCGGGCCATGTTATGGTGCTTCAACGACCAATACACCTGTCATGAAATATGCTAGTCAATACCGCTTCAACCGCACGTGAGCTATGTGCCGGACACTCATCGTGTTGGAAGTACATCGCCATACTGTCATGCAGTGAAACATATTGTAGTAACATCGGTAGAACATTACGAAGGAAATCAGCATACATTGCTCTACTTAGATTGCCATCGATAAAATGGAGGCCAATTATCATTCCTCCCATAATGCCGCACCATACGTTAAGCCGCCAAGGACGTTTATGTTCCACTTGTTGCAGCCATCGTGGATTTTTCGTAGCCCAATAGTGCATATTATGCCGGGTTATGTTACCGCTGTTGGTGAATGACGCTTCGTCACTAAACCGAACGCGTGCAAAAAATATGTCATCGTCCCGTAATTTCTCTTGTGCACAGTGGCAGAACTGTACACGAAGTTCAGAGTCGTCGCCATGCAATTCCTGGTGCATAGAAATATGGTACGGATGCAATCGATGTTGATGTAGCATTCGCAACACAGAAGTTTTTGAGATTCCCGATTCTCTCGCAATTTGTCTGCAACTGATGTGCGTTTAGCCGTGACAGCAGCTAAAACAACTACTCGGGCATCATCATTTGTTGCAGGTCGTGGCTGACGTTTCACATGTAGCTGATCACTTCCTGTTTCCTTAAATAACGTAGCTATCAGGTGAACGGTCCGGATACTTGGTCGATGTCGTCCAGGATACTGAGCAGCATACATAGCTAATGCCCGTTGGGCAATTTGATCACAATAGCCTTACACTAACACGTTATCGACCTTTCCCGCGATTGGTAAACGGTCCATTTTAACACGGGTAATGTATCCATTTTAACACGGGTAATGTATCCGCACTGGCGGAATGTTACGTGGTACCACGTACTTATACGTTTGTGAATATTACAGCGCCATCTATCACAAAGCGTTAAAAAGTGGTCCAACTAAAATATTCATATTTCTTTACGTACTACACGAATATGTAATAAAAAAATCGGGGTTCCTATTTAAAAAGAACGCATTTGATATCCGTTTTACCTATGGCAGCTCCATCTAGCGGGCCAACCATAGGTTTCCCCCTTCAAGCTAGACGCGTTTCGTTCTTTGCAGTGTTTCCGTTTGACGCTTATTTCGTGAGATATTTGGCGCGGCCACTATTAATGGACTATCGTGTATACTAAACACGTTTTTCCGAAATTCCTTCACGAAATATAAATATTGCGAAATAAATATTGCGAAATAAATATTGCGGAATTCGATTCAAGATTAGCTGCCGGCATGGAAAACTTCTAAGCAGACTATCTCGGTGATGCCAGGAAACTTAAGTCACATAATAAAGACAAGCCTTCTTGTCATACAGTATACCAGGTAGATTCATTTCAGCAAAAGCTGAGCTAATAGCTCCACAATTACGTATACATCCTCTTGCTTAACGAAAGATCCGTATCTACAGCCTGGAAAGTTTCACAGCTCACTTCAGCACTGAAGAAAGGGAGTAGGTGTAGATCGCTAATTTACATACCCCTAATACTCACATCGATCTGCATATGGATTGCAGAACGTATACAGTGTTCGCAGAGTTCGAACATCGTTTACTACCTCGAAGAAAATGATTTATAGACGATAGTCAATATATTTTGGAAAATACCGTTCTTGTGAAACACAACTAATTCTTTATTCGCACGAAGTATTAGTGTTATAGAAAGGGGATCTCAAAATGATTTCATATTTCTAGTTTAAAGAATTATTTCAACACCGTTCTTCACAAGCGACTTCTAATCAGAGTGCGGGACTGTGGAATATAGTTTCAGATGTGCAATGGAATTCGTGACATTTCTCAGAAAGGTGACACATCATAGTAAGTGTTGGAAGGTCATCGAGTAAAACAGAAGTGACATCTGGCGTCCCTCAAGCAATTCTAACATGCTCTCTGCTGTTCGTAATCGATATAAAAGACTTAAGAGAGGATGTTAGCAGTTGTCTTAAATTGGCGGCAGGTAATGCTTTCGCTTACCACCTAGTAAAGTCATCGGAAGAACAAAACCAGATCTAAAATGATTAACACAAGATATTTGTATGATGGAAAACGTGACAATTGACTGTAAAAAATGAAAAGTATGAGTTCACCCACACTAGCATTAAAAGGAATCCGATAAATTTCGGTTACACGATGAATCACACACATGTAAAGATTGAGAGTTCAACTAAGTTCATAGATATAATAATTAGAAATAACTTAAATTCGAACGCTGACACAGATACTGGTGTGGGGAAGGCGACCCAGAAACTGTTTTTTGTTGGCAGAACACTCAAAGAATGCAGCAGGCTAGTGAAGAGACTGCGTACACTACGCTTGTCAATCCTCTGCTGGAGTAGCGCTGCGCTGTGAGGGAGCCGCACCAGACTTCTTGGTATAGTGGAAGAGGATCAAGTGTCACTAATTTGATACGCGGGTTGAGGGTCAGCGTCTTTAAAACAAAGACGTCTGTCGTTGCAGAGAGATCGTTTCACAAAGTTTCGATCACAATCTCTCTCCTCAGAACGAGAAAGTATTTTGTTGGAACACACCTTCTTAATACAACAAGAGAAATCAGAACTCTCTCGAAATGATCCCAGTGTTCTATTTTCTCGCGCTCTACTCTAGAGTAGAACTGCAAAGAAATGGTTTGATGGTGGATCTACAATTCCTCTACCAGGCACTAAATCATGAACTGCAACAAAACAGAGACAGACAGACACACACACTCTCTCTCTCTCTCTCTCTCTCTCTCTCTCTCTCTCTCTCTCTCTCACACACACACACACACACACACACACACACAGAGAGAGAGAGAGAGAGAGAGAGAGAGAGAGAGAGAGAGAGAGAGAGAGAGAGAGATAGAGACGAATGTGTTAATGACGTACATAAATGTCGATCTTAAAAAGTCTTTCCGGAAACTAATTTTGAGGAGTGTAGCCTAGTACGACAGTTAAATGTGGAACATAAACATATCAGAATAGAAGAGGACAGAAGTTCTGAAACGTGGTGCTACAGAAAAAGGTTTAAGATTCCGTGGGTAGATAGGAAAACTGTAGTGGAGGAATTGAAGCGCACTTAGAAGAAAACAAGTTTACGGTATAACTTGACCGAATGAAGGGAACAGTTGATACTATACATGCCGCGGCCCCAAGGAATGGTCGGTTTGGTAATGGATTGGGTATTGGTTTTGCTAATAGTGGAATGACCCTTAGGCTTGACAGGACTAAGCAGGATCAAATATACTGAAGAGCAAAAGAAACAGGTACAGTCATGCGTATTCAAACACAGATATGTGTAAACAGGCAAAATACTGTGCTGCAGGCGGCAACGTCTATATAAGATAACAAGTGTCGGGTGCAGTTGTTAGGTCGGTTACTGCTGCTACAATGGCAGGTTATCAAAATTTATGTGAATTTGGACGTTGCGTTACAGTCGGCGCACGAGTGGTGAGACACAGCATCTACGAGGTAACGTTGAAGTTGGGATTTTCCCCTATGACCATTCCACGAGTGCACCGTGAATATCAGGTAAACCTCAAACCTCTGACATTTCTGCGGTCGGAAAAAAATCCTGTAAGAACGGGATCAACGATGACTGAAGACAATCGTTCAACCCTGATAGAATCGCAATCCTTCCACAAACCCTGCGGATTCAGTGCTGGGCCGTCCAACGAAACATCTTTGATATGGGCTTTCGGAGCCGAAGGCCCACCCTTATATCCTTGATGGCTACACAACAAAAAGCTTTACTCCTAGCCTGGGCCCGTTAACGCCGGAATTGGACTGTTGACTAATGGAAACATGTTGCCTGGTTTTAGGAGTCTCGTTTCAAATTGTATCGAGTGGGTGGACTTGTACGGGTATGGAGACAAAGCATGGAACCTGTATATCAGCAGGGGACTGTGCAAGCTCGAGCGTGATGCGTGTGCAGTTGGAGTGATATGATACGTCTAGTTACGACTCTGACACCTACATAAGCGTCTTGTCTAATCACCAGCATCCATTCACGTCCATTGTGCTTTCTGTAGGATTTGGGAAATTCCATCAGGACAATGCGACAGCCCACACGTCCATAATCGCTTTAGAGTGGCTCCAGAAATACTTTTCTGAGTTTAAATACTTTCGCTGGGCACCTAACATGAACATTATTGAGCTTATCTGGGATGCATTGCAACGTACTGTTCAAAAGAGACCTCCACCCCGTCGTACTCTTATGGATATACGGACGACTCTGAGGGGATTTATAGTCCAAATTGGCTCTGAGCACTATGGGACCTAACTTCTAAGGTCATCAGTCCTCTAGAACTTAGAACTACTTAAACCTAACCAACCTAAAGACATCACACACATCCATGCCCGAGGCAGGATTCGAACCTGCGACCGTAGCGGTAACGCGGTTCCAGACTGTAGCGCCTTTAACCGCTTGGCCACACCGGCCGGCGGATTCATGGTGTCAGTTCCATCCAGCACTACTTCAGACATTAGTCGAGGCCGTGTCACGCGGTCCTGCGGCGCTTATGCGTGATCGCGGGTCTCCTAGACGATATTTTCTTTTTTTGGCTCTTCAGTGTATATGTATGCAACGTTGAAGAACATGAGCGACCCTGGTCAGTGAGAGGTAATATTACAATCGTACCTTCACTGCCAGTCTCTACTGCTATTTACGTAAATGTATCAAAGATTTTGAATTGATATTCATTCCACTATATATTACTTAAGAGCTAAGTTTCTGCCACTGATCGTAAGTCTTGGTTAAAAAGTATGCTGAATGCACTTATCCAGCTATGTATTCTAAGTATCCACGATTACATATTTCAGCATTTAGAGGCTATAATGGCAAGTTATGCTAGCTGCATTTGACACTATAATAAGTCTTACAGCAGAGTGCACTTAAATGCAGTGTATTGCTTGTGGGCTAATTTGCGTTCAACCCTATTCATCACTATCGGTGTCTCCGATGTCAATACACCATTGTACAAATATTTGCAAAGTTCCTGCGTGAAGGTCATCACTTACCCCCTCAATCTCTGCGGACAAGCCAGCATCGAATGTCTCAGAGATTTTCTGGACTCAGCCGCGATGATCTGCAGCGGGAGGAGCGCCATCGGCTCGCCGGGAATCGACGAACTTCTGCAACTTTCTCGCAGGTTTGATTGAATTGGTCTTTACCTGTGTTGCTGGCCTTTTTCTTCTCTCCAACTCCGAAGAAATGTTATCGAGAAAAGCAGAAACCATTCTCCGACATGGCTTCGCTGCTTTGTGCGACGCACTTCAACTCTTTGGCTGCATGGAAGCCAACGACAATAGGATCCTTGCAGTGTAGGACGTATCTGGGTCACATCATTACTATTAAGGAAAAAGTTCTAATACGGTACTTCAAGATTTTCGCATGTCTATCCCCTGTGAGACCTTTTGCTATTAGATCCGGGTCTGACTGCAAAGCATTTATTGTGCTAAGCTCATGCAGAACACGTGACGTTTGTTACCAGAGCAGTGATATTGTTTCTCAATGAACTTTTGAATATTTTAGGTCCGCTTCAATAATATACTCACAAAAAATATCTCGAGAAATTTTCTGACTCACGCACAACATAATTCTATTATTTTGCGGTCCTCCGAGCGAAATTTCAGAACCTTACAGGCTATAGCCATGGGCTATTTTTTCTGCCTACGGGGAACAGTACAAGTGGCGAGACATGTATAGATAGAGAAAATGTCATTACATCGTATGCTGCATAATTTCTAAATTTTTTCCGTTTTGGCAAGTAACAAGCATTCGTTTGGTTAGGAGTGTTGTGGTTCAGACAGCATGAAGAACAAATGGCAGTCTGACCTCAAATAGGGTCTCCGATATCTGTATCAGTTGTACATTAAATATCCAACGAGATGATTTTCGACGACAGAACAAAGTACAGTGTTATCTGCACCCTCGAAGTTTCATGTAGTAATAACAAGCAATCTTTAACTAATAACTGTAACGTTGTCATTAAACCACACCACATTTGTTATTATTGTTAGTATTATGAATGTAATGCATATAATTTACTGTATGCGGTGACGCAAAGGCGTTTTGGAGCCAAAACGAAAGTTCATGTGCACCTACGACTGATTTCTAATTTTTGTGAAATGACGTGCTGAGATACATTCTTTAACAAAACTATTCAGTACTTCCATGATAATAAAACTTTCTCGAGAAATCAACAGACTGGTGAAATGGTTCATATGGGTCTGAGTACTGTGGGACTTAACATCTGAGGTCATCAGTTCCCTTGAACTTAGAACTACTTAAACCTTACTAACCTAAGGACATCACACCCACCCATGCCCGAGGCAGGATTCGAACTTGCGACCGTAGCGGTCACGCGGTTCCAGACTGTAGATCTAGAACTACATCTCTAGATCTACATCCATACTCCGCAATCCACCTGACAGTGTGTGGCGGAGGGTACCCTGAGTACCTCTATCGGTTCTCCCTTCTATTCCAGTCTCGTATTGTTCGTGGAAAGGATTGTCGGTATGCCTCTGTGTGGGCTCTAATCTCTCTGATTTTATCCTCATGGTCTCTTCGCGAGATATACGTAGGAGGGAGCAATATACTGCTTGACTCTTCGGTGAAGGTATGTTCTCGAAACTTTAACAAAAGCCCATACCGAGCTACTGAGCGTCTCTCCTGCAGAGTATTCCACTGGAGTTTATCTATCATCTCCGTAACGCTTTCGCGATTACTAAATGATCCTGTAACGAAGCGCGCTGCTCTCCGTTGGATCTTCTCTATCTCTTCTATCAACCCTATCTGGTACGGATCCCACACCGCTGAGCAGTATTCAAGCAGTGGGCGAACAAGCGTACTGTAACCTACTTCCTTTGTTTTCGGATTGCATTTCCTTACAATTCTTCCAATGAATCTCAGTCTGGCATCTGCTTTACCGACGGTTAACTTTATATGATCATTCCATTTTAAATCACTCCTAATGCGAACTCCCACATAATTTATGGAATTAAATGCTTCCAGTTGCTGACCCGCCATTTTGTAGCTAAATGATAAGGGATCTATCTTTCTATGTATTCGCATCACATTACACTTGTCTACATTGAGATTCAATTGCTATTCCCTGCACCATGCGTCAATTCGCTGCAGATCCTCCTGCATTTCAGTACAATTTTCCATTGTTACAACCTCTCGATACACCACAGCATCATATGCAAAAAGCCTCAGTGAACTTCCGATGTCATCCACAAGGTCATTTATGTATATTGTGAATAGCAACGGTCCCATGACACTCCCCTGTGGCACACCTGAAATCACTCTTACTTCGGAAGACTTCTCTCCAATGAGAAAGACATGCTGCGTTCTGTTATCTAGGAACTCCTCAATCCAATCACACAATTGGTCTGATGGTCCATATGCTCTTACTTTGTTCATTAAACGACTGTGGGGAACTGTATCGAATGCCTTGCGCAAGTCAAGAAACACGGCATCTACCAAGGAACCCGTGTCTATGGCCCTCTGAGTCTCGTGGAGGAATAGCGCCGCGAGCTGGGTTTCACACGACCGTCTTTTTCGAAACCCATGCTGATTCCTACAGAGTAGATTTCTAGTCTCCAGGAAAGTCATTATACTCGAACATAATACGTGTTCCAAAATTCTACAACTGATCGACGTTACAGATATAGGTCTATAGTTCTGCACATCTGTTCGACGTCCCTTCTTGAAAACGGGGATGACCTGTGCCCTTTTCCAATCCTTTGGAACACTACGCTCTTCTAGAGACCTACGGTACACCGCTGCAAGAAGGGGGGGCAAGTTCCTTCGCGTACTCCGTATAAAATAGAACTGGTATCCCATCAGGTCCAGCGGCCTTTCCTCTTTTGAGCGATTTTAATTGATTCTCTATCCCTCTGTCGTCTATTTCGATATCTACCATTTTGTCATCTGTGCGACAATCTAGAGAAGGAACTACAGTGCAGTCTTCCGCTGTGAAACAGCTTTGGAGAGAGACATTTAGCATCTCGGCCCTTAGTCCGCCATCCTCTGTTTCAGTACCATTTTGGTCACAGAGTGTCTGGACATTTTGTTTTGATCCACCTACCGCTTTGACATAAGACCAGAATGTCTTAGGATTTTCTGCCAAGTCAGTACATGGAACTTGCGCCTAGAACCACTCGGCCATCCCGGCCCGCAGCACCAGTACTATGCTCATTTAAAGGGAGAGAGAGATTTAACTGGTGAGCTCGTAGAAGGCAGCTGAATAACCAGTCTTACCGGCAGTGGGTTGATAACCCATTCAGGAACATTCGGAAACACTAGTATTTCCCAATTTTTTCTCCGAAAACAGGACGGATTTTCTTTCGCGGCTCTAGCTAGAGTAAAGGGCAAGAGAAAATGGACATACGGGAAAGTAAGATTACTTGTATGGAAAGCAAAAGGAATTGATTAAGACGAAGGAAAAATTGCAAATACATTCTATTAATGACAGACAGAATTTGCAACTGTCCCAGAAATTAAGAAGACGCTGAAACGTAGTAAGTATCATGGATGATAAGTAATGTTTTGTGGTGGAGTACGACAGAAAGAAATAGCACGTAAAGGACTATCAATCTAGAAAACTAGGGAAAACAGTATCAAGAACGATGAGTATACAAACGAGAGAACAATTTGAGCAACGATAAAAAACGAAAGAGGATACCTGATTCTGATAGCAGTTTATGCACCAGAGGAAGATTAGGTTTATGAATAAGTTACCTTTTACGACGCCCTTCTAAATGTTTAGGAGCATGATAACCAAAGCATCAGCTAGTTCTGTTTGGTGACGTTAATGCAAGGTTAGCAAACAGTAAGGTAAGTACTCACAGTTCTTCGAATGTATGGAGAAATAACCTGTAACGTCAACGAGCAGCTATGTAGACATTTTTCCAGTTTCAATCTTCCCAAATTAGCTAACAGGTTTTTATTATAAAAGATGTTTTCAACTATAGTGCAACTAGTAGAGGATACGACCGAGTTATAGATTACATTATAATAAACAGAAGAATACAGCATCCAGTATAAGATACGAGAGTACAAAGAGGTTTTGGTGTCAGCACTGATCATTATTTTGTAATAGACAAAACTGATATAAATATACTCGTAAGAAACCTTGTAACAAACCATGGCTGACTAAGGGTATAAAAATATCTTGTAACCGGAAAATGGAAATATATCTGACAGCAAGAAAGAGTAGTGACCCAGGAACTATCAAACATTATAAAAACTACTGTGTTATATTAAAAAAACTTATTAAAAAATCCAGAAGTATGTGTATCATGTCTGAAATCAGCAACTCTGATAATAAAATTAAAACAATTTGGAATATTATTATAAGAGAAACAGGTCAACCAAGAGCACAGGAAGACCGTATTACCATCAAATTGAATGAAAACTTTACAAACAAAATGTCATAAGTTGAAAATATTTTTAATAATCATTTCCAAAATGTTGTGGATGTAGTAGGATCCAGGTGTTCATTAGAAGATGCTAGGCTGTTAATGGAAGAGGCCATACCTGTGCAATTTGATACAATTGAAATCTCACCCACTTCTCCCTCTGAAATTAGGAAAATAATAAACTTGCTTAAAAGCAAAAACTCACATGGAATTGATGGCATTTCCAGCAAAATAATAAAAGCTTGTTCTCAACTGATAAGTAAGATTCTCAGCCACCTGTGTAATAGCTCTCTGGAACAGGACATTTTCCCTGATAGACTGAAATATGCTATTGTTATACCTTTGCATAAAAAGGGGGATAGATCTGATGTCAACAATTACCGTCCAATCTCCCTTCTAACAGCCTTATCCTAAATTTTTGAGAAAGTAATGTATTCAAGAGTAGCTTCACATTTCTGTAAAAATGAGGTACTAACAAAATGTCAGTTTGGTTTCCAGAAAGGTTTTTCAACAGAAAATGCCATATATGCTTTCCCCAATCAAATTTTGAATGATCTGAATAACCGGACTCCACCCATTGGGATTTTTTGTGATCTCTCAAAGGCTTTTGATTGTGTAAATCATGAAATTCTGCTAGACAAGCTGAAGTATTGTGGCATGAGTGTGACAGTGCACAAATGGTTTAATTCTTACCTAACTGGAAGAGTGCAGAAAGTTGAAATAAGTAGTTCTCATAATATGCAAAGATCAGCACATTCCTCAAACTGGGGAACTATCAAGAATGGGGTTCCACAATGGTCCGTCTTGGGTCCTTTGTTGTTCTTAATCTATATTAATGACTTGCCATTCTATATTCATGAAGAGGCAAAGTTAGTTCTCTCTGCTGATGATACAAGTATAGTAATCACACCTGACAAACAAGAATTAACTGATGAGGTTGTCAATACTATCTTTCAGAATATTACTAAGTGGTTCCTTGTAAATGGACTCTCACTGAATTTTGATAAGACACAGTACATACTGTTCTGTACAACAAATGGTATGACGCCATTAATAAATGTAGACCTTAATCAGAAGCATATAGCTCAGGTGGAATATTCCAAATTTTTAGATGTGTCCATTGATGAGAGATTAAATTGGAAGAATCACATTGATGATCTGCGGAAAAGTTTGAGTTCAGCTACTTATACAATAAGGGTCATTGCAAATTTTGGTGATAAACATCTTAGTAAATTAGCTTACTACTCCTATTTTCACTAATTGCTTTCATATGGCATCATATTTTGGGGTAATTCATCACTGAGGAATAAAGTATTTATTGCACAAATGCGTGTAATCAGAATAATAGCTGGAGTCTACCAAAGGTCATCCTGCAGACATTTATTTAAGGATCTAGGGATATTCACAGTAGCTTCTCAGTATATGTACTCTCTTATGAAATTTGTTATTAACAACCAAACCCAATTCTAAAGTAATAGCAGTGTGCATAACTACAATACTAGGAGATAGGATTATCTTCACTATTCAAGATTAAATCTAACTTTGGCATAGAAAGGGGTGAATTATACTGGCACTAAAGTCTTTGGTCACTTACCAAATAGTATCAAAAGTCTGACAGATAAACAACAAGTATTTAAGAAGAAATTAAAAGAATTTCTGAATGACAACTCCTTCTACTCCATAGAGGAATTTTTAGATATAAATTAAGAAAAAAGAGAAAAAAACAAAAATATTAAAAGAATAAAAATAAAAACATAAAAAAATAAAAAAAAACAAAAAAATAAAAAAGTTGTTATATTAACTTAAGTATGTTGTTAAATTAACTTAATTATGTCATGTATTGAAAAATTTGACTCGTTCCACACCATTACGAAATATCGTCTTCATGATCCATGTAACTAGTATTAATCTAATCTAATCTGATAGTTATGCTAAAAGGAGGAGAAACAAACATGTTACTTGATAGAAGGAAGAAAATGTCTGTAAAGTATATTCCTTCCAGTCTTGTGTTAAGGGCCTGTATGAGAATAGATTAAGAAACGTATAAGAATAATTAGCTACTCGGGACACTACCGTAGAAGAATTAACAAATATTGAAAAAGCATAAAAAACACGTAAATGAGTCATTAGGAACGAAAATTAAATATCGGCGAAGGTGTGGATTAAAAATTTGATCAACAGAAATTGGAGAAGCAATTCAAAAAATTGAATGAAGAAAGAACGAACTCCGTGTTCAGGCCACAAGTGGCCTTTCGGGACCATCCGACCTCCGTGTCATCCTCAACTGAGGATGCGAATAGGAGGAGCGTGTGGTCAGCACATCGCTCTCCCGGTCGTTATGGTGGTTTTCTCCGGCAGGAGCCGCCACTATTTGGTCGAGTAGCTCCTCAATTGGCTTCACGAGGCTGAGTGCACCCAGAAAGATGGCAACAACGCATGGCGGCACGGCAGGTCACCCATCCAAATGCCGGAAACGCCCGACAGCGCTTAACTTCGGTGATCTGACGGGGACCGGTGTACCCACTGCGGAAAGGTCGTTGCCGAAAAAATTGAATAGTATATAAAAATTATCTTTGAACGTCTAGCATGCAAGTATAACAAATTTACAAACAGAAAAGGAATTACTCCAAAGAAACAGCGAGGAAAGTTCTCCAGCACACCTGGGATTAATACGTAACTAATACAAAACATGATATTCACGGGCACTAGCAAATAGCATATAAGGCTTAGAAAGCATTAAATAAAAAAGTGAAGGACACAAGTAATTCGGATAATATTACAAAAGAAGAGTGGATGAAATAATGTAAAAACTAATAGTACGATACAAAATGTAGATGACGAAAAGAAAATAAACAAGAAATAGACGTAAAAACGACCAGGTTTACATGGATTTAATACAGAGTCAGAGTAGGAGGAGTGTCACTACACTTCAAATTATTACATCTATTTAAAATATCTTATAAGTAGAAAGATGTACCACGAAACTGGAAGAAATCGAAAGTAGTACCGAAATAAAACAAAAGTGAAAAACCCCTATCTGAAAATTGCGGAGGGTTAAGCCTACTTGACAGAGTGAACACACATAAAGCAAGGCTTTTAAAGACAAGTTTAAAAACCACTGCATTATCTTTCTTGTGGAAGAACAGAACGTATTTAGAGATGCACAATCAATGACTGAAGCAGTTGCAATGTAACAACTGCTTGTTAAGGGAGAGTGGGAGTTTAATAGAGACACATGCTACTTTTATATAATTTGAGAAATATTTCGATAACGCAGATAGAGAAAAGTTATGGAGAATAATGGATGACAGAAGCTACCTTTTCCAGGTTACATCACATACTGAAAGTCTGTATATGGATACACAATTAATCCTAGATATAGAAGGCATATTATTCAATAAACCGAACCGATACAAGTAAACAAAGGCGTTAGACAACGCTGTAATTTATCCCCTATTTATATGGACGATGCCGTTCACAGATTTAATTTTAGAATGAAATCTGAAGGCATCTAAATATTTCGGTAAAACTAAAATCACCCCTATATGCTGATGACCTTACAGGGATTTTCTCAAGAGAAGACGATTTACAAGAAGGAGGTGATGATTTAAGTAAAATAATGATGTGAAAAACACAAAATGAAATAAGAGATACAGGCTGACGAAGAAAATGATGGGAATATTAATAGGCTGTAATAGGATACAACTGACCGCGCAACTGCAGAAAAAGAAGAAGATGAAGAAAAGTCAGAAGGAAATGGATCCTGGAATTTAATAATTTATGATTGTAACTGAGTTTGTTATGGCCTGTACTCATGTAAAAGGTTCTTACGTCTCTTTAACATCTACTCACAGTACATAAACATGCAGAATATTCAAATTTTCATTTTTAGTTAACCATCAGATTCTATTGGGCTGTCATGAAGAAAACCGTTCTGTTCCATATTGCACAGTTAGTGCTAATCGCACGGTAAGTACTTCGCGACCCTAACTTTATCCACTACTTCCGTACCCGGACTCCTGCATCTTCAATTCAATGAGTCAGCCCCATAAACCAACTGACTGTGCACCGTTTATGCACGCAGAAAAACCTCACCTCAATGCTAGCCGACCGTGTACACCTTTCCACCTATGATCTCGTGTCCAGTAGGGGTTGGTAAGGGTCAGAATCGGCATGTGCGTTCCGCCATGACCTTGCCCAGGAGAGTAGCTGTTTTGCGTGACTGACTTAACAGAGAGGTTGTAGCAGTGGTGACGCAAGAAATCTGAACATCAAAGAGTGTTTAGATGTTCTCGCGAAAGAATCAGTATTTATGTTTTGGTGACATTGCCGAACTACCGCCTGAGCTTCTGGAAGGAGAAATTATTACACGACTATAGAAGAGCGGTGGCTGACACCACAAAAAGGCTGGAGCACTGACGCCATGACTCCCCAACATCTGCACCTGAATCCTCAGTTCTGTTGTACGTTACAGGATAGGAACACTGATTTTCCAGAAACACTAACGGACTGAGTTCGTATAAATAATACTCCTTTCGGACAGACAGCATTCAATTGATCCTTCTGCTCTGTTCAGGAGTAGGTAGGTTTCTGGATGTGTCGGCAGATGCAGTAACAGAAGAACCAATTCCAAATTGTGTTTATTCAGTAATTTTACTGTTCATACGGTGTATTCCATTCTGTTGTTATGCTGTCGATTGTAATGATGACTGATGCTACTGCTCATCATCTGACTGCAGTGTCGTTATGTCGGGCTGTTCGCCAGTCCTGACACGCCCCTGAGCAAGCGAGTGGTGAGTCAGCGTCTGCTCGCATCCCAGCTGAATGTCATCGTGACACTCTCCTGAGATTGGTCTGTGGAAGTCGTCGTTCCAGTCCTGCAGCTCACGAAGATGCTGTCATTCTCGTGCAACAGTGTAATGGAGATGTTCCAGAGGACTGGAAGAATCTTGCACAAACAGTTACCTAACAGTAACCAAAGAATTAGGTGCCAATGAGGGGAATGACATCGATCTTTCTGATAGGGTTACCACCGGCATCTTGGTCGGTGTACTTACTACAGTTGGGAGGAGGTTTAGTTAATATACTTCATTCATAATCATAAAACCCTTCTAATTTATTCCTGGCAGTCAGCAGTCCCTCTTACTGCTGAATCTGCTGAACGATTTCTTTTGGTACCATTAGTCCACTTGACAAACATACAGTGAGTAAACTAGCGAAGCAAATCGTGCTTCTTGGATAACGTTACATAGGTGCACCAGAGGCCCGCCTAGCGCTGTCTGTGTCGCTGTCATACATCTCCTGCTGAATCGCTCGCGGTCACACACTGCCTTGATGAGTTTGATCACTAAGCGTACTTGCTTACGATACACGCTAACGCTGTTGACACACTGGCCATGCAAAAGATGCAATACTCAGCTGGTGAACTTACAGATTTTTCTGCATTCCCAAACTAAAGTATTCTGCTGTGTCTACAAATATTCTCGTGTTGGGAGAAATTCGTTCATCACCAGTGTAACTGTGCTGAGAAGTAAATATACAGATATGAAGAATACAGACGTAGAATGTTAATAAAGATGATTTTATTCAAAAATTTTAGAGATTCATAGCATAAATAATTTTGGAGGTGTTACTTGACACACGCCATTGTACCTCAATTTCACGCGGAACAAATTAAATGCATTATTGTAGTAAATCAATGTCAAAGAATAAACTTTCTACATAAATAAAGAAATACAGTTGTGTATTGTTTATGGAGGTACTCCTCATAAGTTTAAAGGTTATATGCACGAATCTTACCAGATGAAGTTACCGCACAACTCTACGCAGTATAGATAACCAAACACCCTTAGTAGCTTCCCTGCATATAAATTCACAAACAGGAATAGGGCCATGTTCATTATGTAGCATCGATCGGAGAATTTGAACATCACATCGACCTCTCTGAGCAAACTTTGTCGAAATCTAATTACGTGGAAATGATCCATAAAATTGCTTGGTGAGTACGAAATCCTTCACGTTGCTATCACACAGTGCTCAAAAAAAATCTGACGGTCTACCACGAAAGAACACACTGCAAGAGTACACACATTCAAAAATTGAATCGAAAAAATGCAGGTAACTAATACAAAGGAGAAATGGGAGAAGAATAAGGAACATTCCAAACGGAGATTATACAGAAAGATAAAAATCTAGTTCGCACAGGGAGGATACAAAACAATCTTAGTGGGACTATGCATGTGAAGACAAATAAAAGCAAAAATGCAGCCGATAGTAAACAACATTTTTTGGAGATGCGATGGCAGGTGGCAACATTAGTCAGACAAACAGGAACACATGAGAGAATGGTAATAAATCATTGAAAATGGCTTTAGGAATCACAACATCCGTGCACTTATAAGACAGTCACTGGCAAATATCCTTCGACATACACCATAGATTATACATTTTACAAAGCTGGACGGTAAGCCCACTTTGACAAATCCGACATCTGTGTGCGGCAATTTCGATACTTCTTTGATCTGCACAAATGTCAAGAATGAACTTCAAGATTTCTCCTGTACACACACCACCCAGAATCGGAACCACCCAGCCAAAATGTATCCACAAACATACCTGGCGACACAAAACCAATGGCAAATGTGTGGAATCTGGCATCATTGCAGAGTTATCGAAGCACATAGGAAAAATACACTGTAAGAACACATAGAAAATGTTGTGGGGGAGACTAATCAAAGGCTGCGTTTGACTGGCTGGACAGTTAGACAATGTAATAGATCTACTAAAGAGACTGCCTACACTGCACTTGCCCGTCCTCATTTAGAATATCGCTGCGCGGTATGGGATCCTTACCAAATAGGACTCACGGAATACGTCGAGAAAGTTCAGAGGAGGACAAGCACGTTTTATACTATCGCGGAAAATGGAAGAGAGTGTCTCTGATGTGATACAAGATTTTGGGTGGACGTCATAAAATAGAAGCGTTTTTTGCTGCGGCGGAACCTTGTCACGATATTTCAATCACCAACTTTCTCCTCTGAATCGGAAAATATTTTTTTGGGGCTGACCTACATAGGGAGATACGATAATCATAATAAAATAAAGGAAATCAGAGCTCGCACTGAAAGATATAGGTGTTCGTATTTTCCGCGAAATGTACGAGATTGGAATGATAGAGAATTATTGTGAAGGTGGTTCGTTGAACCCTCTGCCAGGCATTTAAATTTCATTTTCGGAGTATCGACGTAGATGTAGACGTAGAAGAATTTACATGATTATCGTGGCACAAATAAGAAAAAAAAGAAAGAAATGGAAAGAAAGCTGCCAGAAGATTGAAAGCAATTATTCACCCATCCACTCCACAAGAAAGGTGACAAGCCAGATTTAATTAACTACGGAGGGATCACTCTCTTCTGGTCACACATAAGATATTCTCAGTACCGTTAAACAAAGAACACAAGGGCAGCGTGACTAAACGATCGGGCGCTCATGTGTAGAACCCATTTTCAACCCAAAAATAAGGCAACCGAAAACATCTCAAACGTCGACTTCAAGAACACATGACGTATCGTTTCTGTTTCTATATCCTAGACGGACAGGCATGTTGCTCAAAGAGAGTAACTCTCACAATCCAGTCCCTCATGGATATCTCGTTCAAAGTAAAATTAAGTGAGAAATATCAGAACCCGTTGAAATTAACACAGCTTCACATTCATCTTAGGTAAGTCCTTACAGAATGGCAAAAACAACTAAAAAATCAAAATCTGTGGAAAAATATTCTGCTCGGACGAATTAATATGACTTTAATATGTCTTTCTGAGCTTTTGCAGACCTTAAAGCGATATTTTTGAACGATGAGATCACAGTAATAAGACAGAGGTCCTCAAAGGTTACTATGGACACACTGGCCCAGAAATCCCTTCAAAGCGGGACTATGTTGGCCTGCATTAATTTTAACGTTCAGAAATTAAACAAATTTACAGCAAATGAAAAGGCTCCGACACTTCATGCATGTCGCTGATACCGCAGAACATACGACGCTAGTAAAGGGAACACTGGTTTGATTACAAAATCTGAAGAGAGCTGCGGGTGATCGCATAACGTCTACGAGGGCAAGCTAGTAATTATTGCATCCGTATTTTCTATTTGTAAACTCTTAATGCTTTTTAAGTGAAACAATTTATTCTGTATCTTTAGTCTTCAAGTATACATGCTGATTTTTCAACATAGTCATTCTGGTAACGAAAACATTTGTTCCAACGAGAGACAAGTTTCTTGATCACCACTGTAGAATGTTTGACATTGTTGACGGACTCACAACCTCACCTTCGATTGATACGCTTCATTACTCTCAAGTTGTAATCTTTGAAGGTATTCTTTAAGTTTTATGAGAGAGATGAATGTCGGATGGTGTCAGGGTGTGACTGTATGGAGGACGATCGATGATAGTGTACCCAAGGCGTCGATTTGTTGCTCATGTCGCAGCGCTCGTGTACAATCTGTCTTTCTCATGCCGAAGCAGAGGGTGCTCAATGCCTGGATGCCCTCGTACAACCGATGTTACATATCCACATACAAAGACTATACATAAGCCTACGACACGGTGTTCAATGCTGAAGATCTGTACAGGAGCGAAACTTTAATTCTCAACAGAAAAGGCAATGTTGCGAACATCCTGAAGGAGCAAAGAACTATAAGGATAGTTCTTGGCCTAGAGAAATGGAGGACAATGGATATTGGTATCCTGTGAAGCAAAAAAAAAAAAAAAAATGTAAAGTTACGCAATAGAAAATAGAAAAAGAATACTTAGATTTTGTGGACATAGCAAAGGAGTCAAACAACGACGCTTACACAGAAGATTACAGCTCGTATCGGAAAATTAAAGTATATACCCAAGAAGTTAAAAAGGAACTAGAGGAAGCCCAGATGGAAGCGATGGAAGTAGTCGACAGGAAACTGATAAGCTGTTAGAATGAGGTTCCTAAATTACGAGAACTAGGGGGACTAAGGAAACGAAAATAATCTACCTAGAGACAATGAGAGCCACATGTAAATTCAGGAAAACGCATCTAATATCACTGTGTGGTACAACAAGGTACACTCGCAAATAATAACAACAATAATAAAAGGCAGATTAATTTGTTTATTTGTTAACACTGTACACACTGTCCTTTAAAATCAAAGTAAAAGTACCAAAGTTGAGGCAATATCATAGTCAAGTATTATTTTTGTGTTGTTACTTTACTTATAATGTTTGTTTAAAGCACTGAAAACTTACACATCAAGCGACAAGTCAAGTTTAACAGCTAACAGTTTGGCACGGATCAATTTCGCCACAATCTCAACACAGCACTGCCACCTAGCCTCCATCGCCTGTCCAGACTAACTGCTGCAGTTTGCTATTGACTGGTGCAGGCATATGTCACTGCTGTGAACAGCCGCCGTTCACGCTGGAATCAACAGTTCGATTCTGCACGCACCGGTGCATCTCAAACTGAGTTGTGTATTCGCACCAGCCCGCTCGGCTGCCTACTGCAGCTGCCACATGTCGCCCTACGTTAGGGTCTGCGTCAGCCCCACGCCACAGGACTGCTGAGCACACCACCTGCTGTTCGGGACGACGGAAGAGACCGCTTGCTGGTGCTAGCACAGTTCACCATACAAGCCCAGCCTCCACCTTGGAAGCATTGACCACTGCATAGCACCACCGAACCTAATGTACTATAGCAAAAAATAAAAGGTATCTGCAAGCGCTGTGTTCATGATGGAATGCTGGACATCCAGCCAGTACCTATTAATCATGCCACTCTAACCACACACAGAGTGGTGAACTGCAGTCCTTCCTAGACACTAGCAGCCCAGCCACCACATCAACCACAGATGTTGTTCACATCTTATCTCTACAGAGTAGAGGTATCAATGTCAGTATATGTTTTAAAATGTAAAAGGTGGAACTCATAGGTTTGTAAGGAATTAGCTGGACAGTTCTATAAGACATGGAAAAGAGAAATGAAAGCGAGGTGATTTTAAAGAGATTTTTGTGGAGCTACCTGGACAATAAGAGGTTTCAATATAAAGGACACAGAGCTTACAGAAAATTCGAAACAATTATAAATAGTGCTGTAATCACAGAAACACTGAATATACTGGGAGGAAATAATAATTTCGATAATAGCATGGTAATTATCAGTGGAGTTGAACTGATACAACGATCTGTGAGTGGGGTAGGTGTTCTTATAAATGGTAAACGTAAAAAAAAGTAGAAGTTTATAACTATATAAATAAAAGATTGCTAGCACCTGATTTAGAGCTGAGATAGGACTTTTACATATCATGGGACAAAATAAAACAGAGCAGTGGAAATGAAAAGATCTTGGAATATTTGTGAATAAATGTATAAACAAGCAGGTAAATATAATAAAATTGTTCATTCGTTGATGTTAGGATAGTTAAATAATCAAAAGGAGAAATGCCAATATAGATACCTTGGGCACATTTGTTGAAACTATCTTAAATGTAAACGATAAGACATCAAGAGATTTTCATATATTTATTCAGCTAAAAATTGCTGTTACCTTCTTTAGAAAGGAAACCACAAACAAATACACAAGTAACACAAGTGACTGATACTCAATAATTAATTATGTTGCATTTAACAAAAAATGTTCTATCAATTGAGACGCTCATGTATTTAGAGGTAATGATACATATTCTCATCACTTCCAAGTTACTTTCATGACTATAAAACGAGCATATAGGGAAAACAAACAAATGTAAAGGAAACCCATAACAAAACCCAAATGTTGAAATTTACTGCCCATCTTCTACAACAAAAAAGTGTAAGGAATTTGGATCAACAAAGACTCACACATGGACTGCAAACAGTTGAAACTAAAAGCAATACTGAAGAATAATTTGCAAGATTAAAACTAGCAACATTGAAAACAGGTTTTGAGGTGCTAGGGAAAATTAAACCATATAACTGGAAAAGTAGTCTAAAGTATAAAATACACAAACAACTAAAGAAAGTGAACAAAAATGCTTATAAAGAGTATTTACAAACACAAGTCGGCAAAACCTGGGAAACAGATGAACAGAAAAGACATAAAACCAGAAACTTAATAGGCAGTACCAAACTGAATGTTGATGAATATTTACTGCTAATAGGCAACATGACATTCAACAGAGTACAGCATTTAAACATTAACATGATAACAGAAACTAAATGGATACAGTATTATAGAAATTTATTGTATGATGAAGATAGTGAAGCAAGTTATCATATAAGAGTAGATAATAACTGTGTAAGTAAAATAGACTTACAATAATTTAAGCACTCCAAAGTGTAACAAAAATAGAAAAGCTGCTGGTGTAGCTACAATTATTGTTGAATTACTCTGATATGAAAGAATCATTTTATAATTACAATTCCTCCACTTTTAATGTGAACAATTCTGTACCTGAAGAATGGAATATAGCTAATTTTATTTCAATATTTAAAAAAAGGTCATATGGAAGATACAGGGAATTACAGAGGACTATTTTTTTTAAATGCAGGTGATGAAAATTTACAGGTAAATTCTTAATCAAAGACTGCAAACTACCACTGACATAATTTATTTTGGATAATAATCAGACATCAGGGAGAGACGT
Organism: Schistocerca americana; assembly: GCF_021461395.2. Taxonomy (NCBI): domain Eukaryota; kingdom Metazoa; phylum Arthropoda; class Insecta; order Orthoptera; family Acrididae; genus Schistocerca; species Schistocerca americana. The sequence continues at coordinate 440,065,597 of NC_060121.1, read as the reverse complement.
TTATGCAATCATAAAATATTTATGGTAAGAAAATCCCTGGAAACCTAGGAAATTTGGCTTAGAAATTAGTTGATTGTGAATAACCTTAGATATGGTGAAAAGTCTGTTTCTGTGGAATATAGTAGAAATGAAACATTTTCTAATGCATAAAATAAAAATTCTTCATGCAAATGCAGAAATAATTGTAGTTCATATTCGATAATGTCAGACGAAATTTTAAAGAACCATGACATATGGTAAAGGTGTAGTCTCTCATCTGTATTATTTAATGATTATACTCCTGACTTAGTTATAAAGTGGAAGACAAAACACAGTTAGGAATTAAAATAGAATCTAGCACACCATTAATTACTCATATATAGGCTGATAACCAAACAAAACCATACAATCCTCTAAGCCATAAAAGATAGAGATTTAAATGAGAAGAATCTGGTCAGAAGGAAAATAACAATAAATTATATAATCTTACAAGAAGTCTTCTACTTCAGTTTAGTAGGGTGTGGTATTAATCTTAACTATGACAAAGAAACTCAGAAGAAAAATAATAATGTTCAATAGGAAACAGAAACATGAAAGGAAACACAAAATCTATGTTGTACCTAGTCCTGTATATGGTCCTGAATCAAGGAAAATACCCAAAAATGTAATAATAATCTCCTATTCAGGCAGAGGGTATTAAGATCATATGAATGAATGAAACAGTAATATCAGATTTTCAAAAATGTCAAGTTAATGACAGCATAAAAAAGAACAAACTGGGAGGGAATAACCCTTTTTACTGAATCGTAAAAAAAATTACAACAACAATAAAAACAATAACACTAAGAATCAGTAATCTCCTAACTGGAAACAGATCATAAGAGGTGGAAGGATGATAGAGACTATAAAAGGAACACTTAGCCATTGTGGTAATGTGATTAAAATAATGAGGATGAGTTTAATGCTGTTCACTTGCTAAAGTGTAATTACACGCATATGAATGAAAATATAACCTACAATGGCTATGATCATAAGTGTACCTCTTCTATATCATGCTGTACAAGGGCTAACATTGGAATACATCATTTATTATGAAAACGAAGTATAATTGAGGCAAAGTTTTATTTATAAGAAAGGAAACAATTTACCATGACAGAAAAAGTACGATAAATTAAAATAACTTGTTGTAAAACAACAAGCAACTCAGAAAAAGAAACTAAACCTCATAAATGTATCCCTTTTATTTAAATTAAGATATATCCATTTCATACGCAATTGGTTGTCAGCGACTGTATCACAAATTTAGGAAATAATATTTGCTGCTTCAGTCATTTATTACTTATATTTAACAACTACGAAGCAGTTTGATAGCATGCGGCCATCATCAACTGCATTACTATTACATGCATATTAATCTCATGATTGTTAATGATTCTTTATTGGGCGCGACAGTTGGCTGGGTACCGTAATTTAAATTAGCACTTCCACATTTATAAGTTTACATTCCAGGAAGATTTTCCAGACAAATCAATTATCACAAGAAATTGTTATATTTCTGATCATAACCTCTGATCATAACTTTCAGGAAATAGCCCTCATCGTACTTAAGATTAATGTGCATGTAAATGTAAGACACCTGATAATGACAGCATGTTGCCGAAACAAGTAGTGCAAGTAAGTCTTAGTAAAAACCGACTGAAGCGGAACAAAATTATTTAACACCCATTCATGCTACTTGATTTCTATTCTCTTGACTTCCATACTTTCACAGCTGGTTCGGAAAGACTTCAAGTCTTGCGAGTCGCTTTTTGTGCAGCTTAACCTAAGTAAAAACATTAATTGTAATCTATTTGATAATATTCTGCTCCTTAGGCTTTCAGAAATATTAGAGAACTTTCACGTACGTGTTGGTCACTGCTGTTCTTGCTATATTACAACGTTATACGCAACAGCTGTATCATAGTGCATAACAAACGAATACATACCTTTAAGGTACAAATATGAACTAACATTTATCATCTCCAAGAGACTCTGAAAGTAACTTGCGGAGCTCTGTCCTTAAAACCCTGCATGTGTTTGTGTTGTGTCACGTTTCTGTTTTTGATAACGACAGAGAAAACCTGTTGTTGATCTGCAGCCTGCTTCTGGCGATCAGTTGAAAGGGAAAGCCGAACTAAACGTCTCCTTCCAGAAGACGGATACCCATCGATATTGTCATATGCCACATTCTCATTGAAACTGCGAAGGGATTTGAACCTTAATTTTGCGTCAATAACCTAGCGACAATACCTACCTTCCAACTGCCTCCAAAGGAGGCTATCAAAATTTGTTCATCTAGCAGGACTCGAAACGACGAAATTCTGATGAGCACCACCTAACAACTATTAGCTAAGTCCTCGACTTCGGACGACGGTCTTCAATCTTAAGAGAAACGAGCAGCTCAGCACCAGCATCTAAGACCCTTATCTGAAATAGCCACCCGATGCCATTGTGGCTTCATCACTTGAACAAATACAGTAACAGAGATATTGTAACAACTCCGTTGCTGCCTTCCTCTGAAACAGTGTGTTCCATCAAAACGACGATATCTACAAAACATTAGCGATGTTCAAGTACGTGCTTCTATTGAACGAGGATTTCACAAAACGTTCGATAAATATCGTTTCTGATTAGCTTTTCGTTGTAATGAAACGTTTTGGCCCAAGCAACTGACTTCTCAGAGGCAACAGAAAGAGTGTTATCATGTATGCATTTTGATACGGAAGATATACGTTCTCCTAGCAGTGTTCTACAAGTGACTGCAGAAATACCGTTTCCGATACTGTGTTATTTAGTGCCACTAGGACAGCATTAGCGCCAACAAAGTCTGTTTATGTCAAAGTCATTCTTTAGTTTGTTATTATCGCGACTATAACTCAACAGTTTCATGCTTCCGTTGTGCCACAAGAGTGCAACGTACAACGACAGTAAAAATAATTCGATTCTTAACAGAGCTGCGTTTAACGTTCTGTTGGAATGTAGAGGGCGGAAACGAAGTAGAGGGTGATTCAGAAAGGAAGAACAGATTTCAGCCAAACTATAAAGGATAGACGCGTATTGCGCTTGTCTGGTTAGACATCAAAGATTTTACACATGTGCGCTGTTTGATCGTAGTAACATAGCGGCTAAACCATAACCGAAGTCTTTTTGTGTGTTGGAATTTGCGTAAGTCAGTCCATTTTTCAAGCGCACTGAGCATTTCGCCGTCGATTCAGCAAGCTGTCAACCCTGCACAAGCTTATTTATGACTGGCAATAAATAAATAAATAAATCTTGGAAGTTAATTGCGTATGAGAAATGAAGAGCACTGGTCGGCATCGCACGTCTGATGAAAAGTCGTGTGTATGTGTGATGCGCTCACACCGTACCCTCGGAAGTGTACGGTACGTTCAACTTCCTCACAGAACTGTGTAGCGTATTCTGAAACCACGTCTGCATATGAAGCCTTACAGATTGGAGGTACGACAGCAACTGCGTCGCGGCGATCATAACTGAAGGTACGAATTTTGCATTTCACTTCTTCATCATATGGCAGAGGACACTTTATCCGAACGACTCATTTTTCGGACGAATCGACGTTTCAGCTATGGGATAAAGTAAACCACCAAAATGTAAATATTTCGCGGTCACAATATAATGGCGTCGTCGTAGGACATGAAAGACACTCACCGAATTTGATTGTGGTTTGTGTCACTTCTATACAAAAAGTTTATGCACCTTTCTTTTAAGCGGAGGAACCTGTGACAGTAATATCGTATCTGGACATGCTGCAAAATGCTTGTCTGCTCATCTTCACGGCGATTATCATTATTTCATTTTCGGATATGTAGGTGAGCTGTCTCAGTTTCACCTTGACGTGCTCCGTTACCTTAACAACACCATCTGACAACGTTGCATTGGAAGAGGGGGGCAACGAGATCTTGTTCATTGCTTTTGTCCTTCCATATCAGTAGATGTCACATCATGTGACTTTTTCTGTAGCTTTATATGAAAAACGGAATGTTTGCCCCATCTACGGCAGCAACTCTTCAAGAGCTGAGAACCCCAATTGTTGAAGCTATTGAATCAATGAACAGTGATTTGTTGATTGGTATGTGGAACGAAACAGACTACCGTTTCGACGTTTCTGAATGAACGCTTGGTTCTCATGCTGAGTGTATGATACAGAATCTGTGCGAGCATAAAACGCTGAGCCTTCCTCTACGCAGTGACATGCGCATTGTGTTTCTATCTTTCATAGTTTGCGTGCAGTAAAGAATGAAGTGTGTTCTTTCTTCTCGAATCACCCTACACGTACTGCTGAATACATAGTTGCTTGCTGTACTTTCATGTAAATGGCGATTTGATTGTGAACTTAATACGTACATAATGAAATGTTTGCTTTCCAAACCAGCCCTGTTTTTATGTACGGGAAGATATTTCAATTGTATGGTGATTCATGTTGCTGGATGCAACATCGATTGCTTTTTGCCGAAGAATAGTAAAAGGTCTGAAATAAAGAATCTAACATTTGATTCCTCGGCATTCATTATCTCGAGTACCACGTGACATCGCGAAATTCCTTTGGAATCGCTTCGCTGGTGCCTTACAGAAAGCGGTAGAAAAACGAGCTTAATATCGGGTGATAGCCGGCTGCGAACAGTGGAATTTAGCACCGCCTTGCTTTTCACGATCGCAGCAAAGCAACGACTCCACAAAGGAGCTCCTCCAATAACGAAGCTATATTGGGCGGCGATGGCCTTTGAAGAGCCACCAGAAAGCCCGCGCCAACCTCGTTACGACTGCCGGAAGTCCCGCCCGGCAAGTTGGCAGGCCTGTCCGGTGTGGGGGCTGTCAGAACTTCCCCATGGGGACCCCCTCACGCCCCCTTCTCCACCCCGCCCCCCTCCCTGTGGGCGTTTTCAGTCGCTGACATGGTCTCCAGAACCCCGGTGGGGTTTCTTCAGTTCTCCCAGCTTTGAACCGAAATTTCTAGAATTCAGAACATACTTTGATTGTAAATAGTTTTCTCTTTCCTTTATGATCAATTTTGATGCCTAAGAGGAACACCAGATATGTCTATAAATCCAAAAATATTGATCAAATTTATCAAAGAGAGCCTTACGATAGTATAAAACTACTGTAGTAACATGTACGTTAACGACATGAGAAGCAGCTGCAGGGCCAGGTACCTGTAACCCGAAACTAAGAAACAAAACAAGAAAAAAAACTTCCAGCGAAGATGGTCACAAACAATAACGCAAGAAAGCATGAAAAAGTTATGATGACCACACATGACCGACAATGTAGGCTCAGCGTCAGCATACTGTCAACTTTGAACTGCTGCCCAAACGTCTAATGACACTTTTGTAAGAGATCGTCATCATTCATGAAATCAGTGTTGGAATTGCCATTGTATTCTTTCGTGCTCTTTGTAATTGTTATAGGGGTCTGTCCATGATGTCTAGACTGTGAAATTGGACGACACATTAGTTTTTTATTGAACCTGATCCCATTAAGACCACAAGGGCCTCCATCACGTTGGACCAGGCTTGAACATACGCAATACTTCTGTTACATCATAGTTACCAAGGAAATAAGAATATTAATATGACAAACAGTATTAAAATGATATGGATGTCTGAAGTGACAATATTGATAATGTGATTAAACGATTCTCACTCTAAAGCCATAAAGTTAATACTGTCTGGACTTGGATTATTCTAGTTGCTGACACTGAAAATATTAATAATAATATAATAATAAAAATTATGTTACTGGCAGATACAGAAAGAATTTATAGGTGCGCAAGAGATGTTTTCTGATATAGTGGGTTTTGGGGAAAGGATATCTAAGGAATATACAGGAGCTAAGAGTACTGCGAAACGAGGAGGATATGGCTGGAAAGAGCGATGTACAGGGGCAGCGAATCTGTACAGTGACAGTCTTTATTGTGGCTTTACTTGTTACGTCATGAACTGTCTTTGGAAGCTGGAAATGTTATTCAGGTGTCTAACATAACGCGGGAGTTTATTTCAGAGTCGGGTTCCTCTTACTGAGAAGGAATTCCAGAGAGTGGCTGAACTATGAGATGGTCAAAAACTCCACCGTCGACATCTGTGGGATGGGGAACTACTTAGGGACATTTGGAAAGCTTGCTGTACATTTTGACACTAGCAAGAATAAAGAAAAACTGTTGAAAAGAGGATACAATAAGTGCTGCAGTTTTAGGGCGGAACTCACGCCTTGTGAATAAACCAGAACCTAGATCTCAGATCCTGGAAAGAAATTTCAATTATGGGTAACAGGAGTGTAAAACGCTCTTGCAGACAGAACATGACGACACTCTGGACATTATGAAATTTTGCTACACTCTGGGAACACAGTACGATTCCTTCCGTGACAGCCCGGAACACTCTACACCAGACCTTGCTAGCAGCAGATCGTGTGACAAATGAACACTTGCAGATATATGCTACGCTGGTAAAACAACTCCTACCTGCCATTTGACAGAAGAAGACCAGCTGTGGCCAGATGAAAGTCAACTGATATCCACATCAACATAGTATTGAGTTGTAAGAAACATTTAACAGCCTAGATCACATGAAATACTTCTTTGTTTAAGATAACCAGATTCGACAGACTTGGCTGTCATCTTCAGACTTCAAAAATCTTTGATTGTGAGAACGTGCTCATTTTACGTTGAATCTCACATCAAGTTGTCATGTGGATAAAAATCAGCACGTTATAAAAGGTCTGTCTTAATTAAAAAATTTAAGTACATAAAGTATCTTGCGCAATATATAATGCGACACAGCCCGTTGGACGTTTTTTACAAGATAAAACAGATCGCACCTTGAGTACTCTCTAAAACGAGAAAATCCATTGAAATAAATGTAATTTACACATTCATTTACATCTATGCGAAGAACCTGTCGTACACCGCAAAACTATGTACTCGCAACCAGCCATACAGCACACAGAGAAAGGGGTACCTGTTGGACTTCTGCCCCCCCCCTCCCCCATGCCTCCTCTCAGTCCCATCCCCCTATTTCCCAGTTCCATCCGCGAATGGTTTGTTGGGCAAGAAATATTGTCGGTAAAATTACGTAAGAGCATTATCTATTCTGGTTTGCCCATCTTGGTCGCATTATGGGACGTACATTGGGTGAAGTAATATGTTGTCTCACACTTTTCGAACGTATGTCGGGCGCGAGTTTAGCAAACCACTTCTTATGTGGATGAGTTACTGTTTCTAAAAATTCTTCCACCGAATCTCACCCTGATATCTAATGTTCCTACAATTTTTTTATGTTGTGATATCACTTTGGTTTGCTTCAGATGTTCAGGAGTTCATTGGATGCGACCCCCTGCCTGAGTTCAGGGCAATCGAGCAGAGAGGCTGTGGTGAAGACCTGTGCAACGCCCAAGGCGTCGATCTGACAGTATTAAATTAACATCAAATTATTGCCGAGAGTCTTACAGTTATTCTGTCTCCTCGTCGGTGCGTCCAGACGGCACGCTTTCTGCTTCCGCGTCAGAGGAACGTGCTGAGAGATGTGTCAGTGCCCATCGGGGAACCTGCTGTCATTGCCCCTGGTGTTGCCCAAAGTCAGTTCCACAGACTTGTGAAAGTGGGCTGACATGTCCGCACAGCCTAGCGTCATTCTGGATGTCCGCCACAGCCTCAGCGCTCTCGTTGAACACAGTTGTGGTTAGGCTCGCCTCTAGAAATCTGCACACATCTGGCGACATTCGTTGTATAACACTGTTCCTGGGTTCACTTAGCTTGTGCAATTAAATACCATATTTGGTTTATTAGTACTATGCACCAACAGAACAAATAATCGTGTCAGGGAAAAACCACGTACAACACTTCGGTTTGCTACTTCTATACCATAACCTCAAAGCTGGTGGCAGTTCGTATAGTGAAATTATTTTTACTAAAGCAATTACAGTATAAAGAAGCAGAGCAGTGTTACCTCAGAATGGATTTTAGTTATGTTGACCGTGTTGTACCTAACGGAGGTGTCTTATCGGAAGTGAAAGAATTACGTAAATATTTAAACAGTAACAAACAATGTTTTAACTATTCACACTGTTCAAAGACTAAAGAAAACGGTCGCCAGTCTAATTAGCCATGTGAATGATTGACATTTCTGTTGAAGAAAATAGGTATGAGTAACTTCACCGGACATACACAACCTATACTTTGCCACACGCGAGTGCAATGAACTCTGGCACCTGCATACAGTATGTTCACGTTAAGGTTGGAGCTAACAAACCAGAACAAACTATTTGCATAAATACAACAGATAACGAAACACACTATTACATTGAGGACTTAGTCAAACTGAATGGTCTCAATAATGTTACTATTAATATTCACTGTAGAATTGAAAATTGGACATAGGTTTAATATTACTTTTCAAACATATTCCTATCTGACATGAAATTTTCATATAGTTCACAACAAAATTAGTTATTGTGCATAGATTAAGTCACTCAGTACTAAACACCTTTCTACTTAGAATGAAAATTAAATGGAATTCACTAAAAGATTACTTCTCACTGTCTTTCCAATAAAGAAATTATTGTTTTCATAGATAGTGGTCTCTCTATTAATCGTTATATAGCATGAGCACAATAGACAAACTGTTGATCGTGTTACACCATTAACATGCACTTTTAATACACAAGAGGAACCCAATATTGTACAGAATTTCACTTGAATAGCGAGAGTAATTGAAACTTTCTATAATTAAGTAATATTTTGTATTGCAACTACTTTCAATAGAAGGGGCCCCTTAATCTTGACCACTATACCAGAGCAAATTAAACACACTTTCAATGCACTATACAAACAAGCCCTTATTAAGCATGGACATGTAATTTTCAACAGTGATAGTTTTCAACTTTTACTGCAGTAGAACACAACTTGACGTGGTTACAAGGTAATAGCTCACCTTAGGGTTTTCTTCAACAGGCTGAACTATGATCATTTAATTTGCAAAACTCTATAAGCCACAGTCTTGAGAACATTCGCCTTAGAATTTGGCAACAAAATATTAATAAACAGTTTTGATAGAAAGATTATTTTCAACAAGCATCATTTACTAAATTACTCAGTTCCGCTACATATAACTTTCTTTTTTCTGTGTTTAAGTTGCATTAATCAGTAAAATACTGGGCTTTCCTATTTTCACAATATGGACACTCGGTAAGCACTTTTCACATGGGAAGGACCCTAAGTTGTTGTGTGACTAGGGATAAGAAATCAAAGTAGGTATAAGAGATCGAGTATAAGTTACCTTATATTTCCGCACACTAAAACATCCAATCAGCTGATCCTTCACATTACATATTTACAATTCCTTGGTTCCTTTTTCAGTCATTGCGCAACGTGGTAGCGAGTGCATGTCGGTAGGTGGATCTGCAGGCAGAAATGCTGAACTCTGTCATTTCTTGACGGCGATGATAGATACCAATTCCAGAAAAGCTCCAGCTCTTTATCCAACCATCCGAGGCATTACCATCTTGGAAAACGGCACCAAAAGCCCTTCTCAGCACCGGCACAATAGACAGCTTTTACATGAGCAGTTGATAGTTTGGTAGCTCGTCCCCGACTGACTCATTGTTCCACCTTTCTATCCATGCCAATCACATTTTGCGCCCGCTACACAGCTCCATTCCCGAGGGGAACCACAACAACTTTTAAATACGAAATAACTAAGAACCCTAAGTGAAGGTCAGCAGCTTACATAACAGTAAAAAAATATATTAAATAAAACAGAACATTTGCACATATTGACATTTCTACAAAAAATTATTCACCCAAATTCCAAATATATACAATACGTTTTGTCTCCCTCCATATCAGACAAAGAATTTAAATGATAGATACACTACATTGCATAGAATCAAACCATGATATGAAAGTTTTTTTACACAGAAAAGAATAACCACTCTCATGGTATCGATTCGATCCAACAACATTTACAGAAACTCAACGCTGCAATATTAAATAGAACAAAATAAAACAATAAATCAGTAGAGTATTAGAGCTATGGTGTTACAGTTTCAGTGGTGAAAAGGCTGATGTCCCAACAGCGAAATGGAGAACAGTGAGAGGGACAGATAATGTTTGTTGGGTTACAATATGTGAGCGTGTACCTTGTGAGCGTGTACCTTTAAATCTGCCACTATGGTTTTCTTGTCTGCTCTGAGCTGTATAGTATCAAAATCGAAAACTTCCCCTGGAGAAGTCTAGGCAGTCTGTTTTCTTTTCCGTGAATTAGAGCACATCCCATGTTTTTGCAATGGGCGTTTTGCGATATCCGGTACCTCATCTCTTTAAATATCTCTCTCCAGAACCCATCGCCTCGGTAACTCGTAATGTTCTATCCCGTTAGTGCAGTTAGACGTTGATTAAGTATGAGCAAGTCATTACATACGTTCCTTAGAACATTCGGGAGTGCTTTGTTTCATATTACTGAACTGAGTTAATATCAGTGAGGACTGTAGGATCATGAACTTTGGCTGTTTTAGGCTGGAAGCGAGCATGTAACTAATTACGTTCGTTTTCTTGCTTGCTGATGGTTTACATAAAATATCCTACATTTACGTTTCGATCTGAAAAATTTTCCACGTTCCGTACAATTTTAAGTATATTCGTGATACGAGCCACGTTTGAAGACTGATAGCCAGTTAGCAACTATTCATACCAGCTTATCGCCTTCCGCAATCTTCCCCTTACTAATAGCATCATTAAGTGAACAAGCTCAAACAACCCGATAGTTTATTCTCGCGCTTTGAGGGATGACTTGGCATGTAGCTTGAAGATCAAACGTGAAATAAATTGTGAGAATACAAGTTCAAGGTAATCGGTTGTGCAGATCATTTGATGTGACACCGAAGGAATCCCGTTTTGAGTAATATTGCAGGATTAGTTTAATAAGAAATGGAATTTCTGAACTTTAATTGAAAAGCTCTGGTTTGGACCTTGCGACGTGTGCAACTCACTCCATGAAGTACAGTGGTTGTTGAATGCTTCATCGACGTATTTAATCCAGTGTGGGCTACATAAATCTTACTTTTCGAAGTATTTGCGCCTTTTCCTTCTACCTCGATCTCAAAGTTCATGCACTGTCTAGTACACTTCAGTTTGTCGTCCCACATGCTGCCAATTTAAGTAAGGGACTGTCATTTCGTTTGTGATCGGAACTAGTTTGTGTATTCAACATGAGTTACATTTCCAGTAATAAACCGTCAGGGTTATTGCAATCCGTTTTACCAGTTTTAGCACGTCAAATCACCACTTCCTACTTCTGAGGAAATCAGCTCCGCCAAAAGGTTTTTACATTCATGTAATACAAGCTACGCCCGCGAGAAGTCGAACCAGATCATAGGGATTGATTACGTTGCGCCATTTTGTTTCAGGGTTTCTGGTAATTCAATCCCGACCAGGCGGCCATGCACACACGGGAGACGTTCATCGTATTTATAATACTATGTTACAATGCGACCCGATAACCGGAAAACAAACCATGTAATCTTCAATCTTAAAATTATTCTATTATCATAATGATACTGATTAACAGCATAGGGATTTGAGATAAGGTCAAACAGCTCAAAGATGGAACTCGAATCTAGGTCCTCGCAAGCACTGTTATAATTTTTTACCAAGCAACATGAATAGAATAGAGTTTATACATCCCTTGCAAAACTGCGCTTTTGTGCAGCAACTTATTTCTCCTTAAATTTGCGGTACGTAAGTTGCTTTTGTATGGAAACAGTAATACGGATGACTCATATTGACTTACTTCTGTGTCTGGTATTTAACAACTTCTTTCGTTTGACCGTCTTTGGAGTACATCGAATCAGTTTCTTGTGTCTGTGTGTGTTCTTTCAGTGCCCAGTATTTCTTCATAGTTTTTGATCTTTTCCTCTCTTATTCCGAGGTAATGTGTCTGGGGTTTTGTGTAACTTTGTCGTGGAAACTTATATTTTCATCTTCAGTAATTAATTAAGCTGTTCGAACGTTTAGTGTTTTTTTTCTAATCTTTAGTTTTTCTAGGTCCTTCTCAGTTTCCTTAGACCAGATGAGTTTCATTTTGTGGTTACGTTAATCTGTTAGATTTCATTCTGAGATGATGCCATAGATACTTTTACTTCATTTTCGCATCGTATCTGAAAGTTTTTCTATTTTCTTGTATACAGTTTCCATTTTGATGTATACTATCCTATTATCTTCGAGTTTTGGATCCTATGATTTTCCTTAAAACTTTTCTTTCCCTTATCTCAGGTTTCGCCATTTTTATCAACATTACACAATCGTATCTTAAAAATGGGTCTCTACAGTACGATTCCGCGAATGTAAGAACCACCGTTTTCATATTGTTAATATGATTGGGGGTTCAATAACTTTCTGAATGGATTCAACTCTCTGCCGTTTTATGTAATGCTATATTTTTCAATACACGAATACAATTTTGGCACTTACGTCACTGTCAAGTGCTAAAAACAGTGCCCCAGCATAAGTAAAAAATATCTTTATACAAATATCGTGATACTCACAAAAAGATACGGTTTGAATTCGTCCTTTATAGAGACGTTATCAGAATGGAAATGCAGTTCGCAGCAGAAGTCTTCCAAAGAATTCGACGGGGAGCCTGCAAGAAATGGCCCGTTTGCTCTCTGCCACCCAGTGCTGGCGGTCTGTACGTGCTCCAACTAAATTCGACCTATTTGCTCTGCAACGTCTGGCGACTTTAAATCAGAGACGTATTTTTCTGCGCAAATTAGAGAATTCTGAAGAAGCCGAACTCCTGCAGCTCATCGTTATCATCGCTTACATAGATATAAAATATCTTTTGATGAGGACTAACACTGGCAGCTCTGAGAGTATTTCACACTGACGGTAAAATTGCAAGTTAATTGGGTAGCTTCGGTTATAGGTCTCAATTATTAGTTTTGCAGACACACTCGGCAGGACTAGTATGTGGGATGGCCTGTCATTTCTCTGTAACTGTAAAAAGTAAAGTCCTATCACATTGTCAGCTACGTGATTTTAAAGAGTAGGTTCAGCCGCCTGATTGGAAAGGTTTCTCTGCCCTTAGCGCTCGTAGTACGAAAATTGTGTGTTTACGAGTTATCTGCTAAGTGTAGGTGACTGTAAAGGGTGCATATACTGTCGTGTTAAGCATGTGTTCGGTGATAAGGAAAGAACAGAGGGGGTGAAAACCGATGCCAACATATAGACTTCTCATCTCCAATAGCACCCATGGGGCCACCGAGCTTAACCCCTTAACCCAAGGGACCGATTACCATTGAAAGTGTTAGGTGCACTCACTTCATGGGACACTATGGAGAAGTTTGGATTTAATACAGAAAACCTACAGGTAGTCTGCTGATGAGGAACTTTTACGCCACCACCCCTCTTCCGCCTTGCCTTGACGGCTAAGGGAAAGCAGCTAGCAGCGCGTGGAGTGCCCAGACGGTTCCCTATCCAAGTACTAGCCACTGTCATCGTTGCTTAACTAGGTTATATGACATGAAATGGTCTATTCAACGAGGCACGGTGGTTGGAGTCCCTCTATTGCGCTGAGGCGTCAATGAAACTGGTGTATGGATGCAAATTCAAATAAAGAGATACGTAAACAGGCAGAATAAGTTACTGCGGTCGGCAACGCCTATATAAGACTACAACTTTCTGGCGCAGTTGTTCCACCGGTTATAGCTGCTGCAATGGTACATTATCAGGATTTAAGCGAGTTTGAACGTGGTGCTACAATCCTCTCACTAGCGATGGGACATGGCATCTCCAAGGTAGCGATGAAGTAGGGATTTTCCCTTACGAAAATTTCACGAGTGTACCGTGAAGCCGGCCGAAGTGGCCGTGCGGTTAAAGGCGCTGCAGTCTGGAACCGCAAGACCGCTACGGTCGCAGGTTCGAATCCTGCCTCGGGCATGGATGTTTGTGATGTCCTTAGGTTAGTTAGGTTTAACTAGTTCTAAGTTCTAGGGGACTACTGACCTCAGCAGTTGAGTCCCATAGTGCTCAGAGCCATTTTTTTGTACCGTGAATATCAGGAATCCCGTAAAACATCAACTCTCCGACAAAGCAGCAAGAACGGAACTAACGTGACAGAAGTGCAATCCTTTTGAAATTTGAGGCAGATTTCAATGCTGGGCCATCAGCAAGTGTCAGCGTGCAAACCATTCAATGAAAAATAGATGTGGGTTTCCGGAGCTGAAAGCGGATGCACGTTTAAGGGAATGGAGACAATCCCATGAATCCGTGGAGTCTGCATATCAGAAGGGGGTTGTTCTAGGTGGTGTAATGGTGTGGAGGGTGTGCAGTTGGAGTGAAACGCGACCCCTGTTACGTCTAGATACTACTGTGACAGGTGACACGTACACAAATATCCTGCCTGATAATCTGAATCCACTCATGCCCATTGTGCATCCCGACGGACTTGGGCAACTCCAGCAGGACAATGCGACTTCCCAGAATTGCTACAGTGGTTCCAGGAACATTCTTGTGAGTTTAAACATTTCCGATGGCCATCGAACTCCCTGTAGATGAACATTATTGAGCTTGTCTCGGATGCCTTGCAACTTACTGTTCAGAAAACACCTTAACCCACTCGTATTCGTACGGATTTATGGACAGTCCTGAAGGATTCAGTTTGTCAGTTCCCTCCAGCACTACTTCACACGTTAGTCGAATCCATGACACGTCGTGTTGTGGCATTTCTGCGTGTTGGCGGGAGCCCTACTATATATCAGGCAGGTGTGCCCGTTTCTTTGGCTCTTCAGTGTATTACACAACGTTATCTTAGTCGTATTCTGTGGCTTCGGCGGAAACCATTATCTGGATCTGCAACGAATTATCACCTGAAGAATGTACATCTCATTAATTCAACACAGTTACTATAAAGAAATGCTAAGGAGAACCATTACAGGATTCTATAAAATTAATTGCAATCTCCTTCGCTACTTTGCAGAGCATGGTACTCTTAAATACGATACGTTTAATATTTTTTGTAATATTATATTTAATTGGTCACGAGACAGTTTTTCAATTCTTGTGCCACCTGATGATGGCCTAGGACGCCGAAAGTCAATTAGTGGCCAAGTAAATATGAAGTAGCAAATCAACAGGTATTTTTTTTAAACTTTG
Organism: Schistocerca americana; assembly: GCF_021461395.2. Taxonomy (NCBI): domain Eukaryota; kingdom Metazoa; phylum Arthropoda; class Insecta; order Orthoptera; family Acrididae; genus Schistocerca; species Schistocerca americana. The sequence goes on along the minus strand of NC_060121.1, from coordinate 440,050,416 downwards.
TGATTGACTCGTCACCAGAACATCTAACAATTGAAGTGGAATTATTTTACACAGTATGGTGTCACGTGTGAGCTGTTCCAGGTACTCTATATGTACTGTGTATGACGAATTCCACCTTTATTTTAGAAACGAGTCAGTAAATGTGAATTACTGAACATCAAGTGAATAATACATTTCTAGCAACCCTAATCAACAATGTTACAAGTTTTAAAAAAAGTAAAAAAGTGTTGGACGACTGTCGCAGTCCTCCTATTCCACGACAAATGAGGGAATAAAAAATGAGGAAATTTTTAAGTCATTATAAACTGCAGTATTGATTTTACGGTTTAGGCGTTTAATCCCCGTGTATACGGTTTTTATTGGTCTCTTGATAGAATTATGTTATTCTTATCCTTTTAGAAAAGCGAAATGCTGATAACTACGATACGAATTACAGGCTAAAGTAGCAGTTTTATGTACCGTATTAATCTTGGGTACATTTTTATATCTTAATGATTTTCGCTGGTCGCGGTTCTGTCTATGTAGGTGAAATTCTGTGAAGATTTTTTCCTTCGATGATCTGTTTCAACTGTTGTTTATTGATATTTGGTGCTTCACTTGTACGTCAGAAAACATTCAGTGAATGATCGAATGTCGTTATGGCTCACTAAATATGTACAAATTCTCAGTGGAAGTAAACCTTTCGTCTATAGGTAAATATAATTTAATTCACGAAACCTACAAATATGAGGAACTTCAATTTAAACTAATTGTTTGAACAGTAAGTGAGTAAATGCAAACCAATATCTTGAAGGGAACTGCCTATAGAAAAATACCGTTCCTGTAATTGTATGTTAATTGAATTAAAATAATGAGACTTATAGCACGTCAGATCTCTCGGACGATTATTCGACCATAGCGAGGGGCTTCTGTCACTTCTGACGCTGTAATTCATTAATATTTCATCTAATGAGCCAACAGGTAAGTAAACAGGATATATTTCACTGGCTACATACCACGAGCATGGGTGTGCGCAAACATGTTCATTAATCACGTGAATTTTGTGCTGAGGTGTGAGATACGGAAACAGTCATTTATCACACATTTCCGATACTGGAAGCGTACCTTATGCGGTTACGCTGTAACCGCACGTGTTCCATTCCGTACCCATCGTATTCCTAGAGCTGTAGAAGCCTGGAGCCTTCTCTCGATTTCATGACGTTTTATTGTACGCATATCCTTTTATGTGCTTTCACTCCGTACGACTTGAAATTCGAAGTTAAACTTTTTGTGTGAACAATTTGTATTAATTACTCTTCAGTAAAAGCCTTACAACTACGTCACTATTATTTTGAAGGAAATCTAATTTATTATTAATTTGAGTAGAGGACGAGAATATCCACCTCAGTGAATATATATAACACGTGGTAAATGTGAAATAGTATGGGTTGCATGGTAATCTGCCGACATAATATGATGCGGTGGCAGTAGAAAATTAAATTTGGAGTGTATTGTTAAACCTAGTGGTTATTAGACTTAAATTATGCAGAACAATGTCGGCAGCTAAATGGTGGGTACTTTAATCTAGTTTTAATGAGCATTTCGTGGGTGGCCGCCAATGTGGGATAGATGCATGTCGACTATGTCACGTACTTTGGCGTCAGAAAAGTATTAATTTGTACTGCGATTGGTTGTACCAGTTTAAGAACAGTGTTATACCCGATTTTACAGTGATAACATATCTAATGATAGAGAAAAAATAGAGTTAAAAAATTTGGAGTTAAATATACGACTAGGTATTGTAACTCCGTAATTGGACGATTTCCCTTTAATGAGCGGTCACCATTCCCTGTGCATAGCTTCACACGAAACACAAGAAACAATTTGCATATTAAAAGAAAATTTTTGGATTAGACCTACAAGACTGAGGTAGGGAAACAAAGGTACATTTATTGTATAAGACAATTCGTATGCGATAAGCCAATGTAATGTGCTATACCGAATATATATATAAATAATTATCAGGAGGCGTATTGTTTTTATTCGATGTTTCACTCAAAGTGAATCTCAGTACTTGCACAAAAGGATGAACTACTCCGTCGATATTACAGCAGATATGCGACTGACGCCGAACCCTTTTTAGTATGAAAATCGTAGGTAGTCCTACGCGAGAGTATATTTCAACAGATTTTCAAAGCTTTTAGTGGTATGGTCTTAATAGGAAAATTATTGTGTTAGAAATGTTACCCACTATGTAGAAGAGAGCAGTGCATTTAATTTGCATCTTGCTTCTTATAGCTCACCTTTGCTGAGGAACAGCTTGTGAAAGCCCTATTTCGCTGGATGTCAACATTCTTCCTACCACTCATCTCGTTCTCCTACAATGTCCTTACTGCTCCTTCAAATTTTATCCGCCATTTGTTCTTCTTTTTCATACGCAGTAAGCTACTATACACTTTTAACCTCGTAGTCGGTTATTTAATCTCAACATTGATGTGGTTGTCGTGGTCTTCAGGCCGAAAACTGGTTTGATGCAGCTCTCCATGCTAGTCTCTGAGGTGCAAGCCTCTTCATCTCCGAGTTGCAAATGCAGCCTATACTCTTCTGAATCTTCGTACTGTATTCATCTGTTAGTCACCCTCCTGCGATGATGCTCTGTGATGCTCAGCTATGGCTACAAGAGGTGGATCATGTATGGAATCGCCGCTGTTTTGTAGCTCATCGTGGTTTGTACAGCGTTGCGTTTTTTTCTGATGTCGCCGATGTCAAGTTTGTCTAATTCACTGAATTGTGTTGGTGTTTATAGCGATGCCAATGCTAGTGTTCTTGTTAAACTGTGCATTTCAGAGCGTGTGGTCTACAGACAAGTGAGTACTCGGTTCTACAATGTGAAACATCATTCTAGTTTGCCCATATTGGCTGATTTTAGTGTTTAGCTCGCCCGTCGTTCGCCGGCCTCTGTCTGTATCCGTGTGTGTTACGTGCTGTAAAGGACACTCATGTTTTATTAAAAGTTAAAATTGTGAAGCATCTCGTCATTGCAACACTGTTAAATATGCACTGCATTGACAGCGCTGGGTTTCGTACTGGATGGTTCCAAATTTGTGAAGGTTTTGATTGAAATTGCTACCATCTGATTCTGTAAAGTATAGTGTTCTAGTTCCGCCAAGGCTTTGTCAAGACTGATGTGTGCAAAGCAAACTGATATACATGTCATGTATGTTTTTTTTCAGAATTTTGTGTTGGATATTAATTTTAAAGGATTTCTTGTCTGCTTGTAAATTTAACTTTAGCTGCACTAAAGTTAGTCTACCTGTCGTTCATGAGTTTTTATTCTGTAAGCGAATATGTATTTTTAAAAAAACTGATTATTGTTTGTAGATGCCTTTCACTACTCTCAAGCAGAAAGAAACACTGGTTTCGAAGTTTCAGTAACAGTAAATTTTAATATTAGTCATGACAGTTTTTGTTTTTGTGTTGATAGTCGCTACAGGTACACATATTTTGGTGCCAGCTGTAAGGTAAAGTAACCATATACATGCGGTTAACCGTCTTTATGTACACGGAGTGTTCATCTTAAATGAAGACACTGAAATAACTCAAAAACTACAAATCGTTTTGTACCCCGCCTGGAAGGCTGCGCTTGGGTAGGAGCAGGAGGAGGAAAATTACGTCGGTACTGCCGTGAGTAAAGGTGGTTTACTGGAGCAAGAAAGGATACATAACTTTGTACAGATGTGAGGGCTTAGACCCGTCGTATGTAGAGCAAAGCTGAAGCGAAGTGTCCTGGATGTCTGCACTTGATGAAATGGGCTAAAGCAGTCGCAGAGTTCCTAGACCTCGACAGCGCCGGCTAGAGGGTGCTGTCGTCGGTGTCTCTCGTAGTGCCAACCTAACAGAGCGGAACTACGTTGTGGTACCGTAGCTATCGATACCACACATCGGATCAAAAAAAGTTATAATTCCACTTTATTTGCCTAGGATATGATAATACAACAACACCACACGCTGCCCACCATCCACCCACATTAATTGCAGATTACGATTTTACGAAAAAATATACATACGTTTTATCTGAAACTTTTTCTTCGTTTCGCCACAGATGGCGCTGTTATCAGAGGAACAGAAATGAGTACACGACCGAAATTTTCGACATGCTGCTCGATGGCCCTTGGATATCTAACAACACGTCGGATCCCACCTCCATGCACCTCCATGCTGTGAGATTGGGCAAGTCACTATTGCCACAGGTCGGAATTACGTAACTTTTAATTGGAAAACCCATTCGCAACGTTGTATTCCTCTGACATATAGAACAGACGACTGCTAGACCCGCCACCATGGTCATGTAGCGAACTGGATGTATAATGACAAGCAGGACATTGCAACGGAATCTCACGTATCGTGTAGTCGTGGCTCTAAACATTACAATACTTGTGCAGTGATTATTTCCAGCACACGTACCCATCATTTGGATAACGTACATGCAAGTGGACGATGAACGTTGCAACCACAGAAGAAAGAATGGAAATGATTACAGAGACTGTGGGTAAAATGTTCACGGTGCTTATGCTTTGTGTGCCGGGGGTTTCCTGAGAAAGTTCGCTCTCTTAAGTTCTTTTACAAGGTTGTGAACGCCTTTATGTCTGGTGGCAGCACACAGAACGGCAAAAGGAAATGAACCAAATGTGTAACGGGAGAAGATAAAGAAATAGGTGTACTAGCAGCAGTGCACCACAATCCGCAGTTAAGCACCCGGCAATTACACCGCGACTCCGTTATGCCGTAGGTAGTGTTGTCACAATACTGCATCGTCACAAGTATCATCCAAACGACGAGTCTCTGCATCAACATCTACATGGCGCCGCATTTCCATCATCGGGTAGTGTTTTGTGAACGGGCACGCCAACAAATGCAAACGAGGTACTACTTTCGGATGACCTACATCCACAAATCATGGTAGCGTTAACCGGCATTACATGCATTAGTGGAGTGTAGACAATCCCCACTTATTACGGCAGCATGGCCATCAACATCCTTGGTCGGTAAACATATGGTGTGACATCTTGGGCAACGAACTCATTTATCGGTATTTTATCGGCAGCATATTGAATGGACGCAAATATCGAACGTTTTTGGAACAGGTACTACCAGTACTACTGCGTGGTGTTGCCCTACAAGTTCGATAACGTATATGCAAATGTAAATGGTGTCTGTTTTTTCGGACATGTCTGAAAGAACAGACTTCATTGATGACCTGCAGCCGCATAGAACGAAATTGAAACTATATATTAATACCTTCAGCTCCTGACGGGCTTTAGTATATATCAACGGGGACGGGTGAAAATGTGTGTACCGACCGGGACTCGAACCAGAGATCTCCTGTGTGGATACATACATATTACCCGAACTCTTACGGGACTTCATAAGAATGTCTTCCACGAGTTATTAGTGTATTGGGTAGGGACGCTACGAAGTTTATGTGTGGACATGTAAGGTGAGAATGTGCGTTTCGCGGGAGGTCTGCGCGAGATAGTGCCTGCAGTCGCACTATCCTCTGTGCCCTCGGTGGCTCAGATGAATAGAGCGTCTGCCGTGTAAGCAGGAGACCCCGGGTTCGCGTCCCGGTCGGGGCACATACTTTCGCATGTCCGCGTTGATATATATCAACTCCCGTCAGCAGCTCAAGGTATTAATATATAATTCTATTTCGTTCGATAATGTATGTGGTTTCAGCGTAACAGTTCCAACACATTACGCAGTAGAAGCATGGCAGGTATTAGAGCGTGCATACAGTGGTCGATAGATGGGCAGAGGTGGCCCTACTGATTGGCCCGCTTGGTTACCGGATTTGATGTCACCGGATCTCCTTCTGTGGGGATATTTAAACGATAAGGTGACCAGCAAGTGCCAGCAGGCCGTGAAGACATTGTCGACCGCATCGTAAATGCCTGCGCTGAGATTTATTCTGTCCTGCGTAAGATCATCTGAAAAGCGGGGTCACTAACTGTTTGAAGTTTGTGGTTGTACGTTTGAATACTTACTCTGATTGGTTAATTAGGGTAGCATCCGCTTCGAGTCACAATCACTGTGGCGCGTCAAGTCGGAGAAATTCAACGTTGCGAATAGTGTTTATAACTATACGTCATAAAATATTACTTGAGTAGTGATAACAAAACTTGCAGCTGTATTTGAATCTAATGTCGTATCTTTCATTAACCCTGCAGTGCTCGCGTGGATTACATGTGTAATATGTAATTCAAATAAATTTGGGTGTCCAGAAGCGAGCTTCTGTGTACTTTGGATAGATTGTTGAAGGACCCTCTCAGTGCTGTGCGAGCACCGGTCACAGTACCACGTCAAAGACGGCCGTCTACATCTGTAGTGCGCGCGATCTGTTAAGTACGTATTTTCGAAAACCATTTCTTATTCTTAGTCCGTTTTTCCATTTATTTATTGGAATACATATTCCATCTATTCATTATCGTTTCACAATATATAAATATTTAAAATAATAGTAGAATTTCATTGCATTATGGATCAGAGTCAAGAAGCTCAGATTCTGGCATGGCTGAAGGAGACGGAGGATGATGAAGATATTCCAGACTCAAGCTCTAACCATGAAGATGAGGTTTAGGAAGAGCAGGACTATCTGTCTGAGTCAGAGCAAGAGGGAGAAGTACCAGCAGAGGCAACTGAGAACAGTCCTGAATTTTCATGTGATGAATCATCACAGACAAGCAGACGGGTTGAGTTTTATACTGGTGTAGATGACACAATCTGGTCGAAGACTCCTCCTTATAAATAATATAGGAAGAGCTAGAGCTCAAACCGCAGTATGTTTCTACTGGTCCTAAAAGAACCGGACGACACAAAACTACGACCGAAGATTGCATGTTCCTTTTTTGGACGATAATATCATTTATCCAATAGCCAAACACACTAACATAAAAATAGACCACATCAAGAACAATTTTTCTAGAGAGAAAGATGCTAAACATACAAAGCCAACTGAAATATAGGGATTTATTGAGACTGTGTTGATGAATGGAATGCTGAAAATAAGCCGATCGAGCACAAGCCAAATGTGTAGCCACATAAAACATACCGGAATCGACGCAATTTATGTCTCAGCAAAGATTTAAATTTCTTTTTAGGTGACATAAATGATAGTGAAGTGCATGCAAAAATAGACAAACTGGCCGCTATACGTGAAATATTTGACCCTTCCCTTACGAACTTTGAACAATACTTGTTCTGAGTGCTGAAATGACTTTGGATGAACAACGTTTGGCATTCAGGGGACACTGTCGGTTTAAGCAGTACATTTCGAGCAAGCCCGAAAAATGTGGAGTGAAGGTATTTGCACTTGTAGATGCTCACTACCTCTATACAGTCAACTTGGAAATATATGCAGGCAAACAACAGGAAGGGCCATAACGCTTGAATAACGAAATAAGTGATGTGGTAATACAAGTCGTTCGTCCTTTGTTCTACAGAACCATCAATATATCAATGGACAATTGGTTCTCTTCGCTTCATGTTGCCAAGTAGCTATCTGAAAATTGAACAATCACGGTTGCCACAGTACGGAAGGACGAAAGAGAAGTGCCCAGGGAATTTCGTGTGGCGAGAGGAAATCCAATAAATACATCAAAATTTGGCTTCCACCTACCTTTGCACATTGGTTTCTAACAAAGTAGTGATTTTGATGTCAACAATGCACAATGACGCAAAAACTGACGCCACTACAGGATCTAAAGAGAAACCAGAAATAATAACGCACTGCAACCGTACAAAGAACGATGCGGATCTAGTTGATAAGATGTGTATGCTTTATGATTTATATAGAAATTCAAGAAGATGGAGTCTTACTGTTTTTTATGATCTGCTGAAACTTAGTGCCATCAATGAACTTTGCATTTATACAGAGAACCTAAACTGCATTGTTACTCGACGTCGAGGTTTTCTTATTGACCTGCCTTTGTCTTGAATGACACATCTGGCTCAGTGGAGATTAGACAAAAAATGTTGCCAAGAAGTCTGTCCTTCAAAATCAAGGACTTTCTTAGCACTCCTCTCGTGGAAAGTTAGCCAGCAACTTCGGAAATGACACAGAGGAGTACTGTGGAAGATCAAGAAGTAGAAGTACAACTAAAGCGTGTTTGCCCTTATCATTCCTAGATCTGTATATCTTGTTCATAAAATTTTGATTAGCTTTGTTTTTACACAAATATGTGTTTCTTGAAAGTAAATCAAAGCCAATGATGCTCTCTTCCTTAAAATTGTGACGTGCTGTGAAATGTTTGTTGTTTTCTCAAGTATGAGGTCGTATGTATACTTTCGTGGCAGTCTTTAATAAACGTTACTAAGTGCCACGCATAAAATACTCAATAGAAATATCTTACAATTCAATGGACTCTTTTTTTTTTAGTTGGGAAAATGTCATACATATGTAGTCCATGCGACCACTTACCTTTCTTTTTACAGCGCCACCACTGCAGGGTTAACACATACTACCAGTTATCACAATACATTATGTGACCTTCAAGCTCCAACTGCTACCTACTGTCCAAAACATGTTCAAACGACCATGCTGGGCTTGTTGTTGCTACGCAAGGTGCGGAATGCAGTTAATTTTGGCCCTTTGAATACGATTCTGTTAATTGCACATGAGAAGGGTTGTGGATGGCAAGTTATGTTCGGGGCCTGAAGATGACACCATGTGGTCGTAACTGGTAGCATGTCTTAAAAAGAAAAAACGACGTCAGAGTTAAATACAGCCGCCGGTTTTGTTAAGAGGTCTTGTTTTTGGCCTGTTTCAGCTCTGGTATGTAGGTTAGTTGGCGGTTGCTACTTGGGTCGGTGTGTGAAAACTTGCAATGAAAGTAATCATGAACTACAAGTAAACGCATTCTATACTGCCGCTTAGCGTATTATTTAAATACCAAAAACTCACATTTGTACTAAGCCATTACGAATGATAGGATTCAACATGCTCTGTACTGTGTGGCATCCAGTCTCGATTCATGTGGGCCAGAATTCGGTTTCTCTTTATAGCACTTCCGAATTGTAGATGAATTATACTGTATAAATCTCCTTTTCAATAATTCATTTAATAACAATTTTTGGTATTTTCATAAGTTTCTCAAATACTTTGTGGAGAAATTCCATGTTATGTAGGTGCATAGACTGCCACATGGTCCTTATAGTGTGAGCTGAGTTTTGAGTAGAAATAATCAGTAACTTGAACAATAATTCACTGAATTTATTTACATACCACGTTGTGAATTAAACCAATAGCTGAAATTTAAGCAATCTGTCTACTATTCCATGTCATCATAAATTTATAAATGAAACACTGATAGGGATTTTACCTTGTAAATTTGCCTTATACTAACGCATTTATTAATTTAGAGTTCCTTGGACAGTCAGCCAACATCTATTGAGAAAAAAGAATATTAGTAACCTGTTCAAATAACTCTTTCAGGATTTAAGTAAGTTTGCACTGAGGTCTTCGTGGCAGTACCGATTTCTCGGGATCTATGCAGTGTTTGTTCTATTATTCACTTTCTAAGTCTTTGTAAGGAAAGCTACTGAAGTCACAATTTCGAGCTAAGTAAGACCACTGCACAGGCTTCCTCTATGACAGGGTGTATTTACATATTTCGTACATCAGGTGGTGAGCTCGTTAACGGACATGCATCAGGAAGATATTTTAAATGTCCCTTTGAGGCCACAGATTAATGGTTGCAGCAAGTAAGTGATCTCTATTTTCACGTTGTTAAAATAAAATCAGAGAGAGTTAAACTGGTCTTTCATTGTTCAGTATTCGCACATTACAAGTGGATATTTCTGTCAGGGTAAGTTTTCGTTGTTATACTTACTTGTACTTAGAATTTCAAAAACATGAGGGTACTTACATTTTCGCAGGGCCAGACTTGTTCTCGGGTTTTGGATCTTTCGATTACACTGCTAGTTACAGTCTCAAATTACGTCGGTCAAGATTTCACATTTTCTCCCTGTGTTTATTAACTTTGCACAGTATTACCAGGGTCTGAGGGTCATCTGAGATGCATAGTGCAACTTTCACTTTTACACTGCAGGAAATATTATCATAGGGGAAATGTTTAAGATGTGCTGTTGAAATGTGTTTTGTGATTGTCAGATAATTTTGAGAACCATTCCCTATTACATGAAACACAGCCAACATTTTGAACGGTTCTTCTGTAATATGGACTATATTTTTTTAAATTATTCTTGGATTTAAGCACCGCAAACTAAAAGGTTATGTGAGGGAAACTGAAGAAAAATTTATGTACGATTGTCGTAAATGTCAGAGAATTTAATTATTCTTGGAGCTTTAGCACTGTCATATTCCTTGTCAGTATTTTGTTTGTGAAGAGTACATATTTTTGTGATGATCGCATACTATTATGAAGTCCCTGTATGTTTATACTCGTAGATGCAAGTCTTTTTAATTACATGTTCTTTTTCAATTCCTGGGGTGACGCTATTTTTTATTTCTTTTTTTTTTTTTGGCTTTGAGTCGTGTCACCCGACTGACTTGATGCTGGCAGCCACAAATTCCTATCCTGCGCTGATCTCTTTATCTCAGAGTAACACTTGCAGTTTAGTTGTTCTGTTGTTTGTTGGATGTATTCCAGTTTCTGTCTTCCCCATCAGTCTTTAGCATCTACAGCTTCCTGTAGCATCATGGACTTTATTCCCTGATATGTTAAGACAAGTCCTATCACCCTTACTCTTCTTCTTTGTTTTCCATATTTTCCTTTATTCACCGATTCTGCGGAAAACCAACTTATTTCTTGCTTTATCAGTCCATCTAATTTTTCACAATTTTTGCAGCATCACACGTCAAATATTTTGATTCTGTTCTGTTACAGTTTCCCCTCTGCCCATTATTACTGTGCAGAGTTGTGTTATGAACGTACATTCTCAGAAATTTCTTCCTCATATTAAGGCCTATGTTCGGTACAGGTAGACCTCGTTTGGCGAAGGAAGCCCTCGTTGCCTGTTCTATTCTTTTTCTTATGTCTTCCTCGCTTCGTCCGTCATGGGTTATTTTGTTTCCAATAGAGCAGAATTCCTTAACTTTGCCTAACTCGTGATCAGAAATTTGATGTTAAGCTTCTCTACATTATAATTTCCACTGCTCCTCATTACCTTTGTCTTTTACTGGCTTCGTACGGTAGAGTAACGAAACATTTCTGCTCTGACTGCGTAGGAAAAGTTTGTGCTAATGAGTAACAAATTTTGGGGAAATAATCGGGTAAGTAAGCTGTTTGCAGGGACAGTGTTGAAATTATTTTTCTTTATCTCCGTTGACTGTACTTTCTTGTCTTGTCTTGTCCTGTGGAAGTGACCTTGTGTAATGTGCAGTTAAGGTAGACTTCATTGTCATACAGTGCGGTTAATGTACGTATTATTCATCATCTACGACCTAGCTAAAAGATTTTGTGTCATATTTATGTTGAAGACTATAGGTCGAAGCTTTGCAATATGTACTTAGAACTGGAAGTATATAAATTTTCATTGAAATTTGATGGCAACGTGAACAGGAATTTTTGTAAAATGGTATAGTTGTGAGGAACGTTATCAGGAATTTGTTTCATGCCTTTATACGTGTACATCGTATTTTCATTGTATTTTTATCTCAACGTGGAGAAGGTTTTCCTATTTCATTTGGCAGAGTACTGAGCGAGTCTGGTCAAAGCTTTGTTTCTCTGAGGTATTTATTCTCCTGCAGTGTAAATTTGTATTTTAATGCATGCATTTAGATGTCTCGGAACTACATTTGAAAATTACCTTTTAGTTTTAGTAGTTCTGAGAAATATAATTGTGAACATATAACGGACATTATACAGAATAGAGGGAATCAAGTAAGAAGCGCGTGCAGTATCTCACAAAGAATAATGTGGACGGTGGTGGGTTTTAGAATAGTAAATTTGGAATACGTTTGAAACCCCTCTTACCCTCTCCCAGAGCTATTTGAACAGAGGGAAACTAAGAGGAAGGTTGGATTTTGAGTAATTTACATTCCACTGGAGGATTATAACTACATTTTATAAAACACTAATTGTTTATTTTCATTAATTATTTAACTACCATTGGGTTGACTTAATGAAGTACTGAACATTTTAGCTGTTAGTTGGGGCAACTTGTACTTTTGCGATCATTAGGAAAATTAATCTAATAAATATTCCGTATTGTGGAGTAATTACTTAAATTCCATTATTACAAAGAAAATTCAATATTTTCCATGTCACGTTTCATTCGCTTCAAATTCTGATTTTACAGATTTTTTGTGCTTCTGAGAAGATAATATCAGTTCGCTGTCTTACATTTTACTAGTGTGGATTTAAAGAGAGTTTTTGGAGGTTAACTGAAGGAATTACTTTGTCTTTAACTAGATGAGGGACTTGAGAAATTTTTCTCAGTTTAGTATTTGGTATGTTGGTCTGTCTTCATTCACTGCGTTTCCTATTGCTCATTATATGATGGAGCAGCCTACAGTAGATCAAAGAGAGACGAGAAGCAGTGGTTTTGTGAAGAGTCGGGACAGAAATGCGAATTCAACATTACAAATGCACTGTCTACTGCCGCTAAGGTGATGTGCACATTTTTGTGAATCAAAATGCCAGTTGGTCAAATAGGAAATGTTGATGTTTGTACAGTTGATTTTGCAACTGAAGATACTAGTTGTGTGACTATAAATGAAGTTGTAAGTGAGTCTGCAGCAGCCTGTGCAATTGACTGTACTACTGGTTTTGGTATCTCAGCACTTGCTTCAGCTGCTTCTTCTGCCTCTTATGTTCAAGTTCAGCAACAGAATGTTGGATTAATTCCCAAAAGTAGTTTTTGAAGTGGCATTTACTGTTTTAGTTCAGGCTTTCAGTTAACGAAATGAGATGTTTGAAGACACAGTAAAAGCTATTATAAAGGTACTGGATGAGAATAATATGGAACTGGGAGACACATTAGAGGTACGAATAGAGGCCTATCCAAGGGAGTAAATTGCGGTAACTGAGGCTAATGAGAGGGAACAATAATCTAATGTGACTGCATCAAAATTTAAAAGAGAAATTTGTATTGATTCCAGAAGATGTGTCCAAAAGATTAGATGTACTTACCACACAGTTAAGCGAAGAGTTGTATACTGATTTTTAAGGGAGGACTTCTGGTGCTGAAAAGAGTTGTCACTGTAGAGAATAGTCGAGGTCCAGCTGGATTCAAATAAAGAATAGAAGCTACAACAACGAGATTTTTGGATTTTAAGAGAAGAATAAACGAAAAATGAGGCAAATTTACTAGAGACGTTAGATGATACGACAAGTAAAGAAGTAGTTAATTAGCTTTAGGAACAAATCTCACAGTTTACAGCATTATTGAAAGGCTTCGAAAAGATATTTTTATAGTTAAAGATTAATGGAAAGGAAGAGGTGTCAGAGAATAATGAACAGGTTCAGAAAAAGACGTAAGGTGGTGGAGGAATAAACATAAATGTCATGTGCCCAGGGCCTCCCGTCGGCTAGGGTGATCTCCGGGTGCAAGTCTTTCGATTTGACGCAACTTCGGCGACTTGCGCGTCAATGGGGATGAAATGACGATGATTAGGATAACACAACACCCAGTCCCTGAGCGGAGAAAATCTCCAACCCATCCGGGAATCTAACCTGGGCCCTTGGGATTGACATTCTGTCGCGTTGACCACTCTGCTACCGGGGACGGATGGTGGAGAAATTACCTGCTACCATAGCACAATTAGCTGCTCGTGCCGAATAGAGCTCAATTGGTACTGCATCCTTTGGTGTTGGTTATTTCTTACTGCTGACAGTTACCTCTTTTACCAAACTGACTTTTCCTTACTGCTTCAGGATGTATCCTAACAACTGATCCCGCCTTTTAGTCAAGTTGTGCCACAATTTTTACACATATTCGACACAGTAACTTTTGTTAATCAATCTCCCTATCTAGTTTTCTACAATCTTCTGGTGCACCAGATTTCATAAGCTTAAATTCTGTTACAGTATATACTGATTGCCATCTGTGTTTCACTTACCTCCAAGGATATGCTCCTAACACCCTGACAGAGGTCTTCATAATATTTGAATTTATATTCATGGTTAAGAAATTTCACCTTTACAAAAATGTTTTTCCGGACATTCCTGTTGGAATTTGAATCTTCCCCACCTTCGCATCGAGACTTACTTAGCTGGCTAAATGATAAAGCTATCTCCTACGTTTAATTGTCATTTCCTTATGTTTACAGGCACTGTCCCGGTTCAGCTAATATTCCAAGTACGTTGCAATCTCAGGAAGACTTACAATGTGTTAATAAAACCACAATTATTTTAATTCTTCTCACTGAACTGTAATCCATTTTCCAAATTCCTCTGTAGTTGTTGTCTAGCTGGCTCAATGAGAATATCCACAAAACCTACTGTACAGCATTCTCCTGTTTCTGAAGTTTCAAAAGGTTCAAATGTCTCTATGCACTATGGGACTTAACATCTGAGGCCATCAGTCCCCTAGACTTAGAAATACTGAAACCTAACTAACGTAAGGACCTCCATGCTCGAGGCAGGATTCGAAACTGCGACCGTAGTAGCAGCGCGGTTCCGCACTGAAACGCGTAGAACCGCTCGTCCGAAGTTTCACTTCTGTTATACGTCACTGGCCATTGATTTTGCCTTGTTTATTTCTGCGACTATTTATAAAATCTTTGTCTGTTTAATTTTCTGAGTCATTGATAACAACAGTTTCACTATCATCACGTACCGATTTCATTTTACTGAGTCACTCTGACTCAACAGAACTTCAACGAAGCTAAACTGAAACTCTTAAAACAGACGTGGATGTCGTAGCTGTCAACATGTTAACATTTGCATTACTTCATAATTTGCCTTAAATATCAACGACATGTTATTCTGATATGGTGGTTGTCAAGGGAAGGCAGGATTCGGTAACGATTGTGGTCTGGACCGTAAACAGTTACTATTGGTTGCCTGTTACAATTACACACAATTTATTTTAAACCAGTGATTCCAGACTCAACAATAAATAAAGAAACCACACCTTATTAATGAAGAAATAAACAACAGTGTAAATAATAGTGTTTTCAGCGAGCTACCATTTATCAAACCACCATTAAATACAGATACAACAGATAATGTTTTAAAAGCAAGCCACTATTATCTGGGCACAAGGCCTTACACGCCGGGAATGGCAATATATTAAGAATTGTTTAAAACTCTCTGCAACTTACAAATTGCAGGTACTGAAATATTAAAGGCAAGTCGCCACAACACAGCGGACAGCATCAGACGCCAGGAATGGCAGTAAATAACGTTCTAAAGGTTTAATGCGTAAATACAAACACCAAATTAGAATTTTAAGGCAAGCGACCACAATCATTTCTGAACGCCTTACACACCACGAATGGTAACAAAATAAGAATTGTTCAAGAACTCGTTGCAATTTACTACATACAGGAATTGAAATATTAAGGTTAGTCGCTACAGACACAGCAGAAGGCATCAAACGCCAGGAATGGCAGTAAATAACGTTTTAAGAGTTACAGCTAAAATACAAACACCAAATAAAAATTTTAAGGCAAATGACCACAATCAAGGCTAAAGGCCTTACACGTCAGGAACGGCATTAATATTAAAAAATTGAAACCTTCTGTACAGAAAATACAATAGCACAAGTTAATGAAAAAAACAAGCAACTGATCCAGATGGTGCCCCAGGAATCGACCTCCGAGAAGTTCCGGCAACAAACACTTTCGCGAGCGATGAGATAGGCAGCCAAGAGTTGCATTCACTTGACAAGATGGTAACACACACTAGTGGCAGTTTAATGAATGACTAATGATAATATTGCTGAAGCTACCTGACGTTCGATAAACCAAATGCAATGATGGAACAATACGCCACGGCCAGAACGCCCGGAACGAGAAACCAACAGAGAAGAAGAATCACCCACCGGCCCCCACGGCAGGTAACTGGGGCGTTAACGGCCACCAGGCAAGAAAAATTACCGCTGGTTGAATTTAACAAACTGTAACAAGTGGAACGCAGTAAATAGTAATAAGAAGTCGAGGAAAGATAATCAGATCCGCCTTCCCCAAGACTCCACTCGCTGCTCTTCGCCTCGGCGACACTACGAGCAGCAACACGAACCCAAGTCACTGGAGAATCACGAGATATCACAATGGTGGAGGTTTCCCTACTTGGATTGAAATGAACTCATCGTAAAGCTTGCTGTATCCGGTTTACGTCAAGGTCGTGCAACCTCGTGACGACAGCCCTTCCATCCGGCAGTCCATGCGTGCCGCCAACGGCCCCGGCGTGTTCTGGCACTGCGTGGACCTCGCTTCTCCTTAGTCCCCGACCCGGAAAAACGACGACGTCGCCCCAAAGATAGGGCAACAGTCACTACATATCGACAACCACCACTGCGGCCACTAGCGGTCAGGCAACCCTTGCGAAACTGAGTGGCCCCAGTCAACACGAGAAGAAGACAAACAACCGCAATCATGCCAACTAAACGATACCGTCTGGCCTGCAACATAGGGCGGAAACCCACAACCAGCACCAACGTGAGACGCAGCAAGGCTCAGTTATTTAATATTTATGTAAGGTTTGAAGTAAGATGCAATTCATAACCAGCCTAACGACTTTTGGTGTTCTTTTCACACTCTTCCGGTAACAGATAAATGAATAACAACTCATATTGCGTAGTGTTAAAATGGTCTGGAACATCCTAAAAATTTGCGTTTCACTCGCATGAATTACAGGATTTTACTGTTGTTTCGTTTCGAAAATCTTCGTGAGCCTGGATACCTCAGCGTTCTCGTTGTTCGTGAAATTAGTATAACCAGGAAAGGGCCATCTCTGAAAGGGCAGAGCTCGGTGGCAACAGCAATTTGAGATCGGGATCTGGCGTACATAAAATGAGCGTGTAGCCGCAAGGGCCGTAAATCTCTTTTATCACAGTAACCTCAGAGACGGTGCCAGCAACGCAAGAGCCTGGTGTGAGATGCTGCAGGCATGTGCGCGCTGGGATCAGAGTAAATGACCGTGGCGGTGGTGTTCAGGACAACGAAGTAATACGTCTTGGTAATTATGATCCGTCAAAACAACTAAATAAATCGTGCCAGTATTCAAGATGTATCTGTTCCCGACAGACTTCGTATATTGCTAGACTATTTTTGTGTAAGTACATGATAATTTTCTAGATAGATAGATTATACAAAAAGATTTTTCGTTACTTACGAATTCCAATACAATAAAAATGTTTGAAACAATCAGCGTGAAAGGTAAACCCCTGAAATTTGTTTCAGAATGGAATGATATACGGCCAACGAGAAATTACTAATATGCGTATGTGGTATCTGTGGAAGGTTGTATGCGGTTTTGTATTTTTTTTTAAATGAGGTGTATTACCTTTCAGAATTTTGATGTGACTCAGAGCTTTCGTTTTTCGCTTTCACAATGAATTCAAGATACTTAGCAACGAAATAAAACACCATTAAAATATGTGCACTGAGAACTCTGTCATAATGTGTGACGTCTTGTTTCTCTTTTAATCGTAGAACAAGTTTTTCAGGCCACTGCTTTAGAGTGATATATAGTACAAACGCCTATCCGGTAGAGTACAATGAGTATCAAAATGTTCGGCAAAATTATAAAAGAAATTCAGTCTATGTATCAAAATGTACTAGCATGGGTCGTAAAGGTTATTACGAGACACAGCTAGTAATGCTGACTTACATCTTTACAGACCAACATTTACTGTTTGTCAACACAATCCCCGCTTAAGTATTGAATTTATAGTTCAGATTTTAAGAGTGTGCTTGAAAACACTGATTTTATGGGCATGTACGAGAGGAATACTTGTACTTACACCGAAATATTTATCAGAAACGAAGAAGGAGAGATGTAGGAAAGCTTCAGGCGATAACAGCAGCTTCGTAGAGGATCTGGCAGAGTACAACGAAAACTGTGCACGAGATACAGTGGAAACAATGTGTGAAAAAACTGAAACAGAAACTTATGTTCGACAGTCATCAGTTTTAATCAGCTACTAGGGCAGATAACACACACCTTGACAATACGGCAAAAGGTGTAAAAGCTTTCCAGTATTTCTTGACATGAATCCAACATAAAGCCTGACAGTAATAAAATATTGACATTACAAAAATAATTCGAGGTCTATGAAGTTATTTGTGGTATCGTGATCGGAAAGATGGTTGTAGACTGAAATTATGAACGTTTGAAGTTGAGGAAAAGTGATATGCAATGAAAATGAAAATTGTTTACAGAGTTTATAAAATGGATGACAACTTGTGGAACCTGTACAACGCATTGTCTTTTCCATACCACAGCAAATGAAACATATAATTACTTAGAAAAAAGGTTTTAGCCCAGCAATTATCCTATCTTTAATCTAAATGATATTTACTGAAAAAACGTCCAAGGATTCCGTACTGAATCGGGCAATGGAACAACCTGTTTTTGAAAGTGAATACACAGTTATGGATCTCTTACAAAGCATGGGCGACCTTATTGAATGGACCAAAGACAATCAGTGAACATATTGTGTGGCACGTCTGGTACGAAGCAAGGTGGTAAGTGTGGTTTAACAGCATATTTTTTAATCTAATGAAATAAAGACATGATTGAAACCATGTTACACTGCAGCGTTATGTCACTTCTATGGCTTGTATTAGACTCCACCTCTACAGTAAGAGTTTCAAAACTGTACCCAGTAACCCTTCAGGAAGTTAACAAATTCTAAAACAGAGAAACCGAGAAAGGAATCTCTGATAATGGAACATATGTGAGTACATCACTTCTTCTCATGGCATACCACTGTTCCCTATCAGTAAGGAATGGGAGAACGCAAGACAGCAGGTCTAAAAACATGTCTTCATTTCAACTATATGGATACTTCAATAATACATCGGAAAGAAAAATGTACAAATAATAACGGAGTCACACTGCCCTATCCCAAAGTTTTGCTTTTGGGTCAGTGTAAGGCACAGACGGAAAGGATGGTAAAAGAAATAAACACAATAGGAAAAGTGCTATGAAGTGGATTTTGTATATTAAACAGATTTAACAAAACTAAGCTTCTAGTTTGAAAAGATAAAGTTACAATCAACAAGTGACTTATGGAATGATATTTAAGCATTAAAAGCACTGAAAAAGTAACAGGATCTCATCGAGGAAGAGAAGCGTAAAGGTAATTTCTAGGAGAGACAGAGGAATCTCTGAGGAGTACTTGCAACCTACGTCGCCAATTATTTGCTGCATGCATCCCAATCTCTGTCGTCTCTCTACAGTTTTTATCCCCTACAGATCCCTTAAGTACCATGAAACCTATTTCCTGATGTCTTAACAGATGTCCCGTCTTCCTGCAACTTCTTTCTATGCTTTCCATAGATTCCTTTCCTCGCCAATTCTACGGAGAACGTCCTCATAACTAACAGTATCAGTCCACTTAATTTTCTACATTCTTCTGTAGCAACACACCTCAGATTCTTTGATTCTCTTCTGTTCCAGTTTGCTCACAGTCTATGACTCACTGGCAAATAACGCTATTGTTCCAAAGGTACATTCTCAGAAATTATTTCCTCAAATTAAGACCTATGTCGATTCTAGTAGACTTTTCGTGGCCAGGAATGCCGTTTCAGCCAATAATAGTCCCCTATCTAATGTCCTCCTCGCTGTGTCCGTCATGGGTTATTCTGTTGCCTAGGCAACAGAATACCTTAAATTACTCTACTCTGTAACAACCAATTCTAAAGTTAAGACTCTGGCTGCTCCTATGTCTGCTACTTCTCACATCTTTGCTTTGTCTTAGATTTACTTTCTCCCTATTTTTTACTCAGACTGTTCATTCCATTCAACAGAACCAGCAAATATTCACTTTCACAGAGGATAGCAATGTCAACAGCGAATCTTAACATCAAAATCCTGTCACCATAAATTTTAATCTCGTCCTTGAACCATTCTTTTATTTCGTCCTTTCTTCTCAGATGTATAGTTTGAAGAGCAAGGGTGAAAGACTACTTCTCTTTTTTATACATTTTTTTAAACTGTGCCTTCCGTTCTTGGTCTTCCACTCTTGTTGTTCCTTTTTGGGTCTTGCACGTACTGTATGTTACCTGTATTTCCCTACAAATTACCCATATTTGACTCAGAAATTGGTATATCTTGCACGATTTTACACTGCCGAACACTTTCTCCAGATCGACAAATCCTGTGAATATGTCTCAATTTTTCTTCAGCCATGCTTCCATTATCAACTGGGACGTCAGAATCGCCTGCCTAGCGCCTTAAACCTACCCAAAGCAAAACTGATCGTCATCAAACACATAACTCTCTTTTCCATTTTTCTTTATATTATTGTTGTCAGTAACTTGGATGCATGGGCTGTTAATCTGACTCTGTGGTAACTCTAGCACTTGTCGGCTCTTGCAATCTTCTGAATTGTGTGGATGATGTTTTTCCGAAAGTCTGAAGGCATGTCGCCAGTCTCATACATGAATAATAGTTTTGTTAGCATTTCGCACATTATTTTAGCTATTCCTGTTCTAATACAGTTCTGAATCTAATACTGGATACCGTATCTCCTTTTCCTAATTCCGTCACGTCACGATATAAGTCTACCCACTCATAGAGACCAGCAATACACTCTTTCCACCTATCCGCTCTCTGCCCTGCATTTATCATTGGAATTCCCATTGCATTCTTAATGTTACAGACATTGCTTTTAATTACAAAGGAGGTAGTTTTGACTTCTCTTGACAACCATTTCCGTTTCTGTTTCTAAACAATTTTCATGTAGTCATTTCACCGTAGCTTCTCTGCAATCTCTATTTGTTTCATTCTGTAGAGACTTGTATTTCTATATTCCCGAAAGTTCCTGAATATTTTTGTGCTTACTACTTTTGTCGATCAACTGAAGCATTTCCTCCGTTCCCCTAGGTTTCTTCGTAATTACCTTCCTTGTACCAACGCTTTTCCATCCACGTCGTATGATTGCCCTTTTCAGAGATTTCCATTCCTCTTTAACTGAACTGCCTACAGAGCTTCCCATTATCGCAGTGTCTACAGCGTCAGAGAACTTCAAGTGTATATCTTCATTCCTTAGTATTTCGTATCGCATTTCTTTGTGCATTTATTATTCCTGAGTGGTCTCTTAAAGTTCAGCCTCCTCTTGATCATCACAAATGTGTGATCTGAGACTGTATCAGCCCCGGGGTACACCATAATAACCAATACCTGATTTCAGAATGTGATCCATGATGTGATGTAATTTAACTGAATTCTTCCTGTACCTCCCGACCTTTTCCCACTATGCCTGCCCCTCTTCCGATTCTTGAACAGGGTATTCGCTAGCAGCACCTGAAATTTATTGCAGATTTCAGGTAGTCTTTCCCGTCTCTTATTCCTACTACCAAGGTCATATTCTCCAGTAACCCTTTCTTCACCATCTTCCTCTACAACCGAAAACAATTCCCCCATTACCATTAGATTTTCATCTCCCTTTACGTACTGATTTGTTCACTCAATGCCCACATATACTTTACCTCACACTTCATTCTGCTGTCGACATTGTCATGTATACCTGAACCATTGTTGTCGGCGTTGATTTGCTGTCTCGTCTGCTGAGAACAACCCTATCACTGAAGTGTTCACAGCAATTCAATCCTTGTCCTACCTTCCCATTCATACCGAATTCCACTCCCATTATTCCAGGTTATGCTGCTGTTTATATTACCCTATACTCGCTGACCAGAATCCCTTTCTTCATTCCGTTTCACTGCATTGACGATCGCTATATGTATATTGAGCTTCAGCATGTCCCTTGTCAGATTTTCTAGCATCCCAATCACGTTCAAACTTCAGACAAACCACGACGCGACTCGTGAACGTTATCCTTGTGTTAGTTATTTAATCTTTTCTCATGGTCACATCACCTTCGGCAATCTCCTCCCAGAGATCCTTTCAGTAAATGCAGGTAGCTTTACATGCGCCTTTTCTACGTCGACACCACTTTATTTACAACTCCAACTTAGCTGCGCGTTCACAGTTAAGTGATACTAAGGATACGTCTGTGAATAATTCCCCTTGATGGAATTTTAAAGCATGCAGAAAGCCAACACAGCTGTTCATCTGGTAAATTCTCTCACAGACCAAACATTCCGGCTGGAGGATGCAACATCGTCGATCACTTAGATTTTGCACTGAGAATAATTTCTCCTTGCTTAAAATAGTTCCACAATATCGCTTTCGGAAGGATAATTTTACACTTCATAAGGCGTTGAAAGTGCTAGTTCCATTGACAATGATCTTTTCAATAGAGTAGATATGATAAGGCGAATTCTGGATGTCGATATTGTATAGGAATACATGGAGAAAAGTGTCAACAGAGCAAACGTGTGATATACTAACTCTGTGGTTTGTGACAGCATCATCACCACGTCTTGAGTGATGCTGGCACGTCCCTGATTTGAAACTATATACAAAATGTACATTGTGCATGCAACCCAAGTCGTGCGTGTAGAAGTGCCGTGATTACTATTACAATACATACCTTAGACATCTTAGGGTTACGTGAGCTACTATAGACTGACAAAATCTCTATTTCCCTTACAAGCGAAAAACCTTTCTTCGCAAGACAACGGTAATACCGGTGAACTGCAGTGCTCCTATTAACCAATTAGTACCCATGTTTCATGAAATATTCCTATTATTAACATCCGGATCTATGCAAACAATATCCTCTGTTATAACTACAGTCCTACCGGTAAGGAATGTTCCGTCTTTTTCAATAAAATTTAATCATGAGTACCTGACACCTTTCGCGTATTCATGTTAGGCACCACCTTCAGTGGTATTAATTTTTTTATCCTATTGAAGCATCTATTTTTGGTCCTGTATGCGCTAAATGCACATGTAAATATATTTTGAGCATAACCTGTACCGTAGAAAATTGCACATGCTTGCTTTGCTATACTGCTCCAACATAAACAGGCGAAACATGTCTCTCACTGAAGACTCACTAAAGTTACAGTATTTTATTACTTTGTGGCATAACGGATGTATGTGCCTTGCCCTTTCAGGCGTTATCTGAGCAACACAATCATTATTAACGAAGACTGTCAAACTACCTGTCATGCTGTCGCAAAATAGCTCCATTGTTATAGCAAGAAAAAAACCGTTACATCAGGTATGATTAAAAACAATTTTTTTACTGTAAAGGAAATTCTTCCTATTATCAGAGTCTTAAGTTTCTACTGATCAATAGAAAAGAAGTCCTCAGTAATTTGCTTAGGTCCGTGAAACACAGGAGAGTAATATTACACACCGGTCTAGGAAAGCTTACCTTACATCACTTTTTAGTGGTGGAAACGGGAACCCTAACACTGAAACATTTGGAGTGATTGTGAATAATAGTCAATTTGTACTGACTGTTGATAATAGAAAGCATCAATAGTTCACAAAAGTTCACACTTGTTAGAGGAACATACTTCAAAGACCAGTTGTGCCTGCACACAAAATTAGTGAAATGAAGAGAAAAATCATTACAGTAACAGAATTGAGATAGTCTAACCTATTTAGATGGATAGGATTAACCAGATAGCCTCCCCTCCTGTCTCCAGAATCGAAATCGATCCTAGGAGAGTGATGCAAGTATTCTCACTCTCGCAACATAGGAAGGGATCTGGCTGAAAACGCACCCGCACCGACAGCCTATCTGTGTCACCGTTGTCTTCAACCTACAGGAGTAACACCAGGGCGCCAAAGGAGTCACCAAGTCGAGTGCCTGTAGTAGCATACAGCTTCGACGACATAGCCGTGGCCGCCGCCACCGTTCGAGAGCCTCTTTGCCCCTAGAACAAACACAGCTACGTCGCTTCCCAATATTGACACAATGAGGAAGTCCCGACGAGAGCAGAAATTCCAAGGCACACACAGTGACGGGAGCTGGAAATATATTTTGCCTCCGTGCTAAGCAAGCTTCGGACGAGACGACTCCGAAAAATGCTAACAGTTTCCACACAAAGTAAATGGTGTGTCGCCAGGAAGGGAGACAGTTTCAGCGTTGTTGCATTACGCACACAGATAGAGAGAGAGAGAGAGAGAGAGAGAGAGAGAGAGTGTTTCAGGGGGGGGGGGGGTGGATGTTCCTCGCCGAGAATAACTTCCACGACGGAGGAACTTACCGCAGACACAAAATCCTAGAGTTTTGAAGCGCGATTTATCTCGCGTCCGTGTTTGACCGTCTCTCTCAAATGATGTTATGGACCATTTGTCGGGCGAGGAAGTTACCTTTCGCGTCGAAAGTTGCTCATCTGCCAGATTAATTTACCTAATGCGGCTGCAGGTGCGCTAGCAGACAGTAACTTGTAGGAGCCACCTAAACTCGACGTTCCGAGTTGAATACGGTGTTTAGAAAAGTAAACACGCACACGGACACCCACCCGCCAACCCATATCCCATATACACAGACACACACACACACACACACACACACACACACACACACACACACACACATATATATATATATATATATATATATATATATATATATATATATATATATATATATATACATACAAAATCTGAGACATGCGAACTTACAAACTAGCTATGTATTCGAATCAGGACGGGGATGTAGATTCCTTAGTTAATTCCCTGACTCAGTTACAGCGATGATCTCATAATTTTTATTACAAGAACACTGCATCAGGACAATTCGTAACTGTACTGTTAACGCTCTCGTAATTGAACAGCCATCTGTTAGGAATAAGAGATGATATATACATTAAAAAAATTTTGACTTATTATAATTGTTTACCCATTTATATTTACCCAAAATACCTTCCTGCCGAGAAGCGAAAATAAAATAAATATGTGCCAAGTAAGTATTTAACTGCCAAATTAAGATTACCTAGTACGATTGCCTCTCTTGTAACTTCATTCCGTACAAAGATGCGAACATGAAGATGGTTTACTTAAATAGCAGCTGTGTTTATTCATTCGCTAATCAGCTTCCTCTTCTCATGGTCGTAAGCTTCTCACTATGTACCATTCCCGTGAACATGATGTTATTCGAAACGTGACAAAAAACTGACTGATTCCCATGCACTAGCACAATGGTTCGATACTTACTGCAAATTCCAGGACAAGTGAGGCTCCAGTTGAACTTTAGTGTGAGTACAACGTACGCCAACGAACATATGCTGTTTTTCATCAAGGACTGAATTTACTGCACGCACGACTTCGTTTAAAGGCACTCCAGTACTGTACTACATGTGGCATTATTGTAAACAAATAAACATTGTTGTAGTCACTGTTCCCTAACTTGTATTCTCCATAGATGAGTACTACATTCCCCTTCTCCTCGTTTGTGTACACTATATTCACCTAATTCTTCAGCTGATGACCGTGGACTGAACGACTGGTCAATATTGTCATTGTGTTTCCGTTTACTGTCGTCTCCAGCAAATGGAAGAGTTACATTATTCTGGGTTTCAGTACTTTGTGCTCGTACGGGAGAGTCGAATTCAGTTTTGTGCTATGTTTTTACGAAGGTCGTGTTTAAGTGAATGGTGCAAAGCGATGTGTCTTTTAACATGTCTTGAAGACGGTGAGCGGATTAATGAATAAAAAATGTAGGATATTACTCAAAATTGGTTTACAATACTGCATTTCATATGTTCATAAAGAACAAAGTAACAATGAAAGCAAACATGCTGTTTACTGTACCTCAGGTAGCTCATAATTGCTTGATACATAGGTATTTTGCTTTTGAAAAAAAATATATCCTTGTTGTCAAGATTGGTAGGACAAATTGTATCCTATCATCGCACTTAATAGTCTGCGTACATCAGCAGCATTAAATCTCTGGAATTATAAGCAGGCCTGTGGATAAAGCAAACTCTCCGCTGTGCTCTCCCATTGCTGATATTACCCTTGCAGAATCGTGCGAGAGTCTACGCAGCGTATTGAAAATACGCTGAAGGATCGTTAATGTCGTGAAGCATTAAGTCTGTCCGTGTGGATAACTCGTGTTACCACACTATATGCTTCAACAATGAAATTTTCAATCTACAGCGGAGTGTGCGCTGATATGAAACTTCCTGGCACATTAAAACTGTGTGCCGGACGGGAGACTCGAACTCGGGATCTTTGCCTTTCGCGGAAAAGTGCTCTACCAACTGAGCTACCCAAGCACGACTCACGCCCCGTCCTCACAGATTTCATTCCGCCAGTAGAAGCTTCTGTGAAGTTGGGAAGGTAGGAGACTAGGTACTGGCGGAATTACAGCTGTGAGGACGGGGCGTGAGTCGTGCTTGGGTAGCTCAGTTGGTAGAGCACTTGCCCGCGAAAGGCAAAGATCCCGAGTTCGAGTCTTTGTCCGGCACACAGTTTTAATGTGCCAGGAAGTTTCATATCAGAGCACACTCCGTTGTAGAGTGAAATTTTCATTCTAGAAACAACCCCCGGCTGTGGCTAAGCCATGTCCCGGCAACATCCTTTCTTCTAGGAGTGGTAGTTCTGCAAGGTTCGCAGGAGAGCTTCTGTGAAGTTTGGAAGGTAGGAGTCGAGGTTAAAATGTTTGCAGGTTAAATCGGCAGCTCAGCTACACAAGATGTAACTCTATCATTCCTCCGCCCAAGTACAATCGAGTCTTCAGTACCCTACACATTCGACAATCCCTACAAAGGATTTACAGCATGTCAGTGTACTATCATATGTTAGAACATATTTCAGTATGATATACCGGGTGGTCTCACAGAGGTCCATTGTGATCTGTAATTATCGTATGGCAGTGAAACTTCTCAGACATTCTTATGCATTAATGCAGAACCGATCCACGATGGAAAAATTAGTTATAGTTTAGACCACCAGGTGCAAATAAGACAATGTCAATGTTTCAAATACCGGATGATCAAGAAGTCAGTATCAATTTGAAAACTGAATAAATCGCGCAATAATGTAGACAGAGACGTACAAATTGATACACATACTTCGAATGACATGGGGTTTTATTAGAACCAAAAAAATACAAAAGTTTAAAAAATGTCCAACAGATGGCGCTTCATGTGATAAGAATAGCAATAATTAGCGTAACAAAGTAAGACAAAGCAAAGACGATGTTCTGTACAGCAAATTCTCAATATGTCCACCATCATTCCACAACAATAGCTGTAGTCGAGGAATAATGTTGTGAACAGCACTGTAATGCATGTCCGGAGTTATGATGAGGCATCGGCGTCGGATGTTGTCTTTCAGCATGCCTAGAGCTGTCGGTCGATCACAATACACTTGCGACTTCAGGTAACCCCAAAGCCAATAATCGCACGGACTGAGGTCTTGGGACCTGGGAGGCCAATCATGACGAAAGTGGCAGCTGAGCACAGGATCATCTCCAAATGACGCTCGCTAGATATCTTTCACGTGCCTAGCAACATGGTGTGGTTTTACTAAAACCCATGTCATTCCAAGCATGTGTGTCAATTTTTACCTCAATCCACATTATTCCGTGTTTTATTAAGTTTTCAAATTTATACTGACCTTTTCATTTCCCACTACGTGTAGAAATGTTCCCATATGTAATGGATGAGAAACGGGACGTGGGTAGGAAAGGTTAAACAAGTTAGAAAGTCATAAGTTTGAATTTATTATTAACCGCCACCTGCACAACTGGTTCAGTGTGTCGACGAAGCGCTGCTTCCGTAAAACGACGCGATTAACACATACTCGCAGCAGTTCCGGTGGAATCTGAGCGAAGTGTTCCTTTATTTTGGCCTTGAAATCAAGTAGAGACCGAACGTGTGGCTGGTAAACAAGATCCTTTACATATTTTCGAGGCCAAAAATCACATTGGTTCAGATCAGGTGATGTTGCAGGCCATGCATCCGGCAAGGCACTGAATATAACACATTTGTCAGAGGTTGCTTTAAGATCTTTTACTGCACGAGTGACATGAGGCGTTGCTGCAACTTTCATGAAAACAGTGGTTTCCACACAGCTGCCCTCTCCCAAAGCAGAAATCGCATGCTATAAAAAGTCTCGACAAAGTAGAGAGGTTACGGTAAACCTGACGGGTCGTCTTGGTGTATTCTCTTCAAAGAAGAAAGGAACGTGAATAAAGTAGCTGATGAATCCATTCCACAGGATCACATGCGGCGAGTGAAATGGCTCTTGGCACACAGCACGTGGTTTAGCAGTACCCCGAATTCGGAAATTTTGCCTATTCACTGCAGCTTCTGGTATAAAATGTGCCTCTTCACTGCACAGAATACTGCCAGACTATGTGTCATTAACTTCAGTTCATGGCAGAAACCGAAGAACAATTTTAGTACGTTGCTGCGGATCATAAGGTTTCAGCTACCACACGGTTCGGATCTTGTACGGATAAAGTATAAAACAGACCTCAGAACTTTCCAGTCGCTTAACGATGGGATAGGTAAATCTAGCGACACTGAGCGAGGAATAGCACTACCCTGGACAAGTGATTCATTATCACTTATAGCAACAGTAATCTCGTCAACAACTTCCAGCGAGAGAGGACGCCATCCTCTTTCAGGTGACAACAAGCTCAACCATGTTTTCGAATTTCTTTACAATCTTGTGCAAATCGTTTAATGACATTGAGCTTCCCTCAGACTTTTCAGTCGGCAATACTCTCTGAAAGCAGCACTGTAACTGCTGCCGTCGCTAATCCTTCGTCTTCCACTTTCAAAATAAGAGGTTCGTGAATACCCACGAAGAATAGCTTAAATGGGCTCATATTTCTGTTATACAGGGTGTTACAAAAAGGTACGGCCAGACTTTCAGGAAACATTCCTCACACACAAAGAAAGAAAATACGTTATGTGGACATGTGTCCGGAAACGCTTACTTTCCATGTTAGAGCTTATTTTATTACTTCTCTTCAAATTACATTAATCATGGAATGGAAACACACAGCAACAGAACGTACCACCGTGACTTCAAACATTTTGTTACAGGACATGTTCAAAATGTCCTCCGTTAGCGAGGATACATGCATCCTCCCTCCGTCGCATGGAATCCCTGATGCGCTGATGCAGCTCTGGAGAATGGCGTATTGTATCACAGCCGTCCACAATACGAGCACGAAGACTCTCTACATTTGGTACCGGGTTTGCGTAGACAAGAACTTTCAAATGCCCCCATAAATGAAAGTCAAGAGGGTTGAGGTTAGGAGAGCGTGGAGGCCATGCAATTGGTCCGCCTCTACCAATCCATCGGTCACCGAATCTGTTGTTGAGAAGCGTACGAACACTTCGACTGAAATGTACAGGAGCTCCAAGGTACATGAACCACATGTTGTGTCGTACTTGTAAAGGCTCATGTTCTAGCAGCACAGGTAGAGTATCCCGTATGAAATCATGATAACGTGCTCCATTGAGCGTAAGTGGAAGAACATGGGGCCCAATCAAGACATCACCAACAATGCCTGCCCAAACGTTCACAGAAAATCTGTGTTGATGACGTGATTGCACAATTGCGTGCGGATTCTCGTCAGCCCACACATGTTGATTGTGAAAATTTACAAGCCTCATCCGTAAAGAGAACATTTGCACTGAAGTGAGGATTGACACATTGTTGGATGAACCATTCGCAGAAGTGTACCCGTGGAGGCCAATCAGCTGTTGATTGTGCCTGCACATGCTGTACGTGGTACGGAAACAACTGGTTCTCCATACAGTGACGTGGTCAACGATAACTTGTACAGCAGCAACTTCTCTAACGCTGACATCAGGGTTATCGTCAACTGCACGAAGAATTTCCTCGTCCATTGCAGGTGTCCTCGTCGTTCTACGTCTTCCCCAGTCGCGAGTCATAGGCTGGAATGTTCTGTGCTCCCTAAGACGCCGATCAATTGCTTCGAACGTCTTCCTGTCGGGACACCTTCGTTCTGGAAAACTGTCTCGATACAAACGTACCGCGCCACGGCTATAGCCCCGTGCTAATCCATATACATCAAATGGGCATCTGCCAAATCCGCATTTGTAAACATTGCACTGACTGCAAAACCACGCTCGTGATGAACACTAACCTGTTGATGCCAAGTACTGATGTGTTTGATGCTAGTGCTGTAGAACAATGAGTCGCATGTCAACACAAGCACCGAAGTCAATATTACCTTCCTTCAATTGGGCCAACTGGCTGTGAATCGAGGAAGTACAGTACATACTGACGAGACTAAAATGAGCTCTAACATGGAAATCAAGCGTTTCCGGACACAAGTCCACATAACATCTTTTCTTTATTTGTGTGCGAGGAATGTTTCCTGAAAGTTTGGCCGTACCTTTTCGTAACACCCTGTATGTTATCGAGGTGTGTGTGTGTGTGTGTGTGTGTGTGTGTGTGTGTGTGTGTGTGTGTGTGTGTCTCATGACTTTATGGAGCAGGCAGTATC
This sequence comes from Schistocerca americana, assembly GCF_021461395.2. Lineage (NCBI taxonomy): Eukaryota > Metazoa > Arthropoda > Insecta > Orthoptera > Acrididae > Schistocerca > Schistocerca americana. The sequence continues at coordinate 440,019,936 of NC_060121.1, read as the reverse complement.
CCTGCTCCGTAACCCAACTTGTGTTCGTACGTCTGACACCTCTGATTCTAGGCACACGGTCTTTCTGCACACATACGAAATTGTTACACTTGTTAACTTCATGTGCACTTTTAAATCTTGCTTTCCAAATCTAAAATATGTACCTCTTGTTTTATTTCTGTATTTCATATTCCGTTTATCAGTGTAGCCGTTGACTTCCCTGAGAAATTTCACCTCATCTGCAGTAATTTTCCAGATTTCTTCGAGAGTACCCTCGTAACACAACCGGTAACACCACTGTTTTTCTTAAGCTTCAGCTTAGATTCTTCCTGATTTATATGTCAGAGTTCTATCAACATCGCAAATAGATGTTTAAAATCGCTAATAGATGTTTAAAATCGCAAAGCTTTCTTTCTAAATTATTGTTGGCAATATTAGATACGACGATAGTTGAATGTTGATACATGCTCATATATTTTGCAATGTACCTCTGTTTTCGATCATATCATGTTTTTCCCGACAATTGCCTTTGCGTTTGATTTACGTGAGGGCATTATCAACCAATTTTCTTCTGCAATATTTATTACGATGTACAGCCCCCTCCACAAATTATCTTCTGTCTGTAGCACAATAAAAGCATCTCCTGCGTATAAAATACTGAAACACATGGTAGATTTACGACTACATTTGGAAGTGTTATTAAAAGCTAAATTTGCGAGAGGTGTTCAGTAATACAACACATTTTTTTCTGAAAGCAAGTTGGTTTTATTCAGTGTACACCACATTATGCCTCACCATTTTGGCTCTAAAACCCCATTTTTCAACTCAATCCCCTTTCAATGTGAAGGCCGTACACCACCTTACCGGGAGGGCCTTTATGCTAGCCAGTATGTTACCAGCCTAGTGGTCGATCTGCGAGCCAACGTCTTCCTGTATCAATAGCCCCGGTCATTCATGTAACGCTTCCCGCTGAGTGCATTCTTTATTGGGCCAAAAAGATCGAAGTAGTTTGGTGCGTGATCCGGGATGTACGGTGGATGAGGAAGAATAGCGTATTGAAGTTTTGTGAGCTCCTTTCGTGTTTGTAGATTAGCATGAAGGCTTGTGTTTTCATGGAGAAGGTGCAGTTAGTTTATATTTTTGTGGTGACGAATACGCTGGAGCCGTTTCTTCAATTTTACAGCTTTGTGCATCCGGCCGGCACGCAGGAGACCAGACATGTTGGTGCGACCTTACTGCGATGATGACAGACCCCTTGCCTAACGGCTCACCCTGCATTTATTCACTGTCAGGTCTCCGCAGAAACTCTGCAAGCGCCTGTGAACAGGTCAGAGGCTACAGTTTTCTGCCAAGAGGAACTCGGTGATAGCTTTCTGCTTGGAACGCATCTCTGTTACACACTACATTTTGAAGTCTTTGTGTAGCACCACCACCTTTCGGAACTTCATGAAACTATAGTGGCTAAAAGAGGGTATACTCAAAAATGTCCCACAGCCGAAACTGGCCAAGGGAAGAAAATGTGTTGCTTTACTTAATGAACGTCTCTAGTACGTATATTTCATGTAAGTAAATACAGTCTTTAATAATGCTTCGAAGAAATCTTTTAATTTACTTTTTAGCACTCACATTTATTAAAATAAATTAATTTCGCAAACGTTGAATAGGAACTTTTGTGCTTATCGTAGTATTTTAGTTTAAAAATTTTTTTATTTCTTTTACACCTTGAGTGACTGTTTGCGCCATGGCTGATGCTCGAAACGAACGAGAAATGAACGGAAACTAATAACTGTAGCGACGGTCTATGTTTATATCTCTAGTGTACTCAATAACATAGCCATCGCTTCATTACTAAGCCTTTTCTTTTACATACAACCAATGACATCCTTAATTACTATTATCATTTTTATTCTGTGACTTGCATGTTAGCTCGCAGATTAAAAACGATTGCCTTATACTGCATACAAAGAACATACGCAGTAGCAGCACGTCCAAGACCTAAATCCTAGCGCGATGCTTGACCCTGAAGATTAAGAAAGGCAAATGTATGTTCGTTTATTGGAATCTGGTTGGTTATAAGCACAGCCGGAATACTTTCGAAGAACCTAACGGTGGTCCGAAAGGATAGGCTGAACCCCGTTTGCAGAGTCGTTTTTGTTGCTGTCAGAAGTAGTTTAACTTGTCGCGAAAGTGAAGTAGATACTTTCTGTGAGTTAGTATGGGCAGAGGTCATTTTTGGCAACCGGAATGAAATAATAATCCAATCATTTTACTGACCTCCCAATTCAGATGATACACTTGCTGAAATGTTCAAAGAAAACATGAGTCTGATTTTAAACAAATACCCCACTCATACGATAATAGTAGGTGGTGAGTTTAATTTACCCTCGATATGTTTGCGAAAATACGTGTTCAATTCCGGAGGTACGTATAAAATATCATCCGAAATTGTGCTAAACGCATTCCTTGAAAATTATTTCGAGTGGTTATATCATGAGTCCACGCGAATAGTAAACGGTTGTGAAAACATCAAAACCTATTTAAGGGTTAGAACACAGGGTTGTCGTAGCGAGAATGACTATTGTAATCCCCAAATCCTCGAAAAATAAGCGAAAAATATACCTATTCAAAAAAGCAGATAAAAATTCAGCTTACGCCTTCCTGTAGACCATATGTGGCTTAAATTCAAAGAAATAGTATCGGCGACGATTGAGAGATTTATACCACATAAATTAACACACGACCGAACTGATCCTGCTTGGTACACAAAAAGGGGTTAGAACACTGTTGCAGAAACAACGCAACAAACATGCCGAAGTTAAACAGACGCAAAATCCTCAACACTGGCCATCTTTTACAGAAGCTCGAAATTTAGCGCGGACTTCAATGCGAGATGCTTATAATAGCTTCCACAACGAAATTTTGTCTTGAAATCTGGCAGAAAATCCCAAGCGATTCTGGTCGTATGTGAAGTATGCTGGCGGCAAGAAACGATCAATGCCTTCACTGCGCGATAGCAATGGCGATACTATCGAAGACAGTGCTGCTAAATCAGAGTTACTAAACACAACGTTCCGAAACGCCTTCACAAAAGATGACGAAGTAAATATTGCAGAATGAGAATACAGAACAGCTGCCAACCTGAGTAACGTAGAAGCAAATATCCTCGGAGTAGTGAAGGAACTTAAATCACTTAATAAAACCAAATCTTCTGGTCCAGCCTGTATACCTACTTGGTTCCTTTCGGTGTATGCTGATGCATTAGCCCCATACTTAACAATCATATACAAACCTTCGCTTGACGAAAGATCCGTTCCCAAAGACTGGAAAGTTGCAGAGGTCACACCAATATTCAAGAAAGGTAGCAGGAGTAATCCACTAAATTGTAGGTCCATATCGTTAACGTCGAAATGCAGCAGGATTTTCGAACATATATTGTGTTCAACCATTATGAATTACCTCGAAGAAAACGGTCTATTGACACACAGTCAACATGGGTTTAGAAAATATCGTTACTGTTAGACAAAAATAGCTCTTTATTCACCTGAAGTGTTAAGTGCTATTGACAAGGGATTTCAGATCGATTCGGTATTTCTGCATTTCCGGAAGGCTTTTGACACGGTACCACACAAGCGGCTCGTAGTGAAGTTGCGTGCTTATAGAATGTAGTTTCAGTTATGTGACTGGATTGTCATCCAGTAAAACAGAAGTGATTTCTGGCGTTCCCCAAGGTAGTGTTATAGGCCCTTTGCCGTTCCTTATCTATATAAACGATTTGGGAGACAATCTGTGCAGCCGTCATCGGTTGTTTGCAGATGACGCTGTCGTTTATCGAGTAATAAAGTCATCGGAAGATAAAAAAAACTGCAAAACTATGTAGAAAAGATATGTGAATGGTGCGAAAAGAGCCAGTTGACTATAAATAACGAAAAGTGTGAGGTCATCCACACGGTTGCTAAAAAGAACTCCTTAAACTTCGGTTACACAATAGATCAGTCTAATCTAAAATCCAAAAATTCAACTATATACTTAGGTATTACAATTACGAACAACTTAAATTGGAAGGAGCACATAGAAAATTTTGTGGGGAAGGCCAACCAAAGACTGCGTTTTATTGGCAGGACACTTAGAAAATGTAACAGACCTACTAAGGAGACAGCCAACACTACGCTTGTCCACCCTCTTTTAGAATACTGGTGCGAGGTGTGGGATCCTTACCAGATAGGACCGACGGAGTACATCGAAAAAGTTCAAAGAAAGGCAGCAAGTTTTGTATTATAGCGAAATATAGGAGAGCGTGTCACAGAAATGATAGAGGATTTGGGCTGGACATCATTAAAAGAAAGGCGTTTTTCGTTGTGACCGAATCATCTCACGAACTTCCAATCACCAACTATCTCCTCCGAATGCGAAAATAATTTGTTGACACCGGCCTACATAGGGAAGAACGATCGCCACGATAAAATAAGGGAAATCAGAGCTCCTACGGAAAGATATGGGTGTTCATTCTTTCCGCGCGCTGTACGAGATTAGAATAATAGAGAATTGTGAAGGTGGTTCAATGAACCCTCTGCCAGACACTTAAATGTGATTTGCAGAGTATCCATATAGATGCAGACGTATATGCATGCATGCGTGCAGGACATCTGCTTTACACAATGAAACAGACTTTTATCAGATTTTAATTTGTTTACATGGAAATAGTGACTTGCTCCATCCTTAATTTATGTACACTATCGGTTTGTATCTAATTTCATAATTTCTAAATTATGGACGCAGGATCCCATAGTTTTCTCTCAAGGCTGTGTCAGCGGCGTTGTCATCACCTGCTGAATTGTGTGGTACGCCAAAACGATGACCTCCTGCTTTAGTCTTAATTACGCGATTAATTAAACATAAAACTTATTACTTCTTCTAATACGTGGTTAATGACTTTGACTGGCTGTTATGCTTTATCTGACAGTTATGATTTTGGTCGACAGATCTGAAGAGAGCATTGCTTCTAGGAATTCCATACACGTCATTGTTATTTTGCGGTCAGCTATTTTAAGTATGTATGTGTCTTTGTCATGTACTTGATTATAATAAGATAACGTAAACGATAAATTAGTACAGATTCATCCCATTCTCATTGACATCAGCAGAAATTTATTTGATTGTGCTACAATATGTCATTGAAACATTGTTAATCTGAAAGCAGGAAAGGCGCTTCATTGAAATTTTGGAAACACGTGCAAATTATTTTTCCAATCAACTGAGATGGCCACAACCTTTTTCTTTAGTAAAATCCAAAGAAAACCTATGAAACCAGTAACCAAATATATTGCTTTAGAAGTTGGCGACCTAGATCCGAGCCACGATAATTATTCGTAAGAGACAATCAGAAACACTGGAATAAAAAGGACGTATGAAAACGATACCGAAAACCTGTGAATGATATAAAGTGTATTGGGGAACAAATTGAGGAGAGAAATGTGTTTTCTGAAACTTATCCAAAGACGCAATAGAACGTAGAAGCCATCCTACATTCTGCAGTACGTTGGCGGACTGCAGTACGTTGACGGACTGTCGGATTGTCAGCGGTGAAAACGATAGATGACGCCAGTTTCATTTCACGCTTTTAGCCTCAGAGCTATTTCCTACAAAATCACGTTATATGCTTCACAATTTCTGCTGAACAGGAAGCCAGGCAGTAGGTACCCTTCGCCTCAGAAGTCTAGCTGTCCTGTTACGTGTTAAGGCGCTCAGTCCGGAACCGCGCGACTGCTACGGTCGCAGGTTCGAATCCTGCCTCGGGCATGGATGTGTGTGATGTCCTTAGGATAGTTAGGTTTAAGTAGTTCTAAGTTCTAGTGGACTGATGACCACAGAAGTTATGTCCTATAGTGCTCAGAGCCATTTGAACCTGTTACGTGAACCAACTTTACAAGTGTAAATAACAACAATTTCCCCATTGGCTGCTGTTCTGTTTGTATTATATTATTGCTAATGGTTTGTAAATTGCATTTTTCAACACAAATTACAGCGGTCAGATACTACGTTGACGGAAAAAAATTCCAGAACGCAGAAGGAGTTTCGCGACGTGAACGAAAGTTAGTAAGAGTGAAACGTCCCCTTAGAAAAATTGCACATGACTGTGCTGAAAGTGACACACAATTTTTTTAGTGCAACGCAATCTGATTTTCAATAATCCCTACAAGAGAATGTCCCTAAATTAACCTATACGTTTCACAAATCACTTACCTCACAAAAATTTTCGTTACTCGAACTACTGCAATACATCGAGCGCCAATACTGGCAGCTAAATAAAAGATTCTAACTACTGAAGGCACTAACTACTGATAGGCATAGTTAGCAAAAGAAAGATCTTGATTAAAACCAATGTATTTACCTCAATAACGTCCAAAAGTCATAATATATATGTATATCAGTCCATGATATCCAATATTACAAATTTACTATTTCTGATGGGCACACGTCCAGATCGTCCGCTCTCAAGATTCCGCCATCTCTTCACCCACATCCACCATTGCTGGCGACTCACCTCCAACTGCGCAACGCTACGCGCTGTTAACAGCCACCTGCCCAACACTAGAATAGCGACTATTGCAACGATGCCAACCAGCCTCAGACTGCACACAGAAGAGGCAGTGATTTTCATATAGAGCGCTAGGTGGCGTTACCAATAAGAAAAACCTAAACAGTCTAGTTACAAGAGTGGTTCTGTGTCTGAAAGATAATATCTATTCCGTCTTCGCACGAATCGCATAATAGTGGCGCTATTAGCGTGCTATGAGTTTGCTGATCATGTTTTCTTTAAATACATGCTGTAATGGTAAGTGAGCGTTACTGAGACATAGTGAGTTGATGTTGGTTAATGATGCCTCTGAAACGCCATTATCAAAATCTCTTTCAGTTTGAACGAGGACTTGTACTAGGGCTAAGAGAAGCTGGATGTTCCTTCTTCGATACTGCAGAAAGACCTAGCAGGCATGTAACCACTGTACATTATTCCTCTCAGTAGTGGTCACGGGAATCTAGCGTTGGATAAACGCCGGGCTCAGGGCGGACACGTGGCACCACCAAGGTGAAAGACAGTCTGTTCGGTGAACGGCTCTAGCGTACCGTACTGCATCAGTGGCAGCAATGTGAGCAACAGTTGGTACAACGAAGTGGTACAAATCGTTTACTTGAAGGAATGCTCCGAGCCTGGCGCCCTCTAACTTGTATTCCACTGATCCCAAGCCATCATTATTTGCTGCTTCAGTAGTGTCAAGCGAGAGCTCATTGGAGGGCAGAGAGGAGATTGCATTTCCTGATGAAAGCTGGTTCTGCCTTGGCGCCAGTGACGGTCATATGTTGGGTGGAAGAAGTCCAGTCCTGAAGCCAACCAGTCTGCCAGCTAGATACACTGGACTTACACGCGTAATTGTCTCCTCGGTGATATTTCGTACAACGGCAGGAGCACTCTTGTAATTGCCCCATGCATCCTGACTACAGATTTTACATCAGTCTGGTGAATTCGACCTGTTGTGCCGCCATTCATTAATATCCTACCAAGTGTGCTTTCCAGAGTTATAACGTTCGTCCGCCTACCGCTCTCATAACCCAATATGCTCTACCCAGCGTCGATATTTTGCGTTGGCCTGCTCGATCATGAGATCTGTCTCCAGTAGCACACACATGAAGTGACACCTCCGTCGTCGTCCACATACGACATTAACCACTCCTGTATTGGCAGACCACGTTCTTCAGGGTTTCAAGTATATCACACAAATTGACCTTCAGCACCTGTACAACACATTGCATGCACATTTGCATGACTGCATTCAACTTTATGGTGGCTGCACGGGTTATTAATATACAAGCATTTCACATTTACGGTGGCTTATCACGTTCTTACCTGTGGTCTTGCAATATTGATCACTTTAATATGTTATTTCATTACCCAAATTTTTTCGGTGCTGCGATTTTTGTTCCGTCAGTGCATACCAATATGATAGTGAAATAAGAAATCGCTGTATCTCGCTGAGGTGCTGTGGGACTAATAATCGATTAAAGAAGACCAATTTTTAAACATGGGCCATCTTTGCATCGGCATTACTGTTCTGCAGCCTTGGAATGCCCCAGTATCGCAGCTTGTTCGAAAAACGTTGAGTCTAGGGCATAAAACCGTTCTGTGCCAACCAAAGTCTCGTCCACAGAGTTTTTACCGTCGTTCTAGTCTTTATGATTCCGAGTCTTTCTATGTGCAGATGATTTAGTTTCATTGAGGTCAAGCGAAATTGATGTCCACGTCTCAAGTTTCACAAGCTGTTAGGGGCTTCAACACATTCGACGTTTTTGGAATGTCGCTGTTAGGTTACGTTTCCGTGCCAATGAGTTTTCTCCAAGATTCGCCTAGTGCATTTGCGTACCTGTTTCGGCAGGCATTTACAATGTACAGATGAAATCAGCTCAAAAATGTACTGCACATAACGTACTACAAGCAACAGTCGAGCTTCAACGGGAAACTGCAGTTAGTTTCTCTTTACAAGGAATACGTCCTTCAGAATATTATTTCAGGAACTCATCAGACGCAACGGCTACAAACTATTGTTGCGGGATATTCGATTTAACGAGATACGTTATAGGGACAGCTAAATACGAAGCACTCGGGCCGGTATGGAGTGGTGAAACAACCTGTTTTGCGTCAGCTGCTTTTATTGGCTGTTAGAGATTGACAGAGAGCAATGAACAGTCCAGTACATTATCAGTTCCAAATACATCGGAATTTCCAGTTGACTAACATGACACAATCCACTTCATTATACATACAGGTTAAAAAAGCAACTGGCACCCTGTTGCACGTCACATGGAATTTTTAGTGCTTTACTGACCCTGTTAACATTAAACTAAATATCGCACACAACTACTTTCGGGCACTATACACAATGGACAGAAGAACTGTCATATATACTGCTCGTAGCGATAAATAAAAGCGATGTTTGCACAGAACGTCGCAGCAGTTACGTGATGAACAGAGTTTTTGTGGTCTGATGTCTACAAATCTCGTAAGCGGTTTTATAACTACACAGCATAATACCAGGTAAAATGAGCTCGAAGATTCGTGGGAACAGCACGCGGGTTAGAATTTCCTCTGTTAGCCGAAGTTATTGTCGGCCAACCAGAAAAAAAAGTATTTACGGGAACAAACACATTTAACCGAAATCGACAGCAATAAATACTCAAAAGAAAAGTATCTTGGCTCGAAGAAACTAATTTACACCACAAACCCTCGGGGATCATTTAAAGGCCACTTATTGCACTGGTGATACTCGCGTATTTGCAAATCCCTGCACTCGTCTGTAAGAGGCCGTTTAGAATGCCATGTCAAATTCGGCCTTCGCCTGTCGCTATGCGAGTCGATACCAATAGAGACGATTGAGTGTGTTTGTGAAGTTGGTTTTTGGGAGGTAATTTGTTTAATGCCCGCCTGGGTAGCCTCGCGGTCTAACGCGCTGCTTCACGAACGGGAAGGTGTGCCGGTTCCCGGCATGAGTCCACCCCGCTTATTAGTGTCGAGGTCCAGTGTGCCGGCCAGCCTGTGGATGGTTTTTAAGGCGGTTTTCAATCTACCTCAGCGAATGCGGGCAGGTTCCCTTTTTTCCACCTCAGTTATACTGTGTCAGCGATTCCACGGCAAAAACTGTCTCCACGAACGCGTATACCATATACCATGCAAACATATGGGGCTACACTGCTATGAGACGTTCCCGGGTGGTGGTGGTGGGGGGGGGGGGGGTTCCACTGGGGCCCAAACTGCGCAATGACCCTGGGTTCGGTGTGGGGCGGTGGTGGGGCACGTGGACTGCTGTGGCCTGTTGTTTGGTTTTGAACCACTGAGGCCTGTGGTGGGACGAAGACACTCCGTCGTTTCTAGGTCGTCTATTTAAATACACAATACAAACAATTTGTTCAGCGATTGCTAATCACTCCTGCTGAAGTACAGCGATTGGTTCAGATGAAGTTAGACAAGCTATTCTTCTTAAAATGCTATTGGTGTGGACGATGAATCATTCAGATGTTTTCTGGTATGTATTATAATGAAAAATATTATCACTGTTTAGAAACGGATATTGTTGTAACACTAACACACAGTTATGATACTAATGCCAACGGCCTTGCCGCAGTGGTAATACTGGTTCCCGTGAGATCACCGGAACTAAGTGCTGTCGGATTTTGCTAGGACTTGGATGGATGACCGTCCGACTCTGCCGTGCGCTGTTGCAAGTGGGGTGCACACAGCCCTTGGGAAGCCAATTGAGGAGCGCGGGCCACCGGTCAGGAGAGCTGCGTGCTGACCACACGCCCCTCCATATCCGCGTTCAGTGATGTCTAACGAATAAGGGTGACACGGCGGTCGGTCGGTAGCCTTAGGCCTTCCGAAGCCTGTTCAGACGGAGTTTAGTTCTACGTTACTGATGATAACGAGCAACAACTCACTGCAAGTGGCAGTGATACGGCAAGTTCCAGTAGAGGCATGGAAGCAGTTTAGGTGAATCCTAATCTTCTTCTCATAAACTTAGAGTCGAAAATGTCATAACAGTGTTTAGTGCCAATACGTAAGAGAACATATACGATGACTTTGATGTCAGATGTTTCAACACATATGTGAAGTGCCTGAAAAACTACCATAAGAGAAGGTTAAAATCAATATCAAAAGCGTTCTACAATATGTCGCACAGGAAAGAGAAGGCAATAGGCTACAGTTTTCTAAGGAAATCGTACACAGTAATTCATTACCGTCAAGCTGCGTGTAATGGTGACATTTGATGAAGAGCGAAAATATGATTATTTCAGTTCATTATTGGCATTTACAATATCACGCATTAGATGTAACCATAAATTTCGCGTGTTATCGGATTTACTACTACTTTCAAATAGGGGCTTAAGATGGCATCATGACGTGTAACTATGCTCCAAGCAAATATCTGTTGCTGAATTCAATACGCGTATCACAACAAAAAGCATCCAGATGCCTTCCGCATGGAATGAATGCTATCCATAACAGGGAAGAGAAATCACTTTGTTACAAGTCAACAGTGCAACAAGAAGCTACGCGACCGAAGTTGCTATATAAATGAGCTAAATTCTAGAATGGTAACTGGAGTGACACATACAGCACGTTTGCAGAGAAACGACACTCACCGGCCCATTGAGAAGTACGTAACCAAAATTTCACACCAAAATGTTCCTTCAAACGCAAATATTGCGTTGCCAGTGGCTTGGGCTGTCTTCTTGTTCAAGTTTATTGTCTGGCTTGGACAGTCTTCTTGTTCAAGTTTGTTGTCCATTTCTATCTGGTTGTGGCAATCTCTTTATTTATCCATTAATTAAGAAGTTACTGCGAGACGTTGTAGAACATTCTCCAACATTACCTATACCGTACGATTTGGTTTGTCATGTCTACACCCCACCTTTTATTTACGGTTGAGGTCAGACTCACAGAGAGAGGGATAATACAGGACTTTCAATAAATAAGGTACACAGATAATCAGATTTACTTTTATCATGACCCAGTTTTCGGTAGCTGTGAGGGTACCTTCTTCAGAAGCAGCTATATTCAAAAATATTCAAAACTGCGATAATGTAGGCTGTTTAAAAACGTCACGTATCCCTACGTGAGGTAGTACTGGTCTCAGCTAGAAGAATAGTTCTTATTGTGATCTGTCCTGAGACCACTACCCGCATAGAGATCGGGCAATTCGTCCTCTCATTTCAATCTGTTTGTTACGTTGAAGAGGCAGTCCTGAATGTCGTTGCAATGCATCCTGAGACATAGTTTAGCCGTTCTTCGCACAGAATCACACACTCTTTCGATTACGCCTGGCGCCATTCGAGTTACGCCACACGCGTCACTCACTCGTTCAACCATGAATACCTTTTAATGTCCCAATGGTAATAAATGCTGTGGATTCAGGTGCGATAAACATGGAGTCTATGCTGTAGGAACTCCTCCACATATCCATGACAGATCCGACGTTCCTGTGAGCTACCGTCGCAAGATCCCTAGACAATGCGGCGTTGCCCCGTCGTTTATAAACCACTGTTGTCTCTGCGAGGGTAACCATATCCAATAGCGCTGGCAATTCATGGCACAGAAACTGGTGTTACAAAGTACTTATATGGTCTATGATTGTGCCACCGATAATTTTAAGTCAAACATTTACGGCTATCCAGATGTCTTTCTTCAATGATTAATGGTGGTACATCTTCCTATAGTTGTGTAATCGCTTGCCTACACCACGAAACAGTACTCATTACTTGTCGTAAGCGAAACAGCCCATGTTTCAGCATTTACTTGTTTCCGGACAGATCATTATCGGAACTTTTCTTCTAGTTTTGATAAAAACTGCCTCCTTTAGGAATACGACACTCTCTGAACACCCTACATAATACCACAATAACTGCATATGTGCAGATGCAGCTCGTCCACCGATCCTGAAGGTAGAGCATCTATTTCACTTGTGCCTGACTGTCCCCCAGAGACCAGCGCACTTTAACAGTAACTTACGTTGTTTATCATCAACGTATGATATACAAATGACTTTGCAAGGAGGGCAGGACGTTCTGCACTTTATCTAAATAGGTGAGATTGTGCCACATTGGGAGGAAGACCCTTCAATACATGAATACACAATTTCATAACCACTAGAACCAGTTACTTGCATAGAACACCTTGCTGTATGCGTGCAGAGAGATTTTAAAAGGAACGACCACGTAAGATTAATCTTGAGTAAGGCGGATTCAACTCTGAGATTCATAGGAACTCAGTGAATGCAGTCCATCAACAAAGGAAGTAACTTACGAAACACTCATCATACCAATAACAGAACAATGTTTTTGTGTAAGTGACAGACAGGAGTGACACAGGAACAAAAGATGATCAAAAGAAGAGAGATGCTTGTCGTTACGGGTTCATTTAGTAAGCGTGAAATCTTCAAGGAGATGGTCAGCCACCTCCAGTGGCAGTCGCAGAAAGACAGTAGTTCGGCGTCGCGGTGTACTCTACTGTTAAAGTTCCGAGAGCGAAAGTTCCTAAGAGTCAATAGATATTTTGCTTCCTCCTATGTGGATCTGGCGAAAATACAGTAAAATAAAAAGGGAGTGAGCCGTGGGGGGTTGCTCACGACGTATGTCGAATTCTTAGAGCCACTGGCTCGATCTGTCGTCTTATGTCCCTATGGTTTGAGGCCACTAAGATCTTTGCTCAAGGCTGTTGATGGATACGTGGCAAGTAGGGGAGTGAGAGTGGGGAGGATGCTGTGAGAGGTCCGCCAGGCGACTAAGGCAAGTACTTGCGCAAGCGTTTTGGACACGGAGTTCGGCGAGTGGTTGCTAGGCATTTTAGTGGGCCGATTTTAATCCGTGGCAGACTTCGAGGGCCCTCTTCGTGCGTAGCATCACCAGTCAGCTCTGGGACTTGGAACACCAATGAGAGAGTTGAAGCCACTTTCGCTGTGCTGGCCTTCCTTTGGAACCAGGAAGCTTCAGCTTCGATTCTTGAACCTCAGTTAAGTTTTAGATTTTGAGGTTTTAGCTGTTACTTTCCTATTGATACCTGCATGTCTATTACGATCGCTACGATTTCTTAGCTGAGCTATTTCACTAGTAGTTGGTTCCTTGATTTTTGCCTGTTGACCTTAGTTAGTTGTTAACAGGATATCTTAAATTGTGTGAGCCAATGGTGATTAGTCGGCGGTAGCTTTCTTCTGTGCTGTGGTCGGACCCCCCTCCCCGTCCTCAGGAAGAACCTAGATGTTTGGGTTTTAGCCGATCTCCCTACCATACGTCTTCGAACCCCACCAGATAAGTACCTTTCTTTGAATAAGGCCGGATATCGGTTGCGAGATACCTCCGGGCACTGCAGACGTCATCGCTCTGTTAATTATACTGGCGCAGGAGGCGCCTGGGTCTCGAAATTTGCAGTTTCTGAGGTTATGTAATTGGGTTTGGCAGCCTAGTTTTATTTCTGGCGTTGTTGTAAGGGCGGTATCTTGTGGTGACGCGAGCATACCGTTTGGCTAGTTATTGTTGATTTCACTAATTAACCTTGCCATGTTAATATTTCTTTCGTCGGTCTGTACCCAACGAGAAGGCCCTAGGAAGGCTGAACCTCTCGTTGTAACCTTTTTGGCTTCTTGTTTAGTGTAGTCTTTTGTTCCTTGCGTATAAGCCTTCTGGTGTACCCTCGTGAGCAGGCAATTCAAACTCCTGGTTGCTTAAGCTCTTATTCACAGAAGCCTACCTGTTTCGCATTTGGTAGTTTCACCTAACTGAAGCTGTTATTAAAGAAGGCCTGCCTGTTTTCTATTTGGCAGTTCTACGTAATTCAATCTGTTATCATTTAAGGCCTGCCTGATTTCTATTTTGTAATTTTACTTAACTGTAGCTGTTATTACTGAAGGTGTGCCTATTTTGTATTTGTTAATTTTATTTAACTGAAGCTTTTATTGTTGAAGGCCTGCCAGTTCCCTTTTAATTTATTTATGAGCTATTTGATAACTTGGTTTATTTGAAACGCTCATTAATCAAGTCCTGCCTAAAGGGTAGGGACACAGGTCGTAACACAACTGAAATGTAACGTCCACTGTTCAAAGTGCCACCAAAGCGAACAATAGGTGACCGACACGTGTAACCAATGGCACCCCATACCATCACGCCGGGTGATACGCCAGTAAGGCGTTGACGAATACACGCTTCCAATGTGCGTTCACTGCGATGTCGCCAAACACGGATGCGACCATCATGATGCTGTAAACAGAACCTGGATTCATCCGAAAAAATTACGTGTTGCCATTCGTGCACTCAGGTTCGTCGTTGAGTACACCATCGCCGGCGCTCCTGTCTGTGATGCAGCGTCAAGGGTAGCTGCAGCCATGGTCTCCGAGCTGATAGTCCATGCTGCTGCAAACATCGTCGAACGGTTAGCGCAGATGGTTTTTGTCTTGCAAACGTCCCCATCTGTTGACTGAGGGATTGAGACGTGGCTGCACGATCCGCTACAGCCATGCGGATAACATGCCTATCATCTCGACTGTTAGTGATACGAGGCCATTGGGATCCAGCACGGCTTTCCGTATTACCCTACCGAACCCACCGATTCCATATTCTGCTAACAGTCGTTGGATCTCGGCCAACGCGAGCAGCAATGTCGCGATACGATAAACCGCAATCGCGATTGGCTACAATCCGACCTTTATCGAAGTCGGGAACGTGATGTTACGCATTTCTCCTCCTTACACAAGCCATCACAACAACGTTTTATCAGGCAACGCCGGTCAACTGCTGTTTGTGTATGAGAACACGGTGGGCAACTTTCCTCATGTCAGCACTTTGTAGGTGTCGCCACCGGGGCCAACATTGTGTGAATGCTCTGAGAAGCTAATCATTTGCATATCACAGTATCTTCTTCCTGTCTGTTAAATTTCGCGTCTGTAGCATGTCATCTTCGTGGTGTAGCAATTTTAATGGCCAGTAGTGTACAATTTGTTACCTTAGAATAATGAAACATGTGTTGCAAAAAAATAGTTTTGCAGAAATACACACCTGTGAAATCTTAGTAACTTATCTGACAGGGAAGTTTTCATTTTGAAGCAGCGGGCCGTACTGTCAACTCAAGAACTGCAAATACGAAGAGTTTTCAATAAGAGACGCAACCCTTTTTTTTTCTGAATATAGGTTGGTGTTTAGATTCCAACGCATCATATTATTCCCCACTCGTTTCGCTACAAATCCCTCCATTCAATGCGACGGCCTTACGCCAGCTTCCTGGAACGGCCTGTATGCCCGCATGGTATCGCTCTACTGATGGACGTCGGTGCCAACGCGTTGGACTATCAATAACCTCCGCATAAGCCACGTACAGATTCCCACTGGGTGCATCCTTCATAGAGCCAAATAGATGAAAATCGCAAGGTGTGAGCACCCAGACACCAATTATCTTCCGTTATCCTACCTTGTGGACGAATATGTCAGTACCAGCACTAGAGACCTCCAGGTGAGCAGGGATGCGTCTGACTGCGATCCGTCGATCATCTTCAGCGAGAGTGTCCGCACGTTCCAACACTGCCCAGCAACTCACCGTTCTTCTGTTTACTGCAACGTCTTCGTAGATATTCTGGAATACACTATGAATATCGGCAGTGCTCTATCTTTCCTCTAAAAGAAGCTCAATTACGTCAGTCTTCTTCGAACAGTTACAAAGCCATTCTTAGGGCCGCGAATAGCACTGCCACATAACGGAACTTAATGAAACTACAGACGCTCAAGTGGGAATATTCCACTATGTCCGAAAACACATTATACATTTGTTAACCGAAATTGGTCGCGAAAAAAAATGTGTTACTCTTTCAATGCCAATCGCATAAATCACTTTTCTGCTAGAAGAAACATTTCTTCGGTGGTGTTCCTGCTTGTAACAGTGCCTTTTTAGTGCAGTCTATCGAGCAACCGGAGCAACGAACAACAGCCTTGGAGCGCACATGAGGCCGCTGTCTGGAGAGGACGCGCCGGGTTGCCATATGACGGCGCTGCGGCAGACGGGCCGTCGAGTGGCGGCGTCGTAAGGTGGGCTGAGTGCTCGCGGCCAGCGCGCCGGGACCAGCCGAGAGGAGAGGAGACGAGACGAGACGAGACGCGACCATAAAGCGCCGGCTGGTCTCGCCTGCGCTGTGCTCAGGTCCTTACCGTCCTCACTGTCGGCAGCTGCCCTATTCCCGCGCGCTCCCACCTACAACATCCTCTACCGCCGGGACACGATTCGTGAAGACGGTAATGGTGAACAATAAAGAGAGGAAGCCATTCACTAAAAACCACGACAGCGCTAAGAAGCTAGTCAGGATCGGTCTTCCTTTCTTGTGTATCGAAGACCGATAACTGCTGGGGTGGGACGAAAATACAGAAATACCTCAAGAAATACGTGCCTGAACATAAACGCAGATGTTAACCAAGCCATCAGGTTGCGCTGTTATATTTGACCGCTGACGGCACTTTTGCAGTCTCCTCAATAGATTGCAAGAGTCAGTTGAGGTCAGAACATTGTTCTGTGCAATTTTGAGTGCCTTACTTGGAACCGAAATGAGTTCAAAAGTGGGATATTTGATGGTGGTCGAATGATAGGTGCTTCCGTAAGGAAGGCAGCCCAAGTGATGAGTGTTTCAAGAGGCGCAGTACTGAAGATTAATACAGTGTACATAAAAAGTAATAACGTGGACGGTAGTGTGTGGTGAATGATGGTGATGGACGGTCACTGAAGAGGATTGTGACGAAAAGTTAGATGTCGACAGCTGCAACAATCACCCCGCCTTAGAAAAATCAGTGAATTACTGTGCTGATAAACCTCTTACGTTATTTGGTTCTCAAACAGCTCAGCAGAACTTAACGTACTCAGACATTTCGCTCTTTACTTATTCTGATCAACACTAAACTCACACACAATATTTTTAGCGCAACGCAGTCTGACTTTCAATAATCCCAACAAAAGAATGGCTCTGACTAACAATAACCTATACCTTTCATGAATCACTTACCTCACAAAAATCTTCATTACTCGAAGTACTGCAATACAGCGAGCGCCAATACTTCCGGCTAAATAAAAGATTCTAACTACTGAAGTCACTAACTACTGATAAGCACAGTTAGCAAATGAAAGATTACCAAAATAATGTATTTACCTTAATAGTGTTGAAAAGTCATATATATATCAGTTCATGACATCCAGTCTTACAAATTTACTGTTTCTGATGGACACACGTACAGATCATCCGCTCTCAAAACTCCACCATCTCTCTCTACATCCACCATTGCTGGCGGCTCACCTCCAACTGCGCAACGCTATGCGCTGTTCACATCCACCTGCCCAACACTACAATAGCCAATATTCCAACAATGCAAACCAGCCACAGACTGCACACAGCACAGTCAGCGATTTTCATGTAGAGCGCTACGTGGCGTTACCAACATAAAACATAAACAGCCTCCTTATTAACTGAATATAGCACTTGGAAAGCCAGTTGGCATCAAGACAGCAGGAAGGTGGCTCCATAAACAGGGAACTACAGAGCGTAGTAAAATTCCAAAACCACTCATTAGTGACGCAAATGCCTGTAATGAGAAAACATGGAGCCGAAGCCACAATACCTATACTATGGAGTAATGGAACAAATTCATTTCGTCGGATGTGTCTTGTTTCACAATGCTTCCGACTTTCGTCGAAGTTTACATGTCAGTAGCGTAACATGGTGAGGCTTTGGTAAGGAATTGGCCAGCCAATTCACGGTGTTCCATCGGACCAGTGGTTTACTTTACGATGTCGCAATCCTACCAAGGATGGCGTAACCACTCGGACTGATAGATTCATCCCGTGTCACTATGTTTGTTCCTCGATACTGATGCTGTGTTTCAAGACGACGAGGCTCCGGTTGACACAGATCGCATAACCCAGGACACGTTTTCTGAGCAAGAGGAAGAAGTATCTCGTCAGCCCTGGGCACCACAATCACTAGGCCTCAATACTATTCAGCCTAAGCTTTTTACTCTGTAGTGAAGGGTGCATGATTGCTACCCATCACCATTGTCGTTATTCAACGTACCGCTATTTTGCAGGAACTATGGCGTAACATTCTTATGAAATATCCGAAATCTGTTGTTCGTCTTGACAATTCTGTGTGTTAATTTTATATTGCCTTATGCGTTTCGGCCTTACACCATTCTCAAAGGCTCGAAATACTTGTAACGCATTCTTAGGTAAGACTAAACTGAATTTGTCTAACATGGATACAAAGTATCAAGTGTACATTACAGCTACTTTGTATCCATGTTTCACAGTTTCAGATGAGAATGAGTTATGGATAATTCGGGCCTCTGAGAATGGCATAAGGCCTAATCGCGCAAGACAGTATAAAATTAATACATACAGTGGTCAAGAGTTTTGAATGCATTAAGTAACATGCCAACATCTCACAAACCATTTATGTATTTTGCTGCTGATTGTTTCGCTAACGACAAAGTAATAATTGTATTGATCCATTACAAGACAACTGAAATTTGTTTTGCACGTTAACGTGTCTCCTACTCGCCTTTATGCCGTTTTAGCAGTTTTCTCAAACACCTGTAAGTGTGGTTATTAGATGACACAGCATTGGCTTTCCGCCCCTACTCTTCAATCTATACAAAGGAGAAGCAGCGGTGTAAACAAAAGTAACTTTCAAGAGTGAGAATAAAATCATCGGTGAAACGATGGCAACATTCACTAGTGGCATTGTTGACCTCAATGAAAATGAGAAAGAAACGCAGAAGCTGTTGAATTTAATGACCCGCCCAATGAGCACACACTGCTGACTGAGAATAGAAAGAAGAGAGACGTGTTGATGAGCAGCAGAAATGATGTTACCGATACACTTATGTAAATTAGAACGACGATGTAAGTGTAGTAAAGGAACTAAATTGTCGTCAGAAGAAAGCGCAAAACCTCAGTTAGTTCTATTACGTTGTCTGTTCATGTTTAAATTGTAATACATGTTGATAACATATAATGTAGTCTCTACTGCTTTCATCCTTTAATGAAAACAATGCGATCCCACAAATTAAACATGGCAATTACTTTGAAATCTTGTAATCAAATGAAATGATGTTTGTTTGGTGGGGATGCTGACAATGATCGGTCCATTTATTGATGGCAGTGTTGCATCCTAACTACACGTATTGGAATAGCGAATATTCCGAGCTTAGCATTACATTGCCACGAGTCTATCGTCAAATCGTTGAGGCATACCATCATCAAAATTTTGGAAAATTGTTATCATCATGAATGCAAAAGTTTAATATAAACGTATGAGTGAATTCTTGTAATGTTGTTACTCTTTCATTTCACTTTAGAACGACGGGAAAACCTGTTGTACACCTATTTAAGGATTAGTACTTCTTTATTCCTAACGTTAAAAATTGCATGTTGGCATCATTTCTTACCTGATTCTGTTCTCGACAAACGTTTGAGTTTTTCTTTTTACGAAGACAAACAGTCTATATTCAGTGAAATAGCAAGAAACAGGTCACCACATCCTACTACCAATACATCAGAATATACCAAAAAAAGGAAAAGTAGTATTGCTAAGAAGGCAAGATGCAAACAAAAAATGTATGAAGACAGGCCATATGGAACTTATTAACGAGAACTAATTCGTAGAAACACCGTCGACAGACTGTGTAGTTTTCTTCTGAAGTATGGAAAAGAAATGTAAAATGTCTAGAATGATATTTTTATGTATACTGGAATCTGCCGAACTTTGAAAAATAAAATTCATATTTATTTAACTCATATCCCGTGAAAAGGATGTACTCGTATATTCAAATTTGATCACAGTCTTCTCATAAGTGAAAGTCCTGTAATTTTAACGTCGATCTGTATGGTAATTCAAGAGTGCATCCAGAAAGTCTTTTCCGGCGCTCCACGGTCCTCAAATTAGCCGAAGTCATTTGAACAACATACTGAATGAAGTTAATCCGGAATGTACGCCCAAAACTGATCAAAGGGCATACATTAAAAACGTCGAAATCGTATTCCTGAAGACAGAACCTAGTTTTTCTGTTACCATATCAGATACATGAATTCATACCAGACACATTACAGCTGGAGGTAAAACGCAAATATAGTGTATTTTAATAGCGATTTGAGTATTCAAGCATCATATCGGGATTAGTTTGTAAACTAATGACATGAAAGAAACGTTCATCCTGTTAGTGAAGACAAATACAGGCTGATATTTGGGCAGTCTTTTAATATCGCATTTCAGCCACCAAAAACATACTCGCAAGACTTGTAAAATACAGCACACTATAGTCATCAATCCGATGAATACTCAAGATCAGAAGCAAAAGGCCCTTGAAGAAAAGAGTTGCATCTGAGAACAACTGAATCTTTAAGGAACAACTTTCAAGAATTCTGTGGAAAAATAAAAGAAATCCCAGAGTACATATAATTTCTACTGACCTTTAGCGGAACCAAAACTTTCTTGTAGTCCTGCTCTTTTTCACTTGCGCATTAATTGGATCTATGATGTGAGCAATCATGACTGCACTGCATACGTCGGTTTTATGTTCGCATGGGACAAATGTTGCTATTAGAGTTAACGAGGAGATAGGTAATTGTTTCCTGAAGTATGTCCGTAATATGAAAATAAAAAGTAAGAAACTGGTAGAATTTGCTAACAACTTTGGCGGTCCTAATTAAGTAATACAACATAACTGCCTTACCTGATCTCCATAAATGTCTTTGAAGAAAGTTAAACTTACTTACTGATACATGACTATGCTATTCTTATATCCAATCAAGAATGGCAAAAGTTGAGAAATACCAAAACGAACAGACGTATGTTTACAGATGGAACCAGTGGAAAGCGCTCATTTCAGAATATATGTGTAAGAAGCATTTTGTAGTGAAACAGTAATGAATAAAGACACTTTTGATCTCTGCAAACGGAACAAAGCTGGCACAACAAAAATCAGGTTAATGACATCAAGTGCCTGCCTTAGTAATGAAGGTAAAACATCAACTAAATACCAATTTTACAAATGCCTCGTTACGAAAAAGTGGGAGATGAGCAGTTTTCAACGTCTAAAAGCCGGCAAAAAAAGTGGGACACATACATTAAACAAAAAAAAGTTACTGATTTAGGACAGTTACTTGTATAAATACAACCTATGCACCTTTCACGCAAATGACAAATAAAGGAAATACATGTTTTAGCATTTTAGGAAATTCAAGTAGTAAGGGGGTAAAATAGAAGATGACAAGGATTTATAAAGTATTTTTAAAGGTAACAGTATGAAAATTAAGATTCCACTCCTTGCTTAAATACAAACAAATATATATTTTAGGAATGATCAACAAAACTTTTTGACTCCATCTACCAGAAATGTTTTTCGGCAAAGATATTGCCTTATGTTCTTATCTAGAGCGAAAAATTTAGAGGGTGTTGCAATTTGTCAACAACATAAAATCCGATTAAAGAAAAACAAGAAGAAGTCAGTGCAGACCATACAGTCTACGTTAATGAAACAGCGGGCGCTAAGCTACCGAATAATAAATTGATCTACAAACATCCTGTGACTATTATTTTGCGACTAACCAGCTGTTATAAAGCCATTTGCGTCATCGAATGGCCATTTTGTCAATTTACGCGGCACAATTCGTCTTAACTAGCCAGTGTCATATTGACATGACTCCATATTACTCGCATGTACGTCATGTATATACGTCATCAGCCGTAAAACACATTACAGTAACTTATTAACTGTAGAAATCTTGGTAGTAACAATCAGATATTTCCTTACAAAAAAAAAAAAAAAAAAAAAAAAAGAAAATAAAGACAATAGGAGCATCCCGAAGGGGAGGAGGGAACTGAATGAAGCATGGGTTGAGACGGAACTCGGCAGTGGGAGCCACTTACAGTATTACGTTCTATCCCGTTCCTGGCTGGATGCGTTTCTTTTCTGAGGCAAGGTGCCCCAAAACATATTCTTGATAACGTGGATACCATGACTGGGAAGAAGACGGTTTCCCAGCTTGTCCCACAAGTATTATATAGGGGAAAGGTCTTGGGGTCTCGCTGGCCACGGGAGTACCTCAAAATCACACAAGCACGTTATGGAGGCATGTGTCTCTTGTTGAAAAACTGCCGGTGACATACTGTCGCACGAGACGTAGGAGGAGGATGTCCTTGATGTCAGTCCCTACCAGCCGTGATCTAGACTCATAGCCGACCGCTGCCCTCACCGTGGCGCCAGGTACAGCATCACTGCGCCTATCCAAAACATTTGAAGAATGGTACCTCTCCCTATGTCTCCGTCTTACTAGGCATCTGTGACCGTCTGGGGTAGTGTATAACGGACATTCATCACTGAACACAACACGACGACATTGCCGTTTGTGTTGTGGTGTTAACGGAAATGTATATGAGGGGCGGTAATTTCCCAGTCGGGTTGCTGCTAATATCCGAACAATAGTGCAGGATGATACATACTGTTGCATGTTATCGGATACCAGGCGCAGATATGAAAAAGATAAAATGTCTGTGATTTTGGTGATCGCCAGTACCTTCACACAAGTACGCCTGCCTCACTGTCACATGCCGTCCAGCTTCGGGTTACTTTCACACGCCAGGCATATTTGCACATAGCACGGTCCGCCTAGCGAGCCTAGATCAGACCAGCTGGCTACATAGAGACCGCGAATTATGCACCTTAAAAATTCTCTCACGTGCAGATAAAACTGCCTCACGAAAGTACGAAGCATCTCTGTTTACTTCACAGTGATCATTCGACAGCAGACTGTGTTCGCGCTCCCTGTACATCCTACCGGGCCTGGCGTAAGTACTAAATACGAATAAGTCGTTGGCATGGCTTGCCGGGAGAGGGATGCCATTTGCATCGGTGCGTTATCCCGTAAACATAAACGTTACGGACGCCGTACTTTTGACTTTATGTGATAGGACCGTAGCTGTTGGGTCACGTGACGAGACGGCCCATGAGGGTGACTAAGTATGTGACTCAGGCCCGGGAATTACCGAATATTGCCCATACCTGATGTAGACTTCTGAGTTGCTCGCACATTATGTCAGTCGGCATAAGAGAAGCTTCAAAAACAAATTATCTTTAATCCCCGTCGTAATAACGGGTCTGACTTGCTGTTTGCTTAAAAATGAAGAAGAAACGTATTCCTAAAGTGTTCACAAAATATCAGCTGAAGTTCCAGCTACTCATAAGACCATCTCCAAGTACATACATAATGCCCTTGAACATAAACTGTCTGTGGACAAAATTCTAAAATTCTGTTATTTTACAAATCTTTGCCATTCGAATACACCATAGTTAAAAGAAATCTTCGTTATAATCTCTATTGTCTGTCTCAAACGAAACCAAAACTCCATTTTGTCGTATCTCGGCTTCTTTTACGTCCCATCCATACTCACATGGATTAGAAAGATTCACCTGTCACACCTATACGTATTATTTTTAAGGAAAATGTCAATTTTTTACAAATTTTGTATGCAGGGCCATGTAAAATTTTTAAAGTGAGGCACCCTTTCCCCAAGAAATTTTACTTACATAGTTAACATGAACATATAAACCATGGACCCTGCCGTTGGTGGGGAGGCTTGTGTGCCTCAGCGATACAGATAGCCGTACCGTAGGTGCAATCACAACGGAAGGGCATCTGTTGAGAGGCCAGACAAACGTATGGTTCCTGAAGAGGGGCAGCAGCCTTTTCAGTAGTTGCAGGGGCAACAGTCTGCATGATTTACTGATCTGGCCTTGTAACACTAACCAAAACGGCCTTGCTGTGCTGGTACTGGAAACGGTTGGAAGCAGGGGGAAACTACAAGCGTAATTTTTCCCGAGGGCATGCAGCTTTACTGTATGGTAAATGATGATGGCGTCCACTTGGGTAAAATATTCCGGAGGTAAAATAGTCCACCATTCGGATCTCCGGGCGGGGACTACTCAAGAGCACGTCGTTATCAGGAGAAAGAAAACTGGCGTTCTACGGGTCGGAGCGTGGAATGTCAGGTCCCTTAATCGGGTATGTAGGTTAGAAAATTTAAAAAGGGAAATGGATAGGTTAAAGTTAGATTTAGTGGGAATTAGTAAAGGTCGGTGGCAGGAGGAACAAGACTTTTGGTCATACGTACAAAGTCAAAGTCAAATAATGGTAATGCATGAGTAGGTTTAATAATGAATAAAAAACATAGCAATTCGGGTAAGCTACTACAAACAGCATAGTGAACGCGTTATTGTGGCCTAGATAGATACGAAGCCCACGCCTACTACAGTAGTACAAGTTTATATGCCAACTAGCTCTGCAGATGACGAACAAACTGAAGAAATGTATGATGAAATAAAAGAATTTATTCAGATAGTGAAGGTAGACGAAAATTTAATAGTCATGGGTGACTGGAATTCGGTAGTAGGAAAAGGGAGAGAAGGGAACGTAGTAGGTGAATATGGATTGGGGCTATGAAATGAAAGAGGAAGCCACCTGGTAGAGTTTTGCACACAGCACAACTTAATCATAGCCAACACATGGTTCAAGAAACATAAAAGAAAGTTGTATACATGGAAGAAGCATTGAGAAACTGACAGGTTTCAGATAGATTATATAATGGTAAGACAGAGATTTAGGAACCAGGTTTTAAATTGTAAGACATTTCCAGGGGCAGATGTGGACTCTGATCACAATCTATTGGTTATGAACTGTAGATTAAAACTGAAGAAACTGCAAAAAGGTGGGAATTTAAGGAGATGGGGCCTGGATAAACTGAAAGAACCAGAGGTTGTAGAGAGTTTCAGGGAGAGCATAAGGGAACAATTGACAGGAATGGGGTAAAGAAATAGAGTAGAAGAAGAATGGGTAGCTTTGACGGATGAAACAGTGAAGGCAGCAGAGGATCAAGTAGGTAAAAAGACGAGGGCTAGTAGAAATCCTTGGGTAACAGAAGAAATATTGAATTTAATTTATTTATTTACTTAATTTCATTTATTTACACGTCAAGTTCCGTAGAACCAAATAGAGGAGCAAATCTCCAAGGTCATGGAACGTGTCAGTACATGAACTTACAACATAAAAGTAATAACAGATAAAAATGAATGTTCATGAACCTGCAAGAAAATCAGTCCATAAGTTTAAGCAAACGCTATCAGCTATACAATGAGAATCAGCTTAATTTTCCAAGTAACTCCTCTACAGAATAGAAGGAGTTATCCATGAGGAAACTCTTCAGTTTCAATTTGAAAGCGCGTGGATTACTGCTAAGATTTTTGAATTCGAGTGGCAGCTTATTGAAAATGGATGCAGCAGTATACTGCACACCTTTTTGCACAAGAGTTAACGAAGTCCGATCCAAATGGAGGTTTGATTTCTGCCGAGTATTAACCCAGTGAAAGCTGCTTATTGTTGGAAATAAACTAATATTGGTAACAAGAAACGACAATAAGGAATATACATATTGTGGAGGCCAATGTCAAAATACCCAGACCTGTGAACAGAGGTCGACAAGAGGTTCGTGATCTCACACCACTTATTGCCCAAACCGCCCGTTTCTGAGCCAAAAATATCCTTTTAGAATGGGAAGAGTTACCCCAAAACATAATACCATACGACATAAGTGAATGAAAATAAGCAAAGTAGACTAATTTACGTGTCGAAGTATCACTCACTTTCGATACCGTTCGAATAGTGAAAATGGCAGCATTAAGTCTTTGAACAAGATCCTGAACGTGGGCTTTCCACGACAGCTTACTGCCTATCTGAACATCTAGGAATTTTAACTGTTCAGTTTCACTAATCATATGCCCGTTCTGTGAGATTGGAAAGTCAGGTTTTGTTGAATTGTATGTTAGAAACTCTAAACACTGAGTCTTACTGTGTTTTAACGTTAGATTATTTTCTACAAGCCATGAACTGAGGTCATGTACTGCACTACTTGAAACCGAGTCAATGTTGCACACAACATCCTTTACTACCAAGCTAGTGTCACCAGCAAACAGAAATATTTTAGAGTTACCCATAATACTAGAGTGCATTTAATTTATATAAATAAGGAACAGGAATGGCCCCAACACTGATCCCTGGGGCACCCCCCACTTGACAGTACCCCACTCAGATCCCACATCACAGCCGTTATCAACATTGTGAACAATGACCTTTTTGCTGCCTGTGGCTAAAGTAAGAGGTGAACCAATTGTTAGCTACTCCCCCTATTCTGTAATGGTCCAACTTATGGAGCAATATTGTAAGATCAACACTGTCAAATGCCTTTGTTAAATCATAAAATACGCCAAGCGTTCGAAACTTTTTGTTTAGCCCATCCAGTACCTCACAGAGAAAAGAGAATATAGCATTTTCAGTTGTCAAACGATTTCTAAAGCCGAACTGTACATTTGATAGCAAATCGTGTGATGTAAAATGATCAATTAACCTTACATACACAGCCTTTTCGATAACTTTTGCAAACACTGATGGCATAGAAATAGGTCTAAAATTATCTACATAATCCCTTTCTCCCTTTTTATAAAGCGGCTTTACTACTGAGTACTTTAATCGCTCAGGAAAATGACCATTCCTAAAGGAAAAATTACAAATATGGCTAAATACAGGGCTAACATGTGCAGCACAGTACTTTAATATTCTACTAGACACTCCATCAGAACCATGAGAGTCTTTAGTCTTCAGTGATTGAATTATTGACTCAATCTCCCTCATGTCTGTATCACAGAGGGGTATTTCAGACGTCAATCTTGGAAAGGCATTTGCTAAGAAATTTATATTATTTACTGTAGAAACTAAATTTTTATTTAATTCATCAGCAATGCTCAGAAAATGGTTGTTAAATACTGTACATACATGTGATTTATCAGTAACAGAAATATTATTACTGCAAACTGACTTTATATCATCAACCTTGTGCTGCTGACCAGACACTTCCTTCACAACTGACCATATGGCTTTAATTTTATCCTGTGAATTAGCTATTCTATTTGCATACCACATACTTTTTGCCTTGCTAATAACATTTATAATCACCTTACAATATTGTTTGTAATGGGCTACTGTAGCTTGATTGTGACTACTTCTAACATTTTGATAGAATTCCCGCTTTGTTCTACGTGATATCGTTATCCTACTCGTCAGCCAACCGGGCTGTCCATTACTGCTAGTGCCCCATTTAGAATGTTCTAATGGAAAGCAACTCTCAAAGAGCATGAGAAATGTGTTATGAAAAGCATTGTATTTGTCATGTATATTATCGGCGCTATAAACATCATTCCACACTTGTTCCTTGACAAGTTTTGAAAAAGTCTTTATTGCTGTTGGATTAGCTTCCCTACGTAGTTTGTAATTAAATACAACATTGGTTTGAGTACAAAAAACCTTTAGTGTTAAAATTTGTGCATCATGGTCTGAAAGGCCATTCGCCCTTTTACTAACAGAATGCCCATCTAGTAATGAAGAATGAATAAAAATATTGTCTATGACTGTGCTACTGTTCCCTAGCACCCTAGTTGGAAAAAACACAGTTTGCATCAGATCATATGAGTTTAGGGGATCTACCAACATCCTTTTTCTTACACAATCATGTACAAAATTAATATTGAAGTCACCACATATAATTACTGTCTGGTACTTCCTACAAAGTAAATCAAGAACCCTCCCTAGCTTAAGCAAAAATGCTCTGAAGTGGGAGTTAGGGCACCTATAAACAGCAGCAATTAGATGTTTAGTTTCACTAAATTCAACTAATTCTGCACAACTTTCAAATATCTGTTCAGTGCAGTGTCGTGATACGTCTATGGACTCAAATGAAATACTGTTTTTTACATACAGAGCCACTCCCCCAACCCGCAAGGAACTCCTCGAGAAACAGCCAGCTAATTTGTAGCCTGGTAAAGGAAGCCTCTGAATTATCAAATTATTTAAGTGGTGCTCTGATATACCAATAATTTCAGAGTTAACATCTATTAGCAGTTCACTAACTTTATGTCTAATACCTCTTATATTTTGATGAAATATGCTAATTCCTTCTCTACTAGGAAGCATTACATCCTCTGGAGGTGAGCCCTTAGTTAGAGGCACTTCCTTTAAGCAGGTATACCTCTCAGCTGACTTCAGTCTAAAAAAGGTGCAGCTCTAACACCAACTACTACAGGAATTTTTCCATGAGTGATACCACTACCACCACCACCACCCGCTACACTGTCACCTATAAGCTTAGCCAGCCTCCCCTTCCCATACCTATTGAGGTGCAGGCTATGCCTAGTGAAACCCCATCTACTGATAGACCCAACTGGCACCACTGAGGTGTGATCCATGCCATCCGCCATCATTGCCCTTCCCAGCCCCACATTAACGCGCCTAACAGCCGCAATAAGGTGAGGCTGATCATGACGCTAAAACAGTTGCACGAAATGCACATTAGTGCCACCAGTTTGAGTAGCTATCTTAACCATGTCACCACTGACATCATGTTCTCCGTCCCTACCGAGACTGTTCCCTGCTCCACCCACTATCACTACCTGATCCTCTTTCGTGTAATTCTTACATATCTCTCCTATGCTTTCAGTCACCTGAGCCAACCCTGCACAAGGCTTCACAATGCTGGTGACCTGGTACTCACTTCCAAGCACTTCCTGCAACTGTTGGCCCACACCTCTACCGTGGGAACTACCTAGCAGCAGAACCTTCTTTCTGCTAGACTTTGCAAGTAACCTAGGCCTCCTGATTGCTGAGGACTGCTGCAAGTTACCTACAT
The DNA here is from genome assembly GCF_021461395.2 of Schistocerca americana. NCBI lineage: Eukaryota > Metazoa > Arthropoda > Insecta > Orthoptera > Acrididae > Schistocerca > Schistocerca americana. The sequence goes on along the minus strand of NC_060121.1, from coordinate 439,990,612 downwards.
CTACGGCTACACGAGGTTCCTCTCCACTCAACTCTGACAGTTGGTCGTATCTATTGCATGTATGCAAAGTAAAACTAACTGAATACCTCCTCTTCCTAGCTACCTTCTTGCCAACTGCCACTTCCCATTCCACACTACCCTTCACCCTCCTCAACCTATGTAGTTCCTCCTTTGCGCACTGTAACTGCACCTGAAGGGCACAGATCTCACGCTCCTGCTCCTCTATTAATTTGTTTCTACTATAGATTCTACATTCCCAGTAGAGGATCTCCCTAAAAAGACCACTGACTTCCCCACTGCATTCCCCCCCATGAAAATACTTTGAACAAATCCCACACCGTAATCCACTACTCACAAACCTACGACTGAGCTCACACTTTTCACTCAAGATAAAATTTTACAGTTACTGAATAAAACTATACGTCTACGTTACCAAAGTTCAGTTACACCGGTAGAACTATTTAAGAGCTAACAGTAATGATCTCGAAATTCTCTTTCTACTAAGAAAGCAGATACTTGTATTAATACTACTACAACACAGCCGATACCAATACCAGCAAAACTTCACAAAATTATTAGTTAAAACCAAAAAATTAAAACGACCACTGTAACACTAAGCGAAGTTAAAACAACAAATGAAAATTTTACTGAAATATTTCACTAGAAAGAACAATAAACGTCAGTTGAAAACTAAAGCACGAAATTTACCAAACGACTTCAACACACTGAAAACTCTATAAAACACAGCGAGCGAGCGATTACAAAAGTTTATTAAGTCGTTATTTCGCCACAAACGGCACGCAACACCGCTGAAATCTATTAAATTTAATAGCTGTAATACAGAGCACAAATAAGTTTGTCAGTACTTAGCTTGTAACCGCTACAGGAGAAAGTACAAAAATGCAGTAACTGACGCAGGCTAAACGGAATACAAACGTCTCAAAAATGAAATCGACAAGAAGCGCAAAATGGCTAAGCAGGGATGGCTAGAGGACAAATGTAAGGATGTAGAGGCACATCTCACTAGGGGTAAGATAGATACTGGCTACAGGAAAATCAAAGAGACCTTTGGAGAAAAGAGAACTACTAGCATGAATATCAAAAGCTCAGATGCAAACCCAGTTCTAAGCAAAGAAGGCAAAGCAGAAAGGTGGAAGGAGTATATAGAGGGTCAATACAGGGGCGATGTACTTGAGGACAATATTATGGGAATGGAAGAGGATGTAGATGAAGATGAAATGGGAGATACGATACTGCGTGAAGAGTTTGACAGAGCACTGAAAGACCTGAGTCGAAACAAAGACCCGGGAGTAGACAAAATGGTTCAAATGGCTCTGAGCACTATGGGACTCAACATCTTAGGTCATAAGTCTCCTAGAACTACTTAAACCTAACTAACCTAAGGACATCACACACACCCATGCCCGAGGCAGGATTCGAACATGCGACCGTAGCAGTCCCGCGGTTCCGGACTGCAGCGCCAGAACCGCACAGCAACCGCGGCCGGCGGGAGTAGACAACATTCCATTAGAACTACTGACGGCCTTGGGAGAGCCACTCCTGACAAAAGTCTACCATCTGGTGAGCACGATGTACGAGACAGGCGAAATACCCTCAGACTTCAAGAAGAATGTAATAATTCCAATCCCAAAGAAAGCAGGTGTCGACAGATGTGAAAATTACCGAACTATCAGTTTAATAAGCCACAGCTGCAAAATACTAACACGAATTCTTTACAGACGAATAGAAAAACTAGTGGAAGCCGACCTCGGGGAAGATCAGTTTCGATTTCGTAGAAATACTGGAACACGTGAGGCAATACTGACCTTACGACTTATCTTAGAAGAAAGATTAAGGAAAGGTAAACCTAAGTTTCTAGCATTTGTAGACTTAGAGAAAGCTTTCGACAATGTTGACTGGAATACTCTCTTTCAAATTCTGAAGATGGCAGGGGTAAAATACAGGGAGAGAAAAGCTATTTACAATTTGTATAGAAACCAAATGGCACTTATAAGAGTTGAGGGGCATGAAAGGGAAGCAGTGGTTGGGAAGGGAGTGAGACAGTGTTGTAGCCTCTCCCCGATGTTATTCAATATCTATATTGAGCAAGCAGTGAAGGAAACAAAAGAAAAATTCGGAGTAGGTATTAAAATCCATGGAGAAGAAATAAAAACATTGAGGTTCGCCGATGAGATTGTAATTCTGTCAGAGACAGCAAAGGACTTGGAAGAGCAGTTGGACGGAATGGACATTGTCCTGAAAGGAGGAGATAAGATGAACACTAACAAAAGCAAAACGAGGATAATGGAATGTAGTCGAATTAAGTCGGGTGATGTTGAGGCAATTGGAATAGGAAATGAGACACTTAAAGTAGTAAAGGAGTTTTGCTATTTCGGGAGCAAAATAACTGATAATGGTCGAAGTAGAGAGGATATAAAACGTAGACTGGCAATGGCAACGAAAGCGTTTCTGAAGAAGAGAAATTTGATAACATCGAGTATAGATTTTAGAGTCTGGAAGTCGTTTCTGAAAGTATTTGTATGGAATGTAGCCACGTATGGAAATGAAACATGGACGATAAATAGTTTAGACAAGAAGAGAATAGAAGCTTTCGAAATGTGCTGCTACAGAAGAATGCTGAAGATTAGATGTGTGGATCACATAACTAAAGAGGAGGTACTGAACAGGATTGGGGAGAAGAGAAGTTTGTGGCACAACTTGACTAGAAGAAGGGATCGATTGGTAGGACATGTTCTGAAACATCAAGGGATCACCAATTTAGTATTTGAGGGCAGCGTGGAGGGTAAAAATCGTAGAGGGGGATCAAGAGACGAATACACCAGGCAGATTCAGAAGGATGTAGGTTGCAGTAGGTACTGGGAGATGAAGAAGCTTGCACAAGATAGAGTAGCATGGACAGCTGCATCAAACCAGTCTCAGGACTGAAGATCACAACAACAACAGTTAACAATTGGATCAAATGGTACACATTTTTTGCGTAATTTTAGCTGATATCTTCACACTGGTAATCTGGGGTTAATTTTTATACTTTCTCTTATTTTTTAATTGTGAAAAGGAAGTTATTGATATTAATTTTCGTCTCGGAAAGGTCGTTAAATTTTTAGTGTCATCTTTATCTACTTTATCATCTCCATTGCTGTTCTGGATGTTTAGTGCTTTTCTTGCTATATTGTGTTTCAGCTACAATAACAGCACTGTTACCCTTATCTAATTTAAAGCTAATTTCCTCATTTGTTCTAAGTTTCCAGTTAATATTTTTGCCAGTTGATTTTTACGTATCGTGTTGCTTTTGTGATCATTTCTACCTATTTCCTGTCGTATAACTTCAGCCATTTTACAAGTAATTAGATTCCTATGTTTAAAATATATAACTACTATTCAGTAACCACTAACCCCATTACATCTTAAGTTAGTGTTTACATTTTTTGTTGTGAATTGACAGGTAATTCCATGTTGTTTCAACATCGAATTGGTTGTTTTATTTGAAATCGTTTACATAATGTGCCCACTAAACTAAAAGGTGTAATCATTCACTAGAGTTATCACACAATCAAACCTTAATAGTGAAATGAGTTTTACTGAGTGAAAGTGGGTCAAATCTAACTTATCACCAATCAACTTTTTTCATTTGAAATACAGTTATGTCCTACCATACTGTACATATGACCTATTTTTGCAGTTCGCAATATCCAGGGTGGCAATAGCTGTTAGGAAGAAATATTAGTAGTGGCTAGTAAATAATCAATTTTACCGTGAAAGGAGACCATGATACCCTGAGAAAAGCTGCGTAATGTGTTTCACTTGCACAAATTGTGCTATGTATACGGTCAGAGTCTGAAAGACGAAACTCCCTGTCTGATATTATCCAATAAAAACATTTACCTTGAGTTGTAATAACTTTAAGCACAACGATCTATTCGTGAAGTGCTATTCCACAAGATAACGCTAACTATTTAACGTAGTCCTAAGCATTCTAAAAATAAAAATGTACCCATCTTCATCAGTATTATCAGCTTGCCCTTTGTCCTTGCCTCAGTGATATGTAAAGATGATACAATAACGTTAATTTTTAAAATAGATAAAAAATTAAGATATTATTCAAATAAAAATTTATACAACGAGGTCAAGACAATAAAAGGCCATTTCATATATCTATGTGCAAAGAAAAGCAAATACTATGCAAAAATGAATTTATTAAATACACACATTGTCAGCATTCCCTTCAAGTCTCTTTATCTGGTGGACCACACTCAGTGTAATGAACTCTGGAGATTTTGAATCAGCTAATGCTCCTATCTTCACATACGTATCTGGTGTCTTGGGAAACCTTGTTGTCAACGTGTTAAATAAGGTGGGTAAAATTTTTTGGGCTATCAGTCTAAGTTTTAGTGACATTTCCTCTATGAATCTGTGGCAGTGGATCCTATTACAAAGGCCATTTGTGACATTGTGGCGCATCATTCAAAGTTCTGATTCCTCTCGTTGATGATACATTATTTGGTATCATGGTTTTCAGCAGCGCCTCCGCTACCTGCTTCCAAAAATATAGTTCACTTGGAGAGTATACTACTGTTCCTGGCCTTCAAAATCCTTAAGACAGAAAAGGGGGCGTTTTACTTGGAATATTATTCGGTGGTGATCAAAAAGTGGATCTCACGTAATGCCCATAGACTGGATAAGCTTATCTGTCGCCTTTCACTGATATTGTTTGAGATGATCATCCGACGTTAGTATTACTTCAGTTTTATTGGAATGAGTGTCAAGAAACAATATTTAATTGTCTTACCGAATAGTAACTAGACGAAAATTAACACCAACTCAAACAAAAGTAAACGCTTGTGATCCAATAAGACCGCTCCTGGTGACAAGCAAAATTTACGTAAGCTCCCTGAACACTTCTCACATGGCTCAAACAATAACAGTCTGTCAAGGAAAGGTTAGTGATTTTCACCGCCAATCATTTCCAATGGAAGACAGTTATTTAATAGATCAAATAATTTCCGGCTAGACTTGAGAGTGGATCTCTACCGTAATCTCAGATTATTTTTATCTTTCAATCGTACACAAAATGACATGTATGGAATTTTTGTATCAATATCAGCAAGAATGCCTCTCAATGCTCATGAGGGATTATTCTACTCAGGGTCAATAGTTATTATGGAAACATGTTGAAAGCTACTAACAAATAATTACATAGGAAAAAACGGAAAACCGTGGTAGTAAACTAGTATAAATTTGGTAAAATTCAGCTGGCACGGGTAATGTCATAGGTACAAGTATTCGTTATGCTCGTAGGATACGTTCCTTCTGATAAATGGGATTTCTGACCAGAAATCACACATTTTTTCTCTGTTGCTGGGCAGCGTAACACACAGAGAATGGACACAAAACAATCAAAGGTTTTGTGCGAAGGAAAATTAACATTCTGCATTTGAAATATAATGATTAAGCTCACTGGAAGTGATGGGAAGAAACAGTCTGCTTACCTATTGCATGTATTCTAGATCTGATAATGGTAGTAGAGGTACATCTAATGATTATGAAAATGTGCTAAAGAGACATACATATTTCAAGTTCACAGAAGGTAAAATAAAGTACAAAAGACAACAGGAAGACAGGTTACATAGACTGTAAGGCACATTAATGTATTGAAGACTTCAGGAAGCCTACGCTGACAGGGTCCCGCATACTTAGTCACTTGACCATGAAGTACTTACGTTGTGCCAGCTGCCGTGGCCGAGCGGTTCTAGGTGCTTCAGTCCGGAACCGTGCTGCTGCTACGGTCGCATGTTCGAATCCTGGCTCGGACATGGATGTGTGTGATGCCCTTAGGTTACTTAGGTTTAAGTACAGGGCTATTACAAATGATTGAAGCGATTTCATAAATTCACTGTAGCTCCATTCATTGACTTATGGTCACGACACACGACAGATACGTAGAAAAACTCATAAAGTTTTGTTCGGCTGAAGCCGCACTTCAGGTTTCTGCTGCCAGAGCGCTGAGAGTGCAGTGAGACAAAATGGCGACAGGAGCCGAGAAAGCGTATGTCGTGCTTGAAATGCACTCACATCAGTCAGTCGTAACAGTGCAACAACACTTCAGGACAAAGGTCAACAAAGATCCACCAACTGCTAACTCCATTCGGCGATGGTATGCGCAGTTTAAAGCTTCTGGATGCCTCTGTAAGGGGAAATCATCGGGTCAGCCTGCAGTGAGCGAAGTGAACGCGTGCGGGCAAGTTTCACGCGTAGCCCGCGGAAATCGACGAATAAAGCAAGCAGGGAGCTAAACGTACCACAGCCGACGGTTTGGAAAATCTTACGGAAAAGGCTAAAGCAGAAGCCTTACCGTTTACAATTGCTACAAGGCCTGACACCCGATGACAAAGTCAAACGCTTTGAATTTTCGGCGCGGTTGCAACAGCTCATGGAAGAGGATGCGTTCAGTGCGAAACTTGTTTTCAGTGATGAAGCAAAATTTTTTCTTAATGGTGAAGTGTGTAAACCTGCTCTACCAAGAAACGTGCCAGAACTGCGAGCTCGCATCAACGATGCTTTCGAACTTATTGATGGGGACATGCTGCGCCGAGTGTGGAAGGAACTAGATTATCGGCTTGATGTCTGCCGAATCACTAAAGGGGCACATATCGAACATTTGTGAATGCCTAAAAAAACTTTTTGAGTTTCTGCATGTGTGTGCAAAGCATTGTGAAAATATCTCAAAAAATAAAGTTATTGTAGAGCTGTGAAATCGCTTCAATCATTTGTAATAACCCTGTAGTTGTAAGTCTAGGGGACGGATGACATTAGATGTTAAGTCCCATAGTGCTTAGAGCCATTTCAACCATTTGAAATTAAATCGTACGCACTTAATATTCTGGCCAGATTAGCGACGGAGTAAGGTAGAAACAAGAGCTGGATCACCTAGGGCAACAGAACGCATGAATCGATGGTAGAGCAAATCAAACCACATGGGCCCTCTGGAGACGAAGCAGCAACACAGATATTATCGAGTTTTCTTTCTAAGTAGCACGTCGAATATAACAATGCTGGAGAGTACCTTCTGCGGAGACGACTATTTGACGTGGTGGTTGATGGTACTGTGCGTGTCACAGGCAATTGAGTGTTCCAATTAACTACCCATAACGCACAATAGCAGGGAGAGAAGAGACGTTGACATTTAGGTTTGCTTCACATTTTGTGCTATTGGGAGTTGGAGTGTACTTGAATCAAAACTACCTTTGATAGGTAGTCACAGTGTCACCAAAGCCCCTCAGTAGCACCAGGTTTACGCTGCTAAGAGTGAACCTCGTTGGGTAGTCATTTCTTTCGACATTTAATTTCACAGCTTTTCTCAGTGAGTCTGTGGATGTGTCAGACACATTAACATCGATTCTGAGAATCCGCTCGTATATAGCCACTAGAAATCAAACGGAAGACTGCTTGTATCTAGTTCAAAATGGTTCAAATGGCTCTGAGCACTATGGGACTTAACATCTGTGGTCATCAGTCCCCTAGAACTTAGAACTACTTAAACCTAACCTAAGTACATCACACACATCCATGCCCGAGGCAGGATTCGAACCTGCAACCGTAGCAGCCGATCGGTTCCTGACTGAAGCGCCTAGAACCGCTCTGCCACACCGGCCGTGTGTAGCTAGTTACTAGGAAGACAAAGCAACTGTGTTCAGTAGCAAAGCACAGATCAAATTAGAACACAATTTAGAGTCTCGTATAGTCACAGGAGTGACCCAGCAGTGACATTACACTTGGTGGTGTTACTACGTAACACGACGCCGCTGGTGGACACATTATTTCTATCCCAGAAAGAAACAGGCTGAAACTTTAGTCAAATTATGTCCATAAAGCATCAAGCTTCACGCTAACCTTAATTGAGTGATCAAAATGCATTGTTTTGTCTTTCAAATGCTCAAACTTTTGGAGTAACGTAGGAATCAATCAGTGGGAGTGTGTCACAGAGTTAAAACATAAGCCGCTGTTGTAGTGTTACAGAAGCTGAAATGTCCTAAGGCGACTCACCTCACTGAAGAACTGACATAAAGTGATAGGCGCAAAATTCTTAAATTATAATGGTATTTCAGTTAACTGAATCAAGTAGAAGCAGCCTGTAGAAATTAAAAGGAGAAATATGTAAGAGGAAACGCTGGAAGAAGTATCAAAGAACGGTACAGACTTCTGAATGCAGACTGCTGTAGCAAACGTTATAAAGGACTCATCCAAAATTATGATACTCTCTCATGCTCTGGGAAATAATTACGTTACGACTTATTTGACGACCTCATAAATATTTGAACTTTATCGTTCCCTTCGAACCAATACATACACTAACTAGGGTAAAATGAAATAGAATTGTAATTTGCGTGTACGTGTCAGTCGTGGTGGTCTTTTGCGTATTTTTAGCATTAAATTAATGTACCCGCTACAAGACAATCGACAGTGCAAAAAAAACCTATATTATTCTGATACCTTTGATGGGTTAAAAAGATATGACAAGTTAATATTGTTTCGTAATTCAACTGTCTTAAAGTCAATCACGGTTACAACTCTGGTAAAAACTGTTTTTTAGAACTCTACGTCAGTTCCGTATTAATACGTGACATCGCACCCCCGAAACTCAAGGGCATTCAGGCGCAGATGTTACTCTCAGCAACCACTACTGGGGGTTGTGTGGTCATAAATTTCGTTATTAATATTAACTATTCATGTATTTAATAACTTATACTTCGAAGAGTAGTGCGTTTAATAAGTTGACTTGAAGGGAGAGATGTGCGATATTCCTTCGCTCTGATGTACTTCCTTCGCAGTCACTGTGTATCAGAATATTTATGTCTTTCGTCAAAATGTTAACTATCAGATAGTTTTGAGAGCCATACAAGTAACAGCCAAGAAGCGTGATCTTGTTACGAAATGTCATTCAGCTGACATCCAATGTACACCATTTCGAAATATTTAAAATATTCTCATTGTTTTTAAAAGTATTCCATACTTAGTACACGTATGTTTATTGACCTGAAACACTGGTTGTTGGCTCTGAGCACTATGGGACTTAACATCTATGGTCATCAGTCGCCTAGAACTTAGAACTACTTAAACCTAACTAACCTAAGGACATCACACAACATCCAGTCATCACGAGGCAACTGGTTGTTAAAGAGTCACCAATATTAAACACATCAACTTCATTACGTATGACAGCACAGATTTTTTACAGCGCTATTTCAACAACATAATTAACCTAGAAGGTAATATATCATCCTTTTTCAGTAACTCTATCTCTATTTGCTGAAATAATCGGCAAGCAGTTCCACAAAATAAATTTTATTCGTTTACGGGCTTCAGGCATTTAGTGCCCATCTTCGAAAGGTTACAATTCTTGCTTTAGCAGCGAGCGCAAAATTTAATTTCTGTATGCAGCATATTGCTAGAAGAAAATATTTTGTTTCAACCAAATTCTTGAATAACCATTTAGATATCATTTGGACGCAAATGACGATCAGACAGAAAGTCAGACACTACTTGTCAACCAGCAAAAAGAGTGGAACAAGCTCATCTGTCGTGATAGATAAGAGTAATTTTTTCTGTACGAGCTTCCTTGAACACTGGAACAAAGGCCTGTACATAGCACTTCAGCGTAACGTAAGGTGAGGCCTGTGTCTCACCGAAGGGTGCCTCGGATGATCTGTAGTGCACAGGGAAAATCATTTTCGTTTTGAGTCATTAGCCCCAGGACGTGGTCTACTATTACTTACTCTCTCGTGCGAAACTCTTAATGTAAAGAATAGCTACCTGTACTCAATGTCCTCTGTCTTCCTACGCGTTTCCTATCTTCTGCAGGTACTTCGATTGCCACAGAAGTTATTCCCTATTATCTTTATTCATATCTTATTATAGTGTCCAATATCCTTGTGTCTATTTTAAGTTCTCTACTTTGTAGATAATGAGGATACCCTGCAAAAGCTTTAGCTCAACAGACATCTTAATTTTAAGCATCGTTCTACAACACCGTATCTCTAAAAGGTCGTTTCCTATTCCCAGTTTTGTCAAAGTCCATGATTCACTACTGTACAATACTTTGCATTAAGGCCTGTGTTTGATACTATTAATCATGTGTTGGACACGAATGTCTCTTTGCCTGTGCCAGTTAAGTTCCATATAGTCCTAAGTTCGTCCGTGATATGGTTTTTCGCTTGCAAGGCGCCAGTTTGAATGTCCAAATACTACAGTGGAAAATAAAACTTTGGTTTCAAAGTACAGTGAGGGGGCCGATGTAGGACATGCATTCAAGTTACGACGCCTCCAATTAATTTCTCACTAAATACTGTCTTCAGGCAAGATTGTGAGCACAGATCCAACGGAAACCCAAACTGAGGCGTGATGTGTTCCACACCTTTTCTGCCATGCTCCAAAATAGTTTTCTCTACCCGCTCCATCACGTCGTCAGACCGGCTGGTGCCGAGACGGTCTCGGTTTGTTGTCAGACGGTGTTCTGCCTTCCTTGAACCGTCGCGCCCACGGACACATACACATGACACATTTTCGCTCAGCTGGATGTGAATTTCAACTGGTGTCACACCACACAAATCCAGAAAACTAATGACGACGCGCCATTTTGGGAATCGTTGCCATTTTAAGTACCAAAATCTGTCCTCACTATCGCCAATGTCGATAGAATTCTTTGCGCTGTACAGAGCCGCAAACTCTGTCACGCATTCAAAATTAGTGTGCGCAAATTATAAAAAGAGCAATATGTTTCTGTTTCCAGACCTGAAAAAACGGAGATGTTATAACTTGAATGCACCTTGTCCACAATGGTAACAGTTATAAACTGAAGTTTCAAAGTCAAACTTCAATCATGCAATTTATAGTGTGAATCACAAATGAAGTGAAATACTCAGCTAGGGATCTGACGGAGTTCCTGACTTTGTATACCCAACCATTTATCTGTATCTGTTTGAAACCTCTATACTTGACTCATCGGCCACACTGCTGGGATCTCCAGGATTCATCTTGTGCCCCTGTATGATTGTACATCGTCGAAAGACAGTTTATGGATATGTGACCAATGTGAACAGGTATTTAGACGCCGTTTCGCATCATCACCCAGCCCATAAGCAATCCGTTTTTAGCACTCGGTCTTTTTCTGCACTCAGAATGACTGACAGTAAGAACTGGCGCCGGCCGCGGTGCCCGAGCGGCTCTAGGCGGTTCAGTCCAAAATAACGCGACTGCTACGGTTGCAGGTTCGAATAATGTCTCGGGCATGGATGTGTGTGATGTCCTTAGGTTTGTTAGGTTTACGTAGTTCTAAGTTCTAGGGGACATATGACCTCAGCAGTTAAGTCCCATAGTGCTCAGAGCTATTTGAACTATTTTTAAAGAGCTGGCGACCAGAGCTTTATTTTCTTAGGGAAACAAAGACCAACGGCTTCGGTGACATTTACTTAAATCGAGGCCTTCAAACGAAGTTATGATAATGCTAGACACAAGAAGAACGAAGGACTTTCCACTCTATCTGTTAGGTAACATTAGTCGTTAGAATAACCGACCATATAGGTCGAGAGATTAGCTTTGTATATTGTCTACATGCCATTAACGACATCATGAAAACACGTATTAATATTGTGGATCACAGCGCTAAACTTTTAAAGAAACAATAAGTACCAGATAAATTCTGGGATCAAGGCTTAGTAAGGGCAAATGATTTAATAACTACCCCTCAGATATTCATCATTCAGTACTGTGCAGATGAAGAAATCCGCCAGATGAGAAAGCAAATATTATCAATAAAAATCTGTTTTCTGGGGAATACACTGGAGAGAGTATTACACTGCCAAAAAAAAAAAAAATCCAAAACCTGAGAATTATGAGTTTACTTTTTCTGGAGTTACTGATGACACTTTCACGATAGGTTTATCAGTTGCCAAGAAGAGTTTAAAGTTATATGCTGATTTTTATTCAGCTGATATAATAGTTGAATCACGATTAGGTCTGTGTGATGTTATTGGAGCTGAAAGTGAGACAGAGCAGATTTAATTTCCTGATATCCATAGAAGTCCTAATATTGAATCAGACTGAAATATTTTTGATGCTGACTATCAAATATTGGATATGTACATAAAAAGCTAAGATGTTTCATGAATGCCCATGCCTGCAACTTGTTTAGTAGAGAAGGAAGCAGTGGTCTGTTCTCCACACAAAGAAAATGACTGTGGGATTTGGTGAAATTTTGCACATTTAAAAAAAAGGAAAAAAAAGAAAAGATATACGATTTCTGTTGACATGAACACAGTTACAGGATTAACTGGGACCATGCGTTACATTTAATGTATCATTTACAGTTGCAGCCGCGAACATTACGTAGAACTGAGTTGTCACAGGTACATTTGTGGGCTATTAATGGGTGGCAAAATTCTATCGATAGTCAATAATCTTTTCATTAAGCAATTTACCAGAAATAACTTCTATCTCCCACCACAATTGTTGCAACTGTGGTGCCCGTGTATTTGTTGAAAATCTGGGTACTGCTGGTGCAGTCCTTGGTGTGGTTTTGTAAGCTCCGCAGGTGTTTCATCAGTGAAATCAAGTGGACTACTGGCGTTAAATTTAGTAAGGATTCAGACATTTTGTGAAAGAAATTCTGCCACAATACAAGGCCAGCATAATGAATCAAACCTTACCCTACATATTCCATCTTAGTTTGATTTTGTAAAGATCAGAAATTTATTCAAAGGAGAAGACAGCAATTTCGTAAGCATATGGGAATATTCAAAGAAATGAAAAATGGTGCGAGCAAGGGATATGTTTTAATTCTATTGCTCGTACCTTGCTCTAAAATGAAAGGTTTCACTTCTTTCGCTATCTTCTCATTAAAGGAATCTGCCACATAATATTTTATCAGTTGCCAAATTTTCTTAATTTGCGAAATTTTATGCATGAAGCAAAGCAAAATGAGGATGGTGGAAACGATAGTAATATGACTGCCGTAATAATAGTAGTTGTGTTGTTCAGTCCGAAGATTCCTCTGATGCAGCTCTCCATGCTACTATATCCTGTGCAAGACTTTCATCTGTGAATAACTACTGCAATTTACGTCCTTCTGAATCTGTTTACTGTGTTGATCTCTTTGTATCCTTCTACGATTTTTACCCACTGAACTAGCAAGGTGGCGCAGGTGGTTAGCACACTGGACTCGCATTCGGAAGGATGACAGTTTAAATTCTGGTCCAGCCATCCAGGTTTAATTTTTCTGTCACTCCCCTAAATCACTCAAGGCAAATGCCAGAATCGTCCATTTGAAAACGGTACGACCGATTTTCTCCCCCTCTCCTTGATACAATCCGAGTTAGTGCTCCATTTCTAGTACCCTCGATGTCTATGGACGTTAAACATAATTCTCCTTTCTTCCTTCCTTCTTTTACCTCCTCACTTCCCTAAAATATATAATGACGAGACCTTGATGCCTCGGAATGTATCCTATCAACCGATCAACCTTATGCTACTAATTTCCTGTCTCAGCAATTCTATTCAGTACCTTCTTATTAGTTATGTGATTACTCACCGAATCTTCAGCATTCTTCTGTAGCACCACATTTCAAAGGCTTCTATTCTCTTCTTGTCTAAACTGTTTATCGTCCATGTTTCACTTCTGTACATGACTAGACTCCAGACTTCCCAATACTTAAGTCTACATTCGATATTAACGAATTTCTCTTCTTTAGAAACGGTTTTCTTGCCACTGCCAGTCTGTATTTTATATACTCTCTACTCCATACGTCATATGTTATTTTGCTGCACAAATAGTAAAACAGCAAAACTCGTCTATTACTTTAATTATCTGTTTTCGTAACCTAATTACCTCAGTATAACGTGATTGAATGTCGTTACATTGCATTACCCTTGTTTATATTTTGTTGGTGTTCATATTATAGCCTCCTTTCAAGTCACTGTCCATTCTGTTCAACTGCTTTTCCAAGTCCTTTGCTGCCTCTGACAGAATTACAATGTCATCGGCCAACCTCAAATTTTTTTTTTCTTTACCCTGAAATTTAACTCCTAATCCAAATTTTTCTTTAGTTTCCTTTACCGCTTGCTCACTGTACGAATTGAATAACATCGGGGATACACTCCTATATATAGCCCTTCGATCGCTGTATGTTACCCCTGCTATATACACAATTTTAACGAGAGTACTCCAGTTAACACTGCCAAAAGTTTTCTCTAAGAATATAAATGTTATATATGTAGATATGACTCCCATTAACCTATATTCTAAGGTAAGTCGTAGTGTCAGTATTGCTGCGAGACCTCCAACATTGCTCTGAAATCCGAAATGATCTTCTTGAGGTCATTTCTACCAGTACTTCCACTCTACTGTACAGAAATCGCGTTAGTATTTTCCAACCATTACTTATTAAACTGATAGTTTGGTAGTTCTTACATCTGTCAGCACTTGCCTTCTTTGTAACCGGATTACTACATTGTTGTTGAAGTCTGAGGGTATGTCGCCTGACCATACATCTTGCACACCAGATGGAAGAGATTAGTCTTGGCTGATTCTCTCTACGCTATCGGTAGTTCTGACTGAATGCCGGCTAATCCAGGACTTTGTTTCGGCGAGGATTTTCCGGTGCTCTGTCAAATTATTCTCTTACAAGGGAATCTCCCCATCGCACCCCCATCAGATTTAGTTATACGTTGGCACAGTGGATAGGCCTTGATAAACTGAACACAGATCAATTGAGGAAATAGGAAGAAGTTGTGTGGAACTGTGAAAAAATAAGCTAAATATACAAACTGAGTAGTCCATGGACTACATAGGCAACATCATGACAGTGTGAGCTCAGGAGCGGCGTGATCCAGTGGTAGCGTGAGCAGCTGCAGAATGAGCGGTCATTGGTTCAAGTCTTCCCTCGAGTGAAAATTTTACTTTCTTTATTTTTGCATAGTTATTATCTGTCCGTTCGTTCACTGACGTCTCTGTTCACTGTAATAAGTTTAGTGTCTTTGTTTTGCGACCGCATCGCAAAACCGTGCGATTAGTAGACGAAAGGACGTGCCTCTCCAATGGGAACCGAAAACATTTGATCGCAAGGTCATAGGTCAACCGATTCCTCCACAGGAAAACATGTCTGATATATTCTATACGACAATGGTGACGGCATGTGCGTCACATGACAGGAATATGTTGTCGACCCACCTAACTTGTACACTTGGCGAATGGGTAAAAAGATTCTTCTACCTTGCTCGATTTAGGTTTTCTTGTGGATGTGATAATCACTCCCAAAAAAGTGATGAAAACATAAGAGTTAGTCACATAAACTGAAAATAAAAAATTAAAGTTTTCATTCGATGGAAGATTTGAACCAACGACCTTTCGCTCCGCAGCTGCTCACGTTACCACGAGACCACAGCACTCCTGCGTTCCTAATCTCCTTGATATTGCATATATTCCCATGAACTACTCAGTTAGTATATTTTGCTTATTTTTTCACAGTTCCACACAACTTCTTCCTGTTTTCTCAATTGATCTGTGTTCAGTTTTTCAAGGCCTATCCACTGTGCCAACTTATAACTAAATCTGAGGAGGGTGCGATGGGGAGGTTCCCTTGTTAGTATTATATCCTCCCATCTCATCTTCATCTTCGTCCACTTCCACTATTAAGTTCGTCTCCCTTGTATAGACCCTCCGTAGACTCCTTGTACCTTTCAAGTCTCTCTTCTTTATTTAGAACTGGTTTCCCACCGGAGCTCTTGATGTTCATACAGGTGGCTCTTTTTCCTCAAAAAGCCTCTTTAAGTTTCCATTAGACGGTACCTATCTTTCTCCTAGTGAAATTTGATTCTAAGTGCTTACGTTCGTCTAGACACACCTGTTTAGCCATTCTGCACTTCCTATCATTGTCATTATTTAGACGTTTGTATTCCACCCTTCATTCGCTGCTTTTTTATATTTTCTTCTTCTATCAATTAAATTCAAAATCTCCTGTGCTTTTATTTATTTGATTCTGTGCTTATGAAGGACTCATTTGTTCCTGTGCTACCTTCACTATCTCTTGAAGCTACCTGTTCATTTACTACTGTATTCCTTTCTCCTGTTTTAGTTGGCTATTGCCTAATAATCCCTCCGAAATGCCATTTCCTGTACCAGCACAGAAAGATCTTCTTGACTGATGTTACAAGACCAGATCAGCGACTATCAATACTGTTGTTGCCGCTGCAACTATGGCCTTTTACGTTGCTGCCCCTTTACAGGAACCACATGTTTGTCTGGGCTCTCAACAGATACTCATCCTTTGGGGCTGCACTTTTCGCTGAGGCACCTAAGTCACCCTATCGACTGGAATGTCCATGATTCAAGTGGTGAGTATAACTGTAACTACTACAATTCAAAATAGGACACTGTAACTGCCCGACATTCTAAACATGATGCCTGTAGGTAGTAACCAATTGTTGGTTCTGACAGAGCTGATGCTTTTGGCAGTAGAATTAAATTCTATCAGTAAATAAAAAATTTAAAATCCTTTCAGAGAATAGTATAATGACTGTATTTTTAAGTCAACAAAATCTGAAATTCGTCCGATATACAACGGATGTACCTCATCGACTCCACTTTAGCATCAAAGACAAGGACATTTTATTGACAAGTGATGTGACAGGTAGTTCGTCATTCTAGGACTACATTGTAACAAATAGAGACCAAATATAACAATACAGAGGGAGTCCACCGTTCGGCACGGTTGCACAAATGCACGGTGTGCGACGCAGGCATGTATTCGCACACACAGATGGCCATAAACGTGCCGAATGGAATCCTTAATAGATCATCGCAAATATATTGCTGCCTGTTTTGATGTCGGCAACGGTTTTCGCAGGCCCTTGAGAACGAGTCAGTTCCCCTTTTCACCATGACAGATACATGTTCAATTCGCGAGAAATATCGTAATCTCGATGGCCAGGGCTATAGTTTTGAATATTAGCATGGGGATGACCACCTGTATGACACATCAAAAACTGGTTACTTACCCCTGCAGAAACACCTCATGTGACTTCAAGATTAGGCTGATAGCCCTTCACGCCATGAAGCGTAGGGCCTAGTTAGAGAATGCCAATAGGCCGCTCATCATATCTACGCCTTACACATGTAAATCCATCATTGGAAAACAGAAAACCTGCTCTCATTATCGAAGGTAACAACGCCATTTACAGTCAGCTCTTTAACAATACCAGCGTAGCCGTGCCTGGCGGTGTCATGATGTAAGTGGGAGCCCAGCCAGAGGCACACACAATGTTAGTCCTGCTGCAAGCAGAACGTTCTCAGTGGTCCTTGACAGAGCAGGGGCAACAGGTGCTATGATTCCTCCCTTGGGTGATGTTCGGTCTGCCATCATTGCTCGTATAGTGCACCGATTTTGATGTGCTCTTTACCACGTGGACGTCATGAACTTGGTCTATAGGTGTGGTAATATTTCACAGAACACTGCCGAAAGCAGCGATACACCATAGAACAGTGTTCAAAGTGCCGTCAATGCGAACAAGAGGTGATCGAGACGTGTAACCAATGGCACCCCATACCATCACGCAGAGTGATACGCCAGTATGGCGATAACGAATACACGCTTCCAATGTGCGTTCACCGCGATGTCGCCAAACACGGGTGCGGCCATCATGATTCAGTAAACAGAACCTGGTTTCATCCGAAAGTATGACGATTTGCCATTCGTTCACCCATGTTCGTCGTTGAGTACACCATTCCAGGTGCTCCCGTTTGTGATGCAGCGTCAAGGGTAATCGCAGCCATGGTCTCGGAAATGATGGCCCATGCTGCTGCAAACGTCGTCGAACTGTTCGTGCAGATGGTTGTTGTCTTGCAAACGTCCCCATTTGCTGACTCAGGGATCGAGACGTGGCTGCCCGATCCGTTACAGCCACGCGGATAAGATACCTGTCATTTCGACTGCTAGTGATACGAGGCCGTTGGGACCCAGCACGGCGTTACGCATTACCCTCCTGAACCCACCGATTCCATATTCTGCTAACAGTCATTGGACCTCGACCAACGCGAGCAGCAATGTCGCGATACGATAAACGGCAATCGCGATAGGCTACAATCCGACATTTATCAAAGGCGGAAACGTGATGGTACGCATTTCTCCTCCTTACACGAGGCATCAAAACAATGTTTCGCCGGCCGAAGTGGCCGTGCGGTTAACGGCGCTGCAGTCTGGAACCGCAAGACCACTACGGTAGCAGGTTCGAATCCTGCCTCGGGCATGGATGTTTGTGATGTCCGTAAGTTAGTTAGGTTTAACTAGTTCTAAGTTCTAGGGGACTAATGACCTCAGCAGTTGAGTCCCATAGTGCTCAGAGCCATTTGAACCATTTTTTGAAAACAATGTTTCACCAGGCAACGCCGGTCAACTGCTGTTTGTGTATGAGAAATCGGTTGGAAACTTTCCACATGTCAGCACGTTGCAGGTGTCGCCACCGGTGCCAACCTTGTGTGAAATCTCTGAAAAGCTAATCATTTCCATATCGCAGCAACTTCTTCGTGTCGGTTAAATTTCGCGTCTGTAGCACATCATCGTGGTGTAGCAATTTTAATGGCCAGTAGTATATTTGCAGCTAATCCAGATTTGGAAGTTTGAGTGCAAGCGCAGTTACGGGATTTAGGTGAAGAGGAAAATGGACCGATGACGACAAATTGTACTACTCTGTTGGCGAGCCGGATGTCGTGATAGGTGATAGTCACCATGGAACGGAGAGTCATACTAGTGAAGAAAATGTTTTATTGGAAGAAGAGCCTGGAGCGGTCTATACTACAGATAAAACCTCACAGCAAACACTATACTTTTATGGTAAAAATTATTTTTCAATGGGAATTTTCTGAGCCTGTTAGAAAGAGAAGAAAACCAGAGCACAACATTCTGAAAGATGGAATGCCTGGCCGAACAGCCAAAAGTCGAAGTTTGGGACAAAGTCCTTCTAAATCTCATATATTGGAGAATTATGTTGGTGATGACATGATAGATGAAATAGTTTTACATTCAAACGTGTAACTGAATACAATAAGGACAAAGTTGCAGGAAACAACTAATCTGTCCAACTACAGAGATACTGACAACGTTGAAATCAGAGCTTTCATAGGTCATCTAATGATGATATTACTATTCAAATCGTCTCCTGAAGGTATGTTGTTTCTTTTCGAAAACGATCTGACCGGTCGTCCTATATTTGTGGTGACAATGTCGGCAAAGCGCTTTGGAATACTTGTGAGCAGTCTGAGACTTGACGATGCGACTACCAGGGACGAAGGAAAGAAGTTAGATTGGCCATCTGCAATATAAAATATTCTTGAGAAATTCATTTTCAGTTCTCAGCAATTATACTGTGTAAAAGACAACGTTAGAGTGGATGAAATGTTATTACCTTTCAGGGGGAAATGTCTTTTCCGCGGCTATATGCCTCACAAACCAACCAAATATGGCATAAAAATTATGTACCTGGCAGACTCTGGAATCACTTACCTCTTCAATGTCTACATATATTCAGGGAAAGATAGTGATCGATGTGGCCTGACAGATTCATTCAAATATTCATTCATGCTCCGTTTCCAATGGCGCGATGAAAGCTTCTCCTAGTCATGAATATTTTAATTAACCCTTTGGTCCCAATACGGTTGCTGAGAAATTACGGCGACAGATTACTTCATGTTCAGAGATAATGATATGAACTGGCTGTGTGTAGAGCATTCCGATGATTCAAGTCGAGGTTCACCACTTTCAAAAGGAGACGGTGATACAGAAGAGAAATCTTAAGTAAATATTGGGCTGCCAGAATGATGCACTAAATGTAGAAGTATTGCCTATAGGAGAAAAGTCCGGAAATTAGTTGAAATTTCTAATAATATGTGCAATTTTAGTAGAGACGATGGCTAAAGGTGACAACCCGCTATCAAAGAAATAGACACCCGGCGATGGCGAGGGACGGGCATAAACGTCTACCAGCCGCTACAAGTACAATACTATTTTGGACACCCTTCCTCTCCTCCCGTCTCTAATTTCAGTATTTACACTGCGGACATCAGTGACCCTGAAGAAATTTATCAACTCCATCTTCTTTCGACACTCTTCAGCCATCTAGACAAACTAGCGACATCCTACAGAGGATACCTGCAACGTAGCTCAATGGTCGCCGTACGTCACCGACTCTAGCGCGGGAATGCAAGGCGACCACATACAGATTAATTTACACCTTCCAAAATATTTTTGGAGCCTCGGACGATGAGTATATTACTGGCTTTCGACTCCTTCCTGTACAGAGACCCTGCAAATATTTACAGCTTTGTTAGCCGTGCGCTGAACAAAAGACTGATATTAATGGTCCCATAAAGGAATATCTCATGGATGCGAGAGCGCGGGGCTCAGCGGGTACCGTATATGATTTACGGTGGCTGTCAAACTGCAATATAGGTCCCTAGAGGCTGCACTCGCATTTTCGCATGGAAGTTGCTGCAAAGTAAGTAATCTACCTATAGTGCAAGCGGTCTCTTCTTCCAAACATGGTCTAAATTTGTGAACATGCCTACGTCCAATGGAAGAGTTACAAAGACAACGAACTCTCGCAGTGTTAAGGGGAAAACAACAAGGAAGAACAATCAAATAAAAATGTGACTGCTCCGAGGCCTCAAATACAGGACGTAAACGATCTTAGAACACCTGCGACAGAATATCAGTTTTCGCGGTTTAGTGTCGAAACTTTAGTTTTCCTCAGCGCACACACCAATTTATTAGTTGCAAGGATGGAAATGCATCAGAATACATGATGTGTTTATTTGCTGTCGTAAATCTGTAGGCGCACCCTTACGAACATATGTAAGGGTGTAATATCACGTTGTTCGGCACTGTCAAAGTAGGGTGATAAATAGTACATTTGTCCAAATGTCACGCAAAGTAACAAAGGAATACCTAGTAGTTAGTATTAGCATTAGGGGCCTGGGTGGTGCCAATGATCGCTTATTAATCGCACTGCTACCGAAACTGTAGTGGTTTAGTTCAGGTATCGCTGTGGACCTTACCTGTGACATGTAAACAATTTCCAGCTCTTCAAGAATGCACTACAAACTAACTGATTATATCGGTTCAAGAACACCCTCCCCGCTAAGAGACGTATTAATGTTTCTCAAATCATCGAGATTATTAGCATTTAATCGTAAATTTTAGAAAATCGTTGATACTACAGCGGATCATTTCTAGGGTACTCGTTCTTCCTCTGACTACCGCGTTGTTCTGAACATTCTGGAAAGACATTGATTTTATAAAATCACCCATTTGATTACATTCCTGCAGCATTATCGCGGTCACAGTGTTACGACTTACGTAATCGCAATGAGATAACTGCGGTATTCAGCCTGCGCCGTCACTGCGTGGAAGCCCTTGTAGTGCTAAGAGCCGTGCCCAAGATGCTAACAATTCCATTTGAATTCTTTTACATGCATGAATTTTTTTTATGCTTTACTGTAATTGGATTTATGAACTTTGAGCTATCGTCATTAGAAAAATAGTTCTGTGAGGACGTGTGTTCAATCAATATGAATCCTCAGATTTTGATACACCTTTGGCCCGAGACAGCTCTCCTTCCCTATAGGTGACGTAGCTGTCGCACAACAGCCAGTGATGAATCAATTGTGCAAGGATTTTATGTTTTAAATTAATTTGTAGAGGCAAAATCTCGTACCCATGAGTGCCTTTTCTATCAGGGAATTGGATATGAAACTGCTGCGGGTCATAAATTAACTGGTTTCGTCTATATTTATGTATCCATATGGTCCATGGAACGAGGACAATTCTAGATCCAGTCAGTCTTTTTAAATCTAATATACACCTTTATCGTAGTAGAGTTTGTAGTGGGCTTCACCTTAAACTCAACGACACCTTCTTGCTTTCATTGAAGGTCAGAGTTTACACATGCACCATGGACATCGCCAGTGACTTAACAGCCGAAACGAAACAACAAATGGCTCTCAACAATTAATTAAATGCCGCCTTCAAAAGAATTTCGATTTAAGCAATCAAGTGTCGGAAAAATGAAATATGATGTTATTTGATTTCTCTACTATCGTCATCACTTGCTATGTATTCGTTTATCCACAATTTAAGAAAACTTCATTCATATCGTTAGACTCTGCATCAGCACCTGATTGATCAGCTTTTCTCAGTACCATATACAAGACTCAAGTTCGATTTTGGTTTTGTGTCAATGATGCTATGCTGAGGGAACAACTGTTAGCGGCGCCCTCAGCCACGTGATGACAAGGAAGTATTTTGATGAAAAGTGGAGCCTCTAAGTGAAGTTTGACACCACTGGCTATGAGACTGGAGTCTCAGCAGATGCACTCGATAATGACAAGAAATTACAGACGTCCTTTGACAGTGCATCAAGATTGTTCGGAAGTGGAGATTCAAAATTCCGTCGACAGGCTGGGAAAGCTGCCCAAAATCGACATTCTTAAATCTGCCTGTTCAGTCTGCACTTTCTCCTCTTCCGATTATATTATTTCTGTAGTATATCGCGATAATTACATGTGTTGTAATCACTTTATGTTAAGATATGCAAGCGCTGTAGCAACCTCTTTTCTTGATCACCGATGCAGTTTCACGTCTTTGGCGAATCAGTTGTCTTTCAACCAATAGGAATCGTTTGTGGGTTTCATGAACCAAATGACTGTTTGTACTGCCACGTACCATAATCAAACATGTTTAAATCAATAGCATCATGTATACGAAATTAATTTCCAACTAGAAATGAGAGTACAGGCGTGGTTAATGTTAACGCTAGTGAATGTCATATCTAATTATTAAGCCTGGAGGTCTGCCTAAATGTGTACCTGGGAATCCTGCTGAATACACCTTGAGCAGGGGCCAGCGAAACAGGGTATAGTGAGAGAGTGTTGGGCGATTATGGGAGGCTTCAGTTCTCAGAACGACAGGTGCCGCCAGTATGAGAGAACGGGAAGAAGCAGATAGAATCTGGGCCCAGTATAGTGTAAATAGTCCAAGCTACTCTGGATAGGCGCTGTAATAGAGAATTGTTTGTAATGAAATCCATCTGCACCAAGAAGGCACGTCGTGAGCTAACAGCGGTGGAGCAACCTGTATCGTATAGTCTGCGCCCTGCAGCAAGCCCACTTTTTGAGAACTGCTATGCCCAGGATGGTTCAAAGATAAAATCAGTAAAGTGGGGTGAGAGAGGAGACCATTCTGCTCTTTTTTTAGCAAGACCACAGAACCTGCAGCCGTTAGGCTGGCGCCAAGTTAACTGAATTGTTCTGAAGAGGGAGAACAGAACTCGCTCGTGTTATGTGGGGATGGCCTCACTGGCTAAAATGCAAATTGATACACGTAGAAGTTATCCTCGGTTGCACGTTTCGGAGATCCTGCACTGAATACCGGAGTTTTCTATTAACATTGAGTATGGAGATTTTTAGAATGAATGTGACTGGTCGGCGTTCGGAGGAATCTCTGTCATTTGCTAACAGAACAATGCATGAGGCCCACACTGAAAATCATAGAGGAAAAATTGTTTTTTTGGGGGGGAGGGGGTGAATTTCAGGAATAAATTTCAAAATTTCAGTGTTTGAAACAAGGACGTCTGAAGAAAATTACAACGATAGTTATGAATTCTCGTTGCCTTGAAGCAAAAATAAATAAATAACGAAAAATAAAAAAAAAATAAAAATCAGCTCATGAATTACGTGATGTGTGAGTATGGGTAAGTGCAATAATAACCAATGAGAATGTGTAGATAGATATGTGGTATATGGAAGCTTTTGTCAGTCTGGAGATCGTGCTCGGATAGCCTAAGTTGTAAGGGTTCAAAAAATGGTTCAAATGGCTCTGAGCACTATGGGACTCAACTGCTGAGGTCATTAGTCCCCTAGAACTTAGAACTAGTTAAACCTAACTAACCTAAGGACATCACAAACATCCATGCCCGAGGCAGGATTCGAACCTGCGACCGTAGCGTAAGTTGTAAGGGGACCGTTAGCAGTACGTGAGAAATAGGGTTCACATCTCGGTGGGGAAAAATTTCCATATATCGCTTTTGTAGTACTTCCATACCTTTTCAGTTAAATTGAATTTCAAGAAGAGATTTCATTATTTAATAAGCTTTGAGTGTTACCACATACAAGGTTCGGAGGCATTACTTTTCATCAATGACTCGTATTATTGGTCTCCTTGTTAATTGTATTTACTTGTGAACACAAGTTCCGCTTCAGATAACAGGGTCACTGCACGAAGCCCATTTGATGCTGACATAGCTAGTGTTTCATGCTATGAAACTTTTATTTCAGTGCTACTAAACTGTCTTATCAGTGGCTTAAAATCGAAGGAATTAAACGAAAAATTAAGGTGTGGTGAAGTAATTTTAGCATTATCGGTCTATATTCGGTCATCGCTATTCTTACATATGTACCACTTTGAACTTGGATCCTATCAAATACTGAATATGTTTAATTGTATAAAAAATAGGTAAAACATATTGAAAAATATAGTGACATGGATTTAATAAAGTTTATAGACAAGTATTCACCGACAAAAGCTAAGCACACTACAAAAAACGTTCCGAAGATTTTGGTACCAATGTTGGTCGTTTGTATTCTTCACATAAAACACCGACGTAGAAGAGAGTTTATTCTGTTATGATAATCTCGTGTCTATATGATGTAGTATCTATATGTGTACGTATTTCATGTGTTAATAACAATTGTACATGGAGGTAAGCGAACTGTTGCTCAGGTATTCTGTCACCAGATGACCCCAAGTTCTGCAGATAATCTGCCTCTGTGTAGAGCATTCGGAAGATTCAAGTCGAGGACCACTACCTTGAAACAGGGATGCTGATTCAAAAGAGAAATCGTAAGTAAATATTGCCCTGCCAGTAGGACGCACTAAATATAGAAGAACTTAATAGTATTCCTGGCTGATGATTTTCCACCGTTATGGTAAGATACAAGTACACGTTTGTTTAGTAAGGCATTAAAAATAAGAAAATGAATTTGTCTCTTAACAGTCCTAATCGTTTTCTGTCAGACGATCTTGAGACCTTCTATCTTCATAAAGAGCAGGTAGCAATGCTGAACAATGTTCGTTCATTAGGCTTAGCTCAATTGTGTAAAGTACACTGTTTTTCATACATCCGTCTTTCAACAGATTACTGTAGAGAATATAATAAGTGCATCAGATGACTGACTTACTGATAATCTCGGTAATCTGACACAAATAATTTTATCTGCGTGTTTCACATTTAAGTCTCCGAATTTTCCTTAGAAACGTTTTGAATGCAAACTCTTATCACCAACTGAAAAAGAATAGTTATCGATCGAGCATTGATACTGAGTTATTTAATTTAGTGTGATTACTTGCTTCTCGAAGTATATATTACTGTTACTGATACACGCTGCATTACAGGAGATCCCCATGTACACTTATGAGCAGCGATACGTGCATAAGAGTATTAATATGCAATTCTTATATAGAAATAGTCAGAAGTGTGCAATGAAATGGACTTCTTTCCTGGCAAACAGTTCTAAAGTTCAGAATCAGCCGCTCGAGAATTTAAAAGGAAGAAGAACCCGACGCTTTCCATTTGTATTTCACTTTTAATGCCTCATTACCCTACTCTGTCGCAGCAACGTTGTTTCGCAGCAGAGTGCCGTCTCAACGCTGTAAATTGCGTTGAATTTTAATGCGTGCGACCACAGAAACCAATCTTGCCTCTTATGAGCTCCACCATGTGTCTTAATGCTCTCCACTCCGTAACTACATTCATACCCAGCGTGACAGCTATGACATACGGTCAAAGAATAAATTAGGATGCTTAAAGACGACGTTAAGAGAAGTGGTTATAATGTTAACGTTGTGGCCAGGGATGCATTTTGCTTTAGAGGCCTGTAAACTACATTGATTACGATACTTCCTGGCAGATTAAAACTGTGTGCCCGACCGAGACTCGAACTCGGGACCTTTGCCTTTCGCGGGCAAGTGCTCTACCTCCAGGCTGTGGCTAAGCCGCAGTATCCTTTCTTTCTGGAATGCTAGTTCTGCAAGGTTCGCAGGAGAGCTCCTGTAAAGTTTGGTAGGTGGGAGACGAGATACTGGCAGAAGTAATGCTGTGAGTAGCGGGCGTGAGTTGTGCTTCGGTAGCTCAGTTGATAGAGCACCTGCCCGCGAAAGGGAAAGGTCCCGAGTTCGAGTCTCGGTCGGGCATACAGTTTTAATCTGCCAGGAAGTTTCATATCAGCGCACACTCCGCTGCAGAGTGAAAATCTCATTCTGCATTGATCACATTCATGAACGAAATGTCTGCAGCTCGTGGTCGTGCGGTAGCGTTCTCGCTTCCCGCGCCCGGGTTCCCGGATTCGATTCCCGGCGGGGTCAGGGATTTTCTCTGCCTCGTGATGACTGGGTGTTGTGTGATGTCTTTAGGTTAGTTAGGTTTAAGTAGTTCTAAGTTCTAGGGGACTGATGACCATAGATATTAAGTCCCATAGTGCTCAGAGCCATATTCCATATATTCCATGAACGAAATATATCCCGCCAGTCACCTTTCTCATCAAAGAGAAGTACACTACTGCACATTAAAATTGCTACACCACGAAGATAAGGTGCTACAGACGAGAAATTTAACCGACAGGAAGAAGATGCTGTGATATGCAAATGATTCGCTTTCCAGAGAATTCACACAAGGTTGGCGTCGGTGGCGACACCTACAACGTGCTGACATGAGGAAAGTTTCCAATCAATTTCTCATACACAAATAGCAATTGAGCCGCGTTTCCTGGTGGAACGTTGTTGTGATGCCTCGTGTAAGGAGCACAAATGCGAACGATCAGATTTCCGACTTTAATAAAGGTCGGATTGTAGCCTATCGCGATTGCGGTTTATCGTATCGCGACATTTCTGCTCACATTTGTCGAGACCTAATGACTGTTAGCAGAATATGGAATCGGTGGGTTCAGGAGGGTAATACGGAACGCCATGCTGGGTCGCAACGGCCTCGTATCACTAGCAGTCGAGATGAGAGGCACCTTATCCGCATGACTGTAACGGATCGTGCAGCCACGTTTCGATCTCCCTGAGTCGGCAGATGGAGACGTTTGGAAGACAACAACCATCTGCACGAACAGTTCGACGACGTTTGCAGCAGCATGCACTATCAGCTCGGAGACCATGGCTGCGGTTACCCTTGACGCTGCATCACAGACAGGAGCGCCTGCGATGGTGTACCCAACGACGAACCTGCATGCACGAATGACAAAACGTCATTTTTTCGGATGAATCAAGGTTCTGTTTACAGCATCATGATGGTCACATCCGTGTTTGGCGACATCGCGGAGAACGCACATTGGAAGCGTGTATTCGTCATCGTCATACTGGAGTATCACTCGGCCTGATGGTATGGGGTGTCATCGGTTACACGTCTCGGTCACCTCTTGTTGGCGTTGACGGCACTTTGAACAGTGGACGTTACATTTTAGATTTGTTACGACCCGTGGCTCTACCCTTTATTCGATCCCTGCGAAACCCTACATTTCAGCAGGATAATGCACGACGGGCCTCTCTGGATACAGAAAATGTTCGAGTGCTGCCCTGGCCAGTAGATTCTCCAGATCTCTCACCAATTGCAACCGTCTGGTCAATGGTGCCGAGCAACGGGCTCGTCACAATACGCAAGTCGCTACTGTTGATGAACTGTGTTATTGTGTTGAAGTTGCATGGGCAGCTGTACCTGTACACGCAATCCAAGCTCTGTTTGACTCAATGCCCTGGCGCATCAAGGCCGTTATTACGGCCAGAGGTGGTTGTTCTGGGTACTGATTTCTCAGGATCTATGCATTCAAATTGCGTGAAAATGTAATCACATGTCAGTTCTAGTATAATATATTTGTCAAGTGAATACCCGGTAATCATCTTCATTTCATCTTGGTGTAGCAATTTTAGTGGACAGTAGTGTATCCAAGCCGTAACATCAAATAAAAGCTCTCTGCTACTGCCAATGGGTATGGTGTTTGTTTTAATAAGTAAACAACATTTCATCGTCATCCATAAAAGAAAAACACTGCCTTTGCAGCCGCTTGACGTGCTCTACATGTCGACGCGTTTCCTTTGGAGTCTTTGCAGATCATTACGTATCGTGTTGTATGATCGACTTTTACCTCTTTCGCTGTCGATCATCGCTTTGCCTGTACTCTCCATTGTAACCCGTCATCGCATTACCGATATGACTGTCTTCATTTTCATCGCTTTCACCGTCACTCACCCGATTCGGTCGACATTTTCATCGCTAGTCTTCGCTTTTGTTGACGCCTTAGCTAGCGTGTAACGTGTATTGTCATCAGTTACGTCGTCTTTACAGCAGTAAATGCCACAGTGTAACCTGTTATGCTCTACATTTCGCCTAAGCACTGAACTGTACTTCATTTACCTTCCTGCTTCCACCAGACCAGTAAGATATTACCATCTACGGAACATTTAAGTAAACAAGCCTCTATACTGCTCCAACCGCGTAATACTCATACAACTCCAGCCATATTTACATTTCACATCTGCGCTCCACAAGCTCTCTTCCTAACCTATCCCAGATATAGTCGTTCAATCTGCACAGAAGTCAGTCTTCACTGATCTCATTGCGGTACATGGCACGTTCCACAGTATAATTTCCGCAAATAACCAAAGTAATGAGCATTCTTACCAGCCCCATTACCTGCATTGCCATGATTTTCAGCACCAGTGGCATTAACAGTATTTATTCCACTTCCGTGAACATCAGCTCCAGTATGAGCCCCGACCATCTCACAAACCTTAACCAGAACCCAAATATTCCTAAAGTCACGTAAAAACGCGCATCTGGCAGCAACGAATCAGTAGGATTCACGCCCATCAAGCTGTCATACTCTGATTTCAGCATACTCCTTTGTCTTGTTCTGATTTGACCCAACATTGCTTAAAACTAAGCTCTTATCCTTAGAATCAGGAAGCCGAGGAAGGTGAGTATTATTACTCTAATCCTTACACCTAACTCTCCAAATCGGCAGGAATGCTAGTCACGCTCTTTTCTTATGCGTATTTTATGTATTTCCCTCAATCACTAATTAAAGAATTAGCCACTGTTCCCTCATTTACCCTATGACTTACGAAGCCCTCGTGGAAAATTACTTCTGCCAGCACTGTTACCTATAGTTATCACACAAAGCAAGATTTCAAAAGACCCATTGCAGTTCGAAACTCCTTAATAAACTACGCCATAATCTGGGATTCTGATAGAGATATTACACCTTCATCTTACCGACTGCAGCTTAACCCTTGAATATTCGTGCGGGTGACATACGTCACACAGCCATTTTATTTTATTTTATTTTATGTTTTCGCCCATAAGGATTGTCCATAGAAGTGAATTTGCGTAGGTTCGAGTTACTGATATTTAAAGTGAATTTCAACATTGTCGTTTGATCGTGGTTATTTTTAGAGAATACGAAAATAACTTTATCCACAATATATGCTCTGATTGACCATTGTCACCCACATGACTGTTGACGTTACTATTTCCATTTCTCTATCGATACGTAAGTTATTTATTTTTCATTACTTAGCATCAATATTACTGGGTTTATGCTAAAAGTTGTGTAACATACTTCGCATTGCATTCACATTCCTTTTTATATTTCACTGACAAGGCTGCTGCCAATATTCGAATGCCTATATCAAATGAAAGAAGGAATGTTGAGACAAATTCAGACCAAGAATCACCGTTGGCTTGGTTAAACGACCTTAGCAATGGAAAGGAGGATCTCAACAGTTCCTAAGTTTCTGAAGATGAAGAGGACAATGTAGTGCTCAGTGACCACCATTCAGCTTCTAAGCGCCAGTTTTGTATCAGTTTTCCCACAACTTCATATTTACCTACCATACAATGCTCCAAATGCACATTCCCAGAAGTTTTTTCCTCTCATTAAGGCCTACATTTGATAATAGTAGACATCTGTTGACCAGTGATGGTCTTTTTGCCAGTGCTGGTCTGCTTTTTATATCCTCCTAGCTTCATCCATCATTCTGGCAAGGTATCAGAGTTCCTCAACTTCGTCTACTTCGTGATCCCCAATTCTGACGATGTTTCTCGATGTTCTCATTTCTGCTATATATCCCATTACTTTCGTCTGTCTTCAATTTACTCTCAGTTTGTATTCTATGCTCAATGAACTATTTATTTCAAGCAGCAGTCCTTGTAATTATTCTTCCCTTTCATCGAGGATAGCTATGTCATCAGCGAAGTTTATCAATGACACCTCATACCATGAAGTTTAATTCCCCTCTTGAAACTTTATTTTACTTCTTCGATGTATACTGTTACAACACCACGAGCTCAGTGACTGTAATATGTCAGAATGGCTGAGAAGTATGCTTCTAGAGAGAGGGATGTCAACGCCGAAGCGTGCTGGGAAACACAGGTAAGTGTGTCATTGACTTTATGACATCGAAGGTACACAGACCGCCGTGCGCCGAACTTCGTGATCGCGCCACGCAGTGTGCGTGGGTCATCGCGAACGCGAACGCTGGATCTGCAGCGTCGGTGACCAGTTGATCAGCCTTGCGAACTTAGAGATCCTACTCGCACCACGGCTAAGTGGCCGCCGCGTGCGGTATCGACGCTCGTGGCCCGGAACATGGCTGACTGGTCCCTCAAAAGCGAATCGTGGACCACATTTCGAGCGCCGAAGGGAGACCAGCCAATCACCGTCTTTGTAGTGAGCCTTAGCAGCTCCAGCTGTCCAGAGCCGTCCGCCCCGTTCAGTGCTCGCAGACAGCTCTACACCCGGGAGGCGGTGAGTATGCACCCTGGCCCCGCCCATGCGGATGGCAGCTTGCAGCCCGCCCGAGAATGCCACCCAGACAGTGGAGGCTGGCAGCCCTCTCGCACCTCGCGCCGGTTTGAGTCCAAGGTGTGACGCGCCCCGCCAAAGCAATGACGCCTCCGTGCAGCGGAGGTTGGATGTATAGCTTCTGCCGGCCGGTTGGCAGCCGGTGTCCATCACCAGAGGGTTGTTGTGGTTGGCTTGCAACTTAAGCAATGGCGACACGACTGTCTGCTTTGAGCCTTTGGGGGTCGCCTATTGTTCATCGTTTCCCTACGCCTCTGACACAGTGCTATCTGATAATTACAACGTCAGCTTTCCTCAGCCCGATTCGGCCCTACACCCAGGTTACTGGGCGCTGTTGTAACTGCCACGTATGCGTTCGTCACAGCATGTTGGTGGCCTGTGCTGCAGTGATTCCTTCACATTTCTATACACTACCCGCCGGGCCATGCTTTCTAGCCAGCGAGTGATGTAGTAAGCCTGCCTTGTAGAATCGTTTGCAAAATATCAGCATCGTGCGTGCCTGCCATTCGATGTGCCAGTCGGTCCCTTAACACCTGCCTTGCAGCCACAGCTCCAGGTGATTTACAAGCATTCTCCAAACCCACGCCTGTGTTTATTGAGCTGCAACATACCTCCTTCCTTCCGAGAAGATTCGTCCCGAATCTTTAACATAGTTCTCCCACTGAACTACCTTGACTCTAATAATTCACACTTTGAAGACAATCTCCCAAATTCAGCCTACGGGACTTCAGCTCATATTTTACTACTACCTTGTATCACTTATCTCACCTTAGTACACTATCAGAGACATTAAAACTAATCACTTCCCAAATCATCGCCAGTCAACCATTCTACTGGTAATGTGTGTGTGTGTGTGTGTGTGTGTGTGTGTGTGTGTGTGTGTGTGTGTGTGTGCCCTCTTGCGTCTTACCCAGCAATACAGTACACAAAAGCCTGCTAGAAACACCCACATCTGGTGATCGATACTCCTACCATTTGTACTTTGTTCTCCTGTTCTTACCGGAAACGGTGTACATGACGGGTGGTTAATCCGCGGCCCGCGGGGCGCTAATTTCACGGAAAACACCCAAAAAAGCATTTTATCGTGCGTCTTTTGTATCATATCCAGTTACAATACGAATATATAACTTAACTGATTCTACTATCGTTAGTTTTCGTCCATATTCCTCTTTTAAAAAATCACTGTGATAGATTTATTTTGAAAAGCCCACGCGGCATTTTGAAGAAAATGTAGTTTGCCTTGGCGCTATGCAACGGACAATCAGCGGTAGTATGGACTGCACAGCCCGATACGTTTGTTTGGCTGAGTGAGTGAAACGAATGCCAGACATAGCCAATACTAACCATACTTAATTTTACTGCAAACTCACAGAACAGTCGGGCATAAAGTTACGGCCTTTCACTTGTGCGTGCACATTCGATTGTGATAAACCTGCAATCTCTTCAATTACTTAAATACAGCTTTAACTTTTTCAATTAATTTGTGGTAATTGTTTTTAATTTGAGTACGCTTGTATTTATTTTATGTATGCAGTTGTGATGAGTAGGTACAACACTGGGCATTAGCGACGGTTTCTGCGTCAGCACCTTCTTTTAATTTTAGTAGTCAAAATAAATAAATGCTTCATTGTAATAAAGTGTGTTCACTAATGACGTTAAAAGGTGTCGCATTACAAAGGTAGAAAAGAGATCCTCCAAGTGCAACTACACCCACTTGTCTTTCTCTCTTATTTGCAGGAACCTGTAATGTTATCGACATGAAGTGTAGAATAGTTTTAAGAAACAGTCGTAACAACATAAGTTAAGGTGGGGGTCGTAAGGCTGTTAGGTTAAGTGAAACATGTGTAATTTTTCGTCTTTGTGATTCATATAATTCAAAACTAAAATATCAGTTTTCTAAAGCAGTTGATCGTTGATATCAAAAATTCTCGAGAGAACAGACTATTAAGTTTCCCAAGGGCGTATAGTACTCAAATGAAAGGCCGATAACTCGACGAGCAGTATATCTCTATGGTATGATGTTAGTCTTCCATGGGTAGCACTAGGTTTCTATTCCCAAGTGGGTTGCACTATTCGACTTAGGTGCATAGCTGGTATTAGGTTTATAAACATAGTCGCATTCTCTATAAGCATTTCCGCGAAGCGTAAAACACACAACGTTTAAGGGGAAAAAAGAGCTAGAGTCTGGTAATTGCTGGACTGCTGGTTCTAATTTACACGAATGGCCATTAAAATTGCTGCACCACGAAGACGACGTGCTACAGACGCGAAATTTAACCGACAGGAAGAAGATGCTGTGATATGCAAATGATTAGCTTTTCAGAGCGTTCATACAAGGTAGGCGCCGGTGGCGACACCTGCAACGTGCTGACATGAGGAAGGTTTTCAACCAATTTCTCATACACGAGCAGTAGTTGACCGGCGTTGCCTGGTGGAACATTGTTGTGATGCCTCGTGTAAGGAGGAGAAATGCGTAACATCACGTTTCCGACTTTGGTAACGGTCGGATTGTAGCCTATCGCGATTGCCGTTTATCGTATCGCGACATTGCAGCTCGCGTTGGTCGAGGTTCAATGACTGTTAGCAGAATATGAAATCGGTGGGTTCAGGAGGGTAATACGGAACGCCGTGCTGGATCCCAACGGCCTCGTATCTCTAGCAGTCGAGATGACAGGCATCTTATCCTCATGTCTGTAACGGATCGTGCAGCCACGTCTCGATCCCTGAGTCAACAGATGGGGACGTTTGCAAGACGACAACCATCTGCACGAACAGTTCGACGACGTTTGCAGCAGCATGGACTATCAGCTCGGAGACCATGGCTGCGGTTCCCTTGACGCTGCATCACAGACAGGAGCGCCTGCGATGGTGTACTCAACGACAAACCTGGGTGCACGAAAGGGAAAACGTCATTTTTCGATTGAATCCAGGTTCTGTTTACAGCATCATGATGGTCGCATCCGTGTTTGGTGACATCGCTGTGAACGCTCATTGGAAGCGTGTATTCGTCATCGCCATACTGGCGTATCGCCTGGCATGATGGCACGGGGTGCCTTTGGTTACACGTCTCGGTCACCGCAAGCTTGCGTGGGTAAGCGCCAACACGAACGCCGGATCTGCAGCCTCGCGGACGTAGCGAGCTCTACTCGCACCACGGCTAAGAAGCCGCCCCGTGCGTTAACTGCGCCTGTGGCCCCGAACACGGCTTACTGCTTCCTCAAGCGCAACTCATTGACTCCATGTACAGTGCCGAAGGAGGCGCAGCCGACCACCCTCGTTGTAGTTAGGTTTAGCAGCCACGGGCGACTGCCCAAGGGAGCTTCTTCAGTGCCCGCAGACAGCCTGCCTTCCGCCGGACGATGCTACCCAGAGAGCGGAGGCTAGAAGCCATCTCTCTTACCTACAGCGGATTTTGGTGATAGTTTCAGAAGGCCGGTTGGATGCCGATATCCATCACTAGAAGGTCGTCGAGTTTGTCCTACAGCTTAAACAATGGTCATTCTCTCCTAGACACAGACAAAATGGCGACTGAACTGCGTGATTTTAGCCTCCAGGCTCGCTTATGAACAAGTCTTTTCACCACGACTCTGACGTAGATCCTCTGGAGGTGACAAGTGGAGTGCTCTTTGATAATCTCAACGTCAGCTTTCCTCAGTCCTCATCAACCCGTAAAGCCAAGTCACTAGGCGCTGTTGTAACTCGACGTATGGGTTGTTCACAGCATGTTAGTGCCTTGTCCTGCCGTGATTTTTTCATATTTTTATACAGTTCCCGCCGGGTTGTGCCTTCTAGACTGCGATCGGTGTTGTAAACCTGCCTCACCGAATCATTTTGAAAATATCAACATCGCCCATGCTTGCCATGTCCTATCTCCTATATATCAACGCCTGCTTCTTTTTCTATCACGTCATAAAATAAGTCGTACCTCTTGTAGAGGCCTTGAGTATACTCTTTCACCTATGCGCTCTCTTCTCTGTGTTTAACAGTGGAATTGCTATTGCACTGTTTATGTTAACGCCCATGCTATTAATAGCACTGAAGGTCGTTTATACTTTACTGTATGCTGAGTCTGTACTTCCGACGATGGTTCCCTTCCCGATTTCTTCAAATTCTTCATGTAACCATTTCGCCTTAGATTTCCCGCAATTCATTTTTACTTCATTCCTATGTGACTTGTATTTCTGATCCCTGAATTTCCCTGAACATTTTTGTTCTTTCCAACTTCCATGACTGTTCATCTTAGAGATGTCCATTACTCTTCAGCGGAGCCGCCTAATGTTATTCCTTATAGCTGTATAGGCAGACTCATAAAGTTTCAAGCGTATCTCATCTTCATTACTTAGTACCTTCGTATCCCACTTTTTTGTTTACTGATTGTTTATCACTAGTCTCTTGAACTTTACACTAACGTTCATCGATTCTCAATTGTGATTTGAGTCTGTATCCGCTCTGGGAAGACCCTACAATTCTGTACCTGTATTCGCCGTCTCTGCTTGAGCCGTAGCTGGCTGCTGTGACTGAGCGGTTCTAGGCGCTTCAGTCCGGAACCGCTCAGCTGCTACGGTCGCAGGTTCGAACCCTGACTCGGTCATGGATATGTGTGATCCTTAGGTAAGTTAGATTTAAGTAGTTCTAAATGTAGGGGAATGGTGACTCCGTGTTAAGTCCCATAGTGCTTAGAGCAATTTGAACCATTGTTTGCTTGACTCGAACCTACCAGCATTTTCCAATTATACCTCTTCCTCTTGTGAATCTTGAAAAGATCAATCACTATTACAAACTGATGTTCATTGGTTATCTCAACTAACGTTACTATTTTCTGCTTCCTAGTAGCAAGCGCATATTATCCCGTACCCCTTCCTTCTACTCCTAACGCTACAACCACATTCCAGTCCCTCATGACATATACATTGTGATCTCTTCTGTCGGCTGCCTAATGTTTACTTCGTATACGAAATTCGGTTTATTATGGGCTGCCAAATATTAACGGCAGTAAAAGTTTAATAAACACCATGGATATCCAAACCGGCCAATGTGGTTGTAAGGCTTTGGATTCGCATGTGGGTCATTGCCGTCTAGTCACCAAGACTCTAAGCCTGCCGGAGTGGCCGCGCGGTTAAAGGCGCTACAGTCTGGAACCGCACGACCGCTACGGTCGCAGGTTCGGATCCTGCCTCGGGCATGGATGTGTGTGATGTCCTTAGGTTAGTTAAGTTTAAGTAGTTTTAAGTTCTAGGGGACTTATGACCACAGCAGTTGAGTCCCATACTGCTCAGAGCCATTTGAACAATTTTTTTCACCACGACTCTAGGGGATCAGTGGTGACCTAATTCCGTTGAGGTAAATGATGGGACGGTTTCTTCCTTCATTCTTTCCCTCTCTTCCCTAATTAGAGCTAGCACTCCGATCCTAACGATGTTATGAGATGAAGCCGCATGCTGGTGTCTATGGCCGAGTTTTGTGAACTATCGAATATGCATGGTAGAGGGTTATAGGGCAAAACTGTTCCATATCATTCTTGGTTTCTCAACTCTGATATCACGCATCAGATATTGTTACTACTGACAGATTAAGAGAAGAGAAAGTGAATGCTAATGAAATGATACCCTTTTTGGTTTTTTATAAGTACCCTCTCGTAACTGCGATTTCTGTTTCACTGAAGAGAAAAATATACATATAATAATATAACGTGGTAAATGCAATCATGCAAAAACAAGTGCACACCATGATATTTGGAGCAATACTGGTATTTTCTCTTAGAATAGGCTGTAGCTCTAAGGCTTGTTCAGTTGCCTAATGTACTTACCCTTTAATTTGTCTCTGAAAGCATTCCATCATGTCATATGCTTCGATGTATACATAAGTAAGTTAAGTTTTAAAGATGATGTCATTTATCGTAATGCTGCAGCGGAACAGATGAAATACCTACACCCGTCATACCCTGTAATAGTGTTCAAAATCAAATGTCTGTGAATTCTTAAGGGACCAAACTGGTGAGGTCATCGGTCCCTTAGCCTACACACTACTTAACCTAACAAACTAACTTACGGTAAGGACAACACACACACCCATGCCCGATGGAGGACTCGAATCTCCACCGGGACTAGCCGCACAGTCCATGACTGCAGCGCCTTAAACCGCTCGGCTAATCCCGTGGGGCCCTGTAATAGTGCCCTTACATGTATACAGTATGGCGTTACGTTACAGACTGAGTTGAATATTCTTTTCTGACGCCCTGTGTCATACTGTCACTTCATTGTACCTGTTGAAATCTACTTTGCCTGCAACCAACAAAGAACTTGTGGAGACTTGGAATTCCTTAGAGTTATGGAATCAGCAGCAATAATCATCTTCTGTTTTATGCTACTTTCTGTTCCTTTTTGTTTATTAATATATCATTACGGAAATGTGGTTCTACCTTGAGAATACACAAATTGTTCTTCATTGTCACCCAAACATGATCCCGGAAGATTGTCCTTAATCAGTAGGTTAATTTATTCTCTGTGAAAAAAACAAATCAAGGACTTGAATTTGTGGTGTTTACATCTACACAGCTCCTAACAGAAAAACATGAACAGTAAAATATTACATATTGTTGATTATGTATCTGTCTGACATTTGCAGTACAGGTGACACTTTGCTCCAGTCTGTCATCTGCTATTAACCAGTGTTTTCTAACTGTTATGTCACGTGTAATTACCAAAATAGTATTCCAAACATGAAATTAATGCTTTTTCCCTATTTGCTGATGTCAGATTACAGTAGTATCTACGTTGTTCTACGTTGTTCTATGTTATGCTATCGACAAAGATTAGCAGTCCATTTCATTTACTCCCGTTTGTTAGGTAAAAGCACCAGTTTTTCAAATTAATTGTGTGGGATTTTTGATTAATAATGTACTTTTTAAACTGGTGTGAGGTATGGGGAAGGGGGATTGTGCGTAAATTATGTGCAATTCCTTATAGTTAATTTCAATTTTCCAGGCTTCTATAGGAAGTGCAAAATTTGCTTCGTGACGCGCGCTGTGTCCCTGGTTATCAGATATTCACTTTTTCCGCTATCTTGTTTTGTGTGTTCTACGTGGGGAGTTTTGAATTAGTAATGACGCTGTACATACTTGGGAAGATATTTTCCGCAGCCGTACTGTACTGTACTCTGTAAAGGGAATTGTGCTGGCGATAAACGAAAGTAATTCAAAGGAGGAAGGGTAACTTCGACTGTCTTCTGACGAGATAGAAGTTTAGATCAAGGAGCCAACTTTTCTGGGTGCGTCGGAGACTACTGTCTTGCCTACTCTCCTCCGCCCGCTCTATTGATCAAGCTACTACGAAGCTGAAGCTCAAATAAACTTTACCGATAATTGGCCGCCGCTGCTGCACCATATAAAATATCTGCTGATGCGTTTTAAGGTTTATGGCTCTGATTTTTGTTGGGAATGAGTATTCATAAACACTCTTATTTGAAGGACCAACCAAAAATGATATCCAATAAAGATTTTCGAGATCTTCTCCACGTGATTAATAGTAAGTGTATTTCCTACGTATATTATCTTCGAATAATTTACTTGGCAACAGATATATCACTTAGAAACAATACCGAATGTTCAATGTTTTCAATTTTTAATTAAACTCCGTAATAATATGCCACCCCCATGAAGGTACGTGATAGAACAGGATCAAGATCGAAGAAATGTCTATTTTTGATATGTGTTACTCGTTTTCTGCAGTCAAATCTGTGGATAAAACACGGTAATTTTGAAAGGATTACTTCGTCTTTTCAATTTGAATTTAACATGTTTAAGTTATATTGTAGTGGAATTTAGTATTCTAAATCTGTTGCTGTACATACCGGGTGAACAAAAACTCAGGAGAAACTTGAAAACTGAATAAATCACGGAATAATGTAGAGAGAAAGGTACTAATTGACACACATGCTTGGAATGACATAGGGTTTTATTAGAAGCAAAAAAATACAAAAGTTCAAAAAATGTCAGACAGATGGCGCTTCATCAGATCAGAATAGCAATAATTAGCCTAACAAAGCAAAGCAAAGACGATGTTCTCAACAGGAAATGCTCAGTATGTCCACCATCTTTCCTCAACAATAGCTGTAGTCGAGGAATAATGTTTTGAATATCACTGTAAAGCATGTCCGGAGTTACGGTGAGGCATTGGCGTCAGATGTCGTCTTTCAGCATCCCTAGAGATGTCGGTCGATCACGATACACTTGCGACTTCAGGTAACCCTAAAGCCAATAATCGCACGGACTGAGATCTGGGGACCTGGGAGGCCAAGCATGACGAAAGTGGCGGCTGAGAACACGATCATCACCAAACGACGCATGCAGGAGATCTTTCACGTGTCTGACAATCTGGGATGGAGCGTCATACTGCATAAACATCGTACGTTCCAGCAGGTGTTTATCAGCCAGGCTGTGGATGATGCGATTCTGTAACATATCGGCGTACCTCTCACCCGTCACGGTAGCAGTTACAAAACCAGAATCAGGCATTTCCTCGAAGAAAAGAAGCCCGATAAGGGTAGATGTGATAAATCCAACTCATACTGTGACGTTCTCGTCGTGCAATGGAGTTCCCACGACAGTTCTAGGATTTTCGGTAGCCCAAATTCTGCAGTTATGGGCGTTGACAGACCCTCGGAGCGTGAAATGAGCTTCGTCGGTCCACAACACGTTACTCAACCACTCGTCATCTTCCGCCATCTTATGAAACACCCACACCGCAAATGCCCTCCACTTCACTAAATCGCCAGTTAACAGTTCACGATGACGATGGATTTTGTACTGATAGTACTGGAGGGTACGCCTAAGTGCCAACCGAACAGTAGTGTGTGGAATGCCGAAGCGACATGCGACTGCACGAGCGCTGATTTCCCCGTCCATAGACGAACCCGTTACCGTCTCCATTTCTTCCTGAACTGTCTCAGCAGCATTGCGCCTTGTGCTCGGTTGGCCACTACGGGCTCTATTGTCTAAACCACCCGTGGCTTGGAACTTCGAAATCATTCTCGCCACAGCTGCATTTGTCAACGGACCTTTACCCGTTCGAATCCCCTTCCTATGGCGATAGGATCGTAATGCTGAACCAGCACATTCCCCATTTTGATAATACAGCTTCACTAAAAGCGCCTTTTCAGGTGACGCCAACATGCTGCGACTGCTGGCGCATCTGATTCTCTCTCTCATTTCAGCTCCTTTTATACACGATTGTAATGCACAGTCACAGACATTTTGCTGTCCAGCGCCATCGTCGGACTTTTTGAGAACTTTGTTTTTTTTTTTTGTTCTAATAAAACCCCACGTCATTACAAGCTTGTGTGTCAATTTTTACCTCTCTATCTACATTATTCCGTGGTTTATTACGTTTTTAAATTAATACTGACTTTTTGATCGCCCAGTATAATAGAGCAACTACGAGATGCCAAGGTTACAAGGATGCACATACTGTATTTTCTATTGTATGAATTACTATGTGAAGCGTTCAATCAATTTATTATTTGTAAAAATATCGCAACTATTTCGAGACCATAACTAAATACGAGATAATGCATCACATAAGCAAACAACCAAAATTACTTTAAGCACTGTAGTTTGCGTCATCTGAAAAAATGTGCCTTGTGGACATACGTGTAGAAATGTCGGTGGGCAGTACACATTCAAACACAGTCACCCGTATCGAACATAACTGAACCTGCACGTGAGTTACGTTAGAGAGCAATACTGGTATTAAGTTGCTGTTATTCAGATAATTCAATAGATTACAAACAAGTTATGAAGTACTTGAAAATTAGGTCGTCAGTCACCGGAAGAGCACATACAAGGATATCAGACTTTGTGCTTGCAATTTCAAATGATGTAAACATACTGAAGCAGATACCTCTGGGCAGAATACTAATACGCCACTGGACGTCAGTGATTCATATGAACTACTGAAAAAGCGTGGGCTATGTATATTGACTGTGTTGTCCGCCTCCGGTAACTGAGCGGTCAGCGCGACAGACTATCAATCCTAAGCGCCCGGGTTCGATTCCCGTCTGGGTGGGAGATTGTCTCCGCTCAGGGACTGGGCGTTGTGTTGTCCTAATCATCATCGTTTCATCCGCATCGACGCGAAAGTCGCCGAAGTGGCGTTAAATCGGAAGACTTGCACCAGGCGAGCGGTTTACCCGACGGGAGGCCCTCGTCACGCGACATTATTATTATTATTATTATTATTATTATTATTGAATGTGTTTAGGGAGTAATATTCAAAACTGAACTAATGGCTCTAAATTTAAATATTACTACATGTGACTCAAATTGAGTCAGTTAACAGTAGTACTAAATGAAGCAAATACACTGCAAGGAAACGGTGCTCTGTTCTCCAAACTGAACCACCAGTGCTCTTAGAGAATGCTCGCCACAGAAAGCGCAATCAAAGCATTCACCAACTGAAATCTAATTTGAGAAACTCTTAAGTGTGTCACGTTTAACATCCACCCTGCGTCTCGACCCCAGCGGAAGTACCTAATGTACGGTACGTGATTTCAGAGCAACGACTAATAGATCATACCTACAGCATCTGTCACACGATAGCCTCATATTATTCAGTTTGCTAAGTTCGTTGGCATTGGTTATGTATTTGGCTTAAGTGAAGAAAATAAATAAAAAAGTGGAAGATAGCGATGTAATTATTGTTTTAAGTAAAAGGTGTAATGGATAAAAATGTAGTACCAAGTTACCTTCTGAAAACTGAATCTGCAACTGATTTGACATATCAATAGT
Source organism: Schistocerca americana (assembly GCF_021461395.2). Taxonomy (NCBI): domain Eukaryota; kingdom Metazoa; phylum Arthropoda; class Insecta; order Orthoptera; family Acrididae; genus Schistocerca; species Schistocerca americana. Next base: position 439,948,853 of record NC_060121.1, on the reverse strand, counting down.
GAACACATCGTTGTCACTTCTCTGCTCTGCGAAGCTCAAAGCTGTAGTACAATAAATTTTAACTTAGCTACCTTTTAAGTAGGTTGATACTGACACGAATTAGTCACCATACAAAAATAGGTAAGCTATCCCTCACCGGCAGTTTAATCTTTTAAAAAGACTTAGAATTGTTCACGACAGTGCACGACATATAAATTCTCTTCAAAATGAATGCAGAACTCTAAGCAACAGTGTAACAGAAAATAAATACTTAAGATATGAACCCGGGAATAGTACACAAAATAATATTCGCTTAGTCTCCCCTCCAGCCGTTGTGTAATGGTTGTAACTCGAGAAAGAACTATAGTTAATTAAGTAGGATTATTTTAATATCGCCCGCATCTCGTGGTCGTGCGGTAGCGTTCTTGCTTCCCACGCCCGGGTTCCCGGGTTCGATTCCCGGCGGGATCAGGGATTTTCTCTGCCTCGTGATGGCTGGGTGTTGTGTGCTGTCCTTAGGTTAGTTAGGTTTAAGTAGTTCTAAGTTCTAGGGGACTTATGACCACAGCAGTTGATTCCCATAGTGCTCAGAGCCATTTGAACCATTTTAATATCAACGTCCATTACGTAAACAACAATTTGGAAAATGAAATCGATAACCTACCATACATTAGACACACACACACACACACACACACACACACACACACACACACACACACACACACACACACACACGCTCGCAGACTCATAAGCCTAGTTATAGCACGCAGAGCGATCAATTTTTACTTGAGTTTATTTAGCCTACTAATGTCCAGATACGTTCTTACATTTACCGTGATCAGATTTTACTAAAACGTGCATAATAATGTGTAGTTATTGATTTTACCCGAAACACGATTAACCGAGATAATTATGTGCTCGCCAAGACGAACTGTTAAAAAAAGTATTGTCGGTCAGTTTGAAATGTATCCAATGGATGTAATCTATTGTAACTGTAACTGTAGCTGTTTTACCTTAGAAGCGATAAGTGGATCTTGCCGAGACCTCGCCTGAAGCTTCAATGAGTACAGTATCCGTTAATTTTCCACATTCTCGTACTGATTACGGTAATCACATTGTTTTGGGTAAACACTTACGCAGTTGTGCAACACCCAGCACTGCTGTGTCTTAGTTTTTGAGTAACCAATGTTATAACTTGTTTGATGCGGCCCACAACGAATTCTTCTCCTGTGCCAACGTTTTAATTTCAGAACAGCACTTGCAACCTACATCCCCAATTATTTGTTGGATGTATTTCGATCTCAGCCTTCCTCTACAGTTTTTACCCTCTGCAACTCCCACTAGTACCATGTAAGTTATTTTCTGAGGTCGTAATACATTTACTACCATCCTGTCCTTCTTGTCAGTGTTTTCCAGATACTTCTTTCCTCGTCGATTGTGCAGAGAACCTCCTCATTCCTTACGCTACAAGTCCATCTAATTTTAGGCTTTCTTCTATAGTAACCGATCTCAGATGTTTCAAATCTCTATTGTTCTGAATGTTCCACAGCCCACGTTTCTCTACAATACAATTCCGTGCTCCAAAGGCGCATTCTCAGAAATTTGTTCTTCAAACTAACGCCTGTTAGATATTTGTAGATTTATCTTGGCCAGGAATGCCCTTTTCGTCTAACAGTAAGTTACAGATTTGAAAGAACAACCCGAGACGCATTGCTGACCCAAATCTTTACGGCCAGTGCCAATCACGAGAGTGAATACAGCCTGATGGAGTTGCGGGCACGTAGCGCGGAGAGGAAAGCGTAAATGTTGAGCAGAAACGAATGATGTCACTCGTTCTCTAGATGCCAAATAGCGTAAAGAGATATCCCCGAAGCCTGTACCCAACCGAACTCCATAGTAACTGCCGTAAAGATAAACACCAATCCTTTTAAACGAAGTGGAAATTGACTGTTGGGGAATCTTTCCAGCGTCGATACAGTCCACAAATGCAGAAATCCACTGGGGTATGAGATTCTGACAACGGGTGGATCTTTGTGACCCGGTTGATGAGAAGGTGCATCTCGGAACCGACGAACTGAGGTGGCTGTTTTCGTGCCTCTATCGTGAGCATCTATAGAGTGGTGCTGGAGAAGATACCATCAATAACCGACGAGATATTTGACATGAAAGCCGCAGCACAGATCGGAGGCCTTCTGGCTGTGTAAGGCAAGACAAGCCGCAAAACGTGCTAGATCTGCACCTAACGACGGAGTGCAGTTGTCGTGCAGGCACAAGCGTATCGGCGTGCACGTTTCAGTGCACTTTGATGACGATGGGTCTCCGCAGCAGACGGCCACTAGGTACTGCCATACTGACCCAAAGGTAATCGTTAATTATTGTTGTAGTGGTCACGGGTACATCAAGACGTGACCGTGGACCAATGGCAAAGTGTCGCTGGTCAGATGAATCACGTCTTTTATATTAGTTTGTTGGCCGAGATCGCACACGCCCTCATCCAGATGAATGGTTTCTCGAAACATGCTCTGTACTGCAGCCGCGTGTTGAGAATCACATAACATTTCATAGGCGGTGATCGAAGTTATCGTAGCCTGCCAATAATTTACAGGAACTGCATGACTGTGCATTGACATCTGGTGCCACCTACTTCTAGAAACATGGGAAGGTCAGTTCGAAACCATGCTAAGCAGAATCACTGTTGTAATGTGTTACAAAGGTGGACGAATACGACATTAAGAAAGATGTCGAAATGATTTGATTCTTCAATGTATATGTGATCCATCTCATTTATGAATTATGGAAGTGCAATTTTAAAGTCTGAATCTAACCATTACATTCTGCCAGACTTTCAGTTTTTCTTTTCTTGTGGTTATCTATTCATCTCTACGTAACCACCACTTAACACTGCAAACTCTATAATCCGATTTTGTGTATGTGAATCATCATCTGTTCCTGTTGCTCCCCCACCACCTTCGCCAATGCTGTCTTGCCCCCTTATGGTGTGTAAACGTAATCATCAGAATGACTTCCACTCAGTTACTTCCCTGCCTGACTTCGGGTTTCCAAGACAGTAGCATCCTTTGTTTACACACATTTACGTAAAGCATGATCAGTATAGCAATCCATGATGTTGCTATGCAACACGTACTGTTAGCAATCAGTTACACTGTTTTTCATGAACAGAACGGAAATTACTATCTCATTCCTTTAATAGTGTTCACGATACAACTTACAAAGCCATGCTTATGTTATTGCAAAAATAATACAATGCCATTTACAAAACAGAACTAGCGCTCCGTGCGAATTTTGGCATCGAAAACTAAATACATGTCAGAATGCAAAGAACTCAGAAACGTTGCTGTAACCAGCGTCCAAGTACGTCTCTAAGCCTACACCACTCCGTAGTGAACACGCGGGCTCATTGTGGCAAGTGTAATGGTACAAAACATGATCTAAGGTACCTGAAATTATAGATCAGAATTCAGTGTAATCTGCAAATATCTTAGCTGTTGTCTTGCAGGTCATAACACACATTTCTAAACCATGGCTCTCCATTGAGCTAAAGTAATGTCATACAACAACAACCTCCATCAAGCATAGACCCGTAACCAGACAAGTATTACCAGTTGTCTCACAACTGTATTGCACTCGAACTAGCACTGGAATGCCGTGTAATGCCCGACTTCCCACTGAACAGGCAAGCACCCAAGAACTCTACCGTCCAAGTTATTGGCTGATGGCCAAGCCCTTATCAAAGAGTATGTTACCTATGCAGTTGTTGATGAAAGAGTTTACGAAAGTAGTTAACTCAGTACATGGTGAAGTTGGTTAAGTTGATTCCTCAGAGAGAAAGGAAAAATTAATTTTATGGATCTCGAAAAAAGGGAAACTGGTGGTGAGGATATGAAAGAGACAACAGACTGGCACCTATTGACAGACTTGTAGTGCAGAAGATTGTGTCTAGTTTGGCCAGATTAATTACTAAGAGATCGCAACTTTCAATTAGGGCGTGCGCGCCGTAAGACCTACAGTTTTAACGCTCGCAATACCGAGGGAGGGGGTTGAATCTGTGGACGTTATTCCCGCCTTTTTACAATAATTGTAATCCAATCAAGTTCTCTATATTTAAAAAATTTGAAAAATTATTTTATGTTTTTAATAAATTCTTCTAGGGACTCCGTATATATTTCTAATTTTTCAATTAAATTTAAACCAACAGTTTAAGTCTCAGTATTAGATGTCATTTTCCGCATTGAAGGTCATATTCAATATTTTCAGGTTCCGGGCATTAATTTCACATCAGCATCTCTTTAAAACGTATGTGGATAGTAAAAGTCAAAAAACAATGAACAAAATTTGTATTTGTTAAATTTTTTTGTGGTGTTCATAAAGTCAGTAGTTATTAAAATGCACTGATACTGTAAGGATTGCGTTAAAAGGTATTTTCAAGTTCTGGAATGGGGTTACAAAGCAGTATCTCTTTAAAAAGTATGTTGTTAAAATAACTCTCCCCAGTCTGTTGCTACTTGTGGTTTTATACGTAAGAGCAGCCCATAGTGGCTCGCCTTTCGTGTATTCTTTTTAAAACTTTTTGTGACTGGACCCTTTCTGACTTGATATTTATCCTATACGTGACATGTAAGTACTATTTCGTTCTTGTGCTGTTAGTATCTACACTTTTATGTAAAAGTCTTTCCCATAAATTTGTACTTATGTTATATGAGAATTTGAATATTTAATTTCTGATGAAGTCACTCATAGAAGTGTTGAAACCTGGTCATAAAGACTAAAAATTGTGACATAGGCTTATTTAGTTTTATTTGTAAACGGTCACAGAACCAAGCAGCCATGTTTAAAACCTGACAACAGTAAACTAATTTTGTATTTAAATTTTTCCGCCTCCCCAATTCCTTGGTAATGCGCGTTATGCAAAATGCCTTTTATTGCTAGTAATAAAAGGGATAAGTTCCGTTTTATTTTTGTTGTATTCAGTAAAAATTACATCTCCCCTATTTGCCGACATTCATTAACTTGTTCTTCGCACTCATCATACCAAGCAGAGGATATCTTGGGCTGGTATATTCTGGTGCTCATTTACTCTAATGTTAATTTCTTGTTTAGTGTAAGTTAGAGGTCGGCTTTGGTTGTGTACATTTTAGGCTTTGGTATTCTGGACTAAGACTGATTATTGTGTGTTGTCTTGTTCTCCTTTTATTACTGTGTTGTTATTACTGGTATACTATTTCTCACTCATTTACTGTAGTGAACTTTCCAAGGAGTGGATTATTTTATAGTATGTTCTATTGAGTAAGATATTAAGTTTAGCAATTTGTTGAATTAAACGTTGAATACCTTACCGGTGGCCCATAGTGTATGTGCTTCGAGTTGTTGAAATATATTACTAAATATACTGAACCACTGTTAATGTTTTACACCCACATAAACTCTGTCTCCTGTGCCACGATGACCATCATTTCAGCATTCATGTGCTACCCGTTGTAGGGGTATAATCGATCAGTGTACCTAATTTTGCATCATTCGTGCTAATAATTTCTCCATTTACCGCGATGCAAAGCACTGGCACATGTTTGAATGAGCACACTTCGTGAGGCGGCAGTTCTGTGTGATTCGTGTAAAATTAACAACGGAATTCCGGCGACAACAAGGTTTCTTGTTAAGTACTTCTTGTGCCATGTTTCTGGCATCTTATTGACGTGTTGCTTGTACACCTAAGAGATAGCATTTTCTACCGTGATTTATTGCTTTTCGTAATGTATTGGTTTTCGTAATTTATTACTTTTCGTAATGATACGTATAAATTTGTGATTGAGAAGGATCGAGGGTGCCAATAGGCACCCTTGTGAACATAGCAATATGAGAACCACAAACGTACGGGGTATTGTCTTTTTGATATGCATTAATTCAGTACTGAAGAAATGGCAGTAGTCAGCTGATGCCTTGTGATACAAAAATTTCTTAACAAATGAAACTTGTCTACCAGACCGGAACTCCAACCCGGAACCTTTCAGTGGAGTTTCTGGGCTGTTCGGAAATTGCGTGATAGTGTCGGCAGAGATGAAGCTCTGAATGTGGATGGTGAATGCTTTCCGGATACCACAGTCAGTATGACCACTGCCGATGACAGGCGAGATTCTGCGATTCATTCAAAGTCCGCTAGATAGTGTAATTGCTAGGGAGGAGTTGTGTGAGCCGAGGGTGCCAGGAAATAATTCAAAACAATTTAGACAAACTGTTGTTTAAATATGTAATTTACGAAGTAACATTTGTATCACTTTAATCATTCATACTAATTGAAAGAGCTTTACCCATCTGTCTTAAATATTTCAAATCAGTAAGCATAACAAGAACGACGTTAATTTGAGTTCATAAATACTCTTGAATTTAACGAATAAAAACTTTCATCCTAGCATTTGGGAAGGAAGTTGGATTTTAGTCTCCACCCATGAGCACATATCATTAGCTACAGTTGGCTAACATAACTAAAACAGACAGATGTCGCACTGTAAAAAATAACAAAATATGCAAATAAAATTAATAAACATTACCTGACACTAATTTAATCAGTTAATAACAGAATAATAGTGAGTACGTCACTAACCATAAGCTTTCACAGCAATAGATTAAAACATTAAGGAATTAAGAACATTATAGGTCAGGACCAGCATTGTTAAAAGGATTTACAATAAAAGTACTAAAACCACCCGATAGCTGAGCATACCGAGCTGATTTGTAAATTATTTCCTTTGTGTTAGCGCCATAGGGAGTACAACAGGTGCCGTAAAGGCTGCTGAAGATCTAATACGCCGTTTGCAAAAATATGCTTCCTTAAGGATACTTGTGAGAGAAATTCTTTTGAAGAAATAGCCTAAAACATCTAGTACGATATGTCTCAGCAAAGCGATAAACTTTTATTTCACTGTTAACACGTTGATGCACCGGAAATATACTATGCTCGCCTCTAGAAGTGCAGCGGACCGACTTCTTCTATGTGGTTGGATTAGTTCCAGAACCTGTTCCAGTCGTCAACGGCCAGCATGTTGAATGTAAGTTGCAAGGAAAATAAGCTCTTTTCTCGCTTAGACGATAATATCTCAAACAGAAAACAGAAGTAGATACTAGGCATCCAAGATGTTCCACGCCGTGACTATTTGCAGACACATAATCAAGGTACTATGATCCGTAGTGGCTACTTGTATGTGAACTCTCGAACAACAGACTTGTTGTAATAAGTGAAGTAGGAATACAGTATTCTCCGCATACAGTGGTAAGGCAAAACGTTATGAGCACTGCCCACCGCGAAGCTGGATACTGCCTGATGGCGCTGCGGGTACGTGAGGCGGTAAATAATGCATAAGCGAAGCAGGTACGTACGGGGCATCAACCTAGGGAAGATATGGGCTGCAAATGGGAAATTCATTAAGGGACTTCGATTATTACACAGACACTGTGAACGAGTATCTCGAAAACGGAGAAAATGGTCCAATGTTCACTTTCTACTGTCGTGAACGTCTACAGAAAGAGGTAGAAGGAGAGTCACACTACCACTAGGCGCTATATGGTTAGACGTCCACAACTTTTCACAGAACGTGTCTAGTCTGCAAATTATGATAGTTCGTGATATGTGACATCTCTGACGGAAGAGAACAATGTTGATGCACCCGCAAGTGTTTCAGAGCACACCGTTCACCGTACTTTGTTGAACATGGAGCTCTGCAGCAGACCACCCCTACGCGTTAAAATGATGACACGATGACATCGTCAATTACGATTGCAGTGGGGACAGAGCCATCGGGATTAGATGGTCAATCAATGAAAACGTGTCGGCTCTCAAAGTGAATCACACTTCTGTCACACCAGGTCTATGGTTCCAGAATGAGATTCTCACTCTGCGGCGGGGTGCGCGCTGATATGAAACTTCCTGGCAGATTAAAACTGTGTGCCGGACCGAGACTCGAACTCGGGACCTTTGCCTTTCGCGGGCAAGTGCTCCATCAACTGAGCTACCCAAGCACGACTCACGCCCCGTCCTCACAGCTTTACTTCTGCCAGTACCTCGTCTCCTACCTTCCAAACTTTACAGAAGCTCTCCTGCGAAGCTCTGTAAAGCTTGGAAGGTAGGAGACGAGGTACTGGTGGAAGTAAGGCTGAGAGGACGGGCGTGAGTCGTGCTTGGGTAGCTCAGTTGGTAGAGCACTTGCCCGCAAAAGGCAAAGGTCCCGAGTTCGAGTCTCGGTCCGGCACACAGTTTTAATCTGCCAGGGAGTTCCAGGTCTATGGTTGTCTCCACAAAAGCCGTCATCGAGGCGAACGGCGACTCGAAAGTACATGGCCACGCGGGCGCAGGCTAATGGGTGCAGTATTATGCTGTGGAAGATATTCTCCTGTGCCTTAATAGGACCTGTGGTAGTAATCGAAGACGCACTGACAACATCGAACCACCTGCACCCCTTCTTGCTTGATATCTTCCCCGACGGCGGTGTGATCTGTCAGCAATATAACCATCCACGTCTCGGAACCAGAATAGTGCTACAGTGGTTTGAGGATCATTATAGTGAACTTACGTTGATTTCTAAGCGACCATATTCGCCTGATGTAAGTCGTATGGAACCCATCTGTGACCCTATCGGGTGCAGTCACCGTGTATGCAAATAAGCAGCGTGTAGTTTAGCGAATTACATGACCTGCTCGTAGACGCCTAATGCCACATACCTTCACAAACCTCCCAACACACTTTCGGACCCCTCATACGGAGAATCTGTGGTGATTTAGTTCCAAAGACGGACAAAGAAACTATTAAGCAGGCTCTGTCATGATATTTCAGTTCAACAGCGCATAAGGTCCAGCTAAACATAACGTTTGTCTCCATATGGCCTTACTGAGATGCTTGTCTCCGTTGTGTTAGATTAAAGACATTGTTTCACTTGTTTCGGGGCAGAAGTTCCTTTTACTTTTATTTACCAAATTGTGGTCATAACATTTATGAAGAACGACACCATAATCAGTCGATGTGCTAAAAGAACAATGGAGATCAGTTATTAAGGATATTACTGCCTATTTTCAGTCAGACACACGGATTTAAGTCACTAATTTACTATCAGATCTCTCCGTCCTACCAAACAAAAATTCCTGCTGGCACCTCTTAAGATGATTGTTGAGAAAATTTCTGGCTTATCAAACGGTTCCATCTAAGAGTTCATCAGTTAGCCTGTAGTTCACTTTCTTGGAATTCTGTGACCGCAGGAGAACAAGAAACGCTCTTATAATCACTCGGCCTGCAACCCTGATTCGAAGAGGATTTTACGACTCTTTTCTACAAGCTTCCTCTAACCCTCCAACCTTCGGCAGCATATCTGCAGATTAGTAGAAAACTTTCCCACAAAACACGGAGCACAATGGATTTATTCCAGCTGTCAGACCTGGAAGTCTATAAAGCAAAGTGAGAAAAGAACTGGTCAGGAAATGAAGATGGAAAAGTTGTTTCTTAAATGCAGCACTGAGATTCCTTAAACCCCGAGAGCGCTGTGAGAGCAGAATTGGTTGTTTCGTGTCTTGATCCATCGTTATAATTGTCTTCCTTCTTTTAACGAAGATGGAGAGAAGAAACTGTTGTCCTTTCCCAAGACGGTTACCATGCAAATGCCCATTCGTGAGGTAGACCATTTCTCTTACAGCAGTTGTTTGAATGTAATGAATTCATTTAATTTTGTAAATAATCCGATTTCAGAATTATTGATGTTTTAAAGTTTAATTCAATAGCTTACGCTCTTGGTTGGTTAGACCACATGGCGATAAATCTGAAATTTGTTTAATGTGGTGCATGTTTACTAAAGTATGAGTAACATGTATATCCGGAAGATAGAAGGACGCCGATGGTGGTTGGTTCAAATGGCTCTGAGCACTATGGGACTCAACATCTATGGTCGTAAGTCCCCTAGAACTTAGAACTACTTAAACCTAACTAACCCAAGGACAGCACACAACACCCAGCCATCACGAGGCAGAGAAAATCCCTGACCCCGCCGGTAATCGAACCCGGGAACCCGGGCATGGGAAGCGAGAACGCTACCGCACGACCACGAGATGCGGGCACGCCGATGGTGGAAGCGTGTTTATACCCTTAAGTAATATCAGAATATCGCATACTGTTAGTACAGGTTCTTATCGAGATATAATTTTATGGAAGAAGCGAGTGAATCGAGGTTGTATTCAACTCTCTTAGGAGCCTCACTGACGCAAAATTTCCACGAAAACGTGAAGGTCACGTGATATATATATAACACCAGTGAATCTCGCACACCCGATTCCTAAAATAATAATCGAACTCCCCTCTATGAAACAGATTGAAACATCTGAATTTGTAACAAATGACTTTATGTCTTAATTAATTGACGTTAATTATGTGAGCGAAAAGAAGTCTCGAATAGGTTCAAAATTTTGGCCGAAATCTGTTGGAAGGCATTTAGTGCTCCCACTGTCAGAGGCTGAATAAGTATGGAACGGATAACTTGCTAATCGTTTTTAGTGAATATCTACTTTTTCACGCATTTTAATGTTTATGACGTAATATATTTTGAGCTGTGCGTCGTCCAATAGCACAAATTTGCTGGTATACTCGGTGGTCTATATGGCTGCTGTATCTAAAATATTTACCGATAGAAGTTTTAGTAAGGATGTAATAAAACTGAAGCTCGATACTCTTGTTTTACTGCATGACCTGCGAAAATGTTCTAAGTCACATTCATCTTTACGGAGGCGGAGTGGGGGGCTATATCAGCGACAAAATCACTTGCAAAGATTTTAAATTATGTGGTAAGTTTGTTGAAGGTCGCCAAAGGCCCTAATCCTCATGTAGTAGAAGAATCTAGTTTTACAAGCTTCTTTCAAACTCCACAAGAAATTATACAGTTCCAGTAGAAGAAACGAATTGGTGTCATAATTCGGTGACTATAAATGATAAAAATTACTTGCGAAAGTCAGGAATTTCACCATACTGTTAGCTGTATCTTGGCGAAAGCCGTATCTATATATATTTATTCATTCTGGAAGTGTTTGTAGTGAACTGTCTTAAAAGGAACACTGGAGTGCGAGATCGTAAAAGGCCAGTGATATTTAAGGCATTCGATGCCCCATATATTGAAACGTCCCCTTAGAAAAATTATACGTGACTGTGCTTAAACTGACACACAATATTTTTAGCGCAATGCAATCTGACTTTCAGAAAACCCTACAAAAGAATGGCCCTGACTAAATTAACCAATATCTTTCACAAACACTTACCTCACAAAAATCTTCGTTACTCAAGCTACTGCAATACAGCGAGCGCCACTACTGCCAGCTAAATAAAAGATTCAAACTACGGAAGGCCCTAACTACTGATAGGCATAGTTAGTAAATGAAAGATTTTAATAGAGAACAAATAATGTACTTACCTTAGTAGTCATAATATATATAGCAGTTCATGACATCCAGTCTTACAAATTTCAAAACTCCGCCATCTCAATCCCCATATCCAACACCGCTGGCCGCTCACCTCCAACTGCGCATCGCTACGCGCTGTTTACATCCAGCTGCCCAACACTACAATGGCAGACAACAATGCAAACTAGCCACAGACTGCACACAGCACAGCCAGTGATTTTCATACAGAGCGCTACGTCACGTTGAAAACAAACAGCCAACTTACATAGCCCCCATGCTCCCCACATAAAAATTTACAAATTGTTATGGGCAGTGGCCATTACAGATTTGAAAATAATTTTCATAATTACAATAACAAAGAAATCAAATGCACACACTTATCTATACAATGTTGGTCAAAAGCTAAAATTTTCTCACAGTCCATAAAGACAGTTCTGATCGTTCATCACAGTAAAATGGCAGTGTTTTTCTCAAAGTATGAGCAGTAAACGAAAATGCACACACAAATAGTGGATTTCCATGCAGTCTTGAAGAAGTTGTGTTGTCCTTCCAACGGAAAGACAGTGCTGACTCTTGACATACAGACAGGTAATAGGCCATAACAGAGCAAACCCACAGCAGAGTCATTCGAAGTTTTGAAGAATATTGGTAGGTAGGTCATCACAGAACAGACCACTGTAGTCTTGTTAGAGATTATGGTATTGGTGGGCCACCAGAGATGCAGACCCACTGTAGTCCTTGTAGAGATAATGGTATTGGTGGGCCATCAAAGATGCAGACACACTGTAGTCCTTGTAGAGACGGCCATCAGCCATCTGTTGCAACTGTGTAGTTGCACAATCACCATCGAAGAGTCTTGTGGACAATATAGCAAGTCCATAAACCACCACTTGTGCACTCACAAAGTTTTTGGAATTGTCCTTAGAACCAGCAATGCTGTTATCCAGTCCCTTGCTGAATTATTAACACATGTGTAAACACTAACAGTCTCTACTTCTCACATATTGTCCATATACTATGACCAACAGAAATGTGTGCAGTGAAATGGAACTCACAAGTTAATAATATGATGACCTGGTGTCAATTAAAATTTTATAACATATGAATACAATTACAAAGGTACAAAATACATCATTAAAGAACATAACAATACAGATAACATTTGTAGTACAGGCTTTACAAAAGAATCGAAAGAACATATACATCAGTGTTACAGGAATTATGACATGAGTACATACATAAAAGATCAGAATAACTTTTGAAACATCAACTTCACACATGAGCAACAAAACAGAACAGATAAATAATGTCTAAACATCTTTACAAAGTAAATAACATATTATTAGAAAAATTCTACAATCTAACTCTCATCAGATAAACACATAAAGACAGGAAGAACACATATATACAAGAGTACACAAACACATAGCAGAATAACAGAAAGGGAAAGGACATGGTTTGTTTTACTGCAGTATCTTGCAAACAAAACATTCTTTACTTCTTGGAGATCTCCCTTCGTTCTTCATTATTTCAAAAAGTGCTATCTATACCTGCTTTCTGTACTTTTTTCGTAAAACTTCTCAATGCATTTCTTCCAATTCCTCGCAACTCATTCTCTTATATAGTCTACCCCCTCTTAAGCTAACTTAAATCTACTGAGCTCAGATGCTAAACTAAAGGACGAGGCAATGCAGCAGCAGAAAACAATTAATACAGACAGCAATGAAAAAAATTGAAATTGTCAAAACAAGTTGCAATAAATCTAAATTACCAAGCAATGCAACATTACAACTAATATGAGCCAAAGCGCAGCAACAAGAAAAATAAATCAGTAGTAAAACTAGCTTAACAGTGTAATACAAAGTGAAATTTAGTAGCACTATGCCTGGCAAACAGCAGTAGCAAATGCAATAACTTATATCTAAACATGACAAAGCTCAATCAGAAAAAAATATTACACTAGATGGCCATGTCTAATACCTATGTCACATCTTAATACTAGAGTGATGCATCACGATACGTTACTGTAGCAGAAAAGCTACCAAATCTTTTAAAAAATTATTTGTGCAGTTCCTGTGAAGGGAAATGTCTATTTGGGCTCTCTTTTCTAAGAAAGTACATCATAAATGTATTCTTTCCTGGGTCTGTAGACAGAAAATAGTGATATTAGTACATCTATTAAATTTTATAATAACCAATGCTGCAGTGCAGCTGGAAACTAGAGATTAAACCAAATGAGCTAATATATACAGGCTATATAGAGCAATGTGTGAAACATCAATCACTAGGCAAATGGCGTCTCCAAAGGCAAAAGAATAAACTAGAAAGACAATAAATGTAAACTGTTTCTCATCATTTCATTAGGCATTTCAGTAAATATCATAAATTAAGAGCTACACAGTGTAATCACATGTTTTCAAGTTTGAGTGTGTCGTATGACAATGTATTTACCTAAATAGTCATAATATATATAGCAGTTCATGACATCCAGTCTTAAAAATTTCAAAACTCCGCCATCTCTCTCCCCACATCCAACACTGCTGGCGGCTCACCTCCAACTGCGCAACGCTACGCGCTGGTTACATCCAGCTGCCGCTGCCCAACACTATAATGGCAGACAACAATGCAAACTAGCCACAGACTGCGCACATCACAGCCAGTGATTTTCATACAGAGCGCTACGTAACGTTGCCAATAAGAAAACATACATCCTACTGACAATATTATCTACCAGGCAACCATAATACTGGCAACAGGGGGTGGGATTAAAGTATTCAATACTTAAGATAGCTTGAGACTATGGAGCGAGGATTAACAGCTTAGTCGACAAGTAACTCACAACAGCGCTACAGCATTAGGGGCATTGATACAAAGCAGAGCAATTCAATGATAAAGCAAACACTGTACGATGTCAACAACAATAATTTCCGAAGTTATCATTTCGTCAGGAAAGAACCCAAGGAATTTAGCAGAGTGAGAAGAAAGTGTCAGCCAAAATATTAGAGTTTCTGTAAGATGAGTCAGTGAAATGTGTGGTCTCATATACGCTCAACTGTGTGGACAATTAACACGAGCGGTACAATAATGACGGCCCGAGCTTAAAAAATTAAAGTAATATTGAAACAGGTGTCGAGCCGTATAGTTTATCATCCTTCTCGGACAAGGAGCCACAAATCCTGACTCCATTAAACGATAATAAAGGTCGATCTTTGTCCAAAGAGCCGATACCAAACGTAATTACCCACCTGGAAGATCGTACGCTGTACAGTAGAAAGAAAAACAATTGTGAATATACACTCCTGGAAATGGAAAAAAGAACACATTGACACCGGTGTGTCAGACCCACCATACTTGCTCCGGACACTGCGAGAGGGCTGTACAAGCAATGATCACACGCACGGCACAGCGGACACACCAGGAACCGCGGTGTTGGCCGTCGAATGGCGCTAGCTGCGCAGCATTTGTGCACCGCCGCCGTCAGTGTCAGCCAGTTTGCCGTGGCATACGGAGCTCCATCGCAGTCTTTAACACTGGTAGCATGCCGCGACAGCGTGGACGTGAACCGTATGTGCAGTTGACGGACTTTGAACGAGGGCGTATAGTGGGCATGCGGGAGGCTGGGTGGACGTACCGCCGAATTGCTCAACACGTGGGGCGTGAGGTCTCCACAGTACATCGATGTTGTCGCCAGTGGTCGGCGGAAGGTGCACGTGCCCGTCGACCTGGGACCGGACCGCAGCGACGCACGGATGCACGCCAAGACCGTAGGATCCTACGCAGTGCCGTAGGGGACCGCACCGCCACTTCCCAGCAAATTAGGGACACTGTTGCTCCTGGGGTATCGGCGAGGACCATTCGGAACCGTCTCCATGAAGCTGGGCTACGGTCCCGCACACCGTTAGGCCGTCTTCCGCTCACGCCCCAACATCGTGCAGCCCGCCTCCAGTGGTGTCGCGACAGGCGTGAATGGAGGGACGAATGGAGACGTGTCGTCTTCAGCGATGAGAGTCGCTTCTGCCTTGTTGCCAATGATGGTCGTATGCGTGTTTGGCGCCGTGCAGGTGAGCGCCACAATCAGGACTGCATACGACCGAGGCACACAGGGCCAACACCCGGCATCATGGTGTGGGGAGCGATCTCCTACACTGGCCGTACACCACTGGTGATCGTCGAGGGGACACTGAATAGTGCACGGTACATCCAAACCGTCATCGAACCCATCGTTCTACCATTCCTAGACCGGCAAGGGAACTTGCTGTTCCAACAGGACAATGCACGTCCGCATGTATCCCGTGCCACCCAACGTGCTCTATAAGGTGTAAGTCAACTACCCTGGCCAGCAAGATCTCCGGATCTGTCCCCCATTGAGCATGTTTGGGACTGGATGAAGCGTCGTCTCACGCGGTCTGCACGTCCAGCACGAACGCTGGTCCAACTGAGGCGCCAGGTGGAAATGGCATGGCAAGCCGTTCCACAGGACTACATCCAGCATCTCTACGATCGTCTCCATGGGAGAATAGCAGCCTGCATTGCTGCGAAAGGTGGATATACACTGTACTAGTGCCGACATTGTGCATGCTCTGTTGCCTGTGTCTATGTGCCTGTGGTTCTGTCAGTGTGATCATGTGATGTATCTGACCGCAGGAACGTGTCAATAAAGTTTCCCCTTCCTGGGACAATGAATTCACGGTGTTCTTATTTCAATTTCCAGGAGTGTATTTCGAAAAATTCCCCACCAATATGACCGCGTAGCGCATGAGAAAAGCTGCGGATATTCGAGGACGGACGAAGCAATCCTTGTTACAAAAACTGGTGTTTGTGCTTTTCAAGGATGTTCGGTACAATTTACAAGATGTGCTTGATGGTGACCTACTACGTTGTGCACACCAAATTATGCGCGTTATAGATGATTGTGATATCAAGGAAAGTAGTGGCCCACTTGCATAATTTCTAACACTGCTGTAGAACTGGAAGGCGTAAGGCAATAAAATTTTGCCGGCCAGAGTGGCCGAGCCGTTCTAGGCGTTACAGTCTGGGAATAAAAGATAGCAAGAGAGTGTATCAAGATCAACTGACATCAATGCCCAACGTATTGTATACCATTATGTCGATTTCCAATCAGAATGGTAGAGATTCTTCCTCGTTTTGATTATCTTGCAAGGGCAGTATTGAATATTTTCGCCACAACTAGCAAGAGCGGTAAGAGGGGCGTAACAGAACTACAACTATGGTATGAACACGTTTTTTGACCAAGAACTTGTCAAAATAACTTGATTACGCCTCATTCATGATTTGAGTACAAAATTCACACTCCTTTAAAGCAAACAGTCTCTCTTTAAAGGTATGTAAAATTGCAATTCATACAACAATGAAACAGTGGAGAAATTCAGCCTTTGAATGTTTGTTTTTTCCGTGCCTATAAAACATACTATCGCACTATCTGCAGCCATGCCTTAAATGATAGCCAGTTCCACCGTAAGATCCATGACAGATTGTTTAGCATTCGATTGCATGCCAACACAGTCCATCAGTTCTCATCACCCTGTTACACCAACATGATTCTATATGCATTCAATAGCACTGGGTACATAACTGAACGCCCTGCACGGGTTGTAACTCCCAAAGAGCTGAATCTTCGATTTTGATGGTGAGAACCTGCTAACACTATCAAGCTCCATTTTTAATTTGGGTTTCACGGTGAAAGTTAATGGTCCACCTTTAACATCTCTTGATTGTCGACGACGTCGATTTTGTGAATTTTAATACATACATCCCATAGGTGCTTTATCTCTACACCTTCCGAAATACTCATTTTCGGTCGCCCTCCTGATGCACATGGTGAGTCATTAGCAGCTAATACCATGATTTTCTTGTCCAATTGTTAGCACAACACTTTCAAATGACGCTTACTGAAGAGCTTGCGACCTCGCACTCAATGGGTTCTTTATTAGCTGCCTCATCGAGTATGGCATTTGCGCATTAAATCAAAGGTATCCGAATGTCTTGAATTACACTTGTGTGCGGCACATCCATATCAATTGAAATCGAGTCGTAGTGTTTGAAACTGCTCTTGAGTGCGGCTGTTGCAAATTATAAAAATGTATAGAAACACCAGCTCCAAGATGACAAGGATATGACTCATAAATGTTTATTTTAATAAACGAAAATACCTTTGGAACACGTTTATTTAAATACGATTTCAATATTAGTTATACTCAGGGAGAAGGAAGTATCGGGTTACCCATTATCAGTTCCAAGATTCTCAGGGTCGTTATCAGGGTGTTGCAATCGTCGTTGCTGTGGGGCAATCGGAAATGGCAGGCGCACTTAGGCGACAGCTGCCGAGAATTTTACGGGGCTGTAATCGGCCTGCCGGTGTCGTGGTGGAAGGCGCGCTGCAGAACGGCTGGTCGCCCTCTCACGGCACCTTGTGGGCAGTGGGAAGGAGTGCTGGGATCGGATGGCCATATCCGTCGGCCGCGCGTGGGCAGAAGGTAGTGCTGCTTCAATTATAAGTCTCCTCTTTCGCGTCTCGTCAACCAGTGTCTTCCTTCCTGGCTCGATCACAACTGCGCCTCCCACACATTCTTCAGAGTTCTTTCCCAGGGCGTGGCCATACACCCTATTGGTTAACTTATATTTTCTTCCACTCAATCAAAATCACGATTCATCACCCTTGTTAAATATTCTGTGTCACCTACAGTTTCGACCACATATAGTCTTCACTGTCAGTGGAATTCTCCACTGGGAAAGCTCCACGTCCCCAGTTAAGAATGTTATCCTGTTTCCTGTGTTTTAGTCACCCCATCCTCCTTTGTGAAAAATTTCCTTCCACTTCATCATGATCTTTCCTACATAGGCAGCAGCACACATGCAGACACTAAAAGGCACTAACAGCAAGCGTTCTTTCCCTTAGAAAACTTCGTGTCGTCCATTTTTTATCGGCATCTCACGTAACTTAGAGATATCCCGTTCTCAACAACAGGGAGAAACATTTTGGCGTCCTATAGTCGTTACAGGGATTCCGCGTGGGAGGGTGAGGGGGGGAGGGATGTACGATGTGTAGGGGGCGTATAGGCCAGGCCGCTATTCTCTGGTCCACTGTACTATTCGGTAATATACCATGTATCCGTCCTAAGAGTCGTCAACCGCATTTTCTCTTATGTTTTATCAAATTTTGCCATTTTGTTCTGGCACCGAACAGTGTAAGTCAGCCCAGAAAAATACTGCTCAACACATCATTCATGCGATGCCCAGTGTCGACAGAGAGCGTCCACTTGTTCAGCATTACAAACAAAATTATGCTATAGAGGAGTTATAATGTGCCCATTTGTTAGGGCGGTCGTGAACTAATCTAGTGCGGTATCCGTTTTGTCGGTATGCTTTAACAAGGGCAATAAAACATGAAGAATAATCAGGCAGTACTGCAACAGCGCCTGAGCAGCCCTCCCGCATGGCAGTAGCAGTTCATTACGGGGCAGAGCAGCGCTGTCAGTGCCGGATTCTTTGTGTTTTACTGTCCGTTTCAATAGATGTCGATTAAACATACGTCGCACTAGACTAAGGCAGGACCGCTCTATCAAAAGGATCCGTAAAATTTCTTTTTGTCTCAAGCGATCCATTTAACAGAGTTACAAGGCATGATCTTTATTTGCTGTAGAAGGCGATCGGTACTGTCCGGCATTGTGGTCTAATGGAGAAAGTATGGATTTTGAGAATATCACACTAGCTGCGTGAAAAGACTGAGGAGTTCCTAGAAACGTAATACAAGATGCTATTCCAATCGGATTGATATCTTAAGACGTTGCTACGGCTGTATACAAATGGGTGTTAAAACACTGGCATAATAGATAGATAGAGAAAACAAATTTTAGGAGCACACGACTGCGATGTTTATTTAGAATTAACTGTTGTTTCGATTGTAGGCACCCATTAACCAGTGGAATACGTGATTTTGAAGTATTAAATTCTTCAGTATGAAATAGATTATTCAGTCAGTCAGAAGCTTAGTACCTCAGTTTGTAATTAACCGTGGATTAAAGAATAAGGTATGCGGGTACTTAATTTCCAGTCGAGGACGAGATAATCAGAAATTGCGAAATACTTGAAAATTTAGAAAAATGGATAAATGAATCGGTCGTATCATTTACATGAGAGCTATCGCAGTATTAACATTCAGGACTCAGAAGAACGACGATAAACGTAGAATAAGACGGCTGGTGGGCCCATCGGCTGGTTGGCTACAGGGAGGCTGTGATCCGGGCGAATGTGTGTGTGTGACTAACATACCATCGTGAGAGTACTTGCCACTCTCCAAGAACTGCACAAATTGCCCCGTCAGATAAATCAAGATATCAGATGCCTTGATATCATGTTGAATACTGATACTAGCCTGCCGCTCTGGCAGTCTATCTGGCATAAACTGGAAAGGTTTTGATAGACTCATGGATTACCACCAGTTGCAGCTCAGTACTGGATGCTGCATCAGTTATCATCCGTGGATATGGATTGGTTGTTATCAGGCAGCAAGAGTATTACCAACACAGGAACGCTGTAATACCTAGAAAATCATGTGTGTATGACTTGAATAGCATTGCTCCTACTGATCGACTGGCACACAGCTAGCAGGGTGGAGTATTTATTGGCGCCAATCAGCAGCATTCCTGTGCGACATCATCTGTAATGACCAAATCGGTCTTGCTCGTTATCAGTCATCAGCAGTCTTCAGTTCTACTTCACTGGATTAGTCAATCTGTTTCGGTATCATACCTGCTTCGTTAAAAACCCGAAAGGTTTTGTAGCATCCTACACAGCAATTCTTACATACTGTTACAAGAGTAAACGAGAAGGATTGTTCTGCACCTGTCTTATACTTTTCCAGGGCACTCGCTGGCACACATACACAGGAGTGTCAGTGTTGCACTCTTGGTGTTCAACTGACAATGCCCAAATACTTATGTCTAACAGATGGCTCATGTTGATACTTAAGGGCACTTGAGCTATGTCGACCCATGTCACTTACTTTTGGATGCAAAACAATACTCCCGCACATTCAACTATCGTAAAATTACAAGTTCAGACACAGCGATACGTCTGTGTAAGTATCGAAAATTGCAACTGTGGTTGAACTGTGACGGAATAAGTCGGAACTGATCCAAAAACAACGAACTATGGACGAACTGACATCGGTCCTTAATGCTGAGAGGAGTACAAGGGTGTCTGAATACGCAGTACACCGAACATGTGTCAACGTCAGCACCTCGATATCGGTAACTACGACTGTCTATTGAAATGAGCATTCGACCATCGGCACTGGATGTTGGTGCAGTGGCAGGGCATTGCATGATCTGATGAATCCCGATACCTTATCCATTACCAAGGAAGTAGCCACTCTTATGCCAAAGCGCTCTTATATTTTCAGTCTGGATTTAAGACGAGCAGGCGATCAGGAATGGAGAATGCTAATATTTTGGTATAACGTTATTATTACCAACAGATCTTTTGGAATAAGGAAATCTCTGTTCAACAGAGAAGCTTGAACAATTTTTGAAGGCTAAAAGGCAAAGGACCTGGCATTCAACCTAACGCTTTCCAACATTTCCTCATTTAAGTATGTGTCTGTCAGTTTCTTCAATAAAAAAAAGATCATTTTCCGTCTTTAAGAATGTCCTAGGAGACGAACGCATGAACCAGAATAAGGAGAATTGGCATAGCTGTTTAATGATCACGTGGAGTTTAGTGCCGAAAGTCTCCGAAGAGATGCCCGGCCCGCCTTCGGCCCAGCTCTTTCCATTTAGACAGAGGGGCTGCATCTTTAAGGGAATAGGAATCTCTCGGGAACGAAAGATATTCGGAAGGAACTGGCTGTTTTATTTAATAAGGAAATTCGCCAAACATAGGTGCAATTTGTAAGTTATTTTACTTTATTTTCACAAACCGTATCGGCAGTTCGGTATGCCATCTGCATGCGTCCTTTGAAGACGTGGCATCAGGTTGTTGTCACGTCTTCGAAGGAAGTTCTGGAAATACGAATTCACGACATCCAAAAACTGATGTTTCCAGTAAGCCAATATTGATTAGTCTCAGTGTCTCTACATGAGATTCATCTGGGGCCTGAAGATATCATATGGAATTGCCGAAACGGTTTGTGAAACTCAAGTAAAATAACTTCCCAAGTTGCACTGCTGTTTGACGATCCACCTTGTTAAATCTTTGACCAGCCAATGTTTTCACGTCCACAATGGATCAACAGAGATGGAATTGGCTGTGGCTTATAGTAAGGGACCAGCTCCCGCATTTTTCTTAAGTTAAAATGGGAAACCCAGACAATCATTTTCAATGTTACTGGCGGATGGATTCACCTCCCGAATCGAAGGGTTACTAGGTAA
Source organism: Schistocerca americana (assembly GCF_021461395.2). NCBI lineage: Eukaryota > Metazoa > Arthropoda > Insecta > Orthoptera > Acrididae > Schistocerca > Schistocerca americana. Next base: position 439,927,047 of record NC_060121.1, on the reverse strand, counting down.
CGGCCCAATACGCAGAGCTACCCCAGATCGATGAAAATTTGGTAAAACGATTGTTGTATGCGGTTTTAAAACAAAATAATACCCATCACAACAGATTCAAATCTGACATTTCATGCTTTTCCTTTATTTGTGTGTATTTCGTCTTTTCATAGTGTATGACTGCATGCGTATTTTAATTGTGAGTGAAACGGCTGGCTTCAGTTATTATGGTACATCAAATGGTTCAAATGGCTCCGAGAACTATGGGACTTAACTTCTGAGGTCATCAGTACCCTAGAACTTAGAACTACTTAAACCTAACTAACCTAAGTTTAAGTAGTTCTAAGTTCTAGGGGACTTACGACCTAAGATGTTGAGTCCCATAGTGCTCAGAGCCATTTGAACTAACCTAAGGACATCACAGACATCCATGCCCGAAGCAGGCTTCGAACCTGCGACTGTAGCGGTCGCGCGGATCCAAACTATATTATTACAGTACTATAAGAGTGTAAACAGATTTTCGACGACAGAAGGAAGGAAAGGGGCATTGAGAAGTCGGTTCGAACGAACTCAAGCCGACCGCTGAAAAACTCGTTAGAGACTATCGAGCTATCGAATGTGTTGCCTTGACATACCCCCTTCGCTCTCCAGAAACCCCTTCCCATCGTTCCGTATTCGCACTGATCTTTGTTACTGAGTACCGCACGGGTGATTAGACTGGGCGATGCATTGCCTCTTGGGCTACTGATCATAGAATACCGAGCAAATTTTTAAAGAACTACAATTATCGGCGTTTGACTATATTTTGTTGATCAACGAGACTTTTGGGCGACTCAGACATTGATTTTAACTTACTGATATTTGTCACTATATTTACTACTCCACTGTCTTGCGAAAATCTGAAATATTGTAACCCCAAAGTTCTACCAGCTTCCAAATAACGACGCCAGTACTAACATGAAACTGTCATAGATAGATAATTAGGCTATTACAGCCGTGTGTACATTTCTTTTAAGTTACCATAATGTTAGTGGACGAATGAAAATCAGTTTCCCTCCTCTTTCTCGTTGCAGACCTGTCCATTATCACAAACTTTAGAAATAGCACGAAACACAAAGACAATCAACGGTAACACATTAAACTTCATTGCAAATAGGAACCGAACTTATTAACAAAACGACTGTTGTCAGGACGCCAACAATGGATCGTGGCTAAAACAGGCATGGGCAATAGCCAATAGTGTTATAGATGTATGGATAGATTAAATCTATCGTTAGCAGTGCTGACTATCGATAGTGTGTATCCCTTTTTTCGTTGTATGATTAAATAAAATAAAATCATCATCTATTTCACTATTCGGCTACGAGGTGGTATGTAATTTCGTTTTAGTGAAAAAGAGTCGGCGGGGAGAGGGGTGGAGGGGGGGGGGGTTGCCCGGTCCCATTGGAATCCCCCTTTGGCGACGTCCTTGACATCATGCAGATGGGAGAGCTCGAATCCGTCGTCTTCAGGGGACCACCACTTTGTCACCTGTCATACAGGGCGGAGACAAGCCGGCAGCGGCTCCATTCTGCTCTGGAGGATATTCACGTGGGCATCCACGGGTCCAGTGGACCTCGTGCAACGCACCATGACGGCCTAGGTGTATCGTACGATTGGTTGCAGGCCACGACAAACTTTCATGACTACCACGTTTCTTGATGGCAGTGGCATTTTTCAACAGGATAACGCGCCATGTCACAAGGCCCGGAATGTGATGGAGTGGTTCGGGTAGCACAGTGGCAAGTTTCAACTGATCTGCTGGCCCCACAACTCGCCAGATTTGAATCTGATGGACACTACTTTCAGTTATATCCCACACGTGTTCAGAGTTCATCGCTCCCCTCCCAGGGATTTACGGGAATCAGATGACTTGTGTGTCCAGATATGGTGCCAACTCTTTCCAGCACCCTACAGAGGTCTCATTACTTCCATACCACAATGCGTCGCCGTTGTTTTCCCTGCCAAATGTAGACATACCGGGTATCAGGTAGATGGTCATAATTATCTGGCTGATCAGTGTATATACGGTACCTTATTTCTCTAGTAGTTTATCAATGCTACGGACATTAATGACTTTCGTATTGTGGTTCGTGAGAGATTTGGTTAATTTTACTTTCACACAGAACTCTGATAGCCCTATATGTTATTTTAATGCTCTCTTTTATCAGGGCACCCACTAAATTTGTAACCTTTACATACTGGATGCACACGTGAAGACATTACCTCCATTTATATGTTACATACATCTGAATCGAAGTTAAGACTCACTGGCGTGCTGCATCGCCCTGTAGGCAGGAGAGAAATTGTTATAATTCGTATCACGGAGAGACGTAGCGAAACGCACACTAAGACAAGAAGCGGTACATCATCAAACACGTCATGTGATTTCGTCTATACGCAGTTAGGGTGAGTCCGTTAACATTTTTAATTTTTTCTATTGCAAAATTTTATCACAGTCATAATATTCTCACTAAAACCGGAAGTAATTGCTGAATAGCTGGTCTTTCGAGAGGAATTATGTGCGGTCGTCTGAACAGGACGACATCTGAAAGAAAGAAAGAAAGAAAGAAAGAAAGAAGGAAAGAGACGCAATCAGGGAACGCCTTACTCTTTCTTTTCAGATTAAAATCATACGTATTCAGGTCAGACCAGACAGCTGGGTCGTCCACTTATTAATTAAATTTTTATTTCATAGCTACTCGCCCTCCCAACTTGTTTTGCAGATCTACGTATTTCCTATAGCTTTTTGAAGTGAAAGCATAATATTCTTGTAAGGTCCAATCAATAAAGGAAAATTACGGAAAATATCGTGTAGTCGCAAATTTGTGGACAGTCGTAGAAGGGACCGTCATCAGAAATATGCCAGTTGGTGGTATGTAAGCGTAGGGGTAGGGTACATCGAAAGGTCAATTTTTTATGTTCTTCTGCAAAAACTGTATAACTGCGGCTCCAAGAGAAAATTATTACAAGTACAAAATTAAACTACATTAGATTTCCTTCAGAAAAGTCGTATTCATTTCTTCTCTGGGACTAACAGTTTCCGCGTTGCAGAGGATAGAAAAATCCCAGACTATAGAAATAACTTCTCAAATTTTAAAATTATTATATACTGTTAAATGAAGTGCGGTAACAAAGAATTTAAATGTGTGTACGAAGTGTAACTGCAGTAGAGCATTACTAAGAGATAAATTGTATTATGCGGATGCAATAGGATGAAGTGGCGGGGGTGTATTGTGGAAACAGGAGCTTGTTCATATGTTTCCTGACCGATGAGCGAGCTGGTGTTTCCAACCTCTTTGTTCCTCACCACGTCTAAGAAAGCGAGTACAGGACGTTTACAAACTTATATAGACTCTCTGCAGCGCCATTTTGACTGATTAGCCTGAACGTTATGATCACCTTGCCCAATGCAACACACGGACAGCACGCTCACTGATACTACATGCACCGTGCGCGTGTCTGAGCAGCAGCCATTCCCCGCCAGGCTACGCTGCTACTACCTGGACCGGTTCATATCGACAGTAGGTCGGTGATCAGAATGTTCTGGCTGATCAGTGTACGCATCAAAAGCAATGCAGTTGGTAGACGAACCCGGTGAGTGTTTGTATTCCAAAAGTGCGTTAACACTACATGGAATTCGGATACAAGTTACGAGCAGTACTAATGCAAGAAAAACATATGGACAAAATAACATAAATCTAAGCACACTCAGAAGGAGCAGAAAATGATTATTAGTCGTTCTGTACAGCAACTGTAATGTTCTTCCGGTAAAGGAAACTATACGTCCCCAGCATTTCCGGTTGAATTCTCTTACGTGAGCAAACAAAATAACTTCACTGTGCTCGTCTTTTATTATGGCGTCATTATCAGATTATTAAATGAGAACTTCTGTGCATACGTGAAGTTAGCTTGTATGTAAATCGCGTTACTATAAACGACGGGTGGGAATTGTATAATGCGATGTTGTCAGTGACCTTTGAAGTGTTGGTTGGAAAGGGACTTCCTCTGTAAATGTGGCAACTTGCTGCCATCTATCATTGCAGCTCTTTGTAAAGCTATGTAATTTCATTACAGTCACTTAATGGTGGATTCATAAATGACAAACGGTTAGTGCACTTCTCTAATCATTAATCATGTTGATTTAAGAATCGCTGGCACTTGTTGAGTAGGCTGCACTCTGTAAAGCCTCTTACCATTCATGAATATGGCCTTGTAGAAAATGTAATGTTTTAATGTTGAATATTTTTGTACAGATTAAGATATTAGTTGCGAACAGCAGTTATTCAATAAAAACACGGCCACATCCCACCGTACTGGCTTTTTGGATATTTTCCATGACACTTCGTCCTACCGCTGTTAATAAATCTGCGATTCCTCGATTTTTTCCCTTTTCTAACCATTTTGACTGAGCGTTCAACAACATTTCATGTTCTGCTAAACATGGAAAAGCACATGATCTCTCAATTTTAACAAAGCAGTAAGGCGACTAAAATATTCATTTGTCGAAAGGAAATGGTAAATAAACCTTTTACTTCCACAGAAATCATTCTAAATTCAGTAAGGAAAAATTTCTTTAATAGTTATGGTATCTACAGACAACAGGTCTTTTAGAAGTCAGGAGAAACGCAACGTGCAATTGTGAATAGAGGATACTCAGAATTATCTTATTATTTTACTGCTGACAGTTAATAGCTCCTAATCATATGCATAAATAATTTACAGTATTAGTGAGTCAATAAAATGTGAGACTATTCTGGTAATAGTACCAGTGGGAACTAGTATGCTGTCATAAACGAAATTCCATTACATTAAGAATCTGTGTGATTGACAGCCTACAGATCAACATAATAAAGACAAAACCACTCTTCTGCTAACAGAAGGTCTTTTAATGGTATCGTTAATCCTGAACCACTTGATACTAATAGACATTTAATGAATTTGGCGTACGCAGCGTAATTTATGTTGGGCCTCTGTATAGATAAAAGTATTCATCTTCAAAAAATTATTAAATGTATGGGAGGAAACTGGAAACACAGGAAAAGTAAATTTGCACATGGTGTAGAAGAAAAGGAAAGGACACTTATAACGTCTCATTGTTGACAACATCGTTATGGCAGAGGTTATAATTAACAGTTTCGAAAAAATAATCATCTGAAAAAAAGTAAAAGTAGCCTTTTTTCTAGAAGAAAATCAAAATGAGGTATCTTGGAAACACAAACGTTACCGCAATTCGATTCTGTACCGATAGTAAGAAAACGACCGTTGAGAACTGGAGATGTTCAGTGCTTAATGATAGAGACATCATCTACGACATTCGGAAGTTTTAGAAAGGGCGTGAATAGGTTAAGAGGAATATGCTGTACTACGATTCCTTGCCACCGTTACCATGACTTGCTAAACAGTACATTAAAATATGACTGTAGACCTGTTTTGATAAGTAGTATAAGACGATCACTTCTCAAGACTTTCGGCGCATCCAGAAGCAAATGTGCTCTGACAGTAAAATCGCTGAACGATCCTTTTGCATTTGGAACCAATAAATGTATCATGAATCAACGATCAGTGCAGACTCTCAACAAAATAAGGTACGTTGATGGAATGAATCGTTAGATATTCAAATAGCTTAATGTAACTGTTGTACGAACTCCTTCGTGGTGCAGTTTCGTTGCTCGTTGCGAGTCTACCTTTTCACCTCGTTTAACTTAATATGCTATTTAACACACGGCAATTCGATGTTGAAGGGTGCTTCACCTGCGGTAAGATATTTATGGAGTTTGGCTCAAACTGATACGTGTTTCCACAGCCTATACGTTCCTGTCAATTACCAACGGCAGGCGGCATAGTTGATTAACGAATATAATAACGCGAGAGCATACAAATAACAACATAGACAAAAATGCTTATTCTAGCAATAAATGAAAGCCAAAGAGTAATAGTGCGACAAATAGGTAAAGTGGAGATTAGCGTGTTTCTTCCAATGCTGAAGGCTACTTTTTGAAACACAGTCTCTGTAACCAACGGTAAGAACGTTCTAGCTATAGTTCAAATCTTCGACGTTGGAAATCTGATCATTTGGCAAGGAGTAATCCGGGAACTGCGTGTGTTTCATCGGTGACAAATCTCTTCCTCCAGCCAATCTTTCTACTTGCTGGTAACATAGGAATGACACGGGACAAGATCTAAGCTTACCGAACAGCATTATCTGCGTATGTGTAGCCTTGGTCAAATTGTTGGCGAGATTTTACTGCGGCTGGACGTGACGCTGGATTTTTCCCCCACATACCGACATAACTTTGCTGTGAATTTGTGAGAATGTACACTTTTTGCCCACAGGAATCGTGAGGCAACTGCTGTGATACACCTGTTATCCCCCGCAGTAGAAATGTATAGCCTACCCTTTTCTGACAATGCGTCACTCTTGTTACGCGCCGGCCGAAGTGGCCGTGCGGTTATAGGCGCTGCAGTCTGGAACCGCGAGACCGCTACGGTCGCAGGTTCGAATCCTGCCTCGGGCATGGATGTGTGTGATGTCCTTAGGTTAGTTAGGTTTAACTAGTTCTAAGTTCTAGGGGACTAATGACCTCAGCAGTTGAGTCCCATAGTGCTCAGAGCCATTTGAACCATTTTTGTTACGCTGTAGTCTTAGCATGGGATGACATCTCCATCTACATCAACAGTCGGCAAGCCAGCTGACGGTGCATGACAGAAGATAGTTCTGGTACCACTAACTGATCTCCCCTGCTCTGTTCCACTGGCGAATGGCGCATGGCAAGAATGGTTGTCTTTATGCCTCTGTATTAGCTCTAATTCACAGAACTTTCTCGTTATTTCGCGAGGTGTATTTGGGAGGAAGTAATTTGCTGTCCGACTCGTCCGGGAAAGTACTCCCTCGATACTTCAATTGCAAACGTCCTGGTCCTCATCCCTTTCATGACCGAATTATGTTTTGCTGAGTTTTTAATAATTTTTGTTTTGCATTTTGCTTAAGGAATAGCTTCTAAAGTGAAACTTATAAATAGTGTATGGATGCTACGACCAGTTTTCTTAATATTCTAAATGTGACTTCGATGTCCCATTGGTTGGTAGGTGGGAGTATTGCACAGCATTGAATAAAGCAGAGCATAAGACAGAACATTTTATTTCAGCTGCTACTTTTACAAAAAATAATTGATTTTTGTGATCAGTTTACACAAATAGAAGGGTTACATTGCAAATGATGTTTGATATTGATTTTACCAATGCCGATATCACGAACATTTATTTTCTATGAAATTTTCCGAAGCAGGGATGTGCAAATACGGAACTTTGCAGTGTGTAGACATCATATTGCTTCGTACTTCATCCTGCTTTGTGCTGCAGAACCTGCAGTGTTTTCTTGTGTATTTTACTGGGAAATGTTTTCGAGCTTGAAGGCGGACTTCGTCTGGTACACTCTTGACACCCGTCTTGTTTCTTCTTAGAAAATTTGGTCTTCCTCTTCTTTTGATTTCAAGAACATCTGTTAGTTGTCTGATAAGCGTAAGGCGAAAGGATAACCGGTTATGATCTCCTCCATGCTTACGGTTCCACATTATGAAACTGTTAAAAATTGGCAGGTCAATTGTTGTTGTTGTTGTTGTGGTCTTCAGTCCTGAGACTGGTTTGATGCAGCTCTCCATGCTACTCTATCCTGTGCAAGCTTTTTCATCTCCCAGTACCTACTGCAACCTACATCCTTCTGAATCTGCTTAGTGTATTCATCTCGTGGTCTCCCTCTACGATTTTTACCCTCCACGCTGCCCTCCAATACTAAATTGGTGATCCCTTGATGCCTCAGAACATGCCCTACCAACCGATCCCTTCTTCTGGTCAAGTTGTGCCACAAACTTCTCTTCTCCCCAATCCTATTCAATACTTCCTCATTAGTTACATGATCTACCCATCTAATCTTCAGCATTCTTCTGTAGCACCATATTTCGAAAGCTTCTATTCTCTTCTTGTCTAAACTATTTATCGTCCATGTTTCACTTCCATACATGGCTACACTCCATACGAATACTTTCAGAAATGACTTCCTGACACTTAAATCAATACTGGATGTTAACAAATTTCTCTTCTTCAGAAACGCTTTCCTTGCCATTGCCAGTCTACATTTTATATCCTCTCTACTTCGACCATCATCAGTTATTTTGCTCCCCAAATAGCAAAACTCCTTTACTACTTTAAGTGCCTCATTTCCTAATCTAATTCCCTCAGCATCACCCGACTTAATTAGACTACATTCCACTATCCTTGTTTTGCTTTTGTTGATGTTCATCTTATATCCTCCTTTCAAGACACTGTCCATTCCATTCAACTGCTCTTCCAAGTCCTTTGCTGTCTCTGACAGAATTACAATGTCATCGGCGAACCTCAAAGTTTTTATTTCTTCTCCATGAATTTTAATACCTACTCCGAATTTTTCTTTTGTTTCCTTTACTGCTTGCTCAATATACAGATTGAACAACATCGGGGAGAGGCTACAACCCTGTCTTACTCCCTTCCCAACCACTGCTTCCCTTTCATGTCCCTCGACTCTTATAACTGCCATCTGGTTTCTGTACAGATTGTAAATAGCCTTTCGCTCCCTGTATTTTACCCCTGCCACCTTTAGAATTTGAAAGAGAGTATTCCAGTCAACATTGTCAAAAGCTTTCTCTAAGTCTACAAATGCTAGAAACGTAGGTTTGCCTTTCCTTAATCTTTCTTCTAAGATAAGTCGTAAGGTCAGGTCAATTACGAAAAAGAAAAGACGATGCTACCACATTAGAGATCGCTTTCCAATTGCATATCTCCCACGCATCTGATCAAAGCGATCCACATCTCCCATAAATGTATTATACTCTGCAACTGCTTTAGGACAGAAGACAATCTCTGATTTTCCAATTGAGAATGGTTGCATCTTTTGGGCTACGATAAGTACTTAGTATCGTCACAGTCTTGTTGTCTTGCCATTGTACTGCTGAGACACGTCCCTTTGTTTTGAACATAAACTGCCCCCGTTGAAATTTTTCTTGTTTCTTCATCACACCTGAAGTCCCTTCCTGTTTGTCCTCACTGTCCCAAATCCAAAAAGTCTTCTTTCATTTAGTGACTTCATCAGACTGTACGACGTGAAGAAGTTACCGAACACAAGTAGTCGGTGAGACTACATGTATGACTCAGTAAGATGGAGAACAACATTTTCCCCCAAACCGAACGATGAGTATTGTGTGTCCTCCTTTCCAGTATAAACCTCAAACTGGTTTATGAAACCTGTTTCTGAATCGGCAAGACACCAAATTTTGTGACCTCGGTACCTCGTTTTACAGGCTTCGTTGGAAGGTACTGCTTTATAGAAGAACGACCTATGAATGGGACCATGCTTTCATCAACAGCCATGATACTTGATGGAGTGTATACGTCTTTCAAATTGTTACTGACAACATCAATTATTGGACGTAATTTTTGTAGTCGATCACAGCTAGCTTCGCCTCTTGTTACTGCTCTAGCTTTGTCATTGCAATGAATGTTTTCAGTCAGTTTTTTGACCCTGACTTTACTCATTAGTTCATAAATTGCACTTAAACCTAAAAGTGGGTCCGTGAACCAATAGTGACTCAGCTCAGGATGCCTATGCATTCCCATTAGAATGTGAATGGCTATAAAATATTTCATTTCTTCAACGTCAGTGTCTTTCCAATTGCAGCTGGCCTGTGGTAATCTTTTACATCTAGTAATGTCGTCACGTATTTGAGTTGCATATAGGTTAGTCTCACATTTGATCTTCCTCAAACAATCATCAGTAAAAATTGTAAAATCAATAATCTATTTCTTTATCATTTTGTCCAAAATCGAACTTCCTAATTGCACTTCCATCAAGAGATGTTGATAAGTTTTCAAAATAAGTTATGTCGTCAGTCCACTCTGTTTCAATTTCATTGACATGTTCGGCCCCATTCTCTTGTTCTGCACACACAATAACTTCATTTGCAGTGTCACTGGTAATTTCGGCGACATTTTCTTTTACTGCACACGAAATACCAATATTTTCTGCCACCTCCATTCTAGCAGTGTCACCATTATTGTGACGACCATAGCTAGATGCCTCAGCCAATGTCCGAGGCAGTGCAGTATGAATAGATGTACTATAGGATGCATCAAGACGTTTGACTTCATCTGCAGCTTCATCATCACCTTCTTCCTCCGAAAAGTAATACTCAAGAAGTTCTTCATCTTTAAGACATGACAGTTCAAAAAAGAAAACGGAAATAAGGTCTGCAATTCGGCTAGCACACTGTATTGTTCAACAAGTTATTATTATTATTATTATTATTATTATTATTGTCGTTATTATTTTTATTATGGTATGAACACTTTACCGAGCCAACTGATGTAGCATCGCACTGAGAAAGAAGTAAAGTCAAACTGTCGAATGTATAAGGAAACTGTAAATAATATGTGGGACAAATATGTCCCAATGGCCATGTAGTTGATATTTCACGCAGTCAAAAACTAAAAGCTATTTTCCAAGTCACTAAAATGCATTTTACACTGAAATTCCATGTAACATTTACAAATAAATGATAAGAAGCACAATAAATATGATTATTATGCTTACCCTGCTTATTTACAAAAGAAAAGTTGAAAAATACACTAAAACTTTCACAGAGCGATCAAACAAGAGCACTGCATAGAACGACTTCCAGCAGAATTTAGCTGTTTGGTGCGAGGAAGTCTGTCATGGTTTCAAGTAGCAGCGAAGGCTTTCAGTAGATGGCAGCACACTACAGATGTGGGTTTCTATTGTCCCCTTGGTCATGAAGCACGAAAAAGTGAAGTGACACACATATGTCCCGCGGTTCATGAAAGGGTTATTTATGTATATGATATGCCTTCAGCTGCTACAGGCGATTCTAAAATGCTTCTATTTGCTGATGATACTAGCTGGATAATATAGGATGCTGTATGCAACGTTGGCACTGTTTCAAATAGTGCAGTTCAAGACAAGTCCATGGCTTTTAGAAAATAAGCAAATTAATTCACACTAAGATTCAGTTTTCATAGTTTCTACCGCACAATAAAACCTGATGTTTTAATCTAGCAGAATGAGCAGATAATTAGTGAAACTGAACAGTTTAAGATTCTAGGTTTCCAGATAGACAGTAAGTTGTCGTGAAAAGCCTATATTCACGATCTCCTTCAAAGTCTTAATGCTACCATTTTTACTATTAGAACAGTATCTGCAGTAATTGATAGCTCGACACGAAAAGTGATCTACTTTGCTTATTTTCACTAGCCTATGTTGTATCGTATTATATTTTGGGGTATCATTTCCGATTCTCATATAGTATTTTTGCCCATCTCTCTGGTAGTGCCAGTCATTGGAGTTAATTGATCATTTCCGTAACGCTCTCGCGCCAACTGAAGGATTGCCGCTCTTCGTTGCGTGTTCTGCATCTCGTCCACCAGTTCTACCTTATAAGGGTCACAGATTGACGAAAAGTACTCAATAATCGATCGAAAAAAAACGTACTAAGCCACTTTATGGTGGATATGTTACATTTCCTTACGGTACTTCCTATGAATCTCATTCTGGCTTCCGCTTTCTCTACTACTTGTTACGTCTATACATTCCAGTTAACTTCACTGTGGACAGTTAGTTTTACCGTAATCGTTTCCGCAATACAGGCAGTATCCCGAATGAGATTTTCACTCTGCAGCGGGGTGTGCGCTGATATGAAACTTCCAGGCAGATTAAAACTGCGTGCCGGTCCGAGACTCGAAATCGGGATCTTTGCCTTTCGCGGGCAAGTGCTCTACCAACTGAGCTACCCAAGCACGACTCACGCACCGTCCTCACAGCTTTACTTGTGGCAGTACCTCGTCTCCTACCTTCCAAACTTTACAGAAGCTTTCCTGCGAACCTTGCACAACCAGCACTCCTGTAAAAAATTACATTGTGGAGACATGGCTTAGCCACAGCCTGGGGGATGTTTCCAGAATGAGACTTTCTGCCAGGAAATTTCATATCAGCGCACACTCCGCTGCAGAGTGAAAATCTCATTCTGGAAACATCCACCAGGCTGTGGCTAAGCCATGTCTCCGCAACATCCTTTCTTTCAGGAGTGCTAGTTCCGCAAGTTTCACAGGAGAGCTTCTGTAAAGTTTGGTTGGTAGGAGACGAGGTACTGCCACAAGTAAAGCTGTGAGGACGGGGCGTGAGTCGTGCTTGGGTAGTTCAGTTGGTAGAGCACTTGCCCGCGAAATGCAAAGGTCCCGAGTTCGAATCTCGGTCCGGCACACAGCTTTAATCTGCCAAGAAGTTTCATACAGGCAGTAAGTTATATTTATTTACGTCCAGGCAACTGCCGGAGCCTGCACCATCCGTCATTTCTCTGTAGGTAATTTTGGAAATGGATACTGTATTTTGTGATTACAACTGTTTTATAGAGAACAGTATCGTCTGCGAACAGTGTTACAGAGCTTTAACCTTTCCTACTGGACCTTTTATAGAAGCTGCAAATTAACATTCGTTGTTATACCCATGGAATGGAATGTATGGAACTGGGGACCTAGAAACGACGGAGGGGGTTCGTCCCCGACGTAGCCCTCAATGGTACACAACCCCTCAAGCGGCTACAGAAGTCCAGTCACGCCACCGCCGCCCCGCACCGAACGTAGGGTTATTGCGAGGTTCGGCCCCCAGTGGACGCCCACCCCCACGCCCCCACCCATCCATCCCCGGAAACGTCTCACACCAGACGAGTGTATCTCCAATGTTTGCTTAGGAGAGTAAATATGGTGTACTCGTACGTGGAGACAGTGTTCGCGCAAAAATCGCCGACATAGTGTAACTGAGGCGGAATAAGAGAGACCAGCCTGAGGCAGCCTGAAAGCCACCTTAAAAACCATCCACAGACTGGCCGGCACACCGGACCTCGACACTAATTCGTCGGGTGGATTTGAGCCGGGGACCAGGCGTGCCTTCCCGCTCGGAAAGCAGTACGTGCGACCGGCCGGCTAACCGGGCGGGCTTTGCAATACCCATAGTCGTAGTTGCTATTACTGCTTTATAATAACAAATACCTTCCTCTACATTAAGTAAACTTTGGTTTACAAATATATCAGTGCCACTAAACGATGCCATGTAGGATACAATGAAAAAATATGGCAATTCAAAGGATATTCTTATATTCAGTTCGACTTCCACAATTGCTGATGATGCTACATTCCATGGCTACGAGAGTTACCAGCACTTCAGTTCATACTTTCACTTGGTTTCACTGTCGGGCTTTGTGTTAGCGTAATTGTAATACTAACTTTTCCAGTCAGACAGACTTAGAATTGTCGATTTCGTGTTACTGGATACCAGTGCAATCATATTTACTTGTTGCTGGTAAGCTGGTTTACACATTCTTCGACTTTGTATCACAACAGCCATTCTCTGTGTTGTTCTTTTCGGGTAGGTTAATAAAATTTCGTAATAGGTACGTCAGCAAGGTTATGAACATGGACCCCCGTACTAACAATCGTTTAATTACAAGAAAGGCACGTTGTATTGCTGTGTTAACAGACGTTAATTCGGTATTGAGGAAATGGCTTCACCCAATTAACTTTGTGTCGAACCACCACTGCGTCACATAGCTGCTGTAGTTAAAATTGAAAAGGCTTCTACAGTTTTTTGAAAAATTGCAGTATGAATGTACTGTCGTTGGATATCTGTGTTCGTGCCTCATAACTCTTTGAAAGCAGCGAGCTAGAGTTCCATCTGAACACAGGTACATTCTTCTTCGTTTGTAGCCAGTGGAATTGATGAACTTGGATTCGAAATTGTTGTCTTTGGACGAATACAGCAAGATTCATATCTCGTGAAATGGAGAAAGTGTTCAGTGAAATGTTTCTTTCGAGAGAGATACACAATGGAGAGCCAAAACACTAGAACACCTGTCTAAAATCTTATAGCGCCCCGCAAGCACACAGAATTGCCGCAACGCGAAGTGCCATGGGCTGGAATAACGTCTGAAGTAGTGCTGAAGGAAACTAACACCACGAATTCCGCGTGGCTGTTTTTAATCCGTAAGAGTACAAGGCGGTAGAGATCTCTTCTGAACAACACGCTGCAAAGCATCATAGATAATTTCAATAATGTCCACGTCTGTGTAGTTTGGTGTTCAGCAGAAGTGTTTTCTCCCAGAAGAGTATTCGTGGAGCCACTCTGTAGCAATTGTGGACGTGTGCGGTGTCGCACTGACGTACTGTAACTGCCCAAGTCTGTTGGAATGCGCAATGGACAAGAATGGATACAGGTGATCATACAGGATGCTTTACTACGTGCGTCGAATCTACATGCATCAGGGGTGCCATGTCACTCCAACTGCACACGCCTCACACCATTACAGGCCCTGTGCCACCATGAACAGTCCCCTTCCGAAATGCAGGGTCCATGGATTCGAGAAGTTGTCTCTATACCCGTACACGTCCATCCACTCGATACAATTTGAAACGAGACTCGACTGACCAGGCAACATATTTCCAGTCATCAATAGTCCAATGTTGGTGTTGACAGGCCCAGGGGAGGCGTAAAGTTTTGTGTCGTGCAGTCATGAAGGTTACACGAGTGGGCCTTCTGCCCTGAAAACCCATATCGATGATATTTTGTTGAATGGTTCGCACGCTCACACTTGTTGATGGCCCATCTTTGAAACCTGCAGCAATTTGAGGAAGGGTTGCACTTCTGTCACGTTGAATGATTGTCTTCAGTCACCGTTGGTCCCGTTCTCGCAGGATTTTTTTGTGGCCGCAGCGATGTCGCAGATTTGATGTTTTGCCGGATTCCTGATATTCACGGTGCATTCGTGAAATGGCCGTAAGGGAAAATCCCCACTTCATCTCTACCTCGGAGATGCTGTATCTTGAAAACCTGCCTTTGTAGCAACAGTAACCGATGTAACAACTGCACCAGACACTTGTTGTCTTATATAGGCGTTGCCGACCGAAGAACTGTGTTCAGCCTGATTACGTGTATCTGTATTGGAAAACGCATGTCTTTACCATTTGTTTGTCGCTTCAGTGTATGTCTCAAAAGGATTCATTTGTTAAGATTACAATCAGTTACTGTGAATATGTATCAGGCTCATTATCCTTGTCGTCATATGCTTTGTTCAACATCACTGTTCTGTTTATTCGAATGGCGAGTGAACTGAATGTGTGCAGTCAGATACGTCAATATCGATTGGCAAAAATTATCAAATTGCGACAGAACATTAGTTTTAAAATATGAGTTTCAAATGTTAGCAATTCTTACAGCCTCAAAACCAATAAAATGTATAGTTCATATTATTTCTCACACCATGAGGCCCCTGGCACAAATTTGTCCTCAATGTTGTCAATGTTCAGTATTACGGTGAATGTAATCTGTGATTGGTTTCATGTGGGGACTTGATTTTTCAAGTTCCTTATGTACAGCTTGCATGTTGTTCGGTTGTGTACAGTTCGCATCAGTGTATTTTTTCCCTTCTTATTGTAATGGTTTCACTGATAGACCGTTTTGTTTTCCTGTGATTCCATATAATTAGCGCGTACTGTTACATCTCGTATATGCATTTAACACTTAACTTTATTTGTTAACGCTGAAGTGCTTCTGTATCGAATAAATAAATAACAGCAAATCTGTACGTCTATGTGATAACCGCCTGGCAGAATTTGAGGCTATCCCAAGGGTTTGAGTCCCTCCATACCATATTTTTTGCGTTGCATTATTTGTTGATTGTTAGAAGCGTAGTACGAACGTAGCCGATGTACGCCGAACATAACACACTACGCCTCATGCACGTATATGACAGTCATTTACTGCCAGGATGTCTTACCAAACGCAGGCCTCGAGATACAGCGTCTTGGCGGCGGCAGCCGGGTGCGGCATTGAACACCGCTGAGCCCAAAGTGGAAAAGCAATGGTGTGAGACTGGGGTGGCTGGCCGACCTCGAGAATCGGGCTCAAGAAATATGTCGACGATTCAACAAGGAAATGTGTTAGATGACACCTGCATAGAAAGTCTGTTTCTAAGCTCCGGCCAACTCATTAGGAAAACAGATTTCCTGGATACTATGAAGCCCTCGGAAATGTTTGAGAGTCTTATTGCCCGTAAGGCTGATGATCGTTCTCTTTATAGGTTTCCACTGAACTGATTGTAGACAACGACCGGAACAAGGCCATTTTTCCAGATGTAGTATTTAGCTCAGTAAATGACGGTAGAGTGATGCTCTGCAGTTCAGAGGGAGCACGTTACAACCCTACGGCATGTGGGGCAATAGTAGTGTAATAGTCGCATAAGAGTTACGTCCAGGGGATGGATGTCATAAAATGGGGCAGGAGTATATCCCAGATTTCATGGTTATCTCGCCGCGGATCAGTATGTGCTCTGAGGATGCGTTATACAAACGGAGTGATCTATTTCCAGTAGGATCACTCGACGGTTCACACTTATCGAATCGTTCAGCAATAATTGTCGCAACTGGCCGGTTTGAGTGGCGGACTTGAACCCTACTAGATGTTTCTAGACCAAAATGAAGCGTCGCTTGAACTTACACTGTCCGACCACGGCGCCAGGCACACCAGACCAAATGTGAGACCTAGTATCTAAGACATGGGAGAGTCTCGTGGATTATGAGACATATTACCAGAGGTAGCCGCCTCCATGAATTATCCAGTGAGGCAGGTAATTGATGCCAATGGTAGGTGGATCACATAGTAGTCACGTCCTCTATGTGACACTTTCCTCGTTCCTAGCATTCCACTTCATATCACAAAATTGGATATAACGCGATATTTCGAACCGGAAATCTGCGTGAAATCCTTGTACTTCGTATTTTAATTCTTGAATTCGTGCCACGTAATCAATGTAAATTCTAAAACAGCACCAACAAGATAATTTGAATGCAAATGAAAATTATGTCCTAATATGAGACAGTTCAAGGCAACACTTAGTTTCGATCAACATAAGAACATACTATATTTACGATACGGTCCGTTACTGCAGTGACTGTTTGTTAAGATGAACCATGCAATGTTCCTTCGGACAAGTGTGCATGTCGTATTTATCCGCCGATACCAGGCAGCGACTTTAAGTTAAAAAGTCCTTCCCTGTGCAGGAATTATACAGGGTGGTCCATTGATTGCGACCGGGCCAAATACCTTACGAAATAAGCGCCAAACGAAAAAAACTACAAAGAATGAAACTTGTCTAGCTTGAAAGGGGAAACCAGATGGCGCTATGGTTGGCCCGCTAGATGGCGCTGCCATAGGTAAAACGGATATCATCTGCGTTTTTTTAAATAGGAACCCCCACTTTTATTACATGTTCGTGTAGTACGTAAAGAAATATGAATGTTTTAGTTAGACCACTTTTTCCGCTTTGTGATAGATGGCGCTGTAATTGTCACAAACATATGGCTAACAAGTTTAGACGAACAGCTGGTAACAGCTAGGTTTTTAAATTAAAATACAGAACGTCGGTATGTTTGAACATTTTATTCCGGTTGTTCGAATGTGATACATGCAACTTTGTAAACTTATCATTTATGAGAACTCATGCTGTTACGGCGTGATTACCTGTAAATGCCACATTATTGCAATAAATGCTCAAAATGATGTCCGTCAATCTAAATGCATTTGGCAACACGTGTAACGACATTTATCTTAACAGCGAGTAGTTCGCCTTCCGTAATGTTCGCACATGCATTGACAATGCGCTGACACATGTTGTCAAGCGTTGTCGGTGGATCACGATAGCAAATATCCTTCAACTTTCCCCACAGAAAGAAATCCGGGGACGTCATATACTGTGAACGTGGGGGGCCATGGTATGAAGCTTCGACGACCAATCTACATGTCATGAAAGAGGCTATTCAATACCGCTTCAACCGCACGCGAGCGATGTGCCGGACATACATCATGTTGGAAGTACATCGCCATTCTGTCATGCTGTGAAACATCGTGTAGTAACATCGGTAGAACATTACATAGGAAATCAGCATACGTTGCACTATTCACATTGCCATCGATAAAATGGGGACCAATTATGCTTCCACCCATAATGCCGAACCATACATTAACCCGCCAAGGTCGCTGATGTTACACTTGTCGCAGCCACCGTGGATTTTCCGTTGACTAATAATGCATATTATGCCGTTTTACGTTACCGCTGTTGGTGAATGTCGCTTCGTCGCTAAATAGAACGCATGCAAAAAATCTGTCATCGTCCCGTAATTTCTCTTGTGCCCAGTGACAGAATTGTGCACGACGTTCAGAATCGTCGCCATGCAATTCCTGGTGCATAGAAATGTGGTACGGGTGCAATCGATGTTTATGTAGCATTCTCAACACCGACGCTTTTGATATTCCCGATTCTCGCGCAATTTGTCTGCTACTGATGTGCGGATTAGCCGCGACAGCAGCTAAATACCTACTTGGGCATCATCATTTGTTGCAGGTGGTGGTTGACGTTTCACATGTGGCTCAACGCTTCCTGTTTCCTTAAATAACGCAACTAGCCGGTGATCGGTTCAGACACTTGGATGATGTCGTCCAGGGTACCGAGCAGCATACATAGCACACGCCTTTGAGCATTTTGATCACAATAGCCATGCATCAACACGATATTGACCTTTTTCGCAATTGGCAATTTTAACACGGGTAATGTGTCACGAAACAAATACCGTCCGCACCGGCGCAATATTACTTGATAGTTTGTACTTATACGTTTGTGACTATTACAGTCCCATTAATCACAAAGCTAAAAAAGTGGACCAACTAAAATATTCATATTTATTTAAGTACTACATGAATATTCAATAGAAAATGGGGGTTGCTATTTAAAAGAACGCAGTTGATATCCGTTAGACCAATGGCAGCGCCATCTAGCGGGCCAACTATAGCGCCATCTGGTTTCCCCCTTCAAGCTAGACAAGTTTCGTTCTTTGTAGTATTTTCGCTTAACGCTTATTTCGTTTGATATTTGACTCGGTCAAGATCAGTGGACCACCCTGTATAATATTTGTACGAGTACAGGTTGTGACACATACGTACGGAAGTTTGGGTCTGGCCTTGAGTCGTACACGTATAGCCAAACTGCTTAAGGCGACCGTTCATGTATAGCGAGAAATCTACGTTCGAGGCCCAGTCCGATTCGTATTCGCAGCTGTGAAAACATTCCATGCAATAAAAATACAAGTGAAATCTGTATGTGCGCAATTTTAAAAGAATGTGTATCATTACCACTTTGATTCGAGCCAAACATATCAATAATTATTAGATTAGTCACCCTGTCCCACAAGTGAAATACAAGATTCGTAGGAGGTACCCTTCTGCTAGAAGTCTGATTGATACAAAATGACTTTCTCCTCAAAATGAAAATATTATCTCATTCCTATTAAACGAATGCACTTGAAATAGCTTCCGTGAATGATTTTTGAAATTCTGTCAGTTTAGGGATCCAGTTTTTGTTATGTCATACTACTATTTCTGTTACAGCTATAACTGGTAAGCGTTAGTATTGTACTCATCAATACAAGAGAAACTACCACAGAAATGCCGTTGGCAGCCACCACGAAGAAGACAAAGAAATTTAGGGTGTATGACGGAATGGAACTCTGATTTAACGAGTGAAGACCAGGTACGCTGGCCGTGTGGTACCAGCACATAAAGAGGATACCACCTTTTCCGACTGCATCCAGTGCTTACATTGAAATCACTTCATTCTTCGCGATCGCTGTCGCCACCCTATTGTTGTTTCTACAATGTTTAATTGGTATTAATTTGCAATGTTGTGTGTAATACGTCTTGCTGGTGTGACTATGTTTTTGCTACAGCCCAAAAGGGGCATTAACGGGGCAAAAGCGTTTCCTGAAACACTGACTTTGCTGTATACGCCGAGAATGCCCGATGTGGCTATTAGCAAATTTTTATGTCAACTATGCATTTACCTATGATGGTAACAGTATGTCCTAGTATACGTCTCAGTTGTCCTTAGTTTTCCACTTCATACATTTGTAAGTAGGCTGTTTAGGTTTTCTTATTGGTAACGCCACGTAGCGCTCTGTATGAAAATCACGGGCTGTGGTGTGTGCAGTCTGTGGCTAGTTTGCATTGTTGTCTGCCATTGTAGTGTTTGGCAGCTGGATGTTAACAGCGCATAGCGTTCGGCAGTTGGAGGTCAGCCGCCAGCAGTGGTGGATGTGGGAAAGTGAGATGGCAGATTTTTGAAAGCTGATGATCTGGACGTGTGTCCATCAGAAACAGTACATTTGTAAGAATAGATGTCATGAACTGCTATATATATAATGTTTATTAAGGTAAATACATTGTTTGTTCTCTATTAAAATCTTTCATTTGCTAACTGTTCCTAACGGTAGTTAATGCCTTCAGTAGTTTGAATCTTTTATTTAGATGGCAGTAGTGGCGCTCGCTGAATTGCAGTAGTTCGAGTAACGAAGATTTTTGTGAGGTAAGTGATTTGTGAAAGGCATAGGTTAATGTTAGTCAGGGCCATTCTTTTGTAGGGATTTTTGAAAGTCAGATTGCGTTGCGCTAAAAATATTGTGTGTCAGTTTAAACAGAGTCATGTGTGTGTCAGCTTAAGCACTGTCAAGTATAAAAGTTGAAAGGGGACGTTTCATATGTCGACCCTTAGCCGAGGATACCTCACTGGAATCTTCTGATTCTTTTCTTGTAGTTTGTGTAATTAGTGTAGCTTTTGTTTATTGCTAGCGCGTAATTATAGAGAGAATTTCCTTTGAAGTTGTAGTTTTTCATTGTCGTACACAGTTGTGGCATACATGTAGATTTGCACCAAGTATTTCGGAGCTGCGCTTGCAATTAACTAGATATTATTTTCAATGCTATGTTAATGTGTTTTGTTATTTTGCTCTTCAAATTGTGCTTTTCTGTGTTGTCGTGTGAAATATTGTTACAATAATGGCGTGTGAGAAACGTAATACTAGGCTTCAAAGTAAATTGAGAAATGACAGTGAAGACGAAAGCAGTGTGTTAGCGCCGCAGAGTAATGAATTAACTAATGTTCAAAGTAGTAATCTGGTAATTGTGCATAGGGAAATGTAGCAGGCTGCAAATAATGGTGTAGGCAGTGAAACAATTAGTGAACAGGGAAGCATTATCGATCGATCGTTCGGCAACAGCTCGCCTCAGGGATCCGAAATGACAGAACACAATATTGCAAATACTGTCGACTCAGGTTTTTGGTCCTCACCGTTTTCTCAAATGAGACAAGACACATTTTCTGCTTGTCAAAACGTGAATATTGCCGGTGAGAATGCACTGCCAAAAAGCATAGAGAAACACATTCCAGACACTAATACATTATTATTGCAATTAATGCAACAAATGGAACAAAATCAGAGACAAACACAGCAACAGTTAGACGCAATGGAACAAAATCTTCAAATCACGCTTGAACAAACACGTGAAGATTTAACTACTGAGTTGCATAACATTTAATCTAAATGTCAAAAAGGCTGTAATGACGTAAAAACACAAATTTGTGAGCATTTCCAACCTATTTTTTCGCGCCATGAAAATGCATTGCAGAATCACGAAACAGCCATAAAAGAACTGCAAATTATTGTTCATGAAAATCGTAAGACCTTGCAAGCTAAAATTGACTCAGTTGCATCTACCGATTCGGTTACGCAACTTGCAAAAACTCAGGAAAAATTAAAGGACACAGTAGATACGATTTCAACACAAATGGACACTCTGAAACTTGGTTCAGAAAAACACACTGAGGAAATGTGTTCACTATCGGATAAAGTAGCCAGACTTTCAGATCAGTTCACTAACTTATCTACAAAGGTAGATGATGATCTGAATGACACAAGACCTGTAGCCTTCACGGACACTGAAGATTATGAACAAATAAGAAAATTCAAACAAAATCAAAATCAAATCAATACACAATACAAAAGAGAAATCTGGGAAGTACAAAATCAGTTGGCACATGTAATACAAGAATTACATATTTCAGAGGAAACTCGCTCTCCAGTACGGGAAGAGGGACTTAGAAATACGGAAAAGTCACAAAATAATAACACAGGACACTTCGGAAATTATGAAAGAAATTGGCAAGGGGCATTGAATTTAGAGATGGAACCACAGAAACGAAGTAACAATGAGCGATATGCGACTCGCCGACACGATGATTTTGACTATAAGCTGTTCATTACTACAAGAATTACTTTTAAGAAATACTTTTAAGAATTCTGGCAACGACATTCATCCACGAGCATGGCTTCATCAATTCTCTCATTGTTTTCCTCCCAACTGGTCATTGCAGCACAGATTAGAATTTATGTGTGGTTACTTAGAGAATGAACCAGCTGTAAGAATGCGATCGGTCATTTACGATTGTCACAGTGAAGGAGAATTTTATCATGCCTTCCTCTCAGCATATTGGTCTCGAGCTACACAAGACCGAGTAAAACATAGCATCATAATGATGAATAATTTCGAACAATCTGAATTTTCCAGTCTTGTGAAATATTTTGAAGACATGTTGCACAAAAATCAGTACCTGTCAAAACCATACAGCCCTTCAAAACTCATCTGCATTTGCTTAATGAAATTGCCTGAACAATTAAGAAATATTATTTTGGCAGGACGTTGCAAAGACGACATTGAAGCTTTTCAGGGACTCCTACAAGAATTAGAAATTGACACAGACAGTCCCGGGATGCGAAAATAGGAAAACAATCACTACAGGTCACATCCGTCACAATTCCGTGAGGACAGAAACAATAACTGGACACGACAAGTATATTCTTACAACGCAAATCGTGACCAAAACAGACACCACCCATATGACAACCACTGGCAGAGTTATAGCAGGTACAGAGAAAGATCGCATTTCCGTAGTAATGAATATAACAGAGACAATCATAGAAACAGACAATATGGTAACCAGAATTATTATTATCACGGCAGTCAGAATAACTTCAGACGCAACAGTCCACTGTCCAGTGATAATTCTGGGAGAAATTCTCCACCACTTAACCGACAAGAAAGGCACTACAGGAACTACCGACATGACGACAGACGATATAATCGTGACGACAGACGATATAATCGTAACGACAGACCTGAAATCCGTCAGAACTGGCGAGCTTCAAACAGGGCAGGGCCTTCTCGTCAAGGTGAATTTGTAAAAGTTAGGTCTCCTAATCCCAATAACGACGCACGCCAAAAAAGAGATAGCAGACAATGACTCGCACCGCATGCAGCCACGTGCGCCGGCTGGCTCAGAGAAAAATTACATAGACGCTAACATTGAGAAAAATTCCAGTATTCTTTACCGACGTATACCATATGATAATTGCGTTCAAGTTGAAACACTGTGTACTAGGAAGAGTAAAGGTTTACACCACATTTCACATGTAAAACCGTTTATTGAAAGATAATCTGCTTTTTAACTTTGTCTTTGCCATAAAACTTTTCACTTCACATTTCTAGTATGCTTTGTCAGACTTAGAATCTGTTAACATGCAACAATGTTTGAAGTTACATATCCTGTCAAGAACCAAGAGAACTTATTGAATCAGAAATTACGAATGCATTGTTATAGTGAACAGACGTCACAGTGTTATTGTGTGTGTACATTCTTGCTTGTTAATTGCAGGATTACGTAACGACTATAAGGCTTTCATACTTAGAACATATACTGATACTGGTAATGAGATTTTAATGCAACATTTTGGTTTACTTGAAAATACATTCTGGATTTAAAGTACTTTCTGTGAGATACCAGACGACAAAGTGGTTAGTTTATGTGACAGCTACACGATTGTATCACGACGCTACTAATGAGTGACCATTTACAATGTTGCTTTTGGGGCGTTTCGGTTTCATATCTGTACAGTTTTTCTGAATTATTCTGGAAAGTAAAACATGTTTTAGTAGTAACTTTTGTGGTATAGCTACAATGAGACAGCCTTTTCCGTAGCACAACAATACGTTACAGCACAGTACTTTCTTCATCACGGCAATAAGCGTAACAACTAAGATATCTATACGCAAACCATTTCACTTTTGTTTATCATGAGGTAAGTACATTGACTTTTCCGGAACTTAGCTTTCAGAGGACAATAACTACGACACTTCCACAGAGATTATCTTACAACAAGACGCACAGTTTAGGGCTACAGTACACGTACACTCCTGGAAATTGAAATAAGAACACCGTGAATTCATTGTCCCAGGAAGGGGAAACTTTATTGACACATTCCTGGGGTCAGATACATCACATGATCACACTGACAGAACCACAGGCACATAGACACAGGCAACACAGCATGCACAATGTCGGCACTAGTACAGTGTATATCCACCTTTCGCAGCAATGCAGGCTGCTATTCTCCCATGGAGACGATCGTAGAGATGCTGGATGTAGTCCTGTGGAACGGCTTGCCATGCCATTTCCACCTGGCGCCTCAGTTGGACCAGCGTTCGTGCTGGACGTGCAGACCGCGTGAGATGACGCTTCATCCAGTCCCAAACATGCTCAATGGGGGACAGATCCGGAGATCTTGCTGGCCAGGGTAGTTGACTTACACCTTCTAGAGCACGTTGGGTGGCACGGGATACATGCGGACGTGCGTTGTACTGTTGGAACACCAAGTTCCCTTGCCGGTCTAGGAATGGTAGAACGATGGGTTCGATGACGGTTTGGATGTACCGTGCACTATTCAGTGTGCCCTCGACGATCACCAGTGGTGTACGGCCAGTGTAGGAGATCGCTCCCCACACCATGATGCCGGGTGTTGGCCCTGTGTGCCTTGGTCGTATGCAGTCCTGATTGTGGCGCTCACCTGCACGGCGCCAAACACGCATACGACCATCATTGGCACCAAGGCAGAAGCGACTCTCATCGCTGAAGACGACACGTCTCCATTCGTTCCTCCATTCACGCCTGTCGCGACACCACTGGAGGCGGGCTGGACGATGTTGGGGCGTGAGTGGAAGACGGCCTAACGGTGTGCGGGGCCGTAGCCCAGCTTCATGGAGACGGTTGCGAATGGTCCTCGCCGATACCCCAGGAGCAACAGTGTCCCTAATTTGCTGGGAAGTGGCGTTGCGGTCCCCTACGGCACTGCGTAGGATCCTACGGTCTTGGCGTGCATCCGTGCGTCGCTGCGGTCCGGTCCCAGGTCGACGGGCACGTGCACCTTCCGCCGACCACTGGCGACAACATCGATGTACTGTGGAGACCTCACGCCCCACGTGTTGAGCAATTCGGCGGTACGTCCACCCGGCCTCCCGCATGCCCACTATACGCCCTCACTCAAAGTCCGTCAACGGCACATACGGTTCACGTCCACGCTGTCGCGGCATGCTACCAGTGTTAAAGACTGCGATGGAGCTCCGTATGCCACGGCAAACTGGCTGACACTGACGGCGGAGGTGCACAATTGCTGCGCAGCTAGCGCCATTCGACGGCCAACACCTCGGTTCCTGGTGTGTCCGCTGTGCCGTGCGTGTGATCATTGCTTGTACAGCCCTCTCGCAGTGTCCGGAGCAAGTATGGTGGGTCTGACACACCGGTGTCAATGTGTTCTTTTTTCCATTTCCAGGAGTGTAGATGGCTGCTGCCCATCTCTACAAGGGCTACAGTGGATCTGCATCTTTGATGACCCACCAATACCACAATCTCTACCAGGACTACAGTCGGTCTGCACCTCTGGTGGCCCACCAATACCATAATCTCTACCAGGACTACAGTGGGTCTACTATGTGATGACCTACCTACTAATATTCCTCAAAACTTCGACTGACTCTGCGGTGGGTTTGCTCTGTTGTGGCCCATTACCTGTCTGCATGTCAAGAGTCAGCACTGTCTTTTCGTTGGAAGGACAACACTAATTCTTTAAGACTGCATGGAAATCCACTACTTCCATGTGCTTTTTCTTCTACTGCTCAGCTTTGGGAAGAACACTGCTATTTTACTGTGATGAATGATCAGGACTGTCGTTATGGACTGTGAGAAAATTTTAGCTTTTGATCAACATTGTACTAATAAGTGTGTGCATTTGATATCTTTCTTACTGTAATTATGAAAAATTTTTTGAAATCTGTATTGGCCAGTGCCCAAAACAATTTGTAAAATTTTTTTGTGGGGAGCATGGGGGCTATGTAAGTAGGCTGTTTAGGTTTTCTGATTGGTAACGCCACGTAGCGCTCTGTATGAAAGTCACTGGCTGTCCTGCGTGCAGTCTGTGGCTAGTTTGCATTGTTGCCTGCCATTGTAGTGTTTGGCAGCTGGATGTTAACAGCGCATAGCGTTCGGCAGTTGGAGGTGAGCTGCCAGCAGTGGTGGATGTGGGAAAGTGAGATGGCGGATTTTTGAGAATGGATAACCTGGAGGTGTGCCCATCAGAAACAGTACATTTGCAAGAATGGATGTCATGAACTCCTATATACATTATGACTATTAAGGTAAATACATTGTTTGTTCTCTATTAAAATCTTTCATTTGCTAACTATGCCTTTCAGTAGTTAGTGCCTTCCGTAGTTTGTATCTTTTATTTACCTGGCAGTAGTGGCGCTCGCTGAATTGCAGTAGTTCGAGTAACGAAGATTTTTGTGAGGTAAGTGATTTGTGAAAGGTATAGGTTAATGTTGGTCAGGGCCATTCTTTTGTAGGGATTTTTGAAAGTCAGATTGCGTTGCGCTAGAAATATTGTGTGTCAGTTTAAACACAGTCATGTGTGTCAGTTTATACACAGTCAAGTATAAATGTTGAAAAGGGACGTTTCACATTCAGCACTTGCTATTTGTGATTTTTTGTTAAACAGTAGCATCGAAAGCCTAACTTTTCCATAAAATTATTAAATCATCTTTCGAGCTTGCAACTAGCTCATCAACACTTTCTCATGAGGTAATGTGGCTGTGGACTTCACAGCCGTCTTCAACGGGAGGCACTAATTTGTCTTCTAGACGAAATATCTCAAGAGGAATTGCTGACATCCTTGATACACTACCGAAAGACATTAAATTTTGTATCCGCCAGAAAAACTTCAAGAATGACATTTCTTATCCTTCCGTAAATAAAAACCTCCTGCGGAGTACCACAAATTTTTCGACCTCTGTAAGATCATAGCTCACATCGATCAACTCTCCATATTAATTCTTGTTCATTTTGTAACGTTAGATTACCTTAGTAGGTCTATTACCAACTTTGGAACCATTTATTCCATAACTTTGTATTCCCTTTCTTAAAATAACGGCAGCGACTCTCGAAATATATCATTCATTGTCTTTATTTCCTTATTAATAAGAAAGTACTAATGAGTTATGGCCTGTGTTAACATTATTACTACTTTTTCTATATATATGACGTATTTGGTAAACATCTCATCAATCTAACGTTTGCTATATTTGGCGATTGATAACAAGCACGAGACCACTAGTTGATGATTGCTATGTGGCGTACAACCTAATTTTGGGATGTACCATACAATAGAGTTTTGACTATACCAAATAATCATCATTTTACATATATTTACTGAATGAGATATGAGAATATATATCGAGTTTCCGCAATTGCAATTTCTATGGACGGCACAGAGAGGAGTGCATGCGTTTTCCATTGTCTATAACCGTTTATTACTGTAATATTACTGAGTAAGTACATTCATTGGGAGACACAAAGTGCATTATGATCTTTGTGGAAATTCGTTCATGATGCATTCATGACGGCAATCTTTCTGACATCTTCCCGTCCTGGTTTTGACAGGTTTCGTGGAGGGTCAACAGAGAATAGCTAAATAACGTATGCCTCGGCCCTAGTTACTTTCTTTTAAAATGAATTTGGAGAGGATTGTGTTCTCTCACTCAATACGACAGATTGCAATATTTCAGAAGGCTAATTTCCATTGCAAACATTTTTTCAGAGAACTTTTTTTCCGATAGTGGCCACACTATGGCACTGCAATTAACGTATGATGCAAGTTGAGTGTCTTAATGCTGCTACCGTCGGAAATAATTCCCACAATATTGATATTTATGGCCACTGAATCACAACAATTTGTGTTGTATATTATTTAATATACATTTTCATAACATGGACGAAACATTGATTGCTTTTCATATACGAGAGAAGAAGATTCGAGGTAGATACTAAAATTATAGCGATGACTTTCAACTTAATTTTTCAGTGTGAAATATCGTTTTAAATATTGATATGTACAATTTTAACACTACCAGCTCCGTTCAGAGATTACTCATACCCAAAATGAATGGCTTGTACACTCCTGGAAATTGAAGTAAGAACACCGTGAATTCATTGTCCCAGGAAGGGGAAACTTTATTGACACTTTCCTGGGGTCAGATACATCACATGATCACACTGACAGAACCACAGGCACATAGACACAGGCAACAGAGCATGCACAATGTCAGCACTAGTACAGTGTATATCCACCTTTCGCAGCAATGCAGGCTGCTATTCTCCCATGGAGACGATCGTAGAGATGCTGGATGTAGTCCTGTGGAACGGCTTGCCATGCCATTTCCACCTGGCGCCTCAGTTGGACCAGCGTTCGTGCTGGACGTGCAGACCGCGTGAGACGACGCTTCATCCAGTCCCAAACATGCTCAATGGGAGACAGATCCGGAGATCTTGCTGGCCAGGGTAGTTGACTTACACCTTCTAGAGCACGTTGGGTGGCACGAAATAAATGCGGACGTGCATTGTCCTGCTGGAACAGCACGTTCCCTTGCCGGTCTAGGAATGGTAGAACGATGGGTTCGATGACGGTTTAGATGTACCGTGCACTATTCAGTGTCCCCTCGACGATCACCAGCGGTGTACGGCCAGTGTAGGAGATCGCTCCCCACACCATGATGCCAGGTGTTGGCCCTGTGTGCCTCGGTCGTATGCAGTCCTGATTGTGGCGCTCACCTGCACGGCGCCAAACACGCATACGACCATCATTGGCACCAAGGCAGAAGCGACTCTCATCGCTGAAGACGACACGTCTCCATTCGTCCCTCCATTCACGCCTGTCGCGACACCACTGGAGGCGGGCTGCACGATGTTGGGGCGTGAGCGGAAGACGGCCTAACGGTGTGCGGGACCGTAGCCCAGCTTCATGGAGACGGTTGCGAATGGTCCTCGCCGATACCCCAGGAGCAACAGTGTCCCTAATTTGATGGGAAGTGGCGTTGCGGTCCCCTACGGCACTGCGTAGGATCCTACGGTCTTGGCTTGCATCCGTGCGTCGCTGCGGTCCGGTCCCAGGTCGACGGGCACGTGCACCTTCCGCCGACCACTGGCGACAACATCGATGTACTGTGGAGACCTGACGCCCCACGTGTTGAGCAATTCGGCGGTACGTCCACCCGGCCTCCCGCATGCCCACTATACGCCCTCGCTCGAAGTCCGTTAACTGCACATACGGTTCACGTCCACGCTGTCGCGGCATGCTACCAGTGTTAAAGACTGCGATGGAGCTCCGTATGCCACGGCAAACTGGCTGACACTGACGGCGGCGGTGCACAAATGCTGCGCAGCTAGCGCCATTCGACGGCCAACACCGCGGTTCCTGGTGTGTCCGCTGTGCCGTGCGTGTGATCATTGCTTGTACAGCCCTCTCGCAGTGTCCAGAGCAAGTATGGTGGGTCTGACACACCGGTGTCAATGTGTTCTTTTTTCCATTTCCAGGAGTGTATTTAGTGAGTTAATGCATTTACTGTAATTAGCGATTGATCTGTACTGTAACTTACAGTACAGCCTAAAGAGAACATCCAAAAAGAGACCGAGTTATCGTCCCACGATCGTGATGTATATCCTACTCGAGATTGTAACTGTGGACTTCCATGCCTCTAGGGAACAGTAGCACAACACGCGTCGACCGCAGTGGCAAGCGTTTTCCGCCCCGTCATGCCATCACACGGAATTAGCATTCACATCTGAAATGGTAGCCGCTTGCGACAGCCAATGACAGATTGTAGCAGGGGCATGGCTGCGGAACCAATCAAACCCGCTTAACAACTGGATTCTCGGGCAGAAGTTGATGCGCCGACATAAATCGAAGTGGCAAGTTATATTGTGTAGATCCGGTAGTTTTAAATACATCCATGCCGTCCGTAGATAGTACATTGAAGACTTGCAAAGTGTACGGCCGTTCAGGCGATGAACAGTATTTCGAAACCATACGAATGAACGACGGCATTGAGTGAAGGACCCAATTATTGATCTTATTTTCTTTATTACGTGCTCTTTCAGACGGATAATTGTATATGTTTACTTGTTTTGCCGACCTGAGTGGCTGTGCGGTTCTACGCGCTACAGCTTGGAACCGAGCAACCGCTACGGTTGCAGGTTCGAATCCTGCCTCGGGCATGGATGTGTGTGATGTCCTTAGGTTAGTTAGGTTTAATTAGTTCTAAGTTCTAGGCGACTGATGACCTCAGAAGTTAAGCCGCATAGTGCTCAGAACCACTTGAACCATTTATTTGTTTTACTACTATTACATTTGATGAACTGCTCCTCATGATTGCTGCTTCCGTTACGCGAAAACCGATCACTCCAGAGCAAAAAGTCTTGCCGTGGCGCTCAGGCACATAAATTTGCATTACTAATAGTTTACGGTCGCAGTTTTTTACAGTTATAGTACGCTTATTTTATGAATTAGAAAAGTGTGTATCGCTGCAAAATTTTCAAAACTGCTTCCTCGCGTTTGTTATACGATAATCATGTATTTTCGAGTCACTGCGTCTTTTACCGATATAATCAATTAAGAAGTATGTTATTCCCATGCACCTTACAAGCACTATTAGTGAGACGAATCCTGTGTCAAGCTATTGCACCTTTGGTTAGCTAGAATGATAGTTTAGCTGATGACTACTTATTCCTTTAACACAGTCTGGCACACATCGTGTTTGCTATGTATGTGTCATACATCCCATTTACTATAAACAGACACAAGCTGACGAAAATTACAAATGGAAGGTCGATACTATGTACTGCCTCATGCAGAAATACGTACTTGTATCAAAGAGTAAGGAAGCTCGTGTGACTACTTTAATCGTAGTCTAGGGGTAGCGTCTGAAACTACTAATCAAAATGTGTTGAGTCGCGAGCCCTTTACCACCCACTGCTTAAGTTTTGAATACTGGTTATCAGCAATAACACTCGGAGACTTCCGCTTTAAGAAGTCACCCTCGTTCTGCCAACTGACTTATCAAAGAGGGTGGACCAGCGGAAAGAGTTTCAGGACACTGCCTTGCCCTTGGGAAGAGAAACTGCCCTGAAAAGGTCGATCAGCAATGATCAATGACACGAGGATGCAGAACTCAATGGGAACCATTCCATTAAAAACACATAAAGAGTATACACGGAATATGCGGCCTGTAACTGAAATAATGTCGTGATCGTCTCTCCACTGGCAAGAGATTCCGAAAAAGTTCCCCATTCGCATATCCAGACTGCAAAGTCGGAGGTCACTATGAGAAAAGGATTGAAATCCAACGACAGGATAACATACTACTTGATGAAGCGTAAAATGTCAGAAGTTTGAACTAGGTAGAAAAGCTAGAAAATCTGAAACGGGAAGTGCAAACTCTAAGGAGAGAATTAAACGGTATAAGTGAAGTGACATGAAAACATGGTAACGACTTCTGGTCAGACGAATGTGGGCTAAAATCAACAGGAGCACAAAAAGATGTAGTCAGAGTAGGGAAGTGGGATGGAGAGTGAGTTACAGTGACAGAGATATTCTCATCAGCTTCGACAGGAAACCAACTCCGACGATAGTTCAGGTATTCATGCCAAAGTCGCAAGCAGCAGATGTAGAGTTAGTGAAAGAATATGGGATATTGGACAGGTAAATTTTTGCCGTAAAAGGAGATGAAATAATACTTGTACAGGATAGGAATGCGGCTATACTGGAAGGAACAGAGTAAAGGGTTGCGTGAGAGTATGTGCTTTTGAGTAGGAATGAGGGATGAAGCATTCTAATTAAATTTTGAAATACATTTCAGGTGGTAATAGCAAAAACTCGGTTCAAAAATCGCAAGAGGAGGGCGTACACAGATGAGCCAAAACATTATGACCATCCGCTTAATACGGCGTTGTTCCACTTTTCAGACATAATAAAATAGATATTCTGATTGGTATAGACTCTACTGGTCCTGGGCAGGATTCCAGAGGTATGCGGCACCAGATGTCTACACATAGGTCAAGAAATTTCTGGGAATAACAGAATGATAGTTTACTGGCACGCATATGGCGCCAGATATATGTTCCAATGGATAGGAATGAGGCACAAATGTAAGTTCACTAGAATGACTCTGCAACCACTCTAGCACGATTCTGACTTTGCAACACCGACCGTTATCCTACCGGAAGATCGACGTACGGGGAGACTTCAAGCAGGTGGTTAGCAATAATGTTCACGTAGTTCAGTGCCGTTATGACGTCTTCGTTACTACCACAGATCCCATGGACGCCCAACTCTATGTACCCCACAGCATTATTCTGACCACACCGGCCAGACATCGACATGGTATAACAGGAAATTCAAATTGTTCAAATGGCTCTGAGCACTATGGGACCTAACTTCTGAGTTGATAAGTCCCCTAGAACTTAGAACTTCTTAAACCTTACTAACCTAAGGACATCACACACATCCATGCCCGAGGCAGGATTCGAACCTGCGACGGTAGCGGTCGCGTGGTTCCAGACTGTAGCGCCTAGAACCGCTCGGCCACCCCGGCCGGATAACAGGAAATATCATTCATTCGACAGGCGGCACATTTCTATTGACAGAGATGCTGTGCCCACTGCAATCAAAACTAACGATGTCGTTAGGTCAACACAGGAACACATAGAGGTCGTGTAATGTGGAGCTGCACATTCAACAATGGCCTTTGAACACTGTGCTCTGAAAAACTTGCTCCTCCATCAGCATTGTATTCTGTCGTCAGATCCGCCATAAATCGTTGCCTACCCTGGATTTCGCAGTGGGTGGCCTCTACGTTTTGTGACGAGATGTCGTCGTCCAATACCTTGCCGCCTGCTCGTTATTTCACCATCCTTGAACCACTTTGCATAGGCGCTCACGACAGTAGTACGCCAACAGGCGACCAGCTTCTCCTTTCCAGAAATTCTCGTTTAAAGGTGAAGTGCCACAATAATGTGCCCTTTATAAAAACCATTTATGTCAGTGGATCATCGCAATTGTTACCAGTGGTTTCTCTGCAGCACATTAATCTCTCCGCCGCTTATGTGCTTCCCTTACAGAGTCACGTTCCCGCAATACCACAAGAAATCATTCAGAGTCACAGTGGGCAGTGGTCATACAAAACGTTTAGGCTCTGGAGTGAATATTTGGAAATGACCCGTAAACAGGAGGTGGTTCAGGCTGGATTACAGCATGGTCAAACAAAGATTTCAAAATCGAATATGGAACTGTAAGGCGTATCCAGGTGCAAATATAGAGCAAGATCACAATTTAGTAATTAAGCTTAAGGCAATCGTCCAGTTTGGAAGGAGGTGCGATACTGAAGTATTGAGGAATGAAGAGACGCACTAGTTCCCTGAGGACGTGGACACTGAGACACGAAACATAATACTAGGTAGTTCAGTTGAAGAGCAGTGGAGATTCCGAAATGTGCTGTCACAGATACTGGAGAGACAAGCATGTACAAGGAAGGTGCCTACGAAGAAACGTGGGGTAACAGATCAAATACTCCAACTGAGCCGGCCGGGGTGGCCGAGCGGTTCTAGGCGCTACAGTCTGGAACCATGCGACCGCTACGGTCGCTGGTTCAAATCCTGTCTCGGGCATGGGTGTGTGTAATGTCCTTTGGTTAGTTAGGTTTAAGTAGTTCTAAGTTCTAGAGAACTGATGACCTCAGAATTTAAGTCCCATAGTGCTCCGTGCCATTTGAACTTCAACTGATCGACGAAAGAAAGAAGTACGAAAACGTACACGGAAAGAAAAGAAAACATCAGTATTAATGTCTTATGAATGAAAGAAATGTCATATATCGTGCAGATAAGTCGAAATGGTTACATGAAAGGTATGAAGAAATCGAAAATGAAGTGATCGCTAGGAGGATTGATTCACCATATAGATAAGTCAAAAGAACCTCCGCTTGAAATTAAAAGGAAAGCTGGTAACATTAAGAGTGCAATGGGAATTTCACTGTCAAATGCAGAAGAGAGAATTGTCTGACGTGGTATAGATTCGACAGGTAGAACATCTAAATATTAAAGTCAGAATTTAAAAGAACTGAGATCGAATAAGGCAGAAGGGACTGATAACATTCCATTGCGATTTTTAATGTTATCGGGGGAAGCGACTAACAAAGGACTCTTCAAGTCAGTGTGTGGGATCTGCGAAACTCGCAACATGCTCTCAGACTTCAGATAAATATCATCCACACAATTCAGAAGACACCTAGCGAAAATTGGTGTGGAAAAATATCCCACAATCAGCTTGATAGTGCTTGATTCCAATATTCTTATGGGAATAATTTACAGAAGAAGAAATCTGAGAATCTGTTTTGTGACGATCCGTAAGACTTTGGAGTAGGTTAATTCACAAGGGAGGAACTTTGGGGTTCATATCATAATGGCAGAAAGACTGCTGAGAAATCAATACACGGTTTTTCGACCTACAAAAAGAGTTCGACAGTGTAAAATAATGCAAAATGTTTAAATTCTGAGAAAAATAAGCTTCAGCAGCAAGGAAAGGCGGGTAATGTACAATACATACGAGAACGAGGAGGAAACAATAAGTTTGAAAGACCTAAAACGATGTGCTCAGATGAAAAATGTAAGACTGGTATGCAGTCTGAAAGGTTCAAGAATGGGATTAAAATTTAAGGTGAAACGAAATGAATAATATGATTCGCTGATGACATTGCTGTCCTTAGTGAAAGTGAGGAAGAGTCACGGAATATGTTGAATGGAACGAATAAGCTAATGAGCGCTGAATATCGACTGTTGGTAAATCAAGGAAAGACTATAGTAATGAGAAGTAGCAGAAAAAAGAACAGCCTGAAACTGATCGTATTTGTGGATCTCGATGTAAACGAAGTTAATGGATTATGCTACCTACGTGGCAAAATGATCGATGATGGACATAAAAAGGAGACTAGCACAGAAACAGAGGGCACTTCTTGCCAAGAAAAATCTACTGGTATCAGAGTCCTTAACATGGGAAGAAATTCCTTATAATATGAGTTTGGAGCACAACACTGTATGATAGTAGATTTTAGACAGTGAGACACCCGGGACATAAGAGGATCGAAGCGTTTGCGATGTATTCATACAGAATGATGTTGAAAATTCAGTGGATTAGGAATGAGTTGTCGCCTTGTTAGGGTACGTAATGCACTCTGGCATACGTCCGAACATGATCGTGGTCTAGATGTTATGGTGTGGCGAGTCATGATGTTGCATGGGCTTAGTAACCTCCAAATCGATCACGGTATACTCACCGGTCAACCTTACTGTGACACTGCGCTCCCTCCCAGTGGGCGTCTTTCAAGGGTGCTTTAGGCCGAGACTTCATTTTTATGAATGACAATGCCTGACCGCATCCAACAAGGCAGGCGGGCGAGCTCTTAAAATGAGAGGATATTCGGCAAATGAATGCGCTGCCTGTTCACCCGACTTAGATCTCATCGAGTACGAACGCGATGCTTAGGAGAGAAGCATTGCAGCACGTCCACATACACCAAAGTCCATCCAGCAGCCCTCAACAGTACAAAATGCTTATTTATCAAGTTTTTGGCCAGCACAAGATCATTATGCAGGGCATCCATCGCTGGCCATGGTGATTATACACCCTACTACGCACCATGTGTCACATTTTTCCATGTCCTGGGGGCCATCATGAATAGTGGTGACGTGTCTTAGAAAATGAGTATCATTTCTGTTCGTCTCATCGTGTATTACTTTCAATTACCTTGTATCCTACTGTAGCAGTTGTTTTCACGTATGGTCAAAGTTCCATCTAACTATGTTACTTGGCATTGACACGTCATGTGAAAGCTACTTTCGTCCGGAAGTTTTGCACGCCAGTGTATTATATTTATCATATGAGTGTGTCACATAATTTACCTAAGCTCAAACGTCGTACGTGTCTATTTTAACAGTCCTGTTATCACTTTAAGGACAAATGAGGTGTTGGACTGTAAGTGGAAATAAATAATCTCGCTATTATGAAGAATATTCTATGGAGTACTCTCTGTAGGCAACTGTAATGGGATTCTGTGCCGTTGGCGTTGTTTTCCATCCAAAACCTCACAATGAATTTTTTTTGCTGCAGTGTGAGGTAAGATATGTCGTAGGAATTAATGGGTAGTTCAAAGAACATAAAATCATGTTAATGGCTTACATTTATATTGTTCTAGTCTTTTGTGTGGAGAAATCTTTAGAAGTTACGCATAAGGAGTCAATGTTCTTGCGGATGCCTTCGTGTTCGAAGCCATAAAGCTTCCATGCATGAAGCTGTTATGCGGGCTGGCTATGAAGCGGATGTGACGAGAACGATAATGAAAACTCGTCAGAAGAGTAAGGGCCAAATAAGTCAGTACGCATTACTTACAAATGGTATCAGGAACGATACGATGTTGGAATCGACTATTCATCTCCTGCAAACACTATCATACAATACAGTATCTGTCCACCTATTTCTCTTCTCGTTAATCATATTATGCGTGGAAGAGTTGTAAGATTATATTGGTGTTTATATTGTTTAGTCCCACCCGCATTCGTCATTTTTCATCTACTTGCTGTACGACTGTACAATACCTGTCTTAGTCCATTATCGATTACCAATATTTTACACAAAACACATCGATTGCACATTATACAGCAAAAGTGTCTGCATCGGTGTCTACTTAAATAGCATCCACAGTTACTGTGCGTATGAGTGCAGATATATTTCTCATAAAACTGAAAACACCAGGCCATTTACTACATATGTACGTTGAGTTTTTGAAACATATTTCACATTTGTTAAGACTCAACATATACGTTGTGACTGCACAATGTTTAATTTTTGGGCTTGTTCGTTTCCTGCGTACTTTGAACTTATTTACCTAGACGATTAAATGACGATATCAAGTTTATGTACACGTATCACAATGCCACCTGGCATTATTGGCATTAAAATCATTTACGGGGGGGGGGGGGGGGGATAAGCGGTATGTAACCGAAAAATATTTCCACTGGGTGAGGGTTCAAATAAGGACCAAAATCGGCAACAGTAGTTAAAAAGCAATGTGATTTTCGTGTCAAAACATTTTCTTAGTTTCATATCGCAAGAGTTCATCGGGTACGAGTACTTCAGTAGTAGTAGTAGTTTTATTCGTCCGTGAATAACTTTTACATGGTATTACAGTTTCAGAGTCAAAAATAATGTACATTTACAGACATTTAAATCATCATAGGTCTCCTTAGACAACGATGGGACAATTGTTGGAATAAGCCTGTCATTCTCCAGACGTAATTAGAGAAACAACAGCTTAAATCTTGATAGAAGGATGGTGATTAGAGCTTCCTCCTGCAGAAAACACGATCTGTCTCCTAACAACTCTGCAGTCTCGCTTAATTTACCAATAGTTTGCAGTACTGTTATGTTTGTACTATCTTGGAAAGCACACATGAAAATCTAAAAAGATGGTTTTTCACGGCTTATTCACCACTTAACACAAATAGATGAAAACACGTAACGCACTAACAGCTGACGAAAGGACCGTGACGATGTATTCTGGTTTCCATTTCGAATGCCGTAACATCCATTTTTAATGTCTGTATAGTTGAATCAGCATCCCTTCACAATGACTGATATAAATAGGGTAACTTAAGATTATCTGCTAGGTTCTCAATAGACAAAAATGTTATAACAGGAAAATATGTTGTGGTACTGAAAAGCTACTTTATTATTCTTCATACAAGTTTCACATTCAGATCTAAGTAGCATAAAAACTATAACTTAGGAAGCCAATTTAATAAAATCATCATAAGACAACCTTGCTCCAGAATCCCTTTTTCAAGAAGTGTCTTTATTTTTCCATTTATTATATCAGTCAAATGAGAGGATTATTTCTGTAACAAGGTATCACTCTACATATATTTTACATACTTGTCCAGTTGATCTTACATTCCGTCTGTAGAGACGGTGAAGGTCGTTAAGTATTAATCCACCCTTTGCTTCCGGAAGAATGCAATTAGTATTTAGGAATTTGTTTCATTCACTGCGTTCATTAACTGATGATAACAGCACCACTTTATCGATGTTGAAATATTCGTCATACTCTAACCAGTTCAGCCACATAGTAAATCTCATTTACATGAGCTTACTATTTTGGGCATAAAAGTGTACCCCATATTTATTCCGTAAATTCATCAGGCAATCAGTACCTCAACAGTGTTTCCCGTTTCCCCTATATGCCTCTCAGAACAGCAAATTCACAGAAACTTAGGTGACGTCTGCCAAACATCAGTGAAGGATTTTCAGTCCTTCATAAGGCTCTCGGTCAACTGATGGCGCCAGCTGTTGATGACAAACAATATATCTCAATTTAGCCAAACGGGCGAGAATTTATGCGTAAAGAATCTAGTGCGGCGGTCGTCGTCATATAATGGCATGCTACAGCTTCTGAAAGCTGTCAGACCGTGCCCTCCAATCCTTTTACGCAGAATGGCAAGTAGTGTCCGGTCGTTATTTGTTTAGGATACATGACAAAATCGAGCAGGGGTGGAGAAATATCACTCAGTGTTTTGTGATCAGAAATACTTTCACAAACGTCCCAGCAAACGCAAGTGTCACAAGAAAGCACACATGATGAAATAGCTAAGTTTTAAGTCTTACGCTTATCACGTGCCGGAGATGACTTTGTCGCCCTGTGCTCGAGCATAGTAGTTATTTTAAATTATGAAACAGTTATAATATTGGAAATTTCCTAATTTCTTTATGGATCGTCAGCAACTGGTTAGCGGTCCAGGTACTTAGTTTACAATCTTTGAATAAAGGTTGAATTTACATGTTAAACGTTCGGTTTAAAAGTGTAAATACATAATAAAACTGCCAAAATAGGCATGTTATTTTGTGCTGTTTGCCTTTGACGAACGAAACGAGTGGACAGAAATTACAAATGAATGCAATATTTTAGTAGGTCCCTAGCGACATAAATGCAGCGTAGGCTGGCGAGTAGTAGTTTCTAATAATATGAGTGCATAAATATCCTAAGTTAATTCTTATAGACTATATTCTGCACGGAATTTAAACTAGAAGAAATATATCTTAATTTGTTAAATTGTTAAATTTGTGGTAAGATCTTATGGAACCAAACTGCTTAAGTCATCGGTCCCTAAGTTTACACACTACGTGATATAAGCTAATTTGTGCTATGGACAGCATACACACAAACACAAACACAAACACAAACACAAACACAAACACACACACACACACACACACACACACACACACACATGCCCGAGGCAGGACTTGAACCTCCGACTGGGGGAGCCGTGCGGACTGTGACAAGACACCCCAGACCTCGCGGTTACTCTGCGTGGCTAAATGGTTAATGAACACACAGAGGTTGTTTGAACGTAATTACAAGTACTTTGGTGATTGGCACCTCAATAGGTACAGACTTCAGTTGGTTTATCTCTGCATCTACCGGTCTTCCCTCAAACACGTCACACTATTTACTACCTGCTTTCTGCTGGGTCACAACTACGCCACTAAGTGTACTACGCCTGTCGGTATAGACTACCCATTTTGCGGCTATTCATCCATACTTTAACACCTGACCATGCTAGCCAGGCAAAAATAAGCATTATTGGCTTGTCATTGCCATATGTACTAGGTGGTACTAACCACCTACCAATATGCTGATCCTAATAGCTATAACTATTAATCTGCAAATAAAATAAATACTGATTTAATGGTGTTGAGTAAAATTTCCCTAGTCACCAATAATAATATCTGCACTTATATCCCTAATACCCCATTTCT
Source organism: Schistocerca americana (assembly GCF_021461395.2). NCBI lineage: Eukaryota > Metazoa > Arthropoda > Insecta > Orthoptera > Acrididae > Schistocerca > Schistocerca americana. The sequence goes on along the minus strand of NC_060121.1, from coordinate 439,886,973 downwards.
TTCTTTCTTTCTCTTGGGGCCTATGTCCCGCTTCAACGCGGGGTAGGCCGTGTTACTATTGATTTGGCAGTGTTAGTAGCAGAGGGTGGTTGTATGCCCTTCCTGCTGCCATCCCGAGACCGAATCCCACCCCCTCCCCCCTCCCCCCCAGGATGGAATTAGTGTACCCCAGCTGTCTTCATTTATTGGAAGCCATGGAATAGGGCAAACAGTTTTAAATGTCTGCGAGTCGTGTAACGGAGGCGGAACATGGGGCCAGCCCGGTATTCACCCAGTGGGATGTGGGAAACCGCCTAAAAACCACATCCAGCCTGGCCAGCAGACCGGTCCTCGTCGTTAATCTGGCTGGCGGATACGATACGTGGCCGGCGCGCCTACCCGAGTCCAGGAAGCAGCGCCTTAGTGCTCTCGGCTAGACTGGCGGGTACCCCTCAAACCCCGTATTTACAGTTAACTGGTTTGTTTCCATAAAAAAAATCTTTTATTACTCAGTGAAGTGAGCTGGTTTCTAACATTAGAAAGATCAACGCTGTGCTGCCGACATCGACTCGCAACTGGGGCCAACCCTCTAGTGGGAAACAGTTTTGCTGACTGAAATATCTAAGCACGACTCACAACGCTACCTTACATCTCAGCCTGTTCTTTTCTGCAACTTACGAAACTTCACCAAAGTTCTCCTACATTCCTGGTAAGTACCCAGGTTCGATTCCTGGTCCTATACAAAGCTTTATTCTGCCTAGTCTGTTTTGCCTCTAATTGTCATATTGGGTGAGACTTTTGGATGAATATACATGTAACAGCTGCCAGTTCATAAGAAACAGGTCACGAGTGTGTAGGGCTCGCACTCTAAGGGACCCCTGGTAACTTAATAATGTATGCAGATATTTCATTCATAGGTTTTGGTGACTGGGTTTCCGAGTATCAAAATATGTGACATAAATGGCTGTATCGCTTGACTGCAGTGACTTGAATATTTCTTACAGCCAAGGGACCATAAGCCTTTGTAATTAACATAAATCTCAACTTGACACCTCTACCCGTTAGAGAGAGATAGGGGTCTTAAAAGGTGGACGGACTGAAAAACCGAGACACAGACGGACAATAAATGGTCAAGAACATATTCTTTATATGATAGTCTAGAATCAGAAATTAACCATTTTCAGATTTTTTCTTATATTTATACTGTAAAATGCTGCTATTTTCCAGAATTCATTATTCCAGTGTAACAGGAAGTACGCTACAGTGTTTGACTGGGGAGTTTGAGGGCAACAAAATACGTTTATAAATGGTCGTATCTATTGCTTTCACTTATAAGATTGTTTTATACCGACAAGTGACCGTAGACCCTGCTATTTGAGATGTGTATCAACTTGATACCTCAACTATTTTCAGACGAGCAGCCATCTTAGGAGACGGACAGACAGCCAGGCAGTAGGACGGACAACAAAGTTTTCGTCAAACGTTCCGTTTATACCAACTGAGAAACGTAGCAATAAAAAATAACATTACCAGTCACTATATGCTGTATTCTCGGCTAGCATCAGGAACATGTGGATGTTGCTGCATGTATGTTTTTCTAAGTTTCGTGTTTATAATGTGCTGATTTGAGGGTCGCGGTAAAAACAGAAGTTGGCGAAAAATATCAGTCGACATGGAAGACACGCAAGATACCAGTGCACATGTAACGAGCCTAGTCGTAAATGTCTGTTCATTGCAACAAATCATTACCATACAACGCGAGATTTATCTTACAGTATTTATTTGTATTTTTTAGTGTAATGACATATAAATTATTTATAAAGTAGCACCAAGGAAAACAAGTTTCTTTAGTAAGCAGCTACACCATGCAGCCTTGCGGCTATTTCATTGCTTCGAGGATAATGTTTCCTGGATCAAACTGTCTTAGTCTTCAGAAATTAACGAAAAAGTAATTCCTTGTTTCGACTGCCCCAGCAGTAGGTAAACTAGTGAACTAGTAAACTAAATTATTTAGTACTTAAAATGTCGTATTTATTGTTCTTGACAGGGATATCAAGTGTCGCCAGCGCGACCAATTTTCATGTGTGTGCGTCAGGGGCTACAATATGATTCACGTAGTATTGGCAATTTTTTGATGAAAATAATACGGAGGAGTTTTAGTAGTCCTTCGATAACGAAGATGACGTGACACGACGACTTTATCATGGCTCGATTACTTCAATTTTCGTATCAGTAAGACACGTAATAATAACTTTCTGAGGCGGTAAACTTCAGAGAGATTCTGGCGCAAAAAGCTGCAGAAATATAGACAACGTCACGAAGGAAAAGAAATCCAGAACGAGAACGTAATCTGAAATTCATCACAGATTTTTTATGGACACCGGAGTACAGAGATATTTACTTGTTTGTTGAGACTATATTCAACCGGAAATTTATCCACTGACTTGTTTGTATAGCCACCGTTGAATAAATGTTGACAAACATTACTGACATTATTATAATACTAAACGGCAAAATAACTGCTATATTTTAATTACTCCACTACTGGGCCAGAGTGGAAGACCGATAGGAAGCTTCTGTGGAGATCTGACTTTGTTTACCATTCCTGATAATGGTGACTCAAGATTAATGAACTCAGACGTGTACTTATAAGAAGAAGAAAACTCATCTAAAAAAATGCGTTACAAAGCTAGGGGCAGGGGCGAAAAGGACTCTTCGTACTTACGTTTAAAGAACACGCCTTTGGGGCTAAGAAAACCCTATCCTACCTCCTCCTTAACCGCAGTTATGTTTTTATTGGTTACCAGTGGTTTACACGGTATACTGAACTACTGTCTGTCTCTCTCTCTCTCTCTCTCTCTCTCTCTCTCTCTCTCTCTCTCTCTCTCACACACACACACACACACACACACACACAAACTAAATGGTCCGGTTCTAGTGATATATAGACTAAATCGCACGACAACAGATAGTGTTTCAACTTTCCAGCTTAAACTTCCTACCCCACAGAGGTAGTTTACTGAAATGACACATCTGCTGATGCAACGTTATCTCCTGCAACACATAAGAACTATTTCGCCGTGAGACTTCTAACTCACTGCCTACAGTTATACTGGAAATAAATGAATGAAATGATCGTATGGCATTGTGGGCCAGTAGGCTCCATTCGTGTTCGGCCTCCAAGTGCAGGTCTAATTTCAGTGGGCGCCACACTGGGCGACCTGCGTGCCGATGATGAGGATGAAATGATGATGGGGACAACACAACTCCCAGTCCACGAGCGGAGTCAATCTCCAACCCGGCCGGGGATTGAACCCCGGCCTGCAGCATGGGAGGCAAGCGCGTTACGGCTCAGCTAAGCAGGTGGACACAGTTATAGTGAAATTATTATTCCTTTTAGAAATGGGCAATGGAGTTACGAAGGGCCGGTCGAAACACTTCCGTGGGAGGGCGTTGCTGTTGCGTATATTCAAGGTAGCGTGACTCCGGTGCAGGTATATAAGCACCAACATGTAGTCAAGGGATTACTGCGACATTCGTGTCTTTAGGAAGCGCGTACGGTAAATTCGGAAACGTGACCTCTGGCGCGATACCACCAAATGCGTCTACACACGACCAACGTGCTGTTATTCTTTTCTTGGCTTTCAAAGGACAAACACCGGTGGGATTTCCATCAGAGAATGATTAACGTGTAAAGGGTAGCATTCATGTTGAGAAGCACACTTGTGGGATGGTGAGGCAAGTTCCAAGCCAGTCGCCACTCGACACAACACGCCAATCGATCTGGGAGGCCAGTAGAAGTTACTCCAACTGGAGTGGGAGCCACTCTAGCACCTGCGCTATACTCCTGATCGCGACCCGTGCGTTTCTTACGTCTTCCGTCCCTTGAGAAGGGCCGTGAAAGATCGTTGATTCCTGCCGGACGAGTATGCGCAACATACAGTTAGGGACTAATTTACACAGGATGATTTACCAAAGTGGTATCTTCTACATGGTGCATCGGTGATGATTTCCTTAATGCTCACCGCTACTTCAGCTGATTGGCGTACAGATTCTGGACGGAACGGCCTCAGAACGGAAACTTTTTGTTAGTCCCTTATGTTAAGCAATCAGAATATGACATATTGTGACCGTATTCTTTGTGAGAATCGCTTGGCTGAGGCAAAATGACAGCTGTTAAGTTCTCCTGGTGATTATACATCCACGAAAATAAATATTGTTACACCTTGAATAACTTGATCGAACTGTATCAAACTGATCCTCCAGTATTTCCATAACTGTGGGACGCGTTGGCCAAACTTTCATCACTAAGCGGTTACTTTTAGTGAAAAAAGGAGTGAGTCCTACAGAAGAAAAATAATGTCAGTATATGGCGGCTAGTGGGTGTGCCTAACGTTACTTGAACTAATATTATTAAATTTTCGTTGAGACACCTGAGTCGCTTCTTTATCGACGATAATGATAGAGCTTCGGCAACAGTAACGATCTAAGGAGGGGAAAAACAGATGAAGATGTGAATTGAAGTTCGTGTTATGGAGGCTTTGGACTAGTGTTGTCTGTACCGTGCCAACTTCAGTTTTCAAATGGTACAGCGGCTAACACACCTGTCTGGTAAGCACGGAGACACGGGTTTAAATTTTATATCATTTGTTGAGGTTCTTTCGTAGTTATTGTTACTTTTCAGGTGGAGATCGCATCATAGCATCATCTAAAATACGCAAACGTGTGACTTATTTCTGTGTTTTGTACTAAGAGAAAGATCGAATCATTTGCATGAGGAACACGGGAGCATCATATCCACAGTCACACAGACAGCCACTTGTAACACAATGACTACACAACTGGCGGTGACAAGATGCAATCGGATGACAGTGTGACACTTAGGACAGGCATGAGCTATTCCGGAAAGACTACACCACGAGAAGGTGATACAACATTTAGACTGGCTGCGACGAATAGACGGATGAAAACAACGGAAAACCTGACCAGAGATAAGAAGCAGTCCGTCTCCGTGAATCATTGGGGAACAATTTCTACAAGGTGTATTCAGACTTCCAGTTGTCATGTGACTTTTACGACTGACGTCACACCACAAACAACAGGGGCTAACATGGAGAACAATCAGAGTCAACTATAAGACTGAATGGCATTCTGTAGTGTTCAGCGGCCGGTCTCGCTTTCTGTTGCAGATGGTTCTTACACGACCAGGTGGAAGCTAGCGGGAAGCAGCTATTCTCTGTACCCATACCTGTCCAACTCATGGATCACAAAGTAGGGACCAATGGCCACCGAACCTTTGGTAATTATCGAAGTAGGATGAGTTTCCCCGGTATGTGTAAACAACAGTAAGCCCTGCTGTCATACCTTTTATAGGGCACCAAATTGCATATTTTGACAGTATAATGCAAGCCACTACAGGAGAGGTGTCAACCAGAAATGCCTTGAGGAATTGACTGAATAATGGCTCGCATGCCTAGTTCTCTCGTTTCTCACTCAAAGAAATCCTCTGGCATGTGGTGTAAAGTTCATGGTAGCCCGTAGCCTACAGTCTTCATGTGCAGACACAGTTAGTGTTTTAGTTTCGACAGGAAAATGCTCATCATTATACTGGAAGTGCGTTTGTACCCGTGTTACAGTAAATTAAAATGCATATTCGAGGATGTTCGTTCGCAAAAAAAAAAAAAAAAAAAAAAAAAAAAAAAAAAAAAAAAATGAAGAATAAAAGTTCAAGTAGCTCTGAGCACTATGCCACTTAACTTCTGAGGTCATCAGTCGCCTAGAACTTAGAACTAATTAAATTTAACCAACCTAAGGACATCACACACATCCATGCCCGAGGCAGGATTCGAACCTGCGACCGTAGCGGTCACTCCGCTCCAGACTGTAGCGCCTAGAGCCGCTCGGCCACTCCGCCCGGCTGTTCGTTCACACGTCATACTATTGTAGATTATGGACAAGTGTTCCACATAAAGTGAGATATTAATAATTTAATAGTAGTTATGTGATGAATGTCTCCGAAAATTTGACCAGTATCGGAGTGGTGCTTCATGTTGTAACACTTTCCGTTTGGCTTTCCACCAGTTTTTGTTGTTACAGGGACTGAAATGTCGACATCTCTGCTCTCGTCCCAAGTCGCCGCGTTGTATGGTTTGTTGGTACTTGCGATCAGGATTGCTGCTTCAAGCGAGATGTAGGAGATTATCATTGCTTACGAATCTTCTGACAGAAGGATTGCGTCGAAAGTGTTCCCACGTCAACGCCGTTCTAACTAGCACAGTCCGTGGCAGAATGTGCCCGACTGCCTGAGAATGTACCACAACGTTGGCTTGAAATTTATCAACGTTTCCTCGCTGCTCTCTAAGCACTCAGTGCCCCCACAATCTACTACATTCGAAAGTCGAATCACCAAGCTATTTTCGATTATACTTTACAATCTGATTTTCCTGCCTACAGTGAGCAATCTTTTTTGGATATCTGTCTCTCGACACGTATTGAATTGACTCTCTCCTGTTCTTATGATCTGTGACTTTTTCGTAACCCTCTAGAAATCTTCATCAATTTGTATTGTCGCACAGAACTAAGACAATTTTTTTCATCACTTTCTATTCCCTTCAAATTTTCTTTTAATAGCCTTTCGATGTAAGCAGTTTTTCCCCGGCAATTTTCCTCATTCTTGTTACTTTCACTAATTTTCGCTCTTCTGTACTCTCAGAGGCACTTCTCCATTTTTCGTTCTGTCACTCCATTTCTATTTTACCAATTCTCTGCACAACAAACTGAAGACCGAGCAATTTCAATTTCTCGAGGCGTAATGAATAATCCGTAAGATTTCGGGCATCCCAGCCGTGGATGCACTACTTCACTGATATTTATGCCGGGTATTCTCCGGCTGTCCTCAAAGTGAGTCCTAAGACTGACGAAGAGGTGTCAAACGCGACATTACACGCTCCACCGCGCCGGTACTGCTCTTGCGGGTCACAGATGTAGGTCGGCTGCCTCACCAATGGTAAAAGCACTCAGACATTCTATTCGCTTATCCATGTATATTCAGCTACGGTAACACCTTGAATAATTATTTGCGATTTAATTACACCAACAGCCGGATTTCATGCTTTGTCCAAATTAAAACCATCATGTCTGTTAACTGATTTGTCGGTTAATCTAACTTCTATGGCTTCCTTGAAAATATAAACCGAAAAGGAGGTGATGGATGTTAAAACCATCAGGTCACCGTTGGTCATCGAGTGACCGGTTCTCCCACAGCTGACTCTTCTGGCTGTAGAAAGCCTGCCTGTCTTCGGTATTCCACGAACCACCCACGAACGGCGTGTGCTGTCTGACCTATATGTGACTTATCACAATTTCCGCAATGAATTTGATACACACATGCCTTACATAGCAAGAAATCATCCTTCACGGAACCGAGTAAGGTATCAGTGTTCGTTGGAGGCCGGGAGATCCCGTTAAAATAGTTTTTCTTGAGAATGCCGCCTACTGTCGAGGAATGAGCACCCACATAAGGCAAAAACGCTCTTGATCTCAAGTTATTACCTTCTTTTCCATATCAAGTACTTGTATCCTAGAATTAACGTCTAATGCTCTCCGAATTTGTTGCTGGGAACATCGCCTCGCTTTAACAAATGCTCATGAACTGTCTGAACCCTCCTCATTGTCGGATATACAGTATGGCCTCTGTAATAAGATCTTTAGACCCCCTACGGTTCGTGAAGTGCAATGGCAGCTACTGGCATCTAAATGTAGATTCACGAGCGTTGGTTTGCGATATACAGCATGTTTTAAGAACTTTACGACAAATTAAAACATCCAAAAAAGGAAGGCAGCCATGTCTTTCAATTCCCATAATAAATTTGATACTAACATTGATAGAAATCAGATGCTCAAGAAATTGATGTAATTCATCAGTAAGACCTTAGTGCAAGGGCACACTATACTTCCGATAATGAGAATTTGCAACAAGAGTTCACACATCTGTGTTTTTCAAGAGAATAGCTTTTCCCAGCAACAGGTTCACAGAGCATTCGATGTGAATTGTAGAATTCAAGTAGCTGATATGAAAGAAGAAATACCTTCAGATCAAGAGTTTTTACTTTTAGTGTGTGCTCTTTTGTCGAAGATAAACCACCTTCACAAGAAATGCCGTGTTAAGGTGGCTTTCCAGCCTTCTGTGAAGATTGCAGCCTTACTCGTTTCAGTGAAGTATAATTCATAGCCTTGCAAGACGGGTGTTTGTTAGATTCCTTATGGAAATTGTGGTAAGTCTTATACAGGTCAGACAACACGCACCGCTCATGGGAGGTGCGTGGAATACCGAAGAAACACACTCTTAGTACAGTCACACAGGTCAGCTGTGGCAGATTATTGTATAAATACAGGTCATTCGACATACGCCTCTTATTTTTGGGTTTCTATTTTCAAGGAAACCACAGAAGATAGATTAAACGGTAACTTAATAAACAGAGGTAATGGTTTTAATTTGTGATTTGGTGTAAATAAATATCAATGATGTACTCAAGGTGTTACCAGCGTTGAATGCACATCTGTAATCGAATCGAATGTCTGATTGCTCTCGGCACTGGTGACACGCGTTTAAAAGTACCTCTTTGCTACCGACCAGCATATGTGATGCGCAGTACCACCGCGGTGGTGCATATAAGGACGCGCATGGCAACCCGTCATCTTGCGACTCACTCTGATGATGGCCGGACGACACGCATCTGAAATATCAGTTGAAGAAGTAGTATTTGCTAGGCTACATGCCAGAAATGTAATGGAAGTTTAAGACTGTCCAACTATTTGACTCTCCGATGGCTTGCTGAAACAGAATCTTATACACTACGCACAGTCCTTGAGAAATAAGTACCTTAATTCGGTCAGAATGAATTTTAATATAAAAAAAAACATATTTCAAGTTGTAAAGAGCTGTTTTATTAATAGTACTGAAAATATTTGAATAGAACCAACGTTTTTAATGGTCCTGATTATGACAGAAATTTCATGTTCGCCGAGTCTTAGATCTTTCGATTTCAGTTTCCAAACACTTTTCACTCTTTTATTATGATATCCTACATAATTTTACAATTCTTTCTTTCTTTCAGCCAACTCTACCTTATCATCTATGTACTTAATTATTCTTATCCTATCTCCTGCTAGCACTTTACCTCTTACGTTTCGGCCGGCCGAAGTGGCCGTGCGGTTAAAGGCGCTGCAGTCTGGAACCGCAAGACCGCTACGGTCGCAGGTTCGAATCCTGCCTCGGGCATGGATGTTTGTGATGTCCTTAGGTTAATTAGGTTTAACTAGTTCTAAGTTCTAGGGGACTAATGACCACAGCAGTTGAGTCCCATAGTGCTCAGAGCCATTTGAACCATTTCTTACGTTTCGTTGTCGTTTACTGTGAAGCGACAAATATTGGAAACAGTTGGCAGAAACCAATATTGTTTAACAACTCTTCCGTAACCTGCCTAATTTGTTTCCCCAATATGCATCCTTAGTACAACATGTTGTCTAATTTAAGTTCAATTATCAGTCTTCTGTTTTTTAGTCTATCATTTTCAAGGTCATCAGAAGGTTACTCGTTACTCCAGTATATCAGATGCATTTTCCCAATCAGCAAAACATAAGTAGAAAGTATAACGCTAATGTGAATTTGGTAGAAAACTGAAAGATAAACTAAAGCAATTTTTGTGCTACCTGCTTCAAACGGCTAATTACATGTCTCCTTTCGTTTCCTGAATCAGAAATTGATACTCTACCATGTTTTCCTCAACTTTTATTTGCAGTTTCCTGCGTGAAAGTATACATCGAGCATTTTTGATGTGACGTACGAAATTTATTGTTTTACAATCTTTGCACTATTTGGTGTTGTGTTTTTCGGTTACATTAAATCTTCAGGCCAAATGACTTCGTTACATATCGAATTGAAAAAACTTGGTCGGTCGTGAGATGGTTGCGCTTCACAGCTTCTTTGCAAAGTGAGCATTTATTTTATCAGAACCTTTTGGTTTTCCCATTCTGACCCACTTAACTTATCGCTTCACTTCTTTTCTCAATACTTTTCGTTCTAAGTCAATTTTATCGTATTCCAAATGATGATGAAATCTCATACTTATTTGACTTCTTTATGTGAAATACAATTCTTCACCGTATTACTTCAAAACTTTTTGATCTTTCCTGTCGTTTCCGTGTAGTATGTCCCTGTTTTATTCATACATTGCCCATCAACTAGTAATGATTTGTGTTTGTGTTTACCCCATGTAACGTTATCGTCATTTTGGTATTTTGTTTGAATAGTTGGTTGGAATATTCGTACGTCCATATTCTTCTGTATACTATGATACTTAATATTGCAATCATAGATTTTAGCCAAAAATTTTTCCCTGTTTTTCATGCACATCGTCTGCTTACTCTTCATCAAATTCACATGTCCGCATATACGATTGATTTTACAAGTAACCCTTCCTTTTACGAAATTTACTTTCGTAGACTCCATGTTCAAATTCTCCTTCGCCTTATCACAGCACTTTCCTTAATCTTACAGTAAAAAGGTAGACGATCTACTGTCTCCTATAACATTTTCCATTTCACATCCTCTATTCATCTTTCTGACATTCGACGTTCCAAGTAAATGTGTCGATAATTTTCCACGTGGGTTTTCACACATTCACATGAACGGCTAGTTCTATATGCTGGTAGCAGTGTAATGTGCTAGTTAGGCAAAAACGTATTAAATTAGTCCTTTGCGTAATTTCGTTTCCCAATACTAATACTCTACAGCCATATGCCATACACGAAGCCTGTTAAAATGGTTTTAATATTGTTCTGTACTAAACAATGGTAAGGAAACACGCGATACAACTACCCACGTAGCTATATTGTGGCAATGATCAGAGTGATAATACCCTATTGTGATGTGATTTTACATTGAAATGCTTTTAATTATTTCAATAAAGATTAAATTCACTTTTTTAATGAAACCTGCTATCTCACTGTTTTTGACCAAAGATATTATTACTGATAGAGGCTAGAGCTTTGAAGTTTATTGTTATTTAAGTTCAGATTGCAATCAGTCTAACTTTAATATAATAACCATCAAATACTACTCAAAGCTTATTGAAATATATTCCTACGCTTATCTGATCGGATGAAGCACGTGTATAATTAACGTATCCAAGTCTAACCGGTGGCTGCCTGTGCTCTATAAGGTCGAACGAAAACAGATGGCCAAAAGAATCATCATACCAGATTATTTAATTGTTATTTTTATACTATTTCACACGGATGGAGGCGAAATGAAGGAATACACAATTACGTTTCATACATATAGTGTGAATAGACACTTACGTACACTGACCTCCGAAAAATACGTCTACAGTTTTTCGACTCCAGTTCCAAAGTAAAAGCATAGGTCTTGATCACCATAGATATGATTCATTATCAAGGACTTTATAGAATATTGCTTCTTTTCCCTAGTTTCCGCTTCCAGAACAAAAGTAAAAGTTTTCATCTTTAACATCAGACATATGGTTGTTTAACACGGTCTTTCTAGAATATGGCTAGTTTTCTCTGTTACAATATTTAGATAAAACGTAATTACATTTAATTTTCCATTCAGACCATCAAATAAATTTCACTGTTCTCTCTCTCTCTCTCTCTCTCTCTCTCTCTCTGCAGTTTCACATTTATTTACAACTACGGGTAATCGGTGTTTTTAAATTAACATGAAGTTTTCCTTATCTCTTTTGTTCTCACACCATTTTTCCTTTGGACATACTTTTGAAAGAATTGGTCCATGCAACAGGAAGAATCAACATGGTTTCCTTTTCTCTTCCTAATCTCTAATTCTCAAAACTGTTCTGTATTCCCTTGGTGATCCGAATACGGGGACTATCAATTCTTCTAAGAACATATGATACTTGTGAAATTCGTCCGATGGGACAAGGGAAAGCATAACAGTCTTTCATGTGGTTTATTAAAGTTTACTGTTGCCTTCCGCGCCTTAAGCCGTTAATAGCAGATTTACCGACCTTTAAGAATGATTTACCACTTCAAGGCATGAAAGTGGCCCAGCTTCATATGGCTCAGCCGAATTTATTCGGCTCAGTACCTGAACGAAAATTTCCAGAAAATCCTAAACCACTCTAAGTGTTACAGGCTTATCTAGCAGCATTTCTCAGGTTCCTACTTCGATGGTATACTGCTTTTACCTCCCGAATTCTGATGCTGTTTTTCCGGCCGTTGTTTCGAGATCGAGGTCTGCCTCATTTGAAGGTTATGAATAATTGTTATACTTCTTCAGACGATACTGCTATCTCTGTAGCGACTTGGGAGCTATTTCTCCAAGTTTCTCCTCTATTAATTGACAGACCTTCGGTTAGCAGTCTAATTTATCAACCAGCACAGTGACAGTCCAGATGCTAATTCCCTCGTTAATTGCTGGAAACGTTTAACTTGTATTGACAATGATGGATATAGCTGAGGATAATCATCATTGCGATTTGCTGAGTAAACAACACAGACACATTGGATATGATAGTAATGGCATACAAGAAACACTCATGTTTGCAAATTCAGCAATTATCCTCATGTAGACCAAAGCGTTAAACTTAAACGTCCGTAATTGCTTAGGATGTTTAAAGAACCTATGACTATCGGATAATTTGTCCATTTCGCACTGCCCTATTAGACTGTCGAAGGAGAGATGGTGAATATTCAGAGATTTCAAAGGAAACCTCATCTGAACCAAAAAGGTTCATATGGATACGTGACTTAAGCTGAATGGTTTTCGAGGCATAGCACATTTAATGTATGCTTGGTTTTGAGATGTTTGAGCGCATGTATCTGTCATGCCCAAACAACCTCTGTGGCGTTTTGTTCTAGCCCAACGTACATCGTTGCTTTCAACGTCTTCGCTCGGAATGTATTTCTGCCTGTGTTGGGAGTGAAATAGTTCGTAGTAGTGAGAGAGTATCACAGAAAGGCATGGGCTGGTTGTCTTTGGGCACGTGCTGGTTAAAATGCCACACTTCAATAATGCAGATACGGTGTATGTTGACGGCATTCGCAGTAGTGGTGCTTTTGATGCTGTCGAAGAATAGCATCGAAGTTTTCTGACACGTTGAATTCCTGATCGAACAATATTTGCCAGATTTTGCAGGTACTACGTGAAAAACGTATTCTTCCAAGTTCCCAGTTTTCTTCTGACATGTATAGGAACATGAATACAGTAAATTGTTGAAATGCTGCATAGTAGTCCTATTACCAGCACACGTTGATTTCCTAATCGTATGTGAATGTGTTAAAAATACATATTTATCTATAGAAACTCTGTAAAACGCACGTAGTAATGTTTGCTGATAGTTGTGCATTAGTACACGCGCAAAACTGCAATGTACCGAATAACAGAAAATAAATAACAATGTACATTGATGGTATTCTACTTCGGAAATCATTCGTAATACGGTGTAAGTCGTTATGAAGTTTTCAGGTTGAGTTGATCGTTCCTCTTATATTCTTGAATATTGACTACTACTCCTGGGATGCTTTGTACTAATCTCGCACAACTAATATCATACAATTAATTAAATCCTGAAACACGTTTACAATAGTTTTGGTTTACTATTTCCGCCTCTAATTAATTATTTAGTTTGTACAATAAACCATCGAAATCTTCCATAACAAATACATTGTTATGAATGGCTTGTTTTTACTAACCACATCTCGGGGACTGTCAGAACCCACTTGTTATAGAACGGTGGTTCTCTTAGTAATGTATCTTGAAAGGGCTACAGATTTTAAGGGCATAGATGTATGCAAACTGGAAAGGAGTCTGAAGTTCTTAAGAGACAAGGAACGCAAGTGGGGAAGGAGGATAGCAACTGCAGTGTTCGTGCAATATTTAATATAAAAAGCATGACACAAATTTAGAAGTGAGAGTGCTTGTCTCATACTGGTGAAGAAACAGAGGTAAGAAATCAGGAAATGGTACACGCGCAAGATAAATACTTAGTGATATTAACTATCATCGTCAGTAATAAGACAGCGATTACCTAGTGGAGTTGGGAGAAAGAATAACAGACTTATCAATTACGTACTAAGTAGAAAATGTAAATACAGTGACAAAAATTGAACTACATGAAGAAAAAAATCGTCATAACTTCTGGACGGTTGTCGTAGGACGTTTTGTAAGATGATTTCTTTCCCATTATACAAAGTGACCCTGATTTCGATAAGATATGTTTCATGCAAGACAGACCTCCATCCTATCGAAGCAGGAAAGTGTGTGATGTCCTGGAGGAGCACTTTGGAAACCGCATCCTGGCTGTTGGATACCCAGATACTACTGGAATGGACAACGAGTATCCGCCACATTCTGCGTATCTGTACACATACGACTCCTCTTCGAGGGGCTATGTTAAAGACACAGTGTACAGCAATAACGCCAAAACCACTGCAGAGCTGAAAATAGTGATCCAGGTGGTCATAATCAGCATCGATGTCCCGACACTTCAGCGGGTCATGCAGAATTTCGCTATTCACCACATCACCGCCAAGGATGACAGGCATATCAAACATGTCATAATCTAAATCCAAATTACTGTTGTCATGTTTAGATGTTCAATAAAATATGTTCACGCCGTAGTTAGTAACTAAATTACGTTTTATTTCATATATTTCAATAACTATCATCCTGTATCTAATAGAAAAAGTGGTGGTGGTGGAAGTGGTAGTAGTAGTAGTAGTAGTAGTAGTAACAGCTGCAGCAATAATAGCTGTGTCTATCGCAACAGTTATAGTAGCCGAAGCATTAGTACTAGCGCTGTCATATACCATTCGGTGATTGAACTCCACAACTGTTGTGTATTAAAAGATAACAGTGAAGTTTTGTAGACCAGCTCTTCATCTGAAACTTCCTAGCAGCTTAAAACTGTGTGCCCGACCGAGTCTCGAAATGGGGACCTTTGCCTTTCGCGAGCAAGTGCTCTACCATCTGAGCTACCATAGCACGACTCACGCCCGGTCCTCACAGCTTTACTTCTGCCAGTACCTCGTCTCCTACCTTCCAAACTTTACAGAAGCTCTTCGGCGAACCTTGCTGAACTAGCACTCCTGAAAGAAAGGATACTGCGCAGACATGGCTTAGCCACAGCCTGGGGGATGTTTCCAGAATGAGATTTTCACTCTGCAGCGGAGTGTGCGCTAATATGAAACTTCCTCGCAGATTAAAACTGTGTGCCCGACCGAGACTCGAACTCGTGACCTTTGCCTTTCGCGGGCAAGTGCTCTACCATCTGAGCTACCGAAGCACGACTTACGCCAGGTCCTCAGGAGTGCTAGTTCTGCAAGGTTCGCAGAAGAGCTTCTGTAAAGTTTGGAAGGTAGGAGACGAGGTACTGGCAGAAGTAAAGCTGTGAGGACCGGGCGTGAGTCGTGCTTCGGTAGCTCAGATGGTAGAGCACTTGCCCGCGAAAGGCAAAGGTCCCGAGTTCGAGTCTCAGTCGGGCACACAGTTTTTATCTGCCAGGAAGTTTCACATCAGCGCACACTCCGCTGCAGAGTGAAAATCTCATTCTGGAAACATCCCCCAGGCTGTGGCTAAGCCATGTCTCCGCAGTATCCTTTCTTTCAGGAGTGCTAGTTCTGCGAGGTTCGCAGAAGAGCTTCTGTAAAGTTTGGAAGGTAGGAGACGAGGTTCTGGCAGAAGTACAGCTGTGAGGACCGGGCGTGAGTCGTGCTTCGGTAGCTCAGATGATAGAGCACTTGCCCGCGAAAGGCAAAGGTCCCGAGTTCGAGTCTCGGTCGGGCACACAGTTTTAATCTGCCAGGAAGTTTCATATCAGCGCACACTCCGCTGCAGAGTGAAAATCTCATTCCAGCTCTTGATCTTTCAGCAAGGGAAACTCTCACACTAGCCAAAGTACTGTAACGAGGTAGCCGTTTCTACTTGAATTTCAGCAATAGAACTAGTAAAACTAAGACATTGTTGGTAATAATATCTGCGTGCCTACCGGCTATGGTCTGAGTTGTGCTAATAAATTCTTGATTTCTGTCAAAATGGTCACAGTTCGTAGCAGTGGCGGAGAGATTACAAGCAAAACAAAAGTAAAATGGGAGACAATCGGAGCAGCAATATTTAACTGTTTGCATATGATGCTCTCATTTACTGTCTTCTTAAGGCATTAGATGATGAAACCCATTTGCAAAACTAATTACACAAGTTATTTATACGGTGGGAAATGAGGCAATTGGCTCTAAATAATGAAATGAGTGAGGTCATCCACATGGCAAAAATCTAAAGTCTGTGAATTCAACTACGTACATGGGGATTAAGATTACAAGTAACTTAAATTCCAACGACGACATACATAATGTTGTTGGGAAAGCGAACCAGAGACAGTGACTTCTTGGTATAATGCTTAGAAAATACAATAATTCAACCGAAGAGACTGCCTACACTACGCTTGTCCGTCCTCTTCTGGGGTATTTCTGTGTTTGGAGATATTTCGATAAACCCTTTGACAGGAACTTAATTGCGAATCGCGAAGTAATCATGTAGGGATAGACGTATGTGTTAAGAACTGACCTTGGAAGCAACCTATCAGGTAAACTGACTTAAGGAAGAAGAACAAATGGGAACAAGAACGTATTTAAAGTCAGAGCTATCAGAGTTTTACTTCGAAAGATTTTTTTTTACAACTATACCTTTCTACTACAATTTTTCATCGCGTTCAGTATCATACTTTCCAGTGTATGGTTATTAAAGTGCGATCATAATGATCTTTTCCACCTGAAATCTTTAATATGTAATATTTATTTAAAGATATGGGCCTGCAGCATTTTACTTTTTATAGGGCACATGATGTCAACCGCATTTGGTCTGGAGGTTAACGTTTCTACCTGTAGGTCTCGAGGCCCCGAGCTTGGCTTACGACTGAGTTGGACTGTTATCGATTCACCAATCACGCAAGTCGCCGAAGTGGTTCCTAACAGAAGAACTCGCACCTCTTGACTGACGAACACTAATAATTTGTCAATGTAAGTGGCGTTTTGATCAACTGATGTTCCATAGATTCCGTGACCATTATTTGTACCCATTATACACAGGTTACGAAATTCATATAACAGCGAAATGCTCATATGCAGAAATCAGTAGTATCGCATACACATGGTATAAAAGGGCAATGCATTGAGGAAGCTGTCACCTATATGTAGGTGATTCACGTGAAAAGTACACACATAAAAAAAGTTTTGCATCGTCTCGGTTCCGACAGTTCCGGACCCTGTATACAATATTGGAATAGAGATAAACATAAACATCACTTCCACCTTTTTTATTGCTCATGAACACCACACAAGGCATGTTGTACCACCATACAGCGAGACCTTCACAGGCGGTGGTCCAGACTGCTGTACAAACCAGTAACTCTAATACACAGTAGTACGTCCTCTTGCATTGATTCATGCCTGTATTCATCGAGGCATCCTATCCACAAGTTCATCAAGGCATTGTTGGTCCACATTGTCCCACTCCTCAACGACGATTCGGCGTAGATGCCTTAGAGTGGTCGATGGTTCTCATCGTCCATAAACAGCCCTTTTCAATCTATCACAGGCGTGTTCGGTAGGGTTTATGTCTGTAGAGACATGATGACCACTCTAGCTGAGCGTTGTCCTGCACCAAGTCATTCACAAGATGTGCACGATGAGAGAGCGAAATGTCGTCCACGAAGAAGAATGTCCCATTAATATGTTGGCGATAGGTTTGCACTATCGGTCGGAGGATGGCATTCATATATCGCAAGGTCATTACGTCGGCCCCACATATGCCACCCCAAAACAGTGGGGAACCTTCACCTTGATACACTCGCTGGACAGTGTGTCTAAGGCGTCCAACCTCCAAACATGTCTCCGACGATTGTCTGGTTGAAGACATATGCGACACTCATCGGTGAAGGGAACTTGGTGCCAATCCTGAGCGCTCCATTCGGCATGTTGTAGGCCCCATCTGAACCGCGCTGCATTGTTTCGTGGTTGCAAAGATGGACCTCGCCATGGACGTCGGGAGTGAAGAGGCGCATCATGCAGCCTATAGCGCACAGTTTGAGTCGTACACGACGACCTGTGACTGCACGACAAGCATTATGCAACATGGTAGGGTTGCTGTCACGGTTCCTCCGAGCCATAATTCGTAGGTAGCGGTCGTCCGCTGCGGTAGTAGCCCTTGGGAAGCCTGAGCTATGCGTGTCATGGACAGTTTCAGTCTCTCTGTATCTCCTCCATGTCCGAACAACATCGCTTTGGTTCACTCCGAGACGCCCGGTCCCATGTTGAGAGCCATTCCTGGCACAAAGTAACAATATGGACGCGGTCGAACCACGGTATTGACCGTCTAGGCATGTTTGAACTATAGGCAACTCGAGCCGTGTACCTCCTTCCTGGTGGAACGACTGGAACTGACACCCTCATTCCAATAGGCGCTGCTTATGCATTGTTGTTTACGTCTTTGGGTGGGCTTAGTGACATATCTGAAAACAGTCAAAAGGACTGTGTCTGTGATTCAGTATCCACAGTCAACGTGTATCTTCAGTTCTGGAAACCGGCGTCATAGAAAACTTTTTTGATGTGTGAATAAGACTTGACTATGCCCAAACGACGGGAATTAACAGAATTTGAACGCGCATTGGTAAACGCATGCGACATTCTATTTACGAAATGTTAGGGAATCAATATTCCGACATCCCCAGGGTCACGTGTGTGCTGAGATAACCAAATTTCATGCCTTAGCTGTAACCATGGACAATTCAGTGGCCGAGGCCTTCGCTTAACAACCGAGAGCAGTGGCGTTTGCTTACAATTGTCGGTGCTAACAGTTCTTCAACAATGAGTGAAATAATCTCTGAAATCAATGTGGGACGTACGACGATTGTATGCGTTTGGATAGTGCTACGAAATCAGGCTTTAATGGGCTATGGCACCGGAAGACTGACGCGAGTGCCTTTGCCAACACCTCGACATCGCCTACAGCACCTCTCCTGGTTTGGTGAGCGGTTGGACCCCAGACGACTGGAAAAGCGTGGCGTGGTCAAATGAGTCCCTATTTCAGTTGGTAGGAGGTGATGGTAGGATTCTAATGTGACACAGACCCGACGAAGCCGTGGACCAAAGTTGTCAACAACGCACTATGCAAGCTGTCGGTGGCCCCAAGATTATGTTGGCGGTATCTACATTATACAACCTTGATCCTCTGGTCCAGCTGAACCATGATTGACCGGAAATGGTTGTGTTCGACTACTTGGATACCATATCCAGCCATACATGAAATTCAAGTTCCCAAACAACGATAGAATTTTCATGGATGACAATGAACCATGTAACCGGGCTGCAGTTGTTTTGGACTCGAGCAAATGATTTGGCTGCACAGATCACTCGACACGAATCCCATCGAACATTTATCAGACATAATCGATAGGTCAGTTCGGTCGCAGAATTCCGTACCACCAATAGTTTTGCAGTTACGGACGGCCATAGAGATAGCATGACAATATATTTGCAGAGGAAGTAACAACGATTTGCTGAGTCCATGCTACGTCGGGTTGCTGCACTAGTCCCGAAAAAAAGGAGGTCTGAAACGAAATTCGAAGGTATCCAATGACTTTTGTCACATCAGTATACTTTAGCTTTCCATCACAATGGGTTCACTTCTGCAAAGTCTGCGTCACCGTGGCCGCACTCTCACCTGGGTGTTACGACTTTTTCCGCAGATCCTATTGTGTAATGATGGATTTAACTTCCCCCAGCGATCATGAATCCGCATAAAGCTCTTAGAGAATTACCCTAACTCCTCTTATTTTCTGCGGTAAGCATCTCTTTCTCAATAGGTTTTGATGGGACTTGCGTAATCAAGGAACCAAAGAGACACGAAGATTCCTCATGCCAAGTCGTAATTTAGGGCTGGTGTATGGCGTAGTTCTCATCTCTAAAATACTGTATTAAGCTGTTGTTAGGAATATGAGTTATTTAATGGGTGCTTTTCTTGAAAACTCTCACGCAGTGTCACCGTAGTTGAAAAAAAAAGGGATGTGCCGTATATCCTAATATATCTTGTCACGACGTTATTCCGATTGCACATAAAATGTCTTCATTTCCAGCTAACAAAAAAAACCCTCCCTCTGATTTGTTAACTGCTATTTTAGTCAACCACGTTGCTGACAATGTGCCGAGTTAGGGGGCGCTGTGGTACCACAATGGACTCGCTTTCTGGAGGACGACGGTTCTAGTCCACGTCCGACCATCCTGATTTAATTTTTCCTTGATTTTCCCAAATCGTTCCAGATAAATTCGGGGATGGTTTCTTTGTAAGTTCACAGCCGATGTCTCTCGCCTCTTCATCCTCGACAGAATCCGAACTTATGGTCGTCACTAATTACGTGGTCATTGACGGGGCATTCAGTCTGATGCCCTTTCTATTTTTGTTAATCAAACAAATTCCGTAACTCTGATGCAGGTCGAAACGCGTTTGTTCTCGTAAACAATCATTCTCGTGCAGATTACACTCAACCTCACGCTATCGACCTGTATTTTTAATTTGTATTACGTAAATTGAAGGTGGACGGAGGAGAGAGGAAGGGAATAAGGGACTATTGATGACAGCTACATCGGGACTTTATGCAGAATCAGAGGCAACGAGTAAAAAATGTGTGTCAGACCGAGATTCAAACCCGGGTTGCCCTACTTACTAGGCATTTAGGCTAACCACTGCACCACACTGACACATCCTTCATCGCAATTTCTTGGACTATTTCGGCACACGTTTTGCCGACCCACTTCCCCGCAGTCCCTGTCAGTGTCCGCCACGCTCGCTATCATCAGATTCTTTCAAGAGGTCGGACGTAATTTCACATCCACTCTGAAGATGGTGGAGTAATTATCCATCGAGACGAATTAATTATATGAACGCCGGCCGCTGGTGGCCGAGTGCTTCTAGGTGCTACAGTCTAGAATCGTGCGACCGCTACGGTCGCAGGTTCTAATCCTGCTTCGGGCATGGATGTGCATTATGTCCTTAGGTTAGTTAGGTTTATGTAGTTCTAAGTTGTAGGGGACTGATGACCTCAGAAGTTGAGTCCCACAGTGCTCAGGGCCATTTGAACTATTTGAATTATATGAACATTTGGCGTCTGTTCCTTTGGACACCAAACATTAATATAAATCTAATTGTAGGGTAGTGTCCTGCTCCCGGTGACTTGCAAGACTATTATAATTTGCATCTATTTCTTATTGCGCAGATCATTTCACAAAAAGTAATTGGTAATCCACAATGTATTATTTTACAGCTAGTGCTGACTGAAACATCTGTTTTATCTTGACGATGAACGATGCGCTCGGCTCTAAGCCATCAGTTTGCCTGTCACTCGAAAATCCATCTCTAGTGATGCGAAAATGGTAGTGACATTTAATAAAAGTATTTTGGCATCCAGTTCAAATGGCTCTGAGCACTATGGGACTTAACATCTGTGGTCATCAATCCTCTAGAACTTAGAACTACTTAAACCTAACTAACCTAAGGACATCATACACATCCATGCCCGAGGCAGGATTCGAAACTGAGACCGTAGCAGTCGCGGGGTTCCGGACTGAGCGCCTAGAACCACGAGACGGCCGCGGCCGGCTGGCATCCAGTGCGAACGATTTTATTTAGCAATCCAGAACGTGATTGGACACTGACAGACACGGATGTAGGGAATTGAAACATACTGGAGAATTACTAATTGTCAAGAGCAACATTCAAAAACATTTATTTGACATCAGTAGCGTAAACAGAATCAGACATTGCTCCACAATTTTACCGTGTGCTATCGTTTTAGTTAGTTACTAGGGAAAAGATTAATTTTGAAATAGTGTCTGCACGAGTAAATTTGAAGTTCACTGTAGAATACCAGTTAATAAAAATTACAACTTCATTAAACTTCCCGTGCTGGTAACTGTCTTAGCTTTGAAAAATTGCTTTCTAAACACATTTGTTTTATAGTAAGGCAGAAAATTTATAAAGTTTTCTTGTCATTATCAAGCGCCTATACCAATTAAAAACCACATGCAATACACTAATGAGGCAAAATATTATGAGAAATGCCCACCTCGTGGTTAAATGCCTCCTGGTGGTGCTGCTGGCACGTGATGCAGTAAGGGACGAATGCAAGCCGAAGAGAGGAGAATGGGCGATCATTACAGCGAAGATATGGGCCGCAAATGCGGACATCACCTGATACAAGAGGTTTTCACCAAAGGCACATTGCTGTGACGCTGCGGCTGGAAATGAGCGTCTCTGAAACGGCAAAGCTGGTCGGCTGTTTGCGTACTAGTGTCGTGAGCAACTACGGAAAATGGCTGAAGGACGGTGAATAAACGTGAAGGCCGTATGGTACTGGACGTCCACATCTCATCATAAAACTTAGCGGTCGTATGATCCCTCCCCCGCTATGAATTCCAGGATAGGCTGCGATCTGTGACAGATCTTACACAGAGTACAATGCTGGTAGAGCCAAAAATGTTTCGGAGCATTTTTGAATGTCAAGTTCCACATCGCGACCCCTACGTTTTCCTGTGTTGACCCACCGACATCGTTAGTTATGACTGCAGTGGGCACAGCACCACTGATCTTTCGCCGTGGAGCAATAGAGACGTGTCTGTCGACGGTTGGCTCCTTACACTTCGCCATCCACGAGAATGCCTGCTTGAAACGTTCGCGGCTCTGCAGATGCAGGCCGGTAAGACCAGAATTATGCTATCTGGTACAGTTATTTGGGCTTGTATTGGACCTATGTTAGTACTAGGAGACACCATAAAAGCATGGAACAACGTGAACATTGCTGACACATGCATCCCTTCATGGTTGAAGTATTCTCCAACGGCGATGACATCTTCTAGCGGAATAACTCTTCGTGCTGCAATGGTTTCAGGTGCATTCTAGGGAACTCACACTGTTTTCTTAAGCAAAAAATGCTCCTAATCTGTATCTGCTAGAACACATACTGGGCGACAGCAGCATGCCCACAAACCACCGTTCCGTAATTTGCGGGAATTTAACGACCTGTGAGTAGATATAAGCGCCACATAGTTCGGGAAAGGACTTGAATACCTTCCAAGCAGAACCTCTGCTGTAATGTGATTGAAAAATGGAACAATATGCCTTTAAACAGATGGTCATCATGTTTTGGCTCATCGGTGTATACACTGAACACACTGAATCCAGTGTTAAGTCGTCGTATCACATAACTCCCAAAGGACTAAGGGGAAGGAATGGACCTTTTATTGTTCACAATACTTATTAAAGTCAATGAACAGAAAGAACAATTGTTATAAACTTCAAGTGAGAACATGTGTACATGATGCCCATCAGTTGGCTTTCAATACCCAGGCAAATATGACAACTCTTCAAATAAGACAATATCTTAAAAAAAGGGTAACTTTACACATGAACTGTGAATAACTATTTTGTTTTAACAAATAGTGAAGAAATAACATTAATAATAATAAACTCACAGTCAGAGAACATTTATGCATGAAGTTTATCAGTTGGATTCAATTACTACCAAATGTGTAACAAATGTTGAAATGAGATAGGTAATACCTTTTTACAGAAAATAGAAAACACTGCACTCCCGATGGACTATCGTATGTTCTCTTCAAGACAGTTGTGAAACCTTGCCCTAATGTCCATCTTTTTGATTTGCAGCTCCTTGTATTGGCCGTGTTTGCAGTTAATAATTTTTGGATTAAGGTCCGCCAGTTATGCAAAACACAGATTTTCTCAGTACCCAAACATGTTTCGTCACCAGTGCTCCATCATCATTGGGTTTTCGCATTTATTTATTCTGCAGTGTGAACATTTTTAGTTCAAAGAACAATTTGAACTAAAAATTCACATAATTTTATAATTATTTTAAAAAAATATTCACATTGCAGAATAAATAAATACTAAAACCACTGATGATGGCACAGTGGCGCCGAAACACGTTTGGGTACTGAGAAAAACGGTATTTTGCATCACTCGCGGACCTCACATCCAAAAATTTTCTTGCCCAAATATATTCATTTAAAAGAAAGAGTAACCTTACATACCGACTCTCCACTAGACAGGCCATAATCTACATCAGCCACTTCTCTTACAAATAGTTCCCAGTTCACGGCATCTGCCAAATGCGGACATGAACGTCCTGCGGAGCGGCCAACACCAGCCACACCTGGTTGCGCCGTTCGGACCCGACTTATCAGCTCGACCGAGGGCGCGGACTACAGTAGGTGCGTCCGGCTTCACATCCCGGGAGCTCCTCACCATCAAACGGTTAATGCAGAGGCCTGTTATTGGGTACACGTGGGTCTTAACGGAACGTTTAATTCCGTCAGATTTGAGAACAATCGAGAACCCGAAGGTGTAGCCCGATCCAACACCTAGGCACAGATGTAGAACAACATAATTATAGTCCGACAAATCGCGTGTGCTGATGCTGCAACAATACACTACAATCAAATGTCTCAAACAGTGCTCTGTTAATAAGACCAAAGTCAGTCACTTAGAACCACTTTAAATAAAAAGACACAGCAGCAATATCACAAAAGTTAAAACTAATTGGGGCTACTAAATGTAGATTACAACTGACAATTAAACAAACTCAGGGTTTTGATATTGTAAGGAACCGATTGAGCTCACTTCCACATTTGACGCCCCAGAAAAAAGAACACCAAATACTCTTTTATTCTTACGATAATCGACATCTTGGTGGTTTCCGGCATTCCAGCCTTCGCACAGGTGTCTCAAGGAGCTAGCGTACTTTGGTACATCATACAATTCAAGATCCACCAGATTGACTGGAACAAACTAAACAATCAGTTTTAAAACGTTATACACAACAAGCTGGGATGGTAAGACAGAATGCCGACGCTCCTAGACACCAAGCAACAAAATGGTGCAACAAACTGCATAGGGTCATACCACACATCGACTACTAACAGATTTTCGTAACTCAGCACTTGCTAATAGTTTGTCTCAGGTGAAATACACTCGCAATACGGGAGGCAGATGGTGCACAGCCAGTGAAAAACATGAGTACAACGACGTCAACTTAACAGTCCAGCGAAATAATCGTCCCAAAGCATCAGAAAAGCAGGTCGCCACTACGATCTCCCAATAAAATTTCATCGGTTAACGGCCACCAACTGCTTGGCTGCGCAGACCATCTCAAGACACAGCCGTTACAACTGTCGCCTGTACAATGCTGGTCCCGGCGGAGGTTCGAGTCCTCCCTCTGGCTTGGGTGTGTGTGTTTGTCCTTAGGATAATTTAGGTTAAGTAGTGTGTACGCTTAGGGACTGATGATCTTTGCAGTTAAGTCCCATAAAATTTCACAGACATTTGAACACTTTTTTTGTACAATGCCTTTTCAAAACACCTCTGCACCTTCCGGGCTACCTCCCCTCCTTGGGCAATCGCACCGTCTTCTGTGCACCTTTCAACGCAAACTCTCACGCGCTCACCCGCCGATCCGCTCACCGCCGCGCCACCTGGCGACCGACTCACGAGTGCTAGAAGGTTGGTATCTCTGAACAAATATCGATAGCCGCAAAACCGGCATGGCTCACACACAACTTAAACCTGAAAATTAAAAGCAGTTTACTTGTTAATCACTACCACCCCTCTGATCGGTCCGTTTCTCAAAACTTCAGACCATGTTACCCTTTCTCTCAGATTTTACACGAACAAGGCGGTACAGCTGAACATAGTTCACCAAATTTCGTTCGTCAGCTACAGTACTTCCTTGGCAGATTCTAACTATACTGAGTAGATGTGTAACATACTTTAATTACATTTGAGAGCACAGTCACATGGCAGAAGCTTCGCTCTACTGGTTATTAAATCTGACGATTCTCCAGATTCACGCAGCGTCTGTCTTACACCTAGTCGATTGCCATCTGCGCGTTCCTCGGTCCTAGCTGATGCCTTGCCAATCCGCGCATGGTGATTTAGGACTGCCGAGCGGCTACTAAGGGATACAACTCTCGTCCCCGCGCTGTCCACCTCGCTAACTGCTGCCACCGCTCTCGTTGCTGTGTGTGTCGGTGACCAGCAGCTGTGAACTGTTCGACTCGGTGCGCACTCTCTTTGTGACCACACTTACTTCCATACAGCTATGTCACGTTAAGTGCTCGCCACTCTGTCCGCGCCTCCGCTCTCGACTCAACGCCCTCCTGCTCCATCTCTACAACACTCAGATATCGATTATACAGACCAGCTGCTTTGCTTGTCTCTCTCAAAAACAGCCGAAAAACTACGGCTCGACCTCAATATACGATATCAAAACACTTCGACACATCTCATTCACACCAAATCGTTGTTGCTAGGAACCTCTATAGAGAAACATACCTTTGCGCTATGCTACAATACTTCACTGCCAACTCAAAGAACGAATTTATATGCGTCTGGCTAATAGGTACTTAGAGGCTACTTACAACATTGTTGCCTAAGTAACGGATAGTGTGGCTGGCCGGGATTAATTGATTTAGTGCTTCGTGCTCTGTCCCACCGGGATGGAGCGGTCACGTTAGATCCCCGGCGGCCATCACTTGGCTGCCCCACCCCTTCCCTTCGCCAACAACCCCTTCCATAAATAACGGCGCGCCAACCCCCGCTGGCCCATTCATTATGTTTATCGCCCGCGCCGACATGACCCGTCGAGCCCTGGGCTTAGAGCGTGGCCCGACGCTTTACAATTTAATAAGGACCGTCACTACGGCCGATAGATCCGCCGAGTTCCACTGTGCAGCTTTGTGGCTCTCAAGAAAGAGGCGCAATTGAGGATACGTGTACGGCATCGTAGTAAATGAAGTAATTACTAATTTAAAGAGGGCATCGCATTTACTACGATTCGTTGGCGGATTACATCGTCCACACACATTAACCAGCAGATTCACGTTTCCTAATGGTCGACACATTTCAGTACTTATCAGCTGTTGCCGGTTGTACTGTACTTCTCCAATCGAGCCTTCTAGTGACAACTGTGTGCACTCAGTTAGTTAGATCGGGGTTTCAATTTAATTATGAAATTTAACGATTTTATTTTTCACCTATCAGTGATAGGTGCTTTGTCTCAATTACCTCTTAGCTTAAAGTTAACTGGATTATATATTTTAGACAATATGTACGCTACATTTAAGTTTAATAAACTTTTATCAGTGATTTTACTGAACTGTTCCAAAGTTCTACTCTCTCCTACCCATCATCGGTGTGCTTAGTCAAATGCTAGATGCCACGACCTGGACTCTTTACGTGATTATTTCAGTGTAATTCCTGTCGTCCGATCACGCCATTGGCCATGTATCTGATGGAGCATAAACGCGTGGTCCTGCGGTAGCGTTCTCACTTCCCACGCCCGGGTTCCCGGGTTCGATTCCCAGCGGGGTCAGGGATTTTCTCTGCCTCGTGATGACTGGGTGCTGTGTGATGTCCTTAGGTTAGTTAGGATTAAGTAGTTCTAAGCTATAGGGGACTGATGACCATAGATGTTTAGTCCCATAATACTCAGAGCCATTTGAACCTTCTTTTATTTTTTTTAATATATATATATATAGCATAAACGTGATTCACTTGAAAAGGCCATCTGTCGGAACTCAGCGGTCGCG
This sequence comes from Schistocerca americana, assembly GCF_021461395.2. Classification (NCBI taxonomy): domain Eukaryota; kingdom Metazoa; phylum Arthropoda; class Insecta; order Orthoptera; family Acrididae; genus Schistocerca; species Schistocerca americana. Next base: position 439,859,304 of record NC_060121.1, on the reverse strand, counting down.
CAGTTGCAGTACGTGAGTGCAAATTCTAGCCTTCGTCTGCGATGAACAGCACCCAACGTGGTAGCAGGCATCTGCTGATGGGTCCCATACGCAGCAACGTTGACTGAACGGTCGCTGAGGGACACTGCTGTAGCCCCTTGGATCATATAGGCGGTCAGTTGCTCAACAGTTGCATGTCTTTTCGTCCAAACAAAGCTCCGCATCCGTCGTTCACCCTTGTAATCTGTGCCCCGTGCTTCACTACAGTTGTCCCGGAGCTGGCTTGGGTCCGAGCCATTTTCCCATGCTTGGTTTAATTTAACCAAGGCCGTACCTGAACAGTTTACAAACAAAAGCCAATTGTCACACCCTTTGCACGTCAGATAAATGGCTCCGTTCTCGCATTACGAAAACGACTGCATTGCTTTCCGCGTCGCCCCCTCCCTCCCCCCTCCCCCCTCCATCCCAGGGTTTATATACCTTCCACTGCTTGTTCAGACACTTGTTGTCTGTGAGTATTTACTGCACATTGAAATTGAACATACTCTATGGTCACACAAATGTTACTTCAGTGGATAACATACATTCAAAATATATAATATGTAAAATTCAGGAAATAAGTAAGTGGATAACGTAGACGGACGATATTTAAAATTTACGATACTTAATATTGTATCTTATTAATCACTGAAAAACGTCAAAATTCTTTGAAAGTTGCAGGGGCCAATACACAAAGCAAAGTTACTGGGAGAAGAGGAAATCCTCTGCTATACAGTTTGACAGAGACGGACTGATTACATTTATCAGTTCTTAGAGATCTTTATGAGCTTGCCAGTAGGACGTGCTTCAGATTTTTGCTAAACGCAATGAATGGGTGCACTGTAGCCTGTTCCAAGGGCCGGCTGTACCTAAAGGGAAAAAATTTGCGAATGTTTGAGTTTCATTATTTCAAATAAATCTAAGAACACTACAGTTGGTTTAGGAAATGTCTTCATTGCATTCCTCGATGATTGCATCATTTTGGTAGGCACAATGGATTAACACAAGTATGCTGCTATCTTGAGGACTATATCAACCCCAGTATGCTGTTTGTTTATCCTATGCTCGATGGCAAATACCAACAGAACCATTCAACGTGCCACACAACTCGCATTGTACGTGCTTGGTTCGAAGATCACCAGGGTAAGTTTATCGTACTCCACAGGTCTCCAAAACCCCGTAATTAAACCCAATTGTGAATCTCTGGGACCACCTCGATCGGAATGTTTGCGTTATGGATCCTCAATGGAGACTCTTACGCAACTGGCCACGTTACTGGAGATGGCGTAGCTCCACATCCCTGTCGTTTCCTTCGAGAATCTCATTGACTGTCTTCCTGCATATTTCGCAGCAGTCCGTGCTGCAGAAGGTGGTAATGCAGGCTTCTGACAGGTGGTCATGTAACGCAGCTGGAGAATGGTTATTAATGAGTTACTTTATTTTTATTTGTGACTCTGAAGACGATTATTAAATGTGGTCGAAACCAGTTATCAAGTGTGCCTAATTGCAACTGTCACCGTTAAAATAACTGTTTTCAAAGAATTACAACGATGCGGTATCTCTCATGACAATTACGCAGCTTTAGTTATGGAATTTTATCCCGAGTAGATTATGCCTGTTAATCTTTCACTAACCAAGAATTCTACGTATTTTGTTTTACGTATCACCCGCACTTGCATGGTGGCAACAACACACATTCTTCTGCCACCTTTGCAAAAAAAGGGGTTAGTATGCTAACCAAACAGTCGCTGGAGCAGATTATTGATGTAGACCGTGCGTCGGGTTGCGATCTCATACTAATACGGTCCCGTCAAAGAGATACTGGACATAAAGCGATTACATTATGTTCCGACTCATGCAAAAAGACTGATATTTTACAAATAATTATAACACTAATAGTGCAGAAGAGCTATAACGGAAAAAACAGTTATATTAGATCATTAAAAGTAGACAATAATCACAGTCATTTATCAACAGGGCGTTGGCTGTAGTGTGCGTGGGAGCAAAATAATGTAGACACAGAAACGCAAGTAGCGTGACTGGAAAGCGAATACACAAAGCAACGTTACTGGGAGAAGAGGAAAGCGTCTGCTGTAAGTTTGACTGAGACTGACAGATAACATTCCTCAGTTTTTAGGGATTTTTATAAGCCTGCCAATAGGAAGTGCTTCAGATTTTTGCTAAACGCAATGAATGGGTGCACTGTAGCTTGTTCCAAGGGCTGGCTGTAGCTGCAGAGAAAAAGTTTGCGAATGTTTTAGTTCCATTGATGGGCGCTGCTGGGATACTAGATAAGTGAGACTATTTGTTGAGACTACATAAGAAGAAAGATATTTCATCTCTGGTGCTAGAAACCAGGGAGCATACGCAGGAAGGAGCCGAAGAAACAGTGATGGTATCTGGTAGTCGCGTGTCTCTCTGCAACCGGCCCAATTGGGCGTATGAATTACCGGTAACGTTAAATGGACAGACGATGCAGATGTAACGCAATCAATCGCACATGGTTAGTTCAAAACGTCTAAAGCTTTCACCGCTCGTGCTTTTTGGATTCAGAGGAATGAGTGATTGCACATGTTTACGTTTCACGTAGTGTGAAGCTATGTTCCTAAACTTCTCGCGGCCAGAGAGTAAAGCCGAAATCTTCCTGCGCGTGGTGACAGTAGTATCTGCCTAGTCGAGGCGCTTATTGAAAGTTATCCTCCCTTTTCCGGACTGGGTGCTGAGGTAACGTCGAGAGTACCGTGGCATTCATCCGAAAGAATTCGCTCTCTTTGTAGCTCTAATTTGTACCATAAATTTCTTTATTGCCGTCTATGATGACAAATTTGTTAGGTCCTCAGACTATGCTGAGCTGATTCTGTGTTTACTATTTGACGATGCTATTAAATTAGGACATGGTTTTGGAAGATCTGAAGATGGTCCCTGATGACTGAAACCGGTAGCCTATGTGAACATAGACGGAAACAAAAGATTTATTCTACACTTTCTGGATCGCTGTGCGATTCGTGACCATGTTGCAGCTTGTAAACCTATTTTATACTTCGGTATCTTATAGTGAGGGTGACTCAGAATTGGCAGCATTTAGGTGTTTAGTTAGCGACCTAGCAGTAGTTCTGTGAATGGTAAGTTTTACCCTCAGATCTCTTTCGTACAGAACCTCTGATTCAAATTGCCGACGTTATAAAAGTGAACGGAAATCAATATTGAAATACTAGCCATTCCTCGTTGTACCAAGTTATCACAGTAACCTATGTAGTTTCATACTTTTACAGCAGGAAGCGTTAGTTAATATGGGACTTAAGTGACTAATAACTGTATAAAATAGTAATAAACGGTTAAGAACACCTAAGAATAGATTTAATGATAGAACAACTTCATGATTTAAACCATGATGAAGTGTTTGACGTTTTAATTGAAAACTTCGGAGCACAACTCATGCTGAAAGCACTCCAAATACGGGAAGATACGTAATATCAAGATTCTGGAATCGTTATCAACAATTTGGCAGTCCAGATTAAAGACACCAAGGAAATCAAGAAATTACCACTCCAGGACAATTCAGACTTCTGTGCCTTATAGCTCTGAAGGAAAAAAACTTGAACTGACAGATTTTTGAGGAGTACCTTGCAAAATGTAAGTAAAGTAGCTGTTTGAAATCAAAGTATCAGCAATATTAGAAAATCGCCACAGAGGTCATATCTGAAATTCATTAGATGCTCTTTTCGTTAACTTAGAAATCGATGTTTCAAAGGCCCAAATACACATCCACTTTAATCATAAAAGATATTCTCAAAGTAAGAAAAAGCAAAATAACTAATACTCCTGTATTGGCTTTAAAATGAAATGTGATCATTAGTACTCGTAAATCAACAGGCATAAATAAGCAAGGACACACTAAAAGTAACTGGGTTAGGACGCATATAATAACTAAAGCACGGCAACGTGACTGTTTGGTTCAAGCCCCGAACGATGGCTTAATTCGGTACAGGTTCTAAAAGATACACATAAAAAAATACGTCAGATTTAAGTAGTGTAAGTGGAAAATAGCACCTGGGCCCAAACATGCAACAAACATGCAGACCATCACGTCCTTTCGATCAACGAGTACTTCGGCAGATTGCTGATTTACGTAAGTAAATACACTGTAATACACAAGGGGCTCTTACACTTAAATGACAAAAGTTAAAAATATCTGAACACAAAAAACACGCACTTATAGTGAAAATAAATTTAAATCCTTTCAGATTAAAGTTTAGGGTCGTCGATGAAAAAAAAATTAAATTTACGTACAATAAATCACTCGCACTGTTAGTGCATACAAAGAGAAATCTTTGCACGTTAAGTCAAATACACGCAACAGTAGTGTACATAAAACATATTCCTCGCCAATAGCTTCTATGACAAAGTCGACGTTCCACATAGGTACGCTCCACCTATCCGGATACTGGTCCACATAAAAGGCGTCCTGCGAAACAACGGCCACCAGAATAAATGAAGACATTTTACGGCAGGAACGCGAAACGAAACTCAGCTGCAAAAGGGCAAGGTTTTCACGACCAGCGGCGGACGCTTTAGTGCGTGATGCTAATCGTATTTCCTGCGTCAGGCTCAGGGGAATTAAGAACGGCGCTCGTGTGCACGTACACCGCGCTAGGCAACAGGTCGAAGAGCAGAGTATGGCTCGGCGCCGCAAAGACAGAGGGGAGCGGCTACGCTCCAGTAGGCATAGGTACACTCCCTACAGTAAACACGCGCCGCACAAATACACGACTAGCAAATTCGGTCTCCGATCCTGCAAGGCTTCTTCCGAGATACTCGATTCCCAGCAGACAAATCCAAAGTGAGCTGCGGGCGCGTTGAAATCCGCTCTCGGGTTGCAAAGACATCACCACCTCAGTCGCCAGAGAAACCGTGACAAAGCAACGTCAGGCTAAGAGGTTCCGCACGGACGGGAATTGATATGATGGCGCGCACGGCTCATGTTCGCCTAGGAACTCGAGTATGTCCTGGTGGTGGTGTTTTCAACATCAAAACTGGACAATGGATCATTGGGGACAAGTTCTCTTTATGAAAGAATCACGCGATCAGGTGACGCAGAAAGGCTTAGCAGCCTACACGAGTTCCACAAGTTTCACGAAGCTTCTCTCATGGTACAGGGGGAAACCGTGACCAATAGAAGAACTGTCTTCGTTTTTGTAAGATGTACACAGAGAGTATATCTTCATTTTCAAAATATTTCGCTACCTTTTATACTTCTGGTCACTGAAGAGTAAAATACGCTCCTAAGTTACTGAATATGTATTAGAATACTGTTACCAAGTTATATAATGGTATGTACATATGGTCAGTTATACGCATATGGCATACGTACACGAAACAAAACTCCTGTGAATTTTCACTAAGAGAAAAATGATTTGTTCCTTACACAGTTTTATTTTGTGTGTGTGTGTGTGTGTGTGTGTGTGTGTGTGTGTGTGTGTGTGTGTTTTATCGTGGTCCCTAGTCCGAAAATCGGTCTGATGCAGCTCTTCATGCTACCCTATCCTGTGAAATACTCTTCACCTCCTAACGACCACTGCAGCCTACTTTTTTCTGAATTTGTTTACTGTTTTCGTCTCTTGGTCTCCCTCTACGATTCTAAGCCCCCCCCCCAAACCCACCCACACACACACACACACACACACACACACACACACACACACACACACACAGAGCCGGCCATTGTGGCCGAGCGGTTCTACATGCATCAGTCCGGAACCGCGCTGCTCTACGATAGCAGGTTCGAAGCCTGCCTCGGGCATAGATGTGTGTGATGTTCTTAGGTTAGTTAGGCTTAAGTAGTTGTAGGTCTAGGGGACCAATGACCTCAGATGTTAATTCCCATATGGCTTAGAGCCATTTGAACCATTTAAATACACACACACACACACACACACACACACACACACACACACACACACACACACACACACGTTATATCAGCTCTAAACTGTTTATCTTACGACGTCGAAATCTCAAAATGTGTCATACCAATAGATCTCTTCGTTCAGTCAAGTTGTGCCACAAATTTCTCTTCCACTTAGTTCTATTCAGTATCTCCCCATTAGTTACAACATTTACCGTTCTAATATTCAGCATTCCTCTGTAGTATCACATTTCAAAAGCTACTAGTCTCTTCCTGTCTAAAGTGTTTATCATTCATGTTTGACACCCATACGTGGTTACATTCCACAAAATTAGCTTTAGAATTAAATTAGATGTTAGCAAGGTTTTCACCTAAAATTATTAAATAACATTATCTAAAACGCATTATTCGACCTTCACCTTTCACATGTGGGCTTTGGAATCGTTTCTTGAATACGACGTCAATAATATCTGTGACGTAATTCCCACAGAGGGGTTTAGGATTCAAATTAGTTATTGTAACGAACTGTCGCATTTGTCGCCAGGTAAAAAACATAAAAGGGTGCCGTAAGTACGTAATATGGTAACGCAATAAGCTTCGGTTGATACACAAACTACATAACACGTCAACAAATCAAAAATTATATTTAAATTCGAAGGATGCTGCTATAGAAGTCTCACTGCACTGCAAGGTATTAACCATCAGAACGTTTCACACTGTGATACATTATTTTAGGGGACGACGTATTCGAATACATTTTTGTAGCAGTCCTCTATTCTATGCAAAGCAGAGTATTTAATAGCGTAAGTAACTGCAGACGATGTGGCTGTACAACTTGAGACTTCTGATGTAACAAACTCGCTGGCTATTTAGGTTCCTGTAAATCACTTTCCTACTCTTCCAGCAAATCCAGAGATTTGTTCAAAACAGTACGTAAAAATCTCGATTAAACGCTGTGTCCAAAAAATCTACACAACTAAACAAAGTGTCTGTGGAATATTTGCAGAAACACGAAAACAGTCCTGGAAATGGCAGCAGTAAGTGTCTCCAGCTCCCAGCGAACTCAAAAATACCATATTACAAGATTTAAACTTTATAATGCACATTTGCAGCAAAGCTTCTTTTCTGAAATAATGATTGTATTTGGGTTACATTACTGCTTTACAATTTGTGCGTTACTGCCGTAATTACGGAAGTACTGGAGCACTGAACATTTGCTCGTCATTGCGTGTTTTAACATAATACCCACATTAATACGCATTATAACTATTACTGAATTTCTCTATACAAGACGACGATTCTACAGTTTCTGTATTCTTTTATGGTATCCATCGCTTAAAGTTCTTTTTCGCATTTTATGACACAAACTTTTTAAGAAGAACTTAATTTTATTATTAACTTATTATCGACAAAAGTGTCCGCCCGGTAGCTGAATGGTCAGCGTGACGAATTGTCACGGATCGTCTGGGTCAGGGTTCGACTCCCGGCTGGGTCGGGGAATTTTCTCCGGCCAGGGACTGGGTGTTGTGCTGTCATAATCATCATTATCAACATCCTATCATCCACATCGACTGCAGGTCACCGAAGTGGCGTCAAATTGAAAGAACGGTACCCGGCAAACTGTCTGGCCGACAGGGGCCCCTAGCCATACGATTAAATAAATAAATCAACAGAACTATAATACACTACTGGCCATTAAAATTGCTACACCAAGAAAAAATGTAGATGATAAAAGGGTATTCATTGGACAAATATACATGTGATTACATTTCCACGCCATTTGGGGGCATAGATCCTGAGAAATGAGTACCCAGAACAACCACCTCTGGCCATAAAAACGGCCTTGATACGCCTGGGTATTGAGTCAAACAGAGCTTGGATGGCGTGTACAGTAACAGCTGCCCATGCAGCTTCAACACGGTACCACAGTTCATCAAGAGTAGTGACTGGCGTATTGTGACCAGCCAGTTGCTCGGCCAACATTGACCAGACGTTTTCAATTGGTGAGAGCTCTGGAAAATGCGCTGGCCAGGGCAGCAGTCAATCGTTTTCTGTATCCAGAAAGGCCCGAATAGGACCTGCAACATGCGGTCGTGAATTATCCTGCTGAAATGTAGGGTCTCGCAAGGATCGAATGAAGGGTAGAGCCAAGGGTCGTAACACATCTGAAATGTAACGTCCACTGTTCAAAGTGCCGTCAATGCGAACAAGAGGTGACCGAGACATGTAACCAATGGCACCCCCTACCATCACGCCGCGTGATACACCAGTATGGCGATGACGAATACACGCTTCCAGCGTGCGTAAACTGCGATGTCGCCTCACACGGAGGCGACCATCATGATGCTGTTAACAGAACCTAGATACATCCGAAAAAATGACGTTTTGCCATTCGTGCACCCAGGATCGTCGTTGAGTACACCATCACAGGCACTCCTGTCTGTGATGCAGCGTCAAGGGTAACCGCAACCATTATCTTCCCCGCTGATAGTCCATGCTGCTGCAAACGTCGTCGAACTGTTCGTGCAGATGGTTGTTGTCTTGCAAACGTCCCCATCTGTTAACTCAGGGATCGAGACGTGGCTGCACGATTGGTTACACCCATGCGGTTAAGATACCTGTCATCTCGACTGCTAGTGATACGAGGCCGTTGGGATCCAGCACGGCGTTCCGTATTACCCTCCTGAACCCACCGATTTCAATATTTTGCGAACAGTCATTAGATTCGACCAACGCGAGCAGCAATGTCGCGTTACGTAACTCGCAATCGTGATAGGCTACAATCTGACCTTTATGAAAGTCGGAAACTTGATGTTACGCATTTCTCTTCCTTACACGAGGCATCACAACAACGTTTCACAAGGCAACGCCGGTCAACTGCTGTTCGCGTATGAGAAATCGGTTGGAAACTTACCTCATGTCAGCACGTTGTAGGTGTCGCCACCGGCGCCAACCTTGTGTGAATGCTCTGAATAGCTACTTATTTGCATATCACAGCATCTTCTTCCTGTCGGTTAAATTTCGCGTCTGTAGGACGTCATCTTCGTGGTGTAGCAATTTTAATGTCCAGTAGTGTAATTTATTTCCTATTGTGGACGTATGCACATACAGTGAAGTGCCAAAAAACTGGTATAGGCATGAGTAATCAAATACACAGATTTGTACATAGGCTGAATACGGCGCTGCGGTCGGCAATGCCTGTATAAGACCACAAGCGTCTGGCGCATTTGTTAGATCAGTAAATGTTACTACAACGGCAGGTTATCAACACTTAAGTCAGTTTGTACGCGGTGTTATAGTTGGCGCACGAGCGATGGGACACAGCATCTCCGAGGAAGTGATGAACTGGTGAATATCCCGTGCGACAATTTCACGAGTGTACCGTGAATATCAAATCTCCGATGTCGCCACGGCTGGAAAAAGATACTGCAAGAACGTGACCAACGACGACTGACGAGAGTCGTTGAACATGACAGAAGTGCAACCCTTCCGCAGATTGCTACAAATTTCAGTGTTGGGCCATCAACAAGTGTCAGCGTGCTAACTATTCAACGAAACATCTTCGATGTTGGCTTTCAGAGCCGATGGCCTTCTCGTGTACCCCTGATGACAGGACGACACGTAGCTTTACACCCATTCTCGGGTCGTTAACACTGACATTGTGCTGTTGATGCCTGGAAACACAATGCGTTGTCGGACGAGTCTCGTTTCAAATTTTATCTAGCGGATTGACGTGTACGGGTATGGAGACAACCTCATGAATCCATGGACGCTTCATATCAGCAGGGGACTGGTGGAGGCTCTGTAAAGGTGTGAGACGTGTGGAGATGGAGTGATATGGGACCCCTGGCACGTCTAGATACGATTCTGACAGGAGAGACGTAGGTAAGCATCCTGTCTGATAATCTGCATCCATTCATGTCCATTACGCATTACGACGGACTTGGGCAATTCCAGAAAGACAATGCAACACCCCACACGTCCAGAATTGCTACAGAGTGGCTTAAGGAACACACTTCTATGTTTCAACACATCCGCTGATCACCTTACTCCCCAGGCAGTATCGTTATTGAGCATATCTGGGATGCCTTGCAACGTGCTGTTCAGAAGATATCTCCAGCGCCTCGTATTATTACGGATTTATGGACAGTGCTGCAGGATTCATGGTGTCAGTTTCCTCCAGCACTATTTCAGATATTAGTCGAGTACATGCCACGTCGTTTGGCGGCACTTTTGCATGCTCGCGGGGGCCTTACACGATATTAGGCAGGTGTACCCGTTTCTTTGGTTCTTCAGTGTATATTATTATATGTCGCGCAAGTACCGAATGTGCAGGTTTAATGTCCAATTATCCTTCACACTGACAATTCCCCGATACCTTGTGTAGCCTGTAAGTTGAACGAGAGTAGAACTCTAACTGAGTTCCATATTTCACAATGTCATGCTATATGGTAGGTATATTATGACTGAATGTACTAAATGTGTAATGTATGTTCTTTTGTTTTTGCTGCTAGTAAGCCATACGCAATCATGGATTCCTTTTCAGAATTGCAGACAAGTGATATGCACCACTAAATATATTAACATGAAATGGTTAATGGTTTTAATGAATATCTTACTGCTATAATATTTTCTCTTGTCTCTTTCTAAAATAATTGTATGCCCTTATTGTTTCTCATATCCAGGTTCGGCCAGAAGATGGCTGGTTAGTATGACACTAGTTGCAGGATAGTAAAATAAAAGCTTTTAACCGTTTGGTATGTCTATTCTGCTAGAAAACACTTACAAATCAGCTTAAAATTGACCTCTATTTTATTAAAGCTTTAACTGTAAGTAACCAAACAGCACTACAGGCATAGTTGCCAGCAGTAAAGCATGCCCGACACTTGCTGTGCTCTCTCCTAGGTGCAATACCGGCTCCTTCAGATAGTGTTTCGCGTCAACGTAGTCTTCCACTGACAGTGTTTTTAAATCTTTTGAATCCACCGTGTTTCCTCAAATGCTTATGAATTTCTAACACTAAAAATTTGACAGGCTTTTAGTCGTAATATTTACCTTATATTTAGCCTATTAGGATAATGATGCCGAATACTCATTCCACGGTATCATTCAGAAACACTGTGTAAACCAAAAGTAGCGAAAAACACGATTCTCATTTAGCATTAGCTGTTTGATTCTTTTGTACTATTCAGTACCAATAAACCAATAACGGCCTTTGCGAAGTGAATGATGCGCAAGTTTCACTGACTTATTAAAACTGTCATTTTCATTCTTTCTGTTGTTTGTCACCGCAGCATGGGAAACATCGTTTCAATCTGTCATCGACGTTAATAGTGGAAACAACAGCACACCTTAAAAATACAGTTGGCAGGCGCATACAATTCCTTTTACTACTTTCCACGAATTCTCTATACATTTTGGATATATTTTGTAATCGACTCGATTTAATGTTGAAGGTAGCCGTATTGGCCTGGTTAAAAAAGTTATGCTGATGGTAGTGTTGATTTTGGTATAAGAGAGTTGGTTCTCGTCGCCAGAATTTGTTTAAGTAAAATTCCGAGTCATATGTAATACATTTACCACAATTTTGTCAGCAGTTGTACTATAATGAGGACTGCTTGCGATATCAGCGAGAACGGTGGTAGTTTTATTACCTAGAGTGCGAAAGAAAATACAAATTTGTTTTACTGACCTTTATATTAATAGTTTCTTAAACATGCGCATTCTGTAATAAATTTACTTTTCCGTCTTCATCAGTATAACTTTCATTAATTTAGATTCCTCCACAATCACGAGCCATAACATCACCGGGTGATTCAATCCTGCCTGGTGACGTTGCAGGCACGTAACGTGGTAAGGTGGTGGTGGTTAGTGTTTAACGTCCCGTCGACAACGAGGTCATTAGAGACGGAGCGCAAGCTCGGGTGAGGGAAGGACTGGGAAGGAAATCGGCCGTGCCCTTTCAAAGGGACCATCCCGGCATTTGCCTGAAACGATTTAGGGAAATCACGGAAAACCTAAATCAGGATGGCCGGAGACGGGATTGAACCGTCGTCCTCCCGAATGCGAGTCCAGTAACGTGGTAAGGAAAGTAATACAGTAGAGCAGTGGCTAATAGGGATTCATCCTTTGGAGAAACAGGCCGCCAACGGATATACTCATTGTAATAAGAGACTTCCATAAGGGGAGATGTTACTGCATCACACCTGCGAACGAGTGCCTTGGTAACGGTGAGACAGATCATCGTGATCATGTATTGAAATTAGATGAAAGACGATGAAGTCACCAGTAGGCGAGAAGGTATTGGACGTGTGTAAAGTAGGAAGGACATCGAACAGTCGTACCACTGACGAGAGAGTACAACGCTCGAACGGGCATTAGTGTTTCGGAGCGCTCCGTTCAGTGTACTACTTGAACACGACGCTCCGAAGAACACTACCTCTGCCTGTTTCCGTGCTGATCCAACGACATAGTCAATTCCGATCGCAGTGGGTACAGAATTATTCAGATTGGACCGCAGAACATTGGAAGAGTGTTGCCAGGTAGGATGAAACATGTTTACTCTCACACGAGATCTGTGGTAGAACCTGGATACGTCGTCGAGAAATTATGTGGTTGATTGACACTTGTACTGCGCCCGGGACGCAGGTCGAAGGGGGTAGTATTCTGCTGTGGGTAAGATTCATCTGAGCACCCTTTTCATATGTGGTAGTAACAGAAGATACCTTGATAGCTGTGGACTACGTGACAATTATTGCGGATGCAGCGAATATTCCAGTGAATAAGTGCCATCGTAAGAAGAAAAGGAAGATGAAAGAAGGGGTCACCTCGAAGGCCGCTGAGGGCCTGGCTTCGAGCGAGCACTGCCGCCGCTATCAGTAGGCGGACAGTCATCGTCCATTGGTTCTATAGGTTCATCGGCCATCTTGGTAAGATGGCCGGGATGGGGAGCCTCCTCCGCCGGTGAACGGCCAGATGTTCGGCTACCAGCGGTGCGGCCAGGCGAAACGGTGACGGCCTGTGGCGGCAACCGCTGTGTGGCGCAGGAGAAGAAATGCGCCGTGGCGGAGTAGGAGAACTGTGCTTCCTATGAGCCTTCTTGGAAGGTCGTTTGGTGGAAGTACCGGTCGATGGCTGGGAGGTCGAGGTACGTAGGAAGTCTGCACGGGACGGTTCCTTCTTGAAGGCCCGTGCATCTGACTTCTGGGTCTTCGTCTTAGCAGAAGACGATGAAGGGGCTTGCGTCTGTGGGGTGATGGGAGGAAGAGGAGACGTCGACCGCGCGATCTTAGCACTGGCCGAACGGACGACCGTGGTGCTGAAGGTCAGATCGCATGTCTGGGTTGCCACCTCCCTATTAGTCCGAGGAGAGGCGAGGACAGTACTGCATTTCCCCGCTGGGAGCAGCGTGGGCTTCCTACCAGCTAACAGCTTGCGAGCAGCCGAGGTGGACACTTTCTCTTTGACCCGAATTTCTTGGATACAGCGTTCTTCCTTATAGATGGGACAGCCGCGGGAGGACGCTGCATGGTCACCCTGACAGTTCACACAACGAGGAGACGGAGGTGGACAGTCACTCGCATGGGCATCCGTGCCACAAGTGACACATTTAGCCGCATTGGAACAAGACTGGCGAGTGTGATTAAAACGCTGACACTGGTAGCAGCGCGTAGGTGTCGGGACATAGGGGCGAACCGAAATAACCTCGTAGCTCGCTTTGATGCGCGATGGCAGCTTAACACTATCAAAGGTCAAGAAAAGTGTCCGGGTCGGTACAAGGTCATTGTTGACCTTTTCCATGACCCTATGGACAGCCGTCACGCCCTGCTCAGCGAGGAAAGACTGAATCTCCTCGTCAGTCAATCCGTCGAGGGATCTAGTATAGACCACACCATGAGATGAATTCAAAGTTCGGTGAGCCTCCACCCGGACAGGGAACGTGTACAGGAGTGGGGCTCGAAGCAGTTTCTGTGCCTGAAAGGCGCTCTCAGTTTCTAGTAACAATGTACCATTACGCAACCCTGTACAAGACTTAATAGTACCGGCTATGGCATATACGCCCTTCTGGATAACGAAAGGGTTGACAGAGGAAAAATCCTTTCCGTCCTCTGATCGAGAAACGACGAGGAACTGTGGGGCAGGCGGTAGTACTTTTGTCACTGGTGGCTGGTCATGTTTCCGTTTGTGTATTTAAATACATATCAGGCGGAAAAGACCACATTTCCGTAAAGCAAGTCGAGAGAGAAGAAGAGAAATCCATTGCGGAGGAATCCCCCATGATTGCCAGCGTCTCCGATGGCGCGCTCCTTCCTTATGGGGACCCTCTCAGAGGGCGCTCCCGCCTTAGGTGAATGTTTACACCTTAAGTCACACCTCCCGAGAAACAGACGGAGGGACCAATGGGCATGGTCAGAAGGTATCAGGTCAGGCAATCACCCTCCCTGGGCCTGGCCTTTACCAGGAAGTACGTGCGTGCCTTACTTGTCTACCCAGGGCGGGGAATTACGCGTTACCCCGTCACTGGCTACACGTGCGAACGCGTGGGTCGGCCTTCAGGCGCGCACAGGGAGGAAAGAAGAAGAGGAAAAGGAAGAGAGAGAGGACAGACTGTCTCAAACGCCGAGGCGGAGACCAGAGAAGGCAAGGAGAAGAAGGCAAGGAGAAGAAGGCAAGGAGAAGAAGGCAAGGGAAAGAGTAAGGAAGACAGTGAGATGGAGAAGAACAAAGAAAGGAACCAACCAAAGGAAGAAAGAAACGAGAAGTGAAAAACCAAAACGACCACAAATATAGGTCGTGGAACCGTCCGTCTCCGGACGCAGGCGCTAACTACCCCCTTGAGGGGGATGGACTCCTTTTAGTCGCCTCTTACGACAGACAGGAATACCTCGGGCCTATTCCAACTTCCGGACCCGCAGGGGGGACTTCATTGGATGCCAGCCACACGTTGGTGACAGAAAAATTACACATGACACGTGTTTGAGCGTGATGTGTTCAAAGACTGTTGATTACCGAGCAAAAGGACATTCACATGCAGGCCGGCATGCAGTTAAAGTTCACGTTGAAGGAAGATACGAAGTTTCTTTCAATGCAATAACTGCTGATGACAGCAAAGCTCAGAGTGGAAATCTACATCACCAACCCCCTGAAAAGCAAAAGTGATTGCTTCTGCTGGGAAAGTTATGATCATCTAATTCTTAGATATTAATGGAATTGTTTATAAGCATGTTGTACCTACACACACACATCAGTAACTGGGAAATACTACAGGGATGTCCTGAAAACATTTAAATACATATCAGGCGGAAAAGACCACATTTCCGTAAAGCAAGCTGGATGCTGCACGACGATATTGCGCGGCCGCATATTGTCAATCTTGTTGCTGAATATCTTGCAAAAATCAAAGTGAAGTGCATCCCTCACCCTCCCTACACTTCGTATTTAGCCCCATGTGACTTTTTCTATTCCCTAACATGAAGAAACGCCTATGTGGGACGCATTATCAATCATCAGACGCAGTAGTGAAGGCTGCGGAGGTGATTTTGAAGAACCTCTTCAAAAACGCTTTCCAGCATGTATTTGAAGACTGGCAGGAACGCTGTGAAAAGTGCATCGCATTCATGTGAGACTACTTTCAGAAGGAGCATCAAAATTATGAGGATGAAGAAAGCTTTGTTGGCAAAATCAAAATTATTATCATTCGTTATTGAACAGCCCTCGTATTTGATAGCACAATATATGTGGTCGGGTAGGTCAGTCCAGGATTTCCAGTGTTAAAGGAAACTGTCCGCAGCCAGGAAAAAGCACTATAGAAACACCAACCACTACTGCAATTTCATGCACGTGATGATGGTATTTAAAAGTCTCAAAATCGGTCGTGGTTTAAACCATTATTATTACAACTGAAGCGGATCTCTCGAAATTAATTATCTTGATTCTCAGCATCGGATGTCTACGTACCAAATCTTGTGCGTCTTAAAATGTCTTCGTATCCTTGCTAATTTAGCGATTTCTTAAGCGCAATAGGGGGACCACAACCCAACCGCCTCCTCTGTACGTGCCGGCCGAAGTGGCCGTGCGGTTCTAAGCGCTGTAGTTTGGAACCGCGAGACTGCTACGGTCGCAGGTTCGAATCCTGCCTCGGGCATGGATGTGTGTGATGTCCTTAGGTTAGTTAGGTTTAACTAGTTCTAAGTTCTAGGGGACTAATGACCTCAGAAGTTGAGTCCCATAGTGCTCAGAGCCATTTGAACCATTTTGAACCTCTGTACGTAACTGTTAGCACTACACATGGTGGCAGGTAAGTCTTCAGGAATTCGCCAAATCCAAACTGCCACAAGTTCTAGCTTAATTCAGTGCAGCAAATCACTCGTTTTAATTTACTCACTGTCCACTGGCATTGTTCTTTACACCGCCAGGAGTGTCGCTTATGAATGACTACAGGGATGTTTAGCTTATGAGGAGCTGCTCGACGATTGTACCTCATACATCTTAACTTCCTAAACACAATCACTGTGCTATACCATCTGCTGGCAGAGCCTTGGTATTCACACATGATTCCTTCCGCTGATTTCATGCGTTTTTTACAACACCCTACGCTATGCTCTATGGTTCCAGTCTGTCAGTTCGTAAAGTCTGCCAAATATTGGTTTGTATGTGCTTTGGTGACTTTTTTAAGTCACAATCAAATCATGAACAGTCGACTTAAGCAGCTGTACAATGGTCACTGCTGGATTTGATGTTCATATGACATGCAGTGGCTGGTCCATGTTCGAATCACTGATCTCTTCCAACCGACCCATTCTGCAACTACCGCTTGTCTGCTGATACACAATAGCCCCCAGCCCGCCCCCCCCCCCCCCCCCCCTAAATACACATCCTTTAATAGTGGCGATCCGCCACTCTTTTCATCGAGTGATCAATTACGCTGTACATGGATGTGCTCGGATACTTTGGATCAGATAGCGTTCTTCCATCATCAGTGGGCTTCAGAGCTGCCTGCTCTATGCAGTATTCAGGTAAGTCATTTAGTAACGTTTCTAATGGTACGAAATAACGTCCGTGTCATAGCTGTTCCAATAGATCGCTGGAAGATTAAACCCTCATCCTAGAATGATAGTACTATTGGAAAACGTGTGTAATTGCGAACTGGGGCTTCCTCAAAACTTTTCAGTTGCATCTGTCGGTGTGTGTAACATGTTCTATAAAAGATGTAACTATTAAGTTTATGGTCGCCCTCGATACTGAGTCTTGCCCAAATATTACTGAATGCAGCTTCCATTTCTACTTCATTCTACATGCGTTTTTTGTCACCTACAAAAAATAAACCTTCTTGATATACCAGTAGTGAATCCTTTCTAAACTAGCTTAAATTTTACCAGTAATCTCGCTGCTTTCAATTTCGAGCTGTAACCAGCTTTTTGTATTTGTATAATACAAGGTGTATCAGAAGCATCATCCAATTTAGCACATCTATATTTCTGAAACTAATAAACATATACAATGAATTTGGTTTTTTGATGAACGGCAAACTCAACAAGTTCTTTTTCATACCTTTTCATGGATGTTCAATATGCCCCCCTCGAGATGCACGCCATAATTAAATCAATGCGGTACTGAAATAGTTCGCACATTACAGCGGGTATGTCTTGCGATACAGCTTCCACAGCTGCTGTTAACCGCTGTCTCAGTTTATTCATTGTTGTTGATAACGGAGGAACATAAACAGAATCTAAGCCCCCACAAGAAATAATCACATTCAATAAAGTCCGGTGACCTTGGAGGCCAGTAATGTAAGGCTAAATGATTTGGTCCTGTGAGACAGATCCATAGTTCAGTAATCCTATGATTTAAAAATTCCCGTACTTCCAGATACCAGCCGGCCGGTGTGGCCGTGCGGTTGTAGGTGCTTCAGTCTGGAACCGCGTGACCGCTATGGTCGCAGGTTCGAATCCTGCCTCGGGCATGGATGTGTGTAATGTCCTTAGGTTAGTTAGGTTTAATTAGTTCTAAGTTCTAGGCGACTGATGACCTCAGAAGTTAAGTCGCATAGTGCTCAGAGCCATTTGAACAATTTGAACCAGATACCAGTGTGGTGGTGTCCCATCCTGTTGGTAAATGATCTCGTTCGAATCAGTCTACATTGTGGGAAAAGAACGTTCTCAAGTATATTGAGGTATGTGCTGATATGCTTCCAGCAGCAGTGATCTCGGCAAGGAAAAATGGACCATACACCTGATCTCAAACAACACAATAGTTACGATTTTTTAAATTTAGATGGTTCTTTGTCATACACCTTGTATTAATGAGCTCCACTGCTCCTTATGAACACTTCAACCCGTGGCACTTCGTTACGAATGCTTCAGCAGTTGATCAGTAGGATTTCAATAATCTCGCCTATGGAGGGAATTGCTTTGCTTCTGACACTGCTATTGTTATCTGGACAGGATGGAGAATCGCCCGATCTAAAATCACTTGTTAGTAACCCGCACAGATACAATACTAGGATAGTAGCCACTGACGTGCTGTGCACTGTGAACCATTTATAACGGATCCTACCATTCTCACAACTATGACGCAAGTATAGGAAGTCAAAGTTGAGTTTACCATGGAAAGTTCGAAGTCTCTGGTTCAAGCCTTCCACTCGATTAAGAACCAGGGGCTCACGTTATGTTCTAGGAACAATGAGTCAAACCCTAAGTATCGTTCGAACTGCGTGAGAAAGTTTTATCTTCTTAGTCATTACTGCTAGTCGCTGGAATATTCCCACTGTGACCTCAGAAATCTATCGACAAGCATAATTTGTTCGAACGTGTTCCAAAGTCGGCATTTTGTTAAACCCTGTTCCCGCAGTGGCTGCCTGGGCATGTTTTATCAGGACCCACAAACATACACACAGATTGCACCCTGGAGTTATTTCCCACACTTGCTGGGATTTCCCTAAGAGGTACAATAGTTCGCCATATATTTGAAGTGCTGAAGATTAATACAAATCTACTCTTCTACTTAGGCTATTCCTGCGACAGACACGACAGGTTTCCCAAAGGGTAAAGTGAGCACACTAACTCAGTTTCAATATCAGTGGAAGGCAGCGTCTGGAAGTTTTTGGTTGGGGGATGGGTATAACGTCGTGAGTTCTCCCTAGTCACTGTCTTTGCTCTACAGGTCGTCTACTCCGAGACGTGACATATCACTAACTCTCAAGTGGCCGTACAATGAGAGAGACTGTAGTTCCTGTAGAAGTGACAGTATCCGTAGGATAGGAGAATACTGGCGGTACCTCTCGTGTCTATGTTACATAACTCTCGGCAGCTCTCCCGACACACCTGGCTGCACATTCATCAAGTTGTCTGACAGTGATCAGCGAGATTTCGAGCTTCTTACACACATCAACTACCTCACCCATTCCTCACCACACTGGTATGTGGAAGTACGGGAATTTATAAATCACAGGATTACTGAACGATGGATCTGTCTCACTGCACCAAATCATTTAGCCTTACATTACTGTCCTCCAAGGTCACTGGACCTGATTGAATGTGATTATTTCTTGTGGGGGCTTATAAAAGATTCTGTTTATGTTCCTCCGTTATCAACAACAATGAATAAACTGAGACAGCGCTTAACAGCAGCTGTGAAAGCTGTAAAGCAAGACATGCTCGCTGCAGTGTGCGAACTATTTCAGTACCGCATTGACTTAATTACGCCGTGCATCTCAAGGGGGGCATATTGAACCCTATGAAAAGGTATGAAAAAGAAGTTGTTGAGTTTGCCGTTCATCAAATTCATTGGATATGTTTATTAGTTTCACAAATATAGATGTACCTCATTGGATGATGTTTCTGATACACCTTGTATTACATACAAAAAGCTGGTTAGAGCCCGAAATTGAAAGCAGCGAGATTACTGGGAAAATTTAAGCTAGTGCTGCCACAGAAACGTGAGTAGTTACCTTGGCAGGGAGTGGTCAGATAATTTGAATCCTGGGGAGATCCCAAATCGTTATTAAAACTAATGAAGTCGAGATATCCTAGGAAACTAAAGAAATAGTTACATATAAATTAAAGTGCACTAAGAAAGCATTTATGTATACCTTCATGTAGGTTCTACACTCCTTAGCAATATTCAGGTAGTCCCAGTCTTCAGGACTCCTCGCTCGATTAATAAACTAAAATTTACAGGGTGCCCCAGAAATATTGCGACATACTTTGCTTGATTGTAAAGGGTGTCTCGAGTAACAAATCGAGGATAGGAACGAGTGTCGAGAAAACTAATGCAATGACGATACAGAGCGACGAAGTTACAGGTGTCAGCGTCTGCCGCCAGACCACCCCTTCGGCAGTAAACGTGACTTTATATGCCGACGGACAACATGCAGAAGTTCTCGGAATGATGTTTGTTATTCATTGATCACGACTGATTGCCACGGTCTCCAGTGGAGGAAGAGGAGGAGGAGGAACAAGTTGCCGAGTTGACAAGGCTTGTCTCCTACGGATCCGATGCTCTCTTGCCTTTGTGGATGACATGGGTTCCCATCTGCAGTTATTTCTCTTTTGGATGCCGAAGAAAATTGGAGACCATGGAGGTTTCCAGGAGAATGCTAAACTGCAGGTGGAAACCAGTGTCCGAAAGCATTTACAGAGGCAACGTAGGTAAGAATTCTTAGATTCGTAGGGAAAAAGGCTTTTATAAGCGGAAGCTAGCTCCTACCTCTCCACTGGCGATGATAGCAATTAGTCGCAATCACTGAATAACAGACAACAGTGCGAGACGTTCTGCTTATGGGCCGTCAGAGTACAAAGTGACGTCTGCTGCCGAAGAGGTGGCCTAATGGCAGGTGCCGGGACTAATATATCGTCATTGTATAGCTTCATTGGATGATACCCTGCATATTTTCAGAGGTGATTGTATAGACCAAACGAGGGATGTATGCCCAGCAGCATTGACTCAAATCCGTACCTTAAGAGCTACGAGCAGTTTTTTGTTATCTTCGCTACTGTAAAACACATCTCTTCTACTGTACGCTCTTTGCAATTACGAATGTTTCACAGAGGGCAGCAAGCAAATTAGCACAGTTTCTCTATTATTGGCCATAATTACAATTGGTTGAAATGGCTCTAAGCACTATTGGACTTAACATCTGAAGTCATCAGTCCCCTAGAACTTAGAACTACTTAAACCTAACTAACCTAAGGATATCAAATACACCCATGGCCGAGGCAGGATTCGAACCTGCGACCGTAGCGGCCGCGCGGCTCCAGGCTGTAGCGCCTAGAACCGCTCGGCCACTCTGGCCGGCGTTTCAAAAGGTTCTGATGCAGAAACCATTAGCAAGATATACACCCACTTCACGCAGACAGGCAGTATGGCTGGGGATCTAGTGAGTAATGTGGGCCCCGGGCTTTCAGAAATTATTCAGAAAAATATAGGTGCGATATGTCGATGTGGGCACTTCGTGCTGTATTGCCGTTGGGCACTTAGCTTCGGCCACAGCGCCGTCTCCTGGCCTCTCGCGCAGCTGGGAGGAGTTTCTGCGGGTTGCAAGGGGCAGTGAGCAGCGGACGCTGCCTTATTCAGGGCGGCCATGGGCGTTAACTATGCTCGGGTTGCCGGCGGGACAACTATAGCCGGAGTGGGTTTCTTGTGCGGCCGAGTCGCTTGGGCTGTGCCGTGGACCCGTCTGTTTCCTTGGAGATTGGAAATTTCCTTTTTATTTTGTTTCTCTTTCTTTACTTTTTAATGTTACGTTATAACCAGCTGGAAAGGTTGTTTCTAAATTCTAATCTTATTTACATACAGGCAGTGTGTGTAACTATGTATGCCGGCCGGTCTGGCCGAGCGGTTCTAGGCGCTTCAGTCTGGAACCGCGCGACCGCTACGGTCACAGGTTCGAATCCTGCCACGGGCATGGATGTGTGTGATGTCCTTAAGTTACTTAGGCTTAAGCAGTTCTAAGTTCTAGGGGAGCGATATCCTCAGATGTTAAGTTCCATAGTGCCCAGAGCCATTTGAACCATTTTTGTAACTATGTATGCCGCTGACTTAGCATGTTTTCCTGGTACAGCATTCCATTCCACAGCCACTAGCGCTGCACCCGGCGCCGTATTAACCCAAGAAGGCGCGTCACCAAGGAAATCTGACCAAAGAATTGAACCGTTCTACTTAGCAGAAAATAGTGAGACAGAGCCAACATAATCTGAAGCCAACAGTACGAGCTCTGCGACGCAGGCCCGACTTCGCGAAGCCGATTATCATAATGGTTGTAATGGTTGATGACGACGGCTTTGATGTTGGCTGCATCTTGTTCACAGATGAAGAACACTTACACCTGAACTGAGTTGTAAAGATACAAAACTGGTGGTTTTAGATTCCGAAAATCCCAAACTGCGTAAACCGAATGGTTCATGAAAGTTGGGGCCTGACAATGGCACAGGTGTTTTGATTTCTTGATGAACACGTCGGAAATAGAGTTATTGAATTGGATTACTACAAATTTACTGGCGCAAAGATCGATTTTTCTCCATATTAGCCCAAATTTATTCCCTGCAAATATTTTTTGTCGATTGCATTAAAGGATACAAACTACTGGAACCATCCCACTATGTTGGACGAGGTGGAATCGGCGACGTGTTTGGCATTTGAATCCACATCCATTCAGATATTACAGAATGTGTTGACAAATTTCATTGGTCGTACGTGCCTCCTCCATTCTACGAGTGGTGGACATTTTCAAAAGAACGTACTGTGACTGTGAAGACTGCTTGAGGATGTTTAATTTAATTATGAACGCTGATACTGTACGAGTTTAGTTTTTCTAATAATTCGAAACTTCTGTGGAACTTCCGCACAAAATTTTTACAGTTTTCACAATAACAGACTACTTATTGCACTTGTCTGTCGATCTTAGTTGTCTCGTTATTTAAATTTGAAATCAGGGCTTCCTCTGCTGGACACCATTCCGCTTAGGTATGAAATATTTTTGCAGGATCCCATTAACAAAAGAACGGTTTTCAAACTACTGATAAGGCTTATTAGAATAACGACTTTAAACAGTAACTGCACTTCCTATAAAGATTTACTTAAAAGACTGGCATTTCTAACTGCGTCACGTGAGTACCTCTACTAGCCTGTTATGCACTTCAAGGAGATCCTCAGCAGTACATCCCAGATAAAAGCATTCCTGATCATGGTACAAGAGAAAAAAAAAGTCATGCATAACAGAGTGTACACGATGGTAAAAATCGTCGTTATTTAATAACTGTTATTCTGCAGTAAATTACCGGAGTTTAATGACTATTGCTGTAAAATATTATACCAGGTTACCACCCTTCGATTCTCTTGATCTCATCATCTCTTTCTCAGCAGGGCCAATAGGACAGCTTAAAGAATTTCGAATTAAGGTCCCAGTGTCAGGTGAAACAGACAGAGGAAAAGGAGTGCGGGGGGGGGGGGGGGTTGTGTGGTGTGTGTGTGTGTGTGTGTGTGTGTGTGTGTGTGTGTGTGTGTGTGTGTGTGTGTGTGTATGATGTTACCCATGTTGTGACACAAATGACACAAATGACTCGCGTAGAAGTATTATTTTGATACGATAGTATTTCAGAAAACGAAACTTGGTTAGCGTTTCAAAAAGACATTTCTTCTCGGTCGCTTTCTTGTCTGTCTGTCTCTCCCATACAAATTTTGCAACCCATTTGAAATTAATTTCCTGATGCGCTAGAGACTTGAAATTTTAAACGTGGCTCAGTTGAAGAGGATAATGCAATATCAACTCGGTTTCTTGTGCGTCTGTCAGATTGGAGAGAGGGTGACAAACTTAGATAATGCCTGTCATCTCAGCAGTTCTGCAGGACTGACGTGTTGAGTAGGAGGTATCAAAATGCATCTCAGGCAGTATGTGAGTTGACGTGCACGGCTGAGCAGAGAGAGGAGGAGTGGAAGAAGGACAAGGTCAGAAAAAGTTGGAGGATCGGACGATGAGATGTGTACAGCATATGTGATATACATGTTCATGGGTAAGGCTCTGATTAAATAAAAAATATTATACTTTTGAGAAATTTCGCACCAACAAGACTAAAATGCAGAAATACAATTATGTCAATAAAAACAAAAATTTTAAGTTGTAGACCCCACACAAATTGTCCTGAAAATATGTGCTTATGAATTTGTAACAACTATTACGATACTTGTAACATTTACAACAAAATCCCGGGGTACTCGCAGCAGGTAACATATAGGAGGTGAATTATTCATAAATGTATCGATTACTGCAAGTGCTCCACGTTTTCCGTTACAAATCTTACTAACATCTGTCGCAGATATTATAAATTCGTACATGGTATAGGGGTAGCGTCTTTAATTCTGTCCCGGGTTCGGATCCAGCCGCAGCTAAATTTTGGTTTATAGTCAGCACTGATGGCCGAGGAACTCCGGCATAGGTCACCCCTCATTCTGCCAACGGCCTTGCCAAATAGGGTGGAGTAGCGTACAGAGGTTCAGGGCACTCTCTTGTCCTTGGGTTGGGATACTGGCCCTAAAGACAGAAGAATCAGCAGTGAGCAACGGCATGAGGATACCGAAGGCAATGGAAACCACTGCATTAAAGACACGCAACGTGTATACACAGGACATGTGGCCTGTAATTGAAGAAGTGTCCTGGTGATCTCTCCATTGGCGAAAGATTCCGGAATAGTCCCCCATTCGGATCTCCGGGAGGGGACTGCCAAGGGGGAGGTTAACATGAGAAAAAGACTGAATAATCAACGGAAAGATAAAGTTCTACGAAATGGAGGGTGGAATGTCAGAATCTTGAACGTGGTAGGGAAACTAGAAAATCTGAAAAGGGAAATGCAAAGCCGCAATCTAGATATAGCAAGGGTCAGTGAAGTGAAATGGATAGACAACAAGGATTTCTGGTCAGATGACTATATGGTAACATTAACAGCTGCAGAAAATGGTAAAACGAGAGTATACATGCAACCGTCGCAAGTTAAAGATGAAGAAATAGTGAAAGAGTATGAGGATTTTGAAGGGGAAATACAGTATGTAAAGGGGTATGAAAATCTAATAGTGTTGGGAGACTGGGACGCAGTTGTAGGGGAAGGAGTAGAAGAAAAGGTTACAGGAGCATACTGGCTTGTGGAAAGGAACGAGAGAGGAGCAATACTAATTGAGTTCTGTATCATGTTTCAGCTAGTAATCGCGAAAACTCTGTTAAAGAATCACAAGAGGCGTACGTATACTTAGAAAAGACCGGATGATCCGGGAAGATTTCAGTCAGATCACATCATGGTCAGACAGATTCCGAAATCAGATACTAGATTGTAAGACGTAACCAGGAGCAGATACAGACTCAGATTACAACATATAGGTGATAAAGAGTAGGTTGAAGCTTAAGACATTGGTCGGGAGAATAAAAACACAAAGAAGTGGAGTACAGAAGTACTAAAGAATGACGAGATACGCTTGTAGTTCTCGAAGGCTATAGATCTAGCAATAAGGAATAGCTCCGTAGGCAGTATAGTTGAAGAAAAATGGTCGTCTCTAAAATGGGCCTTCACAGATGTTGGGAAGGTGATCATGGGTATGAAGAAGGCAACTGCGAAGAAACTATGGGTAACAGAAGAAATATGTCAATTGATCGATGAAAGGAGGAAGTACAGAAATGTTCCGGGAAACTCAGGAAGAGAGAAATACAAGTCGCTGAGGAATGAAATCAATAGAAAGTACAGGGAAGCTAAGACGAAATTGCTGCAAGAAAAATGTGAAGACATCGGTGACATTAAAAGCAAGGGTGATAACATTAATAGTGCAACGGGAATTCCACTGTTCAATTCAGAGGAGAGAGGGGATTGGTGGAAGGAATACATGGAAAGCCTCTATGAAGGGGGAGATTTGTCTGATGTGATAGTACAAGAAACAGCAGTCCATTTAGAAGAGATAGTGGGTCCTGTACTAGAATCACAATTTAACAGAGCTTTGGAGGACTTAAGATCAAATAAACATGTAGGGATAGATAAAATTCCATCAGAATTTCTAAAATCATTGGGGGAAGTGGCAACAAAACGACGATTCACGTTGGTGTGCAGAATGTATGAGTCTTGCGACATCCCATCTGACTTTCGGAAAATCATCATCCACACAATTCCGAAGACAGCAAGAGCTGACTAGTGCGAGAATTACCAGACAATCACCTTAACAGCTCATGCATCCAAGTTACTGACAAGAATAATACACAGAAGAATGGTAAAGAAAACTGAGGATGCGATAAATAACGATCAGTTTGGCTTTAGGAAAGGGAGAGACGCAAGACAGGCAATTCTGACGTTGCGATTAATAATGGAAGCAAGACTAAAGAAAAATCACGATACGTTCATAGGATCTGGATCTGTCGATCTGGAAAAAGCTTTCGACAATGTAAAATGGTGCAAGGTGTTCGAAATTCTGATGAAAGCTATAGGTAGAGACGGGTCATATACAATATGTACAACAGCCAAGAGCAAATAGTAAGAGGGGACGACCAAGAACGAAGTGCTTCTATTACAAAGGGTGTAAGACAAGGATGTAGCTTTTGGCCTTCACTGTTCGATCTGCACATCGAGGAAGCAGTGATGGAAATAAAAGAAAGGTTCAGGAGTGGAACTAAAATTCAAGGTGAAAGAATACCAATGATACGATCCGCTGATGACATTTCTATCCTGAGAGGAAGTGAAGAAGAATTAAGTGATCTGCTGAGAGGAATGGACAGTTTAACGAGAAGAGAGCATGGATTGAGAGTAAATCGAAGAAAGACAGAGGCAATGGGAAGTAGCAGAAATGAGAAAAGCGAGAACTTAACATCAGGACTGATGGTCACGAAGTAGACGAAGTTAAGGAAGTCTGCTACCTTGGCAGTAAAATAACCAACAATGGACGGAACAAGGAGGATTTTAAAAGCTGACTAGCAATGGCGAAAAGGGCATTCCTGGCCAAGAGAAGTCCACCAGTATCAAGTATCAGCCTTAATTTGAGGAAGAAGTTTTAGAGATTGTACGTCTGGAGTACATCATTGTAAGGTAGTGAAACATGGACTGTGGTAAAACCGGAACAGGAGGGAATCGAAGCATCTGAGTTGTGGTGTTACAGACGAATGTTGAAAATTAGGTGGACTGATAAGGTAAGGGATGAGGAGGTTCTGCGTAAAATCGGAAAGGATTATGTGGAAATCACTGATAAGAAGAAGGGACAGGATGACAAGACATCTGTTTAGACATGAGGGAATGACTTCCATGGTGCTAGAGGAAGCTGTATAAGGCGAAAACTGTAGAGGATGACAGAGATTGGAATACATGCAGCAATTAATTGCTGACGTAAGTTGCAAGTGCTCCTCTGGGATGAAGAGGTTAGCACAGGAGAGGAATTCGTGGAGGACCGAATCAAACGAGTCAGAAGAATGATGAAGGAAAAAAAAGTAAAAATTTTAGGCCGACCTGTACAGAGTTAGGTATCTGTATCGGTCAAGGAGAAATTATTTTCTCCTTTTTAGTACGATTTAGAGACGTATTATATTAAACATTAACTCACATTTAAATTATTATTTCAATTATTACGACATACCTGAAATTATTTCGTAAATCATTCAAGAATTAATACGAAGTAACTAAGGAATATTGTTACAATACGCGTCTCAATACTCACTTAACAAGATTTCGTGAGAAATACGGTTGTCTTTCATCCGGTGATCGTCGTATGGGTTGTAGCGACCAGTTAAGAAACCTAATCGTGCTTTTGAGTTAGTTAGCTGTTATAAAGTCGCATAAGAAATGACAACTCTTAACGTTGTTTCATTAGCCTAGAATTTGTCTCCCTAGAGTATTGCATACCATTCATTTTGCGCAAGTGCTGCATTTTCTCACAACACTTCATTTCGCCATGCCTAATACCGATTTTACGTGACTGCCCCAAAATAATTAAGCGTTTTCACGTGCTCAAGATTAATACCACTAATATTATAGCATAATACCATTCACCATTTCTCTGTTAAATGAATGTTCCTCTTTTCATTCACATTTAAATGGAACTACAATTCATTACACGGCGGGGTAATTTGTCCGAATGGTTCTGAAATTCCTTACGATACATTCCTGCACACAACAGGATCTTCAGTGAACAACTTGATGGTGCTGCTGCTCTTTACAAATGTACGTAATATATAATAGACTGTGTAGACTGTTACACATCCTGTATTGTTTTCTATTAGCCACATTCTAATCGTAGCAATCACAATATCGAACAGATTCCATATTAAAGTAACCTGAGAGCTCTAATCGTCTGTCGAATGTAACTCACATAACAAGGGAGGAAAAAGTGACAACTTGGCTTGCTGAAAATGATATGAATTGGCCAAACCTTACTAAATGTGAACATAGATCTATTGTGCCTGTCCCTCGTTTAAAAATGATTTAGTGTATCATTATGCATCGTTACTTGTTGTGCCAGCTGTCGATGATAAATGTTGCATTAAATCAGCGGAATAAAACATTTTCCTGTTTCTTTATTAGAAGTAACTTATTACATCCACTGCAATTTTTTGTTTGTGCTATGAACGGCGTTAACGCAGTTCTGCAATAAAATATTTAATACTTGGCTGAAATACAATACCATTTACAATATTTTTGAATGCTTGCATACCATGGAAACCTTAGAGTTCTTCAACACTAATTAAGAGATAATAGTAATATTATTCTTCGAGAGAGATGTATTTTCAATGAAGGAATACGAGAAACAAAGTAATTTTGTTACGAAGAACGTAATGTTCAAATTCATTTTTATCGTATGGACGTACAAAGTGTAACAATGAGGATGTGTTTGAATCGGAATTCATGTGGCTTTTAAGTCGCACTTTAATTTGTAGCATATGTTTTCGCTAATGACTCATTAAAGAATTACAAAGGACTACCTGTAATCTTATATTGTTCAAAGTGCTGTATTACAGTGCAGAATACACGTAGAATAGTCGTATTCACTGTTAGACATCATCAAGACAATTTATAAATTGCTCCAAGTTCACTCCTTTTACTTTTCTGCATTATCTAGAGGTGAATAATGATACAAAAAGATGCATTTATATGATACTGATGCATATTTCAGTTGACAGGAGGTAAAATTTTCCACACGTTAACACCAAATATATCCTAAATAATAGCCGTAACAACACTGCCTGGTGTGGAAGATGGTTGCCGCCTTTATAACACTATGTGGGCAGTAGTAATAGATAAGAACTTGTTGGGATTGCTTACCCGTGTCATTAATAGTACTAAAATTAGCACAAATTTATCAAAATAACTTTCGTTTGAAATGGTAGGTAAACGGAACCTTTTTCATGTAACATTTACTTCATTGACCTTCCTGGATGACATATCTTTACGAGCTTAGTGTTATTCAGCGGAATGTCCATAGTTAAAGGCAGTCGTTTGTAACAAAGTTAGAATATATATTCAAGCGAGCGAATATATTAAGTACTTCTAGCAGCACTAACAGAAATCGCAAAGCCATTTAGTTCAAGAATTTGTTGTATCCATTTATTCCATATGTCAAGGTGATGGATTTCTCGCCCCCTGTTAGTTATTTACTGAATTTACATTAAAATGTGCATAGCACATGAGAAGAAGGTAATAATAATAATAATAATAATAATAATAATAATAATAATGATAATAATAACATCAACAGATATGAAGAAAGTAAATTGGAAAAAGAAAACACTACATGGCAAGCGCCCGTATCATCTAACACAGCAACACATCGATCAAGAGCAAGATGCATCCAACACATGGCTATGAAAAGGCAATATATACAGTGAGATGGAAGGATTCATAATTGCAATATGGGATCAAACAATAAACACCAGATATTACAGCAAGCATATTATTAAAGATCCCAATACCACAACAGATAAATGCAGACTTTGCAAACAACAAATAGAAACAGTAGATCACATCACAAGTGGATGTACAATACTAGCAACTTCAGAATACCCCAGAAGACATGACCATGTAGCAAAAATAATACATCAACAGCTTGCCACACACATAAACTAATAAAACAACACGTTCCCACATACAAGTATGCACAACAAAATGTACTGGAGAATGATGAATACAAATTATACGGGAACAGAACCATTTTAACTAATAAAACACCTGACATCATACTCACGAATAAAATGAAGAAATTAAAACAACTGATCGAAATATCCATACCCAATACAACAAATATAAAGAAGAAAACAGGAGAAGAAATTGAAAAATACATCCAACTAGCTGAGGAAGTCAAGCACATGTGGCATCAGGATGATTTTGACATTTTACCAAATATACTATCAACTACAGGAGTCATACCACACAATATCCACCATTACATCAATACAATACAGCTACATCCAAACTTTGTATATACAATTACAGAAATCCGTAATTATTGATACATGTTCTATTACCCTATGCCCGCCCACAATGGTAACAACACTGCTAGCCAACTGGAAAATGATTTAAATCCAAATAGAGGTGTTTTGCAGGATATGCTTCCTGCAACCACCCTAGAAGGAAAACAAAGACAGAGGATGAGATGGTCAGATGAAGTTAATCGACACCTCATGTTCTGTTATTACCAAGCAACAAACCTAGGAACCAACACAACTGGATACAGATCACAAGTATACACATTTATTACCAGATACCCGGAATTAAAATTTTTAACAGAACAACGACTAGCTGATCAGATCCGTGTAATAATCAAAAATAACAGGATACCCCAGTCAGAATTAGAAAACATCAAACAACAAGTACAACAAATACTGGAACAAAATAATGTGCAATCAGAAGAAGAAGATAATACAGTAATGGACTCAAACATCCCAGAGGAAACAAACAAAGACCAACACGCATCAATTAAACAATCAGACGAAAACGAAATCTTAAGACAGCCACCAGAACAAGCACAAATAGAACACGAAGAGACACACGTGTTAGATATAGAAGAGAAATTTCAGCTGACATATATAGAATACAAAGACACAAATACAGACATCAGACCATTCATGCATAGACCGCCAAATAACCCACAAGTCGAAACAACAATAAAAACTATCAACACAATCATACACAACAAAATAAAAGAAAATACAACTATGGAAGAGTTACAACTACTGGTTTATATAGGAGCACTCACTACACTAAATATACACACTAGGCAGATATCAGAACAAACCAACACACAGAAGAAACCCACAAAACCAGCATGGCAACACAGGCTACAGATCAGAATAGAAAAACTGAGAAAAGACATCGGACAGCTAACACAATTTATAAGAAATGAAATATCAGACAAAAAACGAAGAAGGTTAGGTAAAATCTCACAACAAGAAGCAATAGAGCAATTAGATGAAAAGAAGCAGAAATTACAAGCATTGGCCAAACGACTTAGAAGATACAAGAAAAGTGAAAATAGAAGGAAACAAAACCAAACATTCAACACAAACCAAAAGAGATTTTACCAAACAATAGATAACACACACATTAAAACAGACAATCCACCAAACATAACAGACATGGAACACTTCTGGAGCAACATATGGTCATACCTGGTACAACATAACAGGCATGCACGGTGGACACAAGCAGAAACAGACACATACAAGATGATACCACAAATGCCTGAAGTGATAATTTTGCAACATGAAGTCACCCGAGCAATTAATTCTACAAACAATTGGGAATCCCCTGGAAATGATAAAATAGCAAATTACTGGCTAAAGAAGTTCACCTCAACACATTCACATCTAAATAAATTATTTAACAGTTACATTGCAGACCCATACACATTCCCTGATACACTTGCACATGGAATAACCTATCTGATACCTAAAGATCAAGCAGACACAGCAAACCCAGCTAAATATCGCCCCATAACATGCCTACCAACAATCTACAAAATATTAACTTCAGTCATTACACAGAAACTAATGACACATACAACACAGAACAAAATTATAAATCAAGAACAAAATGGCTGCTGCAAAGGAGGACGAGGATGTAAAGAGCAATTGATAATAGATACAGAGGTGACATATCAAGCTAAAACTAAACAAAGGTCGCTACACTACGCATACATTGATTACCAAAAAGCGTTTGATAGTGTACCTCACTAATGGTACCTACGGATATTGGAAATATACAAAGTAGATCCTAAATTGATACAGTTCCTAAACATAGTAATGAAAAACTGGAAAACCACACTCAATATTCAAACAAATTCAGATAACATCAAATCACAGCCAATACAGATTAAGCGTGGAATATACCAAGGAGACTCATTAAGTCCTATCTGGTTCTGTCTTGCTCTGAACCCACTATCCAACATGCTAAATAATACAAATTATGGATATAATATTACTGGAACATACCCACACAAAATCACACATTTGCTATATATGGATGATCTAAAACTACTGGCAGCAACCAATCAACAACTCAACCAATTACTAAAGATAACAGAAGTATTCAGCAATGATATAAATATGGCTTTTGGAACAGACATATGTAAGAAAAATTGCATAGTCAAGGGAAAACACACTGAACAAGAAGATTACATATTGAATAACCACAGTGACTCCATAGAAGCGATGGCAAAAACAGATGCCTATAAATATCTAGGATACAGACAAAAAATAGGAATAGATAATACAAATATTAAAGAAGAACTAAAAGAAAAATATAGACAAAGACTAACAAAAATACTGAAAACAGAATTGACAGCAAGAAACAAGACAAAAGCTATAAATACTTATGCTATACCAGTATTGACCTACTCATTTGGAGTAGTGAAATGGAGTGACACAGACCTAGAAGCACTCAATACACTTACACGATCACAATGCCACAAATATAGAATACATCACATACATTCAGCAACAGAAAGATTCACATTAAGCAGAAAGGAAGGTGGAAGGGGATTTATAGATATAAAAAACCTACATTATGGACAGGTAGACAATTTAAGAAAATTCTTTCTAGAACGAGCAGAAACTAGCAAAATACACAAAGCAATCACTCATATAAATACATCGGCTACACCACTGCAATTTCATAACCACCTTTACAACCCTTTAGATCATGTAACATCAGCAGATACGAAGAAAGTAAATTGGAAAAAGAAAACACTACATGGCAAGCACCTGTATCATCTAACACAGCCACACATCAATCAAGACGCATCCAACACATGGCTAAGAAAAGGCAATATATACAGTGAGATGGAAGGATTGATGATTGCAATACAGGATCAAACAATAAACACCAGATATTACAGCAAGCATATTTTTAAAGATCCCAATACCACAACAGATAAATGCAGACTTTGCAAACAACAAATAGAAACAGTAGATCACATCACAAGCGGATGTACAATACTAGCAAAAACAGAATACCTCAGAAGACATGACAATGTAGCAAAAATAATACATCAACAACTTGCCATACAATATAAACTAATAAAACAACACATTCCCACATACAAGTATGCACCACAAAGTGTACTGGAGAGTGATGAATACAAATTATACTGGAACAGAACCATTATAACAGATAAAACACCACCACATAACAAACCTGACATCATATTCACCAATAAAAAGAAGAAAGTAACACAACTAATCAAAATATCCATACCCAATACAACAAATATACAAAAGAAAACAGGAGAAAAAATTGAAAAATACATCCAACTGGGTGAGGAAGTCAAGGACATGTGGCATCAGAATAAAGTTGACATCATACCAATCATACTATCAACTACAGGAGTCATACCACACAATATCCACCATTACATCAATACAATACAGCTACATCCAAACTTGTATATACAATTACAGAAATCCGTAATTGTTGATACATGTTCAATTACCCGAAAGTTCCTAAATGCAATATAACATATACCGTACAGTTAAAAGGAGTTGACTCTTGATCAAGGTCCGCGTCACGTCCCATTTTTAACCAGACTTAACGTCTGAGAAAGTAAAGAAATAATAATAATAATGCCAGATATGTATGGTATTTCTTAGATAATCTTACATATTTTCGTCGAATATGAGCAATGCCATCTAACAGCAATGTGCGCAGTAATACAGCTGGAATCAAATACGGAGAATGGTCATGGGAAGAGTAAGAGTAGAGTTAGATGTGATGCGGAAAAAGAAACTGATGTAGACGGCGAAGATGAAAGTACGGAAACTATTGCAAATATGACAGCTAATTCACTGTTGTAAAGTAGGTAAACGGCTGCGATATTCTGAGAGGGAATCTATGCCAATGTTAAGAGATAAAACATTGTAACCCTGTTTGAATGGAAGGTGTTTTGGGTTAAACATAGAATACTTCACGGCCAGTTCTGCACTAATAAGAAACTGGACAAATGCATAAGGACATGGAGATAGGGTTCATATCATGCAGAGGTATAGCGTCGATGCTGGACTATATCCCATCTCTGAATGGCTGTTGTGGAACGAAGCGAAGTACTTGACAACGTAGTACGGAGATGAAGGACACTAGCGACGCAGAAACCAGAGTATAAAACAGCGGGTGAATATTATGTCATCTAATACGTCGCATCCATCAAGAATAGAAATGTTTCATGTGGCTCTACAACCGAATGTTACGTGGATGTACACTGAAGCACCAAAGAAACTGGTAAAGGCATACGTATTCAAATACAGACATACGCAAAAATGCAGAATACGGCGCTGCGGTCGGCAAAGCTTATGCAAAACAGCAAGTTTTGGCGCAGTTGTTACCTCGGTTACTGCTGATACAATGGCAGGATATCAAGATTTAAGTGAGTTTGAACGTGGTGTTATAGTCGGCTCAAGAGCAATGGGACACAGCATCTCCAAGGTAGCGATGAAGTGGGGATTTTCCAATACGACCATTTCACGAATGAACCGTGAATATCAGGAATCCGGTAAAACATCAGATATCCCACATCATTGCGGCCGGAAAAAGGATCTGCAAGAATGGGACGGACGAAGACTGAAGAGGATCGTTCAACATGACGGAAGTGGAACCCTTCCATGAATTCTTGCAGATTTCGATGCTGGGCCATCAACAAGTGTCAGCGTGCGAACCATTCAACGATACGTCACAGGCATGGTCTTTCGGAGTCGAAGGCTCCCTCGTGTAGCCTTGATGCCTGATCGGACGAGTCTAGATTCTAATTGTATCAAATGGATGGACGTGTACGGATATGGAGACAACCTCACGAATCCATGGACCCAGCACGTCTCCAGTGAACTTATCAAGTTGGCGGACGCTCTGTAATGGTGTGGGGCGTGTGTAGTTGGAGTGATATGGGATCTCTATTACGTCTAGATACACCTGTCACAGGTGCCATCTACGTAAGCATTATTGAGCGTATCTGGGATATTAATTCCCTCCAGAACCACTTCAGGCATTAGCGGAGTCTATGCCACTTCCTATGGCGGCACTTCTGCGTGCTCGTGGGGACCCTACACGATATTAGGCAGGTGCACCACTTTCTTTGGCTCGTCAGTGTATTACGTATGTGTAGGTAGATAGTTCAACTTGACTGGTACGTCATAGTAATAAGATTTGGCCAGGTTAAAGACAGGATAAATTTTTGTTTTAATGCTGATGGAAATAATTTTCTAAATTTTTGGTTTCTGCCTAGGCAAGGGAGGCTCTTAACGCTGTTTTTGAAATATGTCCTCCTCAATTTATACGATAATCGAAGATTATACTGCCATAATAAAAAATTTTTTGATAGAGTAAGTGGATATTATCAACGAGTAGAAACGTTAGGTAAAAATTGGACTCATTAATATCTGTGTTTTAGGTGCCGAACACAGATTAAATATTGAAGAAATACAGTGGGAAAAGCAATCGACTTAGAGCTGTACCACGGAGGACTGCCGCGATCACAGTTCCTGGCAGCATATGTTACTGTGTTCACATCTCTCATCCATGATATCTTTTTTTCTATATCTGGGGGATCAAGGGCATTGAGACGTTCAGGTGTTTCATTTTCATCAATAAAATGTCGAGTCCAACAGAGTTGAAAGCCATGCCGATATCAAATATATTTGAAGTCGTGGTTTTATGCCTGTCCATGGTATCTCTGATGCCATCTGTAACTTCGGTTACTGCAGTTCCAGTTGCTGTGATTCGTTGTAGGTGGAATTAAGTTATACTTCCACTCGATAGGATACGGATCTCCAAAAAAAGAGGGAATTAAGATGTATGTATGAAATGAAATAATAACATCATCAAAGATTTTTATCATACCTCTGCTCACATCGTCGTTAACTACAGTCGTAGACGAGATTTTCATGACTGCTTTTTTAAGTAATAAGAGAGCTAGAATCTGAAATGTGTGTGTGTGTGTGTGTGTGTGTGTGTGTGTGTGTGTAAGTATAGATTTACAGACTATATATGTTGTCAAATTACTAACTGAAACAAACATTGAAACATTTGTTCTATACGATATGTTATCAGATAATACTAGCAGCAGAAAGTGATCTTGTAGCAATATATACTAAACAGAAGGAAAAGCAAACAGCGTTTATTTGAACAGTTGTGCAGACACTTTAAAGGCAGCCGATATGGCACTCCGCAGTTAGTGGCATTTCAGAGACGATCGCATAATGTAATCTACGAAACTCGCAACTCGTTAAGTAACTTCCTTCTTTAACTCGACATCAAGTAAGTGGCTACTAATTAATTAAGAGCAAGACTCTCTTCTTACCACGGCAGAGGAGTTTTAATTTATTCTGGTCTCGCAGCTTTTGTAAACTCGCCATTAATCCGACAGCGGAAAAAGAGACAAAACTTGAGAATTTACCTCCGTAATCTTCCTTACTGTAGTCTTAATCGTTTAATAATTGCAAAGCAAGGTTATTTGTTACAAACGCACTCTTCATTTTTCGGAAAATGAGTGCTTCAAGAATGTTTATGTTCAGTCAGCCATAACTACTCTGCTGTAAGAGAGGAAACTTCTCCACTCAATTATATCATACACGCCCGAGCTTCTGTCGCGTAATTTTCCTGTCACCGGAAAGGCATTAAGCTCATTTTCTGCCGCTTTTAATTACCAGTTCTTCCCTTAATATTACAACATTTCCCGAGTACTAGAGCTAATTCCTTTTGCTGCCTCTATTATGACAGCAAGACGAAAGCAATGGGACAGAATTTCTGCTGAAGTGTCACAGAAATTTGTTTGATGATAGTTTCGCGACTGGCGGACCCACAGAACTCTTTTACGATGACGAAATTAGTTCAAAGCTTCTTACAGTAGAAGGGACACATATACTACGATGTAAAGGAAACAATACAACTTGTTTCCCAGTTAGGCTTATCATTCTGAACATTGTAAAATAAACATGAATATTCATTACAATTTATACAGTTTAGACTGGCAATGACTTCAAGCAAGCCTTCCAGTATATCGTACAATATGAATCACGGCGAAAATGGAAATCAGATTAATAAAGAATACATAGAACCCGTTCATCATTGCGATGACATATAGCTGACGTTATGGCTTAGAGCTGTACACCGCCGTAGAGAAGTCATTATATCTAGAGGTGTGTAATTAATCTTAGCTACGCTATAACACATATAAATCGTTTGTGTCAACTGTCAGCTTCAGCGTAGGAGTGTCACTACCTTATAGGCGACTGAATGTTAACTACAGTATTAGAAATTTAATTCCGCTTTCGCTATACTGCAAATGGAATCGAACTTAGTAAACTAGTTTATAATAACGGTAGCTAACACCAATGTTAAGTTCAGCCTCACATCCGCTGTATTTTTAGAGAGACACAAAATCACACAGAACGCTAGATTTCGAGCTACTATATATCAGTAATGACGTGAAAAGTTCACATAATGACAGTTAACAGCCAGTGATGAAGTTGAATGGAACGTCTATGGCCTTTGATTACCACAACGAAGTACCCTTTCTCTATAAAGCAAATGATTTTAAGCACTAATTTCATCATTTGCTAAAATTATGATATGTATTAAGTGTTGATTATTTCATAGGTTTTGTTGATTGAGGTAACGAATGAAGACGTGTGGCATGTTTGTGACATATGAGCATTTGCAACTGGAAATATGAAATCGTGTTAAGAAGGATCCTCCACCTTGTCAATGATTCACGTACAATGGTTAAATTAGTGGATCAAAAGAAGCCATTGTACGGTTTTGACGAAACAAGAAGTTGTTGTTGTGGTCTTCAGTCCTGAGACTGGTTTGATGCAGCTCTCCATGCTACTCTATCCTGTGCAAGCTTTTTCATCTCCCAGTACCTACTGCAATCTACATCCTTCTGAATCTGCTTAGTGTATTCATCTCTTGGTCTCCCTCTACGATTTTTACCCTCCACGCTGCCCTCCAATACTAAATTGGTGATCCCTTGATGCCTCAGAACATGTCCTACCAACCGATCCCTTCTTCTGGTCAAGTTGTGCCACAAACTTCTCTTCTCCCCAATCCTATTGAATACTTCCTCATTAGTTATGTGATCTACCCATCTAATCTTCAGCATTCTTCTGTAGCACCACATTTCGAAAGCTTCTATTCTCTTCTTGTCCAAACTATTTATCGTCCATGTTTCACTTCCATACATGGCTACACTCCATACGAATACTTTCAGAAATGACTTCCTGACACTTAAATCAATACTGGATGTTAACAAATTTCTCTTCTTCAGAAACGCTTTCCTTGCCATTGCCAGCCTACATTTTATATCCTCTCTACTTCGACCATCATCAGTTATTTTGCTCCCCAAATAGCAAAACTCCTTTACTACTTTAAGTGCCTCATTTCCTAATCTAATTCCCTCAGCAAAACCCGACTTAATTAGACTACATTCCATTATCCTTGTTTTGCTTTTGTTGATGTTCATCTTATATCCTCCTTTCAAGACACTGTCCATTCCATTCAACTGCTCTTCCAAGTCCTTTGCTGTCTCTGACAGAATTACAATGTCATCGGCGAACCTCAAAGTTTTTATTTCTTCTCCATGAATTTTAATACCTACTCCGAATTTTTCTTTTGTTTCCTTTACTGCTTGCTCAATATACAGATTGAACAACATCGGGGAGAGGCTACAACCCTGTCTTACTCCCTTCCCAACCACTGCTTCCCTTTCATGTCCCTCGACTCTTATAACTGCCATCTGGTTTCTGTACAAATTGTAAATAGCCTTTCGCTCCCTGTATTTTACCCCTGCCACCTTTAGAATTTGAAAGAGAGTATTCCAGTCAACATTGTCAAAAGCTTTCTCTAAGTCTACAAATGCTAGAAACGTAGGTTTGCCTTTCCTTAATCTTTCTCCTAAGATAAGTCGTAAGGTCAGTATTGCCTCACGTGTTCCAGTGTTTCTACGGAAACAAGAAGGATGTCTCAATAATTCAGACGAGTTAAAAAGGAATTAATTTGCCTTGGTTTCTTTATTTGAAATATAATAGTTACGAAATACCGCTTTCATAAATTGACTTGTTCATATCGAAAAACTCTGTATATTATAAATCAATCTCGAATGCTGACTGGCTATAATTTGGATGCAACCAATCATAATATAGGAAAATCACTTTAGCGTAGCAAGCGCAAGAGCTAGCTGCAGTCTAGGAATGGTCAGTGACCACTATTGCGACAGTCATACATGTTTACACTTAGATCTGCGTACATTCATTTTAAGTTTATATTAAATATGAGTAATCTTTCAGTTTAGTAGATTGTGGTGTAGTGGCAAATGCTCAAGTAAGTTGTAAAAAACTATTACAGAAATTCCGGAGTTTTTTGTGTGAACTGCGACTTTATTTCAAATAACTTAAATTCTACTTGGTCGTGCTGAGCAGTCATAGTGGAGCAGTAACTGATAGTACATTGCAATCATCCTCAGAGTACTGAGCGTGCATTCTAACCATAGAAGATCAGTGTATATTTTTGGTATCTGCTCAGGGTGGAAACAAGAAACTAGTTTCTAACATTGATGGTTTTGTACTTGTAAAAGTAAGATTTAAGACTGTAACTGATACGGCCTTACTCGTGGAAAACAGTGCTTAAAAATGAGAACATACCAGAATTTTTTTCATTCATTTAGTAGCTTATTCACACCTGAAACTGAATGTATATCGCACCATCTAAATACGATTAGTGTGGCTAATTTTTGTTACACTCTTTTGCGCCTATACATATTACCTGTCTCATGAGTATACGCGTGCGGATACGAAG
This sequence comes from Schistocerca americana, assembly GCF_021461395.2. Classification (NCBI taxonomy): domain Eukaryota; kingdom Metazoa; phylum Arthropoda; class Insecta; order Orthoptera; family Acrididae; genus Schistocerca; species Schistocerca americana. The sequence goes on along the minus strand of NC_060121.1, from coordinate 439,819,101 downwards.
AGTTCTTCTGAGAATGAGTGAAATTTTCTAATGTGGCCAACAGACTGCCCTGTAACAACGTAAGTTGATAATTTCGAAATTTGTGGTAAGATCTTATGGGACAAAACTGATGAGGTAATCAGCCCCTAAGCTTTCACACTACTTAATCTAACTTACGCTAAGAACAACACACACACCCATGCCCGTGGGAGGACTCGCATCCTCCGAGGGAGGGAGCAGCGCGGACCGTGACAAGGCGCCTGAGACTGCGTAGCTACAGCGCGCCGCTCACAACGTAAGTCATTACTTGAAAGACAACAATTGTAATAGCTCTTAAGCAATCGCCAAAAAGCAGGAATCGTTATAGTCGGTGGAATTTGTCACTGATGTACGGTTTTCTGCAGCATTCTGCAGTAATCTATACAATGGGCAACCCGTATTCAGTATTCTAGAGATAAAAATTAGAGTATGCATTCATTATTAGCCTCCTTATAGTGTTGTTATTATTAGTATTAAGATATTAGTTGTTTTATAAGTCAATATACTGTCATTACTCTTAAATCAACCACCTTACAAACATTGGCGTCACAAATATTCTGGCATAGCCTTGGCGCATATGCGCTATTTAAGCAATAACTTTGTATCTCTTTGTTGCATTAAGACACATACGCCTCTGGGACAGCACACAATGCCGTCAACCAGGAGATAAACACCTTAAAATTTAAGGTGGTAAGAAGGCTCAAAGCATCTCGTTTCATTCTTTAAAAATCGTTCATGTTTATCTTTGATCTTGAAAAATTAAAACCACAGCAAGCTCATGGACTCCTAAAACTCACCTTCAACAGTTCTGTGTTGTTTTACATATTCATGGAAACAGAATCCGAGATAATAATGATGGTAATAACAAAATTAGTAATAATAATAATAATTATTATAATTATAATAGTCCCTGTGGAGGCCCGGGAAAAGAATAGGCCTCCGGTATGTTCTGCCAGTCGTAAAAGGTGACGAAAAGAACAAACCACTAATAGGACTGACCCCCCTTTTAGTGTGATTAGTTGGTTCAGGACAGAACTAATGAAGCCTCAGACAAGCGCCGTCATGGTCGGGGACGACGCTTGAACCCTATGCCTGCCCACAATGGTAACGACACTGCTAGCCAACTGGAAAATGATTTAAATCCAAGTAGAGGTGTTTTGCAGGATATGCTTCCTGCAACCACCCTAGCAGGAAAACAAAGACAGAGGATGAGATGGTCAGATGAAGTTAATCGACACCTCATGTTCTGTTATTACCAAGCAACAAACCTAGGAACCAACACAACTGGATACAGATCACAAGTATACACAACATTTATTACCAGATACCCAGAATTAAAATTTTTAACAGAACAACGACTAGCTGATCAGATCCGTGTAATAATAAAAAATAACAGGATACCCCAGTCAGAATTAGATAACATCAAACAACAAGCACAACAAATACTGGAACAAAATAATGTGCAATCAGAAGAAGAAGAAAATACAGTAATGGACTCAAACATCCCAGAGCAAACAAACAAAGAACAACACGAACCAATTAAACAATCAGAGGAAAACGAAATCTTAAGGCAGCCACCAGAACAAGCACAAATAGAACACAAAGTGACACAGATATTAGATATAGAAGAAAAATTTCAGCTAACATATATAGAATACAAAGACACAAATACAGACATTAGACCATTCTTGCATAGACCACCAAATAACCCACAAGTCGAAACAACAATAAAAACTATCAACACAATCATACACAACAAAATAAATGAAAACACAACTATGGAAGAGTTACAACTACTGGTATATATAGGAGCACTCACTACACTAAATATACACACTAGGCAGAGATCAGAACCAACCAACACACAGAAGAAACCCACAAAACCAGCATGGCAACACAGGCTACAGATCAAAATAGAAAAACTGAGAAAAGACATCGGACAGCTAACACAATTTATAAGAAATGAAATCTCGGAAAAAAAACGAAAAAGGTTAGGTAAAATCTCACAAAAAGAAGCGACAGAGCAATTAGATGAAAAGAAGAAGAAATTTCAAGCATTCGCCAAACGACTCAGAAGATACAAGAAAAGTGAAAATAGAATGAAACAAAACCAAACATTCAACACAAACCAAAAGAAATTTTACCAGACAATAGATAACACACACATTGAAATAAACAATCCACCAAACATAACAGACATGGAACACTTCTGGAGCAACATATGGTCAAACCCGGTACAACATAACAGGCATGCACGGTGGATACAAGCAGAAACAGACACATACAAGATAATACCATAAATGCCTGAAGTGACAATTTTGCAACATGAAGTCACCCAAGCAATTAATTCTACTCACAATTGGAAAGCCACTTTAAATGATAAAATAGCAAATTTCTGGTTAAAGAAGTTCACCTCAACACATTCACATCTAACTAAATTATTTAACAGTTACATTGCAGACCCATACACATTCCCTGATACACTTACACATGGAATAACTTACCTGAAACCTAAAGATCAAGCAGACACAGCGAACCCAGCTAAATATCGCCCCATAACATGCCTACCAACAATATACAAAATATTAACTTCAGTCACTAAACAGAAACTAGTGACACATACAACACAGAACAAAATTATAAATGAAGAACAAAAAGGCTGTTGCAGAGGAGCACGAGGATGTAAAGAGCAACTGATAATAGATGCAGAGGTGACATATCAAGCTAAAACTAAACAAAGGTTGCTACACTATGCATACATCGATTACCAAAAAGCTTTTGACAGTGTACCCCACTCATGGTTACTACAAATATTGGAAATATATAAAGTAGATCCTAAATTGATACAGTTCCTAAACATAGTAATGAAAAACTGGAAAACCACACTTAATATCCAAACAAATTTAAATAATATCACATCACAGCCAATACAGATTAAGCGTGGAATATACCAAGGAGATTCATTAAGTCCCTTCTGGTTCTGCCTTGCTCTGAACCCACTATCCAACATGCTAAATAATACAAATTACGGTTACAATATTACTGGAACATACCCACACAATATCACACATTTGCTATACATGGATGATCTAAAACTACTGGCAGCAACAAATCAACAACTCAACCAATTACTAAAGATAACAGAAGTATTTAGCAATGATATAAATATAGCTTTTGGAACAGACAAATGTAAGAAAAATAGCATAGTCAAGGGAAAACACACTAAACAAGAAGATTACATATTGGATAACCACAGCGACTGCATAGAAGCGATGGAAAAAACAGATGCCTATAAATATCTAGGATACAGACAAAAAATAGGAATAGTTGATAGAAATATTAAGGAAGAGCTAAAAGAAAAATATAGACAAAGACTAACAAAAATACTGAAAACAGAATTGACAGCAAGAAACAAGACAAAAGCTATAAATACCTATGCTATACCAATATTGACCTACATTTGGAGTAGTGAAATGGAGTAACACAGACCTAGAAGCACTCATTACACTTACACGATCACAATGCCACAAATATAGAATACGTCACATACATTCAGCAACAGAAAGATTCACATTAAGCAGAAAGGAAGGAGGAAGGGGATTTATCGACATAAAAAACCTACATTATGGACAGGTAGACAATTTAAGAAAATTCTTTCTAGAACGAGCAGAAACTAGCAAAATACACAAAGCAATCACCCACATAAATACATCGGCTACACCACTACAATTTCATAACCACCTCTACAACCCTTTAGATCACATAACATCAACAGATACAAAGAAAGTAAATTGGAAAAAGAAAACACTACATGGCAACCACCCGTATCATCTAACACAGCCACACATCGATCAAGACGCATCCAACACATGGCTAAGAAGAGGCAATATATACAGTCAGACAGAAGGATTCATGATTGCAATACAGGATCAAACAATAAACACCAGATATTACAGCTAGCATATTAATAAAGATCCCAATACCACAACAGATAAATGCAGACTTTGCAAACAACAAATAGAAACAGTAGATCACATCACAAGCGGATGTACAATACTAGCAAATACAGAATACCCCAGAAGACATGACAATGTCGCAAAAATAATACATCAACAGCTTGCCTTACAACATAAATTTTTAAAACAACACGTTCCTACATACAAGTATACACCACAAAATGTACTGGAGAATGATGAATACAAATTATACTGGAACAGAACCATTATAACAGATAAAACAACGCCACATAACAAACCTGACATCATACTCACCAATAAAAAGAAGAAATTAACACAACTAATTGAAATATCCATACCCAATACAGCAAATATACAGAAGAAAACAGGAGAAAAAATTGAAAAATACATCCAACTGGCTGAGGAAGTCAAGGACATGTGGCATCAGGATAAAGTTGACATTATACCAATTATACTTTCAACTACAGGAGTCATACCACGCAATATCCACCAGTACATCAATGCAATATAGCTACACCCAAACTTATATATACAACTTCAGAAATCCGTAATTATTGATACATGTTCAACTACCCGAAAGTTCCTAAACGCAATGTAAAATATACTGTACAGTTAAAAGGAAGTGACGCTTGATCAAGGTCCGCGTCACTTTCATTCCGAACCAGACCTAAGGTCTGAGAAAGGAAAGATAATAATAATAATAATAAATACTTATGCTATACCAATATTGACCTACTCATTTGGAGCAGTGAAATGGAGTAACACAGACCAAGAAGCACTCAATGCACTTACACGATCACAATGCCACAAATATAGAATACATCACATACATTCAGAAACAGTAAGATTCACATTAAGCAGAAAGGAAGGAGGAAGGGGATTTATCGACATAAAAAACCTACATAATGGACAGGTAGAAAATTTAAGATAGTTCTCTATAGAACGAGCAGACTCTAGCAAAATACACAAAGCAATCACTCATATAAATACATCGGCAACACCACTGCAATTTCATAACGGCTTCTACAACCCGTTAGATCACGTAACATCAACATATACGAAGTAAGTAAACTGGAAAAAGAAAACACTACATGGCAAGCACCCGTATCATCTAACACAGCCACACATCGATCAAGATGCATCAAACGAATGGGTAAGAAAAGGCAATATATACAGTGAGACGGAAGGGTTCATGATTGCAATACAGGATCAAACAATAAACAACAGATATTAAAGCAAGCATATTATTAAAGATCCCAATACCACAACAGATAAATGCAGACTTTACAAACAACAAATAGAAACAGTAGATCACTTCACAAGCGGATGCACAATACTAGGAACTTCAGAATATCCCAGAAGACATGACCATGTAGCAAAAATAATACATCAACAGCTTGCCACACACATAAACTAATAAAACAACACGTTCCCACATACAAGTATGCACAACAAATGTACTGGAGAATGATGAATACAAATTATACTGGAACAGAGCCATTTTAACAGATAAAACACCTGACATCATACTCACCAATAAAATGAAGAAATTAAAACAACTGATCGAAATAACCATACCCAGTACAACAAATATACAGAAGAAAACAGGAGAAAAAATTGAAAAATACATCCAACTGGCTGAGGAAGTCAAGGACATGTGGCATCAGGATGATGTTTACATTATACCAATTATACTATCAGCTACAGGAGTCATAGCACACAATATCCACCAGTACATCAAGGCAATGCAACTACATCCAAACGTATATATACAACCACAGGAATGTGTGATCATTGATGGATGTTCAATTACCCGAAAGTTCCTAAATGCAATGTAACATATACCGTACAGTTCAATGGAAGTCACGCTTGATCAAAGTCCGCGTCACTTTACATTTTTAACCAGACTTAAAGTCTGAGAAAGGAAAGAAATATAATAATCGTCATCTTTATCTTCTTCACTACCATCCTAATACCTGCGATGCTGTAGTACCTGTGTTGTTAAGATGAATAATGCATTGTTCCTTCGGACATGCATGTACGTAGGAACAACACAGGCATAGCACTATCGTATTTATCCGCCAATAATGGGCAGCGACTGTCAATTAAAAATGTCGTCCCCTGTGCGGGAATCATATAACGTGTGTACCGGTACAGGTTCTGGTTCAGGAGAGACGACGTATGGAAATTTGTATCCGACCGTGAGTCTTCCATCGATAGCCAAAGATGTTAAGGCGACCGGTCGCGTATTGCGGAAAATCAGGATTCGAGTCCCGGCCCGCCACAAATTTTCACTGTAGTGATTTCCTTGTACAGCTACTGGTTCTTCGTTTTCGGAATTGCGAATAGACTTCATGTATTTCTCACTACCTTGTTGTTGAGCGCAGTGTTAGCCAAACCATGTCTGCAGCCTGGTGTCAATATCGCTACTTATTTATCAACTACGTTTTTATTTGGCCTCACGACTTTGAGTGTGTACCGCCTCAAGAGTTTCATTTAATTAAAAGTGAACAAAATTTATATTTCTCCGGCGGCAGTTAGCAATGCAGAACCCTGGGACACGGTGACACCCCACCAGAAGAGTATTAGACTAGTTGCAGAAACAAATAAATTTGTTTAACCCTCTGATTTTGACAGATTCTTGGTATCGTTATCTCGCCATCTTTTCTTGCTTAGGCCAATGATACTAAAACTGCTACGTCCGAACAGTCATGCATTCGGTTTGTTGTAACCCTTCTGTTAGCTAATATGTAACTATTAGTACCTTTTACTAGAATAATCATGTTGCGAGTTAACCATGACCTTCACATAATGTATTCATCCAGTCGCAATAAATTACCTTCGGAGCCTCTACATTTGGTGTTGCTCAGCTTCCACCTACATTCACGTTACATACATGGCAAAACGTGATTACTGCCATGGATAATGCCCATAATGTGAATATATAGAATTTGACTATAATAACTATTCTTTGATAGGAGAAGGTATTTAGAAAGTACGCGATAAGTAAATAAAATAAATAACTTGGAAAATTTATAATATATTTAATATGTTAAGTGAATCTGTATGGTTAATGTAAACGATCCGTAACTGCAGTGAACTACATGACTACAATCTGTGTTTATACGCTCTATTTATCATTTAAAGTCACCACGTACAAATAAAAGAATTATGTGGAACGATCTAATGCTCTCTTTTGATATAGTGAATATATTCAGCATCACGTGACCCAATGGCCTCAATCGGCGGTGGTGAAACCACATATTTCCACCACTTGCTTTGGTATTGCACCTTGGGGTAATATTATTACACATAACATTCGTCCATGGCGAAGCCATCTCGATTGGTCTGATAAAGCTTTGGCATATCCGAACCGCGTCGGTCAGGAAAGCTTTTTGAATGGGTGTGAGCAGCAGCGGAACGCTGACAGTCGTAAACATTTTCAAGTGCCTAATCTCACGCAAGATTCTGAAAATCGACCCATCACCGATTATCACTTTTCAGCTATCTCTTCGATTGCGATAGGCTGGTGTTCGAGAACCGGGGCCCCACTTCTCTTATGATACCCGAGTCTTCAGAAAGATACTATGTGCCACCATGTTCTGCGTCATTCGTAATTGTTTGGCCATATTGCGATATATACCCATTGTGTTATGTGATGGTATGTTATTTCACACTGCCACCAATCCGGTATGGGTAGTCACCCTATTCTCGTTGTTCCTTCTTGCTTTCAATACTTCGGCCTTTTGCAACAGCTTCCACGAATTTTACTGAGATATTATGATATCTTACACCATTTAACACAACTGAACAGTTACTCTGGCTCCATAAAACCTATGAAAGTCTTTTTATTTTACTGTGATTTCGATTCCACTATTAAATGCAATGTCCAGAATTGCCCCTCAGGAGCCTTTACACTTCCGGAATCAAAACTGATAGTCGTTAAATATGTGCTCTATTTTTTTTATTCTTCTATACATAATTATTGTCAGCTACTGTGTTGCATGGGCAGTTTACCTGATTGTGGAATAGTTCTCGCACACAATAGCTCTTTCTGTTTTCCGGGTGATGCAAATTACTTAGTACATATCGAAGTAATTTTCTTGATGTCAATACAGTAACTCAGTACTACTAATTCAGCTCTAACTTCACGATCGCAGGTTCGAATCCTGCCTCGGGCATGGATGTGTGTTATGTCCTTAGGTTAGACAGGTTTAAGTAGTTCTAAGTTCTAGGGGACTGATGACCACAGATGTTAAGTCCCAGAGTGCTCAGAGCCATTTCAACCATTTAGTTCTAACTTCGACGGTAGCAGAAAAGTGGTACCCTGCTATGGTTCCATAATGGCGGTTGATTTGAGCGCTTGCCAGTGAAACACTTGTGTCGTAGTGTGACACTATGAAAAATACGCAGAAACACAATAAAGAATAACAAGTAACAGTTTTCGAAAACATTATAGGAAATGGTACTGTCTACTGTATGACAATTAACGTCCTAAGCCTAATACAATGATATCTAAAATACCTTTGGTGTCACTAGATCTAGATTTAATATTACACTCTTGTCAATGGTACAACAACAGAAACTGCTAAGTCAGCAGGTCGCCTTCAGGGTACTTTACTAACTGCAGTCATCGAAGGGAGCTGCCTGACTGCTATTTTGTAACTATCCAGTTACTTATAGGGAATTGTGTGACTGTCTGCAGAGTGTTACATTTGGAGCCTGCCAGCAAAAGAACTTTCATGTCCGAGAGTCTGAGGCGGAAGGAACGTAATCTACAGCCCACAGATATCAGCGTAACCTATTCGCTGTTCACGGTATCGACGGATACGCACAACGTGCTGAACGAAGCGGTTCAGCAGCAGGATGAGGCCTGCATTTGTGAGCACCTTCAGGAGGCAGCCGCATGGTGCTGAGAGACCCTAGACGAGGTTTCACATGTGTGGCGGCAGCGTCTCGTGGTGTCTGGTGTCGAAGGTTTCCTTCATTCACAGAAACTATTTGGTTAGAAGCCATCTACAGCTCTTTCAAACAACATCTAGAATATCATCTCGCATGGTTTCCATAACGACTTCCGTTTCTTCTTCTTATCACGTCATCATACAGTTGCTCCTGTAGAACGTACGGGATATCGTGACTGCCGGGATCCAGGGGTCTCTACCGGAAGGTCAGTGGGCATGGAGAGTAAGACTTCTTCCGGCAAATACAAAGCCTTTATTTATTTAACAAATAATTATAATTACTACATGGCTGTAAGGGAGAATGTTCATTTCGTTATAATAAACCGACGGAGACAGCGGCTAGCAGCAGTCACATACAGCGCCTGGTTCGACGGCGTGATTCTGAACTGGCAGAGGTGGAGTGCGTGGGCGCAGGTCTTCTGCGAACGCTGGCTGTGTCGATGAGTGGTGCGGCTATCGCGCCCGCCGCGGTCCAACGAGGCGTGACGTCAACGGCTGCGGGAAGGTCTGTGTTCCGCCCCGTAGACCATCTTCACGACAGGGGCTGTCTGGTGGGCGGGCAGGCTGTGAGCAGGGCTCGAGGCTCAGTCAAGGTGTCTCCATTGGTGGTGGCCTTGTGTGGCAACGGTGATGCGCCACTCGGCTGCCCGACCACGACGGCCTGGGCTGCAGTTCTTAAGTATGCTTCTCTCCCGTTGATGTCTGCTGTTTCCCTCTGGTCAGTGGAACGATGGAAAGCTCCAACATGGGCCGATGCCCACGTCTTATGTAATCGACTGACAGTTACTGAAGCCCACGTCACCACTTCGATGTCGAACGTGCTGTCTACCATTACGTAACTCACACGTTGCCTGACTTGGGTGGTCAGCGATCGACTTACGACACTCCATCGCTCTCCTGAGCTTACAGAAGTCACAGTACTATTTCAAACCTTTATAATACCTTTAACCAATTTAATTATTTTCCCTCCTCACTCCTCGGCATCACGGAAGAGCCCATGCCCATATTCTACAATTACCTGAAAGCACAGTATCCAATACATGTATTTAAAATTGCAACGCCATTCACTTTTATGGTGCTTGTGTTATGGTAATATTTTCTTCACTAGTTTTCTTCAGCATATTTACACTTTTAGATAATGACTCGATGTACATTGCAATTGTATGCAGTCTAATACTGGGCGCTTCCTCATAAGCTATGCTCATTGTTTCCATTGTCTCTTTAGCTGCTGCCGTTTGTTATTGTTTGAAACGGCTGGTTGAAAGTCGACAGGAGTAGCACTTGGGCAGCTTTACTCTTGAATGGTTAGCACACAATTCCTATGACCGCTTAAAATATACATACAGCTGTAGCACAAGACCAAACGAATATCAGTCGTTGCTGCTGTCCATACCGCTAATTCCTTCCATGTTTCAAAATGCTTTCCACAGCGATTTGGCCGTGCACAAAGGCAATCATCTACTCCATAGAGGTTTGTCGGATCGAGTCCGTGATACTATTTACGACATTGAGGCTTTCTGTGGGTAGGGTTTAGAAAGGTTGGCCGCGTAAGCACAGTCATGCTAAAAAGTATCCGAACGACCTGATAGCATTTCGCCTGATTAGCATGCAACCCACATAAAGCAGCTGTCTAGCAGGTCCTCTAAACGCACCTCGTTACAGTCGTTTGACTATTGAAAATGGTTCAAACAAGTCACTACTAGAAAACACTGCTCTGTATCGCAATAAATCAAGATGAAAAGTAATATCAGGATACTACTAACATCAGTAATACCGTATCAGAGGCAAGACTGTTCTTAAGGCTCGTAAGCTCACGTTTATTACAATACATGACATACCTGAAATGTTACCACTCTCATTATTATGTCAGAGAGGTAATACACGTAGTTAAGTTCGTCCTATTCAAGATTTCTTCTTCGAAGTATCATACCGTACACATTATTTAATACAAAATGTCATTAAAAATTTAAGTTATACACGAGCAGCTAGTTGCGAATATGTACGAACTTCAAACGACACGACGAGCCGTCTCGTTCTGCATATGGATTTGAACCCAGATCATGCAGACTAAGCAAAGATTTTGTGACTGGCAGAAACTAACAGTCATTCCTGACTAGGCATACAGAGAGTGATGACCTCGACTTTAGACAGTATCAGTTAGTTAATATCAACTTTAAATTACATAACGAAAACATCTTTAACGGACGCGAATTCCCTATTGCCCCTGATAACGAACTATGAGAGAAGTTAAGTATTGTTCATTCGCAAGTAGCTTACTTGAAATGTCGTGAGGTAAAGCTTTGTGTTCCATAGGGATTCGAACACAGCATCTAATCGGATTGTTATCGAAGCATAATCAACTGTCTCATGTTTGCTATTGTTTTAACAACACTAAAAGAAACCGTACGAAAATTGTGTACTGTATTATAAGAAATTAAATAAAACTACCCACGACAACCCTACGACGAAAGTCTGCTTTAATAAAACTGGATATCTTTACACAAGCGTGCCTCTATCGCAGGAATTACTAAAATCCTACTCACTTAGATTTCGATTGAGTCTGTGTTTAATTGGTATGCTGTGTCATACTCAAGAGATATGCAAATGTGGCATTTCATAAACAAATTTATGTATACCTAGCAACACAAAATTTACTTGTCAGCAGCGGAAAGAGGCGTTACCTGCTGTGCACCATGGTAAGTTTTTCACCATTTCACTATGAGCTGAAAGTAGTTTCTTGCGATTTCCTTATCGGTGTTTGATCATACTGCTTGCAGCTCCTTCACAGAAGGGATAAAAACGTCACAGTCAGCAAAACTGGAACCGCGAACCATAACAGACGCTTTTTCACATGTCAGCACATTATCACAGAGGTAGTGAGGCGGTATATGTCTTGACTCCCTCTTACGAGGCCAATAGTGGCTAGAACTCGTAAACTGCTATTTAAAAGACGAGATTAGTTGTTGCGATTTCAACGTGCACCGACATTCCTGGGCTGAAAACCGTAAATTTACAATCTTTTGTTACACCTCGAGTGAGAATAACTCAGATTATTCAATGGAAATGACAGCAAAAATCAAGTGAACTTTGAGGCTTAATTCCGTGCACACCAGGAAGTAACTCGTCGATCACAGAGTTGCCAAACATACCTTGCCTTGCTGCCAAATCTCAGTTACGGTACCAGCAGGAAGAAGACGAACCGATGTGTTCCTACAGCGGGCAGGGAAGTGACCATAACTGGCGTCTCAAAGATGCAACTCCTACGGTCTGGAATACGTAATGCATTTGATTCGCATTTCTGTAACTAGGTTTAGGGACTGGAGCGTAGTTACTAATAATACTCAGAACTGACTGCAAACTAAGCGTCATAAATCTGTAACTCCCGTAGTTGTTTTTATATTTCTTTCGTAAGTGTACTCAAAACTAAGAAACTCATTTACAGACGTTTTCGTGCCTGGCCGATCGTCGAGCACAAGAAACAAATAAAAATAAAAAGAATGTGTGTGTGTCTGTGTGTGTGTGTGTGTGTGTGTGTGTGTGTGTGTGTGTGTGTGTGTGTGTGTGTGTGTGTCTCACCAGAAAGAACGACACTTATTGCGATTGTTGGCAAATTTTTCAACGTCTCTAGTTCAATCAAGTACAAGTGAAATAAGAGCCCTGTTCCTTTAAATGACTATCGGTTCATCAAATAAAACAAAATTTTCTAATGTAAGTATGTTTACTGGCGACAGTATTTGTGTTTACCATGACATCCACCTATGTCATTTACCAACATAAAACGGCTCTGCCAACTTGGTAATGAAGGAAAGTGATGTTTAATGCTGATTTTGGATTATAACGTCTTTCTCTTGAGGTTACCAGAGATAAAACAAGTCTGATTGTGCCTCTTAAAAGTAAATGCCTGAACCCACGCTTTGCACCTGTGATAGTTCGTTCCACCAGACCATTGTGGCCACATTTACGAGCCCCATGTGTGTCCTGTAACGGATGATGTGCTTAGCTTACAAAATTAGTCACAGTGGAAAAAAATGCGGGTCTATGAAATGGTTAAGTAGAAGCAAGCTTCTGACACACAGACTATGCTATTCTCATGTCAACAGGATGTAAAAACTCCTCTAGGCATCATAGCCTCGATGTGAAGCCATTTTGAAATTTTCACTTATTTAGCAAATTTCTTAGTTCGAGAAAATCCACTGTGAAGTGTGAGGTTACCGGATAATTTGATTATTATCGTAATTATTACTATCATTTTCTTCCTACCACTGCTGAAACACATGTGCTTGAAGATCATTTAATGCCTTTTGGTCATTATAGAAGGAGTTGCCCAAGAACCGGTTCTTTCCCTGTCTACTGAGTCCTTCTCAACTTAATATCAAACATCAGCTGTTACTCGTAGCTTACACTAAAACTAAAGTAATTGATGAAGACGTTACTTGATAATAAAAACTAGCTATCTCTCTTCATTTACTTGCGCCTACAAATGGCTGTCGTATGCTGCCAAACCAAAAGCCAAGGCATCTTACTGCCTTCTGATATTCGTCGCTGTCAGTTCTTCCATATGAATTGGTCGACGTGACCTGTTTCAAGTTGTGTATAATTGAAAATATTGTAGAAAATCAATTGCTTTCCTTTGTAATAAACAGAAAGATTTTCATTCTAAGGTATCCAAGTTCAAAATTTTCGCAACGTTAGTGATAAATTTAATATTCGCTTCTATAATGTAGGAAAGTATTCCACAGTTGCAAAACCTGCATCCGACTCATTGATCTTACACTTAGTCGCTGACCGTAAATTCTAGCTCAGGGTGACAGCAGTTTAATTAACCTAATGTAGCGAAGACTAAGTAACCTGATGTAGCGAAGACTGTTTGCAAGTGCTCTTTCTCCCGGAAAATACGCAATACACTCATTGGGCTCCATAAGTACACTGCAACAATAACTTCTGTGTGTATGCAGTGCATACAGATTGTAGAATTTAGTGGTGTTCTCTCTTCCACTTCAGTATTCAATACGCCTGACGTAAACGGGCCGTTTATCATTAGAGGCTCTGGGCAGTGCAACATCATACAGACAACAGTAATGTGCTAATACTGACAACCTGACTGTTCGTTTTACCTGATTTTGTAATCATTTAAATAAAACAACATGACCTTCAAGTGGGAGACATTTCGTCCTCTTTTTCCTTCTGTGAAATTTGTCAGTAAGCTTTTTGCCTTCCAGCCAACCAAATATGGGAGAGTACGGTTGGTAAACGATTCGCAAACGTTTTTATATTTACCTCTCCACACACACACACACACACACACACACACACACACACACACACACACACACACACACACACACACACACACACATTTTGTTTTAGTTTTATCCGTTTGTTGTGCTCCGCTATCGGCCAGGCACGAAAACGACCGTTTCTTAGTTTTCAGTACACTTACGAAGGAAATATAAAAACAACTACGAGAGTTACAGATTTATGATGCTTCGATTGCAGTCAGTTCTGAGTATTATTAGTAACTACTCTCCAGTCCCTAATCCTAGTTACAGAAATATGAATCAGACGCATTAAGTATTCCAGACCGTGGCAGTTGCATCTTTGAGACGCCAGTTATGGTCACTTCCCAATCTGCTGTAGGAACACATCGGTTCGTCTTCTTCCTGCTGGTACTGTAACTGAGATTTGGCAACAAGGCAATGTATGTTTGGCAACTCTGTGATCGACGAGTTACTTCCTGGTGTGTATGGAATTAAGCCTCAAAGTTCACTTGACTTTTCCTGTCCTTTCCACTGAATACTCTGAGTTATTCTCACTTGAGGTGTAACAAAAGATTGTAAATTTACGGTTTTCAGCCCAGGAAAGTCGGTGCACGTTGAAATCGCTACAACTAAGCTCGTCTTTTAAACAGCAGTTTACGAGTTCTAGCCACTATTGGACTAGTAAGAGGAATCCAAGACACATACCTCCTCACTAGCTCTGTGGTAATGTGCTGACCTGTGAAAAAGCGTCTGTTACGGTTCGCAATTCCAGTCTCACTGACTGTAACGTTTTTATCCATTCTGTGAAGAAGCTACAAGCAGTTAGATCAAACACTGATAAGGAAATCGCAAGAAAATACTTTCAGCTCATAGTGAAATGGTGAAAAACTTACCATGGTGCACAGCAGGTAACGCCTCGTTCCGCTGCTGACAAGCAAATTTTGTGTTTCTAGGTATACATAACTTTGTTTATGAAATGCCACATTTGCATATCTCTTGAGTATGACACAGCATACCAATCAAACACAGACCCAATCGAAATCTAAGTGATTAGTATTTTATTAATTCGTGCCGATAGAGGCACGCTTGTGTACAGATACTCAGTTTTATTAAAACAGACTTTCGTCTTACGGTTATCGTTGGTAGTTTTATTTAATTTGTTATAATACAGTACACAATTTTCGTACGGTTTCTTTTAGTGTTGTTAAAACAATAGCAAACCTGAGAGAGAAATCAATCATCCTCGATATATGCGAATTCTCTGGTGTTATCTATAACAATCTGGCAATGGACATGCAGTTTGTTGATTACATGCATGTAGAAATCTTGTTCTGAGTTAAAGCTGTCAAACAAGGTATGAAGAAGAATAAAATGTCACTACCGATCGACATCTAATATAGAAAATACTTTTCTGACGTATTTTGTCACGATGTGCTCTCCCCGTACATAATACCAAAATTTCGAGATGTATCTGCTGCCTGGAAGTCTATTAAACCTGAAATCAACAAAATGTTGCAGAGGTTAGCCCTTTTTCCACATGCGACTATTTTTGGTTTAGAAGTGAAGGGAATTATGTTCAAAGCTTTATTAGATTGATAACTTCAGTGGACAGCAGAATTGCGCTTTAAGAAATGTAGCAGTGCATGTGCTCGAAATCGCAACATCTTATCTAAAGGGCGCGACACTTACCATTACGCTAGTAGCTAACAGGCAGCTACAGCAGCTCCAAAAGTCAACAACAGCTCCTCCAGAACTTCCGCATTCCACAGTGCTGTGAGATAATGCATACGGACGGATATAGACTTCTCTGAGAGACAGAGAGTTACAGCATTTCTTTTGCACTGCACGACGTTTTCAAGAAACAGATAGCGCAACAGAGTAGCTCAAGTGGAAAGGAACATTTCCTATTTAAATTTCTGCATCCTACACTGTTGGCAGTTCCGTGTAGGCGGCAGTTATGTGATTTTATTTCAGCGATTACAAAATATGGTCGAATGTATGCACCGGGTAGCCGATGCAGCTAGTTCTTGGCGATTCGGTCAACCAAGTAAATGAATGTACTGAACATGCTGCAAACTCAACAGGGAGCCTGTGTGTCGCAACGGCGTTGGAAAATGAGTCACAGAGGAGAAGATTTGGTGGTCTGTTGGATTGATGATAGGTTCATATATTTACTGTGTGGGTTCGATTCCAACTACTGCTGATGATTTTTGTTTGTGACCAACAGATTGTATTCCCTTCTGTCTATGGGAAGTGAATAAGGTATAATGGAATTGTGGCCTGAAATACACATTAAACGTTATTTTCCCTGTCTACCAAGTAGACGTTAGGTTGAACCACAATAAAGTCAGTAGTGGCGACATGTAGAAACTGTATCACCAGTAACCTTTCTTATACTGGTTATTTATTTCTAGTGACGAAACAAACGCTATGTGGGCTTACAGGACACTTATTCCCATCTTTTATTTGTGCTTCTGTACGTCGATTTAATTGGTTCTGAACTGGGAATGCAACTCAGACCGCCCTTAACGCGGAATTTGCTCCATTCATGACAACACAGCTCAACTACAATTTGTTGTTTGTTCAAAACTGCAGATTCTTCAACATCTCCATATAATGAGCGTGAATGGGTTCGAATCCTAGCCCGGCACTAAAGTTTTCATTAGGTATTATCAAGGTCTAGCATGAGAACAACTATCTGCTGGTGAATAATAATTTCAATTTTTAACGTATTTTCATTATTTGTCAACACTAACTATATCTGACGTTTTTGGCTCCCCGCGAGACACAGAACTTTTTGGCTCCCCGCGAGACACAGAACTAATTGCGAGATCACTGTAAGTACAAGGATGTAATTCCGAGCTGCTGGTGGAGAAAAATTTGGTAGCTGACGTCTCTTTGTGTGTAGTCAACAACAATACGGTGGAGTTCGATTCCCACTCAGCACTGAACTCTTCGTCATATTATTTCTAGTTCAAATATGCTCACATGTCGCTGCTGGTGCAACAAACCCATATTTAACGTTCGTTTTCTCTAGAATATAACAGCGATAAGTGTCGGTTTGGAGGCCTGGGAAGGAAAAAATTAATATTTCGTCTCGTCATTTCAGTTAAATCATCTAGCTACTGCCGAGAAAATCCGATATTTCACAGGTAATTGTGCTTCCATAACAATCCGAATAGGTTCAAATCCCTGTCCAAAACAAATTTTACCTCACGGCATTTCAAGTAAGTTACCTGTGAAGAAGCAATATTTAACATCTCTCGTGGTTCGTTATCAGGGACAACAGATACTGTGTAAGAATTCGAGTCCGTTAAAAATGTTTACGCTATGTAATTTAAAGTTGATATTTGCTTATTGATACTGTCTGAAACCGAGGTATATCACTCTCTGTATGCCTAGTCAGGAATGACTGTTAATTTTCGTCAGTCACGAAATCTTTGCTTAGTCTGCATGATATGGGTTTCAATCCATATGCAGAACGAGACGGCTCGTCGTGTCGCTTGAAGTTCGTACATATTCGCAACTAGCTGCTCGGGAATAACTTATATTTTTAATGTCATTTTGTGTTAAATAATAAGTGCGGGCCAGCCGCGGTTGTCTCGCGGTTCTAGGCGCTCAGTCCGGAACCGCAGGTTCGAATCCTGCCTCGGGCATGGATATGTGTGATGTCCTTAGGTTAGTTAGATTTAAGTAGTACTAAGTTCTACGGGACTGATGACCACAGATGTTAAGTCCCATAGTGCTCAGAACCATTTAAACCATTTTTTTAATAAGTGCGGTATAATACTTTGAAGAAGAAATCATGAATACGACGAACGTACTACGTGCAATACCACTCTGACATAATAATGAGAGTGGTAAAGTTTCAGGTATGTCATTTATTGTAATAAATGTGAGCTTACAAGCCTTAAGGACAGTCTTATCTGTGATAAGGTGTTCCCTGATATTCGTACTATCGTTGTATTCCTTCAAATCTTGACTTATTGCGGTACAGAGTAGTGTTTTCTAGTGGTGACTTGTTAGAACTATTTTCTATAGTCAAACGACTGTACCGAGGAGCGATTGAGGACCTGCTAGACAGATGTTTTATGTGGGTTGTATGCGTATCAGGCGAAATGCAATTCGTATACTTTTGAGCACGACTGTACTTTTATTCATGAACCAAGCTGAGGGGGATTGCTCCAATTTATGGTGGCTGCAATCGAAAACTGGGCCCAGAGACATTGTATTGAGTGCTGTCTATTATGAAACCTAGCTCACGTAATTTAGTCCTGTGAGTGCCATCTTTGTGACTCTGTTCATAAGTATCGCATATTATTACAGCATGCTTTGTTACAAAATAAAACCAACGTTGACCTATTAGTTGGGAAAACCCCACACCTGGGATTACTTCCTTGGGATATTCTGCGGCCGAATTCTGAGAACGTAATAATGAGAGCTAGCATGATCTGGGGACGTTACGTTCAAGTTCTGTAGGACAGAATTGGCCCAATACAGCAGTGAAGTAATTCCTGTGTTGGCAAGACATCATGGGCTTGTCTGTCAGGAGTCACCAATGGTATCTTTTGTACTTTCAGCTGCATGGATTTACGAATGGTCTTCAATGCTATCGAGTGGTTATGTATGGAGTAGCATTCGAATTTACAATCTCTACACGTTATAGGTATTTCTGTTCCAATATCCAGGCGAGTACCCGATTGTTTTCATCTGACAGTGGGAACTTCATAGTAGAGTGACAAGCATTCCTCCCTGACCAGAGTTAATAGCTCTTATGGTGTGGGCGCTTCGGCTTGTATCCTTCTAGATCTCTCTTGTAGAGGCTTTCATAGCAGCCTCTCTACCTATCCGCTCTCTTCACTACGTTTAACAGTGTAACTAGTTGTGGGCACTTGATATTGACGACAGCGCTTTTAATTTCACCGAAGGTTGTTCTAACAACCAACAATCATTTATTTTTCGATTTCTTCACATTTTTCCAACAACCGTCTCGCCGTAGCTTTCAGCCACCTCATATTTATTTCATTTATATTCGGAAAAGTATTGATCCCATAACCCACCCCTGGTATCAGCTCGAATATGTCGCAAGATTTCTCTCATTAAGAGTGAAATACTGCGTTTCATTTCCTAGGGAGTCCGCTCCCTTAGCTAAGTGGTCAGCTCATCCGATGCCACGCCGCGAGCCTGGGTTCGATTCCCAGGCGGGTTGGAGATCTTCTCCAATATGGTAGTGGTTGTTGCATTGTTCTCATCACCATTTGACCATCATCGACATGCCGTACTATCATTTAATTTAATTTAATTTGCTGCGGGACTAAATCTGAAATCCTTGGGGTCACAGCTAGTCGGTCATTTCCATTGCCACTTCCGTAATCAGTGTGTGATTTTAGTAGGACAAACTGTTAAATACACATCTCCATTCTCGGTTAGCGTGAGTCAGTATCACTGTAAAGAATGGTTTTAATTAAACGGCGGTGTTCTGAGTGCTGCAGTAGGGCCCGTATACATCGCAGGACGCTGAAACGTTGTAGTTACGTTCATTAATCGCTACTCTCGCAAAGTGTGCTGAAAAAATAACAGTTCCACTTTCTATCATCACTTGAGAATACGGCGCTGCAGGTAGGCTGAATGTGAAACGTTTCCTCTTTTGAAATCTTTACGCTGTGTGTCGCTCGGCGGTACTTGTCGATTTCTTTTGTGAAATGACTGTTGTTGTAAAGTGTTAAGACGATCGATTTTGGCCCTATGAAACGCAATTCCTATTCAGAAGAAAGACAGTGCACCGCTGTGAAGTTGTTTTATTACAACGGCAGCAATAGCAGCGTTATATTGTGAGGATATCGTCAACAGAAAGAGCTGCATTAAAGCCTCACATCAATAAACGGGTTTAAGAATTTGATCAATAAATGTGAAGAAGCAAGTGAATGAGGTGGTGCCGAGGCCCATTTGCCCATCAGTTGCTGATGAAGTTGCTGTAGCTCTAACGACTGTGCAGCATTTGCTTCGAATTCTGCAACTGGTGCTCAAGCTCTGTCACAGGAATTATCTCTCCCCTGATCAACAGTTCAAAAAATTTTTCAGTGCACCTTTACACATGTATCTCTACAATTTCATAATGCGCACCATTTGAAGCTCAATGATAGGCTACTGCGTCGTAACAGTGCCCTTCGTTTCTTCGCGCTCGTGGAAATGGATCACATGTGGCCTGGTATCAGTCCCGGATCTACGACTTTTTCGAACCTTGGCAAAAACTTGAGAGTGGCGACCCCCCCCCCCCCCCTACCATCACTATAGCGCTTTGAAATAGGACGAAAACAATTTTTAAAAAGTAGACTTTTCAAATCTGTTTATTTTTCAGCGCACAACTTTCTGAAGAGCCTCATATATAAAACGTATATGTTCCATGAAATTTAAGACATGTTATGGGTTTTAAGTGTGCCAATGTGCAGTGCCACGTCTTTTCAAACAGCATTCTTCTATCTTCCGCTTGTAACTGTATTTCCCTCTGTGGATCTCAAACATGTATATTTTCTAATGGAAGTCATGAAGCCTATATTCAGGACAGTGGAAATTTAAACGTGATGTCTTTCTTACTTACAAGTTTAACATCCTACCTTCCTTTCCCCCCCCCCCCCCCTCTAAAATTACTTACCATTAATAGAGGGTGGGATTTTTTGTGACTGGGAGAATAAAGACTCTTCAGAAAATTTGCCCTCTTTATTACCTATCGACTTGTAACTTTTTCTTTATTGTGACATAAAATTAAATATAAAAACCAGTAAAGACAAGAGACAAGCAAGAGACGCATTTTCTCTCTTCGAGAATATGAATTTGGCGCCCCCCTGAAGTTGCCGCCAGTGGCAGATACAAAGGTTTATCCCCCCCCCTTCCCCCCCCCCCCCCCCCCCCCCCTAGATTTGAACTGGTCTGGTATATTCTCTGGACGGAATAAACACATTCACATTTTACTCTGCACAGTCCTGGGGAAGCTTAGAACTGTCGCATAAGAGGTTCTACCACACAACATGTTGTCCAGAAATATCCATTGCACTCAGTTCAAGTGAATGTATGGTATGACTTCACCAGCTCCTTCAACCGCGGTCAGTTTTTCTTCGACGAGATGACATCTTACATCTGCAAGTTGTAACGGTCTGCTTGTGCAACATGTGTTTCCATATTTGCAAGGACGCACGTATGTCAACCCCCACTGCTTTCATGAACATGGGTGACATCATATGTTACTTACCAGGTGAAATATTTGCCTCGAGAAACCCTCGGTAACGAGTACATCATATCCAAGCAATTTCAAGAAATATGGCCTTGCAGATACCCAGTCCTGAATCCATGTGCCTTCTGATTGTAAGGATATCCGAAAGATTGTGTCTGCTACCGATGTATCCGGACTCTCCCTCATTTGACGGGTAGGACACAGTTACACAGCACTCCGATTACACTCGATGCGCTACGAGAAACTGTCTACCACCCTGTGTTACTTATGCAGAATGTTGCTTGGTCGGGCGACCATACGAACGACACACATGTTGTAACTTGTGAGCTTTTAGTAAAGAACGTGCCGTAACCACTTTCACTTCACTGTTGGAACTTTCACACGGTTTCTCAGGAATTTCATTCACAGATTGAAGAATTTTAAAGATGCAATATTACATAGGCCACTCGTGGGACTAATTTTTTTTTTTTTTTGGTAGATAAAATTTTGTTATGAAAGGTTTTCGAACTTGTCACAACAGAGTATTTACTTTCATTGATATGTTTCTTCATTCCTTGTCTTTTATTGAACCCGCAGCACATTCTGAACGCTTACAGCGCCACATTTTCTCCTCGAGGCAGAAACCGAAACTATATTTCTTCGAGAGCGCACTGATTAATGAATACAACTACAATGTTTCAGCCTCCTACAATGTATACAGAGTGGAATGCTGCACTCTGAAGTCGAAACACTGTCAACTTAATTATAACCAGCGGGTAGATTTGTCCACGCTTCCTGCACGTTGGTTGCGCAGCCAGCAAGTTCCGCAATACCGCTAGCAGTCTCCCGCCGCGGACTGAGGCGGTTTCGGCCCTTCCCGTTTCATGTCCGTCGCGCCATGCCGCACCGCGCCGCAATAACACAACAGCCCCAACTCTTTGCACAGGTTTCACTTCGTCGCAGGCTCGCCGCTCTTATTGCCGCCTCCCGCAGGCAGTTATGACTGAGGTCGCGCAGCAATAACTCTCAGTTTTGCGGACGTGCTCCAGCTTCTTCTGCTTCCGGAAGTGACGCGGAGGTCAGCTTGCGTTCAGAAATGAAAACACGCCTGAGCGACAGCTGCAGAGGCAACAAGTTGTCACCAGTATTATTTCCGCTCTTTCCCTCTAAAATGTGAAACACAAATCTGTCCTACTTTTCAGCAACGTGCATATAGTTACAGCAGAATGCCGTCTTGAGGAAGAGTGTATTTACAATGTCAAAACACAAGAGGAACATAGGTCACCTTATAACAAACTTCCATAACTAAACCTGTAAATTTCAATTCAGTGTTTCATTAGTGACTCTAAATACCGGATGATCAAAAAGTCAGTATAAATTTGAAAACTTAATAAACCACAGAATAATGTAGATAGAGAATTAAAAATTGACACACATGCTTGGAATGACATGGGGTTTTATCAGAACCAAAAAAAAAAAACACCCCATATGGCTAGACGCGTGAAAGATCTCTTGCGCGCGTCGTTTGGTGATGATGGTGTGCTCAGCCGCCACTTTCGTCATGCTTGGCCTCCCAGGTCCCCAGACCTCAGTCCGTGCGATTATTGGCTTTGGGGTTACCTGAAGTCGCAAGTGTATCGTGATCGACGGACAGCTCTAGGGATGCTGGAAGACAATATCCGACGCCAATGCCTCACTTTAACTCCGGCAATGCTTTCAGTGATGTTCACAACATTATTCCTCGACTACAGCTATTGTTGAGGAATGATGGTGGACATATTGAGCATTTCCTGTAAAGAACATCATCTTTGCATTGTCTTACTTTGTTATGCTAATTATTGCAATTCTGATCAGATGAAGTGCCATCTATCGGATATTTTTTGAACGTTTGTATTTTTTAATTTTTTTCGGTTCTAATAAAATCCCATGTCATTCCAACCATGTGTGTCAATTTGTAACTCTCTATCTACATTATTCCGTGGTTTATTCACTTTTCAAATTTACACTGGCTTTTTTATCACCCGGTGTTTAAATTGGCGGCACGCGGCAGAGCCCATCACAGAACTCGGACGAGTTCTTGTATTCATGGTATAGAAAGAAATTTCCGCCGTTCTCTCTGCTGTTCGCTAATGCAACTGCTCTGAAGGAAAAATAGATCACAGCACCAAAAAGTAGTTAATGTAGCATGATGAAATTTCGGTTCAAATGGCTCGGAGCACTATGGGACTTAACTTCTGAGGTCATCAGTCCCCTAGAACCTAGAATTACTTAAACATAACTAACTTAAAGACATCACACACACCCATGCCTGGGGCAGGATTCGAACAGGCGACCGTAGCGGTAGCGCGGCTACAGACTGGAGCGCCTAGAACCAGCCGGCCACAACGGCCGGTGGGAAAATTTAGGGAATAGGTTTGTCTAGGTGAGTAACATTGTTAGATCACAGGTTAATGTATGCGAGAGATAAGTCACTGTACATGTGTAATGCTGGTACATTAATAACCGGTGGCGCCTCCTGAATGTTGAATTCAGTCGTGTAAACGTGCTTGCATTGTGCTCTACAGGTGCCGGATGTCAGTTTGTGGGGTGGAGTTCCATTCATGTTGCATTTAGTCGGTCGATACAAGGACGGTTGAGGCTGATTGTGGATGATGCCGTAACTCTCGTCCTGTGTTGTTACTTATGTGCTCGATTGGAGACATACATGCTGATCGAACAGGCCAAGGCACTTCACGGTCTAGTTTTTATCATTATTCTCCAACACTGACATTCGGATATTTGTGGTAAGTTCCTGTGAGACCAAACTGCTCAGGTCATAGGCGCCTAGGCTTACACTCTACTTAATCTAACTAACTTACGCTAGGGACAACACAGATACACCCATGCCCGAAGCAGGACTCGAACCTCCGCGAAAAGTGGCACGACATCTGAGACCACACGGCTACCTCTGGCGGCGCACCATTACCAGATCTATGCAGCCACACAGGGTTACAACAGCAGTATGTGGGCGAGCTTTATCCTGCTGGAAAACACTCGCTGGAGTGCTGCTCATGAATGTCGGTACAATAGGTCAAATCATCAGGCTGACGTGCAAACTTGCAGTCAGGGTACGTGGGATATTAACGAGAGTACTCCTACTATTACTCGATTTCGCACCACAGACTGACTCGAGGACGTATAGGTGCAGCGTGTCTAACAAGCAGACAGGTTGGTTGACGGCCCTTAACTGACCACCTTCTAACCAACACACGCACATCACTGGCACCCAAGCAGCACCACCTTTCATCAGAATACACTGCAGACCACTACTGCCCTCCTATGGGCTCTCACTTGACACCACTTGAAACGTCCCCTTAGAAAAATTACTGACACACAATATTTTTGGCGCAACGCAATCTGACTTTCAATAATCCCTACAAAAGAATGGCCTGACTATCATTAACCTATACCTTTCACAAATCACTTACCTCACAAAAATCTTCGTTACTCGAACTACTGAAATACAGCGAGCGCCACTACTGCCAGCTAAAAAAGAGATTCAAACTACGGAAGGCACTAACTACTGATAGGCATACTTAGCAAATGAAAGATTTTGATAGAGAACAAACAATGTATTTACTTCAATAGTGTTCAAAAGTCATAATGTATATAGCAGTTCATGATATCCAGTGTTATAAATTTCAAAACTCCGCCATCTCTCTCCCCACATCCACCACTGCTGACGGCTCACCTCCAACTGCGCAACGCTACGCGCTGTTCACATCCAGCTGCCCAACACTACAATGGCAGACAACAATGCAAACTAGCCACAGACTGCACACAGCACAGCCAGTGATTGTCATACAGAGCGCTACGTGGCGTTACCAATAACAAAACCTAAAGAGCCTACTTATACACTGAAGTCGCAAACAGCATTGGTTTGGTGCTGTTGTAATACGTGCTACAGGACGTCTGGCTCAGAGTTGTCACTGAAGTAAGCGATTTGTAGCAGTTCGTTGTTTCACTGTGGTGCCAGGTGCTGCTGCAGATGCAGTACGTGGTACCTAAGCCAAACCCCAATCACTCTCGGTAGTGCCATGTGGCCGTCTGGACTCCAATTCTTTTGCAACCACACATTCTGGTACCACCTCTGCCAGCAATCGTGTACAGTGGCTACTTTCCTGCCAATTTTTTCTGCAGTATCGCAGAAGGAATACCCAGCTTCTCGTAGACGTGTTTGGCGACCTCGTTCAAACTCAGTGAGCAGTTGCTAATGGCGTTTGTCACCTTAAGGCATTCTTGACTAACATCAACTCACCAGGTCCAATCTCAAAAGTAACGAACGCTCACTACCATTGGAGCAAGCCTCATTAACACCCTCTTAGTGGCCCTACTAGCACCACTATTATGCGAAATTTGAATAAATATCTTCTTTCAGATGCAGAAACATGCCAATAAACTTTCCGTATGCTGCACATCTCCTCCTTAGCGCTGCAATTTTTCCCATCAGTCTAATTCAAGAACCTACCGTAGAACAAGCTCTAAAATTTCTGGGAAGAATCCCGGTAACAGGAATACTGCTACTGGCACAAACGAAGCCTGTAGTGGAAATACCAGAGGCGAGAAACTGTACAGCTCAAGAACCAATCATTATTCGAATATAACAAGAGCTCATTCAAGCTGCAAATCGCTGACGGACAGAAGAAGTAGCCTTGCTTAAAGTCATTTGGTGTGATAGATGTTTATTTGTGTATGATGTGTAATCACCACCGATCAATGATAACACTAGCACATCCAAACACTCGTTCTCGGAATGCATTTTGCGGATGTACAGCCTGTCAACACCACCACCTCAGTTTAGCAAGAAGAATCATCACCACAATATGGACAATACAGGCTTCCATCTCGTCTGTACCGAACTACGTCAGTGCAGCGCTATTTCGTGGCTTTGTCAATGAGCCGGTATGAGATTTAAACAGTATATTGTTCCTTTACAGCAAGTATATTATTCTGAAGAAAAAGTATGGAGGTCATCAAATTCCCTGTCCCCATGGAACGTTACTTCTTTTTACAATAAGAACAATGGGCAACATTTTGTGGAAATCACTGAATTCATTTAGAAAAGCCATACTACTCTCTAAAGCGGGCAGTAGTTAAATCTATAGCTGTATCAGCTGGTAGATGACATTCTGTATTTTTTTTAACATGTGTCTCCTATGGTGTGTTTCCTATGGTACATCTCCTAACACGTAGAGCATAACTGGTTCGCTGAAACATGTTTATTCTGAAGATTTCATCATAAAAATTTAAAGTAGAACATTTTAAATAAAGCCACGATGGTTGCAACTAATTGAAAGGAGCCAGCCGTGGTGGCCGAGCGGTTTTAGGCGCTCCAGTCCGGAACCACGCTGCTGCTACGGTCGCAGGTTCGAATCCTGCCTCGGGCATGATTGTATGTGATATCCTTAGGTTTAAGTAGTTCTAAGTCTAGGGGACTGGTGACCTGAGATGGTAAGTCCCATAGTGCTCAGAGCGATTTGATTGAAAGGATTTGCAGATCAAACTGGAGGTAAGAAATCAAAGTCTTATGCGAGAAGGCGAAGACACAATAAGGGAAGTGGTACAATTAAGAGAAACGTTGTTGAAGGATATTTTCAGGAATATATTTTACGTTTTCTCTAGTTTCTCTGTATTATTCTCTAGTAATTCCAAGAAATTTTACCACATGAAACCTCTCTGTTTGCCATGGGGAATTACCAAACGTTATCTAGTTGTCGTACTCAAATGAACTCAAGAAAATTGTTGGCAACAAAAGCATAAAAACGATAAATGGACTATGGCTATACTGATTAATAAAAACTGTAGGAGGAAGGTCATGCTCTCTCAGGAACAAATTTGATCTGTGATCCGTGGGTTGCCTGCATTAGGGACAGAGAGAGATCCATGATATTTACCACTTTGAAAACATTATGTAATATTCGCCCGCTCATGCTTCCTTAATCTCTTCCAATTATTTTACCAGGCATTAAGATGAAACAATCAATCAGATATGTCCCTATGGATAGTACTGGAGTTAGTGATGGTCAGGCGACGTGGTCACTGCCGTTACCCCCTCCTTACTCCACCTCCATCCTTATACAATTTGGAGGTGAGGCCTCTTTCAGAAATAATCATATGTTTGATAATTCTCAGAAATATGATGATTTTGAATTTAGATTATCATGGATTTATTGTGTGTGTATTTGGAAATTACGAACACTCAACGTCGAGTAGTATCTATCATCTTGGTCTTAATGGACAGTAGATAAAAGGCTGCTATCTTAAAATCAAAATTTCTGTGCTAATTGTTCTTTGTATTGTACTGACTTATTAGATCTTCCACCACATCAGTCTATTTCAAAGTACCACACGAAGAATTGACAGATCTGGGGTGCAAGAGGGCACTGACTTAAATCAATCTGGAAACCTGCAAATTGATATCAGACTGGGACTGGTGTCCGTGTCTGCTGTTTACTAGGCAAACTGTCTGACCACTGAGCCCTCCAGACACGGTGGCATTGCAACTTCACGGACAACACTAGCACGTCTCCTGTCACACCCAAATTCTCAACTTACCCACATCTGAGTGAAACGTAAGAGTCACGAAACTCACAGAGATTTTCTGCAGTTTCGCTACTGCAGCGCAGCCAAGTAGCTGGCCTGTATAAACATGATATACTCTTTGACGACTGAGTACGTGTATGTGGAGGGGAGAAGCACATTAAAATACGATTGTATTTCGGCCCTTATTTGGTCGCTATAAATTTAGCTCCAATGAGAAATATCTCTTTTTCGATTTCCAAATGAAGATCAGAGTTAAGTTGATAATGTTACGAATAATAAATGACTATTTTAGGGATGGCTAGTTGTCATCATAAGTTCGGCTCTTAATGAGATTCGCTAAATCTAAACCACCATTCCACTGTGTCACTATTGTATAAAATTGTTTGGATGTTTCACAGTCTTAAACAATCTAAAATGATCTCAACGTGGCCTACTTACGTCCCTACCTCAATTTCACAAAAATATAAAAAATGGTTCAAATGTCTCTGAGCACTATGGGACTTAACGTCTGAGGTCATCAGTCCCCTAGAACGTAGAACTACTTAAACCTAGCTAACCTATGGACATCACACACATCCATGCCCAAGGCGGGATTCGAACCTGCGACCGTAGCGGTCACGCGGTTCCAGACTGAAGCGCCTAGAACCGCACGACCACACCGGCCGGCCACAAAAACATACGTATCAGTATATTTTTGCTGCTACCTGCCAGATTGTGTAAGGAAAGACGTAGTTGCAAGTAATCTTAGTGGTCCTGTATAAGCAGCCAAGAATTTGTTAAAATTCTCTCTCTCTCTCTCTCTCTCTCTCTCTCTCTCTCTCTCTCTCTCTATTCGTTTAGCCGGTCCCGACTCTTCGTGGCCCCATGAACCAAATCACGTCACTTTTTCCTGTCTTGCACTTTCTCCCGTAGACCTTCCAGGTTGGAACACATTGCTTCTGTGATGCCATCGATCCATCTCATCCTGTGACGTCCTCTTCCTCTAGTTCCTTCAATCTTCCCCAGCATTAATGTTTTTTCCAGCGAGGCATGCCTTCGAATTGTGTGTCCAAAGTAGGTCAGCTTTTGTTTTAACATTAGACCATCCAGGGAGAAATCAGATTTAATTTGCTCCAATATTGATCTGTTGGTTCTCTTTGCAGTCCATGGATCTCTAAGAAGTTTCCTCCAACACCACAATTCGAAGGAGTCAATTCTACGCTGTTCAGCCTTTCTAATGGTCCAGGTTTCACATCCATACATCACAATTGGAAAGACCATAGCCCTCACAATACGGATCTTTGTTGCTAGTGTTATATCTCTGGACCTTATAACCTTGTCAAGGTTTGACATCGCCTGTCTACCGAGCAACAGGCGTCTCCGGATTTCATGGCTGCAGTCGCTGTCAGCAGAGATCTGGGAACCGAGATAACTGAATGTTGTTATTGTTAAAATTAGCTTGTCGTAAGAGGTTCATAAAGCAAGGAAACGTTTTGGATTGCATTGGGCGTGTGGGTGTAGACGAAGAGAGGACTTTAATATTTTATCAATAGAGTAAAATGTTTTGTAGTCCAATATGCATGCGTTTGTGTTTTATTTACATAAAGTAATAGTTTCCTTTCACTCCCTGTCAGGAAGAAGTGGCTTATAAGAATGAAAAGGGTCGACTTTATGAAGGATACACATTAGTTTAAGATATGCACCTCAATAAGGAGCGGGCCACACAGGCGGCATGAGATGGGATATTACTTTAATTACATTTCCCTATTCGCACTGGAAGATTTACCACTCCGTATGATGAATAGTAAATATAATGTAACAGTACTGAACATAGCGAGTTCTCCTTTAGCATCATGTCGTTCTTGTGTTGCCACAGGCAAGCCACTCAGAGCGCTAGCATCGCTTGGGTGTCAAAAGGTGACATTTTTTGCCTACAGAGTTTCGTGACTGTTTGTCTTAGACTGTGCCCACACACTACAAATGTAGTTCTCCTTGTCCATTATCCACATCACTCGTGGCATATCGCGATTCCTGTAAGAGTTAGAGCCTATTGTTCACCTGCAGACTTGTCCGATAGCATTTTTGATCCAGGAGTCTGTATGAATTCCTTTGTGTCTGAATTCTTTTTGGCTGCTGGATCACAAATAGAGTCAAAAAAGGAGGCACAAATATATAAGTTTGTAAGTACCTTGTGCATGTTTTATGCATCACGAGGAAGTTTATTTTCATCTGTTCGACGTTATCTGTTATCTGAAATTTGATTGCAGTGTCGAAGACAAAATCCGAAATATGTATGTAATGTTTGTTTTATGTAGCAGTGCTCTTATTAAGTGGCACTCCTTCCTGGTATTGGATTTTTGGAGCTCCGCGAATTTAGTCTTCTGCCCTCTGACGTCTCGCTGCTAAGTTCGTCGTACGCTACAACTCTGAATTATACTTGACTGTCGTAATAGACCGTTCGGA
Source organism: Schistocerca americana (assembly GCF_021461395.2). Classification (NCBI taxonomy): domain Eukaryota; kingdom Metazoa; phylum Arthropoda; class Insecta; order Orthoptera; family Acrididae; genus Schistocerca; species Schistocerca americana. Next base: position 439,788,656 of record NC_060121.1, on the reverse strand, counting down.
ATTTTCCTTGCAAAGACATAATTTTGAACTGGAGTCCGACAAGCAGTATCCTTCCTTGGAAAATCTCAAACGGAAGAAGACACCTTTGAGGCGATTAAAAATTCTCCCAGGAAAGCTGGCTCTAGGATTGCTGCCAAAGTCCATCCGTCCCAAATTCTATTCCGACATGCAACACGTCGGGATTCATATACGCTGTATCCCCTGAATTAAAAAATTGTACTTACTTTTTCACATTAAGCAATGATAAATTTCCCTAATTCTTCAGGTGCAACCACAATTATCGTTCCTATCCAACCTTTTACGACTCTATCATCAAGCTTTTAGAATTCCTAACTTTACAAGATGGCAGACTTTCAACAATACATTAAATCAGCTGCAAAAATAGTCAGTAAACATACTCTCGATCAGAGAACTAACTTCAGAGTGTCCTAATGCACTTAATTACCTACTTATTCGCTGCGTGTTACTGAGGGCATTGCTTCTCTGCCGCAAATCAGAGATTGTCCATTATGTTGGCTTTTTTTTTTTTTTTTTTTTTTTTTTTTTAGAGCAGCTTCAAGCGACTTGCGCGCAAGTTTGTTTACCTTATTGTGTTCGAATTCTCAGAATATATGAAAAAATTTAAACACTCTCATCTCAGAGCTCGGTACTTACGAAGGTGATAGAATTTTACAGAGGAAACACCTTCGAACTCTCATACGGTATCAGAAAATTCAAACACTAGCATCTCAGAGTTCGGTAGTTATGAAAGTGATGAGCGTCAGTGTATATACCTTATTGTGTTCTACTTCTCAAACGGAGTCAGAGAATCTGAATACTTCCATCTAGGAACTCGGCAACTGAGAAGGTGCCGCGATCTTACATAGGAAACTTTTCAACATCTTACGTTTAAGAGTTCTATTGAATCGCTCCACAACGGAGCTTCCGAATTAGAAAACGGTAAAAAGTCTCAGCTCTAATGGCGCAATAGCATACCGTCGAATGTACACGATACTAGAAGCAAAAAGGTCACTGAACGCTTACCTCAGGAGTTATTAGCACCACTTCCATAGTGTAAAAGAAATCTCGCCTGCTTCGTGCACCTTATTTTCTTCACTTTGGGGTAAGGTGGTGTGGATTATAACAAGAAAAAAATCGTATAGTGAGCACAGGCTGTAATATGTATACCTACGAGCACATGTTCAGTTGAATTGATGTCTTTGACAGTAGCCAGAGTGAACAATTACCCATGGCGCTGAATTCGTGCATTTTTAGAGACCATGACTGCTACACATTTTACTTCTTAAAAGACATTTTCTTTATACCATGAGCTGCACTGGAAATCTTTGATTTCCCAAACTGGTTTGCGGATTTATAATACCTCATCAGTGGCATATGATACAGAGAAACGAACGACTGTATGCCCATTGATTTCTACAAAATTGCAACGGTACAAACTTCTACTTACACTTCTATGGCAATGACTTATATTGCTGCTAAATATCTGCATTTTTAGAAGTCGATGCACCTGTTGTTTGATTCCTTGTATGAAATGCCATTGATGATGTGTTATAAAACCGAAAACCGATTTTGGCAAATAAACGATTTCAACTGCAGGTCATAATGCATAGAAATTGTGTTTTGATAAAGATGTGAAAACTGTGAAGCACCAGGCATTCATTTGTTGTACTTCTAGTATCATGTACTTTAAACTGTATGCGTTTCAGTTATTAATTACGATACACCCTGTATTTTCTCATATAACTCTTGAAATCAGTGTTGTATAATTCTTTACGAAAGTCTGTCTGTGAATGCATTGTAATCCCACTACTGCTTCTATATATTTCTTGAAGTTCATTTGCCACCAGAGTACCACTTTTAGTCTTTTGAGTGGCAACCCATGCATATCTGAAATGCACTTCAACTACTGTTATCAAATATTTATGGCCCAAATTGCATTTTGAATGTACAGATAGCCAACAAAATTAACTTCATGAAGATTTTTCAGTTGCCTACGTGTCAACTAATTCCCCTGGGTAAATTCTGTGGGATGCGTTATGCAGTTCTTCAGTTATTTTTGCTTGCATGTTAAATACTGCATGCTGAGCGAATCAGCTCTTCAGCTACTGCAGCCTGCATGCTGACTGCAATGAAGTAAAGAACAAGATCACGTTCGAATATCACATCAAAAACAATAATTTTCCATATGTAATATATTTTGGAGGATAGGAAAATATTCTGTGGGAATGAGCATAAAACATTTAAGTTTACCATTTTGTTAGTGAATGTCTGTTAAATGTACTCCGCAAACAGCTTTTCTGTTGCGAAAAAGACGGGACCACCTCGTATAGGTATAACATAACTTTATATAGAGGAAACCGTAAGCTGCTGGAAAATGTATACGTAGATTTATTAGCATCATGTAGTACCTACGGTGAGAGCTATATGCTGCAACGATTTTTCAAGCTCACTTACAGGTCGTCTTAAACTAAAAGCTGCAATAGTTGGACGGTCACGGACAATGTATACAGAGTTCTGCAGGCTGCCTCTTCCCTTGATCTTCTGTTTTAAAGACACGCATTGGGAATGATTTAAATGATCTGAACGATTTACAAAATGATAACTGCTTAACAAGGTTCCTCATGCTCAAACAGAAACTTTGCATAGTTGACTCACATTGCGTATACCTACTCACGTTTTAATGACACACAGTGTTCTTAGATGTAAATACACAATGTAAGTAATGTTAAAGGAAGCCCCAAGTATAATATGGGGACATGCTGAAAAGTAATGGTTACGAATTTTTGAGTTTTGTTCTCACTATCAGTGGTTACTTTGTCGACTTCCCTACCTCGATGACGCAAATTGCAACCACGGGCCGCTAGGGTGCTCCCAAATGTAGCGTGTAACATAGCGGAGGGTAATGTAACTATGCCGGTGCGGAGAAACAGGGTGCTGAATGTGCACGCTGGGTTGTTCATGTTCACCATTTGGACACCGAATACAAGAGAGCATCACTGGAGCTAAACTACAAAGGATCACCGATACCAAGAAAGATCAGCACGATGTCATTAGTATGCAAAGTCATGCACACAATGTTATGAAACGTTCAAGGTGTAGTAGACTTGGAATGAAAGCCCAAATGCAGCTTCACGAAATCTGCAAGCTACTTCGAGAGCCTCTGAAACCTAAACGCATGAATCTAGGAAGTCTGACTGCAAAGGGAGCACCCACTTCTTCAACATAACAATGCCAGAGCACACATGAGTGCTGCGACATCTGCAGTTATCCGACGCCTTTGTGTCAATTTTACCAATCATCCTTATACAGCCCCGATTGGAACCCTTCTGATTATCAACTGTTTCCTAAATTTACAGATACCTGCGATGACTTCACTTCGATAGTGATGAAGCGGTGCAAGCAGAGCTAACGTTGTGACTCTCTCCACAAAGTGAAACATTCTACAACGACGACATCAACAAAGTGGTCTCTAGCTGGGAGAAATTTGTTCGTCCGCTGGGTTACTACGTTTAAAAACATATACGCAGGCACGAAGATTATGGATGTAGAATATTAATACATTGTGTTTCATTTAAAAACCTTAAGGAGTTATTGCACTAAATTTCTGGAGCATTACATTTCAGCACACCCTCGTAGTAACACACGAATAGGACACAATACATGTCAAGTTGTTCGCATTAATTAATGTAGCACATTCACAATACACTAATACTAGGGACAGCTACCTCGAAGAAAAGGCAATCACTAGACTACATCAATTTGATGGCTGGTTAACTCCTATGAAGTCACTTGATAAAATTTCCTATTTAGTTGAACAATGTGTTGAGCAGGGAAAACCACCCACATGGTGTTAGTGGATGTACTGCTTGACACAATCATGTCGATTAAATATCTAACCAACATACTGGTAATCGAATGGGAGTGTAATACACAAGAGGGAAAGAAGATGTGAAAACCTATCGAGAACTGACATGATTTTACTATCTGCAACATACATTGATGAGCCACAACATTATGACCCCCTGCTTAATACCTTGTTTGTCCATCGTTACAATGACTCGGCGTGTCAGGGTTCCCACAGTTTATTGGTATTATTCTTTAGTTATTGGGCAGTAGATGTATACGCACAGGTCATGTATTTAGCTTAAATAACCAGCCGCTGATATGGGTACGCGGTAATGGCACCCAATAGAGACGTAGATGGGTTCCATAGGATATACATCAGGTGAATTTGGTTGCCGAGACATTAACGTGAGTGAACTGCAGTGTGCCCCAAAACACTGCAACGTGGTTCTGGCTCCGAGACGAAGACAGCCATACTGTGCAAACATGACATCTCCGTCGCGAAAAATATCAAACATGAGGACATACAGGTGGTCCAGGGCTGTCAGTGGGTCTTGGATGGCCGCGCGGGGTAGCCGCGCAGTCAATGGCGCCATGGCACCGTTTGCGTGACTCCGCCCCCCCCCCCCCCCACCACCACCTCTCGTCGGAGGTTCCCGTGATTCATCCGGTATGACTGCGTGTGTTGTCCTTAGAGTAATTAGTTTAAGTTAGATTAAGTTGTGTGTAAGCCTAGGGACCGATGATCTCAGCAGTTTGGTCCCATAGGGACTAAACACCACCACCGTGTTTTGAATTACTACCACAGCATCCATACAAGGGCAGGAGAATGTCTCCCATAACGTAATAGTGCTCCCACCAGCCTGCGTCCATTGCGCGCTGTACGTTTCTAGCCGTCGTTCACATCGATGAAGCCATTTGTGGAGACGACCATCGACCTAGTGTAGCAAAAATGTTTATCACCGAAAGACAGACACATTTACATTGATAGGCAGTCGAATCCCGATGATCTCGAGCCAACTGCAATCGTAACTGATAATGTAGTTGGATCAACGTTTGAACATGTAGGGATGGTCAGCTGTGGAGCTTCATGTTCAACAATGTACGATGAACGGTGTTCTCCGGAACACTTGTGCATGTACCGGCATTGTGCCCTTTCACCGGAGATGCCACAGATCGCCATCTATACTACTTTACAGAGCAGACAGGATCCTGAACCCCTCGTTCATTGAAGGGTCGTGGACGTCCCCTGTCAGTGTCTGCTCCGCTTACAGACTTTTGTTCCCGCGTCAAGTGCCCGCATCGCCACCAGGCGGCATCCTACGTCACGACTGGCAGTGGCCATAATTTTTTGGTGTTTTGGCTGATCAGTGTACATCATGCATAAGAACACGTAAATAAGAGCATACAGTCCATTCCACACTCGCCTGCTTTGTGTCTTGAAGATATGAACTGCAGTACGCTTTTAACCGGATCCCTTTACTAATAGTGTACCATTCGTGTATATGTGATGTTATTAAAAGCATACCATTAAGCCGACTCTGAACCTTAAACCTTCTCACAGCACGGATAATGTAACTCGTCTATGCCAGCGACCACTCGCAGGTTGCGAGTAACGTAATTTTAAACTACTGGGCATACGGTTCACATGTCACCCTGTATCATGTAAGCGCGCTCGTTAATATTCCTAGCAGTTGTGACCGCTGTTAATCTCCCATACAATCAACTCACATAGAACGTAATTTGTCCCACAGACACTTCCAGCAGTTACAAAGCTGGTTGTTGTTTTTACAAAACATCTTCATAAGTATCGGAATTTCCTTATGACGCATTTGTTATGCAGCCGCGGGACTGCTACGGTCGCAGGTTCGAATCCTGCCTCGGGCATGGGTGTGTGTGATGTCCTTAGGTTAGTTAGGTTTAAGTAGTTCTAAGTTCTAGGGGACTTATGACCTAAGATGTTGAGTCCCATAGTGCTCAGAGCCATTTGAACCATTTTTTTGTTATGCAGCCAGCAGGTGACAAGACAAAGATTCATGGCATGTGTATTTGAGTTGGCTCAGCAATGTTCGACATTCTTGGAGGCTGCATCAGCTAATAGTTGACGGCACAAGTGCTGGCTTGTCCGAGAAAGCACATGAGCAGTTATGTCAACTTGGCGAGGTATTACATACTTGGACTCAAGACATTGCTTATTAAGCAGGAAGAAATATGAAAAGCAATTCAACCATTAGCAGCAAGTTATAGATATTGTAACATGAGTTATTAAGAGATTTTATGTGCGCACATATATGACTTGCTGCAGCTTCAAAATGTAGTCTTAAGGACGTTACTACCAATAGTTTCAAGTGCAGTTTTTAATTAATTAATTAATTAAAGTGTCCAGAAGACCATATTCTGCATATTCTTGAAGATATGAAACGTAACCGAAATAGTGTGACTTCTCGATTTTGCAATCTCCTGATGAAAAAGGGCTTCAACAAAATTTTGTACACTTGACACTTACTCGTATTGTCTGGAAAGAAGTACTGCGAGGTTAACAACCACCTGCCGTTGCACTGCCTTGAGAACGGGGGTGAGGTTGGAGTGACATAGAAAGCGGTCAGAGAGAGAGGGGTAGGGGGAGGAGTAAGACACGGACAGGGTGACATGGAATGTCGAATGTGTGTTGGTGTATTAACAAATCGTAAAAGGTTTAGCGATTACAAACATTTTCTGTCCATTATTCGGGGGTGTTACGCATCAGTGGCAATGATCTGATATGTTTCGGGCCTACATTATCAAGTTATCAAGTGCATGAACTTTTTGTACCACTATTCACCATCAAAAGCATCACAAAGTGGACCACTGGTCCATAACACTCTCGGTACCGATTCTCAGGGGAGTAGTACGATGGCTTCACTGCAGATAGTTCCTTGCCGTTTACATCCCAGATTTCATCAACATACTGTGCAACTTGAATCGGTCACCGAAAATAAATGTCTGACAATTCGTACTGCGGCAGTCAGGTGAGGTTGGCGAAATGTAAAAGAATACCAAGAATTTATATCTATCGCTGTCTTATGGAATCAATTAACTGTGTTCAAACAATGTTACACACTGACTTTTGAAGAAACCTGAGCATATCCAACTTCACGATTCCCGTTTGAGCTATGAAACGTTGTCTTAATAAGGATTTTATGAGATAACAAATGGAAAATAATCAACAATTATTGAAAAGAATTATTCCGTAATAAACGATAGTTCGAAGCACAGTAACTATTGATTTAATTTTAAAATTTTAGCCAGTATATACCGTGAACATGGCAAGATGAGCAGCATGTCTTCCTTGCACAGATGAATTACAGATTGTTGATATCATTTCCTATTGAGCTGAATCACACAGAATTATTTGAGAAAAAACATTGAAGGTGTAGCTATTATTGAGTGATATGCAGTACTCTCAGCGCGAATGGATAGTTACAGGAGAGACATAAAAACACTAACTAGGAGTCTAAGTGGTTCCATTCTTCGTCTCAAAATATCATAAAAGTGACAAACATATGAACCTGTTAATACTGTGGTTTAAATATACGGAAATTTTCCATTTCTGTTGCATAGAAGACCTGTTGAGGCTAGCATGTAGTAGAATTGCCGTTTACCATCACAAAACTGTAGTCAGTGAGCTCTCTTTGTGCTATTTTGAATGTAAATAGTAACTGCCTGCATATTTAGTTGACTGTTCACCTTTGAAACCAGTCTACAGTATCACACCGACAGCAGTCACAGATAAGAATATTCAACTATTTCAAGGAATTGAAGCTACCATTTGTTATATTGAAACTCTCGAATATTTGCAGCAGCTGGGTGTTGGTAACGAAATTCATGTGCACACATCGCACAGTATTAATATTTTTCTGTACCGAGGTGATAACTGCATGGAATGATTTAGCAAATATATATCTTACTGCTCAGTGAATAACAAACTACTTGTTGAAAACAAGCAAACGGTTATTAATCCATAAGAGGAGGACTGTGTCTGCCTGCAATCTATCGTGTCCAGGAAGATTCGCTCAAGTAAACTGATGTGGGAGATAGAGATCTTTGCCATTTCACAAACAGATTTCGAAGAACTGCATATGGCAACTCAAATATAAATTATATGGAAAATTTTATGGTGCTCATTATGTTTCACAGTCTAACGAATTACGATGCTTATTTTAGAACAAACCGAAGAAACTCAACTCTAATAAATCGACTAAAACTATGTGTCTGCTATTGCGGCGAAAGTGGAATAGTATGAAACATTGACTAAATTTATGGCAGTGGGATACTGTAGCGACATACAGTTTCGGTTTTTCGATACCTTCAGCTCTCTCACATACACTCTCTCCTAGTAATATTTGTCTGGTAGTTAAAACTTAAACATAACACGAAGACATATCCCCAACAGCAAGCAACTAAATCTGATCTGTAAGAAAAGTGTGTTTCCAAGCACGTATGTCAATTGCGAATCAGTTTGATTTAATGAAAATCTACTGTTAGTGACTCTTTCAAAAGCTTGCAAAGCGGAGAAACAACAATCAAAGAAATGAAATGCCAAAGAGCGTTCGAAATGCGGATGTGAAAGGCCTCTGCATCCCCCCATGATGCAGTATCTGCCATTCTCTGGTAGTGCATGGACGTCAGCTGAGAGTTTTGATATTAGTGTACCAGAAGACTCACATGTATGTTAGATTTCGAAATACATATCGAACATACCGGAAATGTACATGAAGTTCCATCTTATTTACCGTTATGTGTAGAGGAATGTGTACCAGCAGCTAGCATCATCAAGCCAGACATTCTAAAGAATTTGTTTTCCAGATTACAAGATAAGAAATATTATGTGATTCACTACCGAAATGGAAATTAGTACATGAAAATTAATCTTGTTCTAAGCAAAATGTATTATTCCTTTCCTCACCGATACTTCAGAGAACCTACTCATCCCTTACCTAATCACTGAACCTAATTTAAATATTCTTCTGTAGCAAAACATCTCATTTGTTTCGAGTCTCTTCTTTTCCGGTGGTCACACTGTCCATCGATATTAATACTGAGAAATGAACGAATGGAAATAATTTCGAAAAGAATTTCTTCATACTTCTGAATAACAGAGCTTTTTGAAAAACTGTGAAGAATTTGCGAAAAACGGGAAAGTTTTACACTGTAGTTGTAGTATGAAAAGGGCGTAATTAAAATGTTAATGTTTCATGAAACGGAAATTGTAATTTCTGTGTTGAAGATCTAGGGAGCATTGAACTAAGAATGTGAGCTAAATGTTGTGGTTACAGAGAAGATGTAAAATGAAAACACAAACTGTATGTTGCAGAGGTGTGATGATTTGGTATTGTAATCAAAAATGTTGCAAATGTGTAATGAAACCAAATTTGTAATCTGTATTTTGTATATGTATTATAATAATGTAATATTGCACAATATACTGAATTGCATATTTCAGTGCTGCTGCTGTTGTTGTTGTAGTTCTTTCATCTATATTTGTCCTTCAGTATTAAAACTTCCATAGCAATATTTGTTGGTGTAGAGACACTCCTGTTGCTCTATTGAGAAGAAGGAGGTATGTCTTAAGATGCAAAAATGTGCTTGGGAGAGCAAAAAATAGAAGTATGAGTATGTGTGATGGAGTTTGCTGATGAGACGGGTAAAATACTAAGCTGTGATTAAGAGACCTAAATGTGTGTTTTCAGAATGAAATTTTGACTCTGCAGCCGAGTGTGCACTGGTATGATATATCCTGGCCGATTAAAACTGTGTGCTGGCTGCCAGACCGAGACTCGAACTCGAGAATTTTGCCATTCACAGGCAAGTGCTACGTCCTCACAGCTTTACTTCCACCAGTACCTCGTCTCCTACCTTCCCAACTCCACAGAAGCTGTCCTGCGAAGCTTGAAAGACTTGCACTCCTGGACAGAAGGATACTGCAGAGGCATAACTTAGCCACAGCCTCGTGGATGTTTCCACAGTGAAATTTTAACTCTGCTCTTCTGGAAACATCCCCCAGGCTGGGTCTAAGCATGCTTTCCTCCAAAAATGGTAGTCTTGCGAGGTTCGGTGGAGAACTTCTGTGAAACTGAAAAGGTAGAAGACGAGGTACTGACAGAAGTATAGCTATGAGGAGGGGTCCTGAGTCGTGCTTGGGTAGCTCAGTCAGTAGAACACTTGGATGCAAAAAGCAAAGTTCAAGAGTTCGAGTCCCGGTCCGGCACACTGTTTTAATCTCTACGATATTTCATGTGTGTATTTGTGTGTGAGAGACGAAATGTGCAGATGAGGCAACATTTAACAAACAATTTTTCACATATTGTTAGTAAACAGTACAAATATTTCAGTTGGGAAAATACTGTAAACTACAAACTGAACATATTTTTGATAAATGATTAGATCTTTGAGGCGGCTCTAAGGCAACACCGTAACTTACTGCATTTTTTTTAACTGTTGACAGAATATTTGGCTCTGACTGGCTGTTTCATTTTAATGGTAAGTAAAATACCATGTTGCGACTGCAGGAGTGGGGAGTGTTTTAGGGAGGAAGAAGGTGAAGGGCATGCATTCAAGTTCATGGTTGTCATTTGATTACCTTTACCGTTACATGTGGGAAACCGAAAGGTCTAATGTCAAATTTGTCCTAGAAAGTACTTCGTTCTCCTACTAATGCACTATAATAAAGTTGATCAATATGGAGTTGATTGTGATGGATGAGGATGGTGATGAACTTGGTTGAGCCAATAATGCTGAAAACTGCAATAAAATTTGCTTAATCGTAAGGAAATCTTACAAGGGTTGGAACTTCAATAGTCGGAACTATTTATTTACAGTTCGTACAAAATAGATACGTGTTCAAAGTTTTACTGACGTTCAAAGTAGTCATCATCATTGTGTATAACCCGTTGCCTGCTATGTGGAGGTCGTAGGGTACTCTTAGCAGTGTCAGTTGTGTTGACAGTTCGAGCGGCGCGGTTTATTGCCCGACGAATTTGTAACAGTTCTGAAGCGAAGGCCGTGAAGTGTTTCCTTCAGTTTAGAAATCGAGTTGAACTCACGAGGGCTCATGTCCGGCAAATGCAGTAGGTGGTATAGCACTTAGCAGCCCCATCAATCAAACAAATCAATAACAAAATCAAATGGCTCTGAGCACTATGGGACTTAATTTCTGAGGTCATCAGTCCCTTAGAACATAGAACTACTTAAACCTAACTAACCTAAGGACTTCACACACATCCATGCCCGAGGCAAGATTCGAACCTGCGCCCGTAGCGGTCGCGCGGATCCAGACTGTAGCTCCTAGAACCACTCGGCCAAGCCGGCCGACCAAATCAGTAACAGCTCGCACTGTACGTGCTTAAGCATTGTCATGAAAAATGATGGTCACGTCCGGCAGAAAGTATCATCACTTCTGTTTTTATGCTGTTCATTTTTGGAACACAACCTACGATCAGCTTAGAGGTATAGCGGAAACTTCACATACCACTAGTCTACAAAAACTTTCAAACTGAAAAACATAAACAGCCTACATCGCACGAAATATATCTTTTTTTGAGACAACCGGTTTTGACAGATTTTGATGTCATCTTCAGGTCTTAGGAACCTTTCGTGTGAAAACGAGTTCCTTTTGCGTTGAACCTCACGCCAAGTTGTCATGTCGATAAAAAGCGGCCTACTGTAAGAGCTGTGTCATAATTAAAGTATTTAAAAACATAAAGCACCTTGTGCAACCGGTCCACAGGGGACTTAACGTTTTTAAATATTTTAATTATGAGAGACATTTTATAGCGTAATGATTTTTATCCACATCACAATTTGGCGTTAGATACAAAGTAAAAGGAACATGTTTTCACCACAAAAGGTGTTTTGTGATATAAAGATGACAGAAAAGTCGGTCGAAAATGGCTGTCTTCAATAAAGAAGCATTTAATGCGATCTATGCTGTTGAATTTTTTATTTTTTTTAGCAAGTAAAACAGATCGCACCTACAACACACTCAAAATTAAGAAATTCAATGAAAAACATCCCAAACTGACAAATTCTTAGTTTCTGAAGGAGTAAATAAAATTACAGTGCCATTACAGACAGTTTCGCATATACAGTATCGATTAGCAGATGACCTGGTGTTCTTTATGCTGGGATACTGTTAAAATATCGTTCCAATGCAAAAGCTTTCATTTAATTACCTGCAACTACCATAAGGACTTCTTTCTCAATAATTGACCCCTAAAGGGAGCTCCTACTGAATGTGCTGTTTACCCACAAAGCCGTGGAGCAGCGAACGATCGTGCTCAATTCGACAAAAGCAGTATCTCTATAGGGTGAAGGTCAAGAAACAGCCACGGAATTCTGACTGCAGCCCATTGTTAGTGGTGACGGCTGCTCCTCTGAGTTTACAGAGGATTATGGAAGCCACAATAGACGGACCGACTTGAAGTCCGTTGCGCGCAAGCGGATTAGTAGGCCACTGTCTCCATAATACCGGCATCGACGGAAGCCGTTTCAGACAGGTTGTTGGTCACCAATAAGCCATCCACGCTGTAGGCCTTAGGAGATGCTGTCAGAGTGCTCCATAAATGTCGTCTTCGCCTCTTTTGGAGACTGTCTATGCGATTGTATAGACAAAAAATTCATTACTTTCTGGTGGAACGGCAATAGAAAGGTGGCTGATAAACGGAAGATTCAGAGATTGCCAGTCTTATATAATCTCCCCAATACAATATTTACTGTACCCTAATGACCTGATAACTGTGGTATAGGATCCATTTATTGCAACTTCTTTCAAAAGGGTAATTATAAAATGAGTGTACCACAGAAGCCACCGGTTTTTGTTAGTGTCCTTCCCGCCGTCTTGTATGCGATGGTTTCACTGCATGGAGGCTTTACAAACAGCTTTGTATGCATTATTTGGGGTTTGTACATATTCGGTAAGGCAGCGTATGGTGTGTAACGTAGGGTACCTTGTTGGCTACCTGTCTTTTCCTTTCCTGTTCCACTTACAAGTAGAGCGACGGAGAAATGTTTGGCCTACCTCTTTTCCCTTGGTTCTTAAGTGTAAATTAGGTTGGCGGCAGCTGAGGCGTTCTACAATCAGCTTTATGAAAAGAACTTGTCTCCCTTTCAGGTATTCCTTATCGAGCTCATGAAAAATCGTAGTATTACTTGCATGTCAATCGTACTTGCCGGAAACAAATCTGGAACCATGCTTCTCAATTGCTGCGTACCTTCCTTTAATCTGTCCCCCTGGGAGTCCAGAACACTTACAGTACGTTGGAATGGGTTGTCCTAGTGTGCTGTTCTCTTTTATAGATAAGTGGAACTTCCCTAAAATACAGCGGGGACATGTGTGTTCGGAAAACTGGTTTGTTCGGATAATCGAACTGTACATGTTTATTTGCCAAAAAGAAGTATTGGACAGTAAATCTATTCATAAAAACAGGCGGACGACGGTTCAATCCCGCGTCCGGCCATCCTGATTTAGGTTTTCCGTGATTTCCCTAAATCACTCCAGGCAAATGCCGGGATGGTTCCTCTGAAAGGGCACGGCCGACCTACTTCCCCAACCTTCCCTAATCCGATGAGACCGAGGACCGCGCTGTCTGGTCTCCTTCCCCAAACCAACCAACCCACCATAAAAACAGGCATGTCTTCGTAGTTTTACGGCTTGTTGATCCATCAGTAGAATCAAGCATAGCTGTAATATTTCCTATGCTGGTCTTTTGTTTTTTTATATCCGTAATTGTCTACTTCCCCACCTTGTACTCAATTAGATAAAGTGGTTGCAGATTCACGTTCTTCTAACCTTTTAATAATCTCGTGCTTGTCCCTCATAGAAAGGACAACACGATTACGTTTAAGCATTTTGTATCGTCAGTTCACTTCTTCACGCAGCAGCACACACGTGGTCGCAATAGAGAACAGAAGGTGACTGTTTGCACCGTGAGAAGCTATTCTTGTGGGCGCGCAATCCTTCAAACTGCGCGGAGTGGCACGCCTCAACTCTAAGCTGGCGCAGCTGTTGCTGTGAACAGCTTTGATACTGCCACTACTTCTACTGCCAGTACCAAGCTGACAGAAGTGTGCTGATTGTTGAAACACGGCGACTGGCGGCTTGGCCGGTCAGCAGCGCCTTGTGAAGGCCCCACCCAATAGAAGCAATGTTCCACCAGCGGTGGGCCAGTGCGGCGACTACCGTGGGAAACTTGGTTTGGGAGTGAAGAGGATGATGGACTGTAGGGTGGGAGAGTAACAGGTGCAAGCGAGTACACAGTTCGGTTAAACAGTAGTTCGGTTGACCGACGTTCGGATTATCGACGCTCTACTTTACTCTCAATAAACCGCACTCGATCATTCGCCTTCTCTGTCACCGTCCTGACGTGTCAGTTTCACCTCATATCTCCTTGCAACGTTACGCCTGAACAAGCGTGGGAAGCCACCAAGGAAATACAGACCGGTCGGTATGCCAGAGCAACGGTTGTTAATTCGCCAGGTGGATTCGATCAGTGTTTGGCCAATGTTCCTGTCTTAAACGGGAGCCCGTTGCGCGTTGATCTACAACCAGGCTTGGCCAAGATTATGACTTCCGGAGCTCTCTTCGTGACCGCGAGCGCAACGGAATCTGCTCTGAGCTCCGGCTTCCCCAGCCACAGCCCTGTTTCGAGCAGGTGAGTGAGTTAGACGGCTATGTGCCGAAGGTTGCGCACATGGGATACCGGGACACTTTAGAAAGACGTCCGCCTCGGCAGCTGCTCGGCCAGCGCGGCAGATTTCTTAGCAGTAGGGCCCGGTTTCTATTCTCAGTCATGTCGAAGACTTTCTCAAATCAATGACTGGTTGTTGTAATGCCCTTACATTCGTATCGTCATCGTGGACTTACCACGACTGTTTAGATGGCTGTTTGGGCGGGACCCAAAAGCCTATAAATCGAAAAAAAGAACAGCTTAGAGAGATAAAGGTATGCAAATTCTAAGAGGCGAATATTCCAGCACAGTTTTATTAGCTGAGGTCCGTCAGATGTGCTTATTTTCATTTCTTTTAAGTCCAACATGGCGAACAAAAAGTGGTTCAAATGGCTCTGAGCACTATGGGACTTAACATCTTAGGTCATCAGTCCCCTAGAACTTAGAACTACTTAAACCTTACTAACCTAAGGACATCACACACATCCATGCACGAGGCAGGATTCGAACCTGCGACCGTAGCAGTCCCGCGGTTCCGGACTGCAGCGCTAGAACCGCACGACCACCGCGGCCGGCAACATGGCGAACAGAGGTACAACATTCTTTACCTAAAGGCACTCAACGTTAAGTTATGACATTTTTAAATTTATACATATTTCAGTTTTAGAATACATGAATATTTTTAAAAAAATTAATGAATGGATGAATGAATGAATGTTCCATATGTCCTTCTAAAGCGCTGGACCGATTTTTTTTATAAAAAGTCTGACACTTACTACTCACTATCTGGAGAGAATCGCTATGTGGTAAGAACCGCCTATCTGTCAAAAGATGTGAAGAGGTGTAACGCGTCATCTCTGAATACACAGTCTTTATTCATTCAGTATCTGAGACAGAGCTCTTGCTGACTTAAACTATACACATAATTTCAAATTATTACGAAACTTTGTCACTCTTACAACTCCCACAAAATGATGAAAAGAAAAAATATATCTTAATTAGTTTTCATTGTTCATACAGTCAACATGTTGCAGCTGGAATGACGTTTCAATATATTACTTTTCTGTGATCAACTGTATTTGCAAAACATTTTAACACAGTATTCACATATACCATATAATGAACTTCCAAAATCATATAATTGTACGAAGCATATTTCAGGGGAATTGACCTGATAAACATCATGCTCAGAGCAAAATTAAACTGCAGGGCGAAATTGGCTAGAGATTGGTGGACTATCTGTACTATTATATGTGAAAAACGTTAAATATATGTGTCATCTGCGTACTTGGGAAAAGCTACATGTTAAAAGCTCCTCCTAAGCTCCAAGGATTGGTTTCCACCAAACTTGATACACATAATACTTACTAAATGCAAATAAATACAGTATGGGTCAGAACCAGCAGCCACCTGTTGTGTATAACTGCTAACATAAAGAGAAGAGGGGTGGTGGGAGATGGACACATATAGAGGAGCAAAAGATAGGCAGAGAGAAGACAGGGAGAAGTGGACAGAAAAGAGAATGAGAGGGAGATTGACACAAAAAGGAGAGAGAAGGAGATGACAGAGTAAAGAAAGAGGGAGTGACGAGCACAGGGAGGAAGGAGGAAATGGTGGGGACAGGGATGGGGAGTAGATGATTCGAGAGAAGTTGAGGAGGAAACGACCAGAGAACAGGAAGAGGAGATGGACCCAGAGAGGGGTGAGGAAGACTGAGAAAGGAAATAGGAGGAGATGCACGGAGAGAGGGGAGGTAATCAGGTAAGGGAAAGATGGATAGAGGGAGGGGGAGGAAAATATGGACAGGGATTGCTGGAGGAGGAGATTGGTACGTAGAGATGAGAGGGGGAGAGAGGAGGAGATGAGCTACAGAAGAAGGGCAACGGTCGGTACTCAGCTAGTATGTAACATATCTCAAACTATGGTTCGTTATACAGTGAAGCACATGAAGTTGTGTTCATTAAGATCTGTTGAACCCTAACACTGGTGGGAATTTGGGAGTTTCGTAACGCTGGCCAAATGTTTTGAACAAAATACTGAGATAACTTAAGCAGCTTGTTTGTGTGGTGGGATATTGTTTGGGTAACTACTAAAAATAATCTTGTAATTTCTTGGACTGGACCTACAGGTCGTTGAACTGGGTCTACTGCACGTCTCTCAGCTTATGTACCTCAGTAATGCGATACATTAGCAGCCAAGAGCTAGAACGGTCTGGCAAATAAATAAAAATACGTCTTCTGTCGCGCAATGTCTTGAAATCTCTTTGAGAACTAGTAATGAAATGATTCAGTCAGCGAAACGTAGTCCTTGAAGTCTGGTCTACAAATGACTGCCTTGAGTTGCGGGAAATGTTCGTTTCATTAACTTTAAGATTATTTTTCCATAAGACTACATTTTGTTTGAGACCCTCTTTTGATCCACATCTGTTACGAAATGATACACGTCATGTATTAAGAGATTTAATGAATACGAATAACTGTTGATGTCGAAAATAAAAGGATCTGTCACCGCTCTACTTACTCTTAACTCAATTTAATCCTTAATGGCTGCCTTTCGATCAGCCGGGAATTCACCGTCAATTGTCAGGAGACAAGTGCATAGTATCAACTTTGTGGCAGATGTTGTAATGACGGTCAAATAACTGTTTTTTTTCTAGCTTACAATAGTGCGGTGGCACGTACAACTCGTTGAACGTGCTTCAAATGATACGAGAATTATGGCTATTGTCATCTGCTATTGTACGATTGGTCTTTAGACGTCATACTGTTCCAATCCAGAACCTAAATCTAAATGAACACAACTAGTATCGCCAGCAAATTGCTTGGAACGTGACAAGGCAGCAGTATTGAATGGTGTCTGGCTGAAACATTCATTTACCTTCTGCCTGAAATCTCATTGACTGTAGTAGAGCCGTCATCAGTGATGGGTGACACTTTTAAGTCGTCCCCAATGACTAGCGAAGACGTGTTTGGTAGATGTCGCAGACAGATGTTCTACCCGCGACGATGTCGGCATAAGACCCTGCTCATTGTACTCTTATACTCGTTCATAGTGGGGGTACATGTGACCGTGAGGTATCCTCCGTGCAGTATCACGTGTCAGACACTGTTGCAGCATGATGATACTATAAAATTCTTGGATTGGTGCAGGATATTTTCTGGCAGGTCGGGAACACGAATGAAACTTGATTTAATGCGACAATAGGCTGCGTTTTATCTTGAACGTATTTTTTTTACCTGAGCTGCCTAGTGTCAGTACCATTCGCCATGGCGTGAGTATAATTCACATCTCCCAGCTCATGAAATGAAATTAATCTAGTAGTGGGCCATCTTCTAATTACACACTGTGAAGATAAACTTAAAAGCGCTGATTTACATCGGGAAGTAAGAAATTATTTAGAAGAATATACATTAAAATGATGGATCGCTACCCAAACGGCTGATGATGACACTTGGAATGGCTGTGCTGACCCCTGTCGGAAACTGCTGGTGATGGCTGAAGGGCCACGGGCTAAGCAGAGTTAAGGAGGCGGCGCATGACCCGGATGACGTCATTTTCAGCCAATGGAAAGCGATTTACATGTCGTGCGTTAAAAACTGAACGTCCATTTTTTAAAATGTACGTTAATGAAATCCTAAACGTCTAAGAAAAAGAAATTTCTGTACCTTACGGATATAGCATACCTTATAACCAGTTTAACTAAAACTAAATAATAAACCAAAGAGATTAGGATACACTGTAACCGAGAACGCCGTCTGGAGGCAACAGTTAGTAGTAGAAAGACTATGTTCCCAAATTTAAGTCATCAGCGTTACATTCGTAATATATAATATGTAGATAGTATCTATGTAACCGTTAAATGCTTCAGTATTGACATATGTATAATTGGTTTGTTAAAAATACTTCAGAGTAAGACTGAAAATTAAAAGCTTTGCCTTATAGGAGCGCCGTCTCGTAGCATCGGTTAGAATGCCGGAGGACACCGTTTCCATGAGGGCATAGTGGTTGAAATGGCTCTTTGTAGTCAAACGTGTATTCGATGGACGCCGTGTGTTGCCTTGACAAAAGTGGTTGTACCCATCCTCAAAGAAGAAAGAACAGTCGTCGCTGACTGAACTGGTGCCAGTGTGCTGGAATTTTTTAATGGACTGGATGATGTTGGTCGATATTTGTAACAAAAAGACCACGTAATTGAGATTAAGCGGGAATCAAACGTGGAAGTAAGAAAACATATTTTTTCTCTAGAAGTAAAGTACACACACAAAACTGTTCTAAAAGCGTTTAAACATCAGTTACAAAAATTGAATAAAAAGCTAAAGTAATTTATATGGTGATAAATATTACTGCGTCTACCTCATAGATGACACAGTTACTTCTAAAATAATCAGGTTGTTTTTGTAAGATTGTTGTCATTTTACCATTAAAAAATAAAAATTGGATATGATGTGGAAATCGACTCAAAACCAAATAAAACATGAGCTGAAGTATAACTAGAAAAGCAGCTATCCTTTCGTTTAAATAGCATCTCCAAGTAAGTCAAAGCAAGCTTTCACGTAGATATCCCACTATAGATGGCGGATTATTCTTGTAGCTAAATTTCCATCTCTTCTAAAGTATTCAGAAATAAAGTGTTAGAAGCGATGTGCATAATCTCAAGATTGTTCATGATATCACCTTCGGAATGTTTGCTACTAGCACTATTACTAAGGTGTCCGAAAACTGATTTAATAGGTGACCCGCCTGTTCCTTGAAGCATGTTTTAAAATTACGACCAATCTGGCCAATATACACAGTCTCAGAGCATTTCTGGTTACGTTATATACTACTGATCCACAGTAAAGTTTATTGTATTGGAAATGATGTGTTACTTTTTATTAAGAAACATGTTTCTCATTGAAAAGGTAATCGTTGTACAAGAATTTGTGAGAAGTCTCTTTATTTTAGCGAATACTGTTCCCATATACACCATTTTAGGGAAGACCTATTTTTCGGGTAGCTGCGGTTGTTTTCTTCTTTTTTTCTGAAACAGATTATCATCATTTCCTGGATCGTAGTCACAAGAGGAAGCAATTTGTTTTGAAACAAACCATTCTTTCTCTATTTGATATGCGGACAAAGGAAGTACTGTCGTTTTCTTAAGTATTGTTAAAAAGAAAGCTTTCTTGTATTCCGTGGGATGACAAGAATTAGCGTTAATAAGAACATCAATCATGCTTGATTTTCTAAAATTGTCAAAAAAATCCATCCTTGTTTTAAACAGAAAGGGTTTAAGAATCTGATGGTTCCTTGTATTTCGTGCTTCATTGTAAATATCTGCTATGGATGTAAATTATTTATAGATCTGGTGACAAAATAAAGCTCCTCGTCGCATCCATCATGCATGTAACAGTAAACTGTCGCCCACATAATGTTTATAATGAATCACTTTACTGGGTATGTGTGGGGTTACTTTGAAAACTTTTTTTTCAGTATGACTGACGAAAATATTTACAACTGAGCTGGGGAGAGTATTCCCCATAGATAAGCCATCATAACGTGCATAAAACGAGCCATTAAATGAAAATATACTAAAATTGAAGGTAGTTTTCAGCAATTCTGTAATTTCCTCAAAATTCACACCGTTTTTCAGCAAGCCAATTTTTAATAATGTCAATAGCAGAATGATTTTATCTCTTTTTTTTATGTGGCTGTTATGCCTAACATTCAATCACTTTTAAGACTAATGTTGGTGAATGGGGGGCAATACCAAGCTTATGTTTTAAAGGAGACTACTGTACCTAATCATTTACCCATAATATTTGATGTTAAATGTTTTTGTTGCATCTGATCAGTTAACTTACAATCAACTGAGACACTATGCCTGAAACTTAATGTTTCCCCTACATATATGCAATAACTCATATAGTCAACCAGTCCTTTCCCTTTCTGTAAGCCTTGCTTAAGCTAGCAGAGCAGAGCCTGTTTTGATTGTATGAGTTATTTTGTATTAATACATTATTCCCTTGAGATACTCTTGCAACGTAGTACTGGTTGAGATTTAAATATTTCAGGATGGCTGACAGGTGAAATGAGATACCTGAGGAAACTAGAGATTCAACAATCGTTACCGGGTGCGAGCCCATAAGGATCGTAGCTGACCAAGTGCGGATGTTAACGAAAGCACCGCATCTCCCTGCTGTTGTAACAGCAACACATATGAGTGACGTGAGTAAGACCATAGGATCGACAGCACAATCGGTCAGCAGCGAGTCGTAGGTTTCAAGAGTGTATCAAAATGTGACAAGAAGAGGGACAGGACAACCCACCCTCATGAAGTAGATGGTACTCCACCGCTGGGCTAACACAAGTTCCCCTCAACCCATGGGATGCGCAGTGGATAGTTTGAGGCGTGAGCTAAATGACAATGTATCGTGAAGGCGTAGAATATAAATATGGGTGCCTGATTTTGTAGACCACTAGTAGAGGGGAGCAAACGTGTTGATATAATTGCGTAGGCCTCCCCGGCCACAGTCAGTTGACAAAAAAGTTCTCTGGGTGCGTCATAATGCATAAAACTACTGCTGCTAGAGAAAAACCAACGTTTCGGTCACCGTGGCCGAAACGTTGGTATTTCTCCAGCAGCAGTAGTTTTATACATTTTAACGCCGTACCACAACCAGAAAACTTTTTTGTCGACTACACGTATTGATTTTACATAAGTCGATCCCATAAGATCGCTAATCTTTTCCTTCAGCTGCGCTGTTAGTATAAAATTCCATGTTGTTACTTCCTTCGTATTTTTGCTCATATATATTCGTTTAATGTCCCGTGTTTTGATAATTGGAGGATACAACTTTTGTTTCGCTAGTACCTCTACTGGATGAGTCCGTTTTGCTATAGGTTCTTTGGGTACCCATTGTATACCTCTTGATGATACATTGCCTTTCCCCTACATTTCATTTATTAATTTGAGAATAGTAATTTTCGGTTACTTCTGATATGTTGTCGTCTTGTTTCATTGTGGTTCCACTTGACTGTTAGGTTCAATACATATTAATAGGTGAAACTCCTGGAAGATTAAAACTGTGTGCCAGACCGAGACTCGAACTAGGGACCTTTGCCTTTCTTGGGAAAGTGCTCAACCAAGTTTTTTGTTGGTTTGTTCGTTCTGTTTGTTCTTCGCGGTCGTCCCATGACGCTTGTTCAACTTCTTCTTCGTTCCATTAACTCGATTTTGTTATCACAGTGAGGGGACTAACCCTCTGATCGAACACGCTGAGCTACTGTGCCGGCATCAACTAAGCTTCCCAAGCACGACTAACGACCCGTCCTCACAGCTTCACACCCGCCAGTATTTCGTCTTCTACCTTCCCAACTTGCCTGCTGAAGGCAAAGGTCGGGAGTTCCAGTCTCGGTCCGGCACACTGTTTTAATCTGCCAGGAAGTTTCATATCAGCGCACACTCCGCGGCGGAGAGTAGATTCCATTCTGGATATTAATAGGTTCTTGGAATTATATATCTGTGCTGTTCACAATACTGATCGCAATGTGTATATTCAGATGAGTTCCTACAGGAACCGTATTCCTGTCTACTTTTGGAGCTTTTCTGGAGTGAATTTGACCACCATCCCACCTTGTGCACCCAATACCATCCTACAGCTAAACCACCATGTCCAAATCGTCGATCGCGAACCAATGAAATTATGTCTACCTAATGAACGGTGAACTTAGGTGATTTTCATATTTTAGAATTTTCTTGACGTAGTACATTTCTTCATCCGTTAACACCCCAACAAGACCCGAGTGCCAACATTTTGGATATCGAATTTGTGCCTTCAACCAGATTAAAAGGTGTATTATACTGAGTAAAATGATTACCCCTACTGAAGGAACAATTCTTTCGTTACCTGAGATATTTACTTAAATTTCGTTGTTGACTTCGGAATTTCCCCGCAAGCAGCGGGCACGTCCCTGGTAATGTCAATTCCTATGTCACGTCTGGAATAAGCACGAACTGATGATCAGCTACTGCAGTGTTACGCATGAAATGATATATCAGTGATTTGGGGCTTTCTGCGTCTTTCTTACTGTAGCCTTCCCTAAAGCAATAAACCAGGATGTGTTAATGTAATTGTACTTACTCTTTCTTGGTAAAAGTGTAGTGAAACGAAAACGATACAGACGTGAAACAATTAAGAACGCCGTCTCTTATTTCGAAAGTAATTACTTTAACTGTTAATACATTGGTGTCCAAACGTAAAGCAACAAACTTCTATTTCCACGTCCTGTGTCTAATTCTCGATATAATCATAGAAGCTGTCAACAGATGTCCGTACGATCGTGTTTTGCATGGAAGATGGCATTTCAGTCAAAGGATAAGGGAACACTGACACTACAAATGATGCATATCGTGAGCACCACGAATGCTTGAGGCAACACGTTAGGAGGGATTCATCTTTGTGAACCAATGAAACCGTATGTAACTTCTGGATCTATTGCTACGAAAAGGCATCCCAAGTTGCAACTCCTCAATGCCCTTCTATTCAGATTGTATTCTAACACCTCAGTATCTGCAACACTCTGTAAATTTGCCACTATTGAGATGCAAATCAAATACGTAAAGTCATGTTAGTTTATTTCCCAGTCACGTAACTGTGCCGTGTAGGCACGTCATTCTAGACACGGAGTCATCGATTGTACGTGCCCGGTATATATCACTACCCCATTGTTGGGATACCAGACGACAACGAGCAGCAGAGGGCGTTTGGACAATGGCGAGAGGCAAGTGAGAGTGGAAGTGTCTTGAAGGCAGAGATGTGGAGAGATCCTAGGAAGTGTGAGAGCTCGATGTGGCCAAACATAGTTAGTAGGTGGTAGCCTGACCTGTGGAGTCAGTATGCGTGTGCGCTTTTTTACACGACGTATCATCCATTATTTAATACATAGTTCTTCTTTAGAGGAGATACCAGAAAGGTATCTCACTGTATGTTTTAGTGGGTCCTGAGGCTTTCATCACATTATTTGTGGTAAGATAAATTCGTCGTACCTCTCTGGAAAAGGGTTTCTATTTTTTTTAATATAGCATGATATCTCACTATAGTAAATCTAAACTACTTGTTGTTACCCGTTTTTCAAATTACCTCTCGTTTCGTAATTATTTAGTGTCTTGTTTGTTTGCTGTTTCTAATCGCTGCAAGTAGGAGATCCTTCTGTGTGTTTGATGGCTGCTTAAGTTGTTAGGTTGCCTGTAACTATTGATATTAAGTGTTTGCCTTAGTTTGGCAATCTGTATTTCAGTTCACATGTTACCGATAAAGAGGCCTTTATATTTGCAATTAATTTGCATTGTGTTTTAATGCAACTCATTCCTTACAAATCCCACTTAAATAAATCTTAGAAGCGCCGTCTAGAGGTTGCCTTTTAGTATAAGTCTGGTTCTACCATGTGTGACACGGTCCGATACGATTTGTGGTGAAGCAATCTCACGAGCTTAGCGCCTTTTACCTAATGTTTTACTCGGCCATACCGCGGTAAAGCTCACTGTCTTATTAAGCCTAATATCCTGACTGCCCGTAGAGATGTGTTCAGATGCTAGCTTAAGATCCGTCAAATTAATTGTTAATGAACTTCTTGTATTTTTTACCAAATTTCATGTAAACCTGAAGCATCTTTACCAATTCTAAAACTTGTCAGCATGGTCGCGGGCCGACGGTACAGTTACCCGGTTTCGGACTTGAATGCCCTAAAAGTTTTGTAGTGTAACTTTGTTCACTTGAGATGTGCCAATGTGGTCGCAAACTGGTCTTTCCGGATGAGGTACGGTTTTCCATAGAAATATATGTATGTAAAACTTGAATTACTTTGGCTTTGCCATGGTAGGTGTTTGTTACTTGGCCTAAATCCGTTTCTGCAGTTGCTAAATGTAGTCACTTGTTTCGTCAATTGATGCTCTTGACCTGTAACTGCCTGTTAGTAAACTACATCATAACTGCTGCAACTGTATAGTACTTTAAATTAGTTTGCTTATTTTGAACCTGTCCACTTGTAACTATCTTTGTTTTTGTTAAATTAACTTCTTACACCCCTGCATTTCAATAATCGTATTTACTGATGTGGTGAGCCTTGTGTTTCACTGCATTATTCAAAAGTCAGCAGCACTCTCAATATCAAACTGGTTATTTTCTAATTTTAAGGAGTTAACCATTTGTTAGTTATAAACTCTGTTCAAATGTTCACTATTTTGTTATCTTAGTACCTTACCACTCGACGAACACCTCCCTACGCTTGCAGTGCCGTCAGTACGTCAGCTTTCTGCTTTCTTACATGTTGTCGAGATGGCGGTGTTCATCATCCGAGTTATCGATTGTTTGTAATAATTATTGAAATTGCCTTGTGGTAACGGCCGGTTCTTCTGGAAGAATCCATATTAGTAGCATCTAGGCATGGTGGTCGGTGACGTTGATGGATACGGATACGGGTACGTACGTGTTATTAGAGGAATCCATATATCTGTATATTATCCAACGATAACGACGATCGGAACAGCGTTAGTATTAATTGATGTAAATGTTGCTTCTACAACAGCCCCCTTTCAAAGTAATATCGAAATGTGCACTCAGGATTATTGGTATTTCACTCAGCACAGAAGTCTGCAGACTATAGCTACACAAGGGATGAAATGAAGGGACTACAGTTTCTTTCGGTGTTTTCCGCCAACAGTCTTAGTTTTTTTCCGTTAGCGGAGGAACCTTTCCTTCTATGTCTACCTTATCCAACATCTAGGAACTTTTCTCTTCACCTCGTGGATTCAAGAACCGTGTCCGATTTAGTGTTGACAGTGTAATACCAACGCCTATATTTTATTCAGAATAATGTTCACGACAGCATTGTGTGTGGAACGTGAATGAACATTAATCGTATTCTCATGATTTCAATAAAAAGACCTCATCCTTAATAGAATAATAAGTAATTATTGTCAATTACATAATTTAGTATTTTGTAAAAAATGATCTCTCCGACAACACGCATGGAAAAAAATAATGCAAATCTCATTATTTTGCTATCTATGATCTTTCAAAAACATCCTTCTTCTTGTTCGAACTATTGTACTGATACGATGTGACTGATGTCTCGTAACACAGAGGTCTGTAAAATCTGTGTTCTTGCTAATTCAATATTTGAAAAATAGAGTTTGTGTGTCATTGAAATGAATCTTCTGTGTTTCGAGTTTTATTTCATTGTAATTCTCGTCCTATATAAATGTTAAGTTTTCTGCTCAGCTACAAAAGAGCGCAGCTACCAGCACTATTGATCTACAGCGTCGTCTATTGGTAAATGCTGAATAATAAGAGATTAACATTGAGAAATATTTTCAAATGTTAATGCATATACTGAAGGTACGAAATGGTTTAATATATACTATTTGTTAGTAGTGAAACGGGGCCTGAAGGAGAATCGGTAAGTAATTACACTCCTGGAAATTGAAATAAGAACACCGTGAATTCAATGTCCCAGGAAGGGGAAACTTTATTGACACATTCCTGGGGTCAGATACATCACATGATCACACTGACAGAACCACAGGCACATAGACACAGGCAACAGAGCATGCAAAATGTCGGCACTACTACAGTGTATATCCACCTTTCGCAGCAATGCAGGCTGCTATTCTCCCATGGAGACGATAGTAGAGATGCTGGATGTAGTCCTGTGGAACGGCTTGCCATGGCATTTCCACCTGGCGCCTCAGTTGGACCAGCGTTCGTGCTGGACGTGCAGACCGCGTGAGACGACGCTTCATCCTGTCCCAAACATGCTCAATGGGGGACAGATCCGGAGATCTTGCTGGCCAGGGTAGTTGACTTACACCTTCTAGAGCACGTTGGGTGGCACGAGATACATGCGGACGTGCATTGTCCTGTTGGAACAGCAAGTTCCCTTGCCGGTCTAGGAATGGTAGAACGATGGGTTCGATGACGGTTTGGATGTACCGTGCACTATTCAGTGTCCCCTCGACGATCACCAGTGGTGTACGGCCAGTGTAGGAGATCGCTCCCCACACCATGATGCCGGGTGTTGGCCCTGTGTGCCTCGGTCTTATGCAGTCCTGATTGTGGCGCTCACCTGCACGGCGCCAAACACGCATACGACCATCATTGGCACCAAGGCAGAAGCGACTCTCATCGCTGAAGACGACACGTCTCCATTCGTCCCTCCATTCACGTCTGTCGCGACACCACTGGAGGCGGGCTGCACGATGTTGGGGCGTGAGCAGAAGACGGTCTAACGGTGTGCGGGACCGTAGCCCAGCTTCATGGAGACGGTTGCGAATGGTCCTCGCCGATACCCCAGGAGCAACAGTGTCCCTAATTTGCTGGGAAGTGGCGGTGCGGTCCCCTACGGCACTGCGTAGAATCCTACGGTCTTGGCGTGCATCCGTTCATCGCTACGGTCCGGTCCCAGGTCGACGGGCACGTGCACCTTCCGCCGACCACTGGCGACAACATCGATGTACTGTGGAGACCTCACGCCCCACGTGTTGAGCTATTCGTCGGTACGTCCACCCGGCCTCCCGCAAGCCCACTATACGCCCTCGCTCAAAGTCCGTCAACTGCACATACGGTTTACGTCCACGCTGTCGCGGCATGCTACCAGTGTTAAAGACTGCGATGGAGCTCCGTATGCCACGGCAAACTGGCTGACACTGATGGCGGCGGTGCACAAATGCTTCGCAGCTAGCGCCATTCGACGGCCAACACCGCGGTTCCTGGTGTGTTCGCTGTGCCGTGCGTGTGATCATTGCTTGTACAGCCCTCTCGCAGTGTCCGGAGCAAGTATGGTGGGTCTGACACACCGGCGTCAATGTGTTCTTTTTTCCATTTCCAGGAGTGTATTTTTTGTGAGCTACCACCTTAGTGAAATACTGCAGCGGCAGTTTTAAATTGATTTTCAATGTAGATATAAATGTTTTTAGTTATAATTAAAATAGTAATTGTTTACTAGTGGCCCAGAACCCACCCCCTCTTCCCCCCCCCCCTCCCCGTGGTAATAAATTCCACTTACACTGCAAATACAGTCAACTTCTATGAATCTAAACAGCATATTATTTGATATGAAATCTTATCAGTTGATGTATGAACCCTGGTTCTTTCGTAACAACTTTTATTTAATTTTGTGTGACAAAATCGTTCATTTTGTTTTAAGAAAAGTGTTGCCACCTCGAAGAACAGTAGCGTTAAATTCGATAAACAATCTGCACCTAGTAAAGAGACTTACTGTACAAAACCACTGAAAATTACTAAAAATCATTACTCTAGTTTACTTCACATTATTTATCATACATTTAGCTTGTTTGCAGTTATATATGATTACTTTTGTGCGTGAACGTAGTGCCATTACACTGCCTGACACCGAGGTGGCTCAGATGGATAGAGCGTCTGCCATATAAGCAGGAGATCCCGGGTTTGAGTCCCGTTCGGGGCACACATTTTCAGCTGTCCACATCGAGGTATATCAACAACACCTCGGTGGCTCAGATGGATAGAGCGTCTGCCATGTAAGCAGGAGATCCTGGGTTCGAGTCCCGGTCGGGCACACATTTTCAGCTGCGCACATCGAGGTATATCAGCAACACCTGTCGGCAGCTGAGGATTTCAGTTAGTCATCATTTATTCCAGGGAAAAGCTGCACGGTCACCAACAGTATCCTGTTCTTTCGAGAACAGTTACTGTCTTCATATACAAAGTGTCTTATGTTTCAAGAGGCAGCGTAGTGAAGATTTACACCGCATGCAGGGTAAGCGGAAAAACATAATCCGCTTATTCAAAATGCTGACGGAATTGTGTACTGAGTGACGGTGATAAAGGATCATTGTAGAGGCGTCACCTGCAAGTTTCACTGCATAACTCAATGTCGCACCCGCGAACCCTGTCAGCACTAAAGCATAGCATCTCCATAAGCTGGGACTTTCTGGGAGGGACTGAATTCCAAAACCTTATCAGGGATGCGAATGGCAGTACCAAGAAGATGTGGTACCGAAGCAGTACAACCTAGACTACGGAGAGCTGGAAAAATGTTATTTACCCGGATGAGTTGTGTTTCACTCTGTATCCAACTTATGGCCACGTTTTGGTCACTACAGTAAATTATGGCGCGATTTCGGTAACAATTTGAGCAATCATATCTAGATACTGCAGGACTATTCTGCAGGCAACATTACTTTTAATGATTATGTGGCCATTTTGGCAGATGAGATTCATCCCACGGTACAGTGTTTATTCCCCAGGAGTGAGGGTGTGTTCAAGTTGACAGGGCTCCATGTTAACAGAGCACCCATCATCCAACTCTGGGTTTGTAAGCACTTTGGTGATTTGTCGCATCTCACCTGGACACAAGTCACCAATTCTCAATGATATTGGGTATTTTATTGAGCCTCTGTAGTTTACTTTGGAGAGAAAAGTGCGTGTTCGCTGTCCATTCCTATAACCGTTACCTCAACTTGCCACTGTTTTGCAGGAATAATCCTACAAGATTCATTTGAAAACCATACAGCACCTGTATATATTCATTCAGAGACGGCTGAAAGCTTTTATGAATGGCAGCTGGTTTACTACAACTTAAATGGCACGGTGATGTGTCTTGTTTTTGATGTTGCCATATTTTCGTTCAGCCTCTGTATGTCGTATTGTGGTCAAGCAAAATTTGGTGCCTTCGTGGCAGACAAACAATTCAGTAAAGGGTCTATTAGATTCACTATTTACGCGTTGCCATTGGGTACACCAACACAACCATTATAGATATGTTTAATGATGAGTACCACAAAAGCAGCAAACTGATGATCAAAAACCAGTGAGCAGCTGCTGGCAGTTCCATGGTTCTAACCGAAAGCGCTCTCTGTTCTCTACTTAATGGGATACATCGTTTTCTTTCTAGGACTGTAAAAGTGGATAGATAGGCGGGGGAGGGGACGGGTAGGCGGGATTTACGAATATACCGACCGACATGATAAATGCGTCCTGATACGTTTTCCAGTCATGTGCTAATCTCGTCATCACAGGATTGCAGTTTAGAAAATCCTAAGACACTGGTTGACTAATCTCTTATCTTCCTCTACAATTTTCTATCTCAGATGATGCTAGGAGTAGCATGGAAATTATTCCCTGGTGCTTTAAGACGCTTAATGTCGTCTTATCCCTTTTCTTATTTGTGTTTATCTGTATTTCTTTCATGGACGAAAGTATGTAGAACTAACGTATTTTTTACTATTTTTCATTTATCTTTCAGCATCCTTCTGTAAAGTCGATCTCAAATGCTTCAATTCTCTTCTTTTCTGGTTTTCCTACAGTTGATGTTTCTTAAAACTCTGTGCTACGGGTTTACATTTGTGCTAATCTATATTCTATGTTTAGTCCTAAATTTGCTGGTAAAATATATCTTTTGACAAGGAGTTCTATGGCTACCTGTGCGTCCAACATGGCCCTAACTAGGTACGTCTAGTGATATTGGGCATCTAGGGTACCGTAGTTCTTTCTCTTCATCCACTGTGTGTGTCTCGATGTTGTTCACAATGTGTAGGACAATCAAACAATTTAAAATCAGGGATAGTAAAAATTTTGTATTAAGTTGTTTCATATCCTTGAGGAATATCTTCAGGTCATACAAAACTAGTGCTTCATGTGACACGACTAACAAGGTGCATGTGCGCATAAAATCGTGTCACTCCTCGGTAAAATCTTGGATGAAACGGCAGATGGACATCCGATCCGACCTATGCATGGTCGGTAAAAACACCGTGTGTGGCTAGCGCTGTAACGGGCAGTTCTGTTTGACGCCTCCCTATTGTCAGTGTGTGGTTAGCTCTTTAACGTGCAGTTCCATCAGACCCATGCCAATCTATTTTGTATGTTGAAGACTTTCAAGGATTGTGTGTCTTTTAATGGTTCGTTTCCCCCACGGATTTATATCATAAAGTCATCGACATGTGCTGTCCGGGATAATCTTTTGACAAACCTTTGGAGATGTTTTACTAATCACGCATGTTTCGGGTCGATTGCTCATCTGCCTTTCCATCCACGGTTTTCCCAAGCAGTGGCATAGTTTTGGACCTTGTAAGTCGTGGCACATGAAATATTTGTTTTATGTGCGTATTTCCCCTTCCACTCAGTGTAATAAATATTTTACCATATCTGATTTTAATTTGTTTGATTGTCCTTCACATTATGTACTCGTTCATCAGTTTTGGTTGCCTGACCTCTAAGGTTATTTGTGTCTCGATGTTGATTTGAAATTTGTAATTATATTTCTGGTTATTCACATTAATTTGGTCAATGTGTAGTTTTCCTCAATGCGTATTCTGTTCTTATTAAACTATCGTAATCAACAGGTACTCTAATTCCTCCAAATTATCCCAGTGGACTACTGTGTCATCAGTGAAATCGTTATTTTCATGTCACTGAGTAAATTCATCCCATTTCAGAAAATTGAAGTGTTATTTTCCCCTACATCTTAGATACATAGGATGAACAGATCTGCGAAGTAGAGAGGAAGACAGCATTGTGGTTTTATATCCTCTTCTACCACAGCACTTTTATCTTGGTCTTTCGAGTCCCATCACTGTTATGTTACATAAACAAATATTGAGAACTGCACCTCTTCCATAAAATGAACGTCTTGCATCACTTCACGTTTCTAAACACTCATTTTAGGTCAAAAAATCTTTAAAGAATGTACTAATATTTTTAAGTCCTGTCTTTACAATCAGGTACAACTGCGTCTCAGGTGCCATTACCTCCTTAAAACCTACATTTTTCATTTCCATTCCCCGTGCGTTATATTCGTCAACAGCTCTGGTCATTAGTTATCAAGTTGATTAAATAACATTCCTCTCATTTTTTAAACCTCTGTCAGCTCTAGTATTTTAATGACATGAAAATTGCAGAAACGTTCATGAGATATGACTTAAGGTCACGCTTTAGGAAGACCTCGTGCATGATGTCTTTCAAATGCTTACAGAAATAGCTGAAGTCCACAAACTGGCAATCGAAACGCAACGTTCCTCCAACATTATGGACGTGGACGTACGATATGTGCAAAAGAATCACAGGGAGCCCATACGGTTGCCTTGAGATTTCCGCACGAAAGGAGAGCTGGACGCCTACATTTGTAAAGATAAAAATTTTGAAGGTATGATTCCGCAAGTGAAGTGGAGCGACTGACGTATGTATAAAATTTATTAAAGACCTACCTTTTGCGGAACATCTGTTTCAATTTAGGTGCAACTGCAATACACGGGGCCTGCTCACGTATACGTTGGTGTACGCCTCAAATACAGTTGCCTGCACAGTAAATACTGACCAAGAATAATAATATTACACTGAGGCAAGAGGTCATCTAACATTAGAAGCCTTGTAGCAGCCTGAACTACACTATTCGGTTTGTACATAACTTGAGGATCTATTAATCACGCCTTCATCTACATCTACCTTCCGCAGTTCAGTGTGATGCAGTCTGCGTGGCAGGATATGCATCCTACTTATCACGTGAAGCGGTTTCTTTCCCTTCCTCTCAAGCAGAGAACACGGAAAAATGTTTCCTTATATTCCTCTATACACAATGAAATTATTATCCGTTGTCCGTGTCTGGAATATTTGCCATCTCATGTGGAAGTAATTCTACACGATTTTCTCTGCTTTTAGTGGCAAGAACTGACGTTACACTGGCAAGCTAGCGCAAAATGCATCACGAGAAGAAGCAAAGTGAAAAACCAGTGCGTTTCGGAAGTTTACTTACATAAGAAAGCTAACATAAGAAAGCATTTCCTTGATTCTGTAGCTAGGGTGCGAGTCAGACATATTTCCTTTCAGTACTTTCCAAATTTTTAGGTAAAATTTATTGCTGCTTTCTATGCTAATTGTATAAAAACTCTTGCTACTGTGGGGAGTACCGCCAAAACCATGTAGTAAACAACACACACATCGAAACTTCCTGGCAGATTAAAACTGTGTGCCCGACCGAGAGTCGAACTCGGAAGTAAAGCTGTGAGTACCGAGCGTGAGTCGTGCTTCGGTAGCTCAGTTAGTAGAGCACTTGCCCGCGATAGGCAAAGGTCCCGAGTTCTAGTCTTGGTGGGTCACACAGTTTTAATCTGCCAGGAAGTTTCATATCAGCGCACACTCCGCTGCAGAGTGAAAATGTCGTTCTGGAAACATCCCCCTGGCTGTGGCTAAGCCATGTCTCCGCAATATCCTTTCTTTCAGGAGTGCTAGTTCTGCAATGTCGCAGGAGAGCTTCTGTAAAGTTTGGAAGGTAGGAGACGAGATACTGGCAGAAGTAAAGCTGTGAGTACCGGGCGTGAGTCGTGCTTCGGTAGCTCAGTTGGTAGAGCACTTGCCCGCGATAGGCAAGGGTACCGAGTTCGAGTCTCGGTCGGGCACACAGTTTTAATCTGCCAGGAAGTTTCATATCAGCGCACACTCCGCTCCAGAGTGAAAATCTCATTCTGAACACACACATCGTTAATAGTAATCCATAATGGTGCATTACACAATTATGGCGGCAATATAGTCGTCCAGAAGGAAATTACAGATATAATCCTTAAGGACACTGAAACAGTGTTGACTATAAAATGTAATACCGGGAAATTCGCTCATACTTTATTATGTTCTTCCTATATTAACGGAAATGTCGTGTGACGAAGGCCTCCCGTCGGGTAGACCGTTCGCCTGGTGCAAGTCTTTCGATTTGACGCCACTTCGGCGACTTGCGCGTCGATGGGGATGAAATGATGATGATTAGGACAACACAACACCCAGTCCCTGAGCGGAGAAAATCTCCGACCCAGCCGGGAATCGAACCCGGGCCCTTCGGATTGACAGTCTATATTAATAATAAACGTATTATAGCTTTCGTGAGGTGAATGTGTTAGTGTAGTATGATATTTTCAATGAATGTAAAATCAGAATTCGATTGAAATATCATTTCTCTGGCGGTGGGGATGTTGCTTCGTAATCTGTTTATCTTCCGTACTTTTCAACAGCTTTTGTTCTGAATCCAATATCACAAACAACGTACGGAGCATGCACTCAGTTTCACTGACAATTACACTTATCGGGGAAGCGTTCAGCAAAATCTTGTATTTTGAAAGATGAAAAACCATCTTTGACGGTTAAATTCAAAGTACTGAATGTATCAGATCGCATACATATCCTTACTGTTAAATTTCTGAACATACCTTTTGTTTCTGGGCTCTGACGTTTCCTAGGATCAAAGGAGACGCCAAAGTGCCTTGCTTCCCTGAAGTTGTCTCCAATCCTTCGAACCCTGTCTTCTTGTGTCGCAGCTTAGCTCTGCGGAATGGGCACTGCAGCAAGCATCAGCTTACCTAAAAACGTAGAAAACTGTTCTTACTGATAAGCACATACGTAATTATAATAGAATCTAACAATATTTTATTTATGAAATGAAGAACAGTAGGAAGTAGTGGACAAAGTATGATGACTAAACTGTTTGAAAATGTTCATAATTAACGCCGTAGCTGTCGTACCAGTTTTTGTAACTTCAGTCGTCGCATGCCACTGTCAACCAGCCGTCGTGTTCTTTAAATGCACGAAAAATACTACCTTTAACAAAAAAGGTTTATTTCGCTCTTTACGTACATAAACATATATTTTAATGCTTCAACTTTATTTTCTCTTAAGAGGTAGTTGCAACATCCTATTGTTTTGTTTAACAACATCTTTCTAGTCCACACAACGCTCTCACATCACACTCGGCCTACATTTATTTCTCAGTGAATATTACTTCTGACAAACTGCAGTTTGTCAACAAGTGGCCACGAAAGCCTTAACAATTTTGTAATATTACTTCTACACAACTTATTATATTATATTCGGTTTACTTGTTAGATGTGTTGCTATTGTTACTATGGACATACAAATTTTGCTCATTCCGTCCCTCCAGCTCATCCACAAAGTTAGGTTCACACTTTACACTGACAATCTAAGACTGCTTCTTGCACACATCATCTTCTACTGACAACGACGAATTGTGGTCAGAACATTCTTTCCTCTGCCCCTCGTAATGGTGCCACCCTGCTTTCTCTTTCGACGCTCTTCCAGTTGTCGAGGTTCTTCCAATCAATAAGATTCTAAAATATTTTGAATTCATTTGGAAGCGTAGAAAGTAGGATCTTGTAACTAAATGAACTCTTATAAGTTGCTGAGACAGTTGTTTCGAAAACATCTTCATCGGTTTTCTTGGCTTCCCAGCATTGGATTGAAACAATGTTTGGTCATCGAGGGCAGTGATATTTAGTAAAGCAAACAAGACAGGCATTATCTTCGAGTCCCTGAGTATTTATTGCTTTACTGCGCTTCTGGTCGACTGTGTACATCTTTCCATTTGTCATGTTTTACTTCATGATAATGTGTGGGTTCTTAGGTTCTTTATTAATTGTGCCATAACTGTGCATGGTGCTAAGCATAACAAAATATTTTTGACACATATGACACCATTGTGATATCTTCCTTATACTGAGACAGAGAATATCGAATTCTCCTGGACATCAGTTGTAGCAATTGCGGAGGGATTTCGGTTGTATTTCAGTCATCAGTCTTGAAGCGTCTCGCACTAATCCCTCCCCTTTGCCAAACTTTTAATCTCAGAGTAGCACTTGCAACCTACATCCTCAATTATTTGCTGAATTATTTCCAATCTCTGTCTTCCTCTACCGTTGTGACCGAGCGGTTCTAGGCGCTTCAGTCCGGAAGCGAGCGACTGCTATGGTGGCAGGTTAGAATCCTGCCTCGGGCATGGATGTGTGTGATGTCGTTAGGTTAGTTAGGTTTAAGTAGTGCTAAGTCTAGGTGAATGATGACCTCAGATTTTAAGTTCCATAGAGCTTAGAGCCCCTTTTGAACCTCTATACCTCCCTCTAATACTTTGGAAGTCATTCCCTCAGGCCTTAACAGATGTCCTATCGTACTGTTCCTTCTTCTTGTCCGTCTTCTCCACATATTCCTTTCACCTCCGATTCTGCGCACAACCTCCTCATTCCTTACATCAAACCTCCTAAAACCGGCCGGAGTGGCCATGCGGTTCTAGGCGCTTCAGTCGGGAACCGTTCGACCACTACGATAGCACGTTCGAATCCTGCCTCAGGTATGGATGTGTGTGATGTCTTTAGGTTAGTTAGGTTTAATTAGTTCTAAGTTCTAGGTGACTGATGACGTCAGAAGTTAAGTAGTATAGTGCTCAGAGCCATTTCAACCAAACCTCCTAAATTTCCGCATTCGTCTGTAGCACCATATCTCAAACGCCTCGTGTTGTGGATTGGCAAGAGAGCCAACCCACTATGAGAGGAATCCAAAAGGCACGCGTTTTAGCTCACGCAGGATGGCGTGAGGTCTGGAACAGGTCAAGGAAATGAGACTTTAGCAAAGAAGGACGTAGCTGCTGGAATACTTAACTTTAATCCATAATTGGTGAACATCGCTCTTGACGGTACATGTTTTACAGCATCAATAGTAACTGGTAATGGCGCCTTGTTAGGTCGTAGCAAATGACGCAGCTGAAGGCTATGCTAACAATCGTCTCGGCAAATGAGAGCTTATTTTGTCAGTGAACCATCGCTAGCAAAGTCGATTGTACAACTGGGGCGAGTGCTAGGAAGTCTCTCTAGACCTGCCGTGTGACGGCGCTCGGTCTGCAATCTCTGATACTGGATACACGCGGGTCCGACGTATACTAACGGACCGCGGCCGATTTAAAGGCTACCACCTAGGAAGTGTGGTGTCTGGCGGTGACACCACACCTCGTCTTCATTCTGTTCTCGTTTTCTGACAGTCTGTGTTTACTACCGTGCAATGCTGTGCTTAAAACGTACCTTTTGAGATATTTCTTCCTCAAATTAAGGTTAATGTTTAATATTAGTAGACTTCTATTGGTCAGGACTTCGTTTTGGACAGTGCTAGTCTGACTTTGATGATCTCCTGGCTTTAGAAAGATGTTTGGAGGTGAATTTTAAGCTAAATGTTTTTAACTTCTCGTCATTCGATTAAAACTGGGTAACTAAGAAAGCTGTTAGCGCATTTCCCGTGTAGGATCATTTTCACTGTTGAAAAGAGATATAGAAAGCACAAAATGAGGCCTATGTATCGACTACTGTGGTATTAAATAAAGATGAAAGTATATTTTATTTTATGAATTCCATGTTGAGCATACACGTTCAATATTTATCGGCCATACACAACAAAACACTTTGGGACATTTCCGATACTTGCTGCGGCGAGTGTAAATATTGTTTCTCACGTAAAATCTATAAGAGTGAAACATCGACTTACCGTTTACTTCTTCCTCTGGAAATTTCCAACAAAGAAAAACGAAAATGTTCGTTGGAGAAGCGTGAGTACGAGATGAAATATGAATATTCTCCTTTCTGTCAAGTTGTAAAATACAGGAGACAGAGAGCACACGACAAAGATTTTTTCCCCTCTCAGCATGTATCCGCAACCACGAATTTCTATTGTTTACAGTACTTTTCCTTCAGTCTTACATTTCAGTACGGACCAATGGGAGGCATAAAATTCATGAGTGCTTAAAGGTAATAAATATTCGTTAT
The DNA here is from genome assembly GCF_021461395.2 of Schistocerca americana. NCBI lineage: Eukaryota > Metazoa > Arthropoda > Insecta > Orthoptera > Acrididae > Schistocerca > Schistocerca americana. The sequence continues at coordinate 439,751,516 of NC_060121.1, read as the reverse complement.
TGCACGAAAGGAAACGGCCGGAGGCTCCAGCGGCATTCTGAACTTTGGAAAAGAAAAGTGAAAACCGCTCGCTACCTGACACGATATTTATTTTACACTTTCAGATCTAAGTGCTCGCCTCGACATTTTATGACGTAACATTTATACGTGGATACTTTACCTCTGCGATGTGTAATATTAACCAGACGTCTTCCAATAACAGTTGTGTAAATTCAGAAGTTAAATCGATTGTGTGAGATTCATTATCCTATGTAATATTTTGTCTTATCTTCCACGTAATATCCTACCACTGCAGAAATATTGATGAAAATCTAAGAGATTTTTCTGGGAAAACATTCCAAATTTCAAATGATATATCAAGGTACAAAAGTTATATCACTATGTGCACATAAGCTGTAGTGTGCAACTTTACTGCATCTTGTACATACGTGAAACTTACTGGCAGAGCACAACCAGGCCTCGAGCGTGGATTCTTCGCCTTTCGCGGCCAAGTGCTGTATTGCTGGAGCTATTGAAGGATAACACATTTCCCGACCTTACAGTCCTTTTTCTGCTAGTACCTCATCTTATTCTCTACTGACCTATTCCTCACTTCCGACTACGGTGTGGTGCTCCGTTGATGTTGTTGTTGTTGTGGTTTTCAGTCCAGGAACCGGTTTGATGCAGCTCTCCATGCTACTCTATCCCGCGCAAGCTTCTTCATCTTTGTGTGGTGCTCTGTTAAATATTATTTAATGATTTCTTTTTAACAAGGCTATCTCTCAGCAACCGTGCGTAAGTCTCAATGGAGAAATAACTCAAACAAGCGGTTGCAACTAATTGTTTAGTACAATGACCTACGTTTCGACACCTGTAAGGATATCTTCATCAGTTTAAAATTCTAAAAGTCGTAAAGTTACAATGCGAGAAGCAACAGTCAAATTTTGTAGCAGGCATGCTCCAGTCAGAAATCAAAAATCAAAACGTTCCAGCCTTTGGTATGTACACCCTGCAAGAAACAACATCAGACATGAGCGAATGGTCATGTTGTTCCCTGCAATGTATATGTACCGAAGTTTGAAACGTTTTTAATTTTTGATTTGAACATGTCTGTTATAAGCTTTGACTAATGTCTTCTCGCATTGCTACTTCATGACTTTTAGCGTTTTATTCTGATGAAGACATGCTTAGAGGTGTCGAAACGAAGGACAACATACTAAACAATTATTTGCAACCGGTTGATTGTGTTATTTCTCTGTCGATTCTTTCATAAATGTGTCCTTTTAGACAGTTTTTCAGCAGACGTTGCACCCCAGCTTGAAGATACATGTCGAAAACAGTACTGCACGGGCATCACCTGCTATGAGAACAGTTATTATTGATACTAGTTGACATTGTCACAAATCGTCATCAGACACAAAATATGTTGTGTGTGTGTGTGTGTGTGTGTGTGTGTGTGTGTGTGTGTGTGTGTGCGTGGATACAACGTGGTGTTCAATCCGAGGCCACATACCATCAAAAGCGCAATCCGAAAATCGATCGGAATTCAGCTCAAACATACTTTTTGAGAAAATCCAGAGTGTTACTAACAAAACAGTGCGAAGCACCCAATTTCTGAACACCTGCTAACGGCTTGATAACATTACCATCGGTCGCGGTTCAAACATCTAATAGCGATGTTTTACGTATACTTCGCTACTACGCAGAGGTTGTATGTGTTACGCTATTGTATAACTGACACATTGGATCTTCTGAGCAATATTTGCATTTAGTGTATTGAGTTGCGATGATCACGTTGTGGCCGAGTGGTTGTAGGTGCAACAGTCTGGAACCGCGCGACCGCTACGGTCGCAGGTTCGAATCCTGCCTCGGATATGGATGTGTGTGATGTCCTTAGGTTAGTTAGGTTTAGGTACTTCTAAGTTCTAGGGGACTCATGACCTCAGATGTTGAGTCCCATAGTGCTCAGAACCATTTGAATATTTGTTCACGTTACGTTTCTGATGACGTCAAGAGTGGTGTGACTAAACTTCGCGTAGCAGCCAGTGATGGTGCAATATGATTTTCAATCTTTAGATACTCAATAGCTAAGCAATTTTTATGTCGTTCTACTGTTGTATGAGATGAGGTCTGATGATCAGCACAATGGATTGTCTGTTTTATGTTCGTAGGACGGCAAGAAGATAATACTTGCTACTCAAAATGACACAGAATCCACACCACACTAGAGATTATTAAGGGAATAGCTAAAACCAGAATGAGAGCCAATTTCAGCATTGTTTTAGGTTACGTAGTTTTTTGACAGTGTGATGTAAGATAAAGGAAAATGGTCAGGTGTTACGGTCTTTGGCTAAAAATCAGTATTTCGTATATGCCGATATCGACAACAGGTTCTGTTTAAAATGAGAATAAAAAAATCAACAGAAGTGGCTGCCGAATAGAATCTGTGTAAGGCCACTCTTGTTCAGCCTCGTCGAAGAGAACAAAGGAGCAGACATAAGTTCGGAACCTCCTATTTCCGTGGGAAACTGACCCTACATTGTGGAATACTCAACAATGATCAACAGCAGGAGGATGCAAAGGTAAGTCAGATAATATGTATGCGATAACTCAAGTGTCAATGATTTCTCTATCAGCAAAAGTTTCCGTATTTGGATATCTGGTAGTAGACTGCGTAGGGCGAGGTGATAATAAATAAAGAATTGAATAACAAACCAAAGGGTCGTATTTCGAAAGACAGAAGGTGGAATGTAAGAAGTCTGAATACGTTAGAGAAGCTAGCGAGTCTTAAATTGGAAATGCACGATTTCAGTCGAAATATAGGAGGAGGCTATTGAAGGGAAAAGGAAAGATGATAAATTTTTCTGATCGGATGGGCGTTCTAGTCAGAATCGACAGCAAACCAACCCAGTAACAATACCTGCAGATCTTGAAAGAGAGAAATTACACTGACGGAAAGAAAATCGCAGCACTAAGACGATGCTGTGCGACATAAAAGACAGCTGGTAGTCATGTTTCTAAATCTGAAAGATGATGTCTATTCAAAATAACGCTAGTAACATAAAAGTGGCGCTAGTGGCAAATCAGGTTTATTTTAAATATACGCTTTAACGTAGTGAGCATTAGTTACCTTTGAGATTCGACAAGGTGAACCGATATTAAGAATGCCTTCAAGAAAACAATTACGCCCTTATCAACACCTCACCGAGTTCGAACGAGGCCGTTTAATAGGGCTACGAGAAGCTTCTACGATACTGCATGAAGACTTGGCCGGAATGCACCCACTGCAAATGCTTAGTGGCAGCAATGGTCACACGATTCTACGGTCGCAAGAACACCAGGCTCTGGACGACCACATGGCAATACGGAGAGTAAGACCGTCGTGTTCAGCATATGCCTCTGGCGCATAGCACTGCATATGCAGCAGTAATTTGGGCTGCAGATTCCACCATAATGACGCAACGAACCGTTACAAATCGTTTACATCAACGACAACTCTGCAGCGCGCTTTGTAATGACACCAAACCACCGCTATTAGGGACTTTAGTGGTGTCAAGTGAGAGCTCACTGGAGGGTAGGGTGGAGATCTGTAGTGTTTTCTCATGTAACTTGTTTCTGACTCGGTGCCAGTTCAAATGGATCAAATAGCACTATGGGACTCTACATCTGTGGTCATCAGTCCCCTATAACTTAGAAATACTTAAACCTAACTAACATAAGGACATCACACACATCCATGCCCGAGGCAGGATTCGAACCTGCGACCGTAGCGGTCACGCGGTTCCAGACTGAAGCGCCTAGAACAGCACGGCCACACCGGCCGGCTCGGTGCCAGTGTTGGGTGTGTATTGCTCATAAGGAGGCCAGTTAAGGACTTCCAACCAGTCACAATGCTGGACGCACTACACCTACACGTCTTCGAATTTTCGTCTGTGATTCGATTATCCCACGCTCCCTGACAGCTAATTAGTAGGTCGATCTAGTGATTTGACCTGCTGTGCTGCCATTCACGAACAGTATTCTAGGGCGTTTTCTGAAACCGAATAACGCTCGCCCACATACCGCTATTGTAGCCCAATACGCTCTACAGATTATCGACATGTTTCCTTGGCCTGCTCCATCACCGGATTTGCCTCCAGTAGTGCACATATAGGACATCATCCGACGAAAGCTCCTTGTCATCCACAACCAGAATTAAGCGTCTCTGTATTGACTAACCACTGAATTGACTGGCATCTGGCGCCTGAACCTCACAATGCATGCATATTTGCATGCTTGACTTCAACATTCTGGCAGTTACGATGGTTGTTAATGTCCCAGCACTTTATATTTGCAATGGCTTGTCTTGCGCTTACATTACCCTGTGTTCATACAACATGAATCACTGAGAGTCCCGAAATTCGGTTACTGTACCTACATTATCTTTGTTGTTGCGACATTTTTCCGTCAGTGTAAATGATGAAACGAAATGGATAGTACAGTATGTGAAGTGAGACGAAAGTCTAATAGTAATGGTAACTGCATTATTGTAGTAGGATAAGGAAGTGATGAAAGTGTAAAGGAGATCGTGGCCTTAGTATTAGGAGTACAAGAGGAGAAAGACTATCTGAGTTTTACAATAAAATCTCACCTAGTGATAAGGAATCCAGTTTTCATGTATTATCGGAGAAAGCGGTACGTTTGGCAATGGCTAGGCTGCAGGGGTAGATTGCAACTGGATTAAATTATCGTGAGACAGAAAATCCGGTATCACATAGTAGATTGTAAGATCTACCCAGTAGAGTTAATGAGTAGACCCAAGTTTGAGAGAAGAATCCCAAGTAGCCAGCATGGAAAGAAGTGAAATTCTGTAGTATTGTGGGATGATGTGGTGCGTTTAGAGTTCGCTCTGGCTGTAAATATTGACATAATGAAAACCATAGACGCATCTTCAGTTCAAGAGGTAATGACATCTCAATGAAGGGCAGTCACACGAGTGACGGCGCAAAGAGGGTAATTGCGGTGAAACTTTCAGCAACAGAAGATATGCTCTAGTTCATCGAAGGAAAAATATTCAATGAAGAGCAGTAGAACGTTAATGTAAGTCTCTTAGGAATAATAGCCACAGAATGTGCAAGGAAGTCAGTGTGAAACGGCTGCAGCAAACGTGTGAAAAAATCCGGAAAAGAAATATTCATCGGAAGGATTGATTCAACATGTAGAGAAGTCAAAACTACATTCGGTGAAGTTCAAGCCAAAGGTGACAAAATTAAGACAGCAAATAGAACTGGCCGCACGGAGTAGCCGCGCGGTCTTGGTCGTCTTGCCTAGGCTTAGCGGGGCTTCCCTAGTTGGAGATTCAAGTAAGTTAGATTATGTAGTGTATAAGCCTAGGGACGGATGACCTCAACAGTTTGGTCCCAGAGGAACTCACCACGAAGGAGAATTCCCCTCTTCAGTGGAGAGATGTCATACAAGTGGAAACCATTTAGGGCCTGCAGGAGAAGGACGAACTGTCGAAGTGCGTGATTGAAGAAGAAATGGGAGTCGATGTGAAGGCTAGATGTTCTCCAGTATTAAAATGGTTTACCAGAGCTATGAAGATTTTAGATCAATGAAGGCCGAAGGCACAGCGAATATTTATTCGGAATTTCGTAAATCATTGTTACCTGTAGACGTTTCATCCGATCGACTATTGAACTCAAATTAGAGAATCTATACTGATGAGCCAAAACATTATGCCCACCTGCTAAATAACTTGATTATAAGTCTTTGAAAGAAAATATATCACTTATTCTGCATATCAGGGTTCCAACCGTTTTTTGGCAGGTCACGAAATTCTCTTAAATAATGGGCCGATGTCTTTCGTAAGCGGTGATGGCGCCCAATTGCAACTCAGATGGGTTAGATAGGATTTACGTTAGGCTAATCTGGCTGCTGAGACATCTACGTGAGTGCACTGGAATGCTCCTCAAACCAATGTATCGCGGTTCTGGCTCCGAGACACGGACAATGTTACCACTGAACGCTGATATCGCCGTCGCGGGAAACATCAAGCGTGAAGAGATGCAGGTGGTTCGCAGTAGTGAGCGTGTCTTCGATTACTACCACAGGGCCCATGCAAGCGCAGTGGAATGTCTCCCATAGCATAATATTGCTCCCACAACCCTGTCTATGTGTCGCGCTGTAGGTTTCGGGCCAGCGTTTACCTCCTTGACGGCGTTTGTGAAGACGAATATAGACCTAGTGCAGCAAAAATGTGATTCACCATAAGAGCTGACGCATTTACATTGAATAACAGTCGAATTACGATAGTCCCGTACCCACTGCAGTCGTAATTGGTGACGTTGTTAGGTCAACGTGTGAACACATAAAGGTGGTATGCTGCGGAGCTCAATGTTCAATAATGTGCAATGAACGACCTGGTCCGAAACGTTTGTGATTGCACGTGTGTTGTGTAAAAAATATCGCACGGTAAGCTAAAAACATTCTAAAGCCAAGATCGTAAAAATATTTTTTTATTTATAAGAACCAGTTTTGGCAGACTTTGCCATTATTTTCATGTCTTAAAAATGTTTTTGTTCTTAAAGATGTTGATTATAAATTGTTTATATCGCCACGTTATTATGTGGATAAAAAGCAGCACATTATTAAATGTTTGCCATAACGTGCTCTTTCTTTTATATACTCGACAATTTGGTGTGTGATCAAACTTAAAATGAAAACGTATCATATAAAAAAATAAGGTTTCTAAGACCTGAATCTGATAGCAAAGTCTGTCGAAGAGTAGTTTTAAGTAAAGAAATATTAATGCTATCTTTGTTTTAAGAAATTTTTAGCAACTAAAAGAGGTCGCTCCGTCCTTCTTCTCAAAATGAGAAAATTCAATTTAACAGCGCAAAATTCCTGGTTCCTGAAGAAAATAATAGACAGCAGAATTGTACAGAGAATTGAGGATGTGTTAAATGAAGATCAGTTTGACTTTAGGAGAGGTAAATGTATCGGAGAGGAAGTTGTGACATTGCGCTTGATAGAAGAAGAAAGATTCATGAAAATCAAAGCATGTTCACAGGATTCATAAACCTATAAAATGTATTTGCGAAAGCAATTTGTTGCGAGTTGTACTAAATACTCAGGAAAATAGGTGTAAGTTATAAGGATTGTCGGGTAGTATAAGGTATACACAAAAACCAAGAGAGAACAGTAAGAACACAAAACCAAGAACGATGTACTCGGATCAAAAAACAGCAGAATGGCAGCTTGTCTTCGGACACTACTTTTCAGTCCACACATAGACGTAGCTATCACTGAAACAGAAGAATGTTCCAGGTGTGAGATGAAAGGTTATCAATGAAGAGATTCAATGAAGAGTAGCAGAAATGAAATTAACATTAAACTTAATATAAAAATTAGTTACCACGAAATATGTGAAATTAATGAATTCTGTTACCTTGGACCCAGAAAGATACGTTATGGGAGGATCTAAGTGTGTATGATGAGCAGATTACCATAGACATAGCTGGTAACCCTGGCCAAAAAAACTGAGAATGAAAGTATGGAAGTGTATCATGGGTTGGGAAAAAAACGGGAAAGAATGACAATCGATTTAGATAGCTTGCTATAAAATTATATTGAAAAGTAGGTAACTGATCAGGTAATAGATGAAGTTCTCCGCAGCATTGGCGAAGGAAGAATTATGTGGCAACCCCCAACAAGGAAAGGGGAGGATGATAGGTCATGTATGAAGGTATCAGGGAATAACTGCGAAGGTACTGTATGGAGCTGTAGAGAATAAAACCAAGAAGAGGAAGATTACATCCAACGAATAATTGATAACGCTGACTTAAAGTGCTACTACGAGATGAGACTGACACAGTAGTAGTGGGCTGCATTAAACCAGTCAGAACATCCGTGATCCAAGAAAAGCGAAATGAGGTAATAGTATTCTAGTAACAACTTCGTAGATCTGGTCTAAAAGAAACTTAAAGATACGTGGGATTTAATAGGAACACCTAGAAGCAAGCTACAAGCCCGTGGTCTAGGGGCATCGTCTGTGATTAGTATGTAAAACATCACAGGTCCCAGGTTCGAAATCCGCCACCCCCTGTCAGATGTCTGCCAAGGAGAAGGTGACCACGAGAAAAAGGCTGAATAAGGATAATGTTCTAAGAGTCGGGGCGTGAAATGTCAGAAGCTTCAACAGGTTCTGAAGCTAGTAAATCTGAAAAGAAAAACGCATAGGCTCAATATACGTATAGTAGGACTCAGAGATGTGAAATGGGAACATCATGAGAATTTCTACTCAAATGAGTATAGGGTAATATCAACAGTAGCAGAAAACGCGGTAAGTGGAATGTGATTCGTTATGAATAGGATGGTAGGGGAAAGAGCGTGATACTATGAACAGTACAGTGATAGTATAGTTGTTATCAGAATCGACAGCAATCAACACCGATAACTATAGTTCAGGTATACATGCCGACGTCGCAAGCTGAACATCCAGAGATAGATAAAGTATATGAGGTTATTCATAGGTTAATACAGTACGTAAACGAAGATGAAACTCTAATAGTCACTGAGGACTGGAATGCAATTGTAGGGGAAGGAATAGAAGATTGGACAAAGAATGAGAGAAAAGAAAGACTAATGGAGTTCTGTGATAAATTTAAGATAGTAATAGTGAATGCTCTGTTCAAGAATCACAAGAAGAGAATGTATTCTTGGAACAGGCCGGAGATATTGTAAGATTCCAAATTACGTCATGATCAGACAGAAATTCCTAAATCAGATTTGGGATTGTAAGGCGTTCCCAGGAGCTGAGATAGATTCTGATCATAATGTAGTAGTGATGAAGGGTAGGCTGAAGTTGGAGACATTAGTCAGGAAGAATCAATACGCGAAGAAGTAGGATACGGAAGTACTAGGGAATGACGAGATACGCATGAAGTTCTGTAAGGCTATAGATACAGCAACAAGAAGTAACTCAGTAGGCAGTACAGTTGAACAGGAATTGACAGCTCTAAAAAGGGCCATCACAGAAGCTGGAAACAAAAACATAGGTACAAAGAAGGTAAGTAGAAACATGCGTAACGGAAGAAATACTTCAGCTGATCGATGAAAGAAGGAAGTACAAAAATGTTCCGGGAAACTTGTGATTCTGTATTCCTAAGTCGCTGAGGGATGAAATAAATAGGAGGAGCAGGGAACTTAAGATGAAATGGCTGCATGAAAAATGTGAAGCAATCGAAAAATAAATGATTGTAGCAAGGACAGACTCAACATTTAAGAAAGTCAAAAGAACTTTCCGTGAAATAAAAGCAATAGTGGTAACACTAAGAACGTAAGGAATCCCAGTGCTAAGTGCAGAGAAGAGAGCGGATAGATGGAAAGAGGCCTCTATCAGGGTTGAAGATATGTCTGGTGTGACATAAGAATGAACAGGTGTCGATTTAGAAGAGACAAGAGATGCAGTATTAGAATCAGAATTTAAAACAGCTTCGGAGAACTTAAGATCTAATAAGGAAGAAGTGACATAACATTCCATCAGAAAATCTTTGGGGAAGTTCCAACGAAAGGACTATTCACGTTGGGGTGTAGAATGTATGAGTACCATCTAACGTCCGGAGAAATATCATGCACAGAGTTCCGAAGACTGTAAGAGCTGACAAGTGCGAGAATTAGCGTACAATCAGCTTAACAGTTCATGCATCCAAGATGTTGACAAGAATAATATACAGAAGAATGCAGAAGAAAATTGAGGAATTGTTAGATGACGATCAGTTTGGATTTAGGAAAGGCAAAGGCACCAGAGAGGCAATTCTGACGTTGCGGTTGACAATAGAAGCATGACTAATCATAAATTAAGACACTTTCATAGGATTTGTCGACCTGAAAAAGCGTTTGACACAGTAAAATTGTGAAGTGGTTCGAAATTCTGAGAAAAGTAGGGTAAGCTACAGAGGAGGATATTATACAATATGCACAAGAGCCAATAGGGAATAGTAAGAGTAGACGACCAACAAGGAAGTGGTCGGATTAAAAATGTTGTAAGACCATCTGTACGTAGAAGAAGCAATCATGGAAATGAAAGAAAGGTTCAGAAGCGGAATTAAAATTCAAGGCGAAAGGATATCAGTGATACGAGTCGCTGGTAACATTGCTACCTGAGTGAAAGTGAAGGAGAATTACATGAAATGCTGAAGAAAATGGACAGTTTAATGAGCACAAAATATGAATTGAGAGTAAACTGAATGTACGTTTAGAGTATAGCATTGTATGGAAATGAAATATGAGCTGTGGGAAAACTGGAACAGAACAGAAGCATTTGAGATGTGGTGGTACAGACTAATGTTGAAAATTAGGTGGACCGATAAGGTAAGATATAAGGAAGTTCTGCGCAGAATCGGAGAGGAATCGAAAATGAGAAAAATACTGACAAGGAGAAGGGGCAGGGTGATAGAACATCTGTTAAGACATCGGGGACCTCCACGGTACTAGAAAGAGCTGTAGACGGCAAGACAGAGATTGGAATGCGTCCAGCGGGTAACTGAGGACGTAGGTTGCAAGTGCTACTCTGAGATGAACATTGTTGGCACAGGAGAGGAATTCGTGGCGGGCTGCATCAAACCAGTCAGAAGACAAAAAGGAATGCAATGAAAAGGCAACAAATTATGAGTCACAGGTAGCAATGACGTTTAATAATTATTCTTGAAACAGATTAGAAAATATAGAGACAGACAGTACAAGAGGGAAATCACAGCAGTATATTGCAATAGCAATTGATATAAAATTCGATCATACGAATGTATGACAACCTTTTCCTTCAGTAAATTATATATTATCTCGAAAACAAGAAACTCATCTGGATTTGATGGTGTTTCTAACAGAGCACGAAATATTTGCTCCCGTGTAATAGCGCCTGTCTTATCCGAAATATGTAATGCGCCACTAACTCAACGCCATTTTCAGAGTGACTGAAGTATATCATTCTGTAATCCCTCCGTAAGAAAATTAATATGAGAGATTTCGATAGTCCGCAGCTCGTGGTCGTGCGGTAGCGTTCTCGCTTCACACGCCCGGGTTCCCGGGTTCGATTCCCGGCGGGGTCAGGGATTTTCTCTGCCTCGTGATGACTGGGTGTTGTGTGCTGCCCTTAGGTTAGTTAGGTTTAAGTAGTTCTAAGTTCTAGGGGACTGATGACCATAGATGTTAAGTCCCATAGTGCTCAGAGTCATTTTTTGAAGATTTCGATAACTACAGACCTGTTTCACTAGTGAGATTATCCAGATTCAAGAGCAGTATCCTACCTGAGCAGCAACAATATTCTGAGTAAATCCTGATATGGATGCCAGTTTAAGATCAGCCACTAAATTTTATATGAATTAAATAAGAAAATAGCACCGGTTGCTGTTTCCTACTCCCTCTCTATGGCATATCGCTCTGCGAATCGCAACTAGTTCGTTTTCCTGCTGACACTTGAATGTAAACAATTTTCTGTAAAGTGATATTGACTGGTTTTCTGTGAATGCTCATTTTTGAGACCACACAACATAAGCATTTCTGTACGTTGAGAGATACTATGGCAATGGTAAATTTAAGACATGGTGAACACTCAAAAAATTTTAGGTTTCTGTGTTTATGACAATTTGAAGTGGAAGAAAACCTATTCGGAAACTCCTGAAGCAATTTAGTTCAGCAACGTTTGCACTGAGAATCTTACAATAAACTGGGGTAGAGAAATCATTAAGTTGACATGTTTTGCATATTTCCATTTAAAAGCGACATATAAAGTTGTAGTCTGGGATAACTGAACTTTAAGAAAGCGAGTCCTCACTTCTGAAAAACGTGATTTGATAATAATATAAGGTGCTGAACAATGATCATCTTGTAGATGCCTGACTAAGGAAGTAAGCTTTTAGACTACTACTTCACAGTATATTTATTCCCATATGAAGTTTATTGTAAATAGTTCTGTGCAGTTCTAAAGGAAAACGATGTGCATAATTACAACACTTGAAATACGAATGAAAGTCATTACAGAAAATTAAGGTTGTCTTTGATACAAAAAGGGGCTAAAGATTTCTTATGACCTTACTATGATACAGCAAAAGAAAATTTCAAAACAAACTGAATAATTTTATCCTTGACAACTCCTTGTATTCCATAAAAGAATTAGTGTTATTGTAATATGTGAACGATGGTAGGTGAAAATGACTAACACGATTCTGTACGTATGAAGAATCTCTTAAATGGTCAGCGTATATCCATATTTACAAATTAATTTGTGATGTGAATATACAATGAGTTGTCATTAAGATTTATCTTGAAAATGGCCCATGGGACATGAAAATAAGTAGCTCATGAAGGACTAGGTAGAGCGTCAATGAAATTTTATAGTTGACAAGTAAGTAAGAGAAATATTTTTTCTTATACACCAGCTAAAAGAGAGAGAGAGAGAGAGAGAGAGAGAGAGAGAGAGAGAGAGAGAGAGAGAGAGAGAAGCTGCTCACCATCGCGTAGTGTACCCTCAGCTTTTAATGGAAGAACATACCAAAACGCAAAACGCCCACTGCCACCCGGTCCAAAGTGTTATACAGAAATTAGTTTCGAATTGCCTATAGAAACACGAATTAATGGACATGCTTGATACGATTCTATTTTGCATTAGCTACTTGTGATGCATCCTCCCTCCTTCCTGGACAGTGGAGGATGTATATAGTTAATATCCTGTCAAACCATAAAAATTTTTCTTTCACCCTTATTTTCTTTCGCCCGTATTTATGCTATGGGTTTGAAAGTAATACGATTCACCAGCAGACATCTTTGCTTAAATCGGGAGTCGCACACTACAATTTAAATGCACTTGCCTGAGCAGTTAAGACTGTTTGGGTCGTCAGATAAATACGAACACCGATGTGCATCCCTCAGAATTTTGTTGCACCTGTATTATGGGCTTCGTATATGTGCACGTGTGGACGAGGGTGCTTAGGCAGAATGCCAAAGAAGGTACGTGGTCAGAACGGCTGGCGGATGTATGGCGCTGACGCGACGCTGTTTCTAGTCACCCCCATGTTTACAAATGAAGCAGTGAACTGGCAAGTGAAGTACATCTCTTTGACGTCCCGTTGCGTCCGTCTGAAGACACGAGTTGCCCTCAGAAATGACGTGGCTGAGACATCTAAGTTACATGCTGCTTTTCTTATAAACAAGTCAAATGCAGCGTCATAGTATTTTATCGATAATGAACAGAATGTAATACATACATCAAAAAAAGTTTTCTATCGCTCCGGTTCCCAGAAGTCCTAAGGATAGACGTTGACTGTGGATACCGTCTCACAGTCACAGTCCCTTTGCTTTTCAGTGATGTCACTAAACCCGCCCAAAGATCTAAGCAACTACGTATGAGCAGCGCCTATTACACTGAAGGGGTCCGACAGCCGATCAGTTCCAGTCATTCCATCAGGAAGGCTCGTGTTGTCTGTAGTTCACCCATCCTAGACGGTCAATACCGCATTGTTACTTTATGGCAGGAAGGGCTCTCAACAAGGGAAGTGTTCCAGTCGTCCCAGAGTGAGCCAGAGCGATATTGTTGATGTGCAGGGGTTACAGAGACACAGGAACTGTCTATGACATGCCCCGCTCAGGCCGTCGAAGGGATACAACTGCGGTGGATGACCGCTAACTACGGATTATGGCTCGAAGGAACCCTGACAGCAACGCTACCATGTTGAATAATGTTGTCCGTGCAGCTAACGGACGTGTTACGACTCAAACAGTGCGGAATAGCCTGCGTGATGCGCAACTTCACTCCCGACGTCCATGGCAAGGTCCATCTTTGCAAGCACGACATCATGCAGCGCCGTACAGGTGGGCCCAACAACATGCCGAATGGAATGCTCACAGGATTGGCACCATGTTTTCTCCACTGGTGAGTGTCACATATGCCTTCAACCAGACAACCATGGGAGACGTGTTTGGAGGCAACCCGCTCAGGCTGAACGCCTTAGACAAACTGTACAGCGAGTGCATCAAGGTGGAGTCCCTGCTGTTTTGAGTTGGTATTATGTGGGACGAGGAATGAAAGAGGAGAAAGACTAATTGAGTTCTGTAACAAGTTTCAGCTAGTAATAGCGAATACCCTGTTCAAGAATCACAAGAGGAGGAGGTATACTTGGAAAAGGCCGGGAGATACGGGAAGATTTCAATTAGATTACATCATGGTAAGACAGAGATTCCAAAATCAGATACAGGATCGTAAGGCGTACCCATGAGCACATATAGACTCAGATCGCAATATGGTAGTGATGAAGAGTAGGCTGAAGTTCAAGACATTAGTCAGGAAGAATCAATACGCAAAGAAGTGGGATACGGAAGTACTAAGGGATGACGAGATACGTTTGAAGGTCTCTAGCGCTGTAGATACAGCAATAAGGAATAGCGCAGTAGGCAGTACAGTTGAAGCGGAATGGACATCTCTAAAAAGGGCCATCACAGAACTTGGGAAAGAAAATATAGGTACAAAGAAGATAGCTGCGAAGAAACCATGGGTAACAGAAGAAATACTTCAGTTGATTGATGAAAGGAGAAAGTACAAACATGTTACGGGAAAGTCAGGAATACAGAAATACAAGTGGCTGAGGAATGAAATAAATAGGAAGTGCAGGGAAGCTAAGACGAAATAGCTGCTGGAAAAATGTGAAGACATCGAAAAAGGTATGATTTTCGGAAGGACAGACTCAGCATACAGGAAAGTCAAAACTACCTTTGGTGACATTAAAAGCAACGGTGGTAACATTAAGAGTGCAATGGGAATTCCACTGTTAAATGCAGAGGACTGAGCAGATAGGTGGAAAGAATACATTGAAAGCCTCTATGAGGGGGAAGATTTGTCTGCTGTGATAGAAGAAGAAACAGGAGTCGATTTAGAAAGATAGGGGATCCAGTATTAGAATCGGAATTTAAAAGAGCTTTGGAGGACTTACGGTCAAATAAGGCAGAGGGGATAGATAACATTCCTTCAGAATTTCTAAAATCATTGGGGAAGTGGCAACAAAACGACTATTCACGTTGGCGACATACCATCTGACTTTCGGAAAAGCATCATCCACACAATTCCGAAGACGAAAAGAGCTGGCAAGTGCGAGAATTATCGCACAATCAGCATAACAGCTCATGCATCGAAGCTGCTTACAAGAATAATATACAGAAGAATGGAAAAGAAAATTGAGAATGCGCTAGGTGACGATCAGTTTGGCTTTAGGGAAAGTAAAGGGACGAGAGAAGCAATTCTGACGTTACGGCTGATAATGGAAGCAAGGCTAAAGAAAAATCAAGACACGTTCATAGGATTTGTCGACCTGGAAAAAACGTTCGACAATATAAAATGGTCCAAGCTGTTCGAGATTCTGAAGAAAGTAGGGGTAAGCTATAGGGAGAGACGGGTCATATACACTATGTACAACAACCAAGAGGGAATAATAAGAGTGGACGATCAAGAACGAAGTGCTCGTATTAAGAAGGGTGTAAGACAAGGCTGTAGCCTTTCGCCCCTACTCTTCAATCTGTACATCGAGGAAGCAAAGATGGAAATAAAAGAAAGGTTCAGGGGTGCCATTAAAACACAAGGTGAAAGTATATCAATGATACGATTCGCTGATGACATTGCTATCCTGAGTGAAAGTGAAGAAAAATTAAATGATGTGCTGAATGGAATGAACAGTCTAATGAGTACACAGTATGGTTTGAGAGTAAATCGGAGAAAGACGATGGTAATGAGAAGTAGTAGAAATGAGAACAGCGAGAAACTTAACATCAGGATTGATGGTCACGAAGTCAATGAAGTTAAGGAATTCTGCTACCTTGGCAGTAAAATAACCGATGACGGACGGAGCAAGGACGACTTCAAAAGCAGACTCGCTATGGCAAAAAAGGCATTTCTGGCCAAGAGAATCTACTAATATCAAATACCGGCCTTAATTTGTGGAAGAAATTTCTGAGGATGTACGTCTGGAGTACAGAATTGTATGGTAGTGAACATGGACTGTGGGAAAACCGGAACAGAAGAGAATCGAAGCATTTGAGATGTGGTGCTATAGACGAATGTTGAAAATTAGGTGGACTGATAAGGTAAGGAATAAGGAGGTTCTACGCAGAATCGGAGATGAAAGGAATATGTGGAAAATACTGATAAGGAGAAAGGACAGGATGATAGGACATCTGCTAAGACATGAGGGATTGACTTCCATGGCACTAGAGGGAGCTGTAGAGGGCAAAATCTGTAGAGGAAGACAGAGATTGGAATACGTCAAGCAAATAATTGAGGACGTAGGTTGCAAGTGCTACTCTGAGATGAAGAGGTTAGCACAGGAAAGGAATTCGTGGCGGGCCGCATCAAACCAGACTGATGACAAAAAAAAAAAGTCAACTCTCGAGCCGTATCGGCAACATTTTTCTTCTATTACGAGGTTGTAAAAATTAGGAGCCACCCTTCTTAGAACCCCTTTCGACTTTCTGTCTTGGTCTGACGAAGATTACGTATCGGATTCCCCTGGTAGCACAATACTTTCCCGTCGTATTGCTGTAACACAGTTTTCGCACGACCTATCAGCGCCACGTCCTCATCTCGTTGATGCAGGACGTCCACGTCCCGCAATATCTGTTCGGGGCCTGCGAGACACATGGGCCCTGCAACGAATTTGTGACGTCATACTACTCGGCTTGTTTTCCACACTTCGCGACTGCTCGGCTCCTTGCAGGGACCATCAGAAAGCAATATTTAATGGGAAAGGGACCCTCTAAATGTTTTAATTTTGTCGTGTGTTATCGACAAATTGCATCTATTTAAACACGTAGTCAAGAACTGTTAAACTTGTCTAATATAGGTACCCGCTCTCCGCCGGAGACGGCTGCTGGCACTTGTAAGACCGGTAGCATTAAGTGCTGTGACCTAAGCGCCACGACCTGTCTTTGTCGTGGGCCTTAATTTCTGCTTACACTTCGCCTTAGGCTGCAGTGACCTTGGAGTGGCGCGTCACAGACGAGAACACCGTGGCACGAGAATCAGAGCAGCGGTGGGTAAACAAACCAGGGCTGCCCAGTGCGCGTGATCACACAGGCGCTGCAAGCTGTGCGGCGCGGAGGAAAGCGGCACAGGGCGGCGCTGACCAAATCAAACGCGTTTGTTTCCGAGGGTGGGGACCAGAGCGCTGAAGTCACTCTGGCTGCATTCTGCCAACGCTGGCAGAATTCGTGTGTTGCTGCGGGTAGCAGGATCACCACTGTTCATCGTGTTTTCGTTTCTTTTGTTCTAATGTCAAGAAAACTGCAGCCAGCGGAAGCCTTGACAGCAGGTGTTTTCTCGGAGTCCTTCATTTTGAACCAGTTATCCAATGAAGTGTCAACAGAATTACTAATTACAAATACAGAATACATTTCGTTAGATTCTTATTCCTTTCATTCTGTTAAAGTAAGAAGCGGTAACAAAGGTGAAGCAGCACAGCCGACAAATATATGAGAATAACGTTTTCATGCGTGAGAAAAAGTTTTCAAAACCGTCTCATCTGCACTGCTTCATTTTAAAATCTGTTAAAGTTTCATCGTGTCCGTTAACTGACTAGTAGAGAATGCTCGATTTCTGATGTATGTTGCTCATCTACACTCTGATCTTTCTAGGCCAATGACAGTGTTGCAAAGAATATGAAAATTTTACAATTTCGTCAAACAATTCTGGGCGAGTTTCTTATCGCTTCCAAAAATGTGCTCCTCTTAGCGCTCGTTATGCCAAAAGCGCATTCAGTTAATTGTTGTGTTCGGAAATATTCTTCCCCTGGATCTAATATCGATCGACTATAGGATTTGCTAAGATCCATGAAAAACGGCTATGAATCATCTCCCATGAATACAGGAGGGAACGCAACTGATGGCTTTGGCAGTCGAGAAGCTTGCACTATGTTAAGCTACCCTTACTCTACGAAACGAAATTTACGAATGTGGATACTACTATCTTCGTTTTCGTTCCAGTATAAGCAAACATCGATCGTAATTAACCTCCGCGAGGGTCTGTACTTTTAGTAGTACGAATGAATGTAAATGTTTACGCGCCTAAAACGTTTTACCAATATTTACTGGGCACTTTATAGGAATATGTTTTCTGCCAACATCACCGACTGCATTTAGAACCTTCTGTACGTTATAAAAACTGTTTACAATATTCAGGAAATCATCTTCGGAAGGCAGTTTCGTGTGGAGGGGCTGGAGGCATTGGTAGCTGACTCCACTAGTTCTTACAATTTTTTTCAGTCCAGTAGAAAATATCAGAGCCGCATTACTTCTGCATTCTATGAACCTGTAACAATTCCTGTTACACCAGCTGCCGATGATCATTTAGAAACTACATTATTCCATTGACAAAAGTCTCTAGTGTGTCAGACTACATGAGGAATTTATGCACAGTAACCACATGGCAACATACTCCTCCATTTGGGTGATATTATGTGTCCTTGTTTCGATAGCTGAAATCATTTTTGAGATATAAGGGGGTTATGAATTTTTTAATTGCGGCTGTATCATCTGGGCAAGTGAGCAAACAGAGACTTTGAAATTTAGTCTCCCCTGTATTCCTGCTTAAAAAAGATGCAATAGTAATTCATAACAAAATATTAATAACTTTCTACTAAGAGCTCTAAATGTGCGAAGACATCAGTTTTGCAGCCCGCGCCGCACCCTGAGTATTTGTGTATTTGCCTGCTTGAGACTCGACTGCTCCCAGTCTCTGCCTCCCTTGCCTTCCCTGGCTGTGTTCACCTGCGCGCTTTAGTGGCTTTCTCGGCTCCCACCACTTTCCCTCTTCCACGAAGACCGGTACGCTGTACTTGCTAGCAGATATAGAGACTAGTCTCTGCCGCTTCTATGCTGGCTTTTAACACGGAAGTGAACAGTCGCGCGGTTTATGTTCATAGTCAAGATTTTAGCGCATATTTTCGTTATGTCGCCAAAATGAGTGAGCCAGCAACTGAAATCCTTATAGAATGTTTATTAAAAACGCCTTTTTCTACGTTAACGAACGAAGAAAGTGCGAATTGAAGGACAAACGACCTATTTCTGTACTCAGTGTAGTTTTAAGTGAAACCAAACAAAAACGCACTTTCAGACAGCCTGGTGCGAATGCAGTTAATAACAGATTATATTGTTCTATATGTCTTCTGTCCGGTAGTGAAAAAGAATGGTGTAGTGAGGGCATTTGTACAATAAAGAACTTTGACAGGAAAGCACAAAAGCATCAGATATCAAAACGTCATGTGCAGAACAAATAATCATTTCAGTTATTGGGCAAAAGTAGAATTGAGCACGCCCTTTCTGAAGCCGCTCGTGTGACGGCAACAAAGTAAAATGAACAAGTTGCATCCAACAGGAGAGTATTGGCTCGTCTTATTCAGGCAGTTGTATTTATTTGTAAACAAGAACTAGCCTTTTGCGGCCATCGAGAAGACGAATCATCTAGCAACTACGGTAAGTACCTGGAATTGTTGGATTTACTATCTCAAGGAGAGCAGTTAATCCGAGACCATCTGTATCATCTTCAACCTTTAAAGGAACTTCTCCAGATGTACAGAATGATGTAATAGAAATGATAACTTTGGCAGTTAATGAGAAAATAAAATCTGAAATTCAGAACTGCAATTTCATTGCGATTCAGGCTGATGAAACATTAGACGTGTCATGCAAGAGTCAAATGAGTATAATATTCAGGTACTGTATTGCAGAAAAAATTGAGGAAAGATTTGTTGCGTTTTACGATGTTTCTGGAGGTAAAACTGCTGTAGGTTTGTCATACATTATTCATGTAGTATTGAAAGAATGGAATGTGGAAGGAAAAGTGGTTAGTCAAACAGATGGTGGCGCTTCAGTAATGGAGGGCAGAGAAAAAGGACTACAACATTTGGTGAAGCAGTTCTGTCTCCATGCGCTGTTTATTCATCGTTACGCACACCACCTGAATTTGGTACTGTTACATGCCTCCAAAATCATGTGACAAGTACGCATGTTTGTAAGTGATAGTACTACATTCCATTCGTTTTTCAGCAAATCATCAAAACGAACTGTAATGCTAACTGAGAAAGGATTTAAACTGCTATACGCGAGCAACATTCGTAGAAACTTTCGTTCCAAGGCAGTTTCAACAATATCTATTCATTTCTCAGAGTTATATGGTGCTTTTAATTATATAATTGATGATACAGACTCTCAATGGGAACCAGAATCTTTGAGCTGTGCTGCGGGAATGATACGACGAGTTGATGATCGTACGTTTGTCTACTTGCTTTGGATCTACCGAGGATGCTTTGTTTATGTCTATCATCTCTTTAATGTTCTTCAGTCAAAATGTGTCAGTATACTTGCTTGCCACGACGAAATAAGAACTGTTGTGAGACACTTATGACAATTAAGAACGGAAACATTCGTTGATGAAAGCATTAAATGCAGCTTGTGTTTGAATGACAACTCATCCTGTGACAGTCAAAAGACACCTCTCAGGGCATTAACTTACGAGATAATGGATTTGCAAATTGTTCACATGGAAAGAAGATTTAAAGACTTTATCCCAAATTCAGTTTGTTGAACTTCTGTACGAAAAGTGTTTCCCAAACTATCAAAAAGAATTCCCAAAGTTGGAACTGCTTCAGTTATTAGAACAGTATTCTTTTTGCGACCAAGAACAACTTGAGCATGAACTGTGTACCATATCCGCTGATGACAAAAAACACTTATCTCCAAGAATCCTTTTAAAGTACATTGACAATATTGATTTAAACTCTGTTTATGAAGAAACAACGAAGTTCCTGCTTTTGGTTTTGACCCTACCAGCGATTATAGCAAGCATAGAACGAAACATGAGTCTCTTAAACGAGTGAAGAATTATTTGAGCAGTTCAATGTCCAACAGTCGGCTGTCATGTTTGAGCACGTTAGCAATAGAAAAGACACAACTTGGAGAGCCATCCAGTGATCAGATCTCTATAGACCGAGTTATAGACTTATTCGTGTAAAGAAAAGACAGGCGGACTGCACTTGTGTACACGGAATTATAAGTGCTTCTTCTCTTGCTGCTGGAGCTCTACAAACTTGTCATCCTTTCTTGAACAAGTTATTATTACTATTATTATCATTATTATTAATATTATTATTATTAGTGGTAGCGGTGGTAGTGGTAGTAGTTTTTGTTGTTTTTTGATGCATTTTGTTTCATTTGTTTAAATTATTGTTTATTGTACTATTCTGTCTCCCTATAATAACTGTTGAGTCTCCCCAACCTTTAAAACTACGCTACGCCACTGCTGGTATGACATGGGCATACAAAAACTGCCACAGTGTCTACAAAAATACATCGACAGAAATGGTGATTATGTCGAAAAATAGCTAGATGCTAAAGCTGTAAACTGATGTAAACCATTATAAAAATAAACAGGTCAACCTACTTACAAAAAAATAGGAGACGTTACTATTCGTGTTACCCTCGTATTTGCCGTCGAGCAGTGGAGCGAACCTGCCTGCTGCCGCACCTCTCCCCGCCCCACTATCCCTGGACGCTGAGCAACGCTGCGGCAGCTGCCCAACGCGCAGCTCTACTCTGTTGCGCTGCCCCACTATATTACGGTAGTTACACCTCAACCAATTTAAGTAAAACACTCTTAGACCCAAAACTTGAGGCCCAAAATAATTTTGGCATGGTGTGTGTGTGTGTGTGTGTGTGTGTGTGTGTGTGTGTGTGTGTGTGTGTGTGTGTGTGCGCGCGTGCATGCGTGCGCGCGCGACAGCTGCCCAACGCGCAGCTCTACTCTACTCGTTGCGCTGCCCCACTATATTACGGTACTTACACCTCAACCAATTTAAGTACAACACTCTTAGACCCAAAAGTTGAGGCCCAAAATTATTTTGGCATGGTGTGCGTGTGTGTGTGTGTGTGTGTGTGTGTGTGTGTGTGTGTGTGTGTGTGTGTGTGTGTGTGTGTGTGTGCGTGTGCGCGCGACAGCTGCCCAACGCACAGCTCTACTCTGTTCCGTTGCGCTGCCCCACTATATTACGGTAGTTACACCTCAACCAATTTAAACAAAACACTCTTAGACCCAAAACTTGAGGCCCAAAATAATTTTGGCATGGTGTGTGCGTGTGTGTGTGTGCGTGTGTGTCACTGTAAAGTAACATAGCTCAATGACACTGGGACCACACATAGAATGAACTGGAACAGTACGTGTAGTTTAGTACAACAGGCTGGAAAATGGAGTAATATACAATGAAACGAACAGAAATGACACTTTTCTGAATATCCTCTGGTTCAAATAGATCCTACACCAGCGCAGTTTGATGCATTCACGCATTGTAAAACTTAAACGTGAAGTCAGGGCACAAAGCACCCCTGAAAAGTCGCACATGATGGAGTACAGTGTCACAATAATACTAACCGGTGACTAACTAGTAGGTCTATGCTACGTTATACCTCCACACACGTTAACCATTTCCACCCTGAGGGAAAATTTCTTACACATTTATCTGATATGTACCAAATTCCATACTTTATGACGTGTAGAATCTGGTAAAAACACTGCAGAAATTCGCATAGATATACTCTGTTCAAGAAGTCATTAGCATTATCGTGCTACACAAAATTTAGACATGAATAAAACGCAGCTAGCATTTCATGAAAATATTCAGACACCTTAGATACTGATACGCGATTCCTTAGTCGTACCACACTTACTCACCATATATTAAACACCATAAAAGAGGAAGTGGGATGGAATCGTAGTTCGTAGTCACAATTTATAATAAAGACACTTTATTGACATTACGCCTTTTTAAGATATTTGATAATTACAAACTATGGACGAGCCACTAGATTCTTCTTCTTCATGTGCCGTCTCCTCTAAGAAGGTTGGCTGTCATCATGGCAATTTCTGATCTTGATTTGGCTGATCTAAGGAGTTCTGACGTTGAACAGTTGTACCAATTTTTTAAATTGTCAATCCAGGATGTCCGTCTTCTACCCCTCGTTCTCTTCCCACAAATTTTCCCTTCTAGTATTATTTGCAATATTTTGTAATTTACTCCCCTAATAACATGGCCTAAATATTGTAGCTTCCTTACTTTAATAGTTTTAATTAATTCTTTTTCCTTTCCCATTCTTCTTAGGACATCTTGATTAGTAACCCTCGACACCCAACTAATTCTAAGTATTCTTCTATATGCCCACATTTCAAAAGCTTCTAAACTGTTCATGTCCTTCTTTTTCAATGTCCACACTTCCATTCCGTATAATAATTTTGAGAATACATAGCATCTTAGCAACCTCATTTTTGTGTTTAAACAAATGTCTCTCAAACAGAATGCATTTTTCATCTTATTAAAGATACTTCTGGCCTGTCCTATTCTCGATTTAATTTCTTCTGAGCTTTCAATCTCCTCATTTACAATTGTTCCGAGATATTTAAATTTACGTACTTGATCGACTCTTTCCCTATTGATTGTAAGATTTTCTTGTTGGTGTGTTTTAGATATCACCATGAACTTAGTCTTGCTTACGTTAAGAATCAAGCCAAATTCTTCACTTTTTTCTGCGACTTTGTCAAGAAGTAATTGTAGATCTTTGAGGTTTCCAGCTAGTAGTGCAGTGTCATCAGCAAACCTAACATTGTTAATGTTTAGCCCATTCACTTTAATGCCAGCTATTTCATCTGATAGAGCTGCCTGGATTATGTCTTCTGAATACATATTAAACAATAAGGGTGAGAGAACGCAACCTTGTCTCACACCCCTCTTTATTTCTATATCATTCGATAACTCATTTTCTACCTTCACGGTTGCGGTTTGATTGTAGTAGAGGTTATATATAATGCGGATGTCTTTCTTATCAAGTGTTTTCTTTTCTAACAATTCTATGAGATGATCATGACGAACTTTGTCAAATGCTTTATTATAATCCAGGAAGCACACATATAGTGGCTGGTTAACCTCCATACATCGTTGCGCTAATATGTTAAAAGCAAACAATGCTTCTCTTGTACCGAGGGAACTTCTAAAACCGAATTGTGTTTCACTTATACCTTCTTCTACTTTTTTGTATATTCGTTGGTGTATAACTTTTAGAAATATCTTTAAGGTGTGACTCATTAAGCTTATTGTACGGTGATCATTACAAGTTTTGGCATTAGTCTTTTTGGGTAATGTAACTAAGGTAGATGTCAACCAATCCCTAGGAATAATTCCCGAATTATAAATATCATTAAACAATTGTACAAATATATCTATATGGTCTATTCCTGTGAGTTTCAGGATGTCATTTGGTATCTTATCCGGTCCAGGGGCTTTTCCTGTCTTTGATTTGTTGATAACATGTAATATTTCTTCTTTCGATATGCTTGGTCCTCGTTATCCGATCATGTTATCATAAAATTTTTGATCTTTTCTTGTATCTTCAAATAGTTCTTTGACATATTCTGTCCACCTGTCCAGTTTACCTTTAACATCAGGAATTATTTTGTCATTTTTATCTAACAATAAACTTGTACTTTTCTTTTTATTAAGTCCAGCTAAATCTTTAACTTTTTTGTGTAAGTTGAAACTATCATGTCTTGTTTCATAACTCTCAATTTCAGAGCATTGTTCCTTGTACCATTCTTCTTTTGCTCGCCGTGTTTCTTTTTGTATTTCTGCATGTAATCTTTTATACTCACTTTCATCTCTATTTTTAAGTATTCTTCTTTGTTCCATCAATTGTAATATCTTCTCTGTCATCCACTTCTTTTTCATGTTGTCGTGTTTGGTCGCCATTGTGTTTTTACATGCATTATTTAATGTGTCTTTTATAAGTTCCCATTTGCCATCAATGTCTTCTGTTTGATTATTCTTTATCCTAACTAATTCCTTATTAATCTCTTCAGAAGTCTTTTGTTTAGTCAAGGGGTCTCTTAGAATAGTTGTATTTATATAGTCCTTCTTTTGTTTCTTTTGTATGGCTTTCAGTTTCACATGGAACTTTGCTACTAAAAGGTTATGATCAGAAAATATATCAGCTCCTGGATATGTTTTCACACCATGAATAGAATTTTTGTACCTCTTGTTTATAAGTATGAAATCAATTTGATTTCTGCAAACTTCTTCATTACAGTCTCTTGGTGATTTCCAAGTATAAAGTCTTCGTTTAGGGAGTTTAAAAAATATGTTTGTAATAGACAGATTGTTTTCCTGCCAAAATTGTGACAGCAAATCTCCTCTTTCATTTCTTGTTCCTAAACCAAAAGGTCCAATAAGATCACATTCACTTCCTTCACCTATTTTGGCATTAAAATCTCCCATGATGATAATAATGTCTCTGCTTTTTGAGGTTCCTATTGCTTGTGTTAATTCTTCATAAAATTTTCCTATTTCTTCTTGGTCTTTGTCGGCTGTTGGAGCATAGATTTGGATTAAATTAATATTTGTTTGTTTCGTTTGTAAATGTAGACTGATTACTCTATCTGAGATTGGTAAAATGCTTTTGACAGATTTACTAGCATACTCATCTAAAATTATTCCTACCCCATTCCTGTGCTGGCTATCAGAATTTCCCGAGTAATATACTTTCATGTTGTCAATGGTCATTTCTCCTGAGTCAGGCCATCTTGTTTCACTTACACCCAAAATGTTAATTTTTAGGCGTTTCATTTCTTGTATAACATTATTTACTTTGCCTGGTTGGTATAATGATCTTACATTCCAAGTTGCTATTGTTGCATTATTTTTGTATTTACTTGTGGCATTGTTCAAGGCTCTCCCCCCCGGAGATCCGAGTGGGGGAGTTGAAACTCCGGATAATTTGACATTGAACCCTGCCATGATGAGTTTTCCTGGGGATATCCATTGGATCTTTAATGCTGTGGTTTCCCGTTGCCTTCAGCATCCTATGCCGTTGACCACCCTTGGTGATTCTTCCGTCTTTAGGAGTGATTTCTCACTCCAAGGACAAGAGGGTGCCCTTGCTCTACCAGCTCATCCGCCCTCTAGAAGGTCGTTGACTTAGTAGAGGGTTCTCCTTATCCCGGGAGAAACTCGGTCGCCAGAGCCTCGTTAGCGTAGTAGGGGATACCACGTGCCGGAGAGGTTGACATTTGTGTGGGAGAGGCTATTGGTGACGCATTCCACACCTTACCCCCCACTAGATAAAGCTTCGCAAATACAGTCAGACACCAACGTACTCAGTACTCAAATAAACAGTCCCTTGTTAAGAAAACAGAATTATTAACAAACTTCAGAAATTCAAATTCCCATATAGGATTTCCATTAAAATAAATATGATAAAACAATTACAAGTAAATGGTGACTCAGTGACACTTCAACACTAGTGTCAAGCTAAGATCAAGTTACATAATATGATAGAACCACTTAACTAAAGAAACTACAGCAGCAGCATTGATCTTTGAAAATAAACGTTCGCGTGCTCAGACGTTGATAAAAAATTATTAGAAAAGGCAGAACAAAGAACTCAGCAGATGCTATGCACTTTATAGCTGTAGCCAGGTGCCAGTTCTGGATATTTTCCGGCCGGTGTGGCCGTGCGGTTCTCGGCGCTTCAGTCTGGAACCGCGTGACCGCTACGGTCGCAGGTTCGAATCCTGCCTCGGGCATGGATGAGTGTGTTGCCCTTAGGTTAGTTAGGTTTAAGTAATTGTAAGTTCTAAGGGACTGATGACCACAGATGTTGAGTTTAAGGAAACCAGGTCATATACGAAAAGGTTACATACTATGTGTATTTGTATATCCACCAGCTTAAACCACGTTGGTGGAAGGAACATAAATAGTAAACTTTGGAAGGCGATGAGTGAACAACTCCCACTAGTGACCCGGTTCTTAAACACTACCAGGCCTAGACTTCGGATGACATTTCACTCCCCGCCAAAGCGCTGGCAAAATCAAAAGTTTCTGCCCGAATCACAACGACATTCCAATAACTCAGAAACAAATAATCACTCCGCAGAGCCATTGACTCAATATATGGGTTAAAAAACTGACAAAATCGCAACTTTGACCTTAAGTATTTTACAAATGGACAACTGTATTAATAGAGTTGTGGCTTAGAAAACGCCAACATAAAATCATTTGATTACAGGAGTCACAAAGCACTAATAAAACTTTTAAGGAAACTTTCCAATAACGGCCACCATTTAACTAGGCCACACCGGCTTAAGGTTCGACTACGAAAGATTCACCATAATAATAAAGTTTAAATGGCACTGAGTGCGTCGGTGAACAAACACAATTACGGCGACTTATTTCATGTCAGGTACACATTACGAGGGAGCGGGTTCCACAGCGTCAATACTTCCCTTCAAATCTTGTTCCCAGCCAAGTCACGGGACTTGTATCTCCTAGCTACCCATGTCAGCAAAACGCCCAACCAATTTCACACCACAAAATGTAACGGTTATCATGCTCGTTCGGCAGCCGTTGACACTCGTCTCTCTGCGAATGTCGCGAGATCTCGAGGGTTACCCGTCGAAGGTTAACAACCAACCCCTTTCGCCCGCCAACCCGGAAGACAAGACATACGAAAAGGAAAGATAATTTAGCTCAACCACAATCGATCTCAACGATACATGAACAGAATAACACTGGGCCAGCTCGCCACGTCTCCCATACGTTAAGTGAAACATTCTCAGTCTTAAATGCTGCAGGAATTTCCTTAAGCTAAGGAAATCTATTAAAAAAGAATGAATTTATTTCTACTTTGTCTTCTCGCTGAAGTTTCAAATGATCTGTTGCGCTCTGGAAGCCGGGAGTTCATACCATCACTGCAGTCTAGAGTGACGCAGGAACGTGAAGTAGTTGAATCACGAAAAATTTGAAACCGAATCCGTACGATCCTGCGGACTACCAAAACGATCATGTTTGATAATATCCTTGGGTACATTACCTGTACCCATCTCTAGCCATAAGAGGATACTCCCAGCATTGTCGAACAAAATCAGTTTTGTGGTCCAGGTGAGACTGTCTAGGGTGGCATATTGTAGCACGGATGGGCGTATTGACCTCTAAATCTTTGATCATGGTACACTCGCCCATCAATTTTACTCTAACACCTTCCACAACTGCGTCATTTCAGGTATGCTTTAGGGCGTTTTCATGGAAGTAAATGAGCAACTGCAGCGAACTGCTCTGGTGAAGAAGCCCTAGGAACGAGGCCAATTGACTGATCTACCCGTTCCCCCAAATTAAATCCCATCGAGTACGTGAGGGATGCGTTGAGGAGACGACAACAATACGTATTCATGCATCACTGGCCATCAAGAGATTGCCAACCGCCCCGATGGAGGAATGGAGCACTCTACCACAAGAACCCCTAACCAACATTATGGCCAGCATGCGAGCACGTTGCAGAGTTCTCACTGGCATCCTTGGTTGCCACACACCCCAGTTAGAACCATATGCCCCTTTCCGTAACATCTTACGAATAAATGTGTCATTTCTGTTGGTCTCCTAGCGTATTTATATATGCTATTCTATAGCAGTTCTTTCTGTGTTTGATTTAGGTTTCACTAAGCTACGTTTCTTGGCAGTGACGGACACCACGTGCGAAAGTTACTTTTGCTCTTAAGTTTCGAATATGGTGTATTTGTATTTCAAATAAATTGGATGAAGCACTAATAATGAATACTCTTAGATTTTATAACCATTACAGCCTACCACTATTTAATATTGTAAGTAGGCTGTTTAGGTTCTCTTATTGGTAACGTCCATAGCGCTCTGTATGAAAATCACTGGCTGTGCTGTGTGCAGTCTGTGGCTAGTTTGCATTGTTGTCTGCCATTGTAGTGTTGGTTCAGAGGGGACGTTTCATATGGCCATATGAAACGTCCCCTTTGAACAATTATATATGACTGTGCTTAAACTTTCACACAATATTTTTTTTTGCGCAACGCCATCTGATTTTCAGAAATCCCTACGAAAGAATGGCCCTGACTAACATTAACCTATACCTTTCACAAATCACTTACCTCACAAAAATCTTCGTTACTCAAGCTACTGCAATACAGCGAGTGCCACTACTGTCAGCTAAATAAAAGATTCAAACTACGGAAGGCCCTAACTACTGATAGACATAGTTAGCAAATGAAAGATTTTGATAGAGAAGAAACAATGTATTTACCTTAACAGTGTTCAAAGGTCATAATATATATATATGGCAGTTCATGACATGCAGTCTTACAAATTTCAAAACTCCGCCATTTCTCTCCCCACATCCACCACTGCTGGCGGGTCACCTCCAACTGCGCAAGGCTACGCGCTGTTAACAGCCAGCTGCCGCTGCCCAACACTACAATGGCAGACAACAATGCAAACTAGCCACAGACTGCACACAGCACAGCCAGTGATTTTCATACAGAGCGCTACGTGACGTTACCAATAAGAAAACCTAAACAGCCTACTCACAATATACATTCTTAAATTAACTACATCTGAACATAGTGTAAGTTGACTAATAAATTAGGTTGTACACGATTCCAGCATAGTGCATCGATCAGCGTAGGGTGCCCAATCTATCCTTGTGGGCCCCTTGCCTTGGTTACTGCGTTGCCAAGGTCTTACACACATTGCGCTTAACGTTCTATTAGCTTATGTGTTCATAACCGTAACCAACCCTGAAGCTGAATAGATGGCATGTAAGAATAGCAGTGCCTTTTATTTAGAGCTCTAACGGAAATTTTCAACACAGTGTGCCAACGATGATAACACGGAGTGTTTAAAGACCATTAATCCGTTTTCACATTATATTATCTTCTACATGAACTGGGATACGAACTTCTACATCTACATATATACTCCCAAAGCCACCAAGCGCTGTGTGGCGGAGGGCACAATTCGCACCAAACTCACATTCCCTTCCCCCCCTCTCTCTGTTCCACTAGCGGATCGCCCGAGGGAAAAACGACTGTCTGAACGCCTCAGTACGAGCTCTTATTTCCCTTACCTTTGAATCGTGATCGTTGCGCGATGAAGTTGGTGGTAATAATATATACTCTACATCCACGGTGAAGATCGGATTTCGGAATTTAGTGAGCAGCCCCTTCTCTTTAGCGCACCGTTTATCAGCAAGTGTGTCCCACATTAAACTTTCTATGAGATTTGTAACGCTCTCGCGATGGCTCACTGTACCAGTCACGATTCTTGCCGCTGTTCTTTCAACCTTCTCAATCTCTTTAATCAGACCCATCTGGTAAGGGTCCCACACAGACGAACAATACACAAAGACTGGAAGAACTAACGTATTGTAAACTATTTTCTTTGTTGAAGGGCTGCGTCGCTTCAGTATTCTACCAATAAACCGCAATCTAGAGTTCGTCTTACCCGTTACTTGTGTAATCTGATCATTCCATATGAGACCATTTCGAATACTCACACCCAAATACTTGACGGACGTTACCACTTCCAAAGACTGGGCATTTATTTTGTACTCGTACATTAATGGGGATTTTCGACTTGTTATACGCAGCAGGTTACACTTACTAATATTGAGAGAGAACTGCCAGTCATTACAAAACGCATTTATTTCCTGCATATCCTCATTGATTTGTTCACAACTTTCGTGTGATATTACTTTCCTGTAGACTACAGCGTCATCGGCAAACAGTCTCAGGCCGCTGTCAATACCATTAACCAGATTGTTTATGTAAATCGTAAAAAGCAGAGAACCTATTAAGCTGCCCTGGGGCACACCTGAAGTTACGCTTGTTTCTGTTGAAGTCACCCCGTTCAGGATGACATACTGCTCCCTGTCTGTTAGAAAACTTTCTATCCAACTGCACATGTCATAGGGTAGACGGTAAGCGCACACTTTTTGTAGCAAGCGACAGTGCGGAACTGAGTCGAACGCCTATCGAAAGACGAGAAATAAGGCATCAACCTGGGAGCCGGTATCTAGAGCTTGTTGTATCATGCACAAAGAGGGATAGCTGTCTCTCGCATGACCGCCGTTTCCTGAAACCGTGCTGTTTTCTGTAGTTGAGCTTCTCAGAGTCTAGAAAGGTCTTTATGTCGGAACACAATATATGTTTCATGATTTTATCACAAATCGATGTCAGTGAAATTGGCCGGTAATTATGTGCATCCGATTTTCTACCCTTTTTACAGATTGCCATGACCTGGGCCTTCTTCCAGTCAGGTGGAACTTTTCGCCTTTCAAATGATCTCTGATACTTGACGGATAAGAATGGTGCTATATTTGTAGCATAGTCAACATAAAATCTTACGGGGATATCGTCTGCGCCAGATGCCTTCCTGGAGTCCAAGGATCTTAACCGTTTTACAATCGTAGAAACACTAAACACTATGTCAGCCATCCTTTCGTTTGCTCGGTAATTGAAAGGGGAAATGGTGTTCAGTCCTCTAACGGAAACGAGTTTTTGAAAGCTAGGTTTAGAATTTCGGCCCTCTGTGTATCATTATCAGTTACATTACTAGTACTGTCAGCAAGAGAAGGTACTGAATTAGTTGTAGCGTTCATAGATTTTACGTACTACCCAAATTGTTTGGGGTTATTTTTACAATCTGCGGATAAAATATTGCTTTCAAATTCGTTAACAGAATCTCTCATTGTCCTTTTGACAGCGGCTTTCACTTTGCATAATATCTGTTTGTCATCGGGGCAGTGACTACGTTTAAAACGACTGTGCTAAATTCTCTGCTTTCTTAGCAACTTCATAATATCTTTGTTGTACCAAGGCGGATCCTTTCCCTCCCATATACTTTTCTTAGGCACATACTTCTCTAGCACATGGTGGACGATACCTTTAAATTCCGATCAAAGATGCTCAATATCTTTGTGTCCCACGATGAATGCTTGGAGCTGACTATGAAGATATTCATTAATGACACTTATTTGCTTTCCCAAACAAGAAAACTCTACGCTCTTTCTTTGGCTTTTTTTGCAATTTCCACTGACATAGAAGCCACAACGACATTATGGTCGCTAATACCTTCTTCAAGATTAACTTCCTCAAAATGGTCAGGTCTGTTTGCCGCCAATATAACTAATATGTTCCCATCTCGAGTTGATGTTCTAACCAATTGCTCAAGGTTGTATGTTGAGAGCGCTCCTAGTATGACATCACACGAATTTTCCCAGTCAGTGGATGGTAGATTAAAGTCTCCACCTACACTAATGGATAATTTGGATATTTACTTCCTATGTACTTAAGATTTTCCCTGATACGTTCTGCAACGTTTGTTGCGGATGCTGGTGGTCTATAAAAACATCCTAATACAATGGTCAATCCTTGTCTGATGGGCAGCTTAATCCAGACTATTTCACAGTCCTATCCAGTATCGATCTGAACTGCGTTTAAACAGCTTTTAACTGCAATGAACACACCACCTCCCATAGCATCAGTTCTATCCTTCCTAAATCTTATCCAATCCGAGTACAAAATTTCACTGCTTTTAATGTCTTGTTTCAACCAGCTTTCGGTAAGTAATACAATATTGTCATTGCTATTGTTGTTTTCGGAGATTAACTCCGGGATCTTGCTATAGACACTTCGACAACTTATTAACATGAGATTAAGCATATTTTAATCCTTTGGAATGACCTGTTTAGGCGAACCAACAATTTTTACAGTTGGCACACCCACATCAGTATCATGAACTGGTAATTTTTCAGGCCAGCGGTTTGATTCCTATGGGGAGGAACCAAATCTAAGAAAACCCCATCTGCAAGCCACAAGTACTGTGCTACCCACGTAGCTGCTTCCTTTGTGTTGTGCACCCCTGCCCTATCAAGGGGCGTCCTACAACCTTCCACCACATAGCATGGAGCGAATTTTATCATATATCTAAACTGCATATGAGGTGGTGAGATGTAAGATACTAAAGCACATCATCGTTTATTTTGTTTAGCAATTATGCATAATCCTGACGTCTATTGATCTTGTAGTGAGCCAGCTTTACTTGTGTTGCAGGCACACAAAGTGCTTACGAATATTCATGAAAATCTGTCCTACTTATTTCTTCGATATTCACTTCCATTTCTACCCGACGACAGTGTACCGTAGGCCCCTATGATTCTCAGCAGCTCCTACCTTTTACTTTCGGGAAGAACAATCCAATTTTGCAAGGGTATACAGGGACTATCAAAACTTTATTCTTGACATCAAAATATTAAAACAAGTCAATTTGAGCCGGCTTCCGGAAATCTTTCAGTAGGCAAGTATGAAAGGAATTCCATGTAGTGACGTAAGGTTGTGAAGACTCCATCACGAGAAGAGCGAGCCTCATCAGTGAGTAACGTAGATGGTAAGAGCTAGATAAGCTCCGCACATTACCCTAAAGTGCGTTGACAGAAAGTTACTCTTGGCAGAAAGTCTGCCTCAGTTGACTCTGGCAGCTGTTTAAAGTGATACGGGTTCAGAGTATTTTCATGCTGAAATGTGATTAACATCTTTCCTTCTTGCAATCCTCCTTGTGTCGGTAGTTTGTGTTTCACCATCATTACGGAGAGTTCGTTCTTCAAAGTCAGGCGTTCGTCAAACGCGAGGTCTCCCACCATATCCAACCTTCTGCTAAAACGAGCCTGTCTCTCGCAATCGTTGATGGAGTCTGCAAAACGTTCTTACACAAGAAAACTGTTTCCTGGGATAGTGTTCAGCGTGAAGTTGACGTACCGTCTCCGCATTTCCATCTATTGGATCATACATGCAGCGCTTATCCTTCATTTCAGACAATGAATACATAATTGTGATGCGCGTTACTCTAAAACACAACAAACAACACTGAGACCAAACAAAATAAAAGTCATGACTAACTGCAAACAAGAAAATAAGGAAAAACATGTACAAGTTACCAACTGAGATAGCAGGCTCAATGCACAACAGAGACCCCAATCGGAAAGTAAACTTCTCCTTTCGGCAATTAAGTTAAACTCCATCCCAGGTTCCTATGGTCATTCACGTAGAAGATACAAGGAGTCGAGGAAAACATCGGAATACCGCCAGATATGCATGCTTCAACATAAACGCGGATGTCAGCTGAGCTTGCGGGTTAAGATGCTTTATTTCTCCACGAAGAGCGCCTATACAATGTTGTAAATAGTTTTCAAGTGGACTGAACATTGCAGATTCCGATTACGACATTACATCGTCTGCACCATTCATTCACTAGAAACACATGACAGTTTGTACAGAAACTGGATTTCTTGCTTATCGCGAGCGGTCGCCTTAATCACTTGGGCTAGCCGAGATTGCCTCCAAGACTAATACCAACTGCCATATGCCTTAGTGTCTCGTCCCACGCTGCTTGCACACTACGTAATTCCCTTACAGCGAGAGGAAACGTTTGCACCTCAGATTGTCTTTGCTTCGGCATGAAACACGGTGTCTGTGTAGTTCGATGCCTATGTCCCTGTGATACGCATGAATGTAAAACACTATAAAATACAGGCACTGCAATGACTGAGAAAGTAAGTGGACGACAGCGCAAAAGTCACTACAGAACTGAATGACATACTTGTGAACACGGTCAGGAAGGCGAGTTGCAATTCCAAACCCACTCATCAGTGACGAAAATGCCCGTAACAGAACGACATGGTGCCCAAGCCATAAAACTTGGATTATGGCGCGATGGGAGAAAGTCATTGGGTCGGATGAATCTTGTTTCACATTGCTCCAACTTCTGGCCGAATCTACACCCCGAGAGTGATCATGGAGGAGGTTTGTTGATGACTTGCGCAAGCATATCGTGGTATTCCACGTGTCCTCCGGGTACTATTACAAGGTTGAATTAATGTCAAGGATAAAGTGATCACTTTGACTGACAGTGCCCTTCTCATGGTCACATGGTACTATGTCTGTTCCCAAGTGGTTACG
Source organism: Schistocerca americana (assembly GCF_021461395.2). Taxonomy (NCBI): domain Eukaryota; kingdom Metazoa; phylum Arthropoda; class Insecta; order Orthoptera; family Acrididae; genus Schistocerca; species Schistocerca americana. The sequence continues at coordinate 439,716,676 of NC_060121.1, read as the reverse complement.
CTGTATTCCAAGACAAAAAAGTCTTTGTTCACGCAGGTCGCGTCGTCTAGTTTTTTGAGCAAAGGGATGAACTTCTGTCTCTCTTGTGGCCAGCTCAGCCACCTGATCACAGTTTTACTGAGCTACTGTGGTCTACATAGGACAGAAGGATGTGTGATCGCTATCGACCTCAAGTATCGTTACCTGAACTTCCCACTGTTTTGTGGCAAGATTGGTGTAAGATTCTCTTGAAAATCGTACCGGACCTGTATTTATCCATTCCGAGAAGATCGGAAGTTGTTTCGAGTGCCAACAGGTTTCCTAAACCGTATCCGGCAAGATAATATGTAATGTTTCTAGTGTTTCCATTTATAGTGCTTCCATACTTTGTACAACTCCTGTGTAGTCTTGTAGACTAATAAATCTTATTTAAATATCATTTACGGCTAACAGCTGTGGTAGTTCAACGTATAAATTGTGTTCTGGACGAACGAAACAACGTGACATCGTGCAAGTCATAACACTTTCTAAATGTTAAGTGAAATTTAAGCATTCCTTATTGCCTGTGTCAGTGCAAGGACAACATATATTACGAAGTATAATAATTCGTGATATACTAAAACTTAACCTTTCTCTCCAATGCTCATACCTGTTTGATGCTGAGATCGAGAGGAGCGGAGGGGTGAATGCCATTACCAGAGACAGCAGGGTTAATTAGCACATTGTCTCGTGATGGAGAGTGCGCACGTAACTCGCACGCAGCCCGACTACAGAACAGGTTAACTCCTCTGTGTACGCTACTATAACGCAGTGATTTTAAGTGGCGCTGCAGTGTGACCTACACAGAATAGTGTAACAAATAACGAAGGGACAGTATATTTTTTTATGAGCCGTGAATGAGGATATGACCCTGTAGCAATAAATTAAGTATCTTACAGATCTGATCTGCAGTATCTGAATGAACATCTAATGTAAGACGATCTAGTGCACAAATAATCATAGCTGGCTTACATTTGCAATTCAGTAACGCTTCACAATTTCAAATGTAGATCTAATACACACGGTCACTAAACTGACCATCGAGGGTGTGCCGCAATACTCGCTATTCAGTTGTATTCCGTGATTAAGGCAGGTGCGAATGGATTGTTTTCTGAACCTCTGATTGATATTACATAAGGTCGGTTATATTATTTCGAGGAACGTGTAACATTTGCTAGCAAAAAGCAAGGGTCTCCAATTCCAGTTCCGGCCCGCTGCACGGTTTGAATATGACACTAAGTTTCAAAATGTCGCAAACTCCGCTGCTGACAAGGGACGGTTCCCAACGATGGGATCGACTTTTTCTACTATCAATACCGAAATGTAGGTGGTCACTGGTATCACACCATGGAACCATTCATCCAGGTGGGCTCTTATTTGCTAGTAATCGGAGAAAAATTGTTTCACAATATCGTATTACGCTCGCCAGCTTTCAAAACAGAAATATTACACAGACTGGTTGAGTACCGTAATTGTTATAGTACATGCCTTATTTGCTATGGTTTGAAGTTCATCGGGTGCTTTGAAATATGTTATGTTTAAATTTTTATCGAAATTACTTCGATCATTGTTGTCAGTCCGTTAAAAGGTATAAATGTAATTCATTTTCATACTTTCTTTTGTCAGATAATTTTAACACCATGTTTATTTTTCCAGTTGCTTTCACACTATTTTCACGTGATCCTTTTTCCACTTGGAATTTTTGTGCATGTGAATTAGATTTTCTTTGAATATCTATCATAGCATTTTACATGTTTTTAAATATCAATCTTTCGGTTGAGGAACAAAAGGCGAAATGATTTATTTATAGTGACTGAGCGATGGTAAAAATATACAGTTTTCGATAAATGATGTTTATTTTTTGGGTGGTAATAGTCATACACAAATTTAAAGCACTACTTCTTATTGCGATAAAGACAAAATAACGCAGTTATAATTTAAGTGAACGAAGGGATTATTAGCAAAATGAAATCCAAGCAAAATGAGGAACAGGAGTAATGAATGAAGTAACACCGATGAAAATATAGGATCATGATACGGAGGACATTAGATCAATATTAATACGCGGAAATAATTAAAACCACGTTCACAAAGATACCAAGTTGGAAAAGATTTATAGAAAGAGGAAGTCAGAGCATCTGAAAAAGCTACTACAGTGATTTAATTATGTGACGAAGGTATATAAACATAGAACATTACATTTAAAACCGTGGACTCAATAACAATGCTAAAATCGTTTAGAAAAGGTTTAAAAATGATGTAGACCATCATGCGTAATTCCGACATTTTTTCCGTCGGTTATTCGCAAACGACGGCCTACCAGGGTGAATGACTGCACGGTTTTATACCTAGGATCTCAGCCTACATCATCATACTGATAGTCTCAAAAAGACGATCCCATCACTGGCGACCACCCCTTTTAAGTGAAAATTCATTACGCGAACAGTCATGATCTTTTGCAAAACATTTTATTTGACGATGAATTTGGTTTAGGGTTCTCAGGCCGTCATTACTTGGGAACTGAATGTCGCAACCACAGATGAAATACATTTGACTTGCTGTAACTGATCGACATACAGATGCTACATACCATGATTGTTAGTGTGTGTTTGTAAAAGAAGATATTACATTTATTTTGCTATGCAGACATTGAGGGAATTTATATTAAATGAAGAATAAGATTTTATTGCTATAGAGATACAGTTAGTTTTGATAAAATTTGCGAAACATAGAATTTATTGTTGTAATTTTACAATAGCACAAATGAAACTTAATTTTAGCCTTGAGCAAATCGGATGTATAAGATCATTTAGAGCTAAACTAGCATGTCTCATTTGTCTATTGTTTTCAACTATTTTTGGTAGTGTATGTTTCTGACTTACGTAGGAGTATTTAGAACGTCAATATCTATATCATATGTATTTTCGTTCAACATACGCCCCGAAAACATATTTATCTCTCATAGTCTCTCACGATCCGAGAACCTAATTGACACCGCTCTGTCTCACTACTCGACATATAATTTCCCATCGAAATTATAGGCGACTTTATTTACGCCACTGCGCATAAAGGATTTCATTTTGCCTTTAGCATTCAATAAAAAAATTAATTATGCTGTTGTTACGATAAGACGGCGGTGTGTAGACGTCAGACGTTTTACCAGTACACAGGATAGAGGATAAATGTTTGCATCCACTGACATTCCAGTCAGCATGCAGAACTGGTACAAATTAGCGCATTTTCCTTTTTGTAGAATATTATCATTTGAATCACAGCCACTGATTTTTCTGAAGGTAGGTAGTTTAATGATCGGTAATTATCTGAATGGCAAACTCAAAAAAAAACGTGAGTGATGTGAGCTGAAGAACCACGGAATGGAAAGTTGCATGTTTATGACTCTGTAGATGATTGTGTCTTGCGATGTTTACAGTATCAGTAGATGCCGCTTTTCTATAAATACTAAGTATGTATTTCTTTGCGTTAATGTCTACACCGAAATCCATGAAATTTATTGAACAGCCTCTCAGACCCGTAGTGAACTCTAATGCTTTCTGATACAGGAAGACACTGAAATATGAGGCACCTATCATTACACTCTAGTGTGATTCAGTGTCATATTATAGTAAATGCCGGGCTTACAGTAGTAATTTGATCAAATGAAGACGCAAAGTACATGTATTTCCAGAATAAATAAGAAGTCTGTACCACAAAGAGACATATTTCTGTTAGTATCTTACATACGTTTGAGTTAAGAATTATTGCCACTAGTTCACTGAACTACAGCATTTCATGCACAGGAAATTAAGTACTGCCTTCGTGTGCTCAGATTCTAACAAGTGACAAATTCTTAAGTTTTATCTCTGGCCTTATTGTTATGATATAAACAATATATACCTCTCTTACTTTCTGGAAACGTAGATGGTAAACATTCCTCAATCTCCACATGACTGAGTTCGAGTCCCTTGACTTCAACTTGGCCTTAATTTTCGAATTATGTCTCATATAGGTTATTAGAAAATCTTTTCCAGATGTTCCATATTTTGAGAGGAAAAAATGCCCAGTAAACATAATCTCTATAATAAGCTATGAGCACCTGTCCAGCTTGGTTACTGTAAAAAACATTTTTTCTAGTAAAAGCTCTAGGCTATTATGAACAGCCTACAAAATGCTGTAAATAAATGATCAAATGCCTACCAACGCCTCCGTGACCATCCAGAAGTTTTTCAGACAGTTCATGATCCTCGAAGATGTCTAAAACAAGTACGCCTCACTATGAGTGGACACAATATTGAGTACTTCCTTTAAAGTAACAAAGTAATGAGTTCCCATTTGTTTAGTGCATTCTGTAGGTCGTCAGTAATAGCAAAGAAGCTGCTGTAGGAGACATGTCTTACAAAGTAGTGGAATGAGCTAGATGCCACAGCTCTTCAGGTATGCTTTCTGTATATAATGTATACTGGAAACATCTTCTTTTGATCCACTCTACCATCTCAAAAAATGTGGAGCACAGATTTTTTAACACCCTGTATTTGTTAGTAAATTTATGTGGACGATATATTCCCGTGCTATCAGACGAAATATTTGCAAACATACTGTGTTCTTGAGTCTCTAATCTCGATACATAACTTGAATTCAATGTTTCTTACCGTTATACATCGTTATGTATTCCGGGCATTGTACTAACTGATCACAGAAAACTTCAGTTGCGTTAGTCATCTACCGGTTTCGGTTATTAAACATCATTCAGGATGGAGGGTACAACAGGTTTATAAAAATCATCCAGTATTCATTTGAATATGAACAACATAGAAATCATCCAATGAAATTGTACAAACACCAGCCATAATTTGTCTTACAAACTGACAGTCATATCTCATATCAAATGGACAGACATCAGCTTACCTTATCAAATTACCTAATTATCAATATTCTGTAGCACGACATTTCCGATGCCTCGATTCTCTTCCTCCCCACTACCACAAAAAACTGTGCTCCAAGCGTGTTTTTACAGAAACTTGTTATTTGAATTAAGGCCTACGCTAGATACTAGAAGACTCTTATTGGCCAGGAATGCCTTTTCTGTCATCGTTGCTCCGTCCGTCACAGATTATTTTGCTGCCTATGTATCACTCCTTTCTTTCGTTGATCAACCGAAGTATTTCTTCTTTTATCCACGGTTTCCTGCCAGCTGCCTTCTTTCGACCTAGATTTACGTTCCAACTTATGTGACTGCGCCTTTTAGGGATGCCCATTCCTCTTTAACTGAACTGCCTACTAAGGCATTGATTATCGCAGTGTGTATAGACTCAGAGAATCTCGAGCATATTCTTTTATCCCTTAGTGCTTCCGTATCCCACTTCTTTAGGCACCTTCCTGACTAGTCTCTTAAACTTCAGGCCACTCTTCATTACTTCTGTGATCTGCGTTTCCGTCTGCCGGTGGGTACGCCTTGTAATCCAGCATCACATTTCAGAATCTCTGCCTGACTGAGACGTATCGTAATTGAAACCTTTCCGTATCTCCCGGACTTTCTCACCTCCACCTCTTGTGATTCTTGAGCAGAGTATTAACCATTTCTATCTCATATTTATTACAAAACTCAATATCACCATCTTCTTGTTCCTACTAGCGAGACCATGCCCTCCCGCAATCGTTTCTTCTACTCGCTTCCCTACGTACTCCTCATGTCCCCCTTGACTTATAGATTAACATCTTCCTTGACATACTGAATTACCCTTTCAACATCCTCGTATGTGTTCTCTATCTTTTCATCTACTCCTTGCGACGCCGTCATTTGCACCTGAACTATCGTTGTCGGTGCTAGATTGCTGTCACTTCTGAAGAAAAAACTCCTCTGATGTGTTCACAATAAATCTCTCTGTGCGCTGCCTTTTTATTCATAATGAATCACTCTCCCCTATACCATTTTCCGTTGCTGTTTGTATTATCCAACACACAGCTGCCCAAAAATCATTCTCCTCTCTGAATTTCACTACATAGACCCCAATTATATCCAGATTGTGACGTAGGACTCCCTTTTTTGAGGTGTTCTAGCATCCGTAACAATTTCAGATTTCCGACGTTGCACGCTCCGACGCCCAGAACTTTTCTTTTCGTTGGTTATTCAATTTATTCCTCATGGTTACCTCCACATTGAGAGTCACTTCCCGGACACCCGAATGGTAGACTAGACCGCAATCTTCTTTGGAGAGACCATCATGGCACACTGTCGATTAGAGGCCACATGGTCTGTAGGTATACATTATGTGTATTTAATGCAATTTTTTCCGTTGCCTTATGCCTCTTCATTCCGTTGATCAATGCTGATCTTCCGATTTTGGCGGTAATGTTTAAGCAGATTGTAAATCGGGGTCTGGAGACTTACGTGCACAGTAAGTGGATAAAGGACGGAAAAGACCCATGATGGTTTAATAACTAAATTCGTAAGATGCTGCGGAAGATGAGGCTGTTGCACTCTACGTTGAAAAGGTGACGAACAACCGACGACAAGCGAAAATTGTTAGGGATTGCTGCGTCTGTGAAGCATACAACATACCTTAACAAAAGATCTGGCGGAGAAACCGAGAAAATTATAGTCGTATGTAAAATTGCTAACAGGGTCTAAGGACTTCATTCAATCCCTTGTTGACCAATTCAGTGTGGCCGTTGAAGATAGCAAAACGAAAGCCCAAGTTTTAAATTTCACCTTCAAAAAATCATTCAGCAGAAGAACCGTATAAACGTATCATCATTTGACCATCGGAGCGACTTCTCTACCTGGCATAGAGAAGCAATTTAAAGATTTGAAAATAAATATCTCACCAGGTTTGGATGAAATCCCAGTTCGAATTTACTTACCTAGCTAGCTTATATCGTGATTCTCTCGCCCACCACAAAGTCTTCAGGCGACTTGAGAAAAGTGCAGTTGACTCCAATTTATAAGAAAGGTAAAAGAAGGGAACCACACAATTAAAGACCAATATCTCTACCTTCTGTTTGCTGCAGCATACTTGAACACATTCTCAGTTAGAACAAAATATTCTTGATCTTAAAAAGCTTATGTCCATGAATCAACATGGTTCACTCGTGCGAAACTCCGCTTGCCCTTCTCTCACATGATATACTGAGAACTAGGGATGAAGGGCAACAGGGAGATCCTATGTATCTATATCACTGGTATCTAAATCACTGGTATGTGAGTGGCTCGAAGACTTCTTAAATAACAGAACCCAGTATGTTGTCCTCTATGACCAGTGTTCATGAGAGACAAGGGTATCGTCAGGAGTGCCCCAGGCACGTGTGATAGGACCGCTTTTGTTCTCTGTATACATAAATGATTTGACGGACTGGATGGGCAGCAGTCTGCGGTTGTTTTCTGATGATGCCGAGACGTACGGTAAGGTGTCGAAGTTGAATTATTGTAGGAAGATACAAGACGACTTAGATAAAATTTCGAGTTGGTGTAATGAACTGCTGCTGGTCTTAAATTTGGAAAAATGTAAGTTAATGCGGATGAGTAGGGAGAACAAACCAGTAATGTTCAGATACTATGTTACTAATTTCCATCTTGACACAATCGATTCGTTTAAATATCAGGGCGTTACGGTGGGAAGCGATAGGAGATGGAATGAGCATGTGAAAACTGTGGTAGGTAGAGTAGGCGAATGGTCGACATCAGCTTACTGGGAATATTTTTGGAAAGAGTGGTTCATTTGTGAAGGAGACCGCATATAGGACGCTGGTGCAACTTATTCTTGAGTGCTGCTCCAGTGTCTGGAATCCGCAGCAGTTCTGATTGAAGGAAGACATCGCTGCAATTCAGAGGAGGCTGCTACCGGTAGGTTAGAACAAAACTTAAGTGTTACGGAGATACTTCTGGCACACAAATGGAAACCCCTGGAGGGAAGGCGGCGATCTTTTCAGGAAACACTGTTAATAATAGAGAAACGGTATTTGAAGCTGACTATCGAACAATTCTGCTCCTGCCACCATTCGTCGTGTGTAAGGACCCCGAGGATAAGATACGAGAAATTAGGGTTCATATGGAGGCGTACAGACAGTCGTTTTTACCTCGCTCTGTTTGCGAGTGGAACAGGAGGGGAAATGACGAGTAGTAGTACAGGGTACCCGCCACCATGCCCCTTACAGTGGCTTTCCGAGTGTCTGTATAGATGTAGATGTAGTTTCCCAGCCTAAGGGCAAGAGGGTGACCTGAACCGCTGTGGGATGCTGTGCCAAGGCCGTTGGCTGAATGAGGGCAACGTTTTATGCGCGAAGCCTTTGGCCGCCATTGCTGAAAATTCGAACCCGAGACTGAGGACGCTTTGATTACTAATCAAAGACGCTACCCTAGAGCATGGTTACCTCTGGCTGTAGGTGAGCTCCTCAATGGTTAAACTGAGCCAGTAGCTGAGTAGATGCATTCAGGGAACCAAAAACTATGAAGTGCGTAGGTGCAGGTGATAACACTGCCTAAAATACTGAACTGGCTGAAGAGTAGGGTAGTAATTAAGAAGTTTTTACAACTGCAAGCCCAGGTATCTGACTATTGGATAATGTTGTAAAATGTTTGTATGAAGGGGGTATAACAATAGCAAAAAGGTGATCGGCCAGCGCTCTGAAGAAGCACTTACATTGGTGGTCGGGAACTGTGTCGACTTGCAGTGTGGAGAATGGAGACGGTATTGGTAGAAAGCATTCTACTTGTGTTCAAGATCGGAAGAGAACTCTTCGTCTTGGGAGAGAACTCTATGTCTTGGGAGAGAGCTCTTCGTCTGGGGACAAAGCGGAGGAGACTTAGTGTCCTATATGGAAAAAAAAACAAAAAAAACACGTGACTCTGAGTCTCTCTCTTGAGATCGGATGGAGAGCTAAATTATCGCAATCAACTGCAGGTCTCGGTGTCCGCCGCGTTTCAAGAATCTGAGTTCTGAATATGGTGATAAATCACAGCTTGGGCGAGCGGGGTAGGAGAATTAACGTGTGTCTTTAGGTACGCTTTTATGATCAGCCATGTTTCAGAATCAATGCTTTTTATAAGTGATTAAAGGTTCATTAGGACTCCATGAAAAAAATTGCATGTGTAGAGTTTCAGTGTTCTGGTGGATTCATGAAATCACTGCACGACCAGTGCAGAGTTTATCATCCGATAAATCATCTGTAGCTGACCTATCCCAGGTACCCTCAAACATCCCATCTCTTCCGAAACTTCCTGGCAGATTAAAATTGTGTGCCGGACCGAGACTCGAACTCGGGACCTTTGCCTTTCGCGGCCAAGTGCTCTACCAACTGAGCTACCCAAGCACGTGCACACTCCGCTGCAGAGTGAAAATCGCATTCTGGTTCCCATCTCTACCGAGTTTTTCAGATGTTAAAGTAGTATTTATTCGTATTCACAAAAGATAATGGTCTTTTCCTCTGGATTTTTTGTGATCATACTCTGTAATGATTTTTAGCTCTATGGACTTTTGAGGTATCAGGGAATAATATAGACCACTGGTTTACTTCTTTCATGAATACTGTGTCAGCTATCTTTTGTGAGGTAGAACACCGATATCTTACGTTTGCTACGGCTACCCCTCTGCTCTAGTTATCCGTTGCTTGACATCTTCCTCATTAAATACATACCAGCTCGTCCAACTGATGTGAATCAGTCTGACTCCACACGGGTATATCGAATGCTATTGTAACAGTGGCCGGTGGACGGCTGACTGAGGCAGGGTATCGGCTATCAAGTAACAGAGAAGGGCTGGAGCAGGCAAACGATGCCTGTCTAGATGGATCCACGTGGCCGCCACGTGGCCCGGCACACTTCCACCGCAGGAGACGAGGCCGCCCCCAGCGCCCTCAGCGCCCCCGCCGCCTCCGGCGCCGGCGACGCGGCGTGCCCACGCGCCCTGCCACTTCAAACCAGCGCAGGGTGGCTGGCAGGCAGGCACTCCGCTTCATTACGCGGGAAGGCGCCGCGGAATGCTCATCTCAGGGCCAGTTAACGATCCATTTATCCTTAATGAACTTTTAATTAACTGAATTTGGACGTTGCCTCCGCTGAAAAATTTATTGCGTAACGGTGAAATTTAGTGGAGTGGCATTCCAGCTCGGCGGAGCGGGGCAGATGCTTGGCGTTGTAAACGGCACCAATTTTCTGTGAACTGCTACGATACCTGTCGGTTAGAGAAACCTTACAAATTGAAATATAAAACTTGTCCTAGGTAAATTGGCGTACAGCTCTACTCCGTAGACGTAGAGCTAACATTTATACATATTCCACATCTTTAACAAAGATACAAGCAAATGTAACAAACCAATTAACACAAAACCTATTTTATTAGTCCTTTAAATGGAAATTATCTACACAAGAAACCAGATAGGATATTTTCTGACCACCGTGGTTACTCTGACGGCTCATATACAAAAGGCTGTTTTTGGGTCTGCAGTGTATATTGTTTGGTGGTGAAGTTCCATCAATATAAGCCACATGCAGTCACGTACCGCAGGTTTTCTTACGTAACAGTTGGTGAGCCCGCTGTAACTTATAATTGTACACGAAAAAGTTCGTTAAACTCATATTCTGCATAATTCACGGATATAATTTAACTGCAAACTGACTGGTGATTTCAAGGACGTCATGTATGTTACTCGATTAATTCTCGAAACAGACGAAGTTGGTAGAGCACTTGCCCGCGAAAGGCAAAGGTCCCGAGTTCGAGTCTCGATCGGGCACACAGTTTTAATCTGCCAGGAAGTTTCAGACGAATGATTAGGTTTTTTTTTTTTTGGTATGTCTGCATCTGCCACTATATTACGACTACTGACGTCATGTGCAAGATTTCACTGCTTTAAGGTTACTTTGAAAACCTCTGATTAGTGATACATAATTTATTAAACAGAATCTATGCCAATGACAGTGTCGAACCAAGGAACACAAATATCAGCCATCGGTATATCGACCAAGCCTCAGTTGTGATTTTTAATGTGCCTACAGATATTAAATACAAATGTCAGTCATATATTGCTCAAACTGCAAGGTTTTTAGTTCAGGCAGTGCTTCAGGTACAAAATATGTAAGATATCACCAGAAACAATTAACGAAGTTTTATGGGAATCAGAATCAGCAGTGACAGGGTTTTTGCGAAGATAAAAGTAAGAAATGAATAATCTGCATGAAAACTGATATCGTTTTAGTCTTGTAAAGACTGCCAGATAGATAAATAGGTCACAGTATTGACAAAACCATTACAAAGGCTACCTGCTTCAGAGAAGTGATTCCTTTCTCCAGTAACACATCAGCAGACAGGGTTCAAACCACGACATCGACCGCTAGTATAGACGCACCACAGCACAGACTGGTGGGGCGATGCCAGCACTGGGCACTTCTAAAAAGCATATGCAAAGATAACTTAAAACGTATGTAGCTAAGGCAAATACACGGGGTAACTCTAACTGTTCATAAAGTGAACAATTTAGAAATGTAAGTGATTCGAAGGAAGACGGAATAATATATTTAAAAAAACTCAATATGAAAGTAATGACATACAGTAAAATCAGAATCCTTCCTTAAATTAATACTGACCAATAGAATTCATGTCAGAGGTGGATGCCAAGTTCGCAATGTAAGGTAACCAGGCCTACAGTCAAATGAGCGAACCCTAAAAGTTCAGTAACGTCTGGGACAAAATACAGTAGAACAACTTGCTGACCAAACGGCAATACATAATTGGTAGAACAGGTTATTAATGAAACACGAAGTAATTTTCGTAAGAATTTCCAATCAATATTTGGCAATAACAATAACACAATTTAAGCAACACTCATAAACAGTTGTTAAACACTACAACAAGAATAAAAATGATTAACAAACATGCACTAATTAACTGAACCTTTTTTTGTCATCAGTCATCTTACTGGTTTGATGCTGTCTGCCACATATTCCCTTCCTGTGCTGACCTCTTCATCTAAGAGTAGCACTTGCGACCTACGTCCTCAATTATTTGCTTGACGTATTCCAATCTCTGTCTTCCTCTACAGTTTTTGCCCTCTACAGCTCCCTCTAGTACCATGGAAGTCATTCCCTCATGTCTTAGCAGATGTCCTATAATCCTGTTCCTTTTCCATATTCGTGTTTTCCACATGTTCCTCTTCTCTCAGAATCTGCGCAGAACCTCCTCATTCCTTACCTTATCAAGTGAGCTAATTTTCTACATTCGTCTGTAGTACCACATCTCAAATGTTTCGATTGCCTTCTGTTCCGGTTTTCCCACAGTCCATGATTCACTACCATACAATACTGTACTCCAGAAGTATATTCTCAGAAATTGTTTACTCAAATTAAGACTGATATACGATATTAGCGGACTTCTCTTGACCAGGAATGCCCTTTTTGCCATTGCTACTCTGCTTTTGATGCCCTCCTTGCACGTTCCGTCATTGGCTATTTCACTGCATAGTTAGCAGCATTCCTTAAATTCATGTATTTCGTGACCATCAACCCTGACGTACGTTTCTCGTTGTTCTAGTTTCTACTACTTCTCATTACCTTCGTCTTTCTTCGGTTTACTCTCAGTCTACAGTCTGTACTCATTAGACTTCATTCAATTCAGCAGTTCTTGTAATTCTTCTTCACTTTCACTAAAGGTAGCAACGTCATCAGTGAGTCCTATCACTGATATCCTTTCACATCTTGCAATATTTTACACTGTAGAACGCTTTGTGCAGATAGAAAAATCCTATGAACGTGTCATTATTTTTCTTTACTATTGCTTTAATTATTAACCGCAACGTCAGAATTGCCTCTCTCGTGCCTTTACCTTTCCTAACGCCGAACTGATCGTCATCTAGCACATCCTAAATTTTCTTGTCCATTTTTCTGTTTATTATTCTTGTCAGCAGCTTCGATGCATGAGCTATTAAACTGACTGAGCGGTAATTCTCGCACTTGTCAGCTCTTGCCGTCTTCGGAATTGTGTGGATGATGCTTTTCCGAAAGTCAGATCGTATGTCACCAGGCTCATACATTCTACACACCAACATGAATTGCCGCTTTTGTTGCCATTTCCCCCAATGATTTTAGAAATTCTGATGGATTTGAAATCTGGTTTCGCAGGACAGAGCGGACCAGGTTGTGGAAAGTGGCCTAAAACAGTTGCTGTTCGTTGTACAAACATACAAACTTTATTGTGCTAAAACACATAATCGCGCATGGCCTTAGTAGAATTCAGAAACAATACGGCTGAAAGCCAGAACATAGATTATTAAAACTGCCTTAAGGAATATACACGGATGAAGGCATTAGTTACAAAATAGAACAACAGAGGGCTTAAGGCCTAGATAACTAGGATTTCAGTAACAAAATTTTAAAACATTTTAAAGAAATGATTTTTCAAATTTTAATGTAAGACTGCTGAAGTCCTTATCTTAAAGTATTTTACGTAGAAGTTCGGCTAAAGGCCACATACTGAACACTAAAACAAACTAAATTAATACATGGCTGAAGGCCTCGCACAATACTTGAGAGTAAAAGAAAATCGCAGACCAAAACAAGAGAACAGTGGTGCTCAGAAGTGTTCCAAGGGTCGGCCTGGGGAGGAAACTCTAACACAAGTTTAGGGGAGACAGGCAGTCAAGCGTAATAACAACCAACAACCTAATAAATTCCATTCGACTCGGCGAACGCAACGACAACCGAAAATATTAGCGAGGACGAAGATACCAGCAGCACTACGCCTCGACAGTTGATGTCTATATATAGTCAAGGAAAAGTGACCACTCAAAAAGAGATGAACAACACCAAGGCTGTCTAAGTACACGCCGGCCAGACAGCATCAACACAGTAAGGAAAACGCACTGCAGGAAAACTATGATAACGATCAGGGCAGGTAACCGGAACGAATGGTTCAAATGCCTGTGAGCACTATGGGACTTAACATCTGAGATCATCAGTCCCCTAGAACTTTTTAAACCTAACTGACCTCAGGACAACACAAATCCATGCCCGAGGCAGGATTCTAACTTGCGACCGTAGCGGTCGCGCTGATCCAGACTGAAGCGCATAGAAGTTTGGATCTGATGGGATATAGGAAGCTGAAGGCCTAGCCAAAGTTAGTGGGCTTTGTTACAACAAATGGGAAAGCTAGGGCTGTACGGAAAGATCAAGAGAGCCGAGAGTTGTGAGGGTCTGGAGACAACAGCCAATATCAGAGGTTCACCTCTACAAGGTTTGAAAATGGAGACGTTGTCTCCGGAAGGCCGCTATCATTGGGCACTGTTAGATGGGTATGCCTCGAAGTGCAGACACTGCCGTTTCGGAGCTCTTGTTGATAGTGGACAAGAGGTATAAAAATGAGCTTCATTATCGTGGATGGCTTTCGTAACGCAGTTAACTCGACGAAGTGTCAGAGGACTATTCAATTACATTTGTTGGTATTAAATAATTATTGAATGGTGTCATAACCATTAAGTTCAAACGGTTCTGAGCACTATGGGACTTAACATCTGAGGTCATCGGTCCACTATACTTAGAACTACTTAAACCTAAACTAACCTAAGGACATCACACACCTCCATGCCCGAGGAAGGATTCGAACCTGGGACCGTAGCAGCAGCGCGGTTCCGGACTGAAGGGCCTAGAACCGCTCGGCCACAGCACTAGGGATATATTAAGTGTAAGTGTTGCCCTTCAGCTATGCACTGAGCAAAATATGTTCATTTGAGAGAATGTGTCGAGTCATTTCTTAATTAGTAAGGTTTTGCTGGACAAAGTTGACTCTATGCCAGTTTTCTTTGTGATGTGATCATATGCTAATGTTCTAGCCAATTATGTGAGCGGAGATTAACACCTAGAAATTCAAGTTTTACAAGTGGTTAGTTATCGTAAATGGTTCCTTTGTAACTTCTAAAGCATCGATGGTGCTCACCACGTCGTTGCTTGGAATCTGTTTGGAGATGAAAGTGTGATAAGGTATACTGATGTTTCCCGAAAGCGATTCTATTAAGTGCAACACACGTTTCTTGAAAAATTTTGATCGATTGAAACTTGTTCTTTGTGAATGGGATTCAGATATGTGTGTAGCAGCAGTTGATTCACGAATTATTTAATTCTGTGGAGTACAATACATTGATTGTAATAGCCATCAGCCATGTTGTACGTAATAATTCAGTAATTTTCGAAGAACTGGTTTTTTGAATGCCAACGGGCTACAAGTGTTCCCGCCATCATGAACTCGTTATCTCCCTGTATGTACAACCCGTTTGTTTGAATCCATTGGTACGGAATAATAATCTGTACAAGGTAAAGTCATTAATTTATCTCAAATTTTAAATTTAACGGTAAACTTTATTAGTTGACTAGATTCACACCCCTTTCGTTAGTAAAGGCAGATTGTGTTGAACACCATTCCAAACAATAATTTGAAATATAAACGAAGAGACTACAGAAAGGATGATTAAACATAATGGAAATAGCAATTAACATTTCCAGTTATATCCTATCTAGGGAAACGGTTACCCCCCTATGTACTGAGTGTATTGGTTCGTGGTACAGCTAGCGTTACCAGCTCCGTTTTTAAATCCATTCTGGTTCCCGGGTTCGATTCCCGGCGGGGTCAGGGATTTTCTCTGCTTCGTAATGACTGGGTGTTGTGTGATGTCCTTAGTTTAGTCAGGGTTTAAGTAGTTCTAAGTTCTAGGGGACTGATGACCACAGATGTTACGTCCCATAGTGCTCAGAGCCATTTGAACCATTTAAATCCATTAGATTTTAGATTCCATGTACAACCAGTAAATATAAGGATAATTTGTATGTTATTATTAATCTGAATCGCCTTACGAAGAACCTTAGCCTCATGTATATCCCTCGATTAGATAGTCTTGAACAGACTACGAGAATATTTAAGATCATTTACTGTGGAGTTACATCTACCCATCACAATGGTAGGCATACAATTGCACTATCTATAAACATGTAATAAAATTTGCAGTACACGGTAAAATAATATCTTTTACTTAAGAATAAGTGCTCGCTTTCGAGAAGTAAGAAACAGCAAGTTAAAATAGTTGTTAATTTTCATACTTTGATGTAACTTGGATTGATATATTGGTGCCGCGTTCGCTTACAGAAAGCGACAAATTTTTCTCTTTTTCTTTTACCGAAGTGAGTTTAGTCTTTACGGTAATGGTCACGTTCCCAAGTTGCCTAGATATAGGAGTACATTAAGCAGTAGGGAATGCTACTAACAAATGAAATGCCGATCTTCGCTGTAATAGTTGCTCAAGGATACTCTCTTCTATCAAAAAATACTTAAGTTTACAAATATCGTACTAGAGTGTAAAGTGATATATACGATCGTCTAGTGAATCTAAGTTTGTCGGAGACGTCAGCAGAGCCTACAGCTATAGATGTCTTTGAAAAATAATGCGATCAAGTCGAGAAACATGTCTCCTTCCTGTTCTTGGCCTTTACCATCATTAACCGCCAATACCATGAAATAATCATTTTCGCATACCAGTTGGCTGAGTGTGGAATTTTCGTGGTGCTTTGACACCAAGTAGCTGTCCGCCTCCATAGCTGAGTGGTCAGCGTGGTAGAACGCCACGCGAGGGTTACGGGTTAGATTCCGGCCATATCTGACATTGTCTCTACTTGGGGACTGGTTATTGTATTGTCTTCATCATTATTTCATCCTCATCGACAGGCAAAGTCGCCGAAGTGGCGTCAACTAAAAAAGACGTGTATCAGGCGACCGTTCTATCTGACAAGAATGAGTAGCAGTAGACTGCAAAAAAACTGAAGCTAGATGGTGGAAAGGTAGTACCCGAAATTATTCGTATCCATTAACACTTACGACGATGTCGAAGAACATCGAAATTATCTAGTATTAACTGATCCTTAAATTTCAGAACAGTTCATAAACAATTACGAAAAACGGTGTGGAATGTTAGTGCATTACAGTAGAAAAATGTTTTCCTATCGAATGCGCTCGCTATGTATCGGAAGCATGCACTTTTTGCATAAGAATAATTTCATCATAAACAAAATTTCCAGCTACATTTGTTTCACCTGCTTTTTGAATAGGCGTTCGATACTCGACTGGAATTGAATGAACTGCTTGGACGTTTACATGATTAAAGGAAATGAATTTCTGAATATGTAAGAGCACACCAGGTTCTCTTATACAAATAAAATGATGCCTACTTTATCCGGTAGCAACATCTCACAATTGTGGAATTAATTACGTGCGCTTCAAATTATGAAATAAGTTGTGTAATAGTGCATCAGTAACATATAATGAAATTGCACAGACAAGGCGAATATTGATAGGACCACCACCTCTTTTCGTGAGGATAGGAAAGTGAGCATTACACAGCACAAGGACGCTGAGAAGCCATATAATGAAGGGAAGCGTTGAACCTAGCGTCAGCGTACTAACATCGTGAGTTATCTTCATACTGCATCGTGTTTATCAGAAGCAACGAACAGTTAAGTAACTGTATACATTTTTCTTGTCCCTGCTATCTAGTACGAAATGAATTTCAGAAAGATATACAGTCCTTGTAATGTTCACAAACATTACATTTTAGTATCCCCCGAGGAACTGATTGATTTGTTTTATTGCGTAAATAATGGAAAAAAGGCAATTTTTCTGTAAAGATTCGTCTTACTTGCTCGGAATATTATGATATAACCAGGGCAATACAGTGGCATAGCATCTGAAATCTAGTACCAGATGCGATATAATTTCCGAGAAGTAAGATCCCACAGCGAAAACACGTTTATTGACCCTATTCAGCAGAGTGTGCTCATATTTTTAAACAATTTTTACCAAATTTCAGTATTCCGTAAATAAGTCCCAGAACGTTCAAACGTTAATCGACAGATATTTTCAGGAAGTAGAAATCGGACTAATGACCTGCACGTCGTCAGCCAGGTAGTGTAACCATCAAACCATAGTTTTACCTGGCTGTTTCTTTACTACAGTTTTTAAATCGTTTTTGTATTATTTTTTCGTTTGCTTTAAACAGCTATGGCTGTGGTATATGGGGCCTATTATTGTATCTTAGTACAACAGAATGCACATGAAATGTGACTTCCATTCACTGATAGTGAAACGATCTCACCAAGGTTCGAAGATTAAGGCAAAAGTTTCTGATTTCATAGATAGGTCTTACGAGAGGCGGCAAGTTATCACTCTTGTATCTGGTCGAAGTAGCCCTTTACATACCAATCTCGACTGTTTTGTTGCTTATATTGCAGACTTCGTCTGCCCTTAATGCTTAAGAAATTATCGAGTGATATCTTAACAACTGTCCTTTCCTCTAGTGAATATTCTTCACATATTTTCTCCTTGCGGATTCTGCGTAGAAACTTCTTATTCTATATCACAAATAACGTATTTCTTGTACTGTGTACCGTTTACACACACGGTTCCACAAAGGACCATAGTACAGCTCATCTTATATTCTCTATGACAGCAAGTGCACTAGCTATAATTTAAGTAGTTGGGAAGTGTAAAATTTCACGGCCGGAACTGTCACAGTTAATAAAATATTCCGGGCTATGACGCCGTGGTCGAACGATTTTACTTTAAAAATTTTATATCTTATTAATTATAATTTAATTACAGTCGAAGAGACGTTTTAACAGTTTCATTGGTGTTTGGTATCTTCTCTCATATTTCATACATGTCTGTCAATTCAATTCAGGAAACGATTTGTTTTCGAATGTCAGCTAATAAAATTAAATAAATTACTTCACAAGTGCTTGAGTTACGTTACGATTAAACTTTTAATGAACATACAGTATTTTGCTCATTCAAAGAAACAAAAATAGATTCACTTCGTCACTGACGCAGAAAAACAAAATTAGTGAAACTGTAATGGTAATAGCACATAAGGTTACAATCTGTTTAACCGGATCGTTCCTTAGGTTTGTAACTGGTGTCAGTCTTGGTAAATGGGTTTACCAAGCACTTCATAGATCCCAGCATCTGGTAAATGCTACCTTCACTACGTGATCTGGTCCATATCCAGTGCTAATTAGCAAATCACAGATGGACCGCTAATCACTAATCTGTGGATCGTATATGTCTGCTCATCTTGTTTGCTGTTCATAGACACTTCTTGTTTATCTCGGCCATCTGCTTTCGTCAGATTGATACAAAATCTGGAAAAAGTCTATATGTTAAAAGCATGTTACGCTCTCTATTTTGACGTACGTAAGAATTACTCTACAGTATATGTTATTTGGTAGTACACCCACACAAAAAAGTAAAAAAAATGGAAGGATGCATGTCAATTGGTGCTAGCACAAGAAGAACTGACTTATTTTGAAGTTTCACATTAATGACAGTTAAAATTGTCTACGAGTTGACTGTTCGTAAGGATGGAAGGTTATTACGCTTTGGTACGCCTCCTGTATTATGTAAACTTGTTCATTGTAGGCTGAAGACCAGGAAGGCTGCGTCATTGTGAATAAGGCATTTGTATTCTACAGGCACCACAGACGTTCCCTCACCCGTCTCCCCTCTTAAGGCGTCTAATTGAAGCGGAAAGGGTTGCAAATTACATTTCATTCAAGACTAAATGCCTCTGACGCGTTCTCGACGCGTCCAATTTTCTGCTTTACTAAGGAACTCGGCAAAGGAACATGTATTTCAAATAATAACGTAACCGGTAAGTCTGTTAATTGCAGGCTGTATGTGAATGGTAAATTTTTTAATAATGACATTAAACATCTAACTCATTAAATTTGTGGCATAAAAACGAATCACGTTTGTGGTAGGCATTTTATAGTACATCGGAAGCTGAAGAATTATTCTCGTCGTACAAACTTTTCGGTTCATACTTTTATCATCTCGCGATTCATTCAACAAGGGATACTATACTATGTCCATAAATGTACTTTCTTCTTTAGCGCTGCCCTTGAAGCCTTAATTACAAATCATAAACTTAATTCCCCCCCCCCCCCCCCCCATGAACCATGGACCTTGCCGTTGGTGGGGAGGGAGCGATACAGATAGCCGTACCGTAGGTGCAACCACAACGGAGGGGTATCTGTTGAGAGGCCAGACAAACGTGTGGTTCCTGAAGAGGGGCAGCAGCCTTTTCAGTAGTTGCAAGGGCAACAGTCTGGATGATTGACTGATCTGGCCTTGTAACAATAACCAAAACGGCCTTGCTGTGCTGGTACTGCGAACGGCTGAAAGCAAGGGGAAACTACAGCCGTAATTTTTCCCGAGGGCATGCAGCTTTACTGTATGATTACATGATGATGGCGTCCTCTTGGGTAAAATATTCCGGAGGTAAAATAGTCCCCCATTCGGATCTCCGGGCGGGGACTACTCAAGAGGATGTCGTTATAAGGAGAAAGAAAACTGGCGTTCTACGGATCGGAGCGTGGAATGTCAGATCCCTTAATCGGGCAGGTAGGTTAGAAAATTTAAAAAGGGAAATGGATAGGTTGAAGTTAGATATAGTGGGAATTAGTGAAGTTCGGTGGCAGGAGGAACAAGACTTCTGGTCAGGTGACTACAGGGTTATAAACACAAAATCAAATAGGGGTAATGCAGGAGTAGGTTTAATAATGAATAGGAAAATAGGAATGCGGGTAAGCTACTACAAACAGCATAGTGAACGCATTATTGTGGCCAAGATAGATACGAAGCCCACGCCTACTACAGTAGTACAAGTTTATATGCCAACTAGTTCTGCAGATGACGAAGAAATTGAAGAAATGTATGATGAAATAAAAGAAATTATTCAGATTGTGAAGGGAGACGAAAATTTAATAGTCATGAGTGACTGGAATTCGAGTGTAGGAAAAGGGAGAGAAGGAAACATAGTAGGTGAATATGGATTGGGGGACAGAAATGAAAGAGGAAGCCGCCTGGTCGAATTTTGCACAGAGCACAACATAATCATAACTAACATTTGGTTTAAGAATCATGAAAGAAAGTTGTATACATGGAAGAACCCTGGAGATACTAAAAGGTATCAGATAGATTATATAATGGTAAGACAGAGATTTAGGAACCAGGTTTTAAATTGTAAGACATTTCCAGGGGCAGATGTGGACTCTGACCACAATCTATTGGTTATGACCTGTAGATTAAAACTGAAGAAACTGCAAAAAGGTGGGAATTTAAGGAGATGGGACCTGGATAAACTAAAAGAACCAGAGGTTGTACAGAGATTCAGGGAGAGCATAAGGGAACAATTGACAGGAATGGGGGAAAGAAATACAGTAGAAGAAGAATGGGTAGCTTTGAGGGATGAAGTAGTGAAGGCAGCAGAGGATCAAGTAGGTAAAAAGACGAGGGCTAGTAGAAATCCTTGGGTAACAGAAGAAATATTGAATTTAATTGATGAAAGGAGAAAATATAAAAATGCAGTAAGTGAAACAGGCAAAAAGGAATACAAACGCCTCAAAAATGAGATCGACAGGAAGTGCAAAATGGCTAAGCAGGGATGGCTAGAGGACAAATGTAAGGATGTAGAGGCCTATCTCACTAGGGGTAAGATAGATACCGCCTGCAGGAAAATTAAAGAGACCTTTGGAGATAAGAGAACGACTTGTATGAATATCAAGAGCTCAGATGGAAACCCAGTTCTAAGCAAAGAAGGGAAAGCTGAAAGGTGGAAGGAGTATATAGAGGGTCTATACAAGGGCGATGTACTTGAGGACAATATTATGGAAATGGAAGAGGATGTAGATGAAGATGAAATGGGAGATAAGATACTGCTTGAAGAGTTTGACAGAGCACTGAAAGACCTGAGTCGAATCAAGGCCCCCGGAGTAGACAATATTCCATTGGAACTACTGACGGCCGTGGGAGAGCCAGTCCTGACAAAACTCTACCATCTGGTGAGCAAGATGTATGAAACAGGCGAAATACCCTCAGACTTCAAGAAGAATATAATAATTCCAATCCCAAAGAAAGCAGGTGTTGACAGATGTGAAAATTACCGAACTATCAGCTTAATAAGTCACAGCTGCAAAATACTAACACGAATTCTTTACAGACGAATGGAAAAACTAGTAGAAGCCAACCTCGGGGAAGATCAGTTTGGATTCCGTAGAAACACTGGAACACGTGAGGCAATACTGACCTTACGACTTACCTTAGAAGAAAGATTAAGGAAAGGCAAACCTACGTTTCTAGCATTTGTAGACTTAGAGAAAGCTTTTGACAATGTTGACTGGAATACTCTCTTTCAAATTCTAAAGGTGGCAGGGGTAAAATACAGGGAGCGAAAGGCTATTTACAATTTGTACAGAAACCAGATGGCAGTTATAAGAGTCGAGGGACATGAAAGGGAAGCAGTGGTTGGGAAAGGAGTGAGACAGGGTTGTAGCCTCTCCCCGATGTTGTTCAATCTGTATATTGAGCAAGCAGTAAAGGAAACAAAAGAAAAATTCGGAGTAGGTATTAAAATTCATGGAGAAGAAATAAAAACTTTGAGGTTCGCCGATGACATTGTAATTTTTTCAGAGACAGCAAAGGACTTGGAAGAGCAGTTGAATGGAATGGACAGTGTCTTGAAAGGAGGATATAAGATGAACATCAACAAAAGCAAAACAAGGATAATGGAATGTAGTCTAATTAAGGCGGGTGATGCTGAGGGAATTAGATTAGGAAATGAGGCACTTAAAGTAGTAAAGGAGTTTTGCTATTTGGGGAGCAAAATAACTGATGATGGTCGAAGTAGAGAGGATATAAAATGTAGGATGGCAATGGCAAGGAAAGCGTTTCTGAAGAAGAGAAATTTGTTAACATCCAGTATTGATTTAAGTGTCAGGAAGTCATTTCTGAAAGTATTTGTATGGAGTGTAGCCATGTATGGAAGTGAAACATGGACGATAAATAGTTTGGACAAGAAGAGAATAGAAGCTTTCGAAATGTGGTGCTACAGAAGAATGCTGAAGATTAGATGGGTGGATCACATAACTAATGAGGAAGTATTGAATAGGATTGGGGAGAAGAGAAGTTTGTGGCACAACTTGACCAGAAGAAGGGATCGGTTGGTAGGACATGTTCTGAGGCATCAAGGGATCACCAATTTAGTATTGGAGGGCAGCGTGGAGGGTAAAAATCGTAGAGGGAGACCAAGAGATGAATACACTAAGCAGATTCAGAAGGATGTAGGTTGCAGTAGGTACTGGGAGATGAAAAAGCTTGCACAGGATAGAGTAGCATGGAGAGCTGCATCAAACCAGTCTCAGGACTAAAGACCACAACAACAACAATAAACTTAATTCAGTGTGGTTATAGTTAAACTTTCGCCACTTTATCATAGGCAGGTGGAAAGTTATTTACCGAAAGAGTACCCAACTTAATAGGAATAATTTTCGGACTGTGCGCTGCAGGATTAGCATTCTTAATAGGGTTGGTGTCAAAACTTTTCGTTTGACCCCAGTACTGGCGCGGCTACGTAGGGTTCAAACACAAGCATCCGTTACAGTTGCTGAGAGTCAACACGTATCTGGACAAAATGAGCAGAGATTTACGTGTAAAGCAGTTAAGCCAAAACAACATCAATGATACTGCTCGGCAATGATACTACAATTCATCGCCATCACAGATGCATTAAATGAGTATGGAGAAGTCCGAATTAACTGGTACTTTCGGAACTACTCCCGGAACAGGTCGACGGCCAATTGCCCCACATATTGTTGATGAGGTTAATGTTGCCACCGCCAAGAATTCTGGACGCAATGTGCGATCTTCAAGCCGTGTCACGGCAGTTGAACATTCCATGGTCTACCGTTGTTTCGGACAGCAGTACAGAAATCTCTACTGCCTTTCCAGCCTGTCGCGGATGCAAATGCTCATCATATTGAGCAATGCTTGTAACCTGGGAAGTAAACATGGTACACGCAGTCACCAAATGTCACTCTCTCTCATGTGGAAGTCTTGGTTTGTTAGTTATTCCTCTCCAGCGTCTCTTTACAAATGTTTCCAAAGACTTTCAATGTCCTGCCATGACTCGTTTCTCATGGGAACAAGTAGTGGAAGTTTAATTGTAGCCATCCTGAATTTTTTCGAAACCCTTTGAAATGCTGGACACAAACGGAACCATCTATTTCAGACGTACAAGATATAACAATAGAAGTCACGATTGGGTTAACAATATAAATGATATACCAACATTTCATTACGAATTTCATAGAGCGTGAAATTACCTGCATTTTCGAAAGACATGACAACTGGAAATGTAAACAGAGAGACAGAGAATTATAACCTTGAGTAGCTTCTTATTTTTCGTCATAATTACGATAATTCCCACTGCGTAGGATTTCAAAATTGCTTTGGAACCGCAAGAAGGGATCCGGCTCGTTTCTGACGAGAAACCCGGTATTGAAGAAAGTAATTTTCCGCTCCTCGTGGTAAGCTCATGATTCCACGGCGAAAACCCCAGTCGCCTTCTTTTGCAAGAAAACTCGCCGGCCATGGACGCTACGTCACCAGAGCGCGGCAGCGGGTAATGAACTCTAAGCACCCCTGCGCCCCGAACGCGCAGGTTTAATCACTGCGACCGCCACTGCGCTATCGGCGGAGGCGGCAACTGCGACGGCCAACTGCGGGCAGCCTGGAACCCGGCCACGGACGTGTTCAGGCCTGACTGTGGGAATTGAATCCTGCCAACTTTTAGACAGACTTATGATCGACACGAACACTGACACTGGAAATGAAAGCTAGCTCGAACGGGCGGAGTGTATGGTGTGAATTAATTTGTCGCACTTAGTTTGTTACTACTTACTGGGCTGAAACAGTAGTTAATTTTCATCATTCTACAATTAAGCACGTGGGCGAAATCACAATTGTAATCGATTTATGGATATTGCAAAATATGTTACGTATGAAAGATCCGTAACTAATAAGCTCACCGCTGAAAATACATGGGCCAACAAAGTTAAAGAATAATTTTTTAGAAACCCCGAAATTGTCTCTCAGTGCAACGTGTAAGTTTAAATTTGGCTCAAATGTACCTACAGCCTTCCTCTGCATTGGTACTAAAGAGTGATATCCTGCGAATCACTCTCGCGCTCGGGGACTCACCAGGCAACAAGGGGTCGACACAAGCGAAAGAGCGGCCACGGCTCAGAAGTGTGCGGTAAGGTCAGTTGATGATGTTACGTTCGCGCCAGATTACACCACCATTCTGCCAAACGACACCGTGAACGTGTGACACGTTTGAAAGGTCGTGAC
The DNA here is from genome assembly GCF_021461395.2 of Schistocerca americana. Taxonomy (NCBI): domain Eukaryota; kingdom Metazoa; phylum Arthropoda; class Insecta; order Orthoptera; family Acrididae; genus Schistocerca; species Schistocerca americana. The sequence goes on along the minus strand of NC_060121.1, from coordinate 439,691,456 downwards.
TGCCCCTCCAACCGACATTTCTCTCGTTGCCAGCAGAATGAAATTCCACTCTGCAGCGGAGTGTGCGCTGATATGAAACTTCCTGGCAGATTAAAACTGTATGTCAGAACGAGACTCGAACTTGGGACCTTTGCCTTTCGCGGGCAAGTGCTCTACCAACTGAGCTACCCAAGCACGACTCACGCCCCGTCCTCACAGCTTCACTTCTGCCAGTACCTCGTCACCTACCTTCCAAACTTTAAAGAAGCTGTCCTGCGAAACTTGCAGAACTAGCACTCCTGAAAGAAAGGATATTGCGGAGACATGGCTTAGCTACAGCCTGGGGGATGTTTCCAGAATGAGAGTCTTGGACCGCCACACAGTTTTAATCTGTCAGGAAGTTTCATTTCACTCATTGCTTTGAGGGCTCTGAGACGGAGGTGAAAACCGCGACACTCAGAGCTGAAATCAGATGGGTTCTCGTATTGCTGGCCTAAGAAATCGACCGGAAGACTCCTCCAGGTGTAACATGAAGAGCGTCAAGGTAATCAATGTAAGCACTCCTTCCCTTAACGCGTTGATTCCATTTCACTTGTCGAAAACGAGAGTTCGTAGTACGATGAGTAACAGGGCGACGTTCTTGACAGATTTGGCCACAGGGCACTCCACCCCTACAACACAGGCATTGAGGTACCGCATCCTCAGTGAACGTGATCTCACCCTAATGGAGTGTAACGCGACAGCAATTTTTGCTGTGCCACACAGGGTGGAACCACTAGGACTGTTCAAATCTATCCACGAGATTTGAACGTAATGGAAACAATGTTTTCATGCTTTTTCATCCCTACTTTCTCGCATCCTCCTGTGGCTTTATCATGGGAGAGTTCGACACTGGCACGTGTGTCAATAAAATTGCGAAGTGTCCCACTAAGATCACACAGTTCGGCACAACCCGCAGAACCACCCACGTGCCTACATCTACATTTATACTCCGCAAGTTACCCAAAGGTGTGTGGCGGAGGGCACTTGTCGTGCCACTGTCACTACCTCCCTTTGCTGTTCCAGTCGCGTATGGTTCGAGGGAAGAACGACTGCCGGAAAGCTTCTGTGCGCTCTCGAATCTCTCATTTGTGATCTCCACGGGAGGTATAAGTAGGGAGAAGCAATATATTCGATACCTCATCCACAAACTCACCCTCTCGAAACCTGGACAGCATGCTACACCCCGACGCAGAGCGCATTTCTTGCAGAGTCTGCCACTTGAGTTTTCTAAACTTTCTAGACCAGTTTAAAAATGTAGCTCTCAGAAAGCGAAGTCAGTTTAACCACTGGGATGTTCTAGCGCCTGAGGGTCAGTCAGCCCCTTCGACATCGTTAGGTGGAGGTTGCCTACATTCATGCGCTACGCCAGCGTCGTCACTGGTGTCGAAGTCTTTGACAGGCACATTTTCAAAAAGCTAAACCAAGGCACATGGGAGGCACCGAGGGGTTTACCGAACTGGGCGATGGTAGACGCACACTTCTGAGGTGTGGCCTCTTTCTTCGTATGCGCCGACACCTTCCCATACGAAGCGTCGCCGAGACGGAAGATGAAGTCGCAGTGCGCCACGCTTTTGCACAATTAGAGAGGAAGGTTGTAGGCGCTTTTGAGTCAAATTTCCAACTTATAGGACACAATAGGAAGGAATTATGGGGTTTTGGAAATGTGGTCCTTCAATTTTGTTTCATAGTGTATGTAGAACCGGCACTGCGCCGTCACCTTTCCCTGTACTGATGATGTATTCCATGACAATGGCGTGGTTTGCACGTGCCGGTTACTTGTATGCATGGGGTACTTACAGACCCGACAAAATGAATGTCGGAATGGAGCTGTCGTGTTTCCACGTTACCATAAAAACAACGTAAGTGAGGTTTCTTGATTTGTTAGTGTCTCAGTGAAGGAATCCTCAACTTAGGAACAGGGTTTGGTTAACCATTCTCAGCCATATAGAGCTTCAAAGGAAGAGTGTCCACAAAAAAAAAAAAAAAAAAAAAAAAAAATTGCTGCATGCGACGATCATTTTAAAGGGAGTTACTCTTAAAAAGGCCTCTGCTGAAAAATGGCTACGGAGCTAAAAATTTACTACAAGACTAAAAGCACAGAAACCAGACCGTAGTTGCCTACAGCTTTGCTCTGTAAACCTAGGAATGGCGAGTTGGCTTCTTTTCAGACGATGTAAGGAGGCGAGTGCACCTGCGGTGCAATGAGATGTTTAGAATGCAGTGGGTGAAAGGTGTAATTCAGTTCAAAGATGGTTCTGTTACGTTTTGGAGATGTATTTCTTACTATGACTTCTGCCAATAAATGAGGTTACCATAAATATGAACTAGAATGCACATTTCAACATCCACTTATTGCCCTTACGTCATGTGGATTATGAGGATGCTGCGCCCCTGACTTTCAAGAAGGCAACAGCCATATTCACAAAATGGTTCAAATGGCTCTGAGCACTATGGGACTTAACTTCGGAGGTCATCAGTCCCCTAGAACTTGGAACTACTTAAACCTAACTAACCTAAGGACATCACACACATCCATGCCCGAGGTAGGAACCAGCGACCGTAGAAGTCGCGTGATTCCAGACTGAAGCGGCTAGAACCGCTCAGCCACCGCGGTCGGCTTGCCATATTCACAGGGCAGCAAGCATATCCTGATAACATAAACACTTAAGCAGCCTGTCGCACCTCCACTGCATTAAATCTTACGATCGTAATCCCTTAGGTAGAACATAGGACTCTTGGCAGCAGCAAGGGGATCATATCAGTCAAAGTCCCCTAGATTTTCTAGCTCTACAAGTCCGAGCCATCCGTCACCGGCTTCAGCTGCACACGGCATATCTCAAGTACCTTGAGGACATTCCTCCTCGCCGAACTATTGCCAGCGCGACAGTGGGTTTTCGTGTTATTAGGTTCCAGAATGAGATTTTCACTCTGGAGCGGAGTGTGCGCTGATATGAAACTTCCTGGCTGATTAAATCTGTGTGCCGGACCGAGACTCCAACTCGGGACCCTTGCCTTTCGCCGGCAAGTGCTGTAGGTTGATATTTCCCTTACACAGGACAAACTTTGTTTCAAACCAGAGCGATTCACAGCTGACAGAATTAACAACAATTTGCCAGTTTGTTTCAAGTTTACGGTGATCTTCCAACTATGTACGGGCAATTCCTTGTGCTGCTTCATTGCTCTTGAATTGAATTACCCAGCATAGTTTTAAGTCAACAGTTTAATGCGGCATCCGAATCACAGAGTACTCACCGTGTCCCACGATTAAAAGTCGTCGTCATGGTCAATAAATGCTGTATGTCAAACAAAAAAAGCTTAGATCAAAGCAGCCCTAATTCCTGGACCTTTGGATTTTCTGTGTGACGTTTGCTTAAATGGTTAAGCTGGAGCGAAGTGAGAAGAGGAACAAGAAGAAGAAATAGTGGAATACTGAGGAGAGCAAGGGATATAAAGAGGAGAAACAAAAGAAGAAGAAGCATTAGCAGAGTAACAGAAACTCAATTTCTATAACATTTTATAAGTAAATACGGCATTATTGCATAAACAGTAACACGATAGTCGTAAGCGAAAGTGCGTAATTCATACTTCGAAGCTACTAATATTATTTTTTGCCTGTAGACACCAAAAAAAACAAAAAAAAACAAAAAAAACATGGATAAATAGTTCAGAAATATCGTAACTATCGTTATTGATGTTTCTACAAGCCACAGGGTACTTAAATCCCTTTTACAAGTGCTCAGGCGGGTTGTTTTGTTTTCTTGTGAACCCTACGGTCGAGCAGAGGGGACAGGAAATAAATTTCATTGTCAAATTGAGGATTTCGGTGAGAATATTGTCCTTCAAAAAGTTAGTAATCGATGGTAGCTAATTACTTGCATATAACTGATGTACGTTTCATGCTGTTCAAGTGACACAAATTTTTTTGAAATGTTGACCTTATCTATCTTTGCCCTATGAAAACTTTATTTTAGTAACAGTATTGCTAGTACTTGTTGTAACTTCCTTCCACATTATGTGTTACTTGGTAGATACAGGAGCGAGGAACGGGTGCGATTGATGAAAAGAGAATTCAGATATTAATTTATTCTAACATTAATTATTAAAAATTATAGGTGCAGTATCAGTTGCTAACAGTAGCTTTGAATGTTAAAAAATATACAGATACTGCAGATTCAGAAATCAGTCTGTCTTCAGCACAGTAACTATTCAATGTATCACGAACCCTGGTCACTATTAATGTCTGTAAATTTTATTTAACAGGCAAACGCACTCTCACTAGCAGCCCCGTAATCATTCGTGACAGCGCTCTCACAATGCGATGGCGGCTGTAGGAAACGCTGTGGCTTAAGTGACGGCGAGCTTATTTGAAAGTGCGAAAAATTTTATAGCGGCAAATACCGCTCCCCTCCCGCAGCAGCTTGGAACAGGGAGGCTTGGGCGAGGGGGAGAGGTTGGGGGGGGGAGGGGGGGCTGTACAGTGGCTGGTGATGAGGCTGGTTCATTGGTTGCGGCAGAGAAGACCAATCCGTGTCCCGACATTGAGTCTTGCGAGCGCCAGGGAAACTGCCCCGAAAAGCCAGGCGCAGGACATATCCGACAGCACGAGCGTGAAGGTTACTGCAGTGTGAGCCGACGACTAGCCGACGGTGACGGCTTCATGTCCATGCGAGAGGCGACCAGCGGCGTGGGAGCAATGGGCTCCCACGTGGACATTCGGGAACTTCCGGTGTAAGAAGACAATGGCCTTGTCAAAGAGGGCAGAGGAGCGGATAGACGTGCGCGGAACTCTCTGGCCCTTGTGGTGGGACACTGCCTCTAAAAAGCGGAAGAATCATCAATGGTCAACTGCATGAGGGTGCATAAGGGAATGGAAACAGCGAGATTAAAGATATTCAATGTGTATCCACAGTAAATATGGCCTGTAACTGAAATAGTGTCATGATAATCTCTCCATTGGTGAAAGATTCCATTTGAATCTCCAGAATGGAATTGCCAAGGAAGAGGTGACCAAGAAAACGACAACGTTCTAAGTTCGGTGGGGGGGAATATTAGAAGTATGAACGTGATCGGGAAGTTACAGAGTCTGAAAAGGGAAATACTAAGAATCAGTCTAAACGTAGCTGGGAGACCAGTGAAGTGTATAGCGGGAGTAGGTTCCGTTACGAATAGGAAAGTAGGACAGAAAGTGTTTCATTGTGAACTGTTCAGTGATAGCGTAGTTGTCATCAGAGTGAACAGTAAACCAACAGCGACAACGACGGCTCATGCATACATGCCAACGTCACAAGGAGAGGAGAAAGAGAAAGAGAAAATTTATGAAGATATTGAATAATTCGGCACATAGAGGGAGATGAAGATCCATACTAATATGAAATTGAATCGCCCGTAGGTGTGGAGGAGAAAAAATGGTTACGCAGCAATATGAACTTGGTGTCGGAATGAGAGAGGAGAATGTCTAATTGAGGTCTTCAATACATTTCAGCTAGTGATATCCAGTACTCCATATAAGAATCACAAGAGGAGTAGTATACTTTGAAAAGACCGGGCAATAAGGAAGGATTCCAGTTAGATTACAATCTATATAGGCAGAGATTACCAAATCAGATGTCAGAGTTTAAGGAACTTGCAGGAGCAGACACAGAATCAGATCACAATTTAGTAATGATGAGAAGTAGGCTGAAGTTCATGATAGTAGCCAGAAAGAAACTAGGAGCAAATACATGGTATGAGGAAAAACTAACATGTGAAGAGATATGCTTGAAGTTCTCTGAGGCTACAGATACTGCGACAATGAGTAGCTCAGTAGGTAATTCAATTGAATATAGGAGAAAATCTCTAAAAAGAGCAAACACAGAAGCTGGAAAAAAACATAGCTGGAAGGAAGCTAGCTGCAAAGAAACCAGAAGTAATATAAGAAACATTTCAGCTGATCCACGAAAGAAAAAACTACAAACATTTTCAGAGAAATTCAGGAATAAAGACGTACAAGCTACTTATAGATCAAATAAAATTGATATTCAAGGAAGCTGAGACGAAATGCCTGCATGCAATATGTTTGAAAAGTAGGGGTAAGTTAAAAAGAAAGACGGGTTATATATAATACATACAAGAGCGGAGAGGGAAAAGCAAGAGTAGCACTCGAACTAAAAAGGGTTTAGACAGGAATGCAGTCTTTCGCACCTACTGTTGAAACTAGAGACGTACATCGATGAAGCAATGGTGGAAATAAGGACAGGTTCAAGTGTGGGGTAATAGTTTAGGGTGAAAGGATATCAATAACATGATTCACTGATGACATTACTATCCTCAGTGACAGTCAAGGAGAATCACAGCATCTGTTGAACAGAATGAAAAATGTAATGGGCATGCTACGGTCGCAGGTTCGAATCCTGCCTCGGGCATGGGTTTGTGTGATGTCCTTAGGTTAGTTAGGTTTAAGTAGTTCTAAGTTCTAGGGGACTTATGACCTAAGATGTTGAGTCCCATAGTGCTCAGAGCCATTTGAACCATTTTTTGTAATGGGCTTAGAATATGTATTGAGAGTACTCCGAAGAAACACAAAAGTAATGAGAAGTAACAGAAATGAGAACAGCGAGAAACTTAACATCAGCACTGGGGATCGTGAATTATACGAGGTCAAGGAACTGTACTATCTAGGCAGCAAAATAACACTTGACGGACGGAGCAAGGAGGACATAAAAAACGTACCAGCACTGGCGAAAATGGCGTTTCTCGTCATAGAAGTCTGTTAGTATCAAACGTAGGCCTTGATTTGAGGAAGAAATTTCTGCGAATGTACATTTGGAGCACTGCATATTACGGTACTGAAACATGGACTGTGTGAAAACCGGATCATAAGAGAATGATAGGTAGTGCTACAGAAGAATTTTGATAATTAAGTAGGCTAATAAGGTAAAGGGGTGTGGAAGTTCTCAGCGGAGTGGGCGAGGAAAGTAATATTTTGGAAAACATTGACAAGAAAATTGGACACGGTGGTAGGACATCGGTAAAGACATCAGGAAATAAGTTCCATGATTCTAGAGCAAGCTGTAAAGAGTGAAATTTGTGGGGTAAGACAGACTGGATACATGCAGCAAGGTAGTGAGAACGTAGGTTCTGTTGAATCTTCCCTTGATTTCAAATATTTGGTGTCTAGGAAACCTGCCTTTTCGGTTCTCGAGACAACATTCAAACAAATCGCATTAATGAGTTTTATTACTAAGTGAACAATGACAATATTTAACTTTACCAATAACACAGAAGAGTTGCAAGCAAAGGGTGACGTGCAAATAGAAAATCTCTTCAGTATATGCCGTACAATTCCTAAGTCGCTGGTCTTTAAGGGCCCAATCTTGATACTGCTGTTTAAGTGGGCGTGACCGGTCGGGATGGTGCTTATGCTCTCTTCGCAAAGAGGCCGCAGCTATCGCTTTGTCGTCCTAGAGAAGGGTCGGTCAGCGTGAAACAGGCTGACGTCGTCTTCACAGCCCTCTCTCCTCTGTCGTTCCCGACTGGCGTGCCGGCGCTTTGCTTTACGTCGGAACAGGTTCCTAGAGCTGCTGTGAGATGGGTAGTTTCTTAAAGGAGAGGAATTCGTAGCGCACCGCGTCAAATCAGTCACAAGACAGATGAGTGAAGAAAAAGAATAAGGATGTGGAAGATGTGGTCAACACTTACCAGCAGTCTTTCACGGGACTGCCGCCAGTCTCATCGATTTTGAGACTAGTATTCCACAGAGAGCAGTACTGAGACTGCGTAAAATTTAAAACAGATGGTGCCATGACATAATATTGACATGTGCAACGTGAAACTGATCTGTTATGTTTCGAACTAATAATTTTACCAAGCTATAAATTTCTGTAGTGTTAGTGGATTATTTTCGTTGAGTTTTTCCTTTTGTTTATCGAGACTGATTAGTAAACTGAGGTTGTGTGTAAAATGTTTTCGGGTTTTAGGAATGATACGTACCATGCAAAGCATCTCAATGAACAGAAGCAGAAATTATAATCCGTACATGACAAACATCAATGATAGTAATAAGCACCCATGATACCATGTATAGTTAACTTCTGTCTTTTAGATTTAATTAAGAAACGTAGAAAGTGGACTAGTATTTCTTTTTCCTTGCCACACACCACCCTTCCAAAAGAAGTAAGTAAGTGACTGATATTAATAAAGAGAATAAATTCATTGACTGAGCGGCATCGTTGTGAAATTTTACTACTGAAGCTCGTTGCTGGCTCAACAAATTTCAGTCTATAACAATTTTTATCTACCGCTGTCAACTCATAACACAAATTTCTGTGTAAATTGATGTAGAACCTCTGTCTTTGGCCTAGGCATAGGTTTCATCACTACATTACACTGAATGCTACTCATTGACAATATCAGTAAGGGGAGATATGACATATTCTAATTTAAAGCTTCCATAGGTAAAAATCCTACGATAATGTCGCAAATTTTCATTACTGATTACCGGTATCATCGCATTACCGAAGCATTTTCAGATCTAAAAATTCATGAAGTTGCGTATAAAAGGTAAACAATAGAAAATACATCGATACTTGAATTTCCATGAAGCAATACATACCAGTATAAAATGTTGTCTTTTTAGAGCTAATTTGCCCCAGTTAAACAAAATCTCTCTAGACAAAGCGGGAAAAATGTTAAAACGTGACTAAAAAAAGTGCAGAAATATATGTGGAATAATGTCAAGTACCTTAGCTAAAATGAAAAATCTTTAGTGATTGCGTAAATTGACAACATTTATCACTAATCGAGTGTTGTTACAGTGCTCATTTTTCCACACATACGTAAAAATGCTCACCAGCAATGATAGTTACATCGGCCATGAGTGGTTGTAAACATTACATCATTTCTAACATGTATATCAGGATCAAGGAAGTATCTGTGTGACTGCTGTTAGTTAACTGGCTGAGGTGTAGCGTCATGGGTATACGAAAACCACACCAACCAAATAGCGCTACCATCAATCTAATTTAATACAGATGTAACTCTAATCAGAAAAGTGTTGTTATTATAAGGACACTTTCTTATGAATTTACATTACAGAAGTGTGAGATATTGTATTTGTATCAGATCAATTGTAGTAAATAAACACTGAAAATTAAAATTTCGTTCAATACTAAAAATGATAAACAAACGGAAAGTACTGAACGTCAGGGAATTACGACTGAAGACAGAATGTTATTTTAAATACAAAAAATATAACAATATTACTAACCGAAAAATATAAATTTGTAACATTGATATTGGGACGAAATAATTCCGAAAATTCAGGCCTAGGTGCCACATGAAACGTTTTTATATTTTTCCTTTATACATATTGGATTTTTCATTTGACTAGGGCGACTTTACTCTAAAAAATACGACGATATGCAATGAGTGTTACACACTGAATGACATTTTTGACTGGTATGTACTGCATAATGGAAACTCAAGTATTGAATGTATTTTTATTGTTCAATTTCTATGCGCTGTTTTCTGTATATATAAATCTGAAGATGGCTCGGCGATGAGCCGAACCCGGTAAACAGTAACGAATTTTGCGAACTTGACACAAGATTTTTATCTACACGTGTAAGTTTCGATCTTATGATGGCAACAGATAAAATGTCAAAACACATGAAATGTGTTAAAAGATGAGCTTGTTTGGAACAAAGAAGCAACTTGAGTAGTGCCAATCAGTTTGAAATCTGGATGATCAAAAAATATTCAGAGATTTAGGTCAAACAATTATTCATAGTAATTTTGATTCAGACATTGTTTGGTAGGTATGGAGTTTGTTCTTAATAATATGGAACAGCTAATGGCACTTATGATGGTTATGGTTAAACTACTGACGAAATATACAGACAGTTTCAGAAACAAAACATTATGGCTCACTGAAATAGTAAAGTACTCTACTGTTTCATGTAAACAGAATATCAAAAAAAGAAAAAATCTTGAAATAATCGCATTTGAACATTACACGATTTTCTACCAACTACCGTGCATGATGTATGTAACAAATGAACGTAGCTGCACTGAGCTGAGTGCGTAAAAAGAGTCATGTAATCGTAAAGTCACTTGTTCAAACGTCGATATTAGTACCATAAATTCTCGCTTTTATTTAAATTCCATATTTATTAACATATGTTGAACCATTTAGTAAAAATAATATCCTTTTATTTCAGTTTCTAATCGCATGAAAATTGCATCATTTACAGAAAATTTAAATTTAGTGTCAAATAGCGAAACGTAACGTAGGAAATGAAAATATTATAGCTCGAGATTGAAAAATATCGTCTATTTACATAATTATTCTCACTGAATAGCAAAGCACATAGCTTGTCCGTATTAGATTTTAATTTATTTTCATAAGTTCAGTTATCTGTATATATTATACAAATGGATGTAGATACACTATGTGATCAAAAGTATCCGGACACCTGGGTGAAAATGACTTACAAGTTCATGGCGCCCTACAAGGATAATGCTGGAATTCAATATGGTGTTGGCTCACCCTTAGCCTTGATGACACCTTCCACTCTAGCAGGCATACGTTCAATCAGGTGCTGGAGGGTTTCCTGGGGAATGACAGTTCATTATTCAAGGCGTGCTGCACTTCGGAGAGGTATCGATGTCGGTCGGTGAGGCCTGGCACGAAGTCGGCGTACCAAAACATCCCCAAGGTGTGCAGTAGGAGTCTAGTTAGGACTCAGTGCTGACCAGTCCATTACAGGAATTCTATTGTCGTCTAACCACTCCGTAACAGCCCGTGCATTATGAACAGGTGCTCGATCGTGTTGAAAGATGTAGTCACCATCTCCGAATTGCTGTTCAACAGTAGGAAGAAAGAAGGTGCTTAAAACATCAACGTAGGCCTGCGCTGTGATAGTGCAACGCAAAAGAACAAGGCGTGCAAGCCCCCTCCATGACCAACACGACCACACCATACACCACGGCCTCCGAATTTTACTGTTGGCATTACACACGCTGGCCCATGTCATTCACCGCGCATTCGCCATACCCACACACTGCCATCGGAGCGCCACGTTGTGTACCGTGATTCGTTACTCCAAACAGCGTTTGTCCACTGTTCAATCGTCCCATATTTACGCTCCTTACACCAAGCGAGGCGTTGTTTCACATTTACCAGTGTGATGTGTGGCTTATGAGGAGCCGCGCGACCATGAAATCCAAGTTTTCTCACCTCTCGATTAAATGTCATTGTACTTGCAGTGGATCCTGAAGCAGTTTGGAATTTCTGTGTGATTGGCGTGTATACATGTCTGCCTACTATACATTACAAACCTCTTCAACTGTCGGCAGTCTCTGTCAATCAACAGACAAGGTCGGCCTCTACGCTTGTCCCTTCAGCTTTCCACTTCACTATCACATCGGAAACAGTGGACCTAGGGATGTGTAGGAGTGTGGTAATTTGGGGTACAAACGTATGACACAAGTGACACCCTATCACCCACTCACCTGACGACGTTGGAAGCCCGCTACTTCCGCGGAGAACCCGATTATGCTCTCTCACGATGTCTAATGACTACTGAGGTCGCTGATGTAGAGTACCTGGCAGTAGGTGACAGCACAATGCAACTAATATGAAAAACGTATGTTTTTGTGATGTCCGGATACTTTTGATCACATAATGTAAGTATGTTCGTATATACACTCCCCCTTGGTACAAATATCGTTTACTGTATGGATATTATCATGTGGGTTTAAGAACCGGTACGGGCGGGGGAGGGGGGGGGGGGAGAGGAGAGGAGATGGCCTGAAATATAATAGTAGCCCACGACGTGTGGATACCCATATTCATCCAGAAATTGAGAATGAATGCACTAGTAACTTGCAGAAAACTTCACACACAATTACAAACCTTCACGAAACTTTTTCTGGTAAAAGTGAAAAAGTTTATCACTGGTTGCTTGTTCGCTATTCACGCCTTATATCCTATGCATTTTCATGAATTACTTCTTAACTGCTAACTCTATTAAGGACACGATTTGAAGACAACATTAAAATACACCGTTAACTGCACCTGAATAACTGTACAGTAGTCCAAGACATACGATGTCAAAAACACTAAGAGGCGGGAAAAGCTACTGCATCATGCATAATGGTTTAATTTATTACTTTGCACTGCTTACTTTATTCTTGACAGTTTGCAGATTTTATGCATCTATATCACTGATAGTTCCTCCAGCATTACCTCATTCTACAGAATATAGTTCATGTGAGAGACGTCATCGTGATTGAGCTGCTTGGAATCGACAGTCCAGGACGAAAATCGCTACAAATACAGGCGAAATACGTGTACAAATATGTGTGAAATATACTGAATATATGTTAAATATTTGTGATGTATTTAAGAAAAATGCGGTACACATGTTGCTGTCTGGAAAGAGGTACAGTGGGGGTAACCAATAATCTCCTATTATGGTGGCTGCTGTAAAGTGAAGACAGAAGGGGGAAGGAAAGAGACGGCCAGAGGGGGCAAGGAGGTCGTGTATACAGATATGACGGCGGAGGATATGGAAACACTGAAGGAGGATGAACAGAGATAGGGAAGAAGACGATATGAGCAGAAAGAGGGGAGGTAGGGGGCGGTGGACAAAGAGAGAAGTTTGGAGATGGGCTGAGAGAGAGAGAGAGAGAGAGAGAGAGAGAGAGAGAGAGAGAGAGAGAGAGAGAGAGAGTGTGGAAGAGTTAGCAGAGAGACGATGATGAGGAAGTAAACAAAGAAAGAGAGGAAAAGATGGACAGAGAGGGAGAGGGCAGGAGAAAATGGACAGAGAGTAGGGTGTAGGAAATGTACAAACTGAAGAGGAAGGAGAAGATGGGCTAATAGAAGTGGAATAAATACATATCCAGGCAACGCCGGGTACTCAGGTGGTCAAAAATAAAACTAAATTTTCTTTATTTTTTAAATAATGATGTAACTTTGGTTCAAGAAATTGACTTCCCGGCACTGAACTTCATATTCTAAAAGTATGAACAGAACCGAAGATGGCTATTGCATAAGGTATTCCAGTAATTTCAATGTGTGTGTATCTCCAGTGGGACGCTGTGCGTACGTGTGCGTTATCTGTTGTTGCCCCTACATCAGCCGACAACTTGTCTGTGAACATTGTACGGTAATTATTGGTCAAATGTCGATTGTATCCGATTGGTGCGAGTATTGCACCTACCAAAGACAGTTTGAGAGTTTAGGAACTCACTTGGTATTTTCTTCTTCTTTTGCTTTTACTTGCCCATTTTTGTACATGGTCGGCATTTTTAAACATCGGTTTCACAAGTGTTAGACGCATTTGGGATTGTATCCGTGGTCTAGGGGTAGCGTCTTTGATTCATAATCAAAACATCTTAGGCCCCGGGTTTGATCCCCGCCACTGCCTAAATTTTGATCAATAATCAGCATTGGCGGCCGAAGACTTCCGGCATAAGAAGTCAGCCTCATTCTGCCAACGGCCTTGACAAAGAGGGCGGAGGAGCGGATAGAGGTTCAGGGCACTCTCTAGTCCTAGGGGTGGAAGAATCAGCAATGATCAACGACATGAGGATGCAGAAGGCAGTGGAAACCACTGCATTAAAGACACGTAACGTGTATCCACAGGACAGGTGGCCTGTAATTGAAGAAGTGTCATGATGATCTCTCCATTGGCAAAAGATTCCGGAGTAGTCCCCCATTCCGGTCTCCGGGAGGGGACTGCCAAGGGGGAGGTTACCATGAGAAAAAAGATTGAATAATCAACGAAAGGATAACGTTCTACGAGTCGGTGCGTGGAATGTCAGAAGCTTGAACGTGGTAGGGAAACTAGAAAATGTGAAAAGGAAAATGCAAAGGCTCAATCTAGATATAGTAGGGGTCAGTGAAGTGAAGTGGAAGGAGGACAAGAATTTCTGGTCAGATGAGTATCGGGTAATATCAACAGCAGCAGAAAATGGTATAACAGATGTAGGATTCGTTGTCAATAGGAAGGTAGGGCAGAGGGAGTTACTGTGAACAGTACAGTGGCCGGGTTGTTCTGATCAGAATCGACAGCAGGCCACCTCCGACAACGATAGTTCAGGTACACATGCCGACGTCGCAAGCTGAAGATGAACAGATGGAGAAAGTGTATGAGGATATTGAAAGGGTAATGCAGTATGTAAAGGGTTACGAAAATCTAGTAGTCATGGGCGACTGGAATGCAGTTGTAGGGGAAGGAGTAGAAGAAAAGGTTACAGCAGAATATGGGCTTGGGACACGAAATGAAAGAACAGAAAGACTAATTACATTCTGTAACAAGTTTCAGCTAGCAATAGCGAATACCCTGTTCAAGAATCACAAGAGGAGGAGGTATACTTGGAGAAGGCTGGGAGATACGGGAAGATTTCAATTAGATTACATCATGGTCACGCTGAGATTCCGAAATCAGATACTGGGTTGTAAGGCGTACCCAGGAGCAGAGATAGATCACAATATAATAGTGATGAAGAGTAGGCTGAAGTTCAAGCCATTAGTCAGGAAGAATCAATACGCAAAGAAGTGGGATACGGAAGTACTAAGGAATGACGAGATGTGTTTGAAGTTCTCTAACGCTATAGATACAGCGATAAGGAATAGTGCAGTAGGCAGTACAGTTGAAGAGGAATGGACATCTCTAAAAAGGGCCATCACAGAAGTTGGGAAGGAAAACATAGGTACAAAGAAGGTAGCTGCGAAGAAACCATGGGTAACAGAAGAAATATTTCAGTTGATTGATGAAAGGAGGAAGTACAAACATGTTACGGGAAAATCAGGAATACAGAAATACAAGTCGCTGAGGAATGAAATAAATAGGAAGTGAAGGGAAGCTAAGACGAAATGGCTGCAGGAAAAATGTGAAGACATCGAAATAGATATGATTGTCGGACGGACAGACTAAACATACACGAAAGTCAAAACAACCTTTGGTGACATTAAAAGCAACGGTGGTAACATTAAGAGTGCAACGGGAATTCCACTGTTAAATGCAGAGGGGAGAGCAGATAAGTGGAAAGAATACATTGAAAGCCTCTATGAGGGTGAAGATTTGTCTGATGTGATAGAAGAAGAAACAGGAGTCGATTTAGATGAGATAGGGGATCCAGTATTAGAATCGGAATTTAACAGAGCTTTGGAGGACTTACGGTCAAATAAGGCAGAAGGGATCGATAACATTCCATCAGAATTTCTAAAATCATTCGGGGAAGTGACAACAAAACGACTATTCACGTTGGTGTGTAGAATATTTGAGTCTAGCGACATACCATCTGACTTTCAGAAAAGCATCATCCACACAATTCCGAAGACGGCAAGAGCTGACAAGTGCGAGAATTATCGCACAATCAGCTTAACAGCTCATGCATCGAAGCTGCTTACAAGATTAATACACAGAAGAATGGACAATAAAATTGAGAATGCGCTAGGTGACGGTCAGTTTGGCTTTAGGAAAAGTAAAGGGGCGAGAGAGGCAATTCTGACGTTATGGCTAATAATGGAATCAAGGCTAATGTAATATCAAGACACTTACATACACTCCTGGAAATTGAAATAAGAACACCGTGAATTCATTGTCCCAGGAAGGGGAAACTTTATTGACACATTCCTGGGGTCAGATACATCACATGATCACACTGACAGAACCACAGGCACATAGACACAGGCAACAGAGGATGCACAATGTCGGCACTAGTACAGTGTATATCCACCTTTCGCAGCAATGCAGCTGCTATTCTCCCATGGAGACGATCGTAGAGATGCTGGATGTAGTCCTGTGGAACGGCTTGCCATGCCATTTCCACCTGGCACCTCAGTTGGACCAGCGTTCGTGCTGGACGTGCAGACCGCGTGAGACGACGCTTCATCCAGTCCCAAACATGCTCAATGGGGGACAGATCCGGAGATCTTGATGGCCAGGGTAGTTGACTTACACCTTCTAGAGCACGTTGGGTGGCACGGGATACATGCGGACGTGCATTGTCCTGTTGGAACAGCAAGTTCCCTTGCCGGTCTAGGAATGGTAGAACGATGGGTTCCATGACGGTTTGGATGTACCGTGCACTATTCAGTGTCCCCTCGACGATCACCAGTGGTGTACGGCCAGTGTAGGAGATCGCTCCCCACACCATGATAACGGGTGTTGGCCCTGTGTGCCTCGGTCGTATGCAGTCCTGATTGTGGCGCTCACCTGCACGGCGCCAAACACGCATACGACCATCATTGGCACCAAGGCAGAAGCGACTCTCATCGCTGAAGACGACACGTCTCCATTCGTCCCTCCATTCACGCCTGTCGCGACACCACTGGAGGCGGGCTGCACGATGTTGGGGCGTGAGCGGAAGACGGCCTAACGGTGTGCGGGACCGTAGCCCAGCTTCATGGAGACGGTTGCGAATGGTCCTCGCCGATACCCCAGGAGCAACAGTGTCCCTAATTTGCTGGGAAGTGGCGGTGCGGTCCCCTACGGCACTGCGTAGGATCCTACGGTCTTGGCGTGCATCCGTGCGTCGCTGCGGTCCGGTCCCTGGTCGACGGGCACGTGCACCTTCCGCCGACCACTGGCGACAACATCGATGTACTGTGGAGACCTCACACCCCACGTGTTGAGCAATTCGGCGGTACGTCCACCCGGCCTCCCGCATGCCCACTACACGCCCTCGCTCAAAGTCCGTCAACTGCACATACGGTTCACGTCCACGCTGTCGCGGCATGCTACCAGTGTTAAAGACTGCGATGGAGCTCCATATGCCACGGCAAACTGGCTGACACTGACGGCGGCAGTGCACAAATGCTGCGCAGCTAGCGCCATTCGACGGCCAACACCGCGGTTCCTGGTGTGTCCGCTGTGCCGTGCGTGTGATCATTGCTTGTACAGCCCTCTCGCAGTGTCCGGATCAAGTATGGTGGGTCTGACACACCGGTGTCAATGTGTTCTTTTTTCCATTTCCAGGAGTGTAGGATCTGTCGAGATGGAAAAAGCGTTCGACAATATAAAATGGTTCAAGCTGTTCGAGATTCTGAAGAAAGTAGGGATAAGCTATAGGGAGAGACGGGTCATATACAATATGTTCAACAACCAAGACGGAATAATAAGAGTGGACGATCAAGAACGAAGCGCTCGTATTAACAAGGGTGTAAGACAAGGCTGTAGCCTTTCGCCCCTACTCTTCAATCTGTACATCGAGGATGCAATGATGGAAATAAAAGAAAGGTTCGGGAGTGGAATTAAAATACAAGGTGAAAGGATATCAATGATACGATTCGCTGATGACATTGCTATCCTGAGTGAAAGTGAAGAAGAATTAAATGATCTGCTGAACGGAATGAACAGTGTAATGAGTACACAGTATGGATTGAGAGTAAATCGGAGAAAGACGAAGGTTATGAGAAGTATTAGAATCGAGAACAGCGAGAAACTTAACATCAGGATTGATGGTCACGAAGTCAATGAAGTTAAGGAATTCTGCTACCCAGGCAGTAAAATAACCAATGACGGACGGAGCAAGGAGGACATCAAAAGGAGACTCGCTGTGGCAAAAAGGCATTTCTGGCCAAGAGAAGTCTACTAATATCAAATACCGGCCTTAATTTGAGGAAGAAATTTCTGAGGATGTACGTCTGGAGTACAGCATTGTATGATAGTGAAACATGGACTGTGGGAAAACCGGAACAGAAGAGAATCGAAGCATTTGAGATGTGGTGCTATAGACTAATGTTGAAAATTAGGTGGACTGATAAGGTAAGGAATGAGGAGGTTCTACGCAGAATCGGAGAGGAAAGGAATATGTGGAAAACACTGATAAGGAGAAGGGACAGGATGATAGGACATCTGCTAAGACATGAGGGAATGACTTCCATGGTACTAGAGGGAGCTGTAGAGGGCAAAAACTGTAGAGGAAGACCGAGATTGGAATACGTCAAGCAAATAATTGAGGACGTAGGTTGCAAGTGCTACTCTGAGGTGAAGAGGTTAGCACAGGACAGGAATTCGTGGCGGGCCGCATCAAACCAGTTATTAGGCCGACGACAAAAAAAAAAAAAAAAAAAAAAAAAAAAAAAAAAAAAAAAAAAAAAAATTGAGGCATTTGGTGATCGTATTTCCTTCCTGGTGACACAATTAACTCAGGTAACGAATCTGTCTACCCCTCCGTCTGTGACTAGACCTCATGTTCAAATCTGTGAGAATTTTTTATTGAATATTTGCGTAGGGTGTATCTGAGGCTGGACGTGGGTACCAGCGAGCTTTTTATGTAATTAGATGTAGGAAACCGCTTAATATCCACAGACAAACTGGCCAGCTCACCACCTTAGTCGTTAATGACTATGATTTGCTCAGAGGCTGCCCCGTCTCATTGTGTCGCAAAAGTAAGAATGACAGTGCTCTCAGTTTTCCGGGCGAGTCGGAACTTACTGGCTATCATCATGGAAAATAACAGCAGAACAGAGCCAGGAGTCAACACTGACGCCTATGTTTTCTCAGCTATAAGTAGGCAAATTTCATTGTATTGCTGAAATAAAGCTTAAAAAAGAGTTGCTCTCCTTGTGGACACCAGCAGCAAGAGTGAACAAAATGACGCTTTTTGATTTATGATATTATTCAGAACCGTCACGTAATTTGAAATTTCCTTGCCTTGCGTTTCTACTTTGACAGCCCTCATTGTATAAGGTTACAGAAATGAGAACTGTTTATTTTAATTTCCGTTGCGAGGGTGTTCCAATAAACGACCGACTGACAGTTCAGCAGTGGAGGCACCCGAGCAGGAAATTGGTTTTCCCGGAAATGAAACGCTTCGTTCAAAAAGCCTACGTCTAATGGAACGCTGAACAGTCTCATCTGAGTGCTAAAAAGCATGTTCCGTCACTTCCGCTCCCATTTGATTTCTTCCAGTCGTCAGCAAAGAAGAAGGTATACATGGGCTGTCACCCCAGAACCTGATAGCCACCAAAGAAAACTATTGTAAACAGTTGTACTTTTCGTATCCCATTAAAAACTTGTTGACTGAGTATGTTGTAATTTGTAATTTTGTTGCGTGTGTAGAATTTTACTTCTGACAGTGCAGAATAATTCTCGCCAAAGTTCAGTGGAATCACAAACGGTGTAACGTACCTACAACAAATACTGCCTTTTTGTGAAAATGGACTCGATAAGCAACGTGAGCTACCAGTAAAGGGAAACTAACCTGCAGGACTCATTGATGAAATCCCTTTTCAAAGGTTATTTAGTAGTTAACAGGACTTCTTTTTATTAAATTCATACTTAGTAACAATAAGCTTTAGCAGCTGCTGTTGCATGCTGCTGCGATTTGCTCTAAACCACGTGGAAAAAGGCAGTCGTCTAAAGAGGTGAGTGCAAAACTTAGGTCCAAATCAAAGACACTGACACACCACAACATGTCAAGTACTCTAATATATTAAATTCCGTTGCCCAATGGGGGGATCCGGTATCACTTGCAAATTCTTGTTCAAAAACGCAGTCAGAAGGCTTAGGTATTCATTATTATAGGTTCATTTTTTCCTGTACTTTTTCATATTCAAGTATGCAGTCAGATAGCTTATCCATACGTTAGTTCTAACTTTTTCATTCGACTATCTGTTGAGGGTTTAGAAGACAGAGGAACTGGAATTCAGACAACACGCACACAGAGCTATGCAGGTTAGATTCCGTTTACTGAAATCTGAGGTTGCTTATCGAGTCCATTTTTACAGACGAACATAGACAATATTAATTGTAGGTACGTTATAGTGGAAATCACTTGTCGTTATTCATAACGTACGTTCAGTATCCATAAGTAACTGTTGTTGTTGTTGTGGTCTTCAGTCCTGACACTGGTTTGATGCAGCTCTCCATGCTACTCTATCCTGTGCAAGCTTCTTCATCTCCCAGTACCGACTGCAACCTACATCCTTCTGAATCTGCTTAGTGTATTCATCTCTTGGTCTCCCTCTACGATTTTTTACCCTCCATGCTGCCCTCCATTGCTAAATTTGGGATCCCTTGATGCCTCAGAACATGCCCTACCAACCGATCCCTTTTTCTAGTCAAGTTGTGCCACAAACTTCTCTTCTCCCCAATCCTATTCAGTACCTTCTCATTAGTTACTTGATCTACCCACCTTATCTTCAGCATTCTTCTGTAGCACCACATTTCGAAAGCTTCTATTCTCTTCTTGTCCAAACTATTTATCGTCCACGTTTCACTTCCATACATGGCTACACTCCATACAAATACTTTCAGAAACGACTTCCTGACACTTAAATCTATACTCGATGT
Source organism: Schistocerca americana (assembly GCF_021461395.2). NCBI lineage: Eukaryota > Metazoa > Arthropoda > Insecta > Orthoptera > Acrididae > Schistocerca > Schistocerca americana. Next base: position 439,671,144 of record NC_060121.1, on the reverse strand, counting down.
TAACAAATTTCTCTTCTTCAGAAACGATTTCCTTGCCATTGCCAGTCTACATTTTATATCCTCTCTACTTCGACCATCATTATTTATTTTACTCCCTAAATAGCAAAACTCCTTTACTACTTTAAGTGTCTCATTTCCTAATCTAATTCTCTCAGCATCACCCGATTAAATTTGATTCCATTCCATTATCCTCGTTTTGCTTTTGTTGATATTCATCTTACTTCCTCCTTTCAAGACACTGTCCATTCCGCTCAACTTCTCTTCCAAGTCCGTTGCTGTCTCTGACAGAATGACAATGTCATCGGCGAACCTCAAAGTTTTTACTTCTTCTCCATGAATTTTAATACCTACTCCGAATTTTTCTTTTGTTTCCTTTACTGCTTGCTCAATATACAGATTGAATAACATCGGAGAGAGGCTACAACCCTGTCTCACTCCTTTCCCAACCACTGCTTCCTTTTCATGCCCCTCGACTCTTATAACTGCCATCTGATTTCTGCACAAATTGTAAATAGCCTTTCGCTCCCTGTATTTTATACCTGCCACCTTCAGAATTTGAAAGAGAGTATTCCAGTTAACATTGTCAAAAGCTTTCTCTAAGTCTACAAATGCTAGAAATGTAGGTTTGCCTTTTCTTAATCTTTCTTCTAAGGTAAGTCGTAAGGTTAGTATTGCCTCACGTGTTACAACATTTCCGCGGAATCCAAACTGATCTTCCCCGAGGGCCCCTTCTACCAGTTTTACCATTCGTCTGTAAAGAATTCGCGTTAGTATTTTGCAGCTGTGACTTATTAAACTGATAGTTCGGTAATTTTCACATCTGTCAACACCTGCTTTCTTTGGGATTGGAATTTTTATATTCTTCATGAAGTCTGAGAGTATTTCGCCTGTCTCATACATCTTGCTCACCAGATGGTAGAGTTTTGTCATGACTGGCTCTCCCAGGTCCATCAGTAGTTCTAATGGAATGTTGTCTACTCCGGGGGCCTTGTTTCGACTCAGGTCTTTCAGTGCTCTGTCAAACTCTTCACGCAGTATCTTATCTCCCATTTCGTCTTCATCTACATCCTCTTCCATTTCCATAATATTGTCTTCAAGTACATCGCCCTTGTATAAACCCTCTATATACTCCTTCCACCTTTCTGCCTTCCCTTCTTTGCTTAGAACTGGGTTGCCATCTGAGCTCTTGATATTCATACAAGTGGTTCTCTTCTCTCCAAAGGTCTCTTTAATATTCCTGTAGGCAGTATCTATATTACCCCTAGTGAGACAAGCATCTACATCCTTACATTTGTGCTCCAGCCATCCCTGCTTAGCCATTTTGCACTTCCTGTCGATCTCATTTTTGAGACGTTTGTATTCCTTTTTGCCTGCTTCATTTACTCCATTATTATATTTTCTCCTTTCATCAATTAAATTCAATATTTCTTCTGTTACCCAAGGGTTTCTACTAGCCCTCGTCTTTTTACCAATTTGATCCTCTGCTGCCTTTACTACTTCATCCCTCAAAGCTACCCGTTCTTCTTCTAATGTATATCTTTCCCCCATTCCTGTCAATTGTTCCCTTATGCTCTCCCTGAAACTCTCTACAACCTCTGGTTCTTTCAGTTTATCCAGGTCCCATATACTTAGATTCCACCCTTTTTGCAGTTTCTTCAGTTTCAATCTGCAGTTCATATCCAATAGATTGTGGGCAGAATCCACATCTGCCCCTGGAAATGTCTTACAGTTTAAAACCTGGTTCCTAAATCTCTGTCTTACTATTATATAATCTAACTGATACCTTTAGTATCGCCAGTATTCTTCCAGGTATACAACCTTCTTTTATGATTCTTGAACCAAGTGTTAGCTTTGATTAAGTTAAGCTCTGTGCAAAATTCTACAAGGCGACTTCCTCTTTCATTTCTTCCCCCCAATCCATATTCACCTACAATGTTTCCTTCTCTCCCTTTTCCTACTGACGAATTCCAGTCACCCGTGACTATTAAATTTTTGTATCCCTTCACTACCTGAATAATTTCTTTTATCTCGTCATACATTTCATCTATTTCTTGATCATCTGCAGAGCTAGTTGGCATATAAACTTGTACTACTGTAGTAGGCATGGGTTTTGTGTCTATCTTGGCCACAATAATGCGTTCACTATGGTGTTTGTAGTAGCTAACCTGCACTTCTATTTTTTTATTCATTATTAAACCTACTCCTGCATTACCCCTATTTAATTTTGTATTTATAACCCTGTAATCACCTGACCAAAAGTCTTGTTCCTCCTGCCACCGAACTTCACTAATTCCCACTATATCTAACTTTAACTTATCCATTTCCCTTTTTAAATTTTCTAACCTACCTGCCCGATTAAGGGATCTGACATTCCACGCTCCGATCCGTAGAACGCCAGTTTTCTTTCTCCTGATAATGACGTCCTCTTGAGTAGTCCCCACCCGGAGATCTGAATGGGGGACTATTTTACTTCCGGAATATTTTACCCAAGAGGACGCCATCATCATTTAATCATACAGTAAAGCTGCATGTCCTCGGGAAAAATTACGGCAGTAGTTTCCCCTAGCTTTCAGCCGTTCGCAGTACCAGCACAGCAAGGCCGTTTTGGTTAATGTTACAAGGCCAGATCAGTCAATCATCCAGACTGTTGCCCCTGCAACTACTGAAATGGCTGCTGCCCCTCCTCAGGAACCACATATTTGTCTGGCCTCTCAACAGATACCCCTCCGTTGTGGTTGCACCTACGGTACGGCCATCTGTATCGCTGGGGCACGCAAGCCTCCCCACCAACGCCAAGGTCCATGGTTCATGGGGGGAGGATAAGTAACTGATGCGTGGTTAATTCCTTAACAATACTGTGGCCCACCGACAACACAGTTCATGATGCTGATCAGATTTTCTCTCTACAAGCTGACCTTACCCGTAGATAAATCTAGGATCTAAAACAGCGTTTTTCGTGTAAAGCTTCACAATAATAGAAATTACAGTCAACACTGCATTCTTCACCAACCGACTTGTGTCTGTCCCTATAGGAACACAAAGTATTTCTGACAAAATTTCCCTATTGATAAACCCTTCACAAATCAATATTACCATTCCGATCGGCATAACATACTCACCTCGAGTAGAATTAATGGACGTAGTGGTAATTATCTAAGCTAGTAAGACAGAGGGGCCGCCGATGTAACATGTTATCCACATCTGGCATCACGAAAGTTTAACTTCAGTCCCAGACGTTCCTACTCCAGTTGTAGGTGCATTGCCTGTACCATCCGAAGCCTGTACCAGCAAGTTACAGTTCGGTAGAGAATATAGTACATTGTTTTTTCCTATTGTTTTAAAATGGGAATTCAGCTGTACATATAAAGTAAAATTGCATTTTTAGCAATCTCTTACAAGATCTTCGTTTTGCCGTGTAACGACTTAGGTGTTATTTTGGAGAAGGTTCTGTGAATTATTACCCTTTGTCTTGTGTCCTGTTCTTCATCAGCTCTCGTAAAATATTTATTTGGTTCCTACGTTGTCTGCTAAATCAAGACGTTGAGTTAAATGGGAATAATCTGATACCATATTTTCCAGAGTCAAATCTCAAGTGCTGTTTATGTTGGGTACTAATGTATTCGCAGAAAATAGTAATATGCCGTTATCTGTAAAGAGATACTGTCAGATAAAGGCTGTATTCTAATTTCAAAGTTGTGCCAAACTGGAAACTGGCTTTAAATTTTTAGTAATGTAACATTTAGCGCTTCAGATAATGAAAAGGACATAGCATCCCATACTCACAATATGAGTGAGTGACGGCTTAAATAGGTCAACTCAGATAAACACCTAGGTGTAGCCCTTAGCAGCGACATCAAATAAAGCAACAACGTAAGTTCAGTCATTTGTAAAACAGCGGGCAGACATCGGTACATTGAATGAATGCCAGTTAAATACAGTTATCCTGCAGTAAACTCGTACGACCCATGGCATAATATGGGATCTGTACTAAATAGGACGAACAGGGAATGTGGAACATTATAGTGCATGGTGTGATCCACCACTGATTTGGGCCAGAGCTGCCCGTCATTTGTCACGAAGCACGGCTGGTGTCGGTCAGTGACATTTGATAGAAACAGTGCTGGTTGGATTAGTCCTAAGCCGCATAAATATCAAAGCAGTGGAAGTGATAAAAAAAGGAGAAAGTCAATAGCCTTCGTGACGTAGGCAGCCACGGGCGTGCCGGAGTCAGCAGTAACCCACCTGACAGGTTGCGGAATGTATGTTATCCAGGGCGATGGTGGTGGCTGCCGAGTTGCAGCGGTCAGCGTAATAACAGAGGCGCCGTGGTGACCCATGGTGGACAGCAGAAAGCGGGCTTGCTTGGTACCCTGCTTCTTCAGGCCAGCAGAAGTAACTCTGGGGCAGGCGAGATCAAACCGCAGTCTCCAGCATGGCTGATAAAAACGGCTTGCTCACACAGCGCGCTTGTGCTGATGGTTGGGCAACTAGACCGCCAGGCTCGTACGCCGGTCCGCCAGGATGGCGACCAGTAGCAGGTGAAAGTCGTCAGTCGGTGATTCTCTCCAGTGGAAAGGCACGAAGTCGACGCCTTTCAGACAGCGCAGGCATTTCCTGCTGCCATTGGTGGCACTATCTGACGAATGCAGACGGCTTGTTCATCTCCGTCCATAGACTGGCGTGGAAATCCACTCGGCTAGCGGCTTATAATTATTGAAGAGGAGTTGGGAATATTTATATTAGCCACGTCTGTTGTCGTTTCTGTAACTTAGAGACTTTGTCCTGTATACCAAAGCACTGCCTAGGTGGTACTGTACTGTGTAAGAACTCCTCCTCTCAGGAATCTTGTCCAGCTTCCTTTAGTAAGTCAGCTTGCTGAGTACTGGTTCCTGAATACTGAATGCCTTTTTTTGCGACATGGCACAGAGCCGAATTGTGAAACCCTACTTATGACATAGATTTTACTGAATCGTCACCGAAGTTGTTTCCTGCAACAGGCCGAACTATGGCTAATCAGTTTACAGAAAGGACAGCTTGAATGATTACAAGCTAGCTTATAAATCTACATCGAAACACATAATCCGCAAGAGACCATACAGGGCATGGCGAAGGGTACTACGTACAACTGTGTGTCATACCTTTCCCTGTTCCTCTCGCAAATATAGCGAGGGAAAGACTTTTTATAAGCCTCCGTACGAGCCGTAATTCCTCTCGCTTTACCTGCGTGGTTCAAAAATGGTTCAAATGGCTCTGAGCACTATGGGACTTAACTTCTAAGGTCATCAGTCCCCTAGAACTTATATCTACTTAAACCTAACTAACCTAAAGACATCACACACATCCATGCCCGAGGCAGGATTCGAGCCTGCGACCGTAGCGGCCGCGCGCCTCCAAACTGTAGTGCCTAGAACCGCTCGGCCACCCCGGTCGGCCTACCTGCGTGGTCCTTAGTGAAATGTACCTGGTGGTTATATTTAAAGTGCAACTACTCTCAAAGGTCCAGTGTGGGCTGTATATATCGTGTGACAGCGAAACTTGGGAAATATTCCAATTCGTTAAACTACAACCGATTTACGCTGCAAAAAAAAGTTCTACCTTTACCCACCAGATGGAAACCTGGTGCTTTGCATGCCAGAAAGTCTCATAGAAACCTTTCCAGATGCAGTGGACTGAGAACGGGTCGTGGTCAGAGAAAACGAAACAAGTGAGAAAGGCATAATGTTCATTTTATTATTAATCGCTGCTTACGAATTTTTCCAATATGAGCACTCCAAATGTCGACGAGATGCTACTTCCGTAAAAAGATGTGGTCAACAGATGGCCGCATCATTTCCAGTGGAATCTGAGAAAGGTGTTCCATTTTACAGGCATTCAGAGACGGTAGACCCCAAATGCCCTGGTAAAGCGTTCTATTAGATATCCCTGGTAAACGAGTTCTATTAGATGTCCCTGGAGCATGTTTTGATATCAGATGACCTTGTAGGCCATGCTTCTGGAGATGAGACGGTCGTGGAAGGTTACATTTAGCAGATCTTTCACTGGCAGAACGACATGACGTGTTGCCCCGTCTTCCTCAAGAACAGTGGTTTCGACATAGTTCCAAAGCAGGAATCACATGCTGTACGAGGTGGTCTCGATACCGTGAACAAAGAAAAGTTTCAAGTTATTCACATGAGTACTAAAGAAATCCGCTAATCGCAATTACGCAATAAGTCACACAAACCTGAAGGCTGTAAATTCAAGTAAATACTAAGGGATTACAATAACAGATAACCTAAACTGGAACGATCACATAGATAGTGTTGTGGGTAGAGCAAACCAAAGACTGCGATTCATTGGCAGAGCACTTAAAAGGGGCAACAGGTCTACTAAAGAGACTGCTTACACCATGCTTGTCCGCCATATTCTGGAGTATTGCTGTGGAATGTGGGATCTGCCTCGGGTGGGACTGCCGGATGACATCGAAAAAGTTCAAATAAGGGCAGCTAGTTTTATATTATCGCGAAATAGGGGAGCTAGTGTCACAGACATGATATATGACTTGGAGTGGCTATCATTAAGACAAAGGCGTTTTTCATTGCGTCGGGATCTTCTCAAGAAATTTCAATCACCAGTTTTCTCTTAAGATTGCGGAAACACTCTATTGGCATCCACATATATAGAGAGAAATGATCAGCACCATAAAATAAATCAGGGCTCGCACAGAAAAATTTAACTACTCGTTTCTCCTGCGTGCAGTTTGAGAGTGGAGCGGTTGAGAGACAGATTGAAGGTGGTTCATTGAACCCTCAGCCAGGCACTTTATTCTGAATAGCAGAGTAATCACGTCGGTGTAGCTGTAGATATCACGATATTCCTGACAGGTCCTCTGGGAGTATTCTCTTGAAAAATGGACGGACCGAGAGTAAAAATGTTTGCGATTCCACACCACACAGTCACTTAAGGCGAGCGCAATGGTTCTTTGGGCACAATACGCGGTTTAACTGTAGTTCCGTATATTCAGTGCACCACATAGTGAAAAAAGTGCCTCTTTACTCCATAGAATGTTGCTGACCACATGGCGAAGAGTGAATTACAAACGATGCTGTGGATCATGAGGTTTTAGTTGCTGCACCATCTGAATCTTGTACGAGTTGTACTGTGAAAAAGTCCTCGAAACTTTCCTTAGTGTTGACTATGAAGTGCACGAGTAATAGCATACCTGGGGAATGTGCAGCATAGTCAACTATAGCTACAGCTACAGCAACCTTGTTAGTAATTTCCGCCGGATCCTGGTGCCACACCACGCTCACCCACATTTTCGAATTTCATACCCATCTTCTTTAAAGCAGCTAATGGCATCGGCACCTCAGACCATCCAGTTATCAGTAGTGTGTCAGTGCAACGCTGTAATTGCTACCGTTCACATAAAACAGTTTCACAAACAGTACGCGGCCTCTCTTCTCGACAGCTGTAGTGTTCACGCACTGTTAAGTTCACTGTCAAGTAACAGAGCAGATATCATCCCATCATACAAACACTTTACAACAGAAGATTTGCACCGGGTGGCTGCAGTTGGAGCTAATCTGTTTTTCAGTGGAAATCTGTTCTCCATTAACGCATTACCACACATACCAAGTTTCAGTGTCGTACGGTAATTACAGCCCACACTGGATCTCCATGAGTAGCTGCAATTTAATTAAGAACACACGGTACTTTGACGGCAGAAGAATCCTTCTGCTGTCAGCCGTAAACGGCGTTCTTTTCGCAAGGCACTATCGAGGAAGTTCAGACAACCGACATCTTCAGTCCAGGCATTTCTATTTCAGCTCACGAAGAGTCTCAATAGTACGTGCGTGATGATGAAGCCTGCTGGTAACAAATCTAGCAACACTACCCATGGTAGACTGTTACAGAGATTTTGAAAAATATGTGTTGATTGTAGACAATCCCCCGTACGGATCGCGAAGAGAAGATCAGACTAATAACAGCGGTCACAGAGGCATTGAATCAATCACTCTCAAAGAGAATGGGGAAAAGCCCTAATAAGCGGTACAATGGCAATTACCCTCTGTCATGCACTTCGCTATCGTTCGCAGCATGTGGTTTCAGATGTTTCCCCGTACGTTGAAAGTCATTGCAGTTCATGGCAGTTCATTCTGTGTCTCTAACGAATTTAAAATATCTTTATCCACTCTGCAGAGCAGCATCAGCAGGGGTTTAGTATAAAGGCCTCCGTTAGACACATCCATCCATTAGGGTCATCTGCCGTAATCATCAATCCTCCTCTTTCGAGTTTGCTGCAGGCAACTAATCACCTTCCATTTTAATTGATACTAGCCGCTGAGATCGATGTCTCGTCGGCGGCTAAGGAAACACACGGCTCTTGTGGCAAGAAGTGGAGAAGTCCATACAGTAAATTAATAGATGTACGTATAGATGTAGTTAATTACCAGGAACGCTATGAAAACAAACAAACTGGTCTATGAACAAACACAGCACGTAATAGCGACTTTAATGAAAGTGAAGAGCTGGATGTAACTTGCAGCCACGTTCACTAGCGTTCTTCTGTTTATTCTTATGGTTAGGACATTAGCGAACAACACAGCCGGTAAACGGAATAGAATATACATAACTTGGCCAAATTTTTATTGCAATTGGTCCTTTTTACTTCCTGTACAGAAGCATTGACTCTCGTAAAGATATGGCAGTTGTTGCTGAGAGACTGACGACAGCCTTCCTCGTTGAACACACGGGTTCCCGTCGGATCACCGAAGTTACGTATCGTAGAGCGTGGCCAGCACTTGGATGAATGACCGCTCCGGTACGCCACCTACTACTGGCAGCTTTCCCTTCGCCTTCCCGGCAAATAGGAGGAGCTGTGGTGACGTTGAGTTCCTGATCAGTGTACTGGGCTACATTTCAAAGCTCTCAACACTGTCTCATGGAGTGATGGGATGTGACATTGTTGATGGCTATGCGTCCGTCGAATGGGCTCAATAAGCTCGGCGTCCACCCATGGTGCTACTCTACAAGAGTGGTTTATGTGTCGACACTGTGTTTCACCACCTCCTTCCTCTCATCTACATACCTAAACATTATACAGCACTACAGAGGCACCCATTATATCTACAGGTACGAGATGCACTTAATACACGAATATCACACTTCGTGAAGGAATGGCACCACTGTGAGCGAAAGACGGAAACAATTTTTCCAATTTGAAGGCTGGACCTGCCTGCTGCTGTCCGTCATTGGTTCAAATGGCTCTGAGCACTATGGGACTTAACATCTGTGGTCATCAGTCCCCTAGAACTTAGAACTACTTAAACCTAACTAACCTAAGGACATCACACACATCCATGCCCGAGGCAGGATTCGAACCTGCGACCGTAGCAGTCGCGCGGTCCCGGACTGAGCGCCTAGAACCGCGAGACCACCGCGGCCGGCGTGTCCGTCATTCCTCACGACATTATTGAATGTGATCTGGCGGCGCTGCAGGTGACTGAAGCGATAAAAGGCGAAATTTCTAGCGATAATGGTTACAAATGGTGAAATCCTCTGGCAACAGCGACTTCGAGAAAATGCAGATTGTTATGGAAGGGTGCCTGAGGAACAAACGTTTTGGAAACGGCGAAGTTGGTCGGCTGCTTTCCTGACGCTGTTATAGACAAGGTGGGGGACCAGAGGCATCCGCTGCTGCTCCTACATCATGCGCTGAGAGAAGGGCAACCCTCACTCTGGCACAGCCTCGCTGCACCTTGGTGCTCTAGCCGTGCGCGTACTGCTGTCGCGAGAATCTACGTACGGCGAAACAACATGTGGAGCACATAGTATTGGATGTACTTGCCTAATTACGGGAAGTGGAAATCGGCGGCTTATCCAGTGCCTAATATAGTGTGGTAGGTCTGACAATACAATGCAATGCCATTTAAGTCACAAGTGTTTCAATGCGCACTGTTCAATACACATTGCAGGCAACTACTGTGTGTTCCCCTGTTGAGCAAACGACATCGTCAGTTACGATTATAATGAGCGAGGGATCAGCGACATTGGACCATGAATCAATGGAACTGTTTCGTCTGACGGGATGATTCTTTCATTACACCAGGTTCTGGCGCGTGGCTGCTCGAAACATGCTCCGTGCGATGGACGAAGGGACGTGTGGATCATAAGATACTATGGGAGAAAACCCCCGTGGACCAAGTGAACATTATTGTTAATCACTGCCATCCCTTCATGCACGATGTATTCTCCGAGGACAAACGAATATTACAGCAGAACAACTGTCCGTTCCACGTGCTCGTAACCGCGCTACAGTGGTTTAAGCAGGATGACAGGCAACTCGTTTTGATGCTTTGACTACCAGATTCACCCAAACTGAACCCGATGTAGCCCCATTCGAGACATTATCCGGTTCTAGGTCCGCGCCCACAAACAACAAGCCTCAGTTCAGCAAGGTGTGCATAAGAGTTAGTGACGTGTATATCTCTTCTAACTTAGTAATGACTTGTCAAATCGAAGCCAAGCAGAGTCACTGCTGCATTGCATTCCGAAGTTGGACCAATATATGGAGCAGATGGCCATAAAGTTTCATCTCAAGGTAATATATCGGGCGTAGTGTTTGAACAGAGAGTTTTCACTGAATCGAAGCACTCTCCAGTCACGACTTTTTGATTTTAGGCACGGTAACAGGCTTTGAACTGCCGATAAACTGAAGAAAAATGAAACTAAAAGAAAATGAGAAACCAAGTGTCCATGGGTGACATCTGTATTTGGCACCGCTTGTTTCCCTCCCTTTGAAACTAAACGCGGTACTTGTGCAGACACTCGTGTGCTACATTTCTGTTGTTGCTTTATCCAGTTAACGCTACACGGGTGGTGAGCGGTCCACCACCGCTGAATAACACAGCTCCTCTTCAGTGCATTATAAAACAGAGGTTCTGTAATATTAAAAACTGTTTTAATGCATGTGGAGGTTTGCCGTTCAAACAGCAAAGAGGTGGCTGACATATAAAAGAGCTAAGTGATTGTTTACTCAACGTCAGTGAACTTGAACCACCTGTAGCGAATCGATGATTGACGCAGGGACTGAAAGTCGACCGTGAATGTAGAGAAATGTAACACATTATGTATACAAAGGCGAAGAGATCAAAAAGTGTTCTGTTACGCCACCGGTGAAAGATCACTGAAAGCATTAAAACCTGTAGTGCTTAGAGCCATTTGAACCATTTGAATTAACAACCTAAAGTGGAGTGATCATTAAACGAGTTTTTTTAATGAATGCGCGGGGGGGCTGAGTTTATGACTCAACAAGGTTGAGTTGACTACTTGGCGTGAAGTCTAACGCACAATAGCACGCCAAAGTCTTGTCAGATCTTCAGCCGGATCTAACTGTCATCTGCACACATTTCCTCGGTATACCTGGCCGCCATCATCACGAGAGAAAAGCTAAACCGCTCTCTCCGATAACTGGTTAAAACCGTTATACACAGCCAACATACGAAAGCGCATGCTTCACGTAAAGATTTCGTCGTTCACGATTTGAAACAGTTATCGGGGAGGACGGATTATCTTTAGTCACCTGATGATGGCGGCCAGGCGGTCAGCGTAAATATTCAGTGCAGGTGTTTGATACGGTTGAAGACCCCAACAGAATTTGATCCGCTAACACTCCGGGGAGGTTTAGATAGTCACATAAAATGAAGTTGTTTCGTAACAAAAAGATTTTGTAAGACCCGGAGAAGACCGCAAAGTCATCGGTAAGCTGTAGTTTTAAATAGGCAAGTATTTATGTGATCTTTGCTGTTGAATGTTTTTAGCTAGTAAAATATATGGTCTTCTCAAACTGAGAAAATACAGAGCTGACTATCGTTCACTGAAACTGTCTTTAGCGTCCAGGTCAACGTTGAAAGCTACAGCGGAGATTCCGCGTGGCTACGGTACGGCCAGCTTGGAAGGCGATGTCGTTCACCACCGATCCCCCGCAGTAATGGCCACAGATACCACTCCGTAACCGAGATCAGTATAAGAACTATGGCCCAATCACATTGTCACCAACCTCTTAAATACAGCCGGCAACACAATATGTGAGGTGCATATCGAACAATAACACAAATTTGTACCAAGAATAATCTAAAGTTTGACATTTAAAAATTAAAAATGCAATATCGATAAACATGAATACACTATAAAATTTTTCTAAAATCCACAGGTTCTAATTTAATTAAAAAATTTAATACTTACGCACAACATTATCATATTCGAAAGATTTAAGTGTAATCATGTGATAGTACACACTCAAAGTTTGATCACTAATGTCAATGTTTAATTTTGTCTTGTAACAGGCTTGCTTCACAAAATAATCTAAGGCAGACGAAATCATAAGTTGTTTGTTTGTCTACGTGGACAAGAATCACTTCACATTAACAAATTGTATCATATGTAGCGACTGATGAACCCTGGACATCAGTCGCCACGGGACGTATTACATGAAACTACCAGTGCCCAGTGTACCACATTAATAGTGTCGCTTTATTCGCTACTCTCAATAAATGCCAGAGCACCAGCAGCTCAAGCAAGTCATTTCACGCATAACTGACTTTAAATAGTTTAGCGCACCTTGAGATAGATTTATTTATAAGCAGCCCAGAGTAACAACCCTAGATTTCCATTGGTATTACCTATGCTAGAAAACTAAGTAGTACCCTAGCCGGCCACTGTTTCCGAGCGGTTCTAGGCGCTTCAATTCGGAACCGCGCTGCTGCTACGGTCGCAGGTTCTAATCCTGCCTCGGGCATGGATGTGTGTGATGTCCTTAGGTTAGTTAGATTTAAGTAGTTCTAAGTCTAGGGGACTGATGACCTCAGATGTTAAGTTCCACAGTGCTTAAAGCCATTTCAACCATTTATATTACTCTAAGCGACCGTCGTGCAGCGCATCTAACTTCAGGGTTAGTGGCAGCCCCATATGGCCAAAAATAATTTTTTTTATATCTGTTTGTAATTAAATTTAACACCCATATGCAGCATAGCGAGGCCACGTAGACTGCACAGTATAGCACTTACAAAATAGTCAGTATTCTGGTCACACTTATTGAGGCCGACCGTAACACCTTGTATTCTTCACCAGAAGTAATACAACTTATAATACCTTTCCAGACACTACCGCTAAGGGGAAAGCCTTCTGAAACAAAATCAGCAAGAATCGTATATAAAATAAAATCGAGCACGATCAGCACAGTTGCATGAAATATGTAATCGCGTCCTCACGCAGGAGTGTAAAACCTCACTATATGACACCCTTATAGTAATCAGCAAAGAGAAAGAAAGAAGGAATAACCCACGATTCGCTATAGAGTTAAGCAATATGCACAGAATACCAGCAGTACCATACGACAATGCTGAAACACGTGACGTTGGCCGCACACTGTGCTACCGGGTTGCGTCACACTCAGACAACACTGATCTCGATCCGCGCCCGTATCTGGTTCACACGAACCCCACCACACAAATGTTTTTATTTAATTTGTAGCGTCTACTGATCAAATGTTTCCACAGAATTTCATTCTCACTTACTGCACACGCAATAGCACCTCTATCCACTATAAGAGTCTTTCTCTAAGCAACTAGAGAGCATTCACCAAACTTGCCAAGCGAAGGAGCTCCCTGTAACATCAACGGTGGAAGAAAACCCAACTCGACGCCACTCTCAATTTCGCCCACACGGGCATGTCTGCACAAGACGACCACCAACTATGGTAACTTTGTCAACTAAAAATTTGATAAGAGACCTAAAATATAAAACAAACCTATCGAACTCAGTATAAGGGAACGGACTTCATTTAGTAATCAGCTAACTGCATTATCATCTGACACCCAGATCACTGTGTAGTACAATTCTTTCAGCCGATTACGCTTGCAAGTCACGCAGAATTCCCAGTTGCATATGCTACAAATCAGCGTTGTGGTCACGGATACCAACCTTTAACACATTTCCTCATTATTCTCGAGGCGCACAACGCTATTTTCGCAATTAAAACAAGAGTAATTGATACCAAGTCACAGGGCCAGACAGTTCCTTGCCTCTCCGTACACTTCGTATTTGTCCCTTACATGACAACCTACAGGCCAGTTGAGCATCAAAGACCCGAAGACCAGCGCCCGCCAAGCAGAATCCAGATCGCAGGAACGAATGGTAGAAAAAGCAGAAGCAAGGCTCAGACCTCAACAAATAGTAGTTCTTTGATGAAAGAAGTTACAGTTTCTTGAGTGCTTCTCACCAGTTTGGGGCCCTTACGTAGCAGCAGTTAGATACATTCACTGACGAGCCTACGAAATTGATACACCTGCCTAGTATCGTGTAGGGCCACCGCGAGGACGCAGAATTGCCACAACATGACGTATCATGGACTCGACTAATGTCTGAAGTAGTGCTGGAGGAAAATGACACCATGAATCCTGCAGGGCTCTATAGAAATCCCTGAGAGTACGCAGGTGTGGAGATCTCTTCTTAACAGCACGTTGTGAGGCATCCCAGATACGTTCAATAATGTTCATATCTGCGGAGCTTGATGGTCAGCGGAAGTGTTTAAACTCTTCAAGAGTGTTCCTGGAGCCACTCTGAAGCAATTATGGACGTGTGGGGTGTCGCATTGTACTGCTGTTATTGCCCGTGTCCGTCTGAGTGCACAATGGAGATGAATCAATGAATGTAATCAGACAGGTTGCTCACGTACGTGTCAACTGTCAGAGTCGCACCATGATATATAAAGGAACCCGTATCATACCAACTGCACACGTCACACATCATTACAGAGCCTCTACCAGCTTCAACATGCAGGTTCCATGGATAAATGAGGCTCTCTCCGTAGCCGTACACGTCCTTCAGCTCGATACAATTGGAAACGAGACTCGTCTGACCAGACAACATGTTTCCAGTCATCAACGTCGAATGTCTGTGTTAACGGGTCCAGGCGAAGCGCAAAGATTTGTGATAAGGAGTCATCAAGGGTACACGAATGGGTCTTCTCCTCCGAAAGCCCATGTCGATGATGTTTTGTTGAAAGATCCACACGGTGACATTCCTTAATGGCCCAGCATTGAAATCAGCAGCAGTTCGCAGAAGGTTTGAGCTTCTGTCGCTTCAGTCGTCGTTGATCCCGTTCTTGCATGATCTTCTACCGGCCGCAGTAATGTCAGAGATTTGAGTTTTACATGTCCAGGAGGAACTTACATGTCACATTTCAAAGTTTCCCTTCACGGTACACTAGTGAAATGGTAGTAAGGGAAAATCCCCACTTCATCGTTATCTCGGTGACGCTGTGTCCCATCGCTCGTGCGTCGACTGTAAAACGTTGAAACTCAGTTGAATCTTGATAACTTGCCACTGTAACAGCAATAACCGGTATAGCAACTGCTGCAGAGACATGTTATCCTATACAGACGTTGCCGACTGAAGCCCGTATTCTGCCTGTTTACGTATCCCTGTATCTGAATATGCACGCCTATGGCGCTTCAGTGTAATACTTAACGAAGAAATCCGCGTTCCATCGAATGATCTTTTAGAAAGCGGGAGCGTGTTACGGTGACGCTCAACCAAATCCAGTGGCTGTCACTGTTAGGGCGGTGCTGTGCATCACGAAGAACAGATGGGCAATATAGTACCGAGCGAGGTGGCGCAATGGCTAGCACACTGGACTCGCATTTGCGGGGTCAACGGTTCAATCCCGCGTCTGACCATCATGATTTAGGTTTCCCGTGATTTCCCTAAATCGCTCAAGGCAACTGGCAGGATGGTTCCTTTGAAAGGGCACGACCAACTTTATTCCCCGCCCTTCCCTAATCCGATGAGAACGATGACCTCGCTGTCTGGTCGGTCCAAAACAACCCAACCCAATATAGTACTGCCTCTCACACCGAGTTCATGTGACCCCCGCCTTTGTTCGACGTCAACGGGAAACAACCACTCCCACACGGCCGCTGGCAGCACTAGGAGTGTCGTTCGAACGCGTAAAACGTTGTAGTCTTTGTCGTAATGCGAAAACGAAGCGACATATCTACCGACCAAAAGGGGAGTGATCATTGGCTTCTGGACTAAGGGTGAACTCGTTATGACGCTGCAGCTAACTAACTGTCACAATGAATATCAGTAAGGGCATTACGCATTTCTCTTTCTAGAGTATGATTAAATTACATTGATCACGAACGATGGAAAGATGTTTTCACTTGTCCTGTAAGGATGTTGTCATTTTACGAAAGATATTGCAACATGCTGAAGGCGTAATGGCACCAACACTAATCAAGAATGTTTCATGATCTAAAGACAGCCAGCTTGTTGACAAACTAGTAATCCATCTAAATCCATATTTTATTTGGGACTTTGACCTCAGCGGTTTTCCGTCCCTAACACGAATTAAGGAAAAAAGTACAACACATCGCTTATCTGTTCGATGACAATTTCAACGTATTAGCGTGGACAAGTAGATGAAGGACATAGTCCGTCGCAGCATGAGGTCGTGGGTCAGCGATGTAGAATATGCGCTATTTCTCGAATAAATCCCTCGATGTTGTTCCAACTTTTGTAACAGATAACTGAGTGCAACAAAAGCAGATTTAACATATTGTTCTCTGTTCGTGTTTGAGGGTAATTCATAAAATTTGAACTGTAAAGGTGTCCAGGGAAAATAACAGGGGGACTAGGGGGTCAAACTGATTAACATATAGTTCCATCCGCAACTATAAGAATTACATCATCGATACACACACCTACAACTCTACAAATCGTAATTAAGGTACGATTTCGAGCGATTGAGAGAACCAAGAACCCAAAGCTTTGTATTAAGCACCCAATTTTGGGAAGACGACAGACGGTTCTACATTTACATAGTTGTCTTTTAGAAAAATATGATTCACTTCTTTTATTTAGTGTAAGATAGTATTAGTTCTACAGTGAACATGGACGATGCTACAGGTTTGATGCTTCCGTCCGCGATTCCAAAGACGGTAACTACTGTTTGCAAGGTTTCATGCTGTCGGTTAGGTGCAAGAAATTAAGAAGTTATCGTAGTCAGAACAAGTTAATGAATTACATGAACAATTAAGTAGAAAGTCTCCAGTGGGGAAATTTTGTTGATGGTACTCTTGGATCGTCATCATTCTGTTTGCTGCTTCATAGGAAGAATTTGTTAGCGAGCCGCACGTTTTTAGTCTAAATAGCACAGTATACCCTCCCTATGTAATTCTTCGGGATATGTGGCAGCATTGACAACATGTAAAATACTCCGAGGATAATGAAGTATGAATTAGTACTAGTACGCCATAAAACCCGGAAGAGTCTGCCACTAGTGTTATTGGTGTGTGACGCGAAACACGAGGTAGATGATGTCTGAGCAAATTTTTGTGAAGTTGGAGAAAGATTTGTCGGAGGAAACAGCAGGCAGTCAAACTACGCTGAGAAACACGGATTGCTGTGTTAACAACTGAGAGAATGGAACAGGAAAGTAAATCTGTGACTTTTTTGTATTACGTGAGACGCAAACAATTGACAGAGTGATGCCAAACTGATTGAATATTTGAACAAACTCATAGACTTGGTTCGTATCAGTAATTTGGGTGTACTAGAAGAGAGTGCGACTGCACATACAAAGAGCGGATCATGGTGGCCAGTGCGCCAGGGCAGGCAGAGAATGGTTGTAAATCGAACACATTTTGGAGCCCAGAAGCTAGCAAATTTTTTAACAGACAGAGACACGCAGAGGCGAGTCTTTGGTACCGGGACGATGACTGATTTAACAGCCACCACTGGTAGATTCTAAGTACGGTGAGAGGCAGCCGCTACCGTTTTGTGAACCACGTCGAAAGGTGAAGTTCATTAAGAAACGTTCAGTAATTCCAGTGTTCACTTTGAAGACTTATTTGCAGTCGGAAATTCAACAAGCTTTCTACTCCAACAATAGATACGCACCCGCATACATGTCTTTGTGTATTGTTTACGATCTCAATGTAAAAAAAAAAAAAAATTGTTTGAAATCCTATGGGACTTAACTGCTAAGGTCATCAGTCCCTAAGCTTACACACTACTTAACCTAAATTATCCTAAGGACAAACACACACAACCATGCCCGACGGAGGACTCGAACCTCCGCCGGGACCAGCCGCACAGTCGACGACTGCAGCGCCTGAGACCGCTGGGCTAATCCCGCTTGGCGATCTCAATGTAATGAGCTACAAAAATCACGGAATGACCTCCAGAGACGCAAGTGCTTTCTGCTGGAAAAGTGATCACATCGAATTATTTTTCCAAATCCTTTATCCATGTTTGCCAAAGCATGAGTTTATTGATTTCAGCTATTATACTGTAGGAAACGCTAAAACCAGACACACGTTCTTTTTGAAATGATTTTATTGTATCATACTTGTTTCAGGGGATGACATCTTTACAAGTTTCACATTTGTGTCTTAAAATACAACAAAGCTTTCGTCACTGCATAATTTACAAAACTGCGTCCTAAAATATAACACATGTTTTGCAATTACATAGTCTGACACTCACGTATGCTGCATACATTGTACTTACTTTACGAAAAGCCGTTCTTTACATATTACAAGACAAAAGTTTGATTTTATTTTGCAATACATGCTGATCTATGAACTGAATTAAATACAAATTGGCGGATACATCTGTTTACATCGGCTGCTGATATGATAAGTGCCAGGCCCGAAATTAGTAATGGTACAATGTAGTTATTAAAAAAGCTTTGTGACTGGTTGTAGTATCTCCTACACTGTCATTTACGATTACAGTTGCAGTGTCATCTAACCAAAATTGTTGAAATAATTTCAGTTACTGTTAAAATCTTTCTCCCGCTGGAGGTTACATTCCTCCATTGGGCGTGGGTGTATGTGTTGTTCTTAGTTTAAGTTAGTTTGTGTAGTGTGTAAGTCTAAGGACCGATGACCTAAGCAGTTTGGTTCGTTAGAATGTCACACACAACCGAACAATTGTTAAAATCTTTTCTTGTGGGATCTGACTATTTGCGACTAATGAACTGAGTTAATTCTGACCATTATTTGATTTAGTAGCCAGCTGAGTCATTTAATGACTGATATGATAAGCAGTAATTTCCTTTCATCAAACTTACAGGGCCAAATTATTGTATTTAATTTAAGTGTCCAATAGAGACCTGATTCAACTTAATAGGGGAAAAGAAAACAGAGTGTACAACTACAAAATCAGTTAAAATACCAGGTGCTTCAGGTCTATTGGTAATGTGTTAACCGAGTGACAATAACAGAAAGTGACCAACTTATGGGATTGGCCTCCCAGTGTTGTATTTGTTATGGACCAAGGCACTGGGCATCCATATTTTTTACGGTGGAATCATTTATCTTATTTATAATTGTCGTATTTCAAGATTTGTCAAAATTACTTCATGACACAGTAATGCGCTAGTACTATTATGTTCGTTATTTTTAATGTTTATAATTGTGGTGGAAACAATTTCGTAGTTGTCTGACATGTTCTTTGTGAACCGACGTCTTTTGAGAGGTGCCATTAGTAGAACAGGCAGGATGAGGACTTGACACTAGGTCTCAAAACACATTGAGGGAATAAGATACGGAGAGATAGTATGCAAACTGAAAATATGAAGGTTGTCCATGACCAGGACATTACACTGTTTTAATCGTGAAAAAGTGGATGTAAATTTACACTCCTGAACTGAGGTCACTGACCTAACGTAGAGGCGACGTTCTATAACGACTCCATTGTTATCGGTCACTCGGCTGAGTCATCATAATTCTCTTTTGTACATATGAACTGGTTTCTCTCAGAAACTGTCTAAATACGTTTCTGACTTTATTTGGGCATTATCACCTATGTTCTATTTCCTGACATACCAGACCTTAGCACTGAAACTGAATCTACTGTAATATCCACTATCCATGATTTTCCGGGCACTACTTCAAATGGTTCAAATGGCTCTGAGCACTATTGGACTTAACAGATATGGTCATCAGTCCCCTAGAACTTAGAACTACTTAAACCTAACTAGCCTAAGGACATCACACAACACCCAGTCATCACGAGGCAGAGAAAATCCCTGACCCCGCCGGGAATCGAACGCGGGAACCCGGGCGCGGGAAGCGAGAACGCTACCGCACGACCACGAGCTGCGGACGGGCACAACTTCTGTAACAGATTGAATTTATAAGAAAAACATGATAAGATTAATGTTGTGAGTTATCTATATTCGATATGTTCTAATATTCGTACCAATTTTGCTTTCTCGTACTCTTTACGCTGCTGTTTCAGAAGTACATGTACAAACGTCAATGAATAACTCGTTCTAGAGTCAAATTTACCCAACGAATCATAAACATTGTAATGTAAATATTCATAATAAATTTTTAGCCAAGTTCGCAAATTTAATTCTAAACATCTGTAATTGCGACTGCTTGTCGATTGCGACGAAACGAGTGAGAGCATGCCTAAAGGAAAGGTCAGATTACTCTTCGTCTTAATCCGTCACACAATTTGCAGAACGGAAATGTGTACTAGAGTTGATGTTTTACGACAGATGAAATGCGACAAGTTGAAAACTCCTAGGTAGTTTTCCGATAATTCTTTTCTCTGGAGCTCCCGGAAAGTCTGAACCTGTTAGCCAAGCTGGGGCGTTTCACCGGAGAACTCTGCTGGCACTTTGACAGGAACTCGGCAGGGCGAACAGCGCGCAAGAATTAGGACCTCTCGGCCGCCACAGGTGGCAGCGGCTGCGTCGAGGGCCAACACTTCTCTTTAGCTCTTCCAGAGAAGTGCCTAGTCCTTATGTTAAACCATAAAGTGGGGACTGGAAAACGCTTCGACTGAGGCAATCATTATCGCCACTAAAAATAGCAGAAACATTAACAGCAGCAGCATCATCGTCGTTACCATCGTCATCATCATCATCATCATCATCCTCCTCCTCATCATCATCATGATCATCATCATCAACACCATCATCACCAGCATCTTAATCACGACAGTTTTCATGGACGTGTCCTACTGGTCTCTTCCGCCTGAGAATTGGTCATTACATTTTTCAAAGGACGGCCAAATTTTATTGTCTTCTGAAATTCTACTGCGGGCATCACTGAAGGTTTTTCCTGATTTTCACACATCGAACGTGACTCCTCTAGTTTATTACCTATTTCTGTTTAAGGTTTGTAACTAATTCAAAATTTACAAATTGTCAAATTTCAATAGTTTTCATGTGTTCTAGAAGTATTCCATTCACTGCGGAGAAACCTCATTCCAGAACACTGTTTGTCTTATTTAGTAAAAAGATAGATTTCACCATTTGCATCAGTAAAACAGGAATGGTATAACTGAACATTATATTTTAACGATCGTTGCCCTAGAACACAACATAAAAGAAAGGCTGCACACATTCAGGCAAGACATAATCAAATAAACGGAATTATTACTAGGAAATAGCAGAGCTATGTGGAATATATTTGAAAGATAAAGACATTCCCGTAACAGATGAAAAGTTGGGAAAACAGAGAGCACAAACGTTGGATTTTTTTAGTTTTCCGATCCCACTGTGGAAACTGGAAGAAGAATGACACGTTTCAGTCTGAATTTGTGAAGGTACAGTTAACATCTTGACACGTACATTTCTGCACTGTCGCACGGTGGTATGAGTATGTTGCTGTTTCTATAGGTTCATTTCTTGTGACCAGCAAGCAGAAGTACAGATATACTGATGTTGCGGAGACGATATTGTTGCAACAGAACGTATGCACACTTGACTATTTGAAAGAACTGAGTAACATATCAACTTCCCCACCGCCTCTTACGCATACGCACATTGAAATCTGAATCAATCACCCACTCCCATCACAGACTATAAAATCCGCACCGATATGTACCCACCCTATCAATCACAACTGCTGCTCACCTATTACACTTCACATCAGAGTTTCCAATTCCTTTTCCATCTTTCCCCGTCACTTTTGCTTCTATACACTGTGCTACTTCCCAAACGCCAAATTTCTACTCCTATCCAGTCTTCGTACGATCCACGCGTATACCACTTTCCTTTCCACTGATACAACACAGACGGCTGCTGTGACCGTGCGGTTCTAGGCGCTTCAGTCCGGAACCGCGCTGCTACTACGGTCGCAGGTTCGAATCCTGCCTCAGACATGGATGTGTGTGATGTCCTTAGGTTAGTTAGGTTTAAGTAGTTCTAAGTTCTAGGGGACTGATGACCACAGCAGGTAAGTCCCATAGTGCTCAGAGCCATTTGAACCATTTGAAGCCCCTTCCCCTCTCCTCCTGCCTCCCGCGTAGAAAGAGAAAAACATTCCATTTATTGGCAGAGAGTTAATATCTGTCAACACATTTTTGATTGTCGTTACAGCAAGAAATGTACTAATTGCCCTTGAGAAGCATGGCACTGATTCAACATAAGTGGTCAGAAGAAAGAATACGTCAATGTTATACCTTCCACTAGACTTCATCAGAGCGTGACAGTAGTGGAAAACCCGAACGGCAAGTGGCGTCATGTAAGAAACTTATCCGAGTCACCAAAACAATTTTCAGCAACAATAGCTACTAATTCAAAACCTCTCTTTTGCGAATATGGGTTTCGCTGATGATATTGTGCTCTTTGATTATAGTGTGTATGAACTACAACCAGAAATGTATTTGAGATTACCTCTGAAGCTTATGCTTCTAGTAGTGTCTCCTGTATGTGCTTTTACAGTGCACACAACTTCACTCTTTGTGAACACTTCGCTGTCCGCCGACACCTCAGCGTTGTCGTGCGCGAAATATCGGTCAACGGCCGGCGACACTGCAATGGTGTCGTGAGCATAGTATAGCGCAGTGGCCGGTGACAGCACTTTAGTATCTTTTTCATTCTGTTGATGTTTAGATTAGATTATAGTAAGTTACACACGTCAATTAGTTCTTTGTTTTTGTAAGTACTTGTGCACTTTATTATTGCAGACGAAAGAGACGATACGATTATTTACGATGAATGCGCGGACGTCTTGACAGACGTTGCGGACGACTTGACCGATTGGGAAGAAGACATTGCATATCGAAAAAATGAAAGTGAAGCAGAGTCGTCGGAAGATAGTGAAATACGTCCAAGAATAATTCGGGGAACGATATGGGTGCCAACTGAATCAGATGAATCAGACGAAGAAGACCGAATATGATTTGCTGAGGACCAATAATAAATTTGAAGTATCTCCGGGTCCACATAAATTTCCCAAAGTTACAAAGAGCGTCGTGTATATCGTAGAATTATATATTGGGAAAGAGTAGCAAATCTGTTGACGTTAGGGGACCCGAACTTAGAAAATTGTTTGGTCTTGCTATTCTTATGGGAACTGAAAAAAAAAAAAAAAAAAAAAAAAACAAGGATCGATGATTACTGGTCAACGAACCCGTTGATAGACACACCGATAATTCGCAAAACGATGTCCCGCAACCGATTCAGACAAATATTTTTACATTTTTCTGACAGCAACAATAAACCGGATAGTGAGGACCGGCTCTTCAGAGTGCAATTCTTAATTAATTATTTTTCCAAAAAGTTTAAAGAAATATTTAATCCAAGTCAAAACATCTCAATTGATGAAGGTACGATACCATGGCGTGGACAGTAAAATTTTGAAGCTTAAAATCTGTCGAAAATTACGAACTATGGCATACTTATCGGATGCTGTGTGATTCGAGTACAGGATACATTTCCTCACTCAAGATATATTCCGCTGCTGGACAACCTTTAGCAAAAACAGTGATGGCACTATTGACACCTTCTCATGGAAAGTGGCATCAATTAGTATAACAGTATAGAATTTGCAGACAAGTTACTTGAAAACAAAGTTCGAGTTTGTGGAACGATACGGCAAAATAGAAGATTTCCGGAAAAATTAAAGCGCACAAAAGTCTATGTGTTTGAAGCTTGTCATCAACGGAAAGGTGACAAGCCGCCGGCGACAAGCCAAGTAATCCGAATTAGCGCTGCCGGCGCCAAGCGAATAAATTTGTACTAGAAGTGCGGACGGAAAAGCGTTAATAGTAAGTCTTAGTTCCTATGTACTGTATAAGATAATGATGCGAAGTTTCAGCCTGAAATCGCTTACAAGCATGGTTGTAGTCATTTCCTGAGAAATGAAGTCATGGTATTTACGTACTGCTGAGCTAATCAGTGGCATGTTACGTCAAAGCAGGAATAATTCCAAAATATTCTTCGATACAAGGGCGCTATCATTTGGTGCCATCCTCCTCCCCGCTTTCTCCACATAAATTTCTACTGGTGTGGGTTTTCGCTGTAATTGTGACACGCACTGTATGCTTGGCGACCGTCTCAACTTGGCTCCTCAAGCGGTCGCTACTAATAGTGGCATCTCCTGTGTAGAAATGTTTGAATTCTGGCGCTTCTGGCGTCCATCACAGCTTGCGTTGGTTTGACTTTACATGGGCCCAGAATCGAAGTCAAGTAGTATCCCCACAAGATGTCCACATTGCTAGATGCAGTTGTGGTCAGTGTGTGAAGAATCGCTCCAGTATTGGGAGAGTACGTGCTGGTAAATAAATTCATACAGATTTCGTATCAGCCGTTCTAATCCTTCAGTCTGACTACAAGGTAACCGTAGAATTGATTTTTTAAAGACGGGGAGCCCCTTCACGCCCACACCAGCATGATGTCCAACTCAGAATGTCTACTGCCATCTCTCAGGAAATGAGGTACATCTGGATGGTACTGCCATGTTTGTGATGTAGATTGGGGCGAAAATTGAACGAGGATAGCCGTTTGAAGGGCCGAGGGGGAAAAAGTATCAAGGCAAGAGCCAAGTGAAAATATTGTCAGCGATAGTTTGGTCGGAAATAAGAGCAATAGAGGATATGTTGCTAACTGCGACAGGTCAAGAAAGGGGCGCTGCCTAGAGCCCTCTGCTCCGCCGTGTCGTTAATGACGTGGCACAGAATCATCAGGCTGATAATGAACGGCGGCAGCTCACTGTTTTAAGGCGTCTCCTGCTACTGCGTGGCGCAGTTTTGCCGCAGCTGCTCCTCGATCAGCTCTGTTTGATCGGGGTACAGCGCTGCAGATTCGTCGGAGATCTGCAGGCCGTTCTCTTGCGCATGGGCGGTGCATGCAGCCTTCCTGTCTTCTTCCGTTCGCGCTGGTCACCCCCAGGGCCTCCAGCGTCGCTGACATTGCCTTTGGGTCGAAGGGTGTCTTCTTGGTGCCCTTCTACTGCTGAAGTGCAAAACGACAGATCTCAATGCGGGATTCAGAGTCATTCCTACACAGGTATGGAATGGACGAAACCTATGCCGATGCTAGATTCTGCACACACTACTGTGGCTTATTCCTGCACCTCGTGCAATTTCTCGTACACTCACGTGAGGATTGTGCGCTACAGCAACCAGAACAGCAATTTCGTTTCAATTGCCAGTCACTGGCGTTGTACGTCGACGTTTTGTGGGAGCCAAGCTTCCTGTTTCCTTGAGTGTGTTGCCAATGCTTCGACGTGACGGACACAGCCATCTGTTTAGCGTTCAGCATACAGTGTTACAGCTGCGGCTGCATTTCTGTGACATTCGCTATAAATTAAAATAATATCTAGCTTTTCTACATTACTGAAGGCCGGTATATCGGCTAGATGACGGGAAATGTATAAAACCGCAAGAAAACAGGATTTAATGTGGCAACGTCTGTGAATTATGTTGCAGTATGAGAGCAGTTCAGCCGGGCAGATGAGGAGACACTTGTACACGGAAGGTAGAGCGTGCCTTAGTGATATTGGTATGTTTACGGCAGGGTACAGGCTCCAGTGCAGGCAACCCCTGCTCTGAGTACAGTTGTACATGCGCTGTGTTACGTCAGAAACTGTGACGACGTTGCTATCCTTTACAAGCCACATATTTAAGAACTTATGAGGTTTAAAAACGTGAAACCAAGTGTGTTGCCACTAATTGTTCCTCTAGTTGTGTTTTGCAACAATAAACATTACGCGCAAGGCTTCCATCATTCTGATACCGCTTTATTTGACACATTATAACAGGTGGGCCGGTTCAAGTAAGGTACAGCTGAAGATGGGGCTAATCTATCCCTATTTAGGAGTACCAGCAAAGAAATATGGGCCAAAGATGTGTTGTCATACAATACCACACCATACATTTACACTCCACTGGCTTAGTACGTCAATCACATCACAATTATCGGGAGCGTGAGGTGCACGCTTGAGTCTCAGAACGTGCGCTAGCCGTGGCTTCATTTATTTCAAGTGTCAACTTCGCATCGCAGTATCTCGGGACGTAATTCACGTATTGCGATGCAACCAACGCCATTATTTTTGTGATTTTTCATGTTATTTATTGCACACGAAATAATACGGGGTGTCCATTTAAAAATACACACGTTTGTGATGAAATTAGTATATCTTGACGTTTTAAAATTTCGCATAGTATTTGGTTTCCTAAGCCCCTATCTTACGTTCAGGATGGTGGAAACCGTTTATGAATATCTATTTTTGTTTCAATGATATTTGAGATGACAGAGTTCGGTGAGACACCCTGTATATGCAATGACTGGCATAAAGAGTCCCAACACCAAAAACTAGTTAATTTAGAGTAATGAAATTTCTTGAATACCTTTATCTAGGCAACATATTTAAATGATTAACACTAAAAGATCACAGTTGAATGCAACCGAGACATAAGCGATTGAAAATCTGGAATTCTGGTATACTAGCAACCGGTGTAAGCGCCAGAAAAGTGAATGCAAGCATTAAAACGTGGATGCATCGTGTTGTACAGGTGTCAGACGTCAGTTTTTGGGGTGGAGTTCAATTCCTGTCCCACCACTAGCTCGGTCAACACAAGGAAGGTTAATGCTGTTTGTGAATGACGTCAGAGTTGCCGTCCGATGGTGTCCCATATGTGCTCGATTGGCGACAGATCTGGTGATTGAGCAGGCTAAAGTAACACGTGGGCTTTCTGCCTAGCATGTTGGGTTACAGCAACGGCATATGGGCAAGCGTTATTCTGTTGAAAAAGACTTCCTGTAATGCTGTTATTCAATGGTAGCAAAGAAGGTTGAATCACCTCACTGACGTACAGATTTGCAGTGAGGTTGCATGAGGTAATTATGCGAGTGCTCCTGCTTACACACGACATCGGCCCCTTGCCGTAATTCGAGGTTGGCTGCATGTCCTTGGCGTCCTCCTAACTGACACACTGGCATCACTAGCACCGAGGTAGAACCATCTTTCATCAGAAAGCACAGCAGATCTCCACCATGCCCTCAAATGGGCTCTCACTTGACACGACTGAAGTCCCAAATGGCGGTGGTTTGCTGTCAGTGGAATGCACGAAGCTCCCTGGTGTCCTTCAAGTAATCGATCTGAAATAGTTCGATGTCACTGTGCTGCCAAATGCTGCTGTAACTGCTGCTGCAGGTGGAGTACAATAAATGAGAAATATACACCGAACATTATGGTTTTCCCTCACGGTACCGCTGTCTGGTGACCAGTCCTCCATAAATTCTCGTAAGCACTGCTGCCAGCAATTATGTACAGTGGCTACATTCCTACCAAGATTTTCTGCAGCATCTCAGAAGGAACATTAAGCTTCTCACAGCCTTACTACACCACCTCGTTCAAACTCAGTGAGGTTTTGAGTGAAGTACTGATGATTGCATCTTTGTCACCTTGAAAGCATAGCTACTATTATCAACTCACCACGTCCAATCTCAAAAGTAACTAACGCTTACGATCTTAACAGCATATGTTTCGTTAAACCTGACTTGCAGCTTTACAGTTGCGCTACTAGCGCGACTTGTGCGACTGGGGCGAAATGTGAATGGCCATCATTTCTCAGACCGATACGCCCACCAATATTGGTTTATGTCGCACAACTTCTTCCTAGTGTTGCGATTTCTTTCTGTTAGCGTATTTGTGAGGACAGTATTCAGTAGAGGTAATCCGAAGAAATGTCAACTTGAGACTCTATGAATTCAGAGTTACTTCTATTGTAGTCAGAAGTTTCCATGATCCTTCATTCTAGACCCTGCTATAGAATGATGTTTCCCAGAAGACACTTGGACTGCTGAGCGATGGCTAAACTGGTAACCAAAATGTTTCTTGAATATGGAAATGCTGAAGAAAAAGATATCTGCTACCAATGCTGCTGCCTTTTTGGGATGTTAACAGAACACAGTAAGCTGGTTCTAGTTTATACGGTGTTTTCCCTGTTTTGTGTCGCACGACTCAAACAGCGTTAATAATTCGAGTATGTTTTAGATTATTACAGCTCGGAATGTACCTATGTATCATATTACAACAGACCAGTAGCACGTGCCTTCTGGATTACTGATTAACGTATACTTCTGCGCTAAACGGCCAAAAGGAATTAAGCACAATTTTAAAGTATTTGTATTATTTCTTAATGCAGATATATTGCTTCTTTTATTCTTAAACACCAAAATATTTATTTGTATGAATAAATTTTAAATTATGCTACAATCTTTTACGTTGTGTTACGCACAACATTTTGATCTTTCTTATATCTTGGTAACAGACAAAAAAAGAAAGAAAGGAGTACATAATAAAACGTTCCACTGAATACTTCTCTTACTGCAAATAGGACGGTTACTTATTACGGTGTATAACGTGGTTGTACGATCGAGCACCTCGAACGAACCGAGCGAGGTGGCCCAGTGGTTATCACACTGGACTCGTGTTCGGGAGGATGACGATGCAAACCAGCGTCCGGCCATCCTAATACAGGTTCCCGATCATTCCCTAATCCGATGGGACCTATGACCTCGCTGTTTGGACCCCTTCCCCAAAACAAATGAACCAACCTGGAAGGAAATTCTGTATCTGTCCTCTCCGGCGCCATTCACACTTTAGATTCTGCATGGTGGTCACTGTTGCCTCACTGAGATACTTTTGTGAGTTGTCAGTCTCTGAGAGGTTTGACGCGGTCTGCAACGAATTTCTTCCCTGTGCCAAACTTTTCATCTCATGGTAGCAATTGCAACTACGTCCTCCACTATTTGCTGCAAGTACTCTAATCTCTATCTTACTCCACAGTTTTCTATTTCGGTAGCTCCCTATAGTACCTGACTTCTTAACAAATATCCGACCATCTCCTCCGTTCTTCTTTTTAGTCGTTCCCATACATTCCTTACCTCGCCGATTCTGCGGACAACTTCCTCATTCCTCACCTTCTCACTCCACCTAATGTCCAACTTCCTTCTGAAGTATCACGCTAAAAGCCTTGCCGCAGTATTAAAACCGGCTCCACTCAGAAAACCGTAATTAGCTATGTCGGGCTTGGATATCACTTGGATGGATCCCATCCGGGCCTGCCGACTGCTGCTGACGAGAGGGATGCACTCAGCCCTTGTGAGGCAAATTGAGGAGTCACTTGACTGAGAAGTAGCGACAACACTGGTCACGAAAACTGATAACGGCCGGGAGAGTTGTGTTCTGACCACATGCCCCTCCGTATCTGCATCCGGTGATGCCTAAGGTATTTTTTTCTGTAGCATCACATCTCAAATTCTTCGATTCTCTTCTATATAGGTTTACTCAAAGTCCATTGTTCACTACCATACGTGCTTCAGACGTACATTCTGATAAATTGCTTCCTCAAATGAAGCCCAGTATTTGATGAAAGTAGATTTCTCTTGGCCAGGAATGCCTTTCTGCCAGTGGTTGTCTACATTTTGCGTCCTCCTTGCACCGTCCGCGACGGGTTATTCTGCTGTCTAGGTGGCACAATTCCTTATCTTAGTCTCCTTCGTAATCGCTATGTCTCATATTAAATTCCTCGCTGTTCTCATTTGTGTTACATCTCATTACCATCGTCTTTCGTCCACTTACTCTCAATCCATACCCTGTACTCATTAGAATATTCATTCCATTCAACAGGCCCTGTAATTCTGTATAGAGACAGACTGGTCGAAGCTTCTTAGCATTTTGCAGGTTATCAATGTGTTTTATAACAACAGCTGGTAGGGCGTTTAGTCTGAACGACACCCGTCTTTTACGTAAATTAGTCACCTGTTACCCAGGTCATTCGATGTTCGTGTGTCTCTACGCTGCATTTCACTTGGCGGTTTCGACTATTTTAAGTGTATTTTTTTCCACAGTTATTTAGATGGTTTTTTACCACCGTTCTGTCTAACCAACCTACCAACCAGCAATATGTGATGGTTCGATAGCCTTTCAAAGTGTGAGAAATGGTTAACCAGGCGAAGTACGTTCTTTGTAATAAATATAACTTTGCAACAAATACTGTCTCTTTATATAATTGCGGAAAAATGTTGTTGTACAAATCAGCCCATAATGGCATGGAGTAAGCTTTTCATTGTAATTTTCTTCACATTCACTGAGAATAGCAATGTCATCAACGAATCTTATCATTGCAATCATTCCACCTTCAATGTGAATCCCATTCTGGACCCTTTCTTTTGTTTCTGTCATTGACTGTTCGACTTGTAGACCAAACAGTACGAGCGAAAAATGACATCCCTGTCTTGTACTGTTCTTAATCAGAGCACTACGCTCTTCATAACCATTCTTATTGTATCCTCTTCGTTTTTGTACATATAGTAAATTACCCGTCTCTCCCTATAACTGACATATTTCCTTCTCACGATTTCGAACACATTGCACCATTTTATATTGCCGAACGCGTTTTCCAGGTGAGATATCCCAAGAACGTGTCTTGATCTTCCTTCCGCCTTGATTCCGTTATCAACGCAACGTCAGAACCGTCTGTGATGCCTTCACATATCCTAAAAGTCAAACCAATCATCCAACACAGTGTCAATTGCATTTTCCATTCTTCTGTGTGTTATTTTTGTCAGAGACCTGTATGCATGAGCTGTTAATCTGACTGTGCGATAATTGTGGCATTTATCGGCTCTTGCTGTCTTCCGAATTGTGTGAATGATTGTTTTCCGAAAGTGTGATGCCGGACACCAAGCTCAAAAATATACAAACCGAGTTGAATAGCTGTATTGTTGATACTTCCCCAACTATTTTTCGACTTCCTATGTAATGTTATCAATTCTATTGGTTATTGGATCTTAAATCCTTCAAAGGTCTTTTAAACTGTACTTCAAATACAGGAACCCATATTGCTTCCCTGTTGACTCCTATTTCTTCTTCCACCATGTCATTATACAACGTTCTCCCACTTATAAAGGCATTAAATATCAACTTTCCAACTATCCTCTCTCTCCTCTGCTTTCAACAGTTGAATTCACTTAGCGCTTTTGATATCATGGCCCCCGCTTTTAATTTCACCGAAAGTTGTTTTTCATGCAGTCATTTCCCATTTGCTTCCGTGGACTTCCTATTTACTCCGTTCCTAAGTGACTTGTATTTCAGTATTCCTGAACCAACGGACACCATATTCGCATCAGTCCTCCTGACGCGAGCAGATATAATGCGGGTCAGTAAACCACATTCTAGACAAGCCAAGATGCTGCTGGTGTTGTTATTGGACTCATGTCGGTAAACGTTCCTGGTACTTGCGGTATGTATAGCACTTTCAAAAACAAATAAATAAATAAATAAAAATAAAAATATTCAAGTGCGGTATCTCTATGAGAACGCCAGTGCATAATATATCGTTATACTGTTATGTTAACCGGGGACCTAGAAACGACGGAGAGGCTCCGTCCCCGCCGCAGCCGCAGCGGTCTGCAACTCCACGACGACTACCGCAGTCCACTTCATCCCTCTTCTGCCGCACCACACCGAATCCAGGGTTATTGTGCCGTTCGGCCTTCGCCCCCCCCCCCCCTCCCCCAGGGAATGTCTCACTCCAGACGAGTGTAACCCCTGTGTTTGCGTGGTAGAGTAATGGTGGTGTACGCGTACGTGGAGAACTTGTTTGCGCAGCAACCGCCGACATATTGTAGCTGAGGCGGAATAAGGAGAACCAGCCCGCATTTTCCGAGGCAGATGGAAAACCGCCTAAAAACCATCCACAGACTGGCCGGTTGACCGGACCTCGACACTAATCCGCCGGGCGGACTCGTGCCGAGGACCAGGTGCTCCTTCCCACCCGCAAAGCCGTGCGTTAGACCGCACAGCCAACCGGGCGGGCTCGTTATACTGTTAATGTGATGTTGTTCCTCGTAACTGCTGAATATTTGCACGGCGAAGCACTTCACGCCACTTTTAATAATACTGCATTTCGACTTCATTGTCAATATAGATTGGATTATTTTGTAGTTTTCTCTGAATTCGCATTCACTTAAGTTACTTCAGCAGAGAATCGATGATAATCGAAGTCAGTCAGTGGCGAACAGATGAGCGTCTTGCAGTGGAAGTTGTCAAATCTTAGTCACCTTTGACAGTATGAAAGTAAAAATAAATTTCCGTCCGTCTGTTCGGATGGCCATAGCGAGTCACCATACTCATGATCATACTCTAATTTCTCTGACACTTGGTCATTTGTCTACCAGTCTGTATATGCACCTCGTTGGAAAATTTCAGAGAGAAAGTCTAGGAGGTATGGGGACAGTGAAATAAAGACAGAATAGATACATTTTAGATGGCTCTCGTCTGAAACTTACTTTCAGAGGTGAGAGACTGGAAAGCAAATCTTCACTAGCCACCATACCGCTCGCCGACGTAGCATTTTTTACACCTGCTGTCTTCTATGTCAGGGCGGATGCCGCTACATATGTACAGTGTCTGCTAATGGGGAAGTCTAAGTTTCTCACCGTGATCTTTGTCATTTTGAGTCGAGTGAGCGGCATCGTCAGTCCGATATCAATTGGTGCACCTCATTCCACTCACTGATATCCGTTTAGATAACATCGGTCTAGTATCGTGGTCGTTTCCTCCGATTATTGTTTCACAGTTACCCTAAATTAACTTGTTACTGCACTTTGTTACTGCTGAATTGCTGTAATTCCATATAATGAATTTTTTTCTTCTTGACGTTTATAAGCGAGCTTGATGGTGCACTGGCAAGTCTGTAAACACTGTTCTGGGAAACGGCGGCTCCTAGCTGCGTCTGCTTGTCTGGGTTCAGTTCTTCTGTGGTTTCCCGTGAACTCCTTGAAGCAAATTTCTGGATGAATGTTTTATAACGCTAAATATCCTTCAACGCCCTTCTACACTCCGAGCTTGAGCTCCAGTGACCTCTTCATCGGTGCGGAGATTCCCCTAGCTTCAGACTGTGTGTGCCTTTCTCCGCTTGCAGCTATCTTAGGTGCTTGTGCAAATATCTGGTCGGTGTACATTCGCTCGTGGAAAACTCGTGCTTTAGCGCAACAGTGTATTAGTGTTTTCATCGTTCTGTGTTCAAGGCAGGAACGAGATGTATGTTCTTTGCTCGTCTTATCGTTCTTTTCAGAGATATGTTGCACAGAAGTCCAGTCTCCTTCGTTTAAGCTGATAAATGTTCGTAACCATCAGGTATTGGGTCATTTTAATGCCAGTTAGTCTTCAAAATGTGTTTGATTCATAAGTTACCTGTTTTACACGCTGAAGCGCAGAGCAAAAGCTTAGCTACCTGGAGGAAGTCTAAACAGTAACTAAATAAATACATTTATTAAATGATGGAGATAAAGAAAAAAATATTTATCTTTCACCTGAAGCCCAGATTTTTCTTTTGGAAGCCAATTGTCCTCCCCGTTTTCATCTTACATTAGATGGCTTTCAACAGTGGTTCAGTGTTGGAATCTCTTTGCAGCGACAATATGGTATTTGGGTGATAATGGAAAAGTTTTTAAGGAATACGTTGTGAAACTACTAAATTAAATTTCTGTATATCCGTCCTTGATACTGATGGTATGCGTGACTTCGGCCGATCATTTAAGTAATAAAATGATACACCCGCATGCGTCGTTTTGATATTATTTTATTACAGTGCAGTAAGTTCCGATTACTCAATACACCATCTTCATGTCTGTATGCAGGGACAGTAATGATAGCATTATTAACTTACCAACCATAGAACTGCAAAGACAGATTAGAAAGAGAATAAGAATCAAGGTCAATACGATATATCAGAACTTACAGTAATCATTTGATGAAACCTGATAGATATATGCACTGTCACATACCCAAAACAGTATTTAGCACACCATAGCGAATTTCCACTCTATGCGTTGTACCATTGTGCTCTTTATTTGTAATATAATTAATTAAATATTACATGATTATAAATTGATCATTTAGGTGAGTGACTAAACTGCAAATTCCTGAAGTTAGTTACGAATCTACAAAAATATCTGAAGAAATTGATAAATGTATGAAAGAAATACAACAACGTCAGAAATAAGTAACCAAAGAATTATGTATCTATGTTAAAGTAGGCCTTGCAAAAGGACAGTATCAGCAAGACTTGTTGTGAATATAGGGTGATTCAAAAGTCAACTGAATTTCTTTGAAACCGCTAACTAATATTTGTTAGTTTTCGGAGATACTGCTGAAGAATGCTCACCATTGCAGTAAAAATATCCGTTGGTTTTGGCTCGACCGGGAGAGGTGACCTACCAAGAGGTGCAATAGGATTTCCTGGGGAAGTTTATAAAGCGTAAAGCAAATGTGTGGATGGGAGTGACCAAAAAAATTTATACAGACCTGTCATGTTTGGCGAAAACACAATTACAGAAACAATTTACCAAGACGTGCTTGAATAGTATCTGGAATTACGATTTGAACAGTGTAGGATAAAATACTGTTTTTTCCCATGAATATTGCACGTCTCCGCACGTAGCAATCATCGTTCCGGATCACTTGGAGGAAAAGTTTTCTGGTAGATGGATTGGCTGCGTCTCACCTACAGTGTGGGCTGCCCGCCCTCGTGACCTGACGATATTGGAAGTTTTATGTAAGGGGTTTTATCTGCCGAAAGAAGTTCCTCGTAAGGAGTAATAGCTTAGACCAGTTCATTTAGCGAATAATCGATGCAGCAAGAGCATTAAAATAGGACATGTTGGCGACCTTGGTTCGTGACACAAAAGACAGATGGCAGCTGTTGTAAATTTCCAGTGTTGCCACATTGAAATGTGTTGTTGTGTCTCTAGGGTGTGGTGTGTAATGAAACTGTAACTTCTATTTTGTGAATAAACATGTATCCCCCAAACTGTCAAGGGACTTTTGAATAACGCTGTGCAATTACATGTATCAACGAAGTTATAAACTACAGACGTGACAGACAGACATATATACACTGTGACTTGATAGCTTTACCTACACTGAAAACTAGCTATTGTTGATCTGGCCTTTTGCATGACCTATTTGCAGGCAGATGAGTAAGATTTGGTTTACTTATTTCTGCCGCGCGGGATTAGCAGAGCGGTCAAAGGCGCTGCTGTCCTGGACTGTGCGGCTGGTCCCGGCGGAGGTTCGAGTCCTCCCTCGGGCATGGATGTGTGTGTTTGTCCTTAGGATAATTTAGGTTAAGTAGTGTGTAAGCTTAGGGACTGATGACCTTAGCAGTTAAGTCCCATAAGGTTTCACACACATTTGAACATTTAAACTTATTTCTGATGCCGCTGTTTCTCTCGGAAATCTTTCACCTTCTACAGTTGTTTTTGTAGATTGGTAGCTTACTACAGGGTTTTTCACTTCAGTATATCATCTAACTGACCAGTTTTTAACCACGGAATATTTAATTAACGATTTTTTAATAAAAAATACATTTGTACAACGTAGAGTGTGGAAATTCGTTCTAGTGTACTATATATAACTCTAGTTTAAATACAGATAATGGATTTACCTCTCAGTTTTTATCAAATAATTACTCTAATTCCACTTGTATAGTACTATCCTTGATTCTTTCTATTTCCATGGTTGGTAAGTTGGTGACGCTATAATTATTGTTTATGCATACAGACTTGAACATGTTGTACTGGGTCACCAAAACTGGTTGTAATATAATAAAATAACATCAAAACGACGGCCGCAGCTGTTTAATTTTATTACGTAATAATTTAAGTGTAACTACTAAACTGGTCGAAATGTAGCCACACAGCTGTTAATTATGGTTTGGCTCATTCATTTCTCTCTCTCTCTCTCTCTCTCTCTCTCTCTCTCTCTCTCTCTCTCTCTCTGTGTGTGTGTGTGTGTGTGTGTGTGTGTGTGTGTGTGTGTGTGTGTGTGTAAACTAGTGGATGAGGGCAGGAAATCGACAATTAACTACCCCTACAGTAGTGAGTAATACTGTTCCAGCAGAATAACGATTTAGACTACCTAATAATGCTATAATTATGTTCAAGAACAGAGAGAGATCATTCTACAGTGTGAGCAGTAGGCATCAAAAACTATTCTGTACAAATGAAAATTAATTCTTGAAGATACGTACGCAGAGTTTTCTTTGCAGCGCAGTCGAAATGTCCGGCTGTCATAAGTGACTGTGATCCAGTGAACACCCAGCCTTTTGTTGTGGTTTACTCCTATTACTTTCCATACACTTTAGTAAGGTTAATATCTAATCCCATTTAAAGTAGGCAGTCGATTTGTAGGCAGTTTGTTTTGAGCAGATGCCTATATGCCCCAAAAATTCTACTGCACAAGCTAGCAGCTGTACATCCTTTCTTATGAAACACCAGTTGACAATAATTTCATGGAACAAGACGACAAATAGGTTTCCTTTGAACAATCGTATCTTTACTGGAAGTATGTATGATTTAGTAGTTGTATGTTGTAATATACAGAGTGTTCATTTAACAGAAGACATTGAAAATATGCCAAAAACTACACATTGGATCGAAAAACGTTAGAATTCCAATTTGTTTGTCTCGGAGTGGGACATCCAGCGATACTACACTAGAACCGCCACTCTATCCCTTGCTTGAGTGGCGGAGGCAACTTAGCAATTTTGAATGGGAACCCCCGTTTTTTATTGCATGTTACGATTCTACGGCAAAATCTACATACATTTTGTCTGACGCATTTTCTTCGTTTCGCAACAGATGGCGCATTAATCGGAGGAATAGAAATGGTTGCACAATTGCAATTTACGACATGCCACCTGAAGGGTCTTGAGAACCCACTGGCATGTGGGACCCCAACTCCACGCTACGAGGGCTGGACAGGGCAGTATTTCGTAAAATCTGATTGCGAATCCCATTCCCAACGTTGTATTCCACCGTGACTGTGTGGGGAATTATGCCATATCGTAATAACAAACATTACACTACGACTGGAGCTCAGTATCGTGGAGACGTAGAACATATGGCGGCTCTAACATTATAGAACTTGCGTAGTATTTACCGCCTCCATATTTACCTTTCATCTGGAAAACAGACGTGCAAGTGGACGACTAATGTTGCAACCACAGAATAAGAAACCGAAATGATTCTGATTTATGGAGAATCTTGAGAAACGTTGAGGTTGCTGTTTCTTTGTAAGCCGAGCGTTTTCCGGAGAAAGCTCGCTATAGTCTGTTCTTTTACAAGGCTATGAACGTTTTTATGTCTGATTGCAGCGTACAAATTGGCCAAATGAAACGAAAGAAACGTGTTACAGGAGATGCTAATGAAATAGCTGTCCTACCAGCAATGCACCACAACCCACAGATAAGCGCCCAGCAATTACACCGCGATTCTGTTACGTCCGTAGGTAGGATCCTCACAGTACTGCATCGCCATGAGTATCACGCATCAAGAACTTCATGGCGCCGATTTCCATAACCAGGTAGTGTTCTGTAAACGGCACGTCAACAAATGGAAACGACCCCCATGATCTCAGCCGACGAACTATTTCCCAATTAGTCCACATTCACAAACCTTGGTAGCATTAACCGGAATAACATACATTAATGGGATGTAGGTAATCCCCAACGGTTACGGGAAGTTGACCATCTGACGTCCAATGTCGATTAACGTCTGGTGAGGCATCATTGGGAACAATACTCTTCCTCCGTGTTTTATCGACTGCACGTAGAATGGACGAAATGTAGCACGTTGTTGCAACAGGAACTATCATTACTACTGCATAATACTGTCCTCGATGTTCGACAACGTATGTGGTTTCAGCCTGATGGTTGTCCAGCGCGATACTGACTTATAGCACGGGAGGCATTAGAGCGTGTTTACTCCGGTCGTTGGATCGCCAAAGGTGGCCCTGTTGATTGACCCTCTATATCGCCGGATTTTACGTTCCGTATTTTTTCTGTGGGGTCATTTAAAAGATAGGGTGTACTAGCAAGCACCAACAGGCAGTCAAGACATGGTGAACCGCACCAGAAACGCCTATGCTGATATTCCTGCAGGTATGCTTCTGTCCTGTGTAAGGTGATTTGAAATTCGGATCACTATGTGTACTGAAGTTGGCGGTACTACGTCTGAGAACTTACCCTAATTGAAAAAGTAGATTAGCGTTCGCCTCGATCCACGGTTACAGTTGAGCGTCTAATAGTCCCCAGTTCGACAGGTCGGGAGAATACAACGTAGCTAACGGGGTCTACAATTCTAACTATGAAATAGTGATCTGTCCAATCCTCTCAGCACGGAGGAGGGATGTCGTGTGCCACTGGATATTCAAGGGCTATTGAGTAGCAAGTCGTAAATTACAGTTGTTTACACATTTCTGTTCCTCCGATTGCAATGCAATCTGTGCCGAATCGAAGAAAGGGCTTCTGACGAAACGTATGTAGATTTTGTCATAGAATCATAATGTGCTATAAGAAACGGGAATTCCCACTGAAGATTTAAAAGCTACTCCCCCACCACCCTTGCACGGGGTGAGGTTGTGGGCCGAGTGTGAGGCCACCTCCGAGACAAACCAATTGTGATGATAACTGTTCTGATCCGATGTGTTGTTTGAGATATTCCAATGCCTTCAATTAAAATTAACACCTTGTACAAAAGACTACTATCAGCAGTCCAGAGAAATTAATTCTTAATTATCTTACTCCTATTAATTATCCATGCAAGTAGCATGATTTCCTTGCAAGCCTTCTGAAGGTGATCTCACCATTATTAGAAAATCTACATCGCTTATTATTTTACATTACTGTTCATTTCACTCATTCCTCCTCAAGCAGAATCAAAACATTCTTTCTCACCTAAGCATTGACAGTCAGCATATCTCTTCTGATTTATCCTACATTCCCCAAGAAATGTCGATGCAGTCTATGATACATGCAGCTATAGTGCATATGACATTTTACGAATCCACACACTCAACTCCGCAGCTTTTGTAGATTAATGTTCAAGTTTCAAGCTACATATGTTTGAATTTTCCCGTAGGTAAAGCGTTTCAGAACTTTCTCAAATTCCATAAACTTATTCAGTGCTTGTTATAACTTTTTTAGGTACATACCTTTTATTTTTCACGCACTGTTATTACTATTTCTTTTCTCTCTTTTGGGCTAAGGAAACTTGGGACATTCCTTTGTCCATGTTATCCCATGTGTTTCTTTGGTACAATGTGTTCATGCCTGGTTCGTGTGCGTTAACAGGTCGACTTTGCGTACTCGTATTGGCGGAACTGTTGACACGATACGGGTTTCTGCTTTAAAGGTTAAAGGTCAGACGAGGCATATTACCAGCGACAGCTGCCCTTCGTCCACCGAAGCAAGGCTAGAAAGAGTGCAGCACTCTGATTCCGGCAGACCTTCTGCGTAACAAGAAAATCTCTTCTGTTAGAAAAAGCTCTGTGATTTGAGTAAGACGCTTGCATGAGTATTACCGAATGCCAAGTGGCAAAGTGTTTACTGCAATTGTTCAGGACTGAATGAGACCTCTAATACTGAATTAAATACGCAGAAAGATAAGCACTTGATGAATTGTATAATGGAGTTGTATTATCGGCAACGATCCTCCTTAATGTGAGGCGGAAATCGTACACATACAAATAAATGGACCTACCTTACTACAGTCCCGTGTGAATTTCGCCCAAGGCATGTTCATCATGGTTGTTGCAAATTGTACGTGTTGTTTTTCGTATCAGCGGATGCTGTTTCAACAAAATGGTACATCTTAAGGCCTCGGTCTTCACCTACATGGGAACATGAGGTACGTATAATCTGACCTGTGAGTACGAGTCACAGTGCCAGCTAGCACTAACTCCGACACTTGCTCTTATGGATATATTTATTATATGGTTGCATGATGTCATAGGTGCGTGAAACAGCACTAGAAACCGTAGACGATTTGGTTATTAGGTTCGTAGGCCACTTTGTAGTTGTATAGTGGAATACAGACGAAGTTGAGGTTGTGCAGGAGTATTTTAAGGGCCATTCTAAGATTGCTTTCAGACTGCCAGTCGTCATTTTGAACAGTTACTGCGAACTGAACTTGTTGCTGTAAGCTGTAAGTTATTTACGGCAATATTAAACCAAATATCTATGTAAGACTTACAGTTCCTTACTTCGGAGTATCCTGTTCAGGATCATTTACCTTCTGAAACCTGTAAACTTTCAACATAACGTCAGACAAGACTTTCAAAAACAATAGTACTGTGTAAATGATGGATTCTCCAAATGTCTGTAGCGGCTACAACAGCAGCCAGTGTTCATTAGCTTTGGCCTCACATGAACATGAACGGTGTAAGTGTATACGGCAGCATACACTATGAAACCAAACGTTTGTCAAATTAGGTGGATTGTGCTGCCACCTACTGCCAGGTCCATATCAGCGACCTCAGTGGTCATTAGACATCGTGAGGAAACAGAATGGGACGCTCCGCGGAACTCACGGACTTCCAACGTGGTCAGGTGATTGGGTGTCACTTGTGTCATAGGTCTGTACTCGATTTCCACACTCGTACACATCCCTAGGTCCACTGTTTCCGATGTGATAGTGAAGTGGAAACGTAAAAGGACACGCACATTACAAAAGCGACAGAGACCGGCGACATTTGAAGAGCGTCATAATGTGTAATATGCAGACACCTATCCAGACCATCACACAGGAATTCCTAACTGCATCAGGATCCACTGCAAGTACTACGGCAGTTAGGCGGGAGGTGAGAAAACTTGGATATCATGGGTGAGCGGTTGCTCATAAGCTACTTGTTACGCCGGTAAATGCCAATTGACGCCTCGCGTGGTGTAAGGAGCGCAAACAGTGGACGATTGAACAGGGTAAAAGCGTTGTGTGGAGTGACGAATCACGGTACACAATGTCGCGATCCGATGGCAGGGTGTAGGTATGGCGAACGCCCGGTGAACGTCATCTGTCAGCGTGTGTAGTGCCAACAATAAAATTCAGAGGCGGTGGTGTTATGATGTGGTCGTGGTTTTCATGGAGGGGGCATGCATCTCTTGTTGTCTGGCGTGACACTATCACAGCACAGGTCTATATTGATGTTTTAATCAACTTCTTGCTTCCCACTGTTGAAGAGCAATTTAGGGGTGGCGATTGCATCTTTCAACACGATCGAGCACCTGCTCATAATGCACGGCCTGTTACAGAATGGTTACACGACAATAACATCCCTGTAATGGACTGATCTGCACAAAGACCTGACCAGAGTCCTGTAGCACACCTTTGGGATGTTTTGGTAAGCCGACTTCGTACAAGGCCTCACCGACAAACATCGATACTTCTCCTCAGGGCAGCACTCCTTGAATAATGGGCTGCCATTCCCCAAGATACCTTCCAGCACCCGATTGAACGTATGCCTGCTAGAGTGCAAGCTGTGATCAGGGATAACAGTGGGCCAACACTATATTGAATTCCAGCATTACCATTGTAGGGCGCCACGAACTTGTAAGTCATTTTCACCCAGGTGTCCGAATACTTTTGAACACATAGTTTATCTACATCCATGTGTGTTATATATACAGACTACTGACCTTATGAAAATAAATTAAACTCTGATACAGAGAAGCTATGTGCTTTGCTATTCAGTGAGAATAATTAGGAAAATAGATGATATTTTTCAATCTCGAGGAATAAAATTTTAATTTTATATGTTACATTTTGGTATTTGACACCAAATTTTAAATTTCTGTGAATGATGCCATTTTCATACGATTAGTAATTGAAACAAAAGGATATTATTTTTACTAAATGGTTCAACATTTGTTAATAAATATGGAATTCAAATAAAATCGAGAATGTATGTTACTAATATCGACGTTCGAACAGGTGACTTTACGATTACATGACTTCTTCTTACCCACTCAGTTAAGTGCAACTACGTTCATTTATTGCATACATCATGCACGATACTTGATAGAAAATTGTCTAATGTGCAAATGCAAATTATTTCAAGTGTCTTTCTTTTTTTAATATTTTTTTCACGTGAAACAGTGGAGTACTTCACTATTTCTGTGAGCCGTAAAGTTTTGTTTCTGAAACGGTCTGCACATTTCGTCAGTAGTTTAACCACAACCATGCCATTAGCTGTTCCAGTGTATTAAGAACAAACTCGATACCCACCAAACAATGTCTGAATCAAAATTACTATGAATACTTGTTTGACCAAAATCTCTGAATCATCATCCACATTTCAAACTGATGGGCACTACTGAAGTTGCTTCTTTGTTCCAAACAAGCTCATCTTTCAACACATTTCATGTGTTATGACATTTTAGCAGTTGCCACCATCAGATCGAAACTTACAGCCCTTAAACATGTGTAGGTAAAAATCCTGTGTCAAGTTCGCAAATTTCGTTACTGGTTACCAGGTTCGGCTCATCACCGAGCAATCTTCAGATCTATAAATACAGAAAATAGCGTACAAAAACTGAACAGTAAAAATACATTCATTAATTGAATTTCCACCAGTCTAAAATGTCATTCAGTGTGTAACACTCACTACAAACCGTCGTGCTTTTTTGAGAGCAAAGTCGTCCTTGTCAAATATAAAAACCAATATGTAAAAAGGAAAAATATAAAAACGTATCATCCGGCACCTAGGCCTCAGTTTACGGTATTATTTCGACCTAATATCAATATTACGAATTTATGTTTTTCGGTTAGTAATACTGTTATATTTTTTTGTATTTAAAATAACATTCTGTCTCCAGTCGTAATGCCCAGACTTTCAGTACTTTCCGTTGGTTTATAATTTTTAGTATTGGACGAAAAGTTAATACTCAGTGTTTATTTACTACAAATGTTCTGATGCAAATACAATTTCTTACACTTCTATCTGTTCATAATGCACGACCTATGGCGCAGTAGTTGCACGACAATTACATCCCTGTATTTGATTGGCCTGTACAGTGTCCTGGCCTGAATACTACACAACACCTTTGGGATGTTTAGGAACGCCGACTTCGTGCCAGGCCTCACCGACCGACATCGATAACTCTCTTCAGTGTAGCGCTCTGTGAGGAGTGGGCTGCCATTCCGCAAGAAACCTTCCAGCACTTGACTGAACGTATGCCTGAGTGAGTGGATGCTGTCATCAAAGCTAATGGTGGGCCAACACCATGGTGAATTCCATCATTACAGATGGAGGGCACCAAGAAGTTGTAAGTCATTTTCAGTTAGGTGTCCGGATACTTTTGATCACATAGTGTGAGATACATATCGCACTACGACG
The DNA here is from genome assembly GCF_021461395.2 of Schistocerca americana. Lineage (NCBI taxonomy): Eukaryota > Metazoa > Arthropoda > Insecta > Orthoptera > Acrididae > Schistocerca > Schistocerca americana. The sequence continues at coordinate 439,627,663 of NC_060121.1, read as the reverse complement.
AAGGATGCACGTTACTTATATAAACTTATATATCGCTCATTTATCCAACACTGACTATAGTTCGTATGAACGTTAAACGCCCATAATATTGAGATTTCATGTAGGCGAATCAAAGTTTTGTTATACAACTACACTCCTGGAAATTGAAATAAGAACACCGTGAATTCATTGTCCCAGGAAGGGGAAACTTTATTGACACATTCCTGGGGTCAGATACATCACATGATCACACTGACAGAACCACAGGCACATAGACACAGGCAACAGAGCATGCACAATGTCGGCACTAGTACAGTGTAGATCCACCTTTCGCAGCAATGCAGGCTGCTATTCTCCCACGGAGACGATCGTAGAGATGCTGGATGTAGTCCTGTGGAACGGCTTGCCATGCCATTTCCACCTGGCGCCTCAGTTGGACCAGCGTTCGTGCTGGACGTGCAGACCGCGTGAGACGACGCTTCATCCAGTCCCAAACATGCTCAATGGGGGACAGATCCGGAGATCTTGCTGGCCAGGGTAGTTGACTTACACCTTCTAGAGCACGTTGGGTGGCACGGGATACATGCGGACGTGCATTGTCCTGTTGGAACAGCAAGTTCCCTTGCCGGTCTAGGAATGGTAGAACGATGGGATCGATGACAGTTTGGATGTGCCGTGCACTATTCTGTGTCCCCTCGATGATCACCAGTGGTGTACGGCCAGTGTAGGAGATCGCTCCCCACACCATGATGCCGGGTGTTGGCCCTGTGTGCCTCGGTCGTATGCAGTCCTGATGGTGGCGCTCACCTGCACGGCGCCAAACACGCATACGACCATCATTGGCACCAAGGCAGAAGCGACTCTCATCGCTGAAGACGACACGTCTCCATTCGTCCCTCCATTCACGCCTGTCGCGACACCACTGGAGGCGGGCTGCACGATGTTGGGGCGTGAGCGGAAGACGGCCTAACGGTGTGCGGGGCCGTAGCCCAGCTTCATGGAGACGGTTGCGAATGGTCCTCGACGATACCCCAGGAGCAACAGTGTCCCTAATTTGCTGGGAAGTGGCGGTGCGGTCCCCTACGGCACTGCGTAGGATCCTACGGTCTTGGCGTGCATCCGTGCGTCGCTGCGGTCCGGTCCCAGGTCGACGGGCACGTGCACCTTCCGCCGACCACTGGCGACAACATCGATGTACTGTGGAGACCTCACGCCCCACGTGTTGAGCAATTCGGCGGTACGTCCACCCGGCCTCCCGCATGCCCACTATACGCCCTCGCTCAAAGTCCGTCAACTGCACATACGGTTCACGTCGACGCTGTCGCGGCATGCTACCAGTGTTAAAGACTGCGATGGAGCTCCGTATGCCACGGCAAACTGGCTGACACTGACGGCGGCGGTGCACAAATGCTGCGCAGCTAGCGCCATTCGACGGCCAACACCGCGGTTCCTGGTGTGTCCGCTGAGCCGTGCGTGTGATCATTGCTTGTACAGCCCTCTCGCAGTGTCCGGAGCAAGTATGGTGGGTCTGGCACACCGGTGTCAATGTGTTCTTTTTTCCATTTCCAGGAGTGTAGTTATAGCTGACATTCTTAAGACACTATGTTAGTCTTTGCCTTTGCTTGCTACAACGTAGCCGATACCGTAGAGAAGGGACACACTATCTCCGCATTGGTACAAGCACTTTTTTTTCCACGTAGCAAGCACGTCAAGCTGGAAACTCCGCCTCCAAACTGAATTGCCATAAGTTACAACCTTTTGTTCGAAACGTGACCACAAACTATAATGCACTAGCAGATAGTAAGACTGCAGCACACACATCATATCAGTAATACACAGTACCAGCGGGTGATCTAGAATAGAAATAATTGGTCCATACGTGAACGTTTCTGGCACTTAGCCGTGTACATGTTAGCATAGCTCCCAGCGAACACTCGATACGTGGAGGGCAACTTTGTGATAGGTGGCTCTTTTTATACAAAGTATACTCTCGTAAGTCTGCTTTGAAGAGTTTTCGGAAAAGATGCAATACGCAATATTCGAATCATTATGATCTGAAGTCAGCTAATCAGTAGACTGGTCTTCGCAGCCAGCTGACTAAGATCAGGGTCATCCGTATCCGCATTTGTGCAGTTTGGCACTCAACTTATGCTGGCGCAAGCTCTTATCTACGATTCAGAAATGAGCGAAGGTGCGTACTGTCGTCGGCTGCTTCCCGTCTTTCTAATGGTTTAGCACAGTCCGGAGTTTCCACGGTTGAGTACAAGATGGGAGCGTGCCACCTCCTGCAACGTCCTTCAGTGGTACTTCTATCTCGGACGATCAAATCGACCTGTATTTGAAGAGTGCAGCCTTCTGACCGGCCATCGACCGATGTACAGCTAGATCACACTGGCCCTTCACAGGGAAATGTCGTCTTCACTGGAACTGCTGGCAACATTCATGGTTCGGGGCTTCGAACAGGATCCACTTGGTGGACACTGTCACCTGTCTCACCACTTTCCGATGGTCCTGAGTCCCTCTAGGTTCTCCTGCACCTTTCTGTTAGCCACCAGAGGCCGCAGGTGGGGCACGCTAGCGGCTGGTTCAAAATGGTTCAAATGGCTCTGAGCACTATAGGACTTAACATCTGAGGTCATCAGTCCCCTTGAACGTAGAACTACTTAAACCTAACTAACCTGGACATCACACACATCCATGCCCTAGGCAGTATTCGAACCTTCGACCGTAGTGGTTTCGCGGTTCCAGACTGTAGCGCCTGGAACCGTTCGGCCACCTCGGCCAGCCTAGTGGCTGATCTCGATAATATGGCTAATTGTACTATGCCAGCATGCGTGTTAGTAACATACGGGACATGCACTTCAAAGAACATGGTATCAAATCACAGTCCACATTAAAGTTTCTGTGATTTCTTATTTTATCAGAGGGCTTATCGTAATTGTTTCAATAAACAACCAACGGCACATTTTCTGCCACATCCTTAGCGGTACGACTGATTGGTTGATTTGAGGAAAGGGAGCTACCGTTTGAAATGTTAATGTAACTGTCTGTTTTAAAATATTCGAGGATGGAATTTTCTTTACTACGGTACTCTTTTGTAGTAAATGTGTTGTAGAAACCAGGTGGGATAAGATCACATAAACAAGTACACACGAGTCGCTACTGTTGCCTAGGCTAGTATCCGATGGCTAGGATTAAACAGGTTACTAAGCAGTGTTTCCTAAATATTTTTGATCAACAGTCACCTATTATAACAGTGTTAGCTGTTACTAACCGTAACATGTTAAATAAGTTTAATCACTTGCTAACAATTCCTCTGAGATTGCAATGTGAAGTGGGATTGAAACTGTGGCAACGGTTATGCCGGCGGCACACGACGAGGCAGGTACCGCTGACGTAGACGCGCTCGAGAAATCCTACGTCACTAGACAGCGCCCTGTGCTGACCTTGATAGCTCTTGTGGAAAATGAGCGGATAAAACCCCACAGAAGTTTAAGGACACGTCAAAGGTATCGGCAGTAGAGGAACAATTCGTATGTTGTACAATGAGCTGAGGTACGTGCTAGCAGTAGTTGTTCAACAACACAAATTTGCCTGACATTCTAGATTGTTTGTTGGATACAAATAAAATGCAATGCCCGCATTCAGTTTTCGGATGAACTACTACATTTTTCTTGAAATTTTATAGGCTTATTGCCATAATGTAACTTACTATGTTACTTAGATTTCAAGACACAGAACGTTTTCGGAACTTCGTCAGAATGGATGAGGACATATTTTCGAAGTTACTGAGTATAATTCACATTGACATTTGTCGCCAAACTACAAACGTCAGAGAATCAAACCAAGAGCACTATCCTCTACATAAATGTTTGTTGGCAGCAAAAATATGCTGCGTGTAGTGGAACTACGTTTATATTTATTTTGTAGTAGGCTGGTAGTCGCTTAAGATTTCTGGCCACTGGAGAAACGTTTCAGTCCCTGGATTATGCAACGAGACCCGCGCCTAATACATTGTCAAAACCCATCCCAGAAACATTGAAGGCAGTTCTTAATATTTTGGAAAAGTAGTGCATAAAGGTAATGTACCTCACACATATGTACTCACTAGATGGCTATGGTAAACTTATTGGCCAGTTTTGGGTGCAGCAGGAAGAGTATTGTATTAGTATATAGTGCTGTCAGATTTTGGTGGTAATCATGTCTATGTATTAACTTATTCTGATCATTTCTCGATGTAACAGTATTAGTCACCATAATACATGAAAGATAGGTCAAACTTACAACACACAGAATATGTAATTATATTTGTATGAGGATGGGACAGCTGGTAATCTGTTGCATAGCTGAAAGAATAATCCCTGCATTGCTCGAAATGATTTAAGAAAGTCGAATGGATGATTGGACAGAGTAAACTCCACCCTCCCACGTATTAGGTAAGTGTCTTAGTAACTGCAGTGAATTATTAGGTTGGTTATTATTGTCTAATATATTTTCAATAATACACACTATGTATCAGGTAACTTATGATAAGAAAAGGAGTGTACCACTTCATGCTCCATTGACATCAGCTAATAACTCACACTTCTGTGCTCGATGCACCCTCTCCAGGTTTGTTCACAGAAGTGTCTCCACACGTGTTAACTTCCAGCTACGCCCCCCGCACCTCTTTATGTCCGCCTGAAAAACTGAGAGGCATTCAACCATGTTGAATGACATGTTGAGCTCTGCAGTATGACATTAATGTCATATACTTTTACACCTAGGTATATGATTCTTCCATGAGAGCAGCATATTGTGATCAAGTAATGTAACAGGGAATAGTAGTTGCCCCCTTTCGTAATTAATTACTATTGTAATTCTTAACTGTGTAGTTAGCATTACTCACGAAGTACGGTACGTCTCAGCGGCCTCCATAAATATGTAGTTTGTACATCTTCCGTATCTCCTTGTGGAATATGTCTCACAATTTCATTCCTTGATAGAAAATTCTGTTTCGAGAAATTTGATTTTCCCTGCATCTCCACCATACCAGAGAAATATTTATTTACAAAATTTGCCAATTACTGATGATTTTCTCTTACTTTACTCCCATACAAGATTTGTATCTTATGCCAATGGATACCTTTGCCAGTTGTATCTTGTACCACATCCCACACAGACTTAATGTTCTACATTGTATATTGCTTTATCACTCAATTATTTTCTTTGTATAGCAAGCAGTACCAATATCTCCATGGTATCTCTGGTACCTGTGATAGTAAACTAGTAAATGTCAAATAATGGAGTTGTTCTCTAAAGAAGTTAAAATTTATACAGCTTTGGAACATCACCCTACACCTGCGATTACCCATTTGTTTGCCATAGCTGCTTCTCTAGAAGTGACTAATTTTTTGGAAATATCTCCTCAGAAATTAGTTTGATGAAGGTGCACCGGCACTGTTTTCGATATGCACTATATCCCCAGATTTCTTGCCAGCGCCCCACTTAAACTATATATTTAAAGTTACGAGCAGATCATTTTTTAGGCCGCCAGTTTTGGCTGTCTTACCAAACCTGTCATTCATTAGATGACACAAATAACCAGGGATCGCAAAATCTTTTAATAAACTGTTCACAGTTCTGTTTGTGCAAGATTAATACTAAACTCTTGCATTGTTTATATTTTTTCCATGTCAAACGTGTTCAGAATGTTTAGGAAGTATTTATTGATTTGAGAATGTTTTGAAGTAGTTACCAATTTTACCATCAGCAATTATGCTTATATTCATATGCGCATACATCATTTTAGTTTCGGGGGCTCAGATTCTTTCCATGAAGTAAGTTCACATATTGAATAAAGTGTCCACATTACCAGTGAATGATCAGCAGATGCGCAGATTAATTAACTTCCAATGGTTAACTAGCTTCGTTAGTTAAGTTGCTCCTAATTCAAAATTCTTATCTGCAATGTACGTGCTCAGATGTGCTCAGATCTTCTCCAGCTATACAATGGATGTCATGACTGATATAAATACATGTCTGCCCCCACCCCGCAAAGCATTTCTACAGTACCAACTTGAACATTTGCATGCTAACAGCACTACATACTGTATTTCTGTGTCTGTACCACTAAGATGTGCAAGGACTAATTCATCTTGGAGAAAGTTTACTTATTTGCCGTGGACTCCATATTTTCGAAAATGATGGTAGCTATAAAGTGAATGAGTATATTGAAATGGATCACTATGTCGTCTTTTCTTACTGCATGGAACCACTATTCTTAATAGACTGATTCTATATATATGGTGGAACCTACTTCTCGAGAACTTTTTTGTATTACTCGCCTAGATTCTAAGATGGGACTTTATAATATTTCTACTAATGATGTTAAAATACAATCTAAATATTTTGTTTCAGATTTCAAACACAGCTAATGAATGTAAACAAGTAGCGCATTTATTTAATGTAATGCGGCAGCTCCGTCATTGTATAGGAGCAGTTGACAGAAGAAAGCTTATCTTCTGGACACCGAGACCAGGAGGCGCCTACTTCAGAGATTGAAGGGCACAAGAGCATTATGCTCCTGGCAGTCGCTGACGCACACTGGAGGTTCTTATGAAGAAACATTCGTGTCAATGGTAAGTTTAACCATGGGGAAATTTTTAACCAATGAAAACGGTCAGACGATTGACAGAGCAATAATAGGAATGTGCCACCTACTGAGAAAGGGGAGTGCTTTGTTTTGTTTTGTTTTGTTTTGTTTTAGGGCACAAAAACAGATGGGGTCATGCGCGCCCATGTTAAAAATTGTAGAACACGAAGACAGACACGAATTAAAAACGACTACATGTCAATCTCAATCGACATAAGAGAAGACAGCTAAAAACAGGGACGTGGAGGGACGTCTATAAAATACACCATGGAGAAACGGAGGTCCACAACGAAAAAATAATTTGCATTCGCCATACTGATACGATCCATAACAAGTCGCTAAAACGGCCCATAACTCGGACTGCAAAACCAAGGGGGAACGTAAGCTAAACCCTTAAAAAAAGGGCACTCTGTCGGAAAATGGCGGAAGTTAAAAGTTCGGCGAAATGTGCACAAAGCGGTGGGGAAGCGCCACTTAAAAAATGGCAGTGACTAAAAATATAGTGGCCAATACACAACCCAGTTAAAATCACATCCTCATGGCGGGAGGCCTGAGTGGAGGTCGTCCAAGCCGCTGGGAGAGGTTTAATAACCAGGAACTCATTCCCATGAAGGGTGGACCAGTAACGATGCCAAAGCGACATCTCCTGACAGACGGCAACACAGAGATCATCGGGGGAATATAAGAACTAATGGGCTGAGTTACAAGGACTGCAGCCTTGGCAGCAGCATCAGCAGCCTCGTTTCCTGGTGGACCAGCTTAACCAGGAACCCAGATAAACGTCACAGTGACTTCATTAAGACCAAGCAAATGACAGTTTTCCTGGGCCTGTTGCACTGAGGGATGTGGGGCGTAGAGCGTACAGAGGCTTTGAAGGGCTCTGTTAAAGTCTGAGCAGGTAACAATTGAAAAGCTGAATGTACTCCGTGGCCTGACATAAAGCGAAGAGCTCTGTTGTAAATACTAAGCAGTGTGCCGAAAGCCGATACCAAAAACCGTCGGTGCCAATGAAGGAGGCATGACCTACACCACGGTCACTCAGACATCCATCAGTGTACACGATGATACTATCGTAAAGTTCCATACGAAGTTTGTGAAACTGAATTCGGTAAAGCGACGTTGGAGTAGTGTCCTTAGGAGCGAAGGAAGGTCAAGGGGTTAACACCTGCTGGGCAAGTAGCAAGTAGCATGAATTTAATTTGCTGTATCAAGACCCGAAAACGAAATCCAGCAGGTAACAGAGAAGAGGGACACGTCACATACAGGCGATCAAAGGAGTCATCGAAATGGAGGCAAAGGATGGGTAGCCACAAATGGCAGACAAACGGCATGCATACCTTCTGACGAGAAAATCACGACGATAGGATAGTGATAGTTCGTCAGCTTCCGCATAAAGACTCCCAACCAAACCAGGCTGCTGTAGAAGGCGCCAATGCCGAACGGATGCCACGATTGTGGGAAGTATTATGACGGCGTAAGAGGGAAGGACGTGCAGATGTATAAACAAAGTACCCATAGTCTAGTTTCGAATGGACAAAGGACCAGTATAAAGGGTGGTTCGTTCTTCACCATAGGATGTACCATTGAGGACACACAGGACATTGAGGGACCGCATACAGTCAGGTAAGGCACGTGGCAGGGCCAAGAGTGTTTCCCATAGAGGGTGAGACCCAGGAAAGCCGTAGTTTCAACGAACGGAAGAGCAACAGCCCCCAGATGTAGAGATGTGCCTCCCGAAATTCACACAAACGTATTTTTTGTGGAAAAACGAAAGACATAGTAGATGCTCCATGAGTAAGGACGATCGAGACATCACTTAGGATGCCGCCCAATGAGACAGGTCTGTAAAGAGCTGGAACAGATAGCAAAATTGCCAACAAAAAGGGAGCCGGAGATGCCCGGCGGGAGACAGGCCGTTATAGGTTTTATGGTGATAACAAGAATCCACAAGGACTTTGAAATCTCTGTCTTTTAAAAATTACTCATGGAAACGTAACAGGCGGGCACGGAAGCCCCGCGTGTAGAGAGTACAGAGGATACCAGTCGTCTAGCAGGTGTCCTAGACTTTCTCTGAACCAAAAAACACAGTTACAGTCAGGGATTCCCGCAGAAAACCATTCCTGACATGGGCGGACAGAGTGACGAAATGATCAACTGCAGAACGGCCCACACGGAAACCACTCTACCCAATGGTTAGTAAATTGCGAGACTCTTGCCACCATACCAGCTGCATATCAATCATACGTTTTATCACCTTCCGCACACAGCAAGCGAGAGACATGGTGCGGTAGCTAGAAGGAAGGTGTTTGTCCATACCGGGCTTAGGTATGGGTGTCACAGGGGTTTCAAGCTAGCGCCTGGAAAACGTGCTCTGTGTCCAGACGCGGTGTAAATATAAAGCGGAAAGTACTTCCCCGAAAGAGAAAAGTGCTGCAATGTTTGAATGTGAACAGCGTCTGCCCCTGCGGATGGAGGATCAGAATGAAATGACAGCATGATCCAGCTCCCTCATAGTAAAGGCGTCACTGTAGCACTCATGATTCTAAAAAGACAGGGTAATGGCTTGAGCCGCCTCCACTCGTTTCCGATGGAAGAAGGCAGAGAGTTACCGGGAAGACCTTGAAATTTTCGCAAACCTGTTGCCCAAGGTGTTGGAGATAGCAATAGAGTCCACGATGATATCGTTTGCTATTGGCTGGCTGAAAACCGGGGCCGCAGCGGTAGGGATAACGCTTGTAAGATATTCCACCAGGTCATCACAACTGGAGAAATCTTGTTCGTAGACAGTCGCAGGGGAGGAATAAAACCGCCAGTCGGCCTTAGTGAGATGCCATTTTGGTGCACATGCAGGTGAGGTAGGAGTCAGAAACTGATAGTACACGGGAATTTTCCTTCTAGTAGGTGTCCGAAAGAATGGACCACTTGGGACCATGGGCAAGCTGGGCATTGAAAAATTACAGTCGAAATGGGAACAGGTATGCGAGGAGTTGGAAAGGAACGTGGGTACTCCTGTGTTAAGGCAGAACTGAGTAAGTTGATTAAAAGGTCGCATGTCTCTGACAGGTTCTAGGAGAACCCCAAAAGTGATGGTGCGCATTAAAGCCACCAGGCAACAGAAATTGGTGAGATAGAATCACAGTAAGCAAGAAGAAGTCAGACCCGGTGACAGCGAATGATGGAGGGTGCGACCGAACCGCCGAATCTTTCCATCAGTAAATGGGGTATGTTCTCAAGTGACTCCGTTGTTTTAACCCCTCCACTGACAGAATGACCCGCTTCCTACTTCCGTATGTATAAAGTCAATACGGACTTGTAGCTGTCACGCCTTTGCGCTTACTGCTACGTATTTTAACCGTAAATAGCTCAGCCCTAATGGTAAGAGTTAGTAGTGAATTCTGGCGTTATTAATCTTTGAAGACAGCACAGCTGCCACAAGCTCAGCTCACTTTTACTCCACTCCTACCCTCGCCATTACACCACATTAACTAGGTGCTACATGGACCTTGCTAAATTCACTTGTGTATACATTTTTGACCGTTACTCGCCAGTATTTACCTATTGGATTAGTACACTCCTAACCGGACTATTTCTCAAAGAGCTGTGATGATTGAACGGGTTCGATCCACGGCCTACAGTGCCCTACAGTTCATACGGTAACACTGCCTACCTGACCCACTTAACTTGGTAGTGAGCTTATGTATCCAATCACCACTGCTAGCAGCAGTGGGTAATCCTATCAGCACGACGAGAGCAGCAGACTTACCGTCGAATCCTCCTGAAAATACTTATAACTACGGTCGCCAGCTCTGAAGGAGCAAAAGAATAAATCAATTTTTTGGCTCGTTTCAAAGTGAAACGGCTTGAGTTGAATTTTAAACTTAATTCTGAATATTACTATTTCTGATCATTCTAGGTGATTCTACAAAGCAAATACTCTCTCAATTTCTGTGACTTGGCTTGGTAATTACCACCAAGACAATTTAAGCAACTTAGGTTAACAAACTTCTACCTTTCAACTTATTTAATGATTTTGGGATATTACTCTTTGGACAATTGCTATAGAATTAGTTAAGTGACTTTACTTGAAAGGTTACTCAGAAAAATTTAAGTAACTATAAATAGGCGACTCATTCTGGTGTGACCATTGCTCTTTTCAACATTCTTATACGCTCAAGTATTCTACAACCAAAAGAATTGTAACTGAAAGAGGCGATGGTGGCCTCAGTCTGATTTCACTACACTATGTTTGAGGCTACTACACTCTACAATGAACAACATGCGTCGTAAGTTTGCTCATTACTATATTCTGTCCTCTGCACTTGCATAAAAGAAAACTGGTATTCTCCTTTTACATGTATACAAAGTTCGACTTAACAATTGCAAGCAGTCTTGCCTTGGGTAGACGTGTCGGCGCTGGTGGTGGGATGCATGTGGCTAACGCAGCTCTTCACGCCTCATGCCCTTAATGGCGGCTGGAACTACGAGCTGTAGCACTCGTATAAGCTACTGCACGTCCGCCATAAAATCTGGGCGCAGGTACTCTTACAATCAGCCCCAGTGGCATAGAGACGGCTTCGACAAACATTCGTCGCGTTCTACTCCACAAACGGCGACGATATTCGCCTCTTCGCGGTTGCACAATCACTTTTGCGTGAGCACAGTTACGCACGTCCTGTCACGTCAACACTCTCCAGGCCATTCCATTGTTCAGTCCCTGTGTCTCCAACTACCTCTAGCTACGCTCGTATCACCAAGAGTGGGGGCGTTCCCCTACCACCTTTTCACCGAAATCATTTAGTATTTAAGAATATTTATATTTATTACCCTGGAGTTCATACCAGTCATAATAATTTACTACTAGCGCTTTATAACATTAAATCATACAGTAATAGCTTATAATTACCAAGAAAAAGAATACATTTGACTCCGAGAGCTTATTGCATTGTCTGAGAGCCAGCGCTAATTCCCAGTTTCGCCAATAGATGGCATCAGGGTGCACTCCCTGACAGTCTCACACCAGCGCGCCCGTTTCCGACCCGCGGGCTCCAAATTATTGTCAGCCCACCATCATTTCAGTTCCGTTACAAGGGATATGAAAGGTACAAAGGGAAAAGGCCAATTGAGGAAAGGCGAACTGCAACTGCTTGAAGACGGCTAGTCAAGGAGATGGATGGACTATGAACGTCATCGCGTATGAGCAGCGTGACTCCTCCATGAGATGGAAGGGGAAGGTCAAAAACACCTGGAAGAAATGTAAAAGCTCAAAGCGGTCGTGAGGATGCAATTTTGTTTCCTGAAGGCGGAGTACTAGTGGATGCTGCGATTCTAAACACAACCATAAATCCTCTCTGTTGTATCGAAGGCCGTGAACGTAGAGTCGTGACGATGAAACAATGAGAGGATCTCACCTCGGCGGCTCCAGAGAACCACTCTGCGAAGACTCACTGATACAGGGCACAGGGGCAGAAGGTTCACTGAAGCATCAGTTTTTTTGTGCGGTCGGCCTGTAGGGTCCAAAGCAGAAATAGTTGGTGGTGCACACCGACGACATAGAGGTTGGCCAGACGAAGGTATCACAAGGTGACATCATCGAAGAGGATCTTCCAGTCAGTGAAGGAGAAGACCATTTGCCTTTGTTGGACTTCTTCGAGCTTTTCTGTTTAGCAGAGGAAAACTCAGGCCTTGGTTGGCTGGAGGGACATAGGAAGTCTTCATAGGGGTATTGCTTCTGTCCTTTCCGGCATTCTGGTTGTGTAGCTGGTGACTTCGTCCCATGAGGCAACAGTTTCATGGCTTGTCGCCCATCTGGACGAGGAGACAGCTATGGTACCATGACACTGGGCGACTTCACGAACTCAGACCTGAATTTAAGGTCGCATGTCGGTGTGGTCATGTACTACACATAGCGAGCGGTAACAAGAACAGTACGCTAAGTCCAGATGGCAGAACTCATGGTTGGCGACTAACCAGTAACTTCTGAGCTACCAGGTAGGGAACTCTTTCCTTTACCCGGATCTCCTGGACAGCCCACTCATTGAGATATACAGGAGAGTCTCGAGTGGAGGCGACATGGTCGCCATTGCAGTTGGTAAAGTGGGGAGGAGGCGAGTAATCACTCTCGTGCACATCCCTAGCACAGGTTACACATTCAGTAGGTTGTCGACAAGACTCTCGAGTGCAGATGAAACGATGACACTGGTAGCAGTGCATATGATTTGGAATGTATGGTCGGACTATGACAACTTCATAGCCTGCGTTGATCTTGGATAGAAGCACCACACTATAAAAGGTGAGAAAGGGAGTGCATTTGCGCACTAAGGAGGCACCTACTTTTTTCACCGCCTGATGGATGGAAATGACACACTGGTCAGAGAGGTATGTTTGGATGACAGCCTTGGTCAGACTGTCGAGTAGCCTAGTAGAAACAACACCATGGGAAGAATTCTGAGGGCCTCGACGCAAACAGAATAACTGTGGAGAAGTGAATTGGGAAGAAGTTGTTGTGCTTGAGAATAAGCAGTACATTCTAAAAGCAAAGTGCCATTCCGTCAACGAGAGCACGTTTTCACATGGCCGGCAATTGCAACAACACCTTTCTTAATAATAAACGTCATGAAGGGTTGACCATCTTGAGTACATGAAACCATGAGGGACTGTGGTGCAGATGGAAGGGTCTTTGAATCGTTAGTTTATGTCTTGTAGACGTTGATTGTGAAGATGATAGGCTCATTGCAGGAAGATTGCCAGCGTCTCTGATGGCACACTCCTTCCAACTAGTCGCCCCCTTCACAAGGGGATCAATCAGCAATTTGGGAAGATAGCAGCTAAGGCAAACACCCATCCTTCGGCATTGCCTGTACCAGGGGGTACGTGCGAACCCTACCTGACGATCTGACGACATGTTACGCGTCACATACGTGGACCGGCCTTCAGGAGCGCACGGGGAGGAAGAAAGAAAAGAGGAGCCGCAAACGCCGAAGCGGAGGAAGGGTAGGAGATGGTGGTTCAAATGGCTCTAAGCACTATGGGACTTAACATCTGAGGTCATGAGCCTCTAGACTTAGAACTTCTTAAACCTAACTAACCTAAGGACCTAACATACATTCGCGCCTGATGCAGGATTCGAACCTGCGACCATAGCTGCAACGGGGTGCCGGACTGAAGCGTCTAGAACCGCTCGGACAGAGTGGCCGGCTAGGAGACGGTGAACGAAGAAAGGAGAAGGGAGCGAAAAACATTGGTGAGACTGCTCTTGTGTCAGCTACAGACAATGCGGATCATTCCCAAAAGCACCCCAAACACGTTCCCCAAGGGAGGGGAAAAAGAATACCAAGACGATAGAAATGCAACACGGAAGGGAAAAGCTACTTGAAAGGCTGCTACCCCACGGTCGCCAAGCACGAGGCAGTGAAGAGTGGTGAGCCCCCTGGAGGGTTAAGTGTTTTGGTGGGCCCGACCTACCATATGTATTTGTGACAGTCAAAGCTTTTGTTGTCAAACCTTAAATGATGAATCCCTATCCAGAAAGAGAGTTGTCATAATAGCAAAAAGTGTGTCATTATAGAACAAGTAGTGCCTGAGGTAGTGGAGAATGCTTTCGGCATTAAGTCCGGTAAATCGGAAGTTCTGCTAAACCTCACTCATGTAGCTCTAAATAAGGTCGACAATAGTAAGAACATGCTGCATTCTGCACAATTTTATCTTGGACCGAATGTGAGATGGGGTGTTCCAGGAGACATACATAACATATTTGTGAATTCTGGGATAGAAGGATTCTAAGGCAACATGTAAGACCATTCAGCTGCTGATGCTGTGACAACCATACATGACTTCAATATGAATTTAAACTACAAAGGTGCTGTCCCATGGCGGACAGTCCCTTGGTGCTGGCAGGTGGTGACCAAAATAGAGTTTTGACAAACACTTTGCATTTCTATGTGACATTTTTCACAAATTTGGATGTCATAATTTTTTATGTATTTTATACCTACTACATAAGAATTGCATTTTTTGTAAATCATCTGATGTTTGTCTTCTGTGTTTCATATTGATAATCTTTTGTGCAAAAAATTTGCTATCCACAACTTAATTTACTTTACCATGCATAATACACACCACAAAAGTTGTTTCTGCCGCCATGGAAAAAAGATTTACTATTTTCTTTAACAGTAAAGAGCCGGCCAGAGTGGCCGTGCGGTTCTAGGCGCTGCAGTCTGGACCCGAGCGACCACTACGGTCGCAGGTTCGAATCCTGCCTTGAGCATGGATGTGGGTGATGTCTTTAGGTTAGTTAGGTTTAATTAGTTCTAAGTTCTAGGCGACTGATGACCTCAGAAGTTAAGTCGCATAGTGCTCAGAGCCATTTGAACCATTTGAACAGTAAAGATTTACAGCAGTTATTATGAGAAATGGTTGACCGCGTAAATACTGCCTATGCTCCTTGCATGCTGTAAAGGAACATTAAGTAAGGTGATGGGGCTGACTTTTAGCAGCCTAGCATTTGTCATTATCGCTCATGGTTCTCGAGAAGGCCAAATATAAATAACTTTTACATAATAGTATGTGGTAGTTTCAATATTTATTCCATCCCTAACGGTACTGATTGAAGGCACATTGTTACTGATGTCCACCAATGGTTTGTTCCCAACAGTAACATTCCTGACAGTATTAGGTAATAGCGCAACATCAGTTAGTAATGTACTTCATGAAATACAGTTGAGAAATATATGAGCTCAAGAACGCTGTTCTGTTAGAACCAAACAAAATAAATATTCCTGATGTTATTGTCTGAGAGTCTTACAAGGTTTGGTAGTACTTCACCCATTCTTGATCAACATAAATAAATTGCTAGGAACACTGGATTACTACTCAAAAACTGTTGAACTGTCATATGTACATACTGCTACACTAATGTGCATATTTTAATTTTACCACTCAGATCAGCTACATTTGCACTTAGAATCATTGCAAGTATTTGGGATAGATGAATCAATAAGTTTACACATTTTGTGTATTTTCATTCAATACTGTCATAGAATAATATTCTGAAATAACTAACATCTAAGAAAGAAAGTCTTCATTGGTCAAAGTGTGCTATTAGACTGTTATGTGGTGCAAACTCACGATTGTCATGTAGACATCTGTGTAAGGAGTGGGGCATTCTGACTACTGCTTCACAATATATTTATGTCCTCATGAAATTTGTTGTGAATAATTAACTGCAGTTCAAAAGTTACTGTGATTTACATCATTACAGTATAAGAACTAGAAATGACACTAATTATGGTTCTGTTTATCAAAAAGTGGGGCACTATGCTGCAACAAATTGTTTTTGTAACTTACATAAAGATATATGTTATCTGATAGACAAGAGGTAAAATTTAGGAACTAAATTTCTCCTTAACACGTATTCTGTTGAAGAATTTCTATTACTATTTAGAAAACATTATAAATTTTCAGTAGGTACAAAAATTTAAAAATCAATTCCCATTGTATATTTTAAGTGGCTCGTTTGTAACTTACATAATGTTATAAGTTACAATTACATGTACTTCATTTGAAGTGAGAAGTAAGAAAGAGTAACTCAGTAGTGCTCAGGAGCAGAAGTCAGCTTTTATTAGCCAAATGACTATGTTGTCTAACAATTTCTATGAGAAAGTTTTCATTCTTCCATGTTTGTGACGATTTTAGGCTGAATTTGAAACCAACTATAGACCTACAATAAATTTTCCATCACTTTCCACTTCATTATGTTAAGTTTATCGCTGTTTCACTACATACTGCCTTATCAGTTATTTGCTGTTGCACTTTCTGATAATAACAACACATTGTTAATCATTTGTTGTTCCTGATGGTCATGAAGATGAAAGAAACTGAAGGTTGGACATTGCCTATAGGTAATGATGTTATACATGTAAAATGCTAAAACTGAACTCTATAGCAATATACAATCAATTCATGTATAAAACTATACTCACTGACAGTCTTCTAACAAACTAGCAACTAAAAAATTAACCTACTTGCCTTCTAAAATCTACACTACAATTTGTAGTTGTGGAGCAAATATACACATATCTTACTGCCATACTTGAATTCACTTATTTACCACTCGAAATACAAGTTGTCAGTAGTACTGTTGCCTATCCAAACAAATCATGGAACTATCTTATTTCACTTGTGCCGTTTTGAAATTTTTCTCCCATAGTTATGGTACACAAACTATAGAGCATTTCTGAATATTTGTTTAGCATGTAGCATTTTAAATTTTGTAGCGCAACTCACACCGATGATGGATAAATACAAGAAAATGTGACCTGACACAGTTGTACCGATAGATGATGATCAAAATATGACAACACCCACAACATACAACACAGTTTCTCTGCTTGACGATATTTAAAGTGATTTAGTAAGTTCAAAAGTACATTCCTACCGCTGACAGTCGTTTGATAAGCCTGGCATCATATGGATACACTTTGATGCTTATGGAGGTAGTAAGCATTTTGTGTATTCCTATGGAAAAATATAAAAAAAAAACAGCACGTGAAATTTACACGGTTATTTACTGACAGCAGCACCACAAGTAAGTTGTGAAATTCTCTTTTAACCATCATCATCGTTTCGTTTCTTGTAATGGCTTTCATTTTTGTAACTAAGTATTTAAAACTTGGATCAACATCGTCATTAGTATTGGGCTGCGTTCTTTCAGAAATCAAGAGGACTTGAGTAGTTCACTTCTTCACTTCTCTTTCTTTTTCCGGATTAGGATGTCTTGATGCAGCACTGTGTCGTATACTCGATGTTGTTGCTGTTGACAGCACTTCACCTACCATGTTTGTTTCTCCTGCAGCGTCTGTACCATTGTCCTCTTATGTATTCCACTACTTGTGGAATGTTCCATAGCATCGTTCTCATTTGAGCTTTCATGTATCTCAAATATATAAAGGTATGACTAACATAAAAGAATCCAGCTACGTGTTTTAGGTTGGTGTAAACCAAAATTACTTCGTATGAGCATGTGATAATAGATGCAGTCTTGTGAAAGTTGATGCATTTATGAGGATTACGTATATTGCCAGAGGACATCCAAATCGGATTTAATGAATATGGAGAAAGAAAGTGCAAATTAAGATTACCTATGAAGTTATCTGTACACTCTTGCTACTGTTAAGTATTAAATTCAACCAATTAAGAACTGTGTTACCGAACACGCAAAAATAACAACTACTCACACTTATCAGTGAAATACAGACAGACAAAAAAGCGAAAACGAAGTCTTCAGTTTTACACAGATCCACATTTATAGGTGAAATTTGTAGAAGATTTCATTCCCATCCTCACTAATTCACTGTGTTTTAATTAAGATTACGAAATCTTTCAGTAGTCGTTATGTATGATGCTACTGTGTAAATGCACGCACCATTTAATCATCATGCTACTGGCAGAATGCACTTCAAAGTGTACTTTAAACTAGACATTTAGTTCAAAAGGCCAATAACAGTCAGACATTTGAATTTAATGACAAAAATAGCCGGATAATATATCCATGCGCTTAAGATTGATTTTCAGAACACCCAGAACTGGTACAATGCCGGTTTTAAGTAGATGTACAAGCCTGACAACTGTCAATGTGCTCCATTGATGGTGAGAATGACCACGAACACGGTATATGATATTCGACTTGAAATTCCTGGTTCTGGAAGTACAATGAAGCTGCCGGACGCATACGAAAATTTATTAGAAACTGCTCGAGTCATGAAACGTTCTGCAATTCGTTTCGTGGTTACAATATACTATACAACACCAGTACGTACTTACGTTATCAATAATCATGTACAAGAACGGTGAATATTTTCATCATCTGATCCTAATCCACATCTCATCCTCTCTTTTCTGTTTCTATTTTCCACATTTTACATGATGCGAATGTATAAAACTTCGTCTTGCATTCTTATCGGTTGCTCATCTGCGGCCTAACACGCTTGACTTTAGAAAAAAGACAAGAGGCCGCTTCCGTACGACAATGTTTGTTATGGTAATTCATGCTTTGACGTTATATTGACACTGATCTTATTTCATTTCTTCAACCAAAACACACATCTGTTCCTTGGTCCACGCGGTACCCATGTTTTGCAAACAAATAAAGTCTGAACTTTAGCAGTGACAATCCGTACGCGAGTTAAGAGGGAGTTCTTGCTTCTAATTAATTCTGCTCTACTACGCACGTTGCCGAAGTATCGTTGTTGTTGTTGTGGTCTTTAGTACTGAGACTGGTTTGATACAGCTCTCCATGCTACACTATCCTGTGCAAGCTTCATCATCTCCCAGTACCTACTGCAACCTATGTCCTTCTGAATCTGCTTAGTGTATTCATCTCTTGGTCCATCTATGGTTTTTACCCTCCACACTGCCCTCCAATGCTAAATTTGTGATCCCTTGATGCCTCAGATCATGTCTTCTTGTCAAGTTGTGCCACAAACTCCTCTTCTCCCCAATTCTATTCAATACCTCCACATTAGTTATGTGATCTATCCATCTAATCTTCAGCATTCTTCTGTAGCACCACATTTCGAAAGCTTCTATTCTCTTCTTGTCCAAACTATTTATCGTCCATGTTTCACTTCCATACATGGCCACACTTCATACAAATACTTTCAGAAACGACTTGCTGACACTTAAATCTATACTCGATGTTAACAAATTTCTGTTCTTCAGAAACGCTTTCCTTGCCATTGCCAGTCTACATTTTATATCCTCTATACTTCGACCATCATCAGTTATTTTGCTCCCCAAATAGCAAAACTCCTTTACCACTTTATGTGTCTCATTCCCTAATCTAATTCCCTCAGAATCACCCGATCTAATTCGTCTACATTCCATTATCCTCGTTTTTCTTTTGTTGATGTTCATCTTATATCCTCCTTTCAAGACACTGTCCATTCCATTCAACTGCTCTTCCCAATCCTTTGTTGTCTCTGACAGAATTGCAATGTCACCGGCGTACCTCAAAGTTTTTATATCTTCTCCATGGATTTTAATACCTACTCCGAATTTTTCTTTTGTTTCCTTTACTGCTTGCTCAATATTCAGATTGAACAACATCGGGAAGAGGCTACAACCCTGTTTCACTCCCTTCCCAACCACTGCTTCCCTTTCATGTCCCTCGACTCTTACAACTGCCATCTGGTTTCTGTACAAATTGTAAATAGCCTTTCGCTCCCTGTATTTTACCCCTGCCACCTATAGAATTTGAAAGAGAGTATTCCAGTCAACATTGTCAAGAGCTGTCTCTAAGCCTACAAATGCTAGAAACGTAGGTTTGCCTTTCCTTAATCTTTCTTCTAAGATAAGTCGTAAGGTCAGTATTGCCTCACGTATTCCAGTGTTCCTACTGAATCCAAACTGATCTTCCCCGAGGTTGGCTTCTACTAGTTTTTCCATTCGTCTGTAAAGAATTCATGTTAGTATTTTGCAGCTGTGACTTATTAAACTGATAGTTTGGTAACTTTCACATCTGTCACCACCTGCTTTCTTTGGGATTGGAATTATTATATTCTTCTTGAAGTCTGAGGGTATTTCGCCTGTCTCAAACTACTTGCTCACCAGATGGTAGAGTTTGGTCAGGAGTGGCTCTCCCAAGGCCGTCAGTAGTTGTAATGGAATGTTGTCTACTCCCAGGGACTTGTTTCGACTCGGGTCTTTCAGTGCTCTGTCAAACTCTTCGCGCGGAATTGTATCTCCCATTTCGTCTTCATCTACATCCTCTTCCATTTCCAGAACATTGTCCTCAAGTACGTCGCCCTTGTATATCCCCTCTATATACTACTTCCACCTTTCTGCTTTCCCTTCTTTGCTTGGAACTGGATTTTCATCTGAGCTCTTGATGTTCATAAAAGTGGTTCTCTTTTCCCCAAAGGTCTCTTTAATTTTCCTGTAGGCAGTATCTATCTTGCCCCCTAGTGAGATAAGCCTCTACATCCTTACATTTGTCCTATAGCCATCCTTGTTTAGCCATTTTGCACTTCCTGTCGATCTCATTTTTGAGACGTTTGTATTCCTTTTTGCCTGCTTCACTTACTGCATTTTTATATTTTCTCCTTTCATTAATTAAATTCAATATTCCTTCTGTTACCCAAGGATTTCTACCAGCCTTCGCCTTTTTACCTACTTGATCCTCTGCTGCCTTCACTACTTCATCCCTCAGAGCTACCCATTCTTCTTCTACTGTATTTCTTTCCCCCATTTGTGACAATTGTTCCGTTATGCTCTCGCTGAAACTCTGTACAACCTCTGGTTTAATCAGTTTGTCCAGATCCCATCTCCTTAAAATCCCACCCGAAGTATCATTCAACTCATTTTGGATTCCACGTGACGGAATGGCATCTGAACTTGAAATAGCAGGAAGTGGCGTGACAAGACTTGTGGAGCGCCACGTCCACGTTAGCTAATTTGTTCCTCGTGCAGACACCTTTAGCGATTAATTAGACAGCAAAATTCTGTATCTATTGAGTGCTGTGTGACTGCAGGCATATGAAACGCGTGTATTTGCGCTGACGCGAATGCGTGAATGAGTATCTTTCTTTCGTCCCTATTGAAATGTTCCCTTCAATGAAACACTGCTGGGTTGTAGAGGAATTGGCATTGCGAGCCAGCGATGCAAATACCGTAGACTTAAGCATGAATATCGTTTGTGCCAAAGTGCTTCAGGTAATTTATCTTTCCTTGTTATGTTTACATGTTTTCTGTGCATATTTCTGTTAGGGTGCACACTCCATGTTATCTAAAACGAGATTATAGTCATAGAGTAAAACGTGGCGTTCCGCAAGCAAGTTTTGTACGCCCTCTGCTATTTCTAAACCACAAAATCTATTTTTATTGACGAATGAACTCGATCATACAGGGCGACAATTATAGAACTATATGAAACAAAATCGTCATAACTTTTGGAAGGTTTACATTAGATCGTTAAAACTGCACGGTTGGCCGCAGGGGATGATGGGTATCGGTATGTGCATGCACACGACCCTTTGCGATGAAACCCAGTTTATGTTTTTTTATATATATAGTTCTGTAATTGTTGCCCTGTATTAGTAAAACGAAAAATTATTTCTCTGATGAAAGAATTAGTGGTAATCGAAAACAACAATGGTACTGAGAACTGTAATTGCAAGTTGGTTCAAAGCATTTTGGAGAAAATTCCACTTTAACGTCAGGAACATGATAGGGCAACGGGAGGAAAACTGAACTTCCCAGATGGTAAAATGGGATAACCATGCGACTAAAACAACTGCGATACACGAAGATTTTCTCACAGTTAAAATTATCGAGTGCAGTTGTAGAAACGGCTCATGCGCGCAACGTTATACATCTCTTGCTAGCAAACACAGACATTTCGAATCAGTATCGAACAAAATCTGTGACAATAAGGCTCCTATACCATCTATGACAACAGATATTAAAACTGTAACTAAGATAGATAAGAAAATGCTCCCACCGGGAAGTTTGGTGGTCATGGGAGAACTCATTCTGGTGCTCCCCAAATCACGAATGTACACGGGGAACTGCGTGACACGTTGCATGTAGACGTCGATATGTATACTTGCGTTGATCCAGATTGTCAAAATGTTCAGATGTGTGTGAATTCCTAAGGAACCAAATTGCTGAGCCCATCGGTCCCTAGTCTTACACACTACTCAAACTAACTTATGCTAAGAACCACACACCACACACACACACACACACACACACACACACACACACACACACACACACACACACACACACACACACACACACACACACACATGCTCGAGGGAGGACTTGAACCTCCGGCTGGAAAGGCCGCCCAATCCGTGAGATGCCGCCTCAAACCGCGCGGCCACTACTCCGCGCGGCTCAGATTCCCTGTCAGGAAGGTCGCAGTTCGTAGTAATAGACGGCAAATCATCGAGTACAACTGAAGTGATATCAGGCGTTCCCCAGGTAAGCGCCTTGGGACCTCTGCTGTTCCTGATCTATATAAATGACCTGGGTGACAATCTGAGGAGTTCTCTTGAGTTGTTCGCCGATGATGCTGTAATTTACCGTCTAGGAAGGTCATCCGAAGACCAGTATTAGTTTCTAAGAGATTTAGGAAATAATGCTGTATGGTGTGGCAGGTGGCAGTTGCTAAATAACGAAAAGTGTGAGGTGATCCACATGAGTTCCAAAAGAAATCCGTTGGTATTCGATTACTCGAGAAATAGTACAATTCTCAAGGCTGTCAATTCAACTAAGTACCTGGGTGTCAAAATCACGAACAACTTCAGTTGGAAAGACCACATAGATAATATTGTGGGGAAGGTGAGCCAAAGGTAGCGTTTCATTGGCAGGACACTGAGAAGATGCAACAAGTCCACTAAAGAGACAGCATACACTACACTCGTTCGTCCTCTGTTAGAATACTGCTGCGCGGTGTGGGATCCATACCAGGTGGGATTGACGGAGGACATCGAAAGGGTGCAAAGAAGGACAGCTCGTTTTGTATTATCATGTAATAGGGGAGAGAATGTGGCAGGTATGATACGCGAGTTGTGATGGAAGTCATTAAAGCAAAGACGTTTTTCGTCGCAGTGAGATCTATTTACGAAATTTCAGTCACCAACTTTCTCTTCCGAATGCGAAAATATTTTGTTGAGCCCAACCTACATAGGTAGGAATTATCATCAAAATTTAATACGAGAAATCAGAGCTCGAACAGAAAGGTTTAGGTGTTCGTTTTTCCCGCGCGCTGTTCGGGAGTGGAATGGTAGGGAGATAGTATGATTGTGGTGCGATAAACCCTCTCCCAAGCACTTAAAGGTGAATTGCAGAGTAGTCACGTAGATGTAGATGTAGATGAAATGAATTGATCGCTGGGAGACTCGACCTGGGCTACTCCATCAGCAGAGTTACAACTCTTTTCAAGTGACACCACAGTAGGTGAGCTGCCCGTCGATGATGGTGAAATAATAATGACAACACACCACCCAGTCCCTGAGCGGAGAAAACCACCAACCTGGCCTGTAACCGAAACCGGGTCCGGTGCATGGAGGTCAGAAGCGCTTACCACTCAGCTAAGGAGGTGGATACACACAAAGAACATACAGGTCCATTGTTATTCACTTCTATCCTTTGTGTGTTATGACCCTTGGAAAAATATCTTACAGGAGGAAAAGAGAAATTCTCGTTGATTTTTCTTACAGGTTAGACACCAAATGATGATAACAGAGTTACATTGCGTATACTCAGTAGCATATAAAACCTTGGGACTCATGAGCAGCCCATCTTTGTGAAATAAATGATTTAAAACGACTACTAAACCAACAAATACTTAGTGCTACAATTAATTTCTCTGCAGTGTAATCTACGTTGACAGGTTTAACACCTGTGGGTTACTGATGTCTGCTTTAGGTGCCGGACAAACACTCTTCCTCCAGCAAAAAGCTTGCGAATAAAACAGGAAAGGAAGAATTCAAGAACAATATCCGAAGCAATATCAAGCAGAAAGCGGTTCCAGCGCGTATCCAATAGGTACCAACAGTTCGTCTGAGAATCTTCACGTGGGCAACATAAAACGCTAGACTTATAAATAGACTAGCGGTAAAAATAAATCCTGATTTCAGACTTTACAGCCACCAAGATGATTTAAGAATGCGTGACTGAATGATTGGTTGAGCCAACGAAGAAATTCAATCTCTTCGTTGTTTTTACGCCACTGTACTCTCTAATTAAATATTTAATCTGCAACAGCAGCACATGTGTAAGATTACTGCAGAGATTTGTATTGTTCTGGTGTGAAGGCAGATATTTACTTTTCTCCTGTGAACATTCTATTCCCACAGGATATTCCTAAATAAAAAATTTATTGAAATAAAGGACATCGCCAGACACTAGAGAAAACGAAAAACGTTACACAATGTATTCACATAGCATAAGACCATAACATACACTAAAGTCGTTGCTCTGTGGTATATGTACATGTTTCGAGCAGCTACTACGATAGCAGTGGTACGTAGCCTCTGGAACACACATCTTGTTGGGGTAGAACATTCCTCGTAGAAAAGACTGCTGTTACGGGATGCACATTTATCTTGCGCGTATATATTTCAAGCCGCGATGCGAAATGTCAGGTAATTGCATCATAAATTCGGGTTAGTTGTATATGAGCTACGGACCATGACACTTTTGAAATATGATGATACTGAAAGCAAATGTCTTGTCTACAGTAAAATAAATGTTGCTTTTGCTGAATGAATATAAGCCACAGGTGACTCTCGCTCCTAGCATCTCGCACAAGTGAATTTCCTGTACATACTCGCCAATATCTATATCGCATAAAGTCTACATGTACTTTCAGAGGTTTCTTAAGTGAAGCGCACCTGTGTATTGTGCTATTATTGACTCATATTCAGTTTTATTCCAGAGTCCAGCACGTTAAAACTGCTGTCGGTAAAACTGTATGAGAAATTTATAAAAAGCTTATAGGAGCCTAGTAGCAACACAAGTTCAATCGTGTTGGTTTGGACAATGCAATTTCTTACTTTATGAAGGTCGGCTTTACTCTTTCTAGTGTCATTAGATTTTTCACTGTGCCATGTAATCCGATTATTTGTATTCCGTACGTTTTGGAGAGATTTTGGCTCTGAACAGTGCCATTGCTTTCTCTAGCCTAACTGAAATAGTGTTATCTGTTCTATGCATAGCCATTATCGATTCCCTCGCATCATGTTTTTACATGTTTTTGTTCGACACTTTGCACTTGTTTGTGTCCTAACCCCTACGTATTCGAAGTTCGGTACGATGTTCAGTTTCCTCTACCGTATGGTCTCAGCTGATGCAGGGACTCTTCCTCCGCTACGAATCTTCCAAACGCTTACAAGTTCTTGAAGATTTGCAATGTCCTTTGAGCGTATGCGTATTACAATATCGTTTTCGCAATGTTTGTTGGAGGAATTAATTTATTGCTCTTATCTTTTTATGAATGCACATTCTCTTCGGAAAATGCAAAGGCTCTCGTGCAGTGCCTGCCAGCAGAGATGGATGAGCGCGTCCGAGTGATTTTGGCTTGTCAAACGAATCCCTCACGAAACGCGTTACTCTTTCTTGGACCTTCTCTACCAGGAGTCTGTCTTCAGCAGGTGTTCCTGCAAGTCACCAGAAAATAGTTTGGAAACGACATTATCAGCCACAGACATCCATCTGGAACCGCCGATGTTATCTATACTTTTACTGCATAATGTGAAAATTAATGTTTCTCTAACATTAACAAGGGGCATTCCCGAGCCTGATTGTAAATCGATGTCTCTCCATTACGAAGGATAGCAGTATTTTTTTCCTGCGATCTCTTCAAGCTAATTGTAAAGCTGGTGTGGTTTTATATGCTCTTTTATTTTGTTCATTAGGTGACACTGCCTTTCAAATGTCAATGGTCGCAGCATCAGTCTGGGTGACGCACCGCTCTAGATTGGCTATAGAGTTCGAGCAGAGCTAAATGAGATTCTCAAGACCGTTATTTACAAAATGCGAATCGCGCAGGCGGGATTCCCCCGTCCCAAGTAAATATATATTACGAGATCATCATACGAGTTGCAACATTCTACACGTAACTGACGTCAGAGATATACGCCCATAGTTTCGAATATCTGTTTAAGGACTCTTCATGAAAACGATAATTAATCCACCACTTTTTGATCTCCTTGAACGCTTTTTTACTCAAACTACTTTCGATAGACCTATAGGAGGAGCAAGTTCTTTGTAAACTGTGTGCAGTTTCGTATTAATACGCCATGAAGTTTAGTCGCTGTTCCTTTTTTCGGCAATTTTATCTAATTTTCCAGTCCGTTGTATCTAGATATGTTACTTTCCAAATTCTTATCCGTTTTACTTCACTGTATGATGTGACGAGAACACAAATATGTTTGTATCGCAACATGGGAACGTGGCAGCATATTCCGCAACAAATGCACAGTAATTGCGCATGATAATCTTGCAGTACATTCGCTTGGAGTACATCTATGACTCTCCGCCTGGCTGCCTTCGATTATCGCAGTACTTGTATGCTTTATCTATGTTAATGGATTTATGGATCCCCCCCCCCCCCCCCCCGCCCTTCCTCTATCACTGTCAAGTTCACTGCACACTTGATTGGAACCAACAGATGACTGCTAACGCAAAATACTCGGGTATAAATTCTGTGTTTTGCTATAGGTCTTTTGATGTAACGTCGGAGGTCTCCCAGAACAGTTACAGGATTGAAAATAAAAAAAGTGTGACAATTGACGGTTGGAGATTTAGGTTCACACCACATGGTCCCAAGATTTGTAATCGTAGATTTATGAGTCACCAGTCATCTGGTTTGATGCTCCCGCTACTAATTTGTCTCCTGTACAGGCAGTCTTATGTCAGTACAGCAAATTGCAGCCTACGTCCTCAATAATTTGCAAAGTGTATACCAATCTCTGTCTTTCTCTATAGTTTCTACGTCTACAGCTCCCTGTCCTACCATGGAAGTATTTCTCTCATATCTTAACACATGTCCTGCCTTTTATCAGTGTTTTCCATATTTTCTTTTCTAGCCGATTCTGCTGAGAGGCTACTCGTTTCTTTCGTATCAGGCTGCCTAATTTTCAAAATTCTTCTGTACCGACACCTTTCAAATGCATCCTTCTCTTCTGTTCCGGTTCTCTCACAGTGCGCCATTCACCAGCACAGAATGCTCTAAACCAAATGCGCATGTTTTGTTAAGGTAAGACCTATGCTTGATGCTAGCAGACTTCTGTTGCCCAGTAGGAACGCCTTTGTGCCAGTGCTAGTCATTCGGGTCCTCATTGCTCTATCCATCTTAGTTTATTTTGCTACGTAAGTATCCAAATCGCTCAGTTCCCACTGCTTCGGGATCCCGAATTCTGATATTAAGTTTCTCGCTATTCGCGTTTCGCCTTCTTACGGTTTGTTCTCAATTCATATTCTTTACTCATTCAACAGCTCTCAAAATTCTTCACTTTCTCTGCAGACAGCAAAGTCATCAGTGAATATTATCACTGATATCTTTTTGGCCTGAATCTTAATCCCACTACTGAGCGTTTCCTTTATTTCTGCCATTTGTCCTTCGATATATAGATGGAACAGTAGGACGAAAGACTACAATCCTGTCTTACACCCATTTCATCCATGTACTTCGTCCTCTTCCAGTCTTACCGTTCCCTCTTCGTTCTTGTATACAATGTGTATTACCAGTCATGCCCTGTACCTAACCCCATTTGTTCTCAAAATTTCAAATAGCTTGAAACTTTTTATGCAGACGAACGCTTTTCCTAGATCGAGAAATCCTATGAACGAGTCTTGATTTCTCTCCAGCCTTGATCCCATTATGAACCGCAACGTCAGAACAGCCTCTCTGAACGTTTAACTTTTCTAAAGCCACTGCAATCGTCAGGTAACAGATCCCCAATTTTCAATTCCATTCTTGTGTACATTATTTTTATCAATACTTGGATGACTGAGCGTTGCGCCCATTGTGCGAAAATTTTCGCATTTCCTATCTTCGGCATTGTGTAGACGACGTTTTTCCTAAGTCAAACGGCAAATCGCCAGTCTCAAACACTCTACACACCAACTTGTGTAGTCGTCTTGTTGCCGATTTCCCCAATGATTTTAGAAATTACGATGCAATGTTATCCCTTCTGCATTATTTGATCATAAGTCGTCCACAGCTCAAGAAATTGTACTTCCCTATGTCATCTCTGTCGACTCCTGCTTATTATTCCGCCACTTAAACAGACATTTCCTCCACTCTCATAGAAGCTTTCATTGTATCTTTACATACATCCATTCCCTCTTCTGTCTTTAACAGTGGATTTACCATTGCTCTCCTAATGTTACACCCCTTGCTTTTAATTTCACCCGAGGTTATTTAGTCTTTCCTATAAACTGAGACAATCCTTCCGACGATAATTTCTTTTTTCTTTCCTCATATTTTACATGCAGTAATTTTCCCTTAGCGTACGTGGACTTCCTGTTTGTTTCTTTCCTAAGTGTCTTTCCTGTTTGTTTCATTCCTAAGTGTCTTGTACTTCAGCATTCCATATTCAGTAGACTCCGGACTTCCATTCATCTTCAGCTGAACTGTCAACTAAGCTATTAATTACAGCAGTATCTATAGCCCGAGAGAACTCGAAGCGTAACTCTTCATTTCTTAGTACTTCTGTATCCCACTTCTTTGCGCAATGATTCTTCCTGACATGTCTCTTGAACTTCAACCTACTCTTCATGAGTACTAAACTGTGATCTGAGTCTATGTCTGCTCCTGGGTACTCTTTACTATCCAGTAGCTGATTTCGACATCTCTGCCTGAATGAGATGTAATCTAACTGGATTCCTTTCGTAATATACCTTATCCTCTTGTCGTTCGCTATTATTAATCGAAATTTATTGCAAAGTGCAATCCATCTCCCCTTTCATTCCTACTATCAAGCCCATATTGCCTCTAACGCCTACTTCTACTGCAGTCCAGTCAACCATGACTATTAGATCTTCATCTCTTGTTACGTATTGAATCACCGTTCAGTATCCACATATGCCTTCTGTATTTCTTCACCTTCTGCTTGCAGTGTTCGCATGTATACCTGGACTACTGATGTTTAATTGTTTGCTGTCTATTCTAATGAGAAGAACGCCATCACTGTAATGTCAACAGTAACTCACTCTCCGCCCTACATTACTATTCGTAACGAATCCTACTCCCTTTATACCAATTTCTACTGCTACTGACATTACACATGATCGTCTGACCAAAAATTCTTGTGTTCTTTCCATTTCACTTCAATGACCCACAGTTATAATTTCCCCTTTCAGACATTCTAACTTCCCTACAACGATCAAACAACCGACAGTCCACGACCAGACTCTTACAATGTTATTCTTTCTTCAATCTTTTTCTCGTGGTAACCTACGCTAGACAATAATTAACTACGTTCAAAGTATTCAACTCATTCTAAAGTGAAGTCGCAATGGACTGATTTGCTAAAATTTGAAAGAAATTTACGATTTTCAATCTCAACGTCTTTTCGTGGAATATTTTCTTGCACTGTCTTGATTTCTATAATACTTCATCTCTGGTAATTTATTGCTTCAAAGGAGAAAAAAAAGTGGTCGGCCATTCTAATATGCAATATTAGAAACTGTTACAATTCTCTTATCACTTACGAGGTTTCAGAAAACTATTGAAGAGTGGTGATATTCCCGCTGAGTTTCGTCTGTTATAAAATGGCGAGGATTTCCACGTGATTCATAAATCTTTGTCTACCCTGGTAATCATTTCATTATTGTTGTTTCAAGTACAATACAGTGTATTCGCGCACTTGGATGCCACAGCGCTGTTCCTTCTGTTCTGGCAGTAGAAAAATCCCTGTACCTAAATCTTGTTCCGCGCATATTTTCGGTAGAAAAATGGACGTCGAAAGTACCCTACTGACCATTAAAATTGCTACACCAAGAAGAAATGCAGATGATAAACGGGTATTCATTGGGAAAATATATTATACTAGAACTGACATGTGATTACATTTTCACGCAATTTGGGTGCATAGATCCTGAGAAATCAGTACTCAGAACAACCACCTCTGGACGTAATAACGGCCTTGATACGCCTGGGCATTGAGTCAAACAGAGCTTGGATGGAGTGTACAGGTACAGCTGCCCATGCAGCATCAACACGATACCACAGTTCATCAAGAGTGGTGACTGGCGTATTGTGACGAGCCAGTAGCTCGGCCACGATTGACCAGAAGCTTTCAATTGGTGAGAGATCTGGAGAATGTGCTGGCCAGGGCAGCAGTCGAACACTTTCTGTATCCAGAAAGGCCCGTACAGGACCTGCAACATGCGGCCGTGCATTATCCTGCTGGAATGTAGGGTTTCGCAGTGATCGAATGAAGGGTAGAGCCACGGGTCGTAAAACATCTGAAATGTAACGTCCACTGTTGAAAGTGCCGTCAGTACGAACAAAAGCTGACCGAGACGTGTAACCAATGGCACCTCATACCATCACGCCGGGTGATACGCCAGTATGGCGATGACGAATACACGCATCCAATGTGCGTTCACCGAGATGTTGCCGAACACGGATGCGACCATCGTGATGCTGTAAAGAGAACCAGGATTCATCCGAAAAAATGACATTTTCCCATTCGTGCACCCTGGTTCGTCGTCGAGTACACCATCGCAGGCGCTCCTGCCTGTGATGCAGCGTCAAGGGTAACCGCAGCCACGGTCTCCAAGCTGACAGTCCATACTGCTGCAAACGACGTCGAACTGTTCGTGCAGATGGTTGTTGTCTTGCAAACGTCCCCATCTCTTGGCTCATGGATCTAGACGTGGCTGCACGATCCGCTACATCGATGCTGATAAGATGCCTGTCATCTCGACTGCTAGTGATACGACGCCGTTGGGATCCAGCACGGCGTTCCGTATTACCCTACTGAACCCACCGATTCCATATTCTGCTAACAGTCATTGGATCTCCACCAACGCTAGCAGCAATGTCGCGATACGATAAACCGCAATCGCGATAGGGTACAATCCGATCATTATCAAAGTCGGAAACGTAATGGAACGCATTTCTCCTCCTTACACAAGGCATTACAACAACGTTTCACCAGGCAACGGCGGTCGATTGCTGTTTGTGTATGAGAAATCGGTTGGAAACTTTCCTCGTGTCAGCACGTTGTAGGTGTCGCCACCGGCGCCAGCCTTGTGTAAATGCTCTGAAAAGCTAATCATTTGCATATCACAGCACTTTCGTCCTGTAGGTTTAATTTCGCGCCTGTAGCACGTCACCTTCGTGGTGTAGCAATTTTAATGACCAGTAGTGTAGACGAGTATCTTCACGCTACATCCTGTAGACGTGATGCACAGTATGCGCTCTTAATGGCGTTTTGCGCTGGAATAATCGAGTTTGCACACGATCCTGTGTCCAAGTGTAATTTATTTTTATGATTTAGAATAAGTGATATAAAACATTCCTTTTTAGTCGTAACTCACAAATTACATCAGATATTAATCAAAGCACGTACAGCTATTTAACATTAACAATGAAATGGAAGTAGAATCTTTTCTTTTTATTTGCCCACTTTGCGAGATGTACTCTGTGTTTAAAGTTTACTCTGTTGTCTTTCCTGTCCTAGTTAGCATTGCCTTCATTCGGTTATATGTTGTCCTCCACAGAAGAAGACTTGATTCCCTCACCTTGTTGGTCTATCCCTACTTGTTTTATCTGAGGTATAGGTAGTTCGATACAACCATGCATATCACGTAGCCGCATTTTGTAAGTGTAATATATCGCACTGCTTCATCAAGCAAACTCGAGCCTAGTATGCGACATACCCTGCAGCGATTGGTTCTATCGATTACAATCATCGTGCGTGCCACGATCATTTCCACCGCAATTGTTTAGAAAGTCACCAGCAGGACTAGCAACCCTCTTCACCGGTAGTCACCAAACCTGGTTGCTGCTTCTACGTTCGTAAGTCCTAATTCAGGTGTCCAGAAGAAAATAGCAGGAAGTCCAGTTTTCCTCTAAGATGAATTGTTGCCATCAACTTGTTCTCCATGCTGCAATCTATATATTATGCCTTTAAAATTCGAGCATACCTGCTTGTGTCTGCCCTAAAACATAACCGTGAAACAGCCCTCTGTCACAAAAGTCAGTGTATCCGCTTCTGGTTGCAAAGCAAAACTGAGTGAATGAACAGCATGATGAAGTAGCATAAACTGATGTATCCTTAGCGAATGCCCTTATTGAAAAAAAGGTCGGAAGATGTTTATATCGCATTGTAGATGATATTACTTTAAATGTGATTTGAGACTTTCTCGGCGTATTCCATTCGTGAAATCTTCTCTGGTGATCAGCCGAGTAAAGGCGTCGTCTTCTCGCAACGTTTCGAAGGGTTTCGTACCCATCAGCTTCAAGGGAAGCTTGAAGATGATGGGTACGAAACCCTTCGAAACGTTGCGAGAAGACGACGCCTTTACTCGGCTGATCACCCGAGAAGATTTCACGAATGTTATTACTTTGTTTAAATAATGCTGCTTTCCCAGCTTGTAAGTTCTTGAACATTAGTTTTGAGCCTGTGTGAGCCATCTTAGTGAAGTTGCTCCAAATACACGCTATCGTGAAAGAAAAACTTGCAAATCAGCTGCTACCTAACCATACTGGAGCGTTGTTCTTGGCTAACGTGTTTGTGAGTGAATGGAGAACGTTTATTATGTTTTTGTTGAGTAAAATGTCCCCCATAATCATGGTTAATGATGATGGAATACTTGTTCAGTCACTTGTAAAAATGAAATACCGTAAAAGATCAACAAATCCTTCTGACCAGAAGAGGAAGAAAGCAAAGTGCTTGAGGTAAGATTCAATCATCGTATCTCATATTTTGTCTTAATTTTCTGCATGGAAATAACGAAAACTTTATTACCAGCATATCTGTAAACAGTAATTTGCACTGTAATGTTTGTTAAGTACTTCAGGAGTTAGTGGACGAGGCGGCGTCTGCGCGGCTAGTCGAAGACGTTGGACGGGACGGTTGGCCTTCTTCTTGAGTTGGACTCTGCTTTGGAGTCCTACTGCGTCATTAAACGGCGGTTAGCGATGGGTGTGCCAACAGTTTTTCCACCTTGGAGGGTGCGTCTTGGTATGTTCTACTCACGTGTTCGCCTGCGCATTGCATCTTGCCACTGAGAAGGTCGCGTGCAGCATGTCATTATTTACAGGTCTAATCTCTTGGCAGCGGAAGCGCGATGGAGTGACCTTTTTCTCTGTAGAGGTTTTACGGTGACCTGAGTGTCGTCTTCTCCTCGCGCCTTCCTCCCCCCCCCCCCCCCCCCCACCGCCTCGTCCTGCCCGAACAGAGCTTCTTAATCTTCTGATTGCTGATGACGATCATCGGGAGTGAAGGTGACTCACACTACGTCCGGGTGAATTTGGTGCGCGTCACTATGGTATCACAAAATCAGACGACCTCCAGGGATTCTTTTATGTCGGTGTCTGTTTACTTTGGGAAAACTTGTCAAGACCAACTTGTTGGATTTCCTGGGACAACAGCGTAAGTCCAGAAAGGAAGCTAGAGTTCTACCGCCTCGCTTGTAAGCTTCTTGAAGTCTTCGACTTTTGAGACTTGGACTCTCACATTGTCGCCTCCTGCAGGACTTACAGTGAACACAGCTGTCACCCACTGTTCGAGGAACTGTTCTGTTTTAGGGCGCTAAAACTTCTAAGGTGATATGCGCTCATGTCGAAACCTTATAACACTAATACGAAAGACGAATATACGTTAAGCTCAAGCGATAGGAAAAAATAGAACTAAGAACAAGGCCTTCCTCTTGCAGAAAGGTCCACAAAATACGTTGTAGGGACAACGGGGTCGCCGTATTGCTACGACGGATGAAAACTGAAATGCGGCCGATATCTAAGGCGCCAACGTACTTTAGAACGTCGCAAAAAAAAAAAAAAAAAAAAAAAAAAAAAAGGCAGGAAACGGTAAACCGTCAAAGGTTGATGACAATGAGCACAATGTTGTGGGGGAGCACTACTTAACAAATGATGTTGATGGCTAATGCGACAGTACTCGATATGCAACTTATCAAAAATGATCCCTTCACGGTGAGAGGGAGAGGTCGACCAACTGGGAACGATTTAATTTTCGCGGAGCTTGTTCCTATTAAGGGAAGACCAGTGGTGACGCCAAAGAAAGACCACCTGCTGGGAGACGGAAACGTGGAGATCATTAGAAGGAATAGAAGATCTAGCGGACCAAGGTAGGAGGACAGCAGTTTTGGCAGCAGAATCAGCAGCCTCGTTTCTTGTCTGACGGACGTGACCAGGAGCCCACATAAACGCCACAGTGGCTCGCTCAGGAACGAGCAAATGGAAGCTTTCTTGGACCCGTTAGACTAAGGGATGAAACATCTACAGCGCACAAAGACTCTGAAGGGCATTCAGAGTGTCGTAGCAGATGACACAATTGAAAAGCCTTTGTCGTGGATGTAGCGCGTTGCCTGATACAGACCGAAGAACTCTGTGGTAAATACTCAGTAGTGTTCCGGAAGCCGTCGAAAATTGTCTGTGCCAATGACGAAGGCACACCCGACGCCGGGGGCAGTCCGTCAGCCATCAGTGTATACAAAAGTACTAAGGGAAAGTTCCGTTCGAAGGTTGAATCCTGAGTAATACCCTTAGAAAGCGATTTAAGTCGAAAGTGAACACAAGCCGCCACACGAAGCTAAGGTAACGAAGGGTTCACACGCAACGGAGTAGTGGAAGGTATTGTATTGTATTGTATGTTAACCGAGGACCTAGAAACGACGGAGAGACTCCGTACCCGCCGCAAACGCAGTGGTCCGCAACAAGTGGACGAAAAAAATGGTTCAAACGGCTCTGAGCACTATGGGACTTAACTTCTGAGGTCATCAGTCCCCTATAACTTAGAACCACTTAAGCCTAACTAACGTAAGGACATCACACACATCCATGCCCGAGGCAGGATTCGAACCTGCGACCGTAGCGGTCGCGCGGTTCCAGACTGTAGCGCCTAGAACCACTCGGCCGCCTCGGACGGCACAAGTGGAGGACTGTGGTTCGTTACGTTCCCCAGGAAGAACCGCTTACGACATGTAGGACGTTGAGAGACTGGGTGCAGTGAGTGGCTAGGTAAGACCCTTGGGAAGACCAAGATAGTTTTGTATCAATCCTGAGCACCAGAATCTTCGTAGATTGGGCGAACGGAAGAGTAATAGGCTCAAGATTTAAAGACCCATTACGCCGCCGGAAATTCTTACATACGGTTTTGTCAGTGGAAAAGCGAAGGCCATTGTCGATGCTCCACAAGTGGAACCGATCAAGACACCTCTGAAGGGGCCGGTCAGGGAGGCTAGCCCGTGGAAAAGCAAGTCCGTGGAAAACTGCATTAGATCACAGAATAGTCGAAGATATGGGAGTCAGAGAAGCCAGGCGGGAGACAGGCCATAATAGGGTTAATGGCTACAGGGATGTTGACGACGCTCAGAACGGAGACCTGACGCACCCCGTTTTCCTGGATGAAGGTGTTCAGTACGGCAGAAACCACATGGATCTTGTGAACTATCTTATAAAAGTTTACGGAGGAAAGGGAGCATGCAGCATCGGAAGCCTCACTAGTAGCGAGTACAGGGAATACCAGTCCTTCAACAGGTGCCCCATTCTTTTTTCAAACCAAAACCACGGCCACAGTCTGATATTTTCGCAGAAAACTGTTCATGACATGGGGTTGCAAAGTGACGAGATAGTCAACTGCACAACGGCAGTATTTAGTACATTGTAAAGACTCAAGCCACCATACCAGCTAGGCATGAATCATATATACAACCACCTAAAAAATCTGAGTTGGTGAGTAGAACAGGAAGGAAGCTAGAAAGAAGGTACATACCTAACTCGCTTCACGCAAGCGTCTAGGAAACTCGACATCTCTCCAGATGTGATTGTACGCATGAAGAAGAAAGTGCTTTCCCGCAAGAGAAAGGTACTGCAACATCTGAATGTGAACACTGTCCGGCCCTGGAATGGAAGATCGGAAGGAAGTGAGAGCATCATATAGCTCCCTGATAGCAAAGGCAGCATTGTAGCATTCACGATTCTGAATTGAGAAGGGTATCACATACGCCTACTCCTCTCTTTTCCGATGGAGTAAGGCAGGGAGATAGATGGTAGAGCTCGAAATCTCCACAAAATAGCGGCCAAAGGTGTTGAAGATAGCAACGAGGTCCTCAATGGATCATCTGCTACCGTCAGGTCGGAAATTGGTGAATGCACCTTGGTCCCAGAGAGCAGCTGGAGGATGGTCCACACGACAGAAAATGGAGTGGAATTGTTAAAATAACTAGTAAATGAAATCCCGCTAGCTTTCTTGCTGTCCCGAAGAATGGAACGATACTGCGCCCACAAGTGTTTATAACAAAAACAATTCGCCATATACAGTAACGGTTAAAAACGTTGCAAGAACGTCTTCTCGCTCTAATTTTCGTCGCTGCACGCCTCAGTCCATCAAGCGACTGGAACATGGCGTGGTAAAGATTAAGTGCGAGGTATGGAACGTTTTGCGGCGGTTACGTTTGTGAGGTATTCTACCTGGTCACCACAACTGGAAAATTGTTGGCAGGCGAACAAGAGGTCCAAATGGGGACAGGTGTGCGTGGAGTCTGAAAGGAACTTGGATGCTCCACTGTTGATGCATATGAGGCACCTCTCGGACAGGTGACCTGACCATGAGGAGCAGACAGTGAGGAAGAAGAAACAAAAAGGAACCTCAAACGGCAAAGCGGAGGAAGGGTAGGAGATGGACAATTGAAGGAAGAATGAAGGAAAGAAAACAGTGTGGGGACTGTTCCGACGTCAGACTACTCAAAGTTCAGAACACATTTACAAAAATATTTCATGCATGTTCTCTAAGGGAGGGGAAAAAGAATATCAGAAGGACAGAAGGAAACACATATAGCAAAGGCTGGGGTCCCGCACCATTCGAGCCCGAACTTACCAAAGATGGGTGAGCCCCCTCGGGCGACGTGTTTGACGTGTTACAGGAAACGTTTGTAGACCTTCTTAACTTTCATGATGATGGTGGAATCCGATGCCGAGACCATTTGAGTGGGAGTGCCGGACGGGTACCGCTCACGTCTTCTGTGTGTTTGCTGCCCGAAGAATTCGAGCACACGGCGCAAGTGTTTATAACAAATACAGTTCAGCATATTGCATGAAGAATGAAAAACGCTGCGAGAACGTCTCCTCGCGCGAATGTTCGCACTGCCTTCTTCTGTCCTGTCGTCAGTGGTATACACCGGTGGGCGACTGGGATAATGTGACCAGAATTTTCGGTCGGATTTAAAAGGTTCTTAGGTTTACAGGCACTATAACCTCACCGGATGGGTACAATTAATGGTTCAAAGATCACGGAATACTTTCCTATTCAGGAACACATGTCGACAGCATAAGCAGATTGGAAGGATGCAGTTGCTCAGTTTATTGCGCCACTTAGTCAGTGATATTTGAGATTTGCCCCCTGTAAATCAGCTTTTAATCGCCAGAAATAAACATGGAAACGTACTAGAGAGAGGTCTACTCGGCTATGGGACAGATGCTAGTGAATGAAGACTGATTTGCAGACAAGGCGAAGCCTACTCTTTCTTGGATCCAAATGTAATCTCAATTAGATTTTTCAATTAAAGACATAAGGTCTGAAAATGAGTCCGTGATCATATTTTACAGGTTTGTCTTGATCACACAAACTATTTCACTTCACTACTAACGGTTTCGAATACTGCCATCTTCAGTTCTGTTACAAACAAAAACAATGTATAACCAACTAAGTTCAGATTGCTCACGCTAAATCTATTAAAGTCCTGGTGCTACATAAGAAAGATAAAAAGTATTTACATGATTAACAGCCATGTATACCAGCCATGCATATCATAATATATTTTGATGTAGTATCAACTTCAAACTAAGCATGAAGCTACGTAGTAAGTATTGGTGATGATCAGAATGCGTCTGGTCAAGGAAACTGATGCCAGCACAGAGCACTATACCTAGTGTACATGATTAACAAGTATCGCAAATATGATGGTTTAAATGCGGTATATGAAGTTACTAATTAAAATTAATTCACGTGGTAAAACGAGCTTCTGACACTAAAATATGTACTGATATACTATACGTGGAATTGGAGCCATACTTAAAATCCAAGTAAAAAGTGCAATCACTAATAATTGAAACACCTTGCCTGGCAAGGTAAAACATACAATTCTATAAAAGCCCATGTAAAATGTATAAGATTAAAAATATCTATAAAATAAAGTCTTCTAGCGTAACAGATCAATTACCGTGAAAGTAATTGTAAGGTCATTAACGAAGCAGTGACTATTAAATAAATAGTAAAAAAATCAGTAGTCGATAATACATCCGGAGTGTGGTCTTAGTGACGGCACGTCGTGGCTTCTCTGCGTGGCGCTTTTGTTTTCCTGCGGCGAAACTTTGGGAGGAAGGCCCGGACTGCTCGTCGCCGGCGGCCGGCGCACACGACCGCACGCCAATGGGCTGGGGTGCTCGACGGTGCTCAAACCAGTACATTTCTGAATACATCAAAAGAAGAATTGAGGTTCAACTCATTTTGTTTATTCATTAGCAATTCTGATTGCCGTCTTCTGTGTACATAAATCTCCATTTCCTTGAGTAGGTTCAGTAACTGTCGCCTTGGCGCCCTATGCAACACTTTCATATTATTCTGTATATTTCCCACCGAATATTTTTCTCTGTCTAAATGTGTACCGAAAGAGATCTTATTTTGGTAATAGGTATGCTCTCAAAAACGAGTCTTGAAATTCCTTTCTGTCTGACCGATATAAAATTTGTCAGTTTTGGCAGCTGCTCTTATAGACACCAGATTCCAAATATTTGTTGCTGTTGTTGCCAAATTCGTGACGTTGTCTGGAACCAACTGCACTCTTCGTTTGAAATGCAAATTTTATTTCCGTTTTTCTGAAATCATCTGCAAATAAGTAGGGAAATACACGGTTGTACGACATTGCAACGAACATCTTGCCCTCTGGTTCTGTTGTCTCCTTGTCACATATTTTTGATTTCAGTTTATAATGCAGTTTCTTACATTTCGACCCTTATATCCTTTTTCCTTGGCTACTTATCTAATTACAAATCTTCAACTTCGTCATTAGGGGCGAATGGCAGTTTTGGCATCCTTTTGATCATAGTTCTGAAATATGCCCATCTATGGTGCTTACAGTGACAAAATTTCGAATTTATAATCATGTCAGTGGCCGTCGTCTTCCTACATATGCTAATCGTAGGCCTTACAACCCTTTTAGTTAACCTAAGATATCAAAAAACTTTTACTTCCTTCTACTTCCAGTTCCACTGTGAGTTGAATTTTTTCATGCATCCTACCCACCCTTTCTGTTACCTCGCATATTTCACTTTCGTCATTTACATCTACATTTATACTCCACAAGCCACCCAACGCTATCACGCTTACCAGATAACCCTGTGACGAAACGCACCGCTCTTCTTTCGATCTTCTCAATCTCCTCTGTCAACCCGACCCGGTACGGACCCCACACTAATGAGCAATACTCAAGTATAGGTCGAACGAATGTTTTGTAAGCCACTTCCTTTGTTGATGGACTACATTTTCTAAGGGCTCTTCCAATGAATCTCAACCTGGCACCCACCTTACCTACATTTAATTTTATATGACCATTCCACTTCAAATCGTTCCGTACGCATACTCCCAGATATTTTACAGAAGTAACTGCTACCAGTGTTTGTTCCGCTATCATATAACCATATAATAAAGGATCCTTCTTCCTATGTATTCGCAATACATTACAATTGTCTATGTTAATGGTCAGTTGCCACTCCCTGCACCAAGTGCCTATCCGCTGAAGTTCTTCCTGCATTTCGCTGCAATTTTCTTATGCTGCAGCTTTTCTGTATACTACAGCATCATCTGCGAAAATCTGCATGGAACTTCCGACATTATGTACTACGTCACCTTTGTACAGTAGTATGACGTAGTCTACATAACGTCTGTAATAGTCAATTTTTTCGCTGACGTCAGGATTTTGTTCAAAAACATGATTATCTAGCTCATTTAGAAATACGTCAGCTAACGTACTAGACAAGCTGTTGCCCATTGCGAGTCCGTCCTTGTGATAATAAATCTTATCGTTAAACTTAAAATAATTTAATGACAACACAAGTTCTAAAATTTCCGAAAGTTATACTGTTTTGCCCTGACTAATATTCTTATACGTTATCAAGATCATCCTTACAGTCTCCCAAGTATCGTTACTGGGGCATTGGTATACAGTTTAGCGATGCTGAAAGAAGTCAATGGAGCGCAAGCCGGGGTTGGTACATCCTTAATCTCATTAACAAATTCATAACTATTCTTGACATTCAATGATTTTTTATAAGTAAATGCTGCTCTCAGTTTCTCGTTGCAATTCTTGTTCAATGTGTAACTGGGACGTGACATAATTATCGGTCGAGTTGGTTCCCCTCTCTTGTGTAATTGAATTTGCGAACAAAGCTCATGAATGGACTTTATATCTTCAATTGATAAGTTTGGGCAAAGTCAGGCTAAGAATGAGGTAAAACTGTTCCTTAAAAAGCAAATGCGAATTATGGAATATCAAATGAAAGTAACGTTTACCAAAGTGTGCCCGACCGAGACTTGAACTCGGAACCTTTGCCTTTCGCGGGCAAGTGCTCTACCAACGGAGCTACCGAAGCACGACTCACGCCCGGTCCTCACAGCTTTACTTCTGCCAGTGTCTCGTCTCCTACCTTCCAAACACTACAGAAGCTCTCCTGCGAACCTTGCAGAACTAGCACTCCTGAAAGAAGAAGGAGTGAAAATCTCATTCTGGAAACGTCCCCCAGGCTGTGGCTAAGCCATGTCTCCGCAGGATCCTTTCTTTCAGGATTGCTAGTTCTGCAAGGTTCGCAGGAGAGCTTCTGTAAAGTTTGGAAGGTAGGAGACGAGACACTGGCAGAAGTAAAGCTGTGAGGACCGTGCGTGAGTCGTTCTTCGGTAGCTCAGATGGTAGAGCACTTGCCCGCGAGAGGCAAAGGTCCCGAGTTCGAGTCTCGGTCGGGCACACAGTTTTAATCTGCCGGGAAGTTTCATATCAGCGCACACTCCGCTGCAGAGCGAAAATCTCATTCTGGAAACGTTTACCAAATTCTGTGTGGATGAGGAGATTGCTCCTAAATACGTTAATGTCAGGATTAATGATGATTCTGCAGCAGCGATAGGTGTGAAACTCGAAAGTTAAATTCTATGGATAACGTCTGAGATCAGGGAAGCATACAAGAGGAGAGAAAAATGAAATTTCGAAGCATTTAGACTTCAATTGTTTTTAGGCACGTTAACCTCGCCATTACAATTCTCTTGTGTTTTCGAGGGTGTTAGTAACGTAGTGGACAATGAACAGAAAAGGGTAAAAATGAGACATAGGAAGAAAACCTCAAATTTACAGACGAAGAATAATGTAAGAATAGACGGAAACCGTGAAGGCAAACATCAATTTTGCGGACAGTGTGCTTAATCTCAGAAACATAGAAATGACTGATAATGAAATAGATCTTCTGAATAAGAGTTTACAATTTAGCATTACTCCGAAATTGATTCTAGGCATAATCAAAAATACTATTGCGAAAGCTGAAGTTGTTTGTGACATGGATAAACTCAATAAATTTGATAAAATTGACATAGTAGTAAAAACTAACAAATGTATACCCAAAGTAGTTGCTACGAATGTGAAACTGCAAAATATTTAGAACACTTAAAAGCCTAAATCAAAAATTGAAAATGGAAAGTGCTGTAGCTACGAGTGCTTGCAAAGAAAATTAGATGGTCGTAATACACGATTGCGATTACCTCCAAAAAACTGAAAAACTTCTTGCAGTTAATAACCTAGTTGAAGTCAAGAGAAATCGTGTCAACAAATTTCAGTCAGATATAAGGAAAACGATTGAGATTAGTATCTTTTTGTTTCCAGACAAAAAGAGAAACGCAGATTAAAAATGATGTATCCGGTCATTCCTGAGCTTCGTTCACAAATTAAATTACACTAGAGATGGGAATCGATTAATAATATATCATGTCCCAATCACACATTGAAACCGGAATGTAACTAGATACTGAGAGCAGCGTATACTTACAAAAAAACGTCGTTCAATGTCAAGAATAGTTACGAATTAGCGATTAAGGATGTACCAATCCAAGCTGGAACTACAATGGCTTCTTTTGATATTGTTAATCGGTATACCAACTTCCCAGTAAACCATAAGTTGGAGATTATAAGGAAGAACTTGCTAACGTATAAGAAGATTAGTCAGGGCAAAACATTAGAACTTTTTGAAATTTTAGAACTTGTGTTGTCAATTAATTATTTCAAGTTTAACGATAAGATTTTTTATCACAAGCACGAACTCGCAATGCGTCACTGTTTGTGTAGTACTTTAGCTGAGATATTGGCAAATGAGCTAGAAAATCTGTTCTTTGAACAAAATCCTGACGTCTGCAAAAGAATTGTCTATTACAGACGACATTACACTACCGTACAAAGGTGGCGAAAGTGAAATACGAGAGGTAGGAGAAAGAATGTATGGGATGCATGAAAAAAATTAAACTCATAGCGGAACTGGAAGAAGGAGGAAGTAAAAGTTTTTAGAGGTCTTAGGTTAACTAAAAGGATTGGAAGGCATAAGATTAGCATATTTAAGAAGACGACGGCCACTGGCAGGATTATAAATGCGAAATATTGTCACTGTAAGAACCGTAAATGGGCATACTGCCACTCACCCCTAATGAAGGGGTGGAAGAATTAAGTGTGATTAGACAGGTAGCCAAACAAACGGATATAAGAATCGTGATGTAATGAATCTTTATAATAAACTAAAATAAAAAAATACGTGACAAGAAAGAGACATTAGTACCCGAGGGCAAGACATTTCTTGCTTTTCCGTAGAATGGGGTATTACCCGACTGAATAACGCAGGCTTCCAGAAAAACGAAAATAAAAATTCGATTTCAAACGAAAAGTGCAGTTGGTTGTTGATTACGCCACGAAGTTGGCAACAACAGCAACACATATTTTGGATCTGGTGTCTATAAGATCAGTTGCCAAGATTTACAAGTATTATGTCGGTCAGACAGAAAACAATTTCAAGACTCGTTTTGGAGAGCTAACCATTCACTTCGTGTACTTCGTTGTCATCGACCACACAGACCAGTTGTTTGTTCCACCGGCCTCTGTGTTATTGCTACTGCGAGAGATCAAATTTTGTTCTACCAATGGAGAGCAGCACAGAAATGTAGCCAATCTTTCAAAATCGGAATGTTTTGAGAGATCTTGTAACACAATTCTGTGGGCTACCAACGTTCTTCCATTGTGTTTTACTTTCGATGTATTTTTCCTTGAATCAACGTTTGTACATATCAGTACTACAGTTTATATGATGTTTCTATTAAAGTAATTATAGTAACGAAAACTTCAATAAATGTAAAATTAATAATTAACCCAATTGCTGAGTCCAGTAACAGTAGTTTGAAAGACAATTCTAAACAAAGTAAAATTCAGTAAAATTCTTTTTCGAGGATAAAAATGTTTTGCAACTGCAATCAGTCAGAAACGTATCTTAATGTCTTGAATCAATAATGGCAGAAATTGCATAAAGTGATTAATGGTAACTGTTGAAGAATAATAAAGAAAGTTGAAGTTA
The DNA here is from genome assembly GCF_021461395.2 of Schistocerca americana. Taxonomy (NCBI): domain Eukaryota; kingdom Metazoa; phylum Arthropoda; class Insecta; order Orthoptera; family Acrididae; genus Schistocerca; species Schistocerca americana. The sequence continues at coordinate 439,583,702 of NC_060121.1, read as the reverse complement.
TAAGAAAATTTTATCACGATCTTCGCCTCTCTTTCGATTGAAATTTTTACTTTACAAATTACGTAACTGTAGCCTGCCCGGTTAGCCGTGCTGTGTAAGGCAATGTTTTCCGGGCGGGAAAGCGTGCCTGTTCCCGGCAAGGATCCGCCCGGTGGATTAGTATAGAGGTACGGTGTGTCGGATGGTTTTTAAGGCGGTTTTCCATCTGCCTCGGTGAATACGGGCTGGTTCCCCATATTCCGTCTCAGTTACAATATGTCAGCGATTGCTGCGCGAACACTGTCTCCACGTTCACGTACACCATAATTAATTTACCACGCGGACATTTGGGGCTACACTCACCTGGAATGAATCAGGATGGGGGGGGGGGGGGGGGGTCGTCTGGGGGTCGGACCGCACAGTAACACTGGGTTCGGTGTAGGCTGGCGGTGGGGTGAGTGGACTGCTGTAGGCTGTTGTTGGTTTGTGAACCACTGAAGGCTACGACGGAGACGAAGCCATTCCGTAGTTTCTGGGTCCACAGTTCAATACAATACAATATCATACAATACAATGCAATAAGTTAGCTCTAACTTACAGGAATTTGATAACTGAACAACGCTGTATCATTACGAAAAATTATGAGCTAAATGACAGCATTCAGTAACGATGAGGTTTCAATAACATTTGATTAAATTAGACAGTAAGCATTACAGTTAGTGATTTCAAGTATTTCTGCATTTTTCGGAACTTTTTATTAGTGATCATTATTATTAACTGATTTCCATGAGTTGCTATCTAATTGTAAGGCATTTGTTCACTATGACATATCCCTTTGGAATAACGCTAGATCAATATTTACGAATTATGTGCGCCGTTTTCACCTTGCAATAAATCCAGGCATTGTTACGTAAAAGATAACTAATTGAAACCCTCAGCTGCCGACAGGTGTTGCTAATATACCTCGATAGGGAGAGCTGAAAATGTGTGCCCCCAGGGTTGGGGCACACATTTTCAGCTCTCCCTATCGAGGAATATCAACAACATCTGTCGGCAGCTGAGGGTTTCAATTAATTATCTTTTTCTTAATTTTTAACATTTTTATGCAGCGACAGCAACTGATGTTGTTTATATAAGAATATAAAGCCTACAGTTGCAGGTTTACTATATCGTTTACCTAGGTTTCGACGTTAGTAATAACGTCTATGCATCAAATTTTATAAAGTTGACTTAGGACATTGCTTGTTTAGGCAAACATTTAAATAATATTTTATGTAAGTACTACACGTAGCATACTGTAGGATGACCATATCTAATATAATTTACCAGCACATTATAATATTATCTTTTCGCAGGTTCTGAAGAAGACGTTGTTACTAACGTTGAAACCTAGGTAAACGATAAAGTTATTCTGCAACTTTAGGCTGTATATTCTTATGTAATTATCATTTATTCTAGAGAAGCTGCATGGTCATCAGTGATATCTGTTTTTTCGAGAACAGTTACTATCTTCATATCTTGTTAAAGGTTACCCGGCCATTGACCTTCGTCTGTGCGAATGCACACAGGTTGTCCGAATTCTTACGGGAATCGTCACCTTAGTCTGCGTGAGTAATGAGTGGATGGGCGAAATATCTATTAGGAACATTACATATGTAGATTGTGGACAGTTGAGAATTTGAGTCTCGCGGGAGGCGTGCAAGAAGTAAGTCCCTGCTGTCGCGCTATTCATCTGTGTCCTCGGTGGCTCAGACGGATAGAGCAGCTGTCATGTAAGGAGGAGATCCCGAGTTCGAGTCCGGGTCGGGGCATACATTTTCGGCTGTCTCCATCGAGGTATATCAACAAAACCTGTCGGCAGCTGAGGGTTACAATTAATTATCATTTATTCTAGAAAAGCTGCACGCTCATCAGTGGTATCTGTTCTTTCGGAAACAGTTAATATCCACATATTGTTAGGTAAGTTTTTCAGCATTAAAAGGCAGTGATATAATTTTGATGACCTAGTGAGCTGGTGAATGTAAATTATCTTTAATTTATTAACTAAGCTCATACTGTTTTCCAAATTTAAGTAACTACTGTAATTACATCTAGCCAAATTATATATCCATTTAATCTTAACCGAGCTTTTAGTTTCCGTCGTCACTGCTGCAAGTAAACAGCATAGGCGTTTCGGTTATAACTGCACATACGTCTCAAGTTTTCATTTATTCTTCGGAGTCGGTGCCTTCCCTGTGCAACAAGGAACTTCAGGTACACGCTCCATATAGTTCCTAATTAACTGAGAAGAATGGTGCGTTGTTATAACCTCTTTGACTGCAAACACTTTGCTCATGACTGTCAGCTCAAGCCTGAATGCACACATGCTCCTTGTTGATCGACTGTCATACGTTTGGTAGCAGAAGCAATCAGAAAGAAGTAACGGGTGTCTTTCAACGGGTGAAACAGGAAAATTAAATTTATTATGAGCGATGCTTCAAAGGAAAAGCTATTGTGTGGTAGAAAAACAGCATAGGATGTGACTGCTCCCCCTTAAGGTCGAGACGTATGGCTCCCTAGTGGCCTGATTCGGCGGAAGATATATTCCTGCGGCAACACAGCAGAGGGCAGGACGTCCCATGAGGGGTGGGGGAGACGGGGCACCAGAGCTCATCGCGAAGGACTCAGCGGACCGCGAAATTCAATCGGCGCCAGGCCTGGCACCGGGAGCAGTGGACAGACATACAGAGGGCAAGCTGTCTGCAAGTGGCCGGCGCTCTCCTCATCCAGGCTACATACGCGAGACACTCAGCAACGCTACTGAGAGGTTCTTCCGTTGTCATCCGCTCAGAGAAAGAACTAACGCCGGACATAATACGGTTGGACATGAGTGACAAAAGGTGTTGTACCATTTTTCACTACCTGGCATCATGCAAATCGTAATTTCCTACAATAGGCCCTATGGCTTCAGTCCTAGTACTGCTTTCAATATCACGTCCTCATCACGACCCAAGATGAGTCTGTTCAAGTGAAGACTGTTTCTTACCTCACCTCGGTTGACTAGAATGTCCTCATTTTGTGGCGTTCCTTTTTCTGTCCCCTGACTGACAAGAACTAATATACCGACACTCTACTGTAGTTTGACAACGATTAAGGTGCCATCGGTTGCCTAGTGTGTTTAAAAGTAATAGTTTGAGGAATTAGTGGCCTGAGCAGAAATATTTTCACGGTTCAAAAGGTTCATGTATAATACTGTGTCTACTCTAACCGCATTTCTGTCACGAATTTGGAAGTAAGTAGCAGGGTAAACGTATTGGCAGATGTGGTAAGTGTTCCGTGAAGCACTGCAAGTACGGAACAAATTTCTAGCATTTCTTAAAAATTACGTACTCATTACTGGAAGGAAGACTTGCACATTCCTGTAACAAGGTAACAGAGCCAAATTACTACCTGAAACACGATCATCCGTGCGAGAGGGACTGAACTTCCGCAAACGGACGGTGGACTTTGAGAAGTGTGCCTGTTAGGTAGGGTGTCAAAACTGGTCACTCTATGATTTCCACATGTCAAAATTTTAAACATGGCTGAACTCTGTATTGCTTCTGTAGAATACATAATACAAAATAAGGAGACTTCTACAGAAGCAATACGGTTACAGAGTTGCCTTTTCCGTAAATAATAGCTTAAAACAAAAAGTGATTCATACTATCGGGACACGGGAAGAACGTGGCACTAAATTCGGAGTTAACGAAATTACTTGTAATGACTGCCCCAACTATTACTTTGGACAAACTGGTAGACCCACCGAAGTAACATATAAAAAACACATGCTTGGTAAAAGTGGAGAAAACGTGTACAATTCCACGTCTGCTGAATATCTGTTGCTCTTACAGCATACGCCATGTAAATTGGATGACGTAGAATTGCTACACGAAATGAGTGAGGGTTACAAGCTGGACCTGTTCGAGGAATTAGGAATTTTAAAACATCTATCTCAAAAAGATGGATTTATTCTTAACGAACAGGCGCAGCTTATAAACAATTTTTTGGATAGTTTCAAACCCCTTCTTGCTCTAATGTCATATAGTCTGGCTGACTAGAAGGTAGTATTCTTGTCTGTTGATGCTGGTGAGATGCTCCTTTCCTGTCGTGGTGCGATTTTTCGTAGTTTTGATGATTGTTGTTCGCAGTTTTCGATGTGTATGTGTGGTTTAAGTGATTCTGTTATGTTTTCTTATTCATGACGACAGATGGTTTCGATTTACTACAATATTTTGTTTGCTTGCGGTGCTATGTATCCTAGTCTTTAATTTGCGAGAGATTCTCCCGCGTAACACTAATGCCCTTCCTCGTTAGATGTGTTCCAAGGCGCAACCATCACCTGCTTGACAATAGGACACAGGCAAATTGATATTCATAGTTTCTTTTGTATGTAGGTGTTTTAAATGGTTCTGATATGTTTTATTTATCAAGACAGAGGGTTTTAATTAGCACAACCTTTAAGATTCTGACGCTCATTTGTGTGTATCCCCGGGTTTTAACGTGCGCGAGTGTCTCCCGCATACCACAGGTGCCCTCCCTCTGTGAAACTGTCTGCGCTAGTACTTCGACACCTCCTTCACGCTAGTCACAGGCTAAGTACTGATGCTATGCTGTGTTCGCATCGACCATCTCTTCATAATTATGCTGTACAGATGGAGGTGATATTTTAATTTTAACTACTGACGACGTCTTTGGCACGATTGCTTTATGTACCTCCACTGCAGGATGTTATTTTAGTAAGTAAGTAAGAGTTATTGTGCTTGTAATACTTTGGTAATTTTCATGGTTACTTAAAACTATAAGTGTTTTTTTAACTTTATCTTAGTTAGGGTGCTGACGTTTTTGCTAATGAAAGTGTCTTACTGTTCAGGTGTATTATTGTTTCTGACGAAGGTATATTTAGATACACCGAAACCGTGGTCAAGGATAGGGATTTAAATAAATCTTTATCCTGGAACTGTTTGGTTGTTACCATTTACCGTGAAGATTTCCGTATGTCTCTTCACGTAGAAGATTTTTTTATTCCAAATGGTCGTATAGAATAAATGGCAAAGTTGCCAGAGGAACACTTAAGACATTGTGCAAAAAATATAATGGAGAGTGAAGAAATCTGAGCATACTTTCCTAACATCTGTATAGCTATGGAAACTTTCTAAAACGTAAAATGGATTAGCATATTCAGTATTATTGGGCTCTTAATACAGATGCTACAACTTCTAAAAAACCTAAACAGAAGAAGAGAGTTCGAGAAGCAACAAAGACATGTTTATATTAAGAATGGGTTTAAACTATACTGTCATCTAGAACTTTTTCCACTCAGTTAAGTACCTATGATCGGAGACGACGTAGTCCTTGTCTCCGGGTATAAGGAACTTGAACTATACCGATGTAAATGTTATACATCGTTATTGACAAGTAAATATCGACAAAAGCCGCCTATATTTATTTTATTATAAATACTCAGCTTTTTTTGGCAGACTGATTTCTTGGCATTACCATTCAAAATCTGTGACTAGAGATTACACAAAGTGATTAAAAATTCATGTCCCGTAGGACTAATAGGTTAACCAGAACTCGACCGAGAAGGTTTTGGAGGAGATAGTATGGACCAAAACAAGAAATAAACTTTCCAGTAAACGTGGCTCTAAAATGTGTACTGCGCAAGGTATGAGAACTTGAAATTATTCGTTACTTTGAGAAACATAGCATCGGCTGTATAGTGCTCATAGCTCTTGAGGTATGCACTTCCGGCCAGAGGGTTAGCTGCCGTCTGTAATAAAAAACTGAGTTACTGGATCAACAAGTAACTTTAACAAGCGTCATCGGACGTCCGCCCCCAAAAATACAACGACCGAAATGAACAAAATATTTTGCCAGCACGGTAGCTCAGCGTGTTCGGTCAGAGGGTTCAGTGCTCTCTGTAATAAAGAAGCTGAGTTAATGGATCAATGACGAATTTAAACGGATGGCTACGAAGTCCGCCCCGAGCAGATGCAACTATCGAAAACGAACAAAATGAGATCAAAAAAATCCTGGACATTTGTTTTTGTTTTAGTCCGTACTAACATCACTAAAAATTGTCGCTGAAGTTGTGAGTTTACCCTGTTTGTCATTTGAATCAACGTCTACTGTCAATGGCTACTAAAATGTATAATGTGTTGCTGTTGTTGTTTTTGTTGTGGTCTTCAGTCCTGAGACTGGTTTGATGCAGCTCTCCATGCTACTCTATCCTGTGCAAGCTTCTTCATCTCCCAGTACCTAATGCAACCTACATCCTTCTGAATCTGTTTAGTGTATTCATCTCTTGGTCTCCCTCTACGATTTTTACCCTCCACGCTGCCCTCCAATACTAAATTGGTGACCCCTTGATGCCTCAGAACATGTCCTACCAACCGATCCCTTCTTCTAGTCAAGTTGTGCCACAAACTTCTCCCCAATCCTATTCAATACCGCCTCATTACATGCTCTACCCATAGAATCATCAGTATTCTTCTGTAGCACCACATTTCGAAAGCTTCTATTCTCTTCTTGTCCAAACTAGTTATCGTCCATGTTTCACTTCCATTCATGTATTATGTATGTCGTCTTTTACTGAATCAACTTATTTGTATATCAACATTTGAGAAGTTGTACCTAAGAAACTACACAGATAACGCGCTTTAATAGTCAATAAGTACATATTCTCTAAACACATATGTTGAGCACTAGTAAGCGAATCTTCTCCCTGAGAAACTATTGAGCAAACCAAAAATTTTTACGAAAGTCCTTTTGTCGACAGTTACTTGTGAGAAACGTAGTTAGTCACTTTGACCTGGGGTACTGCTTGATAATTGACGCTGTAACGCGAATATGACGATTATTAGGAAGAAGAATAACGAAATAACTGTGGAAAAAGAGTGAGAATTATATCCAAGACTAAAGGAAGACATCAAAAGTTCATCGCCAAAAGTGAGGAATGATTTGTTCTGAAGGGTAAGTAACCCTTCCAGATAATCACTTTTCATCCATGTAAGTGGAGATGGAATGGAGCAGTACACTAAAGGTATTTATAACGTGAAAACTGCACTTGGACAAGTAAGGAGGGAAAGGACAGCACCTCGAATATGGGCTTTGTACAGGTACTGTATATGGACAACCGCCGCAGACAACCCGGACCTACGACAGTACAGCAGGATGCAGTTGTGGTGCCGAAATGCAACTCTCTCCCCCTCAATGTCGGCCCCACGCTTCTACCTGCAGACCGCATCACGTGTCATGAGGTATAAGAGAAAAACTTGCCGGTGGTGTAAGTAGTTCGGGGTGTACAAAAGAACAAAAGCCTAAGTACTGGCCGCAGATACGGTCCTTAGAAAGCGTAGCAGAAACGCCAATGATTGTGGCTTGTGTGGTTGGTGGCCGGCCAGTGAAACGCCGAGAGACTGTAACTCTTTTCCTCCACGATTCCAAAATCGAGCAGTTGGGATAAGCACGGTCTCTCACTGGTAGACGGCCTGCGAGATGGATCCTGAACTATACTTTTTAAACAGGGAACGACGTCATAGAATTTGAGAGAGGTGTTTTTATGAAGCTGTTGGAGGGAGGATGAGAAACGTTACAAAATTTTGCCATTAGCCACTGTCGGCGGTAAATCAGGTGTCTGGGTAGGAAATTTTAAGTGTACGAGAAAAACTAGTCAGCCATTGAGGATTGAGATTTTTAGACAATCAAGGTTTAGTAGTAGGAGTAGAAACATTCTGGCCTTAGGATTCGAGGGCCTTAGGATTCGAGGGGTATGCTTCAAGTGGAACAGTGAGGATCAAACTGCAGACTTGGTTATTGGAAGTCAGGTGGGCTTAGAAGAGCTCATGGCTGACAGAGATGATAGAAACCCTAGGGTCACGTCACTACGGTTATGCACTGATCATCGTTTCTCACGGTAAGATTACATTGCAGCACCAGAATGACATGGGTAGATAAATAAAATAAGTAGTTGATTTCTATATTGGGGGTCAGTGAAATGAACAGAAAGAAGACAAGGGGTTTCTGGTCAAACAAGTATAGGGTAATATCAACAGCAGCAGAAAGTGGTAGAGGGTCGGGCATATAAAATTGGACCGGAGAACAGAGTACCAGGGTATAAAGAAACACATCAGAGGAAAAAAAATATAACACTAACCTGAACATAGCAATTATTGAAAGTGATCACAATTCATCAGTTGTCGCTTTTGAGCCATGGTCATCAATTTGCTGAAGACGGCCGAAGTTGGACTGCCGGAATAGCTGCGGTCTCATCCGAAATGCAATGCTGCAGTTCTTGAAGAATATGAGGGTTGTTGCGATACATCCTAGACTAGAGGGCTTACCACCCAAATTAATCGCACAATGACGGATCAGGTGACGTGGGTGATCAGCTAGGGCAGCGGCCAGAGTGGACTCTACTAGTCACTATGCCAGGCGTGAAGATGATGTAAATGTGCCCAATGGTTCATGTTGCTGTACGAGCAGTCGCTCCATCCTCTTGGAAGTAACTGTAGGATTTTTTGCTCCCCCATTAATGCAGCCAACTGCCACGAATAGTATACTTTCGTCTGGGGTGCTTTCATTGACCACCCCCCGCCCCCCCCCCCCCCCCGTCCCCGTCCCTGTATGAAGGGAGTCGAATTCGTCATGAATAGATAGGCGCCCGAGGACTTTTGCAATAAGAAGCATCCTCATTCTGCCAACAGCCTTGTCAAAGAGGGCGGAGGAGAAGACGGAGGTTCGAGGCACACTCCTGTCCTTGGGGTGGGAAACTGCCAATAAAGGCGGAACAATAAATAATCATCAGTGGCATGAGGATGCAGAAGCCAATGGACACCAACGCGTTAAATACACCTAAGGTGTATCCCTAGGACATGTGGCCTGTAACTGAAAGTGTCATGAAGATCTCTGCATTGGCAAAATATTGCGGAATAGTCCTCCCATTCGGATCTCCGAGAAGGGACTCCCAAGGAGGACATTACCATGAAAAAAGGTTCAATAACCAGCACAAGGATAACGATCTACGAATCGGGGCGCGGCATGTCACAAGCTTCAAAGTGGTAGGGAGGCTAAATAATCAGAAAAGGAAAATGCCAAGGCTCAATTTAGATATAAAAGGGACCAGTAAAGTGAAATGGAAGGAATGCAAGGACTTCTGGTCAGGTGAATATGGTTTAATATTAACAGTAGCAGAAAATAGAACAACGCGAGTAGGATTTGAAACGAATAGGAAGGTAGGGCAGACATGTGTTACTGTGAACAGTTCAGTGACAGGGTTGTTCTTATCATAAAGAATAGCAAACCAACGCCGACCACGATATTTCAGGTGTATATGCCGACGTCACAAGCTGAAGATGAAGAGACAGAGAAAGTATACGAGGATATTGAAAGGGTGATCAGATTACATCATGATCAGACAGAGATTCCGAAATCAGATACTGGAATGTAAGGTGTACCCACGAGCAGATGTATACTCAGGTGACAATTTAGTGGTGATGAAGAGTAGGCTGCATTTTAAGAGATAGTTCAGGAAGAACAAATACACAGAGACGAGATAAACTTGAAGACCTCTAAGGCTATAGATACAGCAATATGGAATAGATCAGTGGGCAGTACAATTGGAGATGAATGAACATCTGTAAAAAGGGCAGTCATAGAATTTGGAAAGAAAAAGATAGATACAAAGGTGGTAACTGCGGAGTAACCATGGGTAACAGAAGAAATACTTCAGTTGATTAATGAATGAAATAAGTCCCAAAGTGTTCAGGAATAAAGATATACAAGTCACTAAGAAATGAAATGAAATGAATAGGAAGTGCAGGGAAGGTAAGACGAAATGACTGCATGAAAGCACGGCAAAAAAATCGAGAAAGAAATGATAGTCGGAAGGACTGACGCAGGCAGCGTATAAGAAATTCAAAACAACTTTCGATGCAATTAAAAGCGAGGGTGATAACATTAAGAGTGTAACAGGAATTACTATGTTAATCTTTCCCCTCTATGAGGTGCTTGAAAAAGAAACAGGAGTCGATTTAGAAGTGACAAATGGTTCAAATGGCTCTGAGCACTATGGGACTTAACATCTGTGGTCATCAGTCCCCTAGAACTTAGAACTACTTAAACCTAACTAACCTAAGGACATCACACACATCCATGCCCGAGGCAGGATTCGAACCTGCGACCGTAGCAGTCGCGCGGTTCCCGACTGCGCGCCTAGAACCGCTAGACCACCGCGGCCGGCTAGAAGTGACAGGGGATCCAGTATTAGAATTAGAATTTGAAAGAGTTTTGTAGGACTTAAGGTCAATTGAGGTAGCAGGGATAGATAACATTCCATCATTATTTTAAAATCATTAGGGGAAGTGGCAACACAACTGCTTTTCATATTGGTGTGCAGAGTCCGGCGACATACGCTCTGACTTCCGGAAAAATATCATCCACACAATTCCTAAGAACACAAGGGCTGACAGGTGCGAGAATTATCGTACAATCGGTTTAACAGCTCATGCGTCAAAAGTTGCTGACAAGAATAATACACAGATAAACAGAAAATAAATTGAGAACGCGCTAGATGAAGATCAGTTTGGCTTTAGGAAAGGTAAAGGTGCCAGAAAAGCATTCTGACGTGGCGGTTGATAAAGGAAGAAAGACCCAAGAAAAATCGAAACACTTGCATAGGATTTGTCAACCTTCGAAAAGAGTGAAAATCTCATTCTGGAAACATTCCCCAGGCTGTGGCTAAGCCATGTCTCCGCAATATCCTTTCTTTCAGGAGTGCTAGTTCTGAAAGGTTCGCAGGAGAGCTTCTGTAAAGTTTGGAAGGTAGGAGACGAGGTACTGGCAGAAGTAAGGCTGAGAGTACCGGGCGTGAGTCGTGCTTCGGTAGATCAGTTGGTAGAGCACTTGCCCGCGAGAGGCAAAGGTCCCGAGTTGGAGTCTCGGTCGGGCACACAGGTTTAATCTGCCAGGAAGTTTCAACGACGTCTTTGTTCGAGTCCGTAACTAGAGGAATAACGAAAGAGTCTACAATGTTTAATCAATTCTCTGCACAGTTCTGACTTATAAGATATTCCTGTCTCGAGAATAATGGTGAAATGTATTTATATCGATAAAACTTTCTGTATTACAGGTGATAAGAAATTCAGTAAAAACGTTTTATGTTTTTCTAGATGTACTGTCATCTTAACGCATTTTTTTTTTATTTAGCTATGTCAACCACTGATCTCGTAAGCAACAAGCAAGACACGAGCTTTCTCCACTTCGCAACCATTTTCCTAGGTCTCTGTTCTCCAATAGTTAATCTTTGTCTTCTTTTCGGTCACCTATGTGTCACAGAAACTTTTTATGCACACAACCTTCTGCTGCCAACTTTGTGCTTATAATCGCTCACTTAGATTATCCTCTGGTGTATTCAAATGTCTTCGAGAAGCGTCATGTTCTTTCCTAGGGAAATTACCTTCAGTGTTTAATTCTTCGAAGTGTTTCTTAATTTATATATTCGTATACTAGGACTGCTTTTACGAATGTACCAATTTTTATTGATTTCACAATATTAATTTTTCTCTGTGGATACAAATTCAATTACTTGTGCTACAGTACTGCAGCATCCTTTCTATTTCTTTTTTATATCCTCGTTAACTACTATCGATTCTAAACGAAGTGTGCCTGATGCATAAGCACACTAAAAGACTTCATCTACATTCCCTTGGTTAAACTTTATAATTTCTCCTAATGCTAATGAGATTTAAAGGAATGATAGATTATTAGTGTTTAACATAACTCCAGCGACGAGGTTATTAGTTACGGATTACCAAAGGACAGGGGATAAGATTGGTAGTGCCTTATCTGTGATACCATCCAAGCATTTCCATTACTCGATTTAGGGAAATCACGGAGAAAACCTAAGTCATGGCTTCACAGTAAATGTTCTCTGCGAGCAGACGGTGAGCGCAGACCTGCGGGCAGCGGGTACTATACCCCCTCCACACTCACAGGGAATATGGCGGTGAGCCCTGTGGAGCCTTGTATAGACGAGCAAACAGATCCTGAGGGAAACTTTTGAATGAATCTAGACTCTTATTATTTTTCCTGTCGCACTGCAGATCACTTACTTCAAGCTGTAAATCAGCACGAATTGGATACTATAAATTTTTTTCATTTTCCCATTCATCTGTGTTACAGCTTCTGATTTATTTCCGAACATGATCAGCGCTCTCTTTGTAGATACTAACTATTAAATTTCATGACAAACTTGTATTTTCTACACTTTCTTCAACGCTGCTGAGAATGCCGCTCGCTTGACATTTACACTTTCATAAAGTGCTGAAGTACACGTAACGAAACCCTTAGAAACATTGAGCAAGCTTGATCTGAACATCGTGTGCCGTAACCTGTAGGAGCGTATGATTCTCATGTTTAACAGCGTCACCAAGTGAAACACTTCCGCCTTCTGTAGACATGAATGTTCAGCTGCTACTACCAAGTACTCTTCTGTTGAATCACCATCTCACCATCTATGAAAGGGTGCAAGGACTTTGCTAAAAGTAGTGTAGTTTTGTAGCTCATCCTAAAGGCACACTCAGTTGACTGTTTTTCCACTTCAACTTCTTTAAAGTTTTAAAATCTCTTTTACTCAGTCATGTCCCTCACACTTTCCGTTTCCATATTCTTTGACGTGGTAAGATATATAGCGCTTTGTAAATTTCAGTTCCTGTTAGTATTCAGCTTCTTATGATAATCTGAGCATCATCTTTTGGCTGATATTATAACACTCCTCTCACTGCTTATTGAAGTACCGAGACAATGTACAAGTTACTCCATACCGACTCACCACCCCTGCGATTACTTCTTCCTTGGTGTCGCAACCAAAATATGTGTGCCCGCTTCCGTCAGCTCGTACCACGCCGCATCAATCCGTTCGCGAGCAAGAGTTTGAGCAGGTTAGTGATCACGCCCAGTGACGGCGAGTTGTTAAGTCCAGAACTAAATCTTGACTGACGTTCAAGAAGCTGAAGTCCATACGAACATGACTGTTACAGGGGCGCTTTTCTTTGACTCCTTTTGTTATTACTCTGCAGATTTCACGAATGCGTGGTGTCTGTTCTTTCGGCAATGTCCGTAAGAACAGACACCACACATTTTGTAATATTTCTGGCTTAGTCAGTCATCGTATTAGGATCCAAGAAGCTGTTCCCAGAGCAGTGGAGATGCAAGAAGTATATAGATGACGAAATGTGTGAGAAAGACCGCCTGCATAGTGCTACTGCTCTGTGGTTGGCTGCTGTGTTCGGAGCAAGAGTGCCAAAACGTTAAAGTATAGTTATTATTATTAGTTAAACTACTCATTGGAATGACTTCACTTTTTAATATAAATATCTCTCAACAGCTGACTATCAATCAGTCATTTTATAATTATTAAAAACAATTTAAATCAAAAGCAAAAGACTGACGAAATTGCAGACTAAGCACTTCGGAAGCGTTCGGGTCACGCCTTTTCTGGTATGGCGCGCGAAGTGTTTCGGGCTGTTCGTCACTCTGGATTAGGCAGTCGAAAAGAACAGACATGTTGTCTGCCATAGGATGTGTTTCCATTTTTTATTTAAGTTCCATTTCGTCACTCTGGATTAGGCAGTCGAGATGTACAGTCATGTTATCTGTGGCAGGGTGTGTTTGCCAGTATTCAGTATTAAAAGATACGCTCCGGTAGTCAAGAGTGCCACAAATAGTGTAAAGATACATTTTCGTAAACATTGTGTTTCATCATGTACTTTGCTGTAACAGAAGGTGTTGTATAACATCATGCAGTCTTCTCGTGTGGCTATATTAAAATATGCTAGTGGCGTCCTACAGATGTGATGCATTATTTCAGAACAGAGCATCGCTAAAAATCAGTTTCAGTCTCAAGGTACAGAACCTACGACCTGCGTGCTGTTTTCTGCACTGGGTACATCAAGACAGCAGGTTAGTGAACTGTAACAGAACCTTCGTATTCTACACAGTGCAGTGGAAACAACTAGGCGCCTCACGTGTACTGCATGCACAGAACAAATGTGCTCAGTGACGCTTCATCTGCAGTAATGCAGAGGAGGTAAAGGAGGATGACTGTTATAAACACAAACAATCAATTAATTCTTCCTTTCTTTCCGTAATTTATATAATTTGATACGCTTACCTGGGCAATGGATCCACCTTCCTCAGTGCGCAGGTACTTCCGAACTCTTCTGGGAATATCAGACAGCGAATATGGAGGAAATGTGTAGGGGCTGCATATAGGTTGCGCTCGATGGGAATTTGGGTCGGCTGTAAGGCGTGCAGAGATATTCTGCGCAGTTGCAGTGACGCTGGGTCCCGGATGGTAAAGAGGTTAGCGCACCTGACTAACAAGCAGGACATCACGGGTTCGAATCCTGATGCGGTACACTCGTACCCGCTAATTGCGCTTAATGCCCCGATGAATCTGACAACACTGGTCCCCTCCTTTCTTTTCTTCCCCTCTCCACTTCAGTTTACATTACTGTACAGCCTGCAGAGCTACAGATATACAAAAACAGTTATTTAGATTTCAATGCCTATTAAGGTTTATAGCTTTATTTCCCCAGCATTGTATGCAGGAGCTCGATCATTTTTATGCATTTTGGTGCAGTTCTGTGAGCGCTTTGTTTGTATTTCAGACATCGAAACGATACTCCACCTCTAGCCGCATGTTCATAAGCGTGACTGATGTAATGGCCTTACTACGGTGTTGATCCGTTGTCTCAAATCTTCCAGATCTCGAACCCTTGCTCCGTAAGTAATGTCTCTGAAAAACCCCAGACACTGAAAGCCAGTGTAATCAGATCGGGAGACAAAGAGGGCCAGGCAATTGGACCCCTTCTGATATAACGCCCAGGGAACGACGCGTGCAGAAATGTAGTAATATCACCGTGATAATAGGGTGGGGCACCATCCTGCTGGAGAGATGCATCGGGAGGCATCCGTGGAACTGCATTGGTCACTAACATGTGGAGATAAGTGTCCCCTATCACTGGTGCGCTTGCGCTGGGCGACTCATCACTGTTCATGAAATGGTGAGGATCACATCTTGGAGTGCCTCCCAATATATTATGTACTATCCCAAAATCACAAAATGTCGACTTATTTCCTCATAGGGTTTTCTTTGTGTGTTCTTCTAGCTCGGATGTCCGGTATTTTGCGCCAAGCATTGGAGATATACCGTCACTTTTAGTCACTATCTCGGTTTTCCAAACAAATGATGTTACTGACAACGTATGACGTACCAAAAATTGATTATGGTGAAACTGTAGGATTCTTTGATACTTCATATTGTCTGTGTGTCGTCTGGATGTACCGACATTTTGGAGAAAAAAAAAAAAAAAAAAGAATTTGAGCTGTAACTGGTTCGCGTCATGCCTTGTTTTTTAATCATTGCTTGCAGTCCAGTGGTGCCGCCATAACGTTGCTGTCTTCTCTCTGTGAGTGGCAGCAGCAGCCTGTATCGATACTAGTACTGCTGTACGATCAACGGTGTGGCGGATATATTTTCTGGGTGTGCTGTGTGTGTCAGTCCGGTAGGTTGGGGCAGAGCAGCGAGGAAGTCTCCGCTGCGTGTAGTCAGGCCGGAGCCGCTGGCGGCGTACACGTGCGGTTGGAGTTGTGAGGCGCTTCTTGCGAGGGTTACGAAGTTCGTCGCCCACCGATCGTGGACACTTAAGTTCAGTGTTCACTTAACCTACTGTCGAGTCTCAACTGCTATCACATCTCTTCGTTTCATCCTGGTTGTCGCTTTCTGGGAGATTCCCACGAGCAACAATGTGTGTGCAATGAAGTCAGCTAGAATTGCAGACATCTTGCTGTGTGGTGTTTTACTTAATTTAATTCATTCCTTCATTAATGAAGTGTACTAGTAGCATCTTCTGCCTTGTGGCCGTAGACGTTCCGATTACCTGCCCTGGTCGTTGATGTAGTTTTCGGCAGTGTATTTTCCTCGTCGTGTTGGTGCTGTCCAGCATGGCATGTAGTTCGACAGCTGAAGTGTTGTTGGTAGTTTTGGGCGTTTATTATGACTTGGCCGGATTGGGAACCAGTATCAAGAATTTTGTACTATTGACATATTGTTGCCGTTTTGCTGGTCGGGTGGAGCAGAACTGATCTTGTTGGTTGGTTCATCGGCTGGCTTTCAGTTGGGTTGCCTTCCGATTAGGAGGTTGTCGGTCTGACCGCCTGTCTCACCTAAACATGCGTTTCTGTTACCTTCCCAGGCCGATCCTTGGAACCTTCTGAGCGCCGCTCCTCGTGTTTTACATAGTGATTCCCTTTTTAATCTTAAGTACTCTGTGAGGCCTTCAGAGGTATTTTAGCTTATTAAAATTGCAAGGTTTTTCTTCTTAGGCCTTAAGCTGTAAAAAAAAAAAAGAAAAGAAAAGAAAGTTCTTCGTTTGACATGTGGCCTTCAGCCAGGCTTACAGCCTTTTAAATGAAAAGTTGAAAATTTTTTTTCTAGGTCTTAAGCCGTAAGAAATATTTTCTAGTTTCTATGTGGCCTTCAGCTGAGTTTTCCAGCTTCAGCTAAAAATTCGAAATTTCTTTGTCTGGGCTTTAAGCTGTAAGCATAACTCTTCAGCCAAGAGTTATGTGAAACATTTTAGGATAAAGCCTTTAGCCTATTTTAGTGGAAATTTAGAAGCTCTTCCCTTTATGCCTTAAGCCATAAAATTGTTTTCTGCCTGGTGTGTGGCATTCAGCCGAGTTTTAATCTCTTAAATTCAAAATTCAAAATCCTTGTCTTGCCCTTAAGCCATGAGATTCTTATTCTCTAGTATGAGGCCTTCAGCCCAGTTTTGCACGAAATATTTTCAGATAAGGCCTTCAGCCCTTTCAAATTTAAAGCACTTCTTCCTAGGCCTTAAGCCATTAAATTGAGTTATTGATATGCGGCCTTCGGACGAGTTTTTAGCCTATTTAGATTAAACTTTGAAAATCTTTCTCATGGCCTTGAGCCGTAACATCCTTCCTGATTAATGTGAGGCCTTCACCAGAGTTCTATGGGAAAAATTCAAGCTAAGTCTTTCACCCTATCTATATTGAAGATACGAAATTTTTTGTCGAAAAAAATGAAACCTCCAGAAGAACTACTGTACCTCAATTCCTTGCTTAGGCCTTGTGCCTTGGATTTTCGAATTGGCCATCAGATGATCTAAATTAAATCACAGGAGGTCTTTCGTTCAAACGTTGAGAGTTTTGATTCTTGCTTGTGTATTTTAAGAAATAATGTTTATATGTTGAGTGCAACTGACAGTAACTTACTTTGGCACCTTTCTACATATATAACCACATCCGCTCTGTCCTGCTAGCCCAGGGATTTCTGAACTAAGTGTAGAATCCATAAATCTTTGGAGTAACAGATGAACAGTTTCGACAGTCATAATATTATCGACATCATAGCCTATCTCAAAACACTCATTTCAAAGTAAAAGTTCTTGTACTTGTGTTATTTTGCACATTAATTATGGTCGGTTCTTTTTTCAAGACTGAGGACAAAGCTTCTACACTCTGAGATGTGCTTCTTCCATAGCATCGTCGGAAGACCAGCGTCAAATTCAGGTTGGAGAGTAGCTGGCCGCCGTTCGCTGTACCTCGATGCGTGCTCTAGTTGTTCATCTGGTAGAGCCGTGCACGCAAGATGTAGGTGTCAGAATCCTGTTCCACATGATACTGAACTTCAACTTATGCCTAATTTAATTTTTTCCTTTTCCTTGCGAAAAGTTTGTGATTGTTAAGCTTGGGTTATATTTCATTTGCATAGATCAGGTACACAAAGTGAGATACACCCTTAAACTTTTGAGAGAGTCTTCACTCATCGTGATAAAAGCTCTGAATAAATTATTATTCCAATTTCGGATGAACTGATCCAGGCAAGAGTTTCAGGAGAGAATAAATTTTCCTTAAAAGCATGTTGATGTCTTACGTTAGATCGGCACCGAATTAGGAGCAGCTCTTCGTAAATGTTGTGGTACGAAATGAGTCGGTAACGGACACTGAAGTTTTGAATCCAGTCATTGGGGCTCCAGTCGACGGGGCTCAGCTAGAAGCGGGGCTCATCAATGAGGTTCGAGGCCGAAGACTTGTCTGGAGATGCCATGAATGGAGGGGAGATACCAACCAGACTGTCGCCCGCCGTACGGCCTGACAACCACACTTGATGGTAAGGGACGCCATTTCTTTTCATAGCAGAACCGCTTTGGTTTTCATCTACGGCACCCTTAGAGCACAGCGGCACGCTGACGACATTATACGCTTCTTTCTGTTGTCCTTTAGCCCACTTCATTCTGACCTTATGTAACAGCAATATAATGCCCACCTGCACATGGTGTGAGTTTTTACCGTTTTTCTTCGTGTTTGACAAACACTGCCTTGGCCAGCAAGTTTGCAGACCTCTCCCCAACAGAGAACGTTCGGGAGGAGGGCTGCACCTCCCTTTATTAATGTAAACCAACAGTAGATTCCTCCACCCAAATGTCACTTCGGATGTTATCTGGCGCATCGCAGAATAACAAACCTTTCCCAACTTACTTAGTTTCTTAAAGAACTGGAAGTAGAATTTGATCCTCTGGGACATATTGATGTGGTTGGTTGAATTATTATCCTTACAATTGGGTCTAAATCATCTTATTAGTCACTGTAAATTAATAACTAAATAATCTATCAAAATTTCAAAGCGACTTCACCCACTATAAACATTTTTACACCTCTATAATCATTTAAAATGAGATTTTACGTCTTGCTATGACGAAAAATGTCATTACATGTCAGATCACAGTTGAAAGACGAGACCATTTCCTTAGTTCAGAGTAGAGAAATATAACGATGCCGAACGTTAGGCAGTGTTGTTAATTAATGGGATAATCAGTGGCAGACACGCTATCAATTTGTCAATCACTTACGGTTTTCGACTACACATCTATTTCTTGAAGCCATCAAACCAACTTTCACTTGATCGGTATCTCTATGTTATATCCATTGAAATCCAGCTGCTAACTTCCATGATCCTTCACCATCAATTTGTCGAACTATATCTTGCACACCTCCACTGATTTTTATGACGTTTTACTGTTCATTTTGTTTGCTTACCAATTTATTTCCTTTTTGCCTTATTTACTAGTTCCAAAAAAAGCATCAAGGTTTCTTTTTCTTTTTTTTAAAAAAACTTATTTCCAAATCGTAATAATTATACAATTTCAACCCACAACCTTATATAATTAGTGGGCCCAGATAGTAATACAATGGTTACAATTGCAGCTAATCTAAGTTATATTTAAGTAACTAGTTAGTATGTAAGCTACAGAGTAAGTGCAATGGGCAAGTTAGTTGATTTAATTAATTATATATGAATTAGTTAACCTAACTATTGACTAGTTACTAACGCCTACAGCGTTACATATGTGTCAGCTAAAAGTATACACCTAATTATAGAGCCTTGCTCATTGAGCTAAACCCAATAAGCGTGCCCCTGACACTGGGCAGGCCAAGATGTTGATCGCTGCAGGTTCCTAGAAATAGTACCTAAAACTAAGTCCTACAACTAAACCTATCCTAAAGTCAAGTTGGGAGCATTGTCCGTGATCGGTGAAGCTGCACCCCACTCCCCTGAAACGCGGCGGATTCCAGACTGAAGAAGTCGGCCTTTCCGCGCCCAGGCAGTATGGGAATAGGGTACAAGACCGTATAGGTGTTTAAATAATTTTCTCATTCTTTCTAGTACAAGTCTCTTAGACATTCCTTTAAAACTTTTTGCGTAACCACGTTAGCCACTTTGTTAATGGTCTGAAACGTGTCGTTTTGTCTAAGTAATCTGTATGTGTCATGGTGTGGCAGTTGGTCGCGTAGCATTGAAGCTACATCGTAGACGACATGGTCAGGAGTACCCTCCGGAGCACCACAGTCACACAATGGGTGTAGCCTTTTTCCCGAATCGACATAAATATGTCGGGTAGGGTCCATGTCCAGTGAGAAAGTGAAATAGTCCCCGGGTTGATTCGTAGTATGTCATTCCCATTCGTTACCTAATATCTGGAAGAAGATCAAACGTTCTACGTCCGGTGTCTTCAGCTTCCCAGGATTATTTCCATAACTGGTCCCCTCTTAACCTTATCTCAACCCTGTTCCCAGCCCTGCTGCCTAAAATCTCCTCTATGTTCCCCTTCTTTGCCCAATACCAAGCGCCCTGTTACCGAATTTTGATGTCCAAGGGGCAGAGCCCCATTATGACTAACAGGGCTCCTCCCGGCGTAGTAATGTATGCCCCCACCGATCTCAATATCATATTTCTCTGGACTCTTCTGACTGTCATGGCCGGCACCACCCTCGTGAGTCTGTGTGCCCAGGCCGCCGAGCCGTAACACACTATTGATGGGAGTATACTATTGTGGTATAATTTGATGAGATGTGGTGGGAGATGAAATATTTTGTGTCCAATGGAAATCAGGTTATTGTGAACTTGAAGGGCTCTTTGAGTTACGGTGTTAATGTGTCTTCCGAAGGACCACCTTTCATCATTGATGATTCCAAGGTATCGAGTATCTCGTTGCCGAAGAACTGGTGAGCCCTCATTCGTGACTGTTGGATTACGAATTAGCTGTCCTTTAAGAAGAAGATAATTGGAATTGCCTGGTGAGATTTTCATCTTTGTATTTCGGAACCAAAGTTGTAGTATTTCTATTGCGCTTTCTATCTTCGGATCTATGTCTTCCCGGTTGCGGCCGCCGACCAGTAGGAGGAGGCCATCTGCGTAGGCTATCACCTCTAGCACTACATCACTTTGCTGTAATTTATTTAGTAAGGGTTTCATGTGGATGTCCCAGAACAGCGGACCTAATACAGAGCCCTGAGGACATCCTTTAGTAATAGTTTTTCTCCCTCTTGCGCTAGGGGAAGCATCAAGGTCGGCAAGTAGTTGCAAGTCGTCTAAAATCTGCACGTCCGGTGCCTCCTTGTCGGAAACACTACGTCTCCGCGGTATAAAATGTCTCGCTGAATGTTCAGCACGGTTTAACTGCAATAAATGAATTTTAAAAGGGATGATGTAGCGTGAACTACTATAACAAAAAATTTCAGAAAAAGTAGTTTTACTGTGTGTGTGTGTGTGTGTGTGTGTGTGTGTGTGTGTGTGTGTGTGTGTGTGTAGCTTACGACACTGATAGTCACGTGAACCCTCGTTCCATTCCCACTCAATACACTTTTAACAGCCGATTTCACTACCCATAATGTATAAAAGTCGTGGGGGTGGCAGACGTGAGGCGCCTGAATAACTACGCATCAGTCCCTCAACATGGCCGTCGCACAGGATGTAGAAAGAATGCCCGCCTCTCCTCTGTCCATACAGCGATTTCAAACGACAGGCTGACAGTCTGTTATAATTGACGTTCGGTTGTCGCGACCTGATCGCCGGTCCTGGAAAGGCGACCCGCCTGGACTGTGTCACACACCAGCCAGAGATAGAGGTACATTGGGTAGAGGTTGGAGGTGGAGGTAGAGGTAGAGGTAGCGGCGACGACGCGGCTCGTTAGCGCTGACAGCCGGCCTAGCTCTGCAAATTGCCCCCTCACCCCGACGCGACAGGCAGCTGGCAGGCACCGCCAGCTGCTCGCCGCGACTCTCGTCTGCATGCTCCACTCCTAAGTCACTGTCTCCTGTCCTACTGTAACGTCCACTGCAATCCGATATGTTACTACCATTCCATCACTTGATCGCGCACCTAGAGGTATCGAAAGCAAGGCTATCTAAATCAAGGCTATCCGAATATTACCCAAATGAACTATATAACATACACAATGATAAACGAAAACCTTATGCCCACTGCCCACTACAAGGTTGGATGCCTCTAGGTGGCGTTGCGGGTACGTGACACTGAAAGAGATGTATGAAAGCGTAGCAGAGGCGGATAAGGGACTACGCAAACGAATAACTGCGCTGCTAATAAAGAAATCCACTGAGATAAGAGACTCTGACAAAGAGAAGATTATTACTGCGTATTGTCTGTGAACTAGAATCTCGAAAATGGCGAAACCGGTCAAATATTCACTTGATACTGGGAGTGAGCACCTACAGAAAAAGGCAGAAGGGCAGTGAAACTGCCACTAGGAGGCATTAGGCATTTCATAGAACGTGGGACTTGGAAGCTTGTCTGCTCTGTGAAGTCGGACAGATGGCGATTTGTGGCACCTTTGGCGGAAGAGCACAATGCCAACGGACTCACATGCACACCACTCACCGCACACTATTGAACATCGGGCTCTGAAGCAGACGACGTCTGCGTGCTCACATGTTGGCCCAACGACATCGTCAGTTTCTTTTGTAATGGACTTAGGATCATCCAAATTGAAGAGTGTGTCACTGGAAACGTGTGGGCTCGTCACATGAATCACGTTTTTGTTACACCAGGTCTATCGTCGTCTCCACAAACATCGTCATCCAGATGAATGTCTTCTCGGAACGTGCACCGCGCTGGCTGGTGGGTGCACTATGATAAACATTCTCCTGCTCTTGCATGGGACATGTGGTAGTAATCTAAGACATCGCGTCATTATTGTCTTCCCTGAACACGACGTCTTCTTTCAGCGGTGTGTTAGTCCGAGTCTCGAAGACAGAACTGGGCTACAGCGATTCGAGGAGCATGACACTGAAATAGCGTTAATGTGTTGGCCACCATATTGACCTGATGTGAATCCAATGGTTCCAATGTGGGTCCCCATTGAACGCTATCACCACGAATATAAATCAATGGCCAGTTATCTACGGTAGCTAAATGACTTTTTCATATACAACGTGTGCCACGTAGCTCCACAAAATTATCGACGAACAGCAGAATCAATAATAAGCAGAATCGTTGATGTACTGCGTTGCAAAAAATGATCCAACAAGTCATTAGGCAGGTGTTCGTAATGTTCTGGCACGTCAGTCTACAGTGGTATGAAAAACTGAAAGACAAACGTAACTTTCGCATTATGTGTCACTGTCAAGGGACATAGCTCGATGAAACTTGCACCAAGCACAGAAACAACTGTTGGAGTAGAGCACAGAGCGTTGTTGTTGTTGTTGTTGTTGTTGTTGTCTTCAGTCCTGAGACTGGTTTGATGCAGCTCTCCATGCTACCCTATCCTGTGCACGATTCTTCATCTCCCAGTACTTACTGCAACCCACGTCCTTCTGAATCTGCTTAGTGTATTGATCTCTTGGTCTTCCTCTACGATTTTTACCCTCCACGCTGCCCTCCAATGCTAAATTTGTGATCCCTTGATGCCTCAGAACATGTCCTACTAACCGGTCCCTACTTTTTGTCAAGTTGTGCCACATACTCCTCTTCTCCCCAATTCTATTCAATACTTCATCATAAGTTACGTGATCTACCCATCTAATCTTCAGCATTCTTCTGTAGCAACATATTTCGAAAGCTTCTATTCTCTTCTTGTCCAAACTATTTATCGTCCATGTTTCACTTCTATACATGGCTACACTCCATACAAATACAAATACAGAGCGTAACGGAATTAAATACACAATGAGACGAACAGAAATGAAATCAGCAATTACAATGAAGTGGGCCCCGGTTATGATGGTCCCCAGAACACTGCATGCGTGGCGAGAATCAAGGATGTTTTGTGACACCAGTTACCACCTGCCGAGTTCTGAGAAAATGGTGTTGCGAGCAGAAGTCCATATGGTACATAGGGTGAAACAGACACCGACTTCATGATTGTCGTGCTGGAGAGTATACTCTGAAACAGGGTAGTTGCCAGCATACATTCTCTGTCTATGTCCATTCATCCTTAGTGCCAACACTGTGGAACCATTCGACAAAGCTATGACTTCCTAAAATAATGCCCAGAATTGAGTTCTGCTCTATCTGACATTTGGCCCACCGAACCCGGAAAAGCTTTACGTCACCTCCCTCAGCATAGGTAATATCCTGATCTGACCCTATGTCCTTATGCACCCAGTTCGTGTACTGTATCTCCGACTCCTTTGACCATCCCCAGTGTCACGTTAATTCGGAGACAACAATTACACTGAATTCGCCACGATTTATGGTGGTCCCCTGAGCATTGCAAACAGGGGAATGTGGTACGCATTGGGGTGTGTGATCACCACGGACTGCAATGCAGGGCGCTCATGAGCTGGCTACTAGGTTGGCAAGGAGCTCTTGCGGTAGGGCGATCCATTCCTCCACCAGCTTCGTGTCGTCCGGAGTGGCCGAGCGGTTCTAGGGGCTTCAGTCTGGAAACGCGCGACCGCTACTGTCGCAGGTTCGAATCCTGCCCCGGGCATGGATGTGTGTGATAGGTTAGTTAGGTTCAAGTAGTTCAGAGTTCTAAGGGACTGATGACCTCAGCAACTATGTCCCATATTTCTCAGAGCCATTTGAACCAGTTTTGAACCAGCTTCGTTCCGATGGCAGGATGGTAGTTGGAGCATGTAGACGTGCTGCAATACGACTCCCCAACACATACCACATGCTTTCGATGGGATTTAAGACGGGTGGAGTGGGTGGGGACGCGAAGGGAAATACCGTGGAATATCCTCTCTTTCCAGGAGCTACTCCACCAGTGCTGTTTAATGGGCTGGCGCTTTGTCATCCGGATAAACGAAGTCATAGCTGAGTGCACCCCTGAAAAGTCGCACATAGGGAGGGGGTAAAGTGTCACAATAACGTTGACCCTTAAGTTCACCACCTAAGAGGATATGGGGGTCAGTATGTTCAAGGAACTTAATGCTTCCCCCCCACGGTAACACCTAGGCCGTCAAAACTATCACAAAATCCATCTGACAGGGTGGAATCGATTGCTTGATTGCTGTAAGATTAGATTTGTCACTTAGGTCGTGGTTACTCTCGACGGCGAACAAATCATTGGTGCTATGGTAGTTACTAGTAATGTCCACCTCCGCCCCACCACCGCCCCTTTCACAGATATTTTTTATAAAAGCCGTCTCCCATGTATAAAGCATTTTCAAATGCCTGATTACTCTATAAAAGATGTAATGCCTAATTTTGACAACCACGTTAAACCTTTAAAGCTGAAGGACCAAACCGAAATTAGTCGGTTTGTGTTAGTTCCGAATTATTCACCAATAGATTAATGTAAAAATTCATAAAATATTAAAAATTATATCTATATTTTATTGGAAGTCTACGTGCTCATATTGTCAGATCCTCGATGAATATAGCCTGGACATATTCCGAGTTCCGTTACCTCATGACAGATAAAGATTTTCTGTTTTTAACACTTATCTTATTGTACTAAACCGTTAATGTGAGATCTTAATCGTAGAAGGTACCTTCAAAATGATGGAGATACGAAATTTCTTTTAATGGTGTTGTGAAGGGTCCATTTGCACGTGGAGCCCAATTTTGTAATATACACTCCTGGAAATGGAAAAAAGAACACATGGACACCGGTGTGTCAGACCCACCATACTTGCTCCGGACACTGCGAGAGGGCTGTAAAAGCAATGATCACACGCACGGCACAGCGGACACACCAGGAACCGCAGTGTTGGCCGTCGAATGGCGCTAGCTGCGCAGCATTTGTGCACCGCCGCCGTCAGTGTCAGCCAGTTTGCCGTGGCATACGGAGCTCCATCGCAGTCTTTAACACTGGTAGCATGCCGCGACAGCGTGGACGTGAACCGTATGTGCAGTTGACGGACTTTGAGCGAGGGCGTATAGTGGGCATGCGGGAGGCCGGGTGGACGTACCGCCGAATTGCTCAACACGTGGGGCGTGAGGTCTCCACAGTACATCGATGTTGTCGCCAGTGGTCGGTGGAAGGTGCACGTGCCCGTCGACCTGGGACCGGACCGCAGCGACGCACGGATGCACGCCAAGACCGTAGGATCCTACGCAGTGCCGTAGGGGACCGCACCGCCACTTCCCAGCAAATTAGGGACACTGTTGCTCCTGGGGTATCGGCGAGGACCATTCGCAACCGTCTCCATGAAGCTCGGCTACGGTCCCGCACACCGTTAGGCCGTCTTCCGCTCACGCCCCAACATCGTGCAGCCCGCCTCCAGTGGTGTCGCGACAGGCGTGAATGGAGGGACGAATGGAGACGTGTCGTCTTCAGCGATGAGAGTCGCTTTTTGCCTTGTTGCCAATGATGGTCGTATGCGTGTTTGGCGCCGTGCAGGTGAGCGTCACAATCAGGACTGCATACGACCGAGGCACACAGGTGCCAAACCGTCATCGAACTCATCGTTCTACCATTCCTAGACCGGCAATGGAACTTGCTGTTCCAACAGGACAATGCACGTCCGCATGTATCCCGTGCCACCCAACGTGCTCTAGAAGGTGTAAGTCAACTACCCTGGCCAGCAAGATCTCCGGATCTGTCCCCCATTGAGCATGTTTGGGACTGGATGAAGCGTCGTCTCACGCAGTCTGCACGTCCAGCACGAACGCTGGTCCAACTGAGGCGCCAGGTGGAAATAGCATGGCAATCCGTTCCACAGGACTACATCCAGCATCTCTACGATCGTCTCCATGGGAGAATAGCAGCCTGCATTGCTGCGAAAGGTGGATATACACTGTACTAGTGCCGACATTGTGCATGCTCTGTTGCCTGTGTCTATGTGCCTGTGGTTCTGTCAGTGTGATCATGTGATGTATCTGACCCCAGGAATGTGTCAATAAAGTTTCCCCTTCCTGGGACAATGAATTCACGGTGTTCTTATTTCAATTTCCAGGAGTGTAGTTCACAAAAGTGAGGTGAAACGATTATCACATTAAGAACATATCGTATTTTTAACGCCACTGAGCAAAAGATGTTGACTGAGTGGCACTATCGATTGTTAAGTAAGGGCGCGCGGACCGCAGTTACCGTTGCACTCCGTTATAGGTAGGACATAAGACTTAAACCAAGTGGCTAGCTGTGAGAAATTATTTGTTGGTATATGAAGTGGAAGGAAGACAAGGATATCTGGTCAGATGAGTATCGGGTAATATCAATAGCAGCAGAAAATGGTATGACAGGTGTAGGATTCGTTATGAATAGGAAGGTAGGGCAGAGGGTGTGTTATTGTGAACAGTTCAATGACCGAGTTGTTCTAATCACAGCAGACCAACACCGACAACGATAGTTCAGGTATACATGCCGACGTCGCAAGCTGAAGATGAACAGATAGAGAAAGTGTATGAGGATATTGAAAGGGTAATGCAGTATGTAAAGGGGGACGAAAATCTAATAGTCATGGGCTACTGAAATTCAGTTGTAGGGGAAGGAGTAGAAGAAAAGGTTACAGGAGAATATGGGCTTGGGACAAGGAATGAAAGAGGAGAAAGACTAATTGAGTTCTGTAACAAGTTTCAGTTAGTAATAGCGAATACCCTGTTCAAGAATCACAAGAGGAGGAGGTATACTTGGAAAAGGCCGGGAGATACGGGAAGATTTCAATTAGATTACATCATGGTCAGACAGAGATTCCGAAATCAGATACTGGATTGTAAGGCGTACCCAGGAGCAGATATAGACTCAGATCACAATATGGTAGTGATTAAGAATAGGCTGAAGTTCAAGACATCAGTCAGGAAGAATTAATCCGCAAAGAAGTGGGATACGGAAGTACTAAGGAATGACGAGATACGTTCTCTAACGCTATAGATACAGCAATAAGGAATAGCGCAGTAGGCAGTACAGTTGAAGAAAAAATGGACATCTCTAAAAAGGGCCATCACAGAAGTTGGGAAGGAAAACATAGGTACAAAGAAGGTAGCTGCGAAGAAACCATGGGTAACAGAAGAAATACTTCAGTTGATTGATGAAAGGAGGAAGTACAAACATGTTCCGGGAAAATCAGGATTACAGAAATACAAGTCGCTGAGGAATGAAATAAATTGGAAATGCAGGGAAGCTAAGACGAAATGGCTGCAGGAAAAATGTGAAGACATCGAAAAAGATATGATTGTCGGAAGGACAGACTCAGCCTACAGGAAAGTCCAAACAACCTTTGGTGACATTAAAAGCAACGGTGGTAACGTGGAGTGCAACTGGAATTCCACTGTTAAATGCAGAGGAGAGAGCAGATAGGTGGAAAGAATACATTGAAAGCTTCTATGGGGGTGAAGATTTGTCTGATGTGATAGAAGAAGAAACAGGAGTCGGAATTTAAAAGAGCTTTGGAGGACTTACATTCAAATAAGGCAGAAGGGATAGATAACATTCCATCAGAATTTCTAAAATCATTGGGGGAAGTGGCAACAAAACGACTATTCACGTTGGTGTGTAGAATATATGAGTCTGGTGACATACCATCTGACTTTCTGAAAAGCATCATACACACAATTCCGAAGGCGGCAAGAGCTGACAAGTGCGACAATTATCGCACAATCAGCTTAACAGCTCATGCATCGAAGCTGCTTACAAGAATAATATACATAAGAATGGAAAAGAAAATTGAGAATGTGCTAGGTGACGATCAGTTTGGCTTTAGGGAAAGTAAAGGGACGAGAGAGGCAATTCTGACGTTTCGGCTAATAATGGAAGCAAGGCTAAAGAAAAATCAAGACACTTTCATAGGATTTGTCGACCTCGAAAAAGCGTTCGACAATATGAAATGGTGCAAGCTGCTCGAGATTCTGAAAAAAGTAGGGGTAAGCTATAGGGAGAGACAGGTCATATATAATACGTACAACAACCAAGAGGGAATAATAAGAGTGGACGATGAAGAACGAAGTGCTCGTATTAAGAAGGGTGTAAGACAAGCCTTTCGCCCCTACTCTTCAACCTGTACATCGAGGAAGCAATGATAGAAATAAAAGAAAGGTTCGGGAGTCGAATTAAAATACAAGGTGAAAGGGTATCAATGATACGATTCGCTGATGACATTGCTATCGCCGGCCGCGGTGGTCTCGCGGTTCTAGGTGCGCAGTCCGGAAACGTGCGACTGCTACGGTCGCAGGTTCGAATCCTGCCTCGCGCATGGATGTTTGTGATGTCCTTAGGTTAGTTAGGTTTAAGTAGTTCTAAGTTCTAGGGGACTGATGACCACAGCAGTTGAGTCCCATAGCGCTCAGAGCCATTTGAACCATTTGAACATTGCTATCCTGAGTGAAAGTGAAGAAGAATTAAATGATCTGCTGAACGGAATGAACAGTCTAATGAGTACACAGTATGGTTTGAGAGTAAATCGGAGAAAGACGAAGGTATTGAAAAGTAGTAGAAATGAGAACTGCGAGAAACTTAACATCAGGATTGATGGTTACGCAGCCAATGAAGGTAAGGAATTCTGCTACCTAGGCAGTAAAATAACCAATGACGGACGGAGCAAGGAGGACATCAAAAGCAGACTCGCTATGGCAAAAAAAGCATTTCTGGCCAAGAGAAGTCTGCTAATATCAAATACCAGCCTTAATTTGAGGAAGAAATTTCTGAGGATGTACGTCTGGAGTACAGCATTGTATGGTAGTGAAACATGGACTGTGGGAAAACCGGAACAGAAGAGAATCGAAGCATTTGAGATGTGGTGCTATAGACGAATGTTGAAAATTAGGTGGACTGATAAGGTAAGGAATGAGGAGGTTCTACGCAGAATCGGTGAGGAAAAGGAATATGTGTAAAACACTGATAAGGAGAAGGGACAGGATGATAGGACATCTGCTAAGACATGAGGGAATGACTTCCATGGTACTAGAGGGAGCTCTAGAGGGCAAAAACTGTAGAGGTAGACAGAGATTGGAATACGTCAAGCAAATAATTGAGGACGTAGGTTGCAATTGCTACTCTGAGATGAAGAGGTTAGCGCAGGAAAGGAATTCGTGGCGGGGCGCAGCATAATACAGTTTTTATAAAATCAAGTGATGAATGGTATTGTTTGTGTTTTATTTTTATAAAAGTGTAAAATGTGTCAATTTGTGAGGCTATAAGATTATCAGGAATTGAAGTAAGACTTTTCGTTAACAGGTATTGACCATTGCAGATGGCAATCAGAGTAGAATAATGAAATGATACTCTAACTCAAAGGGAATGCAACCGGGGCCAAGGCGCTGCAGTCTGGGCTGTGCGGCTGATGCCGACAGAGGTTTGAGTCCTCCCTCGGTCATGGGTGTGTGTAATTCAGCATTATACCAGAGGTTGAAAATACCGCTACTGTTGTAAAGTTCTTCTACCACACGACCGGTTTCGGGCTCTTATACCTTCATCATCAAGTGTGGGACTGAATTAGCAGGAGACGGGAGATAATATTTACACGCAGCAGTACACATAAAAACAAAAAAAACAAAATCATGAAAAAACAAATTTCAAAACCTTTCCAAACCGCCGGTACGGCTAGGTGTTGCGAAACGTATGTCAATACGAAAGTGACACCAGACCGTACTACAGACGACTACCCGGGTAGAGATACTCGTAAATACAAAGAACGCCAGGACACTTAGACATGGTACTGTGACCCCCGAGCGTTGCAGCAAACGTGTACTAGGCGCGGTCCGCTACCTACGAGCCCAGAGCATGGAGTAGCGGATGCGAAGGAGGAAGCAAACCAGTAAGTCAGAGTGGCAAAGGTGCTGCCATCTGTTGAAGGGTAGAAGAACGCGGGACCACTAGCCGGCCGTTCACAATTTGATTTAGTAGTTACATTTAATACGATAAAAAAAAGATTACATAAAAAATACATTGTTACAACGCGCCACAGTCATCAGTTAAAAGAACATACACATGTGCCACTACTATTTACAAGCATCTCATTACTGGCCCAAAGGGAAAGTAGCGAAACCCTACTGTCTACACTGTCAAAGTAATACGCCAATTAATAGCTGGCTGCAATAGCACTAAGAAGACACATTAAAGGCTGAGTCAATTTAAAACCTACTATCTAAAGTCGCAAGCCACGACTAATATTTTTTATGCCTACGGAAGAGACAACAGACTACCAAGAATAAATCCGTTGCGACTCTAGAGCAAATGAAAATTTATTTCGTTGTTTATTTGAATAGGGAATTTTATCAGTTGATTGCACAGGCCCATAGATCTCGGTGCTCATGAGACTGGGTAAATTTCAGAGGGGTTGATTTCATTATAAAAACTGCGTATTGGTTTTGCAGATTAAGTCATTTTCTCAACAACACATCACAAAATAAATCTGCATGATATAAACATTAGGAATTTCAGATTCATTGGCAAACAAAAAACAAAACATTTTATCAAGAACGTTACAGTGTGATTATAAAATTCGGTTGGTTAGTATGGGTTCGGAGAAGCCAGCTTAGAAGGTAGTAGGGATAAAATAACATTACTGTGCACTTTTGTTTTTGATTAGTAGCAGTTAATTGGAAATACTATCATTCACACAACGAACGTACCACTTGTACTGTATCTTACAAAATGTGCTGAAATTGACGGCCATAAACCTAAATGCAAGCATGGATTCGGCGAACTTGATTCTGAACCACCGTGACAAATATCTCGTGTGTTTTCAATCAGAGGCAGCTACAATTCTGGCAACTAATTTATATCCGTATCCACTTGGGCCTCATACGCATATGACTTCAGATATCTCCGAAGGAAATAATGTAGGAATTCTGGTCAGGTGACCTCGCAGGCCATGAAATAGGACCTTCCCTTCCATTTCAGCGACCAGGAAATACAGCACTGTTATGGTTGTGGACTTCGATATTGAAGTAAAGCGGCGCACTGTCATGTATCATGAAAAGCCAAGGGTACGTTCTCCAACAGCTCTGGTAGAAAGAACTCCCTACACGGTCAAGTACATGTGGCCAGTCAGACGGCCAGGTAGAAAATATCCCAAAGAGGTTGTTGCCTACAGCTCCGGCCCAGATATTCGTAGTAAAATACACTTGACGGTGTGATATACTACAGCGTGTGGTTTTTTTCTCATCCCACACGTGACTATTACTGCTGTTCTAAATACCATCACGATAAAGTGAGGCTTCGTCAGTAAACAGCAGATCTGGAGGAAATCTGGCCGATTAATACATTGTTGAAGCAACCACTGGCTCCATGCAACCCTTGGTGGTAAGTCAGTAGCAAGCATTACAAGGATTTGTTGTGGGTGGTATACGTTTAATCCCCGCTTGAAAATCGGGTATGCGAGTGCATCTCGCGTAGCCAGGACCCTTTTTTCTTCTTTCCAATGAAATAGTCTCCCGATAGAAGGTCAAGAGAAATAAACTCGTCGTGACTGATGATACCTAATAGGAAATCTTTCCCTGTACTGTCTTTCAGCAAAGAAAACATTGTAACGTACTTTCTCATACGCAAAGTGCATGTCAGTGAGTTCTGCGAAACTGCACCTTAACTGCTCCGTCGTATAGAACTGTAAGTCTCTGAATAGCACTGAAATGTGAATGGGTCTTTCGTTGATTCATAGCATGTTCTGTCATGGGACAATGTAAATACAACAGCGCCACCTTATGGGCAAGTAAACAAAACATGCATCACGACTTCCAAGTAATCAACTCATCCTCCTTGTTTCCTTGAAAGAAGTAAGGTATTTACTTTCAAACGAACAGCACTTTACACGTTTTTTAGTTTAAAATAAGCTGGAAAACTGTAATGGTAAACAAAGCAGTACCTCCCGCCAGAGGTTCGAGGCCTCCATCGAGCGTGTGTGTGTGTGTGTGTGTGTGTGTGTGTGTGTGTGGTGTTCCCCGCCCCAAATTCTTCATTGGATACTGGGTGAGTTTTAACGAGGAAAATATGTCGAGGACTGCATGCTGCTATGCGTAACACGTGACGCGCCGTTGTTAATATCAATCTCTTCGGTGTATTGTGTACTTAAAACAAAAACACCTGTTAACCATTGAACGGGATACCGACGAGCCTCGCGACGTGTCATTCACCCATAGGTATGAAACACCTATGAGCTGATGTCTTTCTGCCAGCATTTGAGAGATACGAGAAAGAACAAACCCTATCGTAATGTATGTAAAATTGTATCAGAACTTGTGAATCACACGTTGCCGGCGGTAACGGAGAGTACAGTCCCATGTTGCGAAATGTGTGTCCTGTAAGCAAGAAATGTGGTCAACGGTGGAAGTAAAGCCGCGGCGTGCATGACGTGTTTACAACACCTCTGCGCTGCTCACTCTGCCAGATACTCGCCGTGTCGACAGTTGCTAACAGCAGCGTCGTATTGTTACTACAGTACCATCGCAAATTTCACAAACGAGGAGTACGCCGACATCTACCTCACCTACGGGTTTGCAGATAGAAGAGCTGACGTTGCAAGGCAAGTGCATCATGAGAGGTTTCCTAGCCGGCGCCTTCCATCCCAAAAACGTTTTACACTGTGCACAGGCGCTTGAGGGGTTGGGTTGTATTGGGGAAGGAGACCAGACAGCAAGGTCATCGGTCTGATCGGATTTGGGAAGGACGGGGAAGGAAGTCGGCAGAGGCCTTTGAAAGGAGCCGTCCCAGCATTTGCCTGGAGCGATTTAGGGAAATCATGGAAAACCTAAATCAGGATGGACGGACGCGGGATTGAACCGTCGTCCTCCCAAATGCCGCTTGAGGGAGTATGGTGCATGCGCAGCACCTCCAGGATTTAGTGGTCGTGGCCGACCGTCGACGTACAGTGCGGATGACTAACAAAAAGTGTTACAAACGGTTGCGGAGGACCGAACAATAAGCACCTGGTCTCTCACCACTGCGATAGGTATGTCACAATCTACTGTTATGCGAGTACTCCATACAAACATTACCATCCCTTTCGCTTGTAGAAGGTACAGGAATTATTGCCGGAAGAGTACCAGAGGAGGCTGGACTTTCTAACTTTATCCTACGGCGTCAGACCCCCGACTAGCATTTTTCACGAACAATGTTCACCGACGAAGCGTATTTCACTAAGGAGGGTACAGTGAATTTGCGTAATTGGAAAGAGTTGGCGGAAGAAACCCCCACAGCACAGTGATACGAGGTTATCAACAACGATGCGGTGTCAATATCTGGTGTGGTATTATTGTTCACCATCGCGTAGGGCCACATGTGCTACCACAAACGCTTACTGGAGAATGGAATCTGCTTTTCCTGGATGCTACATTAACGGAATTGTTGGAAGACGTTAGCTTGGTCTCTGGTATGAACCTGTGCTACATGCATGATGGAGCCCCCGCTCACTTCAGCGGCACAATGCGAAGCCACCTGGACAATTCCTTCCCTTCAAAATGGATCGGTCGTGGAATCCCGGTAGTGGTTGATATCAACACCCTTCAATGCAGAATGCAATATGCCTGTGATATTACGCAAAAAGATACAGACATGTTGGATCGTGTTCGGCAATCCTTCCTGCGATGAGTTCAACTTTGACACACACATCTTGGACGTCATTTCGAACAATACTTACAAGATGACCCTGCAGATTCTGGTCATGGGTTTCTATGGTAGTCTTAATTTGTACAGTTGTATTGTATTCGTTTGTATTAACTGCCCCATACCTCTGTAGTTGTGTTTTGTATTCTGCATCTATGCGCTCGTTTCTTAAACTAAGTCTGTGACACAAAAACCAAATAATAAAACATGCATGTATAGTAGTGCAGCCCCTCCTCACGTTCAATTCCCTATGCCAACTATCCACGATACATAATACCGGCCAGCGTAACCAGTATGAGATATATGTGGGCACTGTCATTGCTCGCAGTGTCATGCAGAACGTCGCTAGACGCCGCATGCCTCGCCTTATCGTGAGCGGATAGACTACCTACAACATTAGCGTGTTGTGCCCTGTTGCCGATCTGTACCCTTGGCCAATGTCAGCGGACAGTAACACCCAGGCGTCCACATAAAATTTCTAGATTTTTACCATTCAATTGTATTGTCATTTATTGACATAGGAACATAAGCAAAACGATTTTATGTTTGTAGCTCAGTGTGTGACAATTTACACGACATATTTTTCCCCATTTATGACTCACTCTATGTATGTAAGGGTGAGTCAAATGAAAACATGGAATTTGTAACAACAAATCGAAATTTCGCCCCGTTATCCTGTAATTTGGTAAGTGTGCTACAAACAGCGTGCAGAATGGCCCGTATGTGGCAGCGTAGTGCAGAAGCACACATACTGTCGCAGTCTCAGTATATAGATGGCTGCCCCACTTTCAACTTGCCCCAGGGCAGAACAGCGTTCTGTTATCAGGTTTTTGCGTAGTGAAGGTGTGAAACCTATTCAAATTCATCAACGAATGAAAGTTCAGTACGGTGATTGACGTTTGTCACAACAGCAAGTCTACGAATGGAGTAGTAATTTCGCAAATGGTGTGACTTCAGTGGAAGATGCTCCTTCGTCCAGGTCAGGCACGACGAGTTGTGACTCCCCTGAACATTGCAGCAGTTGAAGTCATAGTGAAGGAAAACCGCCGAGTGACACTGAATGACGCTGAAGCATGTTTACAGATACGTCATGGGTCAGCACACCACATTGTGCATGATGTGCTCCAGTTTCACAAAGTGTATGCAAGAAGGGTGCCACGGCAGCTGACTCCTGAAATGAGAGAACGTCGTGTTGATGCTTGTGAAGAACTACTTCGGCGCTTTGAACGAGAAGGTGATGGCTTCCTCGCAAGAATCGTTACCGGGGACGAAACCTGAGTTCACTTCCACCAACGGGAAACGAAGAGAGGAGCAAGGAATGGCACTATTCCTCATCATCAAAACCAAAGAAGTTTCGAACAGAACCATCAGCAAGGAAGATTACGCTGAGTCTCTTTTGGGACGAAAAATGTGTCATTTTAGAGCATTACATCCCTAGACGGACCACTGTCACCAGTGCATCATAAACAGATCTCCTAAAAAATCATCTGCGGCTTGCAATCAAATCAAAGCGACGTGGATTACTGTCAGCAGGTGTCCTTTTGCAACATGACAATACAAGGCCCCTCACTGCCCGTGCAACAGTTGCAACAATAACAGACCTTCATTGTGAGTGTCTTCCACAACCACAATACTCACCAAAACTTGCCTCAAGTGATTTTGATATGTATCGACCACTCAAAGACGCAATGGGAGGAAAGGAGTTCCGTTCTGATGAAGAGGTGCGCCACGCGGTGCATGAATGGTTGCGCGGACTACCAAAAGAATTTTTTCTAAAGGAATTTATGCATTTTTAAGCGCTGGGGAACTTGCATTGAGCGTGGGGGACATTATGTTGAAAAGTGCTACAGCTTTGTACAACTTCTGCACATTAAATAATATTTAAAGGAATTTTAAGGTTTTCATTTGACACACCCTCGTGTATATAAACAGACAAAGTGCAGGGATAGGTTTCTGACTGGAAATGGAGAAAACAAGGTCAAGAAATGCGTCGTTGATGGGTAGATGGAGGTGGCGTATAAAAGTTCTTCTGCCAATGTGTCGTGTCTTCTTTGTGTGTTGCTGGCTGTGGACTCAGTACCTTGTAAGCAGGAGAAGGTCCGGTATTCCTGTTGAGAACATCATGCATTGTGTACGGCCAAGCAGATGCAAATGGTAGAGAGGTAGCATAGCTGTACCATAAAAAGTACCCTCACAGACACCAACCATGTTACACAACATTTAAATCCCCATTTTGGGCGTTTCTGTAGTCAGGGATCCTTTCAGGAGGGCGAATGTGCAATGAGGCGGTGCACTGTGCGCACAGCACATTTGGAAGACAGGACGTTACAGGATATTGGGACAATCCCCAGCTCCAGTCAAATGGCTGGCAACATGGTCTAAGGCAAAGAATGATTATTACTCTTTATGCGAAGTGTGAACGCGTGAATTGCGCCACATGGAGGCCGTTTTGAACACCTGTTGTGACATAAATGTGATGCAGCCCTTTACTGTGTTCCGGGAAGAAAGCCGCGAGGGGTGGCCACGTGGTCTCAGACGCGTTGTCATGGTTCGCACGGCTGCCCTCTCCATAGGTTCGAGTCCTTCCTCGTGTGTGTGTGTGTGTGTGTGTGTGTGTGTGTGTGTGTGTGTGTGTGTTTGTTGTCCTTAAAGTAAGTTGGATTAAGTAATGTGTAAGCCTAGGGAACGATGACCTCTGAGGCTTGGTGCCATAGGAATAAATTTCCAATATTTCCGGGAAGAAGTGTGGTTGCAGGCACACTGCCCATTTCCGGAGACATCTTCATAGTGCCGTTTTACCTCAATTTCCAGTCAGGAATCCGTCCCTGCAATTGTCGGTTTTATTAATGTTCACACTTTGTACGGACGAAGATGGCTCCACTGTGTCTCAGTGCAGATACACAGCATCTTCCGAATCCCTGTGGGACTTTGTAAACGTGGCGAGGAGTGGGGTTAATGTATGGGTGCGCTATTTATGAGCGACATGTTGAGAATCAGAGTCAAACGAGAAGTATGTCCGAATGGCCGAGACGATTAAGGCAACCATTCTAATGGAACGGGGTATCCGGGTTCGAGTCCCGGTCGACACAAACTTCTAACCGTCACTATTGATTTATTTCAATGACTGCAGGTAGCTGAAGTCCTGATTTCTCTTCATAACATGTAAGTTTGTGATCCCCTGTTGAGAACACTCAGTAATTCGTGAGGATAAAGAGATAGTTGTGCTTCGCTTGAAAGACATTTTGTCAATCTGTGCGTGTCAACTGATCATTTTCCTCGAGACTATTCAGAATATTTGACAACAGTATACGTTCCACAATCGTACTGCAATTCGACGTCAGTGATACAGGGTCTCTAATTTACCCGAGTATTCTCACTTGTTTTCATGGATATTACCCGAGTATTCTCACTTGTTTTCATGGATATTAGTAAGTCGTGTTCAACTTTCCTATCTTTAGCTACAAATGTCTTCGAGCCTGCGGTTATATATGACTTAAGTATTATATCAGCATACTGTGAAGTGAAACTAATTGTTATACAATACAGACCAGAATTCATGCATCTGTTAAGTGAATTAAGCAGCTTTGCTACACAGACGACATCTATGTCTAAGTTACTCATGTTGGCAGCAGTTCCATACTTACATTCGGGAATAATTTCTTCGTTTTCTTTGGTGGAGGAATTACGGGAAACTGCACTTAGTTAACGTACTTTAGTGGCACTATAATCGATAAGACTACCTCATCTATCGCACAGTTAAGGTACTGATTGTGTCTCGCTTCTGCTGTGCTATACACGCAACAGACTATCGTTATGGGAACTATTAAATGTATTTCTTAATCACGTTCGCGATAAATATTCGAGTTTCTGCAAAATATCACAATCTTGGTGACTTTGCATTCTTTTACATTTGAGATAGATTTTTGTCTGCATCTGAAACAGTGTTTTAACGTGTTTTGTGTACTAAGGGGGCGGGCGGGGAGGGGAGATCGTTCCCTTTTTTTATTAATTTATTTCGTATCAATCTCTCCAGTGGAGTCGATAGCACTTCTTTGAATTTAAGCCACAACTGGTCTACACTTTTACAGTTAATTCGAAAGGAATGGAGTCTGCCTCTAAAGGTGTCAGACGAATTTTTGTCTTTTTTTTAAACAGATATGTTGTGAGTCTTTTTTCCCAAGAGTGCTAGTTCTGCTAGGTATGCAGAAGAGCTTCTGTGAAGTTTGGAAAGTTGGAGACAAGGTACTGGCGGAAGTAAAGCTGTGAGGACGGGGCGTGAGTCGTGCTTGGGTAACTCAGATGGTAGAGCACCTGCCAGCGAAAGGTAAAGGTCCTTAGTTCCAGTCTCGGTCCGACACACAGTTATAATCTATCAGGAAAGTTACTTTGATACCCATTGTTCCTAAGTTACCGTTATTGTGTTTGACCGGTACCCTTCCAGACTGAAAGTTTTTTTTTTTACTTTCCCTCGACCCTCTAACCGAAAATACCGTAGTGTAGCCGTTTTGTGTGTGTAATGAACACGCGGTCAATTCAGCGGAGCTGTGCATTATGGCGGAGCTCAGTGAATTCGAGCGTAGCAAAAATTTTGGTGTTCATGTGAAAGGTGCTTCCGACCCAAGGTAGCCGAAGAGTTTCGTGTTTCAAAAGGCACCATATCAAAGACTGGTACCGCATACAGGAAAAGCTGAAGAACATCGTCCGCTAAGACACATCACGAAGGAAATATTGTTCAAAAATCTTCAAATGTGTGTGAAATCTTATGGGACTTAACTGCTAAGGTCATCAGTTCCTAAGGTTACACACTACTTGACCTAAATTATCCTAAGGACGAACACACACACACACACACACACACACACACACACACACACACACACACATGCCCGATGGAGGACTCGAACCTCCACCGGGTTCAGCCGCACACGCCATGACTGCCGCGCCTGAGACCGCTCGGCTAATCCCGTGCGGCGGAAATAGTGTGTTAGAGGGAGGTGACAGACCGTCATTGAAGAGAACTGAGATGAAAAGATGACTCTCAAGCTCTATCAGCACCAAAATATCACTACGAGAGCTCCATTAGCTAGGAATTGCAAGGCAAACTGGAATTTAAAAAGAAATTCAACAATAATACAAATACCTGTAACAGGAAAAGGTACGGAAGCCAAAACATAATCATCTGGTTAGACGAGTCCTGTTTAACATTCTTTCCAACTTCTGGCAGAGTTTGCGTCTCAGGAGTGATATGTGGTGCATGTTCAGTGATGATTTGGGAAGCGACGTCGTGGAAATCCATGATACCCATGGTTAGTGTGCAAGATCGTATGCCTGCCAAGGGTTACTGAACATTTTGGCTGAAAAGGTCCATTCCGTGATCCACGTTTGTTCCCCAACGGTGTTGCTGTGTTGCAAGTAGAAGGGGCCCCTGTACACACAACTCCTATCGTCCAAGACTGGCCATTTGAGCACCGAGATAAATTACCGAACCTACCCTAACCATCGAACGCCTCAGATGTCAATATAATTGAGAGTTTGCGGTCTGTTTGAGAGAGAAAGTTGCGTGATCAATATGCACCTAAATCACGGTCACACGAATTTGCTCCTACTTTTGTAAGAAGCGAGGTACAAGAGTCCCTTGAAAATCGTTCAGCTGGCCGCTGGGTCCGAACGGTTCTACGCGCTTCAGTTCAGAACCGCGCTGCTGCTACGGTCGCAGGTTCGAATCCTGCATCGGGCATCGATGTGTGTGACGTCCTTAGGTCAACTAGGTTTAAGTTGTTCCAAGTCTAGGGGACTGATGACCTCAGATGTTAAGTACCATAGTGCTCAGAGCCATTTCCACTATTTGATGATGCGTCTACCTTAAGCCGTCTCGGTGGCGGCCCTGCTCGAGTGCACAGGAGGAAGTGTGCTTTGAAGCCGGCCACAGATTGGCGAGGCCGTCAGAGCGTTTTCTGCCAACCTCGGGATGCGTTCTGCCTAGTGTGGTAACGGTAACGTAGAACGCCACGAATATATCCGAATGTAAGTAGTTAATTGTGGGATCTACATCTACATCTACATTTATACTCCGCAAGCCACCCAACGGTGTGTGGCGGAGGGCACTTTACGTGCCACTGTCATTACCTCCTTTTCCTGTTCCAGTCGCGTATGGTTCGCGGGAAGAACGACTGTCTGAAAGCCTCCGTGCGCGCTCCAATCTCTCTAATTTTACATTCGTGATCTCCTCGGGAGGTATAAGTAGGGGGAAGCAATATATTCGATACCTCATCCAGAAACGCACCCTCTCGAAACCTGGTGAGCAAGCTACACCGCGATGCAGAGCGCCTCTCTTGCAGAATCTGCCACTTGAGTTCCGTAACGCTATCACGGTTACCAAATAACCCTGTGACGAAACGCGCCGCTCTTCTTTGGATCTTCTCTATCTCCTCCGTCAAACCGATCTGGTACGGATCCCACACTGATGAGCAATACTCAAGTATAAGTCGAACGAGTGTTTTGTAAGCCACCACCTTTGTTGATGGAGTACATTTTCTAAGCACTTTCCCAATGAATCTCAACCTGGTACCCGCCTTACCAACAATTAATTTTATACGATCATTTCACTTCAAATCGTTCGGCACGCATACTCCCAGATATTTTACAGAAGTAACTGCTACCAGTGTTTGTTCCGCTATCATATAATCATACAATAAAGGATCCTTTTTTCTATGTGTTCGCAATACATTACATTTGTCTATGTTAAGGGACAGTTGCCATTCCCTGCACCAAGTGCCTATCCGCTGCACATCTTCCTGCATTTCGCTACAATTTTCTAATGCTACAACTTCTCTGTATACTACAGCATCATCCGCGAAAAGCCGCATGGAACTTCCGACACTATCTACTAGGTCATTTATATATCTTGTGAAAAGCAATGGTCCCATAACACTCCCCTGTGGCACGCCAGAGGTTACTTTAACGTCTGTAGACGTCTCTCCATTGATAACAACATGCTGTGTTCTGTTTGCTAAAAACTCTTCAATCCAGCCACACAGCTGTTCTGATATTCCGTAGGCTCTTACTTTGTTTATCAGGCGGCTGTGCGGAACTGTACATTTGTACTCCGCAAGCCACCCAACGGTGTGTGGCGGAGGGCACTTTACG
This sequence comes from Schistocerca americana, assembly GCF_021461395.2. NCBI lineage: Eukaryota > Metazoa > Arthropoda > Insecta > Orthoptera > Acrididae > Schistocerca > Schistocerca americana. The sequence continues at coordinate 439,542,246 of NC_060121.1, read as the reverse complement.
TGCCACTGTCATTACCTCCCTTTCCTGTTCCAGTCGCGGGAGGACGGGAGGGAGAAGAAAGAGTGAGTAAAGAAAGCGGTTTAAAATAGATGTGGGTAGAGTAGCTACACGAAGGTGCAGCTGTAGGAAGGCAGCATTGTGTGACAGGAGGTAGCAGTGATGTGTTTTTTATAATTTTACAACAGAGGAATATGTACCAATATTTATAATTGAAGTTACTTATTTCGGACGAAATAGGACGCCTTCAGATATGGAAGCCGAATTAAAAAGCAAACCGTAAGTCTAATCTGTCATCGAAGATATCTGCAACAAGATATTAGTGCATGTATCATGTTACTTTAATGGCAGCCGTATTGGCTGTTTACTGAACAAAATCACCAACTGGTTTCGGAAATCTGCTGTGGTAGTTGATATTGTGATAACGAACACAATGTGAAAGCCCCAGGAATAAGTTATAGGTTGGACCTCCTAGTCGAAGGCGAGGTCGCGGTTATGACATCATTCATCATTTCTTCCAATTTGAATTAATTTTTTATCGAGATAGTCACAACTGAAAAGAGCTAATTTGCACCAAAGAATTCGAACAATTGTAAAACAGTTATTGACATTACAAGATCCAATACTGTGCTTGAAACTCAAAATAAAAATTAAGGGAGCACGAAAAATTTAGAACTCTTAGTTGAGGAAGTACTGAATGACAATTAGAAAAACTATTCGGTATTGAATAACTTATAAATTTAATAAAACAAACAGGTAAAAACAATATTGATGAAAAGTCTCTTCCAAGAGAATGAATGAAGTACCAAAAATAGAGCTGAATAACAAGTATTTGAGTCAAGGGCAGTAAGTTCGTAACAGCACAGGATTGCACTGGAACTGACGATCAAGGGGTAAGTGGAGCCTAAGTACGTTAGGCACAGAGGATTAAGCGGCAGAAGGAAAGGAAAACTCAATTGAGACTGCTGAGGAAGTGGCACAGAAGGTGCCCGAAGAGGTGAGTAATGGCGTCACACCTCGCGCTGCCGGACAAACAGCTCGCCGGATTCGTGCCGCTCCGAGCAGACGCACGCGGCAATGCACAGCCACTCCATTGCCGGATACACTGAGGCGCCGCAACCAGGACGAGAATAGCTGCCAGGTAGGAAACTGTGTAAAGAACGAATCGTCCTAGCAAGACAGGTCCAAACCACTCGGTAATTCAGACAAAATAACCCTTCACCATAGGAAGCGTTAGATAAGTAGACACCTCCATTAGGTGCAAGTAAACGGCAAATTTTTAAAAACAAACTCATTCAATTTATTGCCCAGTAAGTTGAAATTTGAGTATCCATTGTGTATTAAATTCATTCAGCAAAAGCTCTAAAAAGACACACACCAAATTTAATATTATCTGCAACACCAATTAATTAAATTGAAAGTAATTACAATTACTTGCCCTGAGGGATAGTAAGATATGTCAAATAGTATCCCCAAAAGTCTTGGGTGTTGAGGCACAAACGTAAGGCCCGTGACTGATGCAGTCACGTAAGAGAAGACAAACAAGACCTTTCCTCAGAACCAGACTGGACAGTGGCGAGTAACTAAACAATTTATCCTTATAAACACCTTGAATGCCTGGTCAGAGCACGCATCTAAAACAAACACATATTAAAACATGAACATACATTAAATGAATAGCCACGCTTAAACACAAACGAGCAGAAACTCTTATGATACGAGTACCCCACGAGGCAAGAATATGAAACAACAGTGACGTGCCCCAAAACCTTTAGCTCAGTACAATAATCTTAAACACACTATTACGTCGCTATGAAGGGCACTGATCACAACACACAGAGCAACTTTTACAAATTATTTGGACAGAGTGAGAAAGACCTTAAAAAGAGAAAAAGTTAGAAGTGGAAAGTCTCAAGGCTATATTGAATCAAATACACTCACAGTAACTTTAATAAAATGCCAGAGAGCAATACAACGCAAGGGAATGGCATAGGCGGACCGCCCCAAACAATTGCGATTGAGCGTCTCGCAAAAAATACGAGGAAACTGTAGACTCTCGTAGGATGCGCACTGCGTGGAAGTTAATGCAGCATAAACCGCCAGGAATGCGGTGGGCTGATGCATTTAGTCCACGAATGGAAATCACCTTTCCGAACACCGAGCTTTCTAGGTTTCCCATTGATCAACCTTCCACCGTAACGGTCCCCACGTACAAAACAACATACTATTCCAACAAGGTCACCACCTTGTGCTCTAACGGTCACTTCCTCCCCACCCCTCAAACCCTCGCCGCTCTCACTCTCGCTCTCTCTCTCTCTCTCTCTCTCTCTCTCTCTCTCTCTCTCTTTGTCTCGATTCAGGGATCACTGTAAAACTCGCAACAGTGCGCAGTCGCAACACATCGCGGAGAACAGTTATGTCACGCCAGTAGACCGCGAAGCAGATAATGGTACGATCCAACAAGCTCAAACTGCATCTAAGACTACTGATGACAATAAAACGAAATCATGTACCCAGTTTACAAGATTACATGCAGATACTGCAGTAAACATTATGTCGGTCAATGTGGGAGGAATTTTAAAATACGATAGGAGCAACCGAATGGGAAGGATTTTGTAACGTGCTGCATTTCAGCACCTAATGTGAATAACAACTTTTCAGTTAAAAACGTAGAAGCAACTTGTCAAATCGACATTACGAACAAATGACCTAGTTAACTGCAAGTATGAAACTGAAAAATATATACATATGAATGCGAAAACTGAATCAACGCTAAATGAATACAGTCAGTTTCATCACACTATATATTTTAATATTAAGGGAAAAAATGTCGTATAAAATTCATATTTGTGTATGTAGATGGTTTGGTTCACTGTTTCGTATGGTTGTGATACATGGACCATGGGGAAACCGGAGCAAGAGAGAATGGAAGAATTTGAGATGTGGTGCTACAGACGAATATTGAAAATTAGGTGGACTGATAAGGTAAGAAATGAGTAGGTTCTGCGCAGAATCGGAGAGGAAAAGAATATGTGGAAAATACTGACAAGAAGAAGGGACAAAGTGACAGGACATCTGTTAAGACATCAGGGAATGACTTCCATAATAATAGAGGGAGCTGTAGAGGACAAAAACAGCAGAGGAACACAGAGATTGGAATACATCCAGGACGTGGGTTGTAAGTGCTATTCTCACGTGAAGAGGGTGGCACAGGAGAGGAATTCGTGGCGGGCCGCCTCAAACCGCTCAAAAGAGTGATAAAACACAAAGAAAAAAAAATAGATGGTGGTAAATGAGAGATCAATATCGGACAGCAAAATTTTCGCAAAGCCATGTTGTTCACGAAGCAATACGAGGTCACACGCCTGCACTGCACGCGTAACCACCAGTAGGTCAGTACTAGTACACATGCAGCACACACATTAACACATTAATACATCAGCATAAATCTATGCCCATGACAATAATAATCGTAATTGAAGTTAAGTCTGGCGCGACTTTACAATGAGATCTAGAACTAAAATAAGAACACTTGTGGCTGTCGTAATGGATGGTATTGCATAGTTAATTGGATGATGTGATAATAAGCTTAGCGATCGAAAATAATCAAGAAAATTAATGTTGCAACTTCAACCGTTTTTCTGCTATTTATTGTATAATTTGGTAAACCATACAGATGCTGAAACCGTGCATTCCAGAATCATGGAAATAAGTAAATAATAATTGTGTCATAAACTTCAATATTTTCCATTTTTTTACATTTCTGTTTTTATTGTTTCAGTCTCGAATTTTACTAACTAGAATTTAATTAATCCGTACTTTACCATTTCATTGATTAGAGTGTGTGAGACTATTTACTGATCAATCTTTGGTAAAATAAAACTGTAATTTTCCTTTTGAATAGTGGGAAAGTCTGTTACTCACCGTGAACAATGACGGGCGTCACTCTTGGTACGATGCAAGTTACGCTACGATAAAACACTGAACTCACATTCGGGACGACTGCGCCTGAAACGCACTTTGGGCAGCCAGATTTGGGTTTCCCATATTTGCCGCAAAATGTGAAAAGTAAACGCTTTTAATACAGGTACAATGCTTGCTCTTTGGTGTATGCCATCCTAAGCGACCATCGAAACAAGTTTAGAATGAAACAGAGAAAGTGTCTTATTTGAGAATGTAGACTGCTATATAAATACAGCGTTGAGCGGTATTAACAGCAATTCTGCCTCAGTATTCAGGAAGAGTATTACTCGCGAACTAATTTAAACATAAACAAGTATTCTACCAGTTTTGGTAAGTTACGATCGGCTGTCTCAAGCTTTTTCTTATGTTTCTGTCGATTATCTAATGGAAATGGCTGTTATGGTTCATTTGCGGGAATTTTCAAAGGTGTCTTCTTCTTTTAGCTAGTGTCTACCCTGTCTAGTGTCTCTACTTGATATTTACATATTTTTATTTAACTTGGCGGCCAGATGAGCTTCCTGTCACCGTAATCGTCAGGTGCAGTGAAGGAGATCATTCTCCACTCTAAATCAATATAGTATCTTCCGAATCGCCATTAAATTCCCAATTCATGAATAGATCTAATATCTGACATATTTATTTTGTTATACAAATCCTAAACTGCATGTTTGAGACTATACAGAGTGGTCCATTGATCGTGACCGGGCCAAATATCCCACGAAATAAGCGTCAAACGAAAAAACCACAGAGTACGAAAATTATCTAGCTTGAAGGGGGTAACCAGATGGCGCTATGGTTGGCCCGCTAGATAGTGCTGCCATAGGTCAAACGGATATCAATTGCGTTTTTTTAAACAGGAACCCCCATTTTTTATTACATATTCGTATAGTACGTAAAGAAATATGAATGTTTTAGTTGGACCACTTTTTTCGCTTTGTGATATATGTCGCTGTAATAGTCACAAACATAAGGCTCGCAATTTTAGACGACCAGTTGGTAACAGGTAGGTTTTTTAAATTATAATATAGAACGTAGGTATGTTTGACACTTTATTTCGGTTGTTCCAATGTGATACTTGTACCTCTGTTAAACTATCATTTCTGAGAACGCATGATGTTACAGCGTGATTACCTGTAAATAACAAATTAATGCAATAAATGATCAAAATTATGTCCGTCAACCTCAATGCATTTGGCAATACGTGTAAAGACATTCCTCTCAACAGCGAGTAGTTCGCCTTCCGCAATGTTAGTACATGCACTGACAATGCGCTCATTCATGTTTTCAGCCGTTGTCGGTGGATCGCGATAGCAAATATCCTTAAACTTTCCCCACAGAAAGAAATCCGGGGACGTCAGATCCGGTGAACGTGCGGGACATGATAAGGTGCTTCGACGACCAATCCACCTGTCATGAAATATGCTATTTAATACCGCTTCATCAGCACGAGAGCTATGTGCAGGACATCCATCATGTTGGAAGCACATCGCCATTCTGTCATGCAGAGAAAACATCTTAAAGTAACATCGATAGAACATCTCGTAGGAAATCAGCAAACATTGCACCATTTAGATTTCCATCCATAGAATGGGGGCCAAATGTCCTTCCTCCCATAACGCCGCACCTTACATTAACCCGTCAAGGTCGCTCATGTTCCACTTGTCGCAGACATCCTGGATTTTCCGTTGGCCAATAGCGCATATTATGCCGGTTTACGTTACCGCTGTTGGTGAACAACGCTTCGTCTCTAAATAGAACGCGTGCAAAAAATCTGTCATCGTCCCGTAATTTCTCTTGTGCCCAGTGGCAGAACTGTAAACGACGTTCAAAGTCGTCGCCATGCAATGCCTGGTGCGTAGAAATATGGTTCTGGAGCAATCGATGTTGATGTAGCATTCTCAGCACCGACGTTTTTGAGATTCTCGCGCAATTTGTCTGTTACTGATGTGCGGATTAGCCGTGACAGCATCTAAAAAACATCTACTTGGTCCTCATCATTTGTTGCAGGCCGTGGTTGACGTTTCACATGTGACTGAACTCATCCTGTTTCCTTAAATAACGTAACCATCCGGCGAGCTGTCCCGACACTTCGATGATGTCGTGCAGGATACCGAGCAGCATACATAGCACACGCCCGTTGGGCATTTTGATCACAATAGCCATACATCAACACTATATCGACTTTTTCCGCAGTTGGTAAACAGCCCATTTTCACACAGGTAATGTATCACGAAGCAAATACTGCCCGCACTGGCGGAATGTCACGTAATACCACGTACTAATACGTTTGTGACTATTACAGCGCAATCTATCACAAAACGAAAAAAGTGGTCCAAACTAAAACATTCATATTTCTTTACGTACTACACGAATATGTAATAAAAAATGGGGGTTCCTATTTAAAAGAAAAGCGCGGTTGATAACCGTTTGACGTATGGCAGCGCCATCTAGCGGGCCAACCATAGCGCCATCTGGTTTCCCTTCATGCTAGACGAATTTTGTTGTTTATAGTTTTTTCGTTCGATGCTTATTTCGTGAGATATTTGGCCCAGTCACTCTCAATGGATCACTCTGTATATAAGTAGGCCATTGTAATGTGCAAAAATATTCTAGTATTTCGTTGAAAATATGATTATCAAAATAGGAGGAACTGCTTTGGTCAGATTTGCGAAAAATTACCACTGCGCTATTGTTGATGACAGAGGCACAGTAGACAACGAGGGTCGGAAGTAGCTGAAATAAGGAGAGATGATATGGTTGTTTGATAGTGGAGAAATGAGTTCCACTTCGCAGAAGGAAAGTTACATTTGGTGATTACTGGAAGTACGCTATGGTGTGATGTGAGGAGTAGAGAAGTTGAAACCGGTAACTAGGACTGATAGCTGTGTTATTCGGCCGGAGGTGCGTTGGGGGAATTTGTGTTCGGCGGTTTCGGGAAGAACAAAAGTATTGAATCAAAATTTGGATACTAACGAACCAAGCGAAGCAAGAAAGTCGACCAGAGGTAGACAGTCCATATAGTTAATGCTGTTCTTCGATGGTCAACCGGAAGGCTGTCAAAAATTTGCGAAACACGCAACTCCCAGTTGAAGAAAGATTGATGGTGCTATTTGCTTACCCATACCTTCGCACAAAGAAACATGCCAATTAAACTGTGCGCAATGGAATTAATAAACCTAAATTTTCGTCCCATCAATCAATCAATCAATGAATGTGGGTAATCACAAATTATCACAAACTGTGCAAAGTGGTAACTAACTATGAAATTAAATTCAGAATTAAAATAAATGCCAGACTTTCTTAACAACGATAATTTTCTTTAAATATTATCACATAATTTAGTAATCGGTGACTCCTTATGTAACAAACACCGATAAGAAGAAGAAAACCAAAACTGGAATGCGAACGTTTAGGAATGGCTAGTACCGTAAGTTATGGTCACGTCCCTGCCATACTACTAACTGCCTGACGGACCAAAATCCACAGCTATTCAAGAGTGCCAGCTTACCATTCTCGGACAAAAAAGGAAGTGGTTGTGCAGCTGTGCCTGCCCCAGCGGTCAAGATGAACCTAACCATGAAACGATTTTGTGTTACTAAATTTACTGCGGCCCATATGGATAGAGCTGTAGGTTTATCTCACCAATATCGAAATGAGAGTGTGCTGTCAGCATGTAGTGCGACTGTTTGCGATCAGCTGCTACATCGTCCACAGACAAAATCTGAACCAGAAGTCTGCTATGCGAAGCGTCAACCTGAAACATTCTGATAACAGTATCCCAAAAGGGAGCAGAATCCGAAATGTCCCTGCTGAGAGCAGAACCCATAGTGTATAAAGAACGCACAGTGCATCCGTCCTGTAACGTTTTGTCGCGCATGAAATTAGAGATTGACAATCAGAAAAGTTGCCATTATTATCCCACCAATGATAAAACTAGATTGATGTCGTTGTATTCCTAACAAAGCACGAAAGCTGCAGGCATCTAGTGCTGTGATGCGCCACTTCAGTCAAAAAATTTTATGTCACAATCCCTTTGTCTTTTTTGTGCCTATGGAACGCTGATTTATATTGCGGGAACACGAGAAAAATATTTAGGTAGGCGCCGATCTGTCGGTCGAAACGTGTGCCCATTAGTTCCCCAGACTGCACGTGCCTGTTAGAAAGTTTTCTAGCTCTATATATCCCGTATAAAGTTCCTCTTAAGAATCGCTCAGAAAAAGTGGCCATGCTGTTTAAGAGTCCTCCTTCCACCAGAGAAACGTTTTGTCAATGTTCCGAGCAGGAAAACTTATGGCTGAGGCACCTGATTCGCATCATCTCTCCAGGAAGTTCTGGGCCTATAGGGATCCCCCGTACCAGCGATTCCACATTTTTCCCTCTTGCTAAGCCCAGCAGGAGGTATGATGGCTCCTTTGTTGCAAGTCCAGTCTGTTTTCAGGCTGATGCGACTTGGTGAACTCGTCTTAATACACACCCAATACATACCTTAGGTCTGCCTACAACTGCAATAGTAATAAAAATAAAAAGGGGGAATCACCTACGCAATCACCGTATTATATTGAAAAATAAACCGATATTTACGCAGTCTCTACGATTTGGATTGTATTTATCTGAAATGTAGCTAATTTGCGTTTTAACGTATGGTGAAGAGAAAATAGACGTAGCTCACACCTTCGTCGTTTTTCAAATTCACTGGAGAATATTCATGGCCTTATTCTTTGAGTTTCAGTAGCACTTACAGTGTAGCATTAAAGAAAACAAACTATTAATAATCGGGAATAGACAGAAGAAGAAAAAAAGATGAGGAAGGATTTTCAAGTAAATGGACTAGGAAATCATCAAGAAAAGAAATTGAAGACAACGGAAGAACAAGAATTGTGGTGTTCTCGTCAAAGAAGTGAGGGAGTTTTGAACAATATCAGAGACAGTGAGAGAAAAAGGTAATAGATATTTGTTCAGACTACGGGAGAGAAGAGGACGTGAATTAGAGCGACAGAAAACTGCACAAATAGAAAATAACAGTTAAATGATTTTTCATTTTCGTGTGCTGTGCGAAACGGAATCTATTTTGTTACTTGCTTATCTCTCTGAGATTTCAGACTTTCGATACTGTGACTTTAAAGATGGTACCTTTTCGACCATATTTCAATCTTTTCCTCGTCATCACCTCCCACCTAGCCAGTCCCATCCAGGAAACCCGAATGACGAAGTTTCGATTACAATACTGTTATCGCTAGGCTACAGAATTATACGGCAACGATGCAACAGAGATTAGCATTTAACTTCTTTTACACAATTATGTGATTTGAGGTGGTCGTTGCAGGTAAATTCACTGAATGACATCAAATGTTAGTAAGAAGCCATGAGGTGGTGTGATACTATTCATCGCATTATAAGTCATCGGCCTGCAACAGTCCCGAATTTCCCCCCCCCCCCCCTCCCCCCCTCACTCTCTCTCTCTCTCTCTCTCTCTCTCTCTCTCTCTCTCTCTCTCTCTCTGTAAATTAGGAATGGCTCTGAGCACTATGGGACTTAAATTTTGAGGTCATGTGTCCCCTATGACTTAGAACTACTTAAACGTAACTAACCTAAGGACATCACACATATCCACGCCCGAGGCAGGATTCGAGCCTGGGTCCGTAGCGGTCGCGAGGTTCCAGACTGAAGCGCCTAGAACCGCACGGCCACTCTGGCCGGCCCCGAATTTTCTACTGGATTCTTGTAAGAGCCTGTTAATACCGATGCAATAAACAGATATGTGACGAAGAAAAGTGAACTCGTTTGAACGTACTCGGATACCCTAAGATTTGGTCACTTGTATAGGACACACGCTCCTGTAACGTCTCCACATTGTTAGTGGTTATGAAATACACCAATGACTTTAAATTTCTCCATATCACGAGGTCGAACGGAATAACTTAAAAGGTACTTGGAATCAGTTCTAGTGGACCCCTACAACCTACCCACGAATACTTTTATTTGTCTTATGGTACGAAGATTACAACATGAATTGGTGTCAATCGTGCATGAAACACTACCGTTGCCTTTCTGCAAGAATAACCCTTTCAAACAGCATGAGTAATTTGTCACTCAGAAATTGAGGATAAACAGCCCCTGTTAATGCTCCTGGTGAAGAGTAAGGCCCTGTGAGTCTTTCGTTAACGTTATCATTATAACACTCCGCCATTCCAGCCATATCTACACACAGCAGCATCACCTGGGTGGCGCATACACTATCTCATGTAAACTACTGGGACACCTATTAGTGGAAATTAATATGGGGTGTATGCATCCTTTGCTCTTTCCGAACTGAAATCAGCTGTGGACACCATCAATGAGGTGCCTGAATCACTTTCAAGGATCGGTAGCACATCTCTCCTGAACAGCCTAATCCTGGTTACATAGCGCTGTTGGACGCTGGATCCGTAACGACGTTGACGTTCTAGCTACTCCCAGAGCTATTCAGTTGTGTTCACGTAGGGATTCTGAAAAAGCCGATCCATTTCAGAAATTGTGCACAAATCAGTGCCATGTCTCACAGAAGCTGCTTCATGACAATGTACATTTAACCATGAAATGCACCCCCTTACTGTAACACCAGCTCCGCTGCACTTGTTCACATGATTGCAGGTAACATTCAACAAAAATGTGATATACCCCTAACGCTTTCATCGGTTTAACACAGGATATAGCGAAGTTCATCACGCCAGATCCCTTACTTTCAGTCATCCACTGTCTAGTTGCGTCACCCATTACACTGCCTGCTTATCAGGTGTAACAACCATTACTGAGCTTATACCCTAATCTCATAATGTTAAACATTATGTAAAATTATTGCGTAACCTAGACAGTCAATTGCTTCTGTTAAATGAAAGAAACTATATTTTGTCCATTTCATGTCGTTAAGATCTTCTAGTTTCCCACAAAAAATAAATAAATAACATTTCCTGTGACTACTATATTCCTGAAGTCAAGCAGTGCATGTGTGGAAATTACGTGTACTTATGTGTGCTTCTACTCTGTTATACTTAGTTTCCTCAAATACCTTCGAAAAAACTGGTAACGAAAATACTGCCCAGTAACTGTCTCGTAGTGGCTCCACAAAAGTGTATTTCAGTTTGTTATGAAATTCACGACACATGGAGAACATTTTGTTACAGGTGAGTGAGTACTGAACTGAAATATAAGGCCACTGATCATCTTAATTTTACATGGAATTTCGTAAGAGCCACTGGAAAGTTTACTCCTTATTGATGTAACAATGGAGTAACTACATTTTCGTTTGAAACTTCCTGGCAGATTAAAACTGTGTGTCGGACCGAGACTCAAACTCTGTACCTTTGCCTTTCGGGGGCTTGTGCTCTACCATCTGATCTAACCAAGCACAACTCAGGGACAGTCGTCACATCTTCATATCAGCGCACACTCCGCTACAGAGTGAAAATCTCATTCTGAATACATTTTCGTTTGTTTCCTGTACCTGAGTGCGAAACTGTTAAATTTCTAGAGTTCTGTATACTAGTCACTTATAATTGAAGTGCAACTATTCTTCTTGGTCTACATTGTAAGCGGACCCATATTTCTAAATCTTTTGTTCTGTTGTGGAGAGAAATAATACACTAATTAAGGTAGGTAAAAATTAAGATACCATCCCTGATAATGAAAGAAGCCACGAAACGTTGGTGTACTGACCAATGCTCATGTTCAGTGCACTGAATCATCTCGGGCCAATGCAGCAAAAGGACTTCACAGGAAGAGACATTTCGTCATTTTTGCGGCCACATACGGATGCACAAAAATGTGTAAGTCAGACAGAGACTCTATCCAATACACTGATGCCTTAGGATACACCTGTGAAAGGATCTGAAACTTAAGGCTGAAACATCGTAGTTATCAGGACAACCGACAAGCCGAGAAAAGCAGACCAACTGCTGTCACTATTGTTTCACGGCAGCACGACATGTCTGGGCCAGCCTTGCATAAATAGTGCTCATTTCCTGTGGAAGCATTATAAGTCTGCATATCACCCGCCAGGAGAAAGAACTTCCGTCAGTCTGCTGTTTACATATCTAGATGTCTACAAGCTTCAATGAAACAGCTACTCCCTCAATGGGACACTGATGCTGACAGCTACAGGACCATCACCCATGCCGAGACCGACATGAAAAGTATAGGTGTCATTGACCTCCGCGTCGTTGGAAGCTCTAGACGACCGTTTTGGCACACCATTTTTCCTCATGGTAACTATATACTGCCTGCAGAAGCATCACCGCCACCTCAGCTACGTAGCGAGCCATAAGGACAAATAATTGAAAGTATGACATGGAATTACTGAGTTCATCTGCTGCTACCAATGATACGCTGTAGCGCCAAAGAAAGTGGTCAGCAACTCCTATATCAGACAAATGTCTGGCGAAGTTGTTAGATCGTTTACTACCGCTACAGTGGTAGCTTATCAAGATTTAAGTGAGTTTGCCTGTGGTGTTGCAGTCGGCATACGAACGATGGGACGCAGCATCTCCAAGATAGCTAAGAAGTGGGGATTTTCCCGTACGACCGATTCATTAGTGGACCGCGAATACCAGGAATCCGATAAAACATAAATCTCTAACATCACTGCTGCCGGAAAAATAATCCTGCAAGAACGGGATCAACGACGCCAGAAGAGACTCGTTCAGCCTGACAGAAGTGCAACCTTTCCTCAAATTGCTGCAGATTTCAATGCTGAGCCATCAACAAGTGTCAGTGCGCCAACCATTCAACGAAAATCACGATTTGGGCTTTCGGAGCCGGAGGCCCACTCGTGTTCCCGGGATCACTGCACGACACAAAGCTTTACGACTCTCTTTGGCCCGTCAACATCAACGTTGAACTTCTGTGACTGGAAACATGTTGCCTGGTCGGACGAGACTCCTTTCAAATTGTATCGAGTGGATGGATGTGTATGGGTATGGAGACAACCTCATAAATCCATGAACATTCATGTCAGCAGGGGACTGTTTAAGCTGGTGGAGGTTCTCTAATAGTGTGGGGCGTGTGCAGTTGCAGTGATAAGGGACCCCTGATACGTCTAGATACGACTCTGACAGGTGACACGTACATAAGCATCTTGTCTGATCACCCGCATTGTCATTATGCATTTCTGCGGACTTGGGAAATTGCAGCAGGGCAGTGCGCCACCACACACGTGTTGAATTGCTACAGAATGGCTCCAGGAGCACTCTTCTGAGTTTAAACACTTCTGATGGCCATGAAAACCCCTGGACATGAACATTATTGACCACATCTGGGATGGTTTGCAACGTGCTGTCCAGAAGACATCTCCGCACTCTTGGGATTTTACGGATTTGTGGACAGCCCTGCACGATACATTGTGTCAGTTCAGACATTAGTCGAGTCCATGCCACGAGGTGTTGTTGAACTCCTGGGTGCTCCAAGAGGCCCTACACGATATTAGGCATTTGTGCCATTTTCTTTGGCTCTTTAGTGTAGTCGTGGCACCATATTTTGTCTGTGTAAGCGAGGACGGCAAGGAGATGTGGAGGACAGCAGAAGTCGAAGAAACAGCCATAGGCTTTTCCAGGAAAGCATCTGAGCTTTTACAAAAGCATGACCATTTTGCCATAAAGTCGGCGTGTGAGAGCGGCTTTATGGAGGAGTATTGTCCGTCTCAGGTGTGTCACTGACAGACGGACTTCGAGCTTCATGATTTGGTCTGGGAAGGAGAGCATTGTCCACCACAGGCGTTGAATGCACGCGCGTTTCTCTGGCGCCAAGTTTAGTTGTGGAGAGTATAGATTTTGCATTATAGGAATACTGTTATGCTGTCTGCAGTAGGGAGTTCTTACGCTGTGTTATACGTGCGCTGTTGGCGCGGGCAGCTTGATCATTGGAGAGGAAAATTTTTGGCGACTGGCTGAGTTTGGTGTCGAGGAGGGAGGAGAGGAGAAATTTTCGAGGGATCCGGTGGACGTCCACAGTAGAGAAAGAAGTGGGCATTTCTGCTGAGAGCGCTGTGTGCTCAGCAAATTGGCGGAGAGCTGCACCAGGGGACAGTTTTGGTTTTTACGGCGCACCGGCTGTGATTCTTTGCATTTGTCGGCGCGAGTGTACGCTGGCCGTCGCCTTTGCAGTTCCGCACATACGTCCAATCTCCATACCACATGTTGGGCAGTTCATTGGTAAGCAAATTGGCAGGCTAGGCCTGTAGTAATCTTTCCTGAGGACGTAGTCTTAAATGCAGCGAGTCCATCTTACCTGCAGCCCTGCATTTCAACCAGCCTATGTTGTACTGACGTTTAGCTAGCGATTCGCACTCTCGATCAATACCTTTTACGCAGCCAGAAAGCGCTGTTATTATTTTGAGAAAGGAGTTCTTTTATTTTGACCCGCTACCCCTTTTATAATTTCGCCAGCAAACAACAACGTCTATCATAGTATATTTTGTTTCATTTTTGCTTTTTGTAATTTGAGCTCCACGGTAAGTCTCGTAATGCCCATGTAGGATTTGTAATAATGTAAGTCTGAAGGGAGTAAAATTTCATTTTTGTACTCTACATTCGTACCACATAAATTATAATAAATTTTTGTGAGCTGGGGGTACGTAAGAAAGGTAGGAAAACTCAGAAATTGGCGACACCTGCTAGAATCTTACAGGTAGGGTCTAATGACATGCTGTGAGACAGGTGCTGTTTTCTTTTTTATATTTAATGTTAGACAGAGATTATGAACGAATTAGACTCACGATAATTTTAAGTTGCTCTATGTACTAATGTATGTACGCTATTTTCGAGTGTGTAATTTGTTGTATGTTTCGTATGTCTTGTGGTTTCTGCAGCACTTGTGTTTTACTGAATTTGACATCGGTGTTGTGAATTTTTGGAGACTTATCTTCCTGATGTGCCTGTGCGTTTGAACAGGGAGGAATTGTGTTCACTGTAGGTACGTGTTTTGATGACACTTGTTTGACTTCTAAGTGATAACTAGCAGCAGTTGTTGATGGAAACCGTGAAGTAGCTGATTCTCTTAACATGGAGAACAATCAGAGTATAGGTAGAGACAAATCAGGTGACAGGGCAGTTGTTCTTCCCACATAATAATCAAATTAGCCTAGTTCAGTGTCACTTTTAGAGGATTCTGAAGCCGACTGTGAAAGCACAAGGCTGAAGGTATGGAAGACATGCATCACAACAATGTTATATTTCTCACTAGAAACCGGTCAGTGACTGACGATAAAAGGGCGGTCCCATCTCGAAGCAAACAGCACAAGTAGGAATAAGACGGAAAGCATCTTCGACTTTTTTAGAAGAAAAGATCAGCGAAGCAGAAGAAACAAAAGAACGGTTGCAGAATTAGAGGGTAGGCCAACATAAAGTATCAAGAATGTATTAGGAGGGATAGCTATGTACAAGAGGCAAGCAGGCCAAGCAAAAGAGGTCGCAATTGAAGCAAAGAGGGACGTTCGTGTTGCTAGACGGCAGGCAACTGGTACAGGGAAAGAGGCTCTGGTGACCAAAAAGTACGCTAGGAAAGCCATGCGTGTCGCCTATAAAACTCAGGGAGCTCTTACCACAGTGGAGGAAAACGGATGCGAGGTAATTCGGGAATCTCAGGAACTGATTTTACAGCACTCTAAATTAAGATGCTGGGAGACCAGCAGAAACAAGTCACTGCTGGAGCAAGACTATGAGCGCATCATCGAGCGACAAGCGGAGATTATGAAATGTACGACAGACACACATAACCATATAAAACAGTTGTAAGTACAGGGCGCTGGTAGACAGATGGGGGACGAGCAACATCATAAATAAACTGTACCAGAGACGAGTAGACCTGGCACACGTTCCGATATTAGCGAACTGGCAAATGTGTCGAATCTCTGCAGCACATCTCTACTTATGTTTGGCTGTCACCCCTTGCATGCACAATGCAAGTTGCTGGCCTCACAACGGTACCGGAGCAGTCACATAATTGCATGTCATTTAGACAGTTCGATGCGCAAATGTCTGTTGGTAGCAGTGAAATGCATGGCCATGGTAGTGGACAAGACGATGTTGACCCGTGCGTGGTTCATGTTACCGCCATCATGTATTTTGCACCCAGTTTTTACCCTACTTCCACCTAACTACGTTATTTTAAATTGCTACTGTCACTGAGTTGTTGCTTTTCCTGACCGTGACTGGCTCCAGCAGCGCGTATCAAATATCCCCTTTCCTAGTACTTTTGCTCGACTGCTACTACCTCCCGGTGATTGTCGTAAGTGACTTCGGGTCACGAGTTCGGGCTGCCAGTCGGTTGGAACCCTTCTGGAGCGCAGTCCGTACCTGCCAGTCAGGGAGTGGTAGTGCGGCACTAGTGCAGTCGGGTTGGAGCTTTGAGGTCTGCGTCGACGTGGCTCGCCCGATCATTGCCGCCTGACATTACTTGAGCCGGGCCACGGTCTAGGTGGATCGTCGGACGACGCCTTTTGGGTCGCCGATCGTTCACGAGTTGGCTGTGTGTGTGTGTGGGGGGGGGGGGGGGAGGTGTGTGTGTATATGTGAGTGGGTGTGTATATGTGTTGGTGGGTGTGTATGTGTGTGGGTGTGTGTGGGTGGGTGTGGGTGGTTGGGGGTGGGTATTGTTCAGGTCTTTGCGCAAGTGCTTGTCAGGTTGTGAGTGTAGTTGGCGTTATGTCCTCTGACGACTATTTTCGATGCTGTCGGCATTCTGCGGGCAGTCGGTCGGTTGCTCCCGACCAGGGAAGTTAACTCCGCGAGGTGTAGTCGACTGGGTCCGCTGGCGGTCCCTGCGCAGTGTCAGAGCATGTGTGGAGCTGTTCGATCGCTAAGAGCTTCGTGGTTCACCGACCCAGGACGTCGAAGTTCAGTAGCGGTTTGAAGTACCGAAGCCACGTCCATTCATTTTGTGTGGTTCTTTTCGGCGATTCGCTGTTGGAGAGGTTTTCCTTTGAACAGCACCGAGTTTTGTATTGCTGAAATTTAGCCGCCATGTGGTGGAATTAACTGTATTGGTTGACTACAATTCAAGTGCACCAGCGGAATTTTCTGCCTTGTGGCCGTTAGTGTTCCGATTGCCTGCCCTGGCCACTAACGTGATTTCAGGCAGTGTCCTATCCTCACCTGTTGTCGCTCTCCAACACGGTGTGTAGTTTTGACAGCTTAATATGTATACATATTTGATTGTAAATAATCACGCCCGTAACATTTTGTGTTTGAACTCTCATGTACCGATTGGGGGCAAGAAAGTCGTTTGTCGGTCGGTCTGTGGATGTCCCTTGGTTGCGTTCCGATGGATTAAGTGTGGTTGGGCTCAACATCTCTTTTACCTAAGTGAAGGAGGGCAGACCGACTCCCTGGAGGCTCCACGGTGCGGTCTTTACTGTCTTTCTCAAGGGTGTTTGTCTGTTTATAATCTACCATAGCCAATGATAAAGAAATTCTTGGTTTCACTGTGTTTTATGTAAGTAAGTTTGAATTCCTGAAAATGGATATTTGCTGAAACGTTAATGCCATTGTGTTGTCTTTTCTTTAGTCTTGTTTCAGCTACTTAAAACTTAAGGCTTATAGTTATATGTTTTTAAAATTTGGGAAATTTATTTGTGGGTCTTATAATGGTACATAGCGGGCAGGTGTGTCAATTAGCATCATATTAATTAAAATTAGGGATAAATAGACTTTATTTTTGAAGAATTAAAAAGGGGAAGTTGTACGAAACTTTAATAACTGCACTAAGATGCAATATAATGAAAAGTAATAAAAAGCAAAATAGCAAAGACCAAGAGGGACAGGAATATATAGGGGCGCGTTTGCTTTTTAATACATATAAAAGAACATGTAACACATTATTGAGCTCTCTACCTTCAGTTATCGCGATCGGGCTAGTCGATGAAAAAGTGGTACGCGACTGCGAAATTCGTTAAGGAGATTATTTAAAGACTCTTCAAGCACGTTTAAAATACATTACATGTGACGAAGTGATCAGAGACGTTGATTGTCGGGTGAAGTGAAAGTGATTCCGACAACATAATTCAAACATTGTGTCAGCTGGGAAAAGTACTGTTTGGAAACTACGAACGGGAAGCTATAGTTTACGTAATTCTGCATTTTATAAAATTGTGAAACGCGTGTGCGCGGAACATTAATACAATCTTATCCTTGGACAGTAGCGGGGGGTAACTGATACAAACATCGCGCCAGCATAAAAATAGTTCGCTTATTAACTAGCAGATATGAATTAACGGGGATCTAAAATACTAAAAACAGTGCATACACCGTTAAATTGAACCCTGCATGCGAAAGACAATCACATCGAACATTTCGAGAGCGAACAACAGAGATTTAGGTGCCGAATTGATGGCCTGGGTCGTGTCGATATTTGGACATTATATGACGCGTTATTCAGAACACGATATCGACCATTTTAATGCTGAAAAGGATAGGATCATCACCCCAAATCCCGATTCATATTTCAAATTTAGTTAGTGAAAAGAAATGTGTTAATAAACAATCTACATTTCAATTTTATCCACGATTTTGGCTCCATTACGTAGTCTTGAGTGCATGATAAACAATATCTGTGGAAGTTGTATGCAACGTATCGTCATAATGTTTAGCCAACCAATATTGCGGGACACCAAAAAATGTAAATGCATGAAATTGTTCTAACAGCGGATGTATAATGTGTGAGTGCGACGAACTATATAGAGAAACTGAACATCCATTACGTACTTGCATGTTTATCTGTGAAAATTGTCCTTGTCAGTACAACAGCATAGATTTCGAATAGAATCGCTGGAACGTTGCAAACCATTCAGATTAATCGAACATCTAAATACGCATAATGCTGGTATCACCAGGATGTGTTCTTTCTCCTCACCCCCGTGGCACTAATTGAATTAATAGTCAGCCCGGAATAATATTTAAATCAATTGATGACCATTGAGCTAGCGTCACGAATTTTCAAACGTCTACTGCCATGTTTGAAGGTGAGTGACACCACGAGTGCTAACGTCGATCGAGAGGTGTCGTCGGGATCGTATTGAATGACATAGAGCGGTCACAGTCTTCAGTCTTGGTTGGTTGGTTGGTTTTGGGGTTTGATGGGGGTTAAACATCGAGGTCATCAGTCCCCAGTTAAAAACAGACATACTTGTAAAAGGCCTATACAGTAAAAGCGTAACCTCTGCACCCAGAGGGAGGGAACACCAAGGGGTAAAGAGATAAAATGAACACCGCGATTACACAAAATGCACTTAAAAGGAGCAGAGCAAATAGTTGACTAGAGTAAAACAGACTAAAGTAGTTGATGGATCAGGTAAAAGGTCAACCACTGAAATACAAACGAAGAACCTCCATCTGGAAAGCGTTGATAGAGGTACGAACACAACTTGCTACCATATAAGACCCTATTTTGGTATCCACGTCACAATTTAAAAGTCGATGGAGTGGGTGTAGCCTGAGAAATCATGTGAGAGCGCCCACACTAGAGCGAGTGATAAAACCCAGATTCAGGGTTTAAAACGTAAAACTGAGTCAGCTATAGAGGCATCGTCACCGAGAATTAAAGGAAGTGCAGCGGGTAAATTAAAGGACTGCCTCAAGGGGCCAAAATAGGGGGCAGTCAATCAGAAGATGGACCACTATCAGCCCTGCATCACAGCGACACTTCGGCGGGTTCTCACGACGACGGAGATAGCTGTGGGTCTCCAATTCGGAGATGGCAGAGAACAACTGAGTCCCTACACGTGCCCCTCAAGGATGAGTTCCATATGGCCGTGGACGACCTGACCATGCGAAGCTTGCGAAACGAGGCTAGATGAGCCAGGAATTGTTGACGAAGACTGGCAGGTGCAGGTGCAGGACAAATCCAAGCAAAGCCGCAAGCGATGGAGGGACCAAGGAGGGGTAGAAGAAGAGGGATGGAAGGATGGACGAAGGGGTTGGTTGGTTGGTTTTGGGGAAGGAGACCAGACAGCGTGGTCATCGGTCTCATCGGATTAGGGAAGGATGGGGGAGGAAGTCGGCCGTGCCCTTTCAGAGGAACCATCCCGGCATTTGCCTGGAGTGATTTAGGGAAATCACGGAAAACCTAAATCAGGATGGCCGGACGCGGGATTGAACCGTCGTCCTTCCGAATGCGAGTCCAGTGTCTAACCACTGCGCCACCTCGCTCGGTCGGACGAAGGGGAAAGGACTCTATTGACGAGAGGAGGGAACGAACGCGGACCGCGGAGACCCGACCTAGGCCGCCGTCGTGGGAAGGAGAGTGCAGAAGATGGAAAAAGGAGCCTGCAGTTTGGGGGGTCGGGAGAGGCATGGACGCGGGCGATGAACGACGCAAGCAACTGTTGTCGGCGGAATCGTAGGGGACGGATTTAAACCTCTACAAGAAGGCTAGTCACCGGTCTAGTGCGGAAGGCACCTGTCGCCATTCTCACGCCAGAATGGAGAATCGGGTCGAGGATCTGCAACGTTGAAGGTGCTGCTGAGTCGTACACCACGCTCCCGTAGTCGAGACGGGACTGGATTAAGGCCTTATAGAGCTGTAGTAGGGTTGTTTGTGCAGCCCCCCAAACGGTGTGACTGAGGCAGCGAAGGATGTTGAGGTACCGCCAGCACCGTTCTTTAACCTACACCGTTCTTTAACCTCGCGAAGATCAGGTGTCCAAGTGAAATCAGCACGAAACACCATGCAAAGGAAGCGATTTGTCTCCTCAATATGAAGTAGTTCATTGGCAAGGCAGAGCTCTGGATGGAGGTGGACCATTCGACGACGAAAGAAATGCATCACTTGGGTCTTAGAGGCTGAGAACTGAAAACCATGGTTGGGTGCCAAAAAATGTGCCTGACGGATAGCTCCCTGCAGCCGCCATTCAGCACACTGATGCTTGGGGAACTGTAATAAAGACAAAAGTCATCGGCATATAGAGAGGAACAGACCGATGAGCCCATCGCAGCCGCAAGACCATTAATCGCCACCAAAAAGAGGGGGAGAACCGAGTCCTGTGGGACTCCGTTCTCTTGAATATGAGCAGAGCTAAAATATGTGAAAACTCTAACCCGAAAGGAGAGATTGGAGAGAAAATTCCGTAGAAAAATCGCAAGTTGACCCCGTAAGCCCCATTCGGGCAGCGTACGAAGGATATGATGGTGCCAGGTGGTATCGTACACCTTCCGAAGATCAAAGAAAACAGCAACTAAATGTTCTCGCCGAGTAAAAGCTGTATGAATAGCCGACTCTAACTAGACTAAATTGTCGATCGCTGAGCGGCCCTGACGGAAGCCCGCTGTTGCTGGGCTAGGAGGCCCCGAGCTTCGAGGATCCACGTGAGCCGCCGACTCACCATCCGTTCCAGGAGTTTGCACACAACGTTGGTAATGCTGATAGGGTGATAGCTATCAACCACCAGCACATCTGCACCAGGTTTCAGCACTGGGATGGTAATGCTATCCTGCCAACGAATTGGGGAAACGCCCTCCGTTCAGATGCGGTTAAACAGGGCGAGTAATTCACCATGACAGTGCGCCGAGAGATGGCGAAGAAACTGGTTGTGGATTTAGTTTCGACCTGGAGAGGTATCGGGGCAAGCTTTGGAACTCCCATTCAGTAAACGGGGCGTTGTATCGTGGAGCGTGCGAAACGACAACTGCGTATGCTCAGCCTGCTCTTTAATGGCGCGGAATTCTGCGCTGTAGCCTGCTGTCGCGGAACTACAAGCGAAGTACTCTGCCAGATGTTCGGCGATGGCGATTGGGTCAGTACAAAGTGTACCCTGAAGAGAAAGTCAAGGGACAGATGCATGAAGGCGCAAGAGAAAGATGCGCCGAACCCGTGACCACACCTGAGATGGGGAGGTGCGAGAACCTATGTTGGCAACATATCGTTCCCAGCATTCCTGTTTGCTCCGCTGAATTAACCGCCGAGCCCGGGCCTGCAGCCGTTTAAAGGCAACCTAGGAAAGGTTGACGCCAGTGTCGTTGTAGGGCTCACCGGCGGTCCCGGATAGCTTCTGCAATCTCTGGTGTCCACCAAAGGACTGACTTAAGCCTTAGGGTAATGGAGGAGCAGGAGACAATTGCCAGGGCAGCAGAAACAATGGCCACAGTAACCTCGTTTACTGCCAAATCAATGTCACCAGGAAATGATGTCCATAGTAGCTGAGGTGTAGGCTGCCCAATCAGCTTCACGAAGAGACCATCGTCGCAGCTGGTCTGGGGGTAGGGACTGTAGAAGAGAATTGAGGATAGGAAAATTGTCGCTACCACAGAGGTCGTCGTGGACCCTCCAACTGAGATGTGGAAGAACACCTGGGCCACTAAGAGAGAGGTCAATGGCCGAGTATGTGCAATGAGTCAAGCTAAAATATGTCAGGCACCATTGTTAAGGAGACAAATATCCTGCTGTGCCCAGAGAGCCTCAATGTTCCTACCCTGGCCCGAGATCTGGGTCCCATCTGATAAAGGGTAGTGGGCATTTGTCCCCCAAAAGGAGGAATGGCGGGGGAAGCTGGGTGAACAAGGCAGTTAGGTCAGCAAGAAAGACAACCTTATCCAGGGAACGTAGAGGGAACAGATGGTGAGCTCCATTCCTGCCCAGACTCTAACAGCCTTGAGAGCCTTGTGAAGTGGCCCTGGGGCACTAGGAACAGTGTCAAGAACGTAAACACAGACACCGCCAGACACCCTGTCGTATTCTACGTGGTTCGTATAGTAACCCCAGTAGCCACAGAGGGAGGGAGTCCGCTGAACAGGAAACCAGGTTTCCTGTAGGGCCAAACAAGTGGCAGGGAAGTGGGACAAAACCTGTTTCAACTCAGCAAGGTGGTGGAAAAAACCACGGCAATTCCATTGATGGATAATGGTATTTGACTGTGAAGACATGAAAGAACCTGGCAGGGGGGGGGGGGGGGGGGGGTATAGGTTTCGCCTTAGAAGCGCTCGCCGCCACCGATTGCGAAGTAGCCTGATCAACTTCAATAGGAGCTGCAGGCGAACAACGTCTAGCTCCTGAAGGGATGCTAGATGCTCCACATCATTTTCAGGTGCAGTGGTGATCTTTTCTGTCTCTATGCCCATCTCCTTTTGCTTTTTCTTCTTATTGGTAAAGTCCCATTGGTTCTTCGGTTTATCAGGCTGGGTGGGCTTTTCCGACCCAGTCTCATGAACCGAGGAAGACCTGGAAGCCCTACGGCCCTCAGGTGGTGGCTTTTTCAGCACTGGCTGACATCGGAAGGGGCAATGACTGTGGAAGGGAGGGCACCAAGCGATCCCTTCAGCGCGAGGATATCCGAAGGAGGCAGGCACTTTTCCGGCTCAGAGGTGGGGACTGAAGTCCCCAAAGAAGGAGGGGTTGTTACTCCCGATGTTGATAACAGGGGAGCAATGGACGAGTGTGTTCCCCCAACTACCTAGGAGGCAGGAATAGATGGCTGGGCTGGAGGGCCCACAAAAAGTGACTGAGCTTCAGGGCTCGTCGCTAGGGATGGCGACATCGAAGCCGCTGCAGCAAACGTCGATGAAATGCGCGCAGGGTGATGTCGGTTGTACTTGCGTTTAGCCTCTGTGTAAGTGAGCCTGTCCAAGGTCTTATACACCATAATCTTCCGTTCTTTTTGATAAACTGCACAGTCTGACGAGCAAGGTGAATGTTTCTGTATGCAGTTGACCCAAACAGGCGGCAGCGAACATGGGACGTAGGGGTGCGAGGTATTTCCAAAATCCCGACAGGTGGGGTTGGCGTCACATCTCGATGACATTTGATTAAAATTCCAGCACATAAAGCAGCGCATGGGAGGAGAGACGTAAGGCTTAACGTCACATCATATCACCACCTTGACCTTCTCGGGCAGGGTGTCTCCCTCGAAAGCGAAGATGAAGGTGCTGGTGGCGACCCTACAATCTTTATGTCCCCTGAAGACACGTCGTACAAAATGGACACCCCGACGTTTCAGATTTGCATGGAGCTTGGGCGTCAGACGGCAACAACAGTTTGCGATGAAAAATAGGTCCCTGAACCATATTGAGGCTCTTATGAGGGGCAATGGAGACTGTAATATCACCGAGCTTGTCACAAGCAAGCAATGCCCATGACTGTGCTAGGGATGTTGTCTGTATGAGGACTGCTCCAGACCTCATTTTAGACATGCCCTCAACTTCTCCGAACTTGTCCTCTAAATTTTCCACAATAAACTGAGGCTTTGTGGTCAGAAGTGAGTCCCCATCTGTTCGGCTGCAAACCATAAATCGATGAGAATACATCTCACCAGGTAAATTTGGACCGCCGTTCTTCCCCTGGTGTGGACAGGGAAGGGAATGATTGGGGGACATACTGTAAAGCATTGAACTTTCCTTTCTTGGAGACTCGTACTAGTGCGCTATTCGTATTTCGTTTCATGGTGGTCCCACGAGCAGCTAGGGGAAGGAATGTCCACCCAGAGAGAGCCCCGTTTACCTGGTTAAGCCTAATACAACCGGAGTGCGGCAGCTTCCCCAGAGGTCGCCCGCTAGAAACTGTTCTACCTCAACAGCCATGCATCTCCTCAGCACGCAGCACACCTTGGGATTCAGGTTTTTTTTTTCTAGAGGTTTATACCATCATCGCGACCCAGGCAGTTAAGCCAAGATCCCTGGGCTCTGTACCGTACAACGTTCCACCTTCACGCCTTACGGTGGTCGTTGAAGCACGCTCAGAGCTTACGGTATTGAGGACTGGTGGCGCTTCCCAGTCCCCAGCTCATTTACTCTGGGGTCGCCAATCCCATACCCAGCAACTAAATGCTGAGCCCCCTGAGGGGCTTCAGTATAGGAACCTTATCCTTAAAATTACCTTTCAAGCTTAAAGATTGCGGCCTTCTGCCTTTGGAAGGTTATGGTAATTGATTTTAAAATGTTACTGTGGGCCTTCAGCCGTTTGTATTGCATCTTGTTTATGTTTGTCTATCCACCCTTCCCTTGAGGCTTTCAGTCTAGCTGTGATATATATTTTAATTATTTTATTTGTAATTGTAACTGTGTGTCTTTAGTCACTTGAAATTTACCTAGTTGATTTTTAAGATTTCTTGTTTGGAGGCCTTCAGCCATGAAAGATTTGGAGTTTGAAACTCGTAGTTGTGAAAGTTCGGCTATCTGCGTTTTGCTTGTAAATGTGTTATTAAATTACAATTTTAAGCTGAAACTGACGGCAACCTTATTTGGCCCTTTCCACAATCCTGATCACCTGTTCTGCCCAGCGGGTTGAGCAGGCGTATCAGATGTTTCATGGAATATAGATTGCGTCAGAGTCACAGAGACAGCAATGAGCGCATACCCAACTGAAGACCTAGGTTTCAACTACAAGCGTTTTATATCGATGCTAGATATTCATAACTATCGGTATAGTAAAATCACGCTACATCCCAAAGCCTGGATACCTCAATATGACAATTCATTGCCTCCTGTTTTGCCATTACGCTAGAAGCGAGAATTTATTTTGCAGACATATGGAAGGTTGGGTGACGGATCCTATGAGAAACTTGTCAATCATAGGAGGAATTAAGGGAGGTATTCTTCGGAACATATAGGTGGAAATAGATGCATCATAAGATGAAGCAGGATTTAGTGATGTGCAGGGACCTGGATTCATCAGAATTCTGAAGCCTAGCGAAACTCTTGGGTCAATCATAAAGAAGTCTCTAGATTCACCATGGACTTCATGAGACATTATACGAATGTGTTATGTAAAGCTCTCCATCCTGTACCAACAACTTGTTTAGGGTTTAAAAGTATTCTCTCCTAGCTGAAGCATGTTTATGAACCCTAAAATGCAAATGGCATGGAAAATAATAACGATCGGTCATCTAGGAGACGGGACATTTGAAGAGACAGTCGGAATGGGCGCTCAGCTTAAGAGCATCATTTTGGACCACCACCCTAAAGACGACAACGACGACGAAGACGATGGTAATATTTAATTTGCGGGGAGCTGAACTGCGCTGACATAAGCGCCCCTGCAAAGTCGCAGTTCTTACACAGTTCAGTCTAGCTACTATCACGAAAGCTGATGATGATGAACTGATAACACAAACTCCCAGTTCCTTCGCAGAGAAAATCCCCAACCCGGCCGGGGACCGAACCCTGGACTCAGTGATCCAGACACAGTGACGATAGCCACTATACCACGAGCTGCGGACAAGAAAGACGAGAAAACAACGTCACGATATTAACGGTGGACTTAATAACAATAACTGACGTGATGATAGAAACTAGCCTGAGGTAAACAGAAGCAAGCCACAGGCAGAAATAGTTGAGATTAGGTCCCTTTATCTACGGAATGAGGATGGAAACGAACAGCCACGACGAAGATGACTAGTAAATGGAGCGGGTTCGGCTCGAAATTTACTGACACATAACATCGGAGTGAGCCATGTTAACTTGTTAGAGCACGAAGAGATACAAAGATTGTCAGAAGAAAAAGTGGAAATCATATTAAACGATGTACATCTCCTAATCGAAGCTACACCAGGAGGCTTATTGCTAAAAGTCCTTATTGTCAGCGGGAGCTCCGTTATCGCTATACTGGTATCAGCATATTAAAAATGCTCTCATAATCTATGATGTCCGACCACGTCTCACAAGAAAACAGAGGTTAAGGGAGCTTCGGTGGTTAAACACACTGAAGTCACTTGGTAGTTGCGACTCGAATTTTCAAGTCAAGGACACACACACTAGAAACCAATTTCTTGGTGGTGCCACATTTGGGGATGGGGCTTATAATGGGCATGGATTTCGTTAATGAACAGAAGGTGAGATCGTCCTACGGAATGGTATCCTTGATATGAATTTGGTTTGAGGGACAATCAATGAAGGTACTAATTCCTCGGAATTATTTGCAACCTAGTTTTTCTGACGGTATAGAAGAAGGGGAGGCGAGATGTAAGTGACATGATAGGGAGGCCTATTTAGCTGGCTCAGACATTTTGAGAGGGAAAGTTAACGTAATAAGTCAAACATTCCAGTCTATACGAAATAGGACAGAACGAGAGGGAAGAACTGCATGATTTTGTTTTGTTTTGAGAATGCCAATGTATTCTTACTACAGCCTAGCACAATAAAGAACTTTCCATACCGATCTCAAGTGATGCAACACCATGGATTTTTCGTACATTTGTAGAATGATCCACTTGTGTACAGACATTAGGTACTTTTTGAAATTTGGAGAATGTTGCTAGGCAGGGTTATAGAGCCTGCAAGGTCGACATGCAACAGCCCTCTATGTGTACCAGAATAGAAGGTTGGTTGCATTTGACTGGTGTTGGACTCCCGCCAGATCAATACTATTATTGACCCAGAAACAGACAGACCTGAGAAATTACAGGAGTTACTGCAGAATTTCCATGAGCTATCAGTTTTCCCAATGATTGACTTACGCACCAGATTTTAGCAGATGGATCTTCACCCTGAGTACAGACGCAACAGAAACTTTCTAGCATTCGGACATTGTTACCTGTGCTAAAGTTTGCCGATTAGAATAAAAGGGACTTCATTTGCATTCATGCATGGTTCATATAGTACTTTAAGCGAAGCGCCGATACAGTCACCTGTTGCTGCAAATAGCAAAAAGCAATTGGGAGGAGCACCACAAACTCTTGAGGGATGATTTACCGACATTCTGAGAGCATGGTGCTACAGCTAGTATAGAGAAATCAAATTTTGGGTCCAGGGAGGTACAGTTACTCGGGCACATGCTTTCCGCTGAAGGTATAGCACCAAACCTGGAACAAATCTAGGCTATTTCACAATTTGCAATGCCGTCTATCAAGAAGCAGCTCAAAGGGTTCCTTGGAATCAGAAATTTCCAAACAAAATTCGTCAGTAATGATAGTTTAGCAGCTCAGCACCTGTATCACAGGGAAGAAAGCCTGATGTATCTGGGATAACTAAGCGTAACTGCAGTTTCAGTTTCTCAGAACTGCACTAATTAATGCGCATTTTCTTGCCGAACCTGGCGTTTCCCGTGAATTCTGTATGCTTTGGATAGCTCGTATTCGAAACTCGGAATTATGTTATTCCAAGAATACGATGAAGAAGTTACCGTCGTAGAGAGAACGATTCATTCCATAGCCGTGTTCTGACCAAAGAAGAGCAGAACTACTCAGGAAGCTAAGTGGAAGCGCTGGAAATCGTGTGGGGGTTTCAGAAATTATTTTTGTTTGGGTGAACACAAAAGGACTGGGAATTCATGGTCAATAAGAAATTGATACATAGAAATTTGGCTAGGTGGATTCTCGTCCTCCAGGAATTCCACTTTACGATTACGCATGTACCAGGCAAAATCAGCTTAATTTGCGGGTGTGCTACCTCATTCGTCTTTGAGCCTTGTTGCAAGTGGCAACGATGACTCAAAAGAAAACCATTTTAGCTTACACTATTTGCAGAAAGTAGCATTTGAGAACCATGTGATCAACTTCATAATGGACAGTAAGAAGCAGCAGGGTAGAGACCTTGCACTGCTGTCACTGAAACAAAATGGAAGGAGAAATCTCAAGCCATTATACATCAGTTATACTTTCTGAGTTAATCTATGTCTGATATATTGCGCAAAACAACACACGACGTAGGATATCTTCCTGAAAGATTTTCAACATATTACGAACGAGGTATCCCACAAAATAGCAATCCGTCCTCTGTTACCGTTCTTACGAATCGTCAGCTTAAGGACCTGAATCACGAAATGTACCCATATAGTGTTTTTGGTATTATGTTGAGGGAGGCATCGTTTTACCTCGACCACTTCCCGTTTACTAACTTTGCCAGCCATCAACATAATCTGTCGCTGTGTATTTTGTTTCTTTTATGCATTTTGTAATTTGATCAGTATGCTATTTCTGGAAATGCGCATTATGAATTTGTGATAACATAAGTCTGCAAAGACTTATAGTAAATATTTGTGGGATGAGGGTATTTCATAATGGTAGGAAACCTTAAATTCTCACAAGTGTGGCCACCTTCCACCCTCAGGGTTTCCAGTTCACATCTGTCGCTGATGTGTTGCGAAGTCTCAGATGATCACGTCTAGCTCCTGAGGATGAACCCTACTGCTTGTGGCTAACTTCCCAGTGTGCAGTCTGCACTGTGACAATGCGCAGCTCGGTTACTCAGTTCCGAAGCTGATAGCTGGCTTTGTAGCATGAAAGACACTGTATGCTGGGTGTACAAGTTCTTGCTGCTGGCAGGTGACGCTGTCACTGTGCTTGGATCTGCAGGTACTGGGTGGACACCACTTGCGGGCACCTTCTATTGGTAGTCTGGACAACGCTAGCTGTCTGGCCTCTCCATATCTCATCCCTTATTAAAATTAAATTGCTGACGTTCCAATCTCGTTTCACTAGTTCCTCACACCAGGTGTCCAACACGCAGCAAACCATACCATAAAGCACTGTTGATACCCAAAACAGTACATATCACAACGCCAACCTCTACATTTCACTAATTTGTAACACTGCTTCATTACTTTAAGAGTTTCTAACTGTGCATCATAATCGGACAGAATGTTACTAATTTATCTCACACTGTGCCCATGAGCTAGAGAACAATCAAGTCTATTGCTAAGTCTGTGCTGCTGTCCCCTTGAACTTTAGTTTGGAAGTGTACTATCTGTACCATGTGGTGAAATTAGACAGAATCTATTAACATTCTTTATGCTGGAGAATCACTCAGTAACTTTATACTGAAATCTCCTGACAGGTCAAATTCATATTTTTCTTAAGAACTGAATCAGGCACAGTGTCAAGCATAGAGAGGGAAATCCTTTTGGGTGCTCTCTGGTGAGGCCAATAATGAAAAGTATTCTCCTTGAAAATTCAAACACTCACGCACAACAATGAAGCATTTGACATTGAACTGTTTGGGAAGTAATGGTACGTTTGACGTAGATGGTAACTTCTTCCTTCTCAACAATTTCTCTCAAGAGATATTAGCTAAGATGTACCACTCCTATTGAAGCTTTAGTACTCATTTTCTGTGTAAGTGGTGGTCTGAGATATCAATCAAAATAATGTCAGTGACGAAGTCAATTAGGAAGTTACCTACATTTGCACACAATTCTCCTAAGATTTCAATGAAGTAAACGTACTGCGCCTTCTAATCTGTATTTTCCAATTACTGAATTATTTTCCAGTGTAGGATGAATATCCTCAACAGTGAGTCCTCCAACCACACTCCAGTCTAGAAAAGGGCGTAACCTTTCCTCACTATGCCAACGTTACCAACAACCCCATACCAATCGTATTTAGAAGCAGGCCATGTCTAGTGTAGCCGGGCTTATGTATGCTCTCATTGACTCGCTTATAAACAAAGTGCTGATCGTAACGCTGAAACAGCTGTACAAAGCTCACATCAGTAGCTGTGGCTGTAGCAGTCTTGTCATGTATGATTAGCCAAATCTCTAACAATAGCTATCACAGTTCCTTCCACTGTCGTTACTTGATCCTCTTTAGTAAAATCCTTACACATCCTTACACAAAACCTCTAATGTGAAACAAAAATCGAATTCTATGTGAGACACAGCATCCTACCCTTGTTCCAGAGCAACAATGAGAAAGGATTTATTGTTATTCCCTTCTTAGCATAAAGCTTTTTTCGCTCGTAATACATAATTCTTGTGCCACCCTATAACGTACGATATTACTTGTCTTAGAGTAAAATCTATTTGTTTGTTATTTTCTGAAATGCAGATTCACAATTCAGATATTCAGTGACTGACTTCTCACTGTCTCAATTTGAAATGCCTAGCACAATGCACACTAAGCTATCCTAGCATACACATAATCCTTCCGACATTTGAAAAGATCGTACAGCCTTATGTTCCTTCTTGCTTCTTCTTTGTTTTTTGATTTTAATGTCTTTGTGGGTGGAACCTTTGGGGCGTCCAACTGTTTCTAATGTATGTACAGTTACTAGCTAATCCGTTGAACTGAATGAATTAGTACGTAGAATCTAGAATTTATAGAATTTTATCTGCGGATGTGCTACAGGCAATAGCATAAGAATAGTCAATGTAAACACATTAGAACACAAAATGTCACTACACATACATATTGCTAAAAATATTTGAAGTACCGGCCACTATTACTTATTTTTATTTAAAGAAAGTGAACGAATTTGTAAATCATGGAGTATGGCAAGTTAAGGTAAGCACAACTAAGTTGTACGGGAATGCAGCTATGTATTACGCTCCCCTTATGAAGTGGATTAGCAAGTTTTTCTTCATGTTGCTTTATATAACAATCATTCAGAACTTCCCGATCTTTATGTCTCACTGAGGCTCCGAATTCAAACTGGTGTTGTACATATATTTGTAGTGAGTACTTCAGTCGCCTTCCTCCGCAACAATACAGCTCCAAGATATTTTTCAATATTACTGCAGCAAAACTTCTCGTCGTAAGCCAGTTTTACGCGACGCAGCCAACAAGCCATCTTCCCACAGTCGCATATGGCGCACGGTCCCTCAACCCGCCCCCTCCTTGTCAGCTCCGGCAGATCCCGTGAATACCATGTACTCGGCGAATCTCGGCATGTCCTTGGCCAAACTTTTATACCGCAGAGAGCGCCGGCAAGGAAAGACGCGGAGCGTTTTATGCGGCCTGGTGGAGCGTGCCCGCCGTCCCAGCACGCTCTCGTCGCCGTCGACGACGCCAGGCAACCCAAGCGGCGCTGAGCGGATTACGCTCCGCCGTGGGATTGCCGTGTGGCGCGCGCCTGTTCGCCGCCCAATGCCACCCGCACAGCAGGAAAGGGTTCCGGGACGTTTTCCCCCTGGCCATGATGCAGCCCGCCTTCCTTCCTCTTCCTCAATCGGCCGAATAGTTCTGTGCATTTTGTTAACAACGCAGTGCCTCCGTTTTTATGCCTTCTTTTAGATACATGCACGGCCTTACACGTGAATCTAGATTTCAGAACAGAAGCGGCAGGCAACGAGCGTAGGACTATAGAGCGCCATACGCGACTGTGGGCAGTTCGCTTGTTGGCTGCGTCGTGAGAAACTGACTTACATATACAGTTACGTGAGTACTGTGCAATTCACACGTAACTGACTGGCAGAGCTGTCATCGAACCACTTTCAATTTCTCTACCGCTCCGTTCTCCAAAAGCACGCAGATAAATGAAACACATCAGTCTTTCCCTGAGAACTCTGATTTGTTTTATTTTATTGCGATGTTATTTCTCCTTATGTAGGTGGGTGGCAACAAAATAGTTCTACATTCGGAGAAGAATGTTGGGGACTGAATTTTCGTGTTAAGATCTCACCGGCAAGGAAAACGCCTTTGACATTATCATTCCTAGCGCAACTCACTTATCATATGCATGCTATTCTCACATCTATCTCGTGATAATACAAAAATAGCTGCACTTATCAGAATTGTTCCGATGTCCTCCGTAACCCTATCTGGTATGGAATCCATACTTCACAGCAATATTCTAATAGAAGACGGACAAAAGCAGTGTAGGCAGTTCCTGAAGTAGACCTGTTGCATCTTCTGTGTATTCTGCCAATAAACCGCAGTTTTTGGTTTGCCTGCTGCACAATACTATCTATCTGATCTTTCCGGTTTCCTTGAAATGCCAACTTTTAAATTTTTGTTGTTTATCTTGTAGCAAAATTTGACGGATCTCTTTTCGTACTCTTATGCGTGACCTCACACTTTTCCTAATCCAAAGACAATTGCTACTTTTTGCTACGTACAGATAATTTCTCGTCTACTACATGTTCCAACTGGTTTTGATCTCCCGATGACTTTACTAGGCGTTAAATTACAGCATCGTCTGCAAATAGTCTTAGAGGGCTCTTGAGATTGTCTCCCAAATATTTTATATAGATTAGGAACAGCAGAAGCCATATAATACACGCTTGGTAGACGCTGGATGTCACTGAGTCCTTTGCCGATAATACTCCTTCTTTTGAGCGAGTGAACAGCTACGTTTTAGAAGAATATCACTTTCCAAATCCGTGATGACAATGACAACAGCATTGCGGCGTAAATCTTTGGTGTGGTGACATTCAAAACATCCTGTAGCTTATAGTTAAAGAACCAAGTACACTAAGATCGCTAGCAATTATTTTTATCACTTGGTTCGAATTCGACAGACCTATACTGGCATCATCGTATCTGTGGAAATCGGTCTTTGTAATAAAAGTAATTGTTAGTGCATTACAAGCCACATGTCCTGTGGATACATGTTATTTGCCTTTAAGGCCATTGTTTCTATAGCCCTTCTGCATCCTCATTGCTGAATTTTCCTCGTTTTATGGGATGTTTCCCACGCCGAGGGTAAGAGATTGCTCTGAAATGCTTTCCGCTTCGTAGCCCTCTCGCATACGGCCGTTGGCATAACGACAATGACTTCTTATGGAGGAATTATTCGGCACAGTTGTTAATAATTTTTATTGAAAATTTAAGCAGTGGTCAGGTTCGGACCCGGGATCACACAAAGACGCTACTCCTTGACCATAATTTTTATCAGATCGTGTACTAAGGGGATCCCAATAACTACTGAGGAATGAAGAGATGTGCCTGTAGTTCTCTGAGGCTATAGATACTGCGATAATTAATTGTTCACTTGAACTGAAATGCACATACCTGAAAAGGCCAATCACAGAAGCTGGGAAGAAAAACTTGCGTACAAAAATGGTAACTGCAAAGAAAACACGGGTAGCAGAAGAAATACTTCAGCTGATCCATCAATGAAGGTAGTAAAACAATGTTTGGGTAAATTCGGGAATATAGAAATATGAGTCACTCAGGAATGACATAAATAGGAAGTGCAAGGAAGCTAAACCGAAATGGCTGCAAGAAAAAGTTAAGAAATCGAAAAAGAAATGACTGTCGGAAAGTGACTCAGCGTATAGGAAAGTCAGAGAAAACTTCGGTGAAATACAAAGCATGTGTGGTAACATAAAGAGTGCAATGGCAACCCCACTGATAATGCAGAGAAGAGAGTGGATACGTGGAAAGAGTACACTGAAGGTCTCTGTGGCGGGCGTGGAGGGGGGGGGGGGTGGGAGGGGCCTTCTCAGATGACAAGATAGTAAGGGAGATGGGATAGGTAACATTCCATCTTAATTTTATTGTCATTGGAGGAAGTGGCAAAAAAAAAAAAAAAAAGACACTACTGTTCATGTTGGTTTACAGAATTCATAGGACTGGCGATGTATCATTGGACTTTCGGAGAAACATCATCCACAGTATTCCGAAAATTACAAGAGCCGACTGGCGCGAAAATATTATTGCACAATCAACTTAGGAGCTCATACATCCTTCTTTCTGAAAAGATTAATATACAGAAGAATGAAACTGGAAACTAAGAATCAGATAACGATCAGTTTCATTTAGGAAAGGTAAAGGTAACAGAGAGCCAGTTCTGACGTTGCGTTTGATAACCGAAGCAAAACTAGAAAACCCAAGACAAGTTCATTGGATTAGTCGGTCTGGTGAAAAATTCGACAACGTCAAATAGTGCACGAACTTCTAAATTCTGACGAAAACTGAAGATTGGTAATATATCACATGTAATAGAAAGAAAGGGGAACAATGAGAATGGAAGACCAGGAAAGTAGTGCCTCCCCGGATTAAAAATGGTGTAAAACGGGAATGTAGTCTTTCACCTTATTGTTCAATCTATGTATCAAAGAAGCTGTATGGGAGGAAATGCAAGGATCAAGAGTGGGTATAAAATACAAGGTGAAAGAATCTGTTGAATGTAATGGGCAGTCTGATGAGAGCAGAATATGTTTCGAGGGTAAATAGGGGTTAGAGGAACGTAATGAGAAGTTGCAGGTACGATAACAGTGAGAATATTAACATCAGAACTGGGGACCACGAAGTAGATGGAATTACGGGATATCTAGGCAGTCAAATAACCGTGACGGACGGAGTGAGGGGGACACAAAAACAGTGTAGCACTGGTAAAGAAGCATTACTGATCAATAGAAGTTTACTAGTATAAAACACAGGCATTAATGTGGCCGTGCTGTTCTAGGCGCTTCAGTCTGGAACCGCGAGACCGCTACGGTCGCAGGTTCGAATCCTGCCTCGCGAATGTGTGTGATGTCCATAGGTTAGTTAGGTTTCAGTAGTTCTAAGTCTAGGGGACTGATGACCTCAGATGTTAAGTCCCATAGCGCTCAGAACCATTTGAACTATTAATGTGAGGGAGATATTTCTGACAATATATGTTTGAAACAAAGCATTGCATGGCAGTGAGACACAGACTGTGAGAAAACTGGATCAGAAGCGTTTGAGATGCTGTTACAAAGAACATTGAAAGTTAAGTGGACTGGAAAAATAAGGAATGAGGAGATTCTCCAGAGAATCCGGGAACAATAAAATATACGGGAAACACTGACAAAAGAAAGGGACAAAATGGTAGGAAGTCTGTTAAGACATCATGGAGTAACTCCCATGCAGCTAGTCGGAGTTATAGATGGTAAACTTGTATATCTAGCAAATAATTCAGGACGTAGGTTGCAACTGCTGTAAACTGCAATTGGTACTCTGCGATGAAGAGGTTGGCACAGGAGATGAATTCGTGATGGATAGCATCAAACCAGTCTGGAGACTGACGATTTCGTATATCACTGAAATATCACCTGCGTTCTATTCCAAGTAAATTGTAAAGCAGTTGGTGATATTAATGGGGTACAACTCGGGTAAGATGCATTCTACCACTCAGACATTTGTGTGAAACTGATTCTATGCTCTGCACAAGAGATGAGTGATCAAGCCATGTGCTCTCCTAAAACGAAATAAGCAGAAAAGCAATAAAATAACACATAGTGATGTACGACTATCACGTCAAAATTTATTTAAACTTTCCGTCGTCACGGAAAGCGAAAACAGTCGCATTGTAAGTAGACCTTATGAGTAGATCTCTCTTGGGCTACAAGAAATATTACTCAATTTCTTCTTATTACACCATGATCCATTTCTAGGCTATCAGCTCCAACTTCTCATGCAACCGATATTTATAAGTCGTCTAGTCAGTATAATGAATGTTTTTCCTAGGATCGCAGACTGCTCTCAAAGTCGTTCTGCTGTAGTATGCTCTTTAAAACTGTATTCACAACAGCACTCAGGGAAGTGAACTCATCACACTGAATGATACACAAACGAACCGCAGACATTTACTGACAGATTTCAATTTCCTATTACTGTCTCCATGGATTTGCATCATAGGTTTGAATAACTTAATTTTCAAACGTTTTTTATTCGAGTCTTTGATCACAATATCGATTCTTTTGATGATGACCGATTTCAGTCAGTAATGACCATCCTAGATCTACAATGTAAAAATATATACACGTAGTGAGCAGTGTATCTTTTAACACAATACAGCAGTACGTATCACAACATACTATCATAGAACCAGGGAAACGTACAGATAAAATACGGTATAACGTACCTTTTTCTACACCATGTCCTAAAGCGACATGGCCGTAATAGCATCGTCAAAACATATAAATATACTCAGCACAGAATCTAAAATATAGTGTACAATAGGCCACATCGTCTACACAGTCATTTTTGCAACTGTCTACTGAAGTACGGTAGCTACCAGATATGTGTTTGCCTACATCCTACATAGATGTCGATACTGTGGGCTTAGATGTAGTCATCATTTACGTTAGAAACATAATCTGATAAAACATATTAGGTGAAATACGTGTAGCAGGCTTTTAAATATTGATAACTATTATACAAACCAATTGTGATACAGTAAAAGACGAATGCAATTACCCATATAAAATTATTTAAAGGAAATATATAAAGGTAAAAGGTCTGACACTTTATGGCGAATTTATGGTAAAAATTAATATACGTAATCCACAACTTGTAGCACTTATAAATTACATATGAAAGATAATATGTCTATATGACAGCTGAAGAAATGACAGATCAATGATCAGCGCCCCCTGTTGGGGCGGTCACCAGGACGTTATGTAGGCGTGCTCCGATCGTAAGAACTTAACCGCTAGAGGGATTCACATACATCGTGATATGTCGCCCACAGAAGACGTTTCAAAAGCATATTAACAGTCAATAAATAAAGTTATCTAGTCTGGCCATACAATCCATGAATAGGTAGGACATAACCACTTACAGGATTAGAGCTACGGATGTAAATGCCTACTGTTCTCAACATAAATCATCAAGCAAGGCTAGATATAAATACGCGACGCATTATATGGTTATCGAAACACAGTTGAGTGCGCGATGCCGACGAGCGAGGATGATGCGCGTGCGACCAGAGCAACCGCCTCGGAAGCCACGGAGTCGGCCGCTGGTCGCCCAGCTGGCCGGTCGGTCGGGCATGGCCCGCTAGACGCCCCAACGGCTGCTCTACAGAGGACGGAACCCAGGTTGACGACCGAGGCTACGGCACCGGTTGATGACAGGACAGAAAGTCAAGAATGACTGTCGACAGGCGCTAATTGACTGCAGAAGACTATACACCACACGACGAAACAGTGTTCGGACGTCGGCCATACGTAACACCACGACGGACGCAGCAATAAAGACGACCACCAGGACTACGCCAGGAGTCTCGATATATGTCGCGAGTAGGACAAAGAAACGCTGAAGGACATACAATGCATTGTTCGCTATTCACGAGAAACGCAAGAGCAGCATAACGGCACCTGTCTGGCAGCTCCAGCTATGGACTCAGATGTCGAATCACAGCACTCCCACCAAACGGAGGACGATGCGGATATGGCAGCGGCCTTTCCAGCAGAAAACGACAACGACTCCCCACACGCAGATGGCGATTTTACGATCGTACACAACAAACGGCGCAGAAGCAACACCGCCCCACTGACACCTCAAGCTGTGCTCCAGCACCCACCAAAAAGCCACAGTCACAAACTTCTAATGCCGCAGAAGCCGTGAACAAAGATAGAAAGGTGCTTCGCAAAGTGCCCCCCAGGCACTATTTAGTACACGAAGGATTACGTGAACCTCAATGTAACGCTCAACGGACTTCTAGAGGGCAACCTTAAAGCTATATTCCAAAAGGACAGCATCAAATACCACTTTGGGTCTTTCGAAGACTAAAAACGTGCAGTAAAATTCTTCACGACCGACAGCTTCTCATATTTCACGCACCAAGCAATAGACGACTGAGACTTTAGTTGTCAAACGCCTTCCGGCGGAAGTTACCGAAGAACCACTTTACGATGCCCTCAAGGAAAAAGGCTTCAGAGTGCTACAAGTCTATCAATTTAAGGAACGTGACGAGAAGACGAAACAACTGATACCGCAATTTGTGTACCGAGGCACCCTCCCATCCGGAAAAGACAGTGACAAGATATATGGTGACAAGTACCTGCTCTACACACGATTGATAATAGAAACCTATAATAGCAAAGAAGGACCAGTTCAGTTTCGCCATTGTCAAGGTTTCGAGCATACGGCGAATTACTGCATCATGCCAGCCCGCTGCGTGGGCTGCCACAAATCATCTAATTGTGCCCATCCAAGGACGGCTTCCCCAAAGTGCGCCAATTGTGAACAAGAACATCCTGCGACATACCGTGCCTGCCCCAAATTTCAGGAACTCATATGCAAATATACTAGAAGTACACCAAAGAAGTTGACCCATAAACGGCCTATAATTGTCAAGAACTCCGCCATGGCGGCGATTCATGCCACTCAACAACAAACGGCACCTCTTCCTGCGAAAACATTCGCCTCTCGACCACAACTGGCACCCAGAGTGACTCCACGACAGACAACACGGCAGCGCTGTTACTCCGAAGCAATGTATGCGCATCCACTGACGCCAACACCAGCGGTGACATCACCTGCCTGGTCGACCACCTTTACACCAGCGTTAACAGATAGTGTTCAAGTACTCATCGCCCTCCAGCAGAAGCTGACGTCTATCCTCTCTCTTGTAGAAAGCGTACCGACAGCTTTTCAAACACCTTAAATGGATAGACGGCATCACACAAGGAATCTAAACCTCTACATCTGGAATGCCAACGGCCTGAAATTGAAGAAAATAGAGTTCACGGACTTCTTACATCGCCACAGAATAGACGTAGCATTTGTCTCCGAAACACATCACCGCGAGTCAACCGACCTCCGCTTGAGGAACATGCACATCTACTGGACGGACAGACGGGACCAACGGGGTTGAGGGACCTCAGTTCACGTCAAAAAATGCATTCGTCACCACCAAGCACTTTTACCCCAACTCCAGACATTGTAACCTCCCCACAGAAAAATGTAAATGAAAATGAGCCAAGTATAGCCTGCCCAAAGAATTGTTTATATTTAAAATATGAACCATGCGTAAACTCCCACAAAATAATAAGTAAATGAAATTTAAATATTGTAACCTCTGAACAAAATCGGCTCCCATTTATAGTCTGTGTGCAGAAATGCATTCACATTTAATGTTACCACAAAATTCTTTTCTCATTTAACGTCAAGTTCGAAACAGAAAAATTCCTAAACAACAAAATAATAAAAAAGTTTAGTAACCTGATAAATTTTATGAGGACAGCAGCGCTGCCCTGTATTCTGAAAAAAAAAGCAAAAATTCTTACCTCAGTTAAAATTGCAATTATATCTGCTCTTAATTAGATATGTTTCGACACAGCTTCGTGCAATGCTGGCGTATATTTTTTTTTATTCTTAGAAGGAGTGATCATGCATTGGAAATATTCTTTAAATTGAAATGAATGCTTTTCTTTAAAAGAGTTACTTTATATTATAAAAATTATTATTGGGGGATTTTTTGAAGCAAATTAAATTACAATTAACATACATTATTAAATATGCGGAAGACTGCTTCTTTACCTTCTACAACAATACTCATCCTCCAGAGTCCTGACCAGAGTCGCGAGCAGAGCACACAGCCGACACATGCCGAATCCCGTCGACTCACGCAGACTACACCTGACTACTACTGTCGACTCGCGCAGACTAGCGCAGACTACTCTAGACTACTGTGGACTCGCTACTAAAGCCGACCGACTACTAAAGCCGACTCGCGCAGACTAGCGACAAGCAACAACTAACGATAAACTACTCTCTGGTCAGAGATTCTGTCATGCCTCACCCATCGCCGGCAAACCATACGTCTTACAACCTTAGAGGGCACGGCAGTAACAATTCACACTCATGCTTGGAAACATTAGCTGTATTGCAGCTTACCTTAGTCCACAGAAGCCTCTCCACCCAGAAGATCTATACGCAGTTACTGAGGGTTACGACAAGATCCTCCCTGGAAGTGATCTTATAGTAAACATGTTGCTAGGAATTCCCGTGAGACTAAACGAAAAGATCATATGTTTTTTACACTGGTTGAGGTTTTACATGTTTCTCTCCACGGCCCGCGGAAACCGATGAGGATACCTTACGTCCAGACAACACCCCAATGTTCTGGACATCGCCATAATCAAGAACATCAACCCGAATCTCCATCTGCGAACGCTGGATTATCTTTCGTCGGATCACAGACCGGTGTTAGGACTCATCGAGAGGGCCTCTTTAGAACTCCCACCGCCGACGACAAGAACTTACGACTGGCAGTGGTTCCAAACGTACCTCAACAACAATGTGCGACCAACCTAGGTTGTTACTACCAGAGAAGCGGTTGATGTGGCAGTCGAAATACTCACGATGAAGATTAACAGTGCGAAACAATGGGCACTCAATAAGTGCCTGCAACGGGACGAGTTTCCACCACCGCTGTAGGATCTTAAGACAAGGGGCAATCGATTTCGAAAACGATGGGTCCGGCACCGCCATCCGGATGATAGACGGGAGAGACACACACTAACCAGAGAACTCCGGCGGACAGTTCAGGACTGGAAGCAACACACGTGGGAACTCCGAATGGAGAACTTTCTATTACGCATCAAAGATGAATGGCGAATAGTTAAAAATCTCAGACAGCAACAGCCCCCCAAAAGGGCAATTCGAGTGCCCCATGGCGGAGCTGTATGCGGATATATACCACCAACAGATGACTACGCCCCCAACGGAGGATGGAGATAATGCATTGCAGCGTGCAGAGGAGGACACAGCGGCGGAATGGGAAGCTATTTCGGACGTCCCGATTAATACTATGCCCCAGCTGACAACGCTGGAGGGAATTCGTACGATTATCAAGTGTACCAAACACACCTAACCCGGAAAAGATAGAATAGGCAACACGGAATCGAAACACCTGCCGAGAAAGCCTATCGTGGTTATCACCCGGATAGTGAACAGCTGCCTCAGGACTGGATATTCCCCCAAGGCACTTAAGATTGCCAGAATAGTGCCCATACCAAAACCGGGCAAGGATCTCTCACACCTTCACAGCTACAGACCCATAAGCTTCCTGCCGACGCTGGGAAAGGTACTGGAACGTGTCTTACTGAAGCGCATGCTGGACATCTTTGTGGCACACATCACCATGCTACCGGAGCAGTTTGACTTCCTGGCGAAGATATAGGCTGAGTTACAACTACTATGCATCACGGAATCTATCCAAGACAATTTCAACAAGAAATAACGTAGCATTGGTGTCTTTCTCGATAGAGGGAAGGCTTACGACAAAGTATGGCTATGCAACTTGATCGTCAAGCTCCGACGTACCACTCCGCTACCTGACAGCTATTTAAAACTTC
This sequence comes from Schistocerca americana, assembly GCF_021461395.2. Classification (NCBI taxonomy): domain Eukaryota; kingdom Metazoa; phylum Arthropoda; class Insecta; order Orthoptera; family Acrididae; genus Schistocerca; species Schistocerca americana. The sequence goes on along the minus strand of NC_060121.1, from coordinate 439,500,627 downwards.
TCGACACTTCTCTCCCGGATCGCAGGTTATATGTCCGCATTGATGACAAGAATTCAACAACCCGGCCTGTCCTTGAAGGACTTCCACATGGATACGTCATATCTCCACTGCTGTTTAATTTATACATTAACGACCTCACGACGGTGCCACATGTTACTGCCAGTTTTTATGACGACGACACAGCGCTCCTGACTGCAGGAACCAGAATGCACTACCTCGTCACACGGATGCAGCGCCAACTAGATTCAGTGGACCGCTGGACCCACAGGAACAAAATAACGGTTAATGCAGGGAAAACGAAAGTTATTGTCTTCAGACGTCGGAGATCCATTGTCAATGAACGCCTACGGATATGAGACCCACCACGCCCCTGTGCAATAACTGTAAAATACCTTGGAGAGCATTTGGACGCCAAACTGCTGCATAGTAATCATATTATGGAGAAGAAGACGTCTGGCCTCAAAATGCTGGGAGCTCTCCTCCCTCAGCCAACGCACGAACCTCCAGCTGTACCACGCCACAGTCGGACCATCTACTCTATGTGGATCGACCTCCTGGGGTACTACGTGTGCCACTAACTACAAGAAGGTACAGGTTATACAAAGCAGATGCCTACGATTGATCACTGGAGCCCAGTGGTGGACCCAGAATCATGATATTTATCGAGCCTGAAGCAAATCTTGTATCTCAAACAAGGTCAAGGAGAAGGCGCGAAACTTATTTCGGAAGTTGGACATGATACGCGACAGTACACCTCAACTCACCACAGTAGGTACGATAGAAACCTCACGCAACCACGAATATAAAGTACCGAAGGCGACAGTATTTGAGCCCCCGTAAATGTTATCCCTAAGTAATTCAAAATAATTTACGGACATAAAGTCCATTACAAGGAAAAAAATAAAAAAAAATAGAAAAAATGGTTGAAATGGCTCTGAGCACTATGGGACTTAATATCTGAGGTTATCAGTCCCCTAGAACATAGAAATACTTAAACCTAACTAACCTAAGGACATCACACATATCCATTCCTGCGATCAAGATGAAGCGCCTATAACCGCTGGGCCACGAAGTCCCTTAGCACTTCTACACTGTTTTGAAACACACACCAAAAGCAGCGACTTAGAGGACCCCTCTCTGTGCCCAAACTAAAGCTGATAGAAGAATAAATAAAGAAAGAGGAAATCTATACCCTCCGTTATCGTGCTTTGTCCATTGAGTACCCTAGTGGGGTCATGCTTTTATGCCTTGTAAATTTCCAACTTCTCCAACAAGTCGAGAGCGGAACCAATCTCTGCCATTTAATTCTGTTATTCCAATAATATACAGGATGAAAAGTATTTAAACCGACAAACTCTGGGAGGTTGTAGGGGACATCAAAACAAATATTTTCCCCTAATGTCAGTTTTTCCTATGAGTAGTATTTTAACCGGTAGAGGAAAATATCTCTGTCGGCAAATTAATTAAATCAACAAACTCTTTTTCATTTGTTTATGACCAAGAGACCACAACTAGGTAGCAGATACGGCCCAATTAAACAGTCTCCAACAACACCGACCCACACATTAACGAAGAACCGCACTTGATGAGCGTTAGTAACTGTGGGATGTGGGTTATCCTCACTCCAAACATGCGAATTGTGCATGTTGAAGACTCCATCACGGCCGAACGTTGCTTCATCGGTAAACAATACAGAGGATGGAAATTTAGGGTGCCTTTCACACTGTTCCAGGTACCACTGCAAAAACTGTGCTCTGGGTGGATAATAAACTGGTACCAGGTTGTGGACACGCTGTAAGTGAAATGGACGTAACATTTGCTCTCGAAGGACATTCGTCTGATTCGTCCCCATGTGACGTACCATTGCACAAGTGCTGAATGAATGATCCCTCTCCACATGCTGCAAGACAGCTTCCTCAAATTACAGCTTTCATACCGTGCGACGGCATCCTCGTCCAGGTAATCTGCAAAATGACCTGGTCTCACGCAGACGTTGGTACACAGCATCAAAGGTCGTATGATGCGGGATACGGCGATTAGGATATTGTTGTTGATAAACCCGCTGTGCTGCTCGTCCGTTGTGGTGCGCTATGTAGTACGCACCAACCATACCAGTGTACTCACTCCAGGTGTATCGCTCCATTAGTTAACAGAGACAATGCACTACTACATTGGTGGACAGCAGTTGCCTACAACCGAAGAGCGTGATACGCCCTCTAACTACTGAAGATCGTAATACGGCCTCTATCAAGTGAAGAGCGTAATACGGCATCCAACGGTTTAAATAATCCTCGTAGGAAAAAATGACGTTAGGGAAAAATATTTATTTTGATGGCCCCTACAACCTCCCAGAGTTTGTCGGTTTAAATACTTTTCACCTTGTATAGGCTACTGACTTTTCATTCTCATTGCTCTATTCAATGTGACTGAGTTACGAAATGCCTATATTAGAGCGTTTATGAATATTGCACTCATTTTTATATTTTTTTCGTATTTGTAAGCGAATTTAGTAGATAATAAATTGTAATCCTACTAAAATATGCATGCACTTCCAAAACTCGCAGTATCTTCTCGACCTATACTGCTTCCAAAGCTATCGCATTAAAAGTTACTGAAATAAATTCAGTGTGTTGGAAATTGCAGACCTTTACACCTCGGTGAAATGAAAAACTGTAGGTGAGTGAAACTAAATACTGTGTTATTCCACCGCATTACATCATACTTGGATCCCATCCTGTATGAAATTTGGTACCAACGTAGCTGCTCAAGCATGTTCTCGTGTACAAAGGCCTCCCTCAGGTTCTGTGGTATGACGGTTTTTGCGACGACGTTCTGTAATTTTCAAGAGTTCCCAAGCATGACGCGTTTGGTTCATTTCTGCAGGTAACGAGTTCTATTTCATTTTATTTAATCTCGCATCTGGGAGGAATGTAGTCAAGAGGTGCTAGTGAATTATGCTTCGAAATAACGCATCACTGAAATGTTATCGTTATGGACATCATGTTTGAGGATTCTATCCAAATGGCACACGATCTTCACATTACTCTTCATAGTCGTGAGAGACGTCCGACACAGACACACACACACACACACACACACACACACACACACACACCAACTCGCCCGACCTGAGATGTGTACTGGTATGTCTCTGTTTCCACACTCTTCTATGACAATCATCAGACGGAAAATAAACTTAGCATTCCTCACAGAAGAATCTTTTGTTCCATTGCTCAGACACAATAGAGAGAGATTTTTACTGTTTTTCATAATGTACAATGCAGGTCTAATTGTGCCACAGCATCGTTATGTCTGGACTGACACAGCAATCCCAGCTGCATCCAAAAATGATATGCGGCTTTCTATTGTATTCTCCTTGAGATACACTCTAACAATAATTTGTAAATACGGGCTATTCAAATGGTGTCACTGACCTGGTTATGGTCAAGAAAGCAGATCTCATTTTTTTGCGTCGTACCGTAGCGGTAGTTTGCCCCCATGACGTAGCTACTGTGTACGCTTATACCGTGGACAGCTTTCCTTGCCGAAAATAATTATTCCCATACAGCGACAATGCAGTTGTTGAGACGTAAATCAACATTCGGGTTATCTTAACACACTAAATTGAGTGCACAAGCTACAGTGTCCCATTCACTATCGCAGAAGAACGCATTCTACTTTTGCTTCAAGTTGCTGTGGTCAGGAAGAGGTGTGAAACAAAAAATAAGTAAAATAGAAATCGTAAGTGTGTTGCTTAAGTATTCTGACGCAAGGAGGTAAACTTTGTCGCTTCCTCTTTATTTTCTTCTTACATACCTTAAGTTTAATGTTGTTACACAAGTGAGCAGGAAATGGAAGACCAGAAATTTATCTAAAGTTCATGCTATCACAGCCATATGCAACACCAGGCTGAGGGAGTCACGTAGCTATGCAGCCTAAGCTGGTTGCATACGTGAGCACACTTTGTCCCTTTGGCGGCAGTCGCAAAGCTCGAGTTACACATCCAGCAAAATGTCAGCCGATATATATATATATATATATATATATATATATATATATAGAGAGAGAGAGAGAGAGAGAGAGAGAGAGAGAGGGAGGGGGGGTGAAGGACGGGGGAAGGGGGGGGGGGAGAGGGAGACGTACCGTTAGATCTTGTGCCGTGAAGCATCGACTATCATCTCGAACACAGTAACAGATTTCAGAGGCTTGACAGTACAGTTAAAAAATGCACTGCGGCAACAAATTGTTAATCTAATACGTCGATACGAAGAACACTGACCATAGTAAAGAAATAGTCTGTACTAGTTGTAATGAACAAAGGCTTACGTCATTGCCATTAGTACTGTGGTTCATCAGATCTGAATTCGATTGGTCATTAAGATCCATAGCGTTCATTGCGATGTAATTGATTAAGTGATTATTACGATGTAGTGACATCCGTATGCCGGATATTCTGGTGCTTGTCGTGAGCATGTTGCTCGCCATTCCTTAGATTACAACTTCGAAATAACTATGACCTGCCACTTGTGGGAATTTGCATTGGCCATTGCCTTCCATACGAGGGCTGGGGAGACTTAAGCGGTGAATATGGCTACATCAGTGTCACTGTTTTATGAGAGGGCCGTCTGGTACGTCTCTTCCTGATCATTGTTGCAGGCACTTCCAGGTGATAGGTCCTGGCTTTGCGGTGGTTCCATGATCAGCCAGCTACACGATTTCTGACAGAACGGTGCATCCCTATGGGTCATCGCCATTGTCATCATCTAGAGCGGGATGGTGGACACTAACAGCATGGGAACGCACTATCGAGCTACACCTTCGCCTACCGACTGCCAGAGGGTAGCCCACTAGACTTCAGCTGAACTGCTGAAATAGCGGCCTCGGCGACCAGTAGGGCTGAGCCATCAACAGGAGCCAGGAGAATCCTACCGTGTCACTAGCACAAGGCGTCACACAAGGCTGATGAAAAGACACAGATGAAAAGTGGAATCAAAGAAGGTTAACTTGCGAATAGTGTTTTATTAACACTGAACAATGCTCTACAGATCTGTAACACCATCCTAAAAATATACATGTGCCTCCGCTTGACTCCCCCACAATGCCAGTTATATTACTGGCACGAAGATTTTTTTTGTGTGAAATTGTGTTCACGTTTAATTTATTTAAGTCTAGAACTACACGCACAGTGAAAATATTATCCATGTACAGGACAGAGAGGAGGATATCTGGAAGAGAAAAAGTGGGAGTATAAAGTTGAGATGGAGTAGGGAAGAACTTTTTAACGACGCTTAGGTAGCGTTGTTGTCAGTTACTTTGTATGGAAAAATGAGCCGAGTAGCATGCAGTCAATCAGTCTATTCAGGTGAAAATAACGCAGTAGAGAACATCAAAATTTAATTATCTCTGCAGAAGTTGTCTGAAGAGGGTACGAAATGTCAGAGACTTCATTATCAAATCCTGAAAAGGAAACAGAGTTACTATGAACCAAGCTCTTTACTTTCCATATTGTAGTAGCGAAAAATTAAAAAAATTAATTAAACACGGGTTTTTAAATGCATATCCGAGGAGCTATATGCACTTGTTCAATAGAATACATTTGTTTCCAGTAGCTAAGATGAGTAAGTGCTCGTAGTTCTTAAGTAACGCAGTTCAGAGCCCATGTTCAATAGATAACTTTTTTTTTCTTTTTTGATATAAGGAGCGTTTCACTACGGCCTGGAAAATAGTTTTTGACACTCTGCGTAATATGCGATAGCGACCAACGGAATCTGGTGTGTTGTCGCTCATGTTACGAAAACCCATATACAGGGCGACTGATGTAAGACGTAACATCAGTTTTATTTCGTGAACGGTTACACATATGGAAACGCTGCTTTCGACTAATGTTAGAAAGTCGAGGGGTAGGTATTTTTTTTTGTTTGGTTAATGTTTTTGCGTTCATATCAACCGAAATATTGAAGCTATTGAATTTTTTTCTAAATAATGGAATGGCATCGCTTTTTTAGCTCTTGGTAAGACAATTACAGTGACACAGCGTTTGGTAATGCTGTCGTTGAAGCTTGTCGTAAAAAAGTTTAAGAACTGTCCTGGAATATCAGAGTATGGTGCCAGGAAACGGCATTTGCAAAGTAAACACTGCCAACCGGGTGTCACGGACCCGGCTGCGTAGTTGTATACCGTAAGGTAAGCCTGCGTACGAGAATAAAGCTTTATTTCCACTTGAACCAAGTTACGACCTAGTTGCAGTTTCAGATGCGGTTCACTTACGAATTTTGTGTCTGGAAATACCACATAGGCTAGAATATAGCACATCACAAAGGCCTTAAGAGAAATTTTTCACATTTTTGTATCCTACCAGATTTATGTGAGCTAAAGTAGAGAAATTAACTATTCGTTATTCAGAAATAAGGCGGTATTATGTGCTGCTAAAAGCAACCATTGCATTAAATATCTAAATCTTAAAAGGAAGACTTGACCTCTGTATTCGTGTAATTGGCCGTGTACTTCTTAGAGGTAAAATACATGCTGTCGGAGTACTGTCTGTACATACATTGAAATAGATTGTGTCCTGTGGGATATATCCGTTGAGCTAAACATTTTACTAATAATACTATACATTACAAAATAAATATTCATCTTAAGCAAAGGTTGTTTCATGCTGTGTGTAAGCACGCGAGGGACAGTTATCACTTAAGCACAATTCACGCTGTCGACTTGTTTGACACTGCAATCCAATTTTGTACACACGTAAATGAAATTAACAATCTACTAACAATGATTTAGTAACCATCCAAGTCATCTTAACATAAATTTGGTCTTCCAAAAAAGTAACTTCATCCTTCATTTAAGATTTTGTTCAAACTTCTGATCATGAACGGGAAGACAGATGTATTTACAGTGGGTGTGGTTACAATAGACTTGCGTTCTTTTTTATTTCAGTGATTTCCTTTTATTTCCTTGAAATATGTGTATTTTTTGTTTAATTACAGTGGATGATATGGTAGAGCATGCACTGGCGTTTGGTCGACACGTATCGTTTGGCATAGTTGGAGCTTCATCATAGACTGCATCTTTGAGTGTTCCCCAAAGAATTAAATCAGGAGGAGTCAACTCGGGGTACTTCGCAGGCCATTTGACAACAAACTTTTGTCGTATCCAAATTCCAGAGAAGTTCTCATTCAGTTTTTAGGTACCAACATGAGCCGAGTGAGCTGGAAAACCACCGTGTTGTTGTTACATGCTCTCGAATAACCAGTGGTGACTCTTCTAGAAGAACCAGGAGAATTATAGTCAGAAATTGTGCGTACGAACGTCCATTTAGAACGCCTGAGATGAAGTAAGGTCCCACAAAGTTATTTACTATGATGCCACACCATACGTTTACTTTCCACGACCGTTGATATTGCACCTGCCGAAGTCGGTGTGGATTTTCGGCTACCAAGTAGTGCGTGTTATGTAAATTTACCTTAACGCGGTTAGTAAACTTTGCTTGATCGGTAAAGAGATACGTTGGAAAAACGTAGGGTCCCCACTTAGATGCTGAGGGACAAACCGACAAAAATCTGTATGACCTTCTACATCACTGTCGTCGAGTGCTTGATGTAGTGACAGATGATAGAGATGGAAATTATGTCGATGCCGGATGCGAATGACACTCGTCTGGCTGATCCCACATTCCTTGGAAAACTGTTGTACCACTGTGCGGATTCCTTAGCATCGTAGATAGAACAACTACGATATTTCTTTTTACATTCAACACATAAAAGTAGTATATCCTACTTCTCCTCATTGGTTTACTTGTGTGCACGCAACGAATGTTGAGGAAGAGGTGAGTGACCTACAGCGCAGACAAGTGAACATGCAAATGTGTTGACATCCTTACACAGCGCAGCACGAGAGCCCTGCTAGTATTTGCACCGCTAATGACGATTCGTTCCGCATTTCTGGGGGACGATGGCAGAAACCCGCTCCTGGCCGTCCTGATTTAGGTTTTCTGTGATTTCCCTAAGTCGCTTAAGACAAATGCCTGGGTGGTTCCATTGAAAGGGTACGGCCGACTTCCTTCCCGATCTTTCCCTAATGTGACTGGACCCATGACCTTGCTGTTTAAACCTACATTTCTCGATTTCTTTTTACGACAGGCTCTAACGTCAGCATTCACAAATGCTATATCACTATAATTCTCTTTTTGTTAGTTATAGAAATCAGTTATAAAAAGTATATGGTTCCATTAAAAAACGTACTTGCTTCAATATCTCCGTTGATACCTACGTTAAAATCATTACGCAAACAGAAAAAAGTACGCGCAACTCGACACTCTAAGATTTGACAAACACCCAGTGTCGATAAGTGCAATCCTTCACTAAATAGAAAAGGTTTCACGTGACTTACCCTGTATAACGAAAAATTTTACATGAACCACGTGTCAGACGTCGAAACGTTTGAACCCTTGAAAGTAACTATCACGATTTTAACAACTGATTTGGATAAATGCAAAAGAAAGGGTCTTCGTATAGCCGCAGCAGCGCAGAAGTAGAAACAGCGAAATAGAGATGGCTGTATTTCACGATACGTTCGTACATAATCACGCAGGAATAGTTTCCCTGCACACATCTTCAACCACCGAGAAATATTGACAATGGACACAGTTATGAACAACATGAAAGGTTACCTGCATCAGTGCATTGACATAGTTCGAAAAGACGGACGGTTTGAAGACCTCTCCCCTTCACCTGACGAAACATATTGTTTTCTTTTAAAAATTGTTTGAGGCTTCATTATACAAAGATTTGTTGGTCCATAGTGCATAAGGACAATTACAATGCGCATATCATGCCGGGATCACTAACGTACGTCAACAGGGTATGGGGGACATTTACGATGAATAATCACTCGCTCCAGGTAATCTGTACTTTCATTGGTCGTCCGGGGTGGCCGAGCGCTTCTAGGCGCTGCAGTCTGGAACCGCGCGACCGCTACGGTCGCAAGTTCGAATCCTGCCTCGGGCATGGATGTGTGAGATGTCCTTAGGTTAGTTAGGTTTAAGTAGTTCGAAGTTTAGGGGACTGATGACCTTAGAAGTTAAGTCCCATAGTGCTCAGAGCCATTTGAACCATTTTTTTGTACTTTCATTGACAGTAGCAATATACACTGGTAAAGAAACTGAACGCAACAGCCGTGAGATCAACTGGCTGTCAAAGAGTTCCCAGCGCGGAACCCTGGTAGATTGCCAGTGATGTCACTTTGCAGAGCAGTATTGTAACAGATTTATTGTATTTATATTGCCTTTCTGTAGTGCTGTGAGGACACACTTAATCCAATCACGCCATACCCAACAAACATACATACACATTTTAAAAAACTTAATTCCTGTGGAAAATAAATGAAATTAGTCCTACTTTCCCAGTCCGAACAGGGTCTTCGGGACGATTCCCTTGGTCATCAATGATGCAAGTACCGGAAATTTCCAAAACATACCCAAAAGAAAATTTCTTGGTCTCACACCCAGCCTCCTTGGATATTTGGCTGAAAGGAACGATTTCTGCAGTGGCCAACCAGGTGGTGTGAGAGGGTGATGTGTTTATGATTACTCACAATGAGGTCCAATTGGCTCTTTTACACTCCTATGTCGAGCAAATTGTCATTTTTTGTCTGAGGTGTAGTGTCCCATAACTAATTAAACAAATTAAAAGAAGTTTTCATTAGTACCGACACGTACTTTGGCAATTTTATTTTCCATACAGTGTAAATGCCAAAACGGAAAACCCCTTTCAAATATTCCCTGATTCTTCCTTCCTGTGCCCTTCTACAATCTCGTTGGTATTTTATTCTAAAGTTCTTGATTCACATCGGTCATTAATCGAACAGCGTACTTCACCCGGATAATGAAACGTGTTGAAAGAATTTACTGTACATAGGTGTAAACGATGTTATTCCGAGAAACACATACCTCGCTGAAATTCATATCTCGCCACATGCCAGTAATAAAAATTTTTGTAACCAGCAATAAGGTATTTAGAGGGATAATCAATGTACATTTATAGCAGTTGTCATGACGGTATTAGTATTTATGAGAAGGATACATTAATAGTATATTGCACAGAACCCTCTTGACTTATTAGAAACAGTTTTATTCTTAAGTGGTCACCGGTTTCGACCCGACGTGGGTCTTATACGGAGCATACTCTATAATTTAGCGTACAACAGAATACAGATAAGCACGTAATGCAGTAAAAATTAAGTTAAACACAAATTATACGATGTAATATCCAGAGATGGCGTGTTTAGACGATGGCACGGAGGAAGAACTGGTTAGTAGTGCATGATTTCCGTAATTTTTACTCCATTCCATCTTCTCCGTAAGTCGTCACTGGGTGTAAGTTCACGTAAATTATGTTTAAATTATTGTTTATTAAATTAATTGCTTCCCTCTAATCTGTTGTACTTTGAATTGGTCCATATAGGCTTCAAACAGGTCACAATTTACCATTAAAGTGTTTTTAATGCGATCCACACTGTTTTATGCAGTATTTTACTAGTAATTCATTGCTAGTGCTAATATGCGATCCAGGCTGTTTTGTGGAATATTTTATTAGTAGTTCATTGCTACTGCTAATATGTTTACAAAGATTATGAACATGAGACATTAACACCTATTTCTCAGTGAATGACTAACATATATCTATTAACGGTTTCGGTTGGAAACCATTGTGTGTCAGGACAGTGGTCGGGAATGAAGAATATCAGACTGACGACTTTTTATGCTCAGACAGGGCTCAGTATTGGTTAGCTCAACAGAACGCAATGAACGATGCAAATAATTTCAGTAATTATTAACGAACTGCTCCAGCTCTCCTCTCGGGATGGAACCTAATCTCAGGTCTGCCCCGCGCTGCCTGTGACCTGGTTCCGGGGTACGTGCTGCAGATGAGATGTTCGCTTCTTGGCCAGCGCACAGCAGGGCTCCTCCTGCAATCCCTTCAGTGAGTCCATGAGCTGCCGTGCTTTTAGCCGGCCCGCAGGGTGGAGGCTCCGCGACCTCATTGTCCGGGGTAAACCTACTATTTCTCCGATCCAACTGCCCCTGCCATGCGCTGAAGGTGCGAGATACACAGTATCTCTCTCGTTGCTCGCTGTCTGGTTACTGTCCGCTGAGATCCAACACTGCTGCTAACACAGAGATCGGAGAGTGGCAAAAAATTAACTTTCTTGATGCTTCCGTGTGTAATGAGCAGGTTGAGCGGTTCTGTTTCTCAAGTGTTAAATCAAGCGACACTCTTATCCTAACATTAGCTTCAACTAAAATCTAAAACACTTAACCTTTCTATTTCACTGCAGTTTGGAATTAAGGTTAATTAAGCAAGGGCGAGATGTAACAGCTGCTGTTCAGAGTTTTTAGAAGCAGGAAACACGAATTGATATTAACTGACTCTCTCGTCTCTGCTTGGAAGAAGAGCTTAATGCTTCTTAAACAACACCACGAAACAAGGTGAAACGGAATTCGGACACTCGAGCTTCCCAGCGCGACTCCTCACTTGCCAGAGAAAAAAAAAGTCTCTCACCAAATTTCGTACGGCGAGTATATTGGGCACAAGAAGAACGTTAAAGCGTGGCAGTTTCGCAACACTGTAACCACATGTAGGGTAACTACTCCTGTCACCTTAATATAGTTGTGCTGTACAGTTGGTGCAGTGGACAGAGTTTTGGCTTAGCATGCAGAAGGTTGACAGTTCGATCCTGGGTTGAGGCATATGTTTTTTTATTTGGTAAATGTAGTCCAGGTGGTACGGTAGCAGGCATCTTAATAATCAACAGCTATTGCAGTGGGTCACCTAGAAAACATCTGCACTTACAGGGAAAATTGGTCAGCTTTGAAAGAAGCCCTTTACACGTCGTGGGCGAGAATTTTACTGATGCGAAACCTGTTTTCTTTGTACCCTCCTAAATTGGCCACATAGATTAATACCAACTATTATTCTTGCCTCACTCAAGTCCATTACATTTCGTTAGGGCCTTATGTTACCAGTAGGACTAGCAATATGCTTTGTGAATAATGTCCGAACTCGGTTACTATTTGTATATGATATCACCATAGTTCTACTAATTATTCTTTTCAACATTGAGTCTGGTAACCACATGCTCTTTAGTAGATATCCCGGTGCATTTTTATTACTATGATTATTATTATTATTGTTCTATCGATGAGATCTTGGAAATACATCTATTACCATTACGGAAAAGGTGTAATTCGAAACTGAAAATTTCACGATTAGCGGTGTCGAAATTGTTGTGACTGACAATTCGCCAATTTTCATAAACACAATTTTTATTGAGAACTTTGCAGGGTTGATGACTGAACAACAAACGGAAACGATGCCACTAAGAGTCTCCTAACTGAGGCAAACAAAAGTTCACTTCTAATTTTCGACGAAGGTTCGTGGTAAAACACACACACACACACACACACACACACACACACACACACACACACACACTCACTAATGCGAGTCTAATTCAGAGACGAAGACGTAATCTTTAGCAGTCAAAGTACACGAGGTCGGCATCATGAGTGCACTGAACTTCGGGGAAGATTGTAGCCCCTAAATAGCTGTCTCCAGCCAATCAGGTTTTGGCATAGTGATACTTCCGGCATGCCGTGGCTCGAGCTCCCACTGCAGAAAGTAGTGCTCGGAATGTCTGTTTCCATTATTTTGTATGTAAATAGCTGGTGTATACCATGCTTTTGGTACGCCTTGGACATAGACAACACTGTCATCTGTGGTGTGATATGCGTTGCCATCCCTAAGGGGCTACCTTGGCTCCGGAATAACAACCCTCCCCCTTGGAAAAGCTGGTGCAGCACGGGCGACCGCGGAGGAGCGAGTACCAATATAGTACGGTGCTGTGGCCGGCCGCGGTGGTCTCGCGGTTCTAGGCGCGCAGTCCGGAACCGTGCGACTGCTATGGTCGCAGGTTCGAATCCTCCCTCGGGCATGGATGTGTGTGATGTCCTTAGGTTAGTTAGGTTTAAGTAGTTCTAAGTTCTAGGGGACTTATGACCACAGCAGTTGAGTCCCATAGTGCCCAGAGCCAGTTTTTAGTACGGTGCTGTAGGCTGATCTGCAGCTCAGTCCTTCTGAAGGAGGTGGTGGAAACCAGTCGCTGGAGAGTAGGGCATCGCGATCCACGCATGGCGGCTGGAACGCTGAAGCAGTGGTGATTGCGAGGCGACGTCGAGCTGGGCAAGTGGCATGGGGACGTCGTTCGACCGAGGCGGCGCTGAAGAGTGGCCAGAAGTGGGTTCAGGGGAAGGTCCCGCAACCGCCCCAGGTCTGGAGTATGCGGCGGCATGGGGCTAGCAGCCGGCGTCCGCTGGCTATCGCTGGGAGATAGCATCAATGTAGGCCCCAAGGAAGGGGCCGGCGACGAGAGAGAGAGAGAGAGAGAGAGAGAGAGAGAGAGAGAGAGAGAGAGGCGCCAGCGTTTTGGGGTACGGCTGCATGAGGGAATTAAAATGCATTTGGGTGCAGTGACACGAAACCACCCTGTTGTCCAGGCACACTTCAAGCATTTGTTGACAACGGGGCCAGATAACGACTCCCGGAAGCCCGCTCGGCCAGGGACCACACCTTGGAGCCAGATGAATATCAGTAAGCACCGGTCAGGCCGCGAGGTCCAACCAGCAGCAGGAGGAGATGAAGTAGGGTCCAAGGCGGACGACCATGAAGCAGTTCGGCTGGACTCTTGTCACCCACCATTGTGGCCCTATAGGTACTGAGAAATAATGTAAGAGCTTCTTCTGGAGAATGGTCCTCTGTGTACATCTTCATATGAGTTTTTAAATTGTGAACAAGGCGCTCCACCTCTCAATTGGATTGGAGATGGAAAGGAGGTGTAAAGACGTATTTGACACCATTATCATGGCAGAGTTTGACGAACTCTTCACTGCAAAATTGCAGGTCATTGTCTGATACCAAGGTGACAGGAAGGACTTCAATGGAAAATATTTTTCACAGGGCAACGATGATATTCGACATGATGATAGAGGAGCATCAGATAATGACAGGGAAGTGGGAGTAGGCTTCCATGATGAGTAACCAGTAAGTGCTGAGGAAGGGTCCCACAAGATACACATGGATGCGTTCACATGGGAAGGAAGTGGCCAGCCAGGACTGGAAAGCATGGTGTAGGAAGTACCTGGGTACACAACTGACAACTGGAGACCACGCTCTCCATGTCCGGTGTCATGGTTACTCAGAAGACATGGTGACATGCGAGGGTTTTCATAAGAGCAATACCCTAGTGACCTTGATGTAAGACATGGAAAATCCTGGACTGCAGGAATGTTGGAACGATGACTCGTGGATTGGCGTCATTTTCTGCATTGGGGGAGTAGCCAGTTGATGGCCACCAGTTGATGGTGAATGGAGAGGAGGAATCGGAGGTCAGCCTGGGTTCGAGATGGAGGAAGCATTGGCCAGCTTGAGAGAACATAGTGGCGCACCAGATGTAGGAGCGGATCTGTGGATATCGCAGCGGCCTCCCTGTCAGTTAGGACTGGGAAAGCAGCTAAAGCATCCTGTATGACATCATCGGCCTGAAAAATTAGGAAGTCCAACGAATTGAATGCCGAGACACAGCCAGAGTTGAGTCGAGACAAGGCACCGGTGTTGGCATGCTGGGAGGCAGGCTGGAAATGGATGGTGTACCTAAAATGTGAGGGGAACAGATGTAGGAGCGGATCTGTGGATATCGCAGCGGCCTCCCTGTCAGTTGGGACTGGGAAAGCAGCTAAAGCATCCTGTATGATATCATCGGCCTGAAAAATTAGGAAGTCCAACGAATTGAATGCCGAGACACAGCCAGAGTTGAGTCGAGACAAGGCACCGGTGTTGGCATGCTGGGAGGCGGGCCGGAAATGGATGGTGTACCTAAAATGTGAGGGGAACAGCCCATCACTGCCGGCAGTGGGAAGTTTTCGTAGGTAACTAAGCAGATGGGGAAAATAAAGCCACGAGGGACTTGTGGTCAGTGATTAAGAGGAAAGACGTACAGTCATGTTACAGGAAGAATTTAGTAGAGACAAACATGATGGCTAGGGCCTCCTCAAATTTTCAATATTTGCTACGGGCATCTGTAATGGATTTATATATGTACGACACGAGGCGTTCCAGTCCATCCAGTAGATGGTGTGAAAGGACAGCCCCAACACCATATTCCAAGGCAACTGTAGCCAAGAGGAGACGAAGACAGGGTTTATATGGCGTGAGACACACCTTCGAGTGTAACCTATGATTTAAGGTTTGGAAAGCCGATTAACAAGCTGGGGACCAATGAAAACGCACGTTCTTTTGGCATAGGTGACGGAGGGCGCTGCGATGTGAGCGGTGGAGGGAATGAACTTCTAATAGCAAGCAATTTTACCCAGGAAAGGCCGCAGTCGGTATACGTCGCATGGACGAGGAAGGGCCGTTATAGCAGTGATGTGGGAGGAGGTAGGTGATATGCCATCAGGGGAAATGATGTGACTCAGGTAGGAGATGATTGGAAAAAGGATCATTTAGCAAGGTTGAATTTTAGGCCTGCTGTCTGCAGGTGCAGGAACAATTTTCACAGGTGACTGAGATGTTCATCCATAGTATGGCTGATGATGATGTCCTCGAGGTAGTTTATACAACCTGCCACGGTGCACTAGCTATGCCATACATGAGGCAGTTCAACTGGAACAGCCGAAATAGTATGTTAACGATGGCCAAGCGAGTAGAAGGAAAAATTGCCCCCTTGTGAGCCTGGAGAACAGGTCCTCAGGACATGGGTGGGGATAGTCTTCAACCCCCGGGTTCGCAGGTTCGATTCCCGGCGGGGTCAGGTATTTTCTCTGTCTCGTGATGGCTGGGTGTTGTGTGATGTCCTTAGGTTAGTTAGGTTTAAGTAGTTCTCAGTACTACGGGACTGATGACCATAAATGTTAAGTCCCATAGTGCACAGAGCCATTTGAACCATTTTTTAGTCTTCAACCTGTAGCTGAGGGTTAAGCGTAGCATTGAAGTCGCCACACACTCGAATATGCCCGTCTGGTCACTTGACGACGGCCAAGGGTGTCGCCCACGAACTGTAACGGACCGGAGTGACGATTCCCTCAATGGAGAGACGGTCAATTTCTTGTTGAAGAGGCATTTGGAGGGCGTGGGGAACATGCTGGGCCCAGAAGTACTTCGGGTGGGCAGACAGTTTAAGCTGGAGCGACGCATAAAAATCTCGAGCACAGCTGACGCCTGGCAAGAAGAGGTCCTGGAATTCCATGCACAAGGTATCGACTGCTGGAAACGGAAACTGGGAAGACACCAGATGAACATTGTCGTCGATGGCGAAGCCAAAGGACCAGAAGACGTCCTACTCTAACAGATCCGCAATGGCCACAATTTGGACCACAAGGAAGGTAATGTCCTGGCGAACCGATTTATACAGCATGGGAGCCATGAACTGACCAAAGAGGGCGATCACTTATTGTAAGTAAGGAGGCGCAGAGATGTAGGTGCCAATGGGGGTGCCCCAATCTTCGCATAAGAGAAATAGTTGATCAGTGAGACTGCTGCTCCTGTATCTAGCTGCATCTGCAGCGGCTGACCGTTGACGTGAACGTCGATCATCAGCTTGAAATTTCAAGATGACTGTACCTGATTGATATCCATGGGGATACGCCCCTCGATGGTTATTGGCCAGATAAGGAGGGGCTGCCGAGATCAGCAGACCAAACGGAGATGTCTGTTACAGGTACACACTGCACAAAATGCCCACCTGTCAGGGCAGTCTTCCCATGCACGGTTCTTTAAGCATCCTGTTCAGGACGTCAGCCGGAGGGCGGTGCTGGCGAGGCCGTAGGGGCCTCCTTGTACCGACGGTCTGTGCCAGACATTCGGAGCCTTCCGAAGGCGTGAATTCCTGGACAGGGCGGCTGCCCTGTCGACGCTGTGCAGAACAGGACGGTCGGCGCCGGTCATCGGAACCGACAGTGTCAACGTCTTTGACTTCAGCCAGCGATGCGATGGGCTACGAGGCGTAGTGGTCGCGGAGGGCCGCTACCTCGGCCTAGGATTTCAAACGCTTGTCGGCCGCCGTAGAGATTTCATGCTTGAATGCTACAATGACCCGGTCCAGAGTAGGATCGTCGAGTCTCAGGGCGTCGCGCCAGAAAGCCGCATCAGGGGCGGCCTGGATGGGGTGGTCGGGGACCATCTCGTCCACATGGGATTCTTTGGAGACTCATATGTTGAAGTGACATTTCCAGCTGAGACCTTGCAGTTCCGCTGGCCGCTGTCTATTGGACTAGCCAGCCTTCTTGCGCCACTTGTAAAATTCGACACAGGCTGCCAACATGTCGAACAGTCGTCGGTAGTAAACCGCGAGAACATCACAAATCTGGGAGAAAGTCAAAGAATCCAGAGGTCGAGGTTAAAGGTTTGTCAAGAGAACATATACTTTGGACTGGTTCCAGGACAGAAGGTAGGAGTCATTTTTCGTATGCTTCCCATTCTTCAGCATCCTTGCTGAAAGTGGGAAATGGCGGGGGTGACGGAACCAGGCAGCTTTTCAAAATGTCCGTAAATAAACGTTTCTGTGGATCCTGAGATTTCCTGCAAAACTGTTGAAAATCTTGTGGTAAGTCGTGCACACTTTGGACCAGCTGCTGAAGTACAACTTCCACCATGAGGAAGACACACACAGGCACAAACTCATCGCCACCTGTGACAGACTATTTGCAATTTTTCACAAACACAAATTTATTGCGGTAAGTTCACAAGGTTGATAACTGAACAAGAAACGAAAAGGTGACAATAACGGTGCCAGTAGAAGTCTCGTAAGTGAAGCAAACAAAAGTTCACTTCTAATTTTCCCACAAAGTTTCCTGGTAACACACACACACACACACACACACACACACACACACACACACACACACACACACATACACTCACTCACACACACACACACACACACACACACACACACACACACACACACACACACACACACACACACACTAGTACGAGTCCAATTCAGAGACAAAGACAATCCTCAGCACTCAAAGTACACGAGGTCGGCATCCAGAATGCACTGAACTGCAGGGCTGGTTCTATCCCCTAAATAGCGGTCTCCAGGCAGTAAGGTTTTGGTGCAGTGATACTTTCTGCATGCTGTGGCTCGAGCTCCCCCTGCGAAACAGTGCTTGGAATGTCTGTTTCCATTATTTTGTATGTATATAGCCGGTGATATGGTGTTTTGGTATGCATTGGAATAGACAACGCCATCCTCTGTGGTGTGATATGGGTTGCTGGCTCTCAGGGGCTACCTTGGCTCCAGCATAACAGAGATAAATCATGAAGAGTAATATCTGTGAACTGGGTAACGCACGTTAGATGGAACAGCACAAACGACTGACGGCATGTTTATGCTATATGCGCTGTCCACCAGACAGCGACTAGTTGTGGGAGGAGTAACACACCCGTGACAGACGCCAATATAGAAACGTAAACATATCGAATTTTCTCACTGTAAACGTCTAAACCAGTGTGGCAGACGTTTGGCATACACAAGCGTTGAATATGTGGATACGCTTCCGGTCCTTGGTGCATCTGATAACCTGGCTGGTGTTGCCGCTCGTGAATATGCTGCTAGATACCTTCGTCAATGCCATCCAGATAAAAATGTGTTTCGTCATCTGGAACTGCCCCTCCGGCAGTCAGATTCTCTCCTTCGACCATTGCTTGACGGAAGTCGTCCACAGAGTCGCCATACTCCAACTACTGAGGAAGCTATTCTGAACGCCATACGCAAAACCCTCAGATAAGTACACGTAGCATATGTCTCACGAAGCAGTCTCTGTAACGCCGGAAATGCATATCCTCCTATTTCCATCTTTTGTACTACAAATTTTTTTCCTTATTTTGTTACCTGAAGATATGACATTTGTGTCTTTATATATTGTAACTGTTTTACTATTTGTATATATATTTATGCATTTATGTCGATGTATAATTGGTTTGTTTTGTAAATATTATTTGTGTTTTTACGCTGGGTCTGGCCTAGGGAAAACAATGCTATCGAACGATTACATCGATAGGTCGTGTGGAGAACCGAAGTGTTTAGGATCTTTGGTAGTGTAAACTCTGCTGCTTGGAGCGCGGGCAGAGAGAGTCTGGCTGGAGTAGGGAAGTGGAGCAGGAGTGGTTGTGTAACGCTCCCGCGAGTTGCCGCGATTTCGGGGTTTGGCCGCATGTAATTGCGGTCGACTTGCTATAATAGTTTCTGACACGGTGTCGCCGACGGGAAGCATTAGCTGGCGCACATCAAGAGCCCGTTTCGCCTGGTGACCGTGTGGAGAGGAAGGCGCGCCAACATCCAGCTTCTGCAACTGCGACGGCCGAAAATGACTGACTGTCGCCACCTCCCCGATCGACGACTGCCAACAAGAAAGACTAAAAGCACGTACAGTTTTAGAACTGTATGGCAGACCTCAGCTTTTCAAACTGTAGCATCACAAAACAGCAACTTAGCATGAACATTTGTTGCTCATTGTCCCAATTGAATTACCAAGCAGGATCCCTTCGTTTTCTGGAATGAACCCGAGTGTCGTTGAAATTCAAACGCCAGCATTAAAGTAATATCATTCCATTTCTCTGCTTCAATTTCAAAGTTCAGTTAAAGTATTCATAGCTGGCTACAATATTTAGATTACACAACCACAAATTAAGAGTGCAAGTTTTGTTACCATATTTTAGCTTTCCTGTGACTGCAGCTCAGCTTGGTACGTACTAAATTTTACTATTGTTAATTGTTCAGAATCATTTAATTCAAGTTCAAAGTTAAATCTCTTATTTCTAAATTGCGTAGACTTAAGTAGCTTTTGAAATGATTGTTGATGTAGCCCAAGACTAACCTTATTTTATTGATTTTCGTAGTGCTTCAGAAACAAAGTTCACTATTAATTTCAGTCACTAAATTAAATTTTTCCGGTTTTATTAATTCTTTTGCTAAATTAAGTCAGGCGTAGCAAAATTTATTACTTTCTGACAAACATTCAGTTTTCACACAACACATGTCAACCATTCGTTGCCACGCTTTTAGTACTAATTATAGGTGCATTAATCTTTCATTTTAAGTTATTATAGTAGTTGTCCATAGGACTGACTAACGTAATTTTTTCCAATCTCAAATATCTAATTAACGCCAATTCATTGTTAACGTAACGACCGCACATTCACTTTCTTTATTAATTGTACCCTTTTTAAAAATTATTTCCACCAGTTTCATTTGCATATTTCCTTTCATCTAGATGTAACCGTTTCCTCCCTCTTTACTGACGAATTAACTTTGGTGACGATTGGTTTTCCCAAATTTCCATTAGGTGCGCGCGGTTTAATTTTTCACTGTCACGATAAGTGAGGGGGGATGTTACACGTGGCGACCTGGTGACAGGACAATCTTCGGATATGAGGTTGTTCTGGACACGAATTTTGCATTGTGCAAATCTCGTAACTAAGTACTGGTTACGAAATGGTCGTTACGTCTCCGAGAATAAGTAGTGTGAGGAATCCTAATTAGATTTGAGATTTGGCATTTATATTGAAAATTGGTAAATTGAGTGAAGGCAACAATTACCAGAATTAGGTAGACTTGGGTACGGAACAATCGGTCGAACAGTGGGAAACGCGCACCGCGGAACCCATTGCTCAGGGGCAGGCGGCTAGCATGAAAGACGCGACCGCCGAAACGCATCAAACAGCAGATACTGAATTCCAAACTTTAGAAAATGTTTCGGAATCGGAAGTGAAAATCAGATCTGAGCCCTTTGATGACGAATACGGGGGGACAATTAAAGAGAAAGCCGCTACGGAAGTAAAACCGGTAGTTTCCGGGAATTTAACTGATTTATTGAATGTTTTGATTAACGAAATCAAGAGTCAATCGGCAGAAATTAAAGCTCAGTCTGCCAAGCAAGAAGCTCAGTCTGACAAAATTGACAGGAAGCAAGACAATCAGAACAAAGCTATTAATGTTGTTAACAGCAATGTTGGAGTTGTTAACACAAAAGTTGATAAAATCAAAGAAGATATTGTTGTAATTAATACCGAAATCGGTAATCTTAAACAGGAAATGATTGGCGTTCAGGCGGAAATTGCGAGCATAAATACTCGTTTTGACTCCGAAATTAGCGTAATCGAGAAAAGTGTAGGATTAGCAGTTGCTCGAATCATCAAGAATAAGGTGACGGAACAAATTCAATTAGTGAAAAAAGAGGATCAACATAAGGTGGAAACTTTAAAGGCTTTAGTATCCGAAGTAGATACTAATGTGAGGGAGCAGGCTAATACCTGCGAAGAGAAAAAGAGGGAAGTGGAAACGCTTACGACAGCTTGACTGAAATAGTCTGGGAACTCTACAGTAAGCTTCCAGATGATACAAAACGCTACGTAGGAAGCAATTACAGGACAATCAATGATTTCCTGTAAAGAGTTGAGGACGAGGACAATTGGCGCAATAATCGCGATAGTGGTAGAGGCCGTGGTAACAACAATGGGTACCACAACAACGATAACCATGGGAATAATGCATACCGCAACCTTGGCACCAATAACAATAGTGGTTCGCACCGTAATGACAATCGGTACAATGCAAATAACAACACGAATGACGGAAATCAGCAACGGCAGGAGAGTGTGCCAGTATTAAGAGAAAGGAGTGCGCCCACAAGTAGTACATCAGCTGTAGACACGGCAGTAGAAAATACATTCACTGTCAGTGAGAACAATTTAAATAGTGTTCCGGAAATCGATTATAAAGTGGCAGCTGTAACAACCACAGAGGAACTGGTGAGAGTTTAAGAATGATTCGCAATTGTTGAGAGAAGATCAGATGTCGGATAACAGGTCCGTCATCGAACGAAGGGATGCAGAGAGGGATGAGGTCTGGTTAAGGCAGTTCGGTCGCTTATACGACGAACTAAGAGATTATAGGGACCTGTACGGGAGAAGTGTTTATGGGGAGCGCGGGCAGGATTTGCCGCGTCTTGTCCCGCAGGGAGATAGTGTTTGTGAAGTGATAGAAAGTTCTGGCCCTAACCGGCAGACTTTACCAGAAATAGTTGAAGTTAATGGGGAGCACGAGCAAGATTCGTCGTGTTTCGTCCCGCTGGAGTTGGATGTTGAAGTAGTAACGGAAAGTTCTGGCCCTAACCGGCAGACCTTACCGAAAGTTCTAGTGGTAGAGGTAGCCGACCCATCGGACGCAAAACCCCAGTTTGAACATTGGGAAAGTATTAAGGAAAAAGATTACGAGAATTTTATTGATAGCCTTATAAGATTGGTAGAAAAGCACGCTGATTACAGCGTGTATGAGGTTAGAGCTGACGTTATACGGTCGGACGGTAGCAGTGTCGGTTGCGCAGATCCAGAGGAAGTAATTGCAGATACTACTGAGCACATTCCTCCAGGTAGATCGGCCGATGAGATCAATCTGGCCAAAGACTAAGCCTCAGGACAAACGTGTTGAAATTAAAACTGTATGTGAACATAGGTCGAAAAAGCCGCCAGATAAGCCGAATTTAGGATCAAAGCCGGATGGTTTTTTTCTAGTATGAGCTGGATATAGACGAGGATTTATTGTGGGATAATAAAGAAACAGTCGAGGATAAGTGTAGACAGATAGTAGTGTCTGTTAATATGCACAGCCTACAACTAAACTTGTTGATTGACACAGGTGCAGAACTGAGTGCTGTATCTGGGAAAATACTTCAGTTACTGAAAGGCAGACCTGGTATCGCAGTTATGCCAGTAACAGGAGTGAAAATTATCGGTGCTATAGGGAAGGTCAGTAAACCGGTCACAAAACAGATTTTTGTCAACTTCGAGATATATGGGGCACGATTTGAACAATAGTTTGTCGTCGTGCCAGACTTAACTACGGAAGTAATTATAGGGTTAGATTGGCTATTAAAGTACCGTGCAGTGACTAATTGCGAAAGCAAAACTTTGACATGTACGTCACAAGATAAAACAAATGTAGCTAGTTTTGACGACGCAGGAGCCGGTGTGCATAGGGAATACCAGCCTATGCACATTGTTAATTGGTCAGATGCCATTGACGTAGGCATGAATTAGAACTGCTGTAACGTGAGGAGATCCTGTTAGATGACATAAGAAAAAGCTTAGAGGAAGAATTCATCAAATTCCCTCCACGGATTGACAATAGTCTTGGTGTGAAAAAAGATCGTTTGCGAGAAGTAAGCTAAAAGCCGATGCCCGCATACGTCGTCATGACGCTAAAGCGCGTTTTGCTAAGTTTGTAATAGGAGACATAGTACTTGTAAAAGCTCATGAGAAATCGAGCGAGATAGTAAATGAAATCTCTAAATTTAAGTTTGTTTATAATGGACCATATAAAGTCACCGGTATACCACACACAAATGCTTATTGCTTAGACTATCCAAGCTCTGGAAAACTATTAGGTATACGGATCATTGTAGACTTGAAATTGTACCAACCAAGGAGTGATTAATACCACAGAATTGGTAATTTGTACAGTATGTAAATATAGCGTGTAAGATTTAAGGATTTGCTAGGTTGCCATGGTATTGCCTGAACAAGAGGTGATTAAAGAAGTTGTAATTCATAATTAAGGGGGAGGTTACAGCCCATTAACGTGCTGCACGAGCATCGCCTGCACCCCTATCATCATGCTTTCACGCAACGCTTGCGCTATCAGCAGATGCAATTCTGTGAATGGCTCCGACAACAACAACAGGAAGCCGACGATGACTTTGTGAACAAATAGTACGGTCGGATGAAGCTGCATTCACTCGTGAGTGTGTCTTCAATATGCACTACACCCAGCACTGGTGTGAGGTTAACACACACGTCACCTACAAACGTGGATATCAAGTTAGCTTCGGTATCACCGTCTCGTCCAGAATATTGGGCGACATGCGTTAAGGCAGCTACATGTTGGCTGACTGGCTGACAGCATGAAGGTATCATGCATTCCACTTAAACTATCTTCCTGATGCTCTGGAAGCCGTTCCACTGCATGTTAAGCAGAGGATGTAGTTCCAACATGTTAGTGCATCTCCACATTATGGAATGTATTTGCGACAGTATTAGGACATAACATTTCCAGGGCCGTGGCTAGGACTTAGACGTTCAGTTATGCGGCCACCGTGTTCAGCTAACCTAAATCCCATGGACTTCTTCATGTGGGGATACCTGAAGGAGCA
This sequence comes from Schistocerca americana, assembly GCF_021461395.2. Taxonomy (NCBI): domain Eukaryota; kingdom Metazoa; phylum Arthropoda; class Insecta; order Orthoptera; family Acrididae; genus Schistocerca; species Schistocerca americana. The sequence continues at coordinate 439,476,359 of NC_060121.1, read as the reverse complement.
CGTGTACTCCACTCCGCCGACGAATGTGAACGAATACGTAGCGCATGTTCATGCTCCTGTTTTTACTGTGGACGCAGAACTGCTGCGGAACGTCCACAGCTGTGTGATCCAGCAGGATGCGCAATGTTTGGACATACAGGGAGGTCGCTTTGAGCATCTGTTGCTCTGAAGACAGCGTATTCTGTTGTAAAGGTCATCCAGTCATTAATATGGACATTATTATTGCCACATAGGAAACGGTTTATATTCGTGTATGAAATGTCAGAATGAAACTAGCAAATAAAAAAAATGTGTCCCAATCCAGGATCGAACCATCGACATCCTGAAAGCTAACCCGAAAATTCTATCCACTGCACCAACTGTACATCTCGTCTAACCTGTGCCGACAGAGGTAGTTAGCATAAATGTGGTTACAGTGTTGCCAGATTGCCACTCCTTAACGTTCTTTTTCTGCTGGATGTACTCGTCGGACGGAACTTTGTGAGAGACGTTTTTTATCACTAGCATGTGAGGAGTCGCGCTGCGGAGCGCTGGCACGCGAATTTAACTTCTCACTCTATATCGACCATTAATAAACCTTCTATTACAGTTGAAAACTGCACAAATCGCAGCGCAAATTAAATTCCTTTTAAATACTCACCTGTATGGAGCATACAAATAAAAAATCCGGATAAATACAAGAAGAACTCACGCACTGCAATACTTGGATGACGATAACGATACCAGCAGCCGTATTTTAATGTAACGTGGTATATTATTTTTATCTTATTCGACCAGTTTCGACACCATCTGGTGTGATCTTCAGGATCCGAACGTAACCTTCAGTCCACAACTGTTTTCATGCGCAACGAACAGAGTAGTATGCAGTGGACCAAATTGACTGGATGCCGTACCTTCCGTGGCAGTAACAAGTCCAACGTCAGATAAAAATAGTAAACAATGTTACGTTCAATTACAGCTGCTGGTTTTGTTATAACTATTCAAGGACTAAATGCGAAGTGCAGTTTAGCAGAATACAAATTATTTGAGTTATGCAGTAAATAAAAGAGAACATGAGAGAGAGAGAGAGAGAGAGAGAGAGAGAGAGAGAGAGAGAGAGAGAGAGTCTTCTTGTGGCTAATACTAGTGCACACAAACATGCAGTCGCTGTTTTATCAGTATTTCTATGTTTTCTATTATCCGACATTTATTAACACACTTATGCTACAACTGTCTGTCACCGACGGCATTTTCTCTGTAATAGCACTCCATTTTCCAGTTGTTTAACAGCTATTGTATCCTGACTGATAACAATAGTAAGTCTGATGATGATGGACTCTTAAGCCGCAAATCAGTTAACTAATTTAGTCCTCTGAAACATCCACATCTTTGTACTTTTCATTCCTACGTTCCATAGTGGCTGTAAGGTTCGTGTACGAGGCATAGTGGTGGAAGTTTTCAAAATATTTGTCATCAGGAGTTTTTTTCTCTTTTAATTTGCTGAGAATGTGGACGCAGGAGATCTCTTTCCTTTACGGTTCGATGACATCACTGTCTTTTTTTGGTTTTTGCAGTTTATTTTGGTTTTTACTGATGCAAATGACAGTGTCTAGACCAAATTTAAGGATGTCGTATTTTGCATCTGTAAGTATGCTGAATGAGGTGACTCATTTGCATTGGCTAGCATCGCAGACATTTGAGTTGGATGCTTCTTAACAGAAATTCAATTCACGAATAACTCTACATTGTCTTGGCAGTTACTTCATTCACCGTTAGCATTCATGGGCTAAGGAAATTATTGCATTAATCTTCGTCATTTTTCAATGCAAAAATGTTTAATCCATGGCTTTCTGTTTCATATTTATATCTAAAAGAGGTTCGCAGTCTACATTCAGATGTGAGTGAAATACTGAAATGTGTGTTTCCTGAGCTGTAACATAAATTTTAGATTTAAATAGGTATCGACTCTCCTTTCCCTGCAATTTTACAGTTCTGTTTAACGACCAGAAGCCGTTGCACCACGAACATGCTTACACGCATTGCACCTTGGGTGATTTATTTGTCAGGGATTTTCAATAGAGATTCGCTTTACGGAGCTTTTGGCAAAAGCAGCGCGATTTATTTCCGGTGTTACATTACGGGTAGAGTGTAGAACAGAACTGAGCTTCGTTATCTTGTTGTGCAGGAACGAATTAGTATCGGTGCCATGACGAAAAATTTATCAACCAGTTCACGGAACAGGAAACTTTAACAGACGTCTATATAGATTAATGTTCGTACCAGTAACTCCATATGGTTATTTATACGTCAGTCAACGTCAAAACTTATTTTTGACAACTCAACAGGAAGACTTTCTACTGTCATGGTGTTTACAATATTGCTTCAGTACCATTCTATTCTGGAAGTGCTGCATATGTACGTTTCATTCCCAGAAATTAGTACAGCAATATTACGTCCATGTCACCGTATACAGATTACACTGCTTAAATGTTACACTGCCATGATAATCATAGTCATCTGATTTACATTCGGAGTACACCACATAAACATTACACTGTTATTCTAGCATTACACTGAAACATTACACATTCGAAAGTATAATCTCTGAAGATTACTCACTTATAATTAGTAATGTAGAGAAAGTTAAAACACTTCGACCCACACCCAGGATTATGTGTACACTGCCATATTCTGATTATCAGCCATTAATACTCTGTCTCTGCTCTGCAATTCTCAGCCGTAAGTGTTTGGTGTGTTCCGGTTGTGTGTATGTCTCGTGGTTCATGCCGTTGCAATTGGTGTGGAGCGGTGTTTTGTTTAACTTTTGGAAGGGAAATTACTAAAAGTATTGGTACATATTGACCATGTGCAGTACAGTACACTGGGGTGACAACAGGAATTGGATACGTTTGTATGGTGATGGACTTTCTTTGGCGCCTCTTAGTGCGACAACTCGACGTGCAATTGATTTAACAGGTCGTTCGAAGTCCCCTGCAAAAATATTCAGCCATGCTAACTGTACAGCCATCCATAACTGCACAGGTGATGCCGGTGCAGGACTTTGTGCACGAACTGACCTCTACAATACGTCCCATAAATGTCCGATAGGACTTATATCGGACGATCTGGCTGGCCAAATCATTCGCTAGAATTCTCCTGAATGTTTTTCAAACCCACAGGCAACAATGGTGGCTCGCAACATGGTGGAGTGTCGACCACAAGAATTCCAACATTGTTTGGGTACATGACATCCATGAATGGTTGAAAATGGTTTCCAAGAAGCCGCGCACGACCATTCCCAGTAAACGCTCTGGTCACTAGGACCAGAGGACCCTGTCCGTTCCATGAATACACAGCCCACACCTGAGCCACCATGAGTTTACACACCATGTCTTGTTGACAAAATGAGGCCATGGATCTTGGGGTCTGCACCTCACTCTAACATTACCATCAGCTTTTACTAACAGATATCGGGAGTCAAATGACAAGGCCTCGGTTTTCCAGTGGTCTACGGCAAAACCGTTATGATCACGAGCCTAGAAGATACCCTGCAGGCAATGTCGTGTTGTTTGCAAAGTTACTCGCGTCTGTCGTCTGCTCCCATAGTCCTTTAACGCAAAACTTTATCGTACTGTCCTGACAGACATGTTCATCTTATATCCCACATAGTTTTCTTGTCTAGTAACACTGACTACTCTACGCAAACGCTGCTTACTTCGGAAAGACCGAAGGTCACTGCATCTTCCGTGGTGGAAGACAGTGCTGGAAGTTTGTATTCTCGACAGACCCTTGACACTGTGTATCTCCGAATACCGAATCCGCTAACGACTTCTGAAACGGAATGTCCAGTGCGTCTAGCTCCTACTACCATTATGTGTTCAAAGTCTGTTAATTCACGTCGTGTGGCCACAATCACGTCGGCAGCTTTTCCAAATGAATAACTTGAGTATACAAAGGCAGCTCAGCCAAAGGACTACCCTCTTACAATTTGTGTAAGCAATACTACCGCCTTCATTATCTGCGCATACTGCTATCCCCTGACTTTTGTCTCCTTAGTGTAAATCAGCAGAGGAAGGTCTTTCATAAGTGAATCTATAAGTGGGTATTGCACATAATTAGTGACAATTCTTCATCAACTCTAGTACAGAAATTCTTTGGTATCTGCTAGAGACATTTTTTATTGGATACAATTTTTGTGGCAGGTACTGGCCTCTGTCATTTATTAAACTAGGATTTTTCTCACTGCTTTGATGTATCTCAACAATTCTATAGCCATTCTTTTAACTGGATGGCTATGCTGTTCTTTCCTTGTGAAATACGAATTTTAATGTTACAGTACTGTTGGTAAAGGTCTGTGGTCTTGTGATCTTGGGGAATGAAGTATCCACCTGCTAATAATAGTTGTGAAAAGGCTTTATAAGTATTTTTGGTGATTCAGAATGTGGTTACCGTTTAAAACTGCTGTGTGTAAGAACTTATTCTGAGTGTGATAATGTATGAATAGCATGCATCAGCTGTGGAAAAGTTTACAAACACCGTATCTTATTTGAAGCTCTCTTCTCAATCTATGCATATATAGTACAGGTTATTCGTTGTCCTGTACATATTGTTCTTTCTTTTTTCCATTATGTTGAGAAATTTGTCTGTACTGTAAGGTGAAAACGGTGCCAGATTCTTGGGAATATCCTTCTGTGAAGTCAGGTAGTAATCCACGGCGTATTTACGTAGTGAATGTTCATTTGTGACTTACTCAGGTGTAAAAATTCTGTTCTTTTCGTCTGTATATTGTAGAATACTTATGTGCTTCAATTTCTATTGAATTTTACGTTAAACACTGAAACAGAAGCGTTTTAGTTTTTATGGTGCAATGAGGGAAGTTATTCTGCTGGTATTACCGCATTAGTAAATTATGTGGATTCATGTGAATATATTTTCCTTGAGGCAACTGTGATATTTTCTCTGGATTATAATTTCGGGTAGCCAAGGCTGACTGTGTCTGTGTAGGGAGTTCGTCCCTGTGAAAAATTGTGATCTCTGTGAACCAAAGTGTAGTTGTTGCTTGTAGAATATGTATTCGTCTGGTCAGTTTTTTGAGACGGGTAATTTAAGCAGTGTAATTTAGGTAGACGTACGTGAAAATCCCGAGCTTGACATAAACAGCATGAAGACAGGGATCTAAATTATGGACAGTACAAGATAGGCAACACAACGAACTCACAGACGGGAACAGAAAATACATTAATCTTTTGTAGGGACTAAGGATAAACACAGATAAGGTAAGTAAGAAATTATGATAAAGATCCCTGTTTTATCAATCCTGGGGAGCAGATACAGTTGTGGCATGTAAACGAGACCGTTCGTGATCATTATTTGTTTCAGAGACAGGACAATATTCATTCAGCTTGCAGTGCAAGAGAGAATAGTTTCAACTAGAGGCATTGTTTGGGAATTGAAAGCTGTCAGGAATGAAATATATCTTAGGACATGGCTTGAACAGTTTTATTCTTCACTGAAGTCAACAAGGCCAATTAGTCATAAATCACAATTTATGTGCAGATTCAACGAAGGTGAAAAAGTCACTATAAAGCGTCCGCTGGTGTGCAAATGTAAAACATGGACATTTTTACCATGCCTTCCTGTCATCCTGTTGAATTCAAACAACACAAGACCGCATTCTGCATAACAGTGTAACTTCCAACCAATGAGCAGATGTTTCGAACCCCACGTGTCATTTCGAATACAGGGATCAAATGAATCAATTTATGTGTAAGCTTTACAGATTTGCGTAACTGACTAACTTAATTAGCAATCCAACTACGGCACATGCCAGCAGGTCGTTCTAATAAGGCTACTGAAACATTTTAAAATCTTCTACGAAAACTAGAATTTGATTATACTGACCGCCCACAGAGGAACAAGAATCAGGGTAATAAGAGACGAGAATTACAACCGCAGCATGACTAGCCAACGAACAAGAAACTGGAAGTCCAGAGGGCAATTTAAATGTTGTGATCTATGCAATATGAATTAAGTACGTGGCCTCTCGAATTATATGTAAATGAAAATGAAATTAACTATAATGCTGAGGGGGGTGGATTTAGCTCAAAGCAGCATACTCAGTGAAGGATTAATACGCATAAAAAACATTTTTGTAGTTACAGCACTAGACACAATCAGTAGAAAGAAAAACCAGTTGAAGTCGCAATTTATGCTTTACGTTTTATTTACTCGACGACTAGCTTTGGACCGAGACCCATTTTAAAATCGTCCTACAAGGCAGGAAACCAAATTTACACTCATGTACAGTGCATTTGTTACGTGCCAAAATCACAGAACGTATCATCCAAAATTTATGTAACGTAGTCAAAAATTACATTTCAGAAGATGTCAAAATTACGCAGCGAACAGTTACAGTGCATACATATAATTGGCAGTTTACACCTTCCGCTGGAAGTGGGCGAGCATATAGTAAACCTTTTTTGTTTTTGTAGGAACTACCAACATTGTTGTCAAACTACAGTGGTTATTTTCCATCTCTTACAATTCTGCTCGGCACATACCTATCTGAAGTACATAAACAATGCTCTTGAACTTCGTCCATTGATGCTCACCCACTAGGAGAATGCAGATCTCACTCAAGAAATTCTGGGAATGAATGTTCTTAGGAACATTTGGACAGAGCTGAAAGAATAAGAACAGGCTATGTGAAGTGCAACTCCATGAAGAGTGGGGTATATCAATTTCTGTGGTGCCTGACTGTGGGGAATCGGAGCGATCTGTAGATAACGTAGTGCAAGACTGCCTAGTAAGGAAGTATCAAGGATCCTATTAGAAATATGACCAATCAGACATTTCTGCCATTACCTTGTTGGTAAATTGGACTTAGAATAATAGGAGTGTTTACTGAAAAGTAATGCCAACACCTTCGTAACCCTTCAACAGTTAGTAGCATTGGAATACGGTAGGTACTGGCTTGTTCCGTAGCCTCTTTTTCTATGGCTCCAGTTGGCGGGGAGCCTTACAATTGAACGGTTGTGTTGTTACAGTGTTAAGTGTGGAAACCTGCGCAGACGGTCGGTCAAGGCGATTTAAGCAACGTGCTGTCATTGAATTCTTGACAGCAGAAGGTGTCACTCCAAAGGAGATTCATCAGAGAATGATAGCAGCTTATGGTGATTGTGTTGATGTGAGTACTGTACGTCGTTGCGCGAGTAAATTTAAAGTTGGCGAGGCGGGAACATCTGACTTGTGTGACAAACAAAGAGTTGGACGTCGTGTGACAGCAACCTCAGAGTTTCACAAGCAAAATATTCAAACCTGATTCACGACGATAGCCCTATCACCCAGAGAGAAATTGCAAGCACAAGCGACGGCTAAAAAGGGTCCCAAATGAGAAGGGAAATGTTTTCCTGCAGCATGATAATGCCAAACCACACATTTCACGTGCCGCCACAGCAGAACTTCAGAGACTGAATCTCACCACCGTACGGCTTCCTCCATACAGTCCAGATCAGCACCGTCTGACTTCCATCTATTACTGATAAAGAAAGACAATATGTGAGGACACCATTATGTTTCTGATGAACGCGTTGAGAGAGCTGAGAGACTCTAGTTGCAGAGAGTTGTCGTCATCTTCCGTGACGGCTTCAGAAAACTTGTTCATCGTTGGCAGAAATGTATTACGATAATGTGGAAAAGCGGATTCCAGCATTCTAAAGATTATTTCTGAGTTTGATTTATGAAAACATTCCCATCAAAAACCAATTAAAGAAGGTAGAGGCAATACTTTTCATTCAATCCTCCTAAAATGTTCTCCGACAATCAAGAATACAACAATTAACAAAAGAGCCACACAAGCCAACAATAAAATTATTTCTTCTGAAATCTTTATCAAAAACAGTCTAATATATACAACTGCTGACCAGTAATACAGAGGAACCCCACATATGGAGCGTATTACCGAGTTGTATGCCATGTTGGCACGTAAAAATCATTAAATGTGAACAGCATCATTACTATTGAAAGAAACGGAAACAATGGGATATCAAAAACCTTCACAATTTCCGATCATTCTGGACATCACATTATACAAAATAAGTTTAGATAAAACCACTTTTCCATGATGTGTCCCACGTGAAAACAAACATTACACCACAAAGTAGAAATCGGGTGGGCAAGTGGATAACATGGCTGGAATGTAAGTATATAATCAGCACAAATAGAGAAAATTACTGAAATTACACCAGAAAAGACTATTCGCCCTTTCTTTACAATCAAATAAATACGAACTGCCATATCAACTTAGAAACTGTATGTTATTCAGGAGTAATCGTACAGCTAATATATGCAAACAAAAGGGAACCTGCCGGCCGGAGTGGCCGTGCGGTTCTAGGCGCTACAGTCTGGAATACCGAGGGACTCCTACGGTCGCAGGTTCGAATCCTGCCTCGGGCATCGATGTGTGTGATGTCCTTAGGTTAGTTAGGTTTAATTAGTTCTAAGTTCTAGGCGACTGATGACCTTAGAAGTTAAATCGCATAGTGCTCAGAGCCATTTGAGCCAAAAAGGAAACAAACGAAAAATGGCTCTGAGCACTAACGGACTTAACATGTGAAGTCATCAGTCCCCTACAACTTAGAACTACTTAACCCTAACTAACCTAAGGATTTCACACACATCCATGCCCGAGGCAGAATTCGAACCTGTGACCATGGCGATCCCGTGGTTCCAGACTGAAGCGCCTAGAACCACGCGCCCACACCTGCCTGCGGAACCAAACAAACTTCTGAAATAATGTAGTGGTGAAGGCCACATAAGCAATAAGTTAATCTAGCTTCATAATTTGTCGTATACAACACACCACATATGCAGCGAAAAGGCACAACAAACACCGAAAGCTTATTATGCTACCAGCAGCAGCCTATAGGCACCACAGACAATAGTGCATACTTAAATCAAGAGTTTTACTCCTCAGTTTATCAGTAATGGAACATATAACGACGCAAGAAGCGAAATGCATACTATAAAATATGCAATGATTTTTTTGTGAAATGGAAAAGGGAGGTGGAAAACGCGAAGGGGCGGTGAGATCACGAGTTGCAGATGTTAACCAGAGATATGTAAAAAAAAAAAGCTGAACACTGATCTCGGAAGATGACGATGAGCGCAGGGAGCAACATGTCACTACGCGAATATTAGAAAAAGGGTAAAAATCCGGGAGGAGGATATGAAAATTAGAGAAGGAAATGGGGTGGAGAAAAAGGGGTGGCAGGTGAAGCCCAGTAACGGGAGTTCGTGCTCCAGGGGTTGGCGGAAATAACAACGAGATTGTTGGTATGGGGTAGAGTATAAACTATACATCGTTTTGGAACAGAGCAAAGAACCGAGTAAACCGAAAAGCGAATTGTTCGTTCAACACTTTATCTGACTGCTTTATTTTGCTCATAAAAATCTCAAGATCGTCCAAAATACCCAAAGGCAAATCTTTCGATGTGTGATGCAAAACTTTAAGTGTGTTGTCTATAGTTGTGTTATAGAAGATAAATTTGTTGTTTAGTGTCTATTTTTAGGTATGGCACATTAGGAAAAAGATGTTTTGTCTCCAAGTAATTTGTATAGTTTGATATGGTGAGGATTTTATGCATGTAAGTGGTCGGAAATGATGAAGATTTTTAATCCAGTATTTCTTTGGTTTCTCTTAATGCTAATAGTGCTGTTCACATTTAATGATTTTTACATGCCAACTTGGCATTAAGCATTGTAATAGGTGCCGTATGTTGCGCTGTTGTATATTACTTGCCAGTGATTTTAAGTATTTGACTGTTTTTGGACTGATTTTGAAAGTATTAATTTTATTGTTTTCTTGTACGGTTATTGTATCAATTGTTGTATTCTTGTCGTTGTAGAACATTTTATTAAATTGAAACAGGTTTCCTATGTCCTGACAGGGCGCTATCTTCACGAGGTTCCCTTACGGCAGCGGAAGATGTAAACTGCCAGAACAGTTGGTTGCAAATGTTTGAGATCTTCGGAAATACCATTTTCAACTATGTTACGTAAGTTTCGAATCGATATTCTGTCATTTTCACTTAAGCTTAACATTTGGCAATAGCTGCATTATAGAAAAGAATAAATTTGTTTTTCTGCCCTGTGGGATGATTTGGAAACGGGTTTCGGTTCGAACCTAGTCGTCGAATGAAAGTAAAAAAAAAAAAAAAAAAAAAAAAAATCCAACTTTCGACTCGTTGTTTGTTCTAGTGACTAACAGAAGTTGCCAACCCAAGCTATTCCAACTTGCCGGAAGTTCGCACCACCTGACAAGGACAACTTAGGCAACAAACAGAGTTTGACCTGAAGAACACTGCAGCCAACGGTGCAGTGGTGAATTAAGAGGTTACGTGGGATGCTTTATTGAAGGAAAATGAGAAAAGTTAAAATTCTGTATCTACATCTACATACATGTTCCGCGTCCCACCATTCTGTGCACCGCGGAATGTGCCTTGTACCATACTAGTCGTTTCCTTTCCTGCTCCAATCACAAATAGAGCATGGGGAAAAGGACTGTCCATACGCTTCCGCATGAACTCTAATTTCTGTCATCTTATTTTCATCGTCCGTACACAAAATGTACGTTGGTGATAGTAGAATAGTTCTGTGGTTAGCATGAAATGCCGGTAACTTAAAGTTTCTCTATAGGGTTTCACGAGAAGAATTTCTTCATCCCGCCAGGGACGCCCATTTGACTTATCAAACCATCTCTGTTGTACCACGTGTTGATCGAACCTACTGTTAACAAATATAGCTGCTCAGCTCCGAAGTGCTTCATTGTGTTCCTATAATACGACCTAGTGAGAATCTCAAACACTCAAACATGATTAGTATTCTACACGCAGTCTTCATAGATGAGCTACATTTTTCTAACATTCCCCCAACAAACCGAAGTCGACCATTCACTATCCCCATAGCCACGATTACGTGCTCATTCAATTTCATATCGCTTTGCAGTTTTATTCTTAGATGTTTAAGAGATACTAACTTATTAAGCTTGATGCAACAAATGCTATACCTCAACGACCTCAACGTTATGGGATTGTTTTTCCTAGTATCTGCCACATCTTCCATTTTTCTCCACCACATTTAGAGACAGCTAACATTCGTCATACAAACTAGATATTTCGTCTAACTTATCTTGTATCTCCTTAGAGTCACTTAAGGACATCATTTTCCCATGCACCACTGTGTCATCAGCAAACAGTCGCAGACTGTTGCTCACATGGTCTGTGAGATCATTCATTCATATATAGAGAAAAATAGAGCAGTCCAATGACAGATCCTTGTGATATTTCGGACGATATCCTTGTCTCAGATGTCCATTCCCCATTAAAGACCCAAGTACTGGATTTTATTACTCCAGAAATCAACGTACCATGAAAGATAATCCACACGCTAGGATTCTCATTAGGGAGTCTGCATTGTGACACCATGTCTAATGCTTTCCAGATATCTAGGAATACGGAATCTGCCTGTTTTCAAATTGGGCATGCCTTCTGAAGAAGGCCAAATTATTTTTGCTGAAACCTGGGTAATGTTTAGTCAGTATTTGCAACTGAGGCTGACGTGTTACATGTTCAATTCTGTTTATGAGATGAGATGTGTTGGTGTTGGAAGGGAAAGTAGTAATTTGCTTTGTGCAATAATGAATATTCCATCTTCTTCTGCCTCGTAGTCAACACTAAACAATTATCTTCTGAAAGCCTTGGAAAAAGAATGCTAAAGCAGTTTATCAGCATCAGTGAATGAGGCAGTTTTATTTAAGACAGACATTCAGATAGAAGTAGTAGACCCTTTACCTTCTACAGAACTGTGTGTTTCACGTCATAGAAAATGGCTGAAAAGGGGCCACACCTCTCTACAAGGTGTTTCGTCAGTTATAAGTGTTGGCACAGGAAAAGTTACGGATTAGCTGGTGATGTCCAAATATCGCTCTTTTTGGGCACAAAGGAAGACGTTAGACAATAAGAAAAAAGAGAGACAGTTGCAAATGAAACAGAATAATATGCAGTTAGAATTATGATGGTTCTAGTGGCTGCAGGAAAAAAGTGAAGACATCGAAATAGATATGATTGTCGGAAGGACAGACTCAGCATACATGAAAGTCAAAACAACCTTTGGTGACATTAAAAGCAACGGTGGTAACATTAAGAGTGCAACGGGAATTCCACTGTTAAATGCAGAGGAGAGAGCAGATAGGTGGAAAGAATACATTGAAAGCCTCTATGAGGGTGAAGATTTGTCTGATGTGATAGAAGAAGAAACAGGAGTCCATTTAGAAGAGATAGGGGATCCAGTGTTAGAATCGGAATTTAAAAGAGCTTTGGAGGACTTACGGTCAAATAAGGCAGAAGGGATAGATAACATTCCATCAGAATTTCTAAAATCATTGGGGGAATTGGCAACAAAACGACTATTCACGTTGGTGTGTAGAATATTTGAGTCTGGCGACATACCATCTGACTTTCGGAAAAGCATCATCCACACAATTCCGAAGACGGCAAGAGCTGACAAGTGCGAGAGTTATCGCACAATCAGCTTAACAACTCATGCATCGAAGCTGCTTACAAGAATAATATACAAAAGAATGGAAAAAATTTGAGAATGCGCTAGGTGACGATCAGTATGGCTTTAGGAAAAGTAAAGGGACGGGAGAGGCACTTCTGACGTTACGGCTAATAATGGAAGCAAGGCTAAAAAAAAATCAAGACACATTCGTAGGATTTGTCGACCTGGAAAAAGCGTTCGACAATATAAAATGGTGCAAGCTGTTCGACATTCTGAAAAATGTAGGGGTAAGCTATAGGGAGAGACGGGCCATATACAATATGTACAACAACCAAGAGGGAATAATAAGAGTGGACGATCAAGAACGAAGTGCTCGTATTAAGAAGGGTGTAAGACAAGGCTGCAGCCTTTCGCCCCTACTGTTCAATCTGTACATCGAGGAAGCAATGATGGAAATAAAAGAAAGGTTCAGGAGTGGAATTAAAATACAAGGTGAAAGGATATCAATGATACGATTCGCTGATGACATTGCTATATGAGTGAAAGTGAAGAAGAATTAAATGATCTGCTGAACGGAATGAACAGTCTAATGAGTACACAGTATGATTTGAGAGTAAATCGGAGAAAGACGAAGGTAATGAGAAGAAGTAGAAATGAGAACAGCGAGAAACTTAACATCCGTATTGATGGTAACGAAATCAATGAAGTTAAGGAATTCTGCTACCTAGGCAGTAAAATAACCAATGATGGACGGAGCAAGGAGGACATCAAAAGCAGACTCGCTATGGCCAAAAACGCATTTCTGGCCAAGAGAAGTCTACTAATATCAAATACCGGCCTTAATTTGAGGAAGAAATTTCTGAGGATGTACGTCTGGAGTACAGCATTGTACGGTAGTGAAACATGGACTGTGGGAAAACCTCAACAGAAGGGAATCGGAGCATTTGAGATGTGGTGCTACAGACGAATGTTGAAAATTAGGTGGACTGATATGGTAAGGAATGAGGGGGTTCTACACAGAATCGGAGAGGGAAGGAATATATGGAAAACACTGATAAGGAGAAGTGACAAGATGATAGGACATCTGCTAAGACATGAGAGAATGACTTCCATGGTACTAGAGGGAGTTGTAGAGGGCAAAAACTGTAGAGGAAGACAGAGATTGGAATACGTCAAGCAAATAATTGAGGACGTAGGTTGCAAGTGCTACTCTGAGATGAAGAGGTTAGCACAGGAAAGGAATTCGTGGCGGACCGCATCAAACCAGTCAGTAGACTGATGGCAAAAAAAAAAAAAAAAAAGTGGTGGCATGGAGCCAGCAGGAATGAAACTAATCAGAGCGAAATGAGGCATGGAGATAGATATGTGAAATATTTTGGTGATTTAGATTCCAGTGCTTTCAAATCTGTTGTAGAAAGCAACCCATATGGAAATGGATACAACACTGAAAAGCTTGTGTGTGGGGGGGGGGGGGGGGCACATTCAGAAGAGGCTAGGCGGGAGACTACTGAAACGAGAACAAAGAGGTGTAAAACTCAAAGGTGGAAAGCCACTGGGTGAGGCACAACACGACTAACAAAGAGATCCACAGTTTACAAATATATTATGGCAAAGCAATAAGGCAAAACACCGGAGATTTGAAGGAAATGCAGAAGGCAGTGTGCGGAATGTTTTTTCGCAAGTTGTCAACTGATAAGAAGCCAGTAGATGAATTGTGTCTTATATTCTGGTGCAAATATAAGCAGGCAAATGCAGAAAATAAAACCCATTAACATAAACACAGTCTTCCTGAAGCAGTCTTAAATACCATAAAGCCAACAATCCAGTTTCTAGCTCATCCAGATTTGTTACAGAAATGTACACATGGTGGAACACAAAACCCGAATGAAAGCTTCAACAGTGTCATTTGGAAGAGATGCCCAAAAACAACATATACTCGTAGCTCGTATACTAAGTTAACAGGTACACGAAGAACAAGAAGACTAAATGTATGGTTATGGTCTGAATTAAGGTACTAGTTTATGGTGTAAATCCTTGTAAAATCTTTTATATGCATTTCCCGTAGCTTTCATTTTTCAGTATATAAGGAACATTTTCCCCTGAATTATTGGAGATAGAAAAGTTAAACTTGCTGCAGACTTTTTTCGTTGTATAACACAACGTCCTGCGGTACAAATTTTTTTGTGTGTAATTCTGTCAAAATTATTTACTTTTCTAAAAAATTGAAAATGCTTTGTTTCAAACGCAAAATTTTTTGAACTAAATTGTAAGTTCTCTAAAACTGATATTAAAAAAACGCTTCCACACGTTTGCTTATCTGTCTACTAAGGATTACCTACCACAATATGAGAGTTCTGAGTAAAGTAATTTATGTGAAAATGTTCCTTGTGTTATAGCATGTGTTGCGAAAATTTCCAACAATACCATGATCAAATTTTTGAGAAAAGTTTGAAAAAATTCTAGAATGCAGCCCATAACATAATTATCTCATGTACAAAATTTTGTTCTATTATCCGTCAAAAACCTAAAACTGTGTTAGATTATGTAAACACGTCCATTTTCTCCTAAGTTCCCCCTTAAAGCAGTCAGAAGACTGATAAAGTAAAATGCTTGATTTGTCATACCCGTTCACCAACAGACGGTAGGACTATTTGTTATGTGTATGTAGCTAACATGTGGAACAATTTACCTTCACTGGCGGTAGTAAATTCTGTAGTAAAGCAGCTACAAGCACTCATGTCGTGATAGTAAGTGCAATTTATTTCACTGTAAGTAACTCACTACTGTTGTGAAGTCCAACATAATTACAATGAGAGACTTCCGCCATCGCTACTGTTTCGAAACTGTGTCCTATGTGTTAAGGAACCCATACTGCGCAGTAGTATTCTAAAAGAGGACGGACAAACGTAGTGTAGGCAGTCTCCTTAGTAGGTATGTTACATTTTCTAAGTGTCCTACCAATAAAACGCAGTGTTTGGTTAGCCTTTCCCACAGCGTTTTCTATGTGTTCTTTCCAATTTAAGTTGTTCATAATTGTAATACCTAGGTATTTAGTTGAATTTACGGCTTTTTGATTGGACTGATTTATCGTGTAAACCAGGTTTGAGTTCCTTTTAGCACTCATGTGGATGACCTCACCCTTTTCGTTATTCAGGATCAACTGGCACTTCACGAACCATTCAGATATTTTTTGTAAAACGTTATGCAGTTTGCATTGATCTTCTGATGACTATATTAGTCGATAAACGACATCGGCATCTGCAAACAACTGACGATGGCTGGTGAGATTGTCTCCCAAATCTTTTATATAGATAAGGAACAGCAAAGGACCTGTAACACTTCCTATGGGAACGCCAAAAATCACTTCTATTTTATTCGATGACTTTCCGTCAATTACTACGAACTGTGACCTCTCTGACAGGAAATCACAAATTGAGTCAAATAACAGACGATATTCCGTAAGCACTCAATTCCAGTACGAGCCACTTGTGTGGTACAGTGTCAAAAGCCTTCCGGAAGTCCAGGAATATGGAATCGATCTGAAATCCCTTGTCAATAACACTCAACACTTCATTGGATTAAAGAGTTAGTTGTGTTTCACAGGAAAGATGTTTTCTAAACCCATGCTGACTGAGGGTCAATAGACCTTTTCCTTCGATGTAATTCATAATGTTCGAACACAATGTATTTTCCAAAATCCTGCTGCATATCGACGTTAACGATATGGGCCTGTAATTTAGTGGATTACTCCTACTACATTTCTTTAATATTGATGTGACCTGAGTTCATATTTATTATTAATTGGATTGTTTCTCGCTACACACGACAGAAAACAATTTTTATTCTCTCCCTGTTTCACTCGAGTTATTCATACAACTGGTATTATGAGATATGTGGTGACAACCTTTTAGCTTTTCTACAATGAGATACATATTGCAGCCAAATCTAGAACTGTGTGCTTAATTGCGTAACGTACTAAGACGTAATGAAAACTAATGCCTCCGAATTTTTTATTCTGTTCTTACTACCGGTGTGGCTATTATATTTCATGCATATTACTCGGGAGACTTTCTCCATTTGCTGATGCAAGATGCAAACCTCTGCCGCCAAAGGACTCCTAATAGTAGAGCGTAACATGGCGATGTGTAACGTAAATACGTCGGTGAGTGTGAAACAGCGTGCTGTAATCGTTTTCTACCAGCTGAAAACTTCCCTCCAATTGAAATCCATACACGAATGAACGCCGTGTACGGTAATGATTGTGTAGACACCAGAAATGTGTTACTTTTGGTTGTTCGGTCTCGTAATAAAGGAAACGATTGTGCTAGCCTCAACGTGTGTGACAGAGCTTGGTGTGCTTACGAAACTTAAAAAATATCTTCGAGGAGCATTTGGATAGTGATGAAGGGGTGAAAGCAAGATGAGTTTGCGGTTCCGTCAGCAAAATGAAACATTCGATGGTGATAGTTTCAACGAACTGATCTCTCAACGAGAGAAATGTGTTTATCATCAGGGTGACTGTGTTGAGAAATAAATGTTGTCAAAAATGATGATGAACAGTCACAACGGCAAGGAACTCATCTTTTTATGAGGTCACCACTTTCGTTATGTTTTCGACTGAACAGGCGCTACGACTCCACGAACGCTAACTGCTGAACAGTTAGCTTTCTTGGAGTCGTGGCGCCCGCTCCATTTCACAGCTACCGTGTACCATCGTGTTGTGACGTCTGAAGATAGTATAAAACAGACCGAAACAGGTAACCTCATAAAAAAGAGAAATTTTCTTGCAGTCTTGACTGTTTATGTTCATTTTTAAGAAAACCACTGTTTTCCAAGAGAAATGTTCCCAAAAAATTACTAAGTAAATAAGCAGACATGAAAATAAAGAGGCACAATATTAATATTTTTTTTCATTTAAGCAGCTTTATTAGTTTCAGCATAAAGTATCCGGAGACCTTTCTTTAGCACGGCCTGGAATTTACAACCGTAGGTAGATCTTTGAAATGATGCGTGAAGTAAAAAACTTATATACACAACACTCAAATCTTCAAGTTAAATTTTAGGGTCGTAACTAACCGATTACTGCCAGTTCATCATCACATCAAAAGAGCACGGCAACGTCTCCGTGGCAGTCACAAATGTTTTCGTATGAAGTGCCAATATTCAGACCAGTGTAAGTTGAGGGAAGCATGCGCATAGCTCTGAAATGTTGTCTCTGATAATTCAACCTTTACTTCGACCGTGGAAGGTGTTTGGTATTCCAGCAGCTCGCCACTACAATCGGTAGCCCGCGACGGCGGGCGAGTGTATCCGTCGTTGGTCGCTGATTGACTGCCCTCGTGGGTCACGGCGCATGACGCGACCTTCTCGTGCTACGCTGCTGCCCTCTTACCAGTCGCCGTAGGAAGCTGCTAAAGGCGACGAGAGTTGAAAGACCACGGTGATATTCTTAAACTGAGGGAATTAATATCGTGTAGCTCCACAGGTTCGGCGACGGCCACTGGTTCCGTTACTCAGGACGAAATAACCTGAGAGAGACGCACGCATTTTTATATCTATTAAAATACGCTAAATAACTAACGTAACATCGAATATGCAGCCGAATATATTTACGTGAGCAAAAATACGGTATAATTAAATGTGTAAATGCTAACGTTTTCGCCTTTTAACAGGATGTGTAGACATTGTGAAATGATTAATTATTTTACTTTGAACATTAGTCACACTGAATGTCCTATTCAGTCTCAAAATACGTATTCAAAGGAAATATCAGAGCGCGCTAAAAAGTAATCCTTCCAAAAATTTTTGATTGAAAAACCTTAAATCATTTTAAATTAAACAACATTTTACACCATTACTCTTCCTGTCTACATGTTTATTACTCGACATAGTCACCCAGGCGACGAAAACATTACTCCCAATGGGAGAACATATAGCTGATATGAAACTTCCTGGCAGATTAAAATTGTGTGCCGGACCGAGACTCGAGCTCGGGACCTTTGCCTTTCGCGGGCAAGTGCTCTAGCAACTGAGCTACCCAAGCATGAATCACGCCCCGTCCTCACAGCTTCATTTCCGCCAGTACCTCGTCTCCTACCTTCCAAACTTAACAGAAGCTCTCCTGCGGAAGTAAAGCTGTGAGGACGGGGCGTCAGTCATGCTTGGGTAGCTCAGTTGGTAGAGCACTTGCCCGCGAAAGGCAAAGGTAACGAGTTCGAGTCTCGGTCCGGCACACAGTTTTAATCTGCCAGGAAGTTCCAAATCAGCGCACACTCCGCTGCAGGGTGAAAATCTGATTACGAATATAGTTGATATCGTCACTGCAGAATGTTTGACTTTTATGACGGAGCCACAATCTCACCTCTACTTGCACAGTTTCATCACTGTCACAGTAAATCGTCGAAGGTGAAAATCGGATGGGGACGAGGTTATACTGTATGGAGGATGATCGATAACAGTGAACACAAGACGTCGGAACGCTGCGCATGTAGCAGCTCTCGGGTGCCTCTGGCTGGCATTGTCATGCTGAACGAGAGGGTTCCCATGAAATTTGAACTCGATTACAGCATGCTGTATCCCGCTCACCGACATAGTTTCGTTATACTTCGCTCTGTTACACGCGAAATGGAAATGTCGACTAATATGCATGACATGTAACCCCAAAATCGATATCGACAACGTAACAAAAAATTCGGAAGCATTAAAATTTCGGCACGCACTCGTAATTTCGGAAGGACAGCAATTAACCACTTGACCATAGCTGCAAATGAGAAGTACAATAGCGAATCCAGTAAAACTGAAATGGCGCGGGATTAACCGAGCGGTCACAGGCGCTGCAGTCATGGAGTGTGCGGCTGGTCCCGGTGGAGGTTCGAGTCCTCCCTCGGGCATGGGTGTATGTGTTTCTCCTTAGGATAATTTAGGTTAAGTAGTGTGTAAGCTTAGGGACTGATGACCTTAGCAGTTAAGTCCCGTAAGATTTCACACATATTTGAATATTTTTGAAAACTGAAATGTTGAAAGTATTTCTGTTTCCACTTCTATTTTGACAATTCTTCGTTACTGACTCTTAGTAAAAATGAAATACCCTAAAAACGTATTTTATACAAACAACATCAAACTTTATTCTTCTTCAGCATATTTGTTGTGTACCAGCATAGTTATTGCTTCAACTGACTGTGATAAAGTTTCAGTCTTACCTCTGTTTATCCCTGTCTTGTCTCCGGAACTATTGGTTGTACATTTTTATTGGTATAGTATGGTAATACATTTCCTCTACCCCACGAATCCATTTTTTTCAATTGCTTATGTGCGATATCACAACTTATGTTTTTGAATGGGAGTCTACTTTGTTTCAGTGTCTCATTCTCTTACCATTTTCCGTAGTTCAAAAACTTCTTTTCAGTTATTATGAGCTTTGAAACTTCCTAGCAGATTAGAACTCTTTGCCGGATCGAGACTCGAACTTGGGACCTTTGCCTTTTGTGGGCAAGTGCTCTACCGACTGAGTTACCCAAGCACGACTCACGACTCGTCCTCACAACTTAACTTCCGCCAGTACCTCGTCTCCTACTTTCCAAACTTCACAGGAGCTCTCCTACGAAACCTTACAGAACTTAGACTCCTGGAAGAAAGGATAATGCGGAGACATGGCTTAGCCCTGAGCCTTGTTTTCACACCTTACTTTAGGTTAGGTTAGTGGTGTTTAACGTCCCGTCGACAACGAGGTCATTAGAGACGGAGCGCAAGGTCGGGTTAGGGAAGGATGGGGAAGGAAATCGGCCGTGCCCTTTCAAAGGAACCATCCCGGCATTTGCCTGAAACGATTTAGGGAAATCACGGAAAACCTAAATCAGGATGGCCGGAGACGGGATTGAACCGTTGTCCTCCCGAATGCGAGTCCAGTGTGCTAACCACTGCGCCACCTCGCTCGGTCTTTACTTTACTTTAACATAGTAGAATTTAAACAGTTCATTCTTCGAAAAATATTATTAAGTTTCAGTTCCCTGCGAAGAAAGCGATTACAGAAAATAAATCATCTTACTTACTGTCCAACGTCAGTTTCTTATTAGAATAATAATGAATGTTTTCAAGAAATCGATTCAATTTAGCATTGAAATTGTTATGTTGTCATTTTTTTCCACATAAGAACTCGAAGCCATCAAATCCGTTGGGTTTAATACGTCGCTGAAATACTTGGACCGCATTGAGTGGAACAAGCTTTATAAAATACCTATCAGCATTTGTTATCATAAAATACTCGTAGTCGGAAGTCATGGGGCAGCGATAGGCACCTTTAAAGTTGGCGGTAGTCTAGGGTACACAAGGTGCAAAAAGGCAGCAAAAGCTGTCGTTTCACACATGTGAAACGGTGGAGCTAGACGCATGGGATATTGCATTTCGAAAATCGTTAAGTAGATCCGTATTTCGAGATCCACAGTGTCGAGACTCTGCCGGAAATACTAAATTTCGGTCTTACATCTCACGGTGCACAACTCGGTAACGACCGAGACCAGCGGCGTTTGCGTAGAGTTATCAGTGCTAACAGACAAGCAACATTTCGTGAAATAATCGCTCATCTCTATGTAGGATGTACTAATAACGTACTAATTAGGAGAGTGCTGCGAAGTTAGGCGTCAGTAGGCTATAGCAGCAGACGAACGACGAGTGTGCCTTTGCTAACAGCACCGTATCTCCTGCAGCCCCTCTCCTGGGATCGTGACAACGTTGGTTGGACCCTAGGCGACCGGAAACCCGTAGCCTCTCCGATGAGTCCCCATTTCAGTTGATAAGAGAAGATGGTGGGATTCTAGCTTGGCGCGGATCCAGACCCATTTTTTTTCAACAGGGCACTGTGTAAGGTGATGGTGGTTCCATAGCGGTGTGGCTTTTGTTTGTATTGAATGGACTGGGTCCTCTGGTCCAAATTAAATGAGCATTGTGTGGAAATGGTCACGTTCGGCTACTTGGAGACCATTGGCAGCCATTCATGTACTTCATTTACCCAAACAACGATGGAACTTTTATGGATGACAATGCGCTTGGCTTCAATTGCTTGCGATTGGTTAAGAAAACACTCCAGGCAATTCGGCAGAATCATTTGACCACCAAGACCGCCGAATGAGAATCCTGTTGAACGTTTGAGAGATATAATCTGGAGGTCAGTTATTGCACAAAATTCTACACCGGCAACAGTTTAGCAGTTATTGGCGGCTATAGAGGCAGCGCGTCTCGGTGTTTGTAGAGGGGTTTCCCGCGACTTGTTTAGTCCATGACACGTCGAACTGCCGCGTTAGGATATAAGGTAGTATTTCATGAATCGTGTAACCTAACTGTATACTGGTTACTGATGTCCATATTACAGCTGCTGATAATTCATTTCCACTATTGTGAGTCGGTAGCACACTATTAGACTTACACTTCCCCATTTCACAACTAGTACCATTCACCAGTGTTGTACCTTCTCTGTTTAATTTTACATCTTTGTTCTACAAATCAGCAAAATGTAAACTGAATTCAGCTTTTTGCTGTGTGTATGTCGTGGCGAGGTCTTCATATGGTACTCTGATGGTGGAACAACTTGTCCTACCGACAGAAGTGACATTTGATCAACTGCGAAGACCTTTGTTTTTACCTTTACCAGTTATCTGCGGAAGCTATGTTAATTAAATCGTAGAATTCATAATCAAAATATCCACGGGTATGCTGCCGGTCTATAGTGTCCAACGGGCACAATATTTCGGCGATCATACATGTCGCCATCATCAGGTGAACTGACGGACTGAGCTCCTGTGAACGTGCCGGCACGGAGATCCGTACGCTATGGCTGCTCAGAGGGAATTGGGTTCGGTCGCGGCGGCAGCCGATTTAAATGCCCTCCGCCCGCGGCGCGCTCCCTCCGCCGTCCGCGCCCCGCGCCACGGTCGCGCGGTGGAACAGATTGCGACGGCGTCTGAGATGACGTCGGTGTGATGGCTCTGTGCACCGTGGTCGTCACAACTATACGTTTGCTCGATTTACTCTTGATTAATCCGATCGCTGGTTCCCATGCCTTGTTAAGATTATAGCCACAACACGGTTTATGAGGTCGTCATTGGTGCGAATTTCGACGGCCTCTCTAACAACGCTGTCCCAGTATGTCGACGACTGTATCAGAATCCTCGTGCGGTCATACTCTATGGCGTGATTTTCCGACAAACAATGTTCAGCGACCGCCGACTTGCTCGCATACATCAGTCGAGTGTGCCTCTGGTGTTCACGGCATCGATCCTCGACGGTACGCATCGTCTGACCAATATACGACTTGCCACATTGACACGGAATCTGGTACACGCCGGCCTTCCTCAAACCGGGGTCATCTTTGGCGCTCCCCACCAGTGCCCGACTTTTATTTGGAGGACAAAACACAGTTCCGACCCGGTGTTTCTTCAGAATGCGGGCGATTTTCCCCGAGAGGGCGCCTGTGTATGGAATAAATGCAGTGCCTACCTCCTCCCTCGTGATTTCATCCATCTCAACAGGTTGTGCTGCAGTGGTTGGGCGGAGAGCACGTTGAATCTGCCACTCTGAGTACCCATTTTTTCAAAATACAGTTCTCAGATGTTCCGATTCCTGGGGTAGACTCTCTGCGTCAGAGATAGTGCGCGCCTTATGTACTAGAGTTTTAAGTACCCCATTCCTCTGTGAAGGGTGGTGGCAGCTGTCTGCGTCCAAATACAGATCAGTGAGCGTAGTCTTCCGATACACCCCATGACCTAGGGTGCCGTCAGCCCTTCTCTTGACCATTTGTTGGCCAAATACCTGACGGGAATATTAAGTTCTTATGTGGGTAAATGCCCTCATCACATACGTAATTCCGTGGATTTTGTGAAACGCCTTGATAGCTTCAGGTTGGGTGAGTGAGATATCATGGTGAGTTTTGACGTCGTTTCCTTGTTTACGACGGTACCCCTGCGAGAGTCACTAGAATTGATTAGTCAGAAGTTTGACGAGAATACCACTGAACTTTTTAGGCATGTCTTGCATTCCACGTATTTTCTTTTTAATGGAGAATACTACGAACAAACGGAGGGAGTCGCCATGGGTAACCCACTCTCACCGGTGGTAGCTAATTTGTACATGGAGAACTTCGAGGAGGAAGCCCTGTCGTCATCCGTATGGAAACCTACTTGCTTTTTCGGTTACGTGGACGACACGTTCGTCATCTGGCCACATGGTATGGATAAACCCCTTGACTTCCTTACACATCTAAACTCCATACATCCCAACATCAAATTCACTATGGAGACTGAAACGGAGGGTATATTACCTTTCCTTGACGTCTTGGTCAAGAGAAGGGCTGACGGCACCCTAGGTCATGGGGTGTATCGGAAGACTACACACACTGATCTGTATTTGGACGCATACAGCTGCCACCACCCTTCACAGAGGAATGGGGTACTTAACACTCTAGTACATAGGGCGCGCACTATCTCTGACGCAGAGAGTCTACCCCAGGAATTAGAACATCTGAGAACTGTATTTCGAAAAAATGGGTACTCAGAGTGGCAGATTCAACGTGCTCTCCGCCCAACCACTGCAGCACAACCTGTTGAGATGGATGAAGTCACGAGGGAGGAGGTAGGCACTGCATTTATTCCATACACAGGCGCACTCTCGGGGAAAATCGCCCGCATTCTGAAGAAACACCGGGTCGGAACTGTGTTTTGTCCTCCAAATAAAACTCGTGCAATGGTGGGGAGCGCCAAAGATGACCTCGGTTTGAGGAAGGTCGGCGGGTACCAGATTCCGTGTCAATGTGGCAAGTCTTATATTGGTCAGACGATGCGTACCGTCGAGGATCGATGCCGTGAACACCAGAGGCACACTCGACTGATGTATGTGAGCAAGTCGGCGGTCGCTGAACATTGTTTGTCGGAAAATCACGCCATGGAGTATGACCGCACGAGGATTGTGGTACAGACGTCGACATACTGGGACAGCGTTGTTAGAGAGGCCATCGAAATTCGCACCAATGACGACCTCATAAACCGTGACTGTGGCTATAATCTTAGCAAGGCTTGGGAACCAGCGATCGGGTTAATCAAGAGTAAATCGAGCAAACGTATAGTTGTGACGACCACGGCGGACAGAGCCATCACACCGACGTCATCTCAGACGCCGTCGCAATCTGTTCCACCGCGCGACCGTGGCGCGGGGCGCAGACGGCGGAGGGAGCGCGCCGCGGGCGGAGGGTATTTAAATCGGCCGCCGCCGCGGCCGAACCCAGTTCCCTCTGAGCAGCCATAGCGTACGGATCTCCGTGCCGGCACTTTCACAGGAGCTCAGTCCGTCAGTTCACCTGATGATGGCGACATGTATGATCGCCGAAATATTGTGCCCGTTGGACACTATAGACCGGCAGCATACCCGAGGATATTTTGATTATCAAATACGCCGGGAGAAACTCAAGAATTACAACGTAGAATTCACATTTATCGTCAGAGTGTCATGAAGAGGGTTTGTTTGCATCTAAAGCAAAACGTGGTAAATCTACAGTGGCTGTCCAGTCTCGTCCCGATCAAAAAGAATGAAAGATTACTACGATTAATTTCATAATTTACAACGTTAGAATTGATTCAAAAATTATGAGTTTATTGATGGTAATCACAGACCTCATTCCATGTTAATTACCAGTCACTGAACTAATTAAAGCATTTTATGCAATAAGATAAGTTTTTTCCAGCCAAGAGTCCCAACGGTTTCTTGCCTGTTGGGATGATCTTTTATTGGCGGAGGTGAAGTAGCTCTCACCTTCTCCATTTAACTAACTTGAACAGTACGCAAGTGGGCGACAAGTGACCAAATTTTGGATCATTAGTCCGCATGGGGGTCTAGGTGTAGCGTCTTTTATTCATAATCAAAATGCTTTAGGTCCCCGTTTCGAACGCCGCCGCTGCTTAAATGTTGATTAATAATAAGCATTGGTGGCCGAAGACTTAAGGCATAAGAAGTCACCCTGATCTTACCAACGGTGTTGTCAACGAGACCGGAGGTGCGGACAGAGATTCAGGGCACTCCCTTGTCCTAGGGGTGGGAAACTACCCATAAAGAGCGAAGAATCAGCAATGATCAACGCCATGAGGATGCAGAAGGCAATGGAAACCACTACTTTAAAGACACGCTACGTGTATCCACAGGACATGTGGCCTGTAATTGAAGTGTCATGATGATCTCTCCAAAGATTCAGGAATAGTCTCCGATTCGGATCTCCGCGAGGGGACAAGGGAGAGGTTACCGAGAGAAAAGAAAATAATCAGCGGAAGTATAACGTTCTACGAGTCGGGGCGTGTAATGTCAGTAAACTTGAACGTGGTAGGGAAACCAGAAAATTAGAAAATGGAAATGCAAAGGCTCAAGCAATATATAGTAGGGGTCAGTGAAACGAAGTGAAGAGAAGATACGGAGTTTTGGTTAGCTGAATATAAGGTAATATCAACAGCAGCAGAAAATGGAGTAACTAGAGAAGGATTCATTATGAATAGGAAGGTAGAGCAGAGAGAGTGTTTCGATGAACAATTCAGTGACATGGTTGTTCTTATCAGAATCGACAGCAAACCAACACCGACAACGAGAGTTCAGGTATACATGCCGACGTCGTAAGGTGAAGATGAAGAAATAGAGGAAGTGTATGAGGATATTGAAAGGGTAATACAGTATCTAAAGGGATGAAAATCTAATAATCATGGGAGGCTGGAATGCAGTTACAGGGGAAGGAGCAGTAGAAAAGGTTGCCGGAGAATATCGGCTTCGGACAAGATATGAGAGAGGAGAAAGTCTAATTGAGTTCTGTAACAAGTTTCAGCTAGTAATAGCGAATACTCTGATCAAGTATCACAAGAGGAGGAGGTATACTTGCAAAAGGCCAGGCGACAAGGGAAGATTTCAGTTAAATTACATCACGGTCAGAAAGAGATTCCGAAATCAGATACTGGAATGTAAGACGTACCCAGGAGCACATACTGACTCAGATCACAATACAGTTGTGATGAAGAGTAGGCTGAGGTTTAAGACGTTAGTCGGGAAGTATCAATACGCAAAGAAGTGGGATACAACGAATGACGAGATACGCTTGAAGTTTAAGGCTATAAATACAGCATTAAAGAATAGCTCATCAGGCAGTAAAGTTAAAGAGGAATGCACATCTCTAAAAAGGGACCTCACACAAGTTTAGAAGGAACACATAGATACAAAGAAGGTAACTGTGAAGAAACTATGGGTAACAGAAGAAATAAATAGGAAGTGCAGGGAAGTTAAGACGAAATGGCTGAAGGGAAAATATTAAGATGTGAAGACATGACATGGTTGCCGGAACGACAGACTCAGCATACACAAAAGTCAAAACAACCTTCGGTTACATTAAATGCAAGGGTGGTAAAATGAAGAGTGCAACGGGAATTCCACTGCCAAGCGGAGAGGTGGAACGAATACATTGAAAGCAAAAGGTTTGTTTATAAATAAATTTTCTACTACCGGTCACGATTTTTCTTTATTTTTCCCACGACGCGTTTCGGGAAATGATTCCCATTTTCAAGATTGTTTCTTGTGTGTGTTAAGCTATTTCTATTGATATTGTCAATGTGTGAGAGTCTGCTTCATTTCGTTGACTTTTACTGCAATATATAAGAAACAACCAACTAAAAAAGCGCGTGTTTCTTATATACTGCAGTAAAAGTCAACGAAATGAAGCAGACTCTCACACATTGACAACAACAATAGAAATGACTTAATACACACAACAAACGCACTTGAAAATGGGAAACATTTCCCGAAAGGCGTCGTGCGAAAAATAAAATAAAGAAAATCGTGACTGGTAGCGAAAGATTTATTTACAAACAAATCTATTGTTTTCACAGTCGCAGGCATTCAAAAATAATTTATAATGGATCAAATCAGATTACACTGAAAGCCTCTATGAGGGGTAAAATTTGCCTGATGTGATAGAGGAAGAAACAGGTCTCGATTTAGAAGAGATAGGGACACCAGTATTAAAATCAGATTTAAAAGAGCTTTGGAGGACATAATGTCAAATAAGGCAGAAGGGATAGACAACATTCCTCCATAATTTCTGAAATCATTGGAGGAAGTGGCCACACAACGACTATTCACGTTGGTGTGTAGAATGTATGAGTCTGTCGACATTCCATCTGACATTAGGAAAAGCATTATCCACACAATTCCGAAGACAGCAAGAGCAGACAAATGCGAGAATTATCGCAAAATCGGCTTAACAGCTCATGCACCCAAGTTGTTTACAAGAATAATTCACAGAAGAATGACAAAGAAAATTGAGGATGCGATAAATGACGATCAGTTTGGCCTTAGGAAAACTAAAGGCACATGAGATTCAATTCTGACGTTGCGATTAATAATGTAAGACGCAAGACACGGTCATGGAATCTGTCGACCTGGAAAAAGCGTTCGACACTGTAAAATGGAGCAATATGTTCGAAATTCTGAAAAAGTAGGAATGAGCTATAGGGAGAGGCGGGTCATTTACAACATCTAAAACAACCAAGAGGGAATAACGAGAGTGGACGACCAAGAACGAAGTGCTCGTAGTAGAAAGAATGTAAGACAATGACGTAGACTTTCGCCCCTATTACTCCATCTGTATAGCGCGGACGCAGTGATGGTAATAAAAGAAAGGTTCAGGAGTGGAATTAAAATTCAAGTTGAAAGGATATCAATGAGACGACTCACTGATGACATTGCTATCCTGAGTGAAAGTGAAGAAGAATTATACGATCTACTGAACGGAATGAACAGTCTAATGAGTACACAGTATGGTTTGAGAGTAAGTCGGAGAAAGACGCATGTAATGAGAAGTAGTAGAAATGAGAAAAGCGAGAAACTTAACATCAGGATTGATGGTCACGAAGTAGATGGAGTTAAGGAATTATGCTACTAGGCAGTAAAATAACCAATGATGGACGGAGCAAGGACGACATCAAAAGCAGACCAGCTGTGGCAAAAAGGCATTCCTGACCAACAGAAGTCTACTTATTGCTTATATCAATTATCGGCCTTAATTTGAGGAAGAAATTTCTGAGAATGTACGTCTGGAGTATAGTACTGTATGGTAGTGATCATGGACTGTGGGGAAAACCGGAAAAGAAGAAAATCGAAGTATTTGAGATGTGGTGCTACAGAGGAGTGTTGAAAATTATGTGTACTGATAAGGTAAGGAATGAAGAGGTTCTACGCAGAGTTGGAGAGGAATATGTCGAAAACAGTGATAAGGTGACGGGAAAGGATAATAGGACATCTGTTAAAATATGAAGGCATGACTTCCATGGTACTAGAGGGAGCTGTGGAGAGCATAAACTATAGAGGAAGACAGAGATTGGAGTACATCTAGGAAATAATTGAAGTAATTGAGGACGTACGTTGCAAGTGCTACTCCGAGATGAAGAGGTTAGCACAGGCGAGGAATTCGTGGCGGGCCGCATGAAACCAGTCAGAAGACTGATAGACCGATGACAAAAAAAAAAAAAAAGTTCGAAATTAATTTGGAGTCAAATCTACATGGCGGAGCACTGCTTCCTCTCATGTTCTGTTAACTGGTACTAAGACAGTTCTCTCAATTTGTACGCCAAGAGGCCGTGCTGAGGCGGCAGCATCACCCCCACCTCCATCTCTTGTCATGCTGACTATGGAAAGGTTTTTGTGCCCATGGATCCACACTATGATGTGGCGACCAAATTAACTTAAGTATAGAGATAACTTTCTCCAACCCCTTTTTTATTGTAGATTCTCGACTTCTTGATAGAACATATTTTAGGTGTGCGGAAGGTACCACAGCTTTGATTCATAATTACCCTGGGAGGAGCCTTGTGTGTAGGCAGCCTGGTGGACTGACTTTTTTGCAGTACGACGCTTTCAGCAATTATATTGGTCGCTACCATGTGATCACGCTGCTTCCACTGCTCATATCCGGCATCACGATTTCTCTTATACAGTTCGGTAAGCTTCATTACGCTGGTCTTGTTATCGTATTTCGGAACCCATAACTAACAGCTTTTCTTTCCCAAATTCTTCGCAGCTGAACAACTTCAGCTGTCTCTATGGACTGAACTCATCCACTTTTAGTTGATCTAGTTTCTGTTTCATTATTGGTCCTAGAGACAGATTGCAATTGGGCAACTCACTAAGAGCTGTGAGTGGATCTGATAATACGCAGAGACAGGACTACCTCACATTTGTGTCTTATTTTTTTATTGTAAGAGGAATTAATTAAATTTACTGATTATAACTAATCTGAAGCTTGCGCTATGTCCCCTTTTCTTTTACTAAATCAAAAGTATAAGCGATCAAACACTTGCACTTGCTGTAGGCGAGGAAGATTGATGTCTCCATAGTCTGGAGACTATGCTATGAAGTGAAAAGTAGTACATTCGCCGTTTCTACCGAACGTCTCAACATGCATGTAAGTAGTTAACAGGGTCTACTGATGACTCTAAAGTTGAAGTAACGTGTCTGTGCACATGAATTTGGCCAAAACCATAAATTATACGATTTAATAATATACGAATATCGTTAATCACCTCCATAGGTCAAAGCAACTTCGTTTTTAACGCCGTGTTATACTATAAGTCAAAGCAACTTCATTTTCTAAGGCCGTCTTACAGTGCACAATTTCCATTACAAGTGGCTGATTAGGTCTCTAAACTATATCTCTCTTACTGATTTTTGTGGCTTTAAATGTTCTCTGTGAGATCTGCTTTATTGTAATGTCCATCCCAAGTTCGACAGAACCTCCATTACAGAATCACAATGCGATTTGTGCAAAAGTGTCTCAGAAAACCATTTACAGGAGCCAATGTGGCACTACGCAGTTTCAACGAAGGATAATGGAATCTATGCAAATTGCGAACGTGCTACAACTTGAGATCGGACTAGACTATTACAACTTCTGCACAATAGCGGACAAAAAGCGTATCGAGCGAGCAGAGCAGCGGATGAAGATGTCAAGGACGCCAGCAGAACCACCATGGCCGCGAAGCAGAAAGAGGAGGAGGACCCGCTTTTGGATCTGATTAGTGAATGGTCAAGGGATCGCTGACTAGAGGTGTGATTACCTTAATTACAACTGTAACCGAAAATTGTAAACCAGTGTTTCCTGAAAGCATATGTTTCAAATTGTCGGAAAACTCGATTTGAGGTTGGTACATACTACTTTAAGCGGAATTCGATGCCAGCAATCTAAATTGAATTTTCTATCCACGTACGTGGCCAGTTTGCAATATCTTCAAAAGCATATTTTCGTTCCATGCATTAGTCTCATTCTGTGGGCACTGAAAATAACATTTGTTTCAAGACTTTACCATTTCGTCAGAACTTAATGTTTTTCAATTATCCTGCGTATGCTGATAGAAAATTATTTTGGTACACTCCAGCCGATCGCCAATTTTCCGGATCCATGGGGTTCTCCCACCCGGTGCACCGGCTACGGGGAGCGTTCGATGTGGAATTCAAAAAATGATCACTTCAAGGCAACAGTATAATAATTAAATCATTTTGTCAGATTTAGCGTTACTTTATATTTTACTGTAAACAATTACGAAAGTCACTTCCTTTCGTGTAGTCAAGTCGGTCTTCCCTTACTTAAGATGGTTAGAATTTCCTGACATGAAATTACTGATCTATACCTTCCGCAAATGGCTACTTTAGTTTATCTGGAACATTATCGAACTTGCAATCGTATACTGAGGAGACATGAAGCTGTACGAATTATTTTCATGCGAATGGGAGTCCAAGTGAAATACAAATGACGTGTACTGGCTTATGATTACGTAGTATGCGCATATTCGACCTTTCCTTCGAAATTCCAAGTGATCGTGTAACAAAAGTGGTAAGGTAATATGTGCGGTTGATTTATGCTCATGGAGAGAGTTCCTGTAACGGGCTTGTCTTGCTGTTCCCATCGGAGTAATGCAGGTTGAGACTGATTTATTTGAACACATCCTGCCTTCATAAACATATCGGGCTACTGTGTATTAGTGATCTGCGACGGACACCCGAGGCTGTGTGGAACGTGCAACTCCAGAGGGCACCTGAGTGCTCGCTGTGGCGCGTGGCCCGGCTACCGCCCGGGCACGCAGTCGAGACCACGGCCAACGCTCATAGCATGCCGCTGACGTGTGTGGCCACGGCCGAAAGGATAGCGCAACCATCACCTGTGACGCCAAACACAAACAGTATCCCGGGAATGGAAAGCACAGGCGGAAAACTTAGAATTTAACGCTGAGTCAGGGCGCACATACTCGTATTATAGGTACTCGACGCAAAATAGTACCTAAGAAAACACCGGAACCCGTACCGGATGACATAAATAGCATAGGAACGGGCATTAAGGCATCTGAAGTTCATATTGCAACACATCGTAAGTATTAAAAAATAATTTCTTAAGGGTTTTATTAATGGTTCTGTTGCAGTTACTTGTTAGGCGGCTAGTTTCGAGCCCTTACAGATTCATTTTCAACCGGTAAGTCTTCGAAACTAGCCACCTAATAAATAACTGCAACTGTTGAAAGTACCATTAATGAACGTTTTCAGGGATTTAATTTAACCTGCTGTTCTCTGTCAATGAAACGCTGGAATTAAAAAAGAACTCCTCATCCAGCAGCTGAAACGAAGGCTCCCAGACCGAGGCATGAATCATGTGGAATTGAGTTTAAGGACAAACAAAAAATCTTCACATTTTCGATGCAATAAAATACATCGCTGATAATTCCGTCAATAGTCTGATTAAGGCAAACAATGGATGTCACCCCTCTCGCACCTAAAGTAAAAGAACAAACAGTGTCAAAAGCTCAACAGCTATAGATCTGCACTCCAAGAGGGAGGAAAACTGAAGACGACATGGTGATGGCAGCCTTCATATACTTAATTCCGAATCATTACTGCAGGCAGTGGGCTATCAATCGTATACAAGTAAATGCAGGGGGCCCAGACGATTGGATACGATTGGACGTGAATTTATGCGTATAACCACACCGCAGCACGATGGAGCAACGTCCCATACCCACAGTTCGCTTGCAGACGCGGAAGTGTTAAGACGTGCTATGCGGTCGCTGTTCCGTGTGACGCTTGTGTTTACCTACTAGTGCACGCGCCTAACACCTTTCGTTTGGTACGGTTTTCTGTTAGGCACATTAACACCTGACATTACTGTCGGTGACGGCAAGCCCCTCCATGAATGGTGGGGTGTATGGAGAAGGGGGTGGTGACTTCGACGCCCCTATGGGACATCAACAACAACCACCTGCCCAGCGGCTACATCCAGATGCAGCACCCTTACCAGCTCCTCTAGGAACTACATTGGACAACACGACGGCTGCGATCAGCCACTCGTTAGCAGTTGTTCGAGGAGAATCCGGAAAACAGCCGCAGAAGAGCATATGGATTTATCGGGACAGGATTCCTCCAGCTTCTCCGCTACGAGAAACAAGCGACAAAGTGAGGTCAGTCTGGATTTAAGAAATTCCAAAACCTTCATAGCAGACGCTAATCAACTCTTACCTGTAACTGACGTTTCAAATGTAGCTGCTCCCCCCCCCCGCAGCAACTGCTTCTGGGCTCACTCCTAACCAACATGCTGCAACTAGTACCCCTCATACCCCTCCTGTGGGACCTACACCTATTCCGAGGTCTCTCAACTTTTACAAACGTACAGATAGTGGACCATTCGTAGTTTACATGGAATGTTTGGACAAAAGCTTAGGCTGCTTGCATTTACATGGAATGTTTGGACAAAAGCTTAGACCGCTTGCACCGTATGGCACTAGGGAAATTATTACATATTTCCTTGCCAGAAGTGAAGAATTCTATACTTAACATCTCTTCAGCAGGAAAAACAAAACTTAAGGTGGAACTGAACACCCCAGACAAGGCTAATTTCCTTGTTACCAATGAGGTATTAAAGTCAAAAAATATAGAAACTTACATTCGTTCCTTTGTTGTCCATAAGCTGGGAGTAATCAGGGAAGTAGACACCAACCTTGAAGAAGCGGAGATTTTGGAAGTCGTACAATCACCCTTCTCTGTTGTAGGCGTTCGGAGGTTTACGAAGAGATATGGTGAAGACGAAATCGTTAAATTGAAGACCCGTTTGTTAACCTTCGACTCTCAAACCTTACCGGAAGCCGTATCTATTCACGGAACAAGATGTCCCGTAGACCTTTATGTACCAACTGTCAGGCAGTGCTTTAATTGTCTTCGTTACGGGCACATCAGCAAACAATCTCGATATCAGATGAGATGCATTAAATGTAGTGGTCCACATAATGTTGAATCCTGTGTCTCACCTATCACTATTTGCACTCATTGCGGGGGAAAACACGCATCCACGGACCGTTCCTGCCCGGAATACTATATACGGCGACGAGCTCAAGAATTAGCTACGTTCAACAACATTGACTTCAGAGTTGCGCTGTCTATTGCTCGTATGCCAACCTATGCATCCGTCACCGGGGTTCAACATCACTTGCCGGCTCCGATCATTCCTGCTCCAACAAATTTGTGCTCTCCGGACTTTCAAAACCCACAACTCTTCCCGCCGCTGCCCACCGCAAGCATGCAGAGTCAACAACGCGGAAATGGGGACGCAACTCAGTGTACAACTGTGCCCCAGCAGACACACGTCGGTTACCGGCCTCCCCGGCGGCAGGCGCAAATAAACAACCGAAGAACCGAAGTAACGTTCGTGAGTTGTCTCAGTACCGCAGCCTGTTATATCCCATGCAACATTCATTCACTCCTATCAGCCAAAATCCATACCAGCCTGCTGCTCACAGATTAGCAACCCCACAAGCGCCGACTCAACGACAGCCTCAAGGTCATGCTGAACTTATAGATAAGATAATATATGTGACTGATATTGTCAGGCAAAACCTGAGACAAAATAGTGCTATGAACAATTCCGATATCCGGCACCTCGTTACTGACATCTTTCAATCTCTCTCTTCCTAAATTATGGCGGCTTTAAAAGTATTGCAGTAGAATGCAAAATCGGCTAATTCTAATAGAGAAAGCTGGCAACGAGAACTGTTCGTAAGTCAGCCTGATATCGTTCTGTTATGTGAAACTTGGTTCACGTTGGAACGAACTGTTCGCTTTCAAAATTATTCTATAGTAAGGGAAGACCGTCTCGATGGGTGGGGCGGCGTAGCTATACTGGTAAAAACTTCGCTGCCGCATCGACCACACCCGTTACACGTACCTGTCACCAACCTTGAATTATTTGCTGTGGAGAGGAGGGAGGAGGAGATTAGTGTGTAACGTCCCGTCGACAACGAGGTCATTAGAGACGGATCGCAAGCTCGGGTGAGGGAAGGATGCGGAAGGAAATCGGCCGTGCCCTTTCAAAGGAACCATCCCGGCATTTGCCTGAAGCGATTTAGGGAAATCACGGAAAACCTAAATCAGGATGGCCAGAGACGGGATTGAACCGTCGTCCTCCCGAATGCGAGTCCAGTGTGCTAACCACTGCGCCAGCTCGCTCGGTAGTTGCTGTGGAGATACGAACTGCCCACAAAACCTTTACAGTTGTCTCGTTGTATAACGCGCCCCACCACAGTATCGTGGAAGATGCACACCCAGTTTTACTAAATGGAATGAACGTCGCAGCTGGCATCAGCATCCCTAAGAAAAAAGAGTTTACAGTAATGAAGCACCGTTCTCCTCCTTGGTGGAATTCTGAATGCTCTCGGGAAGTTGCGAAGCGACGACTCGCCCTGAAAACCTATCGTCAGAAACCTTCATTGGACAACTTCTTGGCTGTGCAAAAAGTAAATGCGCGAGTTAACAAATTCCTGAAGAAAACCAAGGAGGACAGTTGGAAACAATTTTGCCTGTCCGTAAATCATGAAACCAGTATGGCAAGCATCTGGCATAAAATAAAAGCATTTAGAACAAGAAGACTGTCTTCCTCCCCTCCTGCTACCACGGCCTGGTTAGAGGAATTCATAGATACAATCGCTCCTCCCACAGTGCCATTTATAAACCATCGGTTCCCTGCTGAAGAAGACCGCTATCATGTTCTCCTTCGTCCTTTCTCTAAAGAAGAACTCAACGAAGCTATTAAAGAATCGAGCGACAGTTGCCCTGGCATTGATCATAGACACTACTCTATGCTTGCACACCTGCCTATAGAAGCAGAAGACTTTCTCTTGAACATTTTTAATCAGTACTGGATGAAGAAAGACCTCATATCAACATGGAAGACGCAAGTAATAATTCCAATTCTCAAAAGTGGTAAAGATCCAAATGTCGGTTCTAATTACAGACCTATTGCCCTGTCGTCGTGTGTTGCAAAAACACTGGAACGAATGGTAAAAGGGAGACTAGAATGGTGGCTTGAAAAAAGTCATTTGTTGCCTCTAAGTCAATACGGCTTCAGAAAAGGCAAAGGGACCATGGATAACCTGTTTTTGCTTAATATGGATATCACGTCAGCCTTTCAAACGA
Source organism: Schistocerca americana (assembly GCF_021461395.2). Lineage (NCBI taxonomy): Eukaryota > Metazoa > Arthropoda > Insecta > Orthoptera > Acrididae > Schistocerca > Schistocerca americana. Next base: position 439,440,314 of record NC_060121.1, on the reverse strand, counting down.
AAGAGACAGTAGTAGCAGCTTTTCTTGACGTTAAGGGTGCATATGATCATGTACAAATACCGATATTCTTGGACAAGCTGGCAGGATTCGGAATTCCTTCACGGATGATCTACGGTATCAGTACCATGATTACTCAAAGAACGATCTACGTCCGTTTCAAAGGTACCATGATCGGACCTTTTTAGGTCTCCCAGGGCTTGCCGCAATATGCAATTTTAAGTCCTCTTCTGTATACCTTATATACTCACGACCTAGAATGCATGCTTACTCCCCCCACAAAAATCCTACAGTATGCTGATGACATATGTGTTTATTCTACTGCTGCTTCATATCTTCAGGCCAAAACGGCATTAACCACAACCATCGCACACATCGATGAGTGGCTCTCTATCAATGGGCTGGAGGTGTCTGCTGAGAAATCAGCAGTCGTTCCCTTCTCCAAGTCGACGACAGCATTCACGGAAGATGACATTACCTGTGGCAAATACACCTTCCAAATAAAATCTCACGTTCGATTTCTGGGGATGATTTTTGACTCTCGGTTAAGCTGGGCATCCATCCGATCCAGCATTACCAAGTGTGAAGAAGGATTAAATGTAATCAGATCACTCACTCGTGTCTGGTGGGGAGCGCACCAGAGTGTTTTACTCACCATGTACCGAGGGATAATTCGATCTCGATTAGACTATGGCTGTCAATTCTACCACACTGTGTCAAAGATTCATCTCTCCAAATTAGATACTCTTCAATATAGAGCCATTCGTAACTGTCTTGGAGCCATGCGATCTACGCCCACAAACGCCCTTTTAATAAAAGCAGGGGAGATGCCCTTGAGCATTAGGCGCCAAATGTTATGGGATAAATTTTACATTCAAGGCATGGCCATTATGGACCGTTCCGTCTATCAAAGTAGAGACTGCATTTATCGACTGTGAATTGCATCCCACAGAAGGAATAAAGTGCCAGCCGTTTGTGCATCTACCTGTTTTTGAATATGATCTTCAAACGCTCTGCTCCCAGATCCCCGCCCATTATTTAAGTACGACCTGGCTGGACAGTACTAATGTCAACGTTGGCTTCAATCGTCTCGTTCAAGCACAATGGCTGGGTTTTCTCTGTGTATATACTGATGACTCCAAAATTCCGCAAGAAGAGTGTACAGGATGCGCTTTTTTCTGCCCTCAGATCCAGATCCACAAAACTTTCAAAGTGCCTATGAGCACTTCTATTTTTACGGCGGAGACAGTGGCAGTTTTGGAAGCACTTAAGTTTGTCTCTAGCACTTCCTTCCCCAAGATTTTGATATTATTTGACTCGCAAAGCGTTCTTAAAAACATACAGTACAACCAACAGTTATATCTTGGATGTGGTTTTCCAATTCAATTCAATTTTTAAAACATTATGTACAAAACTCTAGGAGTTAAGCTTTTTATTCTTGTAAATATGCATTTGTGTCTTTGTTTATTCAATTACGTGTACATTGTCACTATGCGTTGCCGATGGCTACTTTGAGAACACACTCAAAGGCCAAATAAACAAAACAAAAAATACGTCCCATACAACCGGCCGAACCTTGGGGCACATTTTCACGATCATCACACCAGACAGAGTTGGCAACAGTCCGATAGCGGCACTATGTAGCCGCGCAGGTCAGCTAATCTGTCAGCGGACATTACTTTGTGGGGGGAGCCCTCAAGTCTATTATGTATCGCAAAAGTCCTCCTAGTTTTCAAGATATCCAGCAGAACATTTCGGATCACACTGCAGCGATTCCAGAAGTCCAGCTTCGACCATACTTCAGTAACGTGCCATAAGTGACAAGTGATGAATGTAGGCCGCTTTCAACGTCTACTATAATTATGTTAACACTGTATTTACTTTCCCCTGTTTCTTTGTGTCCTGGAACTCTGTCCTCGGGGCCAATTTTATTTGCCCCACCACGTAGTAACGAATACTCTCCAAATATTAACTCGAAACATGAAGCAAACATTTAACATGTGACATTAAATCCCAATAGAATTCGAAATCCACATACAATATTTCCTCTAAAAGATTTCCTGTATGACCCTAACAACGACTTTGTTGTGTTACGGGATGTAATGGTCCCAGACCTTAGGACAGCAAATCTTATAATGTTTTAACAGTGGCAATCGAATGTGAGTGAACCACTGCAGTTTTAGCTAGAGGTTGTAAATCTATGGACAATGTGCAATTCTTAGAGACAGGATGACGTATAATCTTTAAATTTCTTAATGCAGAATTCGTGGATATTTACATCACCTCTGGCAACAGCCCAAAGACAGCCGGAGTAATTCATTTTAGGACTCAAATGCTTCAGTTACTACAAAATGTCTGAAATAGGCCTAATAATTCAGACTTTTAAGAAGGAAAGATCAAATGACAATTTTATATTTTTCACATAAATGTCCGATTTTGTCAGAATCAAATATCCGCAAAATGACTCAGAAATAAAATATCCCACTACTGTTAAGCTTACTTTAATTTCAAATTCATCGGGAAGTAGAAGGGACGGAATTTATACGTCACCAGTCTTAACACGTTGTATTTTAGCAGTAGGAACATTAGCAATTGGTTTTCATTCCACTGCGGAGTAAGGTACATTATAAATTTAATTAGGCACAACATATATTGTGACAGTTATTATGAAAATTTAAAGATAGAGTCAAATGGTTCAAATGGCTCTGAGCACTGAGGGGACTTAACAGCTATGCTCATCAGTGCCCTAGAACTTAGAACTACTTCAACCCAACTAACCTAAGGACATCACACAACACCCAGTCATCACGAGACAGAGAAAATCCCAGACCCCGCCTGGAATCGAACCTGGGAACCCGGGCGCGGGAAGCGAGAACGCTACCGCACGACCACGAGCTGCGGACCAGGATAGAATCGACGAATATGTAGCAGTAGACATAAAGCTACAAAACACCGTGCATACCTTCATCCGATCAGAAGGAAAATATAAAATGGTGGACAATACTGGAAACATAAACAGAGGTAATCATTAATTACATATGGAAAAGAGAAAATGAAACTAAGAAGTAACAGAGTAGCATTATTCCTGCTTAAGAGACAAACATAGTGATCAAGTCTTAACTGCTGACCAGTTCACAAACATAAAAAAAGTGAAAGCAAATCTAACAAACTTAAAGAAGACGCTTCAGCGTCTTTAAGCAAAATGCAGATCACTCTCCAGCAATGAAGAAGAACAGTCCTCACTGTACCAATCACTGAAGCGGATAAAGAACGAAGATATCGTGATTGGATTATGTGATGAAAATGAGGTAATACTGACAGAACAAAAGAATTAGTTCATGAAATTCAACACGTTTATAAGCAATTATATGCTCGAATATCTGATGTGGTGCGATCATTAGAAGTAACTGGTCCAAATGTAATACCAGTGGAACTTTATAGAAGTTATTCAAATGTGACGGAGATAAGCTGACCGATGCAGTTAACGAAGTCATCACTACCATCAGACTTCGAATATAGTGTGATGGCATTAGTACCAAAAGGCCGTGGAACTGACGTAAACGGAACTTGACCTATACTTTTACTGAATGCAAACTACAAAATAGCTGTACGAGCAATAAAAGACCAACTGATCACGATAATACAGAAGGTGACAGAAAACGGAAAAGCAGCCTTGCGTGAACATAGTACCAAGAATGGCTCTGAGAACTATGGGAGTTAACTTCTGAAGTCATCAGTCCCCTAGAACTTATAACTACTTAAACCTAACTAACCTAAGGACATCACGCACATCCATGCCCGAGGCAGAATTCGAGCCTGCGTTTGTAACAGCAGCGCGGTTTCGGTCTGAAGCGCCTAGAACCGCTCTGCCACAGCGGCTGGCTAACATAGTACTCTAATCGTCAGAGAATACACAGACATCTCAATATTCGCAGTGAGTAACTCTAAAGGAAACTTTGATTTTACCGGTTTAGCCAAACTGCTAGATCGAATCGATCACTGTTACCGTTTTGAAACTGTTAAAAAATGGTCTTTAGCTATCCATTTCTAAAACTGCTAGCGAAAATAATCATATATATGAAATCTCAATTACACTGAATGGACTTCACACTACATAGATCTAAGTTGAAAGGAGCGCCCCGCAAGGTAGTCCGCTCATCATGTGGCTACGTTGTTACCGAACACAATTAGAGAGTTCAACAATAAACTAGGGGGTGGAGGGTTGGACTTAATACGAAGTCCTTGTAAAAGGGGATGTATGTATATACGGACGGATAGGGTGTAATAATTGGGTCTGATGCTAATATTCCAAAATTGAAGAATGCAATCTATCTTTACTGCAGAGCTTTTGGGTGCGAAAATGACACAAATATGATGTTCGTTCCTTAATAAGAATAGAAGGCTAAGATGGTCTCACACTACAGATCACCAAAGATCACTTGAAATAACCTTTTCCAAGTGCCGTCTCAGAGTGGTTGCAGCAAACAAGAAAGAAAAGATTGGAAAAATTAGGGGAATATTAAAATAATACAGCTATAGATATCTGAATGGATCACCTGTACTATACGTTCAAAAGAATTTTACCTGTGTTAGTGCTTCCTTAGACCCTTGGCAACTGCCACGAACATTACGAGAACACTTTGCCAAACTACTCGTAATATGATGTGACATGAGTTTCAGGTTTCTGCCGGTATAAATTTCTTGTGGTGTAGAGAAGGTATCTTAGGCCACATGGACATCCAACAGAAGACCATGAAATTATTTATCAAAATTACTCAAAAACATCTTCAAAAATACTCTGAGAGTGTTATCACTTAATAGGTGACATCAATAAGTTTATGTCCACATGTAGATGTAGCTACAATAAATTTTAAATTAATGCGTATCACAATATCTTTTGTTGAAGTCATCTGTATTCCGATAATATGTGCACCGGCGGATTATGTGGGGAAACAATTTACCTTTTGGATTTCTGGGGTGGGAAGAATTAATTAGAATTTAATAAAACTTTGACGTCGTTTCAGTCGCATTTGTAACAGTTTCTGCGAATTTTTTTGATTGTTACTTTTGGCTGAAACTAAGTTAGGCTTTGATGTCCGCTGAAGTTTGTGAGTATAGTTCTCCAATGGTGTGCAGTGTAACTATTTTGATTTTTATCTGAAATCAAAAACGTTTTCATTTTAGATTAATAACTTATTTTCTAAGAATATGAACCTCAATTCAGGCAAAAATACTGAAAATTAAAGATGTTGGAAAAATTTACTTCGATTTTTTCTCTAATTATGCAAATATAAATACCCTTAAAATCATGATATAATCTCACTAGCTGGTTCACATAATTCGTAATGTTTTTGAGTTAGATTGCACACAAATGTGAATAAAGTCATTTCGAAAAAAACGCGTTTGAAAAATTAATTCTCGGAAACTAAAATGCTTACCGACAAAGCGGCAGTTCCAGCACCATATAATAATCCTTCTTCTTCTTCTTCTTCTTCTTCTTAGGCTTCGTTCTGCGCTTGCAGCAGTGCTTTCCGACCTTCCTTCCTATTAAATTGAACTACGTCGATTCTGCCAGCTCAAGCGCTGGTTATCCATGTCTTCGGCATAATTGAAGCTTTGCGTGCCTACTACAGTTCCTGCCTCGTTCATGACCACCAGAAGGAATAAGTTTTCTTAACTGAATAAGCCCGTTGCTAAATACGATGCCAATTCAACGACTTTTAGTTCGGAGTGCAAGTGGTTAGGAGCTACTCGCCATATAGTTGAATTGAAGCTTTATTACGCATTTTGTGTGTGGCCACCTAAACATTTCTCCAGTAATTCATTCCTTGATAAATCTTGCGCCCAAGTCAGTACCTGATGTGCACTTGGTTCAATGCTCATAACATCTAAATGAATGTGGATTTCTCTCTAACATTTTGACAGCGTATTGTTGGATAGTCAAGCTGACGATTTATGCAATAAAAATCAGATTCTTTTAACCTCCCAATCTGGTTTCCCCACTTACTATAGCTGGATGTGGTTTTTAGGCGGTTTGCCACATTCGACAAAGTGAATACCGTGCTGCTTCCGACGTAAGCGTGAGTTAAAATATTCGCAAACAATTAGAAACCGTGCTTACAGATGCATTTACAGTGAAACTAAAAGCTGACAGGTGGCTACACAAATTCCGTCTCAGGGGAAAGTAGCGGGCATAGGAGGATCACCCAGCCACCCACAGCTACTAACAGAGAAAAATCCGAAATAACGTACTGACCAGGTGGAGGCATGTGATAGTGCAGGAAGAAGATCTATATTCCAATCGAAGGTATTGAATAAAGTAAAAACTGAAGGAAGGCAATAGAACCAACTAGAAATTGAGATAACATGTGGAAAAAGGCTTTTAACAGAAATTCACTCTGTTTGGCAGAAAATAGTGAAATTGCACCCACAAACGACAAAATACATGCACTAGGACCATTGTGTCTTAAATGAAGTCTGCTGGACAATTTAAGGCATACAATGGTTATAGCACTATATGGCAATATGTAATGGAATAGGTAGAACAGTCGGCATGCATTCTTATAATCGATTCGCCTCGAAGGGCTATGAACCCACCACCTCCTCTGAGATTGGACTATCATTTTCCACCTCCTGCGGCAATATCAAAGTAGTGAGCATGAAGGACGTGGATGGGGAGTGCGGGTAGGTGGCGCTAGGTAGGAACGTCTGTCGGACAGTCCGCGTAGCTGCGACAAACGCTGCGTCTCGGTGGCGCAGTGATTAACAAAACTGCTTAGTATGAGGGAAGTCCTGCGTTGAAATCCCGGTCTGGCGTCGCTGATTCCGCGAGAAGTCCCGATGCAGGTGACATCATCAGGTCGTTCCCTTCCGCCTACTTGAAATGACGGATATATGACTCTATGGATGAACTGAAGACATTGGATGCTATAGACTTCCAGAATCAAAAGAATAATGCAATTATATCTGTTAACAAAATTACCAGGAAAATCGTACTCGAGTGAGGAATGTCCATCTTATACTATACTGAATATAAATACAGGGAAAATGTTTTCGACGGTGTTGAGCTACAGTCATGCAACTTTTTTTGCAAGAATAAACAGGCAATTGGGGCTGTATTACTGTATTTATCTCCTGTGTAACATAATTTCAGTTTTTATGTTATTATCAAGTATAATGCTAAATACCTTTAAGGCATGTGTTAGTCCTGTTTGACCGCTTTGGGCTGCCGTAACAGATATGACGTGTTATTGGTCTAGGAAGAATAAACAGGCAATTGGGGCTGTATTACTGTATTTATCTCCTGTGTAACATAATTTCAGTTTTTATGTTATTATCAAGTATAATGCTAAATACCTTTAAGGCATGTGTTAGTCCTGTTTGACCGCTTTGGGCTGCCGTAACAGATATGACGTGTTATTGGTCTAGGAACTTCTAGCATTGTACGTGGAAATGGGATCAAAGACGAAATATAAGTAGTGCAGCAGATAAATGTAGTAATACGCAGTCAAATGGCGGTTTATTCTTTTCAAATGAATAATTAAATACAGAGTGTTCCAAAATGAATATAACGGTTTCACTGCTTTGCAACATTTGTTACATTAAGTTTACAGTTATAATTAATACGTCAAATTAAAGAGCAATTACGAAGATTTTCTTACAGTGTTCTACGTGAGACCATTCGTCATACATTGAGTCGTTAGGAGAGTTCTTCCCAAACCGTGATCAGTGTGTCTCTAGTAAATATTGCAACATATGCTATTTATAAAGTATGATGGATAAGCTGACAGATGGAGGCACATACACACGATCCTTTATGAACCTCAATGTAAAAATCACGTGTTGTCGCATCATGTGTGAACGTGGAGGTAACGGAAAACAAAATCTGCTATCCGGCCCCTTGCGGGCAATCCTGCAGTAGGAGACAAAGTCGTTTAACAAATCGAATACTGAGTTATACCAGTGAGACGGCGCACCATCTTGCTGCCGAATTCAGGATAGAACAATGGTTGAAGCCGGCCGTTGTCAACGAGCGGTTCTTGGCGCTTCAGTGTGGAACCGCGCTGCTGCTACGGTCTCAGGTTCAAATCCTGCCTCGGGCACGGATGTGTGTTACGTCCTTAGTTATGTTTAAGTAGTTCTAAGTCTAGGGGACTGATGACCTCAGATGTTAAGTCCCATAGTGCTTAGAGCCATTTGAACTCTTGTGTTGGCAGAAGAGCCAACACCGTGTTACTAGTGGAGGCCGAAATGCACGCCTTTTAGCTCACGCAGGCTGGCGTGAGGAGGGAAGGACTATACTGACGTGAGGTCTGGAACATGACAAAGAATTATAATTCAGAAAGCAGACGTAATTAGTTTGATACTTAACTTTAATCCATTAATGATGAACGTCGCTCTTGACGGTACATGATTCACAGTATTGTCTGTTCAGAATTCATTCTAATTACTGAATATGGCGCCTTGCTAGGTCGTAGCAAATGACGTGGCTGAAGGCTATGCTAAACTATCGTCTCTGCAAATGAGAGCGTATGTAGGAAGTGTACCATCGCTAGGAACGTCGGCTGTACCACTGGGGCGAGTGCTAGGGAGTCTCTCTAGACTAGACCTGCCGTGTGGCGGCGCTCGGTCTGCAATCACTGATAGTGGCGACACGCGGGTCCGACGTATACTACCGGACGGCGGCCGATTTAGAGGCTACCACCTAGCAAGTGTGGTGTCTGGCAGTGACACCACATGAACCATGGCTGTAGCGCAGTTCATCAAGGTAAGGAACACCAATTCCAGTTTCACATGTGTTCACATTTCCGCAAAGATGAAATGCCGATATAAAGTTGAACGAGATCCAGGAAATCTTCATCGTCTTGCAACAATTTTTCCATTATAAAGTTGGCACGTAAACCGTAGGGGCTTCAGACATTCCCGTAACTGCAAACGTAAGGACGAAGTTGTAAGGGTCTCCTTGTAAATCTCCACATAGACGTCACTGGAACTGCTAATTTACGAATGGCCTTTAGAACTAATTTTTTGATGCTGCGCGTGAAAAGCTTTCACTGTTTAAACATGTTCTTCAGTTAATCTGTATCGTTACACACACACTTTCCTTTGCGTACATGTGTACAAACAAACCTGTTTGAATTTTTCTTTCATTTGATGCATTATTTATAATCGTACATTGAATGTAATAAATTCTACAACGCCTTGATACCCGTATAGTAATTTTTAAACAGCCTTTATCACATCAGAAGCAATCATAAGATTACTTTTGGCTATAGGCAGTAAACAATACTCCATGAGCAGGTTGATATTAAAAATAAAATTCAAGCACGACATACATTCCGTAACACGAATATGGAACAAACTGAACACCACTAGATAACTACATAACATATCGTAGCAACTACCACATCGTTTGAATGATGCATGTTATAGAACCTCCTGAACCTTTGGAGGATGTTCTGTTGTGCTGCGCACTGGTTTGTGGTTAAAGAACAATGATGCTCCAGGGCACTTTGATCGTTGGGCCTCGCCATATCTCACAAATAACAGGCAAAGAGTAATTGGAAGGAGATGACTAGACCATTGGCCCATGGGCACCCCTAACCTCATCTAACTCGACTTTCCCTGCTGGGTTTATGTAAGGTTCCTTGGTGCTCAACACCAGAAGGAGCAGCAACTGAGAGTAGTAGTATTTACAGCGTTTCATACCACCGGAGGAGAGTGCGGAATCCTACAGTGAATCAAGCAAAACTTGATTGGTCGTTGCTCATTACGTTTTTTTTTTTTTTTGTTTTAGTTTTAGAGCGCAAAACTTCTATGGACATTAGCGCCCGGTCCGTGACTTAGGAAACAGTAAAAAACCGAAATTGAAAACCAGCAGCAATGGGAACGAAAGTCATAAAATTGGAGAAACTAAAAGCAGAAGGAAGGCTTAAAAATCCACTACAGAAAGGAGTTGGTTGCCCCCAAAAAAAGCTTCAAATGACTGACGTCATTTCACTGGCACTCATAAACTTGAGAACGCGGTCGGCTGAGCGCGTGTCATCTGCTAAAATCGACGATATATCAGGCGATAGCTGTAAACGGGAGCGTAACAGATTAAAATAGGGGCACTCAATTAAAAGGTGTCTTACCGTCCACAGCTGAGAGCAGTGGGGACAGAGTGGGGGAGGATCGCCACTTAAAAAATGTCGATGGCTAAAAAGACAGTGCCCTATCCGGAGTCTAGTTAAAATTACCTCCTCCCGACGACGCGTTCGGGAGGAAGAGGTCCAAGCACAAGGAAGAGCTTTCATGTCCCGCAATTTATTTTGGGTAAGTGTCGACCAATGCGTGTGCCATAAATGAACAACACGTCGACATAGAACGCTCCGTAGATCGCAAAGGGAATCGATTGAATAGCTGGCCGAGGATGAGAGACTGCAGCCTTGGCTGCAATTTCAGCCGCCTCATTTCCACAGATACTAACGTGTCCCGGGAGCCAGAGGAACGCCACCGAGACGCCCCCCAGGTGGAGCAAGCGCAGACAGTCCCGAATCCGGTGGACCAGAGGGTGCACAGGATAAAGAGCTTGGAGACTGAGGAGAGAGCTGAGAGAATCTGAGCAGATAACGTACTGTATCCGCTGATGGCGGCGGATGTAGTGGACAGCCTGGAGAACAGCGTAAAGCTCCGCAGTATAAACCGAACACTGGTTGGGAAGCCGAAAGTGAGGTGTGTCGCCAACAATATAGGCACTCCCTACACCTAACGATGTTTTCGAGCCGTCGGTGTAAATAAATGTGGCGTCCGTCATTTGTACACATAGAGCAGCAAATGCCCGACGATAAACAAGTGAAGGGGTACCATCCTTGGGAAATCGACAAAGGCAGGCAGATCCGGGGACGGAGCCAAGGCGGTGCTGTACCCCAAGTTGTCAAGAAGGTTTTAGGAAAGCGGAAGGAAAGAGAATGGAGCAGTTGACGGAAGCGGACTCCCGGTGGTAGTAGGGAGGAGGGGCGGCCTGCATACCCTACATCAAAGGAGGCGTCGAAAAAAATGTCATGGGATGGATTAGCAGGCATGGAAGACAGATGGCTAGCATAACGACTCAGAAGGACTGCTCGCCGATTGGACAGTGGAGGTTCAGCAGTCTCAGCTTTCCACAGGGCTGGTGTAGAAAGCTTCAGACACTAAACGTAATCCACGGTGGTGGATAGAGTCGAGACGCCGAAGAATAGACGGCCGAGCAGAGGAGTAGACTAAGCTTCCGTAGTCAAATTTCGAGCGCACTAAGGCGCGATAGAGGCGGAGAAGGACCACTCGGTCCGCTCCCCAGGAGGTACCATTCAGGACACGGAGGGTGTTGAGGGATCGCAGACAGCGAGCCGAAAGATAGGAAACGTGGGAAGACCAGCACAGTTTTCTGTCAAACATAAGACCCAAGAATTTAGCGACGTCTGAAAACGGAAGGTTGACAGGACCTAGATGTAAGGAGGGCGGAAGAAACTCCTTACGTCGCCAAAAATTAACACAAACGGTCTTAATGGGAGAAAAACGGAAGCCGGTTTCGATGCTCCAAGAGTGGAGGCGATCGAGACATCCTTGAAGACGTCGTTCAAGAAGGCTGGTCCGTTTAGAGCTGTAGTAGATCGCAAAATCGTCCACAAAGAGGGAGTCCGAGACATCAGGAAGGAGACAATCCATAATTGGATTGATGGCAATGGCAAACAGTACAACACTCAGCACGGAGCCCTGGGGTAACCCGTTTTCTTGGGAGAAAGTACGGGAGAGAGTATTGTTCACCCGCACCCTAAATGTGCGCTCTGCCATAAATTCGCGAAGAAAAAGGGGCGGCCGACCTCGAAAGCCCCAAGAGAACAGTGTGCGGAGAATGCCTGTCCTCCAACAGGTATCGTATGCTCTCTCCAGATCAAAAAATATTGCTACTGTTTGGCGTTTCCGGAGAAAATTGTTCATGATATAAGTGGAGAGAGCAACAAGATGGTCAACTGCAGAACGGTGCTTTCGGAATCCGCATTGGGCTGGTGTTAAAAGACTGCGGGATTCCAGCCACCACGCTAAACGGTAATTCACCATACGCTCCAAAACCTTACAGACACTACTCGTGAGAGAAATGGGGCGATAGCTGGAGGGGAGATGTTTGTCCTTTCCAGGTTTCGGAACAGGAACGACGATAGCTTCCCGCCATCGTCTGGGAAAAGTACTGTCGGTCCAAATTCGATTGTAAAGGCGAAGGAGGTAACGCAGACTATGGGTTGATAAATGGAGCAACATTTGGACGTGGATACCATCCGGTCCTGGGGCGGAGGAGCGGGAAGAAGAGAGTGCATGTTGGTGTTCCCGCAAGGAGAAAACAGTATTGTAGCTTTCGCGATTTTGAGAGGAGAAAGCAAGAGGTCGCACTTCCGCTGCACGTTTCTTCGGGAGAAACGCTGGCGTGTAATTTGAAGAGCTCGAAATCTCAGCAAAGTTCTGACCCAACGAGTTAGAAATTGCGACGGGGTCCACTAATGTGTCATGCGCGACAGTGAGCCCAGAGACCGGGGAGAAACTAGGCGCGCCTGAGAACCGTCGAAGCCGACTCCAAACTTCCGAGGAGGGAGTGAAGGTGTTAAATGAGCTAATAAACAATTTCCAGCTTGCTTTCTTGCTATCGCGGATGACACGACGGCATCGCGCTCGGAACTGCTTATAGCGGATACAGTTGGCCAAAGTAGGATGGTGGCGGAAAACGCGGAGAGCACGTCGCCGCTCACGTATTGCATTACGGCATGCCTCGTTCCAACAAGGAACTGGGGGCGCCGGGGCAATTCGGAGATGCGTGGTATTGAATGTTCCGCAGCTGTAAGAATAACGCCGGTAATATGTGTGACCTCATAGTCGACGCTGGGAAAGTGACGGTCATCGAATGTCGCTAGAAACGAAAAAAGTGTCCAATCGGCTTGGGCAAACTTCCAGCGCCGCGCGCGCATGTAGGGCAGTTGAGGCTGCAGCCTAAGGACACATGGAAAGTGGTCACTCGAGTGTGTATCAAGGGCGAACCATTCGAAGCGCCGAGCTAGCGGAACAGTTCCGACCGCAAGGTCCAAATGAGATAAATTTGTCGTGGAGGCAGACAAAAATGTAGCGACCCCAGTGTTGAGGCAAACTAGATCTGCTTGGTGGAAGACGTCTAGCAATAGTGATCCACGTGGACAAGGATGTGGAGATCCCCAAAGTGGGTGGTGGGCATTGAAGTCCCCAACCAGCAAATATGGGGGTGGAAGCTGACCAAGAAGATGAAGGAGATCAGCTCATGCCATTGGTGTGCACGATGGAATGTATACAGTACAAAGAGAGAACGTGTATCCGGAAAGGGAAAGACGGACGGCGACAGCTTGGAAGGAAGTGTTTAAATGGATTGGGTGATAATGGAGAGTTTCATGGAGAAGAATCATGAGACCTCCATGTGCTGGAGTGCCTTCAACAGACGGGAGATCATATCGGACCGACTGAAAATGAGGGAGAACAGAGCGGTCATGGGGACGCAGCTTTGTTTCCTGAAGACAGAAGATGACCAGCGAGTAGGATCGTAAGAGGATCAACAATTCATCCCGATTGGCTCGAATACCGCGGATATTCCAGGTCGCTGTCAACTCAACGACTGCTCTGAGCTTACGACCGACAGCATGGAATGGCATTCAGCCGAAGGCAGAAGATCCTGATCCATAGGTTGGTCAGGAGCAGCTCCTGCCACCAGCGATCGGCCGGTTGATCGGCCGCCAGCAGTGCGCCTCGGCGACACAGAAGACGGCCGAGGGCGATTTCCGCCAGGTGGTGCTGTAGATGGGACACGCCTTGGCGGAGAAGGAGAGGAACTCGATTTCTTTGAAGCCTTCTTGGAAGTATGATGTTTAGAGGAAGGAGGAACCGATGGTTGGGAAGTTGCCATACGTAAAAACTCTTCACGAGTATGCTCTTTTTTCGAAGTCTTGGTGTCTGACTTTTGGGCTCGAGATTTAGCAGAACTCGACGAAGGGTGAGCCAGAGAGTGGGCAGGCGAAAGTGGTGAGGTTGAATGGGCGATCTTTGCGCTGGCTGATCTGACGACCGTGGTACTAAAGGTGAGGTCGCAAGTCTGTGTGGCCGCCTCCTTTGTTGGCCAAGGAGAAGCAAGGACATTGCTGTATTTTCCTTTGTGAGGCACGGTGGGCTGTCGACTGGCGAATAATTTTCGAGCAGCAAAGTTCGACGCCTTTTCCTTTACTCTAATTTCCTGGATGAGCTTTTCGTCCTCAAAAACGGGACAATCTCGAGAGGAAGCAGTGTGGTCACCCATACAGTTGATGCAGCGAGGGGATGGAGGTGGACAAGCACCCTCATGGGCATCCTTGCCACACGTAACACTTTTGGCCGGATTGGAACAGGACTGGCTGGTGTGATTGAACCGCTGACAGCGATAGCAACGCGTAGGGTTTGGGACGTAAGGGCGAACGGAAATTATCTCATAGCCTGCTTTGATTTTCGATGGGAGTTGAACTTTGTCAAATGTCAAGAAGACAGTGCGGGTTGGAATGACGTTCGTGTCAACCCTTTTCATAACCCTATGAACAGCCGTTACGCCCTGGTCAGACAAGTAGTGCTGAATTTCTTCGTCAGACAATTCATCGAGGGAGCGCGTATAAACGACTCCACGCGAGGAATTTAAAGTACGGTTCCATCCGGACAGGGAAGGTGTGTAGTAGTGAGGTACGCAGCAATTTTTGTGCCTGGAGGGCACTGACTGTTTCTAACAACAGGGTGCCATTCCGTAATCTGGAACAAGACTTTACAGGACCTGCAATTGCCTCGACACCTTTCTGAATAATGAAAGGGTTGACCGCGGAGAAGTCGTGACCTTCGTCAGACCGAGAAACAACAAGGAACTGTGGCAACGATGGAAGAACTGTCTGTGGCTGATACTCAGTGAACTTACGTTTGTGAGCAGACATAGTGGAAGGTGAGGAAACCATTGCGGAAGAATCCCCCATGATTACCGGCGTCTCCGATGGCGCGCTCCTCCCTTGTGGGGGCCCTCTCTGAGGCACTCCCGCCTTAGGTGATTGTTCACACCTCAGGTCACACCTCCCGACAAACGGACGGAGGGACCTATCGGCACTTTCGGAAGGTATCAGCTCGGGTAATCACCCCTCCCTGGGTCTGGCCGTTACCAGGGGGTACGTACATGTCCTACCTGTCTACCCGGGGCGGGGAATTACGCGTTACCCCGTCACCGGCTACGCATGGAAGTGTGTGGGTCGGCCTTCAGACACGCACAGGGAGGAAGAAAGAGAAAGGGAAAGGAAAGAAGAGAGGTCTCAAACGCCGCAGCGGAGAAAAGGGTAAAGAGAAGAGGTAAGGAAAAGAGAAGGACAAAGGAAGGATGAAGACATATAAGCAAGGAAGGTGAAGAATGTGGTACATTTACAAGCGTCCGTCTCCGGACGTAGGCACAAACCATACCCCCAGAGGGGGAGAAAGGGAAGGAAAGAGCCAGAGGTGAGGAGGGGGGGGCGAAGATGGGGGATAGGGAAGGATGCGGAATGGGAAGGTATGCAGCCCGGAAAGGAAGGAAGGCCACATTAGCTCGGGGTCCCGTGCTCGCTACGCACGTATCCACAAAAGAGTTGTGGATCCCCTGGGGGGTTGCTCATTATGTGTGGCTCATGGTCGCCACCATGAACATTTGCTGTGCAATAATGATGCAACACATTATTCTTACAGTCTTTGATTGTACTCCGCTGTCAACAAATGGTTTCCAAATTGCAGTAATCTGATGTAGAAACTTTATTTCACATTTCCGGTTATAAAATCATTATACAGAGAGGTTTCAAAATTTCATCATCTCCGGTCTCCCTACTTTAAAAACATTGTTCTATTACACCCTCTACTTTCCTTATTTTGTTCTAGAAACAAAGGGGGATAACCTCTGTTTTGTCTTACACTTTTAGGACAGTCGACTTTCTGTTCTGCGGCGGAACTGCAAAATGAATTCCTTGTCTGCCTATTTAAGAACTTCCCGCCAAAATTTGAATTTAAAGCCGAGACATTCTGGAAATTATCAATTTATCACACTTTGAATTACTTTTTGGAACCGATTTCTTCCATTTTATACTATCTGGTACAGTCTCTGTAATTTCTTCTCATTTTTAAAGAGAGAAATTTTTATCACATACAATCATCCACCTAGTGTTAAGTGTTTAGTGACTTCTGTAAATAAGCACAGTATTTGGGAAACCTGAATGACACGAAGTGGAACAACGGCACTCTGAAACATTTTTAGGACAAAATTCTCCTGCTTTTACAATCTGGCACATACCACACATTTAACCTTCGTTAATCCTGAGTGGAACTGCAATTATAGATGCACATATATCTACTCTCCACATCCCAAGTGCTTTAATATAAGCACAGAAGCTTGGAGATCCGTGCAGTCTGGACATAATAACTGAGACTGTCATATATAAGTAGTATTTTCAGGCGAAAATTGCTCGAAATGTGTAGGAATTCAAGCAGACTCCCCAACTGTCCTATACATCTAGCATTGTTGACATAAATGTATCGTCATATATTTCCATAAATTAGCCCTACAGTATTAACTCTGTACTGCATAGTGTCTCAATATTTCTAACAAGGTAAAGCGGCTCTTTCAGATATGATAACTAGAAGTACACCTTTGTGTCACATGCTGATGGAAAGTAACTGCACTGACGTATTTCGATTTGAATTAGTAGCAAGACCAATTTCTCAACTACGCTGTTACTAACAAACAAATACGTAAAAACTGGGCAAATAAGGGCGATATTATAATATCGGATTTAGCTCAAAATGAAATCAAACGTATGATAAATTCAAGTGATAGATTTTTTTCTACGTTTACCACATTCACAGCAAGCAAGCCTCACTCTATAGACATTGCTACTTGTGAGCGCGACCACAGATTGTATTTGCGCCGAAAATGGAATACATCCTGCAACCTCTCGGCTTCTGTGACGATTTACGGGGTGTGTGACCAAACCTTCAGGAAACATTCCGCTGCCGGAGAAGAATAAAATGTATTATATGTACATGGGCCCAGAAACGCTGTATTTCCATTTAGAGCACATTTTCGACTGTCGTTCATAGCCACATTAATCACCGGAAGCTGCGCGGGGTACCCGAACGGTCAATGGCAGCTTGTCACGGTCCGCACGGCTCCAACCGTCGGAGGTTCAAGTCCTCCCTCCAGCATGGGTATGTGTTGTCCTTAGCGTAAATTATATTAAGTAACGAGTAAGCATACGGACCGATGACCTCGGCAGTTTGGTTTACCTCATATTTCCAAATCATGGAAACACAAGTGACTTGAATCATTCGTATCAGACAGAAGGTGAAACATTGTGCTGAATAATTCAAACAACAGTGGAAAAATAAAAGTTGTAGTGACAGGTTAGAAATTACGAATTAGTCCCAGAAGGTACAATTTTTGTTCACTCCTATTCCTTGCCATGGACCGTCGCGAACCCCAATGAAAGTCTGTAATTACGTCATCCACGAAGATTATCTTTAAACGTTCGGGTCAGCATTATTGTGAGCTGTTTGTTAGGGCCTCAAGTTCTTCCACTTAGGCTCAACGGAGATACTTACCATGCTTCCGTAGAGAATAATCTACCCGAGCCTTTACAAGTGCGTCGAAACATGTACTTCATATACAATGAAGCTCCTCCTTATTCCAATATTGATGTTTATGGTCTTCTTAATAAAAGATTCCGTGACGAACAGATATGCAGAGATGGAGCAATTCCCTGAATTCCATGCTATTTATTTGTGGAGGCATTTGAGAGCTCGGAAGTTGGGAACCTCAGTAAAAGAGCAGAATCCTTGTGCTCGTAGTGTTGGTATATGAAGGAATGAACAATTTTTCAGGGCTGCGTCAGCGCATAACGGATTCAGTGCGACGACAGGTTGACGAATGTGTCCTGGCTAACGTGGGACATTTTTTAACATTTCATCTTGGAACGTGTCTCATTATGTTGATTCGTTCTTTTCGTGCGTTTCCCATGATTAATGTGTGGAAGAGTTGAACAAACAGAGCTCTAAAGTAGAAATGAGACATCCGGACCAATGTATTTTCTTCCTCTAAGCGTGAGGAATGTTACTTGACAGTTTGGCAATACTTTCTTGGTTACACCATGTGTAACACGGATATGGCCCTGTAAACTCGCTCGGTATCAAGTCCATAGCTCCATTAACGGTTGAGTATCTCAAAGCTGCTCACACACATCGTAATTCTCACGTCTTCATTATTGAAAGAGTCCCAGTAGTTTAAAATATAGGTTAGTTTCCGTACTCAAGCAATATTTTATATATTTTCAATATGATGTGGCTAGAAACGGCAGATTCGTCTAGATGTCTGTGCTTTATGCTTCGCTGGTGTTCCGGGCAGCGCTAGGAAACTTTTCCAATAAGCTATCTTATATAACTACTCTCAACATTCACCCGTAATATGGCATACACAAAGGACTCTGAGGTCTTTATTATCCTTTACGGGGTGTAACCTAATTTATTGGTTCACACACGTTTCTCCCAACTTAATAAAAGCATTTTACAAGTGCCCACTATCGATTAACGGGAAATAGAGTGAAGCTGTGTGGCTGCTCGTAGACGACGTCGAGCTGGTCCACGTCACGCATAATTCCCGCAGTTCACTGGTTTGATTATATGAACAAAATAAAGTTCTTATTTAGGAGAAAATGCAAATTTCGTTTACTGTCAATGACACCGCGACACTCAGAAGTTGCGTGAAATTACGTCAGAACAAATACTGTATTTGCTTCAGATTGTGTATGACTACTGAAATAACTAAAGACAAAGGAATTATTACAAACACCATGGATTTGTAGGTCATGTTGTTACTAAATAAGCGCATATAAAAACAAACTGAGATGTTTCGAGAAAGCTTTTGTCTGAACAGCTACGTTTTATTTTCAATAAAGGTCTAATTTCATGTTCAATAAGTTGAAGTTTAGCATTTTAAGATACGAGAAACATACCGGAAGTGTACAGAACCATGAACTTGTAAAACAATACATTTAAAAAAAGTCGGAAATAATTACCACATTAATGGCATGTTATATATGAATGGCATTTGTTCTTTCGTACATACACACATGGCGAATCACATAAAACTTGCACCGTAAATGGAAAGTGCGATTGATGTGCGGTTTCCACAGAATGGGTTGGTAGTTGCGGACTCGTAATGTTGGCCAATTAATAGATTGTAATAATATTTAGAAAGCGCATTTCTTTGCGCAAACATACACGTTTTAAATGAAACAACAAACTGAAAGTAGCGTAAATTAGTGTGTGTGTGATGTTTGTTGCAGGATTCTAGTGCGAGTCGCTTACGACATATCGTATTTTGAAAAGGTTCTGTACCGGCATTTGTTTATGCCATTCAGCCTGCGTAGTAGCTAGTTCTATTTTATGTTTGCTTGTAGTGTGCTTATGTATTCCTTGAATGCACTGCGGCTTGCAGTGACAGTCCAGGCAGTAGGTGGTGAGTGGACGATGTGATTCACCAATGCAGAAAAAGTCGACATGCTCATGGTGTATGGAGTTGGAAGAATGCAGTTCGTTCTTGTATGGTGTACGTAGCAAGATATCCCGATAGATGCCAGCGTTCTAGGCTGTTATCAGTCTCTTCAATCAGTTTCGTTAATGTTGTAGTGTCACAGCTACACAACTAACGAAAGGTAACAAATAATGACAGAAGAGGCGGAAATAATGGTTCTTGAAGCTGTTGCAATTGATGGGCACTTCAGCTCCCGCAAAATCGCAAGTGCAAGAGGCATTAGTCAGGCAAGTGTCTTTACGCATTCTCCACCCGCATAGGTTCCAGCCCTATCACATCTCACTCCAACAGGAGCTGCATGGAAGTGATTATGAGAATCGTGTTAACTTCTGTACATAGGCTTTAAAACAAGATACTCTTAGTGCTTGATCTTGCTTAGCGATGAAGCCACATCTGCCAATAATGGCCACGTAAACCACCGTAACGTGCCCTACTAATCTGTTGATAATCCCCGTTGGGTTCGTCAGGTGAAGTTTAGACGTGTGGTATGGAATAGTAAACCATCAGCTCATACATCCATTTTCATAGACTGAACACTGAACATGCACAAGTATCACAGCCTCTTAACAAACCATTTTCCAAAGCTGCTACGAGACGTTCCTCTGTAGACTGGGAGGAATCCTATGGTAAAAACATGATGGTGGTCCAGCCTATAGTAGTCTAAGTACTACAGCATGGCTTTACAAATTGTTTCCAGATCCTTCTTGGATTCGACGCAGAGGAGCTGTACCTAGGTTAGATTTCACGTCCGTAGACTTCTTTCTGTGGAGAAAGCTGAAAGACGGTGTCTACAAGGACATACCAACTACGCCCGATAACATGCAACGACATATTACTGCAGCCCGCTCGGACTTATCTGCTGAAACGCTAGCACGTGTGCAGAGGTCGTTTCACTGCAGACTTCAAGATAACAATCCAGTCTGTGGAAAGAGCACACCAATAGCAATTTCCATTTCCGCAATATCTGCGGCGAAAGTCTTAGGTGATTTACCCAGTGTACTTAGACGGCGATACCAAATTTTAGTGCGGATGCGCAACAACATCCAAACTCTTCAGTAAATACAGTTAAGCTGCAAATGAATGGACTGAAGGAAAAGGGGCGCTGCTCTGCAGCGTCCGGCATTTGGAGATTTGGATCGGATGGGGAATATATTCGGATAGTAGAGACCGTTAAGGCGACCGCTTGCGGAATGTGGGGAATCCGGGCTCGTTTCCCGGTGTGGCAGAAACTTCCATATCACTGTCTGTTTCGCTCAGTGCACCACCGCAGCTAAAATCGGATATTTTTTTTGTCATAAATGGATTCTGTTGCAGAAAATTTAAGACGATAATACCACGGGAGAGAATACAACAGCTACACGAAAGGACGACACAGAAACGGCAATTTCTACGAGTTCATTTACACTAATGAACGAAAATATTATGACACCCTATTTAATACATTGTTGGTCCACCTTTAAGAGCCAATGCAGCACCGATTCTGCGTTTCAGGTATTCGAGAAGCGCTTGGAAACATGTGGCATCAAGGGTCCTCGTGCGGGTCATACCTTCGTCGGTGGCCGTTTGTGTGGACGTCCGCGTTTCCGAACACGATCATGGACCTCGCGTAGAAAGACGTATGATCCATCTCACGGCATGTAACGTTTTCGCTGATCCACGGTCCAGTCTCAATTATCCCTTTCCCACTACAATAACTGAAATTGACCGTGTCTTTGGGTAAATGCCGGAATATATATGGGACGTCCGTTACAGAGCCTGATGTTCAATTCGCTAGAAAGAATTGTCCCTAGACGAGAATCGTCCACCGAGAATCGATAGCTGGCGTTATGCTCTTGTGTTGTGGAGGCGAGCTTCCACCACCAGCAAACGCGTCGGCGGCAAGCGGGACCTCCTAGCGGCCATCCACACTGTGTTGGAAGTGATATTCGGACAATACCGAGTATGGAAAGTGAGTGAGTGCAAAGACAGGCACCTAGGAAGAGACTGGTTGATTCGTTGGTTCGTTGGGGGGGGGGGGGGGGGGGGGGACCAAACAGCCAGGTCATCGGTCCCACTGGGTTAGAGAAGGAAGTCAGCGGTGGCCTTTTTAAGGAACCATTCCGCAATTGCCTGAAGCGATTTAGGGAAATCACGGAAAAATATAAACCAGGTTGGATGGACGCGGGTTTGAGCAGTCGTCCTGCCGAATGCGGGTCCCGTGTGCTGACCGTCGCTCGGTAGTGGGGAAAGTGGCTGCGACTGTACCACGTCGTCCAGCTGCGCTGAGGTCTGGCTGTACCACGTCGTCCTGCTGCTCTGAGGTCTGGGGATCGACAGAGGGTGAGCAGGCTGGTCGGGTACGACGAGAGGACGTGACCCATTTGGCCGACATTTGAGGGTGATTAAAGAGTTTCAACCGCCATACCATGCAGCCGATGTGTCAATACGTCATCTGGTCTGCGGACACACTGCCTGAGCCCGCTCCACATTGTGGCCAGCACGCTGCAGCAGGAATGCATCAATGC
The DNA here is from genome assembly GCF_021461395.2 of Schistocerca americana. Lineage (NCBI taxonomy): Eukaryota > Metazoa > Arthropoda > Insecta > Orthoptera > Acrididae > Schistocerca > Schistocerca americana. The sequence continues at coordinate 439,418,180 of NC_060121.1, read as the reverse complement.
AACTGTCTCTGCCCGGACAGGCGTCTACCCGTGGCGGTTTCGCCAGTAAATATCAGAAAGTACTCCGTTTACTCGCCGTTGACCTGCCCGGTAGTCCTGTGACATTGCCGAACTAGCCGTCTCCGTTGACTCCTCTTCTTAGTCTCGACCAGTCCCCCCCATTTGTCGGCTTAGTCTGTTGTCAGGTACACGTTTTCTCGACCCCGTTCAGAAAGGAGAGCGAATACACGAGTTCGAAAGTGTGACCACGCACTCCGCGCATTTCCGCTTCATACGCCACCGTTCTGAAAAAAATCCTACATTAAACTGTAAGTTACTATTTAATTATTTCACACAGTCGTGATTTCGTCGTTACAGCTATTTTTAAGAGAAAGTTGAAATGTAACAAAATGTTCGACGTGTCTAAATAACAGATGCTGGTTATAAATAAAATGTCGTGTGATTAGGGCCTCCCGTCGGGTAGACCGTTTGCCGGGTGGAATTCTTTCGATTTGACGCCACTTCGGCGACTTGCTCGTCGATGGAAATGAAATGATGATGATTAGGACAACACAACACCCAGTCCCTGAGCGGAAAAAATCTCCGTACCAGCCGCGAATCGAAACAAAGCCCTTAGAATTGACATTATGTCTCCCTGACCACTCAGCTACCGGGGGCGGACATATTAGTTACGTATCAAGGTAACGACTCATTGGTTACCGGTCAATAGTGTTGCATTTATACGTACTGTCATATAGATGAAACATTTTCTGAAAGTACTGCAATTTATTTAAATATGAAATATCTACCCAGACAATATGTAACAATTGATTAATTTACTCAAGTTAAACTCGAATGGGAGATTTGAAGTGATTAGTTGTGACAAGAGAAACTTTTTTGCCGACATCACTATAAAGAAATTTTACTGTAAATAATCGGTTTCGGTAAAACTAGGTTATAGTCTTCCTCACAAAACATCTTGTGCCGGCTTCACACAAAATCTTTTCTTTTTTTATAAGATACATCAAACATGAAATGAGAAATGCGAGCGCATGCCTATAGCGATCTCGGTTAGGAAGTTGTTGTTCTCTTAAGTAAAACTTAACAATGAAGTTCACATACCCAAATTTTCGAAGGCTTTATTGTCTTTGTAACGACAGTACCAGAAAAGGGGACGATGAAGTGCAATCTCTAAATGTTGATTATTTACAAATTACAAAACTGAATCATAAGCTATAGAATTCTCTCCTAGCTCATGTACTTAAGTTGCCGTGTTCTGATGAATACGCAAATAGCTCGCTTTATTTTGTCGCAGGGATACAGCAGTGACGCTGCTCTGTGTCCAGATGGCACTGGACTAATTTTGTGTGGTTTTCGTTTGAAGAGTGGATTGCGGGGTGAAACTTATTCTAGATACCATTCCTTTGCTGATGGAGCATATTTGAAATTGTGTATTTTGTATCAGGAAGACGTCTGATCCCGACAATCGATCATTTCACTTTTTCATAGTTTCTTTAAAGCAGCAAAATCTTATACCCATCTTCCGTATTAACAGAAAGTCAACACTAGCCTTGCACTCCTGCACTCTTCAGTAACAGAGAACGAGTCGACGGGTGTGAAGAAATCGCAGCGCAAACTAGCTATACTCGTGGATCAACAGCGGGAACGTAGGAAGCCCGTTATCACTGATGTACGACCGGCGCCTTTATTTGTGAAGAATGCAACCCGAACATCAGAAACGTACTCGCTCCCTTTCCGCTGGGGCAGCAACTTGCAGAGGAAGTGGTAGTCTGCCACGGGAAAGTACCTCTCACAGCAACGCAAGTCAGCTACGATTGGCACAGCTTTGCCATTAAGGATAATAACACGTGAGCTCATTTCACACTGACAAATTTGTGATTGTGGGTGCTAGTGTACTGACATAGGCTTCACTGTGCCTCGCTTCTCATTGTGCGGTTCGATGCACGATTAAAGGTTACTGGCTTTCTGGCTTATGCATCGACCTTTCCTCCCACAGGGCCCCATCGTTTACCCCGTAGCTTAATCGCTCTTTTGTTATTCTCTGTTTAATTATGTATTTTGGCGGCTATTTATCTGTGTCACTGATTGCATATAGGCCAGAGGGTAGATTGCTCTCCTAGGTGATGAGGAAAAATTCAACATTAAAAGGTTTTACCTACATGGGAGATGTGTGTATTTTGGTGGCTGGTTATGGCCAGGTAAAATTTCTGTAGGGGTTATCATCTCTTTTTGATCCTATTGTAGTGGTTTATTCTACACAGGAGAGTTTGCAGACCACAGTCTCCATGAAACATTAACTGGTGTTCACATTGTTCTAACCTTATTAATTGATGTTTACCTTGTGCTTAAGGTGTTTATATAACATTGTTTTAGACTGATTAACTAGTGCTTTAGTCGCTTAAATCCCAATATTGCTATTTAAAAAGTCTTTGTGGGTAAATTGTTTGAATTTTATCATTTCTAATGGAATTTAGCTTGTATTTGAGGCGATCATTAATTGGCTGGGTGGACCTGTGTTTGTTCATTCTTTTTAAACTTTTATTTGTTAACAATTTTTCTTTAATATAGATGTGTACATGTCTTAGAAGTATCCGATGTTGACCTTATCCTGTCAGCGTATACTGGTCGTGTCTAGACAACTGGGCGACGTCTGGAATTCAATCCTGTCCTACCGGTCATCTCCACCACAGCTAATAGACTGATCATTTTGTATCTACTCTTTTATAATTGAATTTTGATTTCGTTTTTAATGTCGACATGAGAATAATAAATTGTTTTGTCATGGTGAATGGTGCTGGGATTCCCTGGTCCAGTTCACTCGCCAATAAATCAACGCAGGCCGGCAGCGTTTCAAATCTGTCGTCAGATTTTCAACAATGATTACGTATCCTGCTTTACAAAGCGGGCACGCCTCCGACCACAACATTCCATGATTAGACGCGGATGTCCTACACATTGTAGCTTACTCATGGCTTTTACACAGAATCTCACGCCAGTAACACGCGAACAGCCAACTACCTCACCGTTTCCAAGATACTGTATCCCAAGCGCCAAGCCATGACAGACCCTTTGTCCAAGTGGCTTTTGTCTGCGGATTTCTCCTTCTGCATCGAGTATCTTCGTTGCAACGATGTCCCACTCGTCTCTGTTCCGCTTATATAATTTCCTTAGCACGGTACGTCCACGCAGTGGCACCATGCAAAAGTTTGGCTGTTTTTGGATAGTGATCTCAATGTTATAACTCATTAGTATACTTCAACCACTCTGCTAATGGATAAGGACTCAAAGAAAAAGACACAGCCATTAAGTCTACTGCGCCGTATGCACGCACTAAGAGCGACGTACGAGAGGACGCTGGACACCATGAAGTTCCGTGAGACATAGGTAAAATACTAATCTTAAGGTGAGTTTCACACTAAAGATATCTGAACGTATGCCAGCCCAAATACGACGGCAGTAATCCCAGAAACTCGCTGTATACTCATTACGACGGAAAAATTTCAAGAATCACGATACCTGTCTTCACTGAATGTCAGTACCTCGTGTAACGCAGTGTAAGTTATTATGGTGGAAATAAATTAATTTCGTCAAGTTACAGCTCTCCAATTTCTTTACGACATTAGGCTCACCGTCATTCTCCTCTATTGGCAAAAGTTGTGTACCATGATGGAACATAAAACACTAATGTAAGTTACCAGTTTCCATCCAGACGGTAGAAACACTTTGCCCTTTTCAGTATCTGTCTGTCACAATAGAAGTGGTGTTATGAGGTTCGTAGCGGCAATTTTTACATTAATGTATAAGGCGTAAATTTTTTACGACATTGACAGTTAATAGTGCAAGATGTACTTAATGATAAGTTGTCTGTATTATTTCATCATTATGTTAGTTAGTTTTCGACTATTCTTAGACGAAATTTTTACGTCAGCTTGTAACACCATAGCTTAGACACTACATACCTTGTGCTGATTCATTTAGCTTTCTGTTTTGTTCAACATGCCATCGTTGAACTTCTGTAATTAGTGTATGATTAATTCGATACTGTAATGAAGTGTAATCTCTGTAATGTGCACAATATGAGCAAATTATATGTTTTTCCTTTCCCACGTAATTTCTTTGGTTGTCTTTAAAATTGAATAATTTTACTTAAATAATATTTTGCATAACTGCCAATATGTGCACATGATATGTTTTGTTTAAAGTGATTGTCTGCTGTTACGTAAACTGCTGACTTTCACTTAGGGTTCTTAGTTATATTGTATGTAAAAGGTGTTGTGGTTGGAACGGAAGCATGTAGCGCGGAAAAAATGTGGTGGGCATGGATAGGAAGGTGGAAACAAGAGTCAGTCGGGGATGAGTTACTGAATCACCAACAGCTCACGAAAAGGTTGTGAATTGTGCTGGTGCTGAGAGGGCTTTTTGTGCCGATTTCCAGTGTGCCATGGCCTCAGATGAATGCAGTAGCTACCTGGAATTATGTTGGAATTGATATCTATCATCGTCACTAAGAAATGACAGAGTCCAGCAATTCTACTTGCAAATTCACCTATGAACTTGCACTCGTCACCACATTGCGCAATCACTGTAATGGAACAGAAGAACTATAGTAATGTACAGTGAAGGATCGCTCATAGGATGTTATAGTGAACTTAAATACAAGGTAAAATTTGACTGAACTCTTGTACCTACCGTGATTTATCTTCAGTCACATATCCCCTTAGGGGACCTCCCACGCTAAAGTGCTTACGAGTGTCCTTTATTGCAAGCATATTAAAATTAATATGGCAACAGAGTGTGCTAAGATTAATATTGTTTGTTGAAAGGATCTTAGAGATATCTCAATTTTGTGTTTCACTGCAGTAAAAGTTTAGAACTGCAGCTGTTGACAGTTATATGTTCATGCTTGATAAGTGCTGGTAACACTAACGTAATGAAAGTGCTCTACTATAGTAGTCAAGATTAAGGCCCCCCATTGAAAGTAGTCCTAATGCTGAAAGTTACTTAAATATAGAAAGTTTCAATTACTCTTGCTATTCCTGTGAAGTTCTGTACAATATTGGGTTCCCCTTGTGTATTAAAAGTGCAGGATCAACAGGGGGTTGCCTATTGAGCTCATGCTTGATAACTATTAATAGGAAAACCACTAACTACGAAAACAGTAACTTCTTTATTCAAAAGGCAGTGAGAGATAATTTGTTAGTGAACTACATTTAATTTTCATTCTAAGTAGAAACGTGTTTAGTAGTGAAAGACTTAATCTATACACAATAACTAATTTTTCTGTGATCCGTATCCATCTTTCATGTCAGATAGCAATGTGTTTCAAAAGTAATATTGAATCTCTGTCCAATTTACGATTGTTGTTGTTAATGTTGTTGTTGTTTTTATGCCTGAGACTGGTTTGATGCAGCTCTCCATGTTGCACTATCCTGTGCAAGCTTCTTCATCTCCCAGTAGTTATTGCAACCTACATCCTTCTGAATCTGTTTAGTGTATTCATCTCTTGGTCTCCCTCTTCGATTTTTACCCTCTGCACTTCCCTCCAATACTAAATTGATGATCACTTGATGCCTCAGAACGTATCTTTCTTGTAGTCAAGTTGTGAAAGAAAATCCACTCGTCCTGAATTCTATGTAGATACCAGAACCTCCCATCTAATCTTCAGCATTCTGCTGTAGCACCACATTTCAAAAGTTTCTATTCTCTTTTTGTCAAAACTATTTATCGTCTATATTTCACTATCATACATGGCTGCACTACGTACAAATATTTTCAGAAACGAGTTCCTGACACGGAAATCTATACTAGATGTTAACAAATTTCTCTTCTTCAGAAACGCTTTCCTTGCCATCGCTACTCTACATTTTATATCTTCTCCACTTCGACCATCATCAGTTATTTTCCTCCCCAAATTGCGAAACTCCTTTACTACTTTAAGTGTGTCATTTCCTAATATAATTCCCTCAGCATCACCCGACTTAAATCGACTACATTCCATTATCCTCGTTTTGCTTTTGTTGATGTTCATCTTACATCCTCCTTTCAAGAAACTGTCCATTCCGTTCAACTCCTCTTCCAAGTCCTTTTCTGTCTCTGACAGAATTACAATGTCATCGGCGAACCTCAACGTATTTATTTCTTCTCCATGGATTTTAATACCTACTCCGAACTTCTCTTTTGTCTCCTTTATAGCATCGGGGAGAGGCTACAAACCTGTCTCACTCCCTTCCAAACCACTGCTTCCCTTTCATGTCCCTCGACTCCTATAACTGCCATCTGGTCTCTGTAAAAATTGTAAATAGCCTCTCGCTCCCTGTATTTTACCCCTGTCACCTTCTGAATTTGAAAGAGTATTCCAGTCAACATTGTCAAAAGCTTTCTATAAGTCTACAAATGCTAGAAACGTAGGTTTGCCTTTCCTTAGTCTTTCTTCTAAGATAAGTCGTAGGGTCAGTATTGCCTCACGTGTTCCAATATTTCTACGTAATCCAATTGACATTCCCCGAGGTGGGCTTCTACCAGTTATTCCATTCGTCTGTAAAGAATTCGTGTTAGTATTTTGCAGCTGTGACTTATTAAACTAATAGTTCGGTAATTTTCACATCTGTCAACACATGCTTTCCTTGGGATTGAAATTGTTATATTCTTCTTGAAGTCCGACGGTATCTCGACTGTCTCATACATCTTGCTCACCAGATGGTAGAGTTGTCTCAGGGCGCGCTCTCCCAAGGCCGTCAGTAGTTCCAATGGAATGTTGTGCACTCCAGGGGCCTTGTTTCGATTCAAGTCTTTCAGTGCTCTGTCTAGCTCTTCACGCAGTATCGTATCTCCCATTTCACCTTCTTCTGCATCCTCTTCCATTTTCATAATATTGTACTCAAGTACATCGCCCTTGTATAGACCCTCTATATATTCCTTCCACCTTTCTGTTTTCTCTTCTTTGCTTAGAGCTGAGTTTCTTGATATTCATACAAGTGGTTATCTGTTCTCCAAAGGTCTCTTTAATTTTCCTGTAGGCAGTATCTATCTTACCCCTCGTGAGATATGCCTCTACATCGTTGCATTTGTCCTCTACCCACGCCTGCTTATGCATTTTGCACTTCCTGTCGATCTCATTTTTGAGACGTTTTTATTCCTTCTTGCCTGCTTCATTTACTGCCTTTTTAAATTTTCTCCTTTCATCAATTAAATTCAATATTTCTTCTGTTGCCCAAGGATTTCTACTAGCCCTCGTCTTTTTACCTACTTGATCCTCTGCTGCCTTCAATACTTCATCCCTCAGAGCTACCCATTCATCTTCTACTGTATTTCTTTCCCCTATTCCTGTCACTTGTTCCCTTATGCTCTCCCTGAAACTCTGTACAACAACTGGTTTAATCAGTTTATCCAGATCCCATCTTCTTAAATCCCCACCTTTTTGCAGTTTGTTCAGTTCTAATCTACAGTTCATAACCAATAGATTGTGGTCAGAGTCCACATCTGCCCCTGGAAATGTCTTACAATTTAGAACCTGGTTCCTAAATCTCTGTCTTACCATTATATAATCTGATACCTTCAAGAATCTCCAGGATTCTTCCATGTGTACAACCTTCTTTTATGATTCTTGAACCAAGTGTTAGCTATGATTAAGTTATGCTCTGTGCAAAATTCTATCTGACGGCTTCTTCTTTCATTTCTTTCCCCCAATCCATATTCACCTACTATATTTCCTTCTCTCCCTTTTCCTACTGCCGAATTCCAGTCACCCATGATTATTAAATTTTCGTCTCCCTTCACTACCTGAATAATTTCTTTTATCTCATCATACATTTCATCAATTTCTTCATTATCTGCAGATCTAGTTGGCATATAAACTTGTACCACTGTAGTAGGAGTGGGCTTCGTGTCTATTTTGGCCACAATATTACGTTCAGTATGCTGTTTGTAGTAGCTTACTCGCACTCCCATTATTTTATTCATTATTAAACCTCCTCTTGCAGTACCCCTATTTGATTTTGTATTTGTAACCCTGTATTCACGTGACCAGAAGTCTTGTTCCTCCTGCCACCGAACTTCACTAATTCCCACTATATCCAACTTTAACCTGTCCATTTCCCTTTTTAAATTTTGTAACCCACCTGCTCGATTAAGGGATCTGACATTCCACTCTCCGATCCGTAGAACACCAGTTTTCTTTCTCCTGATAATGACGTCCTCTTGAGTAGTCCACGCCCGGAGATCCGAATGGGGGCTATTTTACCTCCGGAATATTTTACCCAAGAGGACGCCATCATCATTTAACCATACAGTAAAGCTGCATGCCCTCGGGAAAAATTACGGCTGTAGTTTTCCCTTGCTTTCAGCCGCACGATTGTACAGTGAATATTAATAGTAACGTTATTGAACTATTCAGTTTGACTAAGTCCACGAGGTAATTGGTTGGTTTGGGGGATTAAAGGGACCAGACTGCTACGGTCATCGGTCCCTTTGTCCAAGTACTAAAAAAAACACCCACAGAGAATAAAAAACGAGTAACAGAATAGAGCACAGACGACACTGAACAAGAGAAACTGAGACAAAGACCAGACAAAACGAACTAAAAGCACACAGAGTGTGACGGTGGTTGGCCGACCAGAGAAATAAAAAAGGAAAAGCCAACCACTTGAAACACATGAAAAAATCAGTTTAAAATTGGAGGCCAAAGGCCAGAATCATTACAAAACAATAAGATAAAAACAGAAACACTCAGATTAAAGAATAAAAACCCCCTGCCCGAATAAAACGTAAAACTAAGTCAGCCATAGCCGAGTCATCTGTTAAAAGGTCAGGGAGCGACTGAGGCAGTGCGAACGACTGCCTGAGCGCAGCTAAAAACGGACACTCCAATAAAACATGAACCACGGATAAAACGGAGCCGCAGCGACATAGAGGCGCGTCCTCACGGCGCAATAAGTGGCCGTGCGTAAGCCGAGTGTGCCCAATTCGCAGCCGGCAGAGGACAACAGACTCCTTGCGAGAGACCCGCAAGGAGGAGCGCCACACACCGGTAGCCCCCTTGACGGCCCGAAGTTTGTTGCATGAAGGCAGGGCGCGCCATTCAGTGTCCCAAAGGTCCAGAATTTTGCGGCGTAGGAACGCTCGCAAATCTGTCTCCGGGAGGCCAACGTCCAGAGATGGTGCACTAGTCGCCTCTTTCGCCAGCCGGTCAACATTTTCGTTGCCGGGGATCCCAACATGGCCTGGGGCCCACACGAAGACCGCAGAGCGGCCGCAACGCGCAAGAGTATGCAGGGACTCATGGATAGCCATCACCAGACGGAAACGAGGAAAACACTGGTCGAGTGCTCGTAAACTGCTCAGGGAATCGCTACAGATAACGAAGGACTCACCTGAGCAGGAGCGGATATACTCTAGGGCTCGAAAGATGGCGACCAGCTCAGCAGTGTAAACGCTGCAGCCAGCCGGCAAGGAACGTTGTTCGGAATGGTCCCCTAGAGTGAGCGCATAACCGACTCGACCAGCAACCATCGAGCCGTCGGTGTAAACAATGCCAGAGGCCTGATACGTGGCCAGGATGGAATAAAAGCGGCGGCGGAAGGCCTCTGGAGGGACTGAGTCCTTCGAGCCCTGTGCCAAGTCTAGCCGAAGGCAAGGGCGAGGAACGCACCACGGGGGTGTACGCAGAGGTCCCGGAAAGGAGGTGGAACAGGGACAAGCCCAAGCCCGGAGAGAAGCTCCTTGACGCGTATGGCGATCGGACAACCCGACCGGGGCCGACGTTCCGGCAGATGGACGACTGACTGCGGGAACAGGAGACGATAGTTAGGATGCCCGGGCGAGCTTAGAACATGGGCAGCATAAGCGGCCAGCAAACGTTGGCGTCGGAACCGCAGTGGAGGGACACCTGCCTCCACGAGTAAGCTGTCCACAGGGCTGGTGCGGAAAGCACCAGTGGCAAGGCGTATCCCGCTGTGGAGAATTGGGTCCAGCACCCGCAACGCAGACGGGGATGCTGAGCCATATGCCAGGCACCCATAATCCAGACGGGACTGGATTAACGCCTGGTAGAGCCGTAACAGGGTAGAGCGGTCGGCTCCCCAGCGGGTGTGGCTCAAACACCGCAGTGCATTGAGATGCCGCCAACACGTCTGTTTGAGCTGCCGGATATGAGGCAGCCAAGTCAACCGGGCATCGAAAACTACCCCCAAAAACTTGTGGGTCTCCACCACAGCAAGGAGTTCGTCGGCAAGATAAAGCCGCGGCTCAGGATGGACTGTTCGGCACGGCAGAAATGCATAACGCGGGTCTTGGCTGCCGAAAACTGAAACCCATGCGCTACAGCCCAAGACTGCGCCCTACGGATAGCGCCCTGTAGCTGACGTTCAACAGCTGCAATGCCAGTAGAGCTGTAGTAAAGGCAGAAGTCGTCAGCATACAGGGAAGCGGAGACAGAGGTTCCCACGGCCGCAGCAAGACCGTTAATGGCTATTAAAAACAGACAGACACTTAAAACGGAACCCTGTGGCACACCGTTCTCCTGGACGTGGGAGGAACTATACGAGGCCGCGACTTGCACGCGGAAGGTACGACACGACAGAAAATTGCGGATAAAAATCGGCAGAGGACCCCGAAGACCCCATCCATGAAGCGTAGAAAGGATGTGATGACGCCACGTCGTATCGTACGCCTTCCGCATGTCGAAAAAGACAGCGACCAGGTGCTGACGGCGGGAAAAGGCAGTACGGATGGCCGACTCCAGGCTCACCAGATTGTCGGCGGCGGAGCGGCCTTTACGGAACCCACCCTGAGATGGAGCCAGAAGGCCCCGAGACTCCAGTACCCAATTCAAGCGCCAGCTCACCATCCGTTCAAGCAACTTGCAAAGAACGTTGGTGAGGCTAATGGGACGGTAGCTGTCCACCTCCAGAGGGTTCTTTCCAGGTTTCAAAACGGGGATGACAATGCCTTCCCGCCATTGCGACGGAAACTCCCCCTCGACCCAAAGACGGTTGTAAAGAACGAGAAGGCGCCGCTGGCAGTCCACTGAAAGGTGTTTCAGCATCTGACAGTGGATGCCATCTGGCCCAGGAGCGGTATCAGGGCAAGCAGCGAGGGCACTGCGAAATTCCCACTCACTAAATGGAGCATTGTAAGATTCTGGGTGGTTGGTGCGAAACGAAAGGCTCCGACGTTCCATCCGCTCTTTAATGGAGCGGAAGGCCTGGGGGTAATTCGCAGAAGCGGAACTCATAGCAAAATGTCTGCCAAGCGATTTGCAATGACGTCGGAGTCAGTACAAACTGCTCCGTTCAGTGAGAGCGCAGGGACGCTGACAGGTGGCCGATAGCCGTAGACGCGTCGAATCTTGGCCCAGACCTGCGATGGAGTGACATGGAGGCCAATTGTCGACACATACCGCTCCCAGCACTCCTTCTTGCCTTGGCGGATAAGGAGGCGGGCCCGCGCACGCAGCCGTTTGAAGGCGATAAGGTGGTCGATGGAGGGATGTCGCTTGTGACGCTGGAGCGCCCGTCGGCGATCTTTAATCGCTTCATCGATCTCAGGCGACCACCAAGGCACAGCCTTCCACCGAGGGGACCAAAAGGAATGGGGAATGGCAGATTCGGCGGCAGTAACGATGCCGGTGGTGACCGATTGAACCACCGCATCAATGTCATCGGTAGAGAGAGGCCCAAAAGCGGCAGTGGAGGAGAACAAGTCCCAGTCAGCCTTATTCATAGCCCATCTGCTAGGGCGCCCAGAAGAGTGGCGCTGTGGTAGGGACAAAAAGATCGGAAAGTGGTCACTACCACACAGGTCGTCATGCACACTCCATTGGACAGACGGTAAGAGGCTATGGCTACAGATTGAAAGGTCAATGGCGGAGTAGGTGCCATGCGCCACACTGAAGTGTGTGAAGGCACCATCATTTAACAGCGAGAGATCGAGCTGCAACAATAAATGCTCAACGATGGCGCCTCGACCTGTAGCCACTGACCCACCCCACAGAGGGTTATGGGCGTTGAAGTCGCCCAAGAACAAGAAAGGTGGCGGCAATTGGGCGACCAGTGCAGCCAGGACATGCTGCGAGACATCACCATCCGGTGGAATGTAAAGACTGCAGACGGTAACAGCCTGTGGCGTCCACATGCGTACAGCGACAGCCTCTAAAGGCGTCTGGAGAGGGACAGACTCGCTGTGCAGAGTGTGAAGGACATATATGCAGACGCCACCAGACACCCTTTCATAAGCTGCTCTGTTCTTATAATAACCCCGATAGCCACAGAGGGTGGGGGTTCGCATTGCTGCAAACCAAGTTTCCTGGAGAGCAATGCAGAAGAAAGGGGGAAAGCTGATAAGTTGGCAGAGCTCAGCTAGATGGTGGAAGAAACCGCTGCAGTTCCACTGGAGGATGGTGTTGTCCATGGCTGGGAAAGGCGTGACGGGAGTGGGAAGGCAGATTACGCCACTGGGTCACCTGCTGCCTCCGATGGAGCATCCGGGCAAATGCCATCCATTGCGTCCGAGGGACCGGCAAGAGCGAGGTCCTCAGCGGACGCCAGAATCTCCACCTCGTCCTCAGAGGCAGAGCTTGTAGGAAGCGGTGGGATCGGTGCCACCGCAATACCGTTGGTCTTGGGGACTTTCTTCTTTTTCTGCTTGTCACGCTGCGCCTTCGGCGGTTCAGGCTGCATGGGCTTCACTGGGTCAGTCTCAGGGACAGACGACGACCGCGAGGCCCGACGACCAGGGACTGGCGGTTGTTTCAACCACTTGCGGGCGTCCGCTTTTCCACTGGTCGGAACTTGCGAAGGGAGGTCCCCAAGGGATCCCTTCCTGGCGAGAGCAGCCGAAGAAGTCTTACGCTTCTCCGGCTGGGAAGGGGGAGCTGATGTCCCCGATGGTTGGGAGGGTGTTGCTCCTGGAGAAGATGGAGCAGGAGCAACAGGGTGTGAAGTGCCCCCCACAAGCAAGGGGGCCAGTGGATGCTGACCAATCTTAGAGCCGATTCGTGATGACGGGAGAACCGTCGTTGCAGCAGCGGCGTAGGTTGACGTCAGTGCCACAGGATGGAGCCTCTCATATTTCCGTCTAGCCTCGGGGTAGGTCAGCCGGTCCAAGGTCTTATATTCCATTATCTTCCGTTCTTTCTGCAATATCCTACAGTCCGGCGAGCAGGGGGAAAGGCGTTCTCCGCAGTTAACACAGATAGGAGGCGGGGCACATGGAGTATCGGGATGCGAAGGACGTCCGCAATCCCGACACGTGATGCTGGAAGTACAGCGAGATGACATGTGCCCGAACTTCCAGCATTTAAAACACCGCATCGGAGGAGGGATATATGGTTTCACATCACAACGGTAAACCATCACCTTAACCTTTTCGGGTAAGACATCACCCTCAAAGGCCAAGATGAAGGCACCGGTGGCGACCTGATTATCCCTCGGACCCCGATGGACGCGCCGGACGAAGTGAACACCTCGTCGTTCGTGGTTGGCGCGTAATTTATCGGCGGACTGCAGAAGAAGATCCCGGTGGAATATAATACCCTGGACCATGTTCAGACTCTTATGCGGCGTGATGCTAACGGAAACATCCCCCAACTTGTCACAATTGAGCAACCTCCGTGACTGGGCAGAGGATGCCGTTTTTATCAACACCGATCCAGACCGCATCTTGGACAAGCCCTCCACCTCCCCGAACTTGTCCTCTAAATGTTCGACAAAGAACTGAGGCTTCACAGACACAAACGAGTCCCCGTCAGCTCTGGTACAGACGAGATACCGGGGCGAGTATCTTTCGCTCTCATTCACAGTCTTTCGTTCCTCCCATGGTGTGGCCAGGGAGGGGAACGATTTGGGGTCATACACATTAGCCTTAAAGTGAGCTTTGGAACGCTTAGAGACTGCTGACGGCTGGCCGCCAGCGAGAGATGATGTACCACGCTTCATTGTGGGTCATCCGCCCTGATGCCACCTACCCCGACCAAGGGCCCTCCGCACAGGCGCCACCCAGCCACAGCAAAGGCCACCTGGCAGGATGGCCATTGCTGGGAGTCCCGATGCCCCAGGGCGATGGGCATCTACTCCTTGGCATACGTGGGGAGTTAACGGCACAGGCATCAGTAGAGCGATCCCTGTGTTGTCAGGGGGCTACAACCAAGAGGGTACATGGCGGCCCCACCACAACGGACTGGCTACCGTGCTGGATCTTAGGTGCAAAAATGGCCAAGGTCGTCGTCGCAGTTAAAAGAAACACTGCAGAGTGCAGCGTGGTAATCGCCCAAGGGATCGAAAACGAGCGGGACACCATTGCAACGACGAGAAAGACGGCTAAAGGTCTAATTGCATGATGGATACAGTGCACCATGTAAGGCGCCCTTCCCCAATTGGCTCGCTCTTCGGAATAATTTAGAAAGATGGAGGTCAAACCCGAGAGGGGACCATCACAGAAGGCCGAAACATGTGAGACTCCTTTTAGTCGCCTCTTACGACAGGCAGGAATACCGCGGGCCTATTCTAACCCCCGAACCCGCAGGGGGATCCTCGAGGTAATAGTGTGTTACCTTATCTGTCACATTTCTGCACATAGTTAGTTCTGTTCTGTCAGCGCAAACCTTAACGTGAACATATGCAGGTGCCAGAGTTCATTGCACTTTTGTGACGAAGTATAGGCTGTGTTTGCCCATGAAAGTTAGTCATATCTATTTTCTTGAACACGAATGTTAATCATTCTCATGCCTTATTAGGCTGGCGACAATTTTCTTTATTCTTTTAACAATGTGGATAGGTTAAATAATGTCTATTACTGTTTAATTATTTACCTATTCTTTCACTTCTGATAAGCCATCTACGTTGGGTACATCACGGTCAACACAACAAAATTCTTTTCAGATTGTAACACTGCACTGCTTCTTTATACCGTAACTGTTATACGAACTGCCTCCAGATTTGAGGTTATAGTATAACAGGAGCGGACGGTAGTGTTATGCGTGGCTTTTCCATGACATGACTATATGTTCTGCTCGGGCATAGTGCTTAATAAACCAAACTTGGAATTTGATAGCACAAGCTACGTAAATGCAGTACCTGAGTGTTATGAGCTCTTATCCTTCATCGATTTCCAATTCAACGAAGCACAAAAACAGCGCCATACTTTTACAGCTATCAAAAATAGTAGACCTTGCATTGTAAGTTGTTTTGGACAGGCTTCCCAACATCGCGAGAGTCATGTAGGCACAACAAGTTTCTGTCATTTTAAAATTGCTTTAACAAGTCCATTTTAACAGCTGAGAAAATTAATTTACAATAAAATTTCCATTTACTTCATGTCAACACATTCAAATACAATTTTAATGATCATTTGGTTGTTTGGTAGAAGTTAGTGAGCTACCAACAATTGTAGTATAGTTGTAACCTTAGAGAAACCAAGAACCAACTAATACCACACTAACTTGTGTTATTATGCCATTGAAAGTCAGAGGCGAGTGAGAGTCCTCTGTGCGTTCCCGTCAAGAATTTGAAAAATATTAGTGGTGGAAGGACAAGCGTATCTGAATTTTAGATTTTCACCATAATTCCAGAAACCTAATTGATCCATTGTTGGTATCCAACTATACTGTCCTATCACTGACAGCACCTGTATCTGTTGCATATCACGTGCATGGGGACTGCCAAGATGTAAAACACGTCAAAGAAATCAGTCTCTTGAAAAGCCGTCAATGTTTCGAAAGACCTAAATGACGTATATGCAAGAAGAAATCAGGAGCAGACGCAGCCTCTGCAGAGAGGTTACGAGCGTGCGAACCTCCGTAGGACCTTCATATTTTATAATTATGAGAGTTCTGAGTCCCGAACGAAATGTCCTTACGAGGACAGACGGCTTCTACTCATATGACAATGCACTGCGCACGGAGTGGCTGTTCGACGTTGACGTGTGCTTAACTCAGATGTAATCGGCTACATTGCTGCTCGCTTACCAGACATTTAATTCTGGATTTCTGCCATTCCTTAATCTCAATACAATTTAATGCTCGGTGGTGAAATGCAACATTTCGGATTATTTGTGAGTGAAGTGATACACTGTCGGCACAAGAAAGGGTACGCAAATATCTTAACCCGTTAAGGAACTAATAAGAGCTTAGTCTTATGCGGGTAGTGAGATACAAAGTTGTCTTTAGAAGACTGATTTTTCGAAATGCTTAACACACGTAAAAGTTATCAATCGAATATTCATTAACCACATCTGAAAAGAACTGTCAATCACCGTGTCAGCGATATTGAAATCTGGTAATCGTATCAAGTCAGCGAATGATTTGTTTCCAATTGGGAATTGATCGAAAAGGAAGATTTACGCTTTTAATAGCCCTCTGTCAACGTACCAACGTACCGTATCAGGTTCCAAATGAACGGTATTAAAATTGCTGACGTGGTGTTTTATGACAGGTTATCTCCACCCCATACAGAGCACTTCATTATTTATTCTTTGTTTGAAGCACGTCAGCTATTGTGTGTGTCTGGCAGCCTAGATGAAATAGTCGACTGATACCGATACGTGGCTGCTAATTACTTATAAATCAAAGATAAACTGCCACAGGAACGCACGGTGTGTCGGTTTTTGCAAGATGGCTGTAAAGGAAAATAATTTTAGGCCTTTTGTTCAGTAGCTTTTGTTTTTATTACTTGTGCATAATTACAATTTAAAACAGTAATACTTCTGAAAATTGTAATATCTAAAAGAAAAAGCATGATAACTGAATTCTCGTAAACCGGTGTACCAGCAATAATCGATTAAGATTAGAGAGAGACGCCGTATGTGACAGAAACGATCATTCGAAGACAAAATGTCTTGTCCACACTGTCTCTAAAATGCATACCTTAATAGCCATGAACACCTCTTTATCTTCGATACTGTAAAACAAATTTCTACTGCCAGCTCTTTGTTTTAGATATTCTGAATGGTTGTTTTTGTTGTTGTTTATGTTGTCTTCAGAACAGACACTGATTTGATGCAGCTCTCCATGCTAGTCTATCCTGTGCAATCATCATCATCATCATCATCATCTCCGAGTAACTACTGCAACCTCCATCTTTCTTAATCTGTTTAGTGTATTCATGCCTTGGTCTCCCTCTTCGATTTTTACCCTCTGCACTTCCCTCCAATTTTAAATTGATGATCCCTTGATGCCTCAGAACGCATCCTTCTTGTAGTCAAGTTGTGCCACAAAATCCTCTCCTCCTGAATTCTATGTAGTTACCTGAACCTCCCATCTAATCTGCAGCATTCTGCTGTAGCACCACATTTCGAAAGCTTCTATTCTCTTTTTGTCAAAACTATTTATCGTCTATATTTCACTATCATACATGGCTACACTACATAGAAATACTTTCAGAAAAGACTTCTTAAATCGATACTCGATGTTAACAAATTTTTCTTCTTCAGAAACTCTTCCCTTGCCATTGTCAGTCTACATTTTGTATCCTCTCTACCTCGACCATCATCAGTTATTTTGCTCTCAAAATAGCAAAACTCATCTACTGCTTCAAGCGTCTCGTTTCCTAATCTAATCCCCTCAGCATCACCTGATTTGATTCGACTACAGTCCATTATCCTCGTTTTGCTTTTGTTCATGTTCACCTTACATCCTCCTTTCAAGACTCTGTTCATTCCGTTCAACTGCTCTTCGAGGTACTTTGCTGTTTCTGACAGAATTACGAAGTCGTCGGCAAAGCTCCGTTTTTATTTTTTCTACATGCACTTAAATTCCTAATACAAAATTTTTCTTTTGTTTCCTTTACTGCTTACTCAATATACACGTATATATACGTACTGACCTGAATATAATCGCCTGATATGGCTGCAACCAGTCAATTAAGAGTTTCAATGTTATTTAGTAATTAACTGACTGAGAGCATAGAGTATAAATGTTACCTAGTAAAAATTGAGTGAAAAAAAATGTCATTCTGACTTACACACGGCAAAATAAATGTTAACAGAAATACGTTGTTTGATTGAGTGTGAGGGAGAGTGAAAATCAAATAGTGAACTTTATGTCGTTATGGGTACCATACGATCACCAACACATTCACCACTCTACTACAACGGTAGCACACAGCTTCGTTGACTGTGGTGGGTGGCCTAACAGTACGATTTGTGTGGCTTATCAGTGTGAATTGTTACCCAAATTTCCCTAGGACAAAATACGGAACACGCGCAGCATTAGGAAGCCGCCACTGTGTATAGATCGAAAATGCCACTGATAGCAATTAACTAATTCAAAATATCAGCATACTGCTGCCGCAAAAGACAGTATTTTCAAACGAGTTATCCTTCAACTCGTCTCCGAGTGAAGGCTACTAGACGCTACTAAAGTAACTGGCCATTAAAATTGCTACACCAAGTAGAAAGGCAGATGATAAATGGGTATTCATTGGACATATACTAGAACTGACATGCGATTACATTTTCACGCAATTTGGGTGCATAGATCCTGAGAAATCAGTACCCAGAACAACCACCTCCAGCCACAATAACG
The DNA here is from genome assembly GCF_021461395.2 of Schistocerca americana. Classification (NCBI taxonomy): domain Eukaryota; kingdom Metazoa; phylum Arthropoda; class Insecta; order Orthoptera; family Acrididae; genus Schistocerca; species Schistocerca americana. The sequence continues at coordinate 439,399,666 of NC_060121.1, read as the reverse complement.
GCCTTGATACGCCTGGGCATTGAGTCAAACAGAGCTTGGATGGCGTGTAGAGGTACAGCTGCCCATGCAGCTTCAACACGATACCACAGCTCAAGGGTAGTGACTGGCGTATTGTGACGAGCCAGTTGCTCGGCCACCATTGACCAGACGTTTTCAGTTGGTGAGAAATGTGGAGGATGTGCTGGCCAGGGCAGCAGTCGAACATTTTCTGTATCCCGAAGGGCCCGTACAGGACCTACAACATGTGGTCGTGCATTATCCTACTGAAATGTAGGGTTTCGCAGGGACCCAATGAAGGTTGGAGCCACGGGTCGTAACACAAATAAAATGTAACGTCCACTGTTCAAGAGGCCGTCACTGCGAACAAGAGGTGACCGAAACGTGTAACCAATGGCACCTCATACCATCACGCCAGTATGGCGATGACGAATACACGCTTTCAAAGTGCGTTCACCACGATGTCGCCAAAAACAAGTGCAACCATCATGATTCTGTAAAAAGAACATGGATTCCTCCCAAAAAATGGCGTTTTTCCATTCGTGCACCCAGGTTCGTTGTTGAGTACACCGTCGCAGGCGCTCTTGTCTGTGATGCAGCGTCAAGGGTAACCGCAGCCATGGTCTCCGAGCTGATAGTCCATGCTGCTGCAAACTTCGTCGAACTGTTCGTGCAGATGGTTGTCGTCTTGCAAACGTCATCTGTTGATTCAGGGATCGAGACGTGGCTGCACGATCCGTTACAGCCACGCGGAAAAGATGCCTGTCATCTCGACGGCTAGTGATCCGAGGCCGTTTGGATCCAGCACGGCGTTCCGTATTACCCCTCTGAACCCACTGATTACATATTCTGCTAACAGTCATTGGATCTCGACAAACGCGAGCAGCAATGTGGAGATACGACAAACCGCAATCGCGATAGGCTACAATCCGACCTATATCAAAGTCGGAAACGTGATAGTACACATTTCACCTCGTTGCACGAGGCATCACAACGACGTTTCACCAGGCAACGCTCGTCAACTGCTGTTTGTGTATGAGATATCGGTTGGAAACTTTCCTCATGTCAGCACGTTGTACGTGTCACCACCGGTGTCAACCTTGTATGAATGCTCTGAATAGCTAATCATTTGCACATCATAGCATATTTCTCCTGTCGGCTAAATTTCTCGTCTGTAGCACGTCATCTACGTGGTGTAGGAAGTTTAATGGCCAGTAGTGCACTTTTGTTAAGCAGTGCACTCAGCACTGTAACGTAAGATCATCGGAGACCATATTAGTCACCACTTGAAATAGCACGACGTTTGCTTTGGGAGGAAGGTATGCAACAGGCACGAGATGGTCATATAGCCCTCCACCACTGAAATAATCGTGAAAGTGAAGTAGGAGTGTATACTGTTATTGCACATGGAAAAAGCGTACGTGCTTTGGCTCGATATAGAGGAGTTTCATTTCGTAGAAAGGAGCTATCATGTTTGAAAGTTCTCATGACAACTGCATGAAGTTTCCCAGTTGGTTGATTTATCAACGCATACTGTCCAAATTGTTTTAACTCGCATTCATTTAACACATGACAAGCAGTGGTCGTTAGAAACATCACAACCTGCAGGACAAAGATATGAGAGTCATGAGCAGTCCTCGTTTCAGAAATAAACCACTTTCAGCTGTAAATGAACTTTTATTTACAGGAGCACGGTGCTTACAATCGAAGCTGGGCGACAGCCAATACAAAATACTCAAACTATAGTAAAAAATTACGCCCGTGATACAGGAGGAGGGCTACCAAGTTTTTCAAAATAAAAAACAGTGGCCCAAAACAAGCAGGGCGTCGTAGGTCAAACTGACCACCTGAAGAACTGACTTGCCAACAGCCCCTTCTTCTGCAGTTCAAAATTTCCAGCTAGTAACGAAGAAAGCTTGGTGGTTAATAAAACTTGATTCACACCAGGAAGCAATGGACAGAAACCCTCCAGTACAACGCTGTGCAGGGTCTCACTGCCAGTCAACGTAATCGTGGGTGTCACCGAGTGCACTACCGCCACCACACGCAGAGTTGGTAAGGTTGCAAATATTTTTGCGCGTATACAAATATCATGGGATTGACTGAGGCCCCTATTACAAAACATAACTATATAAAGTATAAAATAATTTAGCATAAAAAGCAGATAAAGCCAGACAGACCAGATGCAAGAAGATATAACAAGCAGCCCAGGATCAATAACCAAACACTCGAAAAACTCTGACATTGCGTCCTTGGAAGGAAATCAAAGTTACGTTATATACAGGGTGTCCCAACTATCTTGACCACCCAAAAATCTCTGGAACAATAACAGCTATTGGAAAACGACTTTCACCGGTATCACTGTAGGGCTGGGGCCCATGAATGTACATATTTGGAAACATTCTAAAACGGAAGCATGTGTGTTTTTAACACAAACTTATGTTTTTTTTTAAATGGACCTCCTATTTTTTTTTCAGCAATCCATAGCATGACAAAGCACATACACAATGGCGTTGATTGCATCGCAATATTCCCATTACATCCCGAGATATTGAGACGCGAAGTTGACGCTTGAAACACCGACATGCGCTGCTAGCGCACGTCCTGAGGCTCACCATTACGTGCTTATGTCAATAGTATAGCGGGCGTATCAGTAACAAACGCTGTATTGTATCGGCCTTTTTTGAAGTAAAAATCTAGCCACTAGGAAGGAAAGATGTTAAAATGGCTTCTCCATTACAGGCACCAGCCTCGACATCGGAAGTGTGTGCAGCCCTGCCAACCGTGGCACACTTGGCAACATCAGTTCACTCCCACTGATCACGTGCTATCCTAGCATCAAGTTCATACCACCTGCCAAGTGTGTATTTGTGATGTTGCCAGGCAGCTATCTGGAGTTCACTGACCTGCTGCAAGTAGTTCCAAAACAGAACAACAACAACAAGGATCTACTCCTTGCCGATCCAGTGGCCGTCCAACCTGGAAGATATTTAACAGCAGCTTCTACGACAAGCCAAACATTACCCAGGGAACGTCGCCTCTCCCTGCGTGTCCCCTTATGGGTCATGTGTTCCAAGATTCGTTTTCTTGTTTAGCACTTAATCTACTGTGCTCAGCATTTGGCGACATTATATACTGAAGCGCCAAAGAAACTGATATAGGCATGCGCATTCAAATACAGAAATATGTAAACAGGCAGAAGACGGCACTGCACTGGGCAACGCCTATAAAAGGCAACAAGCGTCTCGCGCAGTTGTCGGATCCGCTGCTGCTGCCACAAAGGCAGGTTATTAAGATTTAAGTGGGTTTGAACGTGCTGTTAAAGTCGTTCAACGAGAAATGAGACAAAGCATCTCCGAGGTAGCGATGAAGTGGAGATTTCTCCGCGCAACCATTTCAAGAGTGCACCGTGAGTATCAAGAATCTGGTAACACATCAAATATTCGAAATCGCTGCGGACGGCAAAAGATCCTGAAGAACGGGAACCAATGACGCGACTTAAGACAACCTTTCAGCCTGACAGAAATGTAAATGTTCCGCAAATAGCTGCAGATTTGATTGCTTGGCCATCAACAAGTGTCAGAGTGCGAACCATCAACGAAACATCATCGATATGGCCTTTCGGAGCACAAGTGTCCACTCGTGTCTCCTTGATGACTACACGACACTAGGCTTTACGTCTCACCTGGACCTGTCAACACCGACATTGGACTTTTGAGGACTGGAAACATGTTACCTGGTCGGACGAGTCTCGTTTCAAATCTTATCTAGCTGATGGATGTGTACTGGTTTGGAGACAATGTCATGAATCAAAGGACCCTGCGTGTCAGCAGGGGACTGTTCAAACTGGTGGAGGTGCTGTAATTGTGAGGGGCGTGTTCAGTTGGAGGGATATGGTATTCCGGATGCGTCTAGATACGACTCTGACCGGTGACACGTACGTACGCATCCTGTCTGACCTCCTGCGATATCCATGCTCATTGTGCACTCCGACGGACTTGGGAATTTCAGCAGGATAATGCGACACCCCACACGTCCGGATTTACTACAGAGTGGCTCCAGGAACACTTTTCTGAGTTTAAATACTTCCGGTGGCCACCAAATTCACCAAACACGACCGTTATTGAGCACGTCTGGGATGCCTTGCAACGCGCTGTTTAGAAGAGATCTCCAGCCTCTCGTACTCTTTCGGAATTATGGACGCCCTGCAGGATTCCTGGTGTCAATTCTCTCCAGTACTACTTCAGACATCAGTCGAGTCCATCCTACGTCGTGTTTCGGCAATTTTGCGTGCTTGCGGGGCCTTACACGACATTAGGCAAACTTACTAGTTTCTTCAGCTCTTCAATCTACGTTATTATGTAACTTATGATTCGTCAATCCGATCGTCAATGAGTGCAACGACTCCAGTAATTGTGGTCGCTTTCGTCGAACTTATTGTCTTCCAAGCGTTTGTACATCAGTCACTAACGTGTGGTACAGTTCGTCTCTGCTAGTGAGACACGCCTTGTCAAGGAGGATATTTCAGTTGTGTCTTTCATTTTTGCTGCGGAATGAAAATAAAGGTTAACTGCGGACGGCGTGCGGCAATCACTTGTTGACCACCCTGTGTATTGATTGGAAATGAACTTATTTCAATGTTTCCTTTGCTTATTTAAGGGTATTATCGAAGCAGCTGAAGAAATTCGGTGAATCGCTTCACAGTAGTCGATTCATTTTCCATCCCCTTCATATTTTTTGTGATGTGAATTTATCCCCAGCTATTCCAAGAGTTTCATTTTATTATATTTATTTAGTCGCGGTATTACTTTGACTTTTTCTATATGTTTACCACTCACTAATCGAAACTAACACACATTAATCAAGTAAGACAGGAAGAAACACACTTTAAGAGTGAGTAATCTTTTGAAAATCATAGTTCAAGAAATAAATAGAAGATAATTGTGACCCGCAGTAGAAAAGCTGTCTTATAACGAGCAAGCCTACACTGTCTCACGTTTCGTATTTGAGGAGTAAATTACTATTTCTGTCACATGACGTAACATTGGTGTTTTATAACACCATTTAAACATGTGCCCTTACACAAGTTCAAGTTTCGGATTTACACCTTGGTTTACTCCATTCTAGCTACTTAACAACTACGTCACCTCACTCTGTATGCCTTTTAAAACAACACTGAATTTTTTTCTACAGAGACGGGGAACTGTTAACTTCTCGCAAGCGCACAAAGCAGCAACAGTGCTTTAATGGAACCCCTTCGTCGAGCTGCAGGCTCCTGCCGTCTGCGGTCGCGCTTTATGGATTACTTTGACAAGATGGGCCGGTAGTCGGCAGCCGCACTTTGTTTTAACCTCTCCGCAGACGGCACCATAATCGTCTGGCATCATGGAGCCCCAACGGAGCACATTTCTATTTAAAGATACTCTGCCACGAAATTAATTAAACTCGCAATTGTGGTAGAACACCAGACAATTTTTCTCTACCAGTTTCAACTCCAATTTTTCTTCTGTTCCTCGTATGTGTACATGGCGCCCACCACGCCTACTTTAGAGGTAGCAGCTACCAGCTGAGAAGCTTCACCTATCACAGAAATAAATGCCTCTCGATAAATTTTCATTTCTGCTGTACTTCTCTAAGCGCACTCGTAATGAACGTACCGCAAGCCAATATATCTGGAGATGCTTGTACTGCAGGTTTCTGGCTCAGACGCTTATATTTCAATAAATAATCATTACCAGTATTCCGCATGTCAGTGGAATACGATCTGGTGGCGTGCAGTTCTAGCTTTCAGTTCACACAGACACTGAAAACGCTGACCACGATTTAAGAGAGTGGCTTGCAGACCGCATTTTTCTCATTTTCTTCACAAAACTTAGACAGATGGTATATTGTTTGACAATGGATTCAAGATCATGAGGAATGAAAATGACTCACCTATTACACTTCTGATTTTCGAATAGGAATGTGAAGTTTTTACGTGGCGTTTGCTTTAAAACAAGGTACTGTAGACCAATGTGTTCCCGAATTTATGGTAGTATATTCTAGAATTCTTGGAAGAAAGTAATGGAATTAATCATTTGCTTTCGTAGTGACTTTTGCAACATATAAAACATTCCTGAAACACTTCCGGTTCTTGAATAGTAAAGCAATGACGAACGATAAGCTTAGATAAAGTATAGTCAGTTGGCCAGGTTATAGCACGAGAGTAAACTAAAGAAACAGGTAAATTTTGAAAACCACCATAATTTAGGTTAGTCATACATTTATCATCAAACCTGTGGAACACACAAAATACGGAGGACAGAGTGAAGGAATTCTACTACCTGGAAGCAAAATGACGCATAGCGAATGAAGCTAGAAAGAATCAAGAAGCACACTACGACAGCCCAACTGAGCACTCTTCACCAGAACAGTCTAATAATATCGAACATTGACCTTATTTTTAGAAATGAATATCTGAGAACGTAATACTGGATCATAGCTTTGTGCGGAATTGAATCATGGACTGAAGGAAAACCGAAAAAGAAGAGAACTAATACTTCGCAGAATTGCCATGGAAAGAGTAAAAGGGGGACTGATTAGAGGAAGGGACACGATGATAGGACATGAGTTAATGCATCAGGCAATTGATTTCTATGGTAGAGAGAGTCGTAGGGCGTAGACGTTGCTGGAGAAACTGTTTGGACCATATGACACTCTGAGATGAAGTCTGTGACACGGAAGAGGTTGTCTTGTAGGACTGTATTAAACCTTTCGGAGGGGTGGTGAACCACAATAAAAGTATGAGTTTTCTTCATCCCATACAAAGAGCAAGATCGTGTAATACCGATTGTGTAAAACGTGTTTTGAGGGGCATCACAGGCTAATTTCAAACGCAAATTCTTAATGAAGGCTTTTTAAAATATATAAAATAAATCTATGTATTTTTAGCAAAGAACAAATTTGGTAGACTTCTTTCGAAGGCGGCAATCAACATTTCTGTCTCAGTGACTTTTAGGGCTAAATGTAGCAAAGACATCGCTCAAAGTCTACAGAAATAGATATATTTCTATTTGTGTCTGAGTGTGTTTACTATAAATTTGCCACTCAAATTTCACTGTTTGTAGATACCATAGTAAATACTTGTCTAAATGTTGACAGAAGCGCTAGCAATCGGAGTTATTTATAGGATGGTTCTAGAAAAAAATTCACAGCTTTGCCAGTGGAGCTGCTAACAGCACATCGCACGAGACACAAATCGAGTGACATTGCAGTTTAGTGGACGGCCCAGCAGATGTACACTGCAGTAGGTACAAACAGAGGCATCGAATTTGCCCTGAACACTACTAAGCATATCTGGGACGCCTGCAACGTTCTTTTCAGAGGAGATCTCCACCCCCTCGTATTCTTACGGATTTATGGACAGTCCTGCAGGATTCATCGTGTCGATTCCCTCCAGCACTACTTCAGACATTAGTCGAACCCATGCCTTGTCGTGTTGCGACACTGACGCGTGCTTGCAGGGTCCCCTACGCGATATTAGGCAGATGTACAAATTTCTTTGGTTCTTTAGTGTATATGATCCTTTATTCTTGTTTTAGTCCTTATCAGCTCCAGTCGTTGGAGCTCTTGTTCACACTGTATGAGCGGAGCAGAAAGGTGTAGGTAATCATTATGGTGATTAAGCGGACTGCAAACGGAATGATTCATTTACATAGACTACGTTAGGGTCCGGCGCTTAGGAGCTTGTAAGGTGTTCTTGTGCTACTGTAGGGTCAATCTATGGAAAGACGTTCAACGACGGTAAAACCAAGAGTAGGCGACAAGTTGTTGGACGTGCACGGCTGAACACACAAAATGCAGTTCTGTGGCGTGCCACCCCTGTAGGACAGAACACGTCTGGCGACGAAATACAATTTTGGTGAAGAAAAAATGTTTCAGGGCACACATTTCAGAGCATAGTTGAACCAAATAAATCGTCAATTACGATTACCGTGCGTAGAGGATCATTGAGTTTGGACCAAGGACCAGTCGAAACTTATCAAGAAACAGGCAGTCTTAGGTGCAGTGTTAAATTTTCTTTATTATTTCCCAATGACGCGTTTCACCTCTATTTGTGCACCTTCGAATTGGCCTACGGAAGAAATGCAAAGTTTCATTATTGTGTTGCGACCCCGTTACGAATTGGAAAGAAATTCTACAACTAAATCTTGTCGGTTTATCGAGCTATCGTGTTGTTCGCTACGCCAGGCCGAGTGTCGTTCCCGAATACGCCACCTTCCACGCATTTCGAAATGTGGACCGCGCCACGGCAGGTGGACTCAGTGTTGTAGCATAAGGTAACTTTTAATTTCAATAATATGATCATGAGAGTCCCTGTTTCCCAAGTTGACCTTCAGGTACGGACGCTATTCGTGCTGTTTGGCACTATATTGCACCATACTGAATGAGTAGTTACGGTAAATAAAAAGGTATGTCTTTAAGCATTGAAGTATACTTCATGCAAACATTGTTGTACGACACGTACTTTTCAATTTTCGTATGTGGTTTGAGAACGGGCGTGTATATCAATGATATCCAGACGGAAAACAGTTGCAGACCTACCATCCCTTGGCATCATGCCTCGAATCAGGAAAAAAATTTCGGCTTTTTGAACGCAGCTCCGAAGTGCGGGTCCAACGCCGTAACACTGCGCAATCCCACAGTTTTATGGACAGTCGCTTTAGCAAGAAGTCTGTAATTACTGAACCGTGAGCTGCTGAACACAGAAGAAATTTTGTTCTCGTTCACATTTCGAAGTAAACTCACAAACTTAACTTGATGGGCGAATTCTCGTGGGTCCCAGGAAAAATCTTTGACATATGTTATGTCTGTTGATGTATTAGCAGTAGATGAAGTGCTTCCGCTTGTCCTGTAGTTGTTATTTCCATTGCAACAAATTTTTATCGCTCCTCTGAATTATTTATTCACCACTGACTTCCTGCGTTTCCTCCACGCTCTTTCGTGCCGTGACGACTGTTACTTTCCATTTATGAAATGGTTCATCATACAGCGTTAACTGCGTCTTCAATACATGATGCTAGGTTTTGAGTTTACACGTGGATTGTTTCTTCTGAAAATGGCTTACTATCCTATGTTGTGCTACACCCGTAATGCTTCTTTTCTCTACAAACTCTGTCAAGTGCAATACTGAAGGAATTGTATCAGAGACAAGGCAGATAACGTCTCTTTAACAGTGGGATTAGGTAGCTCGCTTGCCTGAAGTACTGGTGTCCAGCAAGGAATGACGAATTTTACACTGCTACAAAGACACTTCCATATTACGATAATAATCATAATATTTATGTTTCACATGTTGATTTTGTATGTATCAACTCTAAGTGGGCTGAAGACAAAGTAGTAAATAAAAGAAATGGGATCTAATCTAGCTACAGTTTAATCACATTCCATTACGGCATATTGTAGATAACTAATCTGGCATCAAATTTATTTTAACATTATTGTAAGTATTAGTAGACAAAAGGAGTATTTCAGTTGATGACAAAAGAAAGACGCACAAAAGATTTCAGGGGAAGACCGGAATACATCTGAATAAATTTCTTAGAAATTTAATAATTAGGGCAGAGCAGCGAAATCTAAAAAGAAATGATCGTCGAGGAACTGACTCACCACATACACAATTAAAAGCAACGGCGATAAGAGTGCAATGAGAATACCATTCTTACACGCAGAGAAGAGAAAGGTGGAAGGAGTACACTGAAAGTCTCTGTGGGGGTAAGGACTAGTCAGATAACGTGAGAGAAGAAAAATTTGGAATCGACAAGAAAGACTTAGGTAATCCAGTATTAGACTTTGAAAGAGCTGTGAAAGACTTGAGATTAAATAAGACAGAAGGGGTAGATAACAATCCATCAGAATGTCTGAAACTATTGTGGAGAAGTTACAAACAAACTATTCAAGCTGGTGTGTATGATTTATTATAATGGAGACTTACCATCAGACTTTTTCGGAAAAGTATCGTCGTCAAAATTCCTAAGACAGCAATGGTTGATAGGACTGAGAAGTAACGCCCAATCAACTTAACAATTCATGCATGGAAGATGCTAACGAATAATAAAGAGAAAGATGGAAAAAATTTGTTAAACGAGGATCAGTTTGTCCTTAGGAAAAGTAGACGCACCAAAGAGACATTTCTGTCATTGCGCTTCATAACAGAAGCAAAATTGATGAAAAATCGGCGCATGCTCATAGTTTGTGTCGAGTTTTACAAAGCATTCGACAGTGTGAAATGATCAAAATCTTCGAAATTATAAGAAAAATAGGAGCAATGTGTAGGAAAAGACAGGTGGTACAGACTATATATAAAAACCAAGAGGACACTAAAAGAATCAACGACCAAGAAAGAAGTGCTTTCATTAAAAAGGCTGGGGTATTCTCTTTCGCCGTACTATTCAATGTATATATCGAAGAAGCAATGACGGAAATAAAATGAAAGTTCAACAGCCGACGAAATTTCAGCGTATTAGGATATAAATGATAACATTCGCTGATGGATTTGGTATCCAAAAGAAAATTAAGAATAATTACAGGATATTTTGAGTGGAATGAGCAAATTATTGATAACAGAATCATGATTGAGAGTGAACCGGAAAAGAAGTAGTGAGAAGTAACAGAAATGAGCATGATGAGATACTTGACATAAAACTGGTGATAACGAAGTAAACGAAGTTAAGGAATTTAGCTACCGTGGAAGCATAGAAACAATGGTGGACGAAGCAAGGAGGACATAAAAAGCAAACTAGCAGAGGAAAAGAGAGCATTCCTGGCCAAGAGGACTCTATTCATATCAAACATAGGACTTCAGAATGTACGTTTGGAGAACCGAATTTTACGGTAGTGAATCATGGATACTGAGAAAACAGAGGAATGTTAAAAATAAGAATTAAGGAATGAGGAAGTTCTCTTTTCTGCAGAATTAGCAAAGAAAGGAAGAAAACAAAAAACTGACAAGAAAATGGTACAAGATGATCGCACATACGTTAACGCATCAGTGAATAACTTCCAAGGGTGCAGTAGGGTACTGTAGAAGGTAAAACCGTAGAGGAAGCAGGGATTGAAATAATGTCAGTAAGTAATTGAGAACGTAGGGTACACGGGTTACTCTGGGACGAAGCGGTTAGCGAAGGAGGGGAATTAGTGGTGGGCAGCATTAGACCAGTCAGAAGACTAAGTACTAAAATTATCCTCCTCCTGGTGGTGCCATTGTATCAACTCCATCAGTACTACCGTCGGTTTGCTCTTTGTTGTTAATCATCTAACAATGGCAATAACTAAAGTGAATAATTTTGTCAGTGGTTTCATGTTTAATGGTTACGGTGTTTCTACGTTGCTGCAACTTATCAACACGTCTTACACCGTTTACAGACAGTTTCAAAACTAATCTGCATCCCAAAGACCAGAAATACTTTTAATCTCTGCATTTTCAATCTTGGTTTGTTCGTTGTCTTATAATAAAGCTGAATGTAAATTGAGGGAATTAGATGTGTAGTAATGGGGCGGGGGGTGTAATCCTACTTGTTAATGGCGTGTTTCCACAGTAACACAAAAGAAGGCTCGAGGGAAGTAAAGTAGATGCAGACCGGACGTGATGGAAAACCGCATCGAGACTGCACAGCTCACCAGCCGTAGTCGCATCGGGGTTAGGCTCGCATTCTTGAATTCTGGAAGCGGCGCCTTAACACTCTCAGCTCCTATCTGGGGAGCTGTTTTCCTATGAAAGAGATGAAACAGAAGAGGATGTACATCGTTAGGACGTACAGAGATTCCAAGTGGGCTGTGTCTGTGGTCTTGTGTAAAATCTTTGATTACAATGTGCAAACAAATGAACTGAATTGGTCTCGCCACACAGGAATAGACTTTGTTTCATTTGGACATATTCAAATGGTACTTCACACAAAAAAATTTACCCTCTGAAAACCAGACAACGAGCTCTGTTGTCTTGGATACTGTCATCATTCCTTGAAGATATTGGGCAGCTTTAAAATCGCTTAGTAATTCCGATAACGACTGACTCGTATGCATCTCTCATATTAGGAATGTGTCATATAATATTTGTTAATGATTCATTAGGACTCACATACCAAATATGGTCCCTTCTACATGTAGGATTCAGGGCTTTGACATCGATCATGTTGCACTTTCACAACATTATCTGACCTTGTAAGAACTAGAGTCACTGCAGTGTCTCGGAAGGCGTAGGACTTACTCTGTCCGTTAATTGTGTGATGTAATAACCATGTCTGTTTGCAGCCGTTAATTTCGGAACCGTTGCTATGTAAAGCAACAGTAAAGAACTCTTAGCAGTATTGGTAGAACTAATCAAATATTCCATTGCATGAGAACATGTATTATTATAAAGTGAATCATGGCAAATTTTGCAGCCTGTTGTCTCTACATTATTGGGCCTTGAGTAATCTTCTTCAATGCAATGCTTTTGTGAAAGCTATAATTTCTTATGATTTGTAGCACATGGTATACATAGCCCCAAACTTCGGGAAGTGTGGAAATATGTGCCACAATAAAGTGGTTTCATTCAAGGAAATGAATATTCATGTACCAACGGCAGACACCCCAGCTTGTTTCGCATCTCGCCAAGCTCAGTGAGACAAAAGCTACCAAGAAAAAGAAGCATTTAGGCAATTTCGAGCAAGATTGCTTCATGTTCAGAATTGTAGGTCCATGAAAAGCAAGTTAATCATACCTCAACGTATTGTATACAAACGAGCGTTTTCCTAGAATAGTGATTCGTTCGTCAGATCAGTAACTACAACTGTCATAGAGAGTGATACGGTTGTGACCAAATGAAAATACTTTCGTTTGGTTATAATTGTAGGTTCTCTCACTGATCTGGGAGAAAGCCCATCAAACTCATATAACGTAATATCAACTCACTTTATTACACAATGAATAAAACATTTACTTAAATTTGACACGGTCATTTGCCACAAGATAGCTTGATAATTTAGAACTGTCACTGACTATGAAAAAAAAAAAAATGATTCTCTTACAGTACAATACGCAACATTTACGGAGGTACATTTCATCTGAAACTTTAACTGACGCTGACCTACACATCCTATGCTGAGGTCCGGAACTGAAGCTGAATTCTTGCTTGCTCGATTCGGTATTGAACTCAGTGGGCACACGTCGTTGTAGATTGCTGTATAATGGAATGATGACAATGAAAATTTCTGCTGGACCGGGACTCAAACCCGGATTTCCTGCTTATCGCGAACGGTCGCCTTACCGTTTGGCTATTCGAGCACGACTCACGGTCAGACTTAAGCTTCCACATGTCGTCAAACATGTGTCTACAACCTGCAGTCGTATATCCATTATGTACATTTCCGTACAGGTGAGACATTTTACTCAGTGGATAACTATGATGTTGCAGTGCTCGTGTTATTCCGAATTACGATCCAAAGTTCCTTCGGACATGCATGAATGTCTGGAAAACAAAGTGAATTTTGAAAATTATCAAATTCTGTGTCCTTTGACACATAACGAAACACACATGCGAGACTTCCCTCTTTATGGGCGTTTAACAAGAAAAATTTGTTTTCAGTTCTCGTCGCGACGAGATCATTACAAACGCAGAGTAAGCTAGGATGACGGAAGGATGAAGATCTAATTCGGCTGTGACATTTTCAGTGGAACGGCCCCGGCGCATGGCTTAATCAATTTAGCCAATCTCGGAAAACCTAAATCTGGATAACCAGGCTGTGACCTGCACCGCTGTTCTCGAATGAGCTGACCTCCGAAACATCACCTTTGGTTTTACGAAATTTACTGTGCGTTGTAAGCGACGATATTATCAGAACACAACAAGTGCTAAGGATTCTATTTCAGCGATAGCATTACACAAATGTATGTTTGGCTGCGCTTATCAATGACTTCACACACACACACACACACACACACACACACACACACACACACACACACACACACACACACCTCCTCATATGAAGTCTTAAGTTAATGTTTCTCTAATAATGAGCCAACTGGCAGCTATTGCCATTATTTAGGTGTCAGTGGGAGGAGCATTTACTATAGACATTGGTCGCTGAATATCCAGTCCCATATAACAACATTCAGTTTAACGTTCTAGTGAAATTTCTTCCCATACTAGCTCTTAATCCAGTCGCTCTGACCACTAAATATCCTGATAGCAGCTATTACTTCGATGTGAAACAAATCTTCCCATCTCTTCCAGTAAATGGTATAAATGGTAGCTCCACACCTCTGGACCAAATTCACTATCCAAAGGGTCGGTACCTTGCTGTTATGGGACCAAATGCTGTTATCCTATCAGACAAGAATTGCATATTTTGGGAACTAGTTGACAACAGTGCCATAGATATGCATGTGGCTCCTTTTCAGAATAGTAATTGTCTGTCAAATCAGTTTTTATGCTCGTAATGTGTCAGGGCCGTTCTTGGTACTTCATCCTTAATGTACAAAATGAAAGTATAACTCATTTGGAGCTAATGGTAATGAAAGCAGGCTAGATGAGGTGCGGATGCTTAATTAAATATAATGCTATTAGTAATAAATGAATATACAATTATAATGAAAAATACAATGGCTAATACGTTAAAATCTTATGAACCAACTACATTTTTTTTCTATGAGTCTATAGCTGATAGACGTTTGTACTCTCACGAATCGAATGCTTAACGACGGCTTTCTGAAGTCATGGGTCAGCGAATATCACGCCGTTAATTTAATGGCATCGTTTCGAACACATTTGCGTTCAAAAATTCTGGCATTTGTGAAGAAAAATGATTTTGTTTGGAGTGATCGTTGAAACGTAATGTGCTTCTCAAACATGTAAGCTCTGTGAAAAACAAAATATCTAATCTGCTTCACAATAAGTAGAGTGACACATTTAAAATTAATTTATCGTCTGAAAGGGACGATGGATGGGAAACATTAAATTATGTCTGACTTATTTTCAGAGTGCTATTGTGACAGACAGTGGAATTTACCGAATACCAGCCATATTTTCTTTTCGGTGTGGAGTAATAGAGGAAAACAAAAGTGAGGAAACAGGATATTAAGTTCATTGTACCACATACGAATTCCAGCGATATTGCTGCAGATACGTCATCGAGAGTAGCTGTCATTATCTCTGGAGAGGGTACTGGTTGCACGCACACTCCATTCAATGACGACCAGTCACTTGTGTTCACGTACTCGCCCAACATGACCGCGTATATGTGTTTGTAGCTGAAACCAGCCGGCAGGTTGAACATACGATGCTGTTTACAATGCCTTTCTTTCTGCATCAGTACCTACCGGCTAAGGTTATCACTCTGGCTGCGAAGATTGAGTTCTCCATCGGTAGACTAGCCACATGGAGTTGGCTTTGCTACATTTATACCTATTTAACTTATGTTTTCGGACAGAGAGTTTGTGTAATTTTCTTGTGTTAACGGCTCAGTAAGCTGAGCTGTGCTCTCTTAAATCACTATCAAACATAAAAGACAAACCCGAGACGATTTCATCATCATAATGAAAGTTTCAGGGATTTTAGCTGTTAAAAATTTCGCTGCGTATGACTAGTAGAATATTGGTGATGCAGAATATCAAAATAATCGCGATAGACACAGTCCCTTGAGTATCTGAAAGGGTCATACAAAAGGGGTCTCCTAAGGTCAACAAGGAAATCCTAAGACTGTAAAGCAGATGTAAGTGTTTGCGATTTGATACATTCAATTTTCACTGCACTGAAAATTTCTGTATCATTTGCAGGTTCAGACAGTACCCTAGACAGATGATTTGCAAATTATGAAAACCAGATACTGATTTTAGATAACGTGAACAACAAAACAGAATTGATGAGAAAGATTTAATTAGAAAAGAAAGAATACGAAGGTCAAAACGAAGAAAATGTAAGAATCTACATATATTATAAAAATAAACGTACTATGTATGTATGAATTCATGTATTATGTTCCGCATCTAATCCTAAACCACTGGACTGGTTTCAACCAAAATTAGTACACATACCGTTTGGACTCTACAAGTAATAGCTATGAGGTTAAGTGACACCAACCAAACAAAGGGGTTGAGGGTGGGGGTGAAAAATCGAATAGCTCATGACACGGGGAAAGCCATGCTTCAGTTCAAAATGGCTCTGAGCACTATGGGACTCAACTGCTGTGGTCATTAGTCCCCTAGAACTTAGAACTACTTAAACCTAACTAACCTAAGGACATCACACACACACATGCCCGAGGCAGGATTCGAACCTGCGACCGTAGCAGCAGCGTGGCTACGTACTGGAGCGCCTAGAACCGCACGGCTTCAGTCATTCAGTATTTGAGAATGAGACATCCTCATGATCTGGAACAAACTTACCACATTATTTCAAACCACTGCGAATCTATTTTTCTCGTTACCAAACCCCATAATATAATGAAAGGAAAGAGATTTTTGACTACATTTGCGCTGTTCATGCAGTAAGACCTCTGCATGGAGCATAACGTTTTAATTTATTACTTGATTACTATTACCCACACTCGTAACATATTTTCCAGATAATATTCATACATTCCACTGAACGTACGAGCACAATTATATCACTGTATCACGTTCACTGAGAAGCGTGGAGAAAAGCATCATCATGCATGACCTTTTATTACTTCTTTACTTCTAACTATATTCACAAAGAAGACGTCTAAGAATCAGACAGTAGCCACATAACACTGGATGTACCTACAAAATCATAGAACTGTATAATACATCGTTCAGTAGCTACGAGAGGACAAACTTTAAGCTGAGTGAAAATCAAACTGCATCTCTAAGTTCCGTAGAGATACAGGTGAAATGTGTGCATATATGCACGTGAAATATGTTAAATATATGTGAAATGTATTTTAAATGTGCGTAAGTGGAGAAATAACGCTTATCCTATAGCCCTGGAGAGTCGCAACAGTAAAGCTAGCTGAACACGTTCGGAATTATATTATCCACGATGGTAACGAATTTATGGTTTGAATGGAGAAATGTATTAGCTAAAGGCCTTTATTTAATAATAGCCCGAACCGATTCCACTTTACAGCAGTGGAACACAACCAGGAAACATATCCATTTACCATTAATGTAATGAGAGTAATATGCCATTCCTGCAACTGTCAGTCCCACTGGAAACGTAACGCAACGGTAAGAACACAGTAAATTTTCTATTTGAACTGTCCACCTTCTGGAATGCAGGAAAGCTCCGCGCAATTACTAGGAGGCATTTTTGGAATTCTTGGGACGTTGTTGTCCACGTGGTAATACTGAGTACTGTTGAGACTTAACGGTAGGGGCGTATTACGCGTCCAGTACCATTGCAGTTGTCTGTAGTAACTCCAGTCAACAATCAGAAATGACTTCAATGAGGACACTAATCAGAAAGTGTCTTAATGCTGGAGAAGTATTTTAATTTTGGTGAAATTCCTTGCGCCAAGGAAGTGCTTGTTTTCTTAATTAGTGACGGTAAATCTGGTAATGTGTGCTGTATCGTTGCACTATGCAACGTGCTTTGCGTAATGCGAACATTGTAACATTACCGCAGAATACAGTAAGCACGGTCTCTGAAGGTCATTCATTTTTATAGTGCCTGAAAAATAAAGCGTTAGAAATAGGCGCGTTTAATTAATCATTCTTATCCGTAGGTGTAATGACTGATAGCTTACCAGTGAACTGTTACAAATATGTGATTGCTGGTGTATGTCCTCATTTACAGAATAAAGCTCAGTGATTTTGGAATAGGTGTAAGATAATTCTTACATAAACGCACTTTCACCTTATTCTCACTCTTCGCCACGTTGTAGGTGCTGTGTTGATATACTAGTGACCAGTGGACAGCAAATGTGCTGAGTGAAAACCAACAAAACCTTGAATGGTGTAGACTTTAGACTATGTCTGTAGGAGACCTCACATGGAACAAAATAGGTCCTGCAACTCATTCCTTACTGCGACAAGAGGTTTGGACATAGGGTTAAAGATAAAATGGGTTATACACTAATAATCTGTTATCAACGACAGGGTTTATCACTATCTTGCCTTTGGGGTGCGAAACTGCCCCTAAAAGACGGTTGAAACAGCAATGACCAACGGCATGAAGATACAGAAGGCTCTGGAAACCACTTTAAGACACACAGTTTGACAATGTGTCTGATAAGAGCCATAATGATTACCCCAGTGGCGAAAGACTTCTTATTATTCCCCCATTAGGCGCTTCAGTCTGGAACCGCGTGACCGCTACGGTCGCAGGTTAGAATCCTGCCTCGGGCATGGATGTGTGTGATGTCCTTAGGTTAGTTAGGTTTAAGTAGTTCTAAGTTCTAGGGGACTGATGACTACAGATGTTAAGTCCCATAGTGCTCAGAGCCATTTGAGCCATTCCCCCATTAGGATCTCTGCGATGGAGCTGCCAAGGGTTAAGAGGGAGAGGAGACAATGAGAGGAAGATTGAAGAATCAACGGAAAAAGGCACTCTCTGAGTCGGATCGTAGAGTTCAAATAGTTCAAATGGCTCTGAGCACTATGCGACTGAACTTCTGAGGTTAACAGTCGCCTAGAAATTAGAACTAATTAAACCTAACCAACCTAAGGACATCACACACATCCATGCCCGACGCAGGATTCGAAACTGCGACCGTAGCGGTCGCTCGGCTCCAGACTGTAGCGCCTAGAACCGTACGGCCACTCCGGCCGGCGGATCGTAGTGTGTCAGACGTCTGAAAGCAGGAGGAAAACTACAAAATCTAGAAAAGGAAATGCAAAGACTCAATCTACAAGTAGTGGGGACAGAGAGGTAACATGGAAAGAAGATAAGGCTTTCTCGTCAGACAACACTAGGGTAATACAAACAGCAGGACAGAATGTTATAACAAAGATAGGATCCACTATGAATGGGAAGGTAGGGCGAACAGTTTTGAGATGGAGTTGTTCTCATCAGATTAGACAGCAAAACAATGACGACAATGATAGTTCAAGTACACATACTAACGTTAGAAGAAGGTGATGAAGAGACACAGAAAGCATATGAGAATACTGAACTGGTATTTCAGTACGTAAACCGAGATATAATAACTTTGGGCCATCGGAAAGTGTAGGGGAAGGAATAGAAGAAAGATTTTCAGGGTAATATGGGCCTTGGTTGTATAAATGAGAGAGAAAGAAGACTGAGTTTCGCAATACATTTCGGATGATAATACCAAAAACTCTGTTAATGTACCACAAGAGGAAGAGGTAGACTTGGAGAAGGCCCGAAGACACGGGAAGATTCCAGGTGGATTTACATTATGATCGACAGAGATGTAAAAGTCAAATACTGGATTGAAACGCATACCCAGGAGCACACATAGACTAAGTTCACAATTTAGTAATGATTAGAGTAGACTTCTACGGAAAAATCCATGTCAAATGATGTGGGATACTGAAGTATTGAAGAATGATGAGACACGTTTGAACTTCGCTAAGGATGTGGATACTGAGATAAGGAATGCCACATTAGGCAATTCAGTTAATGAGAGGTGGACACCAATATAAAATACAATCACGTGTGTTGTGCAGACAAACATAGGTACAAGGCAGGTAACCGAAGAAATATTTCAACTGATCGACGATAAAAGGAAGTATTAAAATTTTTCAGTGAAACACAGGAATACGCCAGTATAAATATATCGTGGATTAAACAGAAAGTGCTCGAAAGCCAAACTGATCGGTGGCAAAAAAAAAGTGAAGAAATCGACTTAGCATATAGCAAAGACAAAACTACCTTCGGTGAAATTAAAGCAAGATTGGTAACAGAGTGTAATAGGAATTTGACTGTTAGTGGGATAGTTGGAAAGAGTTCAAGGAAGGGTTCTGTGAGGGGGGGGGGGGGGAACGACGTGTCTGGCGACGTGATAGAAGATGTTGTTGTATATGGAAGACACAGGGGAGAGTTCTGGAAGACGTGAAATCAAATACAGCAGACAGGATAGATCACATTGTAATAGTATTCAGAAAATCTTTGGGGCGAATGGCATCCAAAAGACAATTCAAGTTAGTGTTTATAATGGATAACACTGACAAAGTCTTATCAGAATTTCACAGACAGCAGGGCCGATAAGAGCGAGAACTATCGCAGGATGATAGGACATGTATTAAGTCGTGATGGAATGACGTCCTTTACATTGAAGGGAGCTGTAGAGGCCAACGACTGCAAGAGAAGGATGAAATAGGAATACATCCATCAAGTAATTGAGGATATAAGATGCAAGAGGAATTCCTAGTGGGTCGCATCATACCAATCAGAAGACTGAGGACTAAAAGGAAACCCTATCGTCTCCTCTGCATATCTGATCTTCTGTTGGGAAGATGGGTACTTGGAATATGAGAGTTTTCAAAACGGACGAAAGAAATATTTGTCCTCTTTTTTTTCCTCTGTCATTCGATACCATCGTATTTAAGTAGTAGTGAGTGGCAGATCAAAGACACGAGAAAAGGAGGATCAGAAACTGTCATCTATTACATGCAGCCCTCTTTATTGTTTTGGTTTTAGGGCGCAAAACTTCTATGGTCATTAGCGCCCGGCCCGTGACTTAGGAAACAGTAAAAAACCGAAAATGGAAACCAGCAGCAATGGGAACGAAAGTCATAAAATTGGAGAAACTGAAAGCAGAAGGAAGGCTTAAAAATCCACTACAGAAAGGGGTTGGTTGGCCCCAAAAAAAGCTTCAAATGACTGACGTCATTTCACTGGCACTAATAAACTTGAGAACGCGGACGGCTGAGCGCGTGTCATCTGCTAAAATCGACGATATATCAGGCGATAGCTGTAGACGGGAGCGTAACGGATTAAAATAGGGGCACTCAATTAAAAGGTGTCTTACCGTCCACAGCTGAGAGCAGTGGGGACAGAGTGGGGGAGGATCGCCGCTTAAAAGATGTCGATGGCTAAAAAGACAGTGCCCTATCCGGAGTCTAGTTAATATTACCTCCTCCCGACGACGCGTTCGGGAGGAAGAGGTCCAAGCACAAGGTAGAGCTTTCATGTCCCGCAATTTATTTTGGGTAAGTGTCGACCAATGCGTGTGCCATAAATGAACAACACGTCGACATAGAACGCTCCGTAGATCGGCGAAGGGAATCGATTGAATAGCTGGCCGAGGAAGAGGGACTGCAGCCTTCACAGCAATATCGGCCGCCTCATTTCCACAGATACCAACGTGTCCCGGGAGCCAGAGGAACGCCACCGAGACGCCCCCCAGGTGGAGCAAGCGCAGACAGTTCTGAATCCGATGGACCAGAGGATGCACAGGATAAAGAGCTTGGAGACTGAGGAGAGAGCTGAGAGAATCTGAGCAGATAACGTACTGTATCCGCTGATGGTGGCGGATGTAGTGGACAGCCTGGAGAACAGCGTAAAGCTCCGCAGTATAAACCGAACACTGGTCGGGAAGCCGAAAGTTATTTGGGGTGTCGCCAACAATATAGGCACTCCCTACACCTAACGATGTTTTCGAGCCGTCGGTGTAAATAAATGTGGCGTCCGCCATTTGTACACATAGAGCAGCAAATGCCCGACGATAAACAAGTGAAGGGGTACCATCCTTGGGAAATCGACAAAGGCAGGCAGATCCGGGGACGGAGCCAAGGCGGTGCTGTACCCCAAGTTGTCAAGAAGGTTTTAGGAAAGCGGAAGGAAAGAGAATGGAGCAGTTGACGGAAGCGGACTCCCGGTGGTAGTATGGAGGAGGGGCGGCCTGCATACCCTATATCAAAGGAGGTGTGGAAAAAAATGTCATGGGCTGGATTAGCAGGCATGGAAGACAGATGGCTAGCATAACGACTCAGAAGGACTGCTCGCCGATTGGACAGCGGAGGTTCAGCAGTCTCAGCATAAAGGCTTTCCACAGGGCTGGTGTAAAAAGCTCCAGACACTAAACGTAATCCACGGTGGTGGACAGAGTCGAGACGCCGAAGAATAGACGGCCGAGCAGGGGAGTAGACTATGCTTCCGTAGTCCAATTTCGAGCGCACTAAGGCGCGATAGAGGCGGACAAGGACCACTCGGTCCGCTCCCCAGGAGGTACCATTCAGGACACGGAGGGTGTTAAGGGATCGCAGACAGCGAGCCGAAAGATAGGAAACGTGGGAGGACCCGCACAGTTTTCTGTCAAACATAAGACTCAAGAATTTAGCGACGTCTGAAAACGGAAGGTTGACAGGACCTAGATGTAAGGAGGGCGGAAGAAACTCCTTACGTCGCCAAAAATTAACACAAACGGTCTTAATGGGAGAAAAACGGAAGCCGGTTTCGATGCTCCAATTGTGGAGGCGATCGAGACATCCTTGAAGACGTCGTTCAAGAAGGCTGGTCCATTGAGAGCTCTAGTAGATCGCAAAATCGTCCACAAAGAGGGAGCCCGAGACATCAGGAAGGTGACAATCCATAATTGGATCGATGGCAATGGCAAACAGTACAACACTCAGCACGGAGCCCTGGGGTAACCCGTTTTCTTGGGAGAAAGTACGGGAGAGAGTAGTGTTCACCCGCACCCTTAATGTGCGCTCTGCCATAAATTCGTGAAGAAAAAGGGGCAGCCGACCTCGAAAGCCCCAAGAGAACAGTGTGCGGAGGATGCCTGTCCTCCAACAGGTATCGTATGCTCTCTCCAGATCAAAAAATATTGCTACTGTTTGGCGTTTCCGGAGAAAATTGTTCATGATATAAGTGGAGAGAGCAACAAGATGGTCAACTGCAGAACGATGCTTTCGGAATCCGCATTGGGCAGGTGTTAAAAGACTGCGGGATTCCAGCCACCACGCTAAACGGTAATTCACCATACGCTCCAAAACCTTGCAGACACTACTCGTGAGAGAAATGGGGCGATAGCTAGAGGGGAGATGTTTGTCCTTTCCAGGTTTCGGAACAGGGACGACGATAGCTTCCCGCCATCGTCTGGGAAAAGTACTGTCGGTCCAAATTCGATTATAAAGGCGAAGGAGGTAACGCAGACTATGGATTGATAATTGCAGCAACATTTGGACGTGGATACCATCCGGTCCTGGGGCGGAGGAGCGAGAAGAAGAGAGTGCATGTTGGAGTTCCCGCAAGGAGAAAACAATATTGTAGCTTTCGCGATTTTGAGAGGAGAAAGCAAGAGGTCGCACTTCCGCTGCACGTTTCTTCGGGAGAAACGCTGGCGGGTAATTTTAAGAGCTCGAAATCTCAGCAAAGTGCTCAGCCAACGAGTTAGAAATTGCGACGGGGTCCACTAACGTGTCATGCGCGACAGTGAGCCCAGAGACCGGGGAGAAACTAGGCGCGCCTGAGAACCGTCGAAGCCGACCCCAAACTTCCGAGGAGGGAGTGGAGGTGTTAAATCAGCTAATAAAGAACTTCCAGCTTGCCTTCTTGCTACCGCGGATGACACGACGGCATCGCGCTCGGAACTGCTTATAGCGGATACAGTTGGCGAAAGTAGGATGGTGGCGGAAAACGCGGAGAGCACGTATTGCATCACGGCATGCCTCGTTCCACCAAGGAACTGGGGGACCCCGGGGCAATTCGGAGGTGCGTGGTAGTGAATGTTCCGCAGCTGTAAGAATAACGCCGGTAATATGTGAGACCTCATCGTCGACGCTGGGAAAGTGACGGTCATCGAATGTTGCTAGAGACGAAAAAAGTGTCCAATCGGCTTGGGCAAACTTCCAGCGTCGCAGGCGCATGTAGGGCAGTTGAGGATGCAGTCTAAGGACACATAGAAAGTGGTCACTCGGGTGTGTATCATCAAGGGCGAACCATTCGAATCGCCGAGCTAGCGGAACAGTACCGACCGCAAGGTCCAAATGAGATAAATTTGTCGTAGCGGCAGACAAAAATGTAGGGACCCCAGTGTTGAGGCAAACTAGATCTGCTTGGTGGAAGATGTCTAGCAATAGTGAGCCACTTGGACAAGGATGTGGAGATCCCCAAAGCGGGTGGTGGGCATTGAAGTCCCCAACCAGCAAATATGGGGGTGGAAGCTGACCAAGAAGGTGAAGGAGATCAGCTCGTGCCTTTGGTGTGGACGATGGAATGTATACAGTACAAAGTGAAAACGTGTATCCGGAAAGGGAAAGACGGACAGCGACAGCTTGGAAGGAAGTGTTTAAATGGATTGGGTGATAATGGAGAGTTTCATGGAGAAGAATCATGAGTCCTCAATGCGCTTGAGTGCCTTCAACAGAGGTTAGATCATATCAGACGGACTGAAAATGAGGGAGAACAAAGCGGTCATGGGGACGCAGCTTAGTTTCCTGACGACAGAAGATGACCGGCAAGTAGGATCGTAAGAGGATCGACAATTCATCCCGATTGGCTCGAATACCGCGGATATTCCAGTGGATATTCCAGTGGATAATGGACATAGGGTGAACAGAAAATGGAGGAATGTGACCAAGGTCGCTGTCAACTCAACGACTGCTCTGAGCTTGCGACCGACAGCATGGAATGGCATTCAGCCGAGGACAGAAGATCCTGATCCATAGGTTGGTCAGGAGCAGCTCCTGCCACCAGCGATCGGCCGGTTGATCGGCCGCCAGCAGTGCGCCTCGGCGACACAGAAGACGGACGAGGGCAATTTCCGCCAGATGGTGCTGTAGATGGGATACACCTTGGCGGAGAAGAAGGGGAACTGGGTTTCTTTGTAGCCTTCTTGGAAGTATGATGTTTAAAGGAAGGATGAACCGATGGTTAGGAAGTTGCCATACGTAAAAACTCTTCACGAGTATGCTCTTTTTTCGAAGTCTTGGTGTCTGACTTTTGGGCTCGAGATTTAGCAGAACTCGACGAAGGGTGAGCCAGAGAGTGGGCAGGCGAAAGTGGTGAGGTTGAACAGGCGATCTTTGCGCTGGCCGATCTGACGACCGTGGCGCTAAAGGTGAGGTCGCAAGTCTGCGTGGCCGCCTCCTTTGTTGGCCGAGGAGAAGCAAGGACAGTGCTGTATTTTCCTTTCTAAGGTACGATGGGCTGTCGACTGGCGAATAATTTTCGAGCAGCAAAGGTCGACACCTTTTCCTTTACTCTAATTTCCTGGATGAGCTTTTCGTCCTTAAAAACGGGACAATCTCTAGAGGAAGCAGCGTGGTCACCCATACAGTTGATGCAGCAAGGGGATGGAGGTGGACAAGCACCCTCATGGGCATCCTTGCCACACGTAACACATTTGGCCGGATTGGAACAGGACTGGCTGGTGTGATTGAACCGCTGACACCGATAGCAACGCGTATGGTTTGGGACGTAAGGGCGAACGGAAATTATCTCATAGCCTGTTTTGATTTTCGATGGAACTTTGTCAAATGTCAAGAAGACAGTGCGGTTTGGAATGATGTTCGTGTCAACCTTTCATAACCCTATGAACAGCCGTTACGCCATGGTCAGACAGGTAGTGCTGAATTTCTGCATCAGACAATCCATCGAGGGAGCGTGTATGAACGACTCCGCGTGAGGAATTTAAAGTACGGTGCGGTTCCACCCAGACAGGGAAGGTGTGTAGTAGTGAGGTACGCAGCAATTTTTGTGCCTGGAGGGCACTGACTGTTTCTAACAACAGGGTGCCATTCCGTAATCTGGAACAAGACTTTACAGGAGCTGCAATTGCCTCGACACCTTTCTGAATAATGAAAGTGTTGACCGTGGAGAAGTCGTGACCTTCGTCAGACCGAGAAACAACAAGGAACTGTGGCAACGATGGAATAACTGACTGTGGCTGAGACTCAGTGTACTTACGTTTGTGAGCAGACATAGTGGAAGGTGAGGAAACCATTGTGGAAGAATCCCCCATGATTACCGGCGTCTCCGAGGGCGCGCTCCTCCCTTGTGGGGGCCCTCTCTGAGGGCACTCCCGCCTTAGGTGATTGTTCACACCTCAGGTCACACCTCCCGACAAACGGACGGAGGGACCAATAGGCACTTTCAGAAGGTATCAGCTCGCGTAATCACCCCTCCCTGGGCCTGGCCGATACGAGGGGGTACGTACGTGTCCTACCTGTCTACCCGGGGTGGGGAATTACTCGTTACCCCATCACCGGCTACGCATGGAAGTGCGTGGGTCGGCCTTCAGACACGCACAGGGAGGAAGAAAGAGAAAGGGAAAGGAAAGAAGAGAGGTCTCAAACGCCGCAGCGGAGAAAAGGGTAAAGAGAAGAGGTAAGGAAAAGAGAAGGACAAAGGAAGGATGAAGACATACAAGCAAGGAAGGCGAAGCATGCTGTACATTTACAAGCGTCCGTCTCCGGGCGTAGGCACAAGCCATACTCCCAGAGGGGGAGAAAGGGAAGGAAAGAGACAGAGGTGAAGGGGGGGGGGGGGCGATGATGGGGAATGGGGAAGGATGCGGAAAGGGAAGGTATGCAACCCGGAAAGGAAGGAAGGCCACATTAGCTCAGGGTCCCGTGCTCGCTACGCACGTAGCCACAAAAGGGTTGTGGATCCCCTGGGGGGATACAGCCCTTTGGCGCACCTTACAAATAAACTCGAAATGATTACGTATCCTTGTCTTACAAGGAGCCATGTATTTGCTAACTCAGCTCGGCTTAAAGTTAAATCATATTTCATTCTGTTAGCATGGGCCTCACTGTTCCTAACTCCATAGCCTCTCTGCTAATTCTGTGGGCCAAACACAACACAAAACAGGATACTGAGAAAAATTTTCTTTTTCCTATCATCAATTTTGATGTTAAGCTTCTGGCTACTCTCTTTTCTGCTGCTTCTCATTGCATTTGTCTCCTTCCGGTTTACCCTGCACCAATACTCCGTAGTCAATAAACAATTCATCCCATTCAAAAGGTTGTCCACTTTCACGGATGACAGCAACACCATTAGCGAATAACAACATTGACATCATTTCACCCCAAATTTTAACCCTATCACTGAGCGTTCCATCATTGCTTCACAGATAGAACATTAGGGGCGAAAGCTATTATCTCTCTTACAGTATTCTTAATCCGAGCACTTTTTGGACTTCTAGTCTTACAGTTCCTCCGTAATTCTTGTATATACTGTGTATTACCCGTCTTTTCCTACGGTTTAATCTCACTCCCAAACATTCCAATGACCTGTATAGTTAACGTTGTCCAACTCCTTCCCAGCTCGACAAATCCTTTTACATGTGATGATTTGTCATCAGTCATGCCACCTTTATTAAGTGCAACGTCGGAAACGGCTCTGTTTTGCCTTTTCCTTTCCCAAAGCCAACCTGATCGTTAACTAACACATTATTCATTTTCTTTTCTGTTCTTCTGTATGTTATTCTCTGTGAGCAACTTGGACATGTGAGCTGTTAAGCAGATTGTGTGATAGTCCTCAGGCTTATCAGCTCTTGGAACTGAATTGCGTGGAATTTTTTCCCTAAAGTCTGATGGTACCGCGCCAGTCTCAAATTGTTCACAGCAGTGTGAATAGTCGTTTTGTAGCCATTTCCTCCAATAATTTTAAAAACTCTGATGGTATGTTATCTATCGCTTATGCCTTATTTAATCTTAAGTCGTCCAAATCTCACTTCCAGTATGATTCCAATACTAGATCACTTACCTCTTCCCGTCGATTCTCGTTTATTCGGCGATAGCGTCATCAGACCACTTCTCCCCCAACAGAGACCGTCACCGTATTCTTGCCAACTACCTGCTCTCTGCTCTGTGCTTACTAGTGGAGTTCCCATTGCACTCTTAGTGTTACTGTCCTTGCGTTTAGTTTTACGAGAGGTAGTTTTGTCTTTCCTAACCCCGAGTCCGTTCTTCTGACCATCTTTTATTTTTCAATATCTTCATGCTTCTCCAGTAGCCATTTAGCACTGGCGTCGCTACATTTCCTGATTATTTCATTCGTAATTGCTTTTTATTGCTGTGTTCCTATCTATCGCTGAGCAATTCATCATACTTCCTTGTTCGCTAACAATTGAAGTAATTCTAATGTTCTCTAAGCTTTCTTTGCAGTTACCATCCTTGCAGCAAACTATCTGTCTCCAACATCTATGGTTGCCATTTTTTTATTAATCGCTTCTCTTTAGCTAAAGTGGCTGCTCTGGTATTCCTGATCGCAGTTTCCTCATCTTCAATGAACTTCCAGCGCGTCTCAGTAGTTCAGTATACTACTTCGAAACAGACTGATTCTTCCTCACGATTATCTTCAACTTAATCTAATAATCGTCATTACTAATTGATCTGAGTCCGAATGTGCACCTGGGTACGCCTTATAGCCCCCTACCTGATTTCGATGTCTCTGGATTCTAGCTGGTATCTGTCATGTCACCGAGTCTTTTATTAAAATAACTTCTCCTCCTCTTGTGATTCTCGAACACAATTTTCGCTATTACCATCTGATATTTATTAGAGAACTCAATTACTCTCTCTCTCTCTCTCTCCCCCCCCCCCCCCCCCTCTCTCTCTCTCTCTCTCTCTCTCTCTCTCTCTCTCTCTCTCTCTCTCTCTCTCTCTCTCTCTCTCTCTCTCTCTCTCTCTCTCTCTCTCTCTCTCTCTCTCTCTACTCTTATTGCTAGAGCCAAGCCCATATTTTCCCATAATGCTTTCTTCGGTTCACTCCTCCAAAACTGCGTTCCCCATCATTATCAGAATACTCTCTCCCTCTACACACTGAACTACTCGTACAGTTCAAAATGGTTCAAATGGCTCTGAGCACTATGGGACTTAACTTCTGAGGTTATCAGTCCTCTACAACTTAGAACTACTTAAAGCTAACTAACCTAAGGACATCACACACATCCATGCCCGAGGCAGGATTCGAACCTGCGACCGTAGTGGTCGCACGGTTCCAGACTGTAGTGCCTAGAACCGCTCGGCCACCCCGGCCGGCTACTCGTACAGTATCCTCACCTAGTTCCTCTAACTCTTTGTATACTGCTTGATACGTCGGTATGTATCGTTGTCGGCGTTGGTTTGCTATCGAATCTGACGAATGATCAGAGTAGCTCACTATCTGCTCTACATTTCCTATTAATAACTACATCTACTACCTGCATACAATTTTCTGCTACCGTTGATATTGCTCTATATTCTTGTGACAAGAAATCCTCATGATCTCTCCATTTCGATTCACTGTCCCTACCCCATGAAGATTGAGTTTTTACATTTTCCTTCCCAGATTTTCTCGCTTCCCTACCAGCATCGTGTATTCCATGCACCGACTCGTGGTTGCCTTTCTCATGGTCACCTCCCTTTCGGCAGTTCCGTCCCGGATATCCGAATGGTTGACTAGGCCGCAATGTTTTGCCAATGTAGAGATCATCATGATACGTTTTCAAGCAAACGTCACACGTCTTGTGGATGCACATTGTCCCTAAAGCAGTGGTTTCCATTGTGGTCTGCATCCTCTTGCAATAGAACATTGCTGATTCTTCAGCATTTTAGTGGTAGTTTTCCATCTCAAGGGGAAGAGAATGTTCTGAACCTCTGTCCGCCTTCCACCGTGTTTCACGTAGCCGTTGGCAGAACGAGGGTGAATTTTCTAGGCGGATATCATCGGCCGCCATTGTGGATGATTTTTATTCAAAATAGAACGAGTGTCGCTGGTCGTATCCGGGACCCAGAAGCCAGTACGATTTATTACTCACAGATGTTAGCCCTAGGCCACGTGTGGTTTATTCACGGTTTCGAGAATGTGTAAGTAGCAGAAATTTGAATTTGAGGTAAAAATAGTTGTGGCAGAAGGAAAGCTGCCTCGGTTGGTGATATATCTTGCCTTTACAGCGCATTGGTAACACAATTGCCAACCAAAAGGTAGGTTGTCGCTTAGAGTCCAGCAGAAGTTTTAACCTGCTAGGAGGTTTCAAAACAGCGTCTCACCTACAGAGAGAAACTTTCACTATCGCGCGCGCGCGCGCGCGGACGACACACACACACACACACACACACACACACACACACACACACACACACACACACACGCACGCACGCACGCACACACGCACTTTTCATATTGTTCGTCATAGTTATGTGTCACCTGGTCTGTTAATTTCACCTACTTTGTACAGTGTAAGCCCCCATAATATCGTGAAGCTGTGCGTAACAGATTATCTCTCTCATCTAATTGGAAAGAGACGACATTCTTTTTAAATGGAATGAAACTCGAACCAAGTGTACAAAGCGGGGCCGGATTTTATCAAAGGACGCAAAGGCTGATGTACGCATTAGTGGAACGTTCCGCAGCTTCCAGTTTACGGATTGTCGCTGTATTTTAAATCTCAAACAACGCTCGGTATTTTCGCGAGTATCTGTTCCTGAAAGAGCCGTAACTACACAAGTTTCCTGTGGCGAATTTATACACGTGTTCACGGAAGTGCAACTGCACTACCCGAATTACATTTTCGCAAGGAATCCACAGAAAGTTATAGCTTTAAATTTTATTACTTTGTTTTATAGTTGACTATCAACCTAAAAGTTTCATTTTACTCTACTGACGTCCGATAACTCGATACCTTTTCCTTTTCCTAGTGACTGCTGTTTCATTCTAGTCAGCATATCCTGATCCCTCTTGCTGATCCACTACATGGAGAAGAAATTGTGTTGTTCCATTTGCGCTTCACTCAGTTATACTGCTACTGAGTTAGGAATAACCTGTGCATTACATTTACCGAAGTTTAAAGTGTATGACTCTGAAAAACTGTTACTTTGTCGACAGTAAATATTTCTGTCTTCTTTAATATCGATACGAGACGTATGCAAAAATCTGAAGGACAGTAAACGATCTTCATTGGAATTCGGAATCAAAATTGGTGATTTCCATTTAGATTTCCCTCTATGCATATCAGTATCGTAAGAGAAACTACATTTCTGTTCATGTCGAATGCGAATCAGCTGACTGAGAATTACTGCTGAAGAAATCGATGCTTCTCTGCACTGTAGTACCGGAGAATGAAGCGAATGGAGTCAGAATGGATTACTCAGACATTGGCATCGTCGAGCATGAAGTAGTTATCTACACTGTGTAAGTGGCTGTAAGCAAGAGATATAATTCACTCGTTCTAAATAACTGCTAACGACTGATGCAGATTTTGTAATTAGGCGACTTGGCCTCAGAGCGTGATTTTGAATGAAGTATGCTGATTTAGATCGTTTCCCTTTTTGTAGGAACTTCAACCGATGTTACACGAAATGAAGCAAAGGAAATCAGTAGAATTTTTCAGTTACATTCAACTAAGATTTCTCCTATAGCACAGAACTAAATCTACCAACAAATGTTTCAATCAGCAATAAATTATTTGATATACTACATTCTACATTATGCTCTTTTCTTAAAGTTTTCTTTACGTAGGCTTACTTCGCTGTTTATAAATTATTTGAAAAAGAAACCAACTTCGTTGCCAAAAGGATAATTTGTGCTGCAGAGAAATGTTGGCTACAGTGAAACCGACGGACAAATTAAAGCTGTTTTAACAACCGGTAACCGAAGAAGAGAAAACTGAGTTTGAACTTCCTGTCTGCGACGACATCCATAGAAACCGATCATGGTGCTGAATTTGGAGACGATTCCGTAAGAAAATAGTCTTACCATGCCGACGTTTTCTTGAGTAGATAAATCTCAGCAGCCGGACAAGGAATTCACTACCTGTCCTCACGAATGTGTCCGGTGAGCTGACCACTGCACCAGCTTCGCTGGATCCGGGGCACGAGCGCGGCTCCACTCGTATACCCTCCTCTTGCATACTTTATTACACTTGTGCCGTGTGTTCATAGAGTTCGGTCGCCGCATGTAACACGCGGCCACCGCCTTCTCAGGTACCGTGTACTAACGCTCCAGTGGCATCAGCGCGGAATACTTCAAAATCCTCACAGTGGCGGTGCCACAAGAGATGCAGCCGTCATATCTCTGGAGTCGACGGAGCCAATAGGGATGCAGAACCACGTGATTAAGTCTCGTCGTCGCGGCCCGGAAGGGGAGTCGTGTGGTGGGCCTCCTGCAGTAAGGAGCAAATCTCCTCGCAGTCGCGACGCTGTTGCTGTGATAGTATTTACTAGGATGAACTTTAGATACGGACATGAACACAAGTGATTACGCTGAGGTATGTTTCACCTTGGTTTCAGAATAAATCGTTGTAATTTATTCCAACTTTCCATATGGTAGTTTGTACCTGGGGCACAATAACACTAACATTCACGTAAGAAATGAGAATTTATGTTTATACGCGGATGATACTGGCAGTCTGATCTGACACTATTACTGTCAAAGTGTGTAGTGAGTCGTGCCTATAACAGAAATATTGGGGAACGGCCAGGCTCATGGTATGAATAGTCTCAGCCCGGAACACATTTATAATCTCATGATATTTTGGTTGTATCGTTTACTTCTTAGTTCGAGCCAGAAGAGTCACTTGTGGGCACTTGCAATCTCCTCGGTGTAGGGCTAAATATCGGAATGCTATTTACCACCCATCGTTGGCCACCTTCACAATTTGAGTGAGATATTATAAAATTAATTATTTCTTATATACTATTCAGTTTCATGAAATATAGTTATTTAGTTTTATTTTTAATACCTGAACTGTGCACAATTAACTTTGTGGTGTAAATTGGAGGTCTTCATTTCTCCACAGAAGTTCAACAGCAGTAAAAGCTGCTTAGTTACCTAAGAGCGGTGAACTGAGACCACTACCTTTAATAGCCATCAACGACAAATCATGGCTATTTTACTATAAAAATATCATTATCCAGAGCCACGGAGCTCAATAGTCCAAATAAATTAGACAAATTGTTAAACCATGGCTAGATTCGTAAGACCTATGACCTGTATTACCAGCAGTATGTAATAAAAATTGTGTTGCGATCTATGTGGTTTCCTAATCTTCAGATCACACTCGAGTACGTTTAGAATAACTCGACAGCGTAAAGTATACACTGCGAAAAATCCACAAGAAAAACGGGAGTGACTACGAAGGAAGAATCTCATTAGCGGCGAGATTTTTGAGACAGGTACTGAACTGCTGTTTATTTAGTATTCATAATGGTATGCTCGTAACCGAAGCCAGAAGAACGGATTCGTGAGAAAACATACGGACTGTGGAAGTCACTTCAGCGGAACAGCTGTAGCATTGTGAAAACAAACTTTAATTAAACTTTACATCAACAGTTCAGTAGCATGTTTCAATGTTACCTGCAATGTCTGGAAGACACATATCTATAGTGTACAAGGTGGTGTAATGCCTCCCGAATAAGATAGTAGCTTAATTAGAATAGTGATGTTGGAAACAAAAGACAATATAGAAATTTAGTCTGGTACATCTCAGGATGTTGCTAACCCGTGTTATTGCAAAGGAAATATTGATCTTTCCGTGTTTGCTTTCATCTCTTGCTGAGTGTGACCGTTGGGTCCAGGATATACTGCTCTGATATATGAAAGCAGTGACCGTACTTTTAAGGCTTGCGTTTAGCGAAATCTGCTGCAGAGGTGGATATGTGAATATACAATTTTCTAAAACAATAAAACATCCTAGGCGAAAAGTAACAAATAGACGCACTTGATTGATAAGACGTTTAATCCAAAGATTAGAAAAATGTTTGGGTTAAATTGATAAAACTATGTTTGATAATACGGTGCGACGTGTAGCTGTCACTTGTTAGGAACAAATTATTTAAACGATATGGCAATGACCTAAAAAGTTCTTTCCTGTTTTCCTAGATACTTTCCCCCTGCGCGGTTGGTGTACAAGCGTACGAAGTGCCGGTTTTTATTTCTGGAGGACAGTAGCTAAATGGTTATTGACCAACCTTGCTGCAAACGTCCGATTGGAAACATGTTCAGCGAATTTCCAGGATGGGGAAGTCTATAAGTGGAATTTGATACAAAATGGATATACAGTCTCTAGTGTAAAGGACAACACTTTGGGTGAAAAGTGGCATTTGAAGTTATTTAATACATTGATTGATTAATTGAGAGGGGTGATCAGTCTCGCGATTCCGAAGTGAGTTACAGATGAAAGAGAGTCTTCTGAAAGTGGGTGGATTCTGTAAGGGGAGTCAAATTATAAAATGATCAATATTAAACACACACAGTAGAAAGTCGTAAAAGGTGAGACCAAATCTAAAAAAAATGGAAAAACGTGGGGGTCATCATGGGGTTACAGAGAGAGAGAAGACTGTAAAGAAATTCCCAACCGCAACCAACCCGCCCGTGCTCCAAGAGAACCTTACATCTCGATATAAAAATCACTTTCACGGAAGAAACCGAATACTTGTTCAATCATCTGTGGATCGCCCGCTAATATTAAATTTAAGGAATTGGGAAGACTATACTTAACACCAAGGGCCTAAAAAAGGGGACATTCCACCAATATATATTGTCAGTCTGGCTCCACAACCACATTGTGGGGGGTGGGGTCGTTACATAGGAGGAAACAATGGGTGAGCCTGTCCTTCCGAGAGGAGCTGAAGGAAGAGCGCCGAACTGCACTAGACTCCTTGATTGAGCGGAACTTATTACTATGATCAGTACCGCTCCAGTTGGCATTCCATTTTTGGGCAAAGAGAGATTCGATGTATATCCGAATATACGCAGCTGGAAATCATGAAAGTAAACGGGGGCTAAGCATCTGCTTCTCTAACCAAACGGTCAGCCAGTTCATTCCCTGGGATGCCCACATGACTTGGGACCGACAGAGAAACGACTGAAAAGGTGGTAGGTTCAAGGGCAGACCGAAGGTTCAAAAATGGTTCAAATGGCTTTGAGCACTATGGGACTTAACTTCTGAGGTCATCAGTCCCCTAGAACTTAGAACTACTTAAACCTAACTAACCTAAGGACAACACACACATCCATGCCTGAGGCAGGATTAGAACCTGTGACCATAGTGGTCGCGCGGCTCCAGACTGCAGCGCCCAGAGCGAAGGTAATGGATAGCAGAGACCAAAGGACGACGAGAGTAGAATCTTTCGATAGACTGCAGGCTGCTCATGGAGTCTGAACAAATTAAAAAACTATGCAGGAAGGCCTGAGAAACCAAAAGAGGGCCATGTCAATGGCTAGAAGCTCTGCTGTGAACACACTACATTATCCCTACAATTAATGGTGTTCGAAGGCAGTAGAGGGCCTGAAAGGATAACCCACCTGATCAATTGTATTGTATTTTATTGTGTGGAACTGGGGACCTAGAAATGACGGAGGGCCTTCGTCCCCACCGTAGCACTCAGTGGGTCACAACCTCATAAAGAGCTACAGCAGTCCACTCACCTCACCACCGTCCCACAACGAATCTAGGGTTACTGTGCGATTCGGCCCCCAGTGTACAACCCAGGGAAAGTCTCACACCATACGAGTGTAGCCCCAAAGAGGGTAACTGTGGTGTATGGGTACGTGGAGATAGTGGTAGTGCAGCTATCGCCAACATATTGTTAACTGAGGCGGAATAAGGAAAACCAGCCCGCATTCACTGAAGCGGATGGAAAACCGTCTCAAAAGCCGTCTACAGTCCGGCTGGCACACCGGACCTCGACACTAACCTGCCCAGTGGATTCGTGGCAGGGACCGTCACGCTTCCCGCCGGAAAGCAGTCCGTTAGACTGCACAGATAAACAGGCGGCCATCAATGTCTGAGAACTATCGGTGTAAATGATGGTGGCAACCTGGAAATCTGCAAGGATGGCACATACAAGACGCCAGAAATCCATATGAGCGACAGGATACGGAATATGGAGTAGATTAGTCCTAATCTGTGGTCTAGGCACCATCCACAGAGGAGTCTGGGAAGAAAAACGTGGGGTGCAGACCAGTGAGTGGAGATGGATATCCCTAAAGAGAAAGGTGAGACACATGGCTACCAGCTATCCCACCCATGTGTGGGTGTTAGGAGGTAGACATCCCTCATTGTCAAAGAGCACAGGATACACAGGATGGTCAGTGAATTGGATAATGTCGATTGCATAAGAAACAAGGGGTTGGCTCTGTCGGAAGTGTAGAGGGGGAACCTCTGCTTCTGCGGGGAGACTATCAACAGACTAGTGCGAAAGACACTAATAGCCAGAGACACCCCACTATATTCAGCATGATCGAGGTATTAAAAAGTTGAAGGAGCTGCTGATCCATAAACCTGACAACCATAGTGTAGTCTGGACAGCACCAGAGCATGGAAAATATGGAGAGGAGTGGAACGGTCTGCACCCCAAGATATGTGGCCAGGAGGTGGAAACGATTAAGCTTCCCTATACATGTAGTCTTTATGTGTCGAATGTGGGACAGCCATGTTAGCTTGTTATAAAAATAAGGCCCAAGAAACGGAGCTGGTTCCCTAAATAAAGTAGGGCATCTGGGTGTACTGTAGGTCGACGACAAAAATGCATAACCAGCTATTAGGAGGAAGAAAACTGGAAGCCATGGGTGGTGGCCCATGAAGAGTCCTGTCAGAAGTCGTCTTGTAGCTGGCGCTCAGCAGACACTACTGAGTGGGAGCTGCACCAGACGAAAATATCGTCAACATGCAATGCTAGGGTAACAAGATGCTCAACAGAGGTCACAAGCCCATTGATGGTAACAGGGGAAGAGTGTGACACTTAGTACAGAACCCCGTGGGACACCATTTTGCTCAATCTAAAGGGTGCTGAGTGAAGTGCCAACTCGAACCCAGAAGAGCCGGTGAGATAAAAACCCACACACAAAAATCAGAAGGGGACCATGGAAGCCCCAGTCATGGAGGGTAGTTAAAATGTGATGGCACCAAGCTATGTCATATGTCTTATGGATGTCTAAGTAGACCGACAATGAGTAGAAGCCTGTCAGATGGTTGGTTCCAATCAGATTAAATGGTCAATAGGAGATCGCCTTGCCCAGAAGCCACACTGATACGGGGACAAAAGGCCCTGAGATTCAAATACCCAACATAATCTGAAGCTGACCATCCTTTTGAACAGCTTATGAAGTACATTCGTATGGCTAATTGGATATGAGAGACGTTGTGGTTTTCCCAGGCTTAAGGACAGGAATAACTGTACTGTATCACCATTGTGACGGAAAAGCACCTGTGAGCCAAAAGTGGCTGAAGTCCCTGAGGAGCTGTTACCGCTGGCTGCGGTGGTCTCATGGTTCTAGGCGCGCAGTCCGGAACCGCGCGACTGCTACGGTCGCAGGTTCGAATCCTGCCTTGGGCATGGATGTGTGTGATGTCCTTAGGTTAGTTAGGTTTAAGTAGTTCTAAGTTCTACGGGACTGATGACCACAGCTGTTAAGTCCCATAATGCTCAGAGCCATTTGAGCTGTTACCTCTGGGGAACGTCCAAATGTTGGACCATCTGGTTGTGGATGTAATCAGGGCCTGACGCTGCATCTCATGAAGAGCTAAGATCCTGCACCATTTCCCATTCAGTGAAGGGAGCATTATAGGGCTCGCTGTGGTGTGGGATGAAACACAGGGTTTTGGGGGGGGGGGGGGGGTCTGTTCATCTCTGCAGCATGCTGGAGAAAGGCAGCATGGTAGGAAGACGATGCCACCGCAAAGAGTGTCGCAAGGTGTTCTGCGAGTAGGTTCAACCTTTGAAAGTTGACTGTCGCTGGCAACCCAGAAGGTATCACTCAAATCGCTGCATCACCAGCCGGCGTTCGATTCCCGGCGGGGTCAGGAATTTTCTCTGCCTCGTGATGAGTGGGTGTGGTGTGATGTCCTTAGGTTAGTTAGGTTTAATTAGTTCTAAGTTCTAGGGGACTGATGACCATAGATGTTAAGTCCCATTGTGCTCAGAGCCATTTTTGCACCAGCCAGCAGTCCTGGACAGGACTGCTTCATCCTTGGTCCAACATAGTACTGGTCGTCGACAAGGGTGACATGTGAATAGGTGAGACAGCAGTGCCAGCAGCATGAAAAATAGTAGCAGAGGTGCCTTGCACGACTACATCCCTGGAATACGATAAGGAGGAGTCAAAGTGAACAGCAGACGTATATAATGGCCAAATGGATCTGCAGAACGCACAAAATGGCGGTATGACTGGCTGGCGGCAGCAGGGGAACGATGGAATCACCGGAATGTGGTCACTGTCACTAAGGTGGCCAAGGGATGACCAATGTAGGGAAGCCATGAGGCCAGAGGAGGAGATCGTGAGATCAATAGTGGAGATGGTGCAATGAGCATCACTGAAGTAGAAAGGGAAAACATCACTGAGGAGACAGAAATCGAGGTCAGTGATAAGTTGGTCAATTAAGATATCCCTACCTGTTCAAGTAACACTCCTCCACAGTGGATGGTGGGCATTTAAATCCCCAAGGAGGAGTTTCTGGATTAAGGTAAGGAACTGGCCTACCTGGAGGTAGGCAAACATTGCAAATGATGATTGCTGGAGTCGTTGGCACTCTAACCACTATCACTTCCAAGTTGATATGTATGGGGATCCCGTCACTAGTGACATTGGAGCAAACCAATGTGCAGACCAATAGATGCTACCCCAGAGTGTGGAGAACGCCGGACAACCACGGACAGTTGGAGAATGATCATTAAGGAAATGTGTTCCTAGAAGAACAGATAGAACGCAGAACAGCATTTCCGGTAGATAATGATAGTATCCCTTCCAATGCCAATCCATAATCGTGAGGCGAGAGTCCATGGTAGAATTGAAGAAGGTGAGGAAAAGGACAGATCACTCGATCAGTAGTCACTGAGGAAGATGGGGTGACATCTGTAAAAAGATGTCAGGTTGCGAGGGGCCACTGCGAGCGCCTTGTCTTGGAATTTGTGTTTCTCCTTTTTCTCTTTCTGAGGTGGAGGTGGGCAGTGCACAGGGGGAGGGAGTACATGATTCTGCAAGATCTGGAATCGTAAGATAGCAGGCGTCCTAGGGGTCCAAAAATGGTGCGCCTCATGACTGAGTGGTGGTAAGCGACTTCTGGCCTGAGACACGCCAGGGAGAGGGAGCCCAGTCACCAGCAGATGATGCCAAACAAGGGGGCAGGTCTTCAGCGATGGAGGGGGAGCGGCTTCCGGACGGGAGGTCGTTGGAACTGCAGATGAGGTGGGGGGGGAGGAGAGGCATATGGCTTTGGTACGGATGAGGGAGAAGCAGGAAATGAAGTAACACCGTCAAAAGTTGAAGATATTGACACTGTATGGAGTCTGTCACTTTTGGCCAGCCTCAGCATAAGACAGGCGATCGAGAAACTTGTATTCTTGAATCTTCTTTTCTCTCTTGTAAGCCAAGCAATCCAGCAAGGGAGTGGAGTGGCAGTCAGCACAATTGACACGCACAGTGGCCACAGTCACCACACAAAGGGTCAACCGTACAACCTGAAATGCAAGTACTGAAAGAACCACATAGGTGGAGGGATATACGGCTTCACACCACATCTGTGGCACAAAACCTTGACCTTCTTTGGGAGGGTATTCCCCTCGAATGCCAGAATGGAGGCGTCAGTATCGGTGTGATTGTCTTTGCGACCCTACTGCACAGGTAGAACAAAATAAACGCCACGCCGCTACAGATTAGCCCATAGCTCCTCATCAGTTTGCAGGATAATATCTATTAATATCCATATGAAAAATTACTCTTAGAAACATATTCAGAAATTTGTGAGTAGTGATAGACACTGAGACCTGGCCAAGACGATCACAGCAACGAAGAGCTGCAGGTTGGATGGCAGAAGAAGCTTTGATCCACAGGGAGCCCGATACCGTCTTACTAAGAGACTCCACTTCACCAAATTTGTCCACAATATTTTGCACGAGAAACAATGGCTTTGTCATGGTGAATGTGTCCCCATCCATCGTAGTACAGATGAAGTAGCAGGGAAAGTGCCCTCTTCCCATGATGTAGCTGGGGAAAGGCAGGTTTCCGGGTCATACAAAGCAGCATTCAAGGATCCTTCACCATTCTAAAAGATGGCCGTTTGTGAACGGCCCGATTTTTGCAGCTTCATGCATCTGCCCTGGTACCACCCACTGCAACCAGGGACTCTCCCCATGGTGCCACAAAGCCACAGCAAGTGCAGCCATTGCGAGGAGTTCCGGTGCTCCAAGAACATAAGCAACTACTCCTTGGCTTCGATGGGAAGGGAACAGGCCAGGTATCAGTAGCATGATCCCTGTGTTGTCATTGGGCTCAGCCATATGGGTACAAAAGTCCCACCACACTGACTAGCTACACGTGCTGATGGGTGGAAGGGGGATACAGTGGGGAAGGAATGGGGGAGAGGAATCCACACCGTAGATGCTAGAGAGGGTGTTCTTCACCATACGGCTCAAACTAAAAAACTGGAAATTTTGGGGACCTAAACGCTTAAAAAGATGAAAGAGAGGGCAAGGAACAAAATTGCAACCAATACAGGAAAGAAGGTGGACAGCCAGTTCGACATAAGTCAGAACGAGAGGATGAAGGACGTGGCAACGGGTAAGGATTGAGGTTAGGGAGGGAGGGAGGGGGCATCGTGAAAGAAAAGCAGCCAGGGAATGAAGAGTGGGCTGCAATAGCTCATGGCCCAATGTGCGCCACGCATGAACTCACGAAAAAACCGTGAGCTCTCTTGGGGGTTACTTAACACAGGTCTGGAGAATTGAAGCCAGAGCTAGCGAAAATTCTTAGTGTTGTAGCTCTCTGGGGCACTCTGGGATGCACTCTGTGGCACTCTGGGATGCTCAATAGATGTCGAGCACAGTCTCTGATTGGTTGTTGTGTTTTTGGCGCGCGTTTCAAATTGAGTTGTAGCAACACGTTTGTCGATCTAAGAAAACCAACCGGCAATGAAAACTGGTGCAGGATGAAAATTGATTATACTATATGGGAACGACGGAAAACAATCAAAAAGTATTCTCGTACCGAGAGAGAGGACAACAGAAGTAAAGACGAAAGATGAAGCTCTGAGATCAAAGATGCCGTGAGACAAAATTGAATCATTCTTCCCTGCTGCTCAAC
Organism: Schistocerca americana; assembly: GCF_021461395.2. Classification (NCBI taxonomy): domain Eukaryota; kingdom Metazoa; phylum Arthropoda; class Insecta; order Orthoptera; family Acrididae; genus Schistocerca; species Schistocerca americana. The sequence goes on along the minus strand of NC_060121.1, from coordinate 439,358,772 downwards.
TGCTTAATGAATGCGCAATGAGTTGCAAAAGAAGTTAGATTGAAATGAAAGATGAATTTGTATTTAAGACTAGATTCAATAGTGCTACTTACGTCTTGTGCGATAGTGAGGATCAGTTACTGGATCTGTTGAATGTCACCATAGATAAGCTAGTGAATATGACTGGACAATAGAGATCAGGTTGTCAAAGACGACCCCAACCCATTCCTAACCTTCTCTGTTGGGCTAAGTGTACTAATCCTGAGTTTGAACCTATTCAGAATTATGGTTCCCGTGAAAATCGACGTTTTTCCAAAATGGGAAAGCTACGACACTGAGATGAGGAAGTGAAATGTAGTACAGAATAATGACATCACTCTGAAATTTCTGTAGAGCATATGATGAAATGATCATATGGCGCCAATGGCCAGGAGACCCCCCTCCAGAGTCGTTCGGTTGAGTTCTGATTGATAATTTTTTCAGTTTTTTCTTATAAATGTGATTTTTGACCTAGAACAAACTAAAATATCATAGATTATCCACTTCTTGGATATAAGTTACAACCTAGTACATTTCATCACCACATGCTCGTAAAATAATAGGAATGATCTGACTTTTAAGGGAAATATATCTAACTTTAAGTGGTACAGACATGAGAAAGGAACTTGTTTGGAGGGAAAGGAAGACTCAGAGGTTCACTCAAAAAACTGTACAAGCCGTATTTATTTATATATGGAATGAAAATTTAAAACAAATGTTTTATGAACAACTGTGTATTGTAAAAAAAAAATGATAAACATTACACATAACTATTCACCATCACAAAGCGGAAGCTCAACGCAAACACCAAAATACCGAGTTAACTTCAATGGCTGTAATATCATCATGTGAGTGACTCATAATGGAGCAAAGAGTTCGGTCAGTAAGCATGGTTGGTTTTTATCATAGTCCTACAACAATAATTCGGCTCGTACTGTAACTCAGAACAAGGGAGTTACTGGACCACAATATTGCCAACAGCCTTCCTTGTCACAGTGGTAACACCGGTTCCCGTCAGATCACAGAACTTAAGCGCTGCCAGGCTGGGCTAGCTCTTTGATGGGTGACCATCAGGTCCGCCGAGCGCTGTTGGCGAGAGGAGTGCACTCAGTCCTAGGGAGGCAACCTGAAAAGCTACTTGATTGAGAAGCAGCGCCTCCGGTCTCGTAAACTGACATATGACCGGGAGAGCGGTGTGCTGACCACATGCCGCTCCATTTCCGCTTCGAGTGACTCTTGTGGACAGAGGGTAATATGGCGGCGGCTGTTTAGGCGAAGCGGTTTTTTTTCCGACAGTATTGTGGCCCATATGGGTCCTTGGGATCCTACTGCTGTCCCTACAGCGACTTCTCGATGAGGGAGCACTAGTACGAATGCGGAACGGTCTGCATCGATGACTTGAGCGTTTTCAGTAGTATGACCTGACGTCCTGTTATGTAAACTGCAAGTACCTCCGATATCAGTTACCACGTAAACACCTTACACTTGTAGTGAACCCACCCTTTAATATTCTACGGTAATTATACTGTGTTACTTCGTCATAATAACATTGGTACATGAAGTCTCCCAAATTATAAGATGATTTCCTATGTTAAAGATTGCTTGCGTGAGAAACTGTAATTACCTTTCCTTTGTATTCTACAGTATACGAAGAGGTGCTGGGTGTTACCACGAACTTTATCTGAAGAATCAATAATTTCAGTTCACCTTCGATGTTTATTTGTCCATTTACGTCTAAACACACATACTTCCATAATTACTACATACACTTTTGAAAAACACAATGTAGAAAATATATCTTACTCACATCTTTCAAACACCTTCATCGAAAACAGTCTGTTACGAATCTGATAGCAACCTGGACTAATGTCATGAAGCCCGATATCAAATTCCGACGCATTTGTCGCGTGAAAATATTATATACTTACTATGAATGTATGTTCCAGAACCTTCGAGAACAGCTAATAAATAGAATTAGCATTTAGATAGCTTTCGTTGCAGAAATTATTTATCAGCTTTAGTTTATATGGTGATTTCTGGAAAAAAGTGTAAGTGAAGATTTATGGGCCTAATTGTTGAAATAAATGTTTACAAATTTTGGAATATGAAAACTGGGAATTTCTTGTTATTTTATAAAGTCGAATTAATTATCGATAGTAAAATTAAAACAATTATGACAGAAGCCAGATGTTTTATTTTCATATAACACTAAAGAATTAATATTATGGTATCTAACTGGTATTAAATTTCAGATCACACACGTTTAATATTGTGACTACTACATTTGATTGTGTAAGATCGATATCTGATAGCATACCGAAATACAAGTATAAAATTATGTTTACATAAAACATTAGTAGGCAGTCAGAAATCTCAATGTTCAATGACACATAAGAAATATATACACTCCTGGAAATGGAAAAAAGAACACATTGACACCGGTGTGTCAGACCCACCATACTTGCTCCGGACACTGCGAGAGGGCTGTACAAGCAATGATCACACGCACGGCACAGCGGACACACCAGGAACCGCGGTGTTGGCTGTCGAATGGCGCTAGCTGCGCAGCATTTGTGCACCGCCGCCGTCAGTGTCAGCAAGTTTGCCGTGGCATACGGAGCTCCATCGCAGTCTTTAACACTGGTAGCATGCCGCGACAGCGTGGACGTGAACCGTATGTGCAGTTGACGGACTTTGAGCGAGGGCGTATAGTGGGCATGCGGGAGGCCGGGTGGACGTACCGCCGAATTGCTCAACACGTGGGGCGTGAGGTCTCCACAGTACATCGATGTTGTCGCCAGTGGTCGGCGGAAGGTGCACGTGCCCGTCGACCTGGGACCGGACCGCAGCGACGCACGGATGCACGCCAAGACCGTAGGATCCTATGCAGTGCCGTAGGGGACCGCACCGCCACTTCCCAGCAAATTAGGGACACTGTTGCTCCTGGGGTATCGGCGAGGACCATTCGCAACCGTCTCCATGAAGCTGGGCTACGGTCCCGGACACCGTTAGGCCGTCTTCCGCTCACGCCCCAACATCGTGCAGCCCGCCTCCAGTGGTGTCGCGACAGGCGTGAATGGAGGGACGAATGGAGACGTGTCGTCTTCAGCGATGAGAGTCGCTTCTCCCTTGGTGCCAATGATGGTCGTATGCGTGTTTGGAGCCATGCAGGTGAGTGCCACAATCAGGACTGCATACGACCGAGGCACACAGGGCCAACACCCGGCATCATGGTGTGGGGAGCGATCTCCTACACTGGCCGTACACCACTGGTGATCGTCGAGGGGACACTGAATAGTGCACGGTACATCCAAACCGTCATCGAACCCATCGTTCTACCATTCCTAGGCCGGCAAGGGAACTTGCTGTTCCAACAGGACAATGCACGTCCGCATGTATCCCGTGCCACCCAACGTGCTCTAGAAGGTGTAAGTCAACTACCCTGGCCAGCAAGATCTCCGTATCTGTCCCCCATTGAGCATGTTTGGGACTGGATGAAGCGTCGTCTCACGCGGTCTGCACGTCAGCACGAACGCTGGTCCAACTGAGGCGCCAGGTGGAAATGGCATGGCAAACCGTTCCACAGGACTACATCCAGCATCTCTACGATCGTCTCCATGGGAGAATAGCAGCCTGCATTGCTGCGAAATGTGGATAAACACTGTACTAGTGCCGAAATTGTGCATGCTCTGTTGCCTGTGTCTATGTGCCTGTGGTTATGTCAGTGTGATCATGTGATGTATCTGACCCCAGGAATGTGTCAATAAAGTTTCCCCTTCCTGGGACAATGAATTCACGGTGTTCTTATTTCAATTTCCAGGAGTGTAATTTAGGTAAGAAAGTTGACTCAAATCTGCCTAAAATTTAGATGGTATCAAACGGTTCAGTAATCGAGCAAAAATTATGACAGGAATAGCTTTATTGCACCCTTCATACAAAGTGACATGAATTTATCCACTTCGTTTGACGGTTCTTTTATGAACACGGACCTTTAAAATCACAAAACGAAGGTGCCACTGGGCGTACGTGCACGTTATCAGTGAATAATGTGAAATACTTATCACGTGTTCGCTATTCTTCTCATCGATTCTGAAGGTAATCACTTTAGCCTCTCGTTCCCTGTGGGACCAGCGTCCTAAATCTTGGATGCACGTAGCATTACTAGCATAGAGCTGTACACTTCATTAAGCAGGCGGAGAAACTCATTGGACGATTAGATACTCGAATGCAAAAACTTCATCGTGTTCAGAATTCTATGTTATGTGCGCACATATAGGCTACAGTGATCAGTGCGTATCTTCTGTTCACTTAGTTAATGATCCACACGAAAAATATTTAGAAAATTTTTTATTATATCAGTTGTGAGTTTTCATTCTCCTTCCCCTCCTCAGCTGCGAACAAAGGTCCAATTACAGCTTAACAGATTTTGTGGAACGCAGCAACATTTCTTTCACTTACTGCAACGAGTTTAATAACTGACATTCCGTATAGCGGCAAAAATAGCCATTCTCTACTGTCCTGTGATACTACTTGAGTCATAAAAATTAGATATCTTCTGAATGTGTAGAGAATCAGTAAATAAAGCAACTAATTTATCTCGTAAAAACTGCTCCTCACGTAGTAGGTTAATGAATTATCCTTATTAGCCTAACTAATCAATATTTTCTATGGTAAAAAGTGCTCAAAATGAACAGAAACCCATCTACAGTAAACAGTAACTAAGTGATGTGGATCCTTTTAATGTTGGGGATGTGACAAATATAGCATACGGTATTACAGTGAATGTTTAGAGAATATGAATATTTAAAGTAACTGCAGTTTCTTTCACAATGCTTTTTTTCGATTAGTGTTTGCAAAGGCAACAAGAAAGAAGGAAGAGAAACGAAACTATACAGAAGACGAAATGCCGTGACACAAAAACAAGTGGCGTCACAGAAAACAAACTAGGCCTATATCATTGAACGTAATTACCCACCACTTGCGTAGAACTGACGCGTAACAGAGAATAATTGATACACCATATTACAAAATATAAAATTAGTAGACCAAGAATACCTAGTGTTTTCTGTGACGACGTCTATTCTGTTAATGTCAATTTCTCGGAGAGACCAATTGGGTCGTTGAGTAATAGATCAAGAGTCTAGCAAGAGAGATGTAATCACGACCGTGGAATGATGCCAAGTTATGGTATTTCTTTTCTGCATTTCCTTCATTTCCGCCCTACGAATACATTTTTCCTGGAAGACATGAAGTCTACAATGGCGGTCAGAGAAGTGTACAACAGATGTAGCGTTTCCTCAGCCTTCTGGAGTATGCAACGTGACTGCTATTTCATGCATCGAACAACACAGTCGCTGTTACTTTTTAAGCTGGAAATTCAATTTTTAACGCGTCGAAGATGGACAACGAGGAGATTGCAGTTGTCGAACACAGCGGTAAGGCGCATAATGCTTCGGAATCCAAACTGACATACGAAATGCTGATGCGTGTTTTCCGTACAAGACAGGTTTCCGTATCCTCATGCGGTTCACAATCATCATTTGCGATGTCGCTTTCACGTTGGAGAAGTGCCAGCACTGGTCAGAGATGGAGAAAGGCAAGATCAAGAGATCTCCAAGCTCTGGGGTTTGTCGCAAGGAGAGTTACGTCTTGGATACGTGCCAAATGACATTGAATATTATTTCAGCTACGGACAGGACTAGAAAAACTTTGCATGACCTGACGTTCACTTGTAAACAGTGGCAACCATATGAACGGAGCTTTTGTTGTTGATACGCTACGCTGTACATAAACACATGCAAATCTTATTATGTACAGTATTTACTTAGGCTGTTTCTTGTTCTGTTTGTGAAAACCAGAACTGCATAGATTTGTTAAAGATCATTTGCAGTTTACCGGTGGGGCTATAAGAATGACGCTTTTTGCTAATCGTAAGAGACTCGCTGCCGTAAAAGAACACGTGAATAATTCATATTACACAGTTCAGTACTTCAGCTTTAGTTGTTGACGAGAAAGCTTATAACGAAGTAAGTTTATACCACAAGCAAGCCATCTGATGTTTTAGTTTGTCTGCATTTAAATCAGGCTCCTCCAGTTTCCGATATACCCTGCCATGGAGAAGTAAAGTGTCATTCCAGTTTCACTGATAGCTAAAAACACTGATCACAGAACAGTCCTTCGCAATACTGCTTTGCTGCAAATTGTCTTAATCAATTACAGTTATGCAACTATATAATTACAGCAGTTCAGTAACTTTTCCTATTCATTTCCGGAAGAGTAAGTGTACAGAAGCTACAAAAGTGTACGGACAATGCTATCGGTTACCTAACAGATATATCAATATTGCTCTGCTGGTTTTTCATAATATTAGTCAGTCAGAATAAGGGCAGCACATACTAAAATTCGCTGCATTAATAAATATCTGAACACATTTTTTAAAATAGATTTTTACCGTCTGCCATGAGAAAACGCTATGAAGAGACAAGTCTCACTTATTAACACATTTACTAATTGCTCATAGCATCAGAGTGTGTGTGTGTGTGTGTGTGTGTGTGTGTGTGTGTGTGTGTGTGTGTGTGTGTGTGTGTAGGATGAGGGGATTAGAGGGGTTTGCTCTTTATTTCAAGGCAAGTCTTCTGCCGGTTTGAAACGAAATGCTGATTTAAATATTAAATATGCTCCCTCATTGCTTTTCTAAGACGCATTACAACGAATGTCTTAGGTTATATGGGAGAGTAACGACGCAATCTAGATGCAATAACGGGATATTGTATTCGAGTTTCAAGACAAAAATGCTCCAGAATGCCTGATTTCTCAGGGCAGGTGAACTATTTGGTTACTCACACAGTTTCGTTAGCATAACTTACTACAGAAATCAAATCACTTTCACTCAGACTGTAATATTCATTTCGGGCAATGCAGGTGCAGAAAGGCTTCTTTTCACGAAACGAGTAACATCGAGTTCTGACCAAAAGTGAACACCTGTATTTACAATGGCAAACCTACGACCACCTGTACCAATCATAACCAGTTTATTTGGAGACGTTCACCAAAATGGCGTAAGGTTGTTAAAGAGACACCGTGGTTATGTAGCAAGGAAACATAAATAACGGAGTAAAGGTAAACTGCTTTCCCTATATCAGTTTGTAATCATTTACTTCGGCGAGAGACTCTTTACTTTAATTACGAAAGGAAGGAAATTACTTTTTGCATAACTTTTTTACTATACCGTGCTGCCTCACGCTTTGTTGCCTTCGCATTTATTGTTCGTCAGTAGAAATTTTTCGGGCAGTATGCAGCAGGATGTTGAGACACGTAACTAAATCAAAATACAGCAGTGCAGTAGATAATCAGGCACCAATAACAATGTTTCTGAATCAAGTATCAGCTTGAAAACATCTACGCTATTGGCATTCAGAGTGTTCATATCGCTTGACGTGGACTGACAAGCAACAGCTGCAACAGACATGTTGTCACTTACACAGAGGTACTGTTCAGCCTGCCACTCACTGGCGCAATCGCTTCTGGTCCTGTACTCATTAACGCTGGATTACTAAACCTTCCTAAGATTTACGACTGGAATAGGGTGTAAAACAGGACATTTTAATTTGGTAGGAAACATACCATTGGAGAGGTAATAATTGTAATTAAATAATGTATAACCTACAAATTTTGACATTCTTTCAATAAAATTTGTAGTAGACTTTGTGATGATTTAATAACAGTACAACATTTTTCGTCCCTTAGTATTCACGTGTGTGTATTCATACGTATGCGTCATGTTCCCTTTCTTTCCCGTCTTTATATACTATACCAACATAAAATCACGGTTATACCTATAAATGAACGGAATACTGTTCATGAAACAAAGTAACGTACGGTGACAGCTCGGTGTGTCTCCTTTCAATAGTGGCTGCAGTAGCAGCTGAATGTATTGCAAGTGCTAAATATTCGATTAAGTTTACTGCTGCCTGACTGGCAGTAAAATGGGCACGCAGTACGTCTGATGATAATAACACAAGTCGAACCTGTGAAAGTTTATACACTATATTTAAAGAAATTTGGACTATATTTCAGTAAAATATTTTAATACTGCCATTAATTGATTAACCGACCTACAACTGCCACACATGTCAGGTTGGAGTGCTGTTTAGATGTTTACGAGCGGTTGCTGAAGAGACGCCAGCAGAGGTAAACAAAAACAGGTGTGACGAATGTGCTGGCAGGGAGCTGTGTTGCGGCTGGCCTATGCCCGCTGGAGAGGGGCTCGGGGACGCCGGCGGCGTGACTCACCTGGCAGGTGTGGGCGGGCAGCGCCGCGGACGCCGCACAGTGCACCGGCGGAGGCTGTCGTCGCGCGCTCCGGCCGCTGAGAGCGTGTCGCCGCGCGGTCCGCTCGCTCGCCTCGGTCCGGCGTGCACTGCCGCCGCAGACATCCGCGTCCGCCCAGCGCCGAGCGCACGCTGCCTGCCTGCCGGCCACGGTGTCGCGCATGCGCCCCGCAACCCATACGCCGCGCCGGATCTCTCTCTTCCCATTCACCCCGGAGTCTTACTTGTTGGTTGGTCTCGAATACAGTACATAGCTTAACTTCGCCTCAAGACTGATACGCGGACGCTTAGGCGGTAATGGCAAAGATGATTTTATTCATTCTTTGGCTCTGGGCTGTGTTGTCCGCCATCACCTTAGCTAATAGTGGTAAGGGTGGAATCGTGGGCACCTACCACTAATTTATGCCCCCCCTCCCCCTCAATATCTAATAACCAAAAATCGTTCGTTATCGTGGTGAATGTATGAGTTATGAATGGTAGTTAGGTCGGTATTACACTTTGACAAAGAAATATAATCAAATATTCGTCATATTTCTTTAACAAAAATCTTTGAAGTGACGCTAAAAAGGGGTAAAGCACTGCCATAAGATTTTTTCTCGACGTTCAAGATGGCAGACAACAACTACTTACTATGCACTGCAGTTGCTTGTACCACAATTTCATTGTTTCATTGTGTATGCATTTGGAACAGTGGCGGCAAAAAAAAAAAAAAGAAAAGAAAACATACTTGGTTGAAGTCTTGGGTTTTACATCGAGTTAATAAAATTGTTAGGAGTGCTGCAAGCGGAAAACGTCAAGCCTAATATGAAGTACTGACAAATGGATGAGAGGGCATTTCAGCATTTGCTCAGTAAAGTGAATTTTCGTATTTGAAAACAGAATGCTCACTTGAGAAATGGTACATGTGCTGAAGACAGCCTCACCATAACACTGCGATTTCTTGATACAAGAGAGAGCTTATGTAGTTTACAACACAGCTCTAGAATAATACATTGCACATTACCCAAAATAGTTCCAGAAAAGTGTGAAGCGATATTTAAAGCACTGAAGCAGCAATATCTGAAGCTAAATAAATCTTTACTACACTATATGGACCATAAGAACTATTTATATTGTTGAATAATTTAATCAATATAATTAGTGTTCTAACAACAAAGTAGATAAAAAGTACGCCGGCCGGGGTGGCCGAGCGGTTCTAAGCGCTACAGTCTGGAATCGCGTGACCGCTACGGTCTCAGGTTCGAATACTGCCTAGGGAATTGTTGTGTGTGACGTCCTTAGGTTAGTTAGGTTTAAGTAGTTCTAAGTTGTAGGGTACTGATGACCTCAGAAGTTTGGTCCCATGGCGCTCAGAGCCATTTGAACCATTTAATAAAAAGTGCGACACAGATGAAACACTTTTTAACTTGCAGAATGAAATTTTCACTCTGCAGCGGAGTGTGCGCTGATATGAAACTTCCTGGGAGATTACAACTGTGTGCCCGACCGAGACTCGAACTCAGGAACTTTGCCTTTCGCGGGCAAGTGCTCTACGATATGAGCTGCCGAAACACGACACACGCCCGGTCCTCACAGCTTACTTCTGCCAGTATCTCGTCTCCTACCTTCCAAACTTTACAGAAGCTCTCCTGCGAACCGGCAGAACTAGCACTCCTGAAAGAAAGGATACTGCGTAGACATGGCTTAGACACAGCCTGGGGCATGTTTCCGAAATGAGCTGTGAGGACCGGGCGTGAGTCGTGCTTCGGTAGCTCAGATGGTAGAGAACAAGCCCGCGAAAGGCAAAGCTCCCGAGTTCGAGTCTCGGTCGGGAACACAGTTTTAATCTGCCGGGAAGTTTCATATCAGCGCACACTCCGCTGCAGAGTGAAAATCTCAATCTCATTCTGGATACATCCCCCAAGCTGTGGCTAAGCCATGTCTCCGCAGTATCCTTTCTTTCAGGACTGCTAGTTCTGCATGTTGGCAGGTGAGCTTCTGTAAAGTTTGGAAGGTAGGAGAAGAGATACTGGCAGAAGTAAAGCTGTGAGGACCGGGCGTGAGTCGTGCTTCGGTAGCTCAGATGGTAGAGCACTTTCATGCGAAAGGCAAAGGTTCCGAATTCGACTCTCGGTCGGACACACAGTTTTAATCTGCCAGGAAGTTTCACTTTTTAACTTGTGGCATCGAGGGTCCAAAAATAGGCAGAGTAAATGGGAAGCTAAGAAACAAGTCTTTTATTTTAGACTGTGAGCACCTCCTCTATTCCGGCTTGCTGAAATGCTGCTTGGATGTTCCTAGATGTAGAGGTAGATGACTACATCTGGGGTTGTGGATTTGAGGTCGCCTGCAGCATATTTCATCTGCACATCAGCACACGATTAATAAGACGGATCGTGCCCCTTGCTCACCCCTCACCCTAGTCGAAGCAAGGTTATCAAAAAGAATCGTATGAAACATCAAACAAACTGTGAAGCGATGTTTACAAACACAATACAGTAACATCACATAGTTGGAGCGATGCTAGTGCTCCAAGCAGTTACATCTGACGTTGTAGTGAACAGAATCCGAATGAATGTTTTGTCCAAATTTACGATGAGTCTCCGGATTTCATCGCATTTCTTTGACGAATGTTGATATTTGACGAAGATCCATATTACAGTGTCAAATTTCTTTTAGATACTTGACATTTCAACTTTGACAAAGAAATATGATAGTATAATACCGGTCTTATGCCTGTAGAGCGTCCTGGCTATGTATCTAGTGCTGTGTAGTCAGCACCGATCGAGGTGGCCAACAGTTCTGCCACTGGGCACGAGAGAAATTACGACGAAGCGTCATTCACCAACAGCGGTAACGCAAACCGGCATTATATGCACCATTGGGCAACGCAAAATCCACGATGGCTGCGACAAGTGGAACATCAGCGATCTTGGCGGGTTAATGTATGGTGCGGCATTATGGGAGGAAGGATAATTGCCCCCCATTTTATCGATGGCAATCTAAATGGTGCAATGTATGCTGATTTCCTACGTAATGTTCTACCGATGTTACTACAAGATTTTTCACTGCATGATAGAATAGCGATGTACTTCCAACATGATGGACGTGTGGCACATAGCTCGCGTGCGGTTGATGCGGTATTGAATAGCATATTTCTTGATAGGTGGATTGGTCGTCGAAGCACCATGCCGTGGCCCGCACGTTCACAGGATCTGACGTCCCCGGATTTGTTTCTGTGGGGAAAGTTTAAGGATATTTGCTATCATCCACCGACAACGCCTGACAACATGCGTCTAAGCATTGTGAATGCATGTGCGAACATTACGGAAGGCGATCTACTCGCTGTTGAGAGGAATGTCGTTACACATATTTTCAAGAGCATTGAGGTTGACGGACATCATTTTGCGCATTTATTGCATTAATGTGGTACTTAGAGGTAATCACGCTGTAACAGCATGCGTTCTCAGAAATGATAAGTTCACAAAGGTACATGTATCACATTGGAACAACCGAAATAAAATGTTAAACGTACCTACGTTCTTTATTTTAATTTAAAAAACCTACCTTTTACCAACTAAGCGTCTAAAATTGTGAGCCATGTGTTTGTGACTTTTACAGCGCCATTTATCACAAAGCGAAAAAAGTGGTCCAACTAAAACATTCATATTTATTTACGTATTACACGAATATGTAATTAAAAACTGGATGTTCCTGTTTAAAAAAAAAAACCGGAGTTGATGTCCGTTGGGCCTACGGCAGCGCCATCAAGCGGGCCAACCATAGCGCCAACTGGTTTCCCCCTTGAAGCTAGACAAGTTTCGTTCTTTGTAATTTCGTACGATATTTCGTCCGGTCACGATAAATGAAATGGTGTCTGAGTCTTGGAAAGGTCTGTGGAACCATAAAGTGTCGTTTGAATATAATGTGTTTCGTAAGACTAAAATCAGTCACTGGTACTTCTTTATATTACACACAAATACATGGTATATCAAATGGAATCATCCGATTTAATCATATAAGGATTATTGTACTTGAGGTATGTGCTGAACAACGTACTGTTGAAAAGAGCAAACGCTCGAGTTTTATATGGTTCCCGCTAGGTGGCTGCAGTCTGCGCCCACTTCAGTTCTAGTAAAAATGGTGTCGGGACGACAGAAGAGTTTTGCATTCTACGATTTGCGCAGTGCGGATCAGTAATAACTGTTCAGAGTGACTTTCGTACTGGGTATGGTGTGAATCTTCCTACAGAACACAGCACTAAACTATGCCACGAACGATTCCGAGAAACAGTTTGTTCGTGTAAAGACAAATCACCGGGCCGTCCTCCAGTGTCTGACACAGACGTCGAGCGTATCCATCATAGTTTCATAAGGAGTCCGCAGAAATCCGTTCGCTGTGCAGCTTGACAGCTCAATATGCCCTGTATATCCATCTGGCGTGTGTTGCGTCAACGTTTACACATGAAACTATACAAAAATCAGCTACTGTGATGTCTTCGTGAAGGTGACAAGCAGCAACGTGTGTAGTATTGTAATTTCGTTGTTGGCAAGATGGAGGATGCCAGTTTTCTTCCACGCTTAGTGTTTAGTGACGAGGAAACTTTCCATTAAATAGAAAGGTGAACCGTCATAATATGAGAAAATGGGGTACGGAACAAGGACACGTAGTTTTACAATACGAGAGAGACTCCCCAATATTTAATGTGTTTTGTGCAATTTCACGGGAAAGGGTGTATGATCCATTTTTCTTTGCCGAGAACAATGTTACAGGAAGCACATATCTCGATATGCTTGAGAAATTTCTGTTCCATCATTCGGTGACTGATTCTAATGGCTTCGTTTACCAACAGGATGGGGCACCGCCACACTGGCATGAGGAAGTACGGTAATTCTGGAGCCAAAGGATTACTGAAAGATGGATTGGTTGCACTGGATCAAATGATTCAGCCTCATATTACTGGCCTCTAAGGTCACCGGACCTGACTGTATGTGTTACACTCCTGGAACTTGAAATAAGAACACCGTGAATTCATTGTCCCAGGAAGGGGAAACTTTATTGACACATTCCTGGGGTCAGATACATCACATGATCACACTGACAGAACCACAGGCACATAGACACAGGCAACAGAGCATGCACAATGTCGGCACTAGTACAGTGTATATCCACCTTTCGCAGCAATGCAGGCTGCTATTCTCCCATGGAGACGATCGTAGAGATGCTGGATGTAGTCCTGTGGAACGGCTTGCCATGCCATTTCCACCTGGCGCCTCAGTTGGACCAGCGTTCGTGCTGGACGTGAAGACCGCGTGAGACGACGCTTCATCCAGTCCCAAAAATGCTCAATGGGGGACAGATCCGGAGATCTTGCTGGCCAGGGTAGTGGACTTACACCTTCTAGAGCACGTTGGGTGGCACGGGATACATGCGGACGTGCATTGTCCTGTTGGAACAGCAAGTTCCCTTGCCGGTCTAGGAATGGTAGAACGATGGGTTCGATGACGGTTTGGATGTACCGTGCACTATTCAGTGTCCCCTCGACGATCACCAGTGGTGTACGGCCAGTGTAGGAGATCGCTCCCCACACAATGATGCCGGGTGTTGGCCCTGTGTGCCTCGGTCGCATGCAGTCCTGATTGTGGCGCTCACCTGCACGGCGCCAAACACGCATACCACCATCATTGGCACCAAGGCAGAAGTGACTCTCATCGCTGAAGACGACACGTCTCCATTCGTCCCTCCATTCACGCCTGTCGCGACACCACTGGAGGCGGGCTGCACGATTTTGGGGCGTGAGCGGAAGACGGCCTAAAGGTGTACGGGACCGTAGCCCAGCTTCATGGAGACGGTTGCGAATGGTCCTCGCCGATACCCCAGGAGCAACAGTGTCCCTAATTTGCTGGGAAGTGGCGGTGCGGTCCCCTACGGCACTGCGTAGGGTCCTACGGTCTTGGCGTGCATCCGTGCGTCGCTGCGGTCCGGTCCCAGGTCGACGGGCACGTGCACCTTCCGCCGACCACTGGCGACAACATCGATGTACTGTGGAGACCTCACGCCCCACGTGTTGACCAATTCGGCGGTACGTCCACCCGGCCTCCCGCATGCCCACTATACGCCCTCGCTCAAAGTCCGTCAGCTGCACATACGGTTCACGTCCACGCTGTCGCGGCATGCTACCAGTGTTAAAGACTGCGATGGAGCTCCGTATGCCACGGCAAACTGGCTGACACTGACGGCGGCGGTGCACAAATGCTGCACAGCTAGCGCCATTCGACGGCCAACACCGCGGTTCCTGGTGTGTCCGCTGTGCCGTGCGTGTGATCATTGCTTGTACAGCCCTGTCGCAGTGTCCGGAGCAAGTATGGTGGGTCTGACACACCGGTGTCAATGTGTTCTTTTTTCCATTTCCAGGAGTGTATTTCTTGTGGGGGTTTATGAAAGACTCAGTTTATGTGCCTGCGTTAGCAACAACAATGGACGAACTGAGAAATCTCTCAACATCAGCTGCGGAAGCTGTAACTCGAGACATGGTTGCTGCATTTTTGTGGTATCCCCGGCGTCTATGTCGATACCACCCGGCGTTGGAGGCGCGGCAGACGCGGGAGGCGGCACATTTAAATCTCTCGCCAGCCGCACCGCTGGGGGCTTGAGCTTCCATCGCTCGCTGCCTCAGATGTGGTCGCCATTCATACACGCCACCAGAGGACGCGCAATGTCCATGACTACACTGCATGTGACTCTGATCGGACGGTGCGTCTTTTTAAGCAGCCGCACTCGGAGCTACAGTCCCAGACTCAGTGTATCTACAGGGAGTTTCAAAAATGACCGGTATATTTGAAACGGCAAAAAAAACTAAACGAGCAGCGATAGAAATACACCGTTTGTTACAATATGCTTGGGACAACAGTACATTTTCAGGCGGACAAACTTTCGAAATTACAGTAGTTACAATTTTCAATAACAGATGGCGCTGCAAGTGATGTGAAAGATAAAGAAGACAACGCAGTCTGTGGGTGCGCCATTCTGTACGTCGTCTTCCTGCTGTAAGCGTGTGCTGTTCACAACGTGCAAGTGTGCTGTAGACAATATGGTTTATTCCTTAGAACAGAGGATTTTTCTGGTGTTGGAATTCCACCGCCTAGAACACTGTGTTGTTGCAACAAGACGAAGTTTTCAACGGAGGTTTAATGTAACCAAAGGACCGAAAAGCGATACAATAAAGGATCTGTTTGAAAAATTTCAACGGGCTGGGAACGTGACGGATGAACGTGCTGGAAAGGTAGGGCGACCGCGTACGGCAACCACAGAGGGCAACGCGCAGCTAGTGCAGCAGGTGATCCAACAGCGGCCTCGGGTTTCCGTTCGCCGTGTTGCAGCTGCGGTCCAAATGACGCCAACGTCCACGAATCGTCTCATGCGCCAGAGTTTACACCTCTATCCATACAAAATTCAAACGCGGCAACCCCTCAGCGCCGCTACCATTGCTGCACGAGAGACATTCGCTAACGATATAGTGCACAGGATTGATGACGGCGATATGCATGTGGGCAGCATTTGGTTTACTAACGAAGCTTATTTTTACCTGGACGGCTTCGTCAATAAACAGAACTGGCGCATGTGGGGAACCGAAAAGCCCCATGTTGCAGCCCCATCGTCCCTGCATCCTCAAAAAGTACTGGTCTGGGCCGCAATTTCTTCCAAAGGAATCATTGGCCCATTTTTCAGATCCGAAACGATTACTGCATCACGCTATCTGGACATTCTTCGTGAATTTGTGGCGGTACAAACTGCCTTAGACGACACTGCGAACACCTCGTGGTTTATGCAAGATGGTGCCCGGCCACATCGCACGGCCGACGTCTTTAATTTCCTGAATGAATATTTCGATGATCGTGTGATTGCTTTGGGCTATCCGAAACATACAGGAGGCGGCGTGGATTGGCCTCCCTATTCGCCAGACATGAACCCCTGTGACTTCTTTCTGTGGGGACACTTGAAAGACCAGGTGTACCGCCAGAATCCAGAAACAATTGAACAGCTGAAGCAGTACATCTCATCTGCATGTGAAGCCATTCCGCCAGACACGTTGTCAAAGGTTTCGGGTAATTTCATTCAGAGACTACGCCATGTTATTTCTACGCATGGTGGATATATGAAAAATATCGTACTATAGAGTTTCCCAGACCGCAGCGTCATCTGTTGTTGAAAATTGTAACAACTGTAATTTCGAAAGTTTGTCTGCCTGAAAATGTACTGTTGTCCCAAGCATATTGCAACAAACGGTGTATTTCTATCGCTGCTCGTTTAGTTTTTATTGCCGTTTAAAATATACCGGTCATTTTTTAAACACCCTGTACAAACTAATCTCAGCTTTAGTACGGAAGACAGTAGCGAGGAAAATACGTCGATGCAGCACTGCGCTGTTAAGCATTTCTACAAGCCAGTGACCTATCTGATTGCCATAGCGTTCGAGACTCCTTGTTACTGATTGATTCAAATGGCTCTGAGCGCTATGGGGCTTAACTTCTGAGGTCATAAGTCCCCCAGACTTAGAGCTACTTAAACCTAACATTAGGATTCGAACTTGTGACCATAGCATCAGCGCGGTTCCAGAGTGAAGCGCCTAGAACCGCTCGGCCACTACGGTCTGCTCTCCTTGTTACTATCAAGAACATTACTTTCACTGTATACGTAAGTCAGAACCAGAGAAGCAACCTAAAGCAATACAAAGTTACTAAGTGTACGTATTGTATATTACTTCGATGTATATTTATGGATGTCTGGTGGTTTTTATTGGCCACCTCCACCACCTACACAACTATTTCTTGTTCAGAAGCCGATTTATTCGTTTGTGATTCAACAAGTCGATACAAATTATACTCATATCGAGTCGGAACTTTAACATAAATTAAAATGCAACACAAATGCAGGTTTGTAAGACAGACCTTGTTGATATGACTCACAAATAAACAGAACTGAAAGTCGTTTTTAATTCATTCTACAATATCATCTATTACCTAGAAATAATCACAGGAGATACGTCAATGACTCGTCCTGCATTAGATGGCCGTAGACCGAACTGGCTACTAGCTACTGGCTACTGCAACCGACAACTAACCGTAGATACTCCTGAAATCTAGATATCTTATAATAAAGTCAATGAACAGTGGGAAGACAAAATGTCATGAGATAGCGATGTCCAGATCGATAAAGGACAGGTCAAAGGCGGTGCTGTATTTCTAGTTAGGTGATGTGAAAAGGTTTCCAAGGTGATTAAGGCCACACGACGGGAAATAAAAGACATTGAACGCAAGGTCGTAGTTGGAATTAGACGCATGCGATATTCCAGTTAAGAAAGCGTTAGGGAACTCAATATTTTGAGATGCACAGTAACAAGAGTGTGCTGCGAATACCACATTTCATCCATTACCTCTCACCATAGAGAACGCAGTGTCTGATGGCCTCCACTTAAAGACCGAGAGCAGCGCCGTTTATACAGTGTTGTCATTCCTAACAGACAAGCAACACTGCTTGAAATAACCTCACAAGTAAATGTGGGATCTACGAACAATGTTTCCGTTGCGTCAGTGAGGCAAAATTTGGCATTAATGGCATATGGCAGCAGACGACTGACAACAGTGCCTTTGCCAACAGCACGACATCGTCTGCGGCGCCTCTTATGGGCTCATGACCGTATCGGTTGGACCCTAGAAGACGAGAAAACCTTAACCTGGTCAGATGACTCAACATTTCAGTTGGTCGGATATGATGTACGGTTGGAGTGTGGCGCTGATCTCTCCAAGCTATGGACCCAGGTTGTCAAAAAGGCACTGAGAAACCTATTGTTGGTTCAATAATGATATAGGCCGTGTTTACATCAAATGGACTGGCTCCTCTAATCCAGCTGAACCCATAATTGATTGGAAATGGCTGTGTCCGGCTGCTTGCAGATCATTTGGACCCATTCATCGACTTCAAGTTCCCAAACAACGGCAAAATTTTTATCGATGACAGCGCGCTACTTGAGAACATTGTGGTCCATGATTTGGCCACCGACATGGCTCGACATAAATTCCATACAACATTTCTGGGACATAATCGAGAGGTCAGCTCGTCACAAAATATTTCACCGGGAACACTTTCGCCGTTATGGATGGAGACAGCAATGATCAATATTTCTGCAGCAGAATTCTAATGACTTGCTAGTTATATGGTACGTCAGGTTGCTGCACTAGCTGGACAGAAGCAGGTCCGGCACGATATTGGGAGGTATGACTTTTGTCACCTCACTTCTCTACATTACAAATGGTTCAAATGGCTCTGAGCACTATGGGACTTAACTTCTGAGGTCATCAGGCCATAGAACTTAGAACTACTTCGGGAGGACGACGGTTCAATCCCGTCTCCGGCCATCCTGATTTAGGTTTTCCGTGATTTCCCTAAATCGCTTCAGGCAATTGCCGGGATGGTTCCTTTGAAAGGGCACGGCCGATTTCCTTCCCAATCCTTCCCTAACCCGAGCTTGTGCTCCGTCTCTAATGACCTCGTTGTCGACGGGACGTTAAACACTAACCACCACCACCACCATTAGAACTACTTAAACCTAACTAACCTAAGGACATCACACACATCCATGCCCGAGGCAGGATTCGAACCTGCGACAGTAGCGCTCTACATTACAACACATCATGTAGACAGCAAGCTCATCCTTGATACTGTGAGATTCATGTATTACTACAAGATAACAAGTTGGAAAATCGTTGAAACGTTGCTACAGGACAATACTGCCACGCAGATAACATTTCGAGAAGCTTTCATCTGTCCGATTCGCCTAGAAAGCTCTCATCTCTGACAAGCCTAACATCTCTGACAAGCTACCTTGCTTAACTTACGTTGGTATTGCTAACAGGTGAGTGGTGCACCTTCAGTTGTTCTAGGTAACGTCGTGCATCTTCCTTTTCCAGCATGTGTTATATATACTGGATAATATTATGTTACACGTTTTACGCGAAATTGTCAGGAGATACACCGAAACCATTCATCCACTATTAGCGACGTGGGGTCTTTATGTAATTGTGGTGTATCACGATTGAATTTATTCCTGTGTTATATCGTTCCTGTGTTCGGTTTTATATACGAATGTTTGTATATTAAAGTTTATGTTTGTGTATGTGTCATTTGTTGACTGCGGGTTTCTCTTCATCTGTCGTTTTATCTTCACGAACACTTACAGTGTGCTCATGTTGTCTGTTGTGATATTTAAGTGTATGTTCTCTGCTGTCTGTACTTGTTTTGTAAGTAGATCGATATTCCGTCAGCTGTGTGGCTTATCTCGGCGTATTTGTCTTCTGGGAGCCTCTTTCCCCATATGTAATCATGTACACTTGCTGGAGGAGCACATGATTTAGTTGCATAGGGCACGGACCTTTTCCAGTGAATCATACAGCGACTTGTTGACGGGCTTCATTGTCAACCGTCAAGAAAAGTCATAGACTATTCGGCCAGATTTCTATTCTGTCCAATTCGCTTGCTCAGATACCCATTCACCAAGCTTTTACTTGGCGTTTCTTGTTAATGCGCTATCCTGTACCTACACTTACTGTGTTCACTCTGCAGATTCAGTACATTGCATTTTTTCAGAAGGTGATATGGCTATAGGGTACATTCGTAGTACCAGAATCAGTGATTACTCTGAAATTCGTCCGAAAGCCCTGCTCCACGTAACCCTAACCGCTCAGATACTGTTAAGAGAGATAGTATCGACGCACTTGGTATTAAGCGCTGAATGGATGTCGTAATTCTGGGGTGAGGAGAAGATCATCATCCAGAGCAGTAATCAAGGAAAACCTAAGAGATCCAAATCCTGAGTTTCTTAGTGACAAACACACTGTCAACCCAGAGATCCAAAACTTATTTTCCATTCTTGTGTGTATTCCTCTCACCAGTAACCTGCATTTTGTATCATAGTGTGCTTATTCTCGCATCTTTCTCTTGCTGCTATCTTCGTGATAATGTTAATGGTACTGTTCTGAAAGTCCTTTGGTACATCACACAACAATTTACATAGTCGTCTACGTGACATCTTTGCTAGTGGTTGTAGACATTCCGAAGGAATGACACCTAACTCTTCTTACTTTGCTTCAACGGGAGTCCTCCAAAGCACTCATTAACTCTGACTCCGATACCCCCATGAAACAGACACCTTTTCTTCTTCTGTCACTTCGGTGAGAAGCTCCTCCCTCCAATAGCGGCCCGCAGTGTGGTCTTTCCATGGAGAAGCTCTCTGCTCCTCCTTTAACAACGGAGTGACTTTTGCATTCTACGTCTTCAGAGCTTCACATTTAATATCTGTGGAAAATATATCTGTCCTTCATAGAATTTACTTCCTGTATTATTATTATTATTATTACTATTATTATTTATTTATTTATTTAATTATTATTTTTTTCAATTCATTGCAGCCATTTTGCTATAGGGTCGTCGCACTTCCTGTTTACAATCCGGAGTCCGTTCAAAAAGTTCCGAGAACGTGAGCGCAGTAACTGTGGAAGTAGCTTGAACTACAACTGCCGGCCGGAATAGCCGAGCGGTTCTAGACGCGTCACTCCGGAACCGCGCTGCTGTTACGGTCGCAGGTTTGAATCCTGCATCGGGCATGGATGTGTGTGATGTCCTTAGGTTAGTTAGGTTTAAGCAGTTCGAAGTTCTAGGGGACTGATGACCTCAGATGTTAAGTCCCATAGTGCTCAGAGCCATTTGAACCATTTTCTTGAACTACAGCTGTAAAGAACAGATGTGCGCCCACCAGTCCCTTAAACAGTCTCGGCTACAAAATTGTTTACTGATTTTATTAATAACAATTAACTTTTCGCCCTTGTAAGGCGTCATCATATTACGTGAAAATTTAGCAGGAAAAGATTCATCCGTCAGTTGCCGCAGAAGAGCGCTGAATAAAAATTTTATTTATTATTTATTTATTGTATGCTGATACAGAACTTGGATCCCATACATAATTTTCGTATACATTGTAAGAAATGACAAGCAAAATACTGTAG
Organism: Schistocerca americana; assembly: GCF_021461395.2. Lineage (NCBI taxonomy): Eukaryota > Metazoa > Arthropoda > Insecta > Orthoptera > Acrididae > Schistocerca > Schistocerca americana. Next base: position 439,337,387 of record NC_060121.1, on the reverse strand, counting down.
CAAGGTAGATGTGCAGCTCAACCAGACAATGCGACTTATCACAGGTTGCATACGAACCACTCAAACTGCAAGGCTACCAGTTTTAATTAAATTCCAACCTACAGCTCTACGAAGTTCAGATGCGCTCCTGAAGGTCTGGAGAAACATTGAGAAGAACCGCCAGCTACCCGTACACAGCGATATATCATTTGGAGAACATCAGCGTCTGAAGTCAAGAAGACCACCTTGGCGAGCTACACATCTTGAAGAATCGTCAGTGTTCAACGGTCATCTGGTTGAAAAGCCTTCCATGCGAGTTGCAGGTTACACACTCCGCAGACGCCAGTGGAGAACCATCAACCGCATCCGTACAGGACAAGGGAACTGAGGATATCTAAAGCACAAATGGGGCTGGGCAACATATCCAGAGTGTGACTGTGGAGCTGCCCTGCAAACAATTAATCACATTGTTGGTGAATGCCCGAAATGAGCCTTCGGGAGATCAATAAATGACATCCTCCTTTCACCACCTGAAGGGCTATCTGGATCAACAGTCTGGACATAGAAATCTAAGAACTTGTGTAATGTGTACATAATTTGGCATCATACTATGGACATTTGATTCTATACTGAATCAAAATAAGAACCATCTTGATATAATAGACGGTCGTTAAATGTTTTATCAGATACGTGAAGGACTTACGTGTACTAAAGCAGGCTCAGCATGGTATACGTGGCAAAGAGCCACGCACACAGCATGTGGATGTAGAGCAGAAAACGATCGGAAAAGCAGGTCCGCCCATCACAAGAACTGACTATCGTTCTCAAGAATGTTTTAAGAAGAGTGCGTGAAAAGTTTGTCCCGCATAACTTGGCTCCCGAAAAAAAAATGACACGTGCACGATTGGTGCTACTAAATTAAAATTCAAAACACGGACAGTTCTGTTCTGATAACAAATCCTCACGAGCAGCGAGACTTAGTGGTATCTGTGCGAACCTATCACAGAGCGACAAAGTTCAGAGTTTCACAGGAAGTGTCAACGTGTTTTACGACATAAGCAACAGTGAAGCAGATGTTACGTGCGAGTCGAATAACATCCCAAAGACGAAATTTTCTGACAGCTTCACATGGTTCTATGAAAGTTCTGTGTGTTAAATTCACGTTGGGGAAACTATGTAAACCACCTGAAGCATTAAAACCATCGACTAAGCTTCTATGTCTTATTAATCCAGTCTCGAACCTATTTGGATTGGGTACTTTGTATTTCCCTCTCTTTTGTTCAACATACTTGTATTTCCTTCATTCTTCAATCAATTGCATAATTGTAAACTGTCTTCACCGGTCTGCCGCCGAATGACATCGTGAAAGTCCCACAATATTTCCTCGGAGCAACAGTTCGACATCTTCAGGTGATTGAACCTCGCTGGTGGCTAGGTACGACGGACCATATCTGCACGTCGACGCCACTGTATATAGAAAACGCGTGCGAAGAATGCGCAGGCGCGGAAATCCCACGTGTGCAATGTTTTGCAGGTAGATGGTGCTATACTCAAAACGCCATCTGCTGAAAACCGCAAAGCGGCCCTGCTGTGCGTATGCTGTTCGCTGTATTTACTAACAGTGCCGCCAGACGTCACTCATACTAAACCAATGTTACGACGGCTCGGTTAACGAAAACATTTTGATTACTCGTCGCGATTTAAAAAGCAGTCAATGCTAGGCTCCAGACGGTGCTGAGTTGAAATCCCGCATCCCTGTTGATGAGATTATCAGCCGTACGGATACGTATTGTTTCCTTATGACGCAGTCCAAGAATGATGATGTAGGGGATAAAACTTCCGTCTTTTCATATATCATGCGATGTCCTATATTTAGTAAGTGTTCTGCATTTTCCGATTTCTCAGGTTGGCGTGTGCGTGTATTGCTTTGTTGTCCATCGCAGTGCTCTTGTGTTGTGCGACATGCCTGGCCTATAAGCCACCCCACACTGACAAGGAATCTTCTGCACACCACATTTCGACATGGCAGGATCATCCTTAACCGAACCCAACACGTCCCTCAGTATTGTAGATGGTGAAACACACTTAATGTCATATCTTACGAGGATATACAGAGGATCCGACGTGCGGATACCGTCAGTCGTACCTAGCCACCAGCGAGGTTCAACCACCTGAAGATATCGGAATAAATGTTGCGGAATTTGCAGAAGGTCGTCCGGTGGCAAACCTGTGAAGAATATTTACAACATATCCGCCGGGAAAACTTGAAGGGTCACAATTGTGGAATTACTACTGTTACCAACAAATTCCTCACATCTACTTTTGTTATACCTGTATTTCTCAGCGCTTTCCTAAATGTCTCCATTTCTCCTCAACTATGCTATCTCGTGTAGTATTCAGTGTTCCAGTATATACAGCCACAGAGAACGTTGACTGCCCACCGTCGTTTATCGGTACGGTAATGATCACACATCCTTGTGTCTTAATTCAGTTAAATGTTAGGAAAAGCCGGCCGGTGTGGCGGAGGGGTTCTAGGTGCTTCAGTCAGGAACCGCGCGACCGCTATGGTCGCAGGTTTGAATCCTGCATCGGGCATGGATGTGTGTGATGTCCTTAGGTTAGTTCTAAGTTATGGCGGACTGTTAACCTCAGATGTTAAGTCCCATTTCGTTAGGAAAATCGTAATCGTTAGTGATTTGGATCTCTATAATACAGCACCGCAATACATTTCACTACCTCAGCAATAAGCACTGTGTGACCGTTGGTCATAACTAAATCTACAGTTCCTTACGACCTGTCGTTTGAGAGATATCAGCATGTGTGGAACCTCGCATTCAGCGATTGTGATTCGTGTTAGGCCTTTTGTGTTGTTCTTAACGTGTGAGATTCGCGAACCAGTAAGCTGTACAAAGCTGTGACACCTTTCTGACACTTCTATGGATTACGGGAAGGCGCAGACAATGGAAGAGAAGGCCATAGTGCTTACCCCATCTGTTTCCTAATAGCTGACATACATGCCACAGTGACATTACAGTACTCGTCAAGAAAGACGAGATCTTCTCCCACAACTTGCGGTGCTGGAGACGAGAACACTGATTTTCGCTGTGCCTTTAGGAACAGGCCACGTAACTGTTGCGTGACCTCCCACGATCCTCTTGCTTTCGCGGAGTTTTCTCCGCCTAAACGATATACTTTGCGGCGCGCTGTTCGGCGAGCGCCCCCTTCTCATGAGCGGTCTGGCGCTCTGCAGGACGAAGGAGTTCGGAGCGAGACAGTACGAGGCATCGGTTGGGATCAGATTCCGCGTAGCGTACTACTGTGCCGCAGCGGTGTTGTCGTTTCGGCACCGGCGGCTGTTGGCGAGTGGAACTGGCTACAGTGACCTCTATACATAGGCTCTGTTCAAGAGTCGTTCCGCCTTTGGGCTGTGACGAGACCCTCGGAATTTGACCAGGCTTGTACATCTATGGCAGCTCCCTGGATTAATTTTCAGACGGTGAGCTATTTGCCTGGTAGATTGTTTCCAAACAGTCATTGCTTCGTGTGACCACTCTGTCTTTTCGACGAGTGTTCTAAATCGCCTGAGTGTTTATCGCGAGTGGAATTAATTGATTTTGCCCTGGTTGATTGCTGTCAGTTGTGGACAATATTGGTTGGTTGGTTGGTTTGGGGAAGGAGACCAGACAGCGTGGTCTTCGGTCTCATCGGATTAGGGAAGTATGGGCAGGGAAGTCCGCCGTGCCCTTTCAGAGGAACCATCCCGGCATTTACCTGGAGTGATTTAGGGAAATCACGGAAAACCTAAATCAGGATGGGCGGACGCGGGGTTGAACCGTCGTCCTTCCGAATGCGAGTCCAGTGTCTAACCACTGCGCCACCTCGCTCGGTAGGACAATATTGGGAAAACTTGTATCTTATCTGAGTGAATTTCTACTTTCACGATGTGTCGAAGAGTTTCTCGCCAGAGAATGAGATTTTCACTCTGCAGCGGAGTGTGCGCTGATATGAAACTTCCTGGCAGATTAAAACAGTGTGCCGATCCAAGACTCGAACTCGGGACCTTTGCCTTCCGCGGTCAAGTGCTCTACCAAGGTAGAGTATTGATCCCGACTTCGAGTCTCGGTCCGGCACACAGTTTTGACCTGCCAGGAAGTTTCAGTTTCTCTCCTGTTTACTAAACGTGAACTTTCTACTTAAGTTGGATTTTGCTTTGCCACTTTCTGCCTGTTGTAACTTGCAGAAGACGTTGTTCCGTCAAATGCGATATTCTTAGTAGTTAAAACTGTGTTCAAGTTTTCGTTCTTTAAAGGGTCAAAGTCCGGAATGGCTCAGCAGATTGTCTTTTTTTTTAATGCTAATGTGATTCAAGCAGCATTAACGTTACAGTTAACATCAACTGTGGCTGCAGTTTATTACGCGATACCGAATTCATTGAACTTTCAGCCAAAACTTACCTCCATTGGTTTTCTAGCTGTATGGTCTTGAATTTTACCGATGTAGTGATTCGTTTAAGTGAATTGTGTATTAATGTTGGTTTTGTGTGTGTTTGAGGAGCTGTTGTTAGTGAACAGCCCGTGCCGGTTATTGTTTCCGGTTTGGTCTCGTGCATGAAATACAGATGCGCGCCCGATGTTGAACGCCAGCCGTCGATAGTGTGTTTATCTGTGATTTTTCAGGCCATTGCATTATGTCATGATAACCGATATTAGTTTTAATGCGTTTCTCTGTATCCTGCAGATATTTTGGTTATTAATCAAGCTGCTCAATTCTGACAGACATTTGCTGTTCAGACAGCTTACATTTGAATAGTCTGAAATCTTGCTTGATGTAAACTGTATTACCGATATTTTTATTGTTACGTTTTTTTCCGTAAGCTCCAGATTTTTTGATTATTAGGTTGCTCAATTGTGGTAGACTTTCGTTGTTAAGACAATGTACATTTTAATACTTTGAAATATTGCTTGCTGTGTTACCGTATTGAAATTTGTAAGGGACTGTCTTTTGCCTGGGCCAAGATTAATTCATTCAACCTACATCAGTGGCTAAGTATTTTTATATTTTCATTGTGAAACTGATTCTACGTAATAGTAATATAGTTTTTATTAGATTTTTGGGCAGTACGGCTGTTTTATTACGCACCATCATGAATTTTCTGTTTAAATCGGTGGTAATTCGTTTTTAAATTTGGTTTTCATTAATTCTGTAACCACGACTACACCACTGGCTGCTCATGATCAACTGTTCTTTATTGTTACCCTTGTCTGCTTCTAGGTATTGTCAAATAAATCTTTTTCACTGGATCCTCAAATTGTGTCTCAGCATTCCACTCCAGCAGCCTTGTGCCCTGCTCCCTGCCTTATGAATAACCAAGAGCGGGATACTGGACGTCCGAACATATACCATACTTATGAGGGCCAGAAATGAGGACCAGCAGTTGCGAACACTACACGGAGCTTTTCCTAAGGTTTTATTTTAATAGAAAAGCTGGTAATTCTTCCTTCCACACGCATTTAAGGTTCTCCGAAAATGACTACGTCACACTTTATAGACCTGTCAACAATCGACATATCTGTGTTTGAGACTCAAGGGAGCCACAAGAATTAGTCGGTAGACTGCTTTACGAAACATTCTCGTCAATCCCTGCGTGTGCTGCGAAGTTCTGATCAATTGCAGCAGCGTTCGATCTCTTTCTGAATACCACACTTACGGAATCACTGAATGTGGTGCTGCAGTGCGGAACTGCGCGACTGCTACGGCCGCAGGTTCGAATCCTGCCTCGCACACGGATGTGTGTGATGTCCTTAGGTTAGTTAGGTTTAAGTAGTTCTAAGTTCTAGGGGACTCATGACCTCAGTTATTAAGTCCCATAGTGCTCAGAGCCATTTCTGAACTGAATGTGGTTGTTGGTCGGTGCTTACATTTCTCGGACGAGCATATTTTATTGATTATCCGAGAGCGTAATTGGCACCTTTGGGTGAAAATTAGACGTGACGAGCAGGACGTTCAGCGTGGTTTGTTCATGCACCTTATTAAATGCCTCCTGCTACCCTTTGTAAGTTGTCTACATGGACATTACAAAGAAGAATTTAAAGTTCCTTGACCTTGCAACGGAATAGTATTCACAGATAAGAACATCTTGTCACCTAATTTTGTCGAATAGTTTTGTTTGTTGAGCGAGCTTTTCAAGTTAGTCCTCTTATGAGTGCCTCGTTCTAATGAAAATGAAGGAAAAAGCAGGCATTATTTCTTTTTTCGGAATGCTATTAACAACGATAAGTCTACCGAATTTTGTACACTTTTTAACATGTTTCGTTTACATTCTAGAATAAACAATATACTGAAACATGATTGCACTTGTGTTGAAGATGATCAGTGTGAATGATCTGCAACTGCTAACGCTAATGAAAACACGACTATGCACAATGGAGTACCTCACGACAGCAGTTGTATCAGATAACTTATCGATAGAAAGAGGACGTATTTTCTTGTGTGAGATATTCGATTCCTAAAGCTAGCGCTCGGCATTGCGATTGCCTATCTCCGAGAAGCCATCGTCAACACAAGGAAAGGTGTATTTAAGACGAATATTTAACGATGAAAAATATTCGAAAAATAAAGTGTTAGTTGGGCTAAAAAATCTTGTTCTGGCTTTTATTTCTCTTCACCGCAACAGACCAGAAATTAAACGATATTGAAATCAGTAGATGAAACCCCATGTTCATCTGCTTAGGAAACCATGGTTGATTCCTGAAAGGAAGGTTCACGGAAAGTGATTTTATTTATGCCAAACGTCTGCTTCTTGATTACACTGCAAACGGTGTAAAATTATTTTCTGATTCATACATGCGTTCTATTCTATTCAAATAAACCCCTGGCAATTGATCTCGAAAGCAAAAATTAATTACGGGAGAGTCGGGCTTAATGACGGACACGTATGTTTTGTTGTGGTATAAAAGGATGGAAGATTATTCAAGTGGCGCAACAGTACGAGCAAATCAAACCTGAACGCAGCGTGAACAAACAGCTGTGAACTGACACCCCACACGTCGTACAAGGTACGTTCACTTCGTATTTTTTTGAACAGTTTCATATAACCTTTGAGTGAACTTGAATATGTGTATAATATTTTAGGTGTAACGCAGAAACGTGGTATGTTTTTGAGAATTAACGTGTAATAAAACATCGCTTTTACGTATTCACTGCGTGCATCATGCGATTATAACCCCTAATAAAAACACTGCTTTGCATTACTACGTGTGTTGTGTAACGCCGGACATTTTCATTTTCGTTGGGGTAATCCCGACCGTACGAAGTCACATCAGCTTTGGATGCCACAAAATTATGAAAGAGAAACCGAGACCGAATACAAATAAGAAGACTTGGAGGGAGCAATTAAGGATGTTAAAAGTAAACACTTTCACCACGAGAGGCAGCTGCTGCTTACTCTGCTCCAAAAAGTACTATACATGACCGTCTTAAGAAAGAAGTTACACAGCAAACAAAGCTTGGACCTAAGTCTGTATTTTCAGCGGAACAACAAATGGAATTAGAAAATATATTTAAATTCAGTAAACTATTTTCTGGGCTAACCGTAGAGATGGGGCAGAAAATAGCTTTCAAATTTTTCTGAAGTAAATAACGTGAGGCAAAATTTTGACAAAGCATTTGAAATAACAGGGAAAGACTGGCACCGAGGGGCCAGAAACAAGTGGTCTTGGCCACAACTGGTAAAAGAAGCATTAAAACCACACATAATACCAAGGACAATCAAACAATTTAAACTCACAGACATTTTAAAACTGAGTGAAAGTCCAAATCTGCAACAGCTGTTTATTATGTTTACTCTGTGTCAACAGCGCTTTCATACCCTTTAGGTATCTTTTCTTGTCATATCCGCATATAGAATAAAACTGCATAAGTAAAAACTCTAGTAGTCAACATAACCTGCCGAACGAAGTAGACAGTAAAGGGATGTACTCACAAAACTGACGCATCATGTGCCACGAAATCCAAGCTCAAGTGCGTGTTAAAATATGTCACTCCCCGTTACTACCTTGGAAGAAACGGCAGATGGACATCCGATCAGAACCATGCATGATCACTAATTCATCTTCAAAACACAGTCGAAAGACGAGCAGTGACATCACATCACTATCCACGTATAGTAGGACAAAACCGATGAGCACAGCACATTACAGAGTGAACGTAGTGTAACTTAAAACACAGCTCGCGGTGCGAATAGAAGAAAATCCACCATCGTCAAAATCCACTGGAGAAACAAAAAACTACGCGATCCTTGTGGATCGTCAACAGACTAATATTTGGCATGCGTCAAATAGAACTACAGGTTACAGCACTAGCCAAGCACAAAATATTGTGAAGCCACTCACGCACCACCCAGTCACGACATCTAGCGGTAGAAACCAAATTAAAAGAACACGCAGACTAGACCTTGGGAATCGCAGCAATAAAATCGATCTCAGTTAAATTAATAATCCAGAGAAAGAGACTGAAACTTTAACCACAAAACTTACGAGAAGTAACATACATTTAAAATTACTTAAAGCTGAAGAAACTGAATTACTTTGTCCCATCTAAAAACAGATAATAGAATGTGACTGAAGTTCTAGTTGATGATAGAAAAATATTTTAAAACTATAAATATAAAAGAAATATAAAAAATAGAGAAGCAAACTATCTATAATGGTAGACCAAACTGACGTAAAAATCGATCTGTATCATTTTTTAAACCGTCTGAATTAACTTGGAGAATACGCAGAGCATATGACGGACCTCAAGCAAACCCGAGATGACGAAGTCAAATTCGCAGTCGAAAAGCCTCTTAAAACTAATCTCTCAAACCCCGTGGGAAGGGTGGGCGTTGTGGAAGTGAATGAAAAGTGAGGGAGGACGGCGGAGCTGTTGGAAATACAGAAGAAATATAGGAGAACTGGGTTTAGGGAATAGGAACAATTATGTAACCAGGATGAATAAACACACGTGGACCCTATCAGTTGTGACGATACTATAAGTAAACGAGATTCAGTAATAGACTCAGATGGTTTAGGTTCGTCTCGCTGTTCAACATTCTTCTCTTTTATAGTCTACCGACACCGCGAGCTGCGTTTTAATTTATATTACGTTCATAAGGAAATGTTTTGTGCTCATGGGTTTCATTCTACCATACGTGTGCTCTGTGGGCCCGTCTTTTACTTGTGTTTTGGGAGATGCATTAGTAGATCATGCTGGATTCTGATCGGATGCCCATCTGCCGTTTCATCCAAGAGGAACATGAAGTATTAATTTTGTGACGACGTCGCTTTACTGTCTACTTCTTACGGTAGGTTGTGTTGACTACTTGATCTGATTTATTCTACAATGAAGGGCAAAAGAACCTAGTACACCTGACTAGTATTATGTAGCGCCCCGCGAGGACGCAGAAGTGCCGCAACACGACGTGGCATGGGCTCGACTGTTGTCTCAAGTAATGATGAAGGGAACTGACACCATGAATCCTGCAGGGCTGTCTATAAATCCGTAAGATTACGACGGGATGGAGATCTCTTCTGATGGCATCGTAGATATTCTCAATGGTGTTCATGGCTGGACAGTTTCGTGGCCTTCGGAAGTGTTTAAACTCAGAAGAGTGTTACTGGAACCACTCTGTAGCAGTTATGGACGTGTGGGGTGCCATTCCTTCGGAATGCACAACGGACATGAATTGATGCAAGCGATAAGACGGGTTCAGTGTCTATACAGATGTGACCTGTAGAGATACCTTCAGGGTATGAAACTCGTCCTCATGGAGTGAAAACGTAATAAACAGCTATTGCAGATTTGGATTTAGTTTTAATATAGATTATTTTACCATCTCTGATTTTAAACTGTTTGATTGTCCTTCTCATTATGTACATATTTTTTTAGCTGTGTTTTTGTGATCTGTAAAGTTATTTGTTGCACATTTTGCGCTTTAGGAATGTATTTTCCTCCGTTTTATAGCGAATAAAGACTCAGTTCGTGCAATGTTTATATGACAGAAGTTAGCGATTCGGGTTGGATTAATTACAGCCTACTCGTGAATTTGCTATATGACTTCATCTATGCTAACCTGTTGCAGAACCAAAAACACAGGGTAGTCTTGTCTGCACTCTGCTTTTTCGCCAGGATGAAACAATGCTGTCATTCCTTGTGTATCCCGCCTGGAAGGCGGCTGTGGATAGGAGCAGGAAAAGGTGAAAATCTCTCGGTACTGCAGTGTGAATTAAAATCACCTTTACTTTAGCAACAAGAGTAATAGATAACTTTGCCCTGAGGTGCGAAGCTGAAGTGAAGTGTCCCGGCCGTCTGCTCTTAATCAAATGGGCAGAATCTCTTACGGAAATCGTAGAGCTCCACAGCACCGGGTTGAGGGCGCTGTCGTCGGTGGCTCGTGGTGGTGCCAATGTACGCCGTGGCATCGCAGCTATTGATACCACAATCCCTTTCACCGCACGTGTCAGTCGTATGCAGCCACTAGACCTGATGTACTCTGGATCTCTCAAGGCCTCATACAACGGAATATGGTACTTGTACACAGCCTTAAATGTAGGCCGACTAATTACTCCGTATGAAGTAGTCGAACTTCTTACGGAAGCCTTTAATTGCGGCAGCCATACAGAGAAAGCAGCAAACAATTTCGGGGCTATTGTTATTTGCCCAATAGATACAACTAAATTTTATGTACCCTTCGTAGCTGTGACACCAGTGATACCTGATGCACACGTAGCATTAACATCAAATGGCAAAGAGCAGTGACACGTTATACACAGATAGTCCTAGTGTCAGCCCTGAATCTGCAGTAGAGGCCAGTAAGCCCTGTAGGTGTTTTGGACAAATCAGGTTTCGGTAAAACAGCAAATCAGTTGTACTTGAAGATGTTATTAGGTGAAATGTTCCACAACTGCCTCATCCGAATCGTAAAGGAAATATCAGAAAACGACATTCAGCTACAATAACCAGTTCTCCTACGAAACATAGTTTAGAAAGAAAAGAGCAGATGAGAGAAAGTGAAAAGATTGTTCGTTCCTATAAAGGTAGGAAACCTATGAAGAAACTTCAAGCATTAGCAGGCGATAACATTAACATGAAGGAACTAACAAAAGGGCATTACAGACAAGAAGAGAAGGTCACTGATGGAGCTGCGATGGAGAATGAGTATTATAGCCTAATGTGTGAGGGTTGGGTTGGGTTGTTTTGGGGGAGGAGACCAATTAGCGAGGTCGTCGGTCTCATCGGATTAGGGAAGGATGGGGAAGGAAGTCAGCCGTGCCCTTTTCAAAGGAACCATCCCCACACTTGCCTGAAGAGATTTAGGGAAATCACGGAAATACTACTTCAGATAGCCGGACGCGGGATTGAGCCGTCGTCCTCCAGAATGCGAGTCCAGTGTGCTAACCACTGTGCCACCTCACTATGGAATGTGTGAGGAAAAATATAAAAATATGAAAATCCTATCACTGCAGATTGGATAAAATGCTACAAATGTGATTGATTAGCCCAAGGAAGCTACACTAGTGTTGAAAGTACGTGGAAAGGATTTACGTGTGACTTATGTGATGACTAGATTATGTCCGTGATTACCCCACACCACTATCCGTAATTACACCAAACTCCGTGAGGTAATCCCACACACCAGGGCTTTGTTGTCTTCTTAATACTTGATTTGTCTAAATATTTGATTTTGTATTGTATCTATGATGATTATGTGAACTTAAGATACATTAGAAATAAACAGTATTCGTAACTTTATCTGTTTTATTTCAGTTCTCCCATAAGGATTCGCACTTACTCCACTCTCTCTTATTCATCGGGTAAGGTAGAGTGAGTGACATTACCCTAACACTAAGAAATCTGATGGATTCAAATGACGAATTTTGGACAATGCACCCTAGATTGTGGGAGACGCACCCCAGAATTTGTAACCTCTCTGGAATCATTCTTCAGAAATGCCACCTGCTCGTTGGAAAACGTATTAAATACTAGGTCTAACATTCGACTATGCCTATGATCTTCTTTTCAGAAAAGTATATGTTACTGCGAGTCCATGTAAGTTTCGCACTGTCATCGTCTCAGGAATCAGGCGCATACGAGTGTGGTAATCAATACTATAACAAATTTCAGACGTCTTCAGAAAATAGAGAATGTCGTAAGACAAGGAGCGACCAATGTAATTTTAACAAATCGCCCACTAAATAACAAACGGATCAGACTTTTAGCAGTGTGGTAACGTTGTTGTCTGGAGGTACGGCACTTCTCTCAAGAGAACATGGTCTCGACTTTTCTTTTCCACTTGTGGATTTTGTTGTTGTAACTCAGAGCCACCATTCACGTTACAAAGTAGAATACGAATAACCCGGTAGTCGAGCTTCGTCAGAAATGTGGAGAGATCTCTGCACTGCATACATCAGCTCACTCCACGAACGACTAAGTGATGACAAGTGGATTGCATCTTCGAAAAATCTGCGTCACATATCAGATGTTATTCTGTCGTTCCTGTTCAGACGATACGTGTCAATGAATTACAACATGTTATTACCAGTTAAAGATTTACATATAACCATGCCGTAAGCATGGAAACGGTAACACAAATCACATCGTCAAGAAACGATTCAATCAACAATGAATTCATTCTCATTTAAAAGGACTACAATACCTCGCAATATGCCAGAAAACGCCATGCTGATGGACCTTTGGCTTTTGTAAATGATTATACGATACCGAGTAGTTGCCATTTTAAAATGCATATCAAACTGCCAAAAAAACAAAAAAAAGTTTATTAAGTAAACATTATTAAATGAAACGTCCATATAAAGTTGCTGAAGGTCCCGAGTGGAAAAACCGACTGAATTAGAGGAACATTTGAACTTTTTGACGTCTAATACTAAGCGCTGTAAATAATATGTGCAGGTAATTTTAAAACAAATAGCTTTCATTGACATGAAACGTGCGTCACTACGCTCGCGAATGTCGATTTTTTTTTTGTTTTTTTTTGTCGCATCGGATGTCTGCCACTGTATGTGGCTTTTAGCGGCCATTAATGGCTTCTGGCCGCACGTCGATCAAGTCATTTTTTCACTATTACCGAGGACAAACATAGCTGCGGCACAACGGGGCGAAAGCATTCGTTACCAATCCTCGCAGCAGCGAACCTCCAAAAAAGGTTTGTTTTTATGACGAGCTATGATATACAGTGGCGGATACACTTCCGTGTTGATGATTTGTTGCGATGGGGAGAGCCCCATCAGTGTAGCGATGGCTTCGAGGCAGGCGGCGACGGTTCTTTCTCCAGCGCCAATCTCCTCGTCACAGACCAGCTCTTACACCCAACGACGGCAAATCTTTGTCCTGTATTTTTCAACCGCTGCCTTCCCCTGCAATTTTTGCCGTCTACAGCTCCTTCTAAAACGATGGAAGTCGTTTCCTGACATCTCAACAAATGCCTTATCACACCATTCCTTCTTGTTGTTAGTGTTTTCATCGCAGTTCTTTCGTCGCCTTTTCTGGGGAACCACCACATTTCTTATCAGTTCATTCATCTACGCTGAGTCCTTCTGTAACACCTTACGGACGTTTCGATTGTCTCCTTTCCTGTTTGGTGGTAGGAACTTGAACGTTTTCAGCGGCATCATCGAAAAGATGAATCATTGTCGGTTTCAACAAATAAACGGTTTTTCCTTCCTTCTGCTCTAACGCGTTATTCACACCATCAACTAGTAGGAATTTTTGAAGCTATTTAAACTGCGAAGAGCATCATTTCACTAAATGTAAGAGAAGTAAAGAGAAACTCACTCTCCCTGCTTCAGTTGCTCAATACGGCATCAGTGCCCCATGACGGGTCATAATCTGGTGTGTCTAGACGCAGAGACCTTTTGTAACTATTCTCTTCACAAGCATAAGTTGAGAAAAAAGGCAGGATGATTCCTTAACATTGCCATAATCTTACTGAAACCGTCTGCGGTCCATGGTCGTTCACTAAAGCTACTGATCTTGTCAACTCCGGAGCGGCCGGTGTTACATCCAATCATATCAAATGACGGCTGGTATTATGTCTCTGATCAAATCATGCTCGATGAACGGTGAAAGCTGAAATTATTTTCTCCTCCTTCCCTTACTAGGAAGTCGACACAGTCGTGGTTGCTCACTACAGAAAAATGTTAAGTGCTTCTTCAACTTCATTAGAAATGCTCACTCACTGTGAGTTACGGTGTTCCCAAATACACTATCATCCACTGTTACATTCCATAGGCTACCAGCTGAACCAAAAACTACGATTTTCGACCTCTGCCGAAAAGTACAGAACCATCAAATTTCCGCTGCGGGTGTTCTCCTGTTTGTTTTGCTTATAGCACCCTTACGTTCAGTGTTGAAGGTACTGAATGTGAGTAGTTCGGAAAAAAAATTGAAAGAAGAATGTAACAGAGAAATTTACTCATATGGACTGAGAATTATGGAATGATTTTAAAGCGGCAACAAATCTGTGTGTGCTTTAGGTCGCGGGACAGTGGAATGTACAACATATTGCCTGTAAAACGCCACTGTGAAACTAGCCACAAAACCCCCCTGTCAAAAAATCGAAACAGACAAAAAGAAGTCATTATATCTGTTGGTAAAGACGTGAATAGGCAGTTGACATCCATGATTAAGTATGTTAGCAAGGACGGTAATACCGGTGTAGCAAATGTCATCACCCGTACGGTAAACTTTTGGCGACGAGGAATTTTTGAAAGGCGCCTGTTGAGATAATTTTGAAAATAAAGGTAAAAAATCTGAGGACGTCAAAGATAGTCCCGTATCTAAAAATACTACAATAGGTAGAATTTTAAAACCAGCGGAAACTGTAAAACAACAACAAAAAATTATATCCAGTCCACAAAAGTAATTTGTGACCAAATGTGCCTATTTGACTATGTTTGCTTGATATTGCGTTGTAGACGACATCAAAGAAGAAACGCATGCTGTCGCCGGTAATTATTAAGGGCACAGATCTTTCTACCTCTGTTAAAATTTCGCTTACAGGAAAAGGAATAGATGAAAGCATGATAGTTTCCTTAACGACTGAGGATGATCCCAATATGGTGATAAAAAAATTGTTATATTAGTTGATTTAAAGTACATAATAAACATTATCTTCTTAAATTCCACTGCATGATACATCAACAAGCCTTGCGTGCAAAGTGTGGTTTCACTTCGCTTGGCAATGTAATAGCAGCAGTCACACAAACACAGAATCTTATATCGTTGCAAGCTTCCAATAAAAGAAGTACGAAGCGTTGATAAATGAAGACAGTTCGGTGTACATTCGCTTATTAGCAAGTAAGAAAGTTCGCTGGTTGGGCCGCGGCAACGTACAATCAAAGACTTGTGGGTTGTTTGGAAGAAAAATGAGGGAAAATTCGTTCTGTAATCATAGTTAATGTATGTTACCTGGCTTACAAAATCCATGTTTCCTACCGACATGGCCCAGCATATCAGTGATTTGAACTTAGAGTTCCAAGCCACAAACAAAACAGTTCTTCTGATGATAGACTCATGTGTGCTTTCGAGGCTAAACTGCAAGTTTGCTGATAATCCTATTGTTCCCAAAAATTACAATTATTTCATAAATTTAAGAAAAAATTTCGACTGATTAGAATTTACACGAAAAGCTAAATCAAGAAAAAATCACGGAGTGATCTTCTTCCGTAACGCGCTCTCCAACCGAAGAATTTCATCGAGATTTTCTCAATTCAGAGATTTGTGAGAAAAACTAAATCGTATCATATATGCAGATGCGATTTCACAGGGTAAACGGAATTTACCTGAATTTCATTGGTTGGCAACTTAAGAACATGAAATGCAGCTGATTATTTCCAGTGTTGTTGAATAAAGACTCAAAACTTTATCGGGTCAAGGTCAAATTGCAAGTAAGTCAATCAGAAACCCTATCGAGCAAGAGCAGCAAAAGTGCCGACATTTAAATTAAGGGAACGTGGAGTTGCATTCCACGCACATATAGCGCTCTGTAGAAACTGGC
The DNA here is from genome assembly GCF_021461395.2 of Schistocerca americana. NCBI lineage: Eukaryota > Metazoa > Arthropoda > Insecta > Orthoptera > Acrididae > Schistocerca > Schistocerca americana. The sequence goes on along the minus strand of NC_060121.1, from coordinate 439,321,357 downwards.
GTTAGCCTATCTTGACAATATTTACTCTACTCGTGCTTGTGAGTCATTATGTCTGAAATGAATAACATTAAGGACCCCCTAAGAAACCGTTGTCAGATGACTCGAATTCAGCTCGCATTCTGATAAAAGTTACAAAGTATGCACCTAATACTAATTGACATCCAGCTGCGGCAGAGCGGTTCTAGGTGCTTCAGTCCGGAACCGCACGCCTGCTACGGTAGCAGATTCGAATCTTTCCTTGGGCATGGATGTGTGTGATGTCCCTAGATTAGTTAAGTTTAAGTAGTTCTAAGTCTAGGGAAATGATGACCTCAGATGTTATGTCTCATAGTGCTTAGAGCCATTTGAACCATCTGAACCGTCGTCCTCCCGAATGCGAGTCCAGTGTCTAACCACTGCGCCCACTCGCTCGGTCCTTCCTACTTCTCCCACTGGTACGCTCACTGTCAACATTCTTCATGCTTGAACTCGATATACGGAATTTACCTTTCTTTGATCTGTGAACTGGGGTAAATGCGCTGCGTTCTTTCAGACCGTTCTCGCACGAATTATCAGACTTCGTAAAAGGATGTGTTTCATTTCCAAATGATGATGCCTGCACGTACACAGCTGCTGATTTCTGACGAAATTTTCGTTTTCATATGTTCCCACTAATTTAAGTTACAGTAATGCTGAAGCCCGATCACTCCAAAAAGTAAAGAAAAATATTTCCAAACGCTTTGTATATCGCAACGGGGCGACGGAAGCCACTTTGCGTTGTTGGTATGAAGGGAAGTGCTACAAGTGGCCTAATGTCCCACAGTGACAATCGATCACTGGACAACGATTTTATTTAAAACAGAGATTTCCTTATCATTGAAACTCACTTTTATTTCGCAGACCTTTTCGGAATATGGCACGGCGTCCTATGAGACAAATTGATTATAAATGTAATTGTCATTTGCTATTGTATTTAAACATATTGTTATGTGCATATAGTTTTAGACTGCACTGTAGGTCCGACCTTTTATTTATGCCCGTAGACGTGCCATGATAAGAAACTACAGTAGCTCTGTAATATGTCTCTCTTTCACAGCAGCATAGGGCATCAGTAGTGTGGGATACCACATATTTCTTAATACATCTACATCTACGTGACTACTCTGCAATTCACATTTAAGTGCTTGGCAGAGGGATCGTCGAACCACAATCATACTATCTCTCTACCATTCCACACCCGAGCAGCGCGCGGGAAAAACGAACACCTAAACCTTTCTGTTCGAGCTCTGATTTCTCTTATTTTATTTTGATGATCATTCCTACCTATATAGGTTGGGCTCAACAAAACATTTTCACGTTCGGAACAGAAAGTTGGTGACTGAAATTTCGTAAATAGCTATCGCCGCGACGAATAACGTCTTTGCTGTAATGACTTCCATCCCAATTCGCGTATCAGAGCTGCCACACTCTCTCCCCTACTACGTGATAATACAGAACGTGCTGCCCTATTTTGCACCCTTTCGATGTCCTCCGTCAATTCCAACTGGTAAGGATCCCACATCGCGCAGCAATATTCTAACAGAGGACGAACGAGTGTAGTGTAAGCTGTCTCTTTAGTGGACTTGTTGCATCTTCTAAGTGTCCTGCCAACGAAACGAAACCTTTGGCTCGCCTTCATCACAATAATATCTATGCGGTCTTTCCAACTGAAGTTGTTCGTAATTTTAACACCCAGGTACTTAGTTGAATTGACAACCTGGAAAATTGTACTATTTATCGAGTAATCGAATTCCAACGGATTTATTTTGGAACTCATGTGGATCACCTCACACTTTTCATTATTTGGCGTCAACTGCCACCTGCACACCATACAGCAATCTTTTCTAAATCGCTTTGCAACTGATACTGGTCTTCGGACGACCTTACTAGACAGTAAATTACAGCATCATCTGCGAACAACCTAAGAGAACTGCTCAGATTGTCACCCAGGTCATTTATATAGATCAGGAACAGCAGAGGTCCCAGGACGCTTCCCTGGGGAACACCTGATTTCACTTCAGTTTTACTCGATGATTTGCCGTCTATTACTACGAACTGCGACCTTCCTGACAGGATATCACGAATCCAGTCGCACAACTGAGACGATACCCCATAGGCTCGCAGCTTAATTAGAAGTCGCTTGTGAGGAACGGTGTCAAAAGCTTTCCGGAAATCTAGAAATACGGAATCAACTTGAGATCCCCTGTCGATAGCGGCCATTACTTTGTGCGAATAAAGAGCTAGCTGCGTTGCACAAGAACGATGTTTTCTGAAACCATGCTGATTACGTATCAACAGATCGTTCCCTTCGAGGTGATTCATAATGTTTGAATACAGTATATGCTCCAAAACCCTACTGCAAACCGACGTCAATGGTATAGGTCTGTAGTTAGATGGATTACTCCTACTACCCTTCTTAAACACTGGTGCGACCTGCGCAATTTTCCAATCTGTAGGTTCAGATCTATCGGTGAGCGAGCGGTTGTATATGTGTGCTAAGTAGGGAGCTATTGTATCAGCGTAATCTGAAAGGAACCTAATCGGTATACAATCTGGACCTGAAGACTTGCCCGTATCAAGCGATTTGAGTTGGTTCGCAACCCCTAAGTTATCTACTTCTAAGAAACTCATGCTAGCAGCTGTTCGTGTTTCAAATTCTGGAATATTCCATTCATCTTCCCTGGTGAAGGGATTTCGGAAAAATGCATTCAATAACTCCGCTTTAGCGGCGCAGTCGTCAGTAACAGTACGATCGGGACTGCGCAGCGAAGGTATTGACTGCATCTTGCCGCTTGTGTACTTTACATACGACCAGAATTTCTTCGGATTTTCTACCAAATTTCGAGACAATGTTTCGTTGTGGAACCTATTAAAAGCATCAAGCATTGAAGTCCGTGCCAAATTTCGAGCGTCTGTAAGTTTTAGCCAATCTTCGGGATTTCGCGTTCTTCTGAACTTCGCATGCGTTTTCCGTTGCCTCTGCAACAGGGTTCGGACCTGTTTTGTGTACCACGGGGGATCCGTCCATCTCTTACCAATTTATGCTGTTGCTACTATATCTTTGAATTGGAGCCACATCTCGTCTACATTTGCATAGTCAGTTCGGAAGGAATGGAGATTGTATCTTAGGAAGGCTTCTAGTGACACTTTATCCGCTTCTTTAAATAAAATTATTTTGCGTTTGTTTCTGGTGGATTTGGAAGAAACGGTATTGAGCCTAGCTACAACGACCTTGTGATCACTAATCCCTGTATCAGTCATGATGCTCTCTATCAGCTCTGGGTTGTTTGTGGCTAAGAGGTCAAGTGTGTTTTCGCAACCATTTACAATTCGCGTACGTTCGTGGACTAACTGCTCGAAATAATTTTCGAAGAAAGCATTTAGGACAATCTCGGAAGATGTTTTCTGCCTACCACCTCTTTTGAACAAGTATTTTTGCTAACATATCGAGGGAAGGTTGAAGTCCCCACCAACTATAACCGTATGAGTGGGGTATTTATTTCTTACGGGACTCAAATTTTCTCTGAACTGTTCCGCAACTATATCATCGGAGTCTGGGGGTCGGTAGATGGAGCCAATTGTTAACTTAGTTCTGCTGTTAAGTATAACCTCCACCCATACCAATTCGCACGGAGTATTTACTTCGACTTCACTACATGATAAACCACTACTGACAGACACAAACACTCCACCACCAATCCTGCCTACTCTATCTTTCCTGAACACCGTCTGAGATTTCGTAAAAATTTCTGCAGAACTTATTTCGACATAAGCCAGCTTTCTGTATCTATAACGATTTCAGCTTCTGAGCTTTCTATTAGCGCTTGAAGCTCAGGGACTTTCCCAGCACAACCACAACAATTTACAACTACAATTCCGACTGTTGCTTGATCCCAGCACGTCCTGTATTTGCCATGCACCCTTTGAGATTGCAGCCCACCCCGTACTTTCCCGTGGCCTTCTAACCTAAAAAACGGCCCAGTCCACGCCACACAGCCTCCGCTACCCGTGTAGCCGCCAGCTGAGTGTAGTGATATCCTGACCTATTCAGCGGAACCCGAAACCCCACCACCCTATGGCGCAAGTCAAGGAATCTGCAGCCAACACGGTCGCAAAACCGTCTGAGCCTCTGATTCAGACCCTCCACCCGGCTCTGCACCAAAGGTCCGCAGTCGGTTCTGTCAACGATGCTGCAGATCGAGAGCTCTGCCTTCATCTCATAAGCAAGACCGGCAGCCTTCACAAAACCAGATAGCCGCTGGAATCCAGAGAGAATTTCCTCAGATTTAAAGCGACACACGTCATTAGTGCCGACATGTGCCAACACCTGCAGCTGGCTGCACCCTGTGCTCTTCATGGTATCTGGAAGGACCCTTTCCACATCAGGAATGACTCCACCCGGAATGCACACGGAGTGCACACTGGATTTCTTCCCCTCCTTAGCCGACATATCCCTAAGGGGCCCCATTACACGCCTAACATTGGAGCTCTTAGCTACCAATAAGCCCACCCTCTGTGATTGCCCGGACCTTGAAGACTGAGATTCATCCTCTGAAACAGGGCAGGCAGCTGCATCTGGCTCAGCCAGAGACAGTGCCTGAAACCTGTTTGTCAGACGCACCGGGGAGGCTTTCTGATCAGCTTCCGGGGACGTCTTTCGCTGCCTGCCACGTCTTGGAACGACCTCCCAATCAACCACAGGCGAGGGCGCAGCCCCACTGCGGGCAGCAACCGGGGCAACCACAGCGGCAGACCGATCTGGGGACAGACGGGACGAGGTTGCCATCCCTGTGATACCCACGTCAGGCTACCCACAGTGGTGCCCATTGGCAACAGCCCCAAGCTGCGCGACCGAAGTCAGCGCCGCTTGCAGCTGTGAGCGAAGGGATGCCAACTCAACCCTCATCCGAACACAGCAATCACAGTGTTTTAACCAAGTGCACGTGGTTGTTAACAGTGCGTGATGATGCACTACAAATAAGTAACGATGGATTGTAAAATACCTTAGATGTATCGTAAGTAGGCTGCTTAGGTTTTTATGTTGGTAACACCACGTAGCGCTCTGTATGAAAATCACTGACTGTGCTGTATGCAGTCTGTGGCTGGTTTGCATTGTTGGGATGTTTGCTATTGTAGTGTTGCGTAATTGGATGTGAACAGCGCGTAGCGTTGCGCAGTTGGAGGTGAGCCGCCAGGAGTGGTGGATGTGGGGAGAGAGATGGCAGAGTTTTGAGAGCGGACGATCTGGACGTGTGTCCGTCAGAAAAAACAAATTTGTAAGAGCGGATGTCATGAACTGATATATATATATTATGACTTTTGAACACTATTAAGGAACTCTGCGACATATACGAAACTTGGTAGGCGTGCTTCTACAACTGAAAGATAATGTCTATTTAGATTTAGCGCCAGTCACACAAGAGAGGCGCTAGTGGAGCCACTTTGCAGACGCACATCAGATTCGCTTCAAATAAGTGCTGTAACGGTTGTAAGCATTAATTACCTTTGATATTGTATGTGTTGAGTTGATGTCAGTCTAGAAAGCCTTTAAGGCGAAAAAAATGCCATTATCAACACCTCACTGAATTTGAAATAGGTCTTGTAAAAGGGTTACGAGAAGCCGCATGTTGCTTCAGCTATTCTGCAGAAATACTTGGCAGGATTGTAGCCACAGTACACGATTGTTGGCTGCGGCGGTCAGGAAAGTGTACAGTCCCAAGGAGACCATGTTCTGGGCCCCCAATTGGCACTACCGACAGTGAACTCCATCGTGTTCGGCGTGTGGCTCTGGCGCGTCGTTCTTTATCTGCAACACTAATTTAAGCAGCAGTTTGTGCCACAGTAACACGATCGACTTACAAATCGGTTACCTCAAGGACAGCTTCGAGCCAGACACCATGTAGCGTGCATTCCACTGACCCTGAACCACCGTCATTTGTGACTTCAGTGGCGTCAAGCAAGAGCTCATTGGAGGGCAGGAAGGTGGTCTGTTGTATTTTCTGCGTGCTAGACACACTGGATGTGAATTCGAAAGACAGTAGGAGCACACTCGTGGTTATGCCAAGCATCCTGATTGCAATCTCGGATTCAACCTATCGTTCTGCCACTCATTAACAGTTTTCCGGAATGTGGTTTCCAACACGATAACGCTCGCCCACCTATCGCTGCTCTAACCCAACATGCTCTACAGATTGTCGACACGTAGCTTTGGACTGCTTGATCACCAGATCTTTCTCCAGTCGAGCACATATGGGACATCATCGGACGACAACTCCAATGACATTGACCTGTGATCTTGCAATCTTAGTCACTTCAATATGTTACCTGGACAAATGTATTGTAGTATTCTATATTAATTACACAGGATAACGATGGAAAACTTTTTTGCTGAAAATACTTTAGTCTTATGTTTTTTAGAGTGGAAAATCTAAATATAATACTTAAAAAATTGTATCACCCACCATTTCTTCTCATTTTACAGTTAAATTTATTAATTAAGCGATTTTTTAAAGAATTTAGCAGCTTTTATGTAGTTAAAATAATTTAAAAACGATGCGTAATGATTGTAGATAACGTTGCTAGCACTGCTGTAAAACATTTGAAGGCAAAGACAGGTCGACTTTATTTATGTGTTAACAGATGGTGTTTTGTTTACTGTCAACCTAACCTCAATTTCCCGTTTCCTGTACATGTGCTCAGTACCATGTCTAATCGTGGATGTAAACACTCTGCTGACAGCTACTTTTATACTGTATTTGTGGAGAATCTGCGATTAAAAAGTACCAAAGAAACATTACAGACTACGCGAAAAAGTTTTATCTACAATACTTTTAAACTTGGTGATCAATATAAAACTTGGGCGCCACGTAAGGTATGTTATGTGTGTGTTTAATATCTGAGAAAATGGTCCAAAACGGAGAAAATAAGCCTTTAGATTTGCTGTTCCTACGATATGGAGGGAGCCGATAAATCATTCCGATGATTGCTACTTTTGCAGTGTTGATATTACGGGTCATAATTCGAAAAACAAGAAGGTAATAAGATCCTAACCTTCCGTCCGCCATCCGACCAGTAGCGTGTGGTATAGATTTGCCGGTTCCTGAACTACCAGATGATCAGAATTCTATCCCAACAGAAGTATTTTCTCATGTACAATCTGATCTAAATGAACCAGATGATGATGAAGTCCACCTAATACAGAAAGTCTAGAGCCCATATTGTTTACTCAGACTGAGCTTAACGATTTGGTTAGGGGTCTGGGCTTAACGAAAGATAAAGCTGAATTGCTTGGCTCTGGATTAAAATAAAAGAACTTATTGGCAGCTGGAACTAGCATATACATGTATAGAATGCGAGAGCAGCAATTTTCCAAGTTTTTTCAAGAAGAAAACTGCTCAGACATTCCGGTCTGATGAATGAGTTTGGTATTGAATACAATAAGGAAGACTGAAGGCTATTTATTGATTCATCCAAAACTAGTTTAAAGGCTGGATTATGACACAATGATAACATGTATTCATCTATACCTGTTGGACATTCTACACATATGAAAGAAAGCTATAAAAACCTAGGAAGGTGCTCATGGTTGGATGATATGTAGTGATCTAAAAGGAACATGCATGCTCCTTGGTCAGCAAAGTGGCTTTACCATATTTTCAAGTTTCTTGTGTGAATGGGACAATAGGGCTAGGGATCAACACTGATGCAGAAAGAACTGGCTTGTGAGGGAGTTTCTAAAACCTGGTGAGATCAAAAAAACATACTCCTACCACCTCAGCATATAAAGTTAGGCCTAATGAAACAGTTTGTAAAGGCTGTGTCTAAAGATAGACCATGTTTTAAGTAGTAATAGTAGTAGGATGTAGTAATACTGGATCCCCAATCTCTTCTAAATCGACTCCTGTTTCTTCTTCTATCAGATGAGACGAGTCTTCCCACTCATAGAGGCCTTCAATGTACCTTTTCCACCTATCCACTCTCTCCTCTGGATTTAACAATGGAAATCCGATTGCACTCTTAATGTTACCAGCCTTTACTTTAATTTCACTGAAAGCTTTTTGACTTTCCTATATGCTGAGCCAGTGCTTCCAAGTGTTATTTCTTTTTCGATTTCTTCGCACTTTTTCATGCAGCCACTTCGCCTTAGCTTCCCTGCATTTCGTATCGATTTCATTCCTCACCGACTTGTATTTCTCCATTGTTGAGTTTCCCAAAATCTATGATGGCGCTTTTTAAAGACGTCCATTCCTCTTCAACTGTACTGACGACTGAGCTATTTCTTATTGCTGTATCGATACCCTTAAAGAACTTCCATCACATCTCATCATTCCTTAGTACTTCCGTATCCGACTTCTTAGCGTACTGATTCTTTCTGACTTATCTCTTAAACACCGTACCAGATCCAAAAACAACTTATTAGTATGTTGCTCGGTGTTTCGTGGATAATGAAGCACATTCCTGATGCTCGTTGCAACGTTGCGCGTTCGATAGCTTGTGCCACGTGTCCTGGAACACGACCTATGTCGTGAAGTGGTCATGGCACGGTTGCCACGAGTGGCGATGACTTCGTTCCTTCGGGAGACGCAGTGCGTAAAGCAGCACAGACGACAGAGGTCTGCGGGCAAATGGGCTGGCTGTTTGGTCCACCATCCGTGTGACTTCTAGGTTTGTCTGGGTGAGCACCTCGCGGCCGGAGGCACTTAAACCGGAAACGGGAGTGGACACATTATTTCTTTGGCCGACCAGATTTGGAGGCGGGCGGTGGGTCGCCGTCATTCACGCACCTCCTGGTGGTTCCAAGTTTTCCACTGTCTTTCACAGCAGTGCTGCTTTGGAAGCTCGATGAGCTACTTTTATTTAGTTGCTTCTGTGCCGAGACCGCGCGGCACTCGGGAAGACTGATTTTGCTCTTCGCTGTGTGCCAGATTATTGTGACTGGCTCTCTTAATGAGAGTGTTTGTGCCTTGCTGCTTCCATATCGGTTAAGCATCCTGTTATGATTCCCTGGTCCTCCATCTGGCCAGGCGATTTGAGGAGCATGTTGTTCGTGTGTGAACAAAAGAGGTTCAATTTTGTAATTATTCTCATAGAGTTGTGATTTTATTGTGTATTTTATGTTTTGAAGGTTTTTGGCTGATTGGGGTAGTGCTGTTTTTTTTATTTATTTATTTTTTTGTTGTCGCTTGTAGTTGTGTATTACATCGCCAACTCACCTTCTTGAGTTCTTTGGAGCCCACAGGCCCGTGCGTCTTATGGGGGAAAACTTGTATTTTGGTGGGTAGTGTTTCCAGGCCGTTCGTGTTTGACGTAGATGAGGTTAATCAGTCAACTGTTCACGTATTCTTTCCGCCAATGTTTTCCGTCCCGCGCGCCTTCTCGCGTGGTTTGAAGCTGACTCATGGTCGGCCGATAAACTTCTTTGGAAGCAGATGTAGTTGCCTTGACATGCTACCTTACCACCTTTTAGGGAGTTAGCGTGATATCTAATGATTTCACTTTTTTACTCGTTTTACGTTAAACTTACTTCTCTGTTCCGCAAGCTATCACTGTATTTTTGTGCCTTGGGGTCAGTACGCACTGACTGCTTGGAAAAGGAGTGTAGTGTGCAGCGTATCGGGCCTGCCCTAAAAAATTTCTCGGCCGTGCGTCCGGATGTGAGATGATTTCACATCAAGCGGCCTCAATTGCTTTTCTTTCGTTTTAATGAACACCCTTTAGGTATTAGTTGTATCTTAGTCAAACACATTCTACACACGTTTATTGCCTGCCTGTTTTGAAGAACGTCTTACTATCGTGCATCTTAACAAAGGGAAAAAGGCCTTTAGGATATTGTTTCACAGATTATCAGAAGTTGTTCTTAAACTGCTTTATCTGATTAGATGGTTTGTCTCAACACGACACGGTCCTTTTGACCAAACTGATAAAGTTACTTTTCCTGAGAAGTGTTCATTATAATCTTAATACGGAACGTGTTCAATCCTTATTTTGGCTGTTCCTTCCGGGCAACTTCACGCCGGTAATGTGTACCACTCTATATATGTTTTGCTCTTAGAGTCAAAAATGGTTCAAATGGCTCTAAGCACTGTGGGACTTAACATATGAGGTCATCAGTACCCTAGATTTAGAATTACTTAAACCTAACTAACCTAAGGACATCACACACATCCATGCCCGAGGGAGGATTCGAACCTGCAACCGTAGCAGCAGCGCGGTTCCGGACTGAAGGGCCTAGAACCGCTCGGCCACTATGGCCGGCTGTTGGTTGGTTGGTTGGTTGTTTTGGGGAAGGAGACCAGCGTGGTCATCGGTCTCATCGGATTAGGGAAGGATGGGGAAGGAAGTCGGCCGTGCCCTTTCAGAGGAACCATCCCGGCATTTGCCTGGAGTGATTCAGGGAAATCACGGAAAACCTAAATCGAGATGGCCGGGTGGGATTGAACCGTCGTCCTCCCGAATGCGAGTCCAGTGTCTAACCACTACGCTGGCCGGCTGTCTAAAGGAGTCACACTATTTGGTCTTGAGCTATGCAGGCTTTTATCAGTACTGCGACTAATTACGCTCTTTGACTGTTACCCAGGCACGAGTTTGCGCGTGGCACCCAATATGGCGGCGACTTTTGAGCGTTCTACGAGCAAACTGGACTCCCGGAGTATTAGTCTCTGCATGTCGGTCAAGAAGCAAGGTTCCAACTGGCAATAAAAGCACGGATCCATTCCGAGCGTAAAAGCGGAGTCGGCGAGTCCAGAGCAGCCCGTGGCAGACGACATGACGTTGGCGCGGTGCCTAAGCGGGCGTGCGCGCGGGAGGCGAGAAGGGTGCCCATACACAGGCTGGAGGAATCGTCGGGTGCTTGGGCGCGACTGGTGGAAGGCCGGTCCACCAGTTATCACTTGGAACAGCTCCTATCAACCAACTGCGTTTTATGAGCACGTTTCAGAATATTTCCTGTTTCTGTGCGGTCGCACCACGGAGCCGACTTCAATGTGCAGTCCAACTGGTTGAGTGCTATTTGCGTGAAGTTCACTTCCTATTGGTGTGCATTCGGTTTCTCACTTGGCATTTCTTATTCACACCGATAGACTTGAAAAGATATGATTATTCGTATTTATCGTTAAACTACTTCCACCCATTTGTCTGTTTCTGTTACCAAAGGTCGGAATGAAATGTTATTTGCCCCAGGATTAAATGGCTATTTATCTCTTTGTGCACCGGGATGTATAGGGAGAACAGCATTGAGTTGTACCGCTATACTGCACATGTGTCCGTTTTTAAGATTTTTGCCAGCCGGAGTGGCCGAGCGGTTCTAGGCGCTACAATCTGGAACCGCGCGACCGCTACGGTCGCAGGTTCGAATCCTGCTTCATGCATGGATGTGTGTTATGTCCTTAGGTTAGTTAGGTTTAAGTAGTTCTAAGTTCAAGGGGACTGATGACCACAGCAGTTAAGTCCCATTGTGCTCAGAGCCATTTGAACCATTTTAAGATTTTTGTTATGTGAGTATTACAACTAATCCTTGTCAATGCTGTGAGTTTTGCCTGATTATATTCGAGTATGCTTCCATCACGAGCACTGTTTCTTGCTAATTTGAACCTAGTTCAATTATGCTTGTAGCAGGCCTTGCAGCACTTGATATTGATGCTTTATTATTCAAGAATTAAAAGCTATCGCCGTTAGATATGAGCACTGTTGCTTCATCTTACTCTCATTCTTATTAATGTGGTTTAAATCATTTGTTAGTACTGTGAAATGATATTTTAAATATGTCAGCTTAGTGTATAAGTAAGTAACGTCTTTGTTTCCCATGTTAGTATTCCGGTTGCTATGGGTTTACTTATCAAGTACCATTGTTATATTTGTAGTTGAGTGTTGCTATCTTAGCTTGTACGTTGTTATTTTGTTATTTATAGATAGCGAGTGGAGCTGTGGACTCTAGAAATTGGAGTGCCTAGTGATCGGAGCATATCCGACAGACACGTTCGTTTTTAGCTCAATTGAGTAGCGACAGAAGCGGAGGCACTCAGATACATTTGCGCCGTGTATGAGAGTAATGCCTTTGCACAGAGTACAGGGGGTTTGACGAAGATAGTTTAAACGCGTAAATCCGCAATGATCCACGTAAGTGTACTCGGGAACTGGCAAATATGATGACCTGTGATCATCCCCTTTATTGGGTGACATTTTCAAGCAGTAGGGAACGTCCAAAATAGGGTGTATGGGTACCGCATGCTCTAAGAAAACAAACACGAAAATTAGCGGGTGGCCAGACGTGCTAGTCTGCTTGCTCATCATTAACTGGCTCGTGAACAACACTCACCATTAGTATACTGTATCGTTACTGGTGACGAGAAATGGTATCTTTATTGCTAAAATAAGGAAAAGAAGGGAATGTTTGCGCTCAGACGAAACACCAATTACCAGTACAAAGATATGCACAGCCACGAAATATAATATTATTCATCTGCCGGAACAGTGACGGTATGCTGTACTATGAATGGCTTCCCCGTGGAGCTACCATCACTGAGACGTCTTACAGACCCTGTACGAGAACAACAACCAGGAAGGAAGACTGCGTGAACTGATGTTACTCCACGATAGCGCCCTCGCGCATTCTGCTTGACTGACAAAAAACGCTACACAGGAGACAGTTTGGAAAGTAATTCCTCATTCACCTTATTCACTTGATCAAATGCACTCTGTCAAACAAAATTCAAGGAACTTCCATTGCAAGATGACAATGCGCTTCTAACAAGGCTCAACGTGCTCTTCGCCTCAATACAACGTGTTTACCATTCTAGCGAGATCTTGAAGTTACCCCAGCTTGGCAGACTGTTGCAGATCGTGAAACATTATCGACGACTAAACTCTCTGCTATGTGTACCTGTCATGTTTATTAAACTTATGGAAAAACTCTACGAACTCACGCATCAACATTTCTGGGTGGGGCCATCCAGTGTGTCGGCCTAATCCAATGAAACTTGAAATACACATTGTGAATATGTTTTTTTTTCTATTTATATCTTTTACAAGTACCAGTGACTGTGCTATTTGGCCAGTCTCCTGCAGAATGGCAGTGCTGAGAACTGGTACCGGATCTGACTCCTGCCCGCACTCGGTTAACTGAAAAACGAAGCTACCTGCTGGAAATTATAATTGTATTGTAATCCTTTGGAAAACCATTTGTACCTTGTAACTTAAGGGGGGACGTCCGCGACAGTGACCAAATTTATGAAAATGTTGTATCTTTGGATCTTTATTTGCTACATGGTTATGAAATTCCAATTCCTGGGTACTACGTTCCAATTCCACTCCTAAATGTGATGAAAATTATAACTAACAAAAGTTTGCAAGGAGCCATGCCCTTTGTTGTTCTCTAATTTCTTAGTATTGTTTATTCCTGCGGTGTTTCTTTCGGTTTTATGCAGTAACAATTTTAGGAATATTTCAGTATTTAGTAGATCCACAACGTCTACGAAAGAGTGTGGATGAACATTTCAAAATGCTAGTTAAAGTTGCAATTCTTTGATAGGATATCCATTTCTTTTCACAACTGCTTATGAAGTTGCCGAATATAATGCTTGTTTAATTTTTAACGATGGTGACCTTGACGAGCTGTGGATCCACAGATGCTATGGTTTGATCCAGGAGTTCACACACTGTCGATATTGAAGGAATTCGATGACAGAAGAATTGAAGCAGCTGACATTATTGTTACTCAATTTAAAAAGCAGGTGAAACTAAGAGGACAAGCAAAGAAAAGACTGCTTGAGGAAGACGAGGATACAGCATATGGTTTCACCTATATAGAGTAAGTCCTACTGCAAACACTGTCAAGTCTTTGACTCAAATTCCCGTAACTGACATTCTAGCAACTTTATTTACCTTATCCTCACAGACCACTGACATTACAGTACTAAACTTGGTATGCACCTAATTAGTCAATACTGTAGTGAAACATTCTGTGGAAGAGATTTTTATTTATTACAATAGTAAGGCATTTACGTTAGAGAAAAGTTCTAACACATGGAATACTTTTTTCACAGAAATTAGGAAAGCTGTAAAAATCCAGCAAAAGATGTCAGTATTCTGTTCCGCAGATACTTGTAATAATAGTATACCTAATTTTGTCCAGAAATACATTAATTTCGTCCTGACAGATTTTTCAGAAAAGAAACATCTGTTCTCATCCTGTAGAAAAAATTTCAGTTACTTGTATTTGAAAACATTTAACTGAAATAAGCATAAAAACGTACGTGTTTATCCACGTAACATTCCTTGACAACTGTGCCTAACTTAGTTAGATCGCCTTGTAAAGTTTGGATTTTACAAGTTTCTTTCTTTTTTCAAAGTGTAGTAACTTCACATACGTCCCCCGTTGATGAGTGGAAGGCTGACTTATTTTAATAAAATAGTTACTCTATGAATGTTCATCTGTCGGCCTAGCACTATTACTCCCCAAGTATGTAATTCATCGTCATTTCAGGCCTGACACCTCTTGTGAATTTTCGCATCTCCGTGTGTTGGGCTCGACGTTGGTAGTCGAAGAATAGATACTGATGAAATTAGGTAAACAAGGTCATTTCCTGACTGAAAGTTCGCTACACTGCACAACCGTGCGAATAGTATATCTGTTCTCTCGTTTACCAGTCTAGTGTGACAGATGAGACACTGCATGGCTTTAGGAATGTCCCGCCTGGAACTATCGATTCAATTTGCGCATAACAACCGCGGCATCTCGGCCAACGTGACCTGAAATCTCTCGGAAAAAAGGCGCGGCCGGCCGCTGTGGTCTCGCGGTTCTAGGCGCGCAGTCCGGAACCGTGCGACTGCTACGGTCGCAGGTTCGAATCCTGCCTCGGGCATGGATGTGTGTGATGTCCTTAGGTTAGTTAGGTTTAAGTAGTTCTAAGTTCTAGGGGACTGATGACCACAGCAGTTGAGTCCCATAGTGCTCAGAGCCATTTCAACCATTTGAAAAAAGCCGAAATCCCGACAGCGCACTATGCCGCCGCCTCAGTAATACCACAGGTCTTGGCAGACGTCTCTCATTCATTCCTGGTTGATTTTGAGTCGGCAGTATCCTGACTGGTTCGCTGGAGCCCGCTACGAATTCCTCTCCAGTTCCATCCTCTTCGTCCCAGAGTAGCACTTGCAACCAATGGCCTCAATTAGACCCTTTGTATATTCCAGTCTCTGTCTTCCTCTACAGGTTTTACTGACTATATCTCCCTCAAGTACTGTAGAAATTATTCCGTGATGTCTTAGCAGAGGTCCTAATATCCTGTCCCTTCTTCCTGCCAGTGTTCTCCATACATTCCTTTCCTCACCGATTCTGCGCACAACCTCCTTACTCCTAAAATTATCAGTCCACATTATTTTGGGCATTTCTCTGTAGCGCCAAATTTCAAATGCTCCGATTTTCCCACAGGCTATGTTACATTGCCATACAATGCTGGGTTCCAAACGTACATTCTCAGAGATTTCTTCCTCAAATTGAGACCTGTTCTTGATACTTACTAGTACTCTTTTGTTGGCCAGAAATGTCCTTCATGCCATTATTAATCTCCTTTTGATGTCTTCCTTGTTCCATCTGCCACGCGTTACCTTGCTGATTAGATAGCAGAACAGTTTATATTCATCTACATTATCAACACTCCTGATGTGAAGTTTCCCGCTGTTCTCACTTCTGCTACTTTATATTACTTTTGTCCTTCTTCAATTTACTCTCAATCCATATTCTGTACTCATCAGATTGTTCATTCCATTCAGTAGATCACGCAGTTATTCTTTACTTTGATTGTGGATAGCAATGTCATCAATAAATATTATCACTGATCCACCTTGAACTTTAATGCCACTCTTCTACATTTCTTTTTTCTCCATTTGCTTCTTCGATGTATAAATTAAACAGCAAGGTCGAAAGAATACCTCCCCGTCTCACACCATTTTTAATCCGAGCTCTTCATTCTTGATCTTCCACTCTTATTATGCCCTCTTGTGCCCTGTACTCATTGAATATTACCAGCCCGTCCCTATAGTTATTTTTCTCAGAATTTCAAACATCTTGCACCTTTGAAATCGTAGAACGATTTTCCACAACGTCAAACTATGGAACTATCTTGACTTTTCTTTCAGCTTCCGGATCAAACACAACGCCAGAACTGCCTGTCTTGCGCCTTTACATTTCCTAAAGCGAAACTGATCGTCATTTAACACATCCTCAATTTTGTTCCCTGTTTTTCTGTATATTATTGTTGTCAGAAACTTGAACACATGAGTTGCTAAGCTGACTGTGCGATAATTCTCGCATTTCTCAGCTCTTACAGTCTTCGGAATTGTGTTTGTGATGTGTTTTCCGAGAGTCATATTGTATATCGCCAGATCATGCATTCCACACACCAACACGGATAATCGTTTCATCGTCGCTTCCCCCAAAGATTTTAGAAATTGCGCTGAATCTTTCTATCCTATCAGTCATATTCGATCTTAAGACCTTTTGTAAACAATTTTGGTGGCCTCTTAAGCGTGGCTTTCGCGTTTACACTGCCTTTGGGCAGAGCTAATTCTTTTAAATATAAGTAGTTGGCGTTCCCTGTCCTTTCTAATATTTTGGGGATTTTATTTGAATTTTCTCTTTGGGGTTCCTTCCTTGTGCTTGGTTAAATGTTTACTTGTATAGCGGAAAGTGACTCCCGGTTAAAACTCGGAGAAGGTGTTTGATGCTACTCCCGCTTCCTGCATTTGTTTTTTTTTAATTAAGTGTTGTCATCACTTCGAGCGACCTGGTGTCACTCCTCTTTAATTAATGCTGGTTTATGTGTGCTTAATTTTTATTTGGCCATTTGAATTAATATTTTGGAGCGCAAATAGCACTATGACCACCTCATTGTATACCACCTTGTGGCCCAGTCTAGTACCTTAATTTTCAGTGCCACGAGTTAGCTCCATTACCGGTGTTACTGATGTGCTCCCTTGAAAATCTTGTCTTGTATAAGTTTGCCCCATGTGTATCTGGGGACACAGAGATGAGCTTTAGTGTGACTTCAGTGCTAGTCAGTTAATGGAATCTTCATTTTGGCTTGGCTTCCACTGAAGAGTTTGAGTGGAGCATAGTGTGTTTGATATCTTATTCATGTAATTACTGTAAGTTTGTTTATTTAATGGGAAGCGAGACATTTAAAGACTGTTGGTATTAACTCCCCTAGTAGCGTGGTGTTGCTAATTCGTTCCAAATGGCCTACTACAATGGCAAGGCTGTTGATTAGTTGGTTAGAGTGAGTACAAATTCACGCTTTTTATTTGTTACTGAAATTGTTGAAGTGTCTGTGTCGTGATTCAATCACTAGCTAAATGTTTGAGCTAAATTGATATAAACCTTACATTGCCTACTTAAATTTTTTTACCAGCAGAAACCCTTAAGACAACTAAGTTTTGTCATTGCTTATGTTAACCTTTACGTGGAGCAATATTTAGTATAGTTAAAGTTTGGCTTAAAATGTGTATTACTCTGATGTAATAAACGAGTGATAAAAGAAAAAAGCAAAGGAGTCTGGTCCTTCCCATTGTGTCCGGTTTGTAACACGTATCATTATTGGATTACAACACTTAATTGAAAATACAAATGCCGGAAGCGGCAGTAACATCAAACACCTTCTCCGAGTTTTAACCGGGAGTCACTTCCCGCTATACAAGTAAACATTTAACCACGGACAAGGAAGGAACCCCAAAGAGAAAATTCAAATAAAACCCCCAAAATATTAGAAAGGACAGGGAACGCCAACTACTTAAATTTAAAAGAATTAGCTCTGCCCAAAGGCAGTGTGAACGCGAAGGCCACGCTTAAGAGGCCACCAAAATTGGTCACAAAAGGTCTTATACATTTGCTCCTATTCTTTAAAGAAACACAAGGCTGCTTAACTTCTGCTGGGCGTCAGGTATGGTTCGTGTAGGATACACCAGGCAGCAACCCAAGCTAGGTGGTCGCAAGGCACGGCGAGCAAAATCAGGAGAGCAGACAGGCAGGCAGCCAACACATATCCTTCATGCTGAACCGGCAGACCGCGTACAACCAACTCCGCATATACGTGGTTGCTTCCCACCTCGTACCTCGCGGCGTCTCAGCAGGTAGCCCGAGCAAACGTCAACTGCCACTCGCCCCACGAATGCGGCAAACAACAATGCAAGCAAAGATAAGAAACATCGAAGGATCGATAGTGGACACCCAAGAGACTGGCGCGCCAGTAACGAGCGCCACGGCTCTGACTGCAGTTTCTCATTTGTTGGAAATTGCTTCGCAGCAAACCAAATTTTCCATTTTCGGAAGAAGTCACTTAGGGCTTAATCTGGTGAGTAAGGTGGATGAGGAGCCATTTCAAAGCCCATTTCGTGCACTTCTCCCACTGCTGTCGCTGCCCTGTGGGATGGTGTATTATCCTGGTAATAGAGCACTTTTTCGCGTGCCAGTTTTGGCCTTTTTTCAGCCAACGCAAGTTGCAGACTATCCAGTAAAGAAGCATAATACGGTCTAGTTGTGCTTTTGTCTTATTAAAAGTAATATTATGAGGACCATTCCTTGGTAATAACAAAAAATTGTGCTCATCACCTTACCAGCTGACAAAACGGTCTTCACGTTCATCTGTGCATATTCTTCAGCCTTCGTCCGTTGTTTTGACTGTCTTTTCGACTATGGTGCGTAATGATTGATCCAGGCTTCATCGACCGTTACAAATTGGGGCAGAAAGTCTTCCACACCCCGATTAATTATCAACAGACATTGTGTTGAAAAATGTGCAGGATGCACTTTTCGTCCACTGAGAGAAAACGCAGAGCCCACTACGCACACTGCTTCTTCATAGCCAATTCTCCCTGCAGCTTATTATACACTCATTCAGTTGAGATGCCTACATCTCTCCAATCTCGTGAATGTTTATTCGGAGGTCTTGCATAACCATGTTTTGGATTTTTTCAATGGTTTCCTTTTTGGTGACCCAGTTGATGGCGGGAGCGCACTTCGTCTTCCGTGCTTGATCGAAAATGTTTAAATTCACTTACGCTACAGTAACTGGTCTTCAGTGACGGTGCAAAACCCTCGTGAACTTCATTCAGTTCTCTTTTGATATGTGCGACAGTCCAACTCTTCAAATGAAAACGTTTCATAACAACATGAATCTCCCTCCACTCTCCGTCGCAGTTAAGACACTGACCAACTCAGAAGGCTGTCAACAACGAACTATATGGTGTTTAATGTTGAAATTTTTTATACAATACATGTAATAATCAAGCTTATTAACCATGAAGGCGAAAGAAAAATGTTTATTTCTTTCATGGAAATTTTCTAGTCCCATCAAACTACCCCAATGAATTGCACGATGTTTATCGTTGAAATTCTTTTTATGATCCTTGGAATAATCAAGCTTATCGACCACGAAGATGCATGAAAAATGTTCTTTTCTTTCATGGAGATTTTCTGGCACTATCAAACTACCCTAGTACATTTCTCAAAATTCTTTTTTCGATCCTTGGAATAATCAAGCTTATCAACCACGAAGGTGCAAGAAAAATGTTCATTTCTTTCATGGAGATTTTCTAGCCCTATGAAACTACCCTCGTGCATTTCTCCGAGCCTACAGACTATTTACCTTTAACCCTTTCTTAATGACTAAACGGGCTAAAATGTGTAAAATAATTGCACCTAGCACAATACAGATTCGTAACCCCACTGAGATAGCGCTCAAAATATTTTCTTGTTAAGTTTTCGTAGATGTGCCATTACTCGCAAAAGTAAAAGGGAAACATGGGGAACAACTAACAGATAATGGAGGAATGAATAGTTCACCTGTGTCACTAACAATTTCATTGCACCGCAAATGATATCAGATGTTGCGTGATTTTTCTCAACGACATTCATTCCCTACCCTTCTTACTACTATCTGTTGCATGTGCTCCACATTTTTCGTTTTGAATTTTACAATTATTCTCATAGATATTAAAATTTAATAAACATAGATTTTTCAGGACTATCAGTATGAGGTCAGGAATCTGTTTGAGGCCAGGAGAATTTATTTTAGACGGTTAAGTCTGTTTCGAAAACGTTTTATTATTACAAGAGTTTCACTTAAATAATTGTTTTCCGTTTTCTGCTCTTGTAAGTGAGAAGATTCTTGATCATTTTCAAACATTTTGATGACGTTATAACAGAGACATTGGGTAAATTTCAGTTTCATTTCAGTTCCTCTTCATTGGGAACAACATTGCGTCCTGCTACGTTTACACCGTATCGCGAGAAAAGACTGTGAAGGTGAAAATTTGAGAGATTCTAGGTCACAAGGAGGCTATCAGCAACCGTTCTTATCGCGAAACATTCGTGACTGTAATGGGAAAATGGGGAAATAGCAGTGGTATATAAACTATCCTCTGCCACACACCAGACAACAAACTAAATTAATATAGCATTTTCATCCGCTTCTGAACTACGTTGAAAGCTTCAAATCTCTAGTTTCACGGGAAGTTATTTTAAAATCAAGATGAACTGAACATCAGACATACTGATAAATAAAAACCAAATACCCTCCTCCACACACCAGACAAGATAGCGAATTAATATTGCATTGTCATCCGCTTTTAATCCAAGTTGAAATTTTCAACTCCCTAGCTCATCTTAAAGTTACTTTGAAATCAATTTGTACCAAGTATCACACAGGCAAAAAGAAAAACAAAGTACCCTCCACATCAAACCAGACGAGAAAGCGGATTAATGCTGCATTTTAATTCGCTTCTGATCTCATCTGGAAGTTAATTTGAAATTAACTGTGTGAAACCCTGTAACGGCCGGTGATTCTTTCCATAGTGTACGAAAATACCTGTTTAACTCCAGTATCTGTCCTGTCTGGAAATGTCATGGTCTTCTTCGATGTACTGGAATCCGGGGCACAGTTACCAACTTCCGGTTACTTGTGGTAGTCTTTAACTCCTGGAGAGAAAAGAAGTGTGAGCGAGAAGTAACTGCCACATAAAAATTACTTATAGGTATACCCATCTACCGACGATTATTTCCATAGATGGCACGCGGTCTGACAAATTTCCACAGAAAAGTAACTTAGGCTCATCACTGTCGCTCATTTGCATAAACGCACGAATTGCTTATTTTTACTCTAAGTAGTCAGATATTACGAAGTCGAAGTATACACTTAAACAAGTAGATGGCGCACAGTCTGATAGTTATTTCCATTAGCTATGCCTCTGCTCTGTTCATTTATCAGTGGCCGGATCTCAGCTGATGCAAAAGTGTATTACGCATTTCGGTAAACAGATTGCGCCCCGCACTGTTATTAAGAGAGTTGCTCATGAAATGAGCAGAATGGATCACTCGTAAATTAGAATATTCTACCAGCTGCTTTTAAGGAATTTAAAAAAAAAAAAAAAAAAAAAAAAAACAGGTTACAATGATGAAGCAGCTCCTCATCAGCAACAAATTTCTTTAGTCAGCGCTAAACGACACTTAAAGTGGTGTACAAAGTTACGTCGCAGGGCAGTGGAGGACTGGAAACGAGTGATATGGAGTGATATATCACGCTATATCCTGTGGCAATCTGATGGAGCAGTTTGGGTTTGGCGATTGCCTGGAGAAAGTTGCCAGCCTCAATGTGCAGTGCAGAGGGTGAACTACAGAGAACGTAGTGCTATTGCTCTTAAGAAAACCCTAAATACTGAAGGATATGAATACATTTCACAGCGTTGTGTTCTGTTCTAAACATCCGTTTGGGGTATCATATGCCGAACGTATTACTCGATCGACTTCCCCGCTTCGTTGATGCAGCTCTAAATCGCAGCATGTAACGTGGCTTTTTGGAACACAACAACTCGTAAGATCCCCAGAAAACTGAAAGCACGAATTAGAAGAGGTCAGGTGAAAATGGCTCTGAGCACTATGGGACTCAACTGCTGAGGTCATTAGTCCCCTAGAACTTAGAACTAGTTAAACCTAACTAACCTAAGAACATCACAAACATCCATGCCCGAGGCAGGATTCGAACCTGCGACCGTAGCGGTCTTGCGGTTCCAGACTGCAGCGCCTTTAACCGCACGGCCCCTTCGGCCGGCCAGAGGTCAGGTGAGGTTGCGGCTCCGTTAGTAACTTCAAACATTCTACAGTGACTGTATCAACAAACCGATAACCCGCTGGGAGAAGTGTGTCAGCGGCTAGGGTGACAACGATGAGAAATAAATATGTATACATGAAGAATAAGGATGTAGAATGTTGTGTCGACTGCTGTGGTAGGCAGTAACGACACAAGCAAGGACGAGGACATGTTGCGATGGCTGGTCACAGGAATCCAAATTCATGTGTACAAAACACTTTCAAAGTAACAGAAAACTTTTAAAAAAGAAAATAAACATAACATAACTCGATTCCTGAGCTTCATATGCCTCCTACATACACTGAAGCGCCAAAGAAACTGGTATAGGCAAGCTTATTCAAATACAGAAACATGTAAACAAGAAGAATACGGCGCTGCAGTCGGCAACAACTATGTAACACCACAATTGTCTGACACAATTGCTACAATAGCAGTTTATCAAGATTTAAGTGAGTCTGAACGTGGTGTTACAGTCGGCGCACGAGCGATGGGGCACATCATCTCCGAGTTAGAGATTAAGTCAGGATTTTCCCGTACGACCACTTCACGAGTGTACTGTGAATGTCAGGGATCCAATAAAACATCAAATCTCCGACATCGCTGCGGCCGGAAAAAGATCCTGCAAGAACGGGGCCGACGACGACTGGACAGAAGTGCTGCCCTTCCGTAAATGCTACAGATTTCAATGCTGGGCCATCATCAAGTGTCAGCGTGCGAACCATGCAACGAAACATCATCGATATGGGCTTTCGGAGCCGAAGGCCCACTCGTGTACCCTTAATGACTGCAGACACAAAGTTTTACGCATCGCCTCCCGTCAACACTGACAATGGGCTGTTGATGACTGGAAACATGTTGCCTGGACGGAGGAGTCTCGTTTCAAAATGAATCGAGCAGATGGAAGTGTACGGATATACAGACAACCTCACGAACTGATGGGCCCTGCATGTCAGCAGGGGACTGTTCAAGCTGGTGGACGCTCTGTAATGGTGTGGGGAGTGTGCAGTTGGAGTGATATGGGACCCCTGATAATTCTGGATAAAACCCAGACTTGTGACACGTACATAGGCGTCCTGTCTGATCACCTACATCCATTCAAGTCCATTGAGCACTCAGACGGAATTGGGCTATTCCAACAGGCCAATGCAATACCCTGCACGTAATAATTACTACAGGGCGGCTCCAGAACACTATTCTGAATTTAAACACTTTCGCTGGCCACCAGACTCCTCAGACATGAACATTATTGAGAATATCTGCGATGCCATCCAACATGCTGCTCACCCCTCGTGCTCTTACGGATTTATGAACAACCCTGCTGGATTCATGGTGTCAATTCCCTCCAGCAGTACTTAGACTTAAGTCGAGTCCATGCCGTGTCATGTTGCGGCACTTCTGCATGCTCGGGTACACACTATTAAGTAAATGTATCAGTTTATTTGACTCTTCAGTGTGCAAGTACTTTACTCTCTAGTACCATTCACAGAACGCAGGCTAAGTGACGTCTTTCTAGTGATTTCAAAGTCTGTGACCGAACTGGGGCCACCAGTAACAGGCAGCTGGTTAAATCATCGCTGGCAGGGGGCGCTGAGCTCTGTCTTCCTGGAGGTGTGGCGCTGCACGCTGTTTCCATTGGCGCTCAGGTTAGCGCGTTCTGAATTCCGTTTCGCGACGCTGCGCTGGTCTGTGTGCAGTCAATGCTTTAGGACTGCACATCGACTGTCGGTATAGTTTATTCTATTTAAAGAGTCTTAACAAGTGTCACATAAGAATTTTAAAGGCAGTAGTTTTCAGCAAGCCATCGTAATTCGCAGACGATTATTGTTAGTCTGAACATGATAGTACACCCAGTTATAAAGAGCTTCTACAAGGTAAGGTAACTAAAAGCTCGATACTAATGGATGAAAGTGTGTTCTTGCATGACTATTTATTGCAGCCATTGCTGTCCTTGAAGGAAACAAAATATTTCATATGATCTATCTCTACCATGCACTGTGACTAAAGGCAAGCAATCTTCATTCTTCCTGTATTTTACCGTAAGCTGTCATTTAACAGGAGATGGTCATTAAATTTTGATGAGGTTTTGTAAATTAACACTTTTTCTTACAGGTAGCCTTGGTAACCTTATAAATGGTTGTTTTTCCGGTAATTTAACTGTTGACATCTCCATACAAAGAACGATGATGGATTCATAATAATCTTCAGCACTCTTAATCATTCAGCATCTACTTCTTCATAAACTCAAACTTCTCAACGATTTACAGTCCTTAGCTGTACTCGTGTATGTTGCCCTTGATGTTTCAGAATGTCATGAACGCATCTCACATATTACTGTCGTCCCCCCTCATCCCTTGGATTCTTAGTTATAAAGTATAAACGTCCTTTGTCCACGTGGGGCCCACTGCCCTTGCTACTTGATCCACCAACCTTCATATCAGTATCACTACAGTCATAACTAAGTCTTCGATTACATTCTCTATGTTGGTCAATTTGTTTGTTTTCCTGTCTCTCTCTCAGTATATTCTCAAAATGGCTCTGAGCACTATGGGACTTAACTTCTGAGGTCATCAGTCCCCTAGAAGTTAGATCTACTTACACCTAACTAACCTAAGAACATTACAAACATCCATGCCCGAGACAGGATTCGAACCTGCGACCGTAGCGGTCGCACGGTTCCAGACTGTAGCGCCTAGAACCGCTCGGACACCTCGGATGGCTAGTATATTCTCAGAATGCATCTATCCATGTTTCGCTGAATACAATTTCTTTTCCAATTCACAGCCAATGCATAAATGAAAAATCAGTAAGCAACCATGGTGCCTCAAAATATTTCTCATTATGTGGAAAAATTTTACCGTCGCTTAATATGCTCATTAGATCATTGTTAAAATAACATTGGTTTAAGATCGTAAATTGAAACCTCTTCCTATGCAATGTATGTTAACGTAAATTTGTAACATCGATATTCTCAGAACATCTGAGAAGTGAGATTAGGCCTTATCATTGTTGCATTCAATGCCTTGAAAATTCACTGTAGTCAGGCTTCTCTGGCATAGAAAACATAAACTTTGGTTTGGCGTTCGTTCTTCTTTATCCTACATCTGTTGCCCAAAAACCATTTCACTACGTCACGAAGTTGAAATTCCCAACATGTTTCGTATTAATGGAGTGTTAAATATAATGAATGCAGTAGTATAACCTAACCTAACCTAACATTATGTTCCATGTGTGGTACCCATACATATCATAAAATACGTGCTGATGAGCCAAAAAAATCGTTGTAACCACGTGGAAATTTGTCCGTCTTTGGAACAGAATACTTTTCTGATTCTGCGTATCAGGGATCCGACAGTTGGTGGGAGATTTTTGGATCTATATGGCATTATATGTCACCCCATGTATCATGTGATTCACGTAAATAACGGGGAACTGATTTGCATCCGCGATGATAGCACCCGATTAATATCGATATGAGTTTCATTCCGAGTTTCGTTCCGAGACATTAACATGAGTTCACCATACTGCTCTTCTAATCACTATAGCACTGGTTTGTCTCCCAGACACGGGCAATTATACTGCTGAAAGAAGAAACTGATGTCGGAGAAGACATGAAGCAGGAAGGAATGCAGGTGTTTCGCAGCTGTTAGCCTGTTTTCGATTAGTACCACAGGTCCCACGCAACTGCAGCAGAATTTCTCCCATGTCATAATACCGCTCCTACCAGTCTGAGTCCATGGCGCGCTGCACTTTCAGAGCCACCGTTCACCCCGATGACGGCGTTTGTGGAGACGACCATCTACCTCGTGTGGCAAAAATGTGATTCACTCTAAGACCCGACACGTTCCCACTGATCGACGGTCGAATGCCGATTGTCCCGTGCCCATTGCAGTTGTAACTGACGATGTTGTTAGGTCAACCAATGAACACGTAGGGGTGATCTGACGCGGAGCTTCATGTTCAACAATGTACAATGAACGAAGTGCTCAGAAACACTTGTATGTCCACCAGCATTGTGATCTTTCGGCAGAGATTCCAAAGATCACCGTGAAACCTACTTTATAGAGCACACAGGTCTCCGAACACCACGTTCTGTAAAGAGTCGTGGACGTCCAAACATTTATCGCTTGGTTGTAGTTTCAGTGTTCTCCTACCTCTTTACGTAGATGCTCACGACAGAAGCACGTGAATAGTCGACCAGCTTCGCCATTTTCGAGCTACTCCTTCACTGGTTCTGCGTAATAATATTCTTCCCATTGTCCAGTGCGCTTATCTCGATGGATTTCCACATTTGCAGCCCATATCTTCGCTAACGTTATCTCTCGTCCGTGTCTGCTCCACTTACACACTCGTATTTCTGTTACTGCGTCAAGCACCCGGAAAGCAATTACGAGGCACTCAACATGCCAGTGGATAGCGGTCATGATGTTTGGGCTCATCAGTGTGTGTGTGTGTGTGTGTGTGTGTGTGTGTGTGTGTTTTACATCTCCTCTTGAACGACCGTATCAGTTTCAAGCAAACTTGATACACATATCCCTTACTGCCAGGCAACAATCTCTGTGGGAGTAAGAACTCATAACTATCACAGCTGAGAGAATTTACGCATAAACAATGAGATGCGTGAAAAACTGACGCGTCA
Source organism: Schistocerca americana (assembly GCF_021461395.2). NCBI lineage: Eukaryota > Metazoa > Arthropoda > Insecta > Orthoptera > Acrididae > Schistocerca > Schistocerca americana. Next base: position 439,294,570 of record NC_060121.1, on the reverse strand, counting down.
CGCATGAAGTTAAATTTATTACTTGTATGCTAATAATTCTGTAAGCAACATGTTTCGCAGACAGTATCTACTTATTCCGCTGATTGCCCGTACACATATATATCATTGTACGACACATAGTTTAAGAGAGATTACGTCATAAACATTGAGATGCTTCAAAAAATGCCGTTTCATGCATGAAGTTTTTGCACATTTATTCATTACGACGAAGACATTTGTGGCGTCGGCGTCTCCTTAGAATTGACACGACTCAGTGGTGGTGGTTGTCCCAGTCGGTATGACGTGGAACGGCGTCCGTCGCTCACGATAACGCCACCCTGTAATTAGTAGAGAAACACAAAGTCGTGGTTTGGTAATATTTCAAATACCATCTTTCGTGGTTAATGTCAATATTTCGATACAGCAGCGCGTCAGAATGTGTAAACCGCTCTTGTTTCATCACTGATAAACGCGGTAATGGCACTACTCACTGACGCCATAACTCCTTTGACCTGAAATGATGACCACCAGTTCTATTTTGTTGTGAGTCCGTGACAGACTTTCAGCTTGCGCGAACTGGCTACCTGTAGTTCCTTTTATTAGGCCCGGTTAGATATTAATATAAAGTCTTGAATCTTCAATTCATCACCTAAGTCCTTGCCTCATTATGGAATTGCGAGGATATTAAGTTAATAAATTGTTATTTCGTCGTCAAGACGTCGCTACGTCCCGTGTTTAGTAACTATACAACGTAATTCCCGAGATAACATATGCTTAAGCAATGTTCAGAATGCGTCGTAATCTTGGGACAAATCGATGACTGTTCACTCTTAAATAACAATGAATTCACTTTTCATAATATTCTAATCGTCAATTAATTGTCACTAATACACATGATAATGTCTGTTCAATTATGTATGCGAGACCAAGAATTTAACTTTGAATCCAGTTTTATGGTTCCTTGTAATTAATTGTCCCTACGCTGAGCACGCACACTGATTTATCACTCAAGGAATTGCTTCCGCTTGCATCAGTAATCCTGTCGTTGAAGATGACTTGTGACAACTCGGCGCAATTGGACGTTCTTCGTGTTTGAGTTTGTCTGTTACCTACTCGAGACCAATAATTGTTTTTCTGTCGGCATTCTTTCTTTTTCAGTGTCCTTGAATGTTCGTGCTTATTCAGTATCACGTAGGCTAAGTCCCATCACAAATCAAACACTGTTTAATTGCGTCGTGAATCCCCCTATCCCGTTATCTTGCTAACGGTAAAGATGAATTTGCTTTTGTATGACTTCTGAATAATACTTCACTCTATATCACAAAACGTTCAAACTTGCGATTAGCTTTAAACAATGCAGTAGTGCTTACATGCATGCACACTAACGCGGTAGTACGACAGAGCGACTAGATAGTAACTGAAGCTAACATTTCCGAGTTACATTGTTGTCACATAGAACTTCCTTTTCGATGCGACAACAACTTTAATGATTCAAATGGCTCTGAGCACTATGGGACTTAACTTCTGAGGTCATCAGTCCACTAGAACTTAGAACTACTTAAACCCAACTAACCTAATGACGTCACACACATCCATACCCGAGGTAGGATCCGAACCTGCGACCGTAGCGGTCCCGTAGTTCCAAACCGTAGCGCCTAGAACCGCTCGACTACAACTCTCTTCTATGGTGAATGTTATCTTTGGCCGATTTAACATATGGGCTTTAACCTTCGTTATTAATTCTTTCTTTGATGTTTTTGTTGCGTGTCCTGAAAATTCTTTCATTCAGTCTCTATTTCACGATAAATATTATTACTCATATAACATTCCTGTTGATCAAATTATCACAAATGTAAATTTTGTCGTCACTGTCAGGATGACTAATTTTCCTACTTCTTTTACAACAAAGGGTTGTTTATTAGGGTTTCTGTAATTGGGGTGTTATTATAAAGGCACATTTGCATGCCGAGCGTGAGTTTCCTCGGAAACGCGAAATATTAATTAAATAAATAATCAGTGACAAATAAATGAAGCCTATGGCACCCAACTGCAGCGCTGTGTCGCTGATAAAACAAAAGCACAATTGATTACATGAATTGCAGATATTTACATCCTCTTTAGCGGTTTTGCTGGGATATTACCGATGTTTTTTGTGATGTCATCTGAAATTAAGATAGGTTAGACACAATGTAATAACCTATAGCGATGTAATGATGATGTAAACATGTTTATGTGCAACTATATTATGTTTATGCTAAGAAAATATGTGACGTGTGTATGTATAATTACTTATTTTTTTAACTGATGTATAGTGCAACCGTTACTATGTAAAAATTTGAACAAAACGAGTGCCAAAAAGACATTGCATAGTGAACCACTGTTCACGGACATTAACGAACATTACTAACTCTGCAACTACGCGGAAACCTATGTGAGAGAAACTGTTAATGCCATTCATTATGCAGCGTATCTATGTAAACGCGATGAACGATTTCCTTGATTAATAACTACGAACATTTAGGTGAGCTATATTCAGCAAAAAACTGAAAATGTGAAGTGCATAATTCGTGCATCGTCTAGTGACATTACTACAGTACCTAAGTTCAAGATGTTAACTGGATTAAATGGACACAAAGTGCCTGTCCAGAAAACAACACGACGGGTGGAAGAATTTTGGTTGGAACTTCAGGGAATGAAATGTTCTCGAAATGTGACGGACACTCTTACCTGGACTGTCCAAGGATCGACGCCAGCTATGTGCCGTCCGAGGTTCTGCAACCAAGCTTCCACGGAATGTAAAAAACGAACTGTACGTGGACCAATTACTCGACGGGTCACGTCTGATCTGTAATAAGTAATGCTTTTAGTCACAACGAACTGCATCACTACGACTATAATGGAAATGAGAAATGGACACGCTTATGTATTAATCACGTTGTTATACAACGCTGTTACTGTGATCAAAAAACTTTACCACGACGATACTAACCTGCAAAAAATTATTGTGCAGCGGATGAATATGAACTGTAATAACGACACGATGTGTGTAGGTCAACGCACCTGAAAAATACGGACATTTTTCTTTGAAGTATTTCAAAACAATACTATGTAACTAAGAACATTCAACGATCTAAGTTGTATTGTGTTATAACAAATATCGTAAATTTAAAACTAAGTTACCTGTCATAGAATGTAGTCTTCATATGTAATCTTGGTTGAATATTTTCTTTGTGCAACGACTGAAAAACGCGCGCACACGAACAATATGAACTGCAATACTGTGCCGCATGATCTAACTGTACGATATAACGGCAGTGCCGCAGTTACACAGACGCTTCTGCGCGTGCGCGCACTCTATCTGCCAACATTAGAACTTTTACGGCGCACCCGCGTCATTCAAATTTTGTATATAATGTGTATAATGTGTAATGTAAGTCATGTAAATAGTTGTAGATAACTTAGATTTTCTTGTGCCTTTAGGTGAATTGCTCGCCTGCAGGTGTGTCCTTTCGCCTCGCAATTCAGGGGGCAATATAAAGGCACATTTGCATGCCGAGCGTGAGTTTCCTCGGAAACGCGAAATATTAATTAAATAAATAATCAGTGACAAATAAATAAAGCCTATGGCACCCAACTGCAGTGCTGTGTCGCTGATAAAACAAAAGCACAATTACGTTACTCTTATGTTTGATTAAGAAAGGGAGTGCTCTGGTTGAAGTGGTGCGAGAAGCACGTATTTTATTTTTGTCTGGCACACCGCCATATTTCATGTTATAGAAGAATACTGCGAGTTGCAACCACACTAGGCACTCGATTCTGTAAAGAATTTATATTTATAAAAGTAAGTAGGATTATGAACTGTAGGCTTATTCATTGAATACATCTGATTTAACTAACTGTGTAACATTTTTATGTTTAGTAGACAATCACCTCTGTACGACGTATTGGCATGGCAGGCAAATTATTGTAATATTGAGATTTAGATTATGAGTCCGTACCTACCGCAGCAGTCTTTGGAAACGATTTAATTACGAAGTCCGATTATTTAGTTTTATTTCACGGTCAACTACGAGTAACATTGCCTTTACGAAAAAGCCATTGTCAAGCGTCTGATATCGAATAATTAAACGTCCACGTTCCAGATAAGCAAACACAATTGCAATCACAATCACCATCATACAGATAGAATAATTAACATATTTAAAATAACAATATTTTTTTTATTTATTTTATTTATTTTATATTATACAGGATCATTTAGTAATCGCGAAAGCTTTACCGAGATGATAGATAAACTCTGGTGGAAGACTCTGCAGGAGAGACGCTCAGAACATACCATCACCGAAGAGTCAAGCAGTATATTGCTCCCTCCTACGTATATCTCGCGAAGAGACCATGAGGATAAAATCAGAGAGATTAGAGCCCACACAGAAGCATACCGACAATCCTTCTTTCCAGGAACAATACGAGACTGGAATATAAGGGAGAACCGATAGAGGTACTCAAGGTACCCTAGACCTCACACCGTCGGGTGGCTTGCGGAGTATGGATGTAGATGTAGATGTAGATGTTGATACACTCCTGCAGTGGAGCCAAACCCGACAATTGCGGAACGGGAACGGCTGTAGACGAAAACAATAGCCGTCTGTAGAACCATTAAGATGCGTTGCCACAGAGGTGTTTACAAAATCGCGAAGCAACTGCGTCCAACGTACGGAAACCGTCCGGGATCATCTCACTCCGAGTTTTCTATAGGGTACGCATAAGGTATCGTTTATAATACAGATTGGCTAAATAAATGCCTGGGAAATACAGGTTGTTCAGGTAGTAATAATATATTTGTTAATGTCTATTGTCTGTCTTATGGAGTTGAAAAATGAAAAAGGTGAATACCATGCTTGCTTGAAACTGTATGCCGGTATCAAATCAGAGCCACCTGGAAGCTGCCAATGAGAACAACAGTCGGATACTAAGAACAGAAGTAGAAAACTAAACAACATTATAGAATCTGGTCAACAAGAGTGAGTTATCGTCCCATAAAACTAAACGTGAAGATCACAATTCGTGAACAGAAGTAAATCCAAAGTAACATCATAGGAGCAGGAGTTTGAGTTTCAGTATTGCTGGAATCCAGTATTGACTAAGAGGCCCGTTGAGTGTAATTACTGTATTATAGGAAAGCCTATCATTATGTGGCTAGAATTATTATTGGAGAAATGAAGATTACCAGCGTGTGCTTCAATGTGACATTGGTTATGTGTCGTAGAATTCGACTGAAAGGCTATGAATGAATTTGCCGTGAGCACTTAGTGGCAAGAGGGGTCTCTAATTTTCTGAGTTTCTGTCTTGATTACCATCGTAAATTTTGTCGTTTACAAAGTGAGTAGCATTTGTTCAGTGTGATTTATTTTGATCAGTGGATAACTGGTGGACGTACGAAAGAGTACGTACGTTTTTGATTTCTGTCTTTTCGGAAAGACAGAGTGTGAAAGAAGTGTTTTGGGTAAAATGCTGGAAATAAATGTCCAGTTGCTGTAACTTTTTTTAAAAGTTGGGCTGTGGAATGGGGCACTGCATTACAAAATTTCTGCTGCTTGTAGTCATGCGTTGTGACACTATCTGAAAGTAGCATATTCAACCAAATCTTTACAGGGAATACAAGAATTAACACCAGAAATAAACAATAATCAATAAAACACTGAGAATCATATTTTACGTGGTCACGTACCTTGAATTTCACAAAGAATATATGAAAAATACTCACAACTTAATAAAACTATATATTTGTGAAATGAACGCCAACCAAAGGCTATTAACATGGCATACAGCTGATTTTTTTTGTTTCCAGTACGTATGGTCATATTTTTAATAAATGACGGAAAAATTATGAATGAGAGAAAGTTTCAATACGGTAATTCTAACGAAATTCCGGTGTGGAAAAAGTGAAACTAATAGCTAATTATTGACGTGAGTAAATATCTGCAGGTACGTTGGTATATATACGAGGTGTTTGAAAATCAATTTTACAAATTTTGAGGACAGGTTCCACCAGAACAAACAATACGAGTCCTGTTAACCTGAGGTCTAATATCCATAAGTCTCGAGGTATAAGCACTTACTCATACCTGATGCTGAGAAACACTTCCGTTTTACTGAATAAGTGTCCATAGTTTAGAACCCATGGTTTGCCTTCTCCAAAAGTATGGAAAGCTAAGAGTTTCCAGTAGAAGACATGAGTTTCACAGCGTTAATAAGTGCCCCTAGCTTTAAAGGTAAGTATCATAGAATCCCTGATTCCAAGAGATTTTTTTCCCATTTTGGTGTAAAGAAACTGTCCCCAAAGATTACAAAAATCTTTTTGAAACACTCTGTGAACATCACCTCTTCTTCGGTGTAAGGGAAATATTTATACCACTGAAGGGTGTAATGGAACGCAGTACTTTCATCAATATTTATACTTTGTAGATTTTATAAAATCCTCGCATGCATTTAATTAGTCCCAGAAGGTTCTGAGATAAGACTTACTGCAACTGAGAGAGGCGAGAAGGAATTCTAAGACGATTGATGGAATCTGTGCTAGAAACGCCAGTTCAGAACTTTGATATTTAATGTCGATAACAATGTAAACAATAGTATCTAAAGGAATCTAGTCGTTAGGTCCAAAAATTAAAGTCTTTGATGATAGTTATCTCGTAATTAAGAACACTGACGTCATCGTTAATGTATATGACCAAAGAATATGAGCGTTTCTTGTTTAGAAGAACTGGCGCAATGGTGTAGACACTGAAGTCATAAAACAGTTACTGTGCAGTGTGTAGACTTAGCTCCAAGCTGACAGCAGTGGCTGTGTCGCCGGGATCACGCTGTGCTCCTTACTTTCGGTCTCGCGTCGCCTGCTGACCTCGTGAACCCATTTATTGGCCCAACCACCTCGAGCCTGATTCATCGAGTAACTCAGCAGCAGTCGACGGCCGGTTATATTGTGGCATCTACAGAGGACGATAAGAACAGCTAAGGTTAATTTTATATCAATAGACAATTAGAAATATGTTTTCAGATAACCAGTTTCGGTCATCGCACAAGGGTATAATCAGATCCATGAGGACTATGCTTTGCCTCCCTGTGCAACACAAATATCTGATGATGATCGTTTCAAACAATCGAAAGTTGCTTTTCGGAAACATTACTGATATTTTGTCAGGAAATATGAAATATTTTAGTAATTATAGCAGTCATGATCGTCTCCAAATGATAAGAATAGTCTTAATAAGAATAGCTGTTGCATCATTCTCCAGACTTCTTTTTCTTAGTGTGGAGCAAAGCGAAGTCAATAAACTAAATATAAATCGCAGATTAATCTTGCTTCTGCGTGTATATTATTCTATTATGACATTATTTCATGCACCAAGATATTTGGTTTTACTGAAACTTTTCCAATTTTCTAAAGCATAACGCTACAGTGAATCACATGTAGATGAGAATAAGAAATATTCTGTGAACGAGGCAACAGTTCTTACGACGAGTGTAGTTGTGAACACTCACTTCATTGGGAAAGATAATATTACTATGGTTCACTTATCGTGCCTGATTCTACAAGTGACACTACTGTAGACTTTATATGAGGTCTTAAAACATTTAGTTTTACTGATGTGCAGAACATATAAATGTCTTCGTTAATATCTGATCGAGAAGAGAGGAATTTTCCGTTGCAGAACCGCTCTGAATAGATGTTTTATTGAAGAGAAGAGAATGAAAAAATAGAGGTTGCCAAGTTTAATGCAGGTGATTAACGATTAAACTTAGAAGCTAACGTTAACCCATATACAGGGTGTTACAAAAAGGTACGGCCAAACGTTCAGGAAACACTCCTCACACACAAAGAAAGAAAATATGTTATGTGGACATGTGTCCGGAAACGCTTACTTTCCATGTTAGAGCTCATTTTATTACTACTCTTCAAATCACATTAATCATGGAATGGAAACACACAGCAACAGAACGTACCAGCGTGACTTCAAACACTTTGTTGCAGGAAATGTTCAAAGTGTCCTCCGTTAGCGAGGATACATGCATCCACCTTCCGTCGCATGGAATCCCTGATGTGCTGATGGAGCCCTGGAGAATGGCGTATTGTATCACAGCCGTCCACAATACGTGCACGAAGAGCCTCTACATTTGGTACCGGGGTTGCGTAGGCAAGAGCTTTCAAATGCCCCCATAAATGAAAGTCAGGAGGGTTGAGGTCAGGAGAGCGTGGAGGCCATGGAATTGGTCCGCCTCTACCAATCCATCGGTCACCGAATCTATTGTTGAGAAGCGTACGAACACTTCGACTGAATTGTGCAGGAGCTCCATCGTGCATGAACCACATGTTGTGTCGCACTTGTAAAGGCACATGTTTTAGCAGCACAGGTAGAGTATCCCGTATGAAATCATGATAACGTGCTCCATTGAGCGTAGGTGGAAGAACATGGGGCCCAATCAAGACATCACCAACCATGCCTGCCCAAACGTTCACAGAAAATCTGTGTTGATGACGTGATTGCACAACTGCGTGCGGATTCTCGTCAGCCCACACATGTTGATTGTGAAAATTTACAATTTGATCATCAGTATCGAGGAAGTACAGTACATACTGACGAAACTAAAATGAGATCTAACATGGAAATTAAGCGTTTCCGGACACATGTCCACATAACATCTTTTTTTTATTTGTGTGTGAGGAATGTTTCCTGAAAGTTTGGACGTACCTTTTTGTAACACCCTGTAGATATATATAAACCGAGGGGAAAAAGTTGTTTGCCAAGCAGCTGAAATTTTTCCCATCAAACTATAGGTAAAATGATTAATGTTTAGGTGAAGAAATTTCTTTTTGATAGAAATTATGAAGACAACCTATTGTATCAAGCGATGTGATGCTTGTGAGGCCAGTATGTATTCATTTATTGTATCAACTACTCGGTACATCCGAAATGCATACTTTTAGGAAACTACTGTCTAAAATACGGTGAACGCTAAGTATGAAAACAAGGTTGTTCTATCCAGGACATGGCTATACGAATAACATTTCGAAAACCAACTTGGCATATTTGTGTTTAACAATGCTTTTTGGTGCAGTGAACAATATTTTTATCGAAAATATCCCCCCATGTCATGTATTGAACAGATATACCAAATTACTGAATTAGAACAGTAGCGACATCAGACTCAAACTGAAACGCGTTGTCGACGTAGCAATTTGTGTCTGCTTTTCTTCGACATTATCATTCGTTTTTACACTACCGTCCATTATAATTGCTACACCAAGATGAAATGCAGATGATGAACGGGTATTCATTGGACAAACATATTATACTAGAGCTGACATGCGATTACATTTTCACGCAACTTGGGTGCATAGATCCTGAGATATCAGTACCCAAAACAACCACCTCTAGCGTAATAACGGCCTTTATACGCCTGGGCAGTGAGTCAGAGCTTGGATGGCGTGTACAGGTACAGCTGCCATGCAGCTTTAACACGATACCACTGTTCATCAGGAGTAGTGACTGGCGTATTGTGACGAGCCAGTTGCTCGGCCACCAATGACCAGACGTTTTCAATTGGTGAGAGATCTGGAGAATGTGCTGGCCAGGGCAGCAGTCGAACATTTCGGGATACAGAAAAGGCCCGTACAGGACCTACAACATGCGGTCGTGCATTATCCCGCTGAAATGTAGGGTATCTCTGGGATCGAATGAATGGTAGAGCTACGGGTCGTAACACGTTTGAAATGTAACGTCCACTGTTCAAAGTGCCGTCAATGTGAACAAGAGGTGACCGAGACGTGTAACCAATGGCACCCCATAACATCACGCCAGGTGATACGCCAATATGGCGATGACGAATACTCGCTTCCAATGTGGGTTCACCGCGAAGTCGCCAAACACGGATGCGACCATCATGATGATGTAAACAGAACCTGGATTCATCCGAAAATATTACGTTTTTCCATTCGTGCACCCAGGTTCGTCGTTGAGTATACCATCGCAGGTGCTCCTGTCTGTGATGCAGCGTCAAGGGTAACCACAGCCAAGGTCTCCGAGCTGATAGTCCATGCTGCTGCAAACGTCGTCGAACTGTTCGTGCAGATGTTTGTTGTCTTGTAAACGTCCCCTTCTGTTGACTCAGGTATCGAGACGTGGCTGCACGATCCGTTACAGAATTGCGGATAAGATGCCTGTCATCTCGACTGCTAGTGATGTCTTTTGGACCCAGCACGGCGTTCCGTACTACCCTCCGGAACCCACCGAATCCATATTCTACTAACAGTCGTTGGATCTCGACCTAAGCGAGCAGCATTGTCGCGATACGATAACCTGCAATCGCGACAGGCTACAATCCGACCATTATCAAAGTCGAAAACCTGATGGTATACATTTCTCCTCGTTGCACGAGGCATCACAACAACGTTTCTCCAGGCAACGCCGGTCAACTGGTGTTTGTGTATGAGAAATCGGTTGGAAACTTTCCTCATGTCAACACGTTGTAGGTGTCGCCACCGGCGCCAACCTTGTGTGAATGCTCTGAAAAGGATGGTGTAGCAATTTCAATGGGCAGTAGTGTAGTTCCTGCAGGTCGTTCCACACTTTTTAGTATAGATGTTTTTTTTATTAATATCTTTCGTTCAATTACATATCGAATTTCTTTATGTTTCCTTCTTCTCGTCATGTTATTCAATGTCCATTTCTCTTTAGTTTCTGTTTGAAAAATGGATTTTCCTTGTATTAGGTATGTTATTTTGGCTGTTTTCCATATTCATGTCGACATTACTTCCAATTTTTTTGTTTTGTGTTTCCACTGAGTCTACAGTACAAAGTCATACCTTAAAAAGCTGCAAAGCTTGGTGAATGTATTTCTTATTTCCGTGCTAAGGAGGTTCATTATAAATTACTTGCTCTTATTTGTGAAGAAATGTTAGGTCAAAAAAGTCTCACTACAACATTGCTTCGTTGCAGATGGCTAAACATACAGCTACGTAAAGCATTTAAAGCAGGGCGTACAGAATCTAACATTCTAGTCAGGAAGGTAAAAATCACTAAAGGTAGAAGACACTCCCAGGCGTAAATTTCATTCCGATAATTACTGTTTCAAGCATTTCTGTATATACAAACGTGAATAAAAGTATCATTAAAGATAGCGCATAATTCCCGAAACATGTTTGCGCAATAAGGAGCAGTAAGAAGACTACTCATGTGCGTAATCGGTGGACCCGAACTCCCATAATTTGCTCTGCTATCAGAGGTTTAAGGCCAAAGTATGATAAGTTAATATTGCTTCCATTCTGTCATTGAGAGGTGATTTGCATGTATCGTGAGACGATGGACCTTTTTTTTTAAAAAAAAGAAAATAAATAAAAACCCCTCTGAACGATTATTAAATGTGAGAAAATATTTGACAATCCTTTTGTGAACCTTTAGCAACTAATTGTGTCAATGCAAACAAGTCGCCAATACCTTTATCATTACTGAAGCTATTGGCAGTGAAAGAGTTCAGTATAATTCCTGTGGCAATAGTTTTTCGCAGTATTTAGCAGCACAGGAGGATTTACAAAACTCCTGGACCAGGAACCAACAAGTGTACTTGGAAGTGATTGAAAAATCTCTCAGAGCCTCTGCCTTTTTTCAGTTCCTAATATCATTTCGTGTTAGAGGAAACGGCAATTCAGCAAAGATATTTCCACCACGATGGTCAAAGAAAATTCCCTCTTCTCCCTGATTTCGAGCAGAGATACCACGCGTCCAGTACTCTCGACCGCAAGAAAAGCCGTATAACGTAGTGACCTATCGTAAACTTCTTTCATAAAATAACGGAAGGAATTTCAATTCAAAAGAGCCAGTGACCAGAATCTCAGTTATGGCTCATAAGGCGCTGTTGGAAACGAAACCAAGAGAATAGTATTCACCATGGTTGTCGTCAGAATGGAAATCAGGAACGAAAACATTCTGCAAGCGGAACTCGGCTCTACTGGTTGGAGCTCAAAGGGAGTTTAGAATCGCGTCCAGATCCTACGATGCTTATGTAGTCTATGGATACGCAACAGGAACAGAAACCGCCAAGCAGGAAACATTTCCTATTACGCAATGTGAAAGAAGGATAGGCTCTCATCTAATGGTCATGGACATTGGCTGACTGAAAAGAAATCGCAACACCAGAAAAGAATTGCACGACATAAACGATAGTTTCTATGCGTGTTTCCACATCTAAAAGATATGTCTGTTAATGTTTCGGTCCAGTCGCAAAAGAGTGGAGCTTTTAGCGCCACTATGAGAATGCAAATCAGTTTAGGTTTCAATGCGTGCTTTAACTGTTATGACTATTAGTTAACTTTGAGATTGGACATGGTCGTGTAATATGACTACTAGAAAGGGTAGTTCCTTCTACGATACCGCACAAACGCTTGGAAGGAATGTAGCTACTGTAAATGATTGCTGACAGCGGTGAACACGAGAATGTGTGATCGGAAGTAGCCTGGTCTCCGGATGGCAACGTAGCAGTATCGAGATAGACGACCATTTTATTCGGTGTATGGGTCTTGTACATCGTACTGAGCAGTAGAGACACCGCAATGACACGACGAACTGTTTAAAATCGATTACTCCGAGGTCACCCCCGAGCCAGATGCCCTGTAGCGTGCAATCCACTGAAGCAAAACACCGCCTTTTGCGACTGCAATGGTGGTGTCAGCCGAGAGCTCACTGGAGGTCAGGGTGAAGCATTGTTGTATTTCCTGATGAGAGCTGATTCTGTCTCGGTGCCAGTGACGGCTGTGCGTTGGTTAGGAGAAGGCCATTTGACGGCCTGCAACCGACCTGTCTGCGTGTTAGACACACTTGACCTACACCTGGAGTTACGATGGGGCATGCGAATTCGTATGGCAGCAGATGAACCCTGACTGCACATTTGTATGTCGGTGTGGTGATTCGACATGACGTACCGCCACTCATGAAAAGCATTCCAGGGGGTGTTTTTCAACAGAGTGACGCTCGCCCACACACCGCTGATGTAGCCCTAAATGCTCTAAAAAGCGTCGAGATGTTTCCTTGGCCAGCTAGATCTCGAGTCGAGCACGTATGGGATGACATCGGAACACGACTCCAGCGGCATCCACAATCAGCAGTATTTGTCCTTGTATTGACGGACCAAATGCATGGAACGTCATCCCACAAACTGTCATCAAGCATCTGTGTATCAATGCATACACATTAGCATGCTTACAATCAATATTCTGGCGGTAACACGGCTTATTACTGTACCAGTATTTCAGGTTTGCAATGGCTTATCTCGAGCTTACATTACCCTGAACTTGTAATATTAATAACTTACATGTATTACCTAGATAAATGTATTTCCAAAATTTCATGACTCTACGTTAATAACTATTTGTGCTGAGGTATTTTCTCTGTCAGCGTATTACGAATCCTATTTCCGATTTTGTGTATGTGTGTGTGTGTGTGTGTGTGTGTGTGTGTGGTCTGTGTGTGTCTGTGTGTGTGTGTAGAGCATAGCCAAAAACTCCACTTTAGTCAATCTCAAGCTTGGTTCAGAGGGTACAGGAGGAATAACAGCATCTCTTCATCTCTTTAAAACACCGTAGTTCACTTGGGTCCCATGACAATATTTCATAAGGGCTCCATCTCAGTTATGACGAACGGATCAACGACAGCAACGGCCGAAAATAAGGACTGTGATAAGGCAAAGCTGACGGAAGAGTAACCCTACCTCGCTTAGGATTGATATTAAACCCATAGTAGGTATGATTCAGAAGCTGTGGAGAATGCAACTCGTGTAAAGGAAGGAAATCTCTGTCAAAAATCGAGAAGATCAATAAGTGCTAAGGTGACAGCCCATCGCGTGACTTAGTTTACTAACTTCTGGTGACCTGAACGAAGGAATTAATGTTACTCGTGAACTTCACATACGGACAAAGTCGGACGAGTTTAAAAGACGATGTACTACCCAAGGAAAGAAAAAGGAATTTGGTATTTCGCAAACAAGGAACTAATACAATACGACTAAAAAAAAGGAGTTCAATCAGTAATAAAATTAGAAATAACTTTCTATAATTACGAAAATGAAAGAAAAACGCAAATTGAATGGTACAAAAAATTGGAGGTTATACTGGGTGCAGAAAAGCAATTCGTCCAAAAGTGTGCGGCAGAAGGCAGGAAAAACGAACTACTTTGAGTATAGGATCTTGGTGCCGCCGTTGAATATTTAAGGCGCTATGCCAACGTGAAAACGTAGACCAGTTTGAACATTTGCTATGAATACTCACCATAATTAATTAGTGACAAACCTGTACACAAGAGTGCACTCATTTTGCATTTACTTAGATCCTTTTAGGACATATTTAAACACGGAACATGGACATGTGATGGTTTTCATTTCTATAGAATTGCTGTAAGCTACATCAGCAAAGTACAATATACGGATGTGAGTTTTAAGTTTTCCTTGTTTTCACCATGATGATTGCATAGTCCACATATTTTGTTTATGTATACATTTCCTTGTGTACAACATGAGACGCCCAGCTAAACCCGCAGGACAGGACAAGTAAAAGGAACTGTGGAAGGGGGCCAGAATAAGCGGCTGTCAGTTACACTCCTCATATAACACTTTATTTAGTGTTCCAAACATTATAGCACAACTTCTAAGCTTGACAATCGACAGAAAACAATTCTAAAACGACTGAAGTCCCATGAATTAAATACAACTCCTATAAATATTTTCTTTTTTGTGACGGAAGGCTGTAGGCTTTAACCTTAAATAGTATTTAAGGTCAAGCGATGTAATACTTGACTAGTCCGATAGATTAAGTTTTTTAAAAGCTGCTGAAAGCCCATAAATTTAAAACGACATAACTACAATAACCTTGCAATAGGCAGAAAGTCAAAAAACTGCAACCAATTTTCCAAGGCAGAAGGCCCAAAGATTTTAACCTTAAATAGTATTTAAGCCCAAGTGATGTAAGACTTGACAAGTAAGAATCCAAAATTTTAAAGCGGCTGAAGGCCGATGCTTTTAAAAACAATACATCACAATAAATTTTCAACATGCAGAAACCCGCAGCCTTATCTTACAAAAGGCAATACTTGATAAGTAAGATCCTTAAAACATAAAGCGGGTTGAGGCGGATACTTTAAATCAATGCAACAAATTTTCAACGGGCAGAAGGCCCCAGCTTTATCTTCAGACAATGTAACACTTGCCCAATTTAGTAAGATTTACTTTTAAAACGGCTGATGGCCTTTGACTGTAAAAACACAATTACAGGCATACAAATTCCAACCCTCGGCTATGAGCCATTACAATTACACAATCAAACGCCAACAAGAAAGACACAATAGGCAACGGTGCTCAGAAGTTTCCAGGCGGCTAAGTCTGCCTTTGAGGTCTTAACGTTCACTTAGGTGAGACAACAAGTCGGCACAACTATGCTCGTTCTGCCGGCCACACAATCTAGAGACAGTCAAGGACCCACCGACAAGACGACTTGCTAACCACCCACCAGTATACGAGAATTCCACAGCCGAAACGTTTCAGACGTAGCAGTCCACAACCAAAGATACATTAAGCTGTCAAAAACTACACACCATGTTCGACAGCGACAACACGTGAGGAAAGGACACTGCCAGAATTTAAATCAGCGACCACGGCACGTAACCGGAACAAATATAGTTAATTCCACCACATGGCAGCTAAATCTTCACCAACTCGAACACTCGCAGTTGATCCCAGGAATACCGCCAACAGCGAACCACCAACCAAGGGGACAACGTGAACAGACCTGGCTTCGGTAATTAAATCACTACTCAACTTTCATGTCCTGAATCAGTGAGCCACGAACCTTGTAGCGCTCAGAACAGCCCTCACATGCTCCAACAGTGTATAGAGACTGCCAACAGGCCCGGCCCACTTCACCGTGCGTAGTCTTGCTTGCTGATCCGCTCCAACCGACAGAATGCCTGCACACCGCCAAGCCGGAACTATAAGCACCAGACCAAAGGTGTTATACCGTGTAAATATCGATACACACCACTGATGCCACACGTAGAAAGAGAAGGAACCACGGCATAGCCGCAATAACCGCCGAGTAACAGCCAAGATCTATAGCACCGCATAAGCCTGGGTCACAACATTTCATTTTGAGTACGCTGCTGTAGCCCCGAAAATGTACATCTACGCCCACTAGTTACTGTATCAAATTCCTTCGTCTGATGCAGTCTTTCTGGTCTATACTTTTGGTCAAATTGTTTTTCCGCACCAAGTATCACTATAATGGAGTTCCACAGAACGGAAGAGCAGTTTCTGTGGTCGTAATAATTCAAGGGAATGGATGACAGTTAGCTACCCCTATGTATATGAAATAATTGAAACGGGAAGATTCAAGTTGAGGGGAACCGTACAAAAATAAATAAACGATAACATTCTATGACAAACTAGAGAAAGTATTGAAAAAATAATAAAAACAGACTACATCTGTACTCTGGGTGACGTCAAGGCTAGCGCAGAAAAAATACCTCTTGTTAAAGCGGTAGGCACCTTAGGGAACGTTGTTCCAAATGCAAATGGACAAGAGCTTCTACAGTTTGCATCATTTAACCCATTTAAAATAATAGATACCTCTATTAGAAACAGAAATATTCAAAAATATACGTGGACTTCCAGAGGTCAACGACCAATCGTTAACTATGTTACTGTCAATAATAGTATGTGTGACACTGATAAAAATACTACAGTTTTTAGACTTTCATAAATCGGATCAGATCACTGTTTCTTTATTTCAGAAATTAGAATGTTAAGAAGGATGAAAACCAAAACAAACTGGAATAAAAATGGAGTATACCTAAAGCATACCTTATGCATGAAGAGAGTGTACCTCTCTATAGCAAATAAGAATACAGTATTATCTAGTTAATGCAACGATAGATCGTATAGAGAAGAATAGGAAAGTACAGAATCACGAATAAAGGAAAAGAGCAAATTAGCTCTTGTCAGAAAAATAAATACTTCTAGAATGGAAAGGCTAATTGATATAGAAGGAAAAATGTAAGAAAGTAATCCAAAGGTAACATGTAATAAATATCTAGAATTACCTAGAACAGAAAATCATGAAGAAAAATTATTCGGCAACCTTTGGAGGGACATGTAAGCAGTATCTAACACGATATTTGTGGCTCATATTTAATAACTTACAAAGTTTCAAAACACATTAATACAACAGATAAGATATAGTAAGATTAAATACAACTCTGGATGACATGTGGAAAAAACAACAGCGACACGAAGTCTGGGGTAACACAAAGCAGGTAGATATTTGGAAGGACATGCAAAGTCTTTCTTAAAGCAAAATTCTTATTTTACAAAAATTTTACTTCGTGTTTTCTTCAAGGGTTTATATTTAATGTTCTGTATACGTCCTGCAAATCAGTGACCAAGCGATGTGGCGCAGTGGGTAGCACAATGGACTCGCATTCGGTAAGTTGACAGTTCAAACCAGTGTCCGGCCACCCTGATTTAGATTTTCCGTGATTTCCCTAAATCGCTTTAGACAAGTGCCGAGATGGTTACTTTGAAATGGCACGGCCAGTTTTCCTCCCCATACTTCCCTAAACCGTGCTTGCGCTCCTTCCCTAATGACCTCTTTGTTGACGAGACGTTATACACTAATCTCCTCCTTGTAAATCATTGATTTCATTTCATTGTTTAAGCTGAACACTTCTTTGCCACCAGTCCTTCCAACCAAAGCCAACCTTACCCTAACACTGAACCCTTCCTCTTCTAGTTCTCGTCGCCAACCAACCGTGGTACTCCCACACTTCACTTCCACTTAACCTCCACCTGGTCACCTTCCAGGAATTTCCTATCTCCAACTCGGCGTCACCATTGTTGTCCAGGTCCTGGGAACTTTTTCTAGTACTTTTTTTTGTCTTGTGTAAATGTCATGGTTGGATGTGGGTGAGTATTTCAGTGGTAGAGGTTGAGACATGATGCAGAAGATGACGGCTACCAGTGTTGACGAACTATTGATTTCGCTCTTGGACAGCAATAGAGACTGCGTCCACAGGAGATAGCAGTGGTCGGTGAACCTAGTCTGGGATGCGCATGTGTCAATGCGAGTCAGAGGCGACCTACTGAGAACGCATCGTTAAACCCTAGAGATGCAGGAGTAGGCGGCACTTATGCTGTCGTAACCGCGGTCGGAACGAGCCGGAGACAGGTTTGGCGATAGGTGGCTGCGTTGCTCAGGGTCGGTACCCGGGACCGAGTACTGGAAAGAGGAGTTTACGGCCTTTCGATGGTGACGTTATCGATGTACGGGTACTGAAGGGCACTGGCTGCCACTCGCGTGCCGGGGAGGCTCGTAGCTGGCAGGATGTTGGTTCGACGCCCGGCGCATCCAGGCTGCCGCTGGATCTTCAGCTGGCGGTCCCGCCGATATAGCGCATTAACGTCTTTACCCGTGCCGGGGAAACCGAAGCATAGCGGACTCCTATTCGAAGCCCAGCTGTGGTGAGTTGCCGAGCCTGATCGGACAGCCAACTTTAAGGCAATCAGGGTACGTGGCATGTCAAGTGCAGCCGAATTGTCTCGAAACGTTAATTACTGCCCCAGCGCTGAGGTTGCAGTTGTAGAGCAGCTGGCATGCCGTATGTCGTGAGATAGCGGGAGCCAGCAAGCGACCTGATTTCCGCATGTGCCTCCGCTGCAACACTTGTTATAATTTCTGACGGGATTGGGAGCCTTCCATAATCTACCACAACGTTAACTTTTGTGGTAGATATTTTCACATTGCAGCATAGCCTTCCTACATCTACATCTACATGCATACTCTGCAGATCACACTCAAGTGCCTGGGAGATGATTCATTGAACCATCTTCACATCAAATTTCTGTTATTCCACTCTCGAACAGAGCGCGGAACCTGTACCTCTCCGTGCCTGCTATGTTTGCCCTAATTTTATTTTGGTGATCGTTTCTCCCTATAAAGGTCGGCTCCAATATTTTCACATTCGGAGGAGAAAGTTGGTGATTGAAATTTCCTGAGAAGATACCGCCGTAACGAAGACCGCCTGTATTAGAATGGTGTCCGCCTCAGATCCTGTGTCGGTTCCGTGGCACTCTCGCCCTGTTTCACGATAATACAAAACGTGCTGCCTTTCTATGAACTTAAGTGACGTACTCCGTTAGCCCTATCTAATAAGGATCCCACAACGCATAGCAGTATTCCAAAACAGGACGGACAAGCGTAGTGTACACAGTCTCCTTAGTAGATCTGTTGCACCTTCCAAGTGCTTTGCCAATAAAATGAATTCTTTGGTGGGTCTTCCCGACAATATTTGTATGTGTTCTTTCTAATTTCAGTTGTTCGTAACTGTAAATCCTAGGTACTTCGTTGAATTAGCAGCCTTTAGATTCGATTGATTTATCATGAAACCGAAGTTTGAAGGATTTCTTTTGGCACTCGTGTGGATGACCTCACACTTTTCATAATTTAAGGTCAATTGCAAATTTTTGCACCATATACATTTCTATTCTAAATCATTTTTCAGTTGGTTCTGATCTCCTGCTGATATTACTAGATTATAAACGACAGCATCATCTGAAAACAACCTAAAACAGCTGCTCACATTGTCTCCTAAATCTCCTAAGTCCCGTGTTTAGATAAGGAACAGCAGGTGGCCTATAACACTGCCTTGGCGGACGGCAGAAATCATCTCTGTTTTACTGTATCACCTTCCATCAGTTACTATGAGCTGTGACCTCTGCGACAGGAAACCATGAATCTAGTGACATAATAGAGAGGACATTGCTCAAGCACGCAGTTTGATTACAAGCTGCTCGTGAGGTACGGTGTCAAAAGCCTTCTGGCAACGTAGAAATACGGAATAAATTTCAAATCCCTTGTGGATAACAATCAACACTGCGTGTGAGTAAAGAGCTAGTTGTATCCCGCAATATCGATATTTTCTAAATCCTTGTCGAATGTGTGTCAGAAGACCATTCTCTTCGCGGTAGTTCATTCAGTCTGTACACCGAAGGCTGGAAGACTGCATCCCTATTCAGTATTAAGACAACAATATCTGCGCGTAGCATAGCGCACAGATGATAGGTTCCTGTAATTGTATTCCTTCCGTTTTCCTATGAGATCCTCAGTATACACGTTAAAGACTGTTGGTGACAAGTTATATTTTCCCTATCACTTTTATTTGTTATTAACATCTCTGCCGTATGTGAGCTGCCTGTGTTTATAACTAAAGTAATGCACGAAACGGAAGGACGAAAGGAAGTTTTACCTGATGGGCCACCGTCAAGAATCATGGTTCGATGAAACTTGGACCATACACAGAAAGGACTGCTCTACTATAGTACAGAAATGACACTTTTATTGAAAGGTAATATACTAAAGGCACTGCGATTTACGAAGTACCCTGGATAGTACAGGAAGTGGGGTTTGGTGCTTATTAGAATGTGTGATCACAACAGACGACAATACATACTCTGCAACGTGCTCCCATGGTGGCAACAATTTTAGTAAGGAGTTTATATAGCGCGGCGATCCATTCCTCCAGCAGCGCGGTGCAGAACTGCTGGGGGTTGTGGTGGATGTGGTGCAATTCTTCTTTCCAAGGCATCCCACATGTACCTGACGGGGATTAAGGCGGACAACGGAGAGGCCAGTCCGTTCGCCGAATGTCCTCTCATTCGAAGAGTGCAGTTCAGTGCGGTCGCACATTGTCGTCCATCAAAGTGAAGTTATGGACGAATACAGGACTGGAAAGATGAACACGAATAATGGGTATAGTGTCACAACAACGTTGACAGACGAGTACTTAGAGTTCAGCGGTCTATACAGCATTATGCCTCCCCACACCATAGCACTTTGTTCGCCCAAACTGTCATATTCGACAATGCTTTACGTTACCCCACCTCTCGCCACATGGTGCTACGTTTTGGTGGTACAGATCATATGGAATAGGGAGGTCCAATATTACATGGACGCACTGACCTCCAAATCTTCCAACACGGTATAATCACTGCCAATGTCAATATAACACTGTACTCTTTCCCCATCTGCATCTTTTGAGGGACACGTTTTGCCCTGACCCGATAACAGTGAGCCACTGCATTGAGCTGTCTACATGTAGGAGATGTAACGAGAGGATTTTATGTCGACAGACTGGCGTGCCCTTTTCCCCAGATTAAATCCCATTGAACGTGTGTGTGAGGCGTTTGGGCAGGGGTAATACAGCATGTCCTTGTGCGCCAACGAACAGAATTTGTGAACCACCCTGGTGGAATGTCCTATCACAAAACCCCGTACCATCCTTGCGGACAGTATGAAAGCCTTTTTTATAGCATGCACTGCCGCCCATGACGATCACACTCCCCACTAAAAAGTATATACTTTCATTTGTAAATTTCGCTATGACTTGAGTATGATTAATATCTGAAATAAAATAATCATACCTTAAGTAAAATAATCATTTCTGTTCATGTCATTGCGTGTTTCTTTCAGTTATCTTCTGTATTATACTGTACGTGGGATACAAGTTTCACAGAGCTATATTACTGGCTAGTGAAACCTCATGTGAAGATTAAATTCACCGTTAGGTTTCGCACATCACAGTATTTTGGAAATTTCGTAAAACCTTTTGATTGTCTGTATAAGATGTATGGAATATCCTCTGTCTTCCGTTATTGGCCATAGTTCGTTTCTAATGAGCGAGTCAAAAGTTTTGGCCGCGCAGGGTAGCCGTACGGTCTTAGGCGCTTTACCACAGTTTGCGGGGCGGCCCCCGTCGGAGCCTCGAGTCCTCCCTTGGGCATGGGTGTGTGTTTTGTCCTTAGCATAAGTTAGTTTAAGTTAGATTAAGTAGGGTGTAAGCCTAGGGACCGATGACCTCAGCAGTTTGGTCCCACAGAACTTACCACAAATTTCCAAAAGTTTTGTGGAAGTCAGTAAAAGCAACATATGTTTCTAGACTACCCGTTAATCGCTTTTTTAGAATGCCTTTCACGCCGAAAATATCGTTCAGGTTGAGTTTCCTCCTTAGCCCACGTTCTTCTTCTCGCAGGTTTATATCAGCTATTGCTTTCACGAGATTATTTAGTACTTTTCATTAAATTTTGTACAGTGCATTGAAAAATACTGATACCTCTATTACTGTGGCGTACATTTCTTAATTTATTTTCAAAATAGTTATTTCCACTGCGGCTTTCCAAATGTAACAGACGTTATTACCTTGTCACCATTCGCTGAACAAATGTAAAACCATTACCTCACACAGCATCCCTTATTTCGATGTTTGTTCTATC
The DNA here is from genome assembly GCF_021461395.2 of Schistocerca americana. Classification (NCBI taxonomy): domain Eukaryota; kingdom Metazoa; phylum Arthropoda; class Insecta; order Orthoptera; family Acrididae; genus Schistocerca; species Schistocerca americana. The sequence continues at coordinate 439,272,229 of NC_060121.1, read as the reverse complement.
TAGTACGCACACCTTGCCATTTTTAAGCTTTTTAATACCTGCAGGAGTACATGTAATTCTTCGTGAGGCTGTTGTCTCATTCCATCGGTGAGTCACACACTCTGTATTTATTCCACAAGTTGCTGTCGAGGTACATTATGTTCAGTGTTTGTAATCAGTTTATCCCAAGAACCTTAGTGTCTTTTTTTATTACTTGTCTAGGGTGGTTTCACTTATTATTGAACTGCTGTTCTTTTCTTTGTGTTCAGTTTTGTAGTAGAAGATAACACGCTTTCCACTTCCCTTTCACGGCTTTCTCTACTTCTATATCCCACATCATTAACCCCTTTCTACTTCTCTTTTTTTTCTTTCTTCTGTCTGCTTCAAGTGCTTTTTCTGTATACAGTCTTTAATGTTATTACACCCAAGTAGGGAAAGTAGCCTAAGTGGCCAGTATCTTACATTACATTTAAATGATTCTGAGAACTGCAGGTGCTAGTGTAACTTCGTTACACAAGAGAGTAATCATATCATCATCCAAAATGACAGTGGTGGAAAATTTAAAACTCCATGATGGTCGTGACAATAATCAGAATTTAGAAAAATGCGGGATAACGGTGTTGGGAAGTTAGAATTTGGGAAATTTGTGGCAAGTTCCTATTGGGCCAAATTACAGATGTCATCGGTCACTAGGCTTACACACTACTTAATATAATTCAGCCACCGACGGGAGGTGGGGGGGGGGGGGAGGGAGTTGCCGCGTGGACCATGGCAAGGCACCTCAGACTGTGGGCCTACCACGCGAGGCGGGAAGTTTCAAAAAATGCCAGATGGTGAAGGCGACAAATTTTATTGTTTTTTATATCAGATAATATGAAACTACCAATCACAGAACAGTACTTTAGCCTCTCAAACCAAACAGCCTATCAGCATGTAGCTGGTAATGTTTAAAAATGAAGATTATCCACAATACTACTGTACCCCCATAAAAAAAAAATGTGAGTAAATGCGTAAAATATCACCAGTAGCTATACAAGTTTTAACAGTTTTGACTGCTTAAATAAAAACAAACTGACACTAATTTGCATTTCGTGAACAAACAGTATTCGGTATGAACAAACATACACCTGCTCTCGTCTTCTGTTGTGACTGTCCTGTAATATTACTACTATAGGTTCAATCCTTATTTGAATCGAATTAGAGCTCTCACCATATGCTTCCAAATTCCAAAATGTGCTGCTCATTTTGTGAAATACCATGCAGTCATTATGTCAACTTTTTCCTAATATTTTAGCTTTTGGAAATGCACTTTTTATTGTTGTCTTTCAACTGATAGAATATTTTCACATGCTACTCCCCATTCTGCAGTTACATCTTTCTTTTATTTTCTGCAGCCATCATAAGCTTCAAGCGCTAACTGCTGCTTCATTAATTTCCTCTTCAACATATATCGTCTCATCATCTGCGAATTTATGTCTGCTTCTTTTGATAGCTAGCAGAGAAAGCAATCGCTCTACACATTTGATCAATTCCAGTACCCTTAATATATGTACTGGTGATTTTACACCATTTCAAAGTTATGAACATCAGGTTTATTTATATTTTCTCCATGCCTTTGCATTTACTTGCTGATATATATGTTACCTTCTCTTAATAATGATATACCACTCTTACCTAGTGCACACTTAATGACACTGTTGTATTTAGAATCATATTTGCTATGGGGAGACCGTTTGTCTTATTGAGAATTTTAGTGTACTACTTTAGATCGCATGTTGTGTAACTTCTTTTATTGGATTTCATTTTAAACACAAGATCATAAAATCATTTTCTCTCAAATAACTTACATTTAAAATTATTGAATCACCCCATCAGTATCTATCAATCAATCACCAGCAATCCACAGTCTTCAAATATGATCAAATCTTGCAATTCATATAGTATCAAACATTTTTAGCCATTGTTTTCCTAAAAATGACGTTACCAGTCTATCTCTTGTCTCTGCTATAATTTTCTTTCTTTACATACTTTAAGTTCTTCTTCTTCATCGTCATTATTGTCTTCATTAATACTTTTGCATGGTATTCATCTTCTTCTCCTCCTCTTTATATATCTTCACCTCTTATTTGACCATCTGCCTTCAAAATCGCCTTATTTTCTTTAGCTTTGAGATCTTCATCTTCTACGTCTTCATATGTCATATGACTAGGAGGAGAAGAAAATGAATACAATGAAAACATTATTGATGAACGAAATAATGGTGATGAAAGAAAAGACGAAGAAGTTGTAGTATGTTAAGAAAGAAAATTGCAGCAGATACAAGAAGTAGACTGGCAACTCCATTTTTAGTAAACCAATCGACAAAAATGTTTGATACTATAGGAGTTATCAGATTTGATCGGCTTTGAAGACTGTGGATCACTAGTGATTGAAAGGTAAATACTGAGCAGGTGATTCAATAATTCGCAATGTAAGTTATCCATAAAAAACTTGTGTTTAAAATTAAAACCAATATAATAGGTTACACAAAACGAGATTTACAGTAATACAGAAAAATTTTCAATGAGCTGAAGTGCTTTCCGCTTCAAATGCAACTTCTGGTGTGACACAACATGGCGAGATTTTCTACCCAATATGTTCCTACCTAACAATACACATAGCTGAAATATGGTCTCAAATTCAGAATAATGTAATATCTCATTAGTATCTCCATTCTGTGACAGAAAGAGACAACATAAGTGTTGTATTTAGTAGTCTCTTACATACTGATTCACTACATCAACAAATTTGAAAAGTTATTTGAGCCGTGTGTGGCTCGCGTTGATGCTGTTCATAGCTTGGCATCTGGTAATATCGAAAGTGGCGTGTCGTTTTCTTAGTGTGTTCACTGGCGCCACTACGTTTGCTCGCCTTGCCTGTCCGTGAGTGGCAGCAGCAGCTCTTTTCGATAGCTCGTACTGTGGCACCATCTTTGGAGCGGCCTCTAGTGATTCCGGGTCTTTGTGTCATTCTAGTGTAGTTCGGACGGAGCACGAGTGAGGTCCGGCAGCCAGTACTCACCCGACCGCTGGCGACACACATACACTGTCCGACGGAAAGATGTGGTTGCGAGAGTTCACGACCACGTCAAGAACCGGATTCAGCGAGTTTTAGTTGAATGAACCGTGATATTCGAGTAGTGCAACTTTCATTTGTGTGTGTGTGTGTGTGTGTGTGTGTGTGTGTGTGTGTGTGTGTCCACCTGTCAAAGTGACCTCATGGCAATAAGTTGTCAGTCGACGATTTATACTAAACTCTTTCCCGTGCCTCAGTTGAGTGGGGAGGACCGTTGGTTGGTCATTCAGTCAGTCGTAGCAGCGGACGACGTGCATTTGGTCTTCCGACCGCTTCTGGCCTCTCTGCGTTTGTGCCGACTTATAATTCGTCCGAGTTGTTTCACAATGACTGGTTTTAATATTGTGAGTTGTTGGTGCAATTATTTTCCCAGGATGCGTGTGTATCTTGTGGTTTTCAATGAGCAGTTATTTTAATGCTGTCTGCATAGTGGATTTGGTGAGGAGTGGCGAACGAACATCAGGTCGGTTGTGGGCGCAGCAGTGAGCTGGTCGGTGCAGCGCGGGGGCAGGCCGGGACTGCTGGTGTCGTGCTGCCACTGCTGGATCGAGGAAAGGTAGCGATGAAAGCGACGACTTCGCTGCACACCGTACCTTGGACGTTTAAGTTGAGTGAAGGGTTAACCGCTAATGCAGCCTCGAATATTCTGAGGTCTTGCCTATGGTCGAGGTGTTGTTGCTTCAACAGCCGCTGAGCCTGGCCGCAACGAGTGAAGTGTTTTCGGGCGGTGAAATATTGCAGCCTGTCTCTCTCTATTGGTTATTCTTCATTGAATTTAGTATTCTTCTGTTTAGTGAACAGCAACCAGCGGTATTTTCTGCCTTGTGCCATGGAGGTTAACGTACTTTTCCGGCAGTGTACCTTTACTTGTCGTGTTGATGCTGTCCGACACGGCGTGTAGTTCGGCAGCCTCTTGTATGGTATTGTGATTTTTTTCCTTTTTTTTGTGGTGCTCTACCTTGGTTCTTGGGTGTTATGTGAAGACGCAGTGCTGTCTGTCTCTTCGTCCTTGCCTAAAAATATTCCATCGTTGTACTGGTGATGAGAAGTTAGGCGGATTGGTTAGTCGGTCGGTCGGCGCTTAAGCTGCCCTAGTTTGAGTTGCCATCCTGTTACGTGTGTACAACTCTTGGCTGCCTGACTCACCTTACTTTATGTTCGAGCTACCTTCCCAGGCCGATCCTTGGAACATTTGCTGATAACCGCTTGTCCTGATTTCTTAGATTGTGATGTTTGTTTTAAGGATATTTGTAATTTTATAATTATTGTTGGTGTGGCCTTCAGCTGGGCAATAATTTCACTTCTCTCATAATAAAACCTTCAGTCGTGTTACAATAAGTTTCTTTTTAAAGCAAACTTGTTTTAAAAGCAACATATTTGTTGAGATATCCGCTATTTGGAATTCTTTTCCTGACTTCTAATCCAGGCCTTCAGCCGTTTGTTGTTTGAGGCTATTGTTGGTGGGCTTTGGCCCTAAAATTGTGGATTCTTTTTTGTGTGATAAGGCCATCAGCCGTCATACAGTCAGTTGTGTTTTTTTTAAGAGACTGTTTTAAAACTTTAATTTCTTTAAATAAAATTTACGTATTTGTTGTGCAACCGAGAGTAACTGATTACATCCCCATCCAAAATTGTAATCTTGTCCTGCCCCATCCGGTGAAACCAGTTCTCATGATTCATATTAAAATATTCATTCACCTACCTAATCCACAATAATATTATCTGTACTAATGAACTGAAGTTTTATGTGTAACTGTAAGGTTTATTTCCAAAGGAACCAGCCTTCACTTATCGGCAAAATATCCGTAGCATCATGATACTTATTCAGCATTTATTGGCAGACATTCCACAGAGATAAACTAGATATTAATTCTTACGCCACTTCACTACATATTTCTCCTTTTGTTTTGGCTCTGTTTTCTCCTTATTGTAATTTCTCATGTTGTCTCCAGAAGGAAAATATATAATAAGAACTGCACATGACAGTGGTCAGGTTGTTCTTCTGTAATAACATGTCACGAAGTGAATAAACTGTTCAAATATCACAATTTCGTATTTGGTTACAGATGAGCCTCAAACTAAATTGTAACACGTTGCTCCATATAAGGCTATGGTACACTAAACTAAAAAAAAATTGCTCCATGTACAGCAAAACTGTAACATTTTGACCCTCATGTTACAGTAAAATTGTAACAAAATGCTCCATACGTCGTCATATTTCAGCAAAAGTGTAAATATTGCCCTCTGTTGCAGTAAAAACAGAACGAAGTATGCTTACAACGAAAACAAGTAACATATTGCTCATGTTGTCACATCAATATTGTAATAAATTCTTCATATTTCTAGAAAAAATTTGGTGACTTACAGTATATAACAGTGAAATTGCAGCAAAATGCCCTGTACATAACAACTCCTGTACACAATTGTAGCAAATAGCTGATTATATACCACCCCTACTACATGAATTTGTAGCAGACCAACCCCATGAGTTCCTATTTTACATTTCGTTAAAGATAAAAATCAAACAAAATTTTAACTAATCAAATCACAGCAAAATTGTAACAAGTGCACGTGGTATTGAATAGCATTGAAAACAGATGAAGTTTAAGGGACAACTTGCCTCAAATATGATATCAGTTGACAGGACACATAGTGAGACATCAAGAAATCGACAGTTTGATAACAGTGAAAAGTCCTGAAAGTAAATATTTGGAGAGGGAGAGCAAGGCGTGAACATATTAAGGAACTGAAATTAATGTAGGCAGCAGTAGTCATGCAGTGATACAGGAACCTACACTTGACCGATCAGCCTGGATTGCTGCAGTCGAACCAGTCTTCAGACTGAAATCCTCAACAACAACAACAACAACTGGTGTTATTTCAGAATGTGGCCACTATTCTTAATTAATGTAGCACTACGACGAAGTTCACCATATTCCATTGGAGAAGTTGCAACAGGGACGAACAGTGCTGCACACACTGAGAGGATAAAACTGGGTTTCAGACTTCCATTCTGTGGCGTTAAAGTGTATGTCACATAAGATATTTTGAGCATAGCTTCTCCATGAAGGAGAAAGACTACAGCCTGGGCAGACTGTGGATCAATTTCATTTAAGATAAAACGCATTGATGTACTGTACTAGTTTTAGGAGGAACTAGTATGGTTACAAATTAGACCCTCTGCTTGATTATCAAATTAATTGTTGGTTTTCATTTGCTGCTGCTGTTACAAGTAGAGTTTTAGTCCACATTTGTGATACCTTATTCTTAAGGGGTTTATCTGGATATAAATATGAGGGACTCACTCTACTGGTCACTCAGATAGTCTTATATCAACTGTTAATGCCATCATCGGTGCTTTCCTTACATTAACTGTTGGTCCTGATACCCGATAGTTCAATTATAATATTGTTGAATAGTGACAGTATCACTTGGACTGCTTTTAATAATTCCTGGAGAGCAAGCGTTAACTGTTGATTTCCCCACACAATTGAGCCCTCTGTGTGTAGTAGCAAGTTTATGCAGCAACCGACCAAAGATAACCACACAGAGTGTTATTGACAATAAACGTATGTGTTTGACAATTCTCGGCTACATAGATTTGTCGTTTACAAAGAAATACAGTCAGGGGTTAGTTACAAAAACTGTTTATGGTCTTTGTAAATTTAACAGTTAACCTAGCTCTTATTAAGAATCGTTTCTGGTTAAAAGCGCTCAACGTTACTTCGAAAACAATAATTAAGAAAGAAGGGCTAGCGGAATTTAGAAACCTTCTGCGTAAATTATACTGTCTTATTAATCAAACACATTAATAAAAATTGACGTATCATAACTGTACAAGTTCTTAGACAGGTAGCAAGATAACAGCGGTGTGTTTTAAGTAATCTTTCAGGCTCCTGCCAATATATACGTAGTATGTTACATTTATTTTCGTTCAAGCTACTTGAGAAATCGCTGCATCAATTAACAATCGTGTGCACGCCTTCCTGCACTCTGCTACAGTATTCTGGCGTTGCTAGCTTCCTATAGGTAATAGCTCCTTCCATGAAAAACCTCATTCAGGTTCCAACATTATCAGCTGGATAATAGAAGTTAGTCCACGCCATAACAGGGTGGTTGCTACGACAACCGTGTCTCATGAGTGTGTAAACAAACAGTCTCAGCTGCAAAGTAATTTTTATGACAAATAACTTGTTTCAGCTGCTTATAGCTTCATCAGATGTTATGGAAAGCTATTAAGAACATTTCATATCACCAGCTAGAAAGGAAAGGCGATTGGTCGCAACTGATGGTTTATTCACCATTAGCTCTTACCAACCAAGTTTTCAGCTTATGATATTAAATATCCATGATTGCTTTCATAATGTCTGCTGAAACCTTAACCAGATGGAATGCGTTATTTATAATGAAAATACCTTTAACAACTGAGACAGTTTCTGACACAAACTAGATAATAGTTGTAGATCATCACGGAACTGTTTCCTATTTTCGTTATGTGCAACCACAGTCACAAGAAATTCCCCATATGCAACCACCAATGTTTACAAGGTATGACTTCCTCAAGTCACGCTCGGAGGAAAGAGTTATAGTTTTGGCTGCGCTTAAGAACATTTGCAAGTGATGATTACAAGTTATCTATACACAGGAGGTGGCCCTGTTACCACGCTTGGCGCAAAGAAGCCGACCAATCGATGACACACTGCTCTGTCCCAGTAGCAACCACTTATTTTTGAAGGTACGTTGCTTTATAGTCAATCTGATTTTGCAGACTGCTCTAACAAGCAGATCATGTTACGCTTTATTTGTACAGTCTTCCGCAATTCTTGCTACCCCACCACAGTGTTACCGCCATTTGGTTGTTTAATATGGGGCCTTCGTCGTATGTTAAATTTTACTGTGATATTTGTCACTCATTAGAGGGTAACAAATATTTCCTAGTCTTGGTTTTGAGTTAGAGTCCAAAACTGATTTTCATTGACCTACTACTACGATATACTGGTAATTTTTACTTTTGGACCGTATAACTACAGGCGAATGAAACAAAATTATAGCCCCATACACGTTTCACCTTTATTTTCTGCAAGGCATTTCTCCATGTTATGCTTCTGTTCCATTTCTGATGCGGTTTCTCTCCTTATAATTGCTGCTTGGGGGTTTTCGTTCTCCACATTTCACAGTACTAGGAACTGAACACTTGTTTTGATGCAATGTTGTGGTTTGTGTTCAATGGTACAAATGTAAAAATTATCAGTATATCGTAATATTAGATGCAACAGAGGAAGACAGGAGTACAAATGCTGAAGACTGTCCTACAACTTTTTCATAATGAGAATGCATAGTGAGACTACCCATTAACAATAATCATAATTTAGTTTGTTGGTCTCACTGTGACGGAATTGTCAATGTGTGCAGAGGTAACACTCGACATCAGTTTATATATATTGAGCGGTCAGTTTCTGACTTGTTTGATGTGGCTTACCACGAATTACTTCCCTGTGCCAACTTTCTCTTCTCAGAGTAGCACTTGCAGTCTACAGTCTCAGTTATTTGCTAGATGTATTCGAATTTCGTTCCTCTACAGTGTTAACCGTCTACAGTTCCCTCTAGTGCCATGGAAGTAATTTCTTGATGTCTTAACGGATGTCTACCATCTTGTCCCTTTTTCTTGTTTGTCTGTTCCAAATAATCCACTTATCACCGATTCCTTGGGGTAGCTCCATATTCATTACCTTATCACTCGACCCAATTTTTAATATTCTTCTGTAGCACTACATCTCAAATGATTCGATACTGTCGTTCTGGTTCCCCACAGCCCACGTTTCAGTCCCATACAATTCTGTGCTCCAAGTGCACATTTTCGGAAATTTCTTCCACAAATTAAGGCCCATGTTTCATACTAGTAGACTTCTATTGTCCTGGAATATCATTTTTTCCGTTGCTAGTCTGCTTCTGATGCCCTCCCTGCTCCATCCGACAAGGATTATTTTGCTTCCTAAGTAACGTAATTCCTTAACTTTTTCTATTTCGGGACCACCACATAAGCGAATGAAAATAAGCAAAGTAGACTAATTTTCGTGTCAAACCATCACTCATTTCAGATACCTTTCGAATAGTAAAAATGGCAGCATTGAGTCTTTGAACATGACCCAGAATGTGGGCTTCTGACAACAGGTTACTATCTATTTGAACACCTAGAAATTCGAACTGTTCAGTTCACTAATCATATGCCCATTCTGTGAAATTAAAACGTCAGGTTTTGTTGAATTGTGTTTTAGGAACTCTAAAAACTGAGTCTTACTGTGATTTAGTGTTAGTTTGCTTTCTACAAGCCATGAACTTATGTCAGGAAATCCACTGTTTGAAATCGAGCCAATGTTGCACAAAACATCTTTTACTATCAGTTTAGTGTCATCAACAAGCAAAAATATTTTAGTGTTAACCATAGTACTAGAAGGCATATCATTTATATAGCTAAGGAACGGGAGTGGTCCAAACACTGATCACTGATCAGACCTCACATTACAACCATTCTCAACACTGTGAATAATGACGTTCTGTTGTCTGTTGCTAAAGTAAGAGGTGAACCTATTCTGAGTTACTCCCTGTATTCAGTAATGGTCCTACTTCTGGAGCAATATTTTGTAATCAAAACAATCAAAGGCCTTAATTAAATCAAAAAATATGCCTAACGTTCCAATAGTGTTTTTTAACCCTCAGAGAAAAGAGAATATAGCATTTTTAGTTCTTAAACGACTTCTAAAGCAAAACTGTATATTTGATAGCAAATTTTTGAAAGGCATTTGCCAAGAGAGTTATGTCATTCCCTGCATAAACAAAATTTTTATTTAACTAGCCAGCAATGCTCAGAGAATAATTGTTAAGTACTATACATATATCAGATTATTCAGTAACAGAAAATATTTTATTAGGAACTGACTGTATTGTCGACCCTGTGCTACTGACCAGACAAATCCTTCAAAACTGAACATAATGTTTTAATTTTATTTTATGAATTAGCTAGTCTATTTGCATACCACATGCTCTTTGCCTTCCTAATAACATTTTTAAGCACCTTACAATACTGCTAGTAATGGACTACTGTAGCGTGATAGCGACTACTTCTAACATTTTGGTATAATTCCCGCTTTGTTCTACATGACAACATTATCCCCCTTGTCAGCCACGTGGGTTGCCTAATACTGCAAGTACTCAGTTTAGAACGCTGTAATGGGCAGAAAATCACAAAAAGTATGAGAAATGCGTTAAGGAAAGCATATTGTTTATCATTTATCTTATCGTTATTCTAGTTCCCTGATAACGTTCAAAAACTCTCTGTTGCTGTTGGATTTACTTTCCTACATAGTTTGTAACTACATGTGACATTTGTTTGAGTGTAAAGGCCTTTTAGTGCTAAATTTCGTGCAACATGGTCTGAAAGGTGTAATTACATGCAACATTTGTTTGAGTACAACAGCCTTTTAGCGCTAAAATTCGCGCATCATTATCTGTAAGGCTATTCACCCTTTTTCTAACAGAATGCCCATCTAATAATAAAGAATGAATAAAAATATTGTCTGTGGCTGTGTTACTGATGTCCTGCACCCTAGTGGGAAAAGCACTGTCTGCATCAGATCATATGAATTTAGAAGATCTAGCAACATCCTTTTCATTTTTTGCACCATCAAAATTTAAATTGAAGTCACCATATACAATTAATATCTGGTACTTCCTACAAAGTGAATCAAGAACTCTCTCTAGCCTGAGCAGAAATGCTCTGAAGTCAGAGTCAGGAGACCTGTAAACTACAACAATTAGAAGTTCAGTTTCACTACATTTAAGTGCCTCTATTCAACATTCAGATATCTGTTCAGTGTAGTGCTGTCATACGTTTATGGACTCAAATGGAATACTGTTTTTATGTGCTCTTCCACTCCCCCATCACGCAAGGAACTCGTTGAAAAACTGCCAGCTAATCAGTATCATTGTAAGGGATGGCTCTGAATTATCAAGTAATTTAAGTGGTGCTACGATATACCAATAATATCAGAGTTAACATCTATAAGCAGTTCACTAACTTTATCTCTAATGCCTCCTATATTTTGATGAAAATTGATAATTCCTTCTCTACTTGAAAACTATACACCCTCTGAAGGTGAGCTCTTAGTTAGAGGGACTTCCTTTAAGTAGGTACACCTATCAGCTGACTTCAATCTGAAAAAGGTGAAGTCCGAACACCAACTAGTGTAAGAATTTTTCCATAAGTGATCCCACCACCACCCACTACACTGTCATCTATAAGCCTTGCCAGCATCCCCATACCTATTGAGGTGCAGGTCATGCCTAGTAAAACCCAATTTGCTGACAGATCCAACTGCCACCATTGAAATGTGACCCACGCCCTCTGCCATCAGCGCCCCCTCCAACCCCATGTTAATGCGTCTAAGAGCCACATTGAGATGGGGCCAATCATGACGCTGAAACACTTGCACGAAATGCACATTAGTGCTACCAGATTGAGCAGCTATCTTTACCAGGTCACCACCAACATCATATTCCCTGCGCTATCAAGAATGTTCCCTACACCTCACACTATCACTACCCGATCCTCCTTTGTAAAATTCACACATAAGTCCGCTATGCTGTGAGCCACCTGAGCCGACCTGGCAGTAGGCTTCACAATGCTGATGTCCTGGTACTCAATCCATAACACTTCCTGCAACTGCTGGCCCACACCTCTATCATTCGAACTACCTAGCAGCAGAACCTTCCCCTTTCTCTTATACCTTGCAACTGACTTAGGCCTCCTGACTTCTGAGGACTGGTGCATGTTCCCTTCACCTACAGCTACAAGAAGCTCCTCTCCAAACTCTGACAGTTGGTCAAATGTATTGCATGTACATAAAGTATAACTGTCTTAACACTTCCTCCTCCTAGCTGCCTTCATGCCAACTGCCATTTCCAATTCCCCACCACTCTTCACCCTCCTCAACCGAACAAGTTCCTCCTTTGCGCGCTGTAACTGCACCTGAAAGGCACAAATCTTACGCTCCTGCTCCTCTATCAACTTATTTCTACCACATATTCTGCATTCCCAGGAGAGGATCTCGCTAGAATACCCACTGGCTTCCACACTGCATTCCCCCAGTGAAAATACTTTGAACAGATCCCACACTGTAAGCTACTATTCACAAACCTACGACAGAGACCAAACTTCTCACTCATGGTAATATTTTACAGATACTAAAAATCTATACGACTGTTGTTGTGGTCTTCAGTCCTGAGACTGGTTTGATGCAGCTCTCCACGCTACCCTATCCTGTGCAAGTTTCTTCATCTCCCAGTACCTACTGGAACCTACATCCTTCTGAATCTGCTTAGTGTATTCATCTCTTGGTCTCCCTCTACGATTTTTACCCTCCACGCTGCCCTCCAATGCAAAATTTGTGATCCCTTGATGCCTCAGAACATGTCCTACCAACCGGTCCCTTCTTCTCGTCAAGTTGTGTCACAAATCCCTCTTCTCCCCAATTATATTCAAACCTACTGATTAGTTATGTGATCCACCCATCTAATCTTCAGCATTCTTCTGTAGCACCACATTTCGAAAGCTTCTATTCTCTTCTTGTCTAAACTACTTATCGTCCATGTTTCACTTCCATACATGGCTACACTACATACAAATACTTTCAGAAATGACTTCCTGACACTTAAATCTGTACTCGATGTTAACAAATTTCTCTTCTTCAGAAACGCTTTCCTTGCCATTGCCAGTCTACATTTTATATCTTCTCTACTTCTACCATCGTCATTTATTTCGCTCCCCAAATAGCAAAACTCCTTTACTACTTTAAGTGTCTCATTTCCTAATCTAATTCCCTCAGCATCACCCGATTTCATTCGACTACATTCCATTATCCTCGTTTTGCTTTTGTTGATGTTCATCTTATATCCTCCTTTCAAGACACTGTCCATTCCATTCAACTGCCCTTCCAAGTCCTTTGCAGTCTCTGACAGAATTACAATGTAATCGGCGAACTTCAAAGTTTTTATTTCTTCTCCATGGATTTTAATACCTACTCCTAATTTATCTTTTGTTTCCTTTACTGCTTGTTCAATACACAGATTGAATAACATTAGGGAGAGGCTACAAACCTGTCTCACTCCCTTCCCAACCACTGCTTCCCTTTCATGCCCCTCGACTCTTATAAGTGCCATCCAGTTTCTGTACAAATTGCAAATAGCCTTTCGCTCCCTGTATTTTACCCCTGCCATCTTTAGAATTTGGAAGGGAGTATTCCAGTCAACATTGTCAAAAGCTTTCTCTAAGTCTACAAATGCTAGAAACGTAGGTTTGCCTTTCCATAATCTTTCTTCTAAGATAAGTCGTAAGGTCAGTATTGCCTCACGTGTTCCAATATTTCTACGGAATCCAAACTGATCTTCCCCGATGTCGGCTTCTACCAGTTTTTCCATTCGTCTGTAAAGAATTTGTGTTAGTATTTTGCAGCTGTGACTTATTAAACTGATATTTCGGTAATTTTCACATCTGTCAACACCTGCTTTCTTTGGGATTGGAATTATTATATTCTTCTTGAAGTCTGAAGGTACTTCGCCTGTCTCATACATCTTCCTCACCAGATAGTTGAGTTTCGTCAGGACCGGCTATCACAAGGCCGTCAGTAGTTCTAATGGAATGTTGTCTGCTCCCAGGGCCTTGTTTCGGCTCAGGTCTTTCAGTGCTCTGTCAAACTCTTCACGCAGTATCGTATCTCCCATTTCACCTTCATCTACATTCTCTTCCATTTCTATAAAATTGTCCTCAAGCCCATCGCCCTTGTATAGACCCTCTATATACTCCTTCCACCTTTCTGCTTTACTTTCTTTGGTTAGAGCTGGGTTTCCGTCTGAGCTCTTGATATTCATACAAGTGGTTCTCTTTTCTCCAAAGGTCTCTTTAATTTTCCTGTAGGCAGTATCTATCTTACCCCTAGTGAGATAAGCCTCTACAACCTTACATTTGTCCTCCAGCCATCCCTGCTTAGCCATTTTGCACTTCCTGTCGATCTCAATTTTGAGACGTTAGTATTCCTTTGTGCCTGCTTCATTTACTGCATTTTTATATTTTCTCCTTTCATCAATTAAATTCAACATATCTTCTGCTACCCATGGATTTCTACTAGCCCTCGTCTTTTTACCTACTTGATCGTCTACTGCCTTCGCTACTTCATCCCTCAGAGCTACCCATTCTTCTCCTACAGTATTTCTTTCCCCCACTGCTGTCAATAGTTCCCTTATGCTCTCCCTGAGACTCTGTACAACCTCTGGTTTAGTCAGTTTATCCAGGTCCCATCTCTTTAAATTCCCACCTTTTTGTAGTTTCTTCAGTTTTAATCTGCAGTTCATAAGCAATAGATTGTGGTCAGAGTCCACATCAGCCCCTGGAAATGTCTTACAATTTGAAACCTGGTTCCTAAATCTCTGTGTTACCATTATATAATCTATCTGATACCTTTTAATATCTCTGGGATTCTTCCGTGCATACAACCTTCTTTTATGATTCTTGAACCAAGTGTTAGCTATGATTAAGTTTGCACTGTGCAAAATTCTACCAGACGGCTTCCTCTTTCATTTCTTCCCCCCAATCCACATTCACCTACTATGTTTCCTTCTCTCCCTTTTCCTACACTCGAATTCCAGTCACCCACGACTATTCAATTTTCGTCTCCCTTCACCATCTGAATAATTTCTTTTATCTCGTCATACATTTCATTAATTTCTTCGTCATCTGCAGAGCTAGTTGGCATATAAACTTGTACTACTGTAGTAGGCGTGGGCTTCGTGTCTATCTTGGCCACAATAATGCGTTCACTATGCTGTGTGTAGTAGCTTACCCGCACGCCATATTTTTTTTATTCATTATTAAACCTACTCCTGCATTACCTCTATTTCATTTTGTATTTATAACCCTGTATTCACCAGACCAAAAGTCTTGTTCCTCCCGCCACCAAACTTCACTAATTCCCACTATATCTAACTTTAACCTATCCATTTCCCTTTTTAAATTTTCTATCCAACCTACTCGATTAAGGGATCTGACATTCCACGCTCCGATCCGTAGAACGGCAGTTTTCTTTCTCCCGATAACAACGTCCTCTTGAGTAGTCCCCGCCCGGAGATCCGAATGGGGGGTTATTTTACCTCCGGAATATTTTACCCAAGAGGACGCCAATATCATTTAACCATACAGTAAAGCTGCATGCCCTCGGGAAAAATTACGGCTGTAGTTTCCCCTTGATTTCAGCCATTCGCAGTACCAGCACAGCAAGGCCGGTTTGGTTATTGTTACAAGGCCAGATCAGTCAATCATCCAGACTGTTGCGCCTGCAACTACTGAAAAGGCTGCTGCCCCCTCTTCAGGAACCACACGTTTGTCTGGCCTCTCAACAGATACCCCTCCGTTGTGGTTGTACCTACCGTACGGCCATATGTATCGCTGAGGCACGCAAGCCTCCCCACCAACGGCAAGGTCCACGGTTCATTGGGGGGGGGGGGGGCGGGGGAGGGCTATACGACTACGCTACCTAATTTCAGTTACACCTGTAGAACTATTTATGGAACCAACAATAGCGATCTCAAAATTCTCTGTCTACTAACAAAGAAACTACTAGTATTAATACTACTACACCACAGCTAATACCAATACCAACAAAACTTCACAAAAGTATTAGCTAAAGCCAAAAATTCGAGCGGCCACTGGAACATTTAACGAAATAAAATTACTGATTGAAAACTTCACTGAAATACTTCACTAGAAACAATAAGAAACCTCAGCTGAAAACTAAAGCACGTAATTTACGAAACAACTTCAACACACAGAAAATTCTAAAAAAAGACAGCGACCGAACGTTTCCAAAAGATTATTAAATCGTTATTTCGCCTTAATCAGCACGAAACACTGCTAAAAATTATTAAATTTAATAACTACCTAACACTACACAAATAACTATGTCAGTACTCAGCTTTATAACCGCTGCAACTGCAGCTGTATATCGACTCATGTTCCTTCACAATCTAATCAGACAAGTCCTTCACCTTATATTGAATCTCAATGTACTTTTCCACCTATCTGTTCTCTCTTCTGTGTTCACCTGTGAAATTCCCATTGTACTCTTAATACTTGCTTCCAGATTCACAGAAGTTTGTTTCGACTTTTCAATATTTAGGACAGTCCGTCCGACAATCATTAATTTTTCGATTTTTTCACATTTTCTCGCAGCCATTTCGCCTTAACTTCCCTGCACTTCCTACTTACTTCATACCTGAATGACTTGTATTCTGTAGCCCTGAATTTCCTGAACGTTTTTGTACTTCCTTCTTTCATCGATCAACTGAAATATTTCTTCTGTCACCCATGGTTTCTTGGCAGTTGTCTTCTTTGTATGTATGTTTTCCTTTCCACCTTCTGTAACTGCTCTATTAAGAGTTTCCCAATCCTTTCCAACTGAGCTACCTTCTGCACTATGTCTTATCGCCATATCTATAGCCTCAAAAGACTTCTAGCGCATCTCTTAATTCCTTAGTACTTCAGTATCCTACGTCTTTGCGCATTGATTCTTCTTTAGTAGTCTCTTAAATTACAGCCGAATCGCCATCGCTACTAAATGGTATTTTGAGTCTATATCTGCTCCTGGATATGTCTTACAATCCAGTACTTGCTTTAGGAAGCTCTACCTCAGCATGATATAACCTAACTGAAGTCTTCCAGCATCTACCGCCCTTTTTCAAGTATACGTCCTGTTCTTGTGATCTTTGAGTAGAGTATTCGCTATTAATTTGAAATTTGTTACAGAACTCAATTACTCTTTCTGTTCTCCCTTCTTAGTACCAATCCCATACTCTCTCGTAACCCTTTTTACTAATCATTCCCTACAACCGCTTTCCAGTACCTCATGACTGGGATTTTCATATCTCCCTTTAGGCACTTAATAAGCGTTCAATATACTCATGTACTTTCTCTATCTCTTCATCTCTTGCGACTTCGTTATATATACCTGAACTATCGTTGTCGGTGATAGTTTGCTGTGAATTCTTATGAGAACAATCCTACCACTGAAATGCCCACAGTAACTCACCCTCTGCCATAACCTCCTCTTTATAACTAATCCTAGCACCGATACTCGACATTCTGCTGCTGTTGATATTACCGATTACTCATCTGACCAGATATGCATGTCTTCTTTCCATTTGACTTAAATGACCTGCACATTAACTTGACTAAAAGAATTCTTTTTCAAACTTTCTAGCTTTCCTACTATGTTCAAACTTACGATATTACACGCCCCGACTTGTATGAACGTTATTCTTTCTTTAGTTACTCAATCTTCTTCTCGTGGTCACCTCCCCCTTGGCAGTCCACTCCTGAAGGTCCGATTGGGGGGCCAGTCCCGAATCTTTTGCCAAAAGAGAGATTATGATGACTTTTTTTTTCAGTTACTGGTTCCATGCCTTGTGGATGTGCATTGTCTTTCTTTACTGCAGTTTTTCCATTTCCTTATGCACCCTCACTGCATTGAACATCACTGATTCTCCCGCCTTTAGGGACAGTTTCCCACCTCAAGGACAAGAGAGTGCACTGAACCTGTGTCTGCTCCTCAGACCTCATTGATGAAGCCGTTGCCTGAATGAGAATGACGACTTATGCCAGAATTGCTCGGCCGCCATGGCTAACGGCATTTTTTCAAAATATAAGCAGTAGTGTGATCCGTTTGCAGGACCGAGGACGTTTTGATTTCTAATCTAATACACTATCCCCAGACCAGCGATTGTATTAAGATTGAATAAAAAGAGAATAAACATGTACTTATGCTCCTCAACTCTAATCCAGAACACAGACGCAACTTTCAAAACAATTTGTATCAACCTAAAGTAACTGTATAACTTCATATAATAATCCGAGATTGTCTGTATTACCATCTCCTATAATATTTGAGAATTCTTGACAACTTGGAGATTCTCAAGTATGATGGAAATCAAGCCTTCAAGCTTTAGAAGCTGCAGAAAATCGGATGACCATGGCAATTGCTAGTAAACTGTACAAAATTCCCAGAACAATTTCATTCTGTTGCTGATCTATGTGGCGACTTGTTACACTTTTGCTACGTTATGACGACGTATGGAGAAATTAGTTATAATTTTCCTGTATTGTGTTTGAGATGAAGATGAGGTGTTATGTAATCCCTACTGTGTGTCAGAATATGCTAAAATTATCACCAGAAGAAAACAATGGTTTTTACTACAATATAAAATACCCAAAACAAGTGTTACGACTCTAAAATTTACAAGCTTCATGGATTTATGCACATCATTATGACTATTTCGGAAATGTAGGACAGACGATGCAATAACTGTTACGACTCTGCTGGATACTTCCATGTTAAAAATGCTGTGAAATGCACTATCTCTTTTCGATCATGACATTAGAAGGCGTTACATAAAGTATTTAACCGAACAACAACAGTTACTGTTATAATATCTGTAGAAGGAGCAACTTCCTTTGTCACATGGCTCACGATGACCGACAGTGCATTTGATTAAGCTCAGAAAAATAAGAAACTTATGCCGATTCTTTGGCAGGCATCAGTAAGTCTGAGCTGTTAAATAAGGATCTTTGCTTGTAGCACCAAGCTGCGACTTGTCCTCGATTGCCTGTGAGAAAAGGCACACATGCATGTTATTGAGTTAGCACATAAGTCGCACTTGGAGGGTGTGAAAGTATTGACTTCCAAACTAATCGCTTTTGATTGCTGAATCATGTCCAAATTCGTTGAAACAAATCAAAGCTGGTTGGGAGAAGTTGACATTTGCAGCCTATGCAGGAAAATATATATAAATACCAGTCAGTCACTAGTTAAAGTAAATCATCTACGCTTCTGCTCTTGTTGCTGCTGCTGTCCTCTGTGTGTAGTCATCGAATTACAAAAAATGTAAGTCGATATTCGTCACTACTACTACTAATAAAATTTGCATTTTATTTATCAAGTGCTCGTTATAATTCAAGACGAGTGGGATTCTTCTGCTTCCATCTTGTAGAACTTGAAGCATGAGGCTGACGGTGGAAACTCAATATGCACTGAAAGACTGTTAGTTACCATTGGAGAAGGGAGAATGACAACTGCCCTGGAGTGCATGGCACAGCAACAGGAAGTTTGGAGCAACAGTGCTGGTTTCTTTGAAGACTTCCGAGATATACCTACCTACAAGATTCTCAGGTTTTAGTGTTTTAGAATTGTAGAGTGAATAAATAGGGCACTACTGATTTCGAAAATACTCATAGAAACAAACATATTTTGCTTTCTCATGTTTTCTTAGTAATAATTGTGGTGTCGGCAGCTATGGGAATCAGCACCGACACAGATAACGAAGGAGAGAAGTTGCGATGGACGGTGGCAGTATTTCTAAATCATGTGTACAAAACACTTTCAATTTAATACAATACTTTATTTCTAATGAGTGAAGAAACAATACTTAACTTCCTGTGCCTCCTACGTGTAGTTACATTGACAGTCTATTACTGTTCGCAGAATGCAGGCTAAGTAACGTCTTCCTATCACTCAGTACTGGTGCTCTCGAAGACTGCTACCGAACAGGGGCCGACCAGCGATGGTCAAATCAGCTTTGAGATGGTGTGCTGAACTCTTCCTGGAGGTGTGAAGCTTCGCACTCTTTCCATTGGTGCGAGGGTCAGCGCCGTCTTAATGCTGTTATGCGGGGCTGCACTGGTTGGTGTGCCGTCGATGGTTTCGAACTGCACAATAACTAAGGATGTAAAATGTCTATTCTTGATCATAAGAGAAATTAAAGTTCGCTCCTTACAGTATGAACGTTTACACTTGTTTTTAATTTTCCAGACAGTTCAGTCCTCAGTTACAAGATTGTTAGATTTGGCTGTCATCTAAACACCTTTTGAGAAATAAATGAGAAAATAATACAGCTACTGAATACAGAGTTCTTTACAGAACGTGGACACGTTAAATTTGAAGTGGATGATGAATATTAAAGAATTCATTACACTTAACTGCAACTGACTCAGTAAAGCAAAATGGCTGACAATTACCTTCAGAAAATATTATTCCTATTGTATACTGAATAACATGTTCTCGGGTTTCCAACCCCGTCAATTTGTTATACCACTTGACAATGGCCAAGGAGTACTTTGCCGAAAGCTCCTGTAGTTTTAAGCAATTGACGCGGTTGGGAACCCGAGAAAATTTTATTCAATGTTATCACCGCGAGACTCTGCATTCATACATATTGTATACTGTTTGTCCATAAAACACAAGTGGGTATCGTTGGATTTCGTTAAGTCAGATACTCGGTTAGCTGCTGGAAATGTGTTACACATATATTCCAATTGTAATATCCTACTGTTCTCAATTTATAAAGTGTTGAATTTGAATAAATGTATTTAATTTTATGATGAAAAAAGAAATAGATATAATATATTCTGGAATACAATTATACTTGAGTAATTTATATAATTTTGTTCCTTTTCCCTACCCTCTGTAATGTATTTCATTCCTTAATCAACATGTAATTAATGTACACTCCACACACATGAGTACTGTCACTCGAAGATGAAAACTACTACTGAGATCATAGATTAACTGAGAATTATATGCACAAGGACTGACAGGATTTTGATTCCTTTGTAAACAGGCTTAGGTAACGATTTAGGATCCAAGAACCTGGAGCAACAAAGGGGGCAGGCAGATGGTCGACTTTCGTCATAATTTAGAATCCTTTCCACGTCTTCCATTAATACATTCGCCCTCGGTGTTGTTACTCAGTAGGGCCGTTAATTCGATACTATAACAAGCCGGTAACCCCCAATTCGTCGGTTAACACATCCGAAAATTCTGTACATACGGCCTTGAACTTACCTTTTATAAATTTATCCAAATGAGCTAACTGGTCCTCTTAATCGATCTGACTTCCATGCACTACGCACTTCCGCACTAGGTTCATCACATGTCATCATCGTTACGCCCCCATGATCACGCTGGCAAGAATGGAAAGATCTTCAAGGCCTAAAGTGCCAATGAAACTGTACCCCGACAAGTGGGAATCAGGTAAACCTTGGCTACAAAATTAGTCACTAAAACACAGCTAATGCCCTTCATCGCCAACTTACACGGAAACTCACCAATCTTCACTTTTATGTATAAACATACTTTCACTAATAAACTCACCTTATCGGTCGTCAGATATTTTCCGGTATCTGTAACCTACTTCCCTGATAGTGCAAAAATAATTTACAATCAACTGCCAAGATCGGACTGCCTACATAAAGAATACAGAAGACCCCGAACGATTGATTATTAAATGCTGCTCATATGTACGGCAAGAGTGGACTCTCTTCCTTCTTAATCGCACTAAGCAACTTCCTTGCCCCTTACAGTGACTGTCGTTATTCAGGTTGCTGGCTTTCCTTAACATGAACTCTGTTCTTGCACGGCCACGCTTGCCACACTTCCCCTCTTTGTGAGTCATTGTTTCCGTGGTGTGTCGTTCTACTGAAACCTTGCTCCTTCTGCCACCACACCAACTCGTTACTCTCCCCCTCAAGCTCTTCGTTTTACGCATTAGCTAACCGTACGTGAATCCACATATTCCATCGGCTACGTGTAGCTTACTGTTTTGTGTAATAGAACCATAGTCCTGGAGATTTGACAGAATACCATCTGCTGTATATTTTCGTGTTTCAATCAAAATAAATATTACATGCTACTTGCTCCACGGCTTATCTCAGTTCCAAGTCTACCAAGAATCTTTTAACTCGCGGCATATACTTTATTACCGTCTCGTGACTTCCAGATTCACGTCCATATGGCGATCCATTAACTCTTGCAAATTAACTCTGCAAATTCTTGTCCAAAACTGTTACCTCATGCAATTTTCTTGCATCATTTGCAAAACATCGCTTTGTAAGTTATCCTCTACTTTAATAGCAATAAGTCTCAATGCATCCAAACTATTTACCTCCGTGGTCTGTGCTCTGTTCTTAAATTGAACAGTGAAATACAAATATTCACTATGTAATCTACTGAAGTCAACGAAAAGTAAGAACATTCATTTCAAAATTCCTGTATCAGGTTCTGCAGTTTCCCCAACAAGGTATAAACGATGATTTGCCCCACCTCACTATTGTGATCTCTCAAATTCACTTCCGCATTAAAGACCCTTACCCTTCGATTACTGGCTTAGATCCGTTCTTACATAGTATTACTGTATGTGTAGAAACTTTGTTTCTAGTTCACACTGGCTAGATCATGCATTCTATCCAGGTAGAGCTTAAAACGGGTCTGAGACTTTCGTGTCTGATTAGGTTTCCAGATGTCCTCACTCTGTAGGATCTCTCTCTTTCCTTCATTCACAAGTCTAACTGCAGCGCATAACTCACTGGGCTCTGTAATTAGTCGCACCATCGGCAAATGATTATTTGACGTACTTGTTCAAGCAGCTTGGAGACACTGTCTTTTGCGTGTTACTTTCGTCGTTGTATTTCACAAATTAACTCTTCTCTCCTCAAATAAGTAGGATCTTTTACATAATAAGGCATTCTGAAAAGCAACAACGGTGTTTAAGCAAACAGGAAAATACCTTAATGCAACCCAGAGTTTCCACCGTTACTCAATCAATCAAACTCCTTCTGCTACCAAAACATAGCGTTAAATGAACATATAAGATTTTTATCGATTGATTGACTTCTGGTTGACATTTAAACATATATAGATTTACTAAAATTTTAAATGAAGTATACTTTTACTAGAAAAATAAGACTTCCGTAATAACTGAAATCAAACACCGGACAGATAAATGTTTTAAACACTCAGACGCAGTGAAATTCTACAACATTTAGCATCAAAAAATTAAGCGTAAGTTTAACAACTAGTGTTACAACTATTCCCAATTTTTATTGAGTGTTAAAAATTAAATATCTACAAAAACCCTCTCTAATCGGATTCCTTAAAAATGGCAGCCACGAGCTTGCAATGGAATAAAATGTCAATTAAACTTTATTTCAGAAAAACACATGCTCATTTTAACAATTTCCAAAAAGGTGAACGCCAAAACTGTATTTACGTAGAACCATGTGGACAAAATTAACTTTCCTGGCATAGTCCGTTTCTGTTACAACATGTACTTCAGAATATGAACAACAGTCCACTCCAGCTCACACAAATATAAGGAAAATATCACAAACTGCCCTGAAACAATTCATTATTAGAAACAGGAAATCATGGCGTCCCAGCCGCCACACAGTATAGCACCACTAACAGGCCTGCTGTTCGCCAGCAACCTGCACTCATTCAAGGAGTGCCAAAATAGAACAACTTTAATATGCTGCGTGCAATCAGATTCATTGGTACAGCATAATGTAATGAGACAACTGTTAACGACGTATGATGATACAATGTCAGACCCTGTATAGAATCACACTTGGACACAGTTTAACTCTATTGGAAAACCATAAGTGGTAACTTGAAAATGGTGGTGTATTCACACCAAATAACAGTATCTATTTCTATGTGAATCATACAAGCAGCGTGGCCCGAATTCTCTCTATACGTCCCACTTGGCTAGACACACGCTAATCACTGCCGTAAGTTCGGACTAGATCACCTCCAGAATTCATGATACAGCAGGCATTCGTTCAGCAGTCTCATAAACAAACCACATTCACAACTTGCGGCGAGGCTCCTAAAGAACGAGCGGGTAACTACTTTTCCTCATGACTCTGAGCACCGTCTGACTGACCTTCCGCATGAGCCACAGTAGACTCCCCAACCAGAGACAGCAGGCACCAAGAGCGTAGTTAAACTGTGGATTAGGCTTGATAGTGTCAACCTAGGCAGTAGCTCATTCTGAAGAACTGGAATTTTGTGTACAGTATTTCTCCCGTTTGGCAGTTAGTGTTGAGGTTCCCACTAGTAGGAACTATTATGAATATATACAATTTCCAGAGCAAAATCTTAGATCCTCTATTAAAAGTATCTTTTTTGTATTTGTAATAAAGTAATGAGCTATGAATTTTATGCACTGAGTGGACCATATTCATTTGTGTATATCCCTCTCCCTGAAGAAGAATCGCATATTTTGCACGTATTGTACTTAATTCATTCTCTAGATGTACATAATTATCATTCCAGGGCCATACATGCATAAAAACTGCTCTCTTGAAAACTTTCATTGATTATTTCCAAAAATAATCTTTCCATTTCCAGCAAAGCACTGCACTACTTCGAAGTAACCTGATAGATTATTAGTGTTGCCGGACTGACTCACTACGAGAGCCTTGTGTTCTTGGGCAACGCTATTACTAACAAAGAAATGCACGTACAGGAGTTTCATTCATTGGTTAGTTCTAATTAACTCAAGAAGATAGAATCTATCAAAGGCGTCCCGAACTTGTTAGAATACATCGAGAAGTGAAAATCATCATAACCCTATCGTGTATGTATTTATTCTGTCCATTGGTCTGTGATGGGTCTCTTTTTTCAGATATACATCAATATTTGACTCAAAGTATCTTTTAAAACGACCTATTTGTCACATAATACACTGATGCGAGAAAACGTAACACCTAAAAATACTTAATCTATATTAATGAATGTTGTGGAATACAGATGTCTAGCTAATATTAGTAAATGATAAACGTTGCAAATCAGAGGGTAATGTATACACGAGATAAGCCATTGAAAATGTGCAATGCTGGTGCATTAATACCCAATGTAACCGCCAGAATAATAAATACAAGCAAGTAAATTTGCACTCATTGTGTTTTACAGGAGCCGTATTTTAGTTTGTGGGATTGCGTTCCATGCCTGTTGCACTTGGTCGGTTAATAAAGAGGCAGTTAATGCTGTTTGTAGATGACAGTGGAGTTGCATTCCAGTCATGTCCAATATGTGCCCGAATGGAGAGAGATATGATGATCGAACAGACCAAGGCAAAATGTCGACATTCTATAGAACTTGATGGGTCACAGCAGCGGTATGTGGGTGGGCGTTCTCCAGTTGGAAAACACAACCCTGAAGTACTGTTCATGAATGGCATCACCAGACATATCCAGACATATGCACAAATATCCAGTCAGGGTACTTGTGTCAACAACTAGAGTGATCCTAGTGTCGCACGACATCGCACCCCAGACCATAACTAGCGGTTTAGTTCCAGAGTGTGTAGCATGCGTACAGGTTGGTTGCAGGTCCTCAACTTCTCTCCTCCCAACCAACACACGCCATCAATGGCACCGAGGTGGAACCAGCTTTCATCAGGAAACACAACACATTTCCGCACTCCCTTCGACTGAGCTCTGACTTGACGCCACTTTAAGTCGAAAATTGCGTTGGTTTGGCGTCAGTTGAATGCACGCTACACAGTGTCTGGGTCGGAGCTGTCCTCGAAGTAATCGATTTGTTACAGTTTTATGTGTCACTGTGGAGCCAACTGCTGCCCAGATTGCGGCTACAGATGTAGGAAGATGCGCCATGGCCACACGCCGAACACGGTCGTCCATTCTCTCGATAATACCACGCAGCCGTCCAGAGCCCCATCTGTTTCCGACTACACGTTCTCATGACCACCGCTGCCAGCAGTCATGTCTAGTGGTTACATTCCTCCCAAGTCTTCTTCTGGGAAGGAACATCCAGCTTGTCGTATCCCTATTACACGACCTCGTCCAAACTCAGTGAGGTGTTGGTAATGGCTTCTTTGTCGCCTTAAACGGATTTTTGACTAACGTCAGTTCACCATGTCCAATCTCAAAGGTAACTAATGCTCACTGATGTAGGGTGTATTTAAAGCAAACCTTATTTGTGTCGTCATAGTGCCGGTTCTAGTGCCACCTCGCGCGAAATTCGAATAGACATCACATTTCAGTTGTAGGAACACCGCTATCAACTGCGATTTTTGTCTCACAATTTTCTGATTATTTTATTTTCCTAGACTTTCATGTTTATTATCTATTGTCATCGTTTCATGGCTTCTCCCATCCGTCTATTTTCAGGATTTTATATCCTTGTATGAGAGGTACATCTGAGTCAAGGGCGTCTGTGCAGGAAGAGAAGGAGGCAATATAAAATTTTATCCATTATGGAAGTACAACTCTACAATTTCGGTAAATAAAAGTTTTCACAAATTAACCTGTGACATTTGCTACTGCTATATTACATAGGGAAATGTAGAAGAAAGTTTCCAATGCGGTACAAGTATCGCGGCCCATCTAGCACACCTCATTCAATCACAGACATCAAAACAAACCTACATATTCTAAACAATGCAGACAAAGGAATAAAGATGGAACTCCTCCCGTGATAATAACTCACCCCACACCAATTTAAACGAACAAGCTGATGTATTAATCAACCTATTCCATTTCATTTCAAAGCACTTATAAACATGAAAATCTTAAAACAGACCTTTCCACATTCGCACACGTACTCATCACTCTCTCTCTCTTCTTCTAGCCCACGACACGTAGGGGGGCGCTGGCACACACACACACACACACACACACACACACACACACACACACACATACACGCACACATGAAAAAAACTTCAGCTCAAATATTAGTTGTATAAGTAACGATCAATGATTATTAATCACCAAGATAAGTGTCAACGCAAGTGTTGAACAGAGAAACACTGTGCTCCAGCACAAACTCTTAGAACATAACCTCAATCATGCTATTTCGTTTATTTACGTTTTTCAAAACACATGGAAGTTGTTACCAGTGGGCTACATTCGTGAAGTGGAGTAAAGCTAAGTGGAAAACATACGTCACATTTTTCAAAACAATGTGTGCGCCAAGAGCAAACCGACAGATTTTAATAGTTCTAACTTTTCAACTACATCGCTCTTATATTGTGAATAATTATCGTCACATTCAGAGCTTATATGCTTGTTTAACCGTTTGGTCACAGCTACACGACCCCCTCAATGCTGAAAACATGCGTGAAGTATTTACCATCTGACGATGAATCGCTAGGCGGTTGGAAAATGGCAATGGAACAAAAGGCGACTGCTTGCCGTAATTTGTGGAAACCTTCAGGTGCCCGTGTATTCTGATAGTGTAATTTTAGGAGCAACTTTTCCACAATAGATTAATTTCAAGATGATAAGTTTGGTGCTGTATGGTCTTTACTATTTCTTCATTTTTCTATTTCTAAACATTTTTCTGCATGCTAATGCTGTCAACTAGGTCCGTGTCACGTTTGATCTATGAAAATACATTGTACAACATAGTTAACTGATGTTGATTTGGATTAGTACGTTATTTTTCACTCTCATAAGCAGTCATTGTTACAACTCAGGTGGAGCCTCAGACGTCTGACCAAACATAAAACAACTACGGTGCGCCAAAATCTCCATAGGTTGCACGATTACTGTGTCATCTCGACGGACATCGTACAGGAACACATAGATACGTTGCTCACCTAGAAACAGAGATCTTCATTTATGATGGTTTCTTGTATGTGTTGGGTATGTAACGTATCCCACCCAACTGCCTAGACTGGAATCTGTAACAACTATTACACATGACGTTCCGCTCTTCTATCCTGAAGGATGTAGACATAGGAATGTGACCAGTCGTACTTAGGGAACAGTAACACCACCTAAATGCCAGGTTGATCGGGCTACAGGGATTCATTAAGCCCTTGCCCAACCGTCATCGATTGACCACCAACGAATTAGAGGCAATGAGGAGTGCGCCAACAAGTGCCCATATGTTAGCTGAGTATAATGTTAAAGCTAAGACACTGACGAACTGTGTATAAGAATAAATGGAAATGAGCGTAAGGCATCGTTGGCCGGGAGGCCCCTATTCGGTCGCCAAGTACAAGTCTTACTTCATTCGACGCCACATTGGGCTACTTGCCCGTTGGTGATGAGGATGAAATAATGATGAGGGCAACACAACACCTAGTACCCGAGCGGAGAAAATCTCCAACCCGCCGGGAATCGAACCCAAGCCCGCTTACATAGGAGGTGAGCACGTTACCATCCATATAAACAGGCAGACTGAAAAAGAATAAATGAAAAATACAGGAGTAAATAAATTAATTAGTTGAGTAAAGCACAAAGTACGCTTACTGGCAAATCATAACTACTGTTTTTTGTAGCTGTAATCCTAAGTCTGCATTTTACATAGCTATCGTGAATGATTAATTCATTGAAAACATTGTCTTGTGGTATATTTGGCAGTGCATTTAACAAATAGATAATACAGGTTAAATTTAAAGTTTATGGTTAAACCTCTATGGATAGTATTGAAACCTAAGCTCAGCACATTGTGATGAAGTTTTAATCCCCCTAAATATATACTTCAGGGAACCCGAGGTCTTGAGTTACTGATAAGGAAAGATGTGAGTGTAAACTGATTTGGTAGCCACGATTAACGACTATAGATATTATTAACTATTGGGAAGTGAGCTTGCATATCAATACTTAATGTCTCTTGAAGGAATTGTCGTGGAATTTGTCATTATTAGTGGAGTATTACTTGATATCGAAGATAGAGAAATATTGGTAGAAATAGTTGTAGACATGTATTTACACATACAGAATGACGTAACCAGAACGACTACAATTCTCATGAATAAACAAAGCGGTTTCTCGGATAGGAGATCAAAGTGGATGAGGTCATCTTAAGGTATAGCACAATTTCCTTTTATTCATTAAGAAAGGCGAAACCCGAGAAGAGATCTATTATGGTAAAAAAACTGCTCTCTGCATAATGTCCCACAATCCAGAGTGTAGCAGGAACGGTTCTACGGAAGCTGAATTTAAGGGGAGAGAAATTTAAATCTACTTTCGCCACGGTTTGTATGATACATCCCCATATAAAAATTGTTGCATCACTTCTTGTGAACGATACTTGGTTCATAACCCATTCCAGCCTACAGTTTCAACTTCGTTGAACATGCTGAACACGTCGCCAGAGTGCTGATACTACAAATTACCATTCGGTGGGTATGGAAAGGATAAAGTGATCCATCGCAAATGTATAAATGTTTTATAACAAATGTGTGATTAATATTAACAACACAATCATACAATCATGCAAATGAAGTTATCAAATTATCTGTTTCTACTGCTTATACAGATACAGGGGAAAAATAGAGAATTTAAAACACTGTAACACGTAAACGTTATTGGAACTAAGAACGAAAAATAAAAAGATGAGTTTACCATTCTGAAAAATGTTAAAACCTACATAACGACAGATGTGACACAAAAAATTAAAATGCTATCACATTCATCTAAATCGGCACAAAAATGAATGAGACTTTGAATTAATAGCTCTTCTCGCCACAGAAGACGAAATGCAGTCTGTTAAAATACGTCGGACGATCTGTTCAGACCACCGTAATCACACGTGGGGAGGTCTTCTCTCCGTAGTATGTTTCAAGGCACACGTCAAGCTCTTGGATAAGTAAAGCAGAATACGGGAAGCCACGTGCTGTTCTGTTTGCACTATCCCTGTGACAGAATCTCAAATTCCAGTGTGTATTTCAGGATACAGCATCCGTGAGCTTCCTCTCCAGATGGGCATATTCGTGTGTGTCGGTAACTTATTTTGCTGTGACAGACCGTGAATACTGCCATAATAGGTAATTTATGAACATGTACTCATTGTATATTAAAGTTTTTCCAATAATAAAAAAATGTTGCACAACAATATGCAAAGGAAATACGTTTACTTAAGTTACTGGTAAAAAATTTTTAAAAAATTATGTAATTGCACAGAATTATGCCCGGTTATCCAAATTTTCCTACAATTTCGTCTCTTCGATTGATCTAATGCGGATGTGAGTTTGGTTTATATATTTATGATAGTACATTTCTGAATTTAATGAGCGCTTACACATCATTATTAGGTGTGGAACGTAGCAGGTGCATGGGCACCGAAAATGATTAATTTGAACCGAGTTTAAAGAGGGTGTAATTAAATACAAACAGATTTTTACAAGATGACGGCGACACTTTGACGAGAAAGTTAAAGGAGATTAAATATGAATGACAGTAATATTAACAGTATGTTCAAAAATCTCATCACGATCGGGCTGCAATTGAATTTTGAGATGCGTCATTCCCCTCGCCTTCATCTCAACACGAAGTACACTGTGACTGCAGCTATAGTTGATATTTTAAATGTAATTTTGGAGCAAATGCGTACACATTTCTATGGGAGCCATTGTGATATTTGGTTAATAGCTTAGGGTACTTCAATTCCCATTGGCGGTGTACCGTTTCTGCTGGCAGTAAATGGTTCTGCTATATCCCACGGCTATTTTTATTTATGACGGGAAGACACATTTCGTTCTGGTTTTTAGCAGTACACCAGTTTTACAGTTTCATCCGCCCCCGTGCAGTCCGACATTCCCGTCCTTCACTTCCCACCACTCCTCGACCACCACTCGCACCAGATCACTCCAGTTGGTTTTACGTAAGGAATCATATGAAAATATACAAATTAAACTTATGCAAAAACGATTACGAAGGTTTGGATAATTATTTTCCTCATGCAGTTTAAATATAAAAAATTGTGCATGGATCTATAGGTAATTCTAGTAAGTAAATATTAAATATAATCAATATAACTAGTAGTTTATAAATATTTCAGGAGAATATTCCATCTGGCACACGGTTATCGTGAAAATAACAGGGCTTTGGTTTCGAAAATGGGCACGGTACTAACTGAGACAAACGCACATCCGAAACTTCAATGTATTTTCAGAGTAGAGCTTTAACACGGAACCGCTGCTTATCCCGAAAAAGTAATAAAAGTTTACTGGCAGTGGATGAATCCGTCCATTTATTATCATAGTACATTTATGAATTTAATGAGGTCAGATCCATATAGTAGGCTAATTGATAAAGTGTAAGTAAGTCTGTCTTCAAGTTACAAAATGAGTAGTCATATACACGCACTATCTGATCGGAAGTACCCGGACATCTGCTGGTCAAAATTAATATGACATGTGGCTACCCTAATCCTTTATAGCGGTTTGAACTTGCTGGAGACACTATCAATGACTGTCTGTGGAGCAATGGCGAAGTCGAAGTTATTACCACATACGAAAGGTGCTCCATTGGCGTGAAATTGACACTATATGCAGACCAGCTATTTCGGGAATGTCACTGTCCACAAAACATTACCTCACACTTGGTGTTTTCTGACAGTGTCCACTGTCGTGTTGGTACAATCTTCCTCTACCTGTACCTCCTTTCCTCCAGTGTATGCTGGACACAGTGCTGTAAAATGTATTCACATCCTTCCACGTTTACTGTTTTCGCAAGCACAGTAAGGGACTACGGCCTAAGCACGAAAAGCACTTCCATACCGTGACACCACGTACTCCATACTTCATTAGAGTAAATTAGATTTACTTCATTCCAATTGATCCGTGGTGAGGAGGTCTTCCAGGATGAAGAACATGTCAGAAAAACAACAATATGTGACAAATATTTACAACTCAATCAAATAAGCTAATGTACCATTCCACATGTCCCAACTGGACTGATCGTCATTTAATGAACGCTATATGAGAGAACCATTTCACAAATACTAATGCACTGAATTTAAAATAAAAAAGATTTTATTTATTTATAAGGTAATAAACGTCTAATACAACTACTAAATACTTATTTACAATGAACAAATTACTGCCGTGGAATTGTGCAGAAGTTATATTGTACTTATATATATATATACATACACACAAATTAGTTGGTTCTACTGAGAAATTCATCAATGGAGTAGAAGGAGGTGGCCACCAATAAATGCTTCAGACTTCTCTTAAACTGAATTTCAATGGTTGTTAAGCTTTTTATGGCAGCTAGCAAGTTATTGAAAATGTGTGTTCCTGAATAATGCACATCTTTTTGTACAAGAATAAGTGACTTTAAATCCTTGTGAAGATTATTCTTATTTCTAGTATTGATTCCATGAATTGAGCTGTTGCTTTGAAAAAGTGATATATTTTTAATGACAAATTTCATTAAGGAATAAATATATTGGGAAGCAGTAGTTAGTATCCCAAGTTCCATAAACAGGCTTCTGCAAGATGTTCTTGAGTTCACACCACATATAACTCTTACTGCACGCTTTTGTGCCCAGAAAACTTTAGCTTGGCTTGATGAACTGCCCCAAAAAAATTATCCCATATGACATTATGGAATGAAAATAAGCATAGTATGCCAGCTTTTACATTTTTATATCCCCTATGTCTGACACAATTCGAATTACAAATAGAGATTTCTTAAGACGCTTCAGCACTTCTGCGGTGTGCCCCTCCCAGTTGAATTTATTATCAAGCTGTAATCACAAGAATTTAACACTGTCCACTTCTTCTATCTGCTTGCCATCGTATGTTAGGCATATACTCGTGCGACACCCCTTACAAGCTCTGAACTGCATGTAGTGTTGTTTTTTGTTTTTTCAAGGTTCAGTGACAAAGAATTGGCTGAACCAGTAATAAATGTCCAAAAATATTTTATTAGCTGACTTTTTTAAGACTACACTTGATTTGCTATTTATTGCAATGTTTGTGTGATCAGCAAACATAACAACCTTGGCTTCTGGTAAAGTTACTGATTAAAGGTCATTGATATACACAAGAAAAAGTAAGGGCCCTAAAATGAAACCTTGTGGGACCCCACATGTAATTAGTTACCGGTTGGATGATGTCTGATAGCTTGATGCATGTCTCTTTCCTAATAACACCCTCTGTTTACTGCCAGAGATATAAAATTTGAACCATTTTGCAGCATTTCCTGTTACACTATAATCATCTATTTTACTTAAAAAGATATTGTGATTTACACAGTCAAATACCTTTGGCAGATCACATAATATACCAGTTGCCTGCAATTTTTCGTGTAATGAATTAAGCACATTTTCACTGTAAGTGTAGATAGCCTTCTCAATATCAGAACCCTTTAGAAATCCTAACTGTGACTTTGACAGTATGTTATTTGAGATAAGATGGTTATAAAGCCGATTGTACATTAATTTTTCAGAAATATTTGAAAATGCTGGCAAAATTGAAATTGGATGGAACTCTGATTCTTAAACAGTGGCTTAACCTCAGCATATTTCAACAGTTCAGGAAATACTCCACTGATAAATGACTGGTTACACTGATAGCTTAATATGTTACTTAACTCAGAATCTCATTCCTTAACTAACTTTGTTGACATTTCATCATACCCACTAGATGTTTTTGATTTTAATGATTTTACTATGGATATTATTTCTGCTGGGGTAGTGAGGGTCAAATTCATATTTTGGAAGTTACATAAAATGTCTGGTCTGAAGTATTCCATAGCAGCATCTACAGAACCTGTGGACTATTGGCCCTACACGTAAAGGCAAGTTACTTTTTCTGGCTATTCCCTAAACCCAAACACTTCCATCGGACACCCACAGGCTACAACGATATCCATCTCTTCGCATAATTCGTTTCCAGTCATCCACAGCCAAGTGGCGTAATCCTATACACAACCTGAAGCGATGCTTCGCACTGACTATAGACATATGTGCCTTATGAGGAGTTGCTTGGCTATTGTGCACCATTGTTCTTAATTCTGTAAGCACGCCAATCGTGTCAGCTGAACAGCTGGTAGTGTTTTAGAAACCGTCAGGGACTCCTTCCCATGATTTCATGCCACCTTTTTCCCACCTCCCACAAGGCCCGATTTTCAATGTCTTTCAGTAGCTGAGGTACGCCAGGTCTTGGTGTATCTGCGGTTGTTCCATCGCGTTTCCGCTTCACAGTCACATCACCGACAGTCCTCTTGGGCATCATGACGTCCAAAAACCCGTTCCCGTTCTAAGTGACTGTGCACTCCTGATCGACCCTTTCTGTTGTTATTGCTTCTCTACTGACAGCACAATATTCCCAGCCTCCTTTGATACGGTCAAATCCGCATCTCACGACATCTGTTGGTCAATTCTGCATTACAAAAGGATGTCAAGATAGTCTGATATGATAGTGTCACATTTACGGTACTTTAGGAAACAAAAATACACTGATGAGCCAAAACATTATGACCAACTGTTTAATAGCTTGTTGGTCCGTCTTTGGATCGAAATACATCACTGATTATGATTATCAGAGTTGTGACAGTTTGTTGGTAGGATTGTGGAGGTATTAGATGTGGCATTAGATGTCTACGCACAAATCATGTAATTCACGTAAATAACAAGCCGCTGATTTGTTAATGTGGTGATTGGGCCAGGTACCGACCCATATGGGTTCCACAGGCTAGATATCAGGCCAATTTGGTTGCTGAAACATCAACGTGAGTTCATTATAATACTCCTCAAACCACTGTAGCACCATTATGGCTCCGAGACACGGACAGTTATACTGCTCAAAGATGACACCGTCATCGAGGACGACATCAACCATGTACAGATGCAGTTGGATCGCAACTGTCAGAGTGTCTTCGGTTGCTACCATAGGTCCCATGCAAGCACAGGAGAATGTCTCCAATAGCATAAAACAGCTCTCACTAACCTACTGCAGGTTTCGAGCCGCCCTTCACCTCGGGGCTTTTGTGGATACGACCATCGACGTACTACAGCAAAACTGCCATTTATCCGAAGAGCCGACACGTTTCCACTGATCGATGGTCGAATTCCGACGGTCCCGTGTTTCCTGCAGTCGTAATTGGCAATGTCGTTGGGTCAACATGTGAACATGTATAGGTAGTGCGCTGCGGAGCTCCACGTCCAACAATGTACGTTGAACGGTGTGTTCCGGAACACACCGTTCAACGTAAATTACAGAGCACACCAGCCTCCGAACCACACGTTCTGTGAAGAGTTGTGGATTACCAATCATCCAGCGCCTCGTGGTATTTCACTGCCCTTCTATCTCTTTATGTAACCCACGAGAGTAGCACGTGAACTTTCACCAGCTTCATGGTTTTCGAGCTACTGGTTCTCGGGCTCTGCGTAATAATATTCTTCCCTTTGTCAAAGTCCCTATCTAAATGGATTTCTCCTATGCTACGGTGTCCCCCGTTGGCGTCTGCTCAGCTTAAATACTTCTGTCACTGCGTCACGTGCTCCCAACGCCATCAGATGGTACATGGCTCCGCGGTGGGCAGTGCGCACAATGTTTAATCTTATCAGGATTGTATTACTGGCCTTTGGTGGTGATCTGAAATAAAAGAAACTAGACACATAAAGGGAACAAATAGAAACCTGCTGTTTGGATGTAGATATACACCACAGATTCATCTAAGTCAATGATAATCTTCTTAAATCGCGTTGGAACGCCCAAATCGGGTGGCAGGGACGATAATTTAACACTTCTTCGGAGCAGTTTATATGGCACTCCGTATTGTGAAGTGATCAAGTGATCATAGCCTTAGTAACAGTTAACTACAATAAAATTTATGGTATTCCGTTGTCTTCACATTGTTGTGGTCTTCAGTCCTAAAACTGGTTCTGATGTAGATCCACATGATTGTCTACGAATGAAGCGGAAGGAAATACGAATTACTACCTCGGAAACCTGCGGAATATGTAATCTACAGTGGACAAAATAAACTAAAATACCCTTCAGAAAAATTGTATTTCATTCGATTACGTTTCATAGTTCTCTATATGATTAACTTAATAGCTGTGGCGTGCACCGGTGTACTTCAGTTTTATCTACTTGCTACAACACCTAGGAAACATTTCATGGTCTATTTTTAAGAATTTCAAGCCTCATGCATTATTCCGAAAATCATTATTAATACCTAATTTATGAATACAATTCAGTGCAAGCAGATGTCAGTATGTCTTACCACGGAATTGGTTCAGTGTGTCTCTGAACGCGCTGTTCCTGGCTACAATACCTACTAAAAAGTCTTTATAATCTATGTAATTGTAACAGACTTGGCAGTAAATCTATAATATAAAAATGAATCGCAAAATGTGTTGGTAAGCGCATAACTCAACAACGCCTCGACCAATTTGGCCAAATCTTTTTTTAAAATGTTCGTTGAAGTACAAGGATGGTTTTTACGGCGAGAAAAATTAGAATTATTGCTGGAAAAACCCTAAAAATAGCCCTTTTCTTTTTCCTATACAAATGATTTGTAACTAAAACGTAGTCAATTTGAGCTTTATTGCTATGGTATAAAGTTCATATTAAATTACAAGCACTCACTGTTGTCTAAGCAATGTAGGTGTGTTCCTAACGTCAAAGATCATATCTATCAAAACAATGTGCGTGTGTGCATTGGAGCACAGAATACATAGTTGGAGAAGTTTAATGTCGCGTTCCGAAACTCGCGTTTCTTTTGTATTAGTTTCGGCACGCGAGATAAAATGCATCAGTTTCCACGTCATTACATCAGTCAAACAAAAATCGCGTTACAATTCGTACGGCTTAAAAGGATTTGACTTCAAGTCATATAAAATTTAAAAAAAAAAAAAAGTTGTCTGTGACCTAATCTACTGAGTTTGCTTTTGTCAACTGATACACGAAACAAATTCGTGTTTTGTGCGGAGTGTTTACTTAGTTAGTGTTTGTTTAGTTCGTGATTAGTGAAAAACTAATTTATATTTGATATGCCTCCTATAAGACGAAGCAATTTAGGTAGAAGAACCAGAAATGCTACAAACCAAGCTAATTACCGATCTAATCGTACGGCACAAGAACGTGACGACGGAAATGAACGTGAAAGAATTCGGATATCACAAACGCGTGAAGCGCGAGCGCGACATTCAACTAATAATCGCGCAAGTTTGAATCGAGCTGCTTTCAGTTACGATGTGTCAATTGACTACAGTAACTACCAATGTGTTGTTATTGGTTCTATGAACTCGGTTTGCTCACACTGTAAGGCATTCAAATACAAAAACAAAGCCAATGGATTGTGTTGCGCAAATGGTAAAGTGAAATTGATACCATTGGACCCACCACCAGAACCATTGTACTCATTGGTTTCAGGAATAGGAACAGATTCTATACACTTTTTGACACATATCCAACAATATAACAATTGCTTTCAAATGACTTCATTTGGGGCAACAAATTTAGTTCGGGAAAATTTTATGCCAACTTTCAAGGTATGTATTATAGCAGTTACTCATAATTATTTTAGCGAACAAAATTTTCTGTCACAAAAGTTAAGATGTGTCACTAATCTTCAATTTCTTAATCACTTATATATCACTTAGTCATCATATTATATGGTGATTCAGTTTCAGTGACACTTTTATTATATTTTATATTTGATAGATATTAGTTCAAACTAAATATATACTTTTTAAGATCAAATATTATTTAAGTTTGATCACTGACAATCCATTAAATTATACCACACCATAATATTTTATTTTATTTACAGATACAAGGGCAAATATATCACAGAGCAGGTTCACTGTTACCAGTGTCAGATAGCGACAACAAATTCCTGCAAATTTATTTTATGGGCAGTTCACCACAAGAAATTGATCTGCGTTGTGCACATAACAATTTAGTAAAGAGGTCTATTGTAGAACAATTACAAACTTTATTTCATCAAAACAATCAATTGATTATATTGTTTAAAACTGCCCTGGATCTGATGCCATCCGATAATCACAAAATTGTAATCAGAGCTGATAAAACACCTGCAGGTCAACATACAAGACGTTTTAATGCACCAACTATTGATGAAGTTGCTATCGTTGTAGTTGGAGAAAACTTGGAATCCCGTGATATTGTTTTACATCGTCGGAATGATCAATTACAATGTATAAAGGAAACACACCGCTCATATGATGCACTGCAATATCCCATTATATTTTGGCAAGGTGAAGATGGCTACGATTTCTCAATAAAAATGATAAATCCCATTACAAGTAACTAAAATATTAATTTATCTATGGCGATAATATCTCAGTCATTATATTATGTATTTTAATTTTATATTTGAATGTTATTAAAAGAAAATCTATTTACAGGTTCTGAAACCAACAAAAAAGTCAGTTCAATGAACTATTATTCATACCGCCTAATGATTCGGGAAAATGAAGAAAATCACATATTGAAATGTCGGCGATTATATCACAAATATGTTGTTGACATGTATGTAAAAATTGAAACGGAGAGATTAACATTCATCAGGTTGAATCAAACCAAACTCCGATCTGAAGAGTATATTCACCTTCGAGATGCGATTAATACTGATGGAAATGCACAGAATGTCGGTCGGATGACTATTCTTCCAGCAACATACATCGGAAGCCCTCGGCATATGCACGAATATGCTCAAGATGCCATGTCGTATGTTCGTCATTATGGTACAGCAGATTTGTTCATCACATTTACATGCAATCCGCAATGGATAGAAATCAAGCAGGAGTTATTCCCTGGGCAATCACCCATTGATCGTCATGATATTACAGCCAGAGTCTTTAGACAAAAGTTGAAATCTTTAATGGATTTCATCGTAAAACATAATGTGTTTGGTGAGACACGCTGCTGGATGTATTCTGTGGAGTGGCAGAAACGAGGATTGCCACATGCACACATTTTGATTTGGTTGGTTGAAAAGATAAGGCCAAATGAAGTTGATGCAGTGATATCAGCTGAAATCCCTAATGTACAAGTAGATCCTGGATTGCATGAGGTAGTTATCAAAAACATGATAGATGGTCCCTGTGGAACTCTTAATCAAAATTCACCGTGTATGATGGATGGTAAATGTTCAAAACGATATCCACGGACATTAATATCGGAAACAATTACTGGTAATGACGGTTATCCATTGTATCGTCGCAGATCGACAGCAGACAACGGAAAATCAACAATTGTCAAATTAAATCAACAAGATATTGAAATAGATAATCGTTGGATTGTTCCATATTCACCCATTTTATCAAAGACATTCAAAGCACACATCAACGTTGAATCTTGCCATTCAGTGAAATCTATTAAATACATTTGCAAATATGTAACCAAAGGCAGTGATATGGCTGTGATTGGAATTGGTGCAGAGAATTCCAATGATGAAGTTACCCAATACCAAATGGGCCGCTATATCAGTAGTAATGAAGCAGTTTGGCGAATATTTTCTTTTCCTATTCATGAGTGACACCCTTCTGTTGTTCACTTAGCTGTGCATTTAGAAAATGGACAAAGAGTGTATTTTACAGCACAGAACGCAGTACAAAGAGCTGCTCAGCCACCATCTACTACATTAACCAGTTTTTTTGAGACATGCCAAAACGATCATTTCGCACAAACATTGCTATATTCTGAAATGCCAAAATATTATACCTGGAATCAATCCTCAAGGAGATTTATACGACGGAAACAAGGAAAACCAGTTCCAGGATATACAGATGAATATTCCACCGATGCGATTGGCCGGATTTATTCAGTACATCCAAGCAATGATGAATGTTTTTATTTACGACTGCTATTAGTCAATGTACGTGGCCCAACATCATTCCAACAGTTGCGAACTGTTCATGGTGAATTGTGTGGATCCTACAGAGAAGCCTGTCAACGTTTGCAATTGCTTGAAAATGACGCTCATTGGGAGCAAACTCTCAATGATGCTGTAATATCATCACACGCTCATCTAATACGAACATTGTTTTCTATAATCATATCTACATGCTTCCCATCAAACCCAATTGATTTGTGGATCAAGTACAAAGATTATATGTGTGATGATATTTTGTATCAAATACGGAATAGAATGGGAAATCCAAATATACAAATCAGTGAAGAAATTTACAATGAAGCATTGATTTCAATTGAGGACATGTGCTTGATAATGTCAAACAAACTATTAATTCAATTAGGCCTGACCGCGCCCAATCGTCCAATGCATGACGCTTTTAACCAAGAGTTGCATCGAGAAAAACTGTATGATCTCAACGCTTTGAAAGAATTAATTCAAACAAATCTTCCACTGTTAACTGAACAACAGAAGTATGTTTTTGAAACTCTTATGAAAGTAACAAATGATGAAACTGGAGGGATTTACTTCTTAGATGCACCTGGTGGTACAGGAAAAACTTTTTTGATTTCATTAATATTAGCAACAATTCGCTCACAAAATAAAATTGCACTTGCACTCGCTTCGTCGGGAATCGCAGCAACTTTGCTTGAAGGTGGTCGAACAGCCCATTCAGCACTAAAATTGCCATTAAATATGCAAAGCAATGAAACTCCAACCTGCAACGTTTCGAAGAACTCTGCAATGGCAAAGGTTTTGCAGCAATGTAAATTGATTGTTTGGGATGAATGCACGATGGCACATAAAAAATCTTTGGAGGCTTTAGACAGAACCTTAAAAGATCTATGGAGCAATAATAACCGATTTGGTGGTGCAATGATTTTATTAGCAGGAGATTTTCGTCAAACATTGCCAGTGATTCCACGATCAACGCCAGCTGATGAACTCAATGCATGTCTAAAGTCCTCCAATTTGTGGAAACATGTCAAAGTACTTCATTTAAGCAAGAATATGCGTGTCGAGTTGCGAAATGACCAATCTGGAAACATATTCTCTAAACAACTCATTGACATTGGTAATGGCAAATTTCCTATAGACATGTTGACTGGCTGCATTAACTTTCCTCAAAGTTTTTGTCAGTTAACTCGATCAAAAGATGAACTTATTCAGAAGGTGTTTCCAGATGTTTCTCAAAATTACAGAAACCATGATTGGTTGAGCGAACGAGCTATACTGGCTGCAAAAAACATAGATGTAAATGAATTAAATTTCAAAATTCAAGAACAAATTACAGGCGAATTGAGGATATATAAATCAGTTGATTCGGCTAGTAATCAAGATGATGTAGTCAACTATCCACCGGAATTTTTAAACTCGCTGGATTTTCCAGGATTGCCACCTCACAATCTTCAATTTAAGGTTGGATTGGTGGTTATAATGTTGCGAAATATCAACCAACCGCGTCTTTGCAACGGTACACGGTTAGCGATAAAAAAATTACTAAACAATGTGATAGAAGCAACTATACTCAAAGGAAAGTATAAAGGAGAAGATGTTCTCATACCGCACATCCCAATGATTCCGACTGATGTGCCATTTGAGTTTAAACGACTACAGTTTCCAGTGCGGCTTGCTTTTGCTATGACTATAAACAAGTCCCAGGGGCAATCATTAAGTGTTTGTGGTATTAATCTAGAAAACCCATGTTTCTCACATGGTCAATTGTATGTTGCCTGTTCCCGTGTTGGAAAACCATCAGATTTGTTTATCTATGCGCCAGGTAATCAAACAAAAAACATCGTATACCACAAAGCACTACAATGATAATAATAATAATTATGATTCACATGATTAACAATAAAGCGATTACTTACTTTTAAATCCTTATATATGTTTTATTTAATTATTTTTTATTCACAACGCCCTATCACGAGGGTGACGGTTCTGTTCAGGAGAATTTTTTTAAATACGTAGGCAAAAAAACTGCCATATTACAAATCTTTTTGACAGGACGAAGTCTGTCGGGTCAGCTAGTAACGATATAAACCCTCCAGACTAATGTTAACATATTGATTTCATATATAGTAGTGAAGTACAGAGTTCCAATCAAAATCATCGATGGCAGTGTCGTAAATTTTATCTAACTCATAATCATGGAAGGCATCCTGATAGCTTATGGGAATTGTAATAATCGTTACAGTCGTAATATATGTCTCTGAAAAGCAGTATCCGTGTGAATTTCAGTCATGATATTCAAATTCCAGACTTGCTTAGAGCATTCTATTTTAAATATGAGCTGCGATCCACTCCTCAATTTGTCCCAGTAAAGTACTCATCAGAATAAGTCAAAGCTGGCTGCTTGTCATGAAATATGAAATACGTCACACCGTTACGTACGATTACGTCCTTCACAAGCAGACAGCGAAGATTTGTTTCCATACAAGTTAGTTACTGTGAATGTAATAATTGTTTTGAAAAATGAGTTACACTCTTAGATGCCTAACAGAACCCAAACTGAAACATTCTCGAATGCTGTGGCATGTTCGGAGAAGGTATAGACGTTCACATATATGTATGTGCATTAAAACCACAATATTTATTTGAAAAATAAATCCCAGTACTCCCCAATAAAAATTAAGTAGGGATTCATGTAAACGCTTTTCAGGCAATTCCAGGGAATCCCATCTTGGATGCATCTCTCGTCTTCAATGGGCAGAGGGTAGATACCCGTAACTGAATTCATCAAAAACCAAGTTTTGAGAAAACTGAGCGCCTTCATTCACTGCTAAAATGTACATCACAGCCAGTCACATATACAACATATTTGCTACAGATTTCATTTAAAAATCTCAACTGCATAGGCCATCTACTAACTTAAAACAAGAAATAATTTGCAGTTTCGCTTCTTTTTACCTTTTGGCCACAGCTAATATACATTCACAATAGAAAATATTCGATTAATTATTTTTCTGGATACTCGACACTTCGACAACATCTTGAGATACAATTTGTGTTT
The DNA here is from genome assembly GCF_021461395.2 of Schistocerca americana. Classification (NCBI taxonomy): domain Eukaryota; kingdom Metazoa; phylum Arthropoda; class Insecta; order Orthoptera; family Acrididae; genus Schistocerca; species Schistocerca americana. The sequence goes on along the minus strand of NC_060121.1, from coordinate 439,229,588 downwards.
TCATTGTTGTTACTGTTGGAACACACTTGTTTGTGGTTTCAGGAGAGAAGTCATTCACTACAACGCAACCCCATGCTGACCAACTGCCGCGTCATTCTCCACCAGATTGCGTCATTTGTGTTCATTACACAGAAGCATCGGATAATAACACAATTCTTCCGGCCGTGTTCCCCTTTCGGGGCCTTGGAGCTACTTCTCATTGAAGTGACTCCCCAGTTTTGTCCAGTTGGTGGGTTAGATAATGAGAATCCCGAGTAGGTTGGACAACCCTGGCCATAAAGCTCCAAATGTTCTCACGTGAGGAGAGATCCCGTTACCTACATGGCCAGGGTAGGGTTAGACAAGCATGAAGACAAGAAGTGGTACCTCTGGCCATATATGGGCGAGCATTATATTGCTGAATTGTAAGCCAAAGATGGTATGCCGCTAACAAAACAAGACATAGAATATCGCCAATGGACCGCTATGATGTAAGGTGGAGCCGATTACACCCAAAGTCTTCGTGTTATGAAATGAAATCTCATCTTAGAACATCACTCTTGGTTGCCGGATCCAATAGCGGGAGACAGTCAGGCTGGTATCCCACAACTGTCCGAGGCTCTCCATATAAGGCTTAGCTCGTCACTGGGGCAAGAAACCGAACAGTCGACTTGTTCAATTTGTGAAGCTGTTTCTCTTGAATAAATCGGCCAATATTTTTGTAATTGCCATCACTTGTTTATCTATATATTTACGTCACATCTAACAATGTTATTTGTGGTGCATCGTTCTATTTTTCGTGGCTTACAGTGTAATTTTGGATTGTTACATAACCATGAATTATGACAGTGGGACTTGACCCCAGGGTTTGGGTTGCCATCCACATTTATTGCACAAAAAATGATTTATTTATAAAAGTTTCCGGAATTAAAACATGCAATAAACTTTATAATGAAATATAAAGATTCTTTAAACTCAAACAAGGTTTACGATTTTAAAACAACAGTTCAACAGTACAAAATCTCACGGATAGGAAAACACTAATTTAACTTAAAGGAACTTCATAATTTATTTGGCTACGCTTAACAACAACCCAAAAGAAGGAAAGAGACCAGCAAGTAACACTTCATGTCAAATGAACCAGTTAACTCTAGTTTTAGCGATTATTAAGGTTCAAATAGATAATGACAGTTCCCAACATATATGTACAACATACAACAAGTCGCAAGGGGGACAATCATACCAATAATAATTACCCCATAGGTGAAACAGGATCACAGCAATTAAGAGCAAGAACTCGGGCGAGGAAAACGAACTGATCACAACCCCTCCTTATTAAAATATCTTTGAACCATTTTGGTAATCGCTATTACCAAGCACAAGATACCTAGTTAGCACCACCACGTCCATCAACATTTTTTAGGAAAGCATTAACATACGACAATTTTCCCTTTTAGAATTAGGAAAATACAACATCTGTTATAGTTCGAAATATAGTAATCTCAATATACAACACGAAGGTATGATAATATAGCATATTAAACTGCTTTTCTGTAACACAGAATTTGGTGATCGCCTGGAGAACAGAAGATAATAAAGAAAACATTCCATAACCATCTCAAAGACTGCGGGGTAGTACAAAACAAATAAAACTCATGAATTCTGTGCCCGGAAAGGGCTTCAGTTACACCGTCGGTAGAAACAGCTAATGCCTTGACAGTTCGACCTCTCGACAATCGGCGGAGGGACAAACAGTTTACTGCTGGAAGACGGGCGTGTAAATCAAGGATTAGAAACCCAGACAGGTTCGAATATCAGTACAGGGTTCACTAGCTTCAGATCTATCGTAGACACCTGGAGTACAGAATATTCATTAGTAAATTACAGAGACCCCAACACGTACACACAAAATCAAACTAACACAACCAATCCCAGAACACGGTAACGATCCCCTTAAATGTGGAGATGGAATTTCAGCTGACTGTACAAGACGTAATGAACTCTGAACAGCTCGTGTTCATCCCATTAATCGCTTGTCATCTTCAATTACGGTAGTACCGCCTCGTTTTCTTATTCCATTTACAAGCGTCACCAACTTCCTGGCTTACGTGCCCCTGAGTATCAGCAGCAGCGCATATCGATAAGTGCACTGTCGTACTATCTCTGGAGCGACCGATAGTATTTCCCAATCGTCGTGTGTCAGGTAGTCAGTGAGTGGAAGACGCACCAGCAGTGCCGTCGCGACGGAGCAGCAGCTTCGGACGGACCAGCAGTCCAGTCGGTCGGTTGGCGTGGAGCAGCAAGAAAGCCCCCATCGCGCGTAGTCGGGCTGTAGCCGCTGGCGGCGTGCACGCGCGGTTGGAGTGTGAGGTGCTGCTCGCGGGTGCCACTAAGTTCGTCGCCCACCGATCTTGGACATGAAAGTTGAGTCTCACTTAAATTACTATCGAGCCTCAACTGTTTACATTTCTTAGTTTCATCCTGGTTGTCGCTTTTGGGACATTCCCGCGAGCAACAATGTGTGTGTATTTTATTCGGCTAAGATTCCATCTGTCTTCCTGTGAAATTTAACTTAATTTATTCTTTGTTATGGACGTTCACCAGCAGTATCTTCTGCCTTGTGGCCGTTGACGTTCCGTTTACCTGCCCTGGTCGTTGACGTAATTTTAGGCAGTGTATTTTCCTCGTCGTGTTGTTGCTGTCCAGCGCAGCATGTAGTTCGACAGTTGAGGTGTTGTTGGTCGTTGTGGGGCCAATATTCTGTGCGTCTTGTATTGAAATATTGTGGTCGTTTTGCTGGTTGCGTGGAGCAGAACTGATTTGTTTGATTGGTCGGTCGGTTGTCGGTCGGTGGGGTTGCCTCGAGATTAAGAGGTCAGTGGGCAGGCTGCCTGTCTCACCTAAACGGACGTTAGTGTTACAATCCCAGGCTGACCCTTGGAAACTTCTGAGCGCCGTTCCTTGTGTGCTACGTAATAATTCCGCTGTTTGGGTTTTATTATTAGTTGAAGTGTAGCTTTCAGCGAGTATCAATATCTCTTAAATTAATTTTCTTGTCTTTCCCTTAAGATAAGAGATTGTTATTCTTTATTTTATTTGAAATGTTTTACGATACGGCCTTCTGCCATTTAAAATAGAAACTTCTTCTAGGTCTTAAGCCACAAAATTATTTGTTGGTGAGCGGTCTTCGGCCAATATTTAATATCTCTTAAATTAATCTTCTTCTCTTGCGCTTAAGGAATAAGATTGTTACGCTTTTGAATGGGGCCTTCAGCCCAATTTGCATGAAATGTTGTAAGATAAGGCCTTCTGCTTTTTGACTGAAACTCCTCTTACTGCTTAATATGCGACCTCTAGCCTAGTTCCATTAAAATTAAATTGTTAAGGCCTTCAGCCGATTAGATTGAAGATGTAGAAAATATTCTTGGCTGAAACCTCCAGAAGAACCCTGTATTTCAATTTTGCTTAAGCCTTGTGTCTTGGATTTAGAATGTGACCTTCAGCCGATCTAAAGTTAATCACAGGAGTTCAATTAAAGTTTTGAGTGTTTCGTATCCTTGTTGTAATACTGTGTGTTTATAAATAATATTTGTATGTTGAATGCAACTGACAGGAACTCGTTTTGGCCCCTTTACACAACCTAATCCGCTCTGTCCTGCTAGCCCAAGCATTTCACGTAAATTACAAATACAAGGGGGGTAGCCAAATCAAGCGAACAACCAAAGGAAATTTAAATCTTAAGACGCTTGAGTCGAAACAATGTCAGATTTCCCATAAATCTGCTTCAATAAATATCCAATTATAAAGCTACGTTACAGTTATTCCTCATTCGGTGCAGAGGCAACACTCAAAACTCCACAGAAAATATCTGACAGAATAGTATGGATGTCGAAAACAAACTCTGCTCGCCAAAACACAGTGCTGCCTAAAACAGACTAAATGCCAGCACTGAGAGAGAGTGAAACCACAAATACCCACAATGAACACAGCTTTTCAAAGTAACAGTGTCAGTGAAACAACTCAAACGCTTCCACAAATGATTTGAATTCAGCATCACTCTGAAATTTTTTATTTGTTTATCTGTCGTTTGACCGGTTGGACACTGGCTAAGGGCCGCCACGAATGCCTCTCCTCTGCCAACTCTTCATATCAGAGCAGCAGTTGCAACCTACGTCCTCAGTTATTTGGTCAATATATTATAATCTCTGTCTTCCTCTACAGTTTTCATACTCTACAGTTCTGTATTGTACCATCGAAGTTATTGCGTGATGTCTCAACTGATGTCCTACCATATTGTCCCTTCTTTCTTTCCTCGGCGATTCTGTGGTGAACTCAGAACTTAAAGGATCGTAACACCGATTCGCACAATAAACCATGAATATGAATTGACAGTTCAGGAGCGAACAGCAAACTTCACTTAAAACAAGATTAGGGTAAACACGCTTGCAGATGTAGAGGTAAGAGAAAATCAAATGAAACGACGAAAGCACAGGAAAAATGCGTCAAAGCATTTCCAAGAGTCCACATCTGGCAGCATAAATGTTACAATTGGAAGCTATGTGAAACATGTCCACATAGTGACAGCCGTGAATGGTTCCCGAGTGCCTAGACACCCGGTTAGCCCACAACATACAGCATGTGCTGCCGACGCCGGCCAAATCGACGACGACTTCGCGACACAGTTGATAAGGTCTTACTGCCCTCACTTCTCTCCTCACGCGACCGCCTCACTCTCTGCCAGAGCTCTCCACGTCTCATCCGAGTCCCAATCGACGACCAAAGATCAAAACAAACAGTTGGACAGTTGGCAGGCCTGGGCAGGCGGCACACACTTGAATATTGAGC